>NC_047094.1:135286780-140286780 GCF_902459505.1 Geotrypetes seraphini
ATGGGAAGGAAAAGAGTGACTGGGGTCAAGAGGACCGCCTGGGTCTGGAAAATAAGAAACGATTGGTGAGGTAATCAGGCAATAAACCATGTTGGGCCTTATAGAAGAGACAGCCAAATTACTCACATTACTGAAAGTATTGTAACTTTTTCACTGTGCGTTCACTTTTAAGCTCCAAAATGTGTATTTACTCATGTGAATGGCTTTGAAAACAGTCCTCTAAAACTTTCCAGTGTTGAAAATATTTCATTCTAAAAAAAAAAACAGAAAGAAGGTAGCATGGCTTAAGCTGTAACCTCAGAATGGAGTCAGAAGGCCTGCAGGAAGGAAGCCCACACAGAGGGGCCAGCTATTGTCCTCAATACTCCTGGATGCTAGTGTGGGTCTTGGACTTGAGTTTTTGAAATAGTGCTCTGTTTACTTATTCATTCTTTTTTTTTTTGATCTTGCTTCCCTGCTGTTATCCCCAAACTGTGCTCACATGAGGCCGTGTCTACAGAATAATGCAGGAAGGAAATTGTGATAGCGATCCCCAATGAAAGATGAAATGTAGTCTTTGTCTGCACAGATCTTTTTTTCTCTCTCTCTCTCTTTTAGATTATTTCTCCTGGCCAAAATAAAGTAACGTCTTCCTGTGACACTTGTGTGAATGATTCCGAAATTTAAAAGTAAGACCGAAAAAGTTCAGCGGTTCAGCGTGCAAGACAGTCAGTGGAGTGGTGCCATTCAGAATTGGCGGCCATTCAGATTTAAGAGCAGAGGAATATACACTCGGAAATAAAACACGTGAGAATCGTAAGCTAGAGGTGTAATGTGACACGATGAGCCACTCTGGACATTATAGGGAAATCTTCCAAAAGCTCATATACTTGCAAACTTTGTGGGTAGTTTTAGCATGCATAATTTATACAAATCTTCAAAGAAAACTACATTAAAAAAAAAAAAATAGTGTAACCTGGCATCAAGGCAGCTGCTTATCCCGTACTCGGATCCTGGCTGATGGGGCACAGAGACCAACTTCCGAGCTGGGCGCCCTTGCAAGCATGCATCCACTCGCTCTTCCCAAAATGGAGACCACACCTGACGATGACTCCAGTATGTAACTTTAGTCTTTTACTGAATCATCCCACCCTCAGGAAGTCCAAAAACTGCTCTGGCTTCTGCTCAGTGGCGTCGTGAGGGTGAGTGATGTGTCCTTCCCTTTTCCCATTTCTTTTTAACTTCTCCAGCGTCAACAGCATGCCAACGTCGGTGTTGGCTTGCCCTTTGGCGTCACTTCGTAGTCGCAGGTCCCAGAAGTGATGTCGGAGAGAGCTCCGATGCCGACACAGGCAGCAACCTTGTGCCAGGGATGTGAAAAAAGTATGGGGAAGGCAAGGGGCATGTGTGCGTGGCAAGGAGAGGAAGGTTGCTGCGCCTTTAGCAAGACTGCGCCACCCCATTGCCCCCCTCACTGCACCACTGCTTCTGTTATGCTGTGCTTCTAGAAACTGCTAGAACTCATGAGCTGGGTCCCTGACAGTTTCTCCTGGAGCCAACAAGTCTGCACACTGCCTGACCTCTCTCTGACTTCTTTATTTCCAGCAGGACAATGGTGTAATAAAGGGTGGGGGGTGGGGGCGGTTCAGCCCAGACGCAGTCTTCCTTGGGGCGCTGGCACCCTTCCTGCTCTCTGCCCTCCCCCTTCCCTTCCCTCCTGTACCTTTTTATCTTCAGCACAAGCAGCTACGAAGGAACTGTTCACGTTGGATTCGGCGCGCTCCGACATCACTTCCAGGACCCAGGCCTAGGAAGTCTCCATCCCTAGGAAATAACGTCAGAGACAGCACCGAAGCTGACGCGAGCAGCTACTTTGTGGCTGCTCACGCCGAATATACAAAGGTTCGGGGAATAGATGTGCGCAGGGGAGGCGGGGAAGAGGGCGGGAAAAGGTCACCACAGCCCCGGGCGCCACTCACCCCGCTACACCACTGCTCAGGGATTTAGTGACAGGGGACAGAAGATCACCTTTCCTATTTGTTCTTCCAGCAATGGACTCGGGCAGGGAGGAGAATTCAGTGCTTGGGTCTGGTTACCCTGGACACATGACCCCACCCAGTTCTGCCTCATCTCTTCATTTCAGCCTGTGGTTATGCTTCAAACTGTATCAGATTGCTGGTTTCTGCAGCCTTGGTTTTTTTTTATCAGGATATATATGGTAGGTGGAAGTTAAGGAGGTTAAGGGGATCACAAACAGATCGGAGAAGGTTATCATGCCGCTGTACCGGGTCATGGTGCGCCCTCACCTGGAGTACTGCATCCAGCACTGATCACTGTACATGAAGAAGGACACGGTACTACTCGAAAGAGTCCAGAGAAGAGCAACTAAGCTAATTAAGGGGTTGGAGGAGCTGCCGTACAGCGAAAGATTAGAGAAACCGGGCCTCTTATCCCTCGAACAGAGGAGACTGAGAGGGGGCATGATCGAAACATTCAAGGTACTGAAGGGAATAGATTTAGTAGATAAGGGCAGGTTGTTCACCCTCTCCAAGGTGGGGAGACCGAGAGGGCACTCTAAAGTTGAAAGGGGATAGATTCCGTACGAACGTAAGGAAGTTCTTCACCCAGAGAGTGGTGGAAAACTGGAACGCTCTTCCAGAGGCTGTTATAGGGGAAAACACCCTCCAGGGATTCAAGTCAAAGTTAGAGAAGTTCCTGCTGAACCAGAACGTACGCAGGTAGGGCTAGTCTCAGTTAGGATGCTGGTCTTTGACCTAGGGGCTGCTGTGTGAGCAGACTGCTGGGCACGATGGACCACTGGTCTGACCCAGCAGCAGCAATTCTTATGTATTAAAACACTTTTTATAATTAATTATTTTTTATGGTTTTCTAATGTTATGTATTGGTAACTTGTGCAATTGTTATGTTTTGATAATGTTCTAGGACTCCTGATGCAGGCATTTTAGCCGAAACACGTTGCGTGTCGAGTCAGGTGTTTTTATGACTGATTGATTGACTCATTCATTTGAATTGCACTTCTGGTTGCTCTAAAAGTTTGAAGACCTGGCCCTTTCTGCTCTGGTCTATTACCTAACTGTAGGAGCCATGTATAGAATGTATAGGAGCCTTTGTGTGTAGAGCTCAATCTTTGATAGAGTGCACGTTCTTTTGAAAGAGCTTGCAGCACAACCTTTCTTCTTTTTCCTGCTTGTTTTTGTTGGCCAGTCACGTGAACCGATATGGGTAATGCTTATGGTTCTGGTTGTGGTTTAATGGCGTTTATATATATCACGCTTCCTGAACATCTGTTCCTAAAATAGGAAGAAAGAAGTCCCATTTCAATAAAGAGAGAAAGAGAAAACGAGGATAGGAAATAGCTTACTCCAAGCCCATTCACTCCGGCCTTCAATGATCTTTGTAAACCTTGTGGAATAAGTGTGTTTTTAGAGATAGTTTAAATTTGGAAAAAAGATTGCCCTTTATGCAATTCCAGAGTAAAGGGGCAGCACAAAAGAATGAGTTGTGAGAAGTTGAGTCTAACCCAAAGATGAATGGGGAACAGGTAAGTAACCATAATGTAATGATTGCAGTGCCTTGGACGTTACCTTCTGGGTTTATTTATTTAATACCATTTACAAAAGCCTAAGGGGTCCTTTAACTAAGGCGCACTAACCGATTTAGCTCATGCTATGGCATCCATTATATTCTTTAGAGCTCGCTAAATTAGTGCGCCTTAGTAAAAGGACCCCTAAATGGTCTACATGAATTAAAACATACCATATCGTAACATCTTCATAATTGAACAATTTCTTCTCTTCAACATAAAATCAACTAGTAAATCACAAGATGACAAAAGCAAACCTGGTTAGATTCTTTTCTTCAAATGCCAACTAATAAATCACAAAAACAGCTGAGTTTTTAACTCTTTCTTAAATTGAAACCGATTTACACTCAGTCGCAATTGGCCCACTAGGGCGTTCCACATTTTAACACCAGCAATACAGAAAGTCATCGCTCTAGTTTCTGCATAATCTCCCTGTGCCATTGGAATTAATAGCTTTTGATTTTCTGATCATAAAGACCCATTAGGTATATAGAGTACCAGAACTTGCTAGAAGTACCCTGGTGTTTAATGGTAAATAGTCTGGTAGACCCAAAATACAACTGGTAACCAATGTAATTGCTTCAGAATCGGTGTCAAATGTGCAATCCTGTCAACTCCCATTACTAACCTAGCTGCGGCATTTTGTACCAATTATAACGCTCTCCCTCTTCTTTTCAAAATTCCGAGATAGAGAGCATTGCAGTAGTCTAACCTAGACAGAACCATCCCCTGCACAACAGTGGGTTATTATAAGAATCTCGTACTGAATGCAAAAATTGTACATTTCTTGTTATTTTTTCAAACAAATGCACAGCCCAGAGCCTTAAAATTTGGGAGGAGGAAAGAATGGAAAGTATTAAGTGATTTACTGACTGACTTATCAGTTAGGCGAGTTGAACAGTGTACTGAGTTTAATACAGCAATCAGCGAATAACTCATCTGCCATTCTTTCTTCCAGTGCTTATCTCCCACTTTCGGTGGGATTGATAATATTCTTTCATGGCTTGCCCCTCTGCCTTTGTAATAATTAATTTATTTTCTGACAAGTCCTCTACTTACACAAAAAGCCCCCTTCCCCTTCCTCCCCAGTCTATTACTGGTAATGAACATGGAAGGTTGAGTGATATCTTCTGTGCCTACAGAATGAATTAAAGAATAATCATCTCTTATCACTATTCGGGGCATTTCAGCTTGCAGTTATACTTCAAACTCTATCAGATTGCTGGTTTCTGCAGCCTTCTTATCTTTTGCATTCTTTTAATGTGGTCTATTTTGGGCAGACACGCTGCATATTTCTCCTTAACCCAAATACCTCCGCAAGAGCAAAAGTCAGGATGTGGATTTTGTGCAGGCTTCACATCTGAGAAGCACAGTCCATGCCAATATAGTGTTTTCCTTAGAGTTTCCAGAGTATGTTCTCCAGAGGTTATCACAAGAAAGCTGCTCTAGGATCAGAGATATTTGGTGTTTGACTCTGACAGCATCCCAGAAGACACTGCATGCAGTCCAGGCCTCATTTAACCTTTTCTCTGCTGTGATTTTGCAGCATATTATTTTAAAATTTCTAACATATTGAAATAAATGTAACATGCAGCGTGCCTGCCCAAAATAGGTCGTGGCGGGATGGTCACGTCGGGATTTATAGTGCAGCAGGAGAGAGTGGGCACCTCTCCTGCTGAAGCGGGGGGGAGGGGGGGGCCTGGCTGGGATTTTAGTGCAGCAGGAGAGAGTGGGCACCTCTCCTGCTGAAGCGGGGGGGGGGGGGCTGGCTGGGATTTTAGTGCAGCAGAAGAGAGTGGGCACCTCTCCTGCTGAAGCGGGGGGGGGGGCCTGGCTGGGATTTTAGTGCTGCAGGAGAGAGTGGGCAGCTCTCTTGCTGAAGCGGGGGGGGGGGGGGCCTGGCTGGGATTTTAGTGCAGCAGGAGAGAATGGGCACCTCTCCTGCTGAAGCGGGGGGGGGGGGGGGGGGCCTGGCTGGGATTTTAGTGCAGCAGGAGAGAGTGGGCACCTCTCCTGCTGAAGCGGGGGGGGGGGGGGCTGGCTGGGATTTTAGTGCAGCAGAGAGTGGGCACCTCTCCTGCTGAAGCGGGGGGGGGGGGGGGCCTGGCTGGGATTTTAGTGCTGCAGGAGAGAGTGGGCATCTCTCTTGCTGAAGCGGGGGGGGGGGGGGCTGGCTGGGATTTTAGTGCAGCAGAAGAGAGTGGGCACCTCACCTGCTGAAGCGGGGGGGGGGGGGGGGAGGCCTGGCTGGGATTTTAGGGCAGCAGGAGAGAGTGGGCATCTCTCTCCCACTGTTGTGTTTTTGTTTTATTTTTCTACAGCGTTTTTTTCTGCGCAGGTGTCCATCGCTATCACCAGCGATGGCCACATGCAAATTTGGTGAATCTTCGCTGCTGTCCGCCAACCTCATTTGCATGCACGGTTTTTTAAAGAATGCCTCATTTTTTTAGATTCAGGCCCTCTTTTACAAAGGTGCGCTAAGTGTTTAGCATGGATTTAGCGTGCGCTAAATCAGTGCATGCACTAACCGCTAACGCGTCCATAGGATAACATGCACGCGTTAGCGTTTAGTGCATGCTAATATTTATTGCACGCTAAAAAGCATAGCACACCTTAGTAAAAGACGGGGGTCAGTATCAAAATGGCTGCGTTAGCAGACCGTCACTTTTTAACGGGGATTTTTGAGAATCCTGGCCTACTTCCTTGGCATCATCTCTCTTTCTCTCTCTCCAAGCTGGCCCTGTCTTTGCCTGTCCCACAATCCAGCATGATCCTGTCTCTCCCCCCCCCCTCTCTCTGTCTTTTCTTCCCATTTAGCATCACCCCATTCACCATGACCCTGTCTCTTTTTATTTGTCTTTTCCTCCTTTCAGCGTTGCTCAGTCTCTCTCTGTCACCCTTTCCTTCTGCCTGTCTTCCTTCCATCTCACTTTCTCATTGCCTTCCCAGGTCCAAGAAGGTCAGGGTGCTGTTAGATGAAGGGGCTTAGTAGAAGGACCCCTTTGTTAGGTTTGAAAGAACAAAAAGATCATTCTTCAATTGCTAACTATGAACAAGGAGTTGTTTCTTAAACTTGTGAACTAGATATCAAAAGGTCAAGGCTACATAAGGCTTTACTTGTCAAGCAGTCCATCTTGAACTGAGAACTAAGAGGAATAGATAACCAAAGTAGAGAATGACACGGTGACAAAATTCATCACCATTCCCGTCCCCACGGATAACCACGGGAAATAATCCCAATTCATTTTTTAGTGTCTATTTCAGCCTCAGTCCTTCTACACCAGCATTCTTCAAAGCAAAGCTTGTGGGTCAGTGGTTGTGGCCATTCATACTTTGATTCTTATGGGAGTCAAGGATAATGAAGCCATTGTGACATCACTGATGTGATTGGCTCTTAGGCACTGGTGGAATGAGGCATTATGACATCACAATATCTGCTCTGGATACCAGAGACTGTCATTCTGTAGTGTCTGTTTCAACCTCGGTCCTTCTACACCAGCATTCTTCAAAGCAAAGCTTGCGGGTCAGTGTTGTGGCCATCCATACTCTGATTCTTCCCTCTCTCCTTAAAGAATGACATGAAGATGGTTTCCCGCAGTTATCCGCGGGGACGGGAACGGTGATTAATTTTGTCACCGTGTCATTCTCTAAACCAAAGCAAATTAGATGAAGTTGGTGAAATATGGTCACCCAGTCTTAGTGCTTAACCATCTTTGTCGGCCAACTAAACTGTGGTATTTCTTTAGAAGGTTGAAGGAAGTCTCGGAATCCAAACACAATTCCACTACTAGAAGAAACCCAACCTTTGAAATGCTCCTGTACAAGGGGGTGATGAAAAGTTCTCAGCCCAACCAAGAAGAGAATGATTTGGATATGGTTCAAGCAATGATCTGAACAAGAGCAAAACTGTGGAACCGAAGGTCTTGATGAAAATGTTTAATAAAAGTCTTCACAAATAAAAGCGATGTACGTGACTAACAAATCCATAAAACACACAGTAAAAAAAATTGTGGCATGCGGCCAACTCGGTCCGTGTTTCGGTAATGAGTTACCTTCTTCTGGGGTCTGATCAGATTATACCGCAATAATAAAATATGCTGAAGAGCATCCGGAGAACTCTGAGTTAGGAATCCAAGTGCTGATGGCGTGAAAGTGCTTATAGCAACGAAATGCGATCTGAAACAAAGTCAAAACATAGCATTTTATTTCTGCAAATTGGCACTTAGTTGAAAACAGGAGACTGGACTTGATGGACCTTCGTTCTGCCCCAGTATGGGAACTCTTATGTTATGTAAGCAAAGTATAGGTCGATGAAGCCATTGTGACATCACCAATGAGGCTGGCTCTCAGGCATTGGTGGAATGAGGCCTTATGACATCACAATCTCAGCTCTGGAATGTTGCTACTCTTTGGGTTTCTGCCAGGTTCTTCTGACCTGGGTTGGCCACTGTTGGAAACAAGGTACCGGTCTTGATGGACCTTCGGTCTGTCCTAGTATGGCAATTCTTATGTTCTTAAATAACACTCTTTTCAGCTACCGTGACAAAATGACGCTCAGAATTTAGGAAGTTGGTTGGTTAGGTTGTATGTCATTTTGCAACCATCGGCCTGCCTAACGAAAGCAAGCAAATCCTTGGAAAGCTATTGAATTGCAAAAGAATTTCTTTTGGATTTCATATTTTATTTTCTGGACTCGCAGCCAAGTTGAGATTTTCCTCTTTGAATGAACACCATGTCCTCTGTGTACATATCTCTACAAATCAACACAAACTATGCAGGCTCTTCTCTCTCGTTTCCTCGGCCTGACAGAAAACACAGCTTCTTTGCAGTCTAAAACATTTGCTTTGCACTCGGTTGATGAGCAAGAAGCTTGAACATATTTCAGAGGTTATTAATGGCTGGTGAAACACAATGAGAAAGAAGTTTCATTCCCTTTGGCAGTTTAGAAATTCAGGGATTTTCCGTTCCTTCCCCCTCTTCACTTCTTAAATTAGCCTTTATTTTCTTTGAGAAAGTGCCCTTCCAAGCACCTTCTGGGCGTGGGTGGATTTTGAGACGCAAATGTTTCATTTCTTCTGTGGTGGTCTCTTGCCCATGTGAAACACCTGGTCAGAGATTAAATCTAAATCATTTCCAACAGTGTAGCCAGATCGGACATTTCAGTAGGCCCACAATTATCCTGGGCATGTGCATGTTTTTTTTTATTTTAATAAAGTAAACTTGTAAATCTGAACTCCATGCAACCCTGCCCTAGGACTGCCTCTTCTAAGGTGGTAAACATAAGAACAGTCATACCAGGTCCATCTAGCCCAGGATCCTGTTTCCACAGAGCCCAATCCAGGACATGGGTTCCTGGCAGAATCCCAAATAGCAGCAACATTCCAGAATCTCAAAGAGTACGCAAGATTTGGAACCCCAAATAGTAGCAATATTCCCTGCGGAATCCCCAATGAGTAGCAAGATTCCATGATACCAGCCCCAGGGCAAGCAGTGGCTTCCCTCATGAGATCCTAAAGGGCCCCTTTTCTAAAATGTACTAATATTTATTTAACAGTATTTTAGGATTAAAAAAAAAAATTTTCCATTGGTGCACCACCTTTTATTTGAGAGGCACTAAGGAACTGATTCTACAAATAGTTCCTAACCCCGCCGGTCCACATGTTTATCAATCTACCACTAATTTACCTGCATCTATCTTGCAAGCCTAGCGATGCCTATTCTCTGGCCTTAACCATGCCTAATTTTCAGAAAGCTGCTATCAGGCGTCAGAGGACACCTCAACTTGCGCATCGCTAGACACTACATGGATATCCATCTTCAACCAGACACAGAAGATCCCACTCACTATTCACTCACCCATCATCCAAAGATGTCAAACGAAAAAAACTTGATGATAACCTAATAGCCTCCAAAGTAGCTAAACTGGACAGACAAATCACCACTCTGTTATCTTCGACTTCGGGCTGGGCTGGGCTGGGCTGGGTGGTGTGGTGTGAGAGAGATTCTCCTTCTTTCTGCGCCGGGCTGGACTAGGCTTTGAGAATTTGCGCATGCTCAAAACCTTCTGGTCTCGCTCTCTCCGAGATAATCTCAACCCAACGAGGGAGGATCTTTGGGCACTGGCACTGGCACATCCTGTGCATTGGTGCTGGTGCCGGTGCCGGTGCCCAATCGGATAAGAGTTGTCTTTGAGGTGCTGGGGGGGATGTAGGATCGTGGGGGAGGGGCGGTTGACGCGAGCGGGGGGGGGGGGGAGGATTCCGGTTCGCAGGGGGAATGCCGGATTCGAATGAAAAAAAAAACCATGTGTACAATGCGCTCACATGTATAACGCACATGGTTATGCACGGTTTGTAAAAATCGTGTATAACATGCGCGTTATATGCGTGAAAATACGGTACATGAATTATTCAGGTACTCAAGCATTTTTCCCTCCCTGTACCTAGGGCAAAGGGGGAGGGGGTTAAGTGACTTGCCCAGGGTCCCAAGGAGCAGTGTGGGTGCGGAGGCTGTAGCTTTAACCACTGCACCACACTCTCCTTTTTCCTGTCTTTAAGGTCTTTTTAGAATATGTAATCTATTTTGAATAATTTTTTTTTTTTTTTAAACCAGAAAAGGATATACAAATGTAAATAAACAAATAGATAATTTTTACCCCTCCCCCACACTGTCTTGTCATGAACACAAACTTCCGATTTACTACATATGTATATAAATTCCTGTTTTCTAAAATTAGGTTTTCCATATTTATGCGGTATATATGCTAATATTTACGTACATAAATCATGAAGAGAACTTCAAACATAAGGGCCACAATTTTAAACAGATAATATTCATTTACTAAGTTATCATTTATGTGTTTGACTTCAATGTGTTGCTCTGAACGGTAGCCACATTTTGCTGCTCTCCCTATAAATGGAAGGACCCATCCCTAGAATGTTCCGGCAGCGGGAGAGAGGCCCACTCCCTCTAGCCCTGAGAGAGCAGGACCTGGAAATTAGGAAAACAGAAGATCGCTCGCCAATAAAAGACGACCAGTCAAAAATAACACTTCTGTACACTTGTTAGTGAAGCTGTTCCAAACAGAGCTTAAAGAATTAGGCAAGTGTCTACTATTAATTTTAAAGTGACGTCTTCTTTTAACGTGAGAATAAATGCGCAAGCAATTGGCCACGCCGAGTAAGGGTTAATTTTTTCCCCCCACCATGTAGAAAATGACAACAAGCTTTTTGGCAACTTTCCCCATTTTTATATAATAACACTTCCAAACACTGACGCTTGTATCCTCCTAGCCATGCTTTTAATTTGTGCTCTCTTGGGGGAAGGCCAAGAGTGAATCAAAATCATTAGATTGGCTTTGCTAAAGTAGCTGAGGGCTTGCAGTGGGGGCTGGAAGAGGGGGTTACTTTAGAACAATTAAAAAGAAATACATAAAAGGTCATTATTGGTGCCTGAGCTACAGCAGACACCATAGGCATGTTAATGATAGCGCTAAAGAACGCAAACGGAATTCCTTCAGCACCAACTATTTTTATTAAAGTCTATTTTCCTCTTATTCCTTGCGACATTTTTATAATATCTTATGGTTACACGTAGAAACATAAAATGTGACAACAGTATAATTTCTGATGCAATGTCACAGACCCCAGGTGATCCCTGCCGTTTCCTCATTTTATTGCAGGTAGGTATGACTGGGCTTATATCAAGCTGCGTTGAGTTCTTTTACTGTTGTTACCTCAACTAGAGAATGACACGGGGACAAATTTGGCCAAAACCTACAGGAACTCTATTTTCCCGTCCCGTTCTCATGAGTTTTGTTGCTGTCACTGTCCCTGCCCCGTTCCTGTAAGCTCTGTCTTAATCACACAAGCCTCAAACACTTATGATTTTAAAGTGTTTGAGTAGGACGGAGCTTAGGCATTGGTGGAATGAGGCATTATGACATCACAATCTGAGCTCTAGAACGTTGCTACTTATGATTTTAAAGTGTTTGAGGCTTCTGCAGATGAGGATGGAGCTTAGGCATTGGTGGAATGAGGCATTATGACTTCACAATCTGGTACTTATGATTTTAAAGGGTTTGAGGCTTGTGCAGATGAGGATGGAGCTTAGGCATTGGTGGAATGAGGCATTATGACATCACAATCTGAGCTCTAGAACGTTGCTACTTATGATTTTAAAGTGTTTGAGGCTTCTGCAGATGAGGATGGAGCTTAGGCATTGGTGGAATGAGGCATTATGACTTCACAATCTGGTACTTATGATTTTAAAGGGTTTGAGGCTTGTGCAGATGAGGATGGAGCTTAGGCATTGGTGGAATGAGGCATTATGACATCACAATCTGAGCTCTAGAACATTGCTACTTATGATTTTAAAGTGTTTGAGGCTTCTGCAGATGAGGATGGAGCTTAGGCATTGGTGGAATGAGGCATTATGACATCACAATCTGGTACTTATGATTTTAAAGGGTTTGAGGCTTGTGCAGATGAGGATGGAGCTTAGGCATTGGTGGAATGAGGCATTATGACATCACAATCTGAGCTCTAGAACGTTGCTACTTATGATTTTAAAGTGTTTGAGGCTTCTGCAGATGAGGATGGATCTTAGGCATTGGTGGAATGAGGCATTATGACATCACAATCTGGTACTTATGATTTTAAAGGGTTTGAGGCTTGTGCAGATGAGGACAGAGCTTGCAGGAATGGGGTAGGGACAAGAAAAAAACTCGACGGGATGGGAAGATGAGTTCCTACGGAGACGGGGAAAAATTTTGTCCCCGTGTCATTCTCTAACCTGAACTGCTTCTCCTGAAACGTTGTTCCATGACAGTGGTGTGCAAAGAGAGCTCAGCCCTCATCCAAATTTTCCTCACTCCCTTGACTAACATGACCTCCTCCAACCCTCTTCCCTCAATTATGTAACTGAAACGTGGGGATAAGTCATCCCTGGTTTTTCTGCTCCATTGATTCTGTACTGGGTATGGGATGTCAAATAACATATTCAATTCATGAAGCCAGTAGAATTAATGTACAAATCTCTTAAAAGATTCATCACTAATTTATGCACCAAATCGCTCACGTGAAATGGAAATTATCACTCAAACCTAACTAAACATGTACTTGGTTCCCCATTTTAACTTAGATTGCTCTTCCAGACCCACACGCAGAGTCCATCTGTTTAACCATCCAACACTAAAGGCCTTCCTTTACAAAAGATACCTGAACAGAACACTTGCTTACCAAGCAGGTCAACTGAATGAATGGCTGGGCAATATTATCACACACTCCTCATCCTACCTAAGTTTCAGAAAATTAGTAAAAACAAACTTGTTTAACCGATTTGGAACCTAAGACCTCTTAAGCCTCATCTCTTCAACTCTAACCGAATTGTTTCCCAAGATCTCTTATGCCTTACCTCTGTATCCTGCTTACCTGTATTTTGATAACTTTACATTGTACCTACATTCGCTGATTGTCCAGCTCTTCTTCGTTGTGAACCGCCTCAAACTACTATGGCTTTGGCGGTATATAAGAATGAAATTATTATTATTATTGTTATTAAGAAGGAAAAGCCTCAATACACCATCCGGGACTACTTTCCTCACAAACCTATTTGCTCCTTCTCATAGGCATAAAAACCTATATCTATACCTATACCTATACCTATGAAATTATATCTTGCAAAATTAAATTATATCTTTTAAAATTCAAATCGATCTTCCCAGATGAAATCAGTCTCTAGATAAATTTCTCGTCGTTACGAAAAGTTACTTAAACAAAACTTATCTTTTTGGGAGTTCCATTTAAGTGAGTTTTACTCACTCTACAGTAAATAGGATATGGCTGCTGCCGATGGCCAACGTTTTGCCAGAACAGCTGCTTCAGGACTGAAATATTAGGAAGACTTTAATGAAGGAATAATAAATTTAAGCCATAAAAAGTCATTAAAAAATCCAGCACCTATCTTCAAACTATTGGATTTCTTATTCAAACTCACTTCCTTGATTCAAACATGGCCGCTTGCTACAATTACAGCATGCGACGTTAGCATCAATTCAGTCCTGAAATCTTTTTAAAGGGGCCGAAGCAACATGCAAGAGTCCCAATTCAAAACAGAAGATTAGAGAACCAATCTAAAACTTTTGTCCTTAAATGAACCCCTCCTTTTACGAAGCCACGTTAGGCTTTTTCCCCCCCCCCACCGGCTGCGAGAGAGAAAATAAACAAAAAAAACAACACCAATTTTTCACCGTAGATGACAGCAGATGAAGACCTGCACAGTTCATCCTGTTTGCCCAATGAGATAAACTCAAAGCACAAGGGTTGATGCTCATACTTGATCTTGATTTGTCCTTACCATTTTCAGAGCACAGACCATAGAGGTCTGCCCTGCACTGGTCGTGTTTCCCAACTAGCGAATCTGTCATTGAAACCCTACTCCAGCCCATCAGAATCAGTCCAGCCACAGTCAGAGTGGAAGTCCCAGCACCAGCTTTGCATCCCAATTACTGGAGTTGCCATCAAAGCGCTGCTAAGTTTGTTTAGCTCCAATCTTTCCATGCAGGATTCCATTGTGTTTATCCCACATGTTTTTGAATTTATTACCATTTTCATTTCTACCACATGGGAAGACATACCAGATATCTTCCATCTCCTCCTTGAAAAAGTACTTTCTGAAGTTATTCCTGAGTTGACTCAATTTATGTGCTCTAGTTTTATCGCCTTCCCATCTCTGGAAAAGATTTCTGGTTCTATACTCGCCACAACGAACTTTACGATCTTCACAATGGTTATTAGTCGTTCCCTCATTCCGCCAACTCTTCCTCAACTTTCATAGGAATTCTTCATTTTCTGTTCTGGCTCCCAATCTCTGGAATTCTCTACCTTTTTACCTCCGTTCAGAAAAACCATGTGCGAATTTCAAATCAGAACTAAAGGCATCCAACTTCTCCTTGGCTTTCTGTTCTTAATCTTCTTGGTAACCTTTCTCTAAAATTCCATCTTTGGCTTTATCACAACTAATGTGGGCAGAGCAAACTTTAGTTTTTCCCCTTACCATATTGTAAATTCCTTCCCTTTCACCAACCTTTTTTTGTTTTCTTTATTGTAACCTACTGATTTCATTCTTTCCTCAAGTTTTCAAGTTTTATTAAAATTTTGATGGATCGCAATATCATTAATTCAAAGTGATTTACAATTAAAACAGGGTCTTAATTATTAACTAAAACCAACACACAAGGACATGACGTACAAAATGCATAAGGGAAGTAGGGAGAATTGCAATAAGTATAGTAAAGGACACATGAAAGGAAAATACGAAAGGAGGGTAATAAATTTTTAAAGTATTGATAAAAATAAAATAGAAAATTAAGAACTTTAAAAAAAAAATTTTTTAATTCAATTTCTCACAGCCTAAGACAGAGGACATGTGAGTTTAAGCAACGGATGGGATCAAAAGAGACTCCAGCATTTTAACAGTCCTTTAAATTTACTTAGTGATTTTTCTTCTTTAATAAATGATGGTAAGGAGTTCCATATTCTGGGCGCTGTAACCGCAAAGATCATATTTTATGTTTCCTTCTCTTTTTAATTTTTATATTTACTTATTTAAATTTTTATATTAAACAGCTTAGATTTACCCTTGGTTTTATGTTTGCGGTATATTAAATAAATTGAACTTATTTGTAATTAATGCCTTCCACATATTTGAATGTATTTATTTGAATCACTTGTTCACTATAGGTTCTATTCATCCAGTAGGAAGCAAATATTTCTATCTCAAGATGTAGACACATTTAAAATAGGGTTTCTGGCCTTGACAGTGAACTGGGGAAGCAGGTACAACCCCTTCCACCTCTGGCCCTTGCTCACTCCAAGTTTTTGTTCGATAAATATATGCCATTCGGGCCTCACTGAGGAGGCTATGACTCACTGTCCAGTAGACTCACTCTTCAACCCAGAGGTTACATTAAAAATTGTCCTGTTACCATGTCGACAGAAAGATTGTTTTTATGTAGCATCTGTGCCCCTAGAGGGAAAAAAAAAATACTGGCTCAGTTCCCACCTCTTCTGGAGGTTTTCCTGATGATAAATGGTTCACAAGGAGTCAGCATGACCTGCCAAGTAGGACTGAGTTCTCTCTCAAAAAAAAAAAAAAAAGCTGTATGCTTAGGAGATCGGTGACAGACGAATGCTTCTTATCAATCTGTTGGTTCTAAACATGCAGAGAAAAGGCAGACATATCTGCCGAGAGAGCAGGAGATGGTGGCAGAGAAAGAAGTTGGCAGGGTCTATCTGCAGACCAAGATGGGATTGAGTGCAAATCCTTAAAGTTGGGATGCATATAAAAAACATAAGAATTTCCATACTGGAACAGAGTGAAAGTCCATCAAGCCCAGTGTCCTGTTTCCAACAGTGGCCAACCCAGGTCCCAAGTGCCTGGCAGAAGCCCGAAGAGTAGCAACATTCCAGATCTGAGATTGTGATGTCATAATGCCTCATTCCACCAATGCCTAAGAGCCAACCTCATCAGTGATGTCACAATGGCCCGCTCACATAAGAATTGATGGAGAAATGACGGACGAGATTAAACGCAACTGCAAGGGAAGCAACACAATTATCATGGGTGACTTCAATTTTAGAGAGACCAAGTTCCCCTCTATAGCGATTTAACTTGTTCTGTTGATCACTCTCTCCTCAAAAATGGATTTCCTGTCCTATTAACCCTCTTTCTTCCTCCCCTCTTAAAGTCAATCAATTTGTACCTTTGCTTAATCTTTGTAAACCGCATAGAACTTCACGGTATTGCGGTATATAAGCTGTTATTATTATTATTATTATTCCTGGATGCTGTAGGCGATTGCTTCCTGGAACAACTTGGCAAGGAAAATACGAGAGGAAATGCAATTGTGGACTTAATTCTAGATGGACTACGAGGACCGGCACAAGTTGTAGAAGTAGAAGGGACGCTGAGAAGCAATGATCACAATATGATCCGCTTTAACCTGGACACAGGGGCAAAACATTGATCCAGAATGATGGCCATGGCACTGAACTTCCAAAAAGGGAATTACGAAGGGATGAGACTCATAGTGGGGAAGAAGATTAAGAAGAGGATAAGCACTGTAAAAAGGCTAGAGCAAGCATGGTCCCTTTTTAAGGACACAGTCACTGAGGCGCAAAATCTATATATACTGCGTATCAACAAGGGATCCAAGAGGAAAAAGAACAAGGAACCGGTGTGGCTCACTGTAGTGGTGAAGGAAGCAATCAGAGACAAGAAGATTTTGTTTAAGGAATGGAAAAAGTCAAAAACGGACAAAAACTGGAAAAAGCACAAACAACATCAAAGCAGGCGCCATAAGGCGGTAAGAGGGGCCAAAAGACACTACGAGGAAAAAATAGCCAAGGAGGCAAAAAACCTCAAGCCGTTCTTTCGGTATATTAAGGGGAAACGACCCACGAAGGAAGCTGTGAGGCTGTAGGATGACCATGGAATAAAGGGAGTGCTAAAGGAGGACAAAGCCATCGCCGACAAACTGAACACATTTTTTGCATCTGTATTTACCGAAGAGGATATACACAACATACCGGAAGCCGACAGGCTATATGCAGGAAATGAAGATGAAAAACTGACATGGTTGACGGTCAGTCTAGAAGAGGTATGCAGGCAGATTGATAGACTTAAAATTGATAAACCCCGGGGAACGGATGGCATCCATCCGAGAGTAATCAAGGAACTGAAAGGGGCTATAGCTGAACTGCTTCAACTAATAGCCAATCTGTCGATCAAATCAGGAAGGATTCCGGAAAACTGGAAAGTGGTGAATGTTGCGCCAATCTTCAAGAAAGGTACTTGAGCATTTTTCCTGTCTGTTCTGGCGGGCTCACAATCTATCTAATGTACCTGGGAAGATGGAGGGATTAAGTGACTTACCCAGGGTCACAGGGAGCAGTGTGGATTTGAACCCAGAACCTCAGGGTGCTGAGGCTGTAGCTTTAATCACTGGCCCACAATCTCCCACTCTTTGGATCTCTCTGAATTCTGTTGAGTCAGTCTTATAATCATCGTGTTTTAACTTGTTTACTTATGGCCTCATTAGTTGGTCTGGCCTCGGCCATTTTCCTAAATCTTGAGCTATACATTAGAATTCATTAATTTGCACAAACCTACGCGAAGTTGAACCTATTTCATTTGCTGTTTCTTCAGGCATTCTTTAGTTGTTGCAGCTTGCTCTTCTCAGCCAGCCCTGAGCTCTAAATACAAGTGCATCTCCGCCCACTACCATGTTTATTACACCTAATGAATCACACGCGCGCACACACAAATACACACACAACCAGTACTGTCAAATATTGACTTTGAATGCATTCAGATGTAGCAGTCTGAAACACTAAATCTGCAGACTGGGCTTTGAGAAATGACATTCCAAAAGAAGAACCAGAATTGAGCGGAGATTATTTAAATGCTTGAGGCTCAGTGTCAGCGTGGAGGTCACAACATTCACTCAGCGTCAACTCCTGCTTCTTGGAACAGTGTCCTGTAATGTATTTATTTATCGTTACAGATGGTCAAAATATGGCTCTCTCCTCTTTGGGTTTATTCTGTCCAAGGCCACAGAGTTCCAACAGAGATCAACAGCGTCGTCAAAAGCCGAATTAGATGTTAAATCTTTCCAAAGTATAAAGGGACTAGGAGTTTGGAGAGGGGGGGGTAAGATAGAGGAACAGGATTGAATGGGGGAGGAGGGAAGACTGCATTGTGTTAATAATTTATCACATGTGGTTTCCTGTGAGATAAGGTATAGAAGATTTGTTATGGTATAAGTTTCAAACTGCTGTTTCAGGGCTATGATGTCTGCCAAGTTTATGATGCATTTTGTCCTTTCTAGGCCATATTTTTTTCAGTTGAGTTTTGTCCATCATTTAAAAAAAAAAAAAAAAAGCTACTACCTTTACTCTATCACCACATTACACTTGGCATTTACAAAATACTGACAGCACTGTATCAGGAGAGAACAATTTTCTCTTAAATCTGTCATAAGTATGGAAGAAAAAAAATGATCTTATGCACATGGAGCTCCATGGAGATGCTGAATTTTGATGATTACAACAGGCTTCTGAAACCTAACCTGGGGGGGGGTCATACAGCCCAATCGGATTTTCAGGATTTCCACAATGAATATTCATGAAAATGTGCCCATACTGGGTTCCGATCACTGCTCCCTCTAAATAGGGTTACCATATTAAAAAAAAAAAAAAAAAAAAAAAAACCCTGGACATATGACCCCAGTCCTGCTCCGTTCTGCCCTAGCCCCGCCTCTAGCCCCACCCCATTCTGCCCTCCAGCCCCACTCCAGAAAACCTCCACACTTTGCGACGAGCTCCGGCCATGTCTGGAAGGCCTGGAGCATGCATGTGATGATCGAAGGCCCTCCAGATGCATCTGGAGCTTGTAGGAGCTTTCCAAAACCCAAATAAATGCTGGATTAAAAAAATTAGTGCATAGTCATTAATAAAAAATAATTAGGAAATTAGCCACTTTAAAGCTGTGATAAAAATGTCCTTAGCAGTCCAAAAAGGATCGTAGATGTTCAGGCAGGAAAAAGACATATTTTAGACAAAAATTGGGAGCCACTTTTTTTGCTAGCCTACCCTTGTAAATAAATGCCTTGTTAAATATTTGAGTTTAAAATATGTCTTTTTCCTGCCTGAACATCTACGATCCTTTTTGGACCTCAAGGGGTTAACTAGTGGGGTGGTTAGAAGCTCAGAATTAAGTACCGAGGGACGTAACGTAAAAATTTCTCTCTTTATTGTCCATGTTCCTCCCCCAAATGTAGTTAATGGTGGTCTAAGAAAGAATATAAACCCAATATTATTTAAAAAAAAAAATGGTTATATATTTTATAGATTGAAATTGTTTATTAGGGGGTATGTTTCTGTATTTCTAGAACAAGTAGTTAAACTTGCAAGTATTGTATAAATGAATAAAAAAAAATAAAAAGACCCACAAAAGAGCATAATAAGGCAATTTAATACTACAGCTTAGTAAAAGGAGCCCTTAGTCCAGTGGTCTCAAACTCCCGGCCCCCAGGTTCTATTTTGAGGCCCTCGGTATCTAATATAATAAAAGCCTAAGCCACGCATGCGCACTCCCTTTGCGTGTTCCGTTTTCCGTGCGCTGTAGGGCACCGCAGATAGGAGTGCCCATGCGCGCAAAACACTCTCTCTCCCCCCAAAGCGGATGTCGGCCGCGGTGGCTGTCGGCGGCGGCCGAGCACGGACGGCATTTCAAAATAAAACACGCAAATCTGCTTTTAACTTCTGGGTCCAGGGTGAGATATGACAGCAGTGGGATGGGAGGAAGAGGGAGGGAATACTGACACATAACATGGGGGTAAGGAAGGGGAGAGGAAATATTAGGAGGATTAGAGAGTGGAAATGGGGATGCTGGACATTTCGGTAGGGAGAGGAAAAGGGGGTTATGTTTACTTGAGGGAGGAGGGTATAGAGAGGAAGAGGGCACACTGACTACCTGAGGGTAAGAAAGGGTAGATGCTGAATGGGGGGATGGAAAAGGAGATGCTGGCTACCATGGGGGGATGGGAGGAAGGGGAGATGCTAGCTACCTTGAAAGGGAGGAGAAGAGTTGATGCTGGACTATGGGAGATAGCCCCTGTAGTCCCTTTCCCTATTTCATGGCAAAGGGAGAGCAAGACATCAGATCATTTTTGGCCAGTCCCGGTTGTATCTCTTACTATATTAGCTGTGCCATCTAATATAATAAAACTCTACGCGCATATGCGCACTCCCATCTGCATGTTCCGTTTTCCGTGCGCTGTAGGGCACCGCAGGTAGGAATGCGCATGCACGCGAAACTCTCTCCCTCCCCCGAGGCGGATGTCGGCCATAGGGGGAGCAGGGAATAGGGAGGGGTGCTGCTGGACAGGAAGGAGGTAAAAGTAAGGGAGAAGGGCTGCTAGCATCCGTTAATGTAACGGGCTAAACAACTAGTGTTTATCATAATCATAAAGGTAAAATAAAACAATTTCTTGATCCTATGTCTCTTTAGCTATAAATGACAATATTATTATTAAGACTTAGCCAAAAGGAAAGTTTGACCTCACGCAAAATTGTCATTTCTGTAATAAGACATTAACTCTTTTTTTCTGAGGCCCTCCAAGTACGTACAAATCCCCAAATGTGGCCCTGCAAAGGGTTGGAGTTGGAGACCACTGCAGAGTGACTTGTTATAGGTCACCCAGTGAAGAATGAATCAAAGGGCGCACGCAGGATATTACCGCACACTACGTGGCTAGAACTAACGGCAGCTCAATGCTGGCGTTAGCATCCAGCGCGCACGGCAATGACCTAACGCAGCTTCATTAAAAGAGCCCAAAGTTTTGAATCCGTGATCTTGGATTTTCCTGCTGTACTCCTTGGTCCAATAGAAATGCAAACTCATTTAACCCCTTCCCTTCTTCCTCCCAAGTGGATCCAGAATTTTAGATAGTAACGGGTCCTTAAACAATTTGGCAGAAATAGAATGCCAGGAAGTTGATCTGCCCATGAGAAGGGTAAATTCAGTTCTTTTCGTTGTACAGTGAAATACTTCGGGCTGAAGAAATTCGATCAGGTGACACCTTACTATCGGCAGTTGCACTGGCTGCCAACGGAAGCACGAATAAGGTTTAAATTTGCCTGCCTCTGCTTCAAAGTACTATATGGACTTGCCCCCAAGTACATGACGGACCTTTTTTCATTTACTAACAACAAGCGCAAGAGAAACACGCATTCAAAATTCACTTCCCCTCCAGTTAAAGGTTGCAAATTGGAAAAAACACCACGAACACCTCCTCTCTCTCCAAGCAGCCCTATGGGGTAAAGACTTAGATCAACTGCTTTCGCCCACTACCTACGGGGAATTCAGGAAGCACCTAAAAACATACCAGTTCCTGAAATACCTAAACAATTGACCCGCTCTCCCCTCTCTCTCCCCTACCCCCTACCTTTACCCCCCCCCCTCCTTAGTCCACTTGAATTTCACGATACTGTGATACATATAAACTGTTACCTTTATCTTATCGTAATTTTTCGTTGTTATTTTCTAAAACATGCGGCCCACTCCAAACAGGGCCTCTCGGACATCACCCACCAAAATGTACATCTTATACTCTTGCTCAGCAATTTGTATTTCTATTTTATTGCTTTCTTAAAGTCTCTGCTCTCTGTATTTCCTCTGAATATCTGCTTATTGTATGTCGCTGAATGTCCAGCTATCTTGATTGTAAACCGCCTAGAAGTCGCAAGATTGTGGCGGTATAGAAGAATAAAGTTATTATTATTACTGTGGAGATAACTGCTGAGGATACTTTCATGCGCTTACAGCAATCCCAACGGCTCTGATCAGAACCAGCTTAATCTCCCTCATTGTTTGCAGAAACTCAGTAGTGAAGGTCGGGCTGGAGCTGGTGGTCAGAAGACTGAACTACCAGGAACCTCACCTTTGAGTTTTTGAATCACGAGACGACAGACAATCTGTTTCTAGTTGTCTTTACATACGAGGCTCTGGCATGTCAGGAGAAATCAGCGAGCACGATTGGAAGAATGCAAGTCAAGCCGTCTGGTAATAACATTTCAGCCGGATCATTTCGACAACATTACACCACAGAGATATTGCAAACTGGCAGTCTGCATATCGGCCGCCTTCAGTAATAGCAGTCATGCTTAAATTGTTTATGCATTTCAGACTGCCGTAACTTCAATCACAAATGGCCAGCAACACCCCCCCCCCCCCCCTATCTTCCAAACATCAAGTAATAATTCATCCAGGTGAGAAGCATCTGAAGAGGGCAGTGTTACAGCACATACCTGACTGCATAATAAATCACTTCTCAGAGACAGAGCGGAGGAGGGGGAACGGTAACACCACGCGGGTTAGCAGAGTTACATGCAGAGCATTGTACGCTTCTGTTCTCAAAAGTGAACAAGCAAAATCTCAAGCTGTTGGTGGCATTTGGCATCTCTTTGTCATTTTTTTTTTTTTAACATTTAATGTTTAGATAAACGACGATTCTAATTTGAGCCATTGATTCCAAGTAAGTGCAGAACTGCCAAGCTAAGGTCAGCCCTGGTTTTAAACTCACATCCCAAAGCAGTAGAGAATTGCAGTCATTTGAGACGGCATGGGAAAAATCAGCAGCGGTCCTCGTGGCCATGTTGTGGCATGCCATTTTCAAATGAAACGGCAGCTGGTGTTAAAAGGTGGCGGGAAAGCAGTGACAACAAACGCTGGAAGTCCAAGCAACAAAGCTCTGATGTTAGAGCACCCTGAGGTTCTGGATTTAAGTCCAACGCTGCTGCTTGCGACCCTGGGCAAGTCACTTCATCTCCCTCCCCCCCCCCCATTGCCCGAAACATATTTGAGTAGCTGAATGTAAACCACTTAGGCCATAAGTGGTGTATAAATATTAAACTAAATAAGAGGGGACACTCTTTTTGAAGAGTAAGCTTTTTAGGGGAAAATAGTGCCCACTCCTTGTGAATTATACACATGCTTGGCAAGCGATGGCTTTTGAAAAACAGCACTGCCTCACCGTAGCCACTCCTTAAATCAGCATCCTCTCATCTATTCCTCCATTATGTCCAAGACCTCCGCTCCTGCCCCAACAAAGAAAACATCCATCAGCAGCAATCATGATGACCCCTTATATCAGGGGTGTCAAAGTCCCTCTTCGAGGGCCGCAATCCAGTCAGGTTTTCAGGATTTCCCCAAGGAATATGCATGAGATCTATTAACCTACAATGAAAGCAGTGCATGCAAATAGATCTCATGCATATTCCTTGGGGAAATCCTGAAAACACGACTGGATTGCGGCCCTCGAGGAGGGACTTTGACACCCCTACCTTATATGGAATGATATCCCCTAACCACAGAACTGTAAAAAGACCACTAGGGGTCAGCAGCTGCCATTTTGCAGCCAGAGCTAGACTGGGTAGAAGTGAAGGCAGACTGCTCCCTCCTGACCCACTAGTCCAACATGAGTGGCATCCTGGGTTGGTCTTGGGAGTTCTCAGGGGAGTCCTGGGGTGGGAGAAAGGTTGGGTGGAGTTAGGTTGAAAGGTTCCTTATCAGGGAGGCCTGTTCTAGTATAGGAGGGGAAGGATCTTTGTTTGGGGGATCATCTGTGAGGATTCTTGTTTTGTGGATTGAGTAGAAGGACTTTTTGTCAGGTTGGGGGGGTAGGGTCAGCTACATGCTGCTGCAATGGGGGGAGGGGGGGGTAAACTTGCTGGCACTCTATTACATATATGAGGAGAAGACATTAGGGACTGAGAGAAAGAACAAGATTTTTTTTAGATATTGGGAATATAAACGTGGACCTGAGGATTGAGTGAGATTGTGATTAAGGACTCAGGAAGTAGGTATAAGAGACTGGGGACTAAGAAAGAATGCAGATATTAGAGAGGATAGATGAGATTATGAATAGGGTTGTGAGAATGAGTGTAAAAAATGGGGAGGGGAGATGATATGAAGGACCTGCAAAGGGATTGAGAGGTAGTTGAAAGGGACAAAGAAATGGAACAAATCTGTGAGGGTGGTAAGATGCCCAGGATCAGTAAAACGATGCAGTTTACATGTCGTTTTTATCTGAGTTTCAAGGCTCCAGAATCATGCTTCCATAGTTGCTTTAGGCTGCCTAACGCCACTGTGGCGTGGCTAATGCCGGAAGAGTCGTTAGGCGGCCTAAACTGTCTACAGACGGGCAATTAACATCAAATGTAGGTGCTGGAAATGTAGCCCAGGAAAACCCTGGCCTACGTTTTCGGTGCCCAACTTTGACGGAGGCGCCGTTCTGTAACCGTGGTTGACGGTGCTGGTTAGGGAATCCGGGCCGAACTGATGCCCATTCTATTCCTCAGGGTGTCTTTAGCATTTCATGCATGTTAATCGCTAGTGCACGCTAGCACGGTTACCGCCCATTGATGAAATATCCCCCCCCCCCTAAATCATGGGCTATTTTTACTGGGGTGTTATCTAATATTCTTTTGTCAGTATTTTGTACATTTCTGAGTTGTTCTCTCTGTCCCATATCCTCTTAGTCTGGAAATCATCATCCCTGAAATCTGAGAGTGTTTCCATTTGGTCTGATGATTAATTTAAGCCTGTATTCTGATATTAAAATATTATTCTCATCTACCAGAGAGAACATCACTTTATTTTGTATATTGACCATTTATTTCATCCCCAGGAGAAAAATCTAATGGTATTTGAGCCCTCTGATTAATCACTTGTCATTCTGTGGTAACCTTGTGTTAGTAATTATTTGTCTGTTGTAACTTAGTATCTGCAGTCATCAGGGACCACAATTTATTATCTCCAATCAACTTATTTAATGAAACCATAGCCCTGGCACTGGGGAGAAGGGCTGTGATCATTTACTCAGCTCTGGGAAAATTCTACAGTGCATTTCGTTCTAATTGCTTATCTTGTCTATGACTGATCCTATGACTTTAAGATATTTCTTGTTTGTAAAACAGGAGGTTTACGAACAGATTCCTTTCTGTCTATCTAGGAGAGCCAACCTTGGTTTTCTATCCATCTCTGGACTTCTTGATCTGCTTTACTTGAAGAATCTGGAACTGCAAGTTCATATATAGGTTGGGTAGATACCTAGGACCATCTCAGATCGTTTAGCTAAAATAGATCCTACTGGTAACAATTCATATATAATATACTTGTACTGTATATCTTTTAGGGGGATATTTTCAGTTCACCATTCTTCAGATAATGGTATGTCAGTATTTATACTTTTGACAATACAGTACCAGTAATCCTCAGATATGTATGAGTAGAACGGGTACAAATGGATCGATTTGTCACTCCGTCAAAAATGACAAAGACTAGGGGACACTCGATGAAGTTACAGGGAAATACTTTCAAAAACGATTGGAGGAAATTTTTTTCACTCTGAGAATAGTTAAGCTCTGGAACGCATTGTCAGAGGATGTGGTAAGAGCGGATAGCGTAGCTGGTTTTAAGAAAGGTGTGGACAATTTCCTGGAGGAAAAGTCCGTAGTCTGTTATTGAAAAAGACACGGGGAAGCAACTGTTTACCCTGGATCGATGGCATGGAATGATGCTACTCTTTGGGATTCCGGAATCTTGCTATTCTTTAGGATTCTGAATGGAATGTTGCTACTCTTTGGGATTCCGGAATCTTGCTATTCTTTAGGATTCTGAATGGAATGTTGCTACTCTTTGGGATTCCGGAATCTTGCTATTCTTTAAGATTCTGAATGGAATGTTGCTACTCTTTGGGTTTTGGCCAGCTACTAGGGACCTGGATTGGCCAACATCAGAACAGGCTACTGGGCTTGATAGACCATTGGTATGACCAAGTAAGGCTATTCTTATGTTCTTATAAAGAGCACCAATGTGTAGTGCATGCTAATCGCTGAGATGCCCATTATATTCCTATGAGTGTCTAAGCATTTAGCACACACTAATTGTTAGCGGGCATTAAATTGGTTAGTGCCCCTTGATGAATCCCCCCCATACATGAAACTATGGGGGTCTCAATTAGTAGCTCCATATTTACTTAACACCTTTATATTCTGCTCAAGTTCAACAATTGTCAGTGAATCACAATTATTCTGTATATAACATTTAAACAAACAAATCAACTAACATTTAAAATTATTTTTAAAAAAACATATTCAAAATTCCAAAGACTAGAAAGTTGCTTTGCAGTTTCAATTGCATCATCTTAGGAGTAACTCTGCATCTTCATGCGAAGGTTGAATCATGGCGATAGCTGAGGGGTTGATGCAGTTGCTGTAACTAAAGATGCTGGAGGCATTGACGCTAGAGTGGAGGAGTGGCCTAGGGCACTGTTTCTCATGTCAGTTCTGGCGTAACCCCTTGCCAGTCAAGTTTTCAGGATATCCACAATGAATATGCATGAAATAAATTTGCATATAATGAAGGCAGTGCATGCAAATGAAGTTAATGCAAAAGACAGAAAAGAACTCCATTAAAAATAGAAAAGACTCAATCGTAGCCTAGAGAAACGAAGGAAATAGTATACTAAGATGATGGTATCTGCCTATGCCTTCCATCCTCTAGCAATAGTTTGCTGTAAAAGTAAAAGTCAACTATTTATAAAAAGATAAGATAAATGGGTTTTAAGGTAAGATTTAAATCTCCAATAAGATGATTCTTCTCACAGTGCCAAAGGTAGCTTGTTCCAGTTCTACTGTGCCGAGTAGATTCCCAATGTACCTGTGATCGTTCTCACAGAACATAAGCAGGAACACAAGGAATGGTAAGGGTAGCTAGATAATTTGAAAGGCCAATATGAAGGGCCTTCAATTTTAAAGTCTGTACTTTAAACCGAATGGGTCGCAACTGGGAGCCAATGTAGTTGACAAAGCAGAAGGGAAACACGAGCAGATGTAAAGCAGCATTTTGTAGAGGTGGCAATCTTTCAAGATTAAGGTGAGTTGCATTACAATCGGCATTACAATCGGCGTGCTTAGAGCCCACAAAAGCATGATAGAGGGTATGGAGAGTGTCCTTCTCCAAAGGATAGCAAATTGGCCTAAATCTTCATAATGCAGAAAAACTTGATCTTAGAACGGCGTAAATTTGTTGAATGAAGGTGTGCATCAATTATGGTCTACCGAAAGGAATGGGAACAAGTGTAGGTATTGGGGCACTTTTTATGATCCAGAATGCAGTTGTTTTGTCTAGATTCAATATTAGATGATGATTCGTGAGCCAAATGGTAACCCCGTCTAGACAAGTTTCCTATACAGTAGACTCGCAAATTCCTGAAGAATACAGACAACCAAGACAGGTAAATGTCTAGACATTACTTGAGGTTACAGTGAGTAACAGATACAAAGAAATCAACTTCAGTCTTGACAATTACGGAAACAATGGTTCTCATTTAAAACCACATATAGGCAGGCCCAGTCCAGGTATGGAGTCAGTAAGGTTGCAAGCAGCCAAGTCAAGTCTAGTCAAAATACAGGGCTGAAATTCCATGACAAAGAGATAGGCTACCTTCAAGTTGCTAGGAAAACCTTCTTATTTCCAATATGTTTCTTCACTGGTCTTCCACTGGGCTCCCCATTTTTGCCTTCACCGTTTAATGTTTATCTAGCTTTAGGAACTAAAATTGTATAGTTATGCAGATTATATAACTATTGTGGTTCCTATTTCTTTATTTTCACCTGAAAAATTACCATTTTTATCACCTATAATCTTGATTGTTGAGCAATGGACAAAAGAATTTAAGCTAAAGCTTAATTCTGAAAGAACCAAAACTTGTTTTAGCTACTCCCTTTAATAAGACCAATGAAAAATCCTTGAAACTGGAGTTACTTATCCAATCAACGCAGTTATTAAAATCTTAGGAGTATATCTAGACAAAAATCTATCTCTTGATGCACTATTAAATGCTCTAGTTAGGAAAAGCTTTTTTTATGTTATGGAAGTTGTATACAATTAAATCCAGTTTTGATTTTTCCTTTTTTAGATTGCTAGAATAAACTTTGGTCTATAATAACATTTATTTAGGCTCCTATTAGAAAATATTTAGGAGAATGTGAATTGTTCAGAATATAGCGATGCACTTAATATTAATTTGAAAAAGTCAGATCATGTGATGCCATGAAATTTCATTGGCTCCCCATGGAAACAAGAGTGATATTCAAGTTTGCCTGCATTTGTCATAAAACATTGCCATGGTATTGACCCAAGTTATGTTTTAAACATCTTAAATTAGTAGAACGTAGGCGTCCATTATGCAATATTACTTTGTTTGAACATAAGAATATAAGAACTGCCATCACCGGATCAGACCCTGGGTCCATCAAGTCCGGTGATCACCTCACGCGGAGGCCCAGCCAGGTGCGACCTGGTGAAAACTTAGTCACCGGAATCCCTATATTTGCCTTCCGAGGAGATGTGCATCTAACTTGCCCTTAAATCCTAGAATAGTGGGTTCCGCAGCAATCTCCACCGGGAGAGCGTTCCAGGTGTCCACCACCCGCTGTGTGAAGCAGAACTTCCTGGCATTTGTCCTGGGCTTGTCCCCCCTCAGCTTCAGTCCATGACCTCTTGTCCTACTCACATTTGACATTTGTCCTGCTCTATATTGTCGATTCCTTTTATTATTTTAAAAGTCTCAATCATATCCCCTCGCAGTCTCCTCTTCTCCCAGTTTTCCAAGCCGTTCTTCGTAGTTCATGTTCTCCTTACCTTTTACCAGCTTCATTGCTCGCCTCTGCACTGTCTTGAGCAGTTTTATATCCTTGTTTAGATAGGGAGACCAGTGTTGGACACAGTATTCCAAGTGTGGTCTGACCAATGCTCTATAAAGCGGCATTATGACACCCTCCTTCAGCAAAAGGTTGTGTATATAAAAGGTTCTTTCCTAGACACTTATCTCTTCAGGTTGGTACATGGGATAAAAGTCTCAGTTGCCTGATTTTAAATTCTACTTTTTATCATGCTTTTAGAAGAGTGTTAAAAACTTCTCTATTTGATGCTATCACCTGAAAGTCATGTTTTTCAGTTGCAGGTCGGGCACTTTAGGGCAAATTCTATAAGAAGCGCCCAAAAATTAGGTGCCTAATTAGTCACTGTTCAGCACGATTCAAGTAAAATTGGGTGCAGTTTAATGAATCACGCTGAGCGGAACCTATTTTGGGGCACCCATGAAATAAGAACATAAGAAGTGCCATCTCCGAAACAGACCCTAAGTCCATCAAGTCCGGCGATCCGCACACGCGGAGGCCCCGCCAAGTGTACCCTGGCATAGTATTAGTCCCTATATCACTCTAAGCTTCTCATAAGAGATGTGCATCTAGCTTACCCTTAAACCCTAGAATGGTGGATTCCACAATTACCTCTTCTGGGAGAGCATTCCAGGTTTCCACCACTCGTTGCATGAAGCAGAACTTCCTGATATTTGTCCTGAACCTGTCCCCCCTTAGCTTTAGTCCATGTCCTCTTGTCCTTGTCACATTGGACATTGTAAATAGTTTTTTTTACTGCTCTATTTGGTCAATTCCTTTCAGTATTTTGAAAGTCTCGATCATATCCCCTCGAAGTCTCCTCTTCTCAAGGGAGAACAATCCCAGTCTCTTAAGTCATTCTTCATATTCCAAGTTCTCCATGCCCTTTATTAGCTTCGTTGCTTGTCTCTGCACCCTCTCGAGTACTTTTAAATCCTTCTTTAGGTATGGAGACCAATGTTGGACGCAGTATTCCAAGTGTGGTCTGACCATCGCTCTATAAAGCGGTAGTATTACTTTCTCCGATCTACTTGTGATTCCCTTCTTTATCATGCCTAGCATTCTATTTGCTTTTTTTGCTGCCGCCGCGCATTGCATCAACGGCTTCAGGGTCCTATTGATTAATACGCCCAGGTCCTTTTCCTGTTCGGTTTTTCCCAGAGTTTCACCTGACATACTGTACTTGTGTTCCTTATTTTTTCTTCCTAAGTGCATGACTTTGCATTTTTCCACATTAAACTTCATCTGCCATTTATCTGCCCAATTTTCCAATCGGCTCAAGTCGCTCTGGAGTTCCTCACTGTCCTTCTGTGATTTGATTGCCCGGCATAGCTTTGTGTCATCTGCAAACTTGATGATCTCACTGGATGATGATATGAAGATATTAAATAAGATGGGCCCAAGTACCGAGCCTTGGGGCACACCGCTAGTCACAGTCTCCCAGTCTGAGAACTTCCCATTTATGCCCACTCTCTGCCTTCTGTTCTCCAGCCATTTGCCTATCCATCTTAGTATGTCTCCTTCTATTCCAAGGCCTTGCAATTTCCTGAGGAGTCTTACATGTGGAACCTTGTTGAACGCTTTCTGGAAATCCAAGTATACAGTATCTACCGGTTCTCCGCTATCAATTTGTCTGTTTACTGTCTCAAAAAATTGGAGTAGGTTCGTCAAACATGACTTTCCCTTCCTGAATCCATGCTGGCTGGCTCTCATCAGGTCGTGTGTGTCTAAGTGCCGGGTTATGCTATCCTCGACCATCTTCCCAGGGACCGAAGTGAGACTCACAGGTCTATAGTTGCCCGGTACTCCTTTTGATCCTTTTTTAAATATCGGTGTGACGTTCGCTATCTTCCAGTCATCCGGTATCTGTCCTATTTTGATTGACAGGTTGGCAAGTTTTTGCAATAGTTCTCCGATTTCCACTTTTAGCTCTTTCAAGAATCTCGGATGAATTCCGTCCAGTCCAGGAGATTTGTCACTTTTGAGTTTGTCGATCTGGCGGTAAATCTGGTCCAAGTCCACTTCTACTGTGGTAAGGCTGTCCTCTGTTGCTCCTTTGAACACTTTCAGTGCTTCTGGAATTGTTGCAGTGTCTTCCTTTGTAAAGACAGATGCAAAGAAGGAATTTGGTCTGTCTGCGATTTGTTTGTCATCCTTGATGTACCCTTTCCTTCCCTGGTCGTTAGGCGCCTAGCTGAGCGCTTATGTACGCTTAAGAGCAGCGATTCTGCAACAAGGCGCCTCACATGTAACCACGCCCACACCTAACGTGCATAGCGCCTATTTTTTTTGAAGGCCGCCTAAATTTTTAGAGGCGCCTTGTTGCAGAATCGCTCTTTCTTAATAGGCGCCTATGTTTCGATTACTGCTGATTAAAAAGCTTAATTGAGCTTGTTACTCAGTTTAGATAGGTGCCTATCTAGATGGGCGCCCCCGAAATAGGTTCCTAAGATTAGGCACTGGTTACAGAATTTGGACTTTTGTGCCCGGAATGGACCGCCCCTTACTACTACGGCATTGTGTCCTACTGTAGTATATTAGTGCAAGGGTTATGCACCTCCATGGGGGAGAGGAAGACAATTTAAAGTTCTTTTTAACAAGTAAAATCTTTACAATATTGTTGGTTTAATCGTGACATGATAATCAATGTGGCTGTCGGTCAGGTTGGATAGACTGTGCAGGTTAGAATTGCTAACTTTCTTCTGCTTTTTTTTAAACACAACATCTTGTGGGGCATTTGAATCCCAAGATATTGTTATGGCAGAAATCGAAATGACTTCAGTGTACCTTCTCAGTGCCGAAGGCCTTCAGCTTTGATAAAAAAAAAAAAAAAAAAAAAAGGACATTTGTAGGAAATCACGTTTCTCCCACCTGTGAAGAAAGCTGGCTGCACAGTTTAAAATACTAATTCTCGTGCAAACTTCCATAACTTGATCTCAGTTTAACTGCTAAAACCAGAAGACAGCATCATTACAGCGTAACATGTTTAATGCCAAAAGCAGAGGATTGGAGCGCATTTGGTGCAGAAAAGCAAGTATACCGATTTTTTAAAAATACTTCTCTTTCATTCCATTTGTCTGAAAGATCAGGCTGGAGTTGAAAAGGATGTGTTTGTTTTTTTTTTTCTAAGCTGGACTGATACTGCTGGAGTCAAAGCTAACCCTGGCAATAGGCCCAGCCACCTCTGCTCCAGATGTTACCATGGCAAGCCTCTAGAGTTGTAGTCAGGCAACTGTGGGGAAGGAGGCCTGCTGGCTTGAGGCCTAGAAATGAAGGGGGCGTGAAAAGACAGACAACAAGCAGGAGAAGATCATGTAACTTTTACTTACATCAGACGTCGTATTATTTCGCTATGAAAACGGGGATGATTTTGTGTCAGTCGCATGCTTCCTGCAAGGCCTTATTACCCTTCCCAGGCTGTTGATATTATTTAGCCATTTGCTGTTCTATCGATCCTAATTTAAGGCTATAATTGGAAATAAAAACATCATTATTTCCCCCAGCAATGTTAATTCAATGGATTGATTCCAGGGAGCAAAGCTAGGTACAAACTCTTCCATGGGCCAAAAACTGCCTATAGATAATTTAACTCTTCCTTTTCTGAGTTGAGTTGTTTATATCAGAAACGTGTATCTCACATTACCATCAAAGTCATTATACTTTTTAATGACTCCCATTCATCCTATTATGGCTCATATACTACATACTGGGAAGGGTGTACGCAGCGCTGTACATTTTAACATACAATAGACAGTCCCTGCTCAGAAGAGCTTACAATCTAATTTTAGACATGACATTTCAGGGTTGGGGAGATTATAGTGGTCTAGGTATCTGACAGCAGTGAGGGGGAGTTAAGAGTTGAAGGCAGTTTCAAAAAGTGGGCCTTTAGCTTGGATTTGAACAATGCCAGGGACGGAGCACGACGTATTGATTCAGGCAGCCTGTTCCAGGCGTACAGCACCGTAAGAAAGAAGGGACGGAGTCTGGAGTTGGCAGTAGAAGAGAAGGGTACAGATAAGAGAGGCTTGCCCGATGAGCGGAGATCATCACGGTGGGGAGCGTAGGGGGAGATGAGTGAGGAGAGATATCGGGGGGCTTCAGAGCAAATGCACTTGTAGGTCAGCAAGAGGAGTTTAAACATATAAATTAAGCTTGTTATACTTGCAGAAAAGTCTTCTATATCATTTCATGGCTACATATACACACAAAAGTACTGTATATACACAGAGAGTGTGCACGTGAATACATGTGATCTGTATGGAATTATTATTGGGGGTATGCTACTATTACTATCGTTTCAGTTGTGTCTGACCCTTGGATATTCCGTAGGCCAATCCTCACCATGCTTCCCTGTTTTCTATAGCTTCTTTCAATTGCTTGATGTTCATTCCTGTGTCATTCATAATGGTAGTTAGTCAACTGGCCTTTGGTTTCCCTTGTTTCCTTTTGCCACTGAAAATTCCGAGTAGCACCTCCTTTTCTAGTGAATTCGCCCTCATCACATGTCCAAAATAGGTCCATTTCTGTCTGGTAATCTTGCCTTCCAGGGACAACTCTGGGTTTATATGATCACGTGTATCTTTGTTGGTGATCCTAGCGGTCCATGGGATTCGTAGAAGTCTTCTCCAGGGACATTGTTTGGGCCTTAGGTATAAATTTGGGAGTGTGCTATTGGGACTGGATATGGGAATCTAATTTATAAAGATGTATATGGGGCAATTCTATATATTGGTGCTTCAGCTTAGGTGTCCGAATGGCTTGAACTTGGAGTCTATTCTAGAATGGAATCTTGGCACTAAGATTCCATTATAGAATACTAGCATTTCTCGGCATTGGTTCACACGCATAGAGGTACATCCTCTTTCACCATGTCAGTAGCAGGCATAAGTTGGCATGTCTAGGTGTGCCAAGTGACACAAGAAATTTATGGCATGTAACTGGCAAAACGCCTCAATTTGGACTTGGTAGACATCATATTGAAAATGCCCCTCCGTGTCAGTTAAACTACAATCAGTTTCGTTACCCATTCGGCATTTTTCAATGCAGTATATCGCATCGGAAACCAAGGCTATATAGGTTGGTCTGTGGATGGTTGTAATCAGAATAAAGACAGCTAATTTTATTTTATTTTTTTTAAATGAAACATTTTAGTCTAAGAGAGCAAAGGAAAATTGTGAACTTAGAATATGTTATCTGGCAACGGACTCTCCATTTTATAAATGTGACAGAATCACCTACTGAACTTCCTTTACAGTTGTTTAGGGGATATATATTGGAGGGATTGAAAATTCTAGAGTAGTCTTATCTCTTTTATACTCTCCTTATATATGAACAAAAAAAAAAAAAAGGAATGTGGATTAACTTGATGTACCTGTCACTGATTGTACAGTTCTTTGTTGTTAACCGCCTGGAACTTCGTGGTGGGTGGTATACAAGAATAAATTTATTATTATTATTACTCTTTAGAAACTGCCCTTAATTTGTCATTTGATTCCTTGAATTTAACAAAGAATGAAATAGAACTCATTAGATTTCCCACATTGAAAGTAATTTTTGTTTTAGATACTGGGTCCTTTAGATATTCATTTATTTGTTAAATTTTTATAGCATTTTAGTGAAAATGTTCATTCAAAATGGTTTACAGATAGGCTTAAAAAGGTGTCCTGTTATAGAAATATCTTTTTAAACACTTTGAAAATTAATCTTCCGAAAACTTAGTCTCATTCTTTATGGTTTTTATTTGTTAAGTTAACTATTGTAAACCGAGTCGAGCTTTCTTGGAACACTAGAAACAGTAGCATCCTGGATGAAAGATCACAAACTGAAACTCAACACAGACAAAACTAAATTCATCCTCCTCGAAAATGACAAAGTCCCAGCCATAACCAATATAGAAATTATCACAATCATCTATCCCATTCAAACTACCATAAAACTACTAGGAATGACTATAGACCGATGCTGCACCATGCAACCGTAAATAAATAAAACAATACAGAAATCCTTCACAGTGATGAGAAACCTAAGACAAGTCAGGAAATTGTTCGAAAAAACACAATTCCAGCTTATAGTACAATCCCTAATCCTAAGTCTACTAGATTACTGCAACATCCTCTACCTCCCCTGCCCTGCTACAATGACCAAACAACTACTAACAATCCAAAATACAGCTTTGAGACTCATCTATTCATTGAGGAAACACGGCCATGTTACAGAAGCATACATCAACTCACATTGGCTACCAATCCAAGAGAGAATACTATTTAAATTCTACTATATGTTACTTAAAGCCTTAAACGGAGACAGCCCAACCTACCTGAACAACCGCCTCATCCAAACCACCTCAATCAGACATAGAAAAACACCCCTCCCATTCACACACCCCTCGATCAAAGAAGTACAACGGAAAAAACTATACGATGGCCTCCTGGCCACTCAAGCAGCTAAACTAGATAACCAAATCTCCAATCTACTAATAACGACACCAGACTACAAGACGTTCAGAAAAGAAATAAAAACTACATTCTTCAAAAAATTTCTGAAAAAGCCCTAACTTCAAACTTACCGTCCTCCCCCCCCCTCTTCCCGCCACACAGAAACTACATAACCTACTCTTTACCTCTCCAGAAAGGACAAATGTTCTTCCATTGTAACCCTCCGTTTTTTATTTCTTTTGTAATCCGCCTTGAACCGCAAGGTAGTGGCGGGATAGAAATCTCTAATGTAATGTAATGTATATAAAGCCAAGCCTTAGATTAGATTAGATGTTATGCTTAAAGAACCTAGGATTATTATAAATAAGAATTGAGTTCCTGTGGTGACGGGGACAAATTCGTCCCCATGTCATTCTCCACTCAACACCTTAGAATAGGTTTTAATTGGTCGTAATTGAAAGTGAGGTGCCTAACTTGAAAAACTTGATTCTATAAAAAGTAGGTGCCTATTGCAAAGTGCCTACACTAAAAGTGGGCATGGTTAAGGGGTGGATGAAGGGCATATTTTTTGAGGTAGGCGCCTCTTTGTGAATGTTGCTGTTAGGGTCAGATATCAGTCCCTAACTTTAGGCATAAAAAACTCCGGCTTAAATATTAGAACACTGAATCAATCCCTGGTGTTCTGTGAAATTTTCCTTGACTTTTAGGGCTCCTTTTACTAAGATGCACTAGAGCTTTAATTCATGGAATAGCGCGCGCTAGACCTTAACGCCAGCATTGAGCTGGCGTTAGTTCTAGAAGCGTAGCGTGCGGAGTAGTGCTCTCAGAATGACACCTAAAATTTAAGAACAAGTGGCTGAGAATAATTGTTCAGTCTGTGAGTGGGATCAACTATATTACACCCTCATATCTCCATAGAGCTCTGTAGTCCTCTAGTGCCATCTTCCCACTCGTCAATTTTTATTAAATGAATGATACACATAAACAATAACTTATAATAATTTATGTGGTAAGTACTTTCTGGCAGTAATAGCCAATGAATATCTTATTTATTGAAATGTGTTACATTCTCAATCTTCCCCTGCCTAGCATGCAATCCATGGGTGTCTGGTATGGATTTGTGAAAGAGGAACTCCCTACAAATCTTTCCTTTTCAAATTCTTTAGCCAGCTGGAATTACTGGGAAGGCAGGAGGAAGCAGGGAAGAGGATTCAAAACTAAAATTCCCTGAGGGGAGCATTCATACTTTACCCTGCAGAGGGCCTATAACCCTCTTGGAACACAGCAGCCATTTTTTTTATTTTAGCTATTCAGGTACCTAAAGGCTTCTGGCTCTCAGCCATGGCCCTTAGTTATGCTCAAACAGCACGGTTTAGTTAGTCTGCAAACTAAGGCAGTATATTAAATGGAAATCATGATCAATCTGAATTTGCATACTATATTGTTATTTTATTCACGCTTCATCAGGCTTTCCTCTTTCAAACTAAAATATATATATATAAAAAATGATACAGCCCAAGATTTATGTAAAATGTATTCAGTTCATTAAAGCTGTAAGAAATATTTGTTCTCGTGAGGTCATAGGAGTGTTTGTGTGATGGGAGCAATTTTTTTAAGTGGCTCTGAAGCCCGTGTGTTTTAATAGTGGTCACCGACACTCCACTTCTGTTAATATCAGAAAAAGGTAACCGATGGCAAGTTCAGTCTATAAATTCAGCAGTCAGCGCTGTAGTTCGCAGTGATATGAAATGCCTTTCATAGACTAGGGACTGAGCTTCCATTTTTCACCCTCCATTGGGGGAGGGGAATATGGAACGTAGCCACACTCCGAGATTTGCAAGATTCATCTCAACTGTTGTATATGCAGTATGTTCTCTATTAATTTATCCAACTGCATTAAGAATCATATTATGGGCTTTTCTCAATCATTTTCATTTGGCTACTCTAGAAGCCAATTTAGTGAACTTATTCCCTCCCCCTTCCTCTTTTTACTAACCATAGCACCAGCCGGCACGCTGAATGCTCTGCGCTGCTCCCAACGCTCATAGGGCTCTTTATGCAGCTAGATTTTATGGAGGGATATGTAAACAGATAACTCTGTCTTCAGAATCTTGGTACAATCCCTCGTATTAAGTCAACTCGACTACTGTAACATCGTCTACTTATCAATCCCTCAAAAGAATATGCGACGATTGCAACTAGTGCAAAACACTGCGGTCAGACTAATCTTCGGTCTAAAGAAGTTCGATCACGTGACGCCATACTTCAAACAGCTACACTGGTTACCGATGGAAGCTCGTGTAAAGTTTAAGTTCGCCTGCCTCTGTTTTAAAGTTTTCTACGGTCTAACCCCTAAATACATCACTGACCTATTCTCCTTCTCAGCCAACAAACACAAGAGAAGCTCCCACTCGCACTTCGTTTCTCCCCCGGTTAGAGGATGCAAACTAAAAAAACACCATGAGCATCTTCTCTCACATCAGGCTGCTCTATGGGGTAAAGACCTAGAACAACTCCTATTGCCCACCACTTATGAGATATTCAGGAAACGCCTCAAAACCCGAAAGACCTAGACAGCTGACCCACTTCCCTCTTTCCCCTCTCTTGCCCTTTCTCCCAATTGTTCCCCACATCCCTTAAGTTAATTCAACTTGCACGTCAACTCAACTTGTACCCCAATAATCTTTTGTAAACCGCATAGAACTTAACGGTATTGCGGTATATAAACTTATTATTATTATTAAACAGATGCACTCTACGTGTACTCTTATTAGAGTAACTCAGAGAAAAGTGAGGAACAAGATAACCAACCTGGTGACATACCAAAAACTGCTTTATAACAAATGCATGAAAACTTAAACAAAACTCTAGACTCCATCAGCAGCCAATGGAGTTTTTGATAAAATGGAGTGATATGCTCCCATTTTTTTAAGCCAAAAATGAGGCGAACAGCAGTATTCTGAACCACTCTCAATTTTTTAAGAATTTTCTTATAAGCACCTAAATATACAATGTTACAGTAATCAAGAATACTTAAGATAGAAGACTGCACCAACAAACGGAAAAAGGCTTCATCGAAATACTTCTTAATGGTGCGAAGCTTCCAAAGCACCGAGATACATTTCTTAAACAAGACATCGGTATGTTTTTCCAATGTAAGCTGTTTATCCAAAGTTACTCCCAATATTTTTATGGATTGTTCGATATTGTAGTCCAAACCATTCACATGTATCATTGTTTCTTTGATCTTATCATTGGGAGTTCCTAAGAAAAATTTAGGTTTTTCCGTATTTAGTTTCAATTTAAAAGCTGTATGATTGTGCGTGCTTTGAAATATGATCGTATTACACCTTTGGGATTTACATTGGTCACCTATCAACACTCATATAGAGTTTTGTGCATAATTTTCAGGTTGCTGAAGGACTATTTTTTATTTTTTTTTTCCAAGATGGCGCCAGGTTAGGTTGCTGTTATAGTACCTCCCGCCGTTTTCTTTTGTTTATGTTTATGTTTTCTATTTCTTTTCTAATTTAGCATCATTATCTTTATTTACTTTCTTGTAATATTTTTTCCTAGTTTCTTTTTCATTTCTTATTGATTTTATTATATGATTCTGGAGCCTGTTGTCTTTCTTGGTGGTTTGGCTCGCGTCCAGCGGTCTTGGTGGCCTTCTCCAGTGAGCAGGATCGGAGGTCGGTATTGGGGCGCTCACAGTTCAGCCATGGTCGTCAAGGATGCACGGCACAGCAGGCCGAAGATAGCAGAAGAAAGGGGAGAAGACATGCCAGTTGTCGGTGATCCCAGCAATGTGGACTCCACCAGAAGGGAAGCAGCGCCCAACCGTCATCACCCTTTGAGTCAAATGCGCGGTAGCCGCCAGCATGGAGGAGAGCTGGGGAGAGGCCGTGGCTTCATCGTTGCCAAAGGGGGACGGGTTGATGGTGCAGCTGGAGTCGGCATCCTCCGGAAGGATATCTGAGGCATTTTCAGTCTGGGTTGCACCGTGGAGAAGCCCGATTGGTCTGCAGACATGGAAGTTTCCCCTAGGAGTGACACCTCGAGTTGTCGGAGATGGCCTGCGGCAGATGTGCTGAGGATGATGATGGCGGTTCCCTGGCCGTTGCACAGAAGAGGATGGTGATGGTTAACCAGCTGATATTGACGTGCAGCAGATGGGATAGCCATGTTGGGGATGGCTGACTGCTGGATTTTCATTTCTCTCCCTTCTTGAGGCACCCGGTGTGCTGGCAAAGATCGGCTGTCACCTGCAGAAATTTGGCAGCTTAAGCAGTGAAGTCATTTCAAGCTGGACTTCAGTCTAGACTGTTTTTGATTTTATTTCTCACTTTCTTTCCATTTTATGAATTATTTTTAATTTCATTCATTGTTTTGCCCCTTGTTTTGTTTTTATTTTATTATTTAAATTTCCCCAGAATTCTATTGTTTAACGGTTCCTCCCTTCTGCATCTATCCCTATCTCTCCTCTTTTCAACCTTCCAAAGTTCTTTCGATCAATGTAGTCTTGTTAGAATGTTTATATTCTTATTTTTTCCTCTATCTCTATTTTACCTCTTTTATTCTACTAAATGTTTTTTCCCAGGTACTTTAGTTAGATTGTGAGCCTTTGGGACAGTAAGGGAATTTCTAAGTACCTATCTTACTTATAATTTTATTGCACCCTAATGTATATTTTCTGTAAACCGCTTAGAACCTAACGGATTAGCGGTATATAAGAAATAAATGACATTACATTACATTACTGTTGTCCACTTGCTTTATGTTCACTATTGCACACCTACCAACCTAGAGGCGATGGCTGTTTTTGATTTCATAGAGAAGTCTTAACGATGCTTTCCCCTTCCCCCATTGTAATATTTATTATTTTTGTGTGTTTTTAATTGTAGAAGGGTGTGTGGGTACACTTCTCTCTCCGTATTTGCGGGGGATGCGGGTAGAACATAGCCGTGAATACTGAAAAACCACAAATAACTTTTAGCATGTTATTTGCGGTTTTTGGGGGTAAAATAGACCTGAAAATGATAATAAACCGTGAATAACCCGGCCTGCTCCGTACAACGCCGGGAGCAGTGACAAAAAATAGGGGGCGGAGTCAGCAGCCGAGAAATCGCGAATAAGCGAATCCGCAGATACGGAAACCCGGATAACGGAGGGAGAAGTGTACAATATTAGTAGTCTTTTATATATTCTTGATAGTGTGTAATTTGTTGTTTTGTGTTGCTGATTGTATGTCATATTGTTACCCGCATAGAATTGGTGGAAATGCGGGTTATAAATTTTTTAATAAATAAATAGTCGCTAGGACTTGAGCATGAGTCAATGGCACCTAACAACAACAGCTTGTTCTTTTACCCAGATGATATTCTGCTACTTCATTATGCATCTCCAAATACATTAGATTTATCCCCACTTCAGTTATGTCTAAAATCAGTGACCAAGTGGTTCGAAGAACCTCAAATGATCCTTAATCCCGAGAAAACTATTTCATGCTGGGTCACAGGCTCACTTCCTTCACCAACATCTCTCCCAATTCTTTTTGACAAACTAGTAACTCCCTGTGCAATCTTTCTGGTAAATGGGAGTAATATGTGACTCCTCTCTTTCCTTTACAAAACAAATCCCCAAAGTAGTTAAATCAAGTTTTTACACACTGCATAAGCTCAGGGCAGTATTCCCCCTTCTTTACAAAGCCGCCACAGTAACAGCTCCAACGCTCAAAGAATTCCTATGAAGAGTCTGAGCTGTTACTGCCGTGGCCGGCGCTAAAAACGCTACCACGGCTTTGTAAAGGAGGGGGGTATATAACTAACTTGATAACTCACCGGTGCTAGCACCTCTCCTCCTCTCTGGTCCTCCGGCAATGGAGGGATTTTCAAAACTTGGCAGTTTGTCCTGGTTTTGGAAGGCCCCCGAGCTCAGGGCCTTGTCTACAAAGTCACCAGCCAAAAAGGTAGGAAAAATGATTTTATTTTCAATTTAGTGATCAAAATGTATCCATTTTGAGAATTTATATCTGCTGTCTTTATTTTGCACTATGGCCCCCTTTTACTAAACCGCAATAGCGGTTTTTAGCGCAGGGAGTCTATGAGCATCGAGAGCAGCTTCCTGCGCTAAAAGCCGCTATCGCGGTTTAGTAGAAGAGGAGGGGGGCCTTGTCTATTTTTGTATAGTAGTTCCTGAGGTAACATTGCATAAAGTCATCTGCCTTGACCTCTTTGAAAACCCACGGAATATAAATGATAATTCACATTTTCTCTGCGTACAGTGTGCTTTGTGGTTTTTTTTTTAATTTTATTGTTGGTAGATCATTTTGACTTGGTCATTTTAAAAAGTAGCTCGCAAGCCCAACAGGTGTGGACACCCCTGATCTAGAACATTGTTTCCACAGTTCTGTTTGGATTGGTTTGCCATTTTCTCTGTGGAAACTTGGGTCTTCTCCTCTTGTCTCTTGTTGGCTGTAATGCCGAAACACAATATTTAATTGTCACAGTTTACCCTGTTGATGTCAGTTATTTGGTTATCACCACTGTGTTTCATCGATCGTACTCCTTTGTGGAGACTGGTTCTTCTCGCCGCTTTGTGTTTGAAATGAACACGTACCTCTAGCAACTTCTCTCTTGAATTATGAACCAGTATATACAGAATCTGGGCATATGTACCTATTTGTCAGTGGCATGCAACGAGGGCCTTCAGGGGATTCAGTGAATCCCCAGCTCTACAGCCCTATTTTATTTTGTTTAATTTTTGCTTGATGTAGTGTGATTTGTTGAGTAGGCAGCCTGCTCAACCGGTCAAACAAAAAGTACCAACCCTCCCTCCCAAATAAAGCAGGAATCTTGGGCTAGAGATTCTTCAAACCCTCCAAAGACCTTGACAGTACTGATCTGAATTTGATTGGCTGAGCAGCATTTGCCTGTTGCTTGCTCGACCAATCACATTCAGAGCAGTGCCCTCAGGGCCTTTAGGGGATGGGGTGAATCCCCTGAAGGCCCTGACCACACGCCACTGCTACTTGTAAAAAAAAATCCCAGAAATCTGTGGCCTATCAGGCAGTTTTACACTCACTGAATGTGTTTTCTTTGAGGCTTGTGGACAGCCAGAGTAATTTTAGGCATGCCAGATTATAGGTTATACAGTCACAAGACTCCTTTTCAGTCTGGTTCTTACATCCATATCATGTTTTGGGAAACTCCATTTCATTTCTATACCAGTGGCTAGGAAATCTCTGCCCGAGCTAGTTGGAGAGCAAGCCAAACAGGTAAGCAAAGAATTCAGTTGCATGGCAATGAATTTGCTTTGCTACGACTTCATCCTGTGACATTCTGCATTAAGTACTCCATTCATGCAAATGCACTCTTCCTGGCAGTGATGGAGTTGCCCTGGAAATCAGACCTCTTTCTCTATAGCAAGTGCTATTATCCTGGAGTGCTTTTATTGATCTGTTGACTCTCTTGTCTCCCTTCTTCTCTTCCGTTCCCCACCCCCAATTCTATATCTTGAAGTAGGCAACCACCCCCTTTATAAGGGGTCTGAACACAGATTTGAAAGAAATATTATAGACGAGCTAAACTTGAATAGCTGGAAAGTCAATACGCCCCAAGTAGAGCGTGTTTCAGATAGAGAATCTGTCTGCTTTTAAAGTATTTTTTTTTCTCTCTCATTTCCCTGTTTCCTCTCTTGCATTTGTCCTTACTATAATCTCAGAAATCGCAAACTAGAAATTACCATGTTTAAATCATCCCTTTCGTTTACATTGGATGCAGTCCCAGGGGCCTCATTGTCAGTCTATACTGCGGTGTGGCATGAATCATGATTATTTCTGGCATGCGCATGTTGAACAGCAACAAATAATAAATTCATTTTGATGATCTGAGCAGATACCTGCCAGTGGCTTTCATCCACAACATGCTGAGCTGTTGCAAGTTCAGGGCCAGATGTACCAAAGGGTTTTTTCCTGTTTGGTGTCTAGGGGGGGAAAAATGCTTAGGCAGCCATTTTGGAAGCTCTGTTTGCGAAATAAACATTGATGCCCTGGTACATCAATATAGAAATATATAAAGAGCCATTTTAGAAAAGCCGAGGGCAAAATGGTTAACTTGTGAAGATATCTAAGCTTGCCAGAGATGTGTCAGGGGCAGTATGGGAGAGTGTCAGTTCTGGGTGGTGCATTGACATAGAGGCAATACAAAGTCAGTTAAAGAACATAAGAACAGCCTCACTGGGTCAGACCAATGATCCATCAAGCCCAGTAGCCCGTTCTCACGGTGGCCAATCCAGGTCCCTAGTACCTGGCCAAGACCCAAAGAGTAGCAACATTCCATACAGAATCCCAAGGAATAGCAAGATTCCGGAATGCCAGAGAGCAACAGGATTCTAGAATCCCAAAGAGTAGCAGCATTCCATGCTACCGATCCAGGGCAAGCAGAGGCTTCTCCCATGTCTTTCTCAATAACAGACTATGGACTTTTCCTCCATGAGCTGCCTGAATGTTTGGGCTATTGAAACCATCCTGTATAACATAACATAACACCAAATTTCTAGACCGCATAACTATAAGTTCAATGCAGTTTACAAAAGCTTACTAAATGAATAATACAATAAGATCTATTAAGTCAAGAATTCTGAAAAGAGGAAAGTTTTCAGCTATTTTCTAAATTGTTCATAAGAACAAAACGTGAGCAGTAACTGTCGAAAATCTTTATAGTAGAAGGCTGCTTGTTATGATAAGAATCAGAGCGTATTCAAGATATTTCTTGCTTTTATATGCCGTGACTACTGAGAAAACAAAAAGGGCAGAGAGGCAGACTTTCTGCTATTCTTATAGGATGCTATACGAAATCTATCGGCTAAATATAACGGAGCTAAACCGAAAGCAACCTAACTTAAAGGTACCATGGGCCTCCATAGGAAGCCAGTGCAACTCATGATAGAAAGGTGTCACGTGATCATATTTCTTCAGGCCGTAAATCAGTCTAACCGCAGTATTCTGAATCAATGTCAGTCTGGCCATGTTTTTCTTAGTGCTTGCCAAGTAAATGATGTTACAACAATTGAGAAGACTTAGCAATAGTGACTGTACCAGAATTTAAAAGACAGAAATTTCAAAATATGATCTGATGGTACGTAATTTCCACAAAGTATAATATCCCTTTCGAATCACAGTATCAATCTGGTTCTTCATGGTCAAATGCCCATTGAAAACAATACCCAGTATTTTAATTGTTGGACATATCGTATAAAATTATGAATTTTATCTTAATTGATGGTTCGATAAGAGTCTTTTATGAAGAAGCAAAAAAGAATTTGGTCTTATCTTGATTTAATTTCAGTTTGAATTCCTGCATCCAAGAATTCATCAGATGTAACACGGACTTGATAATTTGAGGTCAATTGGACAAATCTGTACTGCAGGGGGTGATAATTCTAATGTCATCAGCATAGCTGAACAGTTTTACGCCCAAGTCGCTCAGTATATAACCCAAGGAGGAAAGATACACATTAAACAATGTGGGGGAAAGTGGTGAGCCCTGCGGGACTCCGCAGGGAGTTGTACCAAGTATAAAACAAACCAGGAGGATAGGAGAGCCAAGAAGTCACATCCCTATCAAATGATCGACATGCCCAGAGCACAGTTCCTTGACCCCACTGATGATCAATGCATAGGGTGCTTCAGCTTTGACGAGGCAACCATTTACCATCTCTGCCAACTAATTTTTGCATGGGATGACCAACGGTCAACTGTGGTAAAGCCCTATGTCTGTTCACCAAGAGTTGCAACCAACTTCAGCTTCAAAGTGATTGAACTCATCACTGCTCTGTTTGGCTGGAGACCAGGAACCAATTCAGCAAAGATAGATAACTCCACCACCGGCTATATTCACTCAACAGCAATGTTTTGGAGGGGATGATCCTTTGTTTGTATGACAAGCTTTGCAACCTGTTCCAGGCTTTGCTGTTTCACATGGTTTTATGAAGAATCGTCATTTACATATCACTTCCACTTTTACCTTTAACTGCAAGAATCAGATGCAACTGAGGAAATACGGTGCAAAAAAACTGGTGAAAATATTACTTTAGTAAAAGTAAAAGTGACAAAACCCTTAACTTAAGTACAGTAACTAGTCTGAAACAGAATCCATGAAGTATGCTGTATGCCTTAACGCCATTATGATGTCACCAGTGGCATAGCGAGGGTGAGAAGCACCCAGGGCAGTGGTGACCTTCGCCCCCCCCACATCATCCACTCATTCCCCACCCCCAACTTCCACACGCCTCTTCCCTGCCCCCGTACCTCTTTAACGTTTGCGGCCCCACCCTGCTGCTCTTGACAGCATTGACTGTTCCTCTGACATCACTTCCAAGATGCAGGTCCAGGAATTAAAGTTACAGGAAGAGCCGACACTGACGCAAGAAGCAGGGTGGAGGTTGCTGCTCGCGCTGTGAACGTTAAAAAGGTATGAGGGAAGGGATGCACAGTAGTGGGGGGAAGGAGCAGGGGACAGAGAGGAGGACAAGTGCCAGCGCCCCCACCAAGACAGCGCCCAGAGCAGACTGCGGCCCCCCCCCCCCCAGATGTCACCAAGCATTGTTCAAAGCAGTTTTTCCATTGATACTTGAACGAATGGAACAGGCTGTTGATTGGAATCTATTGCTTTTCCTAAAGTACCTCACATTTAGGATGATACCAAATGAACATAAGAACATAAGAACTGCCATCTCCGGATCACACCTTCGGTCCACCAAGTCCGGCGATCCGCACACGCGGAGGCCCAGCCAGGTGTATACCTGGCGTAATTTTAGTCACCCATATCCCTCTATGCCTCTCGTAAGGACATGTGCATCTAGTTTGCTTTTAAATCCTAGAACGGTGGATTCCGCAATAACCTCCTCTAGGAGAGCATTCCAGGTGTCCACCACTCGTTGCGTGAAGCAGAACTTCCTGATATTTGTCCTGGACTTGTCCCCCCTTAGCTTCAGTCCATGTCCTCTTGTCCGTGTCACATTGGACATTGTAAATAGTTTTTTATCCTGCTCTATTGGGTCGATTCCTTTCAGCATTTGTAATACTAAGACAAACAAGCTGAGTCACCTTTTAGTCAAGATCCATCTTCGCAGAGATCGAGAACCTGAAGAACAGCCATCCCCAACCCAGCCCTCGGGGCACAAGACCCATCGGGTTTTCAGGACATCCACAATGAATATTCATGCAGTTGAGGCGGTGAATGCAAATCTACCTCATGCATATTCATTGTAGATATCCTGAAAACCCAATAGGAAGAGGGGTGCCCTAGGGCTGAGCTGGGAATGGCTGCTATAGAATATTTGAAGGAAAGGCTAAGCCCCCCTACTTGACACCATTGGGAGCATTATAATTCCCCTCCCCCCTCCTTTTACAAAACCACGCTAGTGGTTGCCAAAAATCCCGAAGCCTTTTATTTCTTTGTTCAATTTTCGATACCATTCTCCCAGGGGAGCTCAGAATGGTTTACATTAATTTATCCAAGCATTTTTCCCTGTCTGTCCTGGTGGGCTCACAATCTAATGTACCTGGGGCAATGGGGCGATTCAATGACTTACCCAGGGTCACAGGGAGCAGCATGGGTTTGAACCCAGAACCTCAGGGTGTTGAGGCTGTAGCTATTGCGCCACACTCCCCGCTATGGGCTTCAGGGCAGTTACTGCAGTAGCCTCCGCTCTCGGACTTTGCAAAAGAAGGGATTAATGGCTATTACCAAAGCAAAAGGACAAAACTCCTTGTATAGAGAAACAAAACCATCCTCCCCCCCTAAGATATTCAAATGCCTTTTTTTATTTGAAACTGTATAGCAAGGGCCTGCTCAATGCGATCTTCTGGGTGTGAATCGAAGAAATCCCTGAGCAATTAACAATTTTAGCCAAAGAAAACATGGCGCTAATCTAATTAGCAGTGTTTTCAAAACCCTCAGCCTTTGCTCCTTGTAAGTCAGGCCTTTGTTTGTTCTGGAAACAGAAGTAAAGATTGGCAAATGAAAAGGTGTTATCTAGTAGCCATCAAATCCTATAAACCTCTGCTAGAATTATGACATGAAATAGGATAGTCGCAGTGACTCCAGGACTGTTTAGCAGAACCTTAAATAGAAGAGCAGAAATAATATCCAGCGCAGGACAAACGTGTCCTGAAGACCCCCCCCCCCACCCCCCAGCCAGTTGAGCGTCATGAATATCCACAATGACTACACAGGAGAAATTTGCATAGATTAGGTTCCAATATATGTTCATTTTTCTCACGCACAGCCATTGTGGATATTATGAAAACCCTTTCCACCCTGAATCTCTGTCTTGAATGATAACATATTTTAATCCTAACAAAACCTTGACAAATTTAAGAAAAACTTAAAAACTTTTTTATTTCGAGATGCATTCTCTCCCACTTAATTTCTATCCTCTTATATTCTTTTCTATTTAATTTTGCGCTTTTATAAACATTCAATATATCTTATCCCCATCCAACATGTTCTTTTCCCTAACCCCTCTTTCTCCTTTTCCTACTTACAATGTAACTTTACCCATCCATTCCCTCTCTCCTCACTGTCAAGTCTGTCTTGTTATTGTTTTTAATGTTCACTATATATTATTTAAATTATCTAATATTTTTTGTTTTCAATTGTTACTACTCTTATCTGTCAATTTTTTAAATCTATTGTAAACCGTCCAGATATTTGCTTGATGGTCAGTATATTAAAATCTAATAAACTTGAAACTTGAAACTTGAAACTAATATTTTTGTAGTCATTTCTAGAAGTAGAGATTTAGGGGTCCTAGGCTTTAATAAGGTGGGTTACACTCGGGCATCCCTCAGTAAGTTTCAGATGTGTGCGTGCTACCCATACATTAAAAAAAAGAAATATATATATATAATTGTTTTTTTGTTTTTTTTTACAAGGATGTGTGTCTAAAGATGGAGAGTGGACATTCCTGCACTAATCGGTTACTATATCTACATTACCGCGTGCCCAAATTATTAGCGCAGAATTAGTGCGAGAGCCCTGCAGTCTGCAAAATAGGTGACAGTAAGGCCCCAAGGGCCTGATTCTCAAAACAGCGTCCCGATTGTAGGCGGCAGTGAGCATTCTACTGCCGTCTAACGGACCAATCAGGATGTACATAAAAATAAAAAAAAGCGGCGAATGATGCCTACGATGTTCATGCAAGTATGGAGGCATTTATCAATTAACTTCAGTGGGTGTGGTTAATTACCATAATGTATAGCCACAAATGACTCAGATACCATGAAAAGACATGTTGATGCTGTGATGTCCTAAGAACATAAGAACTGCCGCTGCTGGGTCCGTCAGATGCGTGAGACGGTTTTTGGCGTCCCATTTGAGAGAGGTCTGAGGCAGCTGATTTGTGAAGCGTTGGTGTACCGATCAGCTGAAGATAAGTGGAAAAGTGTTTCTTCTATCTTTTGTTTTTCATTAGTGAAGTACAGCCTAAGGCTTTTATTACATTGAAGTTTTTTTGCCAATGAGGCGACCGTTCAACCACTTCGGCTTTTTTCCTTCATTTGGAGTTATTTAATAGCCTATGCTGTCCTTATATTACACTATAGGACATCACAGCATCAACCAGTCTTGAAAGTGTGGTTAATTACCATGCCAATTAAGCCAATTAACATCATTTGGGTTGCGTGCAGATTTTAGTTAGGCATCGCTAACCATTGGTGATCAGGATGCCTAGCGATGCCATTTATAGAATCTGGTCCCTTAGTGCTAATTTTTAGCGGCACACAAATTTGGGTGCCATTTACAAAACGGAGTGCAATATGGAAAGAACCGATTAACCAAACAGCAACAACTTCTGATGCTCATGCTGACAGAGGGCCCCTTATGCAAAGCCACGGAAACGATGCTGCCACGGTAAAAGCCACAGAAGCGATGCTGCCACGGTAAATTCCTGTGGGCTTCGGTGCATTTACCACGGAAGCTTCGCTACTACGGCTTTGCAAAAAGGGCCCTAAATAGGATACTCCCAGAAATAAGAAAGAAATTCAGGCCCCTCAGTACCACCAGCAGATTCTGGTGTGCCCATCAGCAAGCTACAAACACTTGAGATCCCATCATATTATTAACAGGCTCTTCGAGGAGAAACTAAGCCCTTCAGTTTATACTGTATACTATGAGCACCTAAGAATTGCTGCTGCTGGGTCAGACCAGTGGTCCATCGTGCCCACAGTCCGCTCCTGCGGGGCCCTTAGGTCAAAGACCAGTGCCCTTACTGAGTCTAGCCTTACCTGCGTATGTTCTGGTTCAGCAGGAACTTGTCTAACTTTGTCTTGAATCCCTGGAGGGTGTTTTTCCCTATAACAGCCTCCGGAAGAGGCATGCACGTTCTGTCAAAACAAGCAAGATGCAAAGTTTAAACTACCTATTTATTCAAAGATTTTGGCCGTTTTGTCTGCATTATTGCCAGTTACTGGGTTACAATGTCAACAGTTCTGTGCTTGCAGTGTTACTTACCTCAAAAGATAAAAGAAACACATTGGCCAAGCAAGCAAAATAGTCCCTATTGATGGCAGAGATGTGGAGGAGTTTTCTAAGGAGCAGAGCAGCAGGTTAGGCTAAGAACCAGAGAAGCCAGAGTTCAAAACCCCTGTGATGCTCCTTACAATCCTAAACAAGTCCCTTAGACTAAACTAAACTAAAACAGCTTTGTGTACCAGGCCTTCAACCAATATGGGGTTTGACTTGATTAACAGAAACAAAAAATACAAGGAAAAAAAAAGAAAAGTAACAGTTAGAAAATACTAATGTGACTGATTTTTGAAGTGTTTAGCAAATAAAAAAGTTTTTAAGCATTTGCAAAAAAGTTGAAAAGGACCAGGACCTCTTAAGATAAGAGGAAGTTCGTTCCAGAGTTGAGATAATTTGAAGACCAAGGATTGACTGAAATTCTTGATTCCTTTCACTGAAGGAAGGGAGAGTTTGAATTGTTGGGAGCCTCTTGCATAGGAGAATCTATAAGCATTCCATAATAGAAGGATGAAAATACCATATAGAATTTTTAAAGCAATACATGCACATTTAAAATGAGTCCTGAGATGGACCGGAAGCCAGTGAAGATTTAGAAGCAAAGGAGACACATGCTCAGATTTACTTTTTCCAAAGATTAATTTTGTATCAGTCGGAGTCTTTGAAGGTAGGTCTTTGTTATGCTGAGATAGATAGCATTACAGTAATCTAACCGGGATAATATGATAGATTGGACCAGGACAGAAAAGTGTTGATGAAAAGGAGCTGTAACCTTCCTCAGCATTCAAAGGCTAGAAAAGCACTTCTAGACAAGAGAGTTTATTTGATCCTTAAAAGTAAGAGAAGAGTCTATGAGAACTCCCAATATCTTGAAAGAGGGAGACCCCGGAATCCAAAGATATACAGTTGGAGAAAGATAGTCTAATCTTGGGCCTAGCCATAAAAGTTTAGTTTTTGCAGCATTTAGCTTCATCTGGACAGACATAGCCCAGGCTTGGAGTTTGGAGATGCAGTGATTTATTTTGAAGGCTACATGCCTGGATTCTGTAACTGGCACCGTAGTCAGCGGCTGCCTTAAAAGTGGCCACCAATCGCACGTCAATTTCGTGATGGTGCTGGGTACAGAATCAGTAGGGGTGCATAGACCCGCCCAGTTCCATCCATCCCTGCCCCCATTATACCCTTGCCACGCCCCAGCCTCGCCTATAACCACGCCCCCTCAGCCTGTTCTCACATGTCCTCTCTTCCCATAGTTGGCTCAAAGCGCTGAGAGGGTGGCGACACATAACATACCAACTGCGGCGGTCTTGTGGCTTAGTGCTATGTGTTGGGGAAAGACCTGGTGACCTACCCCATAAAACCTTCACCGTGAAACTCTATGGATCAGAATCAGTATGCTTCCCCCATACAGAGGCTATGAATACTACCTCGTCAGTAACCTCAGCTCTCACAGACAGACCTTTTTATTTTATATTAAAGAATTTTCAAGTTACAAGCACATCTCTTGACAAACAACTATGAATGAATATACAACTTCAAACTGCGGTATTTTCAATATAACGAGGCAAAATGAAATAGTCCACAAAATAGTTGTAGGAAGAAGAAAACAATTAAGATCCTAAATGCCAAAGAAAAGATTCCGGGGGGGGAGGGAGGGGGTTTGACAGGGAATCGACCCTGGATAGTTTATAAGGAAAAGAGGAGCACTGCCACCAAGCCACTGGTTCACTCCATTTGTGTATGATGTTAGCATCACTCTTCTTGATCGAACCCAAAAACTGCAGTCAGGGATTTGCATTACATAACTGTCTTGAACACAATTAGCATGTTGGTATAAATTACTCAGTAGGTGATTTGCAATCCTTAATGATAATAACTAACAAATATACAGAGACCACATGATAAGTAAAGGAAATATATAACGTGATTTTAATAGAATGGCAGTGGCTTTGAAGTGGTGGGTGGGTCCATCTTGGACATCAGAAGCCACTAAGATGATAGGTGCCAAAATAAGCAGATAACATCACAACGTCTAAAGTGTTCGCCGTCTACTGCACTGCAGAGTTTAAGAATGCACTTAAGGCACATTGCTATACCAAATCTTTCATCGCCTGACATGACTTCTTTGTGTGATATATTTTCTGTATTTTTTTGTGTAGCTTATGCTTATAAGAAGATTGCACATGTAGTTTTTATTTTGAACCGCAAAGATACCTTTTGGATAAATAAAATATTACTGAACTGATCCTATTGCAGACTTTGAGAAACTATAAAATGAAAAAAAAAACACCACTTGCTATAGTTGAACAATAGACCATTTGTTATGGAAAAAAAACCAAGTCTAAAAGCAGATACAGTTCTGTATCTTTTTATCCCACGGCATAGAGACATTTTGCCATGATGGGCACATATTCAAACATGAAGCACGGGGTCTCTGACCCCTTGTCTGGTTCTGCACCTGGAGTACATCAAGTCTGGTCTTGAACACGTTTCTGTCTAGGGTTTCTGGGCAAACTTTTTTGTGTCAGGAAATTCTCACTGCTCTATTAGGCTTTCCTGTGGGAGCCCATGAAATTAAAACAAAGCAGGAAAGTTGTCGAAATCTGGTTAGACCTTGATAACAAGACTAATGAGATTGCCAGGAGTTGTCTGTTGACTCTCCTTTCTCCAAACCTTAAATTTGACACCTTATTGTGGGGAAGTCACTGGAAACAGGAGCTAAATATGAATGTGGAATGATCTCATCGAGGGACCCTTTTATTAAAGTATTCGAAAAAGTGACCAAAGCTACTATTAGTATGTGGGGTTCCCACACATTGAGAGCGCATTTTGAGCAGCCGGTAGTTTTTCGGCTAGTGCGCGCTAATCCTATGCGTGCACTAAAAACGCTCGCACACCTTTGTAAAAGGAGCCCTTAGTGCAGCTGTAAAATGACTGCATCTGAATTAATGATCATGCGACAATTTCCAAAGTAGCCATCTGAGCACTTAACGCCATCTATCGTATTTACAAAGTGGTAACGGTTTCCGTGCTAATTATGTCTTTATTAACACATAGGAAACATGCGCTGATCCCAAACCTACCCCAGGACACCTGAGTGCATCTCACAGTAGCGCTTTTTTAGCCTGTGGTAAGCATACACTAGCTTGTCAAAACATAGAATTTTGTTTCTGCAAATTAGCACTGTTGGAAACAGGATACTTGAGAATCCTTCAGTCTGTCCCAGTATGGCAATTCTTGTGTTCTTAAATAACACTCTTGTAAACTACAGTGGCAACATATCACTCAGAATTTAGGAACTTTTTAGCACTCCGTTCATATAGAGAATCGGGGGTTTGTATACCTAATTTTAGGCCTGCCATTCATTTGTCTAGATTTAAGATTCCTAGGGGCATAGTTATCAATGGTGACTACCTTAAAAATTTGTTATTTTACAACTAAGACATGCTATTTTTGTAATGAGATTTAGAGGGAATTTATCAAACAGTGATAGGACTTAATGCATTTTTAATGTGCATTAAGGGAATTACTGTGTATTAAATTCTAAAGCTCAGTTTATATGTAAACTAAACTAAAGCTTAAGTTTGTATACCGCATCATCTCCATAAAGATAGAGCTCGGCTTTTAGGCCCGGATTCTATAAATGGTACTATTGGCGGTGACCGCCTTAACAATGGCTGCTGATTGCATGCCAATCATGTGATGGTGCCATTTATAGAATCGTGGCTTCAGGAAATATAGGCCATGGTTTTCAAGGCCTACATTCTGGCACCTACCTACCTAGTTAAGCTCTGGAACGCATTGCCAGAGGCTGTGGTAAGAGCACATAAGAAAGGTTTGGACAATTTCCTGGAGGAAAAGTCCATATTCTGTTATTGAGAAAGACATGGGGGAAGCCACTGCTTGCCCTGGATCATTAGCATGGAATGTTTCTACTCTTTGGAGTTCTAGAATCTTGTTTCTCTTTGAGATTCTGGAATTTTGCTATGCTTTGGGATTCTACTTGGAATGTTGCTACTGTTTGGCATTCCGGAACTTGCTAAGCTTTGAGATTCCTGAATGTTGCTACTCTTTGGGTTTTTGCCAGGTACTAGTGACCCGTATTGGCCACCGTGAGGATGGGCTACTGGGCTTGATCAACCATTGGTCTGACCCATTAAGACTATTGTTATGTTCTTAATTTACTCAACCTTAGTAAATTTACCAAGAGGCCACTTTAGGAGATCAACTCTGAAAGTAAGGAGCTTGAACTCTTTGAAAACTTACCCTCCAGGGTGTAATCTTTAAACAATTATTAGTCAGATAGACGGGTAGGCCATTGCTTATATCTGGAAAAGAGCATTGATGAAAGATATATGAACTCTTTTATAATTAGGGTACAGATGCTGAGCTTGATGAAGCTTTGCTCAGGTCCAGCATGATACATCTTAGGTTTGGTGCTAGGTTGCATAGGGAGAGGTATGGCCAGTAGGGAAAAGGAGATATTGATGCCTCTGTATAAGACTCTGGTGAGACCTCATTTAAAATATTGTGTACAATACTGAAGGCCGCACCTTCAAAAAAATATAAAAAGGATGGAGTCGGTCCAGAGGAAGGCTACTAAAATGGTGTTTGGTCTTCATGATAAGGCATATGGGGACAGACTTAAGATCTTAATCTGTATACTTTGGAGGAAAGGCGAGAGAGGGGAGATATGATAGAGACGTTTAAATACCTATGTAATATAAATGCGCATGAGTCGAGTCTCTTTCATCTGAAAGGAAACTCTGGAATGAGAGGGCATGGGATGAAGTTAAGAGGTGATAGGCTCAGGAGTAATCTAAGGAAATACTTTTTTTTACAGAAAGGGTGGTGGATGCACGGAACAGTCTCCCGGAAGATGTGGTGGAGACAGAGACTGTGTCTGAATTCAAGAAAGGTTGGCATAGGCACATGGGATCTCTTAGAGAGAGGAAGAGATAATGGTTACTGTGGATGGGCAGACTAGATGGGCCATTTGGCCTTTATCTGACATCATGTTTCTATGTTTCATGCTCTTAGAAGTTGTTCTAATTTTTATTTTCTCTTGTGGGGTTTCCAAAAGTGCAGAAGTTTCTAAACCATCAGAGACAATTAAAAAGCTCATCGTCTTTGGTCTGATTTGCTACCATTTTGAGGCAGAGACATGGCGTACTCTAAGCATCGGTGGAAAAACTTCAACTGAAGTGCCTAAGATATGCAGATAATATTTCAGTAATATACGTTTTTCAAGCAGGAGTAGCTTTATCTAGTGGAACATTAAGAAACCTCACATTTTCCAAAGCTTCAAATTTCCCCCATAACAAAATATCATCCTTACTAAAAGTACATTCAGACACCTATAAGTCAGCTATTTGATCCTGTCATATATTTACTCTGGAAGAAAGTTTTAAAATATTCTGTGATTGAAATTTCACCTCCACGTCAAATGTAAACTTGCTTAGTTGAGAAAATCAGACCATCCGAATGCTATCCAACCAGGAGATAATTCACCAATGTGCCTCAACAGAAACATTCCCTGGGGACAGTGGAATTATTCCCGGAGTTCTGGAGAAAAAGTTGGGGCTATTACTGCTTGTGGGACCCTGACCTTTCAGACTCTCTGGCGAAGAGGCACTAAAGCCAGTGATCGTCGCTAAACCTGTTTTGACAGCTTTAGCGATGGTTGTGTTTGCCGACCTGATGCACTGTGGGTTTTTCCCCTCGATTGCTAAATCCTGATGCAAACTAGCAAAGCGATTGATGCACTAACATCGCTTGGCTAAGCAACAAAAAAAGGAAGGGTTTTAGCGATCTGACAAGTCTGCCTGGGTTGTTTTGGTTTGTTTTTGTTTTTTTAATGGCACAGATATTTTGTGTGTAAAAAAATTGAAAGCCCTCCCTGATGACCCTTGACGAATGCAGCACTGAGAATCCCCCCCCCCCCCCAGCAGGAGGGATGCTTCATCGCATGTCCCCTAGTCCTTGCATTTTTGGAAAGAGTGAACAAGCGATTCACATCCACCCTTTCCATCTTTTATTCCCGCAGCTGAATTTGATCAAATTATTGAACATAAAGAAGCAATTGTAAGGTTTGCAAACAAATTGACTCATGGGCTTTTTCTACTTTTTTTGCACTACTTTGGTCCAAGGTTTGGATCTGGCTGCAGAAGTGTTAAGAAGAGCAACACTCTAACAGTATGAATGAAAGGCAGAAAACATTTTGTTTGGATATGGTGGTAATTTGTTGTCATGATGTAATTTCTCTGCATGACAAAAAAATGGTAATCGGACAAGTTAAAATGTTCTACAAAAAATAAGTCTTTGGTCCACTGCAAACACCACACTTTGCTTCTTGCTGAGTTTCATGTAGGATAGTTTGCGACAATTTAATTTCGCACGGACCGATGTCTTTTTTTTTTTCCATTTCAAATTTCCAACACAGTTTATCTTCTTAACTGAATACAGTACAGTATATCTCTGAAACTAGATTCTTTTCTAGTAATACTCCCCTGGGATTAAAGTCAAAGCTTCAAGTTTAAGAAGCTGGATGGGCTGTATGTATGGCCATGCCAACAAGCTACAATACAATCTAATGTTGAGCCTAGACTAAGACGGTATTAGCCAAACTTACTGTGATGGAAGATATAAGACTGGAAAACCAAACCGTGCAGCACATCACAGGTGGCAATCCTATAAAGAAGGAACTATCAATTTGGAGTTGAAAAACTATGTAACTGATTAGAAAATTGTAATACATGAGGGCCTCGGTTTTTCTTTCGAAGAAGTAGATGTGGCGACACTGTTTTGGTTCTTGTGAAGCTCATCCATCGACGTTTCTGAACCTGCAGTCGTACTGCCATAGTCTTCATTGTTGGGTCAGAGCGAGAGGAAGAGCTTTGTACATTTTACCATGGCAGATGAGGAAGACGTGTCTGTGAAATACGCTAATTGTTTTGCCACTGTATGCTTATTTTTCAAAATTCATTTTGTCCCGTTCATCAAAATATATAGGTAGAAATCCAATCTGTCGAAAGCTGGTTGCAATGGCAACAGCCTGGTATCAGTATAAGTAATTCTTAATATCGTGAAGACCGAAGAATGGGAAACTTGGAAAACTTATCTCAAATTGCAGCCACAATCGTCCTTTCATCCAATATTCCGCTTCCCGACAGAAAGCACTTCTGTTTCGCCTCAAAAGGCTACTTCAGGGGAAAAAGATTCCATAATCATATGAAGAAAGTGTTTTTCCAAATGCTCCCACATAACAAACTAGTAGAGCTGGCTCCTCTCAAAATGGCTGCAGAAGTGGAATATTGGATGAAAGGACGATTGTGGCTGCAATTTGAGATACGTTTTCCAAGTTTCCCATTCTTCGGTCTTCACGATATTAAGAATTACTTATATTGATACCAGGCTGTTGCCATTGCAACCAGCTTTCGACAGATTGGATTTCTACCTATATATTTTGATGCACGGGACAAAATGAATTTTGAAAAATAAGTTTCTGAAGTGAATGAAAGGATATTTATATATTTATGTACGGATTTTTTTTCAAACCAGTGATGAGACAGGGGACCACCAGCCAGTCGAGTTTTCCAGATATCCCTAATGAATATGCATTAGAGAGATTTGCATACCTGTCACTTCCATTATATGCAAATCTCTCTCATGCATATTCATTAGGGATATCTTGAAATCCCCAATGGCTGGTGGTCCCCCAGGACAGGTTTCGGAACCACTAGTATAGTCCCAGCTGCCTGTGTATGAGGTTTGTCTTTCTCCGTTTTTCTATTTATCATTTTTTTGTCCGTTGTGTTTTCAATGTGAGATGAATGAAACCCTTCTGCTAAACTAATTATACAGTACGTGTTTTTGACATCTTTTTAGTAGTGCTACTTGCCAGGTCACTATTTGTTTATTTATTTGGATTTAATAGCCTCCTTTATGAAGAGATTTATGCTTAAGAATGACCCTTGACACAGGCAAGGTTGCTGAAACACGGCCCGTGTCGGGTATTTTAAGTCACTTCAACAAAGTCGCTTCCTTCATTCCGCTTTTTGACTGAGATCATTGTCCGTGTCGGTCTTATTATCCAATACACATTTTCTGACCTTTCAATTAACATTTAACTGCTCTGATAATGTAGCATTAGTTGAATCCAGATTGGCCATTCAATCCAGCATAAACCAAGTGAAACCCAAAACCAGTAGTCCTCTGTATAAGTTATTCATGATTCATAAGACAGCGCGAGTGAAAGTCAGGCAGCTGGCTGAAGAAAGTAACTGGAATCTAGCCAACAGGGGTGCTCGATGGGGATTTAAATATAGAAGGTGGGAAGCGAGTCAGGGGACCAGGGACCCGGGATCAGAGTCAGTTTACCTATGGTGCACATCTGGCTTCATCTCTTTACTTTGTTTAGATTATATCAAAGTATTACAAAAAAAAAAAAAAAGCCACATTTGTGAATGCCTCTGAAAATTATGTCTTACATTAGCAAACCGTGTTCTTTAATAACTGAAATAACAGTGCAGCAACATGTACTTCAGGGCACATGGTGGACAAAGGAGTTCAGTCTTATTCACTTTTTCAGGATCTGCCACTGCCCCGTCTATAGTGAATTATTCAGGTTTGTACAATCCTATGGATTCTCTTTAGATCAATCAGATTTAGGTGTGGATCCCAGACCACATGCAAAATAATTAGTTAATGAGCCATTGACAATCAATTGGCGTTAATTGACACGCAGGTCTGTCATACGCTCACTTCTAAATTTTAGTGCACAATTCAAAAAGAGGTGTTTTAAATGGGAGGGGCATTCCTAGATATTAGGGTCATTTACACACCCAACTGCCCTTAGTTGGATGCCAGTATTTACATCAGTGGTTCCCAACCCTGTTCTGGGGGGACCACCAGCCAGTCAGATTTTGAGGATATCCCTAATGAATAGAAATATAGAAACATAGAAGATGACGGCAGATAAGGGCCATAGCCCATTAGGTCTGCCCACTCTACTGGCCCACCCCCCAAGTCTACTATACTAGGGATCCCACTCCTGGTGACAGGTTCCCTTGGTTTAACCCTCTAAGGGATCCCACATGGGCATCCCATTTGCTCTTAAATTCTTGCACGCTGTTTGCCTCGATCACCTGCACCGGGAGCTTGTTCCAAGGATCAACCACTCTCTCGGTGAAGAAATATTTCCTGGTGTCGCCATGAAATTTCCCGCCTCTGAGTTTGAGTGGATGCCCTCTTGTGGCTGAGGGTCCTTTGAGAAAGAGAATCTCTTCTTCCATCTCGATACGGCCGGTAATATACTTAAACGTCTCGATCATGTCTCCTCTCTCCCTACGTTCCTCGAGTGAGTACAGCCGCAAATTTTTCAGCCTTTCCTCGTATGATAGATCCTTGAGCCCCGAGACCATCCTGGTGGCCATGAGAGAGATTTGCATACCTGTCACTTCCATTATATGCAAATCTTTTTCATGCATATTCATTAGGGATATCTTGAAAACCCAACTGGCTGCTGGTCCCCCAGGACAGGGTTGGAAACCACTGATTTACACCATGTTTTGGTAGGTTAGGTATAAAAATCAATTAACAATATATAGTGTGAAAGCAATACGATACCAGTCCCTGTTTCTGTTGCAGGAGAACCTATAGACCGTAAATATTCCTCAAAGCAGCCTCATAGCCTTAGCTGCCTAAACAAACTACTGTATGTTATACTGGAGCACGGAATCACATCATTGGCCAATATTACCAGTAGACCATGTCCAAAGTTAGCTACGCCTTTTTTTTTTTTTTTTGAAAAGCTAAGCTAATGAGCTTTTATTTCTGCTCTGGTGTCATCTCTGATCCTGATGAAGTCATGAAACGCGTCGGCGAGAGGTGGTGTATCAACATTCTAAGCTAAGTTTAAGCGATTTAATTAAAAGTGTCACGAGTTAAAGTAAAAATTTAAAGCAGGTTTAAATATTTCACCGTGTCACAAGGATCAATGAGGAGTGCTGCAACCCTGAGTTGCATTACTTGGTTGGCGTTCACGGGATACTTTCTAGTGCGACATTTATACTGCGATTTCAGCGCTATTGTTTCAAGACTTAGTGGATTACTTCATTCTTTTGACATTTACCATTTTGGAGTTTTCTGTAAAGGCATTCCTTCGTTTCTTAATAGTATACTTACAAGGGGCCGTTGAAAAGTTCTCAGCTCAACCAACAAAGTTGGGGCAGTATCCATCGAGGGCTGTACACTTAGTTCAGCGATTTTCCACTTATTTTCATTCCGTATCTGTCTGATGGAATGAAAAAAAATGGGAAATCACTGGACAGTGAATAGCCCTCGATAGAGACTGCCCCAATTTTGTTGGTTGGGCTTTTAGCGGCTCCTCTTACTCCCTATACCTAAGAATATAAGAATTGATGCTGCTGGGTCAGACCAGTGGTCCATCGTGCCCAGCAGTCCGCTCACGCGGCAGCCTTTAGGTCAAAGACCAGCACCCCAACTGAGACCAGCCCTACCTGCGTACGTTCCAGTTTAGCAGGAACTTGTCTAACTTTGTCTTGAATCCCTGGAGGGTGTTTTCCCCTATGACAGCCTCCGGAAGAGCGTTCCAGTTTTCCACCACTCTCTGGGTGAAGAAGAACTTCCTTACGTTTGTACGGAATCCATCCCCTTTTAACTTTAGAGAGTGCCCTTTCGTTCTCTCTACCTTGGAAAGGGTGAACAACCTGTCCTTATCTACTAAGTCTATTCCCTTCAGTACCTTGAATGTTTCGATCATGTCCCCTCTCAGTCTCCTCTTTTCAGGGGAGAAGAGGCCCAGTTTCTCCAGTCTCTCCCTGTACTGTACCTGTGGCCGTACTGTACACTCTGCTTAACAAAATCTCATTATTCCCTTTTACCAAGTGGTAAAGTTTGAAACAACCCATGTCTCTTGCTTTAACGTAGTTTGGAATATGCTTTCCTTCAAGAAATAGAGAACCTGAATGTAAACCACATAGGTTATAAGTGGCCTTTAAATACTAAAATAACTAAAAATAACTAAATCTAACATCACATGGAGGATTCTGCTACTGCAAAGCTCATTCCTAAGATCCGTTTCTATTACCCTTCCCCTCCCTCCATTTCTCATGCTATCCATTAATATTGCCCGATCCCCTCCCTCTTTTCTCCTTCTGTGTCCCCCCCCCCCCACACTCATTTACTTCCTTTATCATATACTATGGGCTCCTTTTACTAAGCTCTTGCTAGACACTAACGCCAGCATTGAGCTGGCATTAGTTCTAGCCGCATAGCACGGGTTTAGCACGCCCTACAATTCTACATGGGCTAAAAACGCTATCGCAGCTTAGTAAAAGGAGCCCTATGTTTTAACGGCTTTCCTTGTAAAGCAGATCTCTCTTTAGACAGGTGGTATATCAAATAAAAGTGAACTGGGAACATTCTCCCAATTTTAATAATTTATTTTGAAATTGTATCTTCTATCAGTCCAAATGATCTCTGTATGTGTAACTTTTGTCAATGTTTAGGCTCAGCACTCCAGTACCTTCTAAATGTTAAAGTACCACACCTTCCATTGCACAAACATGGGATTAACCCAGAAATGTAGGCATCTCTCTCTTGAGTAAGTACTGCGCTATTAGCTAGATACCTTCAAGGCCTTTGAACCTTCTTGTAAGTTCCTGCAGTGGATTCACTGTGTTAGTCACACGGCTCTTGCACGCCTCCTGTTTATTTGCCCTGTCTCCTTCCTGCCATGAAGTCCTCTTCTGGACGATGGACTGTACCTCCAGGAAACATAAAAGCAAAGTGTTCACCCTATATGAAGGCATCTTCACGGAAAAACAACCCGGGAGTTAACAGGACGTTCATGATTTGAACAAGCTGTCGTCAAAGACCATAGTTTGTGCTGCAGCTTTTAAATTCATTATTTTTATATTGTTTGATTCCAGAACCAATGAGTAGATCGGGGTTCTTCAAATCCAGTTCGTCAAGGTCCACAAACCAAGCTGGGTGGGCCACTGTGTCATGGCTGACCCACATGGTAGCATCAACTAGGACTTAGGCCAGTGAAATACTAGAGAAGAAATATTTTTACAAATCAGCGCAAGGTCTGAGATGACACTAGGGGTTACAAGGTCAGAGATAAATATTGGCACGTATGGCTCACCCAACCAAAAAGGCATTCCACTGCCCATACTGAACCATACTAAATGGGTTAACAAGGTTTTCATCAGGGAACACCTAGCTTAGCCTCCGTGTGTGCGGGTCGCCGGACTAGATGGACCTAAGGTCTGATCCGGTGAAGGCATTTGTTATGTTCTTATGTTCATCTCCTCAGCTCAGTGGCGGCACGGCTCAGTAGAATTTTTTGGGGGTGGAAGTATCACCCACCAAAATGAAATACATTTCTTGAAGGAGAGGGGGAGAGTAGAACATAGAATGCGGGAAAGGGGAAGGGGGCATCGCCCCTCAAATGAAACACCGAATCGCACAGACATCGCATGGACAGGGAGAGTGAACCTCTTTTTTGCCTGTAATTTATCCACCTATCTGCGGGACAGGGCCATGCATCATGGCTGCAATGAAACAGCTGTGCTCAACTGGCCACCTTGAATCAGCCGCAATGAATCATTCTAGACCCTTATGACCTGGGATGGCCACTGTTGGAAACAGAATACTGGGCTTGATGGACCTTTGGTCTGTCCCAGTACAGCAATTCATATGTTCTTATGTGAGCCAAGGATAGGACAATCAAGCCATTGTGACATCACTGCTGAGGTTGGCTCTTGGGCATTGGTGGAATGAGGCATTATGACGTCACAATCTCAGCTCTGGAATGTTGCTATTCTTTGGGTTTCTGCCAGGTACTTGGGACCTGGGTTGGCCACTTTGGAAACAGGAGACTGGGCTTGATGGACCTTCAGTCTGTCCCAGTATGGCTAGTCTTATTAATAATTTTTTTTTAAAATAAAAATATACAGTACAATGAAAATCTAGTTCTGAAAAGACCTTAATAAACATAAAGATAATGCAACCAATTCATTTCAGAAGACATTTCCGGACATAATATCCACCCATTCTAAAAAAGGGCTGTGAAATGGAAACGCAAATCAGAATAGGAAGAACTTGAAGCAGGAATGTCGGGTCAAAGGTTGTCAGAGCAGGTGACCACTCTGTATGAAAGTGTTATGTGAAAGCTGGTGGGAGTTGGGGCAGTGCAAATTCTGGTTTCGGTGGGGCACAAAAGGGAATGGCTAATAGAGAAAATGCATTTGGAAATGGAGACTCTGGCCCAGGGTTTCCAGAAGTCCAGATTTACCCGGACATGCCCTCTTTTGCGTCAGGAGCATCAGAGCATTTAGCGCTGCAGGCCACAGTAAAAACCTCTACCATGGCTTAGAAAAGAGGTCCTTAATTAGACTTTCTTTCTGGTCATCACTATGTCCCTTCCAATCTTTATTTTTGCCTATTTCTTTAAAATCAGTTCCAGACGTTGTCGTAGTCTATATAATCTGCTTCCACCATGTCTTCGTTTTCCTTTCTTTATTTCTGTTCATTTCCTTTTTTCTCTCTCTCTTCACACTATACACATTTCTTCTTCTGTTTTCTAAGCTGTGGTAAGGTTTTGCCAGTTGCAGATTCTGCCAGTGGTTAAAAGAACTGAGTCATCCTATTTCAGGTCTGCTTTGATTTCTGCGGAGTGACATGTCAGTATTGGCCATCCTGGGGACCACAACAAAGCTCTAACAAAGACACTCAAGACTTAAGCCTTAAGCAAACATGAAATCCAATGAGTTTGACAGCAAAGTGTGAACACTCATACCTACTGGTCCCCAGTGTTACTCAACCTCTGCCCTTGATGAACCACAACAAAAGTAAGCACCTCAAAGCATAGCGGAGCGTCATTGAGGAAAAGCAGAGATGTACTCAGCAACCAAAATATTGGAACAAATAGTACAACGGTCGTTAAGAAAATTATAGTATGGAGAACCTGTCCACACTTTCAAGTTTTAGGGTGTCAGCTTGACTGGATAGGGTTTTGGTAACAGAAATGGGAAATATGGTCTTTTTCTTAAGATCTGGTAAGTGCTAGTGCATGCTTACACAGCTTAAAATGGTTTATTGGCAGGATGCACTCAGACACCCTGCGGTAAGTTCCAAATCTGCATATGTTAATTGGGGACTAAGCAATATTCCCTCTAAGGATTGGCCAGGTGCATGCAAATTATTCCTCATTTTAGACACAAGTTCTAAAAAAAAAAAAAAATTTTTTTTTTCACGTGCGCAATAAGTTCTGAAAACCAACAATTTTCCAAATTTGCAAGACTTGTAATTTTGTGAATGACCATGTAAAATCCGTGAGCGACACTCTTGGAATGTATCAACGGTAGCTCACGTGCTCAGCTTAGAGGGAACACAGACGTTTTGGGGAGGGGTGGTCAGGGGACAGAGAGCTCTTCCATATTATCGAATGCTAACTATGTAAGCTCTTACCAGATACAAAATATGTTTTGGTAAGTGTTCCTGCAGTAATTATTTTAATGGCAACATTGGTGCATTATCGTGATTGTATGTGATGATCTTAAGGTGGCCAAACAGGTTGAAAAGGTGACGGCAAAAGCTAGAAGGATGCTAGGGTGCATAAGGAGAGGTATGGCCAGTAGCAAAAAGGAGGCATTGATGCCCCTGTATAAGACTCTAGTAGTGAGACCTCATTTCTGGAGACCGCACCTTCAAAAAGATATAAAAAGGATGGAGTCGGTCCAGAGGAAGACTACTAAAATGGTATGTGGTCTTTGTCATAAGGCGTATGGGGACAGACTTAAAGATCTCAGTCTGTATACTTTGGAGGAAAGGTGGGAGAGGGGAGATATGACAGAGACATTTAAATGCCTATGTGGCGTAAATGCGCATGAGTCAAGTCTCTTTCATTTGAAAGGAAGTTCTGGAACGAGAGGGCATAGGATGAAGTTAAGAGGTGATAGATTCCGAAGTAATCTAAGGAAATGCTTTTTTTACAGAAAGGATGGTAGATGCGTGGAACAGTTTCCCGGAAGAGGTGGTGGAGACAGAGACTGTGTCTGAATTCAAGAAAGCCTGGGATAGGCCCGTGGGATCTCTTAGAGAGAGGAAGAGTTAATGGTTACTGCAGATGGGCAAACTGGATGGGCCATTTGGCCTTTATCTACCGTCATGTTCCTATGTTACTAAAGTTCTATGACATCACAATGCAGGTGTAAAGAGCCTTAGCCAATAGGGAGAGGAAGAGATAGTGAATGCTGCGGATGGGCCATTTGGTCTTTATCTGTCATCATGTTACAATGTTTCTATATCCATAAAGTTCTATGACATCACAATGCAGGTGTTAAGAGCCATAGCCAATAGGGAGAGGAAATGCAAATGTTTAGAGCCTTAGCCAATAGGGAGAGGAGGAGATAATGGATGCTCTAGATGGGCCATCCGGCCTTTATCTGCCATCATGTTTCTATGTTTCTAATAGAAAAAATAGAAAATCTGTCATTTCCAGCTATGGTAAAAATGACCTTAGAGTGTTTAATGTCGATGACAGTCATCAAAATGCTGACGGCCAACAGTTGAATACTGAGGCCTAGCATTATCCTTTTAACTTAAATTTGCAATAGCCTGGTAGCCTCTGTAAGCTTTGTGTGTTTTTAAAGATGGACTCTGAAGCAGAAGGTGGTAAAAATCTTGCTGGTACCTATGACCTGGATTGGCCACATTGGAAACAGGATACTGGGCTTGATGGAAATTCAGTCTGTCCCAGTATGGTAACTGTTTTGTTCTTAATGTCAAAAATAAGAAGAACCCATCCGTTCCATAAAGTTTTATAGCTGTAAAGAGAATAGGCCACGGGGGCCTTTATTTACAATGTCTCTTGTTTTGTTTGTGTAATTAATGTGTGTATGTTTTCCGAGGTGAAAAATAACCCTGTCAAATTGAATATTGCAAACTCTGTTACCTAGGAAAAACGCGTGTCCGTTGGGATGCCTTTCTGGCTCCTGTAATGTTATGCAAAGCGCAAACTAATAAAATGGTGACAGAGGCTCACAAGCTTTCACATCCCCTACTGGGTGACCCCTTGATCCCAATTTCTATGAGCTGAACTCATGCAGTTGGGGGATGCTGGTTTAAAAAGTGAGAAATGTACCTGAGAGCTTCTGGTGGCTCTGGAAAGGGTGTCGCCCCAGAGAAGTTAAAAGAAACATGGCGGGTGCAAAAGGGGGGGATGCATTTGACATACTCCCTTGTCTGCGGTTTACACATTACGTGAAGGTACTTTCTTTGTCACTAGTGGGTTCACAGACCTATGACGCTGTGGTGGGAATAGAACCCACTTCCCCTGGATTTCAGACTATGGCATTAACTATTAGGCCTCCATGAGGAGGTGTTTCTAGAGTATGAAATGCACAAGAATGAAGGCAGAAGAAAGATCTTTCTATGGGAAATTAAAACTTTAGCTTTGTGTTTCCTGGGGAAACCAGCAGCCAAGCTAGGGTTACTAGACATGTCCTCCTTTTGAGGATGTGTCCCGGCATCCAGATGGCTTTACAAAACCCAGCGCTTTGTCCGGGTTTTGAAAAGCCTCCTCAAATCACCGTCGGGCAGGGAGGAAGTCCGCACCTGCCCGGATGTCACTCAATGATGTCATGTGCACACGTGTGACATCATCGCAGGACATCTGTGCATGCGCGGACTTCCTCCCTGCCCGACGCGATTTGCGGGCAAGAGCAGGCCGTGGGGGGCGGGGCTAGGGAGGGGATGGGTGGAACTGGGTGGGCAAATCTGGCAGCCCTAAGCAAAGCTCCACTTGAGGTCTTCTGTTTCCTGTTGAGTAGAGGTGTAAGTTCAACTTTTAAGACTTTGGGCTCCTTTTATCAAGCCACGCTAGCAGTTTAATGCACGGAATACCGCTGGCCGCGCTAACCACTAATGCCTCCCTTGAGCAGGCGGTAGTTTTTTAGGCCAGCACGGAGGTTAACGTGTGATGAAAAGTCGCACGCATTAACCCTGCTAGCGTGGCTTGATAAAAGGAGCCCTTTATATTTTGGGGTACCTTCTTATTTCACTGATCTTACTATTCCATATACTCCATCTAGACAGTTGTGTTTATTAGATTCATACTTGTTTTTTGTGTTCTTCATTGGTTGAGATTTCAGTTTTTTGGACATTTTTTATTCTCTTCAATTTTTTGAAGAGAATACATTAACAAGCAATACCATAATAGACAGACTGGAAGAGCATTCCGACAATATAGAAATGATACAATGTTAGCATAATCCCAATGAAATGCTTAATAAGCACAGATTAGAACATTTAAATAACATAGGTGTGATGTTAAGATTGTTTGTACAGTACAATGAAATATGACGATATGTAGCCGAGGGGCCAAGTGCAGTTGAGATATATAGAAGTGAGAAAATCTCAAGTAGGATAAATAGATGAGCTGCTAAACCAAAGGCAAATTATATGTTCAGTTGGATAAGTATGAGGAACTGGTCAAAGCTAGTTCAGATGGAAGTGAATGGTTGGTGAGTCATCATCATATGTATTAAAGGCTTGGGAGAAATTAAGCCAGTAAGAAACCACCAACTGATTTCTAGAATCCCTTACCCAACCACTTCATTGAATCAAGTCGTGCCAGTGGAAACCCAGAAAATTACTCGGGATCCAATAGTCAGAAAAAGCTCAGCTCTTAAATTGATGCTCCTAGACTTCTATTTTCAGGCACCTAAGGGAGTCAGTATTTAAAGGGATTTAACCGGCCAGTTAATCGCCTGCTAGAGGCTAATCAGCTATTTTCAATGACACTAACCGGAAGGATGAGTAGAACAGCTCCTCCATTTTAATGAAAATCTTGGGGCGATTCTTGATTCATCGTTCACTTATTTATTTTATTTTATTTTTTTAAATTCATTTTAATTTCTTAATTGTTTTAATTTAAAATTAACTAGTATTTTTATTGTTAATGTAATCTTTGTTTTCATCCTCATTGAAGGCTTGTTAGGATATACTTACATAGCTTATCTCTATCTCTATCTTTCCTATCTTTAATGGAGTTCCTTTCTTTGATCAATTGTTGCATTGTAAACCGCTTAGGTCAGTGACATGCTGGAGCAATATATCAAATCTTAATAAACATAAATTTTCTAGCCCAAGTTGCCTCAGTGATTAGGTCATACTTTCTTTCCTTAAGAGCTATTCATTATTTTCATCACTGTCTAGATACCGAAGTATTTGTTCCATCTAGCTGGTTTTAAGAAAGGTTTGGACAAATTCCTGGAAGAAAAGTCCATAGTCTGTTATTAAGATATGGGGGAACCCTGGATTGGTAGCATGGAATGTTGCTACTCTTTGGGTTTTGGCCAAGTACTAGTGACCTGAATTGGCCACTGTGAGAACGGGCTACCGGGCTTGATGGACCATTGGTCTGACCCAGTAAGGCTGTTCTTATGTTCTAACTTGACAGTTTAAACCCAAGACAATGGTTTTCCCGCTTCTCTTATGAAAATAATTCCAGTCTGTTCAGAGCACTTCCATATGTCTGTCTCGATCATGTTACTACTATTCTACGACAATATCACTGGCTTTCCATCTCCTACATAGTCCAATTTAAAGTTCAGACTTTGACCTATACAGCTTTTCTTTTCATTGTTGACCCTGATAGGCTTTCTCAACTTTTGCATTCTTTCACAGGACATAATCTATTCCTTCGGTCTATTGCTAAAGATTAGAGCCAACACGTCAATCCGCGTTTTTCTTCTTTGAGTCCATACTTTGGAACTCACCTCTTTCTAAACTTAGAGCTTCTCACCTTAGATTTAGGACTTCTCTGAAAGCCAACCTGGCCTTGGGCAGTGTTCCATGAGCGGACGGGTTGCTATTCTCCCCCTTTTCTGATCTCTTTCCTGTCAAAAGTTGGAATTGTTTTTGTTTATTTGTAAGCCACTTTGAGTCTCGTTTTGAAAGGCGGTATATCAAGTTCTTTTTAAACATTCAACTATGACAGATGATCATTCCACCATACAGATCACCCTATTTTTCCGTACTACTTCTAGTACTATTACTACCACTGCTGTATCTGAAAATAAAAATGTCACAGAAAGAAAAGGAACACCATTACATAGATAGGACAGAATCGATTATATCTTTATAAAGGCGAAGAAAGATGAAAGAGTTAATCCCACACATACACAGATTTCATTATGGAGGACTTACACCCAATTTCCAAACTATTGCATGAGTTTTTAGGGCTATTACTACTACATCTTGCAATTTAACCCTCAACACCTTTATGTTACATTATATTAGTGATTTCTATTCCACCATTACCTTGCGATTCAAGGCGGATTACAAAAGGAGTTATCTGGCCATTTCCAGAAGAATTGAAGAGAAGAGCAAGTTGCTTCAGAGAATTGGGATGAGTCTTGCGGTGTTAGTTTGTCTTTAAGGATTTCTTGAATAGCATAGTTTTGACTTCTTTTCTGAACGATTTGTAGTCTGGGGTCATTATCAGTAAATTGGAGAGTTGATAGTCTAGTTTTGCTGCTTGTGTGGCTAGAAGGCCATCGTACAGTTTTTTTTTTTGTTTGACGTCTTTGATTGGAGGATGCGTGAACGGTTTGTTGGTTCTCCTATGTCTGGTTGAGGTATGTTCATGTCGGGATTAATAATGGAAAAGTCAGATCTTGGCAGCTGATATTTTGGAATGATTTATATTCAGGGCTGGTACAGGAGTATTAGGTGCCCCTCCCAATAAATTTTCCAGACCATAACTCATTGGGTTATCCCTTCCAACATTTGATAATTACACACTACAATCGTGATCATTCTGTAACATTCTATGAAAATACAAAATAGGACTTCAAACTTTTGAATAGTCTGGTTTAGCAGGTGCTGATGGCTATTTTTGAGTTTATTCTACTGTCAGATCTTAACATTTTGCTTTGACAGTGGCTGCTTTTTATTTCCATGCTAGACAACTGCCTAGATTGCATAATGGTTAGGTCAGCCTTATTTACATAAAATAAAGGATAACAAATTTCATGTCTCAGTTTAATAATTGCTTCGGAATTGCTATGATAAGCATTCTGTTTAATTCTGAAGTCCTGACGAATGAACCTTTGAAGTAAACAGATTATTGGATATAAGCCAATCAGAATGCAGCATTCCCAGACCATTGTTCTAGGCCACTCCCATGAGGTTTGTAATTATTATTATGCTAACAATTAAATAAATGACATTATCCCCAGAATCCTTTTATACTACTGTACAAACACATGTATTTACCTTGTGGTTTCTAACATTTGAAGGACATGCATACTTATAGCAGTTGTGCAGTTTGTTGCCGTTGTTCATTTGTTAAGCATGTACATTGGCTAGTCATTAGAACAAAAGCTACCGTTAATATCTATCTCTCTTTTTTTTTTTTTTTTGCGATACGTTTCATTGAGATGTTTGAGAAATTATATATTCATTTGACAAAAAAAGTTGCAGGATAAATATTTCAATTTTTTCTTATTCACGCTTTTCTTTTGTTGAATAAAATATTCACGTCTTGTGTTCCATAGCGAGAAGACATTATGGGGGGAGGAGGGGATTCATCAAAAGTTGCAAAGAACATTGGTGCAAACTAATCTCATTAGAACGGGCTAATGATTAGCTTATGGTAATTGATTTAGCGTGAGTTAAATGCTAACATGTCCATTATATTCCATGGACGTGTTAGCATTTAGTGCGTGCTAAATCAGCTAGTGTGCCTTAGTAAAAGTCCCCCACAGTTAGGTCATAATTACAAATACATAGTTACAAGTTCAAGTAGGTCATTGTTGGCTCCTCATTATGTCCCAGGAGTTGTATTGGACAGTTTAGAAATGGGCTTTTACAACTCCCATTTCAGTTACTTCCGGGTTGGCTCTCTGTCTTGCTACAGAAATGCTTTCAAAAAGTTTTCTCAATCTGAAATAGTGGTCACAAGATCATAGTGTAAGTGGTACTTGATTCCAGCAATTTTGCTAATTGATAATGGATGGATAAATTTGTCTAGTAGACTTTATATCGTTGCATGTTGGGAATTTTAAATGGAAAAGATTTCTGGTGGAATATCTGTTGGAGTACCCTGGAGTAGGTTGGCCAACTCTGTTAAGACAACAAAACAGTTAATTGTGTACCAGTCTGAACATTGGTTGATGCCCTGTTAACTTCCAGATCTATGAACATACTTGGAGCCAAGCATGTCCTGACATCGAATATGCAGAGTTAGCTCAGCTCATTGTGAGACGCGACATACTAGCCACTCACTGCCAAGGGCTGAATATACGTTACATATAATTCCTAGTTTCGAAACTTGCAAGTATAAGAACATAAGAACAGCTTTACTGGATCAGACCAATGGTCCATCAAGCCCAGTAGCCTGTTCTCACGGTGCACCAACAAATCCGCGCAGGTCAATGCCGCTTGACAATTGCTCGCACGCAGAACAATTGTGGCCCTTATCAGGACCTTCTAGATATCCAGTAAAAGGGTTCCCATAATCATGTTGTAAACCTAGCCCTAACTCTAAACAGGAAGTGAATCTGTCAAGTGTAGTGGGGGGGGGGGGGGAAGCAGTAAAGACCCTCCTCTTCAACTGAAATTCTAACTGCAAACTACCCCTTGACCCTCTTATATTCCCCCTCCTTTCTGCACTCTCTTGTACTTAAGTTGCTGTATAGTCTTTGAACTGTCCAAAATGTTTTCGATTGTGAATGTTGGCTTGTAACCCTTTCTGAGCTACTGGGAGGACGGGATAGAAATTGAAATAAATAAATAAAAAAGACAAAATGATATCCTGTTGGGGCATTCAGTGTGTACTGGTTTCTACCCTGTTCCAACCTATGAATTTACCCCATAGATGCCTCTCCAGCGGTACACCGACAAATCTGAAAATAATATCCTGTCAGGGTGGACCTCCCATTCAGTGTGTGCATTTGTCGTGCACGCAAATGGGGCTTGTTTGTCCTGCGCTCATTTGACGGGTCACCGTTCTCATGGTGGCCAATCCAGGTCACTAGTACCTAGGGAAACATAGCAACTCATGAAGGAATCCAAAAATAGCCCATAAAACAGAAAAAGGCCAAATAAAATTGTGAGTCGTGATTTTAAGATCCATAAATGCAGCGTCATTACAGTCAAACTGGAATACATTTTAATGACTAAAGGGCTAAATACGAGCTCTTTCTAAACTTTGGCATAGCCCTGAAACATTCGCACACGTAGGAGCCCTGCAAGTTTGCTGGTTATTTTTTTCCCCACAGAGGAAATTGACTTCTTTCAGGCTTTGCTTCTGGTGTCGTTTTTCTTAAGCTAAGCTGAAATTCTGCATCATGCAGAACGATTTTATCTAATTGTGGAGCGAGAGGGCTCAGATTTGTAGTGGGAAGAGAGTGGTAATAGTGTGGAAAATGACTTCCATGAAGTCATGGGAGAGAGAGGTATGATCCTGAGCCCACATACACAAATCTAATAGATCGGTACATTTACTCAAGCTGTGACCTGAGATCCCCTCCCCCCCCCCCCCCCCCCACCCCGAGCAGTTGGATAAAAGCAAGTGGTAGTGCACAGCCAGAAAATTTGAAACAGTTTACTCAAGATTAAACTTGATAATACATTTAAAAAGTCAGCAGGTTTTTTTGGGTTTTTTAAAAATTCTTTATTCATTTTGAAAACTTACAGCAAGCGTACAGGAATATATCATTAGTAACAACAATAACACTTGTAATTCTCATATAATTCTACAAACATAAAAATTATATCCCGTCCCACCCACCTTCTTTCAAATATTATAATCAATTATATCATAAATATAATATAAACATATAATTTAGTGAAATTTCCAGAAAAACTCCCCCCCACTCCCCCATGTGTACATATATTCATCCAAGGAAAATGATGTTTACTCATTACAATATCGTTCCAATGGCCCCCTGATCTTTATAAAATTATTATAGTTCCCTTTCTGTACAGCAATTGCTCTTTCCATCTTAAAAATATGGCATACCGAATTCCACCAAAATGTATCATTAAGATTAGTATAATTTTTCCAGTTATTGGTGATATGCTGAAGAGCAACCCCAGTCAAGATTAATAATAGTTTGTTATTATGTGCTGATATTTGACTTTTTTTCCTCATAGACATGCCAAACAGAATAGTATCATAGGATAATGCAACATAGTTTTCTAATAGACAATTTACTTGAGTCCAAATTGAATTCCAAAATAATCTTATACAGGGACAATGGTAAATTAAATGATCCAATGTCCTCGCTTCCAGATTACAACGCCATCATCTATTAGACTTAGAGCTATCCAACTTTTGTAAACGAACAGGGGTCCAAAAAGCTCTATGCAACAAAGAGAACCAAGTTTGCCTCATAGATGCCGACACTGTACATCTCATTCTCCAAGACCAAATTCGTGGCCATTGAGATGCAGAAATTTGATGCTTAATCTCAATACTCCAAATACTCATAGTTTTTTTTTTTTTAATTGTATCGTTTATAGGGCTCCTTTCACTAAGGTGTGCTAGCGTTTTTAGCGCGCACTAGCTAAAAAATTACTGCCTACTTAAAAGAAGGCGGTAGCAGCTAGCCCGTGTGGCAATTTAATGCACGCTATTCCACGCATTAAGGCCCTAATGCACCTTTGTAAAAGGAGCTCATAATCTTTAACAAGGCGGATTGCAACCTTCCATACACAATAAATGCACAAAAACAACCTATAGATTGCGCAACACGCAAAGTACTTCTCAAAAGGTCATCTCATCATTATGCAACATCAATGACCATATTTCATTTTACAAAATAAGTGACGCTTCAGCATTTTCTTAAAATGACATAAGTCCTTCTGCTGTTTCATATCAACCGGGAGCTTATTCCATTCTATGGGCCCACACAAGAAAATATTCTCGTTCTCACAACTTCTTTCGGGTGGGAACAACCAGATCAGAGTGTGCCGCAGAGCATAAGATAACCCCCAGTCCTGCAAATATTTTGGTGCCAGATGTTACATATTTAAATAAACAAGCAAAATATGGGAAAACATGATCATACTTCATCACTCCCAACATAGTATGAATAATATAATTTTGAGTGCCTTGTAATGCATGCATAATGGAGGATGACATTCTAGAAACGCTATGTTGCAGTAGTCTAAACTGGATAACACTACCACCTAAATAACTTGCTTAAAATCATTTCCCGACAAATACTTATGAAGATTACTTAACATCTACAGTTTGAAATAGGTCTTTTTTTTAAATCACATTTTGTAAATGTGACTTAAACATCTACTGTGAATCCAAGGTCACACTCAAATAACGGACTTAACTTTGTAGATACACGTAGGATATTGTAAATATATGTAACGTGGTTGTTCTGTTGTTCATTTGACTTAAATTTCAGTGCCAGCTATAGAAACGTTTTCATTGTTTGCACGTGTAAAATTAATGAGCCAAATGAACACCATTGAATACAAATCATTACTTTATATGGCTGAAAATACCTGTAGAGGTCCTGGCTACTCTGTTCTTCTCTTCCATTGCTTCTGACGCACTGGGCACCCTCTACATAAATACTGAGAGTACCCAAGAAAGGGACTTGGGGTAATAGTGGACAAGACAATGAAGCCGTCGGCACAGTGCGCGGCGGCCGCTAAGAGAGCGAATAGAATGCTAGGTATAATCAAGAAGGGTATTACAACCAGAATGAAAGAAGTTATCCTGCCGTTGTATCGGGCGATGGTGTGCTCACATCTGGAGTACTGCGTCCAATATTGGTTGCCATACCTTAAAAAGGATATGGCAATACTCGAGAGGGTTCAGAGGAGAGCGACGCATTTGATAAAAGGTATGGAAAACCTTTCATACACGGAGAGACTGGAGAAACTGGGGCTCTTTTCCCTGGAGAAGAGAAGGATTAGAGGGGATATGATAGAGACTTACAAAATCATGAAGGGCATAGAGAAAGTGGAGAGGGGCAGATTCTTCAAACTTTCGAAAACCACAAGAACGAGAGGGCATTCGGAAAAGTTGAAAGGGGACAGATTCAAAATCAATGCTAGGAAGTTTTTCTTCACCCAAAGGGTGGTGGACACCTGGAATGCGCTTCCAGAGGGCGTGATAGGACAGAGTACGGTATTAGGGTTCAAGAAGGGATTGGACAATTTTCTGAAGGAGAAGGGGATAGAAGGGTACAGATAGAGGACTACTATACAGGTCCTGGACCTGTTGGGCCGCCGCGTGAGCGGACTGCTGGGCGCGAAGGACCTCTGGTCTGACCCAGCAGAGGCATTTCTTATGTTCTTATGTTACTTTGTTATGGGGGGTTTTTTGTTGAAAATTTCAAAACACAGAAGCATTAGGGGAGATCCAGGAAATTACAGACCGGTAAGCCTCCCATCCTTTCCACCCCCCGCGCATGTGCCCCTTCCCTTCTTTCATACCTCTTTAATTATTCCTGCACAAGCAGCATTACAAACTTGCTGCCCGCATCAGTGTTGCCTCTCTCTGATGTCACTTCCGGATCCCATCCCTAGAAAGTGAGATCAGAGGGATAGCCGACACGACGCGGGCAACAAGTTCGTGCTGTTGCTCTCGCCTGGAAAATTAAAAAGGTATGGGAGGGGGAGAAGGGAGGAGGGCACGTGTGCGGCAGGGGGTGGGGGCCCGGAAAAGAGGGCAGGGGAGGGAGGCCACCACCGCAGGAACAACTTACCCTCACTACGCCACTGGGTATATCTCCGAAAATGAAATGATAGCAAGATGTGGTTTGTTGCATTTGAATCAGCATCTTCTTCAATTACTTAGCCAGCTAAATAACTCAATTTCTAAGGCTTGGTCCTTTTTCATGGATAAATGAAAGATAACACATGAATGCAGGAATGGCCTTGACAGAAGGGCTGGACACTTTTGTGTACAGTCTCCGTTTAAGTAGGTTTACCCACTTCTTAAGGAGACTTTCCTGAGGGCGGATATGGGACAGGATTGGGATGGAGTTTTCACTTTTGGATATACTTTTAAAAATTCAAAGATATGTACATGCATTTTATACAGGTGGAACATTTTCTGCAATCCTCTGCCAGCCCGAACTCTAAGGGGAGTTTTCCAGACCTACATGTATAAAGAACCTATGAGTCTGCAAACACCTCGGGCAGTTTCAAAATTGCATTTTTAGTACAGACTAAGGAGAAATGGCTCACTTGGACATGAGTTCTCCAAACACTCCATGGAGAGCTGTCTATAATACCTTAAAATTACAATAAACTGCTGTGTACAATAGTTGACAGAAATAACCCTGACAATGGCGCCTTCTCCAACTCAAGGGTCCCTACTAGAAAAATGTCCTATATATGTATATTCTTTAGGATACAGGACATAGAAAACAACAGAAAAGCTTGAAGGGAAATACTGTATATCTAGATTTTGGATCTCCAAATAATGGGAGTGGGGGGGCTACTTTCTCATGCAAACTCATTCACTGTTTTGTCATAATTGATTGCATTGCCAGCTGAGGAGCAAAGAAGGAGAAGCATGGCTGATCTGGGTAGGAACGGAGCCAGATCTTATCTCCCACACTAGGCCATGGGTGAACGAGTCCCACAGTGCTTCTAAAACAACACAGAAGCCAGTTTGTCTTGTCATGAAGAAAAAAAAAACATTTACCATTTGACTTTAAAAAACTAATTTTAGAATCAGTAGTTACATAAGAACATAAGAATAGCCTTACTGGGTCAGACCAATGGTCCATCAAGCCCACTAGCCCATCCTCATGGTGGCCAATCCAGGTCACTAGTACCTGGCCAAAACCCAAGGAGTAGCAACATTCCAGAATCTCAAAGAATAACAAGATTCCGGAATCCCAAAGAGTAGCAACATTCCATAGAGAATCTCAAAGAATAGCAAGATTCCGGAATCCCAGAGAGTAACAGGATTCTAGAATCCCAAAGAGTAGCAACATTCCATAGAGAATCTCAAAGAATATCAAGATTCTAGAATCCCAAAGAGTAGCAACATTCCATGCTACCGATCCAGGGCAAGCAGTGGCTTCCCCCATGTCTTTCTGAATAACAGACTATGGACTTTTCCTCCAGGAAATTGTCCAAATCTTTCTTAAAACCAGCTACGCTATCTGCTTTTACCACAACCTCTGGCAACGCGTTCCAGAGCTTAACTATTCTCCGAGTGAAACAACATTTCTCTGCCGTTTCATCGCGTGTCCCCTAGTCGGCGTCATTTTTGCATCAAGATTTACGGCACATTACCATGCTCTGAGCACCAATTCTATGATGCCATCTTGAAACCAAGATGCCATTACAGAACACTAGCATAAGTCAGTATTGGCATTCCTAATGTTAGGCAGCAATAGTTACGCCAACTCACCGGCAGTTCTGACTGTTAGTGCCTTGAACTGCATGAATTTATAGCATTCTACAAGTTATGTCCTTAGCTCAGAGACACGTCCATGACTTGCCCATGTTTACGCTCCCCCAACATTTTTCTGCTAAGCGATTTTTGTGCATAGTTTGTAGAATAGCATGTAACACTTAGTGACACCATTTACACGCTTAAGTGACCCTGTTCTATAAATTGGTGCACATAAATGATGCCTAAATTGAGGTGCGCCCCCTGCTGTTAAAACAGAGATTAATATTTGAGTGGAGTACGGTTGAACCGTATGGGTTGACTCACGAAGTGGAGTGGCCCTTAGTATAGTGGAGAGGGATTGTGTCGGCACGTTTTTCAGCGTAAGCAAACCTAGTGATATTAATTGATGGTGATTAAAGTAGACCTATTCATTATTTGCGGTAGTGCCATCTGCAGCGGAGCTTGGAGTTCTCCCTGGTTTGCCTCCATTTGATTATGAGAAAGAATATTCCGTTTAGTTTTTTGATAGCTTTAGTTAATGTGATTATATTTATTTATTGTGTTTGGTGTGTCACTGAAATCACCCTTTGTCAATATTCTCCAGAGTGGGGGAGATAAGGCTTTGGACAAATGCATTAGTAGAAGTTTTTGTTTTGGTTTTTTTTTTGTGAATTTATGAATTTTTTTGTTTCATTTTCAATTTTTTGGGATTGTTTTTGGGATCCTGTTTGGGGGTTTATGCTGGATTGATTTCAAGATCTTATGTATTCAACCCGAGAGGTACCTTGAGTTCGCAGAAAGATAAGTGATATTTTTTCATTACTATTTTCACTTACTTATAAATTAAGGAGTCGTGACTTTGAAAGTATAATCTGTGATACTGAGGAACTAAGGGGCTTCTTTTACAAAGGTGCATAAGGGCCTTAACGCATGGAATAGCGCGTGCACACTAGCCGCTACCACCTCCTTTTAAGCAGGTGGTAATTTTTTGGCTAGCACGCACTAATCTTTGTGCTTGCGCTTATAAATGCTAGTGCACCGTAGTAAAAGGAGCCCTAGGTGGCGCTATGATGGTTCCTCTCGCTGCTAGTCAGTTATATACGTGACATGATTGCAAGACACTGAGCTTGCCTTATATTCAGTATAAGTTAAATTTTAAATCGTATTTATAGTTGATTAAGTAATTTTTTGCATTATAAGTTAGGTGTGAGATGTTTGAGTGCAGAATTTAATTATCTTTTCCCACAGAGTGAAGCATCCCTAATTGCCGTCACTCTTTTTGGTTGTCAGAAAATATTTTTTTTCCTCTGAATTTTTCCTAGACCCTCTCAGAAAAATTTATTTGCAATTCCCCAGAAAACTAAACCTTAGGTTTGTATACCGCATCATCTCTACATTCGCAAAGCTCGACACGGTTAACAGGAGTTAGGGTAGAAAGGAACTCCAGAGGAGGGAAGGATGAAGAGGAAATTTAGAGGACTAGAATAATCAGAGAGGGAGGAAGAGTTACATTTTTGAGAATAACCAGGTTTTCAGATGTTTACGGAAGAGTTGGAGGGAGCTCAGATTCCTAAGAGGGGAGGTAAGGTTGTTCCAGAGCTCAGGGGTTCTAAAAGGGAGGGAGGAACCTAGTTTTCCTACAAGGGAGACGCCTTTTAGAGAGGGAAAGGAGAGTTTCAGTTTTTGGGTGGATCTGGTGTAATTGGGGTTAGAGGAATTCCAAGAAAGGGGAATAAAGGGGGGGGGGGGAGAATGTCGTATAGGATCTTGAAAGTAAGGCAGGCACATTTGAAGTGGACTCTGGAGATTATCGGAAGCCAGTGGAGCTTGGACAAAAGCGGTGAGACGTGGTCAAATTTGTTTTTTGCGAAGATAAGCTTAGCAGCGGCATTCTGAATCCGCTGGAGTCTTTGAAGGTTTTTCTTTGTTAGGCTTAGGTAGATAGAGTTGCAATAGTCTAGTCTGGATGGATGGTGGATTGGACAAGGATGGCAAAGTGTTTTTGATGGAAACAGGTTCTCACTTTCCTCAGCATGTGAAGGCTGAAGAAACATTTTTTTATTAGGGAGTTGAGGTGATCATTGAAGAAAAGTGTAGAGTCAATGATGACTCCCAGAATTTTACTTGAGTATTCAAGATGCAGAGTGGGGCCAGAGGACAGAGGGATGGAGGTGGGCAGTTGGTCCAATTTTGGGCCGAGCCAGAGAAGTTTTGTTTTGGATTCGTTCAGTTCCATCTGCACAGTGTGGGCCTAGGATTGAAGGTTCGATATACATGAGGATATGTTCGCAGAGAGGTTGGTGAGGTTCCGGTCGGTCTCAAGGAGGACAAAGATGTTGTCTGCGTAAGTGTAAAGTGTTTCAAGGGGGGGAGAGAGATGGAGGAGTTTAAGGGAGGTCGGGACAAAAAATCTGATCTTTACCATCAAACTCAAACCAGGCTGAAATGTACCTAGTTCAAGTTCGGCTGTAAAGTGTTAACATATGTCTAGCTATGAAAGCAGAAGGCGCAGGAACAAGGGCAACGCAATCTGATTTCCTCGTATCAAAAAATGTTGTTAGAGACAGATACAAATATTTTGAAAGCAGAAAACGCTTACAATAGGAATTACGTCCATCATGAGACTTTGTAAAGTTCTGGCATTATTTCATTCAATAGGAAGGAACACAGGTGCCCCGGGGTGGCAAGTCACATGCGCGCAAGACAACTGCGCGTGGACAATTGTGCCATAGACAAGTGAGCGCAAGACAACTTAGCTCAGGACAATTGCGCGCAGCGAGCTACAACACATGCGCCCATGTGCAGGAAATGTTAACAACACAATCGCGCAAGATGTAAGGATGTAACGTCCGTCATTGTCATACGTGTCTGTGTTGTGCAAATGCATTTTTAATCACTATGGTTACCTAGCCTCTTGTCTAGCGCTCAGATGTCTTTGCGCTCACTTGTCTTCGCGCTCAGATGTCTTTGCGCATTTGTCTTGCGCGCATTTGACTATGAACCGTGCCCCAGAGATAAGTTCATGGGTTGTATGCTCTTGAAACCAGACTTACTCCGGAAAAAAATTAAATTAAACAGTCCAGTTATTTTACTACAGATTTTACGAGTACGAGTAAGAGCCGTAGTATTAAAAATGTGAGTGATTTGTATATCTTGGAACTTAAGAACATCCTAATGGAACAGAGATGGTCACGAAAACATTTAACGAAGAGACGGCAGAGAAAGAGTGAATAAAACCAAAACAACTTCTTTTCATCTCTGAAGAATTATCTCATGGATTGTTTTGTGTGTGTCGTCTTTTTTTTTTTTTAAATCTCGATGATTGCTGAAACTAACACTTGATACTTTCCCAGATGATTAGATCTCTGTTTCAGTAGCCCTGATGAGTTACTGTACTGGTCTTGAAGATTTCAATTACCATTTTCTGCTTATGCAAACTAACTGTGCTTTTGTAAATTAAGGACCCTTTGTGAGGAAAAAAAAAAAGCCCCAAACCTTTCAGAGGTGGTATTTTGGTCTTTGCCTGCCCCACTTATTTCAATTTCCGCATGCTTTTCACTAACTATAAATCGGTTCTGGAAATCCTCATTCCTTGCTTAGTTCATGCACTTACTTTGCAGTCCACTTTGCAGTTACTTTGATAACTTGCTTGCCAGGGTCTCCTTCTTTCTTCTTTCTGCGTGCTAACCATCCATCTGCCAACTCTGTCCTCCCTTTCCATTTCCCTTCCCTCCCCAGGAAGTCTGGTATCTTTCCTTTTTTTCCATCTCCCTCCACAGATCCACCTTTTCTTAACTACCCTTTCATCCGGCATCTCTTCCTCCTTCCCCACAACCCCAGAGTCCACCATCTCTCACTTTCTTTTCCCAATTACCCTCCTATCCAGTATCTCTATCCCTCCTCCACACCATCCCTTGTGTCCAATTTCTCTCCCTTTCTCTTTCATAATTTTTTTAGGTGAACTTAACAAGATTTAGATGGCCACTTGTGCCATCTTCCATTAGTCAGTTTAAAGGTAATATACAGTTTGAAACCATGAATCAGACTGGATTTTTGTGCATTTTTGTTAGCAGAGATCGCTGCAATTGATAAGTTTAAGTCCAGTCTAAAAGCTGTTCTTTTTAAAGATGCTTTTGACGTATGACCGTCCTTTTAAGGATGTTTTAACCCAATGCTAATCCAGTCTTTCTGGGTGATCCCTCTGCTCCTTCACCCTTTTGTTTTCTCCTTCTTTGTTCTTTCCTATGCAAGCATAAGAACATAAGAATTGCCGCTGCTGGGTCAGAGTCCGCTCACACGGCGGCCCTTGATCAAAGATCAGTGCCCTAACTGAGACTAGCTCTACCTGAGCACGTTCTTCCCAGTCTGTCCTGTATGTCTTCTTATCTTTGTATTATCTTGAGTTATAGGTTGTTTTACCCGTCTATTTTAATGCTTTGAATTTTGATAAGGCGGGATAACAAATTGTCAGAAACTTGAACTTCAAGCTTACTTAACAAGTCTCGTTCTCAAAAATTATTTGTGTGCTTCTTCAGAACTCTAATCCTCGGTCTTCAGGCTACAGAGAGGAGGTGAAACAAAGCAGCAGGGACCGCAGTTCTCTTAATCAGAAGGGTTACGAGTGAGAAATGACCATCCAGCCAAGAGCAGAGCCATTTGCAAGGACAAGGGGGCTTTCGCAGAAGTCTCATTAACTCCTCGCTTGTTTAAAGGTCTGCCTGTTGCCCAGGCACTGAGCTCAGGGCTGCTGACAAGGGGATGATAGAATTCCCGCTGCGGGTCACCGCCTGGAAATGCCAGAAGAAAATGGGCCCAAGTGCTAATGACTTTCAGGTGTGCGCACCCGGCCTGACAGAGCTGCCAGGAATTAGAACTTGGCATAAGGCAGGCCTATTGGCTGTCAGGTTATATATAAACTAGTCTTCGTATAAATAAACAAGAGGAAAGGGAGCGCCCAGATCACTCCACGTAGACATGCCTAATCCCGGAACAGACCGAAATGTCTTCACTGTCAAGGGTTAAACAGAATAAACCTATTTAATCCAGTTTTAAAGATCAGAAAAGACAACTTCTGCTGCCTGCATCAGATGTTACACCCCTATAGGTTCATTTTTTTCCTATGATGATTTAGCCATTCACTGTCTTTCTCAATCATGTCGGATTTCACTTTAGAGGAGGGGTGAGGGGGGGGGGGTTTCCCAGAGATGGACGGAGAAGAGAAACTCTGTCCCAAATCCATCAAAGTCAATGTGTCGGACGTTGGACTCAAGATTAAATGATTGCATTTTATTCCTAACGGCAGGCGGTAAAGATTCTGACCAGCTCTCAACAGATTTATTCGAAAGATCCAGGCTTCTGCTGTTTAACATTTCAGTGCAATAACATTAAAAAAAAAAAAACCAACAAAACTCCAGAATATGCCTTCGCTATAAAAATCCACTTAAGATATCATGTTTTTATTCCTTGCATGCTCTGTTGGAGAGTCTCAAAAGAGCTGTTTAATTGGAGTTTATGGCTTATAATTAATTATTCTATAGAAAGAATTACCGTAGTTGTCCAATTACAGGTCTCTGTGGTTTTCTTGTGAATAATCCATACACTAGTATAAAGCAATATTTCATTTGTTCTGTTTAAAAAAGAATCTTCACTACAGCACATTTTAATAAACCCTCCCCAGCAGATAAAAGCTATCAGTGCATTGAGAAACGCAGCCAGACCTGCTTTACTGTATGAGCTCAGAAACCACTGAGCTTTACAAAGACCGCCAAGCGTGGATAGAGAGAGAACTTCAGAAACCAAGAAGCTTTTCCAAATGACCCAGCTTTTCCGAGGAGTTCTTGGAAGTATGGAATATGCCGTCTAGACTGTAATCATTTAAATGCGATGCTATACTATATACGGGGGGCTATGTGTAGTATCAACATAGCTTCTATCCTTGCTATAAACACATACACAGCCAAATACATTTATAATCTAAGCACTAGTTACGAGAAGAAAGGAAAGCATATTTTGTCCAGCTAGCTTTGGAGTTTTGCAGACAACGCACAGAAGTGAAAGTGAAAATGATAACAAAATCAGCGGTTAATTGGAAAAAACCATGACAGAATTAATTATACATTTTGGTGGGTGAATGTGTGTACTACATACAGATACGAACGAATTAACGCAGAATGTAGGAGTTTTAGTGAGGTATTTAATAAAATTTGGACTAAATTTGTAAAAGCATAATAATGTATTTTCATCATATCTCTTCTTCTCTTTGGTTTATTTATCTTTACACATCCAGGGGGGTGGGGGGTTGGAGGGAGGGGAATAAATATTGATAGTGATAGCTGGGTAACTTTATTCTTTATTTGTATTGTATATTAAGATATATTATGATATTATTATATGCAGGAAAATGAAATTATTGAATGATATTTATGTTACCTGTATAGATAATAGTGGAATATCTTTTGTTCTTTCATTTGTATGACACTGTTTTTGATTAAAAATCAATAAAGAATTTAAAAAAAAATAAAAATTCAGCGGTTAAAATGTTTTACAAATTTTGTACTGAGCATCCCTAAATATTGAGCACGCTCCTTCATTGTGGGCAAGGAAAGGTCATTTGTATTGTGTTTGAACTGTTGGCGTCTTGACATCGTTTATCATAGTGGGCAATGAACTGGGGTCAACAGCATGTGTTGAAGGCCGTACTAATTGCAGCCCCTTCTAGCTAGATCTGGAGCTATTTGATGGCCTCCATTAGTGAATAGTAAAGGGGGGAAATTCAGTAAAGGTTGCCCAACGTTAAGCACTGGAATGATGCACCCTACGGCCCAAATTGATGCACTTAGCCAATTTGCTTACATAACTTGTTTACCAAGCCAATCAATACTGGTAATTGGCAATTAGGCCCAGATTCTACAAATGGTGCCTAGTGCCACCTACATTGTAGACACCACTTGTCGTGGTTGTCAGTTTATGGAATGAAGCCTAGTGGAGCCTAAGTGGACTTAGGCTTTGCTAAGCATCCTGGACATAGGCGCCGCTCCATTAGGTCAGCTTTTCAGTCGCCTAATTTGGTGGTGGCTATGTTGGACCACTAACGACGCCTGACTCAACCATGCCTATTCTCCGCCTATAACCACACCTGCTTTTTCAGATAGGCATCCTTAGCCATGGGAGGGTGTCTCCAGTTAGGCATTGTTAGGTTTCCTAAAGGTTCGGCACCAAACTCCTATGAGCGGCACCCGGAAGTGACATCAGCGGGAGAGCCAACACAGTCTCGAGGAGCACGTTAAAATTGTTGCTTGTGGTGGTGAACAACTAGAGTTATGGAGGAAGGGAAGGGGGGCAAGGGGAGGAGTGGGAGGAGGAGTGTCGGCGCTCCCACCAAAAAGGCGCCCGGGGCGGACCACCTCCCCCCTTACTATGCCGCTATTTATAATGTCCAACTCTTGCTGAAAAATTAGTGTTTTGATGTTTGCTGTATAAATGGAGTTTGTCGACTTGTCTACAGAACTCCAATGATTTTGGAAGAGGAGAATTAAGGACAAACATTAAACACAAGAGGTCAGGCAACAAAAGAATGGAATTCTTTCATTTCTTTAGATTTGATTGTATTTTGTAAACCGCTTGGATCAGTAAAATGAATGAGCAGTACAACAAGCATAAACCAGATAGTGAAGATAGTAGAGAGAGAAATATAAAATGTATCACTCGCCGAGCAATAAAGAAAGATAAAACCGTCATGGGCAGCAGATAGAAGTCAACTGCTACTGGTCAGGACTCTCTTGACCTATCAACAATTGATTTAACAATTGATATACCACATAAAACTATGCGGTTTACACATTAGCCCCATACGTATTATCCTGGTCGCCCTTTAGTCGCTAAACATATGATACAAACAAAGGACCAATGTTAATTTCCCAAAATAATACAATATCAGAACAAACACGATCAAATCATAATTTCATCAAATCAAATACAGAAAAGCATTGACTATTACATTCAGGCAGAAATATTCTTAGCACTATCGGCCTCTTTTACAAAGCCACGCTAGCGCTAATGGCCCCGAAGCCCATAGAGATTTAAAGGGCTTCAGGACCGTTGCCGCGTGGCTTTGTAAAAAAAGCAGTATATCTTCAAACTGTTTTTCTTTGTTCTGCGTCTCCCGTTGTTTGATGCCAAATCAGCCCTGTCTAGGTCATCAAGACAAGATGGGAAACCAGTCAGGCAACAAAAAACTGACTCTGGTTTGGGCAACCGAATCCACTTTCACACTTTCAAGGGTCAAGCGGGGAGCTGCAGAGGCAGCTTCTCCAGAGGTATTTTGGCCAGATAAGTTGGAAAGAAGAAAAGAGAGAAACGTGTCGGCCACTGAAATTAGATAATGTTCTGGCTTCAATCAAATTTAATGGCTGGCGATGCCAACCCTTCACTTACTGGCCCCTGCCCCTCCCCCACCCAACGAGAATCTGTACTGTGGCTTAGCCAAGAGAGCCACGAGTGTCATGCTATCAGCGCTGAGGAGGATCTCCAGGGCTGCAAAACCTGTCTGGCAAGGAGTGTGTTAGAAGAGAGACAGAACAGACGGCAGCTTTGCAGCTGATGTTATCACTGCAGACCGGAGCAGAAAGGGGCACGTTGAAAACATGTCAAGTGCTCATCTCGCTCTCTCTTTTACACTTAGACTTGACTTTTCAGCGTTTCCTTTGTCCGTTGCACTGAAGCTCCTTACGTGTGTGTTTTTATGGAGCAGGATCCAGGAATTGACCAGCCTGGAGCTGGAGTCCCAAAAAAGAGTTCTTAGTAGAAAAATCCCAGATACTATTTACTAAGAAATGTTTTTATTTATTTAATTTTTTATACTGTTCTCCCAGGGGAGCTAAGAATGGTTTACATGAATTATTCAGGTACTCAAGCATTTTTCCCTCCCTGTCCTGGCAGGCTCACAATCTATCTAAGGTACCTTAGGCAATGGGGGGACTAATTGATTTGCCCAGGGTCACAAGGAGCAGCGAGGGTTTGAACCCACAACTTCAGGGCCCTGAGGCTGTAGCTTTAACCACTGCGCCACTCTAGAAATCAAAAGGTAGCAAAAGTGTGCAAAGTCTAGGGCCATCAAGCCATTGTGACATCACTGATGAGCTTGGCTCTTATTGGTGGAATGAGGCATTATGACATCACACAATCTCAGCTCTGGTTACCAGAGACAGAAACTTTTCACATTTAATTATTCAGTTTTCCATGCTGTTCTCCCAGGCAGGCTCACAATCTATCTCACGTACCTGTGGCAATGGGGGGGGGGGGGGATTAAGTGACTCGCCCAGGGTCACAAGGAGCAGTGTGGGTTTGAACCCACAACCTCAGGGTGCTGAGCTTGTAGCTTTAACCACTGCACCACACTCTCCCCTCATGCCTGCTTTGGTTAGATTTGTTCCGAGCGTTGCACCAGTACATTATCAGAGGACTTGTTTGCTGGGACAGCGCACAGTGGCTCTTGCATGCTGCACGTGGCTGAACCAGAACCAGGTCAAGTGTCTGCCCTCATGCTGGAGGAACTCTGGAGCTAGAAGTACAGCGGGGCAAATCTGGTGGACCTGTCTGAAAACCAAGGCTTTTCGGAAACAAATCCATTTTCAGGTTTTCTGGACTACAGGACTGAAGATACCTTGTGATCCTGGCATCCTTCTTTTAAGAACAGCCTTACTGGGTCAGACCATTGCTCCATCTAGCCCAGTAGCCCGTCTTCACAGTGGCCAATCCAGGTCACTCGTACCTGATAAAACCCCCAAAAGTAGCAATATTCCATGCTACCGCTCCAGAGCAAGCAGTGGCTTCCCCCACCTCTTTCCAAACCTTTGTTAAAACCAGCTACGCTATCTGCTCCTACCACAACCTCTGGCAATGCGTTCCAGAGCTTAACTATTCTCTGAGTGAAAAATTTTTTTCCTCCTATTGGTTTTAAAAGTATTCCCTGTAACTTCGAGTGTCCCCTAGTCTTTGTAATTTTTGACGGAGTGAAAAATGGATCCATTGTACCCATTCTACTCCACTTACTTTGTTTCCATTAGAGGCAGGCCCATTTGATTCATCATCTGTTACACGCTGCTAAACTTAATTTGGCTTCGGCTCGGAAGAACCCAGATATTCCTACATTGCTTAAATAGAAACATGATTGTATTACATGTATAAAATAGAAACACTGGCTGGCAGATGATCTGGGGGTCTGTTCACATCCTGAGCTTCTTGGATGAATGAAGCATCACCTGTCTTTTATCTTTATCAATAAATGATTTGTCAGTTTCTTGTGTTCCTCCTTCTTCCCTTTTATTTATATAAAATAAAATACAGTGAGAAGGTCAGCTTGGTATAGTTACAGCGAGTCTCTTCTATAAGCTATGTTGTACAGTGAAGAAGATCAGGAAATGCAGTAGAGAAGATATTGAAGATCAGAGGTGAGAAGACACAGCTTGGAGACAGCAGGGTGAGACCCAGGAGAACGCCATACATCAACACCGAGGCAACTACACTCGCCCAATGCTCCAGAGTCTCGGAGTCTCCTCTTACCTGTACCATGACAACAGCAGAGATCAAAGCATTCCAGGCTAGCCAATTCACACCCAGTCCCTAGAAAGGTCTATACAAATGACAACTGAGGCAGCTGGTCAAGTGTGCAATCAGGAGAGGAAGGAACATTATGTTAGGGGTCAGATGGTCTGCAGGAGCTCTTAAGCTGAAACAGAAGCAAATAAGGTTAATAGCATTAAATTAACAGCATAAATGGCATTTTAAAGACAAGTATGTTGCTACAGATATGGTTCAAACTGTATGTTTAAATAAATATTACTTAATTTCTACATATTTCAATTCTGATTTGAAGTAGGTAAGACTCATTTTAAGCAGTTTCTGAAGATAAACTTAGATTCAGCATACAACACTGCATAATATGGCCATTAGTAATTTGTAAATTTTGAAATTGTGTGGCTACAGATGTAGTTTAGACTATTTGTACATTCAAATATATATTACTTAGGGCTCCTTTTTATCCAGCTGCAGGAGAGCTTTTCACTATGAACCAGTAAGATAAATGTTCCAACACTCATTCAATTTCTGAGCATCGAGGAATTTACCCTACCAGCCCGCAGTACAAAGCCCTACCATGGCTTGATAAAACCGGGGGGGTGGGGGGTGGGGAATTTCTACATAGTTTACCTGTGATTTGATATAGGTAATACCCATTTTAAGCAGTTTCTGAAGATAGCTTTAGATTCATCAGGTACAAATGCATAATTTAATCACTAGTAGTTTTGTAAATTTTTTTTAAAAAAAATAAAAATTTACCCCTAAAAATGATACCCTAATTCAGCAGCAACATCACTTCTGTCACTGCCATCAATGTTCTGATAACAGAAGAAGTCAACTTCATTACCACAATCACTACTGGATGAAGCTGGTATAGTTACAGTAATAATAATAACTTTATTTTTATATACCGCAATGCCACAAACAGTTCAAAGCGGTTTACCAAAGGAAGAGACTATATACAGAGAATGATAATACAAAAGCTTTAAAAATTACATCAGCATAATAGGATCAATCAAAATAGCCTGGAAGCATACAAAGATATATCAAAGAAAATATGGAGTCAGAGAAATTTATTGAAAAGATAAGTTTTGATAGACTTTCTGAAGTTTGATAGGAAAATGCATTTGAAATATACTTAGTTAAACATACTCCATTTGCCTGCTTGGAATGATAGTGTCCTATCAAGAAATCTCTTGTCGATGACAATTTCACTGTCTTCATTGCTTCAAAAAGAAGTTCTTTATATTTCATCTTAATTTATTTATTTTTTTTTTATAAAAATGTCTTTATTGAATTGAAACATGAGTAAACAGAGCAAGTCATTTAGCAAACACCCTTCTCTGTAATACAAATCAAAATTGTTACAGGTGAGAAAAAGGCAAGAAAATATATAACATGTAAAGCTTCTCAATTTATCCACCCCTTTTAAAGTTTTAAATAAATAAACACTAACAAATACATAGCTGTAACTAGTAACAGAACTCATTGATGGCCTTCCAGAAAGCTGTAAAGACCCTCCTCTTCAACTAAAATTCCAACTGCAATCAATCCCCATCTCTCCCTAAATTTCCCCCTTCCTCCTGCACCCACTTCTCCATTCTTAACCTATACTTAAGTTGCTGTATAGTCTTTGTATTGTCCAAATGTATTCCAATGTGAATGTTTGCTTGTAATCCGTTCTAAGCTACTGGGAGGACAGGATAGAAATCAAATTAAATCAAATATTATTTTTGCAAAGTAATTTACCCAACACTGTTTATACCTAGTTTCAGTTGGTGTAACTCTTTGCACTCAAAGTTGGGCATGGATCCCAGTGCTATGCTCTATTCTATAAAGGATGTTAATCTCGGAACAACCATTATAGAATTCTTGCCAACGTCACCCTCTTCGCCATCTGCATCCCTGCTCACACCAAGACCCAATTCTATGCAACTCCGTTCAATTATTACTTATCTGCACACAACTATGTTTAATTAATGTAACGATGCATGTTCAATTAATACCTAACTGTGCATAACTATGCTTAATTAATGTAACGATGCATGTAATTATATCAATCAATGTAAATCTGTTCAACCAATTCTTAAACGCATGTAATCCTTGTTTAACTAATGTGAACCGCCTAGAACTCACTGGGTATGGCGGTATACAAGAATAAAGTTATTATTATTATTATTATTATTATTAATAATAGTCAATGTTGGTACCTATATACTAAAACTAAACTAAACTAAACCTTAGGTTTGTATACCGCGCCATCTCCGCAAGCGCAGAGCTCGGCACGGTTTACAGAGTTAAGAGGAAAGGAACTACAATAAGGGATAAAGGAGAGGGACTAAGAGGAAAGAGAGGGACAGAATACTGGAGAATGGGAGGTGATTAGATTTTTGCAAAGAGCCACGTTTTCAAGTGTTTGCGGAAGGATTGGAAGGAGCTTGAGTTTCTGAGTGGGGATGAGAGGTTTTTCCAGAGTTCTGTGGTTCTAAAGGGGAGAGATGTTCCAAGTTTTCCTGCGCGGGATATACCTTTTATAGAGGGGAATGATAGTTTCAGTTTTTGGGAGGGTCTGGTGGAGTGTGGTTTTGAGGAATTCCAAAAGAGTGGGATAACGGGAGGAAGGATGCCATGTAGGATCTTGAAGGCTAAGCAGGCACATTTAAAGAGGACTCGGAGTATATAACTATCAAAGTAAAGTTAGGACTAATAAAACTCCGCTCTTGGACTGCTCCAGCACTGACCTGCAAGTCTTATGGCAGTCAGGGCATCTATTCAATAGCAATATCTGATTAAGTGCCATTGAATATCTATTCTACGACTTGGCAGTGTGATTACTGTTTACCGGGCAAGAGCTTCTCCTGCCTGGTTAGGTCATTTTCAATATTGACCCTCGTTTGTGGAAATTTTTGAGCACGAGTACACCAGCATCCTATACTGGAAAGCTTCTACATGGGTTTTGGAAGTGAGCATTATTAATACGCTCCCGAAAAATAGGTCAATTTATATAAGTCAGCTATTTCCACCCTACATGTTTTCCATGCTCTCATAAGTAAAATAGGTCATATGGTTTTCTTTTGGACTCAGCTTACCTATATTTCAGCGTATATAGTGCATTTTCCCTCAAACTAAGCCGAAATCCTTCTTGCCAAATATTGAACTGATATAAATTAATTTTCCCTGAGTTCTGAACTCCTGAAATATTGAATTTATATGGAAACAATGACATACTCTTGCTTTAGTAAGCTGTTATTAAGAAGTGACACTATTTTTGGCAGAAGAGAAGTGGCTAAAAAAATGAACTGGAATGTAGGTTTTTTTTCCTGACAGAAAAGAGCCCCTTTTGCTGTCTCAGTGACTTCATTCGCCCATTATGAAGTTGCTATAATTTCATTTGCTCTTTACTAAGCAGATAAACAAAGATCAGGCCATAGGTTTCAAGGATCTGTGACCAAAAGGCCATTGAAGCCGATGCTTTGGTTTGTGGGCTTGGGGTTGTCCATGTTTGTGATGGCTGAGCTGTGACCTCAGAAAGCTTTCTGGAAGAGTACGAGGTGAGTCATTAGCTGGAAAAGGTACCAGACCTCCAGCCCAGGGTTGATGATCTGTTCTGTGGTACTTCTTCAAGACCTCTGGAAACAACAAGTTTGACCAGTTACAGAGTCAGGCTGAATGGAGGCCAACTTCCCACCAAAGCCAACAGTTTTAATTTCCTAACAGTAAACGCTTCAGAATTCTATTGCACTTTTATAACACTGTGATCTTGTGATTGGGCCAAGCGGTCAGTACCCATCACTCATCTATCCCCAGGTACTTCTGGCCTTCCTTTTCTATCACCGGGCTCTGTTAAAACACAACAATACTCACATTCTGTTATTCATACACTTCTAAAACACGTGACCAGGTCCCTCCAGGCACTTCCTGGCCTCCACCAAGTCCTCATTCTTCTCTAGGTCCTCCCTGACTCTCACTAGCTCTCCAGTTCTTCTGGCAGCTTCTGGTACCATTTACCAATCTTTCTGCAGGTTGCCACCAGTGCCACAATCACCTTTGGTCAATGTTCTCAGGGTCTATCAAACTGCTTCCTAGGGAGTCTTCTGCCAGCTCCTGGTACCATTTACCGGTGTCTGCTGGTCACCACCGGTCCCGCCAGCCCCTCCGCTGGTCACTCGCTAGACTCCCTCAGCCTTGGACTTCAAACTCTTCCTGCTTCTTGTAGGGCCACCTCCGGTTCTCTGTTCCCCCATGGGTCCTGCATACTTCAACGGTCCCACAGCCAGTCATCAAACCTGAGCCTTCCCCCCGGACTCCAAGCTCTACCTGGCCTTCCAGCTACTCCTTCTTCCAGGTCCTTCCCAGCCAATCTCTCTCTGAGGGTTCTTCCTGAGGACTATCCCCGTCACTCACTCCTCTGGTCACATACACCATTGCTCATGCTCCCTCTGCTGGCTCGTGACAGGAACCTCACCCTGTCACAACCACATTCTACCCTAGAATAAGGTCTCAAAAGTGACTTACAACTTTAAAAGGAAGACATATTAGTTAAATTACAAAACAGCATAATAAAACAGAAGAAATAATTCAGCACAAAGATCTGTAAAAAATAAAATGACTTAAGGATATGTTGAAACAATAATTCGAAGCTTAGTAGGGAGAGCATTCCAAATAGCTGCAGCTTTATAAAGAAAAGATGGTTCTAAAATGTTAAGAACATAAGAATTGCCGCTGCTGGATCAGACCAGTGGTCCATCGTGCCCAGCTGTCCACTCCCGCGGCTGCCCTTAACTGAGATTACTCTTGCCTGCATACGTTCTGGTTCAGATGGAACTTGTCTAACTTTGTCTTGAATCCTTGGAGGGTGTTTTCCCCTATAACAGCCTCCAAAAGAGCGTTCCAGTTTTCTACCACTCTCAGAGTGAAGAAGAACTTCCTTACATTTGTACAGAATCTATCCCCTTTTAACTTTAGAGAGTGCCCTCTCATTCTCTCTTCCTTGGAGAGGGTGAACAACCTGTCTTTATCTACTAAGTCTATTCCCTTCATTATCTTCAACGTTTCAATCATGTCCCCTCTCAGTCTCCTCTTTTCAAGGGAGAAGAGGCCCAGTTTTTCTAATCTCTCACTGTACAGCAACTCCTCTAGCCCCTTAACCATTTTAGTCATTCTTCTCTGGACCCTTTAAGGGAAGGAAACATGAAATCAACCTTCCAGGACAATCTCTGATCGAATTTACCAGGACAGAAATACTGTATAACTATAAGACCAGTTCATCAGGAATGGCCCCAAGACAAACGTTGAAAACAAAGCAAGAAATGTCAAAATATAGTGTCTCTTGAATCAACATCCAATGAAGCTCTCTAACAAATGGGGCTCACTTACTTGAATCTCGATATCCCCAAAAGTAAGATGAACAGCCATATTTATTGTTAACTGCAATCTGTTCCGCTAGGATAATTAATAGAATGCAAAACTCTACTATGTGCTTTTATAGAAAAAAAAAGTGCAACATTTTGAGGTAAACATTAGCACCTGTCCGCAAAAGATGGCACTTGGTATTTGGTCTTCAAGCAGTCGAATCATCAACCATTGTCATCCTCAAAGAAGTCCATTTTTCTTTGTAAGATGTTCACCGTACAAAGATAGTGTTCTGCTTTGTAGAGATTCCTATTCCAGAGTAAAGGTCTGGGAAATTTCACGCAAAAAGCCCACTGCACACTCTCATCTGGCAGGAATGGAGATTCCAAACAAATGATAATTGAGGTTTTCAACACTTGACATCCAACTCTACAATCTATTGACCTCGACCACAGACTACAAATCCTTCAAAAAGAAATAAAAATCCTTCTATTCAAAAAACATATAAAACCGAACTTACACAGTCAGAACTACCCCAAGCATCACCTGCAACTACTCCTTATATACTTCTAATATCATGACAATTCAGATGTAATCCTTAGCAACTTAAAGAGATGTACTAACTATTCCCAACACACTTCTAATGTCCTGACAATTAATTTGTAATCCGCCTTGAACCGCAAGGTAATGGCGGTACAGAAATCACTAATGTAATGTAATGTTTTCACACAATGCGATAAAGATGGAGTCATCAGATACAGTGGCGTCATAGGAGGGGCCGGTTTAAATTGGTCTTTGATCTTCTGTTTCTGCTTCTCTTGGATTAAGGTGGGATCACAAAACTCCAAAGAAACATTTGCTGTTTTGGGGTTGAAGTTATCAACCTGGGCTGCTGTTATGAGTCAGATTTATTTATTTTGATTTATATCCCGTTCTCCCAGGAGCTCAGAATGGGCTACAGATTGACATTCACAATCAGATTTAGGACAGACAATCATGACAAGGAAAGGGATACAACTAGATAAACGCAGATCTTATTCTAGAGTTTTGGCTAGTCTTTTTACCCCAAGGCGTGCAAGAAAACCCTATGGTAAAATAACTTGACTTAACTTTAGCCCACGTTGATAAGTTCTTCCCTTAGTGATTGCAGGCCATGGTATGATTGATAGACCCACGAGGAGCATGGCTGAGCTAAAAATCAGAAATGCCAGCTTGTCCATCCCATTCATTGTGGAAAATAAGATTTGTTCTTGGCATTACTGTTGTTTTTTTTTCCAAAACAAAATGAATAAATGAATGATAGTCTATTTTAACATAAGCCAGATCACAGTATTTTTGAATCCAAGTAACTATCATAAGAGATAGCATACAGTAGATGCAGGATATATATATTTTATTGCTTTAAAAATCTTATATTATTTATGTTACTGTTAGTATTTTGCATGTATTTTGGAACCCAATTAGGTTTAGGCAGGATAAAAGTCTTTCAAATAAAATTTGAAAGGGATTTAAGCTGTCTTTCCCCTTTCTCTTCCCCCCTTCCCCCAACCCTCTCCCCCTCCTCTTCCTTTGTTTTCCCTCCCCTCCTCCTCCCTTCCCCCCTATGTTGAGGCATTAGGGATGTGCCTTTGTAAGAACATTTGGTTATTAGAACACTTTAAAAAAATGAGTGCATTGTGATGTTGAAACTTAATAGAATAATTTCCAAAGTGGGGGAAAAAGCAAAATCAATATACTGTATGTTAACTTATGAAATAAAATGTGCAAAGTTGACTAATATTTATTTAGATTTTTATCCCGTCCTCCCAGTAGCTCAGAACGGTTTACATTAAACATTCACAATGGAGTGAATTGGACATACAAGATTATACAGTAGATTTAAATACTTGGACATACAAGACTGTGTAGCAGTTTTGATATAGGGACTATACAGCAAATTAAGAACAGTAGTTTAAATATAAGTAGTTTAGTTTAGATACAAGTTATTTGAGTATAGGCTGAGAGTGAACTATACAGAAATGTAGGCAGAAGATTAGAATGGAGAAAGAAGGGTAGAGGTGGGGTTTAAGGGTGACCTTTAGTTGAAGAGGAGGGTCTTTACCATTTTCCGGAATGGGGCTCATAATCAAAACTTCAACACATCTAGAAACCCGCTCAAGTTGGCACTTGGATGACCTAATCAAACCAACTTTCTGAACTTTTTATGCCTCTGAATGCTGCAGTGCGCTCAGAACTGAAAGGGACCTATCTGGAGGACTGGTTAGGGTAGTAGGTGGGCGGGATGGGGGCTGACCTAGCTGTCCTGCAGGGATAATCAAATATTTTACAAGACATCCTGGATGAAACTTAAACGTTGTGAATTAGATGATGTAAAAAACGGTTTAAGTGCCAAAAAGGTATCCAAAGTGACCAGATAACCACTGCAGAAACAAAGTAAAGACCCCCACACACTCCCTCAGTATTCACTGACCCCCCTCACACCCCCACAAAGATCAGAATGATAAAAGTACATACCTGTCTCCAGAACATCAGCACCTGGTATAGGAAAGCCTAGTAGAGCTGCACATTGATGTCTTAAATAGCCGGGGGAGGGTGGGGGGGCCGGTGAACCATAGAGAGGAGGACCCAGGCCTCCAAAAATCCCCAAACCCTACTCTAATGCCATATAAGTGCCACCTGCAGCCATAAAGGCTATTTGGGTTGTAGACAGGTGGGTATAGTGGGTGTAGGGGGTGTTTTGGGGGCTCATCATAACCTATAAGGGAGTTCTGATGAGATGTTTATGTGCCACCCTTTTTGTGAAGTTCCCAGCAGTGCCCTGTAAGGTGCCCCACTGCTCTGTTGCCATGTCTGGGTGGCCAGTCCAATACAAGGTTGGCCCCCTTCCTCGGCTGTCCACCACCACCCCTTGTGTCCAGCAGCACCCATTCCTTGCTCCCCCTGTCCAGTAGCACACCTTCCCCCTTCCTTTTACCTTCCCCCCTATCTAACAGCACCTCTTCCCTGCTCCCCCTGTCCAGCAGTAGGCCTCCCTTCCTGTTATCTTCCCCCGAGGACCCGCTGGGCCTGTTACACTGTCGCAATTCTCTAAGGAGGCTACCACAGCCTGGACTTGGACCCCGTCTCGGTGTCCCCGGCCTGGCTCTCCCCTCTATAGTGCTTCCCGGGAGGAGTGGGGTCACACTAACTATAGTGCGGGAGCGGCCGCTCTCAACCCGTCCCCTGGGCCCACCCTGGGTTACAGCCCGGTAGCCGAGTACCCGACCCTTTACCTGCTCTTCCTGGTCTGCCCCGAATAAAGAGAGAGAGAGAGAACAATCTGCAATCAAAAAATCCTACTGAGGATCGCGGCCGGCTGTAGCGAACCTCACAGGCGCTAAGCACCTCGGTAGCACATTCCCTCTGACGCAATCCGGTGCATCAGAGGGAACATGCTACTGAGGTGCAGAGCGGCCAGCGAGGCTCGCTACAGCCGGCCGCGATCCTCAGTAGGCTTTTGCAGACAGAAGAGCCCTTCGGCGGACTGGATGGAGGACTGGCGCTCGATGCCTGGAGGAGCTGGAGAGCAGGGAGGCCCGTGCTAGCTGCATGCGCACTCCTGCGGCCACGAAGCACGCAGTTCAGAGTGCGCATGCGCGGCTAGGGTTTTATTATATAGATATATACAGAGAGAAAGAGAGAGTTGGGGTTTTTTTAAGAAACGTGTTCATCCTTGCTTTAGTTTTAATGTCTAATGCAGTTCTTGCCAGTGTATATTCTCTTATCGTAGATAACGTAATTTTGCATAAACCTAAGTGAAATCAGATGCTCTGAGCTGAAGAGATTTGATGAAGTCCTTGTTTTAACTTGCTCCCTTTTGTCTGTCCTGCCCGTTACAAATCTCCCGCCGCCCCCTTTCTTTGCAACACGTTAACACACCAGCACAAGTCCTGTTGCCTGGGCAGCATATTTGAGAGGGTTTACGGGGAGTTGAAGTGTAATGATTTAGTGCATGTTTATAAATGTTTATACTGTGCAGATTAACATTCCCCAGGGGGGCAATCATGAAGAAAGAACTCCAGTTTGAATAAAACCAGTGCATGTTGGAAGGGAACGAGCCACGGTGAGCAACACCCAGTGGCATGTTCTCTCTCAGAGCAGATTTTCCCAGTGTTTGTTTAGCCTGGAGAGAGTGAGGAAGAAGAAAAGTGTCTTAACTCGGGGCCTCTTATTTGTTTCTTGATGTCTCATCTCTCTTAACTAGATTGCAAGGATCGCTTTGTTTCTGGACAGTGGTACGCGCAACTTGTAAGTGCTTCACAAATCATAATACTTAGAATAATCCACGAGATATTTATCTGCAGCAATAATTTTTTTTATAGCCTAAGTGGTTTACATTCAGATACTCAAGCATTTTTCCTTGTCTGTCCCAGTGGGCTCACACTCTATCTAATGTGCCTGGAACAAAGGGGGATTAAGTGACTTGCCCAGGGTCACAAGGAGCAGTGTGGGATTTGAACCCACAACCTCAGGGTGCTGAGGCTGTAGCGTTAACCACTGCGCCACTCTAGAAATCAAAATGTAGCAACGGTGAGCCAAGTCTAGGGCAATGAAGCCATTGTGACATCACTGATGAGGTTGGCTCTTATTGGTGGAATGAGACATTATGATGTCACAATCTCAGCTGTCAGAGGCTGAAACTTTTCACACTATTTATTTATTCAATTTTCTCTACTGTTTTCCCAGGTGAGCTTAGAACGGTTTACACGAAATTATTCAGGTACTCACAATCTATCTAATGTACCTGGGGCAATGGGGGGATTAAGTGACTTGCCCAGGGTCACAAGGAGCAGCGTGGGTTTAAACTCACAATCGTTAAGGCTGTAGCTCTAATCACTGCACCACACACAGGCCATGGAAGTTAACATGAAACTGGATATTCAGCGGCGACCTAGTGGACAAGACAATGAAGCCGTCAGCATAGTGCGCAGCGGCCTCTAAGAAGGCGAATAAAATGCTAGGTATTACAACCAGTACGAAATAAGTTATCCTGCCGTTGTATCAGGTGATGGTGCGCCCGCATCTGGAGTACTGCGTCCAATATTGGTCGCCGTACCTTAAGAAGGATATAGCGATACTTGAAAGGGTCCAGAAAAGAGTGACACGATTGATAAAGGGTATGGAAAACCTTTCATAGTAGTTTTTGCATCTGTTAAGAATAATTTTTATTTTTGAGCGCTGGGGGTGGAGAGTAGGCGTGTCCAGCACTAATCTGTTAGAGCAGCTACATTGCCAGGTATGAACCCGAAGAGTACCCACAAAATAGTTAAGTTCTGGAACGTGTTGCCAGAGGATGTGGTAAGAGCGGTTAATGTAGCTGGTTTAAAAAAAAGTTTGGATAAGTTCCTGGAGGAAAAGTCCATAGTCTGTTGTTGAGACAGACATGTGGGAAGCCACTACTTGCCCTGGATCGGTGGCATGTAATGCTGCTACTATTTGGGTTTTTGCCAAGTACTTGTGACCTGGATTGGACTCCGTGAAGGCAGGATACTGGGCTATATGGACCATTGGTCTAACCTAAGAAGGCTATTCTTGTTCTTATGTGAGCCAAGTATAGAACAATCAAGCCACTGTGACATCACTGATGAGGTTGGCTCTTAGGCATTGGTGGAATGAGGCATTCTGACATCACAATCTCAGCTGTGGAATGTTGCTCTCATTGGGGTTCCAGAATCTCCCTGGGTTTTTGCCAGGTATTTGTGACTTGGATTGGCCTCCGTGAAGACGGAATACTGGGCTTGATGGACCTTTTTTCTGATCCAGTAAGGCTATTCTTATGTTCTTCTGTGTGAATAACCACATGCCAAAAGTGACCTCGGTGCCTACTTTTGGTGAGGCTTTGTAAAACGCCCCTAAGTTTGACCAGTTAACCTCTCAGCTTAACATGACTTCTTCGCTCAAGGTTCTGGAATAAGAAAGAAGAGGTTTTGGACCATTTACTTAGTGCTGGATTAATATGAGCCCGAGCGTCTGCCGGTTTCACAGAAAGCTGCTTATTCTTCCATGAATACTCTGAAACCCAAGTCACAATCCCTTGCTGGCTACCCTACCATCGCGGTTGACAGATTAATTCCACAAATTGCCTGTGAATGGAAAGATTTTAAAGGTGGTTATTTGACAGCTCGTTCAACGTCGTGGCCAACTAGAACAGGATGAATCATTCTCAGCTGCTCACCACTAACAGTAAAAGATACAGTACTCAGAATAAAATATTTAAAAAAATAATAGAGAATCTTGTTACACAAATGACAGTTTGCTTTAGACACTTGACCACTTAGAAGGAGCTTGTCCATTGCAGTTCCATTGTTGAGCAGTGGAACTTCTTGTGACTTCTGCGTTCCAATGAATGTTCTAGACAAGTGGTTCCCGACCCTGTCCTGGGGGACCCCCAGCCAGTCAGGTTTTCAAGATATCCCTCAAGAATATGCATGAGAGAGATTTGCATATAATGCATATAATGCAAATCTCTCTTATGCATATTCATTAGGGAAATCCTGAAAACCCAACTGGCTGGGTTTGGAACCACTGTTCTCTAGACCCCAGTTCTAAGAGATGACCAGGGTGACATACACTTTCAGGATACGAAGAATGGACAGCAGCAGTTGCATTAGTTGCATTTCATCCAAAATATTTTTAAAATATAAGAACCTGATTTCTTCTTCTTCTTTTTTTAAAGAGATTTTGTTGCAAACAGCTAAAACTGAGAGCGGTGGCGTACTAAGAGGTGGGGCGGTCCGCCTCAGGTACCATTTTGCTAAGAGCGTAGCACCCCTCCTCGTCTCCTTGCCGCGCACGGGCCCCTTGCCTTCCCCCCCCGTACCTTTTTTACTTCCCCGGCACTAGGTTGCTGCCCACGTCGACCTTGGCGCTCTCTCTGGTGTCACTTCCGGGACCCATGCCTAGGAAGTGATGTCAAAGGGTGAGCGGACACCGACGTGGGCATGCTGCTCACGCTGGAGAAGTTAAAAATGTACGGGGAAGGGGTGGGGGATCCCGAGCGCCGCTCACCCTTACTACGCCACTGGCTGGGAGTAAGGACCGATTGGTGAAAATAAGTTCCTTAAACCCAGGAGAATAAATAACAGGTCTCAATTTACAGCCTCTTCTTTAGTAGCCTAAAGTTTGGCGAATTTTTAACACCAAAACACGTGTGCTTAAGTTAGACTGAAAATGTTCCTAAAGTTATGGAATGTCTAGGTCAGCTATTGAGGTTTCTTTAAATATTAGGTTTAGGGTATTACATGGGAGTAAAGTCCTTTCTGAATCGGAGACTTCCCAACCCAAAGAAATTCGATCTTCTTGGGTTCAGCGTCAACCTATCGATCGAATGTCAAAAACACTGTTTCCTCTGATTTCATCCAGAATTAACATGGTCAGTATAAATGTGATGGCAAACCCCAAATTTCCTAATTATATTGTTCAAAACAAAGAAAAACAATAATTTAATACCATGGAGAAATAAAATCAAACTTCTCCTATAGGTTGGAAAATCTGGATAATTTCTTAATGATTTAGACATTCCCATTGCAGAACATTTCTCTGTAATTCAACCAGACTGCTAAGCCCACGGGGAAAATCACTTGGCCCACTTTCCCTTAATACAGAAAATCATCAACTGGAGATGTACAGATGTATCAACGGCATATTCCACCACATATACCCAAAGGGATTATGGCTGCTCAGTCTTTACAGGGTATTTCTCAATATGGAACGTTAAACCTCTCTTTAAAAAGTCTCAAAAGGCAAAAAATAACAATAAAAAAGCATCCTCGTAGGCACAGTTGCTTATTCATAAAACTCAGAGCTGATCATGTTATCGCATGTTTTAAGGGCATATTAGACCTCACCATAGACCCTTGAAGCATAGGTCAGTGGTCTCCAACTCAGAACCGTAGTGGGGCCACATTTGGGATTTGGAGGTACTTGGAGGGCCGCAGAAAAAATAGTTAATGTCTTATTAAAGAAATGACAACTTTGCATGAGGTAAAACTCTTTATAGTTTATAAATCTTTCCTTTAACAGTTAAAGGAAAGATTTATAAACTATAAAGAGTTTTACCTTATGCTAAATTGTCATTAACTATTTTTTCTGCGGCCTTCACATTTAAACTTTAATATCTTTCCTTTCTCAAAACTGACACATTTCAATCACTATATTGAATATAAAATCATTTTCCCTACCTTTGTTAGCTGGTGACTTTATTTTTCTGTGCTTTTAACTATGTTCCCAGGGCTTTCTTGTCCTTTGACTGTTTTTCTCTCCGTCTTCACTTTCTGCCTTGCATCCATCTTTGGCATTAACTTAATATTCAATTTTTCTGTTTTCTTTTCAAAATCTAAGTTTCCATTTCTTACCTTCCCTTCTACCTCTCTCTTCTTCCATCCCTATTTCCATGTTCTGACATTTCTTTTTATCCTTTCTCTCCCTCCCTCCCTCCTTCCTTCCTTTCCCCTGGTCTGGCATCTGTCTTCTTCCCTCCCCCAACTTTTTATTTCTTTCACCCTGCCCCCTTCTTTCTTTCTCTCTCTCTCTCCGTGCCCCCTTTCTTTCTTTTTTTCTTTCTCCGTGCCCTTTCTTTCTTTATGTCTTTCTCTCTCCATGCCCCTTTCTGTCTGTGTCCCGTCTCCCTTCTTTCTTTCTGTCTCCCCGTCTCCCCCTTTCTTTCTTTATTTCTCCCTGCCCTCCCCCAAGCCACCACCATTGGGGAACAGGCTGCCACCGCCGCAATAGGGGAACAAGCCAGCGCCGAGGTCTTAGCTCTCCCTACTTATCTTCCCCAGCATGGGGCTGACCAATTCTCGCCACCCGACGTCAATTCTAATGTCGGAGAGGAAGTTCCGGACCAGCCAGGCAGTGATTGGCTGGCCCAGAACTTCCTCTCCGACGTTAGAATTGACGTTGGGTGGTGAGAATTGGTTGGCTCCGCGTTGGGGAAGATAAGCAGAGAGAGCTAAGAACTCAGCGCCGGTCTGTTCCCCGATTGCAGCGGTGTTAGCCTATTCCCCGATGGTGGCGGTGGTAGCCTATTCACCAGCTGCGGTGGCAGCCTGTTCCCCAATGGCGGTGACTTGGGGGAGGACTGTGGGAAGGGAAGCATGTTGGGGACCCCTGCTTTAGGTGAGCTGCGAGCCGCACTCAAGTGGCTAAAGAGCCACATGCAGCTCACGAGCCGCTGTTTGCCGACCACTGACATAGACCAATGTGAAGAAACACCACCACAGGAGAAATCATAAGGGGGGGGGGGGTCAAAAAAAATTTCTGTGGGACAGATAATTGCAATTTCCAAAGAAACACATTTTTCACATACTTGCCAAAGGCCTACAGCCCTACACTGCAACCGCCACCACAGCCTGGGATGCCTCGTTGCTTGGTTCTGGTGCTTGTGGGCGAGCTGCAGGGCAGAGTGAGCCGTGCTCTCCGGATCCGGGCTGACTAGTGACGCAAGACAAAGCGGGCGGAGGGAGGCTGAGACTGGGAGAAGCAAAGCGCCACCAGGAGGCAGTTTGCCGACATTCCTCCAGAGAGACGCAAGCCAATTACAGCAGTCACGGTCTGTACGCGATTGTCCTCTCCACAATCGGAAAACTTGTGAAGTGGAGAGGACAGACCTTGGGCCGTAAAATAGACCCTGGGGGACCGCGAGTTTGAGACCGCTGCTTTAGGTATACAGGTGCTGTCGTGGCCTGTGTGCAAAGACATGCTGGCATAGAATCTTAGGTGCTTTGACGCCTCGAGCTTTGAGTATGACTCTAGTTGTGCCTGTGATATGAGTTAGTCACAGGTGATGGCTGCCTTTTCTAACTCACTCCCATTGAATACCTCTCCTTTTTTTTGCAGCAAGCCAGAATGTTTGTTTCGATGGTTCAGGGATTCTGTAGTCACGATATATCATGTTCATGTAGCTATCAGGTCTTGATGATGCCTCTGCCCCTTGTTAATATTTGGCACTAGAAAAGGTTCAAAGAAGAGCGACCAAGATGATAAAGGGGATGGAACTCCTCTCGTATGAGGAAAGACTAAAATGGTTTGGGCTCTTCAGCTTGGAAAAGAGATGGCTGAGGGGAGATAGGATTGAAGTCTACAAAATCCTGAGTGGTGTAGAACGGGTACAAGTGGATCGATTTTTCACTCCGTCAAAAATTACAAAGACTAGGAGACACTTGATGAAGTTACAGGGAAATACTTTTAAAACCAATAGGAGGAAATATTTTTTCACTCAGAGAATAGTTAAAGCTCTGGAACGCGTTGCCAGAGGTTGTGGTAAGAGCGGATAGCGTAGCAGGTTTTAAGAAAGGTTTGGGCAATTTCCTGGAGGAAAAGTCCATAGTCTGTCATTGAAACAGACATGGGGGAAGCCACTGCTTGCCCTGGATCGGTAATATGGAATGTTGCTACTCTTTGGGTTTTGGCCAGGTAGAAGGAACCTGGATTGGCCACTGTGAGAACGGGCTACTGGGCTTGATGGAAAATTGGTATGACCAGTAAGGCTATTATGTTTTTAATCTTTAGATAGTCTTGCCATTGACCTTATGAGGCATAGTGCCATGGAGGGACATTTTTGATAGAACGTCTAAGTTCAACTTTGAATGTTTCCCACAAAACATCCAAAACTGGGCTTCCAGAAGGGTCCATTGAAAATACTGGGACATCCAACTAGACGTCCAGCCTCAAGATGTCTAACTTTATTCCCCATTTTTGACCACAATACCACCCAAGTTGAAAATGTCCAAATGAAGGCCATTTGGACGTGGGAGGGGCCACACAGACATGTCAACAGAATATTGGGGCACATTAGAAGGCACTGCTATGAACTTCACATAAACAGTGCCAGAGGTTTCCTCTGGAAATTTTACTTGTCCGGTACGGACATGTTTCTGATTTCATAGCTCTGCGCATCATGGTAGCAATTCCTAACCCCTGAATGCGTCATTGGGGAGGACTTATAAGTGAATCACATACTGTATAGAAGATCACTAGGAAAACCTTGGGTCAGGTTGCAGTATGTGCTATTTCCAAAATTTAAAAACATTTTTGTCAGCTGCCTTTGACTTGTCAGGCAATCTGATGAGTTGCTGCTATCGCATTTGTATAATTCTGTAACTGGGCGCCATTTGCACACGTAAATGTACAGAATTACCTGCATATTGGCAGGTAAGTGTTATTCTCTAAGGAAATGAGTAAGACGCATTGGGTCAAATTCTGTATATGGTGCCTTAAGTTGTGCACAGCCAATTTGCACCAATAATTGACAATTAACGCGACAAACTTTGCAGGCACATTGTATAAACTGGTACATATGAAATCTGAAAACGAGGCATGGACAGGGGTGGAGCATGGGTAGATCGTGGGCAGTGGGGGGGGGGGGTCCACCTTGGGTACCTTCTTGATGGGGGCACCAGCACCCATCCTTCTCTCTGCCCCCACCCCACTCCTTCAAACTCCTCCCCCTTCCATGCACACCTTCATCCCCCCCTCCCCAAGTACCTCTAGCTCTTTGAGGCGTGAGCAGCAACTCCAACCTGCCGCTCACGCCTGCATCCGCTCTCCCTCTGATGTCACATCTGGGTCCCGTGCCTAGGCGGTGACATCAGAGGGCGAGCCGATGCTGACATGGGAAGCAAGTTCATGCTGCTGCTTGCGCCAGGGAAGGGGTGGGTACCTATCACCCTCACTATGCCACTAATTGTGGGCATTCCTAAAAGTGATGCGCTCTGTTATAGAATATGCCCAACCCGTGCACAACTTAAATGCAGGTATTTAGGCTTGGCTTTCCTTGGCGTAAATGAGTGCGCCCAAATGTTATGACATGCATGGTTGCTAAGTGTGATTCTCTGTACGGTGCCGGCATATCAATCGCGCAACGGCACCATATTGAGAATCTTGCCTCCGGGAAAGATACGCACCAGAAGTGTAGGCCAGGGTTTTCCAGGCCTGCATTTCTGGTGTCAGCATTGTAGTGAATCGTGCCTACAGCGCTTAACGCCACTTCCGGAATTAGCCATGCCCATAGTGGCAATAAGCGCCGAAAAGTGCCTAAGTGGGTGTGATTCCAGCGCCTTTTATTTAGGTACTGGTAGGTGCTTTAAATTTCTAAGCGGAGTACATATAATATATCCATATAATTTTAAGAAAAGAAATGGGACTGAACAGACATACTGAGACATGAAGGAAAGGAGGGTAGAATCGCATCAAATTATAGGATAGTAAACAGTGATGGTTAACACATATGGATAGGGGATCGCATGTGTAGGAATGATTCGGGTAAAGGACGTTTCTGAAATTGGACAGTTATACATCTAATCTTTGGTTTATATACCGGGTCATCTCCCAGTGGAGCTCGACTCGGTTCACATATAATTAAGATTAGAATACATAATAGAAAACATAGGAGAAGGAAGAACAAATTAAAAACTAAAGTACATAAAAGCATAAGAAAAATAACTATGATATTATCATTTCGTTGAGGCTGTAGTTAAACCATTTAAAAATTGCGAGAACAACAAAGTTTTCAAGAATTTACGAAATAATTGCACCTGGCCTAAAAGCCTTATGGAGTCAGGAAGTTAATTCCAGATCTCTACAAACTTGAAAACATAAGATCGACTGAGCTTCCCGGCAGATTTAATTCTCTTAAAGGAAGGGAAGGCTGACTTATATCTTTGTGTGTTTCTCAAATGGCAAAGTCTAAGGGAATTCCAACATAATAAGGGGACAAAAGGATCAAATATTCCACAGAGAAGCTTGAAGATTATGCATGCGCATCAAAAGCGTCCCTAAATAAAATCACCCTTTCCTTTCAAAAAAATAAATGCAGATCTGTATTTAAATTATAGGTTTGTTTTTTTGTTTTATATGTGAAGGAGACACTTTTTCCCCTCATCTAGAAGGATGGTCTGATGTTTCTGTCAAGAGTTCGAAGAGCCGAAGACTTTCTGAAGCAAGGTTAGCACTTGACCCTTTCTCCCAATGAAGGATGACTTTCAGTCACAGAGCACCTCTATGTTTGCACACAATAGGAGACATTCAAGAAGCCTCTTCTAATCTAGGCTCCATTAGAGGCATTTAATATTGACGTGACATGATTTGCTGCAGCTTTTCTTCATATTTCGTCCATATCTCAGAGGAATCAGATATTGGTGGGGGAAGGGAGACAGGACCTTTTATCATAGGTTTCCGGATATACTGAGCTTTACCATCTTCCTTCCAAGGTTAAGACAAATGAACTAAATCGATATTATTCTATTCCGTCTCTCAACTTACCAGGTCCTCTCTAAGCCTGGAACTTTGCTATTCTCACTTCCTTCTCTCTCCCAACTCCCAAGCTAGGAAGACTATGAAGCCGTCTTAATATACATACATGTGATTAAAACTAGGAATCAGTACTGAGATTTTGTATTCACTTTGGTACTTCAGGCTCAGGTGTCTGACTGCAGCATTTATGTAAAACTAGGGTATAGATTCAATTTCTAAAGGAATTAACAAAAATGCTGGAAGAAGGAACATGGATGTTTAGGTTCACCAAGTTAAAAATCCCTAGGGGTTAATTTAAATAAGGGGTTATCTAAATAGGAGTGGCAGCCACCTAGATAATTCTCTCTCACCAAGTCCAACCCAAATTTTCAGCAAATAATGTCACTTAAAATCTAAGCAAACCGCAGTGGCACTTTCTGGTTACTGCTGAAGTAGTCTGGGAGTAGAGGGGGGGGGGGGGGGGGAGAGCCAGGAGTTATCCAGGCACTGTGGGAGTGTGTGGCACAGTGGTTAGAGCAGTGGTTCCCAAACCTGTCCTGGGGGACCCCCAGCCAGTCAGGTTTTCAAGATATCCCTAATGAATATGCATGAGAGAGATTTGCATATAATGGAAGTGACAGGTATGCAAATCTCTCTCATGCATATTCATTAGGGATATCTTGAAAACCTGACTGGCTGGGGGTCCCCCAGGACAGGTTTGGGAACCACTGGGTTAGAGCTACAGCCTCAGCACCCTGAGGTTGTGGGTTCAAGTCCCACACTGCTCTTCATGACCCTGGGCAAGTTACATAATCCAACTCCTATAACTTTCTCACTGGTATTCAAGAAATAATTTACTTATGCCACAATTTCATTGAAAGTTTCATGCACATCAATTCTTATAATAATGAATAAGGGGAGAGCCTCAGAACCCCGTGCGTAATATGTCAATTACTGCACTAGAAAGGGAAAAGATCTTCACCGGCTCTGACCCCCCTCCTATGTACAGCAGACACAGTAAATGTTTCAAATGGTGTCAGAAAAATCAAAACTACTTAGCTTGTAGGTAGAATGTTCAATGATGTTGAAAATGTATTTTAGTCTCTGCCAGTCCAAGTAGTTTTGATTTTTCTGACACCATTTTGAAACATTTACTGTGTCTGCTGTAGGTAGGAGGGGGGTCAAGAGCCGGTGAAGATCTTTTCCCTTTCTAGTGCAGTAATTGACATCATTACGCACGGGCTTCTGAGGCTCTCCCCTCATTCATTATTATAAGACTTGATGTGCATGAAACTTTCAATGAAATTGTGGCATAAATAAATTATTTCTTGAATACCAGTGAGAAAGTTATAGGAGTTGGATTTGATTTTCTTTCTCATTCCTGTATAGAAGATTTTCAAGTTACATAATCCCCCATTACCCCAGGTACATTAGATAGAGTGTGAGCCCGCCAGGACAGATAGAGAAAAATGCTTGAGTACCTGAATGTACACCACGTAGGTTATAAGTGGTGTATATAAATGCTCAAAATAAATAAGAAGTCTGTCATTATGTTAACTGAGCAGCTATCCAAGTACCGCCTCTGAAATATCAGTGATAGTTTCAAGTTTCTTAGGTTTTGATAAACCGCTTATCTAAAAAAAAAAAAAAATCTAGGCAGTGTACAATAAAATATTTAAAAATAATTGATAATACAAATGAACATATTACGTACATGGTAGTAATTTTTACAGAAACAAATGGGGGACAGGGGAAGAAATACAGTGTATATAATGGAAAGAGGGGGGAAAGGGAAGAGTATAGTAGTGTATGTGTGTGGGGGGGGAAAGAATGCTGCAAATCATAGTTCTGCTGGAATTGTCTCTAAATAAAAAATATTTTTAGTTCCGATTTAAATTTTGGAAAAGAATCTTACTGTCCGAGGTGGATAGGCAGGGCATTCCGTAAAGCTGGAGCAACAGCAGAATAGATGGATTTACGAGTAGTGTCGTAGCCAATAGTACGCATTGAAGGGACAGTTAAGAGGCCTTGATTAGTGGAGCTACAAGTCGAGTATGGCATGATCAATCTCTCAATAAAGGCTAGAGAATGAGCTGATTCGTTTTAAATGTTACAACTAGAATTTTGAATGTAATACGATGAGGAATTAGTAGCCAGTGAGGTTTTTTTCATTAATGGAGTTAAATGATCAAATTTTTTTGCATTATAAAAAAGCTTTATAGCTGTATTTTGGATGATGAAGCCTTCTGGGTATTGTCAAAGTAGAGGGAATTGCAATGGTATAGGTGAGAGAAAACCAGGGGGTGGATCAGAATGTTGAGGGAGGCAGGTTCTAGGAGTGATGAGCGCGAGCGAAACATTTTCGAACAGCAGAACGTATTTGATGGTGGCAAGTTGATTTGTTGTCTAGCGTTACACAGCAATTTAAGCCGGCACTGAGTTTGTGGGTCAAAGTCAGCCAGCAACAGCCGTTTCTACCTGAATACTGCCCCCTAGTGTTCTGTGAAAGCCTCTGCAAGTGTTGAGTCTTTTCTAAAATACCCATAGGGCCATATTCTATAAATGGCGCCTGCATTAGGCACCTCTAGACACCCTAATTGCAGCTGCCTAGCAACACCTATGTCCGGGATCCCATGTCTAACTTTTATTTTTGAATTGGCTTAATCGTGCGTGGTAATTAATCACACTGGTTTTCAGCCAATTAAAAAACAAACAAACATTAATTAAACAATTTAAGAGTTTGTCGCTGAACTCTTAGGACCTCTAACACCTAAGTGGAGGCGTCCTCTCATGCCTAAGGAAAGTAGGCGTGGTTATGGGCGGAGAATAGGCGCGGTTGAGTTAGGCGTTAGGCATCCAACCCCAGTGTGTTTTCTGCTTCTTCACAACTCCTCGCCTCCCCCGTGTCTCCTGAATATGACTATTTTTTGGCTTGCATGAGCAAAGTTTGACAAGTTCCCATCCAATGGATTTTTCCATCATTAAAAAAGGCTCCAGGTATCATCCATCAATACAGTCATACCAAGTAAAACTTCTGGCGAGAGCAAACAAGCTACCACTGGAATTTTACCCAGCTGTCCCTAGTAAATATATTAAGCTTTACTGCTCCGCTTGTACTTAACTGAGAAGGATGGCTGGTTTTTATCTTCCTGGCCTAGAGAGGCATAAATTGCTATTCCAAATAATAAAAAAAAAGTCCCAACAATTATTAAAAGATTCTTATCTCTTGCTCCCTGCGTGGATAATGAGATCCTTCTCTGTTGGACTGAGACAGGCTGTCTCTTAGTTCACTTAATGAAATGGACCAGTGTTTGCAAATTAGCATAGCTCTGACTCCTAATGCAACCTCTTGTCCTCCAGCTGTACATCAAGGCCCCGTACGTATGTCTTTTCTTATTATCACCCTGTAATTATGTCAATTCCCTTTGGTTTTCTTTCCTGCTCTTTATACAGATTCATTTTTTAGCTCTTGAGTAGGTTTAGCAGACACTTTGGAAACAGGCTCTCAAAATTTTTCTCCATCCCATTGCTTTGATTTCTGCTCTTGTCAATTTTTCACCATCTAGAATTTGACAGGATCTCTTTTTATGGAATTTCTTCTATTTTTTTTTCTGTTTTCAAAACAATTGCTGTTCTATATTGAAATTGAAATCTTAGTCCACTAATTTTAACACCAAAACTGACCATGAAAACATTATCTGGAAACCTTCATGCATTCTTTTAATTCATACAGGGTAATTTTGTATCTGTATAGCAAACTATGTACCAGTGGTATAGCCAGACAGACAATTTTGGACAGGCCTGAGCCCAAAGTGGGCGGTCAGCTCTCTCTTTCCCTCTCTTCCCACCCCCAGCCCATGCAGAAAATTCTCTCTTCCCACCCCTCAGCCTGTTTACCATTTCTTCAGGTCACCGGCAACAGTTCTTCCACACTGCCGGCAGCTGACCCAGAAGCCTTCCCTCTGATGCAAACACGTCAGAAGGAAGGCTTCCAGGTCAGCCGTCGGCAGCATGTAGATACTGGGTGGCCAGGCCTGAAACCAAACTGGGAGAGGGGGGGTGATAGGCCTGCCCATGGCTACGCCCCTGGTATGCACAGTGTTGTCTTCTGCACATTTTCAAATGTGCATATTGCTGTTTTGAAGATTATACCAGGGAGCATGTACAAATATTCTGGGGTTTTTATGAGCACAGAAGGAAGTTTCATCACAACCTCAGCTCTGGGGATTGCTTAGGGTTAGCATATTTTAAAAAAGAAAACCCTGGACACATAACTCTACCCAGTCCCTCCTCAAGCCCCGCCCTCTTCCGCATCTGGTTCCGGCCCGTTCCGCCCCAGGCCCTCCCCATTCCACTCCCAGCCCCGCCCCCGGCAAGCCACTCCCAGCCCCGCCCCCGGCAAACCTCCTCTCTTCTACAACCAGCATTGGCCACGTCTGGAGGGCCTGGAGCATGCGCGGATGTGTGTGATGTCATCGGCGCATGCTCAGAGGCCTTCTAGATGCAGCCAGAACTGGTTGGGGCTTTCCCAAAACCTGGACAAATGCCGGGTTTTGGAAAGTCTGACCGGAAGCCCGGATACTCCTCTAAAAGGCGGACATATCCGGGTTTTCCCAGACATCTGGTAACCCTAGGATTGCCTCTGTTCAGGCTAGGTAAAACTTCCACATGTAAAGGCCGCATACATAGGACTTTACCCAGTCAAATTACCACTGAACCTAGAAGGTTGAAAGTTTGACAGTGCTGAGTAGCTCACACTAGCCACCGTGTTCCCCTTCATTCTCTTTGTTTCTTTTTTCTTTTCAGTTGCAGTTCAAAATGAGTTAGTTGCACCGAATTATAATAGATTTATCTGTTGAGAAAGTGAGTGTGTTATTAGGGCCAAAGGATATAAATAAATAAACTATGAACTAGGCAGGATATAAATAAATAGGTGTCAGGTCAAAAGGGCGCCGGGACAAAGGCGTGCACAGACAATTGAGCGCAGCGCAGAGGTGCGCGCCGCAGAAAATTACTGTTTTTAGGGCTCCGACGGGGGGTGGGTGGGGGGGAATCCCCCCACTTTACTTAATAGAGATTGTGCCGCGTTGTGGGGGCATTGTGTGGGGTTTGGGGGGTTGTAACCCCCCCACATTTTACTGAAAACTTCACTTTTTCCCTGTTTTTAGGGAAAAAGTTAAGTTTACAGTAAAATGTGGAGGGTTACAACCCCCCAAACCCCCCATAACGCCGGCGCAATCTCTATTAAGTAAACTGGGGGGGCTCCCCAACAAAAACCCCCGTCGGAGCCCCTAAAAACTGTAATTTTCTTCGGCGCGCGCCTCCGTCTTGCGCTCAGTTGTCAGCGCGTGCCTTTGCCTTTCGCGGGGTTGTCTATGAACAAAATAAATAAACTATTTCTTTATTCAATTTTCAATACCGTTTTCCCAGGGGAGCTCAGAACGGTTTACATGAATTTAGTCAGGTACTTGAGCATTTTCCCCTGTCTGTCCCGTGGGTACACAATCTATCTAATGTACCTGGGGCAATGGGGGGATTAAGTGACTTGCCCAGGGTCACAAGGAGCAGCATGGGTTTGAACCCACAACCTTAGGGCGCTGAGGCTGTAGCTCTAACCACTGCACCACTCTAGAAATCAAATGTAGCAAAAGTGAACCAAGTATAGGACAATCAACCATTGTGACATCACTGCTGAGGTTGGCTCTTATTGGTGGAATGAGGCATTATGACATCACAATATAGCTCTGATTACCAGAGGCAGAAACTTTTCACACTATTTATTTATTCAATTTTCTCTACTGTTCTCCCTGGGGAGCTCAGAATGGTTTACATGAATTTATTGAGGAACTCATAATCTATCGAATGTACCTGGGGCAAAGGGGGGATTAAGTGACTTGCCCAGGGTCACAAGGAGCAGCGTGGGTTTGAACCCCCAACCTCAGGGTGCCGAGGCTGTAGCTTTAACCACTGCGCCACATTCTCCCCTATAATCCACCTAGAGTTGTAAGATAGTGGAAATATTCTGTGGAATATAAATGACTTTAATAAGTAACTAAAAATATCAAGGGGGCTTTCTAACCCCCCCCCCCTCACACACATTTTATGAAGCTGTGTTATTTATTTATTTATGGAGGTAAAAGCTCCAACACTCAGAAATTCTATGAGCATCAGAATTTTTACTGCCGTGGCCGGCGATACAAAACCCTAACGCAGCTTCATAAAAAGGGGGGAGCGGGGGGGGGGGGGTAAAGTGGTTAGTAGTACATTTATAGATACCCTGATGAGCTAAAAGTGACATATGAACTTTCCTCCCTCACCTCTTGAAGTCTCCCTTAACTTTTCATGTTTTCCCGGTTAGATTCCACTGTTTCATATCGCTGCTGACTTTTTCGGGAACTGCCATAAATGACCTCCAGGAGACAGGTGACACAGCCTAATTGACAGCTTAATGCAACATATATCACACTGGTCTTTGAAGTACTGCACAGCTTTAATCTGAATTTAATGGAAGTTATTGTTCTTCTAAGGAACAATGAGTTTTTGGTCATGGTAAGCTCCTTCGCACAGTAGCACCCCTCATAAAACGTCCAAGATAGGGTTGTGATTAATGCGAATATGGGGTGGTTGTTTTTTTCACAAACAGTTCCACATCTGCCTCTCACACCTCTGAACTTACTGCAAACGGGCATCTTAACCTGTTCAGTTTATTCCAATATTATTCCCTCCACTAGTCTTTAAGCCCTTTACATTAACAGGTGCTAGAATAGTTGTCTCTCTCTCTCTCTCCTTGGCCACTGTCTGTCTTTCTTTCTGTCTCTTTCTCTCTCTCTCTCATTGGCCGCTATCTGTCTTTCTTTCTCTCCTTGGCCGCTGTCTGTCTGTCTTTCTTTCTTTCTGTCTCTTTCTTTCTCTCTCGTTGGCCGCTGTCTGTCTTTCTGTCTCTCTCTCTCTCTCTCCTTGGCCGCTGTCTGTCTTTCTTTCTTTCTGTCTCTTTCTTTCTCTCTCGTTGGCCGCTGTCTGTCTTTCTGTCTCTCTCTCTCTCTCCTTGGCCGCTCTCTGTGTGTCTGTCTTTCTGTCGCTCTCCTTGGCTGCTGCCTTTCTGTCTCTTTCTCTCTCTCTCTCCTTGGCCGCTGTCTGTGTGTCTGTCTGTCTTTCTGCCTCTTTCTGTCTCTCTCCTTGGCCGCTGTCTTTTTGTCTCTTTCTCTCTCGGCTGCTATCTGTCTGTCTTTCTGTCTCTTTTTTTCTCTCTGTCTCTCTTTCTCTCTCTCCCTTTGGCCGCTGTCTGTTTGTCTTTCTGTCTCTTTCTTTCTCTCTCTCTCTCTCTCTCTCTCTCTCTCTTTCCTTGGCCGCTGTGTGTGTGTCTTTCTGTCTCTGTCTCTTTCTCTCTCTCTCGGCTGCTGTCTGCCTGTCTTTCTCTCTCTCCCTATGGCCGCTGTCTGTTTGTCTTTCTGTCTCTTTCTTTCTCTCTCTCTCTCTCTCACTCTCTCTCTTTCCTTGGCCGCTGTCCATGTGTCTGTTTGTCTTTCTGTCTCTTTCCCTCCTCCCCCCCCTGCGGTAGCGCCACCTGCCTCCAGCGCAAATAAACAAATGGTCATCCTCGACCCACCCAACGAACAAATCCAGAGTTAAGGGTGTTGGTTCGCTGCCGCACGGGCACAGAGTGCGGCTCCTGCGAGCTGCAACGGTGCTCTGACCCAGAGGGGAGAGTGGAGGCAGAGGAGAAGGGTGTGCGACCAGGGAGCGGCAGTGGTTCTGGCCTTCCCTCCCCTAGCTCCGTAGCTCGGTCGCCGCCGCCTCCTTCTCTCCACGATGTCAGCCCTGAACCTGCGCACGTGCCACATCCTTTAATATTCTGCCAGCCACGGAGCTACAGATGCACGGAGCCACGAAAATTGAAGTGCGCATGCGCACTAAGGGACTTATTATAGCGGATAAGCTTGGAAGTTTTTTTTTTCCTGCGGTTCCTTCAGTGCTGATTATCTCAATGAGATGGATATGAAAGTTAAGCCTAGTTCACCTGTTGTTGAGCAGAGAAAAATTAAGCCGTGAGCAATTATGTCTTTCCTGTTTTTATTATAGGCAGAAACTTGAAAGATTTGCTTTCTTTATGGAACATTACAGCTGAAACACTGGCACATTTCATTCTGAAAGGCTGCCGCAAAGGGAGAAATGTTAGGTAAAGGTTGATGAATTTGTCTAATTAAAGTATATATGCATAGAACATTATTTGATTTTTAATAGTGCAGGGAATTATCAATAAAGTTTTATTTCTCTTACGTTCTTAGAATTTGTCAAGAAATAACACACTCAGGGGTGTCATGAGAGGGCTAATGATGGTACGTCTGTGATGCAGAACATCTCGAGAGCTGGGTACTGTCATTGTGACGGCTAAATTTGGTTCATCCCTAACCAAGTAAATAGTCCATATAAGCAATAAGACTTGCCAGGGATTGTGCTGTGAGAATCTCATGCCCTGGGTCCATCATGAGACACAAGTGAAGTGATAATATGCTCCTTTCCCACTTCACACAATGTGTAATTAAACTCTGGAATTCACTGCTGGAGAATGTTTTATTACTTGGGATCTACCTAGGTCCTTAGGACTTGGGTTGGCCATTCTTGGAAACAGGATACTGTGCTTAATGGACCTTCAGTCTGTCCCAATGTGGCAACTCTTATGTTCTTATGTGAGCCAAGTACAGGACAATCAAGCCATTGTGACATCACTGGTGAGGCTAGCTTTTAGGCATTGGTGGGATGAGGCATTATGACATCACAAGCTCAGCTCTGGAATGTTGCTTCTCTTTGGGATCTTGCCAGGTACTTGGGATCTGGGTTGGCCACTGTTGGAAACAGGATACTGTGCTTAATGGACCTTCAGTCTGTCCCAATGTGGCAACTCTTATGTTCTTATGTGAGCCAAGTACAGGACAATCAAGCCATTGTGACATCACTGGTGAGGCTAGCTTTTAGGCATTGGTGGGATGAGGCATTATGACATCACAAGCTCAGCTCTGGAATGTTGCTTCTCTTTGGGATCTTGCCAGGTACTTGGGATCTGGGTTGGCCACTGTTGGAAACAGGATACTGTGCTTAATGGACCTTCAGTCTGTCCCAATGTGGCAACTCTTATGTTCTTATGTGAGCCAAGTACAGGACAATCAAGCCATTGTGACATCACTGGTGAGGCTAGCTTTTAGGCATTGGTGGGATGAGGCATTATGACATCACAAGCTCAGCTCTGGAATGTTGCTTCTCTTTGGGATCTTGCCAGGTACTTGGGATCTGGGTTGGCCACTGTTGGAAACAGGATACTGTGCTTAATGGACCTTCAGTCTGTCCCAATGTGGCAACTCTTATGTTCTTAAGTGAGCCAAGTACAGGACAATCAAGCCATTGTGACATCACTGGTGAGGCTAGCTTTTAGGCATTGGTGGGATGAGGCATTATGACATCACAAGCTCAGCTCTGGAATGCTGCTTCTCTTTGGGATCTTGCCAGGTACTTGGGATCTGGGTTGGCCACTGTTGGAAACAGGATACTGTGCTTAATGGACCTTCAGTCTGTCCCAATGTGGCAACTCTTATGTTCTTAAGTGAGCCAAGTACAGGACAATCAAGCCTAGAATTTGATAAGGCGATTAATCAAATTTGATAATAAGTTTGAAACTTGAAACTTGACATTAGATCATTTGCTATTTTATTGTCCATTGATAATTGCTTTTTGGAAATCAATTTGGGGTCAAATAAATAGCTTGTTGGAAAATCCGGTGGCATTATCGTATGATACGGTGTTATTTGGTACATCAGTGAGAGCTAAGAGCTAAATATCTTGTAATAATAATAAACTTTTACTCATTGTGACAGGGGTTGCCATACAGCTTATCATGAGAAATTGGAATCGTTTGAATTATAACTTTTGGTGGAACTCTTTGTCACATTTTTAAAATGGAAAGGGTACTTGCCATGCATCAAGGAAATTTTAAGAAATTTCAGGATATTTGGGAGCCATTAACAAAATACTGTAATGAATGGATGTTATTTTCCCCCCCTTAAATATGCAAGTCCAAGGTGTGTGTGGGGGGGTATTTTGGTTTTCTTTTGAGTGAAAATTGAATATGAGGGAGGGAGGGATATGGATTCTGAATTAGATCTAAGTACAAAATAATGTTATATGATGTTACACTTGTTGTAAGTTTTAAAAAATGAATAAAGAATATATATTAAAAAAAAAGAATCAGGCCCAAAAGGACTGTTGAACTTTTTGAGGGCTTCAAAGAAGGTTTGGATAAGTTCCTAGACAATAAGGGGATCGAGGGGTACAGATAGGAGTTGAGGTAGGTTATAGGACTAGTCAGGGACCACAGCACAGGTGATAGACCTGGAGGGCCGCCGCGGGAGCGGACTGTTGGGCGGGATGGACCTCTGGTCTGACCCGGCGGAGGCAAATTCTTATGTTCTTATGACTCTAGATTTTCTTGTCTTCTCCATCCAATCAATAGAAACATAGAGTATGACGGCAGAAAAGGGACGACAGCCCAACAAGTCTGCCCACTCAAGAACCCTCCCTCCTTCGAGAATCCATCTTTTAAGCATTCCTCTGGAGCGATGCCACCTGTCTGTCCCATCGTCCCTTGAAGTCAACTCAATGAGATAGAATGGCACAAGTTATTCTATCCTGCCAAATGTAAAAATCCTGGGAATCTATTTTGATCGTAAACTTTTTTTTGTTTTCCATATTAATCTCTAGTTAGGAAATCTTATTTCTTACTCTGGATACTAAGAACAATTAAGTCGACTTTTTCTCATTTCGATTGCTGGTTCAATCTCTTGTTCTCAGTACATTGGATTATTGTAATGTGCTCTAGCTTTCAATATCCCCCCAATTTTTTTTAAAGGTTGCAGATTATCCAGAATACTGTTGTGCATTTGATTTTTTGGACTGAAAAGATCCGATCACGTGATGCATGGTTGCCAATAGAGGCAAGAGTGATTTTTAAGTTTGGCTGTATCCGCTTCAAGGCTCTCAGTGGTTATTACGCCAATTATCTTATGGATCATTTTAAATTTGCTAATACAAAACATCTACGTGATCTTTGACTTTCCTTTTGTAAAAGGATGTGTGTAGAAATGTTTCTTAAGTAAGATCTTCACGTATCAGGCAGCATTATGGGATAAACAAGTTAGTATGTATCTTTCTATCTCGATTTCTTATCTGGCATGTAGAAAATTTATGAAGACTAATTAATTAACTGTGTTTATACCATGCATACTTGTATTTTTATTTTTGTTAACTGCACAGAACTGTGAGGTAACTGTGGTATATAAGAAATTTTAGGTTATGTTATGTTAACCCTATGTGTTCCCTCTTATTATCTTGATGTTACGATACACTCCCTCTGCCCATTTCCTCCTGGTGTCATCTTAGTTACTTATGTCTTTATTTATACACATCTCCCAAACGTTTTATGACTCTCTAATGTATTAAACTAATCCTCTGGGAGTTCAGATTCTACCTTTTCATACGAAATTGATAGCCGTGGTCCTCTTCATTATTCCCTTCACAGCTCTAAATAATTATTTTCTAGCTTTATTTATATATATTTAATTTTGACTTATCTTAAGTCCTTCTTGGTTCCCCTTCCCGACACGTTTCGTCTGTCTTTATCAATAGATAAAGGGTACACTTTTCCCATCTACGTTTGCCACGTGTACCCTTTATCTTTGTTCCCCCGACCTTGATAAAGACAGACGAAACGTGTCGGGAAGGGGAACCAAGAAGGACTTAAGATAAGTCAAAATTAAATATATATAAATAAAGCTAGAAAATAATTATTTAGAGCTGTGAAGGGAATAATGAAGAGGACCACGGCTTCCAATTTCATATGAAATGGTGGAATCTGAACTCCCAGATAGTCACTTTTGAGTATTGAAGTACTGGATTTATTTATATAGAGCATTTTATTGTAAACAGTTTAGATAAATTTGATAGATGGTATATCAAGAAATCAATGAAACATGAAACCCCATATTAAACCTAGAGCATGAAAGGGGTCAATGAAGACGGGGGAGTGCGTGTGGGTCTCTGCAGTGGTTATGGGCACTTTGGATACCTTTTGGGTACTTATACCTGTCTTTACATTGTCTAACTCACCTTTCGCCTAGGCAGTCTTGCCAAACATTCGATTATCCCTGCAGGACAAGTAAGGGCTACTTTTACTAAGCTGCGTTAGGGTATCAACGGGTGGAATAGCGCGCACTACATTGCCGTGTGCGCTAGACATTAATGCCAGCATTGAGCTGGCGTTAGTTCTAGCCGCGTATCGCACGGTAATTTCTTGCGGGCGCTAAAAACGCTACCGTACCTTAGTAAAAGGAGCCCGAAGTCTAGCTCAGCCCACATCCCATCCTAACCACGCCTCCAAAAATGCCCCTTTCAGTTCTGGGTGCACAGCGGGATTCAGAGGCCTAAAATGTTCCTGTATATGTCCAAAAAGCCGTTTCGATTCTCGGCACTTGGGCGACCTGTCTTTTAGATCGTCCAAGTGCCGACGGGCGGGTTTTTAGACATATTTAAGTTTTGATTATGATCCCCTTAGCGCAGTGATTTTCCATGTTTTGTGTTCCATCGGAAAAATACAGAACAAAAAAAGTGGAAAATCACTGGACTAAAGGCAGGATTCACTAAAGTCCCGAAATCTATCCGCTTCGTGTCCTATCCGTTTCCGAGTCATTGTAGCCGATCGATTCAGTAAAGCTTGTCCATGCAAATGATCCAATCTTAAACACGCCGCTATTAGCGCCAAAACATCAATCGACGTGCGTGCGCACTGTAGCCTTGTTGGTTTTGAAGCACATAACGCATGCGCTAACTCTTTAGGACGCGACAATCTAGCTGGAAGGAAGGGGGGAGGGATAGTGGCCCTTAAAAGCTATATTTGATTTTGGATTTTTTTTGTTATTTGGCATTGATATTTGAAATGTGCAATGCGCAAGGAGAGCACAGGGTTAATCCGTGATTTTCTCGCCATACGCATTACAAATCCGAGATTCACTCCTGCGCTCGCTATGCGCATTCCAAAAAAAATAAAAAATATATTTCTAACGTTTAGGTACATGAAAGTTTACTTATATTTAAAAGTTTTGATATATTTTGGATTTTTGGAGGGGTAGATATATATTTTTAATGGGGTTCTTAACATGCACGCTTCAGTTGCTAGGCAGAAATAGTCGGTGAGGATGTAAACGACTGGTCCTCAGCAGGAAAGGCCAGTCGGTTTGGACGAAATGGTTTCATGAATCGACGCGTTAAGAAATTTACATGCCTTTTCACTCATTTGCATGCGCAGATCGGATCGGGTGCGGATGGTGTCTGGAGGAAGATTACTGAATCGAGCCGGAGTCGGAAAGGGAGCGGTATATGATCAGTTTGCTTAGTGAATCTAGCCCCAAGTGTATAGCCCTCGATGGAGACTGCCCCAACTTTGTTGGTTGACCTGAGTACTTTTTAGCTGCCCCTCGTACGATTCTTATGGTCTTCCTCAATAATGGGTCCAGAGTTGTCCTGAGTCTTATGGTACCATTCTTAAGAATATCTGCCTTAACACTTTTGTGCAATCAGATTTCCCTGTATTATTCCTCCCTGGTTACTCAGATGTGGTTCCTCTGTCATAAAACCTGACTCACCAACCAGGTATTATTTTTGGATAGAATCACTCGCTCAGCTGATTGGTACCTTACCACCAGCTCCAGACACAGGCCTTTTAATGATGTCCAAATAATCTGACCTCACCCTTCGCTACTAAAAACAAACTCGAAGGCAGAGCAGTGGGAACAAGCTTGCCTAAGCCGAAGATCAAAGAAAGGTGTCTCATGTGGAAGAAGCATGTTTGAACTTGGAAAGTTCAAAAGGACAACACTTTGATTTAAAGAATAAGATCTCTCTCTTCAGAGAGCACATAAGGATATACTTCTGTCTCCTAAAACAATATAATTATAGCTACAACAGTGTATGTGCGGTAATCCTTGAAGGTAACTGTGCACTGTCTGCAAGCAGTTGATCGTGGGAAATTGCTTTTAAAGCATTAGGAGCTGTAAGACAGAGAAAGTTGGGTTTATTGTTGTCCTTTAATTTATGTTCAACTATTTGATTTCTTCTATTATTAAAGGGACCCTTTTTCTCAAGCTCCACTAGAAGTTTTTAGCGTGAGGCGGCGCGGCTCATAGAATTCCACTTACCTCACCGGCCTGCGCTAAAAACCTCTAGCGCAGCTTGATAAAAAGAGGGAGGGAGGGGGGGAAATTTGCAGAACAAAATTATTGTTATTAATTGTTCTTGGTTCTGGTGGTCAGTCAGCTTGGTCACCAGATTAAAGTACATGACGGTGCCAGTATTTTACTTAAGAACATAAGAACATAAGCAGTGCCTCCGCCGGGTCAGACCATAGGTCCATCACGCCCAGCAGTCCGCTCCCGCGGCGGCCCAAACAGGTCATGACCTGTCTGAATCACCAGAAGGGGCCCCCATGCCACCTTGGTTTCCTGAAGAGTCCTATCTTCACATCGAAGTCCTAGGCCTCCGGTCTTGCACCTGCACGACCTGGTTGGGTTTCTATACTTTCTCAGTATCCCACGATCCCTTTATCCCTCAGGAATCCATCCAATCCCTGCTTGAATCCCTGTACCGTACTCTGCCCGATCACTTCCTCCGGTAGCGCATTCCAAGTGTCCACGACCCTTTGGGTGAAAAAAAACTTCCTTGCATTTGTTTTGAACCTATCTCCCTTCAGTTTCTCCGAATGCCCCCTCGTACTTGTTGTCCCCTTCAGTCTGAAGAATCTGTCCCTATCCACCCTCTCTATGCCCCTCATGATCTTGAAGGTCTCTATCATATCTCCCCTGAGCCTCCTTTTCTCCAGAGAGAAGAGCCCCAGCCTGTCCAACCTCTCGGCGTATGGTGTCTCGACAATGCAGGACACTCAGCTCTGGAACAACCTTACCTCCCCTCTTAGGAATCTGAGCTCCCTCCAACTCTTCCGTAAACATCTGAAAACCTGGTTATTCTCAAAAATGTAACTCCTCCTCCCTCTCTGGTTATTCTAGTCCTCTAAATTTTCTCTTCATTTTGCCTCTTCCCTCCACTGGAGTTCCTTTCTACCCTAACTCTTGTTAACCGTGTCGAGCTTTACGAATGTAGAGATGATGCGGTATACAAACCTAAGGTTTAGATTAGACTAAAGTTCATTTTTAGGATACAGTTTAAGTGTGCAAGCGTTGTTTTCAAATTTCTTTACGGAATATTTAACTCTCTAGTTCCCTTGTACTGGAATACCACTGGAATTTGTTAATCAAGGAGCATACAGATTTGTAAATTATCATTTCCCTCCTCGAGAGGGCTCAGATCCGTTGGCGTTGAAGCTGGCAAAAATTTGGAATAAACTTCCTGACTCTGATTTCCAGCTTGATCTGTTGAAGATATTGCTTCAGATGAAAAAAGCCCCCTTGAAAGTGAAGGAGGAATCCATGGAAAATAATAGACTCCGCTCTTCCGTTCAGGCAGCTTGTGTTGTGAGTTAATGAAGAGTGGAGGATGAATCAACCTTTTCTCCTCAGAAACAGTATCAGAGTCCTGGTCATAGTCTTCTAAACTCGAATCGCCATTTAAGGCACCGGCAAATACAGCACATAAAAATTGTGTTCTTCGAAGAAAAATGTGGTGTCGATTTTTGATGCAAACGGAACAAAAGCCTCCACCAGAAATATTTAGAACTACCAAAAACACCAGCTGCTGCTTTCCTAGAAAAACAAAAGAAAAAGCCTCAGTTATATAGGTGGGGATCACCCTCACCAGCGTCCATCCATCATATTTTTTTTCCGTTAACTGCCAAGTTGCAGAAATGAAATTCTGTATTTTGACATTGTTTCAGATCATTGATTGAACCATATCCACGTCATTTTCTTATGGTTGGGCTGAGAACTTTTCAGCACCCCCTCACAGTGTGAAGACTTTCAGAGTCTGGTAACCAGAGAAGCTTGTGATGTCATAATGCCTCATTCTACCAATAAGAGTCAACCTCATCAGTGATGTCACAAGGGATTGATTGTCCTATACTTGGCTCACTCTTATTACATAGGACAGGGGTAGGGAACTCCGGTCCTCGAGAGCTGTATTCCAGTCGGGTGTTCAGGATTTCCCCAATGAATATGCATGAGATCTATTTGCATGCACTGCTTTCAATGCATATTCATTGGGGAAATCCTGAAAACACAACTGGAATACGGCTCTCGAGGACCGGAGTTCCCTACCCCTGACATAGGAGGAGGTGCTAAAAAGTCCTCAGCCCAACCAACTTCCTCAATTCTGAGCGTTATTTTGCCTCTGTAGCTGAAAAGAGCGTTATCTTATTTCCTTAAGTGCCAATTTGCAGAAATGAAATTCTCTGTTTTTGACCTTGTTTCAGATCATTGATTAAACCGTATCCATGTCATTCTCTTCTTGGTTGGGCTGAGAACTTTTCAGCACCCCCTCGTAGAATTAGTCAGGTATTTGTGCTAGTGTACTGTTATTTCTGGGAGACTGGGCATCAAGGTGGCAGGTGACGTTTAATGTGAATAAGTGAAAAGTGATTCATGTGGGAAAGAGGAACCCAAACTATAGCTATGTGATGGAAGGTTCTGTGTTAGGAGTCACTGGCTAGGAAAAGTGTGGTGATGGCTAAGAAAAAAAAATAAAAAATGTTAGGAATTATCAGGAAAGGTATGGAAGACACCGATGAAAATGACATAATGCCCTTGAATCGCTCTATGGTACAACCGCACCTCGATGCGTATCTCAAAAAAGATATAGCAGAAATAGAAAAGGTCCGGAGAAGAGTGACAAAAATGATAAAAGGAATGAGACAATTTCCTTATGAGGAAAGGCTAAAGCGTCCGGGGCTCTTCAGCTTGGAGAAGAGACGGCTCAGGATGATATGATAGAGATCAAAGGAAAAGGTAGCTGTGAATTGCTTGTTCGCTCTTTCCAAAAATACTAGGACTAGGGGACATGCGATGAAGCTACCGGAGAAAATATTTCTTCACGCAAAGATGTTCTCCCCCGGAGCCGGGTTAGATGTTCTCTCAGGGTTTTCGCAGCTGGCATTGTGTTTGTTGCAGGTTTCTGACCTTTTCAATCTATGCATGCTGCCCTCTCTATATTTAAGTTGTGCCTTTTCTAAAGTTGCTACTAATATATAAAAAATGTCTGTTTATACTTTTAATATGTATAAATCACACCTAAGGCTGGCAAACTCCACTTCTAAGGTTGTAAAAAGGATATAAAACTTTTATGGATCACAATTTAAAAGTAATATCTAGCAAATTGACTCTTGAAATGATTTTTGGCCATTAATAACATTTGTAGTAGATTCGTATGTTTTCTGTACTGCTGTTCTGGTTTCTTAGAAAGAGAATGCAATTCATCATGAAAGATGTGATTTTTCTTCTAGGTCTGATTGGATCCCTCCCTCGGCTGGATCATGGGTCAACAATGGCAGGTCAGAAGAGTCAAAGGTCTTGTCATCAGCAAGCTGCTCCTATCAGAGTTGACAAGAGTGAACAAGTGCTCGCGGGCAAATGGGAGAGGGCAGAGCAAAGAAACGAGGTAAACGCGTAGGATACTGACGCTTCTGAGGTTTAATGAGGGAAGGAGAAGATTGCTTCTCTAAGCAAGGTCTTGCACAGCAAACTCATAGCAATGACCGAGGCCTCCCGTGTGCATAGAAACGCAGACTAAGGAAGACTTCCGGGCCAGGGTTGTTTTTTAAATCTTTTTAAGTCATGCACGTTCAACACACTTGTAGGAAAATGGAATTCACTTAAAGCAATAGTTATACAAGAAGTCAAAGAAAACTTTTAAATAAATAATAACCATACCAAAAAAGTTTTAGGCCAGGGGTGTCCAACCTGCGGCCCTGTGAAGTATTTTGTGTGGCCCCGGTCGAGGGCGATGCAGTGTTTTCTTTTGCTGCCCCTGGGTGTTTACCGTCTTGCCGGCTCCCTCCTGTGTCTTGGCCCCAGAAACATTTTTTTTCGGCCAGTGCGGCCCAGTGAAGTCAAAAGGTTGGACACCCCTGTTCTAGGCGGTTCCCAACAAGATGAGCTAATACATGGGATCCAGATAAAATACAAATTAGAATAATGGACTTAAAAACAGATAAAGACAAAAAGCATTTACAATATAATGCAGAAAATACTGGCATGGCAGGGAAAGAAGTAACACATAGAACAGATCAAATATGAGATTTTTCTTTCAAGTCCTCAGTTTAGAGGGAGGAAACAATTCCCCTCCTTTACTAATGCGTAGCAGGGGGGCTTAGCGCTGGCAGTGGCGACAACTGCTCCAATGCTCACAGAATTCCCGTGAGTGTCGGAGTAGTTACCACCGCTGCCGACGCTAAAACCCACACTACATGTTAGTAAAAGAGGGGGAATATACTGTATGTTGCATGAAGTCATTTAGTTGTACCCTTCATGTCAATCCGAGAAAGGAACAATCAGTCAAGAAAGAGTCTGAGCCTTTCACTAAACACATTGTATTTGTTTCAGGTAAAAAATATTAATATATTATTCAATTTAACTAACCCCCCTCCTTTACAAAGCCGCGCTAGCGTTTTTAGCACCGGCCGCCACGGTAACAGCTCTGATGTTCATAGAATTCCTGTGTCTGAGCTGTTACCACCTTGGCCTGCGCTCAAAATACTAGCGTGGCTTTGTTAAGGAGGGCCTTAGGGCTCCTTTTACTGAGGTGCCCTATGCGTTTTAATCTATGTGCGCACTAAACGCTAACATGTCCCTTATAAGTCCCCCCCAGAACCTCTACCACCAAAGTTCTCCCCTAATCACTCCCCCATCCAAAGAGGTCACCTATCTGATTACAACCCCCCCCCCACCTTAAAGAAGTCAGCCTTTTGATCTCTTCCTTTCTCCCAATCAGTCAACTTGTGTTCCCCTTCCCTTCTAATCCTCCTCTTCTCCCAAGTGGGCCCCTACTCAACCAGATATGAGCTCCCCAAACCCCTATTCAAACCCCACTCCTTTGATGAAAACTCAACCCCTCCCCAACCACTGAACTCTCCTAGAGCCCCTACCGACTCCTGGTACACCTACCTAGAGGTTAACTTTGAGGGACAAATTTTCCTGGATAAAAGTGCCCCCACCCCTGTGCAGGACTGGGAGCAAAAAGTCAAGACTGACCCCTATCAGTAGTCTCCTGATACTGCTGTTAGGGGTCAAACTGCAGATTTCAATAAGACAGACACTGGGGGATGGGCAGAAGGATGAGGGACACATATAGCTCTTTATAGACATTTCAAATACACTGCATAGTATTATCTTGATTTCACAAGCATAATATGTTTGAATCTTGCCAAAGCTTAAGTACCCATTAGTGGACAAAAGTGATTTACTAAATATTTGATGTTGCCAAACTTGGATCTCCGCTCCACTCCATGAATTTTATTTGCTGTCCTGGGGATGCTCTGATTCAGTAGCTGGACCCCTCTTCCTTTGGGTCCCACCATCTTCAGAGGAAACAATTTTTTATTGAGGAAAACATAGGCAGATGTTCAAAGCGAATGATGCATTAACTGGTGGACAGTGAACATGAGTCAGAAAAACTATATGGACCATACAGTAATATAGTAAATGCAGCACATAAAGATCTGTGCGGTTCATCCGAGGTGGCCGGAGTTGAATTTAGCGTTCTCCACAGGTTCCACCTCTTCATGATTAAACATTAGCATACTTAATCTCTGTTTATCCCTGACAATTTTGGGGCACAGACCATAGAAGTCCTAGCGTTATGCTCTTATTTAGCTGGTTAGAGGTTAAAGTGACAGCAGAGATCGGAAATTAAATGAAGGGTTCTCAGGACACACCCAATCACTCTGAATTCCAGAACATCTACCATGAATAAGCGTCAGATAGATTTGCATAAGATGCAAATATCTCTCATACATATTCATAGTGGACATCCTGAAACTGGCTGGGTGTGTTCTGAACAGTGGCGTAGTAAGAGGGAAGGGGGACAGTCTGCCCCACACGCCATGTTGATGGGGGCACTGGCACCCCACTCCTCCCCTCACCACGCGCAAGCTCCCTTCCATTCCCCCGTAGCTCTGGTTGGTCACCGCCACGAGCAACGGCTTTTACATCCTCCTCATGACCACATCGTCTGTCCCGCTGATGTCATGTCCGGGTGCCGCGCATAGGAAGTTACATCAGCGGGAGAGATGACGGGGTCATGAGGAGCTCATTGAAGTTCTTGTTGCTCATGACGGTGACCAACTAGAGGTACTGGGGAAGGGAAGGGGCACACATGCGGCAGGGGGGATCGAGGAAGGAGCAGGGGGTGGACATGAGGGCAGGGGAGGGACGCCTCTCACCCTCGGTATGACACTGGTCCTGCGGACAAGGTCAAGAACTGCTAAATTAGAGACTCAGATTGGAAGCCCCCTCTCTAAGCAAAGGCTTTTGCTCAGGCTTACATTGTTAGAACTTCTAGCTTCACTGGTTTAAAGTGTCGCTACCCATCATGCAATGCTACATCAGTGGACATGGTATGAGAATTGCTCTGAGCTTCAGATCCATTGAAAACATAATGGAACAAGGTCTTGGGGAGAAAACATGCAAAGAAGTTTGATTTTTGCGTCTTCCAAACTTATTTATTTATTTACTTTGATTTCTATCCCGTTCTCCCAGAAGCTCAGAACGGGCTACAAGTAGACACATTCACAATCGTTTGAAAACAGACTAGTCATGACAACAAATAGATTACAGTAGACAATAACAGAGCTTATTCTAGAGACCAGACTGGTCATAGCGAAGAGTACTAGGAGAAGTATATTGAGGAGGTAGTTTTTAATGTCCTGATTGGCGGAAGAGGAAGGTCTTTCCTGCTCTGCGGAAGGTCATTAGTGAGTCTAGCGACCTGATCTGTGTGGGTAGTCGGTTCCATAGCTGAGGTAGGAAATGGCCGTACTCATTTGGAGGGATCTCCCTTGCGGGAATGCTGAGTCTTTGTTCTGCTTTGGAGCGGAGGGGGCGGTTAGGGGTGTATAGGCGTAGCTTGGATGCTATGTAGGCTGGGGTTTTTTGGTAGAATCTCTTGTGTGCCATGACCAGGGCTTTGAAAATGCGTCGCTTTTTGACTGGTAACCAGTGAATCTGACCGCTCTTCTGCACTTCAATCTGTGGATGTTATTGAAACGTAAAACTGTCACCGTATGCACATTTTTGATTATAATAGCAGGAACAGGCAACAGCCATCAATCAAGCATGGGGACACATGAGTTAGATGGAGTAGCCTCGTGGTTCGTGAAGCTGCCTGAGAACCATAAATGGTTAACCAACTTTATTTCAAACGCACTTTCGTATCAAACTTGTAGGAAGTCAATCAAAACTTTGATAAATTTCTCTGACCCCACTTCTGCCTTGATGCATTTCTAAAACACTTCCAGACAAATTTGATTAACCTTAACATGCTCATGTAATTTCAAAAGTTTTTGTAATATCGCTGTCTGTATACAGTCTCTTCCTCTGTAAACCGCTTTGAACTGTTTCTGGTATTGCGGTATATCAGGTTTCAGGTTTATTTAAAAATTTGATATACCGCCTTATTAAAATTCAAAGCGGTTTTACATAATATAAAAACAGAGTATAATAAGAACGTACGTTAAAAACAAATAACAAACAATCAAACGCACTGACAAATATTAACTTACCGATACAAGATGGAGAAGGGCAGAAATACAATTTGTATAAAGAGAAAGAGAGGGGAACAAAATATAAATAGTCTTGAATAATGTAAAATAAGCTAAAATGATTAAAAAATGGCAAGGAACAGATTTCCATTACTGTTATTATTATTATAAGTTGGAAAGCGAGGTAATAAGCTTATTATATGGAGAGGAAAAACAACCCTCAGGCTAATAGGGTTAAAAATATACAAGGCCTTTATTTTAGCCCCCAAAGTGTAATTACATCAGCTGCTCCTTCTTCCCCCCACATTCCTGGACACACAGACCCACATAAAACACAGTCATTTCATAAGCTGCTGCTCCCGCCACCTTTCTCTAGTGAAGGCAGACCTTCAACCCCCTGCTCTCCCAGTCTGGCTCCAGGAAGTCTCAGGGTAGAGTCTGACTTTCACACAAACCAAGACAGCGAGGAGAAAAGCTTCCGCCAAAGCCTCTAAATGGCTTGTTATAATATCTCACCCTAGGATTCCAGGAATTAATTTGTGTCTGGCCTTTCAAACCGGGAGGGACTCTCCTAAACAAGACAGATGCCCCCCTCAGTCAGAACTATTGAACTATAATTATCGGTGGTGCTGGCGGTTTAGTTTAATAAACCCAGCCATGGTTTACTCAAGGAGAAATGTGGTCGCGATTGAAATCGGGCTCCTGCCGGAGTCTACAAGTGTTTGCTCTGTTTTCTTACCATCATTTGGGCTGCTTGGCTGGTGATCATGTGGAGGGTTAAAACACAAAAATACAGGGCAAACATTTTTGGCTTGGCTGGGCTTTTTCCAGTTTGGGGAGTATGTTTTCTTTTAGCTCATTTCACACATTTGGGGGGTTTTTTAAATGCATGTTAGGATTTTTTAGCACACAAATTTATGTACCACCTTTATTTATAGGTTAGCAGGCATTGCATCTATTTTGCAACAAGTAAATTGTTTAAGGCGTGCTAATGAGTTGAATATATGTTAAGGAACATAGCACATGCTTATTTCATATTAAAAAGGCTTTACCATGGGACACGCACTGTTGTTCCGTGATAAATTTGCCAATTTGCATTGCTACTGAAGCTCTGATGAATGAGCTAGGGCGGAATTGGGGGCAGGGATGGGTGGGCCTGGGGGGTTCTTAGGATCTGGATTTTCCAAACAGAAAATCTGGTAACCCTATACCTACCTAACTAGGTAGGTTGAACCGTGCAAAAGTCTGACCTAATTTTGCCTAGTTACCATCATTGAATACCGTACCCCCCCTCCTTCACCACCACAAGTACCTTCCAGGTGCTGCCACTCTCTGTCGACACCCTAACCCTCCTCCTTGTAATCTCTGCATGGTAAGGATCACCACGTGGAAATAGCAGCTTTGTAAAACCACAGTTTGCACGAGTTGGCAAGCAACATCTTTGAGGCATGGCTACTGGGTTCAGGTCCCCTAAAATTGCAGCACCATCTGCTGCTATGACTGGTGGGGATCCCCAAACCCTACCAGCAGAAGCAGTTCTCCACCAGTGGCCTGGCAGTTGGTGGCACTAGCTCCTCCCTCCCCCCACACGCACACTCATGTTCACTTTTTGTGAAAATGTGTATGCATGGGGGGGGTGCGATGATGACTCATAAAATTTGCTGCCCATTGATAGGCTGTGGTAGAGGACCACTTCCACTGATGGGGCTTGGGAGATCTCTGCCAGCTCAGGTATATGGGGAGGAACAAAGAGCAGGGGGCAGAGAGCAGGGTTCATTCCCCCTCCCCCCCCCAAAAAAAAAATCAAGGTCTGACTACATGAGTGCCCTGTTGTGTTTAATGTCGTGCAAATCGTGTGCTTGCAAACTAGATACTGCATTGACTGCTGTTGAAGAATCGGTCAGAGAATCGGCCAACAGAATTGAGTCGCTACCTCTAGTGCATCTAGCCCTTAATTATTCAATTAGGCGTATTCGGTGCTGATAACTGAAAGTGCATTTCAGGGACTGTGCAACAGTGAGGCGAGGCTGGGATTTATTGGGCTAAGGGGTGTCAAAGTCCCTCCTCAAGGGCCGCAATCCAGTCGGGTTTTCAGGATTTCCCCAATGAATATGCATGAGATCTATTAGCATACAATGAAAGCAGTGCATGCAAATAGGTCTCATGCATATTCATTGGGGAAATCCTGAAAACCCGACTTTGACACCCCTGGGCTAAGGCATATTGTACTGAGGGTAAATTGTGTGCGTACGCTGTGCGTGCTTGTATTACGCTCAATTGCTGCGCTCAGCTGCTCTCAGTGATGTGCTTGGCGATGGGACGCGCATAACGTCTAAAAACTCAACTGTTCCTAAAATATCTAGAGCAGTGGTTCCCAACCCTGTCCTGGAGGACCACCAGGCCAATCGGGTTTTCAGGCTAGCCCTAATGAATATGCATGAAGCAAATTTGCATGCCTATCACTTCCATCATATGCAAATCTCTCTCATGCATATTCATTAGGGCTAGCCTGAAAACCCGATTGGCCTGGTGTTCCTCCAGGACAGGGTTGGGAATCACTGATCTAGACAACTGACCCCCTCATCTTCTTTCTCCTCCTATTAATCTCTTTCTCCTCAACAACGCATTTCTGGTCCTATTAACTCTCCTCTTCCCCCTCTTAAATTCAATCAATTTGTACCTCGCTTAATCTATTGTAAACCGCATAGAACTTAACGGTATTGCGGTATATAAACTCTTATTATTATTATTATTATAAGAATAGCCTTACTGGGTCAGACCAATGATCCATCAGCTCACAGTGGCCAATCCAGGTCCCTAGTACCTGGCCAAAACTCAAAGAGTAGCAACATTCCAGGATCTCAAAGAATAACAAGGTTCCGGAACCCCAATGAGAGCAACATTCCAGAGCTGAGATTGTGATGTCATAATGCCTCAGTCCACAGAGCCTCAGAGCCAACCTCAGCAGTGATATCACAATGGCTTCATTGTCCTATACTTGGCACAGATAAGAACATAAGAACTCAACTGTTCCTAAAGTATCTAGACAACTGACCCTCTCATCGTCTTTCTCCTCAACAACGCATTTCCGGTCCTATTAACTCTCCTCTTCCCCCCTCTTAAATTCAATCAATTTGTACCTCGCTTAATCTATTGTAAACCGCATAGAACTTAACGGTATTGCGGTATATAAACTCTTATTATTATTATTATAAGAATAGCCTTACTGGGTCAGACCAATGATCCATCAGCTCACGGTGGCCAATCCAGGTTCCTAGTACCTGGCCAAAACTCAAAGAGTAGCAACATTCCAGGATCTCAAAGAATAACAAGGTTCCGGAACCCCAATGAGAGCAACATTCCAGAGCTGAGATTGTGATGTCATAATGCCTCAGTCCACAGAGCCTCAGAGCCAACCTCAGCAGTGATATCACAATGGCTTCATTGTCCTATACTTGGCACAGATAAGAACATAAGAACTCAACTGTTCCTAAAGTATCTAGACAACTGACCCACTCATCTTCTTTCTCCTCTGTCCTGTTAATCTCTTTCTCCTCAACAACGCATTTCTGGTCCTATTAACTCTCCTCTTCCCCCCTCTTAAATTCAATCAATTTGTACCTCGCTTAATCTATTGTAAACCGCATAGAACTTAACGGTATTGCGGTATATAAACTCTTATTATTATTATTATTATATGTTGTGCGTACTGCGATGATGTGGTGTGCATTGAAGCGCTCGTCTTGCAAAACCCTCGCAAAGCACGTTACTCGCAATCCAAGGTTTGATTGTATATCCTTATTAGAACATGGCGTAACCAACAGCACAAAGCAAAATAAGAAACAGCGAGTTAACTCACACATCAATTTTTAGCTTTGTTAAAGATACTTAGCCCACCGCCCACTTGAATCCTCCTGAAGTCCATCAACAACGGTGACATCTTGCAAGGGAAGAAGCCAATTTGACCTGTGGAAACAATGAAACAAGATCGTTAACGTCTCAATATCTTGTCATGACACGTCATAAATTATTTGAGATTTAGCCGTCAATGTAAGCAAGTTCGTTTTGAACTCCCCAAATTGCTTGCTAATTGAAAACAGATGTTTGTGCTTTCTAGAGACGTGAAGGGCAATTTCTCTTATTTAGAGACCAGGCCCAGCCTGCTTTTTTTTTGCCAACTCGGAGATTCGCAGGAGAATTCCCTCATGGATCTGAGAGTTGAAAACCAAGAGGGAAAGGAGGCCCTGCTTGCCCGGTTGGCTTTGCAGGCCTCGGCACTAAAGATTTCAGATGCCCATAACTGCTGACTCTGCCACAAACCATGCTGGTACTAACTACATTGTACTATGGAGGTCAGAGTGGGTTTTTCCTGGTAACATAGAAACATAGAAATAGACGGCAGATAAGGGCCACGGCCCATCAAGTCTGCCCACTCCAATGACCCTCCCTATCTATCTTTGCGGATAGATCCCACATGTCTGTCCCATCTGGCCTTAAAATCAGGCACGCTGCTGGCCTCAATCACCTGAAGTGGAAGACTATTCCAGCGATCAACCACCCTTTCAGTGAAAAATAATTTCCTGGTGTCCCCGTGCAGTTTCCCGCCCCTGATTTTCCACGGATGCCCCCTTGTTGCTGCTGGACCCTTGAAGAAGAAGATATCTTCTTCCACCTCGATGCGGCCCGTGAGATACTTGAATGTCTCGATCATATCTCCCCTCTCTCTACGTTCCTCGAGTGAGTAGAGCTGTAACTTCCCTAGCCGCTCCTAACTGTATGGTTAAATGCCATTGAATATCTGATTGGACTTTAAGTGGACAGGAACCTCTCCTGCTCACTGAAAGGCCTTTGAAAACTGACAGGCATTGAAACAATACCTTCTCTCTTAGCACAGCAATAAATGCGAAAGTATTTTGCAATAATTTGCCTGTCAGCGTGCACCAACCATGCACTATTTAATTTTTAGAGGGTTTTTTTTAGGGGGAGGGGGATGGGCATGGAAATGTTATCTAGCTAGCACGTTCAAATTAGCATGTACTAACTGGATAATGAGGGGTTAATGTGAGAGCACTTAGGCCGAAGTCCTGTACAGGTCTGTACAGTGGTGAATCTGGGCTTAGCACGTGCAAAAGTCCCACGCTAGCATGCGCGAACCCCAGATTTGGCTGCAGCTTAGTAAAAGAGTCCCTTGGGGAGAAATCATCGAAGGGGCTACTGCGTTAGCAAGCGCTAATTGCATTAGTACGCATTAATGGTTAGCATGCGCCAAATGCGGAAGACGCCCATAGGATAGCCAAAGAAAAATTGTTGCCTTTAGCATTTAGCGTGCGAATCATTAGTGCGCGGTAACGCAATTATCTCCCCCTTTATGCGCTATTCATGAACCTATACGCTAACCATTTTCCCCACTGACAGAAACGAAAAAATCTATATAAGACCCCCCCCCCCTTTTTTTACAAAACCGGCCGCGGTGGTAACAGCTCCGACGCTCACAGGAATTCTATGAGCTTCGTAGCTGTTAGTACCGCGGTTACGGTTTTGTAAAAGGGGGAGGTGTGTTTGCTGACATCCTATGTTTTGTCATGCAATGCTCGTCATATTATGTCATACCACACCATATTTCTAATGTTACGCTTTTACCATGCTTTCTTACGTAGTGTATGTAAACTTCTTACCCGTTCTGATCTCTCCTGGGAGGACGGGATATACCGCACTTCCCTGAAATTCGCGGGGGTTACGTTCCTGGAGTGACGGCAAATTGCGAAAAACCGCGATTATTGGATGCGGAACAGGAGCAGGGATTGGAGGCAGGAGAGGGTCTGCAGTGGCGCTTGCAACTCTGACCCGGGCCGGGATCGCGGGTCAGGCAGAGCATATCGGTGATGTCGCGGGGCTGGAGGATGCGCACGGCGGGGTCACAGAAGAGGCGGACGGAGGATATTTTTCTGTACTGTAATTACGGAGGGAAAACCCGTAAACGACTGGGGCCGTGAACCCTGAACCGTGACGTCGCGGGGGAGCATTGTAAAATCAAATTAATAAATACAATACACACACACACACACATTGTATATACGTGTTGGGGCTTTTTTCTTTCTTTCTTTTAGCACATTAGGCATTTGAGAAGTTAGAATTTCTATTTTTAAGTGCTTAGAAACTGTAAATGTTGGTTTGGGGTTTCAGTTTTCCAGTTAATGAGGGGTTCTTTGAGGGTTCAAAACCTTGTGTATGTTTATCACAGGATGGTTTATTTGAGTCATCGTTTCGGGGAAGACGCTAGGGTTTCTCCTCTTCCCAGATGATGTCAGGTGCTTAGGTACCATTTTGCACTGGACACAAGTGCATTACTTCACATCTTGGTTCCAGTTAGGGCCTTTGCCTGTCAGCTGCCAACTCTGTCTGTGGCTTAGCAGAGCCAGACCTTTTTCACAGACAGTTGCAGATCTAAATCTAGTCGGGCTTCACACTCTTTGAGCTCTGCTTCCACACTTTGGTCTGTCCCTTACTAACTCTGTCACAGCTGGCTCTATCCTTGAGAATACCAGGCAGGGATGGGCAGTCAGGAAATTTAAATTTTCTGCTCCTTCCCAGGTTGATTCTGCAAAAGGTTTGATTCATTTTTCTGTGGCCATTTTGTCAATATGGAGCAAGGTTTGGAGTGGGCCCTCTTTCAGAAAGATGCTCATTATTTTCAGAGAGTGCCCTCTTTCTTAAAGATTGTACATTATTTTCAGAGTGCTGTCTTAAAGGTTGCGCATTATTTTCAGAGAAGTCATTCTTTCTTAAAGGTTGCACATTATTTTCAGAGAGTTCATTATTTCTTAAAGGTTGCACATTATTTTCAAAGAGTGCTGTCTTAAAGGTTGCACATTATTTTCAGAGAGTTCATTCTTTCTTAAAGGTTGCACATTATTTTCAGAGAGTTCATTCTTTCTGAAAGAGTGAGGACTCTTTTCTCAACGATGTATACATAAGCAGTAGTTCATGCATGTAGAATGGTCTGAATTATTGTGAAAAATGATGTGCTCTTTCTAAAACGTATGCTCTATTATCGACAGAAGAAACTCAAAATGTGTTTTTTTTCCCCTGCTTGTTTTCATTTGCTACTACTACTTAGTTCTAAAGATCTACTAGCTGTATGCAGCACTGTACACATTATATGCTGGCACTTTCTAACAATTTGCTAACCTGCCATGACCTAGAGATGGTCTCTCAATGTCATGTGGAATCCCCTGTAGCCCTTACAATAGGTGCTTATCTCCCAATAATTTTTTTTTTTTCAATTATACTATTATCCATTTAGCCATGGTCGACCCATGAATATTCTGTAGGTCTGTCTTTGCCATGTTACCCTGTTTTCCACAGCTTCTTTCAATTGCTTGATGTTCATTCCTGTGTCATTCTTGATGGTATCCAGCCAACGGGCCTTTGGTCTCCCCTGCTTCCTTTTACCACTGACCATTCCGAGTAGCACCTCCTTTTCTAGTGAATCCACCCTCATCAAATGTCCAAAATTGTCCAGTTTCTGTCTGGTAATCTTGCCTTCCAGGGACAACTCTGGGTTCATATCATCAAGACCATCTTTGTTGGTGGTTCTAGCTGTCCATGGGATTCGTTGAAGTCTTCTCCAGTCCCACAGCTCGAAGGCTGAGACAAATCAGTAGATGTAGGTCTGAAACACTAGTGTCCGACCACAATATCTCAATTCAAATGTGTCTGCCCATTCTAAAATCCTCCCGCACATTTATTTTAAATGTATTTTCAGCATTCATGTGACTCTTTTCTGATGCAAAGGTAGACGTGTGCACAGAGGATGCTAAATCTAAAGCCAGTGTGTAGAATCTGAGCTTTTACCTATGAGCTTCGATTGATTTTTTTTTTTTCATCAGGATGTCAATATCTCTTAACCTCTCTCCTTTGCTCAAAAACCCTTTCAGCAAAGAGTCAACGAAGTTTCAACAGAGCTTAAACAAGTCCCTTTTCTGTAATGTTTATGGCTTGTACCACCAAGCCAGCAGGAATGAAATGTAAAGAAACTGATGATGTGAACTCCACCAAAAAAAAATGACATATAATTTAGAGGGTGATATTAGAAACGAGAATTTTGCTCTCTCTTTTTTTTTTTTTCAACAAAAATGTAACATAAACTCCCCTGATCGACTCTGCCTCGCCCTTCTCCTCCCAAAAGTCAAAGAAATAGCTACTTCTCTCGAGTCCCTGGGAGAAACCTCATACAGCTTAAAGAAATATTTGATTAAAACCATACGTTTTTGTTTAAGAAGAAACGTTGAAATCCGGAGTTTATTTTCATTCTGCAATGCTGTACAGAGGCAACAGGAATCGAGATTTTATTTTTTCTGTTGCTGTTTGCTCACTTATTAAAGACATATGCAGCCCAGATTCCTAGGGTAGGTGCAAAGGAGTGGAAAAAAGGTGTAACCCCAGTCCCTTGACCTGTCTCCTTGCCCTCAGGACTCTTTTGAACAGCTGTGCAAAAAATAAAGGGAAGGTAATTTAACTACCAAAATCCAGATGTTCACTAAATACACACCCTGCGCAGCCCTTATGCATGGTTTATTTCGTTTTCGCCAACCATTTTTCACCAGTCTGTTTTCTCAGCTGGAAAACTTCTGGTGTAATGTTTTCAAAAAAATATTACATTTGGCATTACAAGAAAACAGAGCCTTTAAGACATTAAAAGGACAATATCCTTGTTTGACTTGGCTGAGAAGAGTAGGGCTTGAGGAATTCTAGATCTCTGTACCACCCAAAGAATAGGTAAAAGAAATTTTCCACTCCTAAATACAGTTTACATGGGAACTCGAGAGCTGATTTAATTGAACAAAAAATATCCAGCTCTCTCCCTCTTGACTCCAACCTACAGCAGGCCATCTTCTGAGCAAGGATAAATTTCTCAGTGCCTCAAAAGACCAGTTCAGATATATAATGTGACATTTCTCATCTGAGTACCAGTTTCATGTCACGTTCAATGTGGAAAGGCATCCTGAACACGCCCAATTAGTAAGGTCTCTCTATATTAAATTGCTTAAGGGCAAACCTCAAAGGGCCCTTATACTAAACTAGGGTAGGCACTAATGTGAACAAAACCTTGGCCTAGCCACGGGTGGAGCCTGGATGGGCACAGGCCCATCCATTTTCACTTCAGGCCCACCCAGTGGTGAAATACATTGTTAGTGTAGGTGGTAGGGATCTCCAGGCCCCATGAACTGAAACGTCCTCTCTCATGCTCTCTCCCCTTTCCCTCCCCCCACCGACCAACCCTGCCAGTCAAGTTATGCTTTGGGGGTAAGGGTGGGCGTACCAGACAGTACCCACCCAGTCCATCCCAGACCCACCTAAAAATTGAGGTCTGGCACTAGACACAGCATAAATGGCCTAATGCAGTATGCAGTAAAACATTCTACGTTTCTTAATTTTGACAGTAGTGTACTCTAAGCTTGTGGTAATCCTTTTTTTTTTTCCTTAACTTTTCTTGAGGGGGAGTGTCAGGGGCACAGGGTGGGTATTCCTGATTAACCAGTGCATCTACTTTACTGTACATACATCACTCATAGCGCTTCATGTGGCTCACAATACCGCTGCTAGGGTAATAGCTAGGTTTGCCCGCTATTCCCATGCTGCAACTGTACTGGCTGAACTTCATTGGTTGCTGGTTATATGGAGAATACAATTCTTTTTTTTTTTTTTATATTTTCTTTATTCATTTTCAAAATTACATTAAGTGTTAAATATATTCATTCACATTAACAATAAATACATCACTTACAAACAATCTTTGATACTTTTCATAAATTCTTATCCCTTCCCCTTTTCCATCCCTCCCACCCATATATTCCATTATCATATAAAACATGTAATAATAGAATTCCCCCCTCCCTACACCTTAAGTTGATAAATATAAGGGAAACAATTTCAAATTAATCTTTACAATATCTTGTCAATGGTTTCCATACATCCTGAAACTTCTTAAAATATCCCCGTTGTAATGCAATCAATATAGATATGGCATAAAGAATTCCACCAGAAGTTGTAATTTAATCTCCTCCAATCCTTCCAATTATATGTAATTTGCTGAATGGCAACACCAGTCATTATAAGTAGTAATTTATTATTATTCGCAGAAATCTGACTTTTTGCTCTCATTTCCATACCAAATATCACAATATCATAGGATAATGCCACTGGGTTATCTAATAAATTATTAATTTGGTCCCAAATTGATTTCCAAAAATTCATAATAAATGGGCAATGAAACAATAAATGATCTAAAGTTCCTGCTTCCAGATGACAATGCCAACATCTATTAGACAAAGAACTATCTAATTTTTGTAACCTAACAGGGGGTCCACAACGCTCTATGCGATTCAAGCTTTAACTTTGGTATTCCAATCCATTGGTATTGCCCAAAGCGACTGCTTCTCTTCTTCTTTAAGATCACAAAACAGAGATTTTTTGGGTTGTTCCCACTCGATCACATATGTTCCAAGTAGCTGGACCTTCACTATGGAACTTGGTTTCAGATTCCATCCGTTTGATTTCTGATTTTCTGGAATTTCGATGGATGGCTTTTCAAAACCTGGCACTTTATCCGGGTTTTGAAAAGCTTCCAGCTTTGGGAGGGCATCTGCACATGAGTGGGTGCAACATGGTGACGTTGCATGCATGCATGCATGCATGCACACATGCATGCGGCATCATCGTATCACACCTGTGTATGTGTAGATGCCGTCTCAACGCGGCTCTGAGCATGAGAACAGGTTGAAGGGGCGGAAAAGGGCGTGACTTGGGCAGAATGGGGCGGGGCTGGGTGGAACTGGGCAGGCCTGGGGGCGGGGCTATGGTTCTTAATTTGCACTCAAAGACAAGCACATCCATCGCATTGATTAGCCATTTTGTTCTATCTACTTTAGTTTCACCGTTATTACAATTACCTAGACGTAGCTTAAAGAACATAAAATAAATTACTCAAATTTAATTTTTTGTTGGTTTTGCAATTTTTTTCAAGTTTGACAGGACTTGTCAATACATAACACCAAAGAATTAGCACTAATACAGAGAAAACCATCTTGTGAGAGAATTTATTATAACTTGTGGTTAGCGGAGGATACTTAGAGGGGATATGATAGAGACTTACAAGATCATGAAGGGCATAGAGAGAGTAGAGGGACAGATTCTTCAAACTTTCAAAAAATAAAAGAACAAGAGGACATTCGGAAAAGTTGAAAGGGGACAGATTCAAAACGAATGCTAGGAAGTTCTTCTTTACCCAACGTGTGGTGGACACCTGGAATGCGCTTCCAGAGAGCGTAATAGGGCAGAGTACGGTACTGGGGTTTAAGAAAGGATTGGACAATTTCCTGCTGAAAAAGGGGATAGAAGATTACTACACAGGTCCTGGACCTGTTGGGCCGCCGCGTGAGCGGGCTGCTGGGCACGATGGACCCCAGGTCTGACCCAGCAGAGGCATTGCTTATGTTCTTATGAAAGACTTCAATGCTCTAAGTCCTTTGTGTTTTCCAGTCGGCAAGGCATTGTTCATCACCCTGACACTCACTAAAGATATTGGCATCTCTCCTTTCCCTCTTTGTTCAAGCGGAGATAACATGCAGCTTTCTTGGCCGGGGTATCAGCATTTTGTTTTGCATATACAAGAATAACTTTAAAGAGTATAATGAGGTATACAGAATTACAATGTCCCCCACCCCCTTGACACTGACTGGAAGGCGTCATTGATAAATCTGGCCTTAGAGTTTTGGAATGCAATATTCCCATATGGTGATCAGTCAGCATTACATCTTTTGCTTTCAAACACAATTATGTCACTTGGACTGAGTTGATTAAAAGCAGTGTGAGCATTACATTTCTTTTTATGAGGATGCCTTCGCTGTGATAATCATGAGCTGTTACCTGCCAAGTTTTGGGGGGAAGACTGGTTTTGGAACTTATAGCTTCTCCCAGTCAGCGCTGAGGTCTTCTCTAATATAAGAGACCAAGGGGACATAAGGAGACCTTTCAGTACTTCCAAACAGTGGCGTAATGAGGGGGGGGGGGGGCGCCCCGGGTGCTGTGTCAGTGAGGGCGCCAGCTCCTCTATGCCCCACCCTCGCCACGCCATGCTCTCGCCATCCTTTCCCCTACCCCATACCTCTGTAGATCTTTGCTAGTGCGAGCAACTTCTGCCTATTGCTCGTGCCAGCCTGGTTCCCCTCTGAATCACTTCCAGGTCAGGGGGCCAGGAAGTGACATCAGAGGGAAATTCAACACTGGTATGAGGAGCATGCCACAGAAGCCACTGGCACTGGTGAAGATTTAGAGGTATGGGGGGAGGGAGGGAGAGCATGAGTGTGGATTGGGAGTGGGAAGGAGCGGGAACGCAGAGGGGCCCCACCACCCCGGGCGCCTCCTACCCTTACTACGCCACTGCTTCCAAAGGGGGAAAAACAATCATTTTCTCCCCCCTCCCCATAATTAATAGAAGAAGAAGTAAATATTTAATTTCAGTAATATAGATAATTTAGTATAGCAAACCTGAATACATTCCCTTCCCCCCACCCACCCACCCTGGATGTGTAAGGAAAGGTACATGCCAGCTATTGTGACTCAATAAATGCAGTCAATGGGCTCCACACCATTTGGAATGCGTTACTAGATCCCAAACATTCCGCGTTCATTCTTTCATGCTTGTAACTGGAACATAGGTTTGCCCACCAGAAAGTGTAATTCAGTCGATCGTAACTCTTCCAGTTACGTGTAACCATCTGGATGGCTATTCCCATCATTATCAAGAAAAGCCGGCTTTTATGTCGATCCAAAGAAGGTTTAATATGTAATAGAGGACCACAAATTATGGCTTCATAAGTCATTGGTATCGATGACGCAAGTACAACATTGATTTGTCCCCAAATCGACTTCCAAAAATTAAGTATCAATGGACAATAGAACAACAGATCATCCAAAGTCCCTATATCAACATGACAATGCCAGCGTCTATTAGATTTAGAACTGTCTAACTTTTGCAAACGAACTGGGGTCCAAAAAATCATATGCAACAAGAAAAACCAAGTTTGTCTCATAGATGCTGATGCTGTACATTTCAATCTCCAAGTCCAAATTCATGGCCATCGAGATGCAGAAATATACTGTTTTATCTCGATGCTCCAAATGTCTCTAAGACTATTTTTTGGTTTTTATTCAAAATTTCCAAAATTAATTTATACCACTGGGCGGCCTGATGTCCTACTAAATCTGTCTGGTAACATAGGATCTGCAAGCTATAATAAGTTTTTAAGTTTTGCCATTCAGGAAACCACCTATAATTTTTGAGACTTTAAAATACCAAATGATTGTTGCAGTCGTGAAAAATCAAGCAGTTTCCTATTAGATATAACATCATCTAATGTATGAATACCTGTCTGTATCCAATTCTTCCAGGAGGTGGACCAATGTTATGCCATAAAGTGAAAAACACCTAAAGGTTAGGGATTTATCTTCAGGATTCACATCATAGTCACTCATGGCCTTAGTACCATTATTGCACCTCCTCGATCTTAGCAATTCTAGTAAGTGTTCACGGACTGTCCCGTCTTCTGGGGATGTGATGACCCATTGCCACATGGCTTCTGAAAAATGCTCTTTCTGTTTAGCCAAGAATTACACCCTGTAAACATTCCCAATCACTTAATGGCTACAGCTATATTTATTATGACAAGGAACAATATACTTTGGTTGAACGGCCTCTTTCAGGGGTTATGCCAATCCTTGGGATTGGGTGTCAAGCTGATAAATTCCAGGAGAAGTCTTTTTTTTTTTTTTTTTAATTGTCTCTTGTACAAACTTCTGCTCTTCTGAAACTTGAAATCACTTATAGACTTTTCTTCCCCTTTTTAATTCCCTTTTGAAAATCATTCTTTGTTCATTTCATACAGCTACAGATCAACTTAAAGGTGAAATTATTTTTGATAGTATATAGAACGTGTATGTGTGTGTGTGAATGTGTGAGTTTGTGTATGATGGTCTTGGGGCTCAAGGATCTCACGTATGAAGAAAGACTGAATAAACTGAGGCTGTACTCACTTGAGGAACGAAGAGAGAGGGGAGACATGATTGAAACGTTTAAGTACATCATGGGCCATATTGAGTCGGAAGAAGATATCTTCTACCTCATGGGCCCCTCGACCACCAGGGGGCATCCACTGAAAATCAGGGGAGGGAAGTTCCATTGCGACTCCAGAAAATACTTCTTCACCGAAAGAGTGGTGGATCATTGGAACAGACTCCCACTGCAGGTGATTGAGGCCAACAGCGTGTCAGATTTTAAGAGAAAATGGGATATTCACATGGGATCCCTAGGGGAGTAAAATCAGGGGGCGGGTATTTGGAATGGGCAGACTTGGTGGGCTATAGCCCTTTTCTGCCGTCTTTTTCTATGTTTCTATGTTTCTAATGTGTGAGTGTGTGAGTATGTATATGTGAGTTTGTATATGACTGAGATTGTGTGTGTGTGTTTTGTGAATGTGTGAGTGTGTGTATGTATATGTGAGTTTGTATATGTCTGAGATTGTGTGAGTGTGTGTGTTTTGTGTATGTGTGAGTTTGTATATGTCTGAGATTGTGAGTGTGTGTGTGTGTGTTTTGTGTATGTGTGAGTTTGTATATGTCTGAGATTGTGTGAGTGCGAGTGTGTGTGTGTGTTTTGTGTATGTGTGAGTTTGTATATGTCTAAGATTGTGTGTGTGTGTTTTGTGTATGTGTGAGTTTGTATACGTCTGAGATTGTGTGAGTGTGAGTGTGTGTGTGTGTTTTGTGTATGTATGAATTTGTATATGTCTGAGATTGTGTGAGTGTGTGTTTTGTGTATGTGTGAGTTTGTATATGTCTGAGATTGTGTGAGTGTGTGTGTGTGTTTTGTGTATGTGTGAGTTTGTATACGTCTGAGATTGTGTGAGTGTGTGTGTTTTGTGTATGTGTGAGTTTGTATATGTCTGAGATTGTGTGAGTGTGTGTGTGTGTTTTGTGTATGTGTGAGTTTGTATATGTCTGAGATTGTGTGAGTGTGTGTGTGTGTTTTGTGTATGTGTGAGTTTGTATACGTCTGAGATTGTGTGAGTGTGTGTGTGTTTTGTGTATGTGTGAGTTTGTATACGTCTGAGATTGTGTGAGTGTGTGTGTGTTTTGTGTATGTGTGAGTTTGTATACGTCTGAGATTGTGTGAGTGTGAGTGTGTGTGTGTTTTGTGTATGTGTGAGTTTGTATACGTCTGAGATTGTGTGAGTGTGTGTGTTTTGTTTATGTGTGAGTTTGTATACGTCTGAGATTGTGTGAGTGTGAGTGTGTGTGTTTTGTGTATGTGTGAGTTTGTATACGTCTGAGATTGTGTGAGTGTGTGTGTGTGTTTTGTGTATGTGTGAGTTTGTATACGTCTGAGATTGTGTGAGTGTGTGTGTGTTTTGTGTATGTGTGAGTTTGTATACGTCTGAGATTGTGTGAGTGTGTGTGTGTTTTGTGTATGTGTGAGTTTGTATATGTCTGAGATTGTGTGAGTGTGAGTGTGTGTGTATGTGTATACACACAATGTAGACCTGCATTCCAAACAATCACACAAATTGCAGTCCAGTTGTTTGCAGCCAGTAATTCATATTTTCAGTGCAGTTTCAATGAATGGTTTTGATTATCTTAACTGGGTCTGGAACAGACAAAAATAGTTTTTTAAAAAATGGCAATTTAATCCTTGGAATTTATTTTATTTTTTATAAGTTTGCCATTAACTCACCAAGTAAAGACTCTTACAGAAAATTAATCCTCTCTTTTACAAAGCCCGATAGTAAAGGCCACTGTGGTAAATGCCCCAAAGCCCAAAGGGATTTCAAGGGTTTCAGGGTTTTGCCGCATGGCAGCCACTAGTGCGGCTTTGTAAAAGTCATGGGGAAGGGGGAGGGGCGTGGGGGGGTAGTAAATTAGGCAAGAATAAGAAAAAAATAGGCCAGGAAGCTTAGTAACCAGCCCGATTTTGCAAGTCCATCAATAGCAGGGATCTAAGAGAGAGACCTGTTTTTTCCCAAAAAATAATTATAAAGAAACCACCCACACATGCGACCGCAGTAAAAAAATGTAGCAGACCATTAAGTTGATATATTGGGGAGGAGGGGGAGTCGATTAAGTGGATAGTTGGAAGGGTTTAAAAAACCATACTTAGGGACTCTTTTACTAAAAAAAACAGTAATTGGATTTTGTGTTGTAGTGATGGGGCCGGGGTAGAATTAAGAACATAAGAATTGCCGCTGCTGGGTCAGACCAGACCTAACTGAGTCTAGCCTAACTGAGTCTAGCCTAACAGACTAACCTTACCTGCGTACGTTCTGGTTCAGCAGGAACTTTTCCAACTTCATCTTGAATCCCTGGAGGGTGTTTTCCCCTATAACAGACTCCAGAAGAGCGTTCCAGTTTTCCACCACTCTCTTGGTGAAGAAGAACTTCCTCACGTTTGTACGGAATCTATCCCCCTTCAACCTTAGAGAGTGCCCTCTCGTTCTCTCTACCTTGGAGAGGGTGAACAACCTGTCTTTATCTTATTTTTAATTGTAAGCCGCCAAGACCAGCTCATAAGCCACATGCGGCTCTCCAGGACCCGACCCTGTACATTGCATTAACCCAGAAGAGACATGCAATGTCAGCCCATGTGGTAAGTATATAGCTATGTGGTAAATGCAGGACAGAAGCCTGCATTTGAGGTGTGATAAATGCAAAATATTATCACACGTTACTAAATATTGCCCTAAATTCCTAACCTGCTCCCCTTAAACTAATCTTAAACTAAACCTTAAGTTTATATACCGCATCCTCTCCATAAAGATAGAGCTCGCCTTGTTGAACTATACACTTGAATTAGAGAGTTCAATTTTCAAACTGGCCTATTTAGATGGCCAAAGAAAAATCCTTTGAAAATGATCTCCTTAGTATTTCGAACCATGTGTGCTAATCACAGATTGATACGACCATTCTTCAAATGAACCCCCAAATGATATAGAAAGCACTGAAAAGAACACCCAGAAAATTTGGCGCATGTCCAATTAGCACCTATAATTTGGATCGTAACAAGCAATTATTAATGCTAATAGGATTTAATTAAACGTTATGTGAGTAAATAAAGATAGGCATGGGATTTATTTATTTGGAACAACAAATTGAAACCTGCTCTCTATTCTCCGAGCACTTATAGGGTTTTGGGCTAACCGAACTCCTTGTAAGAGATATTGTTATGATATTACATACAGGGTTTGGAATCAGTAGGTAGGAACTTGTGAGAAAGATTTATCCGAGTTCACCAGGGTTCAATACCGCTAAATGCACAAGTGTGCCCAGCAGACGTTACAAACTCACATCACTTCAAACACCCTATCTATCATTTATAATGCAAAAACCTTGGTTCTTTTTATATCCTTCCCTCCCCAACAAGCTCAGAACGGATAACAAGGTTGACATACATAATGCATCGACAAACATTATGAATTTACCCGCGTACTGTGCAGAAACATTAGACATACAGAGAGTCAAGTTTAGGATCTGTGCCTAAATTTTAAGTGCAGGTCCATAACTGGTCACAAATAAGCAAAAAGAGGGGAAATTTAAGTAATGAACTGAGGGGGGTTCAAAAAGATATCAGTTGAATAGATAAAAAATGTTATCTGAATTGGGTAATCAAAAAATATTCTCAGAGACCTGGAAACTATACCCGGAGAGTGAACTCCATCCAATCACAGCATCTTTAATGCAATATTAATGTTGAGAAACGATACTGGATTCAAGAGTTTCGTTCCAGGTAAAATGGAAATATGTCACTTATCTCATTGCAAGGTTCCGACGTTTTGTCCCTGCATCAGGGAACCTTATTAGTAAGGAGATGGAAAGTGATTGCATGTCGGTCTCTCACAAAACTGTCAGCTGGACTTAAAAAACCGATGTTGCAGGTGGCACAGAAACTATAAACTATTACCGTATTTTCACGCATATAACGCATGCGTTATACACGATTTTTACAAACCGTGCATAACCTTGCGTGTTATAGGCGTGAGCACGTTTTACAACGTTTTTTTTACATAGTTCCCTCCCCCCCCCCCCGACGTCCGATTCACCCCGCAGGACCGCTCGCACCCCGCCCCCCCCGACGTCCGATTCACCCCCCCCCGCAGGACCGCTCGCACAATCACAGCCTCCCCCCCCCACCCCACCCCCATCATGGAGAAGCTCCTACTGTTCTCCTGCTGCTTCCTCTGCCGGCGGTCCCGGGCCTTCTGTGAGCCCTGCTCTGAAATGCTTCCTCTTTTGGCCGTCCTGGCCCTTCTGTGAGCCCTGCGTCTGCGCTGCTTCTTCTTCCGGCGGTCCCGCCCTTTCTCTGATGTCAGAGCGGTCCTGCGGGAGGGGGGGGGAATCGGACGTCGGGGGGGTGCGAGCGGTCCTGCGGGGTGAATCGGACGTCGGGGGGGGGGTGCTAGCGGTCCTGCGGGGTGAATCGGACGTCAGGGGGGGGCATCAGGCTTTCAGGGTGGGGACAGGACTTCAAGGGGGAGAGGAGAGTCGGGGTGGCCAGAGGAGAGTCGGGGCGGGTGACGGGAGAGTTGGGGCGGCATTCGCGATATATGGGTGTGCGCGGTATATAAAAATTTCTTTACATAAATTACAGTTTCCCACGTGCTATACCCGTCTGCGCGTTTTACACAGGTGCGTGGTATATGAGTGAAAATACGGTAATCCCTTATACTCCTAATAGAACGTTGAGATCTAATGAACAGAATTTACTGACGATCCCTTCTCTTAAGGTTATTAACACTAGACGGCAATTTATTTATTCTGTTACAGCACCTCTCTCCCTATTTATTTAAGGGAAGAGCGTAATCTGGAGAAATTTAAGAGTCATTTAAAAACCTTTCTTTTTAAAGATGCCTTTGATAATTAATTAACCAGTTCTCTGGTCATTTTTATTTTTATTGTTGAATATTATGGCTACTTTCTGTTTCCCCTGCCTTATGTTTTTTCCCTGATTGCTTTGCTGTCTTTAATGATTTTGTATTTCACTTTCCTTTGCTTTCCTTGTGTTTATGGGTATGTTAAGTTAGTCACAAGTCCTCTCGGACTTATTTCATCGTTAAGTATTGTATTGTTCCCCAAATATTGTAATTTTATTATGTTCCTCGTTTAGAAACAAGATTAAGCAATTGATCGAAAATCTCGTTAAACTTGAAACTTGAAATGGGAGGATCAGGGGGTGTTCCTGAAATTTACGCACTTAGGGGGTCTTTTACTAAGGCGTGTTAGCTGATTTAGCACGCCTTAGTAACAAAAAAGCAACCCGTAGTTATAGTATACGGGGAGCATTTGAACCTAATTTAGGAGTGAGAATTGACATCATGTTTCAGTTGTGTAAATGGCCATGCCTAAAGTTAGGCTTGGTTCCAGGTTTTAAGCACTATTCCATAAGCTGCACCTAACTCTGAGCACCATTTATTGCTGTTTTTTGGGGGTGGGATTTACAGAATTTAGTCCTTTAAGTGCCTCGACCTCTGAACTGCTCATCTGGCCAAACAGGTGTTTAGTCCATGACTGTATGAATGGCTCGAACGGAGACCTTGCCAGATAGGATTACAAAATGAACTCTCTGACTTCATTGCTGTATAAACAGTTTCAGGCACCACTTCTGATTGCCAAAACAAGGAACTCAATAATCAGTGCCCAAGTTTTTTTTGTTGTTGTTCAATTGTTTCTTGCCAAGTTAAACTGTCATAAATAATGGCCTTCATGGGAAATGTTTTCTTTTGTGCCCCGACGTTATATTCAACTTGATATTCTCTTGCCGACACTGACAGGAAGCTTCTGTATCATGCTTCCCATCCCCAATCCCATAATATTCTGCTCCCTAAAACAACTTTATAAAGAAACTATGAGTATTTTCTAATGAACCTACTGAAAAGTTGTCGGCTCAACTAAGAAGACAATGATGTGGATATGGTTCAATCAATGATCTGAAACAATGGCAAAACAATGAGTTTCGTTTCTGCAAATTGGCACTTAACAAAATAAAATAACGCTCAGAGTTTCAGAAGTTGGTTGGTTGGGCTGAGAATTTTTCAGCATCCCCTCCTATGTAATAAGAGTGAGCCAAGTCTAGGACAATCAAGCCATTGTGACATCACTGATAAGGTTAGCTCTTATTGGTGGAATGAGGCATTATGACATCACAATCTCAGCTCTGGTTACCAGAGACTGAATCTGTTCACACTATGAGGGGCTGCTGGAAAGTTCTCAGCCCAACCACAAAGAGAATGACGTGGATATGGTTCAATCAATGATCTGAAACAATGTTAGACCACAGAATTTCATTTCTTCAAGAACATAAGCACTTAAGAATTGCCGCTGCTGGGTCAGACCCATGGTCCATCGTGCCCAGCAGTCCGCTCACACAGCGGCCCCCAGGTCAAAGACCAATGCGGGACGGGAACTGTGATGAATTTTGTCACCGTGTCATTCTCTACTTCAGATGTCAGCCTGCAGTCAGTCACTCAAGGTGACAAGTGCACTTGTTAATCTTTTCCTCTTTAACGAAAGAAAAATACATCAGGGAAGGTCTGTTCTACACACTGTGACGAATTCTGCCTGAGTTTGTAGAGATTTGGCAGCCATATTGTACGTGTCTTCCCATAAAGAAATCATGAAAATCACACAAGAATGTGTTGTAAAAGAAATGCAAACAAAAATAATTAGCATATTAATATACAGGGAAGGTAACTATATATAGAATGTCTAGGGAAAAGAAAGTGCTCAAACTAGGACATAAGACTAGCCTTCCTGGGCCAGACAAATGGTCCATCTAGCCCAGGGAGGGCCGCAATCCGGTCGGGTTTTCAGGATTTCCCCAATGAATATGCATATAGATCTCATGCATATTCATTGGGGAAATCCTGAAAACCTGACCGGATTGCGGCCCTCAAGGAGGGACTTTGAGACCCCTGATCTAGCCCAATATTCCGTCTTCACAGAGGCCAATCCAAGTCACAAGTACCTGGCAAAAATCCAAATAGTAGTAGCATTCCATGCCACCGATTCAGAGCAAGCAGTGGCTTTTCCCATGTCTGTCTCAACAGCAGTTTATGGACTTTTCTTCCAGGAACTTGTCCAAACCTTTTTTAAAGCCAGCTATGTTATCCACTCTTACCACATCCTCTGGCAGTGCATTCCAGAGCTTGACTATTCTCTGAGTGGTTCAAAGAGAGACTTCATAAGAGCAGACGGTACCATGTTAAGATCCCAAGCTACAGATGGGGGCTTGATAGGTGGTTTAGAATGGTGAAGTCCTTTCAGGAATCTGGATGCCAAAGGATGAATGGAACGTGATTTCCTATCCAGTGAAGAGTTGAGATGAATTTGAGCTGAGTTAGACTTTAGGCCTGAATTAGAGAGGTGAAATAGGTAGTCCAGAACAGATCGAAATGGGCATGTGGCAGATTCACGAGAACACCATTGGATGCTTCAATAACAGCTGAGACTGGAGCAGAAAGGGTAATACGTATTTATTGTGGGCAATATAGAAATTATACCTCTTGCATAGAAACACCATTGTGAAAGCTCATGTAAACCTCTCAGTATTGACTATCCAGTCATTAGAAGCGGTATAAGCTTTCAATAAACGATATGCTCTATGCAATAACACTTGAAAGTAATATCTAAGAGTATGTATGAAGGCGAAGGAACGTGCCCCATGAAACAGAGCCAGTGTTCGAAACGTGAGCACATCAGTGCTTCCTTTTTTACACAAAGATGTCATACTGCGTCACTGTTGCCTCTCTCTGGCATCGCCTGGCACCTAGGAACTGACGTCAGAGGGATAGATGACACATCGTGGGCAGTAAGTTTGTGCTGTTGCTCTCGCCTGGTAAATTAAAAAGGTATGGGGAAGGGAAGGGGGTGCACATGCGGCAGAGGGGCCAGGAAGCAACGGGGGTGGAGAAGAGGGTGGGGGAGGGGTGCTACCGCACTGGAAGCCAACTTACCCTCATTAGGCCACCGAATGTGCCAAGTAAAATAACCTCAAATAACCTTTATCTTTAAAGTTAAAAGATCGTGGCTGTCTATTTTGTTTATTTATTGGGATTTGGAGATTTATTAACAGCCCCCACCCCCGTTTCAAACTGGTTGGGATCCAGATTTAAGTGCTTACTGAAGACAGCTCATAAGGGCGGTGCTGAAATTGAATTTGTTTTAACAAGGGGGGGACACCTCAAGGAGGTTTCTGCTGGCAGGCAACTTTGATAACTGGAGGGTTTAGTTGTCTGTCATCTTCCAAATGAAGGGAAAGTTTTTTTGTGTGTGTGTGTGTGTGTGGCTGGCTCTGAGTGAAAAAACAATCACCACCAAACTTCTGTGCTTCCTTAGAAATATAGCAAAATGGGGAGGGAGCGTGAGTTAATTGTGCTTTTAGATACTGTTACACTAGTCAGCGCGCCAGACTCCACATTTCTTCCAGGGCTGAAATAAAAAACCTCCAACTTCATGTGGTTCTGGAAGAGCATCGCCACAAAAGCTCAAGTGCAGAATTATAGAGTGGGAAAGAGTCAATCTCGTGTCCCTACTGTTTGGGAAAGGTTAGAATTAAGAAACATAGCCTCTTGGGTGGCGCTTTCAAGTGCAGCCTTCTTCTACCATCTCTTGGTGCTTACATTTTGGGGCTTTTTTTCAAGATTCGTATGGAGTAGCCTAATGGTTAGTGAAGTGAGCGGAGTTCCTCAGGAGCTGGGCTCAATTCCCACTGCATTTCCATGTGACCTTGAGAAAATCACTTAACCCTCCTTAACATAAGAACATAATTAATTATTTCATAATGCAGGAAATTGAGAACAAATGGCAAAGTTCATCAAATTTTCCCATTGAAATTATATCATGAAGTCTATGAAATTCAACTCTGGGTAAGTTAGATTCCCTGTAACACCAGTTAACCTTATACTAAAAGACAGGCAGAATCTAGTTCATGAAGGATTTTTGTAGATGAAGGGGTGCTGAAAAGTTCTCAGCCCAGCCAACCAACTTCCGAAATTCTGAGCATTATTTTACCACTGTAGCTGAAAAGAGTGTTATCTTATTTCATGAAGTGCCAAGTTGCAGAAACAAAATTCTATGTTTTTTACTGTATACGAGTGCTTTGGATTGATTGAACCGTATCCACGTCATTCTCTTCGTGGATGGGCTGAGAACTTTTCAGCACCCTCTCGTATAAACCTGATCTTTTGAATGAACAATTTTCAGACTGTCCTCTCTGGGATTAAGTCTGTAAGTGCATTTTATTCGTATTCTATGCCGAAATTTGAAATATAAAGCATGTACCTACTATCTGGACAGATTTTCTTTGGAAAATAAGGTATGTGGGCTTCACTGGCAAACTATGCCTGTTACTTTCTTATCCTTTCCAAACACACCCATCTTCCAACGTGGCTGAAAGGTCACATGTTGTGGAAGAACACACGAGTTAATCAAATACATACATTCATGCAGTTGAGGAGTTGTCAGCATGGAAAAGGCAAAAAACAAACCAAAAGCTAAGAGGAGGTAGGAAAGGGAAGGGTCAGAAATTAAAACTTAAAATTTGAAACTCTCCGTGTTTGAGAGGATATTACGAGGGGGCACCAAAAGGTTCTCAGCCCAACCAAGAAGAGAATGACGTGGATACGGTTCAATCAATGATCTGAAACAATGTCAAAACATAGAATTTTGTTTCTGCAAATTAGCCCTTAATGAAATAAGATGACGCTCTTTTCAGCTACAGTGGCAAAATAACGCTCAGAATTGAGGAAGTTGGTTGGTTGAGCTGAGAACTTTTCATGCCCCCCTCAACTATATAATAAAAGTGAGCCAAGTCATTGTGACATCACTGATGAGGTTGGCTCTTATTGGTGGAATGAGGCATTATGACATCACAATCTCAGCTCTGGTTACCAGAGACTGAAACTCTTCACACTACCAGGGAGTGCATAAAGGTTCTCAACCCAACCATGAAGAGAATGACGTGGATACGGTTCAATCAATGATCTGAAACAAGGTTTTTGCAAATTGGCACTTAACGGAATAAGATAACACTCTTTTCAACTACAGTTGCAAAATAACGCTCAGAATTGAGGAAGTTGGTTGGTTGAGCTGAGAACTTTTCATGCCCCCCTCAACTATATAATAAAAGTGAGCCAAGTCTAGGACAATCAAGCCATTGTGACATCACTGATGAGGTTGGCTCTTATTGGTGGAATGAGGCATTATGACATCACAATCTCAGCTCTAGTTACCAGAGACTGAATCTGTTCACACTATGAGGGGCTGCTGGAAAGTTCTCAGACCAACCAAGAAGAGAATGACGTGGATACGGTTCAATTAATGATCTGAAACAAGGTTTTTATAAATTGGCACTTAACGGAATAAGATAACGCTCTTTTCAGCTACAGCGGCAAAATAACGCTCAGAATTGAGGAAGTTGGTTGGTTGAGCTGAGAACTTTTCATGCTCCCCTCAACTATATAATAAAAGTGAGCCAAGTCTAGGACAATCAAGCCATTGTGACATCACTGATGAGGTTGGCTCTTATTGGTGGAATGAGGCACTATGACATCATAATCTCAGCTCTAGTTATGAGAGATTGAATCTGTTCACACTATGAGGGGCTGCTGGAAAGTTCTCAGACCAACCAAGAAGAGAATGACGTGGATACAGTTCAATCAATGATCTGAAACAATGTGAAAACATAGAATTTTGTTTCTGCAAATTGGCACTTAATGAACTAAGACAACACTCTTTTCAGCTACAGGTGGGTATAGTAGGTTTGGGGAGAGTTTTGGAGGGCTCACCAAACTTATAAGGGGGTTCTGGTGAGATGTACATCCGGAACCCTATGTGAACTTCACAGCAGTGGCCTCTAAGGTGTCCCCACTGCTCTGTTGCCACGTCTGTGTGGCCAGTCCATCACAATGATAGCCACTTCCATGACCAAATGGTCTGGATTTGGACATTTTGAACTTGGACGATTTTGGGTTCGAAAACGGGAACAGAGTTAGGCATCATAAGGTTGGACGTCCTGATGGCCAAGAAGTCCAAATAGGTCATTTCCAACAACAACAAAAAAGTTGGGACATCTAGCGGTGTTGAAATGGACATTTTCTCGTCCCGTCTTTTGGACATCTTGTGGGAAATGTCCAAAGTCGAACTTAGGTGTCCTATCGAAAATGCCCCTCTATGTGTGAGTCCCACTTACATTCTGCCCTTACTTTGTTCATACATTTGTATTTATACCTACTATTCCTTCAAATATATACCTGGCTTGAGGTTGTACGATCTGTTAGGAGCCCTAGGGGCAACTCAGGCACTATATATATAGAACAAAAAAAGTGGAAAATCACTGGACTAAGGTGCGCTAGTGGTTTTAACGCACGCTACAATACCGCATGTGCTAAATGCTAACACCTCCATAGAGCATGCGTTAGTATTTTTCATTTAGCGCATGGTTAGCGTGCACTAAAAATGCTAGCGCACCTTAGTAGAAGGAGCCCTCGATGGAGACTGACCCAAATTTGTTGGTTGGGCTGAGAACTTTTCAGTGGCCCCTCGTACATATCCTTTAGGAGGGATTCTCTCTATTTCCTAAAAATGTAAAAAAAAAACAAACCCAACATTTTACAAAATACAAAGGCCGATTGAAAAGTAATGCGACCACCTCGGAAGTAGACTTAGCAACGCTGTGCTGGTTCTTGTGAAGTTCCTACATCGATGTTGGACTGCCGTAGGCTTTGTTGGTGGAAGAACTTTGTGCGTTTCATCGTAGCAGATGAGGGGGACGTGTCTGTGGGAGTATGCCACAAGTGTCTGTTTGAATTTTGTGTTAAACTTAGAAAGAGGGGTAACGAAACTCTTGAAATGTTCCGGCACGCACACAGCGCTAAAAAGTTACGTCGCAAAATTGTCTATTGCATGTCTTTGAACCATTTTAGAAATGCTGCAAAAAATGTATTGAATATGAAGGACGCTACTTTGAGAAAGAAAAATGTTCCGATCCTGTGGAGTCATCCGTCTTGTTCCTTTTCAAGCAGCCCTCATAGTTAAAACTGTGGCCACAGATTACTATAGTTGCTGTAATTCATGACAGAATATTGACTTCAGGTGCAAGCCACTGTACTTACTGATGCCTACATAGATATTCTGAGCTTCTGCTCATAGCAACATACAATACTCCCCTGATATTAGCGGGGGTTCCGTTCCCGCAACCCCTGCGAATCTTGAAAAACCACGAATACGGTTTTCAGCGGGGGAGACAGGAGAGGGCAGCTGGAGAGGCAGGAGAGAGCAGTGGGAGCGCTGGCGAGTGAAGGAAATCACTCGCGGTATGCTCCGACCACCTCTTCCCGCATTAAAGTCGGGCCTCACGAATCAGGAGCTGCGTGTCAAAGCAGTTGGAAAATACTGCGAATGACTGGGACCGTGAATCGCTGACCGCGAATGACCGGGAGAGCACTGTATACACAGTAAAACCTTGGATTGCAAGTAACTTGGTTTGCAAGACAAGCAAAACATTTGATTAAATTTTAACGATATACGAGCAAGGTCTTGCAATACAAGTACATATAGTATTTTGTATTAAAGTTTTTGGGTTCTGGAATGAGTCGTCTGAGTTTCCATTATTTCCTATGGGGAAATTTGCTTTGATATACGAGTGCTTTGGATTACAAGCATGTTTAATCCAAAGCACTGGAATATTGTGTACAATTCTGGAGGCCACATTACCAAAAAGATGTGCTGAGAGTTGAGTCGGTTCAAAGAATGGCCATCAGAATGGTCTCGGGACTCAAAGACCTCCCGTATGAAGAAAGGCTGAATAAATTGCAGCTATATTCACTCGAAGAACATAGAGAGAGAGGAGACATGATAGAGACGTTTAAATATATCACCAGCCGTATTGAGGTGGAGGATGATATCTTCTTTTTTAAGGGTCCCTCTGCCACAAGAGGACATCCGCTGAAAATCAGGGGTGGGAAATTTCATGGCGACACCAGGAAGTTCTTCTTCACCGAAAGGGTGGTCGATCGTTGGAATGAACTTCCACTTCAGGTGATTCAGGCCAGCAGCGTGAAGGATTTTAAAAGGAAATGGGATACACATGTGGGATCTCTAGGGGGGTAAATTCAAGGGGGTAGGGTTGTTGGAGTGGGCAGACTTGATGGGCTGTGGCCCTTTTCTGCCGTCATCTTCTATGTTTCTATGTGTCTGGAACGAACCAATGTTTTATTGTAATTTTGTCTTTGGTCTGATATCAGTGGTTGCCAGGCAGGGCAATATCTGACTTTTGGACACACTGGTCTCTTCCAGAAAGAGAGAGTTATTAGAACTACTCTATTACCATTAGAAAGAAGGACCAGCTTGGTAGGAAATATCCTTGAGTAGAAAACCCTATTTCACATTGGAATAACTGTCTTTAGCTTTCAAGGCCTATGACTGCACACACTAGGAAAGAGCTCTTCAAGCCTAACCATAGAGATCCCAGAAGCGTTTAAATTGTGGTACTGTAGCAGATAGATCAAAGACAAGTAATTCAGAAGTATATAGGTGACCAGAAGCTTGCTTGAAGCCTGAGGGAATAAAGAACTTTCTACATTACATTCTAAGAATAAAGGAGGAAGAAGAGACTGGGCTTCCAATAAGGTGATCTGGACTTGTCCCATCTACTAGTGGCCCAGGAACATCTACAGGGTTCCTGAGGATCCAAGTACACCTCAACTGATCTAGATTTCCAAGACCAGCATCAGAGCCTCAGCATTTCTGGGCATCTTTGCAGCTATCACCAAAACTGTAAGTGGAACCTACAAGAGTGAACTGTACAGGATTGGGCATGGATGTTGAACTTTCGCTGTGATTGGGTTAAAGTAGTCTACAGAGGATCTCTAATTAGAAAGCAAATGGTATAAATGAAAGAACTAAGGCTTGCATGGTCTGCGTCCCATATGTGGTGATTTGGTGTAGGATGGGCTAGGGAGGGCTTCAATGGGAACTTGGAACATGAGGACGTTACTGGCCAGACTTTACAGTAGATATCCTGCAAACAGGATGGTTGGATAGACTGGAGTGAGCTTGGACGCAGGGCAGGATTAACCAATAGGCCAAGTAGGCACGTGCCTAGGACCCGAAATGGTCAGAGGGGCCCGATGAAGGAAGGCATCAACATTGTTTTTTCCAAATGGCGATGGGCCCCTCCAGCATCGATCGGCAACGCGGAGCCCCCCCCCCATCGACGGAAGGTAAGTCAAGCAAGCAACGCGGATAAGAAAGGCAACGGGAACTGTAATTGTGCAAGCGATGCTGCTTGCCCAAAGCTTCCCTCTGATGCAGCTTCCTGTTTCCGCCTGGGTTCATGGTGGGGTGGGGTGGAGCAGGGGGGCCTAGTGTACTTGTGTGCCTAGGGGCCCTCGATGAATTAATCCTGCCCTGCTTGGACGGCAACTTTGGCATTTGGAACCTAGGACAATCCCAGGTGGACTTTACAGTCTAACACCCAGAAATATCAAAGAGAGAAGTTAATTTAATCAAGTATTTTTAATGGGTATAACTAATGGGCTGACTGGATGGACCATTCAGGTCTTTATCTGTCGTCATTTACTATATTATATTAATATGTTATGTAATTAAGGGCGCATAAGAACATAAGAATTGCCGCTGCTGGGTCAGACCAGTGGTCCATCGCGCCCAGCAGTCCGCTCACGCGGCGGCCCCCAGGTCAAAGACCAGTGCTCTAAAATGAGTCCAGCCTCACCTGTGTATGTCCCAGTTTAGCAGGAACTTGTCCAGCTTAGTCTTGAAACTCTGGAAGGTGTTTTTCCCTACAACAGACTCCGGAAGAGCGTTCCAGCTCTCCACCACACTCTGGGTGAAGAAGAACTTCCTTACATTTGACACATGGCTAATGTGTAGAAACAGACTTCTATATAACAACCTTAAGGAGTCAGTAGTTTGTTGGTTGCCACTCAATAAACTGCACATTTACTTAATTTTTCAGAGATTCTGTGTCAGGGAGCATGGAATATTCAGAGATTGGGCACGGAAGTGTTAACATTTTAAAATTCTTACTTTGACTTACAAAACCTTACATTTGGCTATTCGTGATTCTGGCAACTTGAATTATTCCTTAGTCTCCATCAAGGACTCTTCGATCTTCATCCCTCGAAAACGAAATGGAAGAGAACCCAAAATTCAGCGTTTTTTTGCTGTTGCACCAGCACTATGGAATTCTTTACCTGCAGATTTAGGTTTAGAATCTTCATTTGCCCGATTTTGTGCACTTTTGAAAACTCACCTTTTCAAACGAGCCTTTTGGCTTAATTGAAAAACTCAGTGGGGAGCACATTTTTTGCAGTGTTGGTCTTTGAATGAATGTTTTTGTGTTTCTTTTTGTATGAAGGACCTATGCTATCCTATTTTTTTTTAGGTTTATAAATCTTTATTCATTTTCTTATGTTACAACAAGTATTTTTAAATAAATTCATTATAAACTTGAACAAACACACTTGATTAACTCACATATTAATATCAAATTTAACATTTCTTTAGAAAATCAATATATTATAAAGTTATTGACTATAATAATCTCCCATCCCTCCCTCCCTCCCTATCAATACAGAATGAGAAATCTTTATTCATTTTCATATGTTACATCAAAAGAAAATATAAAATTCATATTAATATTTCAGAAAACTAAATTTATATAATTCTTAATTAATATAATAATAACCCATCCCCTCCCCCCTCCCTTCTATTCAGTAATATATGAATTAAATTTTTAAATTTATTATTTCCATATATCATATTATATATCAAGTATTAATATATTATATAATATTTAGAAATATGATCTCATCCATTTTTTCTCTCTAATCAAATTCTATATATGGGAAAATTAATCATTCTTTACAATATTCAGTTAATGGTTTCCATATTTTTTGAAATTCATTTATATGTCCTTTTTGTGTTGCTATAGTGAGCTCCATTTTGTATATATGGCATACAGAATTCCACCAGAATGTGTAATTTAATCTGTCATGTTTTTTCCAATGCTATCCTATTTTTAATAATAATAATAACTTTATTTTTTCTATACCGCCACAATCTTGCGACTTCTAGGCGGTTCACAATAAAGAAAAGCTGTACAATCAGCGAATTACAGTGTATAAATAGATAAGATGTCACTGAGCGGTCAGTGATTACAAGGTGCAAGTTGGTTAGAAGAAAAATATACATTGGATTACAGTATAAGACTTAACTTTTTACATATTACATTGAAAATGCTCGGACCCCAGGGAGTAGCTGAGTACAATTGTGTAGCGTACAGAGAATATAGGGTACCTATAATAAGGAAGTAAGAGTTCGGGGTGAGGTGTGGTAGCTTTGGTCGTGGGGAGAGAGTCTAGCTAGGACATGAATTTCTTAAATAAAGTGGTCTTTAATTCTTTCCGGAAGACGCTGTAGGTCAACCTAGCGACATCAATGAAGTAGCCTAGCCAAGTTTGCTGTCTACCAGCTTGAAACTTGAATGTTCTGTCCAGGAAGGTTCGATATCTGCAGCTGCGATTTTCGGGTATGCAAAGAGGTTGCGGTTTCTGGTAGACCTAGTGGGGGAGTAGAATTCGAAGTGAGGTAGAAGATAATTGGGGGCCATTCCCAAGGTTATTTTATAGCAAAAGCAGGAGAATTTGAATAGAATTCGTGCCTCAATTGGTAACCAGTGCAACAGTTTGTAGAAGGGACTAACGTGATCACTTTCCTTTAGTCCGAATATTAAGCGGACGGCCGTGTTTTGAACTATTCTCAATTTCCTTTTCAATCATGGTGATGCATTTTATTGGAAACTGCAGCTAAGGCAGTCTATCAAGTTTAATGAACGATCAACGAAACCAGCGAGCACGTAACACATGCACGCATGCTAACTGGTTAACTCACAGTTAACATGAGAACACTTAGCACCTCCTAAATGAGAGGCGATAAGAGCTCTCACATTAGCTGTGGCCAAGTGCCACACACAAATTCAGCATTAAAAAAAAAAATGCTGGCTTCACTCCCACTGGTTGCCGTGTCATATTTGCAGCCGCCATGCAGGGCATTGCATTCCCACATTAAGATGCAGTGCCTGCACCTTTGGCTGTCGTTTTAGTAAAAGGGCCCCCAGGATGCCACTTGGCTTTACCCTGTACCTTCCCAAAAGAAACTTAATTCAGGTAAACAGTTGGAGTTCCTGCTTTCGGCAGAGCATGTGAGAAGCTGCTCATAGCCTCCCTGAGGATTACAGGCCTGGCCCTGATCCCAGTCAAATAAATACTGTTTATGTGAGAGGGTCAAACAGACTCCAGGCATACATTAGGCAGCCATCTACCAACTGCACCCTCCCCCCCCCCCCCCCACACACACACACCCCACCCCACCTTACATACACTTGACAAATATTGGCACAGTCATTTACGTTTTCACTCAGGCTGGTGTAAATATTCATACCTGCCACTTATGCTAATGTTTTACGGAGACAAGAAATCATCTTCTTGTCTATATGGAAAAGGCTTTACAGGGAGGAACATTTTTTAATATGGCGTCTAAATCCGATTTTGGCCATTTGGGGAAAAAGGTCATCCAACAGAGAAAGTGACCATTTTCAAACCAGAGAAACATCTATCATTTTTTTTTTCTAGTGGGCACTGCAGTGAACTTCACATAAAACGTCCCAGGTACCCCAAAACTGACCAACAACCTACTGTATCTAACAACAAACCTCCCCATTAGCTCTTATGGCCGCAGGGGGTCTCCTGTATGTCGGTGCAGTAGGTGTCAGGTGAGTTTTGGTGAGCTCAGATGTTTCACCACAAATGTACAAGTTAGAGTGGGATATGGGCCAGATTTTACACCTGTTAAAGGAGGACACGTGGTCCCGCCCTGCTCCCTTTCTCCCCTAGGTCTGCCCCGCTCCACCACCCAACCCCACGAAAACCTCATCTCTTTGGTCCAGGTCTGGAATGCATGTACACATGCACAGATGTGATGTGGTGATGTCGCACGCATGTGCACATGTGTGTGACATCACTACTGTGTCCATATGGCTCCAGAAAAAAGGGGACGGATTGAGACATCCGGGTTTTACTTCCATTGAAAGTAATGGAAGTAAGGAGAACAGATTGAGACATATTGGTTGCTTTCAATGGAAGTAAAACCCGGATGTCTCAATCCGTCCCCTTTTTTCTGGAGCCATATGGTCACACTAGACATCACCGCATCGCATTCGCACATGCATGCCAGACTGCCCCGATCTTAACAGCTTTTCAAAACCCAAAGTGCTGAGTTTTGAAAAGCCATCTGGGCACCCGAACATGTCCAGGTAAATCCGGGTGTCTGGAAACCCTAGGCCTGAATCAGTGGCGGGACGAGGGTAGGAATTGCCCGGGGGGGGGATGGTACCCCTTACGCCCCTCTCACTTTCCCTTCACTCCTTCTGAATCTCGACCAGGAAGTGATTTTAGAGGGAAGCTAGTTCAGTGCGAGCAACGGGCCAGGTGGGCCCCTGTACCCACCCCCAGGCCGCCCAGTTCTACCCTAGCCCCACCCCCCTCACCCCCAATATGCCCTCTTGAGATTTAGAGGCACTGCAGACAGATGGCATAGAAAACGGTCTAAAAAAGCGTGTTTTGAAAATGGCAATTTGGACGTTTCAGCAAATAAAACGCCCAAATGCCACGTTTCTGGACGTTCTTTTCTTTTGAAAATGAGCCCCATAGTCTTCTTAAATGGTGACTTAACTAGGTGCCCCCAGATCATAACACATCCAAATTTAAACTTGAAAATTAGGTTCCAGGATATGCTGTGTTGAAATAGGTCCAGAAAACTGAATAATTTTAGGTGAACTAACCTAATCTAAGCTTATATTTGAATTGCGAACAGGATATGGTTGTGTTAGGCTGTGGCAGGGCAATCAAACATCCCAGCTATCACGTTCACTTACTCTGCTGTCAGTGTAGAATATGTCTCCAATCGACATTACAATATTCCATATAAGAAAAGCAAATCCTGTTCTTGCTGGCTGCCAAATCTTTTTTTCTATCCCATTTATACTCTTGGAGAAAGGCCATAGAACCCATGTGATAGGAGATTTGGCAAAGATTCCCCGTTTCCTTCCTCTTCCCTGCTTCCCCCCTCCCTCCCCCCCCCCCCCACGCCATCCTTGTGGTTTGAATTTCAATCAAACTACAAAGAGAGAAAGGAAAAAAAAACCCACAAAGCCTGTACGGCAGCAACTGTCTGCCGGTTAAAAGGGGTTTTTTTTTAAGACTAGCCCCCTCTTTTACAAAGGTGCGCTATGCTTTTTAGCTAAACGCTAACGAGTGCATGTTATCCTATGGACACGTTAGCATTTAGCACGCGCATTGATTTAGCGTGCACTAATCACACGCTAAAATGCTTAGCGCACCTTCGTAAAAGAGGACCCAGAAGTCTACTCCCCAGTTTGGAACTGATTTGGGAAGATCGCTGCGTGCTCCCTATTACCCGCCGAAAAACAAGTCAACGTGAAAAGCGGAAAGATTTGTAAATCTAATTTATACAGCGGAATTTACACTAATGCTAAGCTGGGTCTAGGGCATGTATTACGCCCTCTTTAACGCCAATGTGCTAAAGTTTAAAAACAAAAATCGCAAATAGGGTTCTTTCACGAAACTGCGGTAAACGCTAGAGCGCATTTGCTGCATTTTTAAAAAGGTTGACCGTGGGATGTGAGCTGATTTCCTGCCGCAAGGCCAACTTTTATCAAGCCGCATTAGGATTTTTTATCGCCGGCCACTGTGCTAAGAGCTCCGACGCTCATAGAATTCTTATGAGCGTCAGATAGATGACATATTTAGGGATTCTTATACTAAGCTGCGCTAGCGATTTTAGCGTGCGTGCTAGACACTAACACCAGATTTGAGCTGGCGTTAGTTCTTGGTGCGTAGCACGGGGTTAGCGCACGCGGCAATGCAGCGCGTGCTAAAAACGCTAGCGCACCTTCGTAAAAGGAGCCCTTAGAATCGGGCCTTATAATTACAGCAAGAGCTGATATTTTTTGATATTGGGAAGGGAAGGTATATTTACGCCGATGAGGTTTCATTGCACCTTATTTATAGTTGATGGTGGAAGATCATTGTTTTCTTCCTGTCTCCCCCTCATTTTTTTGGTTGTAGTTGATTCTGTGAATAAATGTAAGCCATCTCCTCACCCCAAAACCTTCTCTGGAGCTCTTGGACCCTCCCTATCTATTGAAGTGCCTCATCCAAGCAAAATCAATGCCCTACTTCAAAATGGTACTACCCTCGGGGCATAACCCAAGATAAAACCTTATGTATGAAAATCACCATTCGGCTAGTTGGAATGAGAGCCAATGCTGCTAACTGGATTACTCTTATCCAGAATATAAGAGCTGTGGTATTTTGCTTCTTCACCCAGAAAGTGAGGAGTGGGTCATTGAAGCCTTGAAAACGATCTCTGTCTTTCTTTCCACACTGTTCACAAGAGGTACGCTTCACAATATCACTCTTGTGTCCTTCGCATGTTTTTGCTGGCCAACGCTTTGCTTTCCAGCAAGACAAACATAACACATCTCTCGAGAAACCTTGGGTTAAGTTTATTTGGTTTTTAGCTATGTTGCAATCCGTGCTGTTTTCTTGACTTGGTTCACCATTTCCCCCTCCCCCTCCCACTTTTAAGTATTATTACTTGTTTGGCAAGTGAGAGATTTACTTATTAGCCTAGGAAAAAAAAAACATGCTCTGTGCAATTTGTGCTTTACTTCTAAGGAATGGACTTAACCCTTAGACGTTTCTCTCTTTCAGTGGAAATATGTCATGATGGGCGGCAGAGCTTGAACTCGAGGTATTGTGCCAGTATTAAATCCCAGGCATTTGTTATCTTCCCCCATAGCAAAGCAGAGGTCAGTTTTAGGTGCAAGCTTTTCAGTTGCCACACATACAGGCCTATTTTCTAAACCATGCAACGAACAGAAGTAGAAGATTCTAAATGTGCCTCTCCTTTATTAAAGTACTGTGTGAAATCCTGGTCTCAGCATCTCACAAAGATATAGCAGAATTAGAAAAGGTTCAGAGAAGGGAGTCTAAAATAATCAAGGAGATAGAATGACTCATATGAAGAGAGACTGAAAAGCTTAGAGCTCTTCAGCATGGCTGAGGGGGGCTATTATAGCGGTCCACAAAATTGATTGTTTACTCCATCAAAAATTATAAAGACTAGGGGACATTCCATGAAGTTATACAGGAATACTTAAAAAAAAAAAATACAAGAAAATATTTTTTGCACTCAATACAGTTCAAATCTAGTTACCCTATATAAATGGTAACAAGCTGAAAATTGATAAGAGCTATGCACCACATTCCTTAGCATCTATCTTTTCGGTGCTGTTTATTTACAGCATCTCCTAAACTGGTTAAAAATTGATAAATCACCAGGACCAGATGGTATACATCCCAGGGTACTAAAAGAATTCAAACATGAAATTGTTGACCTGCTGTTAGTGATCTGTAACCTGTCGCTAAAATTGTCTGTACTCTTCAGGAAAGTACCTGAAGATTGGAGGGTGGCCAGTGTTATGCCGATTTTTAAAAACGGCTCAAGGGGAGATCCAGGAAATTACAGACCGGTAAGCCTTACTTTGGTGCCGGGCATAATGGTAGAAACTATTATAAAAAATAAAATTGTGGAACACCTAGACAAACAAGGTTTAGTGAGACGAAATCAGCTTGGGTTCAGCCGAGGGAGATCTTACCTCACACATTTGCTTGACTTCTTTGAAGGTGTGAATAAACATGTGGATAAAGGTGAGCCAGTTGATATAGTGTATCTAGATTTTCAGAAAGCTTTTGATAAAGTTCCTCACGAGAGGCTCTTGAGAAAATTAAAGAGTCATGGGATAGGTGGCAAAGTTCAGTTGTGGATTAGGAATTGGTTATCAGATAGAAAACAGAGGATAGGGTTAAATTTTCACTTTTCTCAATGGAGGAGAGTAAACAGTGGAGTGCCACAGGGGTCTGTACTGGGACCGATGCTATTTAACTTATTTATAAATGATCTGGAAATTGGAACGACAAGTGATGTGATTAAATTTGCAGATGACACTAAACTGTTCAAAGTTGTTAAAACGCATGCGGATTGTGAAAAATTGCAGGCGGACCTTAGGAAATTGGAAGACTGGGCATCCATATGGCATATGAAATTTAATGTGGACAAATGCAAAGTGATGCACATTGGGAAGAATAACCTGAATCATAATTATCGGATGCTAGGGTCCACTGTGGGGGTTAGCGCCCAAGAAAAGGATCTGAGTGTCATTGTAGACAATATGATGAAACCTTCCACCCAATGTGTGGCAGAGGCCAAAAAAGCAAACAGGATGCTGGGAATTATTAAAAAAGGGATGGTTAACAAAACTAAGAATGTCATAATGCCCCTGTATCGCTTCATGGCACGTCCTCATCTGGAGTATTGCATTCGATTCTGGTCCCCTTATCTTAAGAAAGATATAGCGGCGCTAGAAAAGGTTCAAAGAAGAGTGACCAAGATGGTAAAAGGGATGGAACTCCTCTCGTATGAGGAAAAACTAAAACGGTTAGGGTTCTTCAGCTTGGAAAAGAGATGGCTGAGGGGAGATAGGATTGAAGTCTACAAAATCCTGAGTAGAGTAGAACGGGTGCAAGTGGATCGATTTTTAATTCCGTCAAAAATTACAAAGACTAGGGGACAGGGAAATACTCTTAAAACCAATAGGAGGAAAATTTTTTTCACTCAGAAAGTAGTTAAGCTCTGGAACGTGTTGCCAGAGGTTGTGGTAAGAGCGGATAGCGTAGATCAGGGATCTCAATGTCCCTCTTTTAGGGCCGCAATCCAGTCGGGTTTTCAGGATTTCCCCCATGAATATGTATTGAAAGCAATGCATGCACATAGATCTCATGCATTTTCATTTGGGAAATCCTGAAAACCCGACTGGATTGCAGCCCTCAAGGAGGGGCTTTGAGACCCCTGGCGTAGATGGTTTTAAGAAAGGTTTGGACAGGTTCCTGGAGGAAAAGTCCATAGTCTGTTATTGAGAAAGACATGGGGGAAGCCACTGCTTGCCCTGTATTTATAGCATGGAATATTGCTACACCTTGGGTTTTGACCAGGTACTAGTGACCTGGATTGGCCACTGTGAGAAAGGGTTACTGGCTTGATGGACCCAGTAAGGCTATTCTTATGTTCTTATGGTGGTGCTTGTGTTAATTTTTTCCAGGTAATATAAATGCACAACCTAAAGGAAAAATCTGAGAAATCCCTAAAAAGCTGCATTATAAGAAATGGACTCAGCGCCTAAGAACGTTTTCCCTTAAAACCTATATTTTGAAGCAGCTCATTGAAAGGGCCCTTCATTTTGAAAATGAATCCACGTCTTCTAATGTGAAGAAAAAGCCTGGATTTCTGTGGCTAGCCACGGATGGAGAGTCCAGATTCTTTCTTGCTCGACAAAGCAGATTTACCTTCATAAACTGATAAAGCAATGACTGTTTTCTTTCTCAGGCTTTATAAGCTTTCTTCTGTACAATTTCTGGGCGAAGGGAATGGATGACTATCTGAAGATGCAATATTGTTTTTTTGGTCTTGTCTTAAGCAGCCGAAATAATATGCAGGCTGGTTTATGGTTTGTGGTGGTGGTGGTGGTGGAGGTAGTTGGTTGGATAAAGCAGCGATAGATCTCTTTGTCTCTGCTCCGTTGAGATTTGCTTTTGTGTAGTTTCATTTATCCCACTAAACTTCAGAGAAGAGAAGGCCTCGTGTTCAGGCCTACTTCGTGCTTTCACAGCCTGCTCTCTGCTTTGTCAGCGCTTAGAGAATCTTTTGCCTTATAAAAAATACATAGAAGTTAAGTTCAATTATCTCCAAACACTAACTACTTTTGTGGAGTCTTTGGACTGGGACGTTTGTTTGGATGAAAATCACCTGGCCTGAAAAGTGACTGAACGATGCCCAGTGTGAACTGAAATGAAAGCTTTCATTATTTACAAAGCGATCCAAATTATTTTGCTATTGACAGAAGCCTCATTAAGTCAGCTTTTCCAATATTGAATCCACTGGTAAGAGAAACCATATCTTCACAAAACAAGTGGAAACATCTTTAGAAAAATTAAAAAGTAAAAAAAATAAAATAAAACCAAACGCAAGCGACAAAAGAATCACAGGGATTGAGCTATTTTTTTCCAACATCCTCCTGGTAAAATCATTACAAAGGCCGTTTATTTTGAAAATTGAAAGATTGGGAAGAGTTGTAATGAGATATTATGTGCAAAAGTTGCACATAAATTTCCAGTTGTCATATTTTGGGCTCAGCTAACGCGTCCCCTTGGCAGGCCATGTAGAAGCTGATCACTTTAGTATAGATTGTATGAAACTCAGCAATATTGCCCAAGGACAGAGGCACAGGGTGGCTGACTTGGCTACATGGTGATTCAGAAATTAGCCAGCTTTTTATTGGCCAGACTAAATGGTTCTGAGAAAAAATACATTTTTATTGCAGAAGAAGGGAAGATGATTAGAAATGAAGAGTTTACTTTTTTTAAGATACTTCACTTTTTCTTTGTTAGGTTTTTCAGTTGTTGGGTGTATATATATTTTATATATACAGTACATTTTATATATATTTCTATGTATGTCACATGCATTGGTAATGCAGATATTTACATTTTGAAATAAGGTAAAGTGTGATTTTTTAAAAATTTTATATATATATAAAGAAGGGAATCACGAGTAGATCGGAGAAAGTCATAATGCCGCTTTATAGAGCGATGGTCAGACCGCACTTGGAATACTGCGTCCAGCATTGGTCTCCCAACCTAAAGAAGGATATCATACTGCTAGAGAGGGTGCAGAGACGAGCAACAAAGCTGGTGAAAGGTATGGAGAACCTGGATTACGAGGAAAGACTTAAGAGACTGGGGTTGTTCTCCCTTGAGAAAAGGAGACTACGAGGGGATATGATCGAGACCTTCAAAATACTGAAAGGAATCGACAAAATAGAGCAGGAAAAAACGTTATTTACAATGTCCAATGTGGCACGGACAAGAGGACATGGGCTGAAGCTAAGGGGGGACAAGTTCAAGACAAATATCAGGAAGTTCTGCTTCACACAACGAGTGGTGGACACCTGGAATGCTCTCCCAGAAGAGGTAATTGCGGAATCCACCGTTCTAGGATTTAAGAGTAAGTTAGATGTACATCTCCTTATGAGTGGCATGAAGTGACATGGGTAAGGGTAAGCTAGATGCACTTCTCTTTACGAGAAGCTTAGAGCGATATGGGGACCAAAAGTATGCCAGGATACACTGGCGGGGCCTCCGCGTGTGCGGATCGCCGGACTTGATGGACCTAGGGTCTGTTGCGGAGATGGCGCTTCTTATGTTCTTATATATATATATATTGAAAGATTCAGTCCATCTCATCATTGCTATGTTGCTTTTCATAAGAAATGGAGTCCAAGGTATGAGTTATTATTTTGAAACCAACTTGATTGACTGAAAACTCTTCACTCCAGATGTATTGTAGGTATGAGGGGATGCTGAAAAGCTCTCAGACCATACCAAGAGAATGACGTGGATACGGCCCAATCAGTGACCTGAAACAAGGTCAAAACAGAGAATTTTGTTTATGCAAATTGGCACTTAACGAAATAAGATAACGCTCTTTTGAGCTCAGAATTGAGGAAGTTGGTTGGTTGAGCTGAGAACTTTTCAGCACCCCCTTGTATGAATTCATCTATTTGGTAAGTTAGTTGTTTTTCCAGTTTTTTTTGCAAAAAGACACAAACTAGCCCATAACTGAGTACATCTTTTTGGCAGCATAGTAATGGCCATGGTATTCTTCCGTCTTGGACCTGGCTTTTTGCAAGATAGCAGAGAACTGATTTCAACAAAGACGTAGACCCCCGAAGAAGCCATTATTTTGGCAAAACGGGTCTCGTTGGGCCATCAAAAAGCTACATAGAAGAAGCACCGGCAGTAATTAAGATAAGTGCTGGGCTGGTTTTTCATATATTTATTGCACGAAGCACTTTAAATTATTGTAAGCACGCATAAAGAAAAGTTAAGAAAAAATACGCACCGAGCTCGATGAATGATATCTATCACCTGCTGAAACATAGAAAATGACGGCGGAAAAGGGCCTCGGCCCATCAAGTCTGCCCGCTCTAACGACCCAACCCCCCAACTTCACCCCCCCAAGAGATCCCACATGCTTATCCCATTTTTTCTTAAAATCTGGCCTCAATCACCTGCAGTGGAAGTTCAGTCCAATGATCAACCACCCTTTCGGTGAAGAAATACTTCCTGATGTCACCATGAAATTTCCCGCCCCTGATTTTCAGCGGATGCCCTCTTGTGGCCGTGGGACCTTTAAGAAAGAAGATATCATCTTCCACCTCGATACGGCCCGTGATATATTTAAACGTCTCAATCATGTCTAAAAATCTATGACCAATCAGTACAGGTATCTGAGAGCTCAATTGCTCCATTGTGTGAAAAGTCCAGTTATAACGTTTGTTTGATATTAGGGACTTTTTCCCTAATGATCCGTGTGTTACCAAATGGCCACATAAACACCCATGCAATATAGCAGACTAGAATAATGGTTTGATCAGTGGAGTGAGACCCATGGGACCCCACTTCAATTGTTAGTGACGTTTTCATCTTTTAAGAACATAAGAAGTTGCCTCCACTGGGTCAGACCGAGGTCCATCTCGCCCAGCGGTCCGCTCCCGCGGCGGCCCATCAGGTCTGCGACCTGTGAAGTGGTTTCTGACCACTTCTATAACCTACCTCAAGTTCTATCTGTACCCCTCTATCCCTTTATCCTCCAGGAACCTATCCAAACCCTTCTTGAATCCCTGTACAGAGTTCTGGCCTATCACTTCATCCGGAAACGCGTTCCATGTGTCTACCACCCTCTGCGTAAAAAAGAATTTTCTAGCATTTGTTCTAAACCTGTCCCCTTTCAATTTCTCCGAGTGACCCCTAGTGCTTGTGGCTCCCCTCAGTTTGAAGAATCTGTCCTTATTTACTCTCTCTATGCCCTTTAGGATTTTGAAGGTTTCTATCATGTCCCCTCTAAGTCTCCTCTTCTCCAGGGAGAACATCCCCAGCATTTTTAACCTGTCAGCGTATGGAAAATTTTCCATACCTTTTATCAGTTTAGTCGCCCTCCTCTGCACTCCCTCGAGTACCGCCATGTCCTTCTTGAGGTACGGCGACCAGTATTGAACACAGTACTCCAGGTGCGGGCGCACCATTGCGCGATACAGCGGCATGATGACTTCCTTCGTCCGGGTTGTGATACCCTTTTTGATGATGCCCAGCATTCTGTTTGCTTTCTTTGAGGCTGTCGCACATTGCGCCGATGGTTTCAGTGATGAGTCGACCATTTTAAATTGACTTATGAAGTCATAATATGTGGAACACTATTACATGTTAAACCCCCTATGGATCGTTATAAATGCCAGATTTCTTAATTATGATGAGAATAGCCATGCGGATGATAACACATAATTGGAAGAACTATGATCGCCTTAACTTCCCTTTTTGGTGGGCGAACTTATGCTCCAGCTACAATTATGAATGCTGAGATATTGGGGCATAGGAATGCATTGAACTTGGAGTGGGGCCCATTGGCATCTTTTATTGCTTCTATATAGTTGTCATTTCTCTTTAATTTTTGTCTGATTTCCTTCACATCCAGGGTGGGAATGTATTACTACTTTAAATAAGAGTGGGTTATTGGAAGGATAATTGCATTTATATTATTGATTAAGTAAAGGGGGTGGGAGGAAAAGATTGCTTTCGAATATTTGTAAGTTCAAAGTGCTTTTCTTGATTTGTTATACGTTCAGATTCATATATATTACACTGTTACTACTTGAAAATCAATAAAGATTTATAAAAATAAAATAATAATCAAAAACTGACACATTTTGATCAATAAATTGAAAATAAAATCATTTTTCCAAAGACAGAAAAATTCCTACTGTACCTGAAATTACACCACAGAAAAAAGTGTTGGACAAGCAGGCAATTAACTTTAAACAAACGAAGAGGAACTATTCCCTTTAACCTCTACTAATGAAAAGTAAAGCTGTATAATAATCACACCTTCTTAGGCCATGTATCCCTTCATTCTAATGGTGAAATTCTTGATGTTGAATCAATAACTCCGAGTGACTAAGTTTGATGAATGCATACTCCCTTCTCTGAAATCTAATAAAACATCTCCTTGGATACTTCAACGAGAAGGTCATTCCCACAGCTAACACCCACAGGCCAAAGAGAAGGATTTCCTCCTCACTTCTTGTGTCAAAGGTGAAATATCCGGAAATAGCATACATTGTTTGAGAATGAAAAGGCACTAATCATTCTCTGAAAACAACAATTTCCAAATTATATCCCTAACAGACAGGTTTCCAAAAGTAGTAACAATTATTCCATACTCAACAAAGTTTAAACGCTTGCATTTTTTTTTACGGGTCTTCACTTTACTCAAACAGGATGCCTGTGGATGAACTGCTCAGAGAAAAACATTGTACAGTAGAGTAGGAAACCTAAAATTGAAATGACCCTACTCAAGGTCACAGTTGGTATAGATTGCATGGTACGAAAATGCAAATTCTAACCTTTCCTGAGGACCTAACCATCCAGATTGGTTCATATAAAGAAACCAAACCAAGCCAAACTTGTGACGCTTAGCCTCACTTTGGTCATCAGTGGATTTTTATGGCACGATAATTGCAGTACGTGTCTCGGTATTTCCATGACTGGCTGAAAGCTGACTTGAGAGTCGCTGTTATAGATTAAGTGTCCATCCTTAGTTCATGGGGTACACCAAGCTCCTCAGGTTTTCAGGATAGCCACAATGCTTATGCTGAAGATAGATTTGAGAGCATCACCTACTTGGTATGCAAATCTATCTTCAGCATCCTGAAAACCTGATTGGCGGGTGTGCCCCAAGAACTGGATCAAGAAGCACTGCCATAGGGTATTATTTCATAGAGCCCTATGTAATATATTGAAATAAAACATAAAAGAAAGGACATAAGGTGATACCTTTTTTATTGGACTAACTCAATGAATTTTTTGATGAGCTTTCTAAGGTAACACTTTTTCTTCAGACCAAAAATAAGTAAATGTTGACAAATATCAGTATATATAAGGAAAACATGAAAGGAAGAGGTAGGGGGTGGGTGGGCAGGAGACAGAGAGGTGGCAGAGCGGTTTTAAATGTCTTTGTAAAGGGAAAGAAAGCCCTGATCTCGGTTAAGTCCTGTCTGGTAGTTGTCAAAAGATTTCATCATTTTAATTTCAAAGGTCTTACATTCTTGGATTGTCTTAAAGTTCCCTTTTAGTATTCTTACCATAAAATCATTGGTGCGGTGGTCAGTTTTTCCAAAGTGTTGTCCTGTTTGGTATTGCAATTTTTAATACGATATCTATGTAAGTTGATTTGCTCTTTAGCATCTGGCCTGTTTCACCAGTGTAACATCCCTCTTTGCATAAGAACATAAGATTTACCGCTGTTGGGTCAGACCAGTGGTCCATCGTGCCCAGCAGTCCGCTCACGTGGCAGCCCTTAGGTCAAAGACCAGTGCACTATCCGAGTCTAGCCTTACCTGCGTACGTTCTGGTTCAGCAGGAACTTGTCCAACTTTGTCTTGAATCCCTGGAGGGTGTTTCCCCCTATAACAGCCTCCAGAAGAGCGTTCCAGATTTCTACCACTCTCTGGGTGAAGAAGAATTTCCTTACGTTTGTACAGAATCTATCTCCTTTCAACGTTAGAGAGTGTCCTCTCATTCTCCCTACCTTGGAGAGGGTGAACAACCTGTCTTTATCTACTAAGTCTATTCCCTTCAGTATCTTGAATGTTTCTATCATGTCCCCTCTCAGTCTCCTCTTTTCAAGGGAGAAGAGGCCCAGCTTCTCTAGCCTCTCATTGTACGGCAACTGCTCCAGTCCCTTAACCATTTTTATCGCTCTTCTCTGGACCCTTTCGAGTAGTACTGTCCTTTTTCATGTACGGTGACCAGTGTTGGACACAGTATTCCAGGTGGGGGCATACCATAGCCTGGTACACAACATTAGAAGATGAACATGTGAAGGATCCTCTTATGTGGAATGTTTTTCTCATATGAGGGACCCTTTGAGATGTGCTTGCGCAGTTTGCCACACTGCAAGGATGCATGCCATTCTCTTCATGGATTTGTGGGGGGAGCTTGCTTTTTACCAATTTTTGTTTTTTTACCAAATAGAGCACTACAGAATAAAATCCAGTTTCATTAAGAAACAGAGTAAATCAGATCATTTTCTGGTCACCTGATCTAATCAGATGAAGACACATCCCATATCAATAGGGAGGGACTGAGCCTGTAATGGGTTTTTTTTAACCATTTGCTTGTAGGATTTTTCAAAGACATTGAAAAAAACAGCACAAATCCATTTAGGGATGTGGGATTTCTTAGCACACATTTGGTCTTTAGCACTTGAAATATTCAGTGCATGCAAAATCAATTTAACATACATTAATATGAATTAATGTGTCTAAAGTAAATTGGATTAGAATTTTTTTTTGTATTGTCTTAAGAACATAAGAAGTTGCATCTGCCGGATCAGACCAGGGGTCCATCGCGCCAGCAGTCCGCTTCTGATGGGCCGCCACGGGAGCGGACTGCTGTGCGTGATGGACCCCTGGTCTGACCCGGCAGAGGCAACTTCTCATGTTCTTAAGACAATACAAAAAAAAAAATTTGAATCCACATTAAAACATTTTGATTAACACAAATGCGTGTAAAGCCTTCAAATTAGGGAAGAAAGGCAGCTCCCTCCTCCCTCCCCCGAAACAGTTCTCCTGTCCCTGATATCCCCAAATGTAATAAGGATACATTAGGAATGGCTCAGTCTCCTTTTCAAGATATGGAGTTGGTTTGAAAGATGACTTTTCCTTTGATTCTCTTCTGCTGCTGTCAGTTATAACCCACATGATGAATAATCGCTTTCCAGCTGAACTTTGGCTGTGCGTCTTTTTTAACTCTAGCTTTGTCCAAGAAATTGCATCCATCATTTCAATAAGTCACTCCCTGGTTTTCAGAAATAATAACACACAGACTTCCACGGCACATTTAAAGCTATGATCTCCCAGCATGCTCTGATGGATCTTATTTTGCGTCATTAACCCAAGCCACATTAAAGCTAGCCACCCCGAAGCATGCTGACCCAGGTAATTCTGAAGGAAAGCAGAAATAGATGAGAAAATATTTTTATTTTTTTGAAATGGCATATCAGTTATATGCATCTCTGGTCCATGGGGCGTGCCAAGCCTTAGGCTCCTGGGCCAATCAGGCGCTTAGGCCCCTCCCAGGTACATCCCACAATGCACTGGGAAGAGGCAGGCCCACCATTCAGATGAAGTCGGGCCTGCAGGCCGCATGGAGGAAACATCAGACTGGCTGGCCAACTACTAATGATAAGGGGGTTTGGGTGGGCTAGGGAGGGTTCCAGTTGGGCTGGGGGGTCAGAGGCCTACCGTCACATGTTGGGACTGACGTCACATGTTGGGACTGACGTCATATGTTGGGACTGACGTCACATGTTGGGACTGACGTCATATGTTGGGACTGACGTCACATGTTGGGACTGACGTCACATGTTGGGACTGACGTCATATGTTGGGTGTTGGAACATTTTGCTGTGACTCTTTATGGAACATTTTAAAATTATTTAACTCAAAAGTCAGAACTATAAAGTTAATTAAAACTGATTTAGATGGTTAGGGAGGAACAAACGATAACACAGATCAAGATTGGTGAAGAGGGTTGTGCTATAAGAGATCCCATGATCTACTTTCCTGAATTAAATCTCTGATGTTCCTCTCCTTGTGCATGGGATATAAAAGAAAGGCTTATAAGTCACTTTGGTATAATATGAAAGTGTTTTCTATATAACAGTTGGAGCGAATTAGCTCAATTTGAAAACATGGAATGAGAAACACTACCTGGTTTTCCTATTCTATAAGAACATAAGAATCGCCGCTGTCTGCTCACGCGGTGGCCCTAGGTCAAAGGCCAGTGCCCTAACTGAGACTAGCCTTACCTGTGTACAATATTGCTGTGAATTTTGACACTTCTCTTTTGAATTTAAGCGCATGTTCTGCCCGTGCCACACCCCCTCACCAGCCGATTAAGGGATGACTGTTTAGCAGAGATATTTCAGTGACAATAAACCGTTTAGTGGCACTGAACATCCCATGGACAAGCCTCTCCTGGACATCTGAAATTGTTTTTATCTCGTAAACCTAACCCAACCCTCCATCCCCTTAATTACAAAATAACCAAGTCTTTAACTCCTCCTAAACAATATATCGAAAGATTCACAAGTAAGGGGTTTCCTCATCTGTTCTGGTTCTATCTGGTTCTTCAACATATATTTCTACCTTTTATTAAAATGTTCATGATGACTAGTTTTAACGTAAAGTTGCTTTATTTGAATGCCAAAACTTGAATAATCCTATAAAGATGAAGATAATAAACAATATTGACAAAGATCTGACATGACATTCCTCCAATATCTACTTATATCAACAATCATTAAAACTGAAGGGAGGCGAGGTTGCAAATGGGATACAGGCAATCCCTAGTTTAAGAACACTCAAGTTACATTGAACTCGTACTTACGAACCGAGGTACTGCCTCTCCCTTCCTGTGCCAACGCGCCCCTCCTTCCTCCCTTCCTGTCCAAACGTGACCCTCCTCTTCCTTTCCATGTTCCTACGCACCCCTCATTGTCCCCCTCCATTTCGTGCCCCAAATTTGTGAGTTACAAACAAATTCAACTTAAGAAAGGTTTAAAAAAATGGAATTCGTTCTTAACCCGGGGACTGCATGTTCTTATTTTGGGGCTGTACCAAACCTAGGATAGAGAAGGCAGATGGGCAAGAGCCAAAATTTGAACGGAAACCCTAAAACTGATGTTATACCTCTGTGCCTCTCTGAGTGACTTACCAGACTTTTTCCACATGGTTGGAAAACATATTGTGTGAGGTGGAAATATGTCCATTATCATTAGAGAAGATGTTAATTACCCTCTAGATTTAGTCTGGGACTGACGATTTTAATGCAAAATAAAAAGACCAAACTTCTATGAATTCTTCAACCACTGATTGCCAAAGAACGGATACTAGACCTTGGGGACTGTTAAATCCAAAAGGTAGATCCTATATATTTTTCTCTTAGACCCATCAGTCATATTCCAGGATTGAATATTTTTTAATTTCAATATCTTTAATGTCTTAGGTGGTTGACACACAGATTTATAACATCATGCCGCAGTTTCAGTGGTGATTAGTCACAATCAGGAATTGTCACCTGTCTCCTTATAGAGATTTAATGTTTGGCTGCTAGAGGACACCGAGTTTAAAGATCCGGATAGTCAGGCTGCAGCTGAATTCTTTCCCTTTCATAATCAATGCAATGGATCTACTGCGGTTAAGTGGTATGCACACAGAGCAACGAAAAAAGAAAGAGAAATTAAAAGGCCAGAAGCACACGATACATTAAAAATGTGTTTCTTGAAAACAACCCAATGTCTGAAATGCGACTGTTCTGAGTCAAAGGGATGGAGCTTCAGCTGTATTATAAAAGGTTAGATATTAAATCTAAAGTCATAGAAGTGGACATATTTTGACCAAATCTTTGCAGAGAAGAAAGCAAAAATAAAGACGTAAGCTCTTCCGCAGTTTAGTAAAAGGAGCCCGGTATTTGTTAAAGTTGCACTGGCTTCCTGTGGAAGCCAGAATACAGTTTAAGTTTGATTGTCTGTTGTTCAGAATTTATTATGGAAATGTACCAACTTATATGATCTCTTTATTATATGTTTTCCTGTGGTTGGAAAGTATGATTTAAGAACAATATTGGTAGCATGGAATGTTGCTACTCTTTGGGATTCTAGAATCTTGTTACTCTCTGGGATTACGGAATCTTGTTATTCTTTGAGATTCTGAATGGAATGTTGCTACTCTTTGGGTTTTGTGACCTGGATTGGCCATTGTGAGAACGGGCTACTGGGTTTGATGGACCTTTGGTCTGACCCGGTAAGACTATTCGTATGTTCTTATTACAAATAGAAAATACTGTACTATGGGGTCCTTTTACTAAGGCACTAACTGCTGTATAGCCTACTGTATTCCATAAACACGCCTTAGTGAAAGGACCCTTTAGTTAAAAATTGTGGAACACGTAGACAAACATGATTTAGTGAGACGGAGTCAGCATAGGTTCAGCCGAGGGAGATCTTGCCTCACACATTCGCTTGACTTCTTTGAAGGTGTGAATAAACATATGGATAAAGATGAGCCGGTTGATATGGTGTATCTAGATTTCAGAAGGCTTTTGATAGAGTTCCTCACGAGAGGCTCCTGAGAAAATTAAAGAGTCGTGGGATAGGAGGCAAAGTTCAGTTGTGAATAAGGAATTGGTTATCAGATAGAAAACAGAGGGTAGGGTTAAATGGTCATATTTATCAATGGAGGAGAGTAAACAGTGGAGTTTGTACTGGGACCGGTGCTTATTTATCAATGATCTAGAAATTGAAACGACGAGTGAGGTAATTAAATTTGCAAATGACACTAAATTGTTCAAAGTTGTTAAAACGCATGCGGATTGTGAAAAATTGCAGGCAGACCTTAGCAAATTAGAAGACTGGGCGCCCAAATGGCAGATGAAATTTAATGTGGACAAAGGCAAAGGGATACACATTGGGAAGAATAAACTGAATCACAGTTACCGGATGCTAGGGTCCACCTTGGGGGTTAGCGCCCAAGAAAAGGATCTGGTTATCATCGTAGACAATCCAATGAAACCTTCCGCCCAATGTTCGGCAGCAGCCAAAAAGCAGACAGGATGCTAGGAATTATTTAAAAAGGGATGGTTAACAAGACTAAGAATGTCATAATGCCCCTGTATCGCTCCATGGTGCGACCTTATCTGGACTATTGCGTTCAATTCTGGTCTCCTTATCTCAAGAAAGATATAGTGGCGCTAGAAAAAGTTCAAAAAAGAGCTACCAAGATGGTAAAAGGGATGGAACTCCTCTCGTATGAGGAAAAACTAAAACAGTTTGGGCTCTTCAGCTTGGAAAAGAGACGGCTAAGGGGAGATATGACAAAAGTCTACAAAATCCTGAGTGGAGTAGAACGGGTACAAGTGGATCGATTTTTTTACTGCATCAAGATTTACAAAGACTAGGGGACACTCGATGAAGTTACAGGGAAATACTTTTAAAACCAATAGGAGGAAATTTTTTTCACTCAGAGAATAGTTAAGCTCTGGAACGCGTTGCCCCAGGATGTGGTAAGAGAGGATAGCGTAGCTGGTTTTAAGAAAGGTTTGGACAAGTTGCTGGAGGAAAAGTTCATAGTATGTTATTGAGACAGACATGGGGGAAGCTTCTGCTTGCCCTGGATCAGTAGCATGGAATGTTGTTACTTTTTGAGGTTCTAGAATCTTGTTACTCTCTGGGATTCTGTATAGAATGTTGCTACTCTTTGGAGATTCTACATGGAATGTTGCTACTCTTTGGGTTTTGGCCAGGTACTAGGAACCTGGATAGGCCACCATGAGAACGGGCTACTGGGGTTGATGGACCATTGGTCTGACCCAGTAAGGCTATTCTTATATTATTAGAAAATATTAGAAAACTTCTACTACTAGAAAAGAGAAATGCCAGATCATGGGGGAGGGGAGAGAGAGAGAGAGAGAGAGAGAGAGATGGAAGGGAAGGAGACAGACCTGGGGGAGGAGAGAAGAGAAATGCCAAACCATGTGGAGGAGTAGGTGGATGAATGGAAGGAGAGATGGGAGGGAAAGAGACAGAAATACCAGACCATGTGGTGGAGCAGGAAGGGAACGGAAGAAGAATAGAGAGGTGCCAGACTCTGGGGTAGGGCAGGGAAAGATGTGTAAGCATGTAAAAAGAGAAAAAGGGACAGGTTGGATAAAAGGGGGGAGAGGACAGACAGTTTATGGAGGGGGCATAGAAAGAGGGTAAATGCTATATGCAAGGGAGAGAGGGCAGAGAGAGGGCAGCTAGTGGATGGAAGCGAGGAGAGAGCAGACAGTGAATGGAAGGAGAAAAGAAAATGGGCAGATGCTGGATTCTAGGGAAAAAAAAAAAAGGCCACCTTTACAGCTGCAGTCAAAACGGTCTTAGCACATTGGAAAGATCTATGTAACAGCAAGCTAAGGCCACTTTTTACTGCAGGGTCCTTAAGCTAACTAGGGGTCCTTTTATTAAGGCTCGCTAACCGATTTAGCATGTGCTAAATGCTAAGGCATCCATTATATTCAATAGGGGTGGAGATTATTCCTGTATATAGGCAGAACAGGAGTGATTCTGGCTATTTGTGGCTATCAAGATGTGAAACGTTTAGCACCAGCATAGTTGGCTAAGTTGAAGTTGAAAATTCAACTAAATTTAACTATAAAGAAAATAAATTTCACTGGCACAGGAGATTTATTGAATAGTTAGAATGAAAAACAGAGATTTGACATGGAACATTATAGATATTTCCAAGAAAAAAATTGATCCTTTAAAGAATAACACGACCCTGTTGACGGTATGTTGCTGATGGAAACATTCTTCAATAATTGGAGAGGGGGTGTTGAATTCAAGCGCTGCAAACGGCATATAATTTCTAGACATACTGAAGTATCAGAATCAGATACACATGCTGCCTTGTCCACGGAAAAACAAGAAGTTGGCAAAGCTCGTGGAACCAATGGTGAAAACACAACAACGTTTACTGAAAATGAGTGTCAAGGTGCAAGTTTGGTCAAAGGGTAACGAGGTGTAGACCGGGAAACTGATCCTCAAAGCTAATGTTTTGGTTTAGGATGTCAAAGTGCGGTCAGGGGAATGGGCCACATTTCCCTGGGCCAGACGTGGCGGGGGAAGGGTGAGGGTTGTCCGTGCCCATGAAGCAACATCTGGCAGATTTGGCCTTCACACACCAGGTCTTAAATTGTATCCTGTACAGCTGTATTAAAGTGAACCAGGTGTGAGTGGGTTTACAAGATAGCCAAAACCACATCTTACGGAGACGGCACATTCTGCATGAGGGCTGCTTTATTCTCAAGGCTGGGAAAGTCATTTTTTCCGACTGGTAGCTATTTGTTTACATGGGCTGGCAGCCTGAAAGGTTGACTGCGGCATCTAAAAGCCCATTTTACACAGTTAGGTCCTTATTTTAGAAGCATCCCCCTGAGTAAATGGCAGCATTTTTAGACATCTGGAGAGGCCCAGATGTTTAAAAGCCATTTGAGAACAGGGGCCATCCGTGGATCTAGATCACACGGGAGCATGGTTAGGAAGAGGACAGGGATGTCCTGGATGGGCCTACAGTATAGATATAAGACCATAAGAGTTGCTATACTGGGACAGACCGAAGGTCCATTAAGCCCATTATCCTGTTTCCAAAAGTGGCCAACCCAGGTCACAAGTACCTGGCAAGATCCCAAAAAGTAAAACATATTTATGCTGCTTATCCTAAGAATAAGCAGTGCAAGTGCCCCAAGCCCATCTTAATAATGGTTTATGGACTTTTATTATAGGAAGTTATCCAAACCTTTTTTTAAATCCTGCTAAGCTAACTGCTTTCACCACATGTCCTGACTTTGACGTTGGACTTGCCCTGTCCACATCCTTTTTTAAAATTATTCTCTGAAACTTCAAAGTATAACCATAAATCATAAATACAGCAATTTAACGTCTAGTCAGCGTCCTCCCATGTCTATTTCTGATCATGCTCCAGCTTCTAGAAACAAAAAAATGAAAACAAGCTTTTCCAAACTTGCTAAAGATGGAATAATTTCTGTATTTGAACTTTGCTTTGTTCCTTTAAAAATGTTTTGCAAACTTGTTTTCCACACTCTGTAAAATGTGTTACACCCCATGTTTGTGCCAATAGGGGCATCTCATCGATTTGGATGAGTTTTTAAAGAGTGAGAACAGGAGATTATTTGATAAAGCCTCTTTTCATGTATAGACCAATACAAGCAGATAAAATGCCTCATAAAATGACTAGGGATAGGCTGTCATATGCAACACCATAGGAAGCATCAGTGACATATCCTATGTCATCTCGTGTCATTAGCAAATGAAAAAATATGACTTAGAACCACAGAAAAATGATGGCAGATAAAGGCCAAATGGTCCAACCAGTCTGCCAATCCGCAGCACCCATCTTTTCCTCTCCCTATAGGCTAAGGAGCTCATAATCAAAACAAAAATCCCCAAAGTGGCCTAAACCAGACTTCTCCCCTAAATTCGGAGCCTCCTCCCATCCCAAGGAGTCCGTCTACCCTCTTCTGCCTAAATGTCTGTCTATCTTTAATTGTTACCAGTTTTTCCCACTGGTGCCCGTCCTTCGTTCATATGTACCAAGTTAACAAGTTACTTCTCATCAACATCTTATGTTATCTTTTGCACCTTTGTAACTCAAAGCGCAATCTCCTTTCTCTTCTCCTACTTATGCTCTGAATATCGTCGACTGTATAATGCTACTCATTGTGAAACCGTGTAATACACAGACCTTGTAACTCTCCTGTTACTATCACTAGATGTTCAATGCTATACTCTGTAATTCGCTGACTGTACAGTTTCTCTTCATTGTAAACCGCCTAGAAGTCGCAAGATTGTTGGCGGTATATAAGAATAAAGTTATTATTATTATTAAATCGGTACTTGGACGATCAAAAAGACAGTTCTTGCAAGAACTGACGGCAGCCATTCACGGAGCGGCACGGGACAAGGCAGGAAGTGAAAAGCTCGCACCTGCCTTCTGCACCGCTCTGACTCTGTCGCTCAGGAGTCATCTGGAGGAAAGGGCAGGAGGCTGAAAGCTCCTGCCCTACAGTGCTGGACTGCTGAAGGAATTAAGGTAAGGGGGGGCCCCTGCCTGCCACTAGGCCACTTGGCCTGCCTGCCTGCCCTGTCCCAGCCTACCACTAGACCACCAGAGGAGGGACAGGGTACAGAGCCTGGCAGGGAGGGGGGGGGACAAGGTGTAGAGCCTGGCAAGGAGTGTGGAGTTGGGTGCAGAGCCTGACAGGGAGAATTGGGTTAAGAATTAGTTTTTTTTCTTGTTTTCCTCCTCTAAATCTAGGTGCACTTAAAGGTCAGGTCATCTTATGGAGCGAAAAATACGGTAAATTTAATGTTGGACGTTTTGGGCAGGACGTCCACAAACCCAGGAGAAAAAAATGTCCATTTTCAAAGCAGCCAGACGTCTATCTTTTATTTTTGAAAATGACCTATGTAGACGTTGTGGTCCTTAGGAAGTGAAAAACGCACAAATGCATGTTTTGTAGACATACCCAACTACCTTGAATGACCTCCGCTCATCAGCTGAGCCGGTTTTGGGTATTCCTGCTGGCTCAGCTAATAGGGAAATCTTTATTATTCTTGTACTCCTGTCTTCTGTCTCTTTTTTAAAAAATTTTTGCTGGATACTCAAATTTTTCTTTATAGTATTTTTGTAATTATTTAACAGATTATTTTTTTGCACATATCTGTGTTAGAATGAGTTTTTTTGACCTATGATAGTATTCTTTACCCCATTTGCTTGTCTTTCCAAAAACTTTGGGTTTTTTGACACAGGTATATGAGGTCTTTTTCCTCATTACACAATTTTGGTATCAATCATTTCACTGTGGTGTATTTTTTTTGACAGGGTTTCAGTGTGGTATCACAGTTTGCTTCCACTAGTTATTTGTGAAAAAGATAAAATCACCTCTACACTTTGCAAAAAGCAAAATACATTCAGAAAACAAGTGGAATCCATCACAGACAAACCCATACAACGGTTAATCTATAGGCCTATAAAAAGTCAAATCAGCTCTCGGACCTGCGTTATCTTCATCAGCGATCCATTTTTCTCCACGACAAAAAGTTCAGATTTATAAGTCAAACAAACTGTGTTCCGCCAGAAAGAATAAAGGATAGATTTATCCTCTTTTTAGTCAGATAAAATAATTTTCAGTGCCAAAACAAGCAAAATATTCAACAGAGACTTGGTTTCAGAAGCATAACTGGAATCCAAGTATACATATCTAAAGATTAATAGCTGATAGGACAACTGTAGACTGAGATGGAACAGCTTCCTAAGTTGAACTTATGCTTCTTGCTAATAACCTTATCTCAAGAAAGATCTAGTGAAACTAGAAAAGGTTCAAAGAAGAGCGACCAAGATGATAAAGGGGATGAAATTCCTCTCGTATGAGGAAAGGTTAGGGCTCCTCAGCTTATAAAAGAGATGGCTAAGAGGAGATTTGATTGAAGTCTACAAAATCCTGAGTGGTGCACAAAAAGGGTACCAGTGGATCAATTTTTACAAAGATTAGGGGACACCAAAGAAGTTACAGGGAAATACTTTTAATAGCAATAGGAGGAAATATTTTTCACTCAGAGAATCGTGAGCTCTGGAGCGCATTGTGGTAAGAGCGGATAGCGTAGCTGGTTTTAAGAAAGGTTTGGACAAGTTCCTGGAGGAAAAGTCCATAGTCTGTTATTGAGAAAGACACGGGGGAAGCCACTGCTTGCCCTGGATCGGTAGCATGGAATGTTGCTACTCTTTGGGATTCTGGAATGTTGCTACTCTTTGGGTTTTGGCCAGGTACTAGGGACCTGGATTGGCCACCATGAGAACGGGCTACTGGGCTTGATGGACCATTGGTCTGACCCAGTAAAGCTATTCTTATGTTCTTATCTTAGGACATCTTGCAGTAAGTTGTAACCAATTACATGCCGCCAACCAAGAAATTCAATGCCAGTGTCCAGACATGACCCGACATTGAATATCCAGGTTTGACCCTGGAGGCAGTCAGCAAAACGCTGGTCACCACTGGCTGACTATCATGCCCAATAGAATAGGTGGCACTGCTTTTAGTACCCTTGTATAAACAGAATTAATAGGACAGAGGCTCATCGATATATTGAAAAGAGGAGACTGAGAGGGGACTTGATCGAAACGTTCAAAATACTGAAGGCAATAGACTTAGTAGATAAAGACAGATTGTTCACCCTCTCCAGGGTAGGGAGAACGAGAGGGCACCCTCTAAAGTTGAAAGGGGATAGATTCCGTACAAACGTAAGGAAGTTCTTCTTCGCCCAGAGAGTGGTGGAAAATTGGAACGCTCTTCCGGAGGCTGTTATAGGGGAAAACACCCTCCAGAGATTCAAGACAAAGTTGGACAAGTTCCTTCTAAGTGGAACGTACGCAGGTGAGGCTGGATTCATTTAGAGCACTGGTCTTTGACCTGAGGGCCGCTGCGTGAGTGGACTGCTGGACACGATGGACCACTGGTCTGACCCAGCAGCGGCAATTCTTATGTTCTTATTGGCTAGCAGTTAATGCAGAAGAAAGGCGGGAGAGGGGAGATATGACAGAGCCGTGTAAATACCTCCGTGGCATAAATGTGCATGAGGAATCTTTTTCAATTGAAAGGAAACAATAAAACAAGAGAGCATAAGGGGATAGATTCAGAAGTGACAAAACAGGTAGAAAAGGGATGGTCAAAGTCAGGAAGACGCCTGGGTGTATAAGGAGAGGAATGGCCGGTAGGAAACGGAATGGGATCATTCATTGTGGTCCTTTAAGACCTGCCAGTTCAGCTCAGCCCTTTCGTCAAATGCTGCCGTTCCATGAAATTACGAAGCTGAACGGTTCCCGCTATGAAAGGGCTGCGTCGAGCTGGTGGCTCTTACACGGCCACAATGTATCGCCCTAGACCCATCAGCAATGGATAGGGTACTTTGACTCGCTCTACTGCAGGGTTTTCCCTTAGCGTGAACTCCCTAATTACTGCAGCTTTATTTGATACTTGATATGCAATATGCAATTATCTTTTCTGCTTTTAGTCTTGGCCCTCCTTTGAAAAACATTTATTGGATTTCAGGAGTATTAGGCAAAGGCTTTGTTTTTTTTTTTACTTTGGAGGGAAGATTTTCACTTTTTGGATATATACAGTATAATTCTTGGTGCTGACAGAGGCTCTGATAGTTTGTGATTTTCCAGAAGTTTTCTAAAAATCAGCTGGGTATTTATTGATTCAGTTTTCTATACCGTTCTCTCAAGGCAGCTCAGAACGATTTATATGAATTTATTCAGGTACGCAAGCATTTTTCCCTGTCTGTCCCGGTGGACTTACAATCTATTTTATGTACCTGGGGCAATTAAGTGACTTGCCCAGGGTCACACTGCCGCCACACACTCCCCACACAACTTCTGGACTATTATCCACTGAAAATCAGAAGGAAATCTTTCTGTCTGAACATCCTTGGAAGAGATACATGAAAGTTCTACCCGTAAACCAGTTGGAATTATCATCCCTTGCAGGAAGGCCCGATACTATCTTTTTTTTTTTTTTTTTTTAACCTGACAGCTTTAGTCGATAAGCTATAACACAATAGAAAGAGGAATTGCTCTCATCAGAAAAAAAAGGGTCTCCCAGTCCACTTCCCTAACAACCTATTTTAATAACAAGAGCAATAACAGGATTTATTATGCATGCAACTCCTTCACCATCATTTCTGAAGAGAAAATTAGTTTGAGGCCTTGGGCGACAGCTGAACTCTGAGAGACACCTAAAATGAAACAAGAAAAAGAGGAAAGGGGGGGAGTGTTTAAAATTAATAAATAAATAAAGTTATAAGAAAAGTTATTGAAGGAAGCTATTATTGTCCACTTTTTTTTCTTGTAGCAGAACTGATGTGTCAATAAAGGAGTTTAGTTAATGACATTGGGGCTAAGGGCTTGATTCACTAAGCAAATCGATCGTGTACCGATTGGTTTGCGGCCCAATTTCCTTCCGACTTGATTCACTAACCTGTGTACTGATCTGGTCCCGATCCACGCATGCAAATGAGGGGGACGGCATTCAAATGAGGGACACTGACTGGGCTGACCAATCCAAAAAATAAGCGACTGCCCTGCCTTTTGCCGGCCTGCTCTCTACCCTGCTTCTCTGCTCTCAGCCCCCGCCTTTCCAGCATTCTGCCCCGATCGCCTTCCCTGCAGTGCGAGCCCGTGGTTTTAACCCGCGGGTTTAAAGTGGGTTAAAACCACGGGCTCACTGGGCTCACAAAAGTTAGAAAAGTTAAGAATTGAAAAAAAAAAAAAATGGTCCGCACATGCATCAGGATCACTATAGAGCGATCCGGACGCTCGGTTGGGGGCGTGATTCATTTGCATGAGGGTGATTCATGAATCAGCCCCCCAGATATGGATCGATCCCTCATGGATCGGATCTGATCCATGCCCTCTGTTTATTTTTTTTTTGTATAATCTGTATTAGGCAAGGCATTACTTTGTCAAATCATCTGGCAAGAATGATCACGCCACTGCGCGGGTTACGGATTAAATTACAAAAGCCACTGTGGGCAGCCAAGGATTTTGAACAGACGAAATAGACAGTTTTCGTACCCTTCCTAGTCAATATGTCAAAGGTTGATACGAGGGGTCTTCAGAACGTTTTTGGACTTTCATATTTGCATGGGAAATGGTTTGGATGGGAGAAGCGGTAAGAGGTCATGTCGTAGAGCGTCATGCAACTAGTCGGTCAGGCAAGCCAGCTCACCTTATCTAGAAAAGTGATATCATTTGCTTTTGAGTTGTTCAATAAATAGTGTTTTTAAAAAAATAAAAGTATTTCTTTTAAATTATTTTTTAAAATTTCTTCTCTGCTTAAAAGGTCACTTAGTAAATCATCATCAGATTGAACTTAAAAAGTAATAATAACTTAATTTATGTAGACCGCAATACCATGACAAGTTCTAAGCGGTTCAAAATAAAGAAACAACGGAACAGCCAGTGAAATACAACGCAACAAAACCAGAGAATTATTTAACCTCCTACTGTTTTTCCCTTAAATTGTTATCTTTTATCTTTGAAATTGTATTTCTTGCCTATTATCCTCTTGTTATGGTTTTATGTCTCCAAAAGTCTTTGTCGCCCCCCCTGTCTTCTTAAATTTGTATTTTAACTATTGTTTTCTTTTATGATTTTGTACACCGCCTAGAAGGCTGATTAGGTGATATAAGAAATTTTAATTAAACTTGAAGTAACCAGGAAGAGAGGTACAAAAGCAAAATTAAGGGGTAACAAATTTGTCAAAAACATAAGTCTTTCCTAATTTCCTAAAGGATTGATAGGAAAAAAAACCTTTGAGATTGTTTCGCTTAGCCAAATATTCATTTTACCAGCTTGAAATAAAAGTGTCCTATCTAAAAATCTCTTGTAATGACAAGATTTCAAAGTGAGAAATGCAAATAAACGAGGACTGCGAGTACATTTGGTAGTTTGAGCCAGCTCAGAATGAGAGAGATCATTTGGGGCCAAGCCAAATAAGGTTTTGAAACGAATACAGGCAAATTGGAAAATAACCAATGTATGGACTGATATGATCTGTTTTATTCAATCCAAACATGAGCCGGACAGACGAGTTCTGAATAATTCTTACTCTTTTGATGTTGTATAGGATCCCAGATAAATTATGTTACAAAAGTCAAGGATACTTAATATAAGAGACTGAATCAGTAACCTAAAGGATGCCAATCAAAGTAGTTTTTTATGGTAAGAAGCTTCCACAGGACAAAGAAGCATTTTTTGACCAGTGAATTGATATGTTCGTCAAAGGTTAAAACTACCAGGAGGCAACTTAAAAGTTGCCATATTGAGTCAGACCTAAGGTCCATCAAGCCCACCATCCTGTTTCCAATAATGGCCAATCCAGATAACAAGAACTTTGCAAGGCCCCAAAAAATTAAAACAGATTGTGTGTTGCTTATCCTAGAAATAAGTATCATGCATCCTATTTTGCTATATTCTCCTTATCGATCCAATTTCTCAATCTCTTCTGGCCTTATCATGTTCCAGAGGCCTGCACATCCATAATCTTCAACTTCAAGTTCTTGGGGTACCATAGAACTTTTCAAAGGAATGAACTGTTCTATAACTGCCGTGCCATCTTCCTCCAGCCAGTCTCCTTCGATCCCATGTCTCCACCTAGACTCACCTCTTCCAGAGATCCTCTCTCCAAATTTTTACCGTATAGAAGCAATCATGGCCTCTTGACCCCCAAGTTCCATGAAACCGTTTGTTTTGTTCCTTTGTCTTAAATTCCTCTTGGAAGTGGGCCACATGTCATTGAAGAGTGCTGAATCCATTACTACAATATATTCTGCTTGTTGCTTTCTACAAAGTGATGCTTGCAGTTGATAAAGAACTGCTTTTTGCTCGAAGAGTTGGAAAAGCAATGGGAAAAGAAAATGGCAATATATATCATCTACGGTATTTGCTCTTGTTTCTAATTCCTGTTTTTCATTAAGCAATTAACGTTATTAGCTATGGGAAATGCAGCCAACACAGTTGACTAGTTGAGACAGCACCATGAGATATGTTCCTTGGCACTGGTGTTGCCTCTGTTGGCCTTGTTCCTGGATGCTATTGCTTTTTGTCTAATATAGTTACGTGTCTTATATATTTTTATCTTTCTTGGGACAAAGAATATGCTCCTTTTATTATGATGATAAAAGTTTATTGTTTATTGAAGGCTTCTATACCGCTGCTAATGACTGGGAGAGTCAATTCAGAGCAGTTTATATGAGCTTTGTAATGGTGTTAGAATACATGAGCCTCTATAATGGTGTTACAATACAGAGTTTGTGTTTCCTGGGATGGTTTCAATACAGACATTATTAAACTATAATCAATACATGTGCTTTTGTAAAGGTGTTACAATACAGAGTTAGCATTTTCTGACTTGGTTCTCAATACAGTCAATGGATTGAGATAAACACTTCAGCAAGAAGTGGTTAAAGTAGGGATCTATATACCAAGGTTCAGTACATCAAAATGTGTGCTATCACACATAGAAACATGATGGTACATAAAAGCTAAATGGCCCAACCAGTTTGCCCAGCCACAGTAACCATTATCTCTTCCTCTCTCTAAGAGATCCCACGGGCCTATCCCAGACTTTCTTGAATTCAGACACAGTCTCTGTCTCTACCACCTCTTCCGGGAGACTGTTCCACGCATCTACCATCCTTTCTGTAAAAAAATATTTGCTTAGATTACTCCAGAGCCTATCACCTCTTAACTTCATCTTATGCCCTCTCGTTACAGAGCTTCCTTTCAGATGAAAAACTCGATTCATGTGCATTTATATTATGTAGGTATTTAAACCACTCTATCATATCTCCCCTCTCCTGCCTTTCCTCCAAAGTATACAGATTGAGATCTTTAAGTCTGTCCCCATTTGCCTTATGACGAAGACCACGCACCATTTTAGTAGCCTTCCTCTGGACCAACTCCATCCTGTTTATATCTTTTTGAAGGTGAGGCCTCCAGAATTGTACACAATATTCTAAATGAGGTCTCACCAGAGTCTTATACAGTGGCATCAATACCTCCTTTTTCCTACTCATTAGACATAAGGGGTCCTTTTACTTAACCACAGTAAGCTCTACTGTATGTTTACTGTTGCTTACAACCGGTGCTAGTGGGCAGCATGCAGGAATCATGTGCTAATAGTGGATTCAATGTGTGCTTCCCATGTGCATATATTTTATATTTTAGCATGAGGGGCATATAAGAGGCAGAGGGCAGGTATGCCCAGAGCTAATCAGTTAATGCATGGGCATTGGTGTCTACTTACTGATTAGTGCAGGAGTAGCACAGGAGTCCTTAACGCCTACTAAATAGGTGGCATTGAGGGTTCATGTGGCCATGTGCTAATTTTGCAATTTGGACATGGCCATTAACAGGAAAACGGCAATGTCGGCCATTTTAGAGCCGTGCTAAAAAGTGGCTTCAGTATGTGTGAAACCCACTTCATAGTACGGTTTGGTAAAAAGACCCCTATGTAAGCCATGGTAAATAGCATGCCTTTACACCCCCACGCACACACCTTAATAAGTAGACCCCCCCCCCCCCCAAAGAACACAGTAATAGGGCACCATGACATGGCAAAATACCAAAAAGGAGAAAAAAATCCCCATTGAAAAAATATAAATGGAAAAGAGTAAAGGAGGATAAATACAGAATAAAAAAATAATACAAAAAAAATAAAAAGAAACTTAGGAGTCAAGGAACAATAAACAAAAACTGTGGCTCTAGTTTTGATCATAATAATTTTTGCTTATCATTTCTTGACTCCTAGGGCTCCTTTTGCTAAGGTGCGCTAGCGTTTTTAATGCACGCTAAACCCACGCTACGGGGCTAGAACTAACGCCAGCTCAATGCTGGCATTAGCATTCCAAGCGTGCTATTCCAAGCGTTAATACCCTAACGCAGCTTAGTAAAAGGAGCCCCAAGGTTCCTTTTTCTTTATTTTTTTTCTAAAATATTATTTTATTATTTAATCTTTATTGGTCCTTCCCTACATCTTTTATGTATTATTTTTTTTTCTAAGACATAGGCAACTCAATTGGGGGGGGGGAGTCTATAAGGGCTTCTGGGTGTCCCTAAGCCAGGGGTAGGCAATTCCGGTCCTCGAGAGCCGGAGCCAGGTCAGGTTTTCAGGATATCCACAATAAATATGCATAAGATAGATTTGCATCTCAAGGAGGCAGTGCATGCAAATCTATCTCATACATATTCATTGTGGATATCCTGAAAACCTGACCTGGCTCCGGCTCTCGAGGACCGGAATTGCCTACTCCTGCCCTAAGCCATTATAGAATGCTACTGCAAAGCCGATGTGGTGTGTTGAAAGTTTGATGAAGGGCTGTGAAAGATGGGATTACATATGTGCACCATGCAACGTGCATACGTTGCATGTGTGGCTTAGCGGTACACCTATGACATGCTCTGCTCCATCAATGTGAATGTCCCTTTGCATTTGCATGCTAAGAGGTAGATTCAGTAAGTAGCACCCCAAATTAGGTGTCAGGAGGATGTACACTAAGCACAAATTCTATAGAAGCAGTTCCAAGAGGAATTGTTTCTTTCTAGAATAGTAATTAAGCAATTTGTGTGCCTAATTTAGACATGAGCATTTATGCTTTCCAAAGGCTGGTACAAATGATGGTGTCTAACGATTGTCAGGCATGGAAGTGGAAGTGTTCTATAACTTTAAATCTGAATCCAGGGAATACTCATGACCTGCTTATACCCCTACTTTGGCCACACCCACTTTGGAGTTGCACGTGAGATGAATTAGGCCTGCAGGTTAGAGTATAGGGGCACAGAACAGATAGACATAGAAACATGACGGCAGATAAAGGCCAAACGGTCCATCCACAGCATCCACTATCTCCTCCTCTCCCTATAGGCTAAGGTTCTTTACATCTGCATTGTGATGTCATAGAGCTTTATGGTTACAGCAACATAGAAACATGACGGCACATCAAGGCCAAATGGCCCATCTGTAGCATCCACCTTCTCCTCCTCTCCCTAAGAGATCCCACGTGACTGTCCCACGCTTTCTTGAATTCAAGATGTATGCATAACCAGTAATAAGTGTCAATTAGCACTTGTCAAGGCCAGTTATTGATTTTTATCATCAATTTAGCCAATTAATTTACATGCATATCTGTGATCCGCAAACAAATTGCACAATGAGAGGCTAGAGAAACTGGGCCTCTTCTCCCTTGAAAAGAGGAGACTGAGAGGGGACATGATCGAAACATTCAAAATATTGAAGGGAATTGACTTAGTAGACAAAGAGAGACTGTTCACCCTCTCCAAGGTAGAGAGAACGAGAGGGCACTCGCTAAAGTTAGAAGGGAAAAGATTCCGTACAAACGTAAGGAAGTTCTTCTTCACCCAGAGAGTGGTAGAAACCTGGAACGCTCTTCCGGAGGCTGTTACAGGGGAAAACACCCTTCAGGGATTCAAGACAAGGTTGGATAAGTTCCTACTGGAACAGAACTTACGCTAGTAAGGCTAGACTCAAATAAGGCACTGGTCTTTGACCAGTGAGCGGACTGATGGGCACGATGGACCGCTGGTCTGACCCAGCAGCAGCAAATTTTATGTTCACACCTAACTGTGGGCGGCCTGTACAGAACTTCGGGGCAAGTGACTTACCCGTGCCGATTACAGAATCGCGTTTTAAGTGCTAGATGAGAAACTAAAGTGTTCCTCAATATATACAGTACAGTCATGCTCTAGGTTATAGAAGCACTTGGTACTATATTGTCATCAAATGTTTACATTTCTGTAGTAAATAATGCAGACGTGTCTAAAGCTGCCAAGTTTTCGTTTCACAATCCGCATCTGTTTTTATATATTAGTTCCTAGCTAGTTAAATTAGTCTGAGCTTAACCTCTTACTCTCTGTATTGATTCCCATTGGCTGCGGAAATCACATTTCATAGAGAAAAGTCTTTGGTCCATAAGGTGCCATTCTTAAAAGCACCTTCTGGAGCAGAGGGACACGGAAGTGGAGACGATTCTTCAAGAATATGGATTGCAGTTTATTGGAGAAATAAATTATAAGCCAGTGGCTGCAAATCACGCTGCCGCAGCATTAAAGGTTTCCTTTGCAAGAAAGGTCTGTTTTACAACATGAAAAGGGGGAACCTTTTATGCAGGCACTGGCTGGTGCAAAGGAGAAAGGAAATGCAGTTTGCAATGTTTTTTTTCAGGATCTTCTTTGGCTTTACATTTTAAGAGCAAGATGCAGATGCTACCTATCAACTTATAAAAGCACACATACATAGAAACATAGAAGATGACGGCAGAAAAGGGCTACAGCCCATCAAGTCTGCCCACTCTGCTTACCCACCCCCTGTCTATGCCCTAATGACCCTCGTAGGGATCCCATATGGGTATCCCATTTATTCTTAAAGTCTGGCACGCTGTCTGCCTCGATCACCTGCACTGGAAGCTTGTTCCAATGATCAACCACTCTCTCTGTGAAGAAATACTTTTTGGTGTCGCCATGAAATTTTCTGCCCCTGAGTTTGAGCAGGTGCCCTCTTGTGGCCGAGGGTCCCTTGAGAAAGAAAATATCATCTTCCACTTCGACACGTCCCATGAGGTACTTAAATGTTTCGATCATGTCTCCCCTCTCCCTACTTTCCTCGAGAGTGTAGAGCTGCAATTTGTTCAGTCTCTCTTCGTACGAGAGACCCTTGAGCCCCCGAGATCATCCTGGTGGCCGTCCGCTGAACCGATTCAATTCTGCGCACATTTTTCTGTAATGTGGCCTCCAGAATTGCACACAGTACTCCAGATGAGGTCTCACCATGGCCCTGTACAACGGCATTATGACTTCAGGCTTTCGGCTGACGAAACTTCTATTGATACAACCCAATATCTGCCTTGCCTTAGATGAAGCCTTCTCCACTTGATTGGCAGTTTTCATGTCTGCACTGATGATTACTCCTAAATCTCGTTCTGCTGAAGTCCTAGTTAAAGTTTCTCCGTTCAAGAAGTACGTCCTGCATGGATTTCCGCTTCCAAGGTGCATGACCTTACATTTCTTAGCATTGAAGCCTAGCTGCCAGGTTGAGGACCAACTTTCCATATATGTTGTCACTCCCTTCCTCGTAAGTCTTTTCTGTTTTCCCACCTGAGTTGCAAGGATAAGTCACTTTGGTCCTGAATGTCTTATCATATTTTGATTATAAGCTCTTTGAACGGGGACCGTCTCTTACATGTTTGCTGTACATCGTAGCGTTCATCTCGGAGCACTTTAGAAATAGTAACTACTAGTAGTAGATGCTGGACTGGCAGGGTATCTTGGATGTAAGAAAGGCTTAAAATAAGGACATAAGACTAGCCTTACTGGGTCAGATCAATGGTCCATCAAGCTCAGTAGCCAGTTCTCACGGTGGCCAATCCAGATCACTAGTACCTGGCCAAAACCCGAAGAGTAGCAACATTCCGTTCAGAATCTCAAAAAATAATAAGATTCCGGAATCCCATAGAGAAGGGGTGCCCACACTTTTTTGGCTTGCGAGCTACTTTTAAAATGACCAAGTCAAAATGATCTACCAACAATAAAATTTTAAAAAAAGCACAAAGCACTCCGTATGCAGAGAAAATGTTAATTATAATTTATATTTGCTGGTTTTTTAAGAACATGAGAACATAAGCGGTGCCTCCGCTGGTTCAGACCCGAGGCCCATCATGCCCAGCAGTCCGCTCACGCGGACTTTTTCAAAGAGGTCGAGGCAGATGACCTTAAAATATGCAAAGCCACCTCAGTAACAACTATACATAAATAGACAAATATACCCCCTCCCCTTTTACTAAATCACGATAGCTGTGCAGAGCTGCGCTTAATGTCCTGCGCTGCTCCCGACGCTCAGGCTCCCTGCACTAAAAACCGCTATTGCGGTTTAGTAAAAAGGGGGCCATAGTGCAAAATATAGACAGCCAATATAAATTCTCAAAATTGACACATTTTGATCACTAAATTGAAAATAAAATCATTTTTCCTACCTTTGTTGTCTGGTGATTTCATGAGTCTCTGGTTGCACTTCCTTATGACTGTGCATCTAATATTTTGAAAAATTGCGAGCCATGGAATTGAGGGTGAAATACTCATGTGGATTAAAAACTGGTTGATGGATAGGAAACAGTGTGTGGAAGTAAATGGACAATGCTCAGATTGGAAAAGCGTCACGAATGGAATGCCGCAGGGTTCTGTCCAGAGAAGAGCGACTAAAATGGTTAAGGGGCTGGAAGAGTTGCTGTACAGTGAGAGATTAGAGAAACTGGGCCTCTTCTCCCTTGAAAAGAGGAGACTGAGAGGGAACATGATCAAAACATTCAAGATAATGAAGGGAATAGACTTAGTAGATAAAGACAGGTTGTTCACCCTCTCCAAGGTAGAGAGAACGAGAGGGCACTCTCTAAAGTTAAAAGGGGATAGATTCCGTACAAACATAAGGAAGTTCTTCTTCACCCAGAGAGTGGTAGAAATCTGGAACACTCTTACAGAAGCTGTTATAGGGGAAAACACCCTCCAGGGATTCAAGACAAAGTTAGACAAGTTCCTGCTGAACCAGAACGTACGCAGGTAAGGCTAGTCTCAGGGCACTGGTCTTTGACCTAAGGGCCGCCGCGTGAGCGGACTGCTGGGCACGATGGACCACTCTGCTGACCCAGCAGTGGCAATTCTTATGTTCTTATGTTCCCTTCTTTCTGCCTCCTGCATGCTTCCTCTCCTCCAGACCTCATTCCATTCTCCAACCAACATCTCTCTCTGTCCCTTCATGAGTCCAACTTTTTCTTCCTCTCTTCCTGCATGCCCACTGCCACCTGACACACTCCATTCCCTCCCCCAACTTTTTCTTCCTCTCTCCCTGCCCCCTCACCTTTCTTTCTTTCTCTCTCCCTGCCTCCCCCCAAGCCACCACCGCCAATTTCTCCCCGATGCCATAACAGCTACTGCACAAGCGCTGGGCCCATATGCTTTCGGGGGTATGGGTGTGGGGTGGAGGTGTATGAAGCCTTGTGGGCCCGGCATTTGTTGCCCTTGAGATCTACTGGTCGATCGTGATCAACCTTTTGGGCACTCATGCCATAGAGAAACAAGGTTCTAGGACTCAAAAGAGTAGCAACATTCCATGCTACCGATCCAGGGCAAGCAGTGGCTTCTCCCATGTCTCCCTCAATAACAGACTATGGACTTTTCCTCCAGGAACTTGTCCAAACCTTTCTTAAAACCAGCTACACTATTTGCTCTTACCACAACATCTGGCAATGCGCTCCAAATCTTAACTATTCTCTGAGTGAAAAAAATATTTCCTCCTATTGGTTTTAAGAATATTTCCCTGTAACTTCATCGAGTGTTCCCGTCTTTGTCATTTTTGACGGAGTGAAAAATCAATCCACTTGTACCTGTTCTACTCCACTCAGGATTTTGTAGACTTCAATCCTATCTCCCCTCAACCGTCTCTTTTCCAAGCTGAAGAGCCCAAACCATTTTAGTCTTTCCTCATACGAGAGGAGTTCCATCCCCTTTGTCGTTCTTCTTTGAACCTTTTCTAGCACCACTATATCTTTCTTGAGATAAGGAGGCCAGAACTGAACGCAATACTCCAGGTGAGGTCACTCCATGAAGCAATACAGAGACATTATAACATTCTTAGTCTTGATAACCATTCCCTTTCTAGCTAGTGGCTGTGAAGGAGCATAGAGACTGGCCACACTGAAAAGCTGCTGATTTACTGCTTTTCCACCACTTTGGTCTGTCCTGGCTCAAAGCGTGTGTTCTCTGCTCATTGTATCAACTGGAAGGCACCCAGAAGTGCCTGGGAGTTCACAGGCCTTCATGTCTGGTCATGCCTGCTGACTTCCAGCCAGACCTCTCCTTGCTCAGGATTAAAACCATGATTTATTGCTTTGTTATCATGTCTGTCGGCTTCTCTACAGCCACTGAATCTTATCATCCAGCTTGTCCTCTGGTGTCTGGAAGGTAATTATTGAGCACACAGTTTTCTGAACAGAAAACAAGTGCAAAGAGCTGTCTTGCACTACATTTTGAATGAACAGTGGGCAGTAAGTGCAGTGCATGACACACTTGAAGAGGTCCAGGTCCTTATTTGCGATTATGAATCGACCTTTCAAGTTCAGTTTCTTGCCATCCTAGCTCTATCTTCGAGGGGGTATCGGGGGCATGATTTCAGTGCCAAATTCAGTGCCCGGCAATTTTCCAATGCCAGTTAAACTAAACTAAACTAAAACTTAGCTTTGTATCCCGGGTCTTCAACCAAAAAGGAGCTCGACTCGGTTAACGATGATTGAAAAGATACAAAAGATGGAAAGTTGGGAAAAATGTTAATGTGGCGTAGTAACGGGGCGGGGGAGGGGGCCTGCCCTGAGCACCAGCACCCGTCCTCTCGGCCCCCCTCCTTCCCTGCTTCACAACTGCCGTGCGCATGCCGTCTCCCTTCCCCTGTACCTTTGTAGTGTTTGCGGCGCCAGCAACGACCCCCCAATCTGCTGCTCACAGCAGCGTCGGCACTTCCAGGACCCGCACCTAAGAAATGATGTCAGAGGAAGGTTGGGGGTCGCTGCTCACGCCACAAATATTATAGAGGTTTGGGGGAAGGGGAACGCTCACATGGCAGGAGGGGGAAGGGAAGGAGGGGATGGGGGTAGGAGGGGCACCACCCCCACCGTCCCCATCCCGGGCGCCTCTCACGCTCGCTGTGCCACCGGCTTTATCTTCAGATCTGCATATATCCGGTAGTCGTTCCGCACATCTTGCGACAACTAGAGATTGTGCGTTCTTTTATTTAGTTCCGCGCTTACGGAATAACCTGCCCATAGACTTGAGAAAAGAAGAATCCTATATAAATCTTAAAAAGACGTTTAAAAGCACATTCTTTTCAATTGGCTTTCCCAAATTAGAACGGAGTTAGGGACTGTGATCTGTGTTTATATAATGGTTGATTTTGTAATGGAGAATTTTTAGCTGTCTATATAAATTATGGCTCATTGAGATTTGAATGTTTTACTGTTTTGTCATTAGAATGGTTTTTATGGAGATGTAGTTTGTTTTAATATTTATGAACAAAAAACATTTTTTTAAACTTTTGTTCTTAATCTTTCCTTTTCTATTTTTAATGGAGTTCTTTTCTTGATGAATGTGACTTATGCATTGATCCTTTTAGGCCGTTATGCGGTATATAAAGTTTTTAATAAACATAAACATGTCCTTTACTAGGCCGAGCTACTAAAGGATCCCACCGATTCACTCAAGGCAGTCTACAGTAGCATTAAATAAACTCTCTATGGCCAATTTTGGAGGAACCTAAGGCCACCTCTTCCTTTCCCCTCTCTTTGCCCCTCCTTACCTCCCCCAGCACCTCCTCAAACTCAGAATATAAATACCTGAGCTGGTGGGAATCCCTAAGGCCCGCTAACTGACTTCTTCCTGCTTTGGTGGTCCAGCCTCAGCAGTGTCCCCCAAGCTTCTGCTGCCACCACTCCTCTGAACGTGCTCAGTTTTTCTTGCCTAGAACTGTGGATAAAAATGGGAAATAAAAGCATGATAGTAGGGAAGAGAAACGTACAAGGCCGTTGCCGTCAGCGCTCTGACCCTTTATTTTTCTAGATGATTCCATGCACAATGAGGCACTCTGCAGGAAAGGCCAGATTACATAGGTTGGTCTCTGATCTTAGCCTAGTGCATTTTAAGCTGAGTTCAATATTCAAAGCGACTTAACTGGTCAGAAGTAGCTTCTGGCAAGTTAAATCACCTGTTTGAGGCTGACCACTCCTTTTCAATGGCACTGAAAATGCCCAGTTAGCCCCCGCAACTCAAAACCAGCCACTGTGTGTACTTTCCAGAGGCAGATTCAACAATGGATTTCTTGTCCTATTAACCTTCTTTCTTCCTCCCCTCTTAAAGTCAATCAATTTGTACCTTTGCTTAATCTTTGTAAACCGCATAGAACTTCACGGTATTGCGGTATATAAGCTGTTATTATTATTATTATAAAAGTCAGTCCCATCCTTATGCAGTTTGCCTTAGCCAGTTAAGGTGCTGATTATCCTACTTAACTGGCTCCATAATCCCAGAAATTCAACGCTGGAGTTTAGACACGTCCTGGCATTGAGTTTTGGGGCCAGCGGCGATCAGCAAAATGTTACATGTGCTGACTGAATATTGACCCCCTCAGTTTATTGTAATTAGCAACATTTTGGAAATCTTTTTTTTTTGTCTTGTCTGTACGGCTTGACTAGACTGTAAACTCTCATTGTTTAGTTTGGTTTATTTGTAGTCTTTCTATAAAACCCTTTGACATAAACAAGAGTGATTCACAATATAATATAAACTTAAAGTAAAATTAAATAAACTCGAGTAGGATAAGAAACAGGTTTGGACAATTTCCTGAAGGAATAGTCCATAGTCTGTTTTTAAGACATGGGGGAAGCCACTGCTTGCCCTGGATCGGTATGTTGTTACTCTCTGGTATTCTGGAATCTTGTTATTCCTTGAGATTCTGTATGGAATGTTGCTACTCTTTGGAATTACAGAATCTTGTTACTCTCTGGTATTCTGGAATCTTGTTATTCCTTGAGATTCTGTATGGAATGTTGCTACTCTTTGGGATTCCAGAATCTTGTTACTCTCTGGGATTCCGGAATCTTATTATTCCTTGAGATTCTGTATGGAATGTTGCTACTCTTTGGGATTCCAGAATCTTGTTACTCTCTGGTATTCTGGAATCTTGTTATTCCTTGAGATTCTGTATGGAATGTTGCTACTCTTTGGGATTCCAGAATCTTGTTACTCTCTGGGATTCCGGAATCTTATTATTCCTTGAGATTCTGTATGGAATGTTGCTACTCTTTGGGATTCCAGAATCTTGTTACTCTCTGGTATTCTGGAATCTTGTTATTCCTTGAGATTCTGTATGGAATGTTGCTACTCTTTGGGATTCCAGAATCTTGTTACTCTCTGGGATTCCGGAATCTTATTATTCCTTGAGATTCTGTATGGAATGTTGCTACTCTTTGGGATTCCAGAATCTTCTTACTCTCTGGTATTCTGGAATCTTGTTATTCCTTGAGATTCTGTATGGAATGTTGCTACTCTTTGGGATTCCAGAATCTTGTTACTCTCTGGGATTCCGGAATCTTATTATTCCTTGAGATTCTGTATGGAATGTTGCTACTCTTTGGGATTCCAGAATCTTGTTACTCTCTGGTATTCTGGAATCTTGTTATTCCTTGAGATTCTGTATGGAATGTTGCTACTCTTTGGGATTCCAGAATCTTGTTACTCTCTGGGATTCCGGAATCTTATTACTCCTTGAAATTCTGTATGGACTGTTGCTACTCTTTGGGATTCCAGAATCTTGTTACTCTCTGGTATTCTGGAATCTTGTTATTCCTTGAGATTCTGTATGGAATGTTGCTACTCTTTGGGATTCCAGAATCTTGTTACTCTCTGGGATTCCAGAATCTTATTATTCCTTGAGATTCTGTATGGAATGTTGCTACTCTTTGGGATTCCAGAATCTTGTTACTCTCTGGGATTCCGGAATCTTATTATTCCTTGAGATTCTGTATGGAATGTTGCTACTCTTTAGGATTCCAGAATCTTGTTACTCTCTGGTATTCTGGAATCTTGTTATTCCTTGAGATTCTGTAAGGAATGTTGCTACTCTTTGGGATTCCAGAATCTTGTTACTCTCTGGGATTCCGGATTCTTGTTATTCCTTGAGATTCTGTATGGAATGTTGCTACTCTTTGGGATTCCAGAATCTTGTTACTCTCTGGGATTCCGGAATCTTGTTATTCCTTGAGATTCTGTATGGAATGTCGCTACTCTTTGGGATTCCAGAATCTTGTTACTCTCTGGTATTCCGGAATCTTGTTATTCCTTGAGATTCTGTATGGAATGTCGCTACTCTTTGGGATTCCAGAATCTTGTTACTCTCTGGTATTCCGGAATCTTGTTATTCCTTGAGATTCTGTATGGAATGTTGCTACTCTTTGGGATTCCAGAATCTTGTTACTCTCTGGGATTCTGGAATCTTGTTATTCCTTGAGATTCTGTATGGAATGTTGCTACTCTTTGGGATTCCAGAATCTTGTTACTCTCTGGTATTCCGGAATCTTATTATTCCTTGAGATTCTGTATGGAATGTTGCTACTCTTTGGGATTCCAGAATCTTGTTACTCTCTGGTATTCCGGAATCTTATTATTCCTTGAGATTCTGTATGGAATGTTGCTACTCTTTGGGATTCCAGAATCTTGTTACTCTCTGGGATTCCGGAATCTTGTTATTCCTTGAGATTCTGTATGGAATGTTGCTACTCTTTGGGATTCCAGAATCTTGTTACTCTCTGGGATTCCGGAATCTTGTTATTCCTTGAGATTCTGTATGGAATGTTGCTACTCTTTGGGATTCCAGAATCTTGTTACTCTCTGGGATTCCGGAATCTTATTATTCCTTGAGATTCTGTATGGAATGTTGCTACTCTTTGGGATTCCAGAATCTTGTTACTCTCTGGTATTCTGGAATCTTGTTATTCCTTGAGATTCTGTATGGAATGTTGCTACTCTTTGGGATTCCAGAATCTTGTTACTCTCTGGGATTCCGGAATCTTATTACTCCTTGAAATTCTGTATGGACTGTTGCTACTCTTTGGGATTCCAGAATCTTGTTACTCTCTGGTATTCTGGAATCTTGTTATTCCTTGAGATTCTGTATGGAATGTTGCTACTCTTTGGGATTCCAGAATCTTGTTACTCTCTGGGATTCCAGAATCTTATTATTCCTTGAGATTCTGTATGGAATGTTGCTACTCTTTGGGATTCCAGAATCTTGTTACTCTCTGGGATTCCGGAATCTTATTATTCCTTGAGATTCTGTATGGAATGTTGCTACTCTTTAGGATTCCAGAATCTTGTTACTCTCTGGTATTCTGGAATCTTGTTATTCCTTGAGATTCTGTAAGGAATGTTGCTACTCTTTGGGATTCCAGAATCTTGTTACTCTCTGGGATTCCGGATTCTTGTTATTCCTTGAGATTCTGTATGGAATGTTGCTACTCTTTGGGATTCCAGAATCTTGTTACTCTCTGGGATTCCGGAATCTTGTTATTCCTTGAGATTCTGTATGGAATGTCGCTACTCTTTGGGATTCCAGAATCTTGTTACTCTCTGGTATTCCGGAATCTTGTTATTCCTTGAGATTCTGTATGGAATGTCGCTACTCTTTGGGATTCCAGAATCTTGTTACTCTCTGGTATTCCGGAATCTTGTTATTCCTTGAGATTCTGTATGGAATGTTGCTACTCTTTGGGATTCCAGAATCTTGTTACTCTCTGGGATTCTGGAATCTTGTTATTCCTTGAGATTCTGTATGGAATGTTGCTACTCTTTGGGATTCCAGAATCTTGTTACTCTCTGGTATTCCGGAATCTTATTATTCCTTGAGATTCTGTATGGAATGTTGCTACTCTTTGGGATTCCAGAATCTTGTTACTCTCTGGTATTCCGGAATCTTATTATTCCTTGAGATTCTGTATGGAATGTTGCTACTCTTTGGGATTCCAGAATCTTGTTACTCTCTGGGATTCCGGAATCTTGTTATTCCTTGAGATTCTGTATGGAATGTTGCTACTCTTTGGGATTCCAGAATCTTGTTACTCTCTGGGATTCCGGAATCTTGTTATTCCTTGAGATTCTGTATGGAATGTTGCTACTCTTTGGGATTCCAGAATCTTGTTACTCTCTGGGATTCCGGAATCTTGTTATTCCTTGAGATTCTGTATGGAATGTTGCTACTCTTTGGGATTCCAGAATCTTGTTACTCTCTGGGATTCCGGAATCTTGTTATTCCTTGAGATTCTGTATGGAATGTTGCTACTCTTTGGGATTCCAGAATCTTGTTACTCTCTGGTATTCTGGAATCTTGTTATTCCTTGAGATTCTGTAAGGAATGTTGCTACTCTATGGGATTCCAGAATCTTGTTACTCTCTGGTATTCTGGAATCTTGTTATTCCTTGAGATTCTGTATGGAATGTTGCTACTCTTTGGGATTCCAGAATCTTGTTACTCTCTAGTATTCCAGAATCTTGTTATTCCTTGAGATTCTGTATGGAATGTTGATGCTCTTTGGGATTCCAGAATCTTGTTACTCTCTGGGATTCCGGAATCTTATTATTCCTTGAGATTCTGTATGGAATGTTGATACTCCTTGGGTTTTGGCCAGGTACTAGTGACCTGGATTGGCCACCGTGAGAACGGGCTATTGGCCTTGATGGCCCATTGATCTGACCCAGTAAGGCTAGTCTTATGTTCTTATGATATGTGTGACTTATGATTAAGTCACCACTGTTTGATCAGTTCTTCATGGCTCGACTGTGCCCAGGAAGCCCAAACTTATCCACTCTGTTAAGTTCCATGCCACCAAGCATTAATGGGGGCAATTCTATGACAGGATACACCCTTTTTAGAGACCGTGGTACAGTGCAGGAAGTGCCTATTCTATCATGCTATCTGTGTGCCAAGATATAATACCAGCATAAACCCTCATTGGACCTCCTGAATTAAGGTGTGACCAATTATACAAGGTCAACGGTATAATTGATAAAACTGCGAACTTCACTTCAACTAGAGGTATGGGGGAAGGGAAGATGGGCGCTTGGAGGGAAGAAATGGGTAGAGGGAAGAGAGGAGGGGTGCCTGTGCCCCCAACATGGTGCCCGGAAAAAGGGGGGAGTTTGCCTTGAGACAGCCCTAGTGGTGAAACTTGGTCGTGTCGGCTTTTCTATTCCCTCCCTGACGCGATTACAAAGCTAAGTTTTTACTTACAAAGTTTTTTGTTTAATAACATACTATGCTCTCGATGCTATTTATTTGACTAAGAAAATAATTTAATACTCGGAAGATTACTAGGATTACTATGAATTTTGAGCACTTTCTTGCACTTTAAAATTTTCAAAAAAATGGACTGATGTTAAGACACTGTGGAACAGCATTTCAGCTACTATAAGTGTTATTCCTGAAGTCCTAGAAAAAATTGCCTTTAATAATGTAATTGCAATTGCAACATAAGCAATATATATTTGGTTCTAACTTTTTGTGCTTTTCTAGAACTTTTCCAAAGACCATTTAGTGCCTTTAGCTCGATATCAATGTTTCTCTAACCATAATGCTCTATGACCTCACAATGCAGGTGTTAAGAGCCTTAGGTCTCCTTTTTAGCGCATACGCTATTCCACGCGTTAAGGCCCTAACGCGCCTTCATAAAAGGAGCCCTTAGCTTAGAAACATAGAAACATGACGGCAGATAAAGACCAAATGGCCCATCCAGTCTCCCTATTGGCTAAAGCTGATGTGTGTGACGTCATCCTCGCATGGTCACATGTCCTCCCAATGCGGCCGGAGCTCGTTGGGGCTTTCCAAACAGGGGACAAACTGCCAGGTTTTGGAAAGTCTGTCTGGGACCCCAGGCAGTCCTATAAAAAGAGCACATGTCCTGGTTTTCCCAGACGTCTGGTGACCCTACCCTGTGCCAGAACCACCAGCATTGAGTAGCTGCTTGAGGAGGGCTGGTCCTTTGGGCTCCTTTTACAAAGCTGCGTTAGGGCTTTAATGCACAGAATAGCGCGCGCTGAATTGTCACGCGCACTAGACTTTAACGCCACCATTGAGCTGGCGTTAGTTCTAGAAGCGTAGCGTGGGTTTAGCGCACGCTAAAATCCTGCAGGCGCTAAAAACGCTAACGCACCTCAGTAAAAGGAGCCCTTTGTGAGCCCAGTGCAGTTCTGTCCTCGCACGGCCTGCCTTGTTGTTTGAAGCCTACTGTCTCTTCTTACAGAACAGTTTCACTTCGGACGTGCCGGCATCCAAAGAGTGAGTAGTGATTTTGCAATCTTTCAACAAAGTTTATAATTTTGGTGTCATTAGAGGCATATCAGGCCGTTTAGGCCAAAATATGTACATGTCGAGTCTCTTTTTGAATGAATTACGAACTACAGCACCCTGTGGTCGCCTTCACCGTTCTTTTCGTCTCTACTGTGATGGAGTACCATTAAGGGGAAGTGACAGAGTCCTGTCGGCATTGGCCGACTGAATTTCTTTCTTTCTTTCTTTCTTTCATGGCAAAATCTGCTTCGGATCTTTGAAAAAAACTGAAGTGAATTTGTAGAAATCCAGTCTGGATTACTTCAAATCAATGGATCTGTTCCAGATATTCCTTGGTTGTTCTATCTGGGGAAAATCTAAAAAGTTCATCAGACTTAAAACCGGACTGGAAGTCTCAAGATTCATATTCCGCTTTCAATTGTTCCTTTATCCTGCTCTTGCTAAGGTTCAGAGCTCTGCGTTTTAACATCAACAGCACTTAAGAAGCAGAAGAAAATAAATTCACACAGGCAAACAATATTCCTATTGTATGATTATCACATATTAGCTTTCACCATTAAATGGGATTAGACTTTGGGAAGGAAATTGAAACCTGATGCTTTTTTGTTCAGAGGAGGATTGGGAAGGGAAACAAGACATGGAAAAGTGTACTGTGGAAGATTTCCAAAAAGCTGAGATCACGAACACACATATCCTTTTGTGCACATGCATGAACACCCACACACATGCACGCGTGTAGGCACTAAGATCCCCACCCCCTATATACACACACACACTTGTTTGAGCTCCACAGCTGCATAAATTCAAGCTGTCACTAGATGAATAATCCATTAATCTCAGCATGGAAAATTAACTAATGAATTGAAACTAATTAGTTAGATATGGAGAGAGCAAGCTATCACCTGTTTGTTGCTAAAAGCATGCATTAGATGTGTGGCAAAGAAGCAGTTAGGCTTAAATGCGGAGAAAGATGAACAGAGGAGTTAAAAAAAAAAAAGGATGAGAGAAGCAAGAAAAGTGAATGAGACGAGGAAAAGAAGGACAAAAGCACTTGCCAAAAGGAGAGAGGAGATAGGGAGATCAGTCTAAAGAGCGGACTCCCCCCAGGTTTGGAGTGCATTTCTCTAAAGCAGTGACCACCCCCCCCCCCCCCCAGCCAGTCGGGTTTTCAAGATATCCCTCATGAATATGCATGAGGAAGATTTGCATGCCTGTCATCTCTATTATATGCAAATCTGTCTCATGCATATTCATGAGGTATTTCTTGAAACCCCCCGACTGGCTAGGGGTTTAAGAACTACTGCTCTTGAGAATATTGCATTCAACTTACACACACCGTCTCTTCCCGCTAAGGGGGTCATGTACTAACTTTATATGCCAGGTGTGTGCATAAATGTTTAGAATAATGACATTTGCATGTTTATGTGTGCACTTTCACACCTAACTGCCAAAACTCAGCCTAAGTGCTATCCTGAAAATAACCTACAGTAGGGGTCTCAAAGTTCCTCCTTGAGGGCCGCAATCCAGTCGGGTTTTCAGGATTTCCCCAATGAATATGCATGACATCTATGTGCATATACTGCTTTCAATGCATATTCATTGGGGAAATCCTGAAAACCCGACTGGATTGCGGCCCTCAAGGAGGGACTTTGAGATCCCTGCCCTACGTCCTTGGGATGACCCTACCTGAATGTGAGGTTTTAAAAATGGCGCTATCAGAATTACTGTTCAGGGCAAAGTAATGCAAATCACAGTTACCAAATGATAGGGTCCACCTTAGGGGTCGGCATCCATGAAAAAGATCTAGGTGTTATCGCAGATAATAGGCTGAAACCATCTTCCCATTGTGTGGTAAGGTGGCCAAAAAATCAAATAGAATGCTAAGAATTATTAGGAAGAGGATGGTAATTAAGACCAAGAATGTTATAATGCCTCTGTATCGCTCCGTGGTGTAACCTCATCTTGAGAATTGTATTCAGTTCTTGTCACTGTATCTAAAAATATATATATAATGAAATTAGAAAAGGTTCAAAGAAGAGCAACCAAAATGATAAAGGCTATGGAACTCCTCTCGTATGAGGTTTGGAAAAGAGATGGCCAAGGGGCAATATGATTAAGTCTCATAAATCCTTAGTGGTGTAGAACAGGTAAAAATGAATTGATTTTTTGCTCTTTCATAAATTATAAAGACTATGGGATACTCAATGAAGTTATGTGGAAATACCTTTAAAACCAATAGGAGGAAATATTTTGTCACTGAAAGAATAGTTAAGTTCTAGAACTTATTGCTGGAAATGTGGTAACAGCGATTAGTGTAGCTGGGTTTAAAAAAAGATTTGGAGAAATTCCTGAAGGAAAAGTCCAGAGTCTGCTATTGAGACAGGCATGGGGAAGCCACTGCTTATCATGGGATTTGTAGCATGCAACGTTGCTACTATTTCAGGTTCCAAAATCTTGCTTACTCTTTGAGATTCCGGAATGTTGCTACTAACTGAGATTCTGCCAGGTCCTTGTGACCTGGATTGATACTGGGCTTGATGGAGCACTGGTCTGACCCAGCATGTCTATTTTTATATTCTTATGTCCAAAATCAGGGCTGGGCCAATTTTGCTTGGTTGACCAGACGTCAATTGGTGATCCCTTTCTCATCCTCCCCTCTCCCACAGTATTCTCACTCCTCAAATCTCCAACAACCTTAAGATTCATCCTAGACTCCATGTCCTGGCCTACAACCCTGGAAGCAGGATCTTTCAGTTATATCAGTCTGATGCTTATCTGCCCACAGCTGTGCTCTTCAGAGCTTGGAATATATGCCAAACTGTTGATATGAAATAACATGGAAATATGAACAAATTCTTTTGTATGCTGTTGTGCCATTGACGACTCCAAAATGACAGAAAAATCAAACGAGCATCATTATTTTCTGCTCTCTGTATTAAGAACATAAGACTAGCCTTACTGGGTCAGACCAATGGTCCATCTGGCCCAGCATCCCGTCTTCAATAAAACAAGCTAGCTGTTGAACATAAGAACCTAAGAAATGCCTTCACCGGATCAGACCGAGGTCCATCCAGTCCGGTGACCCGCACACGCGGCGGCCCATTTAGGTACTCCTTTTTAATGACCCGGATTTGCCGTATCCTTCAATATGATATGCAAGAAGGTGTGCATCCAACTTGCGTTTGAAACCTAGCACAGTATTTTCTGCCACCACCTCCTCCGGGAGAGCATTCCAAGCACCCACCACGCGCCGTGTGAAACAGAACTTCCTGACATTTGTCCTGAACCTGCTGCCACTCAGTTTCAGGCTATGACCTCTTGTCCGTGTCACATCTGAAAATGTCAGTAATGCTGCTTCTTGGTCTATTTTATCAAATCCTTTTAATATTTTAAAAGTCTCTGTCAAGTCCCCTCTCAGTCTTCTCTTCTCGAGGGTAAACAGTCCCAGTTTCCTGAGTCCACTAGAAGCGGAAGTAAAGAGCGCATGCTTGTTGAAAAAATAAATGCGACGTGATACATTGCAACAAGCAAAACAAATTAGATAGAGCAGATGGGAAAAATGAAACATTACACATAGCATAGCATAAGACTGGAATGAAACCACAGTATGCCACGAAATAACCTTTTTTTTTTTTTTTCTCTCTCGCACAGTCCTGGTTTATACAAGAGGAGAATTTAGGAGAGTACGGCCTGTTGCATTATAGCAAGTGGAATTGCCTGCTAATGAAATTATTAGCTCAATAATTTAAGAGCAACCTACGTTGCTTTTACAGTAAATGACAAAGCCCAGAACATGTTAACAGCCCCGGCCTGACTCTCAGTACAAGTTTAAACAGCTCGAGCTGCCCCAGGTGTACGCCGTAGTCTTGGGCTCTTTTAAGAGCGGGTTGTTGTTTTTTCTTCAGGCTCTCAGCCAAATCCAGCAGTTTGTTGATGTTGAGGACTGCCAAGCTCACAAGGGACCTGTTATTGAGTGAACCATGTCCCAGCACCCTCTCTCCCCTCAACTGGATTTACAAGCTGAGTCTTGAGGCCTGGGAGGGGGAGGGGGGGAGAGCAACAGAGCTCTTCTTGGCTTCTTGGCCTGACAGACAGATTGATTTTTGTGGCTTGGGAAGATACTGAATTTGTGTTCCACCTAAAGGCAAGATGTGGGCTCAGGTAAGGCACATCTTCAGAAGCATGACTGGTTCAGTTCCATGGGACTGGCACATGGTTTGGACTGAGAAACAAATCTTGTCACCAATTACTACGACGACGACTATTTGTCATTTATATGGCGCTGAAAGACCTACACAGCACTGTACATTTAACATGTAATAGATGGTCCCTGCTCATAAGAGCTTACAATCTATTTTGGACAGACAGATGGGACATATAGGGGTTGGGGGTTTTTTTGCAGAGAGAATGATAAGATGGACATAGGTATCTTAGAGTGAATGGGAGTTAGGAGTTGAAAACAGCCTCGAAAAAGTGTTTGGATTTGAATACTTCTAGAGAAAGAGCCTGATGTAATGACTCAGGCAGTCTGTTTCAGGCAAATGGTGCAGCAAGAAAGAAGGGACGGAGTCTGGAGTTGGCAGTGGAGGAGAAGGGTACAGATAGGAGGGACCAACACACCACGTGCCCCCTGCGTTCTGATCACCCCTCCCACCAAATCCTGGTGGTCTAGAGGGCTGGTGGGGTTTGGATGCATGCCGGTGATTGCACTAAGAGGAGCCTAAGGCCCCGATTGGCTCAGGTGTCTAAGGTCCCTCCCCTAGGGGAGGGGTATTAGGCTCCTTAGCCAATCGGGGCCTTAGGCTCCTTCCAGGATGCAAAAGGAGGGGGAGGGCAACCCTCCTGCCTGATTTTCAATGAAAGATACGAGGGGAAGTATCAGGAGTGGAATGTTCTTGAGCAGGGGAGGGTCTGATATGATCTCCCCAGCCCACTAGACCACCAGGATTTTGTGGGAGGGGTTTGAGGAGATTGGAAGCCGGAAGGGGGAGCACATAGTGTCTGGGGTGTTGGAGGGTTTGAAACCCGTACACTTAGCAAGGGGTTAGAGAGGAGGAGAAAAGCCGGGGGGCGGACCACCCCCTGCCCCCTTTACCATGCCACTGAGTAATAGGACCCTTTATTGACGCATTGACTTCCCTCAGATCATAATGAAAGCAACTCCTCCAATGTTGTGCCTATCTTAACAAATGCCTTATGCTGGATGTGATTTCCAATATTTTTATTTTTTTTTAAATATAGCATTCGTTTTAGCTACAGGTGATATTAATTAAAGCACCTGCTACCATTATGCCTAATCGCTTGCTCCTAGCCATGAAAAAAAAAAAAGTGTTTTTCTTTAAATGCCAGCACAATGCAACATTATGTCTGAACTGTACTGCAGCTGTGACTAACCGAAAGCGGGTTTATGGAATAACTGCTATACACAGCTCTGATCCAGCAGAAATGGTAGTGATTAAATGCGACCGTGTCCCCATATGCTGTGCTGCCGTATAAAGCAGTATATATAGAAAAGAACTGGCAAAAATGCGATACTTCACCTGATGGCCCAGTTTCCGGGGGGGGGGGGGGGGGGGGGAGGGGGGTTCTTCAGCTGAGGATTAGCCCAATGCAGTAGCACAAGGCTGAGGAGATGAGCAGCCTGCCTCTCCCCTCTTTCCTTCAGCAATGAATCCAGGAAGCCTCCCAGCTCTGGAGCTGTGGTGCAGTGGTTAGAGCATCCTGAGGTTGTGGGTTCACATCCTGTACCTCTCCTTGTGCCCCTGGGCAAGTCACTTGACCCCATTGCCCCAGGTACATTAGATGGAGTAGGAGTCCACTGGGACAGTTAAGGAAAAATGCTTGAGTACCTAAATAATTTGTAATCTGCATAGAATATAATTTTTTTTTTTTTAAACCCTGCTCGTAAACTTTTGGGAGGAACATTCTGACTCTTTTGGTCCTGCATGTGCCACATATCATCCCATGAAAGAGCCGGATGGTTGGATTGTTCCACGTTATTTCTAAAATGTGAATGAGGATGAAGTTGGATCTAGCAGGACGGGTTTTCTGATCCATTAAGGTCTCCAAATGGGTTATTCGTGCCTATCGGTAAAAGCTCTCCCCCAGCCTGGACGCATTTGACTCGATCTCAGCTTCTCAAATTTATTGCTCTTGTTCACTTCAATTCTTGCATTGTGCCAAAGAGAGCTTCCTTCTGGAGTTCATAGAGAACAATATTGTACCCTTTGTCCTGAAGTGTATTAGTTGGTCTTTCCCTAGAAATTCCCTGGGCTCTCCTGATGTCACTTCCTGGTCCTGCAACCAGGAAGTGACTTCAGAGGGAGAGCTGAGGCCAGTGCAAGCAGTGGGTTGGACATGCTGCTAGTGCTGGTAAACAGTAAGAGGCCTGCCGATGCCTCCACCAAGACGGCAGTCTGCCCCTCCCCCTTGCTCCTCCTTACTAGGGTTGCCAGATAGACCCGCCCCAGGCCCGCCCAGCCCACCCATCCCCGCCCTGTCCTGCCCCATCACACCCCGATCCCCCCCAACCCACCCAAGCCCTGCTTCCAACCCCGCCCCCTGCTGCCTGCTTTCATCGGGCAGGACATCCGCGCATACACAAATGCAATGCAATAATGTCACTTGCACATGATGTCATCGCGTGGTATCCATGCATGCACGGATGCCCTCCTGCCCGAAGGAAAGCTTTTAAAACCCAGACAAAGTGCTGGGTTTTGTAAAGCCGTCCGGGAAATTTGTATGTCTGGTAACCCTACTCCTTTCTATGCCACTGCCGTGTGCTAAGGCCACTTTTACCACCAGGATAAAATAGCCAATCATTTCTATTTCTCCCATTAATGGTCATGTGGCAATTTTTCCATTCGCCCCTACTACCATCCATTATGTAGGCGGTAAGGACTCTACAAGTGGTAATGTAGTTGTGCTAACCAGTTACCACTCTTCATGCCCCCAGGCTAGGGTTGCCAGATTTTCCAGTTGGAAAATCCAGACCCCTTAGACCCGCCCATCCCCACCCTGTAAATGCTTTCGTCAGTCAGGGAGGAAGTCCGCACATGCACGGACTTCCTTCCTGCCCGACGCCATTTGAGAAGGCTTTTCAAAACCCTGCTCCAGGCACATGCAAAAAGTACACGTGAAGCCTGCTTATGCTCCTTTGAAGCCCTTTTTTTGCTGTGGTTCATGCTTACCGTACCATGCTTATCACACATCCCCCTCATATAATGCTCCATGAATTATTTCACGTTTCTTTGAATGGCGGCGATTTCCAGAAGTCTCCCCAACTTCGCTCATTAACTGCAGCTAACTTGCACAGCTCGATACTATCGCCCCCAAATCCACGTCCTATAAGAACCTTTTCTTCCATATTATGAAGAATTAACACAAATGGCCACTATCTGAGCTTTGAAAGAAATGAGTCTGTATAATTTCGTGTTGTCAGAGTAAGTTAGCTTTATGACCTGCATTAACAAAAAAAACCACCACCTAAATGCTGCTTTAATTAAGCAAGAAAAAAACATTGGAGAACATTAGATTCCTGTTCCAACATGTAGCTGTCAGCACCCTGCTAACCATCTGAATTGAACTACGTCTCCATTTCATAGCTGGAAAAATCTAACTGCAAAACTGTGGCTTATTTCTTAAAGAAACAGCGGGATGCATTTATTTTTATGGATTTCTTTTGGCACTGTCAAATACTAAAAGGTAGGGCTGTCTTTTGCTTCAGTATGAAGAACTCTCCCAATCTGTGTGGATATTCATGAACATACCATATTTTGAATTCATTTATGTATAGAATGTAAGCTTATATAACGTGGTCGACACACTGAAACAGGCTTGTGGTGGTCTAGGACCCCCGGAAAGGACGAAAGAACATTATCTTTCAAAAAAAATAGCAGAACTTGTGAGGTTGAACACAAACAATTTTATTTAAATTGCATAATATTGACATACTTTGCATGCATTTTTTTTTTTTTGTAAATCTTTATTGATTTTCAAACGTTAACAGTGCAATACAATTAATTTTAAACAAAAACACTACACAGAACGCACTTTAAATTTACAAATAATTCAGAAAACAATCATTTTCTCCCCCTCTCCCCCCATAACAAATACAAGAAGAAGTACATATTTAATTTCAATAATATAGATAATTTAGTATAGCAAACCAGAATACATTCCCTTCCCCCCACCCACCCACCCTGGATGTGTAAGGAAAGGTACATGCCAGCTATTGTGACTCAATAAATGCAGTCAAGGGGCTCCACACCATTTGGAATGCGTTACTAGATCCCAAACATTCCGCGTTCATTCTTTCATGCTTGTAACTGGAACATAGGTTTGCCCACCAGAAAGTGTAATTCAGTCGATCGTAACTCTTCCAGTTACGTGTAACCATCTGGATGGCTATTCCCATCATTATCAAGAAAAGCCGGCTTTTATGTCGATCCAAAGAAGGTTTAATATGTAATAGAGGACCACAAATTATGGCTTCATAAGTCATTGGTATCGATGACGCAAGTACAACATTGATTTGTCCCCAAATCGACTTCCAAAAATTAAGTATCAATGGACAATAGAACAACAGATGATCCAAAGTCCCTATATCAACATGACAATGCCAGCGTCTATTAGATTTAGAACTGTCTAACTTTTGCAAACGAACTGGGGTCCAAAAAATCCTATGCAACAAGAAAAACCAAGTTTGTCTCATAGATGCTGACGCTGTACATTTCAATCTCCAAGTCCAAATTCATGGCCATCGAGATGCAGAAATATACTGCTCTATCTCCATGCTCCAAATATCTCTAAGACTATTTTTTTGTTTTTTTATTTAAGCATTCAGAAATTAATTTATACTATCTGGCGGCCTGATGTCCTAAAAGATCTGTCTGGAAGCATAGGATCTGCAAACTATAGTATGTTTTTAAATTTTGCCAATCAGGGAACCCACTCTGAATGGCCTGCTTCAACTGCAACCATCTATAATTTTGAGTCTTTAAAATACCAAATGATTGTTGCAATCGTGAAAAATCAAGCAGCCTCCCATTTGCATGCATTTTCATGTGTCGCTTCTCACTATTATTTAGCTGACATCTCATTACCGAGGCATGTGTAAAAGACAGATAATGGTGGATTTTGCCATTTTATCTGCATTATTTGACCCAAATCATGCATTATTCCCTCTATGGAGGGCAATTGCTTCCTTCCTCACTGTGCAAAAGTGAAACTAAAAGTTGGGTTAGGTCAGGGAAGGGTGCATAGGAGCTTTCTATTGGGTACTTTGGCACCTAATTCAAAGGGGGTATAAAACTAAGCAGGAGCAAGATAGCCCCTTTCACCTGGCTGCCCGGGTTTAAATCTCATTTAACAATGGTTCTAAGAAATTGAAAAAGAAACACTCCATTTCTAATTACTTCCCAACCCAACATGGATCCTCCTTGAAATGATAGTGCATTAGGAAATTGCACAAAAATTGGCCCAGTCCATTCACCAAAGAACAATTGGCATCCCCGTGGTTGTTTTCAATGTGTCCAGCCGTCTGATTGCAAGTCACCCTCTTTACTTGGTTCTTTCAGTCTTCCCAAACATGATGTCCTTCTCCACCAAAATAAGGCAGTCATAGCTTTATCATTTGGGCTTCGAGTGACATAGCCGGTTTGATCTCTTCCAGAATCAATTGGTTAGTTCTTCTGGCAGTCCACGGCATGCCTAAAGTCCTTCTCCAGCACCAAAGCTCAAATGAGTCAATCTTCTTTCTGTCTTGTTTCCATAGAATTACCCCTCACAATCATTGTCCCAGGTACATTTGATAGAGGGTGAGCCCACTGGGACAGAAAGGGAAAAATGCTTGAGTACCTGAATATAAACCACTTAGGTTATAAGTAGACAGTACCTTACTTGCAGCCAGAAGGATAGGACGCAGTGGCGTTTGACACATAACCTACCTAACTGTTGAAGACTCTACAGTAGGGATGGCCAATGTTGGTCAATGAGCTCTGCAACCCAGTCAGGTTTCCATGATTTCCACAACAGTATGCAGAAGATTTATTTGCATAAAACGGAGGCAGTGAATGGAAGTACGTCTCATGCGTAGAAATCCTGAGGACCCGATTGAGTTGTGGCCCCCGGGGACCAACATTGAGCACCCCCTGCCATAGAAGCAATATTCCAAAACTTGGACACAGCATAAAAACAAACAGATGGCTTGTCCACTTACCTGTATACTCAGTATTCAGGGGTGCTATCATATGTTTCTCAGGTAAAATTAAGACATGTGAAAATAAAAAATATAATGATGTTGATTTGAATTGGGCTGTTGAATATATACTGTACAATGTATTCATTTAAGACTACTATGTTTGTGGCTGAATATTAACACTACGCAGGTAACACTGTGTCTCCTCCCTGGAAAGAGCCTGGCTCCTCATAATCTTATATGGATAACTTTTGACTGAATATGAAGATAACGGGCCAAAGTTGGAAAGTAGACGATGCTAACCACCTAACTTCATTGAGTTGTGTTTGAAGATACTGGCCAAAAAATGAAGGGGTCACTGGCGTAGCAAGGGGGTGCAGTCTTAGTAAAGAGCGCAGGCACCCTCCTTCCCAACTCCCCATGCCACCTGTGTGTGCCCCTTCCCTTGCCTTATACCTCTTTAATTATTCCTGCACGAGCAGAATTACGAACTTGCTGCCCACGTCGGTGTCGCCTCTCTCTGATGTCACTTCCGGGCACCGCACTTCAGAAGTGATATCAGAGGGATAGCTGACATCACGCGGGCAGCAAGTTTGTGCAATTGCTCTCACCTGGAAAATGAAAAAGGTATGGAGGAAAGGAAGGGGGGTTAGGAAGGAGCAAGAGGGGTGCCACTGCCCTGAGCACCACTGACCCTTGCTAAGCCACTGGAAGGGGTCAACTTTCTTAACCTTTTCTTATCGTGTGTCCCGGATGACGGGACATTCCAAAAATGACATAGACAGTGGATAAACAGTCTGTATGGACTAATAAAGAGCCAGGAACACAAAATATTTGAATTTACAGACTTATGACTTATTTACATTGGCCCTGATTCTGTATAGGACGCCCTGGGCTAATCAGGCCTTAGGATTAGTGGGGATGGGCGGACCCGCTATGCCTAAGGACTGATTGGTCCAGGCTTCTAGAGCCTGGGCCAATCAGGCCTTAGATTTAGCGGGGATGGGCCGGGAAGGGGCGGGCCTGTCTCATTTCCACGAGGCGGGCCCGTCGGCTGGACGGCAGCAAGACCCATCCAGCCGACCAACATGTAAAGGTTAGTTGGGGGAGAGAGGTTAGTTTTGGGGTGGGGGGGGTCGTTGGGCTTTCCGGCAGGAGGATTGGGCATCCTCCTGCCCACGATTACCAGTTTGGGGGGGAGGGGGGTTCCAGGGGGGTTCCGGCAGGAGGACTGGGCATCCTCCTGCCCACGATTACCAGTTTGGGGGGGAGGGGAGCTCCAGGGGGTTCCGGCAGGAGGAATGGGCATCCTCCTGTCGGCGATGGGACAGGCGGCCGCGACCGAGGCCGCTATACTTATTGCAGCAGGGAGATCCCTTGCTGCCATAAGTATAGCGGCCGCGTCTACTTACAATGTAGACCAGCATTTTGCTGGCCTACATTTTAAGCTTCTCTTCCTCTACTAGGGAGACACGTAGGGCCGCCTAGGTTCGCCTAAGGCCCTTAGGTGAGCTTAGGCATCTTGCAGGTCTCCCTAGGCTCCCGGAGGCGCCTTCAATATAGGCGGCCTGCCTGGGGAGCATTTTTTTAAAAAACGTGCATCCCGATTGGCTGATTAGACAGCTGTAGGAGGCCTACAGCTGCCTAAAATCGGAACACACATTGGAGAATCAGGCCCATTATGTTTACAATAGCCGTAAATGATAACGGTGAATAATACAAAACTTTGCTAAAATAATTACGATTGGAGCCAGCGTAACGTAAAATTTATTACGATAGGAAAAGGTTAAAAGTCAATACAATACTCTGTGACATGTTTTTTAAAAATTAAATATAGGTTCTCCTTCATGCATGAAAATCTGACCACTAGTTTGTGTCTTAGGAGGAAGTGATGATGTGCAATCCAAAGTTTGTGAATATCCACCAAAGCCAGAACGCAGAAGGAGGGAGGGAAAGCAGAGGTTTTCTCTAATCTCTTCATTATCTAATTATGTATGCTTGAGCTTTATTAAAAAGTGAGCTGCCTCATCAGGAAGGCTTGGAAAATGTCATCCGATAGCACCAATTAGAGCCGGCGTAAGGCAGAGTAAAACACGGCAAGCCCTTCAAGATCGTCTGTCCTAAGGAAAGTGGGACATTTGGCAAACTACAGGCCCTGAATTTCTCCCTCTCCCGTGTTAATATTGAAATGAGACTTTCGAATGATGAATGTTTATTGAATTTGAAATAGTTCAGGATAACTAGCGCATATTCCTAAGGTTAGAATGACATTTTGAAATAAACATTGGATTCATATGATTTACAGTAGTAGCAATGCTAGTATTTTGAGATAAATTAGTTGACAGAACCATGACATGAATCCAGTTTTTTGAACGGCAAATCTTTCTGTGTACTGATTGTTGTCTGAAGTCTGTTAAAACATCAACCTTTTACACCTGATTTAATATCTGCATATGGTACAGACAGCTGAGAAGTGATTTTAGTGAAAGGAAATATTGAAAGCATGGGGTGTATAACTTTTATTCTAAACACATGTAAAAATATATGACTCAGTTCAGTCCAAAGAAAGTATATTTCTGGAGAGTGAAGAGCAGAATTTAATCAAATTGCTGTATAAAAATCAAATAAAATCAGGGTGTACAGGAAGAATTGCCATCATGGACCTTCTAAGGACTTCTATTCATATCAAAGACCTGTCTACAAAGACTTATTCACCTAATTACATCCACACCTTGTAATTATCACTGTGAGTCTAGAGACCTGACCTGAGGCTAATGTCAGCCTGGGCCACCCTGTTGGCACATGCAAGTAGCTCCCATTCGGGTCAAAGGGAACAATTTTGACACCCTGAAAAACCTACCTAGTTCCTACCTATCTTGGAAGATGTGGAAAGGTTCATTGCTCCTCAATTAAACATTATCCTACTACAGGAAGCTTGAACCTTTTGTGAAGAAGTTTTGCTGCATCATGAATAAGTAAGCTCCGGAACTCCTTGCTAGAGGATGTGGTTACAGCGGTTGGTGTATCTGGATTTTAAAAAAAATTTTAGAGAAGTTCCTGGAGGAAAAGTCCAAAGTCTGCTATTGTGACTGACTTGGGGGAAGCCACTGCTTGCCCTAAGATCAGTAGCATGGAATGTTGCTACTCTTGGGTTTCTGCCAAGTACTTGGGACCTGGGTTGGCCACTGTTGGATACAGGATACTGGGCTTGATGGGCCATTGGCCTGACCCAGTATGGGTGACATGGAGTGACATGTTCATATTTCTAGTGTCCTATGATGTTTGATAACAGTATTTTGTATGATTTGTAGATGGCAAAAGTCTTTCATCCTGAAGCCTTTGTAAGGGGCATTATAGTAATCTTTCTCTCTCCTTCTCCTTTTCCCCATACCCTGGGCCTAATTCTGGAAATGGCGCCTGCCGCGGTTGGCACCTGCAAAATGGGCACCTACCGTGTGTCAATCACTGGTAGGCGCTGCATCAAGAATTGCATCTATTTTTTGTACAGATGCCTTAAATGTAGGCAAGCGTTTTACAGTCTGATTCGCACCTACAGAAGCGCCTAGGCATGCATATGGATTCCTAAGTCCACTTCCGGCATAAGCCATGCCTATATCAGCCTTAGGCATCCGTAGACATGCCTAGGTGCTTCCATAGGCATGAGTCAGATTGCCTACATTGTAGGCATAGTTCGCCGCATCGATTTCTTTTTTTTTTTTTTTTTTTTTAATGTGCATCCCGATTGGTCCATTAGATGGCAGTAGGATACCTACCGCTGCCTACAATTGGGGGCACTGTTTTGAGAATCAGGAACTCTGTATCTAGTACCTCCCCTTCCCTTCTATATTTCCCTCCCTCAGGGTCAAGCATCTCCTCTTTGTTTTCTCCACCAAGTGCCTAATATCTTCCCATCCTTATCTCCCCAGATATTCAGCATCTTCTCTCTTTTGTTTATCCTCTTGGACCCTCCTCTGTCACTGCTGATGCATTTGTGGTGTCACCACTACCACCATTATCCTCTGCTTACACTAAAGAAGAGTCACGGTGGCCAGTGCGGGACCTTGAGCTTACATGTATGTTCAAAGCCTGCCACATCAGCCATCCACCCTGGTAAAATCACACAACATTCAAAATGTACTATTTCTGTACAGATTTTTTTGGGGTGGGAGGGTTAGAAAGCCAGGGAGGGTACTATTAGATAAAATTAAGGGAGGGGTGGAGTGTGTCTTACATTTACAAAAGAAAAGTATGTTGCATCAGGGCTTTCAGTGATGAGGGCATTCATTTAGACCTTGAGGTCCTCTTAAGATGGTAACGAAGGGAGTGTTGCCACAACACATTAGCTTTTTCTTTGGGCTGATCCAGTTTTCGTCTTAGCCCACTTCATACAGGACTGCCCAAGTTCCTACTGGTAGGGGAGGGGTAGCAATCTTAGTTTTAATTGCACAAGGGAGGCGACTCTACTGAAACCCTGAGGAGCTCTCTTTCCTTCATGATTAAAACTGTGAGGTGTCTGCGCTACCAGTGGAATCTGGTGCATCTCAAAGGGAACTTGCATATGTCAACGTTGCCAGCAATACATCGCGAGGCCAGTAGCAGTTGCTGTGATCGTAAAACCTCGTGATAGTGCTCGCCATTTATCTATGCACCAGGGTCAATAAAAGCTCCATGCGTCCCATTTTGGGCCTGCCAAAAGAGACCATGATCAGTCTGCTGAATGTCAAGCAAGTATGCTGAAGACGATTGGCAGCAATATCGTTCATTAAATTGGCCGTTTTAGGTGTTGAAATCGATAGCATGAGAGTTGTTTGGACTGTGTCATATGAGCAATGTGGTTATTCTTGGTTAGCCTCCTCTTAAGACACCGATTCAGAACACTTGACTGAGACACGCTGGCCATTTGACTAATTTGATGAATGGACTTGAGAGTTCTAGGTGCGTCTTGTTGACTCAGCATGAGTTCGTCAACTGTGGCAACATTTCTTCAGTGCAAACAATTGGTCCTTCTGCTTCCTAACTTGCAATCAGTTGAGCTCGTTAGTCATCATTTCTTCAAAACCTCGTCCACCTCTTTTCTGGAAACCCTCATACTAGTCTATGAGAACCCTAACCTCCAGTTACAAATTTTTAATAGGGATCAGATCCTCCTGTGTTAAAGCCATGGTAACTAATATATTTGTTTGAGCTTGTAAGCTTCCTTTACCATTTTCTCAGTTGTGGCCCTACCAGCTCCTGTAAGGGAAGAGACCAACCTTGTGCGTTTCAAGGGCCTACTTAAGAGTCAAAGAAGCTTTCAATACTTGATTCAATCACTCATATTATTCCTCAAATTTCTTCAAAGAAACAAGTAGCAATGTTCCCTTTCCTTTTGTTTCCTCCCTATTAGGCTTTCTTTCCTATACAATTTGTAGTTCCATCCTAGTTTCTTTTTTATCTCATGTCTGTTGCCTATTCATTAATTAAATGGCATATTGATGTTTATTTTTAATTTTTTTGTACTTCTCCTGTTTATGTTAATGGCACTGTTTTTATTTTATCATGCTTTTATTTTTCTCTTCCCTTTTATTTCACTTAGAAATTGGATAAACGATCAAATCAAATTTTAATAAAAACTTGAAACCTCGTATCAGAAAATGTAGCTTAGCACGTTTAGAATAAACCACTAAACCAAAAGCAAAATGTCATCTGTGCCTATCATAATCGCTAGGTGATAGTGACATCAAGTATAGGCTTATTACGAATTTACCCTCCCCCCTTGTATGAAGCCACATTAGCGTTTTTTTTATCACCAGCCGTAGCGGTAAAAGTTCTGACGCTCGTAGGAATTCTGTGAACATTGGAGCTTTTACCACCATGGCTGGTGATTTTAGGTTTCAAACAATTTTTATTGATGCAAACAACAAAACACAATAGCAAGGCACCCCGAAAGGCACTCAATACAAAACAAATATGCATCAGATAAATAGTATAACATACAAGGACAAAACAAGAGGAATAGCAACCAAACTCCCCCCCCCCTCTCTCACACACCGCTGAAAGTGTGCATGGGAAGGAGAGCGGAAAGGCACCCCGAGGCCCTGGACTCTGATGAGCCCCGAGGAAGCCACACCACTCCCCCACACACTGAATCCCCCGTTCCCTGTCCATAGCAAAATCCCAGAACCTACCCATACCCTCAATCCCACCCCAAACCCCCCACCCACCCAAAGGTAGTCCCCACCAATACTCGCCAGTACTCTCCCAGCCCAACTATCCGGGCACCCACATTAGGACACCCATCTCAATACCGCACTACGGCCCTTTGGATGCAAATCTTGCAAATATGGCTCCCAAATATTCAGGAACAACAACTTACGCTTCCTGGCCCCTCCCACATCTCACGCCTCCCAGATGGCCAACTCATGCAACTAGTTCCGCCAATGCCAAAACGCCGGTCCAGCATTGAAGAATACTTTTCCTGGCCAATAAACTCATCTTCCTGCACAGTGCCCGATTCCCCCTAGGCAAGAGGCCAAAAGCCTCTGGCAAATCCAAAACAAAGTGAGCCAGGGTACTGCGCAGGGCTCTCCCTCTAAAAGTGCTGGATGACGGGGCAAGTCCAGAAGGCATGTCCCAAAGTGTGTCCCCCTGACCGTGGCTTCATAAAAGGGGGGGGGGGGGGGTATTTAGGTTGATATATCCCAAATTTTATTAAAATTGGTCAAATGTTGCCACAGTTATGCAGAAAATAAGCTTTGTCTAGTGTTTTTTTTTAGGGGGGGTGTTTTTCAACGTTATTAGTAATATTGTTCCTTCGCATTACTACAAGGCCCACACAACCCATTGTATACACTAGTTCATTAGCATATGCTAAATATGTCAGTATGGCAGAATAAAAGGACCCCTTGGATTCCAATCTAACTTATTGTCATTGTGAGATTTTGAATCAAGCCTCTTTTTTTCCTCCAAGTTTAGTTCCTGTGTACGTACGAGAGTCAAGCTGCTTCGGAGTGAAGGACACACATCCATTCTGAACCGTCTCTCAATAAATAAGACTCCCATTTAATCAACTGTTTCTTTTTAAGATTGTGCATAGCATTCATTATATCACATCTCCCTGCATATTTGGCGTGCCATCTTTCGCTTTAAACTATGCTCTGCAATTAAGAGGATTTTTTTTTTTTTTAAACCACTCTTGCATTGCACTTCACCTGCAAGAAATATCACTAAAACAAATTGATATTAGTGGCAGAAGACTGATCTGCAGTCGCAAACTAATTAAGTTGGATTCCAACGATTTGTCAGATCCCTATTAACAAAGGAAGTAGGGTGGGAGAGGGGCTCTGACTTTTCAACTTGAGGTCTCCAAAACAGAGAGTGGCACAGGAGCGATCGTGGAATAGTCAAAGTTAAAGGGAGCGATAAATCCGCACGCTCCAGACGAGCAACCAATCAATGCTGTAAACATTAAAGATTAGGCCCGGCAGCCAGGAAGAGCAAGGCAAGGCGGTGTGCTAATTTCAGTGCAGCCAATTAGAGAACGTGAAGCAGCCCTGTGGGCTCAGCAGCGGCAGGGACCGTGCGCGCCGCTGCTAACAAGATAGCCGGAGCTTCGAAGCCTACCATGGGGGAAGGAGGGCGATGGGAAAATGGAGCCACGGCAGATCCTTCATGGATGAGAGCTGCGTATGTCATTGTTAACCTTCAGCGTGAGACATCTCTGGGGTTAGGCACAAGGCAATCTGTTCACCTGTCCCCTACCTTTATTATAATTTCATTAATTGAATTTGTAGAAAACCCCATACTGGCAGCAGCTTGAAACTGTGCAGAAAATAAATAGGCAAATAAAAGCTGCATACATCAAACCAAACAGCTAAACTAATCGAATTATGAATCTTCAAGGCTTCAGGTTTGCTTAAAGCAACATTCCGACATGGGCAACTAATAATTCACTTAGAGGTCGCTTTACCAAGCTGCAGCAAAAAGTGACCTTAGCACAGCCTTGTATAAGGTTTTCCTGCATTTATAAAATAGCAGATTTTCTAGTTTTTTTTTCTGCTGCAGCCATTTTTTTTCTTAAAAAAAATTCTGCTTGAGCACTTGGAGGTTCTTTCACTAAGCTCTGGTAAGCACTAACTTAGATATTTATTTTTCTTTGAGAGGGGGTGTGGACAGTGGGTGGAACAGCACAGCCATGTTATCACGCACTAACTGATTAGATAGGGTTACCATCTGGAAAATTGGAGAATTGTGTTCAGTTTTGGAGGCCGTATTTGGCGAAGGACGTAAGAAGACTTGAGGCGGTCCAGAGGAGAGCGACATAAATGATAGGAGGCTTGTGCTAGAAGACATATGAGGAGAGACTGGAAGCCCTGAATATGTATACCCTAGAGCAGGGGTGTCCAATGTCGGTCCTCGAGGGCCGCAATCCAGTCGGGTTTTCAGGATTTCCCCAATGAATATGCATGAGATCTATGTGCATGCACTGCTTTCAATGCATATTCATTGGGGAAATCCTGAAAACCCGACTGGATTGCGGCCCTCGAGGACCGACATTGGACACCCCTGCCCTAGAGGAAAGGAGGGACAGGGGAGATATGATTCAGACGTTCAGATACTTGAAGGGTATTAATTTAGAACAAAATATTTTCCAGAGAAAGGAAAATGGTAAAACCAGAGGACATAATTTGAGGTTGAGGGGTGGTAGATTCAAAGGCAGTGTTAGGAAATTCTACTTTACGGAGAGGGTAGTGGATGCCTGGAATGCGCTCCCGAGAGAGGTGGAGGAGAGTAAAACTGTGACTGAGTTCAAAGAAGCGTGAGATGAACACAGAAGATCTAGAATCAGAAAATAATAGTAAAAATTGAACTAAGGCCAGTACTGGGCAGACTTGCACGGTCTGTGTCTGTATATGGCCGTTTGGTGGAGGATGGGCTGGGGAGGGCTTCAATGGCTGGGAGGGTGTAGATGGGCTGGAGTAGGTTTTGATGGAGATTTCGGCAGTTGGAACCCAACCACAGTACCGGGTAGAGCTTTGGATTCTTGCCCAGAAATAGCTAAGAAGAAAAAATTTAAAAAATTTAAATTGAATCAGGTTGGACAGACTGGATGGACCATTCGGGTCTTTATCTGCCGTCTTCTACTATGTTACTATTTGGAATGTAAAATCCGGACCCCTAGACCTGCCCCCAGGTCCACCCATCCCCACCCTGTCACGCCTCAGTTCTTCCCCGTCATTCCCCCAAGATTACCCCAGTCCCGCCTGTTCTCATCGGGCAGGACGAAGGAAAGGAGAACATGTCCTGTGAAATCCGGATGACTGGTAACCCTATGATTAGAAGAAAAGGGTACCTTTTCCTAGGTCTGGATGTGTTGAATTAGGGGTACCAGTGGGAACTCGGGCAAGAGGGCATGTATGAGGGATGGGGCTAGGACTGTGCCACTCAAAAGTGAGGGCTCCTCACCCCTTGAAGGCTTAATGAGATACTCCTCTTGGACGGAGGGGCATGTCTGAGAAGTGACTAACGGTGCAAATTAAAAGTTACGCGTGCAAATTCAGCCACGGAATCTGAACTGAAATGTTATGCACAAGTCAAAAAAAGGGGGCATGGAAATGGGCGAGTCATGAGCGGGTCGGGGCGGATCGGGAATGTTGCTTGAAGTTACACAAGCAATTATGGAATAAGGGCATCCCCGCCTAAATTCAGGCACAGACATGTGTGCCACACTTTGGTTGGTGCCTATTAATGTAGCTGTGATTCTCAAGCGTAAGTGCTAGTCTATAAATCACTCCTAAATTTAAGCGAGGCTTAAAGCGCCAATCTTGTAGGCAGCTTAGTGAAGGGGCCCTGGACATAACAGACATAGTCCCTTTAAGAGAAAAAGAACTTCCATGCATCGCAAAGCCTGCTAGACTTTCCCTAAAGCAAAATCATTTCGATAATGAGTAGAAATAGTCAAGCAGCTCAGTGCAAAATAAGTCTGATGTCTCAAGGCTTTTTTCACTTCATAAAGTCTTGTAAGCATCATTATTTGCTCAGTAATTGTTTATAATATCAATTCCAGTTAATTTTATGTTGGGTTTTATTCCAGTAGCTAGATCCTTTATGGGGGGGGGGGGGGGGGGGGGGGTTCTTCTCTGTTTTATCCACCACCACATTCTGTGTCATCCCTGATGAGGGGGACTAAGTACCAGAAGTGCTTTATCTGGCAAGATCTTGCAGGTTATAACATGTTTTTCTCTAATAATTATACCAGGAAGTATAAACTGATCGCAAATACAATACTGCCCATATCTGATTGAAACAGAATGCATGCAATGTCTCATGCAAGGTCCTTGGTATCACTATCGATTCCTCTCTCTCCCTCAATGACCACCTCAACTCCTTGGCAAAATCATGCTTTTTCAGCCTTCACATGCTGAGGAAAGCTAGATCCTACTTCAGCCAACAACACTTTGCCATCCTTGTCCAATCCTCATCCTCTCCAAACTAGATTACTGCAACGCCATCTACTTAAATCTATCAAAAAAAAGTATTCTAAGACTCCAGCTAATCCAGAATACTGCAGCCAAACTGATCTTCTCAAAACGCAAGTCTGACCATGCCTCCCCACTCCTTGCCAAACTTTACTGGCTTCCAATAATCTCCAGAATCCATTTCAAATGTTCCTGCCTGGCTTTCAAGATCATTCATGGAATCCTGCCTCCTCTTATCCCACTGTCTTTCAACTCCTCCAGTCCCGACTCCTCCAGAACTGCCCAAAGGCTTAAACTAGCCTTCCCCTCTCCACGCGGCATCCACTATTCAGGCAAACTGGGAAAATCCCTTCTCTTCAAAATCACAGGTCTTTGGAACGACCTCACCACCCCGCTGCGGAACCTGAGCTCCCTTCAGTTATTCCGCAAACAACTGAAAACCTGGCTTTTCAGCAAATTGTAGCTCTATCCTTCCCCCCTTTCTCTCCCCCCTTCTACACATAAGTTCATGTAATCCTTTTTCTTCTTCTCTACCCACTATTTTAAGTTCTTGTAAACCGTGTCGAGCTCCATTCTCATGGAGATGATGCAGTATATAAACTTAAGGTTTAGATTAGATTAGATTCTTCTAAAAGCATTCAGCGGTAAGTCATATCTAGATACTGTATCGGGTTCAGCATATCTTCTCCACGTTCTTCCAGCTGAATCAGGAGCAGATACTGGCATATTTCTTGTCGCGAATGCCGAGATGATTCAGTTTTTCCTCGAAAAAGAGCAATGAATCTTGTTCAGGTGCCCATTTACTAAGCAGTGGTAAGCGCAGAAACGTCCTTAACTGCTGTGAAAAGCGCTTAAGAAAAGTCTCGCTCTGGCTACTGCGGTCATTTTTTGGCACGTGCGGGCGCTTCCCACGCACGAAAGCATAAACGTTATGTTTTAGCGCTGGGGCAGGTTGCGGGGGATGGAGAGTAGACGTGTTCTGTGCTAACTGATCATCAGATGGTTAGCGTCTGAGATCTTAGGCCCAGATTTTATTTTAAAAAATTTCTAAAGTTAGGTGCTTAAATCAATGCGCCAAGCCAATATAGGCACTTAGCTTATCCCCATCCCCCCCCCCCCCCCCTCATTTTATCAAGCTGCACTAGAAGTTTATAGCAGTGGTTCTCAACCCTGTCTTGGAGGATCACCAGGCCAATCGGGTTTTCAGGCTAGCTCTAATGAATATGCATGGAGCAGATTTGCATGCCTGTCACTTCCACTATATGCAAATCTCTCTCATGCATATTCATTAGGGCTAGCCTGAAAACCCGACTGGCGGTTGAGAACCACTGGTTTATAGCACAGGCTGGCGCAGTAAATGCGGTGTCAGGTCAAAAGCGCGCCGGGACAAAGGCGCGCGCAGACAACTGAGCGCAGCGTGGAGGTGCGCACCGAAGAAAATGACTGTTTTAAAGGGCTCCGATGAGGAGTGTTTTCCTTTATACAGATCGCTCCGCGTTGTGGGGGGTTTGAGGGGTTGTAACCCCCCACATTTTATTGAAAACTTCACTTTTTCCCTAAAAAACAGGGAAACAGTTAAGTTTCCAATATAATGAGGAAGGTTACAACCCCCCACAACGCCGCCGCAATCTGTATTAAGTAAACTGGTGGGTTCCCCAACAAACCCCCCCGTCGGAGCCCCTAAAAACACTCTTTTTCTTTGGCGCGTGCTTCCGTCTTGTGCTCAGTTGTCGGCGCGCGCCTTTGTCTTCGGCGGTTTTGTCTATGAACCGTAAATGCTCTTGCACTAGTAGAATTAATTCCTAAGAGCGTCAGAGCACTTCCCTCGCTATCCCACACTAAAATCCTCTAGCACAGCTTGATAAAAGGGAGTTAATTAATTGAAAGGTTTAATCAGCGCTGCCAATTAACAATTAGCACTTCGTAATTGATTTAAAGTGTGCTTAATTGGATGGTAGGTACCTAATTCGGTGGCTGCCTAGTCCAAAGCACCTCCAGAAAGGAAGCAGGTTGTGAGCGCGTTTATCGCGTAGGCACCTGTTTTAGACTTAGGGCTCCTCTTGCGAAGGTGCGTTAGGGCCTTAACGCCCGGAATAGCGCACACTAAAATGCTGCGCGTGCTAGCCGCTGCCGCCGCCTCTTGAGCCGGCGGTAGTTTTTTGGCTAGCGCGTGCGCTAATCCGGTGCGTGCACTAAAAACGCTGGCGCACCTTTGTAAAAGAAGCCCTTAGGCGCCATCATTTAGGCCAGTAAAACCCTGGCATAAATAGGGTACGCCTAAGGTTAGAACGCCTATCGAAACTACTCGGTCCCTAAATCCTTACCCACCGACAGAAAAAGTTAGCAAGGGGCTCATGTGCTAATGGGAAAATTAGCACATGGTCATCAATCTTAGAAATAGGGGGGAAAAAAAATTTGCCATTTTATCCACATGGCAAAAATGGCCTTAGTGTACAGGCCTGACACATGTAAGCATGTGCAAAAGGAAAGGGATTGGGACTTCTATATCGCCTTTTTGTAGTAATACAGGTACTTCGAGCATTTTCCATATCTGGCCTGGTGGGGGATTAAGTGACTTGCCCAGGGTCACAAGGAGCAGCATAGGGTTTGAACCCATGACCTCAGGGTGCTGAGGCTGTAGCTTTAACCACTGCACCACTCTAGAAATCATAAAGTAGCAAAAGTGAGCCAAGTAATTTGTAATTTGTTTCTTATATACCGCTAAACTCCGTTAGGATTCTAAGCGGTTTACAGAAAAATAGACAATAGGGTGCATTAAAATTATAAGTAAAAGAGGTACTTAGAAATTCCCTTACTGTCCCGAAGGCTCACAACCTAACTAAAAGTACCTGGAAAAATGACAATTAGTAGAGTAATGAAGAAATAAAATAGAGATAGATGAGAAAAAATAAGAAAATAAACATTCTAATAAGACTACAATGATCTAAAGGACTTTGAAAGGTTGAAAAAAAAGGGGAGATAAGAATAGATGCAGAGGGAGAACCGTTGAAGCAATAGAATTCTGGGGAAATTTAAATGAAATTTGAATGATAAAATAAAACAAAATAAGCGGTAAAACAATAAGTGAGATTAAAAAATATATCATAAACTAAAAAGAAGAAGTGAAAATAAAATGAAAACAGTCAAAACTGAAGTCCAGCTTGAACGGGCCCCCGAGCCAACTGTTGGTCCGATGGCCGGACTGCAGCCCTCCTCCGTCGGCTCTCCCCTGCTGGAATGGGGGAGGAGCGAAGACAGTGTCGGGTGCCCCGCTGGAACGGGCCCCTGAGCCGACTGTTGGTCCGATGGCCGGACTGCAGCCCTCCTCCGTCGGCTCTCCCCTGCTGGAATGATGTTAGATGGTGTTACAGGGTTTGGTTTTGGACTTTTACTTTTCCCATCTGTAGCAAATACAGTATCCAATGTAAGTTGTTTTCTTGAAACCATTGAAATCACTTTAGTTAAACTGAAGGGATTAAATAGTTATAAAATCTTTAGTGAGAATGTCCAGGGAGAGGAGCTCTGCACTCAAACTGCCATCCTCCTCGCCTCCAAGTATAGGACAATGAAGCCATTGTGACATCACTGCTGAGGTTGGCTCTTATTGGTGGAATGAGGCATTATGACATCACAGTCTCAGCTCTGGAATGTTGCTACTCTTTGGGTTTCTGCCAGGCATTATGACATCAGGGAAAGGGATTGGGACTTGTAGACCACCTTTTGGTAGTTACAACCACGCTCCAAAGCGGTTAACATACAGTTACTTCAAGCATTTCCCTGTCGGTCCTGCTGGGCTCACAATCTGGAGGATTAAGTGACTTGCCCAGGGTCAAAGGGAGCAGTGCAGGGTTTGAACGCACATCCTCAGGGTGCTGAGGCTGGAGTTCTAATCATTCACTCTCCTATTGTTTTCTGCAGCTTAGTAAAAATGTCCCTAAAACAGAAGCCAACACACTTCCATTAGTTGTTCTACGCTATTACCAGTAACTCCAACTATTGTATACAGTATATATATATATATATTTTTTTTTTTACAAAACGAAAGACCTGCAGTTCTTCATGGAGAGAAAAAAAAGTCTGGCACAGAGAGACTTCCAGGAGTTCAGTAAAAATAGAGTTCTTCTGCTCGGATCTAGAAATTGTGCCAGGTTTGTAGCAGCCAAACCAATACTATCTTGGTTTGTGAAGAAATGTAGTTTTGAAAATGATTCTTGCCAACCCTATTATTTATTAGAGAAAAAAAAGCTGAAAATGTAGATTTACTGGAAGTTTCTACAAAGCACTGAAGTAAGTTAAGGAATAACAAATTCTCAAAATTAACTGAAGCAATTATTCATTATAGAGAATCTAACAGATGTCTTAAGATAGGAAAAAAAAAAACCCTAAGATTCTAGTAAATGTATTTATTATTTTATTTATTTAAAATTTATATACCGCATAAATACTATGCGGTTTACAAAATTACATGCATACATAGTAAAAATACTAAAACATGTTATCAATAGAACAAACACAATGCTTTGTAATTTTACTAGTTAGGAGGGGAAGGGGGTGCTGAAACGTTCTCAGCCCAACCAACTAACTTCCTAAATTATGAGCGGCGTTTCCCACTCTAGCTGAAAAGTGCCCGCGGTCTAACGCTTCCCATTTATTACTCCCTCCATATATCTATGTTAAATCTGCTCACTTCTAATCTGGAATCATGAATGTAGTTCTTCTTGATGTAAACCGCAATGATTCACTGTTGAAAATTGTGGGATATAAAGAAGTCGTATTGTATTGTAATTTGCAGAAATGAAATTCTATGTTCTGACATTGTTTCATATCATTGATTAAACCATATCTACATCATTCTCTTCTTGGCTGGGTTGAGAACGTTTCAGCACCCCCTGGTGGTGTGAAGACTTTCAGTCTCTGGTAACCAGAGCTGAGATTGTGATGTCATCATGCCTCATTCCACCAATAAGAGCCAACCTCACCAGTGATGTCACAATGGCTTGATTGTTCTCACTTTTATTACATAGGAGGGGGTGCTAAAAAGTTCTCAACCAACCAAACAACTTCCTCAGTTCTAAGCGTTATTTTGCCTTTGTAGCTGAAAAAAGTGTTATCTTTTTTCTTTAAGTGCCAAGTTGCAGAAACAAAACTCATTGTTTTGACATTGTTTCAGACCATCGATTGAATCATGTCCATGTCATTCTCTTCTTGGATGGGCTGAGAACTTTACAACACCCCCCTCGTAAGTGCTGTTGAGATTTCAGCAAGTGAACACTAAGGTCCGGATTCTGTATTGGACGCACAGTCTCTGAAGCTTTTGAGAATAGCACACGGGCGTCCTATTGAGAATCGCGCCTAAGCCCACCTATTAACCTCATTCTCTAACCGATGTCCATGTCACAGGCGCAAGTTAGAGAATCGGGTTGCCGCTGAGCTTATCGCAGCAAGGGATATCCCTTGTACCGGGGAGGGGGGGGGGATGGCTATGGCCGCTAGACTTATTGCGGAAGGGAGATCCCTTGCCGCAATAAGCTCAGCGGCCACATCTGCTTACAATATAGGCCTGCCCAAGGCTACTTCCATGCCAAGCCACGCCCATGCCTAGCCTTAGGCGAGCTTACTTGCCTCCCTAGGCTCCCAGAGGTGCCTCCAATGTAGGCGGCCTGCCTCGGGAGTGTGTCCCGATGCAGCAGTTGGCCGCCTACAATCGGAACACCATTTATAGAATTTTGCCCTAAGGGCCCCTTTTATCAAACTGCATAAGGGTTTTTCATCACAAGCCGCTTTGGTAAAAGCTCCGATGCTCATAGAATTCTTATGAACATTGGAGCTGTTACCACTGTGGCTAGCGCTAAAAACCGCGCCATGGTTTTGTAAAAGGGAGTGGGTGTATGTGTACAAAATATAGACAATTTACAATAACACCTTCCCAATAGTCAAGTGCAATAAATCCATACAAAAAATGTTGACCATCAACATCAGAGTTATACTGCCAGTTCGGTGTCCGAGGCTACGCAGAAGAAATACTGCCTGGACAACCTGTTGATGATGGCCTCGTGGTTTCAGCCAAATACCTGAAGGAACAGGAGACGCTGGTCTCCACCGTGTGCTCTCAGCTGGCGGGGATTGGCTTCTTTGCCAAGGCAATAGGTATAGCGAATCCTGCCAATCACTTTGTAATTTGGCAAATCGTGAAGGGTTGGGTGAAGTGCCCTAGAGCAGTGGTTCTCAACCCTGTCCTGGAGGACCACCAGGCCAATCGGGTTTTCAGGCTAGCCCTAATGAATATGCATGAGAGAGATTTGCATATAATGGACGTGACAGGCATGCAAATCTGCTCCATGCACATTCGTTAGAGCTATCCTGAAAACCCGATTGGCCTGGTGGTCCTCCAGGACAGGGCTGGGAACCCCTACCCTAGAGTCCCAGACACTAGGCAACCCATGACATTCAACACCTTGGGCATGCTATTACGAGCCCTGCCGGGTGTATGCCACGACACTTCTGTGACTGTATGAGGTCGGGGTAGGGTTACAAGATTTTACCTAGACCGGCCAGAGGCCCACCCACACTCCAGCCTCACCCCTAGCCCCGCCCCCTTAGCCTGCTCATCTCGGTCACGAATGCAACGCAATGATATCGCATGCATGCATGCGTACGCATGGTATGACCGCTTGCATCCGTGTTTGCGTGGATGCCCCTCCTGATGTGTTTTGATTTTCAAAACCCAGACAAAATGCTGGGCTTTGAAAAGCTGTCCGGACGCCCGGACATGCCCGCTACAAAGAGGGCATGCCCAGGTAAATCCGTAGGTTGGGGACCCTTCTGCAGTTGTTCGAATCACAAGAAAGGAGACAAGAATCTGAGCTACTTTGTGAATACCGGAAAGGGTGATAGATGCGTGGAACAGTCTCTCGGAAGAAGTGGTGGAGACAGAGACTGTGTCTGAATTCAAGAAAGCCTGCGATAGACACGTGGGATTTCAGAGAGAGGAAGAGATAATGTTACTGTAGATGGGCAGACTGGATGGGCCATTTGACCTTTATCTGCCATCATGTTTCTATGTTTCTACTTATCATTTATATAGCGCTGAAAGGTGTATGCAGGGCTGTACATTTTGACATTTATAGACGGTCCCTGCTCGGAAGAGCTTACCATCTAACTTGGACAGACAATAGGTTTGGGGATGCAGAACCCAAGGTGAGAGGAGTTAGGAGTCAAAAGCACTCTCAAAGAGATGGGCTGACATTTATAGACGGTCCCTACTCGGAAGAGCTTACAATCTAACATGGACAGACAGACATCACATCTAGGGTTGGGGATGCAGAATCCAAGCTGAGAGGAGTTAGGTGTCGAAAGCACTCTCCATGAGGTGGGCTTTTAACTGGGTCTTGAACACTGCTAGAGACAGAGCCCACGATAGGGTTTCGGGCAGCTTGTTCCAAGCAAATGATGCAGCAAGGCAGAAGGAAGGAGTCTGGAGTTGACAGAGGAAGAGAAGGGCACAAATAGGAGGGACTTACCAGGTGAGTGGAGCTGATGGGGGGAGGGGGGACACAGGGGGAGAGCTACGAAGCTCCAATGATTTGTCTAGTGTTTGGTAAAGAATTACCAGATTTAATCTACTCTAATGCGGCAGGCTTACACATCTGCATAAAACCAGCTCATTCACACAGCATATTTTTTTTTGCACTCATTGATGGATGACTCTCGTTGAAGCTGAGAAAAAAAATTCCACGCTGAGCGAAAATACCCTGACAATATCTCTGTTCTAAAGAATGGCTATTACCCTTCGTTTACTTGTTAAAAAGAGCTTTTCATTCATACAAGAGAGATAATAATCATCCCTCTTCATGGATGAGGTACTCTATATTTAATCTCTGCCTTCTTCCCCTGGCGGAGACAATGTAGACATGATTAGTGGCACTCTCTTTTCGCTTATTGGCATGTACCAAAAGATAGGCCAACATGTTTACTGTATATTAATATTGGCAAACGCGAACAGTTTAGAACGCTTCTCCTCCATGAAAGCAACTACGTTTACTTAACAATTTGAGTCAGCTGATAATCATTGGGTTTGGCACCTAGAAATACTCGAATGCTCCAAGCTAAACTATTTTGATTTTTATTAGCAGCACTGCTCCCTCCCATTTATTTTTATCTTGCAGGAAAGCTTTCTTATCTGCCCCCCGTTTCACCCTTGTACTTCCACTGGTTGTGCTGGTTTTCTTTTTTAGATTTTTTTTTGGTATCTGCTATGGAAATAGGATTAAAGGGGAACTAATTTTATAGGTTCGTATACCGCCTGTGTACTATTTCTGTGCGTCTTGCAAATTGCTGGGGGCCTCTGATTTCATATGTACTCTGGAAGAGGCCCAGGGAAAAGAGGTTGGGGTTTTGTAGACTTTCACAATATACTTATTTGGTTTTATATCAATTACTAAGGTTTCATAAAAATTTGAAAGCTTTTTTATATGACGTGTTATGATATTTTAATTTTTGATTGCTTTTGTATTTTCCTGTAGATTTTACGGCCTCTTTGAATGTAAATCGCCGTGAACCTTTTTGGTATAGTGCGATTAATAAATTGTGGATTAGATTAGAATCATAGCAAATGAATATTTATTATGCCTCTGCTTCCCTCCAATTAAAACTAAGCACAGCTTATATTTTATTTACCCTGTAGCGTGGTTTTTAGCACTAGCCATAGCGGTAACAGCTCCAACTCTCATAGAATTCCTATGAACGTCAGAGCTGTTACCGCCGTGAACAGCACAAAAACCCCTCTGGGGGAGGGGTAATTTCATAACACTTCACAGTTCAGGTAGTTGCTTATTCTGATAGACATCCAATTACAACTTACTCCAGCCTTGTCTGGCTGAGGAACATGGACAAGCACAGAGATATCTCAGGTTCCTTCACCTGTCACCAGAGCTGCCTCTATCGCCTGCTTAAGGCGCAAAACCATTCTGAGAATATATAAAGTCACCTTGCAGATGACCCATGTACTTCTATGAAACGTTACAGTCAGAAGGAGGAAGGGCTTGACCGATCGTGTTGGAAATGAATCATAAGTAGAACTTTGAATCCAGGCTTGTGCAATAAAGAGATTTCCTACTTCTCTTTTCCCATGGTTATGCCTGCTGTCTTGAAAGGTCACTTGGACACACAAAGTCAGAGGCGTGAAGAAAGTACAAGAGGTTTATTACAGCATGCTGGACTCTAGTGCAGTTAACAGCCTGCCTACTAGAGTGTTAGAAACAGGAAATGCATGGACTTTTATGCCCTTTTTACTAAGCATACGCAAACTAATATATGCAAAAACTACAATTTTTATTTGTTACTTCTATAACTTTTCTACAATTATTATTGGTCCTAAGCCAGCACTTATGATAGGTTCAGGAATACAACTTATAGTCTATAGGAAACTACCTCATTTCTCTGCTTATCTAAATCTTACAGTTCTAAATGTTACATGTACAGAAGGGCAGGGTACATCATGGCTCAAACTCTTATCTATTTAGCTTACAATGTGGTAAGGCAGGGACATACATTTCAGGCAGATGAGGTCAATAGATTGTATACTGTTTTCAGCTATGTAGGCCAGAGCAATATTTTAAACAACAGTTAACCATTTCATGACCCTACAGTCTCTTTAATAGTTTTAGAACATAGTAACACAGTAAGGTCTCCTTTTACGAAGGCACGTTAGGGCCTTAACGCGTGGAATAGTGCGCACTAAAATGCCACGCGCGCTAGCCGCTACTGCCTCCTCTTGAGCAGGCAGTAGTTTTTCGGCTAGCACACGCTAAAAACGCTAGCGCACCTTCATAAACGGAGAACACAACGAAAGGCTGGTACAACTAGAGGTAAGCATAGAGGATGTCCACAGACAGATAGACAGACTAAAGAGCGACAAATCACCAGGCCCGGATGGCATCCACCCAAGGGTAGTAAAAGAACTGAAAAACGAAATAGCAGAGACACTTCGCCAAATATGTAACCTCTCCCTAAAAACTGGGGAGATCCCAGAGGACTGGAAAATAGCAAATGTCACGCCCATCTTTAAGAAGGGATCAAGGGGTGACCCGGGAAACTACAGGCCTGTGAGCTTGACCTCGGTTCCTGGAAAGATGATGGAAGCAATGGTAAAGGACACAATCTGCGAACACATAGAAAACAATGGACAACTGAAGGCGAGCCAGCATGGCTTCTGCAAGGGAAGGTCGTGCCTCACGAACTTGCTGTACTTCTTTGAGGGAATAAACAGTCAGATGGATAAGGGTGAATCCATAGACATCATTTACCTTGACTTCCAAAAAGCCTTCGACAAGGTACCTCACGAACGGCTACTTAAAAAACTGTGGAACCACGGGGTGCAAGGGGATATCTACCGATGGATCAAACACTGGCTAGCGGGCAGGAAACAGAGGGTTGGAGTCAAGGGCCAATACTCAGATTGGCAATGGGTCACGAGCGGAGTTCCGCAGGGGTCGGTGCTGGGACCTCTACTATTCAATATATTTATTAACGATCTGGAGACGGGGACAAAATGTGAGGTTATCAAATTTGCTGATGACACCAAACTCTGCAGCAGGGTTAGAAACACGGAAGACTGCGAAGACCTACAAAGGGACCTAACGAGACTGGAAGACTGGGCAAAAAAGTGGCAAATGAGTTTTAACGTAGAGAAATGCAAGGTCATGCATGTAGGGAAAAAGAACCCGATGTTCAACTACAAAATGGGGGGAACACTGCTAGGGGTGAGTAACCTGGAAAGGGACCTGGGGGTGATGGTCGACTCATCACTGAAACCATCGGTGCAATGTGCGACAGCCTCAAAGAAAGCAAACAGAATGCTGGGCATCATCAAGAAGGGTATCACGACCCGGACGAAGGAAGTCATCATGCCGCTGTATCGCGCAATGGTGCGCCCGCACCTGGAGTACTGTGTTCAATACTGGTCGCCGTACCTCAAGAAGGACATGGCGGTACTCGAGGGAGTGCAGAGGAGGGCGACTAAGCTGATAAAAGGTATGGAAAATTTTCCATACGCTGACAGGTTAAAAATGCTGGGGATGTTCTCCCTGGAGAAGAGGAGACTTAGAGGGGACATGATAGAAACCTTCAAAATCCTTAGGGGCATAGAGAGAGTAAATAAGGACAGATTCTTCAAACTGAGAGGAGCCACAAGCACTAGGGGTCACTCGGAGAAATTGAAAGGGGACAGGTTTAGAACAAATGCTAGAAAATTCTTTTTTACACAGAGGGTGGTAGACACATGGAACGCGCTTCCGGAGGAAGTGATAGGCCAGAACTCTGTACAAGGATTCAAGAAGGGTTTGGATAGGTTCCTGGAGGATAAGGGGATAGAGGGGTACAGATAGAACTTGAGGTAGGTTATAGAAGTGGTCAGAAACCACTTCACAGGTCGCAGACCTGATGGGCCGCCGCGGGAGCGGACCGCTGGGCGAGATGGACCTCGGTCTGACCCAGTGGAGGCAACTTCTTATGTTCTTATGTTCTTATAAAAGGAGCCCTAAATAATGACAAAAAAAGGACCTGAACAATCTATGCAAGCTTGCCCAAAAATCACACTCTCTAATCCATGATTAAATTGTCGTTCTTTGGCATTTCTGGGGCATGGACCGTAAAAGTCTGCCTGGCACTGTCCTCGCGTCCCAAATTCTTAGAGTTTCCGTCAAAACCTTGGGCTCCTTTTACAAAGGCACGCTAGTGGTCTAACGCGTGTAATAGCGTGCTGCTAAACCGCCGGATGCGCTAGCCGCTACCGCCTCCTCTTGAGCAGGTGGTAGTTTTTGGCCAGCGCGTGATGAAAAGTCGCGCGCGTTAACCCCTCTGGCGCGGCTTTGTAAAAGGAGCCCCTCGTTCAGTTCATCCTCATTGTTCAATTAAATTTGTGTGTGCAATTTTTAGCGCTTTTCGTAGAATTCCAGGGGATAATATACATTATACAAGGAATCCTTGGTATTCATATATATATATATATATATACTGTATATATACCTCCAAAGGAGTACATGTTTGGGGAAATCCAGACGTCTGGTAACCCTACCTCTAAGTTCAACATAATGGGTTTCTGTGCTCGTTGTCTCCCTATCACACCCTCTGAGTCTCCAAAGAAAAGGACCTTGTTTATGCCTCTTCTTTTGAAATTTGGGGGCTGAAGCATGTATATGAGGGAAGGAGGAGGGGGTTGCATTAGGCCTTGGTGCCCCTTCCTTGGAGGCTTCGGTTTTGGAGAGGAACTCCGAGCTTTAAAGTCCTTTCTTTGGAGACATTGGGGAGGTCAGAAACAGGTGAATCATCCCATTACCCTTCTTTAGTATGTGGGGAAAACCACATTAAAATCATGTGTTTTAGCCAACATGTTAGTAGCATATTTTAATGTGACTTAGTTTCAAGTTTATTAAAAATTTGATATACTGTCTATCAAACTTCTAAGCGGTTTTACATAATAAAATCATTAAACTTGTTAATGAACATTAGACAAACAGGATTTACTGGAACGATAGGATTAGAAGTAGGAAATACATTTTATAATAGTAAAGGTAGCAATCCAAGGGAAATACAGAAAGGGAGGAATCTCATCTGAAAGCCAGAGCAAGAAGGACCTGTGACGCTTGAGCGGAAGGGGTATTAATGATTAAATGCGTCTTTGAACAGAAATGTTTTTAGTTTTCCTTTAAATCTGTCTAGAATACTTTTGTCATGTAATTCAAGGGGTAATTAATTCCAAAAGGCCGGGGCAGTAACTGTAGACTCCCCTGTCCCCTTTCCCCTTCTCCGTGGATTTAAGGGCTTGAAGGAAATTCCTCCTAGAGAAAGACAGAGCTTGTGATAAGAGCGGATAGAGTAGCTGGTTTTAAGAAAGGTTTGGACAAGTTCCTGGAGGAAAAGTCCATAGTCTGTTATTAGGAAAAACATGGGGGAAGCCACTGCTTGCCCTGGATCGGTAGCATGGAATGTTGCTCTTATTTGGGATTCCAGAATCTTGCTAATCTTGGAGATTCTGGAATGTTGCTACTCCTTGGATTTTGGCCAGGTAGTAGGGACTTGGATTGGCCACCGTGAGAATGGGCTACTGGGCTTGATGGACCATTAGTCTGACCCAGTAAGGCTATTTTTATGTTCTTATGAAGGAATTTTATCGTCAATCTGCAGAAGCATTTGATGAAAAGGGAGTTGCTAGGCAGTAAAGACTGTACTATATCATTGCCTTTGGCTGCTGGCCTGTATGGATCAGAGTTGCATTAAGATCATTACAGCCTGCCCAGGACTGATATGAACAGAGTTATCCAGCTGGAAGAAAGAGAGGGGCAGCTGATAAAAACACACAGAATGAGCCAAGACAAATGTATTTCACTTTTCAGCCCTGCTCTTCTCAGTCAGACTCAGCCGAACCGCTTTTAATGAAAGCAGAGCGAGTCTCCTTAGCAAGGTAAAGTTTCGGGCAAGGAGGGAGCAGAAAAGAGGAGTGTGTGGCGCAGTGGTTGGATCTACAGCCTCAGCACCCTGGAGTTGTGGGTTCAAACCCCGCGCTGCTCCTTGTGACCCTGGGCAAGTCACTTAATCCTCCATAACCCCAGGTACGTTAGATAGATTGTGAGCCCACCAGGACAGAGAGGGAAAATGCTTGATTGTAAAAAAAAACGCTTAGATAACCTTGATAGGCGGTATATAAAATCCTAATAAAACTTGAAACTACTCCAAGAGTGCAAAACAGGTTTACTGCTTGCGTGGTTCAGTTCCGGACAGGTACAGACGGCGGCGTAGTGAGGAGTGGGCGCTACCTGGAGCGGTGGTGCCCCCCTCCTTCTTTCCTGCCCCTTGCTGCATGCACACCCCCTTCCCTTTTCCTGTACCTTTTTTTACTTCTCCAGCATGCGCAGCATGTCCTCGTTGGTGATGGCTCACCCTTTAAGAGAGCACCGATGCCGATGCCGGTAGCAACCTCATGCTGGGGAAGTAAAAAAGGTACGGGGGAAGGCAGGGGGCATGCACACACTGCAAGGAGAGAAGCGGGGGGCAGAGAGGAGGACGAGAGGTGCCCCCGTCCCCCTCATTACGCCACTGGGTACAGATTTTAGATTTTGACACCCATAGGAAGGAATGGAGAGTAGAATTGAGAACATTATGATGCCTTTGCATCTTAAATATTGAGTGCAAGTCTGGTCACTGCATCTTAAAGAAGATAGAGCAGATCTAGGACAACAAAAATGCTAAAGGGAGTGGGACAACTTATTTATGGATTTCTTTCTTTATGCTAGCTAGGTGGGTATGGTACTGTACCTGCGGTAAAGGCATCGCTAGTCATCTGGAAATTCAGGCCCCGATTCTATAAAGGGTGCCTAAATCCCACCAAACTCTAAGCAGGACTTTGGCATCCAAACTAAGTGGTTAATGAACCATTTAAGCGATAATTGGCACTTGGACATCCAAAGGATGTGGACGTCACTTTGTAGGTCCATTGGAAAAACTCACGCCTAACAGAATAGGCATGGGCATGGAATGAGCGTGGTCTGGGTGAGGCTTCAATATGGGCGTCCTTCGATTCATTTGCATAACGCTGAGCGACCTAGGGCGGCCGTCTCATGTCTACATTGTAGACAAATGAAAACCAGGTCTACTTTGGAGCATAGTTTGGGCTTCAGATAGACCTGAGTTCTATGTACGGGACTTAAGCACAGTTTGGACGTCCTTAATGCGATCTGCTAAATAGCTCTCTGGGTTTTTATTTTTGCTTTATTAAGCTCAAAAGACATTTAATAAGGCATCACATAAACAGGGCACATCAAAGCAGATATATTGCATGTAAAACCTTCTGTTTTTGTGGATAAACAGCAATGTTATTTGCTAATTAGAGGAAAACATCCATTAACTAAAGATGAGCATATGAAAAAACACAGCTTTAGGTCTCTTGCTAAAAAGCTACCATTTTTCTGCCTAAACAGTGCTCCAATCAGCTCATTACTGAAAGGAAGGAAAGCACATGAAAAAAATATATAAATTGCATACATAATTTCATTTGCAAAAGCTTAAAAACAGATACAGACCTTAGCATGGTTTCTACTTCATTGCAAATGGAAGCATGCAGCTGCACAATGCAGACCTCATTTTGAAATCATCAAGGTGCACCTGCAAGGTAGAATGCCTCAATTAAAATATGTGCTAGGATTTGAACCTATGACTTCTGGAAGATGGGAATAGGGCTTTTACCCATTGAGCCACAGCAGCTCCCACTGTCTTTCTTCCTCACATCTGATATGATAGCTTAGGGATCTGCTAAGCTATGATTTTCTCAGGTATTTTCACCTTCACATGGCTAGGATCACTAAGCTCTCATGGTAGGTAAGCTTCCATGACTGAAAGGAAGCAGCTGTGGCAGATGTAATAGGTTCAAATCCCAGCGCATATTTTAATTGTAGCATTCTACCTTGCAGGTACGCCTTGATGATCTCACAATGAGATCAGCATTGTGCAGCTGCACACCTCCATTTGCAATGAAGTAGAAGCCATGCTAAGGTCTGTATCTGGGGTTTTTTTTTCAGTTTTTAAGCTTATGCAAATGAAGTTATGTTTCTAACAGTGGCCAACCCAGGTCCCAAGTACCGAGTTAGGTCCCAAGTAGTAAAACAGATTTCATTCAGGAGAAACTGAAGGGAGATAGGTTCAAAACAAATGCAAGGAAGTTTTTTTTCACCCAAAGGGTCGTGGACACTTGGAATGCGCTACCGGAGGAAGTGATCAGGCAGAGTACGGTACAGGGATTCAAACAGGGATTGGACGGATTCCTGAGGGATAAAGGGATCGTGGGATACTGAGGGAAGAGCTGGGATGTAACACAAGTATAGAAAGCTAACCAGGTAATAAGTATAGAAACCCAACCAGGTCGTGCATGTGCAAGACCGGAGGGTTAGGACTTCGATGGGAAGATAGGACTTCAATGAGAAACCAAGGTGGCAAGGGAGCCCCTTCTGGTGATTCTGACAGGTCGTGACCTGTTTGGGCCGCCGCGGGAGTGGACTGCCGGGCAGGATGGACCTATGGTCTGACCCGGCGGAGGCACTGCTTATGTTCTTATGCTGCTTATCTTAGGAATAAACTGTGAATTTCCCTAAGTCTGTCTTAATAATGGCTTATGGACTTTTCTTTAAGGAAATTATCCAAACCTTTTTTAAACCCCACTATGCTAACTGATTTTACCACATTCTCCGGCAATGAATTCCAGAGTTTAATTATATGTTGTGTGAAGATTTATTTTCTCTGGTTTGTTTTAAATTTACTACTTGGTAGCTTCATCGCATGGCCCCTAGTCCAAGTATTTTTGGAAAGATTCCACTCCACTCATTATTTTATAGACCTCTATCATATCACCCCTGAGCCGTCTCTTCTCCAAGCTGAAGAGCCCTAACCCCTTTAGCCTTTCCTGATAGGGACATCGTTCCATCCCTTTTATCATTTTGTCGCCCTTCTCTGTACCTTTTCTAATTCCGCTATATCTTTTTTGAGATATGGCGACCAGAACTGCACACAGTATTCGAGGTGCGGCCGTACCATAGAGCGATACAAGGGCATTAGAACATTTTCATCTTTATTTTCCATTCCTGACAGAGAGAGAGAGAGAGTGTGTGTACTCTCTAATAATTTCTTTGATCAATAACTGTTCATGTCCTAAGCAAATAACAAGTATGCTGGGCAGAAATTAGCTGGAAACCACATATGTAACCAAAGGATCTCAGTTCTATTAAAAAAAAATGCAATAACAGTCACACCTCATGCTCTCCTTCTACTAATCTGAGTTATAAAGCCTCTGCTTAAAACACCAGGAGTGAATCTGGCTATTGGCATCCTCTGAGCTAGGAACCAAAAAAGTGCTGACTTGTTATCCAGGGCACCACCTCTAACAGACTTCAAGTGAAATAATATTTGCTTCCCAACACTACTTTGGACCCTGCTCACTTTGTTAAAACGATCGCCCCCTGGCTCTCTCCGCTGGTCTGATTTGTACAAGCAAAAACGCTTTCAGCCAACTACATAAATAACTTAACGAGAAGAAGACACTTCTTCAGCGCTCCGCACCGGGTCCTATAGAACATGACAGATCAGTAAATGACGCCTCAGTGAAGCTCATCTGGGAAGCTCTGTCAGTTGAATATGAGTAATTACAATATTGTACTTGGGCTGAAAGGGTTGTCTGTCTTCCTTTAAAAAGGGCTAACAAGAAAAATAATTTGTGACTGATTCCTCCTGTGTATGAAAGTGATCTAAGTGGCTCTTTTCTCTCTCTCTCTCTCTCTCTCTCTACCAGGGTAAAGCGACTTTATTTCTCCCCTGTTGCAAATGTTGGTTTTGAATAGAAAATGAAGGCAAAAGAATGTGTAAATGGAGGGACTCCCCGATGTGAACGAGGATGGGAGGTGCTATATTATACTGCAAGAAATCTGAGCGGTTTTCTTTTCACCTTCCTTCCATCTGAGCCCTTTAAAATCAGAGGAAAAAAAATGTAATTTTGCAGGTTCCTGGTGCATAGCAGAGAATGCCAAGGGGACAAATTTGTCCTCATCCCTGCAGGAACTCACTGTCACTGTCCCTGCCCTTGCCCCATTCCTGTAAGCTCTGCCTTAACCGCACAAGCCTCGAACACTTGTGATTTTAAAGTGTTTGAAGCTTGTGTAGATGAGGACGGAGCTTGCAGGGATGGGGCAGGGACAGGAAAAGAACTCGCGAGGACGGAACGGGAAAATGAGTTCCCGCAGAGACGGGGGAAATTTTGTCCCCGTGTCATTCTCTAGTGCACAGCATAGCTTCTCAACCAGGGGGTCTGTGGCAGGGAGACACCAAGGGCCTGATTCTCTGAAGGACGCCAATCTCTCATCAGTGCCCTTTAGTGAATCACATCTATTTTCGGAGACACATGGGGACGTTTACTGATGCCCAGTGTCACTTCCAGTGGAAACCACACCCACACCAGCCTTGGGTGTCAGTAGGCATGCCTAGACACTTCCGTAGGTGTGAGTCAGATGCTTATATTGTAGGCGTCCTTCCTGGCATGAATTTAAAAAAAAAAAACATGCATCCTGATTGGCTGCTGCGATGGCAGTAGGATATCTAGTGCCACCTATAATCGGGATGCCATTTGGAGAGCCAGCCCCCAAATGAAGTTATATTAAGGTATCTGTATTTAAACTAAAGAAGGGAGTAAAATCTAAAGTCTAAAAGGGCAATCCTAAAACCGCATCTTGGCATCAAGATTCCATTTTAGACTCCTTAACCAAGATGTGCATGCATCATGGATCTGTGCCTAAATTTGGGCGACATATATAGAATCCAGGGGGTTGAGCCTTAATGCTAGAGCATGCAACTGCAAAGGGACGTGGGCATGGGGGGGGGGGGAAACAGGCGTGTATCTAGCAGTTGCATGTGTAAGTTATAGAATACAATGACTTTCGTGCAACTGCCAACTTTCGTTAGATCAGTGCCATTGACTCATGTTCGAGTCCTGGCGACTTATTTTTATTTCTTTCTAAAATTTCTTGAGAATGCATTTAACTCGTAACCCCCTCACCCTAAGCCCCCTACATGTCCTGTTGTCTGTTCAATTAGATTGTAAGCTCTTCTGAGCAGGGACCATTTTTAAAATATGTTGTCAAGTAGTCGGTTGGTGGCTGAATCTACTTTGAGAACGATAAGGAAAAGTACAGATGGCTACAAACTACTGACATTCAAGAAGCACCTAATTCTTTTTTAAACACTTTTAGGCAGACTATATGGAAAGGAGTTAGACCCATAATTCACCAAAAGTTTATAATTAATGTTATATAAACTGGCAAACTGAGTTTGACAGAAATTGCTTGTTTTATCCTCCTCCAAACACGCATAACATATAATTTCACTCTTATGGAAGACTGACGTTGACAAGAGACTCCCAAACTCCCCTCTCTCGGTGGCACCTCTCGCAGCTAATTCCCTAAGACGTAGGTGTCTCTGGCATTACGTCCTCTGCTAAAGACTGAAGAGTCTAAACATCTGTTTCATTATTGTTTGACAATTTTATCTCTTGGTTTTCTTTTATACATAAAAGATTCTTTTTCTCCGAACTGAATTCTAACACATTTTGTTAAGCCTACCAAGTTTCGCAGCAAAAGGAATACTGTTCTCAGTATTTTAGCAACTGTGCTTAAGCGGAACCAAGTGGTGTTTCCATACCGTGAACTCAAAAAGAACATATGATAGAAACATAGAAATATAGAAATTGACGGCAGAAAAGGGCCATAGCCCATCGAGTCTGCCCATACCAATGACCCACTCCCTGACTTTTACTCCCCTATAGATCCCATGTGAATATCCCATTTTCTCTTAAAATCTGACACCCTGTTGGCCTCAATCACCTGCTGAGGCAGCTCGTTCCAATGATCGACCACCCTTTCGGTGAAGAAGTACTTCCTAGCATCACCCTGAAATTTCCCTCCCCTGATTTTCAGCGAGTGTCCTCTGGTTACCGAGGGCCCTGTAAGACTGAAGATATCATCTTTCACCTTTATACGCCCCGTGATATACTTAAAGGTCTCAATCATGTCCCCCCTCTCTCTTCGCTCCTCCAGTGAGTACATCCGCAGTTTTTTTAGCCTTTCTTCATACGTGAGATCCCTGAGCCCCAAAACCATCCTGGTAGCCGTTCGCTGAACCGACTCAATTCTCAACACATCTTTTCGGTAGTGTGGTCTCCAGAATTGAACCCAATACTTGAGATGAGGTCTCACCATGGATCTGTACAGTGGCATTATGACTTCAGGTTTTCTGCTGACAAAACCCCTACGGATACAGCCCATCATTTGTCTTGCCTTGGACGAAGCCTTCTCTACTTGATTGGCAGCCTTCATATCGTCGCTAATGATCACTCCTAAATCACGTTCCACCGTGGTCCTGGACAAGGTTTCACCATTTAGTGTGTAAGTTCTGTGTGGATTTTTTTTGCCTAGGTGCATTATTTTACATTTTTTAGCATTGAAGCCTAGCTGCCAAGTTGATGACCACTGTTCAAGCTGTCTTAGGTCCTGCGTCATAAAGTCAGGCACACTGCTTTTGCCAACTATGTTGCATAGTTTGGCGTCGTCGGCAAACAGTGATACTTTTCCTCTAAGTCCTTGGGTCAAATCTCCTATGAATAAATTGAATAGAATCGGCCCTAAGACGGAGCCCTGAGGTACTCCACTCATCACTGCTGACGTTTTGGAGGGGGTACCATTTACCATCACCCTTTGAAGCCTACCATCTAGCCAATCCCTTACCCATGTAGTGAATGTATCCCCTAATCCCATCGATTTTAGTTTGTTCAACAGCCTGCGGTTGTGCGTGCTCACCCCGCCTAAGGGCTCCTTTTATCAAGATGCGAAAGCGGTTATAGTGCACCCAGAATTTTAGAGCGCACTAAACCCGCGCTACGCTCAATGCTGGCGTTAGGGTCTAGCGCATGCGGCAATTCAGCACGCACTACGCACGCACTAAAACCGCTATCGCAGCTTAGTAAAAGGAGTCCGTTATCTGTTTCTGACAATAACTAATCTATATCACTTGGTCTCACCAGATCCTAAAGGCTAGGTCCATTCCTTATTTAGGGCCAGCGAGGTAAATGCTCTGATGCTCATTCAGTTCCTAAGAGTGAAAACCTCTACCTCGGTTTGATAAAAGTCAGCGTTCTTTATTTATTTAAATAGCTATTACCCACATATCCAATAGTTCTAAGCAGGGTACAAAATAAATGTACAGAATAATAAGCATAAAAACAAATTAAAACAATCGTCAATGAGTACCAACAACAACAAAAAAACACATTAATTCAATTCTGCTGGATCATTGCAATAAACCCCTCATGCTTCATATGCCTGTCCAAATAAGTTACGTTTTAGCCATTTCCTGAACTGCAGTAGACCTGAGATAGGCTGTAGGCCCATACGGGCGCCTTCAATGTATATCATTGCATCAATGGGGACAAGTGGATTGATTTATCGCTACGTCAAAATTTACAAAGACTAGGGGACACTCGATGAAGATACAGGGAAATGCTTTTAAAACCAATAGGAGGAAAAAATATTTCACTCGGAGAATAAGCTCTGGAATGTGTTGCTAGAGGTTGTGGTAAGAGCGGATAGCGTAGCTGGTTTTAAGAAAGGTTTGGGCAAGTTCCTGGAGGAAAAGTCCATAGTCTGTTATTGAGAAAGACATGGGGGAAGCCACTGCTTGCCCTGGATTGGTAGCATGGAATGTTGCTACTATTTGAGGTTCTGGAATCTTGTTACTCTTTAGAGTTCTAGAATCTTTTGTCACTCTTTGGGATTCTGGAATGTTGCTACTCCTTGGGATTCTGTATGGAATGTTGCTACTCTTTGGGATTCTAGAATCTTGTTACTCTCTGGGATTCCGGAATCTTGCTATTCTTTGGGATTCTGTATGGAATGTTGCTACTCCTTGGGTTTTGGCCAGGTACTAGTGACCTGGATTGGCCACCGTGATAACGGGCTACTGGGCTTGATGGACCATTGGACTGACCCAGTAAGGCTAGTCTTATCTTCTTATGGTAACAAGCCAATCTGATATGTTTGAAAGAAGGCACATCCAACACCAGTTTGTCTGAAGATTGCAGATTACGTAAAGGTTTATAAAGATGAAGATAGGTTGCTAAAGCTGTAGGAGCATCATTGTCCAATACTTTTAAGGTAACAAGTCTTACATTTAATTTGTGACTTGATTGGTAGCCAGTGGAGATTTTTTTTAACACTGGTGCTACAAAGTCATCTCTTGATAAACCGGCCACCAATCGAGCCAAGTCATGAAATATACCTCATTATTATGAAAACAGAATTCGGCAACTTGACCCTTCTAAGACTTGACTATTCTAAGACTACTGCAAGGGATTACCAGTGCCATTTTCGCCATGGCACCAGCAGAGTCAGGATCAAGTTTCAAGTTTATTATTTCTTTGATATACCGTCCATCAAAACTTATCTAGACGGTTTACAGTCAAAAAAAAATTTTTAAATCAGAAAAAAAAAAAATCCCACCACATGATAATTACATGTGGAGGAGGGGGGTTGAGGTTACAGATACTGCATAAGGCTAACATGACAGGGAGGGAGATACAAGAGGTGGTAAAAAAAATACATGGCGATAAAATAAAAATATAAAGGATTGAGGGTGATGGATAGAACATTAGGAGTTAATTCACCTCTAAAGAAGCGGTTGGTGTTGAAAACCTGAAATAAAGATCATTCCAGGGAAAAGAAAGGGCTCCTAAGATTAGGTATTGTAAGCATCCTTGAATAAAAAAAGTTTTGAGTTTTGTCCTGAATAATGTAAGAGAAGACTCTTGTTTTATGTGCAAGGGAAGAGTGTTCCAGCGTGAGGGCGCTATAATGGAGATGGACTTTCTAGTGGGGTCGTAAAAAATTTCTTGAATGGAAGGGACAACAAGCAAATCTTGGTAATTTGAGCGCAGTGTACGGGTTGAAGCGTAAGAGATTTAAATATTTTTCAAAAAAGGCGGGGATATGGTGTTTGATTTTATAGGTGAGACTTGTTCATGTCCCAAGAGAGATAGGCTTAGGGTGGGGTGGTAGAAGGATTATGGGAGGGTGGGGACCTTTGGGTTGATCTCTGGGGGGGAAATGGTTGTGTTCTGGGGGTTCCTCAAGAGAGTGTTTGAATTTGGATGGCCTGGGAGAAGGTAAAGGTTTTGAGGGGTCTGTGTATGGAGGGGGGGAGGTGGCTTTTGGGGGTTCCTCAAGAGAGTGGTTGAATTTGAATTTGGATGGCCTGGAAGAAGGTAAAGGTTTTGAAGGGTCTGTGTATGGAGGAGGGGAGGTGGCTTTTCAGGAGGAGGTTATGCTCACAAGGAGGGGGATTATGTTGTGGCGTTCCTAGGGAGGGGAGTTGTGTATTTGGAGATGAAGGGAGAGCACTGGTCCCTTTAAGGTGCTACCTGGAAGCACTGGACAATGGATCAATCCTTATGAAATTGATCATAAATTGTATTATTCATTATCGCCAGAATCACTAACCTGAGATACTGACAAAACTACAGGTTGGTGAGTCCCAGTGGTAAAATAAGCTTCGATAAAAAGACAAATTTCCAGTCTTAGCAGTACATTATTTGAGGGGATGTTTTGTGATTCTTTATTTACCATTCCACCCCACCCATAAACCTCAACAGGGTTGTGCAAGTTCACAGGTTCTTTATATCATGTTTTCCATCATTGTCTGAGAATTAAATAGAAAACAGCACATTTGGGCATCAAAGAATTCTCCTGTGTGCCCTGATTAAATTGTACTGCGCCAGACCAAAGACTAAGTGCTTCCAGCATCTGGAACTATGTAGAAATACTTTATTGCACGGGCTGGAGTACATGATTATAATCTATAAATTGTCCTAGACAAATGAAAAAGAAGAATTTGCTTTCAAATTTAAAATACTTTAAAACTTTATGCTCTACTTTTAGTATCCTTAGTTGGTAGAATGAAGGTTGAGTACGTTGTCGTGTCGTTAATTGTTGTTTGGATCTCAGTAGAGCTGTGTATTTTTGGTTTGCTGGGTTTCAGTTTTTTGGAGCACATGTGGAGGAACATTTTATAGCAAGACACCTGGATTAATAGACCAGGAAAGAGCCTTTTTTTTTTATCAAAACACATAGGTGATGTCTAAGGGCATAATCAAAAAATGAAAACATCCCCCAAAAACGCCTAAGGTGACACTTTCCTGGACATTTTCCTGGACATCTAGCGAGATGTTTCATCCATTGTATGTCCAGAGTTAAAGGGGGCATGTTATGGGTGCACTTTGGGTGGGATTTGAGCATACCAGACTTGGACATCTTGCGGGGATAATCAAACCTTTCCCATGAGATCCTGGATGAAACTTAGACATTTGGGGCTAGACCTCTTTATGGAAGCTTCTAAGTACAAAAAGGTACCCAAACTGACCAGATGACTACTGCAGAAATTAAGTAATGATTCCCCCTCCCCTCATTCCCTCAGTGGTCACTGACCCCCTTCCACACCCCAAAATCTGAATAAAACAGTACATACCTGTCTCTGGAGTAGCAGCATCTGGTATTCAAAATCCTAATAGCACATCACACACGTGTCTTAAGTAGCCAGGTTGGTGGGCTGGTTAACCATAGAGGGGAGGAGCTAGACCCATAAGGCACTCTAATCACATCTATGGTGTTAAGTTTGAGCCCATCAAAGCCACCAAAACCCTACTATTCTGCCATATAGTTGCCACCTACAGCCATAAGGTCTATTGGGGTAGTAGACAGATGGATATAATAGGTTTTGAGGGAGTTTTGGAGGGCTCATCATAAATTATATGGGGGCTACGGTGAGATATACATTTGACACCTTTTATATGAAGTTCATAGCAGTGCTCTCTAAGGCCCCCCACTGCTCTGTTGGCATGTCTATGTGGTCATTCCATTAGAATGGTGGCCAGTCCCACATCTAAACGGTGCTGATATGGACGTTTCTAACTTGGATGTTTTGATGGTCGAAAATGGCGAATAAAGTTAGATGTCTGGGCAGTCTAGATGTTTTAGCAACCAAGATGTCCAAGTAGGTGATTTAAAAAAAAAAAAAAAAAAAAAAAATTGCGCATCTTGTTTGAAAATGGACATTTCTGTGCTTTTGAATTTGGACGTTTAGCTGAAAACATCCCGGTCAGACTTAGATGTCACCCAGTCAAAGAAGTTGATCAGATTTGTCTGACAAAACCTACCTCTAGTGAATCCATGTTGCCTCCGGTCCTGTAATCCACAGGATTTCAGAAACTTGACCATTTTCTGTTTTAAAAGTGTTTCCATTAATTTGCTTACCACAGAAGTCAGACTTACCGGCCTGTAATTCCCTACTTCATAGTAACATAGTAGATGACGGCAGATAAAGACCCGAATGGTCCATCCAGTCTGCCCAACCTGATTCAATTTAAATTCTTTTTTTTTTTTTCTTCTTAGCTATTTCTGGGCAAGAATCCAAAGCTTTACCCGGTACTGTGCTTGGGTTCCAACTGCCAAAATCTCTGTTAAGACTTACTCCAGCCCATCTACACCCTCCCAGCCATTGAAGCCCTCCCCTGCCCATCCTCCACCAAACGGCCATACACAGACACAGACCGTGCAAGTCTGCCCAGTAACTGGCCTAGTTCAATCTTTAATACTTTTTCCTTACTTCCACTTTTGTGGAGAGGAACCACATCTGCCCTTCACCAGAAGATATGAATATGCAAACATTTTTTCATCGTTATTTACACCTGTTCTAAGGCACGCATAAATACCTGCTGGAAGAACAAGCACAAAGATCAAGGGCAAACTTCCAATCCTGATCCTCTCCGTTGCACATCAAAACCTCATAGTAAATGACGGCAAATAAAGACCTGAATGAGTCATCCAGTCTGCATTACAATTTCATGATTAAATTAAAATATCTATTTTTCTTTGTTATTTCTGGGCCATAGACCTTAGAAGTATACCTGCTACTGGACTTGTCACTGAAGCTCACTCCAGCCTATCGAAACCATCTCCTTTGTGGGATTTAGACCTTAAAAGTATGCCAGTTCTTATTCTAATCAGCGATCCTCTGTATTCATCCCACACTTTTTTGAATTCTATCATAGTTTTCCTCTCCACCACCTCCATCGGGAGGGTATTCCAGGCATCCAACACCCTCTCCATGAAAAATAATTTCCTAACATTACTCTTAAGTCTACCACCCCTCAACCTCAATTTATGACCTCTAGTTTTACCAATTTTCCTTCTCTGGAAAAGATTTGGTCCCATATTAATACCTATATCATATCTTACCTGTCATAAGAACATAAGAATAGCCTTACTGGTTCAGACCAATGGTCCATCAAGCCCAGTAGCCCATTCTCATGGTGGCCAATCCAGAGCAAGTAGTGGCTTCCCCCATGTGTTTCTCAATAACAGACTATGGACTTTTCCTCCAGGAGGTTGTCCAAACCTTCCTTAAAACCAGCTACGCTATCCGCATTCCAGAGCTTAACTATTCTCTGAGTGAATTTTTTTTTCCTCCAATTGATTTTAAAAGTATTTCCCTGTAACTTCATCGAGTGTCCCCTAGTCTTTGTCATTTTTGACAGAGTGAAAAATCGATCCACTTATACCCGTTCTACTCCGCTCAGGATTTTGTAGACTTCAATCCTATCTCCCCTCAACCATCTCTTTTCCAAGCTAAGCAGCCCTAACCATTTTAGTCTTTTCTCATACGAGAGGAGTTCCATCCCCTTTACCATCTTGGTCGCTCTTCTTTGAACCTTTTCTAGCACCACTATATCTTAAGCACATAAGCACATAAGCAATGCCTCTGCCGGGTCAGACCTGAGGTCCATCGTGCCCAGCAGTCCGCTCACGCGGCGGCCCAACAGGTCCAGAACCTGCGTAATAATCCTCTATCTATACCCCTCTATCCCCTTTTCCAACAGGAAATTGTCCAATCCTTTCTTAAACCCCAGTACCGTACTCTGCCCTATTACATCCTCTGGAAGCGCATTCCAGGTGTCCACCACCCGCTGAGTAAAGAAAAACTTCCTAGCATTTGTTTTGAATCTATCCCCTTCTAATTTTTCCGAATGCCCTCTTGTTCTTTTATGTTTTGAAAGTTTGAAGAATCTGTCTCTCTCCACTTTCTCTATGCCCTTCATGATCTTGTAGGTCTCTATCATGTCTCCTCTGAGTCTCCGCTTTTCCAGGGAGAAGAGCTCCAGCTTCTCCAATCTTTCAGTGTATGAAAGGTTTTCCATGCCCTTAATCATTCGTGTCGCTCTCCTCTGGACCCTCTCAAGTATTGCCATATCCTTCTTAAGATGCGGTGACCAATACTGAACACAGTACTCCAGGTGCGGGCGCACCATTGCCCGATACAACGGCAGGATGACTTCTTTCGTTCTGGTCGTAATACCATTTTTAATAATACCCAACATTCTGTTCGCCTTCTTCGCAGCTGCTGTGCATTGCGCCGTTGACTTCATTGTTGTATCCACCAGTACACCCAAATCTCTTTCAAGGTTACTTCCCTCTAATACTAATCCCCCCATTTGGTAGCTGAACATCCTTATCTTGAGATAAGGAGACCAAAATTGAACGCAATACTCCAGACGAGGTCGCACCATGGAGCGATACAGGGGCATTATAACATTCTTAGTCTTGTTAACCATCCCTGTCCCTCCTCTCCTCCACAGTATGCATGTTGAGGTCTTCTAGTCTCTTGTCATACTTCTTTTGGTGCAAACCTTCTACCATTTTTGTCGTTTTCCTCTGGACTACTCCACTATATACAGCCTTCCAGTCCCCCCCCACCCCATGTATTACTATTCCAAATCCCACCCCCAAAACATGTATTATCCCTCAGATCTTTCCCACCATGTACGATCCTTCTGATTTTCCCCAACATGTAGAACAGAAATGAAACAAAAGTGAAGAAAAATTTCCTCTCCTCCACTCCCTAAACATCCAGTTTTAAGATGTCAATGAACACTCTATAATCTGAATGGTGTTTTGTTCTATTCTTGAATGAATTTTCTCCCAGTATTGCTGGTGAAAATAGACTTTCATGATTGCATTCTCAGCAGCAAATCTCTGCCAATTCTATATCAGGCCCATCACTTAAAGATAGTGATTCATGAATTTGTAAATCCTCAAGGGAAGATTTCCAAACTACGATAAAATTATACTACAGTAGACTCAGTGGTGTAGCAACGGTGAAAGGCACCCGGGGTGGTGGCAGCCTTCCCCCGCCTTTGTTTCCACCCCCTCTCCTTCCCCAATCCCCTCTGCCACACGTGGGCTCCCCTTCCCCTGTATCTATAGTTGTGCACTGCCGTGAGCAACAAGAACTTCACCGTGCTCCTCGTGACCCCATCGTCTCTCCCAATGACGTCACTTCCTATGCCTGGCACCAGTGGGAGAGTCACTGGTCACGAGGAGCACGTTAAAGTAGTTGTTCACAGCAGTGAACACCTAGAGGTATGGGGAAAAGGAAGAGGGGTGCCTACATAGAGAGGGGAGGAATGGGAGGAGGCGGGGCACAGAGTAGGAGGAGTGCCGGCACCCCCACCAATATGGCGCCACTGAGTAGAATCACTGGGCACAAAAAGCACATGTGTGAGTCTCAGAGTGAGTAATTTACAAAGGCAACCCTAGTTGACGGTTCAGGTTGAATGGAAGTGTCTTGTGGATTCTAGTTCAGCTAATTAAAGTCAAGGTCCGTTGAATGAATGGAGATGATGAGAAAATGAATAGGGAGGAAGAAGAGATGCCAATTAAGCATTGCAACCTGTGTAAATTGTTTTGTGAACCAATGATTCTGCGCGGTATATCAAAGTAATCGATTAAATCAAAGTGTCATCTGCGTACAGCAAAACAGAGTGAGTTCCCCCTTCAATAACAGAATCAGAACTAGCACAGCCCATGCCTGTACCCACCTATTCTGGAGTCAGAAATTAGAAGATTCCCAAACTCATCTGTGAGGTAAAGCTTTGGAAATCTGGGGGGTGAAGAGGTCCTTTAAAAGATGGTTTAATACAGGCTTGGGTTGCCTGTTGATAAGAGTTGCAAGCTCGGGCTGTCAGCTTGCTGGCACACTTGCTGGTTGTCTAGGCCCTGAGCACAACAAGTAGGTTGTGTATGGACTAGTATTCCTAATTGTTGGGGATGTGGGGGAACTTTCCAGTGTTATTTCTGGTCTTTTGAGAGCAAAGGACTTGAAAAGGCTTTATTGTGTGCCCCTGGAATGAAGTTATACAGTTGGGATCCAAACCCAAGGCAGAAGCTGAAGGTAATGAGAGGCAATGAGGGACTGTGACAGATGGAGAGACCATACTTGAAGTGTGCTGGAAGTCCTCTTCTGGTAGTAGGGATCAAAATATATTTAGGGAGAGGGTATACACTTTGAAAAAGTGGCCAGGACCTTTGAACAACAAAGGTGTTCCTTAAGCGATGAATGAGACGTCTAATGGATTTTGGAGATTTCTGTGGAGAACTGCTCCAGGTAAGAAATGAGAGGGTTTTTAAAAAAATATTATTTTGAAGGGGTGGAGGGGGGGATGACTCAGTCTTGTTTGGTAAGGCCATACAATAGTTACACAGGGAAAATCAGGGCTAGAAAGCCAGTATGAGGTTATCCAGACAAATTCCAGCTTAGTTGGGGGCAGGAAACAAGTGGGCCATGATAATCCCAAGCCTAGATCCGTACAGGCTGCAGCATCATGATTAGGTGGGGGAAGAAGGGAGAGAGACATTAAGGGGAGAGGAGAGACTAGGGACCTCTCATATACTGACAGACTGAAAAAGCTGGGGCTTTTCTCCCTGGAAAAGCGACGACTCAGGGGAGACATGATAGAAACCTTCAAGATCATGAAGGGCATAGAAAAAGTGGACAGGGGCAGATTTTTCAAACTAAGGGGAACCACAAGTACAAGGGGGCACTCGGAGAAATTGAAAGGGGGAAGGTTTAGAACAAACGCCAGGAAGTTCTTTTTCACCCAGAGGGTGGTGGATACATGGAACGCGCTTCCGGAGGCTGTGATAGGCAGAAGTACGCTACAGGGCTTCAAAGAAGATTTGGATAGGTACCTGGAGGACAAAGGGATTGAGGGGTACAGATAGGAGTAGAGATAAGGTTATAGGGACAGGATTAGAGGTAAATTATAAAAATTAGTCAGAGACCACTGTTCAGGCAGTGGACCTGATGGGCCGCCGCGGGAGTGGACCGCTGGGCAGGATGGACCTCTGGTCTGCCCCAGCGGAGGCAACTTCTTATGTTCTTATGACACCATCCTCATTCCTGGGCCAGTTTTTGGTCACAAGCTGCCTTTTTATTTAAAATAAAGGCCTACTGCACTCTACACAGTGTATCAGGACTTTCCTATTTTGCTTTGCTCTGCACATTTAAAACCCCAGAATCATTTCTAGGGAAATGTGAGATTAGGAGGAAGCCGCAATGCATTTGTCGAACAGTTTTAATGAGTCACAGGTAGCAAAACTTGGATGGCACGTTTGTTTGCACGTGGGCTGCCTTAGTTCTAGATCTGGCTCACATGTGAATTATTGTCGCTTCTGTGATCAGCATGGATCGTTTTGTTTTCCAATTACTTTAGCAGAGCATTTTTATCCTGTCAGCAATGTTTGTGGCAGTGTGATAACCACTCTGGCAGGCCAACTTTCTAGCGCTAATTGTTTTTTTTGGTTTTTTTTAATGAAATATGTGTATTTATGAAATATTGCTTATACAGTTCGGCAACAAGTTATACAGTCTGTGGTTTTCTTTTATTTTTGGAGATTACTGACATTTTCCAATAGACTATTGAGGAGCTGATTTAAAAAATCATTCCCTCAGTTCATATTTATCTTTTGGTCATACTTATAAAATGTACACAACGGACAGTCCCTGCTTCTTGAAGCTTACAGTCTAATCAAGTTTCAAGTTTATTAAAATTTGATGGTTCGCCTATTAAATCTAAGCGAATTACATAATAAAAGAATTATAGTATAGAACAATAAAACAAGTTATTTTACATTAACAATTTTTAAGGTGCTACGACAGATTGACAATACAGACGAACTGTGAAACTAGGAAAGAACATTAGGGAATAATAGTTACAAATTGTAGTTTCCTCAAGGGAAGAAAGGGGGATGATGTGGGTAGGAACAAACGAGTAGGTTGGGGAAGATGTGTAAGAAAGTATTGATTGTTTACCTGTACTCCAAAAAGTTGTTCTAAAGGTTAAATGAGGATTTGAAGAGATAAGTTTTTAGATTAATTTTAAATAAATTAAGGTCTTTGATGTTTCTGATATATAGGGGGAGGGTATTCCAAATACGAGGAGCCATAACAGAGAAGATGTCATGGCGTCTGGTTCCTATTATTTTCAATGAGGGGACCAATAATAAATGAGGGGACTAATAAAAGATAAACAAGAAACACAGACATAGGCATATCAACACTTGGAAAGCATTCAATCAACAAACCTTAAAAGACCATCCTCCCACCCCCACCCCCCCCTTATACAAAGCTGCGTTAGCAGCTGCCACTGTGGTAACTTCCTGAAACCTATAGAGATTTAAAGTGCTTTGGGATTTTTGTGCGCAGCTGTGTAAAAAGGGGGTATATTTATGATCAGATATTAATAAATCACTGAATAAACTACTGATTTGGGACATGTTTTTACAAAGCTATTACGCAGTAACTCATATTCTTTAAAAAATAATCCAATATTTTTTCTTTGCTTTCCCAGTACCATTAAAAAGATGCACGCTGGTGCAGTTCTATTTCTATAATATTTATTTATTGGGATTTATTAACCACGTTTTTGAAAAGATTCACCCAATATGTCTCCATTTTCTTTCTTTTTTTAATTGACATTTGTTCTTTAAAATGGATACAATAAAAACAAAAATAAAATAATATAAAAAAAAATAAAACAGTGAACTATTTGTAGCACATATGTTTGGGTATTATGGAACTTCTTAAGTTGCTAACTTTTATCCCCCCTTTTACAAAACCGTAGCATCGGCCATGGTGGTAACGCTCTTAGAATTCCTATGAGTTTCAGAGGTGCTAAAAACTGCGCTAAGGTTTTATAAAGGGGGGGGGGGAGTTAATGTGCTATTTCATGCTTTGTGAACAGAGTGATAACATTCATTGCTCATTTACTACCTCCATTCAAATCGCTGATTTATAATTTATAATTGTTATGTTTATTCTTTCAACACTTTAGCTAAAAGACATTTAGCTAAAAGACATTTAGCTAAAAGACTTTAGCTAAAAGACATCTCAAAACTACTGACCAAAACAACAGACATAAAAGAGTTCCGTAAAGAAATAAAAACACTACTGTTCAAAAAATATCTCCCATCACTCTAACCACCATCCAATGAGTTCCCAATCAACGCCTTTGGAAACACCCACCTATAGTATCTCTTTGTCTGTGATCTAGAATTACTGTAACTCTTTTACACCCCACCTGACTTAACTTGTTTCAGTTGATATGTATTATCTTCTGTGATATGTATTATCTATGGTGATATATATTATCTTCTGTGATATGTATTATCTTCTGTGATATGTATTATCTTCCGTGAAATTGAAGTATCATAATTCTTTACGGTTCCTGTAACTTACTCTTATCCTGTAATGTAATTCTACTAGAAATGCCCAGACATCTTCTATATCTTGTAATCCGCCTAGAACCGCAAGGCACAGGCGGAATAGAAATCCCTAATGTAATGTAATGTAAAAGAAACAAAAATCAGAAGGTCTGATCAAATATCTCACAGAAATCATGAGAAAAGTTAAATATTAATAGGACTAATATTCTATAGTACTGCCCAGTGGTATAAATTGATATCTGAATTTGTGAATAAAAAGCCAAAAACTAGTCTTAAAGACATTTGGAGCATTGAGACAAAGCAGCAAATTTCTGCATCTCAATGGCCACGAATTTGGACTTGGAGGATGAGGTGTACAGCGTCAGCATCTCTGAGACAGACTTGGTTTTTCTTGTTGCCTAGATCTACATAAATGGATGCTTAGGTGCCGTTAACAGAATCACCAGCTAACGACGCCTAAGAAGAAGCGTAGACGCTTGCGATGTAGGCCAGCATTTGACTGGCCTACATTGCAGGCGTCTAAGTTCTTTAGTGAACCGCACCTAACAGTGCCTAAGTCCCTCTCTGCCCCTAGCCTCGCCCAATTAGGCGTAAGGCACCGTTAGACGTTCTGCTGGAGACGCAAAAATGGCGCCTACACTGTAGATGCATCATCCGAGTTAGACTTTTCCAATTATTCCTGTGATGTGTCACTTTCTTTAAATTTGTCCCCTTATTTTCTAACTTCTGTTACTCTAGCTTATTTATCTATATGTTTCATCTCTACTTACACCTTATGCTGTCCATTAACTCCTTATATTGTACTGTGCAATACCTTGTATTATTATTATTTGAATAGTTTTACTGCTGTAATTGTCTATTAAGAACATAAGAATAGCCGACAGAAACCCAGAGAGTAGCAACTTTCCAGAACTGAGACTGTGACATCATAATACCTCATTCCACCAATGCCTAAGAGCCAACCTCATCAGTGATGTCACAATGGCTTGATTGTTCTATACTTGACTCACTTAAGAACATAAGAATTGCCATACTGGGACAGACCAAAGGTCCATCAAGTCCAGGATCCTGTTTCCAACAGTGGCCAGCCCAGGTCCCAAGTATCTGGCAGAAACCCAAAGAGTAGCAACATTCCAGAGCTGAGATTGTGATGTCATAATGCCTCATTCCACCAATGCCTAAGAGCCAACCTCATCAGTGATGTCACAATGGCTTGATTGTCCTAGACTTGGCTCACATAAGAATAGCCTTCTTAGGTCAAAGCAAAGGTCCATCTAGCCCAGTATCTCATCTTCATGGAGACCAATTCAAGTCACAAGTACCTGGCAGAAACCCAAAGAGTAGCAGCAGTCCATGCCACCGATCCAGGGCAAGCAGCGGCTTCTCCCATGTCTGTCTCAACAGCAGTTTATGGCCTTTTCCTCTAGGAACTTGTCCAAACCGCTCTTACCACATCCTCTGGCTTAACTATTCCCCGAGTGAAAAAATATTTCCTATTGGTTTTAAAAGGATGACTCTGTTGCTTACGTTTGACGCATTCTTGCTGTACACTGTCCTGAGTGAATTCCTTGAAAAAGGCATTAAATACAAGTAAATCCTAATAAAAAATAATGTTTGCTGAAAATTGACCCATCGATTTGTATCTGCATTAAAGCCACCTGTTTCTTTTAAAATGTGCCCCTTTGATGTCAAATGAGACTACAGCATCAGAGCATTTGGTAAATAAATATGACTCCACCACCGAGAACAGATTTGTCCAATTGAATTTTCTTGGAGACATCCAATTTTTTTTTTTCTTTGAACAGGACCATTTACCAGGAATCACACTGTATAAGGAACAAGCTCCTTTCACAAAATCCAAGCAGTCTATCATTCAGAATGGAAAATCTGCCTCCTAGCATGGAAACCTGCTCATCTTCCAAAGTACAAAATGCAGAACGTCAGGAGCATTCTTCCTTGAAGGACGGAGAGACCTTCTCCATATGGAAGCCAGAAGCAGTTTACATTAGGCAGCCCATGTGAGTTCATTTGACTACAAATTGGCAAACGTCGCTGTTGTGCAAATATTGGCAGTTGTGTCCTCGTTGGACACTTTCCTATGTTCGTGTTCCTGCTTTAGACCACGATGCTTCTGATCCTATTAACTTCATTTGGTCTACAATACCTAATACTTTTCAAGTCATTGTGATTTTTTTTATTAGTTGGATCAAAGCTAAGTAAGCAATTAGAGAACAGTTGAGTCACCAGGATAAACAGCTCCCTGGCCCTGGTGTCGCCTTTGGGGGTTTTTTCACTTAAAGGGGGAAGCCAGCTTCTCCTCAGCCTGAAATACCCTAATGCCTCAAATAATTGAAACAAAGTCACTATCGAGAGAAAACGTCACAACCGCAGTCCCCAGAGCTATAAACTCTTCTTTTTATTCCCTTTGCAAACTTCCCAGCGCTCTTCTTATAGAGAAGAATAAAGTCATTAATTATCTTCCCAAATTCAGAGTCTTGGCAACAGATTAGTGAACCAACTAGTTTTCAGCAGGTCTTACACAGCAAGATAGGAGAACGCCAAGACCAGATAGCGCATAAAATGCTCAGCAGTGGAGTCTTGCATGTGCACGCATCATGGCTTGAACAGAGACGATGTTTCCAAATGACAAACTGTAATAATAAAAGCAACATGTGGTCTTTAACATTTCAGCCTTTACCTCGAATGAACCTTCATTAAAGTTGTTTCAAGACTTATGGCCTGTTGAGATCCACCCCCTCCCTCTGCTCTGCCCCTTCCCTTGAAGGATGAACTTTTCATACTCAAAATTTAGAAGCATATGATTTAAGCATTAGTCAACTGAAAGAATCCTTCATATGTTTTGTGGTTATTTTGTTTTGGTTAGTTTCAGCGAGTGTGAGGTCTGTTTGTGATCATTCCGAGCAACCCAAGTCCCCCAGGATGGCACTGAAGTTGTGCAGCTCATCTGATGAGCAGCGAAAACGTCATCTAAAAATACCAAAAGGCAACCAGGAACCAATCACAGAAATGACTTTCCTTGCAGATATTTGTACCTGCTTCAAAACTGGCACACAAGTATAAGTGATAAGTACCTGCTGTTCCCCCCTTAGACAGATGTTCAGAGGGAAAAATATTTTTGCATCCTGCAGATATGTTAGACCTGTAAGCCCTAGGAAGTGATGTCAACGCAGGATGACACAAAAAAGGGGAGGAGACAACCAGGACAGCGCCTTTGGAACCGTTATGAGGAAGCCCTCCAATAATTGTAAAAAATATTTTTTGTTTTCACAAACGCACAGAGATATTGATTATTTATTCACTACTTTTTTCAAAAAAAAACTTTTTTGTAGACTGGTATCTTTATGATCGAGAGAGTGCACAGTTGTTTGAGGGTTGTCTGAGGCAGCAAATATGTGGGAACGCGTCAAGACCCTGAGAGAACATCTAAGTTACACGTGCTATGATTGAAAAAGAGACAGCTTGAACCACACAATGGTGTCAACAATTGAACATTCTCTGAGCACCTTTCAAGTACACTATTATTGACATGTTGAATTATGGACAATAGGTTTGCTGGCAATATTGTTTTTCATTTTTGGATTTATAGAGATTATGGCAGGTCAGATGACAATGGGAGGCTGCGGTAAGCTATTCTAATAATTCTCAAATTTTCTTAGGTTTAGATGTTACAGATTAAATATGTGGTAGAGGGATTGAGATATATAGTTTGTAATTATAGGGAAGGATCCTTGAAAAAGCTGAGTTACAGTGCAGGATTTCTCAATACAAGTTTTCGTAACGTGACATACCAGGATCTGCTACCAATATTACATTTCATTGTAATTCTTTGGTCATAGCAGAGGAGTTAGGTGAAGAGGTCTGTTTTTCTTGCTTTCCTAAATTTGAGGAGTCCTTCAAGGGATTCCAGTGGCTCAGTATGAAGTGGAAATAGGAATATCGTTTGGCAGTTTGCAGTTGAAGGGCACCACAAGGGGGCGTTTTGAAGCATATTTCATCCTGGGAGTAGAGGGAGCTGTTCGGCCCTTCCAGAGGGAGCTTGGTCATCATGTAGCCCGGCGCCATGTCGTGCAGTGATTTTGACGTTAGCATCAGGCCCTTGAAGACACAACATCTGGCTACGTTATGTGCCTAACTGCCATGAGTTGCATGCCAACTTTTGCACAAGGTTTTAGTAGGTGTAAGTGTGGTGCCCAGATCAAAACTAAGCTAGTATTCCATAAAGGATGTCCCATGCAAAGTGCCCTTTACAGAACACTCATTTAGCACGCTAAGGTTATAGAATTGTCCTTCATATGTGCAATTGTTAAAGAATTCTGTGGGCACTGGCCAGGGTCAGTAAATCTGGTACAATATTGCATCTGTATTTGCAACAGATAGACAATAAGCAGAAGACTGAGCAGATAATTTGTAATAACTTTCCTGGTGCCATTTCTTACTCAATATAACATGTCAATTGTAACGATGAACTGACTTGCTCGAAATTGCTTTAAAATACCGTGTAGATTAAGAGAACTTGGAACGGCTTACATGTTTAGTCATGCACTAAAAAGAAAATAATCCATTAATTGCCTTTATGTTAATTGCATTGAAGCTAGATTTATCTTTTGCATAGTTTAGTATACTATGTAATCCAAGTCCATAGCTGCAGTGCTCACGGCCCAGAAGGATGGGGGGAGGGGAAATCAAACATTCTTAGACTGTCTCAAGAAGGTACAAAAGGCATCTTTAGAAAGAGAAAACATTCTTATTAATTTGGGTTCTTCAGTAGGAGCTCAAGATGAGTCACATTTGGGTACATTAGATATTGCCCTTTCCCTAAAGTGCTCATAATCCTTTTTTTTTTTGTTTACACCTGAAACAACAGAGAGTTGAGTTCCTTGCTCAGGATCACAAGGTGCAGCATTGGGATTTGAACTCATCACCCCCTGGCTCTTGGGCATAATGCTTTCATCACTAGACTCCAATCCTCTGCAATGTTGGCATCATTCCCAGTGACTTTTTCATAAAATGCACAATGGGAATGGACAAGACAGGGAAAGAGAAACGGCCAAAGAAAAATGACATCAAGACAGCCTATAGAACACCACAGAAACTTGCATTCACACTCATACACCCCTGGAGTGTACGAAATCCCATGCAGTTGTGGCCAGTCTTGCATTGGTGAAATTGGACACCCTATAGAGGAAAGGATGAAGGAGCACAAGAGACACCACATAGATGTCAAAAGAGTGCCACCAATTGGATGTGTCTTGTACCCCTGAGGCAGACTCCAACGCTGAAACACGGATCTGTAACACAGTTGCTTTCTGTTGCTTCCTTGTAGGGTTTATTTCCTTGTTTTTCTCCTACGTTTACTCAAACTTTATGTCCAGCCTTACAGCTGCTGAACAGAGGTGTCAGTGCTACATATAAAATGACCCAAGTTTCCAAGTTTATTAAAATCTTTCTATCCTGCACCATGGGGGTATCCTTCTGGGCGGCTTACAATCTAAAATTCCAATAACACAAATAATAAAACAAAGCACAAACAAATCACATACACATGAATTTGAAGTTAAAAAGTTGAACTACAATTTTTTTTTAGTAAATATTTTAAGTAAAATTTTGATAAATATAAATAGGGGAACAAACAACAGATAATAAACATAATCCTTACACGTCAGACAAACTTGATTTGGGAAAGGGAGTGAAAACAAGAGGAGAAGAGAATGTAAAAGATAAAAACAATGGGATATGAAAAGGTAGGGATTAGTTATGGGAGTAAAAATAGAAAGATATGATAAATCAATCGTAGGCATCTTTAAAAAGAAAGCATTTTAAACTACTCTTGAATTTATCCAAGTTTTGTTCTGCTCTAATATATAATGAGAGGGAATTCCAAATTGAAGGAGCGGTGACCGAAAATATAGAAGCACGACGGGTGCTAATTGAGACATTGAGAGTATGTTGAGAAGTGGATCTTAAGGTTCTGGGGGGATCGTATGGTATTAGAAGTCTATCTAGGAATGCAGGGGCATTAGTATTTTGAGTTTTGAAAATTAGAAGAGCAATTTTATAGGTAATCCAATGCGGAATGGGTAACCAGTGTGCATTCTTTAACAAAGGAGTGGCATGATCGAATCTTTTCGAGTTCGTGATGATTTTAATGGCCGTATTTTAAATAATAACATAAGAATTGCCGCTGCTAGGTCAGATCATTGGTCCATCGTGCCCAGCAATCCGCTCACGCGGCGGCCCTCTGGTCAAAGACCTGTGCCCTAACTGAGACCAGCCCTACCTGCGCTCGTTCTGGTTCAGCAGGAACTTGTCCAACCTTGTCTTGAATCCCTGGAGGGTGTTTTCCCTTATAACAGATTCCGGAAGAGCATTCCAGTTCTCTTCCACTCTCTGGGTGAAGAAGAACTTCCTTACATTTGTACGGAATCTATCCCCTTTTAACTTCAGAGAGTGACCATGGAGAGGGTGAACAACCTGTCTTTATCTATTAAGTCTATTCCCTTCAGTATCTTGAATGTTTCTATTATGTTCCCTCTCAGTCTCCTCTTTTCAAGGGAGAAGAGGGCCAGTTTCTCCAATCTCTCACTGTACGGCAACTCCTTCAGCCCCTTAACCATTTTAATCGCTCTTCTCTGGACCCTTTCAAGTAGTACCATGTCCTTCTTCATGTATGGCGACCAGTGCTGTATGCAGTATTCCAGGTGAGGGCATACCATGAGTTGGAGACGCCTGATATCTTTTTGCCACAACCCTTTATATAATGAATTGCAATAATCGATTTTAGATCTAATGAGAGATTGGATTAGGATATTGAGAGAATTCGAATCGAGGAGAGGGACCAGGGATCTTATCATCCTGAGCTTATAGAAGCAGTTTTTGACCAAAGAGCTAACTTGGGGTCAATATGTAAGTTTATTGTCGATGATGACACCTAGGATTTTTCTTCTTAAAATGGATTCAAGTGGGATATTATCGACGGATACCTGTGAAACTAGCTGTAAACCTTCTTTCCAAGGGAAAAGAACAGTCTTTGTTTTTGTGATGCTTAGAGAAAGCATATTTGAATTTAGCCAGTCACGGATTTTGACTAATTTGAGGTTAATGGAAGCAATATCATTTAAGTTAGAAGGATCTTATATTCTACAGAGCTTCTCCAGTACAGTTGAATCCTTCCAACAGTTCTCCTGTAATAACTGTGGCATCCATCAAAATGTATATGCATCTGCAAATAAAAACGTTTTCAGCTCAGTTTTCAATTTCTCAATAGAATTCAATAATTGAAGAGATCATGGTAAGGAATTCCAAAGCTTAAGACCATTTGCTGAGAAAATAGCAGCCCTAGAGCTAAGTGCACAACTTTTCGGAAGCCCCTGCCTCTTCCTATTCCTCCTCTCCATACCTCTAGTTGACGTTGTTGTTCGCGGCAGTCCGCAACCTTGTCTGCTCTCCCGCTGACGTCACTTCCGGGAGCCACGCATAGGAAGTGATGTCAGAGGGAGAGCCGACGAGGTCACACGGAGCACGTTGTTGATCGTCGCGAGCAACAACTTCAACGGGGGAAGGGAAGAGAAAGGAAGGGGGCACACACGGCAGGAAAGGAGAAAGGAGGGGGGGGGATGAAGGTGGGGAAGGGGCTCCTCTCACCCTAGCCACGCCACTGGCCTGAGATTCCAGATGTATCCTGAGAAGGACATCTTTCCTGTTATTCTATCAGCCGTTTTCTTCACAGCTTGCCCCTCAGGACATTTTTCTCAGAAAGCAGAGGCTGGTCCCTTCCAGCTAGGAAACTTCATGTTTTTTTCCTTTATTAGCAAATCAGCAAAGCAAGCAATAGCTCTAGTTTGGGCCTGGATACAGGCTGTGGTTAACCCACATAAGTAGCTATAATTTTAAGTGAACCTTTATGAATATGGAAAGCTATTCTGGCAATAATAAATGCTTTTTTGAACTCAACCATGACACATTTAAAGACCTACCTTATTACAGTGAAAATGAATCTCATCAATTGAACAGAAGATTTGGAGCCCTACTATCTAATCAGCCTATGGCAGAGGCCTGATTTTCAGCATAAGTGGAATCTACAAATTTACCAGACTCTAAGACCAAATGCATGCAGATGTGCTTGATGAATATTCAATGTAGACATCCTGAAACCAAAGCTGTTTCATCGGAAAGATCTGGAGTTTCCTAACCCTGGAAAATAGACCAGATATTAGCAGTCAGAAATAGTTTTTTTTATTTGTTTGTTTGTTTTCTTTTTGGCACTGTATTTTAGCGCAATATCCTTTATTTATTAGCTCTCAGGGCTCCTTTTACGAAGGCGCGTTAGGGCCTTAACCCGTGAAATAGCGCACGCTAAAATGCAGCACGCGCTAGCCGCTACCGCCTCCTCTTGAGCAGGCGGTAGTTTTTCGGCTAAAACGCTAATACGTCGCGTGCTTTATAAACGCTAGCGCACTTTCGTAAAAGGAGCCCTCAGTTTCTAGGTACAGATTTCAAATGTTTGAAATAATGTGGCCCTCCCTTCCTATATCATAAGAGCAGACCATTGGTCCATTTAACCCGGTTTCCTGTTTCCACAGTGGCCAATCCAGGCCGCAAAACCCCAAAGGGTAAAAAAGTTCCAGAATCTCAAAGAATAAGTAAGATTCTGGAACCCCAAAGAGTAGCAGCATTCCATGCTACCAGTCCCAGGGCAAGCAGTGGCTTTCCCCATGTCTGCCTCAATAGCAGACTCTGGACTTTTCCTCCAGGAACTTGTCTAAACTTTTTTTTAAACCCAGATTCACTAAATATTTTTACAACAACCTCTGGCAATGAGTTCCAGAACTCTTGCTTTTAAAAGTATTTCCCTGTAACTTCTTTGAGTGTCTCCTTAGTCTTTGTCATTTTTGATAAGAGTAAAAAAATTGATTCACTTGTACCCAGGATTTTGTAGATCTCAGGCACCCTCCAGTATCTGCCAAATGTGCACATGCTGGCCACCTGATTAAAAATATTTTATTTTTAGTTTTTTTTTTTTTTTTACTTTATTTAGTTTTTAATGCCAACAAAAAGTGCAATACAATTTATATACAAATAATGATAATCAACCAAGCACTTATAATCAATCAGTATCTATACAAAAGATAAAAATTCCCTCCCCATCCATCATTACCATCAGGAATAATACCAAAACAAAAGATATACGCCCCTCCCGCCCCCCCCCCCCCCCCCCCCGGATGTATGGGTGAAAAACAACAGACAAGTCCGAAAATTCTTTGAAAAAACACAATTTCAACTCCTAGTACAATCTCTAATCCTAAGTACCCTAGACTATTGCAACATCCTCTACCTCCCCTGTCCTGCAATAATGATTAAACAATTACAGACAATTCAGAATACAGCTCTGAGACTCGTCTACTCATTGAAGAAACATGACCACATTACTGAGGCATTCATCAACTCACATTGGCTTCCAATCCAGGAAAGAATACAATTTAAATTCTACTGTATACTATTTAAAACTATAAATGGAGACAGCCCAACCTACCTAAACGACCGCCTCATCCAAACCACCTCTACCAGGCATAGAAAAACACACACCCCATTCACGTACCCCCCAATCAAAGAAGTAAAACGGAAAAAACTATACAACGGACTACAGGCCACTCAGGCAGCGAAGATAGACAACCAAGTCTCCAACCTGTTGACAACAACCCCAGACTACAAGATGTTCAGAAAGGAAATAAAAACTATATTCTTCAAGAAATCCCTTAATAAAGCTTAATACCATGATAAAGCTTAACCCCCCTCTTACCATCCCCTCCCTAACCCCAGATCCTACTTTTCCCTCTCTTGGAAACCTTCTCTGATCTAACATTGTAACCCTTCTTCCATAACTCTTTTTGTAATCCGCTTTGAACCGATAGGTAATGGCGGAATAGAAATCTGTAATGTAATGTAATGTAAAATAAAGATAAAGGACAACTATAGCAAATCTACAAAAGACATCAATGGACCCCCAAACTAATTTGAATATCTTATTATGCCCCAGCATGTCAGCATTCTTTTTCTCATATTTATAAGCTAAACATAAGCTCACCCACCAAAAAGGAAAACTAAGGTGATCCCAATTCTTCCAATTGCGAGTAATTTTTTCATTTTTTTAAGGATGCCTGTCAGGGAACAGAGAGTGGGTGCTCTTGCACTAAAAAGCACATTTACATTCGCACTGAATAACTAGTTAACAGAGGAATACCACCTGGGCCCCTACCATCTACAAAATGGGTGGTAGTAAATGGTTTTTTTTGGGGGGGGTTAATGGCCACATGCTAAAAATGGCTTTGACGTGCGTGGAAAACCCACATAAAGGCATGCTAAGGTCACTTTTTCCCACAGCTTAGTAAAAGGACCCCATGGGTGTTTTGCTGTCTTTGCAATCTAACAACTAAGAATTTCTCCTACAGATAAATGGGAGAAACCTTTCAGAAAACATTCTCCTGAAATCTGGACCCGTTTGGAGCACTCTGTCATTTACAATACTATTAATAGTGAACAGAGAACAAGAGAAACAAAAAAAAAAATACCAAAATCAACAATGTGTCATATTCAATTTTATCTTATCTCCAGTGTTCCCTGTAAACTAAGCAGGTCCTACCATGGGAAGGGGGGGGGGGGGCGGGGGTCAACCTATTTCAATAATGAAGGATAGGCAAGCTCTGCAGGACTCCAAGGAATCTGCCTGTCTCAAGTGATTCAAAACACAATATTGACACACTGCCCCCCACTGGCAGCAATGAAAATTTTTCTCAGCATAGAGGGAACACTGGTTGCCTCTTCTAAAAGTGGTAAAATAAAGAACAGAGTGGGGTGAGGAAAGGTTTTAACATGGGGTGCAGATTCTTCCGATGTTAGCCCAGAAGAAGCATGTAGCTCCACAGAATCCAATTACTCTGGCCCACTGCAGAGGGAAAAAAGTGTCATGTGCCAACAGCCATTTTCCACAATTTTGCTAAAACAAAAAATAAAAAAATTGAAAGAAATGCAGAAAATTGATTTGTAGCCTTGGCAGAGTTTTGAGAAAACAGTAGCAGTAGGCCGGAGGCCAGTAATTTATGTTTCAAATATCACAGAGTGCATTCCCCATAATTTCAGGGGAGAATAATGATAATAATTTTACTAAAACGCACACAGTTGCAGTCACTGCGTGCTGGAGAGAAAAGCTTCACTTCGCCAAGGTGGTTAGCTCCAATGTGTTTTTACTTTCCTAGTGAGTTTCAGACATGGAATGACTGGCTTAATCAAATACATAATTAATCACTTGTTGATGTTTTGCCTGAGATGGAACATACTGCGGTTCTCTTGAAGAAAGACCCTGGAGTATAGCAGGCTAGAGCTAGTGGTGCAGAGTGGACCTCCAGTGGTAACAGCCGAGACCATCTGAGCTGCCTGGATACATTTCAGCCATTGCTTCTCTACAAAAAGTCTAGCAAGGATTTTGCTCATTTATCGCAAAAGCGGTTATTGGCGCAGGCCGGCACTCTGAATGCTCGACGCTTCTCCCGACACTCATAGGCCCTCTTTTATTAAGGTGCCCTAACCGATTAGCGTGCGCTAATCAGTTCTCCCTGGAAAAGCGGAGACTTAGGGGAGACATGATAGAAACCTTCAAAATCATGAAGGGCATAGAGAAGGTAGACAGGGACAAATTCTTCAGGCTGTGGGGAGCCACAAGTACAAGGGGGCACTCGGAGAAATTGAAAAAGGACAGGTTTAGAACAAATGCTAGGAAGTTCTTTTTCACTCAGAGGGTGGTGGACACATGGAACACGCTCCCGGAGGCTGTGATAGGCCAGAGCACGCTACAGGGGTTCAAGGAGGGTCTAGATAGGTTCCTAAAGGATGAGGGGATTGAGGGTTACAGATAGAAGTATAGGTAGGTTATAGGAATAGTCAGGGACCACTTCACAGGTCATGGACCTGATGGGCCGCCGCGGGAGCGGACCGCTGGGCACGATGGACCTCTCGTCTGACCCAGTGGAGGCAACTTCTTATGTTCTTAGAGCTTGGGAGCAGCGTAGAGCATTCAGTGCGCCGGCCTGAGCTAAAAACCACTTTTGCAGTTTTGTAAAAAGGGGGGAGGGGCGGTAATGCTGACACACACAGAAAGCATATTTTAACAGTTCAGGGTCATTGGTGCTCTAGGGGGAGCAAGGGCAGAAAGGTGTTATTAATGAGCAAGCAGATATTTTTCAAAGATGGAGGAGCTGCAGAACCCGAGGACGTGAAGCGAAACCGCAAAGAGGGAACGATAACATCAGGCATCGGGAAATACTATTTCATGGAAAGGGTGATGGATGTTCCGCCAGCTTTCAGCCGGGGACTTTGCAATTTGATGTAATTCCAAGCCTTTGTTTCTCCTCCCCATCCCCTCCCTCCACAACTCTTCCTTTCCTTTGTTTGACCTTCCAGCTGCAATCCATGTAACTGCCTACTTGACGCCACCTTCCCTACATGCCGATCCTTTTCCTGCCATATATTCGTTTGCCTTTCCCTCAGCTTCCACCCTTCCTTCACTCTGTGGTGACCACCAGCCCCACCACAGGAGTATTTCCTGGTTTCTGGAAACAGAGCCAAATATCAAGAATCCCAAATTGGATTGCTCTTCTTTTAACAACGTTAGACACATCTCTAATTTTCCTTTTGTGTCCAATGGAGTGGTAGCCGTGTTAGTCCACTGTTTGAGATAATATATAGAATAATAGAAATAAAACTAATGGAATAAAGGTAATACCTTTTTTATTGGACTAACTTAGTGCATTTTTTGATTAGCTTTCGAAGGTAACCTTCTTCCTCAGATCAGAAATAGGCAAATTTGACAACTGTCTAGTAAGGAGGGTGCAGGAAGGGGTGTCTTCCTAAAGGCGTGGCACCCCTTCTCCTCTGCGCCCCTCCCACTTCTCTTCTTGCCGCGCAAGCGTGCCCATTACCTTCCCCGTATTTTTTTTACTTTCCTGGCGTGACAATGTTGGCATTGGCGCTCTCTGTGACATCACTTCCAGGACCCACGCCTAAGAAACGACATCAACGGGTGAGTCGACAACAACGTGGACATGCTGCTCATGTCAGAGAAGTCAAAAAGGTACAGGGAAAGCAAAGGGGGGGAGGGGCGCCACTCACTCTACTACGCTACTGAAAGTAAGTGAAACATCAAAACATTTCAGTGATAGCCTCACAGGAGGAGGGGGAGTTGGGTGAAGTGTAAGCCAAAAGGGGCAGGGTGGATGAGAGATAGAGAGATAATGGGCAGGTAATGAGCAGGAGACAACGTCATAAATATTCATGTCCTTGTTGAGTCCTGTTTTGTGGTGTCAAGATACTACTACTATTAATTATTTCATTAGCGCTGTACAGAATCACAAAGAAGACAGTCCCTGCTTGAAAGAGCTTACAATATAAACAGACAAGACAGACAAACAGGATGTCATAGATACAATTAAGAGGAACGGTGAATCTGCTGGCTGGGTTGGTGGGCACTGGTGACTAGGGTTATGGATTGAAGGCTATATCAAAAAGGTGGTCTGCTTTGAAACAAGGGAAGGGAAGGGGCTTGGCAGGCAAACTCGGGTTAGTTTTTCCAGGCAAAGTCTGGAAATGGCAGTGGAGGAGAAGGGAAACGCTAACAGCGGCTTATCTGAGGAACAGAGTTCTCTGAGTGGGGTATAAGGAGAGTTATTGAGGGGCAATAGAATGAACACAGCTTGAATTGTATGCGAAGGCGGCTAGGGAGCCAATTAAGTGATTTAAGGAGAAGGGTGACATGAGTGTAGCGAGGTTGGTAAAAGATGAGTCGTGCAGCAGAGTTTTGCATCAAATGCAGGGGGGGGTGGGGGGGGGGGGTAGAGGCGGCCCTGCAGGAGACCAGTTAGAAGTAGATTGCAGTAATCTAAGCGTGAGGTTCTGAGATAATTTATCATTTTGATTTCAAAGGTCTTACATTCCTGGATTGTTTTAAAATTTCCATCGGTAGTCTCACCATAAAGTCACTGGTTTGTTGTCCTACAGAGGTGATGAGTCGTTGGTGAAAGGAGTTGGCACATGTGCAGAATACGTCACAAAAAGAGGCTTAAATGTGCGCATAAGTCGGGTCTCATCACATATCTTCTCATTGGGCCAACATGGAAAGTGCGAGGAATAAGAGCCACCATCTATAATGTCGTCAGCTATTTTAGCACAAAACATGCACCGCTCACAAATGCCTAGAATTCGTAATTTTTTAAATGCAAAATTTTACCACGAGCCACAACCAGAAACATATGAGACACGCCTATAATACATTGGCTCAAGACGCGCGCTTTTGTTCCCTTCCCCCAAAAATCGACTATAATTCATGTGAATCTTGTAAAAAAAAAAGGTTTATGTCAAATTTTATCATGAGACGGCAACCAGGTGGTACTCACCATCTTTATTCTATGAAAACTTGACATGTCCGTGTTTCGGCCCAAAGGCCTGTCTCCTCAAGAGTCTTAATGCTTTGATCAATACAGTATATGCCGACTATTCTGTCTTATAAAAAGGATGGAGTCGGTCCAGAGGAAGGCTATTAAAATGGTGTGTGGTTTTCGTGATAAGGCATATGGGGGACAGACTTAAAGATCTCAACCTGTATACTTTGGAGGAAAGGCGTTTAAATACCTACATGGCATAAATGCGCATGAGTCAAGTCTCTTTCATTTGAAAGGAAACTCTGCAATGAGACGGCATAGGATGAAGTTAAGAAGTGTAATCTGAGGAAATACTTTTTTATGGAAAGGGTGATAGATTCATGGAACAGTCTCCCGGAAGAGATGGTGTAAACAGAGACTGTGGGATCTCTCAGAGAGATAGAGATAATGGTTACTGTGGATGGGTAGACTTCACTAGATGGGCCATTTGGCCTTTATCTGCCGTCATCTTTCTATGATTGAGTCATTCACTAGACACATCAATCAGAACGATCACGCAAAAATTTGTCCACGATGTGGCAATTAATCCAGGTTCCGCGGTTCACATTTAAAACATTCATAATAGTTCGGAAGACAGTACTTTGCATACAAACATTCAATTACATTACAAATCACAAAGTAATTTATCCCACTTAAAAACAGTGTCAGAAAACTCAACAAATCCACATTAACTATACATACTAAGAAAAGGTACAGCAATCAAAATTCAGAACTCTTATTAAAAAATAAAGGCCTCCACAAACAATTGCGTTTTCAACATCTTTCTAAACTGTAGATGATCAGGATTCCAGGGAGGGAATTCCACAATTTTACCCCAGCTAAGGGACAACATCGCTGCCCTGGTTTGACTGCTTTCAACAGCGAGAGCTCTCCCGGATGCCAATGCCTTGTACACGGTCTTTGATAGAGACGTCACCAATTTCAACCTTATCATTTATACACATCAGACATAGGGTTGCTATGTGTTGCTTATCAAGATTCTATTGTTGCCTACCCCAAGTCTTGTTAGGTAGACGGGCCAAAATGCCTACTTTTATTTTGACTGTACTAAACCATGGAAATGACAGCTGTATGTTGATTTTGTTCAGGACAAAACACTCTTTTTAAAAAAAAAAAGTGTTCTGGAAAATCTTTCAAGCTTTGCTACCATTAATGTAAACAATAAAATATGTTGTACTATTAATCTTCTAAGTGGACCACTGGGACTGGATTGGAGACAGAAAACCGTTCTTCCAATTGGTTAATGGAATGGCTATACATGACCCAGAAATGCATGCTATAACAATCACTTTGGCAACCTGTCATAAAATAATGATTTGTATATTTTGTAAGCCTACAAATTCATAACAGCAGTCGTGAATTTCTGAGAGAGCATTTCTCGAGCAGTGGACCTGCTGCATTAAGGACCCTTACCCTTATAGCCTGAGAGCTTCAGGAAATTGCAAAGCATTTCAATTAAAAATGGAAAAAAAAAAAATCAGAAATGTGAAATGTTCTGCTCCTCCAGAATTTTCATAATAAAATACCCATCACTTTTTTTACACAGATTCAGACAGGTATGCACAGTGGGAAGAATAACCCGAAACACAGTTACCGGATGCTAGGGTCCACCTCGGGGGTTAGTGCCCAAGAAAAGGATCTGGGTGTCATTGTAGACAATACGATGAAACCTTCTGCCCAAAAATGCAAACAAGATGCTAGGTAAGGGTGGATAGCGTAGCGGATTTTAAGAAAGGATTGGACAATTTCTTGGAGGAAAAGTCCAGTCCGTTATTGAGAAAGACATGGGGGAAGCCACTGCTTGCCCTGGATCGGTAGCATGGAATGTTGCTACTCGTTAGAGTTCTAGAACCTTTTTTACTCTTTGGCATTCTGCATGGAATGTTGCTACTATGTGGGGGTTCCAGAATCTTGCTATTCTCGATACTCTTTGGGATTCTAGAATCTTGTTACTCTCTGGGATTCCGGAATCTTGCTACTCGTTGAGATTCTGGAATATTGCTACTCTTTGGGTTTTGGCCAGGTACTAGTGACCTGGATTGGCCACCATGAGAATGGGCTTGATTGACCATTGGTGTGACCCAGTAAGGAATGGAAAAGGTCAAAAACGGATGAAAACTGGAACAAGCACAAACAACATCAACGCAGGTGCCATAAGGCGGTAAAAGGGGCCAAAAGAGACTACGAGGAAAAAATAGCCAAGGAGGCGAAGAACTTCAAGCCGTTGGATGACCATGGAATAAAGGGAGCACTAAAGGAGGACAAAGCAATCGCTGACAAACTGAACACATTTTTTGCATCTGTATTTACTGAAGAAGATGTACACAGCATACCGGAACCCATCAGACTATATGCTGGAAATGAAGACGGGAAGCTGACAGGATTGACGGTAGGTCTAGAGGAGGTATATAGGCAGACTGATAGGCTTAAGAGCGATAAATCCCCGGGACCGGATGGCATCCATCTGAGGGTCATTAAGGAACTGAAAGGGACCATAGCTGAACTGTTTCAACTAATAGCCAATCTGTCGATCAAATCAGGAAAGATTCCGGAAGACTGGAAGGTGTCGAATGTTACACCGATCTGCAAGAAAGGTTCGAGGGGAGATCCGGGGAACTACAGACCGACAGTCTGACCCCGGTACCGGGAAAGATGGTAGAAACACTGATAAAGGACAGCATCATTGATCACCTTGACGGACACGGGCTGATGAGGACCAGTCAGCACGGTTTTAGCAAAGGCAGATCATGTTTGACGAACTTGCTGCACTTCTTTGAGGGAGTAAACAGACAGATAGACAAGGGTGATCCTGTCGACTGTCTGTGTATGGCCGTTAGGTGGAGGATGGGCAGGGGAGGGCTTCAATGGCTGGGAGGGTGTAGATGGGCTGGAGTAAGTCTTAACAGAGATTTCGGCAGTTGGAACCCAAGCATAGTACCGGGTAAAGCTTTGGATTCTTGCCCAGAAATAGCTAAGAAGAAAAAAAAAAAAAATTTAAATTGAATCAGGTTGGGCAGACTGGATGGACCATTCGGGTCTTTATCTGCCGTCATCTACTATGTTACTATGTATGTTACTATGTTACTATGTATATCTGGATTTTCAGAAGGTGTTTGACAAGGTTCCGCATGAACGACTATTTCGGAAAATTGCAAGCCATGGAATCGAGGGTGAAATACTCACGTGGATTAAAAACTGGCTGGAGTATAGGAAACAGAGAGTGGGGGTAAATGGACAATACTCGGACTGGAAGAGCGTCACCAGTGGGGTGCTGCAGGGCTCAGTGCTTTGACCCGTGCTCTTTAACATCTTTATAAATGATCTGGACATAGGTACGACGAGCGAGGTGATTAAATTTGCGGATGATACGAAGTTATACAGAGTAGTAAAGACGCAAGGGGATTACGAAGATCTGCAACGTAACATAATCAAGTTCGACGAATGGGCATCGACATGGCAGATGAGGTTCAACGTGGATAAGTGTAAAGTGATGCATGTCGGTAACAAAAATCTCATGCACGAATACAGGATGTCCGGGGCGGTACTTGGAGAGACCTCCCAGGAAAGGGGCTTGAGAGTTCTGATCGACAAGTCGATGAAGCCGTCCACACAATGTGCGGCGGCAGCAAAAAGGGCAAACAGAATGCTAGGAATGATAAAGAAGGGGATCACAAACAGATCAGAGAAGGTTATCATGCCGCTGTACCGGGCCATAGTACGCCCTCACCTGGAGTACCGCGTCCAGCACTGGTCGCCGTACATGAAGAAGGACACGGTACTACTCGAAAGAGTCCAGAGAAGAGCGACTAAGATGGTTAAGGGGCTGGAGGAGCTGCCGTACAGCGAAAGATTAGAGAAACTGGGCCTCTTCTCCCTCAAACAGAGAAGATTGAGAAGGGACATGATCGAAACATTCAAGGTACTGAAGGGGATAGAGGTTGTTCACCCTCTCCAAGGTAGGGAGAACAAGAGGGCACTCTCTAAAGATGAAAGGGGATAGATTCCGTACAAACGTAAGGAAGTTCTTCTTCACCCAGAGAGTGGTAGAAAGCTGGAATGCTCTTCCAGAGGCTGTTATAGGGGGAAACACCCAGCAGGGATTCAAATAGGGGAAAACACCCTCCAGGGACTCAAGACAAAGTTAGACAAGTTTCTGCTGAACAAGAACGTGCGCTGGTAGGGCTAGTCTCAGTTAGGGTGCTGGTCTTAGACCAGAGGGCCGCCGCGTGAGCGGACTGCTGGGAATGATGGACCACTGGTCTGACTCAGCAGTGGTAGTTCTTATGTTCTTATATTATAAGGGTCTGATTTAGTAACAGCTTGCCTATGTGAGGGGTCAAAAAAAAATAGACTATTTCATAAATACATGTGGTGGATTAGTGGCTGGTGCAGGAATTCACAATATGTGGTAGGCACAAGTTGCAGGTAAAAGTCAAAGCACTTTATTTATGGACCACAACTCTGTTTCCTCACTGACTTGCAACTTCTCCTAAAGCCTTTTCAAGCACAGTTTCAGTCGCCTGCCCCCCCCGACATGGCAACATTAGAACATGGCAATTCAATTGAAAAAAGTCCTTGGTGTATCAATTGACCGAGTGTCATCCCTAGTTCCTGCATGCCTTCTGCCTTATCATTCATCTTTGTGCTTGCTGTTTCCTGTGACCTTCTTGCTGGCTGCAGGAAACCCCGACAGTGTCCTTATCTCTGCTGACTTCCTGAATGTAACCCTTGCTGGCACCACTGACCGTGTTCAGGCATGCATTATCTCCCTTTCAAGCATTCTGAGGTCATGTATATCACGGGTGACACTAGCCACCCTAACAAGCAAGGGTCATAAAGTAAATTTCCTTCCCAGAAAGAGTAGAACAATCTCCGCTATACAAAGATATTTTTAATTTTTTTGTTGTTGTTGAGTGTTGGTTGTCAGCACATGTATAACATACTCAGTAAACATTCTTAAAATAATTTTTAAAAAACAACGTGTGTTTATCTGAACAATTTATTTAATTCTTTGTCTATTCAAATACACATGGCCTAACTTCACAGGGTCCATTCAACAATCTAGAAATCTTAAAGTGTTTTTCTGGGACTATTGGGGGAATTGAATCAGGTAATAACTACCCCCCCCCCTCCCTTTTACTAAACCACAATAATAATAACAGCTTATATACCACAGTTATTAGCGCAGAGAGCCATGCTGAATGTTCCGCGCTTCTTCCAATGCTCCTTTAAAGAATGGGAAAAGGATCCGAATGAAGAAAATAAGAAGGAACACAAGCACTGGCAAGTTAGATGCAAATCATTGATAAAGACAGCTAAGAAAGAATATGAAGAGAAACTTGCAAAAGAGGCAAAAACTCATAGCAATTTTTTATCAGAAGCAGAAAACCTGCGAGGAAATCTGTGGGACCGTTGGATGATCAAGGTGCAGAATTATTTCCTTTGGTCTTTATGGAAGAAGATATAAGAGATCTATCTGAACCGGAAATGGTTTTCAAGGGGGGTGATGCTGAGGAACTGAAAGAAATCTCGGTGAATCTGGAACATGTACTAAGCTAAATCGACAACTTAAAAAGTAATAAATCACCTGGACCGGATGGTATACTTTACATCCCAGGGTACTAAAAGAACTCAAACATGAAATTGCTGACCTGCTGTTAGTGATCTGTAAACTGTCTTTAAAATCATCTGTAGTATCTGAGGATTGGAGGGTGGACAATGTTATGCCGATTTTTAAAAAGGGCTCCAGGGGAGATCCTGGAAATTATAGACTAGGAAGCCTGATTTCAGTGCCGGGCAAAATTGTGGAAACAATTATAAAAGATATAATTGTGGAATGCATAGACAAACATGATTTAATGAGACAGAGTCACCATGGGTTCAGCTGAGGGAGATCTGGCCTCACCAATTTTCTTGACTTCTTTGAAGGTGTGAATAAACATGTGGATAAAGGTGAGCCATTTGACGTAGTATATCTAGATTTTCAGAAAGCTTTTGATAATGTTCCTCATGAGAGGTTCCTGAGAAATTTAAAGAGTCTTGGGATAGGTGGCAAAGTTCAGTTGTGGATTAGGAATTGGTTATCAAATAGAAAACAGAGGGCAGGGTTAAATGGTCATTTTTCTCAAAGGAGGAGAGTAAACAGTGGAGTGCCGCAGGGGTCTGTACTGGGACCGGTGCTATTTAACTTATTTATAAACAATCTGGAAATTGGAATGACGAGTGAGGTGATTAAATTTGCATGGGGACTAGGTGAAAAAGTGATATGTTCAATTAACATAAGAACATAAGAATTGCCATCTCCGGATCAGACCCTAGGTCCATCAAGTACGGCGATCTGTACACGCGGAGGCCCCGCTAGGTGTACCCTGGCATAGTTTTGGTCCCTATATCACTCTAAGCTTCTCATAAGGAGATGTGCATCTCGTTTACCCTTATGCTACTCATAAGGAGATGTGCATCTAGCTTACCCTTAAATCCTAGAACGGTGGATTCCGCAATCACCGCTTCCAGGAGAGCATTCCAGGTGTCCACCACTCGTTGTGTGAAGCAGAACTTCCTGATATTTGTCCTGAACTTGTCCCACCCTAGCTTCAGTCCATGTCCTCTTGTCCGTGTCACAATGGACATTGTAAATTCCTTTCAGTATTTTGAAAGTCTCGATCATATCCCCTCGCAGTCTCCTCTTCTCAAGGGAGAACAATCCCAGTCTCTCAAGTCGTTCCTCGTATTCCAAGTTCTCCATACCTTTTATTAGCTTCGTTGCTCGTCTCTGCACCCTCTCCAGCAGATTTATATCCCTCTTTACAGTTACTTCTATCAAAGCTGCTAAATGTATTTTGCCTTTGCTTTTTGATTTATCCTCGTATATATTTGTTATCTTCTGAGATATTATTTAGAAAATAGCTCGTGGGAGGTATTCTTGTTGTCTAATTCAGAAACCACACCTTTGAGAAATTATCATTTTCTTTCTAAAAAAAAAACAACTCCAGGATCGTCATGAAGGATCAAGGGGTTACGTCTGCTGTGGACTTAACTGCATTTCTTGAAGATTCTCAAGATATTATTACAAGTAGATCCATTCTTTTGGTTACCTTTTTGAATGAAAGTGATAAGTCATGTGTTATGAAGCCATATTTTGAAAAGAAAGGAGTTAATTTTTGTGGTAGAAAGATCAATTTGTTTCCTGATGTGTCCAGAGCCACTTAACTAAGGCATGAGGCCTTTCTAGTACCGAAGCCTTAGGTTAGTGGCATCTGGAGTTAATTTTTTTCTTAAATACCCATGCAAATATCTTATTATTTATCAGGGGAAGGAATATTTGTTTTGGGATTCTCTTCAATTAGAAGCTTTTCTTAACGGTCATGAGAAAGCATAGTTTAGATAGGAGATGTTTAAATATACATAGTAACATAGTAACATAGTAGATGATGGCAGATAAAGACCCGAATGATCCATCCAGTCTGCCCAACCTGATTCAATTTAAATTTTTTTTTTTTTTTCTTCTTAGCTATTTCTGGGCAAGAATCCAAAGCTCTACCCAGTACTGTGCTTGGGTTCCTACTGCCGAAATCTCTGTTAAGACTTACTCCAGCCCATCTACACCCTCCCAGCCATTGAAGCCCTCCCCTGCCCATCCTCCTCCAAACGGCCATGCACAGACACAGACCGTACAAGTATGCCCAGTAACTGGCCTGGTTCAATCTTTAATATTATTTTCTGATTCTAAATCTTCTGTGTTCATCCCACGCTTCTTTGAACTCAGTCACAGTTTTCCTCTCCACCACCTCTCTCGGGAGCGCATTCCAGGCATCCACCACCCTCTCCGTAAAGTAGAATTTCCTAACATTGCCCCTGAATCTACCACCCCTCAACCTCAAGTTATGTCCTCTGGTTTTACCATTTTCCTTTCTCTGGAAAAGATTTTGTTCTACGTTAATACCCTTTACTCCGTAATTGTATTGGGTCAGGTTAAAATTTTGGGTATAACTGATCCTGATTTCTTTGTAATTTTTCTTCTTACTTATGTAAGATATGTTCTTTCTTGAAGTGGGCTTGTAGGTTTCGTTTTCCTTATGGAAATGTTATGCTAAAGGGATAATTTGTTTATTTTGGAAAACCTCTCCTGTTTCTATGTGATGGAAATGTATAAATTTATAAATTAAAAAAAAGAAAATATGGTAGATTTGGCAAGTACCGGTCTGCTCATGGGAGGAACATAGGCATGAAAAGCAAGTGAATTCTGAGCTGGGTGGAGATGCTTTTAAAAGGTTCTACAGAGGGCTTAAGAGTCCCCTGCAATTTGTCTGCAAATTTTCAATTTGATAAACATTGGAAAGCGATTGGAGGCACTCATATTCAAAATAAAGCGTTATCTTTGCCCCCTTTTTGCAAAACAGTGATAGTGGTTTTTAGCACAGGCCGGTGTGCTGAATGCTCTGCATTCAGTGCACCCCCCAGGAAAGAGACTTGGGAGTACTGGTAGACAAGTCAATGAAGTCGTCCGTGCAATGTGCCGGGGCTGGCAAAAGGGCAAACAGAATGCTAGAAATGATTAAGAAGAAGATCACAAACAGATCGGAGAAGGTTATCATGCTGCTGTACCAGGCCATGGTGCGCCCCCCCACCTGGAATACTGCGTCCAACACTGGTCCAACACTCGAAAGGATCCAGAGAAGAGCGACAAAAATGGTTAAGGGACTGGAGGAGTTGCCGTACAATGAGAGGCTAGGGGAGACTTAGAGAGGACATGATCGAAACATTCAAGATATTGAAGGGAATTGACTTAGTAGATAAAGAAAGATTGTTCACCCTCTCCGAGGTGACGAGAACGAGAGGGCACTTTAAAGTTAAAAGGGGATAGATTCCATACAAACGTAAGGAAGTTCTTCTTCACCCAGAGAGTGGTAGAAAACTGGAACGCTCTTCCAGAGGCTGTTATAGGGGAAAGCACCCTCCAGGTATTCAAGAAAGGGCAAGATAAGTTCCTGTTGAACCAGAACGTACGCAGGTAAGGCTAGACTCAAATAGGGCACTGGTCTTTGACCTACGGGACACCGCGTGAGCGGACTGCTGGGCACGATGGACCACTGGTCTGATCTAGCAGCAGCATTCTTATGTTCTTATGCCCTGTGTTAAAAACTGCTATCAGGGTTTTGTAAAAGGGAAGAGGTGGCTTATGCAGAAGATGGGGCCCATAAGAAGCAGGTGTTGTATCATTCCCATTAGATGATATTTAAATTTCCAAACCTCATTAATTCTGATGTTTTACATTTCCAGTATAACAAATGTATTGTATTGCATTGAATCCCGGGGTATATGGCACATCCTGCAACGAATCATTGAAAGTTATTCACTGTCAGGAAAGGTTGTTTGAAACGGAAGCAAGGGAAGCACCTCTCCTGCAAAGCAGCGGAAATACTGAATAAAAAGGAAACAAATCATGCTATCTATTTTTCCTCTCGGACCTTATGTTGGATAGAACACTGACCTCCACCCTCTTCCTCTCTTAAGAATATCCAGATGGAATGAGCAAAATAGAGAGACCAGGGAATTGGAACAACACCTTCCCCAAATGGGCCATTTGTTCACTTAGGTTTGATTTTGACTGGGAAAGTTGGAACAGAAAAGAGGCTTCAGCTCCAGCTTCTTCACATAAGACACTAAAAATGTTTCCCTTTTCACGATAATGTGATGCTTTTTAGGATCTAAGCAGGATGTCATCAATTGAGAGAAACTTCAAATAACCAACACTCCGTAGATCTTGTCGATAGATATTGTAGGACTTAAATGTAGGTGATAAATGGGTAAAATAAATCTTGTGTTTGATTTTGTATGAATCCTTTTTGCCCTTGTGAAGTCGAAAACTAACAAATGTCACAAAAATTTGTTTTCAGGAGATAATTGTTAAAAAGAGATCTGGTCTACAAGGCTTGACAAAAGATTTGGAGCACATGGAAAGATGCTTCCACAGAAGCTTCACCAATGCCTTCCACTATAGTACCCATAAACCTGCCCCCAAAATTAATTTATTTACTGTTATTGTTACCTGCATTTCACAATATTTGAGGCGAGGAGCACTGCAAACATTTGACAACATAGTGACACAATATTACAAACATTTAGACTGATAAATTTGTAGCATAGCTTCATTAATTAACTAGTCTTTAAGCCCGTTACATTAACGGGTGCTAGAGATTCCTCGGCTTCCTCCCCCTCCCGTCAACCCCCTTGTTTCCCTTTGCACAGTCTCCCTGCTTCATCCGCTCCTTCTCCTGCGCGGGCCACCGGAGCAGAGAGGACTGGGCAGAGGGGGCTGCCAGCCGGAGCCGGCGGAGAGGAGCTAGGCGGCTGGAGGAGTAGCAGCAGCCGCTGCCGATTGCAGCCTCCGTCCCGCCTTCGCCTCCCTGGATTTGCTAAAGCGGCCTGCAAGGTTCGCTACAGTGGCTGGCAAACCTCAGCAGGCCACTTTGAAGAGGGCCGGCAGTGGGAGGGAGGAGTCGCTGGCACACGCGCTAGCGCAGGCGCCGTGAGCACTGTCACAGAAGCACAGCTCACGCCACCAGGACTCACGGATTTTCGACAGCGCATGCGCGCTTAGCCTTTTATTATTATGGATTGCATCCCAATATCATTAAATAAATTATGCTTTTTAATTTATACCTTTCTGGAACGCTCATAAGAATTATATGGCATTTTAGGATGGTATTTTATTTTGATTTTATGTTGAATGTTATGTATATTTTTATTTTTTTTGTAAGATGTTTATTTTTAAAAATTCTATACAGTTTTTTTTCCAAAATGGTTTACAAAATGTTACACACACAAAATATTATAAAAATCAAAACAAGATAGGAACAAAAACAGATTCAATCTTTACATAAGGTCAATTGCTCAAAGAAATGAGTCTACAAATAGTTGTGTTTTTAACATTTTCCTAAATGCGTTCCTTGATCTACGTTTTCGAATTTGACCAACAAGGCTATTGCACAACTTTACTCCAGCCCATATAAAAGTCATAGAAATCGTTTCCACATATTTAGGATTAGCCTTTGTTTTCAGCAATGCTGAACTTTCAGAACGCAATGATCTTAATGGTTGATACTCAGACATCAAACCCTTAAAGAATTCAGGGATCGTACCGTATAAAAATTGGTGACATAACATAATTGCTTTGTATTGAATTCTAAATACAACTGGCAACCAATGCACTTCTCGGAGATATGGAGTAATATGCTCATATCTTGATGTTCCAGTTGTCAATCTAGCCGCGGTGTTCTGTACCAGCCACAGTGCCCTGATCCTGGTCTTAGTTATTCCCAGGTAACTTTTCCTCCTTCCCTTCCCTCTCATGTTTGTATTAAATTATAGAATTTTGTTATTTGGTTTGTTTTTATGTAATTTACGCTATTTTTAAAATTTTGTTCATCGCTTAGTAATTCAAATAGGCGATTCATCAAATGCTATTAATAAACTTGAAACATTGCAGTAGTCCAGTTTGAAATGTTTCTGAAGTACTATTCTGTGTGTTGTTGCACTTTGCCTTGTAAAAGGCTGATTATAAATAAACCAACCGTAAACCATATGATTGTCGGAGCTGTTACCGTGGCAGCCGGTGCTAAAAACGCATGCGCGGCTTTGTAAAGGAGGGGAGTAAATCAGAACCAAGTTGCAATGAACTTGGTTCTGTGTTTCAAAGAACAGGGTCTATACAAGATCCAGGAAATGGGTTTTTCAGGACTTTTCTAAAATGGTATTTGTAGAAACTTTTGCAGCGAAGAACCTAATGGCCAAACCGAAGCAAGGGGTTGGTACCAGCAGTGCAAACATTTTACTTTATAACATTTTATTGAAGAAATAAATATGCAATAATATTATACAATAAAATAGTTAGTACATTAAAATTCCGTCGAGGGCTCTACACTTAGCGCTCCTTTTACGAAGCCGCGGTAGCTAAACCGCCTGCCGCACTAGCTGCTACCGCCTCTTCTTGAGCAGGCGGTAGTTTTTGGCTAGCACGGGGGTTAGCGCGTGATGAAAAGTCGCACGCGCTGAAGCCGCTAACGCGGCTTGGTAAAAGGAGCCCTTAGTCCAGCGAGTTTCCAGTTTTTTCATATCATAGGAAAATATCGTATGAAAAAAACGGAAACTCGCTGGACTAACCCTTCTTTTACAAAACTGTAGCGCCGTTTTTAGCGCCAGCCACGGCAGTAACAGCTCCGTCGCTCATAGAATACCGGCTGGCGCTAAAAACTGCGCTATGGTTTTATAAAAGGGGTGGGGTAAGTAACATAGTAGATGACAGCAGATAAAGACCCGAATGGTCCATCCAGTCTGCCCAACCTGATTCAATTAAATTTTTTTTTTTTTTTTTTTTTCTTCTTAGCTATTTCTGGGCAAGAATCCAAAGCTTTACCCGGTACTGTGCTTGGGTTCCAACTGCCGAAATCTCTGTTAAGACTTACTCCAGCCCATCTACACCCTCCCAGCCATTGAAGCCTTCCCCTGCCCATCCTCCACCAAACGGCCATACACAGACACAGACCGTGCAAGTCTGCCTAGTACTGGCCTTAGTTCAATATTTAATATTATTTTCTGATTCTAAATCTTCTGTGTTCATCCCACGCTTCTTTGAACTCAGTCACAGTTTTACTCTCCACCACCTCTCTCGGGAGCGCATTCCAGGCATCCACCACCCTCTCCGTAAAGTAGAATTTCCTAACATTGCCCCTGAATCTACCACCCCTCAACCTCAAATTATGTCCTCTGGTTTTACCATTTTCCTTTCTCTGGAAAAGATTTTGTTCTGCGTTAATCCCCTTCAAGTGTATAGTGTATAGCACTCGATGGGGACTGAGGGGTCTTTTTATGAAGGCGCGCTAAAGGCTAAGGCATCTTTAGTGTTTGCTTCATCGGTTAGCGTGCCTTAATCAAAGGACTCCTGCGTTCTCTTAACTTGCATTTTTACCAGGCTTTTCAAACCAGCCACGTTTCTAGTCCTGATTGAAGCTGGTGTAACTGGATCAAAATGCTGCCACGGCCGGGCAAGTACAATGGACCCGTGAGCGCAACAGGAAAAGAGTACCTTTTAATTTGGCGTGAACGCAGATACTTTTGAAAACCGGCCAACATTACACATAACGTTAGGGGCGAGTTCGTTTCGTTTCTTTTGGTCTTTATTTTTTCATTTAGGGCTCCTTTTACGAAGCGGTTTAACACCCGCGCTAATTTGCCAGCCGCGCTAGCCGCTACCCCCTCCTCTTGAGCAGGCGGTAGTTTTTCGGCTGGCGCGGGGCTTAGCGCGCGCTAAAGAGGTGCGTGCAATAAAGCCACTAACGCGGCTTCGTAAAAGGAGCTCTTAATTTGGACTTTATTTTTGTGTCGTGTATTTCAAAGTAGCTCGTAGAAATGAATGAAATTATTAAAAAGCTGTTTCCAAATCGCACCTTCTTTTCACCCTTTCAGAAATATTGGTGTAGGGATCAAGGACCAAACCCCCCTCCCCCCCCAAAAAAAAGAAGTGAGAATCCTGGTCCTGCCTCTCAATCCAATAGTTTTGCATGGAGGAGTGTTCTAGTGCTTAGAGCAGGTGCCTCAACACCCTGAGGTTGTGAGTTCAATTCCCACTGCAGTTCTGTGTGTGTCTGGGCAAGCCCCGTGCAAACCACACAGGAAAAGCAGTCTGAAGTCCCATCTTCCCTTGTACAAGAACCTAACTCTCTTTGTGGTCAATCCAGTTCCTTTTTGAGCCTGAATTTGAATACAATGGAGCTAATGCATGCAAATTTCTATCAGGCATATTCATTGTGGATATTCTGAAAAATGACTGTCTGAATGTGTGTGTGTGTGTGTGTGGGGGGGTGTGCTTGTATATACAGTATATATAATGAATTGTGCTCTTGTTTTTCACAAACTTTTTTTTTTTAAGTTATAAGAAAATAGTTTTTGGTAGGGCCAAGTTAGAAAAAAAAATGCAAGGGTCCTGGATTTGATATACAGTACTTCCCCGAAATTCGTGGGGGTTCCGTTTCAGGAACCCGTGTGAATTTTGAAAAACCGCGAATGTGTTTTTTTGCCTGTCAAAAGGCAGGAGAGGGCAGCCGGAGCGCTGGCGGGTGAAGAAAATCACTCGTGGTCTGCTCCGACTGCCTCTTCCTGTAAAAAAGTCGGGCTACACCAATCAGGAGCTGCTTTGACATGCAGCTCCTGATTGGTGAAGCCCGACTTTACTACAGGAAGAGGCGGTTGGAGCAGACCGCGGATGAGCAAGTTTGTGATTTGCGAAGTGCGAATTTGTGGGGGACCACTGTACTGCCTTTCAGTGGTACAACCAAATTGGTTCATGTGTATTATATGTACTCAGTGGTGTAGTAAGGGTCCCCTCCCCCCGCACCCCCTCTACTTCCCACCCCCATTCCTCACTTATGCTCTCCCTCCACCCCCCTCCCTTACCTTTTAATCTTCATCAGTGCAAGTGGTTTCTGCAAGCATGCTCCTTGCACCAGCGTTGGATTTCTCTCTGATGTCACTTCCTGGGCCCGTGACCTGGAAGTGATTGAGAGGGGAACCAGGCAGGTGTAAGCAACAGGCAACAGTTGCTCACGCTAGCGAAGATAATACAGAGGTCTGGGGTGGGGGGGGAGGGATGGCACAAGGATGGTGCAGTGTGGCAGGGCAGGGTAGAGAGGTGCCAGCACCCCCAATGACTTGGCACCTTCACATACTCCTTACTACACCACTGTATGTACTTTCTCTGTCCCCAGGGAGTTCACAACCTACGTTTTATATCTCAGCCAATGAAGGGTTAAATGGCTTACCCAGGGTCACAAGGATCTGCAGTGGGACTTGAACCCGGGTCCCCTGGTTCTTACTCCACTGCACTAACCATGAGACTACTCTCAAAGGCTAGTACGAGCTCTGCATTTCTAGCTAGAAAGACAAATAAAACCATCTGTAGTGTGTATTAGGGAGTTAGGCTTTTTGCTTTTGGCTTAGTATATTAATTTTGTTTAAACGGCTGATGCCCAATTTTGAAATGGAATTAAAAAAAAAAACCAGTGCTTTTTGGTGGAAAATACATACATTTGTCATCTGGTATATCAGTCGGTGGAAGTGAGCGCATCTGAAAAGTTAATCCTGACCAGATTAAGGGGCGACCTGCCATGGTTCTAGCCAGGGTGGCAAAGAAGGGTCCTGGATTCTAGTCAGGATGAACTACAGCCATCGTTAAACCTTGAATACACGATGACCTTTCTCCTTTGCCGAACTGTGATACCTCTGAGCCCAAGTGTGAAAAATATACAGACACCTGGTAACAGTTGAAAACTCTAACCCCTGGGTTCTAATTTTCCAAAGAACATTTTCTTTGGCCTGTATCAGCGACTCTGCTCTTTCTTTAGAAGTGTGAAACTGGATGGTGGTTGGTATTTCTTTTGCGGTTTGTGCTAACTGTTCCATCTGTGTAAACTTCAGATGGCCAGCCTGGGAGCTCGAAAACACTTTCCCTTCAAGGGAAATGAAGTTCCCATTAAGTGGCTCTTTGAAGCTTGTAAAGAGCAGTCTTTAGATCTGGGGTATTTTCCTTGTTCCTTTCCCTTGTGGCTCCTAAAAAAAGGTTTTGTAGCCGAAAAGGATAAAACGAGACAATGCACACCGTGCTGTCAATCTTACGACAGAGAAAAGTAAAACCCGCAGCTAAGGAGAGAATTTGAGCCACTCAGGTATACTAGGCTTCTTTTCACAAGGACAGCAGACCTGGTCTGTTTAAAACACAGGTTGTCAGAGCCACTTTTGAAAGAATGATAGATAAGGAGAAAATGAATACAATTTTAAAGTGCATTAGGAGAGGTGAGAGATTTTCGTTAAAACAGGCCTAAAAAGGAATTTAAGTCAAGGAACTTAGAGTTCTTCCAGAATGATTCAGTCGAAGCTGCTACTTCTGAAAAATAAATATTCAGACCCCCACAGACAGTGTTTGTGCTAACTCGGAAAAGTTGAAAGGGGACAGGTTTAGAACCAATGCTAGGAAGTTCTTTTTCACTCAGAGGGTGGTGGACACCTGGAATGCAGAGGACAGAGTATACTAAGGGGCTTCAAAGAAGGATTGGACAAATTCCTGAAGGATACAGGGATTGAGGGATACAGATAAAGGTAGGGACAGCTTATGAAAAGGGTAAGGATAATGGGGATCCAAGGGTGTAGACAAGGATTTCCTTAAAGGTCATGGACCTGGTGGGCCACCGCGGAGCGGACCGTTGAGCGCGATGGACCTCTTGGTCTGACCCAGTGGAGGCAACTTCTTATGTTCTTAACTGTTCACAAATATTCATTGCCACTCTTGATTTCTGCACTTAGGAGTGTCCAGTGATAGCTATTTGGATAACATGACCATTCAGCCACGAAAAGGTAGCAATGTGGTTCACATTAGGACATCCTTTCTGTTGTCCTAACTTCATCCACATATCTATCTGGATACTGGCTGAATTCTGCTGACCCTCCATAGCGCTAGGTGGGTGGAAGGCAGTTCTATTACAGGGCATCCAGAGGTAGAAGCTTACAGCGGTATTTTCGAAACACTAAGACTTCCAAAATAACAGGCATGTGGATATTTTTCTTGACAAAACATCCAAAGGGCTGATTTTTGACAGACTTTCTGGATATCTTGCTAGGCTTTGGGCATGCTTAGATTTGGACGTCTTGTGGCGATAATCGAGCCTTTCCCGAGACATCCTGGATGAAACTTAGATGTTCAGAGCTAGACCTGTTTTAAACATGTCTAAGTGCTCAAAAGATACCCAAACAGACCAGATGATCAATGGAGGGATTAAGTAATGACTCCCCCACATTCCTCCAGGGATCACTGATCTCCTCCTACCCCCAAATAATCTGAATAAAACAGTGCATACCTGTCTCTAGAACAGCAGCACCTGGTATGGCAAACCGTAGTAGGGCATCATAGAGGTGTCTTAAGTAGCCTGGTGGGTGGGCTAGTGAACCATAGAGAGGAGGACCCAGGCCCATAAGATACATTTATAGTGGAAAGTTTGAGCCCACCAAAATCCTACTATCCTGCCAGCTAAACTGATAGAATTCAGCGTCAACTGTCCAATTTCTTCTCGAACTAACCTCTAAGGCAAAGTACCACTTGAGCAAAGGCAAGCGAACAGTCCTTTTGCAATGTAATTTATTTCTTATATACCGCTACATCCGTTAAGTTCTAAGCGGTTTACAGAAAATATACATTAAGATTAAAAATAAGAAAATAATAAAGGTACTTAAAAAATTCCCTTTCTGTCCCGAAGGCTCACAATCTAACTAAAGTACCTGGAGATTAATAAATTAATTAAAAATAAAGATATAAGAGGGAGTAGAAATAAATATTTTAACAAGATAGCATTGAATTAAATTCATTGGTAGATAGAAGAGAGAAGATCAAAGAGTAAATGCATAAATGCATAAGAGTTAAACAATAGAATTCTGGCGAAATTTAAAATGACAGAAATGATATAAAACGAAGAAAAAAGGCATAACAGTAAGTAAGATTAAATATAATTCATAAGCAAGTAGGGAAAGAAAATAAAATAACACATTGGCTTTAAAAAAGGTATTGAAAGTCATTATGTTTTGTTTCTGATGTAACTGGGTCTGACATAAGACTCTTGTCCTGCTGATCTTGTGCTCATCGGCTGAGAGTTCTGAAAAGAAGCAGAGTTAATGGGTGAAGGGGCTCCGGGGTATAAGAAATCAGGTTTCGGGTCGGGTCAGTGGAGTCCAGATCTTCATCATCGCTAAAATGGGGGCAGAAGTGGCAGATCAGCACAAAAAAACACACATTACATTACATTACATTACTGATTTCTATTCCGCCTCAACCTTGCAGTTCTGGGCGGATTACAAAAGAGGCAACTGGACATTTCCAGGATAATTACAGAGAGAATTCTGGTCATTTCCAGGAGAAGTTACAAGAATAATGGAGCTGTATGTTTCAAGAGCTACAAGATGCTGTACAAATAGGAAATAGTGCAGATCCAGTATATATACCGTTAGGGAAGCAGTTGACATGCTTGAGGCTAAAGAGAAGGGAACTGGTGAAGGGGGGAGGAGGGGGGAGTTGCGTTGAGGGGGGTCCGGTTGGGGTTAAGCCATCTGTATAAATTTTTTGAATAGGTGGGTTTTGATTTCTTTGCGAAAATATTTGTACTCGTTTGTTGTTATCAGCAGGTTGGAGATAGTGTGGTCCAGTTTCGCTGCCTGCGTCGCCAGCAGACTGTCAAATATCTTCTTGCGCTGGGTGCCTTTGAGTGGGGGGTAGGTAAAAGGGGTCTTAGTTCTTCTTTGCCTAGTGGTGGCGTTTTGGTACAGGCGGTTGTTTAGGTAATTGGGGGCTGTGCCATTTATTGCTTTGAATAATAGACAGTATAGTTTGAATTGAATTCGTTTATAGATAACACATTTATAGAATATCGTGTGCTTCCATTCAGCAGCAACATTTTCAGCACTGTTTACTGAATTTTCCACTTTGGGGGGGTTTTGTATGCCGATAAAAAGTGTGCACAATCTTTCCTTATAATATACATGTTTGCAATGGTTCACGCCTGTGTGCACTATCGGGAAAGAGAGTGCACTCTTTGCAACAAAGATGCACTCAATGACATTGCTCCCATAAAGACAAAATGGCCTTGTAATATGCAAGCTAGCCTGTACACTCTGGAAAGGCTGGGACCAAACAGCAGTTCATAAGCACAAAACACTTTTTATTCTTTGGGTTTGCCTCACACTTTACAGTTTGCTAGGCTTACCTCAGCCAAGCAGTTACAGGCTCTGATGTCTAAGAAAAAATCTGAAGTTCCTTCTCCCTCGCTCAGGGACCTCCCTGAAATGATCCCAGGCTCAGGTACATAGTCTTCTCCTTGCCTGAGGACCGCCCCTGTGAGCCCAGTGCATCCTGGGAGCTGTAATTTCCGTACCTTTGGGCCAGCGCCCTCTACTGCCCAGTGACTTAATGACATCATTACTGAGGGAGAATCACTGACTCTTTTACAGGCCAAAAAAGAAAATTCCCATAAATGGCATAGGAAACAACGCAAATGAGTGGAAGAGTGGTTCAATGGTTAGAAGAGTTACTTCAGCACCCTGAGGTTGTGAGTTCAATTCCTACTGCATCTCCTTGTGACTATAGACAAGGTACAAAATACATATCTTTCTAAAATATGCAAAACGCTTTGATTGTAGCCACACAGAAAAAGCCATGTATCAAGTCCCCTCCCCTTCACAAAATAAATGAATTCTGACTGCTCATCCCTAGTTGATTAACAAGTTTTAAAACAAAAAGCTTTTATTAAAACTAGTCTTATAGCCCGTTAACATTAACGGGTGCTAGAATATATGTGTGTGTGTCTGTCTTTATTTTTTTTTCTCTCTCCTTAGCCGCTTTCTGTATTTCTGTCTGTCTTTCTTTCTTTTTTTTTTCTTTGGCTGTCCACCACCATCCCTTGCCTGCTCCCCCTGTCCATTCTCCCTTCATTTTATCTCCCCTGTGTCCTCCACCACCCCATCACTGCTCACCTTATCCAGCAGCAGCCCTTCTCCCTTTGTTTTACCTCCCCCTGTCCATCATCACCTCCTTCCTGCTCTCCCTGTCCGGCAGTAGGCCTGCCTTCATTTTTCTGCCCCCCCCCCCTGTCCATCAGCACCTCTTCCCCTGTCCATCAACCCCTTTTTCCTGCTCCCCCTGCCTCCCTTCCTTTTTCTGCCCTTCCATTTCCGTGTGCTGCAGCATTTCCCTCCCACCCCACTTCCCTGTGCAGTATTTTCCTCCCCCCCATACCTTCCTCCTTAACTCCATGCCCTAGCATTCGAAGCCGGCAACAGCAGTGAATTTTAAATGCTGCTGTTGCCCGAAGAAGCCAGGCCTTAACCACAAAGCTGGGGGGGGGGGGAGAGTTTTAAAAGATATTGCGTCGGCGGTGGTGGGGGGGTTGAAAAGCCAAATTGCCTGTTTTATTGTAAAATGCCATCCGGGATCGGCCGCCGACAGCCTCCGTGGCCTACATCCGCCTCGGGCCGCTGACAGCCGCCTCGGGGGGGGAAGGAGAGAGAGAGCTTCGCGCGCATGTGCACTCCTACCTGCGGTGCCCTACAGCTCACAGAAAACGGGTGCACGCAGGTGGGAGTGCGCATGCGCGGCTTAGAGTTTTATTATATTAGATGGATGTATGAAATGTACTGAACATCTGGATAAAAAAGCCCCCAAAAATAAAAAGAACAGTACGTTTCTCCCCTCTTCACATCCCTAATAGCCAAAGGCCAGTTGATGCGCTTAGGAATGTCTGGGTTATAATCCTTCCTAGGACAGAGCAGATCAGGTCAGCTATCACTCCACATCTCTTACTAGGCAATAAGAATATAGCATCATATCTGGAATTCTTTCTGCTGCAGATGTAAAACCAAGAACAGCAGTCATTAGCTGGTTCTTAAAGAAAAAGCTTAGGGAACTCCTGCGGCTTGAACTCTAGAGAAAACTGTTTTGTTGGGGGTTTATTTTCTGCTGAACCGTAAGTAGCGCAGAGCACTGGGCTTTCAAGAAATTCAACACTGAATCTTTACCAGAGCAGCCGGATCTAGAATGTACACATTTTTCTTGAGGCAGCTTGATCAACCATTTTCCGATATTTCCCATATATGATACTCGTGCATTAATAAATTTCTCACTAGCAAAAGAGTACAGTGGAGTACATCTCTTTCAGGTGATAAATATGTGAATGCAAAACACAGTAGTGATGAATGAAATTCCCGTCATAAACAAGATGTATTCCTTAATAACTCACATCCTTTACTAATGCCGCCTGTTGGTCTGATTTATTTGGGACTCATTGCTAACGTTCACTTCATTAGAGACTCTGATAAGCCTCATATATCCTTCTTTGTGTCATTCTCATTTGCCCGTGGTGTAAAGCACGGCCCTATACCACTATTTATTGATTACATTTTAAAGAAGCAAATTATTTACCTCAATGACATAAAAGCAATAAAGGTCATCTGATCAGGTTTGGAGGCAATGCTTGCTGTCTCTTGACATGAAATGGTCTCGGTCATGGGGACCATCTTCCATTATTCATAGTTTCAAATGATCACAAGCCGACCATCCTTCACTCTAATTCACAACCAACAGTAGTATAATAGATTTAAGTAGCTACTGAGAAATAAATTTCTGTGCTTTGGTAGAGTAAGTCTAAGACGTGGAATTCATCAGTTTCAAGCTAGCCCTATATCTCACCCTAAGCCTCCAGTTTGGATTCAGGCTATCCATAATGAATATATGTGAGAAAGATTCACATGCACCGTCTCCATTATATGCAAATCCATCTCATGCATATTCATCAGGGATAACCTGAAAACCTGTCTGGCTGTGGATGTCTTGAGTGACAGGTTGAGAATCCTTGCACTAAAAACACATTAGATCGATGAGAGGAAGGAGAAAATGGTTCAGAATGAGCTGCAATAAAATAACAGAAAAATAGGCTCCAAAGAGAGTTGTCTAATTATTAATATAGACCTGCAAAATGCTGGCCTACATATAAGGCATCTGTCCGGGAGTGTAGACACAATTCTGACAAGGACGCTGATGAGTGATTGATATTGGCGTCTGATACCGAATCAGATCCTAAGTGTATAGCTCTTGATGGAGATGCCCCAACTTTGTTGGTTGGGCTGAGAACTTGTTGCCTGTCTCTATAGGGTGGGGGTGGGGGATTTGAGGTCTTTTCCTCCTCATTTATCATTTTATATGTTGCTCTGATTCTCTGGACACTTGTTGCCATGCCTCTGTATTTCGGGTTGCCAGATTTTCCAATTGGAAAATCCAGAGCCCCTAGATCCGCCCAGTTCTGCCCATCCCTGCCCTAACCCCGCCCCCAGTCCACCCTAGCCCCACCCCCGCTGCCTGTTCTTGTCCGCCGTTCCCCGCTCTTGTCCACCAATTGCGTCAGGCAGGGAGTAAGTCCACGCATACGCAGACTTCCTCCTGCCCGATGCAGTTTGAGAAGGCTTTTCAAAACCCGGACAAAATACCGGGTTTTGAAAACCATCTGGATCCCCGGACATCTGGTAACCCTATTTATATTAGTGTTTGTACATGTATGTACCTGTTTTGTTTTTTATGACAAGCAGAAGTGTGTTTAGTTATTATTAGTATTTCCTGTGTCATTTCCGATAAATGCACATTTCTCAGTCCATTCTACAACCACTAGACTATTCCTTGATATAGGGTTACCAGACGTCCAGATCGCTTTTCAAAACCTGACACTTCCTCCCTGTTCGACAAGAGCCGGAATCAGGGGGCGGGGCTAGGGCAGGGATGGGCAGAACTAGGCGGGCCTGGGGGCAGGGCTAGGAGGTCCCGATTTTCCCAAAGGAAAATCTGGCAACCCTACCTTGATAAACCTTTTTTTAAAAAAAAAGTTTACCAACAAAAAGTCAGATGTATGAACTGGTCAAAAGTAGGGAAAGCGATGCACAAAACCTGTGAGTTTTGCTTGCCAAGTTTGAGACAATAGATTGCTTTGCGCGAGGCTTCAATTTCCTGTACCCTCTGTAATTAAAAAATTTGACGAGAAAATCAAACATGCAAACAACAAAAAAAAATGCTGCAGGACTTACGGCCAATTTTTAAGTTTAGTCCTCAGAGACCAGACAAGCTTGCTTGTACAATTATTTTTCTGGGGATTTTGTTCCCTTCCTGAACTTGCAGGAAATTAAACCCTTAGGCAAAAGATGAGCTACTTGGAAACTGGGGAACCAAACAGACCTGCAGGCTTTTTGCACTCTTTTTGCCTTTCTTTTTCATTTCACATATAAACATATAAGAAAAAGAAGCCAAACAAACATTGTGTCCACAAATGCATTGCCAGGATTCCACCATGTGGAACTAATACATCATTTTGACTCCCTTTTTGTCATACTCCCATATTCTCGTCCACTTTTGCCTATATTTCTTCTTGATCCTTAAAAATTTGACCCTCCAGCAGAAATCATTGAAAATGACAAATACTAAACTGTCTTTAATAATCACCTGGGTTTTCTGACATCTAGCGTAAGCTATTGACGGAGGCACCAATTTTGTCCTCCTTGCGATGACCATTTCTCTCCTCCACCCTATCGCCCGCAATGACTGGCATGGCTTTCCTCTGCCCCACCTAGGGTTACTGGATGTCCAGATTCCCTAGCCGTCCTTTTGAGAACAAGTCCAGGGGTCTGGACAGCTTTTCAAAATCCGGTACTTTGTCCAGGTTTTAAAAAGCCTCCTCAAATTGCGTCGGTCATGCCTGATAAGAGCAGACAGCGGGGAGGGGGGAGGGGGGAAGGGCGTGGCTAGAGCTGGACAGGGGGCAGGATTAGGTCGTTACAGGGTGGAACTGGGCAGGCCTGGAGGCGGGTCTAGGGGGGTATGGATTTTCCGATTGGAAAATCTGTCATCCCTAGCCCCACCCTCTGTTATGACCAGATCTCTTTTCTTACCTGATCTTGAGGTTACAAAATGGGGCCGGTGTGAGACCCTGCACATTTAGGGGTACTTAAGGTCTTGAGTATACATGCATGCAGATACTCAAGACTCTAAACCGGCCCAGCACCATAACCAGAGAGCTCTGGTCATTGCTGGGGGGCATAGAGCAATGCTGAGCGGGATGAGAAATTTTGGGGGGAACCTTGATTTGGCCTGAAGACCATGTTTTCCAGTCTTTGGGGGGTTCTTAAGCAGGGAGTGCGCAATTATTGGAGGTGGTCTTTTATTAGAGACAATACGGTATGTTAAAAGACCTGGAAAACACAAGGTGAAATCCTACTTTGAATAATGAGGGTTCAATAGTTTTCTGTCATTTAAACCATGAGTGTGTCAGGAGTCTATTAAGTGGCACTTCAACAGATGGTACCACTGAATTTCAACTCTGACCACTGCTGGACTCTCCAGGTAGAGGAGCCAGGGGTTAGGCAGATACCAGGGATTCTGGGTACTGGTACCTGCATAGCTAACAGGGCAAGTGGAAATGCTCAAGATGCAGCTTGAATTTCCCCCGTTAGCTTTGCAAGTGGCCGTGCCCACCTAATTTCCAGGATAACCCAGATATCAATACGGGTACCTGAATTCCAAGTCTTGTGGCTCTGAGCCCTGCAGAGCGACTCACCGTTAAGGGCAGCTGAACTTGGAAGCTCTACGGTAGCAAACTCGTTCAGGATCTAGCAGATCAGGTGACAACTGCTACTGCTTGTAGAGCCATCATCAATCTGCCTCAGTAAGATGTTATCTTACCGATTTGCCAAACTTCCTTCTATCTGGCTTAACAACAATTTCAGGTCCTCAGCGGGCCACCACACACTCAAACCATCTCATTGTGTGGGGCTTTACGCTCCCACTTGTCATCGGACCAAATAAGCGTTTTAAAGCACAGATTTATACTTTTGGAGAATAAACAGATGGGGACTTTCCAACTTACTTGATCCCAAATGGTTATTTTGTTTTTCATTCGTGTGTCATTTATAAATTATGCTCCTGTGGTTATAATAAAATATTAAATATTTGTAATGAAAAAAAAAAAAAAAAAAAAGAATTTCTTATATAAGAATTATTTTTAATATATGCTAAAAGTACTTAGCTTTGTATATTCGACGCTAATCGGGAGGGTGGAAACATCAATCGCTGCTTGTACAGCGGCATAGATGGATGATTTGTTTATTCAATGAATTCATGATAGTCCCACGGGATAGTCACAGCTTTCCTCACCCAGCTCCCAGGCCGCCAGGGATTCCGGGGCAGACCTTCATTAGAGGGCATCTACAAAACACTGACAAGGCATGTGAAGGGAGAAAGATGAAGATAAAAATGAGGGCCCAATGGTCAAGCAGTGACGATCACTGTTTTGCTGACCACCAACAGCGTTATGCTTGGAAATTCAATGCTGGGCCACGTCTGGGCTCTGGCACCGAATTTCTGGGAATCTGGATCCGATGAAAACATAGCACAATATTTGGCACTAAACCAGCTATGAAGAGCTGCATAAACACAGGCCTGAGGGAGGAGCCTGTTCTAGTCAATAGAACCCCTAGTTTCTGCACCTATACTGCAGTCTTCCAGGATTCTGTCATGTGGAACAGTCTCCTGGTAGAGGTGGTGGAGACAAAGACTGTGTTTGAATTCAAGAAAGCGTGGGACGACAGGCAGATGGGCAGACTGGATGGGCCATCATGTTTCTATGTTCCTTTAACCATAAATTTCTATGACATCATAATGCAGGTGTAAAGAGCCTTAGCCTATAGGAAGAGGAGATGCAAATGTTAAGAGCCTTAGCCAATAGGGAGAGGAGGAGATAGTGGATGCTGCAGATGGGCCATTTGGCCTTTATCTGTCATCATGCTTCTATGTTTTTATAACCATAAAGCTCTATGACCTCACAATGCATGTGTAAAGAGCCTTAGCCTATAGGAAGAGGAGATGCAAATGTTGAGAGCCTTAGCCAATAGGGAGAGGAGGAGATAGTGGATGTTCTGGATGGGCCATTTGGCCTTTATCTGCCATCATGCTTCTATGTTTTTATAACCATAAAGCTCTATGACCTCACAATGCATGTGTAAAGAGCCTTAGCCTATAGGAAGAGGAGATGCAAATGTTGAGAGCCTTAGCCAATAGGGAGAGGAGGAGATAGTGGATGTTCTGGATGGGCCATTTGGCCTTTATCTGCCATCATGTTTCTATAACCATAAAGCTCTATGACCTCACAATGCAGATGTAAAGAGCCTTAGCCAATAGGGAGAGAAGGAGATAGTGGATGGGCCATTTGGCCTTTATCTGCCCTCATGTTTGTATGTTTCTATAAGGCATTATGGATCCCCATTAAGCAACATCATGCAGATACCTGTATATGTTGGTCTTGTCATTGTGATAAAGGGAAAGGGATTTGATATACTACAGTTTATAGTCAGGTACACGAGCATGTTCCCTATCTAATCTAATCTTCATTTTATATACCGAATCTACTCCCTAAGGAGCTCGACTTGCTTTACAGTTCGTTAAAAAATGAAACATAACAAGTAAAAATTGTGGGATAAAAACAGAAATTGGTTAGAAATTGGATGGAAAAAGTATGCTGAATTGCTTAAAATTACTATATGACAGCTAAAATCAAATTAACTATTGCAGGCCCACAGTCTAGCTAATGTGCCTGGAGCAGTGGAGGTAGAAGTGATTTGCCCAGGGTCAGAAGGAGCAGCACAGCTTGTTAACGTGATGCCAAACAGGAAGGAGGCCTGGGATATCAATACATCATTATCTTTTTAAAGTTTTAGATTTCATTGTGCTTGATTTTCAAACACTTTGCCATAAAAGAATAGTTGATACAGACACACATTTAAATCAAATGTTCCCTTGTCAAGGCTATGCTTGCTTGCTGCAGGATGTGAACGGGTGAAGATTCAACTAAAGAGAAGGCAAGATTTTTGGGGGGTCCGAGCCTCGGTAACAAATGACAAAAGTCCTGATTAAAGAGTCAGAAGGTTAATCTCTTGGTCCCTTCTTGATAAAGTTCATAGCCAGACACTGTTACTCCGCAGCAGCTTGATAATCTGGGTATGTCATTATTCACAGCGTCTGCAGTGAACTGAGGTATACAGTCTGCGGTTCTAGCTCGAAAACCACGATCAATCTAAGTCACATTCAGCTTTCTTTTCTGCCGCTCTCTCTTTCTCGTTCCCAGTGATTAAAGAAGCAGGACCGAGTGACAGCCGCAAGAGAATCTGAGCTGCGATGCCAGGCAGCCTGAAAGGCTCTGAGCCCCTTGTATTGTCCATCTGCCCACCATGATTTCGTCACAAGAGATCCCACTGTGCAATATTCTGCTGTATTGGGAGCCATTTTATAAGAGAAACGGAAAAGGTGACCTGCGATGCTCAATTTCTTTATTATGACTGAGACTCGCCATGTATGTGTTTCAGCCACTTGGCCTACCTCAGGAGTCTACAAGTCATTGAATAGTAATCAGGTACCCTTAAGTATTTTCCCTCTCAGTCCTGGCAGCTTCATGTGACTTGCCCAGAATCTCAGCAGCTCAAACCACTAGGCCACCTTCTCCACTCCAATATCAATGTTGCAGTGCTGTTAGGCCACATCATTCTTTTCATTGGCCATTCAACTGAAAATTTACCTTAAGTTTTGTTTTTTAATCTATTTTGAATGCCGAGAGTATCACCGAGAGGGAAGCTGAGTGATGAAAGCCTAGTCACCATTCAATCTCACTTGGAAAAGCTCAACAGATTGCTTTGAGGAAGGAAAGGGCAATGCATGTGTTCAGAGCTGCCAAATCGGTCATCGTTCAGGATGTGGCCTCACTGGTTTAATGACGCATAATGAGTAAAGCCATGGTGCAAACTGGTGCATGAAGGTAGCACCCATACGCCTCTTCCTGCAGTTCCATGGCTTCCTAGCCCGTTTCCCTTCTCTGCTTTTAGGAAAGGTCACCCAGCTGTTGTCCTTCCCAAATCTGTAATGAGTTTTCAGTAGGGATCTGGGGGGAAAGAGGAGGGCTTGGCGAAGCAGATGTGTGCATTTCTGAATGCTTGCAGAGCTCCCATCATAAGCCATAGTCGTTATGTACCATATAAGATAAAGGAAAGGGGACTTGTATACTGCCTTTTTGCTGCTTTGGCATTTCAAAGCTGACAATCAAAGCGGTGGACACTGGAGGATTAAGTAGCTTGTCCAGGGTCACAAGGAGCAGTCCTAGGATTTGATCTCACAACCTCTGGGTGCAGAGGCAGTAGCTCAACCAGTGAGCCACAGCATTCTATGTGGAGTCCTGAAAGAGTAAGCAAGATTCTGGAACCCCAAATAGTACCAACATTCAATTTGGAATCCCCAAAAGTAGCAAGATTCCACGTAGAATCTCAGAGTAAGCAAGATTTTGGAACCCCAAATAGTAAGGGGAAGGGGACTTGTATACTATCTTTTTAGTATTTCAAAGCTGACATTCAAAGTGGTGGCTACTGGAAGATTAAGTGTCTTGCCCAGGGTTAGCACCGGGATTTGATCTCACAACAACAGGCTTGTCACAGCTCTCCCAGGCCCCTCCCCAGCTATGTACTTACTCCTCTGCAGATCAAGGGAGCAGAGGCAATCCCCAATCACTCCTGCCCCACCAATGTTCTCTTTCAAAACAGAGGTCAGCAGGGTTCTTAGACTCCCTTTTGTCAAGCCACGTTAAGGTCTTTTATTGCTGGCCGCTCTGACTCTCATAGAATTCGTATGAGCGTTGGCGCTTTTACTATAGCGGCCAGCAATAGAAAAAAAAACCTAACGTATTTTGAAAAATAGGGGGGCCTATATTAGTGACATTTTGTACTTCAAAAAATTGAAAATAGTGGTTGCCTCTGTGTCCCAATGCCCTTTGCAATAGATGTTCTAGGGAGGGAGTTAATCAAATGAAACCAATAATTTTTTGTTGCTGTTTCAATTTATGAACAACCTAAACGAACAGAACAACCCTAGTCTACAAATGGTGCCCAAACCCATCCTCCTTTTATTAAGCCATGGTAGAATTTTCTACCATGGCCCAAAGCGACAAATGCTCCGACGCTGCTCCAAATTCTATGAGCGTAAGACCTCTGCTGCGGCTTAATAACAGAGGATCATAGTTAGATGCACAATCGGACAAGTAGTTATAGAATAGGGAAAGTTATGCATGTAAACTAATTGTTTAATTAGCGCTAATTATATATAATTGGTAATAAGTATCAATAACGGCTTAACAAGTACTGATTGGCAATATTTTGTAGTTCTATGCTTAACCTCTATTCTATAAACCGAGCAGTGGCGGGGCAGTGGCACCCCTCCCCCGCCTTCACCTCTACCCCCACTCCATCCCCAATCTCCCTGTCACGCGCACGCCCCCCATTCCCTTTCCCCAACCCTCTAGTTGTTCACCGCCACGAACAACAAGAGCTTCAATGTGCTACTCGCGGGAGAGCTGACGCAGTCACGAAGAGCACGTTGAAGTTCTTGCTCGCGACGGTGAACAACTAGAGGTAAAGGGAAGGGGGCAGAGAGGAGGTGGCACCCCCCACCTACACGGCACCCGGGGTGGACCCCCGCCGCCCTTTACTATGCCACTGAAACCGAACACCTCATTTTTACGGTGTGCAACTCCAAAGGCAGTGTGGACATGGAAGGGTCATGGGCAGATTGGGGCTGTGCCAAACAATTTGGCACAGCTATAAAATATTGTGACTGATGCCCTGTATCCGCCAGTGCTTAGGCATGAACAGCCTTTGAGCAGATGTAAATGCTCACACAGAAAGTTAGATGGATTGTGAGCCCACCAGGACAGATAGGGAAAATGCTTGAGTACCTGATTGCTTAGGAACATTCCTTTTAGGAACGTCTCCAAACCTTTTTTAAACCCAGCTGTGCTAACCACTTTTGCCACATTAATGGCAAACCACTTAGATAACCTTGATAGGTGGCCTATAAATACCTAAAATAAATAAATAAAATGTGCAGAAAGGCCCAGATTCTATAAAACACACCTGAAGTTAGGTGCGTACTGTAGATCGGCGTGCCTTGCCGATCTCGGTGCCTAGCTTACCCTCCCACCCCCTTTTCTAAAGCCACATTAGCGTTTTTTTTTATTGCCGGCTGTGGCATTAAAAGCTGTAATGCTCATAGAATTGCTACACATGTTGGAAATTTGACCGCTGTGGCCAGTGGTATAAAATGCTAAAGTGGCCTCGTAAAAGGAAGGGGTGGGGCTGGTTAATTTTTTAAAAAAGCTTAATCGGTCCTGATAACAAGCATTCAGCACCTCGTAACTGGCTTAAATGAAAATTAATTGTCTGGTAGGCAGCGAGATTGGTAGGCGCCTAGTCCAACGCATTTAGGGGTGGATCGTGTGTATATTTAGCACGTAGACCCCTCTTTTGGACTTAAGCATCCGTATTTAGGCCAAGAAAACCCTGGCATCAATAGGGAACGCTAAGCTTAGGATGCCTACCAGCGCCTATGCCCACTCTATTCACTGCTATAAATGCCGCCTAATTTAAGATTATGTCATTCTTATTCCAGATGGTCTCTCAGATAATTGAGTATCCAAATGTTCAATGTAGCTCAAATTTTGTTGCTTAATATAAATTGTAAAAAAAAAATGTTTTTTTGATTTTTTCCTTAATCCTTATGAGAAAAAAGTTACATAAAAATTAGGGTGAGCCAGATGACAGTAGCGGCACTGGGGGGGATCCTTGAGAAAGCAAGTTTATTGCGAAACATGTCAGATCGATAGCTCCCAGGTCAAAGCAAAGTTGAGATGAATTTAAGTTAAGTCTGAAATTCATTTCTGGATACTGAAGATGATGGGATTAAATATTTTTAGAAAAACCAATTCAATTATATATGAAAAGTGAGCATGAATTAAGGCCGGTGAGGAAAGTTTTACACCGTAATTCCTGCCAGATACAAATTTATTCTCAAAGGCGGAGGAGGTGTTTCTGAGGCCTTTTTTCTCATGTAAGGATGAATGGTAAAATCAAAAAAACCTTTTAGATACTCGGTTATTGAATTGTGAATGCCTAATTTAAGATTGACATGCGCTGTGCACCATCCACCCCATTCCTCGGCGCCGATTTATGGAATCGGCGCCTTAAGTATTTTATTCCGCTGTTACGGAATTTGCACTTGGTACGTACCATCCCCTTAGTGGATGCAGGAGACAGATTAACCTGAATGAGTTAAAAGTTCATGAACTTTATTTTAAAACATATAATCCCATTTAGCTTCAATTAATATTAAAGATATGAAGGCCTATAAGTCAAGTTGACCCTCAGACAGCGCTTAAAATGATTCATCTCTCTGATGTTCTCCCCAGAGCCCATGTATCAGAGTGTTAATATACAATAAATTACAGAACTCTGCCTTTGTTCCAGTAATCTCCCCCTTCGAGCCCCTGAGCCTCATTTACAAAATCATACACGTAGAATATAACGTCCATATAACTCATCCAGTCCTCCTGTTTTCTTAGGTAAAGGTGGTCCTCCACACAAAGTTTCAAGACGTCAACAACCTAAGGAGGCCACCATTTGAGTGATGGTTTCTTGGAGTGAAGGAGGATCTAAAGTTTAGTGCAGTGGGAATCGGGTTCAAGTCCCACCACAGCTCCTTAGTAATTTAAATAGTTTATTATTTATATCCCACCTTCGTACAACATTGCATGCATAATTTAAGACCACAAAACATTTACATACACATGCTACAAAAGTGTCATTATCAAACATAAATTGGCAAGAATCTCATCACAAAAAACATCCGACAGGAAGATAAGCTGATTACTCATCAAATATACTTAACATCCCCCCTTCAAACAGTTATCAGAGTGATGTACAGTTCATAAAAAAACATGATACCACAAATTGACTATTGAATACCATAAAAACAAGAAAGATGAACACTCATTCCAAGAAAATCACACCCACCAACAGTCATACCTCTCAAATAAAATACAGGGCTAATATCCTACAATTCTAGGCAGATTACAAATTGCTCAGGTCCTCAAGCATTTTTCCCTATCTGTCCTAGTGGGCTCACCCGCTATCTAAAGCAGCGATAGGGGCTGCTGCGGTCATCGCTCCGACGCCCCGAGGGATTTAATTGGCATTGGAGTGTTTGCCTTATGACAGCCTCTACCGTTGCTTTGGAGCGGGTTGAGATGAAGTACCTTCCTTACATTCAATAAGGAGCGGAGAGAGGGAGTGAGTTCAATAATTAAATTGCAATAGGGTTGGGTTGGTAGGTCAGCTTTCTTAGTAACGTCTGTTGTAATGAAAAATCATGGCGCAAACTCTTATATTCAACATGCTGGATTAGGAGGTAATAACATGTCTTAGAGGAAGGGAAGGACAGATTTTATTACTGTCTTGGTCAAATGCTTGCAAAATTGCACCAGTGATTAAAACATCTTATTCTGGCCTCAGGCTCTACCACCTATCCTTGACAAAAGCTCTTAGGCACAAAAAGGAAAGAAATAAGCCATTAAAAAGTATTTCAGTATAATGCAATTATTATAGCTGTATAATTGAATGGGGAAACCATTGATCTGTAGTAGGGAAGAGATTGCTCTTTTCATTGTGCTCCTATGAATATGGGCGCATTAATCTCAATCTATAATCAACGTTCATTTCAAATCTGATTGCAAAGCTACTAAACACCCCTAGCAATGCTAACATTATGTTAATGCAGTTCAGCATCGTAGCTTCCAGCTTCACAGTGCAAATATTTTTCTTTTAGCAATCAATAGTAATTTTAGCTGAGTGGATGAAAGTCACGTTGTAATGGTAATCTTCCAAGTGGAAACTCTGCTGGTGCCTAACACGGCTGCAGTGCATTGTATGCAATCAGATAAAACCCCTTCTCTCAGCCAAAAGGAAAAAAAAGCAGAACAAAACGATCAGATCAAAAAAAAAAAAAGAAAAAAAGGACTCTCTATGCTCCAGCTAAAAGGTGTCAAGAACTAATGCTGATTTCATTGGATTTCAAACTGCTGCTAGAGGTAGGTCATCCCAGCCGGAAAACCATGAGCGGAGACCCTAGATCAGGGAGAAGGTGGTACGGCGAATTTACGCCTCTGAGATTTGTAAACACACGTTGATAAGTAGAATTTTCAAGAAGTTGGAAATATTATGTGATACAATGTGCAATGGACATCAAACTTAATTTTTTAAACTGATTTAATTGGTGCCATTAATTGAAAGTGCCATTAAAAACCAAAAACGATTTTAAAAAATGAATTAGACTAAATGGGAGTGTGCCTAAGGCTTGAACGCCTACCGGCGCTACTAGGCTCGGGTTCTATAAATGGCACCTAACAGATGATTGGTAACTGTGCTCAATGGCACCAATTATAGAATCAGGGCCTCGATGCTTGAATGAGTGCGTTAACTGTTTTTGCACGAGTGCACCAACAGTGGCATCAAAGCCACCGCTCCAGGCGCCTCCCACCCTGGCCACACCACGGCAACTAGCATCATGATTAAAAATGCAGTTTATCCATTGGCGCCTTCACTGAGCAAGTTAGGTTGCACCCTTCAGACACAGGCTAGTGAGCTGGTTGTTGTGAAATCTTCAGTGTGTGTATTCACAAGTATTTTGAAGAGGCTCAATGTCGTCTTCTGGTACTGGCTTTGATCCTGGCAATGTTGGATTACTGTAATGTTTTATTCTTGCCATGTTTGGCAGAATGTTCAAAATGCAGCTTTACAGTTGATCTTTTCTCTGACTAAATTTGACCATATATCTCTTTTCAATTTTAAATTCATTGACGTCCTGTTATATAAAGTGTTGTAAGTTCCCTCCTGCCTGGTTGCTCAATTTGTGTTGAGAGGGCTACTTAGGTCTTGAAGAGTTCAGGGTCTCTTTGCCTACCCCCTGTCAGAGAGATGAAGAAATTGAAGCTTTTAGAGGGTCTATTGACTTATTGGTCTCCACAATGTTAGTGCGACCGACCATAACGTTTTTCAGAGATAGATTAAGACTTCATTATTTTGTAAATACGTGGATACCTCTTAATTGACGATTGTACAATTTTCATCTTTTTAATTACGCACTTCCTGGAGATGTCCAGCTTTCTTTTTGAATTGCAATCATACTACGATGTAATCTCTGTCCTTCAGAAGGGTTATTAAGAAGTCAATTTACAAATTATCTCCTGTCGGCAAGCTCCTGCTCTTTCCTTTGCTCGCTTAACTCATTCCCTCTTCCTTTTTCTCCTAGAAAGCACGGCCACTAAGTACAGAAGAAAGTGAGAACAGATTCCCATACTGGCAACCAATGTTGGGTGTGAGGTGTTTGGTGTGGAAGTATGAGAGGCTGTTGTTAAGATGCCATCTATAAGTGCTCCCTTAGTATTTATGAGGTGATTACTAGACGTAGTTATAGTCTGTAGAAATGTAGAGTAATAAAATTCTTGGTGATGTATGTCTTGCAGATGATGTTCTGTCAAACACATCTATAAAACACATCTCAAGATACAGTGCTGAATTGTTGAAATATGTGTATTATTGTATATGCATTCAGTGCAATTTAATTGACTAGAATTAGCCGTTGAAAGGTGAAATAATTTCTTGGTATAGAATAACTTCTCACTTCTCATTTTATCCAAATGAAATGAATAGTGTATGAGAGAAAAGATTTATCACTATCCTTGATATCTAAGACTCAAGCAGTTGGGTTTGCGTTGGAACACCAATCGGAAAACCAAAAAGTATCTTGATAAAGTTACCAAGCTCTTTTCTTTTGAAGAACTGAAAGAACCAATGAAATTACAAGACCAAACTGAACATGCTAAATTTGTGTGTACAAAACTATGGATTCTAATATCCCGTGGCATAGCAGGGGTGAGTGGTGCCCTTCTTTCTCGCCCTCCCCCGGCTGCGCCCCTAACTTCCTTTCCCTTTTTATCGTTTGAGCGAGCAGCCACGGCACTCTCTGACGTCACTTCTAGGTACGGGTCCTGGAAATGACGTCAAAGAGTGTCGATGTGAGCCAAAACTTTGTGGCTGTGACCGCCAAAGCTAAAAAGGAACGGGGGGCAGAAAGCAGGAGGGGGGTGAACACCCCAAGGAAGACCATCCCCCTCTCTCTTTCACTACACCACTGCTAACATTGAAGTCTTTTCATTTAACTCTGCTGCAAAATTTCTCCCCATTTTCTTGTCATAACACCCAACGTTCAGTACAATTTTACCAGCCAAGAACAGCTGCTGGCAGCTTAAATACGGTTAAGCTGGCTAAGTGCTAATATTAGGGTTACTAGATATCCAGGAAAACCCGGACATGTCCTTTTTATAAAGGACTGTCCAGGTGCTGGGACGGACTTTCCAACAGCCGGCAGTTTGTCCAGGTTTTGGAACGTTCTGAGCTCCAGCCGCACCTGGAGGGCATCTGAGCATGTGCGGATGACGTCACATGCATCCACGTATGCTCAGAGTTGGGAAAGAAGAGACGGGGCTTGGGGGGGGGCAGAACAGGGCGGGGGTGGAGGTGGACCAGGGCGGCCCTGGAGATAGAACAAGGTGGGGCCAAAGGTGGAATAGGGCGTGACCATGCGTCCATGATTTTACAGCTCTATGCATGGTAACCCTAGCTAATATTCAAGGCAAGATGGCCACTAAACAGTAGCCCTCAAAAGCTAGCAGCTAGCCAGCTGTGCTGTGTGACTTAGGGCTTCTTTTACGAAGCCGCATTAGTGGCTTTATCGCACGCACATTGTTAGCACACGCTAACCCCCGCGGCTAGCCGAAAAACTACCGCCTGCTCAAGAGGAGGCGGTAGCGACTAGCGCAGCCGGCAAATTAGCGGGCGCTATTTCGTGCGTTAAACCGCTAACGCGGCTTCGTAATAGGAGCCCTTAGTCAGCTAGCCACAAAATTTAAAAGGTAGCCTGGCTATGTTTTGTCTTCATCTATAATCTATACCTCATGGATTACTCTCTTTCCCAGATTATTTAGGAATCTTACTAATAGAACCCGACCCAACCTCTTTGTTATCTTTTCGTAAACATTTGAAGGCACATTTTTTTCTTTGAATTCTTTTCAAATACGTGAAGGAATTATATTGTTTTAAGTGAATTTTTGAAACAGATGATTGTGAATGTTTCTGCGTAGCCCGCTCAGATTTTGGGATGTGCGGGATATAAATGTTTCAAATAAATTTAATAATAAAAAAATAGATCCTTGCAGGACACCATCCTACACGGTGAAAAATAACCATTTAGTCCTATTTTTCCCGTTTTCTTCAAATTTGGCTCATTAGAGGCACATTTTGACCCCTTTAGAAACATTTTCTTCTTACCCCTTCCCTTAGATCATGTTTTCAGAACAGGACTAAAGGATGGGAACCAAAAAAAGATGATTTATAAATTTGTACACACAAATTTAACATGTTCAGTTTGGTCTTGTAATTTCATTGTGTCTTTTAGTTCTTCAAAAGAAAAGAGCTTTATGAAGATACTTTTTGGTTTTCCGATTGGTGTTCCATCGCAAACCCAACTGCTTGAGTCTTAGATATCAAGGATAGTGAGAAATCTTTCCTCTCATACACTATTCATTTCATTTGGATAAAATGAGAAGTGAGAAGTTATTCTGTACCAAGAAATTGCTTCACCTTTCAATGGCTAATTCTAGTCAATTAAATTGCATTGAATGCATATACAATAATACACATAATGCACCGTCTAAATCTTCTTTATAAGAGAGGTAACATTTTTTTTTTTTTTTTTCAAAACGTACCTTTAAAACATAACTGTTTGGTCCTTAAACAACAAATATCAAGACTCCTGAGGAAGGTACCCTAAGCACCAAAATGCATGCTGCACTGAGAAACTGAATGTTTTTATGTTACTGACCATAAAGACCCCGACTGGAACATCGCGACCTTCCCGGTTTGATTTGATTGCTTCCGTGGGGATTTCCTGCTGCTTCTGGTGGAATTGATTCTCCTTTTACAATTCTCTTTTTATTTGCAGACTATGAAGTATAATAATTCACTATTCTGTTTAAGTATCACAATAAAGTTAGCGTTATAAGTCTCCATTAAGCTACAGAGAAATGAGTTACCCAACGATTCCAATATCAAACTCCAAGGGACTCCCAGAGATGTGTTACCAAATTATAGTAACATAGTAACATAGTAGATGACGGCAGATAAAGACCCGAATGGTCCATCCAGTCTCCCAACCTGATTCAATTTAAAAAAAAATTTTTTTTTTCTTTTTTTTCTTCTTAGCTATTTCTGGGCAAGAATCCAAAGCTTTACCCGGTACTGTGCTTGGGTTCCAACTGCCGAAATCTCTGTTAAGACTTACTCCAGCCCATCTACACCCTCCCAGCCATTGAAGCCCTCCCCTGCCCATCCTCCACCAAACGGCCATACACAGACACAGACCGTACAAGTCTGCCCAGTAACTGGCCTTAGTTCAATATTTAATATTATTTTCTGATTCTAAATCTTCTGTGTTCATCCCACGCTTCTTTGAACTCAGTCACCGTTTTCCTCTCCACCACCTCTCTCGGGAGCGCATTCCAGGCATCCACCACCCTCTCCGTAAAGTAGAATTTCCTAACATTGCCCCTGAATCTACCACCCCTCAACCTCAAATTATGTCCTCTGGTTTTACCATTTTCCTTTCTCTGGAAAAGATTTTGTTCTACGTTAATACCCTTCAAGTATTTGAACGTCTGAATCATATCTCCCCTGTCTCTCCTTTCCTCTAGGGTATACATATTCAGGGCTTCCAGTCTCTCCTCATATGTCTTCTGGCGCAAGCCTCCTATCATTTTCGTCACCCTCCCTGGTATGATATGGGATACCGCCTGCCTCGCTGTACCTCACTATTAAAATCATGCAAATATGTTTGGGAAGGGAGGTCGGTTTGCTGTTGATTTTAAAAACATAGCTCAATTAAACATCAAACCAATCCCTTTTTGTCAAGAAAAGATCTTATAAAGTTCTGTAATGCCACTCATCTCAGTCAGACCTAAACAGCCTCTTCATCGGCTCAAATATATGCTTTTTACAAACCCTTCTTACATTTCTTATCTAAACATGTTATTTTTACCCTTAGGGGACTAGATTGCACCGCCGCTGCCATGCATGTTTTGCATGCAAATAACTGCTTCAGGGCGTGGTATTTTTGATATCGCTAAGTTTGACGTGGCAGGTACAAATGCTCGCTTCAGAGACGTTAAGAGTCACAGAATATTCCTTCCAATATGGGGTATGCCTAGTAAAGTGTGTCAGCCCTAAAACTGAACACATTTAGCACACATGAAATTGTTTCTCCGCAAAGCAAGTTACAGCAGTTTTCAATAAGTAACCTTATTGCATGCCCTCAGCATATGTTAATTATAGTTTTCTAATTAGATTTTGAAGGGGCACGAACAGGCATGGATGCAGTGTTTAGCTAGCCCTGTGGTCTCCAGCCTTTTTCATGTAAAGGGTTGCACCGTGAATACGAGAAAGCTCCGATGGTTGGCAAAAGTTTTCACGCTTACTCGTTTAAGCCTATACTAGTTAAATACATCACTGAAAATTCTGCTTTCGTCATGCAGTCTTCTGTGTTTTAGCAAAACTTTGGCATGGTTTCCACAGTTCTCTGAAGTTTCAAGTTCCAACTGTAGTCCTCAGTACAATGAGGACTACAATTTTCTCCGTTAGTGTCCCCTCTCTTTGGAACAGTATCCCCAATAACTTACATGAAATAACAACTCTTGCCAATTTTAAGGTGAAGTTAAAGACATTTCTCTTCCTTGATGCTTTTGTAACTTAAACTGTCCTTCTAAGGACGATTTAGATTCATGAAAGGTCGTTAGCCATTCCTGACGCCCTTTCTCCTTCACAAAAATCCCTACTAAACATTCTTCTTGCTCTTACTAACCAGATGATCTTACACAATTGGAAATCTGCCGATTCCTTAAATATCACCTTTTGGTGGAACTCTATCCTTCTAATTCATTCCTATGAATCAAAGGCGGCAGATTTTTCCAACAGACAGGCTACTATTTCCAAAATTTGGGACCCCGTCAAGTATTTTGCTTTTTAACTATTGACGATTCCTTCTTTTTTCTCTAATCCATCACATCTCTTAATATTTGATAATTTTATGCGGATTCTTTGGGGGGATTCTCGCTCTGTCCGGGAATTTTAATGTCTCACCTTAGCTCTCTTACTGACTGTCTTCTTTGGTTCCATCTCTTTGCTTCTTCTTTTCATCTTTTTTGTCTCTTCCTCCTCTCCAGATTGCTATTTGGCCTGTGATCGGCTGGCTTAACATACTGCTCCGCTCATGTAATGTTATGTCATCTTTGTAGAATGTTGAGATGTTGGCCTGCTATTCATTGGACCTGATGTTTCTCTCCTGTTATTCATTATTTGTACTGTTTGCTTATTGTTTTATGAAAAAAAATCCAATAAACATATTTGAAATCCATAGATTCAAGAAAGGTTTCCACCTTCAGTTCCCCCTCCCTTTGTTATTCTTTCCCTTGAATGTTCTCTTTCTTTTTATCAATTGTAGTTCTAACCCTTCTTCCTTTTTGTTCCCGTTCGTCAATGTCTTCAAAAATTGTCATTTCCCCTGGTTTGTCTTTGTTTATATTGTATTTTAATTGACGCATTGTTTTGGCGCTTTTTTGTACACCGCCTAGAAGGCTTGATTGGGCGGTATAAGAAATTTTAAATAAACTTGAAACCTTATCAAATTTCAATACATGCAAAATGACTCTGGCTGCAGTATTTTGAAGCAACTTGAATGATGTATCCAAAATGGCAACCCTACCAGTAGTAGCTCAACTTGCATGAGGGGCACCATTTTAGATGAAGTGCCAAACAAGAAAGGTGTGATTGAGGATTGCTCCTTCTCCGTGACCATTGGACCACCAGAGAATAAAATGGTTGATCCTTTTGGGGATGGAAGGCCCTTTGAGGCAGAGCTCTGATTGGGGGGGGGGGGGGGGTTGAGTCCTTGATTAGAGAGTGAGGGACTTCAGTTGGGGGTTTGGGTCCATGATCAGATGGATGGAGGGATGTTTTGATTGAAGGGAAGCTCCAGCCAGAAGAACTTGAGTGACCCAAAGTTTCTATGATGAGATGTAGATGAGCGAAAGAAGAGCGCAAGGAGCTCAAAATCCAATCTTCTTTAATAAAAGGACCCTTGAATAGGAATGCTGTAGAATGGAAATCTGATTAACACGAAGATAAACACTTCCACTGAATCCCCACTTCTAAGCCCCAAAATGCTGTTCACTTTTCTATATTTGGCTGCAGCTAGTTTGAATCCAGACAGTTCTCTGTGGACATCTGCCCTGTTCATGCTTCACCCTTTTAAAAAAGATTTCTCCCATTTTTCCTCTTCAAGGGAAGATAATCCCAGTAACATTTCCAAAACATATTCAGAAGGTCGTTAATCTTATTCTTTTTCAAAAATGTAAATTCTCTGTGATGTTGTGGCAATGAGGAATATGACTGGTGTAGTTCCTTCTCATTATAGTCTGTTCAAAAGAATTGTATCTTAATACTTTGCTGGATCTGTATAGCTTTTAACAGCACAGATCAGTATTTCAAAACAAATACTGCAAAATGTCATCTGTAATACTGAGATCTCTTTTTCCCCTCAGATAGATGTATAAATAGAAATTCTCAAGCTGTTTGTGTGGATTTTGGAGACATATCCATAAAATAAGATTTTATTCAAAGCAATGAGGGGCTATTCCAGAAACATTTGTACTTTTCTTAACTTCTCTGTTAATTATACTCTTACAGCATAATTAGTAAAGGGAAGAAGAGAACGATCACATAATCCAGCCGACCGCGTTTCTACCTGTTGGAGTTTAATGCTATAGAAATAAGTAGAAGCAGTAGAGAAGAAAAATTAGTATTTAATTAATTAATTAATTGATTTATTCAGGTACTCAAGCATTTTCCCCTGTCTGTCCCGGTGGGCTCACAATGTACCTGGGGCAATGGGGGGATTAAGTGACTTGCCCAGGGTCACAAGGAGCAGTGTGAGGAACTGAACAAGTGGAAATCTGTTTGGCTAAATGGGGGGGGGGAAAAAAAGGCCATGGACAAGTCCTTAGAGAAATTGAGATAAACATGGACAGCACTGGGAATTGACAATGATTGCGGCTAGATATCCTCCAGAAGAAGATGGTGGGATTTATTTTTGCTGCTCAGGAACAAGCTTTACAAAATTGCGTGCTTTTCTGAGATGCAGGTACAACTAAATCGACTAACATGCCAGTCAGCGCCAATAATTTGATGTTAGCAATTACTTATTGGCATTAATGGGGAAACAATTTGGGTTCGCACGCATATCATGCAATGCGCCATTCTATAAAAATCCATGAACAAATATTTTAGCACGCAACTCAGAAAGGGCTGTGGCCTTGGTTGGGGCATTCATTAAAGATGCACACAATATTACTGAATTCCATGGATCCATGTCTAAATTGCGTGCTAGGATTTATATCACGTTTCAGTTGGTATAAATCCTTATGCCAAAAGTTTGGTGCGAAACTCGGCCCCAAATATCGCTCTATAAATGGCATCCAACTCTGGAGCACTGTTGATAGAATAGCACTCCATGCACGTTTTGGGGGCGCCAAATCATGCGGACCAATCCCTGAATCTAGTCCTAACTGCACGAAGGCAAATGTTCACTATATTTCGACTAATAGCAAATGTAGACTATGGAATAAAAAAGTTCGAACATTCGCCACTTTGTTAGTAGATGCCTTCAAGCAATAGGGTAGATCTTATAGAAGAAGTATGACTTTAGAGTCAACAAATACTGGTAGAACTGCCACGTAGAAAAAGTTAAGATTTTATGGAGCCTTTAAATTCATAGAGGCCAGCATTTGGAACCTAATAAACCCAATATCATATTAATTGAAAACAATACTGTGATCTTCATCAACATTCCAGTACCAGGAGAAACAAGAATTAAAGATGAAGCATCGGCAAAATTACCAAAGTATCAAGAGCTGAGAAGCGAAATGACAAGACTCTGGAACAAGCCATGAATGGTAATCTCTATGGTTGTCAGACCCTTAGACATCATTACAAGGGGCCTTTGAAAAGTTCTCAGCCCAACCAACAAAGCTGGGGCACTCTCCATTGATTTTCCACTTCTTTTTGTTCCATATTTTTCTGAATGAATCGGGCCCATTGTAAACCAGCTGGTAAGACAAGCACCAGCCAGCGTATATTTACACTCATGTTGCTGTGGATCTTCCCACTGTTTAGTTTGGTCATGGTAGCACTAAGGTACAGTTTGGTTTCTGGCCATTTTACTTGGTTGACTGTTCTATGTTCCCTGCTGCCTTTCACAGGGGTATTCATTATATAAAAACAGTCTCTCCACCCAAATCCTATTGCTTCTATGTCCGTTAAAGACTACGTCAACTCATACAGTCCTTGGAGCTCACATAGGTTCCTAGAAGAAACTGACACTAGAAAATAAACAAAATCATGCTGCCCTGAGTACCGTATTTTCACGCATATAACGCGCGCGTTATACGCGTTTTTACCTACCGCGCATACCCCTCGCGCGTTATATGCGTGAGCGCGGTATACGAAAGTTTTAAAACATAGTTCCCACCCCGCCCGACGCCCGATTCACCCCCCCAGCAGGACCACTCGCACCCCTACCCCGAACGACCACTCGCACGCGCTCCCACCCGCACCCGCATCCACGATCGGAGCAAGAGGGAGCCCAAGCCTCTTGCCGGCCGACTCCCCGACGTCCGATACATCCCCCCCCCCCCGGCAGGACCACTCGCACCCCCACCCCGAAGGACCGCCGACTTCCCGACAATATCGGGCCAGAAGGGAGCCCAAACCCTCCTTGGCCACGGCGACCCCCTAACCCCACCCCGCACTACATTACGGGCAGGAGGGATCCCAGGCCCTCCTGCCCTCGACGCAAACCCCCCTCCCCCCCAACGACCGTCCCCCCCCCAAGAACCTCCGACCGCCCCCCCAGCCGACCCGCGACCCCCCCCTGGCCGACCCCACGACCCCCCCACCCCCCTTCCCCGTACCTTTGGAAGTTGGCCGGACAGACGGAGCCAAACCCGCCTGTCCGGCAGGCAGCCAACGAAGGAATGAGGCCGGATTGGCCCATCCGTCCTAAGCTCCGCCTACTGGTGGGGCCTAAGGCGCGTGGGCCAATCAGAATAGGCCCTGGAGCCTTAGGTCCCACCTGGGGGCGCGGCCTGAGGCACATGGTCGGGTTGGGCCCATGTGCCTCAGGCCGCGCCCCCAGGTGGGACCTAAGGCTCCAGGGCCTATTCTGATTGGCCCACGCGCCTTAGGCCCCACCAGTAGGCGGAGCTTATAGGACGGATGGGCCAATCCGGCCTCATTCCTTCGTTGGCTGCCTGCCGGACAGGCGGGTTTGGCTCCCGTCTGTCCGGCCAACTACCAAAGGTACGGGGAAGGGGGGTGGGGGGGTCGTGGGGGTCGCCAGGGGGGTCGCGGGTCGGCTGGGGGGGCGGTCGGAGGTTCTTGGGGGGGGGCGGTCGTGGGGGGGGAGGGGGGTTTGCGTCGAGGGCAGGAGGGCCTGGGATCCCTCCTGCCCGTAATGTAGTGCGGGGTGGGGTTAGGGGGTCGCCGTGGCCAGGAGGGTTTGGGCTCCCTTCTGGCCCAACTAACAAAGGTACGGGGAAGGGGGGTGGGGGCGTCGTGGGGGTCGCCAGGGGGGTCGCGGGTCGGCTGGGGGGGCGGTCGGAGGTTCTTGGGGGGGGGCGGGCGTGGGGGGGGGGGGGGGTTTGTGTCGAGGGCAGGAGGGCATGGGATCCCTCCTGCCCGTAATGTAGTGCCGGGGTGGGGGGTAGGGGGTCGCCGTGGCCAGGAGGGTTTGGGTCCCTCCTGGCCCGATATTGTCGGGGAGTCGGCGGTCCTTCGGGGTGGGGGTGCGAATGGTCCTGCCGGGGGGGGTGGATGAATCGGACGTCGGGGGGGGGGTGAACGGAAGAGTCGGGACAGCGCACGGAGAGGCGGGGCAGTGCACGGAAGTCAGGGGGGGTTGAACGGAGAGTCGGGACAGCGCACGGAAAGTCAGGGCAGTGCACGGAAGTCAGGGGGGGGTGAACGGAGAGTCGGGACAGCGCACGGAGAGGCGGGGCAGTGCACGGAAGTCAGGGGGGGTGAACGGAGAGTCGGGACAGCGCACGGAAAGTCGGGGCAGTGCACGGAAGTCAGGGGGGGGTGAACGGAGAGTCGGGACAGCGCACGGAGAGGCGGGGGCATGTGCACGGAAGTCAGGGGGGGTGAACGGAGAGTCGGGACAGCGCACGGAGAGGCGGGGCAGGGCACGGAAGTCAGGGGGGGTGAACGGAGAGTCGGGACAGCGCACGGAGAGGCGGTGCAGTGCACGGAAGTCAGGGGGGGGTGAACGGAGAGTCGGGACAGCGCACGGAGAGGCGGGGCAGTGCACGGAAGTCAGGGGGGGTGAACGGAGAGTCGGGCAGCATGCGCGGTATAATCGTGAGCGCGTTATACCAAAGTTTTTTGTGCTTATCATCGTGATTTCTGCGCGCTATACACGTGTGCGCGTTTTATACGGGTGCGTGTTATTTGCGTGAAAATACGGTAGACCAGAGAATATTTGAGAACACATGAAGGAAGCAACTACGATCCGTCTGTAGAGAACCGCTCTAGTGGTTGAGAACCTTAAATTCAACTGATGTTCCTTGTGACCTTGAACAAGTCACTTCATCCTCCGTTGTTGCAGGCAGAGGTTTGTGCGTAGCTTCATTTACCTGTGGACTTTAACCAGCTAATGCAATTTTCTGATCCAGATGTGCCCTTAAGTCAAACTGACACATCGTAACCGCACAGTGAGGAACTCTGCTTGTGGTTTTCGTGGCATAATACAGGAGTGGTTTGCCATTGCCCCCTCATGCATATGTGAGGAACCACTATACTGCTGCTACCCAAAATTGGGGGTGTGGGGGAGAGGGGATGACCTGGACTGGCAATGCTCAGAGAACCTGCCCAGTGTTGAACCCAAGACAATGGAGACTTAAATGATTTGTCCAAGACCACAGGAAGCTGCTTGGGATTTGAGCCCTCTTCTCTGAACTTTAGGCTGTTCCTCTGCCTCTAATGCAATTTAATCATGTTAAAATAAGGCTACCCCCATTATTCTCAGTGCTGTCTATTTTACTAACTATGCACTTAACTAAAATTAGCCTATTTTGATCAGGTAGTAATTTGCTTTGATCTAGAAAAGAAGCAACTTGGGCTAAATATAAACCGAAGCAGACAGCATTATATAAGTCATTATATAAGTCATTGGTTTACTATTCAGCAGCACTTATCCGACCCACTTAAGTGCCATTCCCTAGGGCCAGCCACAGATTTGCAGTGGCATTATTTGGAGAGCGCTGTTGAGAATGACACCCCAGGGGGCGCTCAAAACTCTTCAACACTTGAGAACCGATCCCTCATCCGAAGAATGCCAACACTCCAGCAGAGACTGATAAACGCTTCCCAAGAAGCCCTCCCCTTCCTTCCCCCTCCCCTTTTCTTTTCTATCTCGATGTATTTTTAATTCCCCCACCCCCTCTTTCCCTTTGGACACAGTCAGTAGGCTTTGGTTCGTAAACCCCGGTTATATTATATTATTTTATTTTATATAATAATATTGTTTTTATTTCTTTTTAGATGTACGTTACTATAAAATTATTGTAAACGGCTTAGTTATTATTTGATAGACAGCAAGGGCTCCTTTTACAAAGGTGCACTAGCGGTTTTAGCGTGTGCTACAATGCGCGCTAAGAACGCTAGAGAACCTTCATAAAAGGAGCCCTAAGTGACAAATAAACTTGGAAATTTGGACCTAAAATGGAGCCGGGAGTTACCCGTCAAAACTGCTGTCCTAACTTTATTCGGGTAGCTATCCAAGTACCAGTCTGAATATTGAGGGTACCTGGATAAATGCCGGCATCCACTTTCCACTGAGTTTTTCGGCGCCAGTGCAATTTATTCCGTGAATGATAATACCTTGCTAGCAGTACCTTCACCTAAGGTAATGAAGTTAGAAGCCATTTGGCAGACATCTTTGGCCTGTTTGACATGACATCATCCCTGTGGAATTCTCTTCCTTGTTCTCCGCACTCTCACATTTGAAATTTAAATATGCTTTCAAAACATGCTTCTTCTTCTCAGGCCTGACACAAATTTATGTCTTGGGGCACGGATTAATTGTTGTCAGCTGTCTTCTTTGACGAAGCTCTGGCTCCCTCTCGTTCCTTCGTTCTCTCCTTGCTTTGCATGAATACATTTTCCTTTTGTGAACACTGTCCCTACGTTTGCAAACCATGTTGAAGTCTACTGGATATAAGGCACTATATCAAATCCCTAAATATGCTAATTAAATGCGGCCACTGAGGGCATAATTTATCTGCCCAGGTGTGTATGCACCAGTAATTGGAGAAGTTATCCTTAACTTGGGGTCCTTTAATTAAGGTGTGCTAAAGCATCCACGGAATATAATTTTTAGCACGCGTTAAATCATTTAGCACGCCTTAATAAAAGAACCCCAAATTAAGGATAACTTCTCCATTTAAAGTTAGATTTTACTCATCTGCTGAATTTCCATCTTACAAACCGCACACACCCCCTCTTCTATTAAACTGCACTAGCGGTTTTTAGCGCAGAGAGCCGCGCTGTTCCCGATGCTCATAGGAACTCTCTGAGCATCGGGAGCAGTGTGGGCCATTCGGCGCGGCTCCCCATGCTAGAAATTGCTAGTGCAGCTTTAATAGAGGAGGCCCACGGCATTTCTGCTTTTCTAGACAATACTTCATAAAACACCTTGGAACAGTTCTGGATCTAAGGGGTTAAAGAAACACCTAAATGGCAGAGATTAAAGAGGCATATTTATATCTGGAGTAGGCTGTTCTTTTGCATCAGCTGGCTTTCATTCCTTGTGGAATCTGTTTCTGACCTCAGCTGGTTAAATGCCCCTGAAGCAGCCTTGTTTGGCGAAACGTGTCGGCCACTTTTGCTGGGGGCACCTTGAATAAATCTAATATTATCTTCAGATTGTCTGCAAATTTTTTTTCTTCCACATATTTTTTAAATGGCACCCTAAGTTAGATGGCGGTAGGTGTTTTAACTGGCTTTAATTGGCGCGGTGAATGACCGCGTCATTTAAGACGGTTTAAAAATTCATTTAAAAAAGTAGGTGCCGAGACACATCTATAGTGTAGGCATTGTTAATGCGTTTATACTGGGATGGCTAATGGCGCCTTATGCCTACGTGAGCATGGTTAGGGGCGGAGCAGGACTTAAGGCGCCATTAGGTGTGATCCACTACCAGATGTTGGCATTGTAGGCCAGTAAAATCTTGGCCTATATTGCAGACACCTAAGTTTTGTGGCAGGCGCCATTAGCAGCGTCTAAGTGTGCTTGACACGCAGTTTTGTAGGTGGCGGCCGATTTAAGCGCTGTTTACAGAATATGTCCTTCAGGTCCCAAGTGTAAATTCGATAATGGTATCTGGGCGCCCAGACTCTAATGGAAAGCCAGAAATCAACAGCGAAGGTGACCTACGGTGGTCAGTTGCTTTATTGTATAATCAAGATTTGACACGATCATGTTTCGGCCGAGGGGGCCTTCCTCAGGAGTCTGAAGAATAAAATAAGATAAATTATATTGAATCAGCGTAAATGACATCCATATTATACATCGTTAATGGTGTAAAACCTGATCTAAAAAATAAGATCATCTAAATAAAATAAACTTGCATCAAATGTATAAAATCTGAAATGCTATAAATATGTAGAACTAACATATGTATATGTCATGAATGTTATGCATGATTTGGACTTATAAAATGTGATGTTAAAAATGAGATAATATGTGTTCCTAAAAGATAAAGATAGGACTAAATAATCCAATACTAATACAAATTCCAAGTAACTATTACATCCTTTGGAAACAAACCAAATGTGTCCAAAATGAGTTAAACTATATTGTATAGAATATAAACGTTAGCAAATTAATATAATAATAACATTAAAAACGACATAAAATACCACTTTTATTACACATATATAAAAAACTTTAAAAACAATGTTCCAGGAAAAATATTAAACAACAAAAGAAAAATCCAACAAAGACCGCAGTACAGGAACAACAAGCAGAGGACAAGAAAAAAACTGCAGACAATATGTTTATTCTATCAAATAGTAGATACGGTCACTAATGCCACCTTTGTACAAACCAAGGAACCCGACACGGTCCGTGTTTCGGTAAACACGCCTTCTTCAGGGGTCCAGGGTTGATAAGGTTTTAAAAAGCAATAAGCAAAAAACAAAAGGAATTGACCCCGAAATATCCACAAAGAAGAAAATCCAGAGAAAACCAAAAAAACTCTGTGGAGTGACGATGTTCCAAAATGGACTTTATTTGAAAGTATCAAAGTTCCAAAGGTCCACTGAAATCATCCACATAAAATAATTCCATCCACATAAAAGAGAATCATCCACATAAGAGCCTTAAAGGACCTAGTCCGCTAGGGATACAGGAGCCAACACAATCCGCGTTTCGACAAAAAGTCTTCTTCAGGGGTCCCTGGGGGTCCTATAAAGGTGTGTACGTGGGAAACAATTATGTGGTGAACTGGAAGTGAGACACTGCTTGCATTTGCAATGGAAATGCACTTGTCTGGGTAGTTATATCCTTCAAAAAACAAAAGGAATTGACCCCGAAATATCCACAAAGAAGAAAATCCAGAGAAAACCAAAAAAACTCTGTGGAGTGACGATGTTCCCAAATGGACTTTATTTGAAAGTATCAAAGTTCCAAAGGTCCACTGAAATCATCCACATAAAATAATTCCATCCACATAAAAGTAAATCATCCACATAAGAGCCTTAAAGGACCTAGTCCGCTAGGGATACAGGACCCAACACGGTCCGCGTTTCGACAAAAAGTCTTCTTCATGGGTCCTATAAATAATGAGGGGTACATTAAGAATGCATGTAAGTTATAAATAGTGGTGGTGATAAAATGTGAAACTTTGAATGATAAGGTTTTAAGACAAACCGCAATTAAAATTGATCATGAAAACAGCCTATGTAATCAGTGATCACAAGCCGACGATTCCAGCGCAAAATGGACCCCTGAAGAAGGCGTGTTCACCGAAACACGGACCGTGTCGGGTTCCTTGGTTTGTAAAAAGGTGGTATTAGTGACCGTATCTACTATTTGATAGAATAAACATATTGTCTGCAGTTTTTTTTTCTTGCTTTCTCCAGGAAAAATATTAGCATAAAAAATAATAGAAAAAGTGAAATTGTGACTTATAAGGTCATAGGAGGGAGGCTATTAAGAACATTAATTAAAAATGAAGATGATTCGGAATGTTTCAATCTTAACGGCACCTTAGCACATCATTTATAGGGCTCCTTTTACGAAGGGTGCGCTAGCGTTTTTAGCGCGCGCTATAGCGTGCACTAGCCGAAAATCTACCGCTTGCTCAAAAGGCGTGGAGCAATTTAGCGTGTGCTATTCTGCGCGTTGAGGCCCTACCGCGCCTTCGTAAAAGGAGCCCATAGTGTTCTGTAAATTACCCAGACCCCCAAGCCCCGCCCACATCGACACCTTTGCTTTTATGCGCTAAGTGAGTTGCGCAGCTATTAACATAGAATACCGCTGAGCACGTGGCGAGCACTTATGTACATTTCAGTACGAGCACACTTAAGAACTAGTGCTCTATAAGTTAGCTTGCAATTGGAACCTAACTTCAGGTGACATATAGTGTATATATTTGAGGGTGCACCTACTGGACTTGGCATTGCTCCTACATTTATTATTTGCAGGTGTCTGTTTCCAATGCCGCAAACTTGGCACTGTCCCAACAGCAAATACAGTGGTACTGAAAGTGGTATTTAACGGCTTTTCAAAACAGCTACAGCTCTACAGAGAGTGAAAACAGTCTGTTCATGTTATGCCTTTCCAGCCCTCATCACAGAAGCTGTATGAATTGTGACCCTCGTTCCACTGCCTGAACTTGCATCCCATGGGAGTGTCTCACGTTAGTAATCACAAGGTGACTGAGAAGTTAGAGATACCGATCTGCTCTAAGTAATTACCTTTAACCATATTTACGTATGCAGTTACAGCGTGCTCTGCCTCTTCACGTTCGATGCCAAGATCGCTTACAAAGCAGAGGAGAAACGTGACGGACGGGAGAGTGCTAAGCATGCACATACGCAGCCCAGACAGCTCAGCCTGATGAGTCAATCATCGTCTGGGTCTTTTTGCCAAGCGGGCGAGGTGACTACGAGTGCAAAGTCAAGCTAATGAGCGCGGCCAGACCTTCAGCCAGAAGAAAAGGCATGAGAAGAAAACTTCTAAGATCTAAACAACAAACGAGAAAACAAGGGCTCAAAAACGCTAACTTAAATCCACGCGCGACTTCATTGTTTGTTAATGGATTAAACGACATGATAACACTGGACAACAACGTTTTTGCTTCTGCAACACTTTCGGGCGCATCTTACAGATTTTTGGCTGCTGGTCACGAAAATCACGTTTAAAATTACGTATCGCGTACCGTTTTAACATAGAAGTCCATTTTTACAATTTCTGGTTATACTTTCAGGCTAACGCGATTAATAATCAGTAAGTGACGCCAAGATTAAGGAAGGCATTTTTGTCAGTCCACAGGTCAGACACGTCATCAGTGATGAGAGATTTGTTAGTCGGGCCAGAGAAAATCGCCTGGAAAGCATTCAAGGATGCACCAAACTAGATTCAACTGGTTGACAAACTTTTGTCATTGCGACACACTTCTACACTCGATATCAGAGTCTAAGCGGCACTCGTTTGTTCCATTTTTTTGCTGTCAGTTCCAATAACTTATTTACCACGGACCCCTGAGGAAGGCAAGGTGTCCGAAACACGGACCGTGTTGGGTCCCTCGGTTGGTAATAAGTATTTATACCATCAATGTTGCAAGAAGCAGTGCCTGCATCTTGTACATGATCTGCAATTTTGGTTTCTTTTGTCTATTCTTTGGATTACTGCAGTTTCTGTTGGATTCTTTTTTTGTGTTCTTGACAAACTTCTTAGAGCATACAAAACTATGAAATGCAACATGCCATAAGGACATAAGAATAGCCTTAGTGGGTCAGACCATCAAGCCCAGTAGCCCATTCTAACGGAGACCAATCCAGGTCACTAGTACCTGGCCAAAACCCAAGGAGTAGCACTTTCTACATTCACACTTGGACTTCTTCCCCACAAATTTTGGTGCAGTCAGCGATGAACATGGCAAAAGGCTTCACCAGGATATTGTCACTACGGGAAAAAAGATATCAGGGCAACTGGAATCCATCAATGCTGGCCGACTATTGTTGGACACTGCAACGAGATGCACCGGACACTGAGAACAAATGAAGATCAGCAGGAAAACGATTTTAGCGGTAGTGTTTTTAGCTTGCGCTAAACCTACGCTACGTGGCTAGAACTAACGCCAGCTCAGTGCTGGCATTAGCGTCTAGTGCACGCAGCAATTTAGTGCTCACTAAGTGCGGGCTAAAACCGCTATCGCAACTTAGTAAAAGGAGCCCTTTGTGTATTAAAGATCCCATCGTGCTTCTCAAAATTCCTACGTGATACAGCTTCTTCACTCTCATCTTATTGCTACACAATCTCAAAGACCCTGGCAATGCATTCCTAGGGTTACCAGATTTTATTCCTGTAAAATCCGGACCCATAGCCCCCCCCCCCCCCAAATCATTCGCTGTCATGCGAAACCTAAGACAAATCTGAAAATTCTTTGACAGAAAATAATTCCAGCTCCTGGTACAGATCCTAATCCTTGGACTTCTAGACTACTGCAACATCCTCTATCTACCCTGCCCTGCAGCCTTGATATAACAATTACAAAGAGTACAAAATATTGCTTTCAGACTAATCTGTTCACTGAACAAGTATGACCACATCACCGCTGCATACCTAGACACACACTGGCTCCCAATACAAGCAAGAATACTATTCAAATTTTGCTGTCTACTGTTCAAAGAGCATAAGAAGTTGCCTCCGCTGAGTCAGACCAGAGGTCCATCGCACCCAGCAGTCCACTCCCGTGGCGGCCCATCAGGTCCATGACCTGTAAGGTGATCCTTTGTCTAAAACCCTTCAGCCCCCTTCAATCTATACCCTTTCATAATCCTATCTCTACCTCTACCTATATCCCTCAATCCCCGCATCCTTCAGGAATTTATCCAATCCTTCTTTGAAACCCCATAATGTACTTTGTCCTATCACAACCTCTGGAAGCGCATTCCAGGTGCCCACCACCCTCTGAGTGAAAAAGAATTTCCTCAGAGGGTGGTGGGCACCTGGAATGGTGACAGCCTAACTTACTTGAACAATTGCCTTCCTGAGCCAACACAAGCAGACCACGAAGAACCCAGACACCGTTCACTCACCCCTCCAATCAGAGGCATACAGCGCAAGAAAATGTACCATGGCCTACTTGACACTCAGGCAGCGAAACTAGACCTCTCCTATCTGCTGATCACAACACCAGACTACAAAACTTTCAGAAGAGAAGAAAAAACCCTGTTATTCAAGAAATTTATCAAGTCAAGCTGATGTCACACTGATCGTTTCTTTCTCCTCCAGATCCTATACCTCTGATTAAACATCTATCTTATAAAGGAAATATCCAGATTCCTCTCATGTAATCCGCTCTATCTTGTAATACTCCTGGAAATGTCCAGATTACCACTTATGTAATCTGCCTTGAACCGCAAGGTAATGGCGGAATAAAAGCCACTAATGTAATGTATTCTTTAAGCTGTATCTTGGTGCACAGATTCTGATACAGAGTTGGCACTCGGAGCGTGGCATCACCATGCCCAGCTAAAGGTGTAAAATTAAAGAATGGCACCCATGTGTCATTTTGTACCTTCTGTAGGGAAAACATTCGTAATGAATGGGATTGAGAAAACATTCATATGAGTACGGGAGATCAAACACCAGCAGGACAGAGCCTCGTACCACAGCCCAGACGCTGGTGCCTTTTGTTTTCTGTTCTGCCAAACTCCCCAGCAATGCTGATGCCCATGGAGGGGGCAGATCCAATGTGACGATGACATCAGGTGAGGCACAGGGACCTTTAAAACATATGAAGTGTGTCATTAGCCACAGGCAAATGGCACAATGGGATTGCTCCAAGGTCCCCGTCCCCCCCCCCCCCTTGAAGCTTTTTTGGAGCCCGGAGGAGGCAAGAAACTCTGTTGGACTCCGGCTCTAGAGGAAAGAAAAATTTAAACATCTTTCTCTCTCTAAATTGATGGTTACTGAGCCAGCTGATAAAGATCTGGCATTTCACTGGCAATTTGCAGTAGTCTGGGGATTAGCAAACAGGAAAGGAGAAGAATGGTTTTTTGTATTGTCGATGACTGGAACATTATTTAAGTCTTCATTTTAAAATGACATGAAAACATCAGCAGCACCAGTTACATTGGTTGGCCATAACACACAAAAAAGAATGAAATGTGATTTTGTGTCACTGTTTTGTTTTAGCATGTGATGAAATGCTTTCAAATGCATTATTGATAAAGTATGTATATCGTAATTATACATTAGATGCTAAATTGACATCAAGTTTATTATAAAATTTGATTAATCGCTTATTCCAAATTCTAAGCGATGAACAAAATCGATAAAATTACAAAATTAGGGGAGACAAACATAACTAACAAAAAGACTAAATCTTGCGAAACATAATAAAAGCCAACTCTGCAAACATAAAACACAAGGAAAGAATAGGAAAAGAAATACAATCTGATTAAGAAAGACAATTGAGGTCACAAACAATAGGAAGGGGAAGGACAAAAACTCTCAAAAGATATAAAGATAAGATGAAACTCCTAGGCAATTCATTTAGTCATTAAATGCATCTTTAAAAAGAAAGCTTTTGAGTTTGCTCTTAAATTTTTCTCCTCTCAAGTAAATTGGAAGGGAATTCCATGTTTGAGGAGCTGTAACGGAAAAGATGGATTGCCATCGTGTGTTAATAATTTTAAGGGAGGGAATGATTCATAAATGTTGGTCATTAGACCTCAGTAATCTAGATGAAGTATAAGGAATCAGTGCTTTGTAAATAAAAGCTGGGGTTTTAGATGTCAGAGATTTAAAGATGAGCAAACTTAATTTGTACATTATACGATGTGCGACAGGAAGCCAGTGTGCTTTTTTAAGTAAAGGAGTCACATGATCAAATTTCTTGGCTTTCATAATAAGTTTAATTGAAACATTCTGGATGATCTGCAAACGCCTGATTTCCCTTTGAGCCATTCCCTTAAATAGGGCCTTACAGTAATCGATTTTTGAAATAACCAAAGAATGAATTAATATATTCAGAGACTTTGGACATAAGAATTTTGATACTGAACGAATTTGGCGGAGTCTGTAAAAAGTTGTTTTAACGACGTGACTAATATGAATGAATGAATGAAATCCAGTACACAGGAGCCCAAAAAAGTCCACAATCAATTCTATCCATCATAAATGGAGAACGCAAAACAATGGAGTCGTACAAAAGGTTCAGAACAATGACACCAAAGTTTATTATCACTTCATAAAATATACAGGGTGTCCAAAGTCTCTTTACAATTTCCAAAAAAAAAAAAGACTGAAAAGGCAATTGATGAGATATGTTAATCAAATTTGTCCTATGGACTCAGTCGTTATCAAAGTTTGCAATCACGTTGCATTTGGGTATTTCAGGGACCCTGTTGATGAAAGAGAAGCTGTTGAATAAACCCCTAAAGAAATGGCCACGCCTCGAGAAAAGGCACAATCTCAGCGAAACTACAGGACTAACTATGGAAAGCATCTGTCAATTCGTGCATGGCACAAGAAATTTACGGGGACAGGGACAGTATTGAAAAAAATAAAATAAAAGAAGTGGATGACAAAGAATATCGGAGGAAAACGTCGATCGTGTAAGACAATCCTTTGCTCGTTCTCCTGGAGGGCCTGAGATAGGCACATGGGATCTCTCGGAGAGTGAAAGAGATAATGGTTACTGTGGATGGGCAAACTGGATGGACCATTTGGCCTTTATCTGCCGTCATGTTTCTATGTTTCAAAATCCATCTGTATAGAGGTGTATTAAATGAGGCAAAAAAAAAAACCCTTTCAATATCTACTCCTCATCTAATATAATAAAACGCTAGGCCGCGCATGCGCATTTCCTATGTGTGTGCCGGTTTTCCGTGAGCTGTAGCGACACATAGGAAGTGCGCATGCGCGGCTTACGTTCTGTCCTGCTCCCTGTTCAAAGCCGCAGCGGTCGCCGTCTCTCTGTTCTCTCTCTTCCTCCCCCCCCCAGGCGGATGTCGACTGTGGCAGCCAAACCCCTGTGCCGCTCACATCAAAAGCCAACCCTTCCGGGTTTTAAGTTGGGCACTGCTTCTCCTGCGGCGCAGCGGCCCGGGTCAGATGTCGGCCGCCTCCTTCTCTCCCCCCCCAACCCGGGCAGAGGCGCAGCTGACAAACCTACCCGGAGCCGGAAGCGAAACGCCGAGGTAATCTCGCTGTGGAAGGGGCGGATGGGAGGGTCAATGGGGTCGGATGCATGGTGGCGGGGGCGGGGAAAGATGGAAACAGGCTGATCACCGGTTCTACTGCACAGGGGGGGATGGGAGGGGGGTACAAATTTAAAGATGCTGCTCATTGGGTCTACTACACAGGGGAGGGGAGGGAGGCAGGCAGGCTAGCTTCGGGGGGTGGGGTTGGGTCAAAGTCTGGAAGGCAGTGAGGGGGACATAGGAAGGAGGCACTGGGGGCCACTAAGGACATAGGAAGGGGCACTAAGGACACAGGACAGAGGCACTGGGGGCACTAAGGACACGGGAAGGAGGCACTGGGGGCACTAAGGACACAGGACGGATGCACTGGGGGCACAAAGGACATGGGAAGGAAGAACTGGGGTACTAAGGACATAGGAGGCACTGAGGGCACTAAGGACATAGGATGGGACAGTATGGACATAGGAAGGGGGGCCACTGAGAGACAGGCAGGCATGGCACAACAGAGAAATACAGAGACAGAAAGAAAGATAGACAGGGGGCCAGGGACAGACAGAAAGAATGACAGACAGACAGCATCCAAGGAGAAAGAGACAAAGAAAAAAAAACAACCCCAAAATAGATGTCTACTCTAGCACCCGTTAATGTAACGGGCTAAAATACTAGTTTTGTAATAATTTCCACAGATTTGCTTATTCATTTGTTTTTTGAATAACATCTTTAAATTGTAAAGAGACTTTGTGGACACCCTGTATATCCTGCAAAAGAGGGACCTTCAGAAACCTAAGCAGAGATTGCATCTAAAGTTGCCAACTTCAGCCATCCTTATTCTCCAAACGTTTCTGAAATGGCCTGACTTACCTCAATAGCCTTACAATTAGCTCAATAATAGCTCTTGAGAAATAAACAGCAGAGCTTCCTTTCACTATAAATCAGTGGTCTCAAACGCAAACCTTTTGCAGGGCCACATTTTGGATTTGGAGGTACTTGGAGGGCCGCAGAAAAAAATAGTTCATGTCTTATTAAAGGAATGACAACTTTGCATGAGGTAAAACTCGTTATAGTTTATAAACCTTTCCTTAATTGCTTCTGAAAGTAGTGCAACATGCAGAAAGATGCAGGAAAGCGCTTGCGTGAGGTTACAGCGGTGAGGCGGGCAACGTTCCAGAACAATGGTAACATACCGAGGGCCTCAAAATAGTTCCTGGCTCTAAATGCATCAAAGCGTTATAATATGATCTAATAAATGCAAACCGCTCCACTTCTCTCTAGCAGCCCCCAACCAGCTTTCAAACTCCGCTGTCGCCTGAACCACATGGGCTCCAATTTTGTCTGCAGCAGGAACCGGAGTTGAATAATAGCCCAAACTTAGCTGTGTTCCAATGGCCAATGGCCGTAGAGGGCTGGATTTCGTAAAAGACACTTCAAACTAGGGGCTCCTTTTACAAAGCCTTAAGGCGCGGAATAACAGGCGCTAGATTGCCGCACGCGCTAGCCGCTACCGCCTCCTTTTGAGCAGGCAGTCGATTTCCAGCTAGCGCTAATCCAGTGTGTGCGATAAAACCGCTAGCATGGCTTTGTAAAAGGACCCCTGGGTACCAGAGAAAAAAAAATCACTGCTATGAAGCCGTCGGCACAGTGCGCAGCGGCCTCTAAGAAGGCGAGCAGAATGCTAGGTATTATCAAGAAAGGCATTACAACCAGAAAGAAGTTATCCTGCCGTTGTATCAGGCGATGGTGCGCCCGCATCTGGAGTACTGCGTCCAATATTGGTCGCCGTACCTTAAGAAGGATAAGGCGATGCGCGAGAGGGCAATGATGATCTTTATTGTTCAAACATCAAATTGACAAAATGACTCGACATCGCATGTTTCGGCCATCAGGAGTCTTGAAAGTCACGAATGAAGATAAACGAGATGTACTAACACTCGAAGGAATTTAAGCACAACTCAATCAAAGAGGAGTGTAATCCCACCAAGAAAACAAATGCTGTCTTTTCGATACTCGAGAGGGTCCAGAAAAGAGTGACGCAATTGATAAAAGGTATGGAAAACCTTTCATATGCTGAAAGATTGGAGAAACTGGCGCTCTTTTCCCTGGAAAAGAGGAGACTTGGAGGGGACATGATAGAGACTTACAAAGATCATGAAGGGCATAGAGAGAGTAGAGAGGGACAGAAAGAGAGAGAGAAAGGGAGACAGAGAGAGAGAGAGAAATAGAGAGAGAGAGAGAGAAAGGGAGACAGAGAGAAATAGAGAGAGAGAGAGAGAGAGAGAGAAAGGGAGACAGAGAAAGAGAGAGAGAGAAAGGGAGACAGAGAGAAATAGAGAGAGAGAGAAAGGGAGACAGAGAGAGAAAGAGAGAGAGAAAGGGAGAGAGACAGAAATAGAGAGAGATAAGACAGAGAAAGACTGGAGGAACTGGGACTCTTTTCCCTGGAAAAGAGGAGACTTGGAGGGGATATGATAGAGACTTACAAAGATCATGAAGGGCATAGAGAGAGTAGAGAGGGACAGATTCTTCAAACTTTCAAAAACTACAAGAATGAGAGAGCATTCAGAAAAATGAAGAGGGGACGGATTCAGAACCAGTGCTAGGAAGTTCTTCTTCACCCAAAGGGTGGTGGATACCTGGAATGCACTTCCAGAGAGCATGACAGGACAGGGTACGATATTGGGGTTCAAGAAGGGATTAGATGATTTCCTGAAGGAAAAGGAGATAGAAGGGTATAGATAGAGGGTTACTATACAGGTCCTGGACCTGATGGGCCGCTGCGTGAGCAGACTGCTGGGCGTGATGGACCTCTGGTCTGACCCAGCGGAGGCATGGCTTATGTTCTTAAGTGTGAATCTGTAAATGGCACACACCCTTTATAAAATAGCACTTAAGCGAAATCTTGCACCTAACTCTGTGACATGAGATGTAACGCATGTTGAAACCTAGTATAAATGCTGGCACCCGATAGGTGTACTGTCCCAGTATTCTTTGACTAAGCCCACAAATTTCCATTATGCCGTTGGCACGCCCATGCTCCTCTAATGGCCACACCCCTTTTGAGACGTGCATTATGGGAGCCAGGCGCACTGCCTTGTAAAATAGCACCCAATGATCGATGTCATTGAGCTCATTAAGCAATTTTGGGATTGCACTCCAATTTAAGCGCCTAAAATTTCACAACTTATACAGAACCTAAGGTATAATGGCTCCTGCCCAGTTAAGTCACGTGGAGGGGAATTTTCGATACGACATCTAAGTCTGATTTTGGACGTTTTGGGAAAGACGTCCAGAAATCCAGTAGAGAAAATGTCCATTCTCAAAACAGCAAGACGTCTTATCTTTTATTTTAACCTTTTCTTATTGTGTGTCCCAGATGACGGGACATTCCAAAAATGGCATAGACAGTGGATAAACAGTCTGTATGGACTAATAGAGAGCCAGGAACACAAAATATTTGAATTTACAGACTTAGGACTTATTTACATTATGTTTACAATAGCCGTAAATGATAACGGTGAATAATACAAAACTTTGCTAAAATAATTACGATTGGAGCCAGCGTAACGTCAAATTTATTACAATAGGAAAAGGTTAATGACCTATATAGACATTTTGATCCTTAGTAAATCTATCTTTTATGGCCATTTTTGAATACAAAGATATCCAAATGAAAAAAACGCGTTATTTTGCCACTGTAGCTGAAAAGAGTGTTATCTGATTTTGTTAACTGCCAAGTTGCAGAAATGAAATTCTGTATTTTGACATTGGTTGAGATCATTGATTGAACTATATCCATGTCACTCTCTTCTTGGTTGGACTGAGAACTTTTCGGCACCCCCTTGTAATACAGGCTAGAATGTACTGGGATGTTTTCACATCTTTGGGTGGTGGGAGGGGGCGCTAACCACTGGGGTCATGCCTTAATCTCTCCAGTCAGTTTGTGCACCTTTTAGACCCATATTTGTTTTCAAAACAGGTGTAGTTCCAAATGTCTAAAAAAGCCCTGGACATTTTGTTAAAGGTCTGATTATCCCTGCAAAATGTGCAAGTCCTAAGCCTACCCAAAACACCCCTCTAACATGCCCCCTTAAGATTTAGATGCACTGAACTCAAGAGAACCAGAAAGATGTCTAGAAAATCTGTTTTGAGGGTGTCAGGTCAAAAGCGCGCCGGGATAAAGGCGCGAGCAGACAACTGAGCGCAGCGTGGAGGCGTGCGCCGAAGAAAAAGACTGTTTTTAGGGGCTACAACGGGGGTGTGGGGGGGAACCCCCCCCCACTTTACTTAATACAGATCGCGCCGCATTGTGGGGGCATTGTGGAGGGTTTGGGGGGTTGTAACCCCCCACATTTTACTGAAAACTTAACTTTTTCCCTGTTTTTAGGGAAAAAGTTACATTTTCACTAAAATGTGGGGGTTACAACCCCCCAAACCCCCCACAACGCCGCCGCGATATGTATTAAGTAAAGTGGGGGGGGGCTCCCCAACAAAAATCCACATCGCAGCCCCTAAAAACAGTCTTTTTCTTCAGCGCGCACCTCCGTCTTGCGCTCAGTTGTCGGCGCGCGCCTTTGTCTTCCACGTTACTGTCTATGAACCGTTTTGAGAATGGACGTTTTGACTGGTAAGACGTCTAAGTGCTGGTTTATGCTGTCTTTTGGACATGAGCCCCAAAGCTCATTGCTTATTAGGCTTGCTAGGGTATCCAAAATGCATGAGAGAAATTTATACTGTATGCACAGACTCCATTGTATGCAGCTCTGTAACATGCATATTCATTGAGGGTATCCTAATAACCTCGCCGGCTAGGCCTAGGTGCAGGAAAGGGTTAACAAGCACTAGAATAAAGCCCTGAAAAGCAAATTCAAATTCCATTAACCTCCGATAACTATGTCGAAATAACAGCAAAAGTAGGCAAAACACTTCCCCAGTTGAATAGCTGAAGTTCTCTTCACGGACCACCATGGGCCTCGGCGGGCGTGTTTTTTTCCGAGGGCTATGGATTGTCAAAGCTGTCTCATCAAGTAATTGAGAACTGCTTTCCTGCTGGGATGCTTAAGTTCCACAAAGAAAATTATGCTTTTTTGTGTCCGTAAAATGAGAACAAGAGCGGCTTTTTCCCTCTTATTTATTTATATATATATTTAGAAATCAAATGTTTTCTACTTTGAAATGCTCCCTTCAAGAAAAAGCAGCCTTTAATGATAATGATACAGTCGTTAAGGCAAGAGTCCAAAACTGACGGTGGGGGTGGGGGGGGGGAGAGAGGGACAGAGAAAGAGAGAGGGGGGGAAAAATCCAAGAGATGACGAAGAAAAAGCCAGAGCAGACAAAGTGCAATTAACAGTGAGACGCGGCTTGATGTGAAATGGTTTTTGCTAGGAAGAAAACAACACATGGAAATGGTGCAAAGCTCTGTGATCTGCCTTCAGCAAACCAGATCCCATCTTTTGCTGAAAACATGTCATCACATAAAGTTTCTGCAGCTCCAGCTGGTAATTTAACTTAAGGCTTTGAGTGTAATTATTGTTTGGAGTTGAAGTTTGGGGGGGGGGGTTATGAGACTGCATTTGTTTATTTAGATTTGGCTTTAGCTCACACCGGTGCCGATTTCGCTAACAGCCCAAAGTGAGTTATAGCCAGGCACGTCAGGTCGCTAGAGGGCTTACAATTAAAGGGCACCTGTTACAAAAGAGCATTAACCCTTTACCCCCCAATTCTGTATAAGGTACCCTAAAAAATCAGCTCCGATCATAACGTCACTTAACATAGGGTTCCTTTTACTAAGGCACGCTAAATGCTAAGATGCCCTTATAATATAATGGGCGTCTTAGAATTTAGTGTGCACTAAATCAGTTACCGTGCCTTAGTAAAAGGACCCCATAATTCTTTAAAAAGTATCTGCTATATCTAGAATCACACTTAGTGGCTGTACGGGACATAACACTGAGACCAAGAAAAACCAGGCCTAAATAGTACACCTAACTTTTTAGGAATACCCATGATCCGCCCCTGGCTGTGTCCCCTTTTCAGACTCGTACGCTAGAAGTGGAAGGCATCACTTTATAGACTGCGCTTACAAAGGGCTAGATTCACAAAGCAAACCGATCGGTTTGCGACCCCTTTACTATCACTGATCCACTTACCTCTCCTGCGATCCGCTTCGAATCCGTGCATGCAAATTGGACAGCGAACCGATTCACTACACCAAATTTCCGATCCGACTGGGCTGGCCGATCACTTGAAGAAGCGACTCCTGGGGACCAGTTAAAAACGTCTTTCCGACTGGAAGCCCTGCTCTCTGCCCTGCAATCTCTCCCGCCTGCTCACCCCGAATGCTGCCCTGCTTCTTATCTCCTGCTGCTCGTCTTTCCAATGCTCTTCTCCTGCCTGCCCAAACTGCTGCCTGCTCCGAACTGCCATGCCTGGACTCTCCCACCCTTCCCCGCAGTGCAAGCCCGTGGTTTTAACCCGCGGGTTAAAACCACGGGTTCCACTTACCTTTTTATTATTAGTGAGGCAGCTGGCAAGAGCGGGACCACCTTTCTGGGAGCCACGCAGGTTGGGGGTCAGTGGTGTCCTGCCGCAAGTACAAAAAAGTTAAAAAAATAAAATAAAAAAGATCACTGCTCCTCTGGTCTGCGCATGTGCATGGATCATGCATGCGCGAGCCATGCAGGCAGATGGGGGCGTTCCTCCAATCGGCCCCATCTGCATATTTTTGGTTTCTGAATTGATCGGATCTGCCAGGATCGGACCCGATCTGGCAGGTTAGTGAATCCTGGCCAAAGGTCTGCGTGTCGCTTCTAATTGGTTCCAGTTATCATCAATTATTAGCTGTTAATTGCTAATTATCAGCACCAGTTGACTTGTTGGGTGTGCAAATTGACTATGCACGGGCAACTTACGACGCCATATACAGCATTTGGGCTTTAGCATGCACCAACAGGTTACCGCAAAACATGTTAAAGTATTTTGCCTGCTGTAAGACTGCACGTTGCCTACTTTTTTATATATATATGTATATTTTTTTTTTTTAGGAAGGGACATGTAATGGGTGGCGAGATATTTAGCTAGCAAGTTAGCGCTTATTAACTGGATAATGCAGGGTTAAAGTGCTGGATGCGCTAAAGTCAGCGATCTTCACGAAACCTGTTTTCACAGCTTCTACCGGCCCGATTCTCAAAACTGCTCACCGCGCGTTTTTCCCCTCGATCGCCCATTTTCCGATCTGGCCATGCAAAATAGCCAAGCGATTGATGACTGACATCACTTAGCTACGCACAAAAAAAAAAACCCCCAAAAACCCAACAGATTAACTGTGTTACCGACAAGTCTGCCTGTTTATTTTTTTTTCAATGGCACAGATATTTTGCACACACCCCCCTCCCCCCCAACAAGAGAAAATTGGCAGGAGGGATGCCTACTTCCTCCTGCCAATGGAGGCTCCCCCTCCTGAACCATACCCTCCCCTCCCCCTCCCTCCCCCCAAAAAAGGCAGGAGAAATGCCCACTCCCTCCTGTCACTGGATGCTCCCCCAAACCCCACTCCTCTCCCCCATGCTTTTTGTACACATTGGGAGCTGGAGGGAAGCACAGTCCCTCCAGCTCGGAGGCCTGCCCATCGAAAATGATAGGCCTTCCCTTTCCCGGTACACCATGTGATGCATGGGGAGCAGCCTAAGACCCTGATTGGCTCAGATGCCTGCGGCCCCTCCCCTCCCTCTGTATCCCATGTGATGCACAGGAAGGGGCCTAAGGTCCTGATTTGCTCAGATGTCAGACCTTAGGCCCCTCCCTATGCATCACATAGGATACAGAGGGAGGAGCCTAAGGCCCCAGGTAGGGGTCTTAGGCATCTGAGCCAATCAGGGCCTTAGGCTCTTCCCCAAGCATGACATGAGCCCAAAATGTTCGACGGGCAGGCCTTGGAGCTGGAGGGACTTTGCTTCCCTCCAGCTCCAAACATCTACAAAAGGTATGGGGGGGGGGGGGGGATTCTAGGCATGGGTCCAGGAAATGACATCAGAGGAGAAGCCAATGCTGGCATGAGCAGCATGGTGAGGTTGCTGCTTACACCGGGAAGATTAAAGAAGTATGGGGGGAGGCAAGGAGTGCATCTGTGCGATAGTGGGGGGTGGAGAAGGAGCGGGGGGGAAGAGAGGAAGACAGGTGCTGGCGCCTCCCACCAAGATAGCACCCGGGGTGGACCACCCCCTGCCTCTCCCCCCTTACTACGCCACCATCTGGGTAGTGGGTTTCAATCTTCATCCCCCCTCCCCCCCCCCCCTCCTGTGGATTTGGGCAAGTCGCTTCACCCTCCATTGCACCTAATATGTAAACTGCTTTGATCATAACAACAGAAAGCTTTTAGTAAATCTCTCCCCCCCCTAAAATAACCCATCAGATCATTAGCCCACATTGATAACGTTCCCCTACATGGCTCCCACTGTCAGTGGCAAATGCAAAGACGATCTAAACTTTGGACGCTATACTGTCCCTTTTGAAGCCACATTCTACGAATCCAGGCTGAACACAGGAAAGGCAGTTTTAAAAAGTGACCACGCTTATTTTCAAGCAGAACAGAGTACTGGCTACGGGCAATCTCGCCCTGTTGTTCTTGGAGAAATTTCAGCTCGCAAGCACAGTTTGCATTCCGTTACAAATGAGGCTCAAAGCGTAGAAAGCTGTCTTCAGACAAACACAGGCTTTCTGTGGGTTTACTAGGGAGTAGCCAAGGGTTAATCTGGAAACATTAGGAGTATTCAAGTATAGGCAGTGTTTGATAGTGAGAACTGCTGCCAGGGAGTAGTTTATCAATATCAAAACAGACGTGTCCTAACATAATCCAGGGCTTGTTGCTCTTTCTGGAGTATATAATTTCATCAAAGTAATGGGATTCATGCTGGACGTAGTTTACCCCAAGCAGGTTAAAGTGTTCACAGCTTCAGGGAGCAGAACCCCTACAGTCAAGAGTCACAGTAGAAATTTCAGATACTTTGACTCTCTAGTTCTTTACAAATGAAACATATTTTATCCATTCAGGGAAGACAGTCAAACAATAAGTTGGCAATGGCCTCCGCCTAGAACAGAGACCCCCATCTTAAAAAACAGAATTTCAGGGGTCTAGGCAGGTTTCTGTTTACTAGCATGAGCTTGTATCATCACAGAATTCTCTAGAAACGTGTGGACCCTCCAATCCTGGAGTTGGAACAGTCCGTGTCAGTGGGATAGACCAGGGAAAAATCACCCCATTAAATATTTTTCAGGCCTCTGAAGAGCTAAACAGTTGCTTAGTAAAGCTTTTTGGGCCTATAGATCTTACCCTATAATTTCCTTGTAGATGCATATCAAACAAAGTTAGGCACCACTTGTAGAATCTCATTTACCAGTCCCTAACTTGACTTAGGCACCAGTAGACAACTATATATTAAGCCAGGGTTTTCTTGGCCTAAAATACCACTGCCTGCCTCAATCCACACTCAAACTTTGCCCCAAATTCACCCCTAACCATGCCTATGTGTTAGTAGATGCCTCAGTGTAGACGCCTACTGAGTTGGGTGCCTACCTGCTAATTAATTTTTAAAATCATCTTTTAATGGCACGTTCAATTATCAGCACCAATTAAACCAACTTTAAGAAAGCAATAAAAACATATCTGTTCACCTAACTCCCCCGACCGATAGATTGCAAAGAAATGTATGTTGATATAAGATCACCGAAGTGCTACATACTCACTAAGTCGTAAAAGACTCAAAAGTTTGTAAATCATAACAACGAATTAGCCAAAGAGTTAGCGTGAACTAACAAAGGATTCTTTGGCTTTGGCTCCGGGTTGGACTTTATGTGCAACGTGGGACAGCGAAGGGCTTGTGGTGTGTGCTTCGCCGGGATCCCAGAGGAAGGAGCTGCTGTCTTTTTCCACATTCTTTGAGCTAAGTCAAGGGGTTTTCTTCGCCCTTTGAGTGGTGATTTATTTTTGAGCATTGCACTACGTTTTTCTTTGCACGGTGTGTCACTTGGAAAACTTTGGAACGTTGTTTTGCTCTGCCTCTGGAGGTGGCGCAGGTTTCTCTCCATGGACATTTAATCCATGAGGGTTTTTTTTTTTTTTTTACTGCGCCTTTCCCTATTGGCAAGAGAAGCCTATGATTTACAAACTTAGGAGTCTTTTACGACGTAGGGCTCCTTTTACTAAGGTGCGCTGGCGTTTTTAGCGCATGCAGGATTTTAGCGCATGCTAAACCCACGCTACATGGCTAGAACTAACACCAGCTCAGTGCTGGCGTTAAGGTCTAGCGCGTGCTATTCCACGCGTTAAGGCTCTAACGCACTTTAGTAAAAGGAGCCCTTAATGAGTTCTGCTTTTGTCTGAGGCTCGTATTATCGTTCAGTTTCTTGTGACTACGATGTCAAACTTTCTCATGTCAAGTCGGGTAGTACTGTCAACTATATATTACAGACATTGGTATTAGATCCCTAGTATGTGTCAAGTTAAGATAAGAACTTGTACCAGAAAAAACAAAACAAACACAACTTGTACTCTCACACCAAGCAGCCTTATGGGATAAAGACCTAGATCAACTGCTTTCGCCCACTACCTACGAGGAATTTAGGAAGCGCCTAAAAACACACCTATTCCTGAAATACCTAAACAACTGACCTGCTCTTCTCACTCTCCTCAATAACGGTCCTCCTGACCTCTTACCCTTTTCCTCTCTCCCCTCTTAAGTCCGCCTAGAACTTCATGGTTCTGTGATATATACAAATTGTTATTATTATCATATCGTAATTTTCACTGTACTTTCAGAATTGCACATAGAACTCTTGGTTCTATGATATATATAAATTGTTATTATCGTAATTTTCGCTGTACTTTTTGAATTGCATGGCCTTCTCCTAACAGGCCCACTTGGAAATCTTCCAATCTGTATTCCTTATACTCTCGCTCAGCAAATTGTATATCTATAATTTTGCTTCCTAAATGTTTCTGCACTCTGTATTTCCTCTGACTATCTGCACATTGTAACTCGCTGAATGTCCATCTCTCTTGATTGTAAACCGCCTAGAAGGCGCAAGATTGTGGCGGTATAGAAGAATAAAGTTATTATTATTATTTATGTTAACCTGTAACCCATCCTGAGCTCTCTGGAGAAGACGAGATGGAAAACAAATGAAATAAAATAGTAATGGAAAAAAATAAGTTAGATGGTTGATCTAGAAGATTAACTGGTTTGAAACCCAGCTTCAAATTCAGCTGGTAAAAAATAGGCTACGTCACTACATATTAATCACCCCCCCTAGACACGTACACACAACGACAACAAAACCCTGTGATTCCAGATGCCAAATCATTTTCTGTGACTTATTCAGCAGTTTAGGAAATTACTGAAAACCTAGTCATTTCAGAATTTTGTCTCTGTTTCAATTTTCTTTTGTAAACCGCATAGAACTCCTAAGGTACTGCGGTATATAAATAATTTTTTATGTTATATTATGGCTAGATTGACGATCAAGATCAAACGTCTCTAATTTTGCTTCACAGTTCCAAAATGGCTGACACCATTTCACTTTCCTAGTGACCCTTTTATTAATTCCGTGGCCAAAAAAAGGCCTTAGCATGTTCTTATAGATCTTTACCTATTTTCCCAATTAATGGCCATGTGCAAATTTTGGGCTTCATTTACCTTCCAGCCCATGGTAGAAACCTCTACTGTGCTTGCCTTTACTGAGCAGCCGTTAAAAAAATGATCATGTGTGCCTCCACTACCACCAATTTTGTAGGCGGTAAAAGCCCCCACGCTAACCAATTGGTGCATGGCAATGCCTCACGTGCAAGCTATACCCCCTAACACCCCCCATCCCAGAAAACTATACATATTTTTAATGCATGGTATGCAAACACAAGTCACCCATTTTGCCACAAGTTGCTAGAGCACATCCACGGCATGCCTTTTTAACGTATGGTAAGTGTGCGCAGGTGCTTACCGCAGTTTCGTAAAATATCCCCAAATGTGTTAAGTCAAGGTGTATTTTGATTCCATAGTCTTTTCATTTTATTTCATTTAAATTCCTAGGTACAAACCTTGCAATTTCCATGTACCTTCTCTAAATAGAGACAGTCCTGTTATTGTACATTATATAAATATACTTTTAAAATAAAATATGAATGCCCGACACAATCTGTCTCTCTCTGCTCTCAGCTATCAGACCAGGCGGGTAGTGGGGAAAAAAGCTTCAGTGATGTGGCAGAGACAATTCAGAGAATTACCATCTGAGCAGGCAGAGTGAAAAATCAGATCTGATTCTGAGTGTGGAAGATAAATGAGCTGGTGTCCCCAAAGCCCAAGATATGGCCATCTCTTTATGAGTTTTGAAGTGCCTATTAGCAGGTCTGATGAGCGCCAGGGGGGTCCGCGAAAGATGAAGTCTACATTGAACAATGTTATAGAGCTGAATCAAATCAATTGAAATCTTCCAGAGGGAGAAACATATTCACTCTTATAGGTACGCTGCCCTCGACTTTCTTTCGACCCAGATGCAACGATATACAGTAGAAGCATCTGGAAAAAAACAGAAATGGACAGATATGGTGCAACTAAACGTCCAGCCTTATTTATATAAAGTTGGGTTCAAGAGCAACAAATAACAATGTCTTCTCTTGATCCCTCCAGTAGGAAAACAATATTAAATCACGTTGATATTCCGCACTACAAAGCGGACAGTGCCTCTAGATAGCGGCTTTGATTGCCATAGCACTTGCTGGTAAGTCCCAGAGCAACCTGGGGGTGGAGCCAGTGAAAAACTAGGAGTTATGTGGGCCTCAACAATAATCAGCACTGGTGCCTGCATCGCTGAATGATTGTGTCTTACTGGTTAACCATGTGGTCCTTTTATTAAGGCGTGCTGAAAATGAGTGCATTTAGCACATGCTAATTAGTGCATTTAGCACATGCTAATTTTTAGCGTGCACTAAATCATTTAGCACGCCTTAATAAAAGGACCCCTACATGCAGGTATAACCCTGAATTTTGAATGTACCTACAAAACGTCCCGACTCCCGCAATGACCCAAATATTTAGTGCTAGTAACCTTAAAAGGGCCTGTGAGGGAAAAAGAGTAGAGGCTCCCCTCTCCTTTCCAAGATATTCCTGAAACCCCCAAACACTCTCCCATATGACTCCATAGACCTGGTGATCTAGGGGGAATTCATCAAAGACAGCTAACCGATTTAGTGTGCCCTAAGGCTCGATGTCGGCAACTGCCTTAAAAGCGGCTGCGCAACGGTACTGTTTAGAAAATCACCAGAAATGTACACCAAGGTTTTTAGGTCCTACATTTCTGGCATCTACCATTGACATGAATCATGCCTCCATAGGCCTTTTACAGCACCTAACGCTACTTCCAGTATTAACCATGCCTACATTGGTGTTAGGCTCCTTAAAGCACCTACGGAGGTGTGATTCTGGCAATGATTTTTTTTTTAGGCACTTTGAAAATCAGTTTTAAAAAACATTTAAATGACATTTTTCACTTAGCTTGAGTGCCTAACGGTGCCTAAAATACTGGCACCATTTAGAGAATCATGACCCAAATGCTAGCACACCTATAGAAATATAATGGGCATTTTAGAATTGAGCATGCACTAATCGTTAGCGCATACATAAGAACATAAGAATAGCCTTAGTGGGTCAGACCAGTGCTCCATCAAGCTCAGTAGCCTGTTCTCAAAGTGGCCAATCCAGGTCACTAGTACCTGGCCAAATCCCAAGGAGTAGCAAGATTCCATGCTACCGATCAAGAGCAAGCAGTGGCTTCCCCCATGTCTTTCTCAATAACAGACTATGGACTTTTCCTCCAGGAACTTCTCCAAACCTTTCTTAAAATCAGCCACGCTATCCTCTCATACCACAACCTCAGGCAATGCGTTTCAGAGCTTAACTATTCTCTGAATGGAAAAAAAAATCCTCCTATTGGTTTTTTAAATAATTCCTAGCATTCTGTTTGCTTTTTTGGCTGCCGCCTCGCAGTGGGCGGAAGGTTGCATCGAATGATGATACCCAGATCCTTTTCATGGACACTAAAATGGTTAGCACCCCTTGGTGAATTCCCTCCTTACTGGGCTGTAATTAGTATTATTTATTGAAAGTTTATATACCGCTATTAATGACTGGGGAGTCAATTCAGAGCAGTTCACACGAGCTCCTGTTACAATACAGAGTTAGTGTTTTCTGAGATGGTTTTCAATATGGACACATTTATACCATAGTCAATCATCCTACGTGTATACGCACATTTATGATAGAATATGGATATCTCTTGCTTTCTTATTAATCCCTAATAGTTTTTATTTTCTTACCTGGAAGCGCTTTCTTTTTCTGTACAAGACTTAGGAGTCCTTTTATTAATCTGTGGTGAAACGTAGCCATCTCTTATGCAGGTCTTGCTCATGATCTAAGGCCATTTTTATTACAGCCGGAAAATGGCTCCTTTTCTATTCCTCCTATTAATGGCATGTGCTGACATTAGTCAAAAAATATGGGGCAAAAATTAAAAAAATGATTACTTCCAAGTGAAGTCTGGGAAAAGCTCTCATTGACGAAAAGCTCCATAGTAAAAGCATGTTTCTAAAGCTTAAGAGACCTTCGGAGTTATAACTCTTTTCGAACGGCTTTGGCGGGTTCCCTGAAGCAGCCCTCGAAACATAGTCCATGTCGGGACCCAAGCACATATAGATTTTTTTCAAATTTCCATGATATAGTCATATGAGATTTGCAATATTAATATCATCTTATAGCCAGTATGCAATGATTGGAAGATAAGACCTAACATATTGGGGGGTGGGGTCCCCCAACTGGCCTGATTTCTGAGCATTAATGTCTATAAGAATATATATCACTAAGTATATGGCCTTAAAATTGATATATGTTCTTCTGAGTGAAGGCAAATAAATACCAAAATCAACAAAGGTTGCCACACTCTCCACTGTAATATCTTCTTATACTACACTTCCCCCTCCGTATTTGCGAATTCCGTATCTACGGATTCACTTATTCGCGGTCTTAAATGAAAAAAAAATAATCACTTTCATTTTTCAGGCTATTTTAAGCCCTTGTAAGCCTCCCCTTAAGCCTTACCTGGTGGTCTAGCAGGTTTTCGGGGCAGGAGTGATCTTCCCACGCTCCTGCCCCTTGCAAATCGCTCACAGGAAATGGCTCGAGAGACTACGGGAGCTCAAGGCAGCCATTTCCTGTGAGTGATCTGCACGGGGCAGGAGCGTGGGAAGATCGCTCCTGCCCCGAAAACCCGCTAGACCACCAGGTAAGGCTTAAGAGGGGGGGGGGGGGCTTTCAGGACTTAAAATAGCCAAGGGAAGTGGGGGTTAGGGGCAGAACCGGCCCAAATATTATTCACGGTTTTTTCATATTTGCAGCCCCGCGAATACGGAGGGGGAAGTGTACTTCCTTCAATTCTTCCATATGAATTTCTCCCATTCATTAAAGAACCATTTAAATACAATTCTTCTGTGACCTCAGTGGCTCCACTTGAACATCATATTTCATGTAAAGTTCAAGTTATACCGTAGCCAGCCTCCTCATCGGCCACTTACTTATCACTATCTTAATTTTTTAGTATTTTAAATACTTTTGCGGTATAAAATCCATAAATAAACTTATCTTAAAGTTGATACATTGAATGGGGCTCCGACATGGATTCAGCGTTTCGCAGAGAAGCTGTTTAAACATAGAAACATAGAAATAGACGGCAGATAAGGGCCACGGCCCATCTAGTCTGCCCACCCTAATGACCCTCCCCTACCTTTGCCTAGTGAATAGAGCCCACGTGTCGATCCCATTTGGCCTTAAGGAACATCCCCTAAAACATTAAAAAATTTTCAGTGCACCCTGAAGCTTAAGCAGTAAATTTAAGCATAAATATATATAAATAAACTCAAGATACTCTCTCATCATTTAAAGACTTTACACCATTGTCTCCTTGTAAGTCTAAAATGGCTGCGGCGTCTTATTTCTCACTCTTATATACACTCTATCATTCAACCAATCACAGAACTCACCAAATGTGTCCATGCACTAACATTGCCGCATGTGTGAAGCAACCAAAAATAATTACTATATAAGAACTTACCAACACCTGTTTTGTAGGTGGTAAAGATTCACGCAGTAATCCTGCACTAACCAGTTCGTAAGTGATCATTTAGATGTTCTAAATGATTAACGCTTGGTTTTACAAAGCCGCGATAGAGCGTCGGAGCATTTACCTCGTCCGCACATGGCAGCAACATAGGAACGCCTACTTTCTGCCCCAAGATCCATCCCCAATGCTAAAAAAATTAAATCTGCTTTTTACTGCATGGGTAGAGTGTGCTGATGCCAAAAATACCACAGGATGACTGAGCATGCAGTGGCGTAGCGAGAGTGGGAGGCATCCCTCCCCGCCACGCGTGCACATCCCTTCTCTTCATCCGGTATCTCTAATTGTTCACCACCTCAAGCAACAACTTCAGCGGCTCTCCCTCTGACATCACTTCCTGTGCCTGGCACCCGGAAGTGACATCAGCAGGAGAGCTGATGCGGTCATGAGGAACATGTTGACGTTGTTGTTCAGGGTGGCGAACAGCTAGGGGTACGGGGGAAGAGAAGGGGGAATGTGTGTATGGTGAAGGGTGGAGTGAGAAGAGAGGGAGGGGAGTCGGTGCCCCCACCAACATTTTGCCCGGTGCAGACTGCCCCCGCCCCCTTTACTTTGCCACTGTGAGCGTGCTCTGTGATAAGGCATTTTAAGCTGTGGTAAGCATGCATTAGTCTTTATGATGGCTTCGTAAAAGGACCCCTCCCCCCCCCCCTATGTTTTGCAAGTGGTTAGTTGGGTTAATTTGAAATTTACTGCAGGATGCCCGAGCACATCCTGCTGTACGAGGAAGCCATTTTAAGTTGCAGTAAGCATGCACTGATTCTTACCTGAGCATCATAAAAGGGCCCTTTGATGCTTGTTTAAATATATGAAAGGCATAAATTTGATAAAAATGTACTAAAATCTTCATAAAAAAACAACAAAGTGCTGCTCTGACAAACTGACTTTCTAGGATAAATCTCTGCCCTTAAAGCCCAAGCAGAAACTCAAATTGGCCATCCTTCTAAAGAAAGCTTTGCAGAAAGAGGCTTGTCATCTCATCATTGCTCCCTTGCATCAAACCACAGCCTTTATTTTTAGGTTACGTGCACCGAAAAGGCGCAGAGACTGCAATGAAACAGACAGACCGATGTTTCAGAGTCAGGCTTAATCCACCGCTGTCCCCGAAGAATACTGAAGCTGGGTTAAGTGGGCTTCGAAGATTGAAAGTGGAATGAGACGTGATGGGAAACCGGCTTTTGCTAACTGGTGGACTTCAGGCTACGTTTAAATAAATTGCAGCACTGAGCTGCTTTGGACATTGACAAGAAAACGTTGATAAGGATTTTCGGTCACTGAAGTGTGAATGGGAGAATTTTAAAGAAAACTCATCAGTGAAGTAGAAACCTGTCAAAATATGTAGCTATTAGGGAAGTTCTTATAGGCAGTGGCATAGTAAGAGGGGGAGGGGTGGGGGATGGCCTTCCTCGGGGCGCTCGCGCCTCTCTTGCTCTCTGCCCCCCCCCCTGCCACACATGCGTTCCATTTCCCTCCCCTCCCTGCACATTTTTATCTTCGTTGCAAGCAGCCACGAAGTAGCTGCTCACGTCAGCTTCGGCACGCTCTGACGTCACTTCCGGGACCCGCGCCTAGAAAGTGATGTCAGAGAGCGCCGTAGCTGACGCGAGCAGCTACTTCGTGACTACTCACATCGAAGATAAAAAGGTACAGGGGGAGGGAAGGGGTGCACATGTGCGGCAGTGGAGGCGGGGAAGAAGGTGGGAGAGGGGACCACCGTTCAGGGCGCCGTTCATCCCCGCTACGCCACTGCTTTTAGGTGCTTAAAACTCTAAAGGGTGCACTAAGGGTCAGATTCTATAAAAGGCAGGTAACTCAGCAGGTGCCTAGGAAAACAGCACCAACCACATAGCAATCAAAGTTAGACGCCGTTGGTAGAACGGCACCTAGCTGCACCTAAATCAACTTAGGTAGCAGTATATTAAGCAGGAGTTTTCTTGGCCTAACTGAATCCATGCCACAGCTCTGCCCCTAGCCATGCCTGCTTGCCCGTAGGTACCTCAGTGTAGACGTCTACATTGAAGTTGTAGGCGCCTACCAAGTTGGCGCCTAATGGGTAATTTTTTAAAATCATTGTTTTATAATGGTGCTTTCAATTATCAGCGCCAATTATGCCAACTAAAAAAATTTAGGGCTGCTTTTACAAAGCAGCGGTGGAGGTTTCTACTACGGGCCGGTGAGGTAAATGCTCCGACGCTCAAAGGAGTGTCAATGCATTTCCCTTGCCAGCCCATGGGAGAGGCATCTACTGCTGCTTTGTTAAAGGAGCCCTAAATTTTTTTAGTTGGCACTTGATTTGTTGAGTAGACACCTTGCTTAGCCAGTCAAACTGCATGAAACTAAAAGTAAACTAAAAAAACCCCGCTGGGCTCTTGGGCTGGGGATTTTCCAAAACCCCTGAAGACCCTGACAGTACTGATCTGAGTTTGATTGGCTGAGCAGCATCTGCCTGTTGCCTGCTTGACCAATCAAATTCAGAGCAGTGCCCTCAGGGCCTTTAGCGGGGATCCCCTGAAGGCCCTGACCACACACTACTAGTTGGGGATAACCGTAAAAAAATAATAGGGAGCGGATAAAAATTGCATCTGTAGGGTTAGATTTATATCACTAAAATCCTGTGTATTTCGAAATAAAGTTTTGCAAATAGATTCTTGCATTAACATTTCTGCGAAAGACATTTTCCTAAAGTATTAGGCTCATATTTTCTGAACAATTTAACATCTGGTGGCAGATTGTATGGAACTTCTGTAGTGTAGGTAGGGTAATATGTCTACTTTGTTCCGTTCATTAGCTTTCTGTGATATTAAACAGTAGTTGAGAGATCAGTTGATGAAACCAAGACTTCAGGAACAGTTCACATTTTACAGCTAGGGCAATGGGCCAAGAACCAGCATAACACAAAGATCAGAACTGTATCTTAATAGACAACAAAGCAGCCCACAATCGGGATTCTAGGGCTGAAAATGCAGCGTATCCGCAGCTGAGCACGGCAATTAATCACCAAGGGTGTAATTTCTGAAATCCTATTCTAAGATGTCCAGCTGACACAGCCAGCAAAATATTGGCCTCGCTGAGTCTGGATAGATTTACTAATGGTACTAGAGTCCGATAGTATCAGCCCTAGAAAACGGAAGTGTAGTGCTTTCTAGAACTATCTAGAAAGACAGAATGGAAAGGAGACAATAGTTTTCTCTCCTCTGTGAGTGGTAGAATAGTTTCAAGTTTATAATATAAAACAGTTTTGAAAAAAAATGTATTAAAAACAAGGGAAAGGACATATATACTGTATATGTGTGAATCTGAATTGTCACAACATGGCACAAGAGGCATAAAGGGGAGGTTTACAATTTATTAAACAAAGAATTAAAAAAGTAATAGGAAGAACGATATGGAGAGGGGGGATGACATGGGTGATCCATTTTTCTAAATCTCAAAAGCGTGTTTAAAGAGAAAGATTAGTTTTTAAATGATTAGTTAGTTTCCAGTCTTAACGCATTCATAAGAACATAAGAATTGCCACTGTGGGTCAGACCAGTGGTCCATCGTGCCTACCAGTCCGCTCCCGCCTCGGCCCCTAGGTCATGCATGAGATCTATTTGTATGCACTGCTTTCATTGTATGCTAATAGATCTCATGCATATTCATTGGGGAAATCCTGGAAACCAAAACCCGACTGGATTGTGGCTCTGACACCCCTGATCTAGAGGAAGCTCTGGGCTGTAGAAGTAAAGTTTCTGCGGTTGGTTGGAGGCAGAAAAAAAAATGAACTCCTTCCAAAAATTGCCTCAATATATTACTACAGGTGAAGCAAGTTCCAACAGCTGCAATATCCATACATCAGTGATTCCCAAACCCAGTACTGGAAGCACTCCAGTCAGTCAAGCTTTCAGGATTTCTGCAATGAATATTTGTGAGAAACATTTGCATGATGTTTGCACGCGCTGCCTCCACTGCAAATGTCTCTCAAAAACCAGACTGGCTGGGTTGTCTCCAAGACCAGGTGCTATGGTATGTTAGGCCCAGGATGAATATGCGTAAAATCGGGTAACCCTAGGCATGCATATACCTTGGTGTGTCTACTAGGGGGTCACCATTGTTCTATGGCTACACCTCCCTCACCGAGGACTTGAATGACGCCTCCTTAGCAGAAATATGGGGTCACCTTAATTGTGACCGAGACAGTCCCCATACAGAATGCAGTATGCACACAACATTGCTCACATTTAAACAGATTAGTCAGGATATGGCGAGACTCGAGAGGGTTCAGAGGAGAGCGACGCGTTTGATAAAAGGTATGGAAAACCTTTCATATGCTGAAAGATTGGAGAAACTGGGGCTCTTTTCCCTAGAGAAGCGGAGACTTAGAGGGGACATGACAGAGACTTACAAGATCATGAAGGGCATAGAGAAAGTGGAGAGGGACAGATTCTTCAAATTTTCAAAAACTAGGGCATTTGGAAAAATTGAGAGGGGACAGATTCAGAACCAGTGCTAGGAAGTTCTTCTTCACCCAACGGGTGGTGGACACCTGGAATGCCCTTCCGGAGGACGTGATAGGACAGAGTACGGTATTAGGGTTCAAGAAGGGATTGGACAATTTTCTGGAGGAAAAGGGGATAGAGGGGTATAGATAGAGGATTACTACACAGGTCCTGGACCTGTTGGGCCGTCACGCGAGCAGACTGCTGGGCACGATGGACCTCTAGTCTGACCCAGCAGAGGCACTTCTTATGTTCTTATGTACTTCATTCAAAAGCAAAAGCCACAGCAGAAGTTAAATGCCTGCATTTTCCCCCCCAAATATTATTCTAACCTCATGGCTGGGAGAATACATTTTCTACTGCTGACAATTTAGGAAGGCGGGACCAGGAGAGTACAGTTACCTTGGTAATCAGCAAGGTTGCAATAAGGCCTATATATGTGTTCTTTGCAAGGGTGAACTCTTAACAAAGCCAGGATTGTTTTGTGTCAGCTTCTATGTGGGTAATTTTCATTAATTATGAATTTGTTACTATGGAAAACTCTAGTAATTCCAACTTAATTATATCCACGAACATAAAGCTGTGCGAACAAATGATATAAAAGCAGGGTTTAGCTTTTATTTTCAGATTTTAAAATAGGGAAATTATCCGTATGTACATTTTGGTAGTCCACAGGGGGTTTATTAGCACGCCTTGCAAAAATCTGGCGCTTGCTTAATCCAACCTGGGAGTTCACCTGCATTAAATCAAATATTGCAGGTTAAAAGGTTTTCATGCACGTTAACATTTTTTTTTACTATAAGAAACACGTCACATTCATAGGGTTCTTTTTACTGAGGTGAACTAGCTAGCGAATTTAGCGCACAAGCAAACAATTAGTGCACAATACATTTTATTCCTAAGGGTGTCTTAGCATTTAATGCATGCCAACAATTAGCATGTGTTAAATCCATTAGCACATCTTAGTAAAAGGGTCCCTTATAGGAGAGCTAAAGTAGTGGTTCCCAGAGCTGTCCTCACAATTAATTGGGATTTCCGGACACCTCAAATAAATACGCATGAGATGAATTTGCATTATTTACAAGTGTTTATACCATTTTTCTGATTACAGCATTCAAAATGGTTTACTCAACAAATAAAACCATTTCACGTTGAAATGAAATTGAGTAAAAAAGAATTAGCTGAAATTATTTATTTTAAAAATTTCTATACCATTTAAAACCAAATGGTTTACATGAATTATATACATAAATTATAAAAGAACATAATTAAGCAAACAGTCCTAAAAACATATCTGCAAAATAGCAGCAAAAGAAAAATTACTGACTAGAAAAAGGCATCTACTACTATTAATTATTTCTATAGTGCTATCAGCCGTACGGAGCTCTGTACAGAGTCAAAAAGAAGAAGAAAACAGTCCCTGCTCCAAAGAGCTTACAAGGTAAATAGACAAACATGATGTCATGGATACAGTTAAATGGAAGAGTTAATCTGCTGGCTGAGTTGGAGGGCAGAGGGGAGTACAGGACAATCGAGCCATTGTGACATCACTGATGAGGTTGTCTCTTATTGGTGGAATGAGGCATTATGACATCACGAGCTCAGCTCTGCTTCCCAAAGACTGAAACTCTTCACCCTACTACTATGAATTATTTCTATAGCGCTACCAGACGTACGCAGCGCTGTACAGAGTCACAAAGAAGACAGTCCCTGCTCGAAGGAGCTTACCATCTAAACAGACAAGACAAACAAACAGGATGTCATGGATACAGATCTTCAGTTTTGAGCTATGTCTGGGCGTATGTGGCTGGCTAACATGTATTTGTCCTTCAATTCCTGTTGTGTTTTACCTTTAATTGTTGATTCTTTCCTATCTAAGATTGTATTTCTATCCCACCTGTCCTATTGTATTCTTGTCTTATCTTAATTAGTTTGTTTCAAGTTTCAAGTTTCAAGTTTATTAACTTTTTAATATACCGACCATCACCAAGTATCTGGCCGGTTCACAATACAATTTATATAGAGGAAAACAAAGATAAAATTTAAAATATAAAATATGGTGGGTGAACATTAAAGACATAATTTGACTAACATGAAGGTGAGGATATGAGGGGAAGGGGGGGGGAAAGTTACATAATCTGGAGAAGAGAGGGAAATAGTGAGGGTAGGGAAAAACATATTGGGTAGGATCGCTTTAATTAAAGCGGTTGTCTAAATAAGTTGAAACGAATCAGTTGAAAAAGAAGAGTGATAGGGAAAAGGGTGGAATAGAGGAGAAAAGGTAGGCAAAGATTGAAAAAGTAGGGTAAGTAAAAGAGAGAATTTAGGAGGGAGTGAAAAAAAAAAAAAGTTTTGTGACTTATCCCCTTGTTAATTATATGGTCTATTTTATGTATATTTTAGACAATTTATTTTACCAATTTGTACATCGCTTAGAATTTGGAATAGGCGATTAATCAAATAATAAATAAACTTGAAACTTGAAACTTAAATTGAATAAGGTTGGGCAGACTGGATGGACCATTCGGGTCTTTATCTGCCGTCATCTACTATGTTACCTCAGTTCCGACAATACAGCTAGTTGTGCATTACCAGGACAGGCCTGGGAGCCTCGTTCATCTGCTAGCCAGTGAGAATATATTCAGTTTTTTTCTTACTTACCTGACCCCCCTCCCCCCCCCCCAAGTTTTTTTACAAAGCCACGGTAGTGGCTGTCATGTGGCAAATGGTCCGTCACCCATTAAATCCCTATGGACGTCGGAGAGATTACGCAGCAGCTGCTTCTGTGGCTTTGGGAAGTAGCCCCATAACACTGTCTAAAGGCATTCATATTCAAATCTTTAGTACAGAATGAAAACTAATATTAAATTGTGAAAGTAATCCATATTTACATTTTCCACATAGTTATTTGTTAATTTACTAGATATGGTATTTTGTATTTGTTTCTCATGAAAGATCAAGAGGATTAGACTGATGGTATAGTGTTGGCTAAAAGACCAAGGCTTGATTCCCTGGTTTGGATGTCTGATCCTTGGGCGGGGCAGGATTGGAAACACCATGGGGCTCATAATCGAAACTTACTAGAAAGGGAGACTTGTTGGGCAAAAGGAGGGAGAGAGAAATATTGGTCATGGTGGTGGGAGAGGCGTGAGGTACAGATGCATGGGGAAGAAATGTTGGATGTGGTGGTGGAGAGGGAATAGTGGAATGGATGAAGAAGAAAAATAAGGGTAAACCTCCTGTCTTTTCTTTCTGTTTAAACGGCAGGACTTTATTTTGAGGAATGTTTAGGATCTGAGTTACATACAAATTCAACTTAAGGACGGTGTTAAAACAGAACTCGTTCTTAACCCTGGGGACTGCCTGTATCTATGATGCTCAAACCCAGCTCTTGAAGACCCCCAAGACAAATGCATTTATTCTAAAAGCGATTGATGCACAGAATTTGGTTCCCCTAAAAAAACGCAGCCTGTTGAGGGTGGCTTATCCAATACTGTCCAATTCATGTCATTATCTAACCCAGGGTCAATGTCTCCAAAAGGGCTAGTTTTGTGCATAAACCTCACTCCCTAAGCCAAGTAATGTGGAGCATGATCTCAGTTTCCCAAATTTACTGCTACTGCTTGCATCGTGCCAAAAAAGCTTCCTTCTGGAGCTCAGAAGATATAATACGAATAGGCAACCTTTTCAGAAATGCTGGGAAATTCCTCTTAATCGAGCATGTGATTCCCAAATGTATCTTTACAATTCTGACACATTCTCTTGGTTTCTAAGTGCTTTGCTTGGTGCTAGAGGATCTTCCCTCTCGTCACACAATTCACAGATTAATCGCTTGGGACTGACGTCCACCGTGATCAATGCCTTTTTTTTTTTGGAGGGGGGGGGGTGCGCGCGTGTTTTGTTTTTTTCCATTTGCCATGATGCCCGTACGGTTTTGTATTTATGCCTGGGTTGCAGAATTGGGTAACTAAAGGACTTTTTATCTCTGGCTCTCCAGCTGGAAGTTCCCCTTAGCTGTGTAATTTATTAAGTCCATTTAATTACTATTGTATTTCACCAGTACTTGAAGTTTTTACTTATGCCAGTACACTGGAGCCCACTTAAATGTTAATGGATACTTTGTAAACAGAGGTAAACTTGTTGAAAGGATACATATTTGGTGGAGTGATTTAGCAAGTTCTTAGCGTGTCCACGCTGTTTAAAGGGGATTTTTATTAGAGAGAAGATCTCCACTCTTATAATTAGGCAATAAAACAGGTCAGGGAGTGTGGTTATCATGCAATAATCGTACCCCTGGGGTAAAATGAAGCATGAGACGTGCCTGATGAATATTCCCTCTGGGGTTGCTTTATCACCGGGGCGATTTTTTTGGTGATTTTCTGTTTATGAATTATTTATGGAAATCATTAATCTAAGCTGCTGGTATAAGGCCGTACTAGAGTGCCGTCATCTTGTATTATGTGGGCTTTACTGAGTGAAAATAAAAAAAAGGCCCACGTTTGCAGAATGCCACCATTTTAATCTGCTTGAGCTGCCAAGCGAGTGTGGCCTGCAAAAAAAAAAAAAATAAAAGTTTGAGGGTCTTGTTTATTTTTTTTATTTTTCTTCTTTTTTGTTATCTGCTACTGCAAATCAGGATACTTGTTCTTAGAAAACCAATGAATCGAAGAAAGTGAATTAATTCTGCAGTAAAAATGAAAGACCGTATTTTTAACATGCTGTTCATTTAGGTCAAAGTGAAAGGCCAGTGAATTGGACAAGGAGGGTCTTTCTCTTGCAAAGCCTACACAATACGATAACTGGTGGCTGTTCTTGCTGAATGAAGGCCCTCTTTTGCTAGAGGTTTCTAATGCTCGAATGCTCAGACCTAGGAACATTGGAGCAAGATTCTGTATCATTTAGCACTCCAAGCCATGGTAGAAACCTCTTCCATGGCTTAGTGAAAGAAGGGTAATCCTATATAATAAAACGCTAGCCGCGCATGCGCACTTAACTGCGTGCTTCCGTTTTCCCTGATCTGTGAGATGTAGGTCCGTGGCCTTGCAGGAGTGCGCATGGCGCGAGTCCCCCAGCCTTACTTTCCAGCACCTACCACTCGCCGCCAGCCCTTGACTTCCTGCTCTCCGTGTTGGCTCCTCTCACCAGCCGCACCAGCGTCTGAGAAGGCTTACGACGCTGGCGGGATCGAGAGGAGCCATGGTGACACCTCGCGGGGCGGGAAGGGAAGCCCAAAACACTCCAGCCTCAAAGGGATGCCGCGGTCCCGACTCAAAACCAGCTGATTCCAGTAGCGTGTGCAGCACTCTACACATGCTGCTTCGGGGCCTTTTACTGCCCTGATTTGCTCTGCTGCGTCTCTGATGATGTCATCAGGGACGTGCCAGAGTAAATCAAGGCAGTAAAAGGCCCCGAAGCAGCGTGTGTAGAGTGCTGTACACGCTGCTGGAATCGGCAGATGGTCGGACCGCGGGAAGGGAAGGGTGGGGGCGGCAAGGGACTAAGGGAGCAGTCAAGACCGAGGGATGGGAAAGGGGGGGGTAAGGGAAACGCTGCTGCTGTACAGGGAAGTGGGGTGGGGTGGGAGGGAATGCTGGTGCTGCTGTGGCTGCTGCACAGGGAAAGTGGGGATCTAAATGCTGCTGTACAGGGAAGTAGTGGCGGGGAGGGAATGCTATTGCACAGAGACATGGAGGGGGAGGGAATGCTGCTGTGGCTGCTGCACAGGGAAGTGTGGGGGGGAGAGAGACAGATGGATAGAAAGAAAGCCAGACAGCGAGAGGAAGGCAGACAGAAAGAAAAGAAGAAAGGCACAGGGGCAGAAAGACAGACAGACAAAGGGGGCCAGGGAGAGAGACAGACAAAAAGAAAAACAGCGGGAGGGAGAGAGAGACAGACAGAAAGACAGACAGACAGACAGACATATATTCTAGCACCCGTTAATGTAACGGGCTAAAATACTAGTTGGCTATATTTTTGTTACACTTTTGCAATCATTTTTTAATGTTTTTTTTAACAACTATTTCACAGTGAAAGTAGCATGGGAGAGTGTGGTGCAGTGGTTAAAGCTACAGCCTCAGCACCCTCAGGGTGTGGGTTCAAACCCAAGCTGCTCCTTGTGACCCTGGGCAAGTAGTCACTTAATCCCCCATCGCCCCAGGTTCATTAGATAGATTGTGAGCCCCCAGGACAGACAGGGAAAAATGCTTGAGTACCTGAATAAATCCATGTAAACTGTTCTGAGTTCCCCTGGGAGAATGGTAGAGAAAACTGAATAAATAAATACTTCTACTAAAATAATTCTATTCTCTCTATTTTTCTTCTTCCTTTTAATTTTGGATGTCTCGCTACCTCTTCCCATTCCCTTCTCTCTGTCCTTTGTACTCTTGTCCCATTCGCCTTTTCATTCTTCCCTTATCCTTCCCAGAGTCCATTTGTAGGAGCTGAGTACCGTATTTTCACGCATATAACGTGCACCCGTGTAAAACGCGTGGGAAAACAACATTTATGTAAATAAATTGACATACAGCGCGCGCACACGTATACCGTGCATTGCCGGAGGATGACTTGAAGCAGTGGATTCTGGGGAGAAGGCAGCAAATTCTGTTTTCCTACTTTGAGAATAAGCCACTGACCAAATTCAGATTAGCTGCTTCATTGTTTTCCCTTTTGCTTCCCCGTCATTTCTCAAACACAGTGGCTAGGTTTCTAAGTAGTAATAATAATAATAATCGTCTATTTCTTGTATAATGCCAGACCAGTAAAAGGTTCTAGGCTGAACATCCAGCCAATTTACAATACAAGAAAAGCTATTTCTAGAAGATACATAATGCCAAAAGTATTAATATTAGAACATTTAAGTTACAAATTTATCAAATAGTTGTGTTTTTAGTAATTTTCTAAAATTATAGTAAGATGGAACTTCTAGCATAATTTTGCCAAACCAGGTATTCAATTTAGCTGCCTGAAAAGCGAGAGTTCTCTCTAAAAATATCTTAAAACGACATAATTTGACAGGAGGGTCTGTAAATAATTGGACTTTACGTGTAGGCTTGTTTGAGTAATTTAAGGAGAAATAGGAAACGAGGTAACCTGGAGACATACCGAAAATTGATCTGAAGCAGATACATGAAAATTTGAATAAAACTCTGGCCTCTATCGGTAACCAATGTAATTTTTGATAATAGGGAGTGACATATTCCCATTTTTTCAAACTAAAAATCAATCAAACAGCACTCTTAATTTTTGGAAAATTTTCTTATAGGCACCCAATTAAATTATATTGCAATAGTCAAGGATACTCAATATCAATGACTGAACCAACAGACGAAAGGAAACTATCAAAATATTTCTTAATTGTTCGTAGTTTCCAGAGAGCTGAGAAACATTTCCTGAGTAACAAATCTGTCTGCTGTTCTAAAGTGAGATGTCGATCTAAAGCCACTCCTAGTATTTTTATGGACTGTTCTATAGGATAGTCCAGGCCATTAAAATGGATCATTGATTCTTTAATCTTGTCAGTAAGACTGGCTAGAAAGAGTTTAGTCTTTTCAGGATTCAATTTCAATTGGAAATCAATCATCCAAAATTTGATCTTTTTTAAGATATAGAATTTGTTAACTCTACTGTCAGACACGTAAATGGAAGGACTATAGTGATATCATCAGCATACATATAGAACCTAAGATTTAAGCTTTGCAAAAGGTTACCCAATGAAGCTAGGTAAATAGTAAACAGAGTAGAAGATAAAGGTGAGCCTTGAGGAATCCCAAATGAGTCTACCCAACGAGAGGAAAAATTATCTTCTTTAAACACTTGGTACGATCTACTACCCAAAAAACCTCTTGACCAGGAGCATTAGGACGAATGATGCTCTGTCTTTACTTGGCCATCTCCATTGGCTGCCAATCCCCTCCTCTTATCATACTGTGCTAGAGGATTTTAGCATGGGCCAGCGCAGTCATAGGAATTCTATAGCTTTAGAGCATTTACCTCGCTGGCCCATGGTTAAAAAAACTCTAGCGCAGCTTCATTAAAAAAAGGGGGGTGAGAGATGTATTTTTGAGTTAATTGTTGTGGTTCCAGGTGCATCATTATACAGCCTAGAACCCCCTCTGATTCTCTCAAAAAAAATAGATGGTCTTCCAAAGGAGCGATGTCATGGGGTAAGAATCACTGAGAAAGAAGACTTTTAGAGTTAGTGCCGTGGAATAGGTTACCAGAAGTTTTGAGAGACTTACTTCCTCTTATTTAAGAAGGAATAGAAATATTTCTTTTGTCCACCTCAGAGGATATGATGAGCTATGAGAGGCTCCTGAGAAAAATGTGGATTAGGAATTGGTTATCAGATAGAAAACAGAGGATAGGGTTAAATGACCATTTTTCTCAACGGAGGAGGGTAAATAGTGGAATGCCACAGGGATCTGTACTGGGACCGTTGCTATTTAACTTTTCTATAAATGATCTGGAAGTTGGAATGACAAGTGAGGTGATTAAATTTGCAGATGATACTAAACTGTTGAAAAATTGTTAAAATGCATGCAGATTGTGAACCATTGCATTTATAATTTAGGAAATTGGAAGACTGGATGGCCAAATGGCAGATGACCCCTGGGGAACCCCACTATTTATCCTCTCCATTGAGAATATTGACCATTTAAAGCAGGGATCTCAAAGTCCCTCCTTGAGGGCCGCAATCCAGTGGGGTTTTCAGGATTTCCCCAATGAATATGCATGAGATCTATGTGCATGCACTGCTTTCAATGCATATTCATTGGGGAAATCCTGAAAACCCGACTGGAATACGGCTCTCGAGGACCGGAGTTCCCTACCCCTGGTCTACAGCATCGGCAGATCTCTTTCAATAGACACAAAAAAGTGTTTTTTTTATCTTTATCAAGTTTATTTAATCTTTGATATACCATTTATCAAAAAACATATCTAAATCAGGGGTCTCAAAGTTCCTCCTTGAGGGCCGTGATCCAGTCGGGTTTTCAGGATTTCCCCAATGAATATGCATGAGATCTATGTGCATGCACTGCTTTCAATGCATATTCATTGGGGAAATCCTGAAAACCCCACTGGATTGCGGCCCTCAAGGAGGGACTTTGAGACCCCTGATTTAAAGTAACCCACTCTCTGTTTTGCTATATCCAAGAAAAGGGTCCAAAAACTAAAAAAAATAATAATAATAAGATAAACAAGCAAGTGTAGTCACCACTAAACATACTGTACTCACATTAGACTGGTGAAGATAACATCCTCCGGTTTCCTTTGTTTCAAAGAGCACTTGGGCTGCTTGGAAATGTGTTTCACATTTCTTCTTGCAAAATAGCACTTATTAGCTCATTAAAAGGAAGTGGTGAGATTTCACGAGCTGTTAAATTTATGGAGGTATAGAACAATCAGGCTGAGCACAAAGTACTTATCAGAGAATGAAGGCAGCTGAATGGAGGCTCACAAAGAGACGTCGGAGAAGTCAAGTCATTGCAAGTAATGTTATCAAAAGAGCTACAACACTTCTCTCTAGTTTGTACCACCGGCCTCAGCCAACCTGCTTTGTAACAACCATCTCCATAGTTTCATTGCTATGATCATGATTCTTCTTCTTATAATGATGGTTACTCTTGTGAATATTATTCTATATCGCTGCTAATGACTTGGGGAATCACTTCAGAGTGGTTTATATGAGCTTTGTAATGGTGTTATAATAGAGTTTGCATTTCCTGGAATGGTTTCAATATAAGCACTTGAAGAACAAACAAGACAAACTACTCCACCTAACAGTCATCAAAGGAAAACATCAAACAGTGGAGCATACAATCTTCCCAAAATTGTTAAAAATCTGCTTTAAATATACTTGATAAATATTTCAAACACATCAAACCTATGCTGACTGTAGAATGTCTCATGAATATCTCAAAAATATTTGAGGAAGGTGGAAGGACCTCAGACACCTCACAATGGAGCAACATATGCTGGTCCATTCAGCGGGTTTGTCTTTTCAATCATCAGTCCACCACCCTCTCCGTTCATAAGGTATGCAACAATTCCAAAATAAATTAAAACAGAAACTTAGCTTTTAGTCAGTGAACTTCTGATCTCTAGTCTCAGTAGCTGTAGTCAATATATTTCTGACCCGTTTCGCCCTGAGCTTCTTCGGGAGATCAGGAAATAAACCATCCTCCTATAGCCACGTTCCAAAGCAAGAGTGTCCACAACGCATACTTAACAGGATGGGAATCCACTCATCATATTCCCTCAACAGTGCAATCTTCAAGGCCTCACGAGCGCAGGGGGAATCCCGTCTCAAAAAATGGTGTCAACTGGAGCACCTTTTTTGTATTCTGGATGTATTGGGTACCAGGTCTAAATGCCAATGTCCATGTTTTTTGACACAGACATCCCTTCCTCTTCTGAAATTGGTCCCTCTCTAGTCCCACCCAAAACACAAGCAGACCATGCCACGTGCTATAAGGATATACTGTAGTTTTAAATGTCTGTATTCTGGCTTTATAAAATCAGGATTTGGACGTCCATCAAGTATTTATATCGAAATGCTGTTTCTTTACATACGAATAGTAAGGTCCAACACATCTAACAAGATGTCTTGCCTCTGTCATAGTTTTGTTTTTTTGGTTTGTTGTTTTTTTTTTGGGGGGGCGGGTTGGTTAAAAGGGGACAAGCAAGATGCCATGAGAATATAATTTCAAACAATTTGAAAGGGAACTTAATCTGCCAGTGCTTAAATAGGATTTATCCCGTCCGTTGCATGGCCACTAGCTGCCCATCTGAGCATCCTCCACAAATGCCACGACAGTTTCAGTGTGCCAGATGGCCTGTCCCTGGATTCTTGACTGCTTTCACATAACAAGCTGCAGACTTTAGCTTCTGTTCATGATCGTGGGAAACTGGTGTGATGTGTTGAGGAGAGTTTTATTTCCTGCGGTTTGAAAGCTGTGGCAGATGGATCTCCTCTCCCCTGTCTCCACATCTGTATGTGCTCAGTATTGCTTTTAATTCCAAACAAAACCATCCATTGCGCTTTTACGAGAACTGGTTCTGCCACTTTTGGTCATGCAGCCGCGTGGCATGCTCCTCCTGGGATGAGCTGACGTCATGTGTTGCCCACTTGTGGACCGTGGTTGCGGTGAGCCACCTTCCTTACGGCATCACCTCTTTTCAACTTACCCTAGTTACAACCTGCAAAGATGCAAATTGAAAAAATGATTGACTTTAATTATTTTTTATATCTTTTTAGCTTCTTGATGATACTTTTACACAACCTTAACAATGCAACATAAGATTTTTTTTTAAATAGCTTATTAAATAGCTTATTAAAATGCTATTTTCAGTTCGGTTTATCTAATATGACGTCTTTCACAAAATAACAACAAGGTAGTTTACAATTCTAAATAAATAAATAAAAACAAGAAAGCAGTGACATTCAAAAATGTGGAATTTTTTTCAACTGCATTGCGATGTCATACAACTTTAGGGTTAAAATAACATTGCAACATAATGGCAGAAAGAGGTGGTGGAGACAGAGATTGTGTCTGAATTCAAAAGGCCCTTGGATAGGCATTTGGGATCTCTCGGAGACAGAAGGAGATAATGGGTACTGTGGATGGGTCATTTGGTCTTTATCTGCCATCTGGTTTCTATAACCATAAATGACCTCACAATGCAGGTGTAAGGAGCCTTAGCCAATAGGAAGAGGAGATGCAAATGTTAAGACTCTTTGCCAATAGGGAGAGAAGGAGACAGTGGATGTTGCAGATGAACAGACTGGATGGGCCATTTGGCCTTTATTTGCCATCATGTTTCTAAGAACTTACAATCAAAACCAAAACCCTGTAACCTAATAGGAGGTTTTTGCCAGTGACGCTAACCAACCCTCTTAAGTTAGACGAGGTTTTCCCCATAGGGGATTTGAGTGCATTAAGAACTTACCCCTGGCCTCCATATATGGTGCCCAGATTTGGGTGCCCAAAGCTGTGTGCATTTCTGAGAAGCCCGCATAACTTACTTGGCCAATGAGCTCTTAGCCATCAACAACTGGATGCCAATTTCCAACAATCAAGCGTCGAGCGTGCCTCTGTGTGTGATTCCATACTGCTGAGCGCCTACCTCCTACGGCATGCAACATGAAAGGGGGCGTGGTTAAGGGATGGATATAGGTGGTTCAGGGGTGTTCCAAAAAATGTGCATTATTATAGAATATTAGGTCTTTGTGCCCAACTTGGGCATCAGAGCTTGCAACGCATTTCAACAGGTGTAAGTCCTGGCGTCTAGAGATCTCTGCTATGCACTATTCTGTGAAGAACATGCACCTTATATAGAGTTACACTTATAACGGATCTTTTTCCACACCCAACTTTTGGCGCCATTTATAGAATGCCCTCCTTAATTGGCAGTAAACCATATGGTAACTACAATCCCAGAGCCATGTTAAGAAGTTTTGTGGCAATTTGTACATTTTTTTTCTCACTTAGGAAAAGATGGGAAATAAGAGCATATGAAGCAAACATAATCAACGTTAATGTACAGTCTCAAAGCAAGCAGGTTATTTGTGATGGAAAGTATTGATGTAGCGTGAGATCCGATGCTAGGTTACCGTGTGCCCGGGATTCTTCTCCACTTGTCTCACAGATTAAGAGCTCTGGACGACCTGGCTAAGGATAGAGTTGGAGTTTCAGCTCTGGACCTGTGGCGCTGAACTTTTTTCATGCAGCGGAAGAAGACGTTTTGCAAAATGATTGAAGAAGGGAAAAGCTTGTGTGGGGAGCATATGAACAAAGCCTCAGATAATGATGTATGTAAGGAGCGGAAGCTTTCTCTATACTGTATCTGTATGGGGGGAGATGTGTAAATGTAAAGGGCATACAAACAGACATGGCACAGGCATTAGTCATTATTAAGATGACCTTAGGGAAATCCATTACTTATTTCTATAATAAGCAGAATAAAATCTGTTTTACTACTTGAGATCTAGTTAGGTACTTGTGACCTGGGTTGACCACGGTTGGAAACAAGATGCTGGGATTGATGGACCTTTAAGTCTAGGACAATCAAGCCATTGTGACATCACTGCTGAGGTTGGCTCTTAGGCATTGGTGGAATGAGGTATTATGACATCACTATCTCAGCTCTGGAATGTTGCTACTCTTTGGGTTTCTGCCAAGTTCTTTTGACCTGGGCTGGCCACTGTTGGAAACAGGATCCTGGACTTGATGGACCTTTGTTCTGTCCCAGTATGGCAACTCTTATGTTGTTTTGATATGGATGGGACTCCTGGTTTTGTGTATACCTTACACTTGTGCCACTTGTTGCACTTAAATGCCAATAGTTACTCATGCCATAGACATAGCATAAGTGTTGTTACCTACTTTTAGGTGTGCCAGCTTCTGATAGCATTCTGTTATGGCATGACGTTGGTGTGTCAAACGTGAGGTGCCAAGCCTCAGAACTGACTAGAGAAGGGTGTCAGTAGTGTTCCGTTCAGACACAGAAGAAGGCGATGGGTACGTTTGCCTCTTAAAATGTTCAGACTCTGGCGGTTTGAGCACTTTCTCATCACCTGAAGATCACCACTTCTGACAAGTTTCTCTGCCTGCTGAAGGAGAGGATAAACTTGGGTGAGATTTAGGCCTGAGGGGGACATGAAAATCATATTCACAATTTGAGCTGACATGTGATTTGGGATTAAAGAGCTGGCTGGCAGAGAAAAGAGCTGAGTTTATCCTTTTGAGTCATGGTAATGCAGAAAACTGCCTTTTTAATCCTGTTTTAAAAGACCCAGAAGGATTCTAGCTCGGGCTGCCTGAATAAAAGAGATGAATAAAAAAAAAGTCTCTTTCAATGTGAAAAGAAGACAGAAGAGAGTACAAAAAAAACAGAATTTACGTGTGGTTTCTGAACTAAAAGAAAAGCTGTAGAGACTTACTGAATTATTGTCAGGGCATTCCCACAGCATTATTGTATGGCTGCAGGACCACATTGAAGAGTCACAGAGTTGCATCATTACCACAAGAAAACCAAATATCACCAGTAAAGGAACAAGAAGTAGGAAAAGGCCTTATTTCTTTTCTGTGAGTTTTCCTTTAACTTTTAGTACATTTTAATGACAATTTTAAGACTGTCTACACTAAATATTTTTTACCCCTAGGCTTTGCGGTATAGGCTTTAAAAGGGCCAGGGATAAGCATAGATGGAGCAAATTCTATTTAAAAAATCTAGGCACCAGGATGCTATACGCTGAGTAAATATTCTATAACTTCCATTAGAGAATACTAGCATCTACCACCCTTTCTGTAAAAAAATATTTCCTTACATAGGCTCCGGAGTAATCTAAGGGAATACTTTTTTAAAGAAAGGGTGGTAGATGCATGGAACAGTCTCCCAGAAGAGGTGGTGGAGACAGAGACTGTGTCTGAATTGAAGAGGGCCTGGGATGGGCATGTGGGATCTCTCAGAGAATGAGATAATGGTTAGTGCGGATGGGCCATTTAGCCTTTTTCTGCCATCATGTTACAATGTTTCTTCAACCATAAAGTTCAATGACATCACAATGCAGTTGTAAAGAGCCTTAGCCAATAGGGAGAGGAGGAGACAGTGGATGCTCTGGATGGGCCATTTGGCCTTTATCTGCCATCATGTTTCTATAACCATAAAGCTCTATGACCTCACAATGCAGGTGTAAAGAGCCTTAGCCTATAGGAAAAGGAGATGCAAATGTTAAGAGCCTTAGCCAATAGGGAGAGGAGGAGGTAGTGGATGCTCTGGATGGGCCATTTGGCCTTTATCCGCCATCATGTTTCTAGAACCATAAAGCTCTATGACCTCACAATGCAGGTGTAAAGAGCCTTAGCCAATAGGGAGAGGAGGAGATAGTGGATGCTCTGGATGGGCCATTTGGCCTTTATCTGCCATCATCTTTCTAAGTTTCTAAGTCTAAATTTAGGCTTGACCACTTAGGCCATGTCAAAGGCTGGTGTAAGTGTTCATGCCTATCAACAGTTAAGTGTGTAAACCCTAGTAATCTATAGTTTCTGCGCATAACTCATTACCATGTCCCTGACCCGCCATTGCTCCTCCCCTCTGGAAGCTGCATGTTACCGAAAATGAGCTCCGCAGCTTTTAGGGTAGCGACTAAGATCAGTTGCACTTGCAGCTAACAATTGTTGCTAATTAATGCCAATTAATACCAACTAACAGCCAATCATTAAAGTAGGTAACTTGTTCTATCAACTGGCACCCCACTTTGCATGCTAAGCATGAAATTGGGTGCCCAGTTTTATAGGGTGATGGGATAATCGTGCGCCGACAATTCAGCACAAGACAGAAGCGCGCCGCCGAAAAACTTACTTTTTAAGAGCTCCGACAGGGGCTTTAATGCATAGTGTTTGAGCTGCCATGGGGGGGGGGTGCAACCCCCCACATTATAGACAAAACGGAACTTTTCCTGAAAAAAATCGGAAACTGTTCTGTTTTCTCTATAATGTGGGGGGGGTTGCACCCCCCACCCCCCCCCAACGGCAGCGCAAACACTATGCATTAAAATGGGGGGGTTTCCCCCTCACACCCCCCATTGGAGCTCTTAAAAAATAGGTTTTTTGGCGGCTTTCGGCGACGCGCTTCTGTCTTGCGCTGGATTGTCAGCGCGCTGGTGTCATGCGCACCACAGACTATGAACCGTTTTATAGAATTAAAGGAAAAGTCTCCTAATTTGTAAAAGATGAAGAGAGAATTTATGCCGATAAGCATTCCGTGTAAACTTTGTATTGCAGGATCAGCCACATCTAAACGCCACTACGGAACGGAAGAATACTACACTTTTTAAAATCATGTTTCTTTGTACAATGACTGATTCTTCTGTACAGATGCTGCCAACTACACATGTATTTCCCGATTTTCAATGTGAATGGTTGCCAACCAGTTAACTTGATAATCAGCGGCAATCCAGTCACTGAAAATTTGGCTTTTTGATAGAGGTGTCTATGAGGGGCAGCTGAAAAGTTCTCAGCCCAACCAAGAAGAAAATTATGTAGAGTCATGAAACTTAGAAGTTATTCCACACTTTTTTGGATGCTTTTTTTGAGAACTTTTCAGCGGCCGCTCGTATTCTGATGTCATAATGCCTCGTTCCACCAATGCCTAAGAGCCAACCTCATCGGTGATGTCACAATGGCTTGGTTTCCCTACGCTTGTGCCCATTTACTGGATGCAAAGTGAGGGTTTCTTCACCTCTTGTTACTGATTGGTTCTTTCTTCTCATATGAAAATTAGAAGCAGAAAGGACCAGTGACCTTCTTTCCAGCTCCTTACATGTCCTCTCTCCTAGTACTCACCCTCTTCTCAGCCTAGACCACACAATGACACAGTTGGACTGAAAAGGGGCAATTTTAAGGCCTAGACATCCTGCCTGTTCCCCAAGCCTCTACATTACACCTGCCTCCTTTATTTTTCATGCAGTTAAAAGTTCATATTTCTATGAAACAGAATAAATAGTTTTGCCTGGAGTAATTTTCAAAAGTCCATTTTAATTGACTAAATGTTGGATTACCCATTTTTTAAAAAACCCCACAAAACTTTGAAAGTTACCCTCGCCACATTATCCCTTAAGCTATTATTGCTTTTCACAAGAACAAATTAGGCTTTAAGAAATTTCAGGCTATTGACGGTCTGTACAAGTTTTATCTCTATTTATCTTCAGACTAATCCTACTTTATATTGACCTGAATTATAAAGTCTGCTAGGTTAATACCTTTGTATATATTAGTTTACATTAATAAAGGCTTTTTATTGAATAGCTTCCCTTGAGTAATTGAAAAAAGGTACAGCATAATCTGGTGAAATACATGAGACCTCCTGTATTCATCTGCCTGGCTAGATCATTGTCATAAGAGAAAGTACCTGACTGATAATCATGTTTCTACTGAATGCAGTCCTTAAAAAGTGGTTTTCATTTTAATAAAAATATCTTAATACGGCTTGATCCAATAGATAGGATTATGTGTTAACAATTAAAGCAAAAATTTCTGCCATATTGCTGTGAAGATTTACACAGAACAAGCACAGAATCAAATAAATATTTCAGCCTGTATTCAATTAAATCCCCCCCCCCCCCACACACACACACACTTTTATGAAACCATAGTGCGGTTTTTAGCGTCGGATGTGGCGGTAAGAGCGCCAACGATCATAGAAGTAGATTGCTTGGCCTTTCTTCTGCACAGTATAAATTCAATGCTGTCACCATTGTCATATCAAACACTGCCCATCCGCTGCTGCCCAGATGGGTGGTACATCGTTAACCTGGCATCTCCACTGAAACCTGTCCACATTGGGAGACCCTGCTGGCAGTGAAACTACCGATGACATAGCTTTCAGCTTCTCAGTGGCACAAGCCCACGCACCATGACTGGAGCATTACAATAATCTAAATGAGGCGGAATTAACATTTGGGCAAATAGAGCAAAGCTAGATTGCTCAAACTATGACATGGCTAGCTACAGTTGCCTTAATTAAAAAAAAAAAAAAAAAGTTTGCCATAGAGAATTCACTTGGGCTTCCAAGGTCATAGATGAATCAAAAATGACTCCTAAAACTCTGGATTTGTCTCTACTGGAAAAGATTTCCCTGAAGAGGGAAGAATGGTGTTGAGGACCTTAAAAGTGGCCTGCAGTAGCCCCAACGTAGGTCTTTCCCACACACTGAGGCCACTTTTACCGCAGCTGGTAAAAGGCAGATTTTTCTAAGTTTCTGAGAATGGTCATGTGCTAATTTCCCCATTATCATATGGCCGTTAGCTTGTGATACCTCACTGCCCTTACTGTCACCTATTGTGTAGGCGGTAAGAGTTAGCACAGAGCACTAACCCATTAGCATAGCTGCACTCGCTCTCTGCCCCCAAACACCCCCCCCCCCCCAGTACATAAAAATAGTAGAATCAGAGCAGGTATATATAGAGTAGGTACTGAGTCAAGATTTCAAAAGGGCTTCCATTATCTATCTACGTTATTATCTACGTTATTGTACTCTGTGTTTCGCAAAGCTCTTTTATCATATGGGTCTTGATAGAATGTTTTGTAATGTGTGGTTTAAGTTAATAAAACGCATAACAGAATTCTATCAGCTTTTGAGCTTATAGTCCCTCTTGAATCAAGGATGAATCAAGACAGAATATAAATACCAGACTGGATTGGATGTTAGTACTTTCACACAATCTGAGTCTAGGAATGTTCCGGGGTAGAATTTGGGCAAAGTTGCAATTTTTGAAACTTGTTTATGAATTTCTCATGCATGCACACTTTACAAGTAAAACATTGATGCCTGTTCCTAAGCAGATAGAAAGGTCTGTGGCTTCAGTCTAATTACCGTGTCTGTTGCTTTGCTCCTAGTATTTCCATTAGTTTAAAAGGCCGACTCTGACGTCATCAGTTCTAAATGAAATCTAATGGAGCGCGATGTGTAAACAACTCGCTGTAAGTCTTTGCCCGCTAGGCATTTTTGTGTTGGCTTATTATCTCTGCTGTTATGCTTATGAATTGATAATTTAAGTAATGCATTTAATATGTCTTCTCCTATGCATGTGGGATTTTAAAAATAAAACATTTCATTGCCCTGAAGAAAAGGGTTTGAAACACGCCATGTCGGTGGAGGCGCTCCCTTGACTTTAAATTATAATGCCGCTTTATAGAGCAATGGTCAGACCACACTTGGAATACTGTGTCCAACATTGGTCTCCCAACCTAAAGAAGGATATAAAACTGCTGGAGAGGGTGCAGAGACGAGCAACGAAGCTAATAAGAGGTATGGAGAACTTGGAATATGAGGAACGACTCAAGAAACTGGGACTGTTCTCCCTTGAGAAGAGGAGGCTGCGAGGGGACATGATCGAGACGTTCAAAATGCTGAAAGGCATCGATAAAATAGAGCAGGAAAATAAATTATTTACATTGTCCAACGTGACACGGACAAGAGGACATGGTTTGAAGCTAAGGGGGGACAAGTCCAGGACAAATGTCAGGAAGTTCTGCTTCACGCAGCGAGTGGTAGACGCCTGGAATGCTCTCCCAAAGGAGGTTATTAAGGAATCCACTGTGCTAGGATTCAAAGGCAAATTAGATGCACATCTCCTTACGAGAGGCATAGAGGGATATGGGTGACTAAAACTACATCAGGTGTATACCTGACTGGGCCTCCGCGTGTGCGGATCGCCGGACTCAAAGGACCATGGGTCTGATCCGGAGATGGCAGTTCTTATGTTCTTAAGATTCGTCATTTTTTTTAAATAATTGGTGTTATTTCACAAATAATTTATAAGGAAAAATGGATCCTGTGAAGAAAATGACATAAGCACATAAGAGGATTGAGCGCCTACTGAGGATTCTGCCAAAAAAGTTTGAAAAGTAAAAAATGTTTTGAAAAAAAAAGTAGAAAAGTACCGTATTTTCTCGCATATAACGCGAGAAACCGTGCATACCCTTGCGCGTTATACAAAAATTTTTTTACATAGTTTCCCCCCTCCCGACGCCCGATTCATCACCCGGAAGGAGCGCTCGCACTCCCACCCCGAAGGACCGCTCGCACCCCCACAGCCTCCCCCCCTCCCCCATGGAGAAGCTGTCTACCTTGTTTCTGGATGCCAGCCCAGCTGCTTCCTCTGCCGGCGGTTCTGCTCCTTCTCAGAGCCCTGTGCTGCGCTGCTTCCTCTTCAGGCGGTCCCGCCCTTTCTCTGATGTCAGAGAAAGGGCGGGACCGCCGGAAGAAAAAGCAGCACAGCAGGGCTCAGAGAAGGGGCGGGACCGCCGGCAGAGGAAACAGCTGGGCTCGCTGGCATCCGGAAACAAGGTAGACAGCTTCTCCATGGGGGAGGGGGGTGAGGCTGTGGGGGTGCGAGCGGTTCTTCGGGTAGGGGTGCGAGCAGTCCTTCGGGGTGGGGGTGCGAGCGGTCCTGCGGGGGGGTGAATCGGACGTCGGGGGGGGGCATCAGGCTTTCAGGGTAGGGACAGGACTTCAAGGAGGAAAGGAGAGTCGGGGCGGGCGAAAACAGAGTCAGGGTCTCCAGAGGAGAGTCGGGGCGGGGAAAAGGAGAGTCGGGCAGCATGTGCAGTATACGGGTGTGCGCGGTATATAAAAATGTATGTACATAAATATGTGTTTTTTGCGCGCTATATCCGTGTGCGCGTTTTACACGGGTGCGCGTTATCTATGTGAAAATACGGTAGTTAATATTGCTGCATACTGGTTTGTTGGTGTCTGTGATTGATATATCTTTTTTTTTTTTTTTAATATCATTTTTATTAAGGAGTCAACAAGAGAACAGAAATAACACATTCAACAAATATGCGAACTTGAAAAATGCAAAGAATTTTAAACGAGCATTGCACCATTACAGTACGCCCGATCACCATGAAAAGAGTCTCCATTCTCCACATATTAAATGGTTTTCCTTGCCAAGGAAAACATGAAGCACACATACTCGCTACAAACCAATCAACCAATCAAACCAGTGGCTTATATGTGTCTTTGTACAATTAGCTCCTACTCGGCCTTCATACTTAGGCATTGCCTGCTCTGGTCTGCAGTTTCACAGTCCTTTTCTTGATGAAGTCTTCTGTACATTAGCCAGCTGTTGTGGTAGAGTGTTGTTCTCTAATGGAAAAGTCTCTAACAGGAGAGGTCAGAGGCTCCCACACTATTTTCCTAGGTAAAATTAATTGAGCTTCAAAGGTCAAGCAGGTTACGAGGAGGCTCATTATGACAAATGATTTCTGCTTGAGCAAAAAGACCTTTAGGGGTCATTTCAGAATTATGCCTAAGCTCCGTAATTATACTGGCCTGAGGCCCCTAAAGCAAATAAAAACAGTGGAGCATGTGGATAAGGGCTGCTAGGAGATTAGAGGGTAAAGTGGTAATAATCAGGGGAACGCGAACTAAATATTTTTTCTAAGCGAAGCTGACTAAACTGTGAAAAGGTGAAAACTGAATGCTGATTGACCTAAAGGTTTATAGGTTACGACTAGACTGCAATTGTAATCTCCTGCTCTGGTTCTTTCACGTAGGGGAAAAGCTGAAACATCATTCTTGCCTCAGCTGTGCTTGGATCTGCTGGGAAATGACCAAGGAGAAGAACAAGACAGCTTTCTTTTTATTTTTGTCTTTTTGGTCAACATGATATTTCTCCACACTAGGGTTGTCCAACATCGGTCCTCAAGGGTTTTCAGGATTTCCCCAATGAATTTGCATAAGATCTCTTTGCATGCACTGTTTCCATTGTTTTCAAATGGATCTCATGCATATTCATTGGGGAAATCCTGAAAACCCGATTTGGCAAGGGCTATGGCTGGACACGCCTGCTCTAGATCTTTCTCACAGTGTCTAGAAGAGTTGGTAACGCTTATAACAACAACAATATATTTTCCGTGTCCACTCTGGCATATCTGACTATTGATTAATAGTTGGAGGGAACTGATCATTGGAACATTGACAGCAGTTCAAAGGTTGCACCAGGCCTGAAGCACAGTCAAATGACGACAGAGCCAAACATCATACATGGAAATGCGCTTCCCCAAAAATGTATGATAAAGAAGAATAGATCATTTCTTTCATCAACATTGAAAAAATTGAAAGAATTAGTACAACATTATTGTCTACTGTATATAGTTAGATCATGTTTCCCCTCTTCTGTTCAACAGACACTGGCTACCCATAGAACACAGAATTGGTTACAAAATCCTACTCCATTCATTTAAAATCCGTAAAAGTTACCAGCCCGAGTTTATCGATAGACTTCTCATTCCGTATAACCTACCCAAACTCTTCGCTCTATGTCTCAGAATCTCCTTACTATACCATCCCTGAGGCTAATTAACACCATGGGATCTAACAATTTTGCGGTTTACAGCACCCACCCTATGGGATTCTATGCCTAATCATCTACAATATCTGTATTAGATCGATTTAAATCTAGTCTAAAAACATTTTTGTTCCAGGATGCTTTTGGATAAAAACTGCCCTTTTAAGGACAAAACAATCCTCCTCTGATTTTACCCTTCCCATCGTTCTTTCTTTTTATGTTCTTTTTGCAAATATTCTAGTTCTTGCCCATCTCCTTATGTTTGGTATATGTCCATAAGACAAGTAATTCGTTGTACTAACATCCCCTAGTATTGTCCATCTTTGTTAATTTTATAATTTGTTTTTATAGTATCTATTCTCTGTATTATACACCGCCTAGAAGCCTGATTAGGCGGTATAAGAAATTTTTAAAAACTTGAAACTTGATCTGGCTGATTCTATTCAATCTAGACATACAGAGGTCAATTTTAAATAAATCTAGCTGTCTAGTCTTCAGTTATTTATTTAAAACATTTATATCCCACATGTCCAAAGTTCCATGCGAGTTGCAGATATAACATACATAAATCATACCATAGAAACAATTATACATGTTATTTCTTTAGCCCTAAATACACTAAGCAATAGTATTAAACTCTATCAAATGTGATGAAAGGCCTTAATAAAAAAAATAGACTTTCAAACTTTTTTGAAAATTTACAAACATATGAATACAATGGACTGATTCAGGAAGGGAGTTCCACAATTGGAGGCCCACAACAATAAAAACTCGGGACCGAATAGTTGCCTTAGTTATGAAACGAAGATTGGGAACAACCAACAAATTCTTAGATTGAGATCTCGGAGAATGGAAAGGCATAGAAAGCTCCAATAGTGAAGTCACCACTTTTGGTAGAGAATGATTCAAAGCTTCATGCACTAAAGTTAAGATCTTAAATTGGTTTCTCTATTCTACTGGAAGCCAATGAAGCTCAGCAAGCAAAGGAGAGACATGCGCCGAACGGGGCAAACCAACAATTAGGCTTGCTGTGGCATTCTGAGCCACCTGTAATGCTCTCAGAGATTTCTTTGAGAGACCACACAAAAGAGAATTGCAGTAATCCAAGTGAGGTAAAATAAAACACTGCATGACTTGGCGAAAATTAGAAGGAGAGAGCAAATCCTGCAATTTCGATACTATACGGATCTTAAATAAACACTACCAATGAAATATGGCCACAAAATTGTAGAGTATTCTAATAGGACATCTAAACTCTTAATCTCCCACTGTATCTGAATCGATACCATGTTCACTCCTCTAGCTTCTCATTACCATACCCCCTTCCCCCTCTACTTTCCCTTCTCTTTGATCTGTCGCCTTGAGCCTGTATAGGTATATGCAACTCACAAATGGAAGATTAGATTAGATACCATCATATAAAAATCCTGATGGAGCTCCATCCATACCGCAACTAGATCCATCCATATGCAACTAGTTTGGCTCTATTAAAACCGAGTGGTAGGAGTGGCTAAATTTAACCAACCCGCTGGTAGCGCTGGACCTGGAATGAAAGCTAGACATGTCATGCTGATTTTGAGTGCTAGACGTCTTAACTGGAGTACTCAAATATAAGCCCAGGAATAGCAGGCCTAAATCCAGGTGAGATAAATTTGGCTGCCCTAATTTAGGGCAATTTTTCAGCCACAAACCAAGCTGCCTTGGTTTAGCATTAAAATATTATACGCCTAAGTGGGCAAATTTAGACCATTGAAGTCAGGTATTCAGCCAAAGTTGATAATCGCCCCATGGAGTGTTTGCCAAAGTCGTCACATATGTCTGAAGAAATGCTATTCATACTGTATTAGCTAAATACATAAATCTGGAATGACCCTGCAGGGGTTTTCTGTCAGGTAAAGCACAGTTGCCTATTCAAAACCTTTTTGACAGAGCGGCTAGAAAGGGGTAACTGATGGAGTTCATCCTTCCAGCCGACAAAGGGCAAACTCCTATTGCATGAAAAAGGGGCATGGTGGCTGATGGAGCGCATTTTATCAGCTGTTGAAGAAATGCCTGAAGGTCACAACATATGGAAAGGTAGGAAGAGAGGACCCAAGATGAATAGGAGGGAACACAGTGAGCAGACTTGAACAGGGGGAAGGTGTGGCTCGCTGGCAGAGCTGCTGTCTCTACACCCAGAGGTCATGAGGTCAAATCCCAGCACTGCTCCTTGTGACCTTGGGCAAGTCACCCAATTCTCCAGTACCCACCACCTTCAATGTCAGCTTTGAAATGCCAAAGCCACAAAAAGGCAGCATACAAGTCCCCGTTCCTTTTCTTCCTTACCTGTTTTTTATAAACCTTCCCCTCCTTGCTCTGACCTCATGGCCTAGCACCTATTTATTTCAGAAAACCAATCATGGATAAACTCAAAATAGATTCAAAAAAGCTAGAAAGATTTCTTTTGTGTGTGTTTTTTTCCTGAAAGAAAAATAATAAAAAACCAGAAGAAAGAGAAGAGAAAGTGGAAACATAAACTTTTGTCAGTCGACACAAATCTACTGAAGAAATGTGTGACATAAGAACGCGGGCATTCTGGGGAAATCAAGGAGAGGAAAGAAGTATGAGCAAGCAAGAAAGAAAAATGATCTTGAAGTTGTAAGGCTATAAATTTGTATTACCCACGGGAGAAAGGCTGTCAGCGCTTCAGTGATCTGTCGCTGCATCAGGCCCACTAGGTCAGAATCCGGGGTCAGAAAACATTATACATGTTCAACAAGAGGAATTTTGTGCAAACATTGTTCTGACACTCAAATGATAATAATTGTCCTGGGTCTTAGCTTACTCGACTGGCCATTTTGGCTTTATATATATATATATATGTTCATGAAATAGTCTTTTGTCAACATCTCATTGACTAGAAGATACGGTATCCATTACAGGACCAGCACTAGCTCTGTTTCTGAATTCATTTACACTTTTTTTTATATATACTTTTTAAATGAAACATGAGCAGCTTCTCTTTATTTATTTATTCATATATTTATTACATTTATAAGTCACCCATTTCTTCAGAACCTCAGGCAGTATCTCCAAAATGATAGCTTAAACAGTATAATATACTGCATAATTAATCAACACCAATAAAACATAAAAAATTTAAATTTAAAAGAATATACAAAATATTTTTAAAACAACAAAGCAACTATAGCCATGGACTTATAAAAATGATCTTTTCCAAGCGCCTCGATGGGGCTTTCAAAAGGATTAGTTGAGGGGCACCTCCAGTTCGATTAGATACAACGGGGTTCACGTGCGGCCCTCAATCATCATGGCAGATTATAGAATAAGGAGAACAAACAAAAAACTGCAGACAATGTACACGATGCAGGCAAAAATGTATTATCCCCAAATAAAATGCAGTAATATAAAAACCTTATTACCAACCAAGGGACCCAACACGGTCCGTGTTTCGGACAAACCCCTTCATCAGGGGTCCATGGTAAATAGGGTATAAAGTGTACCGCAAAAAATGAAGATAACAACAATTGCCTGTACAGTCAAACCTCGGTTTGCGAGTAACCCAGTTTGCGAGTGTTTTGCAAGACGAGCAAAACATTCTCGCAAAACGTGTCTCGCAAACCGAGTGTTGACTCGATTTGCGAGCACCCCCCGATAACCGGCATCGCTCCCCCCCGCTCGCAAAGGGCCCCCTCCCTCTCGAATCGGCACCCTCCCCCCCCCCCCCCCGCAAGAACAGGAACCAACTTTAACTCATCCCCCTTTGGCACCGGCACGCAGCCCACAAGTGCCGGTGCCGCTTGCAGATCTTCTTCCCAGTCTCTGCCGGCTTTGAGCATGCATCTGCGCATGCTCAAGCCCTTCTAATTCTCCCTCTCGCCGAGAATCTTGGCGGGAGGGAGAATTAGAAGGGCTTGAGCATGCGCAGATGCATGCTCAAAGCCGGCAGAGACTGGGAAGAAGAAAATCTGCAAGCGGCACCAGCACCGGCACTTGTGGGCTGCGTGCCGGTGCCAAAGGGGGGGTGAGTTAAAGTTGGTCGGGTGGGGGGTTCCTGTTCTCGCAGGGAGGGCGCTGATTCGAGCGGGGGGGCCTTTGCGAGCGGGGAGGAGCGGTTCTCGTGCTGGTGCCAGACGGGGGGGTGAGTTAAAGTTGGTCGGGCGGGGGGTGCCTGTTCTCACGGGGGGTGCCGGATCACGCGGGGGGGACTTTGCGAGCGGGAGGGGGGGGAGCAGCTCCCTGGCTTCGGGGGTGGGGTGGGGTAGATTGCATAAAATAGATAGTTCTAAGTCTAATAGATGCTGGCATTTTGTCATATTCACATAGGGACTCTGGATCATCTGCTGTATTTTTGTCCATTTATATTAATATTTTGGAATCCATATGGGGACAAATTAATCTAGTTTTAGATTCAAATATTCCATTAACATATGAGGCTATAATTTGTGGAACAATTTTACATGTTAAACCCACTTTAGATAAGTATAAAAGTCGTCTATTTTTAATTCTTACAGGTATAGCCATTCAATTGATTACAAGTAATTGGAAGAATCATGATAGAATCAATTATACTTTCTGGTGGGTGAATGTGTGTACTATATACAAATATGAACAAATTAATGCGGAGTGTAGGGGATTTAGTGGAATATTCAACAAAATTTGGTGCCCATTGACTACATTTGTACAAATATAATACTGTATTTTGTCTTACTTTTTTCTTGGTTTATTTATCTTTACACATCCAGGGAGGGTGGGGGGTTGGGAGGAAATATTGATAATGATATTTTAGGTAACTTGGTTTCATATTATATTATTTACTTGGTTCTTATGTTATTACTATATGCAAATACAGTGGTACCTCAGTTTACGAGTGCACCGGTTTGCGAGTGTTTTGCAAGACGAGCAAAACATTTGCAAAACATTTGCCTCGGAAACCGAGCATGGCTTGATTTACACGCCCCCCCTCTGCAATCCGGCACCCCCCCTGCCTCGAACCGGCACAATGGGGCACCCCCCCGCCGCTTCTTACCCTCATCTGGGCTCTTGAAGATCTGCCTACTCGTCTGCTGGGCCTTGAGCATCTGAGCATGCTCAAGGCCTGCGAGTTCACGTTCACGTTCAGAATGTGAACTCGCAGGCCTATGCTCAAGGCCCAGCAGACGAGTAGGCAGATCTTCAAGAGCCCAGATGAGGGTAAGAAGCGGCGGGGGGGTGCCCCATTGTGCCGGTTCGAGGCAGGGGGGGTGCCGGATTGCAGAGGGGGGGCGTGTAAATCAAGCCATGCTCGGTTTCCGAGGCAAATGTTTTGCAAATGTTTTGCTCGTCTTGCAAAACACTCGCAAACCGGTGCACTCGTAAACTGAGGTACCACTGTATTTGCATATAGTAATAACATAAGAACCAAGTAAATAATATAATATGAAACCAAGTTACCTAAAATATCATTATCAATATTTCCTCCCAACCCCCCACTCTCCCTGGATGTGTAAAGATAAATAAACCAAGAAAAAAGTAAGACAAAATACAGTATTATATTTGTACAAATGTAGTCAATGGGCACCAAATTTTGTTGAATATTCCACTAAATCCCCTACACTCCGCATTAATTTGTTCATATTTGTATATAGTACACACATTCACCCACCAGAAAGTATAATTTATTCTATCATGATTCTTCCAATTACTTGTAATCAATTGAATGGCTATACCTGTACGAATTAAAAATAGACGACTTTTATACTTATCTAAAGTGGGTTTAACATGTAAAATTGTTCCACAAATTATAGCCTCATATGTTAATGGAATATTTGAATCTAAAACTAGATTAATTTGTCCCCATATGGATTCCAAAATATTAATATAAATGGACAAAAATACAGCAGATGATCCAGAGTCCCTATGTCAATATGACAATGCCAGCATCTATTAGACTTAGAACTATCTATTTTATGCAATCTAACTGGGGTCCAGAAAATTCTATGTAACAAAACTAACCATGTTTGTCTCATAGATGCTGACGCTGTACATTTCAATCTCCAAGTCCAAATTCGTGGCCAACGAGACACAGAAATATACTGTTTTATCTCGATGCTCCAAATGTCTCTAAGACTATTTTTTGGCTTTTTATTTATTAATCCAGAAATCAATTTGTACCACTGAGCAGCCTGATGTCCTATTAAATCAGTTTGGTAGCAAAGGATTTGCAGGCTTAAATAAGTTTTAAAATTTTTCCATTCAGGGAACCGACTCTGAAAAGCCTGGTTCAACTGCAACCACCTATATTGCTGAGATTTAAAAGTCCAAATGACTGTTGCAGTTGTGAAAAACTAAGCAGATTTCCATTCGACAAAACATCATCTAATTCCGAATATTGAATAGACGATTCTATAGAGTGCACCTAACTTTTACCCGTCAGGGTTGATCTTTTTTAGGCAATATAGACAAAATCTTAATTCCTTTAGCGTGCAACTGTTAAGGGGCTGTGGACATGGGAGGGGCATGGGTGGGTCAGGGAAGTTAAGCTCTGGAACGTGTTGCCAGAGGTTGTGGTAAGAGCGGTTAACGTAACTGGTTTTAAGAAAGGTTTGGACAAGTTCCTGGAGGAAAGGTCCATAGTCTGTTATTGAGAAAGACATGGGGGAAGCCACTGCTTGACCTGGATCTGGCAATTCCAGAACATTGGTACTCTTTGGGGATTCCGCATGAGATGTTACTACTATTTGGGGTTCCGGAATCTTTCTTACGTTTTGAGGTTCTGGAAAGTTGCTATTGACCTGGATTGGCCACCTTGAGGACGAGCTACTGGACTAGCTGGACTATTGGTCTGACCCAGTGAGGCTATTCATAGGTTCTTATGTTACTAGGTAAGGTTCTGTCTTAGTTTATGACCGGGCAACACCTTCATTGATGAAATCACACTGGCTACCTATAGAGGCCAGGAGTCAATTTAAGGTCAGTGTAACAGATTTTAAGATCACGTATGGCCTGGGTCCTCTTTATTAGAGTCAATTGATTCAACTAGCATCGAATAAATATTGCTCTCGAGGCCCTTTAATGCTAAGGGTCTTAGATCAGAAACTAGTTTTTCAGCTAGCCCTATCTATCAGGCCCCATTAATCTGGAATAAATGGCCTTGGTCCGTTCAAAATTATTCACTATGTAGGAAAGCTTTAAAAAACCCATCTGTTTAAAACATATTTGATTATTTAGTATTATAATCCTGAAATACAAATCATTTAATAGGATAATATTCTTATCTATCTCTGAAACACTTGATTGTCTAATAGGTTGTTACTTCAGATTATATTTACAGTTTATATGGGTTTTATTCTGCCATCCTTTGTTTGTAACTCTCCAGAATAAGGTGGCCATCTTTCATTGTAATCCACATAAAACCACAAGGTATTGCACTGTCTTGGGGGGGGCACCAGCCCCTGTCCTCCTCTCTTCTCCTTCCCCACCCCCACTACCATGTGCATGCCCCTTCCCTTCCCCCATAGCTCATTAACATTCTGGGCACAAGCAGCAGCCCCATCCTATCCTACCTTCTTGTACCTAGCTCCTCTTATTGTGAACCGCCTCAAGCTACTATGGCTTTGGCGGTACATAAGAATAAAATTATTATTATTATTATTACTGCTTGTGGCAGCTCTTCCTCTGATGTCACTTCCTGGACCCGTGCCAGGAAGGTTGGGGCTGCTACTCGCACCTGGAAAGTTAAAGAGGTAAGGGGAAAGAGAAGGGGGTGGCACCACCGCCCCGGGCACTTCTTACTCTCGCTACACCACTACGTAAGCGCTTGTGATTAAAGCTAAGTGTTGCAAAACAGACTACAACTCAGGATTACTTATTGGGAACTTAAAACAGCCTTTTTAAGAAGAGATTCATCCAGCTTGGTTTACAACACGTTGAATAGTAATCGAGTGCCCTTAAGAATTTTCTCTATCTGTCCAGACAGTGGAGGGTTAAGTGACTTGCCCAGAATCACAAGGAGCAGGCTGGGATTGAACACGTAACCTCAGGGTGCTGAGGCAACAGCTCAAACCACTAGCCCACTCCTCCACATAACAGATGTGCCTAAGACAAGCTAGAGAATTCATCCTCTTGGGCTGATTCTGTAAGCCATGCCTGCCGCAGCGGACGCCAGCAGAACGGCTGTCTGCCGTGTGTCAATCACCGACAAGCGCCGCTTCCAGAATTGCAGCTCGGCAGGACCTTAAGTGCCAGAAACGTAGGGCCAAGGTTTCAGAGGTCTACACCTGTCAGAATCGCAGCCCGCAGCGCATAGGGACGCTGAAGTCCATTGCCGCCCCTAACCGTGCCCACTTCCGGGCTTCAGCATCACTATGTGCCGCCAGAGTCCCGGAGGCCTTTTTTTTGTAATTATTTTTTAATAGGTTTTAAATGACGTGGCCAATCACCGCATCATTTAGCACCAATTAAAAGAATTATCATCCAGTTTTGAATATCAGCCGCCTACAGGAAGAAGCTCCAAGCAGATTGCTATGTTTTTCTTTTGTCTATGTTTGATTTATTATGTATTTTCTCTTGTGAGCCTACAGGAACTTTTTTTTTTTTTTATAAATCTTTATTGATTTTCCATTACTAACAAAAAGTTCAAAACAATATTCATATCCATAACAATAACCGCCAGGAACTTTGGATTGTGTGGTGTAGAAATAAATCAATAAATCATCCCCCCCCCCCCCCCCCTCCTTGTACAAAACTGTAGCACGGTTTTTAGTATTGGCCGTGGCGGTAACAGCTCTGACACTCATAGGAATTCCATGAGCGTCGGAGCCGTCACCGCCATGGCCAGTGCTAAATACCTTGCTACGCTTTTGTAAAGGGGGGGGGGGGTAAGTTAGGTGATGGTAGGATGCCTACTGCCACCTAACTTTTGGCGTCCCGACAAGAATCTAGGCCTTTGTGCCAAGCATTTCAGTGACCTTCACAGAATAAACCCATCACCCCCCCCCCATCCCCCCACTAAAGCACAGTCACTCCTCTACGTATAAGACGGAGATATTTTTCTTTTAAAAAAAGCATATGTGCTGCTGAATATCAACCAGTAAGCAAAGAGGTGCAAAGTAAGTGAACTGATAAATTGTGCTCACACTACCTCAAATCCAGCCCAATGAAATTAGAAGGACATGCATGTATCAGCTTTAGATGAAATTTATTTGCTTTTCTGCTCACTGTCACTATATGAATTCTTTCTTTATAAGCTGACTGAGTGCATGAAGGGCAGAAAGTTATATTGCGCAAAACCCTAAAGGCTTGCAAACTTTTCCCATTCCCCCAGGACCTATAAATATTTTTCTCTGTCTCTCTCTTTCAAGCAATAAAAAACTGGCTGGGAGGTTAGCTGTGGGGCACTTGACATGAGCTTGGCTCTGATCACCACTTGAGGTTAAGGGAAAATTACTTGTGGCTGCGTTGAAAGAAAACCCAGCACAGGTGACAGATGAGAATGGAGCGGGTAGTCTACTGGAACTGGATGGTCAAGGTCACAGAGTGGAAATATACATGGGCACACACACATAAGAACATAAGACTAGCCATACTGGGACAGACCGAAGGTCCATCAAGCCCAGTCTCCTCTTTCCAACAGTGGCCAACCCAGGTCCCAAGTACCTGGCAGAGATCCAAAAAGTAGCAACATTCCAGAGCTGAGATTGTGATGTCATCATGCCTCATTCCACCAATGGCTAAGAACCAACCTCATCAGTGATGTCACAATGGCTTGATTGTTCTTTACTTGGCTCACATAAGAACGTAAGAATTGCCACATTCCAACAATGGCCAACCCAGATCAGAAGTACCAGACAGAAACCCAAAGATAGCAACATTCCAGAGCTGAGATTGTGATGTCATAATGCCTCATTCCACCAATGCCTAAGCTCCGTCCTCATCTGCAGAAGCCTCAAACACTTCAAAATCATGTGTCCGAGGCTTGTGCGGTTAAGGCAGAGCTTATAGGAATGGGGCAGGGACAGCGATGAAACTCACCGAGACGGGACGGGGAGATTGAGTTCCTGCGAGGACGGTGAAAAATTTGTCCCCATGTCATCCTGTACTCCTTATACAAAGGAGTGTTATAAATACTGTATTCTAAGAATTATGTCAAATAACAACACACACTTCAGCAAACCTGCTCCAGTGCACTCTCTAGATATTAGGCGTGTTTTTGGCTTTCAGCAGAGCAAATGGATTCATGTGGCGAGAGCCTTGGGTTTTCTGAAAGCCTTTGGGGGTGTCCAAAATTCATAACCTTGCAGTTATCAGTGGTTACCAGGCCATTGGAAAGGAAAGCTAGAATAAACATGTTAGCTCGTGAAAGCTTAATAAAGCTCTAGCTGGCCACACTTTGCCGCTATCTAAGGACACCATGTAGTCCATCCACTCATCACCTTTTCATAAATCGAAGTCAGGTACCCTTCCTCTACAACAAAGGCCCTAGATTAATGCTACACAAATGCAATTGTTCACTCAACTGAACTTCTAATTTATCAGCAGAGCCATCCTCAAGCCTAACGACAAAAGATAGGAAAACAATAACCTTGTGAGCTGGAGAAAAGCCATAATGTTTTTACTGGCTGCTAATGGAAACCTGACTGGTTAGGGGGAGGGGGAGGGAGAGAAAGGGAAGGGAGAGAGAAACAGACTTGTATTTTTCTGAATATTTCATTTAAATAAGAAAGACATAAATGTTTCAAATAATATTCTAACGTTCCAACCAATCAAGGGTGCTAAAAAAAACTTATATCACTATTAATAAAGTATATTTAAAGCAAAGCAAAGAAATTGGAGGAAAACTGTGCACTCAAAAACACATCACTTCCCTATGTAGTATTTTTTTGCGCACTTGTATATTTGTTCGTTTACTTTGGGTTTGGGGGTGTTGTTTAGTTTTTTGGGTTTGTTTGTTTTTTGGTTTGCTCAAAGGTTTTTTTTTTCTAGCGGGCAATGATGACAGTTTTTCCCATTTCCACATTCTTCAGCACTCCCGCCCCCTCCCAAAGATATGCCTGGTGGCCCAAATGGACCCTCTACCCCAGACCACAAATATTTTGTTTTGCAGCCCCAATGTATTTTTGGTGAGGTTAGGAGAAGGGAATGGGGGCCCAAGGGACACCAGGGAAATCCTTGGGAAGGGTGGCTGCGGACAAGGGGCCACTGGACCACCAGAGATTTTTTTGGGGGGAGGGGGTCAGAGAAATGTTGGGATCACTGAATATGGGGGGGGGGGATTTGCAAAATAAAATTTAAAAAATTTTCTTACTTCTCTTTTCATCTGTTCTATCAATTTTAATGACGTTCCCCCCTTTCTCTTTCCTAGTTTTAATTGTAAACTGTTTGGATTGTACAGAAAGGCAGCACATTAAGTATTAACCCCCCCCCCCCCTCTCCATTTTACCAATCCACGGTAGAGGTTTCTACTGTGACCCGGAGCACTAAATGCTCCGACGCTCACAGAATTTCTCTATCGCGGCTTAGTAGAAGAGGGTCTGAATGAATGAAACACAGCAAAGCAAAAGTCCATAAACACTGTTGCGTTGACTCTGAGCTTAGCACGCCGTAAGACCCGCTAAGGCCGGATGCTAATGCCCATGCTTTGGCCTCTGCGAAAATTTACTTGGGCTGAGCGCCTACATTTTTGCCCAAAATGTCACAAAAATTGTCAATTTCGGTCCATAAAGAGTAGGTGGTAACTGGGGCAGATTAAAGACAGGAAAAAAAGAAGTTAGGAGGACAGCAGTGATTGTCAGCATTAGGCAAATGAATGGCAGGTTTAAATCTATGGGCTTAATTTTTAAGCTCATAAGATGGATTTTCAGCTGAAAAATTATGCTCCTAAATTTGGCTACAAACGGAGCACAAATTTATGAGTTTAATGGGAGAAAAAATGGAGGCGCTCGGATATTTCCTGAAAATGAGGCCAAAGATTATATCCACATATGCCCCCTGGACATGCCCTCCAGCTCCAAACAGCCCAGAAACAATCCGACTCCCATGTCCTGCCAACGGAGCAACCTACCTCCACACATCAGATCCCTAGAGGTTCTTCTAAACTTCAGAACAACTGCAGTCGTGGGAGCCACGCTGCTCCCAACACTCGTAGAGTTTTTATGAGCGTCGGGAGCAGCGTGGAGCAATCAGCGCTCCCAACACCAAATCGTAGCAACATTCCGGAATCTCAAATAGTAGCAACGTTCCTTGCAGAATTCCCAGAGAGTAGCGAGATTCCCTGGCTTAACCCACGTCTGTTTCAATGGCAGACTGTGGGCTTTTCCTCCAGGAACTTGTCCAAACGATTTTTAAACCCAGCTATGCTAACCTCTGTAATCACATCCTCTGGCAATGAGTTCCAGAGCTGAACTATTCTCTGAGTGAAAAAATATTTCCTCCTATTGTTTTAAAAGTATTTCCATATAAGTTAATTGAATGCCCCCCTAGTTTTTGCTCTTCTTGAAAGGGTGAAAAATCGATCCATTGTACCTGTTCTACACCACTCTGAATTTTTTTTTTTTTTTATTCATTCAATTTTCTATACCGTTCTCCCAGGAGAGATCAGAACGGTTTACATGAGTTTATTCAGGCGCTCAAGCATTTTGCCCTGTCTGTCCCGGCAGGCTGTCAATCTATCTAATGTACCTGGGGCAATGGGGGGATTAAGTGACTTGCCCAGGGTCACAAGGAGCAGCCTGGGTTTGAACCCACAACCTTAGGGCGCTGAGGCTGTAGCTCTAACCACTGCACCACTCTAGAAATCAAATGTAGCAAAAGTGAACCAAGTATAGGACAATCAACCATTGTGACATCACTGCTGAGGTTGGCTCTTATTGGTGGAATGAGGCATTATGACATCACAATATAGCTCTGATTACCAGAGGCAGAAACTTTTCACACTATTTATTTATTCAATTTTCTCTACTGTTCTCCTCGGGGAGCTCAGAATGGTTTACATGAATTTATTGAGGAACTCATAATCTATCGAATGTACCTGGGGCAAAGGGGGGATTAAGTGACTTGCCCAGGGTCACAAGGAGCAGCCTGGGTTTGAACCATGGCACCACATGCACCTCAGTCATCTCTTGCCAAGAGCCCTAACCTCTTTTGCCTTTCCTTATACGAGAGGAGTTTCATCCCCTTTATCATTTTGGTCCCACTTCTTTGAACCTTTTCTAATTCTGCCACATCTTTTTTGAGATAAGGCAACCAGAATTGAATACAATACTCAAGATGAGCTTGCACAGAGGCATTATAATATTCTCGGTCTTAATTACCGTCCCTTTCCTAATAATTCCTAGTGTCCTGTTTGCTTTTTTGGCCGCAGATGCACACTGGCATGGGAGAAGCTTGGGCATTTCTAGGGGTTCACAAATCATGCATGCAGTATTACAGAACAGCAGAAATCTGCCCCGGACGTAAGCGCCTGGATTTAAACTAGGTTTCGGCTGGCATAAGTTTTCATGAATCTAAGAACAGTATAATAAATTGTATAGTCCCAGACTAATTTACACTACAATTCCTTAATCCTGGAACAATATTCTAATATTCATTTCTCATTTTTACCATTCAACAAATACATTCTATATATAACTTTTATTTTTTTATTTAAATTTTTATCTAGTGCTCAGAAAATGGCTACTTAGTAGCTCGTAAGTTGTCATTTTTCAAAAACTGTGAGACAGCTTTCCTGCCCAAAGTTAAACGTGGAATTAGGCACTCGGGCCCAGATTCTGAAAGTGACGCCGTTCTTGGCAGGCGCCGGAAAAAAACGGTACCAGTCGCGTGTCACTCCGATTATGGTTGTCGGATTTTCAACCCCTTTGTACTATTCACCTTATCGGAATCCTCAGCGGCACCACTTAGAGCTCGCTATGTCTCATTGCTCTAAGCTTTACGCGTCAAGTCGTCATCGGATTGGAGATTTCTCCTCCTTAAACTTTTTATGTTTGTAATTTTAACTTTGCTAATGCTTATACTCGCTATTTATTTAGAACTTTTAAGCATGTGGTCTCTGGCTAGGGATTTCAATGCCGACATGTTTCGCTTTCTCAAGGCTTAACCCCTAACTACTATACTGCCAGTAACTGCGACCACTATGTCCTGAGGTTTAATTGCATAAGGTGTATACCCTTTGGCAAATAGATTTATAAGTTTAGTGCACGTTACATGACACTCTGATTATGGTGCCACTTTCAGAATCACGGCCCGCATCGAAGGTAGGCACCAAAAAGGTAGGCCAGGGCTTTACAGGCCTACATTCTCGGCGCCTACCTTCGACGTAGAATCACACTTAGCAGCGCCAAACATCGACTCCGCCCATAACCATGCTTCTTTTGATGTTCAGCACCGCTAAGCATCTACGTAGATGTGATTCCAGTGCCGTGTTTTGTAGGCACCTGTTGATGCCTACTTTTCATAAATTATTTGTTTTTAATTGTTTTTTTTAACAACGCGGTCAATTTATTAATGGCCAATTAAGGCAATTAGGTGCTGGTTTTAGAATCTGGCCATCGGTGCTACTCTGTGCAGGGTGCTGATCCCGGAGTGCCTTGTATGGAATAATTTTGCGTGTCGACTGTTAGTGAGGCCTAATTTTTATCATTGTTTATAGAATTTCCCCCAAAGTTACAGCTCTGTAATGCTTGCAAATGTCATCCGAATGACGCCTTTTGGCCCTTTGCTTTCTGTGCTCTCCTAGGATGCTAATAAGGGAACCAAACTCTAGGGCCGGTGACTTTCAAAGATGGAATCGCATTACACTGTAGCAAGTTCCTGCCAGGTCTCAGATTTTCGGATTGCATTCTGCTACTCTGGCAGAACGGCAGCACAAGCCAAAAGGCGGAAGCTTGCAGAAAACCCATTTAATCTCTGACTGACGTTGAGCTCCTCGCCTTTCATGACAAAATAAAACTGCATGAAACGAGAATTGGGCTAACTGTATACAATGCAGTCTATTATTATTCCCTATGGTCTTCCGCAGGATTCCCTGCCCGCAAGAAAGCCTCTCACACGGAGCGCACTTTTAATAACAAATTCCCTCCAAAGCATTTCGGGGATGGACCGCAAGAGAAGCTCATTTGATCGTTTGCCTCATCCGAAAAAAAAACCCCAATCATGAAAAGTGGGTCTGAGGAGACGAAGTAGGAGTTTTCCCATCAACCCCTTGTCCTGTAGGAGCAGTGGGCCGCCCTCTGATATATTTGAAGGTGGTGGTGGGCTTTAAAAAGTCTCATTTACTCAAGCAAGAATGGCTCACTGGAGGACGTCTTGGCTGCCGAGCTAATTACATCCTTTCTCTGTATAATAATTCAGCACTTTATTATGATTCCACGTAAACCGGGCCACAAGAGTCATTTCCCCCCCCCCCCCCCCCCGTTGAATTAAATGCTTCTACAAAAGCAGACAAATGATCAATCATCCAGTGTTGAATTAGCCACAGCGTATCTTTTTATTAATTATTTCTGCTTGCAATCCTGGAACGCAGTAAGGGAAGGAATTAAAGAAACAGTCCTCCTTGATAACCCCCCCAAACCCCCTCCCCCCAAAAAAAAACTAGTCATTTTCTATGCCTTTCAACACCAAAGGGACTTCCATTGCCTCAGGTCATTCTCTCACACTAGGGCCATTTTTACTTTGGCTGTAAACAACCCTGATTTTCTATTTATTTCATTAATGGCCACGTGATAATGTTGCCATTAGGCTCAGCCATGTTTTGTTTTTGTTTTTTAAATTTCCGTGAGAGTGCTTGACAGTACCTATTTTGCAAGTTTACAAGTTTATTAAAAATTTCATTAAACGCCTATCTTGAATTCTAAGTGTTTTACATTAATAAATAATGGTTACAAAATTTAAAATTTATAGACACAAACAAGATATGCGGACTTGACTTGCAGATAAACAAAATGGCTGAGGGGAAAACCACAATATAGCAAAAAAAAAAAAAAGAACACATTCAAGGGATAAACGATAAGAATAGGTTAGGGCAGTGGTTCCCAACCCTGTCCTGGAGGAACACTAGGCCAATTGGGTTTTCAGGCTAGCCCTAATGAATATGCATGAAGCAAATTTGCATGCCTATCACTTCCATCATATGCAAATCTCTCTCATGCATATTCATTAGGGCTAGCCTGAAAACACGATTGGCCTGGTGTTCCTCCAGGACAGGGTTGGGAATCACTGGGCTAGGGGAACCTTCTTTGTCGTTGGGGACCTTAGAGAAACCGGTGTAAGGGCTCCCTTTGTATCCATGTGCTAACTGGTTAGCATGCAGTAATGTAGATGAACCAAGGCCCGGATTCTCCAAAACGGTGCTGTTTGGAAGGTGCCAATAGGCACCCAAATAGCGCCTAAGTGTTTTAATTGACCATTAATGGAGCGATAATTGACCGCGCCACTCAAAACTAATTAAGGAAAAACGAAGTAGGTGCCGCGAGACTTCTACAAAAAAAAGGCTCCTGGATCACTTCTACGTAGACGCTTACCAGCGTTGAATGTCAAGACAGGTGTGGATAGGGGCGGGGTTGACTTTCAGCATCACTAAGCGTGATTCTGTGTCGAAGATAGACGCCAGAAATGTGGGTCTGTAAAATCCCGGCCTACATTTCCAGCGCCTATCTTTGACGCAGGCCGCGATTCTCAAAACAGCGCTGTAGTTTGGGTGAGGTGCGACCGGCGCCTTTTTTTTTTCTGCATCTTTTGAGAATCTGGGCCTAACCGCTCTCCTCCCTTGACACACTCATAGCAAAAGTGACGCAGACATCTTTAGCGGGTCCCTCGTTAGGCTGTTTTTCACTGCGTCAGGCATGTGTTAGCATCTACCACAGCTTAGTAAACGAGCTCCTTGGACTGTGAGCTCTCCAGAGCCCCTGGTTGTGCTTTCAGACTTGTAGGCAGTATCCAAAAAAAAAGAAATAAAATCAAAAGCAATCAAATTTCATGTATCAGAGGAATGATGTGGGAAAATCAAATCATGAGTGATTCTCTTAAGAATGAACAGAAACAAAGGATTACGGTGCAGAGCCTGCCCCGTAGGTCAACGAGAGCTGGGAAGGCATTCACGATCCCTCCTCCCTTCGGGGTCTTTTTCGTAAGCTGCATTGAGCGCTAATTCTGCAAGACACACGAGACACGTTAAAGCTAAGGTTACCAGACATTGGGATTCCTCCTTTTCGAGCCAAGCTCTCCTGAGGCATTTGGGTGCATGAAGTGAGTTAGACTAGTAGGAAAAGATATCTAGGATGGTCCTTGTCAACTGGGGAAGTCATCATTTTCTTTCTGAACCGGGGAGCGAAAATTCTGAGGCCCGGTACAAAAATTAAAGCGGCAATAGCGACGGTTTAATGAAGAAGCAAAGTAACGGGAACGGTTGTAAGGCACGAAGAGGAGTGAGATTGGAATCTAGATACGACACTCAGAAGATATAAACTGACTGTATGGTTGGTAGGGAGAGCTGAGGGCAGCAAGAGCGGCAAGTTGGAGGTGGTGTTCGTACCGATGAAGAGCCAAAGAGATACAGGGGACATACCCCCCTCTTTTACCAAGGTGCGCTAATCGAATTAGCACACGCTAAATGCTAATGCGTCCATAGACTAACTAATCGGTTAGCGTACCTTTGTAAAAGAGGGCCCTAGAGGAGGGCAGGTGCTGGCATCCCTAGCGGTACCCAGGGGGTCCACCCCCCTGCCCCTTTACTATGCCAGTGTTTGGATATTTGTTTTAGGAAGCTATCCAGACTTTTTTTTAAACCCCGCTAAGCTAGGTTCGCAGGTAAGGCTGGACTCATTTAGAGCACTGGTCTTTGACCTGGGGTGCCACCGCGTGAATGGACTCCTGGGAACGATGGACCCCTTTCCTGCTCCCCCTGTCCAGCAGCACCTCTTCCCTGCTCCCTAAATACCTGCTCCCAAACCGCCGTTCCTACCCTCCCTCCATCTCTTCTGGCCCACCGGCGTCTGTTTATTGTGCCCCCTTCTCCCACCTACCTTTTTTTTTTATCACGTTTATACAGTGAAGGGCAACCGGCGCACAGTAACCGCTGCAGGATAGAGGAAACCGCCATGCGTGCACGTGACGCACTCTTTAACATTTCTCTGCCGGCCACGGAGTTACGGATCACGGAGGCAGGGACCACGCAGGTAGGAGTGCGCATGCGCGCTTAGGGTTTTATTATTAGTGATGTGCTTATGTTCTTAATAGATTAAGATCTGTGAAGAAGCATTCTAATGTGTTCTGCCTAAATGAACTGCTTTCAGGGAATTCATGTCCAGGAAATCGGGAAAGAGATGTGGTGGGCAGTAAGAGCAATACAGAGAAGCAAAAATAAATGAACTCTCCTTCTGGTCTAAGCCACAGGCAAACAGTTTCATGTTAGCAGAAGCAACTCAGATTTATATACAAGCTTGACCAAAGTCGAATTCTTTCTTCAAACTCGGTGCCAGACATAAGAGTTGCTACCAGTCAACTGGAAGCCCAAGAACTTCACAGAAAATGACTCTATGCCTGGAATAAGCACTTTTTTTTTTTTTTTGCCAGTCTGAGGAAGAAATCACACACAGTTACGAAACAAAGAGAAATATATTCAAGAAAGGTTGGCTAAAGTTAGGCATGAAATATTATAGAACATAATGGCAGTTCTGCAGTAGAGTACGTTCACATTTTCACACCTAACTTGCGTGCGTGCAATTACGCCAGCTCAAAGGCTCATGGCACATGGGCTTGGCGCGCCACTGGGGCTTGCGCGCATCTGAGAAGCCAAAAGCTATGTCGTCGGTATTTTGCTACCAGCAGGGCCTCCTAAGGCGGACAGGTTTCAGTGGAGATGTCAGACTAACTATTTCCCCCAATTCTTCCAGGCAGCGACGTCCAAAAGCAAGGGTGAACAGGTGTGTCTTTAGGGCGGCTTTAAAGCAGCTTGATTAAGTTCCCCTCTTAAATGTAGTGGGAGTGAGTTCCACTTCAGTAGACCATAAAATGAGAACGCTGTACGTCTCGTTGTGTCCAGACGATGACTAGAGAGAGGTGGCAGGGTCAATTGATTGATGGATTGTGAACATGTGTGTCGGCGGGAATGAAAGGGCACGAGGAAAGATACATTGGAATTCCAGTATGAAGCGCTTTTTGCATGTAAACAAAAATTGTAAAGACTGATGTGACCTGATCTTTTAGTGCTTGTAAGTAGTCCGGCAGCCACGTTTTGCATAAGTTACAATGTGCGGGATGGATGACGGCTTCAATCCACTGTCATTAATCAATCAGTCAGTCCTGCAGCTTTTCTCTTGATGGCATTGATGGATCTGAGAAACGAACAGAAGCTCTGAAAAGCTCTTTCCACGTTCACTTCACACCGTGTAGTCACGTAAAAATACTTTAGACACTCAGGAGCCTAAAGCCATTAAGGGTTTTTTCAATGAGAAAGTCTAGATGTATTGTATATCACTTTTTTTGTATACATTCAGCTTCAATTAGGCTTAGAAGAAATATCTTGTATCATAAAATTCCCATTATGAAAACAGTTTACAGTGTTAAATGACCTTATTTTTTGCTTCCAAAGAAGGAGGGTCTATGAATATCGCTGCAACAACGCTCTGATTGAGCACAATTCAAGTAAGCAAAGCACGCAAGTTTCAGAGCTTTGAATTTGTTGGATTTTATGATTAAATGATTGGGGAATTAGATTAATAGCACTGTGGTCCTCTTTGTAGACCACCTAGATATGATATTACACTTGTCGAATATGGCACTTACATCCAGTTTCAGAAAGAAAATTTTCTACCCCTGTACGTCTACTATGTGCATGTGGGAAGGAAGGGGGAGGGGCGTTGTGGGTTTTGCTTGGGCAGGACTAAAACAGACCTTATGTATTACCCATTTTATTTAGGGAACACAGATGTATGTCCAGATGTCCAGGCAGGTTAGCAGTAAGATTTTTGCCTGTTCATTCTCACAAAGTACCAGTAAGATGCGATGAAAGTTCACCGGCTCCTCCCTGTAAAGTTCCACCCAATCACAACTTCCCTGATAAAGCCATCCCTCACCCTCAATCAGAATACTCCATGGCGATGTCAACTCTCCAGATCACAACTCGCTCTCTGATGTTATCTCACTGTATCAGAATTCCCCCCCCCCTCATCGGAACCCATCCTTCATGTGCCCCCTTCTTCCTGAACCTAGCCTCAGGAAACCCCCTCCAAGCCACGTCTCCTTGATCAAAACCAACCACCATTCCAAGGATCCCCTACCCACCTCCAGAACCCTTCTGGAGAAGATCAATCGTGCTGTAGTGAAGACCCCTAGCAAACAGGCCCCACCTCTCCCACTTTTGTAGCAGATCAGGAAGGCAAGGAACAATGCTAGGAGCAGAAGCAGTCCATGGCAAATGGTACAAGACAGATGATGATTTGGCAACTCTAGCAATGCCAGAAAGACTTCTACAGTCCGATGGAAAAAAGACAGATGAATATTCGGCAACTCCACTATTCTATATCACTTGATCATATGATGAGAGTGAGGGGGCTGGACAACTCAAGGGAGAGGGGAAGACATCTTAAATAGCACTATCTCTATATGGTTGGCATGATGGCAAATCACCAACCAGTGTTTGAAGCATGAATGCCTTTAACCTATACAGAGTAGCAGGTGTAGCTTTAACTGCCTTGGATGGACCATGTAGATCTTTTATCTGCCATCATTTACTGTGTTACTCTATGTAGGCAGGCACAGAGACACTGCAGTAGAGGTAAGGAGACAGGGAAGTACATTTTTGATGGGCCTTTTGTGCTAATTTAGTAATAATACTTCTCTGAAGCTCTGCTAAGATTTGCCATTGGTTTCCAATACCATTTAAACAGGACTGGAGGATGCAAACACCACTAAAATGTCATAGGAGAGAGAGCAGGTGGTGAAAACAGGGACCATAAAAACAGGAAGTAAATAAATGTCTGCCTGAATTTGATTGTGAAATATGTTAGCAAAAAAACCCAGCAACTTTGCTGCATTAAAATGATCAAATGTATAAGGTTTTTCTAACTACAATACACTGAAAACAGCTTCTAGACTTAAACATTCTCCTAATTAGGTTCCGGGGGGGAGGGAGGGGGGAAGGAACGAAAGGGCTATGGTAAGTATAAGGATATTTTTAGAGGGAGATAGACTGGCAAGTACCGAGAACTCCAAGAGTGCATTTCTACTGGAAATCTGCTCCTACTTCTGGTAAATGTGGTTGAGTCTGGGACACGGCCTCCAACATTAACCACATGTGTGGAAGTTCGTCGTCAAGCGTTCCAGCTCTGCTGTCAACAACAACAAAATAATGTTCAGAAGAAAAAGCGGGATGTACGGTAATACTGCTTAATTTGTCTCTCTGCCAGAAGGAAATTTAAATATAAGAGCTTATTGCTTTTGCTAAAGAAAACCAACATGGTTAAGCTGTCTGTGTTTCATACACTATAAGCAAAAGAACTCAAGCCAAACCACACAGACGGAGGAACGAGTTAGTGTGAGGTTCTGTGTGGCTGTGCGAGTAAACCTCTTCCCTCGTTTAGCCTTTCGGGCCTCTGCATTCTGGAGGCCTCTTGCAAGGGGAGAGTGGGGGGCAGCCTCAGCACCCAGAGGTTGTGGGTTCAAGCCAACGCTGCTCCTTGTGACCCTGGGCAAGTCACATAATCCCCCCATTGCCCCAGGTGCATTAGATAGTTTGTGAGCCAGGGAAAAATGCTTGACTACCTGAATAAATTCACGTAAACTGTTCTGAGCTCCCCTGAAAACTGAATGAATAAATAGTGTGAAAAGTTTCGGTCTCTGGTAACCAGAGCTGAGATTGTGATGTCATAATGCCTCATTCCACCAATGCCTAAGAGCCAACCTCACTAGTGATGTCACAATGGTTTCACTGTCCTCTAATTGGCTCACATAAGAACATATGAATTGCTATACTGGGACAGACCGAAGGTCCATCAAGCCCAGTATCCTGTTTCCAACAGTGGCCAACCCAGGTCCCAAGAACCTGGCAGAAACCCAAAGAGTAGCAACATTCCAGAGCTGAGATTGTGATGTCATAATGCCTCATTCCACCAATGCCTAAGAGCCAACTTCATCAGTGATGTCACAATGGCTTGATTGTCCTTTACGTGGCTCACTTCTACTATATTTTGATTACTAGAGTGGCCCAGTGGTTAAAGCTATAGTCTCAGCACCCTGTGGTTGTGGGTTCAAATCCACACTGCTCCTTGTGACCCTGGTCAAGTCACTTAATTCCCACCCCCCCTTTGCCCCAGGTATATTAGATATAGATTGTGAGCCCCCAGGACAGACAGGGAAAAATGCTTGAGTGCCTGAATAAATTCATGTAAACCGCTCTGAGCTCCCTCGGGAGAACGGTATAGAAAATTGAATAAATAAATAAATAAATACTGTTTTAATGCTCATTTCTCCAAAAACAATATTGCTCAGAGGGATGAGAAATCTAATACAATTTTACCTCTCTAGAAGAACTTGCTTCTTCTTTTTGCCTCTGTTATGCAACCTCTCCCTGGCCTAACCCCGTTACAAGGGTCCACAATATTTGAGGAGGGGGAATGATTCTATAACTGGACACTGGAGGGTATTTGCGGTAGCTGTAGTAAAAAGAAACGTCGGCCCCCACTTTCATGAACTACTCGTATGTGCCTCTAATTTAGGTAGAAATGCTTAACACCATCCCCAGAGCTCATGTAGTGTAAATGCCAGAGATACAATACGATACCATAGAAAAGCTTTTATTCTACTACTTTGCCAAATAGGCTTAGTGTGGATTACAGTGAAGGAGAAGGAAACACGATATCCTGAAATTACCAAAAAAGAACAGTATCCTAAAATGACATTAAAAAAATAAATTTACAAAAGATAGACTTGGAAAAAAAAACAAACCTGTAGAGTCACCAGAAAAGGCAAACATTATTTCCTCACCCGACACTTTTAAGACGGAACCCAAAAAGGGACGTTTTCAGCAGTTTTCTGAATTTAATATAAGAGGACTCAGTTCTTAGAGACAAAGGAAGAGCGTTCCAGAGTTTGGCAGCTTGATAGGAGAAAGATGCCATCCAAAAGCGCTTTGAACGTAACTTGTGAGCAGATGGATGCAAAAGTAACAGGTCATTTGAGAGCTCTTGACTCTTCGGCAATCCTAAAACAGGTAAGTAGGAAGCATGAATTATCCCGAAAACTGTTGCGCACATTTTAAATTTATATCAAGCCCAAACTGGCAATTAATGGAGCTCACATAGAGTGGAACAAATCCTGTCATGCTGGATTCTAAATTTAGGTTTCAGCAAGATCTTTGTGAAGCCCGACCTTTATAAAATACTAGCCTAGTGCATGGGCCACACCTAACTTTGGACACCGGACCTGATATGTTGCAGACTGTTCAGAAAGATACCTAATAGAAACATAGAAACATGATGTCAGATAAAGGCCAAATGGCCCATCCAGTCTGCCCATCCGCAGTAACCCTTATCTCTTCCTCTCTCTAAGAGATCCCATGGCTTTCTTGAATTCAGACATAGTCTTTGTCTCCACCACCTCTTTCAGGAGACTGTTCCACACATCTACCACCCTTTCTGTAAAAAAGTATTTCTTTAGATTACTCAGGAGCCCATCACCTCTCAATCCAGAGCTTCCTTTCAAATGAAAGAGACTCGACTCATGTGCATGTTTGCCACATAGGTATTTAAACGTCTCTATCGTATCTCCCCTATCCTACCTTTCCTCTAAAGTATGCAGATTGAGATCTTTAAGTCTGACCCCATATGCCTTATCACGAAGACCACACACCATTTTAATAGCCTTCCTCTGGACTGACTCCATCCTTTTTATGTTTTTGAAGGTGAGGCCTCCAGAATTGTACACAATATTCTAAATGAGGTCTCACCAGAGTCTTATACAGGGGCATCAATACCTCCTTTTTCCTACTGGCCATACCTCTCCCTATGCACCCTAGCATCCTTCTAGCTTCACTGTCACCTTTTTAACCTGTTTGGCCACCTTAAGATCATCACATACAATCACACCAAAGTCCCACTCTTCTGTTGTGCATATAAGTTCTTCACACCCTAAACTGTACCATTCCCTTGGGTTTTTGCAGTCCAAATGCATGTCCACGCTTTGTCAATGTGAGCATTTGGGGAGTAGTCCCCCTTGTCATAATGCTGAATATTGATTGCATCACAGACCTTAGTCTATTTTCCATCTACGTTGCTGGCTTTGTGATGTCATCAGACTGTTTCGAAAATGTTCCTCTAGCAGTCCAGTGCCCCTACAGAAGAAAGTCAACAAAACCTCTAGAATTGTGAATTTTCAAAGAATAATGCAGTTTGTAGAGCTTAGCACAACCATATTACCCAATTTTCAAGTTTCAAGTTTATTTGTTCTTGATGAATCGCCTATTTAAATTGCTAGGCGATGTACAATAAAATAACATGTAATAATAGATGAAACAAGTACAATATTAAAGGTGACATAAAAAACAAATTTGTTAGTTAAAATTTAACACATTTAACAAACTGGGTGCAAACATAAATTTAAAATAATATGTGGGTAAAACATACAGGACCTGTGCGGTAGGAGGGGGAATAGTTACAATTTTTGATAGAAGAGAAGAAAAAAACATAAAAGGGAAAAACAAAAGGTGGGTTATAATAGCTGTTGTTTTAAAAAAAATAAAAAAATAAAAAATAGAAAACTCGGTAATGAATAAAAACGAATCACTTTTTATTTGTCCTAAGATCCATACGCATCTTTAAAGAGAAAGGTTTTTAACATTTTTTTTAACATTGTTAGGTCTTTTAGTTCTCTAATATATTGTGGTAAAAGATTCCAAGAATGAGGGGCCATAACTGAGAACATGTCTTGTCTTCTAGTTCCTATCATTTTAATAGAAGGCACTGTAAGAAGATTAAAAGAAGATGAACGAAGTGAACGTGATGTGCTATATGGGATAAGCCATCTGTTAATAAATTGGGGTTCATTAAAATTTAACGCTTTGAACACCAAAAACAGTAATTTAAAGGTGATACGGTGGCTTATAGGAAGCCAATGAGATTTAATCAACAGAGGGGAAACGTGATCATATTTTTTAGCTTTGTAAATTAGTTTCACGGCGGTATTTTGTATAAGTTGCAGTCTTTTTTTTTCTTTTTGTGTTACATTTATAAGAAGAGAATTGCAGTAATCCAATTTAGTCATTATTAGGGAGTGAATGAGAATGTTAATGGATTCTGGCTGTAAGAATTTTGCAAGAGAGCGAATCAATCGAAGTTTGTAAAAACATGATTTAACGATATTGTTTATGTAGTTGTGATAAGAAAGCTTATCGTCAATCACAACACCCAATATTTTTAAAGAGGTAACCTGTTCTAAGTTAGTGTTATTAATAGCGATTGGAGAACTCAAAGTTATATCTTTTTTCCAGGGGAAAAATATCGTTTTTGTTTTGTTAATGTTTAATGATAATTTATTTGTGGTTAGCCAATTTTTTATTGTTTCCAGTTTATTGTTAATAGCAACAATGTCATCATTACTATTTGGGTCCAATGGATGAATAAGCTGAATATCATCCGCATAGACGAAGGCTGTAAAACCTAGGGATTGTGCTATGTTTAGAAGTGGTGAAAGAAATATATTAAATAGCAGAGGAGATAATTTTCATAACAAATAGCTACTTTGCATGCATCTCATTATTTTCACGTACACGGATCATGTTCTCACACTTTATGGTGACATAATACACGCTATAGGGGTTAGCATGCGTTATTTGCTCTTTAACATACACGATTGCCATAATCTGGTTTATTAAATAAACCTCCTCTGATTGTAACTTATTTACTGAGCTAAATGTCCACTGACAAATTGCTCTCACTGGCAAGAGGATTTCGCTTGTAGACAGTAGCAACTAGGGCTTCCCCGCTGAAGTTCCCAAAGATGGTGTCAGGGCTCGGAGAAAGGAACAACTTTCTCTCCGGAAGTGTGGGTGAGGAGGGAGGGGGGGGGGGGCAAAAGCTCTTGAATTTCAGTCACTAGTTTGGTGATGTAATTTGCTGTCAATTGCCCATGCCCTGTGAGAAATGCCTTCCTGTTTAGCAAGACTGCTTCTGTAACCGGCCAAATGAAATGCAATGATTTATTCAATGCCACTGGACTATGACAGATTAGTCACTGAATCGGTAACGAGATAACAAACCAGAGAGCTGAGGAATAACTAATGTCTCTCTGCATGTCCTCTCACTACATTTCTGTGAAATCTTTCTGCGCCTTAGAGAAAAGGGGCCCTGTCCTTTCTAAACCACTGTGGCATTGTGTGCTGGTATATAATTCAGTACGGCACTTATTTCAGAAGCTCTATTCAGGTCTTAGGTATCTGAAAACTGGCATTTAGATATTCACATTGCATGGACGTTGAAATCTCGATAAGGAAGTCTAAAACTGCAATACTCTTCTCCCTCTGTATTCGCTGTGATAGGGGATTAACAGAACCACCAATACAGAAAAACTGCAAATAACTTTTTCATATGTTATTCGCTGTTTTCTGTTGAAAACCATCGTGAATATGGTGAAACCGCGAATAACATGGTGGGAGACCCGGCCTGTTCCTGAAGGAGAGGCAAAACACGGTGAAGGAAACATAGAAACATAGAAATTGACGGCAGAAAAGGGCCATAGCCCATCGAGTCTGCCCATACCAATGACCCACTCCCTGACTTTTACTCCCCTATAGATCCCATATGAATATCCCATTTTCTCTTAAAATCTGACACGCTGTTGGCCTCAATCACCTGCTGAGGCAGCTCGTTCCAATGATCGACCACCCTTTCGGTGAAGAAGTACTTCCTAGCATCACCTTGAAATTTCCCTCCCCTGATTTTCAGCGAGTGTCCTCTGGTTACCGAGGGCCCTGTAAGACTGAAGATATCATCTTTCACCTCTATACGCCCCGTGATATACTTAAAGGTCTCAATCATGTCCCCCCTCTCTCTTCGCTCCTCCAGTGAGTACATCCGCAGTTTTTTTAGCCTTTCTTCATACGTGAGATCCCTGAGCCCCAAGACCATCCTGGTAGCCATTCGCTGAACCGACTCAGCAATTTTCTCCGTAAATGCATGGAATCAGCGATTTCTCTATGCAAGCTGATGTAATTTTGGGGGGAGGAGCCAGCAAGCTAGAAATCATGAATAATCGAAACCGCGATTGCTGAAACCGCAAATACGGAGGGAGACGTGTATGCCCCAATGGCAAGAGGAGTAGTCTGAGTGTTTGGGGTGAGACTAGGGAGTTTCCAAGTCTCCAAATTTTTTTATTCTTTGATATACCGTTTATCAAACAGGTACCGAAATGGTTTCCAATAAAATATATTAATTAAAAGAGAATGATTAAAAAAAATTAACATACTGGGACCAATAGGGGAAAGAGGGGCTCAGGTGAGTTAAGAAGTTCATCGAGATAAAAAAATAAAGCCATGAAAGGGAGGGAAAAGGTAAAAACCAAATGATAGGGGTTCGCTCCGAAAGAAGCGTTTTCATTTAATATTAATAAGTTCGTAGATGAACTACATGGATTCTATTTGAGACGGATGAGGTCAGAGGTCATATGCATCTTTGAAGAGGAAAGTTTTGAGTTTTGACTTGAATTATTTTTTAAAAAAATCTTTTATTCATTTATATATATACATAACGCATTATATATATGAAAAGAAATAGAGAATACAAAGGAAAAAAAGAACAATTAGTCTCAGGTCAAATGATCTTCAACTTAAATATATACAGTCTCTTAAGCAAGACCACATTATAGAGGAGACAATTCACATAATCATGTGAACTGATTATTAACTGGAGTTTTGCTAATAAAATATATTACCTAATTCAGGGAATAAGGATTCAGGGAAAAAGAATGGTCGAAGGACTCAGATTGATTTTGAAAATGTGTCTTTACTTCTTGAACAAACTTTAACAGCTGACACGGAAAGAGCAACTCTTTTGGTGTCTTTTGTTTTTGAACAAGACGCCAATATGATTTTGAAACTATACTTTGAGAACTCTAAGAAATTATTTAGAGGTCAGAAAGTATGGATATATCCCGATGTTTCTAAAACTACTCCGGAACGAAGAAAGGATTTCCTCTCTCAGCGTCAAGAGACAATTAGATTAGGTCTATAGTTAGTTACTTGGGTGTTAAATATACATTTTATTCTCCAGAACATTTGAAGCAGTTTCTAGATATTAAGAAAATCATCAAGGAATGAGTGGAAAAAGGGGACCTATTGATATGAGTCGTTGATTCACACTAAGCTTTACCACAAATGATATGTAATTAATTTCTCCCTTAATATGTTTGATTACCCTTATTGTAATTGTGGTCTAAGAAAGGGGATTAAGATTTGGTTATATTGTCAGAATGTTTTCTTTCTTTTTCTTTTGAAATATTTTCCTTCTCTGTGTTTCATGTAGCAAGATGTTCTTGTGAATTTTATTTGGAAATTATAAATAAAGAAAAAAAAAAGGAGTTTTGATTTGAATTTGGCAAGATAATTTTCTAATGGGTGGTCCAATGGGTGGGCATTCCACAGAGTAGGGGCAGTGATCGAGAAGATGGTTCTATGGGTTGAGCCAAGAAATAGTATACGGATAGAAGGGATGGTAAGCAAATTTTGATTGTGGGAACGAAGAATCTGGGAAGGAGCAGAAGGGATTAGACGTTTGTCGACGAATGCTGGCGAGTTGAAATGTTTGGAGGGGGACAAATATGGTCATCCAACTCCAATTGCGGAATGGGAAGAGGATGTCTAGAAACGAAACTGAAACTTAAGTTTGTAGACTGGGTCATCTCCATGGAAAAAGGAGCTCGACTCGGTTAGCAATCACAAACTAATAACAACAGTAATGATTAGAGATTAAGGGGTCCTTTTACTATGGCGGGCTAACCAATTTAGCACGTGCAAACTGATTTAGCTCACTCTAACGATTAGTGTGGACTAAATGCTAACATGTCCATTGGATTCTATGGATAGAAACATAGAAACATAGAAAATGACGGCAGAAAAGGGCCACGGCCCATCTAGTCTGCCCACACTAATGACCCACCCCCTAACTTCCTCGATGAAGAGATCCCACATGCCAATCCCATCTTTTCTTAAAATCTGGCACGCTGCTGGCCTCAATTACCTGTAGTGGAAGATTATTCCAGTGATCAACCACCCTTTCGGTGAAGAAATATTTTCTGGTGTCGCCATGAAATTTCCCTCCCCTGATTTTCAACGGATGCCCTTTTTTCTTTAAGAAAAAAGAGATCTTCTTCCACCTCGATGCGGCCCATGACATATTTGAACGGCTCTATCATGTCTCCCCTCTCTCTGCATTCCTCGAGTGAGTATAGCTGCAACTTACCCAGCCGTTCCTCATACGGGAGATCCTTGAGTCCTGGTGGCCATTCACTGAACCGATTCAACTCTCAGCACATCTTTTTGATAATGTGGCCTCCAGAATTGTACACAATATTCCAGATGGGGTCTCACCATGGATCTGTACAACAGCATTATGACCTCGGGCTTACGGCTGACGAAGCTTCTACGGATACAACCCATGATTTGTCTGGCCTTGGATGAAGCTTTCTCCACTTGATTGGCAGTCTTCATGTCTTCGCTAATGATCACCCCAAGTCACGTTCTGCTACAGTCCTTGCTAGGATCTCACCATTTAGGGTGTAAGTTCTGCATGGATTTTTGCCGCCAAGGTGCATGACCTTGCATTTTTTTGGCATTGAAACTTAGTTGCCAAGTCTTTGACCAATGCTCCAGCAGGAGTAGGTCCTGCGTCATACTGTCGGGCATTGAGCTTTTGTCGGTATGACGCAAGACTTACTCCTGCTGGAGCATTGGTCAAAGACTTGGCAACTAAATTTCAATGCCAAAAAAATGCAAGGTCATGCACCTTGGCGGCAAAAATGCATTTAGCATTTAGCACGTGCTAACAAGTAGCATGCGCTAAATCAGTTAGGACGAAAATAAACTGAAGATGGTCCTCAGCATATCCAGCTTCCAGGCAGGCATTCTAACGACGGGATCAAGGCATGTCAGTGGTTGCTCTCCCCCTCCATGAAATGATAACGGCTCTCTATGTGGAGCGAAAGAGTAGCTTAATGGTCAGAGCAGCAGGCAGGAACCCAGGAGACCCTGTTTCAAATCCCACTTCAGCTTTTGGTGATTAGTTTTTAAAATTCTGAGCCAGACAAGTACCTACTGTAGCTGAATGCACACTGCTTCGATAGCTTTTGGGCTTGCAGGTTTCTATTCAAGTACTTTACATTCAGGTTCAATCAATACCTTTCTGTTCCTGGAAGGCTCACAGTTAAAAAAAAAAAAATCACAAAGAGTAAAAGCAGGACTTGTTCTGTAACCATTAGATGACTCCTCCACTCTGCATGAAAATCTATGCGGCCATTTTAAAACATGGTGCCACAAAGACATCCATGTCACTTGTTTGCCTCATTCATTATTGATGTATTTTAGAACCAGGCTGTATATCCTGTGAGGAAGAGGCATCCCCAAGTCTGGGGTGAAAGGGGGGGCGGTGAAATTAGACCTAGTCCCTGTGGATTTAGTTGGGAGTCCCATGGGAACAGGAAGGAAGACTCGAGATGGGGCCTAAACCATAGCATGAGAGGAATTGTTCACCCTTTTTACCAGAGTAGGCGGCAGCTAGCCGAGGCCCAATTCCTTTGGGTTAGGAACCAGTATGGCGTTCAACAAACAAATTTATTGAAAGATTCAACACAATTCGAGGGAGGGAGAAGGAAGACCAGGGGAGAGAAGAGAAGAGAGATACCAGACCATGGGAAAAGAAGGACAGGAAGTAGGGAAAGGAAGTAAGGAAAGGAGATGCCAGATCATGGAGGTAGAGGGAGAGATGCCATGGCATGGGGAGGGGAGTGAAGGGATAGAGACAGAGATGCCAGACCAGGGGGAAAGAAAAAGAGAGAGATTCTAGAATATAGGGGAGAGGTAGGAATTGAAATGAGAGAAGGGTCACAGGATAGATAGATTATAGAAGGGGCATAGAAAAAGTGAAGATACCATACGGAAGGAGAGAGGGTGGCAGGGCAGCAGACCCGAGTGCCCCAAAGTCCTCAAGGGTCTTCACAATCCACAGATCCTGTTCTAAAATACTGGCACCACCAGTGACATAGCGACCTGGACGTCCTTGTTCTGAACTAGACATCCTTTCTAAAATGTCATTCCGCATTACTATTTGCCACAAAATCCCCTGGTATCTGTCACAGGTGATAAAATTGTACCAACCGTCTAGACCTCTGAAGTCAGAAGGGATGATGCGATTAGCAATACATGAGTTCTTGCATGTTCATTACGAAAATACAAGAACACCTGTGATCGCGATAGCAGGGGTTTCTTTAGAACAATCTGAAAGGATCCTTGAGACTACTCTCAGACATGCAAAAATTTAAGAAGACACTTTACTTATGGAAGCCTTTCAATGAATAAGTAATGAATAGCAATGGCTAATTATGCATGGAGTATGTGGATTAAGGATGTGCTTTTGTTTGAAATACCACAGGAAATATCGACGACATTCGCCATGTTGTTTCGCGTCATTGGCACATGAAAACAAGCAGATATAAAAACATGACATTTCATGGCTTTTGAGCTTGGTTGTCAACAATGTGCAAATCCCTAATATATCATAAATCTGATTAGAGAACATTCAAATATCCATCATCTATTAGTTCTCTAAAATTGAGAATATTCCAACGGAACGCAATAATTCACATTCAATTAAAGGAGAAAGAGTCCCAGCACATAAGTGACGATGTGCTATACATGTAATGCTAAGACGAACATCCTTCACTGTACTCTAGCACCCAAAAATTCAGCCACGATACATCCCTGGATTCGACCCCCCCATACTAGAGGCCAATTCTTACGTTGACTTTAGAAAATTACTGAAGACATGTCTGTTTGACAAGTTCTAAATCTCCAATCTTGCCCCACCCATCTCTTTATCAATTCCCAACAGCCGGCCACTGTTAATTATGCCACTGTTCCAACTTTTAGATTCTAGATCTAACTGAGGCTCTCTTTCAACTGTAATTGTATTTCAGATTGATTTGTTCCTACCCTGTATCAGATTGAACTTTTTTTTTTACCTTGTAGCTCAGTCTCTGACTGTATGTATCTCTGTTGTAAACCGCTTTGAACTTCTGGTATAGCGGTATATAAGAAATAAAATTATTATTATTATTACCCATCATCCACCTGTGAGTAAGATTATTCCACATACAAAAGTGTATCACTAGTGAATTGCACTAATTCTTTTGCCAATTTAATCAGTGGCATAGTAAGGGTAGGAGACGTCCGGGGTGGTGGTGCCCCCTTCTTGCCCTCCTCTCTGCTCCACTCCTTCTGCACCCCTCCTTCCTGCCTCTCCATTCCACACTTGTGCTCACCTTCCCATATACCTCTAAATCTTTGCCAGTGCAAGTGGCTTCATCAGCATGCTCCTCACGTCGGTGTTGGATTTCCCTCTGATGTCACTTCCTGGCTCCATGACCCAGAAGTGATTCAGAGGGGAACCAGGCTGGCGTGAGCAACAGGCATAAGTTGCTCACACTAGCAAAGATAATGCAGAGGTATGGGGTAGGGGTAGGGATGGCATGAGTGGGGTAGGGTGAAGCAAAGAGGGGTGCTTGCGCCCCCATTGACTGAGCACCTGGGATGGTCCGCACCCCCCTTATTACGCTACTGAATTTAAGAAACATCTAACTACTAATCATTTCTATAGTGCACAGATTTTCTTTGTTCCTTGTGGGCTCACAATCTAGATTTTGGACCTGGGGCAATGGATCACAGGGACCTGCAGTGGGAATTGAACCCAGGTTTCCAGGTTCAAAGCCTATATATCTTTTTGGCTGAAGGTTATTAGACAATTGTTTATAGGTTCCTGAGGAAGAAGTGAAATGGGGCACCATGCTGAGCCCTTCACTTTATTCTGCCAGAAGTGACATTTAATTATATAGCCACTGTAGGTGTCTTAAATTGTAGAAAGAATTAGTGCAATCCATTTGTGATATACTTTTGTATGTGGAATCTTACTGTAGTCAACCCAAGAAGAGATAGCAGAGAACAAACATCTGCCTCAATACGGTCAGTGTTTCGGCACATAAGTGCTTCCTCGGGAGCCAGAATGTTACAGTCTTATGAATTTGATCGTTAGAGATATCACTCAACAAACGCAACGTAAAACTGCAAAAGTGATTCATCCAAATGTGCAACGCTCCTGCACATGCCGTAACAAAACGTACAGTCTTACTCACAGGTGGATGATGGGTAAAGCATAGTGAAGGGCATTTGCCTTAGCATTACACGTATAAGCACATCGTCACTTATGTGCTGGGACTGTGCCTATAACTGAGGACTCTATCTCCTTTAACTGAATATAGATTATCACGTACCATCTCTGAATTTTAGGCAGACTAATAGATGTTGGTCAGTAGTGTGCAGTCTTCCAAAAGATCGAGCGCTCTTTCAAAAAGAATGTGCACCGTTTACGAAGAGAATGCAGAATTCACAGCACGCTCTTTCATAGAGAGTGTGGAAACAGGATACTGGACCTTCAGTCTGTCCCAGTATGGCAATTCTTACGTTCTTATGTGAGCCAAGTATAGGACAATGAAGCCATTGTGACATCACTGATGAGGTTGGCTCTTAGGCATTGGTGGAATGAGGCATGATGACATCACAATCTCAGCTCTGGAATGTTGCTAGTCTTTGGGCTTCTGCCAGGCACTTGTGGCCACTGTTGGAAGCAGGATGCTGGACTTGATGGACCTTTGGTCAGTCCCAGTATGGGAATGCTTATGTCCTCTTTCCTGATAGTATATGTAGGCATGAACCATCACACATGCACACTGTCTGCAAATTTTTCATGAATAGTTTACACTATTTCTGAAAGAGTTTCCATTTGTTTTCTAAAAGAGCATACATTTTTTTAACATTGCTCCAATTATGTCAAATGAAAAAGAAAAAGAAGTTGGAAGGTCTTTATGAAGCCGTGAGTTATATATGGCTGTGCCAAGCTACAGAGTTTAAAAATGTTTTTTTGCCGTTATCACTATACTGAAAGACGATCATTTCTTTGGTTTTTTAATTATTGTGGTGGCCAAACAAGTTGGAAAGATGACAGCAAAAGCTAGAAGGATGCTAGGGTGCATAGGAAGAGGTATGGATAGTAGGAAAAATGAGATATTGTTACCCCTGTATAAGACTCTGGTGAGACCTCATTTCGAATATTGTGTACAATTCTGGAGGCCTTCAAAAAGATATAGAAAGGATGGTCCAGAGGAAGGCTACTAAAATGTTGCTTAGTCTTCGTCATATGGCTCATGGGGACAGACTTAAAGATATGTACTTTGGAGGAAAGGGGAGATACGATAGAGACATTTAAATATCTACGTGATGCAAATGTGCATGAGTTGAGTCTCAATTGAAAGGAAGCTCTGGAATGAGAAGGCATAGGATGGAGTTAGGAGGTGAGAGGCTCCGGAGTAATCTAAGGAAGTACTTTTTTACAGAAAGGGTGGTAGATACATGGAACAGTCTCCTGGAAGAGGTGGTGGAGACAGAGACTGTGTCTGATTTTAAGAAAGCCTGGGATAGGCACGTTGGATCTCTTAGAGAGAGGAGGAGATAATGGCTACTATGGACGGGCAGACTAGATGGGCCATTTGGCCTTTATGTGCCATCATGTTTCCAAATATTTTTCTATGCATCTAAAATCTTTAAAAATTTTAAAAGAAAGCCTCATAAAATGCTGGAGCAATGAAAAAATCTTTTATCGCAACAGTATTCCCCTGTGTGAGAGGATATGTTTGTGCAGAAAGCTGTAGTTTTGAGCCGATATTTGATCGTTTTTCTTTTCTATAACTCTATTTGTGAAAATACAGTTAGATTGCGATCATCCCATATCACTGGATCAAACAGAATTTAAATAAATATAAGAATCTCTATTCCACATTACAACATTTTTCATAACTTCATCCTTGTTTGGAACTCTGACAGTCAATCATATCACCAGGTTTCCCCATTTTGCCTATTTCACAATGCATTCGCTAAGTTATCGGAAGGGGCGTTCCTAAAACGGGTCTGTTTTTCTCTCCAGATATAATGAACTAGGTTCTTCTCCAACTAAGGTTCTCATTTCTCTATATTCATGGCCAACCCTCACATGAGTCAGAATGAAAGGCAGGGAAAAGGGAACAACTTCTTCTATATAAACATATATTGTGTAATTTTTTTGTGTGTCCAATGCACAAGGGTTGGATGCACAAGTTCATTGACCTTTTCAGTCCAGCTGTAACAAGTATATTTGAAAAAAAAAATAATAACTTGGTTAGATAGTTTGCAGAATTCTTTTTATTTTATATGGAGAAAGAGGAGCTACAGGTTATACCAAGCGAGCAAAGTTATTGTTGGTAACGGTTATGTCCTTATTTTAAAGATTTACACACATAATCACCATGTAATCGTAAACAAGTACTTTAAAAGATGTCTTCATATCATTTGGTCATTAAAGCAACTTAAGGAAGGTCCTTAGTAGTAACAGAAAAACAAATATTCATTCCTGAGGTCTTATATATTCCAAGTTGTACTGTTGAGGATATATTTCTGCAATTAAATTATAAACCTCTCAACACCAGGAATTGCTAATGCAACCTTTAACTCCGCTGCTAGTTTGTCTGCTGTAATGTCCCCAGCTGACCACTGAGATCCCAAGAAGAGAGATGACTAACCCTACCACCTGGTCACTCTCTCATGACAGAAACAGCCCGCAAATGTTCCTACTCGCATTTCATACCTAGATTATGGCCCATCATCCGTTAGATCGCTAGACAGACTATGGAACTTCAGGAAGGCCCCGAAAACTTTCTCTTTACTAACCTAGCGCCTCAGTGACTCAGTACCTCCACTATCTGACTGATGGAACTCAAATGCAACTCCTAGTATAACTTAAGTGTGTTACCTACTGTAACGCCGATGCTGTACTATCATCTATGATATGTCTCTAATGGAGATGCTGCATTATCAACTATGCTATATCCATCATGACTGTATTATCACTTATGTCATATCTGTCATGTCCTGACCTATATTGTCAATGTACTATTGTAACCTGTTCTGGGCTCCTTTGGAAGGACGGGCTACATAAATAAATAATGAACCATGAGATATCTGAATATTAAATGGGAGTTAATGCTATTTCATGCTTGTGGTTCTACACATACTTCATTTTTCAGATGCCTTGAAGTGAATTACTCTAAAGCAGTGGTTCCCAACCCTGTCCTGGAGGACCACCAGGCCAATCGGGTTTTCAGGATAGCCCTAATAAATATGCATGAGAGAGATTTGCATATAATGGAAGTGACAGGCATGCATATTCATTAGGGCTATCCTGAAAACCCGATTGGCCTTGTGGTCCTCCAGGACAGGGTTGGGAGCCACTGCTCTAAAGTATCAAGGATTCCTCCTGTGCTGAAAACATTTGAAACACTGGTATAGGAAATTTGCTCTTCTTAACACCAGTGAAAGGAACCTCCCCAGCATCTGAAATGCTTTCAGATTTTTGGCAGCCACTAGGCTTCCACAGTGAATATTCTTTAGCTTTCATATTAATCCCATCCTTTTCTATCTTTGCTGTAAATAATCCAGAAAAAGGACCTTCATTTAAAATGTTATTACCTCCAAGAAGGAACACACACACACACAAAAAAAAAGACCTTCAGGTTCCGGGTAATTCTACTTTAATGATGGACACGACACAGGCCGTGTTTCAGCATCTCCACCTGCATCAGGGGTCAGCTAGAGATGGCCTTTCAGGTTCTCCATAAGCTATAGTGGCTCTCCTGCCATCTCTATTTCTTCTTCTTGAAATCTAATTCATGCACCAGGAGCAGCCAGGTCAGTCTGCAAAAATCCACACAATTTCCAGTCCTGTCTCTGAAACGCAGCCCGTGTCGGGTCCATCATTAAAGTAAAATTACCCAGAACTTGAAAGCCTTTTGTGCTTTTTTTTTTTGTGTGTTCCTTTGTGGTTTGTACTCTGAATCCCTCTTCTCTTTTCTTCTACATTACTTCCACGAAAAACACCAAAAGGACCAGAGTATGGAAGTCATGTAATGGTTAGAACAACAGGGTTCAAATCCTATTGACCTTGGTCAAGTCACTTTCAACCCCACTCCTCCATTGTCTCACTGCCTCTCATACAATCTCAAATTGTAATTCTTCCGGTGACAGGGAGCCAAATCAAACAAAATTCAAGACTTTCAAAAGTTATTTTGTGAGACATTTTGGAACACCTGTGGTAGGAATGGGGGCCTCAAGTCATTCCATGCCAAGAATATAGTCTACCTGTCTTCAAGAATGCAACATTCAAATTCCAGTAGTATATTGTTTAATTAACACATGGATGATAAGAGCAAAACTTAGCGAGGCAGTAAACTGTACAAACTTCAGAAAGAAAAGTTATACCTTTGGTAGTCTGCCAAGATGTCTCACACTGCTTGAGAAAGGACCTTAATAGTCTCAACAGCTTGCATCTTAAAACACTCATTAGCATAATAAATACTTTATCCCCACCTAAATACTTTGCTCAAGATTATTTTGAACACATTTCAGATTTCAACTCATGCTTAAACTTTGTCTCTATTAATTAGCGCTGTGGAAGCAACTTCTCACTATTCCTGAGAGTCTTTCTTGCAGTCCTTTTCCCTCAGCCCTGCAAAATGAGAATCATCTCACCTAGTGTCATAAAAGTGCAGGACTCAATGCTCGAAATGTCTTGAGACTAGAAATGAGCACTCTAGATGAGTATGTGGTGTTCCGTGACCCAAAACCTTTCACTTATCAAAAATCTGATAAAGAGGGTCCCAGCCGGTTGTTCTCTTTCCTGTGAGTCTTGCAAATCTGGATCTGTGATCTGTCATATCTTCGAAGCTCTTGGTTGCACTGGAATGGAACTTTTGTTTTGTTTTTTAATGGCAGGAAGGAAGGAAGAAGAACTCTGCAGAAAAGATTGACACAAGAATCAAAAGCAGCTATGCCCATTGTTGAAAATTAACTCTTTAAAGGAAAATTGCATTCTGCTCAAACAAATCAGTTTGACTTTTGCAATCAAATTAGAAATATTTCAGGCCAGCCTAATTGCTTACTGGTACTATGGAAGGACCAGAGTTGTATCCTTTTTTTTTTTTTTTTTCCTCAAGTCAGGGATCTTCTGCATCTTGCATTAACAGGGCAAGAAATGTCCATAGCCACTGATGTGGGAGGGGAATTCCTAGTCATTATGCAATGGGGACACCTACTGGCCAGAATCTTGACTGTTTTGTTCTAGAAGGAATCCTTGGTTTGTGGCTCATGGTCAAGTTAGCGAGGAATCCAGATGAGATGGAAGCCAAATGAGAACAGATTTTTGTTCAATTTTCATAATTTTATACCACATTTTATTGGTATAATGTATAATAACTGTTTAATGGTATGCTTTGTGTGAGTCTTTTGGTTTAGCAAAATTTTGATTACTTTTCTCTTACGGAGTGATTCCTTTGATAGTAAAGATACAGATAAAAATAGAAATTTAGCTGCTTGGTTTATGGGCATCCACTGAAGTGAGACATAGTAGCATACAAAAAAGTTTTCGGAACAAGAACACAATGTTGCATCCTTACCCATAAGCAACATGTCAGTTTGCATAGCATGCAAAATCTTGAACAAGAAAATAATGCCTTCCACGACCTCCAGGATTGCACCCTAAGAAGAAAAGTCTGCTCTTGGGACTCCGCTTTTCTCGGTTGGAACCTCTTGTATTTTACTGTGAAAATCAATATACCCTGGAGTGCTACCATCTGCATACTGTGAAGCTTAAATATAGCTTTTTAAAAATTCAGAAATGATTTAATACTCAGGGTAGACAGTTCCAAATTAAAACAAACCCCAAATGAAATAGAATGTTGAATAGCTCATGTGGCTGGCACTGTACATAGGCACTTTGGCCCTGATTTTATAAAGGGCGCCTACATCACGCCTAATATTGAGCTTGACTTAGGCATCCAAACTAAGTGGATAATGAACCATTTAAGAGCCTTAACGAGTGATAATTGGCACTTAGGCGTCCAAAGGAGGTGGACGTCACATTGTAGATGTGTTCATAATTTTATGCATGCCCATGTTTAAAACTTGCGTCTAACTCAATAGGCATGGGCGTGGAATGGGCAAAGTTTGGGCAATGAATCAGTATGGGCGTCCTTTGATTCATTTACATAACGCTGAGCGACCTAGGGCATCCATATCATGCCTATATTGTAGGCGAATGAAAACCAGGTCTACTATTGAGCTTAGTTTGGGCTTCAAATAGAGCTGGGTTCTATGAATGGAACTTAGGCACCCTTAATGCAAGCTGCTAAATCGCCATCGTAGATGTTCAAACCGTGCCTAACTTTATTTGCGCTTTGTAGAATCAGGGCCTTTGTGTTAGCATGCCTTTGAGTTGATGCCAAACCATGGCTGCATGCACAGTGAGGAATTGTCCCTATGATGTTTCAAGGCATAATACAAGAGTGGTTTTCCATTGCCTTCTCCTGCATGGTGTGTGCCTCCTCTATGTTGCCCTGAAGCACCTGGTATTCTCCAGTGGGCCCCCATCCAGGTTTTAGCCAGGCCTGATGCTGCTTAGTTTCTGCTAGCAAAAATGGGCTTAACCAGAGCAGCCAGGCCATAGGCATTTGTATTAGCATGCATTGCAGCTAATCTCCAAAGAAAGCATGCGTAAAGTGACTCTTTGAAAATTAGCAGCCACATGTTGAGGATGATTTTTTTCAAAAACAAAAAATAAAAGGAATTGACCCCAAATGCAAGCAGTGTCTCACGGTTCACCACACAATTGTTTCCCACGTAATCACCTTTATAGGACCCCCAGGGACCCCTGAAGAAGACTTTTTGTCGAAACGCGGACCGTGTTGGGTCCTGTATCCCTAGCGGACTAGGTCCTTTAAGGCTCTTATGTGGATGATTTACTTTTATGTGGATGGAATTATTTTATGTGGATGATTTCAGTGTACCTTTGGAACTATGACACTTTCAAATATAGTCCATTTGGGAACATCGTCACTCCACAGAGTTTTTTTTTGTTTTTTTTTTCAAAAACAGACAGGAGCACAGGAAACATAATTGGCTGAAGCAGTTTCAACCGTGTATGTGTTCAGGATGCTGTGTTTTAGGCTTTAAAAGTGCATAAAAACAAACTGAAAATAAAGCATAAGTATGGAGAGAAAACAGCATCAAATAATTTTAAAAAATCTGTAAAAAGCTTCCCAAACATGTAACAGCATGGAGAATCAAATTAAAAGCGAAACAGAGCAAAACTTTTGGCTGCTTTTGTAAGTTACTTGCGCCTTGTTTGCCAATAAAAAATGATTTAGAAAAAAATTTAAAAAATGATGTTTTCCTGCCACAAATGTAATAATAATGTCATCACATAAAAACTTTCAAAAACTACTTAAAATGTTTAAAAACGCAGCGATTTTTGAGAAAGAGGACCATTTTTCTATCTTTCTATTTTTTATCTGATCTTTTTGTTTAATTTGTCTGTCAGGTGGACGTCTATGTTTTCTAACTAGATATCATTTTTATAATTACCCTCGATGCAGGCGCTGGCGTACCCTAAAACGTGGATAACTGTTAAGGAAGTGGTTTTATCACACACCAACTCGATTCGGAGGTCATGAAGCTATTTTATAAAACCTTGTGGACACTTATGTGTCTTTATAAAAGAACATCAAGAAAACTGCTGGAATGGTGGCCAAAATGGGTCCACATGCTTGTACCCCTGTCCAGAAGCTGGAATAAATGGACCTGAGTGAAGTACCGTACATGCGAAAGTGTGTATGGGTCTACTTTTGCTTCGCTTAAATTCTCTCTTTTTTTTTATATATTCTTTATTCATTTTCAAAATTACATTACGTGTAAAATATATTCATTCACAGTAACAATAAATATATCACTTATAAACAATCATTGGTACATTATATAAATTTTATCCCTTCCCCTTTCCCATCCCTCCCATCCATATCTTCCATTATTATATAATATATGTAATAAGAAAAATACCCCCCTCCCTATATCCTGAACTGATAATTAAAAGGGAAATAATTTTACTTAATCCTTACAATATTTTGTTAATGGTTTCCACACATCCTGAAATTTCTTAAAGTATCCCCTTTGTAAAGCAATAAATTCTCCATGACACCTACAGCAAAGTCCGGTAAAAGCGAATGTTTCTTCTCATGGTATCGACTTAATCTTGCCTATGCCATGGGGTCATTTTATAAGAAGGATCGTGTGCATGTAAAACTGTGTCTAAATCGGGACGCCATTTTGAGAATCAGACCCGTAGTTTCCATGTTTTATTAGAGGCTTGATATTCCAGTGGTATTCTGAGTTGGTACTAAAAGGGATCTTTTAGATGTGCTTTAGTTCAGTGTTCTTCAACCACCGGTCCATGGATCAGTGCCGGTCCACAGAAATTTCCTGCCGGTCCACAGGGCCAGCACGTGCATCAGGCCCAAAAGTGTTCTTCAACCGCCGGTCCACAGTGCGATCGATGCGGCGTTATCTTCGAGCCAGCTCCCTCTTCCTAACTGATTCAGAGCACAAAGCCACGGGCAGCGGCTCCTACGGGCGTCCTGCGCCCGAACCGGAAGCGTTGCAATGTCAGAGGGAAGGCTTCCAGATGAGGCAAGGGACGTGCAAGGTGCAATTAGTACTATTATGGGGGTGGGGCCTGGGGTGGAGATTGGGTAGAGACGGGCGGGGTCTGGCCCACGACTTAGCCCCGTGTTCTTCAACCGCCAGTCCACGGACCAATGCCGGTCCACAGAATAGTTCTTTTATTTCTACCAGTCCATAGGTGTAAAAAGGTTGAAAAACACTGATCTAGTTGACTGGTTGGATAGTTGGTCTATGCTCATCTTTTTCACATCTAAGTTTTATTTTTTTAAAGGACAAACAAAAGCACAGAGCGGTGGGAATCAGGACAGAGTGCTGTCTAAGCGTGTGATTTAATTTTTAGAAGATGTAGAACCTCAAGAGGAAGTTTATAAACCGAAACCTCGTACACTCGTGTGAATAAACACAGTCCCAAAAGTCAAATGCTAGTAGACGTGATCAGAGAAAGAGCATTCTCCCCAAATTCTATCTGTTATGCCCACATTGGAAAATGTTACTTGTATTTGGACCAGTGCGTGATTACGTAAGCAGACAGTGTTAGGTCAAGCATGAAATTTTAAAATTAATTGGTGCGGTTACTGGGAGCCAGTGTGCCAAACGTACCCCCACCCCCTTTTACTAAGCCGGAATAGAGGTTTCTACCACAGCCCAGAGTGCTGCTCTGACACTCGTAGAATTCCTATGAGCATCGGAGAAGCGTTGGAGCATTTAGGGCCGGATTCTGTAACTGGTGCCCAAGTCATTGGCCGCCTTAAAAGCAGCCACCGATCGCCTGTCAATCATTCCAGGGCGCTGGTTACAGAATCACACCAAGATAGGCAGCTGAAATGTAGGCCCAGAAAACCCAGGCATACATTTCAGCCACTTCTCTTGGCCACTTGACCGCAGCAGCTGAGAGCAACAGGGGGATTGCCCCCCCTATCAGCTGAGCGGCAGGGACTCCCCAAAGCCACAATTCTGTAACCGGCGCCCAGAACTTGCATGTTGGTTACAAAATTGCAGCTTTGGGGAATCCCTGACGTACAGCTGATGGGAGGGGGGTTTCCCTGCTGCAATTGGCTGCTGCGGTCTAGGCAAAGTAGGCCAGGGTTTCCCAAGCCTACATTTTAGCCGCCTATCGTGGCGTGCTTCACAACTGGGCAGCCGCTTTAGCTTGCCTAATGCTACTTCAGGGGTTGGCCACGCCTACTTTGGCATGCCACAGCCTAAAGCGGCTTCCTAGCCATGATTCCTGCAGCCATTTCAGGTGTCAGGAGGCGCTTCAACCCTGCCTTTTCTGACCATCGGCATGGCACCTACCAACAACTCAATTTAGGCGCGGGTTATAGAATTTTCCCCTTAGTGCTCCAAACCACGGTAGAGACCTTTACTGCGGCTTAGTAAAAGGGGGCTGTAGGAAAGCAGAACCTCTCTCCCCCATTATTGTTTCCCTAGAATCATCTTTCCAGTGGTATTTTGCTGGAGTTGCAAACCTCTATTGCAATTTGAGAAATGCCTAAACACAATGAATAATAAAAATCCAGCTTTGACAATTTACGAGATGCATAACCTTGATTTCTAAAGTCATGTTATAAGAAGGCATTGCAGGGAACATAAAACCACCAGTTTTTAGAGAAACAGAGCAAAGTTTCTAAAGAAGACAATACTTCCTGAGAAATTCCTGTCCACACTCTGTGGCCTAATGCTATTTTAAAAGATCTATATTTTCATTTTCAGTGAATGTCAAAACAAGTTCTTTTTTTTTTTAACCCTTTAGTTGGCAGATGGTGAAACGACTTTACCTAACTTGATGTTGACCGAGAGCAACAGGTGTTTGGAGATGCAAAACTCCCCACAAGAGCCATAGAAGACGCACGTTGCTTCTGACCAACAAGGCCAAGTAAAGAGTAAACTTTCTTTTTATTACTCATTTATATATTTTTACAAGCAAAACAAAATACTTGACCAGAAAATGTATTTTAAAAATCTTCTTGTAGTTCCAAATTCGGGATCCTTCAGAATCTAATAAGAGTACATATTTCAGGAAAAATAAATCAATATTGTTAAAACAAGTTCAATATAGAATTGATTACATAAGAACATAAGAAGTTGCCTCCGCTGAGGCAGACCAGAGGTCCATCTCGCCCAGCGGTCCACTCTCGTGGCGGCCCATTGCCTGAGCAGTGGTCCCTGACTAGCTCTATAACCTATCTCTACTCCTATTCCTATAACCTACCTCTACACCTATCTATACCCCTCAATCCCTTTGTCCTCTAGGAACCTATCCAAGCCTTCTTTGAAGCCCTGTAATGTGCTCCTGTCTACCACAGCCTCTGGAAGCGCATTCCATGTATCCACCACCCTCTGGGTGAAAAAGAATTTCCTAGCATTTGTTCTAAACCTGTCCCCTTTCAATTTCTCCGAGTGCCCCCTTGTACTTGTGGTTCCCCTTAATTTGAAAATTCTGTCCCTGTCTACTTTTTCTATGCCCTTCATGATCTTGAAGGTTTCTATCATGTCTCCCCTAAGTCTCCGCTTCTCCAGGGAGAACAGCCCCAACTTTTTTTAGTCTGTCAGTATATGAGAGATTTTCCATACCCTTTACCTAGATTGATTGTCTATATAAGAACATAAGAATAGCCTTACTGGGTCAGACCAATGGCCCATGAATAGCAGCCCGTTCTCATGGCGGCCAATCCAGGTCCCTAGTACCTGGCAGAAACCCAGGGAGTAGCAAGAATAGCAAGATTCCGGAACCCCAATGAGAGCAACATTCCACCAGCTGAGATTGTGATGTCATAATGCCTCATTCCACCAATGCCTAAGAGCCAACCTCATCAGTGATGTCACAATGGCTTGAACGATCTATACTTGGCTCACATAAGAGCATAAAAATAGCCTTCCTGGGTCAGGCCAAAGGTCCATCAAGCCCAGTATCCCGTCTTCATGGCGGCCAATCCAAGTCACAAATACCTGGCAGAAACCCAAATAGTAGCAGAATTCCATGCCGCCGATCCAGGGCAAGCAGTTGTTAGACATTCCCCCCCCCCCTCTTTTACAAAGGTGCATTAAGCTTTTTAGCACGCGCTAAATATCGCGTGCTAAACGCTAACACGTGCATGTTATCCTATGGACACGTTAGCGGTTAGCACACACGTTGATTAAGCACACGCTAAATCTGTGCTAAAATGCTTAGCACGCCTCTGTAAAAGACGGGGGGGTCCGTTTTCAATTACATTGGCCCTAAATTACAGAATAACCTCCCCCTCACTTTAGGAACTTTACCTCTATTTCTGAATTCAAGAAGGCAGTTAAGACACCTTTGTTCGGGGGGGGGGAACCACCGGTGCATCTCCTCCTCTCCGCCTCCCGCGTACCTCTTGAAATGTTCACCAGCAAGAGCAGCATCTTTCACCTCCTGTTTACGCCAGCCTCGGCTCCCTTCTGACATCACTTCCTGCTCACGGGACCAGGATGTGACATCAGAGGGAAGCTGAGGTTGGCTCGTGCAGGAGGTGGGAAAATGCTGCTCGTGCCTGCAAAAGATGCTTGAGTGTCAGGGAAAGTGGGTGGCGCATGGCACGGTTATGCCACTGCCCCGGGTACCCCCTCCCTCACTTGCAGGTATTTGTTGTTTTATGCCAGAATTTTTCCCCCTGTCTTGTTTTGTGTGTTGTTATTAAGCCTCCAGATATTATTGTATTAGCGATACTGTGTGTAGCAATGTTTTTTTATTTGGTTGTTTTGTACACTGCTGTGATTCTGGGCCTGGAGCTATTCCTACTTTTCCATCTCCTGCTCTGAGCTGGAGTTGTTCCTTTTTCTTTAAGGCTGTAGGACTCCGTTTTGTTTGGTTGCTCTGTATATTTGGAAATTTTCCATTGTATCTTGTATTGCTTTTATCGGCAAAGAAAATTAAATAAAACGAATATCCCGAATGAAAGAAAAATTAAGTCGGAACATTTGATAGATGAGCAGAGTCAGAGCCAAGCCGTGGAATCTGGCTTAACTCTGAGAGCACACACGGGCCAAGTCAAATTATCAGAGAAAAAGCCACTTCAGTGACTTGGCCGTAACCCTGCACAGTGGGATACCGCAGACGATGATAGAAGTTATCAAGCCAACAGAACTGTGGAAATTGGCTGAAGTCGGAGCTGAGCCGCACAGATGGTTTTAGGGGTGCCGAAAATCTCAAGCATGATTTCCAGCTTCTCAACAAGGAAGTTGGCTTTGAGATGCATGGGAAGACTATATTAGCAATTTCCCCAGCCCGGGTTTTCTCTCCCCCTCATTTCCTTCCACCAAATGAATCTGTTTGCTTTCCTCTCTTCCTTTCTATTTTCAGAGCCCTCCGAAACCCACCCTGATCCTACTGTATCGACATACAGGTGACACCTGTAAGCATAAGATCTATTGAGGTTGTATACAGGTTTTGGGTGAGTTTTGGAAGGGGTTATAGTGAGATGCGCACCTGGAACCTTTTAGGTGAAGTTCTCTGCGGTGTCCCACTGCTCTGCTCCAAGTGGATATTAAATATGATCATCAAGAACATGTGTTTTGGGGATTTCTGTGTGGCCAGCCTACTTAGAACGTTGGCCACGCCTACGTGTTCCCTGGCGGGTTGTTGGGCATTTTTTATTTGGACAGTTATTTGCAAAAATGGTTAGAAAAGATAGATGTACTGAGGGCAGACATCTAGGAAATGACCATTTTTCAAAACAAAAAGACGTCTTCCTGTTTTGAAAATGGTCATTTCCCTAAACGTCCAAAACTGTATTTAGATATCATATTGAAAATGCCCCTCTATGCTTATCCTGTTTGTTTGGGTTATTCTAAATCATTACTAAGGAAATTGCAACAAGGCCATAATTCAGCAGTTAAGAGTTTTGATATGGATAAGGTTCATTTCAAATTATTTTTTTTTATTTAGCCAAACACTGAAGACTTTTCTGTGCATTTTTATTTTTTTAAACTGTGCAATTTACCTTACATTTTTATTGCTTGTCTTGGACAATGCTCTAGGCCACAGGTGTCAAAGTCGGTCCTCGAGGGCCAGAATCCAGTCGGGTTTTCAGGATTTCCCCAATGAATCTGCATGAGATCTATTTGCATGCACTGCTTTCAATGCATATTCATTGGGGAAATCCAGAAAACCCGACTGGATTCCGGCCCTCGAGGAGGGACTTTGACACCCCTGCTCTAGGCTCTTATCTATACCCCGCATTGAACTTTTGTGGTATTTGTGGGTGACAAACTCTTAATGTAATGTAAGAACATAAGAATTTGCCTCCGCTGGGTCAAACCAGAGGTCCATCCCGCCCAGCGGTCCACTCTCGCAGCGGTCCCTCAGGCCTATCACCTGTGCAGTGGTCCCTGACTATTCCTATAACCTACCTCAACTCCTATCTGTACCCCTCAATCCCCTTATTCTCTAGGAACATTTCTACAATCCTCTCTCATTGTCAGGACTACAAAGTACTGGAACAGGATTCAGGGAACGTACAGGACTCTCTGTTATTGGTGGTTTGTAAAAGTGGGTTAGTCTGACTTTTTGTTCGGAGATTCCTGCTTGAAAGAAGAAGGGACAGGCCAGCTGTCCTCTTGAGGTTCCTTCTAAATTGAAAATTAATAGTAATCGTTATAGTGTTTAAGCTGTGTCTGGCAACAGGTAATCTAACATCTGGAGCTGGAAGGCCCCAATCACCCATCCCCCACCAGTGCTCCCTCTAAGCGGGCGGGTGTTGTGAGCAAAATTTTTTTCGCTGTGCGCTAAAAATATCGGGCGCCAGCAAGTTATGAGCCAACTCGCCCGATTCTCCTCTCGCCGCCCTGCCCGCCGTGCGCTGTGACGTGAAACTTGTGCGCTGGATGTAATATTTTGTGCGCCAGCGCACGCCAGCGCAGCTTAGAGGGAACACTGTCCCCCACCCCATCACCTCCCACCACCACTTACAAGAATTACTAGACACCATTTTCTAGAAAATATAGGCCGCAGCCCTGTTTATTGGAATAAACAACAAATAACAATTCACAAAATATTATAACATCCGAGCTACCATGTGAACAATCTTTATACACTAAATCCCCAATTCCCCGCCATCCTCAGCTAGGGCCTGGGGGTTGTATGACCTTCATGCCCCATAGAATACCATTCTCTGATGCTCACTCCCCCCGAGCTCATGTCCTCTTACAGATCATCGCCCGTTGAGCCCAGCCCCCAAAACGCTTGGTAACTCAGGACACCCGCTGCTGCGACATCCCTAAACCCCAGCGCCAACTGAACCACCCACGGAAGGGAGGGAGGGAGAGAAAAGCCGCCCTCAGGAGCCAGGAACCCCTGACCCCAGAAGGTCCCAGCTTTTATACCCCCTTCTCTCAAACCTTCCATGCCCCGACCAATCAGAAGCTCAGACAGGTCGGGACGGGAAGAAACTCACCCCTTACATTTTCCCTACCTGCTAGCCTATACCCAATGGGCGATAACTGGGCTCTCCAGCTCAGTATTAAATTAGCTCTCAAGCGTACACTTTCTTCTGTCATTTTCTCACATCTCATACGAAAAGACTTTAATGATATATATATTTGTATATTTATATACTCTATAAACTCTGAAAATAGATTAAAACATAATATACCCTAGGACAGTGATTCCCAACCCTGTCCTGGAGGAACACCAGGCCAATCGGGTTTTCAGGCTAGCCCTAATGAATATGCATGAGAGAGATTTGCATATGATGGAAGTGATAGGCATGCAAATTTGCTTCATGCATATTCATTAGGGCTAGCCTGAAAACCCAATTGGCCTGGTGTTCCTCCAGGACAGGGTTGGGAACCACTGCCCTAGGACATCTAATATTTCCTTTCAAAAATGTATCCTAACCAACAGAAATCAAGCAAGAGTTTGATAATTGTTTAGAAATAAGTTAATAATAATAATAACTTTATTTTTATATACCGCAATACCACAAACAGTTCAGAGCGGTTTACAGAGGAAAAGACTGTATACAGACAGCGATGTTACAAAAAACTTTCAAAATTACATTATCATGGTAAGATTAATCCAATTTATCTGGAGGTGTTTTAGAGTCAGAGAAGTTAGTGATAGTCAACACTCATGAAGACATGCTTCGGTATTGATCGATGTTTGTCAACCAACCTTTAAAAACTGAAGTAGGTTGGAAAGTAGAATATATTTTCTGACTATAGGTACTTTAGCCAAACCTGTGTAGAGCAATGGAACATCTGACTACTCTCCTCCAGTCAATGCCATTTAAGTCCTAAAGTTCCCCAAATAGTTTTAAAATATCAATGACTTACATTTTCCTTAGCTGAACGCAATTATTGGGATGATTCAAAGTTGGTTTGGAGCTCTGCATTGTCTCAGTGAACGTGACCAGGCGTTGTGCCAGTTGCAAGAGTTCGGTTGATAAGCGCAGGAGATGACTGTGCCAAGAGGGGGATTAAAACAGAGAAGGAAGTCGGGAAAGGCTTGACAGCCACAGGGTGAAGAATTATGAAAACGGTGAACCCGTGCAAGCATGGGAAAGCTGGAGCAATGTTTGCACCAGAGCAATCCGGCAGATTGATGATAACGAGTCCAAAAGTATTCACCCCAACACAGGGGCCCTCTGTTATTAAGCTATGGGACAGGTTTGAACCTAAATGCTCCGACGCTCATAGGAATTCTATGAGCATCAGAGCAGCATTGCAGCATTTCACACTCCGGGTTGCGATAGAGACCTCTACCGCAGCTTAGTAAAGGAGGGGGAGAGGGGGTTAGATACTTAAAAGCCCAACACAGCATTGTTTTGCCTAGAGAATGACACGGGGACACATTTTCCCCTATTCCCTTGAGAACTTATTTTCCCGTCCCATCTTGGCAAATTCTTTTCCTGCCCCATTCCTGCAAGCTCCGTCCTCATCTGCACGAGCCTCAAACCCTTTAAAATCCTAAGTAGTAACATTCCAGAGATGAGATTGTGATGTCATAATGCCTCATTCCACCAATACCTAAGCTCCGTCCTCATCCGCACAAGCCTCAAACGCTTTAAAATCATAAGTAGCAACATTCCAGAGATGAGATTGTGATGTCATAATGCCTCATTCCACCAATACCTAAGCTCCGTCTTCAACCGCACAAGCCTCAAACGCTTTAAAATCATAAGTAGCAACATTCCAGAGATGAGATTGTGATGTCATAGAAACATAGAAACATAGAAAGATGACGGCAGAAAAGGGCCAAGGCCCATCAAGTCTGCCCACTCTATAGACCCTCCCCTTAATACTATACAATGTTGGCCTGACCCACTTAGGGATCCCACATGGGCGTCCCATTTATTCTTAAAATCTGGCACGCTGCTGGCCTCGATCACCTGTACTGGAAGCTTGTTCCATTGATCAATCACTCGCTCCGTGAAGAAATACTTTCTGGTGTCGCCGTGAAATTTTCCGCCCTTGAGTTTGAGCGGGTGCCCCCTTGTGGTTGAGGGGCCTCTGAGAAGGAAAATGTTATCTTCCACTTCTATACGTCCGGTGACGTATTTAAACGTCTCAATCATGTCTCCCCTCTCCCTGCGTTCCTCGAGAGTGTAGAGCTGCAAATTGTTTAGTCTTGCCTCGTACGAGAGACCTTTAAGCCCTGAGACCATTCTGGTGGCCATCCTTTGGACCGACTCGACCCTCTGCATGTCATAATGCCTCGTTCCACCAATGCCTAAGCTCCGCCCTCATCCGCACGAGCCTCAAATACTTTAAAATCCTAAGTAGCAACATTCTAGAGCTCAGATTGTGATGTCATAATGCCTCATTCCATCAATGCCTAAGCTCCGCCCTCATCTGCACAAGCCTCAAACACTTTAAAATCAGAAGTGTTTGAGGCTTGTGCGATTCAGGCAGAGCTTACAGGAATGGGGCAGGGACAGCGACAAAACTTACGGGGACGGAAAGGGGGAAATTGAGTTCCTGCGGGGACGGCGACAAAATTTCCCCCCTTGTCATTCTCTAGTTTCAAGTTTCAAGTTTATTGATTTTTGATATCCCGATCATAAAACAAATATCTGACCGGTTAACAATTTAAATTTAAATTCTCTAGTTTCACCCTCTCAAAGGCTGTGTCTTAAAACTAACCAATCATGAGACATTTCCTTTAAAAAAGGAAATGAAAAGCGAAAATTAAAAGAAATATCTTATTAAAAGTAAAAATGCTGGACAAATTCACTCAGACGTACATGGCAAAAAAAGGGAACTAGGGGAGGGGAAGTTTTATAAATACATCGAAATACAAGAAAAAGGGGACGTTGGAGACACATTAGGGCAAAGAGAAGGATACAAGGGAAAGAGAGTAGTTTACAGGGGTTCCATTCCTGGAGCACCCGCGAATTTCAAAAAACCGCAAATACGGTTTTCAGAGCGGATCGGAGGCAGGAGAGGGCTGCGGGGGCAGCGGCGGGTACTGAAAATCAGGTGCGGGATCGTTAGTATTTTCTGACCGCCCCTTCCGGGAGCTAAAGCCAGGCTGCCCCAATTGGGAAGAGGCGGTCGGAAAATACCACGAAAGACTGAGTCCACGATTTGCGAATTTGCGGGGGCATTCTGAATTTGGGTATTTTGAAAATAATTAAAATCAGTATAGAGAGACAAATTGATAAAGTGCAAAATAATATCACATGGTGCATTGTAATTGGACTACCGTACAGCCAACTTGATAAATGCTAGTTAAAAAAAATAATAATTACGGATATGCTTCCTGAAATATATATTTTTTTTAAGTGTCTATTTTAATAAGGCTATATAGTTCTTAATCTTTCTCCAGTGTCCCTGTCTGGGCTTGTCTTCAGAATGCATTCCTTTCCCACAATTCCTCTGTCCCTCCACTTTGCTTCTAAAGAGATGACAGGACCTTTTTTCAGGTAAGTAATGCTGAATCTTTCAAACTTCTGACTAAAATGATCCCCTGTGGATTCAGAAGCATTATAGCTTGGCTGCTTCGCAAGATCCCCATCAGCGATGAAGACAAGGAGCTCCTGAGTCATAGTATTTTTCCAACATGATAATCTCAAAAGCTACAATGCTGGGAACCTTCGTAGTTAATAGGCTGTCATCGTGGTTCAAGAAATTTAGCCGCAGGAACAGGACTACCTTCTAATCTCCTACTATCCAGACCACTGGGGGGCTAGCAAAATTACCCCCCCCCTCATTTTTTTTTTTTTAGAAAATTATATCTCGGTTTTAGCGCAAGCCGCGGCGGTAACAGCTCCGATGCTCATGAGGGTTGGAGCTGTTACAAAACCACGGTACAGTTTTGTAATGGGGGGGGGGGGGTGAAGGGGGTAATGAAGTTGGAAGGGTGAAGGGTTTACTTTTGAAAAAAATCTCTTGCTCATAGTTGATTGAGGGGGTGATTTACTAGCCCCCCTCTTTTACTAAGGTACGCTATGCTTTTTAGTGCGTGGTAAATATTAGCGTGCGTGAAACACGTGCTAAACGCGAATGCGTGCATATTATTCTATGGACGTGTTAGCAGTAAGTGCATGCATCAATTTAACATGCACTAAGGGCTCCTTCTACTAAGGTGCGCTAGCGTTTTTAGCGTTTTTATCTTCATACCGTTACCGAGTTTTCTAGTTTTTTTTTTTTGTTTTTTTTTCAAAAACAACCATTATAACCTCCCTTTTGTTTTTCCCTTTTATGTTTTTTCTTCTCTTCTATCAAAAATTGTAACTATTCCCCCTCTTAACCACACGTGTCTTGTATGTTTTACCCACAAAATTATTTTAAACTTATGTTTACACTCAGTTTATTAAGTGTGTTAAATTTTAACTAACAACAAATTTGTTTTTATGTCACCATTAATATTGTGCTTGTTTCATTTATTAATATATGTTAATATTATTGTACATCGCCTAGCAATTTAAATAGGCGATTCATCAAGAATAAATAAACTTGAAAATTGAAACTTGAAATTACCGTGTGCTACACTGCGTGCTACGCTTCCAGAACTAACGCCAGCTCAATGCTGGCATTAAGGTCTAGCACGCGCGGCAATGTATCACACGCTATTCCGCGCGTTACAGCCCTAGCGCACCTTAGTAAAAGGAGCCCTAAATCCGCGTTGAAACGCTTAGCGCACCTTTGTAAAAGAGGGGATAAGTTCTTTTACAAAGGTGCGGTAAGCATTTTTAGCGCGTGATAAATCTACGCGTGCGCTAAACGCTAACCCGTCCATAGACTAACATGCATGCTTTAGCGTTTAGCACATGGTTAGCATGTGCTAAAATGCTTAGCGTACCTTTGTAAAAGGAGCCCTTAATAGATTTACTTTCCTTTCCCTCTCTAAAAGGCGTCTCCCTTGTAGGAAAACTAGGTTCCTCCCTCCCTTTTAGAATCCCTGAGCTCTGGAACAACCTTACCTCCCCTCTTAGGAATCTGAGCTCCCTCCAACTCTTCCGTAAACATCTGAAAACCTGGTTATTCTCAAATAGGTAATTCTTCCTCCCTGTCTGATTATTCTAGTCCTCTAAATTTCCTCTTCATCCTTTCCCTCCACTGGAGTTCCTTTCCACCCTAATTCTTGTTAACCGTGTCGAGCTCTGCGAATGTTGAGATGATGCGGTAAGGTTTAGTTTAGTTTAAATTTTCCTCTAAAAATGTTGAATTCATTTGTAATTTTCCCCAGATCTGATAGGCAACCCCTGTAGATCTGAGAAAAATCTGAAAATACAATTGAACAAGAGATCCCCGAAAATTTTACCTGGTTTAAGCTCAACTTTAAGCTACAAAATCTGAGTGGAGAAGGAAAGCTGGTGGAAGAGACAAGTTAAATTAATCATGCATTTTAATGGGCAGGCCGGATGGACCGTTCAGGTCTTTATCTGCCATCATTTACTATTTTTCTCAAAAAAATAAACTTGTAGATGAACTGCAATAGAAACCGATCATTTGTGTGTTTCTTTCTCAAGGCAGGAATGTTTAAACAAGCAGTTGTTTCCGATCTTCGAACACGATTGGGTGAGCGGAGTCATTTTCTGAAGCCTTCTGAATGCAAAGCAGCACTTTGAGCATAATTTGTTATGGGCAGCCAAAGAAAATCATGAGAACTGATGTGATTTGCTGAAATTGCAAATGGCCAGAGATGAACCTTCCTGCGACATTCTGAATGGCTTGCAATGCACGAAGGTTGAACACCGGAAGCCCTAAATACAAGAATTGCAATAGTCGAGTCCACTCAAAAGAAGACTGTACCACGGTGTGAAAATCAGCCTCTCACAGGTAGATGCAATTTCCATTTTCCTACCATTCTAAGCTTGAAGAATGATGTTTTTCTATAACATCATTTTAGAACTCAGTCTGAGATTGTATCCGTTTGATCATTGATTTTTTGGCCTTTCGAAAAAGTTTGAAAGCCTACTTTTATCGACTGGCATTTTCAGATTTGGGTATTTTTTTAGTTTTGCTCTTATTTCGTTTGATGTTTTTGAATTGTATATTGTATGGCGATGTTTTATTTTGATCTGTCTAAATCTATCTAGTTTTATTCTGCATGTAATGGTGTTATCCGCATAGACGTTTGGCTTGGCCACTGTTGAAAACAGGATACTGGGCTTGATGGACCTATGTGACATCACGGATGAGGTTGGCTCTTATTGGTGGAATGAGGCATTATGACATCACAATCTCAGCTCTGGAATATTGCTAATCTATGGGCTTCTGTCTGGTACTTGGGACCTGGATTGGCCACTGTTGAAAACAGGATACTGGGCTTGATGGACCTATGTGACATCACGGATGAGGTTGGCTCTTATTGGTGGAATGAGGCATTATGACATCACAATCTCAGCTCTGGAATATTGCTAATCTATGGGCTTCTGTCTGGTACTTGGGACCTGGGTTGGCCACTGTTGAAAACAGGATACTGGACTTGATGGACCTATGTGACATCACGGATGAGGTTGGCTCTTATTGGTGGAATGAGGCATTGTGACATCACAATCTCAGCTCTGGAATATTGCTAATCTTTGGGCTTCTGTCTGGTACTTGGGACCTGGGTTGGCCACTGTTGAAAACAGGATACTGGGCTTGATGGGCCTTCGGTCTGTCCCAGTATGGCAACTCTTATGTTCTTAAGTTTTGGGAGGAAAAAGATTAAACACAAACGCATATAAGAACTGTTCTTTCATAGTTGACTAACAGAACTGGATCAGTAACAGTTCAAACCAACATCTTTCAAAAACCGGCAGTTATTTATCAGGATCTCAGTTCAAATCCACCCCAGGAAGAGAAAGTGAGAATTCTCAACAGAAGTCTGACTCACAGCAGGAACAATCTGTGGGTTTTTGTGCTATAAAACCAGCAATTACTTATCTGGCTCTTGTCAGAAAATTCTGTTTCTTCTACAAAACCAGCGATCCGATGTCTGACTCCATGGACGTTCCGTTTCGCTTGGAGCTGCTTCTGGAGCCTGAATTCGCCAACTACTAAAAAAAAAATCCCAACTCTTCCACTTTCTACCGTGTGGTTTTCTTTATGCTGTCATTTATCTGCCAGTCTGCATTGCTCTGCAATTATATCCCTTTTGCAGTGCTGTGCCGCTGTATTTTACTGTTATCATCAATTTCTTTTATGCTTTTCCAATAAGAGAGCTCAAAGCATGCACATCCCGTACAATGCAAAGTAGTTGGCAACTGAAGACTTGAGCATGTGTCCAGCCACTGATATATTAGGTAAACAAACATACAGATGTTCTGTAAGGGATGGTGGAAGAAGGGTAGAGTTGATTTAGTACCAGGAGCTGTGCTTAAAGTCAAAAGGTCCATGTTTTAAATATATTGGAAAGCAAAACTTCCTGTGAGGCTGAGCAGATGCAATGTCAATTAGCAGAGTGGATGCTGATAAGAAACATAGCCATGCCGATGTCTAGATGAGACAATTACACTTTCTCATTAAGAAATCCCAGGGCCCTACTTTGTGCCTATCAGAGAAATGTCATAAAACAAGCTCACGGCATTGCAATCAAATGTCCATAGGCGTCGGAACGGGGGAGGCCACAGGAGCCCGGAGCTCCCCCAAATTGGCAGTCAGTGATGGCTCTTCTCCCCCATCTACCTCCTCCCGGACGGGCAGCTGTCGCCAGCGTCATTGAGCGTGCCTGCCCCAGAGCCCTTCATTTTGCAGCGTCCCGCCTAGGTGGGAACAGGAAGTCAAGGCAGAATGAAGACTTCCGGGGCAGGCCTGCTCATTGACGCTGCGTGATGGCTGCCTGAAGATTTAAAATTCCTGCGGCAGGGGAAGGTAGGTGGCGGCATCGGCAGCTGGAGAGAGAGGTCATGCCGCAGGATTCTGCTGGGGCTAGGATGGAGCTTTCCCCCCCCCCCCACCCAACTGAAAAAGTGTTCTGCTGCCTATGATGCTGCCAAGGGCTTTCTAGGTGCCCAGAGGGATTTCCAAAACCCAGCATTTTGGAATGCCCTGAGCTCGGGTCCGCGTCTGGAGGGCATGGACATCAGCATGATACCGTCACACGTATGTGCATGACATCATCACATCGACAACCTCCAGACGCGGACCCGAGCTTGGGGAAGGAGACATGAGGTTCTTGTGGGGGGGGGGCTGGGGGACAGAATGGGGCGTGGCTGGGGGTAGACCTGGTGTGGCCAGATGTCCTCTTTTTTTAAAGAGGAAATCTGGTAATCCTATCTGTGCCCCTCACCCATGATCACTTTGTCTACCGCATTCCACCAGATCCCTGCTGAATAACAGGATCACAGACTTGCAAGCCGCATCTATGTTTCTTCTAGATCTTTCTATCCTATGTTTCCCCTCATGCCTGTTGATATGTGGATTATGGGGAACAGGAGGGGAAGAGATGAGCCTAGAGTAGACACAGCAGAGCTAAAAACAATCCCTCTGCTGCCTTCTCCAGCAAATTCCTGCTGCTTTAAGAGAAAAAGCCGGCGCTTTCCACTGTTTCCTTGGTGACATGGTAATTTATGCAAATTCACAAAGTCCAGGGTGAACCCTGAAGCATTCCCAGCTATGAATATAGATAAAGGGAGGGTTATTTCTGAAACCATTTCAGCAATAAAACAGTACTAGGGTGGGACAGCCCCCCCCAAAAAACTTTTGTTTCATGTTGTTTCCTGAGTCAATCAAAGGAATCGTTTGTTTTATTCATTTTTTAATAATAACTTTATTTTTCTATACCGCCACAATCTTACGACTTCTAGGCGGTTTACACTGAAGAGAACTGGACAGTAAGGAAATTACAGAATACAAATAGCAAAAATACAACATATTTCTCAAAAGTTATCAGTATAGAGTTATTAGTTTTAAAAAGGTTTCTGATTAGGAGATAAATCTGTCAAACAATGCAGTCTTAATGTCTTTTTGAACATTTTGTCTTTTCATCAGTTCCTAATACAGTAATTGTGTGCAGCGTTTGGAAAAAGGAGGCAAACTATTTCAGTGTGAGTGCGCAATCTTCCTGATAGGGTTTGGCCCTAGTGAGACCACCACTAGAGGTCATATCTGCCATTTTATAAGCTGCAGCCACAAGGGGCAGTAGCGAGTGGGCTTTGTTTACCCACTAGACACTGCAGAAGTTAGTTCCTGGCGGGGCCTATTCAGAAATGATTTAGGCTTCTATTGTTGGAAGGTTTGGGAGGGGGATAGGGTCATAATATGAGTGGGGACTTCTACGGTTGGGGTGAATCCTGGAGGGGTTTACTTTCTGACACCACGTCACAGCATTCTGTTAGACAGTGTTGTCCATTTTCAGATCTCAATGGTGACAATGTATCATTGCTTTGACTTTGATTTACTAAAGTCACTGATATCTTTGTGACCACAGCATTTGGGAACTTCAGACTTCCAAGGCGGGCCTGTTGGCCTGAAACACAGTTTGTGTCAAATCGATAAGGTACAATAAGCGTTGCTCAACTGAAACTCCTCCTGTGCCTAATGATTTTCATCTGTTGTTTCTTTTGGAATGAAAATGTTAACATTGGTCCCTGGTTGCTGGAGACCCGCAGTATCAAACCAAAGAAGAAATTTCCTCTGCATAAAATGGAGATAGCCAAGACCTCACCACAGGTTCAAACTAACCCAACACATGCTGTGTTTCAGCACAATGCCTGCATCAGGGGTCGTTATCTTTATGAAAGCGGATTCCAAAACAGTTCTCACAATACAAATAGTACCTGACTGCTTTTAGACGCAGCGAGTTCCAACGAACACTACTCTTGGAAACAAAGTGCCATCTGAGGTTGGATCACTAGGCCGAGAGCCAGCGGAGATGAGTATGGTGGACTGTATATGTTGCAAGAGAGAGGCCCTAATGGCCAAGTTTGAACAATCAATTTACGCTTGGTTATTAGGACCTCTCTCTTGCCTTCTTTGTTGCTTGTTCACTGCAGTAAGGCAAGTTTTTTCTCTTTGCTGGTTTCGGAATGTAATTGTTAACATTGGTTCCTGGTTGCTGGAGACCCACACTATACCATTGCTCCCAAAGCACCTGCTTTTACTAAACTTTTATTCTTAAACACAGTGGAATCAAAGCGGGGTAACCAGGTTACCCATTCTAGAAGGGAGACCTTTTGGCCAGTCCTGGATTTCTGCCAGCCTCATCCTGATGCATTCTGGGAACCTGCGGCACTGATTTGAATGGATAGAATCACGGACTACAAATACTACAGTGCTTTGGGAAACCAGGACGGCCAAAAAGCCCCCCTTCCCACCCTAATTAAAAGCCTTATTAAATCAGACCTAAAGCAAAGCATTCTTTTCTGGATCTAGGGGTACCTTTCGTTTAATGGGCCAAACAAGCAGCCAGATTTAAATGGCCATTTCAAACTTGAATCATTTTCTGTGAAGCCCCAATATATACCATGTGTAGCATCACAGACACATAAGAGGCAGCCTTCGCTCTTGGGAGCAGACAATTAAAACGGGAAAGACAAGGCAGACTTTGAACGATGACGGGAAGGCCATCCTGCAGTTTGGACATAGTCAGTGCATGTATTAATTACTATGTCCAAATGTCTTGTACAATACTGATATGATATTGCAACTGACAGTCTAAGAAGGCCTTGTGGGCAGCTGATGGTTTAGTCCACAACAGACAGAGGATTACTAAAGCAGTCAGTTCCTAATCTGCATCTGAAAAAAAAAAAAACCCAGACCAGAGCTACTGGAACTCATTTGAATTTTCATTCTATTTATGGACGTTTAAACAGAAAGGACTTTCCCCAGAACATTTGCATTAAACTTAATTCCTGCTTTGCTGAAATCCTACATGACTGCCAAGCTGAAAAATAGAAAAGACATAAAGGGTTTCACCAATCTGGCACTAACACATCTGGATCGTATGACATCAACATGGGGGAGAACAATGGTAAGAGTATGGCATACCAGGCTTATGCCACGAAATACGAGGGTAGATCAAAGAGTAAAGGCAAAATACATTTAACGGTTTTAATAGAAATAACTGTGAGCAACTGAACGTATCACTTTTCCACATAGGCCCCATGCAAGACTGCGCATTTGTTGTGTCGTTCAACTAGCTTTGGCATTCCAGCAGAGAAGAAGTTTTTCGGCTGCTCCCGAAGCCAGGCGAGCACCGCTTCCTTTCCTTCATCATTCTATGTCTTTTGCTCTCCGGGTCACAGTGACGCACCTGTGACAATTCTCTCCAGAATACTCGCTTCATACCATCTCAAACATTGGGTTGCAACCTCCACACGCTGTCGCTTGTGCAGCTGTTTGGGAGCCCATCGTGCGCAGTCTTTCCTGTATCCCACGTCATCGTGCGTTATGGCAAATGCAGATCCATAGCTGATATCCAAATTTGCAGCCAATTGAGACACTGTTATCCATCGGTCTTCTCTAATCAAGACATCTGCCCTGTCAGTATGCTCTTGTGTGCGTGATGTTGATGGACGACCAGAACAACCTTCTTCACGCTTTAAACCTTTATACCCACTCATAAACCTTGTGTTGATTCATGGTGCTATGAACATAGAGTCTATAAAATTCTTTAAAAATATATATATATATATACTGTATATATATGAAAGTTCCAGTATTCAGTAACTCAGAGTAACTGAGGAATCCCCACGAATTCTCTTGGAACTTTGCCGACAAGCAAATAAAGTCCAGAGTCCGTGCAAAATCTCTAACTCTCTTTTATTATTTTTTTTGTATTTTGATATTAAACATAGATGAAATCGTTAAATTTGTAATAAAACTTCTCTTCAAAAATAGTTCAAGGGTGATTGAAATGACACCAAGGGATAACATCAACAAAAAACTAGAAGCAGTTCTTGTTGAAAACCCTCTGAGGATTTAGCTTCTTGAATTGTGGATCACCCCTGAAGAAGAGATGAAACAGAGCACTGGGACAGCAACTAACATTACTTAATGATTTAAATTAAATTTGGTATATTGTCATGTTCCGGGTGCCGTTCCAATCGCCCTTGAACTATTTTTGAAGAGAAGTCTTATCACAATATTAATGATTTCACCTATATTTAATATCAAAATACAAAATAATAAAAATATAATAAAAGAGAGTTAGAGATGTAGTACAGACTCTGGACTTTATTTGCTTGTCAGCAAAGTTCCAAGAGAATTTGTTGGGTTTTCGCAGTTACTCTGAGTTCCTGAATACTAGAACTCTCATATATAGATATAGATATATTTTTAAGAAATTTCATTATTATTTTGGGGGGGTGTTTTTTTCAAATGAGGTTCTTTTTGGTTCAAATTGTGCCCTGGACACAGGGCCGGATTTTCCTATAGGCTAACTAGGCTTCAGCCTAGGGCCTCAAGATCAAGAGGGGCCTACATTCAAATTGTTAGCAAAATTAAAATTACACTATTCTAAAAACAGTGAACACTAAAACACTGAACTGAAAATAAGGAGAAATTCTACGCTTCCGGCCGCAACGGGGCGCCGACTCGGTTTCTCCCTTTATTTTTCTCGCCCTGGGAGGAGGATCGGGGAGGGAAAGACGTCAGTCCGGAAACAGCTGGGCAAAGCCCAGCCCCGCGGGGAGAGAGGCAAAACGTGGATCCGTCAGGACAGGGCGGCCCAGACTGGCATGGGGGGGGGTTCAGTGGAAGGGGGATGGGAGGCAGGCAGGCTGGCATCAGAGGGGGGGTGGGGGGGTTTAATGGAAGGCAAGCAGGATGGCATGGGGGGGTGTTCAATGGAAGGGGGATGGAAGGCAGGCAGGCATCAGAGCGGGGGTGAGGTGAGGAAGGACGCACTGGGGGCACTATGGACATAGGAAGGGGCAATGTTGTGTGTTATGTTTGATTAGTTATTGTTACAAGTACTATATATGGTGCTGAGAATAAATGTCCAAATAAGTGTTCTCGACTTTTTTTTATTTGTTATCCGTGTCACATTTTTTATAAAGGTTAGTACCAATAACAACATGTTTCATTTAACATATTGATATATATCACAGTAATGATGTATTTTATTATCTCATGTAATTTACAAACTTAAAAATGGGAGGTGAAAGGGCCTCATAAGTGGAATAGCCTAGGGCCTCTTTTCATCTAAATCCGGCCCTGCCTGGACATATTCTTAAATGTTTGATTATGGGAGAAAAATGTCCTAGTCATAAATCCGCCCTAGCCCTGCCCATACCACGCCTCTAACAAGCCCCCTTGAGATTTAGATGAATAACATAGAAATCCATATAAACATGGAGGGGGTTTCAAAAATAGCACATTAGAAGGGTTTGGCAAGCAAAATATTCATCTGACACTTTATGCCACTTTTGAATGCTTTTCTTTTTTGAAAATGTGCCCCATAATCATTTGCTTGATCTCTGAAATCTAAGTACTGTATTTTTCACTCCATAAAAGGGGGTGGAAAAGTAGGTGTGTCTTATGGAGAGAATACACCTTCCCCCCTCCTCCCCGGTACCTTTTTAAAAGTTGCGGTGCTCTCCTGCCGGACGGCTGTCTTTGGAAGCAGAGCAACGCGATGCAGGAGCGTGACCTTTGAGCTTCCTGCCTGGTCCCGTGCCGCTCAGTGAGAACTGACATCAGCCAATCACTGAGCGGCGCGGGACCAGGCGCTCCTGCGTCACACTGCTCTGCTCTGCTTCCAAGGACAGCCCAGGAGAGCACTGCAACTTTAAAAAGGTACCGGGGCGGTTTCGGGTGTGGGCAGCTTCGGTCGGGCTCCTTCGATGTGACGGCTTCTGACTGGGCTGCAGGCGGGAGGCTTCAGGTGCAGGCGGGAGGCTTCAGGTGCGGGCGGGCGGCTGCGGGCTGCAGGCGGGCTGCTTCAGGCTGCTTAACACCAGACCACCAGATACACCCCCCTGTAGAACGGGAGCTCAGAATGGTTTACATGAATTTATTCAGATACTCAAGCATTTTTCCCTGTCTGTCCAGGTGGACTCACAATCTTTCTAATGTACCAGGGGCAATGGAGGGGGGGGGATTAAGTGTGTTGCCCAAGGTCACAAGGAGCAGCCTGGGCACCACAACCTCAGGGTGCTGAGGCTGTAGCTTCTCGTCCCCTATACCTCTTTAACGTTCCCAGCGTGAGCAGCAACCCCCAACCTGCTGTTCGCGATAGCATCGGCTCTTCCTCTGATGTCACTTCCTGGACCCGAACCTAGGAAGTGACTTCAGAGGAAGAGCCTAATGCTGGTGGAGCAGTAGGTTGGGGTTACTGCTCACGCCAAGAATGTTGAGCAGGTGCGGAAGAAGGTGGGCGCGAGACAGGAGGGGGGCGGGGATGGGGAGCGAAGAAGAGGGCAGGGGAAGGAGCGCAACCATCCCAGGCCCCTCTCACCCTCGCTGTGCCACCGTGCCGGGATTTTATTTTGCTACGCTACAGAGTTTTCTTTCTTCCAGAGAGTGTGTGCTGACATATTTCCGCTCTTACATTCACCGTCTATAATCAATCCAAGCTGCACAGCCGTGTGACAAATTTGCTATTCCAACATGCTGCAGTCCGAGGTACTTGTGTTCACTAAATTTAGGAAAGAGTCACTCTAGGGACAAATGCTCTGGCCCACTGGATACTTTATATGCATAAAATCCCCTTATCAGCCAATTGTATTATCATTTACAGTTTATATCTGCATTGGGAATAAAAGATTAGTGCTACCATCACTAATTCTGAGAACGCCACACAGCCCTGTGGTCCTCTGTACAGTATGTTTCCAGGAGAAGCGAGAATTACTTTAATTATACTCCATAGTCCTCTCAGATAAAGGCCTAGTGGTTCATTAGACTATAGTCATGGACCGAGAGAACATAAAATCACTCAGGCAAGGCGTATCAAGAACTTCCCTTCTTCCTCCTCAGCAACAGCCGATGATAGCCCAGCATAAACGCTATTCTAAAGACAAGCTCCCTAAAACACAGAGCTCATTTCATTTCGTATCACTGGCAAAGAGAAAACAGGCAAGACCAAGCACGAAATGCGTGTGCCACAGTGGTTGGAACTACAGCCTCAGCAACCTGAGCTTGTGGCTTCAAATCTCATGCTGCTCCTTGTGACCCTGGGCAAGTCACTTAATCCCCCACTGGCAGAGTGTGAGCCCACCAGGACAAATAGGGGACTAGGCCTGAATATAAACCACTTCGGCTATACTAGCTGTGAACATTGCCATTCTTTCATAAGAGCTTGGGAGAACTGTATAAATAAATAGTGGTAACCAGAGCTGGTATTGTGACATCATAATGCCTCTTTCCACCAATAAGAGCCAACCTCAGCAGTGATGTCACAATGGCTGGATTATCCTTTACTTGGCTCACTTTTACTATATTTTGATTTCTAGAGTGGTGCAGTGCAGTGAATGACATAGAGACAAGTTCTTCCCCATCCGTGCAGGAACTCAATTTTCCCGTCCCGTCCTCGTGAGTTTTGTCGCTCTCCCTGCCTCATTCCTGTAAGTTCTGCCTTAACAGCACAAGCCTCGAACACTTCTGATTTTGAAGTGTTTGAGGCTTGTGCAGATGAGGACGGAGCTTAGGCATTGGTGGAATGAGGCATTATGACATCACAATCTGAGCTCTAGAATGTTGCTACTTAGGATTTTAAAGGGTTTGAGGCTTGTGCAGATGAGGACAGAGTTTAGGCATTGGTGGGATGAGCCATTATGACATCACAATCTCAGTTCTAGAATGTTGCTACTTAGGATTTTAAAGTGTTTGAGGCTTGTGCAGATGAGGACGGAGCTTAGGCATTAGTGGAATGAGGCATTATGACATCACAATCTGAGCTCTAGAATGTTGCTACTTAGGATTTTAAAGTGTTTGAGGCTTGTGCAGATAAGGACGGAGCTTAGGCATTGGTGGAATGAGGCATTATGACATCACAATCTGAGCTCTAGAATGTTGCTACTTAGGATTTTAAAGTGTTTGAGGCTTGTGCAGATGAGGACGGAGCTTACAGGAATGGGGCAGGGACAGGAAAAGAACTCATGGGGATGTGATGGGAAAATGAGTTCCCGCAGGTACGTGGAAAAATTTGTCCCCATGTCATTCTCTATGTGTGCTCTTTCAGAACATTGTATGCCCTTAACGGCACTGCTTTCGTGATGACATAAGGAAAATAATCCCGAACAAAACGAATGTTTCCAGAATTGACATAGGAAGCGACACAAAACAAAACTTTTTGGGCCATGTGCCCCTAGGGGTAAATTTTTGACGTTTTTTATTGAATTTGGAGGTAGTGCCTTGTTACAGAACTACCCTGAATATACTGTGGTCCCATGACTATTTAACAGGGAAGCGATGTAGAGTGAGTATAAAAAGAAGCAGGTTGATTCATCCTTTCAGTGCTTATGTAACTACTTTTAGTTTTCAATAAAGAGACCACATGAGACACAGCTTTGCTGACTAAATATTCCTTTCATCCAGAAATTCACTATTTTAAGCTGTGTCAAAACTGCTGCGATCAGAGATTTATCATTAGATATAGAGTGCCCGACTCACAGACTCCTTCCTCACTCACTGCATGCTGTACTTAGGTTGTTATTACGCCATTAAGTTGAAAGTGGCGGGGGGGGGGGGGGGCGGATAGAGGATAATACAGCGCTTGAGAATGAATGATCACAAGTGATGCTTACAAAACCGATTTCAATAGACACAGATATCGTGATTCAAGGAAAGAAATGGGGTTAGTTTGACAGGGTAACACCAGGAAGTAACTAGGGCAGAGGATCATGTGAATTGTACTTGGGACCTGGGTTGGCCCCTGTTGGAAACAGGATACTGGGCTTGACGGACCTTCGGTCTGTCCCAGTATGGCAGCTCTTATGTTCTAATATGAGCCAAGTATAGGACAATCAAGCCATTGTGACATCACTGGTGAGGTTGGCTCTTAGGCATTGGTGGAATGAGGCACTATGACATCACAATCTCAGCTCTAGAATGTTGCTGCTCTTTGGGTTTCTGCCAGGTTCTTGTGATCTGGGTTGGCCAGTGCTGGAAACAGGATACTGGGCTGTCCCAGAATGCAATTCTTATTCTTATGTTCTTATGACAAGTATCAACAGGGGCATTGAATCACATATATAACACAAAGTGTTGTGCAGTCCCTGTCGATACTTGTATGTGGGTCAGACATCTTGTGCTTTGAAGACTCGGATCCTGGAACATCACTCCCGCCTGTCTCCTTAACGATTGGACAAGCTTTTGGTAGCCCACTTGCTTGGAATCCCAACATTATTATTTTTTCTTTGAAGTGCTGCGCCCTGGAACATTTTCCTCGCCCTATTCATAGGGGCGATTGGTGGAAGTTACTCTGCCAGAAAGAGCAACGCTGGATGTTTATTTTACACTCTGTCCAGCCGGGCGGATTGAACGCACGCCTGGAATGGGCGGCTTTTTTCTTTTTTTTTTTTTAAGATTCTTTTTTGATAACCTGCAGGGGCGGAGCATTCCTCCGTTCCTAGTTGATGCTGCGGATTGGATGCTTTGTAGAAGGAGGGTGGAGCTTATTTCTCTTTTAACAGCGGTCCGTGACGGAGTCTTTCACCCCAGCGCTTTTGACTGTTGCCTGGTGTTATAGTGTTAGTGGCGGGCCGGTTTGGTGAAGATTGACCCCTGATGCAGCTTCGGCGAAACAAGGACTGTTCTTGTCGGGATTCTGTGGATATCTCTGCCGCTGTTGTGGGAGTGCGCCTTGTGACCCCGTTTATGCATTGTGGGGCTGAGGCACCGGATCAGCGATTTTGGCAGCTGAGTACCATTCTTTTTTTAGCTGCTGCTGGTGGAACTGTCTCATGTGGCCCTTTATGGGATGTCTGGAATCTTCCTCTGGATATATGGCACCAATTTTGTGCATATTTTAGGAGCACTGAAACATTGTATGAATATAAGTGGAGTTTTTTTTAACCAATGAAGGCCAACGGAGGTTTCTTTTTCTTCGCTCTGTAGCTTGGTTAGGTGTGCTTGGATGGATGGATGAATGGTTCCCCATAGTGTACATTTGGAGTACGACTTTAGTTATCTAGTAATTATACTCTTTTTGTTTGTAGTGAGTCAGCCCTGTTTTTTCTTTTTTTTGTTGTTTATTTTTTCATTATTTTAATAATTTTTATTGGTATTTAAAGAAAAAATAATTATACATATGTAAATCTCCATACAATACAATATAGATGATATGTATGAACCAAAGATCAAACAAACAAATTAAACAGTAGATTAACATTTAAAATTGTTAATGATCATTAATACTTCCATAAATATATCAAAAAGGACAGTATGGATGTACACCTTCATCAAACAATTCGTTATGGCTTAATAGGCGCATTGTTATAAGACTCCAATGGCTTCCATATTTTAGTAAATGTTTTTACAGCATTAAATCTCTCTGCATAACATAACAACATAAGAAATGCCTCTGCTGGGCCAAACCCGAGGTCCATCGTGCCCAGCAGTCCGCTCACGCGGCGGCCCAACAGGTCCAGAACCTGTGCAGTAATCCTCTATCTATACCCCTCTATCCCTTTTTCCAGCAGGAAATTGTCCAATCCTTTCTTGAACTCCAGTACCGTACTCTGTCCTATTACGTCCTGTGGAAGCGCATTCCAGGTGTCCACCACACGCTGGGTAAAGAAAAACTTCCTAGCATTTGTTTTGAATCTGTCTCCTTCCAACTTTTCCGAATGCCCTCTTGTTCTTTTATGTTTTGAAAGTTTGAAAAATCTGTCCCTCTCTACTCTCTCTATGCCCTTCATGATCTTGTAGGTCTCTATCATGTCTCCAGTTTGATTTGTTAAAAAGGCAGCTTGCTCAACCAGTCAAACTGCTTCAAACAAAAAGTAAACCCCACCCTGAGGGCCTTTAGGGGGCGGGGTGAATCCCCTGAAAGTCCCGACCGTGTGCCACCGTTTGAAAGGTATTATTGAGCAAACACATAGTTTTCAAAGGCAGGGAAGCCATAAAAGTTACAGACATGAAGTGAAGCTGCAAGGAGGCTTAAAAACCTGTATCATGGAAGCGGTGGTGGAAGCCTGGAATGCGCTTCTGGCAGAGGTGGTTGGGGAAGATGCAGTGACAGAATTAAAAAAAGGAATGGGATAAATGCAGGGGATCCCTAGATGGCAAGAGAACGGGACCCAAGCCAAACAAATGACACAGAGGGCTGTGACCTGCATGGAGCAACAGGAAATCCAAAATAAAAGCATTCTGGGAATGTGTGGTGTAAGTGGTTAGAGCTACAGCCTATATAGCTCATATATAGACATATAAGCAAAATCAAGCAAATAGGCCAGTAAAGAGAGAGATGGGCATTCCAGACAAGAGGAACCAGATTCCTAATATAAGAGTCAAAGGAAACAAGGCCCTATCGAACTCGAAGTTCAGAACTTCAGGAGCACCAGTTTTGTTAAAATGTGAAACGTAAATTCGATCACTTGCCACCAGAGTCTTCATTGGCTTCCTGTTTATGTTAGAGTTCAGTTTAAATGTGCTTGTGTTATTTGTAAAATCCTTTATGGTGTCTTCACTCCTCTAGTTCCTTTATCCTGGAATCTTTACAGATTCTCTTTTGCAAGGGGCAACCAACATTATAAATTATATCTCCTTCCAGAAAAGGGATTAGAGGAGTTAAGATTTTTGGCCAATCTTAACTCCTCTAATCCCTTATAAGAAGCTCTGGTTCTTTTCTATTTTTTGGTAAACTTTTGAAAACTACTTTATTCACTAAACATTTTGGAAATTAATTCTTTTCGAAATTTTTCTTTTATGGTTAATATTTTTTTTTTTAAGTTAAGTATTGTAAACCGGGTCGAGCTTTCTTAGAATGAAGACTCGGTATATAAAGCCAAGTATTAGATTAGATTAGATTAGAAAGAACTGACAGGGTGATAAGTCGTTTACAGTGGGTTTAAGTAACAGGAGCAATAACAAGGGTAACAAATCTTCATGTCAGAAAACTCAATAAAAGTAAGAGGAGAAAGAAACAATGGATTTCCAATGACAGAAAGGGCAGCAGAGCCAAAGGGATTTAGGGAAAATAGTGTGTGTTGGGGGGGGAAGGTGATAATATTGCTGTGTGCTTCGTTGATGAGACACCACCTGCAATAATGGACTTAATGGTATATCCGATTTTAGCAAGTAAATGCATCCAAAATTGAGGAGAGTGTGACACAGTGGATGAAACTACAGCCTCAGCACCCTGAGATTGTGGGTTCAAGCCCATGCTACTCCTTGTGACCCTGGGCAAGTCACTTAATCCCCCCCCCCCATTGCCCCAGGTACATTAGATAGATTGTGAGCCCACCATGACAGATGGGGGAAAATGTTTGAGTACCTGAATAAATTCACATAAACTGTTCTGAGCTCCCCTGGGAGAACAGTATAGAAAACTGAATGAATAAATAGTGTGAAAGGTTTCTGTCTCTGGTAACCAGAGCTGAGATTGTGACATCATGATGCCTCATTCCACCAATGCCTAAGAGCCAACCTCAGCAGTGATGTCAGAATGGCTTGATTGACCTATGATTGGCTCACTTTTGCTACATTTTGATTTCTAGAGTGGCGCAGTGGTTAAAGCTACAGCCTTAGCACCCTGAGGTTGTGAGTTCAAATCCACACTGCTCCTTGTGACCCTGGGCAAGTCACTTAATCCCCCCATTGCCCACCAGGACAGACAGGGAAAATGGTTGAGTACCTGAATAAATTCATGTAAATCGTTCTGAGCTCCATTGGGAGAAAAGTATAAAAAATTTAATAAAATTGCCTAGGGGTATTAATGTATAAAAATAGATCCCCATAAAATGTGGAGGGCATTTCTGTAAAGGCTGCCTGACTATTTGGGTGCAAACAAATTTGGTCCCACCCAGTTGTGCTGCTCCCAGAGCCAACATAGCATAGCAACATAGCACATAGAAAATTTGTTTGCAGCATTTTTTGAAGGGGGTGGGGGGGTTGATTTTGAAAAGCATCAGCACCTTCTAAGCCTTCTTCTTCCGTGTGTGGATTGTGTATGCAAATGTCAAATTTATTGCTCTGGTTCGCTTTTTTAATCTTCATTGGCTTCAAATTATTGCCTAATACAGCTTAGGGCTCCTTTTACTAAGCCACGTTAGGGCTTTAATGTGTGGAACAGCTGCACTACATTGCCCTGCGCGCTAGAACTTAATGCCAGCATTGAGCTGGTGTTAGTTCCAGAAGCGTAGCGCGTGGTAATTTCCTGCGAGCGCTAAACGCTAGCGCACCTTAGTCAAATGAGCTCTTAGTAAAAGGGCCCCAAGAAATATTTCCTGATTCTTCACATCGTACAATAAACCAGCTTTGAAGAAACTTTGTCCATTCCTACCCAGCCCCATGTCCATTTTGACTTTTTGGTGAGAGCCGCATGCTCCCTCTTTCTCTCGATGGCAGAGGTCTCTTTATGACTTAGCTCTCTTGGAAAGAAGGGCTGCGGGCACTTGGGATGAACGAAGGTGGTCTCGATTTCAGGATGTATGGGAGGAGTAATGGCTGTCCCTTCCCCATCGCGAGAGGAGTCTACTATTGAACTGTTAGCATCTACTGGGGTCTTCTGTCCTCTTCTGTACTCTCCCTCTTCAGACTCATTCTTACTTGGATTCTCTTAGGGGGTTCATTTCTCTTTCTCTTTATTTTTTCCTCTCTTTCTTCCCTTTTTGACCTAGTTTTCCTCCCCATTTTGTCTATTTTTTGTCTATTTTGTGTATTTCGTATATGTATTTCACAGGTCGGGAGTAGGGGTGGGTGGGGGGTTGGGGGGAGATTTGGATCCGGTTTTCTAAGGTGTATTCTAATGTATGTTTTAGTATTGGGGTGCTACGATATGTCCTGGGGGGGGGGTTTCAGAGGGTTTTACATGGAAAATTGTATTGAGCACCTCTTGTTCCTGAGACATCTGATCTTGGTTGTGTTTATGACCTTTTTCTCTGTATGCCCAGTAGGGCGGTTTTTTTCTGGATTGATGGATGTCCCTTTACTCTGTTATGTTATGTGTGTACTGGTTTGCTCAATAAAGAAATATTATATATTAAAAAAAAACAAAAAAATCCACACACACACAAAAATAGGGTTTGGGATAAAAATTGTTTGGAAAAATAAAAACCAAATGATATAAATGAGGCCTTAATCAAAGCCTTCTCCTTCTGCTTATTCACGTCTGTCCTTTGTTTCCTGGAATGGGACTAGACAAAAGATGCATCTCAAACTGTTATACAGACTACTGAAACTTCTCCTATTAGCATTTTAAGAAGTGCATCATCTTTCTCTGAGCACCATATGGAGAAAGAGAGAAAAAAAAAATATGACTCTTCCATGTATGTGGTCAATTGTAATATAAATAGGGAGATGTCACAATACGAGTTTGCCCTTGTGACAATGACTGCAGTGCCAGCAAGCAGTTGCAAAAAGGTAAGCCGGTTGCTACTGGTCCTTAGTTGGTCTTTTTCAGATGCTCCCACATGCTGCCGGGACTTAGGGATGCCCAATTTCCCCTACTGTACAATATTACGAGACGAAGCCCAAGAAAGATTCACAAAGCAGACCTGCCAAGTCGTTCAGCGGAAGACTCCTGCTTTTTCAGGTCTTCTCCCAAACTCCCGCCGGGCAACTGCAATCTCACGCTCAGTGACCTCCCGTTTCACGGCAGCAGAAAATGCCTAAATGTTAGGGTTGAAGAAACGGGCACAGGAGAAAAATCCTTTCTCCCAACGGAGAATCAAAGGAAAAACAGCGACAGCGACCTCTGTGTTCCATAAGTTTATTGAATAAAAAACTCGCCACGTATGTGTTTCGGCCTAACCGGCCTGCGTCAGGAGTCTTGATGAAAGATGGAATTAATTCAGTAAACCTCCGACATCTTATGAGGTTGAACACACTCGACACTACCTGTGCGCTCTTGAGTATGATGTTGAATGAGAATACGAGCAAAGACCTGTTAGAAACATAGAAACATGACGGCATATAAAGGCCAAATGGCCCATCTGTTGATGCGTCTGGGTGTCCGGGTGGATTCTTGAAAATCAGCACTTTGTCCGAGTTTTCAAGCTCAGGGCCGTGTCTGGAGGGCCTCCAAGCACACGCAGGTGTAACGCAATGATTTCACACGCATGCCTGTGGGTGACGGGACAAAAGCGTGACGGACAAAGCCACGCCGACATTTGAGAGCAGACAATTGTGCGCAAGACTCCAGCACGCTGCCGTAAAAGTTTATTTTAAAGGGCTCCGATGGGGGGTGTGGGGGGAACCCCCCCACTTTACTTAATAGTGTTCGCGCTGCCATGGGGGGGGGGAGTGTAACCCCCCACATTATACAGAAAACTTAAATTTTCCCCTAAAAAATAGGGAAAAAGTTAAGTTTCCTCCCCAAACCCCCCCCCCCCCAACAGCAGCGCAAATACTATTAAGTAAACTGGGGGGGGTTCCCCCCTCACCCCCCCATCAGAGCTCTTTAAAATATACTTTTACGGTGGTGCGCTTGAGTCTTCCGCTCAGTTGTCTGCTCTCAAATGTCGGCGCGGCTTTGTCCCGCACGTTTATGACTGTGAACCATGCCTGTGACATCACTGTGTCACATCTGCGCATGCTCGGAGGTCCCTCCAGATGTGGTCCTGATCAGGAGAAAAGAGGAAACCAGGTTTGGGAGGGGCAGGGCCGGGGCGTAACAGGGCGTGACTTGGGCTGGAGGGCGGTGCCATGTAACCGGGTTTTTCCAAACAAAATCTGATAACCCCACTAAATGTCAACAAACATTTTTGACTGGAAATGGGGTATAAACCTGAACAAGGAGACCCTGATATTTCCAAATATTAAAGGTTAATAATAAGAATATGTAGAAAGAACTTGACAATCAGGACCTCGGGTTATAAGATATGAGCATTGTTTAGGGCTCGTAGTTGCTAACATGTGATAAGAGAATAATGCACCATATTTGATAATATTACGTATAACATTCTGCTTGCTTTCTTAGTTGCCGCTGCAGATTGAGCTGAGGGTTTCAACGTATCCTCAAACGTATCCTTTTCCTGGGAAGTGACTCATAGTACAGAATCAACATTGCATAGCTATAGTTCGGGCTCCTCTTTCCAACATGCTTCACTTAGAACATAAGACTAGCCTTACTGGGTCAGACAAATGGTCCATCAAGCCCAGTAGCCCGTTTTCACGGTGGCCAATCCAGGTCACTAGTACCTAGCCAAAACCCAAGGAGTAGCAACATTCCATTATCTCAGAGTAAGCAAGATTCCGGAACCCCAAAGAGTGCAACATTCCAGAATCTGAGTAGTAAGATTCCGGAACTCCCAATAGTAGCAACATTCCATTCAGAATCTCAAAGAATAACAAGATTCCGGAATCCCAGAGAGTAACAAGATTCCAGAATATCCAGAGTAGCAACATTCCAGGGCAAGCAGTGGCTTCCCCCATGTCTTTCTCAATAACAGACTATAGACTTTTCCTCCAGGAACTTGTCCAAACCTTCCTTAAAACCAGCTACACTATCCGCTCTTACCACATCCTCTGGCAACACGTTCTCTGAGTGAAAAAAAAATTTCCTCTTATTGGTTTTAAAAGTATTTCCCTGTAACTTCATTGAGTGTCTCCTAGGTTTGCAATTTTTGACAAAGTGAAAAATCGATCCACTTGTACCCGTTCTACTCCACTCAGGATTTTGTAGAGTTCAATCATATCTCCCCTCAGCTGTCTCTTTTCCAAGCTGAGGGGTAACTCTACTCTTTAGTCTTTCATCATACGAGAGGAGTTCCATCCCCTTTGCCATCTTGGTCGCTCTTCTTTGAACCTTTTCTAGCGCCACTATATCTTTCTTGAGATAAGAAGACCAGAATTGAGTGCAATACTCCAGATGAGATTGCACCATGGAGCGATACAGGGGCATTATGACATTCTTAGTCTTGCATCCCTTTTTTAACAATTCCTAGCTGTCAAATAAGAGCAAAAAGTGTCACTCAAAAGGCAATATATATTACAGGATGCCCACAAATATACTCCTTGATTTTAAATGGTTACAAAACCAAAATTTATTGCAATATTCTTTCACCTAGGCTAGAGTTTCATCAACTCATAAAGTTTTATATGGTATCTGTTACATACACTCGATGTGCACTCGGCAAACATCGATGCGATAATCGAGCTCGGACCAGACTCTCCGAAGCATATCTGGCGTGATCGCGTTTATAGCTTCAGTGATGCATTCCTGCAGATCATCCATAGTTGGGGGTATGTACCCCCAAAGGAAAAAGTCACAAACAGTAATGTCCGGTGATCTCGGCGGCCACTTGAGGAACCCCCTGGTCATTTTGTTGCATTGCATTGTCTGAAGGTTGTAACTTCTACACCAATTGCAGCTTCTCAGGGTGAAAGTGCAAGCGATTGTGTAAGATCTCACTAATCGTGCTTTTTGGGACTTGTATTTGCTGTCATCTTATTTATAAACATATTCCAATAAGTTTTGATTTTGTAACCATTTAAAATCAAGGCGTGTTTTTGTGAGCACCCTGTTAATATGCTTTAAAGGAATGCAGGTTCCTTCTTATACATATCACCTTTCACAGCAGTTTACAAATATATTATATACAGGTACTTTCTATATTTTTTGTACCTGGAGCAGTGGAGGGTTAAATGACTGACCCAGGATTATGAGGAGCTGTATTGAGAATCAAAACTAGTTCCCTAAGTCTGGACTTGTCTAATAATGGTTGGTGCATGAGGAACGTGAACTCTTTGTGGGCCTTGGTGCCTTTTATTGACTCAGTGAGAATAGGCCAAACCATAGGCCATAATTGAACACCTACACAAACACAAACCACGTTATTTGTATCATGAACCCTAATGAAATAATGTAATCCCTGGATATGGCCAGTCTCTTCTAAATTGTGAATCACATTGAACTCCTTCTGGGGCACATTAGCGGTCCATAAATACTAATGTAATGTAATTGTTATACAAGGACTTTCACGTCTGTTAGATTTGATCTGGAATGCTCAGCTGCAGGGTCAACCCCCAGATAATTGCCTAGAAGATATAACAGCCACATAAGCTCAAGATCCTCTGGACATATCAGCACATTAAACAGAGAATCTCTTCTCTCCCAAGCCCTGTCTCCTCATAAATCATATTTCCTGCAGTTCTATACATTGAAAGGTCGTTATCTTGACACAATTTCTTTTGACAGTTTCCTTCAAGACTATGGCAGTGTCCTGGATGATTTCTGTATCTCTTGCATGATATAAAAGATTATGCAAATTTCAGTGCTGGGTTTTCTCTCTACCCAAGGACATAAGCTACAGAGGTAGCCTCCTTCTTGCTGTTCTAATTTTGGCATTTTTACAAGGCTTCTTTATGGATGTTTTCTCTGCCCCTTATTTTTCCTGATATCAGAGTCGATATGGATGTAAATATTGAGAAGTGTTGCTTGGATATATGCATTAAGAAATTTCTGTAAATCCATAGAACTAACTTGGCAACTATAATTCTCATCTCAAGGAATTTTGATTGGAAATTTAACATGGTAGGACAGCAGCTCTGTCACTTGAATCAAACACCTGCCGTTAACAGCCAATAAGCTTTTCGATTTAAAAAAAAACCCTGCTTCCGGGGTAGTTATGTGGCTCCACAGACAAACGTTACTTAATCCTTCCATTTTTATTCATGTGTTATTATCTGCGACCTAAGATGTTTATATGTTATGTGACCTGGATGGTCTTCTTTCTCTGTTGTTCACAGACATCGGTTATTTGTCTTGTGTATTATGCTCTTGAAACTTTTTTGTTCTGTTTTTTGCTATATAAAATCAATAAAATTTATTGAACTTAAAAAAAAAAAAAAAAAGCGAAATAAACTCAGACATGCTCTAAAAAGGTGCAGTTACTTTAAAAAAAAAATCTTTATTCATTTTACAAACACAATAAGTGTAACACAAGATACAATCATTATATACTTTAACATCACTTTTTTATTTTTTTAATTATTTGTTTTATTAGACATTATCAAGAATAACTTCTTGTACAGAATATGATCAAGACAATCAGCACAATTAAGTACAAAATTAAAGAGAAATCATTTGCTTAATCAAATTTTAGAGTCCCATATTAAGGATCCAGGATGGTAAAGTTGAGTGAAAATAAAAACTAAGTATGAATATTTTATCAATCAGGTGGAAAGTCACAGGAGAAAACTCATTAACTAAGTTTTCTTCACACCTCTACCTCTAACCCTCTGTTGTAGTTCCTTCCTATTTCTCCTACTGTAAACCGCATCGAGCTCTACGAACGTGGAGATGATGCGGTATACAAACCTAAGGATTAGATTAGATTGTTACAAATTCCCCTTCAAGCCGTTTCATGGAAAGAAAGCCCGTTAGTTGTGAAGGTTCAAAAAATACATAATTACAAGATTTATACTTGCATGGATACCGTAACAAGAATAAGGCACCCATCGCAGTAACCCCTGGTTTGAGAAGCAAGAACTGTTTTCTACATTTCTTTTGTCACATCAGGAAATATTTGAACTCTCTGTCCCATAAATTCTTTATGTCTGTTTTTGAAGTATAACTTTAATATCCAATTATTGTCGGGTAGCAGGACTAGTAAAGTTGCTGGCCTAGCTACCTCTTTCATTGAGGTTTCCAGGATCGTGGTTAAGTCCATCTGTTCACCCTCTACCGGACATGGCTCCTCTACAGTTTTTGTAGGAAGATAATATATTTTTCTTTTAAATTATTTATTTATTACTTTTAAAATTTTTTCCAAGAAACCTCTTGTACAGAATAATGAAAATAAGAAAAATAACATATTTGAACAAAACAGAATCTCAATTAGGCAATAACATTCTTAATCAATACTATTAATCCCATAATATGGATCCAAGAATTCCAGTGAGTTCTAATGAAATTAAGTCATATTATTATCAAGAAAATCAAACCATCTGACTGCAGGAGAGAAGTCTACCTAATTACTTTACTATTGGTGTTATTTCATTTACCTCTTCTAGGCATTTCGTAGAGATGAACCCTGTTAGTTGAGAAGGGTCAAAGAATACATATGTGTTGGATCTATATTTAACAATACATTTACAGGGATATCATAATAGGAAAAAACCCTCCCATCATTGTTACCCCTGGTTTAAGGAGCAGGAATTGTCGTCTTTCCTTATTACGACAATTCCGACAATATATTTTTGAAAAGGGAGGAAAAGCATCTTCTGGAACATTAAGTACTTCCAAAAAATATTTCTTTAAAGCTTCTTTGGCAGACAATAAAGGTACCTTTGGAAAATTCAGTATTCTAAGATTATTCATTCTATTATTATTTTCCAAGATTTCCATCTTTCTTCTTAAATTAAGATTATCTCTAATTAAAGTTGTTTGTACCTCCTTTACTTCCAAAATCTCTTTCTCAACTTTTTCTACCTTATTTTGTAACAACCATTATATCTTGTTTAAATCCATTTAATTCCTCCCTTTGTTCAGAAAGTTTATTTTCTAAGTCCTTTATTTGTACTTTAACATCACTTAATATATCATCAAATATCCCCCCTCCCTCATACCAACAATTATTCATAAGCATAAAAAATCATAAAATATTCCCCTCCCCCCACCCCACTCTGGACGTGTATGAACAAAAGGGAAAGAAATAATATTTATTCTATACAGCAATTTGTTAATGGCTCCCAAACATCCCTAAATTTCTTAAAATGCCCCTGCTATTGCTCGCTCCATTTAAAAAAATTCGGCATAATGAATTCCACCAAAAATTATAATTTAGACGATCCCAATTTTTCATAATTTGTTGTATGGCAACCCCTGTCAACGTGCAGTTGCTAAAGACTGAAGCTTCTCAAGCAAACCTTTCCAGGATAACTTTCTGAAGCAGGTGTTTTCATTCCAGTTTTGTTTCTGGAGTCCCCATTTAAGAAATTCCTTGAACTAACACCCTCTAAAAGGTATTTTCTAAGAGCCCGTTTGCGAGGGTTTGGAACGGTTCTGATAGGCAAGCAAGGTGGCGAGCGCTCTGCCACGCACATAGGAAATGTCCAGATGGATTGTTATTCCTGCTAAACAATTTCTTTCTTGAATATCATGCCGAAGTTTCCGGTGTTGTGCTTGGCATATCACAACACTGTTTTAGAAAGAGTGAACAGTACGAGGTGATTAGAACGTTAAAGGCCTGGAGAGAATTTACAACCACAATATGTGACAAAATATTTATATGTAATAAAGCATTCTAGAAAGAGATCATTAAACATCTGACTAAGTCTTCAAGGCTTAAAAGAAAAACAAATAAATGAAACCACAAGAGGCTGCTATTATTTCTTTTTTTTTCTTGTTGATGAGAAGGGCAACCTTTATATCACGTTTTGAAGATTCGTGACTGCCCCATGGTATGGCCATAACAAGTTTTCAAAACGAAGATGCAAAGTCAATGGCAGCAGGACTGAGAAATATAAATTGCAGGTCATGTTTTGGGGGCTGCCTCCCCCCAGGGGATGTGCAAAAGAATGTGGTTTCTCTGGGTCCTGAGGGAGGGGGAGAGATAAAAGTGCCAAGGACCTCACCAGATGACGTTGAAAAAGAATCGCCTTCAACTTGACACCCATCCAAAACTAGCGTTCACTTCTGAGATCTTTACGAGAGTGCACACAATGACAACGATTCAAAACACAGAGTAAAAATAAATAAATGGTAACAAAGACTTCTTAAAACCTCTTTTCAAAATTGGAGAAAACAGCTCCTCTTTATTTACGCCCTCCCCCGTTTATGAATCCGCGTTAGGCTTTTTTATTGAGGCGGGTTTGGGAAAGCAGTTGGTTGGGGCCGGGGTTGGCACACATCTGCGCAGACGCAAATGCATGCAAGCCCCGGCCCGAAAAGATGAGATTTGTGCGGGGCTGGGTTGGGGGGCAGAACGGGGCATGGCTGGGGACAGATCAGGGTGATCCCAGGGGCAGAATGGGGAGGACCTGGGGGTTGAACGGGGCAGTCCCGGAGCAGAACAGAGCAGGGTCATGCATCCTCTTTTACCAGATGGAAAATCTGGTAACCCTAATCCATTGCCCCAGGTACCATAGTAAAGTTGGCACAGATAGGGAAAATACTTAAAGTGCCTGATTGCTATTCAATGTAAACCACTTAGTAGGGTTACCAGATTTTTGGGAACAAAAATTTGGACCCATGGCCCTACCCCCAGGCCCACCCATTTCCACCTGGCTCTGCCTCATTCTGCCTGAGTCACTCCTCGAAAGGGTCCAGAGAAGAGCAAGTAAAATGGTTAAGGGGTTGGAGGAGCTGCCGTACAGTGAAAGATTAGAGAAACTGGGCCTCTTCTCCCTCGAACAGAGGAGATTGAGAGGGAACATCATCAAAACATTCAAGGTACTGAAAGGGATAGACTTAGTAGATAAGGACAGGTTGTTCACCCTCTCCAAGGTGGGGACACCGAGAGGGCACTCTTTAAAGTGGAAAGGGGATAGATTCCTACAAACGTAAGGAAGTTCTTCTTCACCCAGAGAGTGGTGGAAAGCTGGAACGTTTGTCATAGGGGAAAACACCCTTCAGGGATTCAAGACAAAGTTAGACAAGTTTCTGCTGAACCAGAACGTACACAGGTAAGGCTAGTCTCAGTTAGGGCGTTGGTCTTTGACCAGAAGGCCACCGTGTGAGCGGACTGCTGGGTACGATGGACCCAGCAGCGGCAATTCATATGTTCTTATGTTCCATCCCCAGCTACGCCCCCAGTTCTACCCCCCTCAACCTGTTCGCTCCTTGGGTGGCCATCTGCGCATGGGCTGGTGTGACGCGATGCACAGAGGCCGTCCCGACATCGCTGCTAGCTGGAAGCTTTTCAAAACCTGGACAAAGTGCCAGACACCTAGGCTCTAAGTAGAACATTAAAATACATAACCTCGAAGGCCTATTTTTTCCCAGAAGCTTTCACCAATTTATGAAAGGAGAAAAGTGCATTTGTTGGTTTTCATTATCATTTTCATTGTAATTTTAATGGGTGATTGTTTGTTTTATTCTATTTTTATGTATTTTGTAATCCGCGTAGATCTTTGTGATTTGCGGAATATAAATGTTTTAAAGAAATAAATGCATCAGAAACCTGCGAATTTGCAGCAGTCTCTCTTACAGTCCACTTCTCCCTCCGTGAATATGGAAAAACTGCGAATAACTTTTTATATGTTCGCAGTTTTTTTTGTAAAAGTTAGCATTTTTAGTATCGAAACCGCGAATAGTGTTTCAACAGTTATTCGCGGTTTTGGGAAACAGCCACTATTATTACTATGTACATTATAGTAATAATCTCCTGGCTTAGGGCAGGCAAGCAGCGATTACATAAGAATTACCGCTGCTGGGTCAGACCAGTGGTCCATTGTCCCGCGGCAGCCCCCAGGTCAAACACCAGCACCCTAACTGGTATATTCTGGTTAGCAGAAACTTGTCTAATTTTGTCTTGAATCCCTGGAGGGTGTTTTCCCCTATGACAGATTCCCAGCGATCCCCAGCGTTTCTCTCTATGGATGCTGGGAAACAGCGTTTTTCAGGGTGAATGTTGGTAAGCACTAAACTTTTTTATCGGTACAGTAAAAAAAAAAAGGAACTTTACTCATGGTGTAATTTGGGGGGGGGGCTTTACTCATTTTACTCATGGTATAATTTGAGGGGGGGTCAGAGTCAACATGTGAAAAATCACAAATAAGCAAAACTGCAAGTGCTGAAACTGCGAATACGGAGGGAGAAGTGTATATGATTTTCATCACCATAAATACTTATAAGCTTAAACGGATTTCTTATCCATTAAATATTACACAGCAACATTGCAGAAAACTGATATCTAGATTTCTGTTTTGCTTTTTTCGTCTCCCAATCCTCGCTCTTCCCCCTTATATTCCTGTTTAAAAGTCAGTGGTTTCGCTTACTAGGTTTTAAAAGAAATCAAAGACATCATTTCCCGTGAAAGCATAAGGTTCCCAGGCATCTGGAGTGACTGCTTCACTGCTACCAGTGCAGGAGATAACAGGATGAGGGCACGCTTACAAGTACAATTAAGTGACTTGCTGAGGGTCACAAGGAGCAGCGTGGGTTTGAACCCACAACCTCAGGGTGCTGCGGCTGTAACGTTAACCACTGCGCCCCTCTAGAAATCAAAATCTAATCTAATCTAATCCTTAGGTTTGTATACCGCATCATCTCCACGTTCGTAGAGCTCGACGCGGAGAAATAGGAAGGAACTACAACAGAGGGTTAGAGGTAGAAGTGTGAAGAAAATTTAGAGGACTTGGGATGCCAAGATATAAGAGTTTCCTTGATTCCTAAGTTGGAGGGAGACTTACATTTTTTGAGAAAAGCCAGGTTTTCAGATGTTTGCGGAACACTTGGAGAGAGCTCAAGTTCCGAAGAGGGGAGGTAAGGTTGTTCCAGAGCTCAGTGATTTTGAAGTGGAGGGAGGTCCCTAGCTTTCCTGTGTGGGAAATGCCTTTTAGCGAGGGGAAGGATAGTTTTAATCTGTGGGAGGATCTGGTGGTATTAGGGTTTGAGGAATTCCAAGAAAGAGGGATAAAGGTAGCAAAAGCGAGCCAGGAGATAACAGGATGAGGTCGAGCTTACGAGTTGTGGTCCCGCAGGCCAGGTGGATTCATCGTGATGGTATTCACCAGGCAATAGCAGCTACTTTTTAAATCAGTGTTTTTAATGGTTGCTTCCTATATGTGCACTTTAGAAGATCTAACCCAAGCCAGAAATAACTGCTTATATCTCAAGGGAGAGGTTTTAAAGTACAAGTGGTAAAATAGCGCCAAACATAAACTGCCTCTTTCAACCCAATCAACATAATCCCCCATTATGATGTCATTACCTTTGATCCAGATCTTCAAGCTGAAAGTTTAATCCTTTCAACAATTATTTAAAAGTGTTTTTCAAGACGTTCTAATCACCTTCCCAGGGTTGTCACTGTGTTATTTGCTCCCCTGATCTAGGATGGGTGCCAAAACACATCAGAAGGGGATTTTTTTTATCTTCTCTGACTACCGCCCATCCCTTTATAGAGAAGAAAAAGGAAACAAGGTGCCAATTAAATTGCTCAGGTTATCAGACCACCACCTCGGGTGGTTAATAAATCTCAATAAATAAATTGCAATGATTTGAACACAAAAGGCTGGTACCCATACACCCAGTTATCTCTATATTATGGACAGAATTTATTCATTCAATTTTCTGTACTAATCTCCCAGGAAGGAGCAGTGTGGATTTGAACCCACAGCTGCAGGGTGCTGAGGCTGTAGCTTCATTGACCTCAATTCTAGAAACCGAATCCATCAAAATTCTTATTCACTCACTAATAATCTCTCACCTAGATTACTGTAATTCCCTACTCAACGGCCTCCCACAAAAAGAAATTCGCCGCCTTCAACTTATACAAAACACAGCAATAAAACTCATCTATAACCTAGGTAAATATGATCATGTCACGCCTGCTTTGAAAGATGCCCACTGGTTACCCGTGACGCACCGAATCACCTACAAAATCATCCTTTTGTCATTCAAAATAAAATCTTCTCATCTGCCGTCATATCTCCACAAACTTCTTATCCCTCAGTGCTCTACTCGAACTTTGAGATCTTCAAATCAAAATCTCTTATTGATTCTGTCTATAAAAGAATTTTATTACACACGCAAAATAAACTTTGCAGTAACTGCCCCGACATTGTGGAACTCCCTTCCACAATCACTCCGTGACGAACAAAAAACCTTGACAAATTTAAGAAAAACTTAAAAACTTTTTTATTTCGAGATGCATTCTTTTCCACTTAACTTCTATCCTCTTAAATTCTTTTCTATCTAATTTTACTCTTTTATAAACATTCAATATATCTTATCCCCATCCAACATGTTTATTCCTTAACCCCTCTTTCTCCTTTTTCTACTTACAATGTAACTTTACCCACCCATTCCCTCTCTCCTCACTGTCAAGTCTGTCTTGTTATTGTTTTTAATGTTCACTGTACATTATTTAAATTATTTAATACTTTTCGTTTTTGTTTTTTTTTCCAATTGTTTCTACTCTTGTCTGTCAATTTTTTAAATCTAATGTAAACCGTCCAGATATTTGCTTGATGGTCGGTATATTAAAATCTAATAAACTTGAAACTTGAAACTTTAACCACTGCACCACTCTAGAAATCAAAATGTAGCAAGAGTCAGCCAAGTCTAGGACAATCAAACCATTGTGACATCACTGATGAGGTTGGCTCTTATTGGTGGAATGAGGCATTATGACATCACAATACCAGCTCGGGTTACCAGTGGCAGAAACTTTTCACACTATTTATTTATTCAATTTTCTCTATTGTTCTCCCAGGGGAGCTCTGTACGGTTTACATGAATTTATTCAGATACTCAAGCATTTTTCCCTGTCTGTCCTCGGGCAATGGGGGGATTAGGTGGCCTGGCCAGGGCCAGAAGGAGCAGCGTGGGCTTGAGCCCACAACTCAGGGTGCTGAGATTGTAGCTTTAACCATTGTGTGCTACTTACACCTTTATGTAGGAGCACTGGTTCCATGCACTGAGCACCAAATTTATAACGGAATCTTGTGAACCGAGATTCTGGTATAGAGCGCCAGCCTAAATCTGAATTGCTTTACCTAAATTTACATGCCATCATTTATGCCACGTCAGTGTGTTCTGTGCAAAAAAAGTAACTTAGGGGCCCTTTTATTAAACCTCATGCTTAATGGAGAAAACAAAGGCTTACCATTTTGTAGTAATTTGCCTCATCAGCACACTCTAATCACACATTTATTTCTTTTTTGTAAATTTTACGGGAGGAGACATGTAATGGATGGGGATGGCGTGGAAGAATTATCCAGCCAGTACGTTCACGTTAGTGGGTGCTGACTGGATAACGAAAGGTTAATATGGGAGCACCTTACAGTAAGTGATCTACAGAGTGCAAAAGGATCTCAGAAACCCGCTTGATTAGTCAGAATGAACCTTAACCAAGACTTGCAAGGTTTCACGTTGCTATCATTGAGCCTGCCAAACCTCTGAAAGTGGGCATGAAAGTGTTAACCAGCTAAGCATGTTCACATTTCTGTACAATAACTGGTTAATGTAGGAGCACTTAGGCCCAGATTCTCAAAATGGCACTGTTCAGAAGGCATCGGTAGATGCCCGAATGGCGCCTAAGTTAAGTGTTTTAATTCGTCACTAACGGTGCAGTAATTGACCGCACTGCTAAAAACCAATTCAAAAAGTAATTAAGAGAAAAAGTAGGCGTCTACAAAAAATCACGTTTATGTAGGCGCTTACTAGTGCTGAACATCAAAAGAGGCGCTGCTAAATGCGATTCTATATCGAAGAAAGGCGCCAGAAACGTAGGTCTGTAAAACCCTAGAAATTTCCAGGTTTATCGTCAGCAGTGGTCACCAAAACACCAAATATATTGGCTTTTCAGTTTCCAAAGGGTTTAATGACAGCATCTTAGATTTCATTCAAGATGAGATCTCCGAAAATAATTTATTCATATTTATTGCATGATCCTCTGGATTGTTACATTGGGAATGGTAGATTTGAAGGTCATCACGATAACAATGAAAGGTGAGACCACAGGACATTATTTACAATTGGGTAAATATAGATATTAAACATGACTAGAGAAAAACTAGCCCTTGCGTAGAACATCTTAACTCACAACTCATAAATCACCCTTCCAAGAAAGCAATCGAGTATGTTCGGAATAAAAATCATTCAAGACTCTGCTCTTGACACCAGTGTCAGAGACCTTCAATAACAGCATCGTGTGATCAATGGTGTCGAAATGCATCGGTTAGATTGAGAAAGACTAGGAGTGGACTTCCCTTTATCTAGACTCAGCCTTACATCATCGACAAGGGAAAGCAAAACTGTCTGTGTGCTAAATCCTGAATGAAACCTAGACTGATAAAGATCCAGCTAGTTCTTCTCACACAAAGACGCCTCCAAATGACCAAAGAAGGCTCTTCCAATTGCTGTAACAAGATGCATATGGTTTGGTCATTTTCGACCTGGATTTGTGTATGCTACGTTCTTGCCTTTTCCAAATCTAAATTGAAAGTGAATTACATTCAGGTGCATACAATATTTTCCTGTACAAATGCACTCAAAATTTAAGTTGTTCGATTATAGGCTGTTCAGTTTTAATTTCATTGGTGTGGGGGGGGGGAGGAGTGAAGTGATTTGATCAGTATCTAATGATGGTTATTAAATAGAGCAGTGGCCTTCACTAATTTTTAAGTTGGGGTCCCCACGATGACTGTAGCTGCTGGCTGCCAGTCCACCCCACTCCGACATACTTGTTCTGGAGCGGGCTCAGTAGCCGCAAGCTGAAGGTCCCGAGATGACTCATCTGCTGGCTCTGCTCTGGAAGAAGCAAGTTACGTCGGAGGGGATGGACCCGGCAGACACAGGGAGTTGTGGCAAAGTCCCGCAATAACTGCATCTGCTGAGTCCACCCCCTCCAACGTAACTTACTTCTTCCAGAGCAGAGCCGGCAAATGAGTCATTGCGGGACCTTCCTGCACCTCAGCACGGCTGCCGACTATGCTGCAGAGAAAGTAAGTCAGAGGTAATGTGACCATTTATTTTTTTCATCAAAAGGAGACATCTATTAATTGACTGTGTATCCTTTCTTTCATTTCTTTCTTTCTGTACTCAGGCCAAACAATTGTCCCTTTCCATTCCCTCCCTCCTTCCTTCCCATGTCCTTAGTGCCCCTGGTGCCTCCTTCCCATGTCCTTAGTGCCCCCAGTGCCTCCGTCTTGTGTCCATGCTGCCCCAGTGTCTCCGTCTTGTGTCCATGGTGCCCCCAGTGCCTCCTTCTTGTGTCCATAGTGCCCCCAGTGCCTCCGTCCTGTGTCCATGGTGCCCCCAGTGCCTCCTTCCTGTGTTCATAGTGCCCCCAGTGCCTCCATCCTGTGTCCATAGTGCCCCCTTCCCGTGTCCTTAGTGCCCCCAGTGCCTCCTTCTTATGTCCCCCCACTGCCTTCCAGATTTTGTCCACCCCCAAAGCCAGTCTGTCTACCTATCTCTCTCCCTCCCTGCCACGCTAAAGCCAGCCAGCATGCCTGCCTACATCCTTCCCTCCCTGCCGCGGAAAAAGAAAAAGCGCCTCTCTCCTTCCTTTCCCCCGGACCGCGCCACTGCAATCTTACCTCCCCGCTGCTGAAACTAATCGCCGACAAGAAGTCTTCTTTCCGACGTCAATTCTGACGTCGGAGAGGACGTTCCGGGCCAGCCAATCACTGGCTGGTGCAGAACGTCCTCTCCGACATCAGAATTGACATCAGAAAGAAGACTTCTTGTCGCAGCAGCAGCGGGGCGGTAAGATTGTAGCGGCGCGGACCGGGGGAAAGGAAGGGCAGGAGGACCCGGACCTGGCTGGCTGTGCACCCCCCAAGCCGTGCACCCGGGGCTGACCTACCCCCCCCCCCCTTGGTACGCCACTGGCTTGATGGACCATTGGTTTGACCCAGTAAGGCTATTCTTATGTTCTCTGTGAAGCTTAATGTCATGGGCTTGATATAGGGTTACCAGATTTTACTTTTTAAAAAAGAGGACACGTAGCCCCGCCCAATTCTGCCTCCAGCTCTGCCTCAACCCCGGCCCTACACAAACCTCGTCTCTTCAGGGCCCGTGACTGGAGCGCATCTGCGTGTGCACGGAAGCGACGCAGTGATATCACATGCATGAGCGCTTGCGTTGTGATGTCACCATGTCGCATCCATGCATGCGCAGATACTCTCCAGAGGTGGCCCTGATCTCAATGCTTTTCAAAACTCGGATAAAGTGCCGGGTTTTGAAAAGCCATCCGGATGCCTGGACAGTCCTCTAAAAGGAAGACATATCCGGGTAAATCTGGTAACCCTAGCTAAATATCAACCCCCCCCCCCCCCTCCAGTGATCTCAAACTTGCGGCCCAGGATACTAATTTGAGGCCCTTGGCATGTTTATCATAATCACAAAAGTAAAATAAAAGGTATCGTTGGTCATCTGTCTCTTTAGCTATAAATGACAATATTATTATTAAGACTTTAGCCAAAAGGAAAGATTTATAAACTATAAAGACATTAACTCTTTTTTCTGAGGACCTCCAAGTTCAAAATGTGGCCCTGCTTTAGATGGTGATTGGAAGAATGATTTTATTTTTCAGCGTGTTTGCTTGAGAAGTCAGATATCACTTGGCTTTCATGCATGACCCGAATGACCCTGGTTGTAAAAAGTGTGGTTAAAATCAGGAGACAGCGGCAGTCAGCACTGTCTTCCTTCTTTTCTGCTGAGAGTACAAGGGGCCCTTTTGCACGTGTTCCCTAATTTTACATTCTCTGGTCTTGCACAACCTGTAGCCTCTACACACGGATGTTGGATGGGGCTGAAAGAGCTCTCCACTTGTTATTTTTGTGTCCGAGTCTCAAAGAGGGAACAAGGGAGAGTCAAATGCTCTCCACCCTTCCATCTCCTGCCTCCTGCACAGTTCATGCTAACCAGTGTGTAGCCCTTCCTGCAAAATCAGCTTTATGGTGACAATATATTAAGTAATCTGGAGAGCAGAAGGTTGAGAGAGGTTCGGTACCTCTGAAGGTGATAGCAAACCATCAGCTCGTATTTAAGATGTTTGGCACAAGCCAAGTGGCTATAATATATAAAAGAAGTATTACCAGCCTAGTGCATGGGGCACACCTAGTCCCATTGGGTTTTCCGGATATCCACAATGAGACAGAGCTGCACTGCTTCAGTTGCATGCAAATCTAACTTATGGATTTTCTTTGTGCCCTAAAGGGGGCTGGGAATAGCTGCTCCGGACTGAAGCTGCATTTAACCAGAGCAGATGCAAGTGATGGTACCCTATGCTGCCGGATGAGAAGCTTGCAATGATACACTGCTAGAGATAATTAATTGCACTCATCCTAGGGCTTTACCCAAAGCACTGTCAGAGATCAGATTATGGGTATGCTTCTGAGCAGCTAAGAAGAACTGTCGCTGCATAAGCAGCACTGAATTACCTAGACCGGGGGTCGGCAACCTGCGGCTCCAGAGCCGCATGCGGCTCTTTTCCACCTTTGCTGCGGCTCTGGTAGTGTGTCACGCAGGCATGCAGCTTAAGTCCGGCGTCGCGGCGGGAAATAGCCATGCTGAGCAGTGAGCTCAGCACATACACAGTTGAAAGCCTTGCTTGCTGATTGGTCCGGCGGCCCCGTCCCGCCGTGCCGCCGGACCAATCAGCAAGCAAGGCTTTCATCTGTGTAGTGCTGAGCTCACTGCTCAGCATGGCTTGGCTATTTCCCGCCGCGACGCCGGACTTGTAAGATGCAGCCTGAAAAAGAAATCATCCTGGCCGGGGTCGGTGTCATGCTCCGGAGATCTACAGCCTTCCTATCTCCCTCTCTCTTCTACCTGCTTCCGGCCACATCCCCTGCTCCGCGGCTCTCTTCGGCAACTCAGCAGCAGCGATCGACACAAGCTTCTGATGTCGGGGCCTACCCTCTGCGAGTCCCGCTTGTTTCAACTTCCTTTTTCCACAAAGGCGGGACTCGTAGAGGGAAGGCCTCGATGTCAGCAGCTTGTCTTGATCACCGCTGCTGACGAGTTGCTGAAGAGAGCCGCAGAGCAGGGGGGTGTTGCCAGGTGCAGGACTCGTGGGTGAGGGAGGAGAAGAGAGAGGGGAGGGAAACAAAAGGAAATATTTCATACTGGGCTGGGCCGGAGTGGAGGGAGGGTAGAAAGATTCTGGCTACAGGGTGCATTAACAAAGGAAAAGGGGGGAAAGCTGAAAATGGAGATAGTGACACAAAGAAGAGAAAGGGTAAGCAGGACCTACTGAATAAGGATAGAGATACAGAGGGGACATGAAGAGGAGGTGAAATAGAGACATAGAAGTAATGCTGAAAAAGTGTGTGGGGGGAGATAAAGACATTGAAAGGGCAAATGGTGAACATGGCGTAAAGATAAGGACAGAGACAAATGAAGATTCTGAAAAAGTGGTGAGATAGGGATATAGGTGAGATGGACACAAAGAAGGGTGATGCTGGAAAATAGGTGGAATGGTAATTCTGACAGACACAGAAGGGAAATGCTGGATCAAGGAGAGATGGGGCTCAGACTGGATGGAATGAGGAGAAATGCCTTGTTGGCCCGGAACTTCCTCTCCTGCGTCAGAATTGACGTCAGGGAGCGGAATGCTGGTCAGCGCAACACTTCTGCAGGGAAAGCTTGGGACGGCGGTGGCTTGGGGGCTGTTCCCCGATTGCGGTGGCAGCAAACCGAGTGGCTTGGGGGAGGGCACGGAGACAGAAAGAAGGGGGAACAGGGAGACAGAAAGAAAAAGTTGGGGGAGAGAATGAGGTCTGGAGGAGAGGAAACATACAGGAGGCTGAAAGAAAGGAAGAAAGATTGGATGCACAGTCAGAAGAAGAAAGTGCAACCAGAGACTCATGAAATCACCAAATAGCAAAGGTAGGAAAAATGATTTTATTTTCAATTTAGTGATCCTGTATATAGCATTAAGATAAGAAACAATATATGCAGTGTTAGATTTGTTTTATAATGGTTTTGCGGCTCCAAGTTTTTTTTTCTTTTCGAAAACGGGTCCAAGTGGCTCTTTATGTCTTAAAGGTTGCAGACCCCTGACCTAGACCTATGTGACTGTCTGTGGGGAAAGGAGACTAAGGGGTTTGTCATGTGCTAAGGTCTCTTTTGAGTATGGATCCAAGATGGCCAACAGTGCCATTTTCTTATTAGTGGCCTTGTGCAAATTGCACAATTACCGCATGGCCATTAGCGCCTGAACCCTCAGCGCCACTTATTTAGTAGACATTAAGAGCTCTCGCACTAATCAGTCAGCATGCAGCAATGCCCACATGCTACCCGATTAGCAAGGGCATGCCTACTCTCTGCCCCCCAAACGCACTAACTATGCTAAAGAATAGAATTTAATTTTTAGTGCATGGCTCCTGAGCATGACCCAGCACTAAGCATGCATTGATGCATACCGTCACTTAGTAAAACGGTGCTGCAAAATGTTGATTTTTCATGTCATGGGCCCATAAGCAATATGAAAACTTACATGTTGAACTTCTGTAATTTTTTATTTTGTTTTCACATAAAAGGATGGGGTTGGACCATTACAAACTGTTCTAACAGAATTCATTAACACCTCATTTTTTGTTTCTGGTGACTTTAGTCACCTTTCCCCAGAGACGATCATAAATGAACATAAAAAGTTGCCTCCGCTGAGGCAGACCAGAGGTCCATCTCGCCCAGCGGTCCGCTCCCGCGGCGGCCCATCAGGCCCACTGCCTGAACAGTGGTCTCTGACTAATTTTACAAATTACCTCTAATCCTATCCCTCTAACCTTACCTCTACTCCTATCTGTACCCCTCAATCCCTTTGTCCTCCAGGTACCTGTCCAGACCCTCTTTGAAGCCCTGTAGCGTGATTCTGGTTATCACATCCTCCGGTAGCGCGTTCCATGTATCCACCACCCTCTGGGTGAAAAAGAACTTCCTGGCATTTGTTCTAAACCTTTCCCCTCTCAATTTCTCTGAGTGCCCCCTTGTACTTGTGGTTCCCCATAGTTTGAAAAATCTGTCCCTGTCCACTTTTTCTATGCCCTTCATGATCTTGAAGGTTTCTATCATGTCTCCTCTGAGTCGTCGCTTTTCCAGCGAGAAAAGCCCTAGCTTTTTCAGTCTGTCAGTATATGAGAGGTTCCCCATACCCTTTATCAGCTTAGTTGCTCTTCTCTGGACTCTCTCAAGTACCGCCATGTCCTTCTTGAGGTACGGCGACCAGTACTGGACACAGTACTCCAGGTGCGGGCGCACCAATGCACGATACAATGGCAGGATGACTTCCTTCATCCTGGTCGTGATACCTTTCTTAATGATACCCAACATTCTGTTCGCTTTCCTTGAAAAAAGTAGCAAATACACAATACTACCATGAAGAACTTGAGGCTCCTTTTATCAAACCGGCGAACTAAATGCTCCGACGCTCATTCGATTCCTACAAGCATTGGAGCTTTAACTTCTCTGGCCCATGGTATAAAGCTCTACCGCAGTTTGATAAAAGGACCCTTGGTATTTAGGAGAAAGGAAGCATGGGTCACTATCTGCTGAAAAGAAATATTTCTGGCCAACCTATTTGCTCGTTGTTACTACCATGCATCACAAACCTGCCCTCAGGGACCCCCTAATAATTGAGTTTTCAAGGTATTTATGTCTCACTAGTATATATATATATATATATATATATATATTGTATCTATGAGGGATCTTCAAAAAGTTTCTGTCCTTTTAGTTTTTTAATGTGCCTTTGTACCAACTCTCCCACTTCAACCATTTCCCATGAAAATACGAAAGTGCGGAAACCTGTTGAAGAACCTTCATATATATTCATGTCTATGGATATATGAAGATGAAGATAGTTAAAGACCACGGCTCTGATATTCAGATGGTGGGAGTTACCAGGCTGACTCCCCACAGTTGGTGTTGAGCATAGCTGGCCAAGTAGATCAACGCTGACTGAATGAGTTTAGAGCGGCCAAAGCTGGATTATTTTACAAGTCGAGTTATTTTATCACTAATTGGATTATTTTAGGACAAGGTCTCATGGCACAAAATAGGACCATGTTGATAACGTCCCCCCTTTAAATAGAGAACGGTTTCCAGTTTTATCTAATATTGATTCCTTGTCAATGCCTGATGCTATTGACTTAAGGAATCAAACTTTAGAATGACGTTCAGATAAAACTACCCCTTGTAAACAAAATTACTTCTAGAAGGTACACGTGTCAGCCATGATTTACAGATCAATTGAGAGTTGAAAAGAGCAGACAAGAAACAAAAAGAAAATATCCTGATGCCTATGCTTTACAAAATTATAAAGTCGCTATGCAGAATTATCAATATTTGGCAGCAGTTTCCAAGAAAGATGATTTTGAATGAAGAGTAGAGAAGGCTTGTGTAAATTCAAGAAAATTGTTGTTCATATGGAGGGCCATTTTTTATATGATGTCCAAATCCGCGTTTGGACGATTTGCGGAAGATGCACAAAAATTCATACCATATATGACCATTTTCAAAACTGCAAAACCTCTGTCCTGTGTTCTCCAAAAATGGCTATTTTTTAAAAAAGCATGTCCAAAAGAAGAATGTACAAAACAAGTCATTGGGCTATTTGTAGACGGCTGGCCACACATTCACCCCAGCAGAGCACCACAGTGAACTTCACATAAAAGGTCCCAGGTAGACATCTCAGCATAACAATCTTATATTGTGTGGTGAGCCCTCCAAAACCAACCCAAAACATACTGGACCCAACAATAGACCTAATGCCTGCAATGTATTTTTATCATTATTCATTTCCTTTGGTTATTGCTTATTACTTATTTATTTGTATGTAGTTGTTTTACTTAGGCCCCTGAAGCAGACATTTGTGCCAAAACACAGCCCGTTTCAGGTCTGTCCCAACCTGGAAGGGGGCACATGGTGCTTTGTTTTGTTTGCTGTTTGATGTGTGCTTCGATTCCTTCTGTTGGTTTGAATTTAGGTTCAACATCTGTATTTAAGGCTTTGAAATAAGATTTAAAACTCCCATTTTAATAATCATTTCGAAAGAGTTAAAGAAGGCTTCCATCAGACTTTTAATGAAAAATAATTTTGTGGATTGAAGAAGATTGAGAATTCTGGAGCAAGTTCTCCAAATCTTTTCTATCTATGTTTATGAGGAAATTGGCATTACATCAAGGGGTTCAAGGAAGGTTTAGATAGGTTCCTAAAGGATAAGGGGATTGAGGGGTACAGATAGAAGTAGAGGTAGGTTATAGGAATAGTCAGGGACCACTTCACAGGTCATAGGCCTGATGGGCCGCCGCGGGAGTGGACCGCTGGGCGCAATGGACCTTTGGTCTGACCCAGTGGAGGCAACTTCTTAAGTTCTTATAAGAATTTGTAGAAGATATGAGTTATTTGATATATAGACCCAATCACAGTATTGGAACAACAATCAGATTGATCTTCGGATCAAACAAATATGATGCTATATCAGACCACTATCACAAACTCCACTGGCTACCTGTAAACACACAAATTAACCTTCAAAATATCCTTCATTATGTTCCATATCCCACAAACCAATGCCACATAGCAAATAATCTACATCTTCTCCAACTACATCTTCTCATCACCTAGAATCTACAACACACACCATCTGATCATCCCTTTGGCCAAAGGAGTCAAATATAAATGTATATTTAACACCCTATATACCTATATTGCCACCAGAACCTGGAATAGCCTCTCTACAACCATCACAATCGGGCCGACCTACCTTGGTTTAAAAAAAGCACAGAAATCTTTTTTGTTTGACAGACATCTTTTTTTTTTTTTTTTTTTTTTTAATTTTCTTTATTCATTTTCAAAATTACATTAAGTGTTAAATATATTCATTCACATTAACAATAAATACATCACTTACAAACAATCTTTGATACTTTTCATAAATTCTTATCCCTTCCCCTTTTCCATCCCTCCCACCCATATATTCCATTATCATATAAAACATGTAATAATAGAATTCCCCCCTCCCTACACCTTAAGTTGATAAATATAAGAGAAACAATTTCAAATTAATCTTTACAATATCTTGTCAATGGTTTCCACACATCCTGAAACTTCTTAAAATATCCCCATTGTAATGCAATCAACCTTTCCATTTTATAGATATGGCATAAAGAATTCCACCAGAAGTTGTAATTTAATCTCCTCCAATCCTTCCAATTATATGTAATTTGCTGAATGGCAACACCAGTCATTATAAATAGTAATTTATTATTATTCGCAGAAATCTGACTTTTTGCTCTCATTTCCATACCAAATATCACAGTATCATAGGATAATGCCACTGGGTTATCTAACAAATTATTAATTTGGTCCCAAATTGATTTCCAAAAATTCATAATACATGGGCAATGAAACAGTAAATGATCTAAAGTTCCTGCTTCCAGATGACAATGCCAACATCTATTAGACAAAGAACTATCTAATTTTTGCAACCTAACAGGGGTCCACAACGCTCTATGCAACAGAAAAAACCAAGTTTGTCTCATAGATGCTGACACCGTACATTTCATCCTCCAAGACCAAATTCGTGGCCATTGAGATGCAGTAATTTCATGCTTAATCTCAATGCTCCAAATATCTCTTAAACCAGTTTTTAATTTCTTTTTATTGAATCCACTTAACACTTTGTACCACTGGGCGCCCTGGTGACCCAAGAAGTCTGTCTGAAAACACAGAAACTCCATACTTTAATGATTATTAAGGTTTTTCCAATCAGGGAACCCCGACTGAATGGCATGCTTCAGTTGCAACCATCTAAAATTTTCTGAGTTTTTAAGACCAAATTTATGTTGCAACTGTGAAAATTCAAGCATAGTACCATTAGAAATAACATCATCCAATATTCGTATTCCTGCTACCATCCAGTGCTTCCAGACTAGTCTCTCTCCGCCAATTTGGATCTTGGAGTATGTTTGACAGACCTCTACAATCCAGCAATAAAATCTTTTCTCTAACTCAAGAACAGTACACAACAATTTAATTATGGCAATTCTATTCCTGCTAACTGTCTCTTGCAACGTAACATCACCACAAACCAAGTCCACTCTCATCTCGTGTTCCTAACTAATCTTACAAGCTGTATTTTAGCATATTAAAGCCACAGAAACTCTCCTATTCTCTGCACAGACTTTCTGCTTGCAAAACGCCATCAACCTGTATCTGAAATATTCCTGTGATGCTATATTGCTATTAATTCTCCACCTCTCTTTGCAAATCTCTTGCACTTGAACTTGTACCTGAAATTTTTCTATGTAAACTCACCAAATATACTCATAGCTAAGCATGAAAATGTAATTCCCCATATTTTATATGGGTCTCTTCGCTGTAAGTCCTAAGAAATCTCTTAAAACTCACCTAGTAAATTATGTAAATGTAATTCCTCATATTTATAAATCGCCTAGAACCTGTAATGGATAAGTGCGATGAGATGTGTTTGGGTTTTGACAAAGGAGAGAGGTACTAATCCTGATTTCAAATCACAAGGGAACTCAAAACAAAATAAAATTGGGCTCCAGAACAAACATGACTACTTTCTTCCCACAGAAGCTCTTCCTCTTTTCGTACAATAATGCACTTCTTTAAAACAGAAGACTGGACTTTTACTGTCTCTGTGTTGCAGTTGTGTCTCTTCATAGAGACTGATGGGAGAGCTTCCAGTAAGGGAGAAACATAGGGAGCTGGAAGAACCAGCAATGGAGAACAGAATGGTGGCACAGGCTGAGGTGGGGAGGTGTCCGGGAAGAAAGGAGTCATGGGAGAAATGGAAAGTGAAGAGAGAGTGAAGAATCAGAAATGAAGGCATTCTGGGGAGGGGGGGGGGTAAGATGTGGAAGCGACAGAGAATAAGAGCAGGAAAGTGGTGGAAGAGGTGAGAAGAACAAGGGCGAGTTTAAGATGAAATGGAGAAAATAGATGGTGAAATGCAATGCTAGACAGCCACTAAGAGTGAGAAAAAAATAAACCATCTACCTAATAGAAACCTTGAGATGAAATAAGGCAAGGGTACAAGGATCTCAAAGTCCCTTCTTGAGGGCCGCAATCCAGTCGGGTTTTCAGGATTTCCCCAATGAATATGCATTGAAAGCAGTGCATTCACATAGATCTCATGCATATTCATTGGGGAAATCCTGAAAACCCGACTGGATTGCGGCCCTCAAGGAGGGACTTTGAGACCCCTGAACTAGATAGACTAGGACAGGGGTCTCCAAACTTTTCGTCACAAGGGCCACATTGGGTACTTCAGCTCTTTTCAGTAGGCCACAGTAAAAAAAAAAAAAAAAAGATATGTAACTCTAGATATATGAGTTTTATTGAAAGCAAAAAATGGTATAAACTAATTACAGAGTATGTGAGATTAACTTATAGTATATTAATGACAATGAACACTGCCAGCTAATTCTCATATTTTCACTGCACCACTGCAAGTATTCTTATGGACAATTAACCATAACGGCTAGTAACGAACTTCCAGATTAAATTTAAAGATTCGTCACAGCGCCACAGCTACCTGCAATGCCGCGAGTTGACACTGTCGATTGAGGCTGAACAAGTACAAAGATATAGTACGAAGTAGACAATTATGATTCAGTATTAAAGTTGTGAATAATATTAATATTAACATAATATGGAGTATCGACATATTTTGAACACTATTTTAATTAATGCATTTGAGATCTACCAACACCTCATGGGTTGTTGTTTTTTTTGCAGATTCTCATTGGAAAATTAGTCCAATTGGCATATTTCCGCACAATTCTTCTGCGGGCTGGATAAAATCATATCGCGGGCCATACTTTGGAGACCCCTGGACTAGGAGAAAAAGACAAGCTTGGAGACTTGAAGTTTACGCCTCGGTGGACCTACTTTCAGGGCAAGCAGAGGTTCAGAAGGTCCCTAATCTAGGTCAGTGTGTTTGAGATTCCTACTTATTTCATTTCTAGCATTTTGGCTGTGAATGCTCCCTATGCAGTATTTCCAAACCCATCAAGTCCCAGAAAGCAAGAACTAGGATCAGGAAGAAAGCCTTTGCCTTCATCTCATAACATGGTCAACTGCTTGCTAGGTTCCCCACCAAAACCAGTTCCTTTGGAAACATATCTTATGATGCATTTTATGTTCCTGTGGAGCATTAAGGCATTTTTCCTTATGCCAAAGGAAATCAGATCACATTTGTGACTGAAGTGTATCTCCAGCCTTTGCAAAAGTGACAAAAACTGTTCTCATCACAGCTTTTGGTTCAATCACCTCATCAGCTTAAAAAATGGTTAAAGTTACAGGAAACTCTTTTGCAATAAGAGCACGAAGGAACTGTCCAGAGTACGACTGAATGGAGATATGCCTGAAAGGGGGAAGCAAGCGGACTCAGTACAAGATAAAAATAATTGGCTTGAGCAAGCAAAATGGTACCAGCGTACTGTGGTTTGTCTTCATGTGATCTGGGAAGAGGAAGCTAATGACATTGCTGGGGAGAGGTATAGAGCAGTGCGATGCTCTCACCGTCCCCTCTTCGTGAAACATTGCACAACGAAGATTTCTGCGCAGGTTACGAATTTGGGAGTCATGCTGGGCTTTTGTTCTCATTTAAACCACAGTTTCAGGCTTGAGTAAATTGAAACTACTGATCCTGTAGAGGATTTTCAGTCAATTACACTGAGTTTAATATTGAGTGGTTATACGTAACTCACTTTATATTGGGCTACCTGTTTCAATGTTGAAATCTCTCCAGGATGTCCAGAATACAATAAGAACATAAGAATTGCTATACTGGGACAGACCGAAAGTCTATCAAGCCCAGTCTCCTGTTTTCAACATTGGCCAACTTGGGTCCCAAGTACCTGGCAGAAACCCAAAGAGTAGCAACATTCCAGAGCCGAGATTGTGATGTCATAATGCCTCATTCCACCAATGCCTAAGAGCCAACATTATCAGTGATGTCACAACGGCTTCACTGTCCTCTGCTTGGCTCACATAAGAACATAACAGCTGCCATACTGGGTCAGACCGAAGGTCCATCAAGCCCAGTATCCTGTTTCCAATAGTGGCCAATCCAGATCACAATTACCTGGCAGAAATCCAAAGAGTAGCAACATTCCAGAGCTGCTATTGTGACATCATAATGCCTCATTCCACCAATGCCTAAGAGCAAACCTCAGCAGTGATGTCACAATGGCTTGATTGTCCTATACTTGGATCACATAAGAACATAAGAGTTGCAATACTGGGACAGACTGAATATTCCTCAAGTCCAGTATCCTGTTTCCAACAGCAGCCAACCCAGGTCCCAAGGAGTGAAACAGATTTTATGCTGCTTATCCTAGGAATAAGCAATGGATTTCCACAAGCCATCTCAATAATGGCCTATGCACGTCTCTTTTAGGAAACTATCCAAGGCTTTTTTAAACCCTGCTAACTGATCTATTATGTGGTTTTTCCCATTACTCCATATTTGAAAGGTTTGCATTGGCTCCCCATAGAAGCTCAAATAAAATTTTAAATATTTTTGCTCCTTCATAGAATTACATGGGGAGAAGTTACATGGCATTTCTTGTTGAATTTACAGTCTTACACTCCAAGTAGGTCATTGTGATCAGAGGGTGCTTGATTTCAGATGGCTCTTGACTTAAGAAGGGTCCATTTTGAGGTGTCACAAAGGCACACCTTCTCAGTCGGACCTCAGGATTATAATTGTCTCCTCCCCCTTTAGTTATGTTTCATTAGTAAATGGGCCATGGCTATATTGAGAAATGGGATGGGTTGTAGAAGCAAAAATTAGCATATTTAAACTAAAACTTAATTATATAGACCAGGTCTTCAACCCAAAGGTGCTCGACTCAGTTTACAATAAAGTAAGTTTAGTGCATAAATATGGAAGAAGAATGGCTGAGTTTCCAAAGTGTTTCGTAAACAAGAAAGTTTTCAAAGCGTTCCGAAATAAAACGAAGGGGCCTAGACTTCTAAGTGAAAGTGGTAGCTCATTCCAGAGCTCAGTTGGGCAATGTAGAGGTAAGATCCGTGGACCATGTTTGCTCACTTCCAAATGCAAACAAGTATTGCAAATATTAAGGGGCCCTTTTGCACTAACTGATGTATTGCATGTTGGTGATTATATAACGGGCATCGTAGCATTTGGTGCATGTTAATTGTTAGCATGCACTAAATCAATTAGCACACTTTGGTAAAAGGACTCCTAAAACTGGCATATTCAAATGCAGCTAAAAGCATGCACAGTTGCCAGACTGCCTTGCTACGTTATTGGCGGTCTTATATCCAGCCAAATCCTCCGAGGTGGAGATTACAACATCTATGAATGCGTCATAAACAATGCAGCATCTGTTATGACAACACAATCCCATACATCAAATTAAGTCATCACAAGCGATCTCAACTGCAACGGCTATAACAGAAACGCAGAAGCCACTTTTAAAGAGAAGTACGTTTCATTTAGGGAAGAAAAGTCACATGCATACATTGGATTTCCAAAACCACATTTGAGCTCTTCCCCCCCATTTGACCCACAGCACAATCAGAAGTTGCAACATGTACAGACTCCTTCAGCATGTGACCTTTGGCCCTTCTCATTTTGAAAGGGAACAGTATTAGTTGGTTCATTTTGAATTTAAGAAATGTGCACGTGTTAGGGACAGAAGGACTAAGATGGGTTCATAGTCATTCGCGCGCGGGACTTCGGCATGCGGACCCCAGCGTGCCATCTAAAAAGTTACTTTTAAAGAGCTCCGATGCAGGGTGTAAGTGGGGACCCCCCCCCCCCCCACACACACACACACACACACACATTACCTCATACTCTTCGCGCTGCCGTTGGGGGATTGGAACCCTCCATTATAGAGTAAACTTAACTTTTTCCTGATTTTCTCTAGAATGTGGGGGGTTGCACCCCCCACGCCCCCCCCCCCAACGGCAGCACGAAGAGTATGAAGTAAAGTGTGAGGGGGTTCCCCCTCCACACACCCCCGTCAGAGCTGCGCTGGGGTCTTCCAACAAATTGTCGGCGCGGTGAAGTCTCGCGCGCTTTTGTCCCGTCACCACCAGGATGAGGGGTGGGAGTGGGTGTGTATTTAATTTACAAAGCCCCGCTAGCGTTTTTTAGCACCGGCTGCCGCAGTAATTGCTCCAGCGCTCATGGAATTCCTGTGAGCGTCCAAGTTGTTACCACCACGGCCGGCGCTAAAAACGCTAGTGCGGCTTTGCAAAGGAGGAGGAATATTTTTGATTATATAATTCTTACTGTGTTAATTAATTTTATCGTATACGTTTCGAGTTTTATTCTATTTGATATATCGCTTATTAACACGCGGTTTCTATACAAACTTTACAAAAATATAAAACCACACCTTGTGACGTTTTAATTAAAGTGTGTAATGAAATGTAATCAAATTAATAAAATCCTTAATGCAGAAGACAATGAGGCAATATTGTTGTGCCCTAAAATTGGCCCTGAAGCAGTGGACAAACTAGCGGTCCGTGAAACGCCGGCCGCGTCAACCTCTGTTAGTTTTTTCAAACTGTGAAGTGCTCCAGTGTGGAATATATTAATCACAAGCTACAATTAAGAAAAAAAAAGATAAAATAGGTTAAAAATAGTTAAAGAGTTAGAAGTTAAAGAATAATAGAAATGCACTAACCAGGATTATAGTATGGAGTAGAAATTCGGACGAATATCGATGAGACTATAAGCGTAGGACTCCTTAACTCTGAGGGCTTTTCCTGCACAAACAATGTGCTTAAAAAAATGCTTCTACAATGCTCAACACATGGTTTAAGACGAATATAAGAATGAGTGACAGAATATATATCATTTCATGAGTGGAGTATTGATTCTTATTGTATACGGACTACTAATACCACTCAGTTATAATTTTTTGAAGCTCCTTTTTCTGGAGCCATATGGTAACCCTAGTATAGTGAAGTTGATGTCAGGTCAAAAGCGCGCCGGGACAAAGGCGCGCCCAGACAATTGAGCGCAGCGCGGAGGCGCGCGCCGCTCTAAAATTACTGTTTTTAGGGCTCCGACGGGGGGGGGGCGTGGGGGGGAACCCCCCACTTTACTTAATAGACATCGCGCCACGTTATGGGGGCATTGTGGGGGGTGTAGGGGGTTGTAACCCCCCACATTTTACTGAAAACTCAACTTTTTCCCTGTTTTTAGGGAAAAAGTTCAGTTTACAGTAAAATGTGGAGGGTTACAACCCCCCAAACCCCCCATAATGCCGGCGCGATGTCTATTAAGTAAACTGGGGGGGTTCCCCAACAAAAAACCCCATCGGAGCCCCTAAAAACTGTAATTTTGTGCGGCGCGCACCTCCACGCTGCGCTCAATTGTCGGCGCGTGCTTTTGTCTTTCGCGCCGTTGTCTATGAACCAGTGAAGTTTGGTTACAGGGATCTTTAGAGGAAACGGAATACTAAGAAGAGAAATTGTACCTTTTATTTTCTGAAAAAATGGCTTATTCCTAGATGGGCAAGTAGAAATTTGGCCAGCTGGTTGGACGAGATTTTCAGGAAGTCAACCATCCTGATCAGAAAAGGATTCTCTATGGTAGGCAAATTACAGGTAATGTCCAGTGCGTGGAAAACATAATGCACCAGTCACGAGTGCAAAGGAGAACGGTCTCAGCATCTCTTTCGATCAGAGAGATTGAGGGCCCCTGTTTGTTCCACTGGAATATCCGAATAAGCAGGAAGGCTTTTCTAAACTGAGTTAAGCAGTTCTGTCTACTTTGGTGGAAGCGGCATGAAAATCTGATGCCCTCCCCTGCCCCCCCCCCTTGACCTTCGCACTGGCAGTGCAGTCAGTTTGCAGAAATGAGGCAATTAAGCCTGTTCAGAGAGGTGGAGCTCCTTGTATTATATACCCTTATAGCAGGGATGTCAAAGTCCCTCCTGGAGGGCCGCAGTTTTCAGGATTTCCCCAATGAATATGCATGAGATCTATGTGCATGCACTGCTTTCAATGCATATTCATTGGGGAAATCCTGAAAACCCGACTGGAATACGGCTCTCGAGGACCGGAGTTCCCTACCCCTGGTCTACAGCATCGGCAGATCTCTTTCAATAGACACAAAAAAGTGTTTTTTATCTTTATCAAGTTTATTTAATCTTTGATATACCATTTATCAAAAACATATCTAAACCAGGGGTCTCAAAGTCCCTCCTGGAGGGCCGCGATCCAGTCGGGTTTTCAGGATTTCCCCAATGAATATGCACGAGATCTATGTGCATGCGCTGCTTTCAATGCACATTCATTGGGGAAATCCTGAAAACCCTGGATTGCGGCCTTCCGGGAGGCACTTTGACACCCCTTCCTCATAGGGTGTATGTGGTAGACCTAATTAATTCAGCCACTTTGTTAACTGAGGACTATGAGAAGAAAACAAAGCCCTAAGACTCCGATGACCATACGGCCTAATAATAGCTTGGAATTTTTAAAATATTTTCCAGAGGAGTGACCTAGTGGTAGAGCGGCTGCCACAGCACCCAGAGGGTGTAGGATCGAATCCCAGGGCAAGTCACTCATTCCTCCATTGCACCAAGTACAAAATAAGAACCTGCAAATACTTTGAACATCTAACCACAAAAAGGCGGATGGGATGTAAGTTCAATTCCCTTTCCTACTTAAAACCCTGATAATCTTGGCATCACCCTATAATGCTCTTCTGGTAATGCTATAAGATTAGGTTTACAGACCCCTAAATGACCCCTTTAAGGATGAAAAACATTAAGGCTTATTCAAAACAGAGCTTCTTTAGGAGAAACCAGCCTAGAATAATGAGTGCTAAACATGAACATTTTTCCATTTTAGCAGGCCAAAAATAACCTCGTCCAGCGCAATTTCGTTGGACAGATAAGACGTGACCTCTTTTCCATAAAATCTCTCTCCCAGCGCAGGAGCAACGGCACGAGAATTCCATCCATCGGACTGCTGTTCGTGACACCCTTTGTAGTTATTGCCTGGGCTGGATGCAATGTTGCCATGATAATGCTGGGGCAATAAGTCAGGAGCGTTGCAGGCATGTTCGGGCTCATAAAAGAGCACATGCTTTTGCTTGGTTTGCATCTTTCATCTGCCTACGTCTCGGTTTCCTTAATGTTAGGACACATGTGGTATGGATTAAGGTTTCGTGCGGCAGTGTTAACCCTTTCTCCTCCTTCAGTTCGTGATTTCCCTAGGCGCTGTTTTATTCTTCGGAGCACTGGAGGATGCAGGAGCAGGCATGGAGCGCTGGGAGAAACCGTGACCCGACAATGCACGTCGTCAATTGCGCTCCATACATCAGATACTATTTTGTCTTTTTGGCAGGGGTAGGCAATTCCGGTCCTCGAGAGCCGGAGCCAGGTCAGGTTTTCAGGATATCCACAATAAATATGCATGAGATAGATTTGCATCTCAAGGAGGCAGGGCATGCAAATCCATCTCATACATATTTATTGTGGAAATCCTGAAAACCTGACCTGGCTCCGGCTCTTGAGGACCGGAATTGCCTACCCCTGTCTTAGGGTATTTACCTGTAGAACAGGGGTCCCCAAAGTCCCTGCTTGAGGGCCGAATCCAGTCGGGTCTTCAGGATTTCCCCAATGAATATTCATGAGATCTATGTGCATGCACTGCTTTCAATGCATATTCATTGGGGAAATCCTGTAAACCCGACTGGATTCGGCCCTCAAGGAGGGACTTTGAGACCCCTGGTGTATAGTAAAGTCTAGTCTAGGGCAGGAGTTGGCAATTCCAGTCCTCGAGAGCCAGAGCCAGGTCAGGTTTTCAGGATATCCACAATAAATATGCATGAGATAGATTTGCATCTCAAGGAGGCAGTGCATGCAAATCCATCTCATACATATTCATTTTGGAGATCCTGAAAACCTGACCTGACTCCGACTCTTGAGGACCGGAATTGCCTACCCCTGTCTTAGGGTATGTACCTGTAGAACAGGGGTCCCCAATGTCCCTGATTGAGGGCTAAATCCAGTCGGGTCTTCCGGATTTCCCAAATCAATATGCATGAGATCTATGTGCATGCACTGCTTTCAATGCATATTCATTGGGGAAATCCTGAAAACCCGACTGGATTCGGCCCTCAAGGAGGGACTTTGGGGGACCCCTGGTTCTCAACTCAATCCATAAGACACGCCCAGCCAGTCAGGTTTTCAGGATACCCACAATGAATATGCATTAGGCAAATTTGCATGCATTTTCTCTATTCTAATCTAATCCTTAGGTTTGTATACCGCATCATCTCCACGTTCGTAGAGCTCGACGCGGTTTACAGTAGGAGAAATAGGAAGGAACTACAACAGAGGGTTAGAGGTAGAAGTGTGAAGAAAATTTAGAGGACTTGGGATGCCAAGATATAAGAGTTTCCTTGATTCCTAAGTTGGAGGGAGACTTACATTTTTTGAGAAAAGCCAGGTTTTCAGATGTTTGCGGAAAACTTGGAGAGAGCTCAAGTTCCGAAGAGGGGAGGTAAGGTTGTTCCAGAGCTCAGTGAAGTGTAAATCCATTTCATGCAAATATCGTTGTTTCATCTTGAAAACCTGACCGGCCGAATATGTTCTTAGAACTTTGTTGAGAACTTCTTCTACACAAAAACACCTATTCAGGCTCACAATCGAAAAACATAGACGTACAAAAAGCATCCTAAATCAGCACTTGGGCGTCCTAATCGCCAGGACGCCCAAGTGCCGATAATTGAAACCGTCTTTCTGTACGTCTAGCAAGATGTTCCAACCTCTGTACGTTCGGAGCACGAGATGGGCATGGTGGAGGCTTTGGGCGATCTCAAGGGCGGGTTAGACATGGTCATCTTGCAGCGATAATCAAACATTTTGTAAGACATCCTGGACGGAACTTATATGTTTTGGAACTAGACCTCTTTTAGAAAGGTCTAAGTGTCACAATGACCACTGCATGCATCAAGGTAAGACACCCCCACACTCCCCTAGTGCTCACTGACCCCCTCCCACCGCTCAAGAATGAGAACAGCAAGGTACAAAACTGTCTCTGAAACTATAGCATCTGGTATGGGGAAGCCTAGAAAAGCTGCACACAGATGTGCTTGGTGGGTGAAACTACTGAACCATAGAGAGGCGGACCCAGGCCCATAAGGCACTCTAGCCACTACATTTATGGTAGAATATGTGAGCCTATCCAATCCCTACTAGACTGCCTGTAGGTGCCACCTGCAGCATTAAATGCTTTTGGGGTGGTATACAGGAGGGTATGGTGGGTTTGGGGGGCTCCCCTAAATTATGGTGAGATATAGTGCTGGCACCTTTATGTGAAGTTCACAGCAGTGTCCTCTAAGTTGTCCCATTGCTCTGTCGGGATGTCTATGTGGCCGGTCCATTACTATGCCCCACCCGCGTCCAAATAGTCAGGATTAGGACGTTTTTCTGATCGAAAATGGGTTATAATGTTAGACGTTCTGGCGGCCTAGACGTCCCGGTGGCCAAGACGTCTAAGCAGGCAGTTTTCAAAAAAAAAAATTATATCTGGACATCCAGCAGTTTGCCTTTTGAAAATGGCCACTTTTGTACCTCCAGCTTTGGATGTTCAGCTGGCAACATTTTTTTAAAAATGCACATCCATGTGTCCTGGTTCCTCTGTGGGAAACAGTATCTAAACTAAACTAAACTAAACCTTAGGTTTGTATACCGCATCTTCTCCACGATCGTAGAGCTCAGCACGGTTTACAGGACTAAGATAGAATGGAACTCCAAAGGATGGTTGTAAGATTAAGAGTAAAGGAGAAGTAGAGGGTTTTAGGGAACCAGAGAGGGGGGAGGTGTTACATTTTTGAGAAAAGCCAAGTTTTCAGATGTTTTCGGAAGAGTTGGAGGGAGCTCGAATTTCAGAGAGGGGATGTAAGGTAGTTCCAGAGCTCGGTGATTCTAAAGGGGAGGGATGTCCCTAGTTTTCCAGCATGGGATATACCTTTTATAGAAGGAAAGGATAGTTTTAATTTTGGGGAGGATCTGGTGGAATTAGGATTAGAGGAATTCCAAGATAGTGGAATAGCGGGAGGAAGAATGCCGTGGAGGATCTTGAAAGTTAGGCAGGCACATTTGAAGTGGACCCTGGAGATTACTGGAAGCCAGTGAAGCTTGGACAGAAGTGGTGAGACGTGATCAAATTTACTTTGTGCGAAAATAAGCTTAGCCGCGGCATTCTGAATCTGCTGGAGTCTGAGGAAATGACGGGGGTGGGCCGGGAGAATTAAAGTTCATGAGGACATGTGCTTTTTAAGACCCTTCTATCTGCTTCTTACTACTTTACACCCTGTAAACCATGCTGGAAAACGCCTCCCCACATTCACTGACTGGCCAATTTTTAAAAAACAAACTCCACAGGGAAGACGCCATGCGTGGAAGATTAAAACAGGTGTGCTGTGTCTGCAGAAATCTCTCATTCCAGGCCATCATACATAAAATTTTCGTTGCCTCTATAGCAATTCCCTGTGGATATGGGGAACGACTGCAGAGGCCAGTTTGAAAACGATAAGGAGCCAATTCCGCTGTCACTGCAATTTAAACAGTGGTAACGGGTTAATGATAGCGCTTCCAGAGATGTTGACATTCATCTCAACTTGTGTTGTAAGCACCACACAACTTACTTCAGCCTTAATCTCTTACGACTTATGGCTTCATAGGTGATTCGTAAAACAAATACATCAAAGCAAAGAGGCTAATAGCCATTTATTAATGATTTTAACACTAGAAGCTGTAGAAAAACATAACAATGTTATTTGGACCGTGTTTTTCTTCTCCAGAACAATAAAAGGATCTAATTTACAATGGAACCAAAACTCTGGGGGCTTTTTCTTTTCTGTACAAGTTCCAAGTGTTTACAGTAAATGGCAGTAATTTGTGGTGAGCCCTGTTTTGGATTTTGCTGTCGCTAGAGTTTTCTAAAACCACTGAGAATTAGGGAAGTCAGGTGGATATACGAGGGGCGTTCAATAATTTATCTACCTCACTAAGAATGACAAAGAGTTTTCAAATAATTTTTATTTTAATTTTCCTGCAATGACTTTAACCCCTTTGAAAAGAATTCTTCTGTTTGACCTTCAAACCAGGACGTTGCAACTTTCTTCACATCTTCATCACTTGAAAACCGCTGTTCATGGAGAGATAATCTGAGGGAGCCAGGTCAGGACTGTAGGGTTGATGGTTCAGCTGCTGAAACCCATGTAGACCATGAAGAAGCAGCATGCCTGCTGTCAGTTTTTCTCGTCTTTTCTCTGTAATTGCTTTTCACAAGTGATCAGTGCTTTGGTGTAACTCTCCCTGGTTATAGTCATCTTGTGTGGTATGAACTCCAGAAGTAAAAGTCCTTCATCATCCCAGATGACAGTTGCCATGAGTTTGCATGCAGATTTTTCTGTCTAACTTTTTTTGGGGGGTGGGGGATGACTTATGCTTCTACTGCATCGAATCAAGTCTCATCTCCATACACCAAACGATGAAAAAAATTCACTTGGTCTTCATGAAGCATCTCCAAGTTCTCTTGACATCAACATTCTTGGAAACCATCAGGCACTAACCTTGGACATGTCTAACTTTTCATGAATTATTTTCCAAACTGTACCTGCTGAGATACCCATTTCTTCAGCTATTCGTCTGTCTGACAAAATTTGCCAGTCTGACATAATTAAATCCTCAACTTTCTTGCACATTTCTGTGGAAGTTGCTTCCACAGGCCATCCAGTGTAAGGGTCTCTTCAAAGGACTCTCTACCCCACTTAAAACTGCTTGCTCCAAAATTTTACTTTGTAAGATGATGGGACAGACTCGCCATAAACTGCAGTCATGCATTCATGGATCTCCTTTGGCTTTTGCCCTTCTTTTGTGAGAAGGGTTATCACTGAACGGTGCTCCAAATCTAGCAGTTTCCTACTTGATCCGCACAAGGACTCTTCTGACGTCCTGTCTCTTGGAATGTTAGACTCGCACTGATCTGCAACTGTGCATGAGTAACCTTGAGACATTTCACAACATGCACGGACTTATTTCAACATGCTTTCTACATACTTTCATACTCAAGTTGATAAATTATCAAATATCCCTCATAACAAGCTCAGCGTGGCTTGGTATTAATGGCCGGCAAAGACCACTCACCCATCCAATCTGTTTGCCATCTCATCACAGGCCCAACTTGGTCATCCATCCCCTCCTTTGCCTTTGCCAATCCTTTTGGAAGTAGACCTGAATGCTCTCACCTTGTTGGCGGCTACCAACTCAAGTGATGCAATCACATCCTGTAAATCAAAAACTCGGGATTTGCTGGGGATTAAGGATCAGGTGCCTGATTTTGTAAAGATTCCATGATATCTTACTAGTAACTCAAGTCTGGGAAGCAGGTATGATTCACCTGCTTTTTGGCTCCACAAACAAGTCTACCTTGTAGGGCATCTATAAAAAATATTTACGAAGATCATTATGGATTATGGAAGCAACAATAGAATGTTTCTATCTCTCATTTTTTTTTTTTTTTAAGGAAGGGGGTTGTAAGTGTAGTTACTTTCATAAAAACACAGTGGGGGGGGATATGGAAAAGCCATTTGAATTTATCTCATACTTTTTCTCAATTGTTCACAGTACTGCAAACTTACCTCCTCTTTTACTAAGGTGCGCATTGCCTTTTTAGCGTGCGGTAAATATTAGCACGTGCTAATCACATGCATGCTATCCTATGGGCACGTTAGCAGTCAATGCATACGTTGATTTAGTGCACGCTAGATGCGCAATAAAATGCTTAGCGCACTTTTGTAAAAGAGAGCCTTAGGATTTCTTTTACAGTGTCACGTTAGAGGCTGCTGCTGTGGTAATTGCTCAGACGTCTATAGAGATTTAGGGGTCCTTTTGCTTAGGCGTGCTAAATCAGTTAGCGTGCCTTAGTGGGTGTCGGCTTTGCATTAGCGGCCTATGACACTGAATTTTAATGCACAGCAGCCCAAAACCAATACAGCATAAAGACGGGGCGTTCTCAGTACTTTATATTGCATGTTGTGTGCTAATAATCAGATTATTTCATCGTATTTATAGACCGCACTTCAATATAACATCAATGTGGCTTACAAAAATATATAAAAGAATGCCATTTTAAACAGTAAAAGTTACTAGATCAAAAACAATAAAATCAGTAAAATGGTCAAATAGTTGCCCTTAAACTAGATCAGGGGTCTGCAAAGTACGGCCTGTGGGCCACATTTGGCCCGTGATATGATTTTTTTTCCGGCCGGCAGAAGAATTGTGCGGAAATGCGCCAATTGGACTAATTTTCTAATGAGAATCCGCAAACAAAAGCCACGGGGTGTTGATAGATTTCAAATGCATCCATTAAAATTGTGTTCAAAATATATTGATATTTTTTATGTTCTTAATATTAATATTGTTGAACAAAGCCAAAACCAAACTGCAGGACAATGTATGGGATGTAGGAATTTATTTATAATACAAAAATCTTAAAAACATATGCAACACCACATAAATAAACATATCCCCAAAAACTGGTCCTGATATATTGTCACAACTTTGTTTAATTCAGACAGATTAATTACGTAGGCCCCTTTTTTCAAGCTGCGGTAACGCTGCCGCCGCGGGAAATGCTCTTTTATAGAACTGGGTTCAGTTTATCTGAGTGAGCGCTTTAGTTATTGGGTCATAAACTAATCCAGTGAGTGGGTAAAGGGCAGGCAAGTAGGAACTGTTCGTGAACGAGCCCTGTTCGTACGGAGCGAGAGTCCTGTCTTCGGTCTCTTCCCCTTTTCATAGCAAGCAAAGCACATCTCAAACCACAAACCAGAAGAGAAGGACTTCCTTAAAAATCCAAGGGATGCTTTTTGAGGGCACCGGCTCAAAATGGAAAGAGCGGGCGCTCTTAGAAAATACCGTGCTCTATGCACACTTTGGAAAAATAACGGGCACGCAGGCGTGGCTGGAAAAGAAGCAGCGCGCGCTCTTTGCGAACACTGCCCAGTCGTCCCGAAGGGTGTGAACGATTTATGACACGCTGCGTTAGTATTCTATGAAGGGCATTCTGCACAAAGGCCAGAAAATGCCGAAATTTGGGCTTAGCCGGTCTAAATGCCTAACATAGGCTTCTTTTTACAAAGTCACAGTAGAGGTTTCTACCATGGGTAGGGTTACCAGATTTTCCATCTGGTAAAAGAGGACATGTGGCCCCGCTCCGTTACACCTCCTGGTCCGCCCCTCCCTGCTCCACACCCCAAACACAGCCCCCAACAAACCTCATCTCTTCGGCTCAGGGCTGGAGTGCATCTGCGCACATGCATGTTATTAGGATTTTTTTATACCGCCTATCAAGGTTATCTAAGCGGTTTTTACAATCGGGTGCTCAAGCATTTTCCCTCACAATCTATCTAACGTACCTGGGGCGATGGAGGACTGAGTGACTTGCCCAGGGTCATAAGGAGCAGCGTGGGGTTTGAACCCACAACCCCAGGGTGCTAAGGTCGTAGCTCCAACCACTGCACCACACACTTCTCACGCATGCTCTCTGGCCCCGCCCCGAACACACCAGCTTTTGAAAACCCAGACAAAGTGGCAGGTTTTGAAAAACCATCCGAACGCTCGGACAAGAGAACTAAATTACATACTTAATATCCATATTTCCCTTTTAACTATTTCTTGCTAATAAGTTGTACCCTCACTACTTGTATCCTGTAATTCGCTGACTGTCCAGTTTTATTCTGTAATTCACTTATCCAGTAATTTGCTTTATCCTGTAATTCGCTTCATTCTGCAATTCGCCTCATTGTCCAACTCTATTCTAAATTGTGCAGATTGATCCGCTTTATTCCTTGGGTTGCATACATGAGATCTATACCACATACTTAAGATTCATATTTTCCTTTTATCTATTTCTTATGTAATAAGTTGTATCTATTTCTTATATAATAAGTTGTACCCGCACTTCTTGCATTCTGTAATTCACTGATTGTCCAGCCTTCTTCGATATGAACCGCCTAGAAGTCATTCGACTATGGCGGTATAGAAGAATAAATTTATTATTATTATCCAGACGTCTGGTAACCCTAACCATGGGTAGGCGAGGTAAATGTTCCGACACTCATAAGAAATCTATAAACAGCAGAACATTTACCTCGCCAGCCCATGGTAGGAACCTCGATCACGGCTTTCGTAAAATCCAGTGATAATTATTTAATAAGCCTTAATCACCACCATTAAATGAAAGATGGGATTAAAGAACAATTGAGTTGAATTATTTAGATCAATGGTCTCCAACTCATACCCGTGGCAGGGCCACATTTTGGGATTTGTAGGTACTTGGAGGGCCGCAGAAAAAAAGAGTTAATGTCTTATTAAAGAAATGACAAGTTTACATGAGGTAAAACTCTTTATAGGTTATAAATCTTTCCTTTTGGCTAAGTCTTAATCATAATATTGTCATTTATCATTTATCTTACTCTTTGTGACTCTGCGTGTGTCTGGTAGCGCTATAGAAATAATTAATAGCAGTAGTAGTAGTAAAGAGACATAATCAAGAAACTCTTTTATTTTACTTTTGTGATTCTGATAAACCTACCCAGGGCCTCAAAATAGGACCTGGTGGGCCACAGATTTGAGAGCACTGATTTAGATGGTAGGTGTCTAACTTGGTAAGCGCCTACTGCTTCGAGGGAGGCGTCAACTCCAAGGCGCCTACCAGAAAGTAGGCTTGGTTAGGGGCAGATCTTGGATGTCTTTTGGCTTAAATGACAGTAGGCGTCTAATTTAGATGCACTCATTTAGGCCTAGAAAACCCTGGCATTAATCGAGCAAGATTTCAATGCCTACTGATGCCACTAGGTGGGTTTCTATAATGATGCCTAACGTATGTTCGACACTTACGCACCTCAGCATCTACACGTCAAGCGCCATTTATAGAATCAGGACCGAAGCGCCATATTAGCTCAGCACGGATCATTCCGGAACCTAACTTCGACCACCATTGATTGAATTTCCCCTCTACTGGTTTTTACCATAGAGAAATATTGTCAGGAAGAAATAAGTCTAGTCTACATCACTGTCCCACAAACTTTCTCGAGCCGCAGCACACTATAGGTAGTGGCTGCGGCTTGAGGCATCCGGAAGTACGTGGACATTGCCGTGATGACGTCACGTGCATGTGTGATGTCATCACGTCAATGTCCACGAATGCATGAAGGCCTTCCATGAGACACTAGATAATGGGTGCCAGCAGGGAAGAGGGCCGGAGAGAAGGAGAGGCATTGGCGCCGGCTGATTGACGTGGCACACAGTTTGCGATTCACTGGTCTACATATATCTCATATTTTCAGGCAGTTCATGTAGTATCAGCTTCTTTTTTCCTCTTTATTTGCATCTCATTATATGCTCTTCTTCTTTGCGCCTCTCTTTGGAAGCAAAATAATTAAATAAAACCAATGCTTTCAAGGTCATAGTCATTGAACACTAATGGCTACAATTTTCATGTAGGGGCAGCTGATTAGGTTGTCATCAGCACAGGCAAAAAAAAACCAACCACCCTGCTTTGCTTTAATTGGGTACTGCATAGCTAAAAACATAGATTACATCTCCACGATGTATCCTGTGGGTGGCTTGAGAGAATTCTTTACATCTGGCTCTCTTTAAATGTTTGCTTTTTATATATCAATCTTTGCCCAAAGGTTAATATATAGAAAGCCTAGTGGCGTCTAGCCAAGTTCCGTGCAGAACTCAAAATGTTTTAATTGGCTTAATTGGCAGGGTGACTTAAAGCGCCATTAAAAGCCAATTAAGTAAAAAAAAAAAAAATTTAAATTACGCACAAAACTCAGCATGGCGCCTACCTGTGCATTCCTGAAAAGTAGGCGCGGTTAGGGACGGAGAATGAGCATGCATTTGTATTAGGCGTCCTTAGATAAGGTCAGGAAAATTCTAGCCTAATATATTGTTAGTTAGGCGCTGCTAGGCATGATTCTGTAAAAGACGACTAGCGGTTGATTGACAACCCCTCCAAACAGCACTAACGCAGAAGAAAGTCCGAGAGGCCGGTTGGGGAGAGTCCAAACCAGTTTTCCTTGTCTTAGGGGGGGGGGGTTGTGTATGGGAGGGGTTGTCATGGACCTAAGATCCTAAACATTTTGTTGATGGTGTTTTATCATTTTATCATTTTTTAGGCACCCCGACAATTGCGCACATGGACAAGTGTACGCAGGAAAATGCTGCCTCGTCAATTACACCCATAAAACGTAAAAGGTATACATACGTTGAAGGCCCTGATTTGCTCAAACTTCTCAGGTCCCGTCCCTTGGGAGGGGCTTGAGTTGCCTGAGGAGTCTAAGCAAATCAGGGCCTTCCAGATATCCAGTTATGTAAAGGTTTCCGATAACCATAATGTAAACCTTACCCTCAATGAAAACAAAAACTGTGGATACAGATGTTCTGGAGATAATTTATTAAACACTGACACAGAAAACCATGAAAATTCAATTTAAAAAGTACAATGAAAAAAAAAAATACAGTGATAAAAATCCAACTGGACCCTACATGGTCCGTGTTTCGGCGAACATGCCTTCCTCAGGGGTCCAATGGTTTGCAAACTCACATATAAAGGATTGGACTGAAAACAGTCTATTGTCTTTAAACATGTGAGCAAAGAACACCGCAGACAAGCTGAGGTAGCAAAAAAATGCCCATCTGCAGTAACCATTATCTCTCTCCTTATTGGCTAAGGCTCTTAACATTTGCATCTCCTCTTCCTATAGGCTAAGGCTCTTTACACCTGCATTGTGAGGTCACAGAACTTTATGGTTATAGAAACATGACAGCAGATAGAGCCAAATGTCCCATCTGCAACATCCACTATCTCCTCCTCTCCCTATTGGCTAAGGCTCTTAACATTTGCATCTCCTCTTCCTATAGGCTAAGGCTCTTTACACCTGCATTGTGAGGTCACAGAACTTTATGGTTATAGAAACATGACAGCAGATAGAGCCAAATGTCCCATCTGCAACATCCACTATCTCCTCCTCTCCCTATTGGCTAAGGCTCTTAACATTTGCATCTCCTCTTCCTATAGGCTAAGGCTCTTTACACCTGCATTGTGATGTCATAGAACTTTATGGTTATAGAAACATGATGGTAGATAAAGGCCAAATGGCTCATCTAGTCTGCCCAACAAAGAAAAATGAGGAGACCCGATGATCCACCGATGAAAACAAAACCTGTGGATACAGATGTTCTGGAGATAATTTATTAAACACTGACATATAAAACCATGAAAATTCAATTTAAAAAGTACAATGATGAAAAATACAGTGATAAAAATCCAACTAGACCCTACACGGTCCTTGTTTCGGCGAACACGCCTTCCTCAGGGGTCCAATGGTTTGCAAACTCACATATAAAGAATTGGACTGAAAACAGTCTATTGTCTTTAAACCTATGAGCAAAGAACACCGCAGACAAGCTGAAGTAGCAAAAAAATGCTCACAGGTTTAAAGACAATAGACTCTTTTCAGTCCAATTCTTTATATGTGAGGTTGCAAACCATTGGACCCCTGAGGAAGGCGTGTTCGCCGAAACAAGGACCGTGTAGGGTCTGGTTGAATTTTTATCACTGTATTTTTTATCATTGTACTTTTTAAATTGAATTTTCATGGTTTTATATGTCAGTGTTTAATAAATTATCTCCAGAACATCTGTATCCACAGTTTTTGTTTCATTGCTGGATTGTTTTCACTGTGGATCATATGGGTCTCCCCATTTTTCTATGTTGTAAACCTTTACCCTAACATTAGATATGAAGTGAATCTTTTAAGTGTATTGGGCGAGGGGTCCCCTCCCCCTCATAAAAGAGAGTTACTTTGCAACTCTCAAAAAGACAAAATAGTATTCAATTGCCCGAGCGCATTTGACGGGTCACCGCCCATTCAGTGCGGGCAATTGTCGGGGCGCAATTGTTGTATAGGTCACCATTTTTTATGGGTGTTTTTCTGACAAATAAACAAAATTAAACAAAATTTTAAATTAAATTAAAAAAACTCATTTGTGCATGTCATTAATACGTTAAATTTAATTTTCATTAAAAACACTCACTGCTGCTGACTGGATAATGACCAGTCCATTGATATAATTGACAAAATTCATTGATCACCCTTTTTGCTCCATTTTCCACAGGGGATAAAATAAAGCCCAGAAAGCACTTTAGGTAATCTCTGGCCATGGAAGCAGAAGAGCGTCTTGAGATCAAGAACCGAATCCCTGCCGTCGACGGCCGTGTGCTCACTTGTCTTTGTGTCCCATCTGTTTCCTATTTTCTAGCACGCTCAGTCCGTCAGCTCCAGAGAAAACTGGAAATAGATTTGCCATGCAGCAAAGTCCCATGCTTTGATTTATAGCAACTACTGTAAGTCCTAACAAACACACCATGGTTGGCATGTTGGAGATTTTATTTTAAAACTGTGCTTCTCTCTTTTTTTTTTGCAAGGGGTGGTACCAGTGAAATACGTCAACTTAAGGAACAATGGTAAAGTGGGGGCAGAAAAACTCCAGATATAGGAATTGTTTATTTTGATTTATAAAACCAGCCAGTAGCAAACACAAAGAACAGTAAATTTTACAGTGAAAATCAAAATAACACTCAATAAAAGCAGCAGTTTTAAAATAAACAGAAACCAAGAGGATGGAACATTTAAGACCACAACCAAACCCTTAAACTTGCCTGTCAAAGCATTACATCTAAAATATTACCCGATACGGAACCCTAGAAAAGTGAACCAAATAAATCACCAGCTTTAATACATCATCCCACCAAACCTTTCATGTGTGGCTGAATGGCGGCTTAGTCTTCCCAAAATTTAACCAGTTAAAAGGGAGATGTTGAGATATATGGCACCTGGCCAGAATCTCTTCCCTCTCTCCCCAAACTCTTCCCCCATGGTCCAGCATCTCCCTTATTTCTTCCCTACCCCACTGTGGTCCAGCATTTCCCCACCTGGTCCTTTTCACCCTATGGTCCAGCATCCCTCCTCTCTCTTCCCTCCTCATTCTTCATCGCCCCCAACATCTCACTTATCTCTTCCCTACCCCCACCATGGTCCAGTATCTCCCTTATTTCTTCCCTACCCCACTTTGGTCCAGTATTTCCCCACCTGGTACTTTTCACCCTATGGTCCAGCATCCCTCCTTTCTCTCTTCCCTCCTCATTCTTCATCGCCCCAGCATCTCCCTTATCTCTTCCCTACCCCTACCATGGTCCAGTATCTCCCTTATTTCTTCCCTATCCCACTGTGGTCTAGAACACAGTTCTTCAACCGCCGGTCCGTGGACCGGTGCCGATCCGCAGAAAATTCCTGCCAGTCTGCGCAGGACCGGCGAGATCAACTTCTTCAATTTCCTGCCGGTCCGCACAGGACCGGCAAGATCGAGGAGCTGTCCTTCGCGCAGGGCCGGAGAGATAATAGGGAGCCTCACACTGTGCCTTCTCCCCTCCCAGCGGCTCTCCTTACAAACGCAGTGATTGAAGAAGGAAGCCTTGAAGCTTTTGCTGAGTCAGGCCGCCTCTGATGATGCAACTTCCGCTTTCCTCAGAGGCGGTGTGACCCAGCAAAGGACCCGAGGCTGCCTTACTGAATCGCAGCGCTGGGAGAGTAAGGAGAGTTGCTGGGAGGGGAGAAAGCTGCTGGGCATGGTGAAAAAAAAAAGGGACAGCTGCTACTGGACCTGGAGAGGGAGAAGGAGAGATGCTGCTGGGAGGGAAGGAGGAAAAGGAGTCTGGGAAGCTGCTGGGTAAGGGGGGAAAAGGGACAGCTGCTACTGGACCTGGAGAGGGAGAAGGAGAGATGCTGCTGGGAGGGGAGGAGGGAAAGGAAAGGGAAGAGAGTTACTGCTGGACAAGGGGAGGAGGGAAGGGAGAAAAAAAAGGAAGGAAACAGCTTGCAGGGAGATTAGAGGAGGGGAAGGGGAGAGACAGGAATGAGATGGGAATGGGGGTCAGCAGAGAAATTGAGAGGAACAAAGATGCTAGATCTGGTATAGGAGAGATAAAAATGAAGAGAGCAGTGAAGCTGGAGTGAATCGTGTAAAAAGGAGAGAGGGGCATAGGCTGGATGGAAAGGGGAGAGGGGCATAGAAAGAAGACAAATACCATATGGAAGGGGGACAGGTCGGACAGTAGATGGAAGGGGCAGATACTGGATTGAAGAGACAGAGAGGGCAGACGCTTGAAGGAAGAGAGTGAAAAGAAGATTAAAGCAGAAACCAGAGACAACAAAAGGTAGAAACAAATAATTTTATTTCTATTTTGTGATTAGAATATATCAGATTTGAAATATATATCCTGCTAGAGACATAACTGGGGACTGCAGTATTCTGTTAGCATGATATTTCTATGAACTTGGCTTGTTCAGTTTTCTTGATAGTAGAGGGGATATATGTGAAGAGGAGGGGAGACAGGGGTTTTGTTGGTCTGTGCTCTGTATATTTGTATTTATAAAATCACAATTGTTCAGAATATTGTTTCTTTTTATACTTTAATAAAATACGTTCAATATAAAATCATAATTGTGGCTTGTGCAGATGGGATCAGATGATTTGCGGGGACCGAGCTCACAGAGATGGGGCGTAAACGGGGTTTTTAAATTTTAGTCCTAGTAGTTTGCCGGTCCACAAAATAATTATTTTATTTCTGCCGGTCCATGAGTGTAAAAAGGTCTAGACACTGGTCTAGAATCTCCTCCACTGGTCCTTCTCACTCCCGTGGTCCAGCATCTTTCTACTGCTACCTCAGCCATGGACACTTTAGCTCTAGATGCAAAGCTTTTGAACCTCTGCCCTCATCATACTGATGTATCGTGTCCCCCTTCCCACACTCATATTTCCTGTTTCTGAAAGGGCAGGACATTGGAGCAGCAAATAGCTAGCCTGTTTTACTGTTACTGCTGTTGCTACCCCAGAGCAAGCAGGATACTGGTATACTCTATACAATTCTGGAAACCTCCGCTTCAAAAGTATATAAAGAAGGAGTCATTCATGAAGGCAGCTACAGTCCGGGTTCTTCATTACAAGGCATATGGAAGCAGACTTATAAATCTCAATACAGCAAACCCCCGCGAATTTGTGGTTCGCGAAGCGCGGACTCAGTAATTTGCAGTATTTTCCAACCGCCACTTCCTTGGTGTGTCAAAGCAGTTCCTGATTGGAGTAGCCTGACTTTAGTACCAGGAAGAGGCGGTTGGAAAATACTTCAAATGATTTTCAGCACCCGTTGGCACCCAGGTGCCCTCTCCTGCCTTCGATCAGCCCCTTAAACGTAAGGAAGTTCTTCTTCACCCAGAGAGTGGTGGAGAGCTGGAACGCTCTTCCAGAGGCTGTTGTAGGGGAAAACACCCTCCAGGGTTTCAAGACTAAGTTGGACAAGTTCCTGCTAAACAGGGACGTACGCAGGTGAGGCTGGATACATTTAGAGCACTGGTCTTTGACCTGGGGGCCGCCGCGTGAGCGGACTGCAGGGCAGGATGCAACACTGGTCTGGCCCAGCAGCGTCAACTCTTATGTTCTTATGTTAGATTTGAGAAAGATAGAACTACAAATGGCAGCATAGTTTTACAAATCCAGGACTTGCCGGAAAGTTTCCTCTTCCTCTCTTCTCACTTACATTACATTACATTACATTAGGGATTTCTATTCCGCCTGTGCCTTGCGGTTCTAGGCGGATTACAATATAGAAGATGTCTGGGCAATTCCAGTAGAATTACATTACAGGATAAGAGTAGATTTCAGGAACAGTAGAATTATGATACAACAATTTAACAGAATGGTACATAACACAGAGGATAATATATGTCACAGAAGATAATACATATCACAGGAGATATTATATATCGATTGAATCAAGTTAGATCAGGTGTAGTGTAGAAGGGTTACAGTACCTTCTAAATCACAGACAAGGAGATATAGGTGGGTGTTTCTGAAGGTGTTGATTGGGAACTCGTTGGGAGGAGGTTAGAGTGATGGGAGATATTTTTTGAACAATAGTATTTTTATTTCTTTACGGAAATCTTTTATGTCTGTTGTTTTGATCAGTAATTCTGAGATGTCAGAGTCGATTTTAGCTGCCTGTGTCCCTAGGAGGTTGTCGTAAAGTTTCTTACGACGAGTTCCGTTGAGAGGTGGGAAGGTGAAGATGTTCTGCGTTCTCCTTCTTCTTCTTCCACACATCTGCATCGATTGTCCCGGATTTGTATGAGAACATACTGACATCGCAAATGGGCTGTGCATTCTGCTTCTACCTGGGGATGCGTTTGTTGGGAATCCGTCAACATTCTATGCGAGCGTTTCATTGCTAGATATTATTACTGATAAGATTTAAGTAAAAGTGCAGATTGTAATTACAGTAGAGCTGCAATCTTAAAAAAAATAAATAAATAAATAAACCCAACATCTGCTTCATTCATTTGGGTAGAGGAAATCGATGTAGAATGCAGCCTTTGATTTCAACACAAGACCAATCAGTCTGCATGTTTTGTTATGAATGCTCCTCATCACCGGATCGTCGGATATAAAAAGTTCCACATTCCCCACAGCTTGGAGTTTTGAAGCCTTGTGGAACACATCTTTTGTGTAAAGTGTCTGCCGGATTACCCGCCAGAGTCTGAGAAGGGACGAATCCATTTAATGACCAAACAAGGATCACCCCTGTAGTTATGAGCCAGTCCTAGAACAAAGGCTCACAAATCACAGCAGCGTGTAATCATCTGAAACACCAGTGTTAAGCTCTGGCCACAAATACTTACACCCCCCCCTCCCCCCAAACACACACACACACCTCTTTTACAAAACCATAGTGCGGTTTTTAGCGCCGGCCATGGCAATAACAGAATTCCCATGAGATCTGTTACCGCTGCGGCCAGCACTACAAACCGCGCTACAATTGGAACGTTATTGATGCCCAAAAAGTCCAATTAATGCAAATCAGAATAGGCTGTTTCTCGTCATGACAGGAGTTGCTATGCAGCTGATCATGAAAAATTGGAACTTTTGGTGGGAAACCCTATGTCAAAGTTATAAATTTGAACGTATGAATTCGATACAATTGGAAGACTATAATAAATTCAAGGAGGTTTGGGATCCATTGACAAAATTTTGTAAGAATTGATCATACATATTTCCCTTTGATTTCTGTTATGCACATCCAAGAAGGGGGGGTGGGAAGGTATGGGAGGGGGGGGGGTGATATATATTTATTACATCATTTGATTGCTTATCTGTTGCACTTACTGTTGGCTTTTGACAAATTAGAGAAACTGGGCCTCTTCTCCCTAGAACAGAGGAGAAAGAGAGGGGACATGATCGAAACATTCAAGATACTGAAGGGAATAGACTTAGTAGATAAGGACAGGTTGTTCACCCTCTCCAAGGTAGGAAGAACGAGAGGGCACTCTCTAAAGTTAAAAGGGGATCGATTCCGTACAAGCGTAAGGAAGTTCTTCTTCACCCAGAGAGTGGTGGAAAACTGGAACGCTCTTCTGGAGGCTGTTATAGGGGAAAACACCCTCCAGAGATTCAAGACGAAGTTAGACAAGTTTCTGCTGAACAGGAACGTGCGCTGGTGGGGCTAGTCTCAGTTAGGGTGCTGGTCTTGGACCAGAGGGCCCCCGCGTGATCGGACTGCTGGGCATGATGGACCACTGGTCTGACTCAGCAGTGCCAGTTCTTATGTTCTTAAAGGAGGGGTTAGTTTCTTGTTTTCTAAGTGGCAATGTATACATATATAAGTCAGAAGATAATTTTCCAATCAAATGTTTCTTTATATAATAAATCTTTATTTGGAGACTCAGTACGTGATCTTTCAGGCTGGCATGGGCAACCTGGAGCCAGCACCAGACAAGGAAGAGAAAGTCCTAGCGGTGACTCTGGCAATGGAAAATGCCATTAACCCTTCCCCCCTTTGATGTTTGCCAGAGCCCATAACCAGTCTTCATAATCTGGCTGCAAAATATGGCCCGTTAGCATCAGACATTGTTACCATGAATGTTATGCAACCATGAAGGCATTATGTGGGGAGAGCGATCTTTAGAACAGGATGCTGAGAGGAGAAGTCCGAAATTGTGAAGGAGCATTTTCTGAGCTAGCGTGATTGGTCACAGTCATTGAAACGTATTCACGGGGATAGTGAAAAATAAGGACAAACAGTTTAAAAAAAAAAACAACAAAAATTAAAGGCCCCTTTTGTCAAACCGTGGAAGAGCTTTCTACCGTGGGCCGGTGAGATAAATGCTCCAACATTCATTCAATTCATAAGAGTGTCGGAGCGTTTACCTCGCCGGCCTGCGGTAAAAAGCTCTACAGCGGTTTGATAAAAGAGGTCTTAAGTTAGGAAAATGTTTTTCCCACCCCATTTTACAAAATCACAGCTGTGGCGGTAACAGCTCCGACATTCATAGGAATTGAATTCTACGAGCGTCGGGTATGTCACCGCCACAGCTGGCGCTAAAAACCGTACTACGGTTTTGTGAAAGTGGGGGTTAGATATTAAGAATAATTTGTAAATGTGTGAGGGCTAAGGGGGAGGAGTTTTATTTTAGTTTCTCATGTATTTATTTATTTTGAGATTTAGAGTCCTGGAATGTGAATCTGAGTAACACTACACATTGCCAGAGCATAAGATAGATTTGCACACATATATATATATGCAAATATACCGCATACATATTCATTGGAAAACCAGACTGAGGTTCAGTCCTCTGACATGTTATGTCGGTTGTTTCTTGGGCTTGTTTGGGGATTTTTTTTCCCCTAAGGAGACTGTGGTGTAGTAATTAGAGCTCCAGCCTCAGCACCCTGAGGTTGTGCGTTCAAACCCTGCACTGCTCCCTGTGACCCTGGGCAAGTCACTTAATCCTCCTACAGATTGTGAGCCCAGCAGGACCGACAGGGAAATGCTTGAAGTAACTGTATGTTAACCGCTTTGGAGCGTGGTTGTAACTACCAAAAGGTAGTGTTCCCGCTAAGCTGCGCTGGGGTGCGTTGGCGCACAAAATATTACCTCGCAGCGCACATGTTTCTCGTCACAGCGCACACAGTGTAGAGCACAGTTCTTCAACCGCCGGTCCGCAAACAAAATCTTGCCGGTCCGCGAAGGATTCGGTCCCCGCCGCAACGAAAGGCCGGCGTCAGCTGACTTGCAACTTCCTGTTGCAGTCGCTGTGCCGGGACTCCTGCCTTCCACCGCGTTTGCCTCCTGCCTTGTCTCCGCACCTCCAGACCAGCAGCGGCAGCTGTGTATGCTTTTAACTTCGGCACAGAGCTGCCCCTAATCAATAGTTTAGCGCGGTTTCATAAGGCAGCCTCGGGGCCTTTGCTAGGCCGGCCCACATCGCATCATCGAAGCGGGCCGGCTATCAAAGGCCCCGAGGCTGCCTCATGAAACCGCGCTAAACTATTGATTAGGGGCAGCTCTGTGCCGAAGTTAAAAGCATACAGAGCTGCCGCTGCTGGTCTGAACTCTTGGGCCGCTGAAGGAGGGCAAAAAGCAGCTGTCCTGGAGGTTTCCCTTCCTCTCGCCTTTACAGGTTCCTTTTTTCCACCTTTTTTTTTTTCCTTCAAACGGCAACGGGCCCCAGCATCGACATCAATCAAGTAAGTTCCACTGTTAATCAAGCGGTTCTGCTCGGCCAAAGCTTCCCCTGTGACATGAGCCACCCTCAGGGGAAAGAAAGTGACCCACAAAGGTGAGGGGAAGGGGGGCAGATGATGGAAGTTGGGGGGGGGGAGAGAGAGAGAGAGAGAGAGAAGGGGCAGATGATGGAATAGAGGAGATGAGAGAGAGAGAGAAGGGGACAGATGATGGAAGTGAGAAGAAGGGAGAGAGAGCAGAAGGCAGATGGATGTCAGTTGAGAAGGGAGAGCAGATGCTGAATGGAAGTGGGGAAAGAACACATACTGGATGGAAGGAGGAGATAAATAAAGGGGGAAGAAAATAGTAAGATAATGGAGGGGTGAGGGAAAGGGGTGACAAGCTGTGTGTAGACACAGTGAAAAGAGGGAAACGGGACTAAATAGTAAGAAAGAATTTAATTTAGATGGAGGCAGAAAATAGAGAAGGAAGACCAGAGAAGAAAAGGGAAGAGAGAGCAGAGAATGATCAGATCTGAGTGGAGGAAATGAGAAGAGAGATATGCTAAAAACCACAGGGGGGAGGGAAGGATAGAGATGCCAGACCATGAGGGGAACAGAAGGAAGATGATGGATGCTAGACCAAATTGGGGGGTGGGGGGGGGCAGGAGGAGAGATGGCAGGGAAAGACAGACAGTGAATGGAAGGGGCAGATGCTGGACTGAAGAGACAGAGAAGGTTATCATGCTGCTGTACCGGGCCATGGTACGCCCTCACCTGGAGTACTGCGTCCAGCACTGGTACTTTAAGAAGGACACGGTACTACTCGAAAGGATCCAGAGAAGAGCAACTAAAATGGTTAAGGGGCTGGAGGAGTTGCCGTACAGCGAAAGATTAGAGAAACTGGGCCTCTTCTCCCTTGAGCAGAGGAGATTGAGAGGGGACATGATAGAAACATTCAAGGTACTGAAGGGAATAGACTTAGTAGCTAAGGCAGGGAGAACGAGAGGGCACTCTCTAAAGTTGAAAGGGGATAGATTCCATACAAACGTAAGGAAGTTCTGTGGTAGAAAGCAACATATTTATTTGGCTCATAACTTGCTGGCGCCCGATATTTTTAGCTCACAGTGAAAAAAGTTTGCTCACAACACCCGCCCGCTTAGAGGGAACACTGTCTACAAGTCCCAATCCCTTTCCCTGATGTCATAATGGCTGGCAGAAACCCAAAGAGTAGCAACATTCCAGAGCTGAGCTTGTGATGTCATAATGCCTCATTCCACCAATGCCTAAGAGCCAACCTCAGCAGTGATGTCACAGTGGCTTCATTGTTCTATATTTGGTTCACATAAGAACATAAGAATTGCCATACTGGGACAGACCGAAAGTCTATCAAGCCCAGTCTCCTGTTTTCAACATTGGCCAACTTGGGTCCCAAGTACCTGGCAGAAACCCAAAGAGTAGCAACATTCCAGAGCTGAGATTGTGTTGTCACAATGCCTCATTCCACCAATGCCTAAGAGCCAACCTCAGCAGTGATGTCACAACGGCTTCATTGTTCTATACTTGGCTCACTTCTGATATTGCATTGGAGGAGAGTGTGGTGTAATGGTTAGAGCTCAAGCCTCAGCACCCTGAGGTTGTAGGTTCAAATCCTGCACTGCTCCCTGTGACCCTGGGCAAGTCACTTAATCCTTCACTGCCATAGGTACTTTAGATAGATTGTGAGGACACATAGGAAAAATGTTTGAAGTACTTTGAGTTTGGTGATAAAACTAAAAAAAGGCAGTGTACAAATCCCAATCCCTTTTTTGATACATTTTATTTCTGTGTTTGTACATTGTTTTGTGTCCTCTAGAGCAGTGATTCCCAACCCTGTCCTGGAGGAACACCAGGCCAATCGGGTTTTCAGGCTAGCCCTAATGAATATGCATGAGAGAGATTTGCATATGATGGAAGTGATAGGCATGCAAATTTGCTTCATGCATATTCATTAGGGCTAGCCTGAAAACCCAATTGGCCTGGTGTTCCTCCAGGACAGGGTTGGGAACCACTGCTCTAGAGGATAAGGTAATTAATAAATGTGATAAATAAATGCTATATTTATACATATATACCCTCTGGATTCTATAAATGATGTGCAAATTGCACCTATCCTGAGATGCACACACATGAGTAAATCGGCTAATGAGCCAATTAGCGCCAACAATTGAGTGGCATGTATAGCGTAGCGCTCCATGTGGATTTTTTTTCGGTGCCGTGTTTTTAACCCTGGATTCGGTCCATAATGCACCCACGCAGGTAACCCTCCAAGCGGAGGGCTGCTTTATGCTACCGCGCTTACTCAGCATTTTAGCCGACTGCCTTACGTTTCGGGTGTCAAGAAGCCATACTTGTTTTTCTTTCATTTCAAGGGACTGCCGTATATCGTTGAATTTGCAATTGGCAGGGAAACGGAGCAGGCAGTAAAACTTGTCATCTGAGTGGTTCCATCTGCTTGCGGTGCATGCTCCTTCTAATACACTAGCCGGAACCATTTTGAGAGGAGCCAGCTTTACGATTGTGGCGTTGGAAGAAGCGTGAGATATTTGGACATTGAATTTTCCCCTGAAGTAGCCTTCTTGGCGAATCAGAAAGACTTTTCTGTCGGGATAAGGAACTGAGAATCTTTTGAGTCACGTCGCATCTTCAGATGAGTGGATGTTTTTCTCTTATTTTTGTTCCAAACTCCTTGCTTCAACAATTGCTTTTCCCTGTAAAGTTGAGCTGTAGCCCTCGTCTAGCTTTTAGTTAGTTTGGGATCCTGTTTATGCTATAAATAAGTTCTAAATTATTGGACTCTGCTTATATTGCTCACACTACTAAAAAAAACCTTTTGGAAAGGAAAAAATCATTGAAAAATATTAACTGTGCATGAATGAAACCATTTATTTAAATGTACACGGAGTTTTTTTTATAAATCAGTGATGATGTGAGTTGGCTCAGGTACTTGTGTAGTCCCGGCCTCTCGCAATTGAGATTTATTTTTCTCCGTTGTTTTATACTTTATGATACTGATGGTGATGGTGTGATGTCAAGAGTTGTTGTTAATGTGATATGAATGATTCCCTACTGCTAAAACACTATTTTCAATACGTCTCTTTTACATTTTGATATACACGATTGAATTCCCTTATACATTTAGTTGTATAACCTTCTAATACACTAACATAACAGGGAAAGAGTTCAAGAAAATGCTTAGGAAATGTCATTAAGATCTAAAACTAAAATACTGAATAACTATATAGCATTCAAGTTATATCCTGGGGTAGAATCAGTGCCTCAGACTCCTCCCCTTTGTATCCTAGGATAGAGAGGGAGGAACCTAAGGCCCTGATTGGTGTCTGAGCCAATCAGGGCCTTGTCCCCTCCCTGTGCATCACATAATGCACCGGGGAGCGGAAGGCCCGCCATTTTGGACAGGCGGGCTTCAGAGGAGGAGTGATGGAGCATTCCTCCTGCTCTCAACTTCTTTGAAAGATATGGGGGGGGGGGGAATTCAGTGAACCTCTGGTGATAGGAGGGAGTGGGCATCCCTCCTGCCGTTTTTCTCATGCCGGGGGGGGGGGGCAGCATGGCAGGAGGGAATGGGCATCCCTCCTGTTGATTTTCGCTAGTGCTGGGGGCTGAGATTCCAGTGCTGCGTTCATTGGGGGTCATCGGTGGGGGAGGGGGAGACTTTTTTTTATTGGGTGTGTAACACACACAGTATCTGTGCCCATTAAAAAAAAACCAACCCCAAAAAACCCCAAAGAAAAAAAAAGGTTTCCTGCCCTGGACAGTTGAGTAGCAGGAAACTGCTTTCAGGGCTTCCCCAGCCAGCTCTGCACATGTGTGAGAGTCTCACAGCAATCAATCGGACGAACCTCCATGTGAGTCATTTGCATACAAACTTTTTAGTGCATGAATAGCTCTTCTTAAACTGGCCAAAATTCAGATCGGAGCAGACCCACATAGCGGTATATAAGAAAAAAAAATTATTATTATTATTATTACTGATTCGCTTTAGTGCATCCAGCCCCAGGAGAACGCAATAACTGGTACAAGTATCTCTTGGATACAATATAATGTCTATGAACCAAGGGTTATACCCCAACATCAGAAGCAAATACAGCAGAGCTGTGCCACATATGACCACTTATGAGCTACAGTCCAGAATTTGGCCTGGTTATGGCTTCTAGGTGGCCCACCAGTCATTCTGCTAAAGATAGACTAAGACTGAAAATTAGTCAAAGGCAATGATTTAGCCAGATAACTCCTGATTTTGAAAATTCCCTCCTATGTACAGATAGTCCCCGGGTTAAGAACAAGTTACGTTTTTTGTTCTTAAGTCGGATTTGTATGAAGCTCAGAACTTGTAGATTTTAAGATTCTTGCTGCTTCCCTCTGACAAAAGGTCCAACTGTCCCTAGCCAGTGTTCCCTCTAAGGTACAGCATGCACAGCCACTGTTCGTCATTCCTGAATCTGCTGTAGGAGAAGTGTAGGAGAATATGCCGCTGGAAATACCGCTCGGTGAAATCAAATGAAGCCACAACCACGTTCTTAAGTACGAGTCATACTTAAGTCAGACATCTGTAACTCGGGGACTGCCTATATACGTGGAAACCAATGTAGTGGCCTTTTGTTGTGCAGGGGTTAGATTGTGGAACTCCCTTTTTGGGCAAATACGGAAATGTAGCGATAGGAGCACATTCAGAAAACTGCTTCAAACGCAATCGTTTGTAAATGCATTTCTTTAAGTAGTGATTTTCCCTGTCCGCTGATTTTCCAAAGGATTTGATTATTTGTGTTTATCTGTTTTATTTGTTGTAAAATTGTATGTATGTAACATTTTGTAAACCTTTTTGGCTTAAAATGGTATAGAAAGTTTTAAAATAAAATAAAATTTCAAGCTGTGAGCACAGTAAATTTCCCTCGTTCTTTTCTAAACTAGATTCATATATTTATTATTTATTTCACAGTCCTGTCGGGGTTCCCAGTACTGTACAATTAATGGCCCGTGATGTGGATTCCAAACCCTCTGAAGAGTTCCCGGTGTTTAAGTAAATTGCTCTTAATATATGCATTAAACTCACATTCTCTCTTTACTGCTCTTGTCGTTTGGTAATTGTGAGCATGGATCCCAGAGCGCAATGATGCTTCCTCTGCAGCTAACTAGAAACTTGGGAGACATTTGCAATCTGGATGCTAACTAAGGAATAACAAATAGGAAAAATCTTGTCCCCCAGCTGGAAAACAAGACTTTTGATGCAGAATGGTTAATACAAACTCATGTGCCGAAGTGCATGGTTACTTTAAGCCAGGTTTTTGAATGCCCGTGCCCTTGAAAAAAAAAAAAAAAAATAGTATCCCAATGGAAGATAGTGTAAGCTACGTTTTCCTAGAGCGGGGTTATGAATAGGAAGTGAGGTCTAATCCGAAGTACGTAGAGACAGAGGCCATGACTTTTATATGCACAGGGGTTACGTTGTGGAATGGCCTGGTTGGTCAAATCCGAAAATGCTGAAAACACAATTATATGTAGACGCATTTCTTTGAGAAATTGATCCTATGTAAGGACCGAATCTGTTTGGTTTTGAATTGTATGTAACCATTTTGGAATAAAACGGTATATAAATTTTAACATAAATAAATAAAAAAAATAAAAAAGGGATGTCCAGTACAGGATGATCTGCTGGGTAGGGAAGGTTTCCAAAAGTGGTTGAGGGGGGGCATTTATTTATGCTAAAGGAGATAAGAGCTGTTTGGCCTTCTTTTCGGGGGTGATATTGGCAGCATTTGCTTGAATGTTTACAAATTCATCTGATAAGATACTTTTAACTTGAATTGCTTCATATGAGCAGCTTATCTAAGTCTATTTGTACAATAATAAAAATAATTTTATCTCTTATATACCGCCCAACCAGAAGATCCAGGCAATTCACAGCAAGAGAACTGAGGCATATCAGCGAAGATGCATGATACAGTAGGAATCAGTAGAATTCAATGCTATACAATACAGTAAAATAAAACATTATACAATGTAGAGTGATACAAAGCAAAGTCATCTCATAAATTTACCAAACTCATAGTAAGATTGGGAGTGGGCAATCAGAGAACACATCCAAGAGTTCAATCTCCCCGCTTGAAAGGCCCGGTTATTTGTGAGACTGGAATTATCCAGCTATAGTCAGGGGGGCAAGTTATCAACATGGGCTACCTCTAAGGCACGTTATTTGACTTAACCCCTGTTATTGGTAACTAAGTCTCTCTGTGCTAAAATAGAATGAATTAATGGTAAAAATCACATGTTTATTAACTACATCCTTGAATAACTGAATCAAAAATCCACCCTGGGAAGCCCTCTAGAATTACTCCTCTTCTGAACAATTAAATCTGTACATCCAGTGAAACTGGGCGTACAAATTTAACCAGATGGAAGGGGAAATTTTTCAGACACTTCTCAGGTGGCAGGATAAAAATCCATCTTTACGCATTGGGAGATCCTTCAGGAGTGACTGGTAGAGCTGGTAGGTTTGTTATAACTTGAATTTAGTGTTGGAAACAGGATACTGGTCTTGATGGACTTTCGGTCTGTTCCAGTTTAGGAACAACAGGATATTAAATGATTTAAATCAATAAATTCTTATCAAAACATATGGCCTAATATGCAAACGACCACATGGGGCTATCCATTGGCAATTAACCAGTTACTACTGCTAAATATGCCCACAAACCGATCGTCCCCTAACCAGCTAGAGTTATTTGAATCTTTTCTATTCTGCACTATTCTCGCAATAGATTCAAGACAAATAAAAAAATATTTAAAAAGATATTGTGTCCGCACAAAATTGTTCATTTAACAATCATTAAAAATAAAAAGCTGTTAATAATTTTCTAACGATACGAGAATAAGAAAAAACTTTTCTTACTGATTTATGGGCCATTATATGACTTGTGTTGTATCCCCACAAGTCGTGTTATGGTATTTACATAATAATGAGATGCAAAATAGGCATTTGCCTGTTTTGAATCTCATTAATGTTTAATATGCGTCAACTTAAATATTACTGCAATATTTTTAGTCAAACAACATTAGGGCTATTTAAGTCACATTAAGGGCCAATTAATGTGACTTAAGGCTTTGACGCTGCTTGATAAATTCTTTCCTTAATTTCATTTTTTGCATGTAAAGTGTTTTGGGAAGGGATGAAAGAAGAGGAAAATGTGATGGTGTGTTTGACTAGGGCATCACAGCTTCCAGTTTGGAGACCCAGATTCAGATCCAGCTTATGTGCGTCAAGGTTTGTGGTCTGGAGTTCAGATCAGAGAATGACACGGAGACAAACTTTTCCCCGTCCCCGAGGGAACTCATTTTTCCGTCTCCTCCCCATGAGTTCTTTTCCTGTCCCTGCCCCATTCCTGCAAGCTCCGTCCTCATCTGCACAAGCCTCAAACACTTTAACATCATAAGTATCAACATTCTAGAGCTCAGATTGTGATGTCATAATGCCTAAGCTCCGTCCTCATCTGCACAAGCCTCAAACACTTTAACATCCTAAGTATCAACATTCTAGAGCTCAGATTGTGATGTCATAATGCCTCATTCCACCAATGCCTAAGCTCTGTCCTCATCTGCACAAGCCTCAAACACTAACATCCTAAGTAGCAACATTCTAGAGCTCCGATTGTGATGTCATAATGCCTCATTCCACCAATGCCTAAGCTCTGTCCTCATCTGCACAAGCCTCAAACACTTTAACATCATAAGTATCAACATTCTAGAGCTCAGATTGTGATGTCATAATGCCTCATTCCACCAATGCCTAAGCTCCGTTCTCATCTGCGCAAGCCTCAAACACTTCTAAATCATAAGTGTTCGAGGCTTGTGTGGTTAAGGCAGAGCTTTCAGGAATGGGACAGGGACAGGGACTGCGACAAAACTGACAGGATTGGGATGGAGAAATTGAGTTCCTGCGGGGAAGGGGACAAATTTGTCCCCATGCCATTTTCTAGTTTGGATGCGCCCCCACCTGGAATACTGCGTCCAACACTGGTGGCCGTACATGAAGAAGGACACGGTACTACTCGAAAGGGTCCAGAGAAGAGCGACAAAAATGGTTAAGGGGCTGGAGGAGTTGCCGTACAGTGAGAGATTAGAGAAACTGGGCCTCTTCTCCCTTGAAAAGAGGAGACTGAGAGGGGACATGATAGAAACATTCAAGATAATGAAGGGAATAGACTTAGTAGATAAAGACAGGTTGTTCACCCTCTCCAAGGAAGAGAGAACGAGAGGGCACTCGCTAAAGTTAAAAGGGGATGGATTCCTTACAAACGTAAGGAAGTTCTTCTTCATCCAGAGAATGGTGGAAATCTGGAACGCTCTTACAGAAGCTGTTATAGGGGAAAACACCCTCCAGGGATTCAAGACAAAGTAGATAAAGACAGGTTGTTCACCCTCTCCAAGGAAGAGAGAACGAGAGGGCACTCTTTAAAGATGAAAGGGGATGGATTCCTTACAAACGTAAGGAAGTTCTTCTTCATCCAGAGAATGGTGGAAATCTGGAACGCTCTTCTGGAGTCTCTTATAGGGGAAAACACCCTCCAGGGACTCAAGACAAAGTTGGACAAGTTCCTGCTGAACCAGAATGTACGCACGAAAGGCTAGACTCGGATAGCGCACTGGTCTTTGACCTAAGGGCCGCTTTTTGAGCAAACTCACAATGGACCACTGGTCTGACCCAGCAGTGGCAATTCTTATGTTCCAACTGAATTGGTGTGGTTGGCTTACTCTGTTTTTAGAAACTACAGGAATAGAATGACAACTGGCACTGCACTGCAGTTTGTGATTTGGCTCTAGTGTGGGAAATGAACTGGCACACCCATCTGCCCAAACATGAATCTCAGAACCCTCTCAGAGGTTTATACTCTCTAACCAAACCAAATCAGAAGTGTATGTGGTACAAATTGTTATGTTTTAATTTCATTTGCCCTTTTGAGTTTGCTGAGCGCCAAGAAGTGATATTCCAGTTAATTATGGCAGTGTCCTTTTTTTTGGGGGGGGAGGGGCAGCTCAATGATTCCAACATAAATTTAAAAAAAAAAATACAGTTTTGAGGTTTGGGGATTATGATCACAGCAATTAGTTTTTCCTTTTAAAAAAAAAATGTAAATGAAAAACATCTGAGGGAAATGGACGCTGTTCGAAGCAGCTGGAATAACTGGGGTGGAAAGAGGTCACGCCGTGCCTCTCGCTTACTCCCTCTGCCAAATTGGCAAAGCAGCTTTAGGGAAAGGAGAGTCTGTGAAAGAGAATCAAACGAACCAGAACAGAGTGGCACAGGGACTTCAGAAGGAGGTTGTTCCATGGCCAGGAGATGAATACTTATCTGGCTAACTTAACAAGCCAATGCTAAAAATTTACTGCTATGTGACTAAGGGTAAATCATCAGCATGCGTTACAGCAGCTTAAAATGGCTTACAGCGCTTAGGCACCCTGTGGAGCAGCGCTTCGAAGTGTTGAACAGCCGAAGAAGTAGCGCAAGTCGCTACGAAACGGTCGTGGGCTGCTGGTCGTTGGACGTTGCACGTTTATTTTGAACACTGAGGGCTTTTTTCTGTAACATAAAATTTTTGTGCAGCGAACGTTTTCTCTGCCGATGATGGATGGGTGGTAGAGTGGGTTTCTCTCCCCAGTGAGACTGTGGCTTTTTCTTTCGCTCAGAATTGCATTGGTGCCCAGGTGACATCTTTCATATCTACACACAGTGGGGAGTTTGTATATAAAGTGTGTTATTCCCCCATTCCATCTTTTTAGTTTTTTAAGTCCCAAATTCGTGCATAATTCTTGCATACTAAAAAGTATTTTTTTTTTCATTTTTGTTGGAAGGAGTGTGTCAGGTGGCAAAGAGTAGGCATTCCCATGCTAATTACTTATCATATTCACATTTCTGTGTGCTAATTGGTTAGTGTAGGTGGGCACTGTGATACCTATGTTTTTTGGTACTGGTGAAAAAACTAAAATCCGTGACAAATCATGAAAGTATGGCATGCACGAGATAAAACCCAATCTATGCAAAACAATAAAATGGAATGAAAGGCAACACTAACCTTTGTTCGACTGACACAATGTACGCAATATTTGAATCATAAATTAAAACCTAAAAAAATGTGATTAATAAAAATATTAAAAGAAAATTAATATTAAAATTAAAAGCCATGAGCCACTTCTAAAGCAGAGGAGAATGGGGTTTCCGGAATGCAGGACCCAAGGCAGCGCGGTTTTACTCAAGGAGGATCTTGTCACACGAATGATTAATTACTTTGAATGGGTGACCCAACAGACTATGGACTGCGTGTGGTCATTAATAAAAATTACTATCTGAACACTTACCAACGGGTTCAGGTCAGTTATTGGGGGAAAAAAACCCCCAATTATTATTCTGATTTCTTCAACAGAAAGACCATGCTTTTAATTTTTTAATTCTCTAATATTATAGTCTATGGTCAAATTGATCATCTTTTTGTCTTACTATTTGTCTTAACTTTTATTATTATTACAACTGTTTTTATTATTGTATTTTTAATATTGTGTTTTATGTTATATCTGTACCTAATAGGACCCCTGATGAAGGTTGTCCGAAACACGGACCGTGTTGGGTCCCCTGTTTGGTAAAAAGGTTTTAATATATAGTTTGCTTGTCACAATAAAATTTGCCTCCATCGTTGTACATATCTGCAGTTTTTGTTTTGTTTGTTTCAACAGAAAGACCAACACACAGGAAGTAAGACATATGTCTTTTTCTTTGAAAATCCAAGAAAACGTGCACGGTGAAAACTCCGGGCACGTTTTTCTCCCATGCCTAGAGCTATGAAATGACTCTTCTGATTGTGACTGGGCTCCTTACATTTTGTTGCAGCCCTCAAGTGACTCACTGAAATATGATTAATCTACGTTTTAAACCTTGGAAAAAAAAAATTCTCAAATAACATATAGAATTACTTACAGGAGTGTGTGCATGTGTTGGAGTAAAACAAAACACCCACTCTTTCATTCCACACAAAAGCACCTAAGAAAATGTGCCAGTTGGAGCTCTGATTGAGGCCACAGCTGGAGGAACTACTGAAATAGTTGAAATGCCAGTAGTTTTGCCAATCTCCTTGATGTAGTAAGCATTTATTTTGCTAATTCGGTGTTTGCAATCTGCTCCGTAGAGTCAGCTGGTTCAGTTTAAGCCACCCTACCACCCCTGCATCAAAAAACATCAAAGGTTAATCCCTTATAGCTGGAACATTCCTTGCAGGAAGCTCAGGAAAGGGTGTGCAATTTTCAGGGAACAGACCGTCCTTTCTGAAACACAGACGTAGGAATGAAAAGAAAATACGACATATTCGTCTGACAGCCGTATAGAAGGTCAGTAGCAGAGTGTTGATAGAAAATCACAAGTCAGATTTCCTAACATTTATAGAGGCAGGACCATGGTTCAATCCAGTGGTCGATGCGCTAGAAACATTTCTGAAGTATAGATTCAAGTGCCACTGCATTTGGTCAGTTTCTCGAGTTCACATCAGGTTAAATTGAGAAATACTGGGATTACTCTGTCAGGTATTTATCACAGTTCTTAAGAACATAAGAATAGCCTTCAAGGCCAGTAGCCAGGTGGCCAATCCAGGTCCCTAGTACCTGGCCAAAGCCCAAGGACTAGCAATATTCCATGCTACCGATTCAGGGCAAGCAGTGGCTTCCCCCATGTCTTTCTCAACAACAGCCTAGGGACTTTTCCTCCAGGAACTTGTCCAAACCTTTCATAAAACCAGCAACGCTATCCACTCTTGCCACAACCTCTGGCAATGCATTCCAGAGGGGGGTCTGAACAGCAGGGAAGAAGGTGAAGTATGTGCTTATAATTTAGGCTCAAGTAGGGTTACCAGACGTCTGGATTTCCCTGGACATGCACTTTGTCCGGGTTTTGAAAAGCTTCCAGTTTGGGACTGCATCTGGAGGGCATGCAACACGGTGACATCATATGCATGCGTATCACACCTGCCCATGCACAGATGCCCTCCCAACCCAGCTCCGAGCATGAGAACAGGTTGAGTAGGGTGAGGCTGGGGAAAGAGACTGGGGCGGAATGTGGCGTGACTTGGGCACAACAGGGCGGGGCTGTGTAGAACTGGGGCAGGGCACAAGCATTTATGCCAGCTACAGAGCTGATCGAAATACCTGCAGAGGTTCCGGTTAGGGGCATGTGAGTCCTTCCCAGTCTCTGCCCATGCTAATGTTAGCACATGGTCTATATTGAAAAATGGGCTTAGCATATCCTGAAGTTGTTTGGGGGGAGGGCGAGGCTGGACTGGGGGATTCATGCATTTCCTCTCAGCCCCCGTCCCCCCCTTGCCGCTGTCATTGCTATGCCCCTCCCCATCCCCTGATCATACCTTTGCTGGAGGGGATGCTCAAGCCCTGTTTTCGCCGCCAGAGTATCCTGCCAACTTCCTTCACCCCTTTATATATCTCCAGACACCCGATTCCGTACACTTCGATTAAAAAAGTTTGATCCTCTCAATGGAATCTACTATATGTACCACCCTTATGTCAAATAGTCCACGATTTCACCTGAACAACAACTCTTTTGCGTTATAGTCCCCAGTCTATGGAACTCCTTCCTCCTGCATCTCTTTCTGACTTCTACAGTTCACTCAAAGTTTTCCTCTTTCATGACACCTTCCCCAATTAACACTACCTCCCTCCATAACCGAATCATCTTGCATGACACTAATTTTCCACCATTAACATCTACAGACTTTGGACCAGCGATGCAACGCACAAACTCCAGGCCCCCGAGATTTAGAAACACCACTGGTAAGGCTATTTCTTAGCACAGCTTAGTAAAAAGTCTCTATTCTTCTTTTGTGCATCAGCCCAACCAAGAAGAGATTGATGTGGATATGGTTCAATGGTTTAAAACATGGATATAGTTTAACACAGTGTTCTTCAATTGCCGGTCCCGCAGAAATTTTCTGCCAGTCCACAGGGCCGGCACGTCCATCGGGCCCAAAACAGTGTTCTTCAGCTACCGGTTATCGTTATGATCAACATGGCGGCATCAGGCCGGCTCCCCGAGTACTGCTCCTATGTGCGGCCTGCGCCTGAACCAGAAGTCTTCTCTCTGACGTCGCAACGTCAGAGGGAAGGCTTCCAGATGAGGCGCGGGATGCGTGCAAGGAGCTGCTGCCCACAGCTTTGTGCAATGCAGCACTCAGGGCCTGAAGATAACACCAGGGGACAGGCCAGAAGGCAAGGCACCTCATGGAGGGAGAAAGACAACAACAGTAGGAGGAATGCTTTTATTTTTTTATTTAGTGATTGATTTACATCTGCTGTCCAGGAAGAAATACATTTGTTTCTTTTCCTCTGGGGTTGTACTGCTTGCAGTCTTTCATCTTAGGGTTTCTTTGTAAATATTAGTACTTTTGGTTTTTGGTCCTGCATTTGCATGGGGTTATCTGTTTTCTGGTAGGAATGTTGAGAAGCATACAGTGTGCTTTGTGTATTTTAATTTTGTGGTTAACCATTATGTGTTGTTAATACGATTATATTGTGTGTGTGTGTGTGTGTGTGTGTGTGTATATCTGAAAAATGAATAGAAAAAATGGTGTTACAATTAGTACTATTATGGGGGCGGGGTCTGGGGCGGAGATTCAGTGGAGATGGGCACGACTTAGCCCAGTGTTCTTCAACTGCCGGTCTGTGGACCGGTGCCGGTCCATAAAATAATTATTTTATTTCCGCCGGTCCAAGGTTGAACAACACCGGTTTAAAACATAGAATTTTGTTTCTGCAAATTGACACTTAAGATAACACTTTTTTCAGCTCCAGTGGCAAAATAACTCTCAGAATTTAGGAAGTTGGTGGCTTGTGTTGAGAACTTTTCAGCATCTCCTCCTATGTAATATAAGTGAGCCAAGCGTAGAACAATCAAACCATTGTGACATCATTGATGAGAATGGCTCTTATTGGTGGAATGAGGCATTATGACATCACAATCTCAGCTCTGGTTACCAGACACTGAAACTCTTCACACTGCAAGGGGGATGCTGAAAAGTTCTCAGCCCAGCCAAGAAGAGAATGACGTGGATACGGTTCAATCAATGATCTGAAACAAGGTTTTTGCAAATTGGCACTTAACGGAATAAGATAACGCTCTTTTCAGCTACAGCGGCAAAATAACGCTCAGAATTGAGGAAGTTGGTTGGTTGAGCTGAGAACTTTTCATGCCCCCCTCAACTATATAATCAAGCCATTGTGACATCACTGATGAGGTTGGCTCTTATTGGTGGAATGAGGCACTATGACATCACAATCTCAGCTCTGGTTACCAGCCACTGAAACTCCTCACACTGCAAGGGGGGTGCTGAAAAGTTCTCAGCCCAGCCAAGAAGAGAATGATCTGAAACAAGGTCAAAACACAGAATTTTGTTTTTGCAAATTGGCTCTTAACAAAATAACACTCTTTCAGCTACAGTGGCTAAATTTAGAAATTTGGTTGGTTGGGCTGAGAACTTTTCAGCACCCCCCGCTCCCCCCTCGTAGGGTACAATTGATTCTGAGGCAACAGTTTGAGAACTATTAATAATAACGTGCTCCAAAAATATGATGTATTCTAGAAAGAGATAAAAATTCAAACACAGAACATTTGTAACTTCTGCAAAATATAACGGCTTGTATCGTTCAATTTGTGGTTCTTATGCCATAATTATACTCAGCCGAGATGCTGTACCGCCTAGTAAATATATTTCATCAGGTTTTATGATAGAAAGGCCAAGGTTTAATATAATTAACCTGATCTTACAGGCTGGCTGCTCTTGTGTGATGTCAACTTCTGCACGTTGTTTATTTTAATTAAAAGAGAATTACACATCTCGGGTGCTAGTAATTATAGAGCGCGGCCTGACATTACCGGGACCCCTAATTAACCTGGTACGTGTCTACCTGGCTGGGAGTATTAGCTGGAATAAAACTGGCACCGAGTCACCTACAGCTGAGCCGGCTCCATCACTTCCGCCTCTTTCTTTTGATCTTAATTCTTAAACCTTTCCTTGAAGTACTTTCCGGGTTTTCTATGCCACCACAATTTGTCCCATTTAATTTTGCCCTTTTGCCGCTGAATAGGGGCACACAGTATACTTTGGGAATTTTCGACATTATTCGAGTCTTAGCACATGGTATCAGTGCAGAAAGGAGCCCTTTTAATCAAGCTGTGATAGACGCTAATGCCGCAGAAATGGCTTTTAACATGAAATGCGCTAAAGCGATGTGCATTATTTTTTCCTTCGACGTGGGATAAACACATCGTATTAATTTTTCTTGAAGGGGAGCATCAGATGCAGAAAATGGGCATGGAAACGCTATCCAGCTAACGCGCGGACATTGGCATGCACAAACTGAATGACACGCAGGAGCCTATACTGTTAATATTTTATAATGGTTTGGGCCAGAAATTCAACAATTTTTTAAAAAAGGGCTATTTTATGGTCACGCAAAAATGGACTTAGAGGACGGGAGAGACCCATGTAAGGGCACTCTAAATCAGTGGTCTCAAACTCAAACCCTTTGCAGGGCCACATTTTGGATTTGGAGGTACTTGGAGGGCCTCAGAAAAAAATAGTTAATGTCTTATTAAAGAAATGACAATTTTGCATGAGGTAAAACTCTTTATAGTTTATAAATCTTTCCTTTTGGCTAAGTCTTCTTAATAATAATATTGTCATTTATAGCTAAAGAGACAGATGATCAAGAAACTGTTTTATTTTACTTATGTGATTATGATAAACATACCGAGGGCCTCAAAATAGGACCTGACGGGCTGCATGTGGCCCCTGGGCCACGAGTTTGAGACCACTGCTCTAAATCCATTGCTAGCATAGCTTTATAAGCGAGTCCCAAAGGGCTCCTTTTACAAAACCGCGCTAGGCCTTAATGCGCAGAATGGCGTGCGCTAAATTACCGCACGCGCTGGCCGCTACTGCCTCCTTTGGAGCAGGCGTTACAAACCGCTAGCGCGGCTTAGTAAAAGGAGCCCAAAGTGAAACAGTGGTTCTCTTTGAAAAAGGAAATGTGCAAAGAACACCCCTTAAAAATAGATTTCATCTTGCACCTGAGTGGAAAATCGGTTACTGCTTCTTTAAAATTTTACAGCTGCTTTCAACAGTAAGATTTTCTTTTTGACAGCCAGCATAGGAAAATACTTCCTGCACGTACAGCAACACAGGATATACTGTTTAATTGTCTTTGGAAGAGGCATTTCTAGGTGTGGGTTTAGTTCCCTGGAGGAAAAGCATACGTTCAGATCGTATTTTCAAAATTATATGGACTATTAGCTAACATTCGCTGACCTTTATTTACTGTGGACCGGCGAGCTAAATGCTCCGAAGCTCGTTCAATTCCAACGAGCGTCGGGGCATTTTCCTCACCAGGTCATTCTCGTCTTGGCAGGGCCGAGAACTTTTCAGCGCCCCCCTCGTAGTGATGCCAAGAAAGCAAAGGACGTTCACATGGCCTGCCTTTTGAACTGTGCAACGTATAATTATTCACTGTCAAATAAGCTACCCCGAGGTTTCAAAATGTTCTTAGAAAAAAGTCGAAATACTGGTTCTTTTGTAACCTTCAGCTGCTTTTGCCCAGAGGATAATGCCTTATCATAAAGAAGTAGCAAGAGGCCGGGGTTGGGCAAGTCATGATTGAGCTTGGATATTAATTATGTCTATCATTCCTCAGGTCACACCCATTTCAGACACATTAGGGATTACTTGAAGAAGTCAAAACGGCTCCTATTTACTAAACCACACTAAAATAGCTTGGGATAATCGAGAACCACAGTTAATAAATGAACGTGGCTGGCAGCTTTCCATTACTACATGACAGTCCCCTTTCCAGCGATGCCTTTTTTAAAGGGGCAGCAGTAAAAAGAAAGACCCCCTCCTTGTAGCAACCCCCTCCCCGCATACAAGGTTAAGTATGAAAGACAGTGTCACCTTTCCAAGGCCCAAGGACTTTTCTCAATATAAGCAGCCTCCCTACTTTAACCTTCTTCTTGTCGGGGATCAAGTGCAATGATCCCTCTCCCTCCCTCCTTACCCCCCCCCACCAGCTAGAGTTCCAATTGCATGTACTCTTGAAGCCCTACTATTCTGTAAAAAAAAATATATCGTCAAATATATTTTATTGAGCAGGAAGAGAAACAACAATCCAAAACAAGGCAAAGAGCAACAAGGCAGCTCAAATTTTCACACCAGAAACCAACAAACCCACCCCACCAACTCTCCCCAAGACCCATTCCTCCCCCCACCCACTCTCACTGATGCAAAATTAAAAAAAAAAAGAGAACTACAAGAAATACACATATCAAGGGGCTAGCAGTTCAAAAGGCGGCTACGGGCCACTGGAGACAATGTGGTCCAGAAAGGCTCCCAAATGCGTTGGAAGGCTCGTCCAGGCAAGGAAGAGATGTCTTGAACTCCTCTCCGTTCCCAGGAAGGCAACGTAATCATGTGACAACGCCAAAGGGAATAATCAGGCACCTCCGCTTCCATCCACTTGAGCAAAATGCATTTGATAGCAATCACTGCAGTCCAACGCAGGAAGGCAGAGGCCCCAGGCCTACGAGGATGGAAGTGGAGGGAGGTTCCAAATAACACCAAGGCAGATCGCTGAACTGTAATGGTCCAAATGTCTTCAACAAAAAGAAAAACAGCATCCCAGAAGGTCTGAATGGCTGGACAAGACCAAAACATATGCCCTAGGCCAGCATCCGGGGCACCACAGCGTCGGCAGTCCGCTGTCTGGCAAAGCCCCGCCAGAGAAGCTAAAAAAATATATATATATATATATATATATCCATGCTCAGTTCTCTCAACCCCATTCCCCTACAACAATTTGCTGAAAAGGAAGGAGCTCCTTCTCCATGGTGTCCATCTTGGAAATCAACACATCCTGATTTCTACTGGTACTCTTGTATTTTAAGGAAAGCACATAAAATGAGGGACCTACTATCATTCCTACTTAATCCCCAGGGGTGGGTTTTTTTTTTTTTTTTTTGAAAAGGGCACTTCCTTTTCTCTTTGCCATCCAGCCCTTTTTGAGATCACCCTGGGAGCATCCGTTCATGCATTGATGAGCCAAAACTCCCATGGAGAATGTTAACTACAACTCTACAAGTACAGCTACTCTACTTGAAGTAGCACAATTGACCAATGTTAGCACAAAATATGTTGCCTAATAATTTGTACTTCATATCAAATTCATCATAGAATTCCTCCCAAAAAACTGATAAAACAATACTTTAGTACAGTCTTGCCTAAGGCCATAAGTTTTCCATTTTCTTTTACTCAAACCACTCGTATTCAAGGAAAATTATCCAGCCATCTGTAGCTAATGGTATTTTTCATTAATCAGATGTGTTTCAACATGCAAGAAACCTGTATGAGCTCAAACATTAAGATACCACAACAAATAACACATCTGGTACTAGAGGAATAATTCAGAAAACGCATTAAACGTTCACTAATCATAATCCAATACACTAAAGTCAAGAGTTCTCTTCAAATAAGACATCCCAGAAGAATTATCTAACATCATAGGCAAGGGACTCTTTTAGAAATGACTACCAGAAGTTCTAAATGATTAAATAATTAGATAGAAATGGGGTAAATGATCAATAATGGGCAAAACATTGGTAGGAAAATGAAAATGTCTATATCCACGGTGTTCACAGTGGTTCGTGAACCCCTGTGTCCCTAGTCAGTTGGGTTATTGAGCTATCCTATATGAATATGGATGAGGCACATACTCTATGTAATACTGTCTCCAATATATACAAACCAATCCAATCCAATCTTTAGTTTTATATATCGGGTCTTTCTCTAAAGGGGACTCGATCCGGTTCACAAAATTAGCCCAAAAGGGTAGGAGAAGACAATGATTAAACAGAAGTGCAAATTGTTACAATCCAATTATTTATCGGTTAAGAATTTCTTAAACAAGTATGTCTTTCAAGATTTTCTGAAATAAGTCAAAGAGGAAGGAGATCTGATTTCTGAAGGAACACAGAGGATCTCTAATCAGAAAATAATGGGTATTCATTGACGGAACTAAGGCCAGTACTGGGCAGGCTTGCACGGTCTGTGTCCCGTATATGGGCATTCAGTTGAGGACGGGCTGGTTAAGATGGGCTGGAGTGAGCTTTGATGGAGACTCCAGTACATAGAACACTACCGGGAAGGGCTCTGGGTTTCTGGCCTAGAAATATCTAAGAAAAATGACCATTTAAATTAAATGATTAATTTATGCAGCATGTATGGTTGGGCAGACTGGATGGACCGTTTGGGTCTTTATCTGCCGTCACAGTACCGGGTAGAGCTTTGGATTCTTGCCCAGAAATAGCTAAGAAGAAAAATTTAAATTGAATCAGGTTGTGCAGACTGGATGGACCATTCGGATCTTTATCTGCTGTCATCTACTATGTTACGATGTCTCATGCATATTTACTAGAGATATCCTGAAAACCCTACTGGATGAAGGGTGGGTGGGTGGGTCCCTCATGAGCAGGACAGATCAAGCTTAATTCTGTACAATTTGCAGCTTTTTCTATGTATCACAGAAAATTGTGACCTTTTTCATTCTCAAACTAAGGGGTTCTTTTACTAAGGTTTGCTAACTGATTTAGTGCGCGCCCATAGACTATAATGGGCGCCATTGCATTTAGAGCCCGCTAATCTTTAGCACATGCTAAATTGATTAGTAAAAGGACCCCTAAATATGGCATGTGCAAATATTTTCTGGTCAGTGTGTAAAAATGAAAACTTGGGTTGCACGCTTGACCCAACACGTTGATTCCTCATTCATTGCCCTGATCTGAATCATGTTTTTACCCTCTTGGTTACTGCTCAATGGCACTGGATTATTCAACTCATTGAAAAACTAGAGAGATCGCAAAAAAGCCAATGTCCATGAATTTTATACATCTTGTCTGGTATCTAAAGTGGATCATTTTTCTTATCCTGGAATTTCGCCCATCTTGCATCTGTTTTGGTCTGCTTTCATCGTCTTCTAAAATCATCCTTGCCTCCTTTTTGAAACAGAGTTCTCATTGTCCCCTAAGGCATTTTTTGGTAACTGATTCACTTTTGATGTGGTGATAGCATTTGAAAAGTCTGCAGCGCTGCCAGACAAACTCCTCAACATCATGAAATGATTAGCACTGGACAAAACATTCTACAAGGACACAGAGCCTAGTTGCAACCCAACAGAGATATCGTCTAAAATAATACCACAGCATTTCTTAACCTTTCGCTTTCTCATCAGGCAATGGTAGATCGATTTCCAAGATTTCAATCTTTTCTATATTAATGTCTGTACCAAAGCAATTAGTGACCTGTATCTGGCATTTAGGTATCCCTCTTCCATTTTAGAACACTGTGATGTCAACTGAAAGGCATCAATGGCTTTTCTGCCCCGCTTTGGAGTACGACCTCCCTCCAACGCTTCCGAAAACATTTGAAAACCTGGCTTTTTTCTAAAATGTAACTACTCCCCCCCTCTTCGATATGCTAAGTCCCTCTATCTTCCTCTTTACTAAGTCCCTCCCCTCTTCATTGGAGTTTCTTTCTATATCAATTCCTGTAAACCGTGTCAAGCTCTACTTTTGTGGAGATGATGCGGAATACAAACTTAAAGTTTAGTTTAGTTTAGATCATGGGAATTGTAATCCAGTAGAAACCAAGATGGCCGGCCTCTTTGTCAAGACTTCATTGCCCTTGAAATATTAAATTGCAGTAGTTTTGGTAGGTTACTATGGGTGACTTTTTCCATAATTATTGCATAATAAAACTGAGCATTTAGCTAGCAGTTGGTTGTGTAAGCTGTGCAGTATTGGTGATTGCATTTTGCTGTTCTGTTTTTAAGTTACAATTGTCCAGTATCTTTTTACAATGTCCGAGTTACATGGACCCCTGACGAAGGCATATTGCCGAAACACAGACCATGTTGGGTCCTCCTTGATAATAAAGATTTTGTGTCACACATTTTTATTTCGTTTATATTAAAGTTTTTTCCTTTACATTTGTTTGGGTTTTGTGTTTCTTTTGTCTTTCCTGTACTCATCCAGCTACTTCACACTTTTATCCACTGTTCTTCTTGTGTTTTACTTTTGTGGATTTCTTTCTCCTTTTATTGGTGAATGAATAAAATATCCCATATACTGTATGCTATTTGTCAGAGAAAAAGTCTGCATTACAAAGCAGAACAAGAATAAAGTCCTGCCCATCAAAACTCAAAAGTATATGTACCATTGGCTCACTCTGAAACTGGAAGAAGGAGGAATGCCCTTGAACAAAAAACCCATAAGAATTGCCGCTGCTAGGTTCAGACCAGTGGTCCATCGTGCCAAGCAGTCCGCTCACGCAGCGGCCCTCTGGTCAAAGACCAGCACCCTAACTGAGACTAGCCCTACCTGCGTACGTTCCAGTTCAGCAGAAACTTGTCTAACTTTGTCTTGAATCCCTGGAGGGTGTTCTCTCCTATAACAGCCTCCGGAAGAGCGTTCCAGTTTTCTATCACTCTCTGGGTGAAGAAGAACTTCCTTATGTTCGTACGAAATCTATCCCCTTTCAACTTCAGAAAGTGCCCTCTTGTTCTCCCTACCTTGGAGAGGATGAACAACCTGAGATGTCTAGAAGTTCAGCAGAAACTTGTCTATCTATGTCTTGAATCCCTGGAGGGTGTTCTCTCCTATAACAGCCTCCGGAAGAGCGTTCCAGTTTTCTATCACTCTCTGGGTGAAGAAGAACTTCCTTATGTTCGTACGAAATCTATCCCCTTTCAATTTTAGAGAGTGCCCTCTTGTTCTCCCTACCTTGGAGAGGATGAACAACCTGAGATGTCTAGAAGTTCAGCAGAAACTTGTCTAACTATGTCTTGAATCCCTGGAGGGTGTTCTCTCCTATAACAGCCTCCGGAAGAGCGTTCCAGTTTTCTTTCACACTCTGGGTGAAGAAGAACTTCCTTATGTTCGTACGGAATCCCCTTTCAATTTTAGAGAGTGTCCTCTTGTTCTCCCTACCTTGGAGAGGGTGAACAAACTGAGATGACTAGAAGGAAGGGTAAGGCTAGAGATTTTGCTTTTGTGCTATGTAATTTATAGTGCCACAGACTCTAGTCTAAAAAAGTACTCGGGGCATACTCAGCCAGTCAAATTCTCAGGATATCCACAATGAATATGCATGAGATAGTTTTCTATGCACTGCCTCCTCAGTATGCAAATCTTTCTCATACATATTCATAGTGGATATCCTGAAAACCCAATTGGTCAGATGTGCCTTTGGGACTGAGTTGAGAAGCACTGGCCTAAAAGACCACTTGTGACTATCCAAAACCACAACTATAGAGGACCAATCTATAGCAGAGCGCTCCTGGTAGGGTCTATAGGAACCTATAAAAGATCATAGATGACCAATTTTCTTTACATGGAAGAATACCTCAACTTGAGCAAGTCTAGCCCCCGCTTTCAGCGCAGAGAGAGCACAGAGAGCCAAGCTGAATGGCCCGCACTGCTCCCGATGCTCCTTGAGTTCCTATGAGCGTCGGGAGCAGCGCAGGCCAGTCAGCACGGCTCCCCGCGCTAGAAACTGCTAGCGCGGTTTCGTAGAAGAGGGGGTAGGTGTTCATACCTAAATGTTGGAGATACAGAATGTTCAAAAATGGCCAACAATGTTAGGTGTCCTAAGGTTGCATATTCTGAGAGCCAAGACGTCTAAATAGGTCATTAGAAAAAAAAATAATATATATATATATATACTATAGAGAGAGAGAGAAAGACTTCTTGTAAGTTCAACAATGATTTTTAGATGGTTTTCTCAAAAGGTCCAAAGTCAGACTTAGACATCTTATCCAGGGCAGGATTAACCAATAGGCTAAGTAGGCACGTGCCTAGGGCCCGAAATGGTCAGGGGGGCCCGATGAAGGAGGGCATCAACATTGTTTTTTCCAAACGGCGATGGGCCCCTCCAGCATCGATCGGCAATGCGGGCCCCCCCCCCCGATCGGCAACGTGGGACCCACCCCAATCAGCAACGCAGCCCCTCCCCCCCCAATCGACCGAAAGTAAGACAAGTAAGCAACGCGGGTAAGAAAGGCAACGGGAACTGTAATTGTGCAAGCGGTGCTGCAGCTTCCTGTTTCCGCCTGGGCGCATGGTGGTGTGGGGCGGGGCAGGGGGCCCAGTGTACTTGAGTGCCTAGGGGCCCTCGATGAATTAATCCTGCCCTAATCAAAAATGCCCCTCCACAGGATTTGCCCTATCATACTCACTCTCCACCTGCAAACACGCCCCTTTCCCACAGAATAAAAATAACTTTTTTAGCATGACTAAGCTGCAGTAAGCACTAAAGAACGCTGACTGCAGCTTAGTCAAAGGACCCCGCATAAAATTAACCCTTAAAGGGGAAATTCTAGAAATGGCACTCAGAATTCGTCACCAAAAATATCAGCACCAAACAGCGTTCTATAATGGGCATTCCAAGATCGGTGTCCTTTATAGAATAGCCCGTAGCACCAGGATTCACAGTCACCTCTGGGCACAAGAAGTTACACCAACTGAAACCAAGTATAAATCCTGGCATGCAAACTGGGCTCTGACCTCCTGAATTCTATAACACTATGAGCGTTGGAGCTGTTATCGCCATGGCCAGCGCTAAAAAACACGCTACAGTTTTGTAATTAGTTAAGTTTTAAAATGTATGTTAATTAACTTCAATGGTTAATTAACTTCAATGGCCTATTGGTTAAAAGTGTGAAGTAGCTGGATGAGTACAGGAAAGACAAAAGAAACACAAATTCAATGGTGAATTATCATGCCATTTATGCTAATTAACATAATTTGGGTTAGTTAGGCATCGCTAGACATCTATGATCAGGGTGCCTACTAGAACATAATGTAGATAGGTTTGGACAAGTTCCTGGAGGAAAAGTCTATAATCTGTTATTGAGACAGACATAAGAACATAAGAAGTTGCCTCCGCTGAGGCAGACCATAGGTCCATCCTGCTCAGCGGTCCGCTCCCGCGGCGGCCCATCAGGCCCATTTCCTGAGCAATGGTCTATACCTATCTATACCCCTCAATCCCTTTTTCTTCTAGGAATCTATCCAAACCTTCTTTGAAACCATTTAATGTTTTCTTGTCTACAACAGCCTCTGGAAGCGCGTTCCACGTATCCACCACCCTCTGAGTGAAAAAGAACTTCCTAGCGTTTGTTCTAAACCTGTCCCCTTTCAATTTCTCCGAGTGCCCCCTTGTACTTGTGGCGCCCCTTAATGGGGGAAGCCACTGCTTGCCCTGGATCGGTACCATTGAATGTTGCTGCTCTTTGGGATTCTAGAATCTTATTACTCTTTGGGATTCTGTATGGAATGTTGCTACTCCTTGGCCACCATGAGAATGGGCTACTGGGCTTAATGGACTCTTGGTCTGACCCACTAAGGCTATTCTTATGTTCTTATATTTCCAGAAACCCAAGGAATTGCTTTGAGGGTTGAGGATTCTGCTGATTATCTTGAATTAGTATCAGTCTGTCATCAACCCAGCCATTTTCACCAGGCTGCAGACCCTTGAATGCCAGAGTCTTGTTAGCCAAGCATTGTGGCTAATGGAACCAGAAACAGGCAGAAAAGTCCCAGCAATGGCCAAACAAAGGCCTGTAAGCATTCATCGGGAAAAAAAATAAAACAATAACTTTCTGTTCCTTGGTGTATTGGCACTATGAGTTATTTTTCCAGTTAGTTCTTGTTTAGAATTTCAAGGCTCTATTTGAGAAGGAAACCTTCTCCCTTATTCATTTTACATTTCAGTTATTATTCAGCGCGTTCGGTACACAACCCATAATGAAAACACCTCATTGACGTAAGACAGCGAGTAGAAACATGCAGGAAGAAATTAACCATAAGCTATAGTGATACACTCCTGGCATATGAGTTTGGCTGTGTTTCTCCTAGAAATGATACTCTCCAAATTGTAGGGTGACCTAGTTAAAACTCAAATGATACAGTGCATATAAATACAACAAGAACTGAAGTATCAGCATCTACTGTTTATCCCAATATCTTAAGGGGGGGTGGGGTACCCTTACTATCACCTCAAGAGGTGGCATTAGATTTATCGCACTACCATTCTTGACATTAATAATAGATAGAGAACTTGTCTGTCCGGTAACTACTGAAGGAATGCTGGCCACGCCCCCAACATTCGCCAGCCTTTGCACTTACCAGGGGTCCATTTTCTAATCTAATCTAATTCTGTTTATTTATATTCCGCTAAATCCCTTTCAGTTCGGAGCACAGGAGAAATAAGGAAGCGCATTCCATATCTTGTGGCCTGGTAGGAAAAAGACAAAATTAAGAGGTTTTAGACCAGTGATTTTTAACCTTTTTGCACCTGTGGACCGGCAGAAATAAAAGAATTATTCTGTGGACCGGCATCGGTCCGTGGACCGGAGGTTGAAGAACACGGGGCTAAGTCATGGGCCAGACCCCGTCCATCTCTACCCAATCTCCACCCCAAACCCCGCCCCCATAATAGTACTAATTGCACCTTGCACGTCCCGTGCCTCATCTGGAAGCCTTCCCTCTGACGTTGCAACGTCAGAGAGAAGGCTTCCGGTTCAGGCGCAGGATGCCCGTAGGAGCCACTGCCCGTGGCTTTGTGCACGGAATCAGTTAGGAAGAGGGAGCTGGCTCGAAGATAACACCGCATCGATTGCACTGCGGACCGGTGGTTGAAGAACGCTGTTTTGGGCCTCATGCACATGCTGGCCCTGTGGACCGGTGGTTGAAGAACACTGTTTTAGACGTTTGCACGGTTAAACCCTACTGAGCTAGCCGTCCAGCAAATGTTGTCTGTGACTGCCCAGGCTCTCTTCAATTAGTGCCGGGTAGTCCAGGATGCAGCTCGGACAGAGCCAGTGCAGAGTTGGTGGTGGGGTTGTCTTTTTAGAGGACAGTCCGGGTGCCCAGATGGACTTTCCAAAGAGTTTTGGAAAGCTCTGGTTGCATCTGGAGGGCCTCTGAGCATGCACAAATGACATCACACATGTCAGGTCATGGATTAAAAGAAAAGTCTTGCTGGGGGTGGGGTTAGAGGTAGAGCAGGGTGGGGCTGGAGACAGAATGGGGAGGGGCTTGAGCGGAACAAGGCGGGGTTGGGGGGCAGAATGGGGGAGTGGCCATATGTCCAGGATTATTGGACACCAAATCTGGTAAACCTAATCAGGAGGGGTGTAGGCAGCAGCAGAGGGGGGAGGGGGGGACTGAGAGGAAATGCTCCCCCCCATCTACCCCTGGGCTCCCCTCCCCCAGAACTAACTGCTGGCTCTACTTCTGTAAAGAAATCAAGAACTGTAAACCGCTCTTGGGGTATATAAAAAAAAGTTATTATTATCATTATGTGCATTATTAAAAAAGTCCCAAAAGTTACATTTGCTCTGAGTCAGATGCAACTTTCTGCATCTAGTTAGTGGGGTTACATTGGGTACCTCAGAACTCCACTCCTGCTCCACCAAAAATAAACCCCCCATGTGCAATTCCTTCCTATGAATGCATGCTTCCTCTTGTAAGCATGCGTCCTTGTGGTGTCAGGTCAAAAGCGCGCTGGGACAAAGGCGCGTGCAGACAACTGAGCGTAATGCGGAGCTGCGCGTCAAAGAAAATGACTGTTTGAAAGGGCTCCGACGGGGGGCGTGGGGGGGGACCCCCCCCACTTTACTTTATACAGATCGCGCCGTGTTGTGGGGGCGTTGTGGGGGGTTTGAGGGGTTGTAACCCCCCACATTTTACTGAAAACTTCACTTTTTCCCTAACAAACAGGGAAACAGTTAAGTTTCCAGTATAATGAGGGGGGTTACAACCCCCCAAACCCCCCACAATGCCGCCGCGATCTGTATTAAGTAAAGTGGAGGGGTTCCCCAACAAAAACCCCCGTCGGAGCCCCTAAAAACACTCTTTTTCTTTGGCGCGCACTTCCGTCTTGCGCTCAGTTGTTGGCGCGTGCCTTTGTCTTCGGCGGTTTTGTCTATGGACCGTCCTTGCACCTGCATGCTCACCTGCACAATTTAACACTTCATACATGAAGCATGATTTGTAAAATCACCCCGTCCGTAAGGGAACGTACCTAGTTTAGCCAGATGGACCCATGGTAACATTCAGGAGGTGGTAAGCGCAGCCTCGCTATCAGCATTGATGATAGGCACACTTCCGTCTTGCGCTCAGTTGTTGGCGCGCGCCTTTGTCTTCGGCGGTTTTGTCTATGAACCGTCCTTGCACCTGCATGCTCACCTGCACAATTTAACACTTCATACATGAAGCATGATTTGTAAAATCACCCCGTCCGTAAGGGAACGTACCTAGTTTAGCCAGATGGACCCATGGTAACATTCAGGAGGTAGTAAGCGCAGCCTCGCTATCAGCATTGATGATAGGCAGATGTTACGTGACTATGTGCTAACTCAGGGATCTCAAAGTCCCTCCTTGAGGGCCGCAATCCAGTCGGGTTTTCAGGATTTCCCCAATGAATATGCATTGAAAGCAGTGCATGCACATGGATCTCATGCATACTCCACATCCACACACAGATAGAGGCACGCCCGTGACGAAATGCTGACATGTGAACTCCCCAAGTTCTCTTTCCCTACCCTTCGCCCTGCCCACCTTACTTTTGTCCCTCATATTTCGCCCGTTCCCCGCACACACATATTTATTGTATCTGTATTCGCTGACTGTAACTTCTCGCTGATTGGCCAGCCCTTCTTTATTGTAAACCACCTCAAACTACTACGGCTTTGGCGATATATAAGAAATAAAATAATAATAATAGTTTTATTACCATTTGATGAATCGCCTATACAAACATTCAAAGCGATGAACAATTTTAAAAAAACAACAATTTAGAGGACGAACAGTTTTAAAACACAAGTAAAAAGTTAATATACTTATAACACATAATAAAGTTAGAGTCACTGCTCAGCATTTTCACGCTCTAATCAGTGGAAAACTGAAGTGGAAAATACTTTGTCAACTGTGGAAAAAAAAAAAATAAAAAAAGCTGAAGGGCTGGAGAGAAACTCATCTTGTCTGAAGCTGAAGCAGTGGTTTCTCAACTCCGTCCTGGAGCCCCCCCTTGCCAGTCAGGTTTTCAGCATATCCACAATGAATACACATCAACTTGATTTGCATACACTGCCTCCATTATATGCAAATTTCTTTCCTGCATATTCATTGTGGAAATCCTGGAAACCTGACTGGCAAGGGGGGGCTCCAGGACCGAGTTGAAAAACACTCCCGACCTTCAAAGACACAATACTTATACTTTAGTGTCTGAACGACCCGCAATCTATATATTTGTGATATGGTGTAAAAATTGACTTCACATTGGCTGCCTGACTGAACCGGTCACTTAAGCAGCATTCTTTTTTTTTTTTTTTTTTTAATTCTTTACGTATAATTTTAACAATTGACAATCTATAAAAGTCAAAAAAGCAAAAAAAAAGCCTGTATATCTAAAGCGTATCAATACAAAATATTTCATATTACAGGAAATTATTAAAGAAATTAGTCTTATAGCCCGTTACATTAACGGGTGCTAGAATATATATGTGTGTGTCTGTTTTTATTTTTTTTTCTCTCTCCTTAGCCGCTTTCTGTATTTCTGTCTTTCTTTCTTTTTTTTTTTTTCCTTGGCTGTCCACTACCACCCCTTGCCTGCTCCCCCTGTCCATTCTCCCTTTTATCTCCCCTGTGTCCTCCACCACCCCATCACTGCTCACCTTATCCAGCAGAAGCCCTTCTCCCTTTGTTTTACCTCCCCCTGCTCCCCCTGTCCAGCAGTAGGCCTGTCTTTATTTTTCTGCCCCCCCCCTCCCTGTTCATCAGCACCTCTTTCCCTGTCCATCAATCCCTTTTCTGCCCTCCATTTCAGTGTGTTGCAGCATTTCCCTCCCACCCCACTTCCCTGTGCATTATTTGCCTCCCCCCCCATACATTGCTTCTTAACTCCATGCCCTACTTATGTGTTTTCCGGGTTTGGCAGCCGCGGCCAGCAGTCGCCGCGGCCGACATTTGACTCGGGCCGCCGCACCGCAGGAGAAGCAGTGACCAACTTAAAACCCGTAAGGGCGGTCGAAATCCGGCTCGGTGGGGGGAGGAAGAGAGAGAGCGGAGAGACGGCGACCGCTGCGTCTTTGAAGAGGGAGCAGGACAGATCGTAAGCCGCGCATGCGCACTTCCTATGTGTCGTTACAGCTCACGGAAAACCGGCGCACACATAGGAAGTGCGCATGCGCGGCCTAGCGTTTTATTATATTAGATACAGGTTGTAAGTCCACCATATATATGGAGAAGGAGCTGAAATTAATATAAACTAATAAATTTTTAAAGGAAAACTAAAGATGAGGCAATACAGGTCCTAAACTTTTCTTTCTTTTCGAGCTAACATACTGGAGCATAACTCTATACTTTAACGGAAATAAATTTGGATAATTGCTGCGGCTCATAAAATACATATCTATTTCCATTAAAGACCATAACACACTTGCCAGTGATATCTCAAACCGAAGGTCGCTCCCAGCTGAGTGACCTTCGGCCTCAAAATCAAAAATTGCTTCCTTCGCTTTTGGGTAGGATGAGACACATCTGGATACATTCTTATAACATTAGACAAAAAGGGAACATCCTTATATTTGGAAAAACAATGTAAGCATCCATTCCCTATCTGAATCTATGGCTGAAGTCTGGACCTCCATATAAGTCCAAACCATCAGCAGATAAATTCTGCTGGTTAGGACTTTGAGCTTTAATTCGCCTAAGTAAGTAATATATTTTGGAGACAGGTGGATATGAGGTCTCTGGTACCTTAAGAACTTCATTCAAATATCTTTTGAACATAACTAAAGCAGTTGTTGGAAATATTTTTGGGAAATTAATAATCCGGAGATTACATCTCCTAATGGAATTTTCCACCATTTCTTGTTTAAAGTGCAAACTTGCACTGTCTTTAATCCAAGTCAATGCCTGGGCCTCCAAAGTCTTTGTCCTTGTATCCGCTTTATTTTCCAAACTTAATACTTTAGTGCTTAATTTGATTTCCCAAGGAAATTTGTAAGCTGGATATTGCCTCCCATAATGATTCCATATTAAAGACCTTGGGTCTAATCAAAGGGGCAATCTCAGTTCTGGGCCGCTGTAGAAATCATTGACGTTTCCTGGGCTTGTTCCAGTCTCCCCGACGGCTGTCGTGCTGTTGACGAGAACTCCTCCTGCCTCCGTTCCTGGACAGAGATTCTGTCCTGTTGGGCCAGCAGAAAAACGTCCCGGCTCGGTCCAGCCGACATCAGCTCCTCCGATGTCACAGCCCAAGGGTCTTGTCGTTGTTGCCCCCTTGTCGTTCAAACCGAGCCATGCGCTTTGCATGACATGTGCTAACTTGTGCAAAGGCGGGACTGGACAGCCGAGACAGCCATGGGGCTCTTTTGTTCTATGCCTTTGTAACCCGTTCTGGGCTCCTTTGGGAGAACAAGCTAAATAAATTAGCAAATAAATAAAATATTACCCCAATAAATACTGACACTTCATTATTGCCGTTCTCTAGTATTTTTACTAGCAAAAAAAAACCCCCCAAAAAACATTACTGCACATTTAACTGGGCTGCTGGACTTTTTTTCATTGTGCAGCTGGAATTCACAGACCTGTCATACTCCCTAAAGCCCAAACATGTGTATTCATGCCTCTCTAGAACGGAGCCAAGCAAAACATATACATGACTGCAAGATGGTGTCCTGAGGATGGAAATCGTAACGGAGCTCAGTGGAGTCGAGGCTTTAACTTAAACTAGCCCCTGTAATCAGAAGTGGGGACTAATATTGGACTGTGAGGCCTTCTTTTCAGCAGGGATTTCTCTCTCATCTCTTCCTCTGTCCTAAAGTTTTGGAAACTGTGTGCATGTCCCTGAATAACTGTAAGTTGGAGCAGTCCCACGTCCCATATTGTATCTCTATGCAAGATCTGAAGGGTGAACGATACTCAGCTGGAGACGATCCATCTGTCACTGAGTATCAGCAGTGCTTTTTAAAATACAGCGATAATGAGATAAATGAAAGGCAGTGATTGAGAAGATGTGGGCGAAGTGACAGGTAACCGAACTCCTTGCATGTTGATGAGGAAAGAGGCGTTCTTTTCCAAATGCATTATTTTGTCTTGCGCACACAGGACAAGGGATAACTCCATGAATGTGGCTTTGCATGCCTAAAGGACATCTTGCAATATGGAAGCAATTTTGAACTTGCTTATTAAAACAACATCTTTCCAGATAGTAAGCAAAATTAACTTATCAGAAGTCTGGCAATCACAAAGGGAAGCTGCTGGTCTTACGGCCTGGAGTTACAATCTAAGATAATAATTCATCTAGGCAAACCTGAGCTGGGTGAGCCTGGCCTACCTAAACCTGGTCTATGTTAAGCTAGTCTATGCAACCTCGGTCTGTGTGAAATTAATTGATGCTGTCGTGGTTTTAAATTCTGGTTTGTTTTTGTTTTTGTATCTAGGGTCAAATCACCCTCACTTCCTGTTTCCTCTGTGGCAGGACGAGGCACAAGGAAGCCTGGGGAGCCAGGGTAGGCAGCAGGTATGAATCACTGCTGCCACCAGCCACAGTTCTGAGGTAGAGCGAGAAAAGGGATTCAGAGAAAGGGAGAGTTGCCAGGTCACCGGCAGGAGAGGGGCAGATGCCGAATCTGGGAATGGAGGAGAGGGAAGCAAAAGGGGGAGGTAGCTATAGTCCATTACATTACATTTATAGACTTCTATTCCACCTTAACCTTTCAGGTCTAGGCGTATTATAATAAGAAATATCTGGCCCTTACCAGAGAATTACATTTTCAATCTAGTGCAGGGCAGTCATCGGGTTAACATAGCTTGACATATTTCCTAAATAACATGTTTTTCATTTATTTTCGGAAGAGTCTTATGTAGTTTGCACTGCTCTTAATATTCTGACTACATCTGCACCCAGGCTTGCTGCTTGAAAGGTCAGCAGGCCTAGCCGTCTTTGTCTCTTCACTCTCTTAATTGGAGGGTAGGTAAAGGGATCAGGTCTCTCCTTGGTCTCATGACTTCTTTCATGGTCAGTCTTATCATTCAGATAGATTGGTGCACAACCATATAACACTTTAAACAGAAGGCAATACAATTTGAATAAGATTCTGGCCTTCACAGGGACCCAGTGTACCTTTATGTAGGCCGAAGATATGTGTTCTCTTAGGCCCCCCGCGACTGGCGTCATGATTGTTGCTGTTTTCCTGGTTTCGCCGCATCTGTGTGGGTAGAACCGACGTTTCAGCCATCACACTGTGGCTTTTTTCAGGTGATGCTGTGAGGCCTGCAGTTTGTCTTTATATATAGTGGGTCCACTGACCTGACTGAAAACAGGAAGGACTGTTGGTCATGAATTTGAATTTTGGTGGGAAAGTTCGTTGGTCACAAGTTTGACGTTCCCGCCAAAATTCAAATTTGTGTTACCAGCTTTCCCATCAAGATTCAAATCTGAGACCAACAGGCTTTTCCACCAAAAGCTGTATACTGCATTGGGGGAGAGATGAAGGAGAGAGGACAATCAGGACCATGGGTGGGTCAGGAAGGGTGTAGAAAAATAGATGAGAAAGATGAAAATCTGGCCATGGGGAGGGACAGGAACAAAGATAACATATCTAGGACACGGAGGAAGCTTAGGGACAGGGATGCAGAGGGACAGTACTGGACATAAAAGGAGGGATAGGGACACAAAGGAGGTATGCTGAATATGGAAGGAGAATAGGGATACTGAGAGAGTAGATACTGAACTTGGGAGGAGGTTAAAAACAGGAACAAGAGGAGAGATGATAGGGATGCTAAGAAAAGATGAGTTGTGGACAGAGGGAGGAAGAGAGAAGAAATGTCAAATAGGAGACACTGGAAAGAGAATTAAGGAAAAAAACAAAATAAAGAAAAGCAGAAAAGAGATACTGGGACCAAAGCAGTTCTGAGACAAAAGAAAGAAAGTGTTTTTTCTGAATTTATCAATTGTTAATGTCAGCTTTGGGAAATGTACATCTCTGGTATCTTGCATTTCAATTTCTATTAGGAGGCAAAGAAGATTGCACGGAAAGCAAAAACGCATAGTAAAATTTTTTTTAGGAATATTAAAAGCAAGAAGCCAGGAAGAGAATCAGCTGGACTGCTGGATGACCGAGGGGTAAAAGGGGCTCTCAGGGAAGACAAGGCTATAGCAGAGAGATTAAATGAATCCTTGGCTTCGGTCTTCACCAAGGAAGATGTGGAGGAGATACAGGTGCCAGCTATAATATTCAATTCTGATGAACCAGAGAAACTCAAACAAATGTCTGTAACACTGGAAGATGTAATTGGGTCAATCTGATAAATTTAACGGTAGCAAATCACCTGGACTAGATGGTATACATCCCAGAGCGCCTTCTAATCTCCCCTCCCTGTCCCACAAATTCCTGGTGGTCTAGTGAGCTGTGGATTCAGATCAGACACCCCCCTGCTCGAGAACCCTCCACCCCCAACATTGCCCCCCCCCATGTACCTTTTGTCGAAATTCAGGCAGGAGGGATGACCACTTCCTCCTGCCTTGAGGGGCCACCTCTTCATAATAGCAGCCCTTCACCTTCCCGGTGCATCCTAGATGCACTGGAAGGGGCCTAAGATCTAGATTGACTCAGGTGCCTCTAGGGGAGGTACCTTAGGTGCCTGAGCCAATCGGGGCCTTAGGCTCCTCCTAGTGCATCACCGGCATGCACTAGGAGGGGCCTATGGCCCTGATTGGCACAGACCTCCCTAGGGGATTTTTGATGAAAGGTATGGGGGGCGGTGTCGGGGGTGTAAGGTTCTTGAGCTAGGGGGGGGTCTGATCTGACCCCCCCCCCCACAGCCCACTAGACCACCAGGAGTTTGTGGGAGGAGAAGGGGTGATCAGAAAGCGGGTGGCGCTTGGTGTTGGGGGAGGGGACATACACAAGCATGGCAGGGAGAGCATGCAAGTGCGTTTCTTCCCCGGGTGCCCCCACCCTCGCTACACCACTGCCACCAGTGCCTAAGTTCAGATGCTGGATTTAGAATCTCCCCCTATATTTATACTATAGAAATGGGCAGTTATCTGTTCTCCAGCTATTGGTGACTATGTAACTCCTTGGACTATCAGTCCAATAGAAAACGAAGACAGAAAAGACCAAAAGGCCAATGCCTGTCCCTCCTTCTTCTTGAACACTGAGGTGTTCCCTCTGCTTTTGGTCATGTCATGTCTTGTGTTAGACCCTCAATGCAGAGCTTCCTGAAAAGGGCCTGACTCCCATGTCGTTACATCTTGGAGGTATTTAAATGTCTCTATCATATTTCTCCTTTTTATTTTTCTTATATTTAATTCCGTCTTGTTTTACATTTAGATTTTTTTTTGCTATTGTAAACAACTGTAACATTTTGACATGAAGTGGGTATTTAGAATTAATCAATCCAATTCAATCCTTTCCTGTCTCTCCTCCAGGGTTTTCATGTTAAATCTCTTAAGATTGCACCCCCCCCCCCTCTCCCACCCCCCCTTATGTTTTATGATGAAGACTGTTGACCATTTCATTAGCTGCCCTCTGGACCATAATTTGTACTTAACTAGTGCCTTTTAGACATGAAACACAGTCATTATTGCTGTAAGATTGCTTTCTGGGCCTCTTAATTTAATCTGCTAAGCACTTCAACGAGATGGTGACAGAACAGATAAACTAGTGTGTCAGGACCAGAAGCGAAGCGTTGATAATGCGACGATGTCCGTAGAATAATCTTAGACACAGAGCATGCAACATCCGAGACTGAGCCACACACACACAATTAAATTCATGTTTCTAAGGAGCCGAAAGCCCGGGCGATGGAGCCTCCAGGCTAAGGCGTGTGTATGAACTTGACATGGTTACACAGGTCCCAGCGCCAAGAAGCAGAAAACGTGTAATTAGGGAAGCTTATATGCGAGGCATCCGCACTAGTGACTTATTGCACACGGTTTCCTTTGATCACCTCGGCATGCCTTCCCCTTGTCCTACTTTCACACCTGATCAGACTTTGAAATGAGAACACATTTTGGAAGTCAACATCCATGAACATTTTTTTTAAAAATCATCTCTCCAGCTCTATGCAGCTTGTGACCAATGAAGTGCCACTGTACTGCGTAGCAGCCGGTAGGAGAAACCCAGTAACGTCAACAGTTTGAAAGAAAAAAATAGTGGGAGAGATGTTGCTTGCAAGTCCTAACATATACCAGTTGTCTATAGCTAAACAGCTTGAACAAGATCAGTGTCTGACTGGGCATAAGATGGTTATGAATGCAATTCTAGCACCTGAAATCTCAAGAAAATTGTTTATTTTTGGACGCTGTTCTCCCAAGGGAGCTCAGAACGGTTTACATGAATTTATTCAGGTACTCAAGCATTTTTCCTTATCTGTCCCAGAGGTCTCACAATCTCTCTAATGTTCCTGGGGCAATAGGGTCCAAGTGGTCTGCTCAGGGTCACAGGGGACAACGTGAGCTTGAACTCACAACTAGAGAATGACATGGGGACAAATTTTTCCCCATCCTCGCAGGAACTCATTTTTCCGTCTCCTCCCCATGAGTTCTTTTCCTGTTACAGCCCCATTCCTGCAAGCTCCGTCCTCATCTGCACAAGCCTCAAACACTAAAAGCATAAGTAGCAACATTCTAGAGCTCAGATTGTGATGTCATAATGCCTCATTCCACCAATCCCTAAGCTCCGTCCTCATCTGCACAAGCCTCAAACGCTTTCAAATCCTAAGTAGCAACATTCCAGAGATGAGATTGTGATGTCATAATGCCTCATTCCACCAATGCCTAAGCTCCGTCCTCATCTGCACAAGCGTCAAAACACTTTAACATCCTAAGTAGCAACATTCTAGAGCTCAGATTGTGATGTCATAATGCCTCATTCCACCAATGCCTAAGCTCCGTCCTCATCTGCACAAGCTTCAAACACTTTAAAAGCATAAGTGTTCAAGGCTTGTGCGATTAAGGCAGAGTTTACAGGAATGGGACAGGGACAGCGACAAAACTCATGGGGACGGGACAGGGAAATAGAGTTTCTGCAGGGATGGGGACAAATTTGTCCCCGGGTCATTCTCTACCCACAACCACAGGATGCGGAGGCTATAGTTATAACCCCTGCATTCTCAGACATCGTAGGGTAGAATGCAATAGCATGGTCTACTTCCTGCAGAACCCTCAACCGGATGCTTTTAAATCTCCCATCCACTAAAGCTCTTCCCTCCATGCTTACCTTCCTAGGAGCCAAAACTTGGAATGGCCTTACAGAAAGGACCAGAAATGAACCTTCCTACATCATCTTCCAAAGAAAACTGAAAACCCATCTGTTCGATACTTAATCTCCTTGGACACCTGGAATGCGCTTCCGGAGGTTGTGATAGGACAGAGTACACTACGGGGGTTCAAGGAAGGATTGGATAAATTCCTGAACGATAGGGGGATTGAAGGATACAGATAGAGGTAGAGATAGGTTTTAGACAGAGTATGGATAGAAGGATAAAAGGGATTAGAGAAGGATCACATTACAGGTCATGGGCCTGATGGGCCGCCGCAGGTGCGGACTGCTGGGCACGATGGACCTCGGGTCTGACCCAGCGGAGGCAACTTCTTATGTTCTTATCTCTTCTCTCCCTTTTCCTTCCTCCTCTCTCCCCTCTTTTTCTCCCCCTTCCTTACCGTCTTACCTATCCACCTCCTCTCTCTCCCTCCTCTTTCTCTCCCCTCTTACCTCTCTTTACAGTCACCTTGAATCTGTACAGGTATGAGCGAGGCTCATAGAAGATTAGATTAGAAGATTAGATTAGATTAGAAGATTAGATTAGATTAGAAAATAGTAAGGCAACCATTGTTTGGTAGAGATGGCAAAAGCATAGTTAACAAAGCATGGTAAAAGATAAAATGACACAATATGGTATGATGAGCGTAGACTAGCAATGATAATATTACAAGCATGGCTGATAAAGTGAGACATTAGTTGGCAAAAAAAAAAAACAAACCCGGTATGGCAAGCGTGCATAGCATGGAAGCAGTGGCCTAGTTAAGGGGGTGCAGGGGGTGAGGACCGCGTTGGCTCCTCTCTGCCTCGCCCCCGCAATGCTCGCATCATCCCCACCTCCACCCCATACCTCTGTATTATCTTCGCTAGTGCAAGCAACTTTTGCCTGTTGCTCACAACGGCCTGCTTCCCCTCTGAATCACTTCCGGGTCACGGGGCCACGAAATGACATCAGAGGAAAATCCAACGCTGGCGCGAGGAGCATGCTTGCAGAAGCCACTCGCGCTGGTTAAGATTTAGAGGTAGGTGGGGAGGGAGAACACAAGGTTGGAATGGGGGGTGGGAAGGAGCGAGGGGGCGCAGAAGGTGTGGGGGCACGGGGGGGGCACCACTGTTCCAGGTGCCTCCTACCCTTACTACGCCACTGCAAGGAAGACATGGTACAGTAAACATTGAGTGTCAAACTTGGTATGAGAGATTGTAGCATGGTAGACATAGTATGGCAAATATGGTGTATGGGCCGCAATCCAGTCGGGTTTTCAGGATTTCCCCAATGAATATGCATGAGATCTATGTGCATGCACTGCTTTCAATGCATATTCATTGGGGAAATCCTGAAAACCCGACTGGATTTCGGCCCTCAAGGAGGGACTTTGAGACCCCTGGTGTATAGTAAAGTCTAGTCTAGGGCAGGGGTAGGCAATTCCGGTCCTCGAGAGCCACAGGCAGGTCAGGTTTTCAGGATATCCACAATAAGTATGCATGAGAGAGATTTGCATCTCAAGGAGGCAGTGCCTACCATTGTACAAAACGATGTGAAATTTTATCTCAGAGAAAGGAGAAATGTTTCCTTAGGCTCCAGTTTTGTCTTGATTTCTGCTTAAGTGCCTGCCGGGTGCACACGACATTTGGGGTTATTACCCCACAAACTGCATATCATGCTTGTTGGTTTTGGTCATTTCCTGGAATCATTTGTGCTCTGTTATTTCCTGATCCCAACCACAATATGGCATCCCATAACCCCCTTCCCCAAATGTGGATGAGTGGTCATAATTCAAGGCCCCCCCACTCCTTTCCACCCCCCATTTCACACTTGCGCTCTCCCCCCCTCCCCCCCCCCCTCCGGACTTCTTAATTTTTGCCAGTGCACGTGGCTTCTGCAAGCATGCTCCTCACTCCAGCGTTGGATTTCCCTCCGACATCACTTCCTGGTCCTTTAATTTACTTTAAAAGAGAAAAAAAAAACCCTTAGGGCCCATTTTCCCTTTTTCTGATTGCCTGTTTCTCCCCAACCCAATATGGCTGCTTCTGCTTGTCTGCCCACAAGGCTGGGGGGGAAGGGGAGAAACGGAAAAGGAAGTGGGCCCTAGTTTTTTTATTAAATATAATCAGACTTATAGGGGGGCTAGCTTGGTCTTTGTCTGCCTGCTTGCCTATTTGCTGCCGCCGCTGCCCACTCATTCGGGCTCCTACTTGCCAGTGCTGCTATGCTCCGGCTCCTGCTTTCGATCGCTACACTCTCAATCCAGCTCCTTCAGCCCCGGCTCTGGTTTGTTGTTCTCATCATTCTCTGGCTCCATCTCATTCCCTTCCTCTCCTCATTGTCTTTGCTGCCGCTGCTGCAAATGAAGTTTTAAATTGGTGTGGGTTGTGGCACACAATTGGACCATTGTTATAGGAGGAGGACAAGACCAATTGGGTTCTCTCTTACTGCTGGGTCCTCTTTTACACAATGAGTCAAGGGGAGGAGGAGGTGGAGGGAGGACAAGCCTAGCCCAACACTGGCATCGCTACAGTTTAGGTAAGAGAGAGAGCGCACAATGGGGAGTGAGAAATTCCGGTAAACAGCTGGTTTTATTCCTAACTGCGGGAGCAAAGCTTTTTACTGTTCCTGCGGGCAGTAAAAAGTTTTGTCCCCACATCAGCGGTGATGTGTCCACAGATTTCCCCGTTACCATGGATAAACCACGGTTTGCCGCAGTTTACTACTGCTCCCCGTTCCCGTATCATTCTCTAATTTACCCCCTTCATGCACGAACGCATTCACACACAGGAAAAGGCTAGAAATGTTACCACCATAGAACTCCCTGGAGAAGCAAGCTTCGGGATTCAAAGTTAGGCCTCCGTCACGTCATTCTTATATTAATAGAAAAATATTCACTTTCTCCAATTTCTAAGCATGTCCCTGTGCTTTGTGAGATAATTAGGCTCCTTTAGAAGTTTTTGGAGCTCATCATTACATAAAGCATTATTCACTCATGAAGACTATCGCATTTCTTTTTCTCTGCAAACTTGGTGTGCTATTAATGACCCAAGACTGAATTGAAAAAGAATACTTAACCTTTAATATATATTTCCTGCTCCCATTTATTTCAACAAAAGGCATTGCATTTATTGGCATGAAAGACATACAAAGCTCTCTGGAGATACTAGGCACATATAAAAATCCAGATGTTTCCAGAGTCAGTGCCTTGGTTTTTTTTTTTTTTCATTTGGTCTCTCTTTTTCCTGTCAGGCCACAGGAAAACACATGCTTCACGGAATCACTCCAAAAATTATCTGGGCAATCAGGAACTCTTACCAACAAGCAAAAATAAACAGTGCATAAAGCTAGCATTTTCCTTCTGCCATTCTGAGACTTCAGTTGCCAAAATTCTCACTGTACCATGGTATTTCCTGTCTCTGCATAGGCCTTGCTCAAGTGACCTTTGAACCCGAAAGAGGTTCAACCACTCTCGGCTTCCTGCAAGATGTCTAAGTGATGAGTGCTTATTGATTTTGGGTCTACATATGGCAACGCAAGATAGAAGCTGTGTTTGTTGTACATCTTTCTGCGGTGAAGGAATCGGCTTTATCTCAGTTGAAGGTCAGGGACTCTATTATACTTTGGCTATTTCTTAGTGAAGGACTTGTGCTAAGAAGTGAAGGAATTCCCCCCCCCCCCCAGCCCGATTATCAGATGCATCTTTAGGACTTCCCTGTCTTCCTTCCCCTCGCCTTCAGCATGCACTTTGTAACACTTGGAAAGCCCGTGGGAGTTCACAGGATGTGCTGATATATTCATTGTTAAATTATTACATTAATTGGGGGCACTGTGCTTTCAGACTCGATAGCTTTTTGCAAGCTTTATAATACACGCAAATGGAATCCTTTAAACATGCACCAGTGTTTCTCGGCTAAATCGGCAGCACTATATGTTAAGCAGTTGAAGAAGCACTATCGTTTTCAGACAATGTATTCTTAGGACGCTGGCTGCCAACTAAAAGAAAAAAAAAAAAAGATGAAATGGTTTTCCTGCTGCTATTTCTATTCCAACCCTGTGTATAAATCTAATTTATGCCCCGATGCAAAGAGAGGGTCAGACGAGGTAGAAGAAACACTGTCCAGAAAATGCATGTAAAGACCGAGGGGATGCAACCGAAAACAAACAGTGTGTAATCAATTGTACCGTCTGTTTCTGCAGATTCCGCCCCGACTGTCCTCCTAGGAGGCTGATGAACCAGTTAAGGCCTGGCTCAGGTTCAACTGTCTATTAACAGAGGATGGCTCTCAGTTTGTAAAAGTAAAAGGAGACCATGGAAAGGAATCTTCTCCCAGGAGGAAGCTATAGGATTCGGTGAACAGGTGGTAAGCCTAGATGAGACTATGAGCGTCTGAAGGTTAGTTGGGGACTAAAAATTAAAATTTAAGCCAGACATAATAAAGAGCTAGAACAGGAGAAATAGTGAAGGATCTGGGAGGGTAGGAGGGAAGAGAACTAAGCTGACAGAGGTGGTGGAAATAGAAATATAGAAACATGATGGCAGATAAAGGCCAAATGGCCCATCCATTCTGCCCATCCGCAGCATCCACTATCTCCTCTCCCTATTGGCTAAGGCTCTTAACATTTGCATCTCCTCTTCCTATAGGCTAAGGCTCTTTACATCTGCATTGTGAGGTCATAGAGGTTTATGGTTATAAAAACATGATGGCAGATAAAGGCCAAACGGCCCATCCATTCTGCCCATCCGCAGCATCCACTATCTCCTCTCCCTATTGGCTAAGGCTCTTAACATTTGCATCTCCTCTTCCTATAGGCTAAGGCTCTTTACATCTGCATTGTGATGTCATAGAGGTTTATGGTTATAAAAACATGATGGCAGATAAAGGCCAAACGGCCCATCCAGTCTGCCCATCCGCAATAACCATTATCTCTTTCTCTCTCTGAGAGATCCCACGTGCCTAACCCAGGCCCTCTTGAATTCAGACATAGTCTCTGTTTCCACTACCTCTTCCGGGAGACTTTTCCATGCATCTACCACCCATTCCGTAAAAAAGTATTTCCTCAGATTACTGAGTGCAGTAATACTGAAAAAATATAGTCGGTAACAGAGAGAAAATTATGGGCCCAGTTTCTTTGGCGGATTGGAGGATTTGTTAATGGTATTGGTCTAATAACTGCAACATTGAATCATAAGCTGGGAGAGTGACTTTCTCCACAGCTCTGTCTTCTATTTTTGTGCGATTGTGTCAATTCACTTTGTTGCCGGTCTTCCATGCCCTCTTTTCCTTCAATTTCTCCTAGCAAAATTGCTTTTTCCCGTGACTCTGGCCATCTCACAAAGACCAGCGCCCTAACTGAGACTAGCCTTACCTGCGTACGTTCCGGTTCCGCAGGAACTTGTCTAACTTTGTCTTGAATCCCTGGAGGGTGATTTTACCCTATAACAGACTCCAGAAGAGTGTTCCAGTTTTCCATCACTCTCTGAATGAAGAACTTCCTTACATTGAATCCCTGAAGGGTGTTTCCCCCTATAACAGCCTCCGGAAGAGCGTTCCAGATTTCTACCACTCTCTGGGTGAAGAAGAACTTCCTTACGTTCGTACGGAATCTATCCCCTTTCAACTTCAGAGAGTGCCCTCTCATTCTCCCTACCTTGGAGAGGGTGAACAACCTGTCCTTATCTACTAAGTCTATTCCCTTCAGTACCTTGAATGTTTCGATCATGTCCCCTCTCAGTTTCCTCTGTTCAAGGGAGAAGAGGCCCAGTTTCTCTAATCTTTCGCTGTAGGGCAACTCCTCCAGTCCCTTAACCATCTTAGTCGCTCTTCTCTGGACCCTTTCGAGTAGTACCATGTTCTTCTTCTAGTCATGTGAAGTTCTAGTGAGAATTCAGGTTTATTCTTCGTCACCGGCACCACAGCTCAAATGGCTCAAAGCTTCTTCTGCCCTGTTTGTTCGGGGTCCAACTTTTTGCCTTTATAGAATTGTCTTCTTAAACCTCAGTTGCCTAGATCTTTGAAAATTGCCCTTTCGTTGTGCCTATAATCAGTGCTACAATTTGGAAATGAATTTGCGTAAGAGAGATTGGAAAGTATCACAAGAACAACACCACAGGTAACTGTATCACTGACTTTAAGGATGCGATCTAAGATGTACTAAGACGAAAAGAGATGCCACAAAGGGAGCGGAGGGGGAGGTGCCCAATATTACGCCGCTCACAGCAGTCTGAAGACGTTGCTTTAAGTTCAGTTTGAAACAGAATCCGGCCCTGCTAGAACCCCCTGCCGGAGTCTGAATTTAGATCTGTCTGACTGGCCATTTTCCACAGCTTTCCTCAAATAGAACCAAATCATTCCACATTAACAAAAAAATACATCATCCCAAGCAGCTGGGGAATAAAGGCTAGATCTAAGCCAACTCGTTTACAATTTCTTTGAAGAGAGTTTTATTGATGGCCTTCATTACTCTTTTAAGTCTACATTTGGATTCTGACTTTTAGCGTTAATGAGTAAGAAACACGCAATGGGAAGCATATGACAAAAAAAGAGACCAACAGGAACCAGGTCATTGTATCAGTAAACTGAGGGACATTTAACCCTCAGTCTTCACCTAGTTTGGACTTCTGATTGCACTTTATTCTCGCTTTTTGTAGTACCTGTCTGCTCGTCGTGTCTGGTTTCTTTATATAACTGTGGGATTATCAGATAGCCTTGAGCTTGCAAACAATTTTTTAAATCCACACGTACAAAAGGTCCAGCTGTTAACTTATTCATGTAAGCTGTTAACTTATTCCAAGTGAGGCTAAATAATGCGCATGAGCTAAACTGAGTATGCCAAAGAGGGAGCTCAGGGAACTAGAAGGAAAGGGCCAGAAAAACGAAGGCCAGGACCAGGAGGGCACCCTGTACATCTGTACAGGGGCCTGGGATAGGCACGTGGGATCTCTTGGAGAGAGGAAGAGATAATGGTTACTGCGGATGGGCAGACTAGATGGGCCATTTGGTCTTTATTTGCCATCATTTTACAATGTTTCTATAATCAGAACATTCTATGACATCACAATGTAGGTATAAAGAGCCTTAGCCTATAGGAAGAGGAGATGCAAATGTTAAGAATTTTAGCCAATAGGGAGAAGAGGAGATAGTGGATGCTGCAGATGGGCCATTTGGCCTTTATCTGCCATCATGTTTCTATGTTGTAGTCCACTGGGGATGAAAACCTTTGCCAATACTTTGAAGTGGAATTGTAGCCCAATGGATGAAGCAGGACGTTTATTACCAAGGCCGTCTGCTTCAAATCTCATTGCTGCTCTTTGTGATCTTGGGCAGATTCCCCAACCGTCTATTGCCTCAGGCACAAACTTAGGGCCCTTTTATTACACTGCATAAGGGAATAGAGCAAAAATGGCAGAGCACAGGAAACATAGAAGATGATGGCAGAGAAGGGCCATAGCCCATCAGGTCTGCCCACCCCCAAGTCTACTATCCTAGGGATCCCACTCCTGGTGACAGGTTCCCTTGGCTTAACCCTCTAAGGGATCCCACATGGGCATCCCATTTGCTCTTAAATTCTTGCACGCTGTTTGCCTCGATCACCTGCACCGGGAGCTCGTTCCAAGGATCAACCACTCTCTCGGTGAAGAAATATTTCCTGGTGTTGCCATGAAATTTCTTGCCCCTGAGTTTGAGCGGATGCCCTCTTGTGGCTGAGGGTCCTTTGAGAAAGAGAATCTCTTCTTCCATCTCGATACGGCCGGTAATATACTTAAACGTCTCGATCGTGTCTCCTCTCTCCCTACGTTCCTCGAGTGAGTACAGCCGCAAATTTTTCAACCTTTCCTCGTACGATAGATCCTTGAGCCCCAAGACCATCCTGGTGGCCATCCGTTGCACCGACTCTACTCTCAGCACATCTTTTCGGTAGTGTGGCCTCCAGAATTGCACACAGTAAGAGGTCTCACCATGGTTCTGTATAATGGCATTATGACTTCAGGCTTCCGGCTGACGAAACTCCTGCGGATGCAACCTAACAACTGTCTTGCCTTAGATGAAGCCTTCTCCACATGATCAGCAGTTTTCATGTCTGCGCTGATGATCACTCCCAAGTCTCGTTCTGTTGAAGTTCTAGCTAAGGTCTCACCATTCAAGGTGTAAGTTCTGCACGGATTTCTGCTGCCGAGGTGCATGATCTTGCATTTCTTAGCATTGAAGCCCAGCTGCCAGGTCGAGGACCAAAGCTCCAACAAATGTAGGTCCTGTGTCATACTATCGGGTGAATTGCCGTCTCTCACTATATTGCATAGTTTGGCGTCGTCAGCGAATAACGTTATCTTACCTTGAAGCCCCTGAGTTAGGTTCCCTATGAATATGTTGAAAAGGAGCGGGCCCAAGACTGAGCCCTGCGGTACTCCACTGGTCACTTCCGATGTTTTAGAGAGGGTACCGTTAACTATCACCCTCTGAAGTCTGCCACTCAGCCAGTCATTGACCCATGTAGTTAGTGTTTCTCTCAGCCCCATTGATTTCATCTTGCTCAACAGCCTGCGATGCGAGACACTGTCGAAAGCTTTGCTGAAGTCTAGGTATATGACGTCCACGGATTCTCCCAAGTCTAGCTGTTTTGTTACCCAGTCAAAGAAGCTGATGAGATTGGATTGGCAGGACCTACCCATGGTGAATCCGTGTTGACTGGGATCCCGTAGATTCTCCTCATCCAAGATTGCGTCTAATTTACACATGTACATGCTAACCATGCGCTAGATACAGTGCATAGTGAGGGTATGAGGTGACCGGGAAAGTGGTGCCGATCCCCCCTCCCCCCTCTCCTGCCGCATGCGCACGCCCCTTCCCTTCCTCTGTACCTCTTTAACGTTCCTGGCGTGAGCAGCAACACCAATCAGCTGCTCGCGCCAGTGTCAGCTCTTCCTCTGACGTCACTTCCTAGGTGCGGGTGCAGGAAGTGATGTCAGAGGAAGTGCCGACGCTGGCCAAAGCGGCAGGTTGGGGTTGCTGCTTGCACCGAGAGCGTTAACTAGGCACAGGAAAAGGGAAGAGTCGCACATGCACGGTATTGGGGGGCAGGGAAGGAGCGGGGAGCACCCCCACCAAGACGGCGCCCGGGCTGGACTGCCCCCACCTCCAGCCCCCCTTTACTATGCCACTGGCCAGATATTTGGAGAGAATGTTTTTAGGGGGCATGTCAGGGGTGGAGAATGATTAGCACATTGATTAGTTTAAGGATGATGAGATGCCAGCAAGGAAGAGCGGTGCTGGCGCCAGCTGACTGCTTAAAGGATGTGCATCTCGCAGCAAGCGGCACGTCCTGTAGTCAGTCAGCAAGCGACAGCGTCTCTCCTCCTTCTGCAACACCCCCTCCCCCCCCCATCGGCGGTAATAGGAGGCTCAGGGCCACGGCTGGAGGACATCGTGCATGCATGGATGTCAACATGATGACATCATGCATGTGTGTGAAATCATCACATCAACATTGGCACATTTCTGGGTGCCCTCCGGCCGCAGCCCCGAGATTAGTGTGGCAGCAGCTTAAAAGGTTTGCGACAGACTACTACAAAAGATGAGTGTACCTTGTAGAATCATGTTCTAGTCGGCGCTGAGTTTTTGGGCGCCATATGTAGAATTTGGGGTCTGGACTTCATTTTTTTATGCACCTCTGCCAGCCGAATATTGGTTAATGCTGAAAAAGTTTAGATTTGTCAAAGAAATGAGGTTAACTCACGGCACATTGCAATTGTTGCATCTCGCTGATTTGGACTTGTTCATGAACCACGTGTTCCTCCATAGAACCCATAGGGCAGTGGTTCTTAACCTGGGTTCGACCGAACCCCAGGGGTTCGGTGAGTCAGTCTTGCGGGTTCGGCGGAGGTCAAAACACACCTCCGACTCTTATAGCGCTTCGGTCACGTTCAATCATCTATCAGTTATTCAGTGATTTTGATCAAGACTGATCATGTACTCGGTTTCTTGATCTATCAATCTGTAACTAACGCCTTATATACATCAATCAATTCCTGATCAAAATTTGTGATTTAACTGACAGATGATTGAACGTGATCGAAGCGCTTATGATTCATGATGATACGCCCCGCTTGTCCATAATTGGCTGCAGGTGATCACGCAACATCGCTTGGCCTATCTGTGCTGCAGGGGATTTGATGCGCACAGTAGTCGAATTGTAACTGTTGTGATGGTACGTCGTTTGATACCTATCTTAATATTTTAATCCCTTACTAACTATGTCGAGCAAAATACGAAAGTGGTCGGAACGTGATGGGAGTCAGCGTCCTAATTGCATTATTATTCGAAATATAGGAGAACTTTTTTGTTTTCAAAATTGATATTATTTTTTCCCTCACTGTATACCTATGTTTTGAATTTGTAAAAATAATATTTTATTTTTCCAATAAAGAAGGGTTCGGTGAACACGCATATGAAACTGGTGGGGTTCAGTACCTCCAACAAGGTTAAGAACCGCGAACCGTGTTGGGTCCACATCTCCCAGAGGCTTGGGTCCTTGTTGTTTTTACAAAGTTGTATCTTTAATAAAAGTCTTCATCTTGGACTTCAATTCTCCACAGAGTTTTTAGTTTCTTCTGGATTTTTTCTTCTGTGGAATCAACAGGGTCAATTCTTTGTTTCTAAAGAAATAATTCCAACAGTGATTCAAATAACGCAATCCTTATTTTTTTTTTTTCTAGGGAAAGACAGTTCTATAAAACGCCAATCAGCCTGACAAGCAATTATCTGCTTAGATTAAGGAAAGGACACAGTGTAACACAAAGAAAAACATCCTCATAAAAGTCAAACTTCTCCACTCTCTTAAATCATGTGCATGGTTAGCTACAACCGAAAATGGCATGAGCGAAATCCAAAATTATTTCTAAAGAAAGAGCTGCCAACATCTTCCCATAAAAATCTAAGACTCGATTTCCTGTAGCGTTCACTTCAGATGTGCAAACTGTCCAGATAATGTTGGGGGGCAGCTAATTTGACAAACTCTGACACGCTTTGCAGGTTCACTGAATAAGTTCAATGAGGGTTTTTTTTTTTTTTCTTTTTTAATTATTTAAAATGTAGAGCTGCCAAGTTACCCAGTTCCAGGCTGGAGATTTGGGGACAGTTCGGGTTTTGAATGTACATCCCAAAACAGAATGGGATTTGTAGTGCCTGAGCCTGACATTTCAAAATCAGCACTGTGAATCCCATGATGCACCATGGGCTGGTCAGAAATCCAGGACTGTCCCCAAATCTCTAACCTGGAACTGGGCAACTTGGCATCTCTGAGCATGCCAATGCAGACTCATCGGCAAAACAACTTTGGATGTCAAGCGAATTCGGCTGAAACTCTCCGCAAACAGATTGCGAGATGACAAGACTGCTTCAGATCTGCTCGGATTTGCCCCGTATTGGCTTGAAGGAAATTGCCAGAATGTCACAGTATATCAGAGATGAATAAAAAGGAAACTGAACTTGAAAGTCTAGCTTCTGGCTTCGAAATTATTTTCATAGTCCTACTTTTGGCTCCCGCCTTCCTGGGCTTTAACGAACGAATGAGTAAGTTCTCACCTTTTCCAAATTTGAACTCAGTGCAAGTTATTTTAATTTAATTTTTAATTTAATTTAATTCTTATATACCGCTAATAACCGTGAGGTTTCTAAGCGGTTTACAAAAATGATGCATTAAAGATACAATAAATAAAAACTAAATAAATAAGATAGGTACTTGGAAATTCCCTAACTGTCCCAAAGGCTCACAATCTAACTAAAGTACCTGAAGAAACAGTATGAAAAATAAAATAAAAAGACAGAGGTAGAGATAGAAATGAAATATTCCAGCAAGTAATGAATAAATAATTTAAAGATAGAATTAAAATAATAATTAAAGTAAACAAAATAGAGATAAAAATAAGTATAGAGAGAAACAGAAACACACTCCAAAAAAGCATCAAGATCTTTGACTTGTAATTATTACGATATATAGTTATAGCTACGCGGGTTGTCCCTGCTCAAGTGGGTTTATAATCCAATGGGCCTATATTCAGAAAAAAAAGCTATACATTCAACTGCAGCCAGTGCAAGTATAATTTCTCTATTCATACATTTTTAATGCTGGATGCTAGAGAGAGATTTACCGATATAAATTGGAAAAAATAAACCAATAACTAAAAAAACAAACCATGTATTAAAAAAACTACAAACAAGTTAGATGTGTCCAGCAGCAGTGGGATTCAATGTCACTTTCTTTTTCCTCTGCTAGCAAAATCATGCTTGAGGGGAATTTGGGGGGTTACACATACATTGTAGAATATGGCCATGCTCAGTTGTGTGTGTAACTGCTTATTTGGTGCCAATTAGCGCTAATTAACACTGCTTTTACCAATTATTATCAGCTCGTGATTATTTATTTATGTAAAAGATTTATATGCCCGCCCCATCCGCAGTTCTGAGCGGGTTACATAAAAACATGCATAATAAAATACCTTCCCCCCCCCCTTTTTTTTTTTTTTTTTTACAAAACCACGGAAGCGGTTGTTAGCGCAGGCCGGTGTGCTAAGTGCTGTGCGCTGCTCCCAATGCTCATAGGAACTCTGAGTGTCAGGGGCAGCGCTGAGCATTCAGGGCACCGGTCTGCGCTAAAATCCGCTTCCGTGGTTTTGTAAAAAAGGGGGAGATAGTGACAAAGAAACATAATACAGTATAATCTCGTTATAAGGGACCTGGAAAAACGGTCCGTTATATCCAGAGTTGCATTTTTTTTTAAACTTTATTTAGGTCAACTGAAGAGTGTGGCACAGTGGTTAAAGCTACAGCCTCAGCACCCTGAGGTTGTGGGTTCAAACCCACGCTGCTCTTTGTGACCCTGGGCAAGTCACTTAATCCCCCCATTGCCCCAGGTACATTAGACAGTTTGTGAGCCCACCGGGAAAAATGCTTAAGTACCTGAATAAATTCATGTGAACCATTCTGAGCTCCCTTGGGAGAACAGTATAGAAAACTGAATCTCTAAATATACTAATTCACTCACTGGTGATTTCAAAATTAGATTACTGTAATGCGTTATTCAAAGGAATTGCTCTAAAAGAAATTCGTCGTCTACAGATCATACAAAATGCCTCAATTAAACTCATAAAGAACGCAAAAAAATTTGATCACGTGACTCCGTTACTTAAGGAAGCGCATTGGCTTCCAGTTGCTCACCGAATAACGTACAAACTAAGTCTACTAACTTTCAAATCTCTTCTATACAAATCACCTTCTTTTATTTATAGAGTATTGATTCCCTCTCCTCCCTCTCGATCACTTAGATCTATTGACCAGCGTCTTTTGACAGTTCCTTCTCTTAAATCTATAAATACACGGCGACATTCTATTTTTTCTGTTACAGCCCCTCAAACGTGGAATCTACTTCCAATTTATATACGAGAAGAATCGGGTTTGGAGAGATTTAAGAGCAAACTAAAATGCTTTCTTTTTAAAGATGCATTTGATAGCTAATATAACTAGAATGTAGGACTAGATTAGGGTTTTCTACTAAGCCCTACGCTTTAAACTTTCTGTTTTTTATTTCTTCCCCCTCCCTAATGTTGTTTTGCCCTTATACGTTTCCTTTACTATTTTTTAAAATTGTACTTCTTTACCTACTCCCTTCCCTCTGTATCATTCATTTGTCTTGTCAGTCGTATTTACATTGTCTGTTTCCCTTCAACTATTGTAATTTAATATTTTATACTTTGTACATCGCTTAGAATGTTAATAAGCGATTAATCAAATATTTAATAAACTTGGAAACTTGGAAACAATCGATGAACAACAGTCACTGCACAAGCATATCAGCAACGTCAAGAACAAAACTCAGCAAAACATTGGTCTGGCACGAAACGATTGCAAAACCAGAACACTAGAAGATGTTCTAAAGCAGTGTTTTTCAACCTTTTTACACCTATGGACCGGCAGAAATAAAAGAATTATTCTGTGGACCGGCATCGGTCCGTGGACCGGCGGTTGAAGAACACTGGGCTAAGTCGTGGGCCAGACCCCGCCCATCTCTACCCAATCTCCACCCCCATAATAATACTAATTGCACCTTGCACGTCCCGTGCCTCATCTGGAAGCCTTCCCTCTGACGTTGCAACGTCAGAGAGAAGGCTTCCGGTTCAGGCGCAGGACGCCCGTAGGAGCCACTGCCCGTGGCTTTGTGCACGGAATCAGTTAGGAAGAGGGAGCTGGCTCGAAGATAACACCGCATCGATCGCACTGCGGACCGGCGGTTGAAGAACGCTGTTTTGGGCCTGATGCACGTGCTGGCCCTGTGGACCGGCAGGAAATTTCTGTGGACCGGCACTGGTCGAAGAACACTGTTCTAAAGCATTATGTCACACTGTACGGGAAAGAAAAATAATCTGTCATTTTCTTCTGGGCTGTATTTTGATACTGTATCACCAACACGTCACGCGCCTTCCGTTATAGCCGAACAAAAGCTACAGCTGAAAGCGGCTCTGGGGACCAAATTGGTTGCCCGTTATATCCGAAAGTCCGTTATATGCGAGTCCGCTATGGGCGATGATTTTCTGCATGTTTATAAAGGCGCATGGCCGGGACCGGCAGGCCTCGTCCGCTATAGACGATGTTCCGTTATAAGCGAGTCCATTGTAATGAGATTATACCGTAGAAGAAATTTAGGTGCTCATCTTTATAGCATTAGGGCCCACTGTTCAATGGCATTTGTTTTGAAAGAGAAAAATGTCCCTCTGCCCAGCTCTCTTTAGCAGTGGCTCTGCTCCTCACCTTGTGACTACTCACGTTCCACCACACTGAGGATATGTTTTGCATTACAAAAAAGGAGCTGCTTAAGATGTCGGGACTATATTTAAAAATAAAATCAAGATCCCAAGCTTTTGCCAGTTTTGTGTCAAGCTACAAAAGCAATCCCAGAAGTAACAGATCATGAAAATAAGTCAGAGATACAAACCCTGACAGATTTTGGATGGAAAATAAACAGGGGCAGAGCTCCAGAGCGAGTCTTGTTATGATCCTCATAATCCCTGTTCAGAAGCCCATCTTACATTACACTAACAAGAGAGCACTTGCTACCAAGTTGTTTGGTCGGACTGGATGCTGCTGTTTTGTCTTTCAACCCAGGGATACCAGGCTGCCTTAACTGGTCTAAGTTTTTCTGATCCCAGCCCGTGTCACCAGTCTGGGTTTGGTGCTCAGTCGGGGGAGGGGGGATAATATAAGATTTAATATTATATGAAGTATACAAGTGAATTGTATGAATATTGAATGATTATTGTATACTTGTTATGAGATATGAAAATGAATAAAGAATTGGAAAAAAAAACCCAAAACTGTTAAAGGAAAGATTTATAAACTATAAAGAGTTTTACCTCATGCAAAGTTGTCATTTCTTTAATAAGACATTAACTATTTTTTCTGCGGCCCTCCAAGTACCTACAAATCCAAAATGTGGCCCCGCAAAGGGTTTGAGTTGGAGACCACTGCTCTAAACAAATATAGCGCTGTGGCTGTGGCGTTTTCCACCTTGAACAGTGTTCTTGCATCGTTGTATCTGCTGTTCAGTGAGATTTTCTGGGTGTCGGGTCCTGTATCTTCACATATGAGAACCACCATTGGGATCATCATATTGTTTTTACTCCAATAAAGAATCCTGCACTTTGTACATCGACTCTGCGGCTTTTTATTCTTGTTGTTCGTTACTTGACTTTTAACTGCAGATCAGTTGGATTTGGGGTTCTTTTTGCTTTAGATTTCTGGGTACCCACCTGGTGCATATGTGACGCATTTTCAGCTCCTCTGTCACAATATGTTGCACGCATTCAAATGAGATGCTGTGAAGTAGAAAGTTCACATAAAGTTAGCCTGAAAGGGATAGACTTAGATAAAGACAGGTTGTTCACCTTCTCCAAGGTAGGGAGAACGAGAGGACACGCTCTAAAGTTAAAAGGGGATAGATTCTGTACAATCGTAAGGAAGTTCTTCTTCACCTAGAGAGTGGTAGAAAACTGGAATGCCCTTCCAGAGGCTATTATAGGGAAAACACCCTCCAGGGATTCAAGTCAAAGTTAGAGAAGTTCCTGCTGAACAAGAACGTGCGCTGGTAGGGCTAGTCTCAGTTGTGGTGCTGGTCTTTGGCCAGAGGTTCCACCGCATGAGTGGACTGCTGGGCACGATGGACCACTGGTCTGACCCAGCAGCAGCAATTCTTATGTTCTTATTTTGCAACATCTCCATAGCGTTGGCAATGTTGACGTCTGTAACCATGGTGGATGGCCTCCTGGAACGTGCTTCCACCACTGAAATAGAGAATGACACGGTGACAAAATTCATCACCGTTCCCGTCCCCGCGGATAACCGTGGGAAATAATCCCATGTCATTTTCTAGTGTCTGTTTCAACCTCGGTCCTTCTACACCAGCATTCTTCAAAGGAAAGCTTGAGGGTCAGTGGTTGTGGCCATTCATACTCTGAATAATGAAGCCATTGTGACATCACTGATGTGATTGGCTCTTAGGCACTGGTGGAATGAGGCATTATGACATCACAAGATCTGCTCTGGATACCAGAGACTGTCATTCTGTAGTGTCTGTTTCAACCTCGGTCCTTCTACACCAGCATTCTTCAAAGCAAAGCTTGCGGGTCAGTGGTTGTGGCCATTCATACTCTGATTCTTGCCTCTCTCCTTAAAGAATGACATGAAGATGGTTTCCCGCGGTTATCCGCGGGGACGGGGACGGTGATGAATTTTGTCACCGTGTCATTCTCTACATGACTGAAATAGTTGTTTCAGGGCTAATTGTTTCGCCATCGTATTCTTGACGTAACATTTCAAGAGTTTCATTACCGCTCTTTCCAAGTGTAACACCAAATCCAATCACACATCTCTGGCGCACGTCTCCCTCATCTGCCATGACGAAACGTGCAAAGTTCTTCCTCTCGCTGTGAACCAATAACAAAGACTACAGCAGTCCAACTGCAGGTTCTGAAATGTTGATGTACGAGCTTCACAAGAACCACCAAATCTAGTTCTTCAAAAAAGGCAGTCTCAATATTTTTCAACCAGCCCTCGTAGAATATACATTCCCAAGTCTCTCAACCAAGTCCAGTTTTCAAGCTGCTGAACTGTTCATCCCAGAGAACAAACATGCCTTTAGCAATCGAGCACGTGATATTAGTGTTTCCTCAGATGGTCTACTGTAGATTAGGCTGAATGGAGCTGGTCCAGTTTTTCTAATCATGGCAGGGCTGCAAATCCATAGAAGGCAATAATAGTAAAAGCAGAAATGGATTTTCCTTTCCCTCAGGACCTGGAACTGTTTGGTCACCTCACTGGATTTGCCCTTCCACGACAGCACAAACAATGGGGAAATTTCAGAGCTCAGCAGCGAGGGTTAAGAACAACAATTCTGCCGGCTTTCAATTAATCGCTCTCTTCTGCCCACGCAACCTTCATGACCCAGAGGAAGTGCGCGCATGTGTTGCTGTCTTTATGACGGCGTTGCAACACTGCCATTAACTCTAGATTCGCCACTTATTTTTTCTAAACTCAGTGCTAGAAAAACAAATGGGGAAAGCACGTGAAGCGTGGCTCCTAGAATTCTTTGTAACCCCTCGACATATCTGCATGCGTGGGAGTGTGAAGGGTAGTAGCAACCTATGTGTTGGCAGTGCGGCTGCACGGGGCGCAAGGGAGTTGGGAGCTCCCGAATCGTGTGTACCTGGAGGTAAGAATAATAAAATATAGTCATTTGACAAAATTTCTAACTAATAGATGTTGCAAGCAATAGATTTTGAAGGATGGATTTTGCAGTTTAACAAGGGTCATTGTTTCATGGCTAGGGCCAGATTAACACCATACTGTGTCCCTACATGACTCGGAGGGTTGGGGGTACACATTAAGGGGATCAGGTGAAGAGAAAAAAGAATCAGAAATAGGGGATTGGGGATAAGATCAGGGAGGCAGGAAGGGGATCAGAATCGGAGGGGGGGGTGAGGAGCAGAAGGGGATAAGATCAGATTTGAAAGAGGGCAATTTGGGGGGGGATCAAAGTGAGGAGAACAGGGAAATAAGGTGATCAAACAGAGGAAGGATGGGTAGGGGGTCAGGCCATGACCCAGAAATTACTTTGGTGCCAGCCAATGTTCAGAGCTGGCATTTGAACAGATAAACTGCGTTGCCAGAGGTTATGGTAAGAGCGGATAGGGTAGCTGGTTTTAAGAAAGGTTTGGATAAGTTCCTGGAGGAAAAGTCCATAGTCTGTTATTGAGAAAGACATGGGGGAAGCCACTGCTTGGAAGCATGGAATCTTGCCACTATTTGGGATTCTAGAATCTTGCTATTCTTTGAGATTCTGTATGGAATGTTGCTACTCTTTGGGTTTTGGCCAGGTACTAGGGACCTGGATTGGCCACCATGAGAACGGGCTACTGGGCTTGATGGACCTTTGGGCTGACCCAGTATGGCTATTCTTATGGTCCTATCTGGCGGCTTAGCTATGCAGACACCAGCACTAAATGTGGCATTGGTGTATATAAGTGAACTCCTCCATGATGCTGCCCACTGGACTGACCCATCGCTACTCAGATGGTCAGGGCAGATAACAGCTGTACCCAGGTACGTGCCGCTGAATATTGATGGCTGGTGGCCTCCTCTGCTCGCTTCAACCAAAGTGTCTATGCTGCAGAACATGGAAAAGCTTCACCCGTGAAAATGCACCGAGGCATTTTTGGGGCCCTTATTTCTCTGGTCCCTTTTCAAACTCTTCCGTTTTCTCCTTGCCAATCTTGGTCTCGTCCCATTAAATTTGCAGATAGTTATTTTTCCCCAAGATGAACACACACATGTCCTTGACAGATGACAGAGTATGCAGGAATGGGGCAGGGACGGGAATAGAGATATACTGCGGAGGTGGGGAAAAACTATTGTTAACCACAGAAAGATGGTATATGACAGTGGTCTCAAACTCACGGCCCAGGGGCTACATGCGGCCCGCCAGATACTATTTTGCGGCCTGCGGTCTGTACTAGTGCTGCCTGCTCTTTGCAGCATCCTTCGACTTCCCCCCGGCCTCCCGCTCTTACCTTCAGATAATTACCGCAGCCCGCAGAGAAGATTGCCAATGCTGTAGCGATCCTTGCAGGCTGCCATCGTCCTCAGCAGTACGTTCCTCTGACGCGATCCTGCCCCTGATATCAGAGGAGGGGCAGGACCGTGGCAGAGGGAACACGCTGCGTAGGCCAAAAGCAGCCTGCAAGGAATGCTACAGCACCGGTGATCCTCTCTACAGGCTGCAGTAATTAGCTGAAACTAAGACCGGGAGACCAGGGGGGAAGCTGGAGGAAAGAAGGGGGGAATATGCAGGCCTTCGGGGGGGGGGGGAAGATTTATAAACTATAAAGAGTTTTACCTCATGCAAAATTGTCATTTCTTTAATAAGACATTAACTATTTTTTCTGCGGCCCTCCAAGTACCTCCAAATTCAAAATGTGGCCCTGCAAAGGGTTTGAGTTTGAGACCGCTGGTATATGAGGTCCCTTTCCCTTATGGATGCCTATGTGTACAGACTTATTTGCAGGTGCTCTGTGATGGGTAACCAAAGGATAAGACCGAAATATGAAAGGATGGAGGTACAAGGTCACAGGAAGTGGGTAACAAAGAATCAGAAGAGATTGTGGTGTAGTATCAGCTGTGCTTCGACTCTCCATGCGGCCAATAAACGTATTTCATTCTCTGCTGTAGGAAAGAGAATGAAGCCTTACGACAACAATGAGGTTTAATTACTCATTAGCAGCTCAGAAAAGGAGAAAGCACCGATATTGTTCTCGCACAGTATCTGCCTGGCTGTATAATGTTTACACTGATTACTCTTCCTGCTGCCCGTCTCTCTCTAATCACGGTGATTTCGCCATTGTCGAGCTGGTGCACGCACAGTATTTCCCGTGAAACAATATGGCAGCTCACCTCCCAAAGGGCTTCAGTAAGTGATCCGGGACTACTTCAGAAATCTGTCAGGGGACAGCTGAAACGTAACCTGCTTCTGGTCGATGCATGTTGACTGCAGAGCGGGATTCAAACCCCATTGCAGCTCCTTGTGACCTTGAGTAAATCACTTAACCCTGCATCGCCTCAGCTACAAACTCAGATTGTGAGCCTTCCAGGAGCAGAAATATACCTACTGTAGCTGGATGTACGCCGCTTTGATGGATATAACGTAACATAAGTATTTATTTATATACCGCGCAATGCCTTGCGGTTCGAGGCGGTGTACAACAGGAATTAAAGAGCGATAAACAGTACCATAGTGTTAACTGAAAAGCAACGGTAGGAACTAATTTACATATAATGGAAAAAATATATATATATTAAAACTTAAAGAATAAAAAGATTCCGGAATCTCAAAGAGTAGCAACATTCCATGCTACCAATCCAGGGCAAGCAGTGGCTTCCCCCATGTCATTCTCAATAACAGACTATGGACTTTTCCTCCAGGAACTTGTCCAAAGCTTTCTTAAAACCAGCTACGCTATCTGCTTTTACCACAACCTCTGGCAACACATTTCAGAACTTAACTATTCTCCGAGTGACAAACTAAGCAGCCACCTTTCAGACTGTAAGCTCTCCTGGACAGGAAAATGTCTATTGTCTATAATGGCATGAACCACATCTAAAATTCCTTCTCCCGAAGGCAATAAATATCGGGCCTATCAACTAAACTGAATGAAAAGTGCACACATGGCTCATATGTCCTTTAAGCAGAATTACAAGGAGACATTCCCCCGGATAGGGCTTTGGTAGGAAGTTAAAATGCTGACATAACTCACGGGAAACTGATGCAAAGTCCACATTTTGAACGTACCCACAGACTTCATGCTGAAAAGCGACATTTGAAAATTACCTCCTAACTTTTAAAAATAATGTTAGACTAAAATCCAACCGACTTAAAGATCTCAATTTGTATACTCTGGAGGAAAGGCGGGAGAGGGGAGATACGATAGAGACGTTTAAATACCTACGTAATATAAATGCGCATGAATTGAGTCTCTTTCATTTGAAAGGAAACTCTGCAATGAGAGGGCATAAGATGAAGTTAAGAGGTGATAGGCTCTGGAGTAATCTAAGGAAATACTTTTTTTACAGAAAGGGTGGTAGATGCGTGGAATAATCTCCCGGAAGAGGTGGTAGAGACAGAGATTGTGTCTGAATTCAAGAGGCCTGGGATAGGCACATGGGATCTCTTGGAGAGAGAAAGAGATAATGGTTACTGTGGATGGGCAGACTGGATGGGCCATTTGGCCTTTATCTGCCATCAGGTTTCTATATAAAAGAAAATACTCAAATATAAACCTATCCGAATATAAACCGAGGTTAGAAATTTGGGTTATCATGGTGAGTCAATCTATATAGACTGTACACCCTCCCTCCCCATCAGCTATCTTATAAGTCACTAAACAAAATACAAATTTCTGTGAAGCAGAGAAAATGTAAGTTTGCTTTTAGAGGTTTCTCGCCCCTCTATAGAGCTGGCAGGGTTGATGTTGTTTGTTAACCCTTGCGGATAAAGTGGATATTATAATACAATATTATCTCTTAAGGTTAGCTTTTTAAATGTTTGATATCAACAGCAGTTAATAACATTCAGCAGGAAGACTATACAATGGGAGGGATGTTATTGAATAAGAGTACCCAGGAAAGGGACTTGGGGGTAATGATGGACATGACAATGAAGCCGATGACACAGTGTGCAGCGGCCACTAAGAGAGCAAATAGAATGCTTGGTATAATCAAAAAGGGTATTACAGCCAGAACGAAAGAAGTTATCCTGCCGTTGTATCGGGCAATGGTGCGCCTGCATTTGGAGTACTGCGTCCAATATTGGTCGCCGTACCTTAAGAAGGATATGGCATTAGTCGAGAGGGTTCAGAGGAGAGCGACGCTTCTGATAAAAGGTATGGAAAACCTGTCATATGCTGAGAGATTGGAGAAGCTGGGTTTCTTTTCCCTGGAGAAGAGGAGACTTAGAGGGGATATGATAGAGACTTACAAGATCATGAAGGGCATAGAGAGAGTAGAGAGGGACATATTCTTCAAACTTTCAAATAATAAAAGAACAAGAGGGCATTCGGAAAAGTTGATAGGAGACAGATTCAAAACAAATGCTAGGAAGTTCTTCTTTACCCAACATGTGGAGGACACCTGGAATGCGCTTCCAGAGAGCGTAATAGGGCAGAGTACGGTACTGGGGTTCAAGAAAGGATTGGACAATTTCCTGCTGGAAAAGGGGATAGAGGGGTACAGATAGAGGATTACTGCACAGGTCCTGGACCTGTTGGGCCACCGCGTGAGCGGACTGCTGGGCACGATGGACCTCGGGTCTGACCCAGCAGAGGCATTTCTTATGTTCTTATGAAGAGTAATAACGATGCCAGACGCTGTGGGGGCCTTCCCTCTTGCTAAATTGCTATAGGCTCTGCCGGGCTCAGGTCCAACCCTCAAAATCAGGAAGTAACTTCAGAGGGGGCGGGATTTAGCAAGAAGGAAGGCCAGCCTGTTTAGCAGGACCAGGACAAGACCGAAGGCAGGGCTGCTCACAATCCAGATGTGCCGCTGACTCCTCACTCCCCCCTCCTCCTGGCGGCCAGCAAAAGGCGTGGAGGAATCAGCAGCCTGTCTCGCATGTCAGACTTGCCCCTGACCTGCAACTCCATTCTCCACAGCCTGGTAGGCTTAAATTTAGATATTTTTTAAAACTACTTTTGTAGACTCAAATACAAACCGAGACCTCCATTTATGGGCCATTATTTTGGCCCAAAAATCTCACTTTATATTCGAATATATATGGTACTTCTAATATTAATAAGTAAATAAAGGGCCTTGTAACATAAGAATTGCCACACTGGGTCAGACCAATGGTCCATCTAGCACAGACAATGGCCAATCCAGGTCACAAGTACCTGGCAGAAACCCAAATAATAGCAACATTTCAGAATCCCCAAAGAGTAGCAAGATTCCATGCTACCGACCCCAGGGCAAGTAGAGGCTTCCCCCATGTCTCTCTCAATAGCAGACAATGGACTTTTCTTCCAGGAACTTGCCCAACCCTTTTTTAAACCCAGATGCACTAACTGCTGTTACCATATCCTCCAGCAACGAGTTCCAGTGCTTAACTGTTGGTTGAGTGAAGAAGTATTTCCTCCTGTTGGCTTTAAAAGTATTTCCCTGTAACTTCATCGAGTGGCCCCTGGTCTTCGTAATTTTTGACGGAGTGAAAAATCGATCCACTTGTCCCCGTTCTACTCCACTCAGGATTTTGTAGACTTCAATCCTATCTCCCCTCAGCCGTCTCTTTTCCAAGCTGAAGAGCCCTAACCGTTTTAGTCTTTCCTCATACGAGAGGAGTTCCATCCCTTTTACCATCTTGGTCGCTCTTCTTTGAACCTTTTCTAATTCCGCTATATCTTTTTTGAGATACGACAACCAGAACTGAATGCAATCCTCAAGGTGAGGCCGCACCATGAGGCAATACAAGGGCATTTTAGTATGCTCAGTCTTATTTATCATTCCAGTAGCCAGAAAAAAATTTTTTGTGTGCTCTTTCCAGTGTCATGCACTGTAATTTTCATTTCAGTCTAGTTTTTCTAATCATTTTGTTATTTTCTGATAATAATGTGTACTCTTTGAAAATAGCGTGTATTATGTAGAAAGAGAATGCGCTCTTTTCCAGTTTGCACGTATATAAGGTTGCTTACACTCAATGGTTCATACATGCAATGGTGATTCAGGTGTCATGAAACACTGCACGCCATGTCCATAAAGTGTACTCCATTATTTGCAAAGAAAACATGAACTATTGTGGGTTTTTCTCCTTGTTTTCATTTGTTAATGACTGAGAACACAATGGGATAAATCACTGACATTTCCTATGTATTGTAAACAGCATCCATTCCTAGATCAGGGGTTCCCAAACCTGTCCTGGGGGACCCCCAGCCAGTCAGGTTTTCAAGATATCCCTAATGAATATGCATGAGAGAGATTTGCATACCTGTCACTTCCATTATATGCAAATCTCTCTCATGCATATTCATTAGAGATATCTTGAAAACCTGACTGGCTGGGGGTCCCCCAGGACAGGTTTAGGAACCACTGCTAGATGGTCCCACACATATATGGTTCAAAATGTTTTGAAAGGGTGAACGCAAATTTATATCGAGGAACATCAGAATGTCAATAAAGTCTATTCAAATTTTGATATTCTTTCGTGGATGTACATCAGGGGTGTCAAAGTCCCTCCTCGAGGGCCGCAATCCAGTCGGGTTTTCAGGATTTCCCCAATGAATATGCATGAGATCTATTAGCATACAATAAAATGGATGCATGCAAATAGATTTCATGCATATTCATTGGGGAAATCCTGAAAACCCGACTGGATTGCGGCCCTCGGGGAGGGACTTTGCCACCCCTGATGTACAGGATCAAACATTACAGGTCTCCAAAAAATGCTAGAGAAGATGATTACTAAGCCAGTCAGAAAAAAATGGCATGGAACGGTAATAAATCGGAATCCCTAAAGAATAGAATATGCAGTTTTCTTTAAAACAAACATTTCTTATTCCAAAGCTCTGTCTTTAACCTTCCAAATAACCTTGTCCCAGGTGGACCTAACCCTTGATGAGCTTTTAAAAAAAAAAAAAATTGTTTGATTAATTAATCTGAAGTGGAGGTTGCTCTCTCTCTCTCTCTGTCTCCAGCAATAAATGCTTCCTTTGGTCTTGTATGTAACCCATGTACTGGTCCTTGAAGCTGTTGCATTATGCTGGGGCTGTGACCTGTGAACGCACGGTCTGGCCACACAGAATTTGTTAGTAAAGCATTCGGATAAGATCGGAATCAATCGGAAATTACTCATACCTTCTAAATGTTTTGGATCTCCAGTCAGCAGTCCTGTGAAATCTGAAATCTTAATTTGATGTGATTGTTTTATTTTGGAGTGAATGCTTTCTTGTATGCTTGCTGTGTGTGTGGGTTAGGTCTATCCTATTTAACATAAGACTAGCCTTACTGGGTCAAACCAAAGGTCCATCAAACCCAGTAGCCCGTTCTCACGCTGGACAATCCAGGTCACTAGTACCTGGCCAAAACCCAAGGTGTAGCAATAGTCCATGCTACCGATAACAGGGCGAGCAGTGACTCCCCCCATGTCTTCCTCAATAACAGACTATGGACTTTTCCTCCAGGAACAATGGAGTTCTTTTTTTCTTTTCTTTTCTTTTTTTTTGCATTTAATTGTATTTTGTAAACCGCTTGGACCAGTAAAATGAACGAGCAATATAACAAGATTAATAACCCTTAATAATAAAGTCTTGGGTATGTTAGTACAGATCAACATATCCATTTTTTAATAAATATATTTGAAAACAGCACCACTGCAACAAATTTCCGAAGTCATCAAGAGCAGGCTGGAAAAGTAGACCTCATCTTTCACCATAAAGTAGCAGAAGTCTTCCTCAAAATGCAAATTAATATAAAAAAAATAGAATGTGCATTTAACTTTGTGGTTTTAGTTCAGAATTGTTTGCACATCAAGAAAATGCACTAAATAGGCTTCACAAACATGCATGAAGTTCATTTAAACCTTATAAAATTTATGCATGCCTAATTAAAAAATAACTTCTGAAGTGGACTGAACATTTGTGAGAAAATATGAGAAGCTTTATCAAGGTGTATCATAGTGATTTCTCTGGTAGAAGAAAAACCCTAGACTCAGTTATAACAAATTGACTTTGGAGAAGGGCGGAGGTGGCGTGAGCCTTCCAGATCTACTACTGCTTATCACTTATATAGCTCTGAAAGGTGTGCTCAGTGCTGTACATTTTGACATTTATAGACGGTCCCTGCTCGGAAGAGCTTACGATCTAACTTGGACAAACACGACATATAGGGTTGGAGATGCAGAACCCAAGGTGAGAGGAATTATGAGTCAAAAGTACTTTCAAAGAGGTGGGCTTTTAACTGGGCCTTGAACACTGCCTGAGACGGAGCCCACTGTAGGGATTCGAGGAGCTTGTTCCAAGCATATGTCACAGCAAGGCAGAAGGGACGGAGTGTGGAGGTGGCAGATGAAGAGAAGGGAGCGGAGCTCAAAGAGGGGAGAGGAGTGAAGAGAGACAGTGAGGGGCAGCTGAATGAGTGCATTTGTAGGTCAGTAAAAGGATCGACACCTATATAACATCAATGCCTTATTCAACTGGTCCATGAACTGTATAGAGGGGACAGAATTTGAGATTGTAGAAGCCGGTTCACAAGATGGTATGTCTGTGGCTTATAGTGGGGTATTCTGGTTGGATACAGGGATTACAGTGATTGGCTGGATTCTTGCAGAGACCATGGACATGGTGTCAAAGAGTCAAGAAATTGCCAAAGTTTCCCCTCTGAGTGTTTACAGAATCCACCCTAAGTATAGGGTTGTCAGATTTTACAATTGTAAAATCTGGATACTAGATTTCAAAATCTTTCCGTCCCTAGATCGTTTTAAAATTTCCTTTCAGCATTTTCACCATAAAATCATTGATTCAATGTTCTGGTTTGTTGAAATGTCATCCCACAGAGGTGATATCCTGGCTGGCATTGTAGTTTATAAATATAGTATCTGTGCAATTTAATTCTCATTTTTGGCATCTGGCTTGTTTCTCCAGTGTGGCACCCTTCTTTGCACTTCTTGCACATTGGAAGATGGATTTCCTTATGCTGACTGGTTTTCCCATCAGAGAGATTAGGGGGGCCTGTGAAATGTGTTGGCAAAGTTGGCAGTTTGGTATATTGCAGGGATGTGTGCCATTCTCTTTCTTGTGAGTTTGTGTTCGGGGTTTTATGGTTAGGAAGTCATTGAAACTGTGTCATAAGGAGATTATTTGCTTTTATAGGTAATTGGTTGCTTTTATTAGCCATGATTTTTGTAATCCGCCTAGATTGCAGGGCAGACTCTTAATTTTTTAAACTAAATAAATAACTTTCAACTTATCCAGTTAAACTATGTGATGACTCTAGCCAGTCCCGGTTTGATAACATTATGCCCAGGTTATTCTAGGGCATATGGGATCTCTCAGACAGAGAAAGAGATAATGGCTACTGTGGACGGGCAGACTGGATGGGCCATTTGGCCTTTATCTGTCATCATGTTACAATGTTTCTATAACATAAAGTTCTATGACATCACAATGCAGCTGTGAAGAGCCTTAACCAATAGGGAGAGGAAGAAATAGTGGATGCTCTGGATGGGCCGTTTGGCCTTTATCTGCCATCATGTTTCTATGTTTCTATAGATCACCATTTAAACGTATTCCAATAATTTCACTATCTTGATAGTGATAGTGATAGTGAAATTATTGGAATACGTTTAAGTGGTGATCTATTATATTCCTATTGCTAGTAGTTTGTGGTTTTGTCTATGTTTCTATAACCATAAAGTTCTATGACCTCACAATGCAGGTGTAAAGAGTCTTAGCCTATAGGAAGAGGAGATGCAAATGTTAAGAGCCTTAGCCAATAGGGACAGGAGGAGATAGTGGATGTTGCAGATGGGCCATTTGGCCTTTATCTGCCATCATGTTTCTATGTTACTAAAGTTGTGTGACATCACAATGCAGGTGTAAAGAGCCTTAGCCTATAGGAAGAGGAGATGCAAATGTTAAGAGTCTTAGTCAATAGGGAGAGGAGGAGTTAGTGGATGCTGTGGATGGGCCATTTGGCCTTTATCTGCCATCATGTCACAATGTTTCTATAACCATAAAGTTCTATTACATCACAATGCAGCTGTGAAGAGCCTTAGCCAATAGGGAGAGGAGGAGATAGTGGACGTTGCAGATGGGCCATTTGGCCTTTATCTGCCATCATGTTTCTATATTTCTAAATAGATCTAGAGTAGGCTAATTCAGACTATCCAGAAAACATGAGGCCAGCTGGCAGTCCTGCATGTGATGAGAAATAAAAAGTCTCAGAAGATTTTGGGGAAAAAAAGATCCCTTTGTCAACTGAAATGATGATGTTTGTTGTGATTAATGAAAATTTAGCTTGGTAATTTATTGCACAAAATGACTGGCTACAGTTCAGTTGGAACACGATATTTTCATTCAGTCCCTGTTACTCTTGTAGACTTAGGGCCAGACGTGCTATGACTTTTCTCCACAGACACAAAATGAGAGAAACCTTTTCATACACAAGGCCTCCAGGCTTCACTTAATAATACGGTGACACGCTGAGCACTGAGGCTCTAGGAGGAGCGATTTAACCGTTTCTAGCATTCGAAGCCAAAACTAACATCAGAGCAGGAAAAGGGCAATTCTCTATCAGGGTGCCAACATTTAGGTGACACTGAGGGGAGATATGATCGAAGTCTACAAAATCCTGAGTGGAGTAGAACGGGTACAAGTGGATCGATTTTTCACTCCGTCAAAAATGACAAAGACTAGGGGGGAAATACTTTTAAAACCAATAGGAGGAAATATTTTTTCACTCAGAGAATACTTAGGGTGGGGATGGATGGGATTAGGATGGGCCTGGGGGCGGGGCTAGGGGGTCCAGATTTTCCAAAAGGAAAATCTGACAATCCTAGTTACAAGGGCTTCTTAACTTGTAAATCACCTTGAACCTATTTTGGAGAAGTGCAATTAAGACATCCTGATTAGATTAGATTCGAGATTTATAGAATCAGCCCCTCAATGTACGAAACACCAAAGCATGATTCTATAAGGGCACACTGGCCTAGAAAAGAGGGTCAGACTGCCCCAGGCGCTGCCTCGGAAGAGGCATCTCACCTCCCCTTGCACCTAAATCCTGGGAACCCCCATGCCCTGCCCTTCCTCCAACCCCTTTGGGGTTGCACATGAGATGAAATAGAATAGGGGAGCAAAGCAGGTATGTGTGTCCATCTTTACTGAGGTATTTTCTACTTTTATATATTTGCAGGTACTTTTCTGTTCCTCAATAATAGATTGGGCGTTGCCCAGCTCTGTGTATCAGTATGGGAGGTACAGAAAGAGTTAATAGACTGTGAACTGTAAACTGTACCCAGTAATTAGTATCAATTAGCACTCGTTAAGGCCAATTAGTTACCCGCATATCTGTAATTCACAGCCAACTAAATACAGGATTTGGGGGAGATTGTGCCTTCCATGAACATCTTAAAGACTAATGATGTCATCAAAACTCATAGTCAGTGCCAGTGATGCAGTAGAACTGCCATGTAGAGGGTCTCTAGATTGACGCCCCCCCCAAGTCAGGTCTTGCACGTTTTAGGTTGGTTGGGGCTGAGGATCGCTACTTAGACAACTTTCTCAGCCCCTGGAAGAAGGAATCAAGGTCATCACTCAAGATTGCCACCTACTGGGTGAATTCATAATTACAGGATTCAGGAGTGATGCATTGTTCTCAGGCAAGAACTGTCCCTGACCAGACTGCATATGCTGTAGGGTGGAGATATAAGAAAGGGGAATAATCCCCAGCTGCATACAAATGGAGCCAGGAAGCCCCACAGAGGATTCTGCTGGGTCAGAGAAAGAAATTCAGACAACTATGTTTTAAGCCCGATTCAAATCTGGCAGAAATGCAGGTTTTCCCCAAGGGCAGCTGAAGAAACTCCAGAGAAATTCTAAAACACTGATAGCAGATCTTGATAAGATGCTTTGACATTGTCACAAATTACAAACTGCTTTGCATCAGAAGATGTGAATTCAGTATATTTCCATAAAAGAAATTATGTGCTGAGATCCACCCTATTGACTCCTCCTTGGAGCACTTACCCATTGTGTGAAAGGCGGCTGTTTTGAGCTTGGTGTGTCAGGACTCCGCCTTAGTTTACCATTTGACGCTCGGAGGTGTTCCTGATATGAGACACACTCCAGCCAATGTTTTTAAAAATCCTTACAGCTAGGAGCAGAATTGTTGCCAAATATTCAAAGTCAGGCTTTCTCTAAGAAGCAGCACACTGAATATCCTGATATGTGCTCCCACTGGAGTATATGCAGGTCCTGGAACCTGCATAAGGCGTGGCAGGTACACTCACCCCTTCCTGATTCCTCCTCCCTTCCGTCGAAGACAATTAGAGCCCCTGACTAAGGCTCCCCTGCCTAAACAGGAGCAGTGCCCACTCACTCCTGCCCGTCATGGCTCAGGCCTTATAATAGCCACCTTGCGAGTACCATGAGACTGCCACTAGGGGTTGCAGTGGCCCCATATTTGCAGGCACTAATCCTGTGCTAATCAGCTAGAGTAGGGCAATGTAGCTGCGCCAGGTTGAAAAGCCGTCTGGACGCCCGGATATGCCCTCCAAAAAAAGGACATTTGGTAACCCTACTTATAACAGAGTGGAGGAGTGGCCTGGTGGTTACAGCGGACTCTGGGCAATTCACTTAGCACTTCATTTCCTGAAATACATGAACTACTCCAATCCCCTCCAATTTATAGAATAAATCCCACGTCTCTCCCCTGACCCTTGCATAAGGTTACCAGATTTTTCTGAAGGAAAATCTGGACCCATGGCCCCGCCCCCCAAGCGCCATCTGCGCATGCATGGACACAATGCAATGACATCGCATGTGCACTTGACATCAGCGTGTTGCGTCCACACACGCACGGATGCGATTTTGACAGGAAGCTTTTCAAAACCCAAAGTGCCGCGCTTTGAAAAGCTGTCCGGACATGTCCTCGGAAAGGTGGACATGCCCGGGGAAATCCCCGCACATCAGCCTCTTCCCCTCCCTTTTCATTTCGGTAACCTAGGTGCCAAACTGCACTTCTTTGAATTATAGCTCAGCTCTCTTCTACTTTTTTAAATCCCATGCAACACTGAACGAAAGAGCAGTGGGAAGTAACCTGCACGCAGATATGCCGTTTCAACTCTGGCGACCTTATTGTTCCTACGTCAATCAAAGTCTTTCTAATCCCTCGCAGTGTCCACGCTGTTGCAGAATTTTCTAGCAATATCTCTCGTCAAATATGCTCGTTGGGGGGGAAGGGAGTGAATTCCATTTAGCACCACCCTCTGTCATCTGTCAGTGATCCCTTTAATTGGCAGAGGGTGAAATGGCTGCTTTACGTAACTTGATGAACGAGAGCAACCGTGCCAAGTGCATTTGGAGCTGCAGATCTCCCGTAAGAGCCATAGAAGACACGTGTTGCCTCTGAGCCAAATAAAGGGTTAACCAATCGCTAATCCAGTTTACTACACTGGGTTCCACTCTCAGGCTATTTTCAAAAATGTAAATTCCGCTGCTCTTTATCTAACCACTAATTTTTATTATATTTTCCTTTCTTAAACTCTTGTAAACTGTGTCGAGCTCTATCCTTATAGAGAAAATGTGGTATATAAGCTTAAGGTTTAGTTTAGCTGTGGAACGACTTTTCTGCCCCGCTTCGGAGTACGACCTCCTTCCAACGCTTCCGAAAACATTTGAAAACCTGGCTTTTTTCTAAAATGTAACTATTCCCCCCTCTTCGATATGCTAAATCCCTCTATCTTCCTCTTTACTAAGTCCTTCCCCTCTTCATTGGAGTTCCTTTCTATATCAATTCCTGTAAACCATGTCTACTTTTGTGGAGATGATGCGGTATACAAACTTAAGGTTTAGTTTAGTTTAAGTGTCTGCTATGCTGACTATTTTGCTCATATATGGAAGCCTGACCCCTACTGGGACTGTTATGATATTACGGTACTACCTCTGACACAGTCTCTTGTAAAATACTATATGAATTCTGCAAGTCCTGACTTGGATGTGTGATTTCCCCTCTCCACACTCTGTCTAAAATCTTTCTCCATATATCTTAGAAACTCCATACAAAACATGGCTCTGGTGTGCATGAGTGAGTGGTAAGGTAGCAGAATTTTAAGTTGCAAAGACCCTTCGGACCTCGACTAAAGCGCAGGCAACCTTATAGCTCAGGAGGCTAAACAGGACAAGAGGAAACCAACGGATTGCCCAGTTAACTATTTCAGCAAAGAATGCCACGATACCTATTGAAAACAATCCCAAGAAATGACCTAAGAGCGCCCCCCACTGAAAAGGAGAGGGCACAGTTGATGATGAGGTGACTGATGGAACCTTAGACTAAAGGCTGTGAAAACATTTCCAAACTCAATGCATAAGACTGCACAGCTGGCCTGCAAGTTTTGCCAGCACTTGTTCTCCGCTGTTCTGGCAGACGTACAGGGCTGGTGATAGACACGCCGAGGTCAAGGACAAACATTTGACAGGGGACTCCAAGGCTAGCGTGTAGGCTGTTCCTTCTTCAGCTTTGGGCAGGTTTTCAGGCTCCCTTTGCCATTACAGCCTAGGGTAATCGCCTTGTTTGCACAAACACACACACACACACATGCTAGCCACTTGGATAGCGCGTAATACCTGGTTTCAATTTCTTCTTCCTGCTCTAGGCTGTTAATTGGCACCAGGGCTTCTGTGGGAAGCAGCTCAGCCCCATCGCAGGCCGTCGCCACTGAGTAGTGCAAGTTCCAGATGAGCTATGTGGCACTTTCTAATATGTGACCCACTTCAGGTCTGGAGCTGGTCTGATCAATTATAGCGCTGGTGGTAAAGTGAAGGAGGCGCATGCAAATAGATCTCTCTTTTTAAAAAAAATTCTTTATTTGATTATTCATTATAATAACAAATATTCACGAATATCCATCAAATTCTGTATATAAGATACAACATATAAAGGAAATAAATCACATTATAATGGTCGGCAGTATTAAGTAAAAATCTATCTATCATTTAACATAGCAGGCAGTAATTGGCCAATCCATATAAATATTACACCATCCTCCAATATATATAAAGTTATTAATAATAGAAATTATACTTTCAGCAAAAGTTTCCCTTTAATAAAGTCTTCTAACTGGACTGGTGCAAATAGATCTCACACATATTCACGGCGGGGCTCCTGTAACCCACTCAGCCGGATGCCACTAAGGGGCAAGGGTGACAGGTCAAAAGCGCGCGCCGAAAACCCAGCGCAGACAACTGAGCGCAAGGCGGAAGCGCGCCGAAGAAAAACAGTATTTTAAAGGGCTCCGACAGGGGTGGGGGGGAACCCCCCCCCACACTTTACTTAACAGAGATCGCGCCGGCGTTGGGGGGGGGTTTGGGGGGTTGTAACCCCCACATTATACTGAAAACTTCTCCCTTAAGCAGGGGGATAGCTTGTCCTTGTCATGAGTGTGTCACCAAGCAATGTAGGCGGCCTATGGAATCCTATCCGTTGCACTCATTGCCTGGCACTGTTAGGTGAGCCCACATTTGTCAGCCCTTTGCCTGTTCAATGGTGCCAAAGCAGCTTTGCGCTAATAGTAACATAGTAACATAGTAGATGACGGCAGATAAAGACCCGAATGGTCCATCCAGTCTGCCCAACCTGATTCAATTTAAATTATTATTTTATTTTTTTTCTTCTTAGCTATTTCTGGGCAAGAATCCAAAGCTTTACCCGGTACTGTGCTTGGGTTCCAACTGCCGAAATCTCTGTTAAGACTTACTCCAGCCCATCTACACCCTCCCAGCCATTGAAGCCCTCCCCTGCCCATCCTCCTCCAAACGGCCATACACAGATACAGACCGTACAAGTCTGCCCAGTAACTGGCCTAGTTCAATCTTTAATATTATTTTCTGATTCTAAATCTTCTGTCTTTGATTGCATAAACATGCCCCTAAGCCATTATTGAGCTGGCACTAAGCACACCCCTAAAATGAGGCAACAGTTTATCGATTTGTCACCAGGACACAGTCTTTAAGAAAAGGGTACAATTTGAAAGGCATATGGCATTTTGTCACTAACATGCGTCCTACGCTCGAGCCAAGGATACCTACTGGAAATATCCTCTTTCAGAGACATCAGATAGAAAGGTGGTTCTCAGTGATGGCCCCAGTGCGGTGGAACTCCCTTCCGAAGGAACTAAAACCAGGAAAGGACACCAGAAAGTTCATGAAAAGGAATAAAGGTAAGATTCACATATATTTAGCTTGAAACACCATTACTGGAGTAGTTATGTTTTTAGTTTTAATGTGCCCTTGCAGGGCTGTGCTAAGTTTTTACATGCTTTATTGCTGTAAGTTTTATGATGTTATATTTGTAGAGAATATGGATGTTTTCTGTTACCCGCCTAGAACTGTAGGATAAGTGGGATATTAATTGTCTAAATAAATAAATATACTATAGCTCCATGACTGCAGCTCATGTATTGTAACACCATTACTGTAGCTCATGCAAACCGCTCAGTCTAGAAGTTTCCAATAAACAAATGTCCGCCCATTCCTATGGAGTGCAGAAAAGCAAGAACCAGCCCGGCCTCCCTTTTTCACACTCTTATATAGATACCTTAGCAAAGAAGGCATCATTCTGCCGCAGTGAGGGGTTGGGATGACTTCTATGGTGCTTCTTACGTTGAAACAGTCAACCCACCCCAGTCGCTCCAACCTGACTCTCCTTGCATGCCTTGAGAGCCAGGTCCTGTTATGATAGACATTCTCACCCAAGTCCCTGAAGTCCTTTCTTTGGCCATTTTTCAAGAGAGGGTTTTACTTGGCGGCCACAGCTGGGGGGGGAGGGGAGGGGTTCCAGTTTCATTTTGGGAGTTTTTCAGCAGTTGAGCAGCAAAATAAAAGTAACATGTAAAAAGCATTGTCGTAGGTTTGGCAGTTTATTGAGACTGACCCGAAGAATGAGAAAACTCTGATCACCTTTGAAACCGCACGAGCTTGGTGAGGTTTTTGTCCATCTGAGAGGCATCTCATGAATATACGATACATTGTTTTGGGGTTTGTTTTTTTTAGTAGCTTTCAGTTCCTGGTTTGGAAAGGAAGAAGCGTTTGCCATATATTTTTTTAAGTATGGGGTTTGTTGGGTTCTTATAGTCAGACTGATGTATAAATGTTTAAAACCTGGTTCTTGTTGGTGCCTTGGTGGATGTGGGGATGCTCAGTCATTTGTGATTTAAAAAATTAAAGTCAATAGGACTAGACTGCACTGGGATTGGAACTGGAAAGCCAGGCCTGACCCAGCATCTGACAGATAGCATGGAACCAGGCTGAAAGCAGTGTACGCCCAGACCATTCACTTCCCACGCCGGGCTGCAAGCAGGCAAAGTAGTTTTATCCTAGACACCTGTACACAGGAGACAGACTGAGCTGCCTGACCAAGGATTAAACCACAGACAATAAATCATCAGGACTGCTAGAGGGTTTAGACAGCTCCCTCGGCTCGCTTTTGCTCAGCCCTGGGTAAATGTGAATAATTAAAAAGGAAAAAAAGAAAAGCCATTAAAGCCAGCCTCTTGTCACCTCAGGTACTCTCTGCATCCCAGGCTCCTCCTGTACCTGGATGCCTCCTCTTCCCGAAAACGCCTTCTGCTCACTGGCAAAACTCCAGCGAAGCACGAGTCGGAGGCTCTCGGATTTTCAGCGGGACCCAACCCTTGCTTTAACACTTTAGGAAATAACCCCATGTCTGCAATAGGGTGTTGAGAAGTTTAGGCCCCCTTTCTTTCGTTCTGGAAAGCCCTGAAAACTTTCCTGCTTACTAAACATTTTAGAAATTAAGTCATTTTAGTTTACTCCTTTTTTTAATTTTATGTTTATGTATTATGCATATTTCACTCTTAATCGAGTCGAGCTCCTTTTGGTTGAAGACCCGCTCTATAAAACTAAGTTTTAGGTTAGCTTATGCACCAGAACTAGCTTGCCACATGCACTAACTAAATCAGTTCCTTATATCTTGTTTAGCTCCCACCTGTCTGTCTCAACACATCTGATATCTGCATTTGACCCCCTTGGCTATAGAATAAGCTGTATTATATTATGGAAAACATATTAGCGTCATATCTGTGTTATTTGTGCTTATTAGATGCTTCATATTATATCTCCCTTTTAGTACATATTATATCGCTCTTATTTGAATTTTAGTGCTGTAAATAAGTGCAGTTTTAACATAGTAACATAGTAGATGACGGCAGATAAAGACCCGAATGGTCCATCCAGTCTGCCCAACCTGATTCAATTAAATTTTTTTTTTTTTTTTTTAATTTTTTTCTTCTTAGCTATTTCTGGGCAAGAATCCAAAGCTTTACCCGGTACTGTGCTTGGGTTCCAACTGCTGAAATCTCTGTTAAGACTTACTCCAGCCCATCTACACCCTCCCAGCCATTGAAGCCCTCCCCTGCCCATCCTCCTCCAAACGGCCATACACAGACACAGACCATGCAAGTCTGCCCAGTAACTGGCCTAGTTCAATATTTAATATTATTTTCTGATTCTAAATCTTCTGTGTTCATCCCACGCTTCTTTGAACTCAGTCACAGTTTTACTCTCCACCACCTCTCTCGGGAGCGCATTCCAGGCATCCACTACCCTCTCCGTAAAGTAGAATTTCCTAACATTGTCCCTGAATCTACCACCCTTCAACCTCAAATTATGTCCTCTGGTTTTACCATTTTCCTTTCTCTGGAAAAGATTTTGTTCTACGTTAATACCCTTCAAGTATTTGAACGTCTGAATCATATCTCCCCTGTCTCTCCTTTCCTCTAGGGTATACATATTCAGGACTTCCAGTCTCTCCTCATACGTCTTCTGGCGCAAGCCTCCTATCATTTTCGTCGCCCTCCTCTGGACCGCCTCAAGTCTTCTTACGTCTTTCGCCAGATACGGTCTCCAAAACTCAACACAATACTCCAAGTGGGGCCTCACCAATGACCTGTACAGGGGCATCAACACCTTTTTCCTTCTACTGACTACACCTCTCTTTATACAGCCCAGCATCCTTCTGGCAGCAGCCACTGCCTTGTCACACTGTTTTTTCGCCTTTAGATCTTCGGACACTATCACCCCAAGGTCCCTCTCCCCGTCCGTGCATATCAGCTTCTCTCCTCCCAGCATATACGGTTCCTTCCTATTATTAATCCCCAAATGCATTACTCTGCATTTCTTTGCATTGAATTTTAGTTGCCAGGCATTAGACCATTCCTCTAACTTTTGCAGATCCTTTTTCATATTCTCCACTCCCTCTTCGGTGTTTACTCTGTTACAAATCTTGGTATCATCTGCAAAAAGGCACACTTTTCCTTCTAACCCTTCAGCAATGTCACTCACAAACATATTGAACAGGATTGGCCCCAGCACCGAACCCTGAGGGACTCCACTAGTCACCTTTCCTTCCTTTGAGCGACTTCCATTAACCACCACCCTCTGGCATCTGTCCGACAGCCAGTTTCTGACCCAGTTCACCACTTTGGGTCCTAACTTCAGCCCTTCAAGTTTGTTCAACAGCCTCCTATGAGGAACTGTATCAAAGGCTTTGCTGAAATCCAAGTAAATTACATCTAGCATATGTCCTCGATCCAGCTCTCTGGTCACCCAATCAAAAAATTCAATCAGGTTCGTTTGGCACGATTTACCTTTTGTAAAGCCATGTTGCCTCGGATCCTTTAACCCATTAGATTCAAGGAAGTACACTATCCTTTCTTTCAGCAACACTTCCATTATTTTTCCAACAACTGAAGTGAGGCTCACCGGCCTGTAGTTTCCTGCTTCATCCCTGTGACCACTTTTATGAATAGGGACCACATCCGCTCTCCTCCAATCCCAAGGAATCACTCCCGTCTCCAGAGATTTGTTGAACAAGTCTTTAATAGGACTCGCCAGAACCTCTCTGAGCTCCCTTAGTATCCTGGGATGGATCCCGTCTGGTCCCATCGCTTTGTCCACCTTCAGTTTTTCAAGTTGCTCATAAACACCCTCCTCCGTGAACGGCGCAGAATCTACTCCATTTTCTCGTGTAACTTTGCCAGACAATTTCGGTCCTTCTCCAGGATTTTCTTCTGTGAACACAGAACAGAAGTATTTGTTTAGCACATTTGCTTTCTCCTCATCACTCTCCACATATTGGTTCCCAGCATCTTTTAGCCTAGCAATTCCATTTTTCATCTTCCTCCTTTCACAAATATATCTGAAAAAATTTTTGTCTCCCTTTTTTACATTTTTAGCCATTTGTTCTTCTGCCTGTGCCTTCGCCAAACGTATCTCTCTCTTGGCTTCTTTCAGTTTCACCCTGTAGTCCTTTCTGCTCTCTATTTCTTGGTTTTTTTTTTATATTTCATGAACGCCAACTCTTTCGCCTTTATTTTCTCAGCCATATTGGCTTCCTTTTTCTCTTGTTTTTATTGATTTTCTTCACATAAAGGTCCGTAGCCATTTTTATCGCTCCTTTCAGCTTAGACCACTGTCTTTCCACTTCTCTTATGTCCTCCCATCCTAACAGCTCTTTCTTCAGGTACTTTCCCATTGCATTAAAGTTTTGAACTGTTTCATGGTTGTTCTATTAAAAAGTTTCAATTTATTGATTTTGACTTTACCTCATTCATTGTATTTTTGTTTATAGTTGGTCTTTTTACTACTGTTATGCTGTTAACAAAATTATAAGTTTTATGTTGATTTGTACCTGCTGTACATCTTGGGTGAATCTCTTCATAAAAGCGGTTAATAAATCCCAATAAATAAATATCTACAACTTTTGGGAAACAAAAATTTTCACATTGAAGAACTTTCTTCCTACAACAGCAAAGATCTAGGAAGGAATAAAAGCTTCCACAACTTCATGGAGAAGCTGATTCAGGAACTTACCAAAGGAGAAGCCATTTTGGATTTAATCCTTAGTGAACATAGTAACTCTCTCTCATACCTAAACTAAACTAAAACTTAAGTTTATAGACCGGGTTATCTCCATGGAAATGGAGCTCGACTCAGTTAACAATCATAAACTAATGATAGCAATAAATAATATTGATGAATAAATGAAAAAAGGAAAGATAAACCAAAGGATCTAGGAAAAACAACAAGAAAAATTAAGAGAAACAAGATGATAGATACATGAGAGAATAATAATGTTTTCAGTGTTCTACAAAATAATTGGAATGAATTTAAGTCTCTTATTAAGACTTTCAGGATATCCCTAATGAATATGCATGAGCCAGATTTGCATGCCTCCCACCTCCATTGTATGCAAATCTTTCTCAAGCATATTCATTAGGGATATCTTGAAAACCCAACTAGCTGGGGGTCCCCAGGACAGGTTTGAGAACCTATTTACTAGATGACAGCAAATAGAGACCCAAACAGTCCATCCACTCTCAAAACAGTCACATTTATTATCAATTCTTACTTAAACCAGCAATGAATGTGGAATAAAATATTTGATTCTAGTCTTTCTTTGTCATTTCTGGGATGTAGACCATAGAAGCTGAAAAAAAGCAAACCGAAACTCATAGAGAATAAATCAGAGAATATCACAATGGTTCTGGATTGTTCCATGGTGAGAACGCATGATTATTGTGTGCAATAACCTTTTCCAATTTAAAATAATAGTGCATTCCCACCCTCCTCCCGCCCACCTTGGATGTGTATACTCAAAGGGTCAAAAATAAGATCAATTATCATTCCTTACAGAATTTTGTCAATGGTTCCCAAACATCCATAAATTTTCTATAATGTCCCTGTTGTATGGCCATCATACATTCCAGTTTAAAAATGTGGCATAGAGATTCCCACCAGAAATTATAATTTAACTGGTCCCAATTTTACCAGTTCTTCAAAATAAGTTGTATGGCATCCCCTGCCATTATAAAGAGAAGTTTGTTATTATGAGAAGATATTGGGCTTTTAGCCCTCATTAACGTGCCAAATAGCCACTGGATTTTCCAATACTTTATTCACTTGACCCCAAATGGATCTCCAAAACTTAAGTATCAAGGGACAATAGTACAGTAGATGATCCAATGTCCCTACATTGAGATGACAGTGCCAGCATCTATTAGACTTGGAATTATCGTCTTTTTAAGATGCATTGACCAATTTTTGTTCGATTACAGAAATTGATCAATGCCTCTTAAAAAGACGATAGTGGAATTGGAAAGGACACAGCTAAGTGTAGCCAAAATAATTAAGGAGACGAAATGACTCTCCTTTGAGGATAGGCTAAGACAGTGGTCTCAAACTCAAAGCCTTTACAGGGCCACATTATGGATTTGTAGATACTTGGAGGGCCTCCGAAAAAAAAGAGTTAATGTCTTATTACAGAAATGATAATTTTACGTGAGGTCAAACTTTCCTTTTGGCTAAGTCTTAATAATAATATTGTAATTTATAGATAAAGAGTTTGAGACCACTGGGCTAAGAGGTTAGGGCTCTTCAACATTGGAGAAGCGACAGACAAGGGGAAATATGATTAAGGTCTATAAAATCCTGAGAGGAAGGGAACGGGTAGACGTGAATCGATTGTTTAGTCTTTCAGAAAGTACAAAGGACAGAGAACATGCTATGATGTCATGCAGTGACACATTTAAAATCAAATAAAAAGAAATATTACTTCACTCAGAGCAAATGGTAAAAGCAGTTAGCATAGTTGGCTTTAGTTCCTGGAGGTAAAGCTCCTAAACCATTGTTAAGAAGGACCTGGAGAAAGCCCCTGCTTTTTGGAATTCTGCCAGTTATTTGTGACCTGGACTGGCCACAGCTAGAAACAGGATACTGGGCTCGATGGGCCATCCATCTGATGCAGCATAACTATTCTTATGCAGCGCTTTTTAAGCACAAGATTTTGCTTTCTCCCATTTAGAGGTTGCAAGAAATCAGAACCATGAGTAAGAGACCTGACATTTGCAAAGCAGCCGAGCAAAGCAACTTACAGACTCGCCCTCGTGGTCTCAGGTTCTTTCCCTCAGGAAGCGAGTAGGACACTATTGAAATGAAAGCTCTGATGTAGTCAAACTGAACCATATTTCAGGGCAATTTCTCTACCAATGTCACGGCTTCTTTCCATTGGCTTTAGCTTTGCTTCCAACTTCCAAAGAAAGCTTGAAACTTCTGCTACCTCAAAGTATCATTTCTGTAGTGCCACAGATGGCTCAGGGAGTTCACTAGGCTGGAAGATTTCTGCCTGGTCAAATCCCACTGAGCAGCACCAGAATACATTTTCATCATTTAACTGGACATTGCAACTGAATATTTGCTCTGACCGTGGCAGCAGTGTCCAGCTAGTGCCAGGACGGTCCTGGGCAAGGACTTAACCATTTAGCAATGATTTTTGTCTGCTATCTGAGTACGTGCCTAGATTAAATTAGGCTAGCAAAAAGGCTGCCTTGACTTTAGCCGGTGGTTGTCAGGGCAGCAGTGTGTATATTAGCCGGCACTCAGTCAACGGGGATGGAGGTTAATACAGCAGCTTCAGACTCACTCCAGCTCCTTACGGATCTAGGTAAGTCGCTTCACCGTCCATTGACCCAGGTGCAAAGTGAGTAACTGTATATTGGTGGTCCCCAACCCTGTCCTGGAGGACCACCAGCCAGTCAGGTTTTTGGGGTAGCTCTGTATTCCTATCATCTTCATTATATGTAAATCTCTTTCATGCATATTCATTAGGGCTATCCCGAAAACCTCCAGGACAGGGTTGGGAACCACTTCTGTATATAATAGGAAAACTTAGCACATCAAACCCTTTTCCTATTCTTGCAGTCCCCAGATCAGTGCTGGGGCCCAGACTAGGTCTGTCATTGAAAATCCTGCGTTAAAACTGCCGGACACCATGGGTTGAATTTCAGACCCTAAAAGTATATAGACAGGTGCCAATTTCTGCAGCAGAAATTTTCAAACTAGTCAAGACTTACAGACATGAGAAATACTACTACGACTACGAATTATTTCTATAGCGATACCAGATGTACGCAGCGCTGCGCAGAGTCGCAGAGAAGAAGAAAATAGACCCTGCTCCAAAGAGCTTACAATCTAAACAGACAAGACAGACAAACAGGATGCCATGGCTACAGTTAAGGAGAATGGTTGATCTTCTGGCTGGGTTGGAAGGCAGAGGGGAGTACAGGACAATCGAGCCATTATGACATCACTGATGAGGTTGGCTCTTATTGGTGGAATGAGGCATTATGACGTCACAATCTCAGCTCTGCTTCCCAAAGACTGAAACTCTTCACACTACTACTATGAATTATTTCTATAGCTCTACCAGACTCATGCAGCGCTGTATAGAGTCACAAAACAAGAAAACAGTCCCTGCTCAAAAGAGCTTACCATCTAAACAGGCAAGACAGACAAACAGGATGTCATGGATAGAGTTAAGGGGAAGGGTTAATCAGCTGGCTGGGCTGGAAGGCAGTGGGGAGTAGGTTTATGGATTGAAGGCTATATCAAAAAGGTGGGTTTTCATTCTGCTTTTATACAAGGGAAGGTAAGGGAAGGGGCTTGGCGGACAAACTCAGGCAATTTAATACAGGCATAGGGGACAGCTAGATGAAAGGAATGGTCCGGATTTGGCAGTGGAGGAGAAGGGTAAAGCTAAGAGCGGCTTATCTGAGGAACGGTGTATAAGGAGAGAGAAGAGGAGAGCTATTGAGGGGCAGGAGCTTCCCAATTCTTAGCATCCTTAAAATAAATATTCTGGGGAAGCAAGATGGTGGCGGGTTAGTGGTCAGAGAACGCTCTCTCTATCCTGACTACCTGATTTTCCCCTTTGCGGCAGTTGCAGAATCAACCGTGGTCTATCAAGATAATAATGCCACATACCAAGAGGAAAGGCTCTGTCCGGCCGATTCCCTCATCGTCCGGGCAGTTGAAGATGGAACATTTTATGGCAGGTCGCCATCGGTGCTTGGAGAGGAGCTGCCCACGTTTACTTCGGAGGAAGGAGCCTCCAGAGTTTTTGGGCTCGAGACATCTTGAGAGGGTCCAGAGGAGGGTCCAGAGGAGAGCGACACGAATGATTAAGGGCATGGAAAACCTTTCATACACTGAAAGATTGGAGAGGCTGGAGCTCTTCTCCCTGGAAAAGCGGAGGTTCAGAGGAGACATGATAGAGACCTACAAGATCATGAAGGGCATAGAGAAAGTAGAGAGAGATAGATTCTTCAAATTTTCAAAACATAAAAGAACAAGAGGGCATTCGGAAAAATTGGAAGGGGATAGATTCAAAACAAATGCCAGGAAGTTCTTCTTTACTCAACGTGTGGTGGACACCTGGAATGCGCTTCCAGAGGACGTAATAGGGCAGAGTACGGTACTGGGGTTCAAGAAAGGATTGGACAATTTCCTGCTGGAAAAGGGGATAGAGGGGTATAGATGGATGACTGCACAGATCCTGGACCTGTTGGGCCGCTGCGTGAGCGGACTGCTGGGCATGATGGACCTCAGGTCTGACCCAGCGGAGGTATTGCTTATGTTCTTATGGGAGAGGAGGAGATAGTGGATGTTCTGCATGGGCCATTTGGCCTTTATCTGCCATCATGTTTCTATGTTACTAACGTTCTGTGACATCACAATGCAGGTGCAAAGAGCCTTAGCCTATAGGAAGAGGAGATGCAAATGTTAAGAGCCTTAGCCAATAGGGAGAAGAGGAGATAATGGATGCTGCAGATGGACCATTTGGCCTTTATCTGCCATCATGTTTCTAGGTTTCTATGACTATAAAGCTCTATGACATCACAATGCAGTTGCACAGAGCCTTAGCCTATAGGAAGAGGAGATGCAAATGTTAAGAGCCTTAGCCAATAGGGAGAAGAGGAGATAGTGGATGCTGCAGATGGACCATTTGGCCTTTATCTGCCATCATGTTTCTAGGTTTCTATGACTATAAAGCTCTATGACATCACAATGCAGGTGCAAAGAGCCTTAGCCTATAGGAAGAAGAGATGCAAATGTTAAGAGCCTTAGCCAATGCGCTTCCAGAGAGCGTAATAGGGCAGAGTACGGTACTGGAGTTCAAGAAAGGATTGGACAATTTCCTGCTGGAAAAGGGGATAGAGGGGTATAGATAGAGGATTACTGCACAGGTCCTGGACCTGTTGGGCCACCGCGTGAGCGGACTGCTGGGCACGATGGACCTCAGGTCTGACCCAGCGGAGGTATTGCTTATGTTCTTATGGGAGAGGAGGAGATAGTGGATGCTGCGGATGGACCATTTGGCCTTTATCTGCCATCATGTTTCTAGGTTTCTATAACCATAAAGCTCTATGACATCACAATGCAGGTGCAAAGAGCCTTAGCCTATAGGAAGAGGAGATGCAAATGTGAAGAGCCTTAGCCAATGCGCTTCCAGAGAGCGTAATAGGGCAGAGTACGGTACTGGAGTTCAAGAAAGGATTGGACAATTTCCTGCTGGAAAAGGGGATAGAGGGGTATAGATAGAGGATTACTGCACAGGTCCTGGACCTGTTGGGCCACCGCGTGAGCGGACTGCTGGGCACGATGGACCTCAGGTCTGACCCAGCGGAGGTATTGCTTATGTTCTTATGGGAGAGGAGGAGATAGTGGATGCTGCGGATGGACCATTTGGCCTTTATCTGCCATCATGTTTCTAGGTTTCTATAACCATAAAGCTCTATGACATCACAATGCAGGTGCAAAGAGCCTTAGCCTATAGGAAGAGGAGATGCAAATGTGAAGAGCCTTAGCCAATGCGCTTCCAGAGAGCATAATAGGGCAGAGTACGGTACTGGAGTTCGAGAAAGGATTGGACAATTTCCTGCTGGAAAAGGGGATAGAGGGGTAGAGATAGAGGATTACTGCGCAGGTCCTGGACCTGTTGGGCCGCCGCGTGAGCGGACTGCTGGGCACGATGGACCTCAGGTCTGACCCGGCAGAGGCATTGCTTATGTTCTTATGTTCCTCCGTCTGCTCTGCCTCCATCGGGTCCGAAGTCAGCACTCCACGACGGCGCTGTGGCCACTGCCCGGGATGGGTTGATGCAACCACAGAGAGTGGTCCTTGCACGGGAAAAGGACGCCGAAGGTTTGGTCAGCGTGGGAGCAGAAGGAATTCGCTCCCCCACGGTGGTGACTCTGGAAGGCCTCTGGGGCATACTTCAAAGGCTGGAAGTCGCGGTGACTAACCCCCTCTTTTGCAAAGCCATGCTAGCGGCTGCCGCGCGGCAACAGCCCCGAAGCCGTTTAGATCTCTATGGGCTTCGAGGCCGTTACAACAGCGGCCCGCACTAAACGGCTTTGTAAAAGAGGGCCTAAATCTCCAAGAAGCTAATCCAGAATGTACAAAGCTAGTTTATGTTCAAACATTTTTATTGAAGGCATAAAGTAAAAGTACATTTATATAATACAAAAGATATTCCTTACAAATGATTTCACATACTATTTTAAAATTCTAATCCATATATTCTATATGACAAGCCATAGTCCCCTTTTATCACCCCCCCCCCTTCTCTTCCCCCCTCCCTCCTTCCCTTTCCCCCCTCTCTCCCAGGATGGAAGGTGACAAAAACAGCCAGGTTTTGGAACACAATGAAGGCAACCATAGCTTCAATGTAATTAATTAAACTTCTTGCTCTAGATCAGTGGTCTCAAACACGTGGCCCGGGAGCCACATGCGGCCCACCAGGTACTATTTTGAGGCCCTTGGTATGTGTTTCATAATCACAAAAGTAAAATAAAACAGTTTTTTGATCATATGTCTCTTTAACTATAAATGACAATATTATTATTAAGACTTTGCCAAAAGGAAAGATTTATAAACTATAAAGAGTTTTACCTCATGCAAAATTGTTATTTCTTTAATAAAACAGTAACTATTTTTTTCTGAGGCCTTCCAAGTACCTACAAATCCAAAATGTGGCCCTGCAAAGGGTTAGGGTTTGAGACCACTGTTCTAGATGGTGTTGTAACCCGTTAAGCATATTATCTGTACCAATACTTTATTAAGGATTTCTTTATTTTTGTTCAAAAATTTTATTGATTTTGTAAGAAAGAACATAATACCAACAGTGAGGGTACTCCCAGAAAGGAGAGCACATGATAACAATTATTAACACAAGTCGAGTACATCAAATTGCGGATGACAGTATATAGGTATATGCATGGAAGGCGAATGAATAGTGTCAGGAAGCAAGAGAAATATAAAAGTTATCACGACATATGCACCAGAGTTAATTGTATCGTATCATATAAAGCAGTATATGTATGTAATACAATATACATTCCATAAGAGAATCCAAACCTGTAATGAAAAAGTATCATGAATCTATAAAAGAGTTGGGAGCAACGGGTAATATCAAAGGTCAGATTTACAGTAATCAAGCAAGAGAGACCAAGTTTTGTTATAGGAGGATAATGAGTTATGACGTTCAAGTTTCAAGTTTATTAGTGTTTTTGATTAATCGCTTAATCACAATTCAAAGCGATGAACAGAAATAATAAACATTAAAATTACAATATTAAGGGGTAATACAATATTTAACATAGACTTAAAATCAAACAGGACTATTAACAAACTTCACAGACAAGAAAAAGGGGAAAAAAGGGAATTGAACTACAAAATATTATAAATAGAATAGTCAGGGAAAAAAACACAAGGTAGGGGATGTAAAATTTCATAATCAAAATCAACACAATTAATAAATCCAGGAGGGAAAACTATCACTCAAAAGCATCTTTAAAAAGAAATGTTTTTAAATTAGTCTTAAATTTATCGAGGTTGTGTTCTTCTCTCAAATAGATAGGAAGAGAGTTCCAGACTTGAGGGGCCGTAACGGAAAAAATGAATTGTCGTCTAGTATTGATGATCTTGAGAGAAGGAATTGTCAATAGATGTTGTTCGTTTGACCGTAATATTCTATTTGAGGAGTAAGGAATTAATAATTTGAAAATAAATGCAGGAGTTTTATAGAGTAAGGATTTGAAAGTAAGTAAGCATAATTTATAAGTTATTCTATGAGATACCGGAAGCCAATGGGCATTCTTAAGAAGTGGTGTTACATGATCAAATTTCTTTGTTTTTGTAATAAGCTTAATGGAAGTATTTTGTATAATTTGTAATCGTCTAATTTCACTTTGTGTAATTCCTTTAAAAAAGGGCGTTACAATAATCGATTTTGGAAATCACCAAAGAGTGGATAAGAATGTTGAGTGATTTAGGGCAGAGGTATTGCGAAAGGGATCGAATTTGACGAAGTCTATAAGAAGATGATTTAACAATACTACGTTCAGCAATGTGACGTGTGTGTATTTTCTAGTGCTATGTTGATGTTAAGATGATGGAAAGTATTTTTTGAAGAGATGAGTTTTGAATAGTTTTTGAGTTCTCACACAGATTAAGGAGAACTCAAAAACTATTCGCTTACCCTCCTCTCAAAGGTATACGACGCAAGAAACTATACGACAGCCTTTTAGCTACACAGGCAGCAAAAATTGACACTACCATTTCCAATCTACTGATCAATTCAATAGACATAAAAGAATTCCGAAAAGAAATCAAAACTCATCTCTTCAAAAAATACTTTCCATCATCTTAACCTCAACATAGCACTAGAAAATACACACACGAACACCACCACCATAACTATACCTAAACATTGTACAACTCACTTCAACAACCTACTATTTATCTACTATGTGCTCTAAATTTCTCCTGGAAACTTCCAGACTAATCAATTGTAACTTGATACATTCCTGATTCTATGTACTGTAATATTCCTGAAATTATACAGTCTCTTAATTTGTAATCCGCTTAGAACCGCAAGGCACAAGCGGAATAGAAATCTGTAATGTAATGTAATGTAATGACGCTCAAATGTAATATGTAAGCAAACAGAGTTCCACCAATGGCTAGCATGTAATTTCGAAGTATCTTTCCAGTTTTGAAGGATGAGTTTAAGAGCATCAACAAGCGTTCATGATGTAGGATTTCTTTATCTTTCTTTGCTTCCTCCTGGTATAATGTAGTGGTCTGAGGAAGAGATAATTGTTTTCTTATTTTAAGGATATTCCCTTTTCTATTTTGAGGGTTAATTACCTTATTCTCTGTAGTTCCTGAGCAAGTGGATATGCTTGTGAATTTGCGGAAAAGTAATAAATAAATAATTTAAAATAAAAATAAATATTCTGATCTTTCAAGTGATTAACTGAATGGGCACGTTTGATACCTAGAAGAAAAGCTGTGAAGGGCTAAGGGCCCTGTGACCTAATAAAATAATTAAAAAATCAAAACATCCACATCTGGACACCTGCAAGCTCTGAACCTTTTCCCAAAGGCAGTCATCGATGCGACCTTGGAGCATCACACATGGTGTGCTTCTTTCTCGAAAAGGGAAAAAGAGGCAGCTGTGTTATCCTGCCGGGCAGCCAACATCCCTGGACACTGCAAAGCGTGGATGCTTTTCTGGGGAAGGGAAGAGGAGGACAAAGAACGGCTTAGGTCAGGGAGTTTGGGAGGAAAGACTAGATGGGCCATTTGGTCTTTATCTGCCGTCATGCTTCTATGAAAATAAAACTTTGGCTCTTTCCGCCTTTGCTAATAATGTGTTCTCTTTCGCAGGAACGGGGGTCAATATACAGCATTTTTTGAACTCCACAAAAGCAAATGTTCCCTCGCCAGAGTAATGGTGTTTGCTCAATATTGGGGGAGGCATCTTTACCGCTCTGAATGTAACCACAGGTACATCAAATATCATCCCTTGTTATTCTAGAAGGTTACAGAAATGTGTGAGCAATGGAATCCTTTACATCTTTCGTGGTGGGGGAGAGTCCAAACTATCAAGATGATGATTTTGCCTGTGGTTTGTTATCCAATGGGTATGTTGCCGGTTTATTTTCAAGGGTCCTTTAATAAAAAATTAAATAGCATTCTTATAAAATTTATTTGGCTGGGTAAAACTCCTAGAGTGGCCTTGGCATCTTTACAAAGGCCAATTTCAGAGGGAGGGGTAAATTTTCCCAATTTTTATAGGTATCATCAAGCCTATATTTTGCGCCAGGGTATGTATTGGGTCCTCCCAGAGCTCATGGAAAAACTCCCAGATTGGTTGTAGCTAGAATGGCAACTCATGTCTCCATTACGCCTCTGCCATGTGCTCAGTATCAAAATGCCTAGTTACAGTAAAGATAACTGAATATTAGCTGATACATGGAAAGCATTGCGTTTTGTAAGTAAATTAACAACAATTCAAATTCACAAATCTACAAATCAATCTATATGGCTGAACTCCAAGATTCAAATTGGCGGAGAAAGGCTCGCCTGGAAGCATTGGATGATAGCAGGAATACGTTTATTAGATGATGTTATCTCTAATGGTAAAATGCTTGAATTTTCACGGTTGCAACATAAATATGGCCTTAATAAATCAGAAAGTTTTAGATGGTTGCAACTGAAGCATGCCATTCAGGTGGGGTTCCCTGAGTAGAAAAACCTTAATAATCAATATAGTATGGAGTTCTTATGCTTTCAGGTGGACTTCTTGGGTCACCAGGCCGCTGACTGGATTTATTAAAAAGAAACCAAACATTGGTCTGAGAGACATTTGGAGCATTGAGATTAAGCACCAAAATACTGCATCTCAATGGCCACGAATTTGGACTTGGAGGATGAGATGTACAGAGTCGGCATCTATGAGACAAACTTGGTTTTTTCTGTTACATAGAGCATTCTGGACCCCTGTTCGGTTACAAAAATTGGACAGCTCTAAGTCTAATAAATGTTGGCACTGTCATCTCAAAGCAGGGACTTTAGATCATTTATTATTCTATTGTCCATTTATTATGAATTTCTGGAAATCAATTTGGGACCAAATTAATTGTTTATTAGACAACCCAGTGGCGTTATCATATGATACTGTGCTGTTTGGTATAGCAATGAGAGCAAAAAGTCAGATTTCTTCAAATAATAACAAATTATTACTTATAATGACTGGGGTTGACATTCAACAAATTACGTATAATTGGAAAAATTGGAGTAGATTAAATTATAATTTCTGGTGGAATTCCTTATGTCAGGTTTATAAAATGGAGAGATTTATAGCAATACAGAGTGGTTCTTTCAGGAAACTTCAGGATGTGGTGGGAGCCATTTACAAAGTATTGTACTGATTAGATCAGTGATTCCCAACCCTGTCCTGGAGGAACACCAGGCCAATCGGGTTTTCAGGCTAGCCCTAATGAATATGCATGAGAGAGATTTGCATATGATGGAAGTGATAGGCATGCAAATTTGCTTCATGCATATTCATTAGGGCTAGCCTGAAAACCCAATTGGCCTGGTGTTCCTCCAGGACAGGGTTGGGAACCACTGGATTAGATGACATTTTTTCCCTTAAATTTACAAGTTCAATTGTGAGAGGGGGAGGGGGGTAATTTTATTGTTACTTATTGTATAAGCTATTGATTATATGATAGGAAAGGGTGGGAAGGGTGGGAGATAAGAGCATATCATTTGTACCATTGATGATTATTAAGTGATATATTTATTATTAATTTGTTTGGACATATTGTCACACTTATTGTAAGTTTGAAAATGAATAAAGAATTTTAAAAAACCCCCACAAATATCATCCCTTTTCCCTGTCCTTAAATTGCTTTGAATATTGGCCCATAAATTTTCAAAGGCTTCATCGGGAGATTACAGGAATTTATGTCAGTGGATTTTCAGCTGACAGACACCAAAACTGTATTTTCCCAAACGCTGCCACGTATAGCCAGCATTCTGCTGTGGGCATTTAGGCATTGTGCACATAATTTTGGAACGCGTGGCCAGAGGACGTGGTAAGAGCGGATAGCATAGCTGGTTTTAAGAAAGGTTTGGACAAGTTCCTGGAGGAAAAGTCCATAGTCTGTTATTGAGAAAGACATGGGGGAAGCCACTGCTTGCCCTGGATCGGTAACATGGAATGTTGCTACTCCTTGGGTTTTGGCCAGGTACTAGTGATCTGGATTGGCCACCGTGAGAACGGGCTACTGGGCTTGATGAACCATTGGTCTGACCCAGTAAGGCTATTCTTAGGTTCTTAGCATTTCTAGTGCTGGCCGCGGCAGTAACAACTCTGACTCATAGAATTATGAGCTACACTGTCAGAAACAGTGTTAAAGGCTGCCTCTAAGGTCTTATCGGCCAGGAAGGTTGAGGCTGTGGAGGACCCTGCGGGTGGGTGAGTAGCTAAGCATGGGGGGAGGTGCTGGACCCAAGGGAGTTCCAGAACTATGGGGGAGCATGCACACACACTGGAATGGAGAGGGGGGGGGAGCATCTAGGTCTTATGCCGCTGGCTTGACCTGTAAGTTCAGTGCTGCGGCCCAGGGGATGGCGTACAGCAACCCACTGGGCGCCACTGACCCGAATATCGACCCTAAGAATACTAATTACAATGGATAGCATCTCAATCCACTCTGACCCTTAATCAGTTAAAAACAGCCGACTGCATTGATCTTCTTTAAAATTCTGGAAGGTTAAAAACTTACCAAGAGTAAAAGAAAAAAAAAAAAAAAGTAAAAGTTATTACATTACGGCTACCTGTTGCCTTTGGCTGCGGCTTCGACATGTCCTAACCTATCAGGGTAATCACCAGCCTTGACTCAGCCGCAGAACCTGTCGGACTGGCTTGATTTGAGCCACGCCTGTGGAGCGCAGCGTCAGACCACACGTCAGGTCCAATGAGCGCACCAAGGAGGAGCAGGAACAGCTGCAGCCAAATATCCCCAGGGGGAACCCAGAGTGCACCCCAGTGATCAGGTGTACGTGTCAGCCTGCCTGCCAATAATGCACTGCAAGGACCAAAGGGCTGCATTACCTTCACAAGGGGGTAACTCCTTGCCATCTGTTTCTCTCTGCAGGCAGTAGGTGATGCCACAAAAGCGAAACATTTAAGGAAACCTGCCAAGGCATCCGTCCTCTGGAAAGTGGTATTTTAGCCAGCCCTGGTTTTTCAAGGAACATTTCAATCGCCTGCTGGTGCTGACCTGCATCTTGCATTACAAACGAGGGCTGCCAGGAATGGACTGCATTTCTCAAAATTTAGACATGGCCTTACGCTTGCCTCTCAGACGTGACAGCTCTAGTTAAGCACGACAGCATCCTAGCTGCCTGGCGAGATGGCATCTCTTGCCCAAAGCAGACCAGCCGTTGCTGTAGTTATAGAGAGTCAGCAAGATTGCGCCAAATATTCAAAGCCATTTAAACGTCCAAGAGAGGCTCCCGATTGTTTAAACCGCTTGTCTACGGCTACCATAGGGCTCCAGAAAAAGGAGGGCGGATTGAGACATCCGGGTTTTACTTGTACTGAAAGCAATGGAAGTAAAACCTGGATGCCTCAATCCGTCATATGGTAACCCTTTGTCTAACCAGCTAGGTAACTGCATATAGACAAAAAAAGGTTCTCCTAACTTATGCAGTGACGTTAACAAGGTTCCGGGTCAACTTCTAAGTGACCACTGAGACCCAGATATTAAGAACATAAGAATTGCCGCTGCTGGGACAGACCAGTGGTCCATCGTGCCCAGAAGTCCGCTCCTGTGGCAGCTCCTAGGTCAAAGACCAGTGCCCTGAGTCTAGCATTACCTGCATACGTTCTGGTTCAGTAGGAACTTGTCCAACCCTATAACAGCCTCCGGAAGAGCGTTCCAGTTTTCTACCACTCTCTGGGTGAAGAAGAACTTCCTTTCGTTTGTACGGAATCTATCCCCTTTCAACGTTAGAGAGTGCCCTCTCGTTTTCTCTACCTTGGAGAGGATGAACAATCTGTCTTTATTTACTAAGTCTATTCCCTTCAGTACTTTGAATGTTTCAATCATGTTCCCTCTCAGTCTCCTCTTTTCAGGGGAGAAGAGGCCCAGTTTCTCTAATCTCTCACTGTGCGACAACTCCTCCAGCCCCTTAACCATTTTAGTCACTCTACTCTGGACCCTTTCGAGTAGTACCATGTCCTTCTTTGTGTACGGTGACCAGTGATGGACGCAGTATTCCAGGTGAGGGCTTACCATGGCCCGGTATAGCAGCATGATAACCTTCTCCGATCTGTTTGTGATGCCCTTCTTAATCATTCCAAGCATTCTGTTCGCCCTTTTTGCCACCGCCGCACACTGCGCGGACGGCTTCATTGACTTGTCTACCAGTACTCCCAAGTCTCTTTCCTGGGGGGTCTCTCCGAGTCTGGCGTTAAATATCCGGGACCAGTCCAGCCCATGAATGTGAGCGGCTCAGGCGCCGCTTCCCGTCACAGGCTGACTATGAGGCAGACTGATTTATTAGCTCTGTTTTGGGCTATGATTCTGTGTCCCTCAGTTTGGGGGTCCAGCCACTCAAGGGTCTTCGAAACCTATTTTTTAAAGATATATTAGCACCTTGGGTGTCTTCATAAAATTGCAGCAGAAAAGTTGCAGAAATTGTGACTAAGCCGAGGAAATTTAAAGTCGCTTGAAACCAGGTGCAAATGTCTAAGTAATGATAGCGCGGATTTAGAAAGCACATAAGGACATTGTAAACGCTCCTTTCTCCACCCAAAATTCACTCCGAATGAATCTGCTGCACAGACAGGTGCGAGTGTTCGTGAGGTCATTTTCTATGTGGCATTTAGGGGGTGCGGGACAATTCTATAAGTGAGGGAAAAAGAATCCCAATGAAGAAAATAAGAAGAGACAAGTTAGATGCAAAGCTCTGATAAAGAAAGCTACCAATGACTATGAAGAGCAACTTGTCAAAGAGGCAAAAACTCATCGTAACAATTTTGTTAGGTACATCAAAAGTAGAAAGCCTGTGAGGGAATCCATGGGACCGTTGGATGATCAAGGTGTGCTCAGAGAGGATAAGGCCATAGTGGAGAGACTGAATGAATTTTTTGCTTCAGTCTTTACAGAAGACATAGGGGAAGCCACTGTTTGACCTGGATCGGTAGCATGGACTGTTGCTACTCTGTGGGGTTCTAGAATCTTGCTACTCTCTGGGATTCCAGAATGGAATGTTGCTACTCTGTGGGGTTCTAGAATCTTGCTACTCTCTGGGATTCCAGAATGGAATGTTGCTACTCTGTGGGGTTCTAGAATCTTGTTACTCTCTGGGATTCCAGAATGGAATGTTGCTACTCTGTGGGGTTCTAGAATCTTGCTACTCTCTGGGATTCCAGAATGGAATGTTGCTACTCTGTGGGGTTCTAGAATCTTGTTACTCTCTGGGATTCCAGAATGGAATGTTGCTACTCTGTGGGGTTCTAGAATCTTGCTACTCTCTGGGATTCCAGAATGGAATGTTGCTACTCTTTGGGACTCTGGCATCTTCTTACTCTCTGGGATTCCGGAATCTTGCTATTCCTTGAGATTCTGTATGGAATGTTGCTACTCCTTGGGTTTTGGCCAGGTACTAGTGACTTGGATTGGCCAAGTGAGAAAGGACTACTGGGCTTATGGACCATTGGTAAGGCTATTCTTATGTGTCTCCATCTAGGTGTCTGTTCTATAATGGCATCTGGCAGAGTTGTTGGCAACCCTTCTGACTGGGGGAAAGTAAAAATGTTTAGTTCAGAGAAGTTTTCAACAGGATTTTTCCTTCAGTTTATTGAGTTTCATTTTTATTCTTCAGTTTATTGAGTTTCATTCTTATTTGCACCTAAAGGAGGAAGTTCAATAAATGAAGCCCAAACTTGGGCACTGAAAAAATTGTGCTCTAAGGCCCAGATTCTCTAATCGGTGCCATCATCACGTGACTGTGCCATTTAGAGAACTACACCTCCGGCAAAGGTAACGTAGGATTTTCCAGGCCTACATTCGCACCTCTGAATGTACTATATGATGCCTATCACATCGAGGTGGAAGAGGATCTCTTTTTCCTTAAAGAACCAACGGCAACAAGAGGGCATCCGTTGAAAATCAGGGGTGGGAAATTTCATGGCGACACCAGAAAATATTTCTTCACCGAAAGGGTGGTTGAGCGCTGGAATAATCTTCCACAACAGGTCATTGAGGCCAGCAGCGTGCCAGATTTTAAGAAAAGATGGGATTGGCATGTGGGATCTCTTCATGGAGGTAGTTAGAGGGTGGGCCATTAGTGTGGGCAGACTAGATGGGCCGTGGCCCTTTTCTGCCGTCATGTTCTAGTTTCTATGTTTCTAATGTCACGTCCGTAAAGTGCCTACGGAGATGTGAATCCAGTGCTGGTTTTTTGGTGCCTTGGAAATCAGTTTAAAGCATCATTTAAACGGCGTTTTTCACTGAGCTTGGGCGCCTACCGACACCTAAAAAAACAGCAATGTTTAGAGACTTCGGGCCTAAGTTCTCTTCTGGGAAGAGTGTGTCTAACTTTGGAGCACTAGACTTATGCCTGCTGAAATCTGGTGTAAATGCCAGCCCCCAAGTTAGGCGCGGTTTCGCAGTATTCTTTAATTCCATGTTCAGCTTTTTAGAATGTGCTGAGGATGGAGTCGGTCCAGAGAATGGCCACCCGGATGGTCTCGGGACTCAAGGATTTCCCGTATGAGGAACGGTTAGAAAAATTACAGCTATACTCGCTCAAGGAGCGCAGAGAGAGGGGAGACATGATCGAGACGTTCAAATATCTCACGGGCCGCATCAAGGCAGAGGAAGATGTCTTCTTTTTCAAGGGTCCCTCGGCAACAAGAGGGCATCTGTGGAAAATCAGGGGCGGGAAACTGCGAGGTGACACCAGGAAGTTATTTTTTACTGAAAGGGTAGTTGATCGCTGGAATAGTCTTCCACTTCAGGTGATTGAGGCCAGCTGTGTGCCTGATTTTAAGGCCAAATGGGATCAACACGTGGGATCTGTTCACAAAGTAGAGGTAGGGGAGGGTCATTAGGGTGGACAGACTGGATGGGCCGTGGCCCTTATCTGCCGTCTATTTCTATGTTTCTATGTAACATGCCCATGTCTACATCCCTTTTTGAGATACACGCCATGGGAGGTATGTGCTATGCCTTACGGAACAGCGCATATCAAGATGATTTTTTTAAAAAAAAATTTGGACAAGTTCCCGGAGGAAAAGTCCATGGTCTGCTATTTAGACAGACATGGGGGAAGCCACTGCTTGCCCTGGATCAGCAGCAAGTAATCTCGCTACTTTTGGGGGATTCCGCATAGAATGTTGCTGCTTTTTCGGGTTCCGGAATCTTGCTAACTCTTTGAGATTCTGGAATCTTGCTACAATTTGGGGTTTTGCCAGGTACATTGTGGCCACTGTGGAAACAGGATACTGGGTAGATAGGCCTTTGGTCTGATCCAGTGGGGCTGTTCTTATGTTCTTAGTGTCAGAATTTGGTTGTTGGCATCCAATTTATTTTGGGGCCTCTTGAAAGCAGGCCGAAAGTTGGACATGCAATTTTGATCACCATATGTAGAATCTAGGGGGAAGTACACAAGTGATATTTGCATATTATGTACATTTTTTTTAAAAAAAGCCAAATAAACTAAAGAAGAATTTGGAGCTTTTTGATTTTGTTCTGAAATAAAACCGAAACTCATACTTTTATAAAGAAGTAATCCGCTGGAATGTACCAGAATAGTCAATTTTGGTACATTTTCGTGCTCAATTCACCTCCTCTGATTAGAAAAGACAAATTGTCGGGAGGTTTTTTGGGATCAAAATTGGTCATGAGGTTGGTTAACGCTGTGCATTTCTTCATAGTCTCGTCACCTCCTCTGCTCTTACCGATAGAACAACCAGAGCAAATGCACGGTAATAGCTATAATTTGAAGCTTCTTCAGAAGATTTAGGTGTCTGTCATTAAGACGATAAACATTGCAGATCAGAAACTGGCAAGCGCTGGGGGTTCTGTGCAGGCCCTAACCACGAACTCAGGATAAATCCCTCCGTCTGCTTATCTGCTAGGCTGGGTTGCATGGCTTTCCACGCCTACCCTCCTGCTGAACGCCAGAGGCTGGCATCCAACAAACCATTTGATTTCTGAGGCTGTTCTGGTCGTGCTAGGGATATACTTTCAGTTCCTCAAAAGATGAGTCTTGGCAGCAGAAGGAAAAGCCAGAGCCCTGAGTCTCCTGGTACCGCCTTAACAGGGCATAAAAATCTGCAAGCAGCAAATATTTATCTTCCTCTGCTGCTTCTATATAAGTCTGTTTGCAAAATTGTGCTACATAGTGTTACTTACAAGTTATCCTGTGGATTTGATATATTCTCAGTTGTAAATATAGGACACGATTTGGATCCAAGAGTGACCGTTCATTCATGTCAGAAAAGTATTTTCTTGATGTAATCTTTTGTTAACCCCCCCACCCCGCACTCAAGGACACCATGAAAACACTTAGGAGAGGATTTTCCCAACCCTCTGGTACTACATTGCTTCACCGTGCGTCCCTTTAAATCTTTGCCAGCGGCAAGCTGGTTGAGCCTTTCCTCTGACATCACTTCCTGTGTGCAAGACTAGGAAGTGTGGCTCCAGAAAAAGGAGGACGGATTGAAAGCAATGGAGGTAAAACCCGGATGCCTCAATCCGTCCTCCTTCTTCTGGAGCCCCACTTCCTAGTCTTGCACACAGGAAGTGATGTCAGAGGGATGAACGACGCCAGCACAAGCAGTGGGTAGCAGATGCTGATCACTGCCGGTGAAGATTTGAAGAGGTTCGAGGGGGGGTTCATTGAAGAAATCCCTTTCATCGCCGGGAGGGGGAAGAGCAGAGGCACCAGTGTCCCCGCCAAAACGGTCCCACTCCCTCTTAATGATTCCACTAACTTAGTGCGGATCGTCCTGATACCCTAACATTGGGTGCCATTTCGTAAACCCCCTGTATGTGTATTAGAACATTCTAACACGTGCAAATCAGTTGTGCCACGCTTTATGCATGTACAATCAAGTTTCCTCACTCCAAAATGTTAAAGGTGCCTAGACGATTGTATGCCAATGAATGCACATCCCCAGGCCCGGTCTCTCTTTTTCCTCACGTGGCCCTGTCCACGTTATGACTCAGCGGAAATGCTTTGCAGTGTCACCCCCAATAGTTGTGACGTAATCAAAACCAGCGATTGTGAGTTTTATAGCCATTCAATTAAAACGACACGAAGCAGCATGGGTGGGGCAGAAGCCTTCTCTATTCCACACCCCTTATCAACTAAAGCTAGGCACGAGGGACGCAGCGACCGGCTTGGCATTAGATCACTGGAGTTAATTCACCGCATTAACATTGCAGCAGTGCCTTCAGGCTAAACTTGTCTCGAGTGATTTAAAACTTTTAATGTACTTATAGCATCAGAAGATTTGATTTTATTACTGCCAAATTAACAAGGCTCTTATCAATATTCAGACATGTCCAAGTGCATTGCCTTAAAGGTATGTCAATATATGCATTTTCTGGTTCGAGCTAATCGCCTGTGGCTATTATCAAAACATAAATCTATTCATTAAAGATCCGAAGCACTGAGTCTCTGCCCTTTTTTGGGAAACTCTAAAGAAGAAATATGGAGTCCAGGTGCAACTCGAAAGCTTTTATTAAAAGACTGGGACGCAAGAGCATGAAAAGAAATTTGCCTTCCTCTGTCCAGTCCAGTATCCATAACTACGGCATGACTTCATAATATTTCCATAGACCATTGCGTCCATTTAGCGGGATTCATTGGATCTAGACCAGACGTGGGCAAACTATGGCCCACGGGCCATATCCGGCCCTTTTAGATTTTTACTTTCAAACATTTTTATTGAAGGACCAAAGTAAAACAATTATATAATGCATATAGATAGTCATTACAAATAATTTCACAAACTTTGAAAATTCAAATCCATACTTTACATTAAATACTATCATTCCTCCAAATATTTTATGATAAATCCTATTCCCCGCTTTCAATCCCCCCTTCCCTTTCACCCCTCCTCCTTTCCCAATCTCCCCTCCCTCCCATGAAGGAAGGTGACTAAGACAACCAGGTTTTGGGAAACCGTGAAGACAACAAAAGTTTCAGTGTAATTCATTAAGAATCAAACTTCGTGCTCTAGGTGAAAGTTTTTAAATATAGGGGTCCCAAGTTTTCAAAAAGAGACAAATTTGTCTAGGAGAGCGACGAACCTCCCAAACCTCAAATAAAAATACATGATGTAATTGGTTCCTCCAATGCCAAAAACTAGGAGGTTCTTTCTGCAACCAATATTGCATAACACATTTATGACCCACCATACAAGCTTTCTAAAATAAAAGACATTTCCCTTGACCATATACCCCACAAACAGCTGCCTTACCAAAAAGTACTCCCCTTGGAGAACCCACTATAGTACAATACCATGATGAACCCAAATATGATCGGATGGCAGACCAGAAAGACTTTAGGTATAGGTTTTTAATCCGGCCTGCAGACCGCGAGCCCTACATACCTCCCTCCAGAGCAGCGTCGGGTCGGCAGCACTCTAAACAAGCTGCTTCGCGGCCTTCTCTCGTCAGGGCCTTCCGTGTGCCACATTACTGATGACATCCTCAGTGATGTGGCAGAGGGAATTCCCCAATGAGAGAAGGCCACGTAGCATCCTGTTTAGAGTGCTGCCGGCCCAACGCTGCTCTGGAGGGAGGTATGTAGGGCTCGTGGTTGGCGGGGTTCAGATGGGAGGGAAGGATGGAGGGTCAGTGAGTTCGGCTGTGTGGTGGCGGCAGGTGCTCAAGGGTTCTGCTGCACAAGGGATGGGATGGAGGGAGGGATTGAAAGATGCTCTTGGTCCGGCCCCCTCTGTCAAATTTAAGAACCCATTGTGGCCCACGAGTCAAAAAGTTTGCCCACCCCTGATCTAGACTCTCATGATAGACCTCATGATGAAAGAGAACCACTTTTAAGAAGGAATTTCCCCTCTCTTACTTTCATTCCCTTCCCCTTCTTACCGTCCTTTTAAATTTTATTTTAACTTCGATGTAATTTGAATTTTTACCCTTATCCCAGTCCCTTTCGTATTAACTTTGTCTATGTCTTTGTCTAATACCTGTGCTATATACATTGCCCCCTTTTGCTTTTTATTTTTATTCAAATTTTTAGCATTGTAAACTGACCAGATACTAGTCAATGGTCGGTATATCAAATAGTGAATACACTTGGAAACTCACCGCCTCATGGGTTTTCAGGATATCCAAGAACACAGCAAAACTGTGGAAGCGATGATCATGATAAACAGTTTATTGTCAAAAGTCTTCCCTGATAAAAAGCAATGTGCATACTTGACAAATTCTGTACTATGGACCCAATACGGTCTGTGTTTCGGTAATGAAGTAGGCTCCTCCAATATAGGCCTCTATTGGTAGGCGCCTTTATAGACTTCCCCAGTCCGAGTCTACAGTAAAGAGCATTTCAGTTTTGCAACTGGACCTACCCCCAACAATTACCCCATAGCTTTTCCACATGCCGTACATTCATTTTTGCTGTTAGGTAGAGTTAAGTCCAAAGTCTTATTGCATTTTAGTAAAAGGTCACCCTTTGAGTAGCATTTGTTGGATTATAATAGCGTGGTAATACTTTATTTATATTTTCATGGCAGTACAAAAAGGGGGGCGGGGATAAAGGATAAATTAGCATAACCTTTGGGTGGCCTTTAAATTTGTCAACTGGATCCAGCTTCGCCTGACCGCATTGATCCAGTCCTGGGTTTACGCCACTATATGCTGGGCCTTTTTACATGGAACGCGATGGGGAAATCAGAATTACACATCCCTGCATGCAATGGTGGAAACCCAGGACTGGATCAGGACTGGCAGGTGACTCTAGATCCCGCTGGCATCCCTAGGGGCCTTTGTGTCTGACCCCAGAGACATGATCTGAGTGAAAATACCGTCTAACGCGCAGGCAAGACATAAACGAGAGGATTAATTGTGAGCAATGAATCAGCTGCTCGTCCTCAAAGTATAAGCCCAATTTGTTCTTTTGTCATTTTTAGAGAAGAAACTGAGAATTAACAGTGCAGAACCTTGAGAAGGGAGTATGCATGGCTGAAGCTGATTTTTACATTTAAAGCCTATTAGAATCTGGTGCATTTGGGCATTTGCCAAGAAAAGCGAAACATTGCAGTGCTGAGGTTTTGTTTAGCTTCATTTTAGGTTCACCTTCAGTTAATCACGGTCAAAGCAAAGCCAGCAGAAGGGTTCTTCCAGTTGCCTAGGCTGCCTTCCACAGCTTTTTCCAGAGTTTACAATCTGAAGAAATTTTCAAGTCGTAGGCAGTGTTCCCTCTAAGCGGGCGGGTGTTGTGAGCAAACTTTTTTCACCGTGAGCCAAAAATATCGGGCGCCAGCAAGTTATGAGCCAACTCGCCCGATTCTCCTCTCGCCGCCCTGCCATCTGCCGTACGCCTCTTCCGATCGTGCGCTGTGACGAGAAACGTGTGCGCTGCGATGTAATATTTTGTGCGCCAGCGCACGCCAGCGCAGCTTAGCGGGAACACTGGTTCAAATGGTTTTATTTATTTCCCCAAATTTATTTTTGTTATACGCATTGAAAATATTTGATATTGCGTTTAAATCAAAATCTCAATAAACTTGAAACGAGGGCCCGTGAGATTGTGGGAGGGTTAAATACTCAAAACTTAGAAGTTTTTGCTACGCCAGCTTTCTGGTATCTTTACATACAGTGGCGTACCTAGCATATGTAACATCCGGGGCCCATCATTTTTTGGCACCCCCCCCCATCTGTAAGAAAAACATGATTTTTAGTAACAAACCACACGTCACACATGAGTACCTAGGAAAAGGCAGCATCTTACATATTGCAGTGAGCAGTACATCAATACACCCATTGTAAAACTAAACAAGCCAGACCAGCACAGATCAATCCTACACCGTCAATCCTAACAGAAAACCATGTCTTTCGAACACACAGAACACAGAAAACACCTTCGCCTAGTAAGGAATATGTAATCACAAACTAACCCCTCCCTCTTTTACAAAACTGTAGTGTGGATTTTAGCTACGGAGGTAACAGCTCTGATGCTCATAAAATTCTGAGCATCAGAGCTGCTACCACCAAGGCTGGTGCTAAAAACGCTTCACAGTTTTGTAAAAGGGGGGATAAAATAAAAATACATAGACAAAGGTTAAATTGAACCAGCAAGAAGCTGGACTCTGCATACAATGCTTCACAGAAACAGTGACACATGTCTCCTAAAGCAATAAATAAATAGAAATTTTTTTCTACCTTTGTCTTCTGTGGTTTCTCCTTTCCTCATCTTCTTGTAACTCTCTTCCTTCCATTCACTGTCTGCCGTCTCTCTTCCCCTATATGGCATCTTCTCTCCTTCTATGCCCCTTCCAGAAACTGTATGCCTCCCCCTTCCATCTCTCCTTTCACCCCATTGGTCTGGCATCTCTCTCCTCGCCTTCCCTCTCCCACACCTCTCCTCATAGTCTGGTATCTCCCCTTCCCTGATTCTCTGGCATCTCTCTCCTTTCCTTTTCTTCCATCTTTCGCTCCCCCTCCATGCTCTCACATCTCCCCCTTCCTTTTCCCTTAGACTGGCATACCTTCCTCCTATGCTCCAAGCCCTGGCATCTCCTTTAGTTCCCTCCCTCATCTTCCTTCTCCCTCCAGCTGGGTACCGCAACACTCTTCCCTGCAGCTCTGCACTTCCCCACAATTGCCATGCTTCGGTTCCTCTTCTTCCTTCCTTCCTCCCCCCCCCCCCCGCGGGACCCTGCGGCACCATCAACTCTTACTCCCTCTAATGTCGGCCCTGCAGCTCCAGACTTCCTCGCACCTTCTCCCCTCCCCCTTTGGATCGCTATTATTTTAAATGTTATAGCCGCGGAGCTGTATCCATCAGTGGAGATGTCTAACCTCGGCCTGCCCCGGAACTCTTACTGCAGCAGCCGCCCGTCTAGGCAGGAACAGGAAGTCACTGTTGCAGTAAGAGTTCCGGGGCAGGCCGAGGTTAGACATCTCCACTGATGGATACAGCTCCGCGGCTATAACATTTAAAATAATAGCGATCCAAAGGGGGAGGGGAGAAGGTGCGAGGAAGTCTGGAGCTGCAGGGCCGACATTAGAGGGAGTAAGAGTTGATGGTGCCGCAGGGTCCCGCGGGGGGGGGGGGGGAGGAAGGAAGGAAGAAGAGGAACCGAAGCATGGCAATTGTGGGGAAGTGCAATCCCCCCAATGCGTCCCCTTACCTTACCTCCCCTTACCTTTGCGACGCGTGTGTGCGCTGTGAAGAGAAACTTTGCGCTGCGATGTAATATTTTGTGCGCGAGCGCAGGCCAGCGCACCTTAGCGGGAACACTGTTGGTACTCTCGGCTGGTGTCCCAAAGCAACCAAGATCTCTCCCAGTTACCTGCCCTCACTCCCAGAGAAGACCACAAGAATCATAATATTATAATAATTTTAGTTTCTATACCGCCTAACCAGCAGTTGATAGCGGTTTACACAATATAATAATAACATCATACATAATAAAATTCTAACAAGCATTAAAAGTAATGAATAACAAAAACCCAATATAAACTAAAATAAGTATAGATTAAAAGTACATTATAACTACATGATAATATAAAAATCAGTAATGTATATTATATAGTTTAAATAAGTGGGTTTTAAGATCTTTTTGAAATTGAAAGTAAATAAGAAATGGAGAAACGAGAAGATTCAAACATGAACTCATTAATCCTGCTTGGAATGCTAAGGTCCTAGCCAAAATTTTTTTGGAACGGCATGCTTTGCTGAAGGAAAATAAAACCAACCAGATCTACGAATATTGTTCTTAGAAATAAAAAAAACTAAAATGAGAAACAAGGTAAGCCGGCGATAAGCCAAAAAAAACTTTAAAACAAATGCATCCAAATTGAAATAACACTCTAGCCTCAAACGGTAGCCAATGAAGCTTTTGATAATAGGTACTGATAGGATCGTGTTTTTTCAGATTAAAAATTCACTGCACAACAAAGTTTTTGCTTCCTGAACACTGCTGGGTGTTTCTTATAGAATTTTGGGTGCTGATCATGAATATTACATCAAAAATTACCCATCACGTACCATTTCAGAGAAATCTTCAATTTTGTCGTGATTTTTTCTTATATTTGGATGCAAACAATTTTTTCTCCCATAAGTGTCTTATCAACAACGGTTTGTGCCGCCTGGGTATGTCCATGCATAAAATCTAGCCAGGTTGGAAGCTGTTTTATGGAAGATGACATCCTGGGCATGTCTGGGCAGGTCTGAACGAGCTTGCGCTGTCTCACCATGCTATAATGGTGGCTTCCATACACCGATCCTGCTCATTTGGTTAATATAGATAGTCCGTGTGTGTATATAGTATCAGTATAGTAAAGTATAGTAGTATAGTAGCTGTAGCAATATAACAGTAAGTAAGCTTGATGCTATAGACGTTTTGGTGTCGGGCAATATGTCTCGTCGGTGTCGTAACAGCCGCGACACATTCTGCTATATCTGTGGGGAATATACACTTACGCCTCAGAGACGTTCGATGACTGCCCTTGTAAAGAAAGCCTATCATCTGTATTTTGGCTGCAAAATAGGTGATCAAGACAAGCAATGGGCGCCTCACATTTGCTGTGCGACATGTGCTGTTAGTCTGAGAGCCTGGCTCAGAGGTACTCGAAAGACGATGCCATTTGCTGTTCCGATGATATGGCGAGAACAGAAAGACCATGTGACGGACTGTTATTTCTGTTTGACTAATGTGTCTGGTTTCTCTGCCAAAAACAAGAAGTCAATTGAATATCCTAATCTGCCTTCAGCAATGAGACCCATGCCACATGATGACAGTCTTCCAGTTCCGAAACCACCAGAGGATTGGACCTTAGACGAACCAGATGAAGAAACTGCAGTGCAGGGTTCTAACAGTGACATTGACCCGGATTTTGAACCATCCTCATCAGGCGATCCACATCTGATAACACAGTCCGAATTGAACGATTTGGTCAGAGATTTGGGTCTGTCAAAAGCAAAAGCTGAGCTGCTAGGTTCGAGACTGCAGGAATGGTGTTTGCTATCACCAGGTACGAAAATTTCTGTGTTTCGAGACCGGCATCATGATATAACCAAATTTTTTGCACAAGTCGACAGTCTCTGTTTCTGTTGTGACATTGAAGGATTGTTCTCGGTCTTTGGTTGTGATCACAACCCGGAAGAGTGGCGTCTTTTCATTGATTCGTCAATGTTAAGCCTGAAAGCTGTTCTGTTGCACAATGGCAACGTTTATCCTTCAGTACCTGTTGGCTATGCAGCACATATGAAAGAAACATATGAGAATATGGAAATGTTACTAAAGTATGTCCAGTATACCAGGTATAACTGGAATATCTGTGGAGACCTCAAAGTCGTTGCTCTGTTACTAGGACTGCAGCTTGGCTATACAAAGTACTGCTGTTTCATCTGCGAATGGGACAGCCGAGACAGAGAGTCGCACTATTCTAGAAAGAACTGGCCACTCCGTAAAAAGTTAGTTCCAGGACAGAAAAATGTAGCACATGAATCGCTTGTTGACCCGACAAAGATATTTTTGCCTCCTCTTCACATTAAACTGGGACTCATGAAGAATTTTGTGAAAGCAATGAACAAGGAAGGGGAAGGTTTTCGTTATTTAAGACAGATGTTCCCAAGAATAACTGATGCCAAGATCAAAGAGGGTATTTTTGTTGGCCCCCAGATCAGACATGTTATGAGTGACAAGCGATTTGAAGATCTGTTAGTTGGGCCGGAAAAAATTGGCTGGAAAGCCTTGAAAGACGTTGTTGACAATTTTCTGGGCAATTACAGAGCCCCAAACTACATTCAGCTGGTAGACAAACTTCTCAAAGCATACAAGAGAATGAAGTGCAATATGTCACTCAAGATTCATTTCCTCCATTCACACTTGGACTTCTTCCCCGCAAATCTCGGTGCTGTGAGTGACGAGCACGGTGAAAGGTTTCATCAAGACATAGCTACGATGGAGAAACGATACCAGGGCAATTGGAATCCGTCAATGCTTGCCGACTATTGTTGGATGCTACAACGTGATGCACCAGACACTGAATATAAAAGAAACTCGGGAGCAAAACACTTTTAATTCTGTTTCATTTAGTCGCTTGTGCGAAACGTAAACTTGACTATATATTTTATTGTCAGTAAACATAAAAATGTCTATTTCTCATAGTTCTTACGTGATGCAGTAAAACCAAAACCATATTTGAGCATACCAAGTTGGTACCTGTCATAATCACCAAAAACTTTTCAGGAATCAAGACTTAACCAAAAAATTGTTGTGCAGTGAAATCAAACCAATAGCTGTATTTTGTATGATTTTTAGTCGGCTAGTAGTTATTTTATTCGATCCCAGATAAATAACATTACAATAATCCAATATTGAAAGGACTGAAGATTGAACTAGGATTTTAAATGATATAGTACGCAGCTTCCAGAGGACAATAAAACATCTCTTGGGCCTTAAAAGATAAGGACCGATCTAAAATAACCCCTAAAATTTTCAGCATAGGAGATATCGAATAAGATTGCTCACATCCACATCACACAACCCCAAGAAATGTTGCTTTCTGTTTAGCTCTTGGGGGAAAACACTGCTAAATTGTTTTGTTTTTTTAAAATAATACTTTCAAAAGGGCTCCGCGGCAATCGCTCCGACATCCATAGGGATTTAACGGGCATCGAAGCGTTTGCCGCACGGCAGCCACTACCCCGGCTTTGTAGAAGGGGGAGAAAGTATTTATCTTGTTCAAAGAAAAGTGGGAAGATTTCACAGGTCTGACACATCTGCAGGCCTTTCCTCCCTCGTGCTGTACAACCCCCAACTAGAATCTGTGTATAAACACCGAGCGGATTTCTCTATCGGCCAAGCCACCGATTCAGGTCTGACAAGTTCATTTATCTCTTTCTTAGGCTGAGCTACAATTTATTATTTCTATAGCGCTGAAAAGGCGTACACAGCGCTGTACATTATAACATCCAATAGACAGTCCCTGCTCAGAAGAGTTTACAATCTAATTTAGACAGGACATTACAGGGTTTAGGAGATTATGGTAGAGGAAATGATACAGTGGGTCTAGATATCTGACATTTTAACATACGATAGACAGTCCCTGCTCAGAAGAACTTACAATCTAATTTAGACAGGACATTACAGGGGTGGAGAGATTATGGTAGAGGAAATGATACAGTGGGTCTTGGTATCTGACATTTCAACATACGATAGACAGTCCCTGCTCAGAAGAGCTTACAATCTAATTTAGACAGGACATTTCAAGGTTGGGGAGATTATGGTAGAGGAAATGATACAGTGGGTCTTGGTATCTGACATTTCAACATACGATAGACAGTCCCTGCTCAGAAGACCTTACAATCTAATTTAGACAGGACATTTCAGGGTTGGGGAGATTATGGTAGAGGAAATGATACAGTGTGTCTTGGTATCTGACATTTCAACATACGATAGACAGTCCCTGCTCAGAAGAGCTTACAATCTAATTTAGACAGGACATTACAGGGTTGGGGAGATTATGGTAGAGGAAATGATACAGTGGGTCTTGGTATCTGACATTTCAACATACCGACAGTCCCTGCTCAGAAGAGCTTACAATCTAATTTAGACAGGACATTTCAGGGTTGGGGAGATTATGGTTGAGGAAATGATACAGTGGGTCGAGGGGGAGTTAAGAGCTGAAAGCGTTAATCCCTGACCCTACATTTTCTTAAATTCATTGCTTTCTAGCTGTTACAGACTGCATATCCACTGTTTGCCTTTGTGGAGTACCCATTGTTTCAAATCCTAAACGTGTTTGATTTATAACACCATGACCTAGATTTGAACATGGGCTGGCACAGGGAAAACCCAGTTTAACACTCTGTGCTACAAAACCCACCCAATGTAACAGGGATTACGCCTTTCCCAGCAGCTCTGGCAGAATACTTTGGACAATTTCAAATGCTTCAAATCCTCATTATACGAGTTAATGGCCAGAACCAGAAGGATGCTGAAGGGCACAACGTGAGCAGAAAGAGAGGCTGATGCTAAGACCTCATCTGAAGTACCGAGGCCAGAAAAGAAAATCATACATTGAAAAGGACACCAAAAAGGGGTGTCAGGTCAAAAGCGCACCGGGACAAAGGCGCGTGCAGACAATTGAGCGCAGCGCGGAGATGTGCGCCGCAGAAAATTACTGTTTTTAGGGCTCCGACAGGGGGTGTGGGGGGAACCCCCCCACTTTACTAAATAGAGATCGCACCGCGTTGTGGAGGCGTTGTGGGGGGTTTGGGGGGTTGTAACCCTCCACATTTTACTGAAAACTTCACTTTTCCCCTGTTTTTAGGGAAAAAGTTAAGTTTACAGTAAAATGTGGAGGGTTACAACCCCCTAAACCCCCCACAACGCCGGCGCGATCTCTATTAAGTAAACTGGGGGGGCTCCCCAACAAAAACCCCCGTCAGAGCCCCTAAAAACTGTAATTTACTTCGGCGCACGCCTCCGTCTTGCGCTCAGTTGTCGGCGCGCGCCTTTGTCTTTCGCGGGGTTGTCTATGAACCCCAAAAAGGTGGACATGGTTTGGAAAAGAACTAGAGGAGAGAAGAGACGTTCACCTACTGTACCCCGATAGTCTGAATAATGCACAAGAAGAAAAAGATTTTCAGAGAGTCCAGACAGGGCCAACCAATGCCCTAAATGCAGCCCAAAAATGGTGCCCCTTGGCTCTTCCGTCGCTTAATTGACAAGACATTAAGACTCGATAAGTGTGGAGAAATATTATTTTACAAAACAAAGCCTCGTATGTATTTATAATGATTAGAGAAACACTGAAATTCATGTTGCCTAATGGGTGTGGCAGACAGTAGTGAAAGATTTAAGGGCATGAGAGCTAGGGTATTAATGCCCACCTCCCCCTTCCCTCGGTGCCTTAACCACCTACGGTTCTTATTTTGCTTAATGGTTAATCCAGGGCTGGGTCAAGAGGTCAAGCTATAAGAGTGGAGGAAGAGCTTAGTGGTTACAGTACCAGGCCGGCAATGGGTAAAGCCCAGTTCAGATGGTTTAGGGCAAGTCACTGGTCTCCATACCTTATGAAGGATAAAATTCTGTTAGAGAGGGTGCAGAGGCGAGCCACAAAACTAGTCAAAGGCATGGAGAATTTAAGCTACAAGGAACGCCTCGGAAAACTGGCTGTTCACCCTCGAAAAGAGAAGACTACGTGGGGATCTGATAGAGACTTTTAAAATATTAAAAGGATTTGACCAAATTGACCAGGAAGCAGCAATACTGACATTTTCAGATGTGACACGGACAAGAGGTCATAGCCTGAAACTGAACGGCAGCGGGTTCAGGACAAATGTCAGGAAGTTCTGTTTCACACAACGAGTGGTGGGCGCTTGGAATGCTCTCCCGGAGGAGGTTGTGATGGAGACGACTGTTCTGGGTTTCAAACGCAAGTTGGATGCACACCGTCTTGCAGATCATATTGAGGGATACGGGAAATCCGGATCTCCAACAAGGAGCACCTAAATGGGCCTCCGCGTGTGCGGATTGCCGGACTAGATGGACCTTGGTCTGATCCGGTGAAGGCGTTTCTTATGTTCTTAACCTACCAGCGCCTCAGGTAGAGGGTTGTAATCTATCTGGGGACAGGAATATACCTAATACAAGGCTTGCCAACCCAGTCCACGGGGCATACAAAGTCCCACTGGGTTTTTAGGAGATCCACAATGAATATATATGAGATTGGCGTGCACTTCCTCCTTCATATGCAAATCTATCTCATGCATATACTTTGTGGATATCAAGAAAACACGGTGAGAACTGGTTTGAGAGTGCCTGAGCCAGTATGATTCACCTTGAGCTACACCTGAAAAGGTGTCAGCTAAATCCCAATAAAGAAAAGAGGTAACTTTAAAAAAAAAAGTTCTCCCACATGCCGAAAAGAACTTTTATTAAGTTGCGCAGTGGTTTATCTGGTGTCGGGTTCAAGGTTTCAAGGTTTATTAAATATTTGATGAATCGCTATATCTTTATACAAAGCGATGTACATAATAATAAAATACAATTGAGTTAAAATACATACAGTATATATAAACAATAGAAACCCAACAGGACCAACAACAATTGGGAGGGAAGGGGGGATAAAGTTACATCTATTATGTTGAGAAATACATTTAAGGGAAAAAAACATTGGGAAATAAGGGGATTTTAAAAACAAAATTAATAAAATAAAATAAATTTTAGATATTAAAAGCCTGTTTAAAAAGAAATGTTTTCAGGGATTTCTTAAAAGATAAAATGTCTTTTTCAATTTTAATGTATTGGGGCAATAAATTCCACCATTGGGGGCCAACTACAGAAAACATATCTAATCTTCGAGTGCCTATTATTTTTAAAGAGGGAACAACCAATAGGTTTTGGGAAGATGATCTAAGTGTGCGTGTAGAACTATAGGGAATTAACATTTTAGAAATGCATTGGGGTTGATTGAATATCAAATTTTTAAATATAAGTAACAAGACCTTAAATTCTATGCGCTGGCAAAAGCGTGCTGGGACAAAGGCGTGCCCAGACAATTGAGCGCAGCGTGCGACGCCGCGACGCTCTAAATTACTGTTTTTAGTGCTCCGACGGGGGGGCGTGGGGGGGAACCCCCCCCCACTTTACTTAATAGACATCGCGCCGCGTTGTGGGGGGTGTGGGGGGTTGTAACCCCCACATTTTACTGAAAACTTCACTTTTTCCCTGTTTTTAGGGAAAAAGTTCAGTTTACAGTAAAATGTGAGGGTTACAACCCCCCAAACCCCCCATAACGCCGGCGCGATGTCTATTAAGTAAACTGGGGGGGTTTCCCCAACAAAACCCCCCGTCGGAGCCCCTAAAAACTGTAATTTAGAGCGGCGCAGCGGCGCACGCTGCGCTCAATTGTCGGCGCGCGCTTTTGCCTTTCGCGCCGTTGTCTATGAACCGTTTATGTTCATATAGGGTTACCAGACGTCGTGGAAAACCCGGACATGTCCTCTTTATAGAGGACTGTCTGGGTTCCTGGACGGACTTTCCGAAACCCAGCAGCAAGAAACTTGTTTTCCAAATCAGCAGGTGTCAGGACAAGACTGCAGACTTTTCCCTCTCGGAGAATCTGGGAAGATTGTTTCCTGCTTCTTCAAGAACAAATAGTTTAATCTTATAAAAATCCTGCATAAATCTGATTTCATGTCAAGTCGAATTTTTAAACTGCCTGGGCGCATTTGCAAAGCTTTTGTATTCAGCTTTTAATAAAGGCATACAAGAACACTGTAGGTAAATTGTATTAAAACTTTAAGAAAATGAATGACTTCACCACATCCGCTTGACACCAAATCACCACTATGTATCAATAATCTTAATTCCCCGATCCAACCTACCATAAAGATACTAGGTGTAACTTTGGATCAGTGCCTAACCATGAGAGACCAGGTGGACTCCTTGATCAGAAAGGGATTTTTCACTCTCTGGAAACTCAGATCCATTAAAGCTTATTTCGAGACAGCGGCATTCAGAACCCTAGTCCAATCCCTCGTACTGAGTCTACTTGACTACTGCAACATCGCCTTATTTAGCAATTTCCCAAAAGAACATGCAGCGTTTACAATTGACGCAAAATGCAGCGGTCAAACTGATCTTTGGGCTGAGGAAGTTTGACCACGTGACACCCTACTACCGGCAGCTGCATTGGCTGCCAATGGAGGCGCGCGTAAAGTTTCAATTTGCCTGCTTCTGCTTCAAAGCACTACACGGACTTGCCCCTAAATATATAACTGACCTTTTCGTCTTCTCAGCCAACAGACACAAGAGAAGCTCACGTTCCAACTTCGTTTCCCCCCCAGTGAGAGGTTGTAAACTGAAAAAACACCATGAACATCTTCTCTCGCACCAAGCAGCATCATGGGGTAAAGACCTAGAACAATTCAAGTTTCAAGTTTCAAGTTTATTCAAAATTTGTTGAATTGCTTATTTAAATTTACTAAGTGATTTACAAAAACAAGAAAAATAATACAAATACGGGGTTAGTTAAAATTTAATACAATGTTAAAAACATAAAGTTAAAATTATACAGACTAACGGACATATAAGGAAAGAAGGGTAAAATTACATATTAAAAAAAAACAAAAAGGTGTAAGGTAAAAAACAAGAGGTAAGGGAAGGTAATGAGGAGAAATATATGTTAAGAAAAGAATAGGAAAGTTGGTTTCATATGTTAAATGCGTCCTTAAAAAGGAAACTTTTTAAGCTACTTTTAAACTGCTTTAAATCTTTTTCAGTTCTAAGATACAGGGGCAGATTATTCCACAATTGTGGGGCTATGACAGAAAAGATATCAGTGCGACGGGTTCCAATAATTTTTAGTGAGGGAACTGTTAAGAGATTTTGATTGGTTGATCTCAATGTACGAGAGGTACAGTAGGGGATAAGTAGTCTGTTAATGAATTGTGGTTCGTTTGTGCTCAATGTTTTAAAAACTAAAAGTAGTAATTTAAAAGTAAAACGATGAGAGATAGGGAGCCAATGAGATTTTATAAAAAGTGGTGTGACGTGGTCAAATTTTTTACAGTTATGTATTAATTTAATTGCTGTGTTTTGGACTATCTGGAGACGTTTTTTCTCTTTCTGAGTGATATTAAATAATAATGCATTACAATAATCCAATTTTGAAATGATGAGTGAGTGAATAAGTATGTTTAAGGATTTAGGCTCTAAAAATTTTGCACTACTTATGAGGAATTTAGGAAACGTCTGAAAACACACCTGTTCCTAAAGTATCTAGACAACTGATCCTCTCTTCTCTCTCCCCTCTATAGCGATTCACTTGTTCTATTGATCACTCTCTCCTCAAAAATGGATTTCCTGTCCTAAGTCAATCAATTTGTACCTTTGCTTAATCTTTGTAAACCGCATAGAACTTCACGGTATTGCGGTATATAAGCTGTTATTATTATTATTATTATTATTAAAAAGGTGCCTAGAAATATAGCTGGTGCCATGAAAACACAGACCTATTTGCCATAACCTCCAAAAACCAACACAGAAATTCACAACTTCTAAACTGCTAGGGACAGCAGCGGTCAGCATTATTTTGGCTGCCGACAACTTTAAATCTAGGTAGTCAATGCTGATCCTTGTCTCCTTGTGCCACATAGAGAAACATAGAGCCCTGATGGCAGATAAAGGCCAAATGGCCCATCCAGTCTGCCCATCCATTATCTCTTTTTCTCTCCAAGAGATCCCACATGCCTATCCCACGCCTTCTCACGCAATTTTCAGCACAGCAGAGAGCGGAGGAAGGGAGTCAGCTGATTGTCTCTCCTCTCTCCATCTGAGGATTCTCAGCTGAACTGAGGCCCCGCCTACTACTTCCTGGAACCTGGTTAAGCGGCCCTTCGTGCGGACCACGTAAGACCAAGCTAAAACCTCTGCCCAACTTCTCCCATAAGTAGCAGCAGTCCACCAAGCTGTTTAATGGAGGGCCAGTGCATCGGAGGAAATCACTCTCCGAATCCACCTTCGCGTTTCAAGGCCCCAAAATTTGGAACTGTCTCCCGACCTGCTTACGTCAGACCTCCTCCAATCTTCAATTTAGGAAGGTGTTATAAACGCATCAGTTTTCATAATGTCTTATGTAAGCCATAGTGATTCCCAGTTGATATTTGGAGGGTTTATGATATGGTATGATAAAGTGATCAACATATAGATAGGACTCTGTGGTCTTATGTATGCCATTGCATTATCCAGTTTAGATGACGGATATTGGCCCTTAACTTTGCCAACTCTGACCCTGGAATGCCCCAAAATAGCCAAACTCCCTCTATGCGATCTATACAATTTTCAGTCCTTTCTCCATTGCTGTAGCTCGCTGACTCTCCTCAGCCATTTTTCCTGTAATCCGCCTCGGACCGAAAGGCTTTCACGGTATATAAATAAAGATTTACACTACTCCTCCAAAATTTGTGGAGGTTCTGTTCCAGGAACACCCGCAAATTTTGAAAAACCGCAAATGCGGTTTTGAGTCTGTAAAAAGGCAGGAGAGGGCAGCTGGGGTGACAGCGGTGCAGTAAATCATACCCGGTATGCTCCAGGGGGGGGGGGAGAGGAGGAGGAATTGGCTGTACAGAAGGATGATTGGCTGAACAGGGGGAAGAGGAGGAGGAATCAGTTGTACAGAACGCTGATTGGCTGACCAGGAGGGAAGAGGAAGAGGAATTGGCTGTGCAGAAGGCTGATTGGCTGAACAGGGGGAAGAGGAGGAGGAATCAGTTGTACAGAACGCTGATTGGCTGACCAGGAGGGAAGAGGAAGAGGAATTGGTTGTGCAGAAGGCTGATTCGCGGACTCATTCCCTGTATTTTCTGACCAAAAGAGACAATCAGAAAATACAGCGAATAACTGAGTCCGCTATTTGCGAACTACGAATTCACAGGGGAACACTGTATGTTATGATGATGAAGAATCAGATCAACGCAGTTGTCCAAAAGGGATATTATACTTTGTGGAAATTGTGCACCATCAAATCTTATTTTGAAGCTGCTGTTTTTAAAATCTTAGTTCAGTCACTACTCTTGAGTCTATTAGATTATTGTAACGTTGTTTATTTGATGAGCACTAAGAAAAACATGTCTAAGTTGACCTTGGTTCAGAATACGGCAGTGAGATTAGTTTAGGGTCTGAGAAAATATGACCACGTGAGTTGCTTTGGCTTCCTGTTGAAGCCCGGGTGGTCTTTAAGTTGGGATGTCTTTGTTATAAAGCGGCCTTTGGAGCAGCTCCAATATATTTGGCCGATAGGTTCCTTATAGTGTCACTTAAGAATAGAAACATAGAAAATGACGGCAGAAAAGGGCCACGGCCCATCTAGTCTGCCCACACTAATGGCCCACCCCCTAACTACCTCTATGAAGAGATCCCACATGCCAATCCCATCTTTTCTTAAAATCTGGCACGCTGCTGGCCTCAATTACCTGTAGTGGAAGATTATTCCAGCGGTCAACCACCCTTTTGGTGAAGAAATATTTTCTGGTGTCGCCATGAAATTTCCCACCCCTGATTTTCAACGGATGCCCTCTTGTTGCCGTGGGTCCTTTAAGGAAAAAGAGATCCTCTTCCACCTCGATACGGCCCGTGACATATTTGAACGTCTCGATCATGTCTCCCCTCTCTCTGCGTTCCTCGAGTGAGTACAGCTGCAACTTACCCAGTCGTTCCTCATACGGGAGATCCTTGAAAATCCCATGCCCTTTTTATGTTTCCGTCAGTTAAGGGCTGCAAAAGCAAGAAATATCACGAGCATCCACTTTCATATCAATCAGCTCTTTACGCTAAAGATTTACAACCACTGTTTCTTAAATCTACCTCTTACGAAGACTTTAGAAAGTTGTTGAAATCTTTTCTTTTCTCAAAATTTCTGACCAATTAGATCTCTCCGTCTTCTTAACACATAATTCGTATTTTTCATAGCATAATCTTTTGTTAACCGCACTGAACTTGTGGCTATGCAGTCTAGAATTTTTTTTTTGATTATGTTATGTTTTGGTTAAGTGCAAATGATTTAAATGGCCAGGATCCTCGCCTGGCTGTTGAAACTGTTATGCATATCGCCTTCCACCACCATCCCCATCCCCATAAGCAGAAGTTACACGTTTCTCTAGCTAATGCCAAGCAACTTAGAACCAGAGGCAGCTGCAGAGTCCTTGCAGTGGTCCACAGCCTCACATGCCTGCTAGTGAATCCGTGCTCACGAAATACCAGGATTTAACTGGCTCCGCCAGTGCCTGCAAACATCTGGGATCCAATTCTATACACGGCATGAAAAAAAATTGGATCCAAAAAAATGGGCTCCATGCATTCTTCTATAAATAACACTCTGAACTGGGCATTTACCGAGCAGAATGTAGCCTTTTAGGCGTGAGGATTCGCACCGACTGAACCCTGGTGTAAATCCTTGCACCTAAATTGGGCACAGATCGAGCGCATGCTGTAACAGTGCACACAAATTCTTGGAACACCCATGACCTGCCCACATCTCTCCCACATCCCCTTTTCAGATCTGTACGCAAGGATAGTGCCTAGGAAGATGTGCGCGTAAATTCTAATTATCACCCAATTATCGGTGCTAAGGGCTGGATGCTAGCCATTGCACCCACATTGGCAGGCACCACCAAAAATGGCGCTGGACGCAGGTTAATCGCACGGCGCCTTTAAGAGAATTGTGGCTTAAGTCTAACATAGACACCGGAAAGTGGCACAGTAAGAGTGCCACCAGGATGATCTCGGGGCTCAAGGGTCTCTCGTATGAAGAGAGACTGAACAAATTGCAGTTCTACACTCTCGAGGAACGTAGGGAGAGGGGAGACATGATCGAAACATTTAAGTACCTCATGGGACGTGTCGAAGTGGAAGATGATATTTTCTTTCTCAAGGGACCCTCAGCCACAAGAGGGCACCTGCTCAAACTCAGGAGCGGAAAATTTCATGGCGACACCAGAAAGTATTTCTTCACAGAGAGAGTGGTTGATCATTGGAACAAGCTACCAGCGCAGGTGATCGAGGCAGACAGCGTGCCAGACTTTAAGAATAAATGGGATACCCATGTGGGATCCCTACGAGGGTCAAGATAAAGAAATTGGGTCATTAGGGCATAGACAGGGGGTGGGCAAGCAGAGTGGGCAGACTTGATGGGCTGTAGCCCTTTTCTGCCGTCATCTTCTATGTTTCTATGATGGGTCATTTGGCCTTTATCTGCCATCATGTTTCTATGTTTCTATAATCAGAAAGTTCTATGACATCACAATGCAGGTGTAAAGAGCCTTAGCCTATAGGAAGAGGAGATGCAAATGTTAAGAGCCTTAGCCAATAGGGAGAGGAGGAGGGAGTGGCTGCTGCAGACACCAGAAAGTATTTCTTCACAGAGAGAGTGGTTGATCATTGGAACAAGCTTCCAGTGCAGGTGATCGAGGCAGACAGCGTGCCAGACTTTAAGAATAAATGGGATACTCATGTGGGATCCCTACGAGGGTCAAGATAAGGAAATTGGGTCATTAGGGCATAGACAGGGGGTGGGTAAGCAGAGTGGGATGACTTGATGGGCTGTAGCCCTTTTCTGCCCTCATCTTCTATGTTTCTATGTCTTGGTGGGGGCACACCCGTCCTCCTCTCCACCCCTCACTCCCACTACCGCACACATGCACCGCTTCCCTTCCCCGTACCTCTTTAATATTCGTGATGCAAGCTCACACCAGCGTCAGCTCGTCCTCTGCTGTCACTTCCCTAGGAAGTGATGTCAGAGGAAGAGCCAACGCTGGTACAAGCACCAGTTTGGAGTTGCTGCTCAAGCCGGGAACATTAGAGAGGTACAGGGTAGGGAAGGGGCATGCGCGTGCGGCTGGAGGGGGCGGGGATGGGGTGGGGGGGCTAAGAGGGTGGGAGAGGGGCACCACTGTCCCTCGCTACGCCAGGGTTTTGCAGGCCTACATTACCGGCGCCTATATTTGATGAAAATCATGTCCACAGAGGCGCCTAGCAACGCCTAAGGTCACTTCCGGTATAAACCACACGTACTTTGACCTTAGCTGCTGCTGGGAACCTGAGTAGACGCAATTACGGCATCATTTTTGGAGACACCTACATTTCTTTCTTTTTTTTATGACTTTTTAATTGGTTTTAAACAATGCGGTCAATGAAAATGATCGATAGGCAGCGGTAGTGCGCCTCCCGCCACGTAACGTATGGTACTATTTATAGATTATGGTCCTAATTGTCTCAAGCAGTTTAATTGCCCACACATTTTGCGCACTATATACAGAATTAGGAGGTTGATGTCATATAGAGTGAAGTTACAACGCCAAGAGTTGCGCCTTATCGCCAGGCGCTGAAGGCTCTTTCTAAGAAAGCTTCTTCATCCACTTCAGAGCTGTGTGAACCAGTTACATAGTTGAGCAGATTCCTATCGCATTGTTTGATGCAAAGGATGCGCCGTGGAGAGAATCTGTGGGACTGGACCGAGTTTGCAACAGCTGCTTAATCTAAGCTTAAGACTGAGCCCGTCTTCTCAGATGTTAAACTTGGCAGCATAAGGGAAGCCGCACTAGAGCGCCATCTGCTGGGCCAGCCAAGCGTTTTCTGTTCTTCCTAAGACTGCCAGCGTGCTGCAAACCTCACACGGGATTTACTTCTGACCTCTCCAGCAGCTCCAAATATTTATCAATGCAGGCTAGTTCAGCTCTTAATGCCATTCCAAACAGTAAAAGCCAAAGTCCTTTTTAATCAGCCCAGACCGGGGTGGAATAATTCAGTGAATGATATCTGGAAGGAAGGGAACCCACTGGCAAGATCCGTCTTCAGCAGATGCTTCACCGCAGATAAATATTTTGGGCTCACCACAGCAGCAGGGTCCTCAGTTTCTGCTTCCCTGCCCTTTCGTCACCGGGCATGGGCTTCTGAACGAATCCACCTTGGCACGCACACAGAGCCTGTTTGCTGACCCCACATTGATCTGTCATGTCCTTTTCTATTTCAGAATGCCAGGCGGCACAGGGGCGCATTTCGTTCATTCTGCGTCATGGCTTTTGATGACATTTTTACATGCATGCCATGCAAATTTGAAGTAGTCATTTTTTTAATTACCTCTTTTCCTCTGTCCGCCCCTACACCCTTCCCCCCAAAATCTGATTTAAGGAAAGAAAAAAAAAAAGAGAGAAATTTTCTGCTTCTTTTCAATGTTCAATGTGTTAATGATCTGGATGGTTCCTTCTACTACACTCCAGAAAACTTTGCAGTTTCTGCAGCTTAGTGAGGGGGTTTTAACCACGTGGTTGCTGTAGATTTCATGTGATACCTCACAAAGGGTTACCAGAGGTCCGGATTTCCCCGGACTTTGTCCACGTTTTGAAAAGCCTCTAGCAATGAGAGACATCAGGACGGCATCTGCGCATGTGCTGGTGTGTCGCGGTGACATCACGCGCATTCAGGCTGGGGGGCGTTATTGGGGGGAGGTCAGGCAGATCAAGGGTGTCGGGCTAGGGTTACTAGATTTTACTTGCATGAAATCAGGACCCATAGACCCACCCCCCCTGACCCATCCCCCTCCTCGTTACGCCCATGCTACACCCCAGCCTCACCCCTAGCCCCCCTAAACCTGTTCTCGTTGGTCGGGAGGGCATCCGCGCATGTGCAGAAGCCCCCTTCCAAAGTGATCTGAAGAGGAAGCTTTTCAAAACCCCGACAACGTGTTGGGTTTGAAAAGCCATCCAAAGGCCCGGACACGTCCTCTTAAAAGGTAAATCCGGATGTCTATGCCGGGGGGGGGGTCTTTTAATGACCAGAAAAGTTATGCAGTCGTGGCCCTGTATTTAGAGTTACCGTATTTTTCTCTGGAAAACCCCGGACACATGACCCCGCCCATTTCTGGCTCCAGCTCCACCCAGTTCCACATCCAGCCCCGCCCCCAACTTCTTCCGAATAAGCTCCAGTCACATCTGGAGGGCATGGAGCATGCACGGATGTGTGTGATGCCATCCCACGCATGCTCAGCGGCCCTCCAGATGTGGCTGGAGCTCGTCGGGGCTTTCCAAAGCCCGGACAAATGATGGGTTCTGGAAAGTCCATCCGGGAACCCAGACAGTCCTCTAAAAAGAAGACATCCGGGCATCGGGTAACCCTACCAATAGTCAGCCAGGACAGCATAGCTCTCGCTTAAGCTCCGGGAGGCCATGCTGCCTGGCGTTATGCCCTATATTTAATGTGCCGGTGTCCGGGACATGGCTCAGCACTGAAAATCAGGGCATAATTAAGCTGATGACGATCTGAAATTTTTTTTTAAAAAAGTGAACCGCTGCCGGCTGAATATCAGGGGGTTAATGTCTGTGAAAATACTGTAAAGCCCCTTAACCCAGCTCTGTGCCAGCAGGGTGTTAAGCGCTTAAATGGATGTAGCGGTATATAAGAAATAAATTACATTACATTACATTAAATGTGCTTTTGAAAACAGCTCCTTACTGAGGCTATGTATGGATTTTTCTAGACCAGGGAATGTGCAATGACATAGCATCTTGGGTTGGACATTATGTTTATCAGAGCCAGAAGACGTAGCTTCCTTCCAGAATCTGAAGGAGCTTTTGAAGATCTCTTTACCCAAGTGCGGAGGGAATTCTGGGTTTCTCTTGCGTTGTACAGACACCAGGAGGACTCTGTTTGCAGAGGGAAACCTTCAAAAGCCATTTTGCCTCTCTCTCTCTCTCTCTCTGCAACCTGACAGCCTGAAGCAACCAATTAAAATTTATCCATAAAAATTGGTGTTCCCCTCAAGTGATATCCGCCCTTTCAAACAAGCCGGCTCCCCTCTCTACCTCATCTTCACATGCTTTAGTATAATGAATATGTCTGTGGGAACCTGACACATTTAATTAACAATAAAACAAAATCCAATTTTCACTAATTCTTAATAATGCTTCAGGTTGCCATATTTTTATTCCCTAGTTTTTATACTGAATAGTAGTCAAATCGTTTAAAAGCCCAATAACAAAAGCTCCAGATTCTTATAGTCTATGACGTGATGAGAGTTTCACCAGCAATGAGATACAGAAAGTAAACCGGACAAACGCTGGTCATTTGCAGCTCTGCTAACATTGTTAATATCACATGTCCTGTTACCAGTGTTTTTTCAGAGGTCTTTTTACAAAAAAAATGAATAGCATTCTTACAAAATTTATTTGGCAAGGTAAATTAGCTAGAGTTGCCTTAGTGACTTTACAAAAATCAATTATGGAGGGGGATAAATTTCCCAAATTTTTATAGGTATCATCAATCCTATATTATGCGCCAAGGTATGTATTGGGTCCTCCCAGAACTCATGGAAAAATTACCAGATTGGTTAAGGCTGGAATGACAACTCATGTCTCCTGTAAGACTGTGTCATATTATTAGTACTAAAATGCCTAGGCTGTACAAAGAAAAGAAAAGAAAATATTAATGGACACCTGGAAAACTTTAAAATTGATAGATAATTTAACTTCTAATCCAATTCATAAATCGACAAATCAAACAATATGGCTTAACTCCAAGATTCAAATTGGCGGTTGTAAGCTTATCTGGAAGCAATAGATAATAGGAGGAATACGTACTCTTGATGATGTAATATCTAATGGTAAACTGCTTGAGTTTTCACAGTTGCAACAAAAATTTGGCTTGAATAAATCACAAAGTTATCAATGGAGGCAACTGAAGCAGGCCATTCAGGCGGGGTTCCCTGAATGGAAAAATCTTAATAATAAATATAATTTAGAATTCCTATGTTTTCAGGCAGACTTTATGGGACACCAGGCCGCACAGCGGTACAAATTAATATCTGGATTATTGAAAAAAACAAACAAACAAAGAATGGTCTTAGAGACATTTGGAGCATTGAGATTAAGCACGAAATTACGGCTTTTCAATGGCCACATATTTGGTCTTGGAGGATGAGATGTACAATGTCTGCATAGAGCTTTCTGGCCCCCTGTTCGTTTAAAAAAAATTAGATAGCTCTAAATCTGATAGATTTTGTGATCTCATGCATCCATTTCATGCTTATTGAATCTTGTTTGAACTTTGTTTCATTTTAGGCACTGTGTATGCTTTTCCCCTGACGAAGCCAGTGCCCCGTTGGGTTTGAATGCAGTGCCATCCTATATTTAAGATAAGTGCTTTTTCAAATAAGTTATGCACTATTCTTTGCATCTTTGGATGTTTTTTCAATTTTTCTAAAAATATTTAAAAGATTTATGGATTTAACATCTAAATAAGATTTAAAAAATAGTACTTTCACTATATGCCATAGGCCAATGATTGAAGTGAATTTGTTATCTATATTGTATTGACACTTCTATAGTACTTGACTTTTGGTTTGCATTATCATATGACACAGTTTTATTTGTTATAGAAATGAGAACTAAGAAACAAATATCATCTAATAATGGGATTGCCATTCAACAGATCACTTATAATTGGAAAAACTGGAATGGACTTATTTATTGTTTCTGGTGGTCCAAAAAAGAATTATAATAAATGTAAAGATGTGTGGAGGCCATTGATAGAGTATTGTAAAGATTAAAAATGTTCTTCCCTAGATAAAAAGTTTAAGACATTAAGGGGTGGGGGAGGGGGGTGGGTATGTTTGATTATAATTGAAACAATTTTATTTTTTTTTAATAAAGGAATAAGGTGGGAGGTATTATATTATGTTATAAGGGTCAAATATAAGATGTCAGGTATATTTGTAAGTTAAATTGTTATGTATCTTGATTGTACTTGATTTAAGATTTGAAATGAATAAAGTTTTTGAAAAAAAAAAAAAAAAAAGCACATGTCCGGTAGTTTCCCACAAAACCATAGGCTCAGTGAATCTCTAACTAAATCACTGGAAGCTTAAAAGTAAGACAACGAGAGGGGACGTACCTGGGAGGAGCTCTTCATTGTGGCACTCAACACAGGCCGTGTTTCGGACAAAGCCTTCATCAGGCGTCTGTTTCAATTCAACATATGTCTTCTAACCATCACAAATATAGAGCTGGGTGCAAGAAAGAATCCCCGGTCCCCGGCCCGATCCTGCCTCCGGTTCAGGTTTTAGCCGCTCCCGGTTACCTCGGTTCCGCTTCAGGATCGGAACTGGCTCCGGCCGCAACGGGGCGCCGACTCGGCTTCTCCCTTTCTTTTTCTCACCCTGGGAGGAGGATCGGGGAGAAAAAGACGTCAGTCCGGAAACAGCTGGGCAAAGCCCAGCCCCGCGGGGAGAGAGGCAAAACGTGGATCCGTCAGGACAGGGCGGCCCAGACTGGCATCGGGGGGGGGGGGTTCAGTGGAAGGGGGATGGGAGGCAGGCAGGCTGGCATCGGAGGGGGGTGGGGGGTTCAATGGGAGGTGAAAAGGCCTCATAAGTGGAATAGCCTAGGGTCTCTTTTCATCTAAATCCGGCCCTGGGTATTGCGGTATATAAATAAACTTATTATTATTATTATTAAGCCACAGTAACTAGGAGATAACCAAACGAGAATATGGAGCAAAAATAAATTTAATCTCACATGTGCCTGACGTGGCCACGTTTCGCCCGAGGGCTGCATCGGAGGCAAATCTAGAGAGGAAAAGCAGACAGCAAACGTCTCTCTAGTATAACAGCTTACCAAACAATGCAGAGTATTCAAACGTAAAAAAAATACACTTCACACTGGTACCGAAATTCCGCAGCAGTCGTCCTGCTACAATGCCAAACAACCCTGCTAGTTGAAGGAGTAAGCTGTTATACTAGAGAGACGCGTGCTGTCTGCTTTTCCTCTCTAGTTTTCCCTCTGACGCAGCCCTCGGGCGAAGTGTGGCCACGTCAGACACATGTGACATTAAGGGCTCCTTTTACAAAGCTTCGCTAGCGTTTTTAGCGCACGCACCGGATTAGCGCTCGCTAGCCCAAAAAAACTACCGCCTGCTCAAGAGGAGGCGTTAGCGGCTAGCGCGCGGGGCATTATTCCACGCGTTAAGGCCCTAACACGCCTTCGTAAAAGGAGCTCTAAATGTCTTTAGGTTCCATACCTGACTCATCGCAGAGATCACCTGCCTCTCTTAGGTCCCTTTAAGCCTCAATTTCTCCATGGTTTCGTAAAAGACCCATAAATCTTTCTGAACCCACAACATCTGAAAACAAATCTCACTCTTTGGGGTGCCCCATCCCCGGCATCTCCGTTACCCCCATGCCTTCACAGAAGCACAATGCGGTCAGGACAGTTGTTTTCGGCTGAGTCATCGACATCTTCTTGCCGTTGTCAACAGGGCTCCAATCTGACGTGACTTTTTGAGTTCTACAAGCACCCACTACTTCCGTGGTTGAAGATATGATATTTTAATCTGACCCAGTTTGGTAGTGGTTTATTCTTATGAAGGGGGCTTGCAGTCACTTTACAAATACACTGCAATGCAGTATATAAGAAGCTTATTGCCCTCAGAAAAGGCTTCATTTCTGTCCCTCAGGGGTTTGAAGGTGGTATTTGGAAGTCGCCCAATTTTGCTCTTTCCCTCTTGGCAGAAATCAGTCCCAGATCTTGACTGGAGCACTCCTAATATATTTGAAAGGTCTTAATTTGCAAACAAATCTTTTCAAGAGAAGGGCATGAACTGAGGTTGTAGGGGAGTCAACTTTTCTGACACCAGGAAGAACTTTTTTCATGGAGAAGGCGGTGGATACGTGGAATGCCCTCCTGCGGGAGGTGGCGTGCACAAATTCTAATTGATCCTCATTAACTATAATAATTGTTTGCTAGCATCTAATTATTGGTAGTCAAAGGCTCGTTAATCAATTAAGTTGCATGCACCCAGATTTTGGCATGCGTCATTGAGCATCATACATAGAGTAGAAATCCCTCATTTGCATGTAATCTAATCTGATCTTTGGTCTTGTATACTGCATCTTCCCTAACCGTGGTTGACACACTCCAACCCACCCACGCATCTCCCATGTTAACACCCCCTTTGCAGTTCTAAATTATAGAACTTAGACGCTTAGGACCAGTTTCTATAAGGGGTGCCTACATGAGCTGCACACGGTTGACCATCAACTGCTAGGCATCCTTTATAGAATCACGCCTGGTGGAACCTAGGCGTGCTTAGGTGTCGCTAGGCACCAGTATATAAGAACAGGGTTTCCTGGTCTAATTTATGGGCATCTAACCCAGAAGCCTAGCAATACCTAAGTCAACCATGCCTATTCTCTGCCCCTAACCACTTGTCAGGTAAGTGTCAGAGGGCGCCTTGACAGGCATCGCCAAGTAGTGTGTAAAATTCCATGCACAACTTTTAATTTTTTAAATTTTATTTTAAAAAATTTTTTTGTTAAAGATCAATGGCCTGGTCAATTATCACATCAATTAAGCTTGTTAATTCAATTTGGGTGGAGCATTGAATTTACTACCCCCCCCCCACACACACATCATTTTACTAAGCCACAGTCAGTGGTGTAGTAAGGGGGTGGGTAGGCGAACCGCTCCAGGCGCCATGTTGGTGGGGGGCACCGATACCTCTCCTCCTCTCTGCCCCACCTCTTCCCACTCCTCCCTTTACCATGCATGCATCCCCTTCCCTTCACCCACGAACAAAGTGCTCTTCGCAACTGCGCCATCTCTCCCACCGCCGTCACTTCTGGATGCCGCACATAGGAAGTGGCATCATTGAGAGACGACGGCATCTCGAGGAGCGCGTTGAAGTTCTTGTTGCTTGTGGCGGTGAGCAAATAGAGGTATGGGGAAAGGGAAGGGAGGGGGAGGGGCGTTGTGTGGCAGGGGGATTGGGGAAGGAGCTGGGGTGGAAACGAGGGTGGGGGACAGGGCACCGCCCACCTCGCTACGCCACTGGCTACAGTACAAGTTTCTACCACAGCCCGGTGCACGAAACACTCCAATGCAGCGTTGGAGCATTTAGTGGTCTGGGCTGCCTTTGAAACGTCAACTGTGACTTAGAAAAAGGGGGAGTTAGTTAGGCATCACTAGGCAGAGTACATAGTTAAAACCGCGTGAGACAATCGCGCGCAGGACATCAGAGTGCCGGTTTTAAACTCAATTTGAAAGCTCTGGCGCTGCCGTTGGAAGGGTGTTGTGGCCCCCCATTATAGAGGAAACAGACTTTTTCCCTATTTTTTAGGGGAAAAGTTCAGTTTCCTCTGTAATTTAGGGGGGTTCCCCCCCCCAACGACAGCGCCAAAACTACCTAGTTAAATGCGGTGGTTCCCCCCTCCCCTCGGAGCGCTTTCAGATTGAGTTTAAATCTGGCACGCCGGTGTCCTGCGCGCGATTGTCGGCCCGGCTTTGCACGCGACTGTCTCACGCAGTTTTGACACGTCACCCTAGGCAGCCGTGTTTGTAATGCAAAAAAAGTAGAGAGTAAGAGGATTTGTGACATCTCGGTTGTGAGTATTTTGAGCTGTTGGCATGACGTTTGGGATAATAGCAATATTCTGGAACCCCAATGAGGGCAACATTTCAGAGCTGAGATTGTGATGTCATAATGCCTCATTCCACCAATGCCTAAGAGCCAACCTCATCAGTGATGTCACAATGGCTTGAATGATCTATAATTGGCTCACATTAGAGCATAAAAATAGCCTTACTGGGTCAGACCAATGGTCCATGAATCCCAGTAGCCCGTTCTCATGGTGGCCAATCCAGATCCCTAATACCTGGCCAAAACCCAAGGAGTAGCAACATTCCAGCAGTTCAAAGAATAGCAATATTCTGGAACCCCAATGAGGGCAACATTTCAGAGCTGAGATTGTGATGTCATAATGCCTCATTCCACAGTGCCTCAAAGCCAACCTCATCAGTGATGTCACAATGGCTTGATTGTTCTATACACATAAGAGCATAAGAACAGCCATACTGGGTCAGACCAATGGTCCATCAAGCCCAGTAGCCCATTCTCACGGTGGCCAATCCAGGTCCCTAGTACCTGGCCAAAACCCAAGGAGTAGCAGCATTCCAGAATCTCAAAGAGTAAAAAGATTCCGGAACCCCAAACAGTAGTAACATTCCAGAACCTCTAATATTAGCAACATTCCAAGCAGAATCCCAAAGAGTAGCAACATTCCATGCTACCGATCCAGGGCAAGCTGTGGCTTCCCCCATGTCTTTCTCAATAACAGAGTATGGACTTTTCCTCCAGGAACTTGTCCAAAGCTTTCTTAAAATGCTCTTCCACAGCTTGATATAAGGGGGCCTTTATTTTGTATGCTTTTACTGTAACTTGCCCAAAACTGGTGGATGCAGCGGGTAATCAATTTTTAAATAAAGAAACACAGACATATTTAGACAACACTTCTTTTCCATGTTCTGATTTCAAGAGACGTATGAAAATTCCGCACACACGCCCCCCCCCCCCCCCTTCCTTGCCAAACTATTCCCTTTCTTGTTTTAACAGGGGCAAAGTTTTCCTTGGGCATGACGAGCAGGTGTGATTATTATTTAGAAGAATGACCTGTGACCCTCGTCAGCCTCAAGCGAGTCATAGAATCCAGGCCTGGGTGGGGTAGAGTTGCAGGGGCTTTCTCGGGACGCTTTTATCCATCTGGACTCGGTGGGGAGCAAGTCATTTGGGACCAGATCCCACGGTGCAGAAAATGCCAGAGCGTGCCATACACTGACCGCTGGGGCCTGCATCACTGCTGCGGAAACAGCCCAGACTGAAGCTGAAGGCTCAGATCATAAACCTCAGAGAATTGGGTTTGCTTACGAAACTACCAAACTTGACAAAAGGATACAAGTTTCCTGACTTGCTTTGTGTCTCCCATAAGCCTCAGGATATCATACATTTTTTATGCCAATAAAACAGAATTTTTGATTTGCTGGGTTTTGGTTTTTTTTTTACATTAAAGTGGCATTACACACACAGATTGCATAATAGGAAGTGAAATTGAATTTCGCCTTGGAACAAGTTCTTATTATTAATTTAAATGTGAGGGGAGGGGGGGAAGAATGCATATGGGCAAATATTATAGAAGGAGCGTAGACCAGTGAATGGTTCCCCCTTGAAAGCAAAGAGGTCCTCGTGGAGTGTCAGAACCTAGAGAGAAATGATAAACTTGTATAAAATGGGAAAAGAAACTATTTGGAAGGGGGACTCCATCTGTGAGGTTAGAAATGAAATATTCTGACAGAGGCTTTTTTTTATTTGTCCATCTCTTCCAGCAACCTCAGGACAGTGAGATCTGGTTGAGGTGCAGATGGAAATATACCTATAAAATAAATCTTTAATTGACCTTGATCAGACTAATGCTCACCTGCCATCTTTCTCAGATGATTCCATCCTGGGAAAAGAAATATCAGAGTGAGACAAGTAAACAGAGAAATCTCTGGTCTCTAAGTCTGACTTATACCTGTTAAGCAAAAGGGGCTCTGGGGGGGGTCCACTTGCAAAACGGAATTTTATGTTTGCACTTGATAAAAGAAATCCGTTTTTCAACAAGGTTACTTTGCAGTGCCATTATCGCAAGGTCGGTCAGTGTAAGAGAAAAACTTAAACCAAAGTTCCATTTTTCTCGTCGACAGCTAAAAATGAGCTTGTTTTGTTCCTAATCTTGCAAGCTAGGGATTCTTGTTTCACTAACCAAACCTGAGCTAAATAAAGGCAAAGCCCGAACTGATGGACCAGTCACTGGCTAAGTAGATACCAGCTGTTCAATGTCAACTGTTAGCTGAGTCTTGGAGCTGGGAGGGATTGCTTAGATGCATATACACTGAAGTGTGTGTGTCTGCGTCTCTGTGTGTCCATGTATTTATGTGTGTATATGTTTGTGCATGCATGTACACATATGTAGAAATGTGGGGGGATGTCTATGTGACTGTGTGCATGTTTATGTATGTGCATATGTGTGTGTGCTCATGTATGTTTGTGCACACATGTGTGTATATGTGTGTGTGTCCATAGAAGTGTGTGCAGATTTTTGCATACATGTATGTTTCCATGTGTCCATGCATGTATGTGTATATATGTTTGTGCACATATGTGCATGCATGTACACGTGTAAAAATGTGTGGGGGATGTCTATGTGGCTGTGTGCATGTGTATGTATATGCATATGTGTGTGTGCTCATGTATGTTTGTGCACACATGTGTGTATATGTGTCTATGTGTCCATATAAGTGTGTGCAGATTTTTGCATACATGTATGTTTCCATGTGTCCATGCATGTATGTGTATATATGTTTGTGCACATATGTGCATGCATGTACACATGTGTAGAAATGTGTGTGGGATGTCTATGTGGCTGTGTGCATGTGTATGTATGTGCATATGTGTGTGTGCCCATGCATGTTTGTGCACATATGTGTGTGTCTATGTATCTGTGTGTCCATATATAGGTGTGCACACTTGTGCATACATATGTGTCCATGTATACATGTGTATATATGTTTGTGCACACGTGCATGCATGTACACATGTGTAGAAATGTGGGGGATGTCTATGTGGCTGTGTGCATGTGTATGTATGTGCATATGTGTGTGTGCTCATGTATGTTTGTGCACACATGTGTGTATATGTGTCTATGTGTCCATATAAGTGTGTGCAGATTTTTGCATACATGTATGTTTCCATGTGTCCATGCATGTATGTGTATATATGTTTGTGCACATATGTGCATGCATGTACACATGTGTAGAAATGTGTGTGGGATGTCTATGTGGCTGTGTGCATGTGTATGTATGTGCATATGTGTGTGTGCCCATGCATGTTTGTGCACATATGTGTGTGTCTATGTATCTGTGTGTCCATATATAGGTGTGCACACTTGTGCATACATATGTGTCCATGTATACATGTGTATATATGTTTGTGCACACATGTGCATGCATGTACACATGTGTAGAAATGTGGGGGATGTCTATGTGGCTGTGTGCATGTGTATGTATGTGCATATGTGTGTGTGCTCATGTATGTTTGTGCACACATGTGTGTATATGTGTCTATGTGTCCATATAAGTGTGTGCAGATTTTTGCATACATGTATGTTTCCATGTGTCCATGCATGTATGTGTATATATGTTTGTGCACATATGTGCATGCATGTACACATGTGTAGAAATGTGGGGGGGATGTCTATGTGGCTGTGTGCATGTGTATGTATGTGCATATGTGTATGTGCCCATGCATATTTGTGCACACGTGTGTCTATGTATCTGTGTGTCCATATATAGGTGTGCACACTTTTGCATACATGTGTGTCCATGTATGTTTGTGTATATATGTTTCTGCACACATGTGCATGCATGTACACATGTGTAGAAATGTGGGGGATGTCTATGTAGCTGTGTGTATGTGCATGTAGGTGCCTATATGTGTATGTTTATGTGTGCATGCATGTGTGTGTATGTGTCTGTCCCATCCAGATGAAGTTAGTTAATTTCCAGTAGTTGAATCTGAGACCCACTGGCCCTATCACTATTTCACGGGACATGATAATGATCAAGGAATTTGCAAGATTGCTCCAAATATTGACCTCTAGGTTCATGGAAGCCTAGAACAGGATGAAAGACCTTCGGGTCCAGCTGCCTTTCCTGTTCCAGAGCCGTCCCTTTGTCTGTGTCCCCTGCTTTTGTTCTGGGTTTCTCATCGGATCAGATTGCTCAGTTGCTTGAGTTCATTTCATTTTAAGAGGTTCCAGCGCATGTTCAGGTAATGAAAGGCAGGGCTGGCCCAAACATTAGGCAAAACCATGCAGTCGCCTAGGACGGCAGCTGCCATCAAAACAAAACATTAAGTCCTGCAAATGCACAAACTCAGTGAACCACCGGCATCTACTTTTCCTGCAACAGAAAGTGTGATATTCAAAGCCGCGTGAATGTCCAATTATGCATTTTTAAAGAACTGTTGTACGGCGATCGAGCCTGCAGAATGTAATTATCAAAAGCGTGGAGGGAGAGCCACAGGCTAAGGGCTTGGGGAGGAGGGGGCTGCCCTGAGATCTACGTCTATACCTCCTGGTTTGGGAAATGTCTTCCTGTTAGGTGATTTGTCATCCATTTGTGCCTTTCATGGGTCAGCGTGGAACGCCCGATGAAGATCTGGACAGGAGTGGCAGGGCAGACAAGTAACTGAAGACGTCAACAAGAATTATCTCAGGAATTGTGAATCAAATAGAGCAAGGAGGTCTATCCATTTTTAAGTGAACAATTTCTCGGTATCCCTGCTGCAAACAAATGACACCTTCAGTCTGAACTCTGCCTGGTCCTGGTTCTTCCATATGGGCTCCGTCAGGCAATGATTTCGCTCTAGCTCTGAAAGCTAAGGAGCTTTAATGACCTTGCACTTTGCTTTCACGGTGCTGTCAAGTTGACCAGATTTAACAGAAATATGCCCAAACCCTAAAACAGTTGAGAATACCTATCTTGTAAACCCTGATCCATCTCAGGAACAAATCTACCAGGGACAGTAGGCCTTTTCTGTGCAGCATACAACATTTAGGCCACTCTATTTTCCCCAAATTTAGGCCACTTTATTTCCCCATGTTTAGGCCACTTTATTTTCCCCATGTTTAGGCCACTCTAGTTCCCCCAAATTTAGGCCACTCTATTTTCCCCAAAATTTAGGCCACTCTATTTTCCCCCCATGTTTATGCCACTCTATTTTCTCCACATTTAGGCCACTCTATTTCCCCAAAATTTAGGCCACTCTATTTTCCCCCATGTTTATGCCACTCTATTTTCTCCACATTTAGGCCACTCTATTTCCCCAAAATTTAGGCCACTCTATTTTCCCCCATGTTTATGCCACTCTATTTTCCCCACGTTTAGGCCACTCTTTCCTTCACATTTAGGCCACTCTATTTTTCCCCCATGTTTATGCCACTCTATTTTCTCCACATTTAGGCCACTCTATTTCCCCAAAATTTAGGCCACTCTATTTTCCCCCATGTTTATGCCACTCTATTTTCTCCACATTTAGGCCACTCTATTTCCCCAAAATTTAGGCCACTCTATTTTCCCCCATGTTTATGCCACTCTATTTTCCCCACGTTTAGGCCACTCTTTCCTTCACATTTAGGCCACTCTACTACCTCATATTTAGACCCCACTATTAGGCCACGCTGTTATCCTGAGTTCTTTCTGTTCTGGATTTGCCACACTACCCCCCTCTTATACTGAGGTGCGCTAACCGAATTAGCATGCGCTAAACGCTAATGCATCCATAGACTAACATGCATGCATTAGCGTTTACCATGCGCTAATCGGTTAGTGCACCTTAGTAAGAGGGCCTATGTCTCACCATACCATGTTTATCGCATCATGTTTTATCTTGATTGTTACCTATGTTTGACGTCTCCATCAGACGATGTTCACCATGTCCTACCACGCTGAGAATGGGGTGCAGGGGTCATAGCGGCAGCCTCAGCACCCTGGGGCTGTGGGTTCAGGCCCACGCTGCTCCTTGTGACCCTGAGCGGCTCGCGTGGTCCCTCACTGCCCAAAGGTACATTAGATGGATTGTGAGCAAAATGCTTCAGTACGTGAACAATCTCATGTAAGTCGTTCTGAGCTCCCCTGGGAGAACGATCTAGAAAATGGAATAAGGAAAAAGCATGACAACTGTTTTGATTATATTGAAGATCAATAAAGGTTTTGCTAACAATAAGGACCTCTTGGCCGTCTCCTCATTTGCCTCTTGTACGTTACCGATCTGTTTCAGGTGGGTTCTTCTTATTTGCTCATTGGAAAAGTAGTTCGTAACATCCTGTCCGAACAGAAAGCATCTCATCTAGTCTTTGATGTGGGTCTTGTCTTGATTAGATTATAAACTCGAAGGAAGAGCGACTAAGATGGTTAAGGGGCTGGAGGAGTTGGCGTACAGCGAGAGATTGGAGAAACTGGGCCTCTTCTCCCTCTAACAGAGGAGATTGAGAGGGGACATGATCGAAACATTCAAAATATTGAAGGGGATAGATTTAGTAGATAAGGACAGGTTGTTCACCCTCTCCAAGGTAGGGAGAACGAGAGGGCACTCTCTAAAGTTGAAAGGGGATAGATTCCGTACAAACGTAAGGAAGTTCTTCTACACCTAGAGAGTGGTAGAAAACTGGAACGCTCTTCTGGAGGCTGTTATAGGGGAAAACACCCTCCAGGGATTCAATGTAAGGAAGTTCTTCTACACCTAGAGAGTGGTAGAAAACTGGAACGCTCTTCCGGAGTCTGTTATAGGGGGAAACCCCCTTCAGGGATTCAATGTAAGGAAGTTCTTCTACACCTAGAGAGTGGTAGAAAACTGGAATGCTCTTCCGGAGGCTGTTATAGGGGAAAACACCCTTCAGGGATTCAATGTAAGGAAGTTCTTCTACACCTAGAGAGTGGTAGAAAACTGGAACGCTCTTCCGGAGGCTGTTATAGGGGAAAACACCCTCCAGGGATACAAGACTAAGCTGGGCAAGTTCCTGCTGAATTGGGACGTACGCAGGTGAGGCTGGACTCATTTAGAGCACTGGTCTTTGACCTGGGGGCCGCCGCGTGAGTGGACTGCTGGGCGCGATGACCACTGGTCTGACCCAGCAGCGGCAATTCTTATATTCTTATGTTTATTGTTTCTCAGTGCGGCTCTGTGTACAGCTGGCATGCACTGCAACAACGCCATCTTAATCAGAATGAGAAGAAGAATGCAACCCACATGTACATAGAATCCCCTCCTTCCCACCCCCACCGTTCCACCACAAACCTGTGTGGTTCCTCCCTGTCGCCCTGAACACAGAGCACCTGTGAGTTACCAATGGCCTTCAGCAGTGCACAGCTGTGCACAGCTGGGTACAGGAGTCTCTGCAAATCTTCAAATAATCAGACAAAATGCTCCGAGGGAGAGTTTGCAGCCACACGGCCCTGGCTTACAAGTTGTTCCCAAGCCAAGATTTTAATCTGGCCCTCTTTTAAAGAATCAGGGTTCTAAGGATGTGGCCATAGGACTAAATTAATTCAATTAGTGTGGGTTTTTTTAAGGATATATTTCAAATCTTTAGCATGCCAAATGTATTGAAAGGGTTAGTCAGCTGTCCATGCCTTGTTCAGAAAGTAATTATTTTTCCACTGTGGGCTCCGCATGCACTTGAAGGAGAGAGGCCCAGGAAAAAGACAGGCAAAATTCCTAGTGCATTTCAGTGGTGAAATATTTAAAAGAGCATCTTGATTCCTAAGTACCTCTCAGTGTACGTCGGCCGGTATGTCAAAGGAAAAGATGCCTCCTTGAAAGAAAAACATGTGGTCTGAGTCCAACCATCGAAAAAAAATAGAGAAAGAGCCAAGTCACTATCAGAAAAGATCACGGATGCCGACAGTATCTGGAGACCGCGTACAGAGTCTCTAGAGCCTGGCACACTCATGACACGTTCGACTTTGAAGGGTTTCTGATGCGGGCGATAGGGCCCTTCCTTATCGCTTCACACAATCTTTTCATGGGGGCTGCCCTGGAACAAGTTTCATGCGTAAAGGGCATCTGTGTTCTTGCAAGGGTGAAAAATGCAGAGCGAGCAGAAACCCTGATTTCCATTCTCAGCGTTAACATCTCTCCTTCCCCACCCCACCCCCCCTCTTCTGCGGGGTCCTGCCACGAGGCTCCTGAGCAAGGTGAATTCACCCATGCTACAAACTGCAGCTCTTCAAGAAGCCGGGATGGATTAATGGCCTCTGGATTTCAGTGCCTGTGAGTGAGCATTTAGAGGTTTCACCCTCCCCCTTTTACAAAACCGTAGCATTGGTTTTTAGCGCCGGCCGTGGCGGTAACAGCATCGGAGCTAACGTAGAAAAAAATAGCTAACTGGGTGATTTGTTTTGGGGGGGGGAGAAGGGATGATAGGGGTGTAGAGCAGCTGGTGGGAAGCACACCCATGGCAAAATTTTTAAATGGCTCCATTCTAATGACAGCATTAGCATTTGGCCATTCGTGGAATAAAGAGAAAATCAAGGTTGTCTTTATGGCTGCAGTACAAACGGCCTTAGCCCGTGGGAGTGACAGGGAAAAATGCTTGAGTACTGGAATAAATTCATGTAACTAGTGTGAAAAGTTTCAGTCTCTGGTAACCAGAGCTGAGATTGTGACGTCATAATGCCTCATTCCACCAATAAGAGCCAACCTCATCAGTGATGTCACAATGGCTTGATTGACACATAAAGCACAGCTTAGAAAAAGAAACCCTAAAGATATCTGTGTCAGCAAATGAACACAGTTAGGAAACTCCTTTGGGATCAGCAATCATCAATGATCACACGTGTTCCTTTATTAAGTCTCATAACCCCATCCGTCACCTCGCCACATCAGCCAATCAGGGAATACAACTAAAAGCTCTCTGGGGAAGGGACCTGCAGTGTCTGTACAGTGACTTGGTTTAGGATCCTACAGAAATATGACAAAAATAGCAATAAAGGAACGAAGTGGAGGTAATATATGGACGCCAGAGTTGAAAACAACCGCAGGGAATGACGCCGAAGGACCTTTATGGACTAGCGCAAAACCGATTTCTGTTTAAATCTGTAATTCATCAAGTCACTAGGACTCGGACACGAGTCGATGACGCCTAACTAACTAAAGTGTGTCAGAGGTGTCCCCGCAACATCTGTGGACGCCGGAGACACGGCTGGCGATCTTGGCCTCTGACGCACCTTCTTTTCGCTCTTAATGGGCAACACTTATGCAGGTTCTGTCTCTGTAAAGACAAAAGCACAAGCACCAGAGTCGCCAGAAGAAACACCTCTTATGCCGTGACCACCTCGCGCCCTTTTCCTTTTCCCAGCCCCCATCGTTCGCTAAATCTGCAGGTCCAGCAGAGCCAGAAGAAAATATGGCGGTTCTGCACTCAGGCAGGATGAAAAGGAGCTTCCAGGACAAGCCATTAAAAGTCCAAAACACACCAGCCCTTCTCTGCGGCAAGCAGCCCTCAAGTTATGGAAGACCCTATGTACTTACAGATCAATTTTCCCCCTCCCCCATCCCGCTACATGTCTGGCTCTGTCAAAGGCTGGTATCTTGAATGTGTTCGTCCGTGACTATGAATTTTCTGGCTAAGTAGATCGCTTTATAGCCGAGATTTTTAACTTGTTCATGTTTTTAAATTCCTGCTAAATATCCCTGTGAGGGTGGAAGAGTCCCTTACAGACTACGGAATTACTATGGCATTCCAATCATACCATTCCCAAAACCTTTTTTTTTTTTTTCTTTTCTTTATCAGAGGCCTTTAAATTGACATTTAATTTTCCATGTTGGAAAGCAGAAAACAAGTATGGATCTATATCCAGTCTATGCGAGCTTTCCTAAAGTATCACAGTGAAGTAAAGCCGTTTCAGATCTGAACCCTCGGCGCTAACAGCGCATTAGAAAGCGGCCTGTACCGTCCCCGAACGAACACGGATCAAAATGAGACGCTGGTAAATGTCTTAATCAGTGAAATGAAAGGGGAGAGCTGGAAGATTTGCATTTAAAAAGTCCTGCGGACAATACTTTCCCATCACATAAAGTGGAGCTCTCTCGCAGACATGCGCTGTGAAAAGATTTGATTGGGTGCACCTGTTTCTCGCCTAACAGAACGTAAGCCTACCCCTGTATAACTTAACCTCCCCATTCTGAGGAATAATCTTCAAATGGCATGGGCCAATAGTGTCTGATACTGAAAAGCACATCGGTGAATGCTCCCTGAGTGTGTTTCCCTGTTGCATAGTCAAGAGAGCTGCAGGCTGCCTGTCCTCTTGTCTCTTCCCTTTCTGCATGAAAGCATGCTACCCAATGGTAAAAGTTACATCTGAGCGGAGATATGTTTGGGTCGCCTGCCTGTGGATCTCTGTGGCCTCATAAATACCTTGTAATTCACTCATTTACTGACTAGGCAAAGTGAAACTGGAATGAAAAGCTCAGGATGTGTTTTTCTTCAAGGCAGAGAGCATCTGCCAGAGAACGGGATCGTTCCACCAGCATAAGTATCAGGAAGCGGATTGAGTTAGGAAGCAGAATTGTATTTCTTTCTTTATTCAATTTTCTCTACCGTTCTCCCCAGGGGAGAATTTATTAGTCCTCAAAATTTGCGCCCAGCCCTCCCCGTAAAAGCAGACGAGTGACTTTCCAAATTGCTCAGGTTTCTTTAAGTGGGAGAATGTCGCTCTGAATTTCAAGGACCTCCAAAAGACCTTCTAGATTTGAAAGCACGGGCAAGTTATTTAATTGTACTTTGAATTTTTTTTTAACTCGCTCTGCATCTATCCCTGGCCGAGCGCCTACAGCGGACGGAGTTGAGACACCAAAGAGGTAGAAAGCGCAAGGTGCTCACACATCCAATTTAAAAAGAGAGGAGAATCAGAACTTAAAGGAATATTGTGACGGAATTATATTTTTTTAAGAGATTGCATGATTCTTCTGACTGGACCGGTTGGGTCTTTTCCTTTGTAATATATAAAGTTCTTTTATTTTGCGTCTATATTTTATTATAAACTGTCGTGATCCTTTAAGGACAGGCGGCATTTCAAATTTTATTCCACTATAACTATAAACCATCTGTCCCCTTGCACATTTCAGGCTATAATTTCCTACAACCTGCCGTAATTTCAGCCAATAAACTCAAACCATGAAAAGAGTTTCTTGTGGCGTGACTGTTTCCTATAGGAACAGGCCTGTGGCTTTGAAACTTTCCAGCTAGCACCGGTTTTTATTCAGGGGCAACCCTATAAAATGCTCCCCGGCCCTTTGCTTTCCATTTTGTTGATTGATCAATTAGCGCTAATAATTTATTCAATGTATGCATGAAAAGATATTACATAATATGCACTAACTGTCCCTACAAATATTCCTCTTAGACTTCCGCAATCTGAAGCTCGCTGGCATGGGGAAAATGCAGTTGACCCACCTGGTCCAGCAAAAAGCGCCTCCTGTTCCTACTCTTTCTCTCTTTCCGCGCTATCGCCTTCTAGAAAGCTCTCAGATCCGCGAACCTGCAGACACTGCTGCTGTGTCCTCTTCAAATAATTGGCTTAAATAAGTTGGGGGAGGAAGGAGAAAGGTGAATTTCAGGCTCAGCGTAACTCTACTGCAGATATCGATTTATGTATTCAGAAATATTTGCGCCACGCCAATCACCACTAGTTCTAGGCAGCGGATAGGGTTAAGGCTGCGAATGGGCGCCCTTCCAAATTGATTAACCCAATTTCCAACCCAAAATTAGATGGTTTTGTGCTTTGTGCAGGCAAAAAGAGTAATATATGAGTAGACCATAGTAAATGACGGCAGATAAAGAAAACCTGGATGGTCCATCCACTCTGCCCAAAGATACATTCTCTATAATTTAATGATTTCATTTAAATTGTTCCTTTTCTTAGATATTTCTGGACCAGAAACCCAGAGCTCTGCTCGCTCCAGCCCATCCTCAACTGAATGGCCATATACGGGACACGGACCGTGCAAGTTTGCCCAGTCCCCTATATAGACTGTGCCCCACCCTGCATGATAGAGACAGCACCAAGGCGGTCACAGACCAAGCAGTGCCCTTGGCAAAGGCTTGTGTGTTCACAAATTCACAGACTGGTTCAAAAAGGGTGGCATGGCATCACCAAGGCACTGGTCACTGCACTTGTCCTGCCCTTCTGACCGCCCTGGGCGATACCAGAAAGCACTGCTTAAAGCATTAGCATCGTTCAACATACAGGAAAAGTGATCTAGTGAGACACAGTGTCAGGGGGGATCCAGTGCACTCAGATACCAGGCCGTTCTTCAGGAGTGGGCTGATCACGGAGGGACCCGCCGCACCGCAGCCAGGCCCCTTTGCAACCAGCCACAGAATCCGTGAAAAGGCAGAACCTGAGGTCTTTTATTGATACTTGGGTTATTTTTATCGAGCAATGGAAAAGGTGTCGGCACTCAGTACTCCTGAGTACCCACTCAAAAAAAAAAAAAGACCAGGGCAGATATATATCACTGAAGTCCATGGCAGCTGATCATCTGTTTTCTATTTTGGAAGAAGCACACATGGAAGTATGTTAAGAGCAAATTAAGGATAGTTATAAGGATCGCAGTCTTTAATGCTGAATCCTTTTAACATCCTAAATACAATTGCTGAGCTCACTTGGCCTCGTATTCCACTAATCCATGCCCCAATTATTTGAATAGAATCATTTTTTTCTTATTTAAAAACCAACAACAAGAAACAGCCAAATTGATTGGGAAGGGATCTAACGCTATACCATCCAATCCCTTGCCAAAATGCATTGGGATGGAAATGAATTTCACCTCTTGCATGCCCACAACTATGAGAAACATTTTCCTAAATCAAATATCTTTTGTTTTGTTAGTTTTTCATGTTTATCCCTGCATTTTAAGGCGTATGAGAGCCAAGGAGCCCCCACAAGCAATTTTAAATTACTGCCCACGTCCAGAGCGAAAAAGGAGTGTGTATAGCTTCAAAGAGGCTCTACTGAAATCCCACTTACAGGGAAATTGTGCCCCAGCGAAGCGAGCCCGCACCGGGCGCTTGGAGCGCCCTGGAGTAGCACATCCAGGGAAGTGGGACAACGTGAAAAAAAAAAATGTTCTCACATACACGGAGGTGGTGTTAAGCAGAGGAACATTTTTTTTTAGGGTGCTGGGGGATTTTTAAGATTATTACGACGCTGCCTTGGAAAGTGATCTTGCTAAGCTGAATGTAGAGTAGAAATCGGTTGCTCTCTCTGGAAAGTTAAAGAGCTTCGCTGTGATTTGATCCCAATATTTGGGTTAGATTTTTGTTTACTGAGAGGCAAAGGTCCCACTCAGAAAATCATATTTCTTTTCTAACTAAGAATTAGGAGAAAAGTCTGAAAGGGTGTATAAACATTCATTTTGTCAACGTATACCTTCCTGACAAAATGTAAATCCTGCATATTGGATCTTAGCAAGCTACGATACCTTAGATTGATCCAGCATTAATAAAAGTTTTTCCAGAGCACAAAGATATCACAGGAGGTCTTGAATGGTCACAGATCAAAACATCTCATGATGGTCCAAGAAATGATATCGCAAACTCAAAGCTCTATAGTTCTCTGCAGGACCAAACTAGCTGCTAGAATTTTGGTCCAGAATCTCACATCTAGGAATCATTTTGCTCCCTTGCATAGAAGTCTGGAGAACGGTCCTGAAAAGTTCAGACACACAGAGAAGAGAAACACAATGCCCAAAAAGTCATTTCACTGATTTTAATATGCAAAATAGGAAACCATTTTAATAACCAAAAACAGAAACCAGTCTGAATAAAACTACAATAGACCAGGTTTAATAAGCTGGATTTGAAATCGTTCTCTTCTAAACTTTACAGGAAATAAAAACTTTTTTTTTGTTTGTTTCTGCTGTTGCTAAAGGTTTGATTTCAACACAGTTGAATCTGTAATAACCAAAAAAAAAAAGGTCAATTCTGATGCAGGACTCATTTTCCACAACATTTAAAACTGCAAGCACCATGCTGTTCATACAATCTCATTATTACTGTTAATTTAAGAGACAATAGGAACGGTTAATGCATCCGGCCAGCAGTGCCAGGAGCCTAAGGGAAAACCCCAAAAAAAGAGAGCGAGAAGTTTTCATTTTGGTATTTTGTCAGTGCAATGAATAATCTTTTACTGACCCGCAGAAAAATAAAAACAAAACAGAATTAAACATTGAAAACTGCTACAACTTGGCAGAAAGAAAAGGAACTTAGAGAAAGCAAAGCAAAATGAAAACTGGAACATTGCAGGGTTTTTCCACTTCCCATACATTCAAAGTAAGCAACCCCTGATTTGCAACATCAGCTTAGCAAGGAGTTCCTTGCCAGGGAACACAGGCAGTCGCCTAGCTGCTCTAAATGCCCCCCTCCCTGCCAATTCCCTTTGCTCTCAGACTCCCCCCCCCCTCCTTCTTCCAAACCAAAACTTAACTGAACCCCCAAAAGCAGTTTCGGTGGAAGAGAGCAGGAGAGACCCAAGGGATGATTTCAGTCCAGTTCCTGAGTACAGAGATACCTTGAATGGGATGGAGGGAGGATTCCTGGCTAGCGCTTGAAATTGGGGGGGCCCATCCCCCTTCGTGAGCCGACCTGGACCACTTGCCCGTATCGATTCAGGTTTGTCTGCACCCACAAACAAAATCCAAAATGAAAACCAAACCAAAAGTGCTTCCAAATATACAAAGGAGATTTCTGAATGCAAAATGCCCATATTGATCTTTACTTAACATTTAAAACAACAAGAAATTATACCAGCCTGCTGAAATCTTTCTGGGGGGGGGGGGGGGTTTGAGGAAGCAAATATTTACAAGCTGAGGCCAGTTGACTGGGAAGGTTTTTACACGTCTAAAAGTCATCTATGAAATCAAAGAGACAGACAGCAAAAATGCTATGATGGATGGCAAAAAACATGCTCAGATTAAACAAGAGAATGGTACAAAATAGAAGTTATTACCATACATGTCCAGCATGCTGGGATTACTATTCTTAATGCAGGTTTTTCTATATAATCAAGCAGGCAATGAAAGTTGCATTGAATGTCCCTCTTGACCATGTACCTCTCAGCAGTCTCTCCAAAGTCCTTGGGTACAATTCTGACTCGGGCTTGTCTAAATGAACTGGAAGCTGCAACTGAAGGAGAACCTCAAAACAAGTCTTGCATGAGTCAAGCAGGAGAGACAGCCTGCCCCCCCGTCCTCCCCCCCTCACATGAAGAACTCGGGAGAGGAAGGGTTGTCGCTGGTGGAGCCGGCCTCCCTGAAGCTGCTGGTGGCCAGTTTCTCGCATTTGATCTTGTAGGCATCTCGCTCCCTAGCCAGCCGGGCCACTTCCAGCTTCAGCTGCTCCACCTGCTGGATCAGCTGAGTCTTCTCGTTCTCCAGGTGGTGCTTCTGCTGCACACGCTTATACCGGCAGGACTGGGCATAGCCCCTGTTCTTCAAGGTCCTCCTCTTCTGCTTCAGGCGGATCACTTCGTCCTTGCTGAAGCCCCTCAAGTGCCTGTTGAGCTCCCTCACGGACATGGAGACCAACTGGTCATCCGAGAACCTGTCCTCCACGTTGCCCGAGGACTGGTGCTGCGGATGCGTGTTCTGTAGCTGCTGGGACGAGGTCGAGGAGATGGAAGGGGTCGGTGAGGCCTGGTGGTGGTGATGGTGGTGGTGCCCGTTGCCCGCCAGGTCTTCGTGGCCGACCCCTGGATACTGGTGGTGATGCTGGTGGTGGTGGTGATGGTGGTGGTGATGGGGCCTGAAGGTCTCGAACCCTTGCAGCTGCTGCGGGACCTGATGGGGCCCGATCAGAGCTTCCACGGCATCTTCTGGGGTGAGGTTCAACGTCTCGGGGTTCATCTGCTGGTAGGAGCTGGCCATCCAGTACAAGTCTTCCAGGTGAGTTTTCTGCTCTGTGGGGCTGAAGCTGGGAGAGGAGGGCACCGAACTGGAGGGGGTGCTGATGGGGGTGGAAGAGAGGGAGCCGGTGGGCTGGAGGCGGTTGCACTGTCTCACCATGCGGTCAGCTCTTCCCAGTGGCTCCTTTTTCACGTCGAATTTCATCAGGTCAAAATCGTTGACGTACTCCATGGCGAGGGGGCTGTTTGGCAGGTCTGTTCCAATGGTCAGCTCTCCAGCCATCGCTGTCAGTGCCGCCTCTCCTGGAACCACTCCACCGTCCAAGGCTTGTCTTGTGCCTGCCCAGCTCCAGCCAACTTGAACCTTCGGGGAGTTCCAAATCTGCCACTTGGCTGCTTTCCCTCCTCGCAAGTCAGAGCAGCGGATCCCCTTTCACCAGCTCAGCACTGCCTTGGCATTTCCTTGGAAGTCCCATTTAGTTTGCCCCGTGGAGTCCCAAGGCTCTCTCTCTGCCCCTACATGCCCGGTCTGGAGGCTTTGCAGCTCCGGCGTGCATCTGGGCTTTGCACAGCATCTGGGCTTCTCATATATCCTTCCTGATGTCACAGGCTATAAGGGGAGGTCCTTGACTACTGTACTCCAATGAGGAAAGCATTGCAACCACATTAGCATAATATGTGGACTGAGGAAGGAGGGGGGGGGGGGGGAGGCGAGGATCTGACAGACTTTTCCAGGCAGGTCAGGAGATCTTGCAATGTTTTGCAGTGAATTTGCCCTTTGCAGGCTGCTGCTTCTACTTCTCCCTTCTGCAAAGCTTTTCTGGTAGTCACTAGGATTAAACAAAAGAAATAAGCTTTTGTTCTAGAGAATTTCTCCCCCAGATTTGCAACTTTTAGGGGTGGCATCATTTCCAAAAGTGTGATACTTCTGCAAGCGTGCAAGCACAATCGAGTGCAAAGATAATGTTTGTGGAAAGGGGAAGGGGGGGGATCAAATTCTTAGCCTGAGAAGCCAACAACTTTCTCTGAGATGCAGGAAGACAGGAATAGGCAGAAAGCAGGTCCCAGAAACGGAGCTATTTGCATTCAGAGCAAGATGTGTGGAATTTTCCCCTGAGTGACTGCATGCACAGACCAGATCAGCTGGGAGGGGACGGGGTGGGGGGGGGGAGGTGGGGGTCCTGTAACAGGATCCTGCTTGTATTGAACGTTTTGTAATGATTAAAGAACATAGCTTGCTTTTTTTTTGTCACTAGTTTGCACTGAAACAGCCTCAAGTGTGACCTCAAGTGGCCATTCTGGAGAATTGCATGTCAGATAAGAAAAATTGAGTGAGGAAAATACATTTCATGTTCTGTTATTCCGCCTTTCCCTAGTTCAGTGTAAACTCGGATTACATTACAAGAGGTTGGGTCAGTTACAATGGACAGTTTGACACAGACATTCAATAGAGTTGCCAGTACAGGTAGATCAAGGATTAGGTCGTAGTTACAAATACATAATTACAAGTACAAATATGTCATGGTTGGCTCCTGGTTATATCCCAGGGGTTGCATTAGTCAGTTTAGAAATGGCTTTTGCAATTTTCATGCACAGAGGAATTAAAAATCAAGCTGTGGATCCTTAGAAATGCCCCAAAAGAAGAACCTTTAAGGAATTCTACAGTTAAAAGATTACCTTTTATAATCTCATTTATATAACAGTGTTGTTGTCCGTTTGGATATGTAGAAATAAAGGATAGCACAGAAGTAGACAAGACCCTATAGTCCTGGCTTCCTTTATCCATCAGGACAGTATAGAATGAGCTCAAATTGTGGCAGGAGATTTATCAAGCTTATTCCTCGTTTTACAGAAAGGGGCTCATCAAATTGCAAGGCAAAATATGGGTGCATAGGTACATCAGCAAATGATAGCGCAGACCTATAGATATTCATGGGGACACAGAGCATGCCGAGTTGGGAAGAGCCATCGTCAGAGGCAAAAAAAAAAAACGGATATGCTCCAGTAAGCCCTGAACAAGCCAACTCTCATTGTTCATTCATCAGTTCAGAGTTCAAATTCATGTCCACTTATGTATAATTGCAAAACAAACACAACAAAAAACTTCTCTGAGTTTGAGCTCTTGCAACATACTTTGCTGAGTCTGTAAAAGTCATTCCACGGTATGGCCCGTCCATGCCAAGCAATCTCCAACATAATCATGTTTCTGGACCAGCCCAGCACCAGGGAAAAGTTAATTATTTTCATCCACATTATTCTTTATGACCAAATGCACACAGAACATGTCATTGGTCATTCTTTCTTTAAATGGCACAATTAGCTCCTCTTAGTCTATGCTTTTACTAAACCGGTGTGGTCAAAAATTTTCATAAACATAAACTTCTCATTTTGAGATTTTTATAAATGCACACACACACGTTTACATATTAAGGGCCCCTGTTACAAAGCCACAGTAGTGAGTCGGCCGTGGCAAATTCTCCAAAGCCCGTACGAATTGAACGGGCTTCGTTGCATTTACTGCTGTAGACTCGCTGCTACAGTTCTGTAAAAGGGGCCTTAAATGTTCTTTGGAGTAAATTTGTGGGTGGAGATTCTGGATCTGGGTGTTTCTGTTATAAAGGAACATAAAATTACCCTCCCTCTCTAGTAGGACTGAACTGAATATTCAACTCAGCCCCGAACAGTAACCCCCCCAAAAAAAAAAAAAAAATATTCATATTTGACCAAATAGTGATTTAAATTTAGATACAATGAATCCAGGGCTTTACTGTGCTAAATCCTGCTGAAATTTCTCATTGCTTCATCATATATTAAAGCTCAATGCCAATTATTCATATTCGGTATTCGTATTCAGCTGAATAATATTTTTCATGACTTGTATTCGGCCAAATAATAATATATGCTATTTGGTAAAGCTGTAGCACTTTTAAACACAGTCTGACCCCATCATACTCAGCTCTGACCCCAAGGGATTTGAGTTAGTCCAGCATAAAAGTGTCACCTGCAACTGATTTATTGACCTTGATTTCTCTGTCATTAAAACTATAAACTGATCATCACAAAGTTCCCCATATTCGTGTTTGGACTGTCTTTGGGTCCATCTTTCCCCTCTACCTATCCTAGGAACAATTTGTTCCTTGGTCTGTTTTCACAAATCCTGCTTCCATAGAAGACCAAATGTAGTCTCGAGCCTCCCTATAGATTAGAAAAGGAACATTTTCACCAGACATAGCCCAAGCCACTTCTTCAAGGAACACCATCTAATGACATGAGGATTCATTCTCAGACTGACTGAAATTCTATGAGTATTTAGCGCTGCACTGAAACAGTTATACCTGCAACCGTATCCCTTGTAAAAGAAACCAAGTGAACAGTAAAGGCTTTAAATAAGTCAAAGATTTTGGGGACCTAAGTATATGGCAACATTTTTATATAAGTTCATAAGACACTCCTGCGGGTTAGGCATTCTGGGGCTGCAGGGAATAGAATTTCAGTCTGTCTCGGGATCTTCTGCGAAGTGCAACATTGTTCACCTGTTCCTACTGCAGTATAACAAATCCTGAGATCTGTCTTTACATAGTGGAAGCATCTCTGCAGTGTTTCCACCAGACAGAACCGCGTGCACTGTACTTCCTGACAACGTTTCTTTCCTATTTTGCCACGGACAAAGTATTTGCATCGCCGTACTGGGACAGAGCGAAGGTCCATCAGGTTCTGTTTGCAATGATGACCAATCCAGGTTACAAACGTTTGGCAGGATTTCAGGACGGTAAAACAGATTTCCTGCTGCCTATCATAGGAATGAGTGGCGGGTTTTCCCACGTCCACCCTGATTTCTGGACCAGGATAAACAGAGGGGAAAGGTTCAGGCAAAGACAGATTCTGGACAATTTTTGACCTTCTGTGTATAATTTTAATGGCCTAGAAATAAAAGTCAAGAAATATTTTATAGACAACTCCTCTTTATTGCACTAACTCAGTACAGTAAAACCTCGGTTTGCAAGCATAATTCGTTCTGGAAGCATGCTCGTAATTCAAAGCGAATTTCCCCATAGGAAATAATGGAAACTCAGTTGATTCATTCCACAACCCAAAAACTTTAATACAAAATACTGTATGTTGTATGTTGTATGCCGGCCGCGCTCGGCGTAAGATGTGCGTGCTTTACCTGTGGGCTCTGATGACGTGACGCGCGATATGTGCTCGTAGTACAGGACAACGCTCGTTTATCGAGTTAAAATTGAATAAAATGTTTTGCTCGTCTTGCAAAACACTCGCACACCACGCTACTCGCGTGTGACTGTACTTTTGTCTGCCTAATTGGAATCTGGGCGGCTTCTCAGTGGTCAAATGCATTCACTGAGGATTTTTTGTTTCCGCTGGCAGTTTGACGCCTTGTGAAAGAGCCCGGAATATGAGGGAATCTGAAAAGAGAAGAAACCCCAGGACATTCACTTTCTGAAGCATCTGTGAAAGACTCGGGGCTTCTAGGCAGCCAGGGTTTCTTTGCCACCTGTGCTGTGTGATGGGGCTGGGATCAGTCCTTGAACTTTTCCTCTCGTGTTGGGTATTAAACCCTCAGTGCTGTAGGGATCAGTATTTAACCCATTCTCCTCCAAAACAGAACACGCCAGAAATTCCTGCTATGCAGAGGCAGGAGTTCTTTTACTAAGGCGTGCTAGCCAATTTAGCGCATGCTAAAAACGTCTATTTAGCGCAATCTAAATCGGCTAGCACGCCTTAGTAAGAGGACCCCATAGATGTGCACTTCAATTTGATCTTATTTTTTCTTCTGTTTCAAAAGAAGCCTGAAAAGTCTTCCAATCTGTTATAACGCCTTTTGTTCAGAACCTCTCTAGCTATATTCAAGTACAGTGAAACCTTGGTTTGCGAGCATAATTCGTTCCTGAAGCACGCTTGTAATCCAAAGCATTCGTATATCAAAGCAAATTTTCCCATGGGAAATAATGGAAACGCAGACGATTCGTTCCACAACCCAAAAACTTTAATACAAAATACTATACGTACTTGTACTGCAAAATCTCGCTCATTTAGAACAGTCACTACACGCCCGCAGCGTCAGAGAGAAAAGAACCATCGTCTCAGCTGTGATGATGTGACGCGTGTATGTACTCGTATTGCAAGACTTTGCTTGTTTATCAAGTTCAAATTTAATAAATGGTTTTGCTTGTCTTGCAAACCAAGTTACTTGCAATCCAAGGTTTTACTGTACTGGTAAATAACTTCCCATTTCAGAGTCTTTTTGCGCACAAATGTACCTGTGAATACTGAATATATATCAGTCTCAACCTCTTATCTAGTCTTTAGAAAATCGCTTTAAAGCCACTTGTTTGGTAAATACTGTGATTAATTTATTATCATGCTACAAATGGTTCGTATCTCTTAGCTGTTAACCGCACTGAACCGCAAGAATTTATGCAACGTAATGTAATAATATTAGAAACGCATTTCCGTTACTTTAGGAAAGTTCCCCAAAAGCTTAAAGAGCTGTCATTTCTGAATCTTTTTATAGTTTTAAATCTCTTTCGTGAACAAGAATAAAGTGCAGTCGGCAACCTGGAACGACACAGCCATCAACATTCCCAAAGAAAATAAGGAAATCTCCAACCCACCTCCGTTTTCTGATCCCCTCTTTTTCCTACCCCAAAACCTCATTTTCATATTCGTTCAGTAGTTTCAGGGCAAACGCTCTCAGGATTTTATTTCCAAAATAAGAAAACACTGTTTTGGTCCCGCATTTAGCATATTTTAAATTGATTCTTCTTTATTTTTTCCTTTTTTTACTCAATGTGGAACGTCTTAGAGCGTTAGCTGTAATCCCTTTTCAACCAAAACAAAAACAAACCCCAATCTGTTTCCCAGTGAACCCATGAAGTCAGATGCCAGGCAAAATGTTTGCCTATGAATCCCAAGCGCCTTCCCTGCCCCCACACATTGCATTATAAGTCGTTTGCATTCCACCACTAATTAAAATGCATTAGGGCTAATTATTTATTAATGAATCCAAGCAAAGAATAGGGCAACGTGTATTTCTCTTTGCTAGGACAGAGCAAGATTTCATAATTACTGCTTGTCAGATCCCTCTCTTGCCCCCGTGCTCTGAGAAGCTTTGGTTGTTATTTAACCTGCAGGTTTCAACAGGACATCCTGCCAGATTTCAGATTATCCTAAAGGGGGATTTCTGCACAGCGGAATCTGAAAGCGCAGCCAATACGGCACTGGAACAGCGGCCTGGCTGCTCCTTCTTTCATTTCGAAGACTGAAGAGCCTGTATTTTGCCTGTGTAAGCAGCCCGGCGCTGGTTAATCATCTATTAGACACACAAGTGCCTCAGAAAGGGAAATGTTGATGTTTGCGTGTTTAGATTAATGGGGGGGGGGGGAAAATCCCACACAAATTTAGGGTGACATTATTAGACGGATCCTGGAATTCTTTGTTCCAATTTTTTTTTGCTTATTGTGACAAAAATAGCTAGAGAAATATTTTTCCCACCCCTTTGGAGACTAGTGTGCTCCGTGCCTTTCGATGCGAAGGGAGCGCAATGAGAAGTCAGCAGGCTGGTTCACCCTGGGCTAATTAAACTCAGTCCGGATATAAAAACATAAAATGATCTAGAATGAAGATGTCCCAGTAATGATTATGGAAATCACATTACCAAAGAAGCCAGGAAAGAGGTGGCAGAGTGCCTTATCATGCATGGTAGGTTTATTTTTATTTTTATTTTTTTTAATTTCAAGTCATATTCACAATTGAGTGGCTTTTTTCTTTCCTGTGTCTTGACTAGTTGTTCGATATTGCCCTGACATTATAGCAATAACTCACCATAGTCCCGTGGACTGGATCAGATCACACACACGGAAGAAAACTAATTCGGCTCCGAATGGCCGCAGCAGGTTAGATGATAATATAAGAGCAAAGTATTAGCATTATTTTAAATTTTCATTATCTAGCGTGGTTTTGGAAGCCCATTTACGGTGGGTTTCTTCAGGGTGTATCATTTTATCAGCCCTCTAATGGGAAATACTTCTGAGGCAAAGAGAAGAGAATCTTTGGGATCAGGACAGCCTTGTGCTAACTCCGGATACCCAGGGAATGTGTTTTATTGCATCATCATATTTCAGGAGAAATCTATAAGTTCTCAGAAAGTTTGGGCCGGTTGTTTAAAGTTGGAGAATGGTTAACGTGTCTTTGGCGCTGTGGAGGCTCAAGAAAAAGCGCAAACCCCACCAGAGGTTGATCAAGGTTATCTCCTGACCTTTAGGAGGGGATGGGGTGGGGGAGGGGGTAGAAGGGGATTCAGGGGTTAAAACGTAGAATGGAGAGCAGTTCTGTTTGTGGGAACTCAGAATTTATTTTCTGAAATATTTTTTTTCCCAATAAGTAGTAATTACAAAGAAAAAACAGAGAGTAAAATTTGATCAAAATAAAAAAAAAGTCGTTTCCAAGATAAGCAGATAAGATAGATTAAAAGGAAAAGCTTTGAAAATTAGGATAAAGCAACAAAGAGAAGTGGGAGTTAACAGAAGACCTCGTGTCCTTAGCGATGTCATCTTAAAAATTGTGTCCAATTTTCTTCATTAATTTAAATCAACATTTTCCTTTCTAAGGCACTTGTCTCTCATATAGGTGATTAAGCAGCGCTGGGGCTGCTTACACAGGCAAAATACAGGCTCTTCAGTCTTTGGAAAAAAAATAAGGAAGGAGGAACGGCCAGGCTGATGTTCCAGTGCGGACTGTCTGTCCTTCTGCACCGGCTAGGTTTTCCGTTTCCACTGTAAAATCCCCCTTTAGGATAACGCTTCAAGAATCTGGCAGGGTGTCCTGTTGAAACCCGCAGGTTCAATAACAGCAAAGCTTCTCAGAGCAGTATGGAAGGGGATTTGACAAGCGGTAATTAGGAAGTCTTGCTGTTTCCTAGAAAAGAGAATTACGGGTTGCCCTATTCCTTGCTTGGATTCGTGATAAATAACCTTTTTAGAGCGTTCACAATGCATTTTGATTAGGAATTGGAAGCCCTCCTCTGCGCAATGCTGTAGGTAAGCTTCGATCTGGGCAAATGTTTTATCCCAGATATTCATTGGTAGAACTTTGATCCGGGCTACGCACATCTTGCAGACAGGGGACGGAGTCGGTGTTCGCTGATACAGGGGAATTTGAGATTTCCAGGTCATCATAATTCAAGGAACAGTCATTTCTGGGGCAGTCAAGACAGTTTTGTAAAGCTCCGTTTGATTATTTTAATAGATAAAAATGGGAAGGCTACAAAGAAGCAAAAGTTCTGTGCACAATCAAGAAGCGACATCTGTTTTTTCTGGACTCGCTTTGGCGAACGCAGGCCCTTCGAAGAGGTCAATGTAGAAAGAGGCAAACCGTGATATTTATTTAGGGCCAGATTTTCTAAAGGGTGCTTAACTTAATCCCACCCACCGATGCTATTACCGCCGTGGCCAGCCCTAAACACTGCGCTATGGTTTTGTAAAAGGATGGGGGGAGGGGGTTAATGGGCAAAATCTCCTTAATAGCTTCAATAATTGGAAAAAAAACTAATTGGGTGATAGTCACCCGATTCTAAAAAAGGTAGATGCCTATCGCATGGTGCGTAGCAGCGCTTAAGGCCTAAGTAGGTGTTTTTATGGGCAAAGCGTGACGTAGGCGCTGCTACGCATGGTTCATCCAAAACATAGGCACCCGAAATGCAGCCTTTTAAAATCCTGGCTCACATTTCTGGTGCCTAAGGGCTCCTTTTACTAAAGAGCGCTAGCGTTTTTTTTAGCGCGCTGACCCCACGCTACGTGGTTAGAACTAACGCCAGCTCGATGCTGGCGTTAGCATCTAGCGCACACTATTCCACGCGTTAAAGCCCTAACGCAGCTTAGTAAAAGGAGCCCTAAGTTTTTACCTAGGCAACTGCCTAAGTGCGATTGGCATGTGACTGTTTACAGAATCTGGGCCTTAGAAATTTTTATTTATTTAATTTTCTATACTATTCTCCCAGGGGAACTCAGAACGGTTTACATGAATTTATTCAGGCACTCAAGCATTTTTCCCTGTCTGTCCTGGGGGCTCACAATCGATCTAATGAACCTGGGGCGATGGGGGATTAAGTGACTACTTGCCCAGGGTCACAAGGAGCAGCATGGGTTTGAATCCACAACCTCAGGGTGCTGAGGCTGTAGCTTCAACCACTGCACCACTCTAGAAATCAAAATGTAGCAAAAGTGAGCCAAGTATAGAACAATCCAGCCATAGTGACATCACTGATGAGGTTGGCTCTTATTGGTGGAATGAGGCATTATGATGTCACAATAGCTGCTCTGGTTACCAAAGACAGAAACCTTTCACACTATTTAGATATTCAGTTGTCCCAGGAGAGCTCAGAATGGTTTACATGAATTTATTCAGGTCCTTGAGCATTTTTCCCCGTCTTTCCTGGTGGGCTCAACATCTATTGAATGTACCTGGAGCAATTTGGGAATTAAGTGACTTGCCCAAGGTCACAAGGAGCAGTGAGGGATTTGAACCCACCACCTCAGGGTGCTGAGGCTGTAGCTGTAACCATAGCACCACACTCTCCCCTTTTTCATGAAGAGATTCACCCAAAGTGGTTTACAATTCATTGACTAGTAATCAGGTTCTCTTAAGTATTTTTCCTCTCGGTCCCGGCAGGCTTACCAGTCTGACTGCGGCACCTAAGATAATGGAGGGATTAAGTGACTTGCTCAAGGTCACGAGGATCAGACTGTCCCTCAGACGGCACTGGCAAGGCTTGTTTACCGAGATGGAAAAGAGAAGGGAGAAGGGATGTAAAAGTCCATTTTTATAGGAAGAGGAAACAAGAATCATTTCAGTGAAGTGGTTTTGGTTTGGGATGAAATGAGCTGCCCTGATAGGTTTCTAGAGACAGCGCAGGAAAAAAACAACAAAAAAAACTCAGGCATCATCTATTTTGGACCACAGAGATACATTTGCAGGAGAGCTTCAGAATCATTTACATAGCAGGGTTCTTTAACTTGTGATTATTCATTAGATTGAATCACAGATAACATTTATTACACCCCTCCCCCTTTTTTTAAAAAAATCACGGAAGTGGTTTTTAGCATTGGCTGGTGCGTAAATGCTCTGAACATCGGGAGCAACGCAGACCATTCAGCGTGCTAGCCTGCACAAAAGAACGCTTGTGCGGTTTTGTAAAATATGGGGTGGTTGTGTTTGATATAGTTAAGCTCTGGAACGCTTTTCCAGAGGTTGTGGTACGAGCGGATAGCGTAGCTGGTTTTAAGAAAGGTTTGGACAAGTTCCTGGAGGAAAAGTCCATAGTCTGTTATTGAGAAAAACATGGGGGAAGCCACTGCTTGCCCTGGATCGGTAGCATGGAATGTTGCTACTCTTTGGGATTCTGGAATTTTGCTATTCTTTGGGATTCTGTATGGAATGTTGCTATTCCTTGGGTTTTGTCCAGGTACTAGGGATCTGGATTGGCTACCGTGAGAACGTGATGGACCATTGGTCTGACCCAGTAAGGCATGTTCATATGTTCTTATTGTGAGGGGCCTTGGATAATGTGGATGGGTTTTTAAAAGAATGCTTAAAACTCAGATTTTTGCTGCTGCCTTTTTGTTGCATAATTAATTGGGCAGGATTAATAGTTAGATTCCAAAGGCTACGCAATGATACTGTGTTTCCCGAAAATAAGACAGTGTCTAAAAAATGCACTAGAGCTTATTTTTGGAGGTGTCTTATTTTTTTCATGTACAACGATCATGTCTCCCTTCCTCTCCACCCCAATTCTTCCTCTTTCCTTTCTTCCCCACCCCCCATGTCCCGCATCTTTCCTTTCCTCTCACCCATCCTCTTGTGCAGCATATTTCTATCCCTCCCTCCCCTCCCCACCACACAGCGGAACCCTGCCGACCCTCCCACCCTGACACCGACATACCTCCACTCCAAACAGCAGTGGCGGTGGCGGCAGCAGCACTCTGAATAGGCTGCTTCACGGCCTTCCCCGCCGGGGACTTCCCTCTGATGATATCATCAGTGACACGGCACAAGGAAACCCCCGGCAGGGGTGGCCACGAAGCAGCCTGTTCAGAGTGCTGCCGCCGCCACTGCTGTTTAGAGCAGAAGAATGTGTGGGTCTTGTAGTGGGAGGGTCAGTGGGGTTCTGCTGAGCGGGAGGATGGAAAGATGCTGCGCAGGGGGATGGGTGGGAGGGTCAGCGGGGTTCTGCTGTAGGGGGGATGTGGAGGGAGAGATGGAAAGATGCTGCGCAAGGGAATGGGTGAGAGGGGAGGAAAGATGCGGGACATGGGGGGTGGGGAAGAAAGGAAAGAGGAAGAATTGGAGTGGAGAGGAAGGGAGAGTTGATCGTTGTACATGAAAAAAATAAGACACCTCCAAAAATAAGCCCTAGTGCGCTTTTTAGACACTGTCTTATTTTCAGGGAAACACAGTATCACTGCATAGCCTTCGGAATCTAACTATTAATCCTGCCCAATTAATTATGTTCTTATGAAAGATGCTGCACGTGGGGGGGGTGGGGAGAGGGAGAAAGCGCTGCCACCGGCGAATCAGGCAGTACTATTGTCAGGGATGGAGTCGAGGAGTGTCGGGGACATACGGGAAGGGCTTCGGGGGTCGATCTAACTAGGGCTTATTTGGGGGGTAGGGTTATATTAGGAGTAGGTCTTATTTTCAGGGAAACACGGTATTTGTTTTGTCTTTTCGTAATGTGATGTTTTTATTATGATTGTCTTTTGTAAAATGCTTAGGTTTTGCCAATGGATATATTTTTAAAGTAAATAAAATATACACTGTGCAATCTCTATAATAAAACCCTAAGTCGCGCATTCGCACTTCCACTTGCGTGTTCCGTATGTCCGTGGCCTGAAGAAGTGCGCATGCGCGACTTCAACTCGCGGCCCTGTGGGGCAGTGGCGGCAACCGAGTGCTGGAGAGCAGCCCCGCTCCACCCGTTGTCCCTCCACAAACCTCCCGGCTCCAGCGGCGTAGGCAGCACTATAAACATGCTGCTTCGCACCCTTCTACTGCCAATTTCCTCTGCCGCGTCTGGCTCTGATGACATCATCGTAGACAGACGCGGGAGAGAAAATTGGCAGTAGAAGGCCGTGAAGCAGCGTGTTTAAAGTGCTACCTATGCGGCTGGAGCCAGGAGGTTTGTCGGCGGTGGAAGGGTCAGGAGCAGACCAGATCAGCAGAACAATGGCAGTACAAGAAGGGGGAGGGGCCGAACGGAGCAGGTAAGAGAAGAGCAGATGGCGGTAAGAGAAGGGAAAGGGGGGTGGGGGAAAATGCTGCTACTGCTATACAGGGACTTGGAGGGGAAGGGAAATACCACTGCTGCTTCTGCACAGAAAAGGGGGGGATAGGAGGGAAGTGGGATGGAAATGCTGCACACTGAAGTGGGATGGAAATGCTGCTGCACAGGGAAATGGGGAAAAATGACAGACAGACAGCGGGAGGGAGGGAGACAGAAAGAAAGAAAGACACAGGGGCAGGGAGAGGGACAGAAAGACAGATAGAGAAAGGGGGCTAGGGAGAGAGAGAGAGAGAGAGTCAGCAGGAGGGAGACAGACAGACATATATTCTAGCACCTGTTAATGTAATGGGCTTAATGACTACATAATAAAACCCTAAGCGGTGCATGCACACTCCTACCTGCGTGTTCCGTATGTCCGTGGCCGGAAGGAGTGCGCTTGCGCGCCTACAACTGCCCCACACTCGCGAAGGGAGAAGATACAGAAACAAAGAAAGACTGACAGACAGCCAGGGAGAGAGACAGTAAGAAAGGGGGGCAGGGAGAGAGATAAAAAACATAAAGTAAGAAAGAAAGAAACGCCTCAGCGACCCATTGTGCTAAAAGTCTACACATCTATTCTAGCACCCGTTAATGTAACGGGCTTAAACACTAGTAAATAAATACAATTCAAAGAAAGGGGAAGAACAGTAAAAAAAAAAAAAAAAAACTGAAAGTGAAGGAAAATCTAGCAGATGTTTTGGTTTTTTTTTTAACTTTTTACAACCATTGCAATTTCATCTAAGAAGGATCCCAAACTCTCCCTCTGTGTGGTTTTGAATAGACTAGATGGAATAGGACAGATGTTGAAGAGAACAGATAGCGAGCCTAGGCGGGTTGAAACATACGAAAGCCAGAGCGTATAGGTTGAGCCAGAGCAATATTGAAATTGATTGGCCCATTGCGCGGTGCTTGGCGGATAGAGAGAGGGGCTAGTGGTCAACAGGGAGGAAGAACAGACGTGCTGGCTTTCTTCTTTTTCGCAGGCTCCACTTCAAATCTCTTCCTACCACAAATTTTTAACAAGTTATAAATTTAAACTGCAGTCATAGGGGCGGTCAGTCATTAAACAGTGGAATGCATTTCTTTTTTTCAGGGTTGTTTTTTTTGGGGGGGTTTCTTTTTAGTTCAAATCTTTACATAGTAACATAGTAGATGATGGCAGATAAAGACCCGAATGGTCCATCCAGTCTGCCCAACCTGATTCAATTAAAAAAAAATTTATTTTTTTTTTTAATTTTTTCTTCTTAGCTATTTCTGGGCAAGAATCCAAAGCTTTACCCGGTACTATGCTTGGGTTCCAACTGCCGAAATCTCTGTTAAGACTTACTCCAGCCCATCTACACCCTCCCAGCCATTGAAGCCCTCCCCTGCCCATCCTCCACGAAACGGCCATATACAGACACAGACCGTGCAAGTCTGCCCAGTACTGGCCTTAGTTCAATATTTAATATTATTTTCTGATTCTAAATCTTCTGTGTTCATCCCACGCTTCTTTGAACTCAGTCACAGTTTTACTCTCCACCACCTCTCTCGGGAGCGCATTCCAGGCATCCACCACCGTCTCTGTAAAGTAGAATTTCCTAACATTGCCCCTGAATCTACCACCCCTCAACCTCAAATTATGTCCTCTGGTTTTACCATTTTCCTTTCTCTGGAAAAGATTTTGTTCTACGTTAATACCCTTTAAGTATTTGAACATCTGAATCATATCTCCCCTGTCTCTCCTTTCCTCTAGGGTATACATATTCAGGGCTTCCAGTCTCTCCTCATACGTCTTCTGGCGCAAGCCTCCTATCATTTTCGTCGCCCTCCTCTGGACCGCCTCAAGTCTTCTTACGTCTTTCGCCAGATACGGTCTCCAAAACTGAACACAATACTCCAAGTGGGGCCTCACCAATGACCTGTACAGGGGCGTCAACACCTTCTTCCTTCTACTGACTACGCCTCTCTTTATACAGCCCAGAATCCTTCTGGCAGCAGCCACTGCCTTGTCACACTGTTTTTTCGCCTTTAGATCTTCGGACACTATCACCCCAAGGTCCCTCTCCCCGTCTTGCATATCAGCTTCTCTCCTCCCAGCATATACGGTTCCTTCCTATTATTAATCCCCAAATGCATTACTCTGCATTTCTTTGCATTGAATTTTAGTTGCCAGGCATTAGACCATTCCTCTAACTTTTGCAGATCCTTTTTCATATTTTCCACTCCCTCTTCGGTGTCTACTCTGTTTACTGTCATTCTCCCACAAAATAAACCTTAAATAATGAACCACAACCGTTTCAAGTCATTCGCAGGCAGTCACGAGCCTACTGGGTTTTACAAAATCATCTATAGGGCTCTGGAATGTGGATCTTAAACAACACCTTTCTATTACCATCTGGAAAATCACACAGATCCTCCTGGGGGGGTTTAATCATTTCAATACTGCAAAAGCAGCTTCCAGAAGACTTTGCAATCCGCACACGCTTATCCCGCGATTGTTCCGTGGTGCCTTGAAAATATATTGGGGGCAATTTTCGACCCACGGTGGTCAGCAGATCTTAAAACCAGTGACTGTGACCTTTTGATACTGAAATTTAGCCCAGGGCCATAACCTGCTACCAGCATTGAATATCCAGCTTTTTGGGTAGCTTCAGATATTTATTTGAGTACCGGTCATAATCAGAATAGTACATGAATAACCTTTTTCCTGTTCTTCCTTTATCTGGATAGTTTCCTGGTTCATGTACTGAAAATTTCTGCTCAGCAGGTAACTCCCAACATTGCCCAACATCTGCCCCCTGGCCAGACCCTGGCACTGCCCAGATAAGGCTGAAGCAGTCTGTCCAGATTTTCACTGGCACAATCCCATTTTAACTGCCACTGAAAATCTGGGAATGAGCCAGTCAGCAAGACTCATTTAAGTATAAGCCGTCCCATGAATCACTTGCTTACTGTTTCCAAAAATACTAGGGCTAGGGGGCATGTGATGAACTACTAAGTAGTAAATTTAAAACAAACCAGAGAAAATATTTCTTCACTCAATGTGTAATTAAACTCTGGAGTTTGTTGTCAGAGAATGTGGTGAAAGCAGTTAGCTTAGCAGAGTTTAAAAAAGGTTTGGATAATTTCCTAAAAGAGAAGTCCATAGGCCATTATTAAGATGAATTTGGGAATATCCACTGCTTATTCCTAGGATAAGCAGAATAAAATCTGTTTTGCTTTTTGAGATCTTGCCAGGTACTTGGGACCTAGGTTGGCCACTATTGGAAACCAGATATTGGGTTTGATGGACCTCGCAGCTCTTATGTGAGCCAAGTCTAGGACAATCAAGCCATTGAACTCGGGCGGGATAGTACGTCTCAGAAAACCAGACGGAGACTATGTGGAGACGGACTTGGATAAAGCCCAACTGTTAAATAAATACTTCTGCTCAGTCTTCACCCGCGAGGCGCCGGGAATCGGCTCTCAGCCACAAACAAGGGTTAAACCAGTTGACCCGTTTAGTAATTTCAAGTTTACACCCAGCAGCGTCTACTGCGAGCTGTCAAAAATCAAGGTCAACAAGGCAATGGGGCCTGACAACTTACACCCTAGGGTGCTCAGAGAGTTGAGTGATGTCTTGGCGGAACCGCTATCCGCACTCTTCAATCTCTCCCTTAGTACAGGTAACGTCCCGATTGACTGGAAGACAGCTAACGTCATTCCACTCCACAAAAATGTCTCCAGGATAGAGATGGCAAATTACAGACCAGTGAGCCTCACATCAATAGTGAGCAAACTAATGGAAACCCTAATCAAATGCCAAATGGACAGGATCATGGACGAGGAGAATCTACAGGATCCCCGCCAACATGGATTTACTAAAGGGAGATCCTGCCAATCCAACCTGATCAGCTTCTTTGACTGGGTGACGAAGAAGCTGGATGCTGGTGAGTCCCTGGACATCGTCTACCTGGATTTCAGCAAAGCATTTGACAGCGTACCACACCGTAGGTTGCTGAGCAAGATGAGTTCTTTAGGATTGGGCGACACATTGACCAAATGGGTTGGGAACTGGCTTAGAGGTAGGCTTCAGAGGGTAGTGGTGAATGGCATCCCCTCCGAAATGTCAGAGGTGATAAGTGGAGTGCCACAGGGCTCCGTCCTTGGCCCGATCTTGTTCAACATCTATATAAGAGACTTGACAGAAGGGCTCCGAGGTAGAATAACATTATTCGCCGATGATGCCAAACTAAGCAATGTAGTGAGCAAAAGCACAACAGACAAAAATTCAATGGCAGACGATATGATGCATGACCTACTTCTACTGGAGCGCTGGTCTAGGTCCTGGCAACTCAGTTTCAATGCCAAAAAATGCAAAGTCATGCACCTGGGGAGCCAAAATCCATGCAAGGTTTACACCCTAAATGGCGAGATCCTGACAAGAACTGAAGCGGAAAGAGACTTAGGGGTGATTGTCAGTGAAGACATGAAGTCTGCAAACCAAGTGGAGCAAGCTTCATCCAAAGCAAGGCAAATCATAGGCTGCATACGCAGGAGTTTCGTCAGCCGTAAACCGGAAGTCATTATGCCACTGTATAGATCCATGGTGAGACCGCACCTGGAGTACTGTGTGCAATTCTGGAGGCCGCATTACTGCAAGGATGTGCTGAGACTGGAATCGGTCCAGAGAATGGCCACCAGGATGGTCTCGGGACTCAAGGAGCTCCCATACGAGGAGCGGTTAGGGAAGTTGCAGCTCTACTCACTCGAGGAACGTAGAGAGAGGGGAGATATGATCGAGACATTCAAGTATCTCACGGGCCGCATCGAGGTGGAAGAGGATTTCTTCTTTTTCAAGGGTCCCGCGGCAACAAGGGGGCATCAGTGGAAAATCAGGGGCGGGAAACTGCACTGTGATACTAGGAAGTTCTTCTTCACTGAAAGGGTGGTTGACCGCTGGAATAGTCTTCCAATCCAGGTTATTGAGGCCAGCAGCGTGCCAGATTTTAAGGTCAGATGGGATAGACATGTGGGATCTATCCCCAAAGATAAATAGGGAGGGTTATTAGAGTGGGCAGACTTGATGAGCCGTGGCCCTTATCTGCCGTCTATTTTTATGTTTCTATGTTATTGTGACATCACTGCTGAGGTTGGCTCTTTGAGGCATTATGACATCACAATCTCAGCTCTGGAATGTTGCTACTCTTGGGTTTCTGCCAGGTACTTGGGACCTGGGCTGGCCACTGTTGGAAACAGGAGACTGGGCTTGATGGACCTTTGGTCTGTCCCAGTATGGCAATTCATATGTTCTTATGTGAGCCAAGAATAGAAAATCCAGCCATTGTGACATCACTGATGAGGTTGGCTCTTAGGCATTGGTGGAATGAGGCATTATGACATCACAATCTCAGCTCTGGTATGTTGCTACTCTTTGGGTTTCTGCCAGGCATTATGACATCAGGGAAAGGGATTGGGACTTGTAGACCCAGGGACCTGGTATTCAGCACTATGAAGGTGGCCAGTAACAGTTCCTTGCTGTCTAAATAGCGCATAGCCAGCTATCTGTCAATATTCCACCGGCGCCTTTCCTCCTCTCTGCTGCTCCCCCCCACCCCCACCCCGCCCATCTCCTTAAACATTCACCTGCATGAAAAGCATCTTCCATTAGCTGCTCACGCTGGCCTCAACCCCCTTCTGACGTCACGGCCTGGTCACGGAACCAGGAAGTAACATCAGAAGGGAGCCACGGCCGGCATGAGCAACAGAGGTAAGATGCTGCTCATGCTGGCAAACATTTTAAGAGGTGAGTGGGGGGTTGGAGGAGGGGGCGCTCGAGCAGCGGGGAAGAGTGGGGGAGGCGCACAGCGCTAACCTCCCTCACTGCACCACTGCTCCCACTCACCGTAAAATTGCCTCGGTCCCTCCTGTCATTCTCTGTACAAGAAACTCCCCAACCCCTATCAGTTCTGTCTGTTTGTTCAAATTAGATTGTAAGCTCTTCTGAGCAGGGACCGTCTGTTATATGTCAAATGTGCGTTGCGCACATGTTTCAGCACTACAGAAATGATAAATAGTAGTAGTTACATAACTTTAACCATCTTTTTCTTAAATAGAATCCAGGTATTAGCATCTAAATGTTATAATGTGCAACTCCAAAGGAAGCATCTTGCAATGATGTGCATACACGAGCAACTGCCAGATTGAGGTGAGAACAATTACACTATACTGACCTTTGACATGGCGTGAGTGCTTGCGCAGATTCCAACGTACGCTTTAAACTTTATATACCGGGTCATCAACCTAAGGAAGCTCAACTCGGTTGACAACAATTAAATAAAAACTAAAGAAAGGAATAGCCAAAGTTTCAAAGAGATTCGTTTTCAAAATGTTTGGCAAAAGGAAAAGTTTTGAAGAAGTTTGCGGAAAGAATGGAACGAACTCAGAATTAAGGGGAGTTCGTGCCATAATAATAATAACTTTATTCTTCTATACCGCCATAGTCAAACTGACTTCTAGGCGGTTCACATAGAAAGAAGGCTGGACAATCAGCGAATTACACAATGTAAGAAGAAGGAAGTTAAAAAAGTTTAAAAGCCAGAGATTGACTGAAGATCTTAACTCCTTTAATTCCTTTTCTAGAAGGAAGGGAGAGTTTGAATTGTTGGATGCCTCTTGCAAAGGAAAATCTGTAAGCGTTCCATAATAAGGGAATAAAAACGCCATGTAAAATTTTAAAAGAGATGCAGGCACATTTGAACTGAATTCTAAGATAAAACCAGGAGCCAATGAAGACTCAGGAGTTGCTGGTTAGGGCCAGTCATTTTTTTTTGCTCCTAAATTTTCACCCATTTCCTTGAATCTGCCACATAGCAGACAGATCTGACTCCTTGGAGCTTCAAATCTCATGAAAGCACACTGCAACGAAGAACGTACTAGCCGTACTGGACCAGAGCAATGGTCCATTCAGCCCAGCGTCTGGTCTTCACGGAGGCCAATCCAAGTCACAAGTACCTGGCAAAAGATTCGCCAAAGAGAGACTGCAGGAATACTTTCACTGACTTTTCCATGTTCCACATTGATCTTTAATGAAAGGTGCAAAGTAATGCTCCAGGTTTGCGGCTTGATTTTCTTTTTCACGGGGAGGGAGAAGGAGAGGATATCATGAGAGATCACGGCAGTACGAACACCGTTTCTGCTGACTGATCCCTGACTGTGCTGAGCGGTGTACATCTCGTTTTCCTGCTGTTTCCCCAAATAGCCACGTGGGGGTCACACTTCAGGCTGCAGGAATGCAAAGGCAGTGCTCATCCTAAGTACAATATGAACAAACCGTTCCAAAATGTGGTAAAGCAAGCGTAGTCCTATTGCAGGGCAGCACACCCTTCCCTACCTGGGATCTCATGTGCGTGCAGTCGCTCAAGCTGAATTCCACACATCCTTGTCCAACTGTAAATACTGGTATTTCTGAGTCTCTGTTCATTCCAGCAACTTAACAAAAACCGATTCCTTCACCCCTGCCCCCATTCTTTCTCTAAACGTTACCATTACATTTGATCCTTGCAGGGACCGATATTGATATCATAATACACTTTCCTAACAAATGACATCATATCCCAGGAAGGAATAATCAGGGAAAGAGCCCTTTCTAGAGGGATTTGGAGCACAAACCAAATATGGCACAGAGCTTAGCTCAGTCTGGCTTGTTGAAAGGTACTTATAAACTAAAGTGTGTGTGAGGGAACCTGGAGGGGGGGGGGGGGAAATGAAAGAAAATCCCAATACTGCCCTCAGTTTCCTCACCAGCCTTCAAATTTCACGACTCCAGCCTTATCTGGACTGGACGTTATGCTAATGTGACGCTCATCTCCATGTCATTGGGCTCTTGTGGATGGACTGGAAGTCTCAACTATGTGTCAATTAGTCTACTATAAATGCCAGGAAGGTGAAAGGCAGAAAAACAGAAAGAAAGGCAATCTTACCACCACCCAGAAAACTACCTATTCCATTCCCAATCTGCATGGTGAGTAAAGGGTCCCCCAAAAATTTTCAAAACCTAAAAATCACAACCAGAGTAAACAAAAACATGAGGAGCATTCTGGTCTGGTCTTCAACTGGTGAAAGGGGATCCATTGCAGCAAGGAGGGAAAGCATCCAAGTGCCAGATTTGGAACTCCCCGAAGGTTCAAGTTGGCTGGAGCTGGGCAGGCACAAGACAAGCCTTGGAGGGTGGAGTGATTCCAGGAGAGGCGGCACTGACAGCGATGGCTGGAGAGCTGACCATTGGAACAGACCTGCCAAACAGCCCCCTCGCCACGGAGTACGTCAACGATTTTGACCTGATGAAATTCAACGTGAAAAAGGAGCCACTGGGAAGAGCTGGCCGCATGGTGAGACAGTGCAACCGCCTCCAGCCCACCGGCTCCCTCTCTTCCACTCCCATCAACACCCCCTCCAGTTCTGTGCCCTCCTCTCCCAGCTTCAGCCCCACAGAGCAGAAAACTCACCTGGAAGACTTGTACTGGATGGCCAGCTCCTACCAGCAGATGAACCCCGAGGCGTTGAACCTCACCCCAGAAGATGCCGTGGAAGCTCTGATCGGGCCCCATCAGGTCCCGCAGCAGCTGCAAGGGTTTGAGACCTTCAGGCACCATCACCATGAATATGCAGGGTCAGCCATGAAGACCTGGCAAGCAATGGGTATCATCGCCACCACCAGGCCTCTCCGACCCCTAGAACCTCCTCTACATCACCCCAGCTACAGAACACGCACCCACAACACCAATCCTCAAGCAGGTTCTTTATGACTTATTTGTTGTGAAGGATTCATGACGGTGGTAGGCAAGAATCACTATTGAAACCAAGCTTGACATTGGGAGAATGGTCTGGTCGTCCACTAAGCTTTCAGGGCATCTTAAGCTGGATTGTGGCAAGCAATGTGAAGGAGTGGTACTATGAAGCATCTAAAATTGAAAACAGCTGACAGTGGCCCACAGCTGGGAGAAGGTCACCCAGACACAGGGAATGAGTATACAAATGTGTTATACGAGTTGTGTTGAGATAGTGTAGTACTATCTGCAACGAAGATGTGGATGCAACACCTACCCCTGTGATAATGGTTCTCACATGAATGTAAGAATCATATGTCAATGCTGATTTAGGAGGGAGTTTTCATTACATTTTCAAATTTTTTTTAAGTTTTTCTCAGTTTTAGGATGTTGTCTTGATTTGTTTTATAGATTCATTTTGATAACTTTTTTGTATGTGTGTTAAACCTTTGAACACTATAAATCTCTTGTAGGCGTTTTAACTTGTGCTTGCTCATAATCAAGCTTGCGTGCACTAAAAGTTTTAAAGCGCCAAAACCGAGTAAACGTGCTAACGAGTGCACAACCCTATCATTTAGAAAAACCTGTGTTGTCGGCAACGGCATGAACGGGATCTCCAAAGGTGTATCATTGTCTTGCACTTTCCGGGGGGAGGGGGGAGGCGTCACACAATTTTATTTGTCACGATCATTCGGCCACAGCCACAGAAAGGTTCTTAAGCACTGATTTAGGGGCATAAGAAATTAGCAAAGAAAATCAGAGGAAAACAGTACAGCAGCCAAGGTTTCCGAAGCCCCCTCAAGTCTGTTGGTCCTCACTCATCTCCCTATTTTCCCAAAGATTTCTGCTCCCATGCTTTGAAAAGCCTGAGAGATGCAGGAAAAGTGAGCAGCTGGCATTCCGCATTGTTGGGGGAGGGGGAGTTTTGAATCACGGTGAATCTTCTAGCTTGTCGGCTTTGCAAGGCCCTTCTTTTCATCCCAATGTATTCAAAACATAGCTTTAAAAAGGATGTTAGTTCTGAGGCCAAAAGGAAAATTATCAATATGTCCTAGAATTTTGAGGTCCTGGAAAATGCAGGTGTAAAGTCACCTCTTTGGACGTGTTGCAGTTGGGTCATTTGGATCAAACCCATCAACTAACTGCAATATCGCAGTCTGGTTCTATATTTATTGCCCAGTTACGACCACTTCGCTCCCCCTCTCCCACCCCATCTGCCCAAATTGACTTTCTAGGCTGGGATCATACATCTGTCTCTGAAAAGCTCTTAGCTAACAGATCACCAGGCCAATCTGGATTTCAGGCTAGCCCTAATGAATATGCATGAGAGAGACTTGCATATAATGGAAGTGACAGTAGGGTTACCATATGGCTCCAGAAAAAGGAGGACAGATTAAGACATCGTCTACTGAAAGCAATGGAAGGAAGGAGGACAGAGAGAGACATCTGGGCTTTACTTCTTTTGAAATTAGATTAGATAGGCTGGGGCTCTTCTCTCTGGAAAAAAGGAGACTCAGGGGAGATATGATAGAGACCTTCAAGATCATGAGGGGCATAGAGAGGGTGGATAGGGACAGATTCTTCAGACTGAAGGGGACAACAAGTACGAGGGGGCATTCGGAGAAACTGAAGGGAGATAGGTTCAAAACAAATGCAAGGAAGTTTTTTTTCACCCAAAGGGTCGTGGACACATGGAATGCGCTACCGGAAGAAGTGATCAGGCAGAGTACGGTACAGGGATTCAAACAGGGATTGGACGGATTCCTGAGGGATAAAGGGATCGTGGGATACTGAGAGAGATGCTGGGATGTAACACAGGTATAGAAAGCTAACCAGGTAATAAGTATAGTAACCCAATAGGTCGTACATGTGCAAGACCGGAGGGTTAGGACTACGATGGGAAGATAGGACTTAAATGAGAAAACAAGGTGGCAAGTGAGCCCCTTCTGGTGATGCAGACAGGCGTGACCTGTTTGGGCCGCCGCGCGAGCGGACTGCCGGGCAGGATGGACCTATGGTCTGACCCGGCGGAGGCACTGCTTATGTTCTTATGTTCTTATGTTCTTATGAAACCAATAGAAGCAAAACCCGGATGTCATAAGAACATAAGATTTGCCGCTGCTGGGTCAGACCAGTGGTCCATCGTGCCCATCAGTCCACTCACGCGGCGGCCCTTAGGTCAAAGACCAGTGCCCTAATTGAGTCTAGCCAGTAGGAATTTATCCAACCTTGTCTTGAATCCCTGGAGGGTGTTTTCCCCTATAACAGCCTCCGGAAGAGCATTCCAGGTTTCTACCACTCTCTGGGTGAAGAAGAACTTCCTTACGTTTGTACGGAATCTTTTCCCTTCTAACTTTAGCGAGTGCCCTCTCGTTCTCTCTACCTTGGAGAGGGTGAACAGTCTCTCTTTCTCTACTAAGTCAATTCCCTTCAATATCTTGAATGTTTCGATCATGTCCCCTCTCAGTCTTCTCTTTTCAAGGGAGAAGAGGTCCAGTTTCTCTAATCTCTCACTGTCCAGCAACTCCTCCAGTCCCTTAACCATTTTTGTTACTCTTCTCTGGACCCTTTCGAGTAGTACTATGTCCTTTTTCATGTACGGCGACCAGTGTTGGATGCAGTATTCCAGGTGGGGGTGTACCATGGCCCGGTATAACGGCATGATAATCTTTTCAGATCTGTTTGTGATCCCCTTCTTAATCATTCCTAGCATTCTGTTTGCCCTTTTCGCCACTGCCGCACGTTGCGTGGATGGTTTCATTGACTTGTCTACAAGTACTCCCAAGTCTCTTCTCTCTGAGTATAGCACCGGACATCCTGTATTCGGTTACCAACATGCATCACCTTGCATTTATCCACGTTGAACCTCATTTGCCATTTCGCGGCCCATTCCTCGAGTGTGTTTATGCCTCGTTGTAGGTCTTCGCAGTCCTTCTGTGTCCTCACTACTCTGAATAACTTTGTATTGTCCGCAAATTTAATCACCTTGCTTGTCGTACCAATTTCTAGGTTGTTTATAAATATGTTGAAGAGCACCGGCCTGAGCACCGAACCCTGCAGCACTCCACTCGTGGCGCTTTTCCAGTCCGTGTATTGTCCATTTACCTCCACAGTCTGTTTCCTATCTGCCAACCAATTTTTAATCCACATGAGTATAGCAATTTTTCGTCCTCCTTTTTCTGGAGCCATATGGTAACCCTACTGTGACTAGATCATTTTATGATACCATATTCTCCATCCAGGACACTTAGATCAACGGAACAGCATTTACTGACTATCCCGTCTCTAAAAATAATAGGTACCAGAAGATCTACAGTTTTTTCAGTCATAGCACCCCAGCTTTGGAACAACTTACCAATCTATCTACATGGAGAAACCTTATTAGAAAAATTTAAAAGCACATCAAAATGCCACCTATACAAAGAGGCATTTGCGTCATAGATAGGATAATTCATCTATCATTAATCCCAGGCTCAAATACCTAATTTTAACCAGACCTTATGTATAGATCACAACCTCCCCTATCCTCTTTTTTAGGCTTAGCCATATTTTTAAAACATTCTTCATCACCCTCCTGATGTTATTTCTCTAAATGTGTTCTTACTTTCTTCAAAGATTGTAATTCTCCCCTCTTCCCTTTTGTATCGCTAATTACGTGTGTACATATATTGTATGTTTATTTGTATAAATTGTTTTATTTTTGTCTCCTAATTTTAAATTGTCATACGCATACAAGGATCTCCCTTACGAAGAACGGCTGGATAAATTACAGCTATACTCGCTCGAGGAGCGCAGAGAGAGGGGCGACATGATCGAGACATTCAAGTATCTCACGGGCCGCATCGAGGTGGAAGAAGATATCTTCTTTTTCAAGGGTCCCGCGGCAACAAGGGGGCATCCGTGGAAAATCAGGGGCAACAAGGGGGCATCCGTGGAAAATCAGAGGCAGGAAACTGCACGGGGACACCAGGAAATTCTTTTTCACTGAAAGGGTGGTTGATCGCTGGAATAGTCTTCCACTTCAGGTTATTGAGGCCAGCAGCGTGCCTGATTTTAAGGTCAAATGGGACAGACACGTGGGATCTATTCACAGAGAAAGGTAGGGGAGGGTCATTGGGGTGGGCAGACTAGATGGGCCGTGGCCCTTATCTGCCGTCTATTTCTATGTTTCTATGTTTTCTATGAAGTATTTGATATTGCGTGTACATGAAATTTTTGATAAACTTGAAACTTCCATTATATGCAAATCTCTCTCATGAATATTTGAGGACATGTCCGAGGGTCCGGGCGGCTTTTCAAAACCCGGCTCTTTGTCCAGGTTTTGAAAAGTTGTGTCGAGCAGGGAGACCTAATTTTCATTGTCCTTCTCTGTACCTTTTTCGAGGTACAGCGACCAGAATTGCACACAATATTCGAGGTGTACCGATACATCTTTGTTTTCCATTCCTTTCCTGATAATTTCCAACATTTTATTTGCTTTCTTAGCTGCCGCCGCACACTGAGCCGAGGGTTTCAACGTATCCTCAACAATGACTCCTAGATCCTTTTCCTGGGCAGTGACTTCTAACATGGAAGCCGGCATCACTTTGCACTTTGCTATTTTGATGCCCAGCCTCCCAGTCCCACAAGGTCCTTTTGCAATTCTTCACAATCCTCTTGCGATTTAACAGCTTTGAACTATAACCCCCTTTAGTGTTACAGGGAAAGCCAAGACTGGATCGGCCTGTTCCACTGACCTGGGGGCAGCCCTCCTGTTCTTTGCACATTCCAGTAGATCTTGCCTATAAAGGGCTGCACAGAGGCCATGAATTGATGCCAGAAAGTTTAATCAGTGATGCTGACGCTGCCTTTTTGCACATTTCATGCATTCTGCTTATGTTCAAGCTCCAGAAATAGAATTTTCATTTTGTTCTAATTTTAATGCAAGGAGTTATTTTTAATACCAAAATAAAGATTTGTCCCAGCATTCCCCTAGCCTAACTTTTCAAGTCCCTTTAAAATCTCCAAGGGTGGTGGGATGGGAGAAGTTGGATATAAATTAAAGCTTATTTTGATACGTCGGCATTCAGAACCCTGGTCCAATCCCTCGTACTAAGTCAACTTGACTACTGTAACATCGCCTACTTAGCCATTTCCCCAAAAAATATGCGACGTGTACAACTAATGCAAAATGCAGCGGTCAGATTAATCTTCGGACTAAAGATCATGTACATTGGCTACCGATGGAAGCACGCATAAAGTTTAAATTCGCCTGCTTCTGCTTTAAAGCGCTAAACGGACTTGCCTCTAAATACATAATTGACCTTTTCTCCTTCTCTGCCAACAGACACAAGAGAAGCTCTCATCCTACTTCGTTTCCCCCCCAGTTAGAGGTTGTAAACTGAAAAAACACCATGAACACCTTCTTTCACATCAAGCAGCATTGTGGGGTAAAGACCTAGATCAACTGCTTTCGCCCACGACTTATGAGGAATTCAGAAAACGTCTAAAAACTCAACTGTTCCTAAAGTATCTAGACAACTGACCCACTCATCTTCTTTCTCCTCCTATTAATCTCTTTCTCCTCAACAACGCATTTCTGGTCCTATTAACTCTCCTCTTCCCCCTTCTTAAATTCAATCAATTTGTACCTCGCTTAATCTATTGTAAACCGCATAGAACTTAACGGTTTTGCGGTATATAATCTGTTATTATTATTTTTTTTTTTAGTTCAAATATTTTATTGATTTTAATATACAATGTACATTAAATATGAAAGAGAAATGTTAACGAGGCAAGATACCGACATGTTGAACAAAAAAATGAAATGCATACAATAATATCCACGTGATACAACAAGCTGATCTAAGCCTATATATAGAAGAGGAATGTTGACACAACACACAGTCATAGTTACTAGAGCGTTCAAGATGCAGAGAGACAACATGACAATAGACCGAAACCAGATCCTGTTATTATTATTATTATTATTATTATAAATGTCATAGCAGGCTTAATTGAGATGAAAGAGGGTCCTGGGACCCTGCCTTAGAAAAACATATTTCTACGCACTAGGGATCGGCAAACATTTTTGGTTCATTTCGGTTTCGTTTGGCCTTTTTCCAGTTTTCAGACTTTTTTTTCAGTTCATTTCACTTGGTCATTTGAACAGAAACTCCAGTGCTTGACACCTAGGTTAATGCGTATTCAATTGATTCAGGATACAGGAGACATTTTATGTCACACTCGGAAAGTAAAAACCGAAAGAGAAAACTGTAGGCAGTATATACAAAATGCCGGCTGTGTTTATTAACTATTGTCACCCTTTGTTTTACATACCCTGGGACCCGACATGGTCCGTGTTTCGGAAAACACGCCTTCTTCAGGGGTCCGTTTAATTGTAAATTGGTAATAAGCAAAGCGCCTGTGTTAAAGCAACCGTACGCCGCAAAAGCGAAACGCTGGAGCGAAAAACTCAGAAAGTAAACACTTGCTAACGAATGCACATTCTTACCCGGCACAAGCGGAAATATACTTGAGCGTGTGGCACAGTGGTTAGAGCTATGGCCTCAGCACCCCGGGCAAGTCACTTAATCCCTCCATACATAAGGTAGAGTGTGAGCCCACCAGAACAGACGGGGAAAATGCTTGAATACCTGAATGTAAACCACTTAGGTTATAAGTGGTATAGAAATACTCTAAATAAAGGTGGGTGTGATCCTGAGTTGCACACGCAACAAAAGTAGTTAATAAGCCATTAACGATCAATAGTTGGCATTAATTTGGAGTTCCACTTCTTGGCGTGCCGGGGGCGTGTTTGGGGGCAGGGAGCAGTTAGCACAGCTGCATCGTTGCATGGTTAGCATAGGAGTCCTTAATGCCTAGTTTAAGACTCCCACAAACATGGCATTAATGAGACACACAGGGAGGAGAGCGTGGCCTAGTGGTTCGTGCCGCTGCCTCCACCCTTTCAGGTTCCTGCTCCCAGTGACCCTGGGCAAGTCTTCCAAATAGGGTTTCCAGATTTTTTTTTTACTTTAGTAAAATCCGGACTTCTAGATCCCCCAGGCCCGCCCAGTTCTACCCATCCCCGCTCTGTTATGCCCCAGTCCCGCCCCCAATCCTGCTCTAGTCCCGCCCCCGCTGCCTCCTGCCCGACGCAATTTCAAGGACCCCTTCTGGACCCCTGGACATGTCTTCGAAAAGGAGAATATGTCCAGGGGAATCCGGATGTCTTGTAACTCTACATCTAAACCTCCATTACCCAGGTACTACAGATAGGACAGATAGAGAAAATCCCTAAAAGTATCTGATTGTATTGTAAACCACTTTGCAAAGGCAGTTATTAAATAAACTGTACGAAACGTGCCCTTGACAAGCAGGAAAGCCCCACTAATACCACAGACCACTCCATAGCACAGCCTTCATCCTTTTATAGGGTTACCAGATAGCAGGGAAAACCCAGACATGTTATAATCATCATTTCTTTATATGCTGCCATACCGGGGAGGTTCTAAGCGGCTCATAGCATGAGAAAAACAATACATACATACATTTTCCATAAGAATCGCAATAAAATACAATAAAAGGCAGAATATACATTTCAATAAAATTGATCCCAATAAAAGATACAAAACATTTCAATAAAATTGATCAAGATGAAAAAGCAAACCATGCAGGTAAGAAACAAAAAATAGAATGCAAACATGGTTAAAATAGGAGAAAAGGTAAAACCATTACGATGTCAGTCTATTAAATAATTAGAGGACTGTCCAAAACCCAGTTTTTCCAGGTCTTGGAAAGCTCCGGCCACGTCTAGAGGGGGTCTCTGAGCATGCGCAGATGACATAGCACGCGTCCGTGCGTGCTCGGAGACCCTCAGACGCGGCCCTGAGGTCAGGAACGAAGAGACGAGGCTCTCAGTTGGTGGAGCTGGGGGTGGAACGGAGCGAGGCTGGGGGGTGGAACGGAGCGAGGCTGGGGGCAGAACGGGGCGTGGCTGGGGCAGAACGGAGCGTGGCTGGGGCAGAACGGGGCGTGGCTGGGGCAGAACGGGCGTGACAATGCAAAATATGGTAACTGTCTTTTCATGCCTAGATCCTCAAAGCAGCTGACACTCTTCATGGGATGATTTTAGCTTCAAAGTTCATCTTTTCATTTGCTAAAGAGGTGGCTTCATGCAGGAAAATAGCCAGTTCTATAGCCAAGCTGCTTTGGGGAAGAACCAAATTCAATGTATTGCGTTGATGGCTGAGTTTAGAAAAAAGGGAGTGGGCTGATGCTGTTCCGAGGATTCACTGGGGACAGCTGACAAACAGACTAAAAAAATGCCTTTAACTTTTGCATTCTTGGCTCCATCCGCAACTGCAAAGGGCGAACCTGCTGGTAGCCCGTCTGCAAATTGTCTGGTGTGGTGAGCATCCCCTAACTCCTCCCCCTCCCCAGCAAGCTATGATTTATAACCTCATAAATAAAAAAAAAAAGAAGCAATCATAGAAAAGGCTTAGCAGATCAGAAAATGGTTTATGAAACTATTCAAATACCTTTACTAGGTTGAATGCGTTTTTAGTAACTTCTCGCTCTTTGGACTGGCTTCCCAATGAATCACTTATCACAGAAGCACCTGTAAAATGTCAATTGGACATTTTTTTTTTCTCTCTTCCCCCCCCCCCCCCCCCACCCAGTATTCAATGGCTGAATCAGTTCCCCTTTCCACAGCTTCCTCAAGACTTTTGGAACACGACTGCAGTTTCTCCCTCTTTGCAGAGGATTTGATGCAAAGTCTTTTGAGTGCAGAAGCAAAGTCTGGTGGAAATCCACAAGAAAAGAAACAGGAAAGCAATGAAGCATGGATTGTGCAACTCTTGCAATACGAGGGACGATCCAAACGGAGTTTCAGGTGGCAGAAAAAGCATGCAAATGACATCTGCAGAGACAAGAAAGAGGACTCAGAAAAGAAAACTGGCTAAAGAAATATTAAGAACATAAGAACATAAGAAGTTGCCTCCGCTGAGGCAGACCAGAGGTTCATCTCGCCCAGCGGTCCGCTCCCGCGGCGGCCCATCAGGCCCACTGCCTGAACAGTGGTCTCTGATTAATTTTATAATTTACCTCTAATCCTGTCCCTATAACCTTACCTCTACTCCTATCTGTACCCCTCAATCCCTTTGTCCTCCAGGTACCTGTCCAGACCTTCTTTGAAGCCCTGTAGCGTGCTTCTGCTTATCACATCCTCTGGTAGCGTGTTCCATGTATCCACCACCCTCTGGGTGAAAAAGAACTTCCTGGCGTTTGTTCTAAACCTTTCCCCTTTCAATTTCTCTGAGTGCCCCCTTGTACTTGTGGTTCCCCTTAGTTTGAAAAATCTGTCCCTGTCCACTTTTTCTATGCCCTTCATGATCTTGACGGTTTCTATCATGTCTCCCCTGAGTCGTCGCTTTTCGTTGTAGCAAATGTGTACATGGCTTTTAGATTATGAAAACACATCAGTGACTTACAGTATAGCAGTGAACAATAATCTATTCAAAAACTTCTGGATTTCAGTTTGACTGAAGGCTAGATTTCCAAAACTTTGCGGTAAACACTGATGGGCCGCTGTCGCAGCTGTTGTAGCCATTTCAAAAAGGCGAGTCATTCTCAAAAAAACACACATGCAGAAGAGGTTGGCCGAGAGTAGCGAAGGTTCGCTTAATTTACATGAGATGAGTCGCTGGCGATAGTGATCGGCACAGGCGCAGAATGTACCACGAAAGAGGCGTAAATGTGCGCATGTGCCGGGAAAAGCAATGCCGTAAGCGGGATGTCAATCATAGGCATGTCAGAGCTACTGGATGAAGGGAGGAGAGAAGCAACGTCGGCTTTCAACAAGCGCGCTTAAGACGTGCCTTTTCTCCCCCCAAAACTGCTCAAATTCATGTAAATCTTGCAATTCGTTTTTAATGTCAAATTTTATCATGGACCAGAGCCAGAAACACATAAGACACGGCTATAATACACATGCTCATGAAGTGTGATTTTGTCCACCACCACCCCTAAAAAAATACTATAATTTATGAGAATCATGTAGTGCTTTCTTTTGGGGGTTTTTTTCTCATGAGCCACAGTCAAAACACACTCCAGAGATGCACTTTTCACAGTACAGTACTCCCCTGAAATTCATGGAGGTTCCGTTCCAGGACCCCCCGTCAATTTTGAGAAACTTCGAATGCGGTTTTCAGACAGGGGAGATAGGAGAGGGGCAGCTGGAGCACCGGCGGGTGGAGGAAATCACTCGCGGTCTGCTCCGACCGCCTCTTCCTGTAGTGAAGTCGGGCTACACCAATCAGGAGCTGCTTTGACACGCAGCTCCTGATTGGTGTAGCCCGACTTTACTACAGGAAGAGGCGGTTGGAGCAGACTGCGAACGACTGGGTCCACGATTCACGAACCGCAAATTCACGGGGGAACACTGTACTGGCACCCCCGGACCAGTCGCTGGTTTTTGGTTACCAAAAGCCAACACCACGCTTGGAGAATCTCTCGTCGATGTTGAAGAATCCACCGCAGTGCTCGTTTAAACATTGATGAGTCCATTTGCATGGCAGAATCGGAACTGCTAGAAAGCCATTTTGATAATCCGCCACTAAAAAAATATGTGCGCTAAACCGGTTTAGCGACAGCGTTAAAGACAATCTTAAGTTTTGAGAATCTGGCCCTGAGTCTGAGCCCAAGGGTAATTATCAGAAGAGTGGATACCCCTCAACAACTTTGACTGGCTGCCGACATATGTGTGAAAGCCTTTGCATGACACATGTTCCTTTGATGGATTCAACCAACGGGGAAACGGAGGAGAGATCAGCAATGCCTTTCTTGCTCCCTAGCACCTCCCTGTGGCCAGACTGATTAATAGGCCAGAGACGGTTTCTCTCATGTGTTGGATGTGAAAGTATGAAGAGGATATTTTCCTAAACTCTGGAGGACAACATTTGAAGAAGTTCAAAAAGAGATCATGTCCTCTTAAAAGACAGTGTGTGGTAGCCCTAGGTACTATGCTAGACATTTATGTGGCTGTTAAGCAGACTGGGAACGAGCGTACCATATTTTGCTGGCATGTGCGTTAGCAAAGTGGACAAGTGAGGATGAGAGGTGCCCCTCCACCACCCTTGTCTTGCCCTCCTCAGTTCCTTCCTCGATCCCGCCTGCCGTGCATGATCCCCCCTCCAGCTCCTTCCCTGATCCCTCCTGCCAAGCTCACCCCTCCCTTTCCTTCCCTTCCCCTGTACCTATAGCTAAAGTTGCCGCTTGCGCGGTCAACAGCATGCTACTCGCAACCCTGTCGGCTCTTCCCCTGACATCGCTTCCTATGTGCAGGAGAGCCGACGGGGTCATGAAGAACACGTTGTTGACCGCCGCAAACAACTTCTTCAACAAAAGGTTTGGGGAAGAGAAGGGGGCATACACGTGGAGGGGAGGAATGGGAAGAGGCGGGGTGGAGAGAAGGAGGGGTGTCGGCACCCCCACCAACATGGCACCCGAGGCGGACCCACCCCCCTCACTACACCAAGTAAGCTCATAAGTTATAAAGGCCCTCTTTTACTAAGGTGCGCTAACCAATCAACCCACACTAAACGCTAACGCGTGCTTGTTAGTCTATGAACGTGTGCTAATCTGTTAGCGCACCTTAGTAAAAGAGGGGAATAGAATTATATTCTATTTAGGCATTTGAGCTAAATCTACACCTCGGCACTCCAATCAGCCGTAGGGCTGGTTTAACTGATCGTTCCAGGTCAATAGATGCATTTTTTGGGCCAGTTGTGCTACTGTTTCTAGAAAGGAAAGTAGGGCTTAAATCAGGGCTTTTCTTACTGCTGACATTTATTCATCCACTAAGTGCAAATGTTTAGAAAACTAGCACGCAGGCGTATATGGCTGCACATTTCACGGGCCTAGACTTCTACTACCGTTTATCATTTCTATAGCGCTCCCAAATGCATGCAAGAGATGGTCCCTGCTGGAAAGAGCTTACAGTCTAATTATGGCAGACACACAGGACAAAGGGTGAATCAATGAACGGAAAATCAAAGGGGCTCTCTCAGATGCTACAGAAGTGCCAGTCTATAAATAGTGGAACCCTGTTACTGAGCTGCCAGTGTAAAATGGTCTTAGGGCGGAACTTTCCGGCTCGTCGAGCCCATTTCTCCCAGAGATATAAAACAGGCCTTTTTCTTTCCTTTAATTTTTGCCAGTCCCGTGCTAATTTTTCCATTACGGTGTGGGGCTGGCAAAAATCTTTACGCGGGTGCGCCTTCTGTGTCCCGAGTTAACCCTGCGTTCACCAGTTAGCGTGCTAATGTGAACGCACCAGCTGGTTCGCACTTCCCATTCCCTGCCCGTGCCACGCCCCTCCCACAACATAATTCAAAAAATAAATAGGGTGCAATTAGTGCGCACAAACAAGGACGCTTTGGCACGCCCTAGTTAGTTATTAGGGTTTATTGACCGCCTTTCTGAATAGATTCACCCATGGCAGTATACAGCAGGTATAGTTTCACATCACATTTAAAATTTAGGGATCAAAATTCAAAGTCACTTAACCCTTTAATTGGCAGGTGGTGAAACGGCTGCTTTGCGCAACTTGATGTTGAACGAGAGCGACAGTGCCAAGTAAAGGGTTAACAGGCCATAAATGGCTCCTGGTCGGTTAATTTGCCTGTTCGGGTCTAAGCGTTAATTTTCTGTGGTACTTAACCAGTTAATGCCTCTGAAAATAACCGGTTAGTGTCAAACTGAAAACCGGCTATTTTGGGGGTGTTCCGGGAGCAAAGTTGGCACTTGGCCAAATAACTGCCGAAATTCAGCAGATTAACAACATAAAGAGTGCCACATAAAAGTCAGTCCTAACCTTTTTACAGTATCCCATAACTGGCTCCAGAAACCTGAATATCAGGCCTTAGTGGATGGACCATTCGGGTCTTTATCTGCCGTCATCTACTATGTTACTATAAGCCTCATGCAAAGTCCTACTCCACTAAACAGACAATTCTTGACAAGGGGTAAAATCCGAGACATGTAGGAGGTGGGATTTTAATAAACGGATTATTTATCGGTATTAATCTAAAGGCAGAAATAGCAGATAGATGTTTACACAAATAACTTACCCATACAAAGTTTGACTTGTACAGGTCTATTAGCTGAACAGACGTGAACCGCTGAAAGGTGCCCTTCACATATAACGTTAAAATTCACAGCTGACATGGTACAGCCGCTGAAAGATGCAGAGATGTTGCATCCTCTGATTCTAATGGTCGCTGTTCACTTGCAAAGTCTTCTGGAAAGCTGATGCTTTTTTCCTGGCGGTCAGCTTTGCTCATATGTCGCTTTGAAGTATTCTTTATTCCTAAAAATGAGCGCTATTCATTTGTTTCTCAGAGAAAACCTTTCAACTATTCTCATTGTCCCCCCACCAATCATGCGGCCTTCTCGGAACTACCCAGTTTGTGCAAACATAGATATGAAAACTCATTTACTCGTACTTTTTAACAGTTTATTATGAGTACGGGCATAAGAATGGCCATCCTGGGACAGACCGAAGATCCATCAAGCCCAGTCTCCTGTTTCCAACAGTGGCCAACAGGTCCCAAGTACCTGGCAGGAACCCCAAGAGTAGCAACATTCCAGAGCTGAGACTGTGATGTCATAATGCCTCATTCCACCAATGCCTAAGAGCTAACCTCATCAGTGATGTCACAGTGGCTTCATTGTTCTATACTTGGCTCACATAAGAACATAAGAATTGCCATACTGGGACAGACCGAAGGCCCATCAAGCCCAGTATCCTGTTTCCAACAGTGGCCAACCCAAGTCCCAAGTACCAGGCAGAAACCCCAAGAGTAGCAACATTCCAGAGCTGAGATTGTGATGTCATAATGCCTCATTCCACCAATGCCTAAGAGCCAACTTCATCAGTGATGTCACAATGGCTTCACTGTCCTATACTTGGCTCACATAAGAACATAAGAATGGCCATACTGGGACAGACCGAAGGTCTATCAAGCCCAGTATCCTGTTTTCAACATTGGCCAACTTGGGTCCCAAGTACCTGGCAGAAACCTAAAGAGTAGCAACATTCCAGAGCTGAGCTTGTGATGTCATAATGCCTCATTCTACCAATGCCAACCTCATCAGTGATGTCACAATGGCTTGATTGTCCTGTACTCCAGCCCAGCCAGCAGATTAACCATTCCCCTTAACTGTATCCATGGCATCCTGTTTGTCTGTTTAGATTGTAAACTCTTCGGAGCAGGGACTGTCTTTTTTGTGACTGTACTGCGTTGCGTACGTCTGGTATCGCTATAGAAATAATTCATAGTAGTAATAGTCTTTAGGAAGCAGAGCTGAGATTGTGATGTCACAATGCCTCATTCCACCAATAAAAGCCAATCTCATCAGTGATGTCACAATGGCTTTATTGTCCTATACTTGACGCACATAAGAATTGCCTTATTGGGACAGACCGAAGGTTCATCAAGCCTAGTGTCCTGTTTCCAACAGTGGTCAACCCAGCTCCCAAGTACCTAAGCTAGGAATAAGTAGTAGGTTTCCCCAAGTCCATCTCAATAATGGTCTATGGAGAGTGGTGTAGTAAGTGGGGGCATGGTCTTCCTAAGAACGTTGAACCCTCCTCCTCTCCTTGCTACCCGTACGCGCCTCTTGCCTTCCCCCATACCTTTTTTACTTCCCCGGCATGAGATTGAGGCCCGCGTCAGCATCGGCACTCTGACATCACTTCTGGGATCCACACCTAGGAAATGATGTCAAAGGGCGGGCTGACACTGACGTGGGCATGCTGCTTATGCTGGAGAAGTTAAAAAGGCACAGGGAACGGGAAGGGTGTGCGCAAGCAGCATGGGGGAGGGGGACTTCTCTTTTAGGAAATGATCCAAACCTTTTTTAAACCCTGCTAAGCTAATTCCATTTTAGGACCTTAAACTGTACACTCAATCAAGTTACAGGGAAATACCTTTTAACCCAATAGGAGGAAATTTTTTTTCACTCAGAGAATTGTTAAGCTCTGGAACGCATTGCCAGAGGTTGTGATAAAAGTGGATAGCATAGCTGGTTTTAAGAAAAGTTTGGACAAGTTCCTGGAGGAAAAGTCCATAGTCTGTTAGAAAGACATGGGGGAAGCCACTGCTTGCCCTGGATCGGTAGCATGGAATATTGCTACACTTTGGGTTTTGGCCAGGTACTAGTGACCTGGATTGGCCACCGTGAGAACGGGATACTGGGCTTGATGAACCATTGGTCTGACCCAGTAAGGCTGTTCTTATGCATGAGAGTTTTCTTCCTGATTTGGATTTTATGAGCAGCCTGTGATCAGCTTACCGGTAGATCATTCTGTGTGATAGCTGGTCCGCCATGCAAGAGCCTGGCTCCCGGCAAAGAGGCCTCTGAGATACCATCATTTTTTCATCTACTCAGAAGTCAGTAAATCACCACAAAATGCTGTTCATTAAAGACATACGTATGTTTTCTGGTCGAACACAAAAATCTTAATCCTTGCTCCAGACGTGCTAGATTGCTTTAAACAGTCTGCAGTTACATTCATTAATCTTCGCTGCCCGCCCAACCGGGGCTTGTAGTGAAGAAGAAGCGGCACTGGCAGAATCAGTGACCCACTACGAATTGGTCCTGAAAGGTCCACCAGCCTAAACAGACTTTTGCTGATCCAACACTTGTTAAGAGGCTCAACAAAGGGCCTGTGTGGCTCATCTGATGAGCCGCTCTCTTTTGGTCCTCTTTGCAGCGGCTTGTGATGGATGAGCAGTCTGACTTTGAGGGGGAAGATGCAGCTCCTGGTATGGGGCCTTTTCTCATTTTTAAATTTGTTCGCAATAAATCACAGGTGCAAGGAGGACAGCAACAGTTTCATTACACCTACGTGCTGCGGTATCAATCACGCCAACAGGACGGCTTGTGGACAGTTCATTTTGGGGCTGGACTTCTGATCCAGAGCTGTTTCCATCCTGGCTTGTTGTAAGCGCTCCAAAAATGTTAAAAAGTCTGTAAGGAAGCAGAATAAAGACGGGCTATCTGTGTGAATGCCACTTTCTGAGCACGCATTTCTGTGTTTAACTCGGTGTCTCTCAAACTTTTTTAGTTCTGGCACACCAAACGGAGCAAATGTGTTTTTTGAGGCACCTTATAATTGCAATTATAAAATTGCAAAACCAACAAAAAATTAAATTTGCATCTTTTATTTAAAGTTCCTTAAGCTATGTATGGGTAATTGTTCAAAATATTTTTATTGGTTTTATAGATAGGAAAATAACAATAGAGAAGCTTCCGAGGAAGCCCGAAAAGAAGTCGAAATGACAACTCCCGCCAAGTACATCAAATCACAATAAGAAAATATGTCAGCAAGAAAATACATAAGCATCATACAATACAGTCTTCTCGCAGTAACATAGTATATACAAACACAAATAAGTTGATAGGGTAGTGAGTACAAAACCATTATTGAGATGGAGAAAGAAAAAACCCAAGATGATGCAAAGCAAATCCAGGTACTGTAGTTACAGAAAGGGGCAGTGCGGAGTCTTAAGAATTTTGCATAGTAGAATAAACGATAAGAAGTGTAAATAAATTAGTCCAACGGATTCAGAATGCCGCGGCCAAGCTCATCTTCGCTAAAAGTAAATTTGACCATGTCTCCCCGCTCCTGGCCAAGCTCCACTGGCTTCGCCAGGGTCCACTATAAATGCGTCTGTTTAACTTTCAAAATCCGATATGGTATCCTCCCTCCCTTTATCCCTCTTTCTTGGAATTCCTCAAACCCTAATACCACCAGATCCTCCCACAAATTAAAACTATCCTTCCCCTCGCTAAAAGGCATTTCCCACACAGGAAAGCTAGGGACCTCCCTTCACTTCAAAATCACTGAGCTCTGGAACAACCTTACCTCCCCTCTTCGGAACTTGAGCTCTCTCCAAGTTTTCCGCAAACATCTGAAAACCTGGCTTTTCTCAAAAAATGTAAGTCTCCCTCCAACTTAGGAATCAAGGAAACTCTTATATCTTGGCATCCCAAGTCCTCTAAATTTTCTTCACACTTCTACCTCTAACCCTCTGTTGTAGTTCCTTCCTATTTCTCCTACTGTAAACCGCGTCGAGCTCTACGAACGGGGAGATGATGCGGTAGACAAACCTAAGGATTAGATTAGATTAGTCAAGCATTCAAGTGATATAATTCAAGTAAGAGGTCTCAAAAGTATGCATTCAAAGGTCTTAAGCACAAAAATCCACCAGTATCGACCATGTTTTATTATAAGTGGATAATGATTTAGAGCGTTCTGCCATATGGCGTTCATATTTAATATGGAGAGAGACCGAATTCCACCATTGAATGAAGCTGAGTTTTGTGAAGTCTTTCCAATTTTGCAGAATTAATTGAAGAGCCAGAAAGAGTAAAAGGGTCAAAAGGCGATCGTGATACATAGATAGAGGTGCAGATAGTGCCAAGGATCCCAGAATTAACATGTCTAATGAGAAGGGGTCATTAATAGGGAAAATTTTGGTAATCATACACCAGATAGGGGACCAAAAAGCCTGTAAATGGGGGCAATCGAATATCATATGTCGCAGGGAGCCTTCTGAGGATTTACAGGTCCAACAAGAGCTATCCGAGGACCAATTGTAACAATGGTGAAACAAAAGTAGATGTAATTGCTAATCAATGCGATGGATGAGCTTGTTATTGTGTTCAAATTAACTCAAAACGAGGCTCGATAGTCGATGAGCCAACACGCATTTCATCATCCGCCATTTGCAGTCGGTCTCGTGCTTTCAATTTCATTTCTGTCAGAGCTGAAAATCCAAGTTGGCAAAGATAACAAAGCCTTGAGCGCTCTGCTGCTCAAGTTAGGATATCGAAATAAAAGTAAAATGACTTGCCGATAGCTTTCAAGGACTAGTCAGGTCAAAGAACGATGCTTGTCTGGGCGTCCGTATCCTTGCGCACACAGATGCATGTAACTTCTCACTCTTCTGGAATTCCTCAAACCCGCTCTCTTCTAGACCCTCCCAAAAACTGAAACTATCCTTCCCATCTATAAAAGGTATATCCCGCGCAGGAAAACTTGGAACATCCCTCCCCTTTAGAACCACGGAACTCTGGAACAGCCTCTCATCCCCGCTCAGAAATTCTAGCTCCTTCCAATCCTTCCGTAAACGCTTGAAAACTTGGCTCTTCTCAAAAATCTAATCTCCTCCCGTTCTCTGGTTCCCTGCCCCTCTCTATCTTCTCAGTCCCTCTCCTATATCCCTTCTTTGTAATTTCCTTTCCTCCTAACCTCTGTAAACCGCGCCGAGCTCTGCGCATGCGGAGATGGTGCGGTATACAAACCTAATGTTTAGTTTAGTTTAGTTTAGTAACATTGATAGACTTGCGTACACGATGTACTTGTCATCTATTCTAGTGTTTACTTATGAAGGGAATTTTTAAAACTAAAGTCAATTCTGGAATCTCTTCCGTGGTGCCACTGGTTCAATTGAAGGTCTGCATGGGAGTGCAAGAACGATGTTTTGGCTTGTTAACTTCTGCGAGGATTCGTGTTTGCTTTGGGATTTAAAGGAATCTTCCTGGAGCTATAGAGAGCCTTTGCAACTTAGGGCGGAAGTTGTCAACGAGAGCCAGCATTAAGGCACATTATTGTTTCACTAACCTGGGCTATTTTACCGAGGTCACCACAAAAAAACACGGAAACGTGGAACACAAAAATTTAACCACTTACGAAAATAAATTCCACCGGCAAATTTGACAGAGCTGCCATTGTATGGAATGAGATTTAGTAACTAATAACTACAGTTAACCGTAAAATAACCCATCTTAATGATAGCCCACATTGACAACTTCTCCCCTCAGCATTGGCGTAGCGAGGGTGAGAGGCCCCCAGGGTGATGGTGTTCATCCCTTCCCTCTTCTCTGCCAGCCCAACCCCTCCTCTTCCCTTCCCCCGGACCTCCTTAACGCTCATGGCTGCTTTCACCAGCATCGACTCCTCCTTTGATGTCACTTTCTAGGCGCGGGTCCAGGAAGTGGCGTCAAAGGAAGAGCCAACGTTGGCGCGAACAGCAGGTTGGGGTGGCAGCTCGCACCGGAAACGTCAAAGAGGTACAGGGGAAGGGAACGGGCGCCTGCGTGCGTGGGGGGTGGGGAAAAAATGAGGGGGCGGAAAGGAGGACAAGTGCCGCCCCCCCCCTACCAAGACGGCGCCCCTGCCCCCGAGTGATAATCATTCTGCTTGGAAATAGAGAGTTGCGCGGGGACAGAAATCCCACCCATCCCCACCCATCCCCGCCAGGATCCCCTCCGTCCCCTCCTGGCCTGCCAGGATCATCTCCGTCCCCACCCGTCCCCGCCAGGATCCTCTCCGTCCCCACCCATCTCCGCAAGGAATTACCTCCATCCCCGCCCGTCCCCATAAAAAGCAGCAATTACTTCTGACAGGATCATCAATTCCACAGTTTCTTTTGTGTTTGCACTGCTGTTTTCCTTGTGGAATCTCTTTGGTGGAACCCTTTTTTTGTTTTCTGTTCAGGTAATTAACTTATAAACCCCCTCTTTTACTAAGGCTGACGTGTCCATTACATTAAATGGACAAACCCTGCTTCCAAAGCCTTCCATCCCCGTGGGAGTCCCATTGGCCAGAGAGGGATTCCTGTGGGAGTCCCATGGGTTATGGGGGACCCCCGCGGGACCCGCGGGATTCCCACGATCCCCGTTCCCGTGCAGACCTCTACTTGGAAACCGTGGGGTCCTTTAACTAAGGCGCGTAAACCAATGTAGCACGTGCTAACTGATTTAGCACGCTAATCGATTTAGCGCCTGAGCTCTTCATCCGAGTCCCTTTCGTTTGCACTGTTCATATGCTCATCTTGCCGTCTGTGCCTTGAACGCTGAAGTTCATGCTAGAGCTTATTTCCCCGGAGTCTATAATGGCGCTCATGTTTCCGCACATAAAACTGGACGCTATCGTGAGACATGTGCCGAGCCAATTAGCGCCAATTGGGGGATGCAACGATTTGGATTTGTGCAGTGGTGTAGCAAGGGTAGGAGGCGCCTGGGTTGCTGGATGCCCCCACGTCCTCTGCCCCCCCCCCCGCTCCTTCCATGCCAATCCTCCCTCCTTGTGCCACACTCACACCCTCCCTTCCCAACCCCATGCCTCTTTAAATCTTCACCAACACGAGCTGCTTCTCTGGCCTGCTTCTTGCGCTGGATTTCCCTCTGATGTCACTTCCTGGCCCTGTGACCCGGAAGTAATTTCAGAGGGAGCCAGGCTGGCACAAGAAGCAGGCTAGGGTACCGGGGGGGGCAGGGAAGGGAGGGTGTGAGCATGGCGTGGGAGGGGGGGATACAACACATGGGGCGGTCCACTCCCACTGCCCCACCTCCCCTCCTTACTATGTCACTGCTAAGCCTTATTTTATATTTATAAACATGCGCAAATCTTACCCCCTCTTTTACTAAGGTGCGCTAACCAATTAACGCACGCTAAACGCTAACATGTCCATAGACTAACACGCACGCGTTAGCGTTTAGCGTGCATTAATCGGTTAGCGCACCTTAGTAAAAGAGGGCCTTAGTGTGCATCTCGTAGGGTTGCCAGGTTTTCCTTTCGGAAAATTCGGACTGCCCTAGCCCCGCCTCCAGGCCCGCCTACTTCTGCCTAGTTCCGCCCATCTCCCATCTCCAACACCCGACCTCCGCTGCCTGCTCTTGTCGAGCAAGCAGGAAGTCCGCACATATGCGGCCGTCACGCGATGACATCGCAAGCATGCACGGACTTCCTCCCTGCCCGACACAGCTTTTCAAAACCTGGACAAAGCGCTGGGTTTTGAAAAGCCATCCGGACCCCCAGACATGTCCTGAAAAGGAGGACATGAACGGGAAAATCCGGATGCCTGGTAACCCTAGCGTCTCAGAAGGGAGGGACACGAGTGACTTCAGAGGGGAGCCAGGCCAGTGCAGGGGGGTGGGGGGAAGGGAGGGCACGTGCGTGGCAGGGGAGACGGAGAGATGCTGGCACCCTAGCATCTCAGAAGGGAGGGATACGGGTGACTTCAGAGGGGAGCCAGGCCAGTGCGCGATGGGGGGAGTAAGGGAGGACGGAGAGATGCTGGCACCCGGGGTAGTCCACACCTCCACACCGGCTTTGCTGCATTTGTCATAGTAGAATCACTACCACGGTTTTATAAAAGGGATCTTTACAGACCTGTAATCCTTGGAGTAATTCTATAAAAGCCCTTTTCTACAGGTTCTAAAGTTTCCCCACGGACAAAAGTGTGTAAAATGACCCCCTGGGAATGCCTATGGTCAAGGGGAAGCCATCTTGGAAATGGGCCTACTTGTTACCTGTTATCAAAGGTTTTAAAATGCAGGACTATTTAATGACCACAGATACAAAGTAGAATTACATTACTGTAATTTAAATACTATCTAATTCGTATAAGAAGGGGATTGAAAGCTCTCATTGAATGGTGCTGTTTGGTTACATTCGAACTAACCGTGGAAAAATGCAATTTGCTGCCTCCTCTCTTTTCTTACCCTCCACTGATGTTTCAATCTGGAAAGGAACAGTCAAAGTTTTGTGTGGGTCTGGTGGGGAGGGGGGGAGGAGAGTGACAGTAATTAATTGATCACAAAGTCTTAGTTACAGATTAACAGAATACCAAAGAAGCCACTGTCAGCAAAGCAGGAGGACAGAAAGATGGGTGTTCAGAGGGAGCTCGCTCAAGATTCATAGGTGATGTGAGTCGTTCAAAAGAATATCTCAATTCACTCTATAAACCTACGGGATCATGATTCCGTTTATGGGCTGGAGAGGTGGAAAGTATTGAATTTAGGCAGTACCTGGAAAATATTTAAGGGGCCTGTTTACGAAAGGGTGGCACGGTTTCGCAGTCATCGCAGGCTAATTGCCAACATTAATTCCTTGTAACTGCATTAGCTATAGGGGCAGTTCTATAAAATATGCACTAACATTGGCTCCTTCTTTTTCAAATAACCAATCCTTAAAGATAAAATTCTGGCCTAAAAATATAGTTTCTGTTCTAATTTCCTGTACAATTTTATTAAAATTTTCTTAACTGAGTTGAGCCCTTCTGTTGGGATGAATCGGTATTAAAAAAATGAAAGCTTAGATTAGATAGAAACTTATCTGCACATATGTTTACTCGTATATGTGTTATACACCACCTTTCTTTAGGGCAATCAAGACAGTTTCCATGAAATTAGAATATGGAGAGGGAGAAGAAAGTGAGAAGGGAAGGGTTAAGCCAGTGACCAGGGCAGGATTAATTCGTCGAGGGCCCCTAGGCACACAAGTACACTGGGCCCTCTGCCCCATCCCACCCTGCGCCCAAGCGGAAACAGGAAGCTGCGTAAGAAGGAAGCTTTGGGCAAGCAGCACCGCTTTGCACAATTACAGTTCCCGTTGCCTTTCTTACCCGCGTTGCTTGCTTGCCTTACTTTCCGTCGATGGGGGGGGTTGCCGATCGGGGTGGGGCCCGCGTTGCCGATCGATGCTGGAGAGGCCCATCGCCGTTTGGAAAAAAAAAAATGTTGATGCCTTCCTTCATTGGGCCCCCCTGACCATTTCGAGCCCTAGGCACGTGCCTACTTGGCCTATTGGTTCATCCTGCCTCAAGAGACTATAGAACGGAAAATTGTCCTACTCTTCAAGTGCTGATTTGAAATAATGAGATTCGGGAGCCATTCTAAATCTCGACATACTGGGCTCAAGTCTTGGGGACTTAGAAAGGGAATGTCCTAAAGCAGGAGCTATGTAAAGAACTAAGGGGTCCTTCTACTAAGGCATGCATTCCGCACACGCTAAATCAGTTATCACGCCTTAGTAAAAGGACTCCTAAGGTCACTAACAAAATATCTTCAATGTTCCACATAAACAGGAGGAACATTATGTACAAAAAGACAAAATAATATAATAACTTTTATTTGTATACTGCAATACCACAAGCAGTTCAGAGCGGTTTACAGAGGAAGAGACTGTGCATATACAGTGATGATACAGAGAATATTGTCAAGTACATTGGTAACAAATTTCAGTTACATCAGTGAGCCGAAAGAGGTTAGATATAACCGGAAATATGTCGGAGATACAGCAGGTAATGCAGTGATATGGCATGGTAGGAAGGAGTCAGAGAAATTTATCAAAGAGATAGGTTTTAACTGATTTCCTGAAGGATTGGTAGGAGGGGGGCACATGAAATGAGGGTAGACAGACAATTATTCCATTTGCCAACTTGGAACGACAGTGTTCTCTCAAGGAATCTCTTGTATACACAGGTTTCAAGGTTTATTAAATATTTGATGAATCGCTATATCTTTATACAAAGCGATGTACATAATAATAAAATACAATTGAGTTAAAATACATACAGTATATATAAACAATAGAAATCCAACATGACCAACAACAATTGGGAGGGAAGGGGGGTTAAAGTTACACAGCCCTTCAGGGAGGGGAAGGCAAATAGATGGGCACTAGAGAATGACACAGTGGTGTTACCCATGGCTAGCCGTGGGTAACCCGCCAAAATAGTGACCAAAAAAAAAAGGTCACCGCGAGTTTGGGGACAAGGCCATTCACCGCCCCGTGGAGAGGTGAATGGTAGCACGGGGCGGTGAACAAGTAGTGAATGCGCGGTGAACGAGCGTTCGATCTGGCAGCCCACTCTCTCCCGCCGGCCGTCCATGCATCTCCCTCCCTCCTTTTCCCTTACCTTTTCTTCTTGAAACTGGCGATTTCTATAAGGCTACGAGCTGTATTACAGCCGGAGCCTTGAAGTCACGTCGCGTTGCCTGCTGGAAAAAGTCTCCTCTGACACAACTTCCTGTTTCCGGTTGCATCGGAGGAGACTTTTCTAGCAGGCAACCCGACGCGACTTCAAGGCTCCGGCTGTAATACAGCTCGTAGCCTTAAAGAAATCGCCAGTTTCAAGAAGAAAAGGTAAGGGAAAAGGAGGGAGGGAGGGAAATGCACGGCTAGCCAGCGGGAGGGAGCTGCTGGACCGCGTGAAGGGTGCTGGGGATGGGGGGATGGAGAGGAGAAGACGCTGAAGACGGGGACGGTGACGGGGCGGTGAAAGAGACAGCAGGGACGGTGATGGGGCGGTGAAGGGGACGGCAGAGACAGGGACGGGGCGGTGAAAGGACCAGCGGGGATGGGGCGGTGCAGAGGATGGTGGTCCAGGGACGGGATGACGACGGGGACAGAATTTTTCCCCGTGTCATTCTCTAATGGGCACTACGTGTGCGAGTGGTGCCAGGAAACACAAAGTGATGCAATAGGTAAATTGGGGATGAACTAGTTATGGTTTTGAAGCAAAGGCAGGCGAACTTGAAGATGACCCTTGCCTCCATTGGCAATCAGTGAAGTTTTCTGTAGAACGGGCTTACATGATCTGACTTTTTGAGACCATAAATGAGACGGACGGCGCTATTTTGGATGATTCTCAGACGTTTGACGGTTTTCTTGAAGGATCCCAAATATGATGTTGTAGTGATCCAAGGTGCTCAAGATTAGAGACCGAACCAGCAATCGAAAGGAGGGGAAGTCGAAGTAGTGTTTGATGGTACGGTATCAATAGAAAGAAGATCAACCCTATGTCAAACTACTATCGAGAGGAGTAGGGTTGTACAGTTGACCTTCCAAAAATCCAGAGGTGAGCCAATGTTGAATATTTATTCAAAACCCACCATAAATGAAAGATTCAACACAGGGCCGCGTTTGGGGGAGGGGTGTGCTTGGAGGCACACAGCTTTGCTTGGGGGGGAGACAGAAGGGGGGCCACGGAGACACTGTCAGGGAGGAATTGGAGGGGTAGAGGGAAGGGGGCTGCTTCAGGGGGAGGGGTGTGCTGGGAGGCAGATCCTTTTGCTTAGGGGGGGAAGACAGAAGGGGGGCTACGGAGAGACAGTTAGGGAGGAATGGGAGGAAGAGAGGGAAAGGGGGCTGCTTTGGGGGAGGGGTGTGCTTGGAGGCACACAGCTTTGCTTAGGGGGAGACAGAAGGGGGGCCACGGAGACACTGTCAGGGAGGAATTGGAGGGGTAGAGGGAAGGGGGCTGCTTCGGGGGGAGGGGTGTGCTGGGAGGCAGATCCTTTTGCTTAGGGGGGGAAGACAGAAGGGGGGCTACGGAGAGACAGTTAGGGAGGAATGGGAGGAGGAGAGGGAAAGGGGGCTGCTTTCTAGCACCCGTTAATGTAACGGGCTTAAAGACTAGTACTTTAATAATATCACTGCAATCATCAATTAATACACGTATACCCAAATATCCAAAACCTAAAAAAGCAGAGGAATCCAATCGTTCATGCTGTTAGCATATTCACAGCAGTCATTTCAACAATCACTTCTCTTGAATAGAGCCAAACTGCAGCTTCAATTCAGCAGTTCATCTTCCAATGTTGAGTCCACCAAGATATCAACAACAGATCGGAGTCCTTGGCTGTTAGTTCAGACGTTCATGTGCAAAATGATCCCAAAGTCACCACAGTAGACAAAGTGTAAGTGCATAAGTCCAATGAAGTAATCCGAAAAACTTTCCAAACTTTCAGCTCCCTCCTCAACACGAGCCGTGTTTCGATATTGATCTTTATCAAGAGGAAGAGTAACGCTAGGAGAAAAATAAAGCACAAAAACATATCGACTGCAATACACATAACATATCATACCAACTTACTCAAAACAAACACGGATTTTGTTTTGTAGGTATCTAGGAATACCAGCCCCTAATTCAGATACTTGTAATTCTCTGTCTAATAAGTTTTTTGTTTTTTTTCTTTTACCATCAATTCCAGTAAAACATTATCCTCTGTCAAAGTTGGGCCTGAGAAGCAAACGGGCCCGGAAATTTTATTTCCCATTTATTACGTCTATTAAAAGTAAACATGCTGAGAAAAAAAACCAAGCAGTTCCTTTATCATGCTACAAATGATGCGCACTTCGCGACATGCCGCATTCCTCTTGATAGAAGAGTTTTCATCTATTGTTTTAAGCCCCACAAAAGTGAAAGAGATTCTTAGTACCATGGGGGGTTTGGTTTGCCATCATCAACCAACACTGTTGGAACAGAGACCCCTTTCGCCTCCTGGATGCGGCTTCATAAAAGGGGGGGCCTCTATTAGGATCCCACCCTACCGACAACTCAATCCAACACCAATTCTCATTTCTGAAGCACTTTTAATGACAACGCATACAGAAACGCAAAGCAGTCCACAACCACACAGCCCTAGACAATTTAGAAAAAGTTACACGTAAGGCTCCGTTATAATATGTTTCTGGCAAAGGTAAGGAGTGTGGCGTACTTTCATCCAGCAATTTTATTGATTTTAGGTATTTATATTCCGCCTATCAGTTATCTGAGCAGGTTACAATCAGATACTCGAGCATTTTCCCTGTCTGCCCCCCTGGGCTCACAATCTGAGGATTAAGTGACTTGCCCAGGGTCACAGGGAGCAGCACGGGATTTGAACCCACAACCTCAGGGTGCTGAGGCTGTAGCTTTAACCACTTGGCCCCTCCTTCCATGGTAGGAGAGAAGGGACTGCGTTTGAAATGGTTTCGAGAGGCAAGATGAACTCCTACTGGTATTCCATGAAAATAAAGAATTCAGACAGAGAAAATAACCTTTCTTGCCCTTTTCAGCTCATCCTCCACCATTCACTGGAGTCACAGATGTAAAAGCTCTTCGTTTTTAACTCAGCCTTTTTTTTTTTTGGGGGGGGGGGTTCTCTGGCACCAGACCCTTATCATGCATGTGAGTGAGCATCGTTTTCTCTCTCTGCGTTAGCACGACGCTGCCCAAATACTGGCCAGTCTTCAGCAGTTTTGAGGGAAGAAAATAGATAATAAAAGTCAATAGTCCATTACATCACCTACTTCAGCAAGATTGTAATGCCCGTCATAAAATTCCGGATCAGAGTTATAACAATTTCCAATTATTTAAAATGAATTTGTAGGGATACTTTCATTAACGAGGCATATGGAGAAAATGAGCTGGCATATTACTCTCACAGCGAAATTAAAAAAAAAAAGAAAAGGCTTCCCGGGGAACGATGTCAGGCACAAGGGGAATTTTGTCCCCAGTGCAACTAGAAAGGAGAGGAAAGCGTGTGTGTCACTGGGTCGATTCCTTACCGTGACTCCCCCCCTGGGCTGCTCAGGAGACATGTTGACAATCGCCGCACTGCACAAGAGACCGGAGATGAAGCAAAGCGTAGCCCCCCCCCTCGCGCTCATTTCGCTAGAAACGTTCAACTAATGAATCGGGCCCTGCTCTGGGAATTCCTGTAGGCAAATGAAACCATGTGCCAGGTACCGGCTTGGCCTTTCGGCAGCCCAGGGGGAAGGCTGCGGTATCAAAGGGCGCTTGCCCTCATTGCTGCCGGAGACAAGGGAGCTATCACTTCACTGCGCCGGAGAAATTACTGCTACACCTAGAACGCAGGTTTCATTTATCAATTTCAGAGCAGAAAACCCCCATATGGCTTCCCCTTTCTTGTTCAGCCACATGCTAAATCTAATCACAGGAAGCTTTCTGGATCCAGTCATGTGTGCTACAAAAGCCTCGGAGAAAGAGACGCAATTCCAATGATTTGGACTTAATTGGCCCTTCCGCGCGATTAAAGTGGGCAGTAGCAAATTAATAGCATCCCCCCCAACTTCCCCTCGGAACCTCCTTCGTATGGATCTGTCCACTTAGTAGTAAATAGTATCAGTATTTCAAGAATCCCCATCCCTGTGGGGTCTTTCTCCATCCCCCGTCCCATCCCCGCCAGTTCCGTCCCTGTCCCTTCCCCTGCAATCTCTGTCCTCATCTGCACAAGTCTCGAACACTTCGAAATCATAACTGTTCGAGGCCTGTGCAGGTGAGGGCAGAGATTGCGGGGATGGGACGGGGATGGAGGAAAACCCCCCACAGGGATGGGGACGCATTTGTCCCAATGCCATCCTCTAGGACTCCCAATACTGTCTTCAACATATAAATACTGTAGCCACTGTCACTAATTATCCTCACGTGTCCTACCAAGTTAGTCCACAAAATCACTTCCTGCCACCGAAATGGCTGCACACCCAGGCGCTACATATTTCACTTCCTGCATTCCTTCCAAGGATACATAGATTTGCGGGATTCGATGTGTCTCAGGGACTGGGTTGACAAACTCTGATTAGGGGACTGAAACACTGTCAAAATGGTTTCATGCAAATGCCAAAAGTTTTGATATACAGTTCTATGCCGTTCATGCGCCTGTCTTAAAATCAGAAGGGCTTGTGGTACCCTGGGGTTGTGGGTTCAAACCCACGCTGCTCCTTGTGATCCTGGGCAAGTCACTTATATAGATTATGAGTCCACTGGGACAGACAGGGAAAAATGCCTGAGCTCCCCTGGGTGAACGGTATAGAAAACTGAATAAATACATAGTGTGAAAAGTTACAGCCTCTGATAACCAGAGCAGCTATTGTGACATCATAATGCCTCATTCCACCAATAAGAGGCAACCTCATCAGTGATGTCACAGTGGCTTCATTGTCCTATAATTGGCTCACTTTTGCGACATTTTGATTTCTAGTGTGGCACAGTGGTTAAAGCTACAGCCTCAGCACCCTGGGGTCGTGGGTTCGGAGCCATGTTGCCCCTTGTGATCCTGGGCAAGTCACTTATATAGATTGTGAGTCCACCGGGACAGACAGAGAAAAATGCCCGAGTGCCTGAATAAATTCATGGAAAACCGTTCTGAGCTCCCCTGGGAGAACGGTATAGAAAATTTAATAAACAATGAAACTGGAGACATGCCCACAGTCTTCCTAAGACTAAATGCTTTTTAAGGTGCTCGCTAATCTTTACCGTACGCCAAACCGATTCACGCGCCTTAATAGAAGGACCCCTAAGTCTCCTTCATATTTCTTTTCTTTTCAACTTCTTTCCAGCTTCTTTGAACTATGTCAAAGATAAGTTGTAAAATACTTTTGAACGTCTCCCTCACCAGTTTTGCTATTCTCTACTCACCCCCCCCCCCCCAAATGCCGCTGTATCTGAGGAAGGACCTGCTCTGTTAAGATCTACAGAGGCGTCACGGTGTCTTCCCTATTAGATCTGTGGATATAATCATGTTCGGCTGAGGCAGTGTATCGGGTTGTAAACTAGATATCTGACCCACGATTAGAACCCAGGCTGGTTTGGTTTTTTTTTAAATTAAAAAAAAACCCCTGACTAAGCAGCAGATGACACGGAAGGAATGGAGTGATTGTATCATGGCTGACTCTTTATTGAGTAACTTGGGTACATCCTTTTATGATGTTAGTAGGAGATTAGGACAGAGCACTAACTGATGCCATGCCTGGCAAACTCAAAAAGCAACCACCGGTGGCAGGTGTTCAAAAGAGGCTGTGTATTAAGAGGTCATTACCCACAATGCAGTTCATCATTTCAGATCCCTATCTCCTTCTAGAAGATTCGCTAGCCGACTCCAGTGTTTTTGGCAGTGTGCTGAGAGAGGAAGGGTGCCTAGTGAAGAAGCCCACCTGGAAGTGGTAGTGGAGTTAGACACCTACTGGAAAATTAATATTTTAAACTCGTTTTGCATCTAATCTGGCATTCTCAGATGAGCGCCTTTTCTAGAATATTCCAGAGCCTGCTGAAACCGTGTCCGAATCTTGGTGTGCAGGTTGACCTCACATCCCCCACAATCCTGTAAACTCTGGGAACGCCTGTGGCCATGCACGAGAATTCAGGCACAGTGCTTTATACAATTGTGCATGCAAATTCTAATTGGTGTGGAACGCCCAATTATTTCAATTATTTGGCTTGTTAACCAATTAAGTTGCACAAGCATCTCAGGATAATGCCCAAATTTTGGTGTCTAGAATCCAAGAGTTTGAGCCCTAGATCGTTGCCCGCACTGCTCATGCCCACATGGGGTCATGGGCTAAACCATCAAACCATGATGCCAAGGAAACTACTGAGATTTGGGGGGTTCCAGCAAAAAGCTTTCATCCCTTTTATTCAGATCTATTATGAGGGGATGCTGATAAGTTCTCAGCCCAACTAATCAAGTTCCTCAATTCTGAGAGTTATTTTGCTGCTGTAGCTGAAAAGAGCGTTATCGTATTCCGTTAAGTGCCAATTTGCAAAAACCTTGTTTCAGATCATTGATTGAACCGTATCCACGTCATTCTCTTCTTGGTTGGTCTGAGAACTTTTCAGCAGCCCCTCATAGTGTGAACAGATTCAGTCTCTGGTAACCAGAGCTGAGATTGTGATGTCATAATGCCTCATTCCACCAATAAGAGCCAACCTCATCAGTGATGTCACAATGGCTTGGCTCACTTTTATTACATAGGAGGGGGTGCTGAAAAGTTCTCAGCCCAACCAACCAACTTCCTCAATTCTGAGTGTTATTTTGCCGCTGTAGCTGAAACAAGCGTTATCTTATTTCATTAAGTGCCAAGTTGCAGAAAGAAAGTTCTATGTTTTTGACCTTGTTTCAGATCATCATTTGAACCATATCCACGTTATTCTCTTCGTGGTTGGGCCGAGAACTTTTCAACACCCCCTCATATTCCCTAAGAATAAAATCAGTCTTCTGACTGGTTTTGCTCACGTTACAGTGGCTCAAGGGAGGATGTTCTCTTCAAGGACTGGTTAGCCAGGCAAACACACGTCTCACATTTGCATCTGTTTGAGCCAGGATCAGACCCCCTCACCTCTGCTGGCCACCACTGCATGAGCCATGTATGCAAACTATCAAACTCGAATAAAAAATGTAATTTATTTACACCTAAACAGGTTCTTTTATCATAAAGCAATAAATTTGCCTTGGTGCTAGCAATTTCTTGCAAGTGACATAACATTGCAAATTGATTAATCGCTACTGTACACAGCAAAATGAGAAAAGCAAGGAATTATTATGAATAGTGTCCGTCTGATACGGTGGGGATTCATTACTCTCAAGTATTTGCTAGTGGTTACCTATCCCCTTGTTACAGATTATATTCATTTGTGAATTTCCTACATCATGGTTACACAAATCAACAAACATGTATTTATTAAGACGGGGACGAAAGCTATTAAAACGTGAAACATTGCCATTTTGCTTATTTGTGGGGGTTTTCTTTTTTTTGTTTTTTTTTTAAAGAACGCGTCTTCTCTTTTTATTTTTCCAGGTTATTGTCATCTCTAAGCCTACATTTCCAGTATTTTAACATTGCGCCAGGAACTCATCGCTTCGGTTTTATTTTCAAAAAGGACAAAAGCTGCAGTGGTGGAAAACATCAAATCATGGAATGTGAAGTTATTCACTCACACCCCCCTCCCCCCCCCAATTCTAAGTTGCGCATGGAAATCAGTGCACACAGCTGATTTGCGTGCACAACTTAATTGATGAAACGATGCCAGTAATTGGCGATTATCTCCTAATAATTGGCGCTAATTAAAGGTTGCATGCACAACTTGGAAAGCACGATTCTATGAAACGTATGCGCCAGCTGCAGTGCGGAATTTGAAAAGGGGACATGGCCGGGGGCGAATCGTAAGCATTCCTAAAAGTTATGCTCATTGTTATAGAATATGCCAGATCAGTGCACAACTTTTCAAAGACATCTGTAATGAATTTGAAATACAGATTCAGATGGATCCCACGGTGATTATTGTCGGCCTCTTAGCTGCTTGGCTAGGGTATCATGTTTATAGTTGCATCATTACTCCATTATATATATATATGGCGCCTGTTAAAGAGCCAAGGAGTTCCCCCTGATATCCCACCCCAATCACAAGCCCCATCACCTAGCAAATCCACCCAGAATACCCCCATCCCCCGGGGTCTAGGGAGAAGGGATCCCCAGTCGCTCCTGCCCTTGCTGGTGCCAGGTTCCAAATAGCACCAGTGACCTCTAGTAGGTGTTCTCCCCTCCCTAAAACTATGTATTCTCAAACGATTCATTGACAAAACCTTCTCCTTCCAGGCGGCCAAACTAAACTCATGGCTTGCCCAAATGATTCTTGACGCCCCCCACTTACCTGGACTTCAGAAAAAAACCTCAAAACTCACTTATTCCACGGACAGAATCCCTAACACTCCCACTCGCTTCTTCTACTCCCTTCAATACACATGAACCTCCACCTTCCCCTCCTAATGTACCCTCCAAACCAATTAACTTCACTGACTAGTATTTTTCCCTATAAAAAAAACAAAAACTACCCTCCTATTGTACACTCTTGTATATTCCTGTTGTACTCCATTGTATATTCTGTCAACTTCATTGAACTGTACACTCCAAAAAATTGTTAATTCTTGTCAACTTCAATGACATGTACATTCCAAAAATTGTTAATTCCAATGTTATCTTCATTTGTAATCTTATTAATTGTTGTGAACCGTCTAGAACTCTCTGGGTACGGCAGTATACAAAATAAAGTTATTATTATTATTCTTATGCTACAACTGTCAGAGGCCAAGGTACTGTATAACAGCAAAATACCCTTACATGGCAACTTGACCCCTAGAAGAAGACTTTTGCTAGGGGTCGCCAGCACCATTTTGATTCCTGTGCTGGCAAGGACAGAGGAGCCTGGGCATCTCTCCTGCCCAGATCCCACTAGACCCCAGGGAAAGTACGAGGTGGGCCTACAGAAGGGTGAAGGGCCGATTTTCAAGTAGTTTGGAGCCTTCTGGGTGGGGATCAGTTTGGGAGGAGTGACAGGTGAGAATATTCCTGAGTGGAGGGGCATTGTCTGATCCCTTTAAGACTTTTCCAGAAGCACTGGACCCCGGCTTTGTACCCCAAGCTCCTGGAACAGATAGTGGCCAGCTTTTTGCTGGCAATATTTTTCCAGGAATGACGTAGCCGCGTTCCGAAAACGTTCTACACTGTTAATGTTAGGATGTGAACTCTCTCATTATTTATGGACCAGAAAACTTCTGTTCCAGTCTTTGCTTGCTTCAGACACTCTTTTTCTTTTATAAGCCAGTGACCTTAGATCTTTAACAAGCCGGTAAACAGAATGCTTCATGCCAGGAATCATCCGTCAGAGCAAAAACGGCTGCGTCCAGGGAGGCCATCCACTGCTGCTATGGAGTGAAAAGTTAATCTCTGCTTGCAGGAGACACATGCAGACCTTGTTTCTAATCCTGAGCACTGATACAGCTCAGCGGGCCCACATAGACGCTGTAGAAGCGGAAAGGGACCTTGGGGGAGGACACAGATCTTTGCATCTATCACCGCGGGACATCATATTAGAAAGACACACCAGGCTTTGAGGTAGGGATGGGGAGAACAACATCCTTGGTTGTATTAGAGGTTCCACAGACCGGTGGTTAATAATTAACCTTAAAGCAACAGTGTCTTTTTTTTCATACCTACTGCTTCATCTATTTGCTGATACAGAAAAAAAAAGGAGAAAAGAGCAAAAAAAAAAATCAATCATTTCGGTATCCTCGTGTAGGAGGACAGCCCCAAATCCTCACCTTCGAAAACAAAAGGCATTTCTTTGGACTGAATTTTAAAACTGCATTTCTAAAGCTATAGGTTTCCTTGTCAGTCTCAAGGTGGACAAAAACCTCCCCTCCCTCTTCCCCTTCTCTTCATACTATGAGAAGAGCATTACCAGGAGGCAAAATGATGGCCACCAGCTAACATGGGCTTCTTTAGTTGAACAGGAGCGGTTTTATTGCGGAAACCTCCGGAGTAAGGGTGAGGGAGAGCCAGGTTTGAATGAGAAAACTCAAAAACACCTCCTGTACCTTTTCCCCTCAAACACGAAGAAAATGTGAAGGTCTAAGTTTAGAAATAAGTCTAAAAAAATTTTATTTAAAAATTTATACACCGCATAAAACTATGCGATTTAATATATTGATTACACACATAGGCCGTCTTTTACTAAGGTGCGCTGACCGATTAGAGCGCACTAATCAAATTAGCGCGTTCGTTTATGGATGCTTTAGCGTTTAGCACGCACTAATTCGATTAGCGCACCTCAGTAAAAGAGGGGGATAATATACTTATCGCCCTTTAGACGCATGGATATGAAGAGACAATGGACAGACATCTTCTCAATTAAATATTCAGCAATAACTGTAAAAAGTTAAAATCCAGATATTCAGAGTCAACGCACCTGATCTCACCAGCTGCTACTTAGTGCATATGTTCTATTGTCCTGTCTATATTGTAAATTCTATTGAGTTAAAATGATATATGAATATGAAGATATTTAAGACAAATGAAGTTGCATTGAAACGCTATTGGAAGAAGCTACCGTACGAGTGTGGCTTAGGTTCTGGACTGATGAGCTGATTTTGCTTCACTCTTAAACTGATATTTATTACTGGCCTTTAAGGCCCTCTTTTCAAAGGCGTGCTAAACGTTTCAGTGCAGATTTAGCACACGCTAAATCAACCCATGCGCTAACCGCTAACGTATCCATAAGATAACACGCATGTGTTAGCGTTTAGCACATGTCTAGCATGCGCTAAAAAGCTTAGCGCACCTTTGTCAAAGAGGGGGTAAGTGTATGTATATTGTAAATTATGTCATCTATGTCCTGTGTCGATTACCGTATTTGCCGGCGTATAGGATGACTGGGCGTATAAGACGACCCCCCAACTTTTAGTTAAAAAATAGAGTTTTGTGTTATACTCGCCGTATAAGACGACCCCTTCTTCCTTCTCCACCCCTTTGTATTCCCCCATGTGCTTTCAGCGTTCTTCTCCCTCCTCTGTCTTCAAGTGCTTTCAGAGTCCTTCCCCCCCCTCTCCTGTCTTCACCATGGTATTTCAGCGTCCTTCTCCCCCCCCCCCCTCCTTCTCTACCGCCCCGGGTGCAGCACAGCCAGCCAGGTCCCCTTACTTTTGTGGCACTTCCCCGACCGACCGACAACAGCCCGGGTCCGACAAACTTCCCTGCCCTTAACCGCGAATCTAAATTACCTTCTTACAGCTGCTGTAAGAAGGTAATTTAGATTCGCGGCTACAGGGCAGGGAGGATTGTCGGACCCGGGCTGTTATCGGTCGGTCGGGGAAGTGCCACAAAAGTAAGGGGACCTGGCCGGCTGTGCTGCAACCGGGGCGGGGCGGCCGCCCCTCTCTCTTGGTACCGCGAGGCTACTCTCCTTCTCCTTACCTGCCATGCCTGCAGCACAGAGCCGAACGGAAGTCTTCCCGACGTCAGCGCTGACGTCGGAGGGAGGGAGGGCTTTGTTTAAGCTTTGTTTAAGCCCTCCCTCCCCTCCGACGTCAGCGCTGACGTCGGGAAGACTTCCGTTCGGCTCTGTGCTGCAAGCAGAGAAGGTAGGGAGAAGAAGAGCCGCGCGACTGAGTACATCCAGCCCCGCAAGTAAATGTAAACTGTACCCGGCGTATAAGACGACCCCCGACTTTGGGGAGGATTTTAAGGTACTAAAAAGTCGTCTTATACGCCGGCAAATACGGTATATTGTGGAGGTACTTTCTAACCCGTTCTGGACTCCTTTGGGAGGACGGGCTAAATAATTGAGCAAATAAATAAATATTCGTTGGCGCTGTATCCTACAGGAAGAAAAGAAGTAGCAACGTTTTCATAGGAAAGCGTTAACAAAAAGCTGCATTTTCAGCATTTTCTTAAAGTTGATCTTTCCAGCACAAAATCGCAGTATGCCTGGCAGAACATTCCAGAGTTTGACACCCGCCATGGACATCATTGATGCTCTAATTCTAACATAAGAACATAAGAATTGACGCTGCTGGGTCAGACCAGTGGTCCATCGTGCCCAGCAGTCCGCTCACACAGTGGACCCTAGGTCAAAGACCAGCGCTCCAACCGAGACCAGCCCTACCTGCGTACGTTCTGGTTCAGCAGGAACTTCTCTAAATAACTTTGTCTTGAATCCCTGGAGGGTGTGTTCTCCTATGACAAACTCTGGAAGAGCATTCCAGTTTTCTACCACTCTCTGGGTGAAGAACTTCCTTACGTTTCTATGGAATCTATCCCCTTTTAACTTTAGAGAGTGCCCTCTCTACCTTGGAGAGGGTGAACAACCTGTCCTTATCTACTAAATCTATCCCCTTCAGTACTTTGAATGTTTCGATCATGTCCCCTCTCATTCTCCTCTTTTCAAAGGAGAAGAGGCCCAGTTTCTCTAATCTTTCACTGTACGGCAACTTCTCCAGCCCCTTAACCATTTTAGTCACTCTTCTCTGGATCCTTTCGAGTAGTACTCTGTCCTTTTTCATTTGATGGCGACCAGTATTGGACGCAGTACTCCAGGTGAGGACGCACCATGGTCCGGTACATTTTAGTCGCTCTTCTCTGGATCCTTTCGAGTAGTACTCTGTCCTTTTTCATTTGATGGCGACTAGTATTGGACGCAGTACTCCAGGTGAGGACACACCATGGTCCGGTACATTTTAGTCGCTCTTCTCTGGATCCTTTCGAGTAGTACTCTGTCCTTTTTCATTTGATGGCGACCAGTATTGGACGCAGTACTCCAGGTGAGGACGCACCATGGCCCGGTACAGCGGCATGATAACCTCCCCTCGAAACTCAATCTCATAGTGACTTCTTCTAGGTTGGGAAATTTCAAACAATTCTTGTAGTACCCTTGGAGCAATATGGTTCAGTATCTGATGAATGATTGCAATGATCGATATTTTTTCTGAATTAAAAAAAAATAAATAAAAAAAGCCTTTATCATAGAGTTTAAGACAACATATTTTGTGCCAAGAAAGTTTTCATGGAAAAGAAAAGAAAAATAAGATTGTGGAAAAATAAGAGTCAGGATGTCAGGTATTAGAGGTATTTCTTTACGGTTTATAATTTTTATTAGTTTTTACAACTAGTCTTGACACTATTTTCTCAGCATTAGTGCCGAACACAGCTTAGTAAAAGGTCTCTTTAATTCCTGAGGAAGGAGTGAAGTAGTGGTTAGCGCTGCAGCCTCAGTACCCTGAGGTTGTGGGTTCAAATCCTACACTGCTCCTTGTGACCCTGGGCCAGTCACTTAATCCCCAGATGCATTAGATAGATTGTGAGCCCACCAGGACAGATGCTTGAGTACCTGAATAAATTCATCTAAACCGTTCTGACTCCCCTGGGACAACAGTATAGAAAATTGAATAAATAAATAGTGTGAAAAGTTTGTCTCTGGTAATCAGAGCTGATATTGTGATGTCATAATGCCTCGTTCCACCAATCAGAGTTAACCTCATCAGTGATGTCACAATAGCTTGATTGTCCTAGACTTGTCTCACTTCTACTCCACTTCGATTTCTAGAGTGGTGCACCGGTTAAAGCCACAGCCTCAGCACCCTGAGGTTGTGGGTTCAAACCCGCACTGCTCCTTGTGACCCTGGGCCAGTCACTTAATCCCCCCATTGCCCCAGATGCATTAGATAGATTGTGAGCGCACCAGGACAGATAGGGAAAATGCTTCAGTACCTAATTGTAAACCACCTAGATAGGCAGTATATGAATAAATTTATTTATGAGTATTTCATATACCATGCATTGCAAGCAAAGAACAGCTGTGAAGTTTACAACATCTAAAAAGAACAGAAACGAAATTACAAAAATCGAAGTAGGGCAGAGAGTAGACGAAATAAATGACAATTTTTTTTTTTAAATGAAAATAAAACCCCTAAACACAACGGAAAAGTTTTCTCTTCGCACCCCTAATGACTTTACAAAAATGCAGTTCCATAAAGCATGTCCTTTAGATTTGCTGAAATATTAACTGAGGGGCTGGGGGAGGAGTGAAGACAGCACTCACCCCACTTGCAAAGACCAAGCTAGCTGGAACGTATGAAGTGCTCACGTTAATGTCACGTCGTTAAACCATATTGCTGCACAGGTTAATATAATTGGGTTCCTGTGTGTGAGCAATGATCCAGAGCATGTTATGGCATGAAAACAAATGACATTTAACTAAGAGATTTGTAGGGCACCTCGTTATCTGCATGGAGAGCAATTGGAATAGAGAGTCAGATCACTAGACACGAGACTGATGAATTAGTTCTTGGGTTTATTGGACAGCCTGGATTTATAACCACATGATTCGAGCATAATTTATTAGACTTGGGAAGGGACAGAGCCCAGATTCTCACTTAGAATACAGCTTCTTACCCTCTCTGGTGCTGGGTAGGGGATGGCTCAATTTTGAGTTTATTTTATTGGTCATCTCTGATATACACTATATAAACTTGGGTAGAGTCGAGTTTTAAGCTTGTAGAAGGAACCACCCATTGATCAAAGCAATGTCACATTGAGGCTTGGGATTGCCTGGGAGTGCACGCTGCATGAGTTTCAGCTTAAGCAAGGTGACCAGAGCTGCCCCCACCCCACTACCTTCCCACAGTCCCAGAATGGGATTGGTCAGTGCCTTGCAGGTCCTGGAAGCAGACAGGACAGGTTCACTCGTGCAAGGACTGCAGACAGATGCCTGAATTTTTCAGACCCTCGTACACTCATCCTTCTGGCTTTTGGACAGAGATGCGCAACTTTATGAAGATAAAATTCAAATCATCACAAATTCACCAAAGACAGAGAAGAAAAGGCCCTCGGAACACCTTGTCCCTATCACTGAGCATTATCTGGTACTTCATGCCATCATGTAGGCCTAGAAAAACTCCCCCTACAGACGTACCCCCGGATTCTATAAAAGGACACCTAAAATTGGATGTGAATCCCAGATCCGCGTGCAAAATAATTAGTTAATCTTGATCTTGATTGGAAGCTTCTATACTGCTACTAATGACTGGGGAGTCAATTCATATGTTTAGCTCTGAAAAAAATGCAGACGGTTGGCCAACATCGCCTCATGACCCCCTAGACCAGGGCTGCCCAAGTCCGGTCCTCGAGATCTACTGGCAGGCCAGGTTTTCAGAATATCCGCAAGGAATATGCATGAGAGAGAGATTTGCATACCAAGAAGGCAGTGCAGGCAAATCTCTCTCATGCATATTCATTGTGGATGTCCTGAAAACCTGGCCTGCCAGTAGATCTCGAGGACCGGACTTGGGCCGCCCTGATCTAGACTGTGTCTAGTTTGCCAAATCCTTAATTCAGCTCCTGCTCTCCACTCTTAACGTACACGAGATCAGCAGGTACAAGTTCCAGATGTATGTTTGCCTAGGACGGACCACCAGCCTGTTGATTTGTCATGAATATGCATGAAGCGGGTTTGCATGCCTGTCACTTCCATTATATACAAATCTCTCTTGTGCATATCCATTAGGGAGATCCTGAAAATCTGACTGGCTAGTGGTCCCCCAGGGCAAGTTTGAGAACCACTGGTACATTATTTATCTTATTAATTTAATTCTTTATATACCTCTTATATCAGGTACTGTATCATATTTCCCTATCTGTTCCAGCGGGCTCAAACTCTTATCTAGTCTTGCCCAGGGTCACAAGGAGCAGTGAGGGATTTGAATCCACAACCTCAGGGTGCTGAGGCCGTAGCTCTAATCGCTACGCCACACACTACTAGCAGTTTCCAAAGAGAGAGGGGGAATAGAGATTGAGCGCGTGAAAAGGGAGAAAAACATATGTTATGGTTTGTGGAAGGGAACTCGGGAGCAGCAAAACAGGGAGCTATGTTGCAGAGGGGAAAAATGCTTGGGTGGAGTGGGGTTATCTATTGAGCCCAATGCACAAAGTCAACCCTTGACTGTGTAGGGACAGAATGGTGACTGTGCGCGAACAGGACACAAAACGAATGGCAGAATGGAGAACATCAAAGGTTTTTGTCCTGCGCGAACCTCCCAATAGCCTGTAGCTATGTTTCTGGATGAGCGACTTGGGTCTGGCCAGGCTGAGATTTTGTTTGTTTTCACAGATGCTCCAAAGTCAGCTCATCTGTCGCTATGAATTTGCCGGGCCTGGCTCAGAGTGGCCTGGCTTTGTTCAGCTCAGAGTTTCAAAGCAAGCTGCCTTCCACCGTCCAGCGAGCTACGTCAGGCCGTATTGCAACCCGGCTCAGTAGACAGAAAGTTCCCAAGAAGATGTCGAAAGACAGGCTCTATGGGTCCTGGAAGCGTGCAAAGCAACACGATGTTCCCACGAAGACGTAGTAGATCAGAGAAGAGCAGGAAAACCTTTTGGTTGCTTTAGCTCCCTGTTTAATCGCATCTTGAGCACATGCTCCACTTAAGAAACCTGACCACATTGGTTTACTGGAAAAATCTCCTGCAGAGCAGCCACGGACTCCTGAAGAAGGTGCAGGTTTCTGAGTCTTTTTGTTTACACTTACAGAACTGAAGCTCTGCCCAAGGTGGTGTCTTAAGATTTAAGCAGCTGTTTCAACCTCACCTGCAAATTTTGACAAAATCACACCAGTTCTGGATCTCGTACTTTCAAACCATCATAGGTATATGCGTGACCCACGGATTTACAAGGGTTGAGCAACAGGCTTTAAACAATTGACTTGTGTTCAAGCACATGTGGAAAATAATTCTAGAACAGGGCACCCACTCTAGGCACTGCCTAGGATGCTCATTTTAAGATTATCCTATAGAGAAAATTAGGTGCCTGCTTTCCTTTATAGAATTCTAGTCCAAATGACCAAAAAAAGCGCTTACACCAAAATATAATTGCTGGTAGAAATTATGCACATGAATGATAGAATTCTATAATTTGCATGTGTACTGTTTGCGCCATCCATGCTCATGCCTGGGGTATATACTTTTCCACTAGTCAACATTCTATAAGAGGTGACTTAGATATTTTTATTATTTATATACACCAAGGGGATCCTAAGTGGTTTACATTGATTGGTAATCAGGTACTGTAGGTGTCTTTCCCTATCTGTCCCATTGGGCTCACAATCTAACTATGGAGGGTTAAGTGACTTGCCCAGGGTCAAAGGAAGAGGTACTGAGATTGAACCTGCAACCTCAGGGTGCTGAGGTAACAGCTGTAATCACTAGGCCACTCCTCCACTTACTTTCATAAGTGGCCAGTTACACTTGTACAAGGCTAGAATACCACCATTCTTTTGCCTTACTGACGCATAAAATCAGGCGGATCCTTATTAGAATTACCAGACGGCCGGGAAAACCCAGACTTGTCCTCTTTTTAGCGTACTATCCAAGGTCCCGGATGGACTTTCCCAAAAACCGGCAGTTTGTCCGGGTTTTGGAAAGCCCCAACGAGCTCCGGCCGCATCGGGAGGGCATCTGAGCCTGCGCAAATGACGTCATGCACATCCGAGCATGCTCCAGGCCCTCCAGACGCGGCTGGAGCTCATCAGGGAAGAAGAGAGGAGGTTTGTGGGGGTGAGGCTGGAGGCTGAACTGGGATAGATGGGGCGGAGCCGAAGGTAGAACAGGGCAGGGCCATGTGTCCAGATTTTTACGGCCCGAAAGATGGTAACCCTAATCCTTGCTTGCTTTTCACTAACTATGCACCACTGTTTAGGGCAGGCAATGGGCACGTTATGGGTGGACAGTGGGCATGCTCCCTTGAAATTTTAATTTCTCCCAATCAAAGTTGTCCCCATTTTAAAATTCCTAGGAGTCAATAAATTTTCTTATCACAATCACATTAGTACAGTCATCCAGAAATGTTTTCATTGTCTTAGAATGATACGTTCTCTCGCTAAATTACTAGAACCGGCTTCCTTGATCCATCCTCTAGTAATTTCTTCTATAGATTACTGTAATGCCGTATATAAAGGCATTCCAAAAAAGGAAATTAGACGCCTTCAGAAAGTGCAGAATACAGCTATCAAGATTATCTATGGCGCTAAGAAGTACGATCACGATTCACCTCTCCTGTTCAAACAATTAACCAGAGTTTCCATATGTCTCATTATGCGTCTTACTAATCTATGTTGGTATCCCTAACTTTTAAATTGTTTTTATGTAATTTTTATATTATACACCGCTTAGAAACCTGATTAAGCGGTTTAAAAAACCTCTCTTTAATAAACTTGAAACTTGGTAGGGAGTCCACTTTCTCAACGCCTACATAGAAGGCAATGGCTAGCATAAGTATTTGACAAAATAGAGCAAAAAACATCGTTGTTCACATTGTCCAATGTGACTTGGACAAGGAGGTCATGGACTGAAACTGAGGGGCACCAGGCCCAGGACAAATGTTAGAAAGTTCTGTTTCTCACAGCGAGTGGTAGACGCTTGGAATGCTCTCCCAATGGTGACCACCATTTCAGGATTCAAGGGCAAATTGGATGCACACCTCCTTGCAAACCACATTGAGGGATACGGGTAAACAAGGTCTTAACAGGGAAACCCGGGATTGGCCTCCGCGTGTGCGGGTCGCCGGATAGGATGGACCTAGGGTCTGATCCGGCGATGGCATGTCTTATGTTCTTATGTTCACCCAAATACACCATGCAACTGATAATATTCTATAAAATGGGCGTGTCTCATGCTGTAGTCCAGTTTTGGTTTTGCACACGATTGCACTTTATATTTGTAGTAACATAATCATTTTAGATATAACATGTAATTTATAAAAAAAAAAAAAAAAAAAAGATAAAGGTGATAAAATGAAAAAAAGAACATTCTGAGCATAGAATTTATAAAGTGAATGTTAGAAAGTTGGATAGAACATCCCGGTTTTTAATTTTGTGTTAAACTCTCATGCTGTACACATATGTACATCCCCTGACATTTGCACACTAAGAGTCCCTTTTACTAAGCTGCACTAGAAAAACAAGAAACATCCTAAGGAAACATCGAACCATGACGGCAGATAAAGGCCAAATGGCCCATCCGCAGCATCCACTATCTCCTCCTCCCCTATTGGCTAAGGCTCTCAACATTTGCATCTCCTCTTCCTATAGGCTAAGGCTCTTTACACCTGCATTGTGAGGTCATAGAGCTGCCCATCCGCAGTAACCATTATCTCTTCCTCTCTCCAAGAGATCCCACGTGCCTATCCCAGGCTTTCTTGAATTCAGACACAGTCTTTGTCTTCCGGGAGACTGTTCCACACATCTACCACCCTTTCCATAAAAAAGTATTTCCTCAGATTACTCCAGAGTCTATCTCCTCTTAACTTCATCCTATGCCCTCTCATTGCAGAATTGACGTGACTAGATTGATCGATGGCATGCTGAACCGCCTTTTGAGTTAGTGAACTGCCGCTGTCATCTTTTAGGACAGAGATGTATCTTTGCCCCACAATAAAGTCTTTTTACAACTGACACAACTTGTGAGGGTGTGGTTAGCATGAAATAATCAGAGTACAAGGGCTGACGAGAAGCTCTGGACCACGCTTATGCCTATCTCTTCATAACCACAGACCTCTTTCTCTGCATGCTGCTTAACACGGGCTGTGTTCTGAGAGGCAATCCTATGGGTTGGTTGGTTGTGTTTTCCCCTTGCAATTGGTAACTTTTTGAGCAAACCCTTCCACCTGTGGTATTGAATCACTCTTGATATACAGGTCATGAGAAAAAGGGTTAATGATATCATCAGGACTGAAAGCTCAAACTAGAGCAGGCTTGTCCAAGTTCGCTTCTTGAGGGCCACAAGCAAAACAGGTTTTCAGGATATCCTTAATGAAGATTCATGAGAGAAATTTGCATTCCCACTACCTCCGCTGTATGCATTAAGCATAGAAACTTAGAAAAATGAAGACAGATAAAGACCATTAAGGGTTTTCTTGTCGGCCTAACCATGCCATTCACTATCCCCTCCTCTCCCTCCGAGATCCAACACACTTGTCCCATGCCAACTTGATTTCGGATACACTATTCGTCTCCATCATCTCCACCAGGAGGCCATTCTAAGCATTCACCACCCTTTCTGTGAAAAAGTATTTTCTGAGGTTACTTCTGAATCTATCCCCTTTCACCTTCATACTATGCCCCCTCATTCCAGAACTTCTTCTCAATTGAGACTCGCCTCATGCGCATTTATGCCATGTAGGTATTTAAATGTCATTATCATATCTCCCCTCTCCCGCCTTTCTTCCAAAGTATACAGATTGAGATCTTTAAGTCTGTCCCCATACGCCTTATGACAAAGACCACATACCATTTTAGCAGCCTTCCTCTGGACTGACTCCATCCTTTTTATATCTTTTTGAAGGTGCGGCCTCCAGAATTGTACACAATATTCTAAATGAGGTTTCACCAAAGTCTTATACAGGGTCATCGATACCTCCTTTTTCCTACTGGCCATACCTCTCCCTTTGCGCCCTAGCATCCTTTTAGCTTTCGCCATCGCCTTCTCAACCTGTTTGGTCACCTTAAGATCATCACATACTATCACACCCAAGTCCCGCTCCTCTTTCAAGCACAAAAGTTCTTCACCCCCTAAACTGCATAAATCTCAGCTGCCAAATTCCAGACCAATCCTCAAGCTTCACTAGATCCCTTCTCATGTTAGCCACACCATCAGGGGTGTTCACTCTATTGCAGATTTTGATATTATCCGCAAAGAGGCAAATCTTACCTGACAGCCCTTCAGCAATATCGCTTACAAAACTATTAAACAGAACAAACCTAAGAACTAAACCTTGAGGCCCACCACTGGTAACATCTAGCAAGAGCTTTGGTGCTGTGAACAAGGCTGCCCTGTGAACTTCAATAAGCTAAGTTGCTTAGCATTTCATATTCTGCTCTTTTCACTGGTTTTCAGCATTATATCTGCTTAATTTCCCTTCTCCTCCCTGTTTCTTACTTAAAAAAAACAAAGAAGCACAAAAAAATAAACCCTTCTCTTTCCTCTGTTAAATCTTATTTCCTCTTCCTCTTCATAGGAATAAGGGTAAGACTTTATTAACTCTAATTAAATCCTGGTGCCTGTGGCTCAGGGTGACTAAAGTAGGGAAAATCCTGTTATAAATCCTGTGTTTTAGGGTAGCCACTGATTTGTTATAGAACCTGCATTTTTGTTTAAAATACTGTGTTTTAGATGGTATAGAGCCTGTATTTCTGACTTACTAGTTTTTAGCCATTGTGTCTGCTGATTAGGTGGAGAAGGGAGGGACTCTGATTTACTTCTAAGGTTAACTGCATTATCTTTGGGACAGTGCTGTGAACAAGGCTGCCCTGTGAACTTCAATAAGCTAAGTTGCTCAGCATTTCATATTCTGCTCTTTTCACTGGTTTTCAGCATTATATCTGCTTAATTGCTCTTCTCCTCCCTGTTTCTTACTTTAAAAAACACAAAAAATAAACCCTTGTCTTTCCTTTGTTAAATCGTATTTCCTCTTTCCCTTCATAGGAATAAGGGTAAGACTTATAGTCCCACCAACCCCAGGGACCACTTTTCATATATAGAGACCCAAATAATCAGGACTACTCAAATCAAGTCACTTCACAACCAATCAAGATGACCTTTATTCTATGCAATCACTGTGGTGCTTTAATTCCAAGACATACTATTTGGAGGCTTAAGGCTTGCCCCATCTGTCTTCAACTTGCTAGTATTAAGGAGGAGCTCTGCAAACTTAAATAGGAATTGAATACAATTAAAGCAGCTTCCATCACTCCACAAAATCATACCAATTTACCACTTCTACCTCAAAGAATAAAACAGCCCAGGAATAAATGGGTCACAGTAGGCTCAGGAAGACTGTGACATGTAACACAGAAACATCCACCTTCACAAATATTACCTCTATAGAATTCCTTCGCTCCACTAGTGCACTGTGATACTCAAGAAAACAGAAGGAAGGTGGGAGCCAGTGTTCCCTCTAAGGTGAGCACATGAGCGATCGCTCACTATTTTCAGTGGCGTCGCTCATACGCTTTCTTCTGTCGCTCACTCGAGGGCGGGCAAAGGTGAGAGGAAGCGGCGGCGGCCTGTATTTTAAAGTTGAAAGATGCAGCGACGGCTCCTCTCAAGATCCCCGACTGCATCGGACTTCCGACGCAGGTGGAGATTCGTGAGAGGAGCCGCTGACATGTCTTCAGTGTCGTACCAAGGGGGGGGGTCCGCCCCGGTTGTGCACCTGCCCTAAGGCTGCAGTCGGAGAGGAAGTTCGGGCCAGCCAATCGCTGCATGGCTGGGCGGAACTTCCTCTCCGATGGCAGAATTGACGTCAAGGGATTGCTGGTCAGCCCGGTGGGAAGCAGAGAGAGCTTGGGGCAGCCGCAGCAGTGGCTTTGGGGCCTGTTTCCCCCGATGGTTGCGGCTGTGGCTTTGGTGCCTGTTTCCTCCGATGGTGGCAGCAGTAGCTTTGTGGAGGGTATGGAGAAAGAAAGGGGGCAGGCAGGGAGGGAAACAGAAAAAAGAAAGGGGACATCAAGAGAGAAAAAAAAAAGAAAGGGCAGGGAGAGAGGAAGAAAAAGTTGGGGGAGGGATTGAGGTCTGGAGGAGAGGTAGCATACAGGCTGAAAGAAGGGAAGAAAGATTGGATGCACAGTCAGAAGATGAAAGTGCAACCAGAGACTCATGAAATCACCAGACAAGGTAGGAAAAATGATTTTATTTTAAATTTAGTGATCAAAATGTGTCTGAATTTATATCTGCTGTCTATATTTTGCACTATGGCCCCCTTTTACTAAACCGCAATAGTGTGTTTTAGCGCAGGGAGCCCATGAGCGTTGAGAGCAGCGCTGGGCATTTAGCGCAGTTCCCTGCGCTAAAAACTGCTATTGTGGTTTAATAAAAAGGGAGGGGGGTATATTTGTCTATTTTTGTATGGTTGTTACTGAGGTGACAGTGCATAGAGTCATCTGCTTTGACCTCTTTGAAAAAAAACCCAGAATAGGAATGATAATTAACATTTTCTCAGCGTATAGTGTGCTTTGTGTTTTTTAATTTTATTGTTGGTAGATCATTTTGACTTGGTCATTTTAAAGTAGCTCGCAAGCCCAAAATGTTTGGGAACCCCTGAGCTAGAGCGTTGAAGCTGTGTATTTCTATTTTATCCCCCCTTTTACAAAACTGTGGAGCGTTTTTTAGCGCCAGCCGTGGTGGTAGCAGCGCTGATGCTCAGAATTCTATGAGCGTCAGAGTTGTTACCACCGTGGCTAAAATCCACACTACAGTTTTGTAAAAGGGGGAGGGGTTAGTTTGTGATGACATATTCCATACTAGGCGAAGGTGTTTTCTGTGCTCTGTGTGTTCGAAAGACATGGTTTTCTGTTAGGATTGACGGTGTAGGATTGATCTGTGCTGGTCTGGCTTGTTTAGTTTTACAATGGGTGTATTGATGTACTGCTCACTGCAATATGTAAGATGCTGCCTTTTCCTAGGTACTCATGTGTGACGTGTGGTTTGTTACTAAAAATCATGTTTTTCATGGGGGGTGCCAAAAAATGATGGGCCCCGGGTGTTACATATGCTAGGTATGCCACTGTATGTAAAGATACCAGAAAGCTGGCGAAGCAAAAACTTTAAGTAAATTGTTATTCTTCTAAGTTTTGAGTATTTAACCCTCCCACACCCACAATCTCATGGGCACTCGTTTCAAGTTTCAAGTTTATTGAGATTTTGATTTAAACGCAATATCAAATATTTTCACTGCGTATAACAAAAATAAATTTGGGGAAATAAATAAAACCATTTGAACAATAAACATACATAAGGAGTACAAGGATAAACTACATTTGTTTAAAAATGCATCCTCCGTGCCTGCTCATAAATTTGTGGAGTATGTAACTTGTCGCTCATGCATATTTTTTTTTTTTGCACACACCTCATCAATCCTTAGAGGGAACATTGGGTGGGACTGGAACCAATGAAGGTAACTCAAGAGAACAAGCGCACCCTAAGTACAAATAAAAAGGCCAAAAACAGAAAACTATTACTGTTGGGGGATTCCATCATCAGAGGCATTAACCTTGGAACACAGGGCGAGGAGTCCAAAATAGTGAAATGTCTTCCAGGATCCTCAGCTACCAGGAGTTCCAGGCAAATACAGATTATAATTAAGGAAGAAACTAAGGATTTTAACACTGATGTTGTTATCCATCTGGGAACAAATGACCTGACCTGGCCAACAACTCCACACTTGCAGCACAGAAAGCTTTTCGGGAGCTTGGTGAGGGCGTGAAACCTTTTGTAAACACTTTAGCTTTTTCTGAAGTACTGCCTGCTTATGGAAAGGGAGAGCAAAGAGTGAAAAACACAGAGGACTTTAATAGATGGCTCAAAGCCTGGTGTCATCAAGAAGGCTTCAGGTACATAGGAGGATGGGGAAATACATGGAAGGACAAGAAGCTATATTGCACTGATGGGCTACATATTACTACAGCAGGAAAAAGAAACCTTGCAGAGAAATTTAGACAATATGTTTCAAGGCATTTAAACTAGAAGGTGGGGGTGGTGTATGTATGAAGGACAATTACAGAGACCACCCCCGGCAAAAGAAAAGATGTGATAGTAGTAAAGGCTGCAACATAAGCAATATCAGCAACTCATTTCTTAGTATTGCAACGGAAAGTGAAACGACACAAAAATACATACGAAAAAGGAGATTATCGCTGAAAAATAGCTGGAAAGCGATGACCACAAATGCTCACAGTCTAAGCAACAAAGTTCATGATCTGCAAGCCCTGATGTTAGAGGCAGATCTAGATATTGTCACTATCACAGAGACATGGATGGGATGCAAACATACCAGGATATAATCTTTTTAGGAAGGACAGAGATGGTCATAAAGGTGGAGGAGTAGCTCTCTATGTAAAGATCAATATCCAAGCGACCGAAATGCAAGAGATCTGGGGAGAGGAAGAAGCGATATGGATTGCTCTGAAAAGAGAAGATGGAACTTCTATCTACGTGGGTGTAGTCTACAGACCTCCGACTCAATTGCAGCAAATTGATAAGGATCTGATTGTGGATATCCAAAAGTTTGGAAGGAAAGAGGAGGTTCTGCTGTTGGGAGATTTCAACCTGCCAGATGTGGACTGGAATGTTCCGTCTGCGGAATCGGAAAGAAGTAGGGAGATTGTGGATGCCTTTCAAGAGGCTCTGCTCAGACAAATGGTGACGGAACCCACAAGGGAAAAAGCGATATTGGATCTGGTCCTCACAAATGGAGAGAGTATTTGTAATGTTCGAGTGGGTGCTCACCTGGGAAGTAGCGATCATCAAACGGTCTGGTTTGATATAACGGCTAAAGTGGAGAGCGGCCGCACGATACTTAAAGTCCTAGATTTCAAACGTACAGACTTTAATGCAATGGGAAAGTACCTGAAGAAAGAGCTGTTAGGATGGGAGGACATAAGAGAAGTGGAGACAGTGGTCTAAGCTGAAAGGCGCAATAAAAATGGCTACGGACCTTTATGTGAAGAAAATCAATAAAAACAAGAGAAAAAGGAAGCCGATATGGTTCTCCAACCTAGTGGCTGAGAAAATAATGGCGAAAGAGTTGGCGTTCATGAAATATAAAAAAACCCAAGAAGAGGAGAGCAGAAAGGACTACAGGGTGAAACTGAAGAAGCCAAGAGAGAGATACGTTTGGCGAAGGCACAGGCGGAAGAACAAATGGCTAAAAATGTAAAAAAGGGAGATAAAAATTTTTTCAGATATATTAGTGAAAGGAGGAAGATAAAAAATGGAATTGCTAGGCTAAAAGATGCTGGGAACAAATATGTGGAGAGTGATGAGGAGAAAGCAAATGTGCTAAACAAATACTTCTGTTCTGTGTTCACAGAAGAAAATCCTGGAGAAGGACCGAGATTGTCTAGCAAAGTTACACGAGAAAATGGAGTAGATTCTGCGCCGTTCACGGAGGAGGGTGTTTATGAGCAACTTGAAAAACTGAAGGTGGACAAAGCGATGGGACCAGACGGGATCCATCCCAGGATACTAAGGGAGCACAGAGAGGTTCTGGCGAGTCCTATTAAAGACTTGTTCAACAAATCTCTGGAGACGGGAGTGATTCCTGGGGATTGGAGGAGAGCGGATGTGGTCCCTATTCATAAAAGTGGTCACAGGGATGAAGCAGGAAACTACAGGCCGGTGAGCCTCACTTCAGTTGTTGGTAAAATAATGGAAGTGTTGCTGAAAGAAAGGATAGTGTACTTCCTTGAATCTAATGGGTTACAGAATCCGAGGCAACATGGCTTTACAAAAGGTAAATCGTGCCAAATGACCCTGATTGAATTTTTTGGTTGGGTGACCAGAAAGCTGGATCGAGGACATATGCTAGATGTAATTTACTTGGATTTCAGCAAAGCCTTTGATACAGTTCCTCATAGGAGGCTGTTTAACAAACTTGAAGGGCTGAAGTTAGGACCCAAAGTGGTGAACTGGGTCAGAAACTGGCTGTCGGACAGATGCCAGAGGGTGGTGGTTAATGGAAGTCGCTCGAAGGAAGGAAAGGTGACTAGTGGAGTCCCTCAGGGATCGGTGTTTGGGCCAATCCTGTTCAATATGTTTGTGAGTGACCATGCTGAAGGGTTAGAAGGAAAAGTGTGCCTTTTTGCAGATGATACCAAGATTTGTAACAGAGTAGACACCGAAGAGGGAGTGGAAAATATGAAAAAGGATCTGCAAAAGTTAGAGGAATGGTCTAATGCCTGGCAACTAAAATTCAATGCAAAGAAATGCAGAGTAATGCATTTGGGGATTAATAATAGGAAGGAACTATATATACTAGGAGGAGAGAAGCTGATATGCACGGACGGGGAGAGGGACCTTGGGGTGATAGTGTCCGAAGATCTAAAAGCGAAAAAACAGTGTGACAAGGCAGTGGCTGCTGCCAGAAGGATGCTGGGCTGTATAAAGAGAGGCGTAGTCAGTAGAAAGAAGAAGGTGTTGATGCCCCTGTACAGGTCATTGGTAAGGCCCCACTTGGAGTATTGTGTTCAGTTTTGGAGACTGTATCTGGCGAAGGACGTAAGAATACTTGAGGCGGTCCAGAGGAGGGCGATGAAAATGATAGGAGGCTTGCGCCAGAAGACGTATGAGGAGAGACTGGAAGCCCTGAATATGTATACCCTAGAGGAAAGGAGAGACAGGGGAGATATGATTCAAACATTCAAATACTTAAAGGGTATTAACGTAGAACAAAATCTTTTCCAGAGAAAGGAAAATGGTAAAACCAGAGGACATAATTTGAGGTTGAGGGGTGGTAGATTCAGGGGCAATGTTAGGAAATTCTACTTTACGGAGAGGGTGGTGGATGCCTGGAATGCGCTCCCGAGAGAGGTGGTGGAGAGTAAAACTGTGACTGAGTTCAAAGAAGCGTGGGATGAACACAGAAGATTTAGAATCAGAAAATAATATTAAATATTGAACTAAGGCCAGTACTAGGCAGACTTGCACGGTCTGTGTCTGTATATGGCCGTTTCGTGGAGGATGGGCAGGGGAGGGCTTCAATGGCTGTGAGGGTGTAGATGGCCTGGAGTAAGTCTTAACAGAGATTTCGGCAGTTGGAACCCAAGCACAGTACCGGGTAAAGCTTTGGATTCTTGCCCAGAAATAGCTAAGAAGAAAAAATAAAAAAAATAAAAAATTTTAATTGAATCAAGTTGGGCAGATTAGATGGACCATTCTGGTCTTTATCTGCCGTCATTTACTATGTTACTATGTTATGATGTTTCTCAACCATGCTGTGATTTCAGAAGCACTTGCACCTATTCCATTTAAATTTTGCTTTCCCTTAGCAGGTCTTTAAATGAAATTTATGTGAATAACTTGAAACATTGGAATAAAGACATGGGGGCAGAGACAGTAAGAAAACACAGGAGACGTTATTAACAAATAAATTAATTAAAAGGAGCGTCTGACACGGTCATGTTTTGCCCAGCGAGGGCTGCTTCAGGGGCTAAACATGATATAAATTGAAAATCATAATAAGTTAAATAATGTTACAACTCTAACCCATATTCCCTCTCTCCTTGCAAAGAGCCTGCATTAGTGACAACAAGGAAAGAGGAAATGAAACAGGATGAGAACTTTCTGGGCAGCTTTTTCCTACTGGTTCCAGGCTTCTGACCAAGGAAACCCAACTTCTGCTCCTTGGCCAAGTCGCTTAACCTTGTATTGCAGTGGTTCCCAACCCTGTCCTGGAGGACCACCAGGCCAATTGGGTTTTCAGGATAGCCCTAATGAATATGCATGAGAGAGATTTGGAAGTGACAGGCATGCAAATCTACTTCATGCATATTCATTAGGGCTATCCTGAAAACCCGATTGGCCTGGTGGGCCTCCAGGACAGGGTTGGGAGCCACTGTTCTATTGCATCAAATACAAGCTTAGGTGGAAGGTCTTAGAAAGCCACGGTAGCTGCATCCAAGCCCTTAGGAATTGAATGGGCTTAGGTGCATTTATTGGGGCAGTGTTGCAAATTGCAGCCCTTAGACCAAGGGTGGGCAACTCCGGTCCTCGAGGGCCAGAATCCAGTCGGGTTTTCAGGATTCCCCCAAAGAATAAGTATGAAATCTATTTGCATGCACTGCTTTCAATGCATATTCATTGGGGAAATCCTGAAAACCCGACTGGACTGCGGCCCTCGAGGACCGACATTGGACACCCCTGCCTTAGACCAAGGGTGGGCAACTCCGGTCCTCGAGGGCCAGAATCCAGTCGGGTTTTCAGGATTTCCCCAATGAATAAGTATGAAATCTATTTGCATGCACTGCTTTCAATGCATATTCATTGGGGAAATCCTGAAAACCCGACTGGATTCCGGCCCTCGAGGACTGGAGTTGTCCACCCCTGCCTTAGCGCGTGAGTCCTCCAGGGATGGGGAAATTCCTACTGCTGCAAGTGAGAAAGGTGAGAGCCAAGTAGAAAGAAATATCTCTTTGCCTTGATCTCTATGAACAGAGCAGAGCGCAAGTGTTAGATTAATCTGAAACCCAGACATTGTACCATTTCACTTGTTTCCTCAATTCCTGGGGTCAGAACAGAAAGGACTGGAAAATAAATTTGTGCAAAGGCCTCTGGGAAAAAGATGAAATATGGGAAGGGAATGTGGGGCAGTGCAAGAAACCTGGGATTGCTTGAAATAACAAATCCTCCCGAGTCCCTGACATAAAAATAAATATCGGTATTTTTGCTCCCTTGCATTGGGAATAAGTTTCATATCCAATAAGAGGCAGAGCAAAAATAAAGACGAATACTGTCTCACAATACAAAATCTGAATTAACACGCCCACTGTTTTGATTTTCTGAATGCAGGATGGGTACAAAATATCTTGTCACAGAAGGCTGAAAACTATTTAATAGCCTGAATCCTTCAGGAATCTGAAACGTACAGATAACTTTTACTCTTATCATAATCCTGTGTGTTGTATAAAGCAATAACAATATAATTATGCAATTAAAATGCCAATTTTCCATCTTAAAAGGATTGTACATTCCTAGAAACATAGAAATATGACGGCAGATAAAGGCCAAACGGCCCATCCAGTCTGACCATCCGCAAAATGCACTATCTCCTCCTCTCCCTATAGGCTAAGGCTCTTAACATTTGCATCTCCTCTTCCTATAGGCTCTTTACACCTGCATTGTGAGGTCATAGAGCATTATGGTTATAAGCTAAGAGGCTCATAATCGAAACAAATCTAAACTTTTTGGTACCGGGACACACTAAACCCAGTGCCACGACTGCGTCCGGAACTGCACGGTCATTGACACGATGACATCATGTGCATGCATGACATCATCACGTCGACATCTGTGCATGCGCGGAGGCCCTCCAGCTGTGACTCTGAACCTGTCCCTTCGCTGGTGGGGGAGAGGAGGAGAGGTACCGGTGAGGAGGAGAGTCATCGGTGCTGGCTGACAGCCTGAAGGACGTGCCTCTCGCCATGAGAGATGCATCCTGTAAGCAGTCTACAACCTCTTCCCTTCCTACAGACGTCCTGTGTGTCTCTCCTTTTTTTTTTTTTTTTTTTAAATTCAGATACTGTCATCTCCACCATCATGAATCAGAGACTGTTCCATGAGGGGGTGCTGAAAAGTTCTCAGCCCAACGGTTCAATCAATGATCTGAAACAATGTCAAACCGTAGAATTTAGTTTCTCCAAATTGGCCTTAAGGAAATAAGATAACGCTCTTTTCAACTACAGTGGCAAAATAGTGCTCAGAATTTAGGAGAACTTTTTCGCACTCCCTCCTATGTAATAAGAGTGAGCCAAGTATAGGACAATCAAGCCATTGTGACATCACGGATGAGGCTGGCTCTTATTGGTGGAATGAGGCATTATGATGTCACAATACCAGCTTTGGCTACCAGAAACTGAAACTCTTCACACTACCAGGGGGTGCTGAAAAGGTCTCAGCCCAACCAGGGCAGGATTAATTCATCGAGGGCCCCTAGGCACACAAGTACACGGGGCCCCCTGCCCCGCCCCACCCCACCATGCGCCCAGGCGGAAACAGGAAGCTGCGTCAGAGGGAAGCTTTGGGCAAGCAGCACCGCTTGCACAATTACAGTTCCCGTTGCCTTTCGAACCCGCGTTGCTTACTTGTCTTACTTTCTGTCAGTGGGGGGGGGGCCTGCATTGCCAATCGATGCTGGAGGGGCCCATCGCCGTTTGGAAAAAACAATGTTGTTGCCCTCCTTCATCGGGGCCTATTGGTTAATCCTGCCCTGAGCCCAACCAAGAAGAGAATGACATGGATACGGTTCAATCAATGATCTGAAACAAAGTCAAAACATAGAATTTTGTTTCTAAAAATTAGCACTTAATATAACGCTCAGAATTTAGGAAGTTGGTTGGCTGGGCTGAGAACATTTCAGCACCCCCCTCATACATATCCACCACCCTTTCCGTAAAGAAACATTTCCTTAGATTGCTCCTGAGCCTAGATCCGTGCCCTGATCCTAACTAAACAGATTTGGAATGACTGGAATGGGGCTTCGATGACAGCTTCAGTAGCGGGAAAACAAAGGCCAGTGCCAGACAGTCTTACGCTATGAGTTGATCTTCTTGGTTCATAGACAACGGCGCGAAAAACAAAAGCGCGCGCCGCCGAGCCACTCTAAATTACAGTTTTTAGGGGCTCCGACGGGGGGTTTTGTTGGGGAACCCCCCCAGTTTACTTAATAGACATCGCGCCGGCATTAGGGGGGGTTTGGGGGGTTGTAACCCTCCACATTTTACTGTAAACTGAACTTTTTCCCTAAAAACAGGGAAAAAGTGAAGTTTTCAGTAAAATGTGGGGGGTTACAACCCCCCACACTCCCCACAACGCCCCCACGCTCAATTGTCTGGGCGCGCCTTTGTCCCGGCGCGCTTTTGACCTGACACCGATCTTCTTGGGCAGACTGGTGGATCGTGCAGGTCTTTATCTGCCGTCACCTACTAGGGTACTATGCTTGTCTCGGAGCAGGTGTAAATTAGTGTTTTTGCATTTGCACACATTCTGGGCCTAAGCCTTATGGTTTCCTTTATAAAACACGAGGTGCCGCTGAAAGGTTCACAGCCCGGCCAACAAAGTTGGGGCAGTCTCCATCGAAGGCTACACACTTAGTCCAGCGATTTTCCGCTTCTTTCGTTCCGTCGGAAAAATACAGAATGAGGAAAGTGGACTATCACTCGCGGTGGAGACTGCCCCGACTTTGTTGGTCGGGCTGAGAACTCTTCAGCGGCCCCCCTCATCAGCGTAAATTAGATGCAATGAATCACACAGGTGATGCAGGCATACATCTTCCACAAAGCCCATTTTCCCCCTGGTATTTCATCCTGCTATAAGGTACTAGAATCACATTCTTGGTTCGCTCAACCATAGCTTAAATTAGGTCACGGAAAAGGATACACCATCTGGGTAATGCCATGGGTCATACAGGTATTTGTAGAATGGGTACTTGTAGGCACTTTGCAAACAGATGATGTATGAACTATACACATTTCTTTGATGAATTGTTTTTAAATATTTCCTCTGTTTTATTAATTGTCTAAGGAACCCATGTATCAATGCCATGCATTGCCAGTTTCCACATAAATTACGCCCCTGCACTGTTCATTTATATTATTCTTGCCGATATAACGGAGAATGTATTTTTTTTTTGCCTTGTAAACAAGATTTTGCTTACAGCTAAATGAAAAGAAGCAAAGTTAATCACACAGAAATAATAGATTTAAAAAGGTAATTCAGTGTTGTAAGGATAATGTTTAATCTTCACCAATAGAAACCACTCCGAGAGCAATGACAGAAACTCTTGTTTCCTAATTAACCGGCATTCATCATTGGTCAGGACAAAGCAGGAAGATTAAACTGCTAGTGGTTCACGCCTGGCGCTTATACAGGGAAGAGAAATTTGTCGTGACAGAAATGCAGTTAGACATTCTGGAAAATTTGCACTGAAAAACTCAGAGCGAGAGGATGATAACATAGGCAGGCGGTACCCCTCGTACGCCCAGCAGCGGGCATTAAGAATAAAATCACAGAGAAATTTCTGGGAACCAGAGACCGCAACTTTATTAATGATATGCATGAAATAACACCCCAGAAAGCACCCGAGCCTTAAGCCCTCTTTCCTCCCCGCCTTGAACTCCTACGAGGGAGCAATTCCCTCCCTACAGTTCCATCTGCGGCCTGCCATACGTCTTTCCAGCGAGGCCACCGCATCAATCCGTTCCAGACCTGCCCGCAATCCGTTAGTCCACCTGCCATGCAAGCCAGCGAGGCGGATGATATCTTGCCCATAGGCGTAGTATCCTCTCACCGTGATAAATCCGCCATTGTGACAACATCACTATTAAGAGTACAAATTATTGGCACACTTCTTACCAACGTAAATTCCTAACTGCTGCTGAAACATGGGACCACTTAAGAGGCATGAGGGCGGGAGGCAATCTGGACACCAGGAGAATGGAGAAAAGGCCGATGCTCCCCAATGTTCGGCTTTTCAATTTTGCTGTCAAGTGAGTTGCTCCTCCCCCGTCTCCCGTCACACCCAATGAGAGGTGGACAACCCCACCGGCATCAGAGGATGACATCGGAGGGAGCAGGGAAGAGCCGGGAGGTGGGGGTGGAGCAAAGCCCATGTTATCTGCGGCATGCTCGAAGGACCATCGCTGCCGGTACTTCAGACCATCCAGACCTCAAGACGTATTGCCCTTTCTTGGGTTTCAAACAGCCTTTTCTAATCTTTGGTGTCCCTGATCCATTCTAGGGTCTTTGACTGTCTTTACGTTAGAGTTTGAACACTTATCTCATGGTCTAAACCAATCTTTCCTTTGCTTAACCATTAATAATTCATTTTGCTCTCCAACACATTTCCAGGTATCGCTGGAACAGACTGACTAAAATGACAAAACGTAGACAATATAATTTCTTTGCCCCCCTTACAAAGCAATTCAGTCTTATGACGAGACTTCGCCAACATGGAGTTAAGAGAAATTAGGGAAAGAAGTGAAACATTTTTTGGCAAGCTCCTTTTAATTTCTCTCACATAAATCAATACTGTATTCGTAGAAAAAATCTGTACAAAAAAAAATCTAAGAAAATCTGCTTCTGACTTGTCCTACATAACTAAAATGCAAAGAACATAGGTAAAAACAATGCATTACACAATGGATTACATTTAGCCTTTTATACTGTACTAGTGTTTAAGCCCGTTACATTAACGGGTGCTAGACTATATGTCTGTCTGTCTTTCTTTCTTACTTTCTGTCTCTCCCTGCCCCTGTCTCTCTTTCTTTCTTTCTCCCTCCCACTGTCTGTCCTTCTTTCTTTCTGGTTCTCTCTCTGGCACTTTGTCTGTCTGTCTTTCTTTCTGTCTCTCTCCCTGTTTGCTGTCTTTCTGTGTGTCTGTCTTTCGTTCTAATGCGCTGCCTGCCTGCCAGTCTTTCTGTCTCTCCATGGCCCCCTTCTGTCTCCCCTCCCCCAAAGCAAACCAAGATTGCTCCCAGGCCCCCTTTCCCTCTCCGTCCCCTCCACTTCCCTGTGCAGCAGCAGCAGCATTTCCCGCCCTTCCCTGTTCAGCAGCACATTTCCCCCCCCCCAACACACACACAAACTTCCCTGTGCAGCAGCAGCATTTCCAACCCTTCCCTGTGCAGCAGCAGCATTTCCCTACCTTCCCTCTGCAGAAGCAGCATTTCCCCCACACACACTTCCCTGTGCAGCAGCAGCATTTCCCACCCTTCCCTGTGCAGCAGCAACATTTCCCAGCCTTCCCTGTGAGAAGCAGCATTTCCCCCCCCACACACACACACACACTTCCCTGTGCAGCAGCAGCACTTCCCAGCCTTTCCTGTGCAGCAGCAGCATTTCCCACCCTTCCCTGTTCAGCAGCAGCATTTCCCCCCCCAACACACACACACACTTCCCTGTGCAGCAGCAGCATTTCCAACCCTTCCCTGTGCAGCAGCAGCATTTCCCTGCCTTCCCTGTGCAGAAACAGCATTTTCCACACACACACACTTCCCTGTGCAGCAGCAGCATTTCCCGGCCTTCCCTGTGCAGAAGCAGCATTTTCCCCCCCCCACACACACACACACTTCCCTGTGCAGCAGCAGCATTTCCCGCCGCCCCCTTCCCAGCCGCCGCGTTGAAATTGAGAGAAAAGCGCTGCACCGCACTACCGCTGGCTTCGGTGTCTTCTATCCACTGTGGCCAACCCTAGCGGAAACAGGAAGTAGTCAGAGAGGGTGGGCCGCAGTGGACAGAAGACGGCGAGGCCAGTGTTAGCGCGGTGGAGTGCTTTTCCCTTAATTGGAACGCGGGTGAGCCGGCGAGAAGAAGGAGGCTTTGGCGGTGGTGATTTTGGTGATGAGTGAGGGCGTGAGGGGGATGTCGCCGGCTGTGCTGTGTTTCTCCGCTTTGGCCGCCACATCCGCACTCCTGCTTGCCACGGACCTACTGATCACAGATCAGAGATCACGGAAGCATGCAGGTAAGTGTGCATGCGCGGCTAAGGTTTTATTATATAGGATGAGTGCCTGTCTACTACTGGGTAGGATTTATGAGGGGCTGCTGAAAAGTTCTCAGACCAACCAAGAAGAGAATGACGTGGATACGGTTCAATCAATGATCTGAAACAAGGTTTTTGCAAATTGGCACTTAACGGAATAAGATAATGCTCTTTTCAGCTACAGCGGCAAAATAATGCACAGAATTGAGGAAGTTGGTTGGTTGAGCTGAGAACTTTTCATGCCCCCCTCAACTATATAATAAAAGTGAGCCAAGTCTAGGACAATCAAGCCATTGTGACATCACTGATGAGGTTGGCTCTTATTGGTGGAATGAGGCACTATGACATCACAATCTCAGCTCTAGTTACGAGAGATTGAATCTGTTCACACTATGAGGGGCTGCTGGAAAGTTCTCAGACCAACCAAGAAGAGAATGACGTGGATACGGTTCAATCAATGATCTGAAACAAGGTTTTGCAAATTGGCACTTAACGGAATACGATAACGCTCTTTTCAGCTACAGCAGCAAAATAACTCTCAGAATTGAGGAACTTGATTAGTTGGGCTGAGAACTTATCAGCATCCCCTCATAATAGATCTGAATAAAAGGGATGAAAGCTTTTTGCTGGAACCCCCCCAAATCTCAGTAGTTTCCTTGGCAGCGTGGTTTGATGGTTTAGCCCGTGACCCCATGTGGGCATGAGCAGTGTGGGCAACGATCTAGGGCTCAAACTCTTGGATTCTAGACACCAAAATTTGGGCATTATCCCGAGATGCTTGTGCAACTTAATTGGTTAACAAGCCAAATAATTGAAATAATTGGGCGTTCCACACCAATTAGAATTTGCATGCACAATTGTATAAAGCACTGCGCCTGAATTCTCGTGCATGGCCACAGGCGTTCCCAGAGTTTACAGGATTGGGGGGGATGTGCGGCCAACCTGCACACCAAGATTTGGACACGGTTTCTGCAGGCTCTGGAATATTCTAGAAAAGGCGCTCATCTGAGAATGCCAGATTAGGTGCAAAATGAGTTTAAAATATTAATTTTCCAGTAGGTGTCTAACTCCACTACCACTTCCAGGTGGGCTTCTTCACTAGGCACCCTTCCTCTCTCAGCACACTGCCAAAACACTTATCCACACCCTCATCACCTCGCGTTTAGACTACTGCAACTCAGGCCTTCCACTTAGCCATCTTTCTCCCCTTCAATCGGTCCAGAATTCGGCTGCACGATTCATGTTCCGGGAGAGCTGCTTTACTCACGTTACCCCTCTCCTAAAATCACTTCATTGGCTTCCCATCCATTTCCAAATACAAGTCCAACTCCTCACTCGGCTGCCCCTCACTATCTCTTTTCGCTTATCTCACCTTGTGTTCCCCCCGTGAGCTCTGCTCAGCTGGTAAGTCCCTCCTACTTGTGCCCTTCTCTTCAACTAAGTGTTTTCAATTGTGGCATCTACAACTTTGAGCCAAGTCCAGACTTCATCAATTCTACCTTGCTGCGCCGAATGCTTGGAAGAAGCGGCCCGAATCCCTATGGCGGGCTCCGTCTCTGGCAGTGTTCAAGGCCCAGTTAAAAGCCCACCTCTTGGAGAGTTCTACATCCCCATCCCTATATGTCATGTCTGTCTGTCCAAGTTGGATTGTAAGCTCTTCCGAGCAGGGACGATCTATAAATGTCAAAATGTACAGCACTGCGTACGCCTTTCAGCACTATAAAGGTAGTAGATGTGGTTAGGGGTGGATTCAAGGCAGAGTTTGAATGTGCACCTAAGGATTGACAACAGCACTGAAAAGAGTTGGACGCCATTTATAGAATCAGGGCCCTGGAAACCACAGTTGAAAGTTGTTCCCATCGCAGTCAAAGAAACCTACAGTGCAGGCAATGAGTCTGTGCCCCATACCCCACACCCCACTCATACCTTTCCTCCCCCCTCCCCCCCCACGTACCTCTTTAAATCTTCTCTGGAGCAAGCAGCTTTTCCGGCCTGCTGCTCACACCAGCGTTGGCTTTCCCTCTGATGTCACTTCCTGGACCCACAACCCGGAAGTGCTCTCAGAGGGGAGTCAGGCTGGCGCGAGTTGCAGGCAGGAGAATTTGCTCGTGCTGGTGAAGATTTAAAGAGGTGCGGGTGGTGTGAAGGGGGGGGGGTGCGGAGAGAGGCCGGTGCACCCACCAAGACAGTGCCCAGGGTAGACCGCCACTGCATCCAGCAAGGTGCACAATCTGCAGGGGGGGGGTTTCCACAGCTTCAAACAAAATGCCAGTGTTAGCATTTTCCTCACACATTAGAAATGCAGACATTAAAAAAGAAATGTCTGTGCAATTAGTTTCAGCTCTCGGAATTCCTTTAATTGGGAGAGTGCTACCTTTGTTGAACATAATTGCTATTTTCCACACTGGGTTTCATTTGGTTGCCTCTTGTCAGTCAACTTTTCCCTATCACTTGTGCATCAGTTAATTAGTCATTTTCACTAAGAGCCATTTTCCAAAACTATTTCAATTGATTTTGATCCTTTGAAATAACTGAACTTCCAAATTTGATTGCATTTCAAGATTTTCTTTCACGTCAAAACCTGGAGAAAAACTTGTGCCCAAAATACAGATGAAAATTAGTAAATTCTATAAGAACATAAGCATTGCCATACTGGGAATAGACTTAGTAGATAAAGACAGGTTGTTCACCCTTTCCAAGGTAGAGAGAACGAGAGGGCATTCTCTAAAGTTGAAAGGGGATAGATTCTGTGCAAACGTAAGGAAGTTCTTCTTCACCCAGAGAGTGGTAGAAAACAGGAACGTTCTTCCGGAGGCTGCTATAGGGGAAAACACCCTCCAGGGATTCAAGACAAAGTTAGACAAGTTCCTGCTGAATCGGAACGTACGCAGGTAAGGCTAGACTCAGTTGGGGCGCTGGTCTTTGACCTAAGGGCCGCCATGTGAGCAGATTCACGATGGACCACTGGTCTGACCCAGCAGCGGCAATTCTTATGTTCTTATGGATCAGAGTGAAGGTCCATCAAACCCAGTCTCCAGTTTCCAATAGTGTCCAACCCAGGTCACAAGAATCTGGCAGAAACCCAAAGAGTAGCAACATTCCAGAGCTGAGATTGTGACGTCATAAAGCCTCATTCCACCAATGCCTGAGAGCCAACTTCATCAGTGATGTCACAATGGCTTAACTGTCTTATACTTGGCTCATATAAGAACTTAAGAATTGCCCTACTGGGACAGACCAAAGCTCCATCAAGCCCAGTCTCCTGTACCCAGCAGTGGCCAATCCAGGTCACAGGTACCTGGCAAGATCCCAAGGATTAAAACCGATTTTATGCTGTTTATCCTAAGAATAAACAATCTCTATTATTTATATACAGTGCAGTGTAATACACTATACTGACTTACAGAGCAGTTCTATAAGTTGGCTCAAAGTTGTAGATGTCACAATGGAAAGCACTTAGTGTCAATTCTACAGTAGAACAGCTTCAGGGTGCATGTAAGCCATTATAGATTGCTATCGTGAAGCCGCGTTGGGTGCACCAAATATAGGCTCAGCCACTTATGTCAACTTAATGGTAGGATCAGCTGGTGTGGAAAAATTCACCATGCAACACACACAGCTAACAGTAGGATATAAATTGCGTGCTTCACTTGGCTACACACCTGCATGGACACTCTCTCGTAGAAGGAAAGAAACCATTGAGGCAAACACACTATTAGTAGTTCAATTAAACACGGCTGTGTTTCACCTGGCCTGGGCTGAGTTCAGGCAGCTATACTTATCTGAAGAACAGGCCTGTGAGGGGATATAAATACACGAGGCGAGTCTCTTTCATTTGAAAGGAAGCTCCGGAATGAGGAATCTAAGGAAATACTGTTTTACAGAAAGGGAGACAGAGACTGGGATAGGCACGTGGGATCTCTTAGAGAGAGGAAGTGATAATGGTTACTGAGGATGGGCAGACTGGATGGGCCATTTGGCCTTTATCTGCCGTCACGTTTCTACGTTACTGAAGTTCTATGACATCACAATGCAGGTGGAAAGTGCCTTAGCCAATAGGAAGAGGAGATGTAAATGTTAAGAGCCTTAGCCAATAGGGAGAGGAGGAGATAGTGGATGCTGTGGATGGGCCATTTGGCCTTTATCTGCCATCATGTTTCTATAACCATAAAGCTCTATGACCTCACAATGCAGATGTAAAAAACCTTAGCCAATAGGAAAAGGAGATGCAAATGTTAAGAGCCTTAGCCAATAGGGAGAGGAGGAGATAGTGGATGCTGCGGATGGGCCATTTGGCCTTTATCTGCCATCACGTTTCTATAACCCTAAAGCTCTATGACCTCACAATGCAGGTGTAAAGAGTCTTAGCCTATAGGAAGAGGAGATGCAAATGTTAAGAGCCTCAGCCAATAGGGTGAGGAGGAGATAGTGGATGCTGCAGATGGGCCATTTGGTCTTTATCTGCCATCAGGTTTCTATGACCTCACAATGCAGGTGGAAAGTGCCTTAGCCAATAGGGAGAGGAGGAGATAGTGGATGCTGCGGATGGGCCATTTGGCCTTTATCTGCCATCATGTTTCTATAACCCTAAAGCTCTATGACCTCACAATGCAGGTGTAAAGAGTCTTAGCCTATAGGAAGAGGAGATGCAAATGTTAAGAGCCTCAGCCAATAGGGAGAGGAGGAGAGAGTGGATGCTGCGGATGGGCCATTTGGCCTTTATCTGCCATCATGTTTCTATAACCATAAAGCTCTATGACCTCACAATGCAGATGTAAAAAACCTTAGCCAATAGGAAAAGGAGATGCAAATGTTAAGAGCCTTAGCCAATAGGGAGAGGAGGAGATAGTGGATGCTGTAGATGGGCCATTTGGCCTTTATCTGCCATCACGTTTCTATAACCCTAAAGCTCTATGACCTCACAATGCAGGTGCAAAGAGCTTTAGCCAATAGGAAGAGGAGATGCAAATGTTAAGAGCCTCAGCCAATAGGGTGAGGAGGAGATAGTGGATGCTGCAGATGGGCCATTTGGTCTTTATCTGACATCATCTTTCTATGTCTCATATGTATAAGAAGATACATTTTCATCATTTTATTTCATCAAGCCTTTGGAGATTCTAAGAGCGGGATAATCACGATAGACTGCTTTACTGCCGACTATTACTTGATTGTTTTTGTGTCTTGTTTCTGATTATTGTGTTGTATTTTTATTGAAGTGCACCTTTTATAGAACTGGGGCATAGGACAGTTAAGTGCGTAACTATTAATTACTGTCAGTTACGTCCACTTATTGTCATCGCCAACGTTGCAGCAATTGAGCCAGGTGGCCAATTTCACATCCATCTTTGACCACCGTTTATCGAAAGAGGGGGTAAATCTCTACCGCCTGCCTATGCCTTAACCCAAGCTCCAGTCCAGAGATCTTCTTCTTATGATCTCCCTATTTATTCTTGGATTCAGTCTTCTTTTAAAGACATATTTTTAACCTAAGTTACATTTAAATATTAATGATTTTTTTTTTTAATATACCTTTCCTGATGTTGTTCTTCCTTAAATGTTTTTCTTTTGTTTTGTTTTTTCTTTAAACAAATGTAATTTTATCCCTGTATCCCTGTATTCCTTATGTATTTTTTTTAATTTATGAATATGTTTTTATGTCTATTGTTTAAATGATTCATTTATTTCCCCAATTTTATTTTTGTTATACGCATTGAAAATATTTGATATTGCTGTGTAAATCAAAATTTCAATAAACTTGAAACTTGAAGGATCATGGCCGTAGAAACATAGAAACATAGAAAAAGACGGCAGATAAGGGCCGCGGCCCATCTAGTCTGCCCACCCCAATGACCCTCCCCTATTTAACTCTGTGCAGAGATCCCACGTGACGATCCCATTTCTTCTTAAAATCAGGCACGCTGCTCGCCTCGATCACCCGAAGTGGAAGTCTATTCCAGCGATCAACCACTCTTTCGGTGAAAAAGTATTTCCTGGTGTCGCCGTGCAACTTCCCCCCCCTCCCCCCCCCTGATTTTCCATGGATGTCCTCTTGTCGCCGTCGGACCTTTGAAAAAGAAGATATCCTCTTCTACCTCGGTACGGCCCGTGAGGTACTTGAACGTCTCGATCATATCTCCCCTCTCTCTCTGCGTTCCTCGAGTGAGTAGCTGCAGCTCCTTGAACTCTCTTGTAAATGCTTTCAAAAGCACCGAGCTTTGTCGCGTGATCAGCCGGTTCTAGAGGTTCCGGCAACAATTTCTTCTTCAGGACCATTCCGGTCCAAGAGAAAGGAGCAAAAGCAAAGTCATTCCCCAACCTTTGCACGCTCAGAAGGCAAACGCTAATTCCATTACAGGAAACCTCAGGCACACTATAAAAAGCATATTATAACCTCTATTTCCTTTTGCCATTTTTCTCTTTATGAAGCGCTGCTAATAGCTCTTTGCCAGCCTAGTGGTACACTGAAGCATCACTAGTAACTGCCTCTGTTACTATTTCAGGGTCTGAGTTTAATTTCTACCATATTCCTTTTAATAACAGCATCTAATTAAAACATCTGCTTAAAAACTCTGTAACATTGACTTTACAGGAGAGAATGGCATAAAGTTATATTGGCATTGTAGACATTTAACGGGATTCTTAATTAGGCGCTCTTTTTACAGAAACATTACACAAATTAAAATCAGACATTCATCCCTTCCCCCCCAGACCTTCACACCCACGTGCTCTTCTTTGAAAGAGCAATAGAAAACAGAGAGTGACCCTCAAACCCTCACTCATAAACAAGTTAACGAAGGGCTGGAGGTCTCTAACTTTGTGAGAAGGCTCTTGTAACAAGCAGCAGACATGAGCCAGACAATAACCCCTCTAATGTAGAGGGAGTGGGAAACAGGGGTGGCTGAGGCAGCCCTTTCCTGGACCACATTGCCTAAAGAGTGAGGGGTCCCTTTCTGTCACACGTCCCAAGCAATACATGGAAAGCTAGAAAGAAAAGGGACAAGACGCTGGGGCTTGCATTTTTGCGTGGACCTTCCAGACACAAGAAACAGGCCTCTGACCTCGGCAGTAATATTTGAGGATGGATTAGGGCTCTGTGTCAGCATGCATGGATGAGATGCTCTCCCGCTGCACCCACACACAGTAGTTAAATGATAAACAAGAAGGGCTAACCTTTCATTTTATTTTGCTTAGTGAAGGGTTCTCTGGGGTTGTTTTTTCCTACGGTTTAGCCCTATAAGTACTTGCAAAATTATAACCCTAAAAGCAAGGCTCGGATTGACTACAAAAGTGGCAGTATGTTTTCTTTTTTTTAAATCTTTATTAAATTTTCAAACTACAATTATGCATGCAAATAATTCATGTACATATAATATTACAAGAAAAGCACAATAAACTTACAGATATTAATAAGCAAATATTTTCCCCCACCCTCCCACCTCGTAATCAAGAAAATAAATACCTACAATCCCCTCCCGCCCTGGATGTGTCTGTTTAAAGGTCAGTAAAATAAAATTAGTTATCATTCCTTACAAAATTTAGCCAATGGCTCCCAAACACCCAGAAATTTCCTGTAACTTCCCTGCTGTATAGCCATCAGACGTTCCATTTTAAAAGTATAACAAAGTGTAATTTATCTGCCTATTGCCCGAGCAGTGGTCCCTGACTAGCTCTATAACCTATCTCTACTCCTGACTATAAAGTGGTTTACATATATACAGGTACTTTTTTGGTAACTGGAGCAATGTGCTCAGGGTCACAAGGGGCAGCCCTGGGATTTGATCCCTGAACCTCAGGCAGCAGGTCCACCGCCAGAACTGCTCCTCACCTCGGCACTCGAAAATTGGTGTTGAGCGGTATTCTATAAAGGGCACGCTTCCTAGAATAGTGCGTAGCATTGGGCGTGAGGATTTATACCAACAGAAGCCAGGTGTAAATCCTGGTACTTAAGTTGGATATTCTGTGCATCTTTAGTGAACCCTCCTGACCCGCTCATGCCCCTCCCACGGCCACACCCCTTTTCAGGTGCATGCTAAAGGATTTGCACATAGATCTTTATTAGTTCCATTAGCAAGATGCTAATTGCAGCCAATTAACTAGTAATAATTGTCTGTTAGCACCCAATTATTGTTAGTTAAAAGCTTGTTACTCAATTAAGTTGGGGGTGCAATTTTGAGGGGGGGGGTTGTATATAGCTGTGCTTCCCAATGTTGTTGATTGCAGCCAATAAAATTGTGTGTCCTCCCTGCCCATCCAGGTTGCCTCTCCAAATGCAGACATTTGGCCCCCAACTACCTCAGTTTTAGAAAATTACTCAAAACCCACCTCTTCCAAGGCCAGGACCCTTAATTGCTCCTCCTCAAAGAACCAAATCCTCCCTCCCTCCCCCTATTATTACCTCCCACCCCCCCACCCCCTTGATCCACTCTATCCTTCTCTTTCCAATTTCATCTACTTCGTTGCCTGCAACTCTGTTCAATTAATACTTAACCGTATGTAACTCTGTTTAATTGATGTGAACCGCCTAGAACTCTCTGGGTATGGCGGTATACAAAAATAAAGTTATTATTATTTCCATTCTTTGAGTGGTTCCAGGCTCTCCACACTAGCCCCACCATACATCTTGGTGGAATTCCTGGTGGGCAGTAGGAGGCACGAGTGATCTCCAGTCAACTTTGCCCCAGCATCTTCCTATTTCCACGGTGGTGCTATTCCCACCTCCAGCAGTAACCTTGCTGTGGAGGGGTCAAGCTGCCAAATAAGTGAGAATTCCCTAACTTGGCCTTCTGCCCCTAGTGGTAGTATTGCAGTACTACTGGAAGAAGCCAGAAGGATCAGTGAGAGGTGCATTGTCAGAGATCTGTGCCTGGCAGAGGGGAGCTTAAATTGTATTAAGGATTAGGGGTACATGGGAAGCCAGTGGGTTGGAGTGAGACATGGGGGAGGGTGAAATCCGTAACTTTATTATGGATCAGAGATTAGGAAGGGAGTTGGTCTAGGGAGCAGGGTTTTTTTTTTAAACACAGATCAGAGGTAGAGAGAGAAATATTTTTCTTGTGTTCACCCCTTCAACAGTCCAATACTTTCTGAAGATGTTTTTAGTTTTCAATGAATACAAATTGCCCCTGCCCCCACCCCCCACTCCCAATCCTGAGCTTCAAAGCTCATGGATATTTGACATAGTGTACGCTGAGCTACAAAAACCTCCTGTGTTGCAGGTTATAGCCAACTAACACTTGTTAACTTTCAGAGAATTGGCAATGTCATAACACATCTTAGTAAACAGAGACAATGGAGAATGAGTTGACTCACCCAGCAAGCATCGGTGGGGGTGATGCGTAGTGGTTAGAGAAGCAAAATTCAATTTCTATAGCGCTATTAGACATATCACAATATAGAAGAGACAGACCCTGCTCAAAAGAGCTTACAGTCTCGTCAAAACAGATAAATTGGACATGAAGGTGCAACTATACACAGTGCTCAGGTGGGGGAACCACATAAGTATAGCTGCATTATGATGTCATCAAGAATTCTGGGTATGACCCTAATGCATTGTGATGTCACTGAGGGTTCATAGTCAGTGGCGCGCAAGACAGAAGCGTGCGGGGGAAAAAGTAATTTTTAAAGAGCTTCGATGGGGAGGTTTGGGGTGGCAACCCCCCCCCCCCCACACACACACACACACACTTTATTGGTTAGTGTTCGCGCTGCTGTTGGAGGGGGGTTCGGGGGGTTGTAAACCTCCATTATAGAGAAAACTGAACTTTTTCTGATTTTTTTGGGGGGAAAAGTTCCGTTTTCTCTATAATGTGGGAGGTTTCACCCCCCACTCCCTCCCTCGCAACAGCAGCGCGAACACTAACCAATAAAGTGGGGGGGTTACCACCCCAAACCCCCAGTCGGCACTGGATTGTCGGCGCGCTGGCGTCTGGCGCGCGATTATCCCGTCACCGTCACTGAGCATTCAGACAGTTTCTACTACTCCTGCTAATCATTTTGATAGCGCTACAAGACAAACGCAGCAGTGTACATCAAAATATAGAAGAAACAGTCCCTGCTCAAAAGAGCTTACAATCTAGTCAAGATAGACAAACTGGAGAAGAAGGTGAGTCAATACAGAGTGCTCAGGTGGGGGAATAAGACATATATCGGTGCTTAGAAGATGAGTTGGAATTAAAAAGTAAAAATCTCTCATATAAGCTGCAGTTCTATCGCACAAACGCATACCATTGCAATAAAAATGCATGCAAAGTCCATTTCTACCGCTAATGTATTCTAGAGAGGGAGGTGGAGAGACTGCAGGAATCACTGTGCTCCATAAGCATGAGACAGCTTCTGCTGATGTTATCATTCCAAGAGCAAAGCACCACCTTCTTACAGGAAGTCCCTGTTTTCAGGAAAACGAGAAGCCGCAGCCTAGGTTCATGAATTATATCCAGACAGGCCAGTTTCACCATTGACTCATTCAGTACTGGACAGAAACAACCAACAGAATCCCCCAAAGTGAATTCACTCCACCCCTCTCAGGATTGCACGTTAAGGGCACTTTCATTGCAAATGCTCATTTTGAGGAGGAGGGGGCGGGACAGTCAATGTGGGAGTCTGTCAAATCTGCTCCTTTTTATCTGACAGTTTCCAAAGGGAAAACTGTCTAAACTGAGCCGTGGCTATGAAAATAACCTGACCTGGCCATTGATTGATACCTATAATAGCACTCTTACACAATAACAAGAAGATTGCTAGGAATGGGATCATGAACAGATCAGAGAAGGTTATCATGCCGATGTACCAGGCCATGGTGCACCCTCACCTGGAGAATTGAGTCCAGCACCGGTCGCCGTACATGAAGAAGGACACGGTACTACTCGAAAGGGTCCAGAGAAGAGCGACTAAAATGGTTAAGGGGCTGGAGGAGTTGCCGTACAGAGAGAGATTAGAGAAACTGGGCCTCTTCTCCCTCGAACAGAGGAGATTGAGAGGGGACATGATTGAAATGTTCAAGATAATGAAGGGGATAGGCTTAGTAGATAAAGACAGGTTGTTCACCCTCTCCAAGGTAAGGAGAACGAGAGGGCACTCTCTAAAGTTGAAAGGGGATAGATTCCATACAAACGTAAGGAAGTTCTTCACCCAAAGAGTGGTAGAAAGCTGGAACGCTCTTCCGGAGGTTCTTCCGGAAGCTGTCATAGGGGAAAACACCCTCCAGGGATTCAAGACAAAGTTAGACAAGTTTCTGCTGAACAAGAACGTGCGCTGGTAGGGCTAGTCTCAGTTAGGGTGCTGGTCTTAGACCAGAGGGCCGTCACGTGAGCGGACTGCTGGGCATGATGGACCACTGATTTGACCCAGCAGTAGCAATTCTTATGTTCTTATGGATGTAGTTATTGGGATTTACTGGCATATGAATCAGGACACCAAGAAGCTGGCAATCGCTCTCTATATATCTATATGTATGTGTGTCTATAGTCTATACAGTATTTATCATCATTTTTTAAAACAATTGTAACCTGTTGCATCAAAACTGCCAGTCCCAACTTATACCCAAGGATTGCATGCACTGAGAATAACCCTGCATGTCAGAGTCACCTCCCTGAAGGTCTGCCCTCAATCCAGGCCCGAGGACAAGATGGTTCAGCCTACGGTACATCGTTCCAGGGCCTATGAAGCTCAAGGTGGCCCAATGAAGCCCAAGAAACATCACAAAAACTGAAACGTGTCGTTGTCTCAAGAAGGAGACGTCCTTACAAACCAAGACAAAGAACAGCACGAGAACTATCACCTACAAGATTGCGAAGCGTTGAGTGAGCGCGAAGCAATAGAAGGCCGTGACAATCATAAAATACTTTCGAGTGACATAATACGGTGCATTCAAGATTCAACGAACAAAAACTTGTGAAAGTGGCTATCAACGCTTGTTCTCACATGCTCAGTTCTAGCTTCAAACTTATTGCTCGGATTACTCCTCTTTGCTTTCCCACCGAATACCAGGAGGAAGAAGAAAACGGGACACGAGCCACGCTGATTCATCATGGACTGCAAAGAAGACTTTACAGGACAGCGAAGGAAGAAATAATTCCACAGGTAAAGTACCCCGTAAATGCCATAATTGTAGCATAGAGGACCCACTGATATTGCACGCCTTTTTGTCTACGTTATCGAGAGATTTGAGACTATAAACGACTTGACGGTTAGCGGAAAGACAATAACAAAATTCTCAATAGCGATAAGGCAAATTTCTATATTTCATTTCGGTGTCAGGTCAAAAGCTCGCCGGGACAAAGGCGCGCGCAGACAATTGAGCGCAGCGCGGAGGCGCACGCCGCAGAAAATTACAGTTTTTATGGGTCCGACGGGGAGGGCGTGGGGGGGGAACCCCCTCACTTTACTTAATAGAGATCACGCCGTGTTGTGGGGGCATTGTGGAGGGTGTGGGGGGTTGTAACCCCCCCACATTTTACTGAAAACTTCACTTTTTCCTGTTTTTAGGGAAAAAGTTCAGTTTACAGTAAAATGTGGAGGGTTACAACCCCCCAAACCCCCCACAACACCGGCGCGATCTCTATTAAGTAAACTGGGGGGGCTCCCCAACAAAACCCCCCATCGGAGCCCCTAAAAACTGTAATTTTTTTTCAGCGCGCGCCTCCATCTTGCGCTCAGTTGTTGGCGCGCACCTTTGTCTTTCGCGGGGTTGTCTATGAACCTTTCATTTCAGGTACCGGCCTTAAACATGTCATCTCAAAAATCTAAATATATCATAAGAACATAAGAACATAAGCAGTGCCTCCGCCGGGTCAGACCATAGGTCCATCCCACCCAGCAGTCCGCTCCCGCGGCGGCCCAACAGGTCACGACCTGTCTGAATCACCAGAAGGGGCTCCCTTGCCACCTTGGTTTCCCATTGAAGTCCTATCTTCCCATCGAAGTCCTAACCCTCCGGTCTTGCACATTCACGACCTGGTTGGGTTTCTATACTTATTACCTGGTTAGCTTTCTATACTTGTGTTACATCCCAGCACCTCTCTCAGTATCCCACGATCCCTTTATCCCTCAGGAATCCGTCCAAACCCTGTTTGAATCCCTGTACCGTACTTTGCCTGATCACTTCCTCCGGTAGCGCATTCCAAGTGTCCACAACCCTTTGGGTGAAGAAAAACTTCCTTGCATTTGTCTTGAACCTATCTCCCTTCAGTTTCTCCGAATGCCCCCTCGTACATGTTGTCCCCCTCAGTCTGAAGAATCTGTCCCTATCCACCCTCTCTATGCCCCTCATGATCTTGAAGGTCTCTATCATATCTCCCCTGAGCCTCCTCTTTTCCAGAGAGAAGAGCCCCAGCCTATCCAATCTCTCGGCGTATGGGCAGTGTTCCAGCCCTCTTACCAGTTTCGTTGCTCTCCTTTGGACTCTCTCAAGTACCGCCATGTCCCGCCATATCAATGTAATCTACGATTGTTATAAATAAATAATATACACACGTACATGTGTGTAGAATTTTGTATAAGGTCCCACACACCTTCTCTTGGCACCCTACCTCAATCTGCTGAGCCGTGCTTATTAACCGTGTGGGGACCTCTGTACCCTGAGCCTCTTTCTTCCATTGTGTTCGAAGTGCTCAAATTCTTCTCTCAACAGCGTTGTACTGAAAAGTGAAGATTTATCTTTATGAGGGTGAAGTCACTTCCAATGACTTTGTCCTTGTTATAGATCACTCATGGCGCTCACAGTTTCAGATGGAAATGCTGAATGAAGACTACGGGAAAATGGTTAATGCAGTCCTAATGTTTGCATGAGCTAATGAGAAGCCTGTAATGAATCTAGTGCTGTAGGCTGGGCTACATGCATTTCATATTATTACTCAAAGCTGGGCTCTGGGATTTGATAATTGTATAACCATCTTAGTATAAATCTTGTCTGATGCGAATTGTGCAGCCGTAACCACAATCAGTTTTCACTAAGGTGGCATTTCTGTCTCCTTGTTAAATGCAAATAATGTATACACACCGGCTATAATTTTATTACAGATGCTTTTGGTGTGGAGTGATTTCATCACTCAGACAATACAGCGGAGCATAAATAAGCCGCTTCAATACCAAATAGTGCCAGGATTTCCTTCGCCACTTTTGAGTGTCTAATCAAGAAAATCTGTTGGAATGACTAAGACAACTCAACATTTCCAATGTCCAATTCCTGAATTGTCCCGGGTACAGAAATCTAATCTTAATCACACTTATCCAATACAGGTTCAAGGCGATATACAAGATAAGAGGCCAATGCAGCATCATAGGGAAATGGTTACATCACATTGTTGAGGAAGATTACACTGTCACAATGGGGAAAAGGTTACAATACATTGTAGACCAGTGGTCTCAAACACGCGGCCCGGGGGCCACATGCGGCCCGCCAGGTACTATTTTGAGGCCCTCGGTATGTTTATCATAATCACAAAAGTAAAATAAAACAGTTTCTTGATTATATGTCTCTTTAGCTATTAATTACAATAGTATTATTAAGGAAAGATTTATAAACTATAAATTGTTATTTCTTTAATAAGACATTAACTATTTTTTTCTGAGGCCCTCCAAGTACCTACAAATCCAAAATGTGGCCCTTCAAACAGTTTGAGTTTGAGACCACTGTTGTAGACGAAGGTTACATTGGTGCAAGAGGGGAAGTAGATAAGATTATATAGTAACATAATAGATGACGGCAGATAAAGACCCGAATGGTCCATCCAGTCTGCCCAACCTGATTTAATTTAAATTTTTAAAATTTTTCTTCTTAGATATTTCTGAGCAAGAATCCAAAGCTCTACCCGGTACTGTGCTTGGGTTCCAACTGCCGAAATCTCCGTCAAAACTGACTCCATCCCATCTACACCCTCCCAGCCATTGAAGCCCTCCCCAGCCCATCCTCCCCCAAACGGCCATATACAGACCGTGCAAGTCTGCCCAGTACTGGCCTTAGTTCAATATTTAATACTAGTGTTTAAGCCCGTTACATTAACGGGTGCTAGAGTAGATGTCTGTCTGTCTGGTTTTTTTTTCTTTGTCTCTCTCTCCCTGGATGCTGGCTGTCTTGTCTGTCATTCTTTCTGTCTGTGTCTCTCCCTGGCCCCCTGTCTGTCTGTCTTTCTTTCTGTCTCTGTCTCCCTAGCCCTCTGCCTGCCTGTATTTCTCTGTTGCGCCATGCTTGCCTGTCTCTCCGTGGCCCCCTTCCTATGTCCATAGTGTCCCATCCTATGTCCTTAGTGCCCCCAGTGCCTCCTTTCCATGTCCTTAGTGCCCCCAGTGCCACTTTCCTATGCTTTCCTGTGTCCTTAGTGCCCCCTCCTATGTCCTCCAGTGCCTCCTTTCTATGTCCCCCTCACTGCCTTCCAGACTTTGTCCCACCCCACCCCGAAGCCAGCCTGCCTCCCTCCCTCCCCCCTGTGCAGTAGAACCGTTGAGCAGCATCTTTCCATCTCCCCCCCACCCCCACCACTACTGCCACCGTGCAGGCGACCCCACTGACCCTCCCATCCGACCCTCCCACCGCGAGACTACCTACAAACCTCCTGGCTCCAGCATCCGCAGCTTAAGTGAGCTGGAAAGGCATAAGGGTGTGTTAAGCACATTCCACAGCACAGCTTGGTGAAAGGGTCTCTATACTATTTCTGCACCTTGAGCGCTCTCGTTGCATTTCAGTAACGACAAACACCGCATCTCCTTATGGGCAAGGGCCCATCCAATGGCCGAGGAAAGCCAAATTGGGCATCTGTCGTGGCCGTGCTGTGGAAAGAGCCGCCAAGCTGACAACTAATGGCTGATTCTACGATTTCTCGTCAGCGAGTGAGACGAAGTGAGTTACCGGGGGGGTGGGGGGGAAGGGGAGGGAGGTACAAAAAAGCAAAATCAATAAACAGGTTCAGGTTTGCATCATTAACACTCAGGCTGTCAATGCACCCGTTCAAACTATTGCTAAAGGCAGCTTCAGATTTAATGGCCAGCGCCACTGATTTACTGTAAATGGTAGCTAAAGCCGGAACAAAAAAGGGAGGAGGGGAGGGGCGGAAGAAAAAAAAAACCCCTCATCCACAAATAACTGATGTCCCTGGGATCGGATGCAAGAAGCAGTTTACGTTTGTGAATAAATGATTATCAGAGGACAAGGCCTTCAGCTGTATTTCATCTACAGAGTTTAAATGCTCCTTTCGTGTTCGGCCTTAGCCATCAGGGGTTACCAAAGCTCTTTGTCAACGTGCGAGCCATGGAATCGAGGGTGAAATACTCGCACGGTTTAAAAACTGGCTGGCGGATAGGAAACAAAGAGTGGGGAGTAAATGGACAATGCTCGGACTGAAAAAGCGTCACGAGTGGAGTGCCGCAGGATTCGGCGCTTGGGCCCGTGCTCTTCAACATATTTATAAACGACCTGGAAATTGGTACGACGAGCGAGGTGATTAAATTTGCAGACGATACAAAGTTAGTCAGACTAGTGAGGACGCAGAAGGATTGCGAAGACCTGCAATGTGACATACACACGCTCGAGAAATGGGCCGCGACATGGCAAATGAGGCTTAACGTGGATAAGTGTAAGGTGATGTCGGTAACAAAAATCTTATAAACAAATACAGGATGTCCGGTGCAGTACTCGGAGATACCCCCCAGGAAAGAGACTTGGGAGTACTGGTCGACAAGTCAACGTGTGGCGGCGGCGAAAAGGGCGAACAAAATGCTAGGAATGATTAAGAAGGGGATTACAAACAGATCGGAGAAGGTTATCATGCTGCTTTACCAGGCCATGATACACCCTCACCAGCACTGGTCGCCGTACATGAAGATGGACACGGTACTACTCGAAAGGGTCCAGAGAAGAGCGACTAAGATGGTTAAGGGGCTGGAGGAGCTGCCGTACAGCGAAAGATTAGAGAAACTGGGCCTCTTCTCCCTCAAACAGAGGAGATTGAGAGAGGACATGATCGAAACATTCAAGGTACTGAAGGGGATAGACTTAGTAGATAAGGACAGGTTGTTCACCCTCTCCAAGGTAGGAAGAACAAGAGGGCACTCTCTAAAGTTGAAAGGGGATAGATTCCGTACAAACGTAAGGAAGTTCTTCTTCACCCAGAGAGTGGTGGAAAACTGGAACGCTCTTCCGGAGTCTGTTATAGGGGGAAACACCCAGCAGGGATTCAAATAGGGGAAAACACCCTCCAGGGATTCAAGACGAAGTTGGACAAGTTCCTGCTGAATCAGAACGTACACAGGTAAGGCTAGACTCAGTAAGGGCACTGGTCTTCGACCTAAGGGCCGCCGCGGGAGCGGACTGCTGGGCACGATGGACCACTGGTCTGACCCAGCAGCGACAATTCTTATGTTCTAATGTACTTATCATTCCTATAATGCAGTTTTCAACCTAGTCCTCAGGACACACCTAGCTAATCAGGTTACCTTACCCTAACGCTAGCGCGATTGACGGTGCGCCATTGTCCAGCGTGCACTTGTCGGGACGCAATTGATGCGCCGCAATTGTCCTGCGCGTGTACCTAAAAAGGATATGCTGTGTTTCTCACGTCAATTTGCATTCGTGCACTAACCCCTCCCCCTTTTATGAAGCCACGTTAGACTTTTTTATAGCATTGGCCACGGCAGTATTAACTCCGACACCGCTGCGGCCGGTGATTTAAAAAAAAAAAAAAAAAAAGCCTAACGCAGCTTCATAAAAGAGGGCCTACGCTTTAGTTAAAGGGAGCCTGAAGGAGGCATGCCTGCGATTTTTTTTATTTTTATTTTTAATGCAACGTCGCGTCTACGACAAAAGAATTCAATCTAAACACTGCTCATCATCGTGGATCTTGGTACGGTGTCCGATCTCCCATGTTTGGGGAAGAAAAACCAAAGGAGTATTAAAGCATCTGTAATGAGAACATCTTGTTAGAGGAACAGCTGCATGGCTAAAGGCCAAGTTGTAGCAGAGAAACATTTTTTATTGTCGATGACTGATGTGTTATTTCAAGGCCTGGATACCAGAAGGAGATTTGTCTTAATATTTATAAATATATCCTTGGCATTCAGCAGCATCAGTTGTATTATATTAACAGAGCAATGGGAATACAGACCTACAGAAAAAAATCCAGGACGTAGAGAATTGGGGGCCCCTTTTACTAAGCACGGTTTATAAATGGATTTAGCGCAGGGATCTCAAAGTCTCTCCTTGAGGGCCGCAATCCAGTCAGGTTTTCAGGATTTCCCCAATGAATATGCATTGAAAGCAGTGCATGCACATAGATCTCATGCATATTCATTGGGGAAATCCTGAAAACCCGACTGGATTGTGACCCCCTAGCATCAACTTTGACACCCCTGTCTTAGAGCATGGCACTGTCAGACATTGGGATTTTCTAAAGCTCTTATTTCGTCAGTTGTCCTTGGAGGGTGTGATTTGTCATTGATTGCTTCTGTCTCTACAACAGGGATCTCAAAGTCCCTCCTTGAGGGCCGCAATCCAGTCGGGTTTTCAGGATTTCCCCAATGAATATGCATGAGATCTATGTGCATGCACTGCTTTCAATGCATATTCACTGGGGAAATCCTGAAAACCCGACTGGATTACGGCTCTCGAGAAGGGACTTTGAGACTCCTGCCCCTTGGAGGGTCCCCATAGAGCAAGGGAGTCAAAGTCCCTCCTTAAGGGCCGAATCCAGTCAGGGTTTTCAGGAAATAGGCATTACATAGATCTCATGCATATTCACTGGGGAAATCCTGAAAACCCGACTGGATTGCGGCCCTCAAGGAAGGACTTTGAGATCCCTGCCCCTTGGAGGGTTCCCATAGAGCAGGGGTAGGGAACTTCGGTCCTCGAGAGCCGTATTCCAGTCGGGTTTTCAGGATTTCCCCAATGAATATGCATTGAAAGCAGTGCATACACATAGATCTCATGCTTATTCATTGGGGAAATCCTGAAAACCCGACTGGATTGCGGCCCTCAAGGAGGGACTTTGAGGGATTTAGCGCATCCCCACCCTAAGCCCGTTTTTAGCACAGCTGTAAAACAGGCAAGCATGCAGCCATTTAAAAAAACTGAATGCAGAAACACTTACCGAGGCATTCTCCATCCCTGACACGCTCCCTCTAGAAAAAAATGTTAAAATCATTCACGGCATCCTTCCTCCCCTAATCCCACTATCCTTCTAACTCCTCGAGTCCTGACTCCACCAGACCCGCCCAAAGATATAAACTATCCTTCCCCTCTCTACGCGGTATTCTCTATGCAGGTAAACTGGGACAATCTCTTCTCTTCAAAATCACAGGTCTCTGGAACGACCTTACTATCCCGCTGCGGAACCTGGGCTCTCTCCAACTATTCCACAAGCAACTGAAAACTTGGCTCTTCTCTAACATGTAATTCTATTTTCCCCCCTTACTCTTCCATTCTATATATAAGCTCATGTAAACCTTTTCCTTTCTCTTCTTATATTTTAAGTTCTTGTAAACCAGGGGTCTCAAAGTCCCTCCTCGAGGGCCGCAATCCAGTCGGGTTTTCAGGATTTCCCCAATGACTATGCATGAGATCTATGTGCAAGCATTGCTTTCAATGCATATTCATTGGGGAAATCCTGAAAACCTGACTGGATTGTGACTCTCAAGGAGGGACTTTGAGATCCCTGTTGTAAACCGTGCCGAGCTCCACTTCCGTGGAGAGGATGCGGTATATAAACTTAAGGTTTAGTTTAGTTTAAAATGAAGACTAGAGGCTTTTCATGCGTCGGTGGCAAAACTGATGCAGATTGTCTTAGTGCAGGGGTAGGCAATTCCATTCCTCAAGAGCCACTGGCAGGTCAGGTTTTCAGGATATCCACAATGAATATGCATGAGAGAGATTTGCATTTCAAGGAAGCAGTGCATGCAAATCCATCTCGTACATATTCATTGTGAACATCCAGAAAATCTGACCTGCCTGTGGCTCTCGAGGACCGGAATTGTCTAAACCAGCTGGAAACTTGGGCGAAAAAGTGGCAGATGAGTTTTAACACAGACAAATGCAAGGTGATGCATCTAGGAAAGAAAAACAAAGAACATGAGTATAAGATGTTGGGGTGACATTAGCCAAATGCGAACAAGAAAGGTATTTGAGGGTACTGATAGACAGAACCCTAAAGCCTTCAGCTCAATGCGTGGCGGTGGCGAAGAAAGCAAACAGGATGTTGGGCTTGATTAAGAAGGGGATCACGAATAGATCGGAAGAGGTCATAATGCCTCTGTACAGAGCAATGGTCAGACCTCACTTGGAATACTGTGTCCAACACTGGTCTCCGTACCTAAAGAAGGATATAACTCTGCTGGAGAGGGTGCAGAGACGAGCCACGAAACTAGTCAGAGGAATGGAGAATTTGAGCTACGAGGAACGTCTCAGTAAACTGGGACTGTTCGCCCTAGAGAAGAGAAGACTGCGAGGGGATCTGATAGAGACTTTTAAAATATTAAAAGGATTTGATAAAATAGACCAGGAAGCAGCATTGTTAACATTTTCGGAAGTCACACGGACACAGGGTCACAGCCTGAAACTGAACGGCAGCAGGTTCAGGACAAACGTCAGGAAGTTCTGTTTCTCACAGCGAGTGGTTGGCGCTTGGAATGCTCTCCCGGAGGAGGTTGCGACGGAGACTACTGTTCCGAGTTTCAAGCGCAAGTTGGATGCACATCTTCTTGAAAACCATATTGAGGGATACGGGAAATCCGGGTCTCCCAAAAGGTGTACTTAAATGGGCCACCGCGTGCGCGGATCGCCGGACAAGATGGACTTCGGTTTGATCCTGTGAAGGCATTTAAAAAAAAAAAAAAAAAAGACCATTGGTCCATTTAGCCCAGACCCAGACTCTTTTTTCCATCAGTGGCCAATCCAGGCCACAGAATCCCAAATAGTAGCAACATTCCGGAACCCTGCAGAATCTCAAAGAGTAGCAAGATTCCATGCTCTAGCGTCAGTGGTTCCCAACCCTGTCCTGGAGGAACACCAGGCCAATTGGGTTTTCAGGCTAGCCCTAATGAATATGCGTGAAGCAAATTTGCATGCCTATCACTTCCATCATATGCAAATCTCTCTCATGCATATTCATTAGGGCTAGCCTGAAAACCCGATTGGCCTGGTGTTCCTCCAGGACAGGGTTGGGAACCACTGCTCTAGATCAAGGGTAGGCAATTCCGATCTTCGAGAGCCGGAGCCAGGTCAGGTTTTCAGGATATCCACAATGAATATGCATGAGATAGATGTGCATCTCAAGGAGGCAGTGCATGCAAATCCATCTCATACATATTCACTGTGGATATCCTGAAAACCTGACCTGGCTCCGGCTCTCGAGGACCGGAATTGCCTACTCCTGTTTTAGTACATCCTGTGTTAGGCCGTCTTTCCCGTGTTAAGCACACATTAGCGTTTAACCCAGGCGTTATAATTTACGACTTCTTAGCTTTTCAACGTTACGGCTTTTATCAGGAAAAGATATGCGGCAACAGCTCAGTCAGCTTTTTCAATGGCGGCAGCAGCAAGAATGTGGAATCAGCTACCAGGAATTTTGAGATTATGTAAAGGTAGTGGCCAGTTTCATAAATTGCTTAAAACGCATCTTTTTGTGCAAGCTTTTTATGATTAAGAAATGCGGGTTCTTTAATGACATTGAATTGGATGTGTTGTTTTGTATTGTCGATGTGTGTATGATGTAGACGGATTTTGTGTGTGTTACTTGTACCTCGCCTGGGTATCAGGCGGGAGATAAATTTTAAAATAGATACATATGTTTAATACACGTTTGACAGAAGGACTATAAGTTAACGGGAGTTTATTATCTGCCATTTAAAAAAAATGGAATCCAAAAATACAAGAACAAGGGACTCAAAATACTGGAAAGGACGGGTTATGGGCGCCTTTTACTAAGGTACACTAGCGGTTTTAGCGCGCACTGCACTAGACACTACACCACCATTAAGCTGGCGATAGTTTGTACGCATAGCGTGGGAGGCAGCGCCCGCTAATCTGCAGCACGCGCTAAAACCTCTGGCCCTATATGTAACAGCATCGGTGGCAACCTCAGACCCTGAGCAAATCCATCCCAGCAATTTTGATGGTGGCAAGGGCTTTGCGTCCGAAAGAGAATGGGTGTTTAAACTGTGCTTCAAGAATCGGGAGATGTTTATGGATTTCAAACGTTTCCTGACGTGGCAAAACAGACGTAGATGAAGAGGAACGTTTTTGCTGACGAGGGCTGAGAGTTTACAGCTCGGAGCAGTATTTTCTTTTCGTTTCCTTGCAAAAATGTATTTATTTATTTTAAAATTTTATGAATCGCTTAGATCAGTGGTTCTTAACCTTATTGGAGGTACTGAACCCCACCAGTTTCATATGCGTGTTCACCGAACCCTTTCTTATTGGAAAAATAAAATATGATTTTTACAAATTCAAAACATAGTGAGGGAAAAAATAATATCAATTTTGAAAACAAAAAAGTTCTCCTATATTTCGAATAATAATAACATAATAATGAAATTTACTGCAAATCAGTGTGACTTCTGCTGTTGATTGATAGATCAAGAAACCGAGTACATGATCAGTCTTGATCAAAATCACAGAATAACTGATAGATGATTGAACGTGACCGAAGCGCTATATGAGTCGGAGGTGTGTTTTGACCTCCGCCGAACCCGCGAGACTGACTCACCGAACCCCTGGGGTTCGGTCGAACCCAGGTTAAGAACCACTGGCTTAGATCTAAGCGATGTACAAAACATTTACGTCCACAATTTCAAGCACAAACATGATCAAATGCAGCAAACAAATAAGTCTTCCCCCACAAATTTCCTCAATACAGAATTCTTTAAATCTAAAACAAATAACCACAGAGTTAAAGACAGACGTCCGTCCACAAGTGATTGTGTTTTTAACATTTTCTTAAAAGACACACGATCTTTGTATATTTATCTGGAATTGAATTCCAGAGATTCTTGAAATGTATTGTTAGTTTCCAATCGCTTAAATCAGTGCATCGCAAACTGTGTGCCCCTCTGAAATTTCAAACGTGCCACAAGACGCTGGGCAGAAGGAGAGCCACTGGCGCTGGCTGACTGCCTACAGGACACGCCTCTTGCGGCGAGGGGCAGCCTCTCCTTCTCTCCGCATGTCTTCCCTGTTGGCTCCACCCCCGCTTGTGATGCCATTGCGTCAACATCCGTGCACTTCTCGATGCCTCGAGCCGCGGCCACTACATTTATGGCCTCTTTTACAAAGCCACGCTAGCGGCTGCCCTGCGCTAACGGCCCCAAAGCTGTTGCCGCGTGGCTTTGTGAAAGAGCCAGTTAGTGTGCCACGGCTCGACAAAGTTTGCGGGACACTGCGTTAAATATTTTAATTTAGTAAACTTTTTTGTTCACTAAGAGGGTAGCAGACGCCCCGTCGCTGTGCCCGAGGGTCCAGTTTTATAATAATAATAATAACAGTTTATATACCACAGGACCGTGAAGTTCTATGCGGTTTACAATGATTAGAAAGATGCTACACATTGAGTGGAACATGCATAGTTAGAGATTAGTGGCTAACAGTTTAAGGGATCAGATTTATGGGAGAGATTGTACAGATTCGTTACCTAGGTTCTTCAAGAGCAAGTATGTTTTTAGGCGTTTCCTAAATTCACCATAGTTATTTGCGTGTATAATTAGTTTTTCCAGGTCTTTGCCCCATAAGGCTGCTTGATACGATAGAAGATGTTGATGGTGTCTCTTAAATTTACATCCTCTAGCCGATGGGGAAACTAACTTCAGGTGTGTACTTCTCTTATGTCTGTTGGTTGAGAAGGAGAAGAGGTCAATTATATATTTAGGGGCTAGACCAGATAGTACCTTGAAGCAGAAACATCCCAGTTTGAACTTCGCACGTGCCTCCATTGGCAGCCAGTGCAGGAGTCGGTAGGAAGGGGTTATGTGATCGGACTTCTTCAACCCAAAGATCAACCTGACTGCCGCATTTTATCTGAATAAGTTTGTTCTCCATGTTTGAAATTCTATCGCTCATTTACCCCTCCGATCCTTGGCTGTCAATTACACGGGACCTTAGCTAATTTTCTTCTTTATTATTAGTCGTTATTTACTTCTGATAGCTTTTCTTTATAGGTTTCTGAAACTTGTGTGTAAAATCAACATTGCACAAATAAAAAAAACGTTTTTAAAAAAAGAGTAGCAAATATTTTCAATAAATAACTGAATGTGGGCACTTTGGCCCCGATTCTGTAAAGTCCGCCTAAAGATGGACGCCAGTATCAGCACCTCATTTAATTAACTAATACTAGACTTAATCAGTGCTGGTATTAGCATTTATAACACCTCACAATTTGGTTTTAATTGGACTCAATTGAAAGTTAAGGCACCCGACTCAAAAACCTTGATTCTATAAACAGTAGGCGCCTAGCTCAAATTGCCTACACTAAAAGTGGTCTGGTTAGGGGCTAATCATGGGCATGTTTTTGAGTTAGGCGCCTCTTTGTGAATCGGACGTTCTTTGGATCTGATATCAGCGCCTAACCTTAGTCATAGAAAACCCTGGCATAAATTGGGGATGCCTAAGTGTTAGAATGCTGAGTGCTGCCTAAGCACGCTTAAGCCATGCTAAGTATGATTCTACAATGAATCGGTGCCGATATCGGCGTCATAGAATCAGAGCCTTAGAGTCCTGGTAATCCAGAGATTGAAGTGGTTATAAGCTAGGGAGAAGTGTACATGTCAGCTTTCTCTCCCTCAGCCAAGCAGTTAGAGACATCAGTCCTTCTACCACAGCTCTGCCCTCAGCTGATGTCTAGGGAAAATAATCAGAAGTTCCTTCTCTCACTCAGGGACCTCCCTGAATCAGTCTCAGACTGAAACAGATATGCTCATGTCTGCCTGGGTCCCACCCCTGTGATTCAGGAGCTCTTCCACCTCTTCTCAGGTAGCTCAGCCCTATGCTGGCGATTCCAGGGCATCCTGGGGGGTTCTAGCGCCTCTCTTTCTGAGTAGCGCCTCTAGCTGCCTGGTGGTATAATTACTGAGGGAGAATCCCCAGTTCTTTTACAGACCACTACATAGGATGTCTAAGGTAGGTGGCATGGATGGGCAGGCTGGATAGGCCATATGGTCGTTATCTGCCTTCATTTTTCAATGCTTCTATGTAAACTGTACACTTCCAACTGAGATGCAATCTTGATACATCTGGCAGAACATGACTTGGCTAGAAGCAACAGTTATAAGAAGAAAAACACTGACAGATTTGAAATTATTTATGAAGAGAAGAGATCTCCAAAAAGCTGTTGTTAATAAATCATGTTCTTAGCTCCCTGTAATCTTTTTTCTGTTTTCTCTTCATTTAAAGCTTTGTAATACAAGTCTGAAAAAAAAAATATAGGCGAGGATTTCCTGGCAAGATATCAACTTTAGAGGCCAGAGCTAAGAGTTATGAATAAGGGCAAAGAGTGACTTAAGGTATCTAAACCCCTGATTAATCGCCATACTTAAGAACTGGGATGCTTTATTTAGATTTAAAGAAGGCACTTTGATAAACCAATGTGACATTCAAGTTGGAAGATTAGTTGCCAGATGTTCTCAAACATCTGACTCAAACAATGGGTTCTCCAGATATGACTGTTGTGCCCAATTTCATTTTTATCTTCACCAACGGGCTCAAAGCAGGCATCCAACAGCTGCAGAATCCGCATTAGTGAGGCTCCGGTCCAGTCGGACAATCTTCTGTTTTGCAACTTTTAATAAGCTCCAGCATCATCAAACTTACAGGTGGAACCTACTGGAATTTTAGAATGTAGATCCAGGTTTTTGCCCGAACATGAGCAAAAAACATGAAGACTCTGAGGGTCACATGAACTCAAATGGAAACTGGCTTTGCAGAAGTGCACTTTGCATGTAAAATAGCAAATAACACTTGAAAACTAACAAAAATGCCAAACGTCGGGCATTTTCTGCTATTTTTCATGCAAAGTGCATTTTTACAAAGAGATACAAATTCACATTTGGAAGGACTAAATTTTTGCACCGTTTATTTAAATTTTCCATTAAGGAGTGCAATAGAAAATCAGGCAAAGCAGTTCATTCATGCAAAAAGCATGAAAACAAGCACCCAAAAAAGGCTTTGGGCTAGATGCACTAAAGGCAGTCGGTAATACCATCTGGATCGCTGTTAGCCGATTCTCTGGCCAATTGTGGAACAGCGATCGATGGGCTACCAAATTTTCATGCAAATGATTTGCATCCCTCCTGCCTTTTGAGGGGAGGAAAGGTTGGGTCTCCATTGCAGGAGGGAGTGGCATCTCTCCTGCCAATTTTCTCTCATAGGGGGATTCCCGGTGCCGTGTTTGTCAGGGGTCATTGGGGAGGGCCATCTTCGATGGTAGGGGACTTTTCTTTTTTTTTTTTTTTAGGGGACAGATTCTGTAAATGACACCTAAATGTGGACATCCAGCAACTTAGCTGTCCAAACAAATTGGATAAGCCCAATTAACGACTTTAACAAGCAATAATTGAAAGTTAGACGCCCAAAGCCTGTGTGCGATTCACAAAATAGGCATCCACAATTTCATAGATACCCATCGGAAAAAGCTGCACCTAACGGGACAGGCATGGGTGTGGCTTTGATACGGACATCCATTTACAGAATCACATGTCTACATTCTCGCCTAAAATGTAGGCGTTGCAAAACCAGGTCTACTTTTAGGCATTAGTTGAACGCGACTTAGGTGAATGTGACTTAGGCGTCAACTTAGGTGTGCCAGAGGCATCCAAATATAGGTGAATGGGGCTTCTATTTTAGGGGGTGAAGAGGACTCCTCTTTAATAACAATGGAAAAAGATGTTTAATAATGCATTACTCAAGCAAAGCACATGAAATATATATTGCATGTTAAACCTCATTTCCAGAAGGTTAAGAAAATAAGAATAGAAACACTGTTCACAATGGCTGTGGTTCAGAGCAAGTGGACATGTCTGAGGCACAATCTTGACATCATTGTGACATCGTCAATATGGACCTAGATGGCAGAATGTCACTAAAAAATAATAGGAGTCACTCTCTAAAAAGAAGAACCTCTGGCTCAGTGGTTAAAGGCATTTCTTCCATCTTAAACAGGTCATGGGCTCAAATCCACACCACCACCACCCCTCCCTGGTACCCTAACAACTTCTTTTTGGTCTCATAAGAGAGTATCAAGAGGAATTTGCCATTCTCATTTGCACTCTGTTGTTTCCAGGGTCCAGAGAGAAACTTATTTTTACCCCGAGATGGCCATGATCTCCCAAGGTATCGTCTCACCTGGCAGGAACCCCTACCCAAAAGGAAGTCCCTGTGGCTCAGTGGTTAAAGGCACATCTTCCATAGGCCATGGGCTCAAATCCACAGGAAACTGAAATAAGGTCAGGTACCCCAGCAAATGTTCCTAATTTTTTTAGTGACATTCTGCTATCTAGGTGCATATTGATGATGTCACAATGATGTCAAGATTGTGCATCAAACATATCCACTTGCTCTGAACCACAGCTATTGACATAGCCTTTGCCAGGCCAGCTACTAAGCACTCATATTCAGGGCTATCTCACCCTGAATATTAACGCTTAGCTGGCTAAGTGCTATATAACTGGTCAGGAACCAATCCTGGCTGGTTAAATAATTGTGCGGTATGAGCTCAGGACACTGCTTTCTTGGTATACAATGGGAAGCCGCATTGTAGAAAGGACATACAAGTCAGAATTGGACATCTCAAGTTTCGCTGGTGCTTTAAAATGGGCGTTGTCGACATGCAGCCTACAGAAATGGGCATTTATGTACTGGTGGCGGAAAACAACAGAGCAGCAGTTTATAAATAGACGATTTGTACCATGAAGCGTTCCTTTCGGAAGAAGGAGGATATTTAAACAAGGTACCTAGAAATGCCGCCAGTGTGTTGTCGGGCTGCCTCCCTTATCCATAGTCCCCATGTTTCAAGGTAAGATTTGTTTGATTGAAAATGGGTTGACGTGCCAAATGATTACCTTTATTATGAAATATCCTATTAATAATTCAGTAGGAGCATCAATTATTCATTACGCATTGAAACCAGAAATAAAATATGATACCCCATGAGAGCCTTCCTCCCACTGTCTCCCGATCCCTCTTCTTATTACTGGAGCTTTCGTTGTGTTCTTTGGTAGGATGATTTTCCTGAAAAAATGACCTTCTCCGAGAAGGAACGAACAGACATTCATTTCTCTAAAAAAATTTTTTGCAACATCCTCCAATATTCCATTCATTTGTCAGTGGAGAAGAATTCCAATGTGTCCACTGGGTGCAGAAGGTCTGGGCAAATATTCCCCCCCCCAAAAAAAAAAAAAAAAAAAAAGAATGATTAAGCGGAGAAATTCTCCTTACTAGGTGAATTTCTGAATCACATGCAATATGAACAGTCAACAGTAGATTAAGCCCAAAAGTTGTCGTAGGCATTAGCTTGGTTTCATTTTAGTCACTATTATATTTTGGCTTCCACCGGTTGCTTTCACATCAATGTTCTAAACATATTTTAAAGTTAAATGCCTAGGTATGACTAAATAAATACAAATTCTGAACCTCTCCTGCCTGCTTAAACCCTTTTGAATAAACTTGTTTTGAATATTAACAAATCCAATGTGTTGCTTTTTTCCTTGGAAGGATAATCCTAAACTTGACCATCCAATCTCTATTAAGGGTCATCCTTTACAAGAGGTACACAATATTAAAATACTAGGAGTTATTTTTGATCACACTCTTTCCTTCCATGACCATATTAGTAGCGTCATTAAGTCTTCATTTTTTAGGCTCCGACAAATCCGCTCTGTCTCACAATTTCTCAGTGTCAACTCTCTTAACATCCTTATTCATTCTCTTGTCTTGTCGAAGATTGACTACTGTAATGCTTTATTTAAAGGAATAGCTCAAAAGGAAATTAAACGCTTACAGATTATACAAAATACATCCATTAAGCTTATTTATAAAGCTAAAAAATTCGATCACGTAACACCTCTCCTTAAAGAACATAACATAAGAACATAAGAAATGCCTCTACTGGGTCAGACCATGAGGTCCATCGTGCCCAGCAGTCCGCTCACGCGGCGGCCCAACAGGTCCAGGACCTGTGCAGTAATCCTCTATCTATACCCCTCTATTCCCTTTTCCAGCAGAAAGTTGTCCAATTCCCTCTTGAACCCCAGTACCGTACTCTGCCCTATCACGCCCTCTGGAAGCGCATTCCAGGTGTCCACCACACGCTGGGTAAAGAAGAACTTCCTAGCATTCGTTCTGAATCTGTCCCCTTTCAACTTTTCCGAATGCCCTCTTGTTCTTTTATTTTTTGAAAGTGTGAAGAATCTGTCCCTCTCTACTCTCTCTATGCCCTTCATGATCTTGTAAGTCTCTATCATATCTCCTCTAAGTCTTCTCTTCTCCAGGGAAAAAAGTCCCAGCTTTTCCAATCTCTCAGCGTATGAAAGGTTTTCCATCCCTTTTATCAGACGTGTCGCTCTCCTCTGAACCCTCTCGAGTATCGCCATATCCTTCTTAAGGTACGGCGACCAATATTGGATGCAGTACTCCAGATGCGGACGCACCATTGCTCGATACAATGGCAAGATAACTTCTTTCGTTCTGGTTGGCTTCCAGTGGCCCATACAATAATTTACAAACTTAGTTTGCTTACTTTTAAATCTCTTTTTTTTAAAACTCCGGCTTTCATTCATAAATTATTAATCCCCTACACAGCTAATAGAACACTAAGATCTTCCGAACAGCATTTATTAACGATTCCATCTCTTAAAATAATAAATACGCGTCGTCAGTTTATTTTTTCAGTTACTGCACCTCAAACCTGGAATTCTTTACCTAGTCATTTAAGGGAAGAAACTAATGTAGAAAAATTCAAATGTAAACTAAAAACTTTCCTTTTTAATGATGCCTTCATAAATTAACTTGCTTTAATGTGACCCTTATAACATTCATGAGAATCTTCTAAATTATTCTTTCAAGTCTCACTTTCGACTTTTATCATCTTTTACATTTTATCTTATTATTATTATTATTTTTACCCTCTCCTTATGTGCCCTCCCTACATGTTTCTTCAACCTTTATTTAAATTGTAACTTCTTTCCCTTTGTTTCTAGTTTTTGTCAAATTTGTCATTAGCCTTGTTAGTTTTATTTATTGTGATTTTGCTTTTATATTGTAATTTTATCATCATGTACATCGCTTTGAATTTAGATAAAGCGATTAATCAAATCTGTATTAAACTTGAAACTTGAAACTTGACTATTGGGCAGCTAATTTTCAAAGACTCCCATAGAGAGTATACTCTTCTTAAAAAGTGAACCCTATAAGCCAAGAATGGATATTTTTTCCCAATAGCTCGTGTATACACAAACCATTACACGTGCACATTTATGGACTCCTTGTCGGAAAAAGTGTGCCCTCTTTAGGAAAATGGCTGCCCGTGTCGGCTTCGGTGCTATCTCTGACGTCACTTCCTAGATGTAGGTCCCGGAACTAGCATCAGAGACAGCGCCAAAGCCGACACAGGCAACATGTTTGTGGCTGCTCGTGCTAAAGTTTAAAAAATACAGAGGGGAATGGAAGGGGGCAGAGAGTAGGAGGGGTGCCAGTGCCCCGAGGAAGACTGAACCCAGGGCGGGCCGCCCCTCCCCCCTTACCACGCCATTTTTAGCATCAACTCTCATGACAGCATGGTAGCCGTTCCTGCGTGCAAATTCAACTGCTTAGCCCTTCATTGCCTATAATATCTCTGCAGTGATGCAATTCCCAGGCGGACAAGAAAACGCATTAACATCTATGATCCTCAAGCTGTGCATGTGTGTTTTCGAATGCACAATTATGCCTTTTGTGTCAGAGGGAAGATGGAGATGGAGAGGGCACAAACTGTCATTGCGCAACTCCCGAGCTATCAAGCCACCCCCCGAGTTTCTCAGACAACTTTTCAAGAAACCTGGCTAATTAAAACAGACCCTAACGATAATTAAGATACAATGGTGGTCATTGCTCCAAGAGAAGACGTTATCCCTTCTCCTCTTCACTGTCACAAAGAGAGCCCTAGACAAAGGGGTGATTTATCTCTGTCAAGTCATTAAAATGATAATGCTTATTAAATCGCACATGTAATTGCTGTTAGATCTCTGTGGAATTCCCTCTAGATATTCGGACAGAATTGGAATGAGGGTTGGACAGATAACGATAAGAGGGGGTGCTGATTGCGAATGATTTGATGAAGGAGGAGCTGAGGCCTATGTTCTGCTGAAAACACAGATGTGTTCTTCGTCCCAGTTTCTGTACCAGCAAAGATCGAGCTGCTTGACTTGCAATGAGACATCAGTTAGGCCTCACTGGTGGACTCTGAATTGGATCCATGTTAATGTGAATCCTGAATCTCATACTAAGAGTATGTTCCTTGACAGGGAGAATGTCGTCATCTCTTTCCATATGCAGCACAAAAGGGCAGTTCTACAACCGGATGACCACATTTAGGGGGAGTTCGTCAAGCAGTGATAGGGCCATAAGCTGTGTTATTTGGGCCTTAATGCAACTTAAATGGCTCTAAAGCTGCCTAATCAAAAATGCCAAAAGTCACCACAGGTTAAATAGCAATGAGATGCAAAACATGCAAATGCATGTCTTGCATCTCATTACTATGTAAATACCCTAACATAACTTGTATTTTTATAGTGCGAGTTGCATTAGGGCCTGGAAATCATGGCAAGATAACTCCAGCTTTTTGCTTTTCAGCAGCATCAGGCTGCAAAGCCTTGGCCCAATGCTCCCAGGCTGTCAGAACAGCCTCCCCCAAGGCTTCCACCCCCCTGACTTAACCACCCCCTGCACAAGGCCTGCCCACAAGAACAAGCTCCCAACTCCTCCACCTGTTGGTAGCATTGTTGGTTTGGAGAAATCCAAAAAAGTCTTCTTGGTGGTCTGGAGGTCTTCAGGCAGGTTTAATGCCCAGTTGCTCCTGCCCAGTACTGCGCCTGCTTCAAGACGATGCCCTAGCAGTAGTTCCTCATGACTACCACTAGGGGGGGGTTATATTACCTTGGTGAATATTTACAGAATACTGGAACTTTCATGCCAGCAGGATGTCCAAGTGCTGTTGTGTAAGATTGTGCAAAAGTAGCATAATGCCTAAATAGAACGGGGTGTCCACAGGCGTGGAAAATGGGCAGGAATTGTCGAGGTTGACATTTACGTGCACAATTTACAGAATGCTGTAAGTTTTGTGCATCTCTGCTACACTAGCTTGACTGCAGGTTTGAAGGGGTGTATCTGCAGTCTCGCTAATGGAAGGAGCAGCAATGCTGGGTTATGATAAGAGTCTACAATGGAGTCTGGACTTTTAGATGCCATTATTGGATAGTCTGTCACTAAGCGGCATTGGGGCACCTAAATGGAGGCATTCAGGTCTAGATTTGCCCCTTCATACACTGACACAGGATATTTTAATTAGATGCATTATGGTCGATATTAAAAAACAATCGGAAAGGACACATTGAAACGTTGGTCATTGAAGACACGCTGTTGAGAAAAGCATCTACTTTCACCCACAATGAGGGTCAGAAATAATCTAATAGATCAGTTCTATGGGTAAAATATGTTTACCTACAGAAATAATGCTCATTCTTGTCCTCAGCATTTCATCTGCCATTTAGATGCCCAGATCCACAGTCTAGTTGGGTATAAACATAGAAACATGATGGTAGATAAAAGCCAAATGGCCCATCTAGTCTGCACATACCACGTGCCTATCCCAGGCCCTTTTGAATTTAGACACAGTCTCCGTTTCCACCACTTCTTCCGGAAGACTGTTCCATGCATCTACCACCCTTTCCGTAAAAAAGCTTTTCCTTAGATTACTCCTAAGCCTTTCACCTCTTAACTTCATCCTATGCCCTCTCATTCCGGAGCTTCCTTTCAAATGAAAGAGACTTGACTCATGCGCATTTACACCACATAGGTATTTAAACGTCTCTCAAGAAAAAACTAAAGAGTAATAAACAAATCGCACAAATTAATCTCTGGCGAGTAATATTTGTAGATTAATTTTTGGGATTTAAACATCTCTATCATGTAATAATAATAATAATAATTTTATTTCTTATATACCGCTATACCCTAAGTTCGAAGCGGTTTACAATGAGGGTCGTTCCGAGAGAGAGTACAGTGTTAACAGCAGGAGACATATGTTTACAACGAGATACATATGTTTGAACAAGATATGAGCTAAGTATTGGAACCAGGAATTTGAGATACATAAGCTTAGGAACATGATATCTAAGATGCGTTGGTACTTCTGGATGGGGCAGTTTGCCAGAAGAAAAGGTAATGAAAAAGAACTAGTTAGGGGAGCTTGCAAGAAGGTACAGGGAAAGAGAGTAATGGAGTTAGCGATAGGAGGCGAGATATTTTGAGTAGTTGCATTCGCTCCCATTCGAATCAAGAGTCCTATTCAAATTCGCCTGCTTCTGCTACAAAACAGCATTTGGCCTACAACCTAGATACCTCAATCACCACTTCACTCTGAATCGCACCAACAAGAAATCCCGCAGAATTCAGCTGTTCGTCTTCCCCTCCCTAAAATTATGTCAGCTCAAAAGATTCCTCGACAAAACCTTCGCCTTCCAGGCGGCTAAGCTGAACCCTTGGCTAGCCCAAATGGTGCTCGAGGCCCCTACCTACCTCAGCTTCAGAAAGTTACTCAAAACGCACCTATTCCACGAACAGGACCTTTAACCCCCGTTCCCCCCGCAATAATCCCAACCCCCGCCCTCCCCCCCTCCAACTGCTCTCCCCCTTCCTCCCTCCCCTTATTTGGTTTCTTGCTCTCTCTCTCACCTTCCAACCTAACCTTTGATGTTGCTGGTAATTCTGATAAACTCTGTTAAAACGTCCCCTCATACCCTTGTTTGTTGTTTGTAACTTTGATAAAATGTTGTAAATCCGTGTGTCATCACAGATCTTAATTAACTGATGTGAACCGCCTAGAACTTCTTGGGTATGGCGGTATACAAGAATAAATTATTATATTATTATTATTGAGAGAAGGCCATAAACATAGGAATAAAGAAATCTATGATTGTCATCACCTACTCAGGCCAGTTCCAACTAAGTTGTAAGTGTAAAGGGGTAAGATAAAATTGGTGATCCAAACAAGCAAACAAAAAAATCCCAAGTGATAGTACCAATATAATTTGGGCTCATCTGGATTCCAGCTTCACATAAGTCACTCTTTGCCTCCTGCAAACCACCTCCGAATCTCAGTATGGCAACTTCAGTAGAAATAGACTGCCCGCAGTAGCAAAATCTTTGGTGCTAGTGAAATCCCAACACCCACCCTCAACAAGGTACAATCCGGTACAGCTGTGCCTGGGTGGGAAGCAGCTCGTGGGAGCCAAATACATAATGCAAATTCGTTAATATCGCAATTATTAAAAGAGAAACAAAATTAAGCTACTTCTGTTCCTAATTAGAAAAAAAAAAAAATTAAGCCCTCACATCTGTGATAGGCAAAGAAACATGTGGCATTAACAGATGTGAACTCTATATCCGCAGCTGCAGTGAGGCAGGATGGAAGCCTAGCATTGAGCATCATGGCTGTCATGTATTTACTTTAAAGTTATAAAAAGGAATAAGCTATACTGTATAATCTTACTAGCAAAGCCTAAAAAATCTATAGAGTATAACCAGAGAACTGGCTAAGCACATTAGCAATTATATCAGTAGAGACTGCACAAATTTCAAATAGTGGAGAAAAAAAGACCTTCGTGAGGCTGAATATATTTCAAATATAGGAACTTCTCCAGTCATTGGTCAAAAAAAGCTCCACGTTAAGTAAATCACTCAGAAGAACATAAGAATTGGGTCAGACCAGTGGTCCATCGTGCCTAGCAGTCCGCTCCCGCGACGGCCCTTAGGTCAAAGACCAGTGCCCTGAGTCTAGCCTCACCTGCGTACGTTCTGGTTCAGCAGGAACTTGTCCAACTTGGTCTTGAATCCCTGGAGGGTGGATTTCCCCTATAACAGCCTCCGGAAGAGCATTGCAGCCTGCAAAAATGGGTTTTTAAGCAAAGTTTTCATAGACACAATCCCACATGAAGTTTGAAGTTTATTTAAAAATTTTATAAACCGTCCAATCGGCCTTCTAGGCGGTAAACATTATGTTAAAAACATATACGGGGTAACTATCCATCCTTTAAAACAATAATCATTATTTAAAACATTTAAAAACAAACGAACAAAAAAGGGAAGAAGGATAAAACTACAATTTATCAAGTAAGAAAGAAAACATATAGGGAAAGAACAAAAGGGAGGATATCTGAAAGTAGAATAAAACTATATAGCCCTAAAAAGGGCATTTAGGTCTCAAAAGCATCAAGAAAAAGAAATGTTTTTCAATTCACAAGTCACAACCATGACAATTGGAAAAAAAAAAAAAGAAGCAAAATCCAGGTGTATTCTTTATTTCACATTCATTTTTTAAAAAAAGCCCAACAGCAGCCCTGTTTCGCTTCCCGCTTTATCAAGGGCTGCGACATTTCTCCATCAGCAGTCTTTTCGCCAAACACAAAATTCTTCACCCTCGCTATGGGATTGCACCACACGACTCAAAACACAGAAAAAATTGCATGGATATAATTGTGAATGTGCTTAGCCTGTTATACTCTATAGATTATTTTAGGCTTTGCCATGTATTTAACATGAAAATATATCATTCAAAAACAAACCTACAGAGAATGCAAGTGCTTCTAATTCACAGTAATCCCACCATTGTACTAGAGTGTCTGACCTATACGGCTTCTATGATGGTGATTATATTAATTAAAAGTGACCTAATGTAGGTTTTTTTTTTTTTTAGAATATTGTATGGCGCAGTCAATTGCCATTCCAATTAAAACAATTAAGTTAGTGTCTACCAAAGCCGAACGGATGACACCAATTTACAGAATCAGGCTCTGAATGTTTAAACCAGTGCGTCACAAAGTGTGTGTGCTGTACTTATGGGAGTCTGAACAGGGCTTCCAGAAAAACCTGGTCAGGATTCCTCACAGCACTAAATAGTGGGGGGGGGTGGGGGGGGTTTCATATTTTTACCCCCACAGGGAAAACCACAAAATATGGTTCTCTCACTACATAAAACATGACCATCACAGGAGCTGTCCACATGATGGTGCTGAACAACAGTGGAACATAAGAATAGCCCTTACTGGGTCAAACCAATGGTCCATCAAGCCCAGTAGCCCGTTCTCATGGTGGCCAATCCAGGTCACTAGTACCTGGTCAAAACCCAAAGAGTAGCTACATTTCATACAGAATCTCAAATAGCAGCAAGATTCTAGAATCTCAAAGAGTAGCAAGATTCCAGAATCCCAGAGAGTAACAAGATTCCGGAATCCCAGAGAGTAACAAGATTCTAGAATCCCAAAGAGTAGCAACATTCCATGCTACTGATCTAGGGCAAGCAGTGGCTTCCCCTATGTATTTCTAGGGATTTTACCTCCCTAGCACTCCCCGATGTAACATTTAACCAGTCAATGTTGGGGTAATTGAAATCATACTATTTTGAAAATTGAGAAGCATATGATGTTTCACTCTTTACAAATATCAAAAAGACATAAGCTGGACAATTTATCCCAATCTAACTAGTATTCAGAACTCACAAGGTGGAAAAAAATTAATCCAAACTGGAATAATACTGTCCTCCTCTGAGGAGCACCCAATCTGAAAAATAAATTTTTGGAGATAAAAGAGCACAGTTAAAGGGCTTCATGGGTCTACATAAAATTTCCAAAACAGGTGCTGCTAATTTGGTTAAATAGATGATATTCTTGAAATCTTCAATTCACACCCATAAGGGACAGTCCCAGAAGACCGTTGAAAATCACAAAAACCACAGCACTGCCATTTATAACCACAACGGAAAGGGACACTTAGCTTCAGCATAGGATCCAGCAACGTTCAGCTCTCTGCTGGTCCATTCAAAATGCAGGCTCCAGACGTCCCTCTCCAAATCACCCATTATTCTACCGTTGCCCATTTCTCCAGCTTTCCTAATATCAAAAAACATTTCTTCATCTGTCTGCTCATTTTGTCCCGACGGACGGTAGTATAACCCAACCTTTATATTCCTTCCCTTCACACATGGAATTTCTATCCATAAGGATTCCACACTGCTATCTATGTCATGCAGAATGTTTATTTGATTTGATTCAATTCCCTCTTTAACATATAGTGCAACTCCCCTCCCCTCCAATTTGATCTACTCTATCCTTGCAATATAATTTGTACCCAGGTACCTCCTTCCACCAGGTCTCTGGTAGGCCTATTATATCTACCCTTTCATTCAGTGCTTCTAGCATTTGTATACAGACACTTCAAATTATGTTTTTTCCTTGTATCTACAGACTGCTGAGAAGATGACCGGGATAATTTGAGTTCTTTTCTCTGCCTTCCTCTTAAACACTCCTGGCTGTGTTTCATCATTATCAAAACCTCTCTATTGGGACTCCCTAAATACCTGTTTCAATAGTATCCTTCAAGGATAATCTACACCATACCATCTGCTCCTGGGTGATTTTCTGCACCCCCCCCCCCCCCATCCTAGTTTAAAAGCTGCTCTATCTCCTTTTTAAATGTTAGCACCAGCAGCCATGTTCCATTCCAGTTAAGGTGGAGTCCATCCTTTTGTAATACGCACCCCCTTTCCCAGAAGGCTACCCAGTTCCTAACAAATCTAAATCCTTCATCCCTATACCATCATTTCAACCACACATTGAGACTTCGGAGCTCTTGGGTCCTGCACACGGAATAAGGAGCACTTCCAAAAATGCTACCCTGAAGGATCTGGATTTCAGCTTTCTATTTAAGAGCCTAAATTTGGCTTCTAGAATCTCCCTCTCACATTTTCCTATGTCATTGGTACCTACATGTAACAAGGCAGCAGGCTCCTCCCCAGCACTGTCTATAATCCTATATAGATTTAGATGACACACGAGGTATGCCACCTTTGCACCAGGCAGGCAAGTGACCAGGCAATAAGAACATAAGAATAGCCTTCTGGGTCAGACGAATGGTCCATCAACCCCAGTGGCCAATCCGGGTCACTAGTACCTGGCAAAAACCCAAAGAGTAGCAAAATTCCATTTAGAATACTAAAGAATAGCAAGATTCTGGAATCCCAAAAAAGTAACAAAAGATTCCGGAACTCCAAAGAGTAGCAATATTCCATGGTACCAATCCAGGGCAAGCAGTGGCTTCCCCCATGTCTTTCTCAATAACAGACTATGGACTTTTCCTCCAGGAACTTGTCCAAACCTTTCTTAAAACCTGCTACGCTATCCGCTCTTACCACATCCTCTGGCAACGCGTTCCAGAGCTTAACTATTCTCTGATTGAAAAAAATTTCCTCCAATTGGTTTGAAAAGTACTTCCCTGTAACTTCATCGAGTGTCCCCTAGTCTTTGTCATTTTTGACAGAGTGAAATCATATACTGAGCCTGTGATACAGTGAAAAGTGGAGTTATGGTACATCATTGCCTTTAAAAATTGTCATTAATCAGGAGTGCTTTTCAGAACGGTTTACGGGTACCTTGTTATTTACTGCCATAATATACAGTGCTTTATCATAATGTATGGCTTTAGCTTGTTTGGGACCTTTGTCTGCCAAAGCATGACCCTAACCTAGTCTGATGCCCCCAACACGTTCATTTCCTTCACACTGGCTTTTTTTTTTTTTTTTTTTCCTTACATTTTATATACTTCGGGTCACTGTGTGGTTGGCATTAAGCTAAATCACAATAGCAATTTAAAATCACTTAAGCACATCATGAAAGATGAAACCGGGAAAAGGCTTGAATAATAGTTAGCCTAAAGCATGACAGAAAAGGAGTACGGCTTTCATTCAAGTCCTCTTTCAGTGTGCAAACTCTTACAAATATGTAACTTTTGTGTCTGGCATTTATTCTGTAAATCTACAGACTTGATTTACTACGCATTTTCACCTCATTCTGCACCTATAGAGAAAAACATACGGTACATCAGACAGTGGCATAACGAGGGTGAGAGGCGCCCGGGACGGTGATGCCACCTCCCCTGCTCTTTCACCAATCCTATCTGCGGTGCACGCCCCACAGCTTCCCTGATCCCACCTGCCGTGCACACCCACCGCTCCTTCCCTGATCCCGCCTGCCATGCACACCCACCACTCCTTCCCTGATCCTGCTTGCCACGCACACCCACCGCTCTTTCCCTGATCCCGCTTGCCACATGCATCCCCGCTCCTTCCCCTATCCTGCCTGCCACATGCATCCCCAGCTCTTTCCCTGATCCCGCCTGCCATACACACCCACCGCTCTTTCCCTGATCCCGCCTGCCATGCACACTCACTGCTCTTTCCCTGATCACGCTTGCCACATGCATCCCTGCTCCTTCCCCTATCCTGCCTGCCACATGCATCTCCAGCTCCTTCCCTGATCCCGCCTGCCATGCACACCCACTGCTCCTTCCCTGATCCCGCCTGCTGCGCACACCCCCGCTCTTTCCCCAATCCCACCTGCCGTGCACACCCACCGCTCCTTCCCTGATCCCACCTGCCACGCACACCCACCGCTCCTTCCCTGATCCCGCTTGCCATGCACACCCACCGTTCCTTCCCCGATCCTGCCTGCAGTGCACACCCCACTCCTTCCTTGATCCCACCTGCCACGCACACCCACTGCTCCTTCCCTGATTCCGCCCCAGTACACACCCCACTCCTTCCCTGATCCCGCCTGCCATGCACACCCACCACTCCTTCCCTGATCCTGCTTGCCACGCACACCCACTGCTCTTTCCCCGATCCCATCTGTGGTGCACACCCCACTCCTTCCTTGATCCCGCCTGCCACACCCATCCACCGCTCCTTCCCCAATCCCACCTGAGGTGCACGTCCCATTCCTTCCCTAATCCCGCCTGCCACGCACACCCACCGCTTCTTCCCTGATCCTGCCTACGGTGCACGCCCCACTCATTCCCTGATCCCGCCTGCCACGCACACCCACCGCTCCATCTCCGATCCCACATGCCATGCATGCCCTCCCTTCCCTTCTATCTCTAGATGAAGTTGTTGCTCGTGGTGGCTAACAACATGCTCCTCGCGACCACATCAGCTCTCCTTCTAACGTCACTTCCTATGCGTGGCACCTGGAAGTGATGTCATCATGAGAGCCAACAGGCTCACAAAGAGCACATTGTTGACCACTTGAAACAGCAACTTCAGCTAGAGATGGGGGAAGGGAAGGGGGTCACGCCCATTGAGGAGAGGAATGGGAAGAGGCGGGGGTAGAAAGCAGGAGGGGTGCTGCACCCCCAACATGGCGCCCAGGGCGGACCACATCCCCCTTACTACGCCAATGACATCAGCAGTACAAGAAATAAACTCAATTGTATTATCAGTCAGTTAAAAGCGCACTCAGATTAATGATTAACAAGTTTCGAGTTTATTCATTCTTGATATCCTGCAAATCGTAGAACAACTAAGCGACTTACAATAAAATTAATAGATGCAAAGAACTAGTAATGTTCAAAATAAAACAGTAAACAATGAAATAATTATAAAAGCAATGTGCGACAGAAGAGGATAGGGGAAGAAACGCAATGTATAATAGGAAAGCAGGGGGAGGGTAACACACGAGGCCTCGGAACGGTCATTGAATGTGGTACGATCGGTGACGGTTGGCATTGTATATCTGGATTTTCAGAAGGTATTGTCAAGATTCTGCATGAACAACTACTTTGAAAAATTGCGAGCCATGGAATCGAGGGTGAAATATTCACGTGGATTAAAAATTGGCTGACAGATAGGAAACAGAGTGGGAGTAAATGGACAATACTCGGAATGGAAAAGCATCACCAATGGAGTGTTGTAGGGTTCGGTGCTTGGACCCGTGCTCTTCATCATATTTATAAACGACCTGGAAATTGGTACAACGAGCAAGGTGATTAAATTTGCAGACGATACAACGTTATTTAGAGTAGTAAAGACGCAGGAGCATTGCGAAGACATGCAACGTGACAAACACGCTCAAGAAATGGGCTGTGATATGGCAAATGAGGATTAACGTAAATAAGTGTAAGGTAATGCATGTCGGTAACAAGAATCTTATACACGAATACAGGATGTCCAGTGCAGTACTTGGAGAGACACCCCCCCCCCCAGGAAAGACACTTGGGAATACTGGTTGACAAGTCAATTAAGCCGTCCGCGCAATGCGCGGCGGCAGCAAAAAGGGCAAACAGAATGCTAGGAATGACGCGTTTGATAAAAGGTATGGAAAACCTTTCATACGCTGAAAGATTAGAGAGACTGGGGCTTTTTTCGCTGGAGAAGCGGAGACTTAGAGGGGATATGATAGAGACATAAGATCACGAAGGGCATAGAGAGAGTAGAGAGGGACAGAAAGAGAGAGAGAAATGGAGAGACAGAAATAGAGAGAGAGAGAGAAAGAGAGAGAGAGATAGAGAAAGATTGGAGAAACTGGGACTCTTTCCCCTGGAGAAGAGGAGACTTAGAGGGGATATGATAGAGACATAAGATCACGAAGGGCATAGAGAGAGTAGAGAGGGACAGAAAGAGAGAGAGAAAGGGAGACAGAGAAATAGAGAGAGAGAGAGAAAGAGAGAGATAGAGATAGAGAAAGATTGGAGAAACTGGGACTCTTTCCCCTGGAGAAGAGGAGACTTAGAGGGGATATGATAGAGACTTATAAGATCACGAAAGGCATAGAGAAAGTGGAGAGGGACAGAAAGAGAGAGAGAAAGGGAGACAGAGAAATAGAGAGAGATAGAAAGAAAGAGAGAGAGAAATGGAGAGACAGAAATAGAGAGAGAGAGAGAGAAAGAGAGAGATAGAGATAGAGAAAGATTGGAGAAACTGGGACTCTTTCCCCTGGAGAAGAGGAGACTTAGAGGGGATATGATAGAGACATAAGATCACGAAGGGCATAGAGAGAGTAGAGAGGGAAAGAAAGAGAGAGAGAAATGGAGAGACAGAAATAGAGAGAGAGAGAGAGAAAGAGAGAGATAGAGATAGAGAAAGATTGGAGAAACTGGGACTCTCTCCCCTGGAGAAGAGGAGACTTAGAGGGGATATGATAGAGACTTATAAGATCACGAAAGGCATAGAGAAAGTGGAGAGGGACAGATTCTTCAAACTTTCGATAACTACAAGAAAGAGAGGGCATTCTGAAAAATTAAAAGAGGACAGATTCAGAACCAATGCTAGGAAGTTCTTCTTCACCCAACAGGTGGTGGACACCTGGAACGCGCTACCAGAGGGAGTGATAGGACAGCGTACAGTATTGGAGTTCAAGAAGGGATTGGACAATTTTCTGAAGGAAAAGGGGATAGAAGGGTATAGATAGAGGGCTAGTATACAGGTCCTGGACCTGATGGGCCGCCGCGTGAGCGGACTGCTGGGCATGATGGACCTCAAGTCTGACCCAGCAGAGGCACGGCTTATGTTCTTAAATCGGAGAAGGTTATCATGCTGCTGTACCAGGCCATGGTACACCCTCACCTGGAATACTGCGTCCAGCACTGGTCGCCGTACATGAAGAAGGACACAGTACTACTCGAAAGGGTCCAGAGAAGAGCGACTAAGATGGTAAAAGGGCTGGAAGAGTTGCCGTACAGTGAGAGATTAGCGCTTAATCTGTTAAATGCGAATATTCAGCATGAGATAACCAGTTACCTCGGCTGAATATTCACATTTGCTAAAGGTTAACCAACTATATAAACACGATACCAGGCAATATTCAGCGCTGAGCAGCGAATTTTAGCGGGAAAATCGGACTGTGAAAATGGCGGTCCTGTCTTTGGCCTCTATAAACTTAATGTTCACTTAGCCCAGGGGTGTCCAATGTCAGTCCTCGAGGGCCGCAGTCCAGTCGGGTTTTCAGGATTTCCCCAATGAATATACATGAGGTCTATTTGTATGCACTGCTTTCATTGTATGCTAATAGATCTCATGCATATTCATTGGGGAAATCCTGAAAACCCGACTGGATTGCGGCCCTCGAGGACCGACATTGGACACCCCTGACTTAGCCGATTAACTTTTAAGCAACCAAAAAGAACCACTTGGATGTTCAATGCCGATCACCGGAAATGGCCCGGCATTGAATATTCGCAGCCAGCACCGACTGCCAGGAATTACCCGGGCTGAGTATTGGGCCCAGTTCACCCGTCTCCCTATACAGATAATTCAATAAATGCTTTTAACTAATCTGAAATGTGGAAAGCTAAACTTATGCATATCATTATCATTTCACACATTTCAAATTATTCTAAATAATCTTGTTAAAAGCTATTAATAAAACACCTGCATGCCACCTGTTTAGAGTTTGAGGCATCTTAGCTGTACTAAACCAAGACCGTTCGTGGAAAAATTAAGTGCCTGAAATTAACTTTAAGCCTCAGAGGTGTTCAAGATACGCCCTTTCTTCAGCAGTGAAGGCTGTATTGATCTGCTCTTGCTTACGACGGAAGTGGCGGGGTTAAGCTCCTACAGCTTGCTTTAACGAGGAGTGTCTATTGTCCTAGAGCAGCCAACATCCTCCAGTTGGAGCTGATTACAGACAACTCCGTCTCCCCGTCACTTGCTTTTCACCCTCCCCCACCTCTCTCTCACTTGTGTCATGGTCAATGTTTAATGGAGGTCAGTCTTATACTGGGGTGGGAAGTGGGCTGGCCAAATGTGGCTCGGAGGAGAATTTGGAAACTGCCGGAAAGCCTTTCGAAGTAGGTCTTATGTGCTAGCCTTTGCTTCATAATTGCACATACAGTATATATCAGAAACAAAATTTCTAGGCATTTCAGAAGAAATCTGAATATTGAAGCCCCGAGATTAACAATATCAAAGTGTTAGAGAAACATTTTAACTTACAGCCAACTCATTGTAGCTTAACGATTGAGCAATGAATTGTGATCTGCGTATGTATCTAAGACCCGTCCAAGCCGTGACTTTTTTTTTTCTATACTTTTTAGCCCATGGTTTTAACCCGCCTTAGGGTTAAAACCACGGGCTCGCAGTGCGGGGAAGGGCAGGAGAGATTCGGGGCGGCAGGCAGGAGAAATCCGGGGAAGAGCAGGGTGGTGATTCGGGGCAGAGCAAGCAGAAGAGATCAGGGAAGATCAGGCAGGAGAGCAGGCAGGAGCGATTCGGGGCAGAGCAGGCAGGAGAGATCAGGGAAGAGCATCAGAGCGATTTGGGGCAGGAGCGATTCGGGGCAGAGCAGGCAGGAGAGATCAGGGAAGAGCATCAGAGCGATTTGGGGCAGGAGCGATTCGGGGCAGAGCAGGCAGGAGAGATCAGGGAAGAGCATCAGAGCGATTTGGGGCAGGAGAGATTTGGGGCAGCAGAGAGCAGGGCTTCAATAGAGCTGGAGAGTTGGAAAGACGTTTGCAACTGGTCCCCAGCAGTTGCTTCTTGGGTTGATCGGCCAGCCCAGTCGGTTTTAAAAATTTTGTTGGTGAATCATGTCCCTGTCTACTTTTCATGCATTTCCCCTCATTTGCAAGCACAGATTGGAAGCGGATCGCAGGGGAGGTTAGTGAATCGAGCCGGAGGGAAATCTGGTCGCAAAGGGGGGGTCGCAAACCGATCCGTACACGATCGGTTTGTTTTGTGAATCAGTTAACGGACCTTAGTAAAAGGAGCCCTCAGTATGCAAAGCCCTCTTTATGAAAGTGTCTGCTGAACGTCTTTGGCAGTAAACTTTCATAGGTAGGTCTGCCAAGTTCAAAATTTCATTTAACTTCAAAATGAATGAGCTTCTGCAATTGTAATTCATGCAAAACAACTCAGTCATTTTGAACTCTTTGAAAACTGACACGTAAAAATGTTTTTGTCGGCCTCTTTTTACAAACAAAATCTGTACTTCACTGAGGTTCACGAAAGGTATCTTTTCCTCTCTGCCACAGTAGCAAAATTTGCACAAACGTTTCCTATCCCAGCTCATTTACTTGGGTAACAATTTGCAAACTTTTGCACAGACAAGGCTACAAAGTTATGGGAAATCAAGTAAGTTAGATCAGCCTCTATAAAAAGAATTAAATTCTGTTACGTACTTCAAGGATTTTATTTATTAATATTTTTATTTATAGAATTTCAAAATATTGGATAATAATAAGGGCTGATCTTGGATTGGAGTCAGTAAATAACACTAAGATGGTTTAGCTCAGGGGGTTTTTTTTCCCTGAGCTTATATTTTCCTTTATATTTTAATTTGTAATAATGCCAGAAACTCCTCCATAGTAGTGGGCTAGGAAGATTCTATCTAAGTAATTGATCATTTTTATATTAGTATTATCTAAGAATGTTTATCTTCATCCTGTACTGTTCTGTATGAACTGTAATATAAAAAAATATTTTAAAAAATTTTACAAAATATTACAATCAAGCAGAGCTTGTAAAGAAATAGAGGTTACAGTAAAAAAAAAAAAAAAAACCAAAACCCCTCATCATCAGAGGTCTATAGAGATGACAAAAGTCTATTAAATACTAGTGCAGTAGAATGGGTAGACTTGCTCTTTCCAAAAATATTAATAATAATAATAATAATAACTTTATTCTTTTATACCACCGTAACCAAAAGTTCTAGGCGGTTTACACTAAAAAGAGATGGACAATCAGCGAAATACAATAATACAGTAAAAAATACAAATATTTGTAAAATAGAATTTCAATAATAAAACTCACTAAGTAATAAACTTATCGAACAAAGTGGTCTTAATTAATTTCTGAAAACTGCAATAGGCTAACATAGCTTGCCGAAATCCATTTACCTAATCAATATTGTTGCTAGGGTCCTATCTAAGAAGGTCTTATATCGACACCCATTAATTTTTGGATAGGCAAATAAGTAGAAGTTTCTAGTTTCTCTTGATGGTCTATGCAACACAAAATTAAGACAAGGGGCATGCAATGAAGCTATAAGTACTATGTAGCAAATTTAAAACAAATCAAGGAAAAAATTCTTCATTCAGCATTTAATTAAATCCTGGAATTCGTTATCAGAGAATGTGTGAAAGTAGTCAGCTTAGCAGGGTTTAAAAAAGGACTGGCTAATTTCCTTAAACAGAAATCCAAAAGCCGTTATTAAGACGGACCTGGGAAAATCCACCGCTTATTCCTAGGATAAGCAGCATAAAATCTGTTTTACAGTTGGGATCTTGCCAGGTGCATGTGTCCTGGGTTGGCCATTGTTGGAAACAGGACACTGGACTTCATTGGACCATTGGTCTGACCAAGTATGGCAACACTTTATGTTCTTATATTCTTAACATATTTACAATAGGAAAATTTAAAATATTCACATCTGGGAGCACCAAGAAAAATAAATGAACAATATTAAGTAATACAGAATGCTAATGAAAACTCAGTCATTTCCATATTGTAGGCTCATTAAGAGTTTCCGTTGGATTGCACTACCTATGAAGATATCTCAGAAGGGTGTGAAATAGGGGATTTAAATGATCTTATAACAATGTTCTTCAATGAATGGCCCAGGGGACAAAGGTGGCCCCTGAAGACCTCTGGGGTGGCCCTGTCATCATTGTGTTTTTCCCCTGCTACTCTCTGCCTCTCTACCCAAACTCACAACAGAAAGGGAGAAGTGGATGGGGGTTGAGGCACATGATTGAAGGGCAAACATTTCTCAATAGGCAAAAAGAGTTCATTTAGAAATGCTCACTTCTTTGAGGACACCTCCAGTGAAAAGCTTGAAGGCAAACTGGTAGGATGTATGGCGTTGGCGCCTACTGGTAAATGGTGTCACAGTTCCAGATAGCAAAAGATTTGGCAGGTCTTCCTTAGATGTGATTGTATGTGATGATCTTAAGGTGGCCAAACAGGTTAAAAAGGTGACAGTGAAAGCTAGAAGGTTGCTAAGTTGTATAGGGAGAGGTATGGCCAGTAGGAAAAAGGAGGTATTGATGCTCCTGTATAAGACTTTGGTTGAGACCTCATTTAGAATACTATGTACAATTCTGGAGGCCTCACCTTCAAAAAGATATAAAAAGGATGGAGTCGGTCCAGAGGAAGGCTACTAAAATGGTATGTGGTCTTCATCATAAGGCGAATGGGGACAGACTTAAAGATCTCAATCTGTATACTTTGGAGGAAAGGAGGGAGGGGGAGATTTGATAGAAATGTTTAAATACCTACATGATGTAAATGCGCATGAGTCAAGTCTCTTTCATTTCATAGGAAGCTCTGGAATGAGAGGGCATAGGATGACGTTAAGAGGTGATAGGCTCAGGAATAATCCAAGGAAATACTTTTTTACGGAAAGGGTAGTAAATGCTTGGAATAGTCTCCCAGATGAGGTGGTGGAGACAGAGACTGTGTCTGAATTCAAAAGGGCCTGGGATAGGCACGTGGGATCTCTCGGAGAGAGAAAAAGATAATGGTTACTGCGGATGGGCAGACTAGATGGGCCATTTGGCCTTTTCCTGCCATCATGTTTCTATGTTTCTTTGTTCAGTTCATTTGGACCCTAAGTTGCCCTGACATAAAATTTAGAGAAGACCGTTATCTTAAAGGATTATTTTTAATGTTCCTGAAAACCACGAACCCTCCGAGTCTGTTGAACATCCCTGTACAGCCGGCTCCCTCCCTCATCCTGTCTTTTACCCAGAAATTCTCCAGACTTTAAAAAAAACAAATTAAATACAAAGACGTGAAAGAGGTTGATCACACGGTGCTGCCATTCCGCTATGTTTTCCAACACAAACAATGTGCACACTACACATTCCTCATAAGTTAATCCCAGTAAGCTATGACTGGGGCCAAATATAGCACAGTATATGCATGTACCTGTCCTTCGTTAATGACCTGCTATTATCATTTTCCTCCCCTCCTTTTGATTGATGGATATTATATCCATAATGACCCTCCATGTTTTTTTGTTAGGCTTTGCTAAAGCAACCTTCAAATTAATTTAATATCCTCTTTTGGTTGGGAGCTATGAAACCGGGGCTCGAGGCTGATGATGCGTAAACCATTTGTGGCATGTATTTAATCTCTGGACAATGGATAGAGATGTTAGTGCATGCTACACTAAGTTCTATTTACGCTGGCTATTAAGTGCAGTCAAGCTGAAGGCAATCGGAGCACATTACAGGGCCTAATGGGAGAGGAAACGAAACAACAGTGCATTAAAGACCGAAAATGAATTAAGAGGGAAGCATGGTACAGAAAGCAGACAAGTAAAGAGTTTTGTAGACAGATAACTCTTATTGACAGCAGAAATATTCATGTACTTAGAGTTCCCAAATCCAATTTCGGTATTGGTTACTGGCTCTTGGGGGAGTGTTTTCAACTTTGCACTAATTCCTTTTTTTAATACAAGGATGGCTATTTGCAGACAGCTCAAATATGCCTTGCATATTCTGCTCTGTCATTTTGCAACTGTGCACGCTTTTCCGCTTCTTTAAACATGGTGCTTATGTTACATAACATAGTAGATGATGGCAGATAAAGACCCGAAGGGTCCATCCAGTCTGCCCAACCTTACCCTCTCTTTAAATTACCGATTTTACATTTTTCTTCTCCTTAGCTCTTTCTGGGCCAGAACCCAAATCTTTGCCTGGTACTGTGCTTAAGTTCCATCTACTGAAGTCTCCGTCATAGCTCACTCCAGCCCATCTAAACCATTGCAGCCGTCGAAGCCCTCCCCAGCCCACCCTCAACCAAATGGCCATATACGGACACAGACTGAGTTCTTCAATATATACTATTATTTTCTGATTCGAGATGCTCTGTTTTCATCCCACGCTTTCTTGAACTCTGTCGCTGGTTTTCTCTCCACCACCTCCCTCGGGAGCGCATTCCAGGCATGTTCGTTCCTGCTCTTTGCGGACTGCTATTTTACTGGGTTAACTGACATGCAGGTATTTGAATTTTCATAGGTGTGCACATACAGGCAAACCCTGCCCTCCGAAATGCCTCTACAAACCAGATAAACTCATTCATATGCCCACTAAGGCCCTTATTTTAAAAGCCCTATTCATTTATTAAGGGGTCTGAAAATTAGCATTTAGACATTCATATTGCAAGGACCCTGATTTTTTTTAAGTCCAATGTCAAATTCTTCATAAACCACCAAAATATATTGGGAGATCCACACGAAATATCCTCAACAAGGGAAAATTAATAATTATCTCAAAATTAAATTAATTTTTGTATGCAAGGTCCTCAGTTAACACAACTCAATTTATCGGGACAAACCCTGCTATGTTGAGCTGAAAGCTGTATAAACCCACAGGGGTTTTTTTTTTGTAAGTGCAACATAGTAACATAGTAGATGATGGCAGATAAAGACCCGAATGGTCCATCCAGTCTGCCCAACCTGATTCAATTTAAAAAAATTTTTTTTTTTTAATTTTTTCTTCTTAGCTATTTCTGGGCAAGAATCCAAAGCTCTACCCGGTACTGTGCTTGGGTTCCAACTGTCGAAATCTCTGTTAAGACTTATTCCAGCCCATCTACACCCTCCCAGCCATTGAAGCCCTCCCCAGCCCATCCTCCACCAAACGGCCATACACAGACACAGACCATGCAAGTCTGCCCAGTACTGGCCTAGTTCAATATTTAATATTATTTTCTGATTCTAAATCTTCTGTGTTCATCCCACGCTTCTTTGAACTCAGTCACAGTTTTACTCTCCACCACCTCTCTCGGGAGCGCATTCCAGGCATCCACCACCCTCTCCGTAAAGTAGAATTTCCTAACATTGCCCCTGAATCTACCACCCCTCAACCTCAAATTATGTCCTCTGGTTTTACCATTTTCCTTTCTCTGGAAAAGATTTTGTTCTACATTAATACCCTTCAAGTATTTGAACGTCTGAATCATATCTCCCCTGTCTCTCCTTTCCTCTAGGGTATACATATTCAGGGCTTCCAGTCTCTCCTCATACGTCTTCTGGCACAAGCCTCCTATCATTTTCGTCGCCCTCCTCTGGACTGCCTCAAGTCTTCTTACGTCTTTCGCCAGATACGGTCTCCAAAACTGAACACAATACTCCAAGTGGGGCCTCACCAATGACCTGTACAGGGGCATCAACACCTTCTTCCTTCTACTGACTACGCCTCTCTTTATACAGCCCAGAATCCTTCTGGCAGCAGCCACTGCCTTGTCACACTGTTTTTTCGCCTTTAGATCTTCGGACACTATCACCCCAAGGTCCCTCTCCCCGTCCGTGCATATCAGCTTCTCTCCTCCCAGCATATATGGTTCCTTCCTATTATTAATCCCCAAATGCATTACTCTGCATTTCTTTGCATTGAATTTTAGTTGCCAGGCATTAGACCATTCCTCTAACTTTTGCAGATCCTTTTTCATATTTTCCACTCCCTCTTCAGTGTCTACTCTGTTACAAATCTTGGTATCATCTGCAAAAAGGCACACTTTTCCTTCTATCCCTTCAGCAATGTCACTCACAAACATATTGAACAGGATTGGCCCCAGCACCGAACCCTGAGGGACTCCACTAGTCACCTTTCCTTCCTTCGAGCGACTTCCATTAACCACCACCCTCTGGCGTCTGTCCGACAGCCAGTTTCTGACCCAGTTCAACACTTTGGGTCCTAACTTCAGCCCTTCAAGTTTGTTCAACAGCCTCCTATGAGGAACTGTATCAAAGGCTTTGCTGAAATCCAAGTAAATTACATCTAGCATATGTCCTCGATCCAGCTCTCTGGTCACCCAATCAAAAAATTCAATCAGGTTCGTTTGGCACGATTTACCTTTTGTAAAGCCATGTTGCCTCAGATCCTTTAACCCATTAGATTCAAGGAAGTACACTATCCTTTCTTTAAGCAACACTTCCATTATTTTTCCAACAACTGAAGTGAGGCTCACCGGCCTGTAGTTTCCTGCTTCATCCGTGTGACCACTTTTATGAATAGGGACCACATCCGCTCTCCTCCAATCCCCAGGAATCACTCCCGTCTCCAGAGATTTGTTCAACAAGTCTTTAATAGGACTCGCTGAGCTCCCTTAGTATCCTGGGATGGATCCCGTCTGGTCCCATCGCTTTGTCCACCTTCAGTTTTTCAAGTTGCTCATAAACACCCTCCTCCGTGAATGGCGCAGAATCTACTCCATTTTCTTGTGTAACTTTGCTAGACAATCTCGGTCCTTCTCCAGGATTTTCTTCTGTGAACACAGAACAGAAGTATTTGTTTAGCACATTTGCTTTCTCCTCATCACTCTCCACATATTGGCTCCCAGCATCTTTTAGCCTAGCAATTCTATTTTTTATTTTCCTCCTTTCACTAATATACCTGAAAAAATTTTTATATCCCTTTTTTACATTTTTAGCCATTTGTTCTTCCGCCTGTGCCTTCGCCAAACGTATCTCTCTCTTGGCTTCTTTCAGTTTCACCCTGTAGTCCTTTCTGCTCTCCTCTTCTTGGGTTTTTTTATATTTCATGAACGCCAACTCTTTCGCCTTTATTTTCTCAGCCACTAGGTTGGAGAACCATATCGGCTTCCTTTTTCTCTTGTTTTTATTGATTTTCTTCACATAAAGGTCCGTAGCCATTTTTATCGCTCCTTTCAGCTTAGACCACTGTCTTTCCACTTCTCTTATGTCCTCCCATCCTAACAGCTCTTTCTTCAGGTACTTTCCCATTGCATTAAAGTCCGTACGTTTGAAATCTAGGACTTTAAGTATCGTGCGGCCGCTCTCCACTTTAGCCGTTATATCAAACCAAACCATTTGATGATCGCTACTTCCCAGGTGAGTACCCACTCGAACATTAGAGATACTCTCTCCATTTGTGAGGACCAGATCCAATATCGCTTTTTCCCTTGTGGGTTCCGTCACCATTTGTCTGAGCAGAGCCTCTTGAAAGGCATCCACTATCTCCCTACTTCTTTCCGATTCCGCAGACGGAACATTCCAGTCCACATCTGGCAGGTTGAAATCTCCCAACAGCAGAACCTCCTCTTTCCTTCCAAACTTTTGGATATCCACAATCAGATCCTTATCAATTTGCTGCGATTGAGTCGGAGGTCTGTAGACTACACCCACATAGATAGACGTTCCATCTTCTCTTTTCAGAGCAATCCATATCGCTTCTTCCTCTCCCCAGGTCCATTGCATTTCGGTCACTTGGATATTGATCTTTACATAGAGAGCTACTCCTCCACCTTTATGACCATCTCTGTCCTTCCTAAAAAGATTATATCCCGGTATGTTTGCATCCCATCCATGTGATTCACTGAACCATGTCTCTGTGATAGCAACAATATCTAGATCTGCCTCTAATATCAGGGCTTGCAGATCATGAACTTTGTTGCTTAGACAGCGAGCATTTGTGGTCATCGCTTTCCAGCTATTTTTCAGCGATAATCTCCTTTTTCGTATGGATTTTTGTGTCGTTTCACTTTCCATTGCAATACTAAGAAATGAGTTGCTGATATTGTTTATGTTGCAGCCTTTACTACTATCACATCTTTTCTTTTGCCGGGAGTGGTCTCTATAATTGTCCTTCGTACATACACCACCCCCATCTTCTAGTTTAAATGCCTAGAGAAATATTGTCTAAATTTCTCTGCAAGGTTTCTTTTTCCTGCTGTAGTAATATGTAGCCCATCAGTGCAATATAGCTTCTTGTCCTTCCATGTATTTCCCCATCCTCCTATGTACCTGAAGCCTTCTTGATGACACCAGGCTCTGAGCCATCTATTAAAGTCCTCTGTGTTTTTCACTCTTTGCTCTCCTTTTCCATATGCAGGCAGTATTTCAGAAAAAGCTAAAGTCTTTACAAAAGGTTTCACGCCCTCACCAAGTTCCCATAAAGCTTTCTGTGCTGCAAGTGTGGAGTTGTTGGCCAGGTCATTTGTTCCCAGATGGATAACAACATCAGTGTTAAAATCCTTAGTTTCTTCCTTAATTATAGTCTGTATTTGCCTGGAACTCCTGGTAGCTGAGGATCTTGGAAGACATTTCACTATTTTGGTCTCCTCGCCCTGTGTTCCATCCCCGAACCTTAGTGCAGTGGTGTTTTAACATTAAGTGCAAACGTGCAGAAAGTGAAAACTGTGCATAGGTGTCTCCAATATATTTTTAGTGCAATAAAAATTGCTACGTTGCAACCCTGATTTTTTTTAAGCCAGGACAACAGCATCTAGAAATGCAGGATGTCCTTTCAGCGTAGCAAAAGGTTGTATTTTGGTAGGGATTAAGGCCAAAGTATAGATGTCCAGTTCCGATCATAGAAGGGGAAGGGATCTTCATATGTAAAAGGATGGATGTTGAGGAGAGTGTGGCACAGTGGTTAGAGCTAAAGCCTCAGCATCCTGAGGTTGTGGGTTCAAATCCTATGTTGCTCCTTGTGACCTTGGGCAAGCCGCTCAGTCCTCCATTGTCTCAGGTATGTTAGATAGATTGTGATCCCACCAGGACAGAGAGGGAAAATGTTTGAGTACCTGATTGTAAACCGTCTAGTTAACCTTGATAGGCCGTATATAAATACCTAACAAATAAAGGGGATCTTTTATGCAAACGTGCCCATTATATTCTATGGATGCGTTAGCATTTAGCGTGTGCTAAGTCCGCTAGTGCAGTGATTCCCAACCCTGTCCTGGAGGAACACCAGGCCAATCGGGTTTTCAGGCTAGCCCTAATGAATATGCATGAAACAAATTTGCATGCCTATCACTTCCATCCTATGCAAATCTCTCTCATGCATATTCATTAGGGCTAGCCTGAAAACCCGATTGGCCTGGTGTTCCTCCAGGACAGGGTTGGGAACCACTGCGCTAGTGCGCCTTAGTGAAAAACAAAATAAATTTAGACCCAGTACGTGGCACGTCTGGGTTCCAGAAAGGTGCTCTGATTGAGCAGCTGTCCACTGGAGGATTTAAGGCATGGCCCCCTTCTTCTCCAGAACGTGAAACTAGCAGGGAGCTTTAGACTTTTCATGGAACTAAAATTTTTTTTTGTTTTTTTTTAATTAACTTCTTAATATTTTTCTCCGTACCGAATGGAGAAGTAGCCAAATGTTTAGCGCAGTGGGGTGAGGACCTAGGGATCCAGGTTCAAATCCCACCACATCAATTTGTGATTTTTATTTTTATTTTTTTTCATTGTGAGCCTTCTAGGGACAGAAAAATACCCACTGTACCTGAATGCAAGCCTGAAGGCTATTGAAGTGTTGTCCATTCAAGTGCAATAGATATTTTTCTGTCACAAACAGCTGAATCTGAGTCCCTTTGTTCTCAATTCATTGCCTTAACCCTTAGGCTATGCTGTGGTACCGCGTGGAAGTCTGTGTGATCATTTCGGGCTCCTTTTATCAAACCACAGTAGAGGTTTTTACCACAGGCCAGCGAGGTAAATGCTCCAGCACTCATTCAGTTCCTAAAAGCGTTGGAGCATTTACCTCACCAGCCCACAGTAAAAACAAAACAAAAAAAAAACAACTCTACCGCAGTTTGATAAAAGCCCGTGTTTATAATGTGGTACTCTATAACAGAATCTGGGCACCCAGATGTCATTTAGGCTATGATCTCACCGCATGGCATCAAAGCGCCTAAATAATAATAAAATTATATCTTGCAATATCTCACAGTTCAGTGTGGTATAGCGCATTAGATATAAAATATAATATTAAGAAATTAACTTATCTAGGTTATACATATTTATAAAACAGATACGTTTTTAACAATCTTCTAAAAGGCTGGTAAGAAGAAGAATTTAAGATCAAACCTCTAAAACTTTGTTCCATAGTCCTGCCTGAAAGGAGACGGTAAAATTAAGAAATCTTTTGAATACACAACCTTTTATTGAGAGGAAAATAAATAAGGTTGTGTTTCGTGAAGAGCGTCTGTTTTCTACTAGTTCAAAATGATCTAAAAGGTAACTTGTTATAAGACCACTCGCAGAATTGCCCCCAGCTTCATGGTATGTTTCTACCACCGGGTGGTGCTGTTAGATTGGGGGCGTCTGTTTCTCAAGATGTTTGATGTCACATGACAAAGTAAAAATTTAAAGGAGGGGCCCCTCCACAAAAGTTTGTCCCGGGCTTCGTACATCTCATCTAGTATTCCGCTTAACCTACTAGGTTTCAGGCAGATCAAAGTCAAAAAGAAGCACTTCAAAAAATTGGGCAAACCAATGTGTCTTAATTGTCCTCCTAAAGGTGACATAATAGAAGATACATTGAACGTGGTTCGGTAGTTTGTCCATCGTTCCGGTCCTCAAGCCTACTTACAGCCTTTCAACATATCAGCCTAATTTCCTGAATTAAACGAAGTGTTCTGGCTGCTGAGTAGAGGGAGACCATATTTTGGAGACAGTCAGGTGCTAGTTCTGACTGTCTTGTTTTTGTATGTTGAGTGTTGGATGTAGTTCTTGTGTCTCTCCTTTTTAAGAAGAAACTGGAGTTCCTTTCTGTCTTTAAGGACCTTTTGCTAAGCCATAGTAGAAGTTTGTACCATGGCCCAGAGCACTATACGTTCCAATGGTGCTCCGAAACTCATAAAACTTTATGAGCACCAGAGCATTTAGCGCTCCGGGCCGCAGTAGAAACTTCTACCGTGGCTTAGTAAAACCTTGTGTTTAATTTTACACTGTACATCGCCTTGGCCATTTTGCAAAGACGGTATAACAAGCTTCTTAAATAAACAATATTCAGAGTGAATTAACCAGACAGAAATGGCTCCTGGCCAATTAAATAGCTTTAGATGCAGAATCACTCCAAGATAATCAATAGTAGTTCATAAAAATAATATCATAGAAACATAGAACATGACGGCAGAAAAGGGCCACGGCCCATCCAGTCTGCCCACCCTAATGGCCCACCCCCTAACTACCTCCATGAAGAGATCCCACATGCCAATCTTTTCTTAAAATCTGGCACGCTGCTGGCCTCAATTACCTGTTGTGGAAGATTATTCCAGCGCTCAACCACCCTTTCGGTGAAGAAATATTTTCTGGTGTCGCCATGAAATTTCCCACCCCTGATTTTCAACAGATGTCCTCTTGTTGCCGAGGGTCCTTTAAGGAAAAAGAGATCTTCTTCCACCTCGATATGGCCCGTGACATATTTGAACGCCTCTATCATGTCTCCCCTCTCTCTGCGTTCCTCGAGTGAGTACAGCTGCAACTTACCCAGTCGTTCCTCATATGGGAGATCCTTGAGTCCTGAGACCATCCTGGTGGCCATTCTCTGAACCGATTCAACTCTCCGCACATCTTTTTGATCAACTTATAGTGAATCCGTGCTCAGAGTCATGGAGGTGAAAACAAGGGGTGAACCCCTGAACTATCACCTCACCACCCAATCATCACATATAATAACGTAGGATGATGTTCAAAATCAAATGTAACTGTTAACTCTGTGAAGAGAAGTACCTCATATTGTCTAACTAGGGAAGTATATATATAATCTACAAGACTTAAAAGGGTGTGTTCTATACAATAATGCTGCCTAAAACCCATCTGACACAGGTCTAATGCATTGTTATTTTTGTGATGTTTCTGAAGGACTGTGTGGTCAGATTTGCATCTTTGCAGATGATACCAAAATTTGCAATAGAGTAGATGCTCCTGATGGTGTGAATAACATGAGGAATAGCCTAGCGAAGTTTGAGGAATGGTCTGGAATTTGGCACCTAAGATTTATTACTAAAAAATGTAAGGTCATGCATTTGGGCTGCAAAAACCTGAGGGAATGGTAGAGTTTAAGGGGTGGAGAACTTTGGGCATGAAAGAGGAGCAGGACTTTTGTGCGATAGTATGTGATGATCTTAAAGTGGCCAAATAGGTTGGAAAGGCAGTGGTGAAAGTTAGAAGGATGCTTGGGTACATAGGGAGAAGAAAAAGGAAGTATTGATGCCCCTGTATAAGACTCTAGTGAGACCTCATTTAGAATACTGTGTACAGTTCTGGAGGCCACACCTTCAAAAAGATATAAAAAGGATGGAGCTGGTCCAGAGGAAGGCTACTAAAATGGTGCGTGGTCTTCGTCATAAGGCGTACGGGGACAGACTTAAAGATCTCAATCTGTATACTTTGGAAGAAAGGTGGGAAAGGGGAGATATAACATAGATGTTTAAATACCTACGTGGCATAAATGTGCATGAGGTGAGTCTCTTTCATTTGAAAGGAACCTCTGGAATGAGGGAGCATAAGATGAAAGTGAAAGGGGACAGATTCAGAAGTAATCTCGGGAAATGCTTTTTCACGGAAAGAATGGTGAATGCTTAGAACGACCTCCCAGTGGAGGTGGTGGAGCAAAGAGTGTATCTGAATTCAAGAAAGTTTGGGACAAGTACGTTGGCATAGTCGGGCAGACTAGATAAGCCATACGGTTTTTATCTGCCGTCATTTTTCTCTGCTTCTATGTCGCAATAATTGGAATGAAATGTGAAAGCCATCTCTGGATCCTACGTTCCCAGGGAAGGGCCAGTTGCGTACAATATGCAAACCAGCAGAAGCCTGAATTCATAATTGGACATTCCAAAATGTAATTATGAAAGATGAAATGCTCCTTTCAACAAGAAAGCTGTAAATAGAATAATTAATTTTGTGTTTGCTTGAACAATTCTGTATTATGGACCTTGCACTGAAACTGAAATTAATTAAGTGCACCAGGATTTATGGAGGAGGTGAAGAGAAAGGGAAAAAAAGGATTAATCTGGAGTAAAAGATAGATGACTTTGTGAGCGTAATGATGCCTTAGCCTGGGGTATTCTTTAACAAATTTAGCAAGCACGCTCTGCGTAGAAATGGCATACCCTGACAGAATTATCTGATCTAATCCAGCTGCTGAACTCAAAGCAAATTGAGATCACAGATGAACATTTAAGACCGAAAGCACTTGACAGTTTCCCTTCTGTAGGCTTTGCTGAAATATGCACTCAGGTTCTTCAGACCTGCCCGGGGAATAGAAAATCCCCTGACGAAATGGGGCCAACCAAAGCAAAGTGGTAGCCATGAAGTAAAGGAGGGAGGGTTATCGGGTATTTTTAAGGGGGGGCAGATTAAGCTTATACTTCAAGAACTACTGATAGGAACTGGTAGACTGTTGCTTCTTATTTCAATGTAATACAACCTGGTCTTAGCCACCCAAGGGTAGGGTTGCCATATTTTACAGAGAAAAACCCTGGACATATAACCCCGCCCTGTTCTACCTCCAGCCCCGCCCCCCCAGCAAGCCTCCTCTCTTCTGTGACGAGCTCCGGTCACGTCTGGGGTGCTTGGAGCACGTGTGGATGCGTGACGTCACCCGCGTATCCTCAAAGGCCCTCCACATGCGGCCGGAGTTCGTCAGCGCTTTCCAGATTTTGAAAAGCCCATCCGGTCCTCTTGACGGGGGACACGTCCAGGTTTTCTTGGACGTCTGGTAACCCTACCTAAGGAAAGCTGGAACGAGGACCAAACCCTTTCACAAAAACCCACCAATGACGTCTTATAGCCAGGGAGGGTTCATTTTTAACATTGCAGGCCCAGGAAAAGGGCCACCACCTGGCTCTACTATACCAAGAAGTGCACGCTGCTCCTGCCCTCAGTAACATGAAATAAAAATTACATCAGGGATTTCTAAACTGTGATGCTGAGAACATTTTTCACCACTAAAAGAGTGAAACAGTTCTGTTTCACCACAGCTTAGTTTAAAACAGACCCTTCATTTCTCTGGACAGCTTTCCGTGTGGATTGTATACATATAGTTATTTTTCCTTTGCTTTGAAGATCAGCAAATCCTGTACTTTTTACGCACTCGTATAACCCCGCACAGTGACTGTGACCACTATACTAATGGACACCCCTGTGCAAACAGACTTCTGAGGCAAAACTGTCCCCGAAATGAGCATTCTTTCCCTGACCCCCTTTACCTGTGGGCCAAAGGAAAATCACAGAGTATTTATGGTGTCAGAAACCAGGATCTCATTAAGAAAGCTGCACGTGAAATCTTAACCACAGCTAATCTAACTACACAGATACAACATGGCCCAGCTTCAGTGATACTCTGCCTGTAGCACAGTAAACTATGAATAATGTATATAACCGAGGCCTATACCTTAAATCACCAGTGAGCTCATTATAACCCTCAAGGGTATATATTATTTACTCTAATTACTGGGCCCAGTAATATACATACATAGATAAATACACTCAACCACTGATCCCCTGAAAGCAACTGCAATAATAATAATAAAAACCCAACAGAACCTCCGACAGTGATGTGCAAAAGGAGGTCCTTTCAGCCCCTAGGGGAGGGTGATGAGACTAGGGAGTCATGAGTTAGAAAGTTGTGAACAACCCATAACTCAGGCCTCGTTGTAATCCATAAGCTTCCCTAGGATACAGAGAGGTAACTAATTGTTTTTGGTTAGTGAAGGATGCCACTGGAGTAAGTCTGAGGACTCCTTGATTAGCACCAACATCTAACACAAATCTCTTCCCCCATGCGTGTATTCTTGGTCTCCAGCAGTGTCAGACTAATGGACTGGAGTAAGACACAGGAAAGCCTGGGGAACTGACTTCAATTCCTAATCTAATCTAAACCTTAAGTTTATATACCGCATCATCTCCATGAGAATGGAGTTCGACACGGTTTACAAGAACTTAAAATAGTGGGTAGAGAAGAAGAAAAAGGATTACATGAACTTATGTATAGAAGGGGGGAGAGAAAGGGGGGAAGGATAGAGCTACAATTTGCTGAAAAGCCAGGTTTTCAGTTGTTTGCGGAATAACTGAAGGGAGCTCAGGTTCCGCAGCGGGGTGGTGAGGTCGTTCCAAAGACCTGTGATTTTGAAGAGAAGGGATTTTCCCAGTTTGCCTGAATTCCTGCTACAGTTTCTTGTGATGCTGGGCAATTCTTTTACTCTGTGTTACCGCAGGTACAAAAACTTAGATTGAAATCCCTCTAGACACAGAGAAAGTGCCTGCATATAAGAAATGTCAACCACTTTGATTGTATCAGATCTCTTTACCCTTTTAAATTTCACTGCTTTTCCTTGCGTCCAACTCTGGTCGCCTTATCTCCAAAAAGATATAGCGGAACGAGAAAAGGTTCAAAGAAGAGCGACCAAGATGATAAAGGGGGTGGAACTCTTCTTGTAAGAGGAAAGACTATAAATGTTAGGTGGCTTCAGCTTGGAAAAGAGACGTCTGAATGGAGATATGATTGAAGTCTACAAAATCCTGAGTGGTGTAGAACAGGTACAAGTGGATCGATTTTTCGCTCCATCAAAAATTACAAAGACTAGGGGGACACTCAATGAAGTTACAGTGAGATACTTTTAAAATCAATAGGAAGAAATATTTTTTGACTCAGAATAGTTAAGCATTGGAATGCATTGCCAGAGGATGTGGTAAGAGTGGTTAATGTAGCAGGTTTTTAAAAAAAAGTTTGGACAAATTCCTGGAGGAAAAATCCATAATCTGCTATTAAGACAGAGATGCAGGAAGCCACTGTTTGCCATGGAATGTTGCTACTCTGAGATTCTGGAATCTTACTTCTCTTCGAGATTTTCCGCATAGAATCTTGCCACTATTTGGGGATCTAGAATCTTGCTCACTCTTTGAGAATCTGGAACAGTTACTATTTGGGTTTTAGTGACCTGGATTGGCCACCATGAAGACAGGCTGCTGAGCTAGATGGACCATTGGTCCGAGCCAGTAAGGCTAGTCTTATTTTTTTAAAACAAGTCACTTAGACTTCCATTGCATTCATTACAAACATACACAGATAATGATGGCAGATAACAACCAATATATTCAAAGTGATTTAACTGGCTAGAAACAGCCCCTGGCCAGTTAAATAACTTGTTCAGGTTTAACTGGTTATTTTCAGCAGCACTTAGGCCCATATTCTATAAACGGTGTCTTTAGTTAGGTAAGTGGGAAAAGTCATTTAAACACAATTAAAATTGTTTTTATAAAGAAAGGTAGGTGCCTACCGGCACCTAGAAAAATAATGTCTTCATCGCATCTAAGGAGGTGCTTTACGATGCCTAACACCGCTGTAGGTGGGGCTTATGCTAGAAGTGGCACCGGGTGTCATAAAGCTCCTCCGTAGCCATGATTTACATGAAAAGTAGGCTTTTAAAACTCTGGCCTACATTTCCGGCAGCTACCTTTCACGAAGCCGTAGAGAATGACACGGTGACAAAATTCATCATCGTTCCCGTCCCCGCGGATAACTGCGGGAAACCATCTTCATGTCATTCTTTAAGGAAAGAGGGAAGAATCAGAGTATGAATAGTCACAACCACTGACCCACAAGCTTTGCTTTGAAGAATGCTGAGATTGAGCAGCAACATTCCAGAGCAGAGATTGTGATGTCATAATGCCTCATTCCACCAGTGCCTAAGAGCCAATCACATCAGTGATGTCACAATGGCTTCATTATCCTTGGCTCCCATAAGAATCAGAGTATGAATGGCCACAACCACTGACCCTCAAGCTTTGCTATGAAGAATGCTGGTGTAGAAGGACCGAGGTTGAAATAGACACTAGAAAATGACATGGGATTATTTCCCGCGGTTATCCGCGGGGACGGGGATGGTGATGAATTTTGTCACCATGTCATTCTCTACCGTGATTCTATATACAGCGCCGTTGCATGATTGACAATGTGATCGGTGGCCATTTATAGAATACAGCCTTTAGTGCCGCAAAAGATGTCCAGTTAGCACCAAACTGAAAAAATAGCTATTTTAGGAGAGTTCCGGGGGGGGGGGGGTGAAGTCAGCATTTTGCCAGTTAAATGCCAATATCCAGCACTTACCCAACCAAGATCACCACATACAAGTCAGTCCTATCTTTATGCCGTGCCCCAGAGGCGGTTAGGTGCTGAAAATCGTACTTAATTAGCTATGCAATTGCCAGCTCCAGAAACCTGGAATTTCATTGCCAAAGCCCAGCCATCACTCAGCATTAAATTTCCAGACATAATGCCACTGAGTGTCGGCAAAACCGAGTGCTTCTTGCAGAATATCGACTCCCGTATGGCCTGTTCATACCATCTACTATCTCTTCCTAAGACATCCTGGATGTTTTTCCCATGCTTTCTTGACTTCACATACAATCTTCACACATCCACCACCCTTTTCATAAAGAAGTAGATTACTTCTGAGTCTGTGCATAACTGGAACCCAACTTCAGCCATCAGGTTCTAGACACATTAACTAGAATGTTCTAATGAGTTAAATATGTTCTAATATTCTTTGTTAGATTGACAATTACCTCTTTATGACATTGCATAAGGTTTATAAATCATTCTACCTACACTTGATGAAATGTCGTTCTGAAGTCCACAGTTCATACACGCATCCTTCTCTGTAGTTTATAATCTCTTAGAGGCACTAAATAATTTATCAAAATTTACATATCTCACAGAAGATGCTGTGAATGACAGCAGAAGAGGACCACAAGAATTCAAAGTATTTAGATGACCCACAGTCCTGGGGCTTAAAAACCACAACACTCATCCATCAGCTAAGTCTCTCATCAAAGAATAAACAAGAATTTAACTCTTTCTTTCTCAAGGCTACAAAATATATCCAAGATACATGCACGAGTAAAATCTTTTTCTCCTTTCTCTTTCTCGTCAAGATCTCATCAGAAAGCTGTCGTAAAGGCTCACCAGCATTCTATGACGGCAAAGTGAAATTGTAATACGTTTTATTCAAAACAGCTGTTCCAACATACAACAAAATAAGCATTTACTTTCAAAATAGCTAAGGAGGAAAAACCTTGAATATTGCCAGCAGCCGCGTAAGTTGAGGCTCCTCCCTAAGACTGCCCTGATCTGCCTACTTTTTTTTGTGAGTGGCACTGCCCGGGCCCGCCCACTTAAATCCCTTTGAATATCTGTCTGTAGGTATCCACACTAGGCAAATGCAAGTCCTTCTATACATTTAAAATGTTAACTTTAACAATAGATAGATAGATAAATTGGAAATGGAAATATGCAATACCATATTCCCAAAAATATTCTCAATAGCATGCAAAGGAAAGTAACACTGTGAATTACTAATAGTCTGCATCAAGAAAGGAGGGCAAAGATACAATGAAAATGAATTAAAGGGGAACTTCTTTTCAGAAAAGCAAATTTGGAAGAAGAGAATGTTCGTTTCAAAGTTGGTGGTGCGTTATGCAGATGATCCAATGCTCATCACCAGCAGCAAAGAAGACACGCTGTATTTACTGAGAAAAGTCAAAGCCGAAAGTCATAACATGGGATTAGAACTGAACATAAACTAGACCGAGATCATGAATACGGAAAATAATGAAGATTATGAGCTTGAAGGCGATAAAATAGAAGTTGTAAAGGATTTCAATCTCCTGGGCTCTTTTGTAAACATAGAAGCAACTAGCAGGGAGGAAATACTCTACAGAATAGCACTTGGTCGCTCTTCAATGAAGGATCTCGATAAAGTATTCAAAGGCAAGAAGGTAACACTCCAAACGAAGATCAGACTTGTCCACACACTCATTTTCTCAGTGGTCATTTACAGATGTGAAAGCTGGACACTACGGAATCAAGACAGAAAGAAGATTCATTTGAGCTTTGGTGATGGAGAAGGACTTTAGTTGTGCCATGGACTGCCAGAAGAACTAACAAATCAATTCTGGAAGAGATCAAACTGACTATGTCATTTGAACATAAGAACATATGAATTGCCGCTGCTGGGTCAGACCAGTGGTCCATCGTGCGCAGCAGTCCACTCCCGCGGTGGCCCTTAGGTCAAAGACTAGTGCCCTAACTGAGACTAGCCGTACCTGATGATGAAGTTACAACTCTTATTTTGGTCATACCATCGGAAGAGAGGGATCACTAGAGAAGGAACCAGGCGAAGAGGGCGAACTGCAATCAGATGGCTGGACACGTTGAAAACAACCATGGGGGATGACGTTGGAGGACCTTTCCAGACTAACCCAAAACCGATTTCTTTTTAGATCCGCAAATCATCAAGTCGCTTGGACTCGAACACGAGTCAATGGCACCTACCAACAACAACTCAGTGGTGGTAATGGTTAGCATTTTAGTTTAACTGCCATTCGCTGCATATTACCTCTTTAATTATTTTTCTTTTGCCAGCAATGTTTCTATATCCTAAGTGAGGGTTTAATCTACCTTGGCTACAAAATCTTAAATCCAAAGCAAACTTAACCAAGTTTTCACTTCAAGCGTCTATTATACATTTTTTCACAACCTGAGCATGCAATATACTCACATCACATCACACATCAGAATTCTAGTCTACATAAGGATCTTTGACTGTTGAAATACGTTGCTGAGAGTTGATATTTCTCTTGATCTTGGCTCATCTGTCCTGCTATTAAAGCTCCCTAAGCTTGGATGTAAAGAGTGTGTCTTCTGTAATGCTGCCAAATGTTTTTTGATAGGATAATCAATGTCACAGAAGTAAATGAAAGACTCAACGTCTACTGGAAGATCTCTCCTACTGTCGTAAATGGTAAGAGTGCTGCTTGAGCAGTTTAGGAATTGCTACAGGCCCTCAAGAGTAAACTTAGTCTGGTGCTTACCATGGAGCAATCTGTTCTTTATGTTATAGCCTCCTCTTAGCCTGCTTGTTACACTGGGCTCTCCTTTTTAATGCTGTGAATGGTAAACAATTTTCAAGTAGAATTTTCAAATATATTTTAAATATAAATTCAGGAGCGAAAAAAGCATCACTTGTGAAATCTTTCATATTCAACAAAACATAGTAGCCAATCCTATAATTTGGCACCTCGATGGAAACGCTACAAAGGGGCGCACAGTTAAGTCAAAACTTGATTGATCGCTAAATCATGGTGGGTACCAAATCTTACCCCTCCCACACACACTTTTACAAAACTGCGGAAGTGTTTTTTAGCGCAGGCCAGTGCGCTGACTGCTCTGTGCTGCTCCCAAAGCTCATAGGAACTCTGGCAGCAACAGCTCCGATACTCATATGAGCATCAGAGCTGTTACCGCTGTGGCTGGCGCTAAAAACCACACAACGGTTTTGTCAAAGGGGGTGGGGTAAATATCAGAATTGACTTATTGAGCTCTGAAAGCACAAGTAAGTTGGCAATTGCAGGTTTTACACGCTGTAGGATTAAACACTTGCCGTCAAGCACTGGACAACAAAAAAAATGAAATAAATGATCTTTCTTCAACATTCACTTAGGGCTCCTTTTACTAAGGTGCGCTATCATTTTTAGCACGCACTAAAGATTAGCATGCGCTAACCACACGCTAAACGAAAAATACTGTTGACCTTAGGAGGTTGGGTTCTTTGGAAGAGCCCCCTCTTGAACTGAGGGCAAGCTTTGACTTGATGTTTTCCGGAAGTTCATAAAATTAAATCTTTTGCAGTCTCAGGAACGAATATGATTGATGTGTTTTGGGGTTCAAATCAAAGGAGGAAGAATGAGTCTTTAAATTATTAGTTTGGCCCATATCCACTGTTTCACAAGCAACAGGAATGAAAAATTAACACTTTGCGTCACTGTAATTTCTACACAAGATGTGCGAGTTGGAGGGCCGAAGCCAAAAACTGCATTGTTAAGAGTGTTTTGCCATGACTAATCAGATATCGTGAAAACTGAGGGAGCAGATGATCCTTCAGAACTTCAGTTGACTTTGTTTCAGCTTCTACCTCCCATCTTGGCATGAAGCTATGGACGTACTGCTTGAGTTTGTCTTCCACTGATGGGCATTGTTGCGTTGGAATGATGGTTTTAGTAACTTGATCTTTTAATCGTGGTTTCTTCCTAAACTGACATATAGGGATGTGCATTTGGCTTCCGGTTTTGGTTGGAAAGATTGTATGCATTTGCAGAATATTCACTAAGGGCTCCTTTTGCCAAAAATCTAGCTAGCGCGCTCGGGAATTTAACACATGCTATTGTGCGCGTTAAGGCCCTAGCACACCTTTGTAACAGGAGCCCTAAGTGTGACTTGATGTGTGTACAATCGTGTTCCACTTGTTAAAAAAAAAATTATGCATGAAAATCGAATTTGAAATGCATTATTGTAGGCAGTGAATTGAAAATGTCTGAAAATTGGTTTTAAAAAATTGAAAAATAACCCAAAAATGATAAAGAAGGGGATCACGAACAGATAGATCGGAGAAGGCTACCATGCCGCTGTACCGGGCCATGGTGCGCCCTCACTTGGAGTACTGCGACCAGCACTGGTCGCCATAAATGAAGAAGGACACGGTACTACTTGAGAGGGTCCAGAGAAGAGTGACTAAGATGGTTAAGAGGCTGGAGGAGTTGCCGTACAGCGAGAGATTAGAGAAACTGGGACTCTTCTCCCTTGAAAAGAGGAGACTGAGAGGGGACATGATTGAAACGTTCAAGATAATGAAGGGAATAGACTTAGTAGATAAAAACAGGTTGTTCACCCTCTCCAAGGTGGGGAGAACAAGAGGGCACTCTTTAAAGTTGAAAGGGGATAGATTCTGTACAAACGTAAGGAAGTTCTTCACCCAGAGAGTGGTAGAAAACTGGAATGCTCTTCCGGAGGCTGTTATAGGGGAAAACACCCTTCAGGGATTCAAGACAAGGTTGGAACTGTTCCTGCTGAACCAGAACATACGCAGGTAAAGCTAGTCTCGGTTAGGGCACTGGTCTTTGACTAGAGGGCCGCCGCGTGAGCACGATAGACCACTGGTCTGACCCAACAGCAGCAATTCTTAAGTTCTTATGTTGGATCTATCACAGACATCCTGAGTCCAAAATGGAGTCAATGAAGTGGAAGCACAAGTCATCCCCCACCCCAAAAATGTTCAAGACAGAAAAATCTGCAGGCAAAGTCATGGCAATTGTCTTCTGGGATGATGAAGGACTTTTGCTTCTGGAGTTCGTGCCGTACTAGAAAACCATAACCGGGGAGAGTTACGCCAATACATTGATCACTTTGCAGGAGAAGAGATCTCACGTCAGGCGTGCTGCTTCTTCACGACAATGCACCAATGCACAGGTCACGACAATCACAGGCTGCCATCCGAGAATCTGGGTTTCAGCAGCTGAACCATCCCTGACCTGACTCCCTCGGATTATTTCCTGTCCTGAGGTTTGAAGAAATCTCTCCGTGGATGAAAACGTCAAGGCAGTTGTGATTCATTCACTAGTAATTTCAAAAATGGATTATTGTAACTCTCTACTAAACGGTATCTATCACAAAGATTTAAAACGCTTGCAGCTTGTTCAAAATACGGCCATTAAAATAATCTCGGGAGCAAAAAAATATGATCATGTTACCCCTTTGCTCCAAAAGGCCCACTGGTTACCAGTTTCATACAGGGTAACTTACAAAATCGCTCTTTTGGCATTTAAAACAATGCAGACCAACTCACCAGCTTTCATAGATAGATTTCTGATCCCATACGACCCCCCAAGAACTCTAAGATCCATCTCTCAATATAACCTTCATATTCCCTCATTAAAAATCATTGGTACACGTCGCACCACTACGTTTTCTGTTACAGCCCCTACAATCTGGAACGCTCTTCCTTTGTATATAAAAATGGAAAAAAGCCTAAAAACTTTTAAAAGCAATTTAAAGTGCTTTCTTTTTAATGACGCTTTTAATTAAACCACTTTTCCTCAACTATTAATTTTATATTGTTCCCCTGGTCCTAAGTGTTTTTCCCTTAAATGTTCCTCACTTTTCTATTACAAGTGTATTTCTTCCCACTTATCCTTATGTTTCTATGGCAAATAGGTCAACATTTACCCAGTTTGTACGGTCTGTATTCCTGTAGTTTACTATAGGAAAGTATGTTTAATCGTCATTTTTGTGAAATGTTAATACTTTTTACACCGTACAACGCTTTGTAGTATCGAAAAGGCGTTTAATCAAAAATTGAATAAACTATAAACTATATGTCCTGGTTTGAAAGTCACACAGAAGAATTATTTTCAAAGGGGTCAAAGTCATTGCAGGAAAAGTGGATGAAGCGTTTGGCGCTATCGGTGGGCTATATTAAAAATAAAACAAACATTTTTGGAAACTATTTTCTGTCCTACTGAGGTAGATAAATTATTTTGAACACTCCCACATATTTTCACTCGGTAGTTATGCAAAATCCCTCTTCCTGCTAGAAGTGCCAACTAATACCTGTGTCCATTCTGACCCACTTTCTAAACTGGCCAAAAAAAGTAACCTGTTTGAGCAGGCATATTGGGTTGCCGTTGACTTCCAGTTCAACATCCTAAGCTCAGAACTGCATCTCTGCCTTCGCGTGGTTCATTTTTGTAAGCTAATATGCCTCCTTTGACAGATGCCTCCTGAGTGCGGTTTGGGCAGCTGGAATGTCTCAGCTGTGCCTTATGTCTGTCTCACCTAAATTGCACTGAATGAGGCTCTTCCACCGGCAAAGACATCTCTCATGCTGCATATTAATGCATGAAATAGAGAAAAAGAACATTTACACTTATGTAAACTCTGCAATAAAAAATATAACCCCAGTAATTTAAGTGACAAACGGACCATCGCTGTATTTTTCCATTTGGAGACTATCTTGCAACAATTTTTCCTGTCAGCATGCTGGCTACATAAAATAAAAATCCTCATCTATCTAGGTTTACTGACGGTCTGCGCTATCGCTGGAAAAGTTTATAAACGTTTAAGTAATGAGGAAAATGTTAACTGTTCTATGCCGTGTCTACACTTACTATATGGATACAGAAAGATGGATTAGATGATAAATCAATCCTGCGCACTCTGATGATCTGATGAACCACTGGAGCTTCACTTGCACCGGTTGTGTTAAAATTGCCCCCTTGATTTACACATCTGTAATCAATACCTTCCCTAACCATTAAAGGATTTACGCTCCTAACTTTGAAAATTCACCAGGGCTGAGTGCATAATTATATACTCATATCGGCCAATATTCAGACTGCAGGACGCCCACACGAGGCACCAACCACAGTAGAGGCATGGCCTGCAGCCTTGAGGTTAGAGCTGCTGACTCGATAGCTTGAGGTTGTGGGTTCAATCCGAGCACCATTTCTTGTGACCCCACCAGGACAGAAAGGGAAAATACTTAAGGCCTCTTTGACAAAGCTGCGCTAACGGCCCTGAAGCCCATAGAGATTTAAAGGGCTTCGGGGCTGTTGCCCGCACGGCGGCCGTTAAGTACCCGACTGCTATCCAATGTAACCCACCTTGGGCAAATATTCAATTCTGGGCTGCTTCTGGTGACTGACATTAAATATGCAGAATTTGTTTTTGCCAACTCAGACTTAGGTCCTCTTTTACTAAGCCATGGTCAGGGCCGGATTTAGATGAAAAGAGGCCTTAGGCTATTCCACTTATGAGGCCCTTTCCCCTCCCATTTTTAAGTTTGTAAATTACATGAGAGATAATAAAATACATCATTACTGTGATATATATCAATATGTTAAATGAAACATGTTGTTATTGGTACTAACCTTTATAAAAAATGTGACACGGATAAAAAATAAAAAAAAGTCAAGAACACTTATTTGGACATTTATTCTCAGCACCATATATAGTACTTGTAACAATAACTAATCAAACATAACACGCAACATAAGAAGTTGCCCCCGCTGAGTCAGACCAGAGGTCCATCTTGCTCAGCGGTCCGCTCCCGCGGCGGCCCATCAGGCCTAGTGCCTGAACAGTGGTCCCTGATTAATTTTGTAACTCACCTCTAATCCCATCCCTATAATCTACCTCTACTCTTATCTGTACCCCTCAATCCCTTTGTCTTCCAAGTACCTATCCAAAGCTTCTTTGAACCCCTATAGCGTGCTCCTGTTTATCACATCCTCGGGTAGCGCGTTCCATGTATCCACCACCCTCTGTGTGAAAAAGAACTTCCTGGCGTTTGTTCTAAACCTCTCCCCTTTCAACATTTACCAAGAAACAAAATTCAAATAATGAAAACCTTTGACTACGAAAATAAAATATGCAATAAAAATTATCATATTTTCTATCAAATTAAATTAAATATATTCAATACACTGAAGATTAAACCAAATTCAATTCAGATAAATTTATTTCATAATAATTCACATTTAAAGTTTAAGTATGAATTATTATGAATTTTAAGCCTTAAACTAAACCAAAAATGGAACTTTATTCAAACAAAATCCAGATCACAAAAAAGAAAATATCAAATTGTATGTCATATTAACTTACTTAGAATTCCGCGAAATGAAGATATTGTCACCCAAAAATTTTTCAATAGTCTATAAACACTTCACTAAAGTATTGAACCTACGGAACTCAAAAAGCGAGAATCAAATGATCGTGTACGCAATCCTAAAATAAGAATCTTTTCTAATAACATTAACACGTGTTTCATATTATCGAAGTAACACGAATATAACCGAACGTCGGGATATCAATAGGTCGGTTCGTTTGTCTGTTCCAATCTGCACTTTATTGATGCAAGAACACGTCAATATTTGCCATAGCAATCAGTGAACGTATGAACTATACTTTGGTGCAATCTAGTATATACAAACAAACAGACCCAATGAACCGAACGCCTTAACATAGTAACATAGTAACATAGTAGATGACGGCAGATAAAGACCCGAATGGTCCATCCAGTCTGCCCAACCTGATTCAATTTAAATTTTTTTTTTTTTTTTCTTCTTAGCTATTTCTGGGCGAGAATCCAAAGCTTTACCCGGTACTGTGCTTGGGTTCCAACTGCCGAAATCTCTGTTAAGACTTACTCCAGCCCATCTACACCCTCCCAGCCATTGAGGCCCTCCCCTGCCCATCCTCCTCCAAACGGCCATGCACAGACACAGACCGTACAAGTCTGCCCAGTAACTGGCCTAGTTCAATCTTTAATATTATTTTCTGATTCTAAATCTTCTGTGTTCATCCCACGCTTCTTTGAACTCAGTCACAGTTTTACTCTCCACCACCTCTCTCGGGAGCGCATTCCAGGCATCCACCACCCTCGCCTTGATCTTAACCAATACATTTTTATGTTTGTTTATTAGTCATATGCGTAGAATTTCTCCTTATTTTCGGTTCAGTGTTTTAGTGTTCAATGTTTTTAGAATAGTGTAATTTTAATTTTGCTAACAATTTGAATGTAGACCCCTCTTGACCTTGAGGCTCTAGGCTGAAGCCTAGTTAGCCTATAGGAAAATCCGGCCCTGGCCCTGGTAGAGGTTTGTACTAAATGCTCCTCCATGAGCATCAGAGCAGCGATGGAGCATTTCTGGGTCATGGTAGAGTGCAATATAGGCCTGGTCCCCTTCTATAGTCCATTGCTACTCCAGAGATCTGCTTGTTGCTCTAATCCAGGGGTGTCCAATGTCGGTCCTCGAGGGCCGCAATCCAGTCGGGTTTTCAGGATTTCCCCAATGAATATGCATGAGATCTATTAGCATACAATGAAAGCAGTGCATGCAAATAGACCTCATGTATATTCATTGGGGAAATCCTGAAAATCCGACTGGACGTGCGAGTTGTGGCCTTTCAGCATTGTGGTTGCCCAACCCAGATCTAAATCTTCTATTCTTCCACTTTACAAGTAGGAGTTCAGGGAACATTCTACCATGAAATGAGAAAATTCAATTTTTCATATCTGGGAAAGACTGCTCATCTGTTATATCCTGGGTATACACTCAGTTACAGTAAAGGAAGCACGCATACTACTCCCTATTAGAAAAGGTGTCGAGAGAACGGCGTCTTCAAGATATGAATCAGCATAAAGATACAAAGGGACGGAAGAGCCCGCGCCAAAAAAAAGAGCCCCTTTGCCCATGTGACTGGTTGAAGCTGACAGGCTCTGGAGCTAGGAGCTGAATTTGTAATAAGGCGTCCCGCTTGAAAAATAGACTCGCATCCTATGAGGACGAGAGCCCTTGAATCAATTGGGATAACCAGTTGCAACAGAAGGAAACCACGAGTCAGTTCATTTACCAACGCATGATCCAACAGTCTGCAGTTGTTCCCCTCCCTGGAAACAATTCGTCCTATGTAGCTCTCCCAAGGAGGCAGTGCCACTGAGCAACTCTGCACATTAAGGATGCCGTCGCCATAGCGGTTGGTTCAGTAAAGGTAGACGAGCATGACAAATATGTGTAATCTGTAAATTGGTTGGTCTTTTGCAATAATTTAGAGAGTCTAGTTAAAGGCAATAGAAACCCAGCAATTACTGATGTTTAAAGGTTTGCAGTGTTGCACTGTGAATATCTCACGCGCAAATGAGTTTCCCCCGGACCAACTGCTGTTTCTGATGAGGCTCTCTGAGGCTTTATTGCCAAATACTCAGCAGGGGTTCCACGAATGAGCCACATAACGGATGATGCATTGCTTTTCACTGCTTAAATAATGCATAGCATCTGTACTTCCAAGAGTGGTGGTATGCTTTATTTACATATCAATTGAGTGGCTGCATTGAACATGAACAAAGATACGGAGTAACAACAAAAACGTGGCATAGAGATATCATAATGGGCAACTGCCCTGCTGAAAAAAAAGGTTATGCTTCAGTTTTCGGGAGTGAATGTCGTCAAATAATACCAGAAGGGGCCAGGAAATGTCTTGTAATATCTAAAGAACATAAGAATAGCCATCCTGGGCAGACCAGTGGTCCATTGGTAGTCCAGTTTCCTGTTTCCACAGTGGTCAATCCAGGTTGTAAGTACCTGGCAGAAACTCAGAGAGTTGCAATATTCCAGAATCTCAAAGACTAAGCAAGATTCCGAAACCCCAAATAGTAACATAGAAGATGACGGCAGATAAAGACCCAAATGGTCCATCCAGTCTGTCCAACCTGATTCAATTTAGTTTTGTTTCTTCTTCTTAGCTATTTCTGGGCAAGAATCCAAAGCTCTACCCGGTACTGTGCTTGGGTTCCAACTGCGGAAGTCTCCGTCAAAGCCCTCCCCAGCCCATCCTCAACTAAAAGGTCATCTACAGACACCGACCGTTCAAGTCTGCCCAGTACGGGCCTTAGTTCTTCAATATTTACTATTATTTTACGATTCTAGATCCAAAGGGTAGCAAGATTCCATGCTAACATACCAGGGCAAGCAGTGGCTTCCCCTAGGTGTGTTTCGAGGCAAATCTCCCTCTCCCCTAAAGAGACAGCATCAAATGGAAAAACTGTAAGAGAAAAAGAGTCTGACAAAGTGCAAAAGTGCAATTAACGCTGCTATATGTGGCATATGAAGCAGACTCGTGAATAGCAGCCCAGTTCAGACACAGAACGGAACCTATAAAGCGTAAAAAAAATGTGTGAATGCTATGTCTCAAGCACTAAGTCCACAATTCTATAAAAGATATCAAATGGTAGGCACTTATATTAGCACGGTTAGCCAACCTAGAAGTTTGCACCACGGCCCAGAGTGCTAAATGCTTCGACGCTCACAGGAAATCTGCCACAGCTTAGAAAAAAGCCTTAAATGGCGCTGTTAATTGAAAATTTCAATTAGATGGTAGGTGCCTAACTCGGTTCATGCCTACCACTTTGAGGTAGGCGTCTACTCCAATGCGCCTACCAGAAAATAGGCTTGATTATGAGTCGGATCGTGGGTGTGTTTTGATTTAGGCCCCTTCATATAGGCCAAGAAAACTCTGCCATAGAGTGTGCCTAGGGTTTCAATGCCTACTGGCACCTAAGACCCACTTTGGGTGCTGCTAGGTGTGATTCTATGAACGGCGCCTAACTTGGGACTGGCATATGCTCCTTGGCACTTACTTGTTGGGTGCCATTTATAGTATCACGGGCCTAATAACTGCTTATTTGGAGAACTCGGCACCTTTGGGAACACAGTAAAAAGGCAAGAGGCTTTGGGGTAGGGTTACCAGATTTTCGGATATGAAAATCCGGGCCCGTTTTGTTCCGCCCGGCAATGCCCCGTTCCATTCTGTCCAGTCCCACCCCATCAACCTGTTTGCTCGTTGGGATGGCACCTGCGCATGCACTTGTGTGATGTCACCGGGTTGCCTCCGTGCAACATGCCAGATGCCATCCCGACGACATGTGCTGGCACGGTTCATAATGTGCTTTTGTTTATGGCACACTCTCCTTTGAGTTTCTATAGAAGGTTGGATCGCTTGATTTCCCTCCTGAAAACTAAATAAAAGAATATGAAATCAAACTCACCAGTGAGGGGCAAAGTGAAGAAGTGGAGAGAGCAGAGAGAGGACAGATTATCAGCAGAACTCATTATCATTCCGCCTCTCGTTTCGGTCCTTCGGGAACCCTCTTGAACTGGTGCTTTAAGTACTCAACTCGCCTTTTCCACTATACTAGTCAGCAGATGAAGCCTTTCACATTTACTCGTAATAGCGCCAGAGAGACCGACCGTTCCTCAGAGTTACGAACTATAAATGTCAATCCTGTGTCAGGAGGAGAGTATGCCATGGAAGATGCTGAAGTCTGCAGAGGATTTACTTGACAAGTTCTTGCAGACCATTAAGCATTTTTCTCTCTCTCTCTCTCTCTCTCTCTCTCTGCTGTGAATTTTTGGTTGTCGTTGTTTTCTTATGGTTTTTTTTTTTTTTACTTATTTCATTTTGCATGTTGCCAGGCCATTTACAACTACTAATGTGAGAATGTAAATTTTCTTTTCAAAGGGGAACTTTGCTTAAAATGCAATGTAGTTTAATGTCCAATCGGATGGCAGTACAGTAACACAGTTAAGCAATACATGGCGGCAGATAAAGACCTGCGTGGACCGTCCAGTAGGCCCACCGTAACGGCCAGAGCCTCACCCGCCACTCCGCGCAGGTTACAGTCATAAAGATACTCAAAGACTAAGCATTAAGAGTGCATTATGAATTATGAATTATGCAATAAGCCTCTAGACTAGTGATTCTCAACCCAGGACTCATCCAGCCAGTCAGGTTTTCAGGAAATTCACAATGAATATGCATGAGATACTAATTTATTTCATGCAATTTCATTGTGGATATCCTGAAAACCTCACTAGCTAATTGCGTCTTGAGGTCAGAGTTGAGAACCTCTACACTAGATCCAAGTGAACTATGGTCAAGTTCATCTTGAGGAGGGCACATTATAGCCATTGGAAGCATCTTAGTTGTAATCGTTGGGCCAAATTCTATAAACGGCATCCCGATTGTAGGCGGCCAACTGCTGCCTAACCAGCCAATCGGAATGCACGTTTTGGTTTTTTTTTTAACTTCCCGAGGAGCCTAGGGAGATGCATATGCTCGCCTAAGGATGGATGTGGGCGTGCCTTGGCCTGAACGTAGCCGTAGGCGGCTGTATGCACCTCCCTAGGCCTGCGGTAGACGCGTACAATGTAGGGTAGCAAACCCGAGGAGTAGCAACATTCCATGCTACGGAGTCAGGGCAAGTAGTGGCTTCCCCCGCGTCTTTCTCAATAACAGACTATGGACTTTTCCTCCAGGAACTTGTCCAAACCTTTCTTAAAACCAGCTACGCTATCCGTTCTTACCACAACCTCTGGCAACGCGTTCCAGAGCTTAACTATTCCCTCAGTGAAACAATATTTCCTCCTATTGGTTTTAAAAGTATTTCCTTGTAAATGAAACTGTTGAATAAATTGCGCAAAAATGGCTGGAATGCCCCCAACACACCCATGTCCCTCCCCCTTGGTAAGTGGTGCATTAAATGTTTAATAAATATAAACACTAGTTAGTATATGTTAATGCCAACTATTTGCATTTACTGCCAATCAATTTTTTTTTATTTATTTATAGATTTTCTAATTTATAATTCAAGTATCCACTTGTACAGAAAGTTGAAGAAATATAAGGAAAAAAAAAAAAAAAGGCTTAGCTTAACTTCAACTCAAGTCCTCAAATTTGGACCCAAGACTAAATTGCGAATATAAACAAAATAGTACAAGACATCACAAAGGAAATAAGATCGCTTGACTGAGAGAGGATGTCCCTTAATATTGAAATTGCACTCAAACTTCCCCTTCATTCATTCGAGTTCCAGCCAGGAAGGCCGTCAGCTGAAGAGGTTCAAAGAAAACATATTTTTTCATGCGATAATGTATTATGCATTTACATGGATGACGAAGACAAAAATGTCCCTCCAAGTGAGATAACTCCAGGCTTTAACATAAGAAATTCACGTCTCCTCTTCTGCGTATCCCGTGCCAGATCTGGAAACATTAATATTTTAAGACCAAGAAATTCTGTTTATTCTTAAAGAAAACCAGTTTTTATCTGGTGCAAGCAGCCTCTTGGTCAGAAAGTTCCAGCATTGCTGATACGTTGAGCGGTTGATTGTCATCTTGCGGTTGCAATATTAAATATTGAACTAGGCCAGTTACTGGGCAGACTTGTACGGTCTGCGTCTATGTATGGCCGTTTGGTGGAGGATGGGCTGTGGAGGGCTTCAATGGCTGGGGAGGGTGTAGATGGGCTGGAGTAGGTTTTGACGGAGATTTTGGCAGTTGGAACCCAACCACAGTACCGGGTAAAGCTTTGGATTCTCGCCCAGAAATAGCTAAGAAGAAAAAAATAATAATAATTTAAATTGAATCAGGTTGGGCAGACTGGATGGACCATTCGGGTCTTTATCTGCCGTCATCTACTATGTTACTATGTTTAGAAGTGTTAAATAGTAGTAGCAGAATGTTTTTTTTTCCTTTCAGTTTGGTGATCATAGACAAAATGAATCTAGCCACATCCAACTCAGAAACACAGAACTGCAGCGCTCAAGTAATTTGCTGATTTCAAACTACATTTGCTCAAGCATGTAAGTGTGACAGCGTGCCGGTGGATTTGGGGTAATTAGTCTAAAGGACAAGATAAATGAATCCTGAAAAGTTGCATTGTTGCAAAGAAATTAGCCTTCCTTGCCGCTAAAGTATGGAGACCAGCTTGCACTTCATCCGATGATTAAACAGAAGCACGAAATTATGTTACAATTGTATTTTCAAATGAAATCAGAATTGCACACACAAATTGACTAAACCCCCCCTCCCCCCCTTCCCAACCTCATCCAAACCTTCATCCTTCTCACCGTGATTATGAAATATTGTCTCATTTGCAATGTGAAGTATGGAGCAAATGATAAATAGCCTGTTTCCGTACATATATCTTGCTCATTCATTTTCCTTGGGCAGATTAGTGAGTTTTTCAGCAAACCAACCCAGGTATTTCAATTAGTCTTTATAAAAGACTAATCCAGACTGATCTTTCAGCCAAAGAAAAAGGCAGATCCCTGAAAACTAGGACCGCTTTTTCCTCGCTCTTTAACTGAAACTGCACTTCTTCAATCTGCTTAACATGGGGGGACTCTCGAAGCATGAGGGGCACCCCCCTGTGTCCTCTACGGTGCCCCGAAAAGACCCTTCTATGGGGGAGGGGCTCCAACGTTCTCCAATTTAATTCTCCGCAATGACAGTCAGATGCTGGAAGAGGTGGAAGTGGCAGCCGTTGAATAGCAAAGGCAATTCGTTACGATCGGCGCTGAATGGTTAATGAAGCCGTAATCATGGGACAGCCAACGTCTTGTCCATTGATCTGACACAGAAGCAAGGCAGAAATTAATTTGGCGCTCGGATTCTGTCAAGGCCTTTTATGGGGGGAGGGGGACAGGTATATTGAAAAGGAAAATTAAATTTTGATTATAAGGAAGGCAAATTTTCAAAGCCATTTCTAGGTTCAAATTAGTGTTTTACCTACAGAAATGGGCAAAATGTATTTATGTATATACTGCATATTAATTGTCTAAGTGGTTTACATTCAGGGACTCAGGCATTTGCCCCTATCTATCCTGGTGGGCAATGGACTTTCCTAGAGTCACAGGGAGCAGCATGGGGCTTGAACCCACAACCTCAGGGTGCTCAGGCTGTAGCTCTAACCACTAGGCCACTCCTTCCTAAATGAAAGCTGTCCATCTCCTATGCGCATGGGTTCTTCCACAACTTTCATACTTTCACCCACACCGACAGGAGGCAGTCCCACCTAATTTTTCTATTTACAAAACTCCATGGGTTCTTGGTGCAGAAAATAAACATGCAGACTACAGAATGACAAGGGGACAAATTTTTCCCCGTCCCCCGCGGAAACTCATTTTCCCGTCCCATCCCCACGAATTCTGTCCCTGCCCCATTCCTGCAAGCTCCGCCCTCATCTGCACAAGCCTCGAACGCTTTAACATCATAAGTAGCAACGTTCTAGAGCTCAGATTGTGATGTCATAATGCCTCATTCCACCAATGCCTAAGCTCCGTCCCTCAAACACTTTACCATCCTAAGTAGCAACATTCTAGAGCTCAGATTGTGATGTCATAATGCCTCATTCCACCAATGCCTAAGCTCCGTCCCTCAAACACTTTACCATCCTAAGTAGCAACATTCTAGAGCTCAGATTGTGATGTCATAATGCCTCATTCCACCAATGTCTAAGCTCCGTCCCTCAAACACTTTACCATCCTAAGTAGCAACATTCTAGAGCTCAGATTGTGATGTCATAATGCCTCATTCCACCAATGCCTAAGCTCCGTCCTCGTCTTCACAAGCCTCAAACGCTTTAGAATTTCTAACCTGATCAAGGCAAGGTTTGAGGTGATTGAGGTAGTTGGATTAAGCTTTTCAGCTCCTAATTTATGCCAGCTTTTGCAAAGCCGCAGTAGAGAATTTACCGCGGGCCGGCGAGGTAAATGATCTGATACTCACACAATTCTAATCTTCGATTTATATACCGGGTCATCTCCCAGCGGAGCTAGACTTGGTTTACAAGTAATTAAAGCCCAGCAAAAAAAGCGAGCAAGAGCATAAGAGACAATAAGGACCTGTTTTAAAAAGCCACGCTAGCGGCTGCTGCGCAATAACGGCCCCGAAGCCCATAGAGATTTAATCTAATCTAATCTTCTATTTGTGCGTCACTCGTACCTGTTAGGCGACTGTAAAGAGAGGTAAGAGGGGAGAGAAAGGAGGGAGAGAGAGGAGGAAGGGAAAGGGAGAGAAGAGAGGGGAAAGGAGATTAAGTATCGAACAGATGGGTTTCAGTTTTCTTTGGAAGATGATGTAGCAAGGTTCATTTCTGTAAGGCCATTCCAAGTTTTGACTCCTAGGCTTCGCAGCTTTGTAAAACAGGCTGCAAGTGTTATAGAGCAATCAATTCATTGAATCTTTAGGGTACACTGTTCAAGTATTGTGTAAATAATAAAGTTTTACCTTCCCGGCTCACGGTAGAAACGTCTACTGTGGTTTTGTAAAAGGAACCCTGACTGTTTGCGCTCCTCATGATCCGCCTCTAAGCGCTCCTTTTACTAAGCCGCATTAGGGCTTTGCCGTGCGCGCTAGACCTTAACGCCAGCATTGATCTGCCGTTAGTTCTAGAAGTGTAGCACGTGGTAATATCCTGCGGGGGCTACAAACGCTAGCGCACCTTAGTAAAAGGAGCCCTAAGTGTTTTGATAAGTGAGGAATAAATGTTTTATTAATAATAATAATAATAATATCCCCATTCTTTCTAAAAGTTTCCCTGTAAGTGCTTGGTCGCATTTGAGATCCAATTCATTTCGAAACTTTTCTTATACCCAGTAAGGATGATTTCTGTTTGGACTCAGGTTTTTGTTAGTGCTGTAGGAAATTTCTAAATTGCCGGCTTAGGGTCAAATTGAAGTAATATATCCAGTTTGATCATTCCTCATAATTTTGTGATGGCATGATATGATTTTCTTTTGATTTTTCCTGTAATTCTATTGTAGAGTTTGATAAAAATCTTAATTAAAAATAAATATCAGCTCAAAAGACCTTGTTGCAAAACAGCTTATCATGGTATCCACATGAGTCATTGTACATGTTTTTATAATAGCAAGAAGGCATTTTGTTCATCTTGGATCACTGCCACTAAGCATATTTGACCAGTTGATTAATGGGTTATTGCATGTGACCACTCGAATCATGAAGAACTCATGTATTCCAGCTGCTGCTGGTTTGACCTCATTAAAATCAAATTCAAACCGTTTTGGACCGATTTGAATGCCAACGGCACATTAAAAGGAAAATGATTAATTGATAAAAGGAGATGGGCACAACTAGGAGATTACTTAAGGTGATGTAAACGAACAATTAGACACCATGCTGTCACTAGGTGCCCATCACTTAAATTATAACAAAGACCAGGCATGGGACAAACGCAACAGTGGAGGACATAATGAGATGAAAATCCCAACCCACCCGAGGAAAACATTATACATAGAGCAAAAAACATATCTCAAGAATAACAAACTTGTCTGTGCCGAGTGCTATTTTCAACTCATGGCATTTATGTGATGTTTGGCTGATGTAAAGAATTAAACAGTGAACTGTCGACTCCTCAGGTCTAATTTTAAATAAAACCCGTGTGCTGTAATTTGCCTGGTCCACCTCTATTCTTCTTTTCATAGAAGATTGTCTTCTTCTGTTCCCCAAGAAACAAACAGGCAACAGGTCTTCAAGGCCAGAATGACAAAATACATGAAGCAGACTGGGGAAAAGCATAAGCAATTAAAAAAAAAGTAATCCAAACACGTTATTTGAGCAGAAGAAGCAGAGGGGTTAAAAACCCATGCCCAGCTTGGCCAAGTTTCCCCTGAAGGCTGCCTCAGGGCCTTGAAGGACGAGATTGGTACTTATTATTATTACCTTGTTTCAATGTGTTCATTGGCTAAGAGGTGAAAGAGTTGGGTTGTTGATAGGTGCCATCGACTTGTGTTTGAGTCCTAGTGATGAATTACGGAAAGGTCCTCCAGTGTCATATCCATGGTTGTCATCAACGTGTCCAGCCATCTGATTGCAAGTCGCCCTCTTCACCGGGTCCCTTCGATCTTCCCGAACATGATGTCCTTCTCCAGTGATCTCTCTCTTCTGACGGTGTGACCAAAATAAGACAGTCGTAACGTCATCATTTGGGCATCAAGTGACATGGCCGGTTTGATCTCTTCCAGAATCGATTTGTTACTTCTTCTGGGTACACTACAAAAACATTCCTTTTAGAAACAGCTCTCCTCAGAGGTTTGCTCACAGAGAAATAATTCAGCATTATATAGGCCACACCTCTGGCTGGAGCTACCCAAGTGTGCTTCTCAGGTTTACGTTTAACGTTTCCAGTGGTGTGCTACCAAGCAGGCTCTCTCTCCAAAGAAATAAAAATAAACTCATCAGTAAAGATTAAAAAATGCCCCAAACTCATCATTTCCTAATATCTTACTACATTTTACTGTTGTTAGGTGTGGTCTTCATATGACTTATTTACCTGCAAGTTAATTTTAAGATGGGTGGGAGCCCACTCCAGCACACTACTGAAGGTTTCTCACTAAATCTCTACTGTGCAAAGAAAAACATCCTGAAAGGGTTAACAAAAGCCCCGGTCTACACTGGTACCCATTTGCAGCTGTCACTTCCTGTGTGCTTATCATCATGTAATTCAAATAATTTGTATTGACTGGGTCTCCAAAACAACTGCTCAGTTTTCTTCAGAATTCAATTAAACTTCGTTTTATTCAGGGAATCGATTCAATTAAAACGGGGGGACTATCAGACAACCTGGACCATACCATCCATCTTAACACACTGTGTCTATCCCAGTGATGTAATAATTCCCCCAATCAATGGTTTAAAAGCATTTAGCAGTCTTGATAATGAACTTTTGTTAAAATAGCCTTACAAAGCAATAAATGAGAGCCGATTTAACGTGGAGTCATAAAGTCATGAACAGTTTAACACTTTGGAAGACATGCTTCATATAGCAGAGTGTCTCCCTCATTCGATTCTCGCTTCATGTCTCTGGTGGACTGTTGTTAAAAGGCACGCCGATCCTTAGAATTAAATTGCGATACTTATATTGGACGATACCATCCCCAACTTCAGACAGCACAGGGATTAGAAGTTGGATTTCGGAACTGAACCAATTCTACCACATGGCAGGTCAGGTTGGCTCCCACCAAATGTACAAAAAAAAGCACTGAACCAGCCCACCGAAACTGATATCATTGAAAAAGTACCAGCAAAGTTGTTTGGAAGAGATGATACCTTAATTAGACCAGTGGATGTTCAGAGTAGAGAACGGCACAGTAACAGATTTCATCACCATTCTCATCCCTGCAGATAGCCGCGGGAAACCATCCGGTGTCCTTCTTCAGTGTCCATCTCAACCTCAGTCCTTCTACACCAGCATTCTTTAGTGCAAGGCTTGAGGGTCAGTGGCTGGAAACCATCCGGTGTCCTTCTTTACTGTCCATCTCAATCTCAGTCCTTCTACACCAGCATTCTTCAGTGCAAGGCTTGAGGGTCAGTGGCTGGAAACCATCCAGTGTCCTTCTTCAGTGTCCATCTCAACCTCAGTCCTTCTACACCAGCATTCTTCAGTGCAAAGCTTGAGGGTCAGTGGCTGGAAACCATCCGGTGTCCTTCTTTAGTGTCCATCTCAACCTCAGCCCTTCTACACCAGCATTCTTCAGTGCAAGGCTTGAGGGTGAGTGGCTGGAAACCATCTGGTGTCCTTCTTTAGTGTCCATCTCAACCTCAGTCTTTCTACACCAACATTCTTCAGTGCAAGGCTTGAGGGTCAGTGGCTGGGCCCATTCATACTCTGATTCTTATGTGAGCCAAGTATAGGATAATGAAGCCATTGCGACATCACTGCTGACATTGGCTCTTAGGCATTGGTGGAATGAAGCATTATGACATCACAATCTCAGGTCTGGAATGTTGCTACTCTTTGGTTTTCTGCCAGGTACTTGGGACCTGAATTGGCCACTGTTGGAAACTGGCCTTGATGGACCTTCGGTCTGTCCCAGTATGGCAACACTTATAGTCTTATGTTCTAACCATCCCGTGTCATTCTTTAGTGTCTAGCTCAACCTCAGTCCTTCTACACCAGCATTGTGGCAGGGCCCATTCATACTCTGATTCTTCCCTCTCTTCTTAAAGAATGACAGATGGTTTCCCGTGGTTATCCATGGGGACAGGAACGGTGATAAATTCTGTCACCGGCATTCTCTAGTTCAGAGGTCCAAGCTTTTGCTTATGTCTTTGAGCACCCTCTGTAGAGTGGAGCAGTAGCCTAGTGGTTTGTGTAGCAGCCTGAGAACCAGGGGAACTGGGTTTTAACCCAACCCCCAAATTCTTCTAACTCTGGGTAAGTCACTTACCCCCTCCATTGTACCAGATACAAAATAAGTGACTGTATTTATAATATGTAAACCACATTGAGGGTAACCACAGAAAATAGCCTATCAAATCCCATCTCCTTTTTGCATCCATTGAAGTGTCTTCCTCTGCTAATTATACTTATTGAACGCCATGGTGTAGCGAGGGTGAGAGGTGGTGGAACCCTCCCCTGCCCTCATCTCCACCCCCTCGCTCCTTCCCCAATCCCAACCTGCTGCGCACACCTCCCCCCACCCCCACCCCCGCTTCTTCCCCAATCCTACCTGCCACACACGCCCCCTTCCCTTCCTTTGTACCTCTAGTTGTTGCTCGCGGCGGTCCAGATCTGTGCATAAACAGCACTTAATTGGCAGCAAGTAGTAGTTATGTGCAGGTCTGCCCTATGCCCTGTTTTAAAACATGTGCTCTTAAATTTCATGGCGTGCCACTCCAAATGGGGTGTGGCCCTAAAAAGGGCATTCCGGAAATTAGGCGCGAGGTTATAGAATACCTGCATTTGCACGCTTGCCTTCAGGTGTAAATGCTCACGCCCAAAGTTAGGCGTGAAGGCCCAGATTCTCGAACCGACGCCAATATCGGCGGCCACCAATCGCGTGTCAGTTTCTAAATCAATACGACACGAAAGATAAGCACCAGAAATGTAGGCCAGGGTTCCAGGCCTACGTTTCCGACGTCTACCTTTGCGTGAGTCGTGCCTACGCCACTTATGCATTTGGCAGCTTAAAGCGCTAGGTAGGCACAATTCCAGCACTGATTTTCTAGGCGTCGGTATGCGCCTCAAGTTCTGTTTTGTTTTGATTTATATTATGTTACACATATATTCAATAAATTTTATTGAACTTAAAAAAAAACTGTTTGGACAGCTTTTTTTAACGGAGGTATGGAGGCCTAGAAAATCGGCACCAATTCAAGAATCTGGGCCAAAATATGCTTTAAGCTAGTATTCTATAAAGAACGCGCCACGCAGAGCGCCCTTTACGGAACACTCAATGCAGATCCTATCTTTGGGAGTGGTTTATTTAATCCAGCCCTATGCGATCTCTTCCACTAGCTTTGGCAAACAATCTTTAGATATATCACTGCCCTAATGCCTTTTTAACTTTTCATTGCACCCTAGATCCTTTAACTGGTGTCAAGGATATATATACGATCTGAACACAATTTACAGAAATTTAAAAATAGTTTAAAATGTTTCTTTTTTAAAGATGCCTACAATTGACTATTCGTTTCAAGTACAGCAACTCTTGATTTCCCATCCCAGTGTTCTTTCCTTTGCTGTATCTTTTCTTAATAAATATTGTAGTTCTCCCCCCCTTTTTTCCTATTGTGTCCTTGTAGATTAACACAAAAAAAAACAAAAAACCCCGAAGTATGTTAAGATGTTAGTCTCTGTATACTTTTGTTAATGTTTTAATTATTATTGTACAACGCTTAGTATTTTGGATAGGCATTTATTCAAATAATCAAATAAACTTAAAACTTGAAGGCCAGTACGATTTCAGCCTGGATCACTCTGGAACTGAGTAGAAACAGCCATATTATAGATTAAACTAAACCTTAAGTTTGTATACTGCATCCTCTCCAGAGCTCGGCGCGGTTTACAAGAGCTTAATATAAGAAAGGAGGTTGAGTATAGGGGGGAGGAGAGCATTACATTTTGGAGAATAGCCTAGTTTTCAGGTGCTTTCGGAATAGTTGGAAGGAGCCCAGATTCCGTAGTGGGGCAGTGAGATTATTCCAAAGCCCTGTGATTCTGAAGAAGAGAGAATTCCCCCAATTTTCCCGCATAGAGGATACCTTTTAGCGAGGGGAAGGATAGTTTAAGGTTTCGTTTAGTTAAAACCTTATCTCCTGCCTAATCCCTAGGCAGGTTCCAATCAACAAACGTAATAATTCAAACACAAGCAAAACATCACCAATAAAACAATCATAAAATAATCGTGGAATGTTGCTACTCCTTGGGTTTTGGCCAGGTACTAGTGACCTAGATTGGCCAACGTAAGAACGGGCTACTGGGCTTGATGGACCATTGGTCTGACCCAGTAAGGCTATTCTTAGAAACATAGAAACATAGAAAGATGACGGCAGAAAAGGGCCAAGGCCCATCAAGTCTGCCCACTATAGACCCTCCCCTTAAGATTAGCTAGTGTTTTGCCCTGACCCTCTTAGGGATCCCACATGGGCGTCCCATTTATTCTTAAAATCTGGCACACTGCTGGCCTCGATCACCTGCCCTGGAAGCCCGTTCCACCGATCAATCACTCGCTCCGTGAAGAAATACTTCCTGGTGTCGCCGTGAAATTTTCCGCCCCTGAGTTTGAGCGGGTGCCCTCTTGTGGTTGAGGGGCCTCTAAGAAGGAAGATGTTATCTTCCACTTCTATACGTCCAGTGACGTATTTAAACGTCTCAATCATGTCTCCCCTCTCCCTGCGCTCCTCTAGAGTGTAGAGCTGCAAATTGTCTAGTCTTGCTTCGTACGGGAGACCTTTAAGCCCTGAGACCATTCTGGTTCTTATTTTAAAATTCATCTGTCATTTAAAAAGCCTGCACAAATAGGTGTGTCTTAAGCAATGTTCGAAATTGTTCATTGCTCATATATAAAATGCAACGCACCTTGTAACTTGTTCCATAGGCGCACTTCAGCTACTGTCACTACTAGCCTACCATTGCCAGGGACAGAGCACAAAGAGCGGGAAGATGTAATAGAACTAGAATAAAGGATGGTATAATCTATAAAATAGATGAGTCCATTGGCAGAACTGGAAACAGTGAGACAAATTAGACCCCACAGTCAACGCAACTAAGAGCTGTCAGACCTGCCCATGATAAATTCTATTGTGGATGGATGTCATCAGCAAATATGTAGTAATAAGCCTGTCTGCATCTGGACTAGAGATCATATCCATTGATTACATCACTATTTCTCTTCCAGACCCAGGCAGTAAAATCAATAGCATTCAGAGTGAAAAGATGTCTGTTATCTCCATCTGGAATTACTATTCTGTGGCCTTCTCCAGTCCTGCAGTATGTTCAACTGGCTCTGTTCGAGATGGGATCAGCATTTCTTCGTGTCTGTCGTAATTGGCCAGTTTAGATCATGTCTCTCTTGTGCAACCCTTGTTGGATAGATGGGTCCCTCTTGCCTGAGGTATTGATTTTTTAAGTTGTCGTGGTTGAGTTGTCCTGAAATGATTCTCTACTTTGGAAAGCATCGACTATCCCATCGGTAAGCGGAGCAGTTCGCAGTAGCTCTGCAGGGATCCCAAACTTGAAGCAAGCTGAAGAGGAAATTTAACAGAAGGGAAAGCATCTTCTACAAAAGGGGATACAGCTTTCAGAAGATGGAACTTTAGAAACAGAATTCATATTTGTTTAAGCTGCCAGTACTGTAGAAAGTTACAAAAGGCTTCTGCCACAGGTCCTGCTTCTCAGGACTTTAGAACTGGTTGGCCGGATTTGCTTTTGACATTTGGTCACCGTTAAACTTTGTGCAACTTTGGATTGGTCACTAAAGAGGGAATTCAATAAATGGCACCGAAAAAAACTGAGCAGCGGGGCCCTGATTCTATAAATGAGGTCTAAAGTTAGATGCCTAGATCGGAGGGTCTTACCAATGTCGACAACTAAGGCTTAAACGGCGCTCAGCATTAAAAATTAGTGCCTGATAATTGTCGCAAATTGCACTTAATCGGATGTTACGCGCCTACCACTTTGAGGATTGGCCACCGTGAGAACGGGCTTCTGGGCTTGATGGGCCATTGGTTTGACCCAGTAAGGCTAGTCTTATGTTCCAATTGAAAGTCAACATTTGTATGATTTCCCCTTTCTCCTTCTCCGCTCAGACCTAACAAACTGCTACTGTCACTTCTTCCTCTATAATATTACCAAAATCTGACTTCTCTTTTCTGACAGTGGTATAGTAAGGAGGGTCCGCCCTAGGTGCCATCTTGCTTGGGACACTGGCACCCCTCCTCCTCTCTGCCCCCCTTCCCACTCCTCCCCCTGCTGCACCTGCCCTTCCCCCATACCATTTGAACTTCTATGCGAGCTGCCACGTCGGCTTTGGCGCTTTCTCCGACATCTCTTTCCATGTAATAATAATAATAACTTTATTCCTCTATACCGCCATAATCGTGCAACTTCTAGGCGGTTCACAACTGAAGAGAGCTGGACAATCAGCGAGTTACAATATGCAGATAGTCAGTGAAATTACTGTATACAGAATCTTAAAATTGCAGTAAATTACAATATACAGTTTGTTTAGAATTTCAATTCAGAGGGGCCCTTTTAGAAAAAATGGTGAATTACATAATACAATTTGTTAAGGATTTCAGGGGGGACATATTTAGGAAAAAAGAAATGGAAATTAGTGTTTGGTGTCGTTAATGTTTAGGTGATAGGGATCCTTTGTGCTTATCCCATCCATTCCTGAATTCTGTCTCCATTGAGGGCTCTACGGGCATATGCAAATGTAGGAATCGTCGCTGCTGTCCGCCGACTGTATTTGCATGCGCGGTTTTTGTTTTTTTAAGAATGTCTCGGGTTTGTAGATTCGGTGTCAAAACGGCTGCGTTAGCAGACCGTCGCTTTTTAACGCGGGTTTTTGAAAATCCTGGCCTCAGTCCAGCCAGTTTCCAGGTTTTTCATAAGCTATTTTTCCTATGACACAGGAAACTGGCTGGACAAAGTGTAGAGCTGTCAATGCTTTATTACCAAACGTTTCAAACCACCCTTGCACACATGACTTTGTACTGTAGATACAGCTATACCTATGGTAGAAAATGCCTTTTAAGGAAGATGCCACACAGAATAAATTATGTGGCATTAGAAGAATTATAGAAGGGTTCAGTTCAATCCAAGCCATTAGCAACATTGCTATGGTTCCAGTTAATAGGGAAGGAAAATCCAAGAGTACTGCACTATTAAATCCTTTTGATCGTTTTCCACTGAGAGGAACGATGATATCTCATCATTAATGGAGTTGAATTAATATAAATTAGCTTCACACATATTAGCTGCTTCAGTTCCAGCAACAGATCTGGTTTGTGTGGGGAAGGGGATAGCAATGAAGCTTCTTTTTCGTCTTATTCACTCTACCATCTATAATGATCTTGCTGACCTCACACTACCCTTCTTTCCCCGAATCCGTCCCTGCCTTTCTCCCCTCAGGAAGCTATAAACTAAAATAATTATGTGCCACACTGGGATTAAGGGGTTTGTCTATACCACACACCTCCACCGACTTTTAGAAATGTGCTAGGTGACCTCTAACGCTGCCCACAGGAGACCAGAGGTCACTTACAGTACTTAACCTTCGGTTGTTCTGGCAAAAGTAAGACTGACCCACATTGATTACAGTTTGCACTTGATATAACAAAATAAGCAAGCAGATGTTCCACAAGAGATGGGGGCTGGATGGAAGAGTAGGGGGCACTTTAAATCATTTTGATTTTCTCCTAGTCTTTTTTTTTTTTTTAATTTCCTTTTTCCCTGCGCTCCATAATTTAGGTAACAAACAAAGCAGTTATCCTTAAACTTAGCCTGATTCCTAGGACTTTATTTATCAGTTCTGGTCGCCGTACCTCAAGAAGGACATGGAGGTACTTGAGAGGGTCCAGAGAAGAGCAACTAAGCTAATAAAGGGCATGGAGGACCTCTCATATACTGACAGACTGAAAAAGCTGGGGCTTTTCTCCCTGGAAAAGCGGAGACTTAGAGGAGACATGATAGAAACCTTCAAGATCATGAAGGGCGTAGAAAAAGTGGACAGGGACAGATTTTTCAAACTATGGGGAACCTCAAGTACAAGGGGGCACTCAGTGAAATTGAGAGGGGAAAGGTTTAGAACAAACGCCAGGAAGTTCTTTTTCACACAGAGGGTGGTGGATACATGGAACGCGCTACCGGAGGATGTGATAAACAGGAGCACGCTACAGGGGTTCAAAGAAGCTTTGGATAGGTACTTGGAAGACAAAGGGACTGAGGGGTACAGATAAGAGTAAAGGTAGATTATAGGGATGGGATTAGAGGTAAGTTACAAAATTAATCAGGGACCACTGTTCGGGCACTAGGCTGCCGCGGGAGCGGACCGCTGAGCAAGATGGACCTCTGGTCTGACTCAGCGGGGGCAACTTCTTATGTTCTTAGGTTAATTGTGATAAATGTTTTTGCGATCGCTGCTCCCTCTCCCCGCTTCCCACCCCCTAGCAGCAAATCAGAACATAGCTAGAAAATCCACATTGTATAGCATGCTGCGACCATGCGTCCCGTTTTGAACGGGAACATGCCCGTTTTTAGGTGGCCTATTCCGTTGTCCACAAGCACAGCTTCAGGATGCCAAAATGTCTCATTTTCAGAAAGAGAGCAACCCACTGTAACAATTTCAAATAAAAGGCGCTCTGCTTGCGGACAGCGGCATGTGGCTTTACAAGCGGCGGGCCCACAAGCCCCCGACATCAGAGAAGAAGTTCCGAGCTAGCCAATCGCTGCCTGGCTGGCCCGGAACTTCCTCTCTGACGTCAGGGAGGAAAGGCTGTGGTCCAGCCGCTTGTAAAGTCGCTGCACGTACCTGGCCTGTCGCTGCGTCGGCGTCAGGGAAGCAGGAAGAAATCGGTGGTGGTGGAGGGGTGGGGCAGGGAAAGAAAGAAAGATATCTACAATGTTCGTACCTAAATATTAGTAGACATAAATGGTCCGGTTAAGCATGGGCGTGGTTACACTGTGTCTCTAGGTTTTTTTTTGTTTGTTTGTTTGTTTTTTTATTTAAGTTTTTTATTGATTTTTTCATTTAACAACAAGTGTCATAAATTTTCATACAATTATCTTAATAATACACTTGATATTTCTATAATATATTTTGTACATAACATTTCTTATCTTATATTTCTTATGATTTTATATATCATATAACTGTAATTATTTTTCTTATAAAGTTATACAACATATATATTGTAATGATTTTATAAATTATTTTTTAAATTATTAACCTTATTCCCCTCTCTTTATTACATTGTTTTCATGTATGAATATCATTTATTAATTTATAATAAAGAGTATAAATCCCCCTCTCATATCCCCTCCCTCCCTTTCTTCTTTAACTATTTTCTTTAACTGTGTCTCTAGGTTTGAGATGGAGCACAATCCTTTGTCATTTACCACATCAGGGAAGCAACAGCGGCATTATTTCCCCCAAGTCACACGAGTGATCACACAGAACCGTGCTAAGAGTGGAGGTAGCCAATGGTGAGTGCCGTGGGCTTTGACCTTGGGTCCGATTCCCCCCTTGGGAAGTCACTTAACCCTCTCCTTTGCCCCAGCTACAAAAGTGAGATCATGGGCCTGTCGGCTTTTCTCCTATTTCTGTTCTATTGCAAAACACCTTGAATTCTGCTGCAACTAAGGCGGTATTTCACAGGTACCTGCACGTAATGTCTACAACATGAAGCAGAGCTATAGAAGTGTCTCTCAAACGTTTTTGTTTTTTTTATGTTCCGGCACATTAAATGGAGCAAATATTTTTTGTGGTACCTTCTAATTGAAATGATACAATTGCAAAAATTAAATTTGAGAGTTATTTATTTAAAGTTCATTAAGCTATGCACGGGTAGTTGTAACAATGGCGAAACGAAAGTAAATAGAAAAGAATTTGCTAATCAGTGCCTCATGCATATTCATTAGGGATATCTTGAAAAAACCCGACTGGCTGTGGGTCCCCCCAGGACAGGTTTAAGAACCAGTTTTAGAATAAAGATGCTAACATTATAGAATGGTGCCTATGCGCAAATAAGTGTCAGTTAACTCCAATTATTGGTAATTATTCATTCTTAGAGGACGACCGAAACTGGGCCTTTATGTTTCGGCTGAAACCAAACCTATAGCTGAAATTTGCCACTTGGTTTTGGCTGGAAGCTAAGCCGAAGCAAAAATAGAAACCATTCCCCGCCCCACCCCATCCCACTGGGTCAGCATCTCACTTGGCCGAAAAACTGTCTCCCCCCCCCCCCTCAGACTGCCCATCAACTCCACTCTCCTCCCTCACCTGGGTCCTCCCCAAGCCTACCTTTGAAGCCTTAGTGATCTACTGGCCTCTTCAGGGCAGAAGCAGTGCCGAATCACTCCTTTCCCTGCCAGTTCCACGGTCAAAATTACCCTCCCTGGGCAATTCAGAAGATCCGTGTTGGCACTCTTTATTATACACTAGCAGATTACCTCTATGGGGCTGAACTTGGACTTAAACAGCATCAGAAGTGTCAGTATTCATCTCAGCGAGGCTGAAAACTATGGGTCAGACCAAGGGTGCGCAACTCCAGTCCTCGAGGGCCGGAAACGTCGGGTTTTCAGGATTTCCCCAATGAATATGCATTGAAAGCAGTGCATGCAAATAGATCTCATGCATATTCATTGGGGAAATCCTGAAAACCTGACGATTCCGGCCCTCGAGGACCAGAGTTACCCACTAATATCTGTCGTTTTCAATAATTTTTAAATGTCATCCCCTCCCCCCTTCCACACACACACACAGTATTTTACCCCCTTCCCACCCCCCACAGGGTCCAGAGAAGAGCGACTAAGATGGTTAAGGGGCTGGAGGAGTTGCTATACAATGAAAGATTAGAGAAACTGGGCCGCTTCTCCCTTGAAAAGAGGAGATTGAGAGGGGACATGATCGAAACATTCAAAGTACTGAAGGGGATAGACTTAGTAGATAAGGACAGGTTGTTCACCCTCTCCAAGGTAGGGAGAACGAGAGGACAGTCTCTAAAATTGAAAGGGGATAGATTCCGGACAAACGTAAGGAAGTTCTTCATCACCCATAGAGTGGTGGAAAACTGGAACGCTCTTCCGCAGTCTGTCATAGGGGAAAACACCCTCCAGGGATTCAAGACGAAGTTAGACAAGTTCCTGCTGAACCAGAACGTACGCAGGTAGGGCCAGTCTCAGTTAGGGCATTGGTCGTTGACCTAAGGGCCGCCACGGGAGCAGACTTCTGAGCATGATAGACCACTGGTCTGACCCAGCAGCGGCAATTCTTATGTTCTTATAGTAAGTGATATGTATACCAAGTTTGGTTGAAATCTGTCCATGCTGCAACATACAAACATGCAGATACATCCGATTTTATAGAGAGAGATTTTTTTTTGAACAGGTTTTATGCGGGCACTGTTCTTTGTCGCTAGCTAAATGGTGAACCTAGCTTGAATTTTTGCTGGTTTTGCAATAATAGATACATTTGTTTAATTTTGTAAGATTTTTCACTAAATACTTTTCTTCTCATTAGCGAGGTATAAAAGCATGGAGAAAGCAAACCACAACACTGAAACCTTTTCAAGGAAGAGGTGTTAGCTTTCAGAATGAAGCAAAAAAGCATACTGCCTCATATCACAAAGACCGTGCTTAGCTTGACATAACTGCCAGATTTGCACTTGTAAGTAAGACAGATCAGTTGAAATTCATTATTAGTTTTCGTGATAAATGATGATGTCAGTTCTAGGTGGGCATGTGGTCCAGTAATTAGACTTGAAGAGTGAGAATCAGGAGCTTCCTGCGTCTAATCCCAGACTCTGCAAATTGACTGTGTGTGATGTAAACTATATCACTTTCCTTTCCTGCATTTCATCTGGCCCAGTTGCAAATGTTTGCTGATGGGCCATCCCTCCTCCATTCTCCCCTCTGGATGGTGTCATTCAACCCAGATGTCAAAAATATCAAGGCTGCTGTGTGTTGGAGTCTGAATAACGGTTATCGTGAAGCAGTGTTTTTCAACATGCGGTATGTGTACCCTTAGGGGTACGTGAGCCGCTTGTTGGGGGTACGTGAACTGGCCACCACCGAGGATCCCATGCCCTCCTTATTGCTTGCCCGCTCACCCCCCTCCACCGAAGCCGCTGCCGGGGATCCCATGCCTGCCTTCCTGCCCTCTGCCACCAAAGCCAACCCAGAAGGCTTCCCTTCGATGTCAGAGCTGATGGCGGAGGAAAGCCTTCCTGGTCAGCAGGAGAACCCAGTTACCTCCTTCCAGGTGGGCTGTTCCTTTCTGTCTTCAGTGGCACTTATTGCAAGGACACATCAGCCTTGATCTCTTTGAAAAAAAACCTGACTATAAATAATAATTAACTTTTTCTCTGTGTACAGTGTGCTTTTTTAAATTTTGTGGTTACCATTATGTATTAATAAGATTATATTGTGTGTATCTGAAAAATGGATGGAAGAAATTGCATTACAATTAGTACTATTATTATGGGGGTGGGGTCAGGGCAGAGCCTAGGTGGGGGTACTCGGTTGATATTTGTTAGACTTAGGGGGTACCTGGCTTGAAGAAGTTTAGAACTCTGTTGTAAAGCATGCTTGGATGCATTCTGAGGCTTGAAATGTTGACTTCAGCTGTTAAAATATGCCTATGGAATAATGAGGGCACAGGACGCAAAGCAGAGAGCGTAAAAGCAAAGCAGAGTTCCTAATATCCACCTGTGTTTAGAAGAGTAGAATTCTAATTAAAGTCACAATATAAAGTCATGGTGGGATGTCAGCAGGACCAGTGTTAGACATGTCGAAGCCCAGGGAAGGGGTCTCAAAGCCTGCCCTGGGTGTCAGCACTATAGCCTGCCATCAACAGCGCACTGGTAGAATTGAAGAAGAGCTCATCAATGAGGAAAGGAATCAGTAGTTGCTTGAAAAGAATTTATGGACTGACCTTGGCCCTTCTCCAACCATGAGCTACATGAGGGGAGGCAGGCTGTCTCCATCCCCATGGATAACTGCAGGAAACATCACAACCTCAGTCCTTCTACACCAGCATCCTTCAATGCAAGGCTTAAGGGTCAGTGGCTGGGCCCATTCATACTCTGATTCTTATGTGAGCCAAATATAGAACAGTCAAGCCATTGTGACATCACTGATGAGGTTGGCTCTTAGGCACTGGTGGAATGAGGCATTATGACATCACAATCTCAGCTCTGGTTACCAGACCCTGTCAATCTTTAGTGTCTATCTCAACCTCAGTCCTTCTACACCAGCATCCTTCAATGCAAGGCTTGAGGGTCAGCGGCTGGGCCCATTCAGACTCTGATTCTTCCCTCTCTCCTTAAAGAATGACATGGGGATGGTTACCTATGGTTATCCGCAGGGACGGAGATGGTGACAAATTCTGTCACTGGGTAATTCTCTATTGTGGACTATATGTGTCAATTTTGTTTCCCCTAACCCCTCACCAAGGAGGAGGAAACGAGCAAACCACCATTGTCTTGGCCTGCCAGGACAACTAGAAGCTAAAGGAGCATCTGTGCTATTGCTTTGCCATGGAGGATGGGAGGAGGAGGAGAAGGAAGTTAGTAGATTCTCAAAGGATAAATAGGGGGGGGACTTTTTCTTTTCCACTGGCAATTAGTAGGCATTGGGGTGAGGCTCAAGGACCACTGGAAGAATCATATAATAGAAGGTTAGTAGTGAAGGACTTCTAGGAGAAAAAAAAAAGAGAGGGTAAAGATAAAAGAGGAGGTTGATCACTGGTTGGAGGAGGGGGAGAATGAGGACTACTGAAAGCATGTGCATCTAGGAACAAAAGGAAAAGGGAGAAAAAGTGACCAGGACAGAGAGCATTAGGGAAAACTAATATTGCTGGCATCAGCACTAGCCTTAACCATGTACAGCTCAAAGCACAGAAGCTGATGTCAGACTAGAAGGAAGAGCCATTGACTGAGCCAGACAGAAGAGAAGTGGTGACCAGGAAAGCAGGTATCTTGGGTCAGGAGACCCTCCCGAAAGAAAGAAGGCTGCATAGGAACCAAGTATAGGAGAGTGGGCAGCTGTCTTAGGCTCATCATTCTTCCCCCGTCCTGGATTTTGATCCTAACTTAACGTTCTGGGTGGAGTCTTTGGGCTTTCCATTGCAAATGCAAGCAGTGTCTCACTTCCAGCTCACCACAATTGTTTCCTACGTACTCACCTTTATAGGACCCCCAGGGACCTCTGAAGAAGACTTTTTGTCGAAACGTGGACCGTGTTGGGTCATGTATCCCTAGCGGACTAGGTCCTTTAAGGCTCTTATGTGGATGGTTTATTTTTATGTGGATGGAATTATTTTATGTGGATTATTTTAGTGCACCTTTGGAACTTTGACACTTTCAAATAAAGTCCATTTAGGAACATCGTCACTCCACAGAGTTTTTTTTGGTTTTCTCTGGAGTCTTTGGGCTAACATCTGCATCCCTGGAGTTCATCCTGATCATTTTAACTGCTGTTCCAAATGGTTTCTGGGGTTCAGGTAAGTGGCTGCTGGATTCTGTAGTCACACCGGTGGAAAAGCTTTACCAGGAGCCAGGCATTTAATCATTCATTGATTGAAAAATGAGTTCTAGACCAAACAGCCGATCATTAAACACAAGAAATAGCAGACTTGTTCCCGAGTTGTTGCCCGGCATGTTTTTACTATAGGCTTAACAAAGCAGCGTCAGTACAGACATTGTACCTTATGTTTCCATCCAAGCAAATGAGGTCATTAACAGTGATGGAACTGCCCATGCTAGTATTTATTATGTGGTCTTTTCCATGACACTTCCCACTGAGACAATATTAAATATTTCATACACTCTGAGTCCAGGCTCATTTTTCATATCCACTTCAGCATTCCGTCAGCTTCAATCCACGGCCGGTTACAAAGGAGGCTGGACAATGGACCGTAATGAATGAACCCTTTGGAGCCACCATTGCACAATATTTGCATACTTTTCCACGCTGTTTTTGATTAATAATTCCACTCTTCCCTTGCGGACGCTACTGTACATCTCTGTGAGGTGAAGGGGGAGCAGACAGGATAGGGTTAAAAGTATAAACATTATCAAAAAGATATGCGGAGAGTTGAGTTGGTTCAGCGAATGGCCACCAGGATGGTCTCAGGACTCGAGGATCTCCCGTATGAGGAACGACTGGGTAAGTTGCAGCTGTACTCGCTCGAGGAACGCAGAGAGAGGGGAGACATGATAGAGGCGTTCAAATATGTCACGGGCCATATCGAGGTGGAAGAGGACCTCTTTTTCCTTAAAGGACCCTCGGCAACAAGAGGGCATCCGTTGAAAATCAAGGGTGGGAAATTTCATGGCGACACCAGAAAATATTTCTTCACCGAAAGGGTGGTTGATCGCTGGAATAATCTTCCACAACAGGTCATTGAGGCCAGCAGCGTGCCAGATTATAAGAAAAGATGGGATTGGCATGTGGGATCTCTTCATGGAGGTAGTTAGGGGGTGGGCCATTAGGGTGGGCAGACTGGATGGGCCGTGGCCCTATTCTGCCGTCATGTTCTATGTTTCTATTTGGCATGTGGGATCTCTTCATGGAGGTAGTTAGGGGGTGGGCCATTAGGGTGGGCAGACTAGATGGGCCGTGGCCCTTTTCTGCCGTCATGTTCTATGTTTCTATGACTTTTCATAGGGCTGAAGTGTGTAAGCCTGACCTTGGAGAATTCTCTGCAACTTGCTCAAGGTCACATCATGCATGTATTCTTCGGCAGACCTGCCTGAACCAATCTAGCTAAAAGTCACAATATTCATGGAAAGATTACCAAGTTCCTACTCTAGGATAGAAGGTTAGAAAAACCGGCAGCAGTTTATTCCGTTTTCTTTACCGTTCTCCCAGGGGAGCTCAGAACGGTTTACAGGTTCAGGTACTCAAGCATTTTCTCTGTCTGTCCTGGGGGGCTCACAATGGGCTAGATTCACTAACCTGCCCGAATCGGAACAATAAGTTTCCGATTCAGGCAGGTCCGACGAACTCACTAACCTAACATATGCAGATGGGGGCAATCGGAGGGACACCCCCATCTGCCTGAACGGATCGCGCATGCGCAGACCCATCTTAGCCGTGACTTTTTGTTTAAGTTTAAATTTTGTGGCGGGGGCGGCAGTCTGTTCCCTCCCTATCTTGTAGGTATTCAAAAGAACCTTTCCAGACTAAGAATTATCCAAAACGCCGCAGTCAGACTTATTTTTGGCTTGAAGAAGTTTCACCACGTTACTCTTTTCTACCGGGATTTGCGCTGGTCGCCAGTTGAGGCCCGCACCCTCTTTAAATTGGGCTGCGTGTACTATAAAAAGTTTTTCTAGCTCAAGTCCCGCAATATTTGGCTAAATCATTTTATTTTTCGGGGCCCTCATAAAATTCATCCTCTTTTTACATTTCCACCTGTTTCAGGTTTCACTTTCCTATCAAGCTGCCACTTGGACTAAGGAGTTCAAACATCTATTTACATTTTAGGAAACAATTTAAAACTTATTTGTTCTCCAAATTTCTGTGTAATTAACAGCAAACTTTTAAGTTCTTTCATTCATTTGGGTCCTTTTACTAAGGCGCACTAGCTGATTCAGTGTGCACTAAACGCTAACGCGTCCATTATATTCTACGGATGCGTTAACATGCGTTAATATTTAGTGCGTGCTAAATCGGCTACCGCACCTTAGTAAAAGAGGGGGATTATTGTGTTAACCACAGAGAACTCATGTAGGGGGAAGGGGTAAAACGTGGACCCGACGGACCTCGCAGATCTAAAACCGCACGTCCTTAAAAATCTGAGGTCCCTGCCACTTGTAGTTAGTTTCTGGCTCTGACAGACCTCGATGACAATTTAGCGCTGACGGATCCGTCTTAGGGAGGGAAAAGTATTAGGATCCGTCAGCGCTAAAATGTCACCGAGAGCCAGAGACTAAAACCATTCCCCTTAATGAAGTTTTGCAGAAAATCTCTCCTGCAAAAAATATCAGTGGCGGGGACCCGGCCCAACCGTCTGGGCTCTATAAACATTCAATTATTGCCAGCAAAGTAGCCGCGCCACTTTTAGTCTCTGGCTCTGACAGACCTCGGTGACATTTTAGCGCTGATGGATCCTAATACTTTTCCCTCCCTAAGCTGAGACGGATCCGTCAGCGCTAAATTGTCATCGAGGTCTGTCAGAGCCAGAAACTAACTACAGGTGGCACGGACCTCAGATTTTTAAGGACGTGCGGGTTTAGATCCGCAAGGTCCGTGTTTTACCCCTTCCCCTCATCTTATGCGGTCTAGAAGTTACTTTTATGTTTATAACTCCTCCCCCTTTTTAAAAAACCGTAGCATGGTTTTTAGTGCCGGCCGTGGCGGTAAACGCTCCGAGGCTCGTAGGAATTCTATAAGACTTTCAGTGGGTGTTTTGCTGGTAGAATTGGGTGTCCCCATGGAAGGGGAACCCAGAGGAGCCTATATTCCCCAAGGCAAGCATGGCTGTTCCAGGAGGGATGGAGGTTCAGAAGCCCCTTTGCCTACTGCATTCGTCGATTATGGATGTACCATGTGCCAAATATAACTCATTTTCTGCTGAAGAGGTTTTTCGGTAAAGAATTTTATTTGGGAAATAATTGTAATTGTGTGGAGAACCTTTTTCAGAAGTTTGATATGTAGGCCAGGAGGGTAACTTCCTGTTCGCCATTGGCAAAGCCATACTGGGTTGAAAGGTGCGAGTTAGGCCTCAGCCTGGTATGAAAAGGACATGGCGGGGGTGAGCGGCACCTGGGATGGTGGCACCCCTCTCCCCTGACCCCCCTCTGCCACACATGCGTACCCGTTCCCCGCAGCTTTTAATCTTCAGCAAGAGCAGCCTGTGTCAACTTTGGCACTCTCTCCGATGTCACTTCCTAGGCGTGGCTCCCGGAAGTGATGTCAGAGAGAGCATTGAAGCCAACGCAAGCAGCTAGTTCGTGGCTGCTTGTGCTGAAGTTAAAAAGGAATGGGGGGGAAGGGAAGGGGTGCGTAAGTGGCAGGGAGAGGAGTGGGAAGAGGGCAGAGAGCAGAAGGGGTGCCAGTAACCTGAGGAAGACCACGCCCGGGGCAGACCGCACCCCTCCTTCCTATGCCACTGACTAGAGGAGTCTCTGGGAGAATGGGGTTCTATGAAAAAAGCATTTCCTTTGAAAGGTCACTTGGACACACAAAGTCAGAGGCGTGAAGAAAGTACAAGAGGTTTATTTACAGCATGCCGGACTCTAGTGCAGTGAACAGCCTGCTTACTAGAGGGTTAGAATCAGGAAATGCACGGACTTTTATGTCCTTTTCACTAAACATATGCAAACTAATACATGCAAAAACTACAACTTCTCATTTGTTACTTCTATAACTTTTCTACAATTATTATTGGTCCTAAACCAGCACTTATGATAGGTTCAGGGTTACAACTTATAGTCTATAGGAAACTAGCTCATTTCTCTGCTTATCTAAATCTTACAGTTCTAAATGTTACATGTACAGGAGGGTAGGGTACATCATGGCTCAAACTCTTATCTATTTAGCTTACAATGTGGTAAGGCAAGGACATACATTTCAGGCAGATGAGGTCAATAGATTGTACACTGTTTTCAGCTATGTAGAACAGAGCAATATTTTAAACAACAGTTAACCATTTCATGACCCTACACCTTAAGCAGATGAGTAACATTTTGTGAGCGCAGTAAAAACATCTCTCAAGGCCTGGAGCGGAGAAATATTAAGCAATTCTGTCTGCCAAAACATTTCAGTGGTGCAGGATAGTAACTAAACATCACAGATATGAGAGATTTTGCAGCATAAAATCTGGTTAAAAAGCTGATTTGGGGGGGGGGACCCTTAAACGCCTCCTCCCCTCCCCCCTCCCCCCCCCCCCCCCCGCCACAACTGTGATTGCAAGCTTTTTGTTTGGGGTTTTTTTGTGTGTTTTTTTTTTAGAAATTTGAGTATGTTGGCTGCACAGCCCAAATCAGTCCGTGATTCCCCGGAAGAAGTCGGTTTTTCAGCAAAACAGGTCCTGTTGGGCTAGGATTCAATTTATTTCTGTGATTTAGTGTCACAGGATTTAGACGTGGCAGCTTGAACATTAGATTTTTTTCAACATAGACTAAGCAACATCTTTTAACTCATTTTTGGGGAATACATTGAGTTTGCACTTAGACACTTTATGGGGAGCATTAAAATGAAAACAAATGATAAGAGTGGTTCTTACGGGTCAGTGACTGAAATCAGGAATTTATGCTCCGCAGCTTTGTACTTTACCCTCTAACCTTAGAGAAAGACAAAAGCTCGATTGCTTTAAAAGCAGCTTAAAGTCTTTTTTTTTTAATTTAAAAGCTGCTTTTCACACTTAAGTGTCAAATGTACGATACTTCTTTTTAAAGAAATATACAATTCCGAGATTCCCCCTGTCAACCCTTTAGGTTCAACCCCTTTCCCTGTTGTATCATGTGAAGTATTATAAGCGATATAATCAAATTGTAAAGAAACCTGAAACGACTCTTGCTCTTAAGATATTCACAGTAGCTGCATTAAAGAACCCAATTTTGTTAGAACTTTGGTTTCCAAAGGGGGTTCCATTTCCATCTCTTTATTTCTTCGCGATGATTTATAACCCCTTTGTTCACTCACTACATAGCATGTTTTACTGTCCAGATCCAACGGCCAACAAACATTTCTGTTAGATGAAACCCGACTGAGGGCTCCATAAATCAACCCTTCCTTGAATTAACAGCCCCAGCTTTCTCTGAAGGTCTGTCAAAGCCATTTGTTAATTATTCTAATGATAGCTTCCACTAAAACTTGTCACCAGTCCCACCACTGTGTCCCATACCAAGGAAGACACCACGAGAGGGTGCCAAACGGACTCTGCCAAACAGAAGTCATCCCCAGTGGGGGTCTGGGAGCCTGACAGGAAGGAGCAGCCTCCGAAACGGCGCTCAGATCCAAGGTCCCCAGGTGAAGGGCTGTGTTGCTTGAAATATGCCTTTGTTTTGATTCTTCAGGTCGTTTATTTTCTGTCTCAAAGATTCACTGAGAGGGAGACGAGGAGGCATATGTGGTCTTCTCTCAGCTTCTGCTTTTTCATTGTGTTCAGGCCACTATTAGCCACATGCACAAAACTAGTTCTATATCCATTAAAAGCTGCTACTACATAGTACCTGGGTGTCTATCTCAGCAGTAGCTCGAACATCCCCAAGTGCTAGCAGACACACGCAGTGCTGTACATTGTAGATGCAAGAGGTGGTCCCTGCTCAGAAGAGCTTACAATCTAATTATGATAGACACATAGAGTGGGACTATTAAGAGAATGACAAGTCAGACAGTGGCGTAGTAAGGGTAGAAGACGTCTGGGGCGGTGCCCACTCCCCACACCCTCCTCTCCGCACCCCTGCTCCATCCCACCCCCCACTCCACACTTGCACTCTCCCTCCCCCATACCTCTAAATCTTTGCTAGAGCGAGTGGCTTTTCTCCCGCATGCTCCTTGCACCAGTGTTGGATTTCTCCCTGATGTCACTTCCTGGCCCCGTGACCCGGAAGTGATTCAGAGGGGAACCAGGTCGGTGCAAGAAACGTTGCTGGCACTTGCGAAGATTTACAGAGGTACGGGGTGGGGGGCAGAGAGGTGCCGGTGCCCCCATTGACATGGTGCCTGTGGCGGCTCACACCCCCACATCCCAATGCAGACAGATATGGAGGTTGGGTCAATGTTTAAACACAGCTTCAAATAAGTGGGTTTTTAGTCGGCTTTGAATATCGCCAGAGATGGAGCCTGACGTAGCGAGCCATACAGGTTGCTCCAAGTACCCATCTTGTTCCCATCTACACTTGATTACTACCACTATTTATGATTTCTACAGCACTGAAAAGGTGTACACAGCGCTGTACATTTTAACATACAATAGGCAGTCCCTGCTCAGAAGAGCTTACAATCTAATTTAGACAGGACATTATGGTAGGGGAAATGATACAGTGGGTCGAGGTATCTGACAGCAGTGAGGGGGAGTTAAGAGTTGAAAGTGGCATTGTGGAAAAGCCATCTGAATGTTGCAATGATATGGTAAAAGCGTTATTATATCTATTATTTCAATGCTTGTCTATTATGCTATTGTTTGTATTATACTACATGTATCATATTTGTGTTATCGTATGATTGTTCTGCGGTGCTGATAAATGTGTAGATTTTTGATACTGTTTCATGTTAGTCCTATTATTCTATTTAAATTTGATTGTACATTTGGTCATTTGACTATTGTTAGACTGTTAACAACACTGAAAGTTTTAGGTTCAATTGGAACGCTCTAGCAGTTTGCTCAACCTGCGCAGAGAAGGCGAAAGATGACCCTGAGGTTGTGAGCTGACGAGATAGGGAGGAGGAGAATGGGGGAGGGGGTTGAGGCAGAAAGATATATTCATTTTTGGGCGGCAATGTCAGACAGGCAGGCTGAGACTCGGGCCTGGATTCCTGGAGTGGAGAGGTAGATCTAGGGGTCATGAGAAGAAATGATACTGAAGACCATGGGAGGAGATCAGTGCACCGAGGGAGTGGGTATATAATCGAGACAAGGGGAGGGCCCAAGTGCAAAAATGTAGTCACTGGGTTGGTTGTTTGGGTTTGTTTTTAAACATTTTTATTATTTTATTAAATTACAATAGTGTAATACATTTAATTGAAAATAGCAAAATATTATAGAGAATACACTATTTCAAAAGCGCCAGACAAACGGGCGCCGACAAATTGAGCGCAAGACAGTAGCGCACCGCACAAAAAACTTATTTTAAAAGGCTCCGAGGGGGGGGCGTGGGGGGAAACCCCCCCCCCAGTTTACTAAATACTGTTCGCGCTGCCATTGGGGATGGTTTGGGGGGGTTTGTAAACCCCCCCCATTATAGAGGAAACTTAACTTTTTCCCTATTTTTAGGGGAAAAGTTAAGTTTTCTGTATGATGTGGAGGTTACACCCCTCACACACCCCCCAACACGGCAGCGCAACCAGTATTTAGTAAACTGGGGGGTTCCCCCACACACACCCCCCGTCGGAGCCCTTTAAAATAAGGTTTTTGTGCGGTGCGCTGCTGTCTTGCGCTCAATTGTCCGCTCCAATTTGTCGGCGGCCGTTTCTCCGGCGTGCTTATGACCCGTCACCATTTCAAACAAATAATATATAGAATCATAGCTATACCCAACCCCCTTCCATCAATTAATATTGACAATATTAAACATCTTTAATGTGAAGAATTAATAGCCATATTTTCAGTACCTTTCCCTACCCTAACCCCCCCCCCATCCCATCCCATCCCAGATGTGTAATGAAAAAACTCAGAAGGCAATATATTATCTTTTAATGTGAAACAGCAAATAAAGCCAATGGACTCCATATTTTGTTAAATAAAACACTAAACCCTAAACCCTCTGCGTTCACTCTCTCATATCTATATGTATTACATACATTTGTCCACCAAAATGTATCATTTAATCTGTCACGGCTTTTCCAATTTTTTGTGATCATTTGAACCGCAATTCCAGTTAAAATCAAGAAAAGACGGCTTTTAAATTTATCAAGGGGAGGTTTAATATGTAAAATAGTACCACACATTATTGCTTCGTATGTTAACGGAATGTCACTGGGTTGATAAGTAGAACTGCCATTTTGACATCGCTAGGCCTAACTCTGCGGTTTTGCATCTAACTTTGGGTGTGAGCACTTAACGCCATGTTGGCACTTTGGTGCCTAATTCCTAGGCATGACCTGACCTGCAAATGCCCCCCGCCCCCTCTCGCATGTTCAATTCCGCGTAGAAATTGTTCAGTACAAAAACTGTGCTTGCGGCTTCTAGAGCAGCGAATGAGGAGCGTAGCATGTATGACTGCTAATTGGCGTGTATTTGCACCAGTTAATACGGATTTAAGCCAATAATTATAAACTCCAATTAACAGCCAAATATTAAATTTAAGTGATGCACCAAACTGACTTTATTCCATAAATTGGGCACTGGACACCCAGTTGCTCATTCCACAGTGGGTAGGTGCAGCCACCTTTCGGACTGTTGGACGGGGGGGGAAATTATTTTTCAAGCTCCTCCCACCAGGGCCAAATTACACTCTACTGGGCCCTAGTCATGTGCATATTTCCCCCCTCCCCCCCCCCCCAGCGGCTCCTCCTCTTACATCCCCAATCTTTCAGTCTGATAGTGCTGTTGAAAGCTCTCCTCACAGGTGGTAATGAAGATTTTAGGCCTCTGCTTGTGCTAATTTTTGCATTCGTCGCCGCACTTCTGTATAAGTGACAGTTTTTCGCTGCTTGGTGGGTGTGCACGATGTCCGTCGGGCATTGTGGAAAATTAATTGCCCAGTGTCACCCTTTTGTCAGTGGAATGAGGAGCTCTGCATGAGCTGTAGCAGATATAATAAAAATATAAATTAGTTGACTTCATTAGAGCATGACTATCTGCTTGTCAGATGCTATAAGTTACGGGGAGAATACACCTTAAGCCAAGGGTCTCCTTTACTCTCTGCAGCCGATTTTAATTAGCAAATGGAGCAAAAAGCAGATGGAGTAGAGCGAGCAGGCTCGAGTAAGCAGGCCAAAGGAACGAAGAGCGGCTTCCGAAGGGTTAAAGAATGGGGCAATGGTTCGGTCTCTTTCAATAAGGGAAGGACCTACGTGTATGGGAGCATTTCCCTGACCCAGAAGGCTTAAAGGAAAAATATCCCAGATCCCGATACTAAACATCTGGACAGCTGGGGCAATGATAAAATCTTTTTATCTATTCCATCACTAAAAATCATAAACACGATTTCTGCTCCCCAACTATGGAGCTATTTACTGATCTACCTCAGAGAAGAAACTATATTTGAGAAATTCAAGTTTTCTCTATAAAGATGCTTTTGAAAAATATTCCGTAAGACCTTTTCACATTCATTGCTCGGTTACATTTAGTTATAACTCACTTCTTAATTCCTTCCCTAATGTTTTTCCCCATCTTTGTGCTTTGCTTGATAAATCATCTACCTTTTTTCCTCTGCCTCAAGCATGTCTAGGTGTGTATCTGTCATTTAAATATCTTAAATGTATATTTAATATTGTAAATCGCTTAGAAATTGATTTCCTGATGGAAGTATAGTCTGTTATCGAGGATTACTTCTTATGTGGTGTCCATTTTGATAAGGGTAGATCTTATACAGATTGGGGTCCTTAAGCAGTTGTAAGAGCATAAAGCAAGCCAAGTGCTTAAAACAATCTTAGGGCTTCACCCCTAATAGCAAATAGCTGACAAGGTCTAGTATGGCAGAGACAAGCAGGACAGATTGGGAAGGAAAATGGCAAGCAGCATAGGTGCCTATGGTTGCCAACTGGATCCAGGGACAGAATCAGAGGGGGGATATGGATGGAAAAATTAAGAGGGAGACTGTGGACAGGAGGGTGATAAGCAGGGTGAATTTTGAGTGGCTAGAGAGGCAGAAAAGAATGGAATTAATCCAAGTGCTGAAAGGGAACAGTCAACATCTGAGAAGGAGAGAGAGGAAATAGTCCCTGGAAAGAGCATTAGGTAAAAGACAAAACAGAGGAAAGCAGAAAAGAGACCCTAGGAACAAAGCAGATTGAAAAAGAAGAATTTCATTTTGAATGTATTAATTGGAATTTGGCAGTAGAAGCAGAAATAAATTTCTGTTTCTCTTTCATGCTGGGTCTGACTTCTTGAGGTTTCCAGTTCAGTTTATTTTCATATCTCCGTGCAAACCATATCTGGTGAGGGTTTGTGTTTTGACCGAGGTTCAGTAATCTGCTAAGACACCAAGTTATATTAGCAGCTTAAATTCTACTGTATGCTATTTAAAACTTTAAACGGAGACACCCAACTATGACCTAACTAGAGAATGATACGGGGTCAAATTCTTCCCCATCTCTGCGGGAACTCATTTCCCATCTGTCCCTGCGAGTTCTTTTCCTGTCCCTGCCCTGTTCCTGCAAGCTCCGCCCTCATCTACACAAGCCTCAAACACTTAAAAATTATAAGTGTTTGAGGCTTGTGCTGTTAAGGCAGAACTTACAGGAATGGGGCAGGGACAGGGGCAGGATGGGGAAAATGAGTTCCTGCAGGGATAGGGAAAAAATTTGTCCTCAGGTCATTCTCTACTAGCAACCCTATTGAATGCTCATGTTAAACTGTTCATTGAAACTTCCTGGATAACTGACCCAACCTCTTGTAATGTAATCCGACCTTGAACTGAATAGGTAAAGGCCGAATAGAAAGCCTGAATAACATATCATAAAGTATGAGCTCCCTCTCCCTTGCCTTATCTCCTTCCACAACCTTCAGCCACTAGAGGTCCCCACTACAGTCACTGGAGCTAAAAGTGTAGAAGGCAGATTTATAGTATGACAACCAGTCACTTATCGACCCTTCTGCTTTTCTTTATTGTAGCTACGCATTGCTTTTGGGGGGGGAGGGGGGGGTTTACATTTCAAGTCCTTTGGGAGCTCTGAAGCGTTTAATAAAACTTTGAAAATATCCTTAAGGAATCACTTTTCATGTAGTCCATTAATTTGTTCTAATGTTCTCCGATTCATGTATTTTATAGTTTATTTTTGATTGCTTTTGTTTCTAATTGTATTTTGGATTTTCTTCTTCTTTTTTTTTTACTACAGTTCTATCCGCTTCTCTTTTGCTGCTGAAGAGGGGTCTTTGTGGAAAGTGGCTTTGGGCGATGATAAGACATAAAGACTTCCTGCATGACGAATTCCTGAAGATTTTCTGCTGCATCTCGTATTTTATAGTTATCATACTGTACCTTGTCTAAGTAAAGTGTGATTTGAAAGAAAAATGCTAAGCTCAATGGATGAGAATTCTGCAGCCGGATTTTTGTAAACTTCTCAGCCGCAGTTACTTAGATGTCCAAAAATGTAACCTCTTGTTGGGGATGAATGCAGCAGGTTGATTACAACTTTGTACTGTGGAAGAAAAGAGTGTTATCTTATTTCATTAAGGGCCAATTTGCAGAAACAAAATTCTAAGTTCTGACATTGTTTCAGATCATTGATTGAACCGTATCCACGTCATTCTCTTCTTGGTTGGTCTGAGAACTTTTCAGCACCCCCTGGTAGGGTGAAGAGTTTCAGTCTCTGGTAACCAGAGCTGAGATTGTGTTGTCATAATGCCTCATTCCACCAATAAGAGCCAACCTCATCAGTGATGTCACAATGGTTTGATTGTCCTACACTTGGCTCATTTTTATTACATACTAGCTGATTTCCCGACGATGCCTGGGTATTTATTTATTCTAATCTTCTATTAGACAGGAAAAGGAATAAAATTGGTCTCACACTGCTGTACTGTCTCTGAAGCTCTAGATGTAGCAGCTCTGTCGTGCAACATCACAAGCCTCCTCGGGATTTTCTTGTGTAGGCTGGTGTTTCATTTTTTTTAGCCTTTGATTGCACTTGGTCAGTTGCCTTACATTTTCTTGGAGGCATTGTTACAGCAATGACAGCCTAGCTCCTTGTGACATCATTCCCCAAGCTTCACACAATTGGTCAAAGCAGGTCCGTCTATATAAAAACACGTCACACATGTCACCCCCCTTCTCACCCCCACAGTATTTTTCCCCAGATATTAATTAATATGTATACTAAATTTGGTTGAAATCTATCCACGCGTTTCAGAATTATGCTGGAACATACATACATACATCCGATTTTATATATATATATATATATATATATAGATGAGGGGATGCTGAAAAGTTTTCAGTCCAACCAATCAACTCCCCTAAATTCTGAGCATAATTTTGCCACTGTAGCTGAAAAAAGTGTTATCTTATTTCATTAAATGCCAATTTGGAGAAACTAAATTTTGTTTTGACATTGTTTCAGATCATTGATTGAACCATATCCACGTCATTCTGTTCTTGGTTGGACTGAGAACTTTTCAGCGCCCTCGTATAAAAACCCCAGTAAGTTTTACAACCTTGCTCTGTCAGAAATCCACTGATGGCAACAGCCTGTGGGGTATTCAAATTAGGCGCCGAGAGGTATCACGCCAGTAATAATTCCACAATGGCAAATGGGCACCCAGAGTCAGTTAGTAGCTTAAGTCAGCATTTATACATCAGCATTACGGTGTGTCTACTTATGTGCAATTAAACGTGACATCTTGGTGCTTAGCTTATCATACTCTGTAAGTTACTGCATAAATGTGGGACCAACCCATATCCTGACCAAGCCCCACCCATAAATATGCCCCTATGGTTTTACATACTCTGCCAAATTCTATATAGTACACCTAAAGTCAGGCACTTATATTGTATATAGCGAATGTAGGCATTTAACTGCATTACTAGTCTTAATCAGCACTCATAATTGACTTTAATTGAACTTAATTGAAAATTAAGTGCCTAACTCAAAAAACCATGATTCCATATAAAGTAGATGCCTAGTCCAAAGTGAGTGTGGTTAGGGGGACAGATCATAGGTGTGTTTTTGATAGAGAGTTACGTGGGGACGTAAATTCATCCCATCACCTCATCGTCTCCAAAGTCTTCATTTTCTTCCTCGCATGTCCCCACTCAAAGCAGAAAGATGATTTTATGCAATTTTATGGGCCTAAGGCATTAAAAATAAACATTTTGGGCCAGATTCTGTAAAGGGTGCCTAAGAAACATAGAACATGACGGCAGAAAAGGGCCATGGCCCATCCAGTCTGCCCACACTAATGGCCCACCCCCTAACTACCTCCATGAAGAGATCCCACATGCCAATCCCATCTTTTCTTAAAATCTGGCACGCTGCTGGCCTCAATTACCTGTAGTGGAAGATTATTCCAGCGATCAACCACCCTTTCGGTGAAAAAATATTTTCTGGTGTCGCCATGAAATTTCCCACCCCTGATTTTCAACGGATGCCCTCTTGTTGCCATGGGTCCTTTAAGGAAATGTTGCCTCTTGCATGTCTGTCACACTTAGGCACCCATTACAGAATCACACTTAGCTTAAAACTTAGGCGCCTGTAATGTAGGCCACGGTTTTAAAAGGCCTAACTCCTATAGAGAATTGAGCCTAGTGGCAACTCTTTCTCTACCCTCTAAACACACCCACTTTGGTGTTAGATACCACTAAGCACAGCTTGAAAGGTAACACAGATAAATGATATCTAATACTATAATGAGGAAAAAAGACCTCAACAAAACGGAGTTTTGAAAGACATTCAAATGGGGCAAATAGAAGCACACATCTGTAAACTCCCAACGGTGGCCTGACTGTTTCACACTATGGCTTCCTCGGGGGGGGGGGGGGAGGAGTCACCGTTGGGATAAGTGGGCTTCTGTTTGTGTTTCGTCTGTCCTTCTGATACATTTTTTTGCTTGCGGTTTTGACAGCCGTTAGCGTGAACATTGCCTTGTTACAACACAAAGCAGTTAGTCCATGGCCCCTTGCTTTTCAGCGTTGTTACAAATGGTTGTGCATTTTGGTTCATTCTCCTGCTTTTCAGCGTTGTTGAGTTACAGATAAAGAGATGGTTATAAATATACAGCAATAAAAGATAAGTATCCCGTGAAAATCTTTCCCAAAAATAGGGATAGCAGCACAATCTAACTAACGCTAGGGATTTCCCTGGACATGTCCAGAGGTCTGGATGGCTTTTTAAAACCCCCAGGCACTTTGCCTGGGTTTTGAAATGCTTTCCTTCATGTAGGAGGGTATCCGCGCTTGCGTGGATGTCCTGCCTGACGAGAGAAGGCGGTGAGGGCAGGACTGGGAGCGTGACAGGGTGGAACCAGGGCGTGACGGGTGGAGATGGATGGGACTGGGCGGGCCTAGGGGCGGGTCTAGGGATCTGGATTTTCCAGACGGAAAATCTGGTAACCCTAACAAAAGCACCGTATTAAGTATTTATTAATATAATAACATAGTAAGCTAACAAAATCAATTTAAAAAAAGAAAGAAGAAAAATCATGATAATATCAGTCCAGACCCCTTAATGCAGCCTAATTCTCATAGCATAGTAGAAAGCCAGGAGACGGTTAGAACCAGCAGCTCTTCAGATAATAACACGTTTCGCCTTGTCCACCTATCGTTATTTGTTGCATTTATCATTTTCTTCCTCGTTCCTGGTTCTTTGTAAGGATGATTTTATAGGAAAACATTTTAAAATAGCATTCTGGTGAAGGCCAGCTACCTCGGCTGAACCTGTTAATAAAAATTCCATGCTCCCCTGGCAGAAATGCTTCTAATACAATCAGATCAATTTTCTCTAAGTAGCAATAAATGTGTTTCCTTTAACAAGCCAACACAGGCACATTATCACAGCTCATAATCCCCATTCTCTCTATTAACTCAAAGTACATCCTAAAGGTCAAGGGTCACAGCTAAAGCCTAATCAGTCTCATTAGCTTGTCTAATTTATCTTAACTAGGTGGACACAGACACACTAAAACTGTTAGCAAGACTTTTCTGATCAGGATATGGAGCCATTCATCACGGACTCATGGACCCCCGGAGACAGATGAAGAAAAATTGCCCTGGGCTCACGGTCGCTTCAGCTGGACCTTCAGGCCTCTACGTCCAGAACGAGCTGCACTGTTCCTTTCCCCTAGATTTCGTTAACGGTTAACCCTTCACAGGATGCGCTCCTGGTGAGAGCCCCATGCCCACTACAAAAGTCTGAAAAGACAGCACTTCCTCCTCTTTAGCCCCTTTCACAGGCAACTTGCTGCTTTCAGCAAGAACAACTCAACCCAAACTGGTGGTGGCAGTCAGTGAGAAGTGCTCCATCAGAGAGGTCATTATTCATGCTGGCGTGTGATGACCAGGTTCACAAATGCAAGAGAGGAGAGGGTAGTTCAGCTCCCTGCATGCCAATCGCATGCACTGGTCAATGCAAAGTGAAGGGAGCTCACCCCAAATCATTCATCATCCACAGAATCGCATCTCCTCTCCTAGAATGCTTGTCCTAGGGGCATCTGTTCCATCACGGTGCAGTGCAATGCGCGTCGAAATGTCTGCATTCTGCTTTGCAAGAATAAAATGATGCAATTAGTTGCTACAGGTGAAATTCAGAAACTTTTGAGAGGCTACTTTACCTTTTACATTTTATTTAAGCATCGTTGTACAAGGAGAAGTGTCAGACGCACAGTGGGAGGGTTACCAGATGTCTGGGAAAACCCGGTTCCTGGACGGACTTTCCAAAACCCGGCAGTTTGTCCAGGTTTTGGAAAGCCCCGACGAGCTCCAGCTGCATCTGGAGGGCCTCTGAGCATGTGAGCAGATGACGTCAATCTAAGCTGAGCAGGAGTCCTCCACCCACAGTCTCACCAATAGAGGGTGCTGTTTTACTGTCACATTTTTCAATTGTGAGGGACAGGCAAGTTCTGCAGGACTCCAGGGAACATACCTGTCCTTAGCGACTGAAAATATTCCACCCCCTAGTGGTAGCAATGCAGCTGGAGGACACCTGCTCAGCTTAGAGGGAACACTCACGTCACACACATATGCGCATGCTCGAGGTCCTCCAAACACGGCCGGAGCTCGTTGGGAAAGAAGATGAGGCTTTGAGGGGGGGGAGGATCTGGGGTTGCAGAACAAGGCGGTGATGGGGCAGAATGGGGCAGGGGTTTCTGAGGCTCCAAATATGGTAACCCTACACAGGGGCCCACCCAGGACAGAACCTGGGGAGGGGGGGTTCCAAAGCTTCCCTCCAAGCTATGTTTCCTTAAGGAAGTCACAGGGGCCCTATGATATGGATGCCCAGGTCGCCATCGCGTCACACCCGCGCTTGTGCGGTTGCCCTCCTGACACGGTTCCAAGTGCGAGAGCAGGTTGAGGGGCGAGGCTGGGGCGTGACAGGGCGGGGCCATGGTTCTGGATTTCACAGTAGTAAAGTCTGGTAACCCAAGCCGTAATGAGGGCTCTCGTGTTCGTGTAGCCGCTTGCTCATGTATAGGTCTTGCAAAACTGTTTAGCCCCTGTGAATTAAGATGCAGCAGAGCAGCTCACAGCTTTGACATACTGATGGCTTTAAAAATGTCCAAGTCACCAGTCATGTAGTACAGAGTAATTTATTCTGGTACTGAAGCATTTTTCCTTGTCTGTCTCAGCGGCTCACAATCTACCTGGGGCAATAGGGGGGGGATTAAGTGACTTGACCAGGGTCCCAAGGAGCAGTGGGGGTTTGAACCCACAACCTCAGGGTGCTGAAGGCTGTAGTTTAAACCACTGCGCCACTCTAGAAACTAAAATGTAGTAAAAGTGAGCCAAGTAAAGGACAATCAGGCCATTGTGACATCACTGATGAGGTTGGCTCTTATTGGTGGAATGAGACATTATGACATCACAATCTCAGCTCTGGTTACCAGAAACAGAAACTTTTCACACTGTTTCATTGTTTATTCAATTTTTTATACCGTTCTCAGAACAGTTTACATTAATTTATTCAGGTACTCAAGAATTTTCCCTGTCTGGCCTGGTGGGCTCACAATCTATCTGGGGCAATGGGGAGATTAAGGAGCGGCATGGGTTTGAACCCACAACTTCAGGGTGCTGAGGCTGTAGCTGCACCACTCACTCCCACACTCACATTTCAACGGAACACGGAATTCTCTTTGGTTTGCCGGCAATTGTGCATGCAAATTGAATTAATTGTTTCATTTTCGCAGAAGAAGCAGAGAGGAATTGCAAAAATCAGAACTGAAATTGACAATATTTCCTTCACGGCTGCATTATGCTGAAAAAAAAAAAATTAAAAAAAACGCCCCGCATGCTTCTGATAACTGTTTAACCTTCACCAACCTGAAATTCTTGAGCTCCCCTCAGGGATCGATGTATCTTCAAGTAAAATTTTTGTAAGGTCATTTAAGGCTGTCCCTAACTCAGAATTATCGAGGAGGCCTGAGTCCTGGGAATTGAGTTTGACGTTTGACAAATTCTTGGCTTTGTGCAAATGGACAGGCCACTGAAATAAGTGCCTCTGGATGTCACATGAAGAGAAATTAATTCTTGATTAACTTCCGCAGTGATAATCTAATAAACTTGTTGGGTAAAAGCGACGTTGCAGCAGTTAAGGAGAAAACGATTCTGTGAAAAGAGTGGCTTGAAAATCTGGAGACTTAAGAGGCAAATCTGGTTTCTGTATCAGAAGAGGAACAGATTACAAGCTAGAAACATAGAAACATAGAAAGATGACGGCAGAAAAGGGCTACAGCCCATCAAGTCTGCCCACTCTATTGACCCACCCCATTAAGTCTGAGTGCTAATGACCTAGTTCCTTAACTCGACCCTCGTAGGGATCCCACGTGGATGTCCCATTTAGTCTTAAAGTCGAGCACGCTGGTGGCCTTGATCACCTGCACCGGAAGTCTGTTCCAGTGATCTACCACCATTTCTGTGAAGAAATACTTCCTGGTGTCACCACTAAATTTCCCTCCTCTAAGTTTGAGCGGGTGCCCTCTTGTGACCGAGCCCCACCGAAGCCCTCGCACCACAGGTACAGCTGGGATAGGGTTTCCAAACGTCTGGATTTCCCTGGACAAGTCCTCCTTTTGAGGACGTTTTATTTATTTATCTATACCGTTCTCCCAGGAGAATTCAGAATGGTTTACATGAATTTATTCAGGTGCTCGATCATTTTTCCTGTCTGTTCCGGTGGGCTCGCAAGGAGCAGGGCGGGTTTGAACCCACAACCCCAGGGTGCTGAGGCTGTAACTTTAACCACTGCGACATGTCCAGGGATCTGGATGGCATAGCTGGTTTTAAGGAAGATTTGGCCAAGTTCCTGGAGGAAAAGTCCGTAGTCTGATATTGAGAAAGGCACGGGGGAAGCCACTGCTTGCCTTGTATTGGTAGCATGGAATGTTGCTACTCCTTGGGTTTTGGCCAGGTACTAGTGACCTGAATTAGCCACCGTGAGAACGGGCTACTGGGTTTGACGGACCTTTGGTCTGACCCAGTAGGGCTATTCTTAGGTTCTTAACCCTGTAGAACTTTACGATTCCTGACTTTTCAGAAGGCCGAGGTTTCCTGATTGCTGAGCAAACCCATTTCGCATTTCATAAGAACATAAGAACATAAGCAGTGCCTCCGCCGGGTCAGACCATAGGTCCATCCTGCCCAGCAGTCCGCTCCCGCGGCGGCCCAAACAGTTCACGACCTGTCTAAATCACCAGAAGGGGCCCCCATGCCTCCTTGGTTTCCTAATTGAGTCCTATCTTCCTTTCAAAGTCCTGGCCCTCCGGTCTACCACCTGCACGACCTGGTTGGGTTTCTACATTTATTTTCTGGTTAGCTTTCTCAGTATCCCACGATCCCTTTATCCCTCAGGAATCCATCCAGTCTCTGTTTGAATCCCTGTACCGTACTCTGCCTGATCACTTCCTCCGGTAGCGCATTCCAAGTGTCCACGACCCTCTGGGTGAAAAAAAACTTCCTTGCATTCGTTTTGAACCTATCTCCCTTCAGTTTCTCCGAATTTCATTGTGTACTTTTTAATTACGACACAGCCAAATCAAGAATCAATGAATAATCTCTTTAGAAAACAGGGGGGGTTTCCTTTTATTCTTTTCCATACCAAAGACAAGGGCCTGAAGGAGGAGTTAAAAAGCGAAGATTATCTAACACGCAAAGGGAAAAAAACATGAATAAATATACACTAAAAAGATCACACTTTAATACATCCTTATTTGGGATGTGCATAGAAAAACCTTGTGGTTTGTTTTCTGATCATTTTTTGGACTTCTGCATGCTAATTCATAGGTTTACATCTATCAAACGGATTTTGTTCTTTTTGTAGAATGAAACTTCCTTAATCCCTAAGGCGGTACTTTTAATAGGGCAGAGAAAGGATCTTTTCTTACACAAACAAAATCGATGCATCACATAATTTTTAGGCTTTGCGCAGCTGAATAATGAGGACAGAAGCGCAAAGCTCCAGGAATCCCATTCCATAAACGCAGCCCAGCTACTGAAAAAGTGTTCACCGGGGAGGGACCAGGCGGAGGCAGCATTTACCATAAGGAAATGACAGGCCGGGTTATAAGTGGTGGCAGAGACCTCATCAATCCGTCTGTGCGCTGTTCCCCTTAAAGTGCTGGTTATTTACAGGGTGACCTCCTTCCATTCACTTACTGTAAACAGAGGTCATTAAGATTTACAGCAAAATTTTTTCATTTCACCTTGGCATAGATTATCATAATTCTCACCAGCAGCTCATTATAAGGAAAGAGCCCTGATCTGAGGTGACAATTTGCCACTGTCGCCCATAGATCTAAAGCTATCACACCTTTGACTGTCAAAAATTTATTAACATCACAAGTCTTAAATAATCAGACTGAGGTGCCTCTAGAAAACCTGACATTTAGTGAACTGCGCTTTCTCCCCATTACTTACCTTCCATTTGCGTTATGTCTGCTTGAGTACTTCCCCCGAGTTTATCTGTCACTTGTGTACAAAGAGAGAAGCCCTGTCGCTGCATAGTGAGCGTCTCTCACGGGCTGAGAAATGAAGATGGGGGTTTTTTCAGCAGTTTCTCATTTCTTAAAATTAAGAGCACGTCAAGTTGGAAATGTGCAGTGGTTTCAAACGGTTTCCATAAGGCCAGGAGAATCGAGTTAACTGCAATGGTAGCAACGCAAAAGTTTAAAAAGAAATCGTTAGTGAGAAGAATCCATTCGACCTTTTCACAATGCACCATTCAACTACCACATATACTCGAATATAAGCCGACCCAAATATAAACCGAGGTAACCTTATGTCCCCCAAAAAAGGAGGCAAAAAGGTTGTCTCGAATCTAAACCGAATTGTGTGTGGGAGGGTAATATTCAAGCACCCCCTTATCCCTCCCCTGCCCTGCCTGGCTCTGCAAGCAGCCCCCTTCCTGCCCTGCCCTGCCAGGCTCTGCATCCTGTTCCCCTTCCCTCCCTGCTCTGCATCCAGCCTCCTCTCTCCCTCCCCTGCCCTGCCAGTCTCTGCACCTAGACGCACTCCTTCCCTGCCCTGCCCTGCTAGGTTCTGTACCTGTCTCCTTTCCCCCCCCCCCCAATAACTTACAGGCCTCCACTTGTCCCCCCTCCCCCTCTCCCAATACCTTACGGGCCTGCCATAATACTTGGTGGGCCAGGACAGGAGGGATCCATCCCGTATATTGCCCCAGCCAACTTTAATTATTTTTATCTCCTTCTCGCCATCTCCACCCCTCCCCCCGTGTACCTTTTAAATCCCTGGCGATCAGCGGTGAACAGTGAAAGGAGCGACCTTCCCTCACTTCTGCTCATGCAGAGCTGCTAGCTGATTGGTTGATAAAAGTCCTCGCGGTCCCACAAGAACTCAGAGCACCGAATCAGCTATCAGCTCTGCACAGGCAGGAGCGAAAGAAGGTCACTCCTGCTGGGCCACCAAGAATTTAAAAGGTACAGGGGGGGAGAGAGGTAAAACTTCTTAGAGACGGCTAGGACAGGAGGTAGGAGGGATCCCTCCTGTCCCGGCCCACAGCTAAACCACCAGGTCTTACAGAAGGCCCAGCAGAGGCCTGCAACAGGTTTAGGAGGGGGGCGGGTTAGCGCTGACCCCAAAATAAACCGAGACCCCCATTTTTGGCCTGTTTTTTTTTTTTGCCCAAAAATCTTGGTTTATATTCGAGTATATACGGTAACTATTTCTTAGCACCTGGATTAGCATGCAGTAATTTGGGAGTTACCATAGCGCTTAACATAGCTTAGTAAAAAGGCCCCATATAGAATTTTTTGTGTTTTTTTTTTTTAAACAATGCCAGCCTTCTCCTTTATGCCCAGCTGCAGCAGTTCCAATAACAATGGCATTTCAGACACCACTAGGAAATATCTGCCCTTCTCTCTCCGGTTACGTTTTCTAGATGGGCACAAGCCTCTTAGGAGTGATGCTTTTCCCAAGAGTATGGAGCAGCCCCAGCTGACCATCCGCCAGGCCACCATTCAAAGGAGCAGGTAAAACTTTAACCAGCTTGTCTTTGGGGCAGAAAGAAAGACAGTCCCATTCACCGGCATGATGAATTGCTCCTGTCAAAACAACATGAATGCCCATATTGAAGTCTCTGTTCCCTTTCTTCCCCCCTCTTCCTCCGCACAGCACCTCTCCTTGTTAACCACCGCTTACTGGCAGCGTAGGCATCGAGAAACCCCCTGGACCGGGCTGCGTAGAGCTGTCACAGAAGGAAAATGACACGAAACAGAGGGGAAAGACAATGGAGAGCGAAGGAGCTCTTGTGACTTTTCTAGAGCGAAACCACTAACGGGTCTGATCAGGACCAGCTAAGCCAGAGAGAGTCAGTCATAGCCTGGGGTGGACACCCCTATTTCTCTCCTGCTACCCCACCCTCTATCCAGATAACATCAGAAAATGGCATGTACCAAGTTGGTCCCAGCAGTTGAACTGGTTTTATGCTATGTTTTCTTCAACCTTTTTTAACTGGAGATTAATTTACTTATTTAAAATTCTTAGGGCTCCTTTTACAAAGGCGTGAGTTTTTCCAGCTAGCACGCGCTAATCTTGTGCGTGTGCTAAAAATGTTAGCACGCCTTAGTAAAAGGAGCCCTCAGTTATGTAAAACTATCTACCAATCTAAGCCTTCAATAAATATTGATAATCATCACACATAATCCTAAAATAGTAAAAATACAACATAAAATGTTAAAATTACAATTCAGCTAAAAATAAAAATGTTAAATCATCAAAAAAAAAACCCAAAACCAAGACAGAGCTGTAAACCAGCACATTACTATATAGTCGTTTGTCTGGTTTGCCCCATCCCTCTCTCTCTCTCTTTATTCCTGTTCTTTCTTTTTCTTTCTCTCTCCGCTCTCATTTTTCTCGTTCTTCTCCTGTAAACAGAGATTCACTCAGTCCTGGTTTTTGAACAGTTGAAAGAAACCCGTTGCCTACAATTAATACATAACACCTATTTCAAGACCAAGACCCTTAATGCCCCTTTTCTATCCTCCTCCTCCCCCCCCCTTCTGATCTACTCCCCTCCCCCGTCTCCCTCCTCTCCCCCCTACTTCTCTCCTTGCTGTTTGCAACTCTACGATCAATTTGATATGTAACCATTTGTAATCTCTGTCTAACTAATGTGAACCGCCTAGAACTCGTCGGGGTATGGCGGTATACAAAAATAAAGTTATTATTATTATTATTATTATTATTATTAAACTTCTCTTCCACGCCAAAAAATACAATCATGTTACTCCCCTTCTCCGCAAAGCTCATTGGCTGCCCTTCTCTCACCGTTCTACCTATATAATATTACTTCTTGCTTTCAAAACAAAAAACACGCATCAACCAACCTTCCTTTTCATTCCATATGCATCTTGCAGAACTCTCCGATCTAGTAATCAAAACCTGCTCACCATTCCTCCAATAATAATAATAATTTATTTCTTATATACCGCTATACCGTGAAGTTCGAAGCAGTTTACAATAAAGATACGTTTGACAGTACATGGGATAGAAACGGTTTACAATACAGATATGTTTAGTCAGTACATGGGATGCAAGTGGGTTACTATCAAGGTGCATTTTGTCAGTGTAAGGGATACAGGTGGGTTACCATAAAGATACATTTAGTCAGTACATGAGATTCAAGGTGGAAAGTATAATTAGTTTCGGGCCTTGGAATTAGGGGGCGCAAATTCATTTTCTCTGTGGCAGCTCTCCCCACTGATCTTCGTTTAGAAAACTATTTTGATAAATTCAGATCCAAACTTAAGACGTTCCTCTTTAAAGACGCCTTTTCCTTGTAAATACTATTTCCTTTGAAATTCAATTATCCTTTTCAGAATTCTTAAGGCAACCAAAACGCTTTTTTTTTTTTTTTTTTTTAGAAGCAACCTCCACAGCCTAATTGTACCTCCCCCTCCCATTTTTATTTTTATCTCGATGTATTTATTACCTTCCCATCCTTTCCTAATGTATCATGTACGTTCATGCGTAAATGTTTCCCCTTTTTTTTTTTTTATAGCTTAGCCAAGTTTTTATTCTTTTTTAAACTTTTACTACATATTATTGCAAAAAAACAGTCTATCAAAAATAAAGAAAACTTGAAACTTGAATCCTACAAGTCTCTCCTTTTTTATCACCCAGACGTCTTGTCCTGTTCCTAGAACCAAGTCTGGGATCTAGCACCACGAGAATCCCCACCTCGGCACACAGAACTGCATCAGGGACTGTTCAATTAGGTTCATTCTGGAAACCTGTGATCATGGATCCTGCCTCCAGCCAGCAGGAGTCAACCTTAAGCTACTTTTTCGTAAAACGGGTGGTAAGCTAAGTGCACAAATGTAGAAACCTACCTTTAGGCGTTATTTATATAACCGGGACCCTACTGCCTACAAAATAAATGTTGATAAAAGTTCCTGCATTAACACAGGGCTATTTTATGGCTGTAGTAAAAATGGCCTTAGCATGCGTGAAAAACCTGCGTAAGAGTGCGATAAAGTCATGTTTTAAGAACATAAGAAATGCCTCTACTGGGTCAGACCTGAGGTCCATCGTGCCCAGCAGTCCGCTCACGCGGCGGCCCAACAGGTCCAGGACCTGCGCAGTAATCCTCTATCTATACCCCTCTATCCCCTTTTCCAGCAGGAAATTGTCCAATCCCTTCTTGAACCCCAATACCGTACTCTGCCCTTTACAAAAGTACCCCTAAGGGGAATTTTACCATGTGTCCAAAATATCTCAGATTCAGCAGTAACCAACTTTCCTTCTAAATGTGTCAAGGCCAAACTGTTCACCTAAAAACAGTCAGCTTTTACATAGGGTTATCATATGGCTCCAGAAAAAGGAGGATGTATTACTGTGTCCAGCACTGGTCTCCCTACTTAAAGAAGGATATAGCAATACTGGAGAGGGTGCAGAGGAGAGCGACGAAGCTAGTTAAAAATATGGAGAACTTGAGCTACAATGAACGCCTCGGAAAACTGGGATTGTTCACCCTCGAGAAGAGAAGAATGCGCGGGGATCTGATAGAGACTTTTAAAATACTAAAAGGAATCGACAAAATAGAGCAAGAAACAACGTTATTCACGTCGTCAAATGTGACTCGGACAAGAGGTCATGGACTGAAACTGAAGGGAGACAGGACCAGGACGAATGTCAGAAAATGCTGTTTCACGCAGCGAGTGGTGGACGGCTGGACGCCTGGAACGCACTCCCGGAAGAGGTTGTGGCGGAAACGACCATTCTAGGATTTAAGGGCAAGTTGGACGCACATCTTCTTGCAAGACACATTGAGGGATACGAGTGACCAAGGTCCTCGACGGGGGACACCTAGCTGAGCCTACGCGGGTGAAGACCACTGGACTAGATGGACCCACGGTCTGATCCGGTGCGGGCATTTCTTATGTTCTTATGAGACATCCGGGTTTTACTGCCATTGCTTGCAGTGTAAGTAAAACTCGGATGTCTCAATCCGTCTTCCTTTTTCTGGAGCCATATGGTAACCCTACTTTTACAAAGAAGCATTCTTGATGAAGCCTGAAGGTTTTACTATGGTGGCAAGTCAACAGCAAGCAGCTCAGCTTACGATACGATTTTTTTACATTTCAAATTGGGAAAATAAAATACAAGTGAGCTCTCTGCATTCACAAGTAGCACATCTACTGCTGTGTTAGCCGCATTACTGATAAAACATGCCTCAGGTGGAATTCGTTGCTAACTCCATCAAAAAATGCAGCGATATTAATAGCATCACGAATAATTATCAGTGCTTACTAATTCATTAACCCCTGGTACAGAAGCAGCAGACCCACAGATCGTGGCTGTGTCACAGAGCAATGCATAGGCTTCATCTCGTCCCTTGCTAATGACTCTGCCACTGCTGGTTACAGGTCTCTCAAAGAGTACTTCAGATCGGACCTTCTCTCCGCTGTGGACAATCCTCACATCCATCACTTCAAAGCAATGCTGCCCTTAAAAGATGGTTTAAAAATGAAGGGGCCCCTTTATCAAACGGCGGTAAAAAGTGCCCTTAGCGCACCATTTATATTAAAAAAAATAAATAAAATTTTTTTAATAATAATAACATTTTTTTACCTTTCCTCACGTTCCTTCCATTCATGGCTCTTTCTTTTCTTTTTTTTTTAAAAAAGCATTAGCTTTGTAACTTTCTCCCTTTTTTCCTTATGTATTCAAGTTTGTCTATGTCTGTCCGTCTAACCCATTTTAAGCAGTACATTGAATTGTATGTTTATTTTATATTTTATTGTAACTCGCTTAGTAAATTATAGATAAGCGATTTATCAAATCTAAATAAACTTGAAACTTGAACTTTACACGGGTCATTCCTACGTATTAAGGCCATTTTTACTGCTGGGTTAAAAGGGATAGTTGTCAGAATTTTTCAACAATGGCCACGTGCTAAAGTTCGCATAAGCCCATGTCCACCCACAAAGTGGAACCAGACCAGTCTTAATCTATTTGTGATGATAATTTAAATTAAATTAATATATATCGAAGGTGGAAAAAAAAAAAAACACCTCGGTGGGTGAGACAGACTGCACCAATGAAAATCATTCTGCATCGAAGTGGAAGAAGATATCTTCCTTCTCAAGGGTCCCGCGGCAACCAGGGGGCACCCGTGGAAAATCAGGGGCGGGAAACTGCACGGGGACACCAGGAAATTCTTTTTCACTGAAAGGGTGGTTGATCGCTGGAATAGTCTTCCACTTCAGGTCACTGAGGCCAGCAGCGTGCCTGATTTTAAGGCCAAATAGGATAGACATGTGGGATCTATTCACTGAGTTAGGTGGGGGAGGGTCATTTGCGGTGGGCAGACTAGATGGGCCGTGGCCCTTATCTGCCGTCTATTTCTATGTTTCTATGTTTCTACTGTAAATACCCACCTCAATTCAATCTGGTTTTATAAATGGGACAGTTTATAAAAAAAAAAAAAAAAATACAGCGCTTATCTATTAAATGTCAAAGTGTACAGTGCTGTGTACGCTGTGTGATAAATAGTAGAAGTTTTTTTTCAATGGACAGTATATCAAGCCTTCATTAAACTTGGGGCTCCTTTTACGAAGGCACGCTGGGGCCTTAACATACGGAATAGCGAGCGCTACCGCCTCCTTTTGAGCAGGCGGTAGATTTTTGGCCAGCGAGCCTTCGTAAAAAGAGCCCTTGAACTCCGTTTGCAAAAGGAGACAAGGACGTCCGTGTCCAAAAAGACCCGATACTTAGCATGTCCAGCTTACTGAAAGATGCTCCAGCTGCGCGGTTCTCCACAAGGGAAGTCACAGAAGGTATTTTTCAGCCCCTGGAGGTCTCATAATTTTAAAAAATATTTTTTAAAAGGCGGGGGGGGGGGGGGAAGGTTAACCCAGTAGAAGAGGCTCTTGCTAAGCTGGCTGGTCATCAGAATTCAGCAGCACTTAGCTGCCTAGGTGATGGGCGGTCCAGAGGCGGAGATTGGGTGAAACCACAAGTGGACCAGTTAACTAACCGGTCTGGTAACTGGCCAAGTTAACCAGCTAGGGCAGAAAAAAGGCTGTCCTAACTTTATGCTCCATGTTAACTTTGCCCCAGTGACTGGTTAACTTCTGGGTCAGCTTTGCCCGTCGCTGTGACCTGCTGGATATCGACTCCATAGATTCCCCCCCTCCCCTCCCCCAACCTTAAACCAGAACCCCTTGAAACCTCTATGGAGTGTCGTTCTCCATATGTAAAAATCATTACACGGATATGTCATCTATAGGTCCAGATGTTGCTACGGAGATGCTTTTATAAGAAGGGTCATCTCCCAAATTCTATAGAAAGCACTGCAAATTGCGCCTGCCAATGATGAGCCAATTGGTGCCGAGAATTGAAATCTTAATGATCAGTTATTGGTGAAAATTGACATGAATTAGACGCCTCTCGCCCTACTCGTCAACCGATTATAATGGAGGAGGTTTTTGACAATCTTGATAAAGCAGGATCCCTAATTGGGGCAACCAGTTGGCTTAGGTTATTTTTCAGCAAAAACATTGATGGTGCCTTTGTGTTTTCTGAAGTTCTGAAACCTTTTAGACAAGTGGGACTCGGTCCAATACTTTATGAGATTCTGGGCCTGATTCTTGAAACGCACGTCCCGACTGCAGGCTGTCTGGCAGCCAATCGGCATGCGCTGTTTTGTAAAAACCTGTTCAAGGAAGGATGCCTACATTATAGGCGTCTGTAGCTCATCTTCAGAGATGTGTGGGGATGCCCAAGGCAGAACATGGGCATGGTTTCACCGAGAAGTGGCACTGGGCCTACGTAAGCATGAGACAGACCCATAAATGTACGCCTGCAAAATACTAGCCTACATTTATGTGTCTGTTCAGCGATGTAGATGCAATTTTCATTAGGACGCCAACGTGATCAACGGCCGCCTCGTAGGCAATCCGCCGAGATCGGCAGCCGAAAGAAAATCAGGAGAATTGCACCGGTTGCCGGTGGAGGCGCGGGTGACGTTTAAGTTTGGCTGTTTTTGTTTCAAGATTTTGTTTGGTCTTACCCCCGAGTATTTAACCGATCTCTTCTCTTTTGCAACTAATAAACACAGGAGAAGTTAGGTGGGGGAGGGTCATTTGCGGTGGGCAGACTAGATGGGCCGTGGCCCTTATCTGCCGTCTATTTCTATGTTTCTATGTTTCTACTGTAAATACCCACCTCAATTCAATCCGGTTTTATAAATGGGACAGTTTATAAAAAATAAAAAAAATACAGCGCTTATCTATTAAATGTCAAAGTGTACAGTGCTGTGTACGCTGTGTGATAAATAGTAGAAGTTTTTTTTTCAATGGACAGTATATCAAGCCTTCATTATTTCATCTTTGAATTTCATCTTTCCGCCTGTAAAAGGTTGAAAAAAAAAATCACCAACATCTTTTGTCGTATCAGGCGGCTTTGTGGGGCAAGGATTTGGAACATTTGATCTTGTCCTCCAATTCTTATTTGGAATTTAGGAGGCATTTAAAGAACATACTTATTTTCTGAATATTTGGATAACCAACTTTTCTACCTAATTGTACATCGGATTTTTTGTAAACCCCATAGAACTTCACGGTCCTGCGGTACGTGTAAAAGTGGATTGTTATGCCCTCAATGTCCTGGTCTCACACTTTCATGAATTCAGATACAGTCTTCTCCGCCAGCAGGGCGTTCCCCACACCCACCATCCTTAGATTTTTCCCGAATCTGTCCCCTTCCATCGTCATCCTATGCCCCTCAAACCAGAGCTTCCTCTCAGTCAAAAAAGACTCGCCTCTTGTGCATTGAGTAATGGCAACCTTGATCCATTTATATTCATGTTAATGAGTTAGGCTATGTAGAAACATCTTTCAAGCATCACATCTCGAAAAATGAAAGCAGAAATACTGCTCTTTGTCCTGATCCAAAGCAGTACTGAAATCAAAATCCATGCTCCGTCTCTTAAAACCTGCCCTCACTCCATTCACCAGAGGGTCTTATCTCAGATCATAACCTAGTCTCAGACTGTACAGGATACCTAATCATTGGACAGAGACTGGAAAGCCTATCGACAGGGTATTTCAGCCCAAGTGCAAACAGCAGTATTCAGGGAAAGCTGATATGCAAAACCACCTACATCCAGATGCAAATACAGATCTGAAAATCACATCCAGGCTTATTTCAATTCCTCTTTCATCATAAATTTTCGGTCCATAACAGTGGCTAGGCATTGTTTCAATAGATGACACAGTCCATTTAGCATCACAGTTAAAAAAAAATAGACTTTCGCTCAGCTGGAGGGAGGCTGAACACCACATGAGAAAGCCATCATTTTGCTACAGTCCTGGGCACAGAGTTTAGCACTGCCTTGTCATAAAATAATGAATCACAATGGCCGGGAGGAATAGCGCTGATGAGCCCTGGAATGCCACAGGGACCCCAGCGGGCTGGACCAGACAAAGGCCACCCTTTCATAAGAGAAACAGTCCCAGCCAGCGCCATAACAAGCCATGCTGAAGGTCGAGACGAGAGGCCAATCCAAGACTTGTCTGCCCACAGGGCAAGAGAGAAGCCAGACTGTAATCAAAACAGAAAGATGCTTCAACTCTAGTGAGCACCTTACAAAGTTTGGTAAAGAATAAAGATCTCTTTGGAGTCCTGAATTCTCATTCCCTCCTCCTACATCAGGGGTGTCCAATGTCAGTCCTCGAGGGCCGCAATCCAGTCGGGTTTTCAGGATTTCCCCCATGAATATGCATGAGATCTATTAGCATACAATGAAACCAGTGCATGCAAATAGATCTCATGCATATTTATTGGGGAAATCCTGAAAACCCGACTGGATTGTGGCCCTCGAGGAGGGACTTTGACACCCCTGTCCTACATCTTCTGCTCAGAAGCTGAACAGTAATAAGAGCTTTTCATTTAGAAACAGACTGGTCAGAATTTCCCGAAAGATGTCTCTCAAACTGTACACACAGTGAATTGATTTATTAATTCCCCCCTCCACCCTCCTTATGAAGCTGCGTTAGGCTTTTTTTTATCGCGCTCCGATGTCCATAGAATTCCTATAAGCGTCAGAGCTAATACTGCCACCGCCAGTGATATAAAAGTCTAACGGGGCTTCACAAAAGGGGTCCTTTATCCTTATTTATTTATATGCTCATAATTTGTTTTTTGGGTAGCTGTGCTGCTTGCCTTAAATACGGTCTGAGGATTTCCTTTTGCCCTAGGGCAGGAGTAGGCAATTCCGGTCCTCGAGAGCCGGAGCCAGGTCAGGTTTTCAGGATCTCCACCATGAATATGTAGGAGGTGGATTTGCATGCACTGCCTCCTTGAGATGCAAATCTATCTCAGGAATATTTATTGTGGATATCCTGAAAAGAGTGTTATCTTATTCCGTTAAGTGCCAATTTGCAAAAACCTTGTTTCAGATCATTGATTGAACCGTATCCACGTCATTCTCTTCTTGGTTGGTCTGAGAACTTTCCAGCAGCCCCTCATAGTGTGAACAGATTCAGTCTCTGGTAACCAGAGCTGAGATTGTGATGTCATAATGCCTCATTCCACCAATAAGAGCCAACCTCATCAGTGATATCACAATGGCTTGGCTCACTTTTATTATATAGTTGAGGGGGGCATGAAAAGTTCTCAGCTCAACCAACCAACTTCCTCAATTCTGAGCGTTATTTTGCCGCTGTAGCTGAAAAGAGCGTTATCTTATTCCGTTAACTGCCAATTTGCAAAAACCTTGTTTCAGATCATTGATTGAACCGTATCCACGTCATTCTCTTCTTGGTTGGGCTGAGAACTTGGTACTTCTGTTATATCTCACATATCACTTTGTCACACCAGTTTGACAGTATTCCTTTAATTATTATAAATATGATTTATCTCATGTTTTTTGTTAGGACAGCTGATGAAGGCCCAGTGCCTTATATGGTCCATCTATTATCTTTTATAACAAAACATGGCCTGATTTTTACCACTTATAATAGCTTGTCTTTTTATTTTTCCTGCATCTCTCCAGGTACTGCTTAATTTTTGTCCGCTAGTTTTTATGACCTCAACAATAAATACACATGAGACAGCAGTGGCGTAGCGAGGGTGACTAATCCCTGGTGCAGTGACGCCCCTCTCCCACTCTCTTTCCCAGCCAGGAGCCCTTTCTGAGCAGTTAAATCACCTGAACCCTGGTTCCCAATTCTCAGTCCACTGCTCTAACCACTAGGCTTATTTCTTCCTAATCCAGAATACGAATCTCATGTAGCAGTAGCAAGCACTACCTATTAATTCTTCCAACCAGACTCGCAACCATTTGTACCAGGGATCAATCAGTTAGCTTAGCAGGGTTTAAAAAAGGCTTGGCTCATGTCCTAAAAGAGAAGTGCATAGGCCATTATTGACATGGCTTGGGGAAATCTGCTGCTTATTCCTAGGATAAACCACATATTTTACCACCTGGTAAACCTAGGATAAACCACCTGTTTTACTACTTGGGATCTTGCTAGATATTTGGAACCTGGGTTGGCCACTTTTGGAAACAGGATCCTGTGCTTGGTGGACCTTCGGTCTTTTCCAGTATGGCAATTCTTATGTTCTTATGTGAGCCAAGTATAGGATGATTAAGCCATTGTGACATCACTGCTGAGTTTGGCTCTTAGGCATTGGTGGAATCAGGCATTATGACATCATAATATGAACTCTGGAGTGCTGCTACTCCTTGAGATCTTGCCAGACACTTTTGACCTGGGTTGGTCATTGTTGGAAACAGGATACTGGCTTGAGGGACCTTCAGTCTGTCCCAGTATGACAACTCTTATGTTCTTATGTGAGTCAAGTACAGGCAGTCCCTGAGTCACAGACACCTGACTTAAGTATGACTCTTACTTAAGAACACGGTTGCAGCTTCATTTGATTTCACTGAGCAGTAAAGACTCCTTCTCTTCTCCTGTAGCAGATTCAGGAATGACGCATGGCCACATTAAGAACAGTGTGTGGTTGTGTATGCTGTACCTTAGAGGGAACACTGGTAGGGACAGCTGGGAGCAGAGGGAAGCAGCAAGAATCCTAAAATTGACAAGTTCTCAGTTACATACAAATCCAGCTTTAAAAACGTAACTCATTCTTAACCTGTACTCTATCAAGTGGGCAAGATTGAAATTAACACATTTACAGGATTTGAAGAATATTTCAACCAGCTGTTTGAGGGCCGCAGCGGAGGACTTCGAGGGCCACACGCTGGAGACCACTAGTGGTCAAGTCAAAAGCTTCCACGGCAGGTTTTGGCTAAGTCATTTGCTGGCAGAAAGAAGAGTTGGGGAGACGGAAGACCAGAAATCCACCTCGTCTCCCAACTCAAGTGTGCTATCCTCCACTTGGTAGGAATAATTAGGGTTACTGGATTTTACGTCAGTAAAATCCAGACCCCTCCCCCCCTTAGACCCGCCTCCCCAGGCCCACCCAGTTCCACCCATCCCCACCCCATTATGAACCACCATTGCCTGTTCGTTGGGCAGGAAGTCATCCGCGGATGCACGGATGCGACACGATGATGTCATGCATGTGCATGTGATGTCATCACCTTGCGTCCACATGTGCGCAGATGCCCCTTCCCGATGCGATTTATTTTCAAACCCCAGACAAGCCGTCTGGACCCCTGGGCGTGTCCGGGGAAATCCGGATGCCTGGTAACGTCTGCCTCTTCCTCTACCAGTTTTGCATGCAGTCAGAACCATGCCGGGCATGTTGGTGAAAAGTTCAGATGATCTGAGGGAAGAGGAAGGGGGGTGTTAATGCACTTATTTGCCTAGGACCTCCCAAATGATCAATCCTGGCCCTAAAGAAATGTTATGCAATGCTTTTCATAAGTGTCTGGGCCTAAAAATTCATTTACATGAAAGGAAGTGAACAAGATAAAAGGAGACTAAATGAAACAGGCCATCAAAGGTTTTCAAGTGTTTTAAGAATAATTTGCAATCTCCAAAGACACTAAATTACCTGAATTGTTTTCTGCAGTTGCAGACTATGAAGCTATTTGCAGTTAAAAGAAAAAAAAAAAAGGTTGGCTTCAAGTAATAAATATGAACTGAACCAGGACAAACATAATGAGCAAAGGTGAAATCATAATCTTGTCTTGTGGAGAGAGTTATACAACTCAGGAGCACCCCCTCTCTGTCCTTTCCTAGGCCAACACGAGCCTGTCCATTTCTTCAATGCTGTCTTGTACACAAAGGCCCTGATTCTATAAAGGGCGCCTAAATCACGCCTAATGCTGAGCGTGACTTAGGCATCCAAAGGACGCGGACGCCACTCGGTAGACGCGGCCATAATTTCACGGACTCCCATGTTTAAAACTAGCGCCTAACTCAATAGGCTTGGGCGCGGAATGGGCGTAGTTTGGGCAATGAATCGATATGGGCGTCCTTTGATTCATTTACATAACGCTGAGCAACCTAGGGCGTCCGTATAGTGCCTATATTGTAGGCGAATGAAAACCAGGTCTGCTTTCCTTCCCTAATCCCACTTTCTTTCAACTCCTCGTGCCCTGACTCCACCAGGACCGGCCATAAATTAAAACTATCCTTCCCCTCCCTGCATGGTATTCTCCAGGCAGGTAAACTGGGAAAATCACTTCTTTTCAAGGTCACAGGTCTCTGGAATGACCTTGCTGTCCCGCTGCGGAACCTGGGCTCCCTCCACTTTTTCCGCAGGCAACTGAAAACCTGGCTGTTCTCTAACATGTAATTTCTTTTCCCTTACTTTTCCACTCAATTTATAAACTTATGTAAACTTTTTCCTACCCTTTCTCATTTTTAAGTTCTTGTAAACCGTGCCGAGCTCTACTTCCGTGGAGATGATGCGGTATATAAACTTAAGGTTTAGTTTAGTTTGAGCTTAGTTTGGGCTTCACTTTTCAAAACCCAAACAAAGTGCCGGGTTTTGAAAAGTCGTCAGGATGCTCAGACAAGTCCTTGTAAATCTGGACGTCTGTAACCCTATTTTTTAAGTAGGTTTTTTGCTTTTTTTTTTTGGAGCTCCAGAATAGCATAGCTGGAATCTAAGCTTGTAGTTTGTTATGGGAACCCAGGCTCTCTTTCGGCTCAGGTAAGATAAAATTTCAACACACTTTATTTTTTGTTTCTAGTTATTTACGGTGTGTTCCCTTTTGGATTTGTCTAAGTTTCAAGTTTAATTAATTTTAATATACCGACCATCGACGTGCACCTGGCCGGTTTACAATGCTAAAAATGAAAAGTTAAAATAAATTTTTGTAGGGGGAGAAATGTGAACATTAAATAGACAAATTACAAATACGAACATGAGCTTGAGGGGAAAGTTAATATTTACATCATTAAAAACAAATTAATTAAAGGGAAGAGTGGGGGGGAGGATAAAACACCAGGAATGGGGATCGCTTCTTAAAAGCGGTTTGTGTTTATTTGGCAGACTGTTGGAAGGGAAATATTTAGACGCTATGGTGAATAAGAACGTTTTTAGTTTAGTCTTAAATTTATCGAGTGAATTTTCGAGGCGGAGTTGAGGTGGCATGGCGTTCCATAAGGTTGGAGCTTCGACGGAAGAGTTAGTTTTTCTAGTGTAGTAGAATTCTTTGATGGAAGGTATAGTCAGTAAATGTGGCCATGTGGGAGTTGGCTATTCAAGTTTCATTAGGATTTTCTATACCGCCTATCAAGGTTATCTAAGCGGTTTTACAATCAGGTGGGCTCACAATCTATCTAACGTACCTTGGGCACTGGAGAATTGAGTGACTTGCCCAGGGTCACAAGGAGCAGCGTGGGGTTTGAACCCACAACCCCAGGATGCTGAGGTTGTAGTTTCAACCACTGCGCCACACACTCCTCAATATTTTACTATTCTGGGAAAAACTTTTTACCACACTTAGTAAAAGGACCCCTTAACTCTTCACGTCCAGGGACAGAAGAAAATAGCTCCTGTACCTGAATATAACTCACCTTGAAGGCATGAGCTAAATCCCAAATCCCTTTCCTTCATTCTCTCCTGTAGGCCTCATTTCGAAGCAGTCTCTCTCCACCCAAAACACTATAAAAATAATAGTTTCTGTTCATTTAAACGCAGAGATACAGAGTAAGCCATGGAGCGCTTGGAAATGTTCAGACTTATGTTACACTAGAGTGTCATCCATAATTAATATGTGCGGATCTTCCGAGAACTGGACGTCCTTTCTACTTATATAGGAACTCAATGATTTTGTTTCCTCGTGAGATAAGAGGATTTTCTGTCTTGCAGATATAACAGAGTCGCCATAAATTGCAGTAAAGTGAGATAACACGCTGATGAATGGTAGGAAAATAAACCCTAAGTCTTGAATGTTTTAGGAAAGGAGTCAGGAGGCACGGTGGGATTTTGGGCTCTGCTCAAACATTTCCAAAGTTGTCAATAATATGACAGATTTATCACCTTAAAAAATTATAAACAACCCTGTTAAGGCCTGTCATGAAACAGCAAAGTATGAACAGACCACATATTCTAGTCTTACGTTACTCAGAAATAAATTGAAATGCTTACAATGAATTGAAAGTGTCCTCAGATGGACAAGTGCCTTACGGAATGGTGGTTCAATGGAATTCCTTTACTGGTTGGGGGCTGGCCCCACATTTTCTCATCCTGTGAACAACAAACTCTAACCCCAACCCACCCACCTCCCAATATAAAAAAGAGTGGATGTTTGGGCAGACTGGATGGACCATTCAGGTCTTTATCTGCCGTCATTTACTTTGGTTCTAGATTGTCTAATTGCCCCACTCCCCGGCCCTCTCCCTCCCTCTAACATAAATTCCCTGATAGTCTAGTGGTTCTCTCCCTCCTCCCCCCATCCCATAAAAAATGTCCTGGTAGTCTAATACCCCCAACACCCACTCATCCCTCTCTCTCTTGCTCCTGCTTCCAAGTGCTGCCATCTGCAAAATGGCTGTGCCCTGCTCCACATGATGCATTCTGGGATGCACTGGACAGAACCTGTTTAAAAAGGAGAAATGCTAAGGGGCATTAAAACCATCTGAGCATACTGAAGCCATGTCAGCATTGTCTGACCAGTAAAACATGCTGTGAAACTGGGTTAAAGCCATACTAAAGCTTAGTACTTCAGCCCCTGAATTTGGCAGAGGATTGCACTACAAATTTTAATCAGTGAAGGTCCTGGGCCAATGCCCATACACTAGGGCTCTTTCTGGAACCCCATGAGGAAAAGTCCATAATCTGTTATTGAGAAAGACATGGGGGAAGCCACTGCTTGCCCTGGATCGGTGGCATGGAATGTTGCTACTCTTTGGGATTCTGGAATCTTGTTACTCTCTGGAATTCTGGAATCTTGTTATTCTTTGAGATTATGAATGGAATGTTGCTACTCTTTGGGTTTTAGCCAGGAACTAGTGACCTGGATTGGCCACCATGAGAACGGGCTACTGGGCTTGATGGACCTTTGGTCTGACCCAGTTAGACTATTCTTATGTTCTTTTGCATGCATGGATCGTGAATCCAGCCACTAGGGGTCACACTTAAGCAATTACCCCAACTTCTATCCATAGGGAACCTGTGAACCAGTAGCGTACCTGGGGGGGGGCGGCGGTCCACCCCGGATGCACACCCCAAGGGGGTGCACAGGAGAGAACTGAGTGTTCTCCCTAGGGCAGGGGTGCCCAATTCGACGGGTAGCTCGCCAAGGCAAAGTGAGTCGATCACCCAGGACTCACTTTGCCTTGGCGATCTATCGGGCCAATCAGTCTTCCTCTTCCCGATGTCAATTCTGCCGTTGGAGAGGAAGTTCGGGCCAGCCAATCGCTGCCTGGCTGGGCGGAACTTCCTCTCCGATGGCAGAATTGACGTCGGGGAGAGGAATGCTGGTCGGCCCGAAGCAGGGAGAGCATGGGGTGGCGTCGGCTTTGGGGCCTGTTATCCATTGGTGGCGGTTTGGGTCCTGTTCCCCGATGGCAGCGGCAGTGGCAGTGGCTTGGGGAAGGGCAGGGAGAAAGAAAGAAAGGGGGCAGGCAGGGAGAAAGAAGGAAAGAAGAGAAACAGAAAAAAAGAAAGGGGGCATGAAGAGAGAAAGAAAGAAAGGTCAGGGAGAGAGGAAAAAAAAGTTGGGGGAGGGAATGAGGTATGAAGGAGAAGAAGCATACAGGCTGAAAGAAAGATTGGATGCACAGTCAGAAGAAGAAAGTGCAACCAGAGACTCATGAAATCACCAGACAAGGTAGGAAAAATTATTTTATTTTAAATTTAGTGATCAAAATGTGTCTGAATTTATATCTGCTGTCTATATTTTACAATATGGTCCCCTTTTACTAAACCGCAATAGTGGTTTTTAGCGCAGGGAGCCTATGAGCGTCCAGAGCAGCGCTGGGCATTCAACGCAGCTCCCTGCGCTAAAAACTGCTATTGTGGTTTAGTAAAAAGGGAGGGGGGTGCGTATTTGTCTATTTTTGTATGGTTGTTACTGAGGTGACAGTGCATAGAGTCATCTGCTTTGACCTCTTTGAAAAAACCCCGGAATAGGAATGATAATTAACAATTCTATGCGTACAGTGTGCGTTGTGTTTTTTTAAAATTTTATTGTTGGTAGATCATTTTGACTTGGCCACAAAGGTAAGGGGGAGGGAGGGAGGGGAGCTGCTGAAAGACATCTAGTAATCCTTGTAGGCTTGACAGTGCAGGGAATTATTTTTGTAAAATCATGTTTTGTTATGTGATTGGCATTATTTAGACTTTAATTTCTATGAATGAATAGAATGAAATTGCTTGTTTTTATGTGTGTGCACTGAAGGAAAGTGGACAGAGAGTGGGCTGAGGATGCTGAAGGGAAATGAGGAAGAGAGAGTGGGGAGAAGACGCTGATTTATAAATTGACAATTGTACAGAATATTGTTTCTTTTTATATTTTAATATAAACAATTCAAGGCTTGTGTGGATGGAATCAGGTGGTTTATGGGGATGGGGACCGAGCTTACGGGGATTAGTCCAATAAAATGGTATTTTTTTTATTTCTCATTATTTGTTTTATTTTTATTTGTTAATTTGTAAAGTGGTGATTGTTATGTATCCGTTTTTTCAAATTTACATCTACTGTCTTTATATTTTGCACTGTATTAGAGGACATGTGTTACTGTTTTTGTGGTGTTGCATTGTATCCAGGGTCTGGTTTCTTGGCGGTTCAATTTAACTTTTGTCTACATATTTCTATTTTTAGTTTGTGATTATTCCATATTGGGCGAGGGTGTATCTCTGTTCTGTGTGTATGAAAAGAACATAGTTTTCAGTTGGCATTGACTACAGGATCAATTGACTGTGCGGGATCTGGCTTGTTTAGTTTTACAATGTATGTGTTGGTGTTCTAGTGGTCACTGCAGTGTTTAAGATGCTGCCTTTTCCTAGGTACACTCTTGTTGTGCGATATGTGAATTGTTACTAAAAATCACATTTTTCATATAGATGGGGGGTGTCAAAAAATGATGGGCGCCGGGTGCCACATACCCTAGGTACGCCACTGCTGTGAACCCTACCTGCATCCGTAGCATCCCCTTGCTTAGCACTATCGCAAGGGATCACCCTGGGGGCTTTTCTCATGAACTGATCTGGAGCAACCAGGCCCATCTTTGATTTTTGTCTTATTTGGGTGAGGGGGTTATGTTTTTTGCTTGTTTTGATGGGGGGTGTTCTTTTTGCTGGGTCTTTATAGCTCCAGCTTATGGCTATAAGCCTCTGCTTACAGCTATCCAGGGTGGTTACTGCTCTTTTATATCTCTTTTCCTCGCTTTTTAGGTAAACCAAGAGTCATGATCTACCGTCTGGAATATGAAATTGTGGTCCCTGAATCTGGTCACTAGATGTCGCCGTTGAGCAACGACTGGGGAGACCCTCCACCGCAGCACTTGCTTGAGTATTGACCTGAGAATGACTCGGCTCTTTGTACAGCGGAATGGAGCACTGTTGCCGAGTCGCCAAGTCATGCCAGAGCAAATGCTCATTTTGATCCTGCCTTTATCCGCTAGGAATTAAAGAGATCCTAGATTCCAAATTTCCCATAATCTAAACTTTTCTCTCGCGTTTGCTAGCTGCAGCACATCTGCCACGATGGCTCCCAGTCCTCCGACTTCATTGCTGTTCTATTTCTGAATGTTTGTATATGGTTCACACAGTATCGTTTATCTTGAGACATGTCAAATCTAAAAATGTTACCTCTTGTCACTGTCAGCGTAAATGCCAGAAATTAGCTCTCTTTCATTGGAAAACGGAATAATTAATTTTGCAACCATTTTCAAAAGTGCTAATTAATGGGTTTTACAAACTCGATTTGTCAGAACACATCTTGAAGTTTGCTTCCCCTGAGGGAGAATGGTGCTCATCCCCTCTCTTTCCCCTCCTGACATTTCAGCTATTACAGCTTCAGCTGCTTGAAGGAATTATTTGTGGCAAACAGTGATGGTGATTTCTCAGCCTTTTGTCATTCACTGAGCCACGTTGGCATGAAGTCAAGTCTCAAGAGAGTCACTTTTTGATAGTAATATTTTCATTAATAGACTTTCCTAGATTTTACTTAGAGGACAACGAACTAAGGGGAGCAAACTTTGCGCAATTTTTTTGTACTGTCACTTACATATAAATATGCTGATGAAAAAATAGTACGTCTCCTTTTGCTCTAGGTTTTTTTTTGGGGGGGGCAGGGGATTCAATAAAATTCAGCCTAGAAAGCAAATTTCTTGGAGTGTTTTGCACTAATGGACCCTTTCACTGAAATGTGGTTGTTTCTGCAGCATGATGGGTTCCCTGTTCCCACTGCAAATTACTCCTAGGTTCCCCTTCGTTAGGGGTCTGACTTGGGTAACCAGAACCCCCTTCTCTACTTTTGCTGTATCTAGTTGACTAGGTCCTTTGCATTGAATGGGTAGCGGCTGTGCAGAGGGGTTTATACCCCTCGCAATGTAATCTCCTCCACGTGTATATCTTACCTGTTTGTCAGCTTTTGAATATGTAAAGAAGCTATTAAAAGTTTTTATAAAATGCATTTATCCCTTGTTATTTTTATTTATTTAAAATATTTATATCCTGCATATGTAAAAATCTGTGCAGGTTCCAAAAAAACAAACAAACAAAAAAAACCCCACACATAAAATAAGCAAACAGACACACCCTAACATTAAAATAGTAAACATACCACACTTAAACTTTCTCAAAATACACATGCTAAAAAAAAAACTTAAATAATCATCTAATTCTTCAAAACATATGAATAAAAACAACAATAATGTCAAAAACCCATCACAGATTTTTCAAAAGCCTTCAATATTTATTTATTTAGAATTATTTGTAACCCACCTATCTACAAATCTACGCAAAGGAACAATAGAAACAGACAAAATCAGCAAATGACAAACAACAGAATACGACACAACACGTCAAAAATGTTATAAAAACATGTAAGCATCTTCGCACAAACACAATATGCTCGTATATCTTCAAAAAGACACTTCAGTGCTAATACGGCCCACAGACCAACACAGAAAAGCAGCATCTCATACACACACACACAGCTGGTACCAAAAGTGAGTTCAAATGACACAACCCGACAGGGCATTCCACAAGACCGGGCCCTGGACGGACAGCAGAGATTTACACTTGCCAGTACAGTACTCCCCCGATATTCGCAGGGGTTTCGTTGCGAATTTTGAAAAAACTGCGAATGCGGTTTTTCGCCTGTGAAAAGGCAGGAGAGGGCAGCTGGAGCGCCGGCGAGTAAAGAAAATCACTCGCGGTCTGCTCCGACCACCTCTTCCTGTTACTAAAGTAAAGCTACACCAATCAGGAGCTGCTTTGATGGGCAGCTCCTGATTGGTGTAGCCCGACTTTAGTACAGGAAGAGGCGGTCGGAGAATACTGCGAATTAGTGAATCCGCGAACCGCACATTTGCGGGGGAACACTAATATATCTGAACAGTACAAGAGCATAGTACGACCTATTCCGCCTCTAGTGTCTGTAAGCGCAGCCAGTGATGTAGTAAGGGTGAGCAGTGCCAAGGGCGATGGCGTCTCCCCGCCCCTGGCTTGAGGTTGCTGTCCACGTCATTATTGGCTCGCTCTTTGACGTCACTTCCTAGGCGCGGTTCCCGGAAGTGACATTGGAGAGAGCGCCGATGCCAACGGGGACAGCCGGGAAGTCAAAAAGGCACAGGGGGAGGCAAAGGGCGCTCGGCAAGGAGAGGAGTGGGGGGGGTGGAGAGAAGGAGGGGTATCGCGCCCTCATTCTACGCCACCGAGTGCAACACATGGAATTTTAGAAAAGAAGGCCAGCAGTTTTTTTGCTTTTTGTTCTAGTTCTTTTAATTTTGCATCCTTTTTACTATGATTTCAATTTGGTCCAATTTAACAAACTTTATTTAATCACTTCTTTCTGGGTGAACCACCCCTGCTGGGCCGTCAACGGCAGAATTCTTCTCGTCTTACTCGCCGGTGAGGTTGAGACGCTTGGCCGTCGTGGTGGGGAGTGCGGAGAGGAACTGGCAGCTTTGGGCGGCACCCAGAAGACTCTCGGTGATCAGGAACGGGGGCTTGCTGGCAGGGGACGAGCTCGGCTCCGAAGCCAACAGCTATGCGGCCGATGGGAAGATCGACCGCTTGTGGCTTCGTTGTGGAGTCTGGGAGCCTGCTGTAAGGGTCCTGCCTCGGCGGTGCCTGTCTCTGCCTGGTGCTCGTCGTGTGACGCAGTGTTTTGAGAGTTTCAGCTGATGTCTGCTGCTTCTTCCCTGGTCGCTGCTTGCCCGGGGTGGTTCGTCTTAGGCTGACTCCTTCATCGGTGTCCTTACACTAGATTTGACTGATATTACAATGTCATTTCAATTTTATTTCATTGATCTTTTGCCAGGTTTTTATTTTTATGGTCTTTTTGTTTTACTTTTTTCTTTTAACTCTAACTACCTTTTGCAGCAGGGACGGAGATTATTTTTTTATAGCTTCATTTAAATTTTTATTACATTTTGCTTTCCTTCCCATTCCATTTTATAAACATAAAGGGGCTCATAATCAAAACGGAAATACGTCTAAAAACCAGCCTTGGACGATCAGTAAGGCAAGTCGTGCAAGTGCCGATAATCGAACCGGGTTTTAGCGGTATTTAAAAACGACTTAGGCCTTTTCAGTGCTGCTGTATGCCCAGAGCTAATAGGGGCGTTTTAGGGGAAGTGGTGAGGGCGGGATTTGGGCGGGACTTAGTCGTACTGCAAGTATAACCGAAAGTTTAAAGAGGCCGCCCAGACGGAACATATATATAGCAACTTAGGCGATTGAAACCCAGGACTAAGTGGCAAAAAGGTATCTAAAGTGCAATCCCACACACACTCCCTCGGTGATCACTGCCCCCTCTCCCCCCCCCCCACACCATAACAGTCGTAATAAAAACTCCAGAACATCAGCACCCGGCATAGGAAAGCCTAGTAGAGCAGCACAGAGGTGGCTTAAGTAGTCTGGGGCTATTGGGACTGTAGGCAGGTGGGTCTGGTAGGTTTGGGGGGGCTCACCATGACCTATAAGGGAGTTCTGGTGAGATGTTTATGTGGCACCCTTTTTGTGAAGTCCGCAGCAGTGTCCCGCTACTGTGTTGCCATGTCTGGGTGTCCAGTCGATCACTTTGCTGGCCCCTCCCACGCCCAAAATGTCTTGTTCTAGGCGTTTTTGACTTGGACGAGAATGGGGTCTAAAGACCAAACGGCTGGACGTATACTTTGACGATTTTCGAAAAAGAAAAATATTTTGGATGTATTTTTCGGGAATGGACTTTGGGCCCAAAACGGACTTAGACGTTTCTTTTGATTATGCCCCTCAAAGTTCCTACCATCTGCTCTTTAAGCTGCTAAGCAGCGATTGTGATCCCGTGCCGTGGTACGGTTTAATCTGTCTTAATGTTAACAATTTTCCTTGATGTACTTTTTGTTGTTCACTGCCTTGAACCAAAGGGCATTTTTTGCGGTCTACAAATAAAAACTTATGCCACCTGGACACATCAAGTACCAGATCTAAATACAGGCGCCCATCGTTTTGAAAACGGATGTCCCTTCCCCTTCTGCAATCGAATTTGAAAGTCCATTTTTGGCTCCTTCCTAGTTCCTCCCAAAACACATTCCGATCACTCTCCCTTGCCACAGTTTTAGACGTTCATATCATGGCTTTATTACACTGACATTTGGGCATCCTTGCAAAATGCAGATCTAAATCCTGATTTTCAAACATCCAAAACCCAAATAGAGCTTCTAAAATAAGCACCTTGGATAATACTGTCTAGATCAGGAGTCTCAAAGTCCCTCCTTGAGGGCTGCAATCCAGTCGGGTTTTCAGGATTTCCCCAATGAATATGCATTGAAAGCAGTGCGTTCACATAGATCTCATGCATATTCATTGGGGAAATCCTGAAAACCCGACTGGATTCAGCCCTCCTTAAGGGACTTTGGGGACCCCTGATGTATAGGTTACGTCTCTTACATGTTCTATATCAGGGATCTCAAAGTCCCTCCTTGAGGGCTGCAATCCAGTCGGGTTTTCAGGATTTCCCCAATGAATATGCATTGAAAGCAGTGCATGCACATAGATCTCATGCATATTCATTGGGGAAATCCTGAAAACCCGACTGGATTGCGGCCCTCAAGGAGGGACTTTGAGACTCCTGGTCTAGATTAACTTCAGCCTGGCCAGACCCACCTGAACAACTTGTCAATCTAATGAACTTGAGGGCTATTTTGGCAAGCTGGTTTCATACTATGCACTTTGGCCCCCAATCATCCCCTCAGCTCTTTAGGACACATTTTTATGGGATTTGTCTTCCCATCTTGTTGGATGAATTTGAAAAAAGGTTTTAATAATGCGACTATTAATGTTTTATTGTGTTTTAGTATTTTTAATATGCATGCATGTAATTTTGTAAACCGCAGAGTATTTATGCGGTATATCAATTTTTAAATAAATAAACAAGGGATTAAAGCATTTTCACAACAACGAGAGCTGCTGCACTGTCTAATGGTATCTTTTCATCATATTCTCATTCTCTTTCTCTTTCTCTCTTCTAGTCCTCTCTGTCTCGCTCTCACGCTCTCTGTATCTCTGCCTTTCACTCTTTCTGTATCTCTCATCTCTCTCCCTTCTTTCTTCCTTTCTGTATCTTTCTCTCATTTATCTGTCTCTTTTCCTCTCTCTCTCTTTATCTCTCATCTCTTTCTCTCTGCCTCTCTCACTCTTTCTGTACCTCTCATCTCTCTCCCTTCTTTCTCCCTTTCTGTATCTTTCTCTCATTTATCTGTCTCTTTTCCTCTCATCTCTTTCTCTCTGCCTCTCTCACTCTTTCTGTATCTCCCATCTCTCTCCCTTCTTTCTCCCTTTCTGTATCTTTCTCTCATTTATCTGTCTCTTTTCCTCTCTCTCTTTCTCTCTCATCTCATTCTCTCTGCCTCTCTCACTCTTTCTGTATCTCTCATCTCTCTCCCTTCTTTCTTCCTTTCTGTATCTTTCTCTCATTTATCTGTCTCTTTTCCTCTCTCTCTTTCTCTCTCATCTCATTCTCTCTGCCTCTCTCACTCTTTCTGTATCTCTCATCTCTCTCCCTTCTTTCTCCCTTTCTGTATCTTTCTCTCATTTATCTGTCTCTTTTCCTCTCTCTCTTTCTCTCTCATCTCATTCTCTCTGCCTCTCTCACTCTTTCTGTATCTCTCATCTCTCTCCCTTCTTTCTCCCTTTCTGTATCTTTCTCTCATTTATCTGTCTATTTTCCTCTCTCTCTTTCTCTGTGCCTCTCTCACTCTTTCTGTATCTCTCATCTCTCTCCCTTCTTTCTCCCTTTCTGTATCTTTCTCTAACTCTTTCTGTAGCTTTCTCTCATTTATCTGTCTCTTTTCCTCTCTCTCTTTCTCTCTGCCTCTCTCACTCTTTCTGTATCTCTCATCTCTCCCTTTCTGTATCTTTCTCTAACTCTTTCTGTAGCTTTCTCTCATTTACCTGTCTCTTTTCCTATCTCTCTTTCTCTCTCATCTCTTTCGCTCTACCTCTCTCCCTTCTTTCTCCCTTTCTGTATCTTTCTCTAACTCTTTCTGTAGCTTTCTCTCATTTATCTGTCTCTTTTCCTCTCTCTCTTTCTCTCTCATCTCTTTCTCTATACCTCTCTCACTCTTTCTGTATCTCTCATCTCTCTCCCTTCTTTCTCCCTTTCTGTATCTTTCTCTAACTCTTTCTGTAGCTTTCTCTCATTTATCTGTCTCTTTTCCTCTCTCTCTTTCTCTCTGCCTCTCTCACTCTTTCTGTATCTCTCATCTCTCCCTTTCTGTATCTTTCTCTAACTCTTTCTGTAGCTTTCTCTCATTTACCTGTCTCTTTTCCTATCTCTCTTTCTCTCTCATCTCTTTCTCTCTACCTCTCTCCCTTCTTTCTCCCTTTCTGTATCTTTCTCTAACTCTTTCTGTAGCTTTCTCTCATTTATCTGTCTCTTTTCCTCTCTCTCTCTTTCTCTCTCATCTCATTCTCTCTGCCTCTCTCACTCTTTCTGTATCTCTCATCTCTCTCCCTTCTTTCTCCCTTTCTGTATCTTTCTCTCATTTATCTGTCTCTTTTCCTCTCATCTCTTTCTCTCTGCTTCTCTCACTCTTTCTGTATCTCTCTCTCTCTAGGATTGGGCTCATTTAGTAAAAATTAGTTGAGAATGAAAAAAGCCCTAGTCTATTAGTGTTCTATTATTTCTCCCCCCCCCCCCGCGTGATGAATTGCCTGGTATTGAGATGGTAACTCCAGCCCTGGGATTCTGCAATCTCCTCCTGGTCCCTTGCGCAGACAGATGGGATGGTCCATGTGCTGACCGTGATTGATTAGCTGGAGAAAGCCTGTTGAGCGGAGTTCCATGAAGATTGATGCTTTTTTCTTCTAACGGCATTTCCAAAAGTTGCTATTACATTTTGATTATGTCCATGGAACTGTGTGCTGCTCCCAGGAAGACTCAATCTGTATAAGTCTGTGTAAAAATACACATAGATCCAGAGAGATAAACAAGAGAGGGGGAAAACCCATATGCAGTGTAATTATAGACACACACTAAATACAATCATTTGTATTTCTCTCTCTTTGCATCTGTCTTATATAGATAGATAGATGGTACGCCGTCAAAAGCGCAGAGGATAAGGGCATGCCAACCAGTGGCGTACCAAGGGGGGGGCGGGGGGGGGGAGGTCCGTCCCGGGCGCACGCTTCAAGGGGGTGCACAGCCAGCCGGGTCGCAGCAGAAGGAAAGCTTCGGGGCAGCGGAGACAACAGGGTTGCGGCTAATCCACGGCAGGAAGCGGAGACAGCAGGGCTGCAGACAATCCACGGCAGGAAGCGGAGACAGCAAGGCTGCGGACAATCAGGAGGAGAGGTGGGCGTGGGCAGCAGTCCAGGCCAATCGGTGGGCTTCGGCGGGGCTCGGCGACTCTGGAAGTGAAGATCAGCAGGAAAAACCCTCCTGATCTCGCCGCCAGCCACCGAGGGCCAGTGCGCACGCAACAGCTGGGCTTTACGCGCTCACACACACAGAGCAAGGGGCAGGATATGATGTCACTCGCCCAACGAGTCCCTCATATTGGGGCGCGAGCTGCACTGGGATCGAGATGCAGGAACGGCATGGTGACCATCGTCCCTACCTTGAACATGTGGAGACATCGTTCCTTGTCTTTTTCACCCTTGAGTACATTCTGCGCCTGCTCTCCACACCGGACCTGCGCCGCTTTGCCTGCAGTACACTCAACACTATTGACCTCGTGGCCATCTTGCCTGGTGGTGGGCAGCCGTAAGTGTCTACTTTCTCCTTGTAACCCTTCCTTGGGTTTAAACATGCAGTTTTAGCTCTATCTACTTTCACAAAATTTTACTAATCTATATCTCTTTTTGGCCCTTATCTCTCTCTTCCTCTGCCTCATTCTGTCTTCTTTTTCCTTATCTCTCTGTCTCTATTTTTGATCAGTTATTTATCTTATGATATTTGATGTTTTATTGCATTTTTATGTGTATTCTGTTGTATTTGCTGTTTCCAATGCATGTTTTTTATGATGTAATATTATAAGCCACCCTGGATACTTTAGTGGGGGTAGAGTAACATATATACAAATGAAAAATATATATTATCTCTGATTTTGCTTTTCTACATAAATTACATCTTTTTTGCCTCCCTTTGTCCTTATCTAATTTTCCCTGTCTTTATCTATTTTAGACCCATTTAATGCCACTTCTGATTTTGCCAATTTATTGGGTCTTTCTCTTTGATTTTTTTAAAATCTCTATTTATGCATTTCTTTTCCTGATAGATTTTTCACCTATCTTATATTGTATTATGTTTATTTATTTTTCACCAGACCAAGGGAAAAGGAAGGGGGAAAGGAAGGAGGAGATGTCAAAGCATGGAGGGGGAGGGAGAGATGGAAGAAAAGGAAAGGAGAGAGATGCCAGGGAATCAGGGAAGGAGACAGAGATGCCAGACCGTGGGGTGGGAAGGAAAGAGAGAGATGCTAGAGCATAGGGGAGGAGGTGGCGACAGAGAGAGAAAAATGAAGAAGTGGCAGAGCTGAAATGAATCATGTACAAAGGAGAGAAGGGGCACAGGATAGACAGTTTATGGAAGGAGCATAGAAAGAGAGAAGATGCCATATGGAATGGGGAGAGGGCGGTCAGTGGATGTAAGGGGCTGATGCGGCATGGAAGACAGAGAGAGGACAGATGCTGTGAAGACAAGATGATTAAAGCAGAAACAAGAAAAGGTAGAAAAATATTTTTTGTTGCTTTAGAATAAAATAGTATTGTAGTTGTATTGATAAAACTTTTATAAACAGAAAATAAGGTAATCTTTTTATGAGACTAATTTTAATACATATTTTACTAACTTTTAGAAACCAAAACCCCTTTTCTCAGGTCAGGATAGTATATAATATAGCAGCAGTATACTATATTGACCTGAAGAAGGAGGCTATGGCCTCTGAAAGTTAATTGAAAAATGGATATTAGTCCAATAAAATGGTATATTCTTATTTTCAATTTTTGTTTTATTTCTTTTTAATTTGTAAAGTGGTGATTGTTTGCAGGTTTCTTCAAATGTACATCTACTATATTTATATTTTGCAGAGTATTAGGGGGTTATGTGTCATTGTTTCTGTGGTTTTTCACTGGTTTGGCTTCCTTGTGGTTCCGTTTAAACTTTATCTACATATTTCTATTTTTAGTTTGTGATTACTTATTCTATACTAGGTGAGGGTGTGTCTATGTTCTGTGTGTATGAAAGACATGGTTTTCTGTTAGGATTGACGGTGTAGGATTGATCTGTACTAGTCTGGCTTGTTTAGTTTTACAATGGGTTTATTGATGTACTGCTCACTGCAGTATGTAAGATGCTGCCTTTTCCTAGGTACTCATGTGTGACGTGTGGCTTGTTACTAAAAATCATGTTTTTCATACAGATGGGGAGATGTCAAAAAATGAAGGGCCCCGGGTGTCACATATGCTAGGTACGCCACTGGTGCCAACAATCCCGTGTCGACATTTGAGTGCAGGACAAAAGTGCGCTGCCGCTGCTTTGAGGTATTCTGTTTTATGCTCTGAGGGAGTATGGGGGGAACCCCCCAACTACACTTAGAAGTCCTCGCGCTCCTGTTGGGGGAGGTTTAGGGGGTGAACCCCCCCCCCCAGTACATTGAAAACTCCCGTTCTCCATCCCGTTTTCGGTCTTCGGGAGTTTTCAGTGTAGTGGGGGGGTCCCCACACACACACACACACACCCTCAAAGCGTTCAAATGTCAGGCGGGATTGTTCTCTGCGGTTTTGACACGTCACCTAGATTCTACAAATGTTAGGCAGTGGTTGGGGTCCTACTGAAACGTAACTTAATTCTTCTAATTGGAACGATAATTGACTGCATTGCATAAAATGGATTAAGAACTCATTTTAAAAAAGGTAGGTGCCAGGAGGCATCTACAGAAGCACGCCTAATGGCGCCTTATGCCTAAGTAGGCGTGGTGGGGGTACAACGGGACTTAGGCGCCGTTAGGTGCGATTCACTAAAGAATTGAGGCCAGTGTAGGCCAGTAAATCCCTGGCCTACACTGCAGATGTCTAAGTTTTCTGGTAGGCGCCATTAGCCGCAATTCTTTGAATGGTGCCTAAGCGTGATTGACACGCGGATTTTTGGGCGGCTGCAGATTTAGGTGCTCTTTATAGAATCTGGTCCAAACTGTATCCCCCAGATTCTACGTATCATGCCCAAATTCCACACTCAACTTAATGCCCACAAATAAATCGATTGATGAGTTCAACGACCAATTATTGATGTTAATTGGCGGTCTTAAAAGTTGGGGTGGCGTTCCGCCCCTCGTGTGGCCTTCCTATGGGCATGGCACCCCTCCTCCTGTCTTCCCCCTCGCTCCTCTCCTTGTCATGCGCGTGCACGCCCCTGGAAAACGCTTCAAAATCGGCAGCATCTACAAAAATGGGCGTCGGCCGCTTGGCAATTATGCTTCGGTGCCGTTACCAGAATCTGGGCTAACGATGCCTATGAAAATACATAGATACCTGCGATGTAGGGCAGCGAATTACTGACCTACATTGCAGGCAGTGGCGGAGTGAGGGTGAGAGGCGCCCGAGGCGGTGGTGTCCCTCCCCCGCACTCATCTCCGCTCCTTCTCTGATCCCGTCTGCTTCTTCCTTGATCCCGCCAGCCACCCATGCCCCCCCCCTTCTCTTCCCCCGTACCTCTGGTTGAAGGTGTTGCACGCAGCGGTCAACCATGTGCTCTCCATATGACATCACTTCCTAGGGAATGACATCAGTGGGAGAGCCGACGGGATCACAAAGAGCACATGGTTGACCGCTGCGTGCAACACCTTCAACTAGAGATACGGGGGAAGTTTTTAATCAGTTTCAAATGACGCAATTATCACGATGATGAAAGCCAATTAAAAGAATTACGTTAGACAGTAGTAGGGCACCATTTAGAGAATATGGCCCTTAGGGTTCAAGTTCAGCGCCATTTATTAAATTTCCCCCCCCCATACACATAACGTATACAAGTATATATTAAATGAAGAAAGCACAGATATAAAAAATATATATGTTATGACTCAAACCATATCCTTGATTAATGCTGTCCACGATATAAAACTAATATAGCTTGCTAATAAATTCATTATATGTCATTATTACGCAGTAATTACTCTCATTATCAGCAGCATGTTTCTATATTACTCAACCGCTCTGAAGGCTGCTCTTAGCTTGTGCAAAAAAGCTGTATTTCTATAAGCCAAGGACGCGGCTATGTGGCTGACATTTGTACCTGCTCAGCTCTAGCCACTCCCTGGTCATCTCCCACCTTGACTATCGTAATGCATTAGATCAAGGTACTGAAAAAAGAGGCGACAAACAGAACAGTCTTCGTGGGACACAGAGGTTTGGCACATTGTGACAGATAATTTCATGTGCTACTTTTTTTGTGCGTGGATTAGAAACCCATTATTCCTCTTTTGGATTGAAGCGCTGAAGATCTTAGAACAACGATGGAAAGACTATTGCCCTACTTGCTGGAGGTTTAGCTTTCTGATGAGTTTTCAGTTATCTCTTTTGCTAAAACGTTTTCCTTCAGGGACAGATTCTTCAGACTGTGGGGAACCGAAAGTACAAGGGGGGCACTCGGAGAAATTGAAAGGGGACAGGTTTAGAACAAACGCTAGGAAGTTCTTTTTTACCCAGAGGGTGGTGGACACATGGAACGCGCTTCCGGAGGTTGTGATAGGCCAGAGCATGCTACAGGGGTTCAAGGAAGGTTTAGATAGGTTCCTAAAGGATAGGGGGATTGAGGGGTACAGATAGAAGTAGAGCATAGCAATAGTCAGGGACCACTTCACAGGCCATTGGCCTGATGGGCCGCCGCGGGAGTGGACCGCTGGGAGCGATGGACCTCTGGTCTGACCCAGTGGAGGCAACTTCTTATGTTCTTAGATGACTCTACTGTAAGCTCATAAATGTATTCTGATAAATGTGGAAATCTACAGATTGGCCTAATGTATCTCAGTGCAGAGGACTGTTATTTAATGTAATAGTTTGGGGAAAATGGAATATAATTAATGTGTGTCTTGTTTGCTTCTAGGGCTGGTATTAATGACGTATTCTATTGTTTTATAAAGAAAAGGAAGCACCATGTCAACATGCAAATTTCACCCTTGAGATCCCTACTTTTATTCTGAAAATAACAACTATGTAAGTGCTCCTGTATCCAGCATCATAGCAAGGGTAGGAGGCGCCCGGGGCGGTGGCACCAACCCATGCCCTCCTCTCTCTCCCCCTCCCCCCTCCCACACCATGCCCACCCTCCCTTCCCACCCCTGTACCTCTTTAAATCTTGGCCAGTTCGAGCAGCTTCTCCAGCCTCCTGCTCACGCTGGCATTGGATTTCCCTCTGATGTCACTTCCTGGCCCTGCGACCTGGAAGTGATTTCAGAGAGAGCCAGGCTGGCACAAGCAGCAGGCTAGATCAGTTGCTCACGCTGGTGAAGATTTTAAAGAACAGGTTAAAAAGCACTGAACATTAGCATTTAGTGGCCAGCCCGGTCACGTGACATAGCCAATTAGCACCATTGGCTGACCGGCTAAGCTGAGTGGCCAGTTAGGCCACTTAGCTAACCAGCCAATGAAAATTGACTTAACCAGCTATGTTTTGAGTGACCAAAACAAATCCCAGAAATTCAATGGCTTGGGTTCACCGCCGACTTCTGCAGTTGGGCTCGGCTAAGTCCTGAGGTCCGAATAGTGGGCCCTTGATCTCTGATTTCATGTTGCTTCATTATTCGCTGTGTTAAATCTTGATGGCCATTATTTGTATTCCGTATTCATATTCGGACAAATCGTAAAAATTGCCATTTGATACAGCTCTAAATTGTGGTTACATATGACCATGAGTGCCATTTTGAATGGGAACAATGAATGCTAAAGGGCTGTAATAGACCACAAAGCATCTGAAATACAACAATTATTTCTCTGTTCATTGGAGTTTAAGCCTGAGCTACTCCATATGCCTGGAACAAACTGCCTGACTCGGTACATGAGGCTCCGTCTCTGGCAGTTTTCAAATCCAGACCCAAAGCCCACTCCCAAACTCCAGCCCACCTGCTAAGCGCCAACATCTGTCTTCTCATTCCTTCTGTCAGTCCCCCACCTGAGCACTGCGTATAGATGCATCTTCTTGTCCAGTTTGTCTGTCTTGACTAGATTGTAAGTTGAGAATGACCCGGGGACACATTTTTCCCATCCCCATGGGAATTCATTTTACCGTCCCTGCCTCTTTCCTGCTGGCTCCGTCCTCATCTGCACAAGCCTCAAACACTAACATCCTAAGTAGCAACATTCTAGAACTCCGATTGTGATGTCATAATGCCTCACTCCACCAATGCCTAAGCTCTGTCCTCATCTGCAGAAGCCTCAAACACTTGAAAATCATAAGTAGCAACGTTCTAGAGCTCAGATTGTGATGTCATAATGCCTCATTCCACCAATGCCTAAGCTCCGTCCCTCAAACACTTTACCATCATAAGTAGCAACATTCTAGAGCTCCGATTGTGATGTCATAATGCCTCATTCCACCAATGCCTAAGCTCCGTCCTCATCTGCACAAGCCTCAAACACTTGAAAATCCTAAGTAGCAACATTTTAGAGCTCAGATTGTGATGTCATAATGCCTCATTCCACCAATGCCTAAGCTCCATCCTCATCTGCACAAGCCTCAAACAATAACATCCTAAGAAGCAACATTCTAGAACTCCGATTGTGATGTCATAAAACCTCATTCCACCAATGCCTAAGCTCCGTCCCTCAAACACTTTACCATCATAAATAGCAACATTCTAGAGCTCAGATTGTGATGTCATAATGCCTCATTCCACCAATGCCTAAGCTCCATCCTCATCTGCACAAGCCTCAAACAATAACATCCTAAGAAGCAACATTCTAGAACTCCGATTGTGATGTCATAATGCCTCATTCCACCAATGCCTAAGCTCCGTCCCTCAAACACTTTACCATCATAAATAGCAACATTCTAGAGCTCAGATTGTGATGTCATAATGCCTCATTCCACCAATGCCTAAGCTCCGTCCTCATCTACACAAGCCTCAAACGCTTTAACATCATAAGTAGCAACATTCTAGAGCTCCGATTGTGATGTCATAATGCCGTCCAAAGCAGCATTCCCTTCCCCTCCATTTCCCTCCCCCCCCCCACCAGTTCCCTGTGCAGCAGCATTAGCGTTTCCTCTACCCGCCCCTGTCCCTTCCCCTTCCCGCGGGCCGGACTACAAAGGTGGTGATTCCAGCAGCGCTTTTATCAGTCTCCACACGCTGCTTCGGGCCCTTCTGCCCTGATTTACTCTGGCACGTCCCTGATGACATCATCAGAGATGCGGCAGAGCAAATCAGGGCAGTAGAAGGGCCTGAAGCAGAGTGTGGAGACTGATGTACACGCTGCTTGAATCGCCATTCGGACCCGCGGGAAGAGAAGGGGGTGGGCGGCAAAGGAGAAACGGAGATCGGCGGCGGCGACAGGAGAAACGGAGAACGTCGTCTGGCTGCGGTCCGGCTTGTGGAGGCGATCGGGTGGTGACGTATTCGCGCACATGCGCACTCCTTCGGCCACAGACCTATAGCGCACGGAACACGAAAATAGGACTGCGCATGCGCGAGTTAGCCTTTTATTATATAGGATAATTGCTTTCCAGCAGTCCACAAACCTCGTGGGGACGGGACGGGGAAAAATTTGTCCCCGTGTCATTCTCTAATTGTAAGCTCTTTAGAGCAGGGACTTTCTTCTTCTATGTTTTCATGTACAGCGCTCCGTATGTCTAGTGGTACTATAGATTTGATTAGGAGATACGAGATTCTCAACACTTGTGCTACATATGTATAAATTCTTTTCCTACAGATTTACGGTATGTAGAGAAGCAGCTGCAGAATCTTGGGCTGAAGGGGGTGAGAAAGGTGAGGCTCAGATGCAGGAATGCTGCTCCCTATAAATTCGTTTTTCTTGAAGACACATTAACAGAAGAGTGTAAAGACGTCTGATATTTCATGGAGGCTTTTTTGGCAGAGCCTAAGAAGTCATTAGTGTAATAGTTAAGGAATGAGCTGAGAAAGTTCAAAGAGACGGTGGTGTCAGAGTCGGCCCCGGGGCCCTTTGTCGAACTCTGCCGTCTCACAGGCCTTGTAACATATGAATTTTGAAGAGGGAAACGTTCCCATTTACAAACCCCTCTCCTTTCAAAGACACGCTGACAACTCAACAGAAATCTCAGTAATTACGAGATAATAAAAGGTGCGAGTTGGCTGACAAGATCGCTCGGTGTCTGTGCAATATTTCCTTATCTTATGCTAAACAGTTGAAAATTGGGTTGAGCGAGGCAGAGCAGAATGCCCCAGGTCAGCATTCCTCCGGGCGCCGCCTTGGTGACGGCACAGGCACCTGGCCTCCTCTCTGCCCCCCTCCCACACTGCCACGGGGGCACCACTTCCCGTCCACCGCACTTCTGCAACATTCCTGGCGAGAGCAGCAACCCCCAAGCTGATGACACTTCCTGGACCCGCACCTAGGAAGTGACGTCGGAGGAAGATCCGACACTGGGGTTGCTACAGAGGTACGGGGGAAGGGAAGCGGGGAAGGAGCGTGTGGAAGTGGGGGAGGGGCACCACCGCCCTCACCCTCGCTACGCCATTGCCACCATGGCAACATTTGGGCCCAAAACTTCAGAAGTGTGAGTGAAAGCCACGTAATGGTAACGGAGCGGGCCGGTTCAAGCTGTGAGAGATTGCATTGGGCCACCAGTGCATCTGACAGAAGGGAAATGGGACTACTGGGGTTTTGTGGTTACACATTCAAAGCAGTTTACACCTATACAGGTACTTATTTTGTACCTGGGTCGGTGGAGGATTAAGTGACTTCTCCAGGGTCACACGGAGCAGCGCTGGGATTTGAGGCAGCAGCTCTACCACTAGGAGCTAAGCCATGGGGTTGGAGCAGCTGAGACACCTAGAGAAGGAGCAGTCTCATGAGGAAGAAAAGGCTGACCTGACCCATCACCAAGTCCTGGCCCCTCCTGGAGTGCTGCTGACAGAATAGGCCCTCAAAGGATCCAGGAACTAGAGAGCAGCAAGATCCCCCCCCCCCTGCTTTGCCAGAAGAGGAGGAAAGATGTCCAACCGTTCTGGGGAGAAGGAAGAAGTTGCATGGCAGTGCCTGCTACAGGAAAGCAAAGAAAGCCTGTGGGAAGTATGTGCCAAGGACATGGAAGGAGGGATAGCAGAAGCGGGATGAGACGGGGTGGAGGGGAAGGGGAGCTGAAGCTGGAGGGGATTTGGTGAGGAGGGGAAGGAGAGCAGAAGCTGGAGGGGATTTGGTGAGGAGGGAAGGGGAGCAGAAGCTGGATGAGACGGGGTGGAGGGGAAGGGGAGCAGAAGCTGGAGGGGATTTGGTGAGGAGGGGAAGAGAAGCAGAAGCTGGAGGGGAAGGGGAGCAGAAACTGGATGAGATGGAGTGGAGGGGAAGGGGAGCAGAAGCTGGAGGGGATTTGGTGAGGAGGGAAGAGGAGCAGAAGCTGGAGGGGATTTGGTGAGGAGGGGAAGAAGAGGGGAAGAGGAGCAGAAGCTGGAGGGGAGGGTGAGCAGAAACTGGATGAGACGGGGTGGAGGGGAAGGGGAGCAGAAGCTGGAGGGGATTTGGTGAGAAGGGGAAGAGGAGCAGAAGCTGGAGGAGACTTGGGGGAAGGGAACAAAAGCTAGATGGGATGGAGGGAGGGGAAGGGGAGACTTTCCCGATGGGGAGAATAGGGAGAGATAAGAGAGGAGAGATATTGAGGAGCTCCAGAGTGAAAGCACTTGCAAGTCAATAAGAGGAGTTTGAACTGTATGTGGAAATGGATAGGGAGGGATTGAAGTGACTTGAGGAGGGGGGGGGGAGACGTGAGCAGAATTTTGAACGGCTTGAAGGGGAGAGAGATGGTTCAGCAGAAGACGTACGTTAGGGTTTAGCGCACCTCAGTAAAGGGCCCCTGTATGCGCAAAACAGCATTGTAGCGCTCACGCACACAACTCCGGTCGCCGATTCCATTTTCTTCTGCGCCGGTAGTGTGGCCTATGGGTCTGGCATGTTAGCGCAATTGATTTTTGCACTCATTTGGGGGAGCAGTTTTGTTTTTTTTTAATCATTTGCTTTAGCGCAGCCCCTCCGTTTGTACATCTAATTTTCTTTTCAAGCAACAAATCTGGAATCGGTCTCCAGGCCCGGGACACGTCAGCCCCGTTAAAGTTTAGCTGACGTAAACAAAGTCGAAACATGGGTAAAAAGGGGATCTCAAGATAATGGTCTGAGACAAGACGGCTTTGGAGCTGTACATGGGGGACAATGGAGACAGGTGGCAGCACTTGGAGAGGACGTCAGCCATGCAATTGTAGAAAGCTTCCGAAAACACGGCAGCCTGGGGACTTCCGACTGCAAGAGTCAGCAAAGTCAATCTATTAACAGCAGGTTAATAATTGAACTGAGAGCAACGGAGGAGACAGAAGTAAAGAAACTGCCAAATGTGAGAAACAGCTTGAAAGCGAATGAAAGGGGACACTCGGTGACTGTTATATCACTGCCCCTGCTGGGGTGGGGGCAGAAGACATTGAACAGTCCCCATTTTGCATTACAATTACAAATATAATCGTTGTTTATAGCACTGCAAATACCTGTACAAAAAGTTCATTGTGGAAACATAATCCAGAATAACAATCATTCAATTGAGTTTTAAATCCATACATGAGATTTTGGGCCAAAAAAATGGCCCCAAAATGAGAGTCTTGTCTTATATTCGGGTCAGTGCCCACATGCCCCCCCCTCCCAGACTTATTGAAGGCTTCTGCTGGCCTGCTGTATGACCTGGTGGGCTGGGACAGGAGGGATCCCTCCCGTCTCAGCTCTTACCATTTTTTTTTATTTTTTTTTGCCTCCCTTTTGAATCCCTGGTGGTCCAGCAGTGTACTGGACAGGAATGAGCCTTCTGCACTCATAGAAACATAAAAATAGACGGCAGATAAGGACCACGGCCCATCCAGTCTGCCCACCCTAATGTCCCTCCCCTACCTTTGCCCTGTGAAGAGATCCCATGTGCCGATCCCATTTGGCCTTAAAATCAGGCACGCTGCTGGCCTCGATCACCTGTAGTGGAAGACTATTCCAGCGATCAACCACTCTTTCAGTGATAAAAGAATTTCCTGGTGTCACCTCGTAGTTTCCCGCCCCTGATTTTCAACGGATGCCCTCTTGTTGTCGTGGGGCCCTTGAAAAAGAAGATATCTTCCTCCGCCTCGATGCGGCCCGTAAGATACTTGAACGTCTCGATCATGTCCCCCCTCTCTCTGCGCTCCTCGAGCGAATAAAGCTGCAATTTGTCACTCCTGCCTGGTGCTGAGCTGCTTCCTGAAAGGCTGCCACCAGCTCTTGCGGGACTTGTGAGAACTGGCGGCAGCCATTCAGGGAGCAGCTCAGGCCCAAGCAGGAGTCCCAATCTATCTAATGTATCTGGGGCAACGGGGAGATTAAGTGACTTGCTCAGGGTCACAAGGAGCAGTGTGGATTTGAACCCACAACCTCAGAGTTCTACACCGCACTCTCCTCCTACACCAGCTGGAAAGAATGCAGAGAATATAATACCCAGAGACTAACGATGCATAAGATGCACAATTTACCTCCCCCAGCCTCTCTCTGTCCACTTTTACCTGCCCAGCTTGGAACAACAATCACCCCAGGTAAACACAGGTTTACCCATGTATAAAGCTGTGAATATTTTCCCCACAGTGAGTCCTATTCTACTGAGCTGTCAGTTATACAAGAAGGAACATGGTTTTGAACAGGTAGAGGCAGAAAGTCCAAAAGTCCGGCAAAGAACCAGCCCACGGAGATAAGACCAAGGAACAGAAGAAGGCATGGGATGGAAGGATGGACTCTCCAAGGAGCAAGCAGAGCCAACAGGATAAAATACTATAAATATGTTTTGTTACTGTCCAAAATCCAATATGGTACTGTACTGTGTTTCGGTGCACAAAGGTGCACCTGCATCAGGGGTACTACAAAATTTTTAAAAAGCAAAAACAAATCCATCGTATAAAATATAAACCACAGACAAAAATCAATTAAAATATCTTGGAGATTTAAAACCACTATACAAATAATGTATAAAAACTTGTTAAATAAAACCAAGAATAAAAGATAAAATGGCCAACCTGAGATGCTAATTCAAATGATGAATGGTGGAGTTAAACCAGAAAGAGGTAAAATCCCAATTTTTGTTTTTATTTTTCTGGTACTGAGATGGGAACCGAGACATCCAGGTCGGGACATGCTCAGTTCAGGGTGGAAGAGAGGCGAGGGAGCTAAAACTTCATTCTCTCCACGGCTGTGGGCCGCAGCGCAGAATGCTTCCCTCCTATCCCTTCCCCCAGCACACACTGCAGCATCTTCACCTGACCCTTTCTTACCCCCCCCCCCTAGAATCCCCGACTCTTCAAACTTCCAGTTGCATGCAAAAAGTCACGTTCAGCAAAGCACAGCGATGCCCTGCAAATCCTCTTGCACAAACGCAATCCAGGCACTGCTGGGTCCCAACCACACGGCAACAGGAAGTGCGCTTCTTTGGAGCATGTAGCAGGGAAAGCATTCATACTTTTCAGGATGATTTCACCCCCCCCCCCAATAACAGATACTTGTGTTTAGAACCATTCACTCCTGATGCAGGTCTTTGCACCGAAACACAGCATCATGTCAAGTCCTTCTTCTGAACTCCTACTGTTTGGGGGATTCATTTATATAGACCTTAGCATTGAGGTTTTCTCCCATACCTCCTTTGCTTCCAGATTTTTTCATAGGGGATATTTTCTCTGTTTTGGTGTTTGAGTTTCAAAGTGACTTGCGGTCTATGTGGTTCCTTACAGTTCCAAGGACTGATGCTGGAAAGATCTGTTATAAAAGGCAAGGGGGTAGAGGTTTTTAAACTGGAGGAGGGCAGGACCTTTAGGGACCTGTGACTAAAGGTTCACTGTGCCATAATCCCAAAAGGGACCAGTTCCAAATTAACTAGAAACCCAAAGGATGTGGTGGAAACTATTGGGTCAGACAAGTAGCCAAGCACATCTAGAAATGGTCTCTTTTTAATAACAATTAGTACCCTCAGGGTGAAAAAATGACCTTATGAAAGCAATCATCTTTGGATATTGCAATAGCCCCATCAATCACATTTTTATCATTATAACCAACACTGTTCAAGTGTAACCTGACAGAATACAGTTTATATCATCTAATTTAATTATTAAGCATTTATGAAAGACCCTTCTTATCCGCCAAGCCACTATTAAGCTCATAGCAAAGTACAAAAGAAGTTACAACAAATACATGCAACTTTTAAGGCTGTAATAAACTTCATACAAGGCTATAAAAATTATCCAGATGGCATTCAGTGTTTTTCTGTCCGCTGCCAGCTGTATTCCTGGATTTTCAATGCTGGGCCATGTCCAGGCACAAGTAGAAAGTACAAGAAACAAACATAAGAACATAAGAATTGCCGCTGCTGGGTCAGACCAGTGGTCCATCATGCCCTGTAGTCCACTCACGCAGCGGCCCTCTGGTCAAAGACCAGCACCCTAACTAAGACTAGTCCTACCAGCGCACATTCTTGTTCAGCAGGAACTTGTCTAACTTTGACTTGAGTCCCTGGAGGGTGTTTTCCCCTATAACAGCCTCCAGAAGAGCATTCCAGTTTTCTACCACTCTCTGGGTGAAGAAGAACTTCCTTACGTTTGTACGGAATCTATCCCCTTTCAACTTTAGAGACTGTCCTCTCGTTCTTCCTACCTTGGAGAGGGTGAACAACCTGTCCTTATCTACTAAGTCTATCCCCTTCAGTACCTTGAATGTTTCGATCATGTCCCCTTTCAATCTCCTCTGTTCGAGGGAGAAGAGGCCCAGTTTCTCCAATCTTTCGCTGTACGGCAGCTCCTCCAACCCCTTAACCATCTTAGTCGCTCTTCTCAGGACCCTCTCGAGTAGTACCGTGTGCTTCCTCATGTACGGTGACCAGTGCTGGACGCAGTACTCCAGGTGAGGGCGCACCATGGCCCGGTACAGCGGCATGATAACCTTCTCTGCACCAACGAAAGCTAAAATCCAAGAGCAGAAGGAGCCAAGCCTTCAAACTTTAATAGCAACCAAAAGCGCAATACAAAACATGAGTCAATCAACCAGTTATAAAAACATCTGACAAGTCATGGGACTCGACTCGACACCTGCATCAGGAGTCCCTGATTAAAACAGACCATTAGACAAAATCAATTCAAGAAGGGTACAACGATAAAGGAACGAAAAGCTCGTTGATCCTTCTAAACTTGATGCAAGGCCATACAAATTATCCGGCCGACATTCAGTGTTTTGATGTCCGCTGCCAGCTGTATTCCTGGATTTTCAATGCTGGGCCGTGTCCAGGCACAGGAATTGAATAACTGGTTGTATGTTGACTGCTACAACTTATGGAGTTCAGTGCAATGTTCATCCCTTAACGCTGATGTGCTTCATCCTATGTCTGACCATGCATGTTTTGTCATACAATATTCTACCAAACTGTCATACTGTTTGCTATCCCTGTCCTACCATATGCCATATTTACCACACTACGTTTGCCATGCTACGATCTCTCATGCCACGTTTGTCACACGTTTGCCATTCCCTGTCTTCCGTGCTATGTTTCGGCACGCACACTTGCCTCGCCATTTTTTGCCAAGTCGTGTCATACCATATTAGCCATGCTTTATAATACTAGGTTTACCGTGCTATGTTTTGCCAAATTATTGCTCGCCCTGCTGCGTCTCACCATGCCCTGTTTTCTTAACTGTTTTGCCCTCCCTGTCAGACAATGTTTACCATGCCATCTTTTATCATACTATGTAATGTAATGTAATTTATTTCTTATATACCGCTACATCCGTTAGGTTCTAAGCGGTTTGTAGAAAATATACATTAAGATTATAAATGAGAAGTAAGAAGGTACTTAAAAAATTCCCTTACTGTCCCGAAGGCTCACAATCTAACTAAAGTACCTGGAAATTAATAAAGAAGAGAAAATAAAGATGGTTGAAAAAAGAAAAATTCTATGTGAACTTATAGGATGGAAATTAAACTGACAGTGAAGAACTGTATGAAAAATACATATGGAATATGTCTGAGAGCGTGGCACAGTGGTTAGAGCTGCAGCTTCAGAACCCTGCAGTTGTGGGTTCAAGCCCATGCTCCTCCTTGTGACCATGGATGGATCACCTGGATCCCCCATCGCCCCAGGTACATTAGATAGATTGGGACAGACAGGGAAAAATGCTTCAGTATCTGAATAAATTCGTGTAAAGTGTTCTGAGCTGCCTTGGGAGAATGGTAGAGAAAACTGAATAAATAAAGATAGGACTGCTATTTACATGGCCCAGTTCAAGTGGCTAAACCAGAACAAAACAAAGGCAAACCCAACAGGATCTGCAGTGAAAGATGCGAAACAAAACCAAGGGAAACTGCAGAAACGCGTATGATGATGCAGGCTAAATTTATTAGTATGAAATGTGTTTCGGTTAGCAACGCCTTCATCAGGGGTCCCAGGTCGATAAGGGATCATGTAAAACCGCAAACGAGAAAACAGTAAAAATAACCTTATCTGTCACTCAATCAAGATTCGGAATGATCTAGGCAGGGCCGGCGTTAGGGGGGAGCAGGCAGGGCCTAGATCATTTTTAATTCGTATAGGTATAGCCATTCAATTGATTACAAGTAATTGGAAGAATCATGATAGAATCAATTATATACTTTCTGGTGGGTGAATGTGTGTACTATATACAAATATGAACGAATTAATGCGGAGTGTAGGGGACTTAGTGGAATATTCAACAAAATTTGGTGCCCATTGACTACATTTGTACAAATATAATACTGTATTTTGTCTTACTTTTTTCTTGGTTTATTTATCTTTACACATCCAGGAAGGGTGGGAGGTTGGGAGGAAATATTGATAATGATATTTTAGGTAACTTGGTTTCATTTTATATTATTCACTTGGTTCTTATGTTAGTACTATATGCAAAATAATGTAATTATTGAATGATAGTTCTGTTATCTATATAGATATTAGTGTTATGACTGAATGCAATAATATACTGTTCTTTTATTTATATAACACTGTTCTGGTTTAAAAATCAATAAAGAATTATTTAAAAAAAATAATAATAAGGTGGTATTATTAACCTTGTATGGGTAGCATGGAATATTGCTACTCCTTGGGTTTTGGCCAGGTACTAGTGGCCTGGATTGGCTACTGGTCTGACCCAGTAAGGCTATTCTTATGTTCTTAAGCTATCTTGGACTTTCTTCCCTTACTCTTTCATCACATCTTGATCCCTCTTGTTTCCCACCAAAAAAAACAAAAGAACTTGTAACTTCTATCCGTATATGATCGACTCCAATTAAATTGGAAATGACCCGGCATAATTCTAGATAATAAACTAACTTTTCACCATCATATTAGTTCTGTTGTTGAAAAATATTTTTCGAAACTTAAGATAATTTGCGCAATCTCTTTGCTTTTAGAATCCACATCCCTCGGTATACTGATCCATTCCTTAGTTATCTCTCACTTGGATCAGTGCAACTCCCTCTACTCTGAAATTACCCCAAAAGAGCCCAGAAGGCTCCAAATCATTCAAAATATGGCAATAAAACTCATCTACAATGGAAAAAAAATTGATCATGTGACTCCTTTGATGACAAAAGCCTACTGGCTACCAATTTCCCAACGTATTAAATTCAAAATTCTAGTTCTTACATTTCAACAAAATCTGCTTATTTTCCCGCCTTTATTGATAAACCGATCCTACCATATTCTACTTCTAGATCTCTCTACGTTCCATTAATCGATGTCTCCTAACTGTTCCCTCTCTCCGTACCATTGTTTACGATACCACTCGTAAATCCATTTTCTCTGTGGTTGCTCCAACTCTATGGAATACTCACCTGAGACAGCAAGACTCCTTCTCAAAATTTAAATCAGAATTAAAAACTTTTCTATTTAAAGATGTTTATGGCTACTAGGACTCGGCAAAACTTTGATTTGCAGTATTTTTTTTCCTCCTTCCTTGTGTTTTTACCCCTCCCCTGCTTTCTTTTCCATAGATTGCATTTCTCCCCCTCTTTCCTTACTGTTTCTGTAAAAAGTCTTTTTATGTATATAATATGTCCACTTGTACCGTCAAATTATTTTTATCAATTTTACTGTACACCGCCTGGATTTTTTTTTTAGATAGGCGGTCTATCAAAACCTAATAAACTTGAAACTTGAAACGTGGCATTCCTTATCCTTCTATTTTTCATCGTAAAATCACCTCCTACTACACAGGTCCTGGACCTTTTGGGCGACCGCGCGAGCGGACTGCTCGGCACGATGGACCTCTGATCTGACCCAGCAGAGGCACTTCTTATGTTCTTATGTTTGCAAAACACTGTAAATATCTTGTTTAAATGACAAGACTCTATTCCTTTTGTGAATCTACATTTTTGAGCATCCGTGATGATGTGGGACATTAATTGGAAATAACGAAGCAGTTTGTACAGCTCAGGCACCTGACGGTAGAGAAAGGATAAAAAAAAATACTAAATATGTGACCTTTGTTAAGAAGAACAACAAAAAAAAAAAACCCAGCAACCTACAAGCAGTATATACAGTACATTATCCTCAGACCAGTGAAATAAATACCTCTACCATGCAAAGAAAATGTTATGTATTGATTTTGTAGAAAGCCAAATTGATTTGATATAATCACTGAATGGGTCTTGTGACATCATCAATATTTCCAGCTCAGAATAATGACTTCTCCCCTTCACATGACAGCGGATATAAAACCACCTGAATATATGATCCACAGCCTGAGCTCAAAACCCATCTAAATTACCCCACCTTTAATGGACTTCGGAAGCTCCTTTGTCCAATTGGAAGCCGTCGATGCCGTAAGACCCATTAGGAAAGTCTCGAGAAACGAGCTTGTCAGAGCAACAAATCAGGCTGCATAATACTTTCCATGGAAGATGGCATTTCTTTAAATTGGATTTCTAGGGATAATTTATACATATATTTAATTTCTGTAATATACGTCTATTAACAGAAAAGGGTATTTTATCATTTCACCTTGTTTGTGTCTCGCTCCAAAGGGCAGACAAAATGCAGCCGTCAGGAGTATGAACTCGGCAGATCAATAAAGCATTTCTAGAGAACTGGAGAAGGCCAGAACTACCATATGCATTTTACCCCCTTGCCATGGTTCTCCTCAAACACTCTTTATCTGCTGCTTCTGCATATCTTTCCCATCTCATGGCCTTCACATATTTCCACGTTTACGAATGCTTTGGAACACGGGCCCTCCTCCTGGTCCCAGATTATAACTGGGTCAATATTCAGCCTCCCCAGGAGACATGGAGATGTATTTATTCAATATTAAACTAAACTAAACTAAACCTTAGGTTTGTATACCGCATCATCTCCGCAAACGCAGAGCTCGGCACGGTTTACAGAGGTTGAGAGGAAAAGAACTACAAAGATGGATATAGGAGAGGGAATAAGAAGATAGGGAGGGAACAGGGTACTAGAGAACGGGGGTGATTAGATTTTTGAAAAGAGCCAAGTTTTCAGGTGTTTACGGAAGGATTGGAAGGAGCTAACATTTCTGAGCGGGGATGAGAGGTTGTTCCAGAGTTCTGCAAAACGTGGGATAGTATTTCAAGCATGGCTGACAAAGTGAGACATGACTCGGCAAATGTGCATGGCAGGAAAGCATGGTCCAGTAAATATTGAGAGATTGGAGCATGGTAGACATACGTTCGTCAGAAGGTTAGGGCAATCTGGATTGTCACACTCTCATAGAGGGTCAGGGGAAGAGGCGAGTTTTTATGGCTTTTTTTGTGTTTTTTGAGGGCACTAGTGTAAGCTCTTCTGCGCCTCCTCTATCTTAGAAACACTAGAAGGATCATTTTGGGGATTGTTCTTTTACCCTTCTATATTGGGTTCATTTGAATATAAAGAATTCTCTAGTTGGTAGCATGGAATCTTGGTATTCTTTAGGGATTCCGCATAGAATGTTGTTACTCTTTGGTGGATTCCGCATGGAATGTTGTAACTCTTTGGGGGATTCCGCATGGAATGTTACTACTCTTTGGGGTTCTGGAATCTTATTACTCTTTGGGATTCTACCAGGTGCCTGTGACATGGATTGGCCACCCTTGGGAACGGGATACTGGGAAAGATGGACCATTGGTCTGACCCACTATGGCTATTCTTACGTTCTTGATGTGTCTCTCTGCTATCACACAACATTCCTAGCTGAAACACTGAAAACCTAACCTCCACAATCTCAGTTCTGGTTACCTTCACAATCACTCTGTACATTAAGCTCAGACCAGTGAAACAAATACCTACCAACCAACCAGAGAAAATGTTATGGAAAGGGCCAAACTGATTTGCTATTATCATGGAACGGGTCTTGTGACATCATCAATATTTTCACAACCTGCAGAGGAAGGAGATTGGAAGTTGCATCAAAAATGCAAGCGTTAGGAGAGACCATTTATCATTCAGCAATATTTCCCTGGCCATGCATAATTTTCTAGAGAAGAGCGTGGGATAACCGCCTCAGGGCTAATACAGATTAGAGTACGTCCTACGGAGATCAATGTCACACAACGAGCAGACACTTTAATGGAGTGGACAGGCATTGTCCAGTGACGGCAGTGATGTCTTCTGAACATGGCAGCTGTGCCACCGTTTTATGTAGCAGTCAGCAAAGTGATTCACTAGCATTTGGTTAATATTTTACCAGAGAGGTCAGCCAGACCAAAGAGAGGATTGGCAAGTCCTGAGTCAACTAGGAAAGGAATCTTGTAGGTCTGTAAAGAGCAGGGAAGTTGAAAGGATATATAAGAAGAATGAAGAGGAACTTCAAGGGAGCTAGCTAATCGATGATTGATAAGATGACCACCCCATAATAATGCACAAGGGACTCGGAATTGTAGAGCCCAACCTGTTCATCCATTTGTGAGCAAGATTTTTGTCATGTTTTCGTATCTGAAAGGGTGCTGCCATTTAACTAAGAGATGACTAATGGGTTAGAGAGGAAACAGTGCCACTGGCACATGGCCAAATGGTCCAGAAGAATGATGCAACACTAAAATAGTTCAAGAAACCCCCTCGGAGGCAGCTTTCACTTTTTGGCTTATCAAGCAAATTCTTACGCATCTGCAGATATACGAGTGTAAAAGTGAAGAAATAAAACCAGAGAGAAGCTTCAGCCCTCTAGAGCAGTGATTCCCAACCCTGTCCTGGAGGAACACCAGGCCAATCGGGTTTTCAGGCTAGCCCTAATGAATATGCATGAGAGAGATTTGCATATGATGGAAGTGATAGGCATGCAAATTTGCTTCATGCATATTCATTAGGGCTAGCCTGAAAACCCAATTGGCCTGGTGTTCCTCCAGGACAGGGTTGGGAACCACTGCTCTAGAGGAATCTAGAGCGTAGACTCAGGAGTAATCTAAGGACATATTTCTTTACGGAAAGGGTGATGATGTGTGGTAGATGTTGCAGAGACTAGAACTGTGTCTGAATTCAAGAAAGCATGGAGCAAGCACAGAGGAAGAGGAAGGAATCGAAGAGATTAATAGCTGCTATGAATTGGCAGACTAGATAGACCATATGGTTTAAATCTGCTCTCGTTTTTTATGATTATATTAATCAAATGACACCTCACACACGTAAGACTCTTCCTCTCATAAAGAGGCAATATCCAGCCAGCGGTCTCCATGCAAAGTTAGCTGGACAACGACACCCGATTAACTTTGTCTAGATCGGGGGTAGGCAATTCCGGTCCTCGAGAGCTCCAGGTCAGGTTTTCAGGATATCCACCACGAATATGTACAAGATGGATTTGCATGCACCGCCTCCCTCGCGATGCAAATCTATCTCATGCATATTTATTGTGAGATATCCTGAAAACCTGACCTGGTTCCGGCTCTTGAGGACCGGAATTGCCTACCCTTGGTCTAGATCAGGGGTGTCAAAGTCCCTCCTCGAGGGCCGGAATCCAGTCGGGTTTTCTGGATTTCCCCAATGAATATGCATTGAAAGCAGTGCATGCAAATAGATCTCATGCAGATTCATTGGGGAAATCCTGAAAACCCGACTGGATTCCGGCCCTCGAGGACCGACTTTGACACCCGTGGTCTAGATATTTCAGATTTATCATCTGGCTAGCTCTGCAGAACAACTTGCCTGCTCAGATATACAATGTAACTGTAGCAGAGCAAATCCAAGTGAAGCGTGACACTTTAAGGATAACTTGTATCAAACACTGTAACTTCCTGTGTGGAATAAAACTTCTACTAAAAACCTTGCACCATAAGGATAACTACAGCAAATATTAGACCCTATCAAGTTAGGATAAAAACTTGTATCGTAAACTTGTACAGAAATTATGTACACTTTTCCCTCCGTATTCGCGGGTTTCCGTATCTACGGTTTCGCTTATTCGGAATTTTTCTACGGCTGACTCCGCCCCCCCAAAATTACATCACTCTTCCTCGCGCTGAGAATTTTGTGTTTTGTGTGTTTGTTATTTTTTCGGAAGGGAGTGTGTGTGGAGGGGGGGGAAGCGAGAAGGGTAGAGTGAAACAATTACCCTTCAGAGGACACACACCCCCCCCCCCCCCCCCTGTATACTGTGAGATGACTGGCTGGATTTCGGCAGGCGCAGGCCGCCCATTGCTGCGGTGTCTTGTCAGTCACAGGACTTTGGTGCTCCGGGTCATTGACAGTGCCTCCCGATCCTTGCCGGAGGCATGTCCCCCCCCCCCCCCCACCTCTTCTTTGTCCTGTGTGTACAATAGGAGCGGACGGTGAATGGAGCCGGCCGTGGATTTGCGCAGAGCATGGATCGCATGGCCTAGAGGAGAGAATGGAGAGCAGAGCCGTCCCTTTCCAGTGCATTCATGTGCAGCTGAAAGGGGGAGCGCTGTGGGGCTTCGCGTTGAAAGGGGGCCTGGAGCACGGGGAGGCGCTAATCGTGTCCAAGGTAAGCAAGGGGCAGGCCAGCCCGCCATACACTCAATTCTGCTCAGGAGCTCTTGTAAATCCCCATAGTACACTACTGCATTCGCGGTTTTAATGGTAAAAATGCTGACTTTTACAGAAAACCGCAATTAACTATTGAAAAGTTATTCACGGTTTTTCCAGATTCGCGGCTGTATTCTGCCTGCATCCACCGCGAATACAGAGGGAGAAGTGTATGTTAAACCTGTAACCTGTTCTGAGCTCTTTGGTGACAACAGGATAGAAAACGAATTATCTAGATAAAAATATATAAATAAAGAAACTCCTTTTCATCTAAGAGTCCTGATGCAGACCTAGAGGCCAAAACACATCCGGGTCGAGTCTGGCCAAAGTGTAACTATAAAGTGATTGCCTCTGATGTCCTGAAGGAAAATCCAGACCCATGGCCACGCCCCCCAGTTCCACCCCGTTCCGTCTATTCCTGCCCCGCCCCAGACAGCAACCGCGCATGCACAGACATGACGCAATCATGTCACACACACATGCATGCACGGATGCCCCTTCCCGACCTGATTTTGACGGGAAGATTTTCAAAAACTGGACAAAGTGCCGGGTTTTGAAAAGCCGTCTGGACCCCCGGACATGGCTGGGGAAATCCGGACGTCCGGCAACTCTACCTTTATGTTTCTATGATTGAGACATTCAATTATCTCACGGGCCGCATCGAGGTGGAAGAAGATATCTTCTTTTTCAAGGGTCCCGCGGCAACAAGGGGGCATCCGTGGAAAATCAGGTGCGGGAAACTGCACGGGGACACCAGGAAATTCTTTTTCACTGAAAGGGTGGTTGATCGCTGGAATAGTCTTCCACTTCAGGTTATTGAGGCCAGCAGCGTGCCTGATTTTAAGGCCAAATGGGATAGACACGTGGGATCTATTCACAGAGTAAAGGTAGGGGAGGGTCATTAGGGTGGGCAGACTAGATGGGCCTTATCTGCCGTCTATTTCTATGTTTCTATGTTTCTTGAGTTCTGTGGAGGTTTGTTCTTCTGTTTCTGGTTTTTTGGTGAGCACATGTCAGTGAAAGAAAAGATTACGCTATATTGTCACAGAAAAATCCTCAATTGCCACAACCGATCACTAAATTTTCCCAAAACGCGTTCCAAAGAACTGTCCTGCCACTTGCTAATTTATTACCATGGGCCCTTCAGGTTGGCAGCAAAGTCACAAGACTTACGCTGGCTGGACTCCTCGTTAGTCCCATTGGTATTTTTCTAATGAAGATGAATTTTATGTTCTTCTATTCTCGATTTTAAATCTTTTTATAATATTTTGATCATTTTAATTTTTTATCAAACTGCTAAATACACTGCAAATTTTGTAGAAAATGTGCTTAAAAACACGGTATGGTTAAAATTATTTGTCAAACAGATTAATGTTTGGAATGGTTACATTTTTATTTTTGATATGTTGAATGACAAGTTATGTACTTCAATAACTTTATTGTTGAATTATTAAAACAAAATGAATTAAAAAAAAAAAAAGAACATAAGAATTGCCACTGCTGGGTCAGACCAGTGCTCCATCGTGCCCAGTAGTCCGCTCACGCATCGGTCCTTTAGCCAAAGACCAGTGCCCTAACTGAGACCAGCCCTACCTGCGCACGTTACGGTTCGGCAGGAACTTGTCTAACTTTGTCTTGAATCCCTGGAGGGTGTTTTCCCCTATGAGAGACTCCGGAAGAGCATTCCAACTTTTTACCACTCTCTGGGTGAAGAACTTCCTTACATTGAATCCCTGGAGGGTGTTTTCCCCTACAACAGACTCCAGAAGAGCATTCCAGTTTTCTACCACTCTCTGGGTGAAGAAGAATTTCCTTACATTGAATCCCTGGAGGGTGTTTTCCCCTACAACAGACTCCAGAAGAGCATTCTAGTTTTCTACCACTCTCTGCTTGAAGAAGAACTTCCTTACATTGAATCCCTGGAGGGTGTTTTCCCCTATGAGAGACTCCGGAAGAGCGTTCCAGTTTTCCATCACTCTCTGGGTGAAGAAGAATTTCCTTACGTTTGTACAAAATCTATCTCCTTTCAACTTTAGAGAGTGCCCTCTCGTTCTCCCTATCTTGAATGTTTCGATCATGTCCCCTCTCAATCTCCTCTGTTCAAGGGAGAAGAGGCCCAGTTTCTCTAATCTGTCGCTGTACGGCAGCTCCTCCAACTCCTTAACCATCTTAGTCGCTCTTTTCTGGACCCTTTCGATTAATACCGTGTCTTTCTTTATGTACGGCGACCAGTGCTGGATGCAGTACTCCAGGTGAGGGTGCACCATGGCCCGGTACAGTGACATGATAACCTTCTCCGATCTGTTTGTGATCCCCTTCTTTATCATTCCTAGCATTCTGTTCGCCCTTTTCACCGCCGCCGCACCTTGCTTTGCAGGAACACCTCTCTGATATGATATCTGTTTCAAACCTTTCAGCGTTTCTGTCTATATCCTCACCTCATCCCTGATGAAAGGTTTGAAACATATATCACGTCGGAGAGGTGTTCTTCCAAAGCAAGCTAAGTACATTTTCTAAAAATTTGCAGTGTGTTCAGCAGTTTGATTAAAAAAAAAATTTAAATGATCAAAATATTATAAAAAGATTTAAAATCGAGAATAGAAGAACATAAAATTCATCTTCATTAGAAAAATACCAATGGAACGTTTACTTGCAATACAAAATGGTCATTTTAATAGATTTAAAGATGTGTGGAGGCCAATAATAAATTATCATAATGATTAATGTTAATTTATTATTCTTTTTCCTTATATGATAATTGAAAGAATGGGAGGGATGGGGGATGGGGGATGGGCATATTATATATATATGTGCATAATTTAATTGATTAATATACATAGGAATTATATTATTCATGTATAGATATGAGATGGGGGTGGGATATAAATCTTTTAGGTATATATTGTTATGGAATTATCAAGTGATAATGTAATATGTTGTGTTCATATTTTAATGTACACTTGATGTATATGTTAAAATGAATAAAGATTTGGAAAAAAAAGAAAAATACCAATGGGACTAACGAGGAGTCCAGCCAGCGTAATAAGTCTTGTGACTTTGCTGCCAGCCTGAAATGCCCATGGCAATAAATTAGCAAGTGGCAGGGCAGTTCTTTGGAACGCGTTTTGGGAAAATTTAGTGATCGGTTGTGGCGATAGTGAAACAAAAGGACATGTAGTGCCCTCCATGCATACTGAAGCCTGGCCTGCTCTATGTATGGTGAGCATAATCTTCTCTATGCAAGCTGTTTGAAAGCTCTTTAATACGGGAGAAATCCAAAGTCAATATCGTTTGCATAGCTGCACTCTGATTAGCTCCACAATGACCATAACCTTATGGTAGTGACCCACTGGGACAGACAGTTGAACAATTCTATGTGTTGTGACTAATTTTCCCCCTGAAGATCTCATTCAAAATGTTGGAGTGAAAGGATCATAAAATGAATTAATAGCTTATTCGCTGTATAATTTCCTAGTTCAATATACTTTAGTATACCGGCTAAATGAGCCATAGACAGCATTCGACTCCAACAGATAACAGCTTTATCATTGAGATCTCAGGCTTAGCAATAAAATCAATTCTTCTGAAGTAATTGTGTCTAATTAAAAGAAACATTTAAAAAGTGTAACCAAAGGAATTCATTTCAAATGGAAAATTAATGCTGAAAAATAGCCCAGAGCTCTCTTGTCGGTGCTAATAGCTAAGCATTTTCAGAATAATTAAACTGTTTTGAAATGTTGATACCTTCCACGGTTGGAAATGATAGCCACGGAGGGCAGCTGTCATCAGCATTACTTGATCTGTGATAGGTGTTAATGTTGAGGGAAGCCAGTGGCCTGGGTGAGATACCTTGTTGGTTCACAAAGTTGCTCAAGTTCGATCTTTTAAGGCTTGCTTAAAGATAAAATGGCTTCCAAATAGTTGATGAATAAGATGGGGGGGGGGGTGGGGAGGGAAAGGTAGAGCTGTGTCAGATGCACCAGAAGTAAATTGTCATTACTGGGACTAATTAATTCAATACATCTGGGCAGTACCTTGTGGTTCACTGGGCTCACACGTTGCATTCCCCATCGCAGTTCTACCTCACACAAGATGGTTTGCAAATGTAAGCTGCTGTTTACATCTGAATGTTCCAACTAAACATAGATATGAGCTTATTTCACCCCCCCCCCAAAAAAAAAAAAAAAAATGAAAGCCATGAAGCCTATTCAGCCAATAATTGTTTCCCACCTCCATAAGAAATGCACATTTGGCATGTGCCTACAACCCAAATTCTGCACTTTTCGAAAAAATGTCTATCAGAATTGGGACATTTAACTCATTATGTCCAAAACCAAAGTCCACCTTAGTGCCATTTTCAAACAGGAAAAATGTCTGGGTTTCCCTTTCAAAAAATGGCTCTGAGATGGACATATTTGTACAGACTTTCACTTGGACCCCTGAGGAAGGCTTGTGTTAGCCGAAACACGGACCGAGTTAGGTCCGCTGTCAACCCCTTTGGGTCAGATGCTCCTTATAGTGGATATTTGTGTTGATTTGAACTCAATAAACCTCACGTCAAGGACACTGGATTCTAGTCTCTGCCGTTGTTTTGGGGATGTCTAAAAATAAGAGCCATTTTCCAAACTGACACATCCAATGCAAAAAAAAAAAAAAAAACCCAGCACGAGAACCTGACATCATTTTCAGAGAAATGGCCACACAGACATCCCTGCAGATCACAAGGGCAGTCCAGTGGTCAGTCCAGTGAACTTTAAACAATGTCACCCAGGTACACGTCCCACCATAGTTTCTTTATTTTGTATTGAGCCCTCCAGGAACAGAATAAAATCTACTGCATCGAACTGTACATCATGACATTCACCTTCCACCTTCCATCTCCTATATTTAGGTACAAAAGGAAATTGGGTGGTTTTAGAGGACTCACAATTTCCAACACAATATAGTGGGATTTGGTCCTTGAACCCCACGTTCACAGTCCACTGCACTAACCAGTGTGCTATTCCTGGGACCTGCGTCTGCTTTGTTGGGTTTGCGCATAATGCCTGAGGCTATTTATTCATTTAGATTTCCATATACAGTCTCTTCCCTTGTAAACCGCTTAGAACTGTTTGTGGTATGGCGGTATATAAAAATTAAGTTATTATTATTATTATTATTATTATCCTGTCCTCCCGTGAGCTCAGAACGGGTTACAAAAGGACATTCACAGTAAATTACATTAGACATTCATGGCAGCTTAAGGGCATGGCTGGTTGTATAAACAAGCGTTCACTTGAAGAAGTGTATATAGAGGAGACCGTCTGCTGGAGGTCAATTAGTATTCAGTGCCGCAGCAGAGGGGTGATATGATCAAATTAGCAGACCAGAAGGAGCTTGAGAGCAGTGATTATAAAGGGTTAACCTGCTAAAAGCGGATTACAGTGCGAATGGCGAGACTCAGGATATGAGAGCCAATGGGGTGCAAAGAAGACGATCGTGTTTCGGCCCCAACCGGGCCTGCCTCAGGAGTCACTAATCCATTGACAAAAATGGAACTACTATATGCAATCCTCTGAAATACAGCCCCGCAATCTGAAGTGAACCCCTTTGTCATAGGATTGGTGAAGGTAAAAACAAAAAACTTTCAGACTCCTGAGGCAGGCCCGGTTGGGGCCGAAACACGATCGTGTCGAGTCTTGAGTCTCCTTTGCTGTTTGTTCTTTCTTTCCATTTTTTGGGAAGTCTCAGGATCGGGGCCAGCTCTACCGCTTAGTAACTAGGCTTCCGCAGAGGGGGCAGTGTGGCACCAGCACTGCCAGCAAGACAGTGCCTATAAAGCCACTATCAGTGGCAGCATGGTAGGTCTTTGAGCCCTGCAAGTGCTTTGAAGAAGGCAGCACCTAGCAGGCAAAGAGTGCATATAGAGCTCAAAGGCCCAGCATGCTGCTCAGGGCTTATAGCTCCTTGAGATTTAGGCAGGATTGAGGTCCCCTGGAGCATGGGGGTTCAGGGCAGCCACCCTTTTTCCATCCCCCCAACACCAGCTCCATTGCTACCTGATTTTATGTCAGTCCTGGTTTTGCTCTACAGCAGGGGTGCCCAATAGGTCGATCGCGATCGACCGGTAGCTCGCCAAGGCAAAGTGAGTCGATCACCCAGGACTCACTTTGCCTTGGCGATCTATCGGGCCGATCAGTCTTCCTCTCCCCGACGTCAATTCTGCCATCGGAGAGGAAGTTCGGGCCAGCCATTCGCTGCCTGGCTGGGCAGAATTTCCTCTCCGACAGCAAAATTGACATCGGGGAGAGGAATCCTGGTTGGCCTGAAGCAGGGAGAGCATGGGGCAGTCGGTGTCGGCTTTGGGGGCCTGTTATCCATTGGTGGCGGTTTGGGTCCTGTTCCCCGATGGCAGCGGCAGTGGCTTGGGGAAGGGCAGGGAGAAAGAAAGAAAGGGGGCAGGCAGGGAGACAGAAGGAAAGAAGAGAAACAGAAAAAAAGAAAGGGGGCATGAAGAGAGAAAGAAAGAAAGGTCAGGGAGAGAGGAAGAAAAAGTTGGGGGAAGGAATGAGGTGTGGAGGAGAGGAAGCATACAGGCTGAAAGAAAGATTGGATGCACAGTCAGAAGAAGAAAGTGCAACCAGAGACTCATGAAATCGCCAGACAAGGTAGGAAAAATGATTTTATTTTAAATTTAGTGATCAAAATGTGTCTGAATTTATATCTGCTGTCTATATTTTACAATATGGTCCCCTTTTACTAAACCGCAATAGTGGTTTTTAGCGCAGGGAGCCTATGAGCGTCCAGAGCAGCGCTGGGCATTCATAGCGCTGCTATTGTGGTTTAGTAAAAAGAGAGGGGGGTGGGTATTTGTCTATTTTTGTACGGTTGCTACTGAAGTGACAGTGCATAGAGTCATCTGCTTTGACCTCTTTGAAAAAACCCCGGAATAGGAATGATAATTAACAATTCTATGCGTACAGTGTGCGTTGTGTTTTTTAAAAATTTTATTGTTGGTAGATCATTTTGACTTGGTCATTTTAAAAGTAGCTCGTGAGTCAAAAAAGTGTGGGCACCCCTGCTCTACAGCATGCATGGTTTGGTGGCTCTGATTGTCTCCTTTCAGTTTCCCAAAGGGGGGAGGGAGGAAATCCCAAAGTCCATGCATGCCACACAGTAAAATCAAGTTTAGAAAACAATCTCAAAAAGCTGCTAATGGTACTTAAAAGTTGCAAAAGAGCCCGTGATTAGGAGTGAGAGCAGTCTAAGAGGTGTAAAAATCATATTTCCTCATTTTATAGCAATTATGAGCCCACGCTAGAGAGCTTCTTAAATCGGCTTCAATAACGTGAGCCACACACTAGAGAGTTGCGCGGGGACAGAAATCCCACCCATCCCCGCCCGTCCCCGCCAGAATCCTCTCCGTCCCCACCCGTCCCCGTCAGGATCCTCTCCGTCCCCACCCGTCCCCGCAAGGAATTACCTCCATCCCCGCCCGTCCCCATAAAAAGCAGCAATTTCTTCTGACAGGATCATCAATTCCACAGTTTCTTTTGTGTTTGCGCTGCTGTTTTCCTTGTGGAATCTCTTTGTTGGAACCATTTTTTTTTTCTGTTCAGCTAATTAACTTATAAACCCCCTCTTTTACTAAGGCTGACTTGTCCATTATATTATATGGACGAACCCTGCTTCCAAAGCCTTCCATCCCTGTGGGAGTCCTGTTGGCTAGAGGGGGGTCCCCGTGGGAGTCCCGTGGGTTAAGGAGAATTTCCGTAGGACTCCTGCGGGACCCGCGGGATTCCCGCATTCCCCGTTCCCGTGCAGACCTCTACCACAAACCCTCATCGGGAACATATCGCACCAACATAGCATTCATTCAGAAAATCTCTAAAAACCCGCCTATTGGACAAATTCATCTAACCTTCAATCCTTACCTCATCTGACACGCTCCTTCTCCCTACCCCATACCGACCCGTCTTCTACCCCTTCCCAATTCTAACTGATGTAACCTCGCTGTACTTACAGCACCTCTTATTGTGCACCATCTTGAACTGAAAAGGTTTGACGGGTTTATAAATAAAGCTATTATTATTATTATTAAACTAAAACTTAGTTTTTTATACCGGGTCATCAACCAAAAGGAAGCTCGACTCGGTTAACAATAATTTAAAAATACTAAAAAGATAAACAATCAAGAATTTCAGTGGATCTAATTTCCGAAGTGTTTAGCAAATAGGAAAGTTTTTAAAGATTTGCAGAAAAGTTGAAAAGAACTAGGACCCCTCAAGATTAGAGGGAGTTCATTCCACGATCGAGAGAATTTGAAAACCAAAGTTCTTTATTATTATCGTGTGCATTTTGTGATTTAAATATAAATTATTTAAGTAAAACCCCCCAAGCTGGTGAACAAAAAATAATATGAATATCAACTCCCACTCCCAATGCGTAAAAGTTATGCCGTGCAACGCCCAAAAAGTGTGATCTCTTGGTTATCAAATGTGCAATAGTAGAACGGTTTTTTCGCTTATCTCCAGGGAACAGGTTACTTCATAAGGTCCCCAGACTGGCGACGGTTCGACCAGGCTTGGTTTCAGGGACGATAAAGCCCTTTCATCAGGAACCCGAGGCTGAGTTTCAAAACCACAGAACCGCCGCTCCACTTGTCCAGGGCGGCTCCGGAGGCAATCCACTTGCACAGTGGGTTCATAATTACTTAAAAAAATGATTCAATATTCATTTTTACACTTCTTAGACTGCTCTCACTCCTCATACTATTTTTTCAGTGACTGCTCCTCAGTCTTGGAATGATCTCCCACTCTATATAAGAGAAGAAAAGAATTTAGTCAAATTTAAGACTAAGCTTAAAAGTTTCCTTTTTAATGACGCTTTTAGTGAATAAATGATTCTTCAATCCATTTTTATCTTATATTTCTTTTTTTTCATGCTTATCTTCCCTCCTAATGTTTTTACCTTTAAATATTAAATTTAATACAGATTGTAACCTTTAAATAACCTTCCTGTTGTTTCTATATTGTATTTATATATTATTATTTTTTTTTTTTTTTTTGAAACACTGTATGTCTATGTAATATGTTACCTATGTTTTTAGATATTTGTAACCATTTTGTATATCGCCTAGAATGTAGAATAGGCGATTAATCAAACTATATAATAAACTTGGAAACTTGGATAATTGGCTCTTTTGCTGCATGTAGTAAAATCAAGAGTGGATTAGCCTGTTTTTATGGAATGGAGCCTGCTAGCACTCCTACTAACATAGGCAGAAATGCTTGGTGCTTTATCCAGACCACAGATCCGAAGCAAGGAGACATGCAGAAAACAGCCGAATAGACCCCGGCCCGAGCCATGGCCCAGCAGGGAAAGAGCTGCCGTCTGCATTCTAATAGCAAAAGATTCCTGGCACAAAGCAGCTTTTTTTTTTTTCCTCCCACTAAATATTTCTAATTGAGCTAATGTTATTAGAGCATAGAAAAACGAACATAAAATTCCCCAACCCCTTTTCCTAAATTTTCTTTTGTGTTTCAGTAACTCTTTAATATGCGCGAGAGTGAGAGATGAGCTGGCTCTAATTACAAGTCCCAAGAGTAGCCAGTCAGAGAATGAATGGATGCCTTTTCTTCGTGAGCGATGCATGTAACCACAAATTAGAGCAGCCATCGCCAGAGATTTAATTACAAAATATCATTACTTTCACACATCATTTCAGATTTGGCATGATCGAATCAAATTCTGCAACAACAAAAAAAAAAAAAAAAGCCCCCACGAGCAGGGTCATTCGTTCAGGGGTACTTGAGCAGGCGAGGAAATCACTGTTCCTTTGCTTTCCCAGAAGGCGTTCACGCTAGAGAGACTCGGAGGAGGGACGTCTTCTTCTACTTGTCATTCATTTTGTCTAGATACAAAAAAGGCAGGAAGTGGTTGAGAATGCAGTGGCTTAGCTAATCCCCTATTTGCATCTATAGAGAAAAGAGAGTCCCCCACCCCAGCCATTACACCACAGCGACACCTACTGGCAAAATAAAGTTCTATCTGAGACACCTAGCGAGGAACGGCTGCTTGCGCCAGCATCGTCCTCCAGGAAGTGACATCGCAGGAAGAGCTGGCACTGGCGCAAGCAGCAGGTCGGAGTTGCTGCTCGTGCCGCGAACGTTAAAGAGGTACGAGGGAGGGGAAGGGGTGTGCGCACATGGTAGTGGTGGGGGGTGGAGAAGGAGCAGGGAGGCAGAGAGTAGGACGGGCGCCAACACCCCCCCCCCAGGCTTACTAAGCCATTGATAGGGGGTGTATCTTTGGGCAGTTCTCCAACTCATAAGCACAATAGAATATGAATGTCACCCTGAGACAGGGCCATTTACCTGCACTCTTTCTGTCGTGTAATGCCCTGAGAGAATCAGCCTGTCTAAATAGAAAGATCTAGAATGCATCTATTTGAACCTGAGGCAATAAGAACCCAAGAATAGCCTTACTGGATAAAGACCAATGGTCCATCAAGCCCAATAACCCATTCTCACGGTGGCCAATCCAGGTCCCTAGTACCTGGCCAAAACCCAACGAGTAGCAACATTCCATTCAGAATCCTAAAGAATAGCAAGATTCCGGAATCCCAAAGAGTAACAAAAGATTCCGGAACTCTAAACAGTAACAACATTCCATGCTACCGATCCAGGGCAAGCAGTGACTTTCCCCGTGTCTTTCTCAATAACAGACGATGGACTTTCCCTCCAGGAACTTGTCCAAACCTTTCTTAAAACCAGCTCTGGCAATGCGTTCCAGAGCTTAACTATTCTCTGAAGGTTAAATTTCTTACTCAAGCTCCCAAGAAACCCTGGTGGGATTTGAACCCTGCAAGTCTCTGGCTCACGGCCCACTGCTCTAACTTCTAGGCTACTCCTCCAAGTTGATGGGTGGTCTCAGATAAGAATGCTCCTCCAGCTGTCAGGAGCCACCTGGACATGGTGTTAGAGGAACGGGAGATTAGAGGAGAGGGGGAATTGCCATAGAAATTTGCGACAGTTATTTTTCGGTGAGACTGCGCAAGCAGGAACATAAAAGGATTGTTCCTGCCTTGACTCACATTGCTGGTCCACCAGTGATTAGGGTAGGCCTGGGGGAGTCCTACACTGCTTCTCTGAGGGAGGGAGGATTCTACATCAGGGAGGGAAGGGAAGGGGGGACACACGTTGATTCTACATCAGGGAGGGAAGGGGGGACACATTGATTCTACAGCAGGGAAGAGAGGACAGGAAGGAGCGCGTAGTGATTTTTCAGCCGACTGACAGCCAGGATAGAACCCGAGACCTATCCTCGGGAGAGGGAGCAATCCCTCCAGCTTTGTTCACTACTTCACTGGACCATCAGGATTAAAAAGGTGGACCCAAATATCTAGCCCAAAAATCTTGGTTCCTATTTGAGTATATATAGTACATCAAGAAATAAAACCATACCCTCCAAGGAAGTCTGTTGACAATATAGGGCTGAGAACTCTCCCCTACCCCATCCCCCCCCCCCTAAAATATATATATCGATGAATTGATTCAAATCGGACAGCACTAGTGTCTGAGTAGCTGAAGGTGATGAAACAGTGTGATAAGGCGGTGGCTGAGGCCAGAAGGATGCTAGGCTGTATAGAGCGAGGAGTAACCAGCAGAAGGGAGGTCGTTGGTGAGGCCGCACTTGCACTATGGTGTTCAGTTTGAGAGCCAAAAGCCAATGAAGCAGCAGTTGATTCCCCTGAAGAAGCTAATAACGAAACAGGGCCTTGTCAGGAAATCTATGGATTAATACAAATCTGAACCTGGGAGTGTTTATTGTTCTAGAGCAGGGGTCTCAAAGTCCCTCCTTGAGGGCCGCAATCCAGTCGGGTTTTCAGGATTTCCCCAGTGAATATGCATTGAAAGCAGTGCATGCACATAGATCTCATGCTTATTCATTGGGGGAAATCCTGAAAACCCGACTGGATTGCGGCCCTCAAGGAGGGACTTTGACACCCCTGTTCTAGAGTGATTTTTTTGGCTTCAACCCCAGGATTTTTCTCTCTGCTATGGGCTTTTGGTGACAAGAGAAGAGACTTATTTGAGATAAGTGCTTTTTGATCTTTAAACAATTCTTGAAATGATATTTGAAATGAATTGATTGAATTAAATATTGTTGGTGAATTATAAATGGAGCTTTTTGACCAGGGATGTTTTTCCTATGGCAGCCTTTAAAATACTGAGGCCTGTTTCTCCATTTACTTAAAAGAATTTGAATTTTTGTCCCTTTCTCTGGTATAGATACTGATTGAATGTTTTTGGGTGAACTCAGAGTTCAGTTTTAGAGGCCAAATCTGGTGAAGGATATAAGTAGACTTTAAGCGGTCCAGAGGAAGGCGACGAAAATGGTAGGGGATTTGCGTCAAAAGAAGTAGAAGAGACTAGAAGACCTAAACCAGTATACTCTGGAGGAGAGGAGGGACAGGTGTGATATGATACAAACATTTAAATATTTGAAAGGTATTTATATCGAACCAAATCTTTTCCAGAGAAAGAAAATTGGTAAAACTAGAGGACATAATTTGAGGTTGAGGGGTGGTAGACTAAAAGAGTAATTCTTTTTCACGAAGAGGGTGGTGGATGCCTGGAACGCCCTCCCGAGGGAGGTGGTGGAGAGGGAAACGGTGGTGGAATAAAGGAAAAAAAAAACATGGGATGAAAACAGATCTACTTCTACAACTAATAATTATTTCTATAGCGTTACCAGACGTACGCAGCGTTGTACGGAGTCACAAAGAGTTAAAAAGCAGTCCCTGATCTCTAACTAGAATCTGAACAGGCAAACTTTCACAGCCTGAATCCAGCAAAGGAGATGGTTTGGAGAGGCTGGAGTGAGCTTCAACGGCAGCTCCAGTAGCTGGAACAATACCGGGTAGACTTCTAAGGTCTATGGCCCAGAAACAACAAAGAAATAAAGACAATTTTAATCCTGAGATTGTAAATAATAGGGTAGGCTGGATGGTCTATAACTGTTGTCATTTACTATGGGGTCCTTTCACTAAGGCGCACGAAACGGGGAGAGTGTGGCGCAGTGGTTAAAGCTACAGATTCAGCACCCTGAGGTTGTGGGTTCAAACCCACGTTGCTCCTTGTGACCCTGGGCAAGCCACTTAATCCCTCCATTGCCCCAGGATGGATTGTGAGCCCACCGGGACAGACAGGGAAAAATGCTTGAGTACCTGAATAATTTCATGTAAACCGTTCTGAGCTCCCCTGGGAGAACAGTAGAGAAAATTGAATAAATAGTGTGAAAAGTTTCTGCCTCTGGTAACCAGAGCTGATATTGTGATGTCATAATGCCTCATTCCACCAATAAGAGCCAACCTCATCAGTGATGTCACAATGGCTTGATGGTCCTAGACTTGGCTCACGTTTACCACATTTTAATTTCTAGAGTGGTGCAGTGGTTAAAGCTACAGATTCAGCACCCTGAGGTTGTGGGTTCAAAGCCACGCTGCTCCTTGTGACCCTGGGCAAGTCACTTAATCCCCCTATTGCCCCAGGTACATTAGATAGACAGGGAAACATGCTGGAGTACCTGAATAAATTCATGTAAACCGTTCTGAGCTCTTCTGGGAGAACAGTATACACAATTGAATGCATAAATAAAATGAATAAAATTATAGTCTATGGACGTGTTAGCGTTTAGTAAAAGGAGCCCTATGTTACTATGAACTGGAAACCGGCTCTTTGGGAGAGCATTCAATTAGGTGCCAGTATTCGGTACTTAACCACATGAAATTCAGTCCTGCACTTAACCAGCTACGGGTCAGCTGGCTCCAGAAACCTGGAAATTCATTGCCGATGCTTAGACAAGGCCCAGCATTAAATTTCCAGGTTTAATGCCAATAGCAATTGCCAGCAGCTGTATATCGGGTGCCAAGTTTGTTTATTTGTCTATGTAAAATCTTTATATCCTGCACCATCCCTAGCTGGGAGTTACATTAAAATTCAGCCACTCTGTGTAACTCTATCTGGAAGAAACACACAAAGAGCAGGAAATAAGTTCAAACAGGTACCGTAAATATTCAAATATAAGACCATCCAAATATAAGTTGAGATACCCTTTTTCCCCAAAAAAAGAAGGGAATAAAAGTTAACTAGAATATAATCCGGGGGGGAGAGGGGATTTAATATTCATGTGCCCTGCCCGGAATCTGCACCCAGCCCCCCTCACTCCCTGTCCCATCTCCCTGCCCTGTAACCTCTCTCTCCCAATGTCCTGCAGGCCTCCACCGTGCCTGCCGTATGACTTGGTAGTCCAATGGTAGGCTGGGAAATTAGGGATCCCTCCTGTCTCCTCCCTCCCGCTTCCCCCATGTACCTTTTTGTCAGTGTCAGCCAGGTCATACGGCAGGCCAGTGGAGGTCTGCAACAAGTCCGGGAAGGGGGGGGCACTGACCTGAATATAAGACGAGACCCCCATTTATAGGCCATTTTTTAGGACCAAAAATCTCATCTTATATTTCAGACCTGGATCTCTTTGAAGCTGGAGAAAGCAACCTTTATACACAGAGGGCCACATGAATGTCAGCGTCATCCCTAGTGGGCAGCAATATTACGTAATGTCAGAACTTATATAAATAAGTAAAATTTAACTAAAAATGATGGATAAAAAATAGCAGGGTGATTATTCTGAAACTATTTGAGAAATTATTTATTTTTTTTTTATTTATAAATTTAACAGTTAACAATATCAATTGATACCAAGGAAAAAAAGGTTTCTAACACCAAATTTAACAATAATGTACAACACAAAAAAATCCTTTTTCAAGTCCACAACAATGGGGAGCCATGCTACTTACAGACTAACAAAAATAAGGAAAACTAAGAGATTGTTCTTGATTCATATGAATCTTGACCATTCCCAACTATTTGGGACTCTGACATCCTACCATTTTCTCAGTAGTGAATCATTCAAAGCAAAAGTAAAAACTCATTTCTGTTCTCGAGCTATTAGAAATTGTTGTAACTGAATGGGATCCCAAAATACATATTCAATGTCTTGTATTTTGACAAGATACAACAATAAGGCAGAAATAGTCAAAAAGGTTCACAAAGGGGGCGCTCAGGATCAAAACTGTGCACACCACGCAAACCGTGTGAAAACTAACGAGATGATCTCAAATTTTAAGGGTGCTCTCAGTGTGAACAAGCAGCAACAGGAGACAAGCTCCGACACTTCGTGACTCAGGTAGAGGTAATATACCCCCACCCGCACACCATCACTGAGCACCCAGGGTGTGCAGTAAATCAAGGTGAAAACGTTCACAAATCAAAAAACGAGTGAATCAACTAAAGTGAGTAATAGGTGAGACCTGAGCGACCCCCTAAATGAACCCTACCAGCCAAAACCCCAGCAAAAAATCCGTAAAACGATAACTTAACTGAAGAATGAAGAAGAAACTCATCTCTGAAGCACAAAAGCGTCCGGATAACAGGTTCAACTGAGCTGATTTTGGGGAAGAACCCATGAACCCGACGAAGAAAAATGAGGGAGGCTGGAGGGCGGGGCAGTAGTTTTTGGAGTGTGTGTTGTGTTGTATTTTGACAAGACATTTACATGGAAATTTTAGGTAAAGAGATGCCTCAAGTGCTAAGACTGCCAAATCTCTGGTTAATGACTTTTCCTGCGTCTACTTCTCACGGGCTGCATAAAATTCAAAGACGGGCTACCTTTGCTGAAAATTGCCTTCACTCTTTTCATGGCCTCATGCATAGAAGCCGGCCTTTGGAACAAACTCCTTGACGGTGACCAGGGAGGGGTCACTTCCATTAGGTTTAGCAGCCCCAATAATTTTGGTTGATATCCCGTCCTCCCCAAGGAGCACCAAGCTAATAACCAGGAAACCCCAGTTCAAATCGAGCTACTGCCCTTTGCGCTCTTTATCTCAGGTGCAAAAACTTTTCTGTGAGCCCTCTGGGGACAGGGAAATCCCTGAATGGAACTATGAAACAAGGTGTGAGTTAAATCCACATCAATATAATGCAGAATTCTGTTTTAATGTTTTTAAATGTATTTGCATTTCCAGTTTTACAAGCATTAGCTAGGCACGAGGACCAGAGATCGGTATTCAGAAACAAAATTTAAACTAATGAAATAAATGCTAAATTATTCTACTACCATTTTACATAACTGGTTCTCCTGGTTTGTTTCACTTTTCTATTAGAATATTTGAAAAAAGGTCTATATATACAGTATGTTATGGGGCTCATAATCGAAACAGAAAAACGTCTAAAAACCGGACTAAATCGGCACTTGGACGATCAGTAAGACAAGTCGTCAAAGTGCCGATAATCGAACCAGGTTTTAGACGTGTTTAAAAATGACCTAGGCCTAGGCTGCTGAACGACCAGAGCTAAAAGGGGCGTGTCAGGAGGAGTGTCGAGGGCGGGATTTGGTCGGGCCGTCGGCAGTCGTACTGCATGCACAACCGAAAGTTTTACAACACTGCCTAGAGTGGAACCTGGACTTTGTGACTTACCGTAGGCCATTTAAAGCCAGGTCTAAGTCACAAGAAGGTATCCAAAGTGATCAGATAAGCACTGTAGACACAAAGTACACACCCCCACACACACTGCCCCAGTGATCACTGACCCCCCCCCCCAATAAAAATCATAATAACAACTTTACATATTTGCCTCCAGAACATCAGCACCTGGCAGCCTGGCATAGGAAAGCCTAGTAGAGCTGCACAGAGGTGACTTAAGTGGTCTTGGGGGTGGGTTAGTGAACCATGGAGAGGAGGACCCAGGCCCATAAGCCACTCCAATCACTGCATTCATGGTGAAAAATGTGCACCACCCAAAAAAAACCCTAACCCTTTTGTACTGCCATATAAGTGGCTCCTGCAGCCATAAGGGCTTTTGAGGTGGGAGATAGGGAGATCTAGTAGATTCTGGGGGTGTTTTGGGGGGCTCACCATGACCTATAAGGGAGCTGTAGTGAGATGTTTATGTTGGACCCTTTTTGTGAAGTTAACAGCAGTGTCATGTAAGGTACCCCACTACTCTGGTGACATGTCTGGGTGTCCAGTCCATCACTTTTCTGGCCCCTCCCGCGCCCAAAAGGTCTTTTTCTAGGCGTTTGTGACTTGGACGAATTTATGGATGAAAATGGGGTATAAAGATGGACGATTAGATGGCTGGACGCACAGTTAAGACGATTTTCAAAAAAAAAAAAAAAAATGGTGAATGTATTTTTCGAAAATGGACCTTTTCCCATGTCCAACTTTTGTCCAACTTTGGGCGACTTGCAACTTAGGCCCAAAACGGACTTAGACGCTTCGTTTGATTATGCCCCTCCATGCATCTACATTTTGGAGACTTGCAAAAGTAAACCCTTAGTTCACGCTTGTTCTTGTTGCCCTCAGTCTCAGGACAGATGCAGACAAGAGGAAACGTCTTGTCCAAAAGAACAACAGTGCCATCTGCTGGATTTGAGGTTCATGAACACCAGCAGGATTTTCCCCTCCCCCCCCTCTTTCAAATTTCAGACAACTAAAGATTTACCGTGTTCTCCAGAATCAAGTGTTTATGGTCACACAGCAAAAAGTCCCCGAAGACTTCTCCCAGGGTTAAAGTCACCTACCAGCTTCCCTTCAATTCCATGAAAGCAACAGGAAAAAAATTAATTCACACAGTAGAAACAGAACCAATTGACCACAGATAGCTAAAAGCAGAAAGCCAGGTCCTGGGCTTCTAAATCTCAATGCATGCACTCAAATCTAATGATTTTCCACGCGGACTCTTAATCTCTCTTAGGCCCTTTTGGGTGTTGGCAGGCGGGGATCGCGGATATTTGATTTTCCATCTATTAAGGGATGGTTTACAAATGATTCTTTGGCAGAATTCTATCTTATAAGAACATAAGAAGTGCCTTCATCGGATCAGACCTTAGGTCCATCTAGACCGGCGACCCGCGCACGTGGAGGCCAAGCTAGGTGTTCCCTGATGAATCCCTTGTTTGCCCGTATCCCTCAATGTGATTTGCAAGAAGGTGTGCATCCAACTTGCGCTTGAATCCCCAAATGGTGGTCTCCGTCACCACCTCCTCCGGGAGAGCATTCCAAGCGTCCACCACTCGCTGTGTAAAGCAGAACTTCCTGACATTTGTCCTGGATCTGTTGCCCCTCAGTTTCAGTCCATGACCTCTTATCCGTGTCACATTTGACAATGTGAATAACGATGTTTCTTGCTCTATTTTGTCGAATCCTTTTAGTATTTTAAAAGTCTCTATCATATCCCCTCGCAGTCTTCTCTTCTCGAGGGTGAACAATCCCAGTTTTCTGAGGTGTTCTTTGTAGCTCAAATCAGGCTGGTATATGGGATAAACATCTTGGCAATTTTATATTAAGATTCATTGTGGCGCAGTGGTTAAAGCTACAGCCTCAGCACTCTGAGGTTGTGGGTTCAAGCCCACACTGCTACTTGTGACCCTGGGCAAGTCACTTAATCCCCCCATTGCGAGCCTTCCAGGACAGGGAGGGAAAAATGCTTGAGTACCTGAATAAATTCATGTAAACCGTTCTGAGCTCCCTTGGGAGAACAATATAGAAAATTGAATAAATAAATATGTTGCATTTAGAAACTTGTTTGGTACATTTTTTAACTAAAGGATACTATGAATGTCCAGTGTCTTTACTCCGTAAACCGCACAGAAATGAGAGGTAACTGCAAACTACAAACATGTTGTTATGTTTTGTTTTATGAAGTTAGGGCTGTGGAGTCGGTACACAAAACCTTCCGACTTCGTCATGGATGGTATCTCCGCTTCGACTCGGACTCCTTTATTTATATAGCTATATAGGAGTTCACGAGGGCATGGATGGGGACAGAGCTCGCAGGGACAAGGACAAACTTTGACCCCCATTTCATTCTCAAGATGCCACTTTCACTAATATAAACATCATAAAATATATTAAATTTGATAATCATCAAAGAACTTGATATCAAACTGTATTCTATAAGTAAGACATAGTCTGACACAAATGGGTTAATCAAATTACTATCTGTGAAATAAGAAATGTAAGCATTATATTTGCATGACATAAAATTTAACTCTATTAGGGGTCAGAGTTGGAGTCGGCACATTTTCACCAACATGGCCCAAAAATTGCTTCCAACCCAACTCCAACTACTACTACTTATCACTTTTATAGCGCTGAAAGGCATATGCAGCGCTATACATTTTGACATTTATAGATGGTCCCTGCTCAGAAAAGCTTACAATCTAATTTGGACAGACAGACATGACATATAGGGTTGGGAATGCAGAACCCAAGGTGAGAGGAGATAGGAGTCAAAAGCACTCTCAAAGAGATGGGCTGACATTTATAGATGGTCCCTGCTCAGAAGAGCTTACAATCTAACTTGGACAGACAGACATGACATATAGGGTTGGGGCTGCAGAACCCAAGGTGAGAGGAGATAGGAGTCAAAAGCACTCTCAAAGAGATGGGCTGACATTTATAGATGGTCCCTGCTCAGAAGAGCTTACAATCTAACTTGGACAGACAGACATGACATATAGGGTTGGGGCTGCAGAACCTAAGGTGAGAGGAGTTAGGAGTCAAAAGCACTCTCAAAGAGATGGGCTGATATTTATAGATGGTCCCTGCTCAGAAGAGCTTACCATCTAACTTGGACAAACAGACAATATCAGTGTTCCCTCTAAAGTGAGCGCATGAGCGATCACTCACTATTTTCAGTGGCGTCGCTCATACGCTTTCTCCTGTCACTCAGTCGAGGGCGGGCGGAGGTGAGAGGAAGCGGCGGCGGCCTGTATTTTAAAGTTGAAAGATGCAGCGACGGCTCCTCTCAAGATCCCCGACTGCTTCGGACTTCCGACGCAGTGTCGTACCAAGGAGGGGGGCGGTCCGCCCCGGTTGTGCACCCGCCCTAAGGCTGCAGTCGGAGAGGAAGTTCGGGCCAGCCAATCGCTGCCTGGCTGGGTGGAACTTCCTCTCCGACGGCAGAATTGACGTCAGGGGATTGCTGGTCGGCCCGGTGGGAAGCAGAGAGAGCTTGGGGCAGCCGCTGCGGTGGTTTTGGGGCCTGTTTCCCCCAATGGTGGCAGCAGTAGCTTTGTGGAGGGTAGGGAGAAAGAAAGGGGGCAGGCAGGAGACAGAAGGGAAACAGAAAAAAAAAGGGGGCATCAAGAAAGAAAAAAGAAAGAAAGAGCAGGGAGAGAGGAAGAAAAAGTTGGGGGAGAGAATGAGGTCTGGAGGAGAGGAAGCATACAGGCTGAAAGAAGGGAAGAAAGATTGGATGCACAGTCAGAAGATGAAAGTGCAACCAGAGACTCATGAAATCACCAGACAAGGTAGGAAAAATGATTTTATTTTAAATTTAGTGATCAAAATGTGTCTGAATTTATATCTGCTGTCTATATTTTGCACTATGGCCCCCTTTTACTAAACCACAATAGTGTTTTTTAGCACAGGGAGCCTATGAGCATCGAGAGCAGCGCTGGGCATTTAGCGCAGTTCCCTGCGCTAAAAACTGCTATTGTGGTTTAATAAAAAGGATGGGGGGTATATTTGTTTATTTATGTATGGTTGTTACTGAGGTGACAATGCATAGAGTCATCTGCCTTGACCGCTTTGAAAAAAAACCAGAATAGGAATGATAATTAACATTTTCTCAGCGTATAGTGTGCTTTGTGGTTTTTAATTTTATTGTTGGTAAATCATTTTGACTTGCTCATTTTAAAGTAGCTCGCAAGCCCAAAACGTTTGGGCACCCCTGAGCTAGAGCATTGAAGCTGAGTATTTCTATTTTATCCCTCCTTTTACAAAACTGTGGAGCGTTTTATAGCACCAGCCGTGGTGGTAGCAGCGCTGATGCTCAGAATTCTATGAGTGTCAGAGCTGTTACCACCATGGCTAAAATCCACACTACAGTTTTGTAAAAGGGGGAGGGGTTAGTTTGTGATGACATATTCCATACTAGGTGAAGGTGTTTTCTGTGCTCTGTGTGTTCGAAAGACATGGTTTTCTGTTAGGATTGACAGTGTAGGATTGATCTGTGCTGGTCTGGCTTGTTTAGTTTTACAATGGGTGTATTGATGTACTGCTCACTGCAATATGTAAGATGCTGCCTTTTCCTAGGTACTCATGTGTGACATGTGGCTGTATTTTTCGTACAGATGGGGGGTGCCAAAAAATGATGGGCCCCGGGTGTTACATATGCTAGGTACGCCACTGTATGTAAAGATACCAGAAAGCTTGCGAAGCAAAAACTTTAAGTAAATTGTTATTCTTCTAAGTTTTGAGTATTTAACCCTCCCACACCCACAATCTCATGGGCACTCGTTTCAAGTTTCAAGTTTATTGAGATTTTGATTTAAACGCAATATCAAATATTTTCACTGCGTATAACAAAAATAAATTTGGGGAAATAAATAAAACCATTTGAACAATAAAATACAAACATATCCATAGATGATTAAAAATACATAAGGAGTACAAGAATAAACTACATTTGTTTAAAAATGCGTCCTCCGTGCCTGCTCATAAATTTGTGGAGTATGTAACTTGTCGCTCATGCATATTTTTTTTTGCACACACCTCATCAATCCTTAGAGGGAACATTGGACATGACATATAGGGATGCAGAGCCCAAGGTGAGAGGAGGATGCAGAGCCCAAGGTGAGAGGAGTTAGAAGTCAAAAGCACTCTCAAAGAGATGTGCTCACATTTATAGACGGTCCCTGCTCAGAAGAGCTTACAATCTAACTTGGACATACAGACATGACATATAGGGTTGGGGATGCAGAACCCAAGGTGAGAGGAGTTAGGAGTCGAAAGCACTCTCCAAGAGGTGGGCTGACATTTATAGATGGTCCCTGCTCGGAAGAGCTTACAATCTAACTTGGACAGACAGACATGACATATAGGGTTGGGGATGCAGAACCCAAGGTAAGAGGAGTTAGGAGTCGAAAGCACTCTCAAAGAGGTGGGCTGACCCTTATGGATAGTCCCTGCTCAGAAGAGCTTACAATCTAACTTGGACAGACAGCCATGACATATAGGGTTGGGGATGCAGAACCCAAGGTGAGAGGAGTTAGGAGTCGAAAGTACTCTCAAAGAGGTGGGCTTTTAACTGGGCCTTGAACACTGCCAGACATGGAGTCTGCCATAGGGATTCAGGCAACTTGTTCCAAGCATACAGCGCAGCAAGGTAGAAGGGACGGAGTCTGTAGTTGGCAGTTGAAGAGAAGGGTACAGATAGGAGGGACTTACCAGCTGAGCGGAGCTCGCAGGGGTGAACATGGGGGGAGATAAGTGAAGAGAGATAGTGAGGGCCAGCTGAGTAAGTGAGGGAGGGAGTTTGGATTGTATTTGGAAACAGATGGGACACCAATGAAGTGACTTTAAGAGAGGAGTAACGACTCCACAGCCCTGCTTAGAAGGTCTCTCTTATAGAAAACAAATGATTCCAGAATGGGGTTGGTGAAGAGGTAGAACTAGGCGTGGCTGGAGGCGAAATGGGGTAGGGTCATGTATCCAGGGCTTTCCAGACTCAAATATGCTAACCCTATGGGTGAGAGGAGACAAAAGGTAATGATAAACAGAAGAAAAAGGCATCACCAGAGATGTGCTATAGGGCTTGGTAATTGCTCCAATTCTTTTCAAGGTTTTTGCAAGCGATATTGCAGAAGGGCTCTCAGGCAACATCTGGGAGATGTGAATCGAGCAAAACTAGATTACAACAGCTAAGAAAAAAATGCAGGGTCATGCATTTGGGCTTCATCCGAATTTCTGTGTATGAAAGAAGAACAGGATGTGGGTGTGATCGTATCTGATGATGTCAGGGTGGCCAAAGTGGTAGGAAGGTCATGTCAAAAGCCAGAAGGAAAAAGGAGATGGCAATGCCTGTGGTAAGAAGACTTCATTTGGAATATTGTGTACAATTCTGGGAGACCAGAAAGATATAATGACTATTAAATGATGGGAGAGAGGAGATAGATTAGAGATGGGATAAAGTTAAAAGCCCAGCTCTTTGAGAGTGCTTTCAACTCCTAACTCCTGTCTGTCCAAGTTAGATTGTAAGCTCTTCTGAGCAGGGACTGTCTATAAATGCCAAAATGTACAGCGCTGCGTACGCTTTTCTGCACTATATAAGTGATAAGTAGTAGTAATAAAGGCCCAGAAAACAAGTCTTTTTCAATTGAAAGGAAGCTCTGGAATGATGGGCATAGGAAGAAGCTGTGATCTAAGGACACATTTCTTTAAAGCCAGGGTGATGGATACATTGAACAACCTCCTGGTAGAGGTGGTCAGAATTGTAGTAGGTCATAGGAAAGTGTTCCCACAACGAAAATGTGCACTGGTTACAAAAATAAAGAAATCTTTAGAACAAAGGATAGTCTGTTCTACAGTTCAGATGAAAGATATCACCTGAAAAGGAAGAGGCGGATGCTATGCATTATTTTGCCACATGGTGGTGCTCCAACACTCTGAAATTAAAGATCAATATTTCTCTAAGAAAATCAATGACACTCCTGTTCCAGCTGGAAATGTTCAGGAGTTCCAGCATTATTTCTACTGCCGGTAAACCATGTCAAGCTTAGGTCATGCACTGCAGCAAATACATGAAGAAGGAGAGCTGTTGAGAGAACTCAAAGATGACACTCCACTACTACTATTTATCATTTCTACAGCGCTGAAAGGCGTACAGAGCGCTGTACATTTAAAATTCAGCATACTTAAGCAATCCTCACTCCAAAAGCAGGGAAAGAATGCTGGTGTAGAAGGACTGAGGTTGAGATAGACACTAAAGAAGGACATAGGATAGTTGTCCTTGGGGACGGGGACAAATTCTGTCCCTGTGACATTCTCTATAAATGGCTTCACATCATTCTCTTCTTGGTTGGGCTGAAAACTTTTCAGCGGCCCCTCGTATTGTGATGTCATAATGCCTCATTCCACCAATGCCTAAGAGCCAACCTCATCGGTGATGTCACAATGGCTTGGTTTCCCTCTACTTGTGCCCATTTACTAGGTACATTTGCCTTAATGAAACAAAGTGTCAAGAAAACTGTAGAATAACTTCATTGAGAATAACAACAGGACAGAATTTGCCCCCATCCTCGCAGTTAATTGCAGGAAACCAATAGGTTCTTGGGCCGATCCTATTTAATATTTACATCAATGACCTGGAAGAAGGAGTATCCAGTGAGATCATTAAGTTTGCAGACGACACAAAGCTATGCCGGGCAATCAGATCGCAGGAGGATAGCGAGGAACTCCAGAACGACTTGTATCAGTTAGAGAAATGGGCAGAGCAATGGCAGATGAAGTTCAACGTGGAGAAATGCAAAGTAATGCATTTAGGTAGTAAGAATAAGGAACACGAGTATAGAATGTCAGGCGCAACTCTGGGTAAGAGCGAACAAGAAAAGGACCTGGGTGTACTGATAGATAGGACCCTGAAGCCGTCGGCACAATGCGCGGCAGCGGCAAAGAAAGCAAACAGAATGTTAGGCATGATAAAGAAAGGAATCACGAGTAGATCGGAGAAAGTCATAATACCGCTTTATAGAGCAATGGCCAGACCACACTTGGAATACTGTGTCCAACATTGGTCTCCCAACCTAAAGAAGGATATAAAACTGCTGGAGAGGGTGCAGAGACGAGCAACGAAGCTAGTAAGAGGTATGGAGAACTTGGAATATGAGGAACGACTCAAGAAACTGGGACTGTTCTCCCTTGAGAAGAGGAGGCTGCGAGGGGACATGATCGAGACGTTCAAAATGCTGAAAGGCATCGATAAAATAGAGCAGGAAAATAAATTATTTACATTGTCCAACGCGACACGGACAAGAGGACATGGTTTGAAGCTAAGGGGGGACAAGTCCAGGACAAATGTCAGGAAGTTCTGCTTCACGCAGCGAGTGGTAGATGCCTGGAATGCTCTCCCAAAGGAGGTTATTAAGGAATCCACTGTGCTAGGATTCAAAGGCAAATTAGATGCACATCTCCTTACGAGAGGCATAGAGGGATATGGGTGACTAAAACTACATCAGGTGTATACCTGACTGGGCCTCCGCGTGTGCAGATCGCCGGACTCGATAGACCATGGGTCTGATCCGGAGATGGCAGTTCTTATGTTCTTATGAAACTATCTCCATGCCATTCTTTAAGGAGAGAGGGAAGAATCAGAGTATGAATGGGCCCAGCCACTGACCCTCAAGCCTTGCATTGAAGAATGCTGGTGTAGAAGGACTGAGGTTGAGATAGACACTAAAGAATGACAGTCTCTGGTATCCAGAGTAGATATTGTGATGTCACAATGTCTCATTCCCACCAATAAGAGCCACGCTTATCAATGATGTCATAATGGCTTGATTATCCTATACTTGGCTCACATAAGAATCAGAGTATGAATGGGCCCAGCCACTGACCCTCAAGCCTTGCATTGAAGAATGTGGTGTAGAAGGACTGAGGTTGAGATAGACACTAAAGAAGGACAGGGGATGGTTTCTATCACCATGTCATTCTCTAATTGCCACCTCTCTCTCCTCCTCCTCCTTTCCAGTCCACGTAAATCCAAATTAGAGGCAATTTACACTAATAATTGGATTGTTAACAGATGATTATTGATTTTTAAAGATTTGTAAATTAATTTGTGTGTGGATCTCAGAATCACATACAATTTGGGGGAACCATTTATAAAATCTGGGGATACGACAGGTAGACGAATACCTGTCTACAACTTGAAGGAGGTGAATGCAGGTGTGTTCTGAAGAGGAAGATTAATGTAGTGGGCAGACAGGATATAAAAGGGGCAACAAAAACGGAGGAGACCAGCGTGACGTAGCCCAAAACACTCAATCCCCAAATAAACAAACAAAACGGTCTCTAAAAGCCCAAAACAACCATGCCTGCTGCCCTCCCTCCCCCGGTCAGAGCCGTGCCAGGGGCCAAACACAAAATATCCAGCAGGCACACGTCCACCTGGCACTCGCCAACATTATCCACAGACACAGTTGAAGCTATTTTGCATTTAGCCCCTGACGCAGCCCTGACAAAGGGCGAAACATGGCCTTGTCAGACTTTTAAAGACTGTTTTTTTAATTTATTATCTGCTTCGAGTGAATAAATGTTTTGAACTATGTTACGTTGCTCTGGGTTTTGTGGATCGTTTGTCTATTTGTTTCTTGGGACACAGGTAATAAAACACATAGTTCAACCCTGGACATTTCTAACTGCTCCGGAGATGCTAGAAATGTAAACAGAGAGAAGTCCTGTTGCTTTTGTGCTTGTAATTAGAGGACCTGACTAGGCTTCCCAATCTAGTGGACCTGTTATAAAATGACCCTTTTCGTACAGATAACTTGGGGTTTGATATTCAGCCGGCAGGAGCCCAGCATTTTGATGCTGGCATTACCCCTGGAAATTCAATACCTGGTCAATTAAATGTGATATCCAGCACTTAAGACGGCTACAGCCTAAGCATCATTCAGGTCCTTGTGACCCTGGCCAAGTCACTAAATCCCCCCATTGCCCAAGGTACATTAGATAGAGTATGAGCCCACCAGGACAGACAAGGAAAAATGCACAAGTACCTGAATAAATCCATGTAAACCGTTCTGAGCTCCTCTGGGAGAACAGCATAGAAAACTGAATAAATAAATAGTGTGAAAAGTTTCAGCCTCTGGTAACCAGAGCTGGTATTGTGACATCATAATGCCTCATTCCACCAATAAGAGCCAACCTCATCAGTGATGTCACAATGGCTGGATTGTCCTATACTTGGATCACTTTTACTGCATTTTGATTTCTAGAGTAGTGCAGTGGTTAAAGCTACAGCCTCAGCACCCTGAAGTTGGGGGCTCAAACCCTCCCACTGCTCCTTGTGACCCTGGGCAAGTCACTTAATCCTCCCATTGCCCCAGGTACATTAGAGCCCACTAAAACAAATAGGGAATATGCTTGAGTACCTGAATAAATTCATGTAAACTGTTCTGAGCTCCCCAAGGAGAACAGTAGAGAAAATTGAATAAATAGTGTGAAAAGTTTCAGCCTCTGATAACCAAAGCTGCTACTGTGACATCATAATGCCTCATTCCACCAATAAGAGCCAACCTCATCAGTGATGTCACAATGGTTGATTGTCCTAGACTTGCCTCACTTTTGCTACAATTTGGTTTCTAGAATGGTGCAGTGGTTAAAGCTACAGCCTCAGCAACCTGAAGTTGTGGGTTCAAACCCCGCCCTGCTCCTTGTGACCCTGGGCAAGTCATTTAGGCCCAAATTCTATAACCGGTGCCTAACATTAGGCACCTATTTCGGAGGTGCCCATCTAGATAGGGGCCTATCTACATCGATTAACACGCTCGACTAAGCTTTTTAATTAGCAATAATTGGAACTTAGGCGCCTATCAAGAAAGAGCGATTCTGCAACAAGGCGCCTGTAAAAATTTATGTGGCCTTCAAAAAATAAGTGCTATGCATGTTAGGTGTGGGCGTGGCTACGTGTTAGTCGCCTTGTTGCAGAATCGCTGCTCTTAAGCGTGCTTAAGTGCTCAGCCAGGCCTTTTAGTTGTGCCTAGAACTGGCCTATTTCTTGGGCACCACCAAAATAGGTTCCGCTCAGCGTGATTCATTAACCAGCACCCTATTTGGCTTGAATCGCGCTGAACAGGGCCTAACTTTTGGGCGCTTCTTATAGAATTTGCCCTTTCATCTTCCACCGCCCCAGGTACATGAGATGGATTGCGAGCCCGCTAGGACAGATAAGGAAGATTCTTGAGTATCTGATTTGTAACCCTTTCTGAGCTCCTTTGGGAGGATGGGCTAAAAAGATAAGACTGCGCTTTATGAGGTTTTATTGATGCAGTTATTCCATGCATCCGTTTATTTTTATTTGTAAGTATTAAATCCAGTAGTGCGTTTTAGATTGTTGCGAGAGGGGTGATGTTTGAGTGATCATGATAATTGAGTTTAATTATCAAAAGCTTTGAGAGAGGGTGCCTACAGACCTGAATGTTAATTGAGAAGAGCGACTAAAATGGTTAAGGGGCTGGAGGAGTTGCCGTACAGCGAGAGATTAGAGAAACTGGGCCTCTTCTCCCTTGAAAAGAAGAGATTGAGCGGAGACATGATCAAAACATTCAAGATAATGAAGGGAATAGACTTAGTAGATAAGGACAGGTTGTTCACCCTCTCCAAGGTAGAGAGAACGAGAGGGCACTCTCTAAAGTTGAAAGGGGATAGATTCCGTACAATCATAAGGAAGTTCTTCTTCATCCTGAGAGTGGTGGAAAACTGGAACGCTCTTCCGGAGGCTGTTATAGGGGAAAACACCCTCCAGGGATTCAAATAGGGGAAAACACCCTCCAGGGATTCAAGACAAAGTTAGACAAAATACTGAAGGGAATAGACTTAGTAGATAAGGACAGGTTGTTCACCCTCTCCAAGGTAGAGAGAACGAGAGGGCACTCTCTAAGGTTGAAGGGGGATAGATTCCGTACAAACGTAAGGAAGTTCTTCTTCGCCCAGAGAGTGGTGGAAAACTGGAACGCTCTTCCAGAGTCTGTCATAGGGGAAAACACCCTCCAGGGATTCAAGACAAAGATAGACAAGTCCCTGCTGAACCAGAACGTACGCAGGTAGGGCTGCTCTCAGTTGGGGCGCTGGTCTTTGACCTAAAGGCTGCCGCGTGAGCGGACTGCTGGGCACGATGGACCACTGGTCTGACTCAGCTGACAAAGCAGCTGAAGGGTTTTGCCGGACGCACATAATACCTTTGCAGCAGCCCTGAATGCGTTCACAATGAAACACACAACACTTCAGTGGGTCTTAAGAGGAGGAAAGCCGGCAAAGACAAAAGCCAGTAATGTTCCAAAATAAACTTTAATAAGCCACAAATCCGGAAAGGCTTAACAAGTTCATCAAATATCCCAAGCACAAAATTTAAATAGGGCAAGAAATTTTAAGTTCCGTCTTTCTGTGCTGCTTTCATTAATTGTGTGACCTCTAACCTCCACCCCAATGTAATGTTCTCCGATTTATATGTGGGTCGTGACTCATTGTGTTGGAGCAACAAAAAAGAATCCAACAAAGTCTGCAGTGAAAAACAATGAAAAACTGTAGACAAACGTACAAGGATGGAGGCTATATTTATTATTTCAAATAATTGAGTGCGGTTAATATTACCACCTTTAGAACAACGCGGTCCGTGTTTCGGTTAATACGCCTTCATCAGGGGTCCCAGGTTAACAAGGTATCAAATAAAACCACGAACAAAAAGGGGTTGCAATAAGAAACACGAGCCTGTACAAATCGAAGATAATCGCCAACACAACGGTCTCTATATGAACTGCTATGTGGTGATTATCTTCAATTTGTACAGGCTCATGTTTCTTATTGCAACCTCTTTTTGTTCACGGTTTTATTTGATACCTTGTTAACCTGGGACCCCTGATGAAGGCGTGTTAACCGAAACACGGACCGTGTTGTTCTAAAGGTGGTAATATTAACCACACTCAATTATTTGGAATAATAAATATAGCCTCCATCCTTGTACATTTGTCTGCAGTTTTTCACTGTGTTGGAGCAGCTGCTCTGAAACCGTGCTAAGAGGTTGTAACATAGTAACATAGTAGATGACAGCAGATAAAGACCCAAATGGTCCATCCAGTCTGCCCAACCTGATTCAATTTAAATTTTTTAATTTTTTTCTTAGCTATTTCTGGGTAAGAATCCAAAGCTCTAGGTTGATATTCTTTCTCAAGCAAAACCCAGGAGTTAGTAAGAAATTTTTTTGTGGAAGTCACAGGTAAAAATATTATGTTATGCAAAGCAAACAGACACAGAGAAATAGTTGATCAAGAGAGGAGAGCAATAAAGAGGGCAGTTATGGAAAACAGCAGTGAGGAGGGAGAAGAAAAAGGCAAGTATGGAGGATGACAGACTTTTATATTAAGGTTATCACTAGATTCAAATGCAGAAAAGTCCTATTCTTTTTTGACCAACATATATAGGAGAAAGGATCTAGGACACCGCAAGAAAGTTGGGCTTTTTTGTTCAGCCCAAAAAAAAGGATTTCCCCATGGAAAGAAGAGACCAGCAAGTCTGGAAAGCAGTGAGGAAGGAGCCTCAATCCATTTCAAATGTCTAATTTTCGATGCCCTGCTAGAAATATAAGTTTTAACTGTGAACCATACAACAGTAGCATCTAACATCCATAGGTCCAAACTTAGTTAGCTCAAATTGTCACCAAGAATAATACGGAGCCGCCCCTGGGAAGTAGAAACGCAGGCTGGATGCACTGGCTTGCCTAGAAATGAGAGGCTCAGATGCAGAGCCCTGGCCTCCTCACAATGAAAGATCAATGGATATGTGCAGAAGGGAACGAGAAAAAAGAAGGAAGGGGGATGGGGGTCAAGTGTTCCGCTTGCCTCATCCTCTGTCTCACCCCTCAACCAATGAATCCGATTTGCAAGGTCAGAAGAGTCTGGAAGTCTGCTGCAGAAAGTTGACAGACACATTCTTCCAACATGGCTTGTCTGCGCATTGTAGAGGAGCCCAGGGTATGATTAAAGGGTGACTGAAAAACACTCATTATCCTTTCCTGACAAAACAGGGGGGGGGGAGTCACATGATGAACAAAGGCAAAGCGGACTCTCGGAAGAGCAGCTCCAAAAACTTAGTATTGAAACCGTAAGCTATAAAGTTTCAGAATATTAAGACTAAGGAGGCCATTTTAGAAGGGACAAGTAGCATTCACACGTGTAAATGCCGATTTTCCAGGGCCACAATGCAGACGTGTTAATGGTGTAGGATATGTGGACAAGGAGGGCGTGGTTTTGCTAGACCATAAAATACAATACATATTTTCTTTAATTAGAATATTAACAATTAATGATGTTACCACATGTTCGTACAACTAAATCTGAGAATGAGAGGAAGAACATCCCATATAGGACAATGGGAACAACCCATCCATCAATCAAACTTTGCTAGAAGCCATTGGCTCTTTACAATCCACAATCTCCAAAATCATAACCAACATTGTTTAAATTAACAATACAAGAAAGAAGGTACTCCCTAATCAAGAACATCCTTTACATATTCCTTCTCTAAGACACATTTTCTATGACACAACCCGCAAACGTATTTTTTCCGTTAGTGCACCCGAACACTGGAATTCATTACCAGAGAGGAAGAAAATATTGATAAATTTAAAACGAATTTAAAAACCTTCATGTTTAAGGATGCATACAACCTATGACTTCCCGCCCAAGCTCATTGACTATGGCCAAAAAAAGTAACTAAGGAAGAGCATAGCTTCCCTCCCCTATTGCACCATCCTTTTCTCCTTCTTTCCTATAAATGATTGTGGTTCTACCTTTCCTCCCTTATGTCTCGGTCTGTCATGTATCTACCCAAAGTATTAATAGTGTGTTCCTAATTTTATATTTTTAATTTACACCGCTTTGACATTTTTTAAGGCAGTATATCAGATTTTAATAAACTTGGAAACATGTCATCTGAGGTCCATAAATGCTCTTTGCTTGGCTAAAGTCTGAAAAAACCCTGACTTTTTCATTTTGAAGCAAAGAGTCCTTATGACAAAGAAATTAATTAAGGGCCTGGCTCTACAAAAGAAATCCATAATGAGCTTTCATAACAGACTCAACAGGTCATTCCAATTCTGTAATCAATTCCAGGCTGACCATGGTCATGTCTCCTTCTTAAACTGCCTCTCTACCCAGGCTCAGGACAAAGGAGGGAAATGGACGGAGGAAGAGCCACATGTTTGAAAAACATGGTATTTCTTGGTAGACAAAAGAGAATGCATTTGGAAACATTCACAACCTTGAAGATACCCCCCATCTCCCTAAAAGAAGTTTGAAGGTGGGTTGGTGAGGATGGATGTCACACACTGGTCAGCATAAGAACATAAGAAGTTGCCTCCGCTGGGTCAGACCAGAGGTCCATCTCGCCCAGCACCCGCACCCGCTGCGGCCCATTAAGTCCATGACCTGTCAGGTGTTCCTTGACTTAGCCCTGTAATCCCCCTTTTTCTTCTATCTATACTCTTCCTAACCTATTTCTACTTTTATCTATACCCCTCAATCCCCCTATCCTTCAGGAATCTATCCAATCCCTCTTTGAATCCCTGTAACCCTATCACAACCTCCGGGAGCGCATTCCATGTGTCCACCACTCTCTGGGTGAAGAAGAACTTCCTGGCATTGGTTCTAAACTTTGTCCCCTTTCAGTTTCTCCGAGTGCCCCCTTGTACTTGTGGTTCCCCGTAGTCTGAAGAATCTGTCCCTGTCTACCTTCTCTATGCCTTTCATGATCTTGAAAGTTTCTATCATGTCTCCTCTAAGTCTCCGCTTTTCCAAGGAGAAGAGCCCCAGCCTTTCTAACCTATCAACGTATGAAAGGTTTTCCATACCTCTTATCATTTTCGTCGCTCTTCTCTGGACCCTTTCAAGTATCACCATGTCCTTCTTGAGGTACGGCGACCAATACTGGACACAGTACTCTAGGTGCGGGCGCATCATTGCACGATAGAGTCACACCCTGCAAGGGAAGATATTTGGTGGCTCTGCTTCAGCTTATTAGGATCCAACATGGCTCCAGCTTAAAAACCAATGAAGACCACCCTCAAATTCCTCCTCATAATCAAGTTTTCAAGATTCTAAAGAAGTCAAATGCTGATTCTTCTATTACCGTCCTGTTTCAAATTTACCTTTTTCGGCCAAACTATTGGAAATAATGATCTTTGACCAACTTCAAGCACCCGTTGAATCTATTAATGCTCTTCATCCAGATTCAGAGAGGACAGTGCCAGAGCAGTAGTAGCTGTTTTGATTAGTGAACTTTACAGCCACCTCGATTCAGGCCAAATGGTGCTGGTCGTTTCACTAGATTTATCATCTCCTTTTGATTTGGTTCATTACTCTTTACTTGTTCTGTTATGAGCCTCCTTGAGTATTCAAAATGGTTCATATCTTTTTTGTCGGCCTCTTCTTTTCAGGTAGAACTGAAAACCCTATCCTCATCTCATTCACCATCATGTTCAATCCCACAGGGATCCGTTCTCTCTCCTCTTCTCCTTAACCTCTTTCTAAGCCCCTGTCACTCCTAATCTAATCATTTAAAATAAGGGTTATATATATATATATATGCTGATGACGTTCTTCTCATTTACTCTATCTGACCTATTTCCCATGACCTTTCTATGCAGCAAACTAGCTTAAGAAAGATTGCCCAATGGCTTTAGGACCATAACATGGTCCTTAACCTTGAAAAAAAAACCCTACAACATGTTGGATCACTGGTGCTCATTCTCCATCGTCATTGGTTTCAATATTCTTTGACAAACAAATTCTCAGATTCAGAATCTCGGAGAGAGCGAGACCAGAAGGCTTTGAGCATGCGCAAATGCTCAAAGCCCAGACCAGCCCAGCACAGGGAAGAGGGAGGATCTCCCTCGCACCACCCAGCCCAGCCCAGCCCAGCCCAGCCCAGGCGAGGGAGGATCTTCGGGCACTGGCACTGGCACGTCCTGTGCATTGGTGCTGGTGCCGGTGCCCAATCGGGTAAGTGATGTCTTTGCGGTGCTGGGGGGGGATGTAGGATTGCGGGAGAGGGGGGGTGACGTGAGCGGGGGGGGGGAGGATGCCGGTTCGCAGGGGGGATGCCGGATCGCAATGAAAAAAAAAATTGTATAACGCGCTCACACATATAACGCGCATGGTTATGCTCGGTTTGTAAAATCGTGTATAACGTGCGCGTTATATGCGTGAAAATACGGTACACTGGCTACCAATGCAATATAGAATTCAATTCAAAAAGATTGATATTAGTTCACAAAGTACTACACATTTAGGCATCCCCATTTACCTTGCACACGTAATCTTCATTCCTTAATAATAATAATAATAATTTTATTTTTTTGTATACCGCCACACCACTTAGTTCTAGATTTGTCTTACCTCATCCACCAAAAACCAAATGGGAAACTACTAGAGGGCATAATTTAAGGTTACGGGGAGGAAGACTTAGGAGCAATGTTAGGAAATTCTTCTTTATGGAGAGGGTGGTAGATAAAGGGAATGCCCCCCCCCCCCCCCGAGGGAAGTGGTGAAGAGGAAAACGGTGATGGAATTCAAAAACGTGTGGGATAGAAATAGAGGATCTCTAATTAGAAAACGAAGGATGTAAATTAAAGAACTAAGGCCGGTATTGGACAGACCTGCACGGTCTGTGTTCCATATATGGTGATTCGGTGTAGGATGGGCTGGGGAGGGCATCAATGGGAACTCCACTAACATGGAACAGGAGGATGTTACTGGCCAGACTTTACGGTAGATGTCCTGTAAACAACGGGATGGTTGGATAGGCTGGAGTGAGCTGGGACGGCAACTTCAGCAGTTGGAACCTAGGACAAGACCAGACTTTACGGTCTACGGCCCAGAAATATCAAAGAAGAGATAAGTTAATCTAATCATGTATTTTTAATGAATATAACTTATGGGCAGACTGGATGGACCGTTCAGGTCTTTATCTGCCATCATTATATGTTATTAGGCAATCTGCTTGTTTTTTGCTGTTTCCCCAGCTTTACGGAACTCGTTATCCCCTCCCCCCCCCCCCCCACACACACTACTAACTTTTGGGCTACCTTGAAAACCTGCCTTTTTCAACAGGCTTTAGCTTGTCATTAATTCTATGCAGCAGAGATGCTTGAGATTAAATGTCAAAACGTATAGCGCTGCATTCGCCTTTCAGCGCTATTGAAGTGAAAAATAACAGTAGTAGGTAGTAGAGATTAGTAATATTTAAATACCAGCATGTGAGTGTTATGCGCTGGACCATTGGCTTGTTCCTGTCCTATTTTTTTATGGCGCTCCACCTGTTATTTTTAATTATATCTTCGATTTGCGCTGCAAAAAAAGGCAGCATATATCAAGTTCAATAAAACGATAAACCTTTTCTCCATCAGCATTTACTCCTGCTCCAAAGCAGGTGAAAGGATCACTTAACTGTACATTTAGAGCTTCTTTTACTAAGGTGCGCTAGCGTTTTTAGCGCACTCAGGATTTTAGCGGCGTGCTAAACCCGCGCTACGCTTCTAGAACTAATGCTAGCTCAATGTTGGCGTTAAGGTCTAGTGTGTGCGGCAATTTAATGCGCACTATTCCGCACGTTGAGGCCCTAAAGCACCTTTGTAAAAGGAGCCCTTGGTCTTGGGGTGGCCAACAGTGATTGTGGGAACAATTCTGCTGATCAAAGTCTTCTCTAACACCTTTCACTTAATTCCTTTATTGGTTCCTTTCTTAAGAACATAAGAATTGCCGCTGATGGGTCAGACCAGGGGTCTATCGTGCCCAGCAGTCCGCTCACGCGGCATCCCCCAGGTCAAAGACCAGTACCCTAACTGAGACTAGCCCTACCAGCGCACTTCTTGTTCAGCAGGAACCTGCCAACCCTGTCTTGAATCGCTGGAGGGTGCTCTCCCCTATGGAAGAGTGTTCCAGTTTTCCACCACTGTCTGGGTGAAGAAGAACTTCCTTACATTCGTCCAGAATCTATCCCATTTCAACTTTAGAGAGTACCCTCTCGTTCTCCCTACATTGGAGAGGGTGACAACCTGTCCTTATCTACTAAGTCTATCCCCTTTAGTACCTTGAATGTTTCGATCATGTCCCCTCTCAATCTCCTCTGTTCGAGGGAGAAGAGGCCCAGTTTCTCCAATCTTTCCTTGTACGGCAGCTCCTCCAACCCCTTAACCATCTTGGTTGCTCTTCTCTGGACCCTCTCGAGTAGTACCATGTCCTTCTTCATGTACGGCGACCAGTTAGGGCTCTTCGGCTTGGAAAAGAGACAGCTGAGAGGAGATATGGCTGAAGTCTACAAAAACCCGAGTGAAGTAGAACAGGTAGAAGTGGATCGATTTTAACTCTGTCAAAAATGATAAAGACTAGGGGGACACTCGATGAAGTTACAGGGAAATACTTTTAAAACCAATAGGAGGAAATATTTTTTCACACAGAGAATAGTTAAGCTTTGGAACGCATTGCCAGAGGTTGTGGTAAGAGCGGATAGCGTAGCTGGTTCTAAGAAAGATTTGGACAAGTTCCTGGAGGAAAAGTCCATAGTCAGTTATTGAGAAAGACATGGGGGGAAGCCACTGCTTGCCCTGTATTGGTAGCATGGAATGTTGCTACTCTGGGGATTCCAGAATCTTGCTACTCTTTGGGATTCCAGAACCTTTTTACTCTTTGGGATTCCGGAATCTTGGAACTCTTTGAGATTCTATATGGAATGTTGCTGTTCCTTGGGATTTGGCCAGGAACTAGTGACCTGGATTGTCCACCGTGAGAACAGGCTATTGGGCTTGATGGACCTTTGGTCTGACCCAGTAAGGCTATTCTTATAATGTTCTTATGTACATCTAGCGATAATTCTATAAGTGGCTGTTTCCCTTTAGGCTCTCCAATGCCAAGCAGAAAATCTGGGTGCCCAGATAGCCCAGCACTGGATCCAGAGGGTTGGGTACTTGTTCTCCTTGTGCTTAGAGGAGGTGGAGGGTCTGTTGACTACTGTCCTGATGTCTGCTCTATCCCATCTGGTGTGCTGCTGTATAATTTTTTGGGGGGGGGGAGGGGGGATCAAGCCAGCAGCCCTGCCTTAGGCCCTCCATGGAACCGTGAGAAAAACCTCATTCACTGGGGAGATCTCACTCTTTGGGATAAGCCACCCTTGGGATCACTATATGGCAGTTTACATCACAGCCGGGCTGGCCCAGAATGAGAATTTTTTTTTATTCTGATGTCTCATTCTGAATTTCTTTATGTGCTAAAGCTGAGTGACAATCACAGATCCCTGGTGACTACAGTCCTGTAAGTAATTATGATGTATTATGTTTAGATCTGTTTGGTCGTCTTGTTTATTACATGGACCATCTGGTGACGTCCGAGTACCAATCTCTGGCTTCTTTAAAGCTATCAGTAAAACCACGTGTTCTGGCTCATAGTTTTTACCTTGGGGTGGAAAAATGTGTGAAAAATTAAGGCAGAACTAGATCCATTCACCAAGTATTGGCGGCTCCCTGGGATCTTCACAAGGTGCACTTCCTGGTGCATTAAGCCTCCTTACCTCTGTCTGATCTTGTTGAGTTATGCTCTTTCAAAGCCTGACGCAACCTCCCCTCCTACTCACAAACCCGTATTTGGAAATAAGCTTCTCTTTTAAGACACCGTGTAACTGGAAGATTGAAGGGATGAAAGGGAGACAGAAGACAATGAGGTAGGCGCAGCTTGTGTTGACACTAAATATAACTTGGGACCTGTGTGCATTTTGAAGGTGTTCTTTTGTGTTTATACTGTCTGAAAAACATCTCAGACAGTAGAAAAAAGCTGGAAATTAGGCAGACCAGACTCTATAGGATGGGGGCTGAGGAAGAATATTACATAGGGGTAAAAATCCCTGTGGCACTAGATTGGGCCTATTCTCCCTTGAAAAGAGGAGCATGATCGAAGCATTCACGATAATGAAGGGAACAGACTTAGTAGATAAAGACAGGTTGTTCATCCTCTCCAAGGTGGAGAGAACGAGAGGACACTCTCTAAAGTTGAAAGGGGATAGATTACATTCAAACGTAAGGAAGTTCTTCTTCACCCAGAGAGTGGTGGAAAACTGGAACGCTCTTCTGGAGACTGTTATAGGGGAAAACACCCTCCAGGGATTCAAGACAAGGTTGGACAAGATCCTGCTGAGCCTCAACGAATGCAATTACGGCTGGTCTCGGTTAGTGCGCAGGTCTTTGACCTGAGGGCCGCCGCGTGAGCGGACTGCTGGGTATGATGGACCACTGGTCTGACCGAGCAGTGGCAATTTTTATGTTCTTATGACTGATTATTTGATTTACCACTATTGACATGCGTATTTAGCGGTGTATAATTTTTTTAAAGAAACTTATTTAAAATACAATCGCTTTACAAAATCTATTTTTAAAAAAGCCAATAAAAGAGTAACAAAACAGCCAGATTAAACAAATAACCTGCTGAAAAACTAAAATTAGGGAGGGTATTGCACGTCCACTTTAAAGGGTCTTATTTAGGTCAAAAGCAAACCTTCTTTAAATTGAACACAACTATCATACTTGTCAGGACACTATTGAAAACTGCTTAGAGCAGGGGTGTCCAAACTTTTGGCTTCACTGGGCCGCATTGGCTGGAAAAAATGTTTCTGGGGCTGCACAAATGTGCAAATGCTGCAGCATGACACAGGAGGGAGCTGGCAAGATGGTAAACGCCCGGGGGCAGCAGAGAAAAACACTGCATCGCCCTCGACCGGGGCCGCACAAAATACTTCACTGGGCCGCATGCGGCCCTCGGGCCACAGGTTGGACATCCCTGGCTTAGAGGGAAGGGTAGCAGCATCCACCCTCAACTGGAACAGATCAATGCAGACAGGCTGAATCAGGCTGTTTTGACCGCTGCAGACTTTGCGGTCAAAACAGCAGTCAGGGAGGCCAAACTTCGAACGGAAGAAACTCTAGCGAAGAACATTAAGAAAGGGGACAAATCCTTCTTCAGATACATTAGCGACAGGAAAAAGAACGCAAATGGGATAATACGCCTTAGAACGCCAGACGGGAATTATGTGGAAACATAAACGTTACTAAGCTTACTACGTCATAGTTCATACATGATAGGATTAAGCAGGATATACAAAGGACACATTTAAATGACAACTTAAAGGTGTTAGTATGCATATTTATAAAGGTTAATCAAAATATAAAGAAGTATAATGATTGGCTATAGGGTTATTGTGTCCTTAATTGTTGAGTCAATCAAAGGACAGACTAAGGAATATGATTTGTGCGACACCATTACTAAACTCTTTTGACATAACTCCAGCAATGCAATGTGACTCCTTGTCTATAGTGAAATTAATGTTCATATTTCCATCAACCGCTCTGGATTGACTTCATACTCATTAGCTAGCAGTATAAAAGTTTTTCATTAAACAATAAACCTTCTCGGTTTTTCGCCACCCACCTATCAGAGCCCAGGATGTTCAGTAACCGCTGCCTCTTCCCTTTACAGCATTTATTGCTCGGGATTTATTAACCACTTTTAGGAAGAGATTTACCCAAGGTGGTGTTCAACAGGTACAGTTTACATAAAATGACCCAATCTAAGCGTAAATACGAGTACATGAGGTAAACGTGGAAATGTCAGATTGAATCCTAATAGGATTAACATGAAACAGTATCAGAAAGGTGGTTTACATAAAATCAACACGCAAACACAAATAAACCAAGATATAATGAAACAAGACAATCACATCAATCGGTAATTATAAAATATATACATAGAAACAGTACTCACACAAAATAACATTGCCAAATCAACAAGACAAAAATGTTGATTATAGCCCATGGACTATGCAGCAGGACCGGGTCCACCCCAAAACACGGCCACACCTATGGAAAGCCTTTAGGAAAATGAAGTCTTCAGCCCTGCCTTGAATTTAACCCTGGAAGTCCCTGCCCTAAAGAACAGAGCTAGGGAGCTCCAAAGGATAAGGAAAAGCAGTAACTTATCTAATGTCCAAATGGAGAGTAGTAAGAGAGGGAAAAGTCAGCCGATTCCCACAAATTGATCAAAGAAAACATCCAAGGAATGCCTAATTGAAGAATTCTATGAGTAATGACTAACGGTTTAACCTGAATCTGAAAACCACAGAGAAGCAGTGTTGCTCTGCCAGAAGAGAAATCACATGGCCATCCAATCTGTCCAACCATACATGCTCCATAAAATAATTATTTAGTTTAAATGGTCCTTTTACTTAGATATTTCTGGGCCAAAAACCCAGAGCCCTGCTCGGTCGTGTGCTCTGGAGTCTCCATCAAAGCTCACTCCAGCCCATCTTAACCATCCCAGCCATCAAAATCCTCCCCAGCCCATCCTCAACTGACAAAGTGGTTCTTAATGGGAGAAAAAAAAAGTGATGATCACTGAACTAGAAATTAGCAAATACTCTTCTACCATTTCATATTATCATCCAGGTGGCAGAAGGCACACCTCAGATTAATTGTTCTTGTGGTTTGGTTCATTTCCAACTTGGCTCAGCCTTGCCTTCCTTTCAGTGTATAGTAGTATACCGACACTAGTCTCTGATCAATGAAATGAACCACCAAGAATAAACTCCACTAGTCTGTGATATGCATATACTCCACTCAAATCTTCTGAAATTAATTTGGCTTCTTGAGAGTGGCAACACGTAAGGTGTTGTAGAAATGATGAGTCATTTAGAAAAATAAATATTCTTTGCAGATACTTCACAATGTCTTGAACTCCACCCACAAGGGCTGATTCTTCCAAATGCACGTTTATATTTTTTTCAGCTCTGGAAAACCTCATTCCTAAATAGAGAAATGTAGGAAATGATGGCAAAATAAGATCATATTTACAGCCTATCCAGTCTGTCCACACCAACAGTCCAGTCAAATACAATCCTGTCCTCTCCTTCAGAAACCCTCTGTCCCATGCCATCTTTATTGAATTCAGATGAAGTTCCAGGAGGCTCTTCCACGCATTCACTATCCTTTCTTAAAGAAATATTGCCTTAGATTACTCCCTAGTCTGCCCCCTTTTACTTTCATTCTATAACCATGGCAGTACAGTAGGTTTTGGGTGAGCATTGGTGGGCTTACACCTTCAACCATAAATGTAGTGGGTCAGGTGGGATATGGGCCTGGATCCCCCTCTCTGTGGTTCAGTACACTGCCCTCCAGGCTACTCCAGACTAGAGAGTTGCGCAGGGCCAGAAATCCCACCCATCCCCACCCGTCCCCGCCAGGATTCTCTCCCTCCCCACCCATCCCTGCCAGGATCCTCTCTGTCCCCACCCGTCCCCGTCAGGATCCTCTCCGTCCACACCCATCCCCGCAAGGAATTACCTCCATCTCCGCCCGTCCCCATAAAAAGCAGCAATTACTTCTGCAGGATCATCAATTCCACAGTTTCTTTTGTTTTTGCGCTGCTATTTTCCTTGTGGAATCTCTTTGGTGGAACCCTTTTTTGTTTTCTGTTCAGATAATTAACTTATAAACCCCCTCTTTTACTAAGGCTGACATGTCCATTATATTATATGGACGAACCCTGCTTCCAAAGCCTTCCATCCCCGTGGGAGTCCCATTGGCTAGAGGGGGGTCCCCATGGGAGTCCCCTGGGCCAGAGGGGGGTCCCCGTGGGAGTCCTGTGGGTTAGGGGGATTCCCGAGGGATTCCCGTGATCCCCGTTCCTGTGCAGACCTCTACTCCAGACACCCGCTTGCTGCTATACTAGGATTTCCCATAATATTTGCAGCTATCAGAGGCTGGTTTATACATTTGGGGGAGTGGAAGGGGATCAGTGACTACTGGGGGAGTATAGGGGGTCACGCCTTCATGCATAAGTGGTTATCTGGTCAGTTTTGGGGTACCTTTTTGACCCTGTTTTGCTTTTAAAACAGGTCTAGCTCCTAATGTCTAAATGGTGCCCTGGACGTTTTCAAAAAGATTTGATTATCCCTGCAAGGTGTCCAAGTCCTAAGGCCAACCTAATTCCGCACATACCATGCTTCTAACATGCCCCCTTAAAATTTAGATGTACTGGAGGAAAAATGTGATATAAAATACCCAACTTGATCCTGATCTCTCTTTGCCATTTTCAGGGCATAGTTGTGTATAGACGAAGAATTCCAGGATCTAATGAATTTTCTTGATAAGGTAGATGGCTTCCACGACTCCCAGCATGATTTTAGAGCGTGTTACAGCACCAAATCATTCCTTGAACTCACCTCAAAGGTGAAGCACTATCTGAGCAAGGGCCAGCAAACACTTCTACTGCAATTTGACGTGTCCACTGCCTTTGACTCTGTAGACCACTCATTAGTGCTCCTATGTCTAGGCAAGCTAGGGGTACATGGCCAAGTAAAAAAATTATTCAATGAATTCTTGACCAAGAGATCTTACGAAGTAAGGAAGACCAAACGAAATCACAATCATGGAAAGCATTATCTGGTGTCCCTAAAGACTCCCCTCGCTCACCATCACTATTCAAAGTCTACATGAATGCCCTAGGTAGGATAAACCTCAACCCCCACATCCACACCTACTCTTATGCAGATGATCTCTACCTCCTATGCGTAACAAAACACACCCTCTCAGATACAATTCAATACATTTCTACACTAATAGAAGACCTGAATACATGGTCCCACTGACACTTCCTTAAACTAAACAGACAAAAGATAAAGGTGCTCTGGTTTGGCAACCAAAACCCCCTACCATACCAGGAGTTCACCCTTACTTCAGGAGAGAAGATAACTATAAATAGATCTAAAGTTCTTGGAGATATCCTCGACTCAAACCTAACCATGAGAGACCAGGTCAGTTCACTGGTCAAGAAGTTCTTCTTCCGCCTAAGACAGCTCAGGAACATTAGATCAGCCTTCAGCTCATCAAACTTCATGACAGTGGCCCAAGCGGTCCTCCTCCCTACCTTGACTACTGTAACCCCATTTACTGCTGCATTGCTGAGAAAGACCTCAAGAGACTACAATTACTCCAAAAATACAGTGGCAAGGCTAATCCTGTGCAAGACCAAGCATGAGAGGGCAACACCCCTACTTAAGGAACTCCACTGGCTGCCAGTCAGAAGTAGGGTCCAATTCAAAGTAGCATGCATGGTACACAAGGCCATATACAGAGAAAACTCAGCTGGATTCACGTCCGCCATTCAAGTCACACAGTCCTTCTCAACTCGAAGACAATCCAATGCTGGAAACTCCCACTTCCCTCCACCCACCAGGTTTGAAGGAAAGCTCTCTTCAAGGTCCAGGGTCCCAGAGTCTGGGACAGCCTCCCAGGCAGCCTACGACAAACGCCCACATACCTCCAATTCAGGAAAGTGCTGAAAACACACCTATTAAACCTGTAACCCATTCTGAGCTCTTTAGGGACAATGGGCTAGAAAACAAATTAATGAAATAAATATTCTCCTCATTGATCTGACCCTATGCTAAGTAATCTCCAACATGTTATCTGTGCCTATGACCTGATTCCATGCAGCTACCTGCATGATATATATGTCTCTGTAGCATTTCTAATTTTATGGAAGCCGCAATGATTTCTAGCTAACATTTGCGGGATACAAGAGTTGAAATGGTATGGTAAGTCCAACCAGCACTGTTCATATGTCCAAAGAACTGTAGTTGCTGTCAAGGATCATTCCAGCCTTCTTAATCCCTCCAAGGCTTTCATATAGGGTAACACAACCCCACCCCCAGTGTTCAGACACCTATAAATCACTGGATAAAGCCCCCTTCTGAACCACCGGACTCAGTAAGAGCTCAAAAGCCGTTTTACACCCCAACATCTCAGACAAGAAGCCATGAGATTGGATATAGTGAATCACCTGCAGATAGGGGAAAATATCCCTGGGCGACAAGTGGTAACGGAGCTGAAGTTCCCTATAAGGTCGCACCCCCTTTGTAACCAAGTTACAAAACTGTCCCAAACAAACCAAGCCCTGAGCCTCCCACCTCACAAACACCCCAGCTCCCCGGCCGGAACAAATTCAGAGTTATAACGCAAAGGAGTAACGTCGCCCCTGTAAGAGCATGCACCACACTGCTCCACACACTTTTATAGCAGTCCGGACCGAGAATAACCCACCCCCACCCCCCACGGCAAGTGAATCAACGGCACTCCCCCCTCCAGACCCTGCTCAAGGTCCACCCAGAGCTTCAGGTCCTGGGTCTGCCACTCCAAAAGCGCACGCAATTGTGCAGCTTGATAATATTTCAGCACATTGGGGACAGCCATCCCTCCTCCCCCTTACTCAAATAAAGGACCCGCCAGCCCACCCGCAGCCGACGACCAGCCCAAATGAAATGAAGGATACACCGCTGCATCCCCTCCAACAGCCACAGCGGGAGAGCCTGAAAGAAAAAGAGGAGGTGCGGCAGAATCATCATTTTAACTACCTCCATTCTCCCTAGCCAGGACAAATATTGATTACCCAAAGTGATCATTTTGAAGAAAATCAGATGGCATCTTCAGCTAAAAATTGCAATTGACAAACTTTACTTCAAAGTTTAAGTTAAAATTTAAAAAATGAATAGGATCGTTAAGGAGGAGCCCCAGGTACAAAACCTATTGAGCCCACTAAGGACAGAGAAGGTACTTGAAAGTAATATTAAACCATTTTGATTGTGCAACAGAAAAGCAGTATATAAAAGTATATACTAATAATAAAGGGAGGGAAATTAGATAACAGGTCAGGTATGCAAAAACGGATTACATATTCCAGATTGCTAGACAAGTCTTCCCTTTCCTCTACCTCCATCCTCCTCCTCCTCCAGGGATAGCAAGCCACAAAGTTACAGTATATCTAACTCTTTGCTGTCATATTCCAACACCCCTTCTCCACATCACAAGAATTATTTCACACGTTTCAGCCTCTCCATGTAGTATTTGTGACAATGGAGAGCGGCTTGGTCAACACAAATTCACCTTTAGGTGGCGCTGAAGAAACCAGATCATCTCAGGTGACATTACAGTACTGTTTACAACATCCAGTGGATTAAACATGCTACCTTATCGTGTCTTTCTGTACACAGCATGTCACATCCAGCAATGAAATGTGCAATCGGACATGACTAGCATCTACATTTGTCTGTCAACAAGCTTGTCCATAGTCTTCTCTCCCGTTCTGCAATTATCAATCTCTCATCTTTAGGGGTTTCGTTTCTTTTGCTTCTCTTTAGCCATTCCACTCTTAAAACATTTTTATACAAGGATGCCTTTGAACTATGACCCTTTCATTCACTGGATTGCTTCCCCTTCTCAGCCAGAGAACATCTGCATTCTGCATAAAATACTATTGCTTTATTCCCTAAATCCTATCAATTATCAGAGTTCCCTCTTCTTTTCTATAAATTTGTTCCTTCTCTTGTTTCTCACCATCTATCTATTGCAGTGGTTCCCAACCCTGTCCTGGAGGAACACCAGGTCAATTGGGTCTTCAGGCTAGCCCTAATGAATATGCATGAAGCAAATTTGCATGCCTATCACTTCCATCATATGCAAATCTCTCTCATGCATATTCATTAGGGCTAGCCTGAAAACCCGATTGGCCTGGTGTTCCTCCAGGACAGGGTTGGGAATCACTGATCTATTGTATGTAAACCATGCAGACACACCATGATCAAGATTTAAATAAACTTGAAACTTGATATCAAAAATTCCACTAAAGCAATCACCACCATAAATGTATTCAATACACTGTCATAATCTTATCTGTTCTGTCACCTCCTATTTAAGATGACTGCAGCCTCTACAGCATTGTCTCACAAACTTTGTCAAGCCGGGGCACACTACATGTAGTGGCCGCGGCTCGAGGCATCCGGAAGTGCGCAGATGTTGACGCTATGTATCACACTTGCGTGACATCATCACGTCAATGGATATACAAAGATGGATAGGAAATTGGCTGGAGAACAGAAGGCAGAGCGTGGGCATAAATGGGATGTTCTCAGACTGGGAGAAGGTGACTAGTGGTGTATCCCAGGACTCGGTACTTGGGCCCATCTTATTTAATATTTTCATCAGTGACCTAGAAGAAGGAACATCCAGTGAGATCATCAAGTTTGCAGTTGACACAAAGCTATGCCGGGCAATCAGATCGCAGAAGGACAGCGAAGAATTCCAAAATGACTTGTGTCAGTTAGAGAAATGGGCAGAGAAATGGCAGATGAAGTTTAATGTGGAAAAGTGCAAAGTAATGCATTTGGGCGGAAAGAACAAGGAACACGAATATAGAATGTCAGGTGCGATTCTGGGTAAAAGTGAACAGGAAAAGGACCTGGGTGTACTGATAGATAGGACACTGAAACCGTCAGCACAATGCGCGGCGGCGGCAATGAAAGCGAATAGAATGTTAGGCATGATAAAGAAGGGAATCTCGAGTAGAGCGGAGAAAGTTATAATGCCGCTATATAGAGCAATGGTCAGACCACACTTGGAATACTGTGTCCAACATTGATCTCCCAACCCAAGGAAGGATATAAAACAGCTGGAGAGGGTGCAGAGACGAGCAATGAAGCTAGTAAAAGGTATGGAGAACTTGGAATACGAGGAACGTCTTAAGAGACTGGGATTGTTCTCCCTTGAGAAGAGGAGACTGCGAGGGGATATGATCGAGACCTTCAAAATAATAAAAGGAATTGACAAAACAGAGCAGGAAAAACAATTATTTACAATGTCCAATGTGACACGGACAAGAGGGCATGGACTGAAGCTAAGGGGGGACAAGTCCAGGACAAATGTCAGGAAGTTCTGCTTCACACAAAGAGTGGTGGACACTTGGAATGCTCTCCTAGAGGAGGTTATTGCGGAATCCACCGTTCTAGGATTTAAAAGCAAACTAGATGCACATCTCGTTATGAGAGGCATAGAGGGATCTGGGTGACTAAAATTACGCCAGGTGTACACCTGGCTGGGCCTCCACATGTGCGGATTGCTGGACTTGATGGACTAAAGTCTGATCCGGTGATGGCAGTTCTTTTGTTCTTATGAAGGCCCTACAGATGGATCCTGACCATTCAGTGGGGGGTGCCAGAAGGGAAGACGCGCGGAGCGGAGAGGCTGATTGCCTACAGGATGTGCCTCTCAATAAGTCCTGTAGGCAGTCTGCCAGCACCTTGCCTTCCCCTTGGCATCTTGTGGCACACCTGAAATCTCGGGAGGCACACAGTGTGCGATACACTGCTCTACAGTATCCAAAATTCAACTGCATTTCATGTTGCTCTTGAGTCTCTACTTTGGCTCACTATTTGCTTCTGCTTACAGTTTAAGCTTCTTCTACTAACCCACAAGGGTTTAATGATTACTACTACTATTTATTATTTCTATAGCGCTATCAGATGCATGCAGCATTGTACATCAAACACACAAGAGACAGTCCCTGCTCAAAAGAGCTTACAATGTAATTATGAAAGACACTTTGTCAGAACTTGCAGTCGCCAATCTCCAGCAGCCCTCACTGGTTCGCATTTATGCAACCAAACATGAGTTCTGCTTTCTCTCCTCATCCTCCGTACACTCCTCCTCTAGAATTTGGCTGATGTGCAGGTATCAAAGTTCTACATAGTGTGTGTGTGTGTGTGGGGGGGGGAGCAGCACACTGTGGAAGAGTACAGACTGCACCGTACTCAGTACAGGAAGAAATGCATCTCTCTCTTCAGTGTTGGTATCATCTGCAAAGAGGCAAACCTTACCAGAGAGCCCTTCAACAATGTTGAAAAGAACTGAACCTTGCTGCACACCACTGGTAACATCCCTTTCCTCGGAGTGAACTCCATTTTCCACTCAATCAGTTCCTAACCCAGTCACTTTCACGGCCCATACCAAGGGCACTCAGTTTATTTATGTCATCTATGTGGAAGAGTTAAGAACTTAAGAATTGCCGCTGCTGGGTCGGACTAGTGGTCCATCGCGCCCAGCAGTCGCTCCCGCGGCGGCCCTTAGGTCAAAGACCAGTGCCCTAACTGAGTCTAGCCTTACCTATTAAAATCTAAGTACATCACATCTAGCACTCTTCCTTGATCCAACTAGTAAACCCACACTGCCTCAGGTTCTGCAATCCCTGGATTCCGGAAATCTCACTATTCTGTTTAGAAGCATTTCCTTTAATTTAACTACCACAGAGGGGCCTGTAGTTCCCAAACTCCTCCTTATTTCTGCATTTGTGGAGAAGGACCACATTCACCCTTCTCCACTCCTGACTGCCCATGGATGTACGCTATCCATCCCCATCGCTTTGTCTGTATTTAGTTCAGCTAACTCTTCACCAACACAGTCCTCTGAAAATCATTCAGTATCTACCACATTTCTGTTCCTGTTTATCTTCTGCAGTCCAACTGCTGATCCTTCATCTAGGAACACAGAGCAGAAATATTTAAGCAATTCTGCTTTATCTTGACCAGTTTCTACATATTCTTCTGCAGTGCCACTGTTGAATTTCCTGATATCATTTACATATCTAAACAATTCTCCCATTTTAGCCTATGGACTATTTTTTTCTTCCATTTGCTTCTCTGTAGAGAATGACACGGGAACAAATTTGTCCCCGTCTCCGCAGGAACTCAATTTACCCGTCCCTGTGAGTTTTGTCGCTGTCCCTGTTCCTGTAAGCTCTGCCTTATCTGCACAAGCCTCGAACCCTTATGATTTTAAAGTGTTTGAGGCTTGTGCAGATGAGGACGGAGTTTGCAGGAATGGGGCAAGGACAGGAAAAGAGTTCGCCGGGACAGGACTGGAAAATGAGTTCCCGCGGGGATGGGGAAAAATTTGGCTCCATGTCATTCTCTACTTTTCTCTTTACCCACTTCTTTTAGGTTTCCCAGACATTGTTGCCCGTCTTCCTTTTTCTGTGATCTCTAGTAGTTTATGAAAACTAACTTCTTTTCCATAACCTTTTCAGCTACTACTTTTGAGAGCCCAAGTGACCTTCTTTTTCTGTTCCTCTTATTTACTTTCCTAAAAAAAAAAAAGTTTGGTGCCCTTGAAATAGCTCTTCAATTTTGTCCATTGTTTTTCTACTTCTTCCAGATGTTCTCATCCAACTAACAACTCCCTGAGGTTATCTCCCATCGCAACAAAGTTAGATTTTGTTTTGAAGCCTAGAGTGTGTGGCGCAGTGGTTGGATCTACAGCCTCAGCACCCTGGGGTTGTGGGTTCAAATCCAGCACTGCTCCTTGTGACCCTGGGCAAGTCACTCAGTCCTCCATAGCCCCAGGTACGATAGATAGATTGTGAGCCCACTGGGACAGATAGGGAAAATGCTTGAGTACCTGATTGTAAAATCCGCTTAGATAACCTTAATAGGCGGTATATAAAATCCTAATAAACTTGAAACTAGAACCTTCACTTTTGAATGAACCCTCTCTGCTCCTATCTTAATATTAAACCATACCATCAGGTAATCACTGGATGCCAGATGAGAACCCAAAGTCACACTAGAAACCCTTTCCCCATTTGTAAGCACTGAGGTCAGTATGTCCCCATTCCACATGGGTTTCATTACCAACTGCTGTGACATTTCTTCCTGTAGAGAAACTAGAGCTCCCTACCTCTAGAACACTCTGTAAGAGGGATACCCCAGTCAACATCTAGCATATTAAAATCACCGATTGGTAGTTCTTGTTTTTTCAGAGCTGCATTTTTAATGTCTTCAATTAAATCTGTCTACATCAGGGGTCCCCAAAGTCCGAATCCAGTCGGGTTTTCAGGATTTCCCCAATGAATATGCATGAGATCTATGTACATGTACTGCTTTCAATGCATATTCATTGGGGAAATCCTGAAAACCTGGTCCATATCTTCTGCCTGTGAAAGAGGCCTATCACACCAATGTTAATACATTTTCCATTCCCTCTTTCCAGATTGACCCATGGTGCCTCTTCCTTACCCCTGAAGTTCTGTTGCTTTATGCTGCTCCACCTTCCTTTCTTCCTACCCTATCATAAGAACATAAGAAATGCCTTCACCGAATCAGATCTTAGGTCCATCTAGTCCGGCAACCCGCACATGCGGAGGCCAAGCTAGGTGCTCCCTGATGAAGACCCTGTTTTACCCGTATCCCTCAATGTGATTTGCAAGAAGGTGTGCATCCAACTTGCCCTTGAATCCCAGAATGGTGGTTTCCGTCACAACCTCCTCCGGGAGAGCATTCCAAGCGTCCACCACTCGTTGTGTGAAACAGAACTTCTTGACATTTGTCCTGGGCCTGTTGCCCCTCAATTTCAGTCCATGACCTCTTGTCTGAGTCACATTTGACAACGTGAATAACGGTGTTTCTTGCTCTATTTTGTTGAATCCTTTTATTATTTTAAAAGTCTCTATCATATCCCCTCGCAGTCTTCTCTTCCCCAGGGTGAACAAGCCCAGTTTTCCGAGGTGTTCTTGTAGCTCAAATTCTCCATACCCTTTACTAGCTTCGTGGCTCGCCTCTGCACCCTCTCCAGCAGGGTTATATCCTTCTTTAGGTAGGGAGACCAGTGTTGGATACAATACTCCAAATGTGGTCTGACCATTGCTCTGTAAAGCGGCATTATGACGTCCGCCGATCTACTCGTGATTCCCTTCTTTATCATGCCCAACATCCTGTTTGCTTTTTTTGCCGCCGCTGCGCATTGAGCCGACGGCTTCAGGGTCCTGTCTATCAGTACTCCCAGGTCCCTTTCTTGTTCGCTCTTGACCAATGTCACACCTAACATTTTATATTCATGTTCCTTATTTTTCCTGCCCAGGTGCATCACTTTGCATTTTTCTATATTAAACTTCATCTGCCACTTTTCTGCCCATTTCTCTAGCCGGTTCAAATCTCTCTGGAGTTCTTCGCTGTCTATGTGTGACCCAACTGTCCGACATAGTTTAGTGTCATCTGCAAACTTGATTATATTGCTTGTTTTTTCCTCTTCCAGGTCATTTATGAAGATATTGAATAAGATGGGCCCAGAACCGAGCCCTGGGGCACACCGCTTGTCACCTTTTCCCAGTCCGAGAACTTCCCATTTATGCTTACCCTCTGCAATCTGTTCTCCAGCCTTTTGCCTATCCATTTTAGTATATCCCCTTCTATTCCATGGCTTTGTAGTTTCCTCAGAAGCCTAGTGTGTGGAACCTTGTCGAACGCTTTCTGGAAGTCCAAGTATATTATATCCACCGGGTCTCCGCTGTCCATATCTTTCCTGAACAGATTAAAGCCCAGTGTAACTAAACCCCAGTCGTGGTTCTTCATGAACAACTTCTCTGTGACCACCATTATATCCAAATCAGCCTCTTCCATCATAGCTACTAGATCCAGAATTTTATTTACTTATTAATTTTTTTGGCAGCCATTTTGAAGTGGAATAGTAGACTTGTGGTTACAGCTGTAGGTTAGGAACCAGAAGGCCCAAGTTCAAATCCCAAAGCAGCTCCTTGGTGGCCTTGAGCAAGCTATATAACACCATGGCTATTCCAAGGCAATGATGAGGGTCTGCTACTGAAACTATTATACTTATTAATTTATTGAAACTTATTAACTAGAAACATGATGGCAGATAAAGGCCAAATGGTCTATCCAATCTGACGATCTGCAGCATCCACTATCTCCTCCTCGTCCTAAGAGATCCCACATGCCTGTCCCACGCTTTCTTGAATTCACAGTGTTTGTCTCCATCACTTCTATCGGGAGGCTATTCCACACACTTACCACCCTTTCTTTAAAAAGTATTTCCTTAGATTACTCCTGAGCCTATCGCCTCTTAACTTCATCCTATGTCCTCTCATTCTAAAGCTTCCTTTCAAACGAGACTCACCTCATGCACATGCCATGTAGGTATTGAAACAAGGTGGTGTACAGCAAGTACAGTTCAACATAAAATGAACAATTTTGTTAACAGCATAGCAATGGTAAAAAGACCAATACAATGAATGAGGTAAACTCAAAATCAGCAAATTGAAACTTAATAATAGGACTACAATGAAACAGTTTTAAAAATATACTTAACAACATTGAAATTCAAAGAAATGTACAAACACCACCTTTTACAAAACCACAGTGTGGTTTTTAGCACACACAAGAACATTCAAATAACATAGATATGACATTAATGCTTTTCAACAATACTGCTTATTGTCAAGGGGCCAAGTGCATATTTCGAATGTATGATCCTTGACTCTGAGTTAGATGATAGTCTGTCTGTGTTAAGGATTCTTCTCATGAGTAGCTCCTGAGTAGGGATCAACAGCAATCTAGCCTTTTCTAGTTTCCCAGTAGCAGATGCAATCCTTGGTTTGGAGTCAACTAGACTACTGTAATATTGTGCATCTTGCTGGAACCCCGAAAAAATCTTCAAAGGTTGCGCATTATTCAGAACGCAGCTATTCATTTGATCTATAATTTGAAATAAGTATGATCATGTCACACCTTTTTATAGACAACTGCATTGGCTACCGGTTCAGGCTCGTGTAAAGTTTAAATTTGGATGTAACTTTTTCAAGGCATCAGTTTTCCTAATTCCTAAATATCTCTTTGATTCATATACTTTTACTAGCTAAAAATGTCTTTAAAAATCTCATGCGTCATTTACTTTTCCATCAGCCAAGGGTTGTAAATTTAAACGATTTCATCAGCGCCTTTTCTCCTTTCAAGCAGCATCATGGGATAAGGATTTGAATCATCTAATTATGTCCTCTGATACCTATCACCAATTCTGATGTTTTTTAAAAACATATATTTTTATCAAATCCTTTGGAAATTAGGAAAGTTTTTCTCATTGCATTCATTTTGTATACATTTATGTCTTTCTGTGAACCGCATAGAACTTAATGGTTTTGCAGTATAAAACTGAGTTTTATATTATGTTATTGGTATTTTAGGGCTGGGTGTAATAGTTATAGTGCTGTCTTTGGAATTGGGGCTCTTGTGGTTTGCTAAGTGAGCTATAGAGGTTCGGAGTGTGTTTCTGTAGAGTTCTGTGTTATTTCACAAAGGAGGTAAGTCTTGGTGCCAAAAAGTAGAGATATGATTAGTGCCATTTGGGCACATTTAAATTGATACAGAATACCAGTGCAAACTGCTTAGTTTGCTAAAAGTTGGGCGCGATCACTTATGCCAGGTCAATGGGTGGTGTAAAGGGCACACCAAGGTGAGCCAATCAACACGCACAACTGATAGTATTCTGTAAGTTGTGCAAGTTGTTTGGCAACACACCCATGGCTCAGCCGCACACTTTGTACTTATGCAGTATAGCCCTTGACAACTACCTCATAGCTAAGAAGAAAAAAATTTAAAAAATTTTAATTGAATCAGGTTGGGCAGACTGGATGGATCATTTGGGTCTTTATCTGCCATCATCTACTAGGTTATATTACTATATAACCTTACAGAATACAGCGTAATGCATCTATGTTCATCACCGATGGATTACTGGTGCCCATGACACACGCAACTGGCGCCCATTTATAGAACTGCCCCCAAAATGTCTGGCAATATAAAGAGACTGCGTTGCTGTTCCTGAGGTGCCACAAGTTAAATAACCTTTTTTTTTTCTTTTTCTTTTTGAATGATAAGTAGTAAGAGGAAAAGTCCTAGTCCCACTCTTAGCCCTTTAATTGGCAGATGGTGAAACGGCTAGGAATTATTAAAAAAGGGATGGTTAACAAGACTAAGAATGTTACAATGCCCCTTATCGCTTCATAGTGCAACCTCATCTGGAGTATTGCGTTCAATTCTGGTCTTCTTATCTCAAGAAAGATATGGTGGCGCTAGAAAAGGTTCAAAAGAAGAGCGACCAAGATGATAAAGGGGATGAAACTCCTCTCGTATGAGGAAAGACTAAAACGGTTAGGGCTCTTCAGCTTGGAAAAAAGACAATTGAGGGGATATATGATTGAAATATACAAAACCCTGAGTGGAGTAGAACGGGTACAAGTGGATTGATTTTTCACTACGTCAAAAATTACAAAGACTAGGGGGACACTCGATGAAGTTACAGGGAAATACTTTTAAAACCAATAGGAGGAGTTTTTTTTTTTTTTTCACTCAGCGAATAGTTAAGCTCTGTAACGCGGAAAGCGTAGCTGGTTTTAAGAAAGGTTTGGACAAGTTCCTGGAGGAAAAGTCCATAGTCTGTTATTGAGAAAGACATGGGGGAAGCCACTGCTTGCCCTGTATCGGTAGCATGGAATATTGCTACTCTTCGGGTTTTGGCCCGGTACCTGGATTGGTCACCGTGAGAACAGGCTACTCGGCTTGATGGACCATTTGTCTAACTCAGTAAAGCTATTCTTATGTTCTTATGTTGATGTTGAATGGGAGCAACAGTGCGAAGTAAAAAATGACACGGAGATAAAATTTTTCCCCCGTCCCCGCAGGAACTCGTTTTCCTGTCCCTGCCCCATTCCTGCAAGCTCTGACCTCTTACACTTTAAAATCATAAATGTAAGAGGCCTGTGCAGTTAAGGCAGAGCTTACAGGAATGGGGCAGGGACAGGGATGGCGACAAAACCTGCAGGATGGGGGTAAACTGAGTTCCTGCAGGGAAGGGGACAAATTTGTTCCTGTGTCATTCTCTAGTGCCAAGTAACAGGCATTTGGAGTTGCAGATCTCCCATAAGAGCCATAGAAGACACATGTTGCTTCTGAGCAACAATGCTAAATAAAGGGGTAGAGAATGTGGAGTGTGAGCTATAGAACTGGAGGGAATGTATGAAATAATGCAATCAATTACAATGTAGTGGAGTGAGAAGAGGGTGACGCTAGCTGGGAGAGTTCTTGCACAAAAGATCCTCTGGGCTTTTTTTTTTTTTTTTTAGTGTCTTTTAGAACTTATTTAAAGATGAGGGGGGTAGTGCTGTGATGTAGTGGCAGGCAGAAATGTATACCATATCCCATCATAGCTAGTCTCCCTCGTTATTGCCACGCCAATTATTTCAGTGTAGAACAGAGGTTCTCAACCCAATCTTCAGAAAACACCTAGGCGGTCAGGTTTTCAGGATACTCAGAATGAAGATGCGTGAGATAAATTTGCATACAATGGAGGCGGTGCATGATAATTTATTTTATGCACATTCAGTGTGGGTATCCTGAAAAGCTGACTGCCTAAGGTATGTTTTGAGGTGTCAAGATCCCCCCCTGGTCTAGAAACACCACTCCTCAAAGGATGCACCATGAAACTGGGAGGTAGCAGATATCCTTTGGTGTAGGACCTCCTTCAGAACACACAGTAGCATATTTTAAATAGGAATTGCCACAGACAAAATAGGAGAGAAAAGTTTTCAAACGAATGGAAGGCAATGGCAAAAAATGTTTGAGTACCTGAATAAATTCATGTAAACCGTTCTGAGCTAAAGGGAGAACGGTATAGAAAATTGAATAAATAAAATGAGCTGAGGAATCTTTTTCACACAGTCAAGGAGTTTCTTCAATACTGGGGGAGCTCGAGCACCCCCCCCCCCCCCCCCCGAGTTGGCTCTCATGGCGGCAAATGACAGAGTGGAGGAAGAGCAAGAGAACCTTCCGAGTGGACGGGGCTAGTGCGCCTGCGCACGAGTGGCAGCTGTTGACATAGGAACTCTCTGCCTTCTGCTTTCCGGGAGGCCGTGACGCTAGAACCTGGGAAAGAAATGACGTCAAAGCAGAGGGATGAGTTCAGGAGGCTCTTCTTTCGCCCGCGAACGTGGAGCGTCGCGTGCCACATGGCTCCCAGGAAGCACGCCCGCGAGCCGGCACGACGCGAGGCACCGGAGCGCAGGGGGGGGCGGGCCCCCGCATGCAAATGAAGTCATTTAAAGTGGCGCGCAGGCGCAGCGAGGCCAAATCGGCACTTAGTCTGTTACACAACTGTTCTCTCCCCTTATTCTGCCTCCCGGCGCTGGCAGGCGGGCACCTTCCCCTGAAAAGCGCCGGCATTTTAACCCCCCCCTTTCATGAAAAACAGAAATAAGAGATAGAAGAAGTCAAAATTACCCCCCCCCCCCTAAATTAAAAGATTTTTTTTAAAAAAATCGTCAGCCACAATGAGCGGGGATCAGCCGCACAACGATTCCCAGGTAGGCTTCCCCCGTGGACGTTTTCAGTTGGGTTTTTTTTTTTATCACGGGGGGGGAGGGGGGGTCGAATTATTTCCTGTTTCTGTGGTGAAATCCGGGCGGGCTGGGAAGTACTTTAAGACGGGGGGGGGGAGGGGAGACGTCGCCCCCCCGCCCCGAAGCTGAGGTAAACGAAGAGGGGGGTGGGGGAGGGGCGGCAACGGCCTCCCGGGACCCGTCTCCCGCCCAGAGCGGGATGGCGGAGGCGGCGCGCGCGCGCGCGGGGGCCGGTTGCTCCGTGTCTGACGCTGCCTTTCTCTTTTCTCTCCCCCCGCAGATTAACGTGGATTTCCGGGCCAACGGTGAGTACCGGGGGGGGGGTGGCTAGGTCGGGCCTGCTGGTGTCGGCGGAGGCCCGGCCGGGGGCCTCGGGCTCTGCGCCATTTTCTTTTCTGTGGCTCAGGCGCTCGGAGGGGGGGGGGGAGTTTAAAAAAAAGCAGCCCCGCATCTGTCTCTAAAGGCCGCGAAAGACTTCCTACCTCCTCCAGGCGGAGCAGCGGCCCACTCGCTCCTCCAGGCTTTTGTTCACAGCCCCCCCCCCTTCCGGGATTCTTCCGCGAGGACCAGCTTCCCCCCCCCCCCCCCCTCCCCGGAAGGCGAGAGGCCGGCGCGAGCGTTGCTCTCCTAGTTCGAACGGCTCTGCCTCCCGGTGGCTGGACGCAAAAGCAGCCTTTCATCCCCCCCCTCCCCCCGACATTTTACAGCTTCATTCATTGCCCTTATGAAACGCTCCTTGGCTGGGGCTTTTTAAAGATCTGCCGGCAGACGAGGCCTGCGAAACGGGCTCCATCGTTTAGGGTTTTCTTTTTTTTTAAAGGGGTGAAAACATGGCTGGCTGCTGCTGCTGCACCTGACCATCTCTGGCGGGAGGGAGGGATGTTTTTGGGCCTACTATGTCTCATCTAGAGCTACTAAGTGCTCACTTATCACTTGTTTACATTTTTTTTTGCACCCTATTGTTCGAATTACACATCCTGCTGCAACAGTACTGTGGCATAGGTTGGGGGAGAAGGGTGATATGTCTTTAGCGCATGTTTAGTGCATTGAAGCTCACCTTCTAAGAGACATTTTTCAGCTGGGAAACCATCCTGACCACCTATGTTGGAACTACAGTGCTTCCTGACCTCTGGCATCAAAATAGAGTGGGAATTAGTATTATTAATTAGGTGCTTCTTATAAACATTAATATCATTCATGCATCATGTATTACGCAGCTACTGGGATAAACTGTCTGTTAGCATTAGGTACTCATTTCTATAGCAGTGGGCTCTACCACAAACAAAATGCTCACTCCGATATCATATTATTAAAACTAAAACTTTCTCTCCCCCCCCCTGTCAGGGCACGAAATTTAAAATATATCCCTCTTGATACAAGGCTTTATATCATTATTATTTGAATAATTTGACATTTTTTTAAAATGTATTTTCATTTCACTTCCATGTGAAGATTTATCGCAGCTTTGTAAAGGGAGCCCTTAATCGTAAGAACAAAACATAATACAGTATTACTAACCAAAGAATTAAAATAATTTTGATGGGATTCAAAGAATATATGTTATTAACAACCTGCTTCAGTCTTGTGGTTTTCAGGAGTGAAGGTAGTGCAGTTTTAATCATGATCATTATCCACCAAAAATATTTCTTACTAGTTCAAACAATTACATATCTACATAAGAAAATTTGTTCATAAATATTCTTAATTTGCTTATTTTATACATTCTTATCAGAACAGTAAAATTTGCGTTGACTGAACTGTATGAGAATATTTTGACTATTGACTTAGGATCCTTTTTTGTTTTATTAATTTAACATAGAAACATAGAAATAGACGGCAGATAAGGGCCACGGTCCATCTAGTCTGCCCACCCCAATGACCCTCCCCTACCTTTCTCTGTGAATAGATCCCATGTGTCTATCCCATTTGGCCTTAAAATCAGGCACACTGCTGGCCTCAATAACCTGAAGTGGAAGACTATTCCAGCGATCAACCACCCTTTCAGTGAAAAAGAATTTCCTGGTGTCCCCGTGCAGTTTCCCGCCCCTGATTTTCCACGGATGCCCCCTTGTTGCCGCGGGACCTTTGAAAAAGAAGATATCTTCTTCCACCTCGATGCGGCCCATGAGATACTTGAATGTCTCGATCATGTCACCCCTCTCTCTGCGATCCTCGAGTGAGTACAGCTGCAATTTATCCAGCCGTTCCTCATATGGGAGATCCTTGAGTCCCGAGACCATCCGGGTGGCCATTCCCTGGACCGACTCCAGTCTCAGCACATCCTTACAGTAATGCGGCCTCCAGAATTGCACACAGTATTCCAGGTGGGGCCTCACCATGGATCTATACAATGGCATAATGACTTCAGGCTTACGGCTGACGAAACTCCTGCGTAGGTCCCCTTTTACAAAGCCCTGCAGCCTTGTGCGGCGTGGCAAATGTTCCGATGCCTATTCAGTTCCTATGGGCGTCGGAGCATTTAATAATAATACAACAGTTTATATACCGCAGGACCGTGAAGTTCTACGCGGTTTACAATAATTAGAAGATGTTACAGATTGAATGGATTTAACAATGTTCTGCTGGTTAACATTGATTGAAGATGCTACAAGTTGAGTGGATTTAACAAAGTTAGAAACTAGTGATTAACAGCTCTAGAGATCAGTTATTGTGGGATGAGGTTAGTTGCCTAAGTACTTTAGGAACAGGTATGTTTTTAGGCGTTTCCTTAATTCCCCATAAGTAGTAGACGTAAGCAATTGTTCTAGATCTTTACCCCATAATGCTGCCTGGTGTGAGAGGAGATGTTGATGATGTCTTTTGAATTTACATTCTCTTAACCGGAGGGGAGACAAAATTTAAGTGTGAACTTCTCTTATGTCTGTTGGCTGAGAAAGAGAAACGGTCAGTTATATATTTAGGGGCTAAACCGAATAGTACCTTGTAACAGAAACAACCAAACTTGAACTTCACACGTGCCTCCATTGGCAACCAATGCAGAAGTCAGTAGGAAGGTGTAACATGATCAAACTTCTTCAACCCAAATACTTCTGATCGCTGTATTTTGCACTAATTGTAGTCACCGTGTATTTTTCAGGGAAATTGCCAAGTAAGCGATGTTACAGTAATCAAGTTGACTCAGTATGAGGGATTGTACCAGAGTTCTGAATGATGACACATCAAAATATGCTCTAATGGACCGAAGCTTCCACACTGTCTGCCTGCCTGCTTTTATAAAAGAGGGGGAGGGGGGGTTAATTTATCTATGGCGTTTTAGAGTTTCCTAATTGAGTACACATTTTGTGCATTGCTGGCTTCTGTTATCAGCTCATGCCTGCTAGTCTCATTGCTAATATTAGGCGGTAAAATTTATGTTTCACATGACCAGTTTCACATCAATGTGCAGTTTCAGTGCTCTTGGCTCAAACATAGCATTTCATGTGTAATTCTACTGGTGCTTTCTCCAGAATGGACACTTAGGAATTCTTTAGAATATCTACAGTCATGTGAAAAAATTAGGACACCCCATGAAATATTCAGTTCTTTCTTAAAAAATGTTCAGATAACGATAGCAAATCCTTTTTTATTTATCTCTGGAAAAGAAAGTGATGTAATTGCAGGTAAACAATAAATATTTTCCTTGGTTTACTCATGAAACAAAAGATATCCATAAAAATATGTATTCTAACAGGAATAAATTAGGACACCCTAATAGCTAGTGTCACCCCCTTTGGCTGAAATAACTGCAGTGAGACGCTTCTTGTAGCCATCTACCAGTCATCGGCCTGAGGAAAGTGTGGCCCACTCCTCAATGCAGAATTCTTTAAGCTGTGAGATGTTTGAGGGGTTTCTTGCATGTACAGCCTGTTTCAAATCATCCCACAGTGTCTCAATGGGATAAGATTAGGACTTTCATTCGGCCACTCCAGGACTCTCCATTTCTTGTTTTAAGCCACTCATTGGTGGATTTACTGGTATGTTTGGGTCATTGTTGTGTTGCACGGTTCAGTTCCGCTTCAGCTTTAATTTTCTTAGAGATCTCAAGCACACTCTGATACACAGTAGAATTCATGGTAGATTCTATGATGGTGAGTTGGCCAGGTCCTGCTACAGGAAAGCATCCCCAAACCATGACACTTCCACCTCCATGCTTCACAGTTGGTATGAGGTTTTTTTCCCTGGAATGCTGTTATTTGGTGTACGCCAAACATATCCTCTATTCTGGTGTCCATCTAATTCAATTTTAGACTCATTTGTCCATAGAACACTATTCCAGAAGTCCTGGTGTTTGTCTACATTCTCTCTAGCAAACTTCAGTCTGACCTTGATGTATCTCTTAAAGAGCAAAGGTTTCCTCCTTGCACACCTCCCATGCAAGTTAAATTTGTGCAGTCTCTTTCTGATTGTAGAGGCATGCACTTTCACATCAACAGTTGCAAGAACCTGCTGTAGCTCCTGTGATGACATTTGAGGGTTTTTGGAGACTTCTTTTAGCATCTTGCGGTCTGCTCCATGGGTCAGCTTGCTTGGACGGCCAGACCTGGGCTTGTTGGCAGTTGTTTTGAAAGTCCTCCACTTGTATGCTGTTTTCCGAAACGTGGAAGAGCTAATGTCAAATTCTTTCGAGATCTTTTTAAATCCTTTACCAGATTTATAAGCTGCTACAATCTTCTTTCTGAAAACCTCAGACAGCTCTTTTGATCTCACTATGGTGTTCACTCTCACCACAGCAATCATGAGCACACCAGACTAAATGTCTGAGGGTTAAGTAGGGCATACCTCCTTCAAAATGCTGAGTAACGATGTTCTAATCATGTACACCTGATGTGATACACCTGTGTGCAATTTGAGCCACTTTAAGTGGGAGGATATGTGGGGGTGTCCTAATTTATTCCTTAGTAGAATACACATGTTTGTAGATAACTCTTTGTTGTTTACCTGCAATTACATCACTTTATTTTCCAGAAATAAATTTTAAAAAATTTGACATCGATATGTGAACATTTTTTTAAAAGAACTGATTATTTCATGGGGTGTCCTAATTTTTTCACATGACTGTAAATAAATCTCATTAATATGAAAAATCTGCATACATTATGGTTTCACTGCAAAATATTTACTAATTTGCAAACATATATATGGGAAAATATGCATTTTAAATAGTTCCTCTTTGGCATCTTTAAACATTGTACATTGTATGAATCCCTTAGTAAGAGGAGGTCAGGATGGTAACCTTTGACCTGCAGGTAGAAGAGGCAGTAGGAGGCTATGACTTACAGGTTTCAGCTTGAAATGTCAGAGTAGACTAGAGTAACAAAATCTTAACTGTTTAGCATATAGACCAGAAGATAACTATTGTGTTGTTAAAGTACTCTGCTACAGGTTGGATCTTATCATACTCTGGTTGTCACTGGGTTTTTTACATTCAGCCAGTGATGTCATTAAGTATAACAACATCTGTTCATTATTTGCTTCTTGTTATAAACTAACCAGCATTTTATGAAGGGGAGAGATTTGAGTTGTGTGGAAGTGTGTATGTAGGAAGAAGAGTGTTTGGGATGGCTGTGTTGGTGTTTTGTGTATATCTTTAACTGATCAGGCCATTGGCTCTTTCTATTATTGGCCATGTCCATTTTTAAATGTGCAGATTTACCCATAGAATTTTCCATGGGCAAGAAAACTACAGAAAAGCTTTTTGCATGAGTATAATACAGACAGCTGCAAGGCACAAAAGTAAATAGCATGTACTTGCAGTTAACAACAAAAGACCATTTCAGACTGTCATCTTCAGTTGCAGTGATGATCTGCTCTCTTGCATTTCTGCTGTCAGAGAGCAGAACCCAGGCTGGTATTAGACACTGACTGGGCCCAGAAGCTCTGCCTTTGGAGTCACTAAAGTTTACCAAATGGGCTCTTGTTCCCCTTTGAACTGGTCTTGAGTACAGCCAGGGTGTAAATTTTAATCTAGGTGATTTTGCATTCACTGATAAATGGTCTGATTCTCTTCCTGGGCCATGCTAGCACTATACTGTAGACTACCCATTGCATACTGCTATTTGGATGAGATGTCTTGAAACAATACACGATGAGAAAAATTCTCTCTCTACTGTCAGCAGCTCTCTAGTCATTGTTTATTTATTTAAAAATTGATATACCACATACAACTATGCAGTTTCCAGATCACACAGACTCAAAGTGGTGGAAAGGTCCAGAAAAAGGCTGGTGAACTCAAAATTTCACACTCAATTCTTTATTTCTTTAATACACCATATGTTGACTCGACATGTGCATGTTTCGGCCAAAGAGGCCGGCATCAGGAGTCTCATAAATCTGTATAAGGTACGAAAGACCACATACAATGTTCATTACATAGTAACATATATCGTGCTGTAAAGTAACGCTACCATTAGCCAGCTGCATACGTTTTTCTATTCGTTTCCATATCACATCCATAAAATCTTGTTTCCCTCCGATTATCACATATAACATAGACATGTCTAAACAACATTGTTAATTGGCCCTGTTATAATAGGGTTAGAGCACAAATTCAATTGATTTAGGAATACAAGCAAGCTTTAAATCATACATTGATGTCAGAAAAATTCTAAAAGGCGATTATCAACTGAAATATACCAGCATAAGAAGGCATTGGCAAATAATTGAGTTTTCAGCATTTTCTTAAAATTCATCCTCCAGGCAAGGCATTCCATAGTTGTACGCCAGCCACAGATATCATTGATGCTCCGATCCTAGCATGCGTAGTCGACATTCTACCCTCCAAACTTAATTTCATCCTATTTACATCTCTAAGCTCTCTTCTCGGTTTATAGATCTGGAAGAATTCTTGTAAGATCTTTGGGGAAGCAATTGTTCAGTGGTTTTCTCAAATTAATTGCAAGGTGGGGAAGTTATTAATGTAGGATCCTGCTCCGTATGATAATGCCATTGGTGTTTTTAAAGAAACAAATAATATTTTGAAATCTACATATTCCATGATCTTCACGAAGTGTCCCTGATGAAGCAGTGAATTTGTGAAACGGTTGAGCTGCCGTCGGACCAGATTTGGACTTCATTGATTTATAAAAGGACTGCAGTCATAGCTGATTCAAACAAGGATCTTTTGGGGGCTTTTTTGTCCCATTCCAACATAAAGCTAAGTGCCTTTTTTTGGATTCCTATGAATATTTGGATAGAGTTTAAAATTTTGGTGATAAATTCACTTGATTTTTTTTGCAATTAATAAATTAAATTGACAATAGTTGAAAATATTAAAATAAAAATCAACAAGGCTTTTTGGACCAATGATAAAAATCATGCCCCAGTAAGCCTCTCATTGGAGGGTGAGGGTTGGGTGTTTGAGGGCCTTTATTCCTTGTTTTTGTAATTACACAACATCAATTACACATTAACTTTCTTTCCTCTTCTGGGTGACATTTGTATAAATGAGAGAGAGGTTGGTTTTTTTTTTCTCTTCCCTTAGGGCTCCTTTTACTAAGGTGCGCTAGCGTTTTTAGTGCTCGCTAAACAAAAAATTACTAATGCAAGCTTTATGGAGGCATTAGCATCTAAACTGCTAGCGCACCTTAGTAAAAGGAGCCTTTAGTATTGTCTTTATGATACGACTATGGAGCATGGCCAACCATGTAGGTTCCACATTTTGTGGTACTGGTTTCCATTCGGTCCTGTATTGTTCCATAACTGCCATAAATTCAACCATTGTTTAACATTTGGTGGGAAAGACGCCATCATTGTAGTAAAATAAACATAGAGGCTGTTTTAGATGGTTTTTGCACAAGCAAAGAATAAACTATAAATAAGAAGGGCACCTGTTTTGTTCATTATATTCAATCATGACTCAAGGAAAGGAGCAGCAAGTGAGATGATAAAATTACAGGTGACACAAAATTATTCAGAGTCATTAAAAAAAACCAAACCAGAATTGTGAGGAAGAATTTTGTGGAACTAGAAGAGTGGGCATCAGAATTGCAGAGAAAATTAAAGGCTCTTTTACATCACTGAATGCAAAGAATCCCATTCAATTTCCATGGGCTTCTTTGCATTCACCATATGCTAATTGGTAGCGCTGCTTTGTAAAAGGAGTCCTGCATTTGGAAGTTTTCACATAGTGAAAAATATCCCAAACAGAAGTGCAGAATTAAAACTTCTAGAAAACTCTTGGAATTATGGACATTATTTTTCAACTTGGTGTGTTACAGCGGACCAAAAATATTGACTATAATGCTAGGAACTGTTGAAAAAGGAATGGAGAACAAAATTCAGCATATTTATGCCTCTGTTTAAGTCCATAGAGTGACCGTATCTAAATACTGTACTGTGTTCAGTTATGATCTTCCCATCTTAGGAAGATACAGTGAAACTAAGAAGGATTCAGAGATGGTTATGGTTTTCAACTTGGAAAAGACAGCTGAGTGCAAAAATTTGGGAGTAAATCTTGATCAAATTCTTTCCTTCAAAACTCAAGCTCAGTAGTGAGGAAATCCTTTCTTGCCCTTTGGAAATTCCATGCAGTCAACAACTTTCTCAAGACTCTTCTCTATGCTCTAAAACTGTCCCAGCTTGATTATTGCAATATTGCTTATTTGGGGATTAATTCTTCTTTTATGTCGTCTTCAAATCAGAACAAAATACTTTGTTTTGTGAGGAAATATGACCCATGTTAAGATGATGCTTTCTCATCACCATTGGCTTCCTATTCCCTATAGGTTTCAATTTAAGCTTCTTACTTTGGCCCATAAGACATTACATACAGGCACACCTTTGTAATTCTCTGGAAATAAACCATGAAAAAGTTCTATCTGTTTTTTTTTTTTTATCTGCTGTGTAACATGGCTTGACTTCTGTTAAAGACAAGATGGTGATTGGCCATAGTCTGACTCGGCATGGCTTATCTTAGTGGAGCACCGATTTTTGAATAGTCAGCACTTTATAGTTCATCAGAGAACCACTTTACTAGTTTTCAAAAAAAAAAAAAAAAATTGGATTGTTTTTATTTAATAATTTGATAAGTATATTTTTGTGAATGGCAGTAGAACATGTTTTTAGTTTTATTTTGTATAAAACAACACATAAGAAACAGTGTCTAGTTCCCCACCACCCTTCTAGTTGAAAGTCACTTGAATGACTTTGATTTTTTTAAACATTTTATTGAATATTTAAATACAAATATGAACAAACAATACATTAAGATGCATACTTCAAAATGCTTTTGAAATACAAATGCAAAATACATTTCAAAAATGAACAAACAATACATAGCTGCACATTTCATGTCTTAAAGTCCTCTATAATGTGGCCAAGAAAGGTTAACATTTACATCCTTACAAAACCTATCCAAAGGAGCCTAAGTTCTGGTGAAACTAGCAATATTATTTTGTTTGAGTGCTGCTATTTGAATTTAAACAATGTTAAAAACAAGATAGGAATGTTGGAAGAGAGTTCCATGCGAATGGAGGTAAATAGCAGAAAGTACTATGATACATGACTAATCTGAACATGGTTGAAAATGAGAGAGGGTCTTTGAGTACAGTTTGGAGTATAAGGAATAAGTAAATTTTCTAGATTGGAGAACTATAATGGAAAAGTATAAGGATGTTGAATTTGTGTGAAGGGAATTGATAGCCAGTGTTGATCAGACAAGGAATGGAATAATCCTATCTTGAGGGGAGGTGTTGCTTGGGATCTTGAATGCCTTGTTCAGGGTAAGTATAGTTCTCTCTTGCCTTTCTACAGTGGGGGTTAGTTAGTGTCTTAGTCTGTATTTGACACTTTTCACCTTGTATTTTAAGTTTTGGATGGATTTCTGGAACAGCATTTTTTTTTCTATAATTTTATTTGATTTAAAATGTTTTATAAACTGTGAGCTATGAGAGTGGGAAGCAGCAGTGTTCAGAAACCTTCTCTACCCCACAGATGGTGTAGAGAGAGAGGTGAGAGTAGAAGAAAGGGGTCAAAGAGGAGATGGGTCAGCAGATCATAGAGTTGGTATACCTGGGCAGAAATGTAGGAAAGATTCCTATATTTTGTTACTGTGCTAAGTTTGCTCCTTGTTGAAGTTGACTCTGGTTTCTCTTGCTTGTATATCTTAGTTTCTAAGACTTAGGGCCTCTTCTATTAAACTATGCTAGCAGTTTGAAGCGTGGGGAGCCGCGCTGAATGAGCATGAGCGTCAGGAGCAGCGCAGGCCATTCAGCGTAGCTCTCTGCGCTAAAAACTGCTAGTGCAGTTTAATAAAAGAGGCCCTAAGTATCTTTTCTTAGATTAATTTTCTACTACATTTGCAGAAGTGGGATTCTTATTCACATAGGATTTGCTGGTGGTTCCTGTTGGACACCTGAGGTCTGGCTGAATTTCCTTCCTAGAGATGAACTGCATTGGTGCTTGCCAGGGCCTGAATCTGCAGCCACCTTCATCTTGGGTGTAATTGTGAGAATGTTGAGTGCATCAGACTGAGGCTCTGGGCCTTAAGATGGTGCTGATTGAATAGCTGAATTATCTTGGGATGCTTCCCTAAGGAAAAGAACCAACTGATGTCGGGAAATAGTGTGTTCAGTGCAAAGGTATCCTGAAACATCAGATTTTTTTTTTTTTTTTAGAGAGCTTCTTGTTTCCTTATGGAGAAGAAATCAAAGGGCAAAAAGAGGCTGTATGTCATTTACTATGTTATGTAAAAACTATGTTATGCCCAGTTTGTCATGACTGATTATATCTCCTTCATGCTGGATCAATATGCCTGAAATGAGAATTTTAAAATTTAGAGAGCAGAAGGGCAGCAGCAAATGAGACCCTAGGGGACTGGGGTCACTAAGAAAGATCTTTGAACTGCTGGAGTGTACACTACCTTAGCTGAGCTGGCTTTTGAGTGTGTAATGCTATAAATGTATCATGAGCTTGCATGTAGTTTGCCTTGTTGGCAGCCAGTGTCATTTTTAGTCTAGAAGGCTGGTACAGCTTGAAGCTTACATCTAATTTTGAAGGCACTAATGAAATCACCTTTGAATTATTGACTTTGCCAAACTATATAAAGAAACCAATCGTAAACTTTTCTTCCTAGTCAGTTTATTCACTGAGAATGTCGATGAGCTTCAGGCACCATCTGTTTTTTTCCTGTTCTTCAATTCTTTAAGAATGTTGGCTTATTTGACTGGGAGGTGGTATTGCCTTCTGTAAGCCTGGTGCTCAATTAAGAGGTGTTGAAAATAATATTTGGAGTAGTCAAGATAAAGTCAAAGCAGTTAGGTTTGTTTTGAAGGCAAGAAAATTAAACTGACTTTGCAGATATCACCTGTATCAAAGCTTACAAGGCCCTAGCTCTTCTGCTCCAGATTTGTGAATGTAGGAACAGATAGAGAGAAGCTGGCTGGTATAGCTTGTACACCATTATTAGATGTGTTGTGTTTCCCCAAAGATTTGAGGAAACATTATTTGAGGCAGCTTTCAAATGTAAAAGGTTTGTCATTTGGTAGAGTAAGAACATAAGAATAGCCTTACTGGGTCAGACCAATGGGCCATCAAGCCTAGTAGCCCGTTCTCACGGTGGCCAATCCAGGTCCCTAGTACCTGGCCAAAACCCAAGGAATAGCAACATTCCATGATACCGATCTAGGGCAAGCAGTGGCTTCCTTCATGTCTTTCTCAATAACAGACTAAGGACTTTTCCTCCAGGAAATTGTCCAAACCTTTCTTAAAACCAGCTACGCTATCCTCTCTTACTACAATCTCAGGCAACGCGATCCAGAACTTAACTATTCTCTGAGTGAAAAAAAATTTCCTCCTATTGGTTTTAAAAGTATTTCCCTGTAACTTCATCAAGTGTTCCCTAGTCTTTGTAATTTTTGACGGAGTGAAAAATCGATCCACTTGTACCCGTTCTACTCCACTCAGGATTTTGTAGAGTTCAATCATTTCTCCCCTTAGCCATCTCTTTTCCAAGCTGAAGAGCCCTAATATGTAATATATGTCAGCTTATGACATGTAGAGATCTTTGAAGAGCATAAAGAGAGGATATTTGGTTCTCTAGGTCTGATCCAAATTTATCAACATCAACAGCATCCAGAACAAAAGGCCTCCTCAAGCTACACTGGAGGGTGGAAGTATGTTGGCATTGAAGGGACTTAAGTTTAACTTGGCAGGAAGATGTGATCACCTCCACTGAGCTGTCCTTCATATTTGACATTGACAATTGTCATAGAAGAGCTGGAGAGAAAGTTTGAGAAGTGGCTTGCCAGGATTCTTAACTTGGTTCAGTATTTCAGTCTGATCAACATTATCAAGACAGCTGAACACCGAGCCAATCCTCAACCCATGCTTTTTCTGTGAGGCATCAAAAGAGTGTCAGAATTTGTTAGCTCATCTGTTATCTATATTGAGGGAGAGGAAGTGTCTCTAAGACATCAGTTGATATTGGGGCTTGGACCCTGACAGTTGCGAAGTGCCCTCAATAAAGTGTTGACTGCTGATCAGGCATAAAGTCAGACTTCTCCAACAGAGCAGTTCTCCAAAATAGAATCTAAGTAGTTCAAATCATAAAACCAAAAAAAATTATCTTGAAAGGAGAGCTCCACCATGCCTCCCCCCCCCTTCCTGGTGAAATGCACTCTGAAAAAAACAAAAGGAATTGACCCCAAAATATCCACAAAGAAGAAAATCCAGAGAAAACAAAAACAAAACTCTGTGGAGTGACGATGTTCCCAAATGGACTTTATTTGAAAGTATCAAAGTTACAAAGATTCACTGAAATCATCCACATAAAATAATTCCATCCACATAAAAGTAAATCATCCACATAAAAGCCTTAAAGGACCTAGTCCGCTAGGGATACAGGACCTAACACGGTCCGTGTTTTGACAAAAAGTCTTCTTCAGGGGTCCCTGGGGGGTCCTATAAAGGTGAGTATATGGGAAACAATTGTGTGGTGAACCGGAAGTGAGACACTGCTTGCATTTGCAATGGAAAAAATGCACTCTGAGCTTGTGTTTTGAGCTTACTTGAGAGGAAAGGTAAATGATATAGTGCAGGAAGTGGCAAATGAAGCTGAAAACTTCTGCTGTGTTCCATGTGGGCTCTGTCAGATGTCACCCATTGCTGAGGGCTCATATCCTGCGACAATATCTTGACTGAACTGTATTGCTCACTAGTGTCGATTTGGGAATGTTGGACTGAATAAGAAATTGGAAGAAAACTTCTCAAAGTCCAGACCTATAAAGGGAGAAGAGTTGTTGGCATCTTTAGTAATATGCGTGTTTTGTAGAGATTTTAGACCATTTAGGTTACTTAAATTGATGGTGTTTTGGTTTTTTTTAAACCCTTTCTTGGAGGCACACCTAGCTAGTCAGGTTTTTAGGCGTACCACAAGGAGATCTCCAGTACATGCAAATGTGTCTTATACATAGTCACTGTAGTAGTCCCAAAAACCTGACTGGCTAGGTGTGCCTCCAACAAATAGTTGAGAAATACTGACTTAAATAAGGCAGCCCATCTATTTTATGACCATGGTCAGTGGTGATCTATAGCAAAAATAAAGTCATGAAACCCTTTCAATGAATCTTTAAATAGAAGTTGGCAGCTGAGCCTTGCCTGACAAAATTATAATGCCTATTTCCTTCTTCCTTGGATCAAAAACAGCCACAGAAAGCCAGGCAGTACCCAAAACAAGTGAGGCAGGAGATGCAGGTCTGGCAGAGAGAAGATTAAATTTGAATTCCAGACACTGCTTCATAGAAAATCAGAACATGTGGCGGAAGAGGGCCGTTTTGGTCCACCTAGTTGGTCGCAAGTTTTACTAGTTTTGTTGTCATCATTACTGTACCACTATGGCAGTGGTCTCAAACTCGCGGCCCAGGGGCCACATGCGGCCTCCCAGGTACTATTTTGAGGCCCTCGGTATATTTATCATAATCACAAAAGTAAAATAAAACAGTTTCTTGATCATATGTCTCTTTATCTATAAATTACAATATTATTATTATGACTTAGCCAAAAGGAAAGATTTATAAACTGTAAAGAGTTTTACCTCATGCAAAAATTGTCATTTCTTTCATAAGACATTAACTATTTTTTCTGAGGCCCTCCAAGTACCTACAAATCCGAAATGTGGCCCTGCAAACGGTTTGAGTTTGAGACCACTGCACTATGGGAATAATTCTTTAAGGAGAGCATCAAGAAATGCTTTTAAATAATAGCATGTATTCATACCAATATTCGAGCTATGTATTATTCTGTGAAATAGTGCCTAAACATAATAGCATACAGAATAGTATTCTGGTGGGTATTCGTGTGGGCAGGATGCATATTTGCATATCTAAATTGTATCGATGTACTTGATTTAGCAATCTAGGCTTGATTATTTACACCAGCTGTGCCTAGATATGAGGGTGGTCTTTGGAATGTTATAAAGAAAATAGGTACCTGCCTACTTTATAGAATAGACTCCTAGTAGGTGCCTTTTTATAGCATTACTCTCCATGTGTCTAGCCTATGAATACTCTGCCAATGGTTTTGAATTTGCAGCCTTTGTTGGAAGTGTATTCCATACTTCTGGGAAAAGGTATCTTCTTAATTTTTGTTTCTTTGTTTCCAGAACCCCACAACCCTTTTATTTCATATAGCTTTTTTTTTCTTGGTAATATAAATAAATAAAACATAAAGGAGATAAGGTGATACCTTCTTTATTATTGGACTAACTTAATGCATTTTGTGATTAGCTTTCAAAGGTAGCCCTTCTTCAGATCAAAAATAATCAAATGTTGACAAATATCAGTATATATAAGTGAAACATGAAAGCATTCCAATGACAGTCTCACAGGAAGAGGAGAGGGATGAGCAAAGTGAGAAAGAGAGGGCTGGGTGGATGGGAGACAGAGACATGGATGGGTGATGATAAGGTGACAAAGCAGTTTAAATTCATGTTTTTTAATGCAAAAGAAAACTAAGGTCTTTAAGTCCTGTCTGGTGGGTGTCAAAATATTTTATCATTCCTGGCTTGTCTTAAAATTTCCTTTTAGTATTCTTACCATAAAATCATTGCTGTGTTGTCCTACAGAGGTGACATCCTGGTTGGCATTGGAAATTTTAATTTATCATCTGTATGAATTGATCCTAGTCTTTAGCATCTGCCTTGTTTTCACCATTTGTAGCATCCTTCTTTACACTTTCTTGCATTGAATCATATAAACTATATTAGAAGATGCGTATGTGAAGGATCCCCTCATGTTGAATGTTTTTCCCATATGAGTGGCCATGGGGGTCCTGTGAGATGTACTGGCATAGTTTTCAACTTGTTATATTTCAGGCATGTGTGCCATTCTCTTACGGAGTTTGCTTTTCATCAGTTTCTGTTTCAGCTTAGGTGGCTGACGGAGGTCACCATAGGTGGAGCTGGGAATATTTCTTTCAGTAATTCATCCTCTTGGAGTAGTGGTTGTAGATCTTTTATAATTTTTCTCTGTTTTTCCAGCTCTGGATTGTATGTCACTACCAAGGGGGCTCTTTCTGTGGTTTTCTTGTCTTTGTACTGCAAAGGGTTTTCATGATTGTTCTATCAAAATATCATCTCAAAATTTTTTTTAAAAAACCACACATCACCTAGATACCACCCAAAAGTAATACTGGAATGAGAATTGTGTGAATGTATGTGAGAATCCTCAATTTACTTCAAAAACATCCAACCAGAGCCTTATTTGTCGACCTTATCCATATGGGTATGGTGATTGAGAACATCATGGGACCTCTTGTAGTGTGTTCATATTGAAAGTTAATAATTCAATTTAAATTTCTTTATGTGATTTCATAAATAGACAGCTGCAATTATTTTCAGTATGCCTCCAAGCACACCTTTTATCCCAAAATTGTGCAAAAGTTTTTTTTTTAAAATTCTACACAATAACAAATTACTAGTCCATAAACACTTGTCTGATGTGTTCCCACAGCAACTCGTTTACAGGTTCAACTGAGCCCCACTTTGGAAGCCTCTCTTCCTCCTTCAGGAATCCGATGCTGCAGAAAAAAATGTTTTTGTTATTGGGTGGAATTAAAGAATTTTTGCACAATTTAATGCTAAAAGCTGTGCTTGGAGTCATATTTAAACGTTGGACAGAGAAAATAATTGCAGCTGTCTATTTATGAAATCACATAAGGAGATTTAAATTGAATTATTAACTTTCAATTTGAACACACTAAGAGGTTCTGCTCTCTTATGGTTCACTTCCTACTTTACCGAACGCAGCTTTAAAGTTCATTCAAAGGAAGAAACTTCTTTACCTATAGCCCAAACTTATGGGGTCCCGCAGGCTCTATTCTATCCCCTTTATTATTCAATATCTTTATGTCACCTCTCCTCACTCTAGCCCAATCTATTGGATTCACAATCTTCGCCTAAGCGGATGATATTCAACTACTACACCCTGTCAATAGCTCAAATACTACAGAAATACAAGAAATTAACAATAAACTAGATAAAATAAGCGACTGGCTTCATACAAATAAATTCTCTCTTAACATCGACAAATCATGCGGTCTCCTATTCCCAACAAAAAATAATGAATCTTTATTGGGGAAAATTTTTATCAAATCCTCCCCAATAAAAATCAAAATAAAATTACTGGGAGTAATCATCGACAAAGATCTTACCTTCTACGATCATATCAGCTCAATGGTTAAATACTATTTTTATAAGCTTCGCCTCATTCGTTCTCTTACCTCTATTCTAGACACGGATGCAATCTCAACTCTTTAGTCATCTCACATCTTGACTACTGTAACTCTCTATATAACGGAATTCCTCAACAAGAAATCCGACGTCTACAGTTAATCCAAAACACAGCTATCAAACTCATCTTTAAATCAGGGAAATATGACCACGTTACCCCCCTCCTGAAAGAAGCCCATTGGCTTCCCATTACCCACCGTGTTGCTTATAAAACAATCATGTTGACCTTTAAAATTCTACTTTCCCACCAACCTTCCTACCTTGATAGGCCCCTCATTCCACAACGCTCTACACGGATGCTTAGATCTGCAGAACAGAATTTCCTTTCCATTCCCTCCATAAAGGATTTCTTCTACACTAGGAAATCAAACTTTTCAATAGTTGCCCCTACCTTATGGAATGCTTTATCATCTCATCTCCGTCACGAAAAACAGCTCGATAGATTTAAGATAAGCTTGAAGACTTTCTTATTTCAAGATGCTTTCAACTGCTCTTGAATTATCTCTTTCCCATTCAACCAACCGCTTCTATGAAGTGATCCCATTCCTAATGTTTTATCCTCTCCCTCCATTTTTCATTCAATCTTTTTTTTTTCTTTCCCTCCTTTCTTCCTCATCTATTATGTAACTTTACCCCTCCCCTTCTCCTTTATCCTCACTCTCAAGTATGTCCTGTCTATGTCATTAATTGTACACCTCTACTACTTCTCTTTATAAGTGCTACAGTCTTTTATTTCTATTTTTAATATTTTATTGTAAACCGGCTAGATACCAGTTATTGGTCGGTATATTAAAAATTAATAAACTTGAAACTTGAAGAGAGGTCCCATGATGTTCTCAGTGACTACCCATATGAGATAAGTTTAACTAATAAGGCCCTGTTTAGAGTGTCTGTTTATCAAATTGGCACTGTGAACTAAGGACTCGCGCATGTATTCACATAATTCTTATTCCAGGGTTACTTTCGGTGGAATTTAGATGTGTGTTCTCCTTTCTATTTTGAGATTATAATATCTTGATAGTCTCACTTTATTACTTTAGGGATTTGTTTGGGTGGCTGTATAGTGATTCTATATCCATTCTGACTAGAAGTGCTCCTGGTGGTAGCTGCTTGATATTTAATTTTTTCGGGAATTTTGTGGTGTCTTGTATTTATTTATACCTCGCCTTTCCCAAGGTGGGTTACAATAGAGTACATACACAAACAGAATCGCATACTGTACAACAAATTGCACATGAATAAAATATAAGTGATAATGTGAAGCTGTTTGTCTTAGGGTGTTAAAATCCACTCTATAAATGCATTAAATTAGTCCAATAAATGGGGTATCACCTTTTCTCTTTTATGTTTTATTTCTTTATATTACCTTTGAAAATGGACTAAGAGGGCTACCACACCTTGTTCTTTTTCTTGAGCTTTCCATTTTGTGAAAACAATTATTGAAGCCTGATAGATATTTTGAATGTTTGTATGATAGCTCCTCTTTCCCTTCTTATTTCCAGAGAGTACATCTTTTAACTTCTTCAGTCTCACTGTCTAAGGCACCATTTTGTTGGCTGTCTTTTGAATCAATGTCCTTCTGTAGATATGGTTTCCAGAATTAAACACAGTACGCAAGATGGTACAGTATCACCGGAAAACTTTAGAGGGAGATTTGCTTCCCACTTTCTATTTTTTGGCAGTTACTTTTTTCTCCACCTCCACTAATTTACTTAAAAATTTGATATACTATAATGCTGGAAATACATTCAAGCAGTGTACAAAAACATCATCACTATGTATGTGCAGTCTAACCATATCCTCAAATTCCCAGCATTGATACAAGTGAAAGAAATCGGAAGGAACCTCATGTCCTCTTTCTATTCATTACTGTCTCCGTGATTCCTACACAGGCATGTCAAATCCTCCAGACCAGATAGAGCCTTCTTGGGGGTCTGGGAGTGAGAAGAAATGTGATCCTGAGAAATCTCTTTAGTGGTTAGCTAGAGAAATAGGCATGGTACTGTTGCCATTAGAACTCCACAGTGAGTTGAAACAACCTGCAGAAGGTTTTATTATCTTTTCTTTTCATCTGCTTTTATGTGCCTTTAATCCTTGAAAACTGTTTCCGTTTTCCTTGGGCCAGATATTGTAGTGGTTGTGAGATAGGGTATTTGAGAGTCTGGTTTTATTTTGTAAAATGCAAGACTGATGTTTGTGTCAGAGATGATAGTGCCTTCATAAGGAAAGATTTGGAGGGAGCTTTGTCTCCTTGTGCCCAGAGTGGTAGAGCTTTTATACATCCTGTTAGTCTGTAGTGAAATGGAAGATGAAATTTGGTTTGAACTGAATTTTTATTGTCTTTTGATTTTCAGCTAGACCAGGGGTTTCCAAAGTACAGCCTGTGGCCACATCCGGCTCGCAATATGATTTTATCCTGCCTGCGGAAGAATTGTGCGGAAACGCCAGCACCCACCCGCCCCCCTCAGACTTATTGCAGGCCTTTGCCAGGCCACCAGGCTCTGCACCCTGTCCCCCCTCCCTGCCCTGTCCATCGTACCTCCACTGCCACTGGAATCCCTGGTGGTCCAGAAATGTTAGCAGGCAGGAGCAATCTTTCCGTGCTCTTGCCATGCTGCTAACCCAGTTGGTCGCTGCCTCAAGATCCATCTTCAGCCGCTGAGCAGTACCAAGCAGGAGCGCGCTTTGGAGCTGAGCGGTTTCCTGAATGGAGAATTTGCGAGAGCCATTCAGGAAGCCGCTTAGTGCCGAGCAGCAGCACCAAAGCGCACTCCTGCTCGATACTGCTCAGCGGCTGAAGCCGGAACTCGTAGCAGCGACTGACCGATTTAGCAGCGGAGCAGGAGCGATTAAAACATCGTTATTCAGCATTTTGAAGCAGGTTTGCCCTACTTAAACCTCAGACATTTAGATTGGGGTGCTCATGACTGCTGCGGTGAGAGTAAACACCATGGTGAGATCAAAAGAGCTGTCTGGGGCCTTCAGAAAGAAGATTATAAGAAGCTTATAAGTCTGGTAAAGGATTTAAAAAGATCTCGAAAGAATTTGGCATTAGCCATTCCATGGTCCGGAAAGTGGAAGACTTTCCAAACAACTGCCAACATGCCCAGGTCTGGTCTTCCAAGCAAGTTGACCCCCAGAACAGGCTGTAAGATGCTAAAAGAAGTCTCCAGAAACCCTAAAATATCATCATGGGACCTACAGCTGGCTCTTACTACTGTTGATGCGAAAGTGTATGCCTCTACAATCAGAAAGAGACTGCACAAATTTAACTTGCATGGGAGGTGTGCAAGGAGGAAACCGTTGCTCTCTAAGAGATACATCAAGGCCAGACTGAAGTTTGTCAGAGAGAACGTAGACAAACACCAGGACTTCTGGAATAGTGTTTTATGGACAGATGAGTCTAAAATTGAATTAGTTGGACACCAGAATAGAGAATATGTTTGGCGTACACCAAATAACAGCATTCTAGGGGAAAAAAACCTCATACGAACTGTGAAGCATGGAGGTGGAAGTGTCATGGTTTGGGGATGCTTTCCTGCAGCAGGACCTGGCCAGCTCACCATCATAGAATCTACCATGAATTCTACTGTGTATCAGAGTGTGTTTGAGATCTCTAGAAAATTAAAGCTGAAGCGGAACTGGTCCCTACAACACGACAGTGACCCAAAACATACCAGTAAATCCACCAAGGAGTGGCTGAAAACTAAGTAATGGAGTGGCTGAGTCAAAGCCCTGATCTTAATCCCATTGAGATGCTGTGGGGTGATTTGAAACAGGCTGTACATACATGAAACCCCTCAAACATATCACAGCTGAAAGAATTCTGCATTGAGGAGTGGGCCAAACTTTCAACCAAAGGGGGTAACACTAGCTATTAGGGTGTCCTAATTTATTCCTCAGAATGCACATATCTTTTGTTTCATGAGTAAATCAAGAAAAGTTTTATTTGCATGCAATTACATCGCTTTCTTTCCCAGAGATTTAAAAAATAAAAAGATTTGACATTGATATATGAATATTTCTTAAGAAAGAACTGAATATTTCATGGGGTGTCCTAATTTATTCACATGACTGTATATTCGAGTATATACGGTAATTTTCCAATGAGAATCCACAAAAAAAAATCTGGGATGTTGATAGATTTCAAATGAATTAATTAAGTGTTCAAAATATATTGATATTCCATATTATGTTAATATTAATATTATTCACAACTTTATTTACTCTTGAATTGTAATTGTATACTTCGCGGTATTTCTTTATACTTGTTCGGCCTCGATCAACAGTGTTAATTCGCGACATTGTAGGTAGCTCATATGTCATACTGTGCAGAATTGCATATTAAGGGTGAAGCAGAATTTCCTTTCTCGATTTCAGATCTTAAACCAATATTCTTCAACTGCCAGTCCGTGGACCGGTGCTGGTCCGCAGAAATTTTCTGCAGTCCACAGGTCTGGCACGTCCATCGGGCGGGCCCAAGACAGTGTTCTTCAGTCACCCGTCCATGGTGTGATCAACGCAGCGTCTTCGGGCTGGTTCCCTGAGTGCTGCAGTGCACAAAGCCATGGGAAAAGGCGCGGCCTGCGCTTGAACCAGAAGCCTTCTCTCTGACGTCACAAGCCAGAGGGAAGGCTTCCAGATGAGGTGCTGGATGCACGCAAGGAGCCGCTGTCCACAGCTTTGTGCAATGCAGCACTCAGGGAGCCGGCCCGAAGACGCTGCGTTGATCTCACCGTGGACCGGCCCAAAGATAACACCGGGGGGCAGGCCAGAAGGCAAGGCACAGCATGAAGGGAGAGAGACAACAACGGTAGGAGGAATGCTTTTATTTAGTGATTGATTTACATCTGCTGTCCAGGAAGAAATGCATTTGTTTCATTTCCTCTGGGGTTGTACTGCTTGCAGAGTCTTTCATCTTAGGGTTTCTTTGTAAATAGTACTTTTAGTTTTTGGTCCTATATTTGCATGGGGTTATCTGTGTTCTGGTAGGAATGTTGAGAAGCATACAGTGTGCTTTGTGTATTTTAATTTTGTGGTTAACAATTATTGGGCTCCTTTTACGAAGCCACGTTAGTGATTTTATCGTACGCACCAGATTAGTGTGCGTTAGATGGAAATCTACCGCCTGCTCAAAAGGAGGCGGTAGCAGCTAGCGCATGCGGAAATTTAGCAAGCGCTATTCTGCGCGTTAAGGCCCTAGTGCGGCTTTGTAAAAAGAGCCCTATGTGTTGTTAATATGATTATATTGTGAGTGTGTGTATATGTATATGTGTGTGTGTGTATATATATATGTATATATATATATATATATATATATATATATATATATATATATATATATATATATATGAAACAGTGTTCTCCCCAGAAATTTTTTCCAGCCGGGTGGCATGAAAAAGTAGCCGGGTGGGGCGGGATGGGGAAATTTGGTGGTGGGGAAAATTAACCCCCTCTTTTACTAAGATGCGCTAGCATTTTTAGCACACACAAACCCCTGCGCTACGTGGGAAAACTAGCGCCAACTCAATGCTGGCGTTAGCATCTAGCGCGCATGGCAATTCTCCGCTCGCTAAGCGCACACTAAAACCACTATCGTAACTTAGTAAAAGGAGCACTAAATGTATACTATTTTTATTAGTTAATTATTATTATTATTTTCCAATGCTCAATATGACTTCCTTTTTTAAGATTTGACACTTGTGCCAGAATATTTTTACTAAATTTAATAAGTATTTGCCCTCTTTCAAATGGTATAGAGGTTTAAAAAAGGGAAAGGCATTAATGAAGTCATCAGGTTCAATCTAGCCATTTATTTCTGCATAAATTTAAACAACTAAAAAAAAAAAGATAAATATAGCTCATCCAGTTATACAAGAAATGGCTCTACAGCAGGGATGCCCACACTTTTTGGGCTTGCAAGCTACTTTTAAAATGACCAAGTCAAAATGATCTACCAACAATAAAATTTTTTTAAAAACACAAAGCACACTGTACGCAGAGAAAATGTTAATTATCATTTATATTCCGCGGGTTTTCAAAGAGGTCAAGGCAGACGATTCTATGCAATGTCACCTCAGGAACAACTATACAAAAATAGACAAATATACCCCCTCCCTTTTTACTAAATCGTAATACTGGTTTTTAGAGCAGGGAGATGCACTGAATGCCCTGCGCTACTCTCGATGCTCATAGGCTCCCTGCGCTAAAAAACGCTATTACGGTTTAGTAAAAGGGGGCCATAGTGCAAAATATAGACAGCAGATATAAATTCTTAAAACAGACACCTTTTGATCACTAAACTGAAAATAAAATCATTTTTCCTACCTTTTTGTCTGGTGATTTCATGAGTCTCTGGTTGCACTTCCTTCTTCTGACTATAAATCCAATATTTTTTTCTTTCTGCCCCTCCCCTTTTCTTTCTGTCTCTCTTTCTTTCTCTCTCCCCCTGCCCCCCCAAGCCATCGCGCCAATTTCTCCACTTCCCCGATTCTTTCCCTACACCCTAAGCCACCATGCCGATTTCTCCCTGCTTCCACGAGCCAGACCAGGAATGTACAAGCACCGGACTCACAAGACTTCACCTCTGATGTCAATTCTTACGTCGGAGAGGAAGTTCCAAGCCAGCCAGGCAGCGATTGGCTGGCCCAGAACTTTCTCTCTGACATCAGAATTGATGTCGGAGGTGAAGTCTTGTGAGTCCGATGCTTGTACGTGCCTGGCCTGGCTCAGGGAGGCAGGAAGAAAAAGATTGCCATTGACTCACATTGCCTTTGCGATCTACTGGTCGATTGCGCTCGACCATTTGGGCACCCCTTCTGTTATGGTATCCTGTCCTGACCTGAGGAAAGGGGTTTAGTCCCCAAAAAACTGCCTTATTTCCATTTCCTATTTATAAACTTTAATCAATAGATACAATACTACTTGATTCTACATAAAGCAACAAAAAAAATTTGTTCTACCTTTTGTCGTTTCTGTTTTAATCATCTTGTCTTCACTCTTCTTTCTAGCCAGCATCTGTCCGTTCTTCCATGCAGCATCAGCCCCTTCCATCTACTGTCCGCCCGCTCCCCGTTCCATATGGCATCTTCCCTCTTTTTATTCTCCTTCAATAAACTGTCTATCCTGTGCCCCTTCTCTTCTCCTTTGAACATGATTGATTTCAGCTCTGCCACCTCTCCATTTTTCTCTCTCTGTCAACACCCCGTCCCCTATGCTCTTGCAAGTCTCTCTTTTCCTTTCTTTCCTTCACACCCCACAGTCTGGTATCTTCCCTTCCCTGATTCTCTGGCATCTCACTTCTTTCCTTTTCTTCCATCTCTCCCTCCCCCTCCATGCTCTGACATCTTCTCCTTCCTTTTCCCTTGGTCTGGCATACTTTCCTCCTTCCCTCCAATCCCTGGCATCTCATTTCATTTCCTCCCTCATCTTCTTTCTCCCTCCAGTTGGGTGCAGCAAGTCTCTCCCCCTCTGCTCCCTTTCCTCCTTCTGTCACCCAAGGCCTGGCGTCATGTACTCCTTCAGGCAGCAGCATTCACAATTCGCTGCTGTTGCCAGCTTCGGGCCTTCTTCTCTGTCGAGTCCTGCTTTTATAGAAACAGAAGTAGGCAGGACCCGGCAGAGAGGAAGGCCTGAAGCTGGCAACAGCAGTGAATTGTAAATGCTGCTGCTAGCCAAAGAAGTTCAATGTGCCAGGCTGAGCACCAGGGGCAGACTGCTACTCTTCCCCCCCCCCAATGACCCTCCTATCTCTCCCTCCCTCCCATCATGAGACTCTAAACAGCACTGCTCTACTCTAAGCAGGCTGCTTCAGCGCTTTCTCCTGCCGTGATTCCCTCTGGCATGTCACTGATGAGGGAAGGAGGGAGAGATAGGAGGGTCGGAACGGGTTTGGGAGGACGCCCGGGATGATGATGAGGCTGCTGCTGCTGCCAGCGAATCCAGCAAGGGTGAGGCCCCAAAGCACAGCACTGGCGGGTCCCCCTGACCATTTCAGGTCCTAGGCCTGTGCCTACTGGGCCTATCCTTTAATCCTGCTCCCCCCCCTATGCCCTGACATCTCTCTCTTCTACTCCATGGTATGTTATCTCCTTTCCCTCCCTCCCTCCCATGGTCTTTGCATCTCTTTCCTCCTTTTCCTGATCGTCCTTCTCCCTCCTTCCCTCTCTCTCCCCAATTGGGTGCAGCAGCATTTCTCTTCACCCTCCCCCCTAATTGGGTGCAGCAGCATCACTCTTCCCCCTCCCCCTATTGGGTACAGCAGCAGCATCATCAGCATTTCTCTTAACCCCCCCCAATTGGCTACAGCAGAAGCACCAGCATTTCTCTTCCCCCTCCTCCTCTAATTGGGTACAGCAGCATTTCTCCTCCCGTCTCACACACCCGGCAGATTCGCTACAGATAAAGGCAAGTTGCAAGTTTCCCTTCGTCGCTGACCTATCTCCCAAAGGTCAGCGACAGAGGGAAGCTTACAACTTGCTGCTCTTGCTTACTTCGGGCCTTTCTCGTTGCCGGGTCCTGCCTTCGTGGAAACAGAAAGTAGGCAGGACCCGGCAGCGAGAAAGGCCCGAAGTAAGCAAGAGCAAGTAAGTTTCCCTATGTGGCTGGCCTATCTCCCGCATGCTCTGGGACTCTAATGGTCCGTGCCGGCTTCTCTTCCCTACCCCCCCCCCCCCCCCCGACGTAACTTCCGGTTTCGGAGGGAAGCCGGGTTCGAGTCGCTTGCTGGGGTTTGTTTTGTTTAAAGTCCGGCGGGAGTCTTTCGGCGGCTCTTCAGGCTGCGCATTAAGCAGTGGTGGCAGCAGGATTCGGCAGATGACAGTCGGGCGGTAATGTAAATTTGCTGGGCGGAGCGCCCGGCTGAAAAGCGCTGGGGAGAACACTGATGAAAAATGAATGGAAAAAATGAGTTTTATTGAAAGAAGCAACACCACAGTCAAACAATCTAATTTCCCTAGTATTGGCATCCAAATCAGCAAATTGTTTCTGAAATTGTTGCTTAAAACAGTGTTCTTCAATCTTTTGACACCTATGGCCCGGCAGAAATAAAATAATTATTTTGTGGACCAGCAGTTGAAGAACACTGGGCTAAGTTGTGCCCATCTCTACTCAATCTCCGCCCCAGACTCCGCCCCCATAATAGTACTAATTATAACACCATATATCTAGAATTATTTATATTTATTTATTTTTTTATTTTTTTTTTACTACGGCCCTTTGAAAAGTGCTGAAGTACCCAATGTGTCCCTTGTGGCGTAAAGTTTGGAGACCCCTTGGTTAGACCAATCCAGAGCCCTCTCAGGAAGACTGCGGTGTTTCTCTGCTCTTCCTGCCTTCATTTACCTTTGATTTGTAATTCCTAAAGTTGCAGAGATTTCCATAGTAGAATTTTCAGCTATTGTATCTAGTTTGCCTTTTCAGATGTTGGCTTTGGCATTAGTATACTGACTAGTTCCAGGCAGCACCACTCCTTATACTGGTGATGTCAGTTTCTCTGTCTACATCTGTTAGTCAGGGGACATAACTTGTTAGTCTGGACAAGTCTATCAGGAATCTAGAAAGAGAAATTAGGTAAGTCCACATTTCATCTGTAAGCTATAGCTCCTATAGAATATGGATCCCACACTATTATCTGGTTTGAAAAAGAAAGTACCACTCTGAGAGCTACACTGGATCCCAGTCTAATGTAGGATCTGTTTTAAGTTTGTTGGATTTTAAAAAGCTTGGACAGTGGGTGAAAGTCCTGTTTAATTAAAAAAGCAATTCCAATTTTGCAGTGCTACAAGACTACTGATGCAGATGCTTGAAACTTAACTTTGCTGACAAAAAATCTCAGCGAGTGACCAACCTTCTGTCTTCATTCCATTTCCTGGAATCTGATTACTGAGAAGTTCATTTGGTCTAGGACAGCGGTCTCAAACACGCGGCCCACGGGCCGCATGTGGCTCTCCAGATTTTATTTGCGGCCCGCGGTCTGGACTGGATCATTATCTTCCTTTTGGAGCAGCAGGATGTCTGGCCGGCTCGTTCCGTTCAAAGCCACGGATTGACGGCTCCTTGCGCTATCCACGAAAGAGCCAGCCAGACACGCTGCTGCTCCAGTGGTGTACCAAGGGGGGGGGGGGGGGGGGCGGTCCACTGTTCTCCCTAGAGTGCAGCTCGTCTAGAGCAGTGGTGCCCAACCTGCTTCCCTTCCCTTCTCAGGCCGGCACCGTGTTATTTGATCTCCCTGCTTCTCTTCGGGGCCGACCAACTCTCGCCGCCCGACATCAATTCTGACGTCGAGAGGACGTTCTGGCTAGCCAATCACTGCCCGGCTGCCCAGAACGTCCTTTCTGACGTTAGAATTGGCGGCGGGCAGCGAGAGTTGGTCGGCCCGTGGAGAAGAGAAGGAGGGAGATCTCGGCCTGTTTCTGATGGCAGCAGTGGCAGCGGCAGCAGCCTATTCCCCGGCGGCGGTGGCATGGGGGAGGGCAGGAAGGAAGGAAGGAATAAAGAAAGAAGGGGGGGGATAGCGAGCCAGAAACAAAGCAAAAAATGGGACACGGAATCAGAGAAAGACAGACATAGAGAAAGAAAGAAAAAGTTGGGGGAGGGAATGAGGTCTGGAGGAGAGGAAGCATACAGGAGGCTGAAAGAAGGGAAGAAATATTGGATGCACAGTCAAAAGAATAAAGTGCAACCAGAGACTGATGAAATTACCAAACAAAGGTAGGAAAATGATTTTATTTTCAATTTATTGATTGAAATGTGCCAGTTTTGAGAAAGAAAAGATATTAAACTTTAAATGTGAGGGCTGCAGAAAAAATAAAGTACTTGGAGGGCTGCAGAAAAAAATAGAGTACTTGGAGGGCCACAGAAAAAATAGTTAATGTCTTATTAAAGAAATGACAATTTTGCATGAGGTAAAACTCTTTATAGTTTATATATCTTTCCTTTTAACTGTTAAAGGAAAGTTTTATAAACTATAAAGAGTTTAACCTCATGCAAAATTGTAATTTATTTAATAAGACATTAACTATTTTTCTGCGGCCCTCCAAGTACCTACAAATCCAAAATGTGGCCCCGCAAAGGGTTTGAGTTTGAGACCACTGGCCTAGGACTTGCTAACTTTCAGAAAAGCCATTAAAACTGGTATTTTTCTCCAAGTTTTCCTTTTGTAAGATCAGCATTTCTAACATAACAGGCAGTTCTGTACTTTTATTATATTGTGTATTCTACAGAGCCAATTCTATTTTATAATAATGTTATTGTATATCCATGGTCTTATTTTAATATGAAGCTAAACAATTTGATTAGGCTTCAAACTGTTCCAGATAAGTTTGGTTTGATATTAGGAATTTTTGGCTTCTCTAGAGCCTGAAGGATCCCCTTGATTATAAGGGCTCTTTAGAAATGATTGATTGTTTGCTAGTGCTTTGATATGTGTGTTTTGTCTTTATGATGATGCTTTGTTAATACAATATGTTTTTTTTATTTTGTATCATTTCATATATTGTAAACTGCCTTAAGATATCAGTTTAAATATGCTTATTACTCATAGTTTCATAGTTCGTTAAAATTTGAAAAAACGCTTAACATAACATTTCAAAGCGTTGTACAGTAAAAATCAAAAATAAACCAAAACAAAAACAGACTTACTTGGGGGGGGAAGGGTAAAGCAAAAAGGATGAGGGGAAAAATTACAATTCTTAAAAAAAAATATAAAAACAAAGGAAGGAAAGGATTGGGAATAATTAAAATTTGTAAAAAATGAAAATAGATTAAGAAGGAATGGGATACGTCAATCGTATGCATCTTTAAAAAGAAAACATTTTAAACTACTCTTGAATTTATCTAGGCTTTGTTCTGCTTTACCATTAAGAACATAAGCAGTGCCTCTGCTGGGTCAGACCAGAGGTCCATCATGCCCAGCAGTCCGCTCACGCGGCGCCCCATCAGGTCCAGGACCTGTATAGTAATCCTCTATCCCCTTTTCCTTCGGGAAATTATCTAATCCCTTCCTATCACACCCTCTGGAAGCGCATTCCAGGTGTCCACCACCGTTTGGGTGAAGAAGAACTTCCTAGCACTGGTTCTGAATCTGTCCCCTCTCAATTTTTCCAAATGCCCTATTTTTCGAAAGTTTGAAGAATCTTTCCTTCTCCACTTTCTCTATGCTCTTCATGATCTTGTAAGTCTCTGTCATGTCCCTCTAAGTCTCCGCTTCTCTAGGGAAAAGAGCCCCAGTTTCTCCAATCTTTCAGCATATGAAAGGTTTTCCATACCTTTTATCAATCGTGTCGCTCTTTTCTGAACCCCTTTGAGTATCGCCATATCCTTCTTAAGGTACGGCGACCAATATTGGACGCAGTACTCCAGATGTGGGCGCACCATCGCCCGATATAATGGCAGGATCACTTATTTCGTTCTGGTTGTAATACCTAGCATTCTATTCGCCTTCTTAGAGGCCGCTGCACACTGTGCCGACGGCTTCCTTGTCTTGTCCACTATTACCCCAGGTCCTTTTTTAGGGTACTTTCACCCATTACCAGCCCTCCCATCGTATAGCTGTACTTCGGGTTTCTGTTTCCAACATGCAAGACTTTACATTTCTCTACATTAAAACTTCATCTGCCATCTTGTCGCCCACTCCCCTAGTTTGTTCAGGTCCCTTTGTAAATCTTCACAGTCCTCTTTAATCCTAACTCCACTAAATAGTTTGGTGTCGTCTGCGAATTTTATTACTTTGCACTGCGACACCAAGCTGTTTCTGCAGGCTCTGGGATGAGCATGTAGAGAGTGATGGAGCACCAGACCTGATGCTTATTGCTGACCGAGAAAGTTTTGCTGCAAGGCTCCTTGCTTATAAGCCTTCAAATCCCTTTATCCTTAGGTCATTTGTGGTAGAGGGTTTAGTAAACGTTTCAGATGCATTGACTTATGTACTGCAACATGTGTGAAAGTCTAGTCTCTCCACCCATCTCTTTTCAACTGATGATTTGGCAGGCTTTTTCAAATTGCCCTGAATGACTTTGCTAATATTGTTTAGTATAAGATTACTGCAACTGACTTTGAAAACCATTCTTGGTTCATTGTTCAGGAAGTAGGTGCTCGGAGGAAAGATTGTGGACTGATTTATGCTCTCTTTGGTACTGACTCAAAGAACAATAACTTTATTCTTGGTTCAAACCTGTGGAACATTACCACGTTTTCTTCCTCTGCATTTTCCTTGCTCAGATTCCTTCCTATGCATGTTGTGATTACAGAACTTCAAAAAATACCATAACAGTTTTCTTCAGGTTGATGCATTCACACAAAACAATTAAAGATCTTGTCACACCTTTTTCCTGCCTGCTGCTTGATGGGAGGTATGCAGATATGGGTTTATATGACACATCCCAGTTTTTTTGAAGTTTTATATAAATTTTGGTTCTGAATTTGACTGAATAAACTTTATTTGGTACTTTGTTTAGGCTTAGAAACACAAGATCCCCAGAAAACATGCTTATTTTAGATTTAGTTCATGGATTTTTATTGGTAGCTCATATGAAAATTGGTTTTAAGTGCAACAGGTACATCATTCCTGAACCTTCGGGTAGCCAATCTATTCATAGAAACATAGAAATAGACAGCAGATAAGGGCCACGGCCCATCTAGTCTGCTCACCCTAATGTCCCTCCCCTACCTTTGCCCTGTGAATAGATCCCATGTGCCGATCCCATTTGGCCTTAAAATCAGGCACGCTGCTGGCCTCAATCACCTGTAGTGGAAGACTATTCCAGCGATCAACCAATCTTTCAGTGAAAAAGAATTTCCTGGTGTCACCTCGTAGTTTCCCGCCCCTGATTTTCCATGGATGCCCTCTTGTTGTCGTGGGACCCTTGAAAAAGAAGATATCTTCCTCCGCCTCGAGCGAGTATAGCTGTAATTTGTCAAGCCGTTCTTCGTATGGAAGATCCTTGAGTCCTGAGACCATCCAGGTGGCCATTCTCTGCACCGACTCCAGTCTCAGCACATCCTTGCGATAATGTGGCCTCCAAAATTGCACACAGTATTCCAGGTGGGGCCTCACCATGGATCTATACAATGGCATAATGACTTCCGCCTTACGGCTGACGAAACCCCTTCATATGCAACCCATGATTTGTCTTGCCTTGGACGAAGCCTGCTCCACTTGATTGACAGACTTCATGTCCTCACTGACGATTACCCCCAAGTTTCGTTCTGCTAGGATCTCGCCATTAAGGGTATAAGACTTGCATGGATTTTGGCTGCCCAGGTGCATAACTTTGCATTTTTTGGCATTGAAGTTGAGTTGCCATGTCCTAGACCAGCGCTCCAGTAGGAGTAGGTCGTGCATCATGTTGTCGGGCATTGAATCTTCGTCTGTTGTGCATTTGCTCACTACATTACTTAGTTTGGCATCATCGGCGAATAATGTTATTTTACCTCGAAGCTCTTCTGCCAAGTCCCTTATAAAGATGTTGAATAGGATCGGGCCCAAGACTGAGCCCTGTGGCACTCCACTGATCACCTCCGTCATTTCGGAGGGGGTGCCGTTCATCACCACCTTTTGAAGCCTACCTCCAAGCCAGTTCCCAACCCATTACGTCAATGTGTCACCTAATCCTATAGAACTCATCTTGTTCGGCAACCTGCGGTGTGGTACGCTATCGAATGCTTTGCTAAAGTCCAGGTACACGATGTCCAGGGACTCCCCAATATTCAGCTTCTCCGTCACCCAATCAAAGAAGCTGATCAGGTTGGATTGGCATGATCTCCCCTTAGTAAATCCATGTTGTCGGGGATCCCATAGATTCTCCTCATCCAGGATCTTATCCAATTGGTGTTTGATTAGAGTTTCCATTAGTTTGCTCACTAGCAATGTTAGACTCACTGATCTGTAGTTTGCTGTCTCCATCTTTGAGCCTTTCTTGTGGAGTGGAATGACGTTAGCCGTCCTCCAGTCCAACGGGACGCTGCCTGTACTAAGGGAGAGGTTGAAGAGCGCGGACAGTGGCTCCGCCAAGACATCACTCAGTTCCCTAAGCACCCTGGGGTGCAGGTTGTCCGGCCCCATTGCTTTGTTAACCTTGAGCTTTGACAGCTCACCGTAGACACTGCTGGGCGTAAACTCAAAGTTACTAAAAGGGTCAACTGAGCCAACCCTTGTCTGTAGCTGAGGGCCAAGCCCCCGGCGCTTCTCGGGTGAAGACTGAGCAGAAGTATTCATTTAATAGTTTGGCTTTTTCCGAATCCTTTTCCACATAGTCTCCGTCTGGATTCCTAAGACGTACAATCCCGCCTGAGTTTTTTCTTCTGTCACTGATATACCTGAAGAAGGATTTATCTCCCTTCTGGATGTTCTTTGCCAGAGACTCTTCCATGTGGAATTTAGCCTCCCTGACTGCTGTTTTGACGGCTTTTGATTTGGTCAGGTAGTCTGCTCTAGAGTCCTGCTTCCCCGATTATAATTATAATTTTTGCTCCACCTTCCATCTCTCTAGGTTGTCCTCTAACTCCTCGGTTGTCTCTCTTCACGTGAGATGGAATGCTTTGGTCTTACAGCATGGCTCTTGAGTGCCAAGCTTTGAAGTGCAAAGGCTACTCAGATGTGGTGATTGCCACCCAGCCAGCACGGTTTCAGCAAAGGCAGATCTTGCCTGACGAACTGGACTTTGAGGCCCAGATTCTACAAAGTGCGTCCCTATTTTAGGCAGCTGTAGGTGTCCTACAGCTGTTTAATCAGCCAATCGGGACGCATGTTTTTTTAAAAGAAAAATGCTCCCCAGGCAGGCCACCAATATGGGGGAGTGTGTGGTGCAGTGGTTAAAGCTACAGCCTCAGCACCCTGAGGTTGTGGGTTCAAACCCATGCTGTTCCTTGTGACCCTGGGCAAGTCATTTAATCCCCCCATTGCCCCAGGTACATTAGGTAGATTGTGAGCCCGCCGGGACAGACAGGGAAAAATGCTTGAGTACCTGAATAAATTCATGTAAACCGTTCTGAGCTCCCCTGGGAGAACAGTATAGAAAAAAGTGAATAAATAAATATTGAAGGCGCCTCCAGGAGCCTAGGGAGGCCAGCAAGACTGCCTAAGTTCACCTAAGGGCCTTAGACAAACCTAGGCGGCCCTACGCGTCTCCCTAGTAGAGGGAGAGATGCTTACAATGTAGGCCAACTGACTCCAAAATGCTGGCCTACATTGTAAGTAGACATGGCCGCTATACTTATCGTGGCAAGGGATCTCCCTGCCACGATAAGTATAGCGGCTGCGGCTGCCTGTCTTCCCCCCCCCTTCCCCGCGATCACCGGCAGGAGGGTGCCCAATCCCCCCTACTGGAAGGCTTCCCACCCAACACCCTGCCGGAAGGCCGCCCACCCAACACCCCCGATCTCCAGCAGGAGGGTGTCCAAACCCTCCTGCCGCAGGATGCCCCCCCCTACGGACCCCCCTTGCGCTAATGCCCCCCTATGCTAACACAAGAGGAACAACAAAACAACCTCCACAACAACAGGATCAGGGTCTGCAAATGGACTTAACAACCATGTTGGAAACTTCATTGAAGGATTTAGTCAGACCAGCTACCTGCTAGTTACAGTGGTTTTGTCACCTGATAAGAATTGTATACTAAAATTATATTTTAAGAATAGGCACAAGGAATTTCTCGGTCAGAAGGTTCAGATGTTTCCGGATGTGACAAAAGAAACCCAGAAATGCAGAAAACAGTTCTGGGTGCTGTTTTTTTTGTTATGTTACCCATGCAAATGTATTGTTAATTATCCCAGGACAAGCAGGCATGATATTCTCACATGTGGGTGACGTCATCTACGGAGCCCCGGCGCGGACAGCTTTTCAAGCAAACTTGATTGAAGTTTCAAGTTTGCACACTGCACCACGCATGTGCGTGCCTTCTCGCCCACTAGAGGGCGCATCCCACCTCGTGGTCCTCAGTTCAAATTTTTCCGCGGAGCAAGAAAGCCCTGTGGATCTGAGCTCCAGTGTTTTTGCCTTCTAGCTGCCGCGTTTAGTTTGTTTTCCTTCGAATTAGTTCGCGGTGCTGTTTCTTTCTTTTCGTTTCTCATCAAAAAAAAAAAAAAAAAGTCTTTCGTTTTCATCGGACTCCGGGGGCTCCCGGAATCCGTGGCCGCGGGACGTCGGTACGTTCCCGGCCTTCTCCTTTTTCTTCGTGGATGTCCCGTCCTGTTACGGGATTCAAAAAGTGCAACCGGTGCGAGAGGTTGCTTTCCATCACTGACCCTCACCGGTGGTGCATCGTCTGCCTTGGGCCCGAACATCCGACAGACTCGTGTGATCGCTGTGCTACCTTCCAAAACAGGGCCCTCCGTCGCCGTAAGGCAAGAATGGCCGAATTGTTCGCCGTCGACGCGCCGCCTAAGGCCTCGACGTCGGCCTCGGCTTCGGCCCCGGCCTTGACCTCGGCCTCGGCGTCCTCGGGGGCCTCGGCCTCGCCTCGGCCCTCTTCCTCGAAGGCGTCGTCAGTGAAGCAAGCTTCGGGTAAGTCCTCTGTTCCATCCCCTTCAGCAAAGAAGCCATCCTCGAGTCAGGCCAAGGCGGGTGGGTCGACCCCGGCCCCGCATCGGACCTCGACTCCGCACACCCCGAGGGAATACTCGAAACCGAGGTCGCCCTCCAGGGAGTGTGCCCCGGACTCGGAACTCCCCACCTTCGTGGGGATTCCGGCCTTCCAGGATCTCCTCCGAGCTCTGATCTCATCGGAGCTGTCGGGAGCCCTGGAAGTGTTGCAGCGTGCTGCGGTTCCGGCGGCCTCGACCTCGGCCTGGACGCCTTCGGTCTCGGAGGCCCCGGCCTCGGCTCCCTCGGGAGCCCCGGCCTCGGCGACCTCGGTCTCGGGTACTGGGACCCCGTTCACCTCGGTCTCGGCCCCGCCCTGGACCTCGACCTCGGGGGAACCCCCTGAGCGGAGTGTAAGGCCCAAAGAAAAGTTGCGCAGAGTGCGCCGTCTTTCCTCCTCTTCCTCCGGGTCTTCCAGACACGCCTCGCCCTCGACGCGACCTCGGACGGGGCGTCGATCGAGGAAGTCTAAGCGGCCCCGAGGCTCGCCTCGGCGCGACCGTTCCTCGTCGTTCGGGGGCGAGGCGTTGCAGGTGTCGGAGTTGCGCCTCGACAACCCGAGGCTCCTCCGCTCACCCCATGGGAAGTCTTCCCGGGCCGCCTCGCCGAGGAAGCGGGAGAGTGTCCCACGAACCCCGGGGTCCTCACCCAAGGGTTCTGCGAGGAGGATAACTTCCCCTTCCCCCTCGAGGGCCCTCGAGAGGGGATCCTGGGATTCGGGATCGGTTAGGGATCCTCATTATTCCCATGAGGCCTCCCCCCTCTCCTCGGTGGGGCGGTCGAGAACCCCCTCTCCCCAGGCTAGGCCGTCCTCATTTTCATCCTTCGTTCAGGACATGGCCCAAGCCCTGGGGATTGACCTGATGGTAGGCTCTCGGTATTCCAAAGAATTTTTGGAGGAACAGGACCTCCCCATTCTTCCTAGGGAGGTGCCTAGACTCCCTCTCAACAGTGTCCTTCTGCAAACCTGGCTGAAGAACTTGTCAAACCCTCTTACAGTCACGTCTGTGCCTTCAAAAATGGAATCGAAGTATAGGACGATTCCCCCTAAAGGGTTCGATAAGGCGCAGCTCTCACACCAGTCTCTTCTGGTGGAGTCTGCTCTTAAAAAATCACAGCCCTCACGGGTTTCTGCGGCGGTTCCACCAGGCAGGGAGGGGCGGACCCTGGACAAGTTTGGCCGTCGCCTCTATTCAAATTCCCTGATGGCCACCAGGGTTCTAAATTACGCCTTCACCTTTTCCTCCTTTTTGCGCGGTATGGTGAAGGACCTTCCTCAATATCGAAACTCGTTACCGGACTCCCAAAGAGCAGGATTCGACAAGTTTATGTCCAACCTGTCTCAATTGCGGTTGTACCTATTCCATGCAGTGTACGACGCCTTTGAGCTGGTTTCGAGGGTGTCGGCCCTCGCGGTGGCCATGCGCCGCTTGGCCTGGCTTCGCACCCTCGACATGGACCCAAACCTGCAGGAACGCCTGGCAGACTTGCCTTGTGTGGGGTCCGAGTTATTCGACGAGTCATTGGATGCGGCGACCAAGCGCTTGTCGGAACAGGAGCGCTCTCTAGCATCCCTGGTCCGCCCCAAACCTAGGCCCCCGCCGCAGAAACCCTTTCGGCCTCCGCCGCGCCGATACCCTCAGAAGTCGACCCCGGCTTTCTCGAGACCGCCTCCGAGACGTCCGTCTCAGCGAAGCAGAGGGGGACAACCCCAAGCCCCGGCGCAGGGCTCTTCTAAGCCAGCGCCTTCCTTTTGACGGGCTGAGCGGACGGGGCGGGTTCCCCTCCGCACTTTCTCAGGAACCCCTCCCTATCGGGGGCCGTCTTCGGTTCTTCCGGGAGGCATGGACCGGGATTACCTCAGACGCTTGGGTGCTCCGGATCGTCTCCGAGGGCTACTCGCTCAACTTTGTGTCCTCGCCGCCGGACAGTCCCCCAAGTTTAGTCCCCTGCAACCGTTCGCAGCTACCGACCCTTATAACCGAAGCCAAAGCCCTCTTGAAGCTTCGGGCGGTCGAGCCGGTCCCCAAGGACCAGTGGGGTACGGGGTTTTACTCCCGCTACTTTTTGGTCCCAAAAAAGACCGGGGACCTGCGCCCCATACTGGACCTCAGGAAGCTCAACAAATTCCTGGCCCGGGAGAAGTTTCGAATGCTATCTCTCCCGGTTTTGTACCCCCTCTTGGGGGAAGGGGACTGGATGTGCTCCCTCGACCTGAAGGAAGCATACACCCATGTTCCGGTGCACCCCGCCTGTCGAAGATTCTTACGATTCCAGGTGGGGGACCTCCACCTCCAGTACAGGGTACTGCCCTTCGGCCTGGCCGCGTCCCCACGAGTATTCACGAAGTGCATGGTGGTGGTTGCAGCAGCCCTCAGGTCACGTGGACTCCATGTGTTCCCTTACCTGGACGATTGGCTCATCAAAGCCCCGACCAGGGAGGGGGTTATCTCAGCGACCCGACAGTCTATTGCCTTCCTGCAAACTCTCGGGTTCGAGATAAACTTTCCAAAGTCTCAGTTGAGACCGTCGCAGTCTCTTCAATTCATAGGTGCGGTGCTGGACACGGTGCGCCTACGCTCCTACCTGCCGACCCAGCGGGTGGAAACCTTGGTACGGATGAGCCGCCAGGTCTCCCAACTATCGAGGGTGTCGGCCAAGCGCATGATGATGCTGCTGGGCCATATGGCCTCGACGGTACATGTCACGCCGTTTGCGAGGCTACACCTGAGGATCCCTCAGTGGACCCTCGCGTCCCAGTGGCGCCAGGAGTGCGACCCGGTGTCTCGCCTCATTTCGGTAACTCCGCCCTTGCGGAAATCGCTGCGTTGGTGGACAGACTCTTCAAATCTGTCCATGGGGCTATTGTTTCGCACTCCGCCTTTTCGCAAGGTCCTGACCACGGACTCCTCGGAGTACGCGTGGGGAGCCCATCTCGACGGTCTTCGCACGCAGGGCCTGTGGTCGTCAGAAGACCGTCAGTGTCATATCAACGTGCTAGAGCTGCGAGCCATCTTCCTAGCACTTCGAGCCTTCGTTCACATATTGCAGGACCAGGTGGTCCTCGTCCGCACGGACAATCAGGTGGCAATGTATTATGTGAACAAGCAGGGAGGAACAGGGTCATGGCCCCTCTGCTCCGAAGCTCTTCGCCTCTGGGAGTGGGCGGCCTCCCGGAACATCTTCCTCCGGGCGGTCTACATCCAAGGAGAACGGAATTGCCTGGCGGACAAACTGAGTCGACTTCTGCAACCGCACGAGTGGACTCTACACTCAGCAGTTCTACGCGAGGTCTTCGCTCGCTGGGGAACGCCACAGGTGGATCTGTTTGCCTCTCCGGAGACACACAAACTACCACTATATTGTTCTCGGATGTACTCGCAGGACCGTCTGGAAGCGGATGCCTTCCTACTCGACTGGGAAGGGAGGTTCCTGTATGCATTCCCTCCGTTCCCTCTGATCATGCGAACGTTGGTACACCTAAAATCGTCCACGGCCACGATGATTCTCATAGCACCTCGGTGGCCGCGTCAGCACTGGTTCTCCCTGCTGCTCCAGCTCAGTGCCAGAGAGCCTCTTCCCCTGCCTGTCTCTCCTTCTCTGCTGTCTCAGAGTCAAGGATCCATGTTACATCCCAATCTGCAGTCATTGCACCTGACAGCCTGGTTTCTTGTTCCCTGACTCCTCCGGACCTGTCTCAATCGGTGAAGGAGGTGTTGGAAGCCTCCCGCAAGATCTCGACGAGGCTTTGCTATGCGCAGAAATGGACCAGGTTTTCCACCTGGTGCTCGTCTTTTCACCTGGATCCGGTATCAGTTCCGGTATCCTCGGTTTTAGAATATTTGTTTCATTTGTCGCGCTCCGGCTTGAAAACCACTTCGGTGCGGGTTCATCTCAGTGCGATTTCTGCTTTCCACCAACCTCTGGAGGGACGCCCCCTGTCACTCCATCCCTTGGTGACACGCTTCATGAAAGGGTTACTCAGGGTTTGTCCCCCTCTTAAGCCTCCGTCTGTCGTGTGGAATTTGAATGTGGTTCTGGCTCAACTGATGAAACCCCCGTTTGAGCCACTCAACAAGTCCCTCTTGAAATTTCTGACTTGGAAGGCGGTGTTTCTAATTGCCCTCACCTCCGCCAGGCGGATCGGGGAGTTGCAAGCCTTGGTTGCGGACCCCCCTTTCACTGTCTTTCATCACGACAAGGTGGTTCTCCGCACCCATCCTAAGTTTTTACCTAAAGTTGTTTCTGACTTCCACCTCAATCAGTCCATTGTCCTTCCTGTGTTCTTCCCGAAGCCCCACTCCCATCCTGGCGAGACGGCGCTTCACACGCTTGACTGTAAGAGGGCGTTGGCATTTTATCTTCAACGCACCAGGCCTCATCGGAAGGTTCCTCAATTGTTTTTGTCCTTCGATCCCAATCGATTAGGGCATCCAGTTTCCAAGCGCACTCTGTCTAACTGGTTGGCCGCTTGCATTTCCTTTTGCTACGCTCAGGCTGGCCTTCCTCCCCCGGGTCGAGTCACGGGGCACAAGGTCCGAGCGATGGCAGCTTCGATAGCCTTCCTCCGATCCACTCCGATGGAGGACATATGTAAGGCTGCCACTTGGTCTTCGGTTCATACATTCACCTCTCATTATTGTCTGGACACCTTATCCAGGAGTGACGGCCGGTTTGGCCAGTCAGTTTTGCAAAATCTGTTTTCCTAAATTGCCATCCTCCCACCTGCCCTTTTTTGGTTAGCTTGGAGGTCACCCACATGTGAGAATATCATGCCTGCTTGTCCTGGGATAAAGCACAGTTACTTACCGTAACAGGTGTTATCCAGGGACAGCAGGCATATATTCTCACAACCCGCCCGCCTCCCCGGGGATGGCTTCCTTGCTAGTTATGGAACTGAGGACCACGAGGTGGGCTGCGCCCTCTAGTGGGCGAGAAGGCACGCACATGCGTGGTGCAGTGTGCAAACTTGAAACTTCAATCAAGTTTGCTTGAAAAGCTGTCCGCGCCGGGGCTCCGTAGATGACGTCACCCACATGTGAGAATATATGCCTGCTGTCCCTGGATAACACCTGTTACGGTAAGTAACTGTGCTATATAAGTCCTTTAATTATATATTCTTCGAACCCTCACAGTTATCAGGGTTTCTTTCCATGAAACATCTTGAAGGGGAGACAATAATAATAATAACCTAAAATAAGTGGAATTCTCTTATGATCACTAACAGCTAACCGCCTTTTTTGTAATTGGACGTCAGTTCCTTTTTTCTGCCTTTGGTTTTCTAATCACTCATCTAGAATCTTGGATCCTTTATTTGGGACTTTAATAGTGATTAAATAATTATTTTTTTTAATTTGATCTTTTTCTTATTGTTATATCACTGAATGTCTTATTCAATATTCTGTACAAGTGTTTTTCTTGATAATTTGTTCAAATATACATTTTATTTAAAAAGGCTACCCAGCTTCCAAGATGACCATTTCCAGATAGATTTGTATGGCCATTTCTTCCGCTTGTATCAGAAGCGGGAATTGTCTGGCCATATCCTTGAAGGCGCAGAGTCTAATGCAGTGTCACCTGAAGAAATTTGCAGAGCGGCTACATGGTCCTCTCTTCATACTTTCACAAAGTTTTACAGAGTGAAAGTAGCGGCTGAATTGGATTCTGTATTTGGATCATCCGTACTTTCATCAGGCTCATCTGCCCCACCCTGGATTCCAGGAATTGCTTTTAATAATCCTGAAAATTCAGGAATGATATGCCTTTTGCATTAGAAGGGAAGATTAGGTACTTACCTCAATAATCTTCTTTCTATGAAATAGACACATCATTCCTGAAGCCCGCCCTGTCAGATGTTCTTTAGCCTGCTTTCTGCCTCAGACATGCTGGGACGACGGTATATCTTGGGGTTTTTCCTTTATGCAGTAAGGACATGGATGGGGTACTTCACTGCTATTTCAGTGAATCCAGGGAGGATGCCCTTTACTGCAAAACGGTTAGTGCAGTTGCATTCGGTAGGCGACTTGTTTGTTTTCACCTGGTTATGGATTTGTGGGGGGGGGGGGGTTAGTTTCAATTGTTATATATTTTTATAATAAGAGCATCCCCGTACCACTCCCTCTTATGTTTCTTCTTTAGAGCTGACCATTTGCTTTGATACGAACTGGAAAGTTGGAAGACAGCCCAAAGAGATGGGAGGTGGAGCAAAAATTTATAATGAGGCTCTCTCTACAGGAATTCTCGCGGGAATAGGTTGGCTACCCGATGGTTCAGGAATGATGTGCCTGTCTATTAGAAAGAAGATAATCTTCCCATTCTTTTAGTGTTAATGCAAAGCCTGAATGGCTCTAGCTAACTTTTGCTTCTGTGTTTCATGGACTTGTGATAGAACACCTCAGATCTGCTTTAACCTAATAATAAAATTGAAAGCTCAGGGCTGAATGAGGACTGTTAAGAATGTGCCTGGGAGACAGGCCAAAGTGCAATGTGCTCGTTATGCTTTGAGGCATTAATTTAGCATACTCTGGAGTTTACAGCCAGTGCAAATTGGATGGAATTTCAGGATGGCTTTGACCCATTCTGAGCACTAATTTCAGTAGTTTTGTGCAGCATACAGATCACAGGGCAAATGATATAGAGAAATGTACTAAAAATATTTTGATTTAGTGGTCATTTTTCCATTCCTTTGGCAAACATGTCTAGCAAACCAGGAATCAATATCAGCCATTGTGTATCTAGCAGGTATCATAGCACCACAATGGATACCTATGCCAGTGCTTCCCAAAAGTTTTTCCAGTGTGACCCAAACAATGCCAATTATTAGTCAAAGATTCTGTAACATAAATGTATAAATCTATATTTGTTAAATGCTCCCACAGCACAAACACTGAGCAATTATTGGGTTAGACTTCCTTTTTTAAGTAGGCTTTAAGGGGTTGCCTATAAGTGTATAGCCGAGGTCTTTTTATGGATGTTGTGGGATTTAGGTAGGGGTTTCTATGACTATATCAGGAGGAAAAAAATGTATGTTTGAATAGAGTGGGGTTTTTGAGGGATTGGAAGACGTCTACAAGTGTGTACATGGGTTTAGTGTGTATGTATGTGCTGTCTGTGTTACCGTCCCCTTTCTATTTCCTCAATTCATAACCCCCAGCCACCCCTCCTTCACCTAACCCCAGGAACATCTCATTCTGGTCTTTTCTAGGCTCTTCTTAGTCTGAACTTCCCAGAGTCATCATCTTCTTCTTAAAGGCTTTTTCTATTCTATCGCACCCACTTACCTCATGCCCTGTTTGCCTCCCCCCAATTTCATTCCTGTCCTAGGCTAACACTTGTTCTCTACTACTACTATACTACTCATTTCTATAGTACTACTAGGCGCACGCAGTGCTGTACACATTATATGCAGGGACTATCTCTGTCCCTAGCAATGGAGTTCCAAGCTATTTGCCCAGGGTCACGAGGTACTTTAGGGCAGTATTCTTCAACCTTTTTACGCCTATGGACCAGTAGAAATAAAAGAATTATTTTGTGGACCGGCAAACTACTAAGACTGAAATTTAAAAAAAACCATCTCGAAGATATGGCGGATGTGGTGTGTGAGACCTTGACTCTGTCCCGCATGACTCGGATCAGTTTATCTTTTCATCAAGTCAGTTTGGGCAGCTTTAATACACCTTGGGACTATGAAGTGGTGGCAGCTGTGTAGAACCAGGATCTCTCCCAGTCTGAACATGTTATGGGAGATGGAGTTCGTCTTCTTATGAAACATCTTTCCCGGCTGACTCGCTCCATTGTGCTGCAGGAGCAGCAGTTCAAGTTTCTTTTGTGGCTGACTGTGTCTCCTTATCGGGCCTATGTTTCGGGTTATGCCTCTCATGCTCGGTGTCCTAAGTGTCAGTCCTCCCCTGTCGGTTTGCTTCATATGTTTTGGTCTTGTGACCGCATTCAAATATTTTGGTCTTTTGTAGTGCTGTACCTGCAGTCTGTTTTGCATAAGCAGATTCCTCTGAGGGCGGCTGTACTGCTCTTTTTTCTCAGGTGGTTAATCTGCGTTTGTCTAGAGGGGGAAATTTGTTACTGCAAAAAGCCTCCTTACTGGCCCAGAAATGTATCCTTTTGTTGTGGCATCAAGCTGAGGTGCCCACCCTTACTATGTGGATAAATGAAATGTTCACTTTGTTAAAATTTGAATAGGAGAATATGGGCTCCTGTTTGGGAGGGATTATCATAGGAATTCATTAACGAATAGTTGCATTTTCAACATTTTCTTAAAATTTAAACCTTTGTACTAATTGATGACTCGAGGAATTTACCACTGTTGCAGTGGGTCGTTGTCATTCCTTTTCCATCCTTGAGTACATCACTTCAACTGCTAGCCCAGTTGTACCACAGACTTGCCCTTGCTTCCTGCTATGGTCTGAGTTGGGATATTCTCTATTAATATATCTATGTTCCTTTCATCTGTTAATCGAATAGGTTGAAAAAATGAGGGAGTCTCCTTTTTCATTTTTAATCTAGTCTATCTAATCCTTTGTTTTATATAGGGAATAGACTTAATAGATAAAGATAGGTTGTTCACCCTCTCCAAGGTAGAGAGAACGAGAGGGCGCACTCTCTAAAGTTAAAAGGGGATAGATTCCGTACAAACGTAAGGAAGTTCTTCTTCACCCAAAGAGTGGTAGAAAACTGGAACACTCTTCCAGATGCTGTTATAAGGGAAAACAGCCTCCAGGGATTCAAGACAAAGTTAGACAAGTTCCTGCTGAGCCAGAACATACACAGGTAAGTCTAGTATCAGTTAGGGGACTGGTCTTTGACCTAAGGGCCGCCGCTTGAGAGGACTGTTGGGCACGATGGACCACTGGTCTGACCCAGCAGCAGCAATTATTATGTTCTTACATCATCCCTGCAAAAGAGGGTTTACGTTAAGACTTTGCACAGTATATTAATTAATAAAACCCTTAATCTGAAATAGCAAAAAACAAGAAATTCTTTTTCAGAAGATTTGATCGGTAGTACATGACTGCAGACTGGGTATTTCATTCCATAAAGTAATAAATAGAAAAGAGCAAGAATGGAAGATTTGACTTCTTGACTGAACACCTTTAAACGATGGAAAAGACAGTGAAGCAGTAGAAGAATGATGGAATGGAAGACTTGACTCCTTGACTGAACATCTTTTAAATGATGGAAAAGACAGTGAAGCAGTAGAAGAAGGATGGAATGGAAGACTTGACTGAACACCTTTAAAAGATGGAAAAGACAGTGAAGCAGTAGAAGATCTATGGCCACTTCCCTAGCAACAGCAGCAGATGAATCCAGAGACCAATGGGATAGCTCACATCTACCAGCAGGCAGAGATAGAGAAACTGATTAACAGGTGGTCCTATTGGCTGGCACTCCTCCTGTTTATCCAGTATTCTCTATCTCCCAGCAGGAAAAGGTCGCTATTCAACTAGCTCTTGAATTCTGGCTGTGACTGGAACTTTATTTTCTCCTGTTGAGGTTTCTCTTCAGTGAGACTGCCATTCTGTTTCTCCTGTTGAGGTTACTCTTCAGTGAGACTGCCATTCTGTTTCTCCTGTTGAGGTTTCTCTTCAGTGAGACTGCCATTCTGTTTCTCCTGTTGAGGTTTCTCTTCAGTGAGACTGCCATTCTGTTTCTCCTGTTGAGATTTTCTCTTTAGTGAGACAGGGGTGTCCGACTGAACGGTGCCGGCTTTAGGGGTTACACATGGGCCCCCCCAGGTCCCTGCCTCACCCTCCCTCCATTGCTAGAGGGTCTGACTGGGTCTCAATTTTTTTCTTCTTTCCCTTCTCTGTAAAAAAAAAAAAAAAGAGACCACAGTTGCTACATTCTGCCATGCCACCTAATTGTCCATAAAATATTTTAAAAACAAAACAGGCACATTTGAACTTGACTTTTGATTGAATAGGAAGCCAATGTAGTGGAACTTTTTTTTTTTAATCAGCCAAGCTGCAGTACAGTAAACCCCCGCAAAACGCGGACTCAGTAATTCGCGGTATTTTCTGACCGCCTCTTCTTGGTACTAAAGTCATGGTTACACCAATCAGGAGCTGCTTCGACACACTATCTGGCGTATCAAAGCAGCTCCTGATTGGTGTAACCATGACTTTAGTACCAGGAAGAGGCGGTCGGAAAATGTGCCCGGCTTTGTAAGTACAATTTAAGCACCCCAGCTGCCCTCTCCTGCCTTCAATCAGCTGAAAAAATGTATTCGCGGTTTTCCTGGAATGGAACCCCCCAAAATTTCGGGGGAGTATTGTATTCTGTATCGGTTGTAGACATTTTTTTTCCAACATCTTTTTATTAATCAAAGAACACAGTTGAAAACATTCACTGTATACAGGTTCAAATAATGCAGAAAATCTCATTGTCCAAATGAAGTTCTGGGCTCTTATAACCCCCATGCCAAGATAAACAGTGAAGGCAAAGCAAATCAAGGACTTTACAGACAAGCACTCTGTGAAACTAAACCTTCTAAACCCCACACCCTCACTCTACCCCCCAGTAAACAACAATACTATACAACAGCAGTACAGCCATCGGAGACAGGTTTTCAGGAATTCTTTGCATCTTCGATTAGAGTAATAAGCTGTTCTTGCATCCCTTGTCATCAATTCATGAACCTTGTTCTTCCAGTTCTAGCTGCGTTTCTTTATGGTTCTGACTTTTCCGGGTTGATGGTGAAGCTGAGCCGAAAGCAGTCTGCAGTCAGGATATCAATGACCCCTGATGTACTTGCTGATGTCCATGTTAACTATATGTCCCAGACTGAAATAAACAAGTTTTTACTTCACATTAGAGAATGACACGGTGGTGGTTTACCCGCGGCCACCGCATTTTAGCCACGGGTCACCCGCCGAAACAGGGAACGAAAACTAGCAGTCGTTGCGGCGACGGGGACAAGGCCATTCACCGCCCGTGGGGCGGTGAATGGTCTTGTCCCCGCAGTGAGGCATGAAGGATCGCGCGGTCCCCGCAGCACACACCCGCCTGCCCAATCGATCCTAGTGTTTAGCCAGCTCTCTCCCTTCTCCTCACCTTAGTTTGTAGGTTTTCTTTTTCGGTGACCCGCACGCTATCAGAGAGCCGCGCACCCGCTGCTGCTCAGTTTCGATCTTCTGCTCTGACGCAACCGGAAACAGGAAGTTGCAGCAGAGCAGATTGAACACTGAGCAGCCGCGCATGCGCGGCTCTTTGGGAAAGCGTGCATGTCGCTGAAAAACAAAACCTACAAACTAAGGTGAGGAGAAGGGAGAGAGCTGGCTAAACAGTAGAATCGATTGGGCAGGCGGGTGGTGGCTGCTGGGACCGTGCGATCGCTCATGTTCTCGGCTCAAATTGGAAGGAGGGAGTGAAAGGGAAAAGGATTCTGGGCCAAGGGGATGAAGACGGAAAGAAAAACCCACAGCAGGAAAGAAAGGGAAGGACAGGCAGGTGAGCCAGATGCTAGAAGCAAGGGGGGGGGAAGGGAAGAAGCTAGATGGGGTTGAAAAGAAGAGACACACTGGTATGGAAGAGGAAGATAGGGGAAATCTGGACACAGGAAGGTAACAGAAAGAGGGGAAATTATGTGCATGGGGCATAGGGACAGAGACATAAAGGGGACATGCCATGGGGATGGTATATGGACACAGGGGGGGGCAATGACAGATATATAGGGGAGATCTTAGAAATGGAGAAAATAGGAGCACAGAAGCGAGATGGTTTGTGGGGATGGGACAGGGACCGAGCTTGCAGGCTCCAGTGGCTTGCACAAATTACATTGTAACGTGCCATGAAAATAAGAGGGAGGAAGGTAGATAGATAGGCCACGCGAGAGGAGCTGAAGGATAGTAGAAAGGAACTTTGATTTATAAGAAAGGAATAAGCTAAATATTACAGTACTAAGGCTTATATGGATGCAGCGGGGACGGTGACGGGGCGGTGAATGGGATGGCAGTGGCGGTGACGGGGCGGTGAAAGGGATGGCGGTGACGGTGACGGGGCGGTGAAAGGAACGGCGGTGACGGGGTGGTGCAGAGGATGGTGGGGCGGTGACGGGGACAGATTTTTTTCCCCGTGTCATTCTCTACTTCACATCACTGGCTCTTGTAGAGTGTTCATTGTCCGTTCCCACTGTTTTCTTTGCTTGATTCTCCAGTGCCAGAATGAAGGAGGTCCAGCGAAAACCAATGATTCAAAATACATTTCTTCCCAACTATATAGCATTTACTAAGGAACAATTTGTCTGATGTAGAAAGCATATCCAGAAGAGAAAATTTAGAGAACATCAAATCTGGTGCCTAAGACCACAGAGCAACATGGAGACTTAAACTAAAAAAATACAAAAACCTCGCCAAGGTCAAACGAAAAAATTTCTATGCCCACAAAATCGGAAATGTTACAAACAACAGCAGCAACCTTTTCAAACTGGTCAACGACCTCTACAACCTCGAAACTCTCACCAGCACCTACGTCAACGAATCCACATTAACCGCTAACACCCTTGCAGACTTCTTTAACTCAAAGATACAAAAATTAAGATCATCGATAACTGCCCCAGCCAACCCCCACAGGGACTTCCCAATCCTCCCAAACTCGGACAGGCCCAATCCAGACCCAGGATCCAGAACAGACCTAAGCTGGAATCATTCACAATTATCGACTGGCCAACCTTCAACAAATATTTTAACAAATATTCCAACTCCTTCTGCAGACTGGATACCTGCCCCCCCAACATTATGAAAACTGCTCCAATCCATTTTAAAGCCAATATGTTGGCCTGGGTAAACCTCTTACTAACCACTGGCAGTTTTCCAGCAGAACAAGGCCACATCTCAATAACTCCTATCATAAAAAACAAGAATGAACCACCCAATACCCTGTCCAACTACAGATCAATTGCAAGCATCCCGCTATTCACCAAAATTGCAGAAGGGATGGTAAACGCCGAACTAACCAAATACCTAGAAAAATTTGATATCCTCAATGACAACCAATCAGGCTTTCGCTCCAATCACAGCACCGAAACCATCATAGCCTCCCTCCTAGACCACATACACACACTCTTCAGCCGGGGATCCAGTGCCCTGATTTTACAACTGGACCTGAGCAGTGCTTTCTATCTAGTCGACCACGACATTCTCCTAAACTGCCTTGCCTGTATTGGCATCTCCGGCCAGGTCCTCAACTGGTTCAACGGATTCCTACGGAACAGATCTTACAGGGTATTTAAAAATGACTCCCTCTCCTACTCCTGGGTAAACTCTTGCGATGTGCCTCAGGGCTCCCCCCTGTCCCCCACCCTGTTCAATATATACCTCACCTCCCTAGGAAACCTCCTGCAAAACCTCAAGCTAAAATTATTTATCTACGCAGATGACATTACCATAGTCATCCCTCTAACCAGTTTCACTCAAGAGCTTCTCAACTCCCTCACAAGCATACTGAATCAGATAGAACTCTGGATGCTATCCTACAGACTAAAACTAAACCCAGACAAAACAAAATTCTTCCTAGCAACCCCCAAAGACAAAATCAAAGACACCTCAATTCAAGTAAAAGGATCCATTTTCCCCCTCGAACAAACCTTAAAAATACTAGGAGTAACACTAGACAAATGGTCCTCAAAGCCCACAACTACCTCGACTTCAGAAAAACACTTAAAACCCACCTATTCCGAGAGCCAGACCCTTAAAGTCCCTAATGCCCCTTCCTTCAATCCTCCTCCTCCCTCCTACCGAAACTTCTCCCCCCGTCTCTCTCCTCTCCTCCCTTCTTCCTCCTTGTAGTTCGTAATTCTATGATCAATTTGGAATGTAACCACTTGTAACTACTTTCTCCTTGCTATTCGCAACTCTATGATCAATTTGGTATGTACCCATTTGTAACTTCTTTCTCCTTGCTGTTCGCAACTCTATGATCAATTTGGCATGTAACCTCTTGTAATTTGTTCTAACCAATGTGAACCACCTAGAACTCTTCTGGGTATGGCGGTATACAAAAATAAAGTTATTATTATTATTATTATATTTAATGCAGACATCACAGCTCTCCAGAACTCTTAGATTTTAGCACATTCGCACAAACCATGAAAATAGGAGTTCACTGTAGTTGTACATTTTATACATAGCTGTGAATTAACACTACCCACATAGTAGACTTGACATTGGGAAAAATATGCTCTTAGCATTGTGCAAAAAATTCTGCACTATACACTGTCCCTAAAATTCTCTTAACACGTCCTAAAGTTTCCACACTTAATGGTCTACCCAAATCCCTCTACCAAGAATCCAGGAAAGGGGAATAAAGTTTTGGTGGTTTCAAGGTGGTCAGTTTTCCATGAAAATAAAGATACTGAAATTTTAATCTTTGGCTTCGCCTCCTAAAAAGCCTAAAATTTGTGAGCAGACTCCAAAGACAGGAGTCCAGCCAGGAGAGAGGCCACATAGTGTGCCAGCTGTAAGTAAGCATACTGTACTCTGAGGCCGGGACATCTCTTTGCTGCAAATCCCCACAAGATAAGAGTACCATCATCCAGCAACACATGAGGTAAAAGAAATAACTCAGCCACCTTCCATTTGCCAAATATAGAGCGAGTAAGACTAGGAGAAAAAGTCAAGTTCCCAACTATTACATGAGGATCCTGACCTCATAAAGATACAGTCTGCTTCCAGAGCGGTCAAAATATAATAATATAGGCAGGTCTGCCATGCGTGTATGTAAAAGGTAGGTCAAGTATAAGGGGTAAAAATAGTCCCTCTCAAAGGCAACATCTGTATATAATTGAGTACCTATAACCCAGTCCCGCAAATAATGAAGACAGGCCTGATTATATAATTTGAGGTCTGGCATACCCAATCCTCCTCTGGGCCAGGACCCTATCAGATAATCCCATCGCAATTTAGGTTTTCTCCCTCTCCCTCCCCCCCCCCCCCCCCCCCCCCCCGTAGTTGTTCTGAGGAGGCTAGGGCTTCTGACTTCCCTATGACAAAAAGACTACTAGGTTATCCACAAACGCTGCTATTTTAAAATGACTAGCTCCAAGCAAAAGACCCCTGATCTCAACATTATGTTGTATCTCTCAAACTAAAGGATCCAACGACAGCACAAATAAAAGTGGCGACAGGGAGCAGCCCTGTCTTGTACCTCGTCAGATCACTAAAGGTGTGGACAGTCCCCCATTCACCGATACAGAGCCTGAATAGTGTTAAAGAAAAAGGGTCCAATTCCATAAGCACGAAGAATATCAAACAAATATCCCCACTTCACCCTATCAAAATCCTTTTTGGCATCAAAACTAATGAGCAAGTAAAATATGGCTTCCATTCTTAGATACTGGTCTGCCACAGACAAACCCAACTTGCTGTTCCAGTTGTAGACATTTTTAATTACCTTTACCAATACTATAATAAATTTAATTACAATAGTCCAACTAAACTAATACAGTCGATTGAACAATCATGGTAAAATGATGTTAGGACATTATCCCAGGACAAGCAGGCAGCATATTCCCACACATGGGTGACGTCACCGACGGAGCCCCGCAGCGGACAGCCTCGAAAGCAAACTTGCTTGAAGATCTCGATCTGTACCATGCCTTCCCGCCCGAACTAGGGGGCGCATCTCCTGAGAGGATCCTCAGTTCGTTTTATTCTGCGGAGACGAGAAGACACGTTTTTCTTCAGCTCTCAGCGATTTTGCCTTCTCTTCACCGCGGCTGTTTCTTTTTTTTTCAGAAAGTTCGGTCGCTGTGCTTTTATTCTTATTTCTCCTTTTCAATTAAAAAAAAAATAATATATATATATATATTTTCTTTCTTTTCTAGTCCGGCCGGTGAGCCTTGGGCCTAAGCACAATTGCTCCTTCCGTTCGACACGGACTTTATTTTTTTCTATGTCCCGGCCTCTCACCGGGTTTAAACGTTGTCGCCAGTGCAATTGTGTGATTTCGGTCACCGATCCTCACTGCCGCTGCCTACAGTGCTTGGGTTCGAAACATTCACCTGAAGATTGTCATCGGTGCTTCACTCTTACTCCACGAGCTTTTCGGCGTCGGTGCGCTCAGTTCCACCAACTTTTTGGAGACATGGAACAACCCTCGGAGACGACTTCGACCTCGGCGGCTGCCCCGACTCCGACGACCACGACTTCCACGTCTCGAAGGCCTCGACCTTGGCTCTGGCCGGAGCTTCGGTCTCAAAGGCCTCGACCTTGCTGACTACGGTGCCCTCGAAGTCAGTGACATCGGTAAAGTCTTCAGGGGGGGGATAAGTCTCCTAGTTCTCTTTCAGGTGCCGTACCCAAGAACCCACCAGAGTCCTTCACGTCCATCTTCTAAGCGTACCTCCAAGATAAGGGAATACTCACCTTCAAGGTCGCCCTCTTCGGAGCGTACTGCTGCACCTACGAGATCAGAACCTTCTGTCTCGGTGCCGATGCTAGAGGACATGCTCAAATCCATCTTGACCACGCAGATTTCCTTATTAGTGGCTCAATTGGTCCCGTCCTCGACCTTGCCTCCGGTGGATCAGCCTGTCACCAAGCCAGAGCTTCCAGTGCCTCGAGGCCGATCCCGGACACCGAAGAGAATACCTTCTACTGATTCTTCTCCGGGCTCCCCTCCTCCGAAGCATCGGTCGAAGCATTCAAGGCATCTTGCTTCCAAGCTTCGAAGGGAGTCCTCTGTCTTGGATACCGAGACTTCTCTGCCTCATTCTTCGAAGTCGAAGCACAGATCTCGACACCACCGAGCATCGACACGAAGTCGATGACACGAAGATCGAAGACTCCACCGTCAAAGCCAACTCGTCGAGACGCTTCTCCTCAGACTTCGACTCATTCAGTGCCACGTACACCTGGTACTTCTCCATCCAGAAGCCTTAAGAGAAAACATTCTCTTACTCCACCACATAGTACAGCATCCTCTGTAACCTTACGTCTTGAATCAGAACTACTCTCTCCATATTCCAGAGAAGCTTCTCCTTCCTACTCAGCGCTTCCTAAATCTCGCAGCTTGTCTCCTGAAGAAGCATCTGATTCCAAATCCATTTCCTTTGCGAAATTTGTCTTTGATATGGGACAAGCTCTCAAACTGGATCTCCATTCTGATTCTAAGTATATTCCTGAATATCTAGCAGATATGGAGCTTCCTCATCCACCTAAAGAGTCCCTACGCTTACCAATGATTCCTGTACTCAAACAAACTTTTATTCGTAACATGGAGACTCCTTATTCCATCACTGCCATTCCATCTAAATTGGAATCCCGTTATCGAACTGTTCCATGTAAAGGGTTTGAGAAGTCCCAACTTTCTCATCAATCCCTAGTAGTAGAATCATCTTTAAAGAAAGCTCATCCTTCCAAAATCTACGCTTCAGTTCCTCCAGGCAAAGAAGGTCGTACCATGGATAAATTTGGTCGCCGTCTATACCAGAACTCCATGATGGCAAATAGAGTTCTTAATTACAACTACATTTCTGCCTGCTGTCCCTGGATAACAACTGTTACGGTAAGTAACTGTGCTTTTTGGGCAATCGGGCCCTAACCCAACAATTTAGTCTTCACAGGATTTAACTTCATCATAGTTAAAGTTGACCACTGTAACAATATGGTATTAACAAATATTAGGGGCAAAGTTATTTAAATCTGGACTAACTTCTTGTAGTATAAAAATATCATCTTCATATGTAAAAAGAAATTCAACTGGACCTAATCTAATCTTTAGCCTTATATACCGGGTCATTCCCCTGAGGGAGTCGAACTGGTTAACAATGAATTAATAAGACAAAAGAAAGTCAGTAAATATCAACCTTCTGTCATCAAGTGGAAGATTCTTAATAGATATATCATTTTTCAATTATCAGTTAGAAATTTCTTAAACAAAAACATTTTTAAAGCTTTTCTAAAGGAATTCAATGAAGAAAAAGTTCTAATATCTGGTGAGAGATCATTCCATACTTTCGCCATAATAAATGCTAAAGAGAGTACACTTAATGATGTCATGTAAACATTGAAAAGGATGGGGGACAGTGAATATCCCTGGGGCACACCAAAGTCAGGAAACCAGACTGTGGGTGTTCTTCCACCAGTTTATACCATATAGGATCTTAGAGAGAAAACCCTCAGTCCATTTCAACCAGTAAAACTAGTCAAACAGCGTAAAGTTTTTCTGATTTGTATATTTCCTCCTATCGCAGGATCTGATAGATGGCATAGTGTGCCTTCTAGTAGAAATACAATTAGAAACACATTTTCAGGTTTCCTGTAAGAGCAGCCTTAACTTCCACCCAGCCAAGCACCACATGAGCTGATCAGGCTTGAAAATCCGGCTCCTCAGCTGCTAGGCATATCTGTCTTGTGCCTTTAAAGCCAGTGTGCTAATGTCAACTCTTTTAGAGAATGGGACATGAGCCAGTATCTGTCTAAATGCTGCTCGGCACAAGAGTTGTAGTGCTTACTCATTCATAAACACTTTTTAAGGTACATGAAGAATTCTCAGGCTCTCCATTACTTAGTTCTGTATATTTTTAGGCCTTTATACTTTAACTCATGCATTAGTTGGGCACCATTTGTTACTGGCTGAAGCTGTAAGGAGCTACTGAATGTCCTTTGCATGCCAAACAGTGTACACTCCACATATTGGGCTAGATTCCAGAAATACTTGTCATGTAGCAATACACATCCCATTCCACTGGCAAGTGGTCATAGTACAAACAGTATGAACTTAGGCTGTAATCCCTCTGGGGAAAATGAAAATACCTACTGTACTTGAACTCACTTTGAATAACTTTAGAATACTCCAATGCTGCCTCGTGTAGTTGGCAGTAAATAAGAGTTCAAGTCAAAAATGTTATATTGTGTAAATTTTGAACCAGGTCTAAAAGTGATCGTGTTATCCAATGGAAAAATTCCCATCTTAGAAAATGGGAGCTGGTGATCAGGTAGGGTTTGAAGGGAACCTGGCCAAGCAAGATGATCTAGGCCAGGGCTGCCCTAGTTCGGTCCTCGAGATCTACTGGCAGGCCAGGTTTTCAGGATATCTACAATGAACATGCATGAGAGAGATTTACAGTAAAAGCCTGCAGTGCCTTGATATGTAAATCTCTCTCTCGTGCATATTCATTGTGGATATCCTGAAACCAGGCCTGCCAGTAGATCTTGAGGACCGGACTTGGGCAGCCCTGATCTAGGCAGTTTTAAAATAGTCATGTTTTGTGGTTTGGTCAAATATTCTTGCATGGAGTGAAAGAATGAAAATGGTTGTTTGAAGCTTTTTTTTCACTGCTTTATTTTAAATGTCATCTCTTTTTTTTGTTTTGTTTTTATTTTGGTGGGTTTTGGTTTTCTTTGCTTTACAGATTCTCACAAACACAAAGATAAAGAGCACCGGCACAAAGAGCACAAGAAGGACAAAGAAAAAGACCGGGAAAAGACCAAGCACAGTAATAGGTGAGACGGATTCTTCACTCCAGTCTGTGATATAATGAAATAAATCAAGCAGTCAAATGAAATGTGTAGGGCTTTTTTTTATTGCTAGCCTTCCCAAAAATACTCTTGTCTGTGCATGTTCACCTGCAGACCATATGCTGTATTGCGTGCTTGAGTGCCATTTTTTTGCCTGTGCCAGCACTACGCTGTAACTTTGCTACAATTTAATTTTTGAGGGTCAGCAGACCCATGATCTTTTATTTGTATATATGACCAATCAGCATGAGCTTTTCTCAAGTTCTAGAGCTTTCGTTCATGCTCCACTGAAAACATTTCTGATTGGCATTGATATGTGAGAGAGAGTGAGTTACTTATGTCAAAAGAACCACCGTGGCCCTGGAGGAGGAATACTTTGAGGGAATCGGCTCTTCTTTCGAATGGACTAGCAGCCTACTGGGTTAGAGTAGCTCCTTATGATCTTGGTCAACTCACTTAACCCTCCTTTGCTCTCTAGGTACAGACTTAGAATGTAGGCCCTCCTAGGCACGTTACACTTTCATTTTATCCAAATTCTATAACTGAAAAAGACATGTGCTAAACCCAAATCCTTCACAGTACTCTGTGATCTGGTTCTCTTCGAAGAAACTTCCAAATTATGTGAGAAAGACTTAAACCTATTGTCAACCCTGTAGTATTTTCAGAGATTCTGCTTTTTCATAGTAAGAGAAGAGGCTACATAGCGCCAAATATATTGTAAACAAGAAAGGTTTAGATATATGGTGATTGAAAGAACAAGAGGCTAGACCAGTGTCTCTCAAACTTTCTCGAGCTGGGGCACACTAAAGGTAGTGGCCACAGCTCTAGGCACCCAGAAGTGGGTGGATGTCACCGTGATGGCATCACGCACATGTGACATCATCACATTGACATCCACGCATGCGCAAAGACCCCCCAGAGAGGCCCTGAAATGCCAACAGGGAAGTCTAACAAATATCAACTGAGTACCCCCAACCACAGACCTCCCAAGCTCCGCCCCCTTTACTAATTGTAATGCAATTTTTGCCATTCATTTTTCATATACACACAATATACACAGCAGATATAAATTCTCAAAACTAACACATTTCAATCACTATTGAAAATAAAATCATTTTCCCTACCTTTGTTGTCTGGTGACTTTATTTTTCTGTGCTTTTAACTGTTTCCAGTCCCTTCATATTCATTGACTGTTTTTCTCTCCATCTTCACTTTCTGCCTTGCATCCATCTTTGGCATTAATTTAACATTCAATTTTTCTGCTTTCTTCTCAAAATCTACTTCTCCATGTCTTACTTTCCTTTCCTATCTCTCTCTCCTTCCCTCCCTATTTCCATGGTCTGACATCTCTCTCCTTCCCCCTCCCCCCCCATGGTCCGACATCTCTTTCCTTCCTTTCTCCCCTTCCCAGTCTGGCATCTCTCCACTACTACTACTACTATTATTATTATTTCTATAGCGCTACCAGACTCCCCTCCTTCCATTCCATGGTCTGATATCTCTCCCTTCCTTTAGTCACCTCTCATCCCCCCCTTCCAGTGTAACATTTCTCTTTCCCTGCCTCCTTTCTGCCCCCTGCAGTCCATCTCCCTTCTCTTCCTCCTTTCAAGCCCCCTCCCAGTCCAACATTTCTCCCTCCTTTCCATCAGTACAACACTTTTTCTCTCTTCCTCCTGCATGCTTTGCCTCTGGTCCTCTTTCCCTCCTCCCAACCAACATGTCTCTCTCTCTCTCTCTCCCTCCATGAGTCCAACACTTTCTTTCTCCTGCCTTCTTGCCTCTTTCCTCGAGTGACATCCCTCCTTCTCACCCCCCAACCCAACATGCTCTCTCCCCATGCACCATATCACTCTCCCCTCCAGTGTGTAGCACCTTTCCTTTCCCTTCCTTTCTGCCAGGTCCAGCAGCACCTCTTCTCCGTTCCTTTTACTTCCCCCTGTCCAGCAGTACCCCTTCTCCCTTCCCTCCTCCCCCCCTGTCCAGCAGTACCACCTTCTTCCTTCTCTCCTCCCCCTCTGTCCAGCAGTACCACCTTCTCCCGTCCCTCCCCCCCCCCTTTCCAGCAGTAACTCTCCTCTCTAGCCTAGCGGCAGCTCACTGTGTGCTTTTCAACATAGCCACAGAGCTGCCGCTAGGATTAGTTTAGCTGCGGTTTCATCAGGCCGCCTCAGGGCTTTTGCTAGGCTGGCCTGCCTCGCATCGTTGAAGTGGGCCAGCCTAGCAAAGGCCCCAAAGCTGCCTGATGAAACCGAGTCTAAACTAATGCTAGCGGCAGCTCTGTGGCTAAGTTAAAGTCACACTGAGCTACCACTGCTGGTCCGGGGGTGGGGAGAGAAGCTGCCGGGTCTCCTGCTTTCCTTTTCTCTGATTTTTAAGTGTGCCGCGGCATACAGGGCAGGAAGAGAGGCACCAGCATCAGCTAACTTACAACTTCCTGCCTTCTGCCCGTAACTCCTGCTTTCCTCTTCGTATCAGCAGCAGAAGGCAGGAAGTTGCAAGTTAGCTGATGCCGGCACCTCTCTTCCTGCTCTGTATGCCGTGGCACACTTAAAATCTCAGGAGGCACACTAGTGTGCTGTGGCACACAGTTTGCAATAAACTGGGCTAGACTAATGATGGATTGCATCTTTCTGTAGCTGGAAGAAGAATCTTGAATGAAAAATTCAAGGAATATGGAACGCAAAGCCAGAGGTTGTGGTAAGAATGGATAGCGTAGCTGGTTTTAAGAAAGGTATGGACAATTTCCTGGAAGAAAAGTCCATAGTCTGTTGTTGAGAAAATCATGGGGGAAGCCACTGCTTGCCCTGGATCGGTAGCATGGAATGTTGCTACTTCTTGGGTTTTGTCCAGGTACTAGGGATCTGGATTGTCCACCGTGAGAACAGGCTACTGGATTTGATGGACCATTGGTCTGACCCAGTAAGGCTATTTTTATGTTGTTATGGATAGGTGTTCAAACTAGAGGAAGGGGAAGGAAGATGGAAGAAAACAAGTTAAGGATATCACCCCCAGTAAAGCACCACAGAAGAGGCAAAAATAGAGACATCTTAACTTACCCTTGAGCAAAAAAGGGGGAGAGGAGATCAGAATAAAAACTATACAAAATACAAGCAAGAAATCCACAAATTGCTGGAAAACATGTAAGCATCTGGAAACCCTGATGGTGGAAATGGACTTGGCCACTGTGGCTATTATAGAGACATGGTTTAATCAATCTCTTGACTGGTGTATGTTTGTTAATATTTGCTATACCATTTAACCTGATGCATAGACCAAAGCTAAAAAACACTAATCAAATGACAAGACAAAAATTCCTCATCAGGAAGAAGAAATTGAGGAACAGATGAAATGGAGAAAGCTTTAAGGGAACAGAAACCAATATGTCAGATTGCCCATGTCGCTACCCAGTACCTGAGTGCTGGTTGTCGAGTGCTAATGCAAAATGTGTTTGAGAAAAGCTTTGAATTTGCTTCATCATTGGTTCAGTACAAAGGCTTCTGAAGATTATATCCTGCATGAAGATTGTAGCTGCACAGTTTATAAAGGTGTAGCTGTGCTGTTCATAATTACACATTGAGCATTGAGCACACATACAAAGTTTAAGTGTCAAAAGCATTACTAACATCTAAGTACACCACATCCTAGAATTCCCCCTAAATCCAACTTTTTAGTCACCCAAATAAGTGAATCAGATTAGTCTGACAAGATCTTCTTCTAGTAAAATCATACTGCCTATGTTACTATGTTAACGAGAACACTAAAGTCCCCGTTTCCAGGAGGGAGATTTTAGGGGTCAGTCTTGAATACCCGATGTCTTGTGTGATCTGCAGCAGTGATTTCAATGGGTGGAATCAAGATCTATAAATTCCACATTGCTTTAGGATGTAAGAAGTCTGGTAATGAGTTGTAGAAAGCTGTTTTTTACTGCTGGCTATCATTTAAAAAGCAAAGGAGGAAAAATTGTGAATGCCACCAAAATCTGTGGCATGAAAGCAATTGCAATCAGCTATACCCATTCCTTTCCAGTGCTTGGAAGAAAGGTTCTTAAGATTCTACAAACTGTTCATCAAGATTTTAGTTTTGTCTTATTAGAGCCATTTTATTGCTAAATGTATTTTTCTTTTAAAAGCTTATTTTATATGTTATTTCTCTTTGGTTATGTTGAGATGCATTGAGAGGATATGTATTCTCATTGCTCTTATTTCATAACAATGTATTTAAAGCTTGCTTTTCTTCCTGCTTTGATGTCCCTAAAGAACACCGGCAGTTCCAAGCTATGCGCCAACTGCTAGCCACCTATTTTTAAGCCTGATTTATAAGGAAAAGTAGGCACCAGCTTTTCCTTCTGTTATGTTAGCACAAGTAACTAAAATCACACAAGAGCGAATCAAAAATTAAAGGCAATTGTTAACTTATGCAATAACTGGAAAAGAGCTATCAAACCCATGATTATAATGTTGCTAATCGGGCTGTTTTCCAGCATCCCACTTAAGACTTGGGCTCAGAATAAGAGCCCCCCCCCCCTTGAAGACGTGGATTCATTCACTGTAATGGCTGAAGCAGATTTTGTGTCATATCTAAGCCCTACCTACATCAGAACCTTGATCAGACTTTATTTACCCATACTAGCTTGTTCCCTAAAGCTTAGATTTCCTGTTCTGTGGTTACTTCATTCTTCATGACAACAGTACAGAAGCATTCATTTAGATTTTCATCCTTTGAGTCCATCCTATAGTCTTTCTATTGCCCTTTTTAATGCTTGTGAAGAAATTGTCATTGTCTTTAGCTCCTTTCAGTCCCCCCCCCCTTCTAATTTTGTATACTGGACTTGGCTAATAGTTTGAAGTATTTAGACCTCTTGATATATACAATGGACCTTACTTTCCTTCAGTGAGATTCCTTTAGTACCACCATGTTCCTTCCTGGGCTTGCAAGATTGAGCATTTAAGTCACCAGAGTCATTCCCTCTTTTTTCATATCGTTTAGCTAACTTGAATTATAGTAAGGCCTTGGAGTCTTAGGGACCAAAACTGCAGCGTCACTGGTTGATGTGATTCCTTTGTGATGTCATGCCTGTGCTATAATTGTTAATGGTATAAATAGCAGAGTGACACCAAAAGTCTTTAACATCGAGTGCTGCCAGGCATCTGGCCACACTGGCAATGGCCCAGAAAACATTTTCTTTCTTAGTTTGTGTTCTTTTGTGAAATAACATGTCTATAGTACCTGTGTATCGTCTGTATTGGAAGGCAGTGGCAGCTCAGGAGATGCTCTATAGTAGAAGAAAATGGAATGTAAAACTTCAGTCTCCGAAAATATTCCTAAGAATAACAAAAAGGTTGGAACGTGGAATCATTTTTGCAATTATTATTAGTGTCTTATCTTCCTTACAGAGCAGAGTACTGAATGCTTTTTGGGGGGATATTTTCTTGTGTGTGTTATATTTTTTTTTGTTGTGATATTATATGCATATATTTTTAGTCTGTATCATTTTTAACTTATGTTATGTTGTAACCCACTTAGAATGTAGATAATGCAGGATATAAATACCTGATCGCAGTTACGGCCTCTTTTACAAAGCCACGCAGGAACAGCCCCTTTAAACCTCTATGGGCTTTGGGGCCGTTAGCGCAGCGCAGCTGCTAGCACGGCTTTGTAAAAGAGGCCGTTAGTCTTTCTGTCAGTAATATGGCTGAAGGGTATGTACAAAACTTTTATCTGGCTGATTTGAACAGACTGAAACCGGGGGGAATACTTTTCTGTATTTGTAATTTTGTTGTGTAGAATTCCCTCCTCATGAAGGCAGTTCTCCATGTCCCAGGCCTGAACCTGCTTTCTTCTTACTAAGACTGGATTTCCTGACCCCCGCTGGCAGTCTCGCTGCCTAACTAGCTTGAGCCCCCTTAATAAGCTTGATATTTCTCTGCCCTCCCCTTGGCAGGTTCAGTCTCCTTTTGAAGTTGGACACCCATCCAGCTGTCTCCTATTCTAGTTCTCATATCCCCTCAGTTCTCTCCCCATCAAACATACATGGTTTAACACTACTGGCACCTCTAGACCTGCTGGTAATTTTGTAGTGTTAAAGGTTAGCGCTTCATTTTATGCATCACCCGGAATGCTCCTTTTAATGAGCTCATTGTACTACATTTTCATACTAGTCTCGAAGGCTACTACGGGGCATAGAAAAAGCCATGCAGAGACATTTTGTGGATTGGAAGCTAAAATGCTTGTATGCTGAATTAACTTGTATGTACACACACCCATGCATGCATCTTTTTCTGTAACCAGTCTATACCCCCAGCTCGTACACACCTATAGCGCTCTCTCAACTCTCCTCCTCCGTCATGCACAGACACTCATAACTTAACACTCTCACATGGCAGGATGCAGAAAGCTCTGGCAACCCAGTAAAAAATATCGGGTTTGGAGCAATTTTTGTTTTGCCAGACTGTTCAGCACAAATAGCATGCAAAACATATGCACGCTATTTGTTATAAGTAAGCCAGTAAAAGTGGGTGGAACTGTGCCAGGCGCCAGTGCAGAAGAGCAAAATTGGTAGGCCCAGTACAGCTTCCAATCATGAGAGCTTACAGATAGCCTTTGAAAGTGAGGTACTTTTTTGTTTTAGCTCGCAATATAGACGCAGTTGTTGTGCGTCTGTTATGCAAGTGTGTGTCTTGGCCGTAGGAAAGGGACATACATGCCCAAATAGCTACTGGCAGCTTCAGACCTCCCAGAAGAGCTTGCCTGGCGAGAAGTGGGTGTTCCCTTTTGTGCATCACAAAGAGAGCTCATTTAAATACCAATGAGCTCCTTGTAAAACATTTGCATAGGGTTCTCATTGACTGCTACGGCAATCGATAAAAGCCTCCAAGAACCCTTTTGAGCATTGGAAGCAGAGCTGGCGTGCATGGCAGACTTTTGTGCATCAGGGCCTCTATCACATCGCTTCCTTGCCATACACGTACCCAGTGGCATCTCTAGACAGAAATTTTTGGGATGGCAGAGGAGGAGGGGTCAAGTCAAAGTAACATGTCTGTATATCATAAACCCCCTTTTCACCCCACTTTATAGACTTCCATGCATAAAAGAAACCTCCCCCCTCCAAGCCAGTTTCAATTGCCCATAAACCATTATAATTGATAGCTTCATTCTTCAAATTCTTCTGTAGTCGTGGAGTTGGATTCTCTACAACAGTGTTTCTCAACTTCTTCAAACCAAGAATACCCCCTAAGTCAGGTGTGTCAAACTCAATCACATTAGGGGGCTGAAATTCAAAACACAGGCTAAGTTCCTGGCCAGACCCCATCCAATCTCCACCCCAGACCCCGCCCCCATAATAATACTAATTATAACACCATTTTTTCTATTCATTTTTCATATATACACATAATATAACCTTATTAACACATAGTGGTAATGGTTAACCACAAAATTAAACTACACAAAACACACTGTATGCTTCTCAACATTCATTCCTACCAGAACACAGATAACCCTATGCAAATATGGGACCAAAAACTAAAAGTACTAATATATTTTAAAAAACACCCTAAGATTCAAGATTTTGCATGCAGTAGAACCCCCAGAGAAAAAGAAACAAATGTATTTCTTCCTGAGCAGTGCAAATGATAAGACAGCAGATTAAAATGCTCAAAATTGACACAATTCAAACACTAACATGAAAATAAAATAATTCCCTCTACCTTGCTGTGCCTCCCTCCAGCGGGTGTCTAACCTTCTGGCTGGCTCCAACCTGGCCGTTTTATGCAGTCCATGGTCCGATGCCCCCTGGTGTTATCTTGTGGCCGGCTCCCTCCTCCTCACAGCCATAGTGTGCATGGAGCCGCATGCAGTTGCTCCTCGTGCGTCCTGCACCTGAACCGGAAGCCGCCTCTGACGTCACAACGTCAGAGGGAATGCTTCTGGATGAGGTGTGGCGCATTGGACCGCAGGCCGCATAAAATGACAAAGGCGGGCCGAATTTGCACCGCAGGCCTTGAGTTTCACACCTGTGCCCTAAGTCTATAACAAATATCAACTGAGTACCCCCGTCCCCAAAATAATTGTAATGCAATTTCTTCCATTCATTTTTCATATACACACACAATATAATCTTAACAATATATAATGGTAACCAGAAAATTACACAAAGCAATAAGTACGCAGATAAAATGTTAATTATCTTTTATATTCTATTTTTTTCAGAAGTAAGGCAGATGACTTTAAAATACGCAATGTCACCTCAGTAACGGCTACAGAAAAGCACAAAGTGCAAAATACAAACAGCAGATATAAATTCTCAAAACTGACACATGTCAATCACTAAGGGCTCCTTTTATCAAGGTGCGCTAGCGGGGTTAGCGTATCGGACATTTCATCACGCGCTAACCCCTGCGGCAAGCCAAAAAACTAACGCCTTGTCAATTGAGGCGTTAGCAACTAGCGCGTCAGGCGGTTTAATGTGCGGTATTCCGCGCGTTAAACCCCCTACCGTGCCTTGATAAAAGGACCCCTAAGTTTAAAATAATTTTCCCTACCTTTGTTGTCTGGCGAGTTTATTTTTCTAATCATCTTTTCCCAGTTTCTGTTTGCACTTCCCTCTGACTGTGCTCTTAACTTTGTTCCAGGGCCTTCTTATCCTTTGTTTCTTTTCTGAGCTTCTTAGCAGCCTCCGACTCTGCCATGCAAATGAGGTCATAATTATTAAAATGGTAGTAAAATGGGCTCATTAATATTTAAACAAACACTCTGGGTGATTCTTCATCATTGTCTGGCGATTCTCCAAGCTCACCGCTAGCTTTTGACAACCAAAAATTACTGGCTGGTCTGGAGGTGCCGGTACTGTGAAAATTGCATCTCAGGCGTGTGTTTTCTGGCTGTGACTCATAATTAAAAAAAAATTTTAAACACTATTCATATAAATTATAGTAGTATAATAGTTTTTGGGGAGGGGGAAAAATCTCAAAAGCATGTGTCTCAAGTGTGTGTACTAAAGGCATGTCATGCGCACGATGCTTCCACCTCCCCTCCATCCAATAGCGCTGGCACACCTATGATTAACAACAACCGCATGTGACTTGTGCCTATGACGTGCACATATACTGCTCTCCTATAAGGCACGCCCACGACAAGCGTGCCTACTGCATATCTTTTTCTGGCACATGCGCACATTTATATCTCTTTCCGTGGACTATTTTATGAATGTGTCAATTCCATTACCAGCAATTCATCTCAAGTAAATTTAGCAACTCTCCATGGACCTCTGTGAACCTCATTTGCATGCGCGGTTCTTCGAGAATGACTTGCCGTTTTGAAATCATTACATTTACAGCCGCAATAGCGGCCTGTCGGATTTTACCAGTGGTATTAGAGAATCCGACCCTCAGTAACTGAATTCTCCCTAAACACAGACACCCAACAGGGTAAAGCACTATCATTGTTTTTCACACATGGTCCTTCAGCCCCCACAGAACTTATACAAATGAGCCCCACAATTGAGTCCAGAGCCTGCATCAAAATCTTTTCAATCTTGGAGCAGTTGTGCAGGTACATCCAAATGATCTTTTGTCTGTGGAACCGGTGAACTAATCCAGCCCTTTTGTTGTTTCTGTAGTGAGCACAAAGATTCTATAGAGAAGAAACACAAAGAGAAAGAAAAGGAAAGACACAAAGATGGCAGCCTGGAGAGACCCAAAGATGGCAGCTCAGAGAAACACAAGATTACCAGCTTGGAGCGAAGCAAAGATGACAGTTTGGAGAGAAATAAAAATAGCTTAGAGAAACATAAAAATAAACACAAAGAAAAAGATAAGGAAAAACGAAGGGAAGAAAAGGTTTGTGCTTTCTTCAGCTTCCTTTCTTACATTTTAGAGGGCAGCGTATTGAGTAGTGATATTATCAATAGAAATTCTATTATAATGAATGTTGAAGTTTTGACATATGCCCGGATTTTCTAACCAATGCCCATGTCGGCGACCACCAATAGTGTGTCAGTCACAAGACGTTGCCAGCTAGAGAATTGTGCCTCAAGTGCGATTCACACAAAGATTAGGCCTGGATAAACCCAGGCCTATATTTCTGTTGCCTGTCTACCGGGGGGATCCCAAAAATAGTCCACAGCTTGCCATCAGCTGATCACGGCAAAGGAATCCCTGATCAGCTGAGCCAGCAAGACTCCCTGAAACATCTGCTGATCGGGGATTCCTCTGCTGTGGACTATTTTGGGATTTCCCAGCAAAGATAGGCACCAGAAATATAGGCCAAGTTTTCCTAGGCCTACATTTCCAATGCCTATCTTTGCGTGAATCATGCCTACGCAGGCACTTTAGACCAGTGGTTCCCAACCCTGTCCTGGAGGAACACCAGGCCAATCGGGTTTTCAGGCTAGCCCTAATGAATATGCATGAAGCAAATTTGCATGCCTATCACTTCCATCATATGCAAATCTCTCTCATGCATATTCATTAGGGCTAGCCTGAAAACACGATTGGCCTGGTGTTCCTCCAGGACAGGGTTGGGAATCACTGCTTTAGACCACCTAACGCCACTTCTGGTATTGGCCACACCTACTTTGGTGTGCAGTGGCCTAAAGTGCCTATCTAGGTGTGATTCCAGTGCCGGTTGGTGCTTCAACCTCGCTGTTTTTTGCCATTTATAATAACTACATTCTTCAATTAGACTTTGGTAGGACGCCTACCAGCGCCTAAGTTTAGGCACCAGTTTTAGAATTTCTCCCATAGTGCATATTATTAATGCCATCACTTGTCACAATCCAAATTGATGCTTTGGCTGTCCAGTAAAGGACAAAATGCAACATGGAATCATAAAAAAAGAAAACAATTGCAATTTGCATGTTGAGTTTACTTGCACTTCAGGCTTGATGTAAAATTTACTTTCCTGATTGAAAAAAATGACAGTTGAATGTATTTAGTGTTGCAATAAACTAAACTGGAAAACTCCTGGTCTGTACTTTTCTCCAAGGGCAAGCAGGATGATATATCCACATTGCTGGGCAATGTCCTCTGATGGAGCCTGGTATGGCAAGCACTCTCCAGTGTCTGCTGCAGATCCGCTTGTCTTCCCACATTGTTGTGCTGTACCAACTTAGTCTAAGTTTTTCTGCAGAGGTCCCATGCAATAGTAAAAGGGAAGATGAGCGAATGCTGGGGAGCGCTTGTCATACCAGTCTCCATCAGATGACACTGCCCATCAATGTGGATATACCATCCTGCTGTCCTTTGAGAACATCTGCTACAGGAGAGTAAGTTTTCTGTATTTCATTAACTTGCTGAAGATTATCAATATGAACAAATTTCTGTAATGTGATTTCTCTTAGATTTCACAGCTGTGCTCATAACTGCTAAATCTTAATGCTAACTTTAGATGTTAGTCTGGAACCCCTCTCTTTCATTGCCATGGCTATCATCTGCTAGTAAAGTAGAGCCCAGAATAGTTTTTATGATGGCCTTTAACCAGTTGTCTCTTGTTGCTACACATTATCAGTCTTGAGCCCTACAGAGCAGATTACAGTAGAAGACAACTTGTGCTAAAAAAAAAATGTTTTATGGTTATAATTGACTATTGAACCCCTACCATGTATCTAGTTCTGCTTCTGTACACCTTGGATTCTGCCTTATATATTGTTTTGAGACTTCCAAAGGACCACACATAGTACATATTTATCTAGTTTCATTTTTTTATTTCTGTGCTGATTTTATTTATATATACAGTATATATAAAATATCAGATGCTTACAGTTTTCAAGTAGTGCTGCTTTTACAAATCACATGCAAATTAAAACCACTGTTCCCTCTGTCTTAACACATTGAAATATTCCTGTGTTTGGTTTCTCAGGTCAGATCCTCAAGTGGTGATGTGAAAGTTAAGAAGGAAAAAGAAAATGGCTTTTCAAGGTACATTTCTCGCATATTAAAACATGACTAATCCCTTTTAGCACATAATTCTCAGATTAAACAGCAGTAGTTTGTTTATATGCTTTTTGCTGATTACTTAGGCCCAGATTCACTAAAGATAGCGATTCAATCGCTGTTGGCCGATTCTCTAGCCAATTTTGAAATAGCGATTGATTCACTATCTTGTTTGCATGCAAATGATTTGCATGCAAACTCTCCAATTCAATCGCTCAGTGAGCAATTGAGTTGGGGCAGCCCTGACAGTAGTAACAGAAGCAGCCTCCTGTCACTGCTGTCAGGGCTTCTGCCAGGTTGTTGGGGGTTTTTTTTTCACTTTTTTAATGGCACAAATATTTTGTGTGTATTACACATACAAAATATCTTGCCAATAAAAAGGAAAAAAAAAAAGCCTCCTGCCCCCTCTCCCCTAACCCCCCAAAAATTGCAGGAGGGATGCTGCCACCGCCATTGCTTTGGCCAATCAGGGACTTCCTTAGGCTCAACCCTAAGGAAGTCCCTGATTGGCTCAGGTGCCTCAGGCCCCCTCCCAATGGAGGAGCCCAAGGCGCCTGAGCCAATCAGGGCCTTAGGCCCCTCTCTGTGCTCCATATGATGCACTGGGGTGGGGCCTAAGGCCGACATTGCACAGGAGCTGGCCGGAGGAGCAGGAGGGGAACCCTGCTCCTGACTAAAGGTACCTGAGGGGTGTGGGCAAGACCGGTGGGGTTGGGCATCCCGATGGCAGGAGGGAGTAGGTATCCCTCCTGCTATATGTAAAGGTACTGGGGGTGGGGTGGGCCGGGCAGATGACAGTGGCTGTTAATTTGATGGCGGTGGCAGCATCCCTCCTGCAATTTTTTTTTTGGGTTGGGGTGGGAGACTTTTTTTTTTTTTTTTTTTTATTGGCAAGATATTTTACATGTGTAATACACGCAAAAATATCTGTGCCATTAAAAAAAAATATTTGAAAATAAAACAGGCAGATTTGTCGGTAACACAGTTACCGACAGGCCTGCAGCAGTCGGGTTTTAGGATAGTAAAACCTGAGTCAAAATAGCCAAGCAATTGTTGGTGAATCAATCGCTTGGCTATTTTGCATGGGTGGATCGGATCAGGTAGGAGATTGATCAGGCAGGGTGGGGAACGATCACAAAACCAGCAAGGAGGTAACTGGGAACCTCTTCCTCCCCCCAGCTGACCTGGAAAGCTTTTCTTTGACATCAGCTCTGACATCGGAGGGAAGCCCTGTGGGTCAGGTTTGGGAGAGGGGTGGGTGGGCAGGGATCCCTGGCAGCAGCTTCAGCGGGTGGGGTGGTCAGCAAGGAGGGATCCCCGACTGCGTGGTTCGGACAGGTGGGCCGGAAATATTCTTGCAGCTGGTATCGCCGCATATCCCCAACAAATGAACACAAATGGGGGCAATAAACTCAAAACTTCCAAGAGTTGAGTGATTAGAAAAAGTGGCCTGAATCCAAGGGAATAATCACTCTTAATAATATTCAAAATGTGCTGTTTCAAAAATACATCAACTATTAATAAATTTTATGCTCAGAGTCATGGAGGCAATAACAGGGGAGACCCCCAATGCTACTGCCTCACCGCCCAATCATCGCATATTTAAGGAACTTTTGTAAGAAGTACGGTTATTTGAATTTTTTAACGATAGGAGGAAGGTTTAAGATCTGTTCGGTCAGTTTGTAAGACGAGTTTAACCTTTTGAGTCTAAAACGCCCATAATTAGAAAACTCTTGCAAAACATCGTTGGTTCCCTGAAGCAGGAACGAAACGTGGCACTTCGGAACCTGCACGCTATAAGATCAGTTTGCTGTTCAGATTTAAATCATAAACGCATAAAGTGAATAGTTTAACCCGAGTGGCATATGATGTTAAAAAATTCAAACAACCGTACTTCTTACAAAAGTTCCTTAAATATGCGATGATTGGGTGGTGAGGCAGTAGCATTGGGGGTCTCCCCTGTTGTTGCCTCCATGACTCTGAGCATAAAATTTATTAATAGCTGCATATCCCCAACAAGCAGCCCACATACTGTATGTTGAAAAACACTGACCTAGGCTATAAAGACATAGTGCAACTGATGTTCCTTATAGGATCATTTAAAGAGAAGCTTCTCCAGTTAGAACTTTAAAACCTGACACACAACTTGAACAGTATTCATTCCATTTTAGGAAACCAATGGAGCTTGGAATAAAAGTTTTTAAGTGGCTCATATTTAGATAAGCCAAAAATTAATCTAATGGTAGCATTCTGAGCTAATTACAAAAGGTTGAGTGATTTAGAGTAGATGCCTATTGTAACCTTATCTTAATTAAGTCTTGATAGTATTAAGGACTGTACCAGAATTCTAAACACCTAGGTTTAAAGCATTTTTAGATGGCCTTTAATCTCCTAAGTATAACAAACACATTTTTAATAACTGATTGTACATGACAGTGCATATTCAATAAATTTTCTGCTTCCACCCCTAGAATTTTGGTTTGAGGATATAACATCAATATATATTTAGGTGTTTTTGAAGAATCAGAATCAGCACAGATTGTGTGCTTATTATTTTACCATCTGAGACTGAAAACTTCCTTTTCAGCTTTTGACTTCAGATTAGTGGTTCAAGCATTAATACTCGGTAGGTTAGATTTCTGTAATATGCTGTATTTAGGAATAGGAAAAATGAAACTGAAAGCACTTCAGCTGGTTCAGAATTCTGTGTCAAGAATTATTTTGAGGAAGTCAGTTTGATCACATTTTACCAAAATTGTATCAACTTTATTAGTTGCCAGTGGCTTTGTAACGTCTACTACTACTACTATTATTTATTACTTATATAGCACTGAAAGGCGTACACAGTGCTGTACATTTGATATTTAATAGACAGTCCCTGCTCAAAAGAGCTTACATTACATTACATTAGTGATTTCTATTCCGCCATTACCTTGCGGTTCAAGGCGGATTACAAAAGGAGTTATCTGGCCATTTCCAGAGGAATTGAAGAGTAGAGCGAGTTGTTTCAGAGAATTGGGATGAGTCTTGTGCTGTTAATTTGTCTTCAAGGATTTCTTGAATAGCATGTTTTTTATTTCTTTTCTGAACAATTTGTAGTATGGGGTCGTTATCAGTAAATTGGATAGTTGGTAGTCTAGTTTTGCTGCTTGTGTGGCTAGAAGGCCATCATACAGTTTTTTTCGTTCGACGTCTCTGATGGGGGGTTGTGTGAACGGTTTGTGGGTTTTCCTATGTCTGGTTGAGGTAGTTTGGATTAGGCAGTTGTTTAGGTAGGCTGGGCTATCTCCGTTTATGGTTTTAAATAGTAGGCAGTAGAATTTGAATTGTACTCTTGCTAGTATTGGGAGCCAGTGTGAGTCAATGTATGCCCCCGTGATGTGGTTGTGTTTCCTCAGTGAATAGGTAAGTCTAAGTGCTGTGTTTTGAACTGTTTGTAGTTGTTTTATTATGGTTGCGGGGCAGGGGAGATAGAGTATGTTGAAGTAGTCTAGAAGACCTGGAACTAGGGACTAGACCAAGAGCTGGAATTGTGTTCTGTCGAAGAATTTTCAAACTTGCCTTAAGTTTCTCATGACCGCAAATGATTTTTGTATTGTTTTGTTGATTTGTGGTTGCATTGTACAGCATCTGTCTGTTGTCATTCCTAGAAGTTTTAGAATGGGTTGTATGGGGTATGTGATTGAGTTTATTACTAGATTTGTTATGGTTGGGGTTTTATTATTTTTGAAGAGAATGAATTTTGTCTTCTCTGGGTTTAGTTTGTGATTTTTCATCCATGTTGCTACTGTTTCAAGTGTCCTGTGTAGTGTGTCTGTCATGGAGGACTTGGTTGGTCAAAAGGAAGGAGAATGGTGATGTCGTCTGCATAGCTATAGGAGATTAAGCCTAATTTGTCCAGGCAGGTGCCGAGGGATGCAATGTAGAGATTGAAGAGAGTTGGAGATAGTGGAAATCCTTGGGGTATGCCGCAGGGGTTGGACCATGGTTCAGATTTTTCTTTGTTCAACTTTACTCTGTAAGTTCTGAATTGTGGAAATCCTTGAAACCATGTGTGTACCTTGTTTGTGATTCCTATTGTATCTAGTATTTGTAGTAGGATGTTGTGGTCCACCAGGTCAAATGCTGTGGTGAGATCTAGTTGTATAATCAGCATTTTTCTGCCTGTGCTGTGGTGTTGTCTAGCTGTGTCCAGGAGGGAACCTAGTAGTGTCTCTGTGCTGTAGTTGGTTCTGAAACCAGATTGTGTAGAGTGGAGTATGTTGTGGTCTTCTGGGTAGTTGGTGAGGAGTTTGGCTACCAGGCCTTCCATTAGTTTGACATAAAGTGGTATTGAGGCTATGGGTCTGTAGTTGGATGGTTGATCTGTTGCTCCTTTAGGGTCTTTTAGCTTACAATCTAACTTGGATAGACAGATATAACATATAGGGTTGTGGATACAGAACCCAAAGTGAGAGGAGTTAGGAGTCAAAAGCACTCTCGAAGAGGTGGGCTTTTAACTGGGCCCTGAACACTGCCAGAGATGGAGCCCGCCATAGGGATTTGGGCAGCTTGTTCCAAGCGTAAGGTACAGCAAGGTAGAAGGGACGGAGTATGAAGCTGACAGAGGAAGAGACGGGCACAGATAGGAGGGACTTATCAGCTGAGCAGAGCTGGCGGGGGTGAACATAGGGGGAGATAAGTGGAAGAGAGTCCTTGTACTGTACAGATTTTCCAGTGTTCATTTCTGTCGGCACCTGCTTGTCTATAGGCCACGTTATAATGATGTCATCAGTAATGCGGCAGAGTGAAATCCCCAACGGACAAGGCCAAGCAGCCTGTTTAGAGTGCTGCTGGCCCGACGCTGCTTCAGTTGAAGGTAGGGCTCGCTTGCAGTTGGCAGGGAGGGAAGGATGGAGGGTCAGCGGGGGTTCGGCTGCGCAGTTGGGTTGAAGAGTTGCTGGTGAATCCTAGACTAGGGCTTATTTTTGGGGTAGGGCTTATATTAAGACCTACCCTAAAAATGATGCTAAGGCTTATTTTTGAGGTAGGGCTTATTTTCGGGGAAACACAGTAGTGACCTACTACTAGTAGCCACCTTGAGAACGGGCTACTGGGCTTGATGTACTATTGGTCTAATTGAGTAAGGCTATTATGTTCTTATGTACATGAGCCACTTCGAGAACAGATCTGCAGGAACACCAAAGGCAGTAGTACCAGATCTTTGTAAGGTCCACTATGCTGATAACATTTCTTGTGCCTTTTCTATTGCGGGCCCATGGCTAAGGAATAGTTTGCCAGGGCATTTTCGCTTCTGCACGTCACTGCAATTTAAAAAGGTTTTGAGAACCTATTTGCAGATGCATTTTCATGTTTTTGAGGCTGTTGGGGGGTGGGGTTTAGTTGAACTATGAAGATTGGATGAGAGCTGGGGAATTTGTTTGCTTTATTGTGGATGTCTTTTTTTTTTTTTTTTTTTTTTGTGGTATCAATTTTTTATTGAAGAAAAAATTTTTTGTTCCAAAATTGCCGTTGGACTCAAATCCCAGACCAATCCAAGAATATAGAAAACATACCAACAGAACTAACAATGCATGCAATGTGTCTCATAACAACCCCAATATCCCATCCCACCCCCTCCCCCTCGCCTTTATTATGGATGTTTTATTGTGAGCTGCTTTGGCTGAGCAGCAAATAAGTACGGTTTTGTAAGTAAATAAATAAATAGGTTGGATCAGTGTGGGTTTTTTTCCTTAGGTCCAAGCCATAAAAACTTAGTTTTATTCTTGTTAAGTTTAAGCCGATGGGTTGAAATCCAATTTTCTATCTTACTAACACAGTTTTGAATACAAGTAATGCGACATTGATGTCACCCTCATAATTACGGTGTTTAATGCCAGTCTGATCAAGAGCCTCTCCAAAGAACTGCATAAGCAATGGAAAAAGGGGAACCCCTTGGAACTCATACTAACAGGCCTCCTTTTCTCTAAACAAATATCCCTTCATTTTTTTACTGTATAATGTCACTCAGGAAATCTCAACACCAAGATAGCACCTGTCCCTGGGCTAAGAATTTCTGTCATCCGATCCAAATCTAATGGGTCAAATGCACTAGTAAGATCAAATTGGCTCACAATAGCGCAGTGACCTTTACATAATAATTCCTTGCCATATGTAATGTAATGTAATGTAATATATGTATGTTTATGTTTTATATTATACTAAAACCAAAATACTCAGACAACTCAGAGGTGACTAGCACTAGACTGTTTATCTAAATAAGTCCTGCCCCTACATCATTAAGTCTTATTTGTTTTCATTTGTCTCCCCTGACCAACGGACAAAAATCATGGTTTTGATATATATATTTTGGCAAATTATAGGTTTTTCTTTTGGCCTATTACATAGAGATTTCTATTCCGCCATTACCTTGTGGTTCAAGGCGGATTACAAAAGAGTTATAAACGATGGGTTACAATGGAAGATCATTTGTCATTTCTAGAGAAGGTAAAGAGTAGATCAGGTAGTTTTTGTGTGGCGGGAAGAGGGAGGGAGGGAGGAAGGTATATGAGATGTTAGTACTGATTCAGGAATTTCTTGAAGAGTATAGTTTTGATTTCTTTTCTGAACATCTTGTAGTCTGGGGTAGTTATCAGTAGATTGGAGATCTGGTTATCTAGTTTTGTTATATGAGGCCTCCACCTCCAGGAATGCCTACATGTATACTGCGTAAAAAATATGCAGTCTGTATTGGCAGAGCAGTCTGTTAGCATAGCTCATTCTTGAGAACCACCACCTAGGCATTTCTAAATAAGTATTTAGAGGTTTTTATCATATTTCCCCTCTTCTGCCTTTCTTTTATATGCTTATGATAGCAGACCATGGACCATTTTAGTAACTGATCTCTGGACAGATTCCATTTGGTTTATATCCTGTTAAAGGTTGAATATCAAAAATTGCACATGATATTTCAAATGTGGTTTTATCATATACAGAGGTACTATCACTTCCTTATTCCTGCTGGCCATTCCTCTTTCCATGTGCACCCAAATGTCTGAACCAAGCAGGGGTTGTAAACGGCAGATGGGGATGTCCTTGAGAAAGCCATGTATCAGCGAAACATGTTGGATATGTCTCCCCTGACTAACGGACAAAAATCATTGAGATAAGTTTAAAGTTTAGTTTAAAACTATATCAGTGAAAGTTACGTTTACTGAGATAGTTTATCGAGTTGCTTGAGAACCTGGCTTATAGAATGTTTATTGAAGGCTCATGAGGAGGTGGGTGTTTAAATCTAGTATCACCGCTGAAGCCGATTTGAAAAGTGCATTTATTGATAAGGAAACCAATTAATTCAAAAAAAAGTGTGTAATTCTTAGTGTTTTGAATGTTTAAAGAATGGCCCAAATATTCTCTGGCATGTATCATTGCCTTTTCAGCCTGTTGGGCCATTTAAAGATCATCAGATTCCATCACACCCTGATCTTGCTTTCCATTTAGTTCACCTCGTATATGATACCACTTGTGTTTTTGCAGCCCAGTTCATTGCCCTACATTTCTTGTTTATTGCATGTGATTGATTGCCTTTCAAATAAACCAGCAAGGCAGTAGACAATTAAAATTCATAAAATATAACAAACATGGACAATAATCAAATAGGTACATAAAAAACATAAAACCAGATAGAATAATCATAATAAACATCTATAACAATTTAACCCTTTAATTGGCAGATGGTGAAACGGCTGCTTTATGTAACTTGATGTTGAACGAGAGCAACAGTGCCAGGTAACAGACATTCGGAGATGCAGATCTCCCATAAGAGCCATAGAAACACATGTTGCGAAATAGAGGGTTAAATTAAAACAATAAGCAATTTAAAAAATTGTGCTGCAGAGATGAACAGCTAGCTCCATTCCCCTTCGCCAAATCAGACACCTGAAGAGAACTAAGCTGTCCAAAAAAGCCAGATCTTCAATCTGATTTAAACTCCAGGAAGGGAGTTCTTTAAAACAACTATGGGTATAATCCAATGAGATTCTCAAGGGTGATGTCAGAGGCAGAAGGCTTAATTGCTGGTCTGGGGTATAAGGAAACAGCCAGTCCAATAAGTAAGAAAACCAGTATAAAAAGTTCAGTGTGTCAGCAATAAAATCTTAATTTTTCATCTGTTGTTAATAGTCGCTGTTCCTATATTGATGACATGCTGATTCCCATGAAAATGTGGCAAGAATTTTGGGAATTCATTGCAATTCTAGTTGTCTGTTTTTATGCTTTATGTGCAATTCATTTGGAAGACAAAGATGTGCAGTCTTTTGATCCTTGCACTGGTTCTATGACATTTGTAATTCTCTTTTTGACTGGTTAAGATCCACAGTCCTTAGAACATACCCAGCCAGTCAGGGTTTTCGGCATATCCCCATTAAAAGCCTCAGCTGGCTGGGTGTGCCCTGAGGACTGGGTTGAAAACCTCTGCGCTAGGAGATTACACTTAACTCAAAATATGGCTGTGAAACTCAATATCTCCAGTTAACAAAGATCCTTTGACACCTCTATCCAGAGTTTCCCTCTATTCTTTTTAATATGTTTTATTTTGGTTTTTGGGTATGGGAGTATCTTACTGATTTTACACAGATATTCAAATTTAGTTTCCCATATTTTCTCTAGTGCTTTTTTAGATGTATTATGGAAGTCCCATTCTGTGAGGATTTTGCTATTCTGCTTGTCTGCAGAGAAAATCAAGTTACTTAACCTGCAGTAGGTGTTCTCCTTAGATAGCAGGATAGATGGCTTCACATACCTGCCTACTTCCCTCAAAGGGGTTATATTCTACTAAGCTTGATAGACTTAAGTTTATCCTAGTTGACAGCGGCAGGTGGAAAGTGGTATGTATACAAGTACAGTGGTACCTTGGATTACGAGCATAATCCATTCCAGGAGCATGCTCGTAATCCAAAATGCTCGTATATCAAAGCAAGTTTCCCCATAGGAAGTAAGGGAAACTTGCTTTGATATGTTTCCACCCCCCACCTTCCCCCCCCCCACCGAAGCCAGCAGCGCTGCTCCCCCCCCCACACGAGAACCGGCATTGCTACCCCGAAGGTCCCCCCCCCCGGCGATCCGGAACCCCCTCCCCTGCCGCCATCGGGCACCCCCGCCGCAACCTGAGGTCTCCCCAACCCACCCGAACCCTCTTCTTACTTTTCTGTAGCCTCCGCAGCGGCACCAGCATGTCCTGTGCGTGGTGCCGGTGCCTGAAGATCTGCTTCCTGTGCTGGGCCTTGAGAGTTCACGTTCGACGTGAGAGTTCCCGTTTGACGTGAACTCTCAGGCTTTGCACAGGAAGCAGATCTTCAGGCACAGGACATGCTGGTGCCGGTGCCGCTGTGGAGGCTACAGAAAAGTAAGAAGAGGGTTCGGGTGGGTTGGGGGGACCTCAGGTCGCGGCGGGGGGGTGCCCGATGGTGGCGTGGGGGGGTGCCGGATCGCGGGGGGGAGGGTGCCGGTTCGCAGGGGGGGGGGGGGGGCGCTCGCAAATCGAAGCGCGCTCAGTTTCCGAGGCGCCGATTTTGCGAATGTTTTGCTCGTCTTGCAAAACACTCGTAAACCGAGGTACCACTGTATAGTGAAGTTACTCAAAAGCTGCTAGTGCTTTCCTGTATCTGCTTTGTTGGTGATGTCACCTTTGCTGTTAAGACTTGTATCCTGCTGCCCATGGAGAGCAACTGCAGCAGGTCCATAGCTTTATAAAATTTATCCAAGTTTATTTAAAATTTCTTATACCACTCACTCAGACTTCTAAGCGGTGTACAATAATAAAAAAAAATTATAAACAGTAAAACAAAGTTAAAACTTGATAATACATGACATCAGGGGAAGTTAGTAAAACAAAAGACTTAAAAACCAAAGGGAAAAAGGTGTAAGAACTGCAATATTCTGAGAATAGAGAACAAATAAGGGACAAACAATAGGTGGGAAAATACGTTTTAAAGAAAAAACGATGTGAATTTAACTCTTAAAAGGGCAGTTAAGAATCAAAAGTGTCTTGGAATAGAAATGTTTTAGCTTTGTTTTGAAGGGATGGTATTGGGGTGATCCTGATTGCTGAGTTCAGTTACCAAAATACTAAGTGGAATATCTTAAGAGGAAAATCCTCCTTTTAGTGCCTCAACCACTTGGATTTTCAGACTTGAAGTGCAGCTCCTTCTTTGCGCCATAGTCGAGATCCAGGGAGGCAGATCATGTAGCCCAGGAATCTCCTGGAAGACTTTTTCTACTCTCTGGAAGCTATCTAATTTGAGACATTTTATTCTGATGAGATATTTGAAACTGCTATGTTATAAGGTATCAAGAAAATTAACAGCTTCTCTGTTAAATTGCTAAAAATGGTGTAAATACAGCAGAGAAGGGATGCTTTCCTCTGGAGGTGATAGTATCACTTCGGTCAGTAACTCTGCTCTCAATATTGTTCTGTATTTTGAGGCCCTGCTTTCTACAAATAAACAGTAGTATCAATTTGTCCTCGCCTACATTTGTATCAATACCTGCTTCAATGACTTTACTACATTTTTATAAATTAATCTCAATAGGAAAGCAGGGAATTAAAGCAAGACTCTTCATGCTGGACAATTTAACTGAAGTGCTTATTTATACCTTTGTGCATGCATGGACAAAAGATACAGTTATAGAATTTGTTTGTGTATCTGCATTAATATATATGTAACTCATTGCTGCTGAAGCCTTGCTGTTGTCCAAGACCCTGCTCACATTATATGGTCTACTCTAATGGATCATACTAGAGGATTAATATGAAGACCATAAAATATGAGTTATACTGGAAGTGTGCACATCTCCCATTTATTCTCCAAACTGTCAAGCCCACAATGAGAGGTGTGGTTTGTTTTTTTTGTCTCTGGCATAGGGTCACTTTCTTTCTGTCTGTCTTTTCTCCATAGCCCTCCTCGCATTAAAGATGAACCCAATGATGACAGTCTGTACACTCCCCCCAAAGAGAATTCCAAACCTCTGAAGAGATTTCGCAATGATGATATGTAAGTTATTGGTGGGAGAAAAGGACTTTGGCTCTTTTATTAAAGCAATAAAATTATTCTCCTATTCCAAAGAGATTAGGTACTATAGAAGGATTAGTATTCTCTTCTTTAACCATGGGGAAGAGAGGTTGGTAGATGTTAATGGATGGAGCCATAGGAACAAGCAGAGGAATGAGAATTGCTATTGTCGTCTGTATTTAGTGGGTTGATTTTTAGTTGCAATTTCTGCTTTGTTCAGTTTACTTTAGCTGGGTATGTGGCCCTTTATCTACAAATAATACATTTTGAATGCTTTAAAATACCACTTGGAGTACTTTTCAATAGTATCCTTATGTTTTATGTAGATCTTGTGCCATTTTCCTTTTTAAAAATGTGTTTCTAGGCTTCAGTGTCTGCCACAAAGTACATGCATTACCTCTGCACCTACTATTTCTCTGCAGCCAAATGGGTGCAAAACATGCATGTATTTGGAAACTAGATGCTGTTTTTTCTCTTAAACTCAGCTTAACAAACTTAGTTATAGAAGCTCACACATCTCTTAGCTGGTAGGGAAGTGTAAATTTCAACTAAGCCATGAAAAGGATTCCTTTCATTGTAGCTAGGCAAGTGGTTTTGAATCATTTAACCTTCCATTGCCCCTGGTACCATAGTTAGATTGTGAATTCACTGAATTAGGTGCCCATTGCACTAGAAGTGATTTTTCCCTAAGTAGCCAATCCCTTCCCATGAGAATTGTGTAGTGAGCCTCATTAGTATTTTCTTCACTCCTCCTCCCATCTCTCTGGGCTGTCCTGTGATTCTGCAGTTCTTTTCTCTCTACAAGTGAGATGGTAGAAGCCTGTCTGTTTTGCTCGAGTTTATTTTTCATTTAATTCAGGTATTTTTCATCATATTGTGAGGCTTTTTGCTCATGCTCCAGAGTCTCCCAGCTTGATATATCTCTGGCTTTGGGAGAGCTCAGACTCTGAGAACATAAGAATTGCCACTCCTGGGTCAGACTAGTGGTCCATCGCGCCCAGCAGTCTGCTCCCACGGCGGCCCCCAGTTTAAAGACCAGAGCCCTAACTGAGATCAACCCTACCTGTGTACGTTCTGGTTCAGCAGGAACTTGTCCAACCTTGTCTTGAATCCCTGGATGGTGTTTTCCTCTATAACAACCTCTGGAAGAGCGTTCCAGATTTCCACCACTCTCTGGGTGAAGAAGAACTTCCTTACGTTTGTACGGAATCTATCCCCTTTAACTTTAGAGAGTGCCCCCTTGTTCTTCTACCTTGGAGAGGGTGAACAACCTATCTTTATCTACTAAGTCTATTTCCTTCAGTATCTTGAATGTCTCTATCATGTCCCCTCTGTCTCCTCTTTTCAAGAGAGAAGAGGCCCAGTTTCTCTAATCTCTCGCTGTACGGCAACTCCTCCAGCCCCTTAACCATTTTAGTTGCTCTTCTCTGGACCCTTTTGAGTAGTATCATGTCCTTCTTCATGTACGGCAACCAGTGCTGGATGCAGTATTCCAGGTGGGGGCGTACCATGGCCCCGGTACAGAGGCATGATAATCTTCTCCGATCTGTTCATGATCCCCTTCTTAATCATTCCTAGCATTCTGTTGCTGTCGTGCATTGCGCAGATGGCTTCATCGACTTGTCGACCAATACTCCCAAGTCTCTTTCCTGGGGGGCCTCTCCAAGTGCCACCCCAGACATCCTGTATTCGTGTATAAGATTTTTGTTACCAACATGCATCACCTTACACTTATCCACGTTAAACCTCATTTGGCATGTTGCAGCCCATTTCTCAAGCGTGTTTATGTCCTGTTGCAGGTCTTCGCAATTCTTCTGCGTCTTCACTACTCTGCATAGCTTCATATCGTCTGTAAATTTAATCACCTCACTCGTCGTACCAATTTACAGGTCGTGTATAAATATGTTGAAGAGCATGGGTCCAAGCACCGAACCCTGCGGCAGTCCACTCATGACGCTTTTCCAGTCTGAGTATTGTCTATTTACCCCCACTCTATGTTTCCTATCCGCCAACTAGTTTTTTATCCACATGAGTATGTCACCCTCGATTCCATGGCTTGCAATTTTTCATAGTAGTCGTATATGCGGGACCTTGTAGAACGCCTTCTGAAAATCCAGATATACAATGTTGACTGGCTCGCCCTTGTCTACCTGCCTGCTTACTCCCTCGAAGAAGTGCAACAAGTTCATCAAGCAAGATCTCCCCTTGCTGAAGCCATGGTGGCTGTTCCTCATCAGATCATCGCCTCTACCATCTTTCCCGGTACCGAGGTCAGACTCACCGGTCTGTAGTTTCCCGGATCTCCTCTCAAACCTTTCTTGAAGATTGGCGTAACATTTGCCACTTTCCAGTCTTCTGGAATCTTTCTCGATTTGATTGACAGATTGGCTATCAGTTGAAGTAGTTTAGCTATAATCCCTTTCAGTTCCTTGATTACCCTCGGATGGATGGCATCCGGTCCCGGGAATGTATCATTTTTAAGCCTATCAATCTGCCTGCATATGTCTTCTAGACTGACCGTCAACCCTGTCAGTTTCCCGTCTTCGTTTCCCGCATATAGCCTGCCGCTTCCAGTATATTGTGTATATCCTTTTCAGTAAATACAGACGCAAAAAATGTGTTCAGTTTGTCAGCGATGGCTTTGTCCTCCTTTAGCACTCCCTTTATTCCATGATCATCCAATGGCCCCACCGCTTCCATCTCAGGTCGTTTCCCCTTAATATATCGAAAGAATGGCTTGAAGTTTTTCGCCTCTTTGGCTATTTTTTCCTCATAGTCTCTTTTGGCCCCTCTTACCACCTTATGGCACCTTCTTTGATGCTGTTTGTGCTTTTTCCAGTTTTCATCCATTTTTGACCTTTTCCATTCCTTAAACAAAGTCGTCTTATCTCTGATCGCTTCCTTCACCGTTACAGTGAGCCACGCCGGTTCCATGTTCTTTTTCCTCTTGGATCCCTTGTTGATACGTGGCATATATAGATTTTGTGCCTCAGTGACCTTGTCCTTAAAAAGGGACCATTGTGTTTTTACAGTGCTTTCTTGAGGTCAGAAGTCTGTAGCCAAGGGTCAGCCATTTGGCCAGCCAGCACTAATAATCCAGAAGTTCAAGGACCGGTCCCTTGGGAACAAGGCATACCCCAGTTTCTGTCCGAATTAGGTTTGAGGGCAGACTGAGTGGCTCCGTGGTGTTTTTTTCCCAGGATCAGGACAGACTGCATTTCCTCCCCCCTGCTACGCATGCGGGTTCCGCTGGGGGTAGAGGTCTTCAGCAGATCAGAGGGTTAGAGAGGCAGAAGAGATGAGCATTCTGGGTTCTAGGCTTGTTTGAGGCAGAAGTTCTCCCTGGTAATGACAATAGATGCGATATGCTGCAAACATAACACTGCAAAGGAATGTGTTGCCATATGCATGTACCTTGGACAGTCTTTTTCACCTGTTTCTCCATATAAGAACAATATAAAAAATATAAATAATTAAAGTATTGATAAGTTAACACATTCCGGAGCTTAACTTGTCAGAGGATGTGGTAAGAGCGGATAGCGTAGCTGGTTTTAAGAAAGGTTTGGACAAGTTCCTGTAGGAAAAGTCCCATAGTCTGTTATTGAGAAAGACACGGGGTAGCCACTGCTTGCCCTGTGTCGGTAGCATGGAATATTGCTACACCTTGGGTTTTGGCCAGGTACTAGTGACCTGGATTGCCACTGTGAGAACGGGCTACTGGGCTTGATGGACCATTGGTCTGACCCAGTAAGGCTATTCTTATGTTCTTATGATATGCCTAAAATAAGGGGTTTATTTGGAGACTAATGATAGCTTGTAGGAGGCTAACCTGATGAGACCTGCTCTAAAATCAGGTAGCCGCGAGCCCTTGAATTTTATTTTATTTTTTCCCCCTAGGCTTAAAAAACAAAATTGAAATCTTTTTTTTTTTTTTAATTCTTTATTCATTTTATAACTCACAAACAAGTGCACAGTAAATATCAATCAGTTATCATACAATGTCAGTTGAAAATCCACCACATCTTACAACAAAAAGATATATCCCCCACCCCCTCCCATTTCCATATTCAACAAAAAAGAATATATCACATGAATATAATATCTTATCATTCATATATATTACTAGCTTTATAGACCGTTACATTAACGGGTGCTAGAATATATGTGTGTTTGTCTTTATTTCTTTCTCTCTCTGTCTCCTTAGCCGCTTTTTCCTGTCCATTCTCCCTTATTTTTACTTCCCCTGTGTCCACCACCACCCCTTCACTGCTCCCCTTATCCAGCAGCAGCCCTTCTCCCTTTGTTTTACCTCCCCCCTGTCCATCAGCACCTCTTCCTGCTCCCCCTGTCCAGCAGTAAGCCTCCCTTCATTTTTCCCCCGTGTCCATCATCACCTCTTCCTGCTCCCTCTGTCCAGCAGTAGGCCTCCCTTCATTTCCCCCCTGTCCATCAGCACCTCTTCCTGCTCCCCATGTCCAGCAGTAGGCCTCCCTTCATTTCCCCCTCCCCCCGTGTCCATCAGCACCTTTTCCTGCTCCCCCTGTCCAACAATAGGCCTCCATTCCTTTTGCCCCCCCCGTCCATCATCACCTCTTCCTGCTCCCTCTATCCAGCAGTAGGCCTCCCTTCATTTCCCCCCCTGTCCATCAGCACCTCTTCCTGCTCCCCATGTCCAGCAGTAGGCCTCCATTCCCCCCCCCCCCGTGTCCATCAGCACCTCTTCCTGCTCCCCCTGTCCAACAATAGGCCTCCATTCCTTCCCCCCCCGTCCATCAGCACCTCTTCCTGCTCCCCCTGTCCAGCGGTAGGCCTCCCTTCATTTCCCCCCCTGTCCATCAGCACCTCTTCCTGCTCCCCTTGTCCAGCAGTAGGCCTCCCTTCATTTCCCCCCCTGTCCATCAGCACCTCTTCCTGCTCCCCCTATCCAGCAGTAGGCCTCCCTTCATTTTCCCCCCCTGTCCATCATCACCTCTTCCTGTTCCCTCTGTCCAGCAATAGGCCTCCCTTCATTTCCCCCCCTCCCCCCGTCCATCAGCACCTCTTCCTGCTCCCCCTGTCCACGGGAGTTAGTATAGGGCCGGTGTCTGCCATTCTCCCCAAGTCCTTGCACCCCCTCCCCCCTTCCCTTCCCACGGACCTGACTACCTACCCGGCGATTCAAGCAGCGTGTGCACCAGTCTTCACACGCTGCTTCGGGTCCTTCTACTGCCCTGATTTACTCTGGCACGTCCCTGATGACATCATCAGAGACGCGGCAGAGCAAATCAGGGAAGTAGAAGGGCCCAAAGCAGCGTGTGAATACTGGTGCACACGCTGCTTGAATCGCCAAGGTAGTCGGGTCCGCGGGAAGGGGGGTGAGCGGAAAAGGACTCTGACTCCTGTGGTCTGTCGCGGAGGGTGGTCAGGCTCCATTTCAGCCGCAGGGAAGGCTCACTGCCCCAGCTCCTTACCCGTCTGCAGCCCGGGCCAGGCCTCCCGCACTTTCTCAGCGGCCTGGCTTGCTCGGTTGTTGTTTTTTTTTACTCCGCTTCCTGCATTCGCTGCTCTCAGTGACTTAATAAGCGCGCATGTGCACTTGTCTTGCCACATCCCGACAGAAAAGGGATCAGGGAACAAGCGAGGCAAGTGCGCATGCGTGGCTAGCATTTTATTATTTAAGATTATTATTATTATAAACCAACCCTCCCCCTCCCCCCCCCGATCCACATGTAAGAATTAAAATTGGGAAAAGTGTAAATTAATCATAATAATAATCTAAAAATGGCCCCCACACATCCTTAAAGTTCTTATAATACCCTTTCTGAACTGCCAACGCTCTTTCCATTCTAAACACTTGACACACTGAATTCCACCAGAAACAGTAATTCAACCTTGTACCAAAATTGAAATCTTAAGTTAAAGAATTTAATAGAAAAACTTGTCTTCATACTTACACAAAATTTTACATGGCGGCCAAATTGGACACTTCTTTTGAATCCTCTCTTCTTTCAGCAGGTTCATCTGTCCCATTTTAGATTCCAAGAACTGCTTTGATATGTCCCAAGAGTTCAGGAATGAGGTGCCTGCCTACTGCACTAGAAGGGAAGATTAGGTACTTAACCTCTATAATCTTCTTTCTAGTAAATAGACACCTCGTTCCTGAAGCCCGCCCTGTCCGATGTTCATTAACCTGCTTACTGCATCAGACAAGCAAGAGAGTCCAATTTTCTTGTCTCTTTTCTTTATTGCATTCAGAGGGTATCCTTCAGAACCCTAAAACTGTTAGTGTAGGTGGTACTTGGATAGGTGGCTAGTTAGGTCCACCTCATTACATGGTTAAATGTTTATCTGTTCAGTGGTTCATGTTTTCAATATTAGGTTATGTGTTATGAGCAGGACAGATTTGTTTTCGAAGAAGATCCCCATACCCCATCCCTCTTTTGTTGCCTCTCTAGGGCTGATCATCTATTTTGATACAAACTGAGGAATCACCGGACAGCCCAGAGAGATGGGAGACGGAGCAAAGAAAATGCAAATGAGGCTCTCTACACAATTCTCACTGGAAGGGATTGACTACCCAAGAGTTCAGGAATGAGGTGCCTGTTTACAAGAAGGAAAATTAGTAAGGTATGTACCTTAGAGTACATGACTACTATTCAGTATAAACTACTTAAGATACCCTTGGAGAATATAAGTGGTATATAAATAATTTTTTTTAAATTGTGACTTTATACCTAACTTGAAAGAATTTGTGAAATCCTGAGATAAGGGAAACAAGACCTGGAACCTTGCTAGTTGTGTGCATTCAGACATTCAGTTAGAATTTTGAGTAGGGATAGACTAGTCTAAATAATGAGATGTGCTTATCATAATCCCGCAAACCTCTCATTGATTTTATATGGGTATTAGTGCAAAGAAGTCATAGTCATGGATCCTGATTTGTAATTGGTTGTGATTTCCCTGCGCTCATCCTGCTTCCTTATGTGAAAGATGCAATAAAGTGAGACGGGATGTGTTGAGAGGAATACAGATATTGAGATATTCTCGGGTGTGTTTGATGACCAAGGGGAATGACTCTAGTTTTAGAGGGGAAAATGCATTTCATTAATCACACAAAAAGCATTTAATAGCGAGCATTAAAGAAGAGCATGGGTTTTTTTTTAGCTGTGATATAAAGCCCAAGAAAATAAAAATTGAAGATATCAAGAAGGCAAAGAAGCGGAAACAGGAACATGAAGAGGTACTATAATACAAAAAGATTTTTATATGAAAAGTTTATTTAACACTTGTCTTGGTGACAGCCTGGAAAGTCAGGTCTTCCATTTGCCCACTGAGCGGGTGCTGCATAGGCAAGAACAATGCACGTATCCTACATACTATTCTATCAACAAATAGATTAAGGTAAGAGACCTTCGGTCAGACAATACAGAGTTTTATGTATGTAGACAATTCCACCATGTGGGTTCCTTTTGGACAGTTCTGCCTTAGCTGCTACTCATTTCTCCATCAATACACTGGTCCAAATTCTTCATCCTAATCCAGACTACTATTACATGCTCTCTAGAAGGTTCAGAGTTAAACTATTTATCTTTCCCAAGTTCCCCAAATGTAACCACATCAATCCTTCTACATAATTCACTTTCGCCATCTTTATCACTTAGTGCACCTCCTTTGTGACTGTTTACATATATGCATGCTCTTACCATGATAGACCTTTGCTTCTCTTCATTTCATTTTGGCAATGAAACAATCTTCCTGCTTAGAATTCTTTCCTTCTGCTCTTTCTTAAAACTCATTTCATCTATAATTATGTCCTTTCTACTGTTCATCATTCTATCCAACCTCCCTTTTTTGGGAGGATGAGAAGGACATCTGTGTGATGCTTTGATAAACTGGCCCTACTTTGACCCCATTCTTAACATTTACAGCTATAAACTGGACTGAGATTTCAAGCTTATTGTTTGCATGTGCTGTTGATTTTCTAACAATCCTCAGTTGCAGTTGTACACGGGATCAGGGAAATTACAGTTTCGACCCATTCTTTAGTTATAAGTAGACCAGGAGTGCCCAAAAGGTCGATCGCAAAGGCAACGCATGTCGATTGCAGAGCCCAAGATAGACTCATGTTACCTTTGTGTTCTGTTCTCCCTGCTTCCCCCGACGCCAGGCCAGGTGTGTAACAAGCGCTGGGCCCACAGCCGGGCCCCCGATGTCAATTCTGACGTTGGATAGGAAGTTCTGGGCCAGCCAATCTCTGCCTGGCTGGCCCAGAACTTCCTCTCCGATGTTGGGGGTGGGAGGGGAAGGCTGTGGGCCCGGCGCTTGTACACACCTGGCCTGGCGTCAGGGAAACGGGAAGAAATCGGCGGCGGTGGCTTGGGATGGGGGCAGGGAGAGAGAAAAAAAGCGAGGAAGGGGCAGGGAGAGAGAAAGAAAGAAAGAAAGAAATGAAGGGGGCCAGGAAGAGAGAAAAAATCGGACTCATGGAGGGACAAAGAGAGATATTGTTTGGGGAATGGAATGAGGTCTGGAGGAGAGGAAGCACGCAGGAGGCATAAAGAAAGAAATTGGATTTACAGTCAGAAGAAGGAAGTGCAACCAGAGACTCATGAGATCACCAGACAGCAAAGGTAGGAAAATTTATTTTATTTTAAATTTAGTGATCAAAATGTGTCCATTTTGAGAATTTATATCGGCTGTCTATATTTTGCACTAAGGCCCCCTTTTATTAAACCGCAATAGCAGTTTTTAGCACAGGGAGCCTATGAGCATCGGGGGCAGCGTGGGGCATTCAGCACAGCTCACTGTGCTAAAAACTGCCATCACGGTTTAGTAAAAGGGGAGGGGGTATATTTGTCTGTTTTTGTATAGTTGTTACTGAGGTGACATTGCATATTTTAAAGTCATCTGCCTTGACCTCTTTAAAAAAAAAAAAAACCTCGGAATATAAATGATTAACATTTTCTCTGCGTACAGCGTGGTTTGTGTTTTTAAAAATTTTATTGTTGGTAGGTCATTTTGGCTTGGTCATTTTAAAAGTAGCTCACAAGCCAAAAAAGTGTGGGCACCCCTGCAGTAGACATTAGATTTAATGTAATATGTAAAAAACCATTAATTTATCTGTAAAAGAATGGCTATTCATAGTGAAATCCAGAAAAGTTTAGACTTCTCATGAGGAGAAGACTTAAACTATTTCCCTGCGTCTCTCCTGGTAGTAGAAGACAATATCACCCATCTGGGCTATAAAAGCTGAAATCTCATAGGAGTTCAATGGCAAATATTGAATGCTAAACAGAGATTGCTGACTCAGTATGATGGAACAATTTGTAGCTTGCATTTCTTGTACTATAACTTAAACTTTTGTTTTCACTTGCTTAAATTGTTGAGTGATTCCAGCCCTAATGCAAACTAATTCTACCAAATTGAGGTGCTCAGTTTGGTAGGTTGAGAGGGTTACCAAATGTATGGAATGTTCTTGTGGAATATTCTACACTAAAACCAATACAGTCCCAGTAAGGTTTGTGAGTTTTCATATTTTTTCATCAGTCTGACAATGTAAAGGACATCACTAGGGCTAAAGCAGGTTACGAGACTAATAGAGACTTTCTGTAAACCTAGAGCTAAATCCAAGCAGCAGAATCTGCCTCTGTTTGGTGCATTTCTTTGTTCATAATGGAACTTCAAGTGGCTAATAAAAGCTACTGCAGTTTCCATCAGGAAGCTATAGAGTGAGATTTGGGCAAACTCCATTTTTCTGCCTTTGGTGATCTGCGATTGAGAGAGGCTTAGGTTTAGGTCCTAAATGTTCTGGTTATTTCAAACCTAAAATGAGAAAGAGACCAAAAAATATTCCAGGTACTAGATCATTCACATTGCAATCATTTAAATAATCTTTTCACATGAATGCTTTACCAACCCGGTGTTAGTAGAGAATCCTGATCCTTGTTGTCTCTCTTATCAGCTGTGATCTCTAGGTCACATCCTCCTCCTAATGTTCATTTCTGGCACTTTCATATTATTATTAATTTTTTTTTTTTTTTTTTTACAGAGCCTTTAACTTTCCTATTTTCTTTCTTCTTTCTGCAGGACATCAAACCCAAGAAAGTTAAGAGTAAAAACAAAGATTCCCATGCTGCCACCAGGAAGAAAATAAAAAAGGAAGAGGAACAAAAATGGAAATGGTAAATGGATTTTGGGATTTGGTTCAGCCTTTCTAGGCTTTTTTAATATTTACTATGAGCAAAGTATATAATAAAGATCCTTTATTCAAACAGACTTGATTCAACTACGAGAGATAATGTATGAAGTAATATTAGTCTTTCATCTAGTATCTGCTCTTTTATCTTTGTCTCCTAACTTCAGCAAAAGTAATGCACTGGTATTGCACAAGGTAGTCTTAAATACTGCACTGAATTTAAAAGCTAGGTGCCTATATAGGCGCAGGGCAGAGAAAGGGATTCCTTGATCAAAATTTATGAAAATGTGTGCAGGAGGGGGTTGGTTTCCCCAGAAATCAATAACAGGTGGAAATGTGAATAGAAGTAATTCACCCTGTCTCCCCATAAATCATTGTTATCCTTAGACAAGCATCCACGGAGCATCCGGTACGGACAGTGAAAAGTGTAGAATCACTTTAAGCTTTAACAAGCTTTTAGACTGCCCACATCGCGCATGCGTGAGTGCCTTCCCGCCTGACGCCAGCTTGCGAGGTTGTCAATTTTTTATTTTTTGCGGAGTGGAGATGTATCTCTTGTTTCTCTGTCGAGGTGCCTTCCCGTCTCTATTTTTTAATAAACTTTCCAGTTGCTATTCTTTTCTCTCTTTTCAAAGAAAAAGAAAATGAACTCTTGGACTTGCTTCAAACTTCATTCGAAGTTCAGCAGCCTTCACACAAATTTCCATCCTTTCTACCATGATCATCGATGCATTTTCTCCAGTGTTGCTACTCAATCCGGCTTGTCCTCGCTAGACTGTGTCTGACTCCAGGGCTACAAATTAGAAGAAGATAACTACTATTGCTTAATGTCAAAGTTTTTCTTCTTTTATTTCTTTCTTTGAATAGGTCTGGAGTCAGTCTTCCAGTGACTGGGACTTGCCGGAACCGATAGACATTGATATCTACTTCCATCGGTGGCATATTAGCATCAACTCCAGTTGATGCATGCCTTTCTGTAACCGATATTATCCCTGGACAAGCAGGCAGCATATTCTCACATTTGGGTGACGTCATCCACGGAGCCCCAATATGGACAGTATTAAAAGTGTGCGGTCACTTTAAGTTTTAAGAAACTTCGTGACTACCCGCACTGCGCATGCGTGAGTGCCACAGAAATATCTATAATAATAAAATGCTAAGCGCACATGCGCACTCTTACCGTATGCTTCCCTGATCCCTGATCTGTCAGGCTGTGGCAGTAGGAGTGCGCATGTGCGCCAGACAATCCTCCCTCTCTCCACCTCGCGCCACTGCAGAAATGGCTCCTCACTCGCTGCTTGGCTTCAGGATCACTTAATCCCTTGCCTCCGCCCCCCCCCCCCTCACTTTCCCTTCCCGCGATCCGACCGGCTCCCTTAGTCCCTTGCAATCTGACTGGCTCACTTAATTCCTTGCGGCCCCCCCCACTTAGTCCCTTCCCGCACCCCCCCCCCTCTTCCCGCGATCCGACCAGCTCCCTTAGTCTCTTCCCGCACCCCTCCCCTTCCCTTCCCATGATCTGACTGGCTCCCTTAGTCCCTTCCCACCCCCCCCCTCTTCCCTTCCCGCGATCCCGACAAACCTGCGACTCCAGCAGCATCTGCAGCACTCTACACACGCTGCTTCAGGGCCTTCTACTGCCCTGATTTATTCTGGCACATCCCTGATGACATCATCAGAGATGCGGCAGAGCAAATCAGAGCAGTAGAAAGCCCCAAAACAGCGTGCGTAGAGTGCTGCAGACACTGCTGGAGTCGCAGGCTTGTCGGGACCGCGGGAAGGGAAGGGGGGGCGGAAAGAGACTAAGGGAGCCGGCCAGACCGCAGGAAGGGAAAGGGGGGGTAGGGGAAACGCTGCTGCTGCACATGGAAGTAGTGTGGGGGGAGGGAAATGGAAGGAGAGGGAATGCTGATGTGGTTTCTGCACAGGGAAGTGGGGGGAGATAAATGCTGCTGCATAGGAGGCAAGGAGAGAGACAGACAGACAGAAAGAAAGACAGACAGTGGGAGGAAAGGAGACAGAAAGAAAAGAAGAAAGACACGGGGGCAGGGAGAGACACAGAAAAACAGACAGACAAAGGGGGCCAGGGAGAGAGACAGACAGAAAGAAAGAAAGACAGCGGGAGGAAGAGAGAGACAGAAATAAAGAAAGACAGACAGACATATATTCTAACACCCGTTAATGTAACGGGCTAAAATACTAGTGCTAACAGAATACTGGAGTACTATACCGAGATCCCACCAAAGTGCTGTTAGGTCACGAGCTTTCCCCTTTTTCTTCATAGAGATTTTTCTCTGGAGGACATTTCCTTTTAACTTAAAAAAAAAAGAACCAATTTATTTTATAGCCATAAGGCTTTCCGTTTTTATTTTTACAATTGGTTTTAGTTGTTAAAAAAGAAAGTGACAGGGAGCAACAGCAAGAGTCACTGGACAATGAAGTTACAAACTTATTTATTTTATGCGTGGAGCAGTCTCCTGGAAGAGGTGGTGGAGACAAAGATTGTGTCTGAATTCAAGAAAGCTATGTTACATGTCATTTATCAATATAATTAATATGAAGTAGTACTTCTTGTATGTTTTGTGCTAGGGTATTTCCTTTATGAAGTAAAGAAGTCTTGCAAATAATTATCATACTGAAAACTTTTTTTTAAGTCAAAGTGGCAGGTAGCTTTGTGGGATGGTCACTGGCATTTCTCTTTCTGTAAAGGTGGGAAGAAGAACGCTATGCTGATGGCATTAAATGGAAATTCCTTGAACACAAAGGTCCCATCTTTGCTCCGCAATATGAGTCACTACCAGATAAAGTGAAGTTTTACTATGATGGTGAGTATTGTTGCCCATTGTGTGGAACTTGATGGCATAGAATAAATATACTACGTAGCTTAAGGTTGGACTCCAGGAAAGTAAAGTAGATTAGAAACTGGTTTTGTGATGGGCAGCACAGGATAGCATTTAAAGGTATTTATTTCAAGGAACGAGGGGGGGATAAATCCTGGATCTGTTTCTCCTTTCATGAGCAATACTGAAGAGATTGTTTTTATCCAAATGATTCTAAAATCTCTAGTAGAGTTGGCATTCTAGATGATATAGACATAAATGATCCAAGGAGACCTAAGTAGACAAGATTTAAGCAGCTACAGTTGTACAAAAAGTACAGTCATGTGTTTTTGCAGTACAAATGTCTAAGCCCACTTTCCCAGGGCACTTCCTGTTTGGGTAAAGAACCTCCTATTATCACAGTCTGGAAAAACTGGATGCAGTCCCAATTAGGTTTCTCTAAAAGGGAGCAGCATACACTGTGGGGCTAAGGGGATCCCAGTCATGTAAAGAAAGAATCTTCACAACAGAAAAGTTAAGTTGCTGAAAACTAGAAAATCTGCTTAAGGTTTTGCCCTCTGCACATCCATGTTTTATCAAAATAAAAGCTAGATTGTTAGAACAGCAGCAGCAAATGATTAGTTATCTGGGTGTACTGATAAGTATTCATTGCAGTTTTCCTGTAGTAATTGTAACAGGAATTAGATACTGTGGGCCAGCTGGTTGTGAAAGCTGACCAGTTGGGTTGATACTGGTAGTAAATGTTCTAATGGCTGCTGAATTTCCAGGGAAAGTCGTGAAGCTGAGCTCCAAAGCTGAAGAAGTTGCGACTTTCTTCGCAAAAATGCTTGACCATGAGTACACTACAAAAGAGATCTTTAGGAAAAACTTCTTCAAAGACTGGAAAAAGGTATGGTGGTTGACAAATTAGAACCTAAACATCAATGGTATGGCTGCATTGGACTTCCAGACAGAAGTCATATAAGGGCCTTGGATTCCCCTTCAATTAACTTTCCAGCTCCCAGCACCTCCCTCTCCCCAAACCAGATTTTCATAATTAAACTCAATATCATTCCTCACCCCCCCTGATTTTAAATATTTTGTATAATCGCTTAGTATTACGATAGGCGATATACCAAATAACCATGAAACTTGAAACACATATTTGGACGGTATACTTTTTAATATTAAACAATTAAACTTCCTGTTTGTTTTTCTGTTTGTGTGGCTGTTAGATCTATCTTGCTTTGGCTGCAGCTATTCTTTGCGGTTCCTTTTTCAGAAAATGCTGCCCTAGGCAACCACCTAGTTTGCCTAATGGTTAAAGCCATCCCTGTTTCCAGGAAGGTTGGTATTACCTGTAAAAACATAGATGAGCACAGGGAGGCTTCTTGTTTTGGACAATAGTCTCACTAATTTTGGTGGCTTTATGGACTATGATAAAACTTAGCAAGAAAACATGAAAGAGATTTAGGGTATTTGAGTCTTACAGAAGATAAATATTTACATGACCTACCAGTAGAGGACGTAGGTAGAAGCCAAGATTGTGGTAGATTTTGGACATGGTTGACGCAGATATGGAAGACATTGATGGAAAGAGAGTTGAGAGGTAGAAGACAGTTGGGAACAGGGAGAGCTGGTGTTGGTTTCTATATGGGGAATATTTACCATATATACTCAACTATAAGTCGAGAAATTTTGGTCCAAAAAAGCACCAGAAAAAAATGGTCATCTTATTTATGCAACCCTATCTGAGCCAGTACCTCTCTTCCTCCCTTTCACCTCTGCTGGAAAGCTGCTCCCTCCCTCCAGCCCAAGAATCCCCACCATGCTTACTGTGTAGGGTACCTGCTAAAAATAGCTTCAGTGTCACAACAGAAATTCTCTAATATTCTCTCCCAGCAAACAGGAAGTAAATCAACTACAGGGGGAGCGAGGTAGGATTTCTGAGTTGTTGGCGGCAACAGATTTCCGACAGAGAAGGAAGGGAAGGAGAGAGAGGTGCTGGTCTGGATAAGACAGCGTATCGCAAACTGTGTGCCTCCTGAGATTTTAGGTGTGCCACATGATGCTGAGGAGGAGGAGAAGTGTCAGCTGACTGCCTACAGGACATGCCTCTCACGGTGAGAGGCACATTCTGTAGGCAATCAGCCAGCGCCTCTCCTTCTCCCCTTCTTGCACCCCCCACTGGCGGCTCAGGGCCTGTCTGGAGGATCTTCGCACATGTGCGGACATCAACGTGATGACATCATGTCGACGTCCGCTTACTTCTAGATGCCACGGCCATTCCATCTAGTGTGTCATAGCTTGACAAAGTTTGCGAGACGCTAGGATAGAGTCTACCTATGCATGGGTCAAGGATTCTATTTTTGGATCTAAAACTGCTCTTAAGCTAAGCTTGGGATTGACCTAGAATCAAATATATTCAGGATGTTCCTCTACTCAGGGTGGTAGAAACAAACAAAAAAAAGAATTCCTATTACATAGGATGAATGGGGCCTCTGATCCTTCCTTATCCTGATAAACCAGTCCAAACCAGTGGTTTGCATACCCCCTGCTAGCAGATGGAGGTAGAGAACTAAGTTTTTTTGGTGATATATTATCATAAATTGCATTGGCTCCTGATAGTGTTTATTTAAATTAGGATATATTTATTATAAGGCGTTGTATGGTTTACTCCCAAGGTACTAGATTGACCAACTTTGGTTGGTTATTTCAGAATGTTTATTACATACCACTTTTTATTTTGCTTTTCCTTCTTTATGGGGTTGTAGGCATGAAAAATATGTAAGTCAGTTACTTTCTTAATATTTAACCTTTGGGGATGCAGAATTTCGTCCATTGTTTGTACAGTCTGGTTCATATATGCAGATTAGGAAATTATTAAAAACCTATTTGCTAAATTTTTATTTTATATGTGTTTATATGACATAATTTTGTGATAATGTTTTTATATGCAAATTGTATAAATGTAATTTGCTGATTATGTTCAGCTTTTTATTGCTGTAAATCGCATAGAACTGAAAGATTTTGCGATTCATAAATAAATTTTTATGTTGAGCTAATACAGCCTGGAACTCTCCAGTATTTCTAGTGCAAAAGGCATATGAATCTTGACCAGTGGGTTGGTTATTCACCTCTAATCACAAGTTGTGTAGAAAGCGCCATCTATCTTTTTTAGCTCCGCCTCCACTATCCCTGCTCTGTGTTCAGTGCTCCTCAGTTTCTCATTCTACATACGGCGAAACGGCTCTTAGATGTGCTTAACTTAAGGCACTGTTTATAGAATCCGGCTTCAGTGTATGGAGATCTTCAAAATTTGTTGTCATTGATTTCAGCATTAACAGCACTCTTCTCCATTGTGTTACTATGCATTGCTTCAGGATTATTACTAACCGATTGTTAATTTTCATTTGTTTAGCCAACATCGCTAATTCTTTTGAGGTAGCAATAAGTTTGGTTGTCTCAGATGGTAAACCAGTGCCAAAATTGTCTGTCACATTCGTGTGATAAACCAGGATTCAGGTTATGACATAAACATCCAATCCATATGTATTCTTGAAAAGCAGTCATCTTATTGCTGACGTGTGTAATAAACACATGATGTTGCACAGTAAACTTCTCCAGAATCAAATCAACTTCACTGTCAAATTTATGTTTTCAACCAGGTATGTAGTAGCTGTGGTTGCTTTGATCATGTGTCCAGAGTTCAGCTGTCATTCTGATCTGCAGCATTAGAGCTAGCTTGTTAATAAGTGAAGCCTTCTCTTTCTCCACAATGCCATCAAGATGATGAGAGACAATTGACTCACAGAGCATGATTTGGTCCAGGTCAGCATTCCCATATTTTGTGCCAGTGAACTTCAGTGCTAAATTTCTGAATCCATCCCCATGAACAATTTTTAAAAAAAAGGCCTGATATCTGTTACATGGCAACTACAATGTCTGCCACTTCAGATTTGACATTTGATGGAACTTGACAGTGAAAAGCCTGGTGTAGCTGTAATTTTTGTTGCTGGTGTATATTTTCCACAATAGTCCATATGGGCCCATAAGTCATATCATATGTTTTCCACTGGAGAATTGTCTTACATCTTCAGCAAAGTACAAATAGAACTTGTACGGCATCCGCTATCACTGGATGATGTCCAACAATGCCACAGAGGTGACTTACATCAACCAACACATAATGAGAACAGCAAAGTTCATGTGGATTTTCTCAGCAGGTATCTCCTAGATCCAAGGGAATGAAAACTGAGTCCCTGAACATTCCAGCTACTGTAGGAGCATTGGGGTCCTACATGCTGCAACCTGTTGGTGGTACGTTGGAATGCAAAGTGTGCCCTATTTTACAACTTCTGGAAGGAATTTGGCTCATCCAGAATCGATGCTACAAAGGGAGCCACACTGTGTTCTTACCCTGGCCTCTCAACAGTTGGGTATTCAACAGAGCATCCAAGCTTTTGTTTCTCCTTATCCCTGTGGCCCAGGACTGGTCCCATCTTTCTCGGTATACAAAACTGATATGCCTGCTGTTGGGACCCCTGCTGGCTCTCTACAAGGGCCTACTGAGGCAGGGACCAGTAGTCATAGAGGATCCAGATGGCTTATGGCATGGCTATTGATTAGTATTGCCCGAAAAACAAATATTACTTGGCTTTGGTCACTGCCTTGCTTCTCAAGGCTTTCAGGGAGTCCACATCTCTAGCATATCTCCAGTTCTAAAAGATTTTTGAACAGTGGTGTGTTAAATGTGAGCTCTCGCCACGGCAAGTAGAGTTGTCTGTTCTCGCCTGTCTGCAGGAGGATCTGGCACTAAACTCTCTGAAAGTTCTGATGGCTGCTGTTTCTGGTTTTTAGGGCAAAATGGAGTGCGGAATGTCAAGTCCTTGGCATAAGATGCAGATGATGTGCTTTTTGCACATTAGTCAAACATAGTCCCCTCTGTGAATTGTTTTGCTCCAATGGGATCTCCAACCTGGTTCTCATTGACTTGATGAGAACTTTCTCTGAGCCCTTGAAACAGGTCAGGAAGGATCTTACTCTGAAGGCGGCAGTATTCCTAGTCATGATTTACTCAGTTTTGTTGAGATCCTTATTTGTCAATTAAGGATGAGGTAGTCTTTTACAGTTCTGTCCTCCTTACCGGAGGTGGTTTCTCCTTTTTATATCATATCAGGTGGTGGCTTTACCAGCCCCTTTTTGTGTAAAGGCAACTTGGATCCAAACTAGATGTCCAAATTGGAGTGTTTCTCTAGTACTTGCAGGCCACAAATTCCATCTGGAAGTCTGATAAGTTTTTTGTTTTATTTCAGGGTCTGCGTAAGAAGAAAGCTACATCCAAGTCTTTCATTATGCATTGAATTAAGGTGACTATGGAAGCGACCTACATCCTGTGGTAGAAAACAGTTCCAGAGGAGCTGTATGTACATTGCACACAAGTGCAGGCGATCTCCTGGGCAGCCATGATTTGTTTTTTGTTGTATTCTATTGTAAAGCACTACAACAGTGTATTGCAAACTGCACCGAGCACACTAGTGTGCCTCCTAAAATTTCAGGTGTGCCGCGAGACACTGGGGAGGAGGCAAGAGGCACATCCTGTAGGCAGTCAGCCAGCATCAATGCCTCTCCTCTCTGTGCGTCTTTCCTGCCGGGACCCCTCACTGGTGGCTCAGGGCCCATCTGGAGGGCCTTTGCGCATGTGTGATGACGTCACATCAATATTGTGCACTTCCGGTATATCTTGAGATATGGCCACTACATTTAGTGTGCCATGGGTTGACAAAGTTTGCGGGATGCTGCACTACAAGATTGCTATGCTGCTTTTGGCAGAGCTCTGATTCAGGGGGTCTTCTTTTTCCTTCACCCAGTAAGATATAGCTTGTATACATTCCATTGGTCTGGTCCAGCAGGATAATAAGATGAAATTTATTTATGCCTATTAATTTCCTGTCTTTGAATCCTGATAGACCAGTCCAGGATCTGCCCTGGAGACTTTGGCATTAAGGAGGTTTCTGATGTACTTGCCTGCCTGCCTTAGTGCCTATAGCATACATTGGTTTTCACGTTAATTTTGTATTTTCTATCCCACCCATTGGACTAGCCTTTTATTATTGAAGTTGGTAATGCATTCTGCCATTTCTCCTCAAGGGTCAACAGGGTGAAATCTAGTTTTCACTTTTCTGCTGCATTGGTATCCTGGAGAATTCCAAGCTGTACCAGCTCTTGTACTAGTGATGTCACTGTAAGACTTTGGTTCTCTACCTCAGTCTGATGGTAGGGGGAGTATAACCCATTGTCTGGTCTGGTCTAGTATGATTCAAGAAAAGAAAATTAACAGGTTTGAATAAATTGCACCTTATTTCATGTCATTTATTATGTTGCTGTGTAAATTTGAAGTATCATGTGTATTTATTTACCTGTAGTTATTACAGATTTTGTAAGAAAAATATTACATGTTTCATTTTCCTGGTCTGGTTTACCAGTTTTAACTTAAATCCTAATACCTAGCCATGTTCCCCCCACCTTGTTTCAAAGAGAATATAGTAGAGAAAGTGGTGAGGTTTCAGGGAGGATTTGGGTCCCCCAATATTGAACATAATAAAATGAATCCCACAGTGGGCAGTAAATGAGGAAAACTATATTCTGTATCGCTTGATAGACCGGTATAGTTCCTTACGGATGGGTATTATACTGAGATCAAACTTGTATATCAGTTTAGCATCTCCTCTACTAATCCAGTCTTCCTCAGTCTCCAGTAGCAGGTGGTAAGGCTAATTTCGGCTCCCCTCTTAGCCTTGTTGAAACTTTGTTTTTGGACTCCTGGTTCCCCTTTTGTGCTGGATAGAGCTTGGACGGGTCCTATTTGGGGATCCGTTCGACCTCGGGGGTGTTAAACCCAGCGGGTCTCATGCTGGGTCCCTTCCTCTACCTCCCCATATTTTTGTAGAGGTTTCTCAGCCGGCGGCCTGACCCCCCTGGTTGGTCACCCTCCAGCTGTAAAAAAAACACAAAAAACAACCCATAATCCTGAGTTGTGCTGGTCTAAAGGGCTAAATTCCCTTTATAACTGCCTTTTTCTGTGTTTTTCTCATCTAACCAGCACTTTTTCTTGTAGCTAGGGTGCTTTCCAGCACAATGAGCACTTTTAAAGGGAAAAAGTGCTCATTGTGCTCCAGATACTTGGTACTTGCAGCCGGCCTGTGCAAGCGTTGTGCAGGCCGGAGCGATGGGGAAGCCTCATCAGCAGCGGAAGCTGGCAGCCAGGGCACCCCGCCGCATGTACCTCGTGAGTCGGGTTCGGATTGCGGGGAAGCCTGGGCTTCCTCCGACGCCCACGCGGAAGGTTCCCCAGCCACCAACGGTCAGGGAGAAAAGGATTCACTTACCGCCGGAACAGCTGGGGATTTCCTTTTCACGTCGGTTGGCTCCTCGGCCTCAGCGTCAGGAAAGTCCCAGGCTTTTCAGATGCAACAGGCTGCAGGAGCTCTGATTTTGGCGGTTTCAGGGCCAATTTCGGCGGGAGCCTCCTCTTTCATTTCAGTTACCTTAGGTGACCTTCCCCCTGTTCTGGAAATGCAGGGGCAAGGTATGGCAGGGTCCCCTGCTGCGGCAGGGAGTCCCTTGGGGCAGCCGGGGGGTTTTCCCCCTGAATTTTTGTTAACAGTTTATAAATCTTATATATTGGCGACAGGAGGTTCCATGTCCACTCTGGGGGTCTTGGGGGGGTTCCCTCAACTTCTTCCCCGGAGCGGCCCTACACAGCAGCAGTTTTGCCCCCCTCTACTCCTCTCTCATCCAAACGCCCAAGGGTCTCTTGGGATGAGGATTTTTGCCCAGAGGAGCAAGATGACATAGACGAGGACCTGGAGCCTTGGGGAGATTTTCAGGATCCTCTTGGGGGGCTGGATTCCGCCAGCGAGGGTTTCCAGCACCCCCAAGCTGGCGAAGATGCGTCTGGTGCGCATTTTCCAGCAGGAAGAGCTTCATGAGTTGATTTTGCAGGTCTCCTCGGTTTTGCACTTTAAGGACACCGTGTTGGAGCCCCCGCGTACGGTGGACTCCTTGCTTAAGGGGATCTGCTCTGCTTCCCGCTCTTTTCCTATGCATCAGGATATTTGGGATATTATACTCATACAGTGGCAGGTGCCAGAAGCCCCTTTTCATTTTACACGCTCTATGGCCCACCTGTATCCCATTCCTGAAGGGGATATGGACACTTTGAAGTCACCCGTAGTAGACGCAGTGGTCTCGGCCATTTCTAAGAGGCATACTGTACCTGTTGAGGGCGGTGCGGCCTTGTCCATTGGTTCAAATGGAGGTTTCATCAGTTGAGTAAGAACAATATTGAGGTCCCAAACCACTGGAGGTGGTTTGAGAGGAGGTTTGTCATTGAAAGATCCTTTCATGAATCTGGAAACCACAGGATGAGCAGAAGAGGTTTCCCTTTAATAGGCTGATGGAAAGCAGCAATTGCACTAAGATGGACTCGGATCGAAGTAGACTTGAGACCAGACTGAGAAAGGTGCAACAGATAGTCCAAAACTAAAGTGGTGTTTCTCATTGGCCTCACTTCTGCTCGACGAGTCAGTGAGCTTCGAGCGTTGGTTGCAGATCCGCCTTTTACAGTGTTCCATCATGAGAAGGTGGTTCTTCGCACTCATCCGAAATTCCTTCCTAAAGTGGTCTCAGAGTTTCATCTCAACCAATCCATTGTTCTTCCAGTGTTTTTTCCTAAGCCTCATTCTCATCCTGGAGAATCAGCTCTTCATACTCTGGACTGTAAACGTGCTTTGGCATTTTACTTGGAACGCACCAAACCGCACAGAACTGCTCCTCAACTTTTTGTCTCCTTTGATCCGAACAAGTTGGGACGTCCTATCTCTAAGCGTACCATCTCCAATTGGATGGCGGCTTGTATCTCATTCTGCTATGCCCAGGCTGGATTTCTTCTTCACAGTAAAGTCACAGCCCATAAGGTCAGAGCAATGGCAGCTTCTGTGACTTTCCTCAGGTCTACACCTATTGAGGAAATTTGTTAAGGCTGCCACTTGGTCCTCGGTTCATACCTTCACTTCTCATTATTGTCTGGATACCTTCTCCAGACGGAATGGACAGTTTGGCCAAACAGTATTGCAAAATTTATTCTCCTAAGTTGCCAACTCTCCCACCATCCCACTTTGGTTAGCTTGGAGGTCACCCACTTGTGAGAATACCTGCCTGCTTGTCCTGGGATAAAACACAGTTACTTACCGTAACAGGTGTTATCCAGGGACAGCAGGCAGCTATTCTCACATCCCACCCACCTCCCTGGGTTGGCTTCTCTGCTAGCTATCTGAATTGAGGAGACGCGCCCTGTGTACTGGGCGGGAAGGCACTCGCGCATGCGCGGTGCGGGCGACTCGAAACTTCGAGTTTCTTCAAGCAAGTCTGCTTGTGAGGCATCCGCATCGGGGCTCCGTTGGATCACGTCACCCACTTGTGAGAATAGCTGCCTGCTGTCCCTGGATAACACCTGTTACAGTAAGTAACTGTGCTATCTCAACTCTCTTGGGTCCTGGAGGCTTTCCATCTCTCGGGCTTATGTGAGGGTTTGGCGTCTATTTGAAGAGTGGTGTGATGCGCGCGGGGTGGTGTCTTTTCGCGCTTTCCTGCCTAATATCTTAGAGATTTTGCAGGATGGCCTGGATAGGGGACTGGTTTGGTCTTCTCTCCGGGTTCAGCTTGCAGCCTTGTCAGCCTTTTGGGAGTTAATGAAAGGTCAGTGTTTGACTGCCATTCCTGATGTGATTCGCCTCTTGCGGGCGGCCCAGTTGCTCAGGCCTCCTATGCGGCCCTCTGTTCCATCTTGGAATCTCAATCTGGTTCTGTCAGTTCTAGTGCACCCTCCTTTTGAACTGTTGGGCAACTGCTCTTTGAAGGACCTTACTCTTAAAACGGACTTTTTGGTGACTTACTTCAGCTAGACGTGTTTCTCAGCTGCAGGCTTTCTCTTGTAGGGCTCCCTTCTTGGAGTTTTCTAGGGAGTGAGTTGTCTTGAGGCCTGTTCTTCTTTTCTGCCAAAAGTAGTTTCTCCTTTTCATGTCAATCAGTCTGTAGTCCTCCCGGTGTTGGGTATTCAGGTGGGCTCTTCTGAGCAAAATCAGCTGCGCAAGTTGGATGTCTGTCGGGTCCTTCACTCTTATGTGCAGAGGACCCAGGAGATCAGGAAATCAGATCATCTCTTTGTCCTTCTAGCGGGTCCTCATAAGGGGGAGGGTGCTTCTAAGGCTACTATTGCGTGCTGGATCAAGGAGACTATTGCTTCCGCTTATCTTCTTCTTTTTTTTTTTTAATTCTTTATTCATTTTTTAATCTTACAACAAGAAAATGGTGGGTGGGTTGGGAATAAATTTATTTATTTGATGTTATACTAGAAAGAAATTCAAGTGATGTATTTAGTTTTAAATGTTTTACTATTTGTACACTTGTTGTTCCATTATCTTCTGAAGAAGCCTGTTCCAGAATTTCTCAAGGCTCATTCCACTAGGGGTCAGGCAGCTTCTTGGGCTGAATCTTCTCTAGTGCCTCTAGTGGATATTTGCAAGGCTGCAGTTTGGTCTTCTCTGCATTCCTTTGTCAGACACTACCATGTGGATGATCAGGCGCGTCGGGACGCGGTATTTGGTGAACGTGTTCTGGTGTCGGCCCTTCGGGGGTCCCACCCTTTATGGGTACTGCTTTGGTATGTCCCATCCGTAAGGAACTATACCTATCTATCAAGCAATACAGAAGGAGAAATTAGGTTCTTACCTGCTAATTTTCTTTCTGCTAGCTTGTAAACCGGTATAGTTCCCCAGCCTATCTATCTTTGTGCAGTGATTGCGGGTTTTTGCTCGCATACAGATTTTGAATTTTTCTGCGGATTCTAGTATTTTTCTAGGGCCGGGGAGAAGTAAGAACAGTGGCTATGGCTGAGTTGGCTTAGCTGGTGAGCTGTGGGGATGTTTTCTATACCAGGTTTATGTTAATACACATGTTCCAACAGTGGTTTATAAGTATTTGTTGTTTTTCTCCACTCCTGTTCTGAGTGTTATACTGTTTTCAGTTAAGAATTTTCCTAGGTTCTGCTTGGCTATTCGGCAGACTGGATTAGTAGAGGAGATGCTATACTGATATACAAGTTTGATCTCAGTCTCCACCTGCTGATATCAGTGAGATATAATACCCATCCATAAGGAACTAGGTCTACAAGCTAACAGAAAGAAAATTAGCAGGTAAGAACCTAATTTCTCCTTTTCAATACTGTCAAGCTACTCTGTGCTGTATAAGATTAATGAGAGTGAACAGGGGGAAATCATGTGTTGATGACTTTTTGACCAGGAAATGACATCAGAAGAAAGGACAGCCATCACAAATCTCAACAAGTGCAACTTTAATGAGCTGAGTCAGTACTTCAAAGAGCAATCTGAAGCAAGGAAACAAATGACTAAAGAAGAGAAACAGGTGGGTTCCCTCATTCTAGAGCTCAAATCATGAATAAACCTGATTTCATTAATGGATGTTTGCACTGGATTTATCATGAAGACCTACTACTAAACCATGAAAAAAAATTACTTGTATTTTAAATTGTTTTAAGGCATCTCCATTTTAAATCCCTCTCCTTGCCTTTGATGGAAATGAGAGGTGTCAGTATTGTAGAGCATAGAAGAAGATGTATGTTTTTGTTGTTGTTGTTATTTTAAATATCTGGGTGAATTCCAGATAGAAACAAGTGATCATAGAGTAAATGTACAAACATTCAGTATAACAGCCACTTAAAAAGCTTTTTAAAGTCATTAATTTTCTTAGGAAACTTGAAGATATGCATAAACAACCAAACATCTAAATATAACATAGAAACATGATGGCAGATAAAGACTAAATGGTCCATCCAGTCTGCCCATCCACAATATCCAACTATTTCCTCCTCCCAAAGAGATCACACGTGCCTGTCCCTTTCTCCTGATCCTATCACCTCTTAACTTCATCTATGCCGTCTCATTCCAGAGCTTCCTTTCAAATGAAAAAGACTTGCCTCATGCACATTTATGCCATGTAGGTATTTAAACATCTCTTATCATATCTCCCCTCTCCTGTCTTTCCTCCAGAGTATACATATTGAAATCTGTCCCCATACATCTAATGATGAAGACCACCAACTATTTTAGTAGCCTTCCTCTGGATCTACTCCATCCTGTTTATATCTTTTCGAAGGTGCTGTCTCCAGAATTGTACACAATATTCTAAATGAGGTCTCAACCAGAGTCTTATACCAGGGGCATCAATACCTCCTTTTTCCTACTGGTCATACCTCTCCCTATGTACATTAGCATCCTTCTAGTTTTCGCTGTTGTCTTTTCAGCCTGTATGGCCACTTTAAGATCGTCACATACTATATCACACCCAAGTCCAATTTATCTCTCATGCACAAAAGTTCTTCACCCCCTAAACTGTACCGTTCCCTCTGGTTTTTGAAGCCCAAATGCATGACCTTGCATTTCTTAGCATTAAATCTTAGCTGCCAAATTTCAGACCATTCAAGTTTTGCTAGGTCATTCCTTATGCTATTCACAACATCAGGGGTGTCTTAACTCTATTTCAGAATTTGATATCAACCGCAAAGAGGCAAATCTTACCTGACAGCCCTTCAGCAATATCGCTTACAAAACTATTAAACAGAACAGGCCCAAGAACCAAACCTTGAGGCACACCACTGGTAACATGCCTTTCCTCAGAGTGATCTCTTTTGACCACTACTCTCGTGGCATTCCACTGAACCAGTTCTTATCCAGTCTATCACTTTGGGACTCATACCGAGGGCACTCAGTTTATTTATTAGACGCCTTTGTGGAACACTGTCAAAGGCTTTGCTAAAATCTAAATACACCACATCTAGCACACCACCTCTATCCAATTCTCTGGTCACCCAGTCAAATAAATTGATCAGCTTTGTTTGACAAGACCTAGTGAATCCATGTTGCCTCGGGCCCTGTAATCCACTGGTTTCCAAAAAGTCACTATTCTGTGCTGTAAAAGTGTTTCCATTAATTTACATGCCACAGAAGTCGGACTTACCAGCCTGTAGTTCCTTACTTCCACTTTTGTGGAGCGACACCTCATCCACCCTTCTCTAGTCATCCGGTACCACTCCCTTCTCTAGAGAAGCATTGAAAAGGTCAGCCAGCGGAGCCACCAAAATTTCCCTAAGATCCTTCAGTATCCTCAGATGTACATCATCTGGCCCCATCACTTTGTCCACCTTTAGTTTAGCTAACTCCTCATGAACACAATTCTTTGAAAATCGATCAGGAACTACCGCACCTCCATCCCTATTTGCATTTGTCTTCTGAAGTCATATTCTGGTACTTCAGCTTTGAACACGAAACAAATATTTGTTAAACAATTCATCCTTATCTGTTTCAGCTTCTACATATTTCTCCCCTTCACCTTTGAGCCTCACAATGCCACTTTTGCACTTCTTCCTATCACCAATGTATCAAAAAAGGTCTTTCTTTACCCCCCCCCCCTTAATATTAATCTTGCAGTAATGCTTGCTAAATTGAAATTAGTAGAGGTGTGCCTCAGGTTGACCCTGTCAGCATTACTGTTTAATATCTACATGGCATCTGTTGGGCAGGGTGTCCAGAATCTGGGAGTTCATTACATTATTTATGCAGATGACATCCTCTTTTTCTTTCCTATGGATGGTGATCTTCAGAAAAGATTGAATGAATGTATGATTCAGCTTTGTGAATGGTTGTCCCAACATGGTTTGAAGTTGAATGTGAACAAAACAGAACTTATGATAGTAGAGAGGAAGGATGAAGCTAATGGGAGAGAAAGTGTTCATGTTATGGATGAAGAGAAAAGGTAAAAGATCATATTACAGTGTTGGGTTAGATTCAGCTTTATGGGAAGACAAATTGGATGTATTATTCAGAAAGGTTATGCCCAACTTCGCATGTTATATCGGCTAAAACCATTTTTGAATACGTATGATTTTCGAACTGTGACCCAATCTTTGCTTTTGACAAGGTTGGACTACTATAATTCCTTGTTTCTGGACTTGCCTAAAAGAAAATTGAAGGTTTTGCAGGTGGTTATGAATTCTGTAGCTAGAATGATTAGTTGGGTAACAAGGTCAGGCCATATATCCCCCCACATTGAAAAGCTTGCAGTGGATGCCGATTGAGCAAAGAATGCAGCTTAAAGTGCTGTTCCTGGTACATCAAATAGTATATCAAACCGTGCCACTCTGGTTTCAATCTTTATAGAAGATTTATAAACCTCCAAAGGCAGTACGATCTGAGGGGAAAATGAAATTGGTAGCATTGGCAGCTGATAATATAAGATATGTGGCAACTCAACTTCAAATGTTTTCCATTGCCGGAATATCATTGGAACAATCTTACTAGGCAATTAAGATTATGCACAGATTATTACAACTTTAAGAAGATGTTGAAAACCAAACTGTTTGTAGGCACATATTTCCGATTTATATCCTACAGTGTTGGCCATTTCTTGTATTCTTTTGATATGTTATTATTGCAAATTTGATTTTTATTTGTGTTGATGTTTTCAAGAATGTTTTCGTACTGTTTTGTTTTTCTTGCTTTGTGTATATTTAATTGGAAACCACTCTGACTCCAGGCAGTATATTAAGTTTTTAAATAAAAAACTAAATATTATGTCAGCTATTTTTTTTTTCTTCCATTTGCATCTTTGCTTTCCTCTCTTAACTTTTCCAGCTATTTTAGCCTGTCTTCCTTTTTCTATGATCTTTTGTAGTTTATGAAACTAACCTCTTTTTCCTTATCTTTCAGCTACTACCTTTGAGAACCAAATCGGCCGCCTTTTACTTTTACTTACTTTCCTTATAAAATGGTTTGTTGCCCTTACAATAGCTCTTTTCAGTTTTACCCACTGCTTTCCTTCCAGATGTTCCCATCCAGACAACAATTCCTCTCTACACCTGTCTTAATATTAAACCACACCTTGCAGTGATCTCTGGATGCCAGATGATTACCCACTGGAACATCAGAAACAGTTTCCCCGTTTGTAAGCACTAAATCCAGTAATGCTCTTTCCTGCATGGGTTTCATTACCAGCTACTGGAACAGTTCTTGTAAAGAATCCAATATCTTCCTACTTTAGAAAACCCCGAAATAGGGATACCCAAATCAATATCTGGCATGTTAAAGTCATCTATTAGTAAAACTTCCCCTTTTCTAGCTATATTCTGAATGTCTACTATTAAATCTCTGTCCACTTCAGTCTGTGAAGGAGGCCTGTATATCACACCAATTGAAATACATTTTCTATTCCTTCTTTCTAGATTGATCCACAGTGCCCCTTCCTTACCCTGCAGACCTTCCATATGTAGGTGTTCTAGGGGTGGAATTGGGATAGGATTGGCACTTGTGCATCTTTAGCGTCCCTCCAGACCAGAATAGAAACAGATGGGTTTATGCTCCTCTGCCAACAGGTGGAGACTGAGACACTAAACTTTTGGCTACAGTACAAGTGGGCTGTGCAGTCCCTATTACAATCAGTCTCCAGCAGGTGGAGTGTTAAGCTTGTGCAGTCTGTGCTGAGGTTTGTTTGGGCCTGCTGGATCTGATTTAGTGAATCTTTCTTGTCCATTTGCTGTCCAAACAGAGCTTGGGGGACCCTATCGGGGGTCCTTCTAACCTTGGGGGGTGCCACACTCTGAAGGGTCGAGTAACTCATCCCATTTCCCCCACCTCCCCAGGATTTCTGAATTTAGAGGAGCCTCAACTGTACGCCTGGCCACCTGTTCGGCACAGACTACAGTTTAGAGTGTCTGTGGGGTCTGCTCTCTTGAGACACATAAGAACATAAAAAGCGCCATCTCCGGATCAGAGCTTCAGTCCATCTAGTCCGGCGATCCGCACACGCGGAAGCCCTGCCAGGTGTATACCTGGCGTAATTTTTAGTCACCCATATCCTTCTATGCCTCATAACATAAGACATAAGAAGTTGCCTCCGCTGGGTCAGACCAGAAGTCCATCGCACCCAGCAGCCCGCACCAGCGGTGGCCCAGCAGGTCTATGACCTGTCAGGTGTTCCTTGACTTAGCCCTATGATCCCCCTTTTTCTTCTATCTATACTCTTCCTAACCTATCTCTACTTTTATCTGTACCCCTCAATCCCCCTATCGTTCAGGAATTTATCCAATCCTTCTTTGAATCCCAAGAAATAAAAGGAGCATACAGTGGTCCTGAGGTCGCCATGTTTGTACGATGTTATGAGTGGGTTTTTGGCGCGTTTTATATGGGCGCCGAGCACTGGATGCGGCTGGCGGGTGCACAAAATGTACCGGCTGCCTCAAGGGGGACCCAGGGACCTGGCTTCGGGTGTCAGTGTGTCAGGCTCCCCTTCACGCACATCAGCAGGAGGCAGTGATGACGCCTAGGCCTCACCTGCTGCCTATGCTGGGGGTTTCCTCATCTGACAGATTCTGCATCCGGTAACTGTGATTTGGGTTATTTTTCCCAATGGGCATCACTTTGCATTTGTCCACATTAAATTTCATGTGTCACTTGGACACCCAGTCTTTCAATTTCTTAAAGTCTGCCTACAATTTTTCACAATTCGCATGCGTTTTAACAACTTTGAACAGTTTAGTGTCATCTGCAAATTTAATCACCTCACTCATGGGTGCATGTTAGTATTCAACTGGACCCCAAATCTAGATCCCCTCCAGGCTGGCATTTTCCTGTTCATCTATATAGAGATTCACAATTTCATGCCTTTTTGGGGGAAAAATGGAAAGACTGCAGAATTTAATTAACATGTTACTGACCCAATTCTCTGTTGGGAATCTGCAAAAACAGTGCTCCGGGGAGAGATTCTTTCCTATTCCAGTCATCAAAAGAAAATGAAAGACATGGAGTTTCAGAGACTGGAGAGGTTGGTTTCTACCCTTAGACGCCAGTATGGGAGGAATAAAACCCTCCAACTAAAAACGTGCCTTCTGGAGGCCCACCAGGCAGTAAGCAAATTAATTCATTGGATATTACATTCAAATATATTTATTGAGCTCAACAATAGTAAGTAACAAGCAAAACAAACAAGCTCAGTATTTTAAATAACAAAATCTATACCTATGAATAACCCAACACAACCCACTCCCCAAAATAAATAAATAACCCCCCCCCCCCAGGGTCCTCCTTCCAAATACATTTCAACCCAGAAAAGTGCAACCAGGTAACTAAACAAAATAAAGGAATTCAACAATTTAGCAAGCGGCTTCGGGCCAATGGAGTCATTGTTGTCCAGAAAGGTTCCCAAGTCTGTTGAAAAATCCGGCCTGGAAGAGTAGAAAAATCCAACACATCTCTCCTTTCCCACATCAAAAGGGTAATCATCCGACATCTCCAAAAAGAATAATCGGGAGCTGTATCTTCAAGCCAATGAATCAAAATACATTTTAGGGCCACCACAACAGTCCATTTCAGAAAAACAGTAGCGCCCCTCAGTCGAGGGAAAAAAAATGAGGAACAATCCCAAATAATAGCAAAGGAGAACGACGAATGGATATTTTCCAAATGTGTTCCACAAAGACAAAAACAGCATTCCAAAAAACTTGAATAACAGGGCAAGTCCAAAACATGTGTCCCAAACTCGCTTCAGAAGCCTGGCATCTCAAACAGGCTGCATTTTCACGAAAGTGAGAGAGATATGCCCTCTTCGGAGAAATATACAATCGGAAAACCAACTTATATTGTTGTTCCCAAAAAGTAGTATATTTCCGAAAGGCTGATAATCGGCGAACAGCCTGTGAAAGTACATCTTCCGGCAAATTTACATCAATATCACGAACCCAGGCTTCCCGTAAATGGGAATGGTCAAACAAGGGGGACTCATCTCTCAAATGGCGATGATGAAATTTAAGGGGAACTGGAAGTTGAGAACCAATAGTAAAAGCTGTGGAAAGCAGTTCATGACAAGAGGCAGTCAAAGAACTAGAAGGTAAAGAAAAAACATAATGATGAATTTGTATATAAGCAAAATAATCAATGAAGGAAAAACCAAACTCCTCTTGTAACTGTGCAAAAGATTTAATTTTCCCATCATCATCAACCAACTGAAAAATATATTGAATCCCCCTTGTCTCCCACCGAGCAAAACTCGGACCATCTATCCCCAGCAAGAAGGAGCTATTAAAACGAATAGGCAAAAAGGGAGTCACAGAAGCAGAAATAGAATGAAATTTACAGACCCAGTGCCAAACCTTCCGCAAGGGACGATGAAGCACTTTCATAGTGAGAGACTCAGGCACAAGAGAAGGAAGAGAATGAAAATAAGTAGTAAAGTGAGTAGAGCGAAAACAAAAAAGTTCAAAAGCAGTGTTAGTGAACATTGAAGTACCCCTAAAAAATCATTAATATGTCGCATGCCACAACCCACAGTCAAATAACGAAGATTCAATAAACCTAATCCACCCCGTGAACACGGAGTTGCGGCCCTCGTGTAAGGTAAACGAGGACGCTTCCCGGACCAAAGAACCCTCTGAACCAAACATATCAGTCTTCTCTCATCCCTAAAAGACAAATAAAGAGGAAGAACCTGAAAAATATATAACCAACAGGGAACAATAAGCATGTTATAAAGATGTACCCGACCTAAAAGAGAAAAGGGAAGACTTCCCCAAAGATGTAATTTGTTTTGAAGAGCCTGAAACAGCGGTTCCACATTCAAGCGATACAAATGAGATAAATCCTGTGGAATAAAAAACCCCAAGTATTTCAAGGTAGAATCCGCCCAACGAAGAGGAAATTCACCCCTCCATTTGGAACGCAACTCAGAGGGAATTGGCATGACCAAAGACTTATCCAAATTAAGAGACAGACCAGAATAAAAACCAAATTCAGAAATAAGATCTAATGCTATCGGTAAAGATTCTTCAGGCCTAGTAAGAACCAAAAACATATCATCTGCAAATGCCAACGTTTTCAATTCAATTCCATCAATATTAAGACCCTGTACATTCGCAAAACCACGAAGAGTACACAGCAAAGGTTCTAAAAAAAGAAGAAACAGTAAAGGGGAGAGAGGGCAACCCTGCCTGGTGCCACGAAGAATAGGAAAATAATCCGTACGAGTCCCATTGACAAGAAGCGAAGCCCGTGGATTAGAATAAAGAGAACGAATAGCATCAAGATAAAACCCTTCCAACCCAATATATTCAAGAGTACGAAACAAGAAGGACCAATATACATTATCAAACGCCTTAGAAGCGTCAAGACTAACAAACAAAGCTGGAATCCGATATGAATGACAATGAGCAAGTGCAAAGATAACCTTACGAACATTACGGACAGATTGACGCCCCCGAACAAACCCAATTTGATCTTCATGAATAAGCTCAGAGAGATGAGGAGCAAGACGATTAGCGAGCATACGAGCAAAAAGCTTAAGATCTACATTAATCAAGGATATAGGACGATAGGATTCCGGGGAATCAGTCTCCTTACCAGGTTTCAACAACAAGGAAATAAGAGCCTCATTAGCATAACACAGAAAAGAGCCCTGAGCAACAACTGCATTAAAATAAGCCAACAAAGGACCACATAAATGAGGGGAGAGAAGATGATAAAAGTCCCCTGAAAATCCATCTGGGCCTGGGGCTCTATCAGAATGAAGAGCTTTAATAGCAGATTCTAATTCAGCTGCACGAAAAGAGTTATTAAGAGAAAACACAATATCATCCGACAAACGAGGAAGACCAGAAGACTGAAGATAATCCGTCAATAAGTCCGGGGAAGCATCCACAGGAGCAGCATACAACCGACCAAAAAAATCAAAAAGCTCTTTAGAAATATCAGCTATTTTAGTCACCACTCCCCCACTTGAGGTCCAGAGAGACAAAATCGGTTTCCTTGTAGTCTCAGCTTTAACTAAGCGTGCCATGAGACGTCCTGGCTTATTGCCAAATCGTTGAAAGCGGTGCTTATAAAAAGCCAGTCTTCTTTGGGAACGAGAATGAAGTAACGAATTAAGCGCCTCCTGAGTGGATAAATAATTTTCACGAGTCTCCCGTGAAGGATGCAATTGAAAAGATCGTTTAGCCACACGCAAAGCTCGTTCTAAATTAATAATTCCCAGATTAATACGCTTATTACGAGCACTCAAGAAGGAGATAATATGTCCTCGAATTACTGCCTTTCCTGCCTCCCAAAACAAAATCGGATTTCCAAATGAGCAGCATTAGTGGAAGAATAAACTTCCCACTGAGTCTGTAAAAAGGTTTGAAAGTCCTTATCTTTAGCAAGCAGGGAATCCCTTATGTACTTTCCCTAAATGTTTTACCCACCTTTTTATGAAAATGTAACTTCTATCCCTCCCTTACCGTAATTGTTTCTGGTATTGTCAAAAATGTTTTGTTTGTTTTGTCCACACTCTTAATCTGTATTACTTTTAACTTGTAATTTTGAGTTGTACATCGCTTTGAATTAAGATAAAGCGATTAATCAAATCCAAATAAACTTGAAACTTGAAACTTGAATCTCCAAAACGAAGTCCGAATATAATCAGAATTCAAAGAAATATCTACCCAAATCGGAGTATGATCTGAAATATTCAATGGGCCAATCTCCGCCGACTTAACATAATGTTGAAGACAGAAAAATATGATCTATCCGGGACCAAGTTCCATGGGCCCGAGAAAGATGTGTATAATCACGAACCTCAGGATGTAAAAGACGCCAGGGATCTATCACAGAAAGAGTCTCACAAAAATCAGAAAGAAGACGACCCTTAGCCCCCAAAGAATTACCAGAAGTACCAGACTTATCCAAGTCTGGACTCATAACCAAGTTAAAGTCACCCAAAAGAATAAGCGGGTCCCCTGAAAATCGAGAACAAAGCCGAAGCAATCGTTGGAGAAAAACAGTTTCCCCTAAATTAGGGCCATAAGCCACAAGCAGGAGATAAGATCTAGCACCCAAAGTAAGACGTAAAAGCAAGGATCTTCCATCTGGAGCCTTGTCTAAAACCTTCATCCCAAAAGGTGAAGACTTGTGAATCAACACTGCAACCCCACCATGACGACCCGGAGAAGAAGCAAAATAAACCTCACCCACCCAAGAACGAGCCAATGTAAGATGTTCATCAACAGTCAGACGGGTTTCCTGTAAGCAAGCAATATCCGAACGATAACGCTGCAAAGCAGCCAAAATTTTTGATCGCTTAATCGGAGACGTAATGCCCCCCACACTCCAAGAGGTTAGTCAAAAAGAAGTACTCAAGTCGGAAAATCAGAAGAGATACAGCATAGATAAAGCAACAAGAAAAGAATAAAACCACCCCAGGGCCCAGCCTCCCCCCAGAGCAGTAAGCCCACAACAATAGTACCTGGTTAATAAAATATGAATAAAATGAACACAGAAAAAACATTACATTCCCACAGAAGGAGGACCCCCCACCCAAGTCACCCTTCCTCAACTCCCCTCCCCTTCCACCCAACCATCCAACCACCCACCCAAACAACCCAAATACAAATACACACCCCAGTCTATAGACATTGAGTAATAAGAAATCACAAAGATGTAAACAAAACCCCCAGTCTCCCCCATCCCCACCCGAATCACCCTTCCCAAACTCCCTTCCCCTCCCACCCACCCCATCCCCCCAAAAAATCCCCACAACCCAAACATAAACACACACCAGTCAATAGACTTAGAGTGAAACGAAGTCACAAAGATGTAAACTGGACCCCCCTCCACCTCCCCACCCAAAGGCACATAAAGCACACTCACACACATGCACTCAAAACAATCAGAGAGACCAAAGAACCAAGGCCCAATTTTACCTTCAAGATATACCCTCTCTCACCCTCTCCTCTCTCACACACACATAGGCCCCATAACCAATTCCGACTCCCACACACACAAATAGATATCCCCAAACAGACCCACAGTCAGCCATCATCCACAAGCAACCACCCGCAAACAATGAATATAATAGGAAGAAATCACATTCACCACTAGAAGATCTCACAATCAAAAGTAGTGTGACCCAACCATCAACCCACCCACAAGCAACCATCCACAAACAACCAATCACACAATCAACCAAGAAACACCCCATGAGTGAAAAATTCTCAGAAGATCTCACAGACAAAAGTAGCCCACCCAAAAAAACAAAACTATAGAAAAACCCATAATTAAATAGGGCCTATAAACAAGAACAATATATAAAGCTGAACAAGTCACAATCCAAAGCACAGTAATAAAGAAGAAGCTCCACAACTTTTCCAGCAATATCAAGTGGCCGAGGAAGGTCCAGATTCCCCTGGTAAACCATCCAAATACACCTGGGCCTCCTCCGCAGATGTAAAACTTTTCCACCCCATCGAAGTCCAAATCTTCAACAGCACAGGATATAACAACTGGAAGCGATGTTTCCGATCAAAGAGCGCTGAGCAAACCCGTGAGAAGCGACGCCTTCATTCCTGAAGTGCAGGTGAATACATCTTGAAATAAGCGAACTGGAGTGCCATCATAAGTGAGAGTATTTCGTTTCTGGCGGTAAAGTTTCATCAATTCTTGTTTGTGCGCCGAATTGTGTACCTTGAAAATAATTACTCATGCCTTGGTGAAATTATCAACTCGTTTCCCTAAACGATGAGCCCGATCCAAGCGCAGAGGTCCCATACTATCAGGAAGTGGCAGTTCAGCATGAAGCCAAGTCTCCAGAGTAGCAAGCAAACGAGAGTCAGGCACCGTTTCCGGCAAGCCAATTAATCTTAAATTATCTCGTCTCGAGCGATTCTCAAGATCTTCAATTTTGTCTGCTTGCCTCTGAAGTTGATCCTTCATTGACTTTATATCTGTCTCTGAGGCTGTATGCGCTTCCTCAACTTGCGTCACACGGGTCTCCAGCTCACTCGTTCGCCGCGTCGTCTCCGATAGCAAAGTTTCTAGTGTAGACAATTGGCCAGAGAGCTGATCAAAACGCCCATCCAGCGCCCGTACAACAGAGGCTGAGAGCGCCTCAATGTGAGCGGCCGAAAGCGGAAGCTCAGAGCCCGGCTCGACCGTTGCAGCCACCATTTTAAAATCAGGCCGTACCGATCTTGTGTCTCGATCCTTGGCTCCACGAGTCTTTTTGTTACCCACTGCAGGACTACTGGGTTGTAAAAAACAATCCATGACTGGCAAACAACTCAAAGAGTGAAACACAGGGAGAACACATTACTTGACTCCTGCCAGTCTTATAATAGTAAAATTCCTCTATTGCTATAACACCAAGCACTCAACCCACCTGTCATCAACATTAAAACAGAGTCCATACCAAACTGATCATTTCCGTTATAGCCACCATTTTGAAATCAGGCTGTGATGATCCTGTGTCTCAATCCCTGGTCTCTCAAGTTCCACCCCTCAGAGCTGCCAGACCACAGAAGACAGTCCAGGAACCGCACCGATGACAGGCAAATTATCCAAAGCAAAAAAAAAAAATATTTTTTTTACTTAATGAAAACACAGAGCCTGCACCGCGCTAACTGTCACCGCTGAAACCGCCCCCTCAAAATTCCGATCCTCAGGTTCAAATCCTCAGGGCTGTCAGACTACAAAAACGAGCCGAAAACCGCGCTGAAACCATCAAGCCACAAAAACAGTCCAAGAACCTCGCCGACAACAGATGACAGGCAAATTATACAAAATTTAATGAGAACACAGAGTCAGCACCGCGCTGTCACCGCCGAAGCCGCCCTCCTAAAATCAGTCCGTGGCGATCATGTACTTCGATCCTAGTTTCAAATCCTCAGGATTGTCAAGCTGCAAAAACAATACAAAACCACGCTGATGACAGGCAAAAAGTTTAATTGGGTGAGGCGTAGGGGGGGAAAAGAGGTCCGGAGCTCAGGCAGACACGTCCTGCCCAGCTAACACATCACGTGACTCCTCTCATTGGATATTATAAATACTGCTTCTATAAATTTGCCAACAAGACTAACAGAATGATGGCCAACATAGTTAGATCCCATGTTGGCAGAGTGAAGATAGCAATACTACAGGATAGAGCAGGGCGATTGGTCAATGAAAACCAAGAAATTAATGAAGTTCTGTCAACATTTTTTTCCACAGCTATATGGCTCCAATACCTGAGTCTGTAGATAGCAATACTTATTCTTGTATTACAGTCCCCCATGTGTGGGAGAATGATCAGAGACAGCTTAATTCTTTGATAACACCTGAGGAAGTCCGTTGGGTGATACAACAGAGTTTTTTAGGAAAAACACCTGGATCAAATGGGTATCGAGGAGAATATAAATTGTTTTTGGATGATGTCTCGACTCCTTTGGCAGCAGCTTTTAATGCTATGGTAACCAAAGGCTCTATGCCCCCCATGCTTACAGAGGCCAGAATTATAGTGCTTCTGAAGCCTGGTAAGAATCTGGAGTGTACGTAGTCATACAGACCAATCTCCTTACTAAATTTTGAAGCCAAACTGTTGACAAAGATCCTAGATAATTGCATGGCCTGAGTCTTACCATAATTAATAGCAAAACCACAGATGGGTTTCGTTAAAGATAACACTGTGGTCAAAAATCTTCAGATTATTATAGTGGCTCAAGAATTGGTCTGCGGGAGGAAGGCCCAAGCACTGTTTGTCAGCTTCCTGATTTTTGGATGGAGACTTTTTAGAGGCGCTGGTTGGCGAGGATGCGTCTGTTGTGCACATATTTCTCCAGGAAGAGTTGCAGGAGCACATTCTTCAGGTGTCTTAGGTTTTACACTTTGAAGAAGAAGCTAAGAACCCCCCTCGTGTTGTTGACCCTATCCTGAGAGGGATCCGGTCAGCATCCCGCTCTTTCCCTATGCATCAGGATATTCGGGATGTAGTGCACGCTTAGTGGGAAGTTCCAAATGCGCCTCTTTGCGTGGCACAGTTCATGGCAAAACTACCCCATCCCTGATGGCAACAGAGATATCTTTAAGTCTCTTGTGGTTGATGCGATGGTCTCGGCTATTGCGTGCAGACATACTATGCCAGTTCAAGGTGGTTCGACCCTGAAAGACCCTCAGGACTGTAAAATGGAGGCTCTGCTTAAAAATAAAGCTTTGATATGGCTGTCCAGCGGCAATTTGTGGTGGTCTGGGTGAGATCTTGGCCGCAAGTCAGCTGACTGGACCTTAGTGGATCAGGAAGTGGCTAAAATTGAGCTTGGCACTTAATATCTCTCTGAAACCATGCATGATCTTTTACATGCCTTGGGCAAGTTCATGGTTCTTGGAGCAGCTACCTTGTGGCTTCAGGATTGGTCGACGGATGCAACATCTAAAACTAAGCTCAGTAAGTTCCTCCTTTATTTTTTGGGAGGAGTTAAATAAGCTGGTTCAGGCCTTAAATGACTCTAAAGTGCCTCTGTTAGCGGAGGACCGACCTAGCCAAGCTTCGCAAGGTGGTGCTGCCCGGGGGTATTTGCGTGACTTTCAGAGGTACCATCCTGATCGAGGTTCAACCTTTTCCTTCCAGAGGCCATTTCTTTCAAGCGGGTCCTTCACCCAGTTCCAGTCAGAACCCAGGTGCAGGAGTTTTACCAGGGGTGGGCCGAGATCACCACAGATCAGTGGGTCGTGGAAGTGGTTCAGGACGGTTCTGCTCTGGAGTTTTCTCAACTTTTACCAGATCGCTCTTTCTACTCTCTGAATGCGATGGGCCTAGGAGAAACACTGACTGCATGGGTAGAAGACTGGCTTAGCGGTAGACTTCAAAGGGTAATGGTAAATGGTATTCCCTCAAAAACGTCGGAAGTGATCAGTGGAGTACCGCAGGGCTCGGTCATGGGCCCGATACTATTCAATATCTTTGTAAGGGACCTGCCTCAGGGACTTCGAGATAAAATTACATTATTTGCCAATGACGCTAAACTATGCAACATTGTGGGCAGCGTAGCAGAACCTGATAGCGCAACCATACCCAGCACTATGGAGCAGGACCTACTTTTACTAGAACAATGGCCCAGTACTTGGCAACTAAATTTTAATGCCAAAAAATGTAAGGTAATGCACCTTGGTAGCAGAAATCCATGCAGAACATGCACCTAACCAGAACAGGACTTGGGAGTAATCATCCGGGAAGATATGAAAGCTTCGAATCGAGTGGAGAAAGCTACAGCAAAAGCTAGACAAATGCTGGGCTGCATCAGAAGGAGCTTTATCAGTCGAAAGCCTGAAGTTATACTGCCATTGTACATATCAGTGGTGAGACCTCACCTGGAGTACTGTGTTCAGTTTTGGAGGCTACATTATCAAAAGGATGTGAACAGAATGGAGTCGATTCAGCGAATGGCCACTAGGATGGTCTCAGGACTAAAAAATCTCCCATATGAAGAAGGTTTGAGCAGGCTGCGCTTATATTCTCTCGAAGAGCACAGAGAAAGGGGGGACATGATAGAAACATTCAAATATATCACGGGCCGCATTGATGTGGAGGAAGAAATCTTTTGTCTTACGGGTCCCACGGCGACAAGAGGGCATCCGCTAAAACTCAGGGGAGGGGGAAGATTTCATGAGGACACCAGGAAGTATTTCTTCACCGAAAGGGTAATTGATCGATGGAATGGTCTTCCACGTCAGGTAGTCGAGGCCAGTTCCACGCTCGATTTCAAGGGATCATGGGACAGACAGGTGGGGGTCGCTCCAGAGGAATGCTTAAAAGATCGATTCTTGAAGGAGGGAGGGTTCTTGAGTGGGCAGACTTGTTGGGCCGTCAGCCCTTTTCTGCCGTTATACTCTATGTTTCTATGTCAGGTGACTTGGAAGAAGCGGGCTTTTCATCAGACACTACTCAGGTTGCTGGACCTCAAAGCGGTAATCCCAGTGCCTTCTCAGAAGATGCGCACTGGAAAGTACTTTATTTACTTCATGGTGCCCAAGAAGGAGGGGTTTTTTTGGCCCATTTTGGATCTCAAAGATGTCAACAGGGCTCTTTGGATTCCCTCTTTTCTTGTGGAAACCCTAAAATCCATAGTTCTGGTGGTCCGGCCTGGGGAATTTCCGACTTCTCTCGGCCTGACAGAGGCCTGATTCGGGCTTCACATCCACGATTCCTTCGCTTGCGATCTGGGGAGAGCAATATTAGTTTTGTGTTCTGCCCTTTGGTCTGGCCATGGCGCCGCAGACCTTCACCAAGATTCTTGTGGTGGTGGCGGTGACCTTGAACAAGGAGGCCATTTTGGTACACCACTATCTGGACAACTGGTTGATTCATGCAGTCATTTCCAGGAGAGCTCCTAGGTTACAACTCGGACTGTGGAGTTTCTGCAGTCCCTGGGCAGGGTAGTCAATCTGCCTAAGAGCAGTTTGACTCCGTCTCAGCACTTGGAGTATCTTGGCATTCTGTTCGACACCAGTTTATGGAGAGATTTTCTTCCAGAAGCCAGGGTGTTTAAATTTCAGTCACAGATTCATTCCCTGATGGTTTGTTGCTGTCCTCGGGCGCAGAATTTTCTGCAGGTATTGGGGTTGATAGTAGCCTTCCTGGAAGTGGTCAGGTGGACTGGGGCTCACATGCACCCTCTTCAGTATGCACTTCTTCAGCCGAAGGAGGTTTTGCCTTTTCCTGCCAACCAGTTCGTGGTCCTCCTGGTCTTGGGTTGTCAGGAGGGCTCTTTGGGGCAGGGACAGTTGCGCAAATTGGATGTCCGTAGGGTCCTTTTGCTCTTATGTTCAGCGGACCCAGGAGTTCCATAAGTTGGATCTTCTTTTTGTACTTATAGCGGGTCCTCGTAAGGGGGGGGGTGCTTCCGAGGCTACCATTGTGCGAAGGAAGCTATTGCTTCGGCATACCTTCTTTAAAGGAAGCTTGTTTTGGAATTTCTCAAAGCTCTTTCCCCTTGGAGTCAGGCAGCTTCTTGGGCAGTCTTCTCTTGTTCCTCCGGTGGAGATCTGTAAAACTGCAGTTTGGTCTTCTCTCCATTCTTTTGTGCGATGCTACCGTGTGCATGTTCATGTTCGTCTGGACACAGTGTTTGGTGAGCATGTTCTAGTGGTGGCCCTTCGGGGATCCCACCCATGTTGGTTACTGTTTTGGTATGTCCCATCCATTTCTGTGCTGGTCTGGAGGGATGATAAACAAGGAAAAATTACGTCCTTACCTGCTTATTTTCTTTCTTTTAGTCCTTCCAGACTGGCATAGAACCCTACCCTGTCATGATGTTCTGTGCTTTTTGCAAAGTGTATGTTTTTTTCTGCAAGTGTTGGTTGTTGGGGGAATTAGAAAAGCAGCGGCATTTGGTTCGGCTGGTTTAGCGGGCGAACTGTGGGACGTTTGGGAAAGGTTCTTGTTCTAATCAGTATTCAACAGTGTTTTCCTAGTCCACTTGGGCTAGGCTTCTTTTTTTCTCCATGTGAGTGTGGAGTTGTATGTTCTGAATCAGCCTAGTTGATTTCTGCTTGGCTATTTGTAAAGACCGATTATAAGAGGGACTGCACAGCTCACTTATATATTGATGCAAAAAGTCAGTGTCTCGGTCTCCATCTGCTGGCAGAGGAGCGTAAACCCATCGGTTTCTGTGCTGGTCTGGATGGACTAAAAGAAAGAAAATTAGTAGGTAAGGACCTAATTTCTCCTTCCTTTCTTTTGGCCTTCTCTTGACAGATTTCATTTGTCTTATCTTCAAGTGGCTTCTCTGCTCAGTCACCCACACCTCCTGAGTCACCGAAAGATCTGTAGGTCAATGGAGTGCAGACCTCCTTTATTGATGAAAGATTGCAGGTTCTCTACCAGTTGTACATGTGTTAGCAGTGCTTTGCTTCTTATATCTCAAGTTTTCAAAGTTGACTGACATTATGGTAATGAGCACCACTTCTCAGTAGTCAAAATTGAACATTCCAGGCTGCATGGTACCCTTAAGGGGTGAATAATAGAGAATTACATTTTCTCTATTTCTATCTGATGGTTGATAGCCATGACTTCTCACTCATCTGGACTGGTCTCGCAATGCTAAAGGGAAGAAAATTATCAGATAAGACCTAATTTCTCCATATCAAATCCCTGACCTTTCCCCCCTTAACCTTTTTCTGAGGAGCAGCCCAGCCCAGCATGACCTCCACAAAGCTGTTTACATGTTACTGAGAGCTGTAAATCAGATGAGCCATACAAATGGAACTTACAGATTTTACATGTTCAAGAAATGACTTAGCAGTATGATAATATTTTAATGGCAGTGATAATTTGCCATCAGTTCCCATATGGTGCAATCCCAGAATTTTTCAAGAGCAAGATGACTAATTATCAACTAAAAAGATCATTGCACTCTGAAAATTCTGCTCTGTTAAAGGCAAATGCCAATCCAAAATATGTAGAGACCAGCACAATAACTTTTTGTTGTGCAGGAGTACAATTGTGGAACTCACTTGTAGGGCTGATAGTGGTACCTTTAGAAACTACTTAAAACGTAACTGTTTGTAAATGCCTTCTGATTGTAGAATTTTTGAGGATCTAATCACGGATGTTTATCTGTCTTTTAATTTGTTTTAAATTTATGTATGTAATATTATGTAAACCGTCTTAAGTTTAAGATGCTATAGAAATTTTTAAAATAAATAAACAATGTTTCAGATTGTTTTCTTGAGGCTTATTGTAAAATGTACATATTAACTCCTGTCTTTAGAAAATCAAAGAGGAGAATGAGAAGCTACTTCAGGAATATGGGTACTGTGTAATGGACAATCACAAGGAAAGAATTGCCAACTTTAGGATTGAGCCACCAGGTCTCTTCCGAGGGCGTGGAAACCATCCCAAGATGGGCAGGCTAAAACGACGGATCAGACCGGAAGATATCATCATAAACTGTAGCAAGTAAGCTCCTGAAGCGTGTCGTATGTGCAACATGCCACCATCAAAGGGCTTATCATATATGGAAGTTTGTTCCATTATGTTCCACTGCAATCATGACTGCTGCTAGGCTCTAAATAAGAATGTTAAAAATTGAGTTTCCCTTGCCACCCTCATAGGCCAGCAGCAGTGCTGGCTTGATCCCAGCTCAGATCACTGTTGCTGCTGGTCATGAGAGAGTGGCTCCCAACTGCCTCCACTACCTCCACCACATTTTTCTGATCCTCAGAAGCCTACATTTTTGGGTGATCTGCTACTTTTATAAAGGGAAGAAGGCTTAGGAGATACCATGTTGGTGTCCAATCTTTCGAGCAACTCCAACCCTGCCACCAACATTTGTGTTCAGTGTCCTATTCGGACAAATAATTCAACTGATCTAAGCAGCAAAGCTTGAATCCCCTGCCGGGAAAAATGCTTGCGTACCTGAATGTAAACCTCTTAGGCTATAAGCGATATATAAATAATAAAATAAATAGGTTGTTTTTTTTTTTGTTTGTTTTTTTTTTTTAATTATCCCGCCAAAAGTTCTCAATATAAGCTTGGTGTGTCTTTTCAGGACCTTGTCTACACTCTGGTTTTTGAAGCCTACACAACTCTTTTCAACTCATCAATGTTCCTTGGAACACAATGAGCAAAATGCACCCTTTATAATAACTTGTATTTTCATTTTATCTGTTATGAAAATGGACCACACTGATGTTAAAGCGAAGAGCAGTCTATAAATAATAGTAAATATAACTAATAGTGAAATCTTAAAATCAAGTGTTAGCTGTGTATAACAGTTCTCTAACTTTGACATAAGAACAGCCTTACTGGGTCAGACCAAAGGTCCATCAAGCCTCTTAGCCCGTTCTCACGGTGGCCAATCCAGGCCAAAATCCAAGGTGTAGCAATCTTCCATGTTACTGATCCAGGGCAAGCAGTGGCTTCCCCCATGTCTTTTTCAATAATTATAGTTTTATAAATGTAGCAGATATTTCTTAATTGATCTACCTTTTTTTTTTTTTTTTTTTTTTTTATAAATCTTTATTCATTTTCTTTTTTTTTTTTTTCCATTATTTTTTATTTTCAAATCTTACATAAAGTGTACAAAATATTAAATACAATTGATAAATATATATTATCACTTTTATATCTAATACATTATATATCTAAATTTGATTTTCCCCCTCACCCTCCTCCCTCCCTTTTATTACTTTAATATAATATTTTAAATTTTCAAATTTTACAAAAAATATGCAACATGTTATAATACAATTAATGAATATTCAATAACATTTTTATATCTAATACATTATGTTCTAAATAAATTTTATCCCCTCTCCCTCCCCCCACCCTTCTATTACTTTTCATTCATACATTACATATTGTATAATATATTATAACATATTATTTAGAAATTATTTTCCTTACCCCCCCTCTATGTGTGTCATAAAAAAAAAAAAAAATCTTGAAATGAAGAAAAGAAGAAAAACCATATTATTTATTCATTACAGTATTTTGTTAATGGCCCCCATATTTTTATGAATTTGGTATATGTCCCTCTTTGTATTGCTATTGTTCTTTCCATTTTAAATATGTGACATATTGTATTCCACCAAAATGTATAATTCAGGTTATTATAATTTTTCCAATTATTGGTTATATGTTGAATGGCAACCCCTGTCATTATTAATAAAAGTTTATTATTTTCTGGTGAAATTTGACTTTTTTTTCTCATCATCATTCCAAATAATATTGTATCATATGATATTGCTATATGATTTTCCATCAATTTATTAATTTGTGGCCAAATTGAATTCCAAAAAGATTTAATGTAGGGACAATGATATAGTAAGTGATCTAATGTCCCTGGTTCTAGATTACAGTGCCAGCATTTATTGGACTTAGAACTGTCTAATTTTTGCAAACGTGTAGGGGTCCAAAAAGCTCTATGTAATAAAAAGAACCAAGTTTGTCTCATAGATGCTGACACTGTACATCCCATTCTCCAAGACCAAATTAGTGGCCATTGAGATGCATTAATCTGATGTCCAATCTCAATGCTCCAAATATCTCTTAGACCATTTTTTGGTTTTTTATTCAAATATCCAGATATTAATTTATACCACAATGCGGCTTGATGTCCTAGGAAGTCTGTTTGAAAACATAAGAACTTTAAACTATATTGATTATTTAATGTTTTCCATTCAGGGAACCCAACCTGAATGGCCTGCTTCAATTGCAACCATTTAAAACTTTGTGTTTTATTAAGACCAAATCTATGTTGCAATTGATCTACCTTAATTTTCTATTCTGTCTTTTCTGAGACAAAATTGTGTGTTTCAACAAGGAAGTTTATCATGATGTTAAAGAAAATACATTCCTTAACATCTTTTGTTATTCTTCTGAATGCCTAACTTTTTGAATTGACTTCATCTCTCTTCTGTTCATTTCCTGTATTCAGGGATTCAAAGGTGCCGCCTCCACCTTCTGGACACAAGTGGAAAGAAATTAGACATGATAACAAAGTGACCTGGCTGGTGTCCTGGACTGAGAACATACAAGGCTCCATCAAATACATCATGTTAAATCCCAGTTCTAGAATCAAGGTAATATTGATAACACTGAAACCTTATTGGTCAGCAGCACTATGTACCATATTCTTTTTTATTTTTTAATTCTTTATTTTAATAATTTTAACAAAAAGAATATAAATTACAATGATCTCAATACAAGACATAAATTACATTTTAACATGATTCATAATCTTGATAAATAGTAAGATAACACGTCTTGTTATAATAATAATAATAACAGCTTATATACCGCAATACCGTGAAGTTCTATGCGGTTTACAAAAGATTAAGCAAAGGTACAAATTGATTGACTTCAAGAGGGGAAGAAGAAAGAGAAGTAATTAGACAGGAAATTCATTGTTGAGGAGAAAAGTGATCAAAAGGACAGTAGGTCGCTATTGAGAGGAAAGAGATAAGTGGATCAGTTGTCAGGATGTTTTAGGAACAGGTGTGTTTTTATACAGACAATTAAAACAATCCCACTCCCTAGCCTCCCCCCTTTGGAGGCCTGGATTCTCTTTTCATAAGGATAGGATAATATACAATGTAAATCTTTCAATATATTTCTCCCATATATCTTTAAACTTCCCCCATTGATTTGTTAAAAGGGCCGACAATCTATTTTTTCCACACACTATTCCTAAACGATCTCTTATATCTCTTCTTGTGAGTGTATTTGGAGTATGCCATTGCTGAGCAGCTAGAAATGCCAAGTCCATAAGTTTAAATTGAGAGGATGATAGACCCTCTACTCCAATTCCAAACAGTGCCCTTTCAGCACTCATATCAAAAGGGATCTGGATTAACTTGCTCCCAATATTTCTGGACCTTTTGACATTCCTACCACATATGATAGAATGTACCTCTTTCTCCACATCCCTTCCAACAAACATCATTTTTCTCCTTAGTACATTTGCTAATTAGAACCGGAGTAATATACCATCGGACTAAAAGTTTAATAGCATCTTCCACCAAAGTGGCTGCTCTAGCTCTGTGCAAAAGATGTGATACAATCGCCCCCCCCCTCATCAGTTGACCATTTCTTCCCCAAATCTTTTTCCCACGCTTTCATCTAAGATGTTTTCATATTCTTATCATCATGTATAATTTTATATAACCAAGAGATACACCCCTAACCCTTTTTCAAATTCAGATTTCTTTAAAACTTCTTTTCCCATCCCCTTACATGTCATAATATAATTTTTCATCAGGAAAAATCTTTTCAACAGCAGTTGAAAAGTGCTTCTTCTTAGCTCCGCGGAAACTAAGAAACTGGGGACCGCGCGCCTCCGTCGGGCGGGAAGGCACGTGCGCGGTGCGGCCTACTAGAACTTTCCAAGTTCTTAGAGTGCAATCACTCTAAAATTGTCCGTACCGGGGCTACGTCGGTGCCGTCACCCATCAGTCAAGAATATCTGCCTGCTGTCCCTGGATAATACCTGTTACAGTAAGTAACTGTGCTTTTTCACCTGTAAATAGGGGAAGAGGTCTCTCGCTTCCGGTTGGTATTGATCCTGATGGTCTACAAATGCTTTAATCTCCCCTTCCTCAATAAATTGACCAAAACACCTCAAACCTTTACATCCCACTTCTTAAAAATTCCCCCCTCCCTACCTGGTATAAAATCTTGCACATATAATATGGGAGCAAAATAAATACTTTTTTCTTTTTCCAGAAATTTTTTTCCCACATTTTTCCATATTCCCATGGAACATCTATTAAAAGTATTACTTATTCATTAGTTCTTCCCCCCTCCCCCACCCATGGTAGATAATTCAGATCCTTAATAACCTCTATCCCTTCTAACATTTCTTGTTCTACCCTTACTGGATACATATTCATAGCAGTCATTTGGCCAGCCAGATTTTTAGGATACCACAGTGAATATGCATGGCATAAATTAGCAACCTATTTTATTCAAATCTGTCTCATGCGTATTCATTATAGTAATCATGAAAACTAAACTAGCTAGGTGCCTCTAATAATAATAATAATTTTATTTCTTATATACCGCTATACCCTAAGTTTGAAGCGGTTTACAGTGAAGTCGTGTCTAGAGAGAGTACAGTGTTAACAGAAGGATACAGGATAATACAAAGTGAGCAGGTACTGGGTGATACAATAAGGTACGAAATATTAACACGATAAACAGTTACAGTATGTTTACAATGAAGTACAGGGTACTGGGGTGTTTACAAAGGGTACAAGATATTAACAAGAGAACAGTTACAGGATGTTTACAGTAAGATACAGGAAAGTACAAGGTGAGTGGGTACTGGGGTGATTACAGTAAGGTTCAAGATATTAACAAGAGTAGAGTTACAGGATGTTTACAATCAGATACAGGATGTTATACTAAGTTATAGAATGATACAATATGAACAGTTACTAGGAGAGGAATGAGAAGCTCTGCTCGAATGGATTACAAAAAAATACAAATAGCCTTATTTTCTACTCTAGACATTCTGCTTTTATTGGCCTAAACACACTTTTGGTTAAAAGAAATTTAATTCCAATTGTACGTTAGGCATGGTATCTGGGACTACTGTTGGATTCTCAGTTTTAATTAATTAGTTTTAAAATGTTTATACCATCTACATCTAAACGGTTTCCATAAAAACATACCTAGACCACTCAGGTAACTGATTAAGAATTTTGCTTATTATGTAAAATATGTGAGCAGTTTTGTATTGTTTTATCTTTGCCAGTTTACTGTAATGTATCTCCCTAAAGGAAATTCTAGCTGAAACAGGAGCAATATGATTGAATTTCTTGTCATTGAGTATCAGACATGCAGCTGTGTTCTGAACGAATTGCAACTTGTTTTCATCAAACCATAAAACAGTGAATTACAGTAATCTAGTCTGCTAGTTACAAGTGCATGAACAATTTTGACCAGATTGGATTGAGTCAAGAAGAAAGTTTTCAGCTGATAAATTAATTGTAACTGAAAATAACATGAACTTGCAACACTAATACGATACATATGTCAAACTTTAAAGTTTGAAATCCCAGAGTAGTAATTTCATCTTTAAGTATTCCTTAGTTAAAACAAACAGGAATTGTTCTCATCCCTTTTTAAAAGAGATGGGTATGATCCAGATATGACCATTATCACAAGTGCTTTCTAAGGATCACCCTGCGGTAATGAGTATAATTTTGTGAAATGGACATGCATACCAAAATAACAGCATATATCGTAACATAAATTTGTATTTGTATACCGCAATACACTGAAGTTTGATGCGGTTATATATATATATAGGGTGATATGTGGTTATAACAAGGACTCTGGTTGCCTATATGATTGGCATGAGGGAGTCTTGACTACCAGCATTTAAGCATGGGGGTTGGGCATACCTTATTGAGCAAACTTGCTGACTGTGACCTCTCCCAAGCAAGCACTCAGATGATTTCACTAGCCTTGCTTTCTATTTAATCTGAAGCCTCTCAGGGCGGCGCGCAAACCAGGAGCATGTGCGCCTCCTGAGGGAACCTCGCTATTCTCACAACTTCACTGAAAGTCAAGGCACCACAACTGAATAGCAACGGTTGAAAATGAACTTGTATAAATAACATATGGCAGAGCATAGAGAGAACGTATTTAAAATCTTTTGGTCAGCCACTCCTAAAATTTAGCTCATAGTTTCTGCCAGATCATGGTTAACGTGCAGAAGTGATTTGTATGAACTGAAATTGGTTCTGTAATTGTTGTTCTATATAGTCAATGTAAAATGGGAAACAATTGAAGGAAGAGAGTAAACCCCTCACTTAAATATGTGTTTTAATATTAAAACTTACACTTTGCAGGGTGAAAAAGACTGGCAGAAGTATGAGACAGCCCGAAGGTTAAAGAAATGTGTAGACAAAATTAGGAACAACTACAGAGAAGACTGGAAGTCTAAAGAAATGAAAGTGAGACAAAGGGCTGTGGCACTCTACTTCATCGATAAGGTAAGTGCCATTGAGCTGGGCTGCTGTATGTATTATAGGACCCATACTACTACCGAAGAAACATCTGCACAGGCCTTATCAGTCTTTGAGAGGCTGCTAGTATGCATAGAATTTCCCCACATCTTATCTCTTTGGGTTTTGCACATCTTGCTTCCTCAATCTGATTTTCTTTTTCCTTTTAATCATACTTTGATCATCTTTTAAGCTCATTTTCCTCTCTTCTGGGGCAGGAAGGGGGGAGGGGGTACATACAGTCTCTGCTGTGACATCAGTTGGTCCTTTGCATTGAATACATTTTCATCTATTTATTTTATGATGATTGTTTTCCTTTATGTGATCATTATCTTGAGCTGAAATGTTGATGTAGCATCTAATCAAAGACATCACAAAGGCTCATCAACATATGCAAATTGAAAGGCATCTTTTCCTTATAGAAGTCCACTGCAATGACTGCTGGCACTGAAGGCATCATTGAAAGAGCTGAATGACTGCTAGCAATAAATTAAAATGAAGGAGCGTTGCTTGTCCTTAGCATCAGTTTGGAAGCGGGTCCAAGAGCAGGAGGTCTTCTCTCTCCTATTGTTGGGCATTTGAGAATGATTCTTTAGGATTGGGCTAGAGTCTTGTAAAGAGACAACAAGGTATCACCACTTGGTCCTTTCTAGTTTGGAGGGCCGAGAGCAGGAAAATAGCTTCCTTGGGAGGTGGGTTCAGCCTGCCAGACTGTCTTGGTTCACTCTGCTGAGGTAAGGGAAGCTTTTCCAACACAGGCTTTTTTGGATGGTGTCATCGATTTGTGAGAACTTTTATCCACCTGCTTCAGTTAAACAGCTTGGTTTTATGGAACAGAAGAGCTGTGTGAGGCAGTGTATGTACAGTGTTCCCCCACAAATTTGCAGTTCGCGAATCGCAGACTCAGTCATTCGCAGTATTTTCTTACTGCCTCTTCCGGTCAGAAAATATAGGGAATGGGGGCGTGGCTTGAGCGCACATGAGGACGGTTGGATAGAGAGTGCGCTCCTCAAGTAAGACGTGAAAGTGATCAAAAGTCAAATTAAAATTTTTTTTTTTTTTCGGCTCAAAGTGATTGCGGTCGGTGAAGGGAGGGCTATGGTGGTGTCTGGGAAACAAAATAAGTGTGATTCAGCATTCGCGTCAACAAGTAGTGTGAAGAGGGCAAAGCCGGAGCCTGAAATGCCGTTAAAAGCAACGGCTAAAACTGGTGAAGTGGATATTGGAAAAGAACTAAAAGCTATTAAAGAAATTGTGATGGACATGGCAAAAAAGGTTAATGCTATTACAGAAGAAATGTCTGAAATTAATAAAAGGCTGGAGCAAATAGAAGTTAAATCGGCGAATATAGATCTGGGCTGGAAGCAGTGGCAGCAAGGAAAACGGTGGAACAAAAGCAAATTGACTTTCTTACCCGAGAGCTGGAGGACCTTTCTAACCGTGAAAGACGGTGTAATTTGCGGGTCTTAGGTCTTCCGGAAGGGGTGGAGAAAGGGAGCCCTATTTCCTTTTTAGAAAATTTGCTGACCAAAATTCTGCCTCTTAAGTCAAAGTTTCCGATCGAAATAGAGAGAGCACATAGAATACCTGCTAAGAGGGATGAGAAACAAAAAGGTCCTCGTCCCTTAATCTTTAAGCTCCTCAGGTATCAGCAGGTTTTGGAAATTATTCAACTGGCCAAACAGAACAGGAATTTAAAGTGCCAAGATGCCAGGATCCATATAGTTCCAGATTTTGCCAGGGGTACTGCTATCAGAAGGAAGGCTTTCTTGGAATTCAGACCCCAATTAAGAGCTATGGGGGCTAAGTATGGATTGCTCTATCCGGCGTTAATGAAAGTTACTATGGACAATAAAACGGGACACGGACCACAGTTGATGATAAAACAAGACGTGGATGACCCGTTTCAGAATTTTGAGTTCACACCTGGGGACGTTTACAACGAACTGGCAAGGCTAAAGGTAAACAAGGCCATGGGACCGGACAATTTACACCCAAGAGTGCTCAGAGAATTGAGAGACGTTCTGGCAGAACCGTTGGCAGTGCTCTTCAATCTCTCACTAAGTACGGGGAAAGTTCCGTTAGACTGGAAAACAGCCAACGTCGTTCCTCTACATAAAAAGGGTTGCAAGGCTGAGGCTGCGAACTATAGACCGGTAAGCCTCACCTCAATAGTGTGTAAACTCATGGAAACACTAATTAAGTATAAATTAGATACGATCCTGAACGAGGGAAATCTCCGGGATCCCAGCCAACATGGATTCACCAAGGGTAGGTCATGCCAGTCAAATCTAATCAACTTCTTTGACTGGGTAACAAGAAGACTGGACTCAGGAGAGTCCTTGGACGTCGTGTACCTGGACTTCAGCAAAGCGTTCGACAGAGTCCCACACCGCAGGCTGCTGAACAAGATGAAATCGATGGGATTAGGAGAGACTCTAACTGCATGGGTTAAAGATTGGCTTAATGGCAGACTTCAGAGGGTGGTAGTTAACGGTACCCTCTCTAAAATGTCGGAGGTGACTAGCGGAGTGCCACAGGGTTCGGTCCTGAGCCCACTCCTCTTCAACATATTCATTGGGGATCTGACTCAAGGGCTTCTAGGCAAAGTAACCTTATTCGCTGATGACGCCAAACTATGCAATATAGTAAACGGCTATAATCTACAGGATGCTATGGAGCAAGACCTGCGTACTTTAGAAAGTTGGTCCTTGATATGGCAGCTGGGCTTTAACGCCAAGAAATGTAAGGTCATGCATCTCGGTAACGGAAATCCTTGCAGAACTTACACCCTGAATGGAGAAACTTTAACCAGGACTACGGCAAAACGAGACTTAGGAGTAATCATCAGTGCTGACATGAAGGCAGCCACTCAAGTGGAGAAGGCTTCATCTAAAGCACGGCAGATGATAGGTTGTATCAAGAGAAGCTTCGTCAACAGGAAACCTGAAGTCATGATGCCATTGTACAGAGCCATGGTGAGACCTCATCTGGAGTACTGTGTGCAATTCTGGAGGCCACATTACCGTAAGGATGTGCTCAGAATTGAGTCGGTTCAGCGGATGGCCACCAGGATGGTCTCGGGGCTAAAGGGTCTCCCGTACGAGGAAAGACTGAGCAAATTGCAGCTCTACACTCTTGAAGAGCGTAGGGAGAGGGGAGACATGATTGAGACATTTAAGTACATCACGGGACGGGTCGAGGTGGAAGATGATATCTTTCTTCTCAGGGGACCCTCGACCACAAGAGGACATCCGCTCAAACTCAGGGGAGGGAAGTTTCGTGGAGACGCCAGGAAGTACTTCTTCACGGAGAGAGTGATCGAGCATTGGAACAAGCTTCCAGTGCAGGTGGTCGAGGCACGCAGCATCCCAGACTTCAAGAACAAATGGGATACCCATGTGGGATCCCTACGAGGTCATGCCAAGGGATAGGGTCACTAGGACTTGAATGAGCGGGTCAGTAGAGTGACAGTATAATTACAATTATACTTAAGGGGTCAGAAGACTTAAGAGGGTGGGTAAATAGTGTGGGCAGACTTGATGGGCTATATGGCCCTTATCTGCCGTCATCTTTCTATGTTTCTACAACCTTTGATAGCCCGGAGCAATTATGCGAGTTTATAAACAGGCATGAGCAGTCAATGGTATCATAAGAGGAGAGATGAATGTAGGATGTAAAGGAGAATGAATTCAATCTTCTCATTTTGGGTTGTGATATGAACTTGTGAATATGGATGGATGTGTTGAATGGGATGTTTCTTATGAATGCTTTACTTTATGCTTTTGAATATGTACTTCAGTTAGAATCTTTATAATTCAAATTTATGAAGATGGAATGTTTACTACTGCTGGTATCCTAAACTTCATTTCCTGGCTTATGGTGATTAATATGACTAAAAGGTTATTCGGATGTACATGATTTGCTGTATGATCAAGCAATGGATTATACACAGTGGATTATATGTGATAGCTATATGTGGGAATAGATTGTTGAGAAATTGGAGAAGCATAGAAGTTTCTGGAGTAAGGGCATAGCGGAGTTAAGATGTACAGTGAAAATGAATTTCTTCAATTAACGTCAGACTTTGTGAGAATATTGGCGTATAACAAAGAAGAAGAAGACTGAGAATAATCTTTACAGTTTTTAAAGATATACAGTTCTTTAAAGTCATTTCCAATACCTTTTTGGGTAATTTGGAAGTCCTGCATGAATATAGTTATATGACATGATGGAAGGCAGGATACAGATGTGTTAATAAATTAATGTTCCAGTAAAGAGGATGTTAGCAGAATGAAAAGAAGCGCAGTTGTGAAGGTCCTTATATAATAATACTAATGACTCAATTTATGTCGGAGTTTTGTAGAATTGCTTGATAAAAGAAAGAAGGCGAATTCAGAATGTATAGATAAAGATACATTAGAATTCATAGTTGAATTGGTAAACTCACATGGAGGAATGGGGGTGGTTAATGTCTTGAATCGAATGTAATTGTTATGTAAATTTTAATCTGTAGGTGATATTTGGTTTTTGTTCATGGGGTACTCTTATATAGTAGAACCTAGATTGAAATATTGGTTAGTACTGAATATTAATTGAAGTTTATAATGGGTGCTCATATATTAAGTGACACATACTATCATTTTGAGAAATTATTTTGAATGGGTATATATGTAATATTTATTATTTTAGCTATAGGTTAAATTAATTTTTTGAAGAAGCAATATAGAATTAAGAAATGTTGAATTTTCTTAAGATATGGTACAATGAGATTATCATTTTAGGTTATGGGTAAGGAACTAACTTAATGAAAATTTCTTCAGTAAGTTGATAAATAGGTGATGATTTAAAGAGTACTGTTTTAATGATATGACACTTTCAGTTGAATTAATATTTTAAACAGAATAGAATTATATAAAATAAAGTAAGAGGATTCAGGGGGAGGTATTAAATAAATTGAATAAGTGGTATGGGTTAAAGTTGGTAAAGTATTGTAATTTATTTTATTTTGATCATTTTGGATTAATGTTTGATATATTTTTATTTATAGATTATTTTGGACAATAATTATTGATAATATGTCTTAGAAGATTTGAATGATTTTTAAAGATATGACTTTTTCTACAATTTTTTTTTAGGATGGTCTTTGGGGAGGTTATTTACTATCTAATCTAATATGCGTGTCATCAAGTTTCCACTATTACTTATTAATTGGGTGGGTTGGGATTGGGAGGGATTTGGGTTAAGGGTAAGGGGATTGGATGGGATGTGGGAGGATGAATTTTTTGTAGTAGGAATGAAATTTTATTTATTGGGTGTAATGGTGTCTGATCATTTTAATTGTATTAAATTGAGTGTCATGTTTTTAAATGATATATTGAATGGATATTAAATTCTTTTCTCTAAATATCAATGGCTTGAATCATCCAGTAAAGAAGAAGAAAATTGTAATTTTTTTACAGAAACAAAATGCGGATATATATTTTATCCAAGAGACACATCTATCGTTAGCAGAATCTAAGAAATTACTGGGGGGTTGGGTTTTGAAGTGTTTTTTTGCTCCAGCGGTAGGGAAGAAGGCTGGGGTTGCTATTCTAATAAAAAGGAAGTGTTCTGCCAATTTTCAATTAGTTGCTGTGGATCCTTTAGGAAGGTGGGTACATATTAAAATGATAATGAGAAATACTGCCCTGGACTTATTTAATGTATATGTGCTCCGAATTCGAATCAAGTGGAGTTTTTAAAAAAATATTCAACAGTTGTTAATACCACTGGCTACTACTAATTTAGTGGTGGCTGGGGATTTCAATGCTGTAATGGATCCACTTATTGATAAACGACCAAGTAGAATTATTAAGTCATTAGGGCTAGATATTTTAACACAGTCATGTGATTTAGTTGATATATGGCGTATTCTTCATTTTAATGATCGAGAATTTTCATTTTGTTCACAGGTCCATAATTCATTTTTGAGAATTGATTATATTTTTGTTTCCAATAATATAGTTCAAAAGGTGAAGAAAGCAGTTATAGATCCTATAATTTTATCTGATCATGGTGGTGTGTGGATTGAATTGCAATGTGATGAACAAGATTGTCCTAAACCAATATGGAGATTTGATAATGGTTTACTTGCTGGTGTAAAATTTATAGAAGATTTGAAGTCAAAAATGAGTGAATTTTTTCAGTTTAACACTGCTGATGATATCAATATTGAAACATTATGGGATGCTTTTAAAGCAACTATAAGAGGGAATATTATTTCGTATTCAGCATACATCAAAAAACAACTTAAAAACAATTTATTGATTTGGAAAAAGAAATTTAAGGTATTGGAGAATAAACTAATTAATAGGTAGGAACAATATACTTTACAAAAATTATTAAAAGCGAAGGCCAAATATAATGAGATAGCTTCCCAATTTGTAAGAAAAGATTTGTTTTCTCAGCAAGTTAAATTTTATGGTAACTCAAACAAAGCAGGAAGATTATTAGCAAATTTTCTTAAAGCAAAAAAAAAAAGGAAAACCAAAATTATTGCAATTAAGGATATGCAGGGAGGTTCACACACTACAAATGATCATATTTTGAAGCAGTTTCTTTCTTTTTATAAAGATTTGTATTTTTCTGAGTCTTATGAAAATAAAGAACAAGATGGTTTAGAGTTTTTAAATCTTATTAATGGACCACAGATTCCTGATCATATAAAAAAGTTTAGAAGATCCTATATCTTTGAAGGAATTAGAAATAGCATTGAAATCTCTTAGAGTTGGATCCGCTCCAGGTGGGGATGGATATACTGTTGAATTTTATAAATCATTTCAAAGTACTCTTTTGCCTTATCTATTAAATTTATATCAATATCAACTGACTAGAGGTTGATTTAAAGGTACTATGGCGGATTCTTTAATTATTGTTTTGCCAAAACCAAAAAGAGATTCAACTTTGGTTTCAAACTACAGGCCTATCTCGTTAATAAATGTGGATGGAAAACTTATAGCAAAAGTATTGGCTTTAAGATTGGCTAAAGCTCTTCCTTTTATTATTGATACTCACCAAACAGGATTCGTTGCTAAGAGACATTCTTCAAATAATACCAGATTAGCTTTCCATTCTCTAAATTTAACAAAAAGTATGAAGGATCCAGCTTTTCTGATATCTTTGGATGCAGAGAAGGCATTTGATAGAGTTGAATGGTCTTTTATGTATCAGGCTTTAGAATGGTTTGGTATAGGTTCTGGTTTTATTCAAATGAGTCAGACATTGTATAGCTCTCCTGGTGCAAGGTTATATATTAATAATAGTATGTCAGAGAGATTCAACTTGTTAAGGGGAGTTAGACAAGGCTGTTCTTTATCTCCTTTGCTTTTTGATATTGTCTTAGAACCCTTGTTAATAGCTATCAATCAGGCAAAGGAGATAAGAGGTATTACTTATTCGAATTGGGAATTTAAACTCTCTGCTTATGTGGATAATATTCTGCTTTATTTGAGGGAACCGGAGACTACCATTTCATGTTTACTTGAATTAATAGAGAGGTTTGGAAGGTTCTCTGGGTATAAGATTAATTGGAGTAAGTCTGAAGTTCTCCCGCTTAATGTTCACTGTACCAAAGGGTTATTTGATTCATTCTCATTTATATGGAAAGAGGAAGGTTTAAAGTACTTAGGTATTATTATTATAAACACAATAGAAGACACAGTGAAGGAGAATGAAAAACTTTTATTAAAAAAAATAACAGATGTGTGAGCAATGGAATCCTTTACATCTTTCTTGGTGGGGAAGAGTTCAAACGATCAAAATGATGATATTGCCTGTGGTTTGCTATCAAATGAGTATGATACCAATTTTTTTCCAGGGGTCATTTTACAAAAGATTAAATGGTATTCTTACAAAATTTGTTGGGTTGGGTAAAAGACCTAGAATTGCTTTAGTATCTCTACAAAAAACAATGGTGGAGGGAGGGGTAAATTTTACAAATTTCTATAGGTATCATCAAGCCTATATTTTAAGACAGGGTATATATTGGATCCTCCCAGATCTCATGGAAAATATTCCATTCTTGTTGTATCTGGAATGGCGGCTTCTGTTTCCCTTACATTTATCTCATCTTATTAGTATAAATATGCCCAGGAAATATAAAAATAATAGAATTTTGTTGGATACCTGGAAAACCCTACGTTATGTGAGTAATTTATCACCAGACCCAATTTTCAAGTCATTAAATCAATCAATTTGGGTAAACTCCAAGATCAAAATTGGTGGGTTTAAAATAGTTTGGAAGCATTGGATCATTGCAGGTATACGGACTTTGAATGATGTGATTATAAATGGATCATTGCTTAGTTTTTCACAATTGCAACATAAATTTGGTTTAAATAATTCACAAAGTTTTAAATGGTTGCAGTTGAAGCAGGCCATCCAGGAAGGGTTCCCTGAATGGAAAGTTCTTAATTCTCAGTATAGTTTGGAATTCCTGTGCTTTCAGGTGGATTTCTTGGGTCACCAAGCCGCACAGTGGTATAAAATGATATATGGATATTTGAATAAAAAACAAAGAACTGGTCTTAGGGACATTTGGAGCATTGAGCTTGGGCGTCAAATTTCTGCCTCTCAATGGCCACGTTTTTGGTCTTGGAGAATAAAAACTACAAGGGCAGCATCTACGAGACAAACTTGGTTTTTTATGTTGCATAGAGCTTTATGGACCCCAGTTCATTTACAGAAGTTAGATAGTTCAAGATCCAATAGATGCTGGCATTGTGGTTTAGAAGTTGGGACATTAGATCATTTGATATTTTTTTGTCCCTGTATAAATGCCTTTTGGAAGTTAATTTGGCCCCAAATTAATTCATTATTAGAAAATCATGTTGCCCTTTCATATGATACTATATTATTTGGTACTTCAATGAGATTTAAAAGCAAAATTTCAGCGAATAATAATAAACTTTTATTAATATTAACAGGGGTTGCCATTCAGCAGATTACAGGGAATTGGAAAGATTATACTACATTTTGAATTATACTTTTTGGTGGAATTCAGTGTGTCATATTTATAAAATGGAAAGGGTATTTGCTCTACAACAAAGCAATTATAATAAGTTTAAAAAGATTTGGGGGCCATTGATGATTTATTCTGATGATCAGACATCTTAAACACCTAAATATTGGACAAGATAAAGGGGGGTGGGATTATGAAGGATAATAATTGATAATTGTTATTTATTAGTATATGGGTGGGAGGGGTGGGCTTCTTATATAATTATTTATTTGGAATGTTAAAAATAAGAATGTCAAGTGATTAATTAAGATATTTATGAATGATTGTTGTACACTTATTGTAATTTTTGAAAATGAATAAAGATTTTTAAAAAAAAGAAAATATAGGGAATGAGTCCGCAAATCAGCCTTCTGCACAGCCAATCCCTTCTCCTCTACCCCCCCCCCCCCAAACAGAGCATACCGGGTATGATTTACTGCCAGCACCCCAGCTGCCCTCTCCCGCTTTGCGGTTTTTCGAAATTCACGGACATTCCTGGAACGGAACCTCCATGAATTTTGGGGGGAGTACTGTATTGTAAACTCCATGCTTGCTTAGAGAAGCCTGAAAAGCCTTTTCTGGAGCTTTCTGTTGGCACCATCAAATGAAATCTCCCACTTGCATACCTTTATTGTCCTGCTTTCTGTCAAAAAAGATGCTGAAAACCTGGCTTTTTTTCTTCAGCATTTCATATTATTGATCACTCAATTAAGTTCAAGCAATGCTTATTATCAAATTAGTGTGTTTTTTTCTGTCAGTTTTTTATTTTCCAGGGTTGTTCTAATGTTATGATTGATTATAAAGCTCCTTTGTAAGCTAGCAATTAGTTTAATTGTAAATCGTTCTTAAACCTTGTATACTGGGCAGTATATGAATAGACTAGAATTAACACAGATAATTTTGCTTTTTTGTTTGTTCTATACTCGGTAGGTGCCTGGCAATGTTTCAGTGTTGGAGGCAAATATTCAAATTGTGAACATTATAGATTTGCTTTGAAGTACTTTTATAATTGTTTTAAATTGCTTGTGTGTAACTCATAAGGCTGGTATTTCCAAACAGTGTAATATGTAGTTAAATTAAGTGAACGCTAATATGCCTCAGAAGGAGTTCAAATGTGATTTACAATTTAGAAGAGCCAGGCCATGTTCAGGATTTATATTATTTCTTTAAGGTTATGTAGGCATATGATTATGGTATATGGTTTGGAGAGAAGATTGGCCATATCGGATGGTGTAATCTTCACATTACGGGTTCTGATATGAGTGTCACTTTTCTGGTTTGTGGGGTGATATATATGTAGAGAGTTTGATCATCTATTGAGATGGGAGAGGTGGTTTGTGTCTTGTTTGGTTTCTATATTGGTTGTAGCCAGTTGTTTGGTAGGGGGGGAAGATATTTTCCAAATAAGTTTTTAGGCTTTAACGAAAGTTTTGGTAGGAGGGGATGTTCCATTTCTATATCCTAGTAAAGCTGAAGTGGTGGTGGTTGGTTATTTTTATTTGATAAACCATATTGTCTTTTTATTGTAAGTCATCCTTATTTGGTAACAATTAAAAATTGAAATAAATTAATGTTTTGTTGTCCTTCAGGACCCATCATCTGCTGTTCAGCGAGTATTAGTGGCATTCCTTTTAAGTAGGTTCATTGATAATTTATCATTTTAGGCCCTTCAGATGGTTCCCACATAACTGACGGCAGCAGGCTGCTTGGCATAGTGTTTTATTATCTCATAATAATGTGTAACCACCAGCCCTTTGGAGAGAGTAGCAATTTCAACAAACCCAGGCACATTTATATTGCAGCTGTGGTGGTTTCATTGTGTTATTCACAGCTGGCAAAAGTCTGCCCTCGACTTAGCCATTTTGACAAAATGCAGCCATGTCTGGCACATTTTATGTCCTGAGAGAACGTTAATAAAGATTGTGTTTTATATTCTATTTGGTCTTTCTTTATTACTCTACAACTCTAGACAGCTCCACGATAGTCTTGAGGGATGATATTTTTGGTAGGTAATGTAGTCTAAATATTTTATTCTGTTTGATCTTTTGCAGCTTGCTTTGAGAGCTGGTAATGAGAAGGAGGAAGGAGAAACTGCAGATACTGTTGGTTGCTGCTCGCTCAGAGTGGAACACATCAAACTCCATCCTGAAATTGACAGCCAGGAATATGTGGTAGAGTTTGACTTTCTTGGTAAAGATTCCATCCGATACTACAATAAAGTCCCTGTGGAGAAGAGGGTGAGATTTATTTGTTCCTGGGCAAACCACTTCTTCAGAATTTATTGGATTAGTATTAAAACCTGAGTCAAACATACGATGATAACAACTCTACGTGATGACCCGAGAATTTTTGCCCTTTTTATTTGCCTTTAGATCTGGAAGATAGGAAGAAGTCTAATGTACACCACTTCAATAGCTTTTGGGCTTGAAGGCGATATAAGAAATTAAATTTTAACAAAAAATAATAGTAGTAAGAAGTTAATATTAACAGGTGGAAGGGTGATTCTGAGCACTGGAACAACCCAAAATCACCTACAATCCAAGACTGGTTTGAAGAACTAAGAACTGACAAGAAATGAAGTTGTTGTCTGATAAATGCAGAGGTAAATGTACAACTCAACAGGACTAGAACCCGATTATGATTGGCACAGTTTAGAAGCAGAGCCAATTGATGTTTTAATTGGGTGTTATATAAATTAAGTAAATGGACAGGGTTGAGGTGGGGAGAGGTTTAACAGACTTTTCGTGTATCTGAAGATAGGCAGTTTATATATGACTAAGAGACTTTTTTAACTGCCTTTTACGGGTTCACAGCAAAGGCTCTGAGTGTTGCCAAGTGGATCAACTATATAGAGCTTTGTGGAAAAGATTAGAAAATTTGGGGCTGATTCTACAAATGAGCATCCCGATTGTAGGTGGCAGTAGGCGTCCTACCACCATCTCACAGCTAATTGGGATGTACATTTTTGTTGTTGTTTTTTTTTTTTTTTTAAATGCAGGCGGGGAAGGACGCCTACATTGTATTCATATGTTGCATGCCTATGAAAATGTGTAGAGACGTGGATGTCTAAGGCATGGCATAGGCGTGGTCTCCACCAGACGTGGCCTTGAGCATCTGTAAGCATCCCTTCTTGTCTCCATAGGCGCACGACAGACGCCTTAATTATAGGCCTGTAAAATTCTGGCCTACATTTAAGGTGTCTGTTAGTAAAAGTAGCGCAATATTCTACTGGGCACCAATGCGTGATTGACACGTGCTCGGCAGCCGCTTCTTAGGTGTCCTTCAGAGAATCAGGTCCTTTATATTTATGTGGTGGTGACCACACAACTTGTTTGGGTACATATGGAGAATTTTTGTTTTGTTTTATGACCCATATGGACATTTTATTGCAGGTTCCATGGTTTCTTAAGTGCTAATGCTAATTTTCTCTCAATAATGTTCAAAAGGCAAGCTGAACCAGTTTCTACTGGACCTTAATCCTGGGAAGATTGAACCCACTTGAGTCCATTGGCAGAGTGGTTTCTCTGTTGGCTCCTCCTTGTCACACATCAGCCTGTATATGAAGTCCAGGTTATCCTGGTGGTCTGAACATTTCTTTGAGAGAGTTAACAAATTTGGAAAGTTCACAAAATTGACAACACAATATTGATAGGAGATTTTGGTTATTGTGAACAAAAATGGTAACAGAGATCACACTAGAAATGTGACCCAAAGCCAAGTTTCATCATAAGTTGAATCCAACCGGATATTTACAAAAATAGGAGTGTTAGACCTCAGTGTTTAGAAGTCATTTATCAATGCTGAGGATTCAACAAAAAATAAACACATATAATTTTTGGTGGTGGTGAAGAAAAATCACCAAAGTAGAGTAAAAAACCAGCAACATGTTGCCCAAAAATCTCCACACTATTCATAAGTAAATTTATAGCAAAACATTTGGCTGAAGGTCAGTAATAGGCTTGTGAAAGTCCAAATTAAAATCACTTCAGCTACTACAAAACATCATTCTTTCAACATTACTGCTGGGATACGCTTATCATAATGCATCTGTGTTCATAAATTCATCCCAACAAAGACTCCTTGTTTGACTTTAATGCTGTGTCAGGGAAGTTAGTCGCCTTCACGCCAGTAATCGCAAGAAAGGCTCAAACAGAAGCTGAGTGAGCTGTTGCAGGACAATGTTGAGATCCCACAGAGTAGAGAATGATACAGGACGTTCTCACAGGATCTAGCTCCATCCCCGTCCCATCTGCAGCTGAGGGCAGAGCTTGCAGGGATGGGAATGGGGATCTCTCATAGGAAGTAGGTTTTCAAGAACGTTGAGACCCCAACTGAATCTGGAGAGACTAAAACACGCTCGTATGGGCTATGAATCATGCAAGTGGTGCTAAGGTGCAGCTCAAGATATCTTTGATCAAAAACAACACAAAACTGAACATCATGTGACCCGAAAATAAACACAAAATTGCATCAAAACAAAGACTCATTTTCTATTGTTTCTTCCAAACAATCCCCCCTTCTCCTCCAAAAAAAGTTCTACTAATCCCAAAAATACCCTAACACTCAAGACAAGACATGGCACCCCCCCACCACACACACTTCTCTGTATGACTGCAGAAAAATGAGCACAAGCCTCCCCTTCAATTCTGTCATCTTTTTTTTGGTGGAACTGAAAAAATGAGTTTTTGGTCTTAAATGCTGGCAGTAAAGAGAAGACATTATGATGTACAGGGCAAACTCATTTAGGTTTTCTTTATAACAACATAACTCATTGAGTGCAAATCCCCAGTACTGAGGTCTTCCTCTTCACTTTGAGTATATTTCTTTGATATTATTGCACTTTACAGGCTTTTTCACTTTTCTATACAACTACTTAGACATCTACCAATATTTTATGTATTAAGTAAAGAGAAGAAACAGGTTTGAAACCCCACTAACTTGAGTACAGAAAATGAGTTTACCTGGAATTATCCTCAGGCTTTCAGTCTTCTGCACAGAATAGTTTCCTTATCATGAGTCAGTTTTGTTTCTTTTTTTTGTCAAGACATTTTGATTGAAATTTGGCAATAGAAAATACTACCAAGTAAGTGTTAAACCCAAAATTTTAACAGGGACATTGACTTAAGTTATTGAATAATCTAAATATTAGAAAGCACGTATATATTTTGAAATATTAAAAATTAACACTGGGTTTTACTAAACTGCGGAAGAGCTTCTTACCGCGGACCGGTGAGGTAAATGCTCTGCTACACATAGGAATTGAATGACGATCGGAGCATATACCTCGCTTTAGTAAAAGGAGCCCTAATTCAGATGTTAGCAGTAATTTTGAAAATCAAGTGTTGGCACTAGTCAGCAAAGCTTCTAAATCTGACCTGAATTGTCTGCAATTGACATTTCAAATTTAAGAGTTTATAGAATTGATAACCATCTATTAAGTGTTCACTTTTGGTGGCAGTCTTTCCAGTTAAGTAAAATCATCTTTAGTGAAATTGTGAGCATTGGATTTGAAAATAATTCTTAGGTGTTTGGTGTGTAGAAACAGATAGGATTTTGTTATTGTTATCCAGATATCTTTTCAGAATATATGGACAGTGTTGCATTCAAATAGAATATGCATCAGAGTACCCTGTGATGGTTTACAAGACCAGCAAATACTCAGGAATAATAAGCCAGCAAAGATCATCTTTTGTGGTGCCCACAAAATTATGCACTAAAGCTGTGCCACTGTGAGCTAGCCCTGCAGGTAGCCGAGTGTGGTTTATGGCATTGCTGACGAGCATCCACCTTGTATCTCACACCCTGAAAAAAATCCACCCTTTGTTTGTTTCAACCTGAATGGACCCAGCAGTACAGTGATAAAACAATTTCCAACTGGATAGCAGACAGCATCTCATGTTATAACCAGTCAATGTTCAATTTCCAGAGGAACATCACCTTTGGCAACTTCAGTTTCTCTCTCTCAGAGATTTGTAAGGCTGCAATATGTGGTGTTTGGATTCAACAGTCGAGATAGTTGGAACTGTCTGTCCTCACGGACTTTTCAAGGATTAGAATACAAGCCCCTGCTTATGACCCATTTTTGTGATTTAATGTTCTCAAATATTTAAAAAGTGTCATAGTTGTATGACTGGAAACCCCATTTGTATTCAACTAAAGCAACATTGCATGTAACGGGTAGAAATGTGTTTAATAAAAAATGTTAAGTAGAATTTTTTTAAGGCACACAGTTTAAAAGGTATTAAATCAGTTTTGCATGTACTAAATTTTGTAAGGTGAATTGACAAACTGACTGCACATCCCTACTAACAGCTGTTCTCGGAAGAATCGATTCACCAGTCACACAAATATGTCCTCTTTCCCTAAAATGAGAACCAAAAGAAGCCCAGTGCAGGAAATCCCACAAATATTTAGTTCCTTTTGTATGAAAGGTGAACTGCTGGCTTCAGAGAGCACCTGTTTACAGCTAAACTTTATTGTTGAAACCAAATCAAAATGCAATAGGTATTTTGTTTTTTGTATTCTTAATAGCTTTCTAAATTACCATCACTGTTGCTCAGGAGTCTGGGGGGGTTTTCCTGCTGACTGTAGGGCTACGCTGTTTCTGAAATTATGTATGCTGTAATTGGACTCACAGAAATCTGAAAACCTGGAGGGTTGTAATACTGTTTCCTGTGTTGGCAGGTTTTTAAGAATCTTCAACTCTTCATGGAAAACAAACAGACTGATGACGACCTATTTGACAGACTAAATGTAAGCAGCAAATTGATTAGGGAGAAGTGTGTGGTAATGATGCCCTGTAACTTAAAATAGTTTAAATCTTAGTATGACTGTTATTCTGGGCAGGCTCAGTGGCAGTGTTGCCATATAGAGGTTCTTTGCTTTTTGCTCCCCCACTCAGATTTGCCTCTGCTTGGAGATGCTGAAAAAAGCTCTCCTCTCTCTCCTTTCAGGGGTTATGACGTTCTGACCAAGAAGAGAGGGTCACCTGGAGCCTGTGAGCTGGTGTTCCAGTGGGAGCCCTGGTGTGTGGCTTCTGGCCTCAACACTCTTACAATGACTAGAATAGAAGCAAGGGGGGGGGGGAATCCTCAGGTATTTGCAAATGAAGGTTCATTGCACCAGCATCTCCTGGCCTGGGTTCCTATTGGGTGGAAGGAAAAATGAGAGAGGACTTATTAAATCTCATTCTCAAATAGAACTAGGCACTCTTTACTAATATTTTGATTTAAAAAAAAAAAAAAAAAAAATCAGGCTATGTTGCCTGTTACTGGTCCTAAAAAGATATATGTGAACTTTCATAAACTTATAGTTCTCTCCATGTGGTCTACATAAATAGAAATTTGCGTTATATTTGAGAATGATGGGTTTAACTGGGTTTAACTGCCTAGGTGAAGATGAGGTGGCTAACGCTATGTAATTCAGAGACTGCACAAAAGTTTGGAAGCAGGTCTAATTTGCTAATGAGAACACAACGCTCCAGATAAGTACAATTGTTTCAACGTTTTGTGACTTCAACAGTCTTTCTTATATATCAAGTGCCATAAGTCCAATATCGGATATTGTGGAGAAACAAGTGACTGTTTTAAAGAAATTTGATTCAAGCTGCTAACGAATATGATTTAGATGTCTGACTCTTCTGAAAAAAGAATAATATAAGAAAAAAAGATAATAGATAGGATGTTGGTTTTGGACAGTAGAGATATATTGTTATAAAAACAACTATTTGGATATAAGAACAATTGTCTGGTTCTATGGCACTAATTCAATGGATTAAAAAAGTATATTAGTTTATATTGTTGGATACATTGTGTGTGAACTGAATTATTTTGTTAAGTGAGGATCTAGCTAATTACTTGGGACCTGGGTTGGCCACTGTTGGAAACAGGATACTGGACTTGATGGACCTTCAGTCTGTCCCAGTAGGGCAATTCTTATGTACTGTTGCCCTCATGGTCAGGAGAGATTTATCTCTATTCTTAAAAGCAAAGGGTTAGCTCAAGGGTGAGGTCTCAGTCGAAAGCTCTATATGAAATCCCTTAATTATTATTCTTGAATTTTCCCCATTTCTTCATAGACCGGTATCCTAAACAAACATCTCCAAGACCTAATGGAGGGGTTGACGGCCAAGGTGTTCCGTACATACAATGCCTCCATTACGCTACAGCAGCAACTGAAAGAGCTTACTAACGGTAAGTGTGCTACCTGGTAGAAGAGCAGAAGCCGACGAGTCTGGACTGGTTTACCTAGTAACATAGTAGATGACGGCAGATAAAGACCCAGTCTGCCCAACCTGATTCAATTTTAATTTTTTCTTCTTAGCTTTACCCAGTACTGTGCTTGGATTCCAACTGCCAAAATCTCTATTAAGACTTACTCTAGCCCATCTACACCCTCCCAGCCATTGAAGCCCTCCCCAGCCCATCCTCCACCAAACGGCCATATACAGACACAGACCGTGCAAGTCTGCCCAGTACTGGCCTTAGTTCAATATTTAATCTTATTTTCTGATTCTAAATCTTCTGTGTTCATCCCACGCTTCTTTGAACTCAGTCACAGTTTTACTCTCCACCACCTCTCTCGGGAGCGCATTCCAGGCATCCACCACCCTCTCCGTAAAGTAGAATTTCCTAACATTGTCTTTGAATCTACCACCCCTCAACCTCAAATTATGTCCTCTGGTTTTACAATTTTCCTTTCTCTGGAAAATATTTTGTTCTACGTTAATACCCTTCAAGTATTTGAACGTCTGAATCATATCTCCCCTTCTCTCCTTTCCTCTAGGGCAGTGGTTCCCAAACCTGTCCTGGGGGACCCCCAGCCAGTCAGGTTTTCAAGATATCCCTAATGAATATGCATGAGAGAGATTTGCATATAATGGAAGTGACAGGTATGCAAATTTCTCTCATGCATATTCATTAGGGATATCTTGAAAACCTGACTGGCTGGGGGTCCCCCAGGACAGGTTTGGGAACCACTGCTCTAGGGTATACATATTCAGGGCTTTAGAGGGACTAAGATCAAATTTCACCATAATGTGAAGAATTAAGAAAGAGACAGATTAACATTCACCTTGTCTATAAAGCTGCGTTGTCACAACAATAGTCATTTCAATGCATCAAGATTTTTGAATTGTAGAGTAGTCTCTGTTGTTGTTTTGAACAAAAATTTAACTAAATGTTACTCTTACAAGTAAGGATGTTCATAGCTGCCAGATGGAAATCAATTAGTTCCCCTAAGTTTTTTTGTTTGGTGAATCCTGGAGACAGAACAGAACTCTGCTTTACTTAAAAATAATATTTTTTTTTTTTGTTCCGCACTAAGCATATACGGTACTTCTAACAAATGGCACAGTATCTGATATATCAGGTGTTAAAATCTACATTGTTGTATAATTAGGTAAATTAGATGTATCTTTTCTAAGGTTTCAATTCAATATCTGAGTTTGAAAAGAATAAATATTTTAGTTTCTAAAATAGTCATCAGCATGGAACAACTTATTGACGGTTTTCATTTTGTACTGCAATTAAGGGGCCCTTTTACTAAATTCTGAACATTATTTTATTCCTATGGTACTTAGCACAAGCTAAACTTTCGTGAAAGGGCCTAAATTGCTTTTCATTTGTTAATAGTGTATAAATAATCAAATAATTTTGTGTGCTTGCTTTCTTGATTATTTAAAACTTGTTTCAGGTGATGACAACGTAGCTGCAAAAATCCTTTCTTACAATCGTGCCAACCGAGCTGTTGCTATTCTGTGTAACCATCAAAGAGCACCTCCTAAGACTTTTGAGAAATCCATGATAACGTTACAGACCAAGGTACCCTTCTTTTCTTCCAATCTTGTCCTTAATGAGTAGAAGCTACTTTTTCACGGTATTATTTGCAGCTTCTAGAGACTTCCACACCCCTCTGTTAACCACAGCACAGTGGTGGAGTCTTTCACCACTAATGACACCCAGACTGTCCACCCAAACAGCTAACGCTTCCCTTCCCTCTTCTTACCTCTGGCACATAAATTGTAGTACTGGAGCAAGGCCTCACACAGACACAGGGACAGCTCAAACACTGCAAGGAATTAGGGCAATTTTTTTAAATTGGACTGAACTGAGGCTAGTCCCTAAGGCACTCCAGATTCCCTGCCCACCAAGCGAAAAAGGGAGCCAAAGTACACTGCGGCCTTCAGACTCTTTCACAGCATCAGGGAAACAAAGCTGGAGAGAAGGGATAAGAGAGGTACCTGACCACCCTTGTGGGTATCAGCTCCTGAACAGTACCAGCAGACTTGAGAGAGAAACAAGGAATAAATAGGCTTTCTTTATTTTTTTTCTATCTCTTGGACCCTCCTCCCCCTAGCCTTAAGAGACCCACCCTGACTGCACTGGTGTGCCATGTCCACCATCTGCTGGAGACTGGGAAATACTGGCTCGTGTCGGGCCCCTTCCAGCCCCAGTCTCATCCTACCTTCTACTCTCAGATGAGAAGGGCATAGTGACAAAAACTTGTTTGTTCACTCCCATTGGCCCTGTGGTGGATTTCAAATGTGAGAACCTCCTGGAAGTGTCTGTTTTCACATTTCTTCACTGCCACAGCATAAGGCTGTAGAAGAGCAGAGGGTGGGAGTGAAGAAACAAGCTCCTACCACTGTGCATAGTGAAGAGGTGAGGCGCAGGACTTTCGGTGCCCCTAAGCTTCAGTGTTCTGAGCCATTGGCAACCTTGATGATGGGAATTATGTAATCAGTTCTGGGACTCAGTTGTACTCCATGAGGAGCTAGGTGATTTGTGGAATAGAAATGCTTTCAAATAAATAAATAGTACTTGATTGCCACTGTTGTGAAAAGAGTGCCCTTTCTAATAGAGGAGTTTAAGTTACATACTGAATTGATACAAGTGGCACAGATTAATATTGCTTTAAGAATAAGAAGATATGGGAGCAGTACTGGGCATATAAGGGCTGATTGCTTTGTAACCCTTATGTATAACTCTGTGCGCCTGTTGGATAGTTATCCCAGGACAAGCAGGCAGCATATTCTTGACTGATGGGTGACGGCACCGACGGAGCCCCGGTACGGACAATTTTAGAGTGATTGCACTCTAAGAACTTGGAAAGTTCCAGTAGGCCGCACCGCGCACGCGCGAGTGCCTTCCCGCCCGACAGAGGCGCGCGGTCCCCAGTTTCTTAGTTTCCGTGGAGCTAAGAAGTCGCATTTTTCAACGGCTGTTGAAATTTTTCCTTATACGCCTTCCCGCTCGCGAAACATTTTTGGGAGTTTTTTCCCTTCTTTTTTTCTTTTCTTTTTCTAAAAAAAAAAAAAAAAACCCGAGAGTTTATTCTTTATTTTTTTCTTCATTTCGGTTTTGCCCCGGCGGGGCCTACTGCCACCATCGAGGCCTCGGCCTTCGATTTGGCAGAAGCCGTTTTCACTTTCATGCCCCCCCAGCCAGGGTTTAAAAAGTGCCAGTGGTGTGCACGGCCTATATCCCTCACGGACCCGCACAACTGGTACTTACAGTGCCTGGGTCCTGAGCATCAGGCTTCCACCTGCACCCGCTGTGCCACGTTAAAAAAACGTACATTAAAAAATCGCCAGATACAACAGCGATTACTCTTCGGTGCCAATATGTCCGATCCTGCGGCATCGACACCGGCATCGGCCCCATCGCAGTCAGCACCCACTTCGTCGACACCGCACCGGCGTCGCAACATCCAGGTAAGCCGGCTAAGAAGCCTTCCCTGCTGGAGCGTCCTCCAGTCTTGATTGCAGCGAGCCCAGTCCTGCCGACCGTGAGGCACCCGCGGAAGCGCTCCGCCCCTATCGAGGTGAGTCCCTCAACCTCGGGCTCCTCATCTTCGGGGCGTCGAGCAGCACCGCAGGTACCGCAAAAGAAAAAGGCGGTACCGGTGCCCTCTTTGGATGAGCGCATTGCAGCCGTCCTACAGACGCAGCTCAAGGAGCAGTTACAACAACTCCTTCCTGCTCTATTGGCACCGAACTTTCCGCTCCCAGTACGGTCTGAGCCGCCGGTACCGGCAGTGGAACAACCTTTATTGTCTGCATCCACTGTCTCGGTACCGGTTCACTCGGCCTCATCGATATCGATGCCAGTTCTTGCACCGGAACCGAGAGCCCAGCATCAGTCGGTGCAGACTTCGGCACCGTTGCAGTCGGTAACATCTCCCGGTACCGTATCTATGAGGTCGGGAAGTCGGCACGCAAATCCCGACACCTAGAACCCTCTACTCCGGAGTCTCGAGACCGTAGCTCCCATATTAGGGACCCTGATCTGTGGGGTGACTCCGAAGAGCCTTTTCTTTCTGAGGGTGAGTGTTCCTCGGATGAGAATGATCCTGTTGTTCCTGATCCATCCTCCAAACATGATTCCACGTCTTTCACTTCTTTCCTGAAGGACATGTGCAAATCTCTCTCTATTCCTTTGGAGGCTGAGTCTAAAAAATCCAAGGCCTTTCTTGATGCCCTTGACTTTGACCAGCCTCCAAAGGAATTTTTGAAACTCCCTCTTCATGACATCTTGAGGGAAACTTTTTATAAAAATTTAGAGACTCTTTTGACTATCCCAGGAGCTCCCCGTAAATTGGATTCATTATATAAAGTAATTCCTATTCCTGGATTCGATAAGCCACAGCTTCCACATGAATCACTGCTTGTGGAATCTACGCTTAAGAAATCTGCGGGAGCTAGTGTATATGCTTCTGTCCCTCCTGGCAGAGAAGGTAAAGCCATGGACAAATTCGGTAAGCGGTTATACCAGAATGCAATGCTAGCTAATAGATCTGGTAATTATGCTTTTCACTTTTCTTTTTATCTTAAGCATCTCCTTACCACCATGGCTTCCTTTGAAAAGTACCTTCCTGAGCAGAAACGACAGGCTTTCCACCAATGCTCGTCTTCTCTTTTCCAACTCCGTAAATTTATGGTAAGATCCATTTACGAAACCTTCGAACTTACCTCCAGAGCAACGGCCATGTCTGTGGCCATGCGCCGCCTTGCCTGGCTTAGAGTATCCGAGCTTGATGTCAACCATCAAGATCGGTTGGCTAATGCTCCATGCCTGGGGGATGAGCTTTTTGGGGAATCCATGGACTCGACCACCCAAAAGCTCTCCGCCCATGAGACACGCTGGGATACTCTCCTCAAAACAAAAAAGAAGGCTCCACCGGCATGGCCTTTCAGACAGCAGTCGGCCTACCAACGCCGTTATGTGGCTCGTCCATTACCATCAGCTCCCCAGCAAACTAGGCGTCAACGTCAACAACAACGTCAGACTCCTAGACCACCACAGCAACAACTTGTGAAGCCGCCTCCACAGCAAAAACCTACGCAGCCCTTTTGACTTAATTCTCCAGGGCATAGCCAGCGTCCAAACATCTACCCACCTACCTCAACCTATAGGTGGCCGTCTCACTTTTTTTCTCAGCCGGTGGGAAGTTATCACTTCGGACCAATGGGTCCTCAACATCATCCGCCACGGCTACTCTCTCAACTTTCAGACCCTTCCGGCCCAAAGTCTACCAAAAGAGTCTGCTTTAAACACTCCTCAGTCTTCCCTCCTTCTTCAGGAGGTTCAATCCCTCCTCCTTCTGAACGCTATAGAGGAAGTTCCTCTGGATCAAAAGGGGCAGGGATTCTACTCCCGTTACTTTCTAGTCCCCAAAAAAACAGGAGATCTCAGTCCAATTCTAGATCTTCGCGATCTCAACAAATGCTTGGTCAAGGAAAAATTCAAAATGCTTTCTCTGGCCACTCTTTACCCTCTTCTCGATCACGGCGACTGGCTATGCTCCCTCGATCTCAAAGAAGCATACACTCACATACCGGTCAATCTGGCCTCCAGACAGTATCTCCGCTTCATGATCAATCATTGTCATTACCAATACAAGGTGCTACCCTTCGGTCTTGCCTCCTCTCCAAGAGTGTTCACCAAATGCCTGATTGTGGTGGCTGCCTTTCTACGCTCACACCACCTTCAGGTCTTTCCTTACCTGGACGACTGGTTAATCAAGGCCATTTCATCTCAGTCAGTACTCCTGGCCACCAACAAGACCATCCTTTTTCTACAACTCCTGGGATTCGAGATCAATCTACCCAAATCTCATCTTATCCCCACGCAAAGACTTCAATTCATTGGAGCAGTGTTGGACACAATCCTGATGAGAGCGTTCTTGCCGTCCAACCGTCTTCAAACTCTTCAATATCTTTGTCAGCAGGTGCTTCCACAACGTTCCATCTCTGCCAAGCAAATGATGATACTCTTGGGTCACATGGCCTCGACAGTTCATGTCACCCCCCTTGCACGTCTTCACCTGCGCACTCCTCAATGGACCCTAGCTACCCAGTGGTCCCAAGCGAAGGATCCTTGCTCACGACACATATCTGTGACATCATCTCTTCGTCAATCTCTTCAATGGTGGTTGATATCCTCAAATCTCTCCAGAGGTCTTCTGTTCCATCTACCTCCTCATCAACTTGTCATCACCACCGACGCCTCCCCTTACGCTTGGGGAGCTCATTTGAACGAATTTCAAACTCAAGGACTTTGGACAGTCCAGGAAATGAAGCACCACATCAATTTCCTGGAACTCAGAGCGATGTTTTATGCCCTCAAGGCCTTCCAACATCTTCTCTTTCCTCAGGTTCTTCTACTGTGCACAGACAATCAAGTTGCGATGTACTACATCAACAAACAGGGTGGGACAGGCTCTCGCCTCTTGTGCCAGGAAGCCCAGAAGATTTGGTCTTGGGCCACAGCTCGCCACTTATTCCTGAAAGCTATCTACATTCAGGGGGAACAGAATTCCTTAGCGGACAAACTCAGCAGAATTCTCCAGCCCCACGAATGGACTCTCGATCCTTTGACTCTCCAGTCCATTTTTGCTCAATGGGGCACTCCTCAGGTGGACCTCTTTGCAGCTCCTCACAATCATCAGTTGCCCCTATTCTGCTCCAGACTCTACTCTCCTCACCGTCTGGCAGCGGATGCATTTCTCCTAGATTGGTCCAATCTGTTCCTGTATGCTTTCCCTCCTCTGCCGCTCATGTTACGAACCCTGTTCAAGCTCAAGAGGGAACGAGCCACCATGATTCTGATTGCTCCACGGTGGCCCAGGCAGCATTGGTTCTCCCTTCTACTTCAACTCAGTTCCAGGGAACCTTTTCTTCTTCCACTGTTTCCTTCTCTGCTTACGCAGCATCAGGAAACCCTTCTGCATCCCAACCTCCAGTCTTTGCACCTGACAGCTTGGTATCTCTCGGGCTGACTTCACATGATTCTCTTCTGTCTCAGCCCGTTCGGTCTATTCTGGATGCTTCCAGGAAACCAGCCACTCTGCAATGTTACCATCAGAAGTGGGCACGGTTTTCTTCTTGGTGTATTCTTCATCATCATGATCCCACTTCCCTTGCAGTGGAGACCTTGTTGGATTATCTTCTTTCCTTATCTGACTCTGGTTTCAAGTCTACGTCCATCAGAGTCCACCTCAGTGCTATTGCTGCTTTTCATGAGCCAGTTCAGGGGAAACTTCTCTCAGCTCATCCTTTAGTGTCCAGATTCATGCGGGGTCTTTTTCATGTAAAACCACCTCTTAAGCCCCCTCCTGTGATCTGGGATCTCAATTTGGTTCTGTCTGCTCTAATGAAGCCTCCATTTGAACCCTTGGCTACCGCCACTTTCAAGTTTCTTACTTGGAAGGTACTTTTTCTTATTGCGCTCACCTCTGCCAGGAGGGTCAGTGAGCTCCATGCACTAGTTGCTGATCCACCTTTCACAGTCTTCCATCATGACAAGGTGGTTCTGCGTACACATCCAAAGTTTCTTCCTAAGGTTGTCTCTGAATTCCATCTCAACCAATCCATTGTTCTGCCTGTTTTCTTTCCGAAACATCACTCTCATTCTGGAGAACAGGCTCTTCATTCTTTGGACTGTAAGCGGGCTTTAGCTTACTATTTAGACCGTACTAAGCCCCACAGATCATCACCCCAACTCTTTCTGTCCTTTGATCCGAATAAATTGGGACGTCCTGTTTCTAAACGTACCCTGTCAAATTGGCTCGCAGTGTGCATTTCATTCTGTTATGCTCAGTCCGGACTGCCACTGGAAGGTTCTGTCACGGCCCATAGAGTGAGAGCTATGGCAGCATCTGTAGCTTTCCTCCGTTCCACTCCTATTGAGGAAATCTGCAAGGCTGCTACTTGGTCCTCAGTTCATACTTTTACATCTCATTATTGTCTGGATGCATTCTCCAGACGGGATGGACACTTCGGCCAATCTGTTTTGCAAAATTTGTTTTCCTAATGGCCAACCTTCCCTCCATCCCTCTTTTTGTTAGCTTGGAGGTCACCCATCAGTCAAGAATATGCTGCCTGCTTGTCCTGGGATAAAGCACAGTTACTTACCATAACAGGTGTTATCCAGGGACAGCAGGCAGATATTCTTGCGTCCCACCCACCTCCCCGGGTTGGCTTCTTAGCTGGCTTATCCTAACTGGGGACCGCGCGCCTCTGTCGGGCGGGAAGGCACTCGCACGTGCGCGGTGCGGCCTACTGGAACTTTCCAAGTTCTTGAGTGCAATCACTCTAAAATTGTCCGTACCGGGGCTCCGTCGGTGCCGTCACCCATCAGTCAAGAATATCTGCCTGCTGTCCCTGGATAACACCTGTTACGGTAAGTAACTGTGCTTTACAAACCTGTTCATTGTAAGAGAGCATAAAATGCATGAACTAAAATACTCTATAAGCAGAAAATCAGGAAAAAGAAGGAAGCACAGCTAAGGAACAGGGAAACTAATCTTTGAAAAATCACTACATTTTCTTGTTGATCTTTTTACCCAGATTGATGCCAAGAAAGATCAGCTTGCTGATGCCAAGAGAGACCTGAAAAGTGCTAAAGCAGATGCCAAGGTTCGGAGGGATGAAAAATCTAAAAGGTAAGGCCCCCATCATAAGCAATAACAAACTTCTATTGATTATGACAGGAGTTGCCATGCAACATATCACCAGTAATTGGAAAAATTAGAATAATCTTAGTTATACATTCTGGTGGAATTCGTTGTGCCACATTTACAAAATGGAAAGAATAATTGCTTTGCAGAAAGGGAATTATAATAATTTTAAAAAGATCTAGGGGCCATTGGCAAATTATTGTAATGATTAGACATCATTTTCCACTGAAAGTATATTTATACTTAGGGGGGAGGGTATAAAGTTCTATTTAAAGGTTAATCAATAAATAAGAATACAATATTTATATGATATTTTTGATTGAAATATTTGAGGGAAGGGTTGGTGGGGAGGGAATAAATTTATGTATTTACAATGACAATAGAAAGAATTTCAAGTGATGTGTAAAAGTTTTAAATGATATAATATTGTGTACTTGTAAGATGAAAAATGAATAAAGAATTGAAAAAAAAAGGGCCCCCATCATATATGATCTAAATCCTAACACGAATGTTAGTTGAAATTTTTGTAGAAAAGATTTGGAACTGTATAAACTGCCCCTTCAGAAACTAATCTCTTCTGATTAAGGGATTAATTTATTAAAGTCATATACGTCCCAGCAATCCACTTTTCTTTTACCTCTCGAGAGACTTGAGAGCATAAAACTTGCATTTACACATAGTTCAGAAAACTGTTTGCAGAACTATCAGTACAGCAGCCTCAGTGTTTGTTGCTCTGATCACAAGGGGGTTCAAGGGTCAAGGGGCCCTTGCACTTCTGAGAGTAGGCAGTAGGAAGACCGTAACTGTACTCAGTTGCAGTGGATTTGCTTTAAAAAGGTTTATGAAAAGCACAAATAAGCATGTGGTGGGCGATTCTGTAAAAGGCGGCCAATCTGGAGCCTGTTCGAGAAAGGAAAATAGGCACCAATTTTCCTTTTATAGGATACAAGCACAGCGGTGTATAGGTGTATATAATTTGGGCATAACTACTTAATACCAAACATAGAAATATGATAGCAGATAAAGGCCAAGCAACCCATCCAGTCTGCCCATCTGAAGCATCCACTAGAGAATGACACGGTGGCTGGTAGCCGCAGGTAACCCTCCGAAACGGTGTGGGGGGGGGGGAATGCTCACTGCGGGTACGGGGACAAGGCCATCCACCGCCCCGTCGAGCGGTGAATGGCCTTGTCCCCGCAATTAAGGGAGGGAATGTGCGCAGCCCCTCTCCCTCCTTCCTACCTGAATCTCTCTATCTCCCTCCCTCCCCCTTACCTTCGCGGCGCGTTTTAAGCTTGAGAGCAACTTGGTCGAAGCTTCCGCCCACAGATGCACTCAACTGCTCGCAGGCTCCGGCAGCTTTGACCAAGTTACTCTCAAGCTTAAAATGCACCACGAAGGGCACGCATTCTATGCAGGATTAGTTATTTCTCCCATTTGTATTAAATGTGAGAAAGCACCGAATACATTATCTCATGCATTGTAGCAATGTCCACTTAAGTCATTCTGGTCTGCCATCCTATTATATCTAGGTTCATTATGGGATAGTCCATTAGTGAAATCCCCAAGGGGGGGTGTTATTTGGTAAAGCTGCTGCTTGTGGGGTATATGACAAGGTAGATGCATTTTATTTCAAAAGGCATGCATGATTGGTCATAAATGTATTTTGCAATATTGGTTACAGAAAGATCCTCGTTAGTTTTTGGCATTGGAGGAATCAACTCCATCGTTTAATTTTATTTGAAGTTAGGGATGTTTGTAAGTTTCCAAGACGTACATGTTTCTTTTTGAAAATTTGGGACCCATATATTCAAAATCTTTCCTCTAGAGCAAGAAGTATGATTATTAATATTTTATATTGAAGCTTTGGAAACATTTATAACATTGTAATATCAGGTAATATATGTCATCTTCCACTCAGGGGGGAGAATTGGGGGGTGCAGGGTAGGATGGAATAGATTATATAGAAATGTATATTGAAGGAATGATAGAAATATGTAAGTAAATTTCTTAATTTATTACAATTTGATTAATTACTTCAATACAGTGTGAATAGGAGGGTGGAAGTGGGGGGGAGTAGGGGGTTGATATAGGTCATGGAAATATATTTTGGAGGAATGATAGAAATATGTATGAAAATATCATAATTGTAAATCTATTTGAAATGAAAATTTATTTGTATTATATTATATTCACTTATTTCCTTCAATAAAATGTTATAAATTAAGAATTTTAAATAAAGAATTAAAACACTGGCAAAAAAATTAAAAAAACGAGCCTCGAAGGAAAGGGGGAGGGAGGGAGATGCTCGGACTGCGCAAGGGACGGTGAGGTGGCAAGAGGAAAGGAACAGACGCTGAAGGGGGGTGGAGAGGAGCAGACGCTGAAAGGAAATGGGGAACAGATGGTGGGGAGAAAATGCTGAAGGGAAATGGGGAAAACAGAGTGGGGAAAAGACGCTGAAGGGAAATGGGGAACAGAGAGTGGGGAGAAGATGCTGGAAGGGAAGAAGACAGATGCCAGACTATGGGGGGAGCGAAGGGAAGAAGATGGGTTACAGACTAATTGGGGGGGGGGTGAAAGGAGAAGCACAGTAACAGAGCAAATGGAAGATGCAGAGAGAAGACAGACAGTGGATGAAAGGAATTGAATGAGAAGATGAGGAAAGCAGAAACCAGACAAAGGTAGAAAAAATATTTATTTCTTTTTTTTTTTTTTTTTTGCTTTAGGATAAAGTAGTATATTAGTTGTGTTTATAAAAATTTATAAACAAAGCCCTGACAGCTGAACATCTCTTTCCCTAGATCAACAGCCAGAACTTTGATTTATAAGGAAGGAATAAACTAAATATTGCAGTACTGAGGCTTGTATGGATGCAGCGGGGATAGTAATCGTGGGGATGGGGCGGGGACAGTGGTTGTGGGGGCGGTGACAAGGACGGTGGTCGCGAGGATGAGGCGGTGACGGGGACAAATTTTTTCCCCATGTCATTCTCTAGCATCCACCATCATCTCATCTCCTTAAGAGATCCCATATACCTGTCATACACTTTCTTGAATTCAGATGGTCTTTGTCTTCACCACCTTTACCAGGAGACTATTCTATGCATCTACCACCCTTCTCTAAAAAAGTATTTCCTTAGATTTCTCCTCAGCCTATCGCCTCTTAACTTCATCCTATGTCTTCTCATTCTGGAGCTTCTTTTCAATTGAAAGAGCCATGTACATATTTAAACACGTCAATCATATTGCCCCAATCCTGCCTTTCCTCCAAAGTAAACATATTGAGATCTTTGTCTGTCCACATATACCTTATAATGAAGACCATCTACCATTTTAGTAGCCTTTCTCTTGATCGACTCTATCCTATGAGAGCCCACCGGGACAGACAGGGAAAAATGCTTGAATACCTGAATAAATTCATGTAAAACGTTCTGAGCTCCCCTGGAAGAGTGGTATAAAAAATTGAATGAATGAATAAATTTATATTTTTTGAAGGTGCGGTCTCCAGAATTGTACACAATATTCTAATTGAGGTGTCACCAGAGTCTTAAATATGGGCATCAATACATCCTTTTTCCTACAGGCCATACCTCTTCCTATGCACCCTAGCATCCTTCTAGCTTTCACCATCAGCTTTTCAACCTGTTTGGCCACTTAAGATCATCACATACTATCACACTCAAGTCCTGCTCCTCTTTTATGCACAAAAATTCTTCACCCCCTAAACTGTACCGTTCCTTCTGGTTTTTGCAACCCAAATGCATGGCCTTGCATTTCTTAGCTGCCAAATTTCAGACCATTCCTCAAACTTTGCTAGATCCTTCCTCATATTATTCACACCATCAGGGGTGTCTACTCTATTGTAGATTTTGGTATCATCTGCAAAGAGGCAAATCTTACTTGACAGCCCTTCAGCAATATCGCTTACTGGGCAAAAGTTTCCCATATAGGAAAAACTTTAGTTTTTGTTTTTTATTGTATGGCTGCTGAATGATTGCATTCAGGTAGGTGGGTTGTTATGTTCCACCTTGGTTATGGTATGTTTCCATTTGATTAATTAATTGTTTTAATTGTAGAGCAGAACAAAATTGACTTTGTAAGGGAGTTTCATGTGTCCTCCTTTTCTCCTATTGAGATGTTATCCATTGCTTTGGTACAAACTAAAGGAGAAGGGCACTGCTCAGTGACTCAAGGAGGCGGAGCAGATGAATCTGTTTAATGCCTTCGGTAAATTTCCCAAGAGTATGGGAATAAAACCTAAAGTCCAGACTATTGTACCCGTTTACTAGAAAGAAGACTCAAGGTAAGAACCTAATCTTCCTCTGCTTTACCAACTAAATGAAAGAAGGAAAGTGGCATAATTTCATAACCTTTTCATAGTAATTTTTGATAGATTTCTCTGAATTTATAAGATTCCTGTGGACAATTAAACTCCTCTCACTGTGTGCTAAATGTCAGTGGGGTAGAGTTGCTGTAGCAGAAAAGCTATATCTTTGGAAATCTTCAAATATCCAGTCTTATTTGTATATTTTTGTTGCTCAGAGTAAGGTATTTCCCTTCTGAGACAGGAATATGATTATCTAGTTGTATTTTTATTTATTTCTTCCATTTGTGTGTTGCACATATCTATACAAGCTCTAGGTGATATTACAGAGGAAGGGTTAGAAGAGGGTAGGGAGGACTATGGAGGGCAGGAAGAAGTGGAGAGGAGAGAAGTATGTAGATTATTTCATAGAAATTCCTAACTTTACAGATAGGAGCATCATCTATGTAAATGATATGTAAATGAATTAAAGTAATATGTAAAAAGGAATAGAAGGGAGGAACCGTTAAACAATAGAATTCAGTTAATAAAATAAAAAGTTGTATCTCAGTATTCAGTTATTTTTGTATTACCTGACATATATGTATGTCTGTGTTGATGATTAACAATAGGTAAAAAATACAAACTTGAAAGCAAACTCCTATTTCAAAGCATCAGAATTCTGAAAATGGACACAAATTTGCTGGAATCAAACCAGTACAAGCTCTGCAAATTAGTCAAAACTGATTGAACTTTCCTAGCTGCTGATTTGAACTATGTTAATCAAATTTAATAAAGCTTAAAGTAATAGGCCAACTAATTTGGCACACCTTCTTTTGTTGTTGTTTTTTTTATATAAGTTCACATGTGCACAGATTGACCTACTCAATTTAGGTCTTAATGGGCTGTAAATTCCAACATTAATCTGTTGCAATTTGTAGTGTCTTAAAATGAGTTGCACCTTGATCTGGTTCTGATCACTTAATCTGGTTTCCCAGATAACCTCTGCAGCAGAGAGTCAGGAAACTGAAAGGAAGTATCAAAGGTTAAATCAGTTACTCCTGGGAAATGCCAGGTTAAGCTGCAGAGTCAGGATATTCGTTGGATATGTTCCATGGAAGAAGTTGAGTTTTCAAGGATGTCAGTCTGGCATATGGTACAAGCATTTCTTTTCCAAAAATAATCAGAACCTGTGATCAAACTGATTTTTGAATGTGCATTCTACAGAATGGTGGAGAGCAAGAAGAAGACAGTGCAGAGAGTGGAAGAACAATTGATGAAGCTGGAAGTCCAAGCTACAGATCGGGAGGAAAACAAACAGATTGCCTTGGGTACCTCCAAACTCAACTATCTAGATCCCAGGATCTCTGTTGCTTGGTAAGCCCTCCAGAGCCCCCCTAGAACTAAACGGATGCCTGTTGAAAAACCTTTCTGCATTAAGAATGGTATCGTAATACTGCCCTTGACTGAAATGGAAAAGTTTGTTGCTGAATTTTCTCTCAAAGCCCTTTTCTGTTCTAGCTCTAGCTCAGTTATGTCATGGCATGATATCCACAGAGCAGGGGATACACTTCCATCCTAATGAATTTTTTAAAATCCTATGGGGCTAGATTTAAGCACCTCATCTCAGATCAAGTTTCAAGTTGAGTAAATATTTGACTTATCACTCTTGAGGAGCCTTTCAAAAAAGTTTACAAAAATTGTACGTAGTATAGCAAAAAAAGAAGAGAGAGGAATCCACATTTGTTTAAACAAGGCAGAGAAAGAAGCAGACCCACCGATGACATCCCCAGGAACCCTTCAGTCTGGTTCCAGGAATTTGCCCCAAATATTTATTCTTCCCTTAAAGAAATGTATCCAGTGCCTTTTTTGGCTGTGCAGATATATACTTCAGATTTCCTAAGGTCTGATCTATGTAATATAGTCTATGATCTGTTACCAGTAACACCAGATCTGCTCACCAGCTATTCCTACCTTCCTTTTCTGGAACCTGACCCCACAGGGGGTACCAGGAACAGGTTTGGCCAAGAAAATCAGAGCAGGGGAACGATATCTCTCAAGTACTGGGAATGCAAAGATAGTGCAAGAAGAGAGCTTCTCATGTGCTCCGATGGATTTACAGAGAAACTGAATATCTGTCTGTCTTCTGGTCTTACCTACATTACGCAATCCTGTCTTTTTAGCTCTGTAAAACTAATTTGTATATTTTTTTTATATATATCTGTAGGTGTAAGAAGTTTGGCATCCCTATAGAGAAGATTTACAACAAAACGCAACGGGAGAAATTTGCCTGGGCCATTGACATGGCTGATGAGGACTATGAATTTTAATGTGTTTTTAACAGACTGGATCCTGCTGCAAAAGCATAGCCTGGTTTTAGGGAAACTGATGAACTTGTGAGCCTTACTTGTCCTGACCTTGTTTTTATTTGTGGGGAGGGGGAAAGAAGTAAGGAGAGGATGTACAGGCGAAGCAAACAAGAAAGAAAAATCAAGAAAAAAAGCATTAGAGCCAATGTCTGTGAAAAACCATAAACCTAAAAGAAAAAACTACTTCTAGGAGCCTTGAGCCAGTTGTCCTATGGACAGCTTATTATCTGAAAATATTCTGATAACAAACATTGTAGTTATCTTTTTCTCTTTCTTTTTTCTTTCTCATTGAGATGGACAAGTGGATTTGAGAATTTGTCAGTCTTCCAGACAAATTTCATCATTTCACTGAAAGAACTTTGGTTCTTTAGCTACTGTATAGAAAGTCCAATTATATTGGTGTGTTTTTACAGTTAGGGTTTTGCAATAACTTCTATATTTTAATAGAAAAAAATAAGGAAATTACTCCTTACCCCTTTCCCTCTTGTTCAGGAACTTTCAAAATAAACACGCATACCATCATTGCTCCTGGTAAAGCAGGTCCCCCACCTTCTGCTCCTTCCATCCCCCCCCCCCCCCCCAGTGTCATGGGGGCATAAATTTATTTTCTCTCACAAGTGTTGGGGACCATCCATCTTTTTCTAAGACCGTGCTGAAAGCAAAGCATGATGGGAAGAGGTTTCTAGACTTGAGTGTTCCTTTCTAAATGTGAATTTTTATTTCCTTTAATTATTTTAAAGTATTTAAACTTGTTTTTCTTGATCTTAAAGATCATGTTTGTCAGATGTGGGTGGGAGTGGGAGGATGAGGGAATGAGTGTGGCGCTTTTAATAATTAAATAGAAATTAGTGATGGAATCAATTTTCCCATCAGTCTTTGCTCCTGAGCACACACTGTATACACTTACTGAGATACCAACTCATGTTTTTCCTTCACAATCCTTTACTTGAACATTGTATGATAGAAAGAAGGGATGTGTTCACAGGTCAATGCGTTTTGAAGAACGAAAGCACTGGTCCAAACAATAAAGGAAATAACTTAAAAATTGGGGCTAGGGAGGGGGGCTTTTATTTTATTTTATTTTTTTGTAATTGTGTACAAAAATTAAAGCAGAATTTTAATGTGAAACCTTTTTTGCTATAATCATTAGTTTTTAGAAGCATTGTTAGCTTAGCTTGTGCGCAGAGGCCATTTCCCTACCATCTTTCTTCCACAAGTATCTTCTATTTTTATCATGACTCCCTTTTAATCAGTTTATCGTAGGCTATTTAAAATAAATTCCTACAATTTAACTGAGATTTGGTGTCTAGAGTGTTCTGTTAATTTTTGATCAGATTTGTTTGTACGAGTTATTGGTTTGTTTTTATAAAATGAAATATTTTTTTTGCTTTGCCTTTTCCTTGGGCAAAACTCACCCAGCAAAAAAAAAAGTGATTTTTGAAGAGAAAAGGCCATATTAGTTCTGAATGATGTCTCAACGAACGCTGCAAATGAAATTGTCAGCAAGAGTGGAGTTGATGACCTGGATAAATGAAGTCTCCCAGAAATCCAATTATACCACCTTCTTGTGCCAGTATTAGAATTGTCCAAATATGATATCTTTGAGCTTTCAAGACCAACCTAAAGCCTGCCTTCCAAAGGAGGATCTTGAAAATACATATAAGATCTGTCCAAAGGTAATTGATTTATGGTGGTCTAATATAAGGTAGTACGACCATTTCTAAAAGCAAGATATTTTCATAGTATAGTACACAATAATGGTAAACAGAGCTACTTCTGTATTGCAAATTTTTATTTATTTAATTCCTCATTTTTAAATATCTTTTCCCAGAGGCTACAACATTAAAAGTCTGACTTCCTAAAGCCATCCTGGATTAGAAATCAACATTTGGAAGGCATATTCCCTGGACTGGCCAAAAATCTTTACTACAAGTGCTTATTTCCAGAATGTGATTGTGCCTGTCCATCTCCTGTCTTAAATTTATTTGCAGCTATCAGTTAAAAACCTAATTCTTGTGTGCCTCACTTGAAATTAGCTGTCTTATATTCAAAACTATTTAACCAGCCGGGAAGCTCCTGGAACTGCAGTGGGAGATAGTGGCAGGGTATTTAGCTCCAAACCAACTACGTTTAGCCGTTAAAATGAGCCACATAAATAGACTTATCTTTAACTGCTAAGCACTTAACGGATTAGCTCTGAATATCAGCTGAACCAGTTAAATTGCCACAGTCAAAATTGAAATCGGATATTCAATGCCGGTTGTCAAAAACAAACCAGCATTGACTCTCTAGGTTGATGGCCAGTAGCTGGCAGCCAATATTGTATTTAAGCTGAAATTTATCAAAAATAATTCATATGAACAATAGGTGGGTTGGGCACACAAGATGTTTGGAACCATGGAGATGATTTTATGATGTACTTCCTGCATGCTTAGTATATTGGTATATGCAGAAAAGGGCTATTATAAACTTGCACACAGATTATACATATGTAACATGCAGAGGCACCAAGAGAGGACATTTAAGTCCTGAGAGATATATTTGGGCAGAGTTGTGGTGTGTGTAGATAGATATATATATATAATTTAGACAATACATATAAAGGGCCAGAGTCAGTAAATGTTGCTCAAATGTAGGCATCTGAGAGAATCTGCACAAAGTGCTATTCTCTAAAGGGCCCTCCAACTGCTTAGAGCAGAATCCTGTGCCTAACTTTGGTGCAAGGACTAAAGATGAAATCTGGTGTAAATCCTAGCATGCAAATTGGATGTGCAAAACCGGTATTCAATCGAGTTACCTTATTATGACCACCGCCTACCTCTGACATCAGGGACGCGCAGACTTCTTGGGTATATAAGGTGACATGTCAATCATGGTTGTCATGGGGGAAAAACGCAATTTATCAGACATTGAAAAAAGTATGATCATCGGCTACCGGGCCAAGGGCAGCAGCATTTCGGAAATGACAGAGATTGTGAACTGTTCACAGGCTGCTGTGGTTAAAAGTGTGCCGTGAGTGGACAAATGGAACTTTTTTGATGACCCAACATGGTAACTGGAAGGGGGGGTTGCATGAGCCATCGATGTGAGAGATGAACGTTGATTACCATGGGGCAACTCGCCATCCAAACGAATCAGGGGGCTTCCAGATGTGTGTCCAAAACAACTGTGCAGCGAACCCTATTGTGAATTGGGCTCCGGAGCAGATGACTGGTGACTACACCCATGCTCACAAGGGTTCATTGCAAAAAATGACTGCAATTTGCACAGGAGTACCAACATTGGACTTTCATCGACTGGAAGAGGGTCGTCATCTCCGATGAGTCACGTTTTGCACTTCATTGAACAGATGGACATTGGCGTGAAACCGCTGAGAACAAACATCCAGCAACCATTGTTGGATGTATACAAGCTGGTGGCGGCAGTGTTGTGGTCTGGGGAATATTTTTTTGGTATGGTCTGGGTCCCTTGATACCGCTTGAAGGCACTCTCAACCGATATAGGTATCTCTCCATCCTTTCCGATCAAGTACACCGATATATGTTGACGGTCTTCACTATGGCCAATAGGATCTTTAAACAGGGCAATGTGACATGTCATAAAACCAGAATTGTTTGCAAGTGGTTCACCGAGTCACAACCAAGAGTTCAGCTACTTCCCTGGCCTCCGAATTCCCTAGACCTTAACCCAGTTGAGTAAATTTGAGACCATCTCGATTGACATGTTTGACGACTGGATCCACCACCACCCACCCATCAGTAACTGTCAGACGTACTGCAATCTGCATGGATCCAGGTACCTCTAGCAACCATCCAGCATCTTATTGAGTCACTCCCACACCGTCTGGCTGTCATCCGTGCTGCCAGATGTGGTTATTCTGGATATTAGCAGGTGGTCATAATTGACTTGACCATATATAACACTATGCCTAAATATCTGAAATGCTCCTCCCATGGACATGCACTCTTTTGGGTTGCATAGAGGCATTAATCCAAATTTCTGGTATACAGGGCAAACTGTGCCAAAGGCTTTAGCTATAATTTCTTCAGCTCCTTCGCCTTCCTCAGTGAGCTGTATTACCTCTCTTCAGTATTTTTTTTTCTTCAAGCGAGTTGAGAAGGTGTCTTGGAGTATATTTTATTATTTTCAGATTTTTAGCAGAATCTGGAGGCTTTCGGTGCTCAAGAGGACCCCAGTAGCTGTGTGACAGCTCTGCCTGGGAGAAGACACAGATTCTCTGAGCCACAGTCTGCAGTTAACGGAGTCCATTCCCCTGGAAGCTAGGATCCCCCCTGATTTATCATGTGCTTGAGCACAGGCTGTTTGGCCTTAGCGGGTGCCAGATGAGTTCCTTCCCACCATCACCACGAGTGGATCTGGGGGGTCTGAGGTGTGTCTGACCGGTCCAACTATCAGCCTGAAGATCGTAACATGTGAACCCTTTCATGTGCTTGTTTGAAGTAATGATCTTCTCCAGATTCCAACTGCAGTGTGATTTGAAGCAGGCAAAAGGCCCCAGTACAGCACGGTGAGTACAGGCTATTATAGCCTATGGAGGGGGGGGGGGGTCCTCAAAATCAATGTTTTGGTGGATTCTGGGACTTGTTCTAAGGTCTCCCACCTCCAAAAACTCCTTTCCAGAATTTTTAAACTTAAGCTCTCCCAGGCCATTTTCTGGCACTAACATGCTGCCATGGCGACCATGTTGGATTTCCCGATTTTAAATTAAAAGCCGCTACCTGCTTCAAAACCCCTTGATTTAACTTAGAATCAAGTGTAATGGATTCCTCAGCCCTTTTTACTTTTGTGTCATGCCAGGCTTGTGCTGGATGGTTGGCTGAGGAGCCATGGTCTTTAGACCCCTCTGGTACACCTAGGGCTGGGGAATCGCAGGTGGCTCATTTTTCAGGGAGAAAATCCCTCCCAGAGCCCTTGAATGGAGACTTGGCAAAACGCAGATACGTGGACGCTGTGGAGTCCAAGAGGAAATGTGGTGAGTCCCTGAAGGGCAGATTTTGTGAGTCTTATATGGAAAGCGTACATAAGTTGTTGGCTGCACAAGGGGGTTTGTCCTTACAAAGCGTACTCCCCCCAGAAAAGGTCCAGTCAGAGTAGGACTGGGGAGACTTGGCTAGAGTCCATGCTTTTACTGCCACAGAGTGAATCCTTGCTCTTAGAAAATTCGAGGTCTCAGGCAGAGGCCAGTGGTCAAGAGGCAGTGGTAGCCCATGACCAGGGGGAGGACCCAATGGTTCTTCGCCTTTTCAAGTTAACAGCCTTGCTTGAGATTACTACTGACTCTCTGCAAGAATTACACCTTGAATCCTTACAGACCTCAATGACACAGTGCTCTGTTATGAGCAACTCTAAGATTCAGACCACATTTTTTCCCCTCACATCCTGACATTACCATGCTAGTCACTAAGCTTTGAGAGATGCCAGAAGGCTCCTTATCGTTAAGACTATGTCAAACCTAAAGGACTATGTTCAGCCTAAAGTAGATTCATTAGTAGCGCAAGTTACGAAGCGTATTTCCCTACTTAGTGAAGGGGGAGTAATTTTAAAGGATGCTCAGGATTCCAAGGAAGATGTCCTTACGAGTCAGTTCAAGGCCCTGACTTTAGGGATTAATTAGTTGTTAGCACCCAAGTGACTAATTTAGTCTTTCTGGTGCATCTGGACTCCACACCAAACTTTGGGCGATCTATATAGAATCCAAAGGTAAGAGCGCGCACACACACGCGTGTGTGTGTGTGATATGCATAGAAAATGTGTACCTACTTTCCTGCATCTTGCCTACAATGCAGATCATGGGATAGTAGATACACATTTTCTAGGAGGACCAGAGGCAGAGCTGTTATGAAATGCACAGAACACGTGCACACATTTGCACCTTTGTAGATTAGAAGCTGTTTTATAAAGGCAACATAAGTGACTTTTTGGACTTCTCACATAGGTATCCTGTTAAAGAATCAAGAATGCCTTAAAGGTGAGATTGCACATCAGTTTAAAAATATTTTTATCGATCAATTAATCAGGATTAAAACGTTTACAGAATTAATGGTGCATCCAGCCTTGATGACGATGCCATGTGAGCAGTCAAAATAAATTTAGCCTATACTAAATATTTTTTTCATTTCTTAAAAAAATTTGTAAACAATATAGATTCTAATTTTCTTAATCTAGTAATTCCTAAAGGCACAGCTTGTAAAAACTAATTACCATTAAACCAGTTACTTAGAACAGTTAATTGGCACTTTATTCTCTGGAACCAGAGATGATCTATATTTTTTCAATAATCCCACTTTTGAAAATAAAGGTTCACATAGAACTGTGGTTGCTGGATTCCAAAGATAACATCTTGTCAATTTCAAGAGAGCCGAGTACTCTACAGTGTATTTTCCACAAAACTAAACGCTTGTTCACTCTTTCCAAAAATACTAGGACTAGGGGGCATGCAATGATGCTACTAAGTAGTAGATTTAAAACAAACTGGAGAAATATTTCTTCACATGTGTAATTAAAGTATGGAATTCACTGCTGTAGAATGTGGTGGAATCAGCTTAGCAGGGTTTAAAAAAGGTTTGGATAATTTCTTAAAAGAGAAGTCCATAGGCCATTTTTGAGATGGCTTAGGGAAATCCATTGCTTATTCCTAGTATAAGCAGCATAAAATCTGTTTTATTACTTGGGCATCATTTTGTCATCCCTAATGACCAGTTTCTCTGCCTTTCATAAACAAAAAATTAACTTTTGCTATAAATGGGTAGCTTCCAAGGGAATGCCCTGACCATAACCTGCTTCAAAGTGTTGCCTGTTTAAAATAAGTAATTATCCCCAGAGGTGCTGGCATTTACTGCCTTGGCTGTATGAACCAGAGCTTTTTGTTCATTACAAATAGTACCATGCTTGCATACAATAACATTTCTGGAGAACTGACCCCTGGCAATCAGATATAAAACAGTAAACATTCTGTATGGAAAGTAAAACGGTTGAGCTGTGGGTCTGCTCCGATCCGATTTTTGGGGCTGATTCAAAAAGAGCTATTGATGCACTTCAGCGGCTCAGTTTGGTTTTTGAGGGGTTTTTTGCATTCTGTGTATGTGCCCATCGCTATCACCAGTGATGGGCACATGCAGATGTGGCGAGTCTTCGCTACTCTCCGCCAACCTCATTTGCGTGAGCATTGTTTGGAGAATGATTTGCATTTTTTTAAAATCGCTACAATAACAACTGCGATAGTGGCCCATCGGTTTTTAACGCGGATTTTTGAGAATCTAGCCCTTAGTGTCTTGTTTCTTAAAATTGAAGGGCATTGTACTAAGGATTTGCAGACAAAATCGGCACAAAAATGCCGAGTACTGATATTTGTGTGCAAAGAACTATAGTCAGCCTATATAAATATTAGGTGCTCCTTTTACTAAGCTGTGTTAGGGCATTAATGCGTGGAATAGCGCACACTAGATGCTAATGCCAGCATTGAGCTGGCATTAGTTTTAGCTGCGTAGCGCAGGGTTAGCACACGCTAATCTGCATGCGCTAAAAACGCTAGCGCACCTTAGTAAAAGCAGCCCTAAGTGGTTGATTTATTATTTCAAAATTTCTTCAATGCTCAGAGATTTCTTGAATTTGAGACCATTGTATAGATTTCATCCAGCATTAAATGACTCTTTTCTCAATTGTAGCACATTTCTCATTTAAGGCACATCTCGACTTATTTCAGAAAATTGCATGCTATTTAATGATAAATTTTACTTAGCTTTAGGCTTCAGGGATCTGACGCGTTTTGCAAGTAGCTGCTTCAGAGAACCCTCATAAAGAGCTGTGACGAAGGAACATTTTAATTCCCTCGCTTTGGTCTCTGGTTTCACATACGAGTTAACGGTTCAAAGACCAATCGCTTAATATTAATATAGACTGGTGAATATAGTTCTTCATCGGTTTATTCCCGTGTAGTTTGGTGCATTCTGATATTTGTCACATGAACCACTTTTGATATTCCTTTGAAAGGTGATATTCCAAAAACTTTGAAATGAATAAAAGTGAGCTGTGGGGGTTTTGGACAGATCATCTGAGTTAAGACTGAGTCTGTAAAATGTGGCATCCAGAACAGAGTGCAAAGTTGTATTCAATGTGAACTCTTCCATGGAGCAAAGTCACTAGAGAGGTTTCAGCATAATAAAGGCAGTTCTATAACTTGGTGTCTGATTTTTATGTGGTACAATGAGGCACACTGAAGTCAGAGAAACCCAGATTGGCAACAGGTGTAAGGTTACATAGAAATATGATGGCAGATAAACGCCAAATCGCCTAACCAGTCTGCCCATCCGCAGCAAAAATTATCTTTTTCTCTGTCCGAGAGATCCCATGTGCCTATCCCAGGCCCTCTTGAATTCAGACACAGTTTCTGTCTCCACCACTTCTTCCAGGAGACTGTTCCACGCATCTACCACCCTTTCTGTAAAAAAGTATTTCCTCCGATTACTCCAGAGCCTATCACCTCTTAACTTCATCCTATGCCGCCTCATTCTAGAGTTTCCTTTCAAATGAAAGAGACTCAACTCGTGCATTTACGTTACATAGGTATTTAAACATCTCTCAAGAACAGTATCATAGTGACAATTAAACAATAATTACAAAAAAATGTCACCAGCAGTGGGCTAGCTCTCTAAGATCTAACATTGAGATTAGAGAATGACACGGTGACAAAATTCATCACCGTTCCCGTCCCTACGGATAACCGCGGGAAACCATCTTCATGTCATTCTTTAAGGAAAGAGGGAAAAATGTATTCTCTCCCAGTGGCTTTCTCCTCAACCACCAACTCTTCAACAATGGAGAACATTAATGTTACAGCAAATATTGCTGGAAAGACAGGCTATTGTGGACATGGCTACAAAAAAGGGTCGGTTATTCCGACAATGTTGGTACCCTTTTAGTTTGACCCTGACTCATCATGTTCAAAGACAACTTTGGGATACTTGAATTGAGTATTATATTTGTGCTGACGGTGCATTTAAGTGGAACTGTTATATTGATGCTGCTGCCTGGAAGGGGTGGGGGGGTGGATTGGGGGGGTTTGGGATTGGGAGTTATGTTGTGACATACAAAACTACTTGATTTCTGTATTATTTGTGTTTACTTGTTGGTTGAATAAAAATTATTTAAACATAAGGAAAGAGGGAAGAATCAGAGTATGGATGGCCACAACCACTGACCCGCAAGCTTTTCTTTGCATAATGCTGGTGTAGAAAGACTGAGGTTGAAACAAACACTAGAAAATGACATGGGTTTATTTCCCGTGGTTATCCGCGGGGACGTGAACGGTGATGAATTTTGTCACCGTGTCATTCTCTAATTGAGATCAAAATCAGGTGGTGAAAAAGCCTCAAAAACTATTATCACACAGCAATCATTGATGATGTACAACTGGTGTTCTTATTGTCATTGGCAAAAAACTCACACCTGCAGCACAATTAAAAGATCTAAGGAGGCGCCAGGGCTAAGTATTTTTTTGCTTCCATTTCTTCAGCCTTTTTGTTTTTGAATCTTTATAAATTATTACTATTGATAAAAATAAAAAGATTTAAAAGTAAAAATTATTACTGTGCACAGTAGTGGGGTTTTAACATTTTGCTGCAGGTGTGAGTTTTTTGCCAATGACAATAAGAACGCCAGCTGTAAATCATCAATGATTGCGGCATGATAATAGTTTTTGAGGCTTTTTTGCCACCTGGTTTTGATCTCAATGTTAGATCTTAGAGAGGTAGTCCACTGCTGGTGACATTTTTTTGTAATTATTGTTTAAACGTCTATCATATCTCCCCTCTCCCGCCTTTCCTCCAAAGTATACAGATTGAGATCTTTGTCTGTCCCTATACGCCTTATGATGAAGACCACGCTCCATTTTAGTAGCCTTCCTCTGGACTGACTCCATCTTGTTTATATCTTCTTGAAGGTGAGGCCTCCAGAATTGTACACAATATTCTAAATGAGGTCTCACCAGAGTCTTATACAGGGGCATCAATACCTCCTTTTTCCTATTGGCCATACCTCTTACTATGCATCCTAGCTTTCGCCGTCACCTTTTCAACCTGTTTGACCACCTTAAGATGGTGATGGCCCCTCAGACCTGGAATACTCTGCCACAACATATAAGAGAAGAAAAGGATCTTAATCGATTTAAAAACAACCTGAAAACCTTTCTTTTTGAGACACTTTTAATCTTTAAATGACATATACACAGCGCAGCAAACACCATTTATATTAAAAAAATTTTAATAATAACATTTTTTACCCTTCCTCACGTTCCTTCCATTCATGGCTCTATCTTTTCTTTTTTTTAAAAAAACATTAATTTTGTAACTTTCTCCCTTTTTTCCTTATGTATTCAAGTTTGTCTATATGTCTGTCCGTCTAACCCATTTTAAGCAGTACATTGAATTGTATGTTTATTTTATATTTTATTGTAACTCGCTTAGTAAATTATAAATAAGCAATTTATCAAATCTAAATAAACTTGAAACACATACCTAAGTCCACCAAGTGATAGTGTTCCATAAGTTACTTGTAGCACTATGTCCATGGTCTGCTCAGCCTACATTTATGCCCTTCCTTGGAGTTTCACGCTATAGCTCATAAGCACTACCTTATAGAATCGCACCTATGGGCTGATGCTCAGAACCTCGCACCAGTGCGAGAAGCCATTAGTACCAGAACAGTGCTGGCGTTAGGTTAGATAATGCTCTAATGGTTTCAGCCCTGGTACTGAGACTAACAGTGCAGACCGCATTTAAATACGTTTATTAGAAAGCCTACAGTAGCTTAAAAAAAGGGGGTGCTAGAAAACTAACACTATTATAGAATGCTAGTGTAAGCTGACATTTAGGTGTGCCCACTTGCGCAATGTCGATAACCACTAGGAGGAAGTAATTTTTCACTCGGAGAATAGTTAAGTTCTGGAACGCGTTGCCAGAGGTTGTTGTAAGAGCGGATAGCAAAGCTGGTTTTAAGAAAGGTTTGGGCAATTTCCTGGAGGAAAAGTTCATAGTCTGTTATTGAGAAAGACATGAAGGAAGCCACTGCTTGCCCTGGATTGGTAGCATGGAATGTTGCTACTCTTTGGGGTTCTAGAATCTTGTTACTCTCTGGGATTCCGGAACGGAATGTTGCTACTCTTTGGGTTTTGGCCAGGTACTTGTGAACTGGATTGACCATCATGAGAACGGGCTACTGGGCTTAATGGACCATTGGTCTGACCCAGAAAGGGCTATTCTTATGTTCTAACAGATGTAATGTATGCTCCTAAATGTAACATGTTAGTGCATACTTGCAAATACGCTAGTGCATGCCCCTTGTATTTACGAACTATGGGGGAAATTTATAAATCAGGACTTGACAAATTTCAGGACCAGGTTGCCTAGAAATTGCATCGTGGCACCCAAGATTTCATACCCCCCCCCCCCTTGAAACTGTAAGACTTCCCCAACTTCTTGTACTGCGCAGCTGAAAATATTTATAGGGCCTGATCATGATACAGTGAAGAAAAGCCGTTTTGGGCAGCAGGGCCTGGATATAGAGCAGGTGAACTTTCATCTGGTTGTAGCAAGATTTCTAGCACATTTTGAAACACTGTCCACAAGGTGGCAGTGTGGGTGCTGTTTGAACGTACTTGGTTTGCCCAAGGACATAGTGGCTGGTGGAGAAGGGAAAGGGATTGAGATGTGTGTACTGCCTTTCTGAAGTTATATAACCACACTCGCAGGTAATTCAAGCATTTTCCCTATCTGTCCCAGTGGGCTCACAATTTAATGTACCTGGAGCAGTGGAGGATTAAGTGACTTCTTGGAGGTCGCTTAAGTTCACAGCTCTGTGCTCTAGGGATAATTATATTGCAGAGTCCTGCCCATTAGTAATATAATAGGGGAACAGATGGATTAGATGCAGTTGGACAACTGGGTACAAGAGAAGACAAGAGCAATGGTTGTCTTTAAAGTACATTGCGCTCTAGTTGGAAGAAGAGAGGAAATAGTCCATGTCAGAAGAGTATAGGAGACAACATTGCACCTGAGACAAAATGCAAGGGGAGGGGGCAAGAGGAGCACGACCCAGCATACAGGTACATGAAGGAAGGGGAGAGACAAGTAGAAGCGTAAAACGGCAAATGGGTACTGGGGGGGGACGACAAGAGGAGTAGATTGAGGCAGCATGCATGCTCATGGGAACATGGAGACAACATCCAAAAATGGGGAGGGCGGATAGAAGGCATCATGCCAGGAGGAGCTGGAGACAGCAGGGAAAGGGACAAGGTGACATACAGAAACAGAGGGCATAGGGCAGACAAGAAAGTGAAGCGCTATTATGATAGTCAGTGCTGCAAAGAGCCTGCGATTAAATATTGAACAGATGATCACATTTCCCTTATTCCCAGAAACCTTTTGTGGCTGGCTTCCTTTCAGGATGCAGGATAAAACTGCCCAGTAGCTTTCCAACATTCCCTTGGGCTTCCCCTTGTCTACCTCTCATACTTGCCTCCCCCCCTCTTCAGTGCTGATTTTCATTGGAACATTCAACCCCCCCCCCTCAAAGGCAGCAAGAGTTTTAGAGCAGTGATTCCCAACCCTGTCCTGGAGGACCACCAGGCCAATCGGGTTTTCAGGCTAGCCCTAATGAATATGCATGAGAGAGATTTGCATATGATGGAAGTGATAGGCATGCAAATTTGGTTTCAAAGAAGGTTTGGATAGATTCCTAGAAGAAAAAGGGATTGGGGGGTATAGATAGGTATAGACCACTGCTCAGGCAATGGGCCTGATGGGCCGCCGCGGGAGCGGACCGCTGAGCAGGATGGACCTATGGTCTGCCTCAGTGGAGGCAACTTCTTATGTTCTTATGCCTATTTCTAGAAGTACCCAAAACATAAGATAACTCTCATCAATACTGCCAGAACTGTACTCAGAATATTGTGTAATTTTCAGACCAAACATTGGGACAAGCCCAGTTGTTAGAATGCTTTGGCCTCAGACTTCAATCATTGCACAGGTTTTTCATGAAATAGAGTAGACACACCGGATGGTGTGAATAACATGAAGAAAGACCTAGCGAAGCTTGAAGAATGGTCTGAAATTTGGCAGCTAAGAAATGCAAGGTCATGCATTTGGGCTGCAAAAACCCGAGTGAACAGTACAGTTTAGGGGTGAAGAACTTATGTGCATATCAGAAGAGCGGCACTTGGGTGTGATTGTATGTGATGATCTTAAGGTGGCCAAACAAGTTGAAAAGGTGACGGCATAGGGAGAGGTATGGCCAGTATGAAAAAGGAGGTATTGATGCCTCTGTATAAGACTTTGGTTGAGACCTCATTTAGAATATTGTGTACCGTTCTAGAGGCCGCATCTTCAAAAATATATAAGAACATAAGAGTTGCCGCTACTGGGTCAGACCAGTGGTTCATCATGCCCAGCAGTCTGCTCATGCGGTGGCCCTTTTGGTCAAATACCAGCGCCCTAACTGAGACTAGCCCTACCAGCGTGCATCCTTGTTCAGTAGGAACTTGTCTAACTTAGTCTTGAATCCCTGGAGGGTGTTTTCCCCTATGACAGCCTCCGGGAGAGCGTTCCAGTTTTCCACCACTCTGGGTGAAGAAGAACTTCCTTATGTTTGTACGGAATCTATCCCCTTTCAACTTTAGAGAGTGCCCTCTCGGTCTCCCCACCTTGGAGAGGGTGAACAACCTGTCCTTATCTACTAAGTCTATTCCCTTCAGTACCTTGAATGTTTCGATCATGTCTCCTCTCAATCTCCTCCGTTCAAGGGAGAAGAGGTCCAGTTTCTCTAATCTTTTGCTGTACGAAAAAGGATGGAGTCGGTCCAGAAGAAGGCTACTAAAATGGTGCATGGTCTTCATCATAAGGCGTATGGGGACAGACTTAAAGATCTCAATCTGTACACTTTGGAGGAAAGGTGGGAGAGGGGAGATATGATAGAGACGTTTAAATACCTACGTAATATAAATGTGCACGAGTCGAGTCTCTCATTAGAAAGGAAACTCTGCAATGAGATGGCATAGGATGAAGTTAAGAGGTGATAGGCTCTGGAGTAATCTGAGGAAATACTTTTTTATGGAAAGGGTGGTAGATGTGTGGAACAGTCTCCCGGAAGAGGTGGTGGAGACAGAGACTGTGTCCAAATTCAAGAGGGCCTGGGAAAGGCACGTGGGATCTCTTGGAGAGAGAAAGAGATAATGGTTACTGTGGATGGGCCATTTGACCTTTATCTGCCGTCATGTTTCTAAAGCTCAATAAATACAAAAAACGTATCTGGTGCTTATGAAAGGTTGCAGTAAAGGCTCTGGGTCCTGACGCGTTTCGCGACAGCTGCTTTGGAAGATGCTTAAGAGGAATAGGAAAGAAGAGTACAAGCCTCGAAATACAATGGAACAAAACACCAAAAAGATGCACTGGAGATGTCAAAACCAATGTATGGTTGCAAAAACTTTTATTGAAGGTTAAAATATTTAACTATATACCACCCCTTCCCATAATTGTAATTATACTTTTAGTGTAAAAAGGTGTCTAATCATTACAATATGTTATCAATGGCCCCCAAATCTTTTTAAAATTATTATAATTCCCCTTTTGTATAGCAATTGTTCCTTCCATTTTGTATATATGGCACAACGAATTCCACCAGAAGGTATAATTAAGTCTAGTGTAATTTTTCCAATTCCTGGTGATATGTTGAATGGCGACTCCTGTCATTATCAATAAAAGTTTATTATTGCTTGATGAAATTTGACTTTTTATTCTCATTGACGTCCCAAATAGAATTGTATCAATATTTATGAATATAACACATGTATGATTTTTTTTATTATTATTACAATATTTGTGAGAAGGGTGGGTGGGGAAAGGAGATAATTTATGTATTTAAGATGATAATAGAATGAATTTCAAGTGATGTGTATGATTCAATTGATGTAATATTGTGTACTTGATGTAAGATGAAAAATGAATAAAGAATTGGAAAAAAAAAGGTTAAAATATTTTTAAAAAAATCAAACCCTTAAGGCACCATTCAAAAAAAATATGGTCGGTCTCTCCCATTCATTTAAAACGTCAAACTGGGACGAGACCGCCCATATTTTTTGAATAGTGTCTTAAGGGTCTTCCGAAGCAGCCGTTGCAACACGTGTCAAGACCCACAGCCTTTACTGCAAGTTTTCAGATAATTTTTTTGTATTTATTGAGCTTTGCCATCACGAAAAACCTGTGCAATGATTGAAGTGTGAAGCCACAGCATTCTAACATCCGGGCTTGTCCCGATGTTTGGTCTGAAAATTACACAATATTCTGAGCACGGTTTGCGCACTATTGATGAGTTACCTTATGTTTTGCAGATTTAATGTATCAAAAACCATTAAATACTTGGACCAATAGGTAGACCTTAAATTAAATTACTCTAGTAAAGAAATTTTAATTTTTCTTTTTTTAATTTCAACTGTGGGGGCAAGCCTATGATGTTAGAAGGAGTATAAAAGAGGATGGTTTCTTCTTCTTTTTTGAAGAAGTCCCCAAAAAATGGGAAAAATTGACTCCATGTTCTGAGGCTGGTGTCAGGTCAAAAGCGCGCCGGGACAAAGGCGCGCCCAGACAATTGAGCAGAGCGTGGAGGCGCGCGCCGCTCATAATTAATGTTTTTAGGGCTCCGACAGGGGGGCATGGGGGGGGAATCCCCCCCTCTTGACTTAATAGACATCGTGCCGCGTTGTGGGGGTTGTGGGGGGTTGTAACCCCCCACATTTTACTGAAAACTTCACTTTTTCCCTGTTTTTAGGGAAAAAGTTAAGTTTACAGTAAAATGTGGAGGGTTATAACCCCCCAAACCCCCCACAACGCCGGCGCGATGTCTATTAAGTAAAGTGGGGGGGGGGATTCCCCCCATGTCCCCCCGTCGGAGCCCTAAAAACATTAATTTTGAGCGGCGCGCGCCTCTGCGCTGCGCTCAATTGTCTGGGCGCGCCTTTGTCCCGGCGCGCTTTTGACCTGACACCAGCCTCAGCACATGGAGTAAATTTTTCCCATTTTTTGGGGACTTCTTCAAAAAAGAAGAAGAAACCAGTCAAAACTCTAGCGTCAAAACTCTGGAGTCAAAACTCTAGCGATGACGCTGTCCTCTTGGGAAACCCCTGCAGCACTCGGGTTTCTCTTTAACAATAATCTGGGCCAGGGGAGGCAGAAATAAGATGCTGGAGGGTATCTTTTAAGCTTGTGATTGTTAATTAATCACATGGAACCCTTTCAATCTTCTTGCACTCCATACACCGTTTCACATTCAGCACTGAAATTCAGCTAACAGTTTTCTCACCAGACAGATGCTTGCACAAATGTGTTTTTAGCCTTACGATACTATTTGTTGTACTCTCTTTCCTAATAATTCCAAATAATCTGTTTGCTTTTTTGGCTGTCATCCCACACGCTGCAGATTCTCGGTCCTTTTTCTGGGGATGACTCCTAAAGTTTTGTTACACTATCTTGTTATATATTTTCACGTTCATTGTAAACCACTGAGGTATAATCTGCAAACCAAGTGGAGCAAGCTTCATCCAAAGCAAGGCAAATCATAGGTTGCATACGCAGGAGTTTCGTCAGCCGTAAACCGGAAGTCATTATGCCACTGTATAGATCCATGGTGAGACCGCACCTGGAGTACTGTGTGCAATTCTGGAGGCCGCATTACCGCAAGGATGTACTGAGACTGGAATCGGTCCAGAGAATGGCCACCAGGATGGTCTTGGGACTCAGGGAGCTCCCGTACGAGGAGCGGTTAGGGAAGTTGCAGCTGTACTCACTCGAGGAACGTAGAGAGAGGGGAGATATGATCGAGACATTCAAGTATCTCACGGGCCGCATCGAGGTGGAGGAAGATATCTTCTTTTTCAAGGGTCCCGCAGTAACAAGGGGGCATCCGTGGAAAATCAGGGGCGGGAAACTGCACGGTGACACTAGGAAGTTCTTCTTCACTGAAAGGGTGGTTGATCGCTGGAATAGTCTTCCACTCCAGGTTATTGAGGCCAGCAGTGTGCCAGATTTTAAGGCCAGATGGGACAGACATGTGGGATCTATCCGCAAAGATAGATAGGGGTCATTGGAGTGGGCAGACTTGATGGGCCGTGGCCCTTATCTGCCGTCTATTTCTATGTTTCTATGTTTAGGTGGTACAGGAAATTGCAATAAACATCTAACATTGTGAAGATAGAATTAGAGTTATTCTTTCCTAGGTGCACCACTTCGTACATGTTCACGTTAAATCATCTGCCAATTTCTCACAATCATATGTGATTTAATATATCGCCTGCAAATTTGATCTCTTCACTCATTGTTCCCATTTCCAGATCATTTATAAATAGGTTTTTTTAAAAAATATCACTAGTCCCGGTAGTATTCTATTATTTTCCCTGCTCCAGTGAGAGAAATGGCCATTTAACCCGACTCTCTGGTTTTATATCTTTCAATCGGTTCCCAGCCTGCAGCAGAACATTCACTCCTATCCCATGACTTTTGAATTTCCTCAGAAATCTCGTGAAGGGCTTTGTCAAACACTTTTAACATTTAGATACACTATCAAAAAGCAAATCTTTTATCCACGTGTATCCACGCTTTCTAAACAAATAAAAATAAAAAGAATGTAGCACACTGAACATAAGAAATGCCTTCACCGGATCAGACCGAGGTCCATCTAGTCCGGTGCTCCGCACACGCGGCGGCCCATTTAGGTACTCCTTTTTGGAGATCCGACTTTACCGTATCCCTCAATATGATATGCAAGAAGGTGTGCATCCAACCTGCACTTGAATCCCAGTACAGTAGTCTCCGCCACAACCTCCTCCGGGAGTGCATTCCATGCACCCACCACGCGCTGTGTGAAACAGAACTTCCTGACATTTGTCCTGAACATGCTGCCGCTCAGTTTCAGGCTATGACCTCTTGTCCGTGTCACATCAGAGAATGTTAGCAATGCTGCTTCTTGGTCTATTATATCAAATCCTTTTAATATTTTAAAAGTCTCTATCAAAAGTTTGATTCAGGCAAGGCTTCACTTAATAAATTCACGTTGACTTTGTCCCATTAAACCAGCAATTTTGTTCTTTGTAATGGTTTCTACCATAAGTATCACTACAGGCTGGCAAAGGGTGCCAAATTTTACCTCCCAAAAGAGCTTGTCATCCCAGGTTTGGGTAGTGTGTCCAGGGTGGTAGCATTGCCACTGGTTTCTATTAATTTACATGGCATTGACATCAGCCTGTAGTTTTTTGAATCACAGCTGGAGCCCTTATTTTTAAAAGGCATTAGGGAAGTCAACTCCAATCTTCAGGAACCCTTGAGGATTTTAATGATCTATTAATAATCTTGTAACTTTTCATATCTGAGTTCTTTCAATATCCATGGGTGCATACCATCCAGCCCAGGTGATTTGCTGTACTTTGTTGATATTCCCTGAGTGTTGTTTCAGTTCTTCCAAATCATCACTTAGATATTTCTTGCACGGGTCCCTTACATCTTCCTCAGCACATACACAGAAAAGAATTAATTTAATCCCTCCAGGAGATCACATGCTGCCATGTTCAGAAGAGAATGCTGAGTGCAACCTCTCCGGCCGCCAACCCAGAAAAATTCTGTCTCTTCGTGGTTTTTTTTACCTTCTCCAGCTGTACTAACTAGCGTCGCAGACTCTCTGGATACTCTGTGCTTCATTTAGTACGAGCCGACACTACCAGATGGCCACCAAAAACTTAAGAAAAGACAAGGAGCACAGCCACATGATGAAAGACAAGATGGCGCATGCCTCGAGTCCCGTGGGCCCATCTATTGCCTCCTTCTGGGTATCAGAGATAACAGCCGAGGTTACTGCAGCTCTAGAATCGGTCCTAGATGAGAGGCTCTAACCTATTGATTGCAAGTTGCAACAGCTGCGCAGTCTGGAGGCCCTGGAAGACCGCTCTGAAGACCTTGAGAACCGTGCTTGGCGCAATAATCTCAGGTTTGTGTGGCTTCTGAAGTCCCTGCTGCACCATAAACTTCACACCTTTTTTGAATGCTGGCTGCCTGAATCTTTGGGACTTCTGGAGGGACTGGTCTCACTTCATACAGAAAGGGCGCACTGCATTGGAACCTGGTGGGAGGCAGACACCCATCCACAAGTGACCATCTTGAGGGTCCTTAATTTTGCCCACAAGACAGCGGTGTTGCAGGTGCTTCAGGGGGGACCGTCAACTGATGTATGAAAATCGGCGAATACTTTGCTTCCAGAATTACTCCTCCAGGATGGCCCAGCAACGCCGCCAGTTTGGTCCCTTTTGCTCTTGTCTATTTGCTCGTAAAATACATTTTGCCTTATTATACCCAGTGAAGTTCCGTGTCTCTCATAATGGGGCCACCCGTTTCTATGAGACTGTGGCGAAATCTCAGGACTTCCTTAACCAACTGGGGGAGGCCAGTAGCTTCCTCACCTTGATGGCACCTTGAGAGCCAAGGACATTGATGAACACTGTTAAACCCTATTCCAGTTGAAGCTCCCGACTGTTCCGTCAGTTTGGTTGGTTGGTTTGACTTGTGGGCCATCCCGGACTATTTCTGGACTGGGGATGACCCCTACTGGGCCCTGACCTGTTACCATTGTTGGTCTTGTTCGTTTTTCTCAGATGCTGACAGTGATTCTTGTTTGTATGGTGGACCCCCGCTGGCTATTCATTGCTCTCCTGTATCTGATAACCCAGTGATTCTTGCAGCTTGAGCCTCTGTTTTCATTGTGACCTTCATTGCTGAAAGGGAGGGGGGTCCTAACATTCATTCTGCAGCACTGCGGGGATACTTGGATGGAGAGGTGTGCTCCCATGTAGTTTTCCCTCACACAGTGGATCTCGCTGGAGCTGGATCTTGCCTTGTTGGTGCCCATGGTCGCCGTGGTTTCATACCTGTTGGGGGCTGACCCGATTGCCCATCAGTGGACTTTTGCGATGTTATCTCGGGGCCCAGAGGCACAACTATCTACATCGTCTTTCCGGGTACAGCACAATTGGTGCCTTGTGATCCTCAATTGCCTGTGGTATTGCTATACCAGGTTCATGTGGGCTGCGACCCTGGATGGTGAACTCTGGATCAGGAGAGAGCACAGGGCCATGGAGTACTGTGTCCAGCACTAGTCACCATACATGAAGAAGGACACGGTACTACTCGAAAGGGTTCAGAGAAGAGCGACTAAAATGGTTAAGATGCTGGAGGAGGTGCCGTACAGTGAGAGATTGGAGAAACTGGGCCTCTTCTCCCTTAAAAAGAGGAGACTGAGAGGGGACATGATCGAAACATTCAAGATAATGAAGGGAATAGACTTAGTAGATAAAGACAGGTTGTTCACCCTCTCCAAGATAGAGAGAACGAGAGGGCGCTCTCTGAAGTTAAAAGGGGATAGATTTTGTTCAAATGTAAGGAAGTTCTTCTTCACCCAGAGAGTGGTGGAAAACTGGAACGCTCTTCCGGAGTCTGTTATAGGGGAAAACACCCTCCAGGAATTCAAGACAAAGTTGGATAAGTTCCTGCTAAACTCGAACGTACGCAGGTGAGGCTGGACTCATTTAGAGCACTGGTCTTTGACCTAGGGGCCGCTGCATGAGCGGACTGCTGGGCCCGATGGACCACTGGTCTGACCCAGCAGCGGCAATTCCTATGTTCTTATGTTCTAGGAGTGTGGACAGCAATCTGGGATGGAGATCTCCGGATCGGGATATTACAAAGTATCCTGGAATGCGGGCGCCTCTGAGAGACTTTACCTGAACTATCAGATGATTCTGAGGGACATCAGCGGCCTGCAGCTTTGCATCTACCTTTGCATATTTTTTCCTAGGTGCCAGAATGGGGGAGGGGGCACAGGGGCTGTGGCCTTCCTAAAAATTGGCAGTGGCTATGCTCCCCCGCATACCTCCTCTTTTAGCCGTTCTAATTTTAAATTTTCACCATGTGGCTTGTTATTCTTTCCTTCCTCCTCCTCGGTCACTTATTTTAAATCTTCAGGCAGCCATGCTGCAGCATCAACAAGTTCAGCTTTCGGCCTTTAGTAGCAACTTCTGTTCCCGCCAGGTAAGCTGCTGCTCAATGAAGGGTTCAGGGGCAGGCCGAACTCGTTGACGCAACAGCTCCTCAAAGATTTAAAATAACAGTGACTGGGCAGGAGGTGTAGGAGAGTTAAGAGCTGAAGAGAGATGTTGTGCTGCAGGGTCCTGCGGGGGAGGGGGGGAAGAAGAAGAGCATATGCTACACATCACAGACTGGGGGTAGGGAGCTGGGAAGACAGGGAGGACATATGCTGCACAGGCTGGGGGGGGGTGGAAGCAGGGAAGAACAGGTGCTGCACAGGCTGGGAGGGGGTTGGGAAAGACAGGTGCTGCAGAGGCTGGGAGAGGTTGAAAAGGACAGATGCTGCATGGATGTGTGGTGCTGGTAAGGGAGGAAGAGAGATGCTGCCAGTGGGGAGGGAAGAGAAAAAGATAATTGTTGGACATTGTTGGAGTGGGAAGGAAAAAAAGATGGTATACTGTACATGTGGAAAGGGAGAAAGAGGGCAAATTGTTAGACATGATAGTGGTGGAGAGGAGGGAAGGAGAAATGTTATACTGGGTGGGAGGACAGATGACTCAAAGAAGAGAGAAATGTGTGATTCTGAAGGGGAAGGAGAGAGATGCCAGACCATAGAAGAGAAGGAGGGGAGAGAGAGATGCCAGACTGCGGGAAGGAGGGAAGAGAAGGAGAGATATGTTAAGACCATGGGAAGAGAGAGAGGGAAGAAGAGAGAGATGCCAGACCATGGGACAGGAGAGAGATGCTAGGCTATAGGAGGGGGGAATGGGGGAAACAGATGTCAGACCAGGGATGGAGAGGAAGGGGAGAGAGAGGAGATGGTGCACATCAATGAGTGTGACAGGGAAGAGAGAAAAAATGTTTCTTATGGTTAGATGGGAAGGGAAGACATGGAAAAGTAGATTTTGAGAAGAAAGTAGAAAAATAGAAGATTTGAATGTTAAAAGTTAATGCCAAAGATGGATGTAAAATAAATAAATAGGAAACTGACTATAGTAATGAATACCAGTGGTGAGAGAGCAAATGCCGTCTGAAAAATGCTCAGAAAAAGTGAAACTCTGAAGGGGGGTGGATACCTCCCCTTGGTAAAAGAGTTTACCATCCAATCATTGCATTTACTTTATAAAACATCACTCTCAAACCGTTGGTAAAAACTTCAATTTGTGTAAAAAAATTTTACTTAGTCGACAAAAAATTGTTCAAAAGTTATCATACATAGAAAATCTCTTGCTAGGAAATCTCTCGCTTAATATCAGAGAACCATGCACTTATCTGTGCAGACTTTAAAGACTGTAGATGTAAGGGCTCTGGGGTCCTTACATCTACAGTCTTTAAAGTCTGCACAGATAAGTGCATGGTTCTCTGATATTAAGCGAGAGATTTCCTAGCAAGAGATTTTCTATGTATGATAACTTTTGAACAATTTTTTGTCGACTAAGTAAAATTTTTTTACACAAATTGAAGTTTTTACCAACGGTTTGAGAGTGATGTTTTATAAAGTAAATGCAATGATTGGATGGTAAACTCTTTTACCAAGGGGAGGTATCCACCCCCCTTCAGAGTTTCACTTTTTCTGAGCATTTTTCAGACGGCATTTGCTCTCTCACCACTGGTATTCATTACTATAGTCAGTTTCCTATTTATTTATCATAGTTACTTCACTGACTAGTGTATATATATGTCCCTGTAAGCCTTTTTTGACAAAGATGGATGTAAGGCAGAAAGTGAAGGAGAGAAAAACAGCAAATGGATAAGAAGGCCCTGGAAACACAGAGCAGAGACAGAAGGAAGTACAACCAGCGACTAGGAAAAGATGAAAGAAAAATAAAACCACCAGACAACAAAGGTAGGGAATATGATTTTAATTTCAATGTAGTGATTGAAATATGTCAGTTTTGAGAATGTACTTCTGGTGTCTGTATTTTGCACTGTTCGGGAAGAAATGAACTGCTTTCTATTGCTAATGCATCTTGGGGTTTCGTTTGTAGTGTTTATTGTTTATTCAGATTTTTGATTAAACTCTTTTTCGAAACTACAAAGCGTTGAACAAGATTTAAAATAACATTTAAACAAAAATTTAACAATTAAAACATACATTTCTATAAAAAAAACTACAAGACTGACAGCAATGACATACTAGGTAAATACGGACCGAAAGGCCCCTAAACACGAATAGGAAGAGGGGGAGAAATACAATCGATATAGAAAATGTGAGAAACATTTAAGGTAAACACAAAAAGGGACTGGGAAAATAAATGTCAAAAACAAGAATAGGTTAATTTCTAAAATACAATTGATCAACTAAAAGCATCTTTAAAAAGAAAGCACTTTAAATTGCTTTTAAAATTTTTTAAGTTTTTTTCCATTTTTAAGTGTAAAGGAAGAGAATTCCAGATCATAGGGGCTGTCACAGGAAAAATTGAGGTATGACGTGTACCGATTATTTTTAAAGATGGAATGTTAAGATTGTATTGAGAAACAGATCTTAAAGCTCTCGGAGGGTCATATGGGATGAAAAGTCTGTCTATAAATGCTGGTGTATTGGTCTGCCGGCCGTGGCGGTAACAGCTCCCGCGCTCATAGAATTCCTATGAGCGTCAGGCTGGTACCGCCATGGCCGGGGCTAAAACCCGCATCACGCTTGGTTTGTGCTCCTGTGTTTGCAGAGGGGTCATCTGTGTTCTGCATGCCTGCCCAAGGCCAGGAATGAATGTGCTTAACCATTATGTATTGTTAATAAGATTATATTGTGTGTGTATATATGGAAAAACTGGTATTACACTTAGTACTCCCCTATTATTATGGGGGTGGGTTCTTGGGTGGAGCTTTGTTACTTCATAAATTATGTGGCAGGGGGTATGGGAGGATAACAGAATGTGAATGTACTTTTCTGCTCTCTCTAGACTCCCGAATAAGTAAGAAATACTAGATCTAGGTTGTTGACAGGTTTTGTTTCCTTTGAGGAAAACTAAGAATTGCACTGGAAAAGCAGCTGCGGCCAGAGGTTGGAACGGAAGCAGCACTGCCACAGGGTAAGTGGAGCCTTCCTTTCCCTCCCCTCTGGCTTTTGCTGCTTTGCGGAGGACAAATCCGATTTCCTAGTCCCTGCACCACCACCAAGGGGGGGGGGAGAGCAGAGCGTCCTGCGGTCCCTTTAAGGGGCAGAGGCAGCTCCTCTGCTTTGTCTCATTGGAGTAAGGGAGGGGGGGCAGGAGAGCTGCGATCCCACCTCTTCAGGGAGGCCCTTGCAAAAGGAAGCGGAGCAGCAGACAAAAGGTGGCCAGAGCTTTTGTTCGCCCGGGTTTCGGCGGCAAACGAGGCCATGGCGGCGCTGGCCGAGGCCGAGGTGGCCCATCTGTGCCGGAGCCTGGAGGTGGGCACCGTCATGACCCTCTTCTACAGCAAGAAATCGCAGCGGCCCGAGAGGAAAACTTTCCAGGTCAAGCTGGAGACCCGGCAGCTCACCTGGAGCCGGGGAGCCGACAAGCTGGAAGGAGCAAGTGAGTGGCGAGCGCTTTGGCCATTAGACGCCTCCAGTTAGACGCTTACCCTGCTTTTGAATGCTTTTTTACACCTCCTCTGTGAAATGATTTTGTAGTTTAAATTGCAAATATATGGCGCACTCTTCGGTGGGTCGTTGCCATGCACTAAAGCCATTATTACCCCTGGGGTAAAAAGGCCAAGTTCCCCCCTTCTTCCATTCTAAAGTGCTACCAGAGGCACAAGAGATGGTCCTTGCTGCAATCTAATTATGACGGACACACAGGATAAAAGGGATGAATCTGTACACACTGCTCAGGTGAGGAATTACAAAGGGGGGGGGTTAGGACTTAAGTGCCAACCAATTAGCACAGAGCATGCCCACCCTCTGCCCCCCCTCCCCGGTTGTTGTTTTTTAGTGCATGGGTAGCATGTGCACGTCCCAAAATTGCCATGGGATGCCTCAAGGCGCCTTGTTGTAAGCTCATGTACTGCAGCTTAGAAAAAGGGCCTCTTAGTTAAGGCATAGCTCGTTTAATATGAATTAAAGTATTTGTAGAACCCTTACCAGCTTTTGGACAGTATCATATACCTACCCTGAATGCCAGCCACTCCTGGCAGAATTCCTCTCTCTCTGGGCCAGAATCGCGGCTGAATGGCATCTTCGGGAGCCTGCATGGGCTCTGCAGGTTTCCCTCTACTGCGGTCTCTCCCTTATTGATATCACTTCCTCTTTTTCTGGAGGGGACGACTAATATTAATTATTTCTATAACGCTACAAAGAGTAAGAAAACAGTCTCTGCTCCAAAGAGCTTACTATCTAAACAGGCAAGACACAAACAGGATGTCATGGGAACGGTTAATCAGCGCGCTGGTTTGGAGGGAAGAGGAGTAGGGTTAAGGATTGAAGGCTACGGTAGAAGGAAGCCTGCAGCGCCAACAGCAGGTTGCCTCGGGAATCGATGTCACTCAAATACTGATACATTGGGGACAATGGGGGGTGGCAGTGGCAACAGAAGGTCCAGCTTGGGGGGCAAGAATGAGAGAAGGTGCCAGCTTGAGGGGCGCAGGGGCGAGAAAAGGTGACAGCTTGAGGGGGGCAGCGGCAAGAGAAGGTCCAGCTTGGGGGGCAAGAATGAGAGAAGGTGCCAGCTTGAGGGGGGCAGGGGCGAGAGAAGGTGACAGCTTGAGGGGGGAGAGGCGAGAGAAGGTGCCAGCTTGAGGGGGGCATGGGTGAGATAAGGTGCTAGTTTGGGGGGACAGTAGCGAGAGAAGGTGCCAGCTTGGGGGGCAAGGACGAGAGAAGGTGCCAGCTTGGGGGAACAGGGGCAAGATAAGGTGCCAGCTTGGGGGAACAGGGGCGAGAGAAGGTGCCAGATTGAGGGGGGCAGTGGCGAGAGAAAGTGCCAGCTTAGGGGGGCAAGAATGAGAGAAGGTGCCAGCTTGAGGGTGGCAGGGATGAGAGAAGGTGCCAGTTTGGGGGGACAGTGGCGAGAGAAGGTGCCAGCTTGGGGGAACAGGGGTGAGAGAAGGTGCCAGCTTGAGGATGAGAGAAATGGCTGATAATAGAAATGTTTAGGGGGATAGGGGGAGATGGCTGGGGATGTTGGAAGTGGAGGGGAGGAGAGAGATTCTGACCTGAGAGGGGAAAGGGATAAGCGAGAGATGCAGATTTGAGAGGGTAGGGGAAAGAGGCTGGGTCAGGGGTAGCAGATCCTGCAAACCGAGAGTTTCAGAAATATAGAGAAGAGATCCTAGATGGGGACTGAGCATAGAGACAGACACTGAAGCGATGCTGGACACAAAAAGGGAAAGATATTGAGAAGAATGCTTGATAGCGAGAGAGCATTGAGAGAGGGGCATAGACACAGGGAAATGGCTTGAAAAGGGGTGATTCTGACAGAAGGATGATGGATGCAGGAGAATAGAGAGGGACAAAGAAAGAAGAAGCTTAGGATAGATTTGGGACAAAATGTAAAATGGACAAAGAAGAGCAGAAAAAGGGACCGTGGGACCTAAACGAACGGAAAAATAAACTGCTCAGACAACAAAAGATAGAGAAGAGCTACTTATTCTGAAATTCTTGAAGTATGTCAGCTTTCGGAAATGTTTTTCAACAACATAAAGGCAAAGTGAAGTCTTATGAAAACAGGAAGGTCGGCTTTTCCAAAGGTGTTCTGCTAGAAGAGAAACCTGAAGGCTTGAATTGGACTGAAATTCTGGATGATAATTAGCAAAAATATGCTTTAAATGTTATCAAATGCACTTGCAGAATAATTTGATGCCGGGTCCTGCCCTCTTTTCCACGGCTGACAGGAACCCTTTCCACAGTCTCGGAACATCCTGAAACGGAAAGTAAGATCTGTAGAAAAAAACACCTTCCCAAGGGTACTGTAGCCTCTCAAGGGAGGCTTGCCACGTTTCAGGAGGGAGGGGGGAGCTAGAGTCTGCAATTCCCAGCCCAAAAGAAAAGGTATATTACCTCCCCTGGCATCCTATTCTTTGCAGTCTTAACTGGGATTAAATGCCACTGGTTTAGAAGTTTATAGCCATTCTCTCTTTCATTCAGTCAACTACTACTGCTTATCATTTCTGTAGCGCTGAAAGGCGTATGCAACGCTGTACATTTAACATACAATAGATGGTCCCTGCTCAGAAGAGCTTACAATCTAATTTGGACAGACAGGACATCTCAGGATTGGGGAGATTCTGGGAGAGGAAATGATACAATGGGTATAGTAGAGTGGAGCATGGCAGCCTGGTTCCAGAAGGGACGGAGTCTGGAGTTGGCAGTTAAAATTCTTGGCGTTCTAATTGACGAAAAATTCACTTATCATGAACATATTTCTCTAACAGTTAGAAATTGCTTTTTTAAATTACGTCGTATTAGATCAATATCCAAATTTCTGACTCCAAAATCTGTTACAATACTGATCCATTCTTTAGTAATATCTAAACTTGATTATTGCAACGCTCTATTCCTTAACATATCATCAAAAGAAAAAAGAAGATTACAACTGATTCAAAACACCGCAATAAAGTTAATATATAATGCAAAAAAGTACGATCATGTTTCTCCATTGTTGATAGATTCTCACTGGCTGCCTATTAGCCATAGAATCACATTTAAAATAATGTTACTCATCTTCAAAACTTTAGCTTGTGAAGAACCCCAATTTATATCCAGGCTCTTGATACCCTATAATACTCAACGTTCACTTCGTTCCTCTAACCAAAACCTTCTCTCAGTTCCTTCCTTGAAGATTATTGGTACTAGAAGGGCAGATATTTTTTCAGTGACAGGTCCCCTATGGTGGAATGCCCTTCCCCAATATATTCGTGATGAAAAAGATGTCTTAATATTTAAAAAATCTTTAAAATCTTATCTATTTAGAGATGCCTTCAATGTTTAAAGCAGATTATGTTTTTTATTTTTTAATAGCTGAGATTTTTTATGTACCCTTACCTATCGTTTTTTCCCAATTTTCTATTTTAAACGAAATATGTAACTTTTAATTTTTCCATCCCAACTACTTGTTTGTTTTAGTCAAATGTTTATTGTTAATTTGTGAAACTCTTTTACCTTATTATATATTGTAATGTACATCGCTTAGTGATTTCAATAGGTGATAAATCAAATTCTGTTAATAAACTTGATAAACTTGATAAGAGGGGCTTAGGGAGCGTAAGGGGAGATATTGGGAAGCTACAGAGTGAATGCACTTGTAAGTCACTAAGACTTTGACCTGTATTCAGAAACGGATGGGGAGCCAATAAAGTGGCTTGAGGAGATGGGTAATGTGAGAATAGTGACTTGCGGAATATGAGTCGTGCAGCAGAATTTTGAACGGATTGAAGAGGTGAGAGACGGTTGCGCGGGAAGCCTGAGAGAAGTACGTTGCAGTAGTCTTAAGCGTGAGGCGATGAGAGCGTGGACAAGGGTTTTGGTCGTGTGTTCAGAGAGGTAAGGTTGGATTTTGGTAATATTATAGAGGAGGAAGCGACAGGTTTTGGCGATTTTGTTGGATCTGAGCAGAGGAGTCAAAGATCACTCAGAGGTTGCAAACTGACGTTACATGTAAGAGTTTTCCTGGCCAATAAAGCCCTTAGCTGCTCTTCAGTGTACACAAGCGTGTCCTCCTTCATCTAAAACAAAACAACCATCTATTTTTGGACGTGGAAACACAGACACACTTGTCTCTCTCCCTGTGTGTCCCAGGGAGGAAAGATTGAATCTCTTGTTCGTACGATTCTATCTCGCTCTTTCGGGAAGCCAATGAAGCCACATTCCTCTGGTTTGTTCCTTAAGCATGTATTCTTCTTCTGTTGCGTAGTAGAAAGCTTTAGTCTCTGTCGTCGTCGTCATTTATTCGATACACCGATCATCAAGTAGAAGAGTGAGAAGGGAAACAAAAAGTGGAGGCCTGTATTACACTTCAACTTTAAGGTAGCAAGTAATATATATTGTAGTCATAATGTGTTGCGGAGAAATGTTAAGATACAGTAGGTGGGGGCAGGAAGTGAAATAAAGAGCAGGAGGGCCGCCAGTGAGTCCTTCGGCACCACCTGAAGCAAACAGAAACAAAGCTAACAAGAAGCCAAGGGGTAGCGAAAGGAAGCAGCAAAGCAGGAGGCTTCGGAGATGTCTAAGTGAACCAGTCCTATTTGGAGCAGCGTTATCAATCTTTTTTGGCCTGCTGCAACCCCACCAAGGCGTGGTTTTCAGGCTACCCACAATAAATATGCATGAGAGAGATTTGCATACAAAGGAGAAAGCTTAGCTTAGCAGGGTTTAAAAAAGGTTTGGATAATTTCCTAAAAGAGAAGTCCATAGGTCATTATTGAGATGGCTTTGGAGAAATGTTACTACTGTTACTATTTATCATTTATATAGCAGTGAAAGGCGTACACAGCACTGTACATTTTGACATTTAATAGATGGCCCCTGCTCTAACCTAGGATTGCACAGAGATTGTATTCCTAGGATAAGCAGCATAAAATCTGTTGTACTGGGATCTAGATAGGTACTTGGGACCTGGGTTGGCCACTGTCCCAGTACAGCAATTCTTATGTGAGCCAGGTATAGGACAATCAAGCCATTGTGACATCACTGGTGAGGTTGGCTCTTAGACATTGGTGGAATGAGGCATTATGACATCACAATATCAGCTCTGGAATGTTCCTAGTCTTTGAGTTTCTGGCAGGTACTTGGGACCTGGGTTGGCCACTGTTGGCCACTGCTGGGCTTGCTGGACCTTCGGTCTGTCCCAGTATGACAATTCTTATGTTCTTAAGCATGTAAAACTCTCATATGCATATTCATTGTGGGTAGCCTGAAAACCTGGCTGGCTGGAGTGTCATGAGGACTGGGGTAAGAATCTCTAGTGCCAGGGATGCCCCAGCCATTTTGAGAGCAGAACCAGAATGGGGATTGTTCCTGCCAGAACTACGCCCCTAGACCACCAGGGGGCCTCTGGGTGGGGGGTGGGGCCTGGGAGGAGTGGCTACTCCTGTTCAGGGGGAGGGAAAGAGACAAATGAGACAAAGCACACATTTTCAGCTTCCACTGAAAACACTTGGTCATTTCCGACCGAAACTGAAAACATGGCAGAAAAAGGATTTGGGGGTGCTTTTGGCACTGTAACCAAAACCAAAGTTTGGTTGGCATCTACATACAGGGGAGTGAGCTGTTCCGAGCAGCAGGTACAGCTGTGACCACAATCACCCCCAAATTCTCCAGTGCCATAAGTTGTTCACACAGTCGATTTGCATTAACAAGACCAACCGGCGCCGAGAGTTGGCAATTAACACCTACTAATTGATGCTAATTCCCACTAATTAAAAGTTGCGTGCACTTCTAAGGTGCGAGTCAGAAAACAGGGGAGAAGCATGGGTGGAATGTGGACGTTCCTAAAAGTTACGCACATTGAAACAGAATACACCCAATTCGCGCACAACTTAGGCGCAGGAATTTAGTCCTGGTTTTCCTTAGCACGCAACCCCCTTCCCTTCCCCCATTCCTCTAGTTGAAGTTCTTTTTCATAGCGGTCAACAACATGCTCTGTGCACCCCCGTCGGCTCTCCCACTGATGTCACTTCCAGGTGTTGTGCGGAGTCACAAGGAGCACGTTGACCGCCGCGAGTAACAACTTCAACTAGAGGGACAAGGGAAGGGGAGGTACGCACGGCAGGCAGGAGTGGGGAGAGAGCGGGGAGGGACGCCTCTCACCCTCGCTAAGCCACTGTCCCTGGGCACTCATTTTTACCCTTTGGCCGCCCCTTATGGGTTCTACTTGGGATGTAATTGAAAAGGTTTAGTCAGCTTTGCAAGTCAACAAAAGTGGAGATCACGTTGAGCTTCTATTGACCTCTTGAGTTTGCCTTGATTCAAACACGGCGGCAGTGGTGGCACACCTTCAGTCTTCATACAGTGTGCTTGAACCCGTGCTTTCTTTTTCCATTTCTCACCACAACACAGGTTTGAGGACTAGGCTTAAAATAGTTTTATAGCATTTATCTAATCTAATCTACAATTTGAGACTCGCACTATGCCTGAGCAGGTTCAAGGCGACGTACAATTCGAGAGAAGTAGAAGAAGGAAGGAGGTAAGGGGAGGAGACGGGGTAAGACTTCTAAGTGGGTGATAACAGAGGGATTTCGAGGTACAATGTACATAGGAGGAACTGAGATGGAACAAGCTATTGATTGACGATGGAGTAGATCACCTACTCAGCATTTAATCTGAGTAGTTAACGGTAGATAAGTTTGTCTGCCCGGAACTAGTCTGTCAGGTGCTGGTTCGCCCCATCTCAACTGCAAGATGTTGTGTTGGAATTATTTTGAAAGAAATCCCTCCCTACCTACCCTGTGAGGTGGGCTGTTTTCCTAGACTACAGGGCTGTGCAGAAGAATTCTAAAAAAGTAAGAGGATATCCTGAGTTTATCATCCACTCAGCCCTGGAACCAGGAAAATGAGGCATCCATTAGTTTTGTAAAGCATTTACTTTGTATTTTAAATGCTCTAATGATTCGTGCTCAGAATAAAAGGTTGCGTTTTATATAAACGGTAGAAAGACAGTGTCCAGGAAGATAAATATTCAGACAGGCTCACAACTGTAATGCCTGAATGGTCTAAACCAGCGATCTCCAACACGTGGCCTTCAAAGTCCTCCGCTGAAACGCTCTTCAAATCCCGCAAATGTGTTCATTTCAATCTTGTCCACTTGATATAGTAACTGCAAACATTACATTACATTACATTACATTAGGGATTTCTATTCCGCCATTACCTTGCGGTTCAAGGCGGATTACAAAAGGTTAGTTTAAGGAGCAGAATTACAATGAATAGAAGAATTACAGAGTTACAGAATTACAGAATTATATGAATTGTAGATGATAGCTAGAGAGGTAATATGAAGATCTTGAGGGCTTTTGGTGGTCATGTTGTTATATCTGTTTTAGGAATTTCTTGAAAAGTGTGGTTTTTATTTCTTTTCTGAACGTCTTATAGTCCTGGGTGGTCATCAGAAGGATGGAGATTTGGTTGTCCAGTCTTGCAGCTTGTGTGGCTAGGAGGCCGTCATGTAGTTTTGTTCTTTTTACTTCTTTGGATGGGGGGGGTATGAATGGGGAGTGCGTTTTTCTGTGTCTGGTGCTGGTTGCTTGGATGAGGCGATTGTTCAGGTATGATGGACTGTCTCCGTGTAGTGTTTTATATAATATGCAGTAGAATTTGAATTGGATTCTTTCTTGGATTGGGAGCCAATGTGAGTTGATGAAGGCTTCAGTGATGTGGTCGTGTTTTTTCAGTGAATATACGAGTCTTAAGGCTGTATTTTGGATTGTTTGGAGTTGTCTTATCGTAATTGCCGGGCATGGGAGGAAGAGAATGTTACAGTAGTCTAGTATTCCTAGTATTAGGGATTGTACTATAAGTAGGAATTGTGTGCTTTCAAAGTATTTTCGGACCTGTCTCAGGTTTCTCATGATTGCGAATGATTTTTGGGTTGTTTTGTTTATTTGCTCTCTTAAGTGTGTTGATCAGGTGTCTCATGTATGGAATTTGCTACTGTTGACAATTCAAGACTGAATTTTAAAAATATATCCTTGAATGTATTGATGTTAATTTTACCTCGCGCCACAGTAGAGGTTTCTATCATATCCTGGAGCTCTAAATCCTCCAATGCTTGTAGAATTCATATGAGTGTCAGAACAGCGTCTGAGAACATAGCGCGCCACGTTGCGGCTTCGTAAAAGAGGGCCTTAACGTTTTAATCCCTAGTCTGAACAAGCAAGTCGGAGCGGTTTCCAAAATTATTAGTATGTGTAAGCTTTAGATTTTTTGGGGTGGCCCTCGGAGCTTTCTTGTTTTAACACTGTGGCCCTGTACGTGAAAAAGGTTGGAGATAACATAAGAACATAAGAAATGCCTCCACTGGGTCAGACCCGAGGTCCATCGTGCCCAGCAGTCCGCTCACGCGGCGGCCCAACAGGTCCAGGACCTGTGCAGTAGCCCCCTATCTATACCCCTCTATCCCTTTTTCCAGTAGGAAATTGTCCAATCCTTTCTTGAACCCCTGCACCGTACTCTGCCCTATTACGCCCTCTGGAAGCGCATTCCAGATGTCCACAACACGCTGGGTAAAGAAAAACTTCCTAGCATTTGTTTTGAATCTATCCCCTTCCAATTTTTCCGAATGCCCTCTCGTTCTTTTATTATTTGAAAGTTTGAAGAATCTGTCCCTCTCTACTTTCTCTATGCCCTTCATGATCTTGTAGGTCTCTATCATGTCTCCTCTGAGTCTCCGCTTTTCCAGGGAGAAGAGCCCCAGCCTCTCCAATCTTTCAGTGTATGAAAGGTTTTCCATGCCCTTAATCATTCGTGTCGCTCTCCTCTGGACCCTCTCAAGTATTGCCATATCCTTCTGAAGGTACGGTGACCAATACTGAACACAGTACTCCAGGTGCGGGCGCACCATTGCCCGATACAACGGCAGGATGACTTCTTTTGTTCTGGTCGTAATACCCTTCTTAATAATACCCAACATTCTGTTTGCCTTCTTCGCGGCTGCTGCGCATTGTGCCGTTGACTTCATTGTTGTATTCACCAGTACACCCAAATCTCTTTCAAGATAACTTCTCTAAGGTTAATGTATTTATTCAGCAATATGTTAAAAACCATAATTACAAATCCACAGTTCTTTAGGAGTGAGAGGATAAAATTAGCATCTTTACATGATTAAAATTTTATGTACTGCCTGACTAAGGTTCACAGCCAGAACAACTGTTGAAGGCAAAAGGAACAGAGGACCAGCGCAGCAACCTTGCATCCAATTGCGAGAGAAAGCTCGGTGCATGGCTCCCTAATGAAAGGGTAACGCAAAAACTTTTTCCCCAATACAGTAGCCAGATGATGTCTTTAGACCAGTGTTTTTCAGCACATTCGGGAGATTTTCCCATTTTGTGGTACCCCTGATGCAGGCATGTTTCCCACGCCGAAACTTTAGCACTTTGTTGGGTCTTGATTATTTGATTTGGCTATTAATAAACAACCTCACAGTATCCTGTTGGCTCTTTTTTGGTTCGTTGGCTTGGTTTGGATTGATGGAAGGTCCATTGTCCCATCCTACTTCCTTCACTCTCCTGTTTCGTCTGCGTGGCTTTGCTTTCTGCTGGACTCTCTGTGGTTCCTTGCCATATAATATCTAACATGACAGAGAGTACAAGGGATGCAGGCACAAACAGGTCTGCACTAGTGTCGACTGGAAGCCTTGCACTAATGCAGACCCAACACTCCGTTGCGCCTTCTCCCAACTTCTCAATTCCCTCTCCCGGATATTCCTGATTTCCAACCTCTCGCACCCCTTCCCCAAAAAATACAATGGAGAGCCTAAATGGACCCCTGATAGTCCTCAGAATCCCTCTGACCCCTTTGTAAAACCCCTGCACACCTTTAATATTGGGAGGTAGAAGAAATGTCCATTTGTGCCTGCATTGTTGTCTTGAAAAATGTTGGAACTTGACCCCATATAGTGTGAGGTCAGACATGGCCATTTTCCAAAATGACAGTGCAAAAGCAGGAGTGAATGGGCATCTTTCCTACTTCCCAATATTGGAGGTGGGTGGAGGGAGATAAGAGGGATTCTGAAGGGTATTGGGGGTCCCCAGCTTTTTTACTGGGGAAGGAGGTGGTTGGGTCCTGAGAGATGAGCACAAAAAGTTGGGGTTGGAGATGGTGTAAGGAGGTCATCTGGCGTAAAGATAGAAACATAATGGCAGATAAAGGCCAAATGGCCCATCCAGTCTGCCCATCCGCAGTGACCATTATCTCTTCCTCTCTCTAAGAGATCCCACTGTTATAAGAGCCAGCTACACAGAGAAATAACACTCAGTCTCAAAAACTTCCCAAACCATAATAGCCCTAACCCTAGGACTCGAAGATCAGCAATAGTATCTGTGAAAAAGACGGCTCTATAAGTATTACACTGGGCCCTGGAGCTCCAATATACCTACTGCAGAGCAAGCTGGACTACTAGGCTTTCCTACACAAACACTACTTTCACCTCCGTCACACGTACAGAACATGAACAGACAGGGCCTCGATGGATACGAAATAGGGACTGCAGAAACCAAAACCCATGCAGACACAAGTGAAATGGAGACTTGCCCTACCCCCAAGAAGGCAGGCTCTCGTTACTCCGCAAAAGATGGAGAGAGAGCAGACACATTCCAGTTGTTCAAAAGTATTCCTTTTTTTTTCTTCACCTTCTGTTGTTGAGTCCCAGACTCTCGCTCAGTCTTCAGCATCTTCTTCCCATTCACCTCTATTTGGCCTTTTTCTTATTCCTCTTATTCACTACCCAGTTTTCTCCTGTGTCGAGCTTCTTCCCCGTTTCGTTTCTTTATTCGGTCTGTGGCTGCTTGTGCTGTTTCTTTCTTGTTGATTCCATTTGTGCTGTTTTTCATTGTGATATTACGTTTATATTATTTATCTTAGACCTTTAGATGTGTTAAGTATTTATGTATTATTCTTTTGTGTGTGTGTGTTTGACTCCGCCCCTAAAGCAGGCTTTCTACTGGAGGCTGAAACACGGACCGTCTCGGCTCATAAAAGGAAAAGGACATTGTATTTATGTATTTATAGACGTATTAGTTTTTATTTGCTTCCAAGGCTGACGTGTAGAGTCTTGTTCCCCACTTGTATTCTTGCTCTGCCTGTCTGCAGTCTTTCAGCCTCTTCCTAGGCCCTCCAGAAGCTCGTTCTTCACACTAGACCAGTGGCTCTCAACCCTGTCCTGGGGGACCCCCAGCCAGTCAGGTTTTCAAGATATCCCTAATGAATATGCATGAGAGAGATTTGCATATCATGGAAGTGACAGTTATGCAAATCTCTCTCATGCATATTCATTAGGGATATCTTGAAAACCTGACTGGCTGGGGGTCCCCCAGGACAGGGTTGAGAACCATTGTACTAGGCACTCTTCCTTGTCTCTTCTTGTATCTAATTACTCACCCACCCAGAAGAGCTTCTTCCACCACCTCATTGTCCCAGACCTGAACTCATCTGATTTTTCACTTCAGTGCTGAGCTTCATCAGTAGAAGGAGATGCATTTAATGAGAAGTTATTTGCTGCCAAGGGACCAGTCTCAACCAGTGAGATTTTGCAGCTCTTTATTGAAAGACTGGTCCCACAGCAGCATCTTCTGCTGCAGCCATACTCAAAGTAAGCAGGGCGTCAAAAGTAAGCTGCCAAATCAGACGGGGATATGGCTACCTCGAGCCTGCTCTGATGGCTGAGATTGGGGTGGTAAGGTAATTTTTTTGGAGGGCACTTGCCACCCACTACTGACAAACCTATGCAGGGTAGTGAGTGGGTGAGTGCAAGGAATAGGAAACTTTTACATGCTGAGAATGGGACCTCCCCATCCCCCACAATACCCACATCCCATATACATGTTCCCACAGATAAATAACAACTCCTTTCCCATAGAGATAAAGCAATCCACGAGTCACTTGCATGCTGTTCCAACACCTCTTATCTACCCACCTACCAACCCCGTGTTATCACGTCCACGGTATGTGCTCTAACTTTCCCATGCAGACATAGGGGAAGCACCATTGTGCCCCTTGTCAATTTGTCTGCATGCAAATGGCAGACGTTTAACCCTTTCAGGACCATAAGGATCGTAGGCCAATTTTTGTGGTTTTGACGACATTTTTATGGTAAAAAGGGCTTGCAGATGCCAAAAAATTGATTTTTTTTTGTGAAATATCATTATTTTTATTTTAAAAAATCACACTTCTGGCTTATGGACAGTGTGGCAAGTGAATCTTCTCGTCAATCTGGCAACGACGCTAATGAATGAATGTCGGAACCAGTTTGTTTACATAAAGGCAGTATCATATGGAATCCGTACATATCAAATTTAGAACTGTAGACTATCCCAATCAAAATTTATAGGATTTTAAAGTTATGGGACAAATATGTCCCTTGGTCCTGAAAGGGTTAACAATTCCAAAAAAAAAATAAATGTGTGTTTGTTAAGTTTTCACAACCTGCCTAGCGTGTTTCAAAAACAAGACCATTTTAAAAGCACGATTCCAGATTTTAACATTTTCTGTTGAAATGTAACATTGCCAAGTTAGGGTTTAGGTAACAAAGGCAAAAGTTTGATCCATCAGTTCATATGTACATTTATTTATTTATTCATTCATTCATTTTCTGTACCGTTCTCCCAGGGGAGCTCGGAACGGTTTACATGAATTTATTCAGGTACTCGAGCGTTTTTCCCTGTCTGTCCTGGTGGGCTCACAATCTGCCCTTAAAATGCAAGGTCATGCATGTTGGGAAGAAGAACCCGATGTTCACTTACAAGATGGGGGGGGGGATCACCGCTAGGGGTGAGCAACCTTGAAAGAGACCTGGGAGTGATGGTGGACACAACATTGAAGGCGTCGGCACAGTGCGCCACAGCCTCAAGGAAAGCGAACAGAATGTTGGGTATCATTAAGAAAGGTATCACGACCAGGACGAAGGAAGTCATCCTGCCACTGTATCGTGCATTGGTGCGCCCACACCTGGAGTACTGTGTCCAGTACTGGTCGCCGTACCTCAAGAAGGACATGGCGGTACTTGAGAGAGTCCAGAGAACAGCAACTAAGCTAATAAAGGGTATGGGGGACCCCTCATATACTGACAGACTGAAAAAGCTGGGGCTTTTCTCGCTGGAAAAGCTACGACTTAGAGGAGACATGATAGAAACCTTCAAGATCATGAAGGGCATAGAAAAAGTGGACAGGGACAGATTTTTCAAACTATGGGGAACCTCAAGTACAAGGGGGCACTCAGTGAAATTGAGAGGGGAAAGGTTTAGAACAAACGCCAGGAAATTCTTTTTCACCCAGAGGGTGGTGGATACATGGAACGCACTACCGGAGGATGTGATAAGCAAAAGCACGCTACAGGGCTTCAAAGAAGGTCTGGACAGGTACCTGGAGGACAAAGGGATAGAGGGGTACAGATAAGAGTAGAGGTAAGGTTATAGGGATAGGATTAGAGGTAATTTGTAAAATTAGTCAAGAGACCACTGTTCAGGAAGTGGGCCTGATGGGCCGCCGCGAGAGCGGACCGCTGGGTGAGATGGACCTCTGGTCTGACTCAGTGGAGGCAACTTCTTATGTTCTTAAAACTCCTGATTTCTAAGCTGCCAACAAGTCACCTACGCAGGAAGTTATATTTCATAAAAGCAACACGGGCCTATGTGCCTCCCAGGTCCAGCACCACATGGATCCAAATGCAAACGCACATTTTCCATGGGTTTTGGATATGTGAGCCTGATATCAGCCAGTTCATGGGTTCTGCCTAGTTTAATAAATCGGAGCATTTATTTCAAGCAGAATTTTGGCTGGCGATGGAATAGTTTGTAGTGTCTTATTTCAAATTCTCTTCGCAGTGACTTCAAAAGACTGCTTCACTGATCGAAACCCCTCTTAATCAATTCCAGAGGACTGAGATAAATTTAAAGGACAAAATTCTTTCAACCTTCAAAGCTCGGTTTAATTTTTGGCATATGTACTGTGATGAAAGGGAGAGAGAGAGAGAAATTTTAAGCCTTTGAAGTTGGAAGCTGTTGCAGGAAGTGCTGGCTGAAATGCTGTAGTTTGTGACAACGGAGTGTATACCCAAAAACAGATGAACTGCAGACAATTTCTTGCCTTGGCAAACAGTGTCAAGAGATTAAACTGTGTGTCATCTTGAGCTTGCGGAGTGAAGCCTGAAGCATACCTTGAAGCACAGGCCAGAGCTAGAGCAGTGAATTCTGGGTAGAGGAAGCCATATTTGTTTAGGAATAGACAAGAAACCAGCAGAAAGAATGTGAAAAATAAATGGGAGGAAAATTTTATATTTGAACTATTTTCTTTAAGATAATGCAGGCTTGAACAGAGAAAATATTTACACTAAAGCTGGTTTTCCTATGTTCCAAGGCTTGGATTTAGGTCCTAAGCCCCATTCTGCCCTCAGGCATTGCTCCAGAAACAAAAAAAAAAAGAAGAGTAAACTTATACAAATCAATATAGAGCGAAAAAGAAAGAAGGGGGTGGGGACCAAACCAACTTCAACTCAAGGCAAAAACCATTTCCATTAGTCAGGCTCGACACTAATCTGTGTTTCATCGTGAAAATGCCTGCTTCAGGAGTCAACAAATCAAACCAGATAGGTATGGATACCAGCGCACTAAAGTTCATTCAGGCGCTTTACAACAGGGGTGTCCAACCTCGGCTCTTGCCAGGTCGAGTTTTCAGGATTTCCCAAATGAATATGCATGAGATCTATTTGCATACGATGGAAGCATGCATGCAAGTAGATTTCCGTGCAGATTCATTGAGGAAATCCTGAAAATGTGACTGGAATGCGGCCCTAGAGGACCGATGATGGACAGCCCTGCTTTACAAGATGTATGAACAACAGTTTCTTTGGTCATACAAACGCCAGCTTAGTGAAATATTGTATGCTGCAACTGAATTGTAGGTTTCCAAAAGCATAACCTCAAGAAACAGCCAATGCATAGATCTGCGTCAAGTCCAACTAATAAAAGTAGCTTTTACCTTGAGTTTAAATTTGTTTGCTCCTCTCTTAGGTTTTTTGCACAGGCAACGCGTTGCTCCTCCATGCATATCACAAGAAGGTCTCATGGTGTGAGTGTGTGCTGTGCACCTGTAGAGAACATTGGATTGGATTTTATTACCTTTTCCAAACTTTACCCTTGTATGTCTTGCTATGTTGACACACTTTTTGTTTTGAGTGTTTTCGATAAGGAGTGTAATTGAGTTAAAAAGAAATTGGAGCATGTGCATTTTCTTTCTGTGGTTTTCTAATAGCATTGTCGTTTGGCTTTCTTCCGTTGATTTGAATGCTAAATTTAATTTATAACTTTGCATTTCAGCTCAGTGAGCAGACAGAGAGCTGCAAAACACACAGTTCAATAAATAAATTTCTGCGATCGAAAATGGTCAAATGTGAACTGGTAGACCTTTGATGGCAAGAGGACCAGAAATGAGAAACTGTCCTAGTTAAATTGATTATTGGAGCATGATACAAACTTTTCCAAAAGAAAGATGCCCCTCCCTCCCTGGTTTTTAATTGTTTGCTGTTTAAACTGTATTTATGTTGGGGGGGTGGGGTTCGGTATATCACCAACCCAGAGTGCATTTTGCAGGCTTCATTGATGGAGATGTCATCCTCAAGGCATCTGTGATGTCTTGCCAGACGTTCTGGTACACGCAGACTGTGATGTGTTGACGTCTCTTCTATATTGTACTTAGGTTCTTTCTGAGAGCCAGCCAGGTTTTGTGGTTGGTTTTTTTTTTTTTGGGGGGGGGGGGGTGAGGGGAGGAGGGGGAGACATATTTTTTTGCCTCTAAGATCTTCTGAATGGTTTTTGCAAGTTAGACATAATAGGCCATTAAAATGACCAATGAAAATATATTATACCCCATGCAATTAATGAGAATTTTGCCTTTTGATTATATAGTTTAGATATCTGAGGTGTCGGTTAATTCCTTATTTATTTTAAAGTAATTTTATTCAGGGAACTGCTATCAGTTATAGGCTAATCTGAAAAGCACATGCAATAACATCAAGATATAACCAGTCAATTATTGCTTTAAAAATGTACCAGTGTGAAGACTTAATATTTGCAAGATCCCATTGTTTGATAATGCCTTCTGTCAAGAATGTTTGGTTCTCTTCCTCCTGTAAAATCGGCCTCTTTTGTGGAATTTGCTACCTGGTTTTCCATAGTGAGTATGATTGCTTAAATCTGCATTTAGGCATTTCTAAAAAGGTATTTTAACAGGCACTCTCTGAACCACCTCTGATGAGGAGTATCTGACCAGCAGCCTTGGATAATGGGGCTCATGGCCTTGTAGATGGTACTTACCCCTTATCAGAGCTGATACAGCTGGCGACTCTAATAAGGGTCTAACAAGGGTCCTCATTCCTGTGTTATAAATCTTATTCCTACTTGTTTCACATCAGAGATAAATGCAGATGTTTAGCTTGTCCTTTGGAGATGGATGTAGGAAGTCTTTGTAGTAGCTAAGACAATATTGTTCAGTGAAAGATGGTTCTCGGCCTAGCTAGGCCTCGGGCCTACTAAAGGTGAGAGACAGGGAGCACCTCTATAGTTCTGTAGACCAGTAATTATCAGATTTTCTGTTGTGGTTTATGCACTGTTACTACACTGTGGAACATCCTGTTCTCCTCATCGATCATTTTTCAGAGTTCAAGAGACTGATATAGGGATGTAAAAAACTCTAGCCACTTTAGGAAGATGTGAAATAAAATACCTGATATCTCTACCATATGTTTTCCTAACATTTCATTAGAAGACGTCAGTTTCCCTAGGAAAATTCAATAAATAGTAAGTTTTTTTAAATTTCTGGACAAATTTTCCATTGCCTGTACTTTTTTCTTGTGTAACCAAATTATTGTTTAACAAGAAATTCAGAAGATTGCAGTTTTGAGACCTTAAGGTTCAAAGCATCCAGATAGCTTGGTAATTTGCTCAGTAGAAATTTTAAAACGGTTGATCAAAACGTTCCTAAATTATCAATAGCAAGCCACAAGGTTTCCAGTGTTGCAGACTCGATCAGTGGTTCTACGATCTGCCCACCAATCTGACCAGGGACCCCCAACATTACTCGTGTCACCTCACACGAATCAACAGGACTGCTTGGTCTATATAGCCAAAACTTCCAAACAGGCTCCAGTTCTGTAACCCAAGCGTCTCCTCTCTCTCTTCCATGAGTCAAAAGTAATCGGGTGCTGAGGAAAGAGATTTTACCAAAACCTGGGAAGACACCGCCTCTTCTCCCAGCAGTTGCCCTTGTGGAGCCTATTCCAGTCACCGGTTCAGGAGGAGGAGGGACTCATTGCTGCCTGGGATTGTTCCCCCTTCCCCATGGCTGGATTAAAACGAGGCAAAGCTCAAACAGCTGCTCCATCTCCAACCTCTGCATACACTGCTTGCACGAATTACAGCAAGACTTTTGTCTTTTCTGTGTCTTGTGGATCAGCCTAGAACTTCCTGGAGGTTGATTTTTGATAGAATATAAATATATGAATTGAAATATTTATTAAAAAGTGTGCTCTGATGGTGAGGTTGCCCAAGAAAGTCCATCCAGTTGCTGGTGCGGAGACGAGAAGTGTCGTAGGATCGGGGTGAGGGTAAATGAGGTAGAGACAGGAAAGGGATTAGAGAAGAGAAGCTCTGCAGGGGAGAGAGTCCCTTCTGCTTTCTGTGTGACTACCGCAGGCAAATACGAGTCCTTGTTTTTGAAGCCATGGCACTAATCTCCCTCTGAAAGGCTAGCACTTGCCTCGCTGCAAGGCCCCGATTTGAAGCACCGTCTGATACCTTTGCCAGGACGGTGCTGGAGAGGAACGGGACAACATTTTCTGAAAGTAATGTAATGTAATGTAATTTATTTCTTATATACCGCTACATCCGTTAGGTTCTAAGCGGTTTACAGAAAATATACATTAAGATTAGAAATAAGAAAGGTACTTGAAAAATTCCCTTACTGTCCCGAAGGCTCACAATCTAACTAAAGTACCTGGAGGGTAATAGAGAAGGGAAAAGTAGAGTTAGAGGAAAAATAAAAATAAAATAAACATTTTAACAAGACAGCATTGATCTAAATACTTTGGAAGGTAGAAGAGAGGAGAGAAAGGAATAGAAGCAGAAGGGGGAGCCGTTGAACAGTAGAATTCTGCAGCATCCACTATCTCCTCCTCTCCCTATTGGCTAAGGCTCTTAACATTTGCATATCTTCTTCCCATTGGCTAAGGCTCTTTGCCTGCATTGTGATGTCATAGAGCTTTATGGTTATAGAAACCTAGAAACATGATGGCAGATGAAGGCCAAATGGTCCATGTAATGTAATGTCATGTAATTTATTTCTTATATACCGCTACATCCGTTAGGTTCTAAGCGGTTTACAGAAAATATACATTAAGATTAGAAATAAGAAAGGTACTTGAAAAATTCCCTTACTGTCCCGAAGGCTCACAATCTAACTAAAGTATCTGGAGGGTAATAGAGAAGTGAAAAGTAGAGTTAGAGGAAAAATAAAAATAAAATAAACATTTTAACAAGACAGCATTGATCTAAATACTTTGGAAGGTAGAAGAGAGGAGAGAAAGGAATAGAAGCAGAAGGGGGAAATTTAAATGATAGAAATAGAACAAAACAAAGACAAAAGGCAAAACAATAGATAAGATTAAAGATAAATCATAAGCTGGAAAGAAAAATAAAATAAAACTTTGTCTTCAATCCACGGTTTCAGCGTCAGTGATGAAGTGGAGCAAGTAAGTTTAGGAGGAGCGATTGACGTTTCCAGAAAGGGCTTCTTCAGGGAAGAGACTTGGCAGACAGTCCCAGGATGCCTATGTCTCCTCCCCTGCGATGTTCTCCCATCCATGCATTCCCTCCCAGACACACTGCCCGTGCCCCAGCCGCTCCAAGGAGGCTGCCCCAGACGAGGCCCACGGTGAATGCAGGATTCTCTCCTCTGCGGGAAAGCCGCCCGGAGCCGACAGTCGATCTTCTTAGCGGATTGCATGGGGGGAAGAGTTCACACTCTTGGTAGGATCGGGTCTGTGTGCTCTCGGTGGTTGTGGCTGGTCTCGTTGCTGCTTAGGTGTAAAAGCAGTTGATCTCCACTGCTGCTGATATTTAAAAGCAGGCAGATTGATTTCTCCAATGGACTGCAGACGGTCGCGGTTGTGGCACTAGCCTGCTGTTTCCACATCATCATCATTTTCGCATTTGGATATCCTGAAAACCCGACTGGCAAGGGGGGGGGTCCTCCAGGACCAAGTGGAGAAGCACCGGTACAGCTACTGTGCAGGGTTGTCCAGTGTCGGTCCTCGAGGGCTACAATCCAGTCGGGTTTTCAGGATTTCCCCCCCACGAATTTGCATGTGCTGCTTCCATTGTATGCAAATAGATCTCTTGCATATTCATTGGGGAAATCCTGACAACCCGACCTGGTGAGGGCCAAGATTGGACACCCCTGTACTAAAGGAAACCAGAACAAGTTGAATTGCACAGATACTTACACAGGAACGGTATGATTTAGTGGAAAACTTCACCTCTGTCAAACATGCAGAACACAGACAGACACAAGTACCTTGCGGTATTTCAAAGCGTAACAAGATTCTATGCTAATGATCCCATAAGAAATGCCATATTGGGACAAACCGAAGGACCATCGAGCCCAATATCCTGTTTCTAACAGTGGCCAACCCAGGTCCCAAGTACCTGGCAAGATCCCAAGTAGAAAAACATATTTTATGCTGCTTATCCTAGGAATAAGCAGTGGATTTCCCCAAGCCATCTCAATAATGGCCTATGGACTTCCCTTTTAGGAATTTATCCAAACCTTTTTTAAGCCCTGCTAAGCTAACTACTTTCACCACATTTCTCTGCAAAACGAATTCCAGAGTTTAATTACACATTGTGTGAAGAAACATTTTCTCTGGTTTGTTTTAGATCTACTATTTAGTAGCTCCATCGCTTGCCCCCTAGTCTTAGTATTTTTGGAAAGAGTGAACAAGCGGTTCACATCTATCCTTTTCACTCCATCCCAGGGCGAGGAGTGCATTTCCTGAGTTAGTACATCATGGTCTGTCTCTGGCCCTATTCACTTTTTTTTTTGAGGCTGCTTTTAACTCTGCTTATTCAGCTGGTTAATAGAGATCGTTGATTTAATTGTTCCCATAATAAGTGTAACTCTCCAATCCTTATTTACCCAGTTTCTCTTCAATAGATTGTAAGAGACAGTCGCTGCTCGGCGGTGCTCACACTTAATCAATGTAGAAGCGAAGTAGAAACTTGTAGCAGAAGGGAACGGACAGATCTGGTTGTCGCAATAACCCAAATCTCCAAATTAATTTTATGAGTGTTTGTTGTAGGGCATTCCAAAGGCCAGAACTGTCAGTTTCATAGTCGATGAAAAAAGTCCAGAACGGTTACGGAGGGGGGCCATTGTTAGCCTGCTTTGACCAATTAGGAGTTTGACGTTATGCTGAGATAGAATAATCCACTCCATTTTATCGCAAACTGTGTGCCGCGGCGAGATTCCGGGTGTGCCGCGAGAGGCACATCGCGTAGGTGAGACAGCCAGTGTCGGCGCATCTCCTGCTCTCTCCACCGGCGTGGTCATTTCAGGATTAAGACGCTCAGGGCCCTGTCTGGAGTGATGTCGACGTGATGACATCGCACATGTGCGTGACATCATTGCGTAGACCCTCCAGCCGTGGCCCCCCAAGTTTAGTGTGCCGTGGCTTGGAAAACTTAGCGAGATCGTGCTATAATCTGTGCATTCAGCTGATTTTAAACTAATGGAACCGAACATGTGTGCGACTTTACTATCGTAATTGCTTTTGAATTTGTGGATAGTTAAGTGGATCAGAAATGACTAAATTAAATCAAATTTAAATTATTAATCATAGGCTTGAAAGGGAACCGTTTACCTTGAATTCTGCTGAGGAGCTGAAATGCTGCTATTCCATGTACAGCACGAGATGCTGAAAATACCGGCTGTTCCAAAAACAAAAACCCAACGGAGAAAGTGCCAGGTTTTGAAAAGCCGTCCGGGGAAATCCGGACTCTGGTAACCCTAGCTCAGCCTGAAGCTTATCAGCCATGTACTGCTCTTGAGCACTTAACCTAGGGCAAAATATTGAAGCCCCACGCCTTTCTTACGAGGATCATCCCATTCACTCTGTGTTTGATTTGGACAGTCTGAGGGAGACTGAAACTAATCTTATTCTCCTCTGACTGGTCAATGCCAGCAGCTTTGTCCCATCCATGTTTGTCAAGGTTTGTACGGAAATGCCTCTGCAGAATGTTTTTGAAGATTTTGCTTAAATACGGATCTTACCAGCTTGAAATTCTGTTGCCTCCTTAATTAACGGAACATGAATCCTGATAGCTTCAACAACCTGGATGAGGCTGTTTGGATCTGGGGACACGTGAAGGAAATAAGTGCTCTTAAAACACCTGCTGGGTGTAGAGATGGCTACAGATTTGAGAAAATGGATGTTCTTCGTTTGATCCATAGGGGAAGATCTTGCCAAGTTTATCTTGGTAGAGGTGGGGGGATGGGGGTTGAAAGGGGAGGTTCCCATATATTCCATGAAAACACGTACAACCATCTAAAAACGACATGAGTGTTCATCTTCCTTGATCCAAGTGGACTTCATAATACATATGGTTTCCATAGTGATGCTGGATGTATGTAGTGCTGTACGTCGAACACATAAGCAACGATCCCTGCTTGACAGAACAATCTAATCAAAACAGACAAACAGGAGAAATAAATTCTTCAGAGACATGTTACTGGAGGAAAAGTCCATAATCTACATGGGGAAAGCTTTTTCTCTTAGATCGGTAACATGGAATCTTGCTACTTTTTGGGACTCTGCTGGGTACTTGTGACTTGGATTGGTCACATAAGTACCGGAGAATAATAAAAAAAAGTAAGTAGAGTAGATCAGAACACACCTTCTAAGTTCGCTTGCAAAAGGAGAAACTGAAGGAGTTATTTTTCAACTCCTCCCCTTTAGCAGTGGAGAATATGAGTGACATCCTTCTGCAAAGTTTGCAACTAAAGGAGCCCTATGTCTTTGCAACAGAAACTTATGTTCTGGATAACTGGTTAGGTTGCTGTACTTTAAAAACTGATTTTTAATAATAGAAATCCTTTATTTCCTAAAATGTTAAAATGCGATGGTTCATTGAATCTCTGTGGAAGGAGGGGAACAGCAGGCTTTATAGGAGGATTTTTTTTTTTTTTTCTAAAGCCCCACCAGAATCAAGAAACAAGAATTCAGATGTTGTAGTAAGCTGATAGAATCTGGTTCTAATCTGTCATAGGGAACACATAAGAGCTGCCATACTGGGACAGAGCGAAGGTCCATCAAGCCCAGTATCCTATTTCCAACAGTGGCTAACCCAGGTCCCAAGTACCTGGCAAGATCCCAAGTAGTAAAACAGATTTTATGCTGCTTATCCTAGGAATAAGCAGTGGATTTCCCCAAGCCATCTCTATAATGGCCTGTGGACTTCTCTTTTAGGAAATTATCTGAACCTTTTTTAAACCCCGCTAAGCTAACTGATTTTACCACATTCTCCAGCAACGAATTCCAGAATTTAATTACATGTTGTGTGAAGAAATATTTTCTCTGGTTTTAAATCTACTACATGTCCCCTAGTCGAAGTATTTTTGGAAAGAGCGAACAAGCAATTCACATCTACCTTCCCACTCCACTCATTACTTTATAGACCTCTATCATATCACCTTTGAGCCGTCTCTTCTCCAAGCTGAAGAGCTCCAACCACTTTAGCCTTTCCTCATAGGGAAGTCGTCCCATCACTTTTATCATTTTCATCGCCCTCCTCTGTACTTTTTCTAATTCTGCTATATCTTTTTGAGATATGGTGACCAGAGCTGCATACAGTATTCCAAGTGCCATCATACCATAGAGCGATATAAGGGCATTATAACATTTTCATCTTTGTTTTCCATTCATCCCCACGGATTTACCATTTTCCCCATATCTCTAGTGTGGCCTCGGCTTGACAGATAACACACTCGTTCTAACATTAACCACTGATTTTTTGTTGTTGTTGTTGTTTTCTGAGGATTGAATGCTACTCCATGCTCTACAGAGTCCTTTGCTCTTATATTGACTGGACCATCAGGAAGGACCCTGTATTTTCTTAAGAACTGATCTCTGGTCTCTTCCAGAGACAAGGTGGTTGGGGGAGAAACACTGTACCAGAATAAAATCTCTTAGAACAGACCAGCCTGAAGCAGTGGCTTTGAGTTTCTAGCTCTGCTCTTATGTTGGCAGAAGGTGTCGGATGGGGATAACAGGCACCTCTGTCTCTTGGTCTTACTATTTTGGGAGGAGGGTGAAGGCAAAGCAATTTCAAAGTAATAATACAGGCAGCACTTGTACCAAAGTCAAGGTCAGACAGACAGCACTAGGAAAAAACAAGTGGGAAAAGCATGTGGAGTGTGGTTCGTCTAATTCTTCTTTTGCCCTCTATGTGCATGTATTGGCTCTGTGTTTGTGGGAGAGGCGCTTTGAAAGGAGGAATAGAAATGCATTGCACCTTTTTTTGGTTGCCTGGAACCTTCAGTCTGAGCTGGCCCAGTTTTTAATTTGATGCATCTTTTCATTGAGTTTTCTCTCCTGCCAGAGTCTGTACCGTCCTGTTAATGGTTTTTAAGTGTTATTTTACCCTTGATCCCTTCTTTCTAATATATTCGGTCGGAACAAATTAAAAAAAAAACCAAAGACCCATCGAGAAACAACCATAAAAGCTAAAGTCCGCTGTCCGGTAACGCCCAATAGAGGGAGGGTACAGAGAATAAACTGGAGGGGGGAGGGGAGAGTTCATTCGTAAGCACACATTTGGTTTGTTAATTTCCCACCTTCCCAATCCAAACTTTCCTGTGGACAACGAAGGGTGGAAGGTAGAGGAGAAATGAAAGAGGTCTGGGCCTTCGGCTCCTAAGTTTTCAGGACTGGCTCCTGAATTCAGTGAAAATTTGTCCAGGCCTGTCTTAGCAGAATCGTAACAAACCTGACCCTCCCTGGGCGAAATCCAACCTCCTCCCCATCATTACAGTAAGCGAGAGGAAGCATCTGTCTGTCCCAGACACGTACCCTGTGCTGAGAAAGGAGCAGGCCTTTGCCTCTCTCCGTATTCTGTCACCTTTCTCTGATTTATTTCCTGAGAGAGATCATTTACCGTTATATTTAACCCACTTTATTGGAGAAACTATGAGTCTGAGGTTGGGAGCTGCTGATGTCCCTGAGGGAGATGGTGTCGGATGCATCACATCGATCGGACTTTGTCCTTTGCGCTTTCTGATACTGTTACTGCTGTATGTCTGCCAGGGAAGGTGAGATGGCGGCAGCTCTGGAACGGAACTGGCCAGAGGCCCCCAGAGTGCAACACACAGACGTCTCTTCTCTTATAACTTGATGAGCATTTTCCATAAGTTGCCTATCCTGCTATTTTCAAACTCAGAAATATTCCATTCCCCCCCACCACACCAAAAAAAGAAGAAAAAGAGTGGTCTTTATAATTAGAGGCAGTACAGTACTCTTTAAAACAAACAAACAAAAAGGTGAAAGAGAGCGTGACGGCTTACTGGCAGTACCCGGAAGGGAGGTTGTCCATCTGTCTGCCATCGGATGTCATTAGATCAGGCCGCCCCTGCGGTGCAGTTGCAGCCAAAGGGGCGTGCCCTAAGGAGCACACAAGGCCCCTTCGGAGTGCTGAGAAGTGTTGGGGAATGCCAGTGGGGAGGATTCCACCTCAGCAACCAAAGACAGAGGTAACATAGTAAATGCAGCCAGAACATGAGACTGAGGCTTGAGACGCTCTTTGGTTTACCTAGTGCAGGGGTAGGCAATTCCGGTCCTCGAGAGCCGGAGCCAGGTCAGGTTTTCAGGATATCCACAATAAATATATATGAGATGGATTTACACGCACTGCCTCCTTGACATGCAAATCTATCTCATGCATATTTATTGTGGATATCCTGAAAACCTGACTCCGACTCTCGAGGACCGGAATTACCTACTCCTGACCTAGTGAATATACCAAAAGTACCCACGGAAGTTTCTAGGAATTTGGTGGGAGGAAATGAGGTAAAGGAAAATTGGATGAAGTATTGAAGGAATTAGCTGGGGTTAGCTGGGGTTATGGGCAGGGATGGGGACTAATTGTGAGGGTGGGAAGGGATGGGTGAAAAGAGACCCAGGAATCCCATAGCCCCAAGCCCTCTGCCTTTCATGCCAAGGCTGTAAAAATGACTACATCAGAGAGACCATGGCTCAGGGTACTCTTCCCCATTTCCCAAGCAAAAGAGGACAAAGGCTCTTTAAGATGAAAAAATTGCCCAATATTCAGCCTAGATTCCCCCTTGGGCGCCACAGTTCACCGTGTCTGCAATGCGTTGCGGCTTAGAGATTGCAGGTTTCCTTTGCACTAGCTGGTCAACAGTTTATCTGGAGTGGTGTGTTTCTCGTGCGTTGCTCATTTGATTTTTTTTGTTCCTGTTCACATGCCGTCTTTCTGAGATGAATTCCAAAAGCTCACACAGTTACGTAGTAGCAGTAAGAGCTGTGATTCGCACATTAAAAACTTCCCAGGAAGACCTAGTGAGAGGTTGGAGCACACAGACATCGTGTTAGGCAGTGCCGTCTGTAGCCTGGACTTTGCTTTCTGCAGTTTTTTGCACCTGCCCTGCAGAATATATACAGTGGAAGTTCCAGTCTGTGCCGACTTCATGCATTTCTAATTTAACTTTCTCCAGTTAACTTGCTCTGTCCTTCTGAACAGTTTTGCCTCCAGCCCCTGCTGTTTCTTTGCCATGTACACCTTACCTCCTTTTCAGCCCAGATTTTGGTTGATCTTGGTTTACCATATTAATCTTCAGTTCTCCACCAAAACCCTCCTAACTCCCATGACTGCCCATTCCCAAAGTCCAGTGGTGCCCAGATACTATTTTGAGGCCCTTGGTATGTTTATCATAATCACAAAAGTAAAATAAAACAGTTTCTTTATCATATGTCTCTTTAGCTATAAATTACAATATTATTATTAAGACTTAGCCAAAAGGAAAGATCTATAAACTATAAAGAGTTTTACCTCATGCAAGGGGAGAGCAGAGCAAAGGATGCAAATTATCCTTGTCAACTTCTAAGCAGCATGTAGATGCAGGAAAAATAAAACACAATTTGAAATGTCTTTATACAAATGCCAGAAGACTGAAAAATAAGATGGAAGAAGGAGGTTGCATTATAGGTTAAAAAGGGAATTAAGTCAAACAGGATAAACGTTCTACGTGAAACAGATAGTGGAGTAGAATTCTTAAGTAGGTGGGACGCTGCAGAGTGAAGGTTTCCGGGGCAGGCCAATGGCAGAAGGGTTACGTCACCAATGCTGCCGGCTGCCCAAAGTTTTTAAATTGCAGTCCCGGAGAAGGTACTGGGAACAGGGGAGACTCTCAAAAGCCATAGTTGACTCTGGTGTGGGGGTTGGAGAGAGCGAGTCCAAAACCCGGACAAACTCCCTCCACTCCCGGAAACCGTCTGGTCAGGCGTCCAGTCCACTAAAAAGAGGACATGTTTGGTAAATCCAGACATCTGGTAACCCTGACACTGCTTATCACATGAACCCTTGTTCCCGATTCTTAATCAACTTTACCACCCGAGACAGGCTGACGGTCTCAAAAAAATCTCTTTAAATTTAGCCCCTGCACAGGTCCTTTAATTCTCCTCAAACGTGATATCACTATTGTACTCCCTGGTCACCTTATTGGATTTAAATTTCAAACGCCAGGTTGGATAGAGCTTGCAAAGGGAGTGATTAAAATTTGGGGGGAGAGGGGGAAGGAGAGATATTCCTAAAGTCAGTGTGTTTCTGTAACTGCTGCATGTTAATTATCTGCAGGAAGGTAACGAAGAGCTTTCTGCATAAAAAAAAACACCAATCTGCTACAGGCCTGATATACCTAGGGTTGCCAGATTTCCTCTATAACCCCCCCCCCCCCAAAAAAAAAAAAAAAAAGACACTTGGTTCTGCCACATTCCACCCCCACACAACCTCTCCCCAAGCTTGGGACCACATCTGTTTAAACATATCGTTTAAAATTTAAAATAATGGGTTAGACCGACAGACTTACAGACTAATCAATACACTAGGTAAAGAGGAACAGAAGAGAACCATAAAAGGAGAGAACATTAGGGAGGGTAAAAGAGAAACCTGAAAGAAACGAATGTGACATCATCGCATTGACCTGCCTAGGAAGTACATCAGAGAGAGTGCCAGAAAAGTGCAGGGGAAGGCAAAGGGGCGTGCACGTGGCGGGGGAGGGGTGCCACCGCCCCCGGGCGCCCCTCACCCTTACTACGCCACTGGTTAAGTCCAGTCCATTTGCTCAGGTATTTAATTTTGTCAAAATCTGGTGCTTTAGGCAGTTGTTTCCTATCCAAAGCCAGTCCTAAGTGAGCTGACTTTTTGCCGCAGACCAACACATCAGGGAGACAGGCTGGAGGAAGGGGCAGAGAAAAATGGAATGAACAGATCTCCAGCCCTCCCTTTCCTTTAAAAAAAAATATATGAAATGCCGCAAAAAAATCTAAGAGAACTAGTGCCTCTCGTTCTTAAACATTTTTGGCTGGTGTCCTTGATTGGAGGACAAACAGCACAGGAGAACTCTGCCTAAATGGGATATATTTACTGCAAAACATATGAACGACAAGCTCAGGAAAAAAAATTAAACAAACTTTTTCTAGCAATACAAGGAACCCCATTCACTGAATTCCCAATTTCAATTATAGCTTCAGGGTGTTAAGCTTCTATTTGTGGAGGTCGTCCAGTGCCCCACTGCAGACTCTCTCAATAGCAACTTGAATGATGATATTAGCAAGGGCCAAGGTGCCTCACTGCCTTCCCCTCTGTGCCAAAGGAGGTGCCCATTTGCATGGCAGAGATTCCGTGGTGGGGCCTAGCTTGTGCTTTGGCTGACTGCAATGGCCCTGCTCTGCGAGGGTGTGTAAGAGCAGTAGAAGGGTGAACTTTAATTTCAGCCTAACTAATATCCCCAAAGCCATCTGGTTTTGTGAGTCTGAAGACCAGTTGGGTGATCTGAGGTCCACAGTCAGCCTTTTCAGTGTTTCTCTGCCCTAATGATTTCCTTACAGTCCCTAAATTCACCCAGGATGAGGCAGAATCATAGGATCAAATATTAGTTTGCCTAGCAATCCTGGATCACTACGACTATTACTTATCACTTGTATAACGTTGAAAGATGTACACAGCGCTGTACATTTTGACATTTATAGATGGTCCCTGCTCAGAATCTAACTTGGACAGACAGACAGACAGACAGACATGACCTATAGGTGAGAGGAGTTAGGAGTCGAAAACACTCTCAAAGAGGTGGGTTTTTAACTGGGCCTTGAACACTGCCGGAAACGGAGCCCGCCGGAGGGATTTGGGCAGCTTGTTCCAAGGCAGAAGGGACGGAGTCTGGAGTTGGCAGTTGAAGAGAAGGGCACAGATAGGATGGACTTACCAGCTGACTGGAGCTCAAAGGGGGGATAAGTGAAGAGAGGTAGTGAGGGGCAGCTGAGCGAGTACATTTGTAGGTCTGAATTGTATTTGGAACAGATACCAGGGAGAGCAAAGAACCTTGGATTTCTAGGCTCTTTGTCATGGTTCAGACATGGGTATAGCTTCTCTGGGAACATGGTTGAAGTATGCCCATAGAGGGAAATTGTCATGTCTGACGTCAGTAAATGCAATATAGGCACCAGGTGTTTGCACTTTTTCCCACAGTGCAAGTCTGTAAGCTTATGCGTAAGTGACACGAGAAGTGTGTAATTTGAAAAGGGGAGGGGGTGTTGTGGGAGTGACACTTATAGATGCATGTGTTGATTGACAGATCTAGGCACACCCTCCTACGACTCTCACTGGCTTGGCATAAGCCGAGGTGCCCTCCTACGACTCATTTGCTTGGCATAAGCGGAGGTGCCTTCTTTTTGTTGCTCTAAGGCAGGTTGGCACAAGTGTTCTGTAGCAACATCAGGGTGACTTGATTCCATTTTAGAATCGACCCTCCTCACGCTGCATCCAGAGTGCCAAAAAAGGAAACGCTGGTTTGCCGAATTGTCTTCATAATGTTCTAGTTCAAAACTAAAAGTGGGCCATGAAGGTTGTGCTCTTAGATTTTTGTGTCTGAAATATAGTGCTTGGGCCTTGCGCTGATGTTTGAGTGATGCATTGGAATCATTTAAGGGCTCAAGTCTGACTAATGCTGTTTCTGAGAGAGATGGGGACCGTCATTACGTCTCGGTCATTATGTTGTGATTGAAAGTTTTGACTTCCCTCCCCTCTGGAACGGTATTTTTCATTGTAAGAGAAGCCTTAGTAGTAGAGAAGCTGCCACATAAAATATAGGCCCAAGTGCTTCTAAAATAAATGCCAAAATCATTTCAAAGTAGCCTTTTGCAGTTGTCTTCGGGTGCGCCAAAATCACTGCTGCTTTTCTTTCTTCCTTGAGCGTTTGGGGCTGGTTTTCAACATTCTTCCAGTTGACCTTTTTATGAAAGATACTGAAGGGGAAGCAAAGGGTTAAAGTCACAGGACACTTGGGATTACATGTGCCTGATTCACAGCTGAGGGACTTTCTAGTCTCAGAAATAAAATAAAAAGTAATTCTGTATCACGCACGATTTATACGTTCTTTCCATGATTATACTGGGAGGTGGATGGAAAAGCAAAACTTCAGGGCATAATTCTGATGAAGCCGGGGGGGGGGGATGGGGAGGGGGGGTCCCACACCATCTGCTGAGCCCCTTGGAGTTTTGAGTTTCACTGTGCAGCCACCAAAACCCTACTCTACTGCCATATAGGTGGTACTTGCAGCCATAAGGGCTATTGGGGTTGTAGACAGGTGGGTTTGGGGGGGCTCACTTTAACCTATAAGGGAGTTCTGGTGAGATGCTTATGTGGCACCCATTATGTGACGTTCACAGCAGTACCCCCCTGTAAGGTGCCCCACTGCTCTGTTGCCATGTCTGGGTGGCCAGTCCATCGCAAGATTGGCCCCACTCCCACGTCCAATTGGTCTTGTTCTGGGCGTTTGGGACTTGGTCGAATTTTGGGTCGAGAATGTTGAATAAAGATAGATATAGTGGCAGTCTGTACGATCAAACGCCTGGATGTATTTTAGATGTACTTTTCAAGGGTTCATAGACAAAGGCCCGCGCCGACAACTGAGCGCAAGACAGAGGCGTGTGCCGAAGAAAATTACAGTTTTTAGGGGCTCTGACGGGGGGTTTTGTTGTGGAACCCGCCCACTTTACTTAATAGACATCGCGCCGGCGTTATGGGGGGTTTGGGGGGTTGTAACCCTCCACATTTTACTGTAAACTTAACTTTTTCCCTAAAAACAGGGAAAAAGTGAAATTTTCAGTAAAATGTGGGGGGTTACAACCCCTGAAACCCCCCACAACGCCCCCACAACGCGGCGCGATGTCTATTAAGTAAAGTGTGGGGGTTCCCCCCCCCCCTGTCGGAGCCCTAAAAACAGTAATTTTGAGCGGTGCACGCCTCCGCGCTGCGCTCAATTGTCTGGGCACGCCTTTGTCCCGGCGCGCTTTTGACCTGACACCCTTTTCAAGAAAGGACATTTTTCTGCTGCTGACTTTGGGTGACTAGAACCCTATGTCCAAATCGGACTTAGACGTTTCTTTTGATTATGGCCCTCTAAATCCAAAATATTGTATTTTCAAAAATTGTCTATCTGGACATCCAGGCGGTTGATCGTCCAGACCACCACTACGTCTTTCTTTATACCACATTTCCGACCAGAATTTTGTCCCAAGTCCTAAACTGGCTGGTTTAAGAACCACTGATATAAACCATAAGATGCCCCCTCACCCTGTCCTGATTTTATTTGTGTTTTTTCCAGCTCAGGTTTTGCATAGTTTCAGGGGCTCCGAAATGAGGTTCTTCAGTGCCTGCCGCTATCCTTTTGAATGTCAGAAAGTCCAGTCAGGTTTTCAGGATATCCACAATGAATGTGCATCAACTTGATTTGCATACACTGCCTCCATTATATGCAAATTTCTTTCATGCATATTCATTGTGGCTATGCTGGCAAGGGGGGACTCCAGGACCGAGTTGAGAAACACTGATATAGACCATCCATGTGTAGCTGAGGGCTTTTTGGCCTAGCCCAGGGGTAGGCATTTCCGGTCCTCGAGAGCCGGAGCCAGGTCAGGTTTTCAGGATATCCACAATAAATATGCATGAGATAGATTTGCAGCTCAAGGAGGCAGTGCATGCAAATCCATCTCATACATATTCATTGTGGAGATCCTGAAAACCTTACCTGGCTCCAGCTCTTGAGAACCGGAATTGCCTACCCCTGGCTTAGCCTGAGGTTTTGGTCGTACTCTCTATCAATCTAGGGTGGATTTATTCCTGGATGATGACGTTGAAAGGCCTTTCAGGGATAGGTCTCTTGTAAAAATGTGGAGCTCCAAGTATGAATTATGACAGGAGTTGGAACCTTGATCTTGTCAACATTACAAATTGGGATAATAAATTCAACCAGCTTCCTCTGCCTGGCATATGTTGAATGCTGTTTTATATCGTTAACCATTGAAGCTAAAATGTTCTCACTGTTCTCCCTGTCCTAGGTTTCAGCACAGAAACCTTTTGGCTCTGAATTTAATGGGTATCGATAAGTATCCTTAGCCTTTCACTGGTCTTCCATTCAAATGCCCAAATATTAACCTTTCTTAATATTGTCATGCCCTGTAATTTGACACAGGCTGTAAGTTCGAAAATAAACCCTAGCATGATTTTCGAGATAGGTCCTAATTTAAGCCGTACCCCCAAAATAAGCCCTAGTTGGATCAACTCCCGAAGCCCCTCCTGAATGTCCCCAACACTGCCCGATTCGCCGGCAGCAGCGCTTTCTTCCCCCCCCCCCATGTGCAGCATCTTTCCTCCCCTCTCACCCATCCCCTTGTGCAGCCTCTTTCCATCCCTCCTTCTCATCCCTTGCAGCAGAACCCCGCCGACCCTTCCACCGTGAGGCCGACATACCTCCGTTCCAATCAGCAGCACTGAACAGGCTGCATCGCAGCCTTCCATCCCTCTGCTGCATCAGTGATGATGTCATCAGTGACGCAGCACAGGGAAGGCCCCAGCGGGGAAGGCCGCGAAGCAGCCTGTTCAGTGCTGCTGCTGTTTGGAATGGAGGATCGGTGGGGTTCTGCTGCATGGAGGAATGGAAGGGAGGGATAGAAAAATGCTTTACAAGAGGATGGGTGAGAGATGATCGTTGTACACCCCAAAAATAAGACATCCCCCCAAAATAAGCCCTAGTGCGTTTTTTGGACCCCAAATTAATATAAGACAGTGTGTTATTTTCAGGGAAACAGGGTATGTGTGCTCAGGTCTGGGTTGTGACGGGTCATGGACGCTGAGCGACGGGAATTTTCACCAAGATGAAATGCAAAAAGAGGGGACGAAGGGAAGAAGTGCTTTGATACAGAGAGAAAACTGCTCGAGCTGCAGGAAGTGGGTTATGTAGTGCATGGTGCAGAGGAAACCGGGGTGAGGGAGGAGAGCGCACGTTGCATCGTGCTGCTACAGGTACTTGTGGTTCAGAGAGCAGAGGTTGCATCGTGCTCTGTGCAGGAAGCCTGGCATCCTGATTTTTCATGCAGGGTTTTGAGATAGTAAGTGCATGAGTTAGTCCGAGCAGCCTTCAGATTTGTGCTTCGCATGGGGACGTCCCCTCTTTCCTGGCTGGACTGACCTCCGGTGTTGTAGTGGAAATTATGACAGCTCGATCCTGTTCATGTCGTGTGACCATGTCTGGATGTGATGCAGTAAAGACACATGACTTCCATTGGATGCTTTGGCCAAAACCTGCCTCTCCACCAATCTTCATTTGCATTTATCTGGTGGAAAGGGATTTTCTCCTGTGTCGTATCCCTTGTCTAACTCATTTGGCCCAGTTACTGTAGCAACAATCCTTTGGAACCCTCCAGTCGTGGGCTTAAAGTCTGGCCACTAGGTGTCGCTCTTATGCAACGTCTGTCACGTTCTTCCCTCAGGGTCTGCGAATGCTGAATCCACAGTATCCCTAGCTGGCCCTGGTCCTTTGCAGGGCTGAACACCACACTGAAAATTTGTCTGCGTTAGTCTACTAATGAGCTGCCAGATGGTGAAGAAACTATTTTGCAATGGACTAACCTGAGTGATTTTCTGGAGTTTTCTCTCTCTTTTTTTTTTTTTTTTTCAATGTTATTGTTTTTACTTCCACCGTTTGTGTGACTCTCCTATAACTTCCAGCTCTTGTCTGTCTCCTTAATTACTGCAGAGAGGAATTGGCAGATAAGATCAAGATGCGACGTCTGTAGCTGAATGAACAGTATTCGAGGTTGAACCAAAAGACTTTCTGTCTAGTTTCCAAAGAAATCAGGGGGGGGGAAAGATTTGTGTGTCTTTTTGTTGAAAGTGAAGGTTACAAGACTGCATTAAATTGAATTAACTATTCTCTAATGCAGACATTTCACTCTATTGTGCTTTTGCTGAGTGGCTAACTGACTCTCTCTCTACATCAGGGGTGTCAAAGTCCCTCCTCGAGGGCCGCAATCCAGTCGGGTTTTCAGGATTTCCCCAATGCATGATTTCTATTAGTATACAATGAAAGCAGTGAATGCAAATAGATCTCATGCATATTCATTGGGGAAATCCTGAAAATGCGACTGGATTGCGGCCCTCGAGGAGGGACTTTGACACCCCTGCTCTACATGGGGTGCGAGCGCCACTTCTGCGGCAACCTTTGCCCAGCTAAGCTGCGGTGTGGAAAGCGGAGCTGGGAATTATAGCCCAGGTCTCTCCACATGGCATTTCTGTCTGCTTTAGTTAGTGAGGTTGGTTGTGGGGTCTATGGATAACTCCCAGTGGTGTGTAGCGAGGGGGAGTGGCCCCCCCCCCCGGTACCTAGCGCGCGCAGCATCACAAACTTACTGCCCGTGTCACGTCCGCTCTCCCTCTGATGCTGCTTCCTAGGCGCCTGGAAGTGATGTCGGAGAGAGCCAACACCAGTGCGGGCTCGCACCAGAAAAATGAAAGAGGTACGGGGGAGGGGAAGGTTGGGAAAGGAGTAGGGGGGCAAAGAAGAGGACGGATGCCGGAGCTCCTTGCAAGACGGCACCTGGAGAAGACCCCTCCCCCCTTTACTATGCCACTGATAACTCCTCAACCCCCCAGCACTGGAAGAACTGAGGGAGAAGACAAAGGTTAGTGTGGGAACGTGACAGGGGGCAGAACCGCATGTCCTCTTTTTTTTTTTTTTACTTTACATAGAAACATGATGGCAGATAAAGGCCAAATGGCCCATCCAATCTGCCCATCCACAGCATCCTCTGTCTCCTCCTCTCCCTATTGGCTAAGGCTCTTAACATTTGCATCTCCTCTTCCTATAGGCTAAGGCTCTTTACACCTGCATTGTGATGTCATTGAGCTTTATGGTTATAGAAACATAGAAAGATGATGGCAGATAAAGGCCAAATGGCCCATCCAATCTGCCCATCCACAGCATCCTCTGTCTCCTCCTCTCCCTATTGGCTAAGGCTCTTAACATTTGCATTTCCTCTCCCTATTGGCTAAGGCTCTTAACATTTGCATCTCCTCTTCCTATAGGCTAAGGCTCTTTACACCTGCATTGTGATGTCATTGAGCTTTATGGTTATAGAAACATAGAAAGATGATGGCAGATAAAGGCCAAATGGCCCATCCAGTCTGCCCATCCACAGTAACCGTTATCTCTTCCTCTCTCATGCTTATCTCAGGCCCTCTTGAATTCAGACACAGTCTCTGTTTCCACCACCTCTTCCGGGAGACTGTTCCCCGCATCTACCACCCTTCCTGTAACCCAAATTTGTTAACCTTAGTAAATGGCACTGATGTCACTAGGGATGTTAACTTCTTAAAAGAACATGGAAAATGTCTATGATGCGTCTGTGCTCTGACTCTGTCCTTCCCGTGGAAAGAGGAAGCTGCATCGGAGGAAAGGGTCTGGGTCTATGTTCCTTCTTAAGCTGAACACATGAGCTGTCGCTCATACATTCTAGGAGCATCGCTTACAGATTTTACGTGGTCGCTCACAAAAATACTTGCAAAGGTGGAAAACTGTTGGTGTTTACAACTTGTCGCTCACATTTAGAAAAAATTTGCCCGCCCCCAGCCAATCCTTAGAGGGAGTGTTGATCTGGGGCTGACGCAGTAGCATGTAAGGGTGGAGGTGTGTGGAGCTACAGTCTCGGCACTCTGAGGTTGTGGGTTCAAATCCTGCCCTGCTCCTTGTGACCCTGAGCAAGTCACTTAGTCTTCATTGCCCCAGGTACGTTAGATAGAGTGGGAGCCCACCGGGACAGTTAGGGGAAAATGCTTGAGGACCTGAATAATTTGTAATCCGTATAGAATTGTAGGAATTGCGGAATATAAATTATTAAAATAATAATTACTTGCTGCTGGCAAAGAACTGAAGTGTTTGAAAGGTACACCAGAATCACCCATGGGGAGGGGTGGGGGAGGGGAGATAGATGCCAGCGGTTCTCGGTTGTCGGAGCTTGGGGATCCATGCTAACTACATCACAGATGCGCTTGGACCCACCCAGCCCATCTGTGGCTATGCCATGGGCCGGGGGGGGGGGTAATGGTGGAAAGGACCAGGTCTACAAAGCCCTGCATGCACTGAGACAGACCCAGGACTAGAGCGGTTTCTTCAGTTGATGGATATGACATGGCTGCTGTGATTGTAACACTTAGCCGAAGAGATGGAAAATGACATTCTGAATGTTGTTAAGAGAGAACTTTCTGGCTGGTGGCACGCTAAATCTAGTGCCCGTGCACAGACATCGACGCGGTTTTGTCACACGCATGCGCAGAGGCCCATCTGGCTGCGACCCGCTTCGGTGGAGGGATCCGGGAGGTGCGGGGAGAGGAGGAGAGTCATCTGTGCTGACTGACTTCCTACAAGACATGCCTCTCGCCACGAGAGGCATATCCTGTAGGCAGTCAGTCGGCATGGAGATCTTTCCTCCTCGCCAGTGTGTCGCGGCACACCTGAAATCTTAGGAGGCACACACTTTGCGAAACACTGCTCTAGAGTAAAGCCAAGGTCATCAATGCGAGATGTTCAAGTAGGAATCCAAGGTCTTGTCATTACTAAACTAGACTTTTGTAACGTGTTGTTTTTGGGTGTAACAAAATCAAAATACAACAGCAAGGATGATCGTAGGGGTATCTCACTCGCTACGAGCATATATCGCCAGTTATGAAGCAATTACTATGGTTGCCCTTTGAGTACCGTATCGAGTACAAAACTTTGTCTAAAGTACATCATGTACTCTACGGGGAGACACCACAGTGTTTGACTCAGGCACAGCCAAAACGAGAGTTACGCTCACACACGGCAATGAGATTGTCCCTTGACCAAAGACCTGGATGGCAGCGATTTTGGTAGCTGGCCCAAGACTATGGCATGCGATGAAAGGGTCATTGAGATTGTGTTCTGAATTCAGACCTAAAAACCCATCTAGTGTATTTGTTAAAACTTTCTATAACTCAGGGGATGTCGGTAGTTCTTTCACAAGGGCCACATTTGAACTGAGGCTTTGATATTTTACATTTATTTTAATTTGTGCAGTGTGCGTATGTCATTTTACATTATGTATGTGAATTTGTAATCTGCCTAGTTGATAGGCGGACTAGAAGTTTTTAAAATAAATAAATTAAGTGATCTGAGAGTTAATTTTTTTGAACTCTTCTCGCAAAATGATGATAAAAATGGTGACCTTTTTGCAGAATTGAAACATGCATTGAGCTCTTTGCTAGTTTGCATTTGACTCACGGTTCCCACCTCAGGATCCTCATCTCCACCCCATGGGTGCTTGTGTAAAACATACCCTGGACCATGGTGAGCAGAGGGAAGTAGGGGTTACTGCTGTTTGGACTAGATTGTGCTTTGCTTTGGCTTCTGCATGGAAAGAAATCGTGGTTCGTGTTAAGTTGAAATACTTTCAAAAGGTAAAAATGTGATATTCTAGAGTTACCAGCACGGGCATCGTAGGGGGGCATGCGGGAGGAGGGGGTTGGTCCGCCCCAGGCGCGATCTTTGTAAAAGGCGCGGGTACTCACCACCATGCATCCCTTCCCTTCTCTCGTACCTTTAATTTTTCCTACGCGAGCAGCATTACAAACTTGCCCGCATCGGTGTCGCCTCTCTGACATCACTTCCAGGTCTCGCACCCAGGAAGTGACATCATAGGGATAGCCGGCACGATGTGGGAAGCAAGATCGTGCGCTCGCCTGGAAAAAAGGTACGGAGTAAGGGAAGGGGGGAATGTAGAGAAGGAGGCCGGGGAGGGGCGCCACTTGTTGCCAGATGTGTGGGGAAAACCTGAACGTACCCTCTTTTTGAAGGATGAGTGAAAGGATTTTTTTTTTTTTAAAAACCCATTTCTCTGGGTTTTCAAAGAGTGCCAAGCTCGGAGCCGCATCTGGAATGCCTCCAAGCATGCACGGATGTGACACAGTGATGCGCGCACGTGCACATGAGTGTGACATCATCCCGTCACATCCGCGCATGCTCAGAGGCCCTCCAGCTGAAGGAAAGATGAGAAGAGGTTTGGGCGGGGCTAAAGTAGAACAGGGGGCGGGGACACTTGTCAACTCTGGGAAAATCTGAACAGGAAAAGGACCTGGGAGTATTAATCGATAGGACACTGAAGCCGTCGGTGCAATGTGCGACGGCAGCAAAGAACGCGAATAGAATGCTAGGCATGATAAAGAAGGGAATCACGAGTAGATCGGAGAAAGTCATAATGCCGCTTTATAGGGCGATGGTCAGACCACAATTGGAATACTGCGTCCAGCATTGGTCTCCATACCTAAAGAAGGATATCAAATTGCTAGAGAGGGTGCAGAGACGAGCAATAAAGCTGGTGAAAGGTATGGAGAACCTGGATTACGAGGAAAGACTTAAGAGACTGGGGTTGTACTCCCTTGAGAAAAGGAGACTACGAGGGGATATGATCGAGGCATTCAAAATACTGAAAGGAATCGACAAAATAGAGCAGGAAAAAACATTATTTACAAAGTCCAATGTGGCACGAACAAGAGGACAAGGGCTGAAGCTAAGGGGGGACAAGTTCAAGACAAATATCAGGAAGTTCTGCTTCACGCAACGAGTGGTGGACACCTGGAATGCTCTCCCAGAAGAGGTAATTGCGGAATCCACCGTTCTAGGATTTAAGAGTAAGTTAGATGTACATCTCCTTATGAGTGGCATGAAGTGACATGGGAGGGGTAGGCTAGATGCACTTCTCTTTACGAGAAGCTTGGAGCGATTTGGGGACCAAAACTATGCCAGGGTACACCTGGCGGGGCCTCCGCGTGTGCGGATCGCCGGACTTGATGGACCTAGGGTCTGTTCCGGAGATGGCGCTTCTTATGTTCTTGGCTCCACTAAATCTGGTAACCCTAGAGGTTCCCCTTCCCATCCTAATTTGGGGCCTGGTGGCATTCTAACTTCTGGAGCTGCCTACTAAAGACCCGAGCCCAGGGCAAAACCTTTTTTTCAGTTCATTTGGACTTCTCCTGAGTTTTCAGACTTTTGGTTTATTTCACACGTTGGTTTTTCATTAAAAATAAAAAGATGATTAAGGTGTATAATTAGAATATTTGAATCCAAGCTGCTTGACTCCATGCTACACGTTGAATCAATTAGCATACCTAAGTTTTTAAGACTTAGAAACCGTAGCCTGCTAACCTAGAATTAACCTGCTAAGCCGTGGCCACGTTTATCTTCTGGCATCACAAGGCTTTCACTAGAAGAACAAGCAGTCCACAATCTCTAATCTAATTTATTTAAAAATGTATAACCCACCCCTATCTTCAAAGCTTAGAGATTACACAAAGTTGGGGATACAATTTAACAAAATAAATAAAAGTTTAAACAAATTCCTAAAATACACACAGAAACTCAATAAAACACGTAGCAGAGAGAGACCTAACAGGCTTACTGTAATCAGGGTTTGTTTCTCGGGCCTAGTGTTGTTTATGCTTAAATAAAAGCTAAAGTGAGATTTTAGTGAGGGGGGGGGACTCGGGAGTTTTACGTTTTGTCAGAACAATGGCTCCCATGAAATGTTCTCTTTCAAGTGATATTTGAGAGGTAAGTTGAGTTCTTTCTAAAATGTGTGAGGATTAGGCCTGGATTAAGGTTCTGGTTTTGATGTCTGCTAGACATTTGGAGTAGAAAATATCTTGAGAAATCTCATCTGGTGTAAGGTTTGTGGATGCCCCACATCTGCCTGTGTATTTTCCTTCTTTGATGTTGAACCTGCCTCCCAGAATGCCTTGTTTTCTGTATCTAACTCGAGCTACTTAGTGAAATTTGGCAGGGGACCATTTTGAACCCTTCGAATAAGTTAATCAGATCCTGTGAAAACTTATCAGTTCTGTAAATCCCTATTTCATGTTTCCTCAGTTAAAAAAAAAAAATATCCCTGGGTGAACACTGCGGATTGAATGTAGGGCCACCAGATTTTAGATCGGGGGAAAAAGAGGACATGTAGCCCCCCCCCCCCGAACCCCACATAAACCTCGTTTCATCAGAGTGAGTCTGGAGCGCCGTACGCACGTGCGTGGATGCGATAATGTCACCAAGCAGATGCCCTCCAGACGCAGCCCCTGATCTCGACGCTTTTCAGAACCTGGACAAAAGTGCCGAGTTTTGAAAAGCCATCCAGACACCTGGACAGGGAGAGAGACAGAAATACTCCTGGGATCTTGGCGTGGCAGGTCTAAAAGAAGAATATTTCTGGGGCTGGGAATGGGGGCGACGGGGATGGAGGGAGCAGGAGGAGGCTGTTTAAACTTTTTATTTATTTTTAAACCCTCCTCTTTTTACAAAACTTCAGCGAGGTTTTTAGCACCGGGCCACGACGGCGACAGCGACGCTCATAGGAATTCCTATGAGCACCGGAGCTGTTAGCGCCATGGCCAGTGCTAAAAACTGCTACCGTTTCTATCCCGTTCTCCCCAAAGAGCTCAGAACTCAGAACGGGTTACAGGTTTACATACATAATATAAAGTTAACATTTACCATAGTTATAGTTTTCATCCTAACTCTACACATACTAGTGATCTAATACCCATGTGCATAAAATACAGTATATAGGTTAAATTTCACATAGTTAAATCCATTTTGAGTATTCTAGATTATGGTGGTAATATATATTTAGGGGTTTACAAAAAAATACTAAAAAAACTGAGACTGATTTATAACACTGCCGTTCGCCTTATCTTTGGACTAAAAAAATGGGAACACATCACCCCTTTTTATCAAAAACTTCATTGGTTGCCAGTAGAATCCAGAGTCCTGTTCCAGTTTTCCTGCATTTGTTACAAAGCAGTTTTGGGGATGTTACCAGGATTATCTTGCTTCTCAGTTTTCTTTGAACTATTCTAATAAAAGCACACGTAGAATAAATCTATTGAATTCCCCTTCTCTAGAATCATGTCAGGAAAAGAAGTCTTTTGATAGAATGTCACCATTCCAGGCCGCTAAACTGAATACATGGCTTGGAAAACCTATATTAGAAGCTACTTCCTATTCTGGCTTTAGAAAATCGCTAAAGACACGCCTGTTTGACATGTTCGCATCTTAGTTGTGGCACTGTTTACTTCTGCTTTTCAACTTTTAATTGATGCATTTTTTTACTGTTTTAATGTACTTTATATATATTGATTGCATGTATTTTTCACTCTGTTATAATAATAATAATAACTTTATTCTTCTATACCGCCACAATCTTGCGACTTCTAGGCGGTTTACAATCAAGAGAGCTGGACATTGTGAACCGCTTTGAACTTTTGGTATAGCGGTATACAAAAAAAATAAATTATTATTAAATTATTAATATACATTAATTTGCAGCATTAATTTTTGGTGTGTGCCTGGGCGCGCTTGCGACTGAAGATTTGCTTAGGATGCCAGAACCCTTGACTGGCCCTGAACGTCATTTTCCTCACAAGTTTCACCATTGCCCGTGCACCTAGACGCTTGCCCAAAATATACTCCATCATTCAGTCACGTCTAGCAGGCTGGAACACCTTGGGACCTCTGAGCTGATGGTTCACTGCCAGCTGTGAGAGTGCAAGGGATTTCCTGTTTAAACCTATGTCTTAAAGTTAGCCCAGACCTCGAAGCTTGAACAAATCTTATTTCCCTGACTGTGTGTGTACTTTCTGGCAGCTCCTCAGGAGGAGGGAGTGCCCTCCCTTTCTTTCTTTTTCCTGTGGGTCTGCTCGGTTGCATCCCCGCATCTCCCGGAACCACCACAGAACATACATATGTTTGTACTGTGAACACAGAAGCTGTCCTGGGCACAGAGCCGGCCATCTCTGAGACGGAGAGGTGAGGGGCTCTGGCGCCAGGCAGGGAGGGATCGAAGACCAGGAGTATTAAAAGGCATTTCTTTGTCTTACTCAGCGCTTGGTTGTAGCCTGGCTCTTGCCTCTGAGAATCGTGTTAACAACAGAGGCAAGTTTGTACCTCCTGAAGCACATCTGCCGTCTTCACCCACATGTAGTTGAGTGGATTGAGTGTTGCTGGAATGTGACTTATCCGAGGGTGCATGGTCTGTAGTAATACTGGGATTGGAGCCCCTTGGGGACCACCTGGGTGGCAGCTGTGTCCTGATTGCTCAAGAACTGCAGGAACTTGTGAAACAGATCTGCAGTCTTACCCTTTATTCTCCATCACCATGGATCATTTGTGCGTAGCCAAAAGTTTTTGCTTTTATTTTATTTTATTCACCAAATTTGTAAATTTTGCTTTTTACTATTTTCCCCCTTTCCATTAAGTGCTGAGTCAAGCTTTATTTTTGTAAAGATGACACGGTCTAAAATTTTAAGTTCTAGTTTAGTTTATTGGTGGCATGGAGAAATCTAAAAACAATCGGCAAATGTAACAATCAAAAAAGATCCATTGAATCTGTATGAAATCAAGCGATCCATTCAGTAAGAAGCATATGAAAAGGCCAACGTATTAACTTTACAGAATAATGTGACCCGCCACCCCACCCCCATCTTGAATTTTATAAACCACCTTTCCAAATGTCCCACTCCTAAGCCCAAAGTCTACTGAGGGCCCAACCCCCACCTCCTAAACCTGAGTCCCCCTTTCAGGCCCTCCCACCATTCTAATTTGATCCCACGTTCAAGACAGTACCCTTTTTTTTTTTCCTGAGAACTCAACCTGTCATAATACCTCCATGCCAAGAGGAGGTGCTCTTGGAGCCCCTGACCAGAGCAATACTGCTCTAAGCATTCAAGATAACATTATAGTTGATCCATTAGCCAATATCCAGTAGTGGAGACTCTATCCACTGCAGAAGAGAGTATACCGCATACTTTTTAACTGTGATTTATATTATTATATTGTGTTTTATTTTCTAATTTATCTGCACCTGTTTTCAAATAAAGATTTCATCAGGATCATCAATTCTGCACTTTCTTTTGTATTTGAGTCTATCCACTGTAGCCATAAGCAGGACCCAATAATAAAAAGAAACACATCCCCTTGTCCCACCCTTTCAGGCTATGCCTTCTCAACAGTTATGTCCTGTGTCCGCCTTGAATTTCTGACAAACCTGGTCCCAAGACTGCTTAATCCATGAGCAGTGTAGAAGCTATGACTGAATGTGGCTACAGCCTCAGCACCCTGAGGGTGGTGGGTTCAAACCCCACACCGTTCCTTGTCTCAGGTGCATTAGATAGATTGTGAGTTCCTGAATAAATTCATGTAAACCGTTCTGAGCTCCCTTGGGAGAACAGTAGAGAAAATTGAATGGATAAATAAATCAGTGTACCTCCCGCTGTGGTGCATTTTGGGGCAGGCCCCTGAGTCTACAAGACCCATGTGATGCTGTTTAGCTGTGGTGTAGTAATTTAAACTTCAGTTCTTGCACCGTGGTGTCTCGGATTTGTATTGCACCATATTCCGTATGAGCGTTTAGGCACGGTGATTCTTCATTTCTTCTGAGAGTAGAGGAGAAAGCTGAGCAGTTGGTTGTTTACAGAGAATATCTTTGTGGGTTCAGCCGTTCGAGAAACGCGGTTGAGCCTTTTATGACCTATGTTAGCATTTTAAGGGAGAGAGGGCGAGGGAGCAAAATCTTTTTTTGGGGGGGAGGGTTAGATTATGAGAAGACATGCTATCTTTTTATATTTTACGCGATATGTTGTATTGTTGTATATTGCATTTTATTATAAATAATAGTACTGGGTAGTATTTGAACTGGAGGAGTGGAATTGAAGGAATACCGCTAATAATGTGGATATAGTTGAGCTGGTGGTTTGTTTTTTCCTCCATTGATTTTACTCCTTTGTTGGGCCATGCAAGAAGCACCTTTGTGTTTTTCAGTTTTATGTTAATTTATTTATAATATACAATGTGTTCCTGCCTACCTTCTTCAAAACACAGCTTATTTCTGGAGAATTAAGTTCATTGAACTTAATATAGTGCTTACCAGAGAGATCTAAAGTGTTTTTTACAGCATTTTAAAAGACATTAAGGTTAAATCAGCATGAATGTCCAGTAATTTCATCCCAGTTTCAATCGTATACACCTTGTCAGACTGCGCACACAATGTTCGCTACCATTATCTAGCACATTCCGAGGAAAAGGTGTGAATTAATGTCTAAAATACAGAACAAAAAATGCAGCCTTATGGTTGGACTCGAGAGGCAGCTGTGGGGGAGACCTTAGGAAGTTAAGTCTACTTTTCGGTGCCCCAATGCCATGAGGTGAGGGCTATTTTATAACAAACGTCTGGGTGGACCTGACGCGAAATGTACAGTTCGTTCTTGTTGTTCATGCATTCCGTGGTTGCGTGCATTGTGACCGCTCTTTGCACCAAGTTCATATATTTATGGAAAAAAAGCTTCGTTTCCTTTCATGTTTGCTTCCGGTTTTTGGCTTTGCTTCCAGAAATGGCCACCAGGCTTCAAGAGAGTGAGCTAGAAGCATCTGCGAGTGTCTCTCGCCGACAAAATACATGTTTTACATAAGAACATAACAACATAAGAAATGCCTCTGCTGGGTCAGACCCGAGGTCCATCGTGCCCAGCAGTCCGCTCACGCGGTGGCCCAACAGGTCCAGGACCTGTGCAGTAATCCTCTATCTATACCCCTCTATCCCCTTTTCCAGAAGGAAATTGTCCAATCCTTTCTCGAACCCCAGTACCGCACTCTGCCCTATTATGCCCTCTGGAAGCGCATTCCAGGTGTCCACCACATGTTGGGTAAAGAAGAACTTCCTAGCATTTGTTTTGAATCTGTCTCCTATCAACTTTTCCGAATGCCCTCTTGTTCTTATATTCTTTGAAAGTTCGAAGAATCTGTCCCTCTCTACTCTATGCCCTTCATGATCTTGTAAGTCTCTATCATATCCCCTCTAAGTCTCCTCTTCTCTAGGGAAAAGAGACCCAGTTTCTCCAATCTTTCTCTATCTCTCTCTCTCCCTTTCTCTCTCTCTATTTCTCTGTCTCCCTTTCTCTCTCTCTTTCTGTCCCTCTCTACTCTCTCTATGCCCTTCATGATCTTGTAAGTCTCTATCATGTCCCCTCTAAGTCTCCTCTTCTCTAGGGAAAAGAGACCCAGTTTCTCCAATCTTTCTCTATCTCTCTCTCTCCCTTTCTCTCTGTCTCCCTTTCTCTCTCTCTATTTCTCTCTGTCTCCCTTTCTCTCTCTCTTTCTGTCCCTCTCTACTCTCTCTATGCCCTTCATGATCTTGTAAGTCTCTATCATGTCCCCTCTAAGTCTCCTCTTCTCTAGGGAAAAGAGACCCAGTTTCTCCAATCTTTCTCTATCTCTCTCTCTCCCTTTCTCTCTCTCTATTTCTCTCTGTCTCCCTTTCTCTCTCTCTTTCTGTCCCTCTCTACTCTCTCTATGCCCTTCATGATCTTGTAAGTCTCTATCATGTCCCCTCTAAGTCTCCTCTTCTCTAGGGAAAAGAGACCCAGTTTCTCCAATCTTTCTCTATCTCTCTCTCTCCCTTTCTCTCTGTCTCCCTTTCTCTCTCTCTATTTCTCTCTGTATCCCTTTCTCTCTCTCTTTCTGTCCCTCTCTACTCTCTCTATGCCCTTCATGATCTTGTAAGTCTCTATCATGTCCCCTCTAAGTCTCCTCTTCTCTAGGGAAAAGAGACCCAGTTTCTCCAATCTTTCTCTATCTCTCTCTCTCCCTTTCTCTCTGTCTCCCTTTCTCTCTCTCTTTCTGTCCCTCTCTACTCTCTCTATGCCCTTCATGATCTTGTAAGTCTCTATCATGTCCCCTCTAAGTCTCCTCTTCTCTAGGGAAAAGAGACCCAGTTTCTCCAATCTTTCTCTATCTCTCTCTCTCCCTTTCTCTCTGTCTCCCTTTCTCTCTCTCTATTTCTCTCTGTCTCCCTTTCTCTCTCTCTTTCTGTCCCTCTCTACTCTCTCTATGCCCTTCATGATCTTGTAAGTCTCTATCATGTCCCCTCTAAGTCTCCTCTTCTCTAGGGAAAAGAGACCCAGTTTCTCCAATCTTTCTCTATCTCTATCTCTCTCTTTCTCTCTCTCCATTTCTCTCTCTCTTTCTTTCTAGCTCTCTCTCTCTATTTCTCTCTGTCTCCCTTTCTCTCTCTCTTTCTGTCCCTCTCTACTCTCTCTATGCCCTTCATGATCTTGTAAGTCTCTATCATGTCCCCTCTAAGTCTCCTCTTCTCCAATCTCTCAGCATATGACAGGTTTTCCATCCCTTTTATCAGATGTGTCGCTCTCCTCTGAACCCTCTCGACTAACGCCAAATCTGTTTGTGCTGTCAGCCATGAGTTCACTGTGAAGGAATCCATATTTTGTTGATTTTCTAGCACTGTTGTGTGCAATTATTTTGTTTAAGAATGTTGCGCTACTTCTATAAACAATACTGCAAATAAAAAAACGTTTGCAATGTTCTAAAGTAGAAATGGGCAACTCTAGTCCTCGAGGGCTGGAATCCAGTCGGGTTTTCAGGATTTCCTCAAGGACTATGCATGACATCTATTTGCATGCACTGGAGAAATCCTGAAAACCCGATTGGATTCTGGCCCTCGAGGACTGGAGTTGCCCATGTCTGTTTGAAGGGCTCCTTTTAAAAGCTGTGGTGAAGGTTTCTACCATCGGCCAGTGAGGTAAATGCTCCGACACTCATAGGAATCCTACAAGCGTTTGAGCATTTATCTCGCCGACCCATGGTAGAAACTAGAGAACGACACGGGGACAAATTTTTCCTGTCCCTGCCCCATTCCTGCAAGCTCCATCCTCATCTGCACAAGCCTCAAACCCTTTAAAATCCTAAGTAGCAACATTCTAGAGCTCAGATTGTGATGTCATAATGGCTCATTCCACCAATACCTAAGCTCCGTCCTCATCTGCACAAGCCTCAAACCCTTTAAAATCCTAAGTAGCAACATTCTAGAGCTGAGATTGTGATGTCATAATGCCTCATTCCACCAATGCCTAAGCTCCGTCCTCATCCGCACAAGCCTCAAACCCTTTAAAATCATAAGTATCAACATTCTAGAGCTCCGATTGTGATGTCGTAATGCCTCATTCCACCAATGCCTAAGCTCCGTCCTCATCTGCGCAAGCCTCAAACCCTTTAAAATCATAAGTGTTTGAGGCTTGTGCAGTTAAGACAGAGCTTACAGGAAAGGGGCAGCGACAAAACTCGCAGGGACAGGGAAATTGAGTTCCTGTGGGGGGCGGGGACAAATTTGTCCCCATGTCATTCTCTCATAGAAACCTCTACCACAGCTTTGCAAAAGGCAGCATAAATGTTTGCTATCTTTTGTCAAATGCTGACCCTATTTTTCCTATAGAATCCATTATTCATTTTACGCAGTTTTGAGGCACCTGGAACTAGCCTCTGTTTTCCCATAGATGCAGTTTTGTGGTTCACAGACTTACCTGGGAACAGGTACTGCTTTGAATAACGAGAACGGACTGCAACGGGATCGTGCGCAAGTGGTAGCACCAGCCCTGCACCTCCCCTGTGAAGGCTCCCTTGCATATATACTCCGTCCCCTGGGTTCCATATATGGTTTCTGCATTGCGCACGCATCTTAGAGTAGAAAACCCCTAACTAGCAATAATTGAGGGCTAATTTCCAATTATTGCAATTAACTGGCTCCAATTAGGATTTGTACGCGCATCTGGCTTCACGCTCTTCTATAAGGTTCGGTGCCTAACTTCTTATAGCATGTATCTGAAAAGAGAGTGTAGCCAACGGCACGTCAAGGGCGGGTTTGGCGTTCTGAAAAGTTGCGCATGGATTCGTAGACTACGACCCGAGTTCGGTGCCAGCATTTACACCTGGTTTTTGTACCATGTGTAAATCTGGCCCCCTAAAAGTTTGGCATGGAATCGGGTTTTATAAAGTGCATGTACTGTTTATAGAATCACGCTTAGCGCCGATTGTTTTGGGGCAGTGAATCTTGAGCGCCATTTTCTGAATCCAGTCCTCTGCCACTTGTGCCCTTGCAAAATAATGCTTATATGTTTTGCTGCCCGCTGATGTATTTTAAATATACGTTTGCCCCCTGAAAATGAGTGTGTTCTGCACACTTACGCCCTCCTAGTGGAAATCCTGTCTTGTTTCTGCACCCTAGCAGGTGAATACAAAGGAGAAAGAAAGAACGCTCCTCAAGGGCGGTCCCACCACAGAATGTGCAGCTGGAATTTAGCCGTGTGTTTAGGAATAAGTGGGTAGAGCAGGTCACCGGTTCTTTCTACCATCATCTGTTGTGTTAGAACACAGATCAGATGGCGGAGGACTGCTCCATCATGTCAGATATTGTAGCTGTGCAGGCTAGCTGCCAGCTGCAGGCTCCCTGTTCCAATCATGCACTTGCTGGCTTTTGAGCTCTTTTTGTCAGTTGGTAATATGCAGGGATCTCAAAGTCCCTCCTTGAGGGCCGCAATCCGGTCGGGTTTTCAGGATTTCCCCAGTGAATATGCATTGAAAGCAGTGCATGCACATAGATCTCATGCATATTCATTGGGGAAATCCTGAAAACCTGACTGGATTGCGGCCCTCAAGGAGGGACTTTGAGACCCCTTGGTCTAATGTGATAATTATTCTTTCAGCATCTGTTGTACATATAGAAAACCACTCTCTTATCATACTGTGGGTTGAGGGCATGTTCCCTTCAAAGGAGCAGTTCGCTCGCTGGATTTGTTCTGTATCTGGTCGAAGCAGTGCATGAGTGTGTTGACCTTGGTTTTATCTGTTGGCCAATCGTTTCTTTTAGTGATGCGAGAGGTCTTCCTTTGTTAACGTTTCTCTGGGTGTGGATGAAGAATTATAATATCTGACACTTCCGCTGCTCTTCAAAGTGTGTAGCCGAAGCTATTGGACATATTTAACGCAGTAAGTCTTGAACCTGACACTGATTTCCTGCTGAGAAGATGAGTGAGGGCAACCGGTCCTCGAAACTGCTGGTCATATCTCATACGAGAGCCACCAGTGAGCCAGTTGTTGTTTTTTGTTTTTTTTGGCATGGCTGTTAACGTTGATACACTTCTTTTTACCTGTTGTTCGATGCCGTCCTGCCTCATGAGTTTCTGGGCATCTGTTTAAATCGACTGGTATTCAGCTGATGGCATTCGGGATTTATGTCCGCTGCCTGCTGTACTCTTGGATATTCAGTGCTGGACCCGTGTCTGGGCACCAGCATTGAATATTCGGTTTTAGGTTGCCCTTAACTACGAAAGCTGAACCGCTTAAGGATGGGACTGCTTTGGTACCGGACATATTCTTTTCTCTATCTGTCCAGTCCAGCATCTGATTCTGCGTCCTATTCCCTTCCCCTCACACTCTAGGTCCAACATTTTTCCTTCTCTATTCCCTGTTCCTCCCTCCCCCCCCCCCCCCCTCCCTGTAATCTGGTATAATTTCCTCTCTCTCTCCCCTCCTCTGTTGCCCCCAGGGCTGTGGAGTCGGAGGAAATTTCGGGTACCTGGAGTTGGAGTCGGAGTCAGAAGTACAAAAAACTGAGGAGTCAGAGTCAGAACATTTATCTACCGACTCCATTTTTGAACTTGGCATACCAATCATGAGCAATTCTTTCAGCTATAGCACCCACTATATACACAGCACAAATGTTGCGAGCAGCTTCTGCGGCCTTAGAACCAAAAAGAAGGTGGTGTCGAAAATGCTCATTTCTCTCAACTTGACATTCCATTTTAACGATCTGAAAATTAACCAGTGCTGTGGAGTCGGAGTCGGAGGAAATTTCGGGTACCTGGAGTCGGAGTCAGTATGAAGTACAAAAAACTGAGGAACATTTATCTACTGACTCCACAGCCCTGGTTGCCCCTGGCTAAGACCCACTTTGAGCAATACCTCATCTCGCAGCAGGGCACAGAAGAGACACAGTATCAGCAGCATGGGTAAAACAGTCAGGGGTGGGCCCTTTTTGTCGGGGGGGGGGGGGGGGGGGGGAAATTGTGGGCAGGGACTATGTTGTCGGAAGTTTTTTGGGCTTTAGGAGCTGCTTTGAATTTTATTTTATGTGGTCAAGGCCTGAATATCGGCACTTAACCAAATAAATGCCAACTCCGCCTGCAGAATGCCCCAAAGTTAGCTGGTTTTGGCGTTGGTGCTTACCACAACCACTCATTGGTTAAGTGCTGCCATCTGAGCGGTCAGGAGTTTCTCCCGCTCTCTTTAATCATTCTGAATGTTGGCTGTATTTAAAAATACACATTACCCCATACTAATGATGCCACATATCTTGGGAAATACAAGACTCAAAAACTGGAAGGAGATGTAGCAAAACATACCTGGCCTTAAGGAAAACATGGAGCCTATTCCCGCACAGCAAAATTTCCGTCACAGAACTTGCTCAAACGGTTCCCGCTGAGGAGACATGAAGGTGCCACTGTCTTAACTTAGAAAATTATTCCCTTCTGACATTCTGCTGTACCAGTTTCATTAGTCTATTTCAGAAATTCTTAGCAATGCAGCAATTTAATATTTATAAATTATTTATATATTTATCGGTGGAGGTTGAGTGGTTTTTCATTCAGGTACTCAAGCATTTTCCCTGTCTGTCCCGGTGGGTTCACAATCTATCTAATGTACCTGGGGCAATGGGGGGGGATTAAGTGACTTGCCCAGGGTCACAAGGAGCAGCGTGGGTTTGAACCCACAACCTTAGCGTGGGTTTGAACCCACAGCTGAGGCTATAGCTTTAACCACTGCACCACTCTAGAAATCAAAATGTAGCAAAAGTGAACCAAGTCTAGGACAATGAAGCTACTGTGACATCACTGATGAGGTTGGCTCTTATTGGTGGAATGAGGCATTATGATGTCACAATAGCAGCTCTGGTTATCAGAGGCTGAAACTGTCCACACTATTTATTGAAATTTCTATACCGTTCTCCCAGGGGAGCTCAGGCATTTTTCCCTGTCTTCCCCGGTGGGCTCACAATCTATCTAATGTACCTGGGGCAATGGGGGGGGGGGATTAAGTGACTTGCCCAGGGTCACAGGGATCAGCATGGGTTCAAATCCACACCCTCAGGGTGCTGAGGCTGTAGCTTTAACCACTGCACCATTCTAGAAACCAAATTGTAGCAAAAGTGAACCAAGTCTAGGACAATGAAGCTACTGTGACGTCACTGATGAGGTTGGCTCTTATTGGTGGAATGAGGCATGATGATGTCATAATACCAGCTCTGGTTACCAGAGGCTGAAACTTTTCACACTATTTATTTATTCCATTTTCTATATTATTCTCCCGGGGGAGCTCAGAGCAGTTTACATGAATTTATTCCCTCTCTATCCTGATAGGCTCACAGCCTAACTAACGTACCTGGGGCAATGGGGGGATTAAGTGACTTGCCCAGGGTCACAAGGAGCAGCGCTGAGGCTGTAGCTGCAACCACTAGGCCACGCCTTCCTCGTAAGTCGTTTTGCACCAGTTTGTGCAAAAACTTGCTGAAAAACGCTCTCCTTCAGCAAACACTATTTTCACAGTGTAAATCATTAAATCACACGGCTATAGCTTTTGCAAAGTAGAATAAGTAAGCCATGAGTTCTGGCGGTCAGTTGTGCAAAGCGTTGCTTGCCATTTTTATTTTGGTACAAATTTGTTTAAATTATGCTAATCAACAATAAAGTTAGAGGAGAAAATCTAGGGGTTCCCTTCCCCCCAAACACAATGCGTAAGGGCTTCTCTGAAGGGATTGTGCCATAATTTTGCTTGTCCTCTTGAGATCTTTATTTACTGGGAATTTTTCACAGCTCCCCCCCACCCCCCCCCGTTTCATACTAACATGTCTGTTTTTGTTTCTTTCTCTAGTTGACATTCGTGAAATCAAAGAGATTCGGCCTGGCAAGAATTCACGGGATTTTGACCGCTACCAGGAGGACCCGTCCTTCAGGCCGGAGCAGTCTCATTGCTTCGTTATCCTCTATGGGATGGAGTTCAGGTTGAAGACGCTCAGTCTGCAAGGTGACACCAGCCCTTCTTGTTAAAAGGTTTTGGGGGTTGGGAGTGCAAGAAACTCTGTGCTCTAGCATTCGGTGATAAACTCTTTCTTGCACTTGGGTAAGGATGCTGAACTCAGTTTTTCAGGGCTGCGGACAGCTCTGGTTTTTGGGTCAGTCAAAATTATGCGCATGTAAACCTTCTCATGAATATTCAGAGTGGAAACCCGACCCCTTTGCTTCCTGCAAGGACCAGAGTTTGTCTTCATGGCTTCCTGGAGAAGATGTATCGTAATTTAGAGCAGCTTTGGTCCTCCAGGGTGGCAGACTGGTCTGCTTTTCAGAGCAAGCAAAGTGTACAGATTTAATGCACTGGTGGGTCCTAATATATGCAGTCCAGTCCCGTTGCTGAAAAAAGCCATAATGAGCTGGAAGCACAGAGTACGGAGCGGTTGCCCTGCAGGTAGCATCTTCCTTAGGGTTACCGTATTTTTTTTGTTGTAAAATCTCGGATGCATGGCCACGCCTTGTTCCGCCCCATCCAAGCCCCATTCTGCCTCCAGCCACGCCCTATTCTGCCTCTAACCCCGTCCCCCAGAAACTTCTTTTTTTTTTTCTTCTTCTTCTTCATTTCAGACCTCTGGGCCCCATCCGAAGGCCTCCGATCATCTGCGGATGCATGTGGCATCATCCAAGCATGCTCAGAGGCCCTTCAAACAGGGCCAGAGCTTTGGACAAACTGTAGGTTTTGAAAAGTCTGTCTGGGCACCCAGAAAGTCTTCTAAAAAGACAATGTGTCCGGGTTTTCCCGTCTGGTAACCCTGCATCTCCCCCCCAATTACTAGCCCAACTTATTGTTTTACCAGATGGCCTGGAAGGGGGGGGGCAGAAGAAGACATAAGTAGCAGCTCTTATGGTGGATGGTGATGGGGGGGCACTACAAAATGTTGAGGCTTTAGGGGGGGCAAGAATGATGGAATGCTGGAGGAAGAAGGTAGGCAAGGAGGGGGTGATTGCTGGGAGGGAAGTACACTTTAAATCTCCAAAATAGTGGTTTATAGTTTATTTGTATCCCGCTTTACACAAAGGGGGTCAGAACAAAATGCATACATAATCGAAAAATCAACAATACATCCACAACAGAATAATCACAAACAGTGGAAAACAAACAACAACAAAAAAAGTGACCAACGCTCAGACATACAACCTAAAATTCAATTCCCAATCTTACAAAAGAGGTATCTTTTTAATAATCCCACTTTTATATGTAATGAAAATTGGAAAAAAAAAAAAAATCTGAAAAACTCATGTTTAAAGTCTAATGTACAGAGGAAAGCCAAGACTTAAAGCCTGGGGCGGTCACCCCAAAGTCCTCCGCTGCTATCAGGTATATCTACTCCATATCGTAAGATTTGTAGTGTATATGAAAGCACTATTTTGGAGATTTAACGTGTACTGTTGAAAAATTATTGAAAAATCTGTGGAACTGCCGGTACTTGTCTTCTCCCTGTAACGAGATCAAACCATGCAGTTTGTCGTCTCAAGTTTCTAGGCACTGAGGGAGCAGTGCTGGCTCTTAATAGGAAACTGAGTGGGGCAGGTCTTGTCTTTGGAGCCCCTGAGCTGCTATTTTCCTGGAACTTGTCTCTCTCTCTTCACAAACCACAGCTTAGCAAAACCTGAGCTTGCTGATGGCTGTAGGCATAGAATTAAAGAAGCTCTAGGGACCCTGTGCTTACATTTTATAATGGAAAGCTAAGAGCATATATGACATGTCCTCTTAAGCTATGGAAGAAAGTATGGTGTATATAATATCTAAAAATAGGCAGCAGCCCCCCTTCCCCCCCCCAGGGGAGATGGTGAGGCCCAGAACGACAGAATTCAGGGAAACCTGGCTAGATCTAGACAGCCCCTATCTGTGAAGTTCAAGGAGGGGAGGGTATACACCAGAGATCAGCAGTTCTTGGTCCTCCCTTGCCAGTCCGGTTCTCGGAGACGTTTGTATACATTGCTGACTCCACTGAATGCAACTTGGTCTCTTCTATGTTCATTGTGGATATCCTGAATCGTGACGACTGGTTTGTAATCCGCTGGTCTGTGCCGCTGCAAAACCAATTATTTCAAGCAGTGTAGAAAGTGCTGCAGCTCTTATACAGTACCACATTCTGTGTGTGTGTGTTTTTGCCACCCATCATAGAAGCAGGTGTTTCCTTCTGCAGTAACATGAGAATCCAGGTCCCCCACCACCACCGATGCAGCAGAGTCCAATTCAAAATTCTTTCCATAATACATCAGATTTTGTACCAAGTCTCTCCTATCTATCAGCCTAAAAGAAGTTTGAGATCAGAAAATAGTATGAGATTATATTCAGAGGGTAGGCTGCCGACCTCCCATATTAAGATTGGTGTGGCCGTGTTGTCGGTAGCGGGTGTAAAGCTTTGGAATGCACTGCCAGGAATCTTGCGTTTCTGTACTGCTAGGATGAATTTTAAGAAAATGTTGAAACCCAGCTGTTTGTTAATGCTTTTTTGTGTTGAGATCTGAAAAAGTCTTCTGTCCTGCTGATGCTTTTTAAAGTATAATGATTTGTAATATTTGAAACTTGTATGTTTTGTTTCATATTTTGTTTATTATGTAAACCATATAGGTAATATACGGTATATAAATTTTCAAATAAGAAATGCATTGCAGGATCACTTTAGAAACACAGATTTAAAAAACCACACTGATTCTTAAACTGGACTGTGAGGGCTCATTCAGAGACATAGTACTGGGGAGAGAGGAAACAGATTTTGGGAGGGGTGTGGGTCCGAAGCACAGGAGGTACTGGAAATGGGTGTGCAGCAGTCCAGGCAGATGCCTTAGGCAGGCTTTTTCTCATGTCCTGTTCTCTTATCTTTCACAGCCACATCCGAGGACGAGGTCAGCATGTGGATTAAAGGGTTGAACTGGCTGGTGATGGACACTCTAAAATCGGCCACGCCTCTGCAGATTGAAAGGTGAGGTTACGTTTTCTAAAACTTCCTTCCGTACAGCTTAAAAATCAAGTGAAGGCAGAGAGGGGATCTGGGTCCTTCCTGGCAGCCCTGTGAACAGTGCTTAGGGTTAAATCTTGAAAGAAAACATAGCGAGTTCAATCCCACCAAAGGTCTCGGAGGGTAACTTGCACAGACCCAGAGGTCGCATTTTGTATGCTGAGCTTTGATAGGGTGAGCTGTGGTAAAAAAAAAAAGAGCTTTTCTTCTCTGGCTCAATCGACCACAGCTTCTGGTTTTCACAAAGGGACTGTGGTAAGTGAGTTCGTGTCAGGTCTGCAGATTTCAGTTTTCACTTTCCCAGGTCTGTAGCCATTTCGACTGCAATTAGGCCAGACTTGGGGGCTGTTATGCTGCTTTACACCCGCCTGACCGCAGGCTGTTTCTGAAAGAGAGATTCTTCAGAGGTTCCTTTTCAAAATCCTGCCACCCCCATGTGGTGAGCCTGCCTTGAAGCAGGGTACGGTACAGTCTATGCCAGTGTTCTTCGCTTGCACTTCATAAATCGTACATGCTCTTGAACGGTATATATACTTTTTTCTTGCACTGGGCGGTGGAGGCAGTAATCGGACTGCATTTCTTCACCGCCATAAAAATGTCTTGCTGTCCCTTAAGTGCAGGATTGTCCAGATTGCAAGGACCTTCAGCAGAGTGCCGTCTCTGTAGAGTTTCATTTCCTCATATGACACCGCTCTAGGGAGTGGAACGTAATGGGGGCAATTTTATTCATTTATTTTGTAGGATTTATTTGCTGACTTTTTGAAGGAATTGAGTCAAGAACGGTGTACAGCAAGAATAAGTCTTACTTGGCCAATGGATAATTAGAGCAGTAAAAATGCAAATATTCCGATGACATTACAAGATATAGCCCAGTGCTGTCATTTAAAACTCATTCAGGCTCATGGAAATTGCTGGTGATCACTGGAAATTCAATGCCGGCCCTGTATCTGGCCACTGGCATTGAATTTCTGGTGTTTTATGGCTGGCTGGCATACAGCTGGCTAGGCCAGTATTCAGCGGCTGGCTAGCTAAGTCTCAATAGACAAAGAGATGCCACCTTTGTAGGGGTTGTCTTTGGCCACCGATCTTACTAAACGAAACTAAGCTTAGGTTTATATACCGCATCTTCTCCACGGAAGTGGAGCTCAGCACGGTTTACAAAGCTTAAATATATAAGAAGAGAGGAGAAAGATTTACAAGAGTATATGAGCAGAAGGCAAGCCCCTGAATATTGGTGGTGACCAAGAGTTATGAAAGCAGTTACTGTAGCTGAGTTTAGAAGAGTTTTGGACAAGCTCATGGAGGTCAACTCCAGAAACCATTATTAAGGTAAACCTGGGGAAGGCTGCCGCTTGTTTCTGGAATTGGTAGTGTGGAATCTTCCAGAATCTTTGGGATTCTGGAATCTTGCCCCTCTGGCTATTCTGAGATTCTGCCTGGATTTGTGACCTGGATACTGTGCTAGATGGACTACAGTATGTTCATAAAACATGTAGCCCAATATCCTGTTTCTACAATGGCCAATCCACGTCATAAGTACCTGGTAGAAGCCTAACTGGTAACAACATTCCAGAATTTCAGAATAAGAAAGTTCCGGAACTCCAAATAGCAGCAACATTCTTTACGAAATCCCCCAAGGGTATCAAGGTTCCGGAACTCCAAATAGCAGCAACATTCTTTACAGAATCCCCCAAGGGTATCAAGGTTCTGGAACTCCAAATAGCAGCAACATTCCTTACGGAATCCCCCAAGGGTATCAAGGTTCTGGTACTCCAAATAGCAGCAACATTCTTTACAGAATCCCCCAAGGGTATTGAGGTTCTGGAACTCCAAATAGCAGCAACATTCCTTACGGAATCCCCCAAGGGTATCAAGGTTCCGCAACTCCAAATAGCAGCAACGTTCTTTACAGAATCCCCCAAGGGTATCAAGATTCCGGAACTCCAAATAACAGCAACATTCTTTACGGAATCCCCCAAGGGTATCAAGGTTCCAGAAGTCCAAAAAGTACAGTACCAACATTGCATGTGGAATCCCCAAAGAGTAGCAAGATTCCATGCTACCAATCCCAAGGTAAGCAGGATGTGTGTGTGTGTGGGGGGGGGCATGTGTACATTTAGGCACCTGAAATGTTAGTATTCTGTACATTTAGGCACACACTTGGTATAGAATTGCCATTAATGTGAGCAGCTTAGGTTTAGCCATCAGCTCTTCAGATACTGAAACCAGGTATTCCCAGCCCAAGGCACCTTGCTAATGATCCAAACTGCCTTTTCCTAGCCACAGGTTCTGATACTGCTGTAAGTGATCGTATTTCCCAGAGGGAACACCCAGAATCTCACCTTGCCAGTGATGTTTGGCATTCATTACAAAAAAAAAAAAATTGTCGGCACTGAGGCTGATATCCAGTCGGTCAAGTGCAGACAAAATTTGACCATAAACCATTAAGAATCTAAGCTAATACTTGGTTTTATATACCGAGACTTCAATCTAAAAAAACCTCGACTTGGTTTCCAATAGTTAGATTAAGCTGAAGGAAACATATTGAATGGATCTCAAAAAGGATTAATTACCAAAGTGTTTAGTAAACAGAATAGTTTTCAAAGCCTTCCGAAAAGAAGAAAGGGAACCAGAACTCAGGAAAAGTGGAAGATCAATCCAAAGTTGTGTGAACTTGAAGGACAGAGAGAGGCCAAAAGTCTTGGTTCTTTCGATACCTTTTCTAGATGGGCAGGAAAGCTTAAGTTGTTGATCGCCTCTTGCAAAAGAGAATCTATAAAGGTTCCAAGATAAAGGGAGTAAAAATACCAAGAAGAATTTTAAAAACAACACAGGCACACTTGAACCGGACTTGAAGGTTGAGGAGCAATGGCGTCACATGATCACACTTCCCAAAAATCAGCCTGGCAGCAGTATTCTGGACCAATTGTAATCTGGAGAGACAGGTTTTTGTGATACCGAGGTAAAGGGCATTACAATAATCGAGATGAGATAGAATAATCGATTGAACCAAAATGGAAAAGTGGTGGACTTGGGGGAAATCCACTGCTTGTTCTTGGGATAGGCTGCATGGATTCTATTTTGCTTTTTTTTTTTTTGGGATCCTGCCAGGTACTACTTGTGACCTGGATTGGCCACGGTTGAAAACAGGATACTGGGCTTCATCGTCCTTCAGTCTGTCCCAGTATGGCAACTCTTATGAGTTTATGTACTTATAAGGTATGCAGTACATCTGTAAAGTTCCATCCAGACCTACATGAAAAAGTAAATCCACAAATATTATCTTAAGATAATTGAAACAGACGCATCAGAAACATCAACAGTAGGATTTCCTGCCTACATGTATCCTGGTGTCTTCCAACAGAGAGGTTGTCTGTGTTTTGGAAATCTTGGTCCCTCTGAAGAGCTGAGCATCATCTTTGCATGGAAAGATAAACGGAGGCTTGACGGACTTTTACCTGCAGACCTTTTAATCCATAGGGTGACTGACCGAACGCTCATTCGGCACCTACGCTAGCTTGCTTCACACACTGTTGAGCCCCGGAAGGCCCAATGGGGTCAAAATGATAATTTTGGAGTCTGCTTTGCAACAATGGCTCAAAGTTATCTTTTAATACTTTATGACGTTTCATGTGGTGGTGTTACACGTTAAATACTGCAAAAAGGTTTTTCCTCTATCGTCACCAGGTGGCATTGAGTGGCAGGTTTGTCACTGAGGCCCATTGGGGTCAATTTGACCGCAATACAAAAACTTTTAATAAGCACTTACAAAAGCAACATTATAAACATAATTACATTTCTATTATAACAGAAGAGCCAAGATTTCAAACGTTTAAAAATACCCAACCCGAATTTACACTGCAACGTGGAATACCAAATAGGCAATTTCAGGGTTTGACACCCTCTTTCCGTTAGTTTCACGCGCTGTCACGTAGTCGTTATGGCCTCTGTAAAGTATTCTGCTGAGGAAGTGAGAAGGAAACTTTTGGAAGATGTTGTGGTCGAAGGTGATGATTCAGGTAGCTCAGCGTTAGAAGAAGACAACTGTCCAGGTGACAAATTTAGTTATTTCTCTTGCCATGCTGGTGACTCTTCCAGTTCCAGTCTGAATTGCCATCTGGTGAAGACTTACACCTCTGGAAAATCACAACATCCTTCTCAGACAGGTGGTGGTGTTGGTGTCTGTCTGGGTCGAAGGCTTGAATTAATTGTGACTCAATGTTTCCTCGAATTATAATCACTGTAATCATATACATACATTTAAAAGTCATATTTATAGCAAAATGGCTAATAAACTATGGATGTAGCATGTGGAGTCAAAATGACCCCAGTGGGACTCAGTAGTTCCAAAGATTTCCGGGCGTTCCAGGGTTAACGTTGCAAACAACTTGCTTTGAGTTTGGCCACCCATCTGTTTATCCCAATGGAGCCTGTACCATCCATCTTGTCCCCTTCTACTATCTGCACCCCTCAGCTGTATGATAAGCTGTGTTATATAAAGCATTAGCGCTATATCTGTGTTATTTGAATGTTCTGATTTGTGCTCTCTGTATTTGAATTGTAGTGCTGTAAGAGGGGGGTGGTCTGCCCCAGGCGCCTAGTTGGGGGTGCATGCACCCTTCTCTCTGCCCCCCCCCCACCGCCTATTTCCATTCCTCCCCTCCAAGCGCGCCCCCTCTTCCCTTCCCCCACGCATCTAGTTGAAGTTGTAGTTTGCAGTGGTCAACAATGTGCTTTTCGTGACCCGGTCTGCTCTCCTTCTGACATCACTTCCGGGTGCCGCAAATATGAAGTGATATCAGAGGGAGAGCCGACGGAGCCACGAGAAGCACGTTTTTGACCACGCAAACAAGAACTTCAACTAGAGGCATGGGGGGAAGGGAAGAGGGGAGGAATGGGAAGAGGCAGGAGGGCGGGGGAGGGGCGTCTCTCTCCCTCACTACGCCACTGTGCTGTTATCAGTATATTATTGAAACTGTTTCATGTTCGTCCTATTTTTAAATTTCAATTCACTGATTTTGACTTTACCTCATTCATTGTATTTATGTTTATATCTAAGAACATAAGAATAGCCTCACTGGGTCAGACCAATCCATCAAGCCCAGTAGCCCGGTCCCACTGTGGCCAATCCAGGTCACCAGTTCCTGGCCAAAACCCAGAGTAGCAATATTCCATACAGAATCTCAAAGAATAACAAGATTCCGGAATCCCAGAGAGATAACAAGATTCCAGAATATCCAGAGTAGCAACATTCCAGGGCAAGCAGTGGCTTCCCCATGTCTTTCTCAATAACAGACTATGGACTTTTCCTCCAGGAACTTATTCAAACCTTTCTGGTCATTTTATTATTATTAACAAAATTGTAAGCGTTATGTTCGGCTTTACTTGTTGGAGGCCAGCTTGGGTGGATCTCTTCACAAAGTTGGTTAATCCCAATAAATAAATAAAATTCCATTTCATTAGATTCTTCAAGGCAATTTTCAGTGAGAAAGACATGAAAATCGCAAAGTTGGGGGAGTGCATGAAGATGAAAAGGAAGTGGGAGGGGGATTGGGGGAGTTCTAATGTGCTTGTTGTATCTCTTAATTCAGAACTTTTTAAGGAAAAATTGAATGTTAAAAAAACATGGGTTAGGTGTTAATGGTCTGCTGTAAAAAAGAGCACGGAAAGGGTTATTGTTGGCTTTGGGAGGAGATGCATTGGAATTCAGGGGTCACTTTGGGGTCTAAACACTGGTAGCTTTCACTTCCATGTGCCTAGTGAAGAGCAGGGAACTTCCTTGGAGCAAACGGGTCTTCAGCCAATCGGTCAAGAGGGGATTTCAGTCTGGTGTTTGACCCTGTGTTAGATCGATTCAAGGAAGCAGATATGGAAGGAGAGGAAAATTTTGGGAAGGCGCAACTAGGGTCTAGGATTGTGGGATCCTTGGAGAAATAGGAATGCATCCCAAAAAGATTACACATGCTCTTCACGGCCAAATTATATCTTGGCCAAGATTAGACTGTTGTGTGGTACGTAAAGAGAGAAAGCAGGATTAGGAATGCCGAAGTAAAAAAAAATATATCAGGGGTGTAGAAAAGGGGGTGCTGGCACCCCTCCTGCTCTCTGCTCCCCCATTCCACTCGTCCCCCTGCCGCATGTGCGCCCCTTCCCCCATACCTTTTTATTATCATTTCTAAGACCCGCGCCGAGGAAGTGATGTCAGAGCACCGAAGCCGACGCGAGCGTCAAGTTCATCGCTGCTTGCCCTGAAGTTAAAAAGATAGGGGGAAGGAGGAGGGGTGCCAGTGCCCCGAGGAAGACTGTGCCCAGGCAGTACCCACCCCCCTCGATTGGCAACTTAATGAGGAAGCCTTGTTTGCAGTGGGACAGGTTGGCTTTAAAGCCTGTACCAGAAGCAAACTTTTTTTTATTTTTTATTTTTATCTTTATTGATTTTCAAACTTCGACAGTGCAATACAATTAATTGAACATAAAATACTGCATATTAACGACAGAAGTAATACATAAAACAATCATTTTCTCCCATCCTTCTCCCAATTATTAATACAATAAGACATATGATGTGATTATAATATTATAATTAAGTAATTTTAAATCCTCAAAATACATTTCCCTCCCCCCACCTACCCACCCACCCTGGATGTGTAAGGAAATCTAAGAAAAGGAAAGATAGCATTTGTTACCAGAAGCAAACGAAGTCAAGGTTTCAAGGTTTATTAACATTTGATTTATCGCTAAATCTGTTTACAAAGCGATGTACAAAATAAAACATAAAATATCAAGATACAAAATTAAAACTCAATAACATAAGTTTGAGACAGGACAAACTTGAGGTGGAGGGAGAGAAAGGGAGAAGATTACATCTGTCTTAGTTAAGAAAACATATAGGGCAAAAAAACATAAGGGAAGGGTTAGATTAAAAGTTAAAATGCTAAGAAAAGATTAAATAATACTAAGAATTAAAAGCGTCTTTAAAAAGGTGTGTTTTCAAAGATTTTTTAAAAGAAAGTAAATCTCTTTCGATTGTAATATATTATGGGAGAGAATTCCACCATTGTGGGCCCATGACAGCCGGTTAAAAGGCCAGTTAAAAGGCACGAGAAAGGGGACTTAAGTGGTAAAAACGGATGAGATTTAGAAGTGCTTTACCAACTACTGAGAAGAGTGCCAGCTTGGGGTAAGATGTGCCAAAAAATACAGAAGATGAGGAAGTGGAGTGGGGAATCTCTTGTCTGTGCAATGAGTGTTTCCATCTTGCTTTCATTGAGTCCACGTGAGGGTAAAGGGCAAAGCGAGATTTAGCTTTTATATCTCTCCCCGTGATAGGTCAGGGGTGGGGGGAGAGAGAACGACGATATAACTCTTCTCACAGTGTCACTGAACTTTCTGCTCTTTCAGGTGGCTCCGAAAACAATTCTACTCATTGGATCGCAACAGAGAGGACAGGTGAGTTATTGGGATAGAAATGTCGGTCGTTTTCCATGGGTGTAAAGTATTTTACCCGAGGCTTTGGTGGAAATTCCCCATCTAAAGTTAGCTTCACTTTTGTCCTGCGGTGCGGGTAAAATCCCTGCAAAGTTTGGAGGTGCTGGCGGGGGCGAGGAGAGGGCAGTTAAGCAAACCTGCCTTTCTCACTTGTCTCGGTAACTCTCCAAAGCAGACTGAAACTCGTATCCATCACTAGTAGACGATTTCGGCCATCAGCTATGCTCTCCATAAAGGAGAATTTCCTCTAAGAAAGTCACTTGTGGATATATTTTAATAGCATAATTAGCTGCTTAATTGGCATTAATTAGCAGTTAGGTGCGTATCTGCCACTTTAAATTGCGCTTGCACAGTCCACAGCACGCAGCTGCAAGGGAGCATGGACCTGTGGGGGAGGGGAACGAGGGTGGGTCAGGGGTATTAATGTCCATTTATGCTCCTAACTGAGGCCGGTAACCTCAGCGTCACTCCATTTTTCCTTTTTTTATCATTGTCAGTTTTATGATGCTCTGTGTTTGTTGACTATGTGTTTTTTGATACCTGCCTAGAATTGTAGGATATTACGGAATAAAACCTTAAGACATCCACCCCATGTGCACTTCCAGTGCAGGTGATTGAGGCAGACAGCGTGCCAGACTTTAAGAATAAATGGGATACCCATGTGGGATCCCTACGAGGGTCAAGATATGAAAATTGGATCATTAGGGCATAGACAGGGGGTGGGCTGTAGCCCTTTTCTGCCGTCATCTTCTATGTTTCTATGTGAAACTGTTAATAGTAAAGCATGAAATATGTAATAGACAGTTTTTAATTCATTGTTGACCCTTGTAATAATGAATTCATAGTGTCCATTTTCCCCATACGTTTATTTAAAATGGTTCTTTTTCTTTTTTTATTATAAATGTACAGACGTCAATCTTTAGAACCTCTTATCATCTCAAGTTCATGTCATGTGAATCTTTATGATCATTTCTGCCCACTACCACCTACCAATTACTATTTTTTATTTGTGGTTTTAATTATGTAATTCATTAATTAATAATGCTACCAATAAATATGTTGGCTAGAAAACCCTTAATAAATTATGTGACAGTCAACTTTCTGTTTATACATGAAAGGCAAAACTTATCCTTGAACTTGGTGGATCCTACCACCATCAATGTTGATGTTTCCTGTCTACAACTGTAGAATAAACTGGTGAACGTTTCAAGAGGTACTTGGAGGGGGGAAGGGGTGGAGAGGAGGAGAGGCACCGGCATTCCCCCGCGAAGGCAGCACCCAGGACGGTCCACCTCCCCTCCCCCCCTTACTATGCCACTGGGTAGGGTAGTATTTAAGAAGGAAGTACCTTGGATAGCGAGTAACGTGGTTTATGAGTTTCAAAACATTTTCATAAATTTTAACTCCATGAACGTGCATCACGTCAAATACGCACAATGTATGCGTGCGCGGCTGAACGTAATAAAAGCATCACGCCCAATTCACCCGCAATGTAGTGACTGTTCGAAACGTGTAAGATCTTGCAATACAAGGACGTACAGTGCTGTATTTTCTATTAAAGTTTTTTGGGATGTGGAACGAATCGTCCGAGTTTCCGTTATTTCCTAGGGGGGAATTGGCTTTGATATACGAGCGCTTTGGATTACGAGCATGCTTCTGGAACAAATTTTGTTCGCAAACCAAGGGTACCACTGTACTTAGAAAGATTGCTGAAGAATGACGTATTTGACCATCTTGTTACCCACTTGTTCTAGTAAGCTTTTGATATGGGTAGGATGTTGATTTTGAAGCCTGTATTTGGCAGCAACTAGGTAGGGTAGTTGGATCCTTTCCTAGAGAGGGTTTAAATTACTTTTGATAGGGTGCATTGGTGGAAAACCCTTATTGTGCAGGAATAAAAGTGCCGTGAGAATTGTAAAATTCCCTTTAGGCCACTGAGGTACAAGCAGCGTTGACCGTGAAGAGCTAATGTCGGGGCTTGGAGTGCTGAGGGTGCAGACTCGAGAGAGTGCGGGTGCTGGGTGGTGTCCTTCCATTGATGTGGCTTTTCTTCAGTTGGCAATGGTTGCATCTTCTGTCGGTTTGTACCCCACACCTGCAAACCCACATTCTACGTGAAAGCTTCCTGGCTGAAGCGAGTGAGCGAAAAAATATCTGAGCTCTGTTTCTCAGCCACCTGCAGCAGGATGTTGTCACCACGGCCGGTGATACAGGAATGTAGGAAGGGGGAGAGTGTCAAATGCGTGTCTTTGACCTGGTTCTCCTCCTGATACAGTTGGGTCTTTTCAAATGTATATTAGTGGTTTGTCAAAGGACTCCTTGGGACTGTGGCTGAATCGACCTTTTGCTCTCTGTGGAATCAGCATTGAGAGAGCTTGGGGACAGGGTTGGAGGTTGGTTTGTTGGCCCCGTTCTCGTCTCTGCTAAACCGGGGTTTTGTTGTCTGTGCCCGATGGGAAGGAAAATGCTGGTTTACCAACGAATAAAAACTAAGTAGCATAGTAGGAATGCAAGGGGAAAATGAGAGATGGCTTAGCTTCCAAAACTTAACAATGGCGAGTCAAAGGACGAAAACAAAGGAAAAAAAAATGCAGTTGTGATGTACAAGGCACAAAGTCTTTTATTGGTAAAGATACAATGTAGCAATCGAAACTGTTTCTCGTATGCGAAGAGACAGGACCCGACATGCACATGGTCGGGCCCTGTCTCTTCACTTATGAGAACCACTGTTTCAATTGCTACATTGTATCTTTACCAGTAAAAGACTTTGTGCATCAAATCTGCAGTTTTTTTCCCCTTTGCTAGCTTCCAAACTTTGCACATTTTTTTTTTTTTTGCATTGAAACTCAAATTAAAAAGGAACAAAAGTTGCAAATTTGGTCTGGAGAAGCCCATTTAAGAAACGCAAGAGCTGTCGGTTGCCAAATGGAAGAGCAGTTAGCCAGTGTAGGAAAGCATCAGGTACGGGGGCCAGAGTAAGTCCAGGGGAAGGATTGGGTCACTGGCGGGACTTCCTTGGGCTGCGTTGTGTGCTCCGGAGGCCACATCTTTATAGCGATACTTCACAAAGACAACCAAAATGGTAGATGGCGTGCAACAGCGGCACTGCACAGAGGCCTAAGGAACTCAAAATCTACCCCCGGGAAGAGAGGTCAACAATGTATTTAGTCAGAATGCCAAAAATAACTAAGGTTTACTTTTACTCAGCCGGCAAAATAACAGAGACATGTGTGTAACAAAAATACACCACACATTATTCTAATTACCAAATTATTTATTCAATTTTCTACATCGTTCTACCGGGACAGCTCAGAAGAGTTTACATGAGTTTATTCAGGTCCGCAAGCATTTTCCCCTGTCTGTCTAATACACCTGGGGCAATGGGGGACGAATGGATTTGAATCTAGAACCTCAGGGTGCTGAGGTTGTAGCTTTAACCTCACCCCCCCCCCCCCCCCCCCCCCCCGCTCTTCTTTTGCAAGGGATAAAACTGTCAAAAATGCTCTCAAATCAAAGCCATCACCACCAAGGTTCGATTTGTGCAGGGCTGCGCAATGCAGAGAATGTGCAGGACGCAGGCCAAAATTAGACAAGAATCAATTCACTTAGACATGACATCAGACGCCAGAAAGCAGATCAAGGCGACTTCTCCTTAGGGATCACTTTTCAAGAGCAGGTGGGGAGCGACTTCCCTTTCAGGATCCTGATCATAAACTCTGACGTAAGATTTTTTTTTTTTTTAAGTTAAAAGCTAGAAAGAAGGGACTTTAAAATCAGTCTTTTCTAATATATTATAAACCTTATAAACCACAAAACCTCACCTTGGGATCACTCATCCATCTCTCCCTAACCCAGCTGCATAATAAATCCTTTGTCAGACTCAGTATAACATTACCCACCACCTACCGTTTTTACTAAGCCACAATACAGATTATCCCAGGACAAGCAGGCAGGTATTCTCACTAATGGGTGACGTGATCCAACGGAGCCCCGATGCGGACGCTTCTTTGAAGAAAACTCGAAGTTTCGAGTCGCCCGCACCGCGCATGCGCGAGTGCCTTCCCGCCCGATGCACCGGGCGTGTGTCTTCAGTTCTTACTTTTCCATGGAGCCGAGAAGTCCGTCTTCAACTCTCTGCGCAAAGTTCCTTCGCTTGTGCCTTCTAAGTCCGCGGTTTTGATTTTAATTGATCGTAATCGCTGATTTTCATCGTGTTTTATTGTTTTGTTTTTTTAAAAAAATTTCTTCGTACCGTTCGACCGGGCAGGCCATGTGGCTTCGATCTTGTGGCGGAGCTCTTTCGGCCTATGTCCCAGCCTATCACCAGTTTTTAAAAAAGTGTGACAAGTGCCAGCGTGCGATTTCGCTAACGGACCCTCATCGACACTGTGTTCGGTGTCTCGGGCCTGAACACATCCCAAAATCGTGCCGGTCTTGCTCCACACTCACCGCACGTGCTTTCAAGCGCCGTTGCGTCCTGTAGGAATCGCTCTTCATGGAGTCCCATCATCCGCAGCTCCACAGTCTTCCACCTCTGCGGCGCCGAGTCTCATCAAGCCCGCCTCAGACTCCAGCGCATCGTGGCCCGGAGCGCTAAATTCTCCAACGCTGCTCCTATGCTCATAGAATTCCTATGAGTGTCTGAGCATTTTGCACTTACTAAAAGAGGGTCTAAATTAACAATGTAAGTCTGGCTGCAGAGACTGAGCAGAATCTATTTGATCACTTGTCTAAAAAGTTTGAGGAGGAACTTGAACATTAAAATGTCTTATCAATAAGTGACATTCATTCGGTTTTTCTAAGCCAGTGAAGATAAACCCAAGTGGCTGAAAATTTTTTTCATAAATTTCGTTGGCCAGAGGATTGAGAACATCTGTTTTCAGTTCAGTGTTTCTGGGTAAACGAGCATTGAAAATCGTCACTAACAGGCCATCGTAAGCCCAGTTTTGAAATGTGTTCCTCTTTAGATCAGCCTAGTCAGGTAAATTAGCCAGTCAGGAACTGGTTATTTTTAAAAAGACAATTTTTAAAACTGCATTGGCTATTTTTAACCTGAGATCGCTGTATAGATTTTCAAAAGGACAGTGTACACATTTCCATTCTAAAACTCACCGTAGGTACGAAGCACCCCCAGACCTTGGCACCTGCTTCTTGTGCGAGTACCTTTTTCATGAAATGTAATGTGTGGACAGTGGCGTAGTTAGGGTGGGGGCAGGGGTGCGGATGGGCTCATGCACCATGTCGATGGGGGCGCCAGCACCTCCCTGCCCTGCCCTACCCCGCCACACTCATGCCATCCCTCTCCTCCACCTGATGCATTCTGGGATGCACCAAGTGGCCTACCTGATGCATTCTGGGATGCACCGAGTGGGGCTTAACTACCAGACGGCTTTTCAAAACCCGGCACTTTGTCTTGGTTTGGAAAAACTGGATCGGGAAGGGAGGAAGTCTGCACATGCGCAGCCCTCTTGCGATGATGTCATACGCACGTGCTGTCATCACGTAGCATCCACGGACTTCCTCCCTGCCTGACAAGAGCAGGGGGCAGGGCTTGGGGGCGGGATTAGGGCAGGGTGGGCATAACTAGGCGGGCGGGGCTAGGGGGGTCCGGAAAATCTGGCAACCCTACATTCAGCTGACTGAATATGGACAGAATGGAGGCAAAGGAAGCTTGCTTCCTCAGGCACAGATCAGGAGAAGGAGGGAGGATAAAGGCTAAAAATGGAGATTAGGCGAAGGGGGGGTGAGGGTGAATGTTGCTTGTGGGAGGGAATTAATGTTGGGGAGGGGTGGATGTTGAGGGTAAGTGGCACAAGAGAGCTTTAATGCTTGGAAGCGTGGTATGATAGAGGCTGAAATTGGGAATTTAGATATTGCAGCATACTGACCTCTAGTGGCCAGACCAGGAGTGCAAGTGAGTAAGGCAAAACCCAGTGGTTATACTGTAAATATTGGGAGGAGCCAGGGCTGTCATTGCAGTGAATGGGTGAGGAATACAATAAAGATTAGATTTTTAAAAAACACTCCAACCTAGGTCCAACCTACGTTAGGATGCTTAATGTGCACCCTGTTTTTAGCCAGACTTGTAAGCATAAGTTCATTTTAGCTGAAAATTCATCGTAATGTATGTGTTTAAAAGTTACCCTCATAAATTAAGTCCGCCGTTCCTTTGCCAGGTGTCTGGATCTGACTTCTGAGCCTAATGCTAAAAACCACTTGCTCTGTCCTATGAATTGAGTCTTCCTGTGGCGTGCGCTGCGCTTGCACGGGCTCTCCCGTCTCTCTGATTTGCTCGGTCTGGCTACTTATGGCAATCTCCTTCAGCGGCTCTCTCCCACCGTTTCTGCTGGGGCTTCGTCGGCCGCTTGGCTTCTTTTAAAGGAATAGAGGATGTTTTTCTCCTTTTTGTGTGTCCTGAAAAATCTGCTTTTCCCTTTTTGTTTTGCTCCAGGATTTCGGCAAAGGATTTGAAAAACATGTTATCTCAAGTCAACTACAGAGTGCCAAACATGCGATTCCTGAAGGACAGATTGACGGTATATGTCAAGCATGTTCCTTTCTCTCCTTGTTTTGTGGTCTTTTTTTTCCCCTCCTTCAGTTTTTTTTTCCCTCCTTTTCACTAGTTCTCCAGAATTATAATTTTTCATCTGACTCTTTTTATTTTTGTTGTTTATTTTGGTTTTGTTTAAATGTTTGGTTTTCTCGTCTCCTTGTCTTTATGTTTCATGTCTTTTTCTTACTCTCTCATCATTGTATATCTTGTTCTCTTTCTTGGATCTCTTCCTTTCTGTCTCTTAGGTTCTCCGTCTGTCTGCTCTGTTCCTTTCTCCTCCCTTCTTTAAACAGCACAGATGGCTGTTGCATTCTCTCCCCTCCCATCCCCATCCCAGCAGATAACACGCCTTCGGCTATGCCTCATTCCCATCGTGATGGGGATGACAGCCCTGCTTCCCTTTCCTCACTCTTAGCTGTGGAGATAATTTCCACAATCTATCTAATCTAATCTAAAATTTAAATTTATAAACCGTATCGTCTCCCGAAAAGGGAGCTCGACTCAATGTACATAACAAGTTATAAACAAGATGAATGTAGTTGGATTAGATAGAGATTAGTTTGTTCAAAAAGAGCTTTCTACCATCTATTAAAATAGGTTTCCCTATCATCTAGAGAATTCATTTCAGTATTTCTTAAGAGAAGTCTCTAAGAACCGTTGAAATAGCTGTTTTCAAGAACTTCCGTAAAGTCTTTAGGGCGAGCAAAGTTCTAATACAAGAGGGAATTTCATTCCAAATTGCTGTAAATGGGTATAAAAAAGAACTGGAAACAATTCCAACTGATTTTATTCCCTTAAAGGATGGAAAGGAGAGTTTGTATTTTTGAGTATTTCTTGGATGAAGGGATCGCTGTTCATTCAAAGACAAAGGGAACAAGGACGTGACTATTCCATGAATGACTTTGAATATCATACGAGCACATTTGAATTGTACTCTTAAAATAAACAGGAAGCCAATGCAATTGTCTCAATAGAGGGGGGACATGTGATCAAATTTTCTCTTTCCAAATATGAATTTTGCCGCCGTGGTTTGAATCAACTGCAACCGTTTTACAGAATTACAATAGTCCAATTGCTTAGAATAATTGCTTGTATCAATACTGTGAAATGTTGCTGACGAAATAACTTTTTTTTTTTTAGCATTCGTAGACAAAAAAAGCATTTCTTTGTTCAATTATTAACTTGACATTGAAACGTAAGCTGTATTCCCAATAGTTTTGATGAAAATGTGATCTTCAAAAGTTCTCCAGATTTCAGAATAACAGATTAAGGTAGCTGTTCCAGTTTCAGACCAAAACCTCGATAACTTTGTCTTGGCTGCATTTAATTTCATTTGAACAGACACATGGCCCAGGATTTAAGTCTGGAAATCCAAAGTTATTGAAGTTGGAACCTATCTTCCCTCCCTTATGGCGGCAGAGAGAGCTGCTTTGGGTCCTGGTGTTGCTTCCCCTCACCCCAACTCTTCTCAGCCACAGAAATAGCTGCTTTGCTGCCTCCACGCCATGCCCCTGGGGGGGCAGTTGCTCCTTTCCCTCCCCTCCGCTCTGTGTTTAGCACAGGCAACTGCTTCATGTGCTTTTAACATCTCCAGGACACAATAAATAACTTCTCTTTTTTCTTTAGGACGTCGAACAGAAAAATGGGGATATCACGTATGGACAGTTTGCTCAGCTGTATCGAAGCCTGATGTACAGTGCGCAGAAGAGCGTAAGTCATCTGGTCCGCAGGGATCACACCCTCCACTTTTTTTTTCAGATCTTGGCGTCTTCAGTCTTCCCTTTCGCTGTTTCTGCTGTGGGTTTTATCCCCCGGTACCACATAATCATTTTGTTTTAGACAACTGGTCAGCTTTTAGATTCTGATTACTGAGAACAGCAGGAGTTGGGAGTCCAGATGAAGAATTAGCTTTCTTTCAGATGTGTGTCCCCCTTCACAAGTGTGTTTTGTGTTTTTGGTTTTTTTTTACAAGAGTCAGTCAAAATGATTGAAATGGTTACATCTCATGTGAGGCTCAACTGCTGAATGCTTCTGAATATCACCAAAGACCTTTGGAGTGCAAGCTGCCTATTTTGTGGTGGTTAAGTACCAATATTCAGGACTTAACCTCCTAAGTTAAGCAGCTAAATTGAACTATATAGAAGTCAGGCCTGTCTTTTTTTTTGTGGTATTCCCTCGGTGCTGAACTATTACTATTCATTTTAAGAAATGTTTTTAATTCAGTTTTCAATTCCCAGGCATAATGTAGACACCGCTCTTTCCCTCCTGTTGCAAATGTGTGATTTTCCTCTCTTGAGTGACCCAAGGGAGCCTGATATGTTAGCTGTGTGCTTTGAGCACAGTGCTGTATGTGTAGGGTTACCATATTTAAGGATGGGAAAACCTGGATGCATGACTCCGCCCCATTCTGCCTTTCGCCCTGCCCCCCCAAAAAAACCTCATCTCTTTTTTTGCCAACCTCCAGGCTGCATCTGCAGGGTCTCCAGCGTGCGCGGATAAGTGCAACGTCATCCGCACATACTTGTTGAAGGGCCCTCCGGACGCGGCCAGAGCTCGGGGGCTTTCCAAAACCTGGACAAACTGCCGGGTTTTGGAAAGTCCGTCCGGGAACCCGGATAGTCTTCTAATAAGAGTCTGGGTTTTTACGGACGACTGGTAACCCTATGCATGTGGCCAGGCATTCCTTTAATATTCCCCTGCCTCCCCCCTCTAAATTCTTTTGCTCCGTAATGTATTCCAGAAAGAGACACTGGAGCAAACACTTTGCTTTTTCTCTTCTGTTGCAGATGGAGATTCCATTTCTTGACAGGTAATTCATCCACACGTTGTGTCCGCCAGAGACTGAGATTTGATTTGATTTCTTATATACCGCTATACCGTGAGGTTCAAAGCGGTTTACAATGAAGATAGATTAAAGATACATTAAAATAAAATAAATAAAAATGGTACTTTGGATTTCCCTAGCTGTCCTGAAGGCTCACAATCTAGCTAAAGTACCTGGCAAACAATAAATTTTACACAGTCACAAGCAGAATAAGGAACTAGAGAAGAAGTTGGAAAAGACTGGGACACAGCAGCTGAAGATTTCTGTCCCAAAATAGGCATTATGACAGCGATATTGGCCAAAACACAGAGCATTTGGCTTTTAATTCCTGCCATCAGCCTTCTTAGAAAATAACAGAGGTTTAGCCAAGGTTAGTGGTAGCTGGTCATTTTCCAATATGGCGGGAATAAACACTGGGGAGGGGCCATCTGGGAACTTGTAGTATGAGTAGGTAGGGGTTGTTGGTCTCAGGACACTCATGCCTAGGGATCAGAGGTCAGAGATGACCACAATCAAGGGACATCACTGAAAGAGCCTGTGCTAGACTCCTTCCAGGAAACATCGTTTTGTGGTCTTGAGACAGAATGACCGGGGGCATTTAAATCAATTTGCCAATAAACCTTTTCTCATTTCTCAATATATAATATGTACTGTATATCCTTTATATATTTTCAGTAGTATTGTGTTCTGTTTAGTGTGGATTGTACATATTTATCTGTGCTGTGTATGGAACTTTTCGCTTCTGGGGTAGTGTTCAAGTCCAAGTTAAAAGCCCACCTCTTCGAGACTGCTTTCAACTCCTAACTCCTAACCTTAGGTTCTGTATCCCTGAGATGAATGCGTATGCATGTCTCTGATGGGAGGAAAGGTGGATTCTCATGCCACCAGTAAAGCTTTATATTGCCGAGAGTGAATACAAAGAGTTTGTAGCGCCAGTAATAATAATAATAATAATAACAGTTTATATACCGCAATACCGTGAAGTTCTATGTGGTTTACAAAAGATTAGAGAAGGTACAGAATAATTGGACTTGAGAGCGGAAAGAGTGAGTGAGTAAGGGGGAGAACAGGTCAGTTTATGTCTAGGTATTTCAGGAACAGGTGTGTTTTTATTAGTAGGTGGTTCAAGCTGGCGGGGACCAAAAATAAGTCTCACCTGAGAAAGCCGTTGACACAAGTGAATTGACAGTCTTAAAAACAGCTCATCTTTTCTCTGGCTAAAAGAAAGCCCTGGGGGGGGGGGGGGTCAACAGCAGACAAGCAGGGGAGATGCAGACACGCTAATTGGTGACGTCATCTGACAGAGCCAACAGGCCGGAGCTCTCCCCAAGCAGGATCATATTTTGGCAGTTGTGAGCAGGCGCAGGGATTCCCACTTCCAGAGAGTTCCTATGCTTTGCTAAAGGTAACTTATATTCCGATTTATTCTTTGCAGATTCAGAGTGGAATACACAAAGAATTAGGTAGGCATGGTTGTTAAATCATTTCAAACTTAGAGCAGGTTCAGGTTAGTGAGAAGACCAGATTTCATATAGATAAAGTTTTTATCCTCTTCCAAAGATGATGTTCAAAGGTGACATTCTTAACCGGCCGAGTGAGGTCACGCAACCATGCTGGTCACAGCTTTCCCATTTTGGGGAGGGTTAGGTCCGTAAGACAACAGAATACATAAATTTGTATTTATAAAAGTTTCCACAGATGAGATTTCTTTGTAGGCAGTGCTGAAAATTTCCCCCAGCTGTCCTGTGTCAAGTGCGTTCCTGGTTGCTTCCCGACAGGACGCTGCCCGTGTCGTCAAAAATGATCCCGTGGCAGTCCAACATGATGCAGTGCTGATGTTTACTGCTTCCACGGATATTTGCAGAGGGGCAGAAACTGAATCGCTCTAACCCTTAAAGCAAAGCTCCCTGAGCTTCCCAAGAAAAGATCCATGCAAGACATTCCAAATTGCCAAAAAGGCTGATGGTGGGTGTATTTAGAGCTTTTTGAGTAGGGTAGGGGTCCCCACTGGTGTCAGCTGGGTTTTTAGCCACATCATACTTGGGCTGGTAGAGAATAGGAGCCCCCACCAAACTTGCTGCTTTGCTGTTGCTACATATGGGAACAAAAACCATCTTCATTGGTTGGATTCAGCTGCAGTTGAGATCTGTGGTTCGCCATAGTTGGAGATTGAGCCCTAAAGGGTTTGTCTCTCTCTCTCATAAAGAATTAGGGGATAAGTTTGGGTACATTGGGTGTATCTCTGTGGGAAGCTTGCAATACTGCTGCCCATGTGTTTCCTGCTCTGTGACTGGGTGTTGTGTGTCTTTTTCACAATCTTAATTTACTCGGTCTTTCATCAATAGAAAGAAGAGAATCTAATATTGTATTTTGATTTTATTTTGTATGTAAGCGGATTAGAAGAAATAATGATAACAGTTTATATACCGCAAGGCCGTAAAGTTCTGTGCAGTTTACAAAAGTTAAAAAGAATAAAATCAAGTAGAAAGAACTAGAATATTAGAAACCAATAGCTAATACCCTAAAAAATCTGAGGAATGCATAATAAAATTCTTACAAATATTTCAAGAACAGATATGTGTTTAGACGTTTCTAAATTCCCCGTAAATATCAGGAAGCAGAAGCCGTTGTTCTGAATCTTCGCCCCATGTTGCTGCCTGATATGAAAAAAAGATGTTGATGTTTTCTAACTTTACATCCTCTTAACAGGCGGGAAGACAAAATGCAAATGTGAGCTTCTCGTATGTTTATCGGTTGCAAAGAAGACGAGCTCAGTGTTATATTTAGGAGCTAAACTTAAACTTCACACACGTCTGCATTGGCAGCCAGGGCAGCACCCGATAAGAAGGTGTTACATGATCGTATTTCTTCAACCCCCAAATCAACCTGACCGCTGCATTTTGCACCATTCGCAACTGTTGCATGTTTGATTAAAGAGGGAGAGAGGTGACCCTGAGCAAGATTTAGGGATTTTTGCTTTCTAGCTTGCAATAAAGTAATGGGTTTGATATATTGCCTTTCTGTAGAACAATCAAAATGGTTTACATATTATATGCAAGTCCTTCCACTGGTCCCTAGTGGACTCAAAATCTAAGTTCTGTAGCTGGAACACTGGAAGGTTAAGTGACTTGCCCAAAGTCTTCAGTACCACTGTCTGGATAAATTATCTGCATATCCCTGTTACCCATACAACGACCTGGCTGCCACCCTACCAGATATCCAGCACAGAGATCCGGATATCGGCTGGTGATGAATATCTGGGTATATGTTTAAATACTGATGCAAGTTTTCAGCTGAAAATTCCCCCAAATTTAGGGGCCTAGATTTCAGAATCCTAATGTTAATTCACATAGCCATACACTTCCTCCAGTCCCAAATTTAGGAATTTGGGCCCAGTAAATTTTCATAGAGGTTAATTTAGCATGCTAACTCCCTAAGCTAGGAGGAGGGATGGGGAGGGGGGGCATCCACGGTCTTCAGTGGCCACAACCCAGTTGGGTTTTCAAGATTTCCACTATAAAGTACGCACGAGATTCTATTTGCAAATCAATCTTGTGCGTGTTCATTGAAAACCTAACTGGATTGTGGTCCTCGAGGATCATGACTGCCCACCCCTGCCCTAAGCGGCCATCTTCCACCCTTTGAAAATTGCCCAGTGTGTTTATAATGGTTACTGGGAGGGAGCTCTTTGCCTCATTCATATCTTGACATCTCATGTAAACCCAGAGGAAGGATCGGGCCAGGCCAGTGGAGATTAATCAGAGCCAAATCGCAGCCATTGAAACCGCCTTGCTAGGTTTTTGGTATATTCTCCTGATGACCCAATAGTCCCTGTTTTGTTGACCATGTGACCCCTGAGGAAGGTCTCTGAGTAGCCAAAACACAGCCTGTGTCGGGTCACATTCATAAAGGATCAGACTAATAAAACTTGAATTAGCAAGATTAAAGACTCTGAGACAGAGACTTTCTTATTCATTAAGTACTCTTGACTACCATGGTTGAAACAGTATTGAGGCTCCACTCTCTGTGTTTCCAGTTTTAGTTGATGTGGAGAATTTTGTTTTCTCTTCTTTGTGTTCAGCCCAGATAAAATCACAGATAAAGCAAGTCTGTTAGTCTTTTTGAAGGTGGTGCTTTTGGGGAGGGATCTGGATAAGAGAGGGTAGGCAATTAGTGGACCGACGCTGACTTATCTTGTGTTTTTTTTTTGTTTTTGTTTTTTCTCCTTAGTGGTGGGGAGAGACTGGACTTGTATAAAGTCTCCTTGCTGGACTTCCAAACATTCCTGTTAGAATACCAGGAAGTGAGTTTCATTGCTGGGCTCGTTGGCACGGGTGAGGCTGGTGCAGGTACCTGGGAGTCGGGAAAAGTCCTGTGACACAAAAACGCTGCTCTCCCTTGGAAAAGCTCCTTTACCTTCTGTGCATCTAGATCACAGGTGTCAAAGTCGGTCCTCGAGGGCCAGAATCCAGTCGGGTTTTCAGGATTTCCCCAATGAATCTGCATGAGATCTATTTGCATGCACTGCTTTCAATGCATATTCATTGGGGAAATCCAGAAAACCCGACTGGATTCCGGCCCTCGAGGAGGGACTTTGACACCCCTGATAATATAATAACTTTATTCTTGTATGCCGCCAGTTCTGGGCGGTTCACAGAAAAGAGGCCTGAACAGTGAAAATACAGGTATTGTGGAAATGGAGAGAGAGATATCAAGTGACAAATTTATCAAACAGATAGAGGTCTTCACCAGTTTTCTAAAAGAGTAATAGGACGAAGCGTGTGAAATAGTTTTGCTTAGCCAGCCATTCATTTAGCCTGTTTGAAAAGAAAGTGTTCTGTCCAAAAATCTCTCATAATGGCAAGATTTTAATGTCGGTTAGGCAAATAAATATGAAGTGCAAGTGGACTTGATGGTATGAGGCAGCTCAAAGTGAGAGGAAAGATAAATTGGAGCCAAAGCAAGTGAGAATTTGCAGCTGATACAAGAGACCAAACTCTTGCCTCTATCGGCAACCAATGGAATTGTCAATTGTAAGGATTAACGTGCTGATGTTTCTTCAGGCCAGGGTAGTGCGAAGTTTCAAAAACTCTAATGCAAATCAGGCAGCACTCAAAAGAGGAAGAGGACAGCATTGTTTAACTAGGTCCCTGGGGGGGCGCCAGCATCCTCCTCTCCGCCCCCCCCCCTCCCCCCACCTCTTCCCTTGCCATGCACGTGCCCCCTTCCCCCCCTCCAGTACCTCTAGTGGTTCACCGCTGCAGGCAGCAAGTTCAACCTGCTCCTCACGACCACATCACCTTTCCCGCTGACGTCACTTCCAGGTGCCTCGCATAGGAAGTGACATCAGAGGGAGAGCCGATGGGGTCGTGCGGAGCACGTTGAAGTTCTTGTTCATAGCAGTGAACAACTAGAGGTTCGGGGGAAGGGGGCATTCACCCTCTCTATGCCAGTGACTAGGTCAAAGTAAAGATAAAAGGATATTTTGATACTTAAGTAAAAAGTCTAATGGAAAACAAATTAAAAATGTACTTAAGTAATTGAAGTAAAAAAAAAAAAAGTGCCTGAAATACTTTTTGACTAAACGTACAGCAGCTACAATGTCTGTCCACCATCTTCAGCGTCGTCTCTGCTTTAAAGTGACTCAACTCATCCAACCAATTCAAACCCAGGCAACTAGACTCTATTCACCGAAGAGCAAAATTTAGGATGAAAAGGATCCTCTGATTGGTTTCTTTTACTGAGGAATTGTCCTTTACATCTCCCTCCCACTTTTTAACTGCAAACATCAAATGTTACGAGGTAAAAATTGGCAAAACGATGACTTCAGTAAAAGTAACAAATGCTATTCGCTACTTCTTGACAAGTATGGAACCACCCCTGTCCCTCGCAAGAGCTCTTAAAACGTACTTAAGTGCAGTAATAAGATACGTTTTCTCAGGCCCCCTTTTTAGCAGGGTCCGGCTCAGTCAACCTCCTTAGCTCATAGGAATTGGAGGAGCAGCGGAGTTGGCGACATTTACGCGCCCTGGCATTCTTCATTTCGCACCTTTTGCTAAGCTGCGATAGCGGTTTTAGCACACGCAGAATCGGCGCGCACACTAGACGCTAACGCCAGCATTGAGCTGGTGTTGGTTCTAGCCGCGTAACATGGGTTTAGCGCGCGTTAAAATTCTGCGCGCGCTAAAAACGCTATCGCAGCTTAGTAAAAGGAGCCCTTAGTGTGGTCAGAAAGAACTCAATTTCCCCCATCCCTAACCACTTCGTTCATCCCTTCCCTGTCCCCAACTTTTTTTTGTTGTTTGTTTGTTTCATTGTTACCTACCAATTCCTTCCTTTCCTGATGTTTCAATGGTTGTCTTACTTTTTCTCCAAATCTCATGTTTTGTCTATTTTTTTCCCACCTACCCGGTTCATAGACAGTAATGCAGAAGACAAAGGCGGGCGCCGACAACTGAGCGCAAGACGGAGACACGCGCCGAAGAAAAAGACTGTTTTTAGGGGCTGCGACGGGGAGTTTTGTTGGGGAGCCCCCCCCCCCACTTTACTTAATACATATCGTGGCGGCATTGTGGGGAATTTGGGGGGTTGTAACCCCCCACATTTTAGTGAAAACGTAACTTTTTCCCTAAAAACAGGGAAAAAGTTAAGTTTTCAGTAAAATGTGGGGGGTTACAACCCCCCATAACGCGGCACGATCTGTATTAAGTAAAGTGGGGGGGGGGCTCCCCAACAAAACTCCCCGTTGCAGCCCCTAAAAACAGTCTTTTTCTTCGGCGCACTGCGCTCAGTGTCTGCTTGTGCCTTTGTCCCGGCGCGCTTTTGACTTGACACCCATCTACCCCATTTCATTTTTTTATTCTTGTTTAAAAAAAAAAAAAAAAAACCATTTTACTTCTTGTTACATTTTATTGTAAACCTCTTAGATTTACCTTGGTTTTATATTTGCGGTATATTCAATAAATTGAGCTTGAATTTCCCATGGCAGCAACGCTGCCATGGCTTGATAACAGCGAAGAGGGTGGACTGTTTATATATAATGTCAATGGAAAATAATGAAAACCCAGAGACATCTCTGGCTAGTGGCATTCTTTAGACATTAAAGACCCAGCTTTAGAAGGGTGCAATTAATCAGAAGAATTGTGCTGCCTTCGTTTCATTTTCTATAATTCCTTGTCTTTTCTTTCTTCTTTCGTGCGCAGGAGTTCTGGGCCACGGACGCAGAGCTCGTTCAGGATTTCATGTTCAGCTTCCTGCGAGACCCCTTGCGAGAGATCGAGGAGCCGTACTTCTCCCTAGATGAGGTAAGGCTGAGGGAAGCCTGATGGAGGACCCGCTAAACCTTCTTTTTCTCCCCAGAAAGAGGGTAGAAGCAACAGCCATTGCAAAGGGTGCGTTAGAAGGGTTGGGGAGGGCAGCGCCCTTCAGATTTAGTAAAGCGCATCACCGTAAAGCGAGAGAAGGCTGTGATTTTGGGAAGGATACCTTTTCCGAAGAGTCTCTTTTAAAATGGTTTTATAATTGAATATGGTGTTGCTGCAGTTATGGATGAGGAGGTGCAGTGATGATCCCCGTTCATCTCCTCGTAGGGCGTTTTCATTGGCGCAGTAACCATTAACCCGCATGGGGTTGTGGCTCGTGCAGGGGCATTTTCAGTATGTCTGAGCCCGATTTGGGGGCGTTTTGTAAAAAAAATGGACAAAAGTCCTGTAGAGAAAATGTCCATTTTCAAACCTTTTTTTTTTCTTCTGAAAATGGCCATTTCTATCTTTGTGAACCATTTTCTAAGAAAAAGTCCCAAAAATCTGCCATTGGGATGTAGAAGGGGCCAACATTCTTAAGACTGGCCATGCTGACCTCTGAGCAGAGCAGTGGCGCACCCTAGGGGGCACAGCAGTGAACTTCACATACATTTTTATGTTGTACACAGAACTGTACAACGAGGTGATGGAAGACCTGAGGTGATGGCAAATTTTAACCTTAGCTTTCCTCTCAAGTCTTCTCCATTCTGGTCTGCACAGAGTGGAATCTGAAACCCCTCTCTAATAGAGCCACCCCTGTATTAAGGACACAATACGAGTCCTTGTGCAGATGATGTGAACCTAGGTATGCCCCATATTCAGCCAGTGGCTGTCGGCGTTTTGCTGACTGCTGCCGGAGTTATGCCCAGAAATTCAGTGCCAGGCCATGGCATTGAATTTCCTGGATATAAGGAACCAGTGAAACCTAAGCCGGGTAAAGTGCAATATTCAACACTTAACCGGCCATGATGAACCGCGTAAAGATAGGACTGACTTTATTGCAGTTATCTTGGCCGGATAAATGCTAAATATTGGAGAAAGCAAGAGAGAGCCAGGAAACAGGCAGTGCTGTTGCTTTAAGTGGGCTTCTTTATTACCCAAAGAAAACTAGGAATTTGAAGTTCCTCTCTCTCTCTGCAGTTTCTTACCTTCCTCTTTTCGAAGGAGAACATGATTTGGGACTGCCGTCTGGACACCGTTGTCCCAGAGAACATGAGCAACCCTCTCTCCCATTACTGGATTTCGTCCTCACACAACACGTAAGTACGGAACAGGCCTCGGTGCTGTGACATCCTAGAGGTAGTTCTGCAACTGGTCACCTGCACTTACGCACTCCTTGCATGAGGGCACTGGGAAGTGGTATTTATGCAAACAATTGCACTACATTTTAATCTATAAGATAGCGTGGAAGTGCTGTAGGGCATAATTGGAAGGGAACCTAAATATGGGTGGCTCTCCAACTTACACATGCAGCATATAGACTATTGTATGTCTGCCGTTGACCTGGCAAAAATGGCTGCGCCAGTGTTCTATAAAGGAATTGGCGCAGCCGGATGCTGTTAGAGCGGAGGTGCCCTGTTACAGAATCATGTCCCAGCGTTTTGTGGTTGGTGTCGCCTCGTGGCCGGAGGATAGATCTCTGCCTTCCCTGTGGCAAAGATCCTCTCTTGTTGTGTCTGCCTCCCTGACCTCTGCTGTGCAAGGCTTTCCTTTCGCTGCCTCCTTCTGGAACAGCCAGGTACTGACCAGTTCAATTGAATAATGTCATGCCGCGGAAAGTGTATCCCACTCGAGCTTCAGCAGAGTTGCGGAGATAGAATTAAGCAAAGCTTCTACTTAAACGGGATTGCCGCAAGACTGGACAACAAGATCTCCAACCTTCTGACGACCACCCCAGACTACAAGACATTCAGAAAAGAAATAAAAACGATACTTTTCAAGAAATTCCTGAAGCAGCCCTAACTTCACGTACTCTTAACTCTAAAATTGACAAATGATCTACTCTTTACTTCACTAGTAATGACAATTGTGCTTCCATTGTTACCCCCTTTTAAATCTTTTGTAAGCCGCCTTACTCTTAAAAACCCGAGAAATGTCAAAAGATCTACTATTTACCTCTCTAGTAAATCAATTGTTCTCCCATTGTAACCCCCGTTTATTAATCTTTTGTAAGCCGCCTTGAACCGCAAGATAATGGCGGAATAGAAATCCCTAATGTAATGTAATTTAGCAAGGGGGGGAGAAAACAGCCATGGAACTCATGAAGAAAACCAAGTTGGAGCTGTTTATTGAATTGAAAATATCTTTTTGAAAAATATTTATATTAATAATGTTATATTGAGCACTTGATACTTTATATAATAACTAAGAAAAAGAAAATAAAGTTAAGGAAGAAACGGGACCAATGTGGATTGCAGCCCTGTGGGGTTTTTTTTCAAAGTCCAGTGGCAGTCTGCAGATCTCGTATAAGTAGAACCTTAATTCTATCTCTGCAACTCTGCTGAAGCTCGAGTGGGATACAGTGACGTGATTATTTAGTTTTGCACAGATATTAAGGACTGTTGGGCATTCAGCTGAAAGAACATGCATGCATTTGGCTGAAAAAAAAAAAATGCATGCACTTAAGATCTGGACTGTCTGCAGTTGAGAAACCCCTGAGGAAGCCTGTCAGGTTGCATAAGAGAAAATGGTTTTTGAGTTTGACATTTGGCCACTTAAGATTATGTATTTGATCATTTGAAAGCCTCTCTGGGCAAGTTCCTTAACCCTCCACTAGCTCAGCCCAGTAGGAACAGAGACAGTGCCTGTATGTAATAAATGTAGACTGCTTTGACTGTACCAGAGAAAGGCAGTATGTCAAAACCTTTTATCCTCGCTCTTATCCTTGTGGGTCACAAGCAGGAAAAAAATTCTATGCATGTTTTTTGACAGATGAAGGAAAAGTGAGGTTGTGAGTTCAATCCCAGCCTGCTCCCTGTGACCCTGGGCAAATCACCTAATACCTCCAACCAGCCCTTAAAGACATGCTGCGGATCCGCATGGTTTCTGCTGAGAGTCCGACTTCTCCTGTCTTAGATCCGGACTGCCTCTGTGCCACCCCTCTGGAATTCCCTCCCTGATTTTATAAGAAACCAAACAGTCATTCCCCCTGCTTGAAGACCTTACTTAAGGCTCAGTTCTTCACACACTATCTGTCTGAACCCGAAGAGTGATGTGGGCAATTGGGCTTGCTGAGACAGTTCATTGTTGACCGTAGCATTTTATTAATTTTTTTTTATTATTGTTGGTTTATTTTAGATTGTATGACTTGAGTGTGGTTGGGTGTACTTCTTTTCCTATTGATAACTGGTGGGGGGGGGGGTTCTCATTCTTATGGTTTTTTACTTTTATGTACCGTATTTTCGCGGATATAACGCGCACCATTGTAAAACGCGCACAGGGGTATAGCGCGCAGAAATCACGATGATATGTACAAAAACTTTTCTATACCGCGCTCAGGCATATAACGCGCATGCTGCCCGACTCTCCTTTCGCCCGCCCTGACTTTCCGTGCGCTGTCCCGACTCTCCGTTCACCCCCCTGACTTCCGTGCACTGCCCTGACTTTCCGTGCGCTGTCCCGACTCTCCGTTCACCCCCCCTGACTTTCCGTGCACTGTCCTCCCTTGAAGTCCTGTCCCCCCTTGAAGGTCTGTCCCCATCCTGAAAGCCTGATGCCCCCCCCCGACGTCCGATACATCCCCCCCCCCCGGCAGGACCACTCGCACCCTCACCCCGAAGGACCGCCGACTCCCCAACAATATCGGGCCAGGGGGAGCCCAAACCCTCCTGGCCACGGCGACCCCCTAACCCCACCCCGCACTACATTACGGGCAGGAGGGATCCCAGGCCCTCCTGCCCTCGACGCAACCCCCCCCCCCCCAACGACCGCCCCCCCCCCCAAGAACCTCCGCCCGTCCCCAACCGACCCGCGACCCCCCTGGCCGACCCCCACTACACCCCCACCCGCCTTCCCCGTACCTTTGTGTAGTTGGGCCAGAAGGGAGCCCAAACCCTCCTGGCCACGGCGACCCCCTAACCCCACCCCGCACTACATTACGGGAAGGAGGGATCCCAGGCCCTCCTGCCCTCGACGCAACCCCCCCCCCCCCCCAGCCGACCCGCGACCCCCCCCCCCCCCTTCCCCGTACCTTTGGAAGTTGGCCGGACAGACGGGAGCCAAACCCGCCTGTCCGGCAGGCAGCCAACGAAGGAATGAGGCCGGATTGGCCCATCCGTCCTAAAGCTCCGCCTACTGGTGGGGCCTAAGGCGCGTGGGCCAATCAGAATAGGCCCTGGAGCCTTAGGTCCCACCTGGGGGCGCGGCCTGAGGCACATGGGCCAAACCCGACCATGTGTCTCAGGCCGCGCCCCCAGGTGGGACCTAAGGCTCCAGGGCCTATTCTGATTGGCCCACGCGCCTTAGGCCCCACCAGTAGGCGGAGCTTTAGGACGGATGGGCCAATCCGGCCTCATTCCTTCGTTGGCTGCCTGCCGGACAGGCGGGTTTGGCTCCCGTCTGTCCGGCCAACTTCCAAAGGTACGGGGAAGGGGGGTGGGGGGGTCGCGGGTCGGCTGGGGGGGAGGGGGGTTTGCGTCGAGGGCAGGAGGGCCTGGGATCCCTCCTGCCCGTAATGTAGTGCGGGGTGGGGTTAGGGGGTCGCCGTGGCCAGGAGGGTTTGGGCTCCCTTCTGGCCCAACTACACAAAGGTACGGGGAAGGCGGGTGGGGGTGTCGTGGGGGTCGGCCAGGGGGGTCGCGGGTCGGCTGGGGGACGGGCGGAGGTTCTTGGGGGGGGCGGTCGTTGGGGGGAGGGGGTTTGCGTCGAGGGCAGGAGGGCCTGGGATCCCTCCTGCCCGTAATGTAGTGCGGGGTGGGGTTAGGGGGTCGCCGTGGCCAGGAGGGTTTGGGCTCCCTCCTGGCCCGATATTGTTGGGGAGTCGGCGGTCCTTCGGGGTGAGGGTGCGAGTGGTCCTGCCGGGGGGGGGGGATGAATCGGACGTCGGGGAGTCGGCCGGGCAAGAGGGCTTGGGCTCCCTCTTGCTCCGATCGTGGATGCGGGTGCGGGTGGGAGCGCGTGCGAGCGGTCGTTCGGGGTGGGGGTGCGAGCGGTCCTGCTGGGGGGGTGAATCGGGCGTCGGGCGGGGTGGGAACTATGTTTAAAAACTTTTCTATACCGCGCTCAGGCATATAACGCGCGAGGGGTATGCGCGGTACGTAAAATCACGTATAACGCGCGCGTTATATCCGCGAAAATACGGTACTCTGCTTCGATCTTTGGGTGGTAAAAGCGTTATAACAAATCAAAAAAATAATAATACTCCTTTCCTTTCTTGTCTGAAGGTATCTCACAGGAGATCAGTTCTCAAGTGAGTCTTCGCTGGAGGCCTACGCCCGCTGTCTGCGCATGGGATGCCGCTGCATTGAATGTGAGTCAGGTCTTTCCCCCACATAAGATAAAGATCCAGGACAGCCAGACTCCGGTGTTGGGCTGACTGTTTTCCCTAGGAAGCAACTTGCTTTCATCGCCTCTCCGGGGCTGTTCAGGGGTTTTGAAGGAGACTTGGCGAATTTTGCTGGGAGGTTTGATCCTTGAGTTGGGCTTTCATCTGTTTAAAGGACTTCTGCCTGTTGCTTGTGCCAGCCTGGTTCCCCCCTGAGTCACTTCCAGGTCATGGGTCCAGGAAGTGACATCAGAGGGAAATTCAATGCCGGCACAAGGAGCATGCTGGAAAAGCCACAGGCATTTAGGCCAAGAAAACTGGCATGTTAGAATGCTTGGCATTGGCGCTTAACTGATTGGCACCGATATTTTAGGCGACACATATGAGCGGACGCTGAAAAGTTCTTAGTCCACCGATTTTCCACTTTTTTCGCTCGGTTGGAAAAATATGGAACGAAAAAATCTGGACTAAGTGTATAGCCCTTGATTGAGATTGCCCCGACTTTGTTGGGCTGAGAACTTTTTCAGTGGCCCCTCGTATAGAATCGGGCCCTATCTGAATATCAATGGTTAACCTTCACTCTCCCCTTGTCTTCAACTCACCTTCTAACTCCAACCCACCTGCTAAGCGCCAACATCTTCTCTTTCCCTCTGTAATTCCCCCACCTGAGCACCGTGCATTGATGCACCTTCTTGTAAGCTCTTTTGAGCAGGGACTGGACTGTCTCTTCTATGTTTTCATGTTCAGGGCTGCGGATGTCTGGTTGCCCTATAGAAATGAGGAGTAGTAGTAATAGCATGGAATGTTGCTACTCTGACAGATTCTGGAATCTTGCAACTCTTTGGGAATTCCGAATAATAGCAACATTCCGGAATCCTGACTCCATACATCAGGCTCCGTCTCTGGCAGTCTTCAATTCCAAACTCCAACCTACCTTCTAAGCACCGATATCTGTCTTATTCCCCTACCTGAGCACTGTGTATAGATGTACCTTCTTGATTGTAAGCTCTTTTGAGCAGGGACTGTCTTATGTCTAGGAGTGTTCTAGAAATGAGAATTACTGTAGTAGTAGCCCTGCATAAGTGATTTAACCAGCCAGGACTCGTTTCTTGACAGCTAAATTGCTTTGAATATTGGCATCGTGGAGATGGTGTAGGGTATATGCACAAATTTATACCTTCTTCAAAGCAGGCATTTGCACATTTTTGGGTCTGGATCTCCTATGAAAGTGCGTAGGAATCTATGCTGTCCTCGGAAAACTTCTAACCAAGCTTGCTCCCAGTAGTATAAACCTGACCTTTTTTCTTGAGGTGACTGTTATTGTTATTTTTCCAGCATATTTACGCAGGCTGATATTTCAAATCTTGTTTGAGGGACAGCGTGTGGAGGGCTGGGCAGGGCAGTAAACAGTCTATTCTTATCCGATTGTTGCCTCATGACAATTCCCTTTGCTTTGTTTCCTGTGCTTTATTTTTAACAATGTTTCAACTTATTCCGTCTTTGTAACGTACTGCCGGTCACAGTTGGAGAAATGCCCCAGGGGCTGAAAGAGGGAAATCAGGTTGGCTTTAAGCCCTGAATTTCTAACAGGGCACTGGACCTGGGGCAAGCGGCCATGCTTGAAGAGTTTATTTAAAAACATTATTAGAAATTTGAAAGATTAAATAAATTAAAATACAAAATAATAAACATCAACAGGTGTGCCAAAGCTTCAAGGTTTTTTTTCCCCCCAATGTATATTAGCTGTTCACTTGGGCTCTTTGTTTTACAAAAACATAGTCACAAATGCACATTACAAAACAGACTTTACGTAAACCTAAAAGCACAAAATAAAACCAACTTCTACAAAATAAAACCTCCAACATTTAAGAAGTTTTTTCTACTCCAGTCAATCTTATTTTAATTATGCAGGTCTAAAACAAAAATTTAAACATTTTTTTTCACATTTAAAGAAATATTTAATAACACTGGATGCCAGCAAATAAGGACCAAAGCTTGGACTAGTGTTTCAGGTCAAATGTGTCTCTTCAGAGCTTATTCAAAGGAGCAAAATACCTTCTATGTAATATCAACATTTACCAACAGAGAAGAACTACTGCTGTTCCTTGTGAGCCCAATGGAGACTCATGGAGGCCATGAGAAAGCAATGTGGTAAACTGGATGAGCTCCTCTTGAGTCAGTTTTAATAAATTCCATGGATAAAATCATTGATACTCTGAAAAGTATTGGCCTCGACAATTTCTCCTATATTAGCAGTTGCTTCCCCAGTTGGTGGGGGTTAGTGATAGGGAATCTCCTCCTTCCGATGTCCCTCTGCCCGTAAACTCTCCTCATGTTCTATTTTCTACCTTCTGGGTCTTTTACCAATCTAGTTATTGATACCAGAGGAACTGATATGGGTACAGGAGGAAATAATTCCATCCGCTGAGCTAGTAAAGAGCAGTTTGTTATGACTTTAAAACCCTCTGGCCTAAATGCACTAAAGTCAGTGATCCTCAAACTGGTTTAGCAATGATCGGATTTGCCGACCCGATGCAGAAAACAGCTCACCGCATGGTTTTCTGCAGGCTCGCTCATTCTCCAATCCAGCTATGCAAATAAGCTCATTAATATTGAAATGCCATGTAAACTAGCAGAGCGATTGATGCTTTAACATGGCTTCCCAAGACCAGTTGCTTACCTGACCCACTGATAGAAAACATTTTTAACATGCCATACGGGGGGGGGGGGGGTGAGGGGAGGGTTTAATGGGCACTCACATAACATCTGTATCTATTGGAAAAAAAAGGTTTTGTGCCCCGAACAGCTGAGTGGCAGGAGACTGCTTTAGGACTTCCCCTGCCGGCTCTGCGCCTGTGTGAGATTCGCTCTCACAGCGATCAATCGGACGGGGATTGCTACAAACCTCCATGCAAGTCATTTGCATGCAAAATTTTTTGTGCATCAAAAGCTCTTTGAGAATGGGCACAAATAGGATTGGAGCGGACCCACACGGTCTTAGCAATCCTGTTTGCCCTCTGTGGATAATCGTTTGCAGAATTTAGCTGATTTGAAAGCTAGTACAGAGATGTGCATTTGTGAATGAAACGGGATTGCACCAAAATCATCTGTGATTAAACCATTTAATTTCTCTGACTGTGGGAACTTTCCAATATCCCCTTCTTGCTACTCCTTGGGTTTTGGCCAGGTACTAGGGACCTGGATTGGCCACCGTGAGAATGAGCTACTGGGCTTGATGGACCCGTTGGACTAGAAGAAGGCTAACGTCATTCCACTCCACAAGAAAGGCTCCAAGACAGAAGCGGCAAACTACAGACCAGTGAGTCTCACATCAATAGTGAGCAAACTAATGGAAACTCTTATCAAGCACCAATTAGATACGATCCTGAATGAAGAGAACCTACGGGATCCCCGTCAACATGGATTTACTAAGGGGAGATCCTGCCAATCCATCCTGATCAGCTTCTTTGACTGGGTGACGGGGAAGTTAGATGTTGGAGAGTCCCTGGACATCGTATACCTGGACTTTAGCAAGGCATTCGATAGCGTACCTCATCGCAGGTTGCTAAGCAAGATGAGTTCCATAGGATTGGGCGACACATTGACGAAGTGGGTTGGGAACTGGCTTGGAGGTAGGGTTCAAAGGGTGATGGTTAACGGCACCCCCTCTGCAATGGCGGAGGTGATCAGCGGGGTGCCCCAGGGCTCTGTCTTAGGCCCGATACTATTCAATATCTTTATAAGGGACTTGGCAGAAGGGGCTCCGAGGTAAGATAACATTATTTGCCGATGACGCCAAACTAAGCAATGTAGTGGGCAAAAGTACAATAGAAAAAAATTCAATGCCCGACAATATGATGCACGATCTACTCTTACTAGAGACCTGGTCTAAGACATGGCAGCTCAGCTTCAATGCCAAAAAATGCAAACTTATGCACCTGGGTACCCAAAATCCATGCAGGACTTATACCCTTAATGGCGAGATCCTAACAAGAACGGTAGCAGAACGGGACTTAGGGGTGATCGTCAGTGAGGACATGAAGGCTGCCAATCAAGTGGAGCAAGATTCTTCCAAGTAAAGACAAATCATAGGTTGCATACGCAGGGGTTTCGTCAGCCGTAAGCCTGAAGTCATTATGCCTCTGTATAGATCCATGGTGAGACCCCACCTGGAATACTGTGTGCAATTCTGGAGGCCGCATTACCGTAAGGATGTGCTGAGAGGCTGGAGTCGGTCCAGAGAATGGCCACAAAGATGGTCTCGGGACTGAAGGATCTCCCGTACGAAGAACGGTTAGATAAATTACAGCTATACTCGCTCGAGGAGCGCAGAGAGAGGGGAGACATGATCGAGACGTTCAAGTATCTCACGGGCCGCATCGATGCAGAGGAGGATATTTTCTTTTTCAAGGGTCCCACGGCAACAAGAGGACATCCGTGGAAAATCAGAGGCGGGAAACTGCGTGGTGACACCAGAAAATTCTTTTTCACCGAAAGGGTGGTTGATCGCTGGAATAGTCTTCCACTTCAGGTGATTGAGGCCAGCAGCGTGCCTGATTTTAAGGCCAAATGGGATCGACACGTGGGATCTATTCGCAAAGTAAAGGCAGGGGAGGGTCAGTAGGGTGGGCAGACTGGATGGGCCATGGCCCTTATCTGCCGTCAATTTCTATGTTTCTATGACCATTGGTCTGACCCAGTAAGGCTATTCTTATATTCTTATGTGAACCAAGTATAGGACAATTAAGCCATTGTGACATCATTGATGAGGTTGGCTCTGAGGCACTGTGGAATGAGGCATTATGACATCATAATCTCAGCTCTGGAATGTTGCTCTCATTGGGGTTCCGGAATCTTGCTATTCTTTGAGATGCTGGAATGTTGCTACTCTTTGGGTTTTGGACAGGTACTAGGGACCTAGATTGGCCACAGTGAGAACAGGCTACTGGGCTTGATGGACCATTGGTCTGACCCAGTATGGCTATTCTTATATTCTTATGTGAACCAAGGACAATTAAGCCATTGTGACATCATTGATGAGGTTAGCTCTGAGGCATTATGACATCACAATCTCAGCTCTGGAATGTTGCTCTCATTGGGGTTCCGGAATCTTGCTATTCTTTGAGATTCTGTATGGAATGTTGCTACTCCTTGGGTTTTGGCCAGGTACTAGGGACCTGGATTGTCCACCCTGAGAATGGGCTACTGGGCTTGATGGACCTTTGTTCTGACCCAGTGGGGCTATTCTCAGGTTCTTCATGAGAGGTTTCTAATGTAGAACGGTGGAAGACGATAGCTGGATTGGAATCAACAGAGTCATCTTGTCTGTCTTAAGTTGTGTAATTTCGCAGTTGAAGCAGCTGCTAAGCTGACATCACAAAAAGAAATGATTAGGATGAAGAGATTTGCGTTCACGACCATCAAATTATTCTACTGAAGGAAGCAAATCCAGCTTTTGAAATTCAGATTCTATTTGACTGAGAATAATTAATAGCTTGCATTTTAGCAATTTTCAATTAAATAGACTGAAGAGTGTCGTATGTTGGCGAAGGATTTGCCTTTAATTTCTAAAGCTGTTTTTATATTCCTACCTGAAATCAAAAGAATGCAAGGTCAGAGTTAACTGCTGTGAGAGATCTTAATTTAAACTGCCTTATTAGAGGCATCTGTTGGAGCCTCTTTATATTTTAAGTAAAGTGTTAATTTCATGTATATCTGGATTTGACAAAATACTTTAGAAATAAGATAAATTTTCTCTAAACGTTCTAGAGCAGTGGTTCTCAAGTTTTTTTTATTCCGAAAGAGGTTCGTGTAAAGATCAAACTAAGATGTGTATATTATTGCAGCCATCTCAATTAAGGAAATTTTTGCAGGGAAAAGAGGGCTAAACATTTAGTTTCAATATTGGATTTGTTGCGGAACCTGAGCTCCCTTCAGTTATTCCGCAAACAACTGAAAACCTGGCTTTTCAGCAAATTGTAACTCTATCCTTCCCCCCTTTTTTTTTCCTTCCCCTCTTTTTTTTCTCCCCCCTTCTTCACATAAGTTCATGTAATCCTTTTTTTTTCTTCTTCTCTACCCACTATTTTAAGTTCTTGTAAACCGTGTCGAGCTCCATTCTCATGGAGATGATGCGGTATATAAACTTAAGGTTTAGATTAGATTAGATTGAAATGTAGCTCTGGTTTATAGGTACTAAGGAAAGTTTATCTTAGGTTGTTTTTTTTCATTTCCACTTGACCTTCTCTAATGGTGGAAGAAATTTCTTCTTTGTATCTTTTTTTCCCCAAAAATTGTTTTTAATCATACAATTCTAAACAGAACAGTACCGTGCAAACAAAGATAAACAACATTTAATTTACAGATCTTTCTAGCCCACAAAACTTGAAGGAGATACCTTAATTTCACATCAAATTATAAAAAAAAATAAACAACTCAGGTTATATCCAAGTTGAAACAACTCTAGTGCTTTAACTTTTACTCCCATTAAAGACCAGTGACCAGCTTTATTTCACTTTTTCTTTTTCACGAAAACTTAGAAATTGCTGAAGCTGAGTGGTATTATAATTTTTAAAAATTGTGTAAATTTTTACTAATTATTATACCTCCTATTTGGATACTTTACCCTCTATGATAAAAAGCCAGGTGCTCAATCGCTTGCGGAAGCCAGTAGTTCTTTCTTTGCCAGTGGGTTGAGGGGTGGGGTCTTGGGGGGTGGAGGGTGGGGGTGGTAGGGGGGTATTTGGGTTGGGGAAGGGTGGGCGGGGTTCCTCTTGGGGGGTGGAATGGCTGGGTCCAAGCTATCAGAACACAGGCCTGGACTCTACCTGTATTCATGGTTCTTTTTGTTGGTTGTTTGATACTAGTTTTGTATTGGAAAATGTGATTTCTGCTTCTTGCGTGTATTTTGTCTTTTGAATAAACAGTTTAACAAAAAAAAAAAAATTGTGTAATGATTCTTAAAAAATAAAAAGTTAAAACATTAATTTTAGCAAGATAGATTTTTGGGAATAAGTTGGGTATGGATGGTCCATTAGAATGCATCTTTATAGGTGACAGATTTTGTTCAAGGAATATGGGGGTATTTTATCTCTCTCTACCGTACATTGAAATTGGACGTAGACCGAGAAGGCAGGTGTACTTATGGGAGAGAAACACAAGTAATGTTTTGTCATGTCTTTTTGTTACAGTGGACTGTTGGGATGGGCCGGATGGGATGCCGGTGATTTATCACGGACACACCTTAACCACCAAAATCAAGTTTTCAGAAGTTTTGTATACCATAAAAGAGCATGCTTTTGTCACATCCGAGTAAGTACAGACACTGCAAGTGGGCTGAAATGTAATAAGCTTGTTTCCTAGTCAAAATTGCATTGGTTTGGCTTCAGGCAGTGCCTTCCGTCAAAATAGGATTCAAATGTACAGGTGGCTCTTCAGTAGGATTACCAAACGTCCGTGAAAAAACAGACGTGTCCTCGGGTTTTTCAGAACCCGGCATTTGTCCGGGATTTGGAAAGCCCCGACGAACTCCAGCCACATATGGAGGGCCCTGAGCATGCGCGTTTAGGGTGTCACACTTTCACGCATGCTCCAGGCCCTCCATAGATGACCAGAGCTTGTTGCAGAAGAGAGGAGACTTGCTGGGGGGAGGGGGGGGGCGGAGGTGGAATGGGGTGGGGTTATGTGTCCGAGGTTTTCCTTTGTAAAACATGGTAATAGGCGCATGAGATCTCTCGGAGAGAGAAGGAGATAATGGTTACTGTGGATGGGCAGACTAGATGGGCCATTTGGCCTTTATCTGCCATCATGTTTCTATGTTTCTATAACTATAAAGCTCTATGACCTCATAATGCAGGTGTAAAGAGCCTTAGTCTATAGGAAGAGAAGATGCAAATGTTGAGAGCCTTAGCCAATAAGGAGAGGAAGTGACAGTGGATGCTGCGGATGGGCCATTTGGCCTTTATCTGCCATCATGTTTCTATGTTTCTATAACCATAAAGCTCTATGACCTCACAATGCAGGTGTAAAGAGCCTTAGCCTATAGGAAGAGGAGATGCAAATGTTGAGAGCCTTAACCAATAGGGAGAGGAGGAGATAGTGGATGCTCTGGATGGGCCATTTGGCCTTTATCTGCCATCAGGTTACTATGTTTCTATATTGGCAAATGGCACCTTCTGATACCTTGACGTCCAGAGTGGAGCAGGCTGGAAGGATTTGGGTTGTTTTTCCTACTGCCATCCAGTTAGCTTTCAGTAAATAACTGATGCTCAGAGCATTAAGGCAGTTTATTCAGTGTCATTCTGTGGCTGTGGTAATGAACTGCAGACTCTTAACTTTCTACAATGCCAAACCTCTTGAAGAAAATTGCCACGACTGTCAGGTCCTAGTTACTTAAGTTTTGCACATGGAAAGAGTGCAAGAAGAAGAGCCAAGGACATAACGTCCTTGAAAGTTCAGTGGCTCTTCCATCAGTGTGCTGGTAACTCCCCTCACTAGGGCATTCTCCTTCATAAGAACATAAGAACAGCCTTTCTGGGTCAGACCAATGGTCCATCAAGCTCAGTAGCCTGTCCTCATGGTGGCCAATCCAGGTCACTAGAACCTGGCCAAAACCCAAGGCATAGCAACGTTCCAGAATCCCAGAGAGTAACAAGATTCTAGAATCCCAAAGAGTAGCAACATTCCATACAGAATCCCAAAGAGTAACAAAAGATTCCAGAACCCCAAAGAGTAGCAACATTCCATACAGAATCCCAAAGAGTAACAAAAGATTCCAGAACCCCAAAGAGTAGCAACATTCCATACAGAATCCCAAAGAGTAACAAAAGATTCCAGAACCCCAAAGAGTAGCAACATTCCATACAGAATCCCAAAGAGTAACAAAAGATTCCAGAACCCCAAAGAGTAGCAACATTCCATGCTACCGATCCAGGGCAAGCAGTGGCTTCCCCCATGTCTTTCTCAATAACAGACTATGGACTTTTTCTCCAGGAAATTGTCCAAACCTTTCTTAAAACGTTATCTGCTCTTACCACAACCTCTGGCAACACGTTCCAGAGCTTAACTATTTCCTCCTAATGGCTTTAAAAGTATTTCTTTGTAACTTCATTGAGCGTCTCCCTAGTCTTTTACCCAGCATGCTTCACCTGTTCTTCAGCGCCACTCCTCGTACCTGGCACTCACCTAGGTTGCACAGTGCAAAAGTGTACGATGCTCTGCTTTCCCCACCAGGTATCCGGTCATCTTGTCAATTGAGGATCACTGCAGCATCTCTCAGCAGAGGAACATGGCTCAGTTTTTTAAAAAGGTCTTTGGAGATATGCTACTCACCAAACCTGTGGACATTTCAGCTGACGGGCTGCCATCCCCCAACCAGCTACGGAGGAAAATCCTGATCAAGGTGAGAGGCCTCAAAAATGCACAGAAAGCAACGAGCTGAGAGTCAGGGAAGCCTTTCGGCCTTTAGGCTATTGGGATAGTCACTTATTCTAAGCACTTTAGTTAACTGTAACATCCTTCATTTGTCAATCTGTCAGAAAAACATCAAGAGGTTGTAAGTTATTCAAAATATCGCTGTTCCTTGAGATAGACAGCTGTAAGGCCAAACAACACCTTGTAACATGCTAAGATCTGATATAGGCAGAGCTCACCAAATGCTCTTTTTTTTCCTCCATCTGTCTGTCCTAAGCCAACCCATTTTCCCAAGTATGAAGCTCCTACACTTTCTGTTTCGGTAGCACAAGAAATTGGCAGAGGGCAGTGCATACGAAGAGGTGTCATCGTCCACCGTGTACTCCGAGAATGACATCAGCAATTCCATTAAGAATGGAATCTTGTATCTCGAAGATCCCATCAACCACGTGAGTCTGTGCTCTTGGGGCACAGAGAGTGCGGTACCTTCAGAAAATGGGGAAGGAGAGAGATGAGGAGGAGTTGGGGGGGTATCTTTGCCAGAAGTGGACAGATACAATGGGAGTACCTCCAGAAGAGTGGAAAGAACAGCCAGCACCACTGCAGAGGGCGGGCAAGGAGAGCAAGGCTGGAGTTGGTGTGCCATGCTATCATTTTGAGTCTGGGAGCCAAAATGAACTTGGGGATGCGCACTGCAGCACCCCACTAAGATCAGGGCAGTGGTGAGATTGGGGACATGGGCAAGGCCCCAGCAAGACTGGGACATATGGGCTACAGGGAAATGGTGAGCTCTGGAACATGGGTATGTGGACTATAAACGAAGTGGGATACAAAAAGCAAGCCCCATGTGGAAACAAGTGGGTTAGGAAATGTCCACTTCGACCAGCGGTAGCTTAAATGAGTCAATATTAATAATATTGTTAATAATGAAAATGTAATTTTACTTTTTCATTCTTAACATTTTTTTTATTATTATTGCTATTATGTTTGTTAGTTTTCTGATTGGTTCCTTGTGTTAATTCATCCATCAGATGTCGATTATACCCCTGAGGCAGGCTCAGAAGCTGAAACACCGACCGTGTCGGGTCCATGACACACAGTGAATATATGATAAAGACTGTTACATTAACATTTTAATAAATATTGACCCCTGGTTGATGTGTACATTTGCTAACCCCACTCGTACGATTTAGGCTATAAATTAAGAGCAAGCTTCGGGGAGAGGGGTTGACATGCGCTGCAGCGAGGTTGAGAGCAGGATTGTCAGCCTGAAGGATATTCTTAAGGGTAGTCAAAAGAGGCTCAGTCGCATTGATTTTCACCACAGTCTCCTCGCTCTTTCTGCAGGAGTGGTATCCCCATTTCTTTGTTCTCACCAGTAACAAAATCTATTACTCGGAGGAAACGAGCAGTGGCCAGGGGAGCGAGGATGATGAGGAACAAAAGGAGGTAAGGCAGAGCAGCTCTTTGGCTTTGCTTTGTTCGGAAAGCTGGTGTCATTTTTGGAGTCTCTGTGAGATTCCTCCAGCTACGAACCAAGAGATGTTCTGGAATTTGTAACTGCATAAAACTATTGGTGTTACTTGGGGGTAAGTCACTTTGTTCCCCACCCCTACCGCTCCACTCATTTCAGGGCTTAGAAATCCTGTCGTTGACCTTGCATTACTTCCCAAGGACTTTGGTTGAGTGTCCTTAGAAACCTATGGCAGACATGAACCTTGGCTTCTCTCGTGTAGGTGAGGAACAGTGCGGAGCTTCATTCGGCGGAGAGGTGGTTCCACGGGAAGCTGGGAGCTGGCCGAGATGGGCGTCAGATTGCAGAGCGGCTCCTCGCAGATTACTGCATCGAAACAGGGGCCCCGGATGGCTCTTTCCTGGTGCGTGAGAGCGAGACCTTCGTTGGAGACTACACTTTGTCTTTCTGGTAAGGCTGGTTAATAGTACAGGTAGAAGGCGCAGATCGCTGCGTGATTAACCCTCATCCTGTTTCTGCAGGACGAAGACCAGCTCCCTCCCACCTCCTACAGATGGCAAACCTAGTCAGCAAATCCATGGTGCCACTTGACTGCTGATGCCATGGAGCCAGGTGTCCCCAGAATATGTTCCTTTCCTATTAAGTTCATTAGATTGCCTTAAAATTTTTTTTAATGTACTGTAAACAATTTATTCAAACAAACAAGGTAAGCGCTTTTACAATGATACAAAAATTTGGTACATAAACAGGGAGCTAAGCCCAAATAACCGTTACAAGCAAAAGAGCAGGAATATAGGCGTTGGTTCTGACACCCCAGACTCGACATACAAAATTACCCCCCTAGCCAACTCCCCCCTCCTTAGCAAGGAATAGAACGCCTTAAAAATTTTAATGCACAGAAAATCAATTTTATGTGTTAATCTAAGATTTAAAGTGTGCTTATTTAATAAAACATTTTTGAATGAAATGAAGCAAAAAAAAATCCCCAAACTGAGAAAACGAACGGAATGTTTCATGTGTGCTCATCCCTAGATCCTGCCTTAATATGTGAAAAGTCTTTGCGACGGTGAATGCTATTTTCCTGAATACCTGATAACTGACTGAGAGAGAGTCCTCGGCAGCCCCCCCTCTCACCCAACTGCTGCTTATTTTATTTCCAGGCGCAATGGGAAGGTCCAGCATTGCCGCATCCACTCCCGGCAGGAGGCGGGAAGCCCCAAGTTCTTCCTCACGGACAACCTTGTGTTTGAAAGTCTCTACGCTCTGATCACTCACTACCAGCAAGTGCCTCTGAGATGCAACGAGTTTGAGATGAGGCTTACGGAACCTGTACCTCAAACCAATGCACACGAGAGCAAGGAGTGAGTGAGCCCAGGAAAGGGGGAGTGAAACGATGGGATGTGAAGTCAAGCGTTGGGGGGGGGGGGTGGTCTCAGGATGCTGAGTTGCAGATTGACTGGTTGTAAAATTTGAGATTCTGTTAAAATAAGCATAAATGGGATAGAAACATGGCGGCAGGTAAAGGCCAAATGGCCCATCCAGAGCATCCACTATCTCCTCCTCTCCCTATTGGCTAAGGCTCTCAACATTTGCATCTCCTCTTCCTATAGGCTAAGGCTCTTTACACCTGCATTGTGAGGTCATAAAGCTTTATGATTATAGAAACATGATGGCAGATAAAGGCCAAATGGCCCATCCGCAGCATCCACTATCTCCTCCTCTCCCTATTGGCTAAGGCTCTCAACATTTGCATCTCCTCTTCCTATAGGCTAAGGCTCTTTACACCTGCATTGGTCATAAAGCTTTATGATTATAGAAACATGATGGCAGATAAAGGCCAAATGGCCCATCCGCAGCATCCACTATCTCCTCCTCTCCCTATTGGCTAAGGTTCTTAACATTTGCATCTCCTCTTCCTGTAGGCTAAGGCTCTTTACACCTGCATTGTGAGGTCATAGAGCTGCCCATCCGCAGTAACCATTATCTCTTCCTCTCTCTGAGAGATCCCACAAGCCTATCCCAGGCCCTCATGAATTCAGACAGTCTCTGCTTCCACCACCTCTTCCGGGAGACTGTTCCACACATCTACCACCCTTTCCATAAAAAAGGGATGATCTTATAAAGCTTTTTCCAAACATAAGAAATGTGCCTGCTTTTACGAGATTTGTGGATGGGCATTCCTGGGGTGAAGTGTGGGCAACAGCAGAGGTGACATTATAATGTACTTACAAGGGTAATTCTCACAAGGGCCCCTAAAGTTAACGTCCACTCAGTACCCGATGTAAATATTCACGCTGAGGGTAGTTGGGGGCATAAGCGCTAACATTCTGGAACCCGCCCCTGACCCATTCACGCCCCTCCCTGCAGTTGTGTGCTGTGGATTTTGCACACCCTGTTTGTAGAATTCTAACTAAGGACAGTTAAGCACCTGACTGTGACTTCATGCAAATTAGCACCAATTAAAGCCAATTACCTGTGTAATTGACACTGCTCTATAACTTGCACGCTTCTAGAATTAGGGGATCAATATATAGTTACTCACACTTCAGAGCAGGTGTGGATTTCTGTGTGGGCATTTCGGCACTGCTGGGACTGGTCCTGGGGGGGGTCTGTTTTATAAAGACCCGTAGACATCTGTGCTATCTTGAAAAGAGGCACCATTTTTGTATCTTCAATTTAGGTTGTTTGTCATAACATGAAACCCAAAGTGCTGTCTGAAACAGGAAGTGTGTATAATCACAGTGAGATTTGTTTCCGATTGCCTTGAGTACCTGATTGTTAAAACCGCTTAGATAACCTTGATAGGCGGTATATAAAATCCTAATAAACTTGAAACTTGAACTTGAAACTTTTACAGATGGTACCATGCCAACCTGACACGGGCACAGGCAGAGCACATGCTAATGAGAGTGCCACGTGATGGGGCCTTCCTGGTACGCAAGAGAAGTGAACCCAATTCTTACGCCATCTCCTTCCGGTGAGCTTGGGGTGCCGGAGGGGGGGAGGGATGTGCTTGAGGACAGACCTAGGTGTTGTGTAACGGCTCACAGCTAATACAGAGCAAAACCTATTCAGAGCAGAAGCAGATTCCATTAATCTCCGTCTTCTCCCTGTGATGTTCAGCTTCCATATGTAAGAAAACCTTTTCCCTCTCCTCACCCTGTTATTTCTCTTTGTCTCTACTCTCTCACCTTGCAGCGTCCTTTCTTTGATTTGCTCTTTTCCTTCTCTCTTTTCCTTTTCCTTCTCCTTCTCTCTTTTCCTTCTCCTTTTCCTTCTCTCTTTACCTTCACCTTTTCCTTCTCCTTCTCCTTCTCTTTTCCTCTCCTTCTCTCTTTCTCTTCTCCTTCTTTCTGTCTTTTCCTTTTCCTTCTCTCTTTTCCTTCACCTTCTCCTTCTCTTTTCCTCTCCTTCTTTCTCTCCCTTCTCCTTCTCTCTTTTCCTTCTCCTCCTCTCTTTTCTTTCTCCTTTTCCTCTCCTTCTCTGTTTTCCTTTTCCTTCTCCTTCTCTCTTTTCCTTCTTTCTCTCTTTTCCTTCTCCTCTCTTTTCCTTCTCCTCCTCTCTTTCTCTCTTCTCCATGCTCTTCCTTTCTCTTCTCTCTCCTCTCCGTTTCCTCCCAGGAAAATTGTAGCAGAACTGTGATAACAACACAAGGATGAGTCTGTTTTGTGTGTGTTTTCTTTGCACACAGCCCATCTTTTTGTGTTGCTTTATGCTTGTATTCTAAAACTAGTGCTCAGAGCACATGTCCCCAGCCTAGAAACAGGGGAATGTTTGTACTCCTTTTCCTTCTGCCTCATTCGTGGTGTAACGTTGGGTGAGGCGCTTAATCTCCCTGTGCATTAGGACACGGAAGTGCAGCAAAACATGCTTTCTGGCGCTGACGTAGCTTTACTGTCCCCTTCCAGGGCGGAGGGGAAGATTAAGCACTGCCGGGTTCTGCAGGAAGGACAGACTGTTTTCTTGGGGAGCTCAGAGTTCGACAGCCTGGTAGACCTGATCAGTTACTATGAGAAGCATCCGCTCTACCGCAAGATGAAGCTGCGGTACCCCATCAATGAAGAAACGCTAGAGAAAATTGGCACGGCGGTGAGTAGGGGACATATTTGAAACTAGGGCTGGCGCAGCTCAGGGATGGCAGTACTTGGCGATACACTCCTCCCTCCGTATTCGTGGAGGTTGGGGGCAGAGCCGGCCCGGGAATATGGAAAATTTGTGACTAACTTTTGGGCCGACTCTGACCCACCCCCGCCTCCCTGCTGTGTCTCTGGCCATGCCATGGACCATACCTGATCTTCCTACCCTGCTGCCACGTGCAGAGCCATCATTGAAAATGGCTGCCGTGAGTTCCCGTTGTAGTCTCGTGAGACCACGGGAACTCACAGCAGCCATTTTTGATGACGGCTCTGCACGGGGCAGGAGGGTAGGAAGATCGCTCCTGCCCAGCGTCACCGCTAGACCACCAGGTAAGGTCCGTGCACGGCCAGGCGGTCGGCGTGCAGCACGAAGTTGCCACCAGAGCTGTGTCCACGGCTGAGGGCTGTGCTCCTGGGTCAGCTCCTCACCTCCGATTGCCAACTCCTCCTCCTCCTTGCCCCGATCCAAGTCCTGGGGCCAGTTCTGGTTGATACGGGCTGCCTCCGAGCGATTCACTAAGGGGAGGGGGCCCGGGCCAAAAAACCGCGAATATTCGAAACCGCAAATACGGAGGGAGAAGTGTAGTAGGTTAATGGAACAAATTAAAACCAGCAGTACAGATGGAGGTTGGCCGCAAGTGGTTAGAGAAGACGATATTGTAGGATGACACATAATTGAAGAAGCAGTATTTATTTGGTTAAGACCTGACGTGGCCCATGTTTCGGGGGATGACCTGCTTCAGGTAAGCAGATGTATTAAAATGACAAAAAAAAATCTCAACAAATGTGATCATAAAAACATATACAGTCAAACCTCACCCCCCCTCCCAACGGCCCAAAGCCTTACCTTGAGCGGACAGGACACCGGCACGCAGTACCAACCCACAGGATGTGCCAGTGCCGAGAGAGCCTGCCGCTGATCTCTGCTGGGCTGCTGCGGGGCCTTGAGAATCTGTGCATGCCCAAGGCCTTCTGGCTCCCACTCAAGGCCCAGCAAAGATGCACGGCAGGCTCTTTTGGCACTGGCATGTCCTGTGGGCATGTCCTGTGCCGGTGTCCTGTCTGCTCAAAGTAAGGGTTTGGGCCGCAGCGGGGGTGGGGGGGGCGCGAAGCCAGTTACCAGGGGTGGGGTGGGGTGGAAATGCGCCAGTAGCCTAGGGGGGTCTTTTTGGGATGGAAACGCATGCCGATGGCATCGGGGAGGAGGAGATCTTTTTGGGATGGGGTGGGGTAGAAGTGTGCCAGTGGCATCGGAGGGGGGGGTCTTTTTTCAGATGTGGAACAAATCATCCAAGTTTCCCTTACTTTGTATAGGGAAACTCGCTTTGATATACGAATTTGCTCACAAACCAAGGTTCTACTGTATATATAAGCAGACAATAAAGCAAATAGTTTATATTCAAATTAAAAAATAAGCATTAAAATTTAAAAAGTACGAGCTTTTAAGCAAACTGTGTAATGAAACATAAAAACACAAGTGCACTATCTTATTTCATATACAGTACTTGTGTTTTTGTGCTACGCTGTGTAGAGTTTGCATCTTATAATTTTTAGATTAAACTTTGCTTTTTGTCTATGTGCACATATGTGTTTTTATGATTACTTTTGTTGAGACGTTTTTGTCATCTTGGTAACTTATGGTCAGCGTCACTTGCTTTTGTTTAGCTGGTAAAGACTCATTTCTGAGGGATGGGCCACACGCTTGCCCCTCGGTCATTCAGTGAGCTCTGAGGTATTGCAGCCAATAGACTGTAAATTTCTCATCCTGTTCTTTACAGGAACCAGACTACGGAGCTCTCTATGAAGGGCGAAACCCAGGCTTCTATGTGGAGGCCAACCCCATGCCAACATTTAAGGTAAAAGAGTGTCCTCTGTTGTTTGACAGGTCTCCTATATGGAAAACTGGAGACCTGAGACCAGACAGAGGGAGGGAACTAGACACGGCAGAAAGATGGTGTAGATTTCAGAACAAACAGGAGAATGTCTTGCGCAGAGCCTGGTCCGTTTCCTCCTTCAGACCCTGATCCTGAATGTTCTGGGCATTGGCCTTATGACAAGTGAACTTAAGACTAGCCAATGGTCAATCTAGCCCAGTGTCCTGTTTCACATGTACCTGGCAGAAACCCAAAGAGTAGCAACATTTCAGAATCTGAAAGAATAAGTAAGATTGTGGAATCCCCAAAGAGTAGCTAGATTCCATACTGCGATCCCAAAGCAAGCAGTGGCTTCCCCTATGTCTGTCTCAATAGACTATAGACTTTTCCTCCATGAACTTGTCCAAACCTTTTTTTAAACCCGTCTACGTTAGCCACTGATACCACATCCTCTGGCAACGCATTCCAGAGCTTAATTATTCTCTGAGTGATAAAAATATTTCCTCCTATGTTTTAAAAGTATTTCCCTGTAACTTCATTGAGTGTCCCCCTAGTCTTTGTAAATCTTGATGCAGTAAAAAATCGATCCACTTGTACCCGTTCTACTCCACTCAGGATTTTGTAGACTTCAATCCTATCTCCCCTCAGCCGTCTCTTTTCCAAGCTGAAGAGCCCTAACTGTTTTAGTCTTTCCTCATACAAGAGGAGTTCCATCCCTTTATCATCTCGGTTGCTCTTCTTTGAACCTTTTCTAATTCTGCTATATCTTTTTTTTTTGAGATATGGTGACCACAATTGAATGCAATACTCAAGGTGAGGTTGCACCATGGAGTGATACAGAAGCATTATAATATTAGATTTATTTACCATACTTTTTAGTTAGCAAATATACATTTACATAGGTAAATAGCTTTCAAAAGTTGTTCCCCTCCCGTCATTTCATGTCCTGTATCTGACACATGTCCTGTTATCCTGCAGTGTGCTGTCAAAGCCCTGTTTGACTATAAGGCCCAGAGAGAGGATGAGCTGACTTTCACAAAAAATGCTATCATCCAGAATGTGGAAAAGCAGGAAGGAGGCTGGTAAGTCAGGAAGCGCAGTGTCCAAAAGTTGGCAAATCAAATTAAATAAAATAAATTCCTAGTTTGGAAGTGTTTTTCTGTTTTCAGAAGTCAAAATTGCTTGGATTTTGAAGAATTAAGATTTTCTCGTAAGTGGATAGAACACCTCTTCTCAGAGCTTTAGTGATGCTCCAGATCCTGGATGTCATCAACTTTGGCTTTAAAACTGAGTTGGCTAAACCACAAGTCAATGTAAACCCGAGTTGGGTGTTATGGAGAGGTACTAAGGATCTCAAGTGCTCACAGCTATAAGCCTCATATGTTTTTCAAGCTAATAACTACAAAGTGAACTATCATCGGTCCCATATATTTTCCTTATTGATTGATTGATTTCAATTTTTTCTCTCAATTTTTATCAAAAAAATTTTAATCTTTTAAATATTTTCAATGTTTTAAATACTTTACAGGTCTTATTTTGTATTTGTATAATGATCTTCATCTGTTAAGCTATATTCTCCCACTATAGAATATAATTATGAAGTATGATGGCGATCGACACGGTAGTCACTTTGTGTTTTTGAAATCTGTAGTCTCCTCACTATTTTGTTGAAATTTGACTGTATAGTGCCGATGGTATAAACAGTGCTATTGCTGGTGCTTTCCCTGATGAAGCTCTTCTAAATGTAATATGAGCGAAATGGAGATCTTCCGTCGTGAAGCTAAGTACGTCATAATTATATTCTATAGTGGGAGAGTATGGCTTAACAAATGAAGATCAATATACAAATACAAAATAAGACCTGTAAAGTATTTAAAGCATTGAAAAGATTTAAAAGATTAAAAATTTTTTGATAAAAATTGAGAGAAAAAATTGAAATCAATCAATCAATAAGGAGAATATATGGGACCGATGATAGCTCACTTTGTAGTTATTAGCTTGAAAAACATATCAGGCTTATAGCTGTGAGCGCTTGAGATCCCTAGTACCTCTCCAAAACACCCAACTCGGGCTTACATTGACTTGTGGTTTAGCCAAGTCTCAAAGATTTTAGTGTGTTTCACAAGAGTTTAAAGGATTACTGGTGTTTAAAACTGAGTTGCCAAGATATACGGTTTCAGGAGGGAGTCTCTTTGATCATCCTTGATTTTGAATGTATGTTTCAAAGTAGTATGGGATTTGTAGTCCCTGATTCTACCTATTGAAATCAGTACTGCAGGTCCCATAATGCATCAGGGTAGGGTTGTCAGAAATCCAGGAAGGGGCTGAAATCTCCATGATGATCGCAATAGGCAAGAGATAAAAGTACTCTGAAGGGAATAATTATGGAGCTTTTTATCACCTATAGATATCCCCACTGGGTCAACATTTTTTTTTTTGTTTTCTTCTTACCCAAGGTGGAGAGGAGACTACGGTGGAAAGAAGCAGATGTGGTTTCCGTCCAATTATGTGGAGGAGATAGCTAGTCCTACCGAGCTCGATCCTGGCAGGCAGGTATGCTGTGACATGACAGAACCGAGACTGTTTAAAGTTTTCAAGTTCCAAGTTTTATTTAAAATTCAATAAAATGCTTATATAAAATTTTCAAAGCGATGTATATCAATAAAAATACACAAATAGGAACATAGAATCGACAGACTTTAAACATGACAAAGCTGGACGGTAAGGTATAAGGGAAGACGTACAATTTTTATAAGAAAAGAATGAGTAGTAGGAAAAACATTAGGGATGGGGGTCGCTGGTAACCAAAGGTTTTAGTCTTAGTGTTAGTTAACAATGTAATGTTGGAAAAAGGATGTAAAAATCTAAGGTTTAAATTAATTTCCAAAGGTGTCATTTGGATGATCTTTGGGCCAATTGGCTGACCTTCAATTTTGCCAGTTTGCAGCTTTTTGGGTCGTGTGTATCAAGATGTCAATATTTACCTACGGACAAGTAGACTAAGTTAAAAGCCAATGAACTTTGCAGATTGAACGGGCTATTCCCACTTGGCCAACCACCTGTTGTGAAAAATAGATTAGCCCACATGCCCTGCTGTCTGCCAAAGACCCATTGAAACTCCAAAACCGCAGTAGCTCACAAACTGGTTTACTCCTATGAATGACACGGTGACAAAATTCATCACCGTTCCCGTCCCCCGCGGATAACCGCGGGAAACCATCTTCATGTCATTCTTTAAGGAAAGAGGGAAGAATCAGAGTATAATTGGGCACAAACACTGACCCGCAAGCTTTGCTTTGAAGAATGCTGGTGTAGAAGGACCGAGGTTGAAACAGACACTACAGAATGACAGTCTCTGGTATCCAGAGCAGATATTGTGATGTCATAATGCCTCATTCTACCAGTGCCTAAGAACCAATCACATCAGTGATGTCACAATGGCTTCATTATCCTTGGCTCCCATAAGAATCAGAGTATGAATGGCCACAACCACTGACCCGCAAGCTTTGCTTTGAAGAATGCTGGTGTAGAAGGACCGAGGTTGAAACAGACACTACAGAATGACAGTCTCTGGTATCCAGAGCAGATATTGTGATGTCATAATGCCTCATTCCACCAGTGCCTAAGAGCCAATCGCATCAGTGATGTCACAATGGCTTCATTATTCAGAGTATGAATGGCCACAACCACTGACCCGCAAGCTTTGCTTTGAAGAATGCTGGTGTAGAAGGACCGAGGTTGAAATAGACACTAGAAAATGACATGGGATTATTTCCCGCGGTTATCCGCGGGGACGGGAACGGTGATGAATTTTGTCACCGTGTCAGTCTCTAATGTGATATTAAAATTCCTCAGATGTTTGATGCTGGCTTTTCTTTTAAGGTAACTGCCATTGCTAAGTATTGATATAAGTGTTGCGGTCTTCATTGTAAAATGACGCCGACTGCCGAGTTTAAATATTGTGAGGCAAAAAGGACAGTGAATTCAAATCATGACTTGAAACCCTGCCCTTTATCATCCCCCCCTCCCCCCCACACACACCCATAACCCTGACTTTTCTGACTCACTTTGATGGGATCTCACTGAACATTACCTGATGGTAGATGGGAGCGATTTTGGACCGGTTTCTGTTTGTAGTGAGCTTCCATTTGTGTCCCAAATTCAGCTTATTAATTATGCTTGGAGCAGACTCTTCGCCAATGAAAGACATTGTTTAAAAATATAGGCTTGCACAATAAAAAGCAACTTGAAACCTTTGGTTATCGAAACAAGGTGGGAGGGAGTGATGCATCCCAACAGCTCTTGTGAATCCTGCGATTTTCCCTCTTGTATTGCTTTAGATCAGGGGTGTCCAACCTTTTGGCTTCCCTGGGCCGCATTGGCCCCCCAAAAATTTTCTGGGGCCACACAAACGCTGCAGCAAGACAGAGGAGGGAGCCGACAAGATGGTAAACACCCGGGGGCAGCAGAGGAAAACACTGCATCGCCCTCGACCGGGGCCGCACAAAATACTTCACGGGGCCACAGGTTGGACACCCCTGCTTTAGATGTTGATCTTGTCCCCCTTTCTCCAGATTAAGTTGACCCACCTCTGTTTCCTTTTACAGCAACTGGATGAGAACAGTCCACTTGGCGATCTGCTGGGGGGTGTCCTAGATGTGCCATTGTGCCAGATTGGTAAGTTATCACCTATTGGGTAAGGTGGACAGAAGCCTTTGGAAATCTGCTGGGGCCCTGATTTTGTGTGCAGAGTATCCGACATGTTATCTACCTGCTTAGTCGCTTTGATACTGGTCTTTCCACGTATGCATTATGCTTTCTGACCCTTTCATGGCAAAATCCCAGATTATAGGATGAATTTAATAGAATTACCAAACGACAAGAATTTTAACCTGATCAGCAACCATCTGAGATTGAGCGTCCCAAATCCTGGAAGTATTAAATACAAAACAATACACACTAGAACTTTTCCGTATGAGGCAGCAAAATGGTGGAACTCTCTACCAATGCAATTACAGATCCATTACTTTCTCTCCCGCCCTCCCTTCCTTTAAATGTCCCCAATAATGATCCACCCTATCATAAGCTTAATTGGCATGTCACCACTTTACAGCGTTAGTCAAACCTTTATTTTGACTTCCTATATCATAGAATTCACAGCAGCTTACAACACACACTAAAATTCCAGAATGAATGCTTGCCACGCACCCAAAAAGTAAAAAAAAACCCAGTATATATCTCCTACATTACCCATCTCCCGATGAAATACCACCCTTCCCTCCTCCCGTTCACTAGTGCACAATAACACACTGGTGCTCAAACTAGCTTTTTATCCCTTTACCTCGCTGATAGCAGTGGTGGACAAAGCCAGAAGACGATTATAGGCTAGTGTTTACCAAAATTTTATGGTTCAAGGTACCCTTAGTGTGTCAGTAATTTTTCACACCGCTCCAAGTTAAAATAAATACCTAATCATTCCCTGTACACCCCCCCCCCCCCACACACACACACACACAACAATCTGGTATCCCTCTCCTCTCCTTCCCTTGCCTGCAGTCTGCCATATTTCTCTTCTCCCTTCCCTTCCTTTTTCTTTTCTACCCTTCCCTGGTCAGGCATCTGTGTATTTCTTTCTAGAATGAGCAGCCAGAAGGGATCTCTCCCCCTAGGGTCTGCCGGTACTCCCAAGTGTCCCAAAAGGGCTACTGTCAGAGACAAACCATTGGTCTGACCCAGTATGACACATTTTATGCTGTCAAATTCTACATGCTGTAAATGACAAGATATTCAGATTAACTGCCTGACTCAGAAAACCAGTAAGAGAACATTAATCTTTTCGCTGCTTTATCAAATCTTGGTCCAGGAGAGCAGCAAATGCAGTAAGTTTTATTAAACTTTTCCGTGATAAAGATGATGATTGACTCTGTCCTCTCGTTCGTTTCAGCTGTTCGCCCTGAGGGGAAGAATAATCGGCCCTTTGTCTTCTCCATCAGTATCACATCTGCACAGCGCTGCAACCTGGACGTAGCTGCCGATTCCCTGGACGATCTCAATGACTGGGTGAAAAAGATCCGAGAGGCGGCGCAGACAGCGGACGCCAGGGTACGTGTTCCCTGTGGCTAGCACTGACAGATGAGGGCTGAAGGGAATCAGTGCCTACAGGGCAATTGTCAGTGAAAGAGAGCTGTCTCTTGATATTGCTACAGCTGTTTTGTAATGATACCAGGCAATTTCCAAATGTGTTCACTTTTACCCGTGTTGAGCAGAGGTGGTGGGTGAGGGATGGGGATAGAGCAGAGATTGAGTTTCAAAGTGATTTAAATGTACAGGTTAAATGACTTGTTCAGGACTAATCAGGTATATTCAGGCAGTGGCGTAGCAAGGATAAGAGGCACCGTCCTCTGTGCCCCCATCCCCCACCGCCACATTTGCGCCCTCCCTTACCCCCTCCCCCATACCTCTTTAAATCTTTGCCAGCGTGATTAGCTTCTCTGGCCTACTGCTCGTGTCGGCATTGGCTTTCCTTCTGACCTCACTTCCTGGCCCCGCAACCAGGAAGTGATTTCAGAGGGGAGCCAGGCTAGCACAGAGGCCAGAGAAGTTGCTCAAGCTGGTGGAAGGGAAGGAGCAACTGTGGCATGGGGGGGGGGGACAGAGAGGTGCTGATGCCCCCATCAAGACAGCGCCCGGGGTGGTATGCCCCCTGGGGATACTGCTGCTAGCAGCCCAAAAAATGCTGACCGCTGCTGGCTGAATATTGACCCCTGTATTTCCAAAACCACATGTGCCATTTTATCTGGGCAAAGGACCCACAGAGAAAGTAAATACAGGTGTGTATGGCTGCTTTTTCCTTAGGCAAATTTTCATATGTAAATAGGATTCAAGATCTGTTGTGTGAAAATTGCCACTCTTGGTCTAGATGCCTCCTACCAGGGTAAATGTTCAAAGCAGTATGCAGGGCGTACTTTTTCACTTGGCGGATTCTGCTTGGACTCTTTGGTCCTGGTGCCACAGCTTTTCAGTGGAACTCACCTTCAACCTTATGTCCCCCCCCCCTCAGTTTCCAGGTCCCTTGTTCTTGGGTTTCTCCTCCAAGACATCGATAATCAAACTTTAAAATCATGAACATCCTACAACAATTTTACAAAATGCAGAAATGGACACTGTGCCTTTATTTATTAAACTCTGCGTTGCAGTTTAAAGTAGAAGCTATCTTTGACTGCAGCTGCTTCTGCCCTAGGCGACTGCATAGTCTTGCCTAATGACTGGGCCAGCCCTGGCTGGGGCTTTGCTTTTAACATGCTCTGTGCTGTGTGCTTGCTGGCATGTATGGACTGACTGTGACGTGTGCTCTCGTCTCTCTCCCGCCAGCTCACAGAGGGAAAGATGATGGAGAGGAGGAAGAAGATCGCGCTGGAGCTGTCTGAACTGGTCATCTACTGCCGTCCTGTTCCCTTTGATGAAGACAGTAAGGATAGCTCCCTTACTGAGGGGGATTTTATCACTTCCTGCATCAGACACTTTTTACTGTGAAAATAATCTTATGAAGCGTTTTTACATGTAGGGGGGTATACAAGGTGCCTACATTTAGGTGGCCAGTGCACAGAATGTCTATTCTGTAATGGCAGCTAGGCCTTCCGACTCCATTGTAGAATACCAGCGTATGCCCGAGCCTGGTGCTCCTGAATTTTTGCAGGTGCTGATGGGCCTGTCTTAGTGCACCATGCTGAAGCACTTAACACCCTGTCCTTTAGAATAGAGTAAAGGGTATATATTACATTACATTTACATTACAACCATTGCTTATACAGGCAGTCCCCGAGTTACAGACGCTCGACTTAAGTACGATTCGTACTTAAGAACGTGGTTGCAGCTTCATTTGATTTCACTGAGCAGTCTTCCCGGTGGCCTAGACTCCTCCGCTTCTGCTGCAGATTCAGGAATGACGCACGGCCACATGAAGAACAGTGTGTGGTTGTGCATTCTGTACCTTAGAGGGAACACTGGTGGGGACAGTTGTCAGCTGGGAGCAGAGGGAAGCAGCAAGAATCTTAAAATCTACAAGTTTTGAGTTACATACAAATCCGACTTAAGAACAGCTTTAAAAACATTACTCGTTCTTAACCTGGGGACTGCCTGTATGCCGCAAATACCTATACAAACTCACAGCGGTTTACAATCAGCAACAGTGGAGATGATATCCAGAATAACAATTATAACATTTAAAAAAACCTAAAATGCATACATCATTTTGCTTTTAACACAAATTTGCTAAAAGATGTTTTTAAAAATTTTCTAAAACTCTTATAATTAGTCTGAGAAGTAACTGAACCAGTAAGTTCAGTCCAAGATTTAGCAGCTTGATAGGCAATGGCTGACCTAAACATTCTGACATATTTTTTTCCTCTCACCTCTGGAAATCTAAACGGGGATATCTTTATTTTTGACAAACAAATTAACAAATTCAAATAACTCGGTGCCTCTCCATAAAAAAATCTGAATAAAAAACCAAAATAACTTAAACTATATCCTAGCTTCTACAGGAAGCTTTTTTTCAACTTTGGCAGATACAGTGAGATTGTATCACCCTTTCTCAATCCAAAACTCAATGGAATTGCCGTATTTTGTTAAGTTTGCAATCTATGTTGTAAAGATTTTGAGCAATTCAGTTTGATAATCAATCATTGACAAAAAAAAAAACGATGAAACCAACAGTCTGATGAAATGGTGTTCTCCAAACAACTTTCTTATATTCCTTAGTCCAAAGGACTTTTTTTACTATTTTATTTAATTTTTAAAAAATTTTTAATACCAAATAACACCTATGTGGTTTACATAAAAACACACAAAAAGGAGATCACGTGATGCTGTGAGCTGGTCGGCTGTGAGTTCGATCGGCTCCGGATCCCTGCCCCTCATCCGGCATAAAAACCGCACCTCGCATTAGCGATTCTGCTCCCCCTTTTGCCAGCAACGGGTCAGTACTGCATGGACAAGTTTTTAAGCTCTCCGGGGGCACGGATGGCGGCGAAATCGGGGAAAAAAGAGCGCGAAAAGACGCGGCCCGGGGAGGATAAAATGGCGGCCGCGCCTCGTGCTGAGGCGGCGGCGGCGACAGCGGCGACAGTGGCATTTACCCCGGAGATGCTCACAGAGCTCCACAATGTGGTTCTACAGGCGCTGGGGCCGAGGATGGAGCTTATTTCCAGCCAATTAACCAAACTGGAGTCTCTGCTGGAGGATAACTCGACGAGGGTGACTGAACTGGAGACGAGGGTCTCGGCGGTGGAAGATGGGGCCACGGCAATGGAATCCACAGTGGCCTCCCTCACCAAGCAGCTACACTCTTGTCAAGACAAGCTTGAGGACTTAGAGAACCGTTCTCGCCGTGGGAACCTGCGCTTTATCGGACTCCCAGAAACCATCTCTGAAACAGCGTTATTATCTGTGGTGGAGTCGTGGCTGGCTAGTGAGCTCCCCATGCCATCCTCACTGGGCCCAGCCCGCTTTGAGAGGGTACATAGAGTGGGTCCTAAGGGGGGTTCAGACCAGAGACCCAGAGTTATCATTGGAAAATTACACAATTATCGTCATAAAGTGGAACTGCTGAGAGCCTACCGTGCCCGACGAGAACCTCTGACTTATGAAACTTTACCGGTGCGCATTGGTCAAGATTACTCTGCTGCGCTGACTGACCGGCGCAAAGTCTTTCACCCCCTATGCGCTAAGCTGGTGGAACAAAAGAGGCGTTTTATGTTTCTTTATCCTGCAGTGCTGAAAATACACCAAAATGGGAAATGGCACGTGTTTGACTCTGCAGACTTAGCAGGGGAGTTCATTAATCGTGCAGAGTCCACGGCAGGAACTACATGAGCATAACATTCTGTCTTTATTGCAATGCTGGTATTGGGGGGTTTCACAAATTACTGCTGGTTGTTTAAATGTTGTAGGTGCAGTGTATTTCACTTTCTGAGGAGGATGGTGGGGATCGGATAGCCTCACACACGTGATTTGCTATCTTAAGCCCGGGAGGGTTTGAGGGTAGCCTTATCTTGGAGTAAGTGGGGGGATGGTAGGGATAGATTGGAAGGGGGGGTTAGGGGGTGGGTTGGGTTTGGGTAGGGGTAGGTGGGAGAGGAGATTGAGTTTTGTGCATTTGATCATAACACTCTTGTTTGCATTGTCCATTCTGATACAGTTTCTGATAATCCCAAATACTGTGCTTTTCTTGGTGACACCAACGGACAGACTTGTTTTCTATTCTCCCTGGTTTGGCTGGGAGCCGGGGAGACTCTGTAAGTGGAACTGGGCGCGTGTCTGTACCTTTCCTATTCCATGACTTCCCAAACTATTCGACTATTATCCTGGAATGTATGCGGTATAACCTCTCCTGTTAAGAGAAGTAAGATTCTTCAGCGTCTGCAGCATCATAAGGCAGATTTGGCTTGTTTGCAGGAGACAAGACTTTCTGATGCTGAACACGCTAAACTTCTTAGAGGATGGGTGGGGCAGATTTTTTGCTCTTCTTCCTCTAATAAGAAGGCAGGGGTGGTGCTCTTGGTGCGCAGGGGATTTCCGGGCAGGGTGGAACAACTTTACCGGGATACTTTGGGAAGGATTTTAATGTGTAAGGTTATTATGTCAGGGAAGGTTATCAATCTGTTAATGCTGTATGCCCCCAATCAATATGAGCACTCCTTTTTCACTTCTATCACGGGATTGGGAGTCCGAGATCCTACTAATCCTTTGATAGTGTTGGGAGATTTTAACCAAGTCCTGGACCCTAGTATGGACAGAACGGGACCGGGCTCCTCACAAAATCATGGCCCCACGAAAGGTATTCCATACTTATGCGACACTTTAGATCTTATAGACCCGTGGCGTGTACTTCATACCACGGAACGGGATTACACCCATCAGTCCCGAGCGCATCATACATTCTCCCGTATAGACTACATACTGACGTCCACTGCTTATTTGCCTATGATAGGAGCATCCGAAGTGGGTCCTATTTCTGTGTCTGATCATTGTCCTATCTGGATCGACATCTTAAGTGGTACGGATAATATGCCTGGGGGGGCATGGAAATTTCCTTCCTACCTATTTAAAAATTTGAATTTTCAAAAATATCTTACACAGAAATGGAATGACTATGAGGTTTTCAATGCACAGCATAGGAATACGCCCGTGCTCTTTTGGGAGGCTGCCAAATCTGTACTGCGGGGGGATATCATTTCCTATGTCAGTGCCCATAGAGCCCGCCTTTCCAGGGGCCTTCTTCATTTAGAGAGTGAATGTAAACGTCTGAAGCGAGCTCACCTTTCGCATCCTTCCCCTCAATCTCAGGAGGCCATGGTAGCGGCGCAGAACGCATTGAACACATTATTACATGAACGCACACAACATTACTTTCATTATTGGAAGTTTAAATTCTATAGGTTTGGGAATAGAGCGGGACGGCTTTTGGCTAACTTGACTAAACCTCACCGTCCTAATCGCCATATTTCCCGTATTTTGCTGCGATCGGGGGAGGAGCTCACAACCACTCCTGCAATATCCGCTGGCTTTCTCAAACATTATACGGAGTTTTATGCCTCCAGGGAAGGGCAGGGGGGACCGAATGCGGAGGATTATTTAATGGATGCGGGGGTACCCCGCTTGACCTCACTGGATCGTAACTACTTAAATCGTCCTATACAGGGTAAAGAACTTCAGGGGGCGGTTAAGCAGCTTAAGGGAGGTACGTCACCAGGCCCCGATGGATTTACTCCTGAGTTCTATAAACTTCTTTTTCCTTCCCTCTGTGGTCCATTGGAGGCATATTTTACGGCAGCGCTTGAGGGAGGGTCATTCCCGCGGGGGGCTAACCAGGCAATCATCACCCTAATACCTAAACCGGGCAAACTTGATACGGACATTGAATCTTATAGACCTATATCACTAATTAATGTGGACATCAAAATATTGGACAAAATATTGGCTAATAGATTGGCCACCTTATTGCCCACTTTGATAGTACAGGAACAGGTGGGTTTTGTTCAACATCGCCACTCGGTGCTAAATGTTCGTAGACTACTCACTGCTCTACAGCGCTCAAGGGATTCTGATCTTCCAGGCATACTGGTGGGGCTAGATGCAGCAAAGGCTTTTGATCAGGTCAATTGGGGATATTTATTCCAAGTGCTCACATACATGGGTTTTGAGGGGTGGTTCCTGGACATGATACACTTGCTTTACACTGATCCTACGGCCTGCATTTCGGTCAATGGTACTTACACACCTGTTTTTTCGATAGCGCGTGGGACGCGGCAGGGTAGCCCTCTTTCACCTCTCCTTTTCTTACTCTACTTGGACCCTCTCCTGCGCACTATAATGCGAGATGACATTATCCAGGGTCTACCAGAGGGTAACTCCCAACTGAGGGTTTTAGCTTATGCTGATGATCTCTTGTTAACTTTGGGATCTCCCGAACTTTCTCTTACTAGAGCTTTAGAGTTGCTGGATGAGTTTAGTATGTACTCGGGTTTGGTACTAAACAAATCAAAGTCTTCAGTTTTGCCCTTGACCCCGGAAGTGCAGACACAGTGGAGGGGACCTTTTCTTTTATCATGGGCACCGGGTCATCTTACTTATTTGGGTGTGGTTGTCTCCCCTGATCCTTCCCAACTTTATGCTCTCAATGTGGACCCTCTAGTTCTTTCCACAACTCAAAAATTGGAGAATTGGAGGAGTTACCCGCTTTCTTTAATGGGTAGAATAGCGTTGTATAATATGATAATTGTGCCCCAGTGGCTCTATGTGTTTCAAATGATACCTGTATTATTCTCCGCACGTCATGATAACATTTTGGGGAAATGTTTGCAAAAGTTCCTATGGGGTGGGAGGAGGGCTCGTATGTCTTTGGCTCATCTGGCGCGCCCTAGGGATCGCGGAGGATTTGGTCTTCGGAGTCTTCGTTTATTGTCCTGGGCGTGCCAGATGAGACATTTGAACGATTGGTACCGGGGGACTACACATTTTTCGGCTTCCACACAGGAATTGTTGCTCTGTGCTCCATATCATTTCAGTTACCTGCTACACACTTCTCACTTGCCAAGGAAGACCTCCTCAGCACGAGACTTATTTCTACTGCCTTTGCGGCGTCTTTGGAAAGTGCTTTGTAATCAGCTCAAGCTTACCTCTCAGGTTACTCCTTACTTACCATTGCGGGGTAATGGTGACTTTACAGCGGGTATGGACCCAGTTTCTTCTCAAGTGTGGACATTGCCTACTAATCAATATATTTTTCAATTGGTGCACTCCACTGGCGCCTTGAAATCATTTGAAGAACTTCAGCGAGACCATGGCTGGAGGCCTACTGATTGGTTCTCTTACCTTCAACTTTCCTCTTACATTGCCTCCTTGCCACGGGACTCTATAGCGGACCGTTGTATGGAACTTCTATCTGAAGCGCTGAGCTTATCTGCTCAGGTACCGATTCCTTTGCGATTTCATCATCGTCATCTACAGGAATGTCTGGGCGAGCCTTCCTATGACTCTTATGCTTTAAAATGGTCACATGATCTTTCCTGTGAGATAACAGCTACTATGATCCGCAGGGGGGTCTTTCGAACGGCTCGAATTTCGCACAGTGTCACTCTGTTTGAAATGAATTATAAATTTTTCCATCGTTTGTATAGATCTACTTCATATCAATATCGTGCGAAGATGTGCCTGTCTGATGGTTGCCTTAAATGTTCTCATTCTCCGTCCACCTTGGGACATCAGTTCTGGATGTGTCCTCGGATTCACGCTTTTTGGCAACAGCTGTGTGTGCATATTCAAAACATGTGGAATTACAACTTTTCTTTGGATCAACAGATGTTGTTTACCCTTGACTCTGTGCCTCTGTCAGCTCCAAAGGGGTTTAGAAGCTTTCTTGCACGCTCTATACTATTGGGGAAGAAGACTATTCTACTTAATTGGATTTCGTCTGCATCTCCGACGCTTTCGCGCTGGCGGACATTGATGATACAGCACGCCTCCATGGAGCGCCTTTGTTTTGCTAGTCTGGACTCTGCACAGGGCAGATTGTTCTGTCATTGTTGGGCTCCTTTCTGGGATACTTTAACATCTAGAGCTCGCAGTCATTTGTTAAATGTTTGACTATAGAATTTGGACTGTACTAGAGTGGACCTTTGTTCTGATTTGTTTGTTTGGGTTATGGGAGGGGGGTGGGAGTGGGTGGGATGGGGGGGAGGGCTCAAGATTGTGTTGGTGAATTTGAGCAGAATTTTGGTATTCATGACATTTGTTGTACACCATGTGCACTTGAGTGCTTGGTTCTTTTCTTATTGAAAATTTAATAAAACATACTTTTCAAAAAAAAAAAAAACACACAAAATTTGACAATACATACATATTCATCAAAAAACCTAATTCTACGTGTAGTTACAAAAACATAAACATTAAATAACTCGTCAATCATTAAATCACCGCAACTCCCTTATCTTCCAAAACCCTTTCACTCTTCAAAAATATGGCATCACATAAAAGCACACTTTATATATAAACTCCCCACTGCTTAATGAAATATCACCTGGGCATCAATACACTTTTCAACGAAAGAAAAAGTTTGTCTCTTTGGTAAGGAAAAACCACTCTACCATCCACACATCATAGGCATAAAAAACTTTTGCCCTCTGTTCAAAATAAAATAAACACAGTCATGCTATGTCCAACAGCCAATGGTTGGTTCATAGCGACAAGCAAAACGTGTCAACATAGCATTCCAACACTTCAAAGCGCTGTTCCTCGAAGAAAGCAAAAGAACAGTGCTTCGAAGTGTTGGAATGCTATGGGGGGGTTGTTTTTAAAATTTTTTCTTTACAGTAAAAAAATAGTTGTAGCATAACTCTTTGAAACAAGGGTGTTGGAATGCTATGTTGACACGTTTTGCCCTGTAGCGCTTGTCGCTATGAAACAGTCGGCTGTTGGTTATGAGCGTTGGCTGTTGGACATAGCATGATTGTGTTTTGTTTATTTTGAACACAGAGGGCGTTTTTCAGGAGTATACAATTTTCTTACAGCGAGAGCTTTTTATGCCTATGATGTGTGGATGGTAGCGTGGTTTTTCCTCACCAGAGAGACCGAGGCTTTTTCTTTCACTGAAAATTGTATCGGTGCCCAGGTGACGTTGTTTACATAGAAACATGATGACGGATAAAGGCCAAATGGCCCATCCAGTCTGCCACCATTTACGCTAGCCATAGATGTGTCCGCACCTGAAGTTGGGCAAATTGGCCAAGCAACTGCGGGCTTACATTGGCATTCTGGAACAGATTTGGCATGCAGCTCTGCCATTTGTAGGATGTTAGCTTAGCACTCGGTTTTTCGACATCTGACTTTTAGTGGTCTGTATCTCTTGCTACCAAGCGGTTGTATTTTTGTCTCGGGAACAAAGAGGGTGCATTATTGCAGAGAACATACACACTGATCATCGTTGTTCCTGAAATTAAAATTAAGTCTTCAGAGAAAAAAAGACACAACCCCCACCCACAAAAAAAAAAAGTCTGTACGTGACACTGGAAATGAAACAAAATTAAAAATTGTTTGGGCTGTCCATCCCAAGACACTTGAGTGCTTGCAGGATATTGCTCATTATCCAGGTTAATTTTGTTACATTTCTAATTGGTTTTGAGTTTCCACAATTAATCCAGCACCGATGCAGTGTTCTTAGATTAAATCTGATTAAAAAAATAAAATCTAATCTGTTATTTGTGTGTCGCGTAATACCTAAATAAGCTCAAGGCGACTTACATCAAGAAAGGAATTACTGTACATTAGGGCAAAAAGATTTGTGCCGGTGGAAGGAGGAATTTAGAGGAGGTTTTGTGCTTCTTAATTTTATTTCAGCCTTTTCCCAGGCACTGTGCATTTACACTTCCTAATACAGTGGAACCTTGGTTTACGAGCATAATTCGTTCCAGAAGCATGCTCGTAAACCAAATTGCTCGTATATCAAAGCAAGTTTCCCCATAGGAAGTAAGGGAAACTGCTTTGATTGGTTCCACCTCCTCCCCACCCCCCCTCCACGAGGCTACCGGCGCTGCTCCATTCTCCCCCCCCTTGAGGAATCCGACGCTGTTCCAAATTCCTCCCCGCGATCTAGCTTCCCCCCCCTTGCAAACCAGCATCCCCCCCTGCACGTGTTGCCCCCCCTCCAGAACGATCCTACTTTCCCCCCTCCCGAGCAGTCAATGACACCCTTTACCCGACTTGGCACCAGTGCCGGTGCCCGAAGATCCTCCCTCTTCTGGCGCGGCTGGGCGGTGCGTTGGAGATCCTCCTTCTGTCGGGCTGGACTGGCTTTGAGCATTTGCGCATGCTCAAAGCCTTCTGGTCTCGCTCTCTCGAGATTGAGAGCGAGACCAGAAGGCTTTGAGCATGCGCAAATGCTCAAAGGCAGTCCAGCCCAGCCCAGACCAGAAGAAGGAGGATCTCCGACGCACCGCCCAGCCCAGGCCGCGCCAGAAGAGGGAGGATCTTCGGGCACCGGCATTGTGCCAAGTCGGGTAAAGGGTGTCATTGACTGCTCGGGGGGGGGGGAAGTAGGATCGCGATGGATTGGGGGGCAAGGCGAGCGGGGGGGGGATGCTGGATCGCCGGGGGGGGCGCTCGTACAGCGAGGAAAGCTCGGTTTTCGAGGCACCAAGTTTGCGAATGTTTTGCTCGTCTTGCAAAAGACTCGCAAACTGGTGCACTCGTAAACCGAGGTACCACTGTACAAGCAAGTGAAAGGCCAGACTTTAAGGCATCGATCTTGCCTCTTGTGCTTGAGTAGGTGACAAAGTGACCTTGGGGGGAATTGGTCCAGGATTCCGGGTAGCTCTATCCTAGTTAAACTTAAACGTGGCAGAGAAGGCTCGTGTGTCTAGTCACTGGGGCTAGAATTAACCGAAACTGGGGAGATTCGGTCTTAAGTACGAATGCTGCTTTGTGTCTTCTGATTGCAGAGATTGGCACAGAGAGGGCCTGTTACAGAGACATGTCATCTTTCCCTGAAACTAAGGCAGAGAAATATGTCAACAAGGTGAAAGGCAAGAAATTCCTGCAGTACAACCGTCTGCAGCTTTCCCGCATCTACCCCAAGGGCCAGCGCCTCGATTCCTCCAATTATGACCCCTTGCCCATGTGGATTTGTGGCAGCCAGTTGGTGGCACTCAACTTCCAGACTCCAGGTAAGACTGGTTCCCCAAGGACAAAAATGGGAGCAAAATATGGGGGTGGGGGAAGCTGACATGTACCAGTCTTGTACTGCCACCTGATTGTAGCATCCATGTTGGATTCTATGAAAGAGATGACCACATATACTGGGTCTGTATGGAATTTTTTTTTTTTTTTTGTATAGGCTTTGATTTACCTGAAATTGTGAGCCTCAAGGTCTGACCTAAAGACGTTTATCTAATGACTTTGATGCAAGCATCATTCAGCAAGAAAACCTTTTAACGAGAAAATGCTTGAGTACCTGAATAAATTACTGTAAACCATTTTGTGCTCCCAGGTTGCTCTATGGCAGTGGTTCCCCACCCTGTCCTGGAGGAACACCAGGCCAATCGGGTTTTCAGGCTAGCCCTAATGAATATGCATGAAGCAAATTTGCATGCCTATCACTTCCATCATATGCAAATCTCTCTCATGCATATTCATTAGGGCAGTGGTTCCCAACCCTGTCCTGGAGGACCACCAGGCCAATTGGGTTTTCAGGCTAGCCCTAATGAATATGCATGAAGCAAATTTGCATGCCTATCACTTCCATCCTATGCAAATCTCTCTCATGCATATTCATTAGGGCTAGCCTGAAAACCCGATTGGCCTGGTGTTCCTCCAGGACAGGGTTGGGAATCACTGCTCTATGGTATGGCCGAACCTCAAATACTGTGTGCCATTTTGGTCGCCATATCTCAAAAAAGATAGAGCGGAATTAGAAAAGGTACAGAGAGGAGTGACGAAAATGATCAAAGGAATGGGTCAACTTCCCTATGAAGAGATGGCAAAGCGGCCAGGGCTCTTCAGCTTGGAGAAGAGACAACCAACCTCATTTGCATGTGCTTTTTTTTTTTTAAAGAATGACTTGCCTTTTTGAAATCGTTATAGTAGTGACCACAACGGTGGCCTGTCAGATTTCACCGCCAACATTTGAGAATCTTCCCCTTAATGTCCAGTTATAGGATAATGCCTATCCGCGGCTGCAAAGGGGGTGCTCCTATAGGAGGGGTACAGGAGGGTTAAGGTCATTCCAGAAAATTGTGCGCAGAATAATAGAATGTCGCAGATGTGCAACCAACTTGCCACAATTTACATCTGGTTTCAGTTGTTGTAAATCTCGGGCATGGAATTTGGCGACTAACACTGTTTTATAAGTGATTATCCCAAAAGCGTCCTTCACAAAATAGCGATTGGCACCCATATTTGAGTGACATTTACTGAATCCAGCCTCTCCTGACAGTTTAAATCATTTTGAATACTGGATCCAATATTTTCTTCACTGGTCTTGTGATTTGTACAGCAAGTACTAGGAAAGTGAAATCCATGGGATAGATTTTCAGCAGCTGCATATCTGCATAAAGCTATATGGATAGGTTTTTTTTTTGGGGGGGGGATTTCTTTATGTGGATCTTCAAAGAGCTATCCATATAGCGTGCCAGCTGCCACCACTTTGGTTTTGCTTTTTCTGTGGCCACGTTTTATACGGATAAACGTGTCCATGTCAAATGGGTTTCAATATCAACCTCCATCTGTGTCTATGGCATCCCCAAAATGAATATAATAATGGCCATCTTTTTCTTAAAATGTTCCACTACTACACATTTACAATATGATTCTGGAGTGGGTTCCGGGGTGGGGGGGAAATTTGATCTTACTAATGTTTACTACTGCATTAATATATGTTGTTGCTACCCATAATGCAACACTTTGTTGCAGTTTCAGTGGGGAAGAGGGAGAGAGATACAAAACTTGTCATCCAGGTTTTCATGTTTACTTTATTGTTCTACAGTTGCAGAGTCATCAATAAAAATTGCATGTAATAGTAGATAATGTCTATAAATCTATAGTTAAGTGTGAGATGACTATGGAATAGACCCATTGAAAGGCCCCTAGCGAGACAAATATTACTTATGGTGGTATGTTAACCTTATTCTTTCAAATATTTCAATATTATCACAGTTGAATTTGGTTAAAATGGTCTTTTTGTGAAAATGAATCCTGGAGCATAACTCCATAGTCTGCTATTGAGACCAACACGGGGGAAGTCACTGCTTGGTCTGAGATCAGTAGCATGGAATGTTGCTACTATTTGGGGTTCCGGAATCATACTTACTCTTTGAGATTCTGGAATGTTGCTACTATTTGGGGTTCCGGAATCATACTTACTCTTTGGGGATTCTAGAATCTTGCTTACTCTTTGAGATTCTGGAATCTTGCTACTCTTCGGGGAGTCCACATGGATTGTGGCTCTCTGTGGGGATTCTAGAATCTTGCTTACTCTTTGAGATTCTGGAATCTTGCTACTCTTCGGGGAGTCCACATGGATTGTGGCTCTCTTTGGGGATTCTAGAATCTTGCTTACTCTTTGAGATTCTGGAATCTTGCTACTCTTCGGGGAGTCCACATGGATTGTGGCTCTCTTTGGGGATTCTAGAATCTTGCTTACTCTTTGAGATTCTGGAATGTTGCTACTATTTGAATTTTTTGCCAGGTACTTGTGACTTGGATTGGCCACCGTGAAGATGGGATACTTGGCTAGATCTTTAGTCTGACCCAGTAAGGCTATTCTTATGTTCTTTGACTCACCACTGGAAGAAATGGTCAGAGGCCTGAAGGTGTGTCCAGTAGGGTGCTTAGGGGATAATTAATGGCCAGGGAAGGGTTCAGGAGATGGTCAGCCAGCAGCCAGTGAGAGTGCCCCTGGGAGGGATGCAGGAGATGGTCAGAGCCAGTAGCTACTTCAGATGGATGGATAATAAATGCTTAGCGGATGGTGGGTATGTCCTGAGGAAATGGGGAACTGGAGTAGAAGAAGGTCAGCCGCCTGTGGATATGCTGGAGGGGAAGAGGTATTGATAGGAGATGAGGTCATCAGCCCAGGAACTCCCATAAGAGGTGGGTAGGTAGTACTGTCTCGTTTAAATTATATCTCTGTCTTTCCTGTCCAGACAAGCCAATGCAGATGAACCAAGCGCTCTTCATGGCCAGCGGGAAGTGTGGGTATGTGCTACAGCCTGTGAGCATGAGAGATGACAACTTTGACCCCTTCGATAAATGCACCCTGCGCATGGCGGAGCCCCTCACCGTCTCCATAGCGGTTCGTACCCAAGGTGTAGACCCTTGCCAATGACCTGACACAGTGACCTGGCTGGATATATATATTTTTTTCAGTATAATGTGAGCGATAGTAAAGTATTTATTAGCAAGAGAGAACGAGATTGTGATGTTGATATGTTTGTACAACTTCCTTACGGATCAAGAGCTAAATAGCACCAGAAGTCGCCTCAGTTGCTGGAAAATCTTGGCCTTTGGAAGTGTTTGTCCTGTGACGAGTAGCATTGGGACTTGTTGTATCAGGGCTGCTCAGGAATTTCACGCCATTTTTACGTATAAAAATCTGTCTACTGATGCAGAGTTGCAAAAACCACAACAACCACTTGACAGAACTGCAGAGAGCTGGTATATTGTTTATTGTTTATTGTTTAATTAGTTTCTTGATTAAACGCTTTATCGATTCTGCAAAGCGTTGTACAAAACACTAGATAAAATAACATTGCAACAAACAGAATTACCATTAAAACAAACTTTTAAAAAAATGAAAATACAAAACTGTTAGACGAACTACAACACGTACTAGGTTAAATAAGGACGCACTAACAAAAGATACATGAAGGAAAGAGGGAGGAAATACAATAATTATAGTGACAGTCTTTTTCTTCGGCGCTGAGCCAAAAACAGATTGCACCAAACTTGAACTTTTTTTTTTTTTTTCAGTTTTCACCCCATCCACCTCCCAAACCTTTTCTTTATACAGTTAAGGAGTTCTGTTACAACCGATCCATATCTTGGAATTGGGATCGTCTACTGTACCTTTCAGCTTCCACCATACAAGGGAGACGATCTTCAACATCAAACTACCTCACAAACTTAGTTCACTTTTACCATCCATTACTTCCCTGGCTTAGTTTATCCTCCAGTACGCATAGCACCCCCCTCCCCTTAGGAGCATAAGCACACCTCTAACCCCATATACCATTTGCCCAACTTGCCCGATTCAGACCCCTTCCTACTCCCATCATTAGGGTGAGTCTTGTCCAAACAATACTGGAAAATGCATTTATAATGGCCCCCTTCAATCAGATATCTGCTGGCTTTGGGATTATTACACAGTATCCAAAGAGGACAGTGTTCTTTTAAGCCAAATATGTACTTGGATTAAAAGGAGCCTTTTCACCCATCTAGAGAGAGTGCACTCGGACAAGCACACCAGATTCCAGCCTGTATCAAAAGAGAGATGTGGAGTAGAGAATGACACGGGAACAAATTTTTCCCCTGCCCCATCGAGTTTTGTCACTGTCCCTGCTCCATTTCTGTAAACTCTGCCTTAACCATACAAGCCTTGAGTACTTACTATTTTAAAGTGTTTGAGGTTTGTGCAGATGAGGACAGAGCTCTCAGGAATGGGGCAGAGCCAGGAAAAGAACTTGTGGGGACGGGACGGGAAAATGAGTTCCCATGGGGATGGGAAAAAATCTGTCCCTGTGTCATTCTTTAATGTGGAGAATGAAGGAGCAAGTTTCAAATCCAGTTTTGGGCAGAAATAGGCTGAAACTTGCCCTATTTTCAGTTCAGCTAAACATACAAGTGGCATTTTAGCTCCTTTTAAAAAAAAAAAAACATTCCTGGAAGCATAATTATGGCAGACTTGGAAAATGAGTGGCGTGGATTTTGATATTTCAAACCTACGCACATTTCCAATTGAAAATCTTCATGCACAGAAAGCAGAGGCAAATTTATTATACTTAAGTTTATGTTGGTTTTAAATTAGATATGTTTAAATTATTCAAAGTTGTCTGGGTCATGGAAACAAATTAATGAATTAGTGTCAAAGGTAAAATACACACATTTTCTCTTTGAAGTTTGATGCAAAGTCAGCGGGTATTTAAAAAAACCAAACCTGTAGGCTTTGTCCCTATTTCTCTCCACCTGAATTTATAACCTGGTCAGAACCTGGGACACACTATATTAAGGCTAGATTTACTCAAAGGCACTGCTGCAGTCCCATGCGCTAACACGTGCTAAAGGTCTCACGGTTCAGAGAGAAAGGGACTGCATGCCCCCCCTCAGTTTTGAGCCGGAGGAGAGATTGCTGCATCTGAGCCCTCTGTGTTGTGTTCTGTTCTTTGCAAAAGGTCTTGGGAGCCCGACACCTCCCCAAAAACGGCCGCGGCATCGTTTGCCCCTTCGTGGAGATCGAGGTGTGTGGAGCTGACTATGACAACGTGAAACACAAGACGGAGTTTGTTGGTGAGAGTTATGTACTGAGTCTTCCATTCTTAGGGAGCTGGTGGGAAGAAATGGGCAATCTAGATCAGAGAATGAATATGTTCTAGAGCCCTTGGGGGGGGCTCAGAACGTCCGCTATTCTTACATTCTCATGATGAGAAGTAGAGCAGTAAGTGGTAAAGCAAGCAGGTTAACTTTGCTCTTTATATTTAGTGGCAGTGATCTGGCTAACTCCTAATGGACGTCAGAGTTATCTGGAGAAGTTTAGCCAGATTGGGCCAGCGTTCCGCATTATAGGGGCAATTCTATAACAGGATGTTTAGCTTAGGTGCCTGGAGGGTATGTGTGGAGGAGCCTATCCTGTAAAGGAACTTAGGGGTCCATGTTGCTTTCTAGAATCCCCCGTACCAGGGTATCTCCTTGCCCTAGTGAAAGTGTATAACAAGCAACCCATCTATATTCACAACCAGTGGTTGAATCTTATGATCACAAAGTCATCTAATAAATCCACTGAGCAATAACGGTGTTACCAATCACCATGTATGGATAGGTATTGCATGCTTGCTTGGCGATTGGTAACACAGTTACTGCTCAGTGGATTTATTAGATGTGCACATAAGTTGCATGAGGAAGTGGGAGCCCTGCTTATGTCCTGCCCCTGTGTACACTTCCTTGCAAACATCCGCTATGTACGTTGAGCAGATATTTGCAAAATACTACTTGGGCAGCACACTGCCATCTCTTAACTCTTCTTAGCTGGATAAATACTGACAAGCAAATGATTGGACCAGATAAAAATCCTTCCTCGCTGATTATACATTTTAACTGCAGGATATGTCCAGGTCCTGAAGGCACTTGAACAAATCTTTTGAGAATCATCCTATGGAATAAAGATTTGGTCAGCAGCGAGCAGCGTTTTTCTTTTCATTATGACCAGATATTTAATGTCAGGGCCATGTGTGGGCACCAGCATTGTTGATCAGGTTTCCATGGCCAACAAACCAGATAAAGATAGATCTGAGTTTTTTGCAGCCCAGTTTGGCTAAGTGCTGACTCTGCTCCCAGTGCGCCCCCCAAATAGCTTGGCTTTCACTTTACCTCTCTCTGACCTACTCATGCACTGCTACACACTATCTCTTCCCCAATTATACACATACGCCCCTCTTCAGCATACACGGGCAGGCCGATAGGCATTTGCTGGCAGCCAGCCAATCTATAATTGGCCTCTCCTTAGAATTTCGAAAACGAATCAGTTTTAAGATCTAGACACCCACATTTGCACACACAGATGGCTAGAATGTCCCGCATGAATGCTAGCAGAGCTTCTGAAAATATCCACATAACTTACATAGCACACTCTGCTAGGGGGGGGGTGTACATAGGGGCGGGATAAAGGCGTGGTTTCCATCTATATACCTAACTTACAGCTGTGTGCCCTCTTCCTGGATTTAAGCACCCAGCCAGCTCTGTCGCATAATTGCAGGCACCCAAATATTTGGTGTGCTGCCACCCAGGCTATGCTTGTGATGCCAAGCTTCTGCTGCATGGCCTTGAGATAATTGTGGGCCAGGTTGGGGAGGGGGAGCAAAATGAGTGGCCCTAAAATGTATCCAGATAGCGATAATACACAACTGCACTGCACATATCAACAGCAGCACTGAAAATGCATAGTAATGAGCACCGGTGATCGTGTCAAGTCAAAATTGACCCCTCTGATTCACTTAGCACACAACCTGTATTCCCTTGAGATCTGCACCATCTGACTCCTTCCTTATGCACAGACCCTGTCACTTCCTACCTGACACTTGCTCGCATTTCAGAAGTTGTGCTTTGAAAGATTTCTTGCAAAGAAGATGTGGATGAGGGAGAGGGTAGGGGTGGTTTTCAGGACTGAACTTTCCTTTTCTCTCTCCCAGTGGATAATGGCTTGAATCCTGTCTGGCAGCAGCAGCAGTTCCAGTTCCACATCAGTAACCCCGAGTTTTCATTTCTGCGCTTTGTGGTTTACGAGGAGGACATGTTCAGTGATCAGAACTTCCTGGCACAGGCTACGATCCAGATGCAGGGTCTGAAGGCAGGTGAGTGTTCCTGGTCCCTGCGCCTAATGGGGTATTACGATGCGCCAACCCGAGAGGGCAGGATCTGAAGAGGCTATTTGCGAGGGGGGGCCTGGGGAGGTTCTCCAATGTCATCGTAATCATGACATTCGCAAAGAAGAGCAAGCTCTAACTGCCCCACATCCCTTTTCAATGTTGACATAAAAAAATATGTCCAAAGGTACTGGAGAATCAGTTAAGGGTTTGTCAAAGGACTCGCTGCAGTAACTATCGCAATAACTTTGCTTGTGGGCAACATGAGCTCAAAGCAGCGTTAATCAGTTTTGATATAAAGAAAAGCGTTTGATAGCAGATCCTGGCAATACCCCTTGGATGTGTTGGGGAGGAATTCAGATTTGAGGGGGATACAGGTCTGTCATGCAGGCTCTAAAGTACGGGCCCAGGAAGGTTTCCCTGCTGTTGTCAGCACTTTCTGCTCTGTATAGAGCGCTTGGTGTAGAAATTCCTGCAGGATGAGAACATCACAGGGGTAGAGTTAGGAAAACTGTCAATTTTAAACAATCCCTGTTTTGCAGATGTTTTGGTTGCTATAGGGGACCCTAAATAACCCCCTGAAGTGTCAGTGTTAGGCTTGAAAGAGGGGACAGATAATTAGTATAGTGTATGCAAAAGAGAGACGAAAGTCGACGAAAAAAAAGGGGATCTAACAAGTCTGCAGTGAATGTCGAACAACAAGAAACAAAAGGGGAGGCTGTGGAACGGATGTACTTGATGCAGACAGTATTCGAACATTAAAAAGTTGCGTAATGATGACTGTAATTCACTTTTTCTTTAAAGAAATGGGAACCCAACATAGGCCGTGTTTTGATGACATCTTCTTCAGGGGTCCCAAATTTCAATTTTGAAAAAGTGTGGTAGGTCGCAACAAATATACGAGTCTGGACCTGTCGACAAGGTTGGTCACCGTTGTTAGATTCGCCACGTACCAGTTTCTTACAAAAGAGAGACGTGCATTTTAAAAGCCTGCATAGGCTATGCATGTATCCGAAATAGGCCTGGAGGGGCAAGGATGGCGGAATCGGGGTGGTTTAAGAAATGTGAAAACCCTTAGGGAATCTATTATGTCTGAGATTTCTTAAAAATAAAACGGCGTTGGGAGCATCTTGTTGCCACTATGGGAGTCAGAATAGAAATGAAGCCGGAGGTGTGCTACCGGTTCATGGAGGAAGAAATTACCGTACGTTAGACTCTGGTGCAGACAGGCATGTCCAATCGCTTAAGATGTATCCTGGTAACTGTGGACTTCAGCAACACGACCTGACTTCACCTTATGGAGAAACCAGATAAATGAATTTCTGATGATGGAAGGAATGTCAGCTTTGAACATAGGAAAGCAAGCAAGGCATAATTTTTTTGGAAGGTGTCCTATGTATTTTTTAAATGGATGGACCGTTCAGGTCTTTATCTGCCGTCATTTACTATGTTTCTGACCCCTAGATTATGTAGTGGGCTGGTGAACTCTTTCAGCTGAATTAGGTAATGTGGTTATGTATTTGGCCTGGAGGGAAGAGTAGGGATACTGGGAGATGATGTGAAAAGTGAACTGAAAGGTTGAGTTTATGTGTGTAGCTGTTAACCCTTTCAGGACCATAAGGATCGTAGGCCAATTTTTGTGGTTTTGACGACATTTTTATGGTAAAAAGGGCTTGCAGATGCCAAAAAATTGATTTTTTTTGTGAAATATCATTATTTTTATTTAAAAAAATCACACTTCTGGCTTATGGACAGTGTGGCAAGTGAATCTTCTCATCAATCTAGCAACGACGCTAATGAATGAATGTCGGAACCAGTTTGTTTACATAAAGGCAGTATCATATGGAATCCGTACATATCAAATTTAGAACTGTAGACTATCCCAATCAAAATTTATAGGATTTTAAAGTTATGGGACAAATATGTCCCTTGGTCCTGAAAGGGTTAACTTACTCATGAAATGTTGGAAAAATAGTGTAATATAAAGTTAAAAATGAAAACCGCACGGTTACTCGTACTTCTATTCACACACAAAAGGGACTTCTGATCTTAGAAGAGCCAGACATCTGTTTGCATCTTCCAACTAGGTCCCAGCGGCCTATCCTTCCTAGTGTTGGGGCTTGTTTGAACATCCACCTTTGGCTACACTGAATTTTCGGATTTAGCTGTGGTACAAGCATCGGCGGTAGAGGGATGAATTTTAACCTGTATACTTCCTTCCTGATTGAAAATTGTTCCTCATCCAATTACCACCAAGCTGCTCCTTATACAAAGCAAATCACGTCTCTCCTCTCTTTCCCTACGTGAATCCGATGTCCTTTCTCATTTCAGGATACAGATCAGTGCCCTTGAAGAATAACTACAGTGAGGACCTGGAACTGGCCACCCTGCTTGTTAAAATCGATATTTCCACTGGCAAGGTAAACCGGCCGATACTCAGCGCGAGTTAACCCACCGGGAACAGCCACCGACCGGTTAACCCGCTTGTCAACAGGTTATTTTTGCTAAAAATGACTGGTTAGTGCTGAACTGCAACCTGCCTATGTTGGGGGCGGAGTCTAGTTGGATCCCGATTTTCAGTGCTAACAGGCCAGTGTTGGCACATAAATGAGACCACATAAAAAGCAGCCTTATTTTTATGTGCTAACGAATGGCTGATTAGCTCTGAATTTCAAGTTAACCGGGCATGCGCTGGCCAGCGTTAAAAACAGATATTCAATGCTGGTGACTGAATATCGCCCAGCATTGAATATTGGGGTTCAACACCATCAGCGCTACCTGTTGCCCACTGATTGTCAGGGGGGAAGTAACCAAGTTTCCAAGTTTTATTAAAATTTGATACTATCGCTTATACAACTTCTAAGAGATTTACAGTTGAATTTTGGGGAAACAAACTAAAATAAACAATGCCAGTGACAGAACCTGGTTTATATGGTCTCTACCCCAGGGCTTAATCTATTTTGTTGGGAGGTGGGGAGAGGTTCTAGAACCCAGCACTACTTAGATTTCAGAGCAGCAGAGATATTCTGCTTCAGCCCTCCCTCCCTCCCTCCCTCCCTCTCCCACCAACCCCTCCCTCTTCCTGTGGTGAACCTGAAGTTCATTCAGCAGCCTGTTAGAGCTGCCCCCTCCCCTGACTCTACAGTTGCATTTCCTTTATGTTCACAAATGAAGATTACACAGAAACTATTCTGTACACACATTGGGTGGGGGGGGGAGGTGGTATAGCATTCTTTCTCATAAGAGGGATGGAGTGAATGTTCTGTTTTCTTAGTTTGGTATTTGCCATATCAGTACACAGAACCTGGTAAATGTGGTTGCAACGTTAAGTCTTTCCTAAGAAAATTTGTCAAGAAAATTATGTACAGCACATTTTCCGGCTTTTCTACAAGAAAGATCTCATGAAATTCAGTTGTGGTTCACAGGCGAATGGCAACTGCTGTGATCTGTACTAATTATAGGGCAGTTAGGTTTGTTAGAGGCGATAAGAAGGCATTCCAATAATCAAGCTTTGTCAAGACTAGACTCTGAAGAATTCTTCTAAAATCATCTGCACAAAGGCATTGACTTAAACTTACTCGGTCTGAAATGAGTCACTGAACCACTTGCTTTCAGTGACCTAATAAATGATGGGAGATAAAGACCTTTGCTGTCCATCCAGTTCTCCCATCAAGGCAGCCAGAGCCACACCTGCCGCTCTGTGCAGGTTACACCCTTTTAGGATTAAACACTGGCATCAAAACAGGGCTACGATGCCAGCCACAGAAAGACAATTATATATGACGCAGTCCTGGATAAGTGTTTTTTTGTGTTTGGACTGTAGCATAATCGCATTCATTGCAAATTCACGATTGAACCAACATGACTAGCTATCAACATTTTATTTGCTGATTTTAACATTAACATGTCATTCCCTCCACTATTGAGATATACATATAAAATACGCATCTTCAAAAAGATATAAAAAGGATGGAGTCGGTCCAGAGGAAGGCTACTAAAATGGTGCATGGTCTTCGTGATAAGGCATATGGGGACAGACTTAAAGATCTCAATACTTTGGAGGAAAGGCGGGAGAGGGGAGATATGATAGAGATGTTTAAATACCTACGTAATATAAATGTGCACGAGTCGAGTCTCTTTGATTTGAAAGGAAGTTCTAGAATGAGAGGACGTAGGATAAAGTAATCTAAGGAAATACTTTTTTACAGAAAGAGTGGTAGATGCATGGAACAGTCTCCTGGAAGAGGAGGAGGAGACAGAGACTGTGTCTGAATACAAGAAAGCGTGGGATAAGCACGTGGGATCTCTCAGAAAGAGCGAGATAATGGTTACTGCGGATGGGCCATTTGGCCTTTCTCTGCCATCATGTTTCTGTTTCTGTTAGAATGCACTAACTGGCTAGCAGGGGGATATTGTTTGAACCCTCACCACCTACAAAATGGCTGGTGTTAATTGCTGATGTGGTAATTTTTATGAAGGCCACTTACCAATGGCAATATTAGTGCCTGCAGTAAAAATTATCTTAGTGCATGGGAAAAGCCCACATAAGGGTGCTCTAAGACTCCTTTTGACCACAATTTAATAAAAAGGACCTTTTTTATCAGTGAATTTTGTGCAATTATAGAAATTCCATACACTTTTAATTTTTCATTTGCACAATTTTCCTAAATCTAGGTTACCACTGTTTGTCTGAGAAATAAATGCTTAGAAATCATGAAACTAATTTTGGTCTTCATATACAGAGAATCGACTCTTTGGTGTTCCACTCAGCATCTTATTGAAAGGCGTATGGGGACAGACTTAAAGATCTCAATCTGTATACTTTGGAGGAAAGGCGGGAGAGGGGAGATATGAGAGAGACGTTTAAATACCTACGTGGTGTAAATGCGCATGAGTCGAGTCTCTTTCATTTGAAAGGAAGCTCCAGAATGAGAGGGCATAGGATGAAGTTAAGAGGTGAAAGGCTTAGGAGTAATCTAAGGAAATGCTTTTTTTATGGAAAGGGTGGTAGATGCATGGAACAGTCTCCCGGTAGAGGTGGTGGAGACAGAGACTGTCTGAATTCAAGAAAGCATGGGATAGGCACGTGGGATCTCTTAGAGAGAGGAAGAGATAATGGTACTGCGGGATGGGCCATTTGGCCTTTATCTGCCATCATGTTTCTATAGATCCTTACTATTTTTGGGATACAGACTAAGTCTGCCTTGCACTGGACCTACTTTCCAAATACTGAAGTTGCCATCTAGGTACCGCTCCATCGTCTTTCTATATAAAGATCTTCTGTTTATGCCACACACTTTTGGATTTTGTCATTTTTGTCTGTCCACCAGAAGGGTATTCAAACATCCACGACCCTTTCCATGAAAGAGTGCTTCCTGATGTTAATTCTAGAGTCTCATCAACCTGCAACCTCAATTCATATTCAAATTAAGGGGATCAACAAGTACAAGGGGGCACTCAGAGAAATTGAAAGGGGAGAAGTTTAGAACAAACGCTAGGAAGTTCTTTTTCACACAGAGGGTGGTGGATATATGGAACGCGCTACCGGAGGATGTGATAAACAGGAGCACGCTACAGGGATTCAAAGAAGCTTTGGATATGTACTTGGAAGACAAAGGGATTGAGGGGTACAGATAAGAGTAGAGGTAGATTATAGGGATGGGATTAGAGGTAAATTAATCAGGGACCACTGTTCAGGCACTAGGCCTGATGGGCCGCCGCGGGAGTGGACCGCTGAGCAAGATGGACCTCTGGTCTGACTCAGCGGGGGCAACTTCTTATGTTCTTATATCCTCTAGTTCTAATGCTTTTGCAAAGTAAAATCCTGGATCCTGCCTCATTCCACCCCCATAAAGCCTCGTCTCTTCATTTCCAACCTCCAGGCCATATCCAGAGGGCCTCTGAGCATGCACAGACATGTGACATCATCCACATGTGCTCAGAGGCCTTCGAGACGCAGCTGGAGCTCAGGACTATCCAAAATCTGAACAAACTGCTGGGCTTTGGAAAGTACGTCCAGGCACCTGGACATCTGGTAACCCTACTAAGGGGGGTATATTAGCGATCTATTACATTAATATTTAAGAAAAACTGTGCTGGTGTCATAGTTCTATGCATTGATCCTAGTTGTATTATACAAATAGTTTGCATTATCAACAACTACCTGTATGATTAGACAGAGGTTTAATACAGACATCTGTTTCTTTGAAAGCAGGAAAATGGAGAGGTGAATTCCTTCGGTGCTTCAGCCTTTCAAGAACGAATTGGTGACCCCTCAGGTCTCCTCTTGTCCAGCCGGCACAGAGAGGGTTCCTTAGATTCCCGCTACCAACAGCCATTCGATGACTTTCGTGTTTCTCAGGAGCAACTGGCAGAGCATTTTGAGAGTCGAGAGCGAAGGTAATGAAAATTGAAGGCAGGCAGCCTTCACTGGAGTCCTGGAACGCGGTGCTAGGCAAAGAAACGTAGGCAGGATCATGGAACACAGCGGTGGATAGGCTTCACCAAAGCCACAGAACATGGTAGCGGGCAGCCTTAGCTGGGTGTCAGTGGCTGCATTAAATCTTTCATGGGTTAGAACCACATTGATGTCATGTCAGTCAGTGAAGATAATGGTTAGCCTTGAAACTAGGTTCTGAAAGATATATAAAATATACCGTATATAAGTCAATCCGAGTATAAGACGAGGTACCCTTTTCCCCCATAAAAGGAGGAAAAAAGGTTGACTTGAATATAAGCCAGGGGGATTAATCATGTGCCCTGCCAGGCTCTGCACCCTCCTCTCCCTCCCCTGCCAGGCTCTGCGCCCTGCCAGGTTCTGCACACTGCCCCCCTCCCTGCCTTGTACCCTATCCCCCCCACTCTCCCAATGTCCTGCAGGCCTCCACCGAGCCTGCCATATAACCTGTTAAGCCGTCTCCTGTCCCGGCCAACTCTTAACAAATTTTTTTATCTCCCTCCCTCCCTCCCCACACACACACACAAAAGCCCAACTAAATAACTTGCCAGCCTAGCATCAGGCAATGTGTCCTATCTCATCCCTGATCCAGCACCAGTGACTTACTCTTCTTTCTGCAACGTATGTTAACACTTCCTTCTGAGGAGAATGTGGCCTCAGCACAGAGGTTGTGGGTTCAAACCCTGTGCTGGGCAACCCACTTAATCCTCCACTGCCCCAGGTACATTAGATGGATTGTGAGCCCATCGGGACAGACAGGGAAACTGCTTGAAGAACCTGTATGTAAACTGCTTTGTGTGGTTGTATAACTGCAAAAAGGCAGTATACAAGTCCCAATCCCTTTCCCTGATGTCATAATGCAAACCCAAAGAGCTGAGATGGTGCTGTCATAATGCCTCATTCCACCAATGCCTAAGAGCCAAACTCATCAGTGATGTCACACTGGCTGGATTGTCCGATATTGTATTGGAGTGTGGTGTAGTGGTTAGAGCTCCAGCCTCATCACCCTGAGCTTGTGGGTTCAAACCCTTCACTGCTCCCTGTGACCCTGGGCAAGTCACTTAATCTTCTTTGTGAGCCCAGCAGGACCGACAGGGAAATGCTTGAAATAACTGTATGTTAACCGCTTTGGAGCGTGGTTGTAACTACCAAATGGTGGTCTACAAGTCCCAATCCCTTTCCCTGATGTCATAATGCCTGGCAGAAACCCAAAGAGTAGCAACATTCCAGAGCTGAGACTGTGATGTCATAATGCCTCATTCCACCAATGCCTAAGAGCCAACCTCAGCAGTGATGTCACAACGGCTTCATTGTTCTATACTTGGCTCACTTCTGATATTGCATTGGAGGAGAGTGTGGTGTAATGGTTAGAGCTCAAGCCTCAGCACCCTGAGGTTGTAGGTTCAAATCCTGCACTGCTCCCTGTGACCCTGGGCAAGTCACTTAATCCTTCACTGCCCCAGGTACATTAGAAAGATTGTGAGCCCACCAGGACAAAAAGGAGAAATGCTTGAGGTTCCTTTATGTGTAAACCAGGTTGTAAAAGTACAAAAAGACGGTATACAAGTCCTAATCACTTCCTTCCCATCCATTGTCCCACGTAGTTCAGGAGAGACTAAATGTTGAGCACACAAAGATAAAAGGAAATTTTAACAAACAAACTAAAGATTTAAGTTGACAAAGCAAAACCCCCTTTTTTTTAGCATTTTTCATTAACTGATTGTGTGTAGCTGTCTTGGCAGGCGCACATGCTGCTGGTGTTCTGGATACCGGCTGAGCATTGCGCTGGCTCACACAGCCAGGCGTAAACAGTCTGGAGCTGTCCGTAGGGTCCAGCACACGAGAGAAGGAACCTGAGGCCTTATTCTTTGTACACGCGAGAAAGATCACTTGAGATGTGAGAGACAAGGCACTGGAATGTAAAGCTTTGAGATGGAAGGAGAGGTGTAAGAGCCTTGCTGAAGGAGTAATATACAAATACAAGAAACATACATTTGCCTAAAAAGAAAGGTGGACCTCCCAGAGAAAAGGTTTGACCATGAGTGTCGGCAAAAGAAATAAATCTGTCAAACCAAGGGAATTAACGTTGGATCTGTATCTGTGTGCTTATTTTATAAGGTTCGAGGTTACATTTATTTGATTAACCATCTAAAGCCAGGCCATCAAAGTGGTGTATATTACAGTAGTATCCAAGGAAGAAATAGACATGCAGTTTAATAGAGAAAAGCAAAGTTACATCAAACGTGTTCTAACATAGTAGACGACGGCAGATCCAGACCTACAGTCCATCACAGAACTCCATGATTAACAGCAGTCCATCTGTCTAATCAAGACTGTATGAAAAGGTAATCGACAGGTCTAGTTCAGGCATCACCCATAGAACTGGTGTAAGTACCTGAGCCAAACTGCTGGATATGCTTTTGTAACCTCAAGTTACACCCTGTGAGACTCCTGCCCTTCCTCCACCCGTATCTACGCCTACCTGTCAAACAAACTATCTGTAAGAGATGCCTGTATGTACTCATTTCTACATGTAATCAGGGCCTATATTTTAGCACATTTTACTCCCCAAAGAATAAAACACCCATGTGCAAGTGGCAGGCGACCTCTACACTCACTCTCCAGGCCAGAATTCTTGATAATAGAAACTTGTATTTAGAGACCTGCCTAGTAGCCCACTCTTGTAGGTCATCTGCGCTGAGCAGCCTCGATATCTATCAGCAACAGGCCATCATCCGTTTTGCCATAAGAGCTACACAATCTCACAGCACTTATATTGCAGGATTGGTTCCGTGGCAGTAGGCGATGACGCTTTATTAAAGCACCCCCTACTGGTGGTGCCATGACTCAGGTCTGTCAAGAGTGGTATGGGCAGATCTGAGACAAATTTTCCCCATGTCCTTCTCCAATCTCTATCTCCGTACAGGCTACACACCTGTCCCTGCCTAAAAATACACAGAAGCTATGTATGCTCATACTTCAAAGTAGGTAGAGGTGGGTAATGCACTAGTTCCTGTAGATATAAAGCACATGCCAGCTGAACACATTAATCACGCCAGATGTAAGCAAATGCACAGGGGAAAAGCTTCGGTAAAGCAGACCCAACGTTCAGTGCAAGTCGATTTATGATGGAGGGTAGCTAAGAGTTCAGATTTGCTTCTGAACCTTTTCAAACCAAGACAAGTAGGTATTTCCTTTCTACAGTTTGTACCTGCTGCCCTGCAGGGTGAAATGAGTTGCCCAAGGTCGACAAGGACCCTAAGTGGGAGCAGCAGGATGTGAACCCCTGCTACTGTACCCAAGAAGCCACTCTTGTTCTGAGGAAGGTACACTCCGGTCCTCTGAATCTTCTTGGCAGTCATTTGAAATCAGTTTCGGCCCAGTTTTTATGCATTGCACGAGGGTCCATTCTGCAACATAAAAATATGTTGTACTGGATGAATACAGGACAAACCAAAGGGGCCAACAAGTAAAAAGGCTTGCACTATCCCAATTATTGTGGCGTTTGTATTTTGCTATATTGTTTTGCTTCACCTTTGTCCTGAATCATCTTCACAATTCTCATAAGCATAGCCTGCGACAGACCAATGGTCCTTCCATCAAGCCCAGTGGCCAATCCAGGTCCCTAGTACCTGGCCAAAATCCAAGGAGTAGCAACATTCCAGAATCCCAAAGAGTAACAAAAGATTCTAGAACCCCAAAGAAAATCAAGATTCCATGAAGAATCTCAAAGAACAAGAAGATTATGGAATCCAAGAGAGCAACAAGATTCTCGAACAAAGAGTAGATCCAGGGCAAGCAGTGGTTTCCCCCATGGACTGCTGAGAAACGCATAGTGCCAAAACAGAGACGGTGTTGGGTCCTCTTTGGCCGTACTGCTTTTGTGTCGCACAGCCTTTTTACTCAATTCACTTTTTATTGTTTAGTAAAGACTCTCTTATTCTTATGCGTGTTGGCCCCTTCTGTTTTTCCTTTATTTATCCAGCTACCACACATTTTTATCGTTTTTCATGTGCTTTTTTTTTTTTTTTTTTGGTGCCTGACCATTCTGCAGTATAACAATGGCTTGAAACTGGGTTTCAGACTCTGCATAAAAGGATTGAAAAGAATGTGCTAGAATTCTCAAGTTACCGTTTTGGATTCTACACTCCATTCAGCATTTCAAGGAGCTCCGATTTAGTTCTAGAGCTTTCTCTTGTTATTGATTTTCCAAACTGAATCCTGTTTTCTTGCACTTTTAGGATGGCCCGAAGAACCAGAATAAGTGGAGATAATCGACTCTAGCCCAGCTTTGGCCCATGAGGGGGTCACTCCAATGCTCATGACGCCACTAATTGCTGTGAACTGGTTTCTATGGAAACGTTAGTGCTCTGGCCTACTTTCAGGCAGCTTTTTGTGTTTCTCAGCTGAAGCCTGCACTGACCCGTGTCCAGATGGAGGAGGGGAACGGAGCGAGGTGCCAGTAATTAAAGCAGAATCTGTATCAGCTGTACTGTGTACAAGTAATGCAGGAAAGGAAAGTCCTGTAGTGGGGAGCAGGAGTTCAGATTGCTGGAGGAAAATGCCACCTTGAAGACCCTTAACCTGTCCTCTGCCTTCCCCCACCTGAGTGTTTAACAGTACTTCAACTCTGCTACTATCTAGCTCAATTGTTTACCATCAAAATTGTGGATTTTGGTTGGGGAGAGGGGTGGAGAAGACAGGCCATCAAAACAAGGTTAACACACTTCCTCTCATTCTGGATATGATGAGCAAAATAAAAATTATTGCTATTAGGGACAACCAAGTTGCTGATGTTAACTCTTTGGTTGTTTTGTATGGCTTCCTATTGCTCCTTTTTGGGGTCAATGAGAACTAGCTCCGAGAAGGGCTGTTGCACCATCCTTCACAACGATGTAGATTTTCTGAGAGAGCCTGGTGTTCATGCACACAGAACCAGCCCAGAGGTTTCACTGTTGCAGTGACTGCTCTTGCCAGCCGCGTTCAGGAATCAGTTTTGAGTTGTGACACTTCAGCTTAACTCATGGGTTTGCCAGCCCCACACACCCCTCAGGTTGGTTGAATGTGCATTTCTGTTTGTGTATCAGCAACATATAAAACAAAGCTAAGGGAGTCACTTAAACCCATGTTTTTAGAACTCCTGACCGGTGGTCTCTAGTGACAGGCTGGGAATGCAGACATTAATTAAGAAAAAAAAAAATGAAAAGCAGTAATGTACACAAGGGAATGATTAGATAAGCAGAACACTTGCATCATTTCTAGGCAGAGGAGTAACTACTGGTTAGAGCAGTGGATTGACACCCAGAGGAGCTTGGTTCAAATCCCACTGTGGCTTCTTGTGTCCTCCATTTCCTTAGGTACAAGCTTTGATTGGAAGCCCTCCAGGGATAGAAAAATATCTTCTCTTCTTGGAACACCTTGAGCTACAACTGAGAAAGGTGTGAGCCAAATATATAAAATTAAAACCACTGCTGCTCCCTCCTATGCTGAGCTTTTGATACTCCTCACTCAGCAAGCCGCCTTAAGACTATCCGTCAACCTCCTATATCCACTGTGCAAGGCAAAGCTTCCCAAACCTGGCCTGGATGAATCCCAGCCAGTTAATGAACAAATAGTTATAAGTTAGATTTGCATGCAAAGAAGGAAATACGTGTAAATCTAACTCATATTTAGTCTGGATATCTTGAAACCCTGACTGAATGGGATTTCCCCAGGACAGGTTTGGGCACCAGTCTCTCAATGAGTATCTGGCCCCAGTACATAGAATCTCAGTTATCCAGCACCTATGGGGATTTGTGAATGCTAGATAACTGTAGTTTCTGGTTGAGAGTTAATGTAAAAATAGTTGTCTCCCTTCCCACCACTTCACTCTATCCCTCCACTGGTAGGTCCAGCATCTTCTTCCCTTCTTTCTTGGTCACTTCCCCCCCCCCCTCCCCAACCCCTCTTTCTCTTACCTGAAGCAGCAGAGCTGGTCTTGATAACCCCCTCCTTCCCAAAGCAGTAGAGCCTATTCCAACCATCTCCTTCCTCCCTCCCTGAAGCAGCAGAGCCACTCCTGACAACCCCCTCCGTTCCACATTCATCCAATGCTGTAGCAGCAGCCAGCAAGCAAAGGAAGCACCGGTAAATAGGCAGCTTTTAGCCAGCCCCAGCAGGGCCTTTCCTCTGCTGCATCAGAAGTGATGCAGCAGAGGAAAGGCCCTGCTGGGGCTAGTCAGTAGCAGTTTACCAGTGTGTCATCTGCTTTCCAGTTGCCGCTACATTGTCAGGTTAGAGAGGGGGTTATTGGGTCAGGAGCACCACTTTGGACATTGTCTTAGGAATGCAGGAGATGATTTTTTTTGTTGGTTAATTGAATGTTGGTTAGCTGAGATTCTACTGTATATACTATACAGTGATGTGAAGAAAAAAAGATTGGTACATTCCTTGTTGTAATAGGCCAAGGTCTTAATACACCCTCTGAGATGATTGATCTGAATGGACATGTTTAATTGCATCTGAAAATTTAAAAAAATGACATGATTAGTCTGCAGTTCCTTGAACTGTTAGGTGATGCCCTTGAGCGGAAAAAACTACATATGTATCCTTATTTTATTTTTTTAACATTGCAATGCTGTGTCTCAGTGGCATTCCTGGTGCATCAAGTGATCTAGAAATGTCATTATCTACAGGTTCTGAGCCATCCTCAGCCTTGATTCTGCAGGTGTGGGATTAGGGACCGTGTCTCACTTGGCCAGTTACTATTGCCTGTACTGTTTAAAGATGATTTTAAAATAAAAAAAAAATATTAATTTAAATTGGTCATTTGACTACATCTGTATAATTTACTGGTTTTACTTTAGCTAGGTGTATGGATAATGTAATGGATACCCAGTCTGCAATGTAAGATGTTTAGGGTTACTGTGTCCAATCCTACCTTCATTCTAGGTTGTAAATACTAAAGTAATATCATTGTTGTTTTCATCTCTTGATATTCAAGGATACAGCTTTTTTGAATTCAGCCTCTTTCAGGAAGTCATTCCAAGCCACAGATAGGACAGTAAAACAGCCACCTACCACTGCAAGCAGAAAATCAGACTCAAGAGTCTAGACGTTTACATCCAGCTTGGAGCAGGTGTAAAGCTATGCACTACTGGGGCTGGTTTGAGTGATTATTTCATAAAGGTACACACACGTTATTAAGATAAGCAAAAGAAGTACCCTTTTCTTAGTTTGTTTCCAGGTGTCCTGTTAGGAAATCATGCTCATAGTTAATTTTAAAACTGAATTATCAGTTTTTAATTAAATATATTACTCAACTATTTATGTAATACTGGGTTGGTTTTTGTATCTTAAATTATTATGCTTGTACATGTTGTAGCAACCTAGATGGAGAAGCAGATCACTCTTTATATTTTGGAAGTGTTTCTAAGAGGGCTAAAGCATGATTGTGGCTCAAAGTTCTGAGAAAACTACAGACTAGTTTTCCAATTCTGTTTAATCAGCAGTATAAAATGAAAAATTATTTATCCTTTTTGTCATAAAGGCCATATCCTGTTTTCAGAAAGCGTCCTTTCTTATGTGTACTTCTGTCCTTGTATGGGTTTCCAAAGAAGACGATTTGAGAATTAGTTAAGGAAAGAATTAAGCCTGAAAATTTTATGGAAACCTCAAGAAAGAATATCGTCTGAGAAATAAAATTAAAACGAGAGAATAGAAAGTAACATCCCCGCTTACCGTAGCTGCACTCTACTGAATTTCTGCTTGAAAACTTAGGCTTACCCCAGCAGTTGGTCAGTTGTGAAATAAAAACACATGACTGGTACATTAGTAGGGCGAATGGCTATTTTTTTTTTAATGCCAGCAAAGCAGAAAGTTATTGGCCTGAAGGAATTCACTTAGAACCAGGCTTGGTGTATCTAAAATGGCACAAATAAAGTAGCCATGTGGGGCGCCAAGCATGGAGACAGAACACTAAGTGAGAATTCACAACTGGAGACTGAGATATCGAACTGTAACCTGAGTGTATCCATGTGGTGAATTCTGGCCAGAATATAGTAAATAAGGCAAAAAAAGCAGCTTTTAATTGGAAGGCTAACCCATATAGGGCATTGTACCTGTGGGAAGGTAGAAGGGATCAGGGAATCACTAGACCACTGGTTCTTAAACTGATCTTGGGAGACAAGCCAGTTGAGTTTTCAGGCTATCCCTACTGAATATGCATGAGAGATTTGCATACAATGAAGGTGACAAGCCTCTAAATCTCATGCATATTCAGTAGGGACAGCCTGAAAACCCAGCTGGCAGGCAGGCCTCCCCCCCCCCCCCCCAAAAAAAAAAAAAAAGCCAGGTTTAAGAGCTATTGCTTTACAGCAGGTGTCTCCAACTACTGGGCTGCAGCAAAATTTTTATTTTATTTACATTACAAGCAGTCCCCAGCTTCTAGCCAGCTCCCTCCTCCCAGCCCCACTTCTCTTCACAAAAGCCATAAGCAGTGGCTCTTACATGCTGCCTACAGCTGAAGCTTTCCTCTAGGCTTCCAGGTCAGCCAGGGGCTGCGTATAGAAGTCAACCAGATCAGGGAGGGAGGACAGAAACAGGTCCAGAATAGAGAGAGGGAAGGACAAAGAGGGGCATGTTTGGACATGGAAGGGAGGGAGCACAAACTTCAAAGGAAGGAGGGAGGGGACATGAACTTGGGACATAGGATGAAAGAATGGAGGGAGTGAGGGAAAGAGATAATAAGGTGGGGGAGGGAATAAAGGGAGAATTGTTGGGCATGGGTATCTGAGTGAAAAAGAGATGGTGCATATGGGAAAGAGAAGAATTGTTGAGCATAGGGAGGGAGAATTAGTGGACATGTTTATGGGAGAGGAGTGAGGTACAGATGCATGGGAGAGAGATGAGAGGAAGAAATATTGCATGTGGTGGTGGAGAGAACAGTGGGACAGATGGAAAGGGATGCAAGAGAGGCTTCAACGTGGTGGAGAAGGTGGGAAGAATGATAGGATCAAACTTTGGGAAGGAAAAAAAGTTGCACAGAGGGAAGGCTTGGGTATGGGACTGGTGAGCAGGGACAAAAAATGCTGCCCAAGGTAATAATAGAAATAAAGTGCATAATATAAAATGTAATATGCACTTAAATACCTTTCCCCCCAGCAGAAAAACTGTCTTGCATGAAACCAGTTCCTGGTGCAAAAAAGTTGGGGACCACTGCACTAAAATAACAGGGAATTGTGTGGTGGGGGGAGTGTCAAAGTAAGAAATAGGTATTAAATCTTCAGATATTACAGCCAACTGAGCAAGCCCTTCTACTTCTATCTGGCATTCTAGTTTGTATTGTGTTCATCTTCGGCTTCTGCACCGTTGTTTGTGTGAGAGCAGAATAGCTACTAGCACATTTGCATTCATTTTTATATACTGTGCAAAACCCTTTCCCACATCTTGCTAACCACACAGAGTAGCCACCAAAGTTTTCTATACTGGCCCCTCAAATCATCTGAAAAGAGAAGCTGTAATTCAGACTTTGGACCTATTCTAAAAAAAAGGAAAACTATTAAGCAACACTGAAGGTAAATACATTTATACCAATAATTGCAGCTGTTCCAAAATGAGGAGTCTTTTTTTATAATGAGTAGGCAATTATCTAATAATGAAAGCTGCCTGAAATTGGGATAAAATTAAGTTCCTTTAAACAGCAGCACTTGCACAGGGATCAGAGTGAGTACCATATGCATTTGCACTTTGGATGAGCTGGCCTGGGCATATTCCAGCAGTGATAATCACATGCCATATGAAATGAAGTTCAAACTACTACAACAAATTCTAGCCTCCTGTCGAACTGCAAGGAGTGGCTTTCAGAGTATGTAGGGTAGGTCTTCATCACAAAAGGGAGGGAGAAGGAATACTTTAGTTTCCAATAGCTTCAAACCCAATTCTTCCATCATAATTACTAGAAAGTGGGGTAATAAGTAATGCTGAAATTCACATATTGATGGTGGTCAACCCAATTTTTTAAAAGTTACATTTTTTTTTTAAACCAAGCTATTAGCAGAATGATTTACCAGGCTTTTACTATTAATAAATGAATGCTACATCTGGCTGATTAGCAAAGGAAAGTATTACATTCAAAATTCAGCTCAACGGTTCAGTCTTGAACAAAGAGCAAGAGAGCATAAAAATGAGCAGCAAAGTTGATGAGGATGATCACACCTGATCTTTACAAACAGGACCCATAACGTTTAGTTGCATTTTAATCAACTATCTCAGCACTACACATTTTAAAGATTCTCCTGGCACAAGTATTCCCTTTGTTCAAATCATACCCCACACCTAGAAGTCATTAAACAGTTCTAAGAACTTGGCCTGCATCTGTTGGGTTTGTTGGTTTGTGTTTTGTTTTGTTTTCTTTTAACTGGAAAGACATAAGGGGGTGGAAGAAGCACTAGTAATTCAGTGCCTTCTTGTCTTTCTGAACTATGAGACAAAAAACATTCATAAAAGACACGGGAGGAGGGGAAGAGCCTATGAGAGAACAGAAATACTACAGTTGCTTGTTAAAAACAAAGGAAAAAACACCTTTGCTGAATCTATGTTCTATAAAGTTACTGGAAATTAGCTTTATATGTAATGCAACTATGAACTAACTATAGGGTCCTTTTACTAAGTTGTGGTAGCCAATTTAGCACACGCTACATGCTAACGCGTCCATTATACTAATTTTTACTGCACCTTAGTAAATATTAGCAAAATTGCAGTAGTAACCTATACCAAGGTGTGCTCTGGACCTCCTTCACATTACAATTCAGATAATTCTTGTATCTATACTAATTGTTCCAATCTGACTCAACACGTGCCATCTTGTAAACTCTATTTCTTCAAATGGTAATTTCAATTGATCCCATCCAGATTAAATAAAACCTATAGCATGCCTAGTTTCTAGTTACTGTATATGGCTGACCCACAAATAGTTGAATCAGATTTGAATCTAGTGGAAACTGTTTGCAACAGGGACTGAATAAACTTCCCATTCTCTAACACACTTTTCCCTAATTGGTTCCAAAGGCTATTGCATAAAATCAGATAGATATTCTACAATTATGTTACATTAGTATAAATTATGCATCACACAGAAAACTGTTTCGGATACCAAACAATGCAAAATCATCAGACATAATTAAAAGTAACCTACTTCATATTGGAATAAGAGAAACAATGCCATTTCCCAGGTTACCAGAATCTCTAGGTACTAAGGAAACTGTATATCATCTTTTGCTGGGCATTTCTAACTTTTAACATTGCACATCTAGTCCATTATGTTCACCTCAGCTGCTTCAGTATGATTCTCACATATTTCTGTAAATTTAAAAATAAAAAAAACTTTCAAAATGACTGTTGTATATACTCTTTTCCCATGTACAAATGAATGAGCGCTCATGTATACAAACTTTATAATCACCAGATCTCAAGCAAGGCTGACACGTCCAAATCTGGTTTAAATTCTGTAGTACTTATTTCTAACTGTGCAGCTTCAGGTCATTCAAAGAGTATATAGGGAATAAAAAAAAGAAACTGAGGGATTCATTCACAACTAGAGCAAGGGGTTAGGGTTAGCTGGTTTGCCCTCGGTGCCCATTATTTCCAACATACACAAATCACTCAGCCTTGAATCCACATATTACACTGAACAGCATATTAAAACGCTATCTAGAAAAGTAATCATCCTATGTACAGGTTTTAAAACCAAGAATCTGTATATTTGTATGTATATAAATAAGATTTTGTGTGAACACAAACACCAGACTACATGTACACAAAAAATCCACTACAAGGATATTCAGAATCACTATGTAATACAAAGGCTTAGAAGCCAGTGGCTGCAGTTTTATTACAGGTCCATTGATAAAACGTATACAAAAGAGTTGATTCCACTGATGAATAAGAAATCTTAATGACTATCCCAACAGAAGGCAAAACCGGCCGCAGGGTAGAAGTTCAGCTTGAGATTTTATGCTGTCCAATTTTGCACAGTATTCCAGGTTGTTCTGAGGGCACCTCTGCACTTTTCTACTTAGTTTTCTCTTGCTTTCACACCTCTGCTTCTTAAATGGCAGCATACTTCCATATATTCCCTTGCTGAGAATCAGATGAGGGCCACAGGTTTAAATTTTCTTATTTAGCCAGATCCATTTCTAAGCAGTTTCATGTTCAATCTGCTTCTGCAAATAAATAAATAAATAAATAAGCCAAAACATATGCATGAACAAAAGATTTGGTTCTTACCTTTGCTAATCTTCTTTCTTGTAAATCCACACTCTATTCCTGGACAAATGGGTAGTCAATCCCATCTCAAAAGATCTCTTATAGGAAGCCTCATTTTACATATTTTTGACCCTCCCCTCTTACCTCAGGACTGCCCTGACTTCCACTTGGTACAAAAGCAGACAGTAATACCTGTACAGGACACAGAAAAGGGAGGAGTATGGGGATACTCCCTGAAAAACAAGTCTAATCTACTCGTATCATAAAACTGCATAACCATCATGAACTGTTAAAACAGGTTGCAGAAAATCAGAACAAGGAGACAGCCTGCACTAATAGGGGGGGGGGGGGCACATTAGCTAAAATCCTTCAGGGCAAAGTGCACAATATGATCAGATGTTAATGTTAGAAAACATAGTCAAAGAACCAAAGATACAACTTAACAGTACCTATTGAGGCAGACAATTGGAGAATCAGCAACTCCCAGGTCAGGTTCCAGGAACAGTGTGGATTTTCAAAAATGAAGATTAGCAAAGGTAAGAACTTAATCTTTCATTCTTGTATAATCCCATTCTATTCCTGGACAAGTGGGACATAAGAGAGCAGTACTTCAAATTCAGGGTGTGACTGATGAGCTGGCTGCCAAAACTTAAGAAACAAAAGCAGAATCCTGCTTAGCTGCCATGTCTATCTTGTAAAACTTCATAAAAGGTATGCAAGGCGGACCAAGTGGCATCTCTATAAATCTCTTCTAGGGAAACAGCTGAAGATTCCGCCCACGAGGAAGCTATGCTTCATGCAGAGGAAGCCTTTACTGAAAAAGGAGGCCGCTTTCCAGCTCCAATATAGACGAAGGACATGACTGTGCAAATTCACCTGGAAATGGTGGCTTTTGAAGCACTAGTTGGCCCTTATGGACTGTACCAACCAGCAAGAACAAATGATCAGACAAATGAAACTAGTTTGTGACCTCTAAGTACCTCAACAAAAGTCTGCATATATCCAGTAATTTTAACACCTTGTCATGTTTGTTTGAACCAGAGGGTGCAAAGGCTGGCAACCGCACCTCCTGGTTAAGGTGAAAACTAGAAATCACCTTCGAAGTATCATGCTGGAATTCATAATCTGCAGAAAAGGATCTCTGCAAGACAAGGCCGATGTAATGGCCACCAAGACAGTCTTGATGGTGAGGTCCATCTTGGTCTAACAGTTCATAGGGTGAACTAGCCAGTGCCCTGAAAATGGTTGACGCAATGGAGGGGGTAGCTATAACGCACCCTTCAGAAACCTAACTACATCTGTATGAGCGGCCAGGGAGCCCCTCAGGGGCATAGGACCAAAGCAGGAAAGTCCAGCAATCTGAACCCTCAGAGAGCCAACTGCAAGTCCCTTTTCCAAGCCTTCTTGAAGAAAGGCAAGCACAAGTGGGATCGATGTCGAACTCAGATCTTCATTCTTCCGAGTACACCAATGCTGAAAACACCTCCAAGCCTTCGCATACGCTGCCACAGTTGACTACCTTTTGCTGCGCAAGATGGTAGTTATCACTTCTGTCGAGTAGCCTCTGCGCATTAAATCTGCGCACTTGAGAGCCAGGCCGTAAGATCAAAGCGGTTCATATCCTGCAGGGCAACGGGACCCTGTGTGAGGAGGTAAGAGTGGCAGGGAAGTTTGAGCTTAGTAGACACTAAAAGAATATTGAAGATGAAGTAGTGAGGCCAGTTGGAAACAACCACAACAGATGAATACCTCACTAATTTGGGTTCAATCACAGAATGGCGGAAGCCTTCAATATCATTCACATCTAAATATAAGTATAACCACTGTTGGCTCTTTTCATAGCCTCCTAATGCTGTATTTAAATACTGTTGTTTGACTTACTATCATTCTTTCAAAAATAAATAAAGACTATACAACAGTAAAAGTTTCTTTTTTACTTATCCTTTTAATGCAGTGTCTCTAGCATGCCCCGACTGGACCCATTTCGCCCAAAAAGGGCTTTTTCAAAGGTCCATGTGGGAGCTCTTTCTTAGTGTCCTTATTTTTTAGGGGCTAGAGCTAATCTCCCAGATCTGAATCCTGCAGATCCATGACTGCAGCCAAATCCCCCAGTGTGAAGGTGCCTGCCTGAGTAGTCAAAGACATGGTCACATCATCTGAATTGTCCATCGGTTGATCATCTCTCAGCTGCGCATGGTCCCTCAGCTGGGGACCCACATCCTAGGAAAGAAGAATCTCAGACGCCAACAGAGACTCCATTCATTGGGGACTCACTTGTACTGGCCCGAGCCATTTTCGTCTTTTTAGACAGGCCTGAGATCCTGCTGAAGGGGCAGAGGGGTCTAAAGCAGACGCCACTTCCCTCTCACACGCCACTCGGTTTGTGGAACAGAGATGTTCGCCTATCAGCCATCCACCACAAACTGGGCATGAATCCAAAGTATCTTGCCCTGAGGAGTCCATCTGATGTTTTTGCTTGCAAAAACAAAGCTTGTAGAGGCAGACAAAAGCTTTAAATTCAGATCTGGAAAATCCAAGATGGCTGCAGTAGGAGCAATTTTACTAATAAAACTGGCAGGGAAAACTACAACCTCTAAAACAAAGCAATTTTAGGAGTGGGGAGACCTAGGGCTAACTTTCAAACCATTTAAAATCCCAATCTGAAGAACCCCCAAAAATCGATTTCACAGGCTGTCAGCCTGTTACTATGTCATGCTGACAGCTGCAAGATGGAAGCTGAAACCAGCTTAGAGGGAGGTTCTCTGCCTCAACAAGCCTTAGAACCTGGACTGCTGGTTCTCTCTCTGCCTCTCAGGCCAAACGCTCTGGCCAGAGACCTCTACCTCACCCAGAAATGCCGCGCACGCGAATGGGTGGAGGAATGCAGTGGGCCCTGATCCCGGATACACACTACGGAGACACACAGCCTGAGCTCAAACCCACTAGCAGATGAACTTGGAGTGAGCAATGCTGCAATGGAACGGTCCCCGAGTCCCAGTCTATGAATGCAGGCTGTCCAGGTGGGAGCACTGCAGAGAAGACAACCCTCAGGAAGCAGAGTTTACCAGTAAAGTCTGTGATTTCCTGCAGCCAGAGCTGTCCCTACAGGGAATCTCTGTAGTATGCAAAGCTGTGAAAAGTCTAGCTCCTATTGTCACTTGTAGGAAGACAACTGGAAGTCAGAGGGCAGTCCTGAGGTAAAATTAAGCTTCCTACAAGAGATCTCATGAGCTGGGATTGAGTACCACTTGTCAAGGAACAGAGTGGGATTGAACAAGAACTAGGATTACATTGCTGCAATTATTGAAAGCAAAATCATATCAAGTCAGGCTCATGTTGGAACATAACAATCAAATGAAAAATTTAATTCATAGATTGAAGAGACGAAATCAAAGCTGAGGCTTCCTAAACCGAGTTTTCACAATTTCTCTGTCTGCAAAATGCTCAGTCTCTTCTAACGAGGCAGATCTACAAAGCAGGATTCAGTTAATTTTTTCTTTGTACCCCTCTCAAAATTTTTTTTTCATTATAAGGATTTTTCCTTTCTGTATGTATTTACACATTTACAACACTATTTTATTTTTCAAAATATAGTAAAGCACCCAGGCCCAAAACTCTAAGATGTATTCACAGAAATTCTTTATGCCTTTTTTGTATAATTGTTACAAACCAGGAAAAATCTTCACATTCAAAAGCAAGAAACAGAATTACAGTATTTAAAGAAAAGTTTGAGTAGCCAATCCTGATTAGGACACAATGCCATAGTCTTTAACATGAATAGCAGCCCTCCTGGCTTAAAGATTCCAGAAAGTCAATACTGTAATCTGCAAACAATCCTCAGCTACTAGGGAAAAATCATCATACTCTTCATTTACAATTTGTTCCTTACTCTAAATCCATTTTTAGTAGCGATTGTAACATTAAACCAAAAAAAAAAATAAATTTTTTTTACATTTTCACCTAAACAAATATAGCCAATATTTAAACAGTCATCACCATTTTTATACATTCCACACACCCCGAACACAATACGCTTGTGCTCTCTCTTTTGACTACCAGTACCTAAACCTTTACCTCCTTTTAATATATTCAAGATCAGATTCTAGGCCCTCGGAGATAAAGATTATACATATGATTCCCAAATCAATAAAATAAAAAGCTGTGTAACATTTAAAGTATATTAGATATTGTTAGGAGGCTATGAAAACTATTTTGGCACAACCAATATATGGATGTGCATCCCTGTGTCCAGACCTGTAAAATAAATGTATCCATATATCAGCTCTTGCACCTCTGACCCCACTTGCCTCCATATATTCCAGTAAACATTTCAATGGTGACTTGCTAAGTGTTGCTCCATATAAGGGGTTAGATTTGTCTAAAAGTCCCAAATAGTCTTGGCACTTCAAACAAGAGAATGGAACACAACCCTAAACACTTGACTTTGTGAAAGTTATGCTCTGTGAATTCATTTGAATTGGCATTAATACAGATTAGTATTATATGCCAAAAATGAAATTATGTACTAAAGATGGAACTTCTTTTAAATTTGCATACAACTTTAGTGACCCTCCAAGATGGCACCAGGTCTTGATTCCATTTACTAATAAGATCTACATAATCTTTCAGGGCCAGATTCTCCAAGCTCCAAATACCGTTGTGGGAGCAATTTTTGTTTTACTGACGATTCTCAGCACCATAGCATACAAATTATATCCATACTATGTGTGCGGAAAATCGCTGGTAAAGAAAGGGGAAGAGATTACTCACCTATCAACACTAGGCGATGTACAATGCAGTTAAAAAGGAGGGAATACAAATTTAAAAAGGTTAGCAAAAGCCAAGACATGGACCAAAAACAAGCATACGAACAGGAAACAAGAGGGCTGAGGGGGGGGGGGGTGAACAACAATGTAATCAGAAAAGATCGCAATGAAGGATAGCACAAAAGGGAGGGGGAAAAGTTATTCACAGCTGCCTTTACAGAATCTGAGAAGACCAAGTCAATGAACAAAAGCATCTTTAGATAAGAAGCTTTTTAAGGCTCTTTTGAATTTATCAATATTTGATTCTTCTCCGAGATTGGAGGGCAGAGAGTTCCAGATTAGTGGAGCAGTAGCAGCGAATGAAGTCGTACAATGCCTATGGCAGGTCTTGAGGGAGGGTACAGAGTAAACTTTGAGAAGATCTTAGGTTTCTAGTGGGGGCATGTGGAATAAGTAATTTATCAATGAAGGCTGTCTTTCTAGATATGAGTGTTTTAAAGGTGAGTAGGGCAATTTTGAAGAAGAAAAATTGCTATCATAGCCACTTTCCTCATAGGGAACTCATCCCATCCCTTTTATCATTTTTCTTGCTACATCTATTTTGAGATACAGCGACCAGAATTGCACATTCTCATCTCCGTTTTCCATTCCTTTCCTGATAATTCCTAACATTCTATTTGCTCTATTATCTGCACACTGAACTGAGGGTTTCAACATATCCTCAACAATGACACCCAGATCCTTTTCCTGGGCGGTGACTCCTAATGTGGAATTCTGCATCAAATAGCAATAGTTCAAGTTCCTTTTCCCGTATGCATCACTTTACAGTTGCTCATATTAAATGTCATCTACATTTTGACACCCAGTCTCGCAACTTTAGTCCTCTTGCAATTTAACAATTTTGTGTGTCATCACCAAATTTAATTACCTCACTAGCTATTCCCATCTCTAGATCATTGATAAATATGTTAAAGCACAGCACTGGCCCTGGGAAATCCCATTAAGTACCCTTCTCCATTGAGAATACTGACCCTACTCTCTGTTTTCTATCTTTCAACCAGTTCTTAATCCAGAAGACATTGCTTGCCCTGATTGGTACTAGTGACCTGGATTGGCCACCGTGAGAATGGGCTTGATGGACCTTTGGTCTGACCCAGTAAGGCTATTATTATGTGCTTATGTTCTAATTTCCTTATAAGTCTTTCTTGAGGAACTTTGTCAAATACCTTTTGAAAATTCAGATACATAATATCTGGTTCGCCTTTATCCACATATTTATTCACCCTTTGAAGAAATGCAGTAGATCAGTAAGGCAAGATGTCCCTTGACTAAAACCACGTTGGCTTTGACTCATTAATTCAAGCTCCAAGTTCATAGTTCTAGATTCTAATTTATTATTTAGGGCTCAGACTGTTGCTTTGATTAAGAATTTCTTTAAAACTGCACTTAGTAAACTGAAAAGTAGTACTCCTGGTGATTTTTTTAATACACTTGTGCAAAATTTTGGTTCTGAGCAGTTTAAATTATTACAATTTTTTATATCTTGGCTTGCCGATATCCTGTATAAAGCTTTTCTAAACTACAAAATACTGCAGCTCAACTTATTACAGGTTGCTCTTGATTTCAGCAACTCTCACCAATTCTAAACAAGTGAACTGGCTTCTTTTTGAAGGGAGAGTTATTTTAAAATTCTTCCTTGATATATGCCGTATTTCCCCCATGTATAGGCTGCGGCTTCTACATGGATTTTACGAACATGAGTACTGGGTGCGGCTTACTTAAATGTGGCGGCCTATCTAAAGACATACCCCCCCTGTAAATCATCCACCCCGTACCTTTTTAAATCCGCCTTACATACCTCCCTCGCTGGACGGCTGCCTCCTCCAATCTCGCGGCCAGCAATGCAGGGCAAGAGTGATCTTTTCAGCATCCAGCCTGGCCCCCATACCGCTTCCTAAATGACTGCCGTCAGTTCTTACGAGTCCCGTGAAAACTGACGGCAGCCATTCAGGAAGCGGCACGGGGCCAGCCTAGATACCGAAAAGTTCACTTCTGCCCTGCACCGCTGGCCGCGAGATTGGGGGAGGCAGGTGGCAGCCGTCCAGCGAGGGAGGTATGAAAGGGGGATTTAAAAAGGTACCCAGGAGGGGGCTAATTTTTAAAATGTTCAGCTACTGTTAGTTAAGCTGTGGCTAGTAACATGGGCGGCTTATCTAACAGTTTTAAAACTAAACTCAGCATTTTCTGTGGCCTATCATGTGGAGAAGCCTATACATGGGGAAATATAGTAAAGCTTTAAAACAGGATTCAGCTATTTAGTTAAAATCGGTTTTACAGATTTATAGATAGAGCTGGATACTGCAATCAGAGGGGATGTGTCCTCTGTAATGAAAGACCTGAGTTGGCATATTTTGAACACTTGAGAGCAGGGGTTCTCAACCCAGTCCTCAGGACACACTCAGCCAGTTCAGGTTTCGGATGCATTACCTCTATTGCATGCAAATCTCTCTCATGCATATAGACTGTAGGTATAAATCCTGACTGGCTAGATATAACCCAAGGACTGGGCTGAAAACCCCTGCTCTAGATGTACTTTTGCTATAACTGAACTAGCTTCTGTTACAAATAAGATTTGCAAATAGTGCTACATTTAAAAAGTTATTGAAGATTGTTTTATTTACTTGTTGAACCTGAAAGAATGGCACAGTGATGGTTTGTTCCAGAGTCATTTCTGATATGGCAAGGTATGATATGCAGTGTAAATATAAAATTGTACCCCTTTTTATGGTTTGTTTGTTTTCCTTTCTCCTGCAGTCGGCGTCTCTAGTGATTGCTACAGCATTTTGTTTTTAATGTTTACTCGTATGTACAGTTATGATGTTCTGCTCCTCGGCCCAGGTGGATTATAATAAATCAATATATCATAAACCATATCGGTGTGTTCCACATGAAACAAGCCTATTTTCAGAGCTTTGGCAATAAACAGGTAACTGAATTTTGGGTGCAGGTTAACTGTGAAGGCCACAGAAGGAGGATATCAGGCATACCCAAACTATCAGAGAAGATATTCCTTCAAACAAATCAGCAAAAGGTCCTGATGTGCCACCATATCTCATAGTATCAAGTCTCTCATGCTGGTATGACTTATACCCTGGATTAAATTATATATCCCTGGCAACATGGAACCTCATGGCAGAATTCTGGACCCCTCTCTGACCAAAGAGAATTCAACTGGGGAACCTATTCTCTAACTAAGCCTAGGAGCTCTTCTACCAGATCAGTCTGATGCTGTATAGAATGCCTGTTAGCCTTTGCTGGACTAGAGAAGGCAGGGAAGCTGATGCTGTAGTGTTTCATAGTATCAGAAGATAACGCCAGATGATATTTCAACAACTTATCAGCACACAACAGTATGTATCTCCCAAAGTGCTCAGAGAAATTGATGTCAATTGTAAACCATGAGACCAAATGTGGGCAAAAGTCCACTGGTCAATAGCTCATATTCTCATTCATCGCACTTTCCTTGTTAATTCTCTTATAAATGCAAACAAAAGCTCAATAAATCTGCACTTATCTGTCAGAAGTCTTAATGAAACTAGTTTGAGAGGATTGTAAAATATCTGCTTTTAAGAGAACTATTGACAGATAAGTGCAGATTTATTGAGCTTTTGTTTGCATTTATAAGATAATTAACAAGGAAAATGCGATGATTGAGAATATGAGCTATTGACTAGTGGACGTTTGCCCACATTTGGTCTCATGGTTTTACAATTGACATCAATTTCTCTGAGCACTTTGGGAGATAGATACTGTTGGTGCTGATGAAAGTTGTTGAAATATCATCTGGAGTTATCTTCTGATACTGGTTGGCATTTTGCTCCAGCAGAATTTTTTTAAACTTTTTGTCCCGATTGAGGTGGTGTTTCATAGGGCACAGCTCACAACTTAAAAATCTCACCTCCACTGGCTAGCTGAGGGGCATGACCCCAATGCATTCTGGACTGGGCCAATGGACCAGAATGGTAATTTTAGTACCTAGATTTTTGAAAGGACTATTGCTATTGTATATACCTTTGATATATTATTTCACAGTATATAGAATATCTTATTTAGTACACCAAATTAATAAAGAGGCACAGGAAACCTGCTAATTAAGATCCGAGAACACTTCTATAAGAAAAGTGATACAGAAACACCATAATTAATCTATTAATGTATATTTCTTACCAAGTTCAATTCTGGACTGCTGACTAAAAATTCCAAAGGACTCTGAACAACTTTCCTTGTTACTGGGCTTCCAGCATTCACTATTTTCAGATTCTTCTGAATATGAATTAGAAGTTCCTTGTTGGCTTCCTTGTTGGTAATCAAACATTGTATTCTGATCCTCAATGCCAGCATCTGATGCTGCCCTAAATTCCTCTTCCTCTGTATTCACAGCAAACCACATCTTAATTTCTTCTTCTGTCATTTGTGTTTTTTCACAAAGACTCTCAAGATCATTATCACACAGCATACTATACTTTTCGAAGTAGTCCTCAAGAACTGGATGGCTGTTTGCCTTGGTATCTGCCAAGTGTGGAGGGTAGATGCCCCTCCTATAAGCCTCAAACCACTTCAACTGACCATTCTTAAAAGAATACCTACTATCCCCAAACCAGCGAACAAGTTCATGCCTCTGCAGACCTAATTGTTCAGCAAGGCTGTCATATTCTTGGTTTGTCGGCCACTGACTTTGCACAAAAAATTTCTTTAGAAAATGTTGCTGTTCTAGTGTCTTCTTAAACTGAACTGTATCTTTCTGTGATATGGGTAGCCTGTTTGTTTCATCATATTCTTGGCTGTCTACATTATCCCCTTGTGATTCTCCTTTGTCATTGGACTCAGTTACTCGAAGATTTTTAAGATTAATTTTAATAGGACTAACTTTTCGTTCCACTGTACCATGATTACTGTTAAGCTCAGAAAGTGACTCATTTTCCTCTGCTATTCTCAGTTCATCTGAAGATTCTACATCTTCATAATTTTCTTCACCGTCTTCATCTTCTAGATCAGCCACCTCTTCCTTTTCTTCCTCTGCAATTTTTTTTCTCTTGTCTGAAAACCAACTATCTACTTCTCTTCTTGTCATTTTTGTTTCAGTCCTTAAGCGATCAACTTCTTCCTCGGAAGGAAATGAATTTTGAGCAAAACTATCTTCTAAAGCCTTAACCTGCTCAGGGGCTCTTTCTTTATATTTTGTTGGTGTAAAATCCGGTGACTGATGCCATGATTGCCTCCTTGTGTGTGTAGCCGACTGTGTTGTTACAGGTGGTGTGTAAGCAAACTCGGGACCTTTAGAAGATGTACTGAAAGTAACATTTGGTTGTGAATTTACCATCATATGTCTTGCAAAAAAGGATCTTGTTCCTTTATAATTTCGATAATGATATCGTCTATCGCTAAACCATTTTCGGACATCTCTTTTAGCAAGACCTGTAATTCTTGTTAACCGTTCAACTTCACTATGAGCAGGGAATTGACTCTTACAAAAACTGTTTTTCAGCGCAGATAACTGTTCATGAGATTTCTTGTTTTTATACAGATTGGGATCCACATAATGTTGAGAAGATATGTTAGGGCAAACCGTAAGCAAAGACTGAGCAGCATTTACTACTTTGACATTTGCAGACAAAATGCTGGGCTGTGATGCAGCTTGTTCATTAGGGTCTGAGGAAACTGCTAATGTAAGAGATGAACTTGTTCCTTGCACTCCATTTGCTACAACTGGTTGACTAACAAGTAGCCCTCCTGTCTCTTTTGGTTGTCCAACAAATTGACCAGGTACAGCAGTATGAATGAGCTGCTGGACATTTCCAGCATTTGCTACAAGTGGAGCATTTAAAACTGTAAAGGCAGGCTGTGGCACAGGCTGAAACACAGTGTTAAACATTTTCTTCCTTGCATCTTCTATCTCTTCTGGTGACCAACTGATGCCTTGTTTTAATCTCTGAGCTGTAAACCAAATCTTTATTTGTTCTTCTGGGTACTTGGTTACAACAGTCAAATAGCAAAGCTCAGCCTTTGTGGGATATGGGAACTTATTAAAAGAATTTTTCAAGAAACTGTTGGAATCCATAGTTGCATTATATGTTGGAATGCTGCTCAAAGGAATCATTACTTTAGGAAGGCATTCTGAAGTGGGAATTTGCTGATGTAGCTGTGAGTGCATTAATGGTTGCTGCTGTACCGACATTATTTGGGTTACACCAGACTGCAGAATAGGTAGAGTTCCAATCATTGAACTAGTGATAATTTGTGAAGAGTTCACAGAACTAACTGATGATTGGTTTACTAATACCGATTCAGAAGTATCTGAATAGTTATTTTTTTTCCTCCTAGTTTCGTTAACTGATGGATAAGTTGAGCTGTCTTTCATATTCTCTCTCACAGTGTGAATTTTTTTTGTTTCCATTTTACTCTTCATTATTTTCATAATAGGAGTTTTGGTGATTGTAATTTCACATTGTCCATCAATCCCATCCTCGTTAGAGTCTCCTGAAAAGCCTTGGCTACTGGTGGTATCAGAGATACTTTGCTCCACAGTTATATGATTATCATGTTTGGCCACGTTCCAAATAAAACTGGTCTCGCCAGAGTGAGACACTTCATTGTGATGTTTAAGTTCGTCATGTTTTTTTACAAGGAAACTGCATTCAATGCACACATAGGAAGGGTCCCTGCTGAAGTCCAAGTGCTCTGAACTCATGTGATCAACAAACTTGTTAACATCTCGACAACCAAAATCACAGTACTTACAGACATAATTATTACCATCTATACTACTTTGATAACCATTAGATAAGGCTGCATTATTAGCAGCAGTAGTGATGCTTGTGGTTTTGGAAACATCACCAACCGTCAACAATTCATTATGTGTCTCCTGCTGAGTTTTTTTACTGTAATTTTCAACTAAGTCTGTATCTGTCTCCTCTAACACCATAGTCTTTAATGGTATCATGCAAGGCGTGGTAGATTTTCTTTTGCTAGCCATAGTTGTAGTTAACGAGATGATTAGTGTTCAGTAATTATTTTGTCCAAGCCCTTCAGTCTCAAAGTTCCAGATAATCCATGCAGTTCAAAGTAGCATAAATCCAAATTTTCAACTTCTTTCCAAAACACGCACATTTTGCAGTACTCCTGAGGAAGAGAGAAAAAAATTAACATTGTGATTTGCTAAGTAAAACTATAAGGTCAAACAAAAATGGATTTTTTTAAACACCAGAACTGGTAGGAAGTCATATCTTTTTATTTGACTAAATCATTTAACTAGCTTCATCAGGTCAGTGCAAAATAAGAAAAGTTTATTTTTTTATTTTATTTTTTCAATTTTCTATACCGTTCTCTCAGAGAAGCTCAGAACGGTTTACATGAAATTATTCAGGTACTCAAGCATTTTTCCCTGTCTGTCCCGGTGGGCTCACAATCCATCTAATGTATCTGGGGCAATGGGGGAATTAAGTGACTTGCCCAGGATGACAAGGAGCAGCGTGGGTTTGAACCCACATCCTCAGGGTGCTGAGGCTGTAGCTTTAACCACTGCGCCACACTCTCTGTTAAGTAATATTACAAATTTGTTAAGTCAGTCTGATAAAAGAGATAGTAACATAGTAGATGACGGCAGATAAAGACACGAATGGTCCATCCAGTCTGCCCAACCTGATTCAATTTAAATTTTTTCTTCTTAGCTATTTCTGAGCAAGAATCCAAAGCTCTACTCGGTACTGTGCTTGGGTTCCTACTACCGAAATCTCCGTTAAAACCTACTCCAGCCCATCTAAACCCTCCCAGCCATTGAAGCCCTCCCCAGCCCATCCTCCACCAAACAGCCATATACAGACACAGACCGTGCAAGTCTGCCCAGAACTGGCCTTAGTTCAATTTTTATGTTTAAATGATTTTTATTATTCCAGCAGTAAAAAGCAAATACAAACAATAGTACCAGTCAGGAAATAACATTTTCAACAATATAATCAGTTTTAGTTCAATTTTTAATATTATTTTCCGATTCTAAATCTTCTGTGTTCATCCCACGCGTCTTTGAACTCAGTCACAGTTTTACTCTCCACCACCTCTCTCGGGAGCGCATTCCAGGCATCCACTACCCTCTCCGTAAAGTAGAATATCCTAACATTGCCTTTGAATCTACCACCTCTCAACCTCTATATGCTGATTAGAAATTGATGGGGATAATTTGCATCCTTTGCTCTGCTCTCCCTTTAAACACTCCTGTCTTCCTTTTACTATTTTTGAAACCTGTTTTGGGAGTCCCCAAATGTCCTTTTTTTAACTAAAGTCTTGCCCAATTTCCCCAATTCTCAACCAAATGCTCTAAACCAGGGGTGCCCAAAAGATCGAATGCGAAGGCAACGCGAGTCAATCGTGGAGCCCATCCCGTGTTCCATGATAGACTTGCGTTGCCTTCACATTTTACCTGCTTCTCCATGGACAATATTTGCTTTCCCGACATGGTAAACAGAAGTGCCGGGCCAGCCACCTCCCCCCCCCCCCCCCCCGATGGCTGGCCTAGAACTTCCTCTCCGATGTCAGAATTGACGTTGGGTGGAAGGTTGGTCGGCCCAGCACTTCTGTTTACCACGTCAGGAAGCAGGGACATCACACAACTTGGCGGCGGACAGCTTGAGGGCCTGTTCCCCGATGGCGGTGGCTTGGGGGAGGGCAGGGAGACAGAAAGAAAGAAAGGGGGCATGGAAAGAGAAAGATGGACAGAAAGAAAGGGGACAGGTAGACACAGAAAGAAGGGAGACAGAAAGAAAGAAGGGAAACAAAGAAAGAAAGGGGGGACAGAAAGAAAGAAGGGAAACAGAAAGAAAGAAAGGGGGCAGGGAAAAATAAAGGGGAGGGGGCAGGGAAAGAGGAAGAAAAAGTTGGGAGATGGAATGAGGTCTTGAGGAGAGGAAGTATACAGGAGGCTGAAAGAAGGAAAGAAATATTCAGTCAGAAGAAGAAAGTGCAACCAGAGATTCATGAAATCACCAGACAACAAAGGTTGGAAAAATTATTTTATTTTCAATTTAGTGATCAAAATGTGTCCATTTTGAGAATTTATATCTGCTGTCTATATTTTGCACTATGGCCCCCTTTTATTAAACTGCAACAGCGGTTTTTAGCGCAGGGCGCCTATGAGCATCAAGAGCAGCATGAGGCATTCAGCGCAGCTCCCTGCGCTAAAAACCACTATCATAGTTTAGTAAAAAGGGAGGGGGTATATTTGTCTATTTTTGTATAGTTGTTACTGAGGTGACATTGCGTAAAGTCATCTGCCTTGACCTCTTTGAAAAAAAACCCCGGATTATAAATGATAATTAACATTTTCTCTGCCTACAGTGTGCTTTGTGTTTTTTAAAATTTTATTGTTGGTGGATCATTATACTCTTAGTACTCTCTAATATTCTTCTATCTACCAAACGTTATCTAAAACCCCATAATTCACCCTTTTCTTATCTCCTAAAGACCTCTACTTCCCATTGGTAACTCTTTACCCAACGTTTTATTACCTTAAAAATTTTATGTCATCGCTTATTCTACTCCTTCAAATTTTGAATGTAATTCTTGTTTTAGTTTGGATGTAATCCGCCTTGAACTGCAAGGTAATGGCGGAATAGAAATCACTAATGTAATGTAATCATTTTGACTTGGTCATTTTAAAAGTAGCTTGCAAGCCCAAAAAGTGTGGGCACCCCTACTCTAAACAATAGGCCATTCCATACAAAGAATGTGTTGTCATACAAATCTCATAATCCACCACACCCAGAACTATGACCTGCAGTTTTCTCTGTGCTGTTTCCAAAAGAAAGCAAGAGAGGGGGGAGAGCCATAAACAAAGTTCAGGCTAAGAGGGGGAAGGAGAGGGAAAGAGTGAATGAGACTCTGTATGGATAGGGGAAGGCAGGAGTTGAAAGAAGTAAATGGAGGATCCAAAATGCATGTTTGCCTAGGGGTCAAGTAATATTAATTCAGTTCTGGCCATGAGATAGCTGCATCCTATTAAAACTTTTAAAACCCATCATTTAAAATCTGTTGTACTTGGTTTAATCTTATTATTCTTTCCAAACCAACCAAATAGTTGGCTTCGGCTTCATTCAAGCCACCACTCCTTTCTCTCCTCCAAGTCAGAAACCCTCAAAGATTGGAAAGAATTCCATGAACATACTACTGTATATGTTTTCCTCACTTGTTAAGAGTTAAAAATTTGATTGTAATAAAACTGCAAAAAAAGGTACCGTATATGTTTTTGCCCAGAACTGCCTTCTATGCTTGGTCTTCCTAGACAAATGCTTTTTTCAGTTTTGGAATTTTTTTAGTTAATGGTTTTCTGCTTATGTAATTGTCTCATTTCTTTAGAACTAACTGTTCCGCATTCAAGAATAAACTGGCTTAGCTGTAATATATTCTTTTCACTCTGACAGTGTTATACAAAAAATCAATCAATTTACAGCCAAGTTACAAAGGTCAAAAGTCTAGTCAAGCGTAAACATAGTTCCTGCATGTAAGTCTGAAGAAGAAAATAACTTGTACTGTAAGTTCTAACTTTTAAAATGCAATGATCCGTGAGTACCTATCATAGAAGCCAGCTCTATGGGTGCTTGAGCACCCCCAATATTGAGTAAACTTCTTTTGTCTCTCCCTCTGAGTGGTAATTCCTATTGGGTTTAGCACCCGTAATCATTCTGAAAATGTTGGCTCTTATGGTACCTACCAGTCTCAAAAACATATTCTAGATGAACAATTGATGTTCCAATTTTGACACTGGAACCATGTGCATCCACCACCAGAAGTGCTTCAATATATGCCCAGATCTGGACAGGAGTTTAACATTTAACCATGACTGCAGTAGTGCTATCTTTGTCTACAAAAAATGCTGTCCCAAAAGAAAGACACTGAAGAAAAGTCTGAGAGACCTCTACGACGAAAGCAGCAGAGCAAACACAGGAGGGAGAAATGTCACATGCTCAAGCGTGGGTCAAACAGAAAAAAACAGGAGTCAACTATTGCAAATATCAAAGTTCCTCCTGTTTGACCCACGCTTAAGCTGGTGACATTTCTCTCTCATGACTCGTGTGTCCTAAAAGGAAGACAAGATAGATATTTAGCAGATGCTGTGCCCCCTCAGTCTAATGGGAAGCACAAAAAGCCTGGTGAGAATTAGCAGCACTTTGAATTTCCCTGCAGTGTCTCACCTTGCCCAAACAAGTATTACCGGTACTTGTTTTGTGGTAGCACCCAAGTCCAGCATATCTGGAGCCCTTTCAGGACTTAATGAGAGGCTGACTCAGGGCACATCTTCTCTCAGTCTCAGTGATTTTGATACTTGCTCAGTCCTGAGCAGTGGTCACCTTTTCCGATGCCTGGGGAGCCTCAGAACACATGCTGTGACTGCTAAACCTGGAAATATTATGGGGAGACTACCATGTTGCATGGCACCATTGTGAAACATCATTGAGAGCCCCCACCCCCTCCTTAAGAAACTTCTTCATGACTAGAAACCTACGCAAATGAAAGGGGAAGCATAGCAGAAGAGGAAACCATTTCTTTAAGTCAGCGGTCTCAAACATACGGCCCGCAGGCCACATGTGGCTCTCCAAGTTTTATTTGCGGCCCGCGGTCTGGACTGGATAATTCCTTCCTTTTGGAGCAGCAGCAGGTCTGGCCGGTTCGTTCCGTTCAAAGTCGCGGGTTGGCGGCTCCTTGCGCTATTCGCTCCTGCATCGGAAACCTCTCTGACATCACAACATCAGAGAGGCTTCAGACACAGGCGCGGATCTCGCAAGGAGCCGCCACCGGCAGCTTTGAATGGAATGAGCCGGCCAGACACGATGCTGCTCCAGTGGCGTACCAAGGGGGGGGCGGTCCACACAACTGGTCACCCTCCACTGTTCTTCCTAGAGTGCGGCTCGTCTAGAGCAGGGGTGCTCAACTGCTTCCCTTCCCTTCTCACCGCCGGCACCATGCTCTTTGATCTCCCTGCTTCTCTCGCTGCGAGGACGTTCTGGCTAGCCAATCGCTGCCTGGCTGCCCGGAACGTCCTTTCCGACGTTAGAATTGACGTCGGGCAGCGAGAGTTGGTTGGCCCCGTGGAGATCTCGGCTGTTCCCGATGGCGCCAACATCAGCAGCAGCCTATTCCCCGGCGGCGGTGGCATTGGGGGAGGGCAGGAAGGAAGGAAGAAAGAAAGAAGGGGGGGGCAGGGAGCCAGAAGGAAAAAAGAAAGAAGGGGGGGGCAGGGAGCCAGAAGGAAAAAAGAAAGAGGGGGGGACACAAGGAATCAGAGAAAGACAGACATAGAAAAAGAAAGAAAAAGTTGGGGGAGGGAATGAGGTCTGGAGGAGAGGAAGCATACAGGAGGCTGAAAGAAGAGAAGAAATATTGGATGCACAGTCAGAAGAATAAAGTGCAACCAGAGACTGATGAAATTACCAAACAAAGGTAGGAAAATGATTTTATTTTCAATTTAGTAATAGAAATGTGCCAGTTTTGAGAAAGAAAAGATATTAAACTTTAAATGTGAGTGCTGCAGAAAAAATAGAGTACTTGGAGGGCCGCAGAAAAAGTAGTTAATGTCTTATTAAAGAAATGACAATTTTGCATAAGGTAAAACTGTTAAAGGAAAGTTTTATAAACTATAACCTCATGCAAAATTGTCATTTCTTTAATAAGACATTAACTATTTTTTTTCTGCGGCCCTCCAAGTACCTACAAATCCAAAATGTGGCCCCGCAAAGGGTTTGAGTTTGAGACCACTGCTTTAAGTCTAGCAGAGGCTTCCAAAGGAGCAGCGCAAGTTGGTGGCAGGACCCCTTTGGGAGACACTGCAGCTTATGTGGCTGTTGTACCTGTCAAACCTCCAGCTATAACTTCAGATTTAATCTAGGCTGTTCTACAAAAAAGCAGAAATTTCCTTGGCTTCTTATATGAATATGGTTTTGGTTTTAGTGTGTCAAATTAATGTAACAGAAACTGATGAATTGGAATCCATAATAATTTAATTTGGAAATGCAGATGACTGAACTTAATTTTAATAAAGCCTTTATAAAATATGTAAAACATAATGAAGATATCCCAACACACTTTTATATATAATTTGTGAAGCATGCAAATCAAATATCTCACTTCGTATTCATTGCATTTCATTACATTGTCTTTAAGAAATAGGGAACAGAATGGATTGATCTTCAGACAAAACACAGCTAGTACTTCAACAGGCCAATATTGTGTATTTTGTCTGAGGATCAGTCCATTGGCAAGATCTACAGGAAGGATAGCCATATCAGCAGTGAGTGGATCTCCTACTTATTTATAACTTTTTCCACTATTGTGTTGATTCACAATGAAGATACCTTACTATTCATTGATAAGCATATTTTGTATAGACATTTATCGACTTATGGTGATATTTAATAGTCATGACATTTACCCATTAAGATTTTCTGGATAAGTAGCCACCACTAACCAGTCCTAAAAAAACTTCTTAAAAAAATGATTAAAGATACCTCAATGAATACATATCCATGAAGTGAGATATTTGATCTGCAAGCTTCATAGATTATAAATAAAAGACGAGCATTGGCATTTCTTCATTATGTGCCTTGCTTTGTTCTCTAACTGCTGAATTTCACTAAGATACTATGCTAAAGGAACTGAACTTCTCCCACAGAAATGCACTAGGACAGGGGTAGGCAATTCCGGTCCTCAAGAGCCGTAGCCAGGTCAGGTTTTCAGGATATCCACAATGAATATGTATGAGATGGATTTGTCTGCACTGCCTCCTTGAGATGCAAATCTATCTCATGCATATTTATTGTGGATATCCTGAAAACCTTACCTGGCTCCGGCTCTCGGGAACCAGAACTGCCTACCCCTACACTAAGACATAAGAATAGCCTTACTGGGTCAGACCAATAGTCCAAGTATCCCATCTTCACAGTGGTCAATCCAAGTCACAAGTACCTGGCAAAGACCCAAACAGTAGCAATATGCTACAATACCAATCCAGGGCAAGCAGTAGCTTCCCCTATGGCTGTCTCAATAGCAGAATATGGTCCACTAGACTTCTCAGCATTGCACTTCTTATAGTCCTATGTTCTTCAATCAACTTCAAGGATTTAGAATCTGTGGCACCCTTTAATGGTTAAAGTTTCTTTACAGCTATAGTTACTTCAGATTTGCAGGATAGCCAGTCATCTTTCTTCTCTCAGCAAATATGTACTGCTATATCATGAAGTAGTCTATACCAGTGGTTCCCAACCCTGTCCTGGAGGAACACCAGGCCAATTGGGTTTTCAGGCTAGCCCTAATGAATATGCATGAAGCAAATTTGCATGCCTATCACTTCCATCATATGCAAATCTCTCTCATGCATATTCATTAGGGCTAGCCTGAAAACCCGATTGGCCTGGTGTTCCTCCAGGACAGGGTTGGGAATCACTGGTCTATACTCTACAAATGTGACTAATAAATTACAATAATTCTCATACAAAAATCTTATGATGTATAACAGGCTGACCCATCCTGCAGCTAAATCAGAAGTTTCAGTCAACATATCTGTTGTGATGCCATTCAAGGACCAATTAGAATTTTAAAGTGTTACCATACATGTGTGAAAATTTAAATTTAAAAAAATAAAAAATGATATACTTTTATGCTCAAAACATTGAGGTGAAACAATTTACATTACACTTCTAAAACACCTGTCCTTTAGACTACTGCTTCAAACTAATTTCCATATTTGAATACATGGATTATTCTTTTTCATTTGACAAGATGCTGGGAACAAAGATTAGAAAGTAATGAAAGCAAAACAGATTTTTGCACAATGTTCTTAAACAGGAGAAAATGGTTAACCTCATTCCTGATTACAGAATGTTCTCAGAAATAATAAAAGGCTATTCCAAAAGCATCAGTTTCCCATTAACCTGACCTAAACAACTCTCTTTGTCATCTACCCCACCCACCAAACTTATAGCCCAAATGGAAAGGAATCCCAAAACACATAAACAAAATGCAGGGCATAAAAAACCCAAAGTGTAAAACAATCAGTACAGTACTGGCCAATGGCATGCTGGGTTGTTTTGGCTCTTTTTTATTTTTTTAAGAAAAGATATGGGTATTCAACATTTAACAGGGCAAAGTAACCTACAAATAGGTTAAAAAGTTCAATTGAACAGATTTTTTCATAAGTGCCTACAGGTCATCTTACTGAACAGTACCTCTATACTGTTTCCCTTCATTAATACATAAAGGCTTTTAATTATTATGAACATAATCTAGTTTTAAGAAAGAATAAACTTTAAAGTATGGTTATACATGTACTAATTTGCTGTTACATGAGACTTTCCACAAAAGACATAATGAACATTTTGTTCTTAAAAACTAGAAGTATCAAAACAAAAAGGTGAAGCATCTTCCATTTCAGCCTGAACCAGTGCTGTGAACGAATGCTCAAGATGCCAGAATCCACAACTATCATTTGGTTTTTCCTCTATTAATAGACCAATGATTCGCAAATCTATCTTGGGGAACCACCAGTCAGCCAGGTTTTCAAGATATGCCTTATGAATGTAGACACCTGTCATTCCCATGGCATGCAAATTTCCCAGGCATCTTCATTCCGGATATCCAGAAAAGGTGGCTGGCAGTGGTGGTTGTGGCTATGGTGGCGGCGCCCCCCCTCCCCCCCTAGATGGGATCAAGAACCGCTGCAAAGCACCTTCTTAGAGTTCCTAATTTGGCCACTGCAAACACTGGTCCTGAAGTCAGTCTCCTTTCAGAGCCCTACCTCAGTGGATGTGAACATCTCCACATCTAAGACCTGATTTGAGGGCTGAAGCAGGACTCCAGACCAAAAGAACAGTTAAGTGCAGGTCACTTTGGCATGTTATTAAAAGCACAACCTTCAACGCATCTGAGCACAAATCTAGCAGCCCAATCCTTGAACGATTATGGCTTGGGAGTCATGGTAAACCTAGTCAAAGCAGGGAAGCATAAGCCACTTCCCCATCAGCCCAAACACTACGAAAATCAGGAAAGAGATATGATGTGGTGGGAACAGCACCTTCCCGTACCCCCAACCTCCCTCCAAGCCCCTTCCCGTACCCCCAGCTTCTCTTCAACACCCTTCACGTACCCCCAACCTCCCTCCAACCCCCTTCCCGTACCCCCAGCTTCTCTTCAACACCTTTCCTGTACCCCCAACCCCCTTTCCTTACTCCCAACTTCCCTCCAAGCTCCTTCCCGTACATCCAACCCCCTTTCCTTATCCCCAAGCCCCTTCCCATACCTCCAATTTCCCTCCAAGCCCCTTCCCGTACCCCCAGCTTCTCTTCAACCCCCTTCCCGTACCCCCAACCCCCTTCCTGTACCCCCAGCTTCTCTTCAACCCCCTTCCCATACCCCCAGCTTTTCTTCAACCCCCTTCCCGTACCCCCAACCTCCCTCCAACCCCCTTCCCATACCCCCAGCTTCTCTTCAACCCCCTTCCCGTACCCCCAACCTCCCTCCAACCCCCTTCCCGTACCCCCAGCTTCTCTTCAACACCCTTCCCGTACCCCCAACCTCCCTCCAACCCCTTCCCGTACCCCCAGCTTCTCTTCAACACCCTTCCCGTACCCCCAACCGCCCTCCAACCCCTTCCCGTACCCCCAGCTTCTCTTCAACACCCTTCCCGTACCCCCAACCTCCCTCCAAACCCCTTCCCGTACCCTCAGCTTCTCTTCAACACCCTTCCCGTACCTCCAACCTCCCTCCCGTACCTTCAGCTTCTCTTCAACACCCTTCCCGTACCCCCAACCTCCCTCCAAGCCCCTTCCCATACCCTCAGCTTCTCTTCAACACCCTTCCGGTACCCCCAACCTCACTCCAACCCCCTTCCCGTACCCCCAACCTCCCTCCAAGCCCCTTCCCGTACCCCCAGCTTCTCTTCAACACCCTTCCCGTACCCCCAACCTCCCTCCAAACCCCTTCCCATACCCTCAGCTTCTCTTCAACACCCTTCCCGTACCCCCAACCTCCCTCCAACCCCTTCCCGTACCCCCAGCTTCTCTTCAACACCCTTCCCGTACCCCCAACCTCCCTCCAACCCCTTCCCGTACCCCCAGCTTCTCTTCAACACCCTTCCCGTACCCCCAACCTCCCTCCATACCCCTTCCCGTACCCTCAGCTTCTCTTCAACACCCTTCCCGTACCCCCAACCTCCCTGCAACCCCTTCCCGTACCCTCAGCTTCTCTTCAAAACCCTTCCCGTACCCCCAGCTTCTCTTCAACACCCTTCCCGTACCCCCAACCTCCCTCCAACCCCTTCCCGTACCCCCAGCTTCTCTTCAACACCCTTCCCGTACCCCCAACCTCCCTCCAAACCCCTTCCCGTACCCTCAGCTTCTCTTCAACACCCTTCCCGTACCTCCAACCTCCCTCCAAGCCCCTTCCCGTACCTTCAGCTTCTCTTCAACACCCTTCCTGTACCCCAACCCCTTTCCTTACCCTCAAGCTTCTTCCCGTACCCCCAGCTTCCCCAACCCCTTCCCGTACCTCCAACCTCCTTTCCTTATCCCCAACTTCCCTCCCAGCCAGGAGCCCACACTCGCTTCCCTCCCACCTGTTCCTTCCTCCCACCTCGCCCCAGGGAAAACTTTCTTCTCCCCACAGCAAAACGGTTGTGGCGGTCGCTCCCCTCCCTCACTCACCGGGCCAGGGCAGCTCTGGAGATCGGCCTGTCGACGGCCAACAGCGGCCTGGAACCGAAAGCGCGGCCGACGTCCGACGGGGCGGCGCTGCCGCTGCTGTTTCCTACCTGCGTCGCAGCCTCTCACGCGCACATCCCCGCGCGCCAGCCCCGAGCGGCTGAGGAGAGAGAGAGAGAGAGAGGGCGCGAGGCGCCCAAGCAACGTCACGCGGGCGAGAAATCAGACGAATACACAGACTTAACAAAAAAAAAAAGGGAGGTGTTGTGGTGGTGGGGGGGAGGGGAGGGGGAAGGCGACCAGAGAAACCAACCTCGCCGAAAGCTCGCGCGGCACGTGACGAGCGACGTCACGCAAGCGGCGGAGCCGTCTGGTGGGGGAAGGGCTGCTCGAGGGCGCATGCGCGAACACTCACGCCGGCTGATTTCCGTGCAAGGCGCACGGGCGGAAACGGTTCGCATTCATGAAAGACAAGTTTAGCGGCTGTTGCTAGCAAACTCATGGGGGGGGCTATGACTATTAAGGTGCTTCGGGGAGGGGGGACCTTTGACTATTGAGGTGCTTCAAGGAGGGGGGGGGGCCTTTGACTATTGAGGTGCTTCGGGGAGGGGGGGTTGACTTAAGGTGCTTCGGGCAGGGGGGCCTTTGACCATTAAGGTGCTTCGGGGAGGGGGGGGGCTTTGACTATTAAGGTGCTTCAGGGTGGGGAGGGCTTTGACTATTAAGGTGCTTCGGGGAGGGGGGGGCCTTTGACTATTAAGGTGCTTCGGGGAGGGGGGGCTTTTGTCTATTAAGGTGCTTCGGGGAGGGTGGCACTTACACATTCAAAAGCAGGTACTGATGCTAGGTGGGATCCCAGAACCTCAGGGTGAACAGGCAGCAGCTCTACCACTAGGCCACTCCTCACCTTACTCAGTTGCCCCCCCCCCCCAACACTCTCGTGCACCCCTGTACCTCTTTAAATCGTCGCCAGCAGCTTCTCCGGCCTGCTGCTCTCGCTGGCGTCGGGTTTCCCTCAGATGTCACTTCCTGGCCCCGCGACCCAGAAGTGATTTCTGAGGGAGCCAGACCGGTGCGAGCTTGCGCTGTCAAAGATTTTAAAGAGGTATGGGGGTGGGGAGGTGCCAGCGCCCCCACCGAGACAGTGCCTGGGGTGGTCCGCCCCCACCATCGCACTACTGCTCAGGTGTTTTATGGTCATTTTTCTATGTGTACATGCTACCCAAAATAAAATTTATTTTTCAGTGCCGGTGCAGTGAGTGGGCATGCCCAAATAGTAGCAACATTCCATGTGGAATCCCCAAAAAGTAGCAAGATTCCATGCTAAGATACCAGGAAAAGCAGTGGCTTCTATGTCTATAAGTGGAGTTGCTAAGGGCTGGGTGTAGGGAGAAAGAACAGGAAAGGTAATGAGGAGCTGCAGAATGAATGCTCTTGAAGGAATTTGAACTGTATACAGTAGTGCTGCCCAATTTCCGATTCAAATCGATTCACTAATTCACTTTGGGTGAATCGATCTATTTTTTAAAAAAAGCAGCCTTGCCAATTCGATGACCAAGGTAATGCATGTCGGTATGATATATACGAATACAAAATGTCCAGGGCGGTACTTGGCGAGACCCCCCAGGAAAGAGACCTGGGAGTACTAGTCGACAAGTCAGTGAAGCCGTCTGCGCAATGCGCAGCAGCAGCGAAAAGGGCAAACAATGCTAGGAATGATTAAGAAGGGGATCACGAACAGATCGGAGAAGGTTATCATGCCACTGTACCGGGCTATGGTAAGCCCTCACCTAGAATACTGCGTCCAGCACTGGTCGCCGTACATGAAGAAGGACACGGTACTATTCGAAAGGGTCCAGAGAAGAGCGACTAAAATGGTTAAGGGGTTGGAGGAGTTACCGTACAGTGAGAGATTAGGGAAGCTGGGCCTGTTCTCCCTTGAAAAGAGGAGACTGAGAGGAGACGATCAAAACATTGAAGACAATGAAGGGAATAGACTTAGTAGATAAAGACAGGTTGTTCACCCTCTCCAAAGTAGAGAGAACGAGAGGGCCCTCTCTGAAGTTAAAAGGGGATAGATTCCGTACAAACGTAAGGAAATTCTTCTTCACCCAGAGAGTGGTGGAGAACTGGAATGCTCTTCCAGAGTCTGTTATAAGGGAAAACACACTCCAGGGATTCAAGACAAGGTTGGACACGTTCCTGCTGAACCGGAACGAACGCAGGCAGGGCCGGTCTCGGTTAGGGCACAGGTCTTTGACCTGGGGGCCGTTGCGTGAGCGGACTGCTGGGCACGATGGATCACTGGTCTGACCCAGCAGCGGAATTCTTGTGTTCTTATCCCCATGCCTTCCTAAAGCCGGAGCGGCAGCACTGCCTCTTGCTGGCCTGCTGCAGCCGCTCCCATTTGAGGGGAGAGGGTCAGTCGGGAAGAGCTGTTTTACCTTGTTCCGGTGTTCTTCACAATCCTTGTAGGCTACCACCGTCCTCAGAAGCGCGGTCCCACCCCTCCTCTGACATCAGGGGCAGGATCATGTCAGAGAGAACGTGCTTCTGAGGATGGTGGTAGCCTGCAAGGATCACGTAGAGTACCGGCGATCCTCTCTGCAGGCTGTAGTAAGAGCAGGAGGCCCAGGGGGAAGCCGGAAGACCTGCAAAGAAGGGGAGAACATACAGGCTTTCGGGGGAGGGGGGCCCTGGTCTAGAAGTACACGGAGGGAGGGAAGGGAAAAGTGCTGCTGGACAGGGGGAGCAGGGAAGGGAGAAGGGGTTCTGCTGGACAGGGGGAGGTAAAAGGAAGGGAGAAGAGGTGCTGCTGGACCTGGAAGAAAGGGAGGGAAAGGAAAGGTGCTACACATTGGAGGGGAGGGTGAGATGGTGCATGGGGAGAGAGCACGTTAGAAGGAGAGTTACCACTCAAGGGAAGAGGCAAGGACAGAGAGAGAAAGCGTGCAGGAGGCATAAAGTATTGGACTCATGGAGAGGGCAAGATAGTTGGGAAGGCAGAAGGAGGGAAGGAGAAATGTCACACTGGGGAAGGAGGGAGAGATGCTGGATGAAAGGGTAGTTGAGAAAAGGAGAGATGGTGGATTTGAGGATGGTGGGGTCCATCACTGCAGCTGTGTGGATGGAGATGGAAAAAGGGAAGATGCCAGACCTCCGGGGGAGGGAAGGGGAGGACAGAGATGGAAGATGGATGGTTAGCACGGAGAAAAAAAAAGGAAACTCTGATCAGAAGACAACCAGAGCCTGGGACCAACATGATTTGACTAATGACAAGACAATAAAAGGTAGAAAAAATAATGTTATTTTCTGTTTTGTGATTACAATATGTCAGATTTGAAATGTGTATCCTGCCAAAGCTGGTGTTAGACCGCAAACCTGAGCTAGGATTTAACAGAGAGAGGAAAGTCTTTTTTGTTTACACCACAGCGCCAGTGTGGGTAGGAGAGGGCAAAGGGGGTGAAGAGGCTATAAAATAAACCCACCAGGAAGTTTGAAAAAAACACCCACTTGGGCAGGAAAATCGAATTGATTCAGTAGATCGAATCGAAATTTTTTTTTTTTCCTGAATCGGGCAGCACTAGTATAAAGAAACAAGATGTATTCAGTATTTTACAGCCTGTGTTATGCCCAGAAGTTCAATCACATTGAATTTCCATGTTTCTGATACTGGCTACACCACAGCTGGTTAATTGTGATATTTAACACTTATTTGGCTAAGGGACACCACATAAAGGCCCACTTTTACTAAGGAGTGATAGCGACTGCCGCACGACAAGCGCACCAAAGCCCACAGAGATTTAAAGGGCTTCAGTACGGTTACGCCAAAGATAGGACTGACCTGGGACTTCACCCCAAATAGCACATTTTGCTTTAAGTATTACAAGGTCATTATCAATGGCATTAAGTAAAGTGTAGAGAAAGAGAGAGAAGAATTAGATACCCCTAAGATTATCTGCTGAAGTGATCAGGAAGGTGACAGCACTTTCACAAAGACAGAAAGGAAGAAGGGATAGGTGAGTTTAAGGGGAAAGACAAGAAGCTGTATCTTAGCCAAAGTTTCAAAAGAATAATGGAGCACTGCCACATAAAATAATAATGCAAAATACCTTTTCTCCCCCTCCTCAAAGACTGGGGGCTGGCATGCCTGAGATTATGCCTTGAGGGGAGGGAGTGCTAATTGAACCCCCTACTGTGCTTTGCAGAAATCTGAAACTGCTCATTCTCTGTCAATTTCCTGTGAACACTGGAAAGAACTTCCAATCCAAAAATTTTAAAACTTTTGGCCAAAAAGAATACATTTCATTTTCAGGGAAAACTCCCACAGTGCTTTTGGAATAGTTTTTGCTTGTCTGGCCCTCAGGGTGATTTCAAAGAAAACAGAACATTAAAACTGCCACACTGGGACAGACCAAAAGTCCATTCGGCTTAGTATCCTGTTTCCAATCAGGACCATATAGAATAGATCACAGATACAGTACTTGATTTTGCTAAGAATTAAAACATGTCACTTTTAGGGGCTCTTTTCCCAAACTGCTTGTGCTTGCTGCAACTTAAAAAGGCTTACTGCAGGGTGCCCTGAGGCATACCACGGAAAAAGTTTCAAGTGCATATGTTATCCACACGCTAAAAAATACATTGTAGTTTTTGGCCAAGGGTGTATGTCCAGGGGATGGAAGGTGGGCATATCTGCATAATCAGCACATCTGTATTGCTACCTGCTAACTAATTAGCACGAGTAACGTGAGCTCTCTCCACTTACAAAATGGGTGGTGGTAAGAACCCATACGCTAATGGCAAAATTAGCATACGGCCATTAATGCCAAAAATAGGAGATTGGCTACTTTGTGCAGTGTATGTCCCTGTTTAACGTGCAGTAATTTAATATAAGGACCTCTTAGAGCCCCCAAACCTCCCACTACGCCGGCGCGATTTGTATTAAGTAAACTGGGGGTGCTCCCCAACAAAAACCCCCGTCGGAGCCCCTAAAAACAGTAATTTTCTTCGCCGCGCGCCTCCGTCTTGCGCTCAGTTGTCGACGCGTGCCTTTGTCTTCCATGTTGTTGTCTATGAACCGCCCTGGACATATCCTTAAATGTTTAATTATGGCAGAAAAATGTCCAAGTTATAATCCCTCCCTGGTCCTGCCCACACCACACCTTTAACAGGTCCCCTTGAGATTTAGACACATTACTGATCCCACTACTGTTGCCATGAAATTTCCCTCCTCTGATTTTTTCAAGAGGGCATCCGCTAAAACTCAGAGGAGGGAAATTTCATGGTGACACCAGGAAGTATTTCTTCACCGAAAGGGTGGTTGATCATTGGAACGAACTTCCACTGCAGGTGCAAGGGTGCAACAAGAGTCGAACAAAAGACCAGGCGTGGATAACTAAAATAGTGAAGGAAGCGATAGGCAATAAGAAAAACTCATTCAGAAAATGGAAAAAGGACAAATCTGAGGGAAACTGGAAAGATCACAGAAAGTATCAAAAAGAATGTCATCGTGTGGTTCGAAAAGCCAAAAAAGAGTATGAAGAGAGGCTAGCCAGGGAAGCACGAAATTTCAAGCCGTTCTTTAGATATATTAAAGGGAAACAGCCGGCTAGGGAAGAGGTGGGACCACTGGACGACGGAGACCAGAAGGGAGCGGTGAAGGAAGAGAAAGAGGTCGCAGAAAGACTTAACATGTTCTTTTCATCGGTATTTACAAACGAAGACACAACCAACATACCGGAACCTGAACAAATCTTCAAGGGAAATCATGCACAAAAGTTAACATCCATGGAAGTGAGCCTTGATGAGGTGCGCAGGCAGATAGAAAAACTAAAAACTGACAAATCGCCGGGTCCGGATGGAATCCATCCAAGGGTTCTGAAGGAACTAAAGGAGGAAATAGCAGAACTACTGCAGCAAATTTGCAACCTGTCTCTGAAAACAGGTGTGATTCCGGAGGATTGGAAGATAGCCAACGTAACGCCCATCTTTAAAAAGGGATCAAGAGGGGACCCGGGAAACTACAGACCGGTGAGTCTGACCTCGGTTCCGGGGAAAATGGCGGAAGCACTGATAAAAGAAAACATCGATAAACATTTTGAAAGAAACGAACTTCTGAAAACCAGCCAACATGGTTTCTGCAGGGGAAGATCGTGCCTGACTAACTTACTGCACTTCTTCGAAGGAATTAACAAACAAATGGACAGAGGAGACCCCATAGACATCATATACCTAGATTTCCAGAAAGCCTTTGACAAGGTGCCTCATGAACGTCTACTCCGGAAACTGAAGAACCATGGGGTGGACGGAGACGTGCATAGATGGATCAGAAACTGGTTAGAAGGTAGGAAACAGAGGGTAGGGGTGAAGGGCCACTACTCAGACTGGAGAAAGGTCACGAGTGGTGTTCCGCAGGGCTCGGTGCTCGGGCCGCTGCTTTTTAACATATTCATAAATGATCTAGAAACAGGGACGAAGTGTGAGATAATAAAATTTGCGGACGACACCAAACTATTTAGTAGAGCTCGGACAAAGGAGGACTGCGAAGAATTGTAAAGAGACTTGGACAAACTAGGGGAATGGGCAGAGAGATGGCAGATGAAATTCAATGTTGGGAAGTGTAAAGTATTGCATGTGGGAAGCAAAAACTCGAGGTATAATTATGTGATGGGAGGGAAGTTTTTGAATGAGAGTGCACAAGAAAGGGACTTGGGGGTGATGGTGGACATGACAATGAAGCCGACAGCACAGTGCGCAGCTGCCGCTAAGAGAGCGAATAGAATGCTAGGTATAATCAAGAAAGGTATTACAACCAGAACGAAAGAAGTTATCCTGCCGCTGTATCGGGCAATGGTGCGTCCACATCTTGAGTACTGCGTCCAGTATTGGTCACCGTACCTTAAAAAGGATATGGCATTGCTCGAGAGAGTTCAGAGGAGAGCAACACGACTGATTAAGGGGATGGAAAACCTTTCATATGCTGAGAGATTGGAAAAACTGGGACTCTTTTCCCTAGAAAAGAGAAGATTAAGAGGGGATATGATAGAGACTTACAAGATCATGAAGGGCATAGAGAGAGTAGAGAGGGACAGATTCTTCAAACTTTCAGAAAATAAAAAAACAAGAGGGCATTCGGAAAAGTTGAAAGGAGGCAAATTCAAAACTAATGCTAGGAAGTTCTTCTTTACACAACGTGTGGTGGACACCTGGAATACAATTCCAGAGGAAGTTATAGGGCAGAGTACAGTACTGGGGTTTAAGAAAGGTTTGGACAAATTCCTGCTGGGAAAGGGGATAGAGGGGTATAGATAGAAATTTACTGCACAGGTCCTGGACCTGTTGGGCCGCCACGTGAGCGGACTGCTGGGCGCGATGGACCTCGGGTCTGACCCAGCGGAGGCATTTCTTATGTTCTTAGGTGATTGTGGCCAGCAGTGTGCCAGATTTTAAAAGTAAATGGGATGCGCATGTGGGATCTCTAGGGGGGGGTAAAGTTGAGGGGGTGGGCAGACTTGATGGGCTATGGCCCTTTTCTGCCCTCATTTTCTATGTTTCATAGATACCTGTCTAGAATATAGGTTTGAAAAACAGCAAATTGGAAGGGTTTGGCGAGATAAATTTCTATCTGCTCTTTTATGCCCTTTTTGGAATGTGTTTCTTTTTTGAAAATGAGCTCCAAAGCCTCCATTGATAGGCAGGATATCGATAAGATGTGACATGGAAGATCTTAATATATCCCAGTGCCCAGCTGTAAGCTCCTCTCAAGAGATTACAAGAGTAGAAAGAAGGGGCCGCCCCAGTGGTCTGTACCACCTTGTGTCTTGTGCTGAATGACATGAGGCTGGTGAGCAGGTCTTAGGCTGTGATTAGAAGGGAATAATGGGGAAAACAATGGAACTTAAAACAGTAAATGGTATGGCGTTGATGTCAGAATCCAAAGAGTAAGCAAGATTCCAGAACCCAAAAGATCATCAACATTCTATGCAGAATCCCCAAAGAGAAGCAAGATTCCACGAAGAAACCCAAAGAGTAGCAACATTCCAGAATCTCAAAAAGTAGCAAGATTCCAGAACCCCAAATAGTAGCAACATTCCATGCGTAATCCCCAAAGAGAAGCAAGATTCCATGAAGAAACCCAAATAGTAGCAACATTCCAGAATCCAAAGAGTAAGCAGGATTCCAGAACCCAAAAGATCAACATTCTATGCAGAATTCCCAAAGAGAAGCAAGATTTCTTGAAGAAACCCAAAGAGTAGCAACATTGCAGAATCCAAAGAGTAAGCAAGATTCCAGAACCCAAAAGATCAGCAATATTCTATGCAGAATCCCCAAAGAGAAGCAAGATTCCATGAAGAAATCCAAAGAGTAGCAACATTCCAGAATCTCATAGAGTAAGCAAGATTCCAGAACCCAAAAGATCATCAACATTCTATGCAGAATCCCCAAAGAGTAGCAAGATTCCACGAAGAAACCCAAAGAGTAGCAACATTCCAGAATCTCAAAAAGTAGCAAGATTCCAGAACCCCAAATAGTAGCAACATTCCATGCGTAATCCCCAAAGAGAAGCAAGATTCCATGAAGAAACCCAAATAGTAGCAACATTCCAGAATCCAAAGAGTAAGCAGGATTCCAGAACCCAAAAGATCAACATTCTATGCAGAATTCCCAAAGAGAAGCAAGATTTCTTGAAGAAACCCAAAGAGTAGCAACATTGCAGAATCCAAAGAGTAAGCAAGATTCCAGAACCCAAAAGATCAGCAATATTCTATGCAGAATCCCCAAAGAGAAGCAAGATTCCATGAAGAAATCCAAAGAGTAGCAACATTCCAGAATCTCATAGAGTAAGCAAGATTCTGGAACCCAAAAGACCAGCAACGTTCTATGCAGAATCCCCAAAGGGAAGCAAGATTCCATGAAGAAACCCAGAGTAGCAACATTGCAGAATCCAGAGTAAGCAAATTCCAGAACCCGAAAGATCAGCAATATTCTATGCAGAATCCCCAAAGAGAAGCAAGATTCCATGAAGAAATCCAAAGAGTAGCAACATTCCAGAATCTCATAGAGTAAGCAAGATTCTGGAACCCAAAAGACCAGCAACGTTCTATGCAGAATCCCCAAAGGGAAGCAAGATTCCATGAAGAAACCCAAAGAGTAGCAACATTGCAGAATCCAAAGAGTAAGCAAGATTCCAGAACCCAAAAGATCAGCAATATTCTATGCAGAATCCCCAAAGAGAAGCAAGATTCTATGAAGAAATCCAAAGAGTAGCAACATTCCAGAATCTCATAGAGTAAGCAAGATTCTGGAACCCAAAAGACCAGCAACGTTCTATGCAGAATCCCCAAAGGGAAGCAAGATTCCATGAAGAAACCCAGAGTAGGAACAATTGCAGAATCCAGAGTAAGCAAATTCCAGAACCCGAAAGATCAGCAATATTCTATGCAGAATCCCCAAAGAGTAGCAAGATTCCACGAAGAAACCCAAAAAGTAGCAACATTGCAGAATCCAAAGAGTAAGCAAGATTCCGGAACCCAAAAGATCAGCAACATTCTATGCAGAATCCCCAAAGAGTAGCAAGATTCCGTGAAGAAACCCAAAGAGTAGCAACATTGCAGAATCCAAAGAGTAAGCAAGATTCCAGAACGCAAATGATCAGCAACATTCTATGAAGAATCCCCAAAGAGTAGCAACATTCCAGAATCTCAAAGAGTAAGCAAGATTCTGGAACCCAAAAGACCAGCAACGTTCTATGAAGAATCCCCAAAGAGTAGCAACATTCCAGAATCCAAAGAGTAAGCAAGATTCCGGAACCCAAAAGATCAGCAATATTCTATGCAGAATCCCCAAAGAGTAGCAAGATTCCATGAAGAAACCTAAAGAGTAGCAACATTGCAGAATCCAAAGAGTAAGCAAGATTCCAGAACGCAAATGATCAGCAACATTCTATGAAGAATCCCCAAAAGAGTAGCAACATTCCAGAATCTCAAAGAGTAAGCAAGATTCTGGAACCCAAAAGACCAGCAACGTTCTATGCAGAATCCCCAAAGAGTAGCAACATTCCAGAATCCAAAGAGTAAGCAAGATTCCGGAACCCAAAAGATCAGCAACATTCTATGCAGAATCCCCAAAGAGTAGCAAGATTCCGTGAAGAAACCTAAAGAGTAGCAACATTGCAGAATCCAAAGAGTAAGCAAGATTCCGGAACCCAAAAAATCAGCAACATTCTATGCAGAATCCCCAAAGAGTAGCAAGATTCCGTGAAGAAACCTAAAGAGTAGCAACATTGCAGAATCCAAAGAGTAAGCAAGATTCCAGAATGCAAATGATCAGCAACATTCTATGAAGAATCCCCAAAGAGTAGCAAGATTCCATGAAGAAACCTAAAGAGTAGCAACATTGCAGAATCCAAAGAGTAAGCAAGATTCTGGAACCCAAAAGACCAGCAACGTTCTATGCAGAATCCCCAAAGAGTAGCAAGATTCCGTGAAGAAACCTAAAGAGTAGCAACATTGCAGAATCCAAAGAGTAAGCAAGATTCCGGAACCCAAAAGATCAGCAACATTCTATACAGAATCCCCAAAGAGTAGCAAGATTCCGTGAAGAAACCTAAAGAGTAGCAACATTGCAGAATCCAAAGAGTAAGCAAGATTCCAGAATGCAAATGATCAGCAACATTCTATGAAGAATCCCCAAAGAGTAGCAAGATTCCGTGAAGAAACCTAAAGAGTAGCAACATTGCAGAATCCAAAGAGTAAGCAAGATTCTGGAACCCAAAAGACCAGCAACGTTCTATGCAGAATCCCCAAAGAGTAGCAAGATTCCACGAAGAAACCCAAAAAGTAGCAAGATTCCAGAACCCCAAATAGTAGCAGCATTCCATGCAGAATCCCCAAAGAGTAAGCAAGATTCTGGAACCCAAATGATCAGCAACATTCTATGAAGAATCCCCAAAAGAGTAGCAACATTCCAGAATCTCAAAGAGTAGCAAGATTCCGGAACCCAAAAGATCAGCAACATTCTATGCAGAATCAAGATTCCATGGTACGGATCCCAAAGCAAGCAGTGTCTCTGGACTATGGACCTTTCCTCCAGGAACATCTGCAGATTCTGCGAATTGACGGTCTTCTCCTGTCATAGCGAAACAGAAGCACGAAGCGCCGTTGCAAGCACAGTTCTGGATCCTGCGGCGCCCCGTACTCACCCGTTGTCACGCGGATCCAGCTCCGCCTCCTGCAGCCGAGCTCTCGACCAATGGTGCTCCGGGTGACCTTTCGCCCCGCTCGCCATTGGGTGCCGCGTGTCTGGATGGCGGCCGGGGAGCTGCAGGCGTGAGGGCGTCGTGGCTGTCTGTCTGTCGCTCGGACCGCGGTCCTTCCGGGGACCATGAGCGGCGCGCGCAGGAAGGAGGAGCACGCCGTGTCCAACGGAGCCGTGAAGGCGTCCCCGTGGAGCAAGGCCTTGCGCGGCGACTCGCTCTGGGAGGACAAGGTTCACGGTGCCCTTAACGTTTGCTCACCCTTCCCGCCTGGGGGGGGGGGTGTCTTCTGCTGCTGCTGCTGCTCCTTCTCTTTGGGGGCTGTATCCATTAAAAAAGAAAAGGTTTAGTAAAGTAGCAGACTTCCTCATAAAACAAATCGCAGAAAACATTTCACCCAATGTGTGATTAACCTCGGCAATTGGTTGCCACAGAATGTGGTGAAAGCAGTTAGCTTAGCAGGGTTAAAAAAAAAAAGTTTAAGTCATTTCCTAAGAAGTCCAGAAGCCGTTTTTAAGATGGCCTTGGAAAAATCCATTTTTAAAAACAAATCACGGAAAACATTTCACCCAATGTGTGATTAACCTCGGCAAGTGGTTGCCACAGAATGTGGTGAAAGCAGTTAGCTAAAGCAGGATGGAATAATGAAGCTTCCTGGATGTTGGGACTCTGTCATTGCAAAGCAGGAAGACTATATTGAAGGATTGTAAAGAAATACTTGAAACAAAAAACATATAAATAAATAAAAATTATGTGCATTATTTATGAAATGACCCTCATAATTTTGCTTTCCATTGCAATAGCAGACAGAGGTATGGCCAGCCCATTAACCCTTTAGTTTAGATAAATTCACACTTTAAAAAGTAAGAGAAAAGCGGCCTAAATATCAATAAAGGGTTTTTTTTTTCTGTTTCTACTGTTTAGTGTTTAAGGGCTGTTTTCTAAAAGTAATATAGAGAGAGAAGGGTAATGGATTTTCTGCAGCCTTGCAACAGCTTATAAGGACAATTGTGACCTGATATTTTGGATGTTCAGCACCAAATATTGCAGCACAAAACATAGCTTTATCTTTCTCTCTGCAGGATGAATTCTTAGATGTGATTTATTGGTTCCGACAGATCATTGCTATTGTGTTGGGAGTCATCTGGGGAATTGTTCCACTGAAGGGCTTTGTGGGAATAGCAATGTAAGTACAGTACTGGTCTTTTTAGGGAAAGGGAATGGAACTCGTGGACTGCCTTTTTGCGGTCCCACATTCAAAGGGTTTCTTTTGTACCCAGGGCGAAGGAGGCTGAAGTGACTTGCCCAAGGTCACATGGTGCAGTGCTGGGATTTAATTCCACAACCTGTGGGTGCTGAGGCATTAGCTCTTCCATTAGGACACGCCTCACTTTTTAACATGTACTGTTGAAATCTATTTTAGAAAGAAAAAATAAAAAGGAATAGACAAGTCGCTGGTCCCATTACAGACTGTGTATATCCTTTACAACCTAAATAACTATATTCATATCACAATTCAAGTTTATTAGGTTTCTTGATTAATCGCTTAATCATACTTCTAAGCGATGTACAGTTTAAAATTTTCATTTGTTAGGTGACAATACAAGAAATAAAAATATTTTTAAAAAAAAGGACAAAATTACACTCAATTTAACATATTCATAACATTAGCTAAGGAGGAATGAAATACAAATCTTTAAAGTAAAGAGAAAGCATTAAGGGAAAATACAAAGGGTTAACAAAATAACAAAATATAATTTAAAAAATATAATAGAATGGGGTTGTAGGATAATAAAATTAGTTTGCAAAGGCATCCTTGAAGAGGAATGTTTTTAAGTTACTTTTAAATTTTCCAAATTCCTTTTCTTCCCTTAAAAATATAGGAAGGGCATTCCAAGTCTGGTGCAGTAACTGAAAAAATGAATTGTCGGCTTGTATTTATAATTTTCAACGAAGGGATAGACAATAGGTTTTGTTCATTAGATCTTAAAATTCTCTTTGCAGAATATGGAATTAATAATTTAAATAAGAAAGCGGGAGTCTTATTGTAAAGGGTTTTGAAGGTAATTATACAAAGTTTATACGTTATTCTGTGAATAACTGGAAGCCAGTGGGCTTTTTTAAGAAGAGGTGTTACATGATCAAACTTTCTAGATTTGGTTATAAGCTTAATTGAGGCATTTTGTATAATTTGAAGACGTTTTATTTCATGTAAGGCAATTCCTTTGAAAAGAGAATTGCAATAATCGATTTTAGACATCACCAAAGAGTGAATTGGGACATAGAAATTTAGAAATAGATCGAATTTTACGTAATCTGTAAAAGGTACCTTTCACAATGTTACTAATATGATCGTGAAAATTTAGTTTGTTATCGAAAATCACCCCTAAAATTTTAATATTATTAACTGATTGTAGGGGGACATTTTTAATAGAAATTGGAGTAACAAGAGGAAAACTATCTTTCCATGGAAAAAGCATAATTTAAAAGAATTGATTATCTAAAGGTCAGATAACATCATCACCGTGAGGATTGAATCTAATAATTCTGCTCAATGATAAATGGTTCTGGAACTGTCAAGCTGAGTCTTTATTTTCCTTTTTTCTTTAGTTTTCTTTACAATGTTTCTCAGTCAATTCTTTAGCTCCGTTCTCTGTAATTGTGGACTAACCATACTTTGATAAGTTGTTATTATCCTAAAAGTAGGGATCATGTGTTTTTGACCCTTTATGATGAATTTGTTTCAGTTCATTGTATTTTTTCTTTTGACCGATAATGTTGTCAAATGGTTGAAAAATTATAAATAAAGAATTACAAAAAAAAAAGAATTGATTATTAATTTAAATAGTGCCCAGACCCACAACCTTAGTGTTCTAGTGTAGAAACACACAACACCAGTTGCCCTCAGACCACCATATAACAATCCAACATCCATTAACTATAAAATAAACTTTTGTGGTGGTTACTGCTTCTCCGATGTCATTTAATAAGCAGCTGGTGTCATAAAGTGCTTGTGCAAATACTCATAAATAACTTCTGGAAGCCAAAAATCACAAATATCTTCCAGAAGTTATTATTTATGAGTATTTGCACAAGCACTTTATGACACCAGCTGCTTATTAAATGACATCGGAGAAGCAGTAACCACCACAAAAGTTTATTTTATAGTTAATGGATGTTGGATTGTTATATGATGGTCTGAGGGCAACTGGTGTTGTGTGTTTCTACACTAGAACACTAAGGTTGTGGGTCTGAGCACTATTTAAATTAATCAATTCTTTTAAATTGTGATATGAATATAGTTATTTAAATTATTATCACAATTGAAAATAATATATCCCTATATTTATTTATCCTTTACAACCACCATGAATATGGTTTTACCAATGTAGTCTGATAAAATAGAAGTATTGAAAAACCTTTTTGTATTGTCAGTATCGCAACATTACAGAGCATTTAGGTATAGAAGTCAATAGTGCCATTTTGTCCCATTTCTTTTAAATGGGCCTCTTTCTTTCCTGCCAGGCTATGCTGATGACTTGCTTTGAAAGCAAATGAAGTGATTTTTGGCATGTCTCCTTAATTTTTTTAATGGGAATTTAGTTGAGGTAGCAGGTACAGCTGTTGCCTTGGCTTCAAATCAAGTAAAACTAGAACTTTCGGTAGATACAGGTGTGCGTCAGGAGGCTGAAACTCAAAAATGCTCAAATGAATGAGTATGCAAAGCGATGGTGCGTTAAAATTGCAAAAGTCGTCTGCAGTTCAATGCAAGATGTCAACCTTCCTGTCCGTGATTTGTAAGAAAGTAGATTGGAGATGGGGGAGGATGCCATAGCAAGTCCCTTAACCCCCAACCCAAACCAACACACATTACCTCTTCCTGCCGCCAAGCATATTCCTGGTTTCTAGTGCTGCTGAATATCTCTGACCCCTGCAGCACTATCCAGTTAGCGGTGACACTCAGTCTGCTAACTGATTAAATAAGCAGATAAGTTAGGCTAGCCCGGACCATCAGCCAGTGCCTGCGTAACTTCCCTGTTTTAGTTCTGACTCCATATGTATTCAAGCGCCTGGACGTAGCATGGCAGGGAATACCTGGGCTTAATTCAATTTATGGCTGTCGGGGCTTAAAACACTCTGACTGCTACAGGCTGAATATTAGCTGATATGCTGTTTATTAGCCTGTTTATATTTATATTTCTTTATTGGTTTTATAATTTTGACAATCAAAATCAAAACACAAGAAGAAATTATCACTAAATCCACATAATTCAGGACATTTTTTTTAAATACACAGTATAGTTAGTCCACAATCAATTGGAGACAGAGCTGAAATTGCTGAAATTTAACTAACAAATTATATAACTAGGAAAACCAAAAGGCGGCTTGACTTCTATAGAACAATCCCTTCTCTAAACGGAGTGAGAATCAGAGTTAATTATTACTTATTGTCTTGAGAAGCAATAAATTTAGATAACTGCTACGGTTCATAAAAAACATATCTGTTCTCTTTGTAAATCATTACACATTTACAAGGGTACCTCAGGACAAAAGTCGCCCCCAATTGAACCAACTTAGGTCTCAATATAAGAAACTGTTTCCTTCTCTTCTGTGTCGGACGTGAAACATCTGGGTACATTCTTATAATATTAGACAAAAAGGGAACATCTTTATATTTGAAGAACATTTTTAACATCCATTCCCTATCTGAATCAATAGCGAACTGTACTAATAATGTGGCTGGTACCTGAGTCTCAGTTTCCGACCTCTCTAGGAAATTAGTTAAATCCAGACTATCTGCAGATCAATTCTGCTGATTAGGATTTTGAGACCGAGGTCTCACCGGATTATTAGCCTGTTTATTTTGGTTGTTGCTTGAAACATGAAATGATCTATTTTTGGACCATTTCCCTCTTTATGTTTTGTTGTTGTTTTTTTTTTTTAGATTCTGCGTGATAAATGCTGGGGTTCTTTACCTGTATTTCAGCAGCTTCCAGCGGATAGATGAGGAAGAATATGGGGGAACGTGGGAGCTCACAAAGGAGGGATTTATGACATCCTTCGCACTGTTTTTGGTAATTCTTTTTTAAATTTAGTTATATATAAGTGGTTTACATTCAGGTACTCAAGTCCTTCTCCCTATCTGTCCCGGTGGGCTCACAATGTGACTAACGTGCATGTAGCAATTGAGTGTTAAGTGACTTGTCCAAGGTCACAAGGAGCACCACTGGGCTTGAACCTGCAATCTCAGGGTGCTGAGGTTACTACCTTAACCATTAGGCCACTGCTGTACTGTGATTAATTGGACTTTGTTTGAGTTTCTGTCCCAATTGTAATCTGCTTCACTGCCTTTTTGAGAGGCAATGTAACAGATAATTAGGAATTTAAATGGGAAATTAACTAGTCCAATTATAAGGCATTTTATACTGAACTTGGCAGGAAAATCAATGGAATTAACAAGCAAATACAGTAATGCAAAGCCCCACAGAGGAGAAAAGAGGCTGAGTTCTACCAGATCTGCTCCCATGTGCCCCAGAAACTTGTCAAGTTACCTCATGGACATCAAAAGTTGGATTAAAAAATAGGGTTTCAAAGCCACTTTGAACCCAAAGAATAAACTTTTGGGGCTTTCTTACCAGCGTGTTAAGGTTTGTACTTATTGCGAGTTAGCTGCAAAAGCTAGTGCTTAGTAGGTGTAAAGTCTGTGTGATAAATAAGAGGCCATATTGAGCATTTTCCCTGCATTTACTGGGTGGTGGAGACACTACACCATATTACCTGCAATGCCAGATAGGAAGGATGCCCCTAATAGTATAGTACAATGAGACCACTGCTAGGAGACATGGCTGTTTGAGAAGTCGCTGAGCCCTGGGCAGGAGCAGAGGGGGAACTGCTCCCACCAGGGCAGGGGGGGGGGGACTTTGACATTCAAGAGAAAGTGAAGTATGAGGTAGGAAGTCACCTGATGTTGGAGGGGAAAGGGAGGAGGGTGCTGCCCACACATGGTGAGAGCAGTTGCGCTACTGGACTTTGATGGGTAGTGGTTAATGCAGCTGCATTATTAGAGTCATGACAACTAGTGCGCGGTACTGTCTCATGTGCTAGCTGTCACTAATGACCACACCTCTGCCCCATCACACACATGCATTGTGTTAAGCTGCTAGTGTGGGTGATTTCCATGTTGGCTACTTTTAATATATTGTAGACATTGTGGAGGCCCATTCTAATATCTACCACACAATGAAACCTGCTTTATCTGCTTAAAACAGCTTGGTGGAAGGGCCCTTTTGTTCTGTAGACAAGTATGGAGTTCTAAAGGAAAGGTTTTTTTGGGGAGAAGGATAAAGAAGGCTATATGTCAGGTGTTGTCTTATCTGGTCAAAGGCTGGGGACAAGCTAAAAATCATCCTGTTTGTAGAGGGTTCCAGTGGAAGATCAAAGAATAAAGACATCAGATGGATAGAGGGTGATGAGCCCTTGACTAAATAGTAGGATTCTACTTCCACTTCTGCTGTAGGTTGGACATTAAAGTTTGTGCTCCAACTGTGGCTCCTTTCGGAGCCCAGTAAAGGTTAGCCCCTATGTACATATGTCCAGTCTAAGTGATGTGTGGTGCTCAGAAATATCAGATGGAAATAGACCCCTGGGCTCCTGCATCTTTTGGTTTTAAATAAATAATCTTCAAATAAGAATGAGTTCCTTTCAAATTTTTCCTTTCCCCTTTTTGTCTTTTTTTAGGTCGTCTGGGTCATCTTCTACACTGCCATCCACTTTGATTGACACAGCTGGTTCGCCCATCTTTGTCAATTCACGTCCAGGGACTTGGAACATTTTTAAATAAATCAGAAAGACCGAAATGGATTCCGAAGGAGATGCAAACACTAAACAGAGTTTGCCAATAGAGGAGAAAAGAGCAATCTTAAACAGAAGATCTCCTGAAGCCAGTCGAGCCATCGCTGTTTTATAGAAATGTTGCTGATGCATCCAAAAAAGAAAAAAATCCTCAGATTTATATACAGTATTGCAGATTACCATGATCAGACTTTAGCTTTGAACTGTTCTAACGCCAAGTATTCCAGTGTGGAGACAAATAAGAACTGAATATTAAAATCAACCAATGCATTATCATTTTTGTCTTCCACAGTAGTCGAATTCAGACACAACAGTTTTCACGTTTGATGTCAGTCTTTTAAAAATTAGTGTATTCCAAGTCTTTCTCAAAAGGCCTTGGAGTGCTGCATTGTTGAAATGGTACATAATATTTCATGATTAAACTGGTCTTTTACGTTAATTAAAGATCTGATTTGTTCAAATAAGCTATTATTGCTAATTCTTTATTACCATCTCTAACTTGTTTTTTATTCTGGTAATTTTTTCCATGGTTAACCGCAGGAAGCCATCTGTCATTCTTTAAGGAGAGAGGGAAATATCCGAGTAGGAATGGGCCCAGCCACTGACCCTCAAGCCTTGCATCGAAGAATGCTGGTGTGGGAGGACTGAGACTGAGACGGACGCTAAAGAATGACATGGGATGGGTGCAAATTCTGTCACCATGTCATTTCTTTGCACTCAGTCATGGATGTTTTCCTTCCTATGCTATAAATGGAAGGTCAGCTGGATGCATTCTGGGCGTTTCACAACAAGAGAAACTGAGATTTCAGTGAAGAAATTTAATTCAAAAAACATATTCCAAATTTAAATACAACATCAATAAAGAAATACAATTCAATAAAGTACAAATATCTAATTAAAAAACACCATCGTTATTATACTGTTAAAATCAACATTCTTGCTTATCGAATAGGTGGCTGCTGATTAAAAAACAATTAAAATCTCATTAAAATGTAGGCTCCGGTAGACACCTACAAAAAGGGCACTGAAGTCGCATTTGTAGAGGCGCCTAAGGTCAAAGTGGGGGTGGTTTGGGCCGGAAACGACATTGGGCGCCGTTAGGCGTGATTCTCTGTCCAAGGTAGGTGCCGGTAATGTAGGCCTTTAAAACCTGACCTGCATTAGTGGCGCCTACCTTTAACAGGAGCCGCGGTTCTGCAAACGGTGCCCTGGTGTGATCTGACACGCAGTCGGCGCTGTTTTTGTAGGCGATTGCAGAAGTTGGCGCTTTTTTTTTTTTGTTTACCTAGAAGTTGCAGGACCATCGACACTTCTTTTTTAAAAAAAAAAAGTTCAAACTTTTTATTGAAGTGTTTTGAACAATAACAAAAATTAAGGTGCAATAAGTGCAATCATTGATAATGACCAAAATATCAATATACAGAGAAGAACAGAAAATAATAGAAAGCTGAAATGGTCACGAAGCAGTCTAGCTATTGAGCAAGATACTTCCATGGCGATATGGTAGAGGAAACATGAAGTGATGACCTAGAAATGTAGTGTTTTTCAAATGCATATTGTTCAAATTTATTGTATAAACAGAGCAAATTCCACCAGAAGGTATAATCCAACAAAGAGGCTGATTTCCGGTTCTTGAGAATGCGCACGATCGCTGTAGCAAACATAGTGTCTATCAACTTGGAAGGGCAATCCGACTTGGCAAAGCTTGGGTGTTGAGATCGTAGAATTACCATTTCAAAAGTTAGGTTGGACGTGCAATTTGTAATAATTTTAATGGCCTTCCAAATGTGAGACCAAAAAGATTGGATGGCAGCACAGTAGAAGAGTGCCATCAGCTACCAAGCAATGCCAGCATTTAGGGTCAGGTCTCAAGTTAGCCTTCCACGTGACGAAATATAGGGATTGCGAGACTCTGGATGAAAGTAATGGACGGTTGGTCCATAATATCTTCCAATTAATATCTGATACTGGAGTAGCAAGTATATTCGTCCCAACGGTCCGTGGCTCGTGGGGAGAAAGTGTAATGGTGATCTCGTAGGATTATATAAAAGACTGAAATTGCTTTTCCGTGTGAAAGAACGAATGCACTCCAACAATGTACGTTATTTGGAGTATTATTGTCCTCTGTGTGCAGGGTCATTGGTGAGCACTGAAGACAATATGAGCCATTGAGTGTTTAATTGGAGGGAATGAAGAGCATAAAGACGAGAAAGGCATTATCAAGCACAAACCAAACTCCTGCTTTTCACCATCTTTTCCAATAGACAACTTTACCATTATGTTTAATCTTAGATTATTCCAAAGGTCTACTGTAAAGTGACATATCAGCGACTTTATCCAGACCCCTGAGAGCTTGTTGCATCGCACTCAGTAGGGCGTACATCTTCCAAGTGCAAAGGGCAGATAAGGGAAGAGGATGACATCGGTATCGACGCTTATAAATATTACATTATGTCCACGGCTAACAACTGATCCCCATATCCTGTTTGCGTACGTCGGGCGTCAGCATTCAATCACTGACCTTTATTGGCGTTAATTTGGAGTTGCGCACACCTCTTGCATGCCCAAATTGTGTTGGATAGGGGAGGGATGTGGGTGGATCAGTGTTTCCTGAGTCAGTTCTGGAGTGGCCTCTTGTCAGCCAAGTTTTCATGTTATCCATAATGAATACGCATGAAGGATTTGCACATAATGGAGGCCGTGGAAACAAATCAATTCCTTACATATTTATATATTCAGGTTTCTATACCATTCTCCCAGGGGAGCTCAAAACGATTTACGTGAATTTATTCAGGCACTCAAGCATTTTTCCTTGTCTGTCCTGGTGGGCTCACAATCTATCTAATACCTAGGGGACCAAGCGACCTGCCTAGGGTCACAAGAAGCAGCAGGGCTGTAGCCCTTTCAGGACCAAGGGACATATTTGTCCCATAACTTTAAAATCCTATAAATTTTGATTGGGATAGTCTACAGTTCTAAATTTGATATGTACGGATTCCATATGATACTGCCTTTATGTAAACAAACTGGTTCCGACATTCATTCATTGGCGTCGTTGCCAGATTGACGAGAAGATTCACTTGCCACACTGTCCATAAGCCAGAAGTGTGATTTTTTAAATAAAAATAATGATATTTCACAAAAAAAAAATCAATTTTTTGGCATCTGCAAGCCCTTTTTACCATAAAAATGTCGTCAAAACCACAAAAATTGGCCTACGATCCTTATGGTCCTGAAAGGGTTAACCTCTGAGCTACACTCTTCCCCCTTTATTCATTGTGGATATCCTGAAATTAGGACTGGCAAGGGGGTGCTCCAGGACCAAATTGGGAACCACTGTTCTAGAATACAGGGGTTGCGCACTCCACTTGCCCGCTAAGATTTACACCCTAAACACTATTTTCTTGTACAATCCCGCTCTATTCCTGGACAAGTGGGTTAAGCATCCCATGTCACAAGACTGCTTGTAGGAAGCCTCATTGACATCATTTTTTAGACCCTCCCCCAATGCAAAGTGATGTAGATTGGAAAGAATAATCTAAATCCCTCTTACTTGATGCTAGAGTCCACCTTAGGAATTGGCAACCAAGAAAAAGATCTAGCTGTCATCATAGACAATGTATCTCAAAGCAGACTATGGACTTTTCCAAATTGTTTTTTAAACCAGTTATTGTACATTAACCACTTGTACCACATCCTCTGGCAATGCATTCCAGAGCTTAACTATTCTCTGAGTGAAAAAATATTTCCCTGCAATTTCATCGAGTGTCCACTACTAGTCTTTGTGATTTTTGATGGAGTAAAAAATCGATCCATTTACACGTGTTCAACACCACTCAGGATTTTGTAGACTTCATATCTCCCCTCAGTCATCTCTACATACATAATTTAAAATGTGTCACGACATAATTTTCAGAGATAACAATTACAGGGTGAGGGGTAGGTTAATTGATGTTTTACTTTTTCAGTAAGTACAAAAACTAGAGGACACGCAATGAAATTACATGGTAATACTTTTATAACATATAGAAGGAAATATTTCTTCACTAATGAATAGTTAAGCTCTAGAACTTGTTGCCAGAGGATGTGGTTACAGCAGTTAGCATAGCTAGGTTTGAAAAAGTTTGGACAAGTTCCTGGAGGAAAAGTTCATAGTATGTTTTTGGGACAGACATGGGGGGAAGCCACTGCTTGCCCTGGTATCTTAATATGGAATCTTGCTACTCTGGGAATTCCGCATGGAATGTTGCTACTATTTGAGGTTCCGGAATCTTGCTTGTTCTTTGAGATTCTGGAATGTTGCTACTCTTTGGGGATTCCACATGGAATGTTGCTACTATTTGGGGTTACGGAATCTTGATTTTTGAGGTTCTGGAAAGTTGCTACTATTTGGGTTTCTGCCAGGTACTTGTGACCTGGATTGACCACCGCTAGAAACAGGAAACTAGGCTAGATGGACCCAGTATAGCTATTCTTGTGTTCTAAGTTTATTACAAAATCATTAAAATGCATAAATCATATATATTTACATATTATATGCATATAAAACCAAAGCTGAATAGCTTAATGGAGTCAAATCACACACAAATGAAAAATGGCCAGTTCATTCCACTAGAGCAGTGGTTCCCAAACCTATCCCTAATGAATATGCATGAGAGAGATTTGCATACCTGTCATATTCATTAGGGATATCTTGAAAACCTGACTGCCTGGGGGTCCCCCAGGACAGGTTTGGGAACCACTGCACTAGAGTTTGAACCCTCTGGTGTTTGCAGCTTCAGGGCCTGGCTGCCCACCTCCATGGTCTGGGATGAGGGGCACAAGTGCTTGAACAGAAATCAATTGTATATAATTATATTTAAGTCTGTTTTATTAAGAATATGTAACAAAGTCCGTACAAAACAATAGTTTTCTTGAATATTATGCAATAGGATAACACATTACATACAAAAGTGCCTTCACTAACCAAATTGAAATATGAACTAATTCGAAACCCTCAGTCCCAAACAGGAAATCATGCTTTTCGCCAGACGTTAGGGGGGCACATGAAATCCCAAAAAGATTCCCAAGTGTGAGAAAATTTCCTGCCCCTAACTATTGTGCGCAGTACCATTGCTGATCTGAAGAAGACAGCATTGCCTTTGAAAGCTAATTATAAATATATGAAAAAGGTATTTTCTTTTTTTAGTTTTATTTCTGTTTATTGCCTTTAACTTAACTCAGAATTATTAAGAAAGGAATGGAGAACAAAAGTAAGGATATTATAATGCCTTTATAGTGCAATTTCACCTTGAATATTGTGTGTAATTTTGGTCACAGCATCTCAAAAAAGATACAGAAGGGTTAGAAAATTATAAAGGTGATGGGACATACAGCAAGATAGGCAATAAACAATTACAACTGTAAAAATACGCGTATCAATTGTCCAGTAGCTGCGGTCCCAATTGCGCAATTCCCTGGAAGCAGGGGCCAGTGACGTTTTATGAAGGGCTCGCCAAGACCCTGACCCACAGTTAAGGAAGCTCTTGCACTATGGCATTGCACGCTACTTCAAATGTCTCTTCCCTTCCGGGATCCTGATTTGTGTTCCTTAAAGTCACCCCACCACTGTGCTGAGAATCCATTCCTTCTCCTGCCTTGGGTTCAAGGTCTCTAATAATTGCAGCAGTGCCATTAGTTCATTCTTTGGCTTCTGTGGCACTTGGCCCCTCAGCATTGCTGTTCTCTTACCCAGCTGAGACATTAGTGTGCCATAATTGAATCCTCTTCTGTTTAATCATTTTCCTGTTCCCATTTGGTGCCTGCAAAGGCCAACACTGGTTGGTTCTGAAGCCTGATGAAAGAGTTTAACAAAACGTTCACATTTACAAGCCTGCTGACAAAGCCCTTTTTAACCAGACTTGGTACCATCTTTCCCACACCTCGCTCTTAAAACTTCCAAGCTCCAATGTGTTTCGGCGATAGAAGGTTTAACATCTCTCCCCTTCCTAGATCTCTCCTGAAGAGTTTCAAGCACTAGGAGACAGGTCCTGGCAACACGAAACAGGTTGTGTTCACCCTCTAGGTCGTTCGGCATCAATACAGGTTGTCTGCATTACATGCCATGATTGGGATCCTGGTACATGCACATATATGCGTCTGAGAAGAATCTTTTTGACAAAGCATCCATCCGTGTGAAATCCATGGCAGCAAACTGTTCTTCAGACATAGCCAAGTAATGGCCCAGCTGAGGGCAAGGCTGGATTGCTGGAACATTTGACCCCTTTTCGTCACCTAAAGGAATGGCAGAATTATGTACTGGTGAATGACTGGAGGCAAGCTGCAAAAGATTTACGCTGATTTTCCATAATTAGTGCCCTTTATTGCAAAATGTGTGTTCTAAAAACTCCCCCCAAATAACAATTTTTCCTTATTTGTTGTCTAATAATTTTTTTTTCTCATGCAATCTTTTCTCTGGTTATCTTCTGAGCCCCTTCTGCCCCCCCTCCCCATTTTTACCTTCCTTGTGTCTCTTCCTTTATTTATTTATTCAATTTTCTATACCGTTCTATACTTGCCTAGGATCATAAGGAGCAGCGTGGGTTTGAACCCACAAGTCCAGGGTGCTGAGGCTGTAGCTTTAACCACTGTGCCACCTTTCTGCCCTCTCTCTTATCTCATTTTGATCTTCACTTCTGTGTTATTGCCCATATTTTGCCTTCACCATGCAGTCTTCCAGTTCCCCTCCAAGCTCAATCTCCTTCTCTCCTACCTCTTCTCTACCCTTTTCACTTACTCTCAACGTCTTTCTTCTCTTTCCCGTCACCCCTCCATTCTCTTTCTGTCTCTGAATGAACCACAGTCCTCCATTTCCCACTTGTAGTCTTTCCCCAAAATGTCCTGTCTCCACTTCCCCGCCTATCATTGGCTTTTGCAATTGAAAGGAGTTGTTTTTAGAATAGAAAAAAATAAATCTTACCTAGTCTTCCAGCCATGCTGTCAAAGAATACCCAAGAATGCTTGCTGGGTCCGTATTTCACAAAAGAGACATAGTGACTGGTCTTAATACAGAGTACAGCAAAGAGCTGCAGCTTTTGCCTGGACGTAGAGTTGCAGTGAAGACCTTTTGTACTTTCAATTCTTTGGGCTTTGTGTTCTTGTCTCTCTTTGTGGGAATGCACCTTCAGAAATAAAACAAAGCACAGATTACTCACCTTTTCCTGGTTTTATTTTAATGGCTTGGGTGTTCTCATCCTTTACTCAGAATGTGGGCATCAAGTCTGGCCAGTAGGTGTCACTGTTATAAAAATCCCAGGAGATTCTCCACCTCATCTCACCCTCCCACCCCAATAGCCCCCAGCATTTTAAAGCTGTGATTCCTGCCCTCTACAGCTAAACTAAAGAACCTAAACAGAAATCAAGCCGTTCTTTTAATTTGTGTTTCTAGTCATCTTGGTTCCCTTTTCCATAGCTACTATGTCTAGGCTGCTACAGGAGTCTTGACATAACTTGAGCTTTGATTGGATACCATCACTGTAATGACCTCCAGCTCCTCTTTGGATCTGAGTCCATGAAAGAACCTTGATCCGTCACCCCACTGGAGCTGAAGCCTTGGGCCTTGGCTTGGGCTTTTCTCTGTCTGACCACATCTTGTTGGGTTTCTCTCACAGTACTAGCTCAAATATTTTGCAAGTTCTCAAAATATATTGGGAAAGCAGTAGCCAGAAGTGGGCTCCTTTTATTAAGGTGCACTTAATTTCTAAGATGCCCTAGGAATATAATGGATGTTGTAGCATTTGGGGGGCAAATTCTATAAGAGGTGTCCAAAAGATAGGCGCTGAAATAGGCACCGTTCAGTGAGATTCAAGTAAAATCGGGCGCTGTTTAGTGAATCACGCTGGAAGCGCCCAATAAATAGGCCAGTTCTAGGCACCACTAAAAGTTTCAAGTTTTTATTAGCATTTGATGGATCGCTTATTTAATTTACTAAGCGATGTACAACTTTGTAAAAACAGGGTTGTGGGTACAGAGAAAATAACTTCAGACGTACAAAATAAGACTAACATGAATCTCAGGGGATAGGGGGGGAAAAGTTACAATTTCTTGTTAGAGTGAAAAAAAAAACCCAAAAGGGATGTAAACGAGAGGGAGGGTAAAAATAACAAACAAAAAAAAAAACCCTAAGATTTTTAGTTATTGGTCGGTGAGTGAAAGGTTGAACGCATCTTTAAAAAGATAAGTTTTTAAGAGTTTTTTAACGGATGAAAGGTCTTTTTTGGTCTCTTATGTACTGTGGTAGAGAGTTCCGCAGTTGAGGGGCCATGACCGAAAACAGATCATGTCTTCTGGTGCCTATAATTTTCAGGGATGGAACAGTTAAATATTGAACTAAGGCCAGTACTAGGCAGACTTGCACGGTCTGTGTCTGTGTATGGCCGTTTGGTGGAGGATGGGCAGGGGAGGGCTTCAATGGCTGGGAGGGTGTAGATGGGCTGGAGTAAGTCTTAACAGAGATTTCAGCAGTTGGAACCCAAGCACAGTACCGGGTAAAGCTTTGGATTCTTGCCCAGAAATAGCTAAGAAGAAAAATTTAAAAAAAAATTTAAATTGAATCAGGTTGGGCAGACTGGATGGACCATTCGGGTCTTTATCTGCCGTCATCTACTATGTTACTATGAACGAAGAGACCAATTGTGTAACAAGGCGACTAACATGAAGCCACGCCCACACCCAACGTGCATAGTGCACAGCGCCTTTTTTTTTTTTTTTTGAAGGCCGCCTCTATTTTTAGAGGCAGAATCGCTCTTTCTTGATAGGCGCCTAAGTTTCTAATTATTTGCTGATTAAAAAGCTTAATTGAGCTTCTTATTCAATTTAGATAGGCGCTTCCAAAATAGGTGCTTAACCTTAGGCCCCGGTTACAGAATTTATGCCTTAGCATGCGCTAAATCGGTTAGCGTGCCTTAATAAAAGAACCCCTTTGTTGAACAGCATATGGACTCTTTTACCTGTGAACTGGAGATGGATTCCCAGGGGTTGTGGAGAGGGAGGCAGGGAATGAAACAGACAAATCTCCTTGTGGGCTTTTGCTTTGATTTTTGGCTAGAGATACACAACGGTTCTGTGCGAGCTTTGAATCTTTCCCCGCTGCAATAAAATGCCATAGAGGATTTCAATCAGATCATATGATCTCCTGAATGCCTCTTACAAACTGTTATTTGTGACTTCATGTAGGGGAATATAGAAATGTAGGGCTCCTTTTCATAAGTGCAGTAAAAACAGGCCTTAATGCGCCCTTACGCAAATCTTTCCCACATGCCAAAGCCATTTTTCCCGCAGCCATAAAAACCCTGATTTTTTCTGCATCAATGGCCATGTGCTAATGTTCACTATAACAGATCTCAGTCTGCCTAGAGAAAATTATAGGAAAAAAAAGCCTCGGAAGTGCAGAGGTGATGCCTTACAAGCCAGCACAATATAACAGCACCCTTTCATTGGCAACCCCCCCCCCCTCAAAAAGCCATAATTAGACACAATGTATGATATATTTTAATAGTTGCAGCGTGTGAAGTATGTTTTGATTATTACAGACGCAGCACTTGGATCCCCTGAAATGGGTCTCCATCAGGATATAAGATAAGTGCTTGCTTGATATCAAATTTTTTTGAATATATCACACGTCTAATAATATACTTGGAGGGTTTTTTTTGCCAATGAAAGATATATATTCCAATGAAGGGGTGTTATTATATTGTGCTGGTTAGTACGGCATCACCTCTGGGGATTTTTTCCTCCAATTTTCACTAGGTTGCGTAAGATCTGTTATAGTAGATATTGCAGTGCAATCTTCTGGATCTCTTTTCTGTTGTGTTCGTGTGCCAATGTTGCCCTTTAAAAAAATGATCGCATGACTGCCGTTGTGCTCCTTCCCGGTCTCTTCGTTCAAACAATCCAAAGTTGTTTACTGTCCCTTCTATCCGTGAACTATTTCTTGACACAACGGTTACTGCCCCTACTCTTTGGAACGCCCTTCCATTGGACCTCAACATTAGAAACTTCTCTTGACAAGTTCAAATCAAAACTCAAAACATTCCTTTTCAAAGATGCTTATGACCTCTGATCTCCTCCAGTTCTAAGAGAATCCATGCCGCTCTTCCATGGTCTTAACGTAAACACTTCTTTTGATGCGAACCGTATCCTATTGGTTCTACCCTTCCCTACTCTACCCTCCCTCTTATGGTTTCTTTTAACCTCAACGTAATTATTTACTTTCCTGTTTCCCTTTTGTTTTAGTAAGTCTGTTTGTATTGCTCTCCCTTTTTCAAATTTGTATTTTTTTTTAATTAATATTTTATATTGTAAACCGTTTAGGTATATATTTGATAAAGAAACTTGGAAACTTATAAGGGCTCCTGCATGATCTGTACACTAACCAGTTGGTGCATCAGAATGTAGATTTTTATTAGTTTGAGCGCATCCCATGGTATGTTTTTTTGCTGGTTTAGGTGCGTTTAAATGCCTAAATGAAATAAATAATAAAATAAACACTGTTTAGTGAAAACGCCCCATAGAATTGATGGCAGCTAAAGACCAGCATGGTCCATCCTGTCTACCCAGAAAGGTGGCCAGGGTTGCACGCCGCTCTGTGCAGGTTATTTCTATATATTCTGCCTATCAAGGCAATATGTACTGCAGGTGGATTACAATGACTTTTCAGGCCTCTACCACCCATCTCCGTGAAAAAGTATTTCCTGATGCTGCTTTTCAGATCCACCCCTTGCAGCATTTGGATCATTCCCCTCCCGTTCCCCAAAAGACGAATGGGTGCCGTGAGAATGTTTCATGGTATTTGCAAAGGCATCTGATGCAACCCTGTTTTGTTTCTAATTATATGTCTTTATAATAGCAGAAGACATTCTTTTGCCACCTCCCTTAACTAGGGCAGCCACTTGACCTAAGAACATAACATAACATAAGCAGTGCCTCTGCTGGGTCAGACCAGAGGTCCATCGTGCCCAGCAGTCCGCTCATGTGGCGGCCCAACAGGTCCAGGACCTGTGTAGTAATCCTCTATCTATACCCCTCTATCCCCTTTTCCTTTAGAAAATTGTCCAATCCCTTCTTAAACCCCAATACCATAATCTAGGCTAACACTGAGAGATTGGTAGAGGAGCCTTGCAAGGGCATTCTAGACTCCCTCTCCCCTCACAACAGTTAACCTCTCCAGCTCGTGAGCGGCTCCCCTGTCCGCCCCATATTGGTGACTGTTGGTGGGGAGAGTAAATGAAAGGAGGCCAGTTAGTGGGCAGCCTACTTTCACCTTCCGGCATTCCCACCTCGGCTTGCATCCATCTTTCCCGCACAGGTAATCCCACCTCTCCTAAAGAAATTGAAAGTATGTGAAGCCCCTCTATAAACTGGGTTTTGATAGGAACATGATGGCAGATAAAGGCCAAATGGCCCATCTGCAGTAGCCACGATCTCCTCCTCTCCCTATTGGCTAAGGCTCTTAACATTTGCATCTCCTCTTCCTATAGGCTAAGGCTCTTAACACCCACATTGTGATGTCATAGAACTTTAGTAACATAGAAACATGATGTCAGATAAAGGCCAACTGGCCCATCCAGTTTGCCCATCCGCAGCATCCACCATCTCCTCCTCTCCCTAAGAGATCCCATGTGGCTGTGTTTGTGATTGATCAGACTGACATTTTGATTAGGAGCTTTTCATAACACCAGTTTATGAGATGGCAGTGTTCTGACAGAAGAATTTTCTCTTTTTCAAAGCATCTGCTACTTAGGAGAAGGGGGAGGTTTTTCTAAGGAGGGAATATTAATGAGGGCAAGGGGGTACTGCTGTAGAGTCTGAAGTTTCATCAAAAGTACCCTCATGCATCCAATGTATAGCACACTACAGTAATCGATTTGTCTTAATTTCGGAGCTTTACAATCAATTTAAATTGGGCACATTCATAACAATTGCCTGACCCGTTTAAGTCACCGAAAATAGGGAAAATCTTAGACATACTCTATCAGAGCTTCCACGTTACCCAGATCCAGGATTTCCATCAACCTCATCCTGAAGCATTTTGGGACCTGCAGCACTAATGCCAATGGGTAGAATCAGGGACTACAAACCCACACTGCTTTGGGATGTCAGTTTAAAACCAGGACTGGCCAAAAACATCTCCCTCCTAGAACTGGGTAATGAAGTAGCTCAGCTGCATTCATCCTTTGTACCAGTGGTTCCTGAACCTGTTCTGGGGGCTCCCCAGCCAGTTAGGTTTTCAGGATATCCACGATGAATATTTATGAGAGAGATTTGCATGAAATGGAGTGGGGGGAGAGGAATTCTAATAAGGACCAGCAAAGCAGAGTTGTGTAGACACAAACTAGTGGGAATCACTAAGTAGACAGATTGTGAAAATGCTTGAAGTACAATCTATCTAATGTGCCTGGGATAGTGGAGGATTAAGCAACGTGTCCAGGGCCACAGGGAGCAGTGAAGGGTTTGAACCCACAGCCTCAGGGTGCTGAGGCTGGAGCTCTAACCACTACACCACACTCCAATACAATATCAGAAGTGAGGCAAGTATAGAATAATGAAGCCATTGTGACATCACTGCTAAGGTTGGCTCTTAGGCATTGGAGGAATGAGGCATTATGACATCACAATCTCAGCTCTGGAATGTTGCTACTCTTTGGGTTTCTGCCAGGTACTTGGGACCTGGGTTGGCCACTGTTGGAAACAGGAGACTGGGCTTGATGGACCTTTGGTCTGTCCCAGTATGGCAACTCTTATGTTCTTATGTGAGCCAAGTCTAGGACAATCAAGCCATTGTGACATCACTGCTGAGGTTGGTTCTTAGGCATTGGTGGAATGAGGCATTATGACATCAAAATCTCAGCTCTGGAATGTTGCTACTCTTTGGGTTTCTGCCAGGTACTTGGGACCTGGGTTGGCCACTGTTGGAAACAGGAGACTGGGCTTGATGGACCTTTGGTCTGTCCCAGTATGGCAATTCTTATGTTCTTATGTGAGCCAAGTATAGGACAATCAAGCCATTGTGACATCACTGATGAGGTTGGCTCTTAGGCATTGGAGGAATGAGGCATTATGACATCACCATCTCAGCTCTGGAATATTGCTACCCTTTGGGGTTTTGCCAGGTACTAGTGACCTGGACTGGCCACCCTGAGGACAGGCTACAGGGCTTGATGGACCATTGGTCTGACCCAGTTAGACTATTCTTATGTTCTTAAATATCTTTGTCTCAAACCATAACAAGAGAACAAAAATCCAACAATTAACACTCATAAAGTTCTTAACTTTACATTTGAAAGCCATGTTATCAACTGCGAATAAGAAAGAAAATCCCTCCAAATTTACTCTTTGGCATCAAAGTGATCCACTTGCATGGCTTATTGGTAATAATTTTTTGTTTTTCGGGCCTTAAGTAAAGCCCTTCCCTTCATATCCCTACTCACTTAAATATTTATATACTGCCTATCAATAGAGGTTGTCAAGCTTTTTTTCCCTATCTGGCCTGGTGGGCTCTCAGTCTACCTAATGGACCTTAGGTGAGTTGCTCAGGGTCACAAGGCTTGAACCCACAGCCTCAGGGTGCTGAGTCCACTCTCCCCTACCTAGTTATATTAGAAATGAGGCTGTTCACATCTAAAGAAAAGATCTGGTTGTTTAATAAAACACCATTTTGCAGAGTGTGAACATTTCCTACTGAGAATATAATTTATAAACACGATTTTGGCAGAAGTGTCACAGAGCAAGCCCAAAGAACCAAGTTCAGATATATCTACTGTGACTTCTATTAATGTCCACTCTGCCTGGATACTTGAAGATTTCCTCAGGTCACCCCGAGAGATTTCTCCTATTTCACAGCTGATAGAAAAGCTTTGAGTTTTGGCTAGTTCCTCCTCATGCTTTAATCCTATTGGAAGCCCTTACCTGTCTTTCGCAGAGGCGACAGAACCACTTACTGGGTCCAGGAGCTAGCGAGGGATCTTTTATGCACTGGCTGCATTCATACTCAGCTGGGCTGCTGCAGATGAAGCAGTCTCTGGGAACTGCAAGGAGACAGCAAAATCAGAGCTTGTTACTAGACCTGCAGGAGCAAATAGTCAGAGATGCCTAGTAGAGACAAAATTCATCACTATTCCCTTCCCCATGGATAACCATGGAAAACCATCCTATGTCATTCTTCAGTGTCTATCTCAACCTCAGTCCTTCTACACCAGCATTCTTCAGTGCTAGGCTTGAAAGTCAGTGGCTGGAAACCATCCCGTGTCATTCTTCAATGTCTCTCAACCTCAGTCCTTCTACACCAGCAATCTTCAATGCAAGGCTTGAGGGTCAGTGGCTGGAAACCATCCCGTGTCATTCTTCAGTGTCTCTCTCAACCTCAGTCCTTCTACACCAGTAATCTTCAATGCAAGGCTTGAGGGTCAGTGTCTGGGCCCATTCATACTCTGATTCTTATGTGAGCCAAGTAGAGGATAATGAAGCCATTGTGACATCACTGCTGACATTGGCTCTTAGGCATTGGTGGAATGAGGCATTATGACATCAAAATCTCAGCTCTGGAATGTTGCTACTCTTTGGGTTTCTGGCAGGTATTTGTGACCTGATTTGGCCATTGTTGGAAACTGGGCTTGATGGACCTTCGGTCTGTCCCAGTATGGCAACACTTATAGTCTTATGTTCTAACCATGCCGTGTCATTCTTTAGTGTCTATCTCAACCTCAGTCAATCTACACCAGTATTCTTCAATGCTATCAATGTAAGGTCAGTGGGTCCGATTCTTCCCTCTCTCCTTAAAGAATGACATGGAGATGGTTTCCCATAGTTATCCACGGGGACGGGAACGGTGAAGAATTTTGTCACTTTGTCATTCTCTAATGCCTAGAAAAAGTAATTTTTGAGAAGGAGATTTCAGCATTTGCCACAAGTCTCACTCTACTCCAATTCCAGCCCCCACACCCCACCTCCTGCTTTGCCCCTTCTACTCTGTCTCCTAGCTCCACCCCCTGCTCTACCTCAACCCCATGGTCATTCCAGAAAAATACCTTGTTTACACTTCAGGTATCCATTTCTTATATTCTTCCTGTCATCTCCCCTCATGACTCTTCTGTGAATATAGCTTCCCTCTCAGTCACTTTCCTTGTCTTACTATGCCCAGCTTCCCATGCCTCCAGTCTCATTTCCATATTCTCAGTGCCCTTCATTGTCCCATCTTTTCACACGGCTTCCTAAGCTTCCAGCCCCCTTGATCCTTCACACCATCTTTCCACACCCATTCCAGCCAGACACACTTTTCCCTCCCTCCCTCCCTTCCCTAACCCTTGTCCCTCCCCCTCTTGAGATATTTCTTTTCCCGTGTTCACCATCTCTCCCTCTTTCCCTATTCTCTTCCTGCTTATGTTCATGTTTATTAAACTTGACCTATTGCCTTTCATTACATGCAATAACAAAGATAGAACCAGCTGGGAGTGGGGAACCACCTAGGCTATAGCAGTGGCCTGGGTGTCTGAGAAGCTGACCCCTGAGGCTAAACATGTCCGAACCAGCCAAGTAAAGAGGAGACCAAGAATACTTACCCTTATAAAGCAAATCCGTAATGTCAAGTTCCGTGGAGGGTAATATAACAGGAAACATCTTAAACTTTTTTCCAAATCTCGGCATTTGAAGTATGAGGCATGATGGAATCTGAGACACAAACAGGGCAAAGATTAAAGTCGGATGGGTCAGCCTGACAAGGGTGATCTTATTTCTACTCACTTATCAAACTGCAATGATTCTCTCTTTTTTCCCCAATGTAACCCTTTCATGTCCAGAGCCTTGTAGTTCACTAGAGCTTGATCCACTCCTCTTTGGTAGGGTTACCAGATTTTCCAATCGGAAAATCCAGACCCCCCCTAGACCCGCCCCCAGGCCTGCCCAGTTCCACCCATCCCCGCCCTAATCCTGCACCCAGTCCCAGCCCAGCCCTCACTGCCTGCTCTTGTCGGGCAGGGAGGAAATCCGCACAGTCTCTCCTTTCGGAACCCCCCCTACCAACACATCCTCTGGGTTTCATTTATTAAGACTGTGTTAGATATATTGAAATCATTTATGATTCACACAAATAACCTTGAGGGTACGTCCCTACCTCATGAAACTTCAGGTCACATGCGAGGAATGATTTCTCCAGCAAATATTGCGTTGTAGGCACATTGACCGCCTCGTCTTTCTCCAGAATGATCTGGTAACCGTTACACCCCTGAGTCTTGTTGTTTGACCTGAGATTTCATAGGGAGAAAATCAGAAGTTCAAGAAATGTTTCTAGCCGTGAATTTTAATAATGCATTCCAGGAAATTGGTACCAATTGCTGGTGTACCCCTATCTCAGTTGCAGAACTTTACAAAGCTGTTGGTGGAGGCATTGGTAGGGGAAGAGGTTGAAGTGATGTGTTCCTTCCCCTGGAGCAGGCAAGATATCTGCCATTGTAAGAGTGATCCTTTCTAGTACAAGACCAGTGCTAATAGGTTCGGTCTTGTCTAAGATGTGCTCTGCAGTTCAATATCTACCACCCTAGATATTGGGTAGGGGGTGGAGATTAAGAGGGATAAAGGCCACATTTTTGCTGCTATGGGTTTACAGATTTTTTTGTCTAAGTTTGTTAAAAAAATTTTAAACAATTGATTAAGTGACTTGCCCAGGGTCACAAGGAGCCGTGCGGGATTCAAACCTACAACCTCAGGGGGCCAAGGCTGTAGCTCTAACCACTGCACCACACACATAGAAACAACAGACAAAATCGCAAAGTAAGTGATACACATCAAACCTAGCATTCAAAAATACAAGCATTGATTCAAAATAAAACTAATCATTCAGTCTTTACCCCCCAGATATGATGATACATTATAAAGGGAAGAAACTTTGTTCAGATAAATGTTAAGGAAAGAAGTTACCTGATTTTCAGCAAAGGTTCTACAGACAGGATCTCCTGCAAAAGAGCACTGAGAAATTCTTCTGGATCTAGACCAAAAAAAAAACAAAAAGGGAAAGACATTACCGGTAATCTTCTTGTGTCATTATTTTCCTGTCATGTTTCTAAAGCAAATGCATTTCAATGTAACAGAGAATCAAGGCTCTTATCAGGTTAAATTTAAGGATACACTCTCAGCTATTTGGAAAAACCTGTGTGGAGTCCCGCAGGGCTCCCCACTTTCTCCTACACTCCTTAATGTGTACCTTCTTTCATTGGGCTACTGGATGAGCAAATTGGGCTTGAAGTTGTTCAGCCAAGCTGGCGATATTACAATAGTCATCCCATGTCGTAAAACGCTATCCAACAGAACTCAACTTATTGGGTCTGTGCTAAATACGATGGAATCCTGGATGCAGGAATTGAAGTTGAAATTAAATCAGGAAAAACAAAATTCTTCCTTGTGTCATCACAAAAGATCATTTTTGAATTCAACATCATATAGAATAAGCCCTACAATTAAAATCTTGGGAGTTGTTCTTGATCAGTGCTTGACCATGAAAAATCAGATAGACGCAGTGGTTACTAAACCTCATGGAAATTACGTACCATCAGATCCTACTTTAATGCCACTACTTCTGAGTATACTGGACTATTGTAATATTGTAGATTTGGCTAGACTGACCCTGGTTCAAACTACGGCAGTAAGAATGAGGAAGTATGACCACGTTATTGTGAGTTGCATTGGCTTCTGGTAGAGGCCCGGGTGATCTTTAAGTTGGGATGCCTATACTCTAAAGTTGCCCCATTATATCTGTTGCGGCGCACGAGAATAGTAGAAAATCTCATGCCCTATTTACGTTCCCTTCAGTTAAGGGTTGTAAAAGTAAGAAACATCACGGGCATTGTCTTTCTCACCAAGCAGCTTATTATGATAAAGATTTCCGTCCATTACTGATCAGATCCACATCTTATGAACATTCTAGAAAACATTTGAAGACTTTTCTTTTTTCCAAATTCTTGATCAATTAGATTTCTGTATATCACATTATTCCTGTATTTTCTCATAGCATAATCTTTTGTTAACCGCATTGAACTTATGGTTATGCGGTCTAGAAATTTGCTATTATGTTATGTTATCTCCCAAAGCATATAAACAGTATGGAATTGGTCCAAAGGGCAGTTTTCAAGTTTACGGTTTTTCAAGTTTTTACTATAATTTGATTTGATCGCTTATCTTGTTTTACTAAGCGAAATACAATTCATTTAAAAAAAACACATACAATTACAATTTAAGAACTGAACAGACAAAAGAGTAGAGGGGGTAGAACTACAATCTGGGTTTTAAAGGCCAAAGAACTAACATATGGAAAGCACGATAAGGCAGGAGTGAGAAAGAGGAAGAAAGAGAGAGAAAAAATAACCGAAAAAGGATGAAGAGAAATCTATTTTAAAAGAAATTAAAGGCTGAAAGCATCTTTAAATAAGAAACTTTTTATATTCTGATACTGAAGCTCTGGTTTTCTGTAACAAGAGGAGTTCTTGTGTATTTGTTGGAAAATGAATAAAAATTAAATAAGAAATAAATAAATAAGAAACTTTTCAGGTTATTTTTGAAGCATGTCAGATTATCTTCCTCTCTTCAATGTTTTGGCATAGCATTCCAGAGCTGAGGCACAGACACAGAAAAGATGTCTTGTCGTCGAGTCCCTATTATTTTCAGAGAAGTTATTAAATGTTTGGTGGCCTTTCTCACAAACATATGGAGACATAAGAACATAAGAAGTTGCCTCCGCTGAGGCAGACCAGAGGTCCATCTCGCCCAGCGGTCCGCTCCCGCGGTGGCCCATCAGGCCCATTGCCTGAGCAGTGGTCCCAGACTATCCCTATGACCTACCTCTACTCCTATCTGTACCCCTCAATTCCTTTATCCTCTAGGAACCTATCCAAACCTTCCTTGAAGCCTTGTAACGTGCTCCGGCCTATCACAGCCTCCAGAAGCGCGTTCCATGTATCCACCACCCTCTGGGTGAAAAAGAACTTCCTAGCGTTTGTTCTAAACCTGTCCCCTTTCAATTTCTCCGAGTGCCCCCTTGTACTTGTGGTTCCCCATAATCTGAAAAATCTGTCCCTGTCTACTTTTTCTATGCCCTTCAGGATCTTGAAGGTTTCTATCATGTCTCCTCTAAGTCTCCGCTTTTCCAGGGAGAACAGCCCCAGCTTTTTTAGTCTGTCAGTATATGAGAGGTTTTCCATACCCCTTATCAGTTTCGTTGCTCTTCTCTGGACTTCCTCAAGTACCACCATGTCCTTCTTGAGGTATGGCGACCAGTACTGGACACAGTACTCCAGATGCGGGCGCACCATTGCACGATACAGTGGCAGGATGACCTCCTTCGTCCTGGTCGTGATACCCTTCTTAATGATACCCAACATTTTGTTTGCTTTTCTTGAGGCTGTGGCGCACTGTGCCGACGCCTTCAAAGATATGTCTACCATCACTCCCAGGTCTCTTTCAAGGTTACTTACCCCTAGCAGTGATCCCCCCATTTTGTAGCTGAACATCGGGTTCTTTTTCCCTACATGCATGACCTTGCATTTCCCTACGTTAAAGCTCATTTGCCACTTTTTGGCCCATTCTTCTAGTGTCATTAGGTCCCTTTGCAGATCTTCGCAGTCTTCCATGGTTTCAACCCTGCGGTAGAGTTTGGTGTCATCCGCAAATTTAATAACTTCGCAATTTGTTCCCGCCTCCAGGTCGTTAATAAATATATTGAACAGGAGCGGTCCCAGCACCGACCCCTGCGGAACTCCGCTCGTGACCCATTGCCAGTCTGAGTAATGGCCTTTTACTCCAACCCTCTGTTTCCTGCCTGCCAGCCAGTTTTTGATCCATCGGTGGACCTCCCCTTGCACCCCGTGTTTCCACAGCTTTTTAAGCAGTCTTTCGTGGGGTACCTTGTTGAAGGCTTTTTGAAAGTCAAGGTAAATGATGTCAATGGAGACAACCTTAAAGATTTCAATACTTTGGAAGAAATGCAGGTTAAGGAAGAAATAGTAGATATTTAAATACCTCTGTGGCTAGAGGTGAGTTTCTTTCAGTTGAAAGGAAGCTCTGGAATGAGGGGACAGGAGTAATTTACTGAAAAGGTGTCAGATGACTGAAACAGCCTCCCATTGGAGTGATGGAGATGAGAACTGGAAATTCAAGAAAGCATGGGACTAGTACAGAGAATCTCTGAGGAGAAGGAAAGGATTGTGAAAAATTGCAGGCAGACCTTTTGGAAATTGGAAGACTGGGCGTCCAAGTGGCAGATGAAATTTAATGTGGACAAATGCAAAGTGATGCACATTAGGAAGAATAACCTGAAACACAGTTACCGGATGCTAGGGTCCACTTTCGGGGTTAGCGCCCAAGAAAAGGATCTGGCTGTCGGTGTAGATAATATGATAAAACCTTCCGCTCAATGTGCAGCGGTGGCCAAAAAAGCAAACAAGATGCTAGGAATTGTTTAAAAAGGGATGGTTAACAAGACGAAGAATGCTGTAATGCCTCTATATCGCTCCATGGTGTGACCTCACCTGGAGTACTGCATTTAATTCTGGTCTCCTTATCTCAAGAAAGATATAGTGGCACTAGAAAAGGTTCAAAGAAGAGCGACCAAGATGGCAAAGGGGATGGAACTCCTCTCGTATGAGGAAAGACTAGACAGGTTAGGGAAAAAAGACAGCTGAGGGGAGATATGATTGAAGTCTACAAAATCCTGAGTGGTGTAGAATGGGTACAAGTGGATTGATTTTTCACTCTGTCAAAAATGACAAAGACTAGGAGACACTCGATGAAGTTACAGGGAAATACTTTTAAAACCAGTAGGAGGAAATATTTTTTCACTCAGAGAATAGTTAAGCTCTGGAACGCGTTGCCAGAGGTTGTGGTAAGAGCGGATAGCGTAGCAGGTTTTAAGAAAGGTTTGAATAAGTTCCTGGAGGAAAAGTCCATAGTCTGTTATTGAGAAAGACACGGAGGAAGCCACTGCTTACTCTGGATCGGTAGCATGGAATGTTGCTACTCTTTGGAGTTCTAGAATCTTTTTACTCTTTGGGATTCTGCATGGAATGTTGCTACTCTTTGGGTTTTGGCCAGGTACTAGGGACCTGGATTGGCCACCGTCAGAACGGGCTACTGGGCTCGATGAACCATTGGTCTGACCCAGTAAGGCTATTCTTATGTTCAGTAGATACACTTGGGATCGTCTTACCCTTTTCTTCTGTAATAAAGGTGTCGCATCTCAGTAATTTTCTTAACTTCATTACATTTTCAGCTCTCACAAAGCCATGCCTTCAACAAATAAAGGAATTGCATTAAGTTTATCAGAAAACGCGATCCAGTAAATCCCATCCATCTTCCAGTGATGGTCTGTAGATTAAGGGGGCAGTTCTAAAGGTGTGTGTCTCTTTTTAGACACCCCAAAGCTGTCTGGTGACACTCTATTTTGGGTGCCTGGATTCCTTTGTAGAATATTACCATAACCTGGCATTGGCGTGCCAACAGGTACATGGACGCAGTTACATCATCCATAGACCTGTTGTAACTGTGGTTATCTAAATTAGGAATGACAGTCGTCTCTAAGTTGCACATGTAACTAGAAACCTCACCCGTGTCCTTCCATGCTCCACCCCCTTGCATTTACACAGATGGCACTCACATATTCCATTACAGATTAGCACTTAAGTACTTTGCTTTCAGTTACATGCTTAAGTGTACACTTACCTCCAGTGGTGTAACGAGAGAGGTTGGCGTCCAGGGCAGAGTCACCCAGCATCGTCATGCCTTGTGCCCCCCACTTTTCCCCATTGCTTGGTTCCCCCTCACTCTTCTCTGCTACTTGAGTGCCCCCTCATTCTCCCTCCGCCCCCCTCCCCCCTTGAAATGTTCACTGGCGTAAACAGCATCTTCCACCCACTGCTCATTCCGGCGTTGGCTCCCTTCCAATGTCACATCCTGGTCTTGCAACCAGGAAGGGACATCAGAAGGGAGCTAACACCAGCACGAGCAGCAAGTGGAAGGTGCTGCTTACGCCGGCGAACATTTAAAGAGGTACGTTGGGAAGGGGTGGAGAGGAGGAGAGGCACCGGCACCCCCCATGAAGACAGCACCCGGGGTTCCAATGCTTACCTGCAAAAGAGCCACTATCATAGAAGTACCCTCTTAATGTTTTGAAGCCAGCAAATTCAGTTTTGGAATGTATTTCCAGTTCCTGAACACTGATCCTTCTAAGCTGAGTGGGAGTCCTCCACTTATAGTCTTGCCAGTAGGGGGCGCTGTGTTTCTATCACATCTTCAATAGTGAGGGACAGGCAATACTGACTGAAAATACAGTGCTGAAATGACACCCCACTGGCAGCAATACAGATGGAGGACTTCTGCTCAGCTTAGTGGGAACAGTGAATTCCAGTCATATCAATACTAAGAAACGGTGCTGCTGCATTACAGCCCCTAAATACCAATCATATGCTTTATTCAGTGACATCTGAGATGCTGTAGAGTTTGGGGGGGCAAACCAAAACCAAATGACGAGTTGCTTTCAGATTGAAATATCACCATTCAACAATTCCAAAATCTGATAATGCGCTGAAGATCTTTTAAAAAATCTCTTAGTAGATCAACACGCATATTATATTTTTATAAAGGAGAAAAAGACCTCAGAGACCCACAGCAAGGGATATATTTTGCATTTATTGTGCGTGCAGATAGCTAGAAATGGTGACGCTGAAGTAAGATAGGGCATGCTGATTTCTGCACGTTTCTGAATTCCCTGAAGAAGCCATAAACATATAGTGGAACAGGTCACATCAGGCCTGACTAGTGCAGTCTGAGATAACTGGATAAATACATTAAATAAGTGCACATTGTTCTGGGTATATTTATGAACTCTGAACATTAGAGGAAGTTTTTTTAGACCGATGAAAGAGAATTGGACCCTAAAGAATGAAAAATGAAAAATATATCCCATACTGAGGGTCTCTGAGGTCTTTTTTCTCCTTTATAAAAAGATATTATACCGTGTTGAAAAACTAAGAGATTTTTTTAAGATCTTCAGCACATTATCAGATTTTGGAATTGCTAAATGACCAACCAAAACCACCCAAAACAGAAATCTTACAGAAATCCAAACCCACCACCATCCTGTGGCTCTTGGCCATGCTGCCATTTGTGTGATGCAACCTTTCCTAACCCTCTCCATGAGGAAATATGTCCCTCTCCAGCTTCTACACAAGCATCTCAACCGCAAAACCTATAAAGAGCAGTGTCGGCAGCACTCTAAACAGGCTGCTTCGTGGCCTTCTCCCACCGAGGCATTCCCTCTGCCGCATCACTGATGATGTCATCAGTAACATGGCACACGGAAGGCCCCGGCAGGAGAAGGCCATGAAGCAGCCTGTTTAGAGTGCTGCCAACGCTGCTCTTCGGAGGGGGGTATGCAGGTCTCGCGGTTGGTGGGGTTCAGATGGGAGGGTCAGCCGGGGTTTGGCTGAGTAGCAGGGGCGGGGCGAGCTCCTCAAGGGTTCTGCTGCACGGAAAGGAGGGATAGAAAGATGCCGCAGAGGGAAGGCACAAGGGGATGAGTGAGAGGGCAAGAAAGATGCTGCACATGTGGGGGAAAGAAAGGAAAGAGGAAGAATTGGGGTGAAGGAGAGGAAGGGAGAAATGAAAAAAATAAAACCTATGCCGAAAATAAGCCCTAGTGCATTTTTTGGGCCCCAAATTAATATAAGACAGTGTCTTATTTTGGGGAAAATATGGGTAACACTGTTTCAGAACCTCTAACGCATGAAAATACAGCATACTCACTTCCGCAGAGGATTCACAATGTCCCGCCTAAGGATCTGCTGTACCTTCTCATCGTACACTTCTGAAGAGTGGAGAATACGGTCCAGAACCGATGAGAAACAGAACAAGCTGAAACAGTGAAAACAAAGGTGGGGGTCAGTCAAAGACGAGCCACAGAGGAGGAGATCTTGAAAGAGAGGTGCAAGGCTGTCCCCTAGGAAAATAGTACGCTCAGCATTTGCATATCAGAAGTCATCTGGATCAAAGTCACTCTTGGAGATATAAGAGACATCTCACTAAGGGAAGCAGCAGTCAGAATAGACTTCTGAGAATCTGATTTACTCCAGCAGAAGAAACTGGAAAGATATCCTAGGATGAAAGGATCATGGAGTGTGTCGTTTACCAGCATTACTTATCTTCAGAGATAGACTGTGGGGGTCATTTACTATGTGCTCTCTAGAACCTTCATATAGTTTCAATGCTGGTATGTTCAACTTCTTCTGAAGCTCTGTTTCTTTCTCATATAATCTTTGTGATAAGGCGTATGGGGACAGACTTAAAGATCTCAATCTGTAGACTTTGGAGGAAAGGCGGGAGAGGGGAGATATGAGAGAGACGTTTAAATACCTACGTGGTGTAAATGCGCATGAGTCGAGTCTCTTTCATTTGAAAAGAAACTCTGCAATGAGAGGGCATGAGATGAAGTTAAGAGATGATAGGCTTTGGAGTAATCTGAGGAAATACTTTTTTAAGGAAAGGGTGGTAGATGCGTGGAACAGTCTCCCGGTAGAGGTGGTAGAAACAGAGATTGTGTCTGAATTCAAGAGGGCCTGGGTTAGGCATGTGGGATCTCTTAGAGAGAGTAAGAGATAATGGTTACTGAGGATGGGCAGACTGGATGGGCCTTTATCTGCCGTCATGTTTCAATGTTTCAAATTTATTTGTTTATTCAGTTTTCCATCCCGTTCTCCCAGGGGAACTCAGAACGGTTTACATGAATTTATTCAGGTACTCAAGCATTATTCCATGTCTGTCCCGGTGGGTTCACAATCTATCTAGTGTACCTGGGGGCAATGGGGGGATTAAGTGACTTGCCCAGGGTCCCAAGATGTAGCGTGGGTTTGAACCCACAACCCCAGGGTGCTGAGGCTGTAGCTTGAACCACTGCACCTACAGTAAACGAATAATCATTTACCAACACTACTTGTCTTCATGGAATGCATTTCTTGTGATCTTTTCACAATCTCATTGACTATGTACTAAAATAAATAAATAAATGTATTTATTTCTAAAATTTAGAAACCAAACAATCTACCATAATGAAAGTGATACCAAAGCCTGGGTATGTTCACAATTCCATGGTGTGCTTTACTCCATTTTCTGAACACTGATGAAGAAGCTTCTCTCTTGTGATACAGTGTAACTTCTGGTATGGGAAAGTGGTTTCAGGAAAAACAAGGACCGAACTGGATCAGGAGGCAGTTGTTATGGAGAGCCGGCAGTCTGTTAGAATTGGTAGCGTCCTTCCATTTACCATTACCAGTTTGGAAGGAATGGGTATGAATCTCTTCCTGGTGAGCATACGTAGCATGGGAGAGCAATACTGTCCTCCCAAACACAAGAAGCCAGTCTGAGGCCATAAGGGGCACAGACTGGAGACTGACCCGTTTCGCAGGGGTGTCCCATGTCGGTCCTCGAGGGCCGCAGTCCAGTCGGGTTTTCAAGATTTCCCCAATGAATATTCATGAGATCTATTTGCATGCACTGCTTTCATTGTATGCTAATAGATCTCATGCATATTCATTGGGGAAATCCTGAAAACCCGACTGGATTGCGGCCCTCGAGGACTGACATTGGACACCCCTGCGTTAAAGGCTCTCTTCTTGGGACCTCCTCAGGCTGCTATACAGGAGCTTTCTATACTGGGAGTAGAGTTTGTGCTGGCTTATCTCTAGTTTGCATCTTTGGAGCATGTTGCTGCTCTTGGCACCAAGATCAGGCTTTGACCCAAACTATGCTTTAAAAAGAAGAGGTCCGCAAGCTGATTGGGGGGGGAAGGGGTTCGATATTGGCTGCAAAGGGGAGGAGCATGTGGCCAGATATTTTATGGGAAGTTTGCAAGCCAGAACTTACCATGTCACCATCAGCATCACCATACCTGTAGACCCCACCTGCCAAGGGGTACAATGGTGCTGACCTTACCCAAATTAAGAAAATCCCACTTTTTTGGTACATATCATCCTTTGGTACTTGCCACTGAAGAGCTGTCTACGGCTGGCCCCTTCTCTCTCAGCTCAAGTTACATCTGGAATAGCTCTGCAGAAAATCAACACAAACCTGAACAGCGTTGAGTCCAGGTAGCAAGAGTTCTCGTGTCCCTGGATGCCCTTCATTAAACCAATCATTTTCTGGCTCGTCTCGCACTCCTGAACGGGGGGGACAGCTTCAGTCATATCTTCCAACACAGCATTAAACTCTAGGGAAGAATTCAACCCTTTGTTAATCCAATTTAAGAAAAGACTAGAGCGGTTAAATATACAGTTTTAAGAACAGTAAAATAGCAGGAACGACTAAATAGCTGAGAAGATTATAGCTCAGTTCCTTTCCTAACCTTCCACGATGTTGGAAACACCCATGCTTATCTGTCCTTGAGATCCATAATTATGTCTGTGTGGCATAATGACATGATAGGACTTCTTGAGTCATTGAGGCATCAGTATGTAAACATGTTTTGTGTATATGGAGGGATGGCTCATTTTGTGTGAGTGCCTTTTTTAATGTTTATGACAGAGCAGCATCTTGATGTCATCGCTTCATGTGCCAAGCCACACTCATTGACATACATTAGAGAATAACACAGGGACAAATTTCTCCCCGGTCTGGCCCCATGAGTTCTTTTCCTGTCCCTGCCCCATTCCTGCAAGCTCTGTCCTCCTCTGCACAAGCCGGTGAAGGCAGAGCTTACAGGGACAAGGACAGCGACAAAACTTACGGGGACGAGATGGGGAAATTGAGTTCCTGCAGGGACGGGAACAAATTTGTTCCCTTGTCATACTCTAATGCAGTGGTTCCCAACCCTGTCCTGGAGGAACACCAGGCCAATCGGGTTTTCAGGCTAGCCCTAATGAATATGCATGAAGCAAATTTGCATGCCTATCACTTCCATCATATGCAAATCTCTCTCATGCATATTCATTAGGGCTAGCCTGAAAACCCGATTGGCCTGGTGTTCCTCCAGGACAGGGTTGGGAACCACTGCTCTAATGTACATCTCAGCACCTGGAGGTGGAACACTCTTCAGAACATTCCCATGTAAACAAAGCAAGCTGTTCCAAAAGCAGGCGGAGAATCATGAAATCCTGAACGTGACTCAAAATATTATTTTGTTTTTCATCTACAGTGGCACAAAATAATAATAATAATAACTTTATTTTTGTATACCGCCATTCCCAGAGGAGTTCTAGGCGGTTCACATTGGTTAGAACAAATTACAAGTGGTTACATGCCAAATTGATCATAGAGTTGCGAACAGCAAGGAGGAAGAAGGGGGGGGAGAGGAGGGAGACGGGGGGGGGAGAAGTTTCGGTAGGAGGGAGGAGGAGGATTGAAGAAGGGGCATTAAGGGTCTTGGTCTCGGAATAATGGAGGGAATATATCATTTTTCCTTTTGCTTAATTCTCCCTTCTTGTTTTCCTTGGATGATATTTAAAGGCCCCTAATTATACGAGGAGAGTTCATTTTGACCACACCTAATTCTTTTAGTACTGGGAAAAAAGCAAATCTTAGGAATCCTAACCTAGATGTTTTTCAGATACTGAATTTGGGAATATCTAATGATGGGGCCTTTAAAGTACAGGAAAATGTAATTCACTTTATAGCACATCCCCTTATAATCTTTTAAGATAGAGCAGCTAGGGCTGGCTTGGTGGCTCAAGCGTCACGTGCCATGGCACCGCTGACATTCTGGCATTGTGGCTTGGGACACTGCCGGAGCAGCATTTACAGTCCCAGATCCACCCTCCTCTTCTGGGAAGGAGAGATGTTCATTGCATAAGGTGACACTTAGGACCTGGATTCAAGGCCCATGATTGCAGGGTTTCAGGAGTCCAGGACGGTCCTATGATGCTGGGGAAGGTGTTAGAGGGCAAAACGTTTCACCTGATTTTCATTGAATGAAAGGATTAGGAGAAAAACCTGTTCAATCACGCAAAAATACTGCCTAAAACATCCAAACCTGATGTGTAGCAGCTGTGACAGGGCCAAAGATGACATAAGTTACAAGGTGAGCAATTATCAGTTAGTTTCTAAGCTGTGAGACGAGAAGACTCCCCACGCTCCTCTGCTTGTGCAATCTCCCTGGCCTCTTGCACCCAAGCCACGAATCTGCTTCAGCTCCATTAGTAATTCGATACAGGGACCGACTGATCCTCGTGTATATTGTTCTCTGTCGCACATCCGGACAGACTGGTTCAGCCAAGCCCAGAACTGGAGAAGGCCAGTTTTCTCTTGTAGGGAGAGGTGACCCAGTTGGGAGAGCTGCTCATGGGTCCAGATCAGATGAAGTCTGTCCTGTCTCAGCTGGGACTTGGTTCTCTTTTCGAGTAGAATCCTTAGAGCGGTGATTTCCAAATGTTTTCCGACGTTACTCCTTAAATCTAAAAAAAAAAACCCCAAAACACTGTATAACAACCCCCTCCCCCCCCAAAAAAAAACCTGGCAAAAATGGTGTTTGATGAACTGGAAGCTTTTGTATTTGCTAAGGTGGAATCATTTGTCAGCAGTGATTATTTTATGTATAATTTCATGTTCTTAATAACATAAAATGATATATAATTTCTTTCTTTAGTTTTCTAGACTATTCTCCCCAGGGAGCTCAGAATAGAGAGTTGCACGGGGACAGAAATCCCATTCATCCCCGCCCGTCCCCGCCAGGATCCTCTCCGTCCCCACCTGTCCCCGCCAGGATCCTCTCTGTCCCCACCCATCCCCATCAGGATCCTCTCCGTCCCCACCTGTCCCCGTCAGGATCCTCTCCGTCCCCACCCGTCCCCGTCAGGATCCTCTCCATCCCCACCCGTCCCCGTCAGGATCCTCTCCGTCCCCACCCGTCCCCGTCAGGATCCTCTCCGTCCCCACCCATCCTAGCAAGGAATTACCTCCATCTCCGCCCGTCCCCATAAAAAGCAGCAATTACTTCTGACAGGATCATCAATTCCACAGTTTCTTTTGTGTTTGCTTCTGTTTTCCTTGTGGAATCTCTTTGGTGGAACCCTTTTTTTGTTGTCTGTTCAGGTAATTAACATAAACCCCCTCTTTTACTAAGGCTGACGTGTCCATTATATTATATGGATGAACCCTGCTTCCAAAGCCTTCCATCCCCGTGGGAGTCCCGTGGGCCAGAGGGGGGTCCCTGTGGGAGTCCCGTGGATTAGGGGGGATTTGAGGAAAATTTGGAGGAGTTTTTGGTGAGATGTACACATGGCACCCTTTATGTGAAGTTTACAGCGGTGCCTCTAAGGTGCACTACTGTTCTATTGGGATGTCTATGTGGCCAGTCTATTAGAATGCTGGCCCCTCCCATATCCAAATTGTTTAAATATAGATGTTTTTAACTTGAACATCCTGGTGGCCAAGACATCTAAATAGATGATTTAAAAAAAAAAAAAAAATTTTGGGATGTCCAGCGGTTTCGAAAATGGATCTTTCTCCACCTCCGAATTAGGACCTCTTGCGGTTAACGTCCAAATCGGACTTAGATCCTTTTCGATAATGGTGTGTTGAGTCTTTGCTTACACTCTATGCTGTCTGTTCAAATGTTTCATTGTGTATTGTGTTGACATTGTAATGCAGTAATGTTTACGTTTGACTTATTTACCGCCTTGAGTGAATGGCGGCAAATAAATTCTAACAAATGAACAAGATAAGCAGTTAAGAAAAAAATGAGGTGAAGGACGAAGGATGATATAATGCAATAATGCTCGTACAGAAAATACTCCAAAGAAGATATTGTTGGGTGAGGTCTCATTTCTAATGAGATATATTACACTGTTCATGTTCTTCAGAGGAGTGTTTACAGCTATTCCACGGAAAGTTTTAATAATTTGCCAAACATAAGGATCCTTTTTTTTAAGGCGCGATAACTGATTTATCACACGCTAAATTACAGTAAAGATGTGCGCAGAATTGAATCGGTTCAACGGACGGCCACCAGGATGATCTCGGGGCTCAAGGGTCTCTCGTACGAAGAGAGACTGAACAAATTGCAGCTCTACACTCTTGAGGAACGTAGGGTGAGGGGAGACATGATCGAAACATTTAAGTACCTCACGGGACGTGTCGAAGGGGAAGATGATATTTTCTTTCTCAAGGGACCCTCGGCCACAAGAGGGCACCCGCTCAAACTCAGGGGCGGAAAATCTCATGGCGACACCAGAAAGTATTTCTTCACAGAGAGAGTGGTTGATCATTGGAACAAGCTTCCAGTGCAGGTGATCGAGGCAGACAGCGTGCCAGACTTTAAGAATAAATGGGATACCCATGTGGGATCCCTACGAGGGTCAAGATAAGGAAATTGGGTCATTAGGGCATAGACAGGGGGTGGGTAAGCAGAGTGGGCAAACTTGATGGGCTGTAGCCCTTTTCTGCCGTCATCTTCTATGTTTCTATGATGGGTCATTTGGCCTTTATCTGCCATCATGTTTCTATAATCAGAAAGTTCTATGACATCACAATGCAGGTGTAAAGAGCCTTAGCCTATAGGAAGAGGAGATGCAAATGTTAAGAGCCTTAGCCAATAGGGAGAGGAGGAGAGAGTGGCTGCTGCAGACACCAGAAAGTATTTCTTCACAGAGAGAGTGTTGATCATTGGAACAAGCTTCCAGTGCAGGTGATCGAGGCAGACAGCGTGCCAGACTTTAAGAATAAATGGGATACCCATGTGGGATCCCTACGAGGGTCAAGATAAGGAAATTGGGTCATTAGGGCATAGACAGGGGGTGGGTAAGCAGAGTGGGCAGACTTGATGGGCTGTAGCCCTTTTCTGCCGTCATCTTCTATGTTTCTATGATGGGTCATTTGGCCTTTATCTGCCATCATGTTTCTATAATCAGAAAGTTCTATGACATCACAATGCAGGTGTAAAGAGCCTTAGCCTATAGGAAGAGGAGATGCAAATGTTAAGAGCCTTAGCCAATAGGGAGAGGAGGAGGGAGTGGCTGCTGCAGACACCAGAAAGTATTTCTTCACAGAGAGAGTGGTTGATCATTGGAACAAGCTTCCAGTGCAGGTGATCGAGGCAGACAGCGTGCCAGACTTTAAGAATAAATGGGATACCCATGTGGGATCCCTACGAGGGTCAAGATAAGGAAATTGGGTCATTAGGGCATAGACAGGGGGTGGGTAAGCAGAGTGGGCAGACTTGATGGGCTGTAGCCCTTTTCTGCCCTCATCTTCTATGTTTCTATGATGGGTCATTTGGCCTTTATCTGCCATCATGTTTCTATAATCAGAAAGTTCTATGACATCACAATGCAGGTGTAAAGAGCCTTAGCCTATAGGAAGAGGAGATGCAAATGTTAAGAGCCTTAGCCAATAGGGAGAGGAGGAGGGAGTGGCTGCTGCAGACACCAGAAAGTATTTCTTCACAGAGAGAGTGGTTGATCATTGGAACAAGCTTCCAGTGCAGGTGATCGAGGCAGACAGCGTGCCAGACTTTAAGAATAAATGGGATACCCATGTGGGATCCCTACGAGGGTCAAGATAAGGAAATTGGGTCATTAGGGCATAGACAGGGGGTGGGTAAGCAGAGTGGGCAGACTTGATGGGCTGTAGCCCTTTTCTGCCGTCATCTTCTATGTTTCTATGATGGGCCATTTGGCCTTTATCTGCCATCATGTTTCTATGTTTCTATAATCAGAAAGTTCTATGACATCACAATGCAGGTGTAAAGAGCCTTAGCCTATAGGAAGAGGAGATGCAAATGTTAAGAGCCTTAGCCAATAGGGAGAGGAGGAGGGAGTGGCTGCTGCAGACACCAGAAAGTATTTCTTCACAGAGAGAGTGGTTGATCATTGGAACAAGCTTCCAGTGCAGGTGATCGAGGCAGACAGCGTGCCAGACTTTAAGAATAAATGGGATACCCATGTGGGATCCCTACGAGGGTCAAGATAAGGAAATTGGGTCATTAGGGCTTAGACAGGGGGTGGGCAAGCAGAGTGGGCAGACTTGATGGGCTGTAGCCCTTTTCTGCCGTCATCTTCTATGTTTCTAAATCGCCTTACTAAAAGGACCCCCTAGTGAAATAAGCTTTTTAATAGAAAGACAAGGCAGGCCTGTTCTATTAGCATGAACCCAGAACTTTCCCTCCTTCCTGCTTACTTTGAGCACTCCGGAGCCAGATTTTCCAAAAGTCCAAAGGAACCAGGAAAAATAAATCTCCTGCTGCCCAGAATCCCACAAGACAGAGTTCTTGCTCTGCCCGATTACGTATTAATGCCCTGCTCTCTTTTGCATTTTCTTTCAAGGAATTCCCGACGTAGTTTGCACCAGAACCGAAAGAGCCTAAGTCCAGTTGATTCTTACCTTTCCCGTCTGCCTTGTTTTCCAGCTTCAGATGCTGGTAGTGTGGGTAAGTGCGCACGCAGGAGCTGACCGTGAGAATATCGCCTGCATCAATCTTCACGTTTCGATTCTGGCTGTTTAAGGCTCCAGCTTCCCCTTCCTGTGTTGGTTTAATAAAGAATGTTGTAAGACAGGCCCCAAATTAACCTTCCATGTCTACTGCGTCTTAGTGGTTGGTTTGCAGGTGATTTTCAGAATTTCTTTTCTTTTTATTAACGCACTACATCTTTGTAATACATTTTATTCAAGTGTACACATTAATTTATATGTTTGGGGGCAGTTATCAACACGGGCTACCATTAAGATGCGATATTTAACCACCAATCATGCTATCTCATTGTGCTAAAACAACTGACTTATGGTAAAATAACCCACATTAATTACTTCCCCCTTTAATAGATTTCTTAAGATTTGCTAATGAACCAAACGCGTGCTAATGAATGCTAAGTTTAATTAACTTTTCTATTTTTAATTCAAACTGACATTATTAGAGTACCCAGTGACACAGGCTTTGGAGAAACTGGTGGGTCAATATCCCAATTCCCCCCCCCCCCCACTCTTCCTTCCAGAATACATCCAAAACCTACCTTAGGCCCAAACTGAATTTGGTACTCTTAATGCACTCCCTAATTGGAGAATTTTCTAGAAGATCACAGAATGTGGCATTGTAGCAGTTTCAATGTGGAGCAACAAGAGCTTAGAAAGAAGGAATAATGCACTACAGGGCTGAGAGCATTAGCAAAGGTTCTTGAAATAGCAGCAGGTCATGGTTTTTGCAATCCACCTTCACGTAAGTGGATTCCAAGATACAAGTGCATTAGCAGAGCTGAGAAGGCTTCAAGACTAAGGAGCATTAAAAAGGTGGGCTTAGACGCACCGAAACAGCAGTGTGAGTTCAGTACTAAATAGCAAAGAATGTAGGGTGTGGTTTCTGTCCATGAACAACATCTGTGCAGTCCTAAAGTGCATTGATGCAACAGTGGGGGGAAGTCTGGCTCACCCCAGGTTCTACATTATTCTTTCAACTTCCAGTAGAATCCTCCAGATCAGAAGATACAATCTCCTGGGGAAATCTCGTTATGACCTACCAGTAGCTCCACTTCAATGAAAAGTTTGGTGAATTCATGGTGACCAGATGTTCCGAAGAGTTCTCCAATGGACGTCACAATTCCCACGGCAATCATCCTATTACATTTCAATCTGATCACGTCGTGGACCTCCAGGCCGCAGATGGACGCGAAGAGCTTCTCCCTTGCCACAACCTCATACCTCCTCTGCAGACTGCTGATCCCGTACAGAAATCCTGCCTCTCGCCTGCTGATTGGTTTTATGTTGGGTCTCTTCACTGGCACATCCAGCCGAGATTTCAGATCCACAATGCGGGCCTTCCTCTGCTTGGTATCCAGAAAGAACCCAATGCTGCCCAGGGAAATTTTTTGTTTGCCGGCAGTAAATTCTCGCATCACAATAAAAATCACTTTACCCTTTGATACCATCTCCATGCTGTTATATTTTAACGAACACATAACCTGCAAAAAAAAAAAAAAAACCACAAAATGGGAAGTTACTCTGTTTGTATTTTTAACCATCGAAGCACTTTATCAGGGAGAATCTTCTCTGAATTCAAGGCGTTTGGTTTTCTCAGTCCAGCGGACGGAAGCAAAGTGGCATTTCAAAGTCCAGAAGTACCACCTAACCCACACCAGTCCTGAGAGTCTGAGCTAGTTCCGGCTTTGCTCCCACCAGATCTATCCAAGTATCGTTACCCATTTTATTTAGGAAAAGCAAGACAGTAAGACCAATGACGCAATGGGACATAATCAGTTTGACCCTTGTGTTGACCCCATTATACCTTTGAACCTGACATATTGCTGATCAACCTTTGGCCAGCCCTATCTGGGCCCTGGCACTGAATATTTGAGTCTTTGTCAGTGCCTGCAAGTTTTCTAGGTATTCAGTATGGTACCCGCACAGCTAACCAAACTTAGGACTGCATTTTTTTTTGTGGTCCAACATATCCAGTTAGCTATGTGGACACCAGCCCTTAATACTACTGGTACTTGCATAATTCCCTAGCTGCCCTGATATAAACCAGACAGGGTCGTGATAGAACAGATATTCAGCGAAACTGTCTGGTTAAGTTCTGCTGAACATCAGTTCCTGAGCATTGAATATCGACCCCCTTGGAATTGTCATGAAAACTGTGCACAAAATCTGTGCCAGCCCTGGGACTGAAAGTGACATCTCGGGAATTCTACTTCCTCGCCCTTGAAAGCCCTATTGCTGGACACCTCCTTCACATGGAATGATCACTTGTGAAGAGCTTAGGGACTGTTGGACCTTTATAAACCATGACTCATTCGGAAAACACTGCCCAGAGCTAAGCTTCCCGTCTAAACAACTCTCCTTCAGCAGGTGATTTCACTAGCTAAACCTTGATGGTCCCCAACTGTGCTGTGAGTTTAATTAAAATCCCATTTAAGCAGGAAAACAAAATACTCTCTTTTCTTTTTTGGGGCAAAATGGTGTCATTTTTCTCCCAGTAAATCTTTTTAGCTCAGACTTTCTCGTAATGGGACAGGAAAGCAAACTTTGGAAACAGTGGCACCTAAGGAAAACCTTCTGTCTTAACTATGTTACCAGCCCAAAGGAATGTTGATAATAATTAAACGCAAAAGTCATTATTACTTAGTGACCAGGACAATCTGTTCATAGACTTAATTGTGGGAGTGTGCGGTGCAGGGCAGTGGTTAGAGCACCCTGAAGTTGTAGGTTCAAATCCCACGCTGTTCCTTGTGACTCTGGGCAAAGTCACTTAATCCCCCCCAATGCCCCAGCTACAAAATAAATACCTGAATTTACATAAACCAGAAGAAGGCAGTATACAAGTTCCATTCCCTAATGGTTACACAGAATTTGTCTCCTCCCAGCATTTAAGTCTGGCATGTGCCACGCTAAGACGGAATGATGTGCTACTAACGAGATTAATTCCGAACTCTTTCTTTTGTTTCCAGCTGGTGATCTGTTTATACACCAGAACTGGTACAGCACAGACCGTAACAACAGAGGCGTCACACACCCACACAGATGTTATGTCATTTTGAGATGGTTTTGGTATGATTGTGCTCTCGGGTGATTGCAATGATCTTTCCTATTTATTTATTGGCTAAGGCTCTTAACATCTGCATCTCCGCTTCCTATAGGCCAGTGGTTCCCAAACCTGTCCTGGGGGACCCCCAGCCAGTCAGGTTTTCAAGATATCCCTAATGAATATGCATGAGAGAGATTTGCATATAATGGAAGTGACAGGTATGCAAATCTCTCTCATGCATATTCATTAGGGATATCTTGAAAACCTGACTGGCTGGGGGTCCCCCAGGACAGGTTTGGGAACCACTGGCCTATAGGAAGCGGAGATGCAGATGTTAAGAGCCTTAGCCAATAGGGAGAGGAGGAGATAATGGATGGGCGGATTGGAAGGGCCATTGGGCCTTTATCTGCCATGATGTTTCTATGTAACTGGCCAAGGTAACCGTATAGATAGGATCAGATAAAAGTCAGTCTTATCTTTAGGTGTTTTGCCCTAGCTGGTCCTAAGAAGGATCTACAGGCTTTACAAGTAGCTCAGAATTCAGCGGCCTGATGGTTCCTCTTCAGTCATATTACACCGTTCCTTATGCAACTGCATTAGTTGCCGGTTATTTAGTGTTTTTATTTTAAAATTTTAACGTTGATTTTTCCAATTTATTCTGACAGACAGCCTTTATTTTTGACCTCTCCGGCAAGAGCGCACGTTCCAGGGTGACCATTACGCTCAGCAGTCAGGCTCCGCTCAAGCTTCAAACAAATTAGGCTTGATATGTCCAGAGAGTCCATTTTCTCTACTGTTCTCCCAGGACGGTTTACATGAATTTATTCAGGTACTGAAGCATTTCTCCCAGTCTGTCCCGGTGGGCTCACAACTGGGGCAATTTTCATGGTGGTTGGTCCTTCCCTGTGTAACGCCCTGCCCAAAGAACTGAGGGCTATTGACTCTGTCCGCATTTCGGAAACATTTTTTGGGATGTCTGTCCTGTATCATGTACATATTTGGTAAACCACCCAGATTCGTACATGTGCAGTATATTAGAAATATTTAAATGAAATAAATAAATACAGCACTTAACCGTCTATGTTTTCGCAGCTCCCGGGTCCCTGGGAAATTCAACGCCGGAGCCTGGACATGGCCTAGCAGTGAATTTCCGGGGATAACACTGGTGATGGGCAGCAAACTGCTGATTGCTGCCAGCTGAATATCGAGCCTCAGCTTTTTAATAAACCTATACAAACCTCTTGCCCCCATCACAGAGCAGATGCCCAACGACCAGCATCAGTTCAAGCTTCCCTCACTCACACTGCTCTCAGCACCACAGAGAATCCTTCAAGAAGGATGCAGAGGGAACTACACCTCTACTTATGCATGGCTCAAAAATGGTTTTCAGGGCTCTCCCCAGCAGCCAAATTGCTCCGACTCCCCTGTCCCCTAAGCATTCAGCGGCTGGAGAAAGTTAAAAGAGACTCACCGGTCTTGCTCTGCTCTCTCCTGATGCTGCTTCTGCAAAGTGCTGCTGCAACCACTCAGCCTTTAATTATACTCCCCGTAAGCTCCGCCCCCTCAAGCGTCCAGTGATGCCACTCCAGTCCAATGTTGCATAACAGTCAAAAACATTTCTCTCAATAGTGCTATTCACTATACCTGGCTGTGACCTTTATGCATTTATTTAAATGTTTATTTATTAATTTTACATAACGCAATACAATACAATTCAAGACAGAAAACCCCTTTTCCCACCAACCCTCCCCCCACCCCCCAAAAAAAAAAAAAAGCAAAACCTATTGTAACAACAGGAGTCCAGAACAAAGCTGTGGCCTTTAATTCAGGTCTAATAGGCACAAATTATTCCTCAGAGTTGTTTATGGAATTCCTTGCTGACATAATTCTTCCATCTGTACCTTTAAGTCTTGCTGGTTATCCTGGGAGACCCCTGACATGCAAATGAATAGTAATACCTCTATTTTTAGAGGACTATCTTGGTGCCCGGATGGACTTTCCAAAACCCGGTAGTTTGTCCGGGCATAATGGGGTGGGGGTGGAGACAGGACAGGGCGGGGCCACGTGTCCGGGTTTCTACTTCTGAACGTCTGGTAACCCTAAGTAAATGCTCCAACGCTCATAAAATTCCGATGAGGGTCTTACACTTACCTCGCCAGCCCAGGCTAGAAAACTGTAGCACAGCATGATAGAAGGAGCGATCGTGTACGTCCATTTGCCTATGATCTGATCCAATCCCTTGGTTTTATAAACCGATTCATCCCTCATAGAGGGCTGGACTCGCTTTACAGATATTAAGAATCATAAGAAAGATAATCGTGATTGACAGATAAAAGGTCATTAATATAAGATTTTAAACTAAACTAAACTAAGCCTTAAGTTTTTATACTGCATCATCTCCACGGAAGTGGAGCTCGACACGGTTTACAAAGCTTAAAAATATAGGAAGAGAGAGGAGAAAGGGTTTACAAAAGCATATAAAAAGAGGGGATGTAAACAGGAGAGGAGATGTTATATGCTAGAGAAAAGCCAGGTTTTCAGCATCAGGAGATCACTTTTTAGCTTTCATAATTCTTATTTATTATTTCTTTTGAAAGCTGCAGATTTTTTTTTTGTTGTCGTTGTTAATTGTTGTGAAACTTTTCAAGTTCTGATAGAGGGAAACCTTGCTATCCCAACCGAGGTCGTTTTTTTTGCTTTTCACGCACTCAGCAAATTGTTTATTGAGAGCTACTATAGGGCTACTAATGACTGGGGAGTCAATTCAGAGCCTCTGCAAAGGCATGAGCTTCTGTAGAGATGTTACCATAAGGAGTTGTTTCCAAGTTTATTGATTTTTAATATACCGACCATCAACAGGTATCCAGCTGGTTTACAATAAAAGATAAAATAGAAGTAAAATTATGCTTTTAGATAGTAAAATTATTTTTTTAAAAAAGCAATGGGGAAGTGGATACAGTGGTACAGATAAGAGTAGAGGTAGATTATAGGGATGGGATTAGAGGTAAGTTATAAAATTAATCAGAGATCACTGTTCAGGCACCGCTGAGCAAGATGGACCTCTGGTCTGACTCAGTGGGGGCAACTTCTTCTGGACATTAAGGACATGTGACGATGACAAACATGAAAGTGAGGTTGACAAGGGAAGGAGGGGGAAAGTTACATTATTAGTGGTGAAAAGAGAGTAAAAGAAGAGAGAGAGAAAAAAGGCTTGAATGTGAAAGGGAGGAACAAAAGGGGAATGAGTTTGCTTCTTGAAAGCGGTTGGGTGAATTGGGGATGGAAGGTTCACGAGCAATAAAATGCATCTTGAAATAAGAAGGTTTTCAGATTAGTCTTAAATTTATCAATAAGTTGTTCCTGATGAAGTTGGGATGGCAAAGCGTTCCATAGTGTAGGGGGCGACTACTGAAAAGTTGGTTTTCCTAGTATAGAAGAATTCCTTAATAGAAGGGACAGATAGTAAATTCTGGTCAGCAGATCTTAGAGACCGTGAAGGGCAAAACGGAATAAGAAGTTTGTCAAGAAAAGATGGTTGACGGGAGGATTTGATTTTAAAGACCAACATGAGGGTTTTGTAGGTGATACGATGTGTAATGGGTAGCCAATGCGCTTCTTTCAAGAGAGGAGTGACGTGGTCATATTTCCCTAGCTTGTATATAAGTTTTATTGCAGTGTTTTGGATAAGCTGTAGACGTCATGTTTCTTTTTTTAGGGTGTTGTGAGGTGTTACAATGCCTTGGGCTCTATACTGAAATACACAGAGCTCTGTGGTGGTGTTACAGAGTTATTAGTCCCGGCATGGTTATGCCATAATTCATCATCCTACTTATATGCACGTTTATACCGAATCAATCGTCTTATGTAGATACACATGTAGTACCTAATTTCATTTTGGTTTGATACATTGTAAACCGCTTAGGTCAGTAAAATGCAGGAGCGGTAGATCAAATCTTAAATCAACATAAAGATACTAGATTTACTATTGCGGCTAAATCTAATCTATATAAACACGTCCCTAAAAGTTCTAGTTTGCTCTCTGTCTACTTCTTAATTTCGGTTGAAGTCGTTTGAGACAAGGACAGTCTTTATCCCTTTCTTGAATTGTACATTTCTTACCACGTTCACAGTTGCCACATTTTTCACTAATAACATAGAGATCCTTTTACTACAGCCGTGGCAAAAGTGGCCTTAGCGCATCGCTTATGTCAGGGGAGTCCAATGTCAGTCCTCGAGGGCCGCAATCCAGTCAAGTTTTCAGGATTTCCCCAATGAATATGCATGAGATCTATTAGCATACAATGAAAGCAGTGATTGCAAATTGACCTCATGTATATTCATTGGGGAAATCCTGAAAATCCGACTGGACTGCGGCCCTCGAGGACCGACATTGGACACCCCTGGCTTATGCGGCTCTCCTGACTTTCCCATTTTCCAAGTAATTGCCACACGGCCATTAAAAAAGAAGAGAAGATCAACACATTTTCCCATCAAAAATTATTATATAGTTATTGATGAAGTATATTCATTACCTTCCAAAAGTGCAAATGTCATATTTTTCATCTTTATAAAGAAATAGTAAGCACCTATATAAATATTTAATTATTCAAAACCCAAACCAACCCAACCCACCCACCCCATCATTCAATTAAAAAAAAAAAAAAAAGAAAAATCCACCCCCCCCTCCTCTGGATGTGCATTTGATATAACAATAAATTCAAAGCTATAATAAATCTACAAACGACATCAATGGGCCCCATATTAATTTAAAAATTTTTATATTTCCCGACAAATCAGCAATCATTTTCTCATATTTATAAATTAAACATAAATTTGCCCACCAGAATGTGAAATTTAAACGATCCCAATTTTTCCAGTTTCTCATAATTAATTGTATATCTGTACCTGTCATAATTAAAAACAATCGCCTCCTATATTTATCTAGGGGATCTTTAACATACAATATAGTCCCACAAATCACTACTTCAAAAGATAAAGGAATCTCAGAATCTAAAATATTATTAATATGTCCCCAAATCGACTTCCAAAAACTCAGAATCATAGGACAATAAAACAGTAAATGATCCAAAGTACCTACATCTAAATGACAGTGCCAGAATTATCTAACTTTTTCAATTCAACTGGGGTCCAATAAGAACGATTGAACAGAAAAAACCAAGTTTGCTTCATAGATGTAAGGATTTTAAGTGATGTATAAAGTGTAAAATGTATTTTTCTTGTATTCACTTAATGAAAGTATTAAAAACGAATAAAAAAAAAAAGATCCTGTGTGAGCCCCTACCAAAACCTATTTTATAGGCGGCAACCGTCCATGCTTATCAATTAGCGTGTGCCAATGCCTCAAGTGCAAACTGACTAGTACCGTCACGCCTACTCCCCCCCCCCAAACACAGCTCCATAGAGAAAACGTAGGCCACGGTGACCATGTGCAGACAGCATTATTTATCATTTGTCTTTATTATGAGGTGATAATGTGTTTTATGTCTGTTTAACAGTCATCCCTGATGCGGCCTTGTTGGGATTTGTTTCCGCATCGAGTTCAAACGCCTTTTGTTGACCGGCAGCTCCTCAGTATCTCTCCTCTCTTGTCTCTCCCTGTACTCCTCCCCGGGAACCCTGTAGGTCTCTCTTGTCTGTACCCTTCTCCTCTGCTGTCAGCTCTCGACTCCTCTCCTTTGATTTTGCTGCACCGTCTGCCCTGGAACAAACTGCCTGACTCGCTAGGTCAGGCTCCGTCTCTGACAGAATTCAAATCCATACCAAAAGTCCACTTTTTTTGAAGTGGCTTTTAAGTCCTAACTCCAACCCACTTGTCATTCCCTCTAGAGTCCTCCTACCCTATCTGCCTTATCATTCCCTCCTTAACTCTGGTATAGATTCACACTTTTTATCCTGTTTGTCTGTCACAATTAGATTGTAAGCTCTTTCGAGCTGGGAGTGTCTCTACCATGCGGGCATCTGGCAGCGCTATAGGAACGATAAATGGTGGCAATATTTCTGATTTTTTTTTCTGCAATTAAAGCCTTTGACTCTACCACTGCTTTGCACAGACATTACTTTGTAAATTCCTGAAAACTTTGTTGTTCTCATAATTTTTAAAGGGTTTAACTACAGCCTCAATGAAATGATAATCTTATAATTCTTTTTCTTATGCTTTTCTTATGTACTTTAGTTTTTAATTCATTCTTCCTTCTCCTATGTTTTCTGCTACGTACTCTAGTCTTAATTCTATGTGAACCGAGTCGAGCTCCACTGGGAGAAAACCAAAAATCAGATTACTTGTCATATTTGTTCCATTTGCTTTTTTCACATCCTGGATGTAATAGTGTACATTCACAGGGCTTAATATACAGTACACAATCATTTCTTATTTATAGTCTGGATCACTGGGTTGGGTGAATCTCTTCAGATGGTTAATAAGTCCCAATAAATAAATAAAAGTCTCAACAGAAAATATTAACGGGGTATGTGAGACCAGCACCCCTTCCGACCATTTATCTTATATTAAATTATAGAATTATAATAAGAAAAACAATCAGAAAGTTATTTGGTAAAAACAAAAATGGGGCCGCAGCTTCATTTATTGGTGAGCAAATGAAAGATTTAATAAATGAACAAGCCACCAACCGGACCACTGCCGTATCGGCAAGTAGACCCATGAAGCGAATCAAACAGGACCTCCGGGACCGAATTTATGTGCTCTAAGGCCCCAACCTCCACTGCTGGGTGAAAATTGTGACCTGTTCAAAGGGCTTCATTTGAACGCACCCTTGCTCGGGTACCTCCCCAAACTGCGACAACTATAATTGTGGGTGGGAAAATCTGGACGCCTCCGAGGAGCAGGAAGGAAATTTCCTGACAGTGGGGGTCCTGCATAAAACCCTCGAAAGAAAGGCTTCCTCCTGTACCTCTTTAATATTCCCGGTGCAAACAGCCACGCCAGCCTGCTGCTCTTGCAAGTGTTGGCTTTTTCTCCGAAGTCACTTCCTGGGCACGGGTACAGGAAGTGACATCACAGGAGGAGTTGACGATGGTGCAAGCAGCAGGAACGAAGGAAAGGGGGGCACATGTGGTAGGGAGGTGGGGAAAGAAGCAGGGGGCAGCGATCAAGAGGAGGACGGTGCTGGCACCGGGGTGGACCGCCTCCCCCCTCACTACACCACTGCGAAGACAGGTTGGTGGGGTAAATGTCATTGACACCCACTTGTCACCAGTGTCAGCCTCTCCTTCGGCGCAGTTGGATCCAAAGAGGCTCCAGCTTAAAAATTCATGAAGACCACTGACCCACGTGTGTCACGTCTGTGTAAACAGATTTCCCTTCCCCCATTTTCACTACCTCTTTCTTGCCTCCTAAGCCCTGAAGTTCTGGGTTTTACATATCGTGCCAAGCCTCCTCCCTTTTTACCTAACCTGTCCTTCCTGTATAAATTATAAACTGGTATCACAGCAGGTCAAAGGAGGTCCTGAGTTAAAAGTGGCCCAGAATGTCCGACCTGCAGACCCTGCAAACAAAGTGAATGGCAAAGGTTCAAAAGCAGATGGAAGTGGCTTTGGGCACTGCAAACCCCACCCTTCAATGTAGGCACAATGTATGAAGGAATCATAAAGACAGAGCATCTCTACTTATCATTCTAAGCTGCTTCCTGCCCTCTTACATTTTTATTTCGGTCTGAAGCCGTTTCCCCTCATTGTTACACAAGATTTTATTCTTGCATGCCACTGGGAGCGAGGAATGACAATTCTTGGAGGCTGGCAGAGATGAATAAGGAGATGTTCTGTCCAAAGGACACTTTGTTCATTTGGGATGACATCAGCGCTGACACATTGTTGCAGTGTGTTAAAAACACCTGTGTATGGTTCTAAGAATTGTTGAATAGATGAATGTTGCATAATTTAGATTTCTTGAAAAGTATTTGTTTGACTCAGGGCTTTAAGGGGTTTCCTCTACTGCATTACATTGTATTTCTATTTGGTTTGGGCACTTCTGTTTGTGAAAATAAAAAGTTTGCACTAACAACAAAAACATATTTTAAAAAAACGTGATGATCAATTTGACACATATGCTGTTTGAATATCATGTAATTCACACATTTTGGGAAGAAATTTGGCAAATCATAAAAACAGTTCTTAACATTACAATATATTTTTAAGAATCTCTTTCTTAAATGTACGATTACCCTTTACCAAATTCTGCATGATTTGTGGGGAGTGGGTGGCACAGTGGTTAGAGCTACAGCCTCAGCACCCTGGGGTTGCGGGTTCAAATCCCACACTTCAAGTCACTGAATCCCCCAGTGTCCTGGGTACATTAGATAGAGTGGGAGCTTGCCAGGACAGATAGGGAAAAAAGAATTGTAGGATTGCCATTCAAAATGATTTTTAGGTAATTGGAAAAAGGCTTATGATCTAAATTCCGGTGGCACTCTTTTTTGTCAGACTTTCAAATGTGATTTGAAATCAGCTGAAAAATCAAACAGATATCTGGAAGCATTTTTTTAAATTCTTTTCACCATTTTATCTGTTACTGGTGGCAAATTGTGCTGCTAATAAAGTTATTTGAATGTGGGAATCTGCTCCAGGAGGGGTGATCTTGTCCTGCACACATCTGAACTGGCCCCTCCCCTCCCCTCCCCTCCTTTGCAGGCTGCCTTGAAGGAGCTGGAAACAGGGAGATACCTGCTCCCGCTTTGCAGCACTTCCCTGGAGACCAGGCAGGCCACGTTCCAGGTATGCCACTCTGCATCTACCCAGCCTGCTCCCTGGGCACCTGTTCCTTGTGACACACTGACTTCCTGCCTGGGCGGAGAGCTGGAAGCAGGATGGCAGAGAAAGACATGAGTCAGGAGACCAACCTGGGTGCCTATTCGCCAGTGGATTACATGAGCATCACCAGCTTCCCACGGCTGCCCGAAGAGGATGCTCTGGCCGCGGAGCCCAGCCTGCGCTGCAGAAAAGAGGAGGATGCCTTCCTGGCAGAGCAGGATGCTGGTGAGAGCAAGCAACGCCATTCCTCCCTGTCACTGTCTGCAGAGAATCCCAGCCCTGCCATTCATTCCCTGCATCTGGGTGCAGGGAAACAGTCTCTCATTCATTCAGTGGGCTCCCGAACACTCAGCCCCTGCCTTTCATGCCCTGCTAGGGCTGCAGCTGGCCTTACATTTCCCTGACAGCTTGATCTAGTCCCTGGGTTTATCCCCATTGCATGCAGGGATGTGTAGTCTTGCTCTCTGTAGGGAAGGCGATCACAAAATCAGAGCTACAAGGATTAGAGGGTTAGAAGGAAATGTTGGTCTTTGTGATGAGTGACACAAAAATTTGCAAGAGTGGGCGACCTGAGACGTGACCTATGCAAATTAGAAAAATGGGCTAATGTTTGTCAGTACAGCCTTTTTAAAATGAATTTTTAGAAAATATAACAAAACAACTTATTAACAATTCGAGAAGGACGGATGTCACAGAACACAGATGTACGTTAAATGGAATTGAAATGTGCTCAGTGTCGGAAGCATTTAAACAAAATAAGACGTAGCTTTAGTATGGTGGATAATGGGGGAAAAAAAGTGAAAAAGCATTGTATTGCTAAAAAAATGAACAGACGATGAAGGTAATGTCAACGGGAATTAGATTGAGCCAAATGTCCAAGTCTTAGTGCACGCTTACTTGAGAAACAAGGCGACAATGTCAGTTGGGTTCTATTGATTTATTGAATTCTATTGTTAATTGTAACGGTGTGGTAGAATCAGCATCTTCTTCATTACTTAGCCAGCTGAATAACTCCGTTTCCACGACTTGGTCCCTTCTCTTGGATTAGGACACAAATGTAGCTCTAAAGGCTTCCGTAGAAGTGTTTCAGTTCAGATTTGAAAGTGTAGCAGATGGATCACCACCGCAATGTGGAATTTAGAAGAGAAACCTTTTTCCGAGCAATTAGAATGTGGTCTGTTGGGGATATCCTACATTTAAGAAATACCTCTGCAAAGCCTTTGTTTTTGAGCCTCCACTGGCTCCCGGTTCATCGTAGAATTCAATTTAAATGCGGATGTATTATTTTTTCAGATATGCTCCTTTTGAACGTTTACAGATTTTCCTATGCGAGAGATACCCAACAATTTAAGCTTTCCCTCCCTTCTAGCAAAGGAATCAAGTATTTTAGTCTTTCTTTGGGTTTGCAATTTTACATTACATTACGGATTTCTATTCCGCCTATACCTTGCAGTTCAAGGCGGATTACAAAAGAATTGACTGGACACATTACAGAGGATTTTACTGGACATCTTCCAGTGAGGATACATTTTTTTTTTTTTTTTTTAATTATTTTTTAGGGGAGTAGCTGGATAGAATTCTAGGGGATCTTACGGGTTGGATAGTAAACTGACAGTGCCGAACTGTGTGATATTAGCAAATGGAATACAGTTAGAGTAGGCAAGATTACAATCTATTTTAGGGGTCTATTTACTTAAAGGTGTTTAGGTGGGATATTTGGGAGAAAATTATCTGGCGGTAGGTGAATTCTATGGAGGTAGGTCAGGGGTGTCCAAAGTCCCTCCTCGAGGGCCGAATCCAGTCGGGTTTTCGGGATTTCCCCCAATGAATATGCATGAGATCTATGTGCATGTACTGCTTTCAATGCATATTCATTGGGGAAATCCCAAAAACCCGACTGGATTCGGCCCTCGAGGAGGGACTTTGGACACCTCTGAGGTAGATGAATTAGCTGGAGGTAGGTGAAGAGGGTTTAAGATATTTGGATGAATTTTTTGAAAAGCGGGGTTTTGATTTCTTTACGGAATGTTTTGAAGTCGTCCGATGTTGCCAGAAGGTTGGGGAAGAGCCTTGTACTGCTTTGAATAATAGGCAGTAGAATTTGAATTGAACTTTGGAATGAACTTCCTTTAACCTTGCGATGTCCTAGTCCTTTCCAAGTCTTCCGCAAATCTTTAGAAACTTTCCTATTTGCAAAATATTTTAAAAATTAATTCCCTTGCAATTTTGGGTATATTTTTTTATTCATTATTCTTAACGTGTTGATAACCCGGTACACAAAGGTAAGTTTTAGTTTCGTTTAGTTTCTATTAGCAGGAGTAAGAATAACTGTAATATTAAGAATCTTTTCTAGGATTTGCCAAATTTCTTCTCAGAATTTGTGAATTACCTGACACTCAAACATCACACGTCTTAAAGTGCCTTCTAGACTTGGCAGTGCCAATATTTACTGGGACCAGCAATGCCTTCTTTCCAAATGGCACCCCAGAGGCACAGTGAAGAGACTGAGTTAATGGTCTGCTAACGTTAGCACACAAAAGAAACCCAGTTATCCCACAGTGAAAAGGGAGTCCCAAGAGAACAAAGAATACTCTGGAACCGATGTTCTTCACGCAAATGTTTATGAAATTCTTGTAGGATACACACTCATCCACATGAAGCAACAATGGGGCATAGCCAACACGGTCCGTGTTTCGGCTACAATAGCCTTCCTCAGGGACAGTAGTGTAGCGAGGGGGAGCGGTGCCCCTCCCCCGTTCCTCTAGTTCTTCACTGCCACGAGCAACCAGAACGTCAGTGTGCTCCTCGTGACCCGTGACCCCAGTGGCTCTCCCTTTGATGTCACTTCCTCCGTTGAAGTTGTTGCTTGTGGCGGTGACCAACTAGTGCTATGGAGAAAAGGAAGGGGGTGGGGGAGAAGAGGAAGGATTCTGGTGCTCTCACCCCCTTGCCATGCCACTGCTCAGGGGTCCTGAGCATTGGGCAAGTGATGGCTAAAAGCACGTCTGGATGAGACAAATATCTCCAAAAAATACTTTTCTCCGAATAAAGCTTTTTTTGGGGGGAAGGGGTAAAAAACGGACCTCACGGATCTCAGCCACAGGTCTTTAAAAATCTTCATTTATTGACAGCTGAGGTTTCAGATTTCACGTGTGCAGGTCCACGTTTTAGCCCCTCATTCCACTGCTCTATCTGTTGCCGTTTCTGACCCCCACGTTCTGATGGACCCTAATGCTTCTCCCTCCCTAGGATGAGACTACAAGTGGCAAAACGTTTGCCCTGAGGTCCGTGACACTAAGTCTCAGAATAGGGAGGGAGAAACATTAGGGTCCGTCAGGCTGTCGGCACAGATCCGTGGGGGTCAGAAACGGTAACAGATACAGCGGTGGAATGAGAGGTTACAACGCGGACCTGCACACGTGAAATCTGAAACCTCAGCTGTCAATAAATTTTTAAAGACCTGTGGTTGAGATCCGCGAGGTCTGTTAGGTCCGTGAGGTCTGTGCTTAAACCCTTCCCCCCCCTTTTTTTTTTTTAGTGTGTATCCTACAAGAATTTATTAAACATTTGCATCAAGAACATAAATGCCATACACTATTCTTTGTTTTCTTGGGACTCTATTAACTTTAGCCACAATTTTCGGGCTAATCAATGCGATTGATTTTCATGTGGTCCTAAGGCTTAGTTTCTGTGCAGGGTCTCTGGCAGTCTGAGGTATATTGGTACTCTAGGGTATTCTGCTTTTCTATAGGTAAAGTTGTTGCTGTTTACGTTCTGGACATTAGTGCTCAATTTGCTAAGGAAGCCAATAGAACGGAATGGAAAACAAAGATGAAAATGTTCTAATGCCCTTGTATCGCTCTATGGTATGGCTGCACATCGAATATTGTGTGCAGTTCTGGTCACTGTATCTTTAAAAAGAATTAGAAAGGGTACAGAGAAAGGCGACAAAAATTATAAAAGGGATGGGACAACTTTCCTAAGAGGAAAGACTAAAGCAGCTAGGCTTCTTCAGCTTGGGGAAGAGACGGCTCAAGGGGGATATGATAATGAGCGGATTGGAAAGGGTAGATGTGAATTGCTTGTTCACTCTTTCCAAAAATACTAGGACTAGAGGACATGCGATGAAGCTACTAAGTAGTAGACTTAAAACAAACTGGAGAAAATATTTCTTCACACAACATGTGATTAAACTCTGGAATTCGTTGCCAGAGAGTGTGGTGAAATCAGTTAGCTTAGCAGGGTTTAAAAAAAGACTTGGCCAATTTCCTAACACATCTATAGGCCATTATTGAGATACCTTGGGGAAATCCACTGCTTACTCCTAGGATAATGGGCATAAAATCTGGTTTACTGCTTGGGACCTGGGTTGGCCACTGTTGGAAACAGGATACTGGGCTTGATGGACCTTCAGTCTATGTCAGTACGGCAATTCTTTTGTTCTTAACTGAGCCAAGTATAGGACAATGAAGCCATTGTGACATCACTGATGAGGTTGGCTCTTAGGCAATGGTGGAATGAGGCATTGTGACATCACTGCTAAGGTTGCCTCTTAGGCATTGGTGGAATGAGGCATTGTGACATCACTGCTGAGATTGCCTCTTAGGCATTGGTGGAATGAGGCATTGTGACATCACTGCTAAGGTTGCCTCTTAGGCATTGGTGGAATGAGGCATTGTGACATCACTGCTAAGGTTGCCTCTTAGGCATTGGTGGAATGAGGCATTGTGACATCACTGCTAAGGTTGCCTCTTAGGCATTGGTGGAATGAGGCATTGTGACATCACTGCTGAGATTGCCTCTTAGGCATTGGTGGAATGAGGCATTGTGACATCACTGCTAAGGTTGCCTCTTAGGCATTGGTGGAATGAGGCATTGTGACATCACTGCTAAGGTTGCCTCTTAGGCATTGGTGGAATGAGGCATTGTGACATCACTGCTAAGGTTGCCTCTTAGGCATTGGTGGAATGAGGCATCATGACATCACAATCTCAGCTCTGGTTACCAAAGACTGAAAGTTTTCACACTATGAGGGGCTGCTGAAAAGTTCTCAGCCCAGCCAAGAAGAGAATGACGTGGATATGGTTCAATCAATGATCTGAAACAATGTCAGAACTTAGAATTTCATTTCTGCAAATTGGCACTTCACAAAATAAAGTAACACTCTTTCAAACTACAGTGGCAAAATGGCACTCAAACTTTAGGAATTTGGTTAGGCTGGAAACTCTTCAGCACCCCATCCCCAAGTCCTAGTGTTTTTGGAAAGAGTCTACCCTTTCCACTCCACTCAGTATTTTATAGATGTTTATTAAAAATCTTTATATACTGCTTAACTGGCCATAAAGGATCAAAATGGTTGACAACATAATTCAATCAAAATAATGAAGAGAACTCCATTTAAATAGTAAAGAAAAAATACATTTCTAATACATAATACTTAATATAACAATCTAGAATGAAAAAAATAAAATGAAGGACCTCTTCTATCAAAGTGTTCTAGCAGTTTTAGCGTGGTAAGCCACGCTGAAAGGCCCGCGCTGCTCCCGACGCTCATAGAGTTCCTATGAGCGTCATGAGCAGCGTGGGCCATTCAGCGCGGATCTCTGCGCTAAAAACTGCTAGCGCAGTTGGATAGAAGAGGCCCTAAATCATTAATTAATTAGTGCCGATTGAAGTACTAAATTCAAATCCTGTCAAAATGCCAGAAAGCCAATTGAAAATAATGTGCCTTTAAATGTCTTTTCACATTTAGGAGAGATTCTTCCTTTCTCAATTCTACAGGTCAACTATTCCATAAAATAGGAACCCAATAGAAAAATGCACAATTTCTAGTTGAGGCAAGATGAGCCTTTGATATATGAGGTAGAGCTACTCTGTTATGGTTCAATGATCTCGATAATCGTCTTGGAGCACAGGATAATACTCCGTCTGAAAGATATCAAGGTTGTATTTCAAATAACGCTCTATGTGCTAACATCAAGCTCTTAACCAGTGGAATTTCAAATACAAGTTAGTCCCATGTACTCTAAAGATAAAATATATACATATGAGCAGATTCTTAGGGGACATATAGAAAATGCATCGACTTTCTGTTGGGGTAGTTTTAGAAAGGAACAGAGCTGCAATGGAAGTGACTATCTGCTATTCCGGCCCAGGAAATCTGATATCAAATTGTTTGTTGCACTTTATATGACTGTTATATGTTGAATTTGTATTTTGCCTTGAGCTATTATTGCTAGAGCAGTGGTCTCAAACTTGCAGCCCACCAGGTCCTATTTTGAGGCCCTCAGTATGTTTATCATAATCACAAAAGTAAAATAAAACAGTTTCTTGATCATCTGTCTCTGTAGCTATAAATTACAATATTATTATTAAGTCTTAGCCAAAAGGAAAGATTTATAAACTATGAAGAGTTTTACCTCATGCAAAATTGTCATTTCTTTAATAAGACATTAACTGTTTTTTTTTTCTGAGGCCCTCCAAGTACCTACAAATCCAAAATGTGGCCCTGCAAAGGGTTTGAGTTGGAGACCACTGTGCTAAAGGCAGATAAATATAAAATAAACAAAGATTACACATTTATTGGGAAACAGGAAATAATGATGCCATTTTCCACTTTGATCACCAGATGGCAGCATTATACATGAATAAGACTAAGCATGCCCAGCTGTGGTTTGGACACATGGAGGGTCATTTTTTAAGGAGGTGTCTGTGTCCAGCCTTTTTAAGAAAGACGAACGGGTACTTTTTCCCTTTGTAAAATACAAGTGTAAGTGGCAGGCGCTGACATTTACATCTTTCCGTGCCAGAATTTGTCAAGTACTTAAATTATAGCATTTTATAATACTGTGTTTGTTCGCAACCACTGGCAAAATACGGGCCATTATGTCATGGGAGATACTTTTTCTCCAGTCACTATTTATAAGAGGTCACTTATGTGCAGATATGGCTGGTTAGCATGTAAAGTACGCGTCCCCTTCCTAAAATTGGGATCAGTCCTGTTCCCTGAAGACAGATAGACAGAGAGAGAGAGCGAGAGAGAGAGACAGCAAGGCACATAACAGAATAAGAGACTTTGAACTGAGACAGTAGGAGGTTCTCAGCCCAACCAAGAAGAGAATGATGTGGAGTCATGAAACTTACCCCTTTTAATGATTTTTAAAATGTATTTTTATTTATTTTTAACCTGCCTATTACGTGGGCAAGGAACAAAATAACATCCATAGGGGTTTCTTCACCAACCACCCTCTGCATTTTTCCTAGATGGGGGCATCTTAAATGTCATTATGGATGAAGGCCGCCCAGGCCTTTTAAATGCATTGAGGCAAATTATACAAATGTTCATAGGCCAAATGGTTCCGTTCATTTTAAAAAAATGTATTTATTTAACCCCTTTTTCATTAATTGTTTGAGCTTTTAACATGTCTGTGTTAATACTGACTGGTTTTATGAATTTTTTTGAAGGAAATGCCCATCAAGAATAAGCCGAACAATAGGCAATAGACAATTTCAGCAGTAAAAATATTCCAACATTATGCCGCTTAAAATCTTAACGCAATTCACATTAAAACAGTGTGGAGGGGGCGTGTTCGATAGGTCGCCCCTTTGAGCCCTGGACACACAGCAGCTTAGAAGTGCTGCTGAATGTCCAGAAAGTCGGTTTTGATATTGGCAGTTGGCGTCCCTGTGCCAACTTAGGCAGGTTTTCGGACATTTTAAAGTTTTGATTATGCCCCTCATAGGGTCTAAGCAGAAGTGGAACACAAACAGATAAGATAGTCACCCTTTAGGAAAAATTGCACATGGAGTCACAAAAGGCACATGAAAATGGTCTCACCTAGAGTAGGAATGGATAAGGGAATTCTCCTACAGAATGTGTTAATCCTAGTGAGGAGAGCTCCGGCCTCAGCACCCTGAGGTTCTAGGTTCAAATCCTAGGTGCTGCTCCTTGTGACCCTAAGCAAGTCACCTAATCCTCCACTGCCCCAGGTACATTGTGAGCCAGAGAGGGGAAAAAGCTTGAGTAAACTGCTTAATCCGTTCCATTGCCTAAAGCAGGGGTGTCAAAGTCCCTCCTCGAGGGCCGCAATCCAGTCGGGTTTTCAGGATTTCCCCAATGAATATGCATGAAATCTATGTGCATGCACTGCTTTCAATGCATATTCATTGGAGAAATCCTGAAAACCCGACTGGATTGCGGCCCTCGAGGAGGGACTTTGACACCCTTGGCCTAAAGGCTTGAGAGAAAAGCCAAGCTTTCACCTGAGTTTTTAACTTGCATTTTCGCCTTTTTAACATGTGGAATTTATCGGATGCATGTTAATTAAGGGACCCTTTTACTAGGCTGTGGTAAAAAGTGGCCTTAACTCACACTTCTGTTCTGTACGCTAACGGCCATTTTTATCATAGCAGTAAAATGACTGATTTTCCGTTATTCAAATTATTGACCATACGCTGTTTGCCATTAGCATGGAGCAATTAAAAAGAATTAGCACACCGCTCGTATCAGTGAACTGGCTGAATAGTGCTTCCATCCCCATTCGCCACCTCTGACACGCCCCTCCCCAAAAATTAAATTAAAAAATAAAGGCTATGCAAATTTCAAAAAAACAAACAGCGAACATAGCCAATAAAAGGACCTCCTTAATGCGCATCAGATCAGTTTCGCGGGCAGCACATTGCTAAAGTGCCTTGTTATATACATTCGATTTGGTCATCGCCGCCGTTTTCTTCGCCTTATCCTTCAGATGAAATGTTCTCAACTTTTGACTCGTGAATAGAGGAATTTCTATAAGCAACTGATCTTTTACAGAAATGCTTTCCCTGACGCACGATCACTGTCCCTCGGTGGCAAGTGGAGACCTGCGCCCTTGTTCCAACTGTCAGAGGTGATGCAGCAACCTCGCGGTTTTTAATTGCGCAAGGCAGACGAGCCCTGTAGGACAGTGTTTCTCAACTCGGTCCTGGAATAACCCCTTGCCAATTAGGTTTCCAGGATATCCATAATGAATAGAAACATAGAAAGATGACGGCAGAAAAGGGCTACAGCCCATCAAGTCTGCCCACTCCACTGACCTACCCCCTAGTGACCCTATTCCTTATCTTCATCCTCGTAGGGATCCCACGTAGGTATCCCATTTATTCTTAAAGTCTGGGACGCTGCTGGCCTCAATCACCTGCACTGGAAGCTTGTTCCAATGATCTATCACTCTTTCCGTGAAGAAGTACTTCCTGGCGTCACCATGAAATTTCCCTCCCCTGAGTTTGAGCGGATGCCCTCTTGTGGCTGAGGGTCCTTTGAGAAAGAAAATATCATCTTCCACCTCGACACGTCCCGTGATGTACTTAAATGTCTTATAATAAAGGCAGTGTATGCAAATCAAGTTGATGCATATTCATTGTGGATACCCTGAAAACCTAACTGGCAAGGGGGTACTCCAGGACCGAGTTGAGAAACACTGCTGCAGGCGACCCGCCCTGAGGGCAGAAACATGGACAGCCGACTCCCACGCACCTTAGGGGACATGTGATCTCATTACCTCTATTTCACGAGCAGCCATTCTGCATTCTTTATTATGTGAAGTATTAATAGCAAAGCCATGTCAACAGGTGGTTCAGTGGAACAAGAGACTCAGCCGGTGGAGGAATTTTCAAGTGTGATTAAGCAAGAAATTAGCCAATCACCTAGCATCTTCCCAAAACAACAATGCGTCATTATAAACCAGCAGAAAACTGAGAAGACAAAATTACAGGTTAAGAGCTAATATTCAACAAAACTTCAGATACGATCTAATTTCCTTCTGAACTGTGAAGTCCGAGGAAACAGATTCTCACTTTCTCAGGCTTCCTATAAAGGCAATAAAGATATGTTTTTTAAAATAGGGAGCATGAAGAAAAGTCAGATGTAGGATAGCAGAGTGCACACTTTGGCAGAACAGATTAGACCGCAGTTGCTGCTCCTGTGGTGGTGAGACCCCTTTTTTCTGGAACTGGTACAGGGGGAAACGCTTGTACTGCGTAGTGCAGGTCTCTGGAAGAGAAAGCGTCACATGCTGGGTCTCTAAAACATTCTCATTTGCTTCTTTTCTGGGCGAAGATCCTGATTCCTTCTTGAAGTCCGCTCGTCTCCAGCGCTTGCCGTCATCCTCATCAGAGATGGGGAGTCAGGATGTGTCGCCGTTGCGGGAGACCACCAAGGATCCTTTCACGGGTGACTGCAGCTGTCGTCAAGACGGCCTCACCGTCATCATCACTGCGTGTTTCACCTTTGCCACCGGAGTCACGATAGCTCTGATTATGCAGATATATTTTGGGGACCCACAGGTAAGAACTGCTCGATTTGTATTTATTATAGAAAGATACATTGTTTCCAGAGCCAATAAAACATGACTTTCTTCCAGTGTCTGCTGCTTCCTGGAGCGGAGTTTATAAGGCAGATGTTGGGTGGTCGTGGCCACATGTGATCCTTTGCCAGATCATGGGATGCCTTGGCTTCTTGGCTAATTTGAGGCTTGTAGACAGATACAAAGAGGTCTTGGTTTCCAGTTCTAATCTAATCTAATCTGGAATTTCTGAGTCACTCTATGTCCAAAGGATATAAGGCAATTTACAATTGAAATTATGGGAATAGACATGGGAGAAGGTACAGATCTATAGAGAGATAGGAATTGTTCCATTTTTGAGTAGCACAGAGGTATTTAGTAGACTTGAGTTGGTAGGTTGCATAGTAGGTTTCAGGTTTATTTAAAAATTTGATATACCGATGAGATAGAAGGTACGGTTCTAAGATCAGGGCTTCCTAAACAGTAGGTTGCAACCTCAAATGGGGTCACCAAACCTGCATTTGGGGTTATGACTTGGGTGACTCTCCATGGAAATGTCCATCAGCCTGTGCCTCCAAAGGTCACAGCCACAGAAAGTCAGCAAAACACTGGAAGATCTATATGTAGGCCCTAGACGGTGTTTGATTGGAGACTATTCTATAAAGAAAAGCAGGAGTCTAAATTTCCCTTATAGAATACTGGAATACCCAGGTATAAATTCATATATGTGCATGTTTTCATAGGCTTGAGCACTTACTGGAGGCCTGCCCAAGAACTGGTGTAGCTGAAGCATAGGCAGAGATATGGGCATCATTTACAGTATGCCTTAAGTTACTATGGGGCTCATTTTCAAAAGAGAAAAAAATGGCATTTGGACTTTTTGTTTGCTAAAACGTCCAAATTGCCATTTTCGAAACACATTTTTTGAACGGCTTTCCATGCTATTTATCTGAAGTGCATCTGAATCTCAAGGGCGCATGTTGGGGGGGGGAGATTAGGGTGGCCTTATGATTTGAAATAGAATATTGCAGAAAACGTCCAGGTCAAAACTTGGACGTTTAAGGATAGGCGTGTTTCATTAATGAATAAGTGCCATGAAGGTGGCCAAAATGACTAGGTTTGAAAATGAAGAAAGGCAAGAACGCTCTTGAACAAAGATTGCTTTGGCTGAAAAGGACTCCTCCCCTTGCCTTTCTTGTTGTTCTGCTGTTCCCTCAAGGCGAGGCGTTCTTCTCTTTTTCATCAGGTTTGAAAATGGTCATTTTCTCTACTGGATTTTTGGATGGTTAGATCGGATTTAGATGTCATATTGCATGTGCTATGCAAGATCTGTGCATATTTACAACATCACTTAGGCGGATTTTTGGAGTTATGCATATTTCTGTGCACATATATGCTATTATTCTAGTCACGTGCATATGTTTTATCAGAGAAAGGCGGGATATCAAATGCATGGCCTTTACCTATATCTGGGCATAATTGATAGTACTTTCTTCCCTATTTTGGTAGAAGATTTTTTTTTCTCAATAAGAGCCATTGTGAGGTCATTGTTATGTCCCAGAGCTGGTTTCTAGAAATGTAGAGTGGCATTCTGAATTCCATAGGGATCTCTGAGAGACGTGGTTTCGGTCATGGCACCTACGGGGGTCCTGTATGAAAACACCGTGATATTTTGAAGTTCTATAGATAGGTTCTAGGAGCCTTTACTTGTGCATTCCAAAGGCAGTGAAAACGAAGACATTTTAATAGACTGAAAAAGGTTTCTAGTGACGTTGGATTATTCATCAAACCATAGAAAGATTGTTCTGGAGAAACCAAACAGGATGACATTAGCTAATGAGAAAACTGAACGTGTCAAAACAAATTTTATTTGCATGTTGGTAACTAAGAATCCTTCATTATTTGATTAAACTGCTGATTTTTATCTTTTCATTGGTCTAGTGTAGGTAGCTTTTCTTGTTTTCAATATCTTTTTGAATATTTACAGTTCAGTAATACAGTAAAAGACAATTACTGCACCATAATTAATTTTGTTTACTTTGGAGTCCCAATAGCCGTTTATAAGACGATGTCTGTCCTTTATGCTTCTCAACTAGAGAATGCCATGATGACAGAATTCATCACCGTTCTCATCCCCGTGGATAACTGTGGTAAACCATCCCCATGTCATTCTTTAAGGAGAGAGGGAAGAATCAGAGCATGAATGGGCCCAGCCACTGACCCTCAAGCCTTGCATTGAAGAATGTGATGTAGAAAGACTGAGGTTGAGATAGACACTAAAGAATGACATGGGATGGTTAGAACATAAGACTGTGGCATACCAAAAGTCCATACTGATAAAGACCAAAGGTCCATCAAGCCGTTTCCATCAATGGCCAATTCAGGTCACAAGTACTTGCCAGAAACCCAAAGAGTAGCAACATTCCAGAGCTGAGATTCTGATGTCATAAAGCCTCATTTCACCAATGCCTAAGAGCCAACCTCATCAGTGATGTCACAATGGGTTCATTATCCTATACTTGGCTCACATAAGAATCAGAGTATGAATGGGCCCAGCCACTGACCCTCAAGCCTTGGATTGAAGAATGCTGGTGTAGAAGGACTGAGGATGAGAGAGACACTGAAGAATGACACGGGATGGTTTCCAGCCACTGACCCTCAAGCCTTGCATTGAAGAATGCTGGTGTAGAAGGACTGAGGTTGAGAGAGACACTAAAAAATGACACGGGATGGTTTCCAGCCACTGACCCTCAAGCCTTGCATTGAAGAATGCTGGTGTAGAAGGACTGAGGTTGAGAGAGACACTGAAGAAAGACATGGGATGGTTTCCAGCCACTGACCCTCAAGCCTTGCATTGAAGATTGCTGGTGTAGAAGGACTGAGGTTGAGATAGACACTAAAAAATGACATGGGATGGTTTCCCACAGTTATTCGTGGGGACGGGAATGTTGATGAATTCTGTCACTGTGTCATTCTCTATTCTCAACTACAGGGCTATTTTTAATTTACGTTCAACATTTTATCTCCTAGGTCTTCCATCAAGGTGTGGTAGTCACAGAGTCTTTACATTGTACCAGACTCGGTATTGACGTGCTCAGCCAAAAGGGCTCCTCTGTGGATGCAGCAATTGTAACAGCCCTTTGCTTAGGTATTGTGAATCCTCACACATCAGGCATCGGAGGGTAAGTAGAGAGAGCAGTATTATGAAGAAACACATTTACTGTCCCCTGCTGGTCAACATGCAGTATTGCAGCCTATTTTTCAATCTGAGGATAGTGGGGCTGAACTTGAAGTCTGCCTTCAGTCAAGGAGACTACCTCAGTCTGGTTGCTTATTGCCCACATCTTAGCACATCTTCTTGTCCTGGGTTTTCTCTACGGCTATAATCTGGTTAGAGTCAAGTTCATCATCCCTTCCACTATCTTCAGATCAAAATAATGTGTCAGGTTAGTAGTGTATCTGTACTTGCCAAGGTCTAAATTCCAGTTAGAGAGAAAATGTGGCCTATGTGAATTTTCCGCCAAAATGGAATAAAGTTTTCATCAATCGGCAACCGGCTATGATTCTCTTTTGCAGGATTAGCGTCAATAATTTACACAATTTGCTTTGATCGGAGAATTGATACTTTTTTTACATCTCCTGAAATGGTGCGATTTCAAGTTATGAGATACTATGAAATGACTAAGGCAGGGATGGCTCAAGGGCCCAAAAGCCAACTATGAAATGACTAGGGCAGGGATGGCTCAAGGGCCCAAAAGCCAACTACGAAATGACTAGGGCAGGGATGGCTCAAGGGCCCAAAAGCCAACCATGAAATGACTAGGGCAAGGATGGCTCAAGGGCGCAAAAGCCAACTACGAAATGATTAGGGCAGGGATGGCTCAAGGGCCCAAAAGCCAACTACGAAATGACTAGGGCAGGGATGGCTCAAGGGCCCAAAAGCCAACTATGAAATGACTAGGGCAGGGATGGCTCAAGGGCGCAAAAGCCATCTACGAAATGACTAGGGCAGGGATGGCTCAAGGGCCCAAAAGCCAACTACGAAATGACTAGGGCAGGGATGGCTCAAGGGCCCAAAAGCCATCTACGAAATGACTAGGGCAGGGATGGCTCAAGGGCCCAAAAGCCAACTATGAAATGACTAGGGCAGGGATGGCTCAAGGGCGTAAAAGCCAACTACGAAATGACTAGGGCAGGGATGACTCAAGGGCCCAAAAGCCATCTACGAAATGACTAGGGCAGGGATGGCTCAAGGGCCCAAAAGCCAACTATGAAATGACTAGGGCAGGGATGGCTCAAGGGCGCAAAAGCCATCTACGAAATGACTAGGGCAGGGATGGCTCAAGGGCCCAAAAGCCAACTACGAAATGACTAGGGCAGGGATGGCTCAAGGGCCCAAAAGCCAACTACGAAATGACTAGGGCAGGGATGGCTCAAGGGCCCAAAAACCAACGATGAAATGACTAGGGCAGGGATGGCTCAAGGGCCCAAAAGCCAACTACGAAATGACTAGGGCAGGGATGGCTCAAGGGCCCAAAAGCCAACCACGAAATGACTAGGGCAGGCTTGGCTCAAGTGCCTAAAAGTCAACTTTTGCCAGAGCAAAGGAAAACTGTGGACAGTAAACAACTTGGTGCACCTCCTGCAGTTCAGTCTTCAAAACTACATTGTTACTTAATTACCACCTTGGAGCACTGACGTACTACCTGTTTGGCAAAGGTAGTAAAAAAAATGTATATATATTTCTGTCCGCTATATATCTCCACCTGGTCTCTAGTCATGCACTAAATTAGATTAGTCTAATCGCTTCTCTTCCTTATATTCTTGGCATACAAAATGCCAGTTCTTTTTACTGGGTTGCAGTTAGCGGTTTTCATCTTGCATCCTGTCTAAATGTTCCACTTGACGCAGGGAGTTGGGGGTGCAGTAAGTCACTTGTCATAGCCTGGGCGACTGTTCAAGTCCTTAGTCTCTGAAAGGCCTGAACAAGAAGAACAAAAACACCCTTTATTCAGGACGTAATGAAAATCACAGAACAGTCTTCCCTTGCTGGCAAAACCAATGGCTGAGATGTTGTCTGGAGGGCTGTTTCTTCCTGCTCTAGGCCTCCCTGTTATCAAACAGAGCAAAGCCTATAGTCATGGCATCTGGGCTGTCCATCGTATCACTCTGCCTCTTCCCTGCACACGCCCTAGATTTGTAAGCTTCCTTTGTCTACAGGAGAAAATGCAATCAAGACTTGAAAAACTAGGCTTGGGCAAAGCTATGTATGTAAGGTGATCATCTTATTATTCTCATTGTTCCTGAGGTGGTGGTAATGCAAACAGCAATCTTAAGCCGAAAATGAGAATGCCAAACAAATCCAATCCCAGTACTCCATGCCTATTTTCCTTCCTCTTATGTACTGTGAATAATACAGGGACACAGACCCAGCCCTCCTGCGTTCTGGCTAGACAATATAGCAGTGTCCCGCAAACTTTGTTGAGCTGTGGCACACTAAACATAGTGGCTGTGGCTCGAGGCATCTGGAAGTGCACGGATGTCGCCGTGATGATGTCACATGCATGTGTGATGTCATCACGTCAATGCTTGAAGGCCCTCCGTGAGACGCTAGAGAGGGTGCCAACAGGGAAGAGGGCTGGAGAGAAGGAGAGATGCTGGTGCCAGCTGATTGCCATGAGAGGCACCTCGTGTAGGCAGAAGGCTGGCGCCTCGCCTCCTCCCCAGTGTGTCACGGCACACCTGAAATCTCAGGCAGCACACGGTTTGCGATACACTGCAATATAGCATAGTATATCGATTTCCTTCCATTTCCATTCCCATCCAATCTGTCGAATATCAAGCCCATTAGGCCAACACAGAGAGAGAGTCCAATCCCGCCCACATTTCAGGTCTGCCAAAGGGCTTGTGTTAGGCTCCTGGAGTGATTGATGCGCTGCCATTAAAATTCCACATATTGTTCTCTTTTCTGGTGCTGATCTGCTTTATAAGAGGATTTTGTACTGTTTATACAATTGCCTTTGGCCATTTAGTGCTGTTTGTGGTTAATAAACTGTATATTTAAACACTTGTTCCTGGGTCATTGCACAGTTTTGAGAGTCATCTATATTATAACCACTTTGGAGTAGAAGATCAAGCCACAGACCACTTATTTTTTCATCCACAGAGGCGGAGTCATGCTGATCCACAACATCAGGACCAATGAGAGTGACGTAATAGATTTCCGTGAGACAGCGCCCTCTGGAATCCTGGAGGACAGCCTGAAAAGGGACTGGGAGGCCCAGGTCAGAGAAACTAACCTCTCTCTGTGTTATAATTGCATTTGTTCTCAGTTGTTAGTCTGACTCCTTTCCTTTTTTCTCTTTTACTGGCCATAGTTAAGAAGGAATGATTATTACGGTATCTTGATTTGAAGGTTAGGAGGAGCAGGAGAGGAAAAGGAACAATTTTCTTTGTGAAATATATGACAGTTTTAATAAATTAATTTTATGAATGTTGAGGGTACTGGGAGGGATGGGTTGGGAGGGCTGTTTATTTATAAATTCACTAGTATATAAGCCCGTTACATTAACGGGTGTTAGAATAGATGTGTCTGTCTGTCTGTCTTTCTTTCTTTCTGTCTCTCTCTCTCCTTCGCCGATGTCTGTCTGTCTGTCTTTTTTTCTGTCTCTCTCTCTCCTTGGCCGCTGTCTGTCTTTCTTTCTTTCTGTCTCTCTCTCTCTCCTTGGCCGCTGTCTGTCTGTTTCTCGTGCCCCTTCTCCCACCTACCTGTCTTTCTGTGTGTGTGTCTTTATTTCTGCCTCTCTCCTTGGCCGCTGTCTGTCTTTTTTTCTGTCTGTTTCTCGTGCCCCTTCTCCCACCTACCTGTCTATCTGTGTGCGAGTCTTTATTTCTGTCTGTCTGTCTGTCTGTCTCCATGCCTCCTGCCTGTCTTTTTATCATGGCCCTTCTCCCAAGTACCTTTTTTTTTTGTTGTTCAGAGTGCAAAGGGCAACCGGCGCACAGAAATCGCCGCTGGCTCAGCTGTAGGAAGTGTAGGAAATCTCTGTAAACCGCCACCCGCGCACGCGCCGCTCCTATATCTCTGCCTACTCTGCCACGGAGCTACGGATCACGGAGGCAGAGACCACGGAGGTAGGAGTGCGCATGCGCGCTTAGGGTGTTATTATTAGGGATGGCTCCGGCCTTGTCATTGGTAGCTGAAGGCATGTTACATTCCAGTCCAGTAGAGCGTTCCCTGTTCCCAAAGGGTTTACAATCTTCTCAGGAAGTCGTTTATGAGCTTACGGAGACTAGTTTATTAAAGTCATTTCACTGCTCTTGTCCCCTTGGTTATATTAGCTCAACTGGATTATTGCAACTCAATTTATTATGGAGTTAGCAAAACTAATTTAAAAAGATTACAGCTGTTACAAATTGCAACTATTAAAGTGATAGTTAATATAGTATAAATCATGTTTTATTGGCACACCATCAGTAAATACACAATACAGCACGACAATACAACAAGGTCGCGAACACCAAACGTACCATCAAACACATTTTCACCCCAACCAAAGAATCCCCCCAATCCCCACCCACTCCAAAGCCCAAACCCCCATCCCATCCCAAACCCACACCATGAGAGTGATAGTTAATATAAAACTAGATATGAGCATATTGCTCCTTTGCTAAAAACACTACATTGGCTGCCGTTATAATACAGAGCGAAGTTTATGTGTGCTTGTATTGTCTATAAGCTTAAGTCTGGTCAATTCCATCATCAGATGGTACCTTTGATATTTCATGTGTATCGCCCGAGATTCCAGGTGCGCCGACGGCAGCTGACTGACTACAGGACGCGGCAAGAGGCATATCCTGTAGGCAGTCAACTGGAGCCAGCGCCTCTCCTTCTGTCTGCGCCTCTTCCCTTCCAGCACCCCTCACTGGCGGCTCAGGTCCCCGTCTGGAGGGGCCTTCGCACGCGCACGGACGTCAACATGATGGCATCACCCCTATGCATGACATCATCGCGTCAACGTCCATGCACTTCTGGGTGCCCTCGAGCCGCGGCGATACGGCTTTGCAAAGTTTGTGAGGCACTGATTTATCAGGATGAAGTTGTCATAGGTCGGCCTCATTATTCTAGCTAATATTGCCTTGTGCTAAGGGTCAGATCGTGCGTTCTGCCTCTTATACGCCGACTGCCCTTTCGAATGACTTACCACAGTATTTCGTAAACAACTGAAAACTTATCTGATCAAAGGACAGTTTGATTAGTTGATCAGCTAATCTATATCTTATTGTAAACCGTGTCACGCTTCAATATAAATAGGGATGATACGCTATATGACAGGAAAGGGTTAACCACTGTTGGGAACAGGATATTGGGCTTGATGGACCTTCAGGTCTGTCCCAGTATGGCAGTTCTTATGTTCACATCTGACCTTCCAATCAGGGAAATTCTATAAATGGCGTCCAAGAAGAATCGATGGTGAGCGCTCTGGCTTGCATGTCCTTCCTAAGAGCGCTTCGTGCCGATTCCTGCGCCCAAAGACTTAACGCCTGCTGAAACCTGGTGTAAATCCTGGTGCCCAACTGATGGCAGTTAGGTGGGTGAATTACCCTATTCTAGAACACTGCCCCTAAATTTTGGGAATGCCCGTGACCCACCTCTAAGCAAACCGTGGTCTCGCGCCCTTTTGAGTTGCATGTGAGACAATCTATAGGCACAGGCAGATCCTAATTAGCTTCAATTAACATCAATAATTCTTAAAACCTTGTTATATAGAAACATAGAAGATGACAGCAGAAAAGGGCTACAGCCCATCAAGTCTACCCACTCTGCTTACCCACCCCCTGTCTATGCCCTAATGACCCAATTTTCTTATCTTGACCCTCGTAGGGATCCCACATGGGTATCCCATTTATTCTTAAAGTCACCAGCCAAACTCCCCCCATAAAAGGGGACGAGCCAACGGCGCGCAGCCAAGGCGAGCGGCAAAGGCTCTCACCTTAGCGAGAGCGTCTTTGCGAAGAGCCTTAAGAAGAGCCAAACTACACAAGACAACGATACCTTAGGGCAATTAGCTCATGCCTGGATCTGGGATCTGCCCCCAAATCTGGACAATCTTTATAGCAGGGGTGGGCAACCAGGGTCCTCAAGGTTCTGCAGCCCAGTTCGGTTTACAAGATTTCCCTAATGAATATGCATGAGATCTCTCTGTGTACAATGGAAACAGTGCATATTCATTGGAGAAATCCTGAAAACCCAAGTGGGCTGCAGCCCTTGAGCACTAAGATTGCCCTCCCATGCTTTATTGAATCTGGGGAGGGGGGGGGGAGGGGGTGTCCCTGTTACTGTTGTGATAGCAGATAATAGCAAGTCTTCATTTTGTAGCCAGTGGGCACACGAGTGAAAAAAAGCTTTCTCTCTTGATTTTGTGTCTTGTGACCAGCCGGGCCTGTTGGTTGGGATCCCAGGAATGCTGAGAGGAATGCATCAGGCGCACCAGCTGCACGGGAGGTAGGAAACTTGCAAAAGAATGAACGCAAATCGCCTCAGTCACGCTATGAATTAACGCCGTAGCGTTTCATCCTGTTTGCATCATGATCTGAAGGTTTCTGCTTGCGAAATGTCCTCGTTAGAAATGAGTGGGACGTTCGTGGCCCAGGTTTTTAACAGCGTCCCTTACTGCTGGGCCACAGCTAGGAGGCGCATGTGTAGGCTGAGCCCCCAGTGGCAGAGCTGCTCATGCTGGACCCACCCCCCCACTCTCTCACCATATGATACAAAACAAAAAAACCCAAAGGAAATAAGGCGAAACCATTTTTATTTGGTCTAACTCAATGCATTTTATGATGAGCTTTCGAAGGTAACCCTTCTTCAGATCAGAAAAAAGCAAATGTTGACAGATATCAGTATATATGGTTTTTTTATAATTTAATGTATAAGAACATAAGAACATAAGAAACGCCTTCGCCGGATCAGACCTAGGTCCATCTAGTCCGGCGATCCGCACATGCGGAGGCCCAGTTAGGTGCTCCTTACTAGGCCTCCGCATGCATGCCAAAGCATTGTCAACTCAAAAGATTCCTAGATAAAACCCTCGCCTTCCAAGCAGCCAAGATGAACCCATGGCTATCCCAAATGATACTCGAGGCCCCCACCTACCTCGACTTCAGAAAATCACTCAAAACCTACCTTTTCAGCAAACAAGACCCTTAACCGACCCTTCAGATAATCTCAGGGCCCCCTACCCAACTCTTCTCCTTCACGATAGCTCCTATCTCCCCCTGCTTCTCCTACCCACTTCCTTCCTCATCCACCAAGTCTGACCAAATCCGTTCTAAATCCGATAAATTTGTTGTAATTAACTCTGCCCTCTTCATCTACGAAGTTGGCTAACTTGTTGTAAATTTCCTTTTCATCTGCCAATTTTTGGCTACAGTTGTTGTTAACCCGATAAATTTGTTGTAAATCTACAAGTTCATGTGGATCCTAATCTAATTTAATGTAAACCGCCTAGAACTCGCTGGGTATGGCGGTATATAAGAATAAAATTATTATTATTATTATTATTATTATTATATAAATTATGTACGCTGTTTAGGGCTAAACGGTATAGAAAATTTTAAAATAAATAAATATAGAAATGTCTTTATAGTGGGAAAGAAAGCCCAGATCTCTGTAAAGTCCTGTCTGCCACCATTCTGTCTCCTATCCCTAAAATGCTTTCAGGTTTTCCTCATATATACTGATATTTTGTCAACATTTCTTATTTCTGACCTGAAGAAGAAGGCTCGTCCCAAAATGCATTGAGTTCGTCCAATACATAAGGTATCGCCTTATTTCCTTTGTGTTATTTCTTTGAAAAGTGGACCCACATGGCCGCCACCCCATTTCACTCACCAAAGCTTACTAAATTCTATAGCAATGACACCGCCGTGTTGGCCGATTGGCGTTAAACAGCATCGATACCTGGGTCCTTTTCCTTACTGAGCTTGTCATTCCATCCACACCTTCTTGCTTTAGGGTCTTGGGATACAAGAGCAAGAATATGCTATCTAGGCAAAGGGATTAATGAACCCATGTTGCCTCCTTAGGGGTTTTGTTTGAGATTTATTTACGCTGGGTTTTGCTAAGCCCTGGTAGAGGTTTCTACTGCAGCCCGAAGTGCTCAGAGCTCCGACGCTTTGGAGTATTTAGCGCCCTGGGCTGTGGTAGAAACCTCTACTGTGGCTTAGTGGGTGGGGCTAGGGGGTCCTAGAATTCTCTGGACTTGTAACTCCTGTTCTTATCTCTCCTGCCCAGTGCAACAAGCTCTAGATTCGATCCTTAGGCCGAATTGTACCTATTTTCCGTGCTGTTCTGTTTTTCTTATTTTCAGAATGCCCTGGGCAAAGATGATGGCTTTGGTTGCAGGTGTTGCTCAGAATGGATTCAATGTCACACACGACTTAGGCGAGTACAAACCTTTAATTTTCTGTGCAAGAGGATCTGGGGCCAAAGGGGCTCATTCTACATAACCCTGTGGTTATCCTTGCCCCAAGGCGGTCAAATGGCCAGATATTAAACTAAACTAAACTAAACCTTAGGTTTGTATACCACGCCATCTCTGCAAGCGTAGAGCTCGGTACGGTTTACAGAGTTAGGATAGAAAGGAACCCCAATGAAGGGTTAAAGGAAAGGAACTAAGAGGGTAGAGAGGGGCCAGGGTAACAGAGAGCGGGAGGTATTAGATTTTTGAGAAGAGCCAAGTTTTCAGGTGTTTGCGGAAAAGTTGAAGGGAGCTAGAATTTCTGAGCGGGGATGTGAGGTTGTTCCAGAGTTCTGTGGTTCTAAAGGGGAGGGATGTTCCTAGTTTTCCTGCGCGGGATATACCTTTTGTAGATGGGAAAGATAGTTTCAATTTTTGGGAGGATCTGGCGGAATCAGGGTTTGAGGAATTCCAAAAGAGTGGAATAACGGGAGGGAGGATGCCGCTGAAGTAAATCTCTTTCCGTTGGGTTGCCAAGAACAAAAGTGGATTCAGAAATGTTAAGGGTTACATGAAGAGAATATTGATCCCCGGTGATCGGCTTAGCCTGACAGAGCAGATCCAGTTGCATTCAGGGATGTGGTCTTGCTTTTTACAGGGAATGCAGTTGGGAGATTGGAATAACACGGGCCCTGCGTACAGTGAGATAAACTCAGAACAGGATGGACCCTTTTGGATAAATGTGGAGCCAGCTGTTTATTCATTGACCTTAACATGGCTCTTCTGTTTCCTGATTTACAGCTCAGGCTATTACTGACGTCAAGGACCGGAACGTCTCTGAGAGATTTCATGAGACCTTCTTTCCAGGCGGTCAGCTGTTATCACCTGGAACGGTCATGAAGCGCCCAGACCTGGCAGCCATCTTTAAGTCTGTTAGTTCCGAGGGGGTTTCGGCCTTTTACAGCAGTAACCTGACTCAAGAGATGATAGCAGAGGTGAGAAGTGTTGTTTGCCTTTTTTGCTGCTTCTGATGCTTTAAAGTTTATTATTTATACCTTAAGGCAGCAACTCACAGACCTCGGCTTTAAATATGATTTTAGTTTAGCATAAGAAAATAGTCATCTTAGTCCACGCGGATGGGGGGTAGTGTTCCGACATAGAGCTACGTTTCGCCCAAAAAGCTGAATCAAGGACATTCCCCCTTAGCCCGACAGTCCCATGTTTCCCGCGTCACTATCCCCCTCTTCTATGGGCTTCGGGGCCGTTACCGCGCGGCAGCCACTAGCGCGGTTTTGTAGAAGAAGGGGTATGTTTAAAAACAGAAAACCCAGTGACGCGGGAAACATGAGACTGTCGGACTAAGGGGGAATGTCCTTGATACAGCCTTTTGGGCGAAACGTAGCTCTATGTCGGAACACTACCCCCCATCCGCGTGGACTAAGATGACTATTTTCTTATACTAAACTAAAACCATATTTAAAAGTATATTTATAATTACACTATTTGGAGACCGATGACGATTTTGGTGCAGATATGCTGCGTGTGAACGTTTAAATTCATGCAGTGGCACCGCCGAGGTCTGTGAGTTGCTGCCTTAAGGTATAAATAATAAGCTTTAATGGTATTTACCTTAAGTGAAGTTTAAAGAAAGTTTAATGCCTGAAATACAGTTGTGATATGATATGCCTGAGGCAGGCATTTGCCAAAACATGGCCCATGTCGACTCCTCGTCTTTTTACACCGGTTCTTTCCTCTGTCACTCAAGCTTGTCCCTAGACATCTCAATTAAAATTGATCATATACTGTATATATTTCTGTCTAAGAAAGTTTAGGGGACAATAGCCAGCTGGCAGTGCTCCGTGTTTTGCTGCCTGACACCGACTTTGGCATGGAATTTCTGGGTTTGTGGAGCTGGCTACAACATTAAGGCCTGGATTCCCTAAATGGTGCCGTGGTCAGTGGCCACCTTAAAAGTGACTGCCGATCAGGTGTCAATCATACGGTGGCACAGTTTAGAGCGGTGTCCTGCAAGCTTTTTCGAGCCACGGCACACTAAATGTAGTGGCCGCGGCTCGAGGCATCTGGAAGTGTGTGGACATCGCCATGATGATATCACCGCATCGACCTCTGTGCACGTGCAAAGGCCCTCCAGATGGGCCCTGAGACCCCAGTGAAGGGTGCAAGCAGGGAAGAGGGCCAGAGAGAAGGAGAGGCGCTGATTGCCCACAGGACGTACCTCTCACCGCAAGAGGCAAGTCCTGGAGGCAGACAGCCAGCGCCTCTCCTTCTCCCCAGTGTGCTGTGGCACCCTCAGGAGGCACACAGTTTGCGATACACAGGTCTAGAGAAACACGCTTCTGGCAAAGGTAGGTCAGGTTTTCAAGGCCTACATTTCTGGCGCCTATCTTTGAAGAGAATTTCCATCTACATAGGCGCTTTATGGACCCTAAATCCCGCCCCCCCCCCCCCATCTCGTAAAGTCTTCTGTTCTTCACCAGCAATGAGTAGGGTCTCCTACCTGCTTCTCATACCAGCTTAAGCCTGCCCTCTGGCGTACCTTCTTGATCCTGCAAACAGGAAGTTACATCAGAGGAAGGGGTTGGGCCAGCGTGAGCAGCGGTGAAGAGTTCCTGCTCATTGCTGGCAAAAACTTTAAGGGGCACCTGGGAGGTGCATTTAAGACAGGCTTACCAGATGTCTGCATTTCCCCGGCCATTCCCTCCTTTTCCCGGCACTTTGGGTTTTGAAAAGCTTCCAGCTAGCAGCGACGTCGGGATGGCATCTGCACATGTGTGGATGCATCACGGTGACATCACGCGAATGCATGCATATGTGTGATGTCATCACGTCACACCAGCCTAGGCACAGGTGCCTTTCCAACAAACAAACAGGTTGAGGGGGTGGAACAGAGCATGACTGGGCGGGGCCTGGGGATGCGGCCACAGGTCCAGAATTTTGTTCCGGAAAATCTGGTAACCCTAATTTGAGAGAACCCCCACTGCCAAGGTAGGGTAGGAGAGATGCTGACACCTCTATAAATATACTATAATCATATAAAGAAACCGGTATGGAGTATTTCCAAATCGTTTCAATGAATTATGAGGATGCCTCAGCCCCACCACTCCACCGCGGCGAGATTTATGTGGCACTTCATCATTGGCCGCTCATAGTCATTTTAAATCTGCTAGTCTTGTTTTTTAATTCTTTTTTTGTATCTTTTTTATGTAATGTAATTTATTTCTTATATACCGCTACATCCGTTAAGTTCTAAGCGGTTTACAGAAAATTTACATTAAAATTATAAGTAAGAAAAGGTACTTAGAAATTCCCTTACTGTCCCGAAGGCTCACAATCTAACTAAAGTACCTGGAGAGTAATAAAGAAGTGAAAAGTAGAGATAGAGGAAAAATAATCAAGTAAACATTCTAACAAGACTGTTTTGAACTAAGTACTTTGGAAGGTAGAAGAGAGGAGAGTAAGGAACAGATGCAGAAGGAGGAACCGTTAGACAAAAGAATTCTGGTGAATTTTAAATGATAGAAATAGAACAAAACAAAAACAAGTGGCAAAATAATGAATAAGATTAAAAATAATTCATAAACTGGAAAAAAATAAAACATTATTTTCAATCCACTGTTTCAGCTTCGGTGATGAAGTGGAGCAAGTAAGTTTTGGAGGAATGATGACGTTCCCAAAGAAAGGACTTCTTTAGGGATGAGGTTTGTTTGATAGATCTAGGATGCCCACGTCTCCTCCCCTGCGATGGTCTTCTCCATGCTATCTTCCCCATGTCACATTGCCCGTGCTTCAGCCGCTATCCTGAACGGCTGCTCCAAGGAGACTGCCCTAGATCTTAGCTGTAAGAATCAAATGTACTTAATTGTACTTAGCTTTAAGTAGCATAGCTAAATCCAGCCAACGCCGGGGAGTCTACTCTAGACACTGAATGAGTCGGATGACACGCTGCACCTCGGGAGACCCTTGACACTGCGCCTGTATGGTGCGAAACATGTTGGGTTAAAATCCCCCGGCGTTGGCTGGATTTAGCTATGCTACTTAAAGCTAAGTACAATTAAGTACATTTGATTCTTACAGCTAAGATGGTTTTATAGGTACACATAAAAAAGATACAAAAAAAGAATTAAAAAACAAGACTAGCAGATTTAAAATGACTATGAGCGGCCAATGATGAAGTGCCACATAAATCTCGCCGCAGTTAAGAGCTAGCACAGCGGTGGAGTGGTGGGGCTGAGGCATACTCATAATTCATTGAAACGATTTGGAAATACTCCATACCGGTTTCTTTATGTGATTATAGTACATTTAGAGATTTGATCCCGGTAAACTAATATAAGAAGATAGCCATTTTCTCAGAGACCTCTATAAATATAGCACCTGGGCACTCCACTCGCCACCCCCCTCTTTTGCTACACCAATCTCATACTTCTCTCACCGTGTGTTCTGTTCATCAGGTTCATGCCTATGGAGGCGTGTTAAGTGAGGACGATTTCAGCAACTACAGCGTCCTGGTGGAGAAACCTCTTCAAGGATTATATCACGGTAACAACAAGTGCTTGCCACGTAGCGTCAGCTCTGTCTAAACTTACACCGCCAGGCTGAGAGAAACCTGTTTGGAAAATCATTTTGTCACACACAAGGCTCTGGCTAGGGCAAATCGTTTTCAGAGGTGGGAGGGGAGGGTGAGGAGGCCAAGATCACGCAGGACTCTCATTGTGAAAGTTTCCCAATCCTCTAGAAACAGAAAATCTGGTAAGAAGTTAAAAAAGTGACCTATGTGCCTTTACAAAATGGGTTACCATATGGCTCCAGAAAAAGGAGGATGGATTGAGACATCCGGGTTTTACTTCGACCGAAGGCAGTGGAGGTAAGGAGGACTTCTGGGCTTTATTTATATTGAAAGCAATGGATGTCTCAAGCCGTCCTCTTTTTTCTGGAGCCATAGGTTAACCCTACTCCCAAGCCGTATCAACACTCACATTTACATTTTATATAGGTGATACGGAATCTTTGGGATTCATTGGTTGCCAGTTCACCTTAGAATTAAATTGAAATGCGCTAGTATAATTTTGAAAGTTATGCATGGTATCTTGACATCGTTAGTAGCTATCTCATTTAATTCCTTACGACCTACAAGTTCAAATGTTTACAGATATCCCTTCTGTTCAGGGTGTTAAAGCTATGGGATATCTCTCTCGATCTTTTGCATGTATAATATTTGGAACGAATTTCCTTATGAGATTAGATCTCTTATCTCTCTTCATCTATTTAGGAAATCCCTGAAAACCTATCTTTTTCCAACAAGCTCTAGATGAATACAAAAATTTGATTTTATTTAATATCACGGTGGGCCAATTAATTCCGTTTTCTTGTCTGTTCTATTGTTTTCCCTTTACATCAATAATGTAGACCGAGTTTAGCCCCAGTACTTTGGGATGATTCGGTTTATAGACCGAAGGATTGGACTGGATTCTGGAATGTTGCTACGTTCTGGGTTTCTACCAGGTACTTGTGGCCTGGATTAGCCACTGTGGAAAGAGGAGACTGGGCCCAATGGACCCTTGGTCTGACCCAGGATGGTTAGTCTTGTGTTCTTCTACGCTTATTGAAGCAATGTGTTGATGCCTACGAGTCATCTGCCATGAGCCTTGAGATATCAAAATCAAAGCCATCCTGTGATTCCCCCTCTCACAAGAGCACGTGAGAGGCTCAACCTTTTTCTTTTTGACGCTTGTTGAACTGCTTGCCTCACTATGGAAAGTTGTTTGAATCTTTATTTAAGAAGAACTTAAAGACTTTCTTTTTTCAATAGTTCCGATCTTTTTGCATGAGCTTTATGGGAACGACCCTTCCCTCTTCTTTTTCAGACCACCTTGTCTTCACGCCCCCTCCTCCACACGCAGGTGCTGCGCTAATTGTAGCTCTCAACATTCTGCAGGGGTTTAACATCAGCCAGAACTCCTCAGAGCGTCTGCACTTGGTAACTGAGGTAAGGTGGGTAGAGAGGCATCTGGTCCAGTTACAAAGATCACACAAAGTAAAACCATGCATCAAGAGAAGAAGCAAGGAGAGATGCTGGACACCTTGGAGGGGGAGGGAAGAAGTTAACTTGACCATCTCAGGGAGGGGGGGCAAGGGTAAGGTGGGCACAGGAATGGAGAGTAGGGGAGATGCTGTACTGTAGAAGGGGCATGGCTGAAAGTTTGCAAAGGGCATGAGATACCCTTGGACCAACACTGAAAATAGCACTTTCCAAAAATACTAGGACTAGGGGGCATGTGATGATGCTACTAAGTAGCAGATTTAAAACAAACCGGAGAAAATATTTCTTCACATAACGTGTAATTAAACTCTGGAATTTGTTGCTGGAGAATGTGGTGAAATCAGTTAGCTTAGCGGGGTTTAAAAAAGGCTTGGATAATTTTCTAAAAGAGAAGTCCTTTGGCCATTATTGAGATGGCTTGGGGAAATCCACTGCTTATTCCTAGGATAAGCAGCATAAAATCGTTTTTACTAGTTTGAATCTAGCTTAGGTACTTGGGACCTGGGTTGGCCACTGTTGGAAACAGGATAGTGGGCTCGATGGACCTTCAGTCTGTCCCAGTATGACAATTCTTATGTTCTTAGGTCCTGGGCTCTTCACCTCATCCACATTGTAACTGTAGATCACTTGGTAATGAAGTGACTTGTCTATGTATATTATCCAGCGGAGCCTCATGTCAGAGTTGACACAGCTTCTGTATTCAGTAATGTAATAATAATGAAAGACAATATATAAAATTAGCATTGAAATAACAGGTGATTCAGTCGTGTTTCATGACAGGTATCAAATGTGCAAATATGTGCATTTAATTCTGTAACAGCAACCAAAAAAAAAAATACAGCTAAGTAAGGGCTCATCTGAGAGTCCTGGTTCGCTAAGGCTCTTCTACCATTACATGGGAAGCTGCTCAAGAATCCAGCTGGCTGCATTTTCTTTGCCAAAAGGCTACTTTACGGAGAGGGTGGTGGATGCCTGGAATGCGCTCCCGAGAGAGGTGGTGGAGAGGAAAACTGTGACTGAGTTCAAAGAAGCGTGGGATGAACACAGAAGATTTAGAATCAGAAAATAAGATTAAATATTGAACTAAGGCCAGTTCTGCGCAGACTTGTACGGTCTGTGTCTGTGCATGGCCGTTTGGAGGAGGATGGGCTGGGGAGGGCTTCAATGGCTGGGAGGGTGTAGATGGGCTGGAGTAGGTTTTGACAGAGATTTTGGCACAGTACCGGGTAAAGCTTTGGATTCTTGCCCAGAAATAGCTAAGAAAAAAAAATTTAAATTGAATCAGGTTGGGCAGACTGGATGGACCATTCAGGTCTTTATCTGCCCTCATCTACTATGTTACTAATGCTCTTTCCATATTTTGCCATTTACATCATGTAGACTTTGAAAATAGCCCTTGCTATGGCGAGCAGTCTTGGAGACCCCATCTTCAATTCGACTATATCTGACTCTGTGGAGATGATGCTGAGGTAGGTTGTAGGAGTGGTCACAGGTTTAATAAATTGATTAAAAATGATTGCACGCAGAGAAAACTTGCATGCTACGAAACTCCCTTCCCCTGGCACGCCTATGACTGACACCATGACTTAACGCTCCTGGTGGTTCTCCACCCCTCCTATCCACCCAGGCCTCTGTCCATGGACTATTCTGTGCTTGTGCTGATCGCTATCACCAGCGACTGATCTCATGTAAATTTGGCAGACCTCCTTGAACCTCATTTGCATGCACAGTTCTTCGAGAATGACTCGTGTTTTTTTGAATCGTTAGTTTTACGGCTGCTACAGTGACCCATCGGATTTTACCGGCAATATTAGAGAATCCGGCTCTGAGTGTTTTGTAAATTTTGTGTAGTCTGGATCGGGTTAAGTACCATGAAACTGTTTTGTACCAGACTAACAGATATTAAGCCCTTGGTGATTGATATATAAATTTATTTATTTAAAAATATATATCCCACACTATCTAAAATCGATAAAGCATCCAAAATTTTAAAGCAATTAAACAATACAAATTAAAAGCTCCTTTCATCAAGCAGCGGTAGAGCCTTTGACCACGAATCAGCGAGGTAAATGTTCTGACGCGCATAGGAATTTATCTCGCTGGCTTGCGGTCAAAGGCTCTACCGCTGCTTGATAAAAGCAGCTCTAAATTACATAACAAGAGGGAGGAAACAAAAAAAGATAAAATTATAAAACAATCCATTTGACATCTAGCGGAATTAGAAAAGGTTCAAAGAAGAGCGACCAAAATAATACAGGGATGAAATTTCTGAGGAAAGGCTTCAGCTTGGAAAAGAGATGGATATGATTGAGGTCTACAAAATCCTGAGTGGAGAAGAATAGGGAAGTACAAAAATCAGGGGACACTCAATTAAATTACATGGAAATACTTTTATTGTTAATTATATTTATTGATTTTTAAATCATACAATCAAGAATAACTTGTACAGAAAGCAAGATTAGTAATTTACATAAAGCAAGAAATAATTCAGTAGCAATAAGATCATTTATAACTAATATGCTCAAGTCCTCAAATTATAGGATCCAAGATTCTTAGCTAGAACAAAAGAAAAGAATTGAACAAAAGTACATTCTTATACTTAGAATTGGCTATAGGGCTGATTGCAGGGAATAATTAATAATCTTAGGGCTTACGATTTTTGCCTCCAAACGGGAGAGCGCTAAAAAAGAAGTCAACTGGTTAGGCTCAAAGAAAACATACATGGAAATACTTTTAAAATAAATAGGAGGAAATATTTTGTCGCTCAAAGAATAGTTAAGCTGTGGGACTCATTACCAGAGGATGTATTAACAGTGGTTAGCCCATCTGGGTTTAAAAAAGGTTTGGACAAGTTCCTGGAAGAAAAGTCCATAGTCTGCTATCGAGACAGACATGGGGGAAGCCACTGAGATCAGTAGCATGGAATGTTGCTGCTCTTTGGGGTTCTGGAATCCGCATGGAATGTTGCTACGCTTTGGGGGTTCCGCATGGAATGTTGCTACTCTTTGGGGTTCTTCCAGGTACTTGTGTCCTGGATTGGCCACTGGAAACAGGAGACTGGCCTAGATGGACCATTGGTCTGATCCAGTATGGCTTTTCAGATGTTCTTAAGTTCTTACGACTGTGAACATTTTATATCAAGATCAAAACTATCGAAAGTGAAATTAAAAATATCATGCACTCAGTATACCTTCAAAACCTCCAAAAAGAAACACCGTATAATTGGTAACAGGGTCTACCTCTGTTGGCAACGCATTCAAAGTGATAGGGCTGATCTCATAAGAAACGGAAGAATGATACGAATTGAACCGACTCAAGTTAAAAGAATGCATTTCCGACAAATTCTTACTACCCGGGCGAAGTGATCTCAAAGGACTAGGGGGTGTTATTAGCTCCTAAATGCAGTGATATTTAGGCCACCGTGGTTTACATGGCAATGAGATGGAAAACATGCAAATGCATGTAAAGCAGTTCATTACTGTGGAAGATGTAATGTAATGTAATGTAATGTAATTTATTTCTTATATACCGCTACATCCGTTAGGTTCTAAGCGGTTTACAGAAAATATACATTAAGATTAGAAATAAGAAAGGTACTTGAAAAATTCCCTTACTGTCCCGAAGGCTCACAATCTAACTAAAGTACCTGGAGGGTAATAGAGAAGTGAAAAGTAGAGTTAGAGGAAAAATAAAAATAAAATAAACATTTTAACAAGACAGCATTGATCTAAATACTTTGGAAGGTAGAAGAGAGGAGAGAAAGGAATAGAAGCAGAAGGGGGAGCCGTTGAACAGTAGAATTCTGGAGAAATTTAAATGAAAGAAATAGAACAAAACAAAGACAAAAGGCAAAACAATAGATAAGATTAAAGATAAATCATAAGCTGGAAAGAAAAATAAAATAAAACTTTGTCTTCAATCCACGGTTTCAGCGTCACATTCCTGGCAGGTTCGGGTCTGTGGGTTCTTGGTGGTTGCGGATGGACCCGCTGCTGCTTAGGTGTAAAAGCAGTTGTTTTCCCAATGCTGCTGATATTTAAAAGCAGGCAGATTGATCTCTCCAACAAATTGTATGATGAAGAGCATATACGTCTGGCTGGTTTGGGACAAAAGCTCTCGATAGTGGCGGCTGGTCTTGATGCTGCTTAGGTGTAAAAGCAGTTGATCTCCTACTTCTGATGATATTTAAAAGCAAGCATATTGATTTTTCCAACGGAATGCTGGGGGAAGAGCTTACTTGTCTGCTCCTAAGCCTTGTTCCTGTACTTTGTAGTAAATTGAAGACAAGCTTCTTGCAACAGCTGATTAACAACTCTCAGGACTTCCCTTCTGACCACTACCTGCCCTACTATCCCCTGGAGGACGGTGCTGCTGCCAGTCAGGTTCTCGTCATGGGACCTGATGACTTCCTGGTTGCAGTGGTAAGGTAAGGAGATGCTCGGATCTTATTTGGGGGAGGAAAGAGACTTCATGACCAGCATTTAAACGATGACCCATTAAAAACGCGCAGGACAATTACGCGCATGACATATGCACGTGACCCCAAAACGCACTGGACAAACGCATGCACCAACAAATTTGTGTGCGGTGACTCGTCAAAAACATACAGACAATTATGCACAAATCAATTACGTGCGTTTGCCGTGCACGCATTTGTCCTGCGCTCATATGTCAGTGCATGCATTTGACGGCGTACCATTTAAACACAGGTTACCCCTCACTTAGGCGTGCTGGACATCCAAGAAAGGTTCATCTTTGAACTGTGCGTTTTTGGTTCCTAGAAAAGTATTCTTCAATCAGGTTGTTGTTTTTTTTAATGGTTTGGGATTGTATCTTGAGCCGATGGCAGTTCTAGCAATTTCTGTGTCTCTTTGTAGCTCCTTGAACCGCCCTTTTGGTAGCGGGATAATGACGTCCTCGGGTGTCCTTCTCAACAGTCAGATGATGGACTTTTCTTGGCCAAATAAAACAACGAACCACACTGTTGTTAACCCAGTAAGTTCCTGCCTTCTCAACCGGCACGACAAGATCTACAGAGATACGGGGTGTGGGGAGGGATGGCTCGTGTGTGGCATGGCGGAGAGGTTCCGGCACCCCCACCGGCCGGCATGGTGCCCCCACCCCCTTACTGCACCACTGCATGAGAGATTTGCCCGCACTGACTCCACTGCGGTAGCATCCATTTCTAGCCACACTGACTTTTGAAGGTTAAGCGGCTTATCCGTTTGTCTAGCGCTGCAAGGCGTAAACAGCGCTGCACAATAAACATGTACTAGACAATGCCTGCTCAACGGAGCTTACAATCTAATTATAACAGACATGCAGGACAAATAGGAGTTGATGAATGATAAAACAGACATGGGTATCTTACTAGGGAGTGGGAAATAGGAGTTCAAAGCAGCCTCGAGGAAGTGGGCTTTTAGCTTGGATTTCAATACTGCTCGAGAAAGAGCCTGATGTAATGACTCAGACAGTCTGTTCCAGGCATACAGTGCTGCAAGATAGAAAGGGGGGAGTCTGCAGTTGGCAGAGGAGGAGAAGGGTGCACACAAGAGAGACTTAGCCGATGAACGGAGTTCACAGGGTGGCAGGAGAGTGAGGTTCTAAGTTAAATTAAACAAAAGTAGCTTATTGTTTAGAAGAAAGAGCAGGGTTTAAATTATGGAAGACCCAGGTTACTGGAGTCTTTTCTCTTACTAACAATGGCTTTAGTAGCACTGCAGGACCGAAGTAAAATGTGAAAGTGCTGCTCTCCTGAAGACTGTATTTTGTACCTCTTGTTACAGGCAAACGTGATCCAGCCAGGGAAGAGGCCCATGTCTTTCCTGTTGCCCACCATCGTACGGCCAGCGCAGGGGCTGTGTGGCACATATCTCTCCCTGGGGGGCTCCAGTGGCGACAGAGCATTGAGCGGTATCACACAGGTCAGCCATTTTGGGGGTTATGTCATAACGGGGTACTTGTGGGAAAGGCCCAAAAGTTCCCACCTTTTTACACAGGTAACACTGGTGCCTATGTGCCTTTATAAACTAGAACTGTCTCTTTTAATGCACAATTACAAATACACACCTGCAATCAAGGAAAGGATTATCCGGAACAGAAATGTTCTTTATTATAGTAATTCTACCTCAAAGCTCTCGGGATATATTAATGTTTTTTTAAACTTTTCTTTGAAGGCTTCAGCGGTGCCACATAGAGTTTAGTTGTTTCAAGTTTATTAAAAATTTTGTTATACCGCTTATACAAATTTCTAGGCGGTGTACAGCAATAATAAAAAGGGGAAATCATTAAAAATAACACAAACGAAAAACCACTGAAGACCGAAAAGTAAACTCCACACAAATAGGAAAAAGGGAAGAACTACAATATTTAAAATAAAGCACACTTAAGGGGAAAAAACAGTAGGAAGGGAAAGACTGACAATTTTTTCATTGCACTAAGGTTTAAACCCCCACCTCATCATTAGCCTTTATAACTCTCACTGATCGAAACATTCAAGATAATGAAGGGAACAGACTTAGTAGATAAAGACAGGTTGTTCACCCCCTCCAAGGTAGAGAAAACGAGAGGACACTCTCTAAAGTTAAAGGGGATAGATTCCGTAAAAACGTAAGGAAGTTCTTCTTCGCCCAGAGAGTGGCGGAAAATTGGAACGCTCTTCCGGAGTCTGTCATAGGGGAAAACACCCTCCAGGGATTCAAGACAAAGATAGACAAGTCCCTGCTGAACTGGAACGTACGCAGGTAGGCCTGGTCTCAGTTGGGGCGCTGGTCTTTGACCTAGGGGCCACCGCATGAGCGGACTTCTGGGTACGATGGACCACTGGTCTGACCCAGCAGCGGCAATTCTTATGTTCTCATGTTTTATATATTGTATACCAAACACTCATGCTTTAAGTTTCCAAGTTTATTAAAAATCTGATAAAACGCTTATATAATTTCTAAGCGATTTACATTAAAGTAAATGATACATACAAAGAAGACATATAAACAATACTTATGTTAATACTGGCTTACAAGAGACACCAGGAAAAAATGGGGATAACTACAGTTTTTAAAAGCAAAGAGATATTCAAGGTAAACAGATTAAGGGAGGGAAGGGTTAATAGCCTTATAAGGCTAGTTTCTGGTATTTTAAAGAGTCTATCTATCTATCAACCATTTCAGAACCTTCTTATAAATTTATATTACACTTCTCCCTCCGTATTCGCGGTTTCAGCAATTACGGTTTTTAGCTTGCTGGCTCCTCCCCCCCAAAATTACATCAGCTTGCATAGAGAAATCGCCAATTCCCGGCACTTTCTTCACCGTGTTTTGCCTCTCCTTCCGGAACAGGCCAGGTCTCCCACCATGTTATTCGCGATTTCGCCATAGTCATGATAGTTTTTAATAGAAAACAGCGAATAACATATGAAAAAGTTATTTAGGGTTTTTCTGTATTTGCGGTTCTGTTAACCCCCTATCGCAGCGAATGCGGAGGGAGAAGTGTAAACTTCTTTAAGTGGCTTATCTCAAAATTGTGTGTCCGTCCGCCAGGGGGAACATGTCCAACATTATTTTGCCAAAAAGACGGCTTTATCAAGGACTTCCCCTACTCCTGACGTGAACCACCATTTGCCCCAGCTTTTTTCGCGGCAGGAGTAGGGGAAGTCCTTGATAAAGCTGTCTTTTTGGCAAAACGTGTCGGACATGTTCCTCCTGGCTGACGGACATACAATTTTGAACCTTCCACACCCAGTAGGCAGTTACTGCTGGTTAACTGCTGAGAACAGCTACAAATGTACCGATATACAAAATGTGCAGTTTGATATTGTATATTTGATAAACTACATGCGTAAATTCTGACTCTGTCATGCTCCACTCCAGAAGACACACTGAATGTGTACGAGGGGCTGCTGAAAAATTCTCAGCCCAACCAACCAAATTTCTAAATGTAGCCACTGTAGCTGAAAAGAGCGCTATCTTATTTTGTTAAGAGCCAATTTGCAAAAACAAAATTCTGTGTTTTGACCTTGTTTCAGATCATTCTCTTCTTGGCTGGGCTGAGAACGTTTCAGCACCCCCCTTGCAGTGTGAGGAGTTTCAGTGTCTGGTAACCAGAGCTGAGATTGTGATGTCATAATGCCTCATTCCACCAATAAGAGCCAACCTCATCAGTGATGTCACAATGGCTTGATTATATAGTTGAGGGGGGGCATGAAAAGTTCTCAGCTCAACCAATCAACTTCCTCAATTCTGAGCGTTATTTTGCCGCTGTAGCTGAACGAGCATTATCTTATTCCGTTAAGTGCCAATTTGCAAAAACCTTGTTTCAGATCATTGATTGAACCGTATCCACGTTGGTCTGAGAACTTTCCAGCAGCCCCTCATAGTGTGAACAGATTCAGTCTCTGGTAACCAGAACTGAGATTATGATGTCATAATGCCTCATTCCACCAATAAGAGCCAACCTCATCAGTGATGTCACAATGGTTTGGCTCACTTTTATTATATAGTTGAGGGGGGCATGAAAAGTTCTCAACACAACCCACCAACTTCCTCAATTCTGAGCGTTATTTTGCCGCTGTAGCTGAAAAGAGCGTTATCTTATTTCGTTAAGTGCCAATTTGCAAAAATCTTGTTTCAGATAATTGATTGAACCGTATCCACGTCATTCTCTGCTGAGAACTTTCCAGCAGCCCCTCATAGTGTGAACAGATTCAGTCTCTGGTAACCAGAGCTGAGATTGTGATGTCATAATGCCTCATTCTACCAATAAGAGCCAACCTCATCAGTGATGTCACAATGGCTTGATTGTCCTAGACTTGGCTCACTTTTATTATATAGTTGAGGGGGGCATGAAAAGTTCTCAGCTCAACCAACCAACTTCCTCAATTCTGAGCGTTATTTTGCCGCTGTAGCTGAAAAGAGCGTTATCTTATTTCGTTAAGTGCCAATTTGCAAAAACCTTGTTTCAGATCATTGATTGAACCGTATCCATGTCATTCTCTTCTTGGTTGGGGCTGAGGACTTTTCAGCACCCCCTTGTACAAACTATACATGACCTTGCCATTCCAAGCCCTTTTATACGCTGAGCAGTTTTATAAAAATCATTATATGTGTATAAAATTGCCCCCGAATGCTCTCAATGACTTACTGAAAAGTGACGAGATGTTGTTCATTCTTTCTAGGTTTTACTGAACGTTTTGACATTTAACAAGAACCTGAGTCACAGTCTGTCCCTGGGTCGACTGCATCCCGACCTCGAGTCAAACATTCTGCAAGTGGACAGTAAGTATTCAGAACATCCCTCACAAAGGCCTTCGAGCTAGGGTAGAGTCATTTTGGGCCCAGAAGCAGTAATAACAAGACACAGCAATGCCAGTCAAGCATGAAGACAGGATTACTTACACCGGGCCTGCATGTGTGCCCTACACCCTCTGGGAAAAATATGCAAAACTTTGTGGGGGAAATTCTATAACCAGTGCCTAAAGACAGGGTTGAAGCGCCTACCGACGCCTAAATAAAAGGCGGCTAAAATGGCCACTGGAATCGCGGCTAAGAAGCCGCTTTAGGCCATGGAACGCCAAAATCAGTGTGGCCAAACCCCAAAGTGGCGTGGGCAATCTGAAGCGGCTACCCGGGCATAAATCACGCCACGATAGGCGGCTGAAATGTAGGCCTGGGAAACCCTGGGGATCTTCTTTTAAATTTTAGTAAAACAAAGTATCTCAAGGAGATATTAGGGGTCACTAATTCTGACACCGTGATGTTCTCTAACTTCTTTTATATACCTCAAAAGAAAAAAATTTCCAGTAGAAGGGGGAATGGATCAATTGAGTACTGTAGAGGTAGATTTAACGAAATTTCTTGAAGATTCTCAAGATCTGATCCAAACCCGGGCTACTTTGTTAATTACCTGTGTAAATGAGTTAGATAAAACTTTAATGTTGAAGTTGTACTTCCAGAATAGAGAGGCTAAATTCTGTGGTGACAAGGTCTTAATGTTTCCCGATGTGGCAAGGGCTACTCAGTATAGGAGGAAAGCCTTTTTGGCTTTACGTCCTAAAGTTCTTGAAATAGGTGCAACTTTTTTTTCTTAAATTTCCATGTAAATGCATCCTGCATGTTCAAGACAAAGATTATGTGTTTTGGGAACCCTCTCAATTAGAACTTTTTCTTAAAGGACTAGTTATTAGCTTCCCTTAGTGGGGGGGGGGGGGGGTTATAATATAGCGTCCTAAGAGGTATATAGGTTTTTGAAGGGGGGTAAGTTTGTTTCCCTCCCTCTATACCTATTTTGAATTATGAGATGTCTTCCTTCATTTGTGAGCTAGATGGATTTTTGCCTCAAGGGGTAAATTTGGTTTTTGGATAGCGTATAATTTCTTTGTAATCCATATCTTATTATGTTTGAATGGATGTAATAATGTTGAAAATACTTAATAAAAAAAAAAAATTTTTTTTAGTAAAACAATATCAGCTTTCTGCCTCTCTAATTTTGCTGCAGAAGGAGTTTTTAGGGATCTAACCAAACCCTTTAATGTTGTGTCACCATATAGGTAAATTCCTTCCTGAAGGTATTCAAAATCTCGAAGCCAGAGGTTACCAGGTACAAAAAGTTGACACACTTTCATTGGTCCATGGAGCAAGGAGAAACAATGACGTCATCATTGGAGTCAAAGACCCAAGAAGTCCCGATGCAGCTGCTATGACTATATTATAGCTTTCACGTATTCACTGAGTAATGTGTCCCACCAAATAGAGAGAAGCCCCATTTACCTATTTGCAACAGCATTTTCCGCTTCAAAGGGACAATTCTATAACAAAAGGGCAAATAATGACATGCCTAATGTCTGGACTCATAGCATATATGTGCACAGCTGCCAAAATTCCACCTAAGCGCTGTTCTGAAAATGCCCGCTTAACTTACACAGGGGTCCTTTGACTAAGCTGCATGCGCATACCACAACTTAAAATGGCAAATTCTGGGACGTGTGCTAAGAAATATTTTTTTATTTTTGTATGGGAGCAGAGAGTGAGTATTTCTTGGCCAGTCGTTTATCGCACGCCAACTGATTAGCATAGGATTACTGCGTCAGCCCTTTCCACCTACAAAATAGGTATCAGTAAGAATTTTTTAAAAAATGGTCTGCATGCCAATTGCGACGTTAGTGCATGGCTTATTAATTTAAAAAAAAAAAATCAGCCATTTTACTGCTGCAGTAAATACGGCCTTAGCGCCTGGGATAAACCTGCATAAGGGTGCACTAAGGCCAATTTTTACTGCAGCTTGGAAAAAAGGACCCAATAGTGCAAATTTGCAAGTGGTGCCAACTCATGGGCGGCATGCCAGCACTTACACCAGTTCTATGGCTGGCATTAACCTCTGGATGCCTGAAATCGCAGGTGATCCTAGGATCCACAGGCGAATAAAATTAACAAGCCGTTAACCACTAACAATTGGCCGCTAACGATCAGTTTATTGACTTTAATTGGCACTTATTTGGATGTGCGCGATTCTGTATCTCTCTGTGCCCAAATCCTCTTGCATGCAACCCAAAAGGGGGTGTAGCCATAGGAAGGGCATTCAATGAATTGCTTGCAATGTTACAGAATCTGGGGGAAGCGTGCCAGGAGTTGTACCTAGTTTCAGCTGGCATAAGTCCTTGACACAAAGCTGGGTGTGAGAATCCCCAATAAGCGCTAATCCATAAAGAACGCTCATCCCGGATCACTCTTTATAGAATAGCGCCAAGTGCTGATTTTTCCCAGCCACCTATTTTTCGGCGCCGTTTCCTGAATCCGGCCCTAAATTGTAAGCGCTTGGACATCTAATTAAGCTCGTATTTTATACAGGGAAGGAAGTACCTAGGTTCCTTTCTAGAATAGGATTTGGCAGTGGCATAGTATGGAGGGCCTGGAGGCAGACCATCCCAGGCGCCATCTTGGTGAGGGCGCTGGCAGCTCTCCGCCCCCCTCCTCACACCACGTTCACATCCTCCCCGCCCCGTAACTCTTTAAATCTTTCCCTGATATATAACATTTTTATTATATCATTATTAATATATTCAATATAATTACCTAAATAGACAAATACCACTCAACTAATAACATACAGAACCCCCAATTCATACAACCAATCTATCATAAAACTTGTATCAGTAGAAAAATACTTGACGTTTCCATGTTGTCACTTAAATCATTCTACTTCCAGCCTGTTCTTATTATAATTCCAATTGATTTGTGCTATATGGTCACTTCCACAATCTGTCCAAATTGTGTCCAAAAATATTGCTCAACACGAGACCGTGTTTCACCGCTAAGGCGTCTTCAGGAGCTTGTTGGATTGAGGCTCCGTCTGTTAGCGGCAAAACACGGTCTTGTGTTGAGCGATATTTTTGGACACAGTCTGTACAGTTTGTGGGGAATGACAACTTCACACACAATTTGGACAGATTGTGGAAGTGACCATATAGCACAAATCAATTGGAATTATAATAAGAACAAGCTGGAAGTAGAATGATTTAAGTGACAACATGGAAACGTCAAGTATTTTTCTACTGATACAAGTTTTATGATAGATTGGTTGTATGAATTGGGGGTTCTGTATGTTATTAGTTGAGTGGTATGTGTTTATTTAGGTATTTATATTGAATAATGATATAATAAAAATGTTATATTTCATATTTATAAATTGAATAGTTTTTCATGGTATATATTATCTAATCAATTGAAGATTAGTGAAACTATTGAATAGAACTGATAAATCCTAGGGTTTATTGTTTAAATCCTTGCCAATGCGAGCAACTTCGAGCTGCTGCCCACGCCAGCCTGGCTTCTCTCTGAAATCACTTCCTGGTCGCAGGGCCAGAAAGTGATGTCAGAGGGAAGGCCAACGCCGGCGTGAGCAGCAGACCAGCCAAGTTGCTCGCGCTGGCAAAGATTTTAAAAGGTACGGGGGGGGAAGGGAGGGTGTGAGTTTGGTGTGGAGGGTGGAGAAGGAGCAAGGGGCATGGAAGAGGGTGAAGAGGAGGGCACGGGGGGGGGGGCAACTCCTACCCTCACCATGCCAATGGACTCTGCCCAGGCGTCCTGTTATAGAATTGTCTTTAGAGCGTCAACACCAGGTGGCACCACTGGTTTGTCACTGTCCCCATTTGATTTTCCAAATAGGCGCATAAACCAGAGAAAGGTGTGTTTAAAAGTCGGAAGAGCAGCACTGCTCACTGTGCTCAGGCACTGCAAGTAGACTGCAAATAGTATTTTACTGATGCCCTTCATAAAGTGGTTTACTCTTTAAAGGTAAACTGCTCAACTACAAGGCGAATAATCAGTTTCAAACTTGACAAACTTCACACACGGTTGAGAGAGGCGCATGCCAGTAACTTAAATTTTATGAAGAACGAGCCTCAGAAATCGAGGCCAGGCAAACTGCTTATCATTATGCAGCACCCACCGGTGAGACATGTTGCCAAAACCAGTGCCAAACCAACCCAATAACAGTAAGAAATCAATGGAGGAAAACTTTTTTTATTACCCTTTTTATTTGATAAATTGTAGTTGCTTTCTTTAGATTTACCCCCTCTTCTACAAAGCCCTTTAAATCTCTGTGGGCTTTGGGGCCGTTAGTGCGACTTTGTAGAAGAGGTCTTTAATGTTTGTAACTTCTTAGGAATGTCTAATTTGATTCGGTTGTTAATCTACTTTTAACTGATATAGCAAAGAGGGAATAACAAGTTATTGTATTAGGAGAACTATAATGGTTCATGATGTTTAATCAGCTAATTTGTGATATTTTTCTAAAAAGTAACAAGAGGAAACTCAACAAGTGAATGGATAGAAAATAATAAAAGCAGAAAGACAGGGAAAAAATGCTTGAGTACCTGAATAAAATCATGAAAACCTCTCCTGGGAGAACGGTATAGAAAATTGAATCAATCAATCAATAAAATTGTTTTGCAACTTGTCTCCCTTTTACAAAACCGTAGTGCACTTTTTAGCGCTGGCTGCGGGGGTAGCAGCTCCATCGCTCAGAGCATCAGAGCTGTAACCGCTGTGGCAGGCGCTAAAAAACACATTACGGTTTTGTCAAAGGGGGGATGATAACAAGTCAGCCCCATTTAAAGATGAATATTAACTCACCCCTCCTTTTAGAAAACCGCAAAAGCCAGTGCGCTGAATGCGCTGTGCTGCTCCCGACGCTCATAGGCACTCTATGAGCGTCGGGAGCAGTGAAGAGCATTCAGTGTGCCTGCAGGTGCTAAAAACCGCTTTCACGGTTTTGAAAAAAAAAAAAGTTGAAAGTTAGATCAACTGATTATTACTCTTTCTGATTATAAATATGCGAGTTTAAAATCTAGGACTGTACCACAGTGGCCAATCCTGGTCACAATTACCTGGCAGAAACCCAAATAGTAACAACATTCTAGAATCTCAAAGAATAGCAAAATTCCGGAATCCCAAATGGTTGCAAAATTCCAAGTGGAATTCCCAAAAAGTAGCAAGATTTTATGTAGAATCTCAAAGACTAAGCAAGATTCCGGAACCCCAAATAGTAGCAACATTCCATGCAACCGATCCAGGGCAAGCCGTGGCTTCCCCCATGTCTTTCTCAACAACAGACTATGGACTTTTCCTCCAGGAAATTGTCCAAACATTTATTAAAACCAGCTACGCTATCCGCCCTTACCACAACCTCTGGCAATGCGTGTAGGTCAGACAGTAATACACATGTGGCAGGAAGAGCCATTTTAGAGGAAAATGGTGGAAAGGTCCATATAGGAAGGATAGCAAGAAGCTCACATCTACATGAGTAGGTGCAAGTACTTGAGAGGGATTGCCATTTTGCAAAGCTATATGTACATTCCCAACGTTGGAATCACTCAGGGGTAGCTATTAAAGTGTGATAAAAGGTACCCTCTTACCACACCTGACTGACCCTCCCCCAGTAACATCTTCTCTTCCATTATTAATGTTCTCCCACCACCCTCCATGAAGGGGGTTACCCTTCCCATCATAACCTTCCCTTAAAGAGGTCACCTATCTGATTTCCTCCCTTCCCTCTATCAGAACACCCCCTTCTGACTCACACTCCTTCCTTCCAATAGAACCCCCTTTTCTGATCTCCAACACTTCTCAAATCCTAGCTTCCAAAACCCCCTCTAAGCCCACCCTAAACCCATTTATCCCCACATATAGGGTAGCTTGAACCCCAGAAGTAGTGCATGAGAGTACTGCTACAGATCTTCAACACTATTCTGAAGCCAGCACCGGATGGGACAGGAGCAGAGGGCGATGCAGTTCCAGGTCTGGGCAGTGGGGAGAGAGTACAGCGGGGGGGGGGGGGGGGGAGAAGTAGATTTTCATCAGGGGGTGGGGCTTGAAAGGGGACTTTTGGGAGCTTGCATCCAGGGATAATAAGAGATCAGAAAAGGTAGGTCTTGTCTGGGAGAGACAGGGGATCATAAGGCAGGCTCTGATCAGAGGGAGAGAGCTCTGATTGGATGGAGGGAGGGAACGATCAGAAGGGTGACATCGTTGGGCGGGGGCAGTGATTGGAGGGAACTTGGGCGTAGAAAATGTGATTGTGGTGGTGTCCAGTAAAGTGCAATAAGAGGACACCTTTTGCTACACCTTACTATAACACCCCTTTGACTTGTTCATGGGAATAGTCAGAGTAAATCCTGATGTTTAGCTGTCAGGATATACACATGCACGTTGTAATTCTGCCAGAGCCATTGGCTTCACCATGTCACCATCCAACATACAAATAGTTCATATAGACAACATGTGTAAAAGCCAGCTTTCTAAATTTATGTAGGTGCCAGTTTTTACAAGAGTATATCAGGAATGGGGCTTCAAAAAGGAGGGCCATAGTGATTTTTTTCTATACTTTCTTACCTTCTTGCCAAAGAGAAGCTCATGGCCTCTTGGATCCAGAGCTGTTGCAAGGGATGAGCAAAAAGGCAGCCACCCTGGGCACCAAGATGGGAGCAGGGGGAGCCACCTCGCCTACCTTGAGCATGCAAGCTGGAAAGGAAAGGGGGGTGCCAAAAGCTGGATCTCTGATAGAACCCAGCAAAGTCTCAAAGAGGGGAAGGAGTGAAGATGATAAATTCACATCTAACTCTAGACTCTAGCGCAGGGAGTGTGTATGTAGAAGCTTGGTTAAACTGATAGCACTGTCATTTTGTTTTCCAGTATTATTAGCAATTTTCTGCCCTGCTGTCCTGGTTTTCAGAACATTCCACTGTATGTCGAATCGAGTCTCAGACGACACAATCTAATCAGTCACTTCTAATATTACTTGGCTTTCTTCCCTGTACAGAAAGAACTCTTGTTTTTTGTAAATTATACATTTCAATTTCTAATGTTATGTGCAATGCAAAGTCTAAAAGCTGCATCCTCAGAGTTACACTTCTTTGAACAAAGTCATCCAGAATGGGCCACATTCTTTTTTAAATATACACGGTGTTTACGAGAATTGTGATTAACAGGGAGAAAAACTAATAAAGACTTATGGCCTTAAAAAAGATATGTAAATACAGTAAAACCTTGGTTTGCAAACATAATTCATTCCAAAAACATGCTTGTAATCCAAAACACTCATATGTCAAAGCGCATTTCTCCTTAAGAAATAATAGAAACGCCACAACCCAAAACCTTTAATACAAAACCATCGGCTCAGATGTGCTGATGTGATGCGTGTATACTGTATATACTCGTATTGCAAGACTTTGCTCGTTTAGAACAGTCACTACACTCCCGCAGTGTCAGAGAGAAAAGAACCATCGTCTCAGTTGTGATGATGTGACGCATGTATACTGTATGTACTTGTACTGCAAGACCTCACTCGTTTTGAATAGTCACTACACTCCCGCAGCGTCAGAGAGAGAAGAACCATCGGCTCAGTTGTGATGATGTGATGCGTGTATACTGTATGTACTTGTACTGCAAGACCTCGCTCGTTTAGAACAGTCACTACACGCCTGCAGAGTCAGAGAGAGAAGAACCATTGGCTCAGTTGTGATGATGTGACGCGTGTGTACTGTATGTACTCGTATTGCAAGACTTTGCTTGTTTATCAAGTTCAAATTTAATAAAATGTTTTACTTGTCTTGCAAAACACTTGCATACCAAGTTACTTGCAATCCAAGGTTTTACTGTACACACATAGGGAGAAACATCAATTTTCTCTGTGATGGAACTATATCAGTCATCCATTATTTGCTTAATTTGTGAAGTGCTCAGACCTGCAAGCATAAGTATTCAGTGTAAAAACCAAACTGAGGTTGCCGTTGGGACCATCATTGCCTTCACTGTCCCGACCGCCGCTGAAAACACTAAAGGATTACTCTTAATACTGAATGTAGTTGAAACTTATCTGATGATCCTTGGCGGTCAGCTGGCTCCCCTGTTCAAATGGCAACCACAGTTGTGAGCTTGCTTGTGCGCTAAAAAGCAAGTCGCCCCCCCCACCCCGACTCGAGTTTCGCTCTCTTCATCGGGAGGGGACATGTAAGGAGATAGCAGAGCAGAAACTGCTGTCCAAAGCAAAGCCGGTTTACTCGTCAGCTTTGCTTTGGACACCGCGGTGATATCATTCTGTCGTATCCGTACATGCGCGGATGCCATCAGGGGGCAGGGCTGGGGGTAGAATGGGGTGTGACACAGGCGGGGGCGGGGCCATGGGTCTGGATTTTCCTTCAGGAAAATCTGGTAACCCTAATCTGGCCCAAAATAATAATAATAATAATAATAACTTTATTTTTCTTTATCCGCCACAATCTTGCGACTTCTAGGCTTTTTACATTCAAGAGAGCTGGACATTCAGCGAGTTACAATATGCAGATAGTCAGAGGAAATACTGAGTACATCAACTTTAAGAATGCGAAAATATAAAATATACATTTCGCTAAGAAATTTCCAAGAGGACCTGTTAGGAAAAGGTCACGAATTACAAAAAATACATCGAAAATTACAATATACAGTTTAAGAATTTTTAGTGGGGGGACATAGAAGAAATATCCCCAATTGCAAAATACAGTTTAATAAGGATTTCAGAGGGGGTATATTGGGAACGAGAAAAGAAAGAAGTGTTCGCTGAAGATTCTGTTTAGGTGATATATTTGTCGAGTAGGTCAGTCTAGCTTTATTAATGTAGTTGTCTAGCCAGTGTTGTTGTTTGTTTGCTTGGTACGCGAAAGTTCTATCCAGAAAGGTTTTGTATTTACAATTGGTAATGCTTGGATATGCAAAAAGATAGTGGTTTCTGGTTTGTCTTATAGGGCTGTAGAATATGAAGTGAGATAGCAAGTACGGAGGAGTTTGAAACATATGCAGGAGAACTTGAAAATTATTCGTGCCTCGACTGACAGCCAGTGCAGTAATTTGTAGTAGGGGGGGGGGGGGGTGACATGGTCGCTCTTTTTTAATCCAAATATCAAGCGGACCGCTGTGTTCTGAATAATTCTAAGTTTCCTCACTGTTTTTTTGGGTATACTCATGTAAACGATATTGCAATAGTCCAGAGTAGAAAGCACTAGTGATTGCACTAGTAATCTGAACGATAATGGCATCACAAGTAATTATCGATGCACCAATTCCCCAAGCGGAAATCTGAAGCTTATACTACATACCTGATTCAGTCATCCTTTTTACCGAGCTGCAGTAAAAAGTTTACAAGTTTATTAAAAATCTGATTGAACGCCTATCTTGAATTCTAGGCTTTTCCTGCCCACTAAGGCCATTTTTACCGCTGCTGGAAAAGGGCCACTTTTTCATCTTTTGAATTAATGGCCATGCACTAGTGTTGCCGTTGGTGTGCGGCCACTAACTACCATTAGCGCATGAGGCCTTACTGCCATCCATTTTTTGGTGGTAAGAGCCCGTGAGCTAATAATTTCATAGTTTGTTAAAATTTTGATTAAATGCTTATCATTGCATTCGAAGCGTTGTACAACTAAAAGCTATATATGCATTGACTGATTTGCGCTCTTACGCCCACTCTCCAACCTAAGTCACGCCCCCTTCAAGAAGAATTCTGAAACACTATTGATGGTTTGTGCACGCACATTTGGAATTTACTGTTGGGTGTCTCAATGCGTTCCGCGTAAGCTCTTTTAAGCACCAGTACGGTAAGAACGCTCTAGTGCTTATGCAACTAAGTAAAAGGATCCCTTACTAACCCCTTCCCCATTTTACGAAGCTGCGTTAGACTTTTTTTTATCGCCGGCTGTAGCAGTATTAGCTCTGACTCTCATAGAAGTCCTATGAGCATCAGAGCTAATTCCGTCATGGCTGACGATAAAAAAGCCTAACATAGCTTCATAAAAGGGGGAGGGGGGAGGTTATTTTCTCATATGAGAAAGCCTCAGCAAATTTAACACATCTCGTAAGTAAAAATAAGGCCTACATGGTTGTCTATGAATTTAATTATTCCTGTTTGTTAGGGGGTTCATAAGACAGCACCATTCATTTCAAAAAAAGGCAGAGCATTGCTCAGGAGAAATATTTGACACTCGATTGTGCTGAAACTCGGGTCTATTTTGCCCTTCCGCACTATGAAGGCTGTTATGAGGAGAAAGCTAACAGTTCACACTCCCCTATTAAGGTGCCATGAGCTTCGATTCGGAGAAGCAAGTAATCAAATCGGCCATCCAGATCCAAAATTCTAACCTGCAGCATATCACTCCTTCTGAAATTAAGTCGCTGTAGCTGCAATGCTCCCTAGTGTGGAGGCAAGAAGGAAAATGAAAAATGCAGGGCCCATCTTGGGCAAATTTGCTTTGAGTCTTTCTCTACCCTTAACTAATTGCAGATAAAAATCAGTGCTCCATTCGTCTTATGCTACTGCCCTATTTACAGTTGCTTTCTGTTGAACCTCGGTATATTATTACACAACTGCCTTGTTTCTTTACAGAATGGTTGTTATTTAAAGCAAAAGGGGGATTGGGATCACATCAATCCATAATTGTGGAATTCACTGGTACTGTATTTGTTATTGCAATGAAATTGTCTGTCCTTGTCCCTTGTTAACACCATTAAGGTTTTTGTACTAAAACTGGTTTTGAAAAATGGAATTGATCTCCTGTGCTACTTTGAGAACTGTTAAGAAAGTGAAGCGTAGCATGATTCCGTGCTTTCTTCCCATCTCCATGAATTTTTGTTTGGCCTCTGTTGCTCTTCTGTAGTTGCATTTAATGGATACACTTTATAGGTCCGATTGCTCCCACGAACAGTCATAATCCATCAGGTTGGTTAAAGATCACCCCAAAACTTTTCCTGGTTTCGTTAAACCCCAGACTTCCCCTCATTTTAAACTAATACTGGCAGCTAAGACACCATTTCAGTTCTGAGTCACTTTGAAGGCGATGCACTGGTGAATGAAATTTGCACACATGGGGCCTTGTGTACCAAAATGCCTGGAAACCTGAAATTCTGTACTCATTCTGCTGCTCCTCAGTATCTCTCCTCTCTTGTCTCTCCCTATTTTACACCCTGGCAACTCCGTTTTCTTGTCAGCACTCTTTTCCTCCACTGCCAACTCCTGACTTTTCCTTCCACTTTGCTGCGCTGTATGCCTGGAACAACCTGCCTGACTCAGTGTGTCGAGCCCCATCTCTGATAGCCTTCAAGTCCAGGCTGAAAGCCCACTTTTTTGAAGCTGTGTTTAAGTCCTATCCTGCCAACTTGTAAAGCGCCCATATCTGTTGTCATTCCCTCTTACTACCCTACCCCCTCCACCTCTTAAGTCCCACATAATGCCCACCTAAATATCATGTATAAATTCACATTTGTCCTCTACAGTATGTTTGACATAATGAGATTGTAAACTCTTTCAAGCAGAGACCATATAGCACTGTGTGTGTCTGGTAGTGCTTTAGAAATAATAAATAGTAGTAACAGTAGTACTTTCATGTATTATAGTCTGTAAAGCCCCCTTTTAGGATGGTTCTTGCAGGTTTTCCATTCCTAATGTTAAACTTTCACACTTAGAATCCTAGTTTGCATAGGGGCTGTACTTAGGAAGTGGGATATCCAGATTGAGATGTGCACAGCTCTCAAGTATTTTACAAAAGGCTCAGTAGCCTTTTGTAAAGTATGATTAAGGACGCCAACAAATATGTGTGTATGTGCTGATATGTACAGTGGGAGCAGTGATTTCAAAAAAAAAGTGGCATCATTCGGCAGCCAAAGCAACAGGAAAAAAAGATGCAAAGGAAAGTGTACAACAGCCGGAAAAATGGATAAAAACATTCACAATCATTATTGGTTAAACAAAACAAGCACTGGACTGTAACATGTATTTTGATGTTCATTATTTTATCTTTGTCCAGTCTACTCCGTAATCTCATTTTGGTTGCTATCACTGCAGAAACCCCCGTTTCACAAAGACAGGGTGTTGGAAATAGAAGCAGGGTTTTCAGTGCTTTTGTGGCGTTCTCAGGATATTCCACCTTGACTTTAATCCAAAATGTGTGGAGATTTGAAGTTTTCTCAGACATACTTTTTTTTTTATTAATTCAATTTGTTTATTTAAGTAATAAAGTAAAGGAAAAAAATTACATCATACAACCAAGAACAGAGGACAGAAAGTGGCATTAGACAATGCGACATTGCAGAAAGCAGAACATCCAAAATGTACAGTAATTAAGGTAATATAAAATCATAGAATTAAAGAGATTGTAAGTATTCGTCAATGGGAATCCAAATATCACGTGTTGGAATTAAACAGTTAGTTCTCCTTTTATCTATAGCATATTGCTCATATCTTTGAATTCTATTTGTTTATATAAAAGACAGACATACTTTTAAGGCCTTTTTCAAAGAAGCTCTCCATTTGTTTTTTACTCATTGTGGGCTTACCGGAAAAAAAAAACACCTTGTGACTGAGAAAAGTGTAGGAAAGAGGCACGGATGAAAGTGGTCACCTTGCAGACTAATGTATTCCATTTTTAAAACTGTTCTATGTGACCAGGCCTTTCTTCTTCTCCACTGCACCTTCACACCAGCAACAGGTCTTTTCTCTCCTCCTCCAGTGCTCCTCTATGCCTCCACACTGTGTGGCTCCAGACTGTGCCCCAGCATTCACTTCTCTTTCATTTCCAGAGTTCAAGCATTGGGCTGCAGGGGAAAGATCTTTTTTTTGCCACAATGAATCAGCTGTTTTTTTGCTTGTGCGGGCTGCGGGGGAAAGCTCTTTTTCACCATGACGAATCAACTGGTTTTTTGCCAGTACCAGAAAAGCTGATATCAGCTGCACAGCCCAGTTTGGCACCAGCTACCAGTCTGTGGCCCGGTGGTTTGGGACCACTGCCCTAGAGGACAGGGGAAATATGATACAGACATTACAGTAGTTGAAAACTATTAACATACAAACTTTTCCAGAAATGAGGATATGAAGTTGCAAGAAGGTAAGTTTAGTAGTAACATCAGGGAATACTTTTTCATGGAAAGGATAGCCTTCTGGTAGAGGTGGTAAGGACAAAAACAGTAGCAGCATTGGAAAAAAGTGTGGGATAAACAGAGAATCTATACATACAAAGTTTAAAATGGCCTTCACACTTCAGATGAGGAATAGATGGGTATAACCTGGATAGAGCAGTAGATACAACCCCAACCAAGGGCATAGTAGTTACAATTCTAACCACCTTACCGGAAAGAGTAGATGGCATGAGAAAGGGAAGAGAGAGGACAGATGCTGGACATGGGGAGGGATAATTCATTGTTCATTACCACTGATTAGAATCTTGTTGTAAACAGCATTGAATTCTTGTCAAAACTTGCAGTATAGAAGAAAATGTATGTTATGATATGGATAGGGATACAGAAGGGTGATGGCAGAAGGTGGGGGCAGTGATAGGGGCAATACTGGACACATGAAGAAGGGATAGGGGCCCAGAAGAATGATGCTGGCCAAGGCAAGAATATGGATTAAGGGAAGGATAGTGGAAGGATAAGAGCAGAGACATGGGAAATACTGGACAGGGTGGAAAGCAACAAAAAGGATAGTGGACATAGAGAAGAAATGGCAAATGGACAGAGTCCTTGGCAAGAAAAGTCAGAAAAAAGTAGAAAAATAAAATGACTGGATGAGAAAGGTAGAAAAAGAATGTTATTTTCTATTTATTGATTAGCTTATGTCAAGTTTTGAAATGTACATCTGCCAGAACTGGTTTTTAGACATGACTGGGGCCAACAGTAAAAACATCCAACTTGGTGGTAGTAAATCTCCAGGTTTAGAATGGCCAACCTTGGCATCTCTGCAGGATGCAAAAATAGTATAGTGTAGTAGTCAATACCAGGATACTGTGGCTCGGGAAAACAGGGGCAACGATTATGTCTTAAAACGGTCAGAAATTGCCTAAGACTTTCATCAGAATGATGGTCGGGGTGGGAGAACGTCAATACCTCAAAGGTACAGAAAATGTAGAAGTATGTTTTTCAAGGTGAATTATGCTCTAGACCAGGGGTCTCCAAAGCCCTCCTCGAGGGCCACAATCCAGACGGGTTTTCAGGATTTCCCCAATGAATATGCATGAGATCTTTGTGCATGCACTGCTTTCAATGCATATTCATTGGGGAAATTCTGAAAACCCGACTGGATTGCGACCCTCAAGGAGGGACTTTGACACCCTTGCTCTATGGCAGTGGTTCCCAAACCCTGTCCTGGGGGACCCCCTGCCAGTCGGGTTTTCAAGATATCCCTAATGAATATGCATGAGAGAGATTTGCATATAATGGAAGTGACAGGTATGCAAATCTCTCTCATGCATATGCATTAGGGATATCTTGAAAACCCGACTGGCTGGGGGTCCCTTGGACAGGGTTTGGGAACCACTGCTCTATGGCAGTGATTCCCAACCCTGTCCTGGAGGAACACCAGGCCAATCGGGTTTTCAGGCTAGCCCTAATGAATATGCATGAGAGAGATTTGCATATGATGGAAGTGATAGGCATGCAAATTTGCTTCATGCATATTCATTAGGGCTAGCCTGAAAACCCAATTGGCCTGGTGTTCCTCCAGGACAGGGTTGGGAACCACTGCTCTATGGGAACCTTCCAAGGGGCAGGGGTTTCAAAGTCCCTCCTCGAGGGCCGCAATCCAGACGGGTTTTCAGGATTTCCCCAATGAATATGCATGAGTTCTATGTCATGCCTATTTCCTGCTGCAATCCAACTGTTTGCAAACAGATCTCTTGAATATTCATTGGGGGAGGGCCGAGGTGGTTGGACGGCTTCTCGTAACCCGGAAGAACACAGCGTCCACATCCGGGGTGTTCGCGCAGGCCCCCCCCCGTGGCGCGTGACGTCACGAGTCACGTGCCGGCTCCAGCTCGAGTTTGTCTCTTTCTCAATCGCCTCCGTCGCTTCTTTAGCCTTAAGTCTCTGCAATGCCGTAGAGCGAATCGGACGTCTGGACGCCGCCTCGCGCCCCTCTCGCCTCAGGCGCGCGCCACGCAGGTAGGCTGCCGGCGGGGAGCGAGCCACCGCCCCCCCCCACCCCCCAGCGCGGGCTCCCGCGACGGACGGCGAGCGAGAGGGAGGGGAAACGGCGGGGCCGGGACGGCGGGGACGCGGAAGCGACGGTTGACGGCTGCTCAGCTGTCAGAAGGCGCTCGAGGGGGAGGGGCGCGCGCGCGAGCAGAGACGGTTGGGCTTCCCCTGGCAAATAGGAGACGTGCGCGTGGGCCCCAGAAGCGTTGGGGTGGCGCGAGAGCCCAGGGCTCCAGGAGAAGGAGGAAGTCCCTCCAATGAATATGCATGAGATAGATTTGCATCTCAAGGAGGCAGTGCATGCAAATAGATCTCATGCATATTCATTGGGGAAATCCTGAAAACCCCGACTGGATTGTGGCCCTGGAGGAGGGACTTTGACACCCCTGAGCCATTGATGTAGTCACTTCTCCAGACCAGGGGTAGGCAATTCCAGTCCTCCAGAGCTGGATCCAGGTCAGGTTTTCAGGATTTCCCCTAATGAATATGCATGAGATAGATTTGCATCTCAAGGAGGCAGTGCATGCAAATAGATCTCATGCATATTCGTTGGGGAAATCCTGAAAACCCCGACTGGATTGTGGCCCTATAGGAGGGACTTTGACACCCCTGAGCCATTGATGTAGTCACTTCTCCAGACCAGGGGTAGGCAATTCCAGTCCTCAAGAGCTGGAGCCAGGTCAAGTTTTCAGGATTTCCCCCAATGAATATGCATGAGAGAGATCTGCATCTCAAGGAAGCAGTGCATGCAAATCCATCTCATATATATTCATGGTGGAGATCCTGAAAACCTGACCCGGCTCAAGGACCGGAATTGCCTACCCCTGTTTACAGCAGGAGTGTCAAAGTCCCTCCTTGAGGGCCGCAATCCAGTCAGGTTTTCAGGATTTCCCCAATGAATATGCATTGAAAACCATGTATGCACCTAGATCTCATGCATATTCATTGGGGAAATCCTGAAAACCCGACTGAATTGCGGCCCTGGAGGAGGGACTTTAACACTCAAGCGGTTTTCCCTGTCTGTCCTGGTGGCTTCACAATCGTCTAATGCAGTGTCTCTCAAACAAAAGGTAGTGGCCACAGCTTGAGGCACCCAGAAGTGCGTGAATGTCACCATCATGATGTCACGCACATGCATGACATCATCACGGCGACGTCCACGCATGTGCAAAGGCCTCCAGAAGACACCAGTAGAGGGTGCCAGCAGGGAAGAGGGCCGGTGATTGCCTATAGCAGTGTTTCTCAACGACTTTGAGCTAAGTACCCCCTAAGTCTAACAAATATCAACTGAGTACCCCAACCACAGACCTCCCTAGGCCCACCCAAATCCCATCCCCTTTACTAATTGTAATGCAATTTTAGCCATTCATTTTTCATGTACACACATACATACAGAAGAGATAAATTCTCAAAACTGACACATTGCAATCACTATATTGAAAATAAAATCATTTTACCTACCGGGCGATCCTCTGCAGGCTGCTGTAATTAGCTTTAAAAGGACGCTAGAGAGAAGGGGGAATTGGGCAGTGCTGGCATTGTACCGCGTAGGGAAGTCAGCTGGCAGGCACCTCTCGGCACACTTGGAGTATCAGGAGGCACACAGTTTGAGATACACTGATCCAATGTACCTGGGGCAATGGGAGGGTTAAGTGACTTGCCCAGAGTCACAAGAAGCAGCGTGGGTTTGAACCTTTAACCAATAGAAATAAAACCCGGATGTCACAATCTGTCCTCCTTTTTCTGGACCTAAACAAACACTAAAGAGGCACTCAAACATTTGTAGAGCTGCTCCTTTTTTTGGAGCCATATGGGTTAACCCTAGCCCATCTCAGCAAGTCATGGTTTCATACAAACTACTATGTACAGATCTTGGGATGGCTGGAGTTGAAATATGTGTGTATTTCCCATTTTACAAGGGGAATAAACGTATTTTTTTTTTTTTTTTTAAAGTCCATGTTGGCTTTTGCACCTCCTCTGAATAGCATGGATATGGCTTGTTTGGACTTGGCTCTTTGAGGAGTGAGAGAGGGAGCAATTGTGTTTCTCTCTCTGGCCTTAACATTTCAGCTCAAGAAGTTGAGTTTTAGAACTTAGGGGCCGATGCACAGAGCATTAGTGCAGCAGCTACTAGCAATGCTCATATGGTTTCCGTTCAGGTATTAATTTGTGCCTGAAACCATTACTACAGAGCGCATTGAAATGCATGTTCATGCCACCATTCTTGAGGGGGGAGTTTTTCCAAGTGCTTGTACAGTGGAGAAACATTTTGCCTGGTAAAGAGCAGCTTAGAAGAGTTGGTTGAGAGGCTCAGGTGTCTACTGGCACCCCCTTCTCTCCTTCCAACCCAGCCACTCTGCCTCGGTGGTCTATTGGCTCCCCTTCCCCTTATATAAAATACTTGCCTTAGCGTTCTCCTTCTCTCTCCTCCCACAGAATGAATGCCCTGGTGGTTTAGCAGCCCAACCCCCATACTTCATGCAAGGCAGGAGCCTCTGGGCACCATCAACTGCAAAATGGTGATACCATGCCCTGTGCACTGCATTTTGGGATGGGATGTACTGGGAGGGGCTTGTTTACCATATAAGAGAAAAAGGCTGAAGGGGGGGCCACTAGACCACAAGGACATTTTTTTTTTTTTATTTGAGGAAGGTGGGATTGGGTTAGGGGGAGTCAGTCATGTGGGAGCAGGATGGTTGCCACTGGACACTAGGGATATGTTTTATGGGGGAGGGGATAGAAGTATCAAGTTGGGGGTGAGGGGCTGATGCATGTTACAGTACGCTTGTATGGTGGTGTTTTTATTTTATTTTTTTATGATGTCAGCTTATCTGTCTGTGCCTGAGCCAACCACTGCTCTGGTATTGACAGGAGAGTTGACATTTAGCACTGAGCTGCAGATTACTGCCATGGTTTTAATGCACAATTTATATGTTCATTAGTTTAAACATTCTGCTGCAATTTTTGGCACTGTTTTTGTGGTAGAATCTTTATTGCAAGCCTTTGAGTAACATCCCCTCAGTCTATGACTGGTAACTGGCTTGTTTTGTAGTTTTGCAGAATCAGGCACTTTCCTATAAAGTTGCCTTTGGGGGGGACAATTTTTTTTATTCTAAACTTGCTGGAAGACCTGCTAGTGTATACATATGTACTCCTTCTTGTTTTTATGCATGTTGAACATCGAACTTCTATGTTCTTTTCTGACCATAGCTGAACTGCTTCAACTAATAGCCAATCTGTCGATCAAATCGGGAAAGATTCCGGAAGACTGGAAGGTGGCGAATGTTACGCCGATCTTCAAGAAAGGTTCGAGGGGAGATCCGGGAAACTACAGACCTGTGAGTCTGACCTCGGTACCGGGAAAGATGGTAGAGTCACTGATAAAGGACAGCATCATTGATCACCTTGACGGACACGGGTTGATGAGGACCAGTCAGCACGGTTTTAGCAAAGGCAGATCGTGTTTGACGAACTTGCTGCACTTCTTTGAGGGAGTAAACAGACAGATAGACAAGGGTGATCCTGTTGACATTGTATATCTGGATTTTCAGAAGGCGTTCGACAAGGTTCCGCATGAACGACAACTTTGGAAAATTGCGAGCCATGGAATCGAGGGTGAAATACTCACATGGATTAAAAACTGGCTGGAGCATAGGAAACAGAGAGTGGGGGGGGGGGTAAATGGACAATACTCGGACTGGAAGAGCGTCACCAGTGGGGTGCCGCAGGGCTCGGTGCTTGGACCCGTACTCTTTAACATCTTTATAAACGATCTGGACATAGGTACGACGAGTGAGGTGATTAAATTTGCAGACGACACAAAGTTATTCAGAGTAGTGAAGACGCAGGGGGATTGTGAAGATCTCCAACGTGACAAAACCAGGCTCGAGGAATGGGCATCAACATGGCAGATGAAATTCAACGTGGATAAGTGTAAAGTGATGCATGTCGGTAACAAAAATCTCATGCACGAATACAGGATGTCCTGGGTGTTACTTGGAGAGTCCTCCCAGGAAAGGGACTTGGGAGTTCTGATCGACAAGTCGATGAAGCCATTCACGCAATGTGTGTCGGCGGCGGCAAAAAGGGCAAACAGAATGATAAAGAAGGGGATCACCAACATATCAGAGAAGGTTATCATGCCGCCTTACTGGGCCATGGTGCGCCCTCACCTGGAGTACTGCATCCAGCACTGGTCTCCGTACATGAAGAAGGACACAGTACTACTCGAAAGGGTACAGAGAAGAGCGATTAAGATGGTTAAGGGGTTGGAGGAACTGCCGTACAGTGAAAGATTAAAGAAACTGGGCCTCTTATCCCTCGAACAGAGGAGACTGAGAGGGGGCATGATCAAAACATTCATGGTACTGAAGGGAATAGACTTAGTAGATAAGGGCAGTTTGTTCACCCTCTCCAAGGTAGGGAGAATGAGAGGGCACTCTCTGAAGTTGAAAGGGGATAGATTCCGTACGAACGTAAGGAAGTTCTTCTTCACCCAGAGAGTGGTAGAAAGCTGGACCGCTCTTCCGGAGGCTGTTATAGGGGAAAACACCCTCCAGGGATTCAAGTCAAAGTTAAAGGAGTTTCTGCTGAACAAGAATGTGCGCTGGTAGGGCTAGTCTTGGTTAGGGTGTTAGTCTTTGACCAGAGGGCCGCCGCGTGAGTGGACTGCTGGGCACGATGGACCACTGGTCTGACCCAGCAGCGGTAATTCTTATGTTCTTATATCCTATACTAATTGGGGCTTTTGGTGTAACCTGAAGGCACAATTACTTGTATTTTTATGTACTGTTTGAAGAGTTTTGACAGTTAAGTTTAGTCTCTTCCCTTTGGAATAAGTTAGAGCAGTGGTTCCCAACCCTGTCCTGGAGGAACACCAGGCCAATTGGGTTTTCAGGCTAGCCCTAATGAATATGCATGAGAGAGATTTGCATATGATGGAAGTGATAGGCATGCAAATTTGCTTCATGCATATTCATTAGGGCTAGCCTGAAAACCCAATTGGCCTGGTGTTCCTCCAGGACAGGGTTGGGAACCACTGTCTTAAACAATCGAAAACACAAAGAAAGAGGATTTACTAAGACCTGGATTCTATAAATGGCACCTTAAGTTAAGGTGCTGGTAGGCGCTCAACTTAAGTGGAAAACGCATTTAAAAGAAAAATGTAGGTGTCTACCGGCATCTTATAAACGGTGCACTTTGACACCTAACGCCACTGTAGGCGGAGCTAATGTCAGAGCTGGGGTTAGGTGTTCACTCAAAAGGTAACGTGGGCCTTGAAAACCCTGGCCTACATGTCCTGCGCCCATCTTGCCCGAAGGCGCAATTGTATAAACAGCACCATCGTGTGATTGACGCGCCTAGTTGAAATAATTCTGTACCTGTTTGTAACTTGTTTTGTGCACTGATTTGGAAAATAAATCTAAAATCAACTCTACTTTGATAAGATTCAGCTTTTCAGGGACTTGTGACTCTGTATCTATGTAAAGACTTTTTTATTTGACAACTTTATAATCATTCCTATTTCTTTTTTTCAGATCTGAACTTTTGAGTGTTGCATTTAAAAATATCAATATGTGAAAATGTCTACTGGCAGTTGGGATCAAATAAGAGAATTTGGTTAAAATGTAAATTGTGGAAAATCGGCATCATTCTGGTAAGAGACAGTTGTTTAAAAATAATAATTATTGGATAAGATATAGGGGGGTGGGATTATGAATGATAATAATTGTTAATTATTAATATATGGGTGAATGGGGTGGGATTCTTTTATATTTATATATTTGGAGGAATATAAATAAGATTGTCAAGTGATTAGTTAAAAATCTTTCTGATTGATTATTATACACTTGTTGTAATATTTGAAAATGAATAAAGATTTAGAAAAAAATAAAGAAATAATAATAATTAAAAAATTGATAGGTCTGCCATTGAATCTTATTAAGTAAAGACTCAGAAAAGAAGTTGTAATGGAGCCAGTTCTCCCTTTGTACTATGTGCTTCTACTGGACCCAATAAAGCCAGTCTCCCAGTATCAATTCTTTCACATAGTTTGTATTGGTAACATGACATTTTTTTAGGTCTTTCAGCTTTTATCTTCCTTTTATGCATCCGAGTTTCTGCTAACTGTGGCCTCTGCCAAGCCATTGAGGTTCATGTTTCTGACGCATGTACTTCAAACTGCAGCTATGCTATTGGCCAGGGTGCTTCTGCATGTCCTGGCAGCTTGGCAGCAGGGAGCTGGTGCCAATTTTTATGCCAGCCCTATTTCAATGAATTATGGAAGCAAGCTATGTGTTCATAATTTAACTCTTGGATCCTTCATGTCAAAGTAATTGGTTCATTTCTTTTTCTTTTGAGGTTTTTCTTAACTTCATGATTGTCGTGAGTTTTCCTGGAAAGGACTGAAATGGTTTCAGATGACCTTTCTAACACCGATGAAATTTGTACATCACTGGGCTCTTCAGCCATGATAGACTTGGAGGCAGATCTTGACTCTGGAATGGAAGATACTGGTCCTGCGGATTCCACCATCTTTGTTGCTTTCCAAGGAAATATCAAAGATAAAGATTTTCAATTGAAATTCAACATAATATTGGAGAATGTGCCCTGCCTTTTAAACATGGGTAAATTCCACCTTATTTTACTACTATGAAATGTACATGCCACTGAATTGCATGAGTCACGTTTGCCGCCATCAGTGTTGCTCTGTATACATCAATATATTTAGCAGGGGGCAAGATGACACAAAAGTACTTGCCTAGATAATTGCTAGAAATCTTGTATTTAATAATGATCCTTAAGATTGTCACCTATTCTAAGATGGTTTCATACGAAGGTAAAATGCTTGTCTGTTGGTACAGAAGAATGGACGCGCTGGTAGGAAGTTAAAAACCTTTCTTGTTGAGGCCACATAAAAGGTGCCTGACACAAAGAGAGCTAAAGAAGCACCCAAGTTTGCTTTAAGGAATTACCTTTTTGGCTTTTGTATAGTCATTGGTTGTGACTTCTTCAGTCATTCTTTCATGCACTTGTTTATAGGGATTACTCTTCATGGTTTTTATTTGTATAATTGATGTGTGTTTTAGTATGTTGTTTTTCATGCTGCCCTTGAAGTAGAACATTTGCTTTTTCCCTTTGTGGAAAACCTTAGAAGAATGAAGCGTGTAACGACATAAATATTGGTCTAGATTAGAATCTTCTCTATGTTTACAACTACAGTGATTCTGTACAGTCTGCCTAATCTTTATAGAATCAAACTTAGTGCTGCACAAACAAAAAATCCCTAAGTCCCAATTTAGCAGGGTTGCTAACAGTACTGAACCGTACCATATATAGAATTAGGCCTTTAGGCCCATAGTCTATAAATGACACCTAACTTAAGCAGTAAAAGCTATTAAATAGAAACAAATTGTAGGCACCTTCCTCATGCCTACGGAGGCATGAGGTTGCAGTGGTTACCTTGCAAGCGGCGGTGTGCAGTTCCTATGCAGCGCAGGCGTGTCTTCAATGGTCTCAACAGATAAATAGATCAACAAAACCTTGCATATAAATCAGAGCTACACTATACAAAAAGTTATGAGCTAAGGTGCATAGCTTAAATACTTATAGAGCCTGTAACTAGTGCAGTGTTGAGAATGGGGGCATTACTCTCTTATATTTCAACACCCTATTAATTAGCCTTGCCGCAGTATTTTTGGCTGTCTGAAGTTTTCTTCAAGTGTTCAGTTTACACCCTGTCTAAACAATATTGCTGTAATCTAAATTGGCTAGAATTAGAATTAGCTCCTGCCTGGCTTTCAAGATCATTCACGGCATCCTTCTGCCCCTAATCCCTCTATCCTTCCTCGCCCTGACGCCTGCTACCACCAGAGCAGCCCACAGACATAAACTATCCTTCCCCTCTCTATACGGCATCCTCCACGCAGGTAAACTGGGAAGATCCCTCCTCTCCAAAATCACGGGCCTTTGGAACGATCTCACTATCCCGCTGCGGAACCTGGGCTCCCTCCAACTATTCCAAAAACAACTGAAAACCTGGCTTTTCTCTAACATATAACATCTCTTCTCCTGTTTACATCCCCTCTTTTTATATGCTTTTGTAAATCCTTCTCCTCTCTCTTCCTATATTTTTAAGCTTTGTAAACCGTGTCGAGCTCATCTGGAGTACTGTGGGCAGTTCTGGAGGCCACATTACCGCAAAGATGTGCTTAGAGTCGAGTCGGTTCAGCGGATGGCCACTAGAAATATCTCGGGGCTCAAGGGTCTCTCGTACGAAGAGAGACTGAACAAATTGCAGCTCTACACTCTGGAGGAACGCAGGGAGAGAGGGGACATGATAGAGACGTTTAAGTACATCACAGGTCGAGTCGAGGTGGAAGATGACATCTTCCTACTCAAGGGACCCTCGGTCACTAGAGGGCATCCGCTCAAACTCAGAGGAGGGAAATTTAAGGGTGATGCCAGGAAGTACTTTTTCACGGAAAGAGTGGTGGGTCGCTGGAACGAGCTTCCGGAGCAGGTGACCAAGGCCACTAGCGTGCTTGACTTTAAGAATAAATGGGACATCTACGTGGGATCCCTACAGAGGCCTAGTAAGGGGGTGGGTCAGTAGAGTGGGCAGACTTGGTGGGCTGTAGCCCTTTTCTGCCGTCATCTTTCTATGTTTCTATATAAACTTAAGACTTAGTTTAGTTTAGTTTAGAGTTTGAGCTAGTAATTGAAAAGCTTTGCTTTCAACTTCTATCTCCTTCCACCTTGGGTTCTGCATCCCCAACCCTATATGTCATGTCATGTCTGTCCAAGTTAGATTGTAAGCTCTTCCAAGAAAATGTCAATGTACAGTGCTGCTTATGGCTTTAAGTACCATATATAAGTGATAAAATAGTAGTAGTAATAATTGATCGAAAAATAAGCTTTCATCCTTAGTGTTCAAAAAATCTTGGTGACGAGAGCTGCAGTTGTTCAAACAGTTGGTTATTGATCGTTATCCCAAGTGTTTAAAACTAATCTTTATCACATAACTGATATTGTCAATTGTGAAACTTTTTGGCTTACCTCTAAAGGGGCTATTTTTCCCCCTATTAAATATTGCAGCCCATTTTTCCAATGTATTTATCCCTCTCTTTATTTGAAGATGTCTTGAATTTCGTTATCAAAAGGTGTGAATATCTTGACATCATCAGCCTGGGTTCAGTCTTCGCCAGTGAGTCCATTAAAATATTACATAAAATTAGAGAGATTGGGGAGCCCTGTGGGGCCCACCATACTCTGGAACCCAATCTGAGGAAAGAGAACCATGATATGATCTACATTGCATAAAACCCTGAAACCAGCTGTATACCGTCCACTTATTGCTTTAGGATCAAAAAGATTCAACAAAATTTGATGGTCAGCCATGTCAAAAGCACTTGATAGATCAAACTGTAGTAACATAACCTATTTACCAATGCAAATTATTCCTAAGCTGTGCTGTATTTAGGTCCAAATCCTGACTTTGGACTTGTGCATCATGGAATACCTACCCCCCCCCCCAAATGCCTTTTTTATCAAACTGCTTAGGCTAGCAAGGTAAGTGCTCTGAAGCTTATAGGAATTCTGTGAGCATCAAAGCAGGTACCTTGCCAGCTCTCGCTAAAGGCCTCTAGCACAACTTGCAAAAGGGGCCCTTAGATAGCAATTCCATGAAATGATGTGCCACAATACCCTCTGTTACCTTAACCAACAAGGGGATCAAAGCCACTGGCCTATACATTAGGCCAGAATTAGACCTGGATAATCAGCACTGGACTATTAAGGCACTCACTGAATACCAGTAGTGCCTGGATAACTTCCAGGTCTGCCCTAATTTCCATCCCCAAACTACCCAAATAGTTCCAAAAGGCCAGCGCTAATATTCAGTGGCATTATCTGTTAAAGAACTTCTGAATGTTAGTCATTGTATTATCCAGCACAATTTAACTAGACAGGGGCCTGTTCGGCCTGATTAAATCATTTTGAATATTGGAACCTAAATTTCTTTTTGTCTTTTTGAATCCTCCATATATGTTACAAGATCTTTGTGGACTTCAGGATTAGGAAAACAGTAGCTGCTGGGTTTATTGGATAAGAAGCAATACTTTGTACAAGGAGGAGATGATTTCACGCTGCTCCTTGTCACTTAAATCTTCCGCCTGCCGGGAGCTCCTTTGGGCGGATGAGCTAAAAAATCAAATCAATCAAGTTCTTCTCTTAATGGTACAAATCTGGCTACTGAGGATATATACAGAAATCTACAAATATTGATTATTACATGACATTAGGGACTTCTATTCCGCCTATACCTTGCAGTTCAAAAGAGCTAACTGGACATTTCCAGTGAAGTTACAACAGTTTTGGTTTTTTGGTTACAAGGGAGGAGAGGTACCTGGATTAATTCCGGAAGAACTTGCAAATTGGATATTAAATTGACTGTACGTTACTGTGTGATATAACAAATAGATTACAGTTAGAGTACAAATAAGATTACGTTACATTTCAGGGATCTGAATACTTGGTTGGTGTTTTGGGGAGGAAGAGATTATTTAAGTGGAGGTTTGGGGGGAGAATTTATCTAGGAGGAGGGGGAAGGGTTGGGTTAAGATATCTGGATACATTTTTTGAAAAGTAGGGTTTTGATTTCTTTTCAAAAAGTTTTGAAGTCGCCCGTTGCCGTTGAGTAATAACTTTATTATTCCGAATTTTCTTTTACAAGCCTTTTTTCTTTTTCCATTTTGTTAAGAATCTGAAAAGCTGAAACTGCAGAAGGTGGAACCTTGGAACAGTGTACGGGTTACTTTCAGTATACCCCGGGAGGCTGCAGAACGACTGCGCATTTTGGCTCAAAACAACAACCAGCAACTTCGGGATCTTGGAATTCTCTCAGTTCAAATTGAAGGTAATTCATACTCTCTTTGTCCTGATCAGTTGTTTTCTCTAGGTACCTGTTAAAAGGATGGCTTTTTTTCAGACTTGCTATTGTCAGTAGTGGGGTGATGTCTTCCATAATCATCTACAAATCTTTGCCAGCCAGGTCATAGCTGGCAGGGGGAAGGAGGAAATATTGCTCAGGATTTCCAGAGCAGAACTTAAAGCATTCCAAGTAAAGTTTATGGTATTTTTTTTCAGAAATATATATATATTTTTTTCCAATTCTTTATTCATTTTTCCATCTTCCACCAAGTGTACAATATTACATAACTTGAATCATACACATCACTTGAAATTCTTTCTAATATCATCTAAATACATAAATTTACCCTCTCCCCCACCCTCCCTTTTCACAGATATTATAATCTAAATTCAATATACATATGCTATATTCACAAATATTGATTAAACCTATATTATAACTATATACCCCCCTCCCATAATTATAATTATACTTTCAATGTAAAAAGGTATCTAATCATTACAATAAGTTGTCAATGGCCCCCAAATCTTCTTAAAATTATTATAATTCCCTTTTTTTCCGAAATATTGATTTAGAGGTTGCACATAAAATGTTTATTGTGTTACTGGGCATGTAAATATATATTGCCTCTTCCAAGGAAAAATGGTATCGTAGCATGATTCTATTTTGAATGATAGGTTTGATATCATATATTGCTACTTCCTTGAGTCATCCTGTAGCATATGAGTCTTGTTTAATTGCATTTGTTATACCAATTTTCAAATTAATAAAATCAAGGTGATTTATAATAATGTCCATAAAATAAGGAAAATAAAAAAGTAGAGAGGTGAGTACAGCACTCTTAATAATGGGGCACACAAGGAACCAGAGAAAATACTTCTTCACACAACATGTAATTAAACTTTGGAATTTGTTGCTGGAGAAAATGGTGAAATCGGTTAGCTTAATGGGGTTTAAAAAAAAGAGAAGCTCATAGGCCATCATTGAGATGGCTTGCGGAAATCCACTGCTTATTTCTAGGATGAACAGCATGGATCTAGCTAAGTACTTGGGACCTGGGTTGGCCACTGTTGGAAACAGGAGACTGGACTTGATAGACCTTCGTTCTGTCCCAGTATGGCAGTTCTTATACTCTTATGAAATAATAGCACAATAATCAATTCCTGGAAAGACTATAAATGATAGGTTGAAAAAATGTGTATAAAAATTGGCTTCTCTGAGAAAACCATCTTAATTAGAATATAATAAGTCCACAATAAACATCTGAAGGGAGAGAAATAGAAGAGAAGAGTTTTCATAGAATAAACCACAAATATTACAAATTCCCAGCAGCGTGGGCTGGTGCGGTAAATGCTCCAGTGCCCATAGGAGGTGAAAGGGTGTTGGAGCATTTGCCGCGTGGCACCTGACTACGCGGGTGGCTTAGAAAAAGTGGCTGTTCGTGTAACTAATTCCAATAAGTCTTCAAAAATCAGTTAAGTCTGACATCCTTGTTCATTGTTTTGTTCTATTTTTATCATTTACATTTCTCCAGAATTCTATTGTTCAACGGTTCCTCCTTCTGCATCTGTTCCTTTCTCTCCTCTCTTCTACCTTCCAAAGTATTTAGATCAATGCAGTCTTGTTAGAATGTTTATTTTCTTATTTTTTCTTCTATCTCTATTTTTCACTTCTTTATTACTCTCCAGGTACTTTAGTTAGATTGTGAGCCTTCAGGACAGTAAGGGAATTTCTAAGTACCTTTTCTTACTTATAATTTTAATGTATATTTTCGGTAAACCGCTTAGAACCTAACGGAATAGCGGTATATAAGAAATAAATTACATTACATTCTTTTATCTCTTCCTCTCCCAAAGTCTCTTTTAGGTCTTCCAGGTATAAATTTATAGAGAGTTCTAACAAAAGGTAGTAAATTATCTACAGCCATTTCCAGGATCTTTTAAAATATTTCTGAACCAAATCTAGTGCTGCTATCAGTGGGAATTTTGGAAAATTAAAAAAAACCAAAGAGTGTTTCTCTCTGATTGATTTTTCTACATACTCCAATTTATAACATATGGCCTATTTATCCTTCACCATTGCAGAGCTCACATCTTGCAAGCATTGGCAATCTAATGGCATATTTATTCAGGTCTAGAGTTTGATCAGTAACCACTTGTGAAACATCATCCACAATCTTATTAACCAATATAGTAATAATAATAACAGTTTATATACCGCATTCTGGACTGCATCCCACAAGAGGAATGCTACAGGTCTCTGAACTACCTGCTATTTCATGGGGACTATGTCCTAACTTTACACCCAGGACTTTTTTGACTAGGATTTATTTGCTGGTACCCCCTCACCAATTTAGTGGGAGGAAGGTTGAACTTTCCACTGTTGCTTAAATTGACACAGACGCTCTGCTACGGCCACTTCTGGGTCATGGGGAAGCCTCTCTCTGTTCAGGGCGCAGTGATGCCCCATTCATGTTGCATTCCATCTCACCAACTGGTGAAACTGTCAGAACAAGGGCATACTGAGGTAGAGGAAGTCCTGCAAACATCCAAGGCAGGTGATTTGTCTGGGCACAGGGAGGGGGTAAACTCTGATTTTCACTTTTCTTCTCTTCTCCATCAAATGCGTTCAAGAGAGCCCTCAATAGCAAAAACGACAAGTGGAAGCCAAGGAGTTCTCACTATTTTAGGCGCTCCATTCATCTGATAAGTCATTCTTTTTTGGTACCCCAGTATCAATTTCAGACTCTGTTACTTCCATCTTGTTGCCCTCTACACCTGGATTGGACTTCCTAAGTCATGCTTTGTCTCTGGCCAATACAGGCTAAAAGCCTACATTTTTAAGCTTTGTTTTAACTCCTTACTCGTGTGTTTTAACCATTCTTATCATAAATGTAACTTCCTAATCCCTAAAATGTCCTGTTTGTTGTGAATATATTGTAAGCTGTCTTGAACAGGGACTGTCTCTTATGTGTTTCTACATAGCACAGCATACATCTAATAACGCTAGAAAAATAAGTAGCAATAGTAGTGGCAAAATAATTAGACATTTGCTTCCCAACCTCCTCCCCTTCCCCCAACAGCACTCTGCTCAGCATTTACCAAGTGAAGTGTAGATTCAACAATTGCACTAAACCAGGGGTAGGCGGTTCCGGTCCTCGAGAGCCAGGTCAGGTTTTCAGGATATCCACAATAAATATGCATGAGGTAGATTTGCGTCTCAAGGAGGCAGTGCATGCAAATCCATCTCATACATATTCATTGTGGATATCCTGAAAACCTGACCTGGCTCCGGCTCTTGAGGACCGGAATTGCCTACTCCTGCACTAAACCAACGTGGCCCAGAACGATCTTAAGTTTGCATATATGTGTACTTTGAAAATTGCCTTAGGAAAAGCTGCCCATCAGCAGTCACACATGCTTTTCATTGGGTGCCTTGGCTGGGGGAATCCACTGCTTGCCTTGGATCAGTAGCATGGAATGTTGCTACTATTTGAGTTTTTGCCAGGTATTTTGTGACCTGGATTGGCCATTGTGAGGACACGATACTGGACTAGATGGACCATTGTCTGACCCAGTAAGGCTGTTCTTATGTTCTGAATAGTTTTGAAATTTAGAGCTATGCATGACATTTTCTTTCCCATCCTAACTGTCAGGAAGCATCTGCATTACAGCACAGGTAGAAACAGCTTATGTATTTTTACCTGTTCAGAGGAGGATCAGTTTTCAAATAACCCATTTCTGGAGGCAAAACACTTATCTGCAGAAATGGTTTTGAAATCTGTAATAAAAAGACTTACTTGTTTTATCATATTTTCATGACTAACAAAGACTTATTTGATGCCCAAAGTGTAGTATAATGTAAATACAATGCTTAAATACATAAAAGCATACTAAGGATAGCTTAAGACAAAGCAAACTGTTACATAATATTATGAAGTGTGTTATTATAATGTTTGAGTTACGAACCAGCATAGCCTAGCACTTTTATTAAGGTAGGTTTAGCGCACCGAAAGAGGCTTACCATAGGCTGAAGCATCATGCAGTAATTTCTCTATTTGGGCACTTTCCAGGACCTTTAGAAGTTCTCCTAGTACAGTAAGTACTGCAATTTTCTCTAGGACCAGTAGAAGTTCTAGAATGCTGTTTCTTCCTTCAAATAACATTTTGGTCACTTGTTTTCAATTTCCAGGTGAAGGGGCTATTAACTTAAACTTGACTCAGAGCCGAAGCCAAGATGTCAGAATGAATGGACCTACAGGAGGAAACAATGCAGTTAGATTAGAGACAGGGTTCCCTATGCAGGGACCTCCAGGTACGTATGAGGCAAAGTTACAGGTGATGTCAATTATTTGCAAGGGCCTGAGGGTTTTTTTCATGGTCCTGAAATATCACAACAAAAGAATGTATATGCACATAGAGCCCTAAAAAAGCAAAATGATGGAAACCAAGCATATAGAGTTCACCTTACCCAGCAAACTACCTGGACCATTGTGATCTTTCTGCCATCATCTACTATGTTAACTATGAAAAGGTGAAAAATTAGAACATATCTTGGCCTTGATTAAGGAAACAGTAGTTTTATTAGAAACAATGCAGCAGTTGAATGGCCTGTTAAAATACAGAGCAGCAATAAATTGCAACATTTATACGAGTAAATTTCAGAGGTAGGTTAATAAAACAGGAATACAATTAGTCTGATTAAAATAATAAATCACAGAAGAGTTTCATTATACACTGGTAACATTGTGAAAGTATGATCTCGCATAATGCCAAATGTGATACTGTGAATCCCTGAGAGCTTTAGTGTAAGAATTCCTATGAATGCTGGAGCTAATACCGCTGTGGCCGGCGATTTATATATTAAAAAAAAAAAGCCTAACATGACTTCATAAGGAAAGACTAAAACAGTTAAGGCTCTTCAGCTTGGAAAAGAGACAGTTGAGGGGAGATATGATTGAAGTCTACAAAATCCTGATGGTGTAGAATGGGTATAAGTGGATCGATTTTTCATTCTGTCAAAAATGACAAAGACTAGGGGACACTCGATGAAGTTACAGGGAAATACTTTTAAAACCAATGGGAGGAAATATTTTTTCACTCAGAGAATAGTTAAGCTCTGAAACGCATTGCCAGAGGATATGGTAAGAGTGGATATCGTAGTTGGTTTTAAGAAGGTTTGGACAAGTTCCTGGAGGAAAAGTCCATAGTCTGTTATTGAGAAAGACATGGGGGAAGCCACTGCTTGCCCTGTTGCTACTCTTTGGGTTTTGGCCAGGTACTAGGGACCTGGATTGCTGGGCTTGATGGACCTTTGGTCTGACCCAGTGAGATTATTTTTATGTTCTTATAAAAGGGTATTATATTAACATTGCCTCTCCCTACAAGTACTTAATCTTTGATAGTATAATAATAAACCTCAGATTTCTTTCTTTTATATTTAATATTAATTTGCTCTCTGATGTTCATATATTACTGTTAAATCTTCATTTATTGCATTTCATTATATAAGACAGCATTAGCGTTTTATAATGTTAGATTCTTTAAAATTAAGGACTTTCAGAAGAATTTCATTTTAGGTAGTTACTGGTCATGCTGATTGTGTATTTATTGTGATTTTGCATTATGGAAGTTGTAAATGTTGCAAAAAAAAATAAAGCTTTTTGATATACCTATTTATAGGGATATAAAATTTAACAGTCACCTCAAACAATGGGTGTGCAGGTGGAAAATTTCTGTCTATACAAGGAAATAAAATGTAATTGGGGTTGTGTATTACTGTGGTACTACCTTAAGTGTACCAGATGTTCTCTGCAGGTTGAATTGGTCACACAGCCCTTATTCCTTCCTGAAAATTGTATTTCTCCTTTGAAGTATGGAACTAACCCTGGGGGTTATCCGTTCTGCATGTCTTTTCCTTACTTTATTTTTTTTGATTAATTTAGTTTTGTGTTTTTATTTTTACTTTTAGATCAGGATTATTTGTTACCTGATTCATTTTATTATCAACCATGTTGACTGGTTTATACGAGACGGGCAGTATACAAATAGGACAAATTACGGAAACTGTGATAAAGCCTATCACATGCTCAGAGCATCACTGGGAGATGATCAGGCGCACAGTGTGTACAGAGAACATCTGTTATAGAAAAGCAACCTTGCTTACTATTGGGTGGGAAGAATGACTTGCTTTGTTCTCAAATTGTAAAAATGTTAGAACAATATTAAGATGGATAGGTAAGGCCCAAAGAAGTTGAAATTTAGATCCACTGCTGCTATTTTACCAGCTAACTCCCTCTTTTACGAACGCATAATGTGGGTTTTAGCAGCAGCGGTAACTGCTCCGATGCTCATAAGAGCGTAGGAGCAGTTACCGCTGCTGCTGACGCTATGTATTCGTAAAAGAGGAGGTATATGTTGTTGAAAAATAAAATCTGGTTTAGTTGTGGGGTGGTTATTTTATTCTATCACAACGTTTATTACAAGAGCAAATGCAGTTTGTAATCAGCCAAATACAGTATACTAAAGATATTTCCTAAAGAGACAAAGTAGAAAAAGAATCTTCCTAGCATTTCTGGTCTCATGAATGTCACATTATTTGTAGGCCTTATTCGCATGAACAATCCTGCTGCTGTTATGATGTCACAGAATGGGAGCATAACATCCTCCATGATAAGTGGAACAACAAATGTAGATCTACCACCCAGGGTACCAAGGCCAGCCTCACAGTCAGGTACTGCTATAGAAAATGTAGTGTCCAGAATTTGGTATCTTAGAGATGAAGTGTCACTTCCTTGCTGTAGGACTGAAGCTCAAAAACTGAGAGGATTTAAGAGATGAAGTGTGTAAATTTGTTTTCACATTGCATATATGTTCATTTCCATATAGAATTTTTCTCAGTACCTGCAGTTCTTTCCACACTGAGTTCCCCTCCTCCTAATAAAATGTATTGCACCCTCATCTACCAACAACCCTGATGCTTGTGAGCAGGTGATTGTGGAGGGGTAGGAATGTGTGTCTGATTTTGGAGTTTGAGCACCAGGTAACTTCTAAGGAGTCTTTTGATGCTACTCTTTGCTAACTGCTTCAGGGACTGATACAGAAATCTACTGCCAGCTCAGATATGTTTACACCACAAGGCATATGAACAGGTTTGCAGAAAAGGGATTAAATGAGGGTTTACCTTGCATGGCATACATGACTGCACGTTGCCACAGCAATGAACACACAAAAGTGACCTCAGCAGGGTTACCTAGTGAATTATTTTGGCCAGGTCCAGAGCAAGTGTAGCCCAACTTGATCTTCCTTTCTGGTTAGCTTTCTCACCAACACTCTCCCCCATCCCTACTGGTCCCAGCTGACGTTTCCTTATGTCTATGGCACCATCCAACTCCTTCCCTTCTTTTTTACAATCCTGGTGTCTCCTTCCTCCTTGATTAATAAACAAAAACCCCACTTCTGGTGTCTAGTGGCACCCTTCCCTGCAAGAGTGTGTAGTAGAGACCCCCAGGCACTCACTTAGGTCCCCCTTTCCTTTCTCAATGCCAGGTGAGGCCAGGATGCCATATTAGGGGAAAATTCCATTGAAAGTGGTTGGATTTTACTTTGAGAGGCTTGGTTCTCCAGAAATAATAATCCAATCTCAAATTTTGAGTCTTGAGAGATCCACATTTTCAATCTACAGGCCAAATTTAGTGAGGGTCTTTCTGTTCCCCCTTCTTTTTTAAAAGAAAGCTGTTATGTCTATGGATGGATAGACATTGATCCCTTTTTATATAGGAGCTGATAATGAGCAAGAGAAAACCAGGTAGGACAAGCTATTTTCAGTGGCACTTAACTGCTGAGAATTTGGGGAAACTGCCACAGAACTATCCAGTTGGTGTTGGGGCAGTCCAGAGGCAGAGCTGAGAGCTACCTGAGCACCTCCAATCTGGTTAACTTAAGACAGCAAAAAAGGCACTGTCTTAAATTAACCAGGAAGCAATCTTAGGTACCACTGTTGAATTAAGCAGTACCCAGAATGCTTCTCAACAGACTATCAGTTGTCTGGATATGTAATGCCATTAACCAGATAGGTACTGGCACTGCACATCCAAAACCTGACCATCAAAGGCTGAATATTACCCCCCCAAAAAATAAATTCTATCAACATTCTGATAATTGAAAAGCATAAAGATGTTCTTCTAACAAAACAGTTGACCAGCCTCAGAATGGGTTAGTTTTGTGCATGCAATGACAGCAGTGAGCTTTGTTCCTGAGTCAGAGTTTGTAGAATATAATACCTATCGTATTTGCATAACAGCAGAGAGGGCTTCCTTTTGGAGTTCATATCACGTAAGCATTCTTTTCCATCCTTCAGTTTCATGGGTTGCTGTGTGTATTTTCAAGACATTGCCTATCTGTGGAGTCCCACCTGTGTGATAGGTAACCAGAAATGGGTGTCTCTTGAGAGTGGCAATTTTCCTGTCACACAAACACCACCTCCTTCCTGTTCTGGAGATGACAGGGCTGAAGCACGCTAATGGGTATTTGACTGCCCAGGAAAAGAATCTCCTGGAAGAGAACGTTCATCCTTTTTTATTGAATTAAATTGACCACTTTGGTACCCAAGTGAAGGGCAGTATAGAAAGTTTTGAATAAACAAAAACTTAAACATGTCTTTCCATTTTATATATGTGACAAAATGAGTTCCACCAGAAATTGTAATTGAGTCTACTGTAATTTTCCCAATTACTTGTGATATGCTGAATGGCGACTCCTGTCATTATCAATAAAAGTTTATTGTTATGTAATGATATTTGGCTCTTTTTCCTCATAGACATACCAAATAGTACTGTATCATAAGATAATGCTTTTCCAATAAACAATTTACTTGATCCCAAATTGAGTTCTAAAAGGCTAAGATAAAGGGACAATAAAATGGAAAGAGCAATAGCTATACAACAAGGAAGCTATAAGAAATTTAATAAAATTTGGGAGCCATTAACTTCTTATTGTAATGAGTAAACACCATTTTCTATTGTAATATACACCGTCTAATGATTGGGGGGAGAGGGAGGTATATTTTTTAATATTCATATTGGGAAAATAATACAGGAATGATGGGAGGGGAGGGTGGTAATTTTATGTATTGTAAGATTGTCAAGTGATGTGTTTAATTGTATTGTTTTATTGTTTGTGCACTTGATGTAAGATTGAAAACGAATAAAGAATAAAAAACCCCCCCAAAAAACAAACATGTCTAGTTTGCTGCAGTTGGGATCATGCCATCCACTTGTGTAAATGGGATATAGCTGTCTTCAGAAAACTTATTAGAGTTGCCATTCAACAAATAACATATAATTGGAAAGATTGTAAAAGATTAAATTATTGTTTTTGGTGGAACTCGGTGTGTCACGTGTATAAAATGGAAAGAGTGTTAGCAGTTCAAAAAGATGTTTTAATAAATTTAAGGATCTGTGGGGGCCATTAATAAGTTATTATAATGAATACCGTAATCAGCATGTTTCCCTACTTACTATATATATTGTTGGAGGGTGGGGGATGGGTTTTTGAATTTCACTATTAATTTATAGATCAAATGGTATAAGTTATTATAATATGTGGCATGTATTTGTTGAATACAATTTTGGGGGGTGGGTTGGGGTTAAATCTTCATTTTGAGGAAATTGTAGAGTTTCGAGTGAGGTTGGATATTAACTGATGATTTTTCTGTACACTTGTAAAATCTAAAATGATTGTTATTTAAAATATGAAAAATCTTACAGAATATTGATCTTTTTTTTTTGGTCTGTTTTATTCTTGATTGGCTTAAATAGATACAGTAGAACCACTGATGTCTGGCACTGCAGTTCAGCAACAAGGTCATCCATCTGGGTCCTTAACACCTCAGCTCCATTCCATGCAATCAGTGTCTACTACCAGACAAATAAACCCTGTCAGCTTCCAGCAACTTCAGCATCAACAGCCACCACTGCAAGCCCGACTACCCCAGCAACATCCACAGCTGCCTCAGGGAGTGCGACCTTCTTTTGCTACCCCAACTCAGGTTCCAGTTCCTCCAGGTTGGAACCAGCTATCTTCAGGAGCACTTCAGCCTCCACCTGCTCAAGGAACAATGGGTACACTAACATCAAACCAAGGGTGGAAAAAAACACCATTACCTGGCCCAATGCAGCAGCAGCAATTTCCAGCAAGGCCATCTTTGGCAAGTGTGCAAACTCCATCTCACCCTCCACCTCCTTATCCATTTGGAAGTCAGCAGGCCTCTCAGGCTCACTCAAACTTCCCTCAGATGAGCAATGCAGGTCAGTTCACTGCTCCCCAGCTGAAGACCCTACAGGGAGGGCCAACCAGGGTCCCCACACCTCTTCAGCAGCCCCATCTGACCAACAAGTCTCCTGCCTCTTCTCCTTCTTTCCAGCAAGGATCATCTCCTGCATCATCTCCAACTGTTAACCAACCACAGCAGCAGATGGGACCTAGACCATCCCAGACTAATGCTCTTTCCCAGGGATTTCAACAGCCTGTCAGTTCACCTGGTAGGAATCCTGTAGCACAACCAGGAAATATGCCCCCAAATTTCATGGTGATGCAGCAGCAAAGCCAGGGGCCACAAACTTTGCATTCCAGTCTTGGAGGTAAGAGATGTGCTCAGCAAATGTGCTTTCTTTATTTCCAGATTTTCAGGACATGACAAAAGCAGGTGGAGATGCTGACAGGGTGTGTGTCGTCCGGCCCCCCTCCCCCATCTCCCTGTCTTTGATTATATCCATGGACTACACTGTAGGGCAGATTTATTTGGAATTAGCCATTTAACCCAGACACTTGTGATGTACACTTTAAAGAACAAGGATATCTTCTCTTTCTTTAAAGTAGTAATTTATTGGTTTTTGCCAGTTTAACTATTAGAATTTAAAGTTATATCTATACCATTAGAATAAACTAGAATTCAAAGTATCCTTTGCTCTAGAGAGCAAAAACCAACTAGAACTTGCACAGTACAAAGGTATTGCAGGCTAAATTAACTTCCCAAGTTAAAATTTAGGCATGATACTTGGTTCTGAACCAAGGTAGCCTAGGGTTGAAATATCAGGTTGGAACACAGTATGAACTTTTTCTTATTAAGCAGTCAAGATGACAACAGTCTTTGCTCAAGGCAGAGGATTCTCGTCAAGCAAGACACCTATGGTAGGAAACTCAGGCAGAGTGAACAAACATAAGAATTGTTGTGTTGGGCTGGATAGAACAAAAGTTCTTTAGCATCCCTCCAGATCGACACAGAAACAGATGGGTTTATGCTCCTCTGCCAGCAGGTGGAGACTGAGACATTGACTTTTGGCTACAGTCCCTCTTAAACCTAGGCTTTTCTCAGTCTCCATTAGGAGTTGTCTGCAGTCTCTGCTGAGGTTTGTTAAGTAAGGCCTGTTGGATCTGGTTAGTGAATCTTTCTTGTCCTTTTTGTTGTCCGGGCTGAGCTTGGGGGACCTTCTTGGGGGTCCTACCGACCTCGGGGGTGTCACGCTCAGAAGGGCCGAGTCCATCTCCCCATTTCCTCCACCTGCCCAGGTGGTTTTCTGGCTTTAGAGGAGTCTCAACTGTATGCCTTGCCACCGATACCGGTACTAACAGTTTAGAGAGCCATGTGGGATCTGCTCTTAACTTGAGACAGTTGGTGAGCTTTGAGAAGTTTTTGGAAAAAAAAAAAGACACAAATAAAAGGAGTTTTAATAGAAGCCTGAGGCCGCCATTGTTATACAGCATTGTTGTGCATGGGTTTATTTGCGTTTTAATTATGAGCACTTCTAAAAAGTGCGTTGGTTGTGGGGTCCCACCCACGATGGGTACTGCTTTGGTACATCCCATCCATTTCTGTGCCAGTCTGGAAGAACGCTAAAAAAGGAGAAATTAGGTCCTTACCTGCTAATTTTCTTTATTTTAGTCCCTCCAGATCAGCACAGACCCCCGCCCTGTTCTTCTGTTTGGTGTTTTTTGTGAAGAAGTACGGGTTTTTCTGCGGGTTTTCTTTTTTGTTGGTTGTTTTGTGGAGTTTAAAGAGCAGCAACTTTTGGTTCGGTTGGTTTAGCTGGCAAACTGTGGGGCATTTCTGAAAGATTCCTGTTCTAATCAGTATCCAACAGTGTTTTCCTTTGTCTTCTCCATGTACATGTGGAGTTGGGATGTTTTCAGCCTATTGTTTTTTTTCTGCTTGGCTATTTGTTAAGACTGAGTATAAGAGGGACTGCACAGCCTACTTGTACAGTAGCCAAAAGTCAATATCTGTCTCCACCTGCTGGTAGAGGAGTGTAAACCCATCCGTTTCTGTGCCGGTCTGGAGGGACTAAAAGAAAGAAAATTAGCAGGTAAGGACCTAATTTATCCTTCATCAAGCTTAGTATCCTGGGTCTAACAGTGGACAATCCATGTCACAAGTACCTAGCAGGATCCCAAAAAACTAGTTTTTAAAAAGAGTTCCAGGGATGATTTGGGAAGCTGCATTGCATTGCAGTGCACAGCAAATCTTTAACTCCCTAGGTACATTCCAAAGGCAGAACCCAAATCACAAAGTTTTTGTAGAGGGATTTGTGGTTCTCATTTAAAGGTGATGACTAGTAGCCAGAATCGGGGCTTGTTCTTGCTCCATAAACAGATTGCCCAAGTCTGGTGACAGAGGAAGGAGAAATGTACCATCATGTTTGACTCTACTACTTTCGGAAAACAAGGAAAAACTGCAGCCCTGATGTACAAGATGCAGGCTCTGTTGCAAGTTTACACTGAGACCGCCAGTTGGTGATTATCCTTGATTTACACAGGCTCATGTTTATTTTTATTTGCGGTTTAATTTGAAACCTTATCAACCTTGGACCCCTGAAGAAGGCGTGTTTACTGAAACACGAACCGTGTCGGGTCCTTTGGTTTGTTAAAAGGTGGTAACATTAACCGCGTTTCATAATAGATAGAATAAACATAGCCTGCATCTTGTACGTTTTGTCTGTTTTTCCTTGTTTTCCGTGTGTTGTTTTGTTTTCACTGCAGACTGTGTTGGATTTCTCTTTTGTTTCTTGACTCTACTACTTTGTCTTGATTCAAAAAATATTTGTAAGGATGTTGTATGACTGCCCAGTGACAAATGCTGTCCACTGCCATGTAGAAGGTTCCTAGTTTGCAGTTTGAGTGCTCCAGTCATATTTCAAAGCTTTTGGGAGGAAGTAGTCCTAATCATTACTTAAGAGTAATGCTCAGTGACCAGTCTCAGGACATGTGATTGCTATGTTTGAGGAGGAGAATGCTATGAATAAAATAGAAAAATCCCCATGTATCTTGTGAAAGAAGTGCTCCTGACACCAGATCCTAGCCTGGTACCTGTTGAGCAGGAATGAGAGGAAGCTTTTAAGGTAAAAAAAAAAATTAAAAAAGACAAGGTGATGATAATAATAATAATAATAACTTTATTCTCTATACCGCCATAGTCAGATGACTTCTAGGCGGTTCACACCAAAGAGAGCTGGACAATCAGCGAATTACAAAATGCAAATAGTGAAAGTACAACATATTACACAAGAAATAGACAGAAAGAAAATATAAATTTAGTGTGGCTTCTGTTTAGGAGATAGATCTGTCAAACAGTACTTTCCGAAAGGCGCCATAGGTCATCCTGGCTCCATTGATGTAGTTACCCAGCCAGGACTGCTGTTTGCTTGCTTGAAATATGAAAGACCTGTCCAAAAAGGACTTATATTTACAACCGGTGATCTTTGAGTAAGCAAACATGTTACAGTTTCTGGTTGACCGTGTGGGGTTGTGTAGCACGAAATGGAAGGGGCTAGTCCCCAGGCCTGCCTGGGAATGTAAGGGAATGGATAATAAACTTTTTTATATTCATGTATTTATTTTTCTGTATTGCTGTGAGGAACAATAGATTTGAGCTAGTGGGGGAAAATTTCACTTATCCATTCTTTTTCTGTCTTATAAAGGGATGGCTAAACGTCTTCCACCTGGATTCTCTGCAGGCCAGTCTAATCCGAACTATATGCAAGGCCAGGTATCATCTTCAGCACCAGGAACAGCAGTGAATGCAGGAGCTCCTCAGCTACAGCCAAATCATAATGTGCAGCACCCAGGTCTGTGTTAACAAGGAAATGGTCCTATGCTTCACCTTTTGTTTTGTGATTTATTCCATTTCCTTTTGAACCTCCTTTCTGAATTTTGGCTCCCCGGTCTTCCCAAGGTTTGTGTCTGCATGGACTTTCCTCTATGGAAGGTTGGTTTTGATTTTCATGACTTGCTAGGATCTGAATAATAAAGCTGAAATAATTTTTGCTAATCATAAAATGAAAATTTCAAACAGCAAAGAGTCTGAACTGTTACACATAATGGAGCAGCTGTTGCTTTCTCCTTCCACAAACAGAATGAATTAGCCACATTTAAAGAAAAATATTCAAGACACAAATAACGTTATCCATCAGGCAAAAAAGTATTACAAGAAAATGAAGAAAAATGTACATAGAAACAATGTTAAAAATTTTAAAAAAAATTCTTATAATGCTCCATCATGCTTCACAGATTTGGAGGAGAGGTGAAAGAAGAAATTAAAAAGTAAGTTACTATAAAGAAAAAAGAGCAAAATTCTTAGGGCTCCTTTAATCTGAAAACAGGCAGGCAGCATATTCTCACATGTGGATAATGCCAACCACAGAGCCTGGCACGGACAGTGCAAAAGTGTACCGTCACTTTTTCTTTTAAATTCTTTATTCATTTTACATCTTACAACAAGTGTATCATAAAATAACATTTAAACTTATACAATATCACTTGATTCTCTATCAATTTAACTTAAATGATAATATTTAAACCCTCCCTCCCAACCCTACTAATTCATATATAGTACTGTCACTCAAAGAACTAATAAGTAATATATTAAATCAACACAATCTTCAAGACCTCAGTGATACCACCTGTGTCTGCTCAAAACTTCATTGCCGACTGGGAGTGAAGTATCAAATAGTCACCGGTCTCACTTAACTTATATAGCATTCTTCAAATTCCATTAATTAGCATTCCCAATTCATGTAAATAATTTTATCCTTGGACAAGCAGGCAACATATTCTCACATGTGGGTGACATCATCCACAGAGCCCAGTTTGGACAGTGCTAAAAGTGTACTGTCACTTTAAATGTAAATAATTTTATTGCACTTATATTTAAAGACTCTAAGAGCATTTCATAAGCTGCAGTGAATCACATTTGGGTCGGGGATATAATAACCCAAATGTGATTCACTGCATATTCCCAGGATAAGCAGCATACTACTTGGGATCTAGCTAGGTACTTAGGACCTGGGTACTGTTGGAAACAGAAGACTGAGCTTGATGGACCTTTGGTCTATCTCAGTATGGCAGTTCTTATGTACTTAAATATGGATTGCATCATATGAAAGCATAAATAGAAAATTCACCAATCATAAAATAAAAATCCCATATCGAATGAGGTAACCACAACAGTAGTAACCAACAAATTTGTCTTTTTTGTAAAATGCAAAGTGACAATACATAAGGTGTCAAATAATGCTGGCCTTGATTCAGATAAATAATTAGGGAATTGATGTATCTGGGGGTTTTTTTTCTTTGTCTTCTTAAAAACTGAACTTTGTCTTATAGACAGAATTCCTCCTGGTCAATTAGTATATTTCTATCTCTAGCAGGTGTGGATGGTTCTTTATAAGCTCCTGGTCTCATCTACTTAGCTGCTGTTCTGGATCTGTTGAGCTAGAAGGTAGAGGAAGGTCATCCAGGAGAGGAAATTGGAGTCTGTCCTAAAAGTCTTTTAAGGTTTCTGCTCTTTCCCTGCAAACTGCAATTTGCAGCTCGTATCCTGCATGGGCTTGTCTCAGTTGGGTTCAGTAGGCAACAGATACTTTAGGGGATGGGGATTCTCAGCTTTTTCTGGAATTCCTGAGCATGGAGTCAGGGCTCGCTTATTTGGTCAATTCCTTATATGACAGCCAAACAAATGGCATTGTCAGTTGTGGCCCAAGATTACTACAGGCCAGTAGGTTCTCTAAATTATCAGAGTAGTTTACAAATTAGAATTTTCCACTCCCATCAGAGATTTTTTCTTGGAATCCCCATGCAGAGCTTCTTTAAAAAAGGCAGCAATTTTACCCACTCTTCAATCTTTGCTGGATTTAGGGGCAGTTCCAGTACCAAGTTCTGAACTCGGTCAGGGCCGTTACTCCATTTATTTCATTGTTTCAAAAAATTTCCATCCAGTGTTGGACCTCTAAAAAAGCTCAATCCTAGCCACAGTGCAGTCAGGCGAGTTTCTCACAGCTCTCAATCTCAAGGAGGCATATTTTACATATTCCCATTTGGCTGATGCATCAGTGGCTCCTGAGATTTGTGATTCTGGGTCTGTATTTTAAGTTCCAGGCAATGCCTTATGGGTTAGCCACCATGCCTATGACCTTTTCCAAGGTACTGGCAGTTGAAGTAGCGTTTCTCAGGAAAGAGGGAATAAGGATGCATCCCTTTTTTTTAAATATTCTTTATTCATTTTATATTTACATCAAGTGTACAGAAAATAATAACAGATTAACTTAATACATCGCTTGAAATACCACACATGTTCCCAAAATAAAATTTATCCCCTTCCCACTCACCATACTAATATCAGTTGATACATACAATATAATAAAATCATTCGTACTCTTCATATCGAATATTAAAAAGTCAACCCCCCTCCCAAATCTTTTAATTAGGGAAATCAGGGAAATCAGGGAAAAATGATAACTATTGTTTACAATAATTTATCAATGGCCCCACACATCCTTAAACTTATTAAAATAACCTTTTTGAACATGAGATAGATTTGCATCTCAAGGAGGCAGTGCATGCAAATCCATCTCATCCATATTCACTGTGGATATCCTGAAAACCTGACCTGGCTCCAGCTCTCAAGGACCGGAATTGGCTACCCCTGCACTAGGTGAAACAGTTTTTTTTTGCTGTCGGTTGTGTTGTTTCTTAGTTTACTGGCATAGTATTTTTTTCTTGGTTTTGGATATATTGTCCTTATATTTATTTATGGCTGCTCTCCATTGTGTTCTGTGTTCTGGTGTCTTGTTTTTCCTCCATTTCCTCTCTAGACATCTATATATAGGACTTCGTAAACCAGGGCAAAGTTCGGTTTGATTTTACTATGCGCGGGTGGAGGAGGGTTATGGTATCTAGGGTTTTGGTTATGATTTTGTTCCAGTTGGTTATCATTGAGGTGGTGTTATTCATGGGGGGAGGGAGAGATTTTGACACCATGTTCCAGAATAAATCAGATCTTGTTTTCCTGCAGACTAGTCTTATGTCTTTGGTAACTTTGGAGTTCAGGTCTATGTCAGTTAGGTTTAAGCAGAATTCTAGGATAAAGTGATCTATCCATGGGACTTGGGACCATTTGGCCCTACTGACTAGGTTTGGGGGGGAGGATGCAAACAGGTCTAGGGTATAGCCTTTTTCATGGGTGGGGCCTGAGGATATGATTGTGATTTGGCAGTCCTCAAGTAGAGTCTTGAGTTTAGTGACTACTTTATTTTCTGCAGATTCAAGGAGTAGGCTGATACTTGGTGATATGATTAGTTTTTCATGTTGGCAAGTGAGGTTTGTTATTATTTCCATCGTTTTTGTGATGGAGTCTGAATTAATGCTAGGGGGTCTGTAGACTAGAGTGGAAGAATTCCCACGTTCTTGTGTGCGAAGTTGTGCTCACTTTCAAGCTTGCAGGTGATGAATTCCAGGTCGGGTTCGGCGATGGTATATGAGTTTTTGTAGATTATTGCCGGGCTCCACGTTTGAGCTTTCTGGGAAGATGAAGAATGTTGTGACCCTGTGGGCAGAGTTGTGGGAATTCAGGGCTTTCAAGGTCTTTCAGCCATGTTTCTGTGATGTACGTCAGAGCAATATCCTTGGATGTGATTAGGTCATTTAGGTTGAAAAGCTTGTTTACTACTGATCGAGCATTAACATAAATGCAGGGGATGGTGATTTTGTTTGTTTTTGTTAAGCATTTTGTAGATAGTGGGTTGTTGAGGGGTTTAGGGTTCGTTTGTTTTCGGTGTCTGTTGTGATTGTGTTTGTTCCATTGTATGGGTAGAATGTGCCGAGGTTGTCCGATGTATTCCGTCGATTGGTTTTGAGTTCCTGGTGGACTGGGTCTTTGTTGCTTGTAGTTCCATGGGGGATATGTTTTATACGGCTATAAGGGTGGAAATGCATAGCAGAGGAAGTATAGGAATAAGAGGAGGCTTCATCATGAGAGTAGGAGTGCATGTTGCTGTCTGGGTGAGACTTAGGGCATTGTGTGTCTCTTTTGTGAGATTTGATACTTTGTAGGTGTGGGTTTGGGTAATGAATGTGGTTGTAGGGCTGTTTGACTTCTTTTGGTTTTGTCCTTCTGTATTCAGTATTCTTAGCGGTTGTCATTGTCTGTGTTCTTGTCTGTATTTGTTGTCTTGTCTGTATTGCTGCCTGTATTCCTGACTATTTGTGCTCTTTTTGATTTTGTTCACCGCAAGGGGCGTCAGGAGCTGGAGCTCGTCTCCCACGCTCTTCCCTTGTGCCTCCCTTGCAGCCGCTGGGCTGGGCTGGGGAGCTACCCTGAAGAATGAAGAAAATTCAAAGTTGGCGCATTTCTAAAAAGGGGCCAGTCATCTTCGACCTCCTCTTCATTGCCCTTGTCCAGAGACTCAATCTGATTCTTTGAGTCATACTAGGGTTCCGTTTGAGCCTTTGAAGGATCTTAAGCCTAAAAGCAGTTTTTCTGGTGGCTATTTATTCAGTGCGCAGGGTGTTCAAATTGCAGGCCTTATCTTGCAGCGTTCCTTGTCTCCATTTCACAGACTCGGGAGTTATCATTGACACACTTCCTTCATTTCTTCCGAAAGTGATCTCTATGCTTATCTTGATCAGCCAGGTTTCCTTCCCTCCTTTCAGTGGGAGGATTATTCAAGGATATTTGCCGAGTCATTTTACAATATTTACAGGCTACCAATTCCATCGCTCGAACCACCTTTTTTTCAGGTCCAAATCGACTATTACTCACTGGATTAGGCAAGCTTACTTGGATGCTTATCTGCTCTTTTGCTACAAGCTCACTCCACTAGAGCCATAGTGACCTCGTGGGCTGAATCCAAGTCTTTTTCTGTGGAGGAAATGTGTGGAACTGCCATGTGGCTCTTGGTGCATACCTTTAACAGGCACTATTGGGTAGATGATGTGACCGGGGAAGATGCTTCTTATGGGTGATCTCTTTTATCACTGGAAGTTTTAAGATTCCCACCCAACATGAGGACTGCTTTACTACATCCCACCAGTCTCTGGATTCATCTGCAGATGCTAAGGAAGGAAAAGTTTGCTTTACCTGATAACTTTCTTTTCTTTAATCACAGCAGAAGAATTCAGAGCCCCACCCTCTTTAGCTAATGCTTGCTGTCTGTTCAAGTTATTGTTCATGTGATTGTTCCTGTTTCAACTTTTGTTATACCTACTTTTTTTAATGCATTATCTGCAAGTTCACACTCTGAGGAGGGAGTTTTCAGTGCCTTATTGTTTCTTCTGCATTGTTATGAGCTATACTAACTCACTAGGAGGGATTCTGTCCCATAAGACAGTTCAGTTCAGTGCTCTCTATTGCCACCTGCTGGTATATGATCACAACCCATAAATCTCCGGATTCATCTGCTACAATTAAAAAAAGTTATCAGGTAAGATAAAGCTTTTCCTTTTTTTTTTTTTTTTAACTTCTTTATTCATTTTTAAACTTTCATCAAGTATACAAAAATTCATAATAAACACAATTAATCTGAGCACTTGAACATCTTATCATTATAACCTATAAATACAAATGTAACCCTCACCCCACCCTCCCTCAAAGCCCATTCTTTAGCACGCTCCAGACCAGTAGAGGTTAACTTTACGAATGGGTATATATCTAATCATGACCAGCAGGTGGAGACTGAAAACAAAACTTTGGGACAGTATATACTATCCTCCCTTCTCTATTTCCCTCAGTCTTCTTTCAGTCTCCAGCAGGTGTTGAGTGATCTGTACCCATCTCTCTTGGTAGGGCTGTTGGAATTTGTTTAGGGGTTTATTGTCCCTGTTTTTGGCCGGACGGAGCTTGGTCGGGCCCTGTTTGGGGGTCCGTCCGACCTCGGGGGTGTCAAACCCGGCGGGTCACGAGCGGGGTCCCTCCCCCCACTTCCTCCACCTCCCCACATTTTTTTAGAGGAGCCTCAGCAGTAAGCCTTGCCCCCTAAGTCAAGCAAGGCATATTGCTTCGAGAGCCTGTGGAGTCTGTTCTGTAAAAAAAAAAAAAAAATAAAAAATAAAAAATCCTGAGGTAGTGCTGGTCTGAAGGGTTGTTTCCCTTTAAGAAAACTGTATTTTACTGTATTTTTTCATGTAACCAGCACTTTTTTATAGCTAGGTCGCGTATGGAGCAATTGTGCCCTTCTCCGGGGGAGTAGGCCACAATTTTAGTCCAGCCGCGAGGCACTCGCGGCCGGCCTGAACTCGGCGGTTTGGGTCGGTGAGGTGGTGGAGCTCCGTCGGCAGCGGCTGCAGGCGCCCAGAGCTCCCCGCCGATGGTGCCTCGCGAGTCGGCTTGGAGCAGTGGGGAAGCCCGGTCTTCCACAACCGCCCACGGAGGGATTCCCCGAAGGATTCCCTCTCAGCTGATTTTTTGACAGCTGATGCCGACTTGCCTGTCTTAGCGGCTGAGACTGTTCAGTCTTCTCAGCCGCTACAGGCCATGGAGGGAGCATTTTTGGCGGGAACTTCGCCATTTTCTTTGTCTGGCCCCTCCATTTTGTCTGCAACCTCAGGTGACCTTCCCCCTGTATGGCGAACACAGGGGCAGGTTTCAGCATGGACCCTGCTGGGGCAGGGAGTCCCTGGGGACCCCCAGGGGTTTTTTGCCCCCAATTTATTTTCTTTCTTTGTGCGGACTTTTGGGGGTCCCACGTGCGCCTGGGGGGTTTCGGGGGGGGTTTCCCTCCGCGCCCCCTATGGCTTTGCCTCCCTCTTTTCGTTTGGCGTCCCCTCTTCCTCCTCCCTCATCCAAGCGCCCGCGGGGGGGCTTGGATTGCGAATTGGTGGGCGGAGGAGCGTGTTGGCCTGGTTGAGGACCTGGCTGCTTTGGCGGGCTTCCAGGATCCTCTAGAGGGGACGCCTGTTGGCAGCGGGGCGGCGGGTTTCCCGTCTTCCAGAGCAGATGCGTCCGTGGTGCGCTTTTTTATTCAGAGGGATGAGCTTTTAGACCTGTGTAGCAGGTCTCCTTGGTGCTGCATTTTTGCAGTGGCGCCGCCGGAGACCCCGCGTATGGGGGCCCCTCTGCTTCAGGGGGTCTGTCCTGGTTCCCGCTCTTTTCCTGTGCGTCAGGATTTGCGGGATTTTGTGTTGGCGCAGTGGCCTATGGGCGCAGTTTCGTTTGGTGTGCGCCTTGGCTCTTGGGTATCCCGTCCCGGAGGGAGGTAGGGCTACCTTAATTTTGCCAATGGGGAACGCGGTGGTCTCGGCACTTCCTAAGCGGCATACCGTGCCTGTTATGGACGGTTCTGCTCTTAGGGTCTCGGAGGCGCGTGCGTTAGAGACTCTTCTTAAGTATGATTTTGATGTCTCTGCCTTTGGGGTCCAGGCGGCTGTTTGTGGGGAGCTAGTCGCTCGCGCCGTGTTTCGGTGGGCTGAGCGTGTCCTGGATCGGGAGTCTGATGACTGGTCTCTAGTGGATCAGGAGGTAGCGAAGATTGCGATGGCTGCCTCGTTCCTCTCAGATGCTCTTTATGACTTGGTGCGGATTTCGGCTAAGTCTATGGCATGGCCGCGCGGCGTATTTTGTGGCTGCGCGCTTGGGCGGCGGATTCTGCGTCCAAAGCTAAGTTTACTAAAGTTCCCTTTAGGGGGTCTTTTTGTTTGGAGAGGAATTAGATGAGTTGATTCAGACTCTGACGGACTCGAAGGTGCCCCGTCTGCCTGAGGACCGTGCCCGCCCTGCGTCTAGGTGTGGGGCTGCCCGGGGGCGTTTGCGGGAATTTCGCAAGTATCGCCCGGGGCGTGGGGCTGCTTCTTTCCCGGCTCAGGGTTTTTCCCGGGGTCGGTTCTTCCAGCGCATGCAGCCCTTTCGGGGGGCCCGTCGGGGGGCAGGGAATCCCTCCGCCGGTTCCCCCGCTTCCCGTCCTGCGCAATGACTCCTTGCCGGCGCCCCCTTTGGTTCCGGTGGGGGCCCGGCTGCGCAAATTTTTCCCCAAATGGGCCGAGATCGCGTCCGATCAGTGGGTCCTTGAGGTGGTGCGGGACGGTTACGCTCTGGAGTTTACCCGCTCTCTGCCGGACCTTTTCCTCGCTTCTCCATGTCAGACTCCATGGAAGACGCAGGCTTTTCGTCAGACCCTTCAGCGTTTGCTAGATCTCGAGGCAGTGGTGCCGGTGTCCCCTACGGAGTGGGGCACCGGCAGGTACTCCATTTACTTTGTGGTGGCCATAAAGGAGGGGACCTTTCGGCCCATCCTGGATTTGAAAGGGGTCAACAGAGCTCTCAAGATTCCGTCTTTCCGCATGGAAACGCTGCGGTCGGTCATTCTGGCGGTTCAGCCGGGGGAGTTTCTTACGTCTCTCGATTTGACGGAAGCCTACTTGCAGGTTCCAATTCGGGCCTCTCATCAGCACTTCCTTCGCTTTGCGATCTTGGGGCGGCACTTTCAGTTCTGTGCGCTTCCCTTTGGTCTGGCCACGGCTCCTCGGACGTTCACCACGGTAATGGTGGTCGTCGCGGCAGCCTTGCGGTCGGTGGGCATCCTGGTTCACCCCTACCTGGACGACTGGTTGATTCGGGCAAAGTCGTTGCAGGAGAGCTCCCGGGTTACGGCTCGGGTGGTGGAGTTTCTCCGGTCGCTGGGCTGGGTGGTCAACCTTTCCAAGAGTCGGTTGGTCCCGGCTCAGCGTCTGGAGTGCCTTGGGGTTATGTTCGACATCTCCTTGGGGAAGGTCTTCCTTCCAGAGGCCCGGGTGAGCAAATTGCAATCTCAGATTCGCCTGCTTTTGGCGTCCCGGGGTCCTCGGGCGCGAGATTTCCTCCAAGTCCTGGGGTCAATGGCGGCGTCCCTGGACGTGGTGAGGTGGGCGCGGGCCCACATGCGTCCTCTTCAGTATGCTCTGCTCCGGAGGTGGTCTCCCCGGAGGCAAGATTTGGATGTTCCGGTTCCCCTGCGAGGCTTGGCGCGCTGCAGTCTGCGCTGGTGGCTCCGGACCCCTCACCTGGTTCAGGGGGTGGGTCTGGATCTCCCGCAGTGGACGGTGCTCCTTACGGATGCGAGTCTCCTCGGTTGGGGGGCTCAGTTTATGGGCCACTCAGCTCGGGGCACCTGGTCCGCGGAGGAGGCCTCCTGGTCGATCAACGAGTTGGAGACCAGAGCGGTCAGGCTGGCGCTGTTAGCTTTCCACTCCCTTTTGCTGGGCAAGTCGGTCAGAGTCCTGTCGGACAATGCCACGGCGGTGGCTTATGTCAATCGTCAGGGGGGCACCAAGAGCACTCCTGTGGCGCAGGAGGCGGCTCGGCTCATGGTTTGGGCGGAGTCCCATCTTCTGGACCTCTCGGCTTCTCATATAGCCGGGGTAGAAAATGTTCAGGCAGACTTCCTCAGTCGTCACTTCCTGGATCCAGGAGAGTGGTTTCTCGGCGCCGGAGCGTTTCGGTTGATAGTGCAAGATTGGGGGCAGCCCCTGATGGACCTGATGGCCACGAGTGGCAACGCCAAAGTGCCCCGCTTCTTCAGTCGTCGCAGGGAAGGGCTGGCCGAGGGTCTGGATGCTCTGGTCCAGCCGTGGCCAACGGAGGGGCTGTTGTATGTGTTCCCTCCTTGGCCGCTGGTGGGCAGAGTGCTTCTTCGCATTGTTCACCATCCGGGTTTGGTGGTGCTGGTGGCTCCGGATTGGCCTCGACGTCCGTGGTATGCGGATCTGGTGAGGCACCTGGTGGCGGTTCCTCTTCCTCTGCCTCTCTCGGACGACCTTCTGATGCAGGGTCCCATTCCCTTGTTCGACCCGTCTCTCTTCTGTCTTACGGCGTGGCTCTTGAAAGGGGTCGCCTTAGCAAGAAGGGATATTCAGACAAGGTGATCGCTACACTGTTGGGGTCCCGGAGGCTTTCTACCTCTCGGGCTTATGTGCGGGTTTGGCGTCTCTTTGAGGAATGGTGTCGGGCGCGGGGAGTGACCTCTTTTCGCGCTTCTCTGCCTAACATTCTAGAGTTCTTGCAGGATGGCCTGGATAGAGGCCTGGCTTGGTCTTCTCTCCGGGTTCATCTTGCGGCCCTGTCGACCTTTCGAGGGTTGGTGTCAGGTCAGCGTTTATCGGCTCTTCCTGATGTGATTCGGTTTCTGCGGGCGGCCAAGTTGCTTAGGCCTCCCCTACGGCCCTCGGTTCCCTCTTGGGATCTTAATCTGGTTCTCTCTGTTTTGGTGCGCCCGCCTTTCGAGCCCTTGGACGACTGTTCTTTGAAGGACCTTACTTTGAAGGCGGTCTTTTTGGTGGCCATTACTTCTGCTAGGCGTATTTCTGAGCTGCAGGCTTTCTCTTGTAGGGCTCCCTTCTTGGAGTTGTCTAGGGAGCGGGTCGTCTTGCGGCCTGTTCCTTCCTTTCTGCCGAAGGTTGTTTCTCCTTTTCATGTCAATCAATCGGTGGTTCTCCCGGTCTTGGGTGGTCGGGAGGGCTCTTCTGAGCAACGGCAGCTGCGCAAGTTGGATGTCGGTCGGGTCCTTCGCTCTGATGTGCAGCGGACCCAGGAATTCCGGAAGTCCGATCATCTCTTTGTCCTCCTGGCTGGTCCTCGTCGGGGAGCTGGCGCTTCTAAGGCTACTATTGCGCGCTGGATCAAGGAGACGATTGCTTCCGCTTATCTTCTGAAACAGCAGCCTGTTCCGGAGTTTCTCAAGGCTCATTCCACTCGGGGTCAGGCGGCTTCTTGGGCTGAGTCGTCGCTCGTGCCTCCGGTGGATATTTGTAAGGCTGCGGTTTGGTCCTCCTTGTATTCTTTTGTTAGACATTATCGGATAGATGTTCAGGCGCGTCGGGACGTGGTGTTCGGTGAGCGTGTTCTGGTATCGGCCCTTCGGGGGTCCCGCCCGTGAGAGGGACTGCTTTGGTACGTCCCATTCGTAAAGTTAACCTCTACTGGTCTGGAGAGTGCTAAAGAAGGAGAAATTAGGTTCTTACCTGCTAATTTACTTTCTTTTAGCTTCTCCAGACCAGTAGAGGTCCCCACCCTGTCTGTTGTTGTTGTTGTTGTTGGGGCTGTTTTCGCGGGCAGTTTTTGTTTTTTGCTGCGGGTTCTAGTATTTTTCTAGGGCCGGGGAGAATTAAAGAACAGCGGCTGTGACTCGGCTGGCTTAGCTGGCGAGCTGTGGGGACATTTTCCTTCGGGTATTTCTCCTCTGCATTTTCCAACAGCATTTGGGTATGTTATTTGTTACTCCTGTTCGGAGTATTGTTTTCTTCCTGTTTTCCAGTTCTTGGTTCTGCTTGGCTATTCGGCAGACTGAGGGAAATAGAGAAGGGAGGATAGTATATACTGTCCCAAAGTTTTGTTTTCAGTCTCCACCTGCTGGTCATGATTAGATATATACCCATTCGTAAAGTTAACCTCTACTGGTCTGGAGAAGCTAAAAGAAAGTAAATTAGCAGGTAAGAACCTAATTTCTCCTTATTCATTATAAGATCATATACTTGAAACCCTCCCCCCACCCAATACTAAATGGTGTATAATTAATAGAAAAATGGCAATTAATCATGACAAAAAGATGTTAATGGCTCCCATATTTTAATAAAATTTTTATAATTTCCATTTTGTACCGCTAATGATCTTTCCATTCTATATATTTGACATACTGAGTTCCACCAAAAATGAAAATTAAGCCTACTGTGATCCTTCCAGTTATTAGTAATATGTTGGATGGCAACTCCAGTCAAAATCATTAAAAGTTTATTATTACTCGATATCTGACTCTTTTTTCTCATAGACATTCCAAATATCACAGTATCATAAGATAACGCTACATGGTTTTCCAATAAACAATTTATTTGATCCCAGATTGAGTTCCAAAAGGCTAAGATATGGGGACAGTAAAACAAAAGATGATCCAAAGTCCCTACCTCCAATTTACAATGCCAGCACCTATTGGACAAGAAACTATTTAATTTTTGTAATCTAACTGGGGGTCCAAAAAGCTCTATGTAACAAAAAAAACCAAGTTTGTCTCATAGACGCTGACATTGTACATCTCATTCTCCAAGACCAAATTTGAGGCCATTGAGATGCTGAAATCTGATGCTTAATCTCAATGCTCCAAATATCCCTAAGACCATTTTTAGGTTTTTTTTTTAACCAAATCACTAATAGTTTTATACCATTGTGCGGCCTGGTGACCCAGAAAGTCTGCCTGAAAACATAAAAATTCCATACTGAACTGAGTATTAAGAGTTTTCCATTCAGGGGGAACCCTGCCTGAATGGCCTGCTTCAATTGCAACCAACAAAAACAAAGCTTTTCCTTTATAGCAGTGTTAACAGATAAACAAAATATAGAACTTACATGGACAACAGAGGTAAAAACACGGGAAGACTTATTACAAAAAAAATGCTGCCCAAATGACTGTTACTCACTACTGCTATTGCTAGCACCAAACTGTTAGGTGAATCAATAAAAGCTAAGGTTTGAATGTTTTCTGGATATATGGTCCTAGGAAATGACTTTAGTGTCGCCCATATGCTAATGACTTTAGAGTTGTGCACTGTGATCTTGTTGTTAAAATTTACTTTTTCCTTGCATGAAGCACTACATTTTTAAACACATTAGTCAAAATATAGTATTCGGGTTCATACTGTAAATGTGCTTTTTCAGGTAGTCAAGCAGGAAGCTCTTCTCAGAATCAGATGCATGGTCCACCCAGCATGATGCAGACCAGTCTTATGGGTCTTCATGGAAATATGAACAGTCAGCAGGCTGGTACTGGTGGAGTTCCCCAGGTGAACATGAGCAATATGCAGGGGCAGCCTCAGCAAGGACCACAGTCCCAGCTCATGGGAATACACCAACAAATTGTTTCATCTCAAGGCCAGATGGTGAACATTCAGGCACAGGGAGGCCTGTCTTCTCAAAATCAACTGATACTTTCTCGTGGCCAACTCATGCCACAAGGCCAAATGATGGTAACACCTCAAAACCTTGGTCCTGCACAGCAAAGGATGACCCCACCGAAGCAAATGATTCCTCAACAGGGTCAGCAAATGATGGCACAACATAATCAAATGATTGGACCTCAAGGACAGGTCATGTTGCAGCAGAACCCAATGATAGAGCAAATGATGGCCAGTCAAATGCAAAGCAATAAACAGACATTTAGTGCTCAGACACAGTCCAATATCATGGCAAGCCAAGCTCAAATAATGAGGGGTCCAGCTCCAAACATGCAAGGAAGCATGGTTCAGTTCACTGGACAAATGATGGCCCAGCAGGGCACTGTGAACAGTAGCCCTCAAGGAATGGGAATTCAGGGGCAGATTCTTAGACCAGCAGGTCCTGGCCCACACTTACAGCAGCAACATAATGATACTTCCACTGCATCAAACAATGATGTCAATCTTACACAGATGCTGCCAGATGTGTCCATGGTGCCATCACACATACAGGCAATGCAAGGAAACAATGCCCCTGGGAATCATTTTTCTGGACATGGATTGCCCTTTAGTACCCCTTTCAGTGGAGCACCCAATGGCAACCAGATTGCCTGTGGTCAAAATCCTGGGTTTCCTGTAAATAAAGATGTCACTTTAACCAGTCCACTTTTGGTGAATTTGTTGCAAAGTGACATATCCACAGGACATTTTGGTGTAAACAGTAAGCAAAGCAATCAGAATGCCACAAAGCCCAAGAAGAAGAAGCCTCCAAGGAAGAAAAAAACTCAGCAAGTAGAAGAGCAGCTTAAGTAGGTGTAAAGTATAATAGTAGTAGCTATTTATCAATTGAGAGAGGTCCTTTGAATAAATGTGTGACAAAGGTAAAGATTTGGAAATTGATGCTTTGATTAATCTGTGGGTATAATCATTGTTCAACAATCGACATACTTAGACTTGCAGACAGAAGAGGGATTGAGGGGGCAGGGCAGTGAATGATGAATGATCATCGGAGCTAGATTGATTTCAAGAAAGCATGGGACAGGCACATGGGATCTCTTAGGGAGAGAGGGAGATAGGCCATCATGCAGAAAAAGTGGGCCCAGGCAGATTTTTGCAAACCCTACAGGCATGATATTTTTATTTTCTTGCTCTGTATTTTTTATGAAAGCCCGTCTTGTCATGAGTCATAGCATAGGTTTTATAATTAGTTCTAAAGAATTCAGTTTATCCTTGGATATTTTTTGCCATATTTTTGGATCTTCCGTGTCCATGGCAATTAATTTGGGTCTACCATTACCAAATGAATACCATCCAGTTGCTAGCAGGTTGCATCTCTTTCTCTTAAGCAGGCTTGATCCTGGAGGGGTTATATCAGGTTCATAATGTCCAGGTTATGGCTAAGTTGGTAGTCCACTTGAGGTTGACCACTGTGAAGGGGATTTGCAGAACTGCAACATGGACTTTTAGAACATACATTCATATCACATTTCAGTTGGGGAGAGATTTTTATCATGATGTGTCATTTGGAATATCTGAGGTTTAGAATTCAACCCCATCCATGCATGGGCCCATTTTGTTTTCCAATCTTACTTACAAAACAACTTCAACATGAGACCAAAACAACAAAACTAGAAAAGTCTGTTGCCACATAAAAAAAGCAATTGAATTATTAATAGTGCCTTAACAGTTTGGGTCAGAAAGGACTGGGCATGAGTGAATGTAAGATTTGCTATCACTTTGAAAAGTGTATGTAATTTTTAAAGATGATGATTTATATATAAATTAACTGGGGGTCTCTCAGCCTCCCAGCCTGAAGTTGAAAAGCTGTAAGGAAGAGTAGGAAGGTTGAAAGCATGCTGATTCCTTGGTTTTTGGGGGGTTCCCCTTCCAACGTCTACTGCGACTCCATAAGGTCCCGAGTTGCTGAACCTATTTTCCCATTCTTTGAGGGGAATAAAGCTTCATAAATCTGGCCTTGGCTGTGTCTGAAATCATTGCTTCATCATTCACTGGTGATTTGTCACCCAGATCCTCACTTCTGTGTGTGCGTCTCTCTCTCTCTCATATTCACCTAGAAGTAGAGTTTGTGTAACAAAAATACCAATATTGCTGAGAAATTGTTTGAAATAATGTACAGTTACTAGTTTTGATTAGATCTTTTTTAAAAATCATTTCAGTGCTCCAGATTCCCGTCCAGCTGGTCTAGAGGAGACTGATCAACAGCCACTGTTAGGGGAGCAAGGAATAAACTTGGACAGCACAGGTTCTAAACTTTCTGATTTCACAAGCAGGCCACCAGGTAAATATTTGAGTTCTAGTTTGTAAAAACATTTTGTTTTGATTGATTTTTTTTTTTTTTTTGCTTATGTTTGTTCCTGTGTCTTTGTGCTTCAATCTAAATCTGAATTGCTCTCTATTAGGCTATTATAATGTTCGAGAAATTCTTGTATCCAAATCAGGACTTTGCCTATAATCCATAAAGAGCATACATAGTGTAAGATGTATACTTTTGTTTGTATAATAAGATTGCCTACTTTTTTGTTCCTAATTGGGCCCTCGGGTCAATTGATTCCCATTACCTTGTACCTCTGTTCCAACTCGAGCACACTATGAGTCTACTTGACATTCTGTGGTTTTCTTTCTGGTCCCTAATCTCCTATTCAAGGAGAATTGTAATTGAAGAAATGTAAGACTACCCTCATCGCACACGTTTGTGGGCCTGCTGCCTGGTTCTGGTGTGTGAGGATGGAATATGCACACAAAAGCCAGCTTCTACTTTTTGGTTTTTGAATGACCACTTTTCTCCTCTGAATGAGAACTTATTTCTTTCCTAAGTTATAACTGGCGTTCCTTTCTTAACTAATTTTATTTTGTAAACCACTCAAATAAACACTTGTCATTGAACCATCTGTCCAACTATGGTTTTTAAGAATGTTTTAAGGAAGCCCTCAGGATTAAATGTTTAAATATGTTAAGTGTTGCTAAGCTGCTTCTTGTCAGCTTATCCCCATCACAGTCCCTAATCTAATCTAATGCTTAGTTTTGTATATTGAGACTTCAATCCAGGAAAGCTCAACTTGGTTTACAATGATTAAGTTAGGCCATTAAGGACATATAGAGAATTATCAAGAAAGATTAGTTTCCAAAATGTTTAGTAAACAGAATGGTTTTCAGAGACTTACGAAAAAAGGGAAGGGAACCAGAACTTCTTAAGCGAAGTGGAAGGTCATTCCAAAGTCGAGTCAACTTAAGACAGAGATTCTAATCTAATCTAAACCTTAAGTTTATATATGGCATCATCTCCATGAGTATGGAGCTCGACACGGTTTACAAGAACTTAAAATAGTGGGTAGAGAAGAAGAAAAAGGATTACATGAACTTATGTGTAGAAGGGGGGAGAGAAAGGGGGGAAGGATAGAGCTACAATTTGCTGAAAAGCCAGGTTTTCAGTTGTTTGCAGAATAACTGAAGGGAGCTCAGGTTCCGCAACGGGGTGGTGAGGTCGTTCCAAAGACCTGTGATTTTGAAGAGATTGACAAAGAGTCTTGATTCTTTTAATACCTTTACTAGATGGACAGGACAGCTTGAATTGTTGATAAGAATTCCAAGATAAAGGAACTAGAGGACAGTTCTTAGGTGCCATTGACTCGTGATTGAGTCCTAGTGACTTGATGAATTGCGGATCTAAAAAGAAATTAGTTTTATGCTAGTCCGGATAGATCCTCCAGCGTCATCCCCCATGTTGTTTTCAATGTGTCCAGCCATCTAATTGCAGGTTGCCCTCTTCGCCTGGTTCCTTCGATCTTCCCAAACTTGTTGTCCTCCTCCAGTGATCTCTCTCTACTGATGGTGTGACCAAAGCCAAGGTCATAACTTCATCATTTGGGCTTCGAGTGATGAAGCCGGTTTGATCTCTTCCAGAATTGATTTGCTAGTTCTTCTGGCGGTCCAAGACTCACTTAAAATCCTTGTCCAGCACCAAAGCTCAAAGGAGTCAGTTTTGTTTCACATCCATAACTTACCACTGAGAAAATGAGTGTGTGGACAAGTCTGATCTTCATTTGGAGTGTTATATCTTTGCCTTTGAATACTTTGTCGAGAGTCCTCACTAAAGAACGACCAAGTGCTAGTCTGTGGAGTGTTTCCTCCTTGCTACTTGCTTCTTTGTTTACAAAAGAGCCCAGGAGATTGAAATCCTTTACAACTTCTATTTTATTGCCTTCAAGCTCAAAATCTTCATTTTCTGTGTTCATGATTTTTGTCTTGTTTATGTTAATTTCTAATCCCTTCTATAGTAGGGTGTTTAAATATAAGTGCTATTTGTACGCTTAAATTGTTAGAACACTAGCACTTCCACATTTAAGTGCCAGCAGAGTACATGGCACTATTTTCTAATTTAAGCATGCAAATCAGGGTCCCTTTTACTAAAACTTGCTAAGAAGCCCATAGGCATAAAATGGGCTTCTTAGCATTTAGCACTCACTAATTCTGTTCTGTTAGTTCGTGCTAAGCTTTAGTAAAAGGGCCACTTAGTGCATAAACGCAATGGGGGCATCCCAGGGGTGGGGGCATGAATGGGTATAACATTTACACACATAACTTATAGAATACTCAGCTGTCCGCCTCATTTTTGGTTTAAAGAAAACAGATCATGTCAGTCATTATAAACTGTTGCATTGGTTGCCAGTGGAGGCAAGAATTATTTTCAAATTTGCTTGGATCTATTTCAAAACTTTAAGTGGCTTGGCTCCAACTTATCTTTCTTCTCACTTTGAACTGACCCGCACCGCTAAATGTATTCGTAGATCTCATTTATTTCCTTTTCCTACATTAAAAATCTTGCCTCTATAAGAGATTCTTAGACAGGACACTCTCCTTTCAAGCTGGCTCAGTGAAACAATCTTCCAAGCTCCTTTCTATCAATATTTCAGGAAATCAGTAAAGACCTATCTTTTTGACAAATTTGTTAATTCATAATCTTCTCCTGTACTTATGTGCTACTTGTACTCACTGACTGTTAGTTGTCTCTTTATTGTGAACCGCTTAGAACTGTTATGGTATTGCGGTATACAAAAATGAAGTTATTATTATTATTATGCAAACACCATATTTAGGCATGCCCACCTATGCCTGGTCTGGCTGGCTAAGTGTACATGCGTTGATGCCAACTTAAGCTGGTATATACCTTGTAGTGTTAGATGTAGTGCAGGGCTTGGCCCTTGGGCCACCTACTTTCTTTTCAATGTCATTAGAAGAATTCTTTCACCTCTTTAGTTTGTGTCCAAAGTGAATGTAAAGGACAGAGGTTTTAGCAACCCCCTCTGCCTGCTATTTGGCTGAGAAGTGGAGAAGCAATTAGGGCCTCAATCCAATTGGACCAGGATAGAGAAGCCTCACTCATGAGCTGGACTCCAGAAGAGGGATAATGAATAAGATTCTTTCCCTAGTCTTCTCTTCTTTGGAAGAGGCTGGTTGGCTGAGGAGGAAATAGTTTTGCCCCCAAATGCAGAGGGTGGGTGAATGTGTCTCCCTCCCCCCCTTATGTCAAGTGGTAGCACTTATGCGGTCACTGCCACTGAATGCACACCCAACTTTAAATGGGTAATGAGGAAGTTATAGATTTTTTCCCCCAAAATGTAGATAACCTTTGACAAAGAAGCACATTCATTTTGGAGAACTAAACAGGCCATGATTTTCTTTTAGTGGCATAACAGTCTGTATTTTGAGGCGGGGAACAAAAAAGCAATTTTTAATGGCAGTTGTGTTTGTTATTAGGGTATCCAACTCAAGCTGTTGACCAGAGGCCTCTGCAGCAGATTCCTCCTCAACTTATGCAACATGGACAACAACAGCAAACGCTCCCCACGCAGGCCCATTCCCAGCAGCAACAACAAATGCTGATGATGCTGATGATGCAGCAGCAGCAGCAGCAAGATCCCAAATCAGGAAGACTTCCTGTGTCGCAAGGGCTTCATGCACCGAGAGCTACTCTGAATCCTGACACGCAAAGAATGCCCATGCAGCAGAGTGGCAACATGGCCGTCATGGTCAGCTTACAAGGGCCCGGTCCAGTACCTCCATCTCCTGATAAACAAAGAATGCCTTTGTCAGTCAATCCTCCTTTGGGAAACAATGGAAGAAAAATGGTTTACCAAGAGAACTTACAGAATTCTTCCGGTTCACCCCCAGGAGATGGCGCTTCCATATCTTCCCTTACAGAAGGAAATGCTGCAGAAGGCCCTTCAGTTTCAGGAGTTTCAAATAGCATGACACCTCACTTGGTTATTTCACAAAATCAATTATTGATGTCTGGGCCAAAACCTGGGCCTTCTCCACAGGGTGCAAGCCCACAGCAGCAACAAACTAGTTCTTTGACTAGCTCTCATAGTCATCATTTCCCAAATGTTGGTACCCCATCACAGACATCAAGACCAAAAACACCAAACAGGGCAAGTCCAAGGCCATATTATCCTCAGACTCCAAACAACCGTCCACCTAGTACAGAACCTTCAGAGATAAGTCTCTCACCAGAGAGACTCAATGCATCTATAGCGGGCCTCTTTCCTCCTCAGATAAATATTCCTTTGCCTCCAAGACCAAACATTAATCGAGGGTTTGATCAACAGGGTCTCAATCCAACTACATTGAAAGCCATAGGGCAGGCCCCATCAAACCTCACAATCAACAATCCTTCAGGCTTTTCTGCTGCTCAGACAAATAAATTAGACACAGTAGCAGTCAATTCAGGGAAGCAATCAAACTCTGGAGGAACTAAGCGTGCAAGCCCAAGTAACAGCAGAAGGTCCAGTCCCGGGTCTAATCGAAAAACAACTCCAAGCCCTGGCAGGCAAAATTCTAAAGCGGCTAAACTGGCACTGGCTGCTCAACAGAATTCACTACTCTTGCAAAACATGGAGATACGGAGAAATATTTTAGTTGGATCTACTTCTTTGCAAACACCTTCATGTGGGAGTTTTCCAAATACAGCAATGAGTGGGCATATTTCTTCTGTCCCTTTAGCTATTATGAGTGGTGGTCTTGAGGATAACAAAGAGGGCCTTACTATACCACAAGACAATGAAGGTCAGATTTCACAAGTTGTTCAAGGAGGTGTGGAACAGGCTACCATTGAACTGAAAGGTATTCCCAGCCAAGAAATGAAAATGCTATTCTCTGATGATCAGCAGAAGAAAAATACCACCAAACTTCCCACCATAGAGGAAGGTAAAAGTCTGATGTCTCCAGCTATGAGAGAAGCACCAACATCTTTAAGTCAATTGCTTGATCATTCTGGTGCTCCTAATGTGACTATTAAACCCTCTGGCCTTAATCTTGATGCAGCCACAGTGATACCCCCAGGTGAGGAACTGAAAATGATGGATCCCATTTCTTCACTCGCGGATCTGTCCTCTGGAAAGGAACTTTCTAACCCTTTAAATATGCCTTCTCACAGTACAGAAGCCTGTGCAACTCAAGTACGACAAGAACTAGGAGAGCTAAATTCCACACATTCACAGAATGTCCCTGCGGTAATTCAAAGGCCAGTTAGTTCCTCCTCAATTCCTACTCCTTTACCACCAAACCAGATTACAGTTTTTGTCACATCCAACCCCATTACATCTTCTGCTAACACTTCTACATCTTTGCCATCTCATTTACAGCCTACATTGGTTTCTACCGTGGTATCAATGCCAAATGTAGCTAACAAAGTGATAGTTTCTGAAGGACAGTCAGCCATTCAGTCCAGTCCTCGACCTCAGTTCATTACACCAGTTTTTATCAATTCTTCTTCAATAATCCAGGTGATGAAAGGATCACAATCAAGTACAATACCTACAGCCCCAGTAACATCTAGCCCTAGTATAATGCCTCAACCTGTTGCAGTGGTTGGTTCTTTGCATATACCACAGAATATTAAGTTTTCATCAGGGCCTTCTCTCTCTAGCACTTCATCTAGTAATATCTCGAGTATACCTACAAGTAGATCATTGGTAATTAATTCTCTAGCAGCTCCCATTCAACCACCTCCTTGCCCATCTGTAGTTTCTGCAAATGCTTCCCCACATCACCATCTTCAGCAAACCAAAGAATTTACCCCAAATGAGGTAAACTTTCAGGCTAATAATATATTAGCTGAAGAATGCTCCTCAGTAATTTCCCAGTCTGCACCTTTGCCATCGCCTCCCCTCTCAAGTAGCCCAGGATCCTCCAGCAGTAGACAAAGTCCAGTTTCTTCTGCAAAGGGAAAAGGTAAACTGGACAAGATTGGTCAGATTTTGCTAACCAAGGCATGCAAGAAGGTTACAAACTCTCCTGAAAAAGGGGAAGATCAGTGTGCATTTGATTCAGAAACTGAAGGCCAAGTGCTTGAAACCTCTACTCCAGAAAACCTGGGAACTGTACAAGTTTCTCTGGAAACAGATAATAAACCTTCATCTAACCTGGTGCCCAGCCTTTCAAAACTGGGCAGTTTTGGAGCAGTTCTTTTGAGCGATAGCACTCCCAGTGCAGCTGCTACAGCGGCAGCCTCTGCTTCTATCAGTGTATCAAGCAACACTCCACTTTTAAATGTACTTTCATCAGCCACACCAGTCAGCTCTGATCTGCCGCCTATAACTCCAAGTATTACAAGTAGCCATAGTGGCTTTGCAGCTGAGCAGAATAATGTCAACCCAGCAGAAGATAAAGTAGGAATCTATCCAGAGCAACTGCAGAGTCAAGGTATGTACTGTTTGCCCCTTATCATTTGTTAAACCATTTTATTCTAACCTACAATATTTTTGTACAGAAATAGGAAAACTTGCAGTTGAATTAGAGTTGCTAGCTCTTCAATTTTTCAGGGCAGATTTTAAACTGCCATATGCATGAACAGAACTCTGATTTCCCTAAGAAAAGCAAAACTACAAGTCCATTTGTGTAATAGGGTACAATGAGGACTGAGCCAGTCGGCAACATTATTGAATTACCTTGAGATGCCAACTGTGCAATGGGCAGTGTTTCATTTTTTCTGGAATATTTTAAGCATATAGCCATTGAGGCAGGTTTCACAATAGAGGGTAACCAAAGCTAGGGGGAGGGGGGTAAGGAGGGATGTTTGGTTTCAGCCAAAACCAATCTGTGACTGAAATCCACCTCTTGGCTATGTCCAAAACAAAACTCTTGTGCTTCACCCCCACCCCCAGCAAAAGATGGGTCCTTGTGGGCTGGCCTGCCCCAGACCTACCTTAAGAAGCACTGATGGGACAGGAGCAAACCCCACTCATTCCTGCCATTACTGGTTGTGCAGCCTTGTGAGACTGCCATGAGAGGTTACAGAAGCCATTTTGAGATTGGAACCAGCATAGGCAAGTGTGGTCTCAAAATGGCTGCCACAGCCTTCTCGGCAGCCATTCACTTTGTGCAGCCTGCAAGGGCAGGAGTGAGAGGGCAGCACTCCTGCCCTGAAGAAGCCATTGGATCACCGGGGCTTTTAAGGTAGGCCCGGACAGGTAGGGGGAAATTTCAGCCGAAAATGCACTGCATTGGATTTTGGGGTGGTTTTGCTGCTGAAGCTGAAATGAAAATTCAGTTGGCCTCTACTTCACAGTGCATGTTGTTGGTGCACAGAGCACCTTGACAGCTGCGCTTTGTAATTACTAAGTGAAAAGGACAAACAAAAGAAAATATCTTTACAGGTATACCTAGTTGATTTTTCCTGCCAGTAGATACTACTGCTTCACTATGCAGTAACAAGAGCATTATCATGTGGTCCTGATGTACAGTTTTGAAACGTTTTTATTTGTTAACTCCAAGGACCACTTCCTCGTACTTTTGAGTGCACCTTCTTAACTAACTCAGGTAGTCTTGCCACTGAAAGCAACAATTCTTGTGGATCCTATTGGAATCTGGTCCAGCTGGTGTCCTTTTCTCTTAATGCAAGTCAGTATATAGTTTTCACTGTACCTGACTGCAGAAATAGGCTGTATTTGTAGATGCAGACATCCTGCTTGGCAACATGTAGGAGTCGTCTATTACTTGCATTGCACATTTAGAGTGGGTGAAGGCGGAACCTAATGGTTAGTGCAGTAGGCTGAGGGGTGATAGAGATTTTAAATCCCTTTGTGGCAAAAATGCGCATGACACAAGTCTCAATTGAAGGGAAACTCTGGAATGAGAGATCATAGGATGAAGTTAAGAGGTGATAGGCTCAGGAGTAATGTAAGGAAATATTTTTTACTGAAAGGGTTGTAGATGCCTGAAATAATCACCTGGTAGAGGTGGTGGAGACAAGACTTTCTGAATTCAAGAAAGTGTGGGACAGGCATGTGGGATCTCTTAGGGAGAGGAGGAGATAGTTGATACTGTAGATGGGCAGACTGGATGGGCCATTTGGCCTTTATCCGCTGTCATGTTTCTGTGTTTCTATGCAGTATATGTAAATGGATTTGAGTGTACCCACAAAAAAGCGATATTTCTTTAGCATCCCTCCAGACAGGCACAGAATGTATGGGTTTACACTCCTCTGCCAGCAGGTGGAGACTGAGACATAATGACTTTTGGCAGTAGTACAAGTGGGCTGTGCAGTCCATCTACAATCAGTCTGTTCTCAGTCTCCAGCAGGTGGAGTTGGTAAGCCTGTGCAGTCTTTCCTTTAGTTAGAGCCTGTTGGATCTGGTTAGTAACTTTCTCTTGTCCCTTTTGCTGTCCGGAAAGAGCTTGGGGGACCCTCTTGGGGGTCCTATTGAACTTGGGGGTGCCACACTCAAAAGATTCCAGCCTCTCCCCCCATTTCCCCCACCTCCCCCAATTTTTAATTCCTAGAGGAGCCTCAACTGTATGCCTGGCCACCTTTTAGGCACAGACTACAGTTTAGTGAGCCAATGGGGTCTGCTCTATTAATGGGCTACGAGATTGTAAAAAAAAAAAAAAAAAGGTAGAAAGAAAGAGACAAAAGCATGCCACAGAGAAGAGAAAATAAAAGAACCTGAGGCAGTCATGTTTAACTGGCATTTTTGTGTGTAGGTCTAACGCACCTATAATATAAGCACTTTGAAAAGCAGAAGAAGTGCAGTTTATGTGCACACTGAGCGGTGGATGCAGCTGGCATATGCACAAAGTGTTCTGGCTGCTTTGAGGGGGAACAGGCATCGACTTTGGGTGTCAACGTGTAGGGTTCCCCTTCACGCAGGCACTGCTTGTCGGCGGGGCGTGCTGGTGAATCCTGGGCTTCCCTTCTGCTTACGCAGGGGTCTCCTCAACCGCTGGCGGTCAGGGAGATGCAACTTTGATCGCTGGGGATTCCCTTTCTCGCAGCAGCTGCTGCCTGCATCTCTGATTTCGCGGCGGGGTCTAGTTCGGCCTTGTTGCTGCCTCTGCGTTTGGGAGACAGTTTTTTGACGGGAAGCGCTGCCATTTTGCCAGTGGCCTTAGGCAATCTTCCTCCTATCTCTTTCTTCTGCACCAGCAAAGAGTTTTGTGGTGCCGCCAGGGGTTTTCTGCCCTGATTTTGTTTTAGCCATGTACAAGGCTTATTAAGAGGTGGCTGGGGGTCCTGCTTTGTCTCCAGGGGTCTCTAGGTCTTTGGGGGGGGGTGTCTTTGCCTTCAACAGCCACCCCCGTTTAGTCTCCTGCGGCTTCTGCCTCTGTCCAGTCTCCCAAGCCATCGTCCAAGTGACCGCGAGTGTCTTGGAATGAGGTCTTGGATCTTGGAGTGTACCCCCAAGACCCTCTAGGGGGGGTCGGATGATGTGGATGGAGGGTTTTTGGACACGCCAGTTAGTGAGGATGCTTCGGGTGTGCACATTTTTCACCAGGAAGAGCTGCAAAAGCTCAACAGGTGTCTTCAGTTTTACACTTTGAGGAGGAAGCTAAGGACCCCCCTCGAGTTGTGGACCCTCTGCTTTGGGGGATCCATTCATCATCCCGCTCTTTCCCTATGCATCAAGATATTCAGGATGTGTTGCACGCACAGTGGAAGACGCAGACGCGCCTTTTCACTTGGCGCGGTCCAGATTTTATCCCATTCCTGATGGCGATTGGGATACCTTTAAGTTCCCTGTGGTTGATGCGGTGGTCTTCGCTATTGCATGTCGACACACTATGCCAGCTGAGGGCAGTTCCGCCCTGAGAGACCCTCAGAACCGTAAAATGGAGGCTCTCCTTAAGCAAATGAGGACATGTCTTGACCAAGAATACAAAAATACATTATTTGCAAGATATATGCTGGAATGGGCAGAGCCTTACTGGACCCAAGAGCTCAAAGTTGATGACCTGATATTGAAATGACATTTGATGGGAATAGTTATTTTAGTAAACAGGACACGCATATGGTATGACACAGATATTATGGACCAATTAATAAACTGATAAATGTAATGACATTTGTAAGTGACCAATAAAAATTAACAATATATGTGCCAACGTGGCCTCAGGCTGTCAAGAATTGTATAAGAGACAGCCTTGGTGATTGTGAAAGGAGGACAGACATCCAGGTATACTCAAGCGCTTGAGGCATACTGTCTGTCAGCTCCATATGCTGTAAATATTTATTCTTGTAACCTGTTATTGATTGTTAATAAAATATGTTAATTAAACCAGCATATTGAGTTTCCATGAAGTCAGAGGTATTGAAAGGCCGTAAACAGGTGGCTTTTCACTACTTTGGCTGTCCAAGCGGCGATATGTGGCAGACTGGTGGCCCTGGCTTGTTTCCAGTGGTCTGAGCGGGTCCTGGACCAGGAGTCGGCTGAATAGTCTATAATGGATCAGGAGGTAGCTAAGATTGAGAGTTTGGCGCTTCTTATCTGTCAGATGCCATGTATGATTTGTTGAGGGCTTCAGCCAAGTCCATGGCCCTTGAAGTAATGACTCGCCATACCCTTTGGCTTCGTGGTTGGCCAGCGGATGTGGCTTCTAAGTCTAAGCTCAGTAAATTCCCATTTTTAGGTTCCTTCCTCTTTGGGGAAGAGTTGGATCAGCTGGTTTAAGTCTTGAGCGACTCTAAGGTGCTTCCAGAGGACCAACCTCGCCAAGCACCGCGGGATGGTGCCGCCTGGGGGCATTTGCAGGAATTTCATAGGTAACCGCCCTGGCTGGGGAGCGGCTCCTTTTCCTTCCGGAGGTCGCTTCTTTCAGCGAATGCAGTCCTTTCTGGGAACCCAGCAGGGGGGCATTGAGACTCTGACAGTAGCTCCTCCTCTGTTCGTCCAGCCCAATGACTCGCTGCGGGTCCTTTCCCCAGTTCCGGGGGAGCCCACTTGTCGGAGTTTTACTGGGGGTGCACCGAGATCACAACGGATCAGTGGGTCCTAGAAGTGATTCGGGGACAGCTATTCTCTGGAGTTTTCCCTTCCCTTACCAGAAAGTCTCCTCTCTTCTTGTCAGGCAACTTGGAAGAAGCGGACATTTCGGCAGACGCTACTCAGGTTGCTGGACCTCAAAGCAGTGATCCCAGTGCCTCAGGAGATTCGTACCAGCAGGTACTCCATTTATTTTGTAGTACCCAAGAAAAGGGGGTCTTTTTTGGCCCATTTTGGATCTGAAAGGTGTCAACAGGGCACTATGGGTTCCATCTTTTCCTATGGAAACCCTGAAATCCGTAATGCTGGCAATTCAGTCTGGGGAATTTCTGACTTCTCTCGATCTGACGGAGGCCTCCTGCATGTTCCCTTTTGGGCCTCCCATCAGCACTTCTTTCGCTTTACGATTTTGGGAAAGCACTATGTTTTATGCGCTTCCTTTTGGATTGGCCACAGCTCCACAGACCTTCACCAAGATTATGGTGGTGATGGTGGTGGCCTTGCACAAGGAAGGCAGTCTGGTTCATCCCTATATGAACGATTGGTTGATTCGTGCAGATTCATTTCAGGAGAGCTCCCAGGTCACGTATCGAGTAGTGGAGTTTCTACAGTTTCTGGTCTGGGTGGTCATCCTGTCCAAAAGCCGGCTGACTCCATCTCAGCACTTTCTCGGTGTTCTCATTGACACCGGCTTGGGGAGAGTCTTCCTTCCTGAAGCCTGGGTGCTGAAATTGCAGTCGCAGATTCGCTCCTTGATGGATTGTTGTTGCTCTCAGACACAGGATTTTCTGCAGGTTTTAGGGTTGATAACAGCCTCCTTGGAAGTGGTCAAGTGAGCTCGGACTCGCATGTGCCCCTTCAGTATGCTGTTATTCTGTTGTGGTCTCTGCAAATGTACGATATGGACTTTCCAGTCCCTCTTCAGGGGTTGGTTCGTCGCAGCCTGTGCTGGTGGCTAACAGTCTTCCAATCTGGTTCAGGAAGTAAGCCTACTAGCTTGCCAACTATCATGCACCACACTAAAAGGATCCATAACCTGCATGCTCTGCTACATGACACCAGGGAACTGGAACACAGCAAGACCAGAATTTGAAGACTTTATATACCAAAACTCACTAAAGGCAGTATACAGCCTAATCCTAGGAGATCTAAACCTCCATCTCGAAGACCAATCCTCTAAACAAGTAGAAAACCTACTATCTTACTTGAAGCCTTAACCTACAAGATCTTAGACCCACAAACCACACATGAGAAAGCCCACCAACTTGACATCGTAGCCTTCATGACCCAACAGCCCATTCTACCAGAGATTCACACCTCAAATGGAAATTGGTCCCGATCCCTCTGGTCAGACTATTACTCATACACCTTCAATATCAACTGGGCCAAAGGCAAAATCAAACCAAAATCCCAAAGCTTAACCTATGAATCACATAAATACATTGACCCCCCCTCCATATTCTGGAATAAAATAGACACAATAATCCAAGAAAGTAACCCCAAAAATTTCATCTCGCAATGGTGCACACTAAGTACAACAATCCTAGATGAGCTAGCCCCAGTACAAACAAAACCAGAATCAGCAGACGATCAGACAAATGGTGCGACAAATAACTACTCCTACTCAAAAGACAATGCAGACGACTAGAAAGAAAATGGAGAAAAAGTAATCAAGAACACACAAAAACATCATGGAGAAAACTAAACCAATAATACAAGCAAAAGCTAAAAGAAAAGAGAAAGACACACTACACCAACCAAATTGGCATAAAAGTTCAAGACACAAAAAAACTATTCCAATTACTAAAAGAACTCACAGACACTAAACCCTACCTGGCTAATAACGACACTCCACCCCCTTCAGCCACCATTCCAGCCAAATACTGTAGAAAAAAATTACCACAGCCAGGACAACCTTCACAGGAACCCCAATCCACCTTGAAATCACAATGCCCCCCACAGAAAAAGAATCAGCTGCAGCAGACAGAACCTGGTGCGACTTCACCACAATACAATGGTCCGACCTAAACAGAATCTACAAAAAATACAGCCACGCAGCCTGCGACCTCAACCACTGCCCTCCATACCTGTTAAAAGCCTCCAGCCCAAAATTCTGCACTCTCCTCATACAATGGATACAATCCCTGCTCACAGATGGCCTTTACCTACAAGACCTCAGCAAAATCATCACCCCAATCATAAAAGACCCAAAAGTAGCAACAGATCTACCATCCAACTACAGACCTATAGCTTCAATACCATTATATGTCAAGCTAATGGAAAGCCTCGTAGCTAAACATCTCACCAACTACCTAGAAAACCACAACTTACTCCACCCTACACAGTCTGGTTTCAGAACCAACTACAGCACAGAGACACTACTAGGTTCCCTCCTGGACACAGCATAACCTCAGCACAGGTTATGCTGCTTATTCAACTAGATCTCACTGCAGCATTTGACCTGGTAGACCAGTGGTTTCTCAACCCTGTCCTAGGGGACTCCCCTAGCCAGTCAGGTTTTCAAGATATCCCTAATGAATAGGCATGAGAGAGATTTGCATACCTGTCAATTCCATTATATGCAAGCGGTGGGAGGGGGGGAAAGTGCTCACTAAGGGCACGGGGACAAGGCCTTGTCCCCGCAGTTAAGGGAGGGAAGGCGTGCAGTCACCAATCGCACGTGGCCCCCTCTCTACCTCCGGCCAAATCTATCTCCCTCCCCCTTACCTTCGCGGCGCTTTAGAAAAGAAACTGAAGCCGGCGAAACCTGCCTGTGCTGCCCTGCAGTCGCGTGTGTGTGGGCGGAAGCTTCTCCTTATCCAGTTAATTTAAGCTAAATGGTGTTTCCTGTCAATGTTTTCCATTCCAAATTTATTTATTTGTTTTGACCAGATAAGGTGTGTCTGACCAGTAAATTGGCTGAACAAAATTTATCCAGTTGGTAAGGGGGAGAATTTTTAATATATGAAGTCTGGGTAACTTCTGCAATTACCTTTTAAATACCTTTGGATAACCAGCTTCTAGCTGCCTCTTGCCATGTTGGTAATTGTAATGCTCACAATGTCCAGTGAGCTATAGCAGTGTTATTAGATGTTCATCTAGTTTTGTGCCAACTTCCTCAGCAGGGTTGTCCAACATATTTTCTTGAGTGCAGCATGTGGATAAAGGCGAGCCAGTTGACGTAGTGTATCTAGATTTCCAGAAAGCTTTTGACAAAGTTCCTTATGAGAGGCTCTTAAGAAAATTAAAGAGTCATAGGATAGGAGGCAATGTTCAAATGTTGTTTAAAGAACTAGTTATTGGACAGAAAACAGAGGGTATGGTTGAATGGCCATTTTTCTCAGTGGAGGAGAGTAAATAGTGTGCTCTGGATTAGTGACATGGACTGCTGCTACTATTTGGGTTTTTGCGAGGTACTTGTGACCTGGATTGGTCACCCGGAAGACAGGATACTGGATTAGATGAACCATTGGTCTGGCACAGTAAGGCTATTAATATGTTCTTATAGGGCACTCGAGCACACTGTCATCTCTGAATCTAGGGCATAGCTCCATCTCGGGAGGTGGAGTGAGTGTGTTGCTATTTCTTGACTTAGAGCATGACGCCATCTCTGGATGAAAGGTAAATGCACTGCATTTTTTGGCCTTACAGTATGGCTTTATCTCTGGATGTAGAACAAGCATGCTGACATCTCTAGCCCTTGAGTATGGTGCCATCTTTGGATGCAGAGCATATGCGCTGACATCTCTGGCCTTCAAACATGGCTTCATCACTGAATATAGAGCAAGCACGCTGGCATCTCTGGCCTTCAAGCATGGCTCCATTGCTAGCTGTGGAGCGAGTGCACTGTACAGCACGGTTTGCCGTGGATGTAGAGTGCATCTTTTTCTGGCGGTGCATCTCAGCTTCATCACTGCATGTGGAGCGTGACTCTGCCTGGCTATACAGAATATTCCCATCTTTGTATGTGGAGTGTGGCTTTTCCCGACAGTGTTGCAGTCTTCCATCATTAGATTTAGAGCTCACTTTCTGGATGTGCTGCAGTGTTGTACGTCTAGATATGGCACATGGCTCCATCTGGCAGTCTAGCTTGACCCGAATTCTGGCTGTGGAGTGCAGTTGCACCCAATAGTACATCTTTACTCCATCTTTGGATGTAGAGCATGGCGCCAGCTGTCCATTCGGCATGACTTCATCTCTGAATGTAGAGCACAGCTCTACTTAGCAGTACTGCATGGCTCTATCTCTAGATGTAGAGTTCAGCCTCACCTGGCTGTTCATTATAACTCCAGCTCTAGATATAGAGCACAACCCTGCCTGGCTATTCCGCATGGGTTCACATCTGGATAGGGAGAGGCTTCAGCTTCAATCCTTCTCTAGGGTGGAACACAGCTTTACTTGGCTGTTCAGCATGGTTACCTCTCTGTATGTTCAGCACAGCTCCATCTCTGGATATAGAGTGCGGCTCTAGCTTCCTGTTTGGGCATGGCTCCATCTCAGGATTTTGGGCATGGCTCCACAAGTGGATACATTTGGCGGTGGCTCCTCTGCTACTTGCCATGTGCTGCTCCATCACTATATGTCACATTTGGCTCCTTTATAGAGCACAGCTTGGTCGCTGGATGTCGAGTGCAGCCCTGTTTTGAACTGCCATTCACAGCTCCGTTTCTGGCACCAAGCACAACGCCTTGTCTGGCTGTTCAGCACAGCCTCATCTCCTGAGTGAGACGCCTTCCTTAGCTGTCCTGTGTGTATCCTTGGTGTATCTCCATGCCTAGGGGGTCGTGCTCACTTTCTTCCTGGATGTCCATCTAGACTTTGGATACTGCTCATCCTTTGCATCGCGGAGTGCACTCCCTTGTCTCCTCTGGATGCTCTGGCAGCTCAGTTTCTTTTTGTTTGCCATCGAACTTTGACAGGCTTGTCCTAGTATTTAGTTCTTTGCATTGAATGGAACAGGTCTCACTCTTTGGAGGCCTGGAGCGCAGTTTCTTGTCATTCCTTTGGTGTGATAGATGGTTTGTCCGGGCTAGAGCTCCTTCGGTTGGGTGGTCCTTGTGTTTCTTGGAAATGGCGGTTTTACTTTGGCCCATCCTTCAACTCTTTGGGGGATGGCGGACCGTTTGGCTTGGTATCTCCTTTCTATATTCTGTTAACTGTCGCGCCCTACTGAGGACTGTGTTGCTACAACCCACTCCTCTCTGGATTCATATGCTACTGATGACAAGGAAGGAAAAATTGTCTTACCTAATTATTTTCTTTCCTTTAGTCACAGCAGACGAGTCAAGAGTCCTGCCCTTTTATGTTTCTTTTTTCATTAGGTTCTCCTTTTGCTCCTTCGGGAGTGGTCCTACAGGCTGTCTTGACTGGATTGGATGTCTGTTAGCAGAGCTGTAAGGAGGGAGAACTCGGCTGACTCAATCTTCATGTTTGTCCTGCTGCTTTGTTAATGAGGAATACTGGCCTACCATCCTACATATGACAGAGCTCAACTTTTGTATTCTGTATCTCTGTCTGCTGGTGGATAGGCTTAACCCGCTCATTTCTGGATTCATTTGCTGTGATTAAAGGAAAGAAAATTATCAGGTAAGATATATTTTTTCCTTCATGAGGACAATGTGTTAGATGAACTTATACATAGATGGTCATAGTGGGAAGATGTATCACAACTTTAAATAAAATAATAATTTTCAGCTTTATTACAGTATAATACATGATTGTGCCAAAACACTTTTGGATAAATCACTTATGAATCAAACAGCATAAACTGTATATATAAGGTCTGATTTTGGAAATTATTTTCCAGTTTGAAAAAAGTTTCTGTCCTGCTGTTTCTAGCATCCTCACAAAATGTAACGCAGATGGAAGTTCTGTCACCTCAGCAGGGTGCAGCTGTTGAAAGACCAGGTAAGTTTTAGTTGTCAGAAATTTCTTGGTGTGTACAATATGTGTCTTGGTGGTATGTCCAGCGCTGGCTGTTGATTTGTTTGTTTGCATGTTGGAACGTGGATTATAAGCTTTTTAAATAAATAAAATTTTAATTTACACTGTGAAAGGTGAGGTGATAGTTTATATGCTTCATGTAGAGGTCAGTTTTTAAAACCACACACATTGTTGCAAAGTCTGACTACTTTTCCAGTTGGAAAGCACCAGTTCTTTTTAAATTCTTTATGTATCACTTCAAGTGAAATTTACAAGAAAAACTTTTTGTTATAGAAACCTTTCAGTAACATCAAAAATAAATACAAAAAAAATATTTCCTTCCTTAGACCACAGTTGAGGGAGTGAAGCAGGAAAAATAAATGAGAAGGAAAAGAAATAATGCTGATCAATTATCCCTTTTTCCAGTCATCAGTTATGTTGAGGTGATTTCATTTAAGTCCCGAAAGGTTCTCAGGTGCTTCAAGATAAAGAAAACATATTTAACGTCTGCATATTTCACTAGAAAAGTAGCTTCCAATGCCCACATCTCTTGTCGCATAGAAAGAAACTGTTGTCATCTTTCTCGTGTAATTCTTGTTGCATCCAAGTAAACCCAAATTCTTTTACCATGAAATAGTACTTTAGAAGGTCGAAAATATAGTTTCATAAAGGCATTTAAGTCCTGTTCAAAAATGAAGGAGATCAACCGAAGAGTCTGTAATAGAGTCTCCAAGATCTAATTGGGCCAACTGAATATTTTCTCCTTCCATAACTCTTGATTTTGTTTTGCGGAAATAGGTAAATAATAGATCCTGTTAACTGGAGGGATAAATTCAGCGGAATAGTTTAATATGTCAATCAAATAACTTTTAAACATTTCAAGGGAGGATATACCAGGAGTTTTGGGGAAATTCAAAACTCTTATATTCAATCTTTGGTTGTAATTCTCAATATTCTCAATCTTTCCATGTAGAGCTAAATTATCTTTAATTGCAACAGTCTTATATTCTTGAACATAAGAATTGCCGCTGCTGAGTCAGACCAGTGGTCCATCATGCCCAGCAGTCCGCTCACGCAGCGGCCCTCTGGTCAAAGACCAGCACCCTAACCAAGACTAGCCCTACCAGCGCATGTTTTTGTTCAGCAGGAACTTGTCTAACTTTGTCCTGAATCCCTGGAGGGTGTTTTCCCCTATGAGAGACTCCGGAAGAGCGTTCCAGTTTTCTACCACTCTCTGGGTGAAGAAGAACTTCCTTATGTTTGTACAAAATCTATCTCCTTTCAACTTTAGAGAGTGCCCTCTTGTTCTCCCTATCTTGAATGTTTCAATCATGTCCCCTCTCAATCTCCTCTGTTTGAGGGAGAAGAGGCCCAGTTTCTCTAATCTTTCGCTGTACGGCAGCTCCTCCAACCTCTTAACCATCTTAGTTGCTCTTCTCTGGACCCTTTCGAGTAGTGCCATGTCCTTCTTCATGTACGGTGACCACCGCTGGACGTAGTACTCCAGGTGAGGGCGCACCATGGCCCAGTACAGCGGCATTTTAACCTTCTCTGATCTGTTTGTGATCCCCTTCTTTATCATTCCTAGTGTTCTGTTTGCCCTTTTTGCCGCCGCCGCACATTGCGTGGACGGCTTCATCGACTTGTCGATCAGAACTCCCAAGTCCCTTTCCTGGGAGGTCTCTCCAAGTACCGCCTCGGTTTGTATTTGAGTTATTGAATTTTTTTTATCTCCATGTTACTTTGGTCTAAAGATCTAGATAGTAAATCTATTTTCCCTCCCAAAGCAAGTACCTCTCTGGATATCTTTAGTGCTGTAGTATCAAGTTTCTGCAACATTTTCAAAATTGTCTCAAGCATCACCTCCTTGGGGAAACTTGTCTCCTTTGGTGTAATTTCCATCAACGGAAGCTCATCCGCTTTAGGGCTTTTCTCAATGGAACTACTTACTGCAACTCTGGCAGCCCAAGATTCCACGCCCTCGGCAGCGGCTGTTGCCGGCAAGGAGGAGGAACTGATACCGGGGGCGACAATGATGTTTTATGCCCCAATAAGGTAGGGCCTTCTCCCTTTCTCAAAGTGGAGACCAACCTCCCGTTCCTGGGACAGACTCCATTGATAAACCGCTCAATTTACTGTTGGTTACTGATAGTAAAGGCGTCGTGGAGGAAACAGCTTTCACATTACCTTTTCATTTATGCTGCATCTTTGTATAATACAGGAAAAGAGAAAATCAACAAAATCTTGGCCACTCCCCCTTTACAGCACCAGTTGAAATGGGAAAATTATGCATGCAGTTTCCTTTTGAAAACCGATGAAGGGGATCACTGGCATAGATTTTCATTTCCTTTTTTATGCTTGTATGTAGAGGCAGTTGTCTTAAGCAGCAATTTTAGGGGGACATAAAAAAATACACCCAACATGCCTCTAAAGCAGTAGCCATATGTGACCATTGGTCCAGCATGACTTGTAGTTGCTATCTACTTCCCAGCATATGTGGCAGCATCTTTAAACCAAGGGGAGGGGGCCTTTGCAGTTGTGCCGAACAGGTCCCTCTGCTCCCAGGATGAAATATATCTCAAACCGCCCCCTGGTCATGCCCTTCAACTGCAAACTGCCAAACGACTTCATTCTGATCACTGGAATTGACTACCCCCACTGATTAGATCCCTTTAGGAAAGCAATAAAAACATTCACCTAACTCCCCTGCCTACAACCGATAAGATTACAAAGAAATATATATTGATAGAAGATCCATGGTATGTGTTGCATTAGGATAAAAACTTGCATTGAAAATCTTGCACTGTAACTATGACAAATTTAATCTATAAATTGTATATTATATATATATTGGTTTTAGATCCCTAGTATGCATCGAGTTAGGATAAAAACTTGAATTGAAAAACCTTGCACAGTAACTACGGTAATTGCAACCTGTAAACTATATATTATGTATGTTAACCTATAAACCGTTTGGAGCTCTTTGGGAAGGATGGGATGAAAATGAATTAAATTAATCATCGTGCAGGACATAATGCATCATTGTTTTCTGTTTCTCTGGTTTGCACTGCATGCAGTATGTGGCTTCTTGGGGTTTAAGTTTAATTTTGTCTTCATAGTTTGTTGTTTTGTTTTTATAAATTTGTGGTCTCTTACTCTGTACTTGGTTAGGGTTGGTCTGTGTTCTGCATGTATGATAGAAGCCGTGTTCTGTTCAGCATGGAGTTTCTATGTAGGGATCTATCTTGTCCTTTTTCCAATAGATGTATTGAAGATCTAGGGCTCATTGTAATATTTGTGGTATTACTTTTCCCTAAAGTGATAGGAAAAAGAATTTACCTCTCCCACCCTCGATTTCCCTTACTGCATTGAATAATCTTCTAAAATTTCTTCTTTCCTATTAATAAATGGTGTTGCTTTCTATTTTTCCTTAATGATTATTGTGTGCTGTTTTTTATCTTGTAAGGGTCTCTACTATGCATGGCCCACCCATGGTTCATATCCATTTGAAATAGGCTCAGTAGATCCTAACTTTTCAGTGGTGTTGGGCCTCAGTGAATCTAGTGGATGTTATTTCTGTCACTCCCTTTCTGCAGGAATCTCTCTTGTGTTGGATGATTTCAGTCCATTCTAATCATAGGACTTCCATTCCAAATTCTTTCTTCACACAAGACTTTGACAAGAGATGCACCCAACCTGGGCTAAGGAACTCACGTGGATTAGCTTCACACTCAAGGTCATTATTCTGCTCAGGAGGTTCAATTTCTCAACAGTCTTCTAGAGTTGAGAGCCATTTGGAACTCTGAAGGTTTTCAGAGATTGGCTGCTGAACAAAATTATTCTCATTCAAACCATGTCAACAAACAATGTACTATGTCAACAAGCAGGCTCATACTTCTTTAGGAGACAATCAGGATGTGGCATTGGGCCTCCAAATCTGTCATAGAGCTCAGGGCCACATATTTAGCTGGCAAAATCAATATCCTAGCTGACAGAATGGTCTCTGATCATGGATGTAGCTGATAGATCTTCTGAGAGTGAGGCATCTCATTGGGGGGTCTTTTTGCTATTTATCAACAACAGTGTCTTCCGTTCTATTCCAAACTGTGATCACTAGAATGATTGATTCCTCTTGCACCCTAATCTCTAGTCCTAGCCCTCTCAACTCAAATGCTGAGAACATAGAGTTTGCATCCCTCCAGTTGCATCAAGGTGTCTCCTGGATCCTGCTTGCTTCCAGAAAAGATTCCACTAAGAGGTCATATGATTTCAAATGGAAGCAGTTTGCAGGCTGGTGTTTGGGCAAAGTCTTAGATCCTTTCTTGCCTTATACAAAAACTGCTTGAATACCTGCTGTGCCTTCCTGAGTCTAACCTGAAGCCCACCTCTGTAAGGGTTCACCTCAGTGCAACCACTATGTGGAAGGTAAGCCCATCTCTGTACAACCTTTAGTTTGATTTAGGAGTTGTTTAGTGTTGACCAAGCCCCCTATTAAACCTCCCACTGTGTCATGGGTCCTCAGTGTCATTCTCGCCTAGCTGATGAAAGGTGCTTCTGAGTTACTAGACATCTGCCCCCTGAGGTTTTTGACCTGGAAAGCCCTTTTTTGCTGGCAGCATTTACTACTGCAAGCAAAGTTAGCAAGCTTCAGGCCCTAGTAGCTGATCCACTTTAGTTAAAGTTGTATCGTGATAAGAATGGTTCTCTGCACCCATCCAAGGTTCCTTTCACAGGTGGTGTTGGAATTCTACCAACATTTTATCTAAAATCCCAAGCTCATTCTGACAAAAGTGCATTGCACATCTTGGACTGCAAAGCGAGCCTCAAAGTAAGCCTTAGCCTTCTATCTGGAGCAGACTAAAGCTCATAGACATAGTCCATCAGTTTTTTGTTTCTTTTGACCCAAATAGGATAGGGACAGCTTTTGGTAAACACACTTTATCCAACTGGCTGGCAGATTGCATCTCCAGGCTGGGCTAAGAGTGGAGGGTCTTGTCATGGCTCACAATGTCAGAGCCATAATTTGTCAGTAGTCCACTTGAGGTCAGCCTCTAGTCAGGAGATTTGCAGAGATGCAACATGGTCTTTGGACCACACATTCACATCTCATTACTGCCTTGAGCAGGATTTCCCACATGACAGTTTGGTCAGACAGTTCTGTAAAATTTGTTTGGCATCTAGAATTCATCTTCACCCTCCTAAGCCCATTTTTATTCTGTTCCAGGCATTGTATATAAGTTCCAGGTCAAATGATTAACAGTTGGTCATGCCTGTTGCAAGTCCCTGTTGTCCTTTTGGTGGTGGTTCTCGGTGAGCCTGGTAGCTGGGGATTCTGATATGTGAGAAAATAATGTCCTGCTTTGTCCTACCACATCCTAAAGGAGTTGTATTCCTTCAGCTTTTTTTTACTATACTGCTGATCCTGTGTGATCACATTGGGTGGGAAAGCACATGTGCGGTGTGGCATGCCAAAGACTTTGAGGTAGTGTTCACATCAGATGTCCACTGAATGATGTCATCCATATGTGAGAATACATGTCCTGCTGTCCTTGAAGAACACTTGCTACAGGTGAGTAACTTTGCTATTGATGGGATTTGCTTGAAATGCAGGGATGGGGATGTTATGCTGTCATTTACTACTAGGACAATGGTTTATTAATTATGAGAAAATTGTTATCCATTTTCCCTGTAATTTTAAGAAAAAATAGTAACTAATTTCTTTAATAAATCGATATCCCTTAATAAAGTAGACATACTTGCCTGCTTTTTTTTTTTTTTCTTCAAAGAATAGTTTCAGCTGGTTCCATTGTGTAGGAGATTCAGGTACCTTGTAGACTGAATGTGACGTCAACTCTGAGGACCCTAATGTAAAGAAGGCATTGCATATTTCAGTCTAGAGTACTTCCCTTATAGACGTTGGCCTCCAAGAGAGTTGTCGTGCCTGGGCCTTGTTGGGAGTATCAAGAGAGAGAAAATGGGGCCCAAAATGATTGGTATCAACATGTAATTTCTTTGCTTATCAGTAGTGGATATAGTTATTTAAGCTTTATTAAATGAAGCCCATTTAAGTGAGACAATTTTGAAACTGTCCAAATTGGGACAAAATCCTTAGAATAATTTACCTATGCGAATAGATTAGCATTAAACATCCATAAAACAAAAGCAATACTTTTCTTATGGAAACAAGGAATAAAGTTAGCTACTCCTTTTATTATTAATAACAGTCATATAGACTTAGTTTCTTCATTAAAAATACTTGGGGTTATTATTGACGAAAATTTTTCCTATCATGAACACATAAGTAACATTATCAAATCTTGCCTCTACCGATTGCGAATGATCCGTTCAATTTCCAGATTTCTGGAGCCTAAATCTTTAAATATTCTAATACACTCATTGGTTATAACAAAGCTCGACTACTGCAACTCGTTACTAATCAACATAACACAAAAAGAAAAGAAACGTTTACAGATAATTCAAAACATCGCTGTCAAACTTTTATATAAAGGTAAAAAGTATGATCATGTAACTCCTTACTTAATTGAATCGCACTGGCTCCCCATTACCCATCGCATTACTTATAAAATTTTGCTTCTGGTATTTAAAACTCTATCTACGAGTAAATGATGAACCATCATTTATAAATCGGATGCTTATCCCGTATAATTTATCACGCACTCTTCGATCTTTAGCGCAAGGATTATTGGCAGTTCCTTCTTTAAAAGTGGTAGGCACCAGACGTCATGACATGTTTTCAATAGTGGCCCCCCAAACTTGGAACTCCCTACCACAATACATAAGAGATGAAAAGGAACTCAGTCTCTTTAAAAATAAACTAAAAACTTTCCTTTTTAAAGATGCCTTTAGTCTCTAAAATAAACATAATTTAAACAGTGTAGCCAAGTCATCCCTCCTTATGTCTTTTCCTTGAATGTTCTCTTTTCTTTTTTTCCAAAACATTTACTATGTAACTTTTCCCCTTTTTATCCTTTCGTGTTTTTGTTTCGTTTGTTTATGAGTCTGTTTTTTACCCTTTTTTTATATAATATTATTTGTATGCTTTTTTAATATGTTTATATAACTTATTGTAACTCGCTTAGTAAATTATGGATAGGCGATTCATCAAATTAATAAATAAACAATAAACAAACAATACCTATGGATTTGGTATCCTTGTAAATGACTGAAAAATATCCTTTGAGTATATAGAAGAAAGGCACTACTTTTATTTATTTAGTTAGTTATTTTAAAAATTTATACACCTAGGTGGTTTCCATGAAAATATGCATAATACAACAAGAACTGCATCCACATTGCTTTCTGCCTCCAGGTCTTCTGAAATCTCATAAAAATGCTGCTACAAAACGTTGAGTCCTTTGCATTAATCTTTTAAGCACACATCCTCAGCTGACCCAAAAGGGAATTCCATAGTTTAATCCCTGCATAACAAAAAACAGCTGCTCTAGTTTCTGCAAACCTTGGTCGTACATTTCTTTTCAAGAGTGAAACAAGTTTCCAAGTTTATTGGTTTTTAATATCCCGACCATCAAACAATTGTCTGGCCGGTTAACAATCAGCTTAAAAAAAGAATTAATAGTAATAGGATGTGAATGGAAATATCTTAAATTAAACATAAATGACAAAGACTTGACATACTTGAATGTGAGGAAATTGTGGGGGAAGGGAAAAAAGTTACATTGTATAGAAGAAATGGAGAGAGTGGGGAGGGGATGAACATTAGGAGGGGGGAACGTTAATGTAATGAATAATGGATATTTGTCTAATAAATAAAAAAGAGCATTTTTTTTTTTAGGTTTGGTTAAATGCATCCTGAAATAAGAATGTCTTTAGATTTATTTTAAATTTAGCAAGTTGTTGTTCATCTCGGAGATGTTGTGGCAGTGAGTTCCACAATGTTGGGGCGGTAACAGCGAAATTGGTTTTACGAGTATAATAAGAGTCTTTTAGGGACGGTATAAAAAGGAGCTTTTGGTCTGAAGATCTCAAAGTGCGCGGGGAACTTTGAGGTATAAGAAGCTTATCAAGAAAAGTTGGTTGATGTAGAAGTTTGATTTTGAAAGTGAGAAGAATGATTTTGTAAGTAATACGGTAGGAGATGGGAAGCCAATGAGCTTCCTTTAAAAGAGGGGTGACGTGGTCATATTTGCTTTTTTTATAGATAAGTTTTATAGCGGTATTTTGTATTAGCTGGAGGCGTCGTAGTTCTTTTTGTGAGAGGCCGTTAAGGAGGGAATTGCAGTAATCTAGGTGAGAGATTACCAGAGAGTGGGTCAAGATAGTGATAGAGTCAGTGTTCAGAATGGATGTTAAAGATCTGATAATGCGGAGTTTAAAAAAACATACTTTTACTACAGAGCTGATATGCTCATGGAAGGTGAGATTGCTATCGATGATGACGCCGAGTAATTTAATTTTTGTTTCCATTTGTAATGGAGTGGATTTGATAGAAATAGTTCCGAGTAATGATTCTGATTTTTTGATGGGAAGTAGAAGTACACGAGATTTATTTATGTTGAGTGCGAGTTTGTTTGTATATAGCCAATCATGTATGTTATCCAGTTTATTATTTATGTCTTTTGTATCTGAAATATTAGTAGTATTGATAGGGTGGAGGAGTTGAATATCGTCGGCGTAGGCGAATATGGTGAATCCGATGGATTGGGCTAGTGTAAGGAGGGGAGAGAGAAATACATTGAATAATAAAGGAGATAGTATAGAACCTTGTGGTACCCCGAAAGTTTGTGATTTGGCTGAGGAAGTTTCATTTTTTACGCAGACTATAGAGCTGCGTTCATGAAAATAAGATATGAACCAAGAGAGAGCAGAGTCAGTTATGCGGCAGTCTTTTAATCTTGAAATGAGGAGAGAATGGTCGATAGTGTCGAAGGCAGCAGAGAGGTCTAGAGAGATTAGAATAACAGATTTTTGGTGTTCATGGTAATATTGAATGGTTGAAGTGAGACCTAGTAAGGATAGTTCAGTAGAATGTGAAGAACGAAAACCTGTTTGACATGGATGTAGTGCGTGAGTTTTTTCAAGAAATTCGGTTAATTGTGAGTGGATAATTTTTTCGGTAATTTTGGAGAGTAAAGGAAGATTTGCAATGGGACGGTAGTTTTTGGGGAGAGAGGGATCTAGGTTATATTGTTTGAGTTTAGGGAATACAAGTGATGTTTTCCAAGTGGTGGGTACTAAGCTTTCTGAAATTGATTTGGAAATCATTGCCCAGATAAAAGGGCCGAAGAATGAATAGAATTTTTTGAGTAAGAACGGGGGAATGTTCTCTAGGAGGTTATTAGGAGAATTTAGAGATTGTAGTACGAGAAAAAGTTGTGCTAGAGAAGGCATTTTAAAGGTGGTACAAGAACTAAAAGACAGTTGAGTAGGTATATTGGGGGTTAGAGTGGAAGGGGCGGGTATGGACGGTCCAAGAAGGGATCTGATGTCTTTAATTTTTGATTCAAAAAACAAGGATAGTTCAACTGCGGAGGGTGAAGTTAAACTATGAGAATTTTGTTTTTTCCTGGAATATTTAGAAAGTGAGTGATCTTAGTGATCGACCAGGATTGTAAAATACATTGAGATGAGATGATATAGCGTTTGAAGTGCAATTGTCAACATTTTATATTGTACCCTAAAAATCATGGGCAACCAGTATAATTGTTGCAATAAATGGGTGATCTGTGTAAACATAGAAACATAGAAACTGAGGGCAGAAAAGGGCCACGGCCCATCTAGTCTGCCCACACTAATGACCCACCCCTACCTTCCTCGATGAAGAGAACCCACGTGCCAATCCCATTTTGTCTTAAAATCTGGCACGCTGCTGGCCTCAGTTACCTGTAGCGGAAGATTGTTCCAGCGATCAACCGCCCTTTCAGTGAAGAAATATTTTCTGGTATCTCCATGAAATTTCCCACCCCTGAGTTTCAATGGATGCCCTCTTGTTGCTGTGGGACCCTTGAGAAAGAAGATATCTTCCTCCACTTTGATGCTGCCTGTGACATATTTGAATGTCTCTATCATGTCTCCCCTTTCTCTGCGTTCCTCGAGTGAGTATAGCTGCAGTTTATCCAGCCGTTCCTCATATGGGAGATCCCTGAGTCCCGTGACCTTCCGGGTGGCCATACGCTGAACAGACTCAACTCTCAGCACATCTCAGTGGTAAAGTGGCCTCCAGAATTGTACACAGTATTCCAGATGTGGTCTCACCATGGATCTCTACAACGGCATTATGGCCTCGGGCTTACGGCTGACAAAACTTCTACGGATACAGCCGATGATTTGTCTAGCCTTGGACGAAGCTTTCTCCACTTGGTTGGCCGTCTTCATGTCTTCACTAATGATTACCCCCAAGTCCCGTTCTACTACAGTCCTTGCTAGGGTCTCACCATCAAGGACTGTAGCAGAACGGGACTTGGGGGTAATCATTAGTGAAGACATGAAGATGGCCAACCAAGTGGAGAAACCTTCGTCCAAGGCTAGACAAATCATCGGCTGTAGTCCTAGGTGTGCCCATCACAAGGTGTGCCACTGCATTTTGGACCTGCGGTAAAGCCTGACACCTTGTTTTAGCTATTCCAAGATATAGTGCATTACAGTAGTCCGATCTGGGTAGTACCATTCCCTGTATTTCTGTGTTACTGTGTAACACACTGAGCCACTTTGGGCAGTTGAGAAATGTCTTGTAAATGTTTGATAAATAAAAATGTGGAAAGTTCTTTTAAGACAGCTTTTTTAACTAAAAAGAAGCTGGCAGTTAAAAAGAACACAAGGAGAGGAGTGAGGTGTAGGGAAGCAAATAAACTTAAAAAAAACTCTTATTCAAAACAATTCATAATCGAGTAAAATGGACTATACTTAAAAGTTGTAGTTGTTTCAAAAGCAGGTTTTATCAGTGTAGTAGTCCTAAGTTTCAGCACATTTGTGCTTCTCTTGCTTTAGGTATAAGATTCACAGTTTTATTAAGTTCTTTCTCCACAAGTCCAATCATAAAATTCCTTTGTTGAAATTTGAACAATGCATATGGCTCTTAACATTGCTTCTTCAGATAACATCTTTCATTTTTTTTCTCTTACAGAGCATGAGATGAATGACACTTTGGGCGGTGGTCAACGGTAAGGTATTAGTTTATTTTATAAGTTATTGCACCCCTTTGCCTCAAATGCTTCACGTTTGACATGTGACTTTTGGGTTTCAGACCAATACAGTTTTAGGAATTTACTCAGGTAAACACATGGTTTCTCCTTGACTGTTCTACATATTTGGTATTTTTAATCTCTCTCTTTTTAAAATTCTATTCTTATTTCATATTACATTCAACAAAAATACTGCAAATGAAAGAAATAAAGAAATATTATTACAACAAAACAATATATTCTCTTAATTCCTGTCCCCACAGCAGTTTGTGCTTTAGACTTGCAGACACTTAGGGCTGGATTCTATAAAGGACACCCAGTCTCAGAAACTGCCTAAACGGCTTTTGAGAATTGCACATGGGCGTCCTATATAGAATCGTATCTGTCTTCATGGACAGACGCCTAAGCCTGCCTAACACCACGATTCTCTAACCAGCAACTGTGTCACAAACGCCGGTTAGAGAATCGGGTTGCCACTGAGCTGATTACATCAAGGGAATCTCCCTGCCGTGATCAATTTAGCGGCCGTGGCAGAGAACCCATCCTCCCCCCACCCCCACCCCCACCCCACCCCCGCGAAGACTACTGGCAGGAGGAATGCCCAGTTCCTCCTGCCGGAAACCACGAAGTCGCCCCCTCCCCGAATGTCCATGGCAGGAGGAGTCTCAATTCCTCATGCTCCCACCTCCGTCCCAAGACATCGGGCCATCTGTAATCTTAGGTCTCTCTTCCGGTGCATTCTGGGAGTGACCTAGGATTCCGATTGGCCATATCCCTTAGGCTGCTCCCATGGGGGATGTCTTGCATGGTGGGGGAGTTTCCAGCAGGAAGGACTGGGCATCACTCTTGCCGGTGGATACCTTGAGGGGGTGGTGGCAGAAGGAATTGAGCACTCGGTGGTGAGGGAGGGTGGCTTCGGGGGTTCCAGCGGAAGGGACTGGGCATCCCTCCTGCCGGTGTTATTTTGGGATATGCGGCAGAAGGGATTGGGCTTCCCTCCTGCAGGGGATTATTTCAGGATTTTGGGGGGGTTGCGGCAGGTGGGATTGGGCATCCCTCCTGCCGGCCGACTTCACGGTGGGACGGGTTCCCTGCTGCAGCCACTAAACCAATCATGGCAGAGAGATTCCCTTGCTGCGATCAGTTCAGCGGCCACATCTATTTGAAATGTAGGCCAGCATTTTGCTGGCCTACGTTTCAGGTGCCTATTGCAGCCCTAGGGAGCCGCCTAAGGCCACTTCCAGGTGAAACCATGCCCACACCTAACCTTGGACAAGCTTAGGTATCTTAATTTTTGTATTGATAAGCTCAGAACCCTTCTCTCCCCCGTCATCTATAAAATCTTTCAGTGTTGCTAATAAAAAAAGATGATTGCTATTCTAGGGATCTTATTTCTAATTGGCTTGGTCTTCCTTTCTGTACAAGATATGTATAAATTAAATAAATGTATTGTGTGTCCTTATCCAGAGAAAGATGTGCACTTACTGAATGCCTAGGTCTTTAGCTCTTGTAGATATCACTGTTATTGAATAGACACATTAGGATTTTGTGCCATGCTCTTTGAGAAACTCACTAGCTGGCAGTCCTTCCTATTATTGGATGTTCTACTCAGGTTGGGCATGTCCAGAGAGAATTGGCCAAATTGTACTGGGAGGGGGAAGGGGAACTCAATAAGTTGAGATCTTTATATGGGAATTTCTAACAAGGTTGGCTGGGGTTCCCAAGCCTAAAAAACATACAGTGCCTGAGAGACTGGATTTTAGAGACCACGGTAGGACTTTATACGTCACTTGCTTACGAAAAAATATTCATCTCTGTGGCATCTCAGCTATCTCTTGCAAGCTGAGGGTAATGACATATCCCCAAATCTGAAACATAATGTTTTGTTATGGTTATAAGGAAGGTATGGAGGGATCTCTTGAGAATTTGAAGTCAGCATCTGAATAGAACAGAGTTTATTGGATATGGAAAATGAGGTCTTTATTCAATGGATTTCTGATGAAGACAAATTCTGTGTGCTTTTTTCAAGTTATGAAAAGGTGTGGGATTTTTTTTTTTGTGCAAATTTCCCAAACATCATTATCTACAACAAGTACAGTTTGGGGATTTTCATTCCCTAGTATTTATCGTGGGAGATCAAAAAGAATGAACATAGAAGTAGATAAAAACCATATGGCCTATCCAGTCTACCTATCCCTACTATCCACTATCTCTCTTCCTTAGAGATCTTATGTTTGTTCTATGCTTTCTTTAATTCAGTTATAGTCTTTGTCTTCACAGGGAGGCCATTCCATGCATCTATAACCGTTTCCATAAAGATTCATGTCCTTAGATTGCTCCTAATCTATTCCCTCTCACTTTCATTCTATGTTTCCTCATTCCAGTCCCCTAATAATAATATTATTCTTTTATATCGCCAAAGCCATAATAGTTCGAGGTGGTTAACAACTGGACAATCAGGGAATAAAACATAATATAAAATCATCAGTACATACATACAATGTGAAAGTAAAAAAAAACAATAAAACCTTAACTTACAAATCGATTAAATAATTTTGTTTTTACTAATTTTCTAAAACTGAAGTAGGATGAGGAATGCATAATGATATTACCCAACCATTCATTTAATTTACCTGCCTGGAAAGCAAGAGTTCTAGCTAAGAATTTTTTATATTGACAGGCCTTTATTGTAGGATAAGTGAACATGTGAATTCCACGAGTAGGCCTCTTAGAACAGTTCAGTTTAAAATGAAAGACCAGATACGAAGGGGCCAACCCAAATATTGATTTTAAACCAAAGACAAGAGAATTTGAACAGAACTCTTGCTTTCAGGGGCAACCAGTGCAATTTTTGATAATAGGGACTTGTATGTTCCCATTTTTTCAAACCAAAGATCTAACAGCCAAGTTTAGAATAACTCGAAGTCATTGAAGAGTTTTCTTAAATGTTCCCAAGTAAGTGATATTACAGTAGTCAAGCATACTTAGAAAGGAAGATTGAACCAATAAACGGAAAGATACAGCATCAAAATATTTTCTGATAGTTTCTACAATATCGAGAAGCATTGTCTAACCAATGCATCCGTATGTTCATCTAAAGTCAGGGATCGATCCAATGTCACTCCCAAGAATTTTATGGAATAGTCAATTGGGAAGACCTGATCATTCAAAGAAATCGATAAATCTTTAATTTTGTCATTCGGGCTTGCCAGAAAGAATTTGGTTTTGTCAGAATTGAGTTTCAATTTAAATGCAGCCATCCACAATTCAATTTGCTTTAAGATAAGAGAGTGCACTGCAAGTCAGGCATTAGAAGAGGTTTGATTGTATTTGTTTTTTAATGATGCATTTGATTGTAAATTATTTTATATTTCCGGATGTAAAAGTAAGAAATATCACAAGCACACTCTTTCATATAAAGCAGCTTATTACGATAAAGATTTCCATCATCTGCTACTTCAATCCAGCTCTTATGATCATTTTAGAAAACTATTAAAAATCTTTCTGTTTTCAAAATTTCTGACTACATTGCATTCTTCACATTATAACATGTATTTTGCTTTTGGTTTTAAATATAATTTTTTGTTAACCGCATTGAACTCATGGTTATGTTATTATTTTTGTGGTATTAAATTTATCATAACATGTTGATTATGGGCTTATCCTGCAGTAAGGCACAAGTAAACAGACAGTTGAGCCTTGGGAACTGCAGCTTATAAACGTTGACATCGATTATCTCACATGCAGAAAATGGATGTTATTGTAAGGGAGAGTGACGTAGGGAGGGCAGTGTTCACTTGCTCTCAAGGAGATGAGGGAGGGCTAAGTCTTTTTGGGCTTCATTCCCCCAGCTTTCAGACTGGCAACAATTTATTGGAAAATGGCAACAAAGCACTTTAGGAAGGGGGCCCTTCAGCTACATCAGCATTGCCAGCTCCATCACAGATTTGGTTTGAATTCGGCAACATTGGCATATATTATGCTTTTTGTTTGGGGGAAAAAAGGCTCAAATGGCACACTGAAATGTAAATATATATTTGCTATGAATTTTTTAAAATTTTTTACAGTTCTGGGGGTACACCAGGTAATCGCCAGGGTCTACTATAAATGCGCCTGTTTAACTTTCAAAATCCTATATGGTATCCTCCCTCCCTTTATCCCTCTTTCTTGGAATTCCTCAAACCCTAATACCACCAGATCCTCCCACAAATTAAAACTATCCTTCCCCTCGCTAAAAGGCATTTCCCACACAGGAAAGCTAGGGACCTCCCTCCACTTCAAAATCACTGAGCTCTGGAACAACCTTACCTCCCCTCTTCGGAACTTGAGCTCTCTCCAAGTTTTCTGAAAACCTGGCTTTTCTCAAAAAATGTAAGTCTCTCTCCAACTTAGGAATCAAGGAAACTCTTATATCTTGGCATCCCAAGTCCTCTAAATTTTCTTCACACTTCTACCTCTAACCCTCTGTTGTAGTTCCTTCCTATTTCTCCTACTGTAAATCGCGTCGAGCTCTACGAACGGGGAGATGATGCGGTATACAAACCTAAGGATTAGATTAGATTAGATTAAACCAAGCATTTCAGACTCTTGGAAGTAGTCACTAAAGTCTAAAACACTGTTTTAGAACTGGCGATGCGTTGCAAACTGTACAAATTAAAGGTCCAAACACCCTATGCTTTTCTTAGCCTCATTGCTAAGCTTGTTCCTTAGATATATTCATAAGTGGTATAATCAGTTGGATGTTTGGCCAAGTAACGATCATATTGATATATGCAGATGCAGCTTTATATAATTTGTTTGCTTCAGCTTTTTTGAAGTACCCCTATTCGTGTGTTGCTTTTTTTTCTGGGAGCTGCTGAAGAAAATCTCCCCACAATGTTGGGAAAGTGATGGAAAACTGTTTTATAAAACCATTTGAGAAATAGGAATTAGCACGGGTTTTTTAACCTACATTTAATATCTGTGTTGGCGCATCTTATCTTATCGCTTCCATCCATGTATGTGATGGAAGGCTGAATAGATGCTAAGTGCAAGACAAAAAAATTCAAGAAAATATTAACTTGAAAAATTGATTTTTATTTCCAGAGCCTGCACAGTTCAATAAAATGTCTGCCCAAAGCTGTGCATTTCAGTATAATACCTTTTGACCAGTTGTATTGAGATGCTGCTTTAACTAAAACTGGATCCCTCAATGTGTTCGTTCATTCTAAATTACAACATAAGAATTCTCAAGGCATCTGATCTCTTCCTGCCTCAAAACATAATCTTTTTCCTGTTTAAAACAATAGTGAGATGAAGGAAGCCCCTGAAAAGTCAAAAACTCCAAATAGAAGAAATTGGAGAACAGAAGAATCTGCAGTTCCCCAGGAGATGGCAGAGGACGGGCAGCGTAAGAGATCATCCAGGCCAAGCTCTGCATCCAGCACAGCTAAAGGTAAAGGTGCCCATAGAGCAGTGTATGCAGCCAGAAACATCATCTTCTGAATCGCAATCAGGCTGTAGAAAGCCAGCTGAGATTCACATGCGCTGTTTTCTCTTAATATTGCTTCAGCGTGGAAGATTAATGACATGAAACTGCGCCACAGATCACTTAAGCAGTCCAGATTAGGCTCACAGCTTTCTCCAGAAATCTGGAACATTTTCAGTATTATACTGATAGGATCAGATGCACCTGTTGCAGTGTATACGTGAATCTCTGCTTTTCTTGCAGTATCGAGCAAAGCTGCTTGTTATGGATCATCCTTCTCTACTGATTTGACAGTTCAAGTACAACAGAGAAATCTCAAGCACCCAAAATGGCAGGAAAACCCACTATATATTTCACACACGCCCCCCTGTCCCCTCCTTGAGGATGATTTTCCAAAATAATTTGCATGCCCAGTGGGTGTAGAAAGACAGCCTCTTGTGAGATGAAATCCTTTTATTACCACTCATGTTGCCAGAAAAAACTTGCCTTGGTAGGGTTAAAACTTAAATGCAGCTTCAAAAAAGTGAGTCTTCAGCCTGAACTTGAATACTGTCAGAGATGGAGCCTGTTGTACAGAGCCAGGCAGGAAAAATGCTTGAGTACCTGAATAAGCTCATGTAAACCGTTCTGAGCTCTCCTGGGAGAACGGTAGAGAAAATTGAATAAATAAGTAAATAAATAAAAAAAGAGACCCGACGAACGGCGTTTCCGGGACGGAGTAGAGGGAGAGATATTGAGGACCTGCAAAGTGAATACACTTGTAGTTCAGTAAAAGGAGTTTGAACTACGAGGGCTTTTCACAAAGTATCAGACCTTAATTTTTCTTGCGTAAACAAATAAAGCGAGGGAGGTGTGGTTTGGTGCACGTATGTAGGCGACCCTAATGTGCATGCTTGAATTTTTTCCCGCCTACAGAAGCTGTCAGTCGTCGGTAGACCGCCAATGAGTGAGGAAGTGTAAGTGAGCACCGTCCGATTTTCATTTTTGACAAAATGACAGAAAAAGTTGAACAACGCTACTGCTTTAACTTTTGCTTGGCGATTCCCAAGTGGAAATGATCCGCAAGATTCAACAGGCCTTTGGGGATGAAGCAATGGGCACCACACAAGTAAAGGAGTGGTACAACTGCTTCAGAGATGGTCGCACATCAGTGGAGAATGAAGCACGTTCTGGTAGGCCCTCAACATCCAGAAATGAGATCGTCATTGACCAAATGAGGAACCTGGTGATGCAGGATTATCAAATCACCAAGGGGTGCTACCAAGAGGTTCTGCGTTGCCTTCGTAACACTGAGATGCAAACGGCCGAACCTGTGGGCAGCGGACATTTGGCAGCTCCATCACAATAACGCACCTGCCCATTCTTCACATTTGATACGGAGTTTCCTGGCCAAACACAAAACACCTGTGATTTCTCAGGCTCCCTACTCTCCCGACATGGCTCTGTGTGACTTCTGGCTTTTCCCCAAGCTGAAAATGCCCCTGAAAGGGACCAGATTTCAGTCAAGAGAAGACATGCAGAATGCGATGGACCTGTTGCGAGCAATCTGAAAAGAGGTGTTCCAGCACAGCTTCCGACAGTGGCAGAACCGTTGGAAGAAGTGTGTGGCAGCCCAAGGGGACTACTTTGAAGGAGATTACACTTTGCCCTCCGTATCCGTGGGGGTTAGGTGCAGAGCCGGACTGTGAAGTGTGAAAAACCGCAAATAACTTTTTGGCTGGCTCTGACCCGCTCCCGCTTCCCTCCTGCGTTCCCGGAACCTTACCTGGTGGTCTAGCAGTGAAGCGGGACAAGAGCGATCTTCCAATGCTCCTGTCCCATGCAGAGCTGTCACCAAAATGGCTGCTGTGAGTTCCCGTTGTAGTCTCGAGACTACAGCGGGAACTCACGGCAGCCATTTTGGTGACGGCTCTGCACAGGGCAGGAGCATAGGAAGATCGCTCTTGCCTCGCTTCACCACTAGACCACCAGGTAAGGTTCCGGAGAAGCTCAGACGGCTAAAAAATAGCCCAAAAAAGGAAATTGTTTCTTAAAAAAAAAATCGCAAATAATTGAATCCGCGGATACTGAAACCGCGGATTCGGAGGGAGAATGTAGTATAAGATTGTTGTATCTGAATACGAGTATTTTTTATGAATAAAGGTCTGATACTTTTTGAACAGCCATCATATATGTGGAAGTGGACAGAGCCAATGAACGACTTGAGGAGAAGAGAAAGGGGTGGGGACTTATATACTGCCTTTTTGTTGTTGTAGTTTCACAACCACACTCAAAGCAATTTACATACAGGTACTTCAATCATTTTCTCTATCCCAGTGGGCTCACAATCTATCTAATGCACTTGGGGCAGTGGAGGATTAAGTGACTTGGCCAGGGTCACAAGGAGCTGCATGGGGTTTGAACCCACAACCTCAGGGTGCTGAGGCTTTAGCTCTAACCACATACGTGAGCATAATGACCTTGACAGAATGAGGTGCACAGCAGAATTTCGAACAGATTGAAGGGGAGAGAGATGGTTTAGCAAAAGACCTGCGAGAAGCACATTGCAGTAATCTAGGTGGGAGGTGAAGAGAGTGTGGATGTTTTATTACTGGATTGGCCACGGTTGGAAACAGGATACCGGACTTGATGGACCTTAAGATCTGGATTTTAGTGATGTTGTATAGAAAGAAGTAACAAATTCTGGCGGGCTTTTGGATATGCAAAGAGAAAAGAGAGATGAATCAAAGATGACCCAGAGGTTGTAAGCAGAGAGGATGAGTGTTAGCTACTGAAATAGAGAATGGAGGAAGGGGAGAGGCAGGTTTACGAGGGAAGATAAGAGGTTCAGTCATGGCCATGTTTTATTTTAGATGGTGGTGAGACATATCAGACAGGCAGGCTAAGACTCCGGTCTGGATTCCTGTAGATATTTTGGGAGACTTTTAATGTATCCTTGATGGTGGCATGATCTGTTTAGCTGAATTTTGAAACTTTTTTGTGCCCCACCAGTTTGTGGAATGGAGTGTGGAGTGTGCAGGCAGTATCCTCTTCCCCCTCCTCCCCAATTTCCTGCAGCAGGATCCTTATTACAGGTGTTCCCTTTCCTTTCAATGGAAGTAGGAAGCTGTTTGTTTTCTCTAGCTGATACCACACAGCAGGTGAGCAAAGGATCACAGTGGAAAAGTAGAGCAATTTGGCAAGACAGTTGTAACTTCAGTGACAATTTTCCAAACCTTCAGTGTTGAGCCATATAAAGACCAATGGTTCAACAGAAGGATGGTTTTAGAAATGCGGGACATGGCTTTTTGCAGAGAAATGAATGCAGCAGTGAGGAGTTGGGATCCAGCCAGAAGGTAAACACCTGGGGGTGGCAATGAGCAAAATGCTGCATCACCCTCAAGCCTGCGGCCCGCAAGTTGGACACTCCTGATGTAGTGTAAGGTGCACAGTTACCATAGGCCACATAAAACGGCCAGGCGGGCCAAATTCGGCCCGCAGGCCTTGTTTTGACACATGGTCTAGATCAGTGGTTCCCAACCCTGTCCTGGAGGAACACCAGGCCAATTGGGTTTTCAGGCTAGCCCTAATGAATATGCATGAAGCAAATTTGCATGCCTATCACTTCCATCATATGCAAATCTCTCTCATGCATATTCATTAGGGCTAGCCTGAAAACCCGATTGGCCTGGTGTTCTTCCAGGACAGGGTTGGGAATCACTGGTCTAGATAATTGAGTTTCTACTGTATTTTCAAGTGATTTAAAATCAACCAGTGTGGGATGTCCGAGTCTTACTGTGATGAGTTGACATTTTCATTGATTACGAACAGAGCATTCTCATTTGTGGTCTTTTCCTCCTGTAACTAGAGGGGATCTGTTTAGGGTAGGGATTTTCAACCCAGTCCTCAGGATATACCGTACCTAGCTAGTCAGGTTTTTAGGATATCCACAATGAACACGCATGAGACGAATTTGCAGGCACTGATTCCATACTATGCAAATTTATTTCATGTATATTCATTGTGAGTATCCTGAGTACTTAACTAGCTAGTGTGTCCTGAGAACCATTCAAGCATTTCTTTTCCTCTATAGCTAAACTATTGTAATATTACTGTATTAGGCCTTCTTCAGAAAGCACTTAATTCTCATCAGTTTCTGGAAAACACAGAAGCCAGAAGTGTCTGGAAAGAAATGAAGGGATCATAGGACACCAGGTCTTAGACAATCAAGTTTAAAGTCCTTGATGACATTTAATACATTTTATGGCTTAGGCTATTCCTGTTTGATGAGTAAATTATGTCTTTTCAAGCTCTGTTCATCTTCTGAAGGCAGGACTGGCCTTACTCCTAGGCCAACACTGCATTGACCTGGGGCTTCTGCCTACTACAGCCTCTCATGCAAGTTCCAAACTTTAAAGAAGCATGAGTTCTTATATGAACCCTGTATACACAGGCTCATGCTCAAGTGCTGTCTTATCTCTTCCCCCTTCCCCCCACTTTGTCCGGTATATTCCCTCTTTTCCTATTCCAACATCTCTATCTCCTTCCCACCCCCCATATCCAGCATATCCCCCTTAATTTCAGCATCTCCTTCTCTCTCACTTCCCCTCAATCTCTTTTTACCATATCTTCACTCAATGTCAAGTATCCATCTCTTCCCCACTCCATGTCCTGCATCTTTCTGTCTCTCTCCTCATGGGTGTGGGAGTGGTGCAGGAATCTCAATATGAATTCAAGAAATCATAGGACGAGCACAGAGATATGTAAGGGAGAAGAAGATTGTAGAACTTTGGATGGTCAAACTGGCTTGACTTTGTGGTCTTTATCTGACACCATTTTCAGTGGTTCTGTGTTTCTTAGAGGAAACATTGGTATCCAACCTCTCCCCATTGTTTTCCAAACCCCCCACCTCACCTTACCTTATGTTCAGTATCTTTGCTAGCTTCTGTTCCCCTCGCCAATGCCATGCCACATCCTCCTGGATATGCAGCAGTTATACAGGTAAAAGATAACTCAGGACCTTTTAGTTCCCCTCACAAATTTAAGATCTGTAGCAGACTTCCTGTTTACATGGGGTAGGATGCATGAATAGTTTAACCTAAAATCTGTGATCTGTGGAAACCTAAGAGAACTTATAACCCAGCTTCATGGGGAGAACATCTTTAAACTCACTGTAAGATCTGTGAATCTCTTCAAAAGTTTTGCCTTCATATCCACCAAATATCTCTACAATGCTTCTAAATTTGATGTACTAATTATGCAAAAATTATTTTTGCTTAAAAAAAACCAAACAAACCCTCAAGTGAGTCTCATGCAGGCCCCATTGGATGTTGCCTTAGGGCTATCAGTGCAACATGAGGAAAGAAACTCCATATCTTTGCAGCCTTTAGTTGCTGGGTTTACCTCAGGTAGCATGCCATCAACTGCCCTCTTCATGCAGCTGATGAAAGTCCCTGTTGAGGGATTGGGGAGCCCTTTTGGAATGAAGGGCCTTATGAACACCTTGGAGAAAGAGAGGGGTTAAGGGGGACATATGTACAGTTGGTTTCCTGTAGAACAGCTGTAGAAAACGGTGTGTTTAATTCATGCATATCTCTTTGTATTACAGAAATGGGTGTGAGTCCAACACAGTCTAAAAGAAGAAAGTCAAAGTAGATTGCTACCTGGAAACAGGTGACTTGTTATCCATAAACTCTTTTTATTGTTGTACAGAGGTTCCTTTTTAATGTTATAGTTCCCTTTCTCTTTTTTTAATGCAATTGCTAGATGGATTACAATTGCAAAATAAAGATGTGAGTTTGAAAATGAAGTATTCTAAAACTAGTGATCAAGTGTGTAGATATTGTACAGTTCAGAGTTTTCACTTTTTCACAAATGAATTAGAAGACAGCGTCACTTTTAATATGTTGTGCTGTTTTGTTAAGTACTGTATGTGAATAGCAGGGTTCATTTATATCCTTTCTTGTATTTTGAAATGTACATAATCTTATTCTGTAGTATTTCCGATGTATTTGTTGTAGAAATGGACCAGTAAAAGGGTTGATATTTCAGGGTTTATAACGTGGCATTGTAATGCTTGGAATAAATTTGGTGGTTCTGTCATTTGACTGTCGTGGTGGGGCTTTTATTGTGGATACCATCGGCTGAAATTTTGCAAGTGCTGAGATCATTTCTTGTTCCATTTGCATCACTCTAGAAAAGCTTTGCTTAAGGTTAAGAGGCTAAGAGACCACTCTGTCTATAATTAAGAATTTTTTAATCTCTTCCCTTTGTTTTGTAATTACTCACAAACTCTGCCCCAGAGGATTTACCAGCTTAGTTTTTATACCAGTGACTGCCGAGAGTACGTCAGTAGAATAAGCTCCAATTAATTGGCTATTCCTATGCACTACTTCAGTTCTGTGTAGTAACATGGTAGATAAAACCCAAAATGGAATAGTCTGCCCAATTTAGATTCATTCTCTTGGTTAGGGTTGGCCTCAGTTCTCTAATCCTACTTCTCCCCAAATGTAATCCTCTCTCACTTCATTTCATGTCCAGTCCTCAAGTACTTAAACGCTATCATTGCTTGTCCCCCCAACCCACTCAAATTTCTGACTCCCTGTGTACCAGGCCTTCTTTGAATTCCCATTCTTGCCTTCTCTGAGCTGATCTGCACCCCCTCCGTCGCCTAATCCCATGGACAATGTATCCCCTCTTCAAAATACACACCATATCGCATCGCAAAAGATCCTATACGCTTTGTTTTGTGACCCCTCTCAGGCTAGTACCAATGCACCATGATGATGGTATAACTTAGTACCCAATTACGTGGCACACCTCCTTGGAATTGCAAGGTGCTAAGAATACGGAAGTAAATTTTTAATGCATCTAACCAATGGCAACTCATAATTGGTTTGTGGTTTGATTACACATCTAATTTCTATGGGATGGGCAGATCAGAGACATGCCAACAGTTGGGTTCTGGGTTATAGAGTACTGCTACATGCATAACTCCCAGTATTTGGACTGAAATCACAAAATTGTCAAAGAAAATCACACACACAGATGTTGAAGCAATCAAATATAAAAAAAAGTACTCAATTCCCATCACCATAATTAAAACAGCAACACTGGTGTCAGAAAAATACCCCCTCTTAATCATTGCACTGAACCATTACAAATCATTCAAAAGTTTTGAAATCTCCGAGCCTAAATTCAGTGAAAGCATTTCAGAGAGTCTGAATGTAAAATCTTAAACATTCAAAACAGGAAGTGTCAGTATTTGAACATGGGCTAAGTGGTTACATCAACTTAGCACTAAAACGTGGACCTACTCGCATTTTTCTGTTCGAAAACTGCAACTGTTTCTTATGATGTCCATCCCTCAGTTATTGAATTACCTGTAAACCATGCGGTATACGCTTAGCAGCCACATTTTTTGAGCCTAGGTTTTAGTGTTGCTTTACCGCATTGAGCCCTTTGTGAGTCGGTGGCCAGTGCTGCACTAGGGGTACAACAGCCTCTGTTTTCAGCAGTAGCCAAATACCCAACAAGGCACCGGACACATATTTCACCAGGATATTTGTGAGCCCACCAGGAAAAATGCTTAAGTAGCTGAATATATAAATACTAGAAGAAATCAGACTGGGAAACAGCATAGCAGATGTAGTGCGAACAAACTAGTACATTTCAGATTACTTTATAATTCAGATTCCCCTTCAAAGAGAACAAAAGTTTCATTTTGAATAATTCGTACATGACTTTTCCTAGAATAAAATGCCTTAAATCATTTTTCTTTTGAGTTTCCCATTTTATTAGATTACTTCTTAGTCAAGGACATCATTACAGTTTAAACAAAATCATGTTACACTGACACATCCCAGCTACTGTGTGTCCTTCAATCTGTCTCTCCAATGCAAGTTGGAACACACTGAAACAGGTACATAATAGTTCAACTTATTTTAAAGATACAGCGAACCAGGCTTTGACTCATCAGCAAGTGATATAAAAATATGTTCGTCTGCTTATATTTTTGTGGGTTTTTTTTCTGTTTTTAAAACAGTGTACTGCTTGTGTAAGGCATACAATAATTTCAAAGGCTTATAATTGCCCAGCTGCCTCAGTCCATTGCAAAAAGGAAAATACTGTTCAGGCAACTTGTTCGGTTAGCAGAGAGACACCATAGGCTAAAATACTTAAATGCAGGCACAAAGTTTCTCACACATCACTGTGGCTGGCTGAGTCGGGCCACGAGCAGGTGAGTGAAACCGATGGCTTTCTTCAGGGTGGTGTGATGTCTACAAGGTTGCCTTTATCTAACGGGTTCTCAGACCCGTCTCAAAGCCATTGGCTAGGGTTTGAAGACCTGCTTCATGACAACCCTGCAGCCTCCACACCACCCGAAGAAAGCTACAACAGCCACTATGTCGGTTTCATTTAGCAGGATGCAACACAAACTGGATAGCTATAAATCATGACGCCAGCCTACGAGAACTTGTCTCGCACTCACAAAATTGGAGGTGGCAGTGAAAGTGCAGAGAGAGAGAGACTACTAGTAAAATATTGCAAAAATGCTTTAAGAAGGGTTTCTCAAGAAAGGACTATCTGTCAGTAAAGGCCTTGAAGAGATGTTTGGACAAAGTTCTCATAATCTGTTCACATGCAAACTTCCTCCAGATCATTTTCCTTAATTTTGCATAGAACTTAAATTAAGTTTTGCAGATTTAATGGGGTTAAAGACAGAAAACTATGCAAATATAGATGAAAAATACATATAAAACTGATATAGCAAGGCAAAGTAGAATACAGAGGTGAATATTGCAAATGCTTAAAATATTATACTATATAGGTAACACCACTGTAGAAAATTAGCCTGAATATACATTAACGTGAGAAAGAGATGTTTCAGTTTCTGTCATATTAGCATATTGCAGTTGTACATTTTGGAATTGGATTCCTGCTTTATTCTTCCAATCATTAAGTTCTTGGGGTGTGTTCATTTTTACCTTGAAGAAGCAGCCCTAGGGAAACCAGGTTCAAATCCCATTATCATCTGAACGGGTACCTGAATGTAGCTCTCACTGAAAAAGGTGCTAAATAAAACAATTACTGCTGTATATTTCTTTCCTACTGGGTTATTTACTGTACATAAGACTTTGAAAGTTACAAGCCCTGTGTTTAATACCAATGGATCCAGCTAGTGTCTGCCTCAGACCATCAAATTTCATGAAGAGCCCTTCAATATGCATTGTCCAAAAGTGATTCTAGTTAAAACCAAGCTAATTGGGGTGAAGCAAGGTAGAGTTTCTTAGCCCCAGAATCGGATATTAAGTCAACATGTAAAGTTTATTGGTTTGCTGACTTGGCACAGGTGGCCAAAATTTAATGCTAAAATTCAGATAGCATTTTGTCTAGGGTTACCACATGGCTCCAGAAAAAGGAGGACGGATTGAGGTATCTGGGTTTTACTTCCATTGAAAGCAAGGATGTCTCAATCTGTCCTGCGTTTTCTGGAGCCATATGATAACCCTAATTTTGTCAGATGTTTTCAGGCCATTAGAAACATCTACAAGTTCATGGATGGGACAAACGGATTTGTTCAGCCTGCTGAGAAGAACCTTAGGATGGCAGAACTTCCAAGTTACCCAGTTCTAGGAGGACGATTAGGCCAGTCCTGTATTTTTTTTTTAACCTGTTGCATTATGGGCCCTGCAGCACCGATTCAGGGAGTACACAACCCACACTGCTATAGGATGTAAGTGTAAAACCAGGACAGGCCAAAAACTTTCCCTCCAGGAACTGGATAACTTGGAAGCTTCAAGTGATAAAATACTGAACATGCATTTTGTCCACTATGACCCTAGAATATTTTTCAATTACATGGCTGTTATATAAGCATACATTAAGAAACTTTTTATAACTCTTATCATGCAGACACTTGCCCACTCATTCTATAAAAGAGCATTTCAATATAAATGTCTTTTGGGCACTTAGTATTTATACATTTTAACACTTAGCACTATAGAATCAACAAATTGATACCTCCCATCTTTCTGCCCTTATGTACTTCTGGTCTTTAATTACTTGTGAACCAAATTGAGCTCCGATGGGAGATGACCCGGTATATAAATTGAAGACTAGATTAGATTCTGTAATTTCAAGGGCACAAATTGCTTAGGTCTAATGTTTTCATGCATAAGTACTACATTTAGGCAATAGCCATAGAGCTGGCGGGTCGCTGCTCATTGATGCCAGTTTACATGCTTAAGCGTTCTTATAGAATGGGCTCACAGCCTGCATGAAGAGGGTGCCTCGGTTTAAAAAGTTGCTCCTTTAGTGCACTGCCTCAAATTGAATCCACCTCCCCAAAAGGAACTGTAATTACCACCCTGCATCATAAAATCATTAGCAAATCAAATCCACAGGAAAATTAAATAAAGCTCCAGTTCTAGCATTCCTCCATTACTTCCTTGCCTCTTTTTGGCTTAGATTGAACAGAAGGACTGAGTTATAAAACAGAGGCTGCAATTTTGGGGATGGGGCTCACACACAAACACCCTCTCCATCAGCATCATCAAACCCTTTGGACTCTCTAGTCAAGCCAAATATATTAAAACAGCTAGAAAGTAGGAGGTCCAGCCCCAAAGAGATTGAAAGATGAATCCCTTGCGACCTTGAAAGTTGGCCGCCAATTAACTAAACACACGACCTCATTGTTGAGTAGCAGCAAGTTTGAACTGCACCACTCTAGGACAACACTTCCCAAACCTTTTCGAGGGAAATACCAACTAGTCAGGTTTTCAGGATATACACAATGAATATTCATGAGTGATTTGTATACACTGCCTCCTTGGTATGCAAATGTAGCTTACGGATATCCTGAAAACTTGTCTTGCAGGTTTGGGAACCCTTACCCTAGGAAATAACCCATTCCCTACCAACTGAGCCTTCTTTCAGCCAGTACAACTTTTGGAAGACTTATTGATCTGCTTGATCAAATCCTGTTTTTAGTTTTGTCACTTGGGCTGGTTTAGTAAAATGGCATGACATGAAGTATTCTAAAATATCTCATATGTCAATTTTTTGTACCATGATAAATATTTATTTAAGTATTTATATACCACTTATAGCCTAAGTGGTCATTTAGGTACTGAAGCATTTTTCCCTGTCTCAGTGGGCTCACACTCTCTCTAAAGTACCTGCGGCATTGGGCGGGATTAAGTGACTTGCCCAGGGTCACAAAGAGCAGTGTGGGGTTTGAACCCACAACCTCAAAGTGCTGAGGCTGTAGCTCTAACCACTGTACCACACAATCCCATAATGCATTCTCAACCTACTCATCAGGACATACCCAGCTGCTCATCCACAATGAATATGCATGAGGTAGATTTGCATAGTGGAGACAGTACATGCAAATCTATTTCATGCATATTAATTGAGAATATCCTGAAAACTTGACTAACTTAAGAATAGACTTGTTGACAGCGTCTGATAGTTTTCAATAGATAAATGTTTTGGAAGGGGATTTCTCTAATTAGGATGATTATAGTTTGGGCTGGTTCTGATCTTTGAATGCTTTAAAAAAACATCCTGTGAGGGAATCTGTGGGACTGTTGAATGATCAAGGAGCAAAAGGGGCACTCAGGGAGGATAAGGTCATAGCATAGAGACTGAATTCTTTGCTTGGATCTTTACAGAAGATGTAAGAGATCTACCTAAACTGGAAATGATTTTCAAGGGTGATGACAGAGGAACTGAACCTGGAAGATGTACTAAGCCAATAATAAATCACCTGAACCAGATGATATACATTCCAGGGTACTGAAAGAACTCAAACATGAAATTGCTGATCTGGTGGTAGAGATCTGTAACCTGTCACTAAAATCAGCTGGAGGGAGGCCAATTTATGCTGATTTTTAAATAGGGTTCCAGAGAACATCTGGGAAATTAGACCAGTAAGCCTGACTTCAGTGCTGGTCAAAAATGTGGAAACAATAATAAAATAAAATTGTGGAGCATAGACAAGCATGATTTGAGGAGACAGAGTTAGCATGGGTTCAACCAAGGAAAATCTTGCCTCACCAATTTGCTTGACTTCTTTGAGGGTGTGAATAAACATGGATAAAGGTGAGCCAGTTGATGTAGCGTATCTAGATTTTCAAAAAGCTTTTTGACAAAGTTGTTAATGAGAGGCTCCTGAGAAAATTAAAGAGTCATGGGATAGGTGGCAAAGTTCAGTTTTAGATTAGGAATTGGTTATCAGATAGAAAACAGAGGGTAGGGTTAAATGGTCTCAGTAGAGGAGAGTAAAAAGTGGAGTGCCACAGGGATCTGTATTGGGACTGGTGCTATTTAACTTATTTATAAATGATCTAGAAATTGGAACCAGTGAGGTAATTAAATTTGCAGGTGACACTAAACTATTCAAAGTTAAAAGGCATGCAGAATGTGAAAAATTGTAGGCAGACCTTAGGAATGTCCAAATGGCAGATGACATTTAATGTGGACAGATGTGGAAGAATAACCCAAACCATAGTTTCCAGAGACTAGGATCCATCTTGGGGATCAGCACCCAAGAAAATGATCTGGGTGTCATTGTAGACAATACACTGAAACCTTCCACCCAATGTATGGCGGCAGCCAAAAAAGCAAGCAAGATGTTAGGAATTATTAGAAAAAGGATGGTAAACAAGACTAAGAATGTTATAATACCTCTATCACTCCATGGTGCAACCTCACCTTGAGTACGCAGAAACGATACAGCACAACTAGAAAAATTTCAAAGAGCAACCAAGATGATAAAGGAGATGGAACTCCTCTCGTATGAGGAAAGGCGAAAGAGTTTAGGGCTGAGGGGAGATATGAATGAAGTCTACAAAATCCTGAGTGGTATAGAAAGGGTACAAGTGGACTGATTTTCTACTTAGAAAGTCTAGGGGATACTCGAAGTTAAAGGGAAATACTTTTAAAACCAAATAGGAGGAAACATTTTTTGACTCAGAGAATATAGTTAAGCTCTGGCCTGCATTGCAAGAGGATGTGGTAAGAGTGGTTAATGTAGTTGGTTTTAAAAAAAAGGTTTGGACAAATTCCTGGAGGAAAAGCCCTTAGTCTGCTATTGAGACAGACATGGGGAAGCCACTGCTTGCCCTGGATTGGTAGCATGGAACGTTGCTATTATTTGGGTTTTTGCTAAGTACTTGTGACCTGGATTGGCCACTGTGAAGATGGACCATTGGTCTGACCCAGTAAGGCTATTCTTAGTGCTGCTATATGCATTAACATATAAACTGGGCCTGCAAACACCAATTATTATATGACGTCTTTAACCATTTTTTGAATTTTGTTCAAAATACCTAGTTGTTAGTGGGCATAAAGCTTCATTATATGGTAGTTTCAGATTAAACCAATAGTACCTGACAAAGAAAACTAAATTACTGATTCTGCTTGGCCACTGGAGGGAAGACCAGACTAGAGAATGACATGGGGACCAATTTTTCCTCATCCCCCCTGTAAGCCTTAACCACACAAGCCTCGAACACTTATGATTTTTAAGTGTTTGAGGCTTGTGCAAATGAGGACACAGCTGGCAGGAAAAGAACTTGCTGGGACGGAACGGGAAAGTGAGTTCCTGCGGGGACAGGGAAAAATTTGTCCTCGGGTCATTCTCTAGACCAGACCAGCTCATTCTCCATTTTCTCATTGACACCACATGGTCAAATCTTCCCGTGGTACATTCAACAGCATAGAGCAGAGAATAAACCTATTAATTCATGTAAGTTTTTCTGACTGATGCTGAAATTGTTTGCTTTCAAAAGAAGAACTCAATTCATTTCAGGTTCTGGGGCATAAAAAGCTTTGACTCTAGGATAGAATAATTATGTAAAGAGGCACATCTACAAACCTGGACCTTAAATATACTGCATTGAAAAATGTTCCTAGGATATAGTGAAAACAATCTCAGTTCACTTGGCTTATAGCACAAATTAGAATAACTAATGCACCAATAAAACCGAATGCAGATCATGTCTCCTATCACTTCCTATATCCTTGCTGTCCTTTTCACTCTCTCTCTCTCTCTCTCTGCAGTGGCAAACAACTATTACTACAGCAAATTCTTCAAATCATGCACAGAAGTAAAAGTAGATCTAACTAAGTCATTTACATCATGCAAATTCCATCGTCATCCTCACACAGTGCTGCCAGAATCTGGTGATTCTGAACTATGCACCATAGGGTCCTAATGCTCCTAAAGATAACAGTGCTCTGTAGAGTCCCTGAGACCATGCTGTAGCTTTCTCCTAGAACAATTGAAAGAAAAAAAATGAACTTGTACTTTAGCCATTAAATGCAATCAGCATCACATTCACACATCCAGACTTCAATGTAAGCACTTGTCCAAAACTTCCAGTCACGATCACACCACACAGTTACGTTAAAAACACTAGATGCAAACTGACATCCAAGTCGAAAATATTTACAAAAGTGTTTTTCTATTGTTTCAGCACCTCAAGTTTATATTGTATATATCATTATAATGAAAGGGGACAACGTTAAAACAGACTGATCTACGACAGTGATTTGGTTATCAGTACTTCAGATTACAGAAGCTTTTCAATTACCATCTAGGTGGTGTCTTGGAAACACCACATTAAGAAAATGCATTCAGCCTGACCTGCAGTTGCTAATGATGTCAAGGAGCACTCGGATGGGTCTCTCAAGACCAGACAGGTCCATAGTACAGCCAGAGTATATTACATCTGTGGCCTTACAGCCCTACTCAAAGCTATTGATACAACTGGAGATGAAAACAGGACTGGTCACCCTGAGGCAATTCTATAGGTAGGGCACCAAGAACCTGTTTAAATGTCCAGATCTTTACACTGTTAGAAAACAGACATGTGTTTAAGAGCCACAACTCCATGACCTGGCACCTACATGCTCAGAAGCTGTGCAAAACATGGGCTGGTGCATCGATTAGACTTGGGCACACATTTTAGTAATGGCGCAAGCACCATGGCTTGTACGAGTGCTTACACCTAAAATATAGGCCTTTTTTTGACCTGTTACACTAATGATCTATAAAGGAATGTAAGTGCTGCTCTTCCTTTATAGAATAGGGTCCAAATGAGCGCTATTCTGTAAGGGCGTGCATAGAGGCAAGCATGACCTATACAGTAGAGTAAGTAATGCTCATTCTTGCCATGTTTAGATGCCTGCAGTTATGCCAGGGACCAATTTGTCCCTGCAGGAACTCAATTTCCCCATCCTGTCCCCGCAAGTTTTGTTGCTGGACCTGTCCCATTCCTGACTTAACTGCACAAGCTTCGAACATTTACAATTTTAAAGTGATTGAGGCTTGTGCAGATGAGGACAGAGCTTGCAGGGATGGGGCAGAGACAGGAAAAGAACTCACGAGGCTGGGATGGGTAAAAATGTGTCCCCATGTCATTCTCTAATACCAGGTCTATGGTTATACTAGTATTCTAATATGGAGTCTGGGCCCAAGATTGCCAGTATAGAATAGTCTCCAATCAAGATGCCCACTTCTAGACTTGTGCCCTACAAGCTTCTGTACAATAGGATTATGATAGTCTGGTGCATAGTGGAAATGAAGGATTTCTCCGTCATGATGTGCGACAACTGGAGACCACACTAGACTGAGGTGCATTGGTTATGAACCAGGAAAAAGTGAGACGGTTTTCCAAGATGCACAAATGGCATTAATCATGTTGAGACTTTAAAAATAAAAAAGAATCCCAAACACATAAATTATTACTTTTTTTGTCAAGGCAAACATTGCTTTCCACATCACGTCATGGACAATTGTGTATCTTAACATCAAATGCCGTCATTGTGATCTATAACAAAGGATATGAAAACAGATATACAGAAAGTGCAAAGAAAGAAAAGTTAGCTCCTCTTTCTTTAATTAAGAAGCATTATGTTTAAAGTAGCTGTAGCCAAGCGTTTTATTAAGTTCAGCTAGTACAACAAGCCTTTAACCCTTTTTAAAATGTTATTGTTCAATAAGTGAGGGTTTTTTTTTTTAACAGTTTATAAAAAGATCTCAGCCACCCTGTGGTTTCAGATAGAAGGTGTTGACTGTGCTGTTCAATGCCAAGTCCCTATGATCTATGCTAAGTGGGAGCATGGAACGAGCTGGATGGCTTGACTACAGAACAAAAAAAAAAGGAAGGGGGATGCCACATCCAAACACCCCCGTCCCCACACACACACAAAAAAAGTTAAGGCTGTTGGGAACCTATTACAGTACAAAAAAGTCAGGTGAATTTGTGACGCCAAGGCCTGCATTTGCTGTATACTGCGCATTATTTCAGAAGGATCCCTAGGAGGTTAAGAAAAAAGTGCCACACCTTCATATTAACCATTTAAATTGGATTCCACTGGTGCAACCATTTGGCAAAGGTGTCAAATTACATCACATACACACTAATTAATTCATGAGGGCAGAAATGTCACAAGTGGCTGCCTGGACCAGTCAGATTTCAGCCCATATATGAGATCATTTCTGACAAAGAATGATGAAAGCAGATGTGTGACTGCACAAATCGTTGATGCACCACCTGGAGCAAAAGACAGAGGGAGACAAAGAGCTTCGTTGTAGGCTGCCTTGTTATTTTAATTGCCAAAATCCCACAGTGCCTTGGACCTAGTGATGCAAGAAGACCAGAAATGTTCCACAACTGGCTTCAACGCTATGTTTATGCATTAAAAAGACTATTTTGTGTCCACGGGTAGACAGCGATGAGAGAGAAACAGCAGAATGGCCAAATGACATCAAATGCTCATTTGCTTTAATTACATTAGATTACAAGACATGTTGACGCGATACTGCTTTCTAGACCCCTTGGAAGTATATTTGCATTCTCAAACTTCACTGTCTGATCCATTAAAACATGGCCTTTTAGACCATCCACTATGAAAATGAGATGCACAGTATATAAATATCCTACAGCTGCAACAACAGTGACCGTTTCTGGTCAACACAATTCCTCACCAAAGCAAAACATGATTTCAAGATGGCTGTAGTGTCACATGTTGCGCGAGGACCTGGCGTTCCTGCTTCCTGGAGCCTCCCCTCAACCTAACAAGATGTGGTAGACTCCGAAGCACAAAACACACAGCAGATTGCTTCCCCATCTGTAATGGTGGATCAGCCCCAGCCACGCCGGTAGAGAAGAAAGAAGAGGTGCAGTAGTGAACCAGAATGAGCCAAATGGGAGGTTTTTTTCAGCATCTGGAAGACCATAGATCTCATTCGTTAACTCCCTCCCCCCAAAAGGTATAAAATGAGACACTTTGTAAAATTAGGTCTTTAATTAGCCGACAAAAATAAAAATATTACGAGTACTATAAAATTTTTCAGGCAGAAGTGCTGGTTTAGAAGGTTTTATATACATACATACATACATCAGGGGTGTAAACTCAGTCTCATTAAGGGACCGAAATCCAAAACACAGGCTAAGTCGTGGACCAGACCCTGCCCCCACAATAGTACTAATTGTAACACCATTTTTCCATTCATTTCTCATATATATATATATATACATACAATATAATCTTATTAACAACACATAATGGTTAACCACAAAATTAAACTACACAAAGCACACTGTATGCTTCTCAACATTTATTCCTACCAGAACACCTGGCCTTGGTCACACATGCAGAACACAGATAACCCCCTATGTAAATACAGGACCAGAAGTACTAATATATACAAACGAAGCTCTAAGATTCAAGACTACATGCAGTGCAACCCCAAAGAAAAAGAAACAAATGCATTTCTTCCTGAACAGTGCAAAATACAGACAGCAGAAGTTAATTCTCAAAACTGACACAATTCAATCACTAAATTTAAAAATAAAATCATTCCCCCTACCTTTATCATTTCCCTCCTTCCATGCTGTGCCTCAACTAGATGCCTCCCTCAACTAGGTACCTTCTGGCCGGCTCCCGTCTGGCCGTTTTATGCAGCATTTTCATTGCCGCCCCCGGTATTATCTTCTGGCTGGCTCCCTCCTCACTGCCGCAGTGCACAAAGACACAGGCGGCTCCTCGTGCGTCCAATGCCTCATCCAACATTTCCTTTGATGTTACAATGTCAGAGAGAAGGCTTCAGGTGCAGGCGTAGGCCAGAAGATAACACCGGGTACAGCAATGAAAACACCGCATCACATCGCAGGCCACATAAAATGGCCAGGCGGGCCGGATTTAGTCTACGGGCCTCATACATATATACACACAGCTCCTTGGGATTCTTTAGCCACTCTAGGAATACAGCTTGGTCACACTGCTAACTCTCTGGAACACCCTACCTAATCATCTTAGACAAGAAGAGTGCTTATCAAAATTTGGGGGGGAACAAAATGTAATTAATGTCCCTCCTTCCCTTCTGTAGCAACAGATCGGAGAAGGTTATCATGCCGCTGTACCGGGCCATGGTGCACCCTCACCTGGAGTACTGCGTCCAGCACTGGTCGCCGTACATGAAGAAGGACACAGTACTACTCGAAAGGGTTCAGAGAAGAGCGACAAATAGTTAAGGGGCTGGAGGAGTTGCCGTACAGCGAGAGATTGGAGAAACTGGGCCTCTTCTCCCTTGAAAAGAGGAGACTGAGAGGGGACATGATCGAAACATTCAAGATAATGAAGGGAATAGACTTAGTAGATAAAGACAGGTTGTTCACCCTCTCCAAGGTAGGGAGAACGAGAGGGCACTCTCTAAAGTTAAAAGGGGATGGATTCCTTACAAACGTAAGGAAGTTCTTCACCCAGAGAGTGGTGGAAAATTGGAACGCTCTTCCGGAGGCTGTTATAGGGGAAAACACCCTCCAGGGATTCAAGATAAAGTTAGACAAGTTCCTGCTAGACCAGAACGTACACAGGTAAGGCTGGACTCATTTAGAGCACAGGTCTTTGACCTGGGGGCCGCCGCGTGAGTGGACTGCTGGGTAGGATGGACCACTGGTCTGACCCAGCAGCAGCAATTTTTATGTTAATTTATATTTGTCTTTGTCCATTACCATTTTTAACTTATATTTCTTTTAGCTCTGTATTTACACCGCTTAGACTTATAGATAGGCGGTATATCAAATTAAAAATAAACTTGAAACGAAAAACCTAAAAGAAACCCCCCCATCTTAAAAGCCAAACAGCAAGTAGCAGCTGGTTGTAAGGTTCTGCCTCAAAGTGGTTTATTTATTTATAGGATTTATATCCTGCACTGTCAATTTCTAGGTGAATTCTAAAATAAATCTGTCCTGGCAGGCTCATAATTTAACTGTTCCTGGGACAGTGGTGAGCTACGTGACCTGCCCAGAGTCACAAGAAGCAGGCTGGGATTGAACTCGCAACCGCAGGGTGCTGAGGCAGCAGCTCTAATCACTAGGGCACAGCCCCCTCCCGCGAAGGCATTAGAGGATATTTAGCCAGATTCCTCTTCCCCAAACATCCCCCTATCTTATCTCAAGCAGTTGGACCCTTCCCCAGCAGCCTATTTGTGAACCTTGGCCTCAGATTCAAAGTTATTCTAAAGCATGCACCAATATATACAGTTCCTAGACGCTTTATCATAAGTTAGTATAATATATCTTATTTTGGATGTATCCACTGATCCCACTTTTGATTGCCAGGCCACATACAATATTCTATACTTGCACTGATAAGAATCATCACCCACAGTCTACGAGTCATCTAACACAGAGCATGGAATGTTTTCACCAGGTTGCTTAATTAACAATTAGAAACCAGCCATAGATGTTGGCCAACACAGTAGGTATGAACAAAGGCTCCGTCTTCCAAACCAAGCATGATGGGAAAGTAAAGCTGCTTTGTCAGGGATGCCGCGTTATCTGGCAATTACCAGCCGAGTTTCTGAGGATGCCAAGAACAGCCAACAGGAACCCAATAGCAATGAAAGTCAGAGTTCAGCAAACACAGACCGAAAGCCTTGGGGGAGGGAGAAGCTACACTCATTTTTCCCCTACAGGTAATAAACCTTTCAAAGTTTGCAGCAAGGCTTAGCATCTCCTGAAGGCCCCTAATATTCATCCTTCAGCTTCCTTCCTTGTTTTCGCTCTCTTTTTTCCTTCAGTCATCTTCTCGCTCTCCCTTTTTTCCTGCTACACTTTCCGTCCATCATCATCTTCAACATACTTTGCCAACTTATTTTTTTTTAAAAAAGCCCCACAGTTTTCTCTTTATTCGTTTCTCAGAGAGAATGCTCCGACCTAAAACAAATTGTCAAATCAAATATGTTTACTCTATGGATAAGCACTCCTTCCCCTCTAAGCCAATGTCCTTTGCTATTTGGATACTAGAACTCATGAAGTCCTTGTTCCCTGCTCATATGTAAGGAAACGCAAGACAAGGACCAAGTTTTCAGCCCAACGCAAGTATGAATCGGGCCAGGCCAATTTTTCAGCCTATCGCTTGTACAGTCATTCCGTTGGCCCTAGAGAATTGAAACTGAAAAATCTTCAGAGGCACTAGAATGCTAACCTCAACCCAAAACTACCCCTCCCTGGACACAGTGATGAAGTTTGCTCATTTGGGTGGGGGAGGGGGTGCCTAAAACAAGCAAAAGCAGGATCAGCTCAGCCTGGCTTTGGTAACCAGATGGTACCTGTGCTGCTGGGTGCATTCAGTCAGGAGATGGGTAGGTTGTGCGCTGAGTAATTCTATAATTATTGATATACATGCAGTATCCGGAAAGTGTGGGGGCATTTTCAAGTTGTACAGACAGACAACGGCCCTGCGTACGCTCACTGTGAAAACAACCACAGGGGCAAATTACATGTAGCCTCCCTTAAGTTAGAATTTAGTTTACTGGTTCTTTTTTGGGGGGGAGGGGGAGTAAATATCATTATTGAACAAACCAAATCGCACACAAACAGGAAGGGATGTAGAAATTTATGATTAGAGCAGTCGGCTAAGAACCAGGGAAGCCAGGAGTCAAACCCCACCACTGTTTCTTGTCATCTTGGCCAAGTCATTTAACAGATTGTAAGCTTTCTGGGGAAGGGGAAATATAGGGAGTATTTAAATGTAATTTGCCTTGAGTTACGAATGAAAAGACATGAGCTAGATTCAAATCCTCCTCCCAAACCTAATGACAACCAAAGTTATCCACTCCCAATGCAGCTAAATGTAAATACACTACACACGTATTTTCATCCCGTCAAAAGCTGTCAACTTCTCCAAACTGCAGCTTAACAAGAGTAAGATGCTTTGAAAACTGGCTTTTCTTCTCTCTATCCATAACCTACTTGAGTTTTAGAGGGAGTTCCAATGCTGGATCTCTCTCAGGTCCCACAGAACAGCTTTTTGAGAGGACAGTTAAGTCAGGAAACCTGCAGGTCTACATTGCGATCTAATGACAAAGCTGCAATCGAAGTTTCTACCGTGGGCCAGCGAGGAAAATAGAATTCCTATGAGCGTCGGAACATTTGCCTCTGTCCCACAGCCAAATTCTCTATCACAGCTTACAAGAGCTTCCCAAAAAACGATGATTCTAGCACCTAAAGAACCTGGGTGAGTGGCTGATTTTTATTTCTTTGTTTTATTACCCTCTAGGCTGTTTCCATGACCAAGTCTGTGATGTGATTCCAACTTGGGTACCATGATGCGAGGCAAAGGGGAGCCTGAAGGAGTTATCATGATCCCGCCTTCCTTTCCCAATCCAGATTAGAACTCAGCAGGGTGTGATAAGAGGAAGGACCATAGAACTAGTTCCCAGGGCGGAAAAAGCAGAATGACCCCAGTAAAAGCTGCAGTGTGAAGTCAAAGCTGGGAGTCCCCGCCATGTAGGTGCAGTGAGCTAGATCACGGGAGAAATCCCTACAAGCACAAGACAGGACCAATCCCCTTCACCACACATGACCTTTAACCTTCCTTCCATTCTTCATATTCAAATGCATGTTTTTCAGTTAATCAGTGCTAAGATCTGTGTTTATTCCAATTACCTAAACCTTCCTGTAGAAAGTGCTGGAAACAAAGTGCAGATACTCATTCCGGCGCACAGAGGAGACCCGAGACTGGCAGCAATAGTGGACTGTACCAGCAGAGGGGATTGAAACCACCTACAAAACAGTCTTTCAACCTGATGTAGAGGTCATTGACGATAGGATAAAGGCACCAACTTTATACCTCAAACCAAAGATCTAAATCCTTCAAAAACCAAAAAGTTATACCCCCATAGCTCTGGATGCTCAAGTTATTTTACCAGAGACGGCAACACTGCTACTCGAAAAAACTGAAACCAAACACCTTGCAATTTGCAGAATTTTGTTTGGTGACAAGAAAGGGGAGAGGGAGTGCTATAGAGAGCGACCAAATCAAAGTGTGGAGCTCTTCACCATAATTTGATTTATTTAGACTGCTTTCCTGCTTATTACTTTTCATTGGGTCCCCCCCCCCCCAAAGCATGTTTTTTGCTTTAATAAAATAGATCAACCTTGTAAACCAGCTCTGACACTCTGTATACTCATAGTGACTACAGGACAGTCTCAAACAGGAACCTCTACCAGTCATATAAATATGTTCTTACAACAACAAAACCCAGAAAACACCTTCAAGAATAAATAAATTATTAAAAATAAAAATACTTTTCCAGCTAAACAAACAATAAATGCAATCTTAGTGCCTCCACCACCCATTCCAAAAAAAAAAAAAGGTTTAGTACAATACTGGCACCTCTATCTTTGCTCTGGAGTAGAAAGGGCTGAAGCCTGGGTAGAGAATGACATGGGGACAAATTTTTCTCCATCCCTGCAGAAACTCAAACTTACTCATCCCGTTCCTGCAAGTTTTGTCGCCGTCACTGCCCCATTCCTGTAAGCTCTGCCTTAACTGCACAAGCCTTAAACACTTATGATTTTAAAATGTTTGAGGCTTGTGCAGATGAGGATGAAGCTTGCAGGAATGGGGCAGAGGCAGGAAAAGAACTCGCGGGGACGGGACGGGAAAATGAGTTCCCACAGGGACGGGGAAAAATCTGTCCCTGTGTCATTCTCTAAGCCTGGGGAAAGCATTACAAATCTCTCTGCTGCCCGCCATGGCCATTCTTATAGAAAACAAATGCTTTAAGAAAGAATATTTTTTTAAAAAAAGGCCTGTTGCAGTAGGGACTTATTTATTGAGGAAGAGAAACTATAAAACCCCTGTAAATCTGAAAACCACACCAGAAAGGGTAGAAGCTGAGCTCATAGTGAAGAGTAGACTAATGCCCCCTGTTGTAAACTCCCTGAAACGCATTAATAATTGCACTGGCGCTGGCGTGGTTGATAGACAAGTTTGCCATGCTGTTTGGCCCACCGTGGGCGGCTTTCTCTGGCACAGTTCTGCCGCTGGATGGATTTTCGGCTAAGTTTCCGCCTTTCTATCAGCTCCTTTGCTCGCTGGATCCGACGGACGTTGCTGACTTTCTCCAGGATGGTAGCTTTGGCAGTGATGGAGGTAGGATGATGAGGGGCATGATGCTCTACCCTAGTCTGAGTCACAGTCCTGAAAAAAAGAAAGAAAGAAAGACCATGATCCTAAGAGGCTTGGCCTTGTGAAAGAGCCCCAGACCAAAGTCATAAAAGGCCTCCCAAGTGATTAACAAGATGAAGCACCTTTACAACAATTACATACCTCCATGTTACTAACAGGGAAGGCAGTTCTTGACCAGTGGAGTAGTACAGGGGGGGAGGGGGTAGTCCACCCTGGGCACCTGCACCCTTCCCATTCCTGCTCTTCGTGACCCCGTTGGCTCTCCCGCTGATGTCACTTCCGGGTGCTGCACATAGGGGTCGCAAGGAGTATGTTGTTGACTGCCGTAAGCAACAACTTCAACTAGAGGTACGGGGAGGGGGCGGTGGGGGTGGAGACAAGAGCGGGGGACAAGCCTCTCACGCCACTATTCCTGAGCCTCTGTCAAAGTTGAGGGCAAGGGCATGAATACTGGAACTGACCAATCCTCAAAGTTATCATTATTATGAACCTCTCCCACTGTATATTTTAACTTCAAATTTAAAACAAAATCCAAATCATTTTTAAATAGGGTGAAAATTAGAATTGTCAGGGTCGCCAAGGGTTGGGACGATGATGGTCAGCTATGCCCATGACATGGCTACCAGGAAAAGAAATGCCAGTCCACCTCTACCCTGTGATCTGTCTTCCAACATCCTCACTATCAAATTGTGAAAAACACAAAGAAAAAAGATCTGTATTTGTGAAGTGATTTGAACCACGATGGCCTGGTCCTTGGTCTGAAACAAGGTCTCAATTTCTATAAATTAACTTGCTACTCACAAATGACATTCTAGGTTGCAGATGGATGAATTTCTGTGTGAGTAAAATAATTGCATTTGTTCACGTTTATCAACTGGCTCCGGGGGAAGGACCAACAACCGTGTCACAGCTTATTCCCTAAATCCATAATAGTCTAGAGTACCCGTAAATTGCTAGGAGGAACTGGAGTACGCCAACTACAAACGACGTCAACACTCCAGTTCAAATGCTGAATTTAAAGCTTCAGTTTCCTAACCAAAACGAACATTTATTAGGAGGAAAAAGGCCTCAGAAGCCGCGGGGGGTCCACGCTGCCCCAGGGCTGTGTAGGACAGAGCTGCGATAAAGTGCATTGACTCCCCTGCACACTTCGATCTAATCTAGGGTCCTTCATCACCTTGTGAATTTTTATTTTGCTGGTGGAGGTGTATTTTGTATTGATTGTGGATGGACTGTTAAAAAGTTGGAAAAATGACTAATTTAATTTATTTCTTATATACCACTAATCCGTTAGATTCTAAGCGGTTTACAGAAAATATACATTAGGGTGCATTAAAATTATAAGTAAGAAAAGGTACTTAGAAATTCCCTTGCTATCCCGAAGGCTCACAATCTAACTAAAGTACCTGGAGAGTAATAAAGAAGTGAAAAATAGAGATAGAGGAAAAAATAAGAAAATAAACATTCTAACAAGACTAAATTGATCTAAAGGACTTTGAAAGGTTGAAGAGAGGAGAGATAGGAATAGATGCAGAATAGATGCTTATGTTAAATGCCAGTTCTGGTGATCATGTTGCAGAATCAACAAGATGTCTGTTCAGATATCAGCTGCTACAGGAATGGAGTGGATCGTGTCGATGAAGAAAGTAGGGTTGCAGAAAACCAGGGATGCTGCTACCCCATTCCATATACAATGGATTTTGTGTGTTGAAGAAAACATCTTCCTTTGATTTTTCCAAAGTGATAATAAATAAGTGTTTTATCACCACTGCATCAGTATACAATGGTGTTGTCTGCTGATGAAGTCGCTAGCAAGATGCTCTCAGTGTTAATAACTTGCTAGATCCTGGAATCAGCCAATTTGGTGGCAAAATCTGAGCTAAGGAAAGGTGTTTGTTGCATGCAACAGTGATTGCAACAAGACGCTTTCCTAGGGTTGCCAGATTTCCTCTTTGAAAAAAAAAAAAAAAAAAAGAGGATATCTGGCCCTGCCCTGTTCTGACCCCAGTCCCGCCCCATTGCACCTCTGGCTCCGCCCACACACTAATCTCCCTGAGCTTGAAGGCCGCATTTGGAAGCCTTCGTGCATGCGTGGATGTCAACGCAATGACATCACACGCATGCACACATGTGTATGACATCTCAGCAATGGCTGCGCATGCGCGAATGCTTCCAGACACAGCCTCCACGATCAGTACTTCCAAAACCCTCTAAAAAGAGGGCATGTCTGGGTTTTTCTGGAAGTCTGCTAGCCCTACCCATTCCGGTCATAGCAATATGAACACTGCTGTTACTAGCGTCAGAGCTTTTACTGCAGCTGCCAGCGATTAAAAAAAAAAAAACACCTTTAATGCAGCTTAATAAAAGGGGGCCTGTGTTTTGTACATGGGGCAATAGAGGGTTAAGTGACTTGCCCAAGGTCACAAGGAGCTGCAGTGGAAATTGACCCCAGTTTTGCAAGGATCAAAGCCCACTGCACTAATCCTTAAGCTACTCCTCCAAAATGATGGAGGGATGCAAAACCACTTCTCCCACCCCACCCCAGATCGATGATGAAAGTGAACCGCTTTTAAGAAGCGACCCCCTCCTGACTCCTTCCCTCCCCTTTTCACCATCCTTTTAATTTTTTTTTTTTTTTTTACTTCAATGTATTTTTACTTTCCCAACCTAAACCCTCTACCTTATGTAAGTCTAAGTCCTATCTGTCAATGATGTAATATTTAGTAAATGGCCTTTGCTTTTTAGAACTATATTTTAATTTTAATATTGTAATTAACATCGTAATTTCCGACCAGATACTTACTGATGGTCGGTATATCAAATATAGAAGAAACTTGGATGCAAGCTCCTGACAGAAAATTCAGTATAGGATCTACGAGCACTGAATTGCTAACGGGTCACTGAAGTCATAATACATGGAAGTCTTTATGGCCACCACACGACCCCTCAGTACCCAATGACCTGCAAACCCTGCGCTGAACCTTAAAGAGGGGTGCAGCCTCAACATTGCCAAAGACCACCCAAAGCAATGTATGAAAAGCGACATTAATGTACAAACAAACACCCCCCACTCCCAATCATCCAATCCCAGGAAAGAAAACCGGGAACTAGGTACTAATACAATGGCCCAATTCATGAACCTCCATCAGCCATTAGCCATAAATTATTATAAAAACTGTTAATCATTAACATTCAGAAGGAGGGTAAATAACTCCCTCAACCGCTCCCCCCATGGGCATCCAGAACATTGAATACAGGACACATAAAAATAACAATAACTCAGTAACTGCGTTCTTACCCATCACTACTCTGCTCAATAGGGTTCTCTCCCTCCATCACGATGCTGCTGGTGACATAGACGGACATGCTGGGGTGCTCGATCAGCAGATCCTCCAATGGGCTACTCTCCACAGTCACTGGATCCGGGCCTTCTGCAGTAAAACAGGGGGGAGGGGTAACAAACCAACTCTCGTCCATCAAGCAGGGATCGGGCAAAGGGGATAGAGATCTATCACCACAGTCATGGAAGGAGCAGGGTAAAGAACCAGTAGAAGTAGGGGACCCCCGAGGAAGGCGAGAAGCACAAGAGGGGCCCTGCTCATCTACTTTCCGTCCTTCACTTGAGGTTGAGGCGAAACTATCTGATGAGAGATAAAAGTAACAGCCACATGATTTCAGGAGCCCGACAAAACAAAGAGTTTCAAGCCATGCAGAGGGTGTGGAAGGGCAAGCAACATAGAGGGGAGCACACACATTCAGTATATGATGGGAAGGAGGGAGGAAGAAGGGAGGGAGGAAAAATTAGTCAATCAAGGAACCCCAACAGCGTTATTTTCACCAAACTGCATAAAACAACCAAGGAAGCCCTGATCAATTCTTCACCAGGCCACACATGATGGAAGGACAGTAAAGTGGGGAAGGAACTGCAGAGCCTGTCATGCTTTTGGACCCCCCCCTCTTCTATCAACAGTACTTTCTCTCCCCCTCATACACTTTGGCCTAACCCATCAAATAAATAAGGGCATCTTCCATTTAACACTCCTCGATGGACACTCTGCGCCTCATAGTCATTCTCTGGCTCCGATACCCCATGGAGACCTTCAGGTTTATTAAAATTTGATGCTATCACTTATAATAGTTTCTAAGCGGTATACATGGACAAAAACAACAACAACAGACTAACGCCTCTTAAGGAATAAGGGTAGAACTAGAATAAATGAAGAAAAAGGCACAAATAAGGGAAATACATTTGGGAGGGTGAGAGAAATAAATGATGCATCCTATATAGTAAAAAAAAAAGTATCAAATCATGGAAAATGGAAGAACCGGGATAGTGGTTTTATCTGACCAGCAACATACAAAATGCCCAAGCGATGTGTCGGCAAGCAAAGAGTAACTGACCAGAAGTGCAGGTGAGACTTTTTAAATCAACCATCCTTCGAGAAGTCTGGCCAAAATGCAAACTTAACAATACAAAAGGTCATTAGTATTTAGACTAAGTTCTGCAATGGAAGCAGGACTGCCTGCTAAACCAGCTTACCCCCCCCCCCCCCCCCCCGCTCAAAAAAAGTTAGAAATTGAACAGCAATTGTTCAACAAGCAAGGATCGAAAATTTTTTAAGGCCAGGCCTGATGCTTGCGTAGTAGAAACAGTGAGAACACTCAGCGAGTCAAGGAAGCCTGGACAAGCGCTCGTCAATCACTGTACAGTATGAACTGGAAAAGACCAAGAGGGTATCACATACATCTCATTGAGTTGAGCCAATAAGCCATGCCATTCTGGGTCACTAACAAAAAAGAAATTGCAATTAAAAGAGAAAACATAAAATTTGAGCATTATTTTCAGCGAGGGTTAACTGTAAAACCTCTGTCGTGCAACAGAGGGACAGTGAAGGTGGAAGTTGAAACACAAAACAAGCCACATATAGTTGAAAACCACTCCTGAGTATGGTTAAACTAAACTAAACCTTAAGCTTACATACCGCATCTTCTCTATAAATATAGAGCTCGACACGGTTTACAAAAATTAAAAGGGAAGTACAGTGGGAGTTGGTGGCAGGGGGAAGCGGAAATTGACATTTTTGAAAATAGCCAAGTTTTCAGGTGTCTTCGGAATAGTTGGAAAGAGCCCAGGTTGCGCAGAACCGAGTTCTCTTAGTAAAACATAATAGTGATTCAAGAGGGCGTTACATTGAACTGTTCCTCGTTAGATGGCGTCCACTACATCATTTCTTCATATGCAGTCATGAACAAGGGGGCTTTCACTGATCAAGGAGGGACAGAAAATTTATTCTTCTAATGAGTAGACTACATCCCTCAATCAGCAAAGGCTTTCCAAGGAGGGAATATCTACTTGACCACAGAGGTCTATTTACTATGAGAGTCTGTAGTTGCCCTACATGGCCTAAGGTCCTCCATGCTCTCTCCAAGATATACCCAAAGCCAAGGAATGATCTGATCAGTGGACACTAAATCTAGAAAGTTGTGTACACAAGTTCTAGAATAAGTCAGTTGTACAAGTAACTTTAATTTAATAGTGTGTGGTGCAGTGGTTAGAGCTACAACTCCAGCACCCTGGGGTTGTGGGTTAAAATCCCGCACTGACCCTGGTATATCAAATAGAGTGGGAGCCTGCCAGGACAGATAGGGAAAAAAATGCTTGGGTACCTGAATAATTTGTAATCCACATAGAATTGTAGGATATGCAGAATATAAATAATTAAAATAAAATAAATAATAATTAGCTGAGAATTGGTGTTAGAGCAATAACAGGCATCAATTATTAGTTACACACGTAACTGCCCTTAGTCACTATTCTGTAAGTTGCATGCTCAAATTCTGGAGTGCCCAACTTCAAGGGGTCGTGAACCTGGGAGGGGCCTGGTAGTCATGCACACAGGTCAAAGAATATTAACATTTACATGCCTGCCTACTGGCAGAAGTGCTTACGCATAAGTGCAAACTTTATGCTAGAATTCTATAATTGTGGTTGCACACAGACTACCATGGGAGAAGCATGGATAGGTCAAGTGTGTTCCAAAAATTTGCACATAGTGTTATAGAATACCAGCGTTGCATGCCCAAACTGTGTGCTATTCTATTCATCTTCTCTCATCCTCCAAATCCACTTCCTGCTCCTCTGATCAGACTCCCACTCGCCTACTCGTTGCTACCTCACCCGCTGTCATCCCTCCTAGCTGTCACATCCTCAACCTATCGCTCACCACTGCAATTGTCCCTGATGCCTTCAAACATGCCGTTGTCATACCCCTCCTCAAAAAATCCTCGCTGGACCCCACGTGCCCCTCCAACTATTGTTCCATCTCCCTCTTCCCCTTCTTGTACAAGTTACTTGAATGTGCTATTCACCGCCATTGCCTAGACTTCCTCTCCTCCCAAGCTATTCTGGATCCGATTCGGTCAGGTTTTCACTCGCTGCTTTCCATGGACACTGCCCTTACTGAAGTTTCCAGTGACCTGTTCAGATCCAGAGGCCTCTACTCTATCCTCATCCTTTATCGATCTATCTGCCACCTTTGATACTGTTGGTCACCGTCTACTCCTTGATATGCTGTCCTCAGGATTCCAGAGTTCTGCTCTCTCCTGGTTTTCTTCCTCTCTCCCCCCATCGCACCTTCAGTGTATGCAATGGTGGTTCCTCCTCCACAGCCTTCCCTCTATCGACTGGTGTACCTCAAGGCTCTGTCCTGGGACCACTCCTTTTATTCAATCTACACTTACTCGGAGCACTGACCTCCTCCAATGGCATCCAGTATCACCTCTATGCTGATGACTCCCAGATCTACCTCTCTGCGCCAAATATCTCTATTGAAACCCAGACCAGAGTCTCAGCCTGCCTATCCGACATTGCCGCCTGGATGTCTCACTGCCATCTAAATGGCTAAAATGGAGCTGCTCATCTTCCTGCTTAAACCCACCTCCTCGCTTCCCTCATTCTCTGTGGATAACACTCTCATCCTCCCCGTCTTGTCTACTTGCAATCTTTGGGTCATCTTTGACTCCTCTCTCTCCTTCACCACCCAGATGCAACACATCGCTAAAACCTGCTGTTTCTTCCTCTCTAATATTACCAAAATCTGACCCTTCCTCTTTGAGCACACTACCAAGACCCTTATTCATGCCCTCATCATCTCATGCTTAGACTACGACAACTCGCTACTCTCAGACCTTCCGCTTAGACATCTCGCTCCCCTCCAATCCGTCCAGAACTCGGCCGCATGACTCAATATTCCAGGAGAGCCGCTATACTACCCCTCTCTTAGAGTCACTTCATTGGCTTTCCATCCACTTCCGAATACAATTCAAACAACTCTTTCTGACCTACAAATGCACTCACTCGGCTGACCCTCACTATCTCCTCCCCGTGAGCTCTGCTAGGCTGGTAAGTCCCTCCTATCTGTGCCCTTCTCTTCAACTGCCAATTCCAGACTCCGCCCCTTCTACCTTGCTGCACATATGCTTGGAATAAGCTGCCTGAATCCCTACGGCAGGCTCCATCTCTGGCAGTGTTCAAGGTCTTCGAGACTGCTTTCAACTCCTAACTCCTCTCATTTTGGGTTCTGCATACTTGACCCTATATGTCATGTCTGTCTGTTCAAGTTAGATTGTAAGCTCTTCTTAGCAGGGACCGTCTATTAAATATGTACAGCGCTATATAAATAAATAGTAGTAGTAGTGGTAGTATGTGCTGATTTTTTTTTTTCTGGTGACATTTTTATTTATTTTGAGTGTCGTTTACTGAATCCAGCCCTTGAAAGCTTAGCTCCAGGTAAATCAGTGCTAAATTTGTACAGTATTGTCGTGGCCTGTATAATTCCAAAACACTTCAAGCTTAATTTGTATTTGGGGAGAGGAAAAAGTAGCACGAGAGTCCCAGCTGTCAATGTCATGCGATACAGCGTCTAGATTATAATTGCTTTTGTGATGGGCTCAGTATCAGGTGATGAAACTCCTTAACGTGAAGCAATCCGTGGGTCACATTGCATGCGTGCGTCCCTTCAAAGAGCAGCGAGCAAAGGACAGCCTTGTGAGCCTGGACGGTCTTCGTTATAAGACTTTGGAGGAAAGGCGGGAGAGGGGAGATATGATAAATGCACACGAGGCGAAAGGAAACTCCAGAATGAGGAGGCATAGATTGAAAGTGAAAGGGGACAGATTCAGAAGCAACCTCAGAAAATACTTTTTTCACCAAAAGCGGTGAATGCTTGGGAACGGCCTCCTGGTGGAGGTAGTAGAGACGAAAAGTGTATCTAAATTCAAGAAAGCTTGGGACAAGTGCGTTGAATTTCTAAGGGAGAGGAGGGTATTGTAAATGGCATGGTTGGGCACAGTGGCGTACCTAGCATATGTGACACCCGGGGCCCATCATTTTTTGACAAATATGAAAAATATGATTTTTAGTAATAATCCACATATCGCACAACAAGAGAGTGTACCTAGGAAAAGGCAGCATCTTAAACACTGCAGTGAGCACTAGAACACCAACACATACATTGTAAAACTAAACAAACCAGATCCTGCACAGTCAAATGATCCTGTACCGTCGATGCTATCAGAAAGCCATGTCCCTTTCATACACAGACAGATACACCCTTGCCCAATATGGAATAATCACAAACTAAAAATAAAAATATGTAGACAAAAGTTAAACTGAACTGCCAAGAAACCAGACTCTGTATACAATACAACACCACAAAAACCAGTAATACATGTCCTCTAATACTGTGAAAAATATAAAGACAGTAGATGTAGATTTGAAAAAACTGATACATAACAATCACCACTTTACAAATTAACAAATAAAAATAAAACAAATAATGAGAAATAAAAAAAAAAATACCATTTTATTGGACTAATCCCCGTAAGCTCGGTCCCCATCCCCCCAAACCACCTGATTCCATCCACACAAGCCTTGAATTGTTTATATTAAAGTATAAAAAGAAACAATATTCTGTACAATTGTCAATTTATAAATCAGCGTCTTCTCCCCACTCTCTCTTCCCCATTTCCCTTCAGCGTCCTCAGCCCACTCTCTCGCCACTTTCCTTCAGCGCACGCATATAAAAACAAGCAAGTAATTTTATATCATTTTCATTCTATTCATTCATAGAAATTAAAGTCTAAATAATGCTAGTCACATGACAAAACATGATTTTACAAAAATAATTCCCTGCACAGTCAAGCCTGCAAGGATTACTAGATGTCTTTCAGCAGCTCCCCTCCCTCCCCCCCCTTACCTTCGTGGCCAAGTCAAAATGATCTACCAACAATAACATTTTAAAAACACAAAGCACACTGTACGCAGAGAAAATGTTAATTATCATTTATATTCTGCGGGTTTTCAAAGAGGTCAAGGCAGATGACTTTATGCAATGTCACCTCACTAACAACTATACAAAAATAGACAAATATACTCCCTCCCTTTTTACTAAACCGCGATAGCGTTTTTTAGCGCAGGGAGCTGCACTGAATGCCCCACGCTGCTCTCGACGCTCATAGGCTCCCTGCGCTAAAAACTGCTATTGCAGTTTAGTAAAAGGGGCCCATAGTGCAAAATATAGACAGCATATATAAATTCTCAAAACGGACACATTTTGATCACTAAATTGAAAATAAAATCATTTTTCCTACCTTTGTTTGGTAATTTCATCAGTCTCTGGTTGCACTTTATTCTTCTGACTGTGCGTCCAATATTTCTTCCCTTCTTTCAGCCTCCTGTATGCTTCCTCTCCTCCAGACCTCATTCCCTCCCCCAACTTTTTCTTTGTTTCATCCTGTCCCCTTCTTTCTTTCTCTCTCCTTGCCCCTTTTCTTTCTGTATGTCTGTCTTTCTCTCTCTCTCTCCGTGCCCCATTTCTTTCTTTCTTTCACCCTGCCCCTTCTTTCTCTCTCCATGCCCCCTTTCTTTCTCTATGTCTGTCTGTCTCTCTCTCTCTCTCTCTGGAGTGACGATGTTCCCAAATGGACTTTATTTGAAAGTATCAAAGTTCCAAAGGTACACTAAAATCATCCACATAAAATAATTCTATCCACATAAAAGTATATCATCCACATAAGAGCCTTAAAGGACCTAGTCCGCTAGGGATACAGGACCCAACATGGTCCGCGTTTCAACAAAAAGTCTTCTTCAGGGGTCCCTGGGGGTCCTATAAAGGTGAGTATGTGGGAAACAATTGTGTGGTGAACCGGTAGTGAGACACTGCTTGCATTTGCATTTGGTTTTCTCTGGATTTTCTTCTTTGTGGATATTTTGGGGTCAATTCCTTTTGGGTTTTTTTTTCTCTCTCTCTCCCCATGCCCCATTTTTTTTCTTTCTTTCACCCTGCCCCCTTTCTTTCTTTCTGGATCCCTGTCCCCCCCCTTCCTTTCTTTCTGGCTCCCTGGCTCCCCCCCTTTCTTTCTTTCTCCCTGCCCTCCCCTATGCTACCGCCGCCACCATCACCATGCTGCCACCACCGCCGGGGAAAGGCTGCCACTGGCCATCAGAAACAGGCCGGCGCCAAATTCGCCCTGCTTCGTTTCCCGCGGGCCGACGAACTCTGGCTGTCCGACGTCAATTCCAACGTCGGAGAGGACGTTCCGGCCAGCCAGGCAGTGATTGGCTGGCCCAGAACGTCCTCTCTGACGTCAGAATTGACGTCGGACGGCTATAGTTCCACTTGTACCTTCTTTACTTCATTCAAATTATTTTCCTGTTTCTCCAACCTTTCATTCACATTAGTAAGAAGTACCCCTTGTTATTCCACCTTGGAAAAGACAGTTCCATAATCTGTTTTAATAGTAGATAAAGTCAATTTGAGATTGGAGTCCATGACTGATATGGCCTGCCATAGCGCCTCCATATTTATCTTGTCTGGTTTCTTCATCTCCCCGAAACTGATAATATTCCCTCCCGAGGCACCTCTCACCTCTTCTCCCAAAATGCAGGGAGATTCTTGATAGTTCCCATCTCCTCCTTCTACTGAAGGGCTTGGTAGGGATGTCTCTCCTATGCTGGAATCACCTCTCCCTCTCTGGGCCGTTGGCTTCCAGGCATTCCCTGCACTTGTGCACTTCCGGGTTGGGGAGAAACCAGCCTCTGGTCAGGACTCAAAGTAGTCCAACTTTCTGCGCTGAGGTTCCCCGAAAGATCCGGGTTCCCTCCTGAAGTGATTCGGGTCTCCTCACCTGTGCGAGCAAAGACGCTCGTTAATGTAGTCTGTATCAGCCGTTGAGGGGGGTTCAACCGCCGGAGGGGCCAAGCGGGAAACTCCCCTTCCTCTTCCCCATATCGCCACCGGGGAAGAGACACCCAACGCGAATGCAGATACGACGAGCAGCAGAGCTCGCTCAGGCGAACGCTCCCGACGCCATCTTGATCCATCTCCCACCTTACCTTGTTTAAAAGCAGACTGAAAACCCACCTTCAACCCATAACCCTATTCCCCACTGACCTCCATCCCAGCCAGAAGATTAAAAGGCTGAGCCCCCTTAACTGTATCCATCACATTCTGTTTGTCTGTCTTGTCCATTTAGATTGTAAGCTCTATGGAGCAGGGTCCATCTTCTTTGCGACTGTACAGTGCTGCGTGCATCTGGTAGCGCTATAGAAATAATTCATAGTAGTAGGGTGAAGAGTTTCAGTCTTTGGGAAGCAGAGCTGAGATTGTGACGTCATAATGCCTTAGTCCACCAATAAGAGCCAACCTCCTCAGTGATGTCACAATGGCTCGACTGTCCTGTACTCCCCTCTGCCCTCCAACCCAGCCAGCAGATTAACTGTTCCCCTTAACTGTATCCATGACATCCTGTTTGTTCAGATTGTAAGCTCTTTGGAGCAGGGACTCCTTTGTGACTCTCTACAGCGCTGTGTGCGTCTGGTAGCGATATAGAAATAATTAATAGTAAAAGTAGTAGTATGTACGTATCCAATTGTAGACGCCATGTCAAAGGCTAGAGCTGGCAATTATGCATGGGAGTGATCGTATTCTCAAACTCAGGCACGCAACTGCAAGTCACCCAGACACGCCCCCTTTGTAGTTGTGTAATATAGCATGAAGACCTGGATTCTCTAAACAGAGCCAGTGTTTTAAGCACCGGTAGGAGCCCAAGCTCAGCGAAAAATGCCGTTTCAACGACGCTTTAAACCAATTTTCAAGGTGCCTAAAAAACCAGCCTCCATAGGCATGGCTAAGATAGGTACCCTGGCCTGCATTTCCAGCGCCCATCTCTGCTGGCGATGCGATTCTCTAAACGGCGCATGATTGGCCCAAGTTTATAGAGTACAAATTACTACCAATTAACACCACTTAAAGGCTATTATTGGTACTTAAGGCCCCGTCTTTTACGAAGCCGCGTTAGGCTTTTTAAAAATCACCTATGAGCGTCAGAGCTAATACCGCCGTGGCTGCTGGAAAGAAAAAAAAAACAAAAAAACAACCTAAACGCAGCTTCGCAAAATAGAAACACAATTTGGCACACAACTGGTGCAATTGTATAACTTGTGTGCTAGTGAGAAATTTGAGGCATCGGCATGACTGCTATTGTGTTTTCTTTTATTTTTAGTTCAAATCTCTATTAAATGCAACTTCAACTATATTGTAGGAAAAGATCAATCGGATTTGTTATTGTTTTTTGGTTTATGACTATGTAGGTTTAATATGTAGCCAGCTTAGTTATAGGCAGAATGTAAATTAATAAACCATATGAGACTGGGCTGTGTAGGAGGCTGTCACCATCCATGAAAAGGAGCTTAACCCTTTCAGGACCAAGGGACATATTTGTCCCATAACTTTAAAATCCTATAAATTTTGATTGGGATAGTCTACAGTTCTAAATTTGATATGTACGGATTCCATATGATACTGCCTTTATGTAAACAAACTGGTTCCGACATTCATTCATTAGCGTCGTTGCCAGATTGACGAGAAGATTCACTTGCCACACTGTCCATAAGCCAGAAGTGTGATTTTTTTAAATAAAAATAATGATATTTCACAAAAAAAATCAATTTTTTGGCATCTGCAAGCCCTTTTTACCATAAAAATGTCGTCAAAACCACAAAAATTGGCCTACGATCCTTATGGTCCTGAAAGGGTTAATGTGCAGCATAGTAAAATGAAGGCAGATAACGACCACCATGAGGCCTAACCAGAGCTAGGGAGCATTTACCAGAACAAGGCCAGGCCATGAAGCCTACATCTTTACCTCACACTCTGAATTTGACCGACACAATTTGATAATAATAATAATAATAACTTTATTCTTCTATACCACCATAGTCGTGAGACTTCTATATTCGGTGTCAGGTCAAAAGCGCGCCGGGACAAAGGCGCGTGCAGACAATTGAGCGCAGTGCGGAGGCACGTGCTGCAGAAAATTACTGTTTTTAGGGCTCCGACGGGGGGAGCGCGGGGGGGAACTCCCCCACTTTACTTAATAGAGATCGCGCCGCGTTGTGGGGGTGTTGTGGGGGGTTTGGGGGGGTTGTAACCCCCACATTTTACTGAAAACTTCACTTTTTCCCTGTTTTTAGGGAAAAAGTTAAGTTTACAGTAAAATGTGGAGGGTTACAACCCCCCAAACCCCCCACAACGCCGGCGCGATCTCTATTAAGTAAACTGGGGGGGGGGGCTCCCCAACAAAACCCCCTGTCGGAGCCCCTAAAAACTGTAATTTTCTTTGGCGCGCGCCTCCGTCTTGCGCTCAGTTGTCGGCGCGCGCCTTTGTCTTTCGCGGGGTTGTCTATGAACCCTATATTCTGCCAAGTAACATCCAGTAAGACTCAGGACGCCTACCCCAGAAGCAGAGGGGCTGTTCTCTCATCAACCTTAGGTAGTCAAGAACTAAAAAGCTGAGCTGGCCTCCAAGCTCAGGTGAAAAATAATGCATGGCCTATCAAAACGGAATCGACTGTCTTAAAGGGCTCATCACCTTTACAAAGCAATAAAAACACCCCTCTTCGCCTAACTCCCCAGCCTAAGGCCGATAGATTACAAAGAAATATTAATGTATATCGATTGTGTCTCACACTAGGATAAAGACTTATATTGATAAATTTTGTACTGTAACTATGTCAAATTTATCCTGTTTATTGGTATCCGATCCCTGGGTATGTGTCAAATTAGGAGAAATCTAGTGCAAATCGTAATCTGTTAACTGTACATTATGTATGTTTAACCTGTAACCCCGATCTGAGCTCTTTGGGGAAAATGAATTTAATTAATTAATCAACCCATCAATCCCCTTCTTTACAAAGCTGCGTTAGCCTTTTTAGCGCCAGCCGCTGCAGGAGTAGTTCCGATGCTCATAGGAATTCTATGCTCAATCTATAAATAAATGGTTTCTAAGGTGCTCAGTAAACATCTTATGTCACCTTAATAAATGTTTTCAATAATTTTATAGTCTGTTTAATAGACTTCAGAACCACCACTCCTCCGTCCCACCGACGTGCAATCACGGGGAGATCATCGGTCTATTTCATTTAAATTTTATATCATTTCTCCAATTCTTATGCTTAAATTTACTTATCTTAGTAATGGCGAACTATCAGTTCTCACGGTAGACTGGCGGTAAGACCCGACATGTTTCACAATTGTTTCTTCAGGGGTCTGTCAAATGCCGCGGTGAAACATGTCGGGTCTTACCGCCAGTCTACCGTGAGAACTGATAGTTCGCCATTACTAAGATAAGTAAATTTAAGCATAAGAATTGGAGAAATGATATAAAATTTAAATGAAATAGACCGATGATCTCCCCGTGATTGCACGTCGGTGGGATGGAGGAGTGGTGGTTCCGAGGTCCATTAAACAGACTATAAAATTATTGAAAACATTTATTAAGGTGACATAAGATGTTTACTGAGCACCTTAGAAACTGTTTATTTATAGATATAGATCAGGGGTGTCCAATGTCAGTCCTCGAGGGCCGCAGTCCAGTTGGATTTTCAGGATTTCCCCAATGAATATGCATTGAAAGCAGTGCATGCACATAGATCTCATGCATATTCATTGGGGAAATCCTGAAAACCCGACTGGATTGCGGCCCTCGAGGACTGACATTGGACACCCCTGATATAGATTGAGCATTGATTGGTCTAAGGCAGGGGTCTCAAAATCCCTCCTTGAGGGCCGCAATCCAGTGGGGTTTTCAGGATTTCCCCAATGAATATGCATGAGATCTATGTGCATGCACTGCTTTCAATGCATATTCATTGGGGAAATCCTGAAAACCCCACTGGATTGCGGCCCTCAAGGAGGGACTTTGAGATCCCTGGTCTAAGGCAATATTCAAGCCAGTTTCAGTTGGAACATAGGAATTCTAGGAGCATCAGAGCTCTTACTAAAAACCCTAGCGCAGCTTTGTAAGGAAGGGGGTAATCAATAGTTGACTTGTGCTTCCAGCCTTTTCAGGCTTACTTCTTTGCAAGGAGAAGCTCATTGTATGCCATTGTATAGATCCATGGTGAGGCCCCACCTGGAATACTGTGTGCAATTCTGGAGGCCGCATGATCGCAAGGATGTGCTGAGACTGGAGTCGGTGCAAAGAATGGCCACCCGGATGGTCTCGGGACTCAAGGATCTACCCTACGAAAAACGGCTTGACAAATTACAGCTATACTCGCTCGAGGAGCGCAGAGAGAGGGGGGACATGATCGAGACGTTCAAGTATCTTACGGGCCGCATCGAGGCGGAGGAAGATATCTTCTTTTTCAAGGGTCCCACGACAACAAGAGGGCATCCGTTGAAAATCAGGGGCGGGAAACTACGAGGTGACACCAGGAAATTCTTTTTCACCGAAAGAGTGGTTGATCGCTGGAATAGTCTTCCACTACAGGTGATTGAGGCCAGCAGCGTGCCTGATTTTAAGGCCAAATGGGATCGGCACATGGGATCTATTCACAGGGCAAAGGTAGGGGAGGGACATTAGGGTGGGCAGACTGGATGGGCCGTGGCCCTTTTCTGCCATCATGTTCTTTGTTTCTATTTGGCATGTGGGATCTCTTCATGGAGGTAGTTAGGGGGGGTGGGCCATTAGGGTGGGCAGACTGGATGGGCCGTGGCCCTTTTCTGCCATCATGTTCTTTGTTTCTATTTGGCATGTGGGATCTCTTCATGGAGGTAGTTAGGGGGGGGTGGGCCATTAGGGTGGGCAGACTGGATGGGCCGTGGCCCTTTTCTGCCATCATGTTCTTTGTTTCTATTTGGCATGTGGGATCTCTTCATGGAGGTAGTTAGGGGGGGTGGGCCATTAGGGTGGGCAGACTGGATGGGCCGTGGCCCTTTTCTGCCGTCATGTTCTTTGTTTCTATTTGGCATGTGGGATCTCTTCATGGAGGTAGTTAGGGGGGGGTGGGCCATTAGGGTGGGCAGACTGGATGGGCCGTGGCCCTTTTCTGCCATCATGTTCTTTGTTTCTATTTGGCATGTGGGATCTCTTCATGGAGGTAGTTAGGGGGGGTGGGCCATTAGGGTGGGCAGACTGGATGGGCCGTGGCCCTTATCTGCCGTCTATTTCTATGTTTCTATGAGTTGCTGTTCTCTCTCTCAGATCTTTCTTAGCAAAGCTGTTTGTGCGGTGTCCCGAGGTCTTCTGTCGTGGATATATCGGGGTGGCCAGGCATGTCTTAGGAGAGCTCAGATAAACATGTTTATTCCAGGATATTTATGAATGCCACAGCAGGGCAGTAATTCAAGTCAGAGCTTGGGTGCTTGAATCGCGTTGCCACTTTCCTTCCAACTTTCGGCAGCTGCTGGCCCACTCATGTTTTTATCATTAGACCAATGAATTTCAACCCAGTCCTTGGCACACTCCTATCCAGCCAGGGTTTCACAATATCCACAATGAATATGCATGAGGTAAATTTGCATACTGAGGCAGTGTGGGTATCCTGAAAAAGCTGGCTGGGTGTGTCTCAGACTGACACCCATAAAAACATTGAAGAGTGCACTAGTTTAAAAAAAAAAAAAAAAAAATCCTAAAATAGGCCACGATAAAGGCCAGCCACAAAGTATAAATCAGTTGAGCAAGCTAAAAAAATTCAAAGGTTAAGCCAAGTCGGCGATGAGCCAAGAGATTCTGGCTATAGGCCACAAACGAGTTCCACTGGCGTGAACAGTGGGAAGGGGGAAATTGTGGGTAAAACAGTGCTACAAAACACTGAGTGGAGTAGAACGGGTACAAGTGAATCGATTTTTCACTCTGTCAAAAATTACGAGACTAGGAGACACTCGATGAAGTTACAGGGAAATACTTTTAAAACCAATAGGAGGACAATTTTTTTTCACTCAGAGAATAGTTAAGCTCTGGAACGCGTTGCCAGAGGATGTGGTAAGAGCGGATAGTGTAGCTGGTTTTAAGAAAGGTTTGGACAAGTTCCTGGAGGAAAAGTCCATAGTCTGTTATTGAGACAGACATGGGGGAAGCCACTGCTTGTCCTGGATCGGTAGCATGGAATGTTGCTACTCTTTGGGTTTTGGCCAGGTACTAGGGACCTGGATTGGCCACCGTGAGAACGGGTACTGGGCTTGATTGGTCTGAACCAGTAAGGCTATTCTTATGTTCTTATGTTAAATGGGCTATTTGAGATACATAGAGGCATACATATTCCAGAAGGCCTGTGTCTTAAATGAATTTAGTGGGGATGGGATTCGGGGTAGGGCAGGATTGCAATGCTGTACACACTGTATTTTCAGAAGCATTTATTATTATTTATTTAAAAATTTATAGCCCGCTTATCAAAAAGCAAAACACACACTCAAATATACAAAACACAAAACAGATTAAAAAAAATCAGCAACATAAAAGTCTATAAAATTATGCACACCGACTTGGATGACTAATAATAAAGAAAGAAAAATAAATCCCCACCCCAACGCCCTTGCTAATCACTTTGCAAAACAGAGTTCAAACAGAACCATTTTCGGACCTTTTCTAAACTGCTAAAAAGTGGAAAGCTGCCTCAATTCCAACAGTAAGGCGTTCCAACATACCGGACCCTGTACTGAAAGCATCGTCTTGCAACTCACAAGAGCACCTCCAAGTACAGTCTGTCCGACGAGCGTAACGCACGTATGGGGCACTACAACTGCAAAACAGAACGTAAGCTCAACGGACAGTTGTCCAGTGAGAATTTGAAATTTATGGACAAGACCTTAAGTTTCAAGTTTTATTAAACTTTGATATACCGCAAAATCAAAATACAAGGCAGTTTACAAAGATAAAATAGGGTAATATATACTAATACAAAATCAAAAAGACGAAAGGCAAGTAACAATAGGCAATAATAAATCACAAACAGGAAGATACGGTAGGAAAAGTGATGATCACGAAAAATTTGCACAATATGATCAAATTTCGAGGCATGAGCAATGAGACGTGCAACAGTATATTCTGTGCCAACTGCATTGCTCGCAGGACCCATGGCATGGATGGGCAAGCATGGTCGTCAAGGCTCACAACATGTTTGGGTTTTCAAGACTGCCACGAGATCAAATTTGCATACAATGGAAACAGCACATGGCACATCGATCTCATGCAGATTAATTGTGGAAATCTTGAGACCCAGACTGGGTTGTGGCTCTCGAGGACTGTAGTTGCCCACCCCTGGTCAATGGGTAATTAAGCAACTTTACAAGTGAAAATTGGGCTACGAAGCTAGGAGGCAATCATTTTGCTGCTCTCCACTACAAAGAAAGCCAAGTCCCTCCGTCCCGAGAGCAATTGCCCAGGATCCTCATTTCAAGAAAATGTTGCAACAGTCATGGAACAGTCAACTTTCTCTTAACACAGCTGCATCTCTAAATAAAAGGGCAAAACCGTAGCCATCCAGCATTTCCCAGAGCTCTCCCAGGAGCTAAGGGTAAATATTCAGGGGAAGATTAAAACTTAACGTTGCCCTTAATGAGGTCGCTAAACCTACTCCAGCTGGTTTAGCACCAAGACAATTAAGAAAATTAACGCTGGGTTTTAACTCCATGGCGGCAGAGATTTTTACCATGAGCCAGTGAGGGAAATGCGGAGACACTGATAGAATTCTGATGAGCGTCGGAGCATTTATCGCACTGGCCCGTGGTAGAAACCTCTACCGCCTTTTAGTAAAAGGAGCCTTAAGGTAGGTGCCTAGATCGGCTCTGTGCGCCCATCTTGGATCAGGGACATTTGTCTGAATATCTGAGAAATGTATTTCCGTCAACAAAGGCATAACCAAAATGATGTTGCATCCTAAAATGTTTCATTTGCTCTTGGCTCTTCCTTTTCCTATTCCCAAACACTTCTTCCTTCGATTGAATCATAAACTCTTTGCATATACCGTATTTGGGAAATGCATCCTCCTACAATGTTATTTCAACTAAATTTAAAGGCGGTATGGGAGTTCCAGATTGTTTTGTGTTGTTATAAATCATCTCAACTAAGAATTACAGCTGAATGGCTGCAGAGCAGTACATAAAACAGTTTCATTGGGTAGGGTTAACCCTGCTATGAAAATAATTAGAATACCAATCGAGATTAGTCACTCCCTCACCGCTTGCCCAGGATTTCCCTGACTGACATCATCATCTTCAAAGATCTATACCCACTGGCGTAGCGAGGGAGGGAGGTGTCGTCCCCCCCATTCATTCTCTAAGAACTCGATAACCCACTTGGTCCCCAGCCCTACTCCTCCTCACCCTAGGCCGCTCTTCCCCTTCCCCTCTCATCATCTGCAACTGCTCGCTCTCTTCTATTCTCCTGGTCCATTATTCCTACTTCCCTCAAGTGTCCGAGTCGCTCTCTGCTTTCTCCTCCATCCTCCCATTCCCCAGTTCTCACTCTCCTGCCCATTCCCCAGGGCCTACTCTTTCTCCTCCCCACTTACCCTATTCCAAGTCTCTTCTCTCTCCCCCCTTGTTCTTTTTCTGTCCCAGTTAATGATTCCCAGGAACAAAAGTGAAATATCTAAACTGCTATGCATCTGGGAAATGAAAGCACTCGCTCCCACCGTCAGAGACAGCCTCTCATCCAGCGCCCAACCTTGCAAAGGTTTTCTCCTCAGATCATGTTAAATTTAATTTTTAAAAAACACCCATTACGTTCATTTCCCACTTAATGTGCATTGTCGCCTTTTCTTGGCAGCGAGAATGACAGAACCTTCCTCATGTGCCAAATTGCTCTTTGGTCTATAAAAAAAAGTGTAGGAGGGGCATAGTGAATTCTCAATGGAGCTGCTCAAAAGATTTAAGAACATAAGAACATAAGAAATTGCCTCCGCTGAGGCAGACCAGAGGTCCATCTCGCCCAGCGGTCCGCTCCCGCGGCGGCCCATCAGGCCCATTGCCTGAGCAGTGGTCCCAGACTATCCCTATAACCTACCTCTACTCCTATCTGTACCCCTCAATTCATTTATCCTCTAGGAACCTATCCAAACCTTCCTTGAAGCCCCGTAACGTGCTCCGGCCTTTCACAGCCTCCGGAAGTGCATTCCATGTATCCACCACCCTCTGGGTGAAAAAGAACTTTCTGGCATTTGTTCTAAACCTGTCCCCTTTTAGTTTCTCCGAGTGCCCCCTTGTACTTGTGGTTCCCCATAATCTGAAAAATCTGTCCCTATCTACCCTTTCTATACCCTTCAGGATCTTGAAGGTTTCTATCATGTCTCCTCTAAGTCTCCGCTTTTCCAGGGAGAACAGCCCCAGCTTTGAAAGGATTTTTTCATTATACTGTATAGCCATATGAGCAGATATATTCCTTCTCATTCCAAATATTAGTAAAACTGTTGAGAATCTCCTATTATTTCAAAGATAGAAAAATCAGTATCTCTCTTCCCTTTCCTCTGCAAGTATACTTTGAGGGTCGATTCCCTGGTCATCTCTGAATGGGCTTTCCGTCTTCAGCTGGCCAGTTACGATTCAGTTCAGTATATTTTCATGCTGCTAAGCAGTTCACAAAAAATATACAGATGTAATAAAACGGAAACATTAAACAGTAGGACAGACGGACATTCAGTCAATAAGATTAAATTTAAAAAGCACGGCTAGACAATGTTTATTCCAACAGAGCATTTCAAAAACAGCACCGCTCACCTTCCGGCAGTCACAAAGCATCCATGCTGTCAGTGACGGACAGATCACATGACCTGAGAGAACTTAGTCCCATGTCAATATCTGTTAGGTCTTTGAACCTCCCCATTTCTTCCTAGGCCAAGCAAATCAGTTTGCATTGCTCCCCTTCACACCAAACTATATGATGCACGAACATGTCCAGGAAACTACTTCTTCCAACCACTGACTAATCTAACCCTCGCCAGAGTCATCTATAAATAGGGTTCCCTTGTGCAGCTTGCAGAATGATGCAAATGAAAATACCACTCTCTTTCTGGAGCTAATTCTGGAACTGCTCTTGCCCTTGGAAGTGTGCAGGGCGAGGATGTTTCCCGTTCCATAGGCAGGACCATCCCGCCCCAACCTTGCACAGCAGGAGTCAACTGGACCATTAAAGAGCCAGAATTACCTTCGGTTTGTCTGTTGTGCAGTGTTGGCTCCGGCCACTGGGTGGCATTTGGGCATAATTCTGGTTCAAGGTTAGGGTAGGGGGAGAATCATCTTTTAGGCTTGAATGGACACAAAACCTGGATGCCTCAATTTGTCCTCCTTTTGCTGGAACCATATGGTAACCCTAATCACACCGCCAAGTAAAAACACTCTGTACCTTTCCTCAGGGTGGAGCCTGGGCAGGTCTGGGGCGGAGCTTGGGTGGGGGTACTCGGTTGATATTTGTTAGACTTAGGGGGTACTTGGTTTGAAGAAGTTGAGAAACACTGGTCTAGTGCTACCTCTTTTGAGCATGCAAGATGGCAGCTAACACACTCCATCTAAAATAGGTCAACAGCTACAGAACGCCATTATAACAAAGACTTAACTTCTGTTGGGTATCAACAAGGATTTGTCCTATGGAGGTTTCTTGCACCGGGGAAAACACTTGCATGTTACAAACAAGCTGTCCTCGGCTTACGTAAACAAGCATCCTTGCACAAAGACACCAGGGACCCAGAGAGGCGTTTCTTCAGGGCTTCGAAGGCTCTCTCCGTCCTTTTTTCAATTTGCATTCCATTTCAAGCACAAGTACAAATCAGATGTTTCCATTTCTTGGCTCTTCAGGTCTTTTTCTTTATGCCTTAGCATAATTTCCCTTTGATTCTTACTCTCGCAGAGAAGCACGTCTACCAAACACTCCACTTTGCAAACTGTCTCTCTAAATCCAGTATTTTGGTCGTTTATGCCAGTATTCTTCAACCACCAGTCCATGGACCAGTGCCGGTCCACAGAAATTTCCTGCCGGTCCACAGGGCCAGCATGTGCATCAGGCCCAAAATAGTGTTCTTCAACCGCCGGTCCACGGTGCGATCGATGCGGCATTATCTTCGAGCCAGCTCCCTCTTCCTAACTGATTCCGTGCACAAAGCCACAGGCAGCGGCTCCTACGGGCATCCTGCGCCTGAACCGGAAGTCTTCTCTCTGACGTTGCAAGTCAGAGGGAAGGCTTCCAGATGAGGCACGGGACGTGCAAGGTGCAATTAGTACTATTATGGGGGCGGGGTCTGGTGTGGAGATTGGGTAGCGGGGGTGGGGTCTGGCCCACGACTTAGCCCAGTGTTTTTCAACCGCCAGTCCACAGAATAATTCTTTTATTTCTGCCGGTCCATAGGTGTAAAAAGGTTGAAAAACACTGGTTTATGCCATGCTAGGGTTACCAGATGGCCGGGAAAACCCAGACAAATTAAGCTACTACCTATGAAATCTTAGGGAATTCATAGTTAAAGAGAACATGGTCTTCAGTTACTCCCTTCACTGATGGAAAATGGAGTTAAGAGTATTTAGGGCTCCCTAGCGTTTTCAGCACACGCAGGAAATTACCGCGCGCTACGCTTCTAGAACCAACGCCAGTTCAATGCTGGCGTTTAAGGTCTAGCGTGCGCAGCAATGTAGCGCATGCTATTCCGTGCGTTATAGCCCTAGAACATCTCCGTAAAAGGAGCCCTTAGTTTCACAAGAATCGACAAGAAACTGTAAAAAGTTTAAAAATGATATGAGGGCAATAGCATGAACGAAAGAGCACCAGAGTCTCTTTTGGGAACCAACAGAGTTGAATAAAAAGTCCTATTTTCTAAGCTTCTATAATAATCTAACAGTGGGATTTTTTGTGTCTATAAATCGGCTCCATAGTCTAAGCCAGGGGTGGGGAACTCCGGTCCTCGAGAGCCGTATTCCAGTCGGGTTTTCAGGATTTCCCCAATGAATATGCTTTGAAAGCAGTGCATGCAACTAGATCTCATGCATATTCATTGGGGAAATCCTGAAAGCCCGACTGGAATATGGCTCTCGAGGACCGGAGTTCCCTACCCCTGGTCTAAGCCGTCCACATACATTCAAAAAATATCTCCCATCACTCTAACCACCACCCAATGACCTCCCAATCAACGACTTCGGAAATACCCACCTATATTATCTTTTTATCTGCGATCTAGAATGTACTGTAATTCTGCTACACTACACCCGATTCAACCGATCGAGTTAACATGTATTACCTCTGTTAAATGCATTATCTTCCGTTATATGTATTATCTTCTGTAACAAGTATTATCTTCTGTGAAATTGTAGTATCATAACTCATTACTGTACCTGTAACTTACTCTTATCCTGAAATGTAACTCTACTGGAATGTCCCAGATATTTTCTATATTGTAATCTGCCTAGAACCGCAAGGCACAGGCGGAATAGAAATCCCTAATGTAATGTAATGTAATGTAATGTAATACAGTACAACATATTACAACAATCTAATTGTGTAAGAATCAGCAGCTGAACAAGTGTTCGAAATTTCGTAGTCGCTGAAGTATTCTTAGTTTATCAAAGATCCATTTTTATCGTGATGTCAATTGACCTTTTAGCATTCAAAAGGAATCGGTTGTCGGACAATGAAGCTGCTCGACTTGCTTCCCTCCTATATTAGATCAAAAGGTCACAAGTCCCAAAAAGGAATAGCAAGATTCCATGGCTACCGACCCCCAGCAATAACTAGTGGCCTTCTCCAAGTCTAACTCAAGAGCAGATTATGGACTTTTCCTCTAGGAATTTACCCAAACCTGTTTTTAATCCCTACACTAACTGCATCTATCATATCCTCCAGCAACAAGATGCAAAGCTCATTATGTGATGAATGAAACATTATTTTTTCCTATTTGTTTTTAAAGCACTACTTGGTAACTTCACGGAATGTCCCCTAGTCTTTGTAATCAAGTCACATTTACTCGTTTTGCTCCAGGTTTTTGTGGACCTTTATCATATCTTCCCTCAGCCATCTTTCTCCCAACTGAAGTAGACTGTTGGATGGTCCGATTGTCTCTAGCTGCCAGAATTGAAAAAGACCTTCTATCTTTTAAGAAAATTTTAAAAACCTTTTTGTTTCAAGACGCCTTTGATACATAGCACGTCTCATATCAATCCCTTTACATTTAGTAAAGACTATCATATTTTCCAATCCCCTCCATTCCCTATTGTGTTTTTCCTTTTATGTTAATTTCAACAGATAAAGAGATTGTAACTTTTCCCTTCTTTCCTACGTATTCATATTTGTCTCTATCCCCATTGTTTAAATGTCAATTGTTTGTTTTATGATCAATTTGTATAATATATATGCGAGACCACCACCTGGCGGTTTTTAACTTGTACATCGCTTAGAAATATTGTATAAGCGATTCATCAAATGCTAATAAACTTGAAACCGTGTTCCATTTAGATCGATACTTCGGGTGTTCAGGGTTCCGAGCGTGGAATGGTCTAGAGCAGTGGCCTCAAACTCAAACCCTTTGCAGGGCCACATTTTGGATTTGGAGGTACTTGAAGGGCCGCAGAAAAAATAGTTAATGTCTTATTAAAGAAATAACAATTTTGCAAGAGGTAAAACTCTTTATAGTTTATAAATCTTTCCTTTTGGCTAAGTCTTAATAATAATATTGTCATTTATAGCTAAAGAGACATACGATCAAGAAACTGTTTTATTTTACTTTTGTGATTATGATAAACATACCGAGGGCCTCAAAATAGGACCTGGGGGCCGCGAGTTTGAGACCACTGAGTTAAGGGGAACGGTTAATCTGCTGGCTGGGTTGGAGGGCAGAGGGGAGAACAGGACAATCAAGCCATTGTGACATCACTGATGAGGTTGGCTCTTATTGGTGGAATGAGGCATTATGACATCACAATCTCAGCTCTGCTTCCCAAAGACAAACAGGATGTCATGGTTACAGTTAAGCCAGTGGTCTCCAACTCCAACTCTTTGCAGGGCCACATTTGGGATTTGTAGGTACTTGAAGGGCCTCAGAAAAAAATAGTTAATGTCTTATGAAAGAAATGACAATTTTGCATGAGGTAAAACTCTTTATAGTTTATAAATATTTCCTTTTGGCTAAGTCTTAATCATAATATTGTCATTTATAGCTAAAGAGACATTTGATCAAGAAACTCTTTTATTTTACTTTTGTGATTACGATAAACATACCGAGGGCCTCAAAATAGTACCGGGGGGGCCGCGAGTTTGAAACCACTGGTCTAGAGGCAAGAGTGTTGGATAGCAGAAGGGAGCGAATAATACTTCCAAACCTTGTGTTCCAGCTATTGGATTTCATCAGCAAGCTAAGGGCTGCTTTTATCAAGACGCGTTACGGGAGTTAGCGACAGCCTAAAATCCTAACGTCCTTGGAGGCGTTAGGTACTAGCGCGGCAGGTGGTTTAATGCGCGTTAAACCGCGTCTTTGTAAAAGGACCCCCTAAGTCTGCTTTACGTTACAGTACTGCAGTTTGTCACGTTCTGGCCAGTAAACGAGGGGCTTATTCACTGAACTTTGGTTTAAATCTATACAAACCTATATATGAGATCTATTTATTTTAAAAATTTTCAATTTCTTTAATTCACTGTGGCACTTTTATTATTTAAAATACGTGGTGCATTTATATACACACTGGTGAACCCGCTGATGGGTGTCTGGCTGAAATCTTTGTACGATTTCTACGCTGGTTGATATCTGGAGTAATAGAGTGGTCTCCTCAGGGATTTGCTCTTTTGAACTCACAACCTTAGAAGGTTAAGCCAAGGGAACCTGTCACCGGGAGTGGGATCCCTAGGATAGGAGATTTGGGGGTGGGTCAGTAGAGTGGGCAGACCTGATGGGCTGCCATCTTCTATGTTTCTAAATTATTATATTTTTTAACTCTCATTGATTTCTGAGGTTCAGCAGGTTAGCCTCCGGTTACCTACTACTGTTTCTGGTATTCTTTTAAGTACAATAAAGCAAAGCAACACATGTGGGACAAGGGAGTCCCAGCCGGTCAGTCTAATAACACCAGCCAGATCAGCCAAATAAGAGCCGAAACATAGAAACATTGAAGATGACGGCAGATAAGGGCCATAGCCCATCAGGTCTGCCCACTCTACTGACCCACCCCCCAAGTCTACTATCCTAGGGATCCCACTCCTGGCGACAGGTTCCCTTGGCTTAACCCTCTAAGGGATCCCACATGGGCATCCCATTTGCTCTTAAATTCTTGCACACTGTTTGCCTCGATCACCTGCACCGGGAGCTCGTTCCAAGGATCAACCACTCTCTCGGTGAAGAAATATTTCCTGGTGTCGCCATGAAATTTCCCGCCCCTGAGTTTGAGCGGATGCCCTCTTGTGGCTGAGCGTCCTTTGAGAAAGAGAATCTCTTCTTCCATCTCGATACGGCCGGTAATATACTTAAACGTCTCGATCATGTCTCCTCTCTCCCTACGCTCCTCGAGTGAGTACAGGCGCAAATTTTTCAGCCTTTCCTGTGGCTTGAGAAACACCAAGCGCTTCTTTTCAGGCCAATCGCCAAACTAGTCATATTTCTGCAAGTCCCAGAGGTAGATTTTACCCTACGGAGTTTGCCGGGATAATCTAAGTAAAATTATTCAGCCAGTGTGGCTTCATTGCCTTACAAAGACGTTCCCACACACACACAAAAAAATTGTGCCCAATTTTTAATTTGATATTTTTTAATATTGTAGCTTCCTCCTTTCTACCCTCTCTCAGGACACCCCCCTCAAAAAAAAAAAAGAGACCCCTATAAAGAAGTACATGCTAGAGAATGTCTGCCTAACTTACAGAGCCATTTTGAGAATCCGGGTCTTAGTGTGTTTTTTGTATACTTAAAAAAGGCAACATAGGTGACAAAACCACTTCTTTAGAAGCATCCTTTTCCCTCCTGTACTTCCCCTACTTACTCTCCCTTTTTTTCTGGATGTATTTTTTATATACTCTCATGTCCTTTTCTGCTAGTCTTGTTTGTTCTCATTAGTCCATTTTCCATTTTTAACATTTTAAGTTGAATTTTAAACAATTTTCATTGTAAACCATTTAGCTATTACTTGATAGACGGCATATCAAATAATAAATGAACTTGGGACTATGTGCTTTCTTCAACTCCGATGTCAAAGTTCAAGAATCCTCTCAACGGGAGCTAAAAATGCAGGTTTGACAAGCCTAGACCTCGCACCTGTGGCTAAGGGGTTACGAATAATTCCTTCCTTTTAAAAAAACAAACAACTTTCTCACCTGGAAGGTCAATGATCAGCCACCCATCATCTTCCGTTTCAGACAGGAAAGGCTTCGGCTCGACCAGGGTTTCGGCTGTGTCCTCGCCGAAGAAGAGGCTGGTGATTCGCTGGAACATGGTTGCGGTAGTGGTGGTGGTCGAGGAATGGCTTCAAGGTGAACCTTACTGAAAAGAAAGAAGCAGGGGGGATGGGATGGTGTTTCGGCCTCAGGTGGCTGCTAATGTGCTTTTCCACAGTGTAGGAGCCTCTTTTCTGTACAGGGATCTTAGCTGAGAAGAGTTCTGTATAGTGCAATCATGAGGAGTTTGTTCACTTGGCTTCAATGCGAAAGACCTGTCAAAAGGAAGAGAAGGCAATTCAGTGCTTTTACCGATACACAGCTAGTAACCAATATCTGGTGCGTTTGGGGGTTGCATCCTCCTCTCTTCCCCCCCCCCAGCCGTGCGCCCCTTCTCTTCCCTCATACCTCTTTCATTTTTCCTGCGTGAGCAGCATTACAAACTTGCTGCCTGCATTGGTGTCGCCTCTCTCCGATGTCACTTCCAGGCCCAGCGCCTAGAAGTGATGTCAGAGGAATAGGCGACACGGCGTGGGCAGCAAGTTCGTGCCGTTGCTCTCTGCTGGAAAATTTAAAAGGTACGGGGGAAGGGAAGGGGGGGGCGTAGGGTGGGGAGGAGGGTGCCACTGCCCCAGGCACTAGTTTTTGAGGCTTTGTTTAGTTTTATTAAAATTTTTATTCAATCCGCAATATCATAATTTCAAAGTGATTTACAAATAAAAGAAGGGGTCCATCATGTTTAAACTAAACTAAACCTTAAGTTTATATACCGCATCCTCTCCATAATTATAGAGCTCGGCACGGTTTACAAGAGTTTAATATAAGGCAAGAACAGCATAATGGGGTTGGAGGTTGAGTATAAGGGAGAAGAGAGCATTACATTTTTGAGAATAGCCTGGTATTCAGGTGCTTTCGGAATAGTTAGAAGGAGCCCAGATTCCGTAGTGGGGCAGTAAGATTATTCCAAAGCCCTGTGATTCTGAAGAAGAGAGAATTCCCCAATGTTCCCGCATAGAGGATACCTTTTAGCGAGGGGAAGGACAGTTTAAGTTTTTGGGTGGACCTGGTGGAGTTCCAAGATAGAATTAGGGGAGGGAGGATGCCGTGTAGGATCTTAAAAGCTAGGCAGGCGCATTTAAAATGAACTCTGGAAATTACTGGAAGCCAGTGAAGTTTGGACAGAAGTGGGGAGACGTGATCAACTTTGCTTTTTGCAAAGATCAACTTGGCCGCGGTGTTCTGAATTAGCTGAAGTCTTTTTAGACTTTTTTCAGTTAGGCTTAGATGGATGGAATTACAGTAGTCTAGTCTGGAGAGGATGATAGATTGAACAAGGATGGCAAACTGTTGTTGTCGGAAGCAGGATCTCACTTTCCTCAGCATGTGGAGGTTAAAAAAAGCATGATTTTATCAAGGAGTTGAGATGGTCATTGAAGAAAAGAGAAGAGTCGATAATGATGCCTAGAACTTTGCCTGAGAACTCAAGCTGCAGAGTGGCGCCTGAAGGAGGTGAGAAGAGGGTAGGCAGCTGATCCAATTTAAAATACATTGACTACAAAGACATTATAAGCCTACATGTGAGGAGAGTGAGAAGAACTACAATAAATACAGAAAAGAAAGACAAAAAAGGTCAAAACATAAGGGGGTAAAAAGTTTCTCTGTTTTTTTATGGGGATTACCCTCATTAAGCCATTGACCCTTCATGTTAGACTTTAAAACATTAACTCCCTACAATGTTAAATTCATATAGAAAAATTAACAAGATCAAGTTAAGTGATCAGGCAGAGTACGGTACAGGGATTCAAACAGGGATTGGACGGATTCCTGAGGGATAAAGGGATCGTGGGATACTGAGGGAGGAGCTGGGATGTAACACAAGTATAGAAAGCTAACCAGGTAATAAGTATAGAAACCCAACCAGGTCGTGCATGTGCAAGACCAGAGGGTTAGGACTTCGATGGGAAGATAGGACTTCAATGAGAAACCAAGGTGGCAAGGGAGCCCCTTCTGGTGATTCAGACCTGTTTGGGCCACCGCGGGAGCGGACTGCCGGGCAGGATGGACCTATGGTCTGACCCGGCGGAGGCACTGCTTATGTTCTAATGTTCTTAAGTTAAAAAAAAAAATCTTTATATATTTTACAATCAAGCAAAATGAACATTTTTTGCCATAAAGAGATGCAACAGAAAAGCTTCCAATATAATATGACTAACATACTACGCGAGTCCCTTGGGTTTGCTAACTCAAATACTTACTAAGAGGCCGTTTTAGCAAACGGCAGTAAAAAGAGGCCTTAGCTCGCCCTTCCCGTGAGCCAAGGCCATTTTTACGGTTCATAGACAAAAGCGCCGAAGACAAAAGCGTGTGCCGACAACTGAGTGCAATACGGAAGCGTGCGCCAAAGAAAAAGAGTGTTTTGGGGGGCTCTGACGGGGGTTTTTGTTGGGGAACCCCCCCACTTTACTTAATACAGATTGCAGCGGCGTTGTGGGGGGTTTGGGGGGTTGTAACCCCCCTTATTATACTGGAAACTTAACTGTTTCCCTGTTTTTTAGGGAAAAAGTGAAGTTTTCAGTAAAATGTGGGGGGTTACAACCTCCCAAACCCCCCACAACGCGGCACGATCTGTATAATGTAAAGGGGGGGTTCCCCCTCGCCCCCCCCGTCGGAGCCCTTTTCTTCAGCGCGCGCCTTCACGCTGTGCTCAGTTGTCTGCGTGCGCCTTTGTCCCGGTGCGCTTTTGACCTGACACCCATTTTTACTGCTGGGGTAAAATGGCCGAATTTCCTATTTTTTGTTTTAACGGCCACATACTAATTTTGCCATCGGCATGCGGCCATTAAAACAGATTAGAGAGTGAGCCGTTAGCACCATCCATTTTGCGGGCTTATGCGCTAATCGGTTAGCCATTGGAAATGGAGATATGCTGATTGGCAGAGAACATGTTCACCCTACATCCCCAGTACAAAAAAATACATTTCATTTTTGGGTGCGTGAAGTGCGTGCATAGCCCTAAATTAACACAGGATGTTTCAGCGTACCATGCGGTAACATAGTAACATAGTAGATGACGGCAGATAAAGACCCGGATGGTCCATCCAGTCTGCCCAACCTGATTCAATTTAAATTATTATTTTATTTTTTTTTTCTTCTTAGCTATTTCTGGGCGAGAATCCAAAGCTTTACCCGGTACTGTGCTTGGGTTCCAACTGCCGAAATCTCTGTTAAAACTTACTCCAGCCCATCTACACCCTCCCAGCCATTGAAGCCCTCCCCTGCCCATCCTCCTCCACACGGCCATACACAGACACAGACCGTGCAAGTCTGCCCAGTAACTGGCCTTAGTTCAATCTTTAATATTATTTTCTGATTCTAAATCTTCTGTGTTCATCCCACGCTTCTTTGAACTCAGTCACAGTTTTACTCTCCACCACCTCTCTCGGGAGCGCATTCCAGGCATCCACCACCCTCTCCGTAAAGTAGAATTTCCTAACATTGCCCCTGAATCTACCACCCCTCAACCTCAAATTAGAGGTTGAGGTAGAGCCTTTTTTTTTTTTTTCTGAAATACGCACGTTAATGCAGCTTTGTAAAAAGGCCCCTAAGACTCGCCAGGTTTAACAGACACAAACCTTGACAACTGTGAAGGATCAACAAAATACTGGGATTGCCTTGAAATAAACACAACGCAAAAGTGGCTCCCGTCTGCTCCAGTTTGGGTCTTAACCCTTTAATTGGCAGATGGTGAAAGGGCTGCTTTACGTAACTTGATGCTGAACGAGAGCAACAGTGGCAAGTAACAGGCATTTGGAGATGCAGCTCTCCCATAAGAGCCATAGAAGACATGTTGCTTCTGAGCAACAATGCCAAAGGGTTAATAACATCACATTACATTACATTGGCGTCTTCTATCCCGCCAATACCTTTCAGTTCTAGGCGATTTACAAAAGAATTGGCCTGGGCATTCACAAGGAGATTACAAGGTTGATAGTTGGAAAATGCATCAAAATCTTTGGTTATACCTGCTATACGCCTAGGTCTAGGTCAGTCCACCTCTCGTCCTTTCCCCTCCTCTAAAAAACGCCTCTTTTCGCTCTATGTGTTTAGAGGCAGGTGAAAGGCCTAAGCTGGTTATGGGTACTTGGACGATCAGGCTTTTTGATCATCCAAGTACCCATTTAGGCCGCTTTTTAGACCTTATTATTATTATTATGAGCCCCATAAGTTCATAAACCTCAAAGAACATTTTAAGGAGCCAGTCTCAGAATCTAAAACTAACTGTATTAATATACGACCAAATCTTTTCCAGAGAAAGGAAATTGGTAAAACTAAAGGACATAATTTGAGGTGGAGGGGTGGTAGACTCAAGAGTAATGGTGGTGGAGAGGAAAACGGTGGTGGAATTCGAAAAAGTGTGGAATAACCATAGAAGATCTCCAACTAGAATCTGAACAGGCAAACTTTCACGGTCTGAATCCAGCAAAGGAGATGGTTTGGAGAGGCTGGAGTGAGCGTCAACGGCAGCTCCAGTAGTTGGAACCTATGGACAGTACCGGGTAGACTTCTAAGGTCTATGGCCCAGAAAAAACAAAGAAAAAAAAAAAGACATTTTAATTTAATCATGAAATTGTAATGCATATAAATTACAGGGCAGACTGGATGGGCCATTCGGGTTTTTATCTGCTGTCATTTACTATGTATAATCAGCATAAACAGGCATCACCAGTTCTTCTCCAGGAAATCAATAACTATACTGACACAGGGCTTATGTGGAAGAATGAAGGAGAAATGGTTACAGCAGAGAACTTTCCTTCACCTTCCCTCTATAAGTCTCCTACTTATCCATCTACCTCCACCAGTCATTCCCTACTGACCTACTATAACCATACAACCCCCACCTCAAATTACTAGCATGCCACCCCCAGACTTTTATTCTACAACTTTATCAGCAGTTTCCAACCTGTGGTTTGAGACACTATTATTTAAAGTGAGTGAGGTGGGAGCAATGATTTGGGGGCTTCCTAAAGAACACAGCTGTGCAAGTTTGTTGGCAAAACCATTACCCATGGCCTGGTATATGGACTAGGGGACCCCACAGGGATCTCCCTTATTCCCACTCTTGTTTAGCTCTTTGAGACCATTTTCTTCATGCACAGTGATGTGCCTTCAAGGTTCAGTTCTTGGGCCTGCTCTTTTTAATATTTTTGTAAGCGATATTGCTGAAGGGCTGACTGGTAAGATTTACCTCGTTTCGGTTGATACCAAAATCTGCAATAGAGTTGAAACCCCTGATGGTGTGAACAACATGAGAAAGGATCTAGTGAAACTTGAAGAATAGTCTAAAATTTGGCAGCTAAGATTTAATGCTAAGAAATGTAAGGTCATGCATTTCAAATGCAGAAACCCAAGGGAACAGTACAGTTTATGGGTGAAGAACTTTTGTACATGAAGAGGAGTGTGATAGTATGTGATGATCCTAAGGTGGCCAAACAAGTTGAAAAGGTGATGGTGAAAGCTAGAAGGATGCTAGGGTGCATTGGGAGAGGTATTGCCAATAGGAAAAAGGAGGTATTGATGCCCCTTTATAAGACTCTGGTGAAACCTCATTTAGAATATTGTGTACAATTCTGGAGGTCACACCGTCAAAAAGATACAGGATGGAATCGGTCCAGAGGAAGGCTGCTAAAATGGCCAGTGGTCTTCATCATAAGGCATAAAGATCTCGGTATGTATATTTTGGAGGAAAGGCGGGAAAAGGGGAGATATTATAGAGACGTTTAAATACCTATATGGGCTCTCATTTGAAAGGAAGCTCCAGAAGGAGAGGGCATAGGATGAAGTTAAGAGGCGATAGGCTCAGGGCTCAGGAGTAATCCAAGGAAATGCTTTTTTACAGAAAGGGTGGTAGATGCATGGAAGAGTCTCCCGGTAAAGGTGATGGAGACAGAGACTGTCTTTGAATTCAAGAAAGCATGGGAGAGTAGGAAATAGTGGATACTGCAGATGGTCAGACTGGATGGGCCATTTAGCCTTTATCTGCCATCATGTTTCTATAACCATAATGCTCTATGACCTCACAATACAGGTGTAAAGAGCCTTAGTTTATAGGAAGAGGAGATGCAAATGTTAAGAGCATTAGCCAATAGGGAGAGGAGGAGATAGTGGATACTGCAGATGGTCAGACTGGATGGACCATTTGGCCTTTATCTGCCATCATGTTTCTACTTGTATGATGATGACACTTCATTTTTGACTACTTTACAAGAAGTCATGGGTCAGAAGTAGTTCTCAGAGTTTAGGATTGGATGCAGAACCATGAACTGCAGATACCCACAAACAATGTCTCAGGAAAAATCATATCTGGCAGGGATAAAATTTTCCTCTATGAAGTGAGGTGAAGTTATTAGGAGAACTGGTAGATTCTAGGTCAAATATGTCTTATGTGAGCATAGAGGTAAAATTGTCTATAGCTTTAGACTTAGCTAATAGATGAAGCACTTTTTGGAACCTAAATATTTAGGTAAAGTCACTCAGGCTGTGGTTCCTTTTGATTGTTGTAATCTGGTACTAATGGGACTTCTGAACCCAGCAGTTGCGTAGGCTTTCAGACCTTCAGAATACAGCAGCCAAAGCCTACAATGGGGCATTGCTTTCTAGTTCATGTCTTTTTAATTCCTTCAGGAGTTTCCTGTAAGAGACTTTCTAAAAATCCAGATACATTTCTTCAGCTGGCTCACTTTTATCCACATGTTTATTCATGTCTAGCAGACAATGAGGCAATACTTCCCCGGCTAGGTCCAAGTTGGCTTTGTTCCATTAAATCATGAATGTATGTTCAGTAATTTTGTTCTTTGTAATAGTTTCTACTATTCTGCCTGACACTAGCTAGTGTCCTGGATCTTGTCTGGGACCTGTGGCTTAGTAAGGGAGGGGTGGGGGGCGGACCGCCCTGGGCGCCTACGCCTCTCCTCCACTTTGCCAGCGCCAGCAGCATCTTCCACCTGCTGCTCGCACCGGTCTCGGCTCCCTTCCGATGTCACGTCTTGGTCCTGTGGAAGATACTGCTCGCACCAGTGAACATTTCAAGAGCTATGCGGGGGCAGGGGGGGCACATGGCACCACCACCGCCCTGGGCGCCAACCTCCCTCACTAAGCCACTGCCTGGGACCCTCACTAAATGCCTAATCCTATCTATAGTACAACAAGACAGTAGAAGAAAGGACCTTCAGCACTTGTGCATACCATCACCTTACAAGGTGAACAGCTCGTGTAACACAGGTATTTTCCAGCATCTTTGAAGCCTTATTTTACAGCACCTGGCTTTTAACCTGTACAAAGAGGTGCCAATTGTCTTTTGGCTACGTTTTCTACAGGGAAATTGGCCTTACAAAATTACGTCTTGTCTCCTCAAATAACTTTTCAGCAGTTCATCCCAAATTTCCGTCATAAAGTCGCCAAGGGTGACTAAGAGGGCGTAGGGGCCAGGAAATGACTCTGCTCACAAGTTGTGAGGAACACATATGCTGAGGGAATGTCTGCCACAGCAGTACGGGGCCCCACAAGGACAACCCTGTAGGTCACAGAACATCCCTTGACCTCCGCTCTCAGCTTCTGCTTGCCTGTGGCTTGAATTTAGCCCACGGTGGGCAGTGTATCAAATGCCCAACCCTTTACAGAAGGGATAATATTTTAGTTAATTTATACACCGCTTATAACCTAAATGGTTTACATTCAGGTACTCAAGTATTTCTCCCCATCTGTCCCAGTGGGCTCACAATCTAACTAATTGGCAAATGTTATCCCTGCCGGACATGGTTTTTCCCGAGGCATTGTTTGTGGGTACCTGGAGCAGTGGCGCATTAAGTGACTTGCCCAGGGATTCAATCTGCAAGCTCATGGTGCCGAGGCCACAGCCCTAACCAGTGGGGATGGAGAAAAGCATAGCGATCGTTTCCAAAAAGAGAAAAACTTCTCAAAAGCAGCACAGAGTAGCACATGGATATTTTTCCTGCCAAAATGTCTAGACCACAATATTTGAAAAGGCAGAACTGCGATTTTTTTTCACTGAATGTATCCAAATAGCAAGGTGCATGTTGGAGGCAAGTTTTGGGTGGGTTTAAAATCTGGACATTTTCTGCAGTAATGGAACAGAAAAAAAAAAACCCAACAAGTTCAAGGCAGAAAAGAAGTAATTTTTATCTAGACCCGTTTCGATCATCACAGTTGGGGGGAAAAAAAAAAAATGCCCTTACTAGCCAGCTGACCCCTCCTTAATTCCCCAGTGGTCACTGACCCCCCTCCAAAGAAGGGGAAGCAACCAATGGCATAGCGAGGGTAAGACTGTGGCACCCACCCCACCCCCCTCCTGCCATCCGCATGCTTCTTCCCTTCCCCCATACCTCTTTAATGTTCCTGGCAACAACCCCAAGCTGCTGCTCGCACCAGCGTCGGCTCTTCCTCCAATGTCACTTCCTAGGCGAAGAGCTGACGCTGGCGTGAGCAGCAGCTTGAGGGTTAAAGAGGTATGGGGGAGAACTCCAATTTAAACTGCTTCACTAGGCTGCAGGGGCTCAGAGCTGGCCTCTAGGAATCCGCTGAATGTGTGAAGTGTAAGTGTATGACTGGGACTTTACTGCACATGATTACTGAATGCCCAGTTTGGGGGTGTATATTGGAATGGGGTGCAGAGCTTTCTCACCGTGATCCTGGGAGTATCTGTTCAGTGGTCCTACCTGATTTTAGTGCTCAGGGCTCGATCGCCGACCATTGGCGCTTTTTATATGCTGCTCTCCTTGTGGATAGACGATGAATCTCTGGAGTTGGTGGGGTGGAAGCGCTCCCTCAGGGAATTGGCTCATTGGGAGCTGCGTAGCAATGGTGGGACTTTAGGGGGACTGTACAGGTCACTTTGGGAATCCGTCATCGCTGAGCTTGACCCTGTGTGATGTTGGTTCTTTTGACTTTTTCCCCAGTTGCTGAACCGGGAGGGAAGGGGCTTTTGTTTGCCTGTGTGGGGGTGGGATTTTTATACCAACAATGGGAGCAAGCCAACGGTTGGGGAGTTTATATTCCTCTCTCTCTTTAGTGCTATTTGGGAGCTGGGGGGGGGTTCCGGTTTATAATGCCCAGAGGGGGCTCACGCTCGTCCCACTTGCCCGTTTTGATTTTTGGGTATATCTATTTCAATGCTTTGTTGGGCACTGAGTTGGGATGCATCTCTCCAATATGCATTTTTTCTGGTTATGCCTCCGACTTGTTTGCTTTCTTAATAAAAACATTTCAAACCCCCCAAAAAAGAGGTATGGGGGAAGGGAAAGGGTGCACACATGCGGTAGAGGAGTGGCAGGGAAGGAGAGGAGGACATGTGCCGGCACCCGGGGTGGGCTGCCCCTCTTACTACACCTCTGACAGCAACAAGGACACACCAGGTTCTATAATAGCTGCAGATATATTGGTCATTCCTAAGAAAGCAAGTGGATCAAGTAGCCTAGCAGTCATTGCAGTGGACAGTGAACAGACAGAACCCAGGTTCGATTCCCACTAACTCTGGAACCCAGAAATAGATAAGTGACCTGCAAGCCTGAGGGCTATTGTGGTGGAGCTTTATGAATAGTTGATGCTCTCTGTTCCTGGAGGGTCTCGCTTAGTCCCTGGGTTCCTTTAAGTGAAGGCCACTTCATCCACTACTAGGCTACCCCTCTGCACTGCTGAGGTATCTGTAAGGCCAGTTCACAAGGAATGCTGCCAAACAGATGTCCCTATGGCTTGGTTTTTTTACGTTTTTCCCTGGGACTTCCCCCACCCCCCTAAAAAAGAAAGATACTTACAATGGACATGTTTGGCCTGAAAATATCTAGCTCAAAGCCATAATCAAACCAGAAATTTAGATGGTTGCGAGCTAGATATTTTTGGCAAAACATCCCAATTTGGACTTGGACATCATAGGACGTCATATTGAAAATGCTGCTCCACCTGAATTCAAGAAAGCAAGGGACATACAGAGCATCTCTAAGTGAGAGAAAATGGCAGAGCTTAGCAGTTAATATGGATGAACAGACTGGACATCATTCAGTTCCTCATTCCTGACTGTCTAGTCATAAGAACATAAGACTTGGCATACTAGGACAGACCAAACGAAGGTCCATCAAGCCAGTATCCTTGTTTCCAACAGTGGCCAATTCAGGTCCCAAGTACCTGGCAGAAACCCAAAGAGTAGCAACATTCCAGAGCTGAGATTGTGATGTCATATTGCCTCATTCCACCAATGCCTAAGAGCCAACTTCATCAGTGAAGTCACAGTGACTTGATTATCCTATACTTGGCTCACATAAGAACATAAGAGTTGCCATACCGGGAAAGACCAAAGGTCCATCAAGTATAAGAACATAAGAAGAACTGCCGCTGCTGGGTCAGACCAGTGGTCCATCGTGCCCAGCAGTCCGCTCACACGGCGGCCCCCAGGTCAAAAGACCAGTGCTCTAAATGAGTCCAGCCTCACCTGCGTACGTTCCAGTTTAGCAGGAACTGGTCCAACTTTGTCTTGAATCCCTGGAGGGTGTTTTCCCCTATAACAGCCTCCAGAAGAGCGTTCCAGTTTTCTACCATTCTCTGGGTGAAGAAGAACTTCCTTACGTTTGTACGGAATCTATCCCCTTTCAACTTCAGAAAGTGCCCTCTTGTTCTCACTATCTTGGAGAGGGTGAACAATCTGTCTTTATCTGCTAAGTCTATTCCCTTCAGTATTTTGAATGTTTCGATCATGTCCCCTCTCAGTCTCCTCTTTTCAAGGGAGAAGAGGCCTAGTTTCTCCAATCTCTCACTGTACGGCAACTTCTCCAGCCCCTTAACCATTTTAGTCGCTCTTCTCTGGACCCTTTAGGAGTAGTACTGTGGCTACCAGTGCTGGACGCAGTACTCCAGGTGAGGGCGCACCATGGCCCAGTACAGCGGCATGATAACCTTCTCCATCTGTTCATGATTCCCTTCTTTATCATGCCTAGCATTCTGTTCGCCCTTTTTACCGATGCCGCGCATTGCGCGGACGGTTTCATCGACTTGTCGATCAGAACTCCCAAGTCTCTTTCCTGTGAGGTCTCTCCAAGTACTGCCCCAGACATCCTGTATTCATGCATGAGATTTTTGTTACCGACATGCATCACTTTACACATCCACATTGAACCTCATTTGCCATGTCGATGCCCATTTTTTCAGCCTGATTATGTCACATTGCAGTTCTTCGCAATCCCTCTGTGTCTTCACTACTCTGAATAACTTCGTATCGTCTGCAAATTTAATCACCTTACTCGTCGTACCAATGTCCAGATCATTTATAAAGATGTTGAAGAGCACGGGTCCAACACTGAGCCTTGTGTCACCCCACTGGTGACGCTCTTCCAGTCCGAGTATTGTCCATTTACCCCCATTCTCCGTTTCCTATGCTCCAGCCAGTTTTTAATCCACGTGAGTATTTCACCCTCGAATCCATGGCTCGCAATTTTCCAAAGTAGTCGTTCATGTGGAACCTTGTCGAAAGCCTTCTGAAAATCCAGATATACGTCGACCGGGTTGCCCTTGTCTATCTGCCTGTTCACTCTCTCGAAGAAGTGCAGCAAGTTCGTCAAACAAGATCTGCCTTTGCTGAAACCGTGCTGGCTGGTCCTCATCAGACCGTGTCTGTCAAGGTGATCAATGATGCGGTCCTTTATCAGCGCCTCTACCATCTTTTCCGGTACCGAGGTCAGACTCACCGGTCTGTAGTTTCCCTGATCTCACCTCGAACCTTTTTTGAAGATCAGCGCAACATTCACCACCTTCCAGTCTTCCGGAATCTTTCCCGATTTGATCGACAGATTGGCTATTAAGCAGTTCAGTTAGAGTCCCTCCATCCAGTCCCGGGGATTTATCGCTCTTAAGCCTATCGATCTGCCTGCATACCTCTTCTAGCCCAGTATCCTGTTTCCAACAGTGGCCAACCCAGGTCCCAAGTACCTGGCAGAATCCCAAAGAGTAGCAACATTCCAGAACTGAGATTGTGATGTCATAATGCCTCATTCCACCAATGCCTAAGAGCCAACCACATCGGCAATGTCACAATGGCTTGATTATCCTATACTTGGCTCACATAAGAGCATAAGAATTGCCATACTAGGATAGAGCGAAGGTCCATCAAGCCCAGTGTCCTGTTTCCAACAGTGGCCAACCCAGGTCCCAAGTACCTAAGCTAGATCCCAAGTAGTAAAACAGATTTTATGCTGCTTATCCTAGAAATAAGCAGTGGATTTCCCCAAGTCCTTCTACTGTAAACATCACTGACCTTAGTCAGAGTCACTATTGCTTAAGCATGCAGCAGGATGCCAAGGGCTACAGAAAGTTAGATTCACTAATAAATGCCTTGCTTTCACCACTTGTGCTTTTCCGATTATACAGTGGAAGAGCTGGATCCTGAAACCGCCACTACGTTCGCTCAGTACGAATGTTCTTTTTCATTTTCCATTTGTCAGTTTCAGCATTCTAGACATTTGCTTCTTTGGAAAACTTATTTTTCAGACCAGACCTACTTTGAAATTATTGGCTCCTACTAGCGACAGACATGCCCTACTAAAATTATAGCTAAAGCCATTTGCACAACATTGGTTTCACAGAAATCAACCCACCATGCACCAAGAAAGCGAAGAACCTGCTGGAATATAGAATCGTGGGAAGGCTACTAGATGGGAGAAAGTGTTTTCTCTCATGCAGCCAGGAAAACACTGGCAGGCTGCCCGCTCTATTTTTAGACGATTATAAAAACCAGTGTCCCTTTTTAGATTCATCCCATTCCAGATATGCGGTGACCAAGGGCATGAATCTGTGCCCTGCCCCCATGACGAGCTATCAAATATGGCAACACCCCATTCTTCAGCTTCACCCCAGCCGGCCAAACCACTTCCACTGAGCAAAGAATGCTAAAATTAAGGGGGGTGGGGAGGGGGGTTGCACATTCCTAACACAAGGGCTTGATATGAAGCTGTCCAGCCGCCCGCAATGAGTCATACAGAATTCCGTTACTGTTTATTTCTATAGCTCTGCCAGACAGACGCAGCGCTGTACATTAAACACTCAAGAGACGGTCCCTGCTTCAAAGAGCTTACAATCTAATTAAGACAGACACACAGGACAACTCTAATGGCACGATATTCACTTTGCCAAGGACACACATGCCCCGATACTAAGAACATAAGAACATAAGCAATGCCTCCACTGGGTCAGACCCGAGGTCCATCGCGCCCAGCAGTCCGCTCACACGGCGGCCCAACAGGTCCAGGACCTGCGCAGTAATCCTCTATCTATACCCCTCTATCCCTTTTTCCAGCAGGAAATTGTCCAAACCTTTCTTGAACTCCAGTACCGTACTCTGTCCTATTACGTCCTCTGGAAGCGCATTCCAGGTGTCCACCACACGCTGGGTAAAGAAAAACTTCCTAGCATTCGTTTTGAATCTGTCTCCTTCCAACTTTTCCGAATGCCCTCTTGTTCTTATATGTTTTGAAAGTTTGAAGAATCTGTCCCTCTCTACTCTCTCTATGCCCTTCAAGATCTTGTAGGTCTCTATCATGTCTCCTCTGAGTCTCCGCTTTTCCAGGGAGAAGAGCCCCAGTCTCTCCAATCTTTCAGTGTATGAAAGGTTTTCCATGCCCTTAATCATTCGTGTCGCTCTCCTCTGGACCCTTTCAAGTATTGCCATATCTTTCTTAAGGTACGGCAACCAATACTGAACACAGTACTCCAGGTGCAGGCGCACCATTGCCCGATACAACGGCAGAATGACTTCTCACGTTCTGGTCGTAATATCCTTCTTAATAATACCCAACTATTTCAGTTACTCTGCACAGTTCTTCCACCATCCTGGCAAAGTCTGGCTCACTGTAGGGATGGGGGGGAGGAAAAGATGCCCCTCTAACTTGAAGGCAACAGAGGCTTCCAAGATGCAGGAAGTAAACGCTACAAAGAGGAAACACATCAAATCAAATGAACGGATCATATCTGTATCCCTCAAGCTGCTTCTACAGTACTGCCTGAAGGGACACGTATCAAGTCCTTAGGCTTTGTTTTCAAGCTGTAAAAACCAGACCCTGTTTGTCTTTCCCTTTTTGAAAATACTACAAGGACATGTATGTTTAAACAGAGATGTTGTGAAGTGAATTCAATTGTTTTGTTAAGCCATATTTACAGACAGATTTAGATTAGAAGCTCTGCTGGTTAAGGCTTTTTCTGACCCTCTGTGGACTTCAGTCTCCAGATAGAAAAAATGCTGATGTCTTTAAAGTTTCATGTGACCTGTGTCCATATATGGTTTGTGTTTACATCACATGCTGACAAACCTGATTCATATAAAAGATGTGAAACTCATAATAAAATTTGGACATGTTTTGGAAGATGATTTCTGGTCTTTAAGATATGTCCCCAGGTACCTGACTTCCAAATGACAGAGACAGAGAAAGTATGGGGCAGGAATTGGGACCTAATCTTTTTCACTGCCTCATCCGATGAGCTTTGCAAACAGTAGAAACAGTCCAGTCAAGTCTCCTTCAAGCACATTTATAAGGGACAGTCTGAAAATCGGACTGGTTTCCGAACCCAGCTTAGAAAGCGACATTTCTGAAGTTAGCACTGAGACAGTTCACAGATGCTGGCACTGAAGTCTCGTTTTACACATGCCAGCTTCTGCACACCAGGCACTTCCCATGCAATAAACTTACATAATTCTTAAATTCCCTGAAAATGATCTGAATCTTAATCCACAATTAGCAAATGACGCAGAGGTGTATTCTCATCCCCGATTCTTGAACTAGGGGCAAATTCATCCAACCACCACTTTTCTGTTAAGTTCCCACCATACTCACATTTCTTAGAAAAGGCGATTATTTTGCCCTCAGAGAAAAAGAGCGAATAGCAGTGGAGTACAATCAGTCTTCCAACCCTGGAAAGCAACAAGGGTTTCTAAGTGGTACAGGGTGTTCGTAGCAAAAGCTTGCTTCCTGCTTACCTTTCTGAGGAAACTCTCCCAGACCAATCCCCACTGGTAAGTCTACAAGGGTTTTCCTAAAAAACTCGTATCATGCCTTCATGATCATCCTGGTCTAAGAATTACATGTTTGTCTATACCGTGTGTACTGGAATGGAATTCTACCCATGTGAATTAGGCTGGCAAATAATTAGATGACTTCACTAGTACGTCAACTTAGAGACTGGCTTAGGGACCTCACTAGTACGTCAACTTAGGGACCTCACTAGTACGTCAACGTAGAGACCTCACTAGTACGTCAACGTAGAGACCTCACTAGTACGTCAACTTAGAGACTGGCTTAGGGACCTCATTAGTACGTCAACTTAGGGACCTCACTAGTACGTCAACGTAGAGACCTCACTAGTACGTCAACTTAGAGACTGGCTTAGGGACCTCATTAGTACGTCAACTTAGGGACCTCACTAGTACGTCAACTTAGAGACTGGCTTAGGGACCTCATTAGTACGTCAACTTAGGGACCTCACTAGTACGTCAACTTAGGGACTGGCTTAGGGACCTCACTAGTACGTCAACTTAGGGACCTCACTAGTACATCAATTTAGGGACCTCACTAGTACATCAATTTAGGGACTGGCTTTAAGCTCCCTGGTGAAAAGTACTGTAGGTTTCAAAAGCTATTCACTGACATATTGAGTTAATCCAATAAAAAGATATAATCGATAACTTGCTTATAGACCATGATTTCTACATCTTCAGAGATGATAATGCTACCAATACTACTTTCATGAATTGAACAGATAAAGCCTCCGAGATCATCTAACCTGTCCAAGTTACATCCCATTATGGGATTCATCTGTATTATGGATATCCATTAAAGAGAGATTCGTTTCCAATTGGTTGGACGTAAGGAACATGTCTCAATATATTCTGCCACCTGCAGCCCTGATGTTTAAGCAAGAAAACCAGCACCAGAAGGCATTGAAGAACTGCTAAGGACACTATTTAACTAGTTTCTATCCCGTTTTCCCTAAAGAGCTCAGAACGGGTTACAGGTTAAACATACATAAAATACAGTTAACAGGTTACAATTTGAACTACTGAATTTATCCTAATTTCACAGATACTATTACTGTCCATTCAGTCGTGTCTGACCCTTGGATACTCTTTAGGCCAGTCCTCGCCATGCTTTTAGGGTGCCAGGGTGATAAGAGGCAGCTTCATGATTGGATAGGTCTAGATGAAAGCTTTTGGGTGAGAAATGGTGGGCAGCAGCGGCCAAGGAGGAAGGGATGACTGCCTTAAATTAAGCAGTCAAACCACGCCTGTGCCCAAGGAATGCTGTCCATCCCTCTTCAGAAAGTAAACAAGAGTGTGGAGTGCTCAGAGGTCCTTGAAACAGCACCGATGTGTCTTCCTGGAATGTCCCAGTAAGAAATGGCTGACACAGCCACGGAGAAAAGTTAATTTAGCATTGCAACAGAGCAACGTTAGTCAAAAGAAAAATTACACTGTTCCACCCTCTGCAAGAAAAGGAAGCAGGATCAAGGGTGGGAGGAGATTACTTTCAAAGTGTAAAATCATCCTTTGTATGTTGTCATTTGCCTCCAAACATCAAAAAGATGTGGAAACCGAACGCAATGTGTACACTGGTTTTACCCTTCTCAGATGTCGAGATCATTTTTTCCACTTGTTCCACCCTTTAATTATTATTTTCTACTCCAGCCATCATTCGTTAACCAGATACGGCTCCGCTAATGGTCTAGCACAACAGAATCTCCCTCTCCCCTCCCCCATGCCACCAACCCTACCATACACATGTGCTTTAGAATATTAAGAGAGAGGCAGATGAGGGAAAACATGTATTTTCCAAAGATGATGTCATCAATCTGCAGCCATCCATATCCCACCGAGCCCCGACAGAATCAGAACCCTTTGTTCCGTGATTTTCTTTGAGGTAGCTCAAGGGATGGTTAGCGCGGGAAGGGTCACTTGTGCCTTAATAGACTGGTGGGAGATCATTGCTTCTCCCCGAGTCAGTACAGAGTGATTGTCTCACAAAAGGATCACTATACAGAAAAAGGGCGGAATCGAATTTAAACATAAATCAATTAAATTACATCATAGCTCGAGTTGGCTCTAGAAGTTGGGAAGCAAGACGAATGCAAGGCAGGCTTTCTACAATCTGTGCCCCAAAATTGCCAGGGAGAACTAAGAATTAAAGTATTCACACTCAGACAAATTTATCTCCGTCACCGTACGGACTCATTTTCCTGCCCCCGCGAGTTCTTTTCCTATCCCTGCAAGCTCTATCCTCATCTGCACAAGCCTCAAACACTTTAACATCCTAAGTAGCAACATTCTAGAGCTCCGATTGTGATGATTTCAGGTGCAGTGTATCTCTCTGGGGGCTAATTTTGACATCTACCAGACAGGACTTAAGAGATCTGGGCTTTCTTTCCCACTACAAAAACATTTATAACCGCTCTGCCACCTCTCTGTCTCCTGCCCACCCCCCCCCCCTTCCTATCCCTAAAACGCTTTTATGTTTTCTTCATATATACCGATATCTGTCAACATTTACTTATTTCTGATCTGAAGAAGAAGAATTACCTTCGAAAGTTCATCATAAAATGCATTTAGTCTAATAAAAAAAAAGGTATCATCTTATTTCCTTTATTTCTTTAGATTACCTTTGGGGGGGTAGAATCATAAATTTGATATTAGTGGATAACTGAAGCAAGTTAGCAGTGGGGGAGAGGAAGATATTCTTTCGGTTGAAAGGAATAGTATTGGGATATTATGTTCCAACATTGCATCACAAACTGCCTATATGAGGTTGTCAAGATGGCAGGTCGCCAACGGCCAGTGGTCAATCGTGAAGACATGGAAGCTGCAGAGTACCAGATACAATGCTGGCCACCTTGCTGGGCAGATTTGATGGGTTTATCTGCCAAAATGTACTATGTTAACCACAGAAGCCTTGAAAACGTATGATTTTAAAGTGTTTGGAGCTTGTGAAAACAGAGCTTGCAGGAATGGGGCAGGGGCAGGGACAGGGAAAATTTGTCCTGCATCATCCTCTAAATTGGGAACTGCAGCCCTGTCGACAGGAAGTTCCAGGTTGCTGGAAAAAGAAGCCAGTCAGCAGAAACTAGGGGCCCCAGTTCAATGTGAAATCAGAAGGCAGAGCTTCACCACTGTTAACCAAGTCGAGGCTTCTCAACACCAATGACCTTCTTATTGAATATAATCCCAACGTGTTTTTGGTCTTCAACCGATTCAGAAACACATGGAATTGGACTCCAGAGAGTCACAGCTTAGCTTTAGGCATTTGAACTTAACCAATCGCACACAGATTAAACAAACCCACCCACCTAGGCTTATACTTTATGGACATCTACAGGTACTGTGGTCTTATAAATTCACATTAGTTACTTCTTACAGCCAAGAAAAGGGGAGACTGGCCAGCTGGAATTAACATGGCCAAGGGGAAACCTCAAGGGAGCCTTTAAGATGGCAGCAGAAGGGGTACGGGCAAAGCATGGAGACAGGGGGATGAGGGAGCATCGATGCAAGTATGAATTCAGGCAAGGGAAACTGTGGGTGACTTTCCTCACCGTCTGGCCAGCCTTATCACTCACCTACCTGCCTAAAAATTGTAGGCTTGGCACTCCCACAGAATTCATCTGTTCGCCTTCCCCTCACTAAAACTATGTCACTCCAAAAGATTCCTTGACAAAACCTTCGCCTTCCAGGCCGCCAAATTGAACACATGGCTAGCTAGCCCAAATGGTCCTCGAGGCCCCCACCTACCTCGGATTTAGAAAATTACTTAAAACTCATCTATTCAATGGAAACTACCGTATTTTCGCGGATATAACGCGCACCTGTGTAAAACGCGCACACGGGTATAGCGCGCAGAAATCATGATGACATGTACAAAAACTTTTGTATACCGCACTCACGGGTATACCGCGCATGATGCCCGACGCTCCTTTCGCCCGCCCTGACTTTCCGTGCGCTGTCCCGACTCTCCGTTCACCCCCCCTGACTTCCGTGCACTGCCCTGACTTTCCGTGCGCTGTCCCGACTCTCCGTTCACCCCCCCTGACTTTCCGTGCACTGTCCTCCCTTGAAGTCCTGTCCCCCCTTGAAGGTCTGTCCCCATCCTGAAAGCCTGATGCCCCCCCCGACGTCCGATACATCCCCCCCCCCCGGCAGGACCACTCGCACCCTCACCCCGAAGGACCGCCGACTCCCCAACAATATCGGGCCAGGAGGGAGCCCAAACCCTCCTGGCCACGGCGACCCCCTAACCCCCCCCCGCACTACATTACGGGCAGGAGGGATCCCAGGCCCTCCTGCCCTCGACGCAAACCCCCTCCCCCCAATGACCGCCCCCCCCCCCCAAGAACCTCCGCCCGTCCCCCAGCCGACCCGCGACCCCCCTGGCCGACCCCCACGACACCCCCACCCGCCTTCCCCGTACCTTTGTGTAGTTGGGCCAGAAGGGAGCCCAAACCCTCCTGGCCACGGCGACCCCCTAACCCCACCCCGCACTACATTACGGGCAGGAGGGATCCCAGGCCCTCCTGCCCTCGATGCAAACCCCCCTCCCCCCCCCAACGACCGCCCCCCCCAAGAACCTCCGCCCGCCCCCCCAGCCGACCCGCGACCCCCCTGGCCGACCCCCACGACCCCCCACCCCCCTTCCCCGTACCTTTGGTAGTTGGCCGGACAGACGGGAGCCAAACCCGCCTGTCCGGCAGGCAGCCAACGAAGGAATGAGGCCGGATTGGCCCATCCGTCCTAAAGCTCCGCCTACTGGTGGGGCCTAAGGCGCGTGGGCCAATCAGAATAGGCCCTGGAGCCTTAGGTCCCACCTGGGGGCGCGGCCTGAGACACATGGTCGGGTTGGGCCCATGTGTCTCAGGCCGCGCCCCCAGGTGGGACCTAAGGCTCCAGGGCCTATTCTGATTGGCCCACGCGCCTTAGGCCCCACCAGTAGGCGGAGCTTTAGGACGGATGGGCCAATCCGGCCTCATTCCTTCGTTGGCTGCCTGCCGGACAGGCGGGTTTGGCTCCCGTCTGTCCGGCCAACTACCAAAGGTACGGGGAAGGGGGGTGGGGGTCGGCCAGGGGGGTCGCGGGTCGGCTGGGGGGGCGGTCGGAGGTTCTTGGGGGTGGCGGTCGTTGGGGGGGAGGGGGGTTTGCGTCGAGGGCAGGAGGGCCTGGGATCCCTCCTGCCCGTAATGTAGTGCGGGGTGGGGTTAGGGGGTCGCCGTGGCCAGGAGGGTTTGGGCTCCCTTCTGGCCCGATATTGTCGGGAAGTCGGCGGTCCTTCGGGGTGGGGGTGCGAGTGGTCCTGCCGGGGGGGGGATGTATCGGACATCGGGGAGTCGGCCGGGCAAGAGGGCTTGGGCTCCCTCTTGCTCCGATCGTGGATGCGGGTGCGGGTGGGAGCGCGTGCGAGCGGTCGTTCGGGGTGGGGGTGCGAGCGGTCCTGCTGGGGGGGTGAATCGGGCGTCGGGCGGGGTGGGAACTATGTTTAAAAACTTTTGTATACCGCGCTCAGGCATATAACGCGCGAGGGGTATGCGCGGTAGGTAAAAACGCGTATAACGCGCGCGTTATATCCGCGAAAATACGGTACTCTTAATCGCCCCCTCAACGAACCAAAACCTACAACTCCCCCTCTTCTGTACTCACCCAACTTACATTCCCCTTATTCCCCCTCCTTGACCTACTCCTTCCCTCTCTACCCAACCTCAACTACTTCGTTGCTTGCAACTCTGTTCAATTGTAATGAACCACTTGTAACTTGACTAACAAATGTGAACCGCCTAGAACTCCCTGGGTATGGCGGTATACAAAAATAAAGTTATTGTTATTATTGTAGCTTCACAAGGTAGAGGGATTCTGTAGGGATGGGGGGTTTGGGTATGGCTTTACTGTTCTGGTTGGAAGTTGTAATTTTCTTTGAATTCAATACAAAGATTTTCAAATAAAAAAATATAAAATTGTAGGCTTGGGTCACGAGTCATGATGCTACATTTCTGTTGCCTGGTAGTTACTCATCACAGTGGGAGAGGAAATTCTGGTGAACTCAAGAAGGGAGCTCATTCAGAAGTCTTCTTGGCAGTGCAGAAGGGTGTTGCCAGCAGTGGAGGGATTTGAAGAGGGGCAATTACACAGCATAGAGGTTTACGCTGGAGCTGAGGGTTAGTTCATAGATCTCTTGCTCTCTCTTCATAGGGGGGAGGGGAAGAACCATGAACAGGTCAGTTACTATATAATGGCTCGTGGGGGGGTTCACAAAAGTTATGGCCCTCTCATGTTGCATTATTAAGGGAGGGGAGGGGTGACACACCTGCATGCCTAAGTTAGACCTTAGAATTATAGAACACACAGAAAAATGAAGGCAGATAAAGACCATATGGCCTATCCAGTCTGTCCATCTATTATCCATCTACTGCTGGTGCTTCTTCACGTTTTTCTTATGCTCAATACGAAGACAGGTTTTGTGTGCTCCTTATCAAGGGGCACAGGGGTGTCAAAGTCCCTCCTCGAGGGACTTTTCAGGATTTCCCCAATGAATATGCATGAGGTCTGTTAGCATACAATGAAAGCAGTGCATGCAAATAGATCTTATGCATATTCATTGGGGAAATCCTGACAACCCGACTGGATTGCGGCCCTCGAGGAGGGACTTTCACACCTCTGGGCTAGAAGATTTGGTCTACAGGGGCATGCTTACTAAGCTCTAAGCCAGTGGTTCTCAACCCTGTCCTGGGGGACCCCCAGCTAAATGGGTTTTTGAGATATCCCTAATAAATATGCATAAGATACATTTGCATGCCTGTCTCCTCCATTACATGCAAACCTCTCTCATGCATATTCATTAGGGATATCCTGAAAACCCAACTGGTTGGGGGTCCCCTAGGATAAGATTGAGAACCACTGCTCTAAGTACTGCACAGACCTTTCTGGATGCCATGCAAAAAGTTGCAATTTATTTTGTACTTTACCAGCAGCGACTCAGATAAATTAAAAGCTGTCACCAACCATAATGTAACTTAACAGTAGGTAACACAGATGAGTTAAAAAGAAAAAAAAGGTTTGGAGAAGTTCCTGGAGGAAAAACAGGCATGGGGGAAGCCACTACTTGGCCTGGGATCACTAGCATGGAATTTTGTTACTATTTGGAGATTCCAGGACCTGTTCTTGGAGAGTCTGGGATGTTGCTATTATTTGTTATGTCAGATTTCTTAAGAGCCTGTTGGATGCCTTCTTCATGAACACACTTTAGCACAGGAGGATGCAAAGAAAGGCAAGCCCAACCCACCTTGAATCGTCTTCGCTGCCTCCATCCCGAGATTCCGCATCCTGCTGAAAAAAGAGGAAAACAGCTTTGAGCTCTCTATGCAAATTAGAGACTGTGCCAAAACGGAAAGCTAGGCTTTGCAGCAGAGGTCCCCAACCACCATCTCCATAGTTTCCTTCCCCTCAACTTCGTGCGTGCTCCACACTTTTCTGTTTCTGAGATTCCGGATGCGCCAACATTTTCGCAAGTCCCCCACGCGCATGACTGCCTCCAGAGCTTCTCCTCTGATGCACTTCCTGTTTCTGCCTGGGTGGCTTGCGTTGGAAGAGAAGCTGTGGAGGCAGTCGCCTGTGCGGGACTTGCGAAAATGTTACCACATCCGAAACGGAAAACTCTGGAGCGTCCGCGAACTTGAGGGGAAGGGAGGGAGATGGCCCACCAGGGGAAGAGGGTCAGTGGCGCTGAAGGGAAGTGGAGGGAGCGGGGGAAGGGTAACAGACGCTGAAAGGGGAGAGCAGACTCTAAAGAGAAGTGGAGAGAGAGAGAGAGGGAGCAGGCATTAGAAGGGAGGGGAGAGAGTGAGGGGAACAGACGCTGAAAGTGGAGAGAGAGGAAGCAGACACTAGAAGGGAGGGGAGAGAGTGAGGGGAACAGAAGCTGAAAGTGGAGAGAGAGGGAGCAGACAGTAGAAGGAAGTGAGGAGGAGAGAAAGGGGAGCAGACGTTGAAAGTGGAAGGGGAGAGAGAGGGGAACAGACACTGGATGGGAGAGGATAGAGAGGCGAGCAGACTCTGGAAGGAAGTGGAGAGGAGAGAGCGAGCACATACTGGATGGAAGGAGGGGATAAAGAGCACATGCTGGATTGGGGAAGAGGATAGATTTAGTGAGATACTGGAAGGGGTGAGCGAAAGGGGTTGGCAAGCTATAGGTAGACACAATGAAAGGGAAAATGAGGACTGGAAAGTAAATAGACAAGAGGTAGAAAACAAATTGAGAAGGAAGAGCTGAAAAAAAGGAAGGGAAAGGAGAGATACTGGAGCATTGGGGAAGGGAGAGGAGACAGATACCAGATCTGAAGGGAGGAAAGGAGGAGAGAAATGCTAAAAACCACCTGGGGGAGGGAGTGAGATGGACGGGAAGAAGACAGATGTCAGACCATGGGGGGAGCTTCCGGAGGGAAGAAGATAGGTGCCAGACTAATTGAGGGTGGGAGTGGACGGAGAGACAGTTTCTGGTAGAGGCATAGAAATAAAGCAGATGCCATATGGAAGAGGCAGAGAGAAGGCAGACAGTGGATAGAAGGAAGAGAATGACAAGAAGATGAGGAAAGCAGAAACAAAAGGTAGAAATTTCTATTTCTTTTTTGCTAGAAATGTAATGTATAGTGTATAAAACTGCCCTACGAACCCACCCCCACCCACCAGTTCTTGGAAAAATTTGCTTCTATAACAGCAGTCCTTGGTGTCAAAAAGGTTGGGGACCACTGTGGGCAGTGGCACTTAACCAGTTAATGTCATTGAGTATCAGCACTAAGTGCTAAAGCCATTGCTGGCGATTTTTATGTTTATTCAAATTTTATATACCACCTAATTTATTCAGAACAAGGCAGTTAATTTAAAAAAACAAACAAACCCCAAAACAAAGCATTCATTTGAAAATAACTCCATTTTTAAATATTAAAAAAGACTTAACTCTTTCATTTATAATAACACACTCCTAGAAAGATTTTTGTCTTTATCGATTACAGACTACAACAGTAGATCTTTACTTCCACCTCATCAAGTACATTAAAAGGCCTGACAAAAAAAAAAAAAAGGCTTTTAGCCTAATTTTAAACTTTTTTAAAATTTGCTTCTGCGAGCTGCTCTTGAGACCAGTCAAAAATAAACACCTTTCCCAGTGTCATCTCATATTGTACCAAAACAAAAGACTCTTTTGGTTTTACGAGCCACTTGGTGACAGGAGCTCTGCGCAGAAAATGGATCAGTATATGATCCACGGGTTTTTCTTTTTGGAGGAAGATATCTTTGTTGAAACACAGACCCGTGGATTGGGCCCTATATGCTTTTAGATTTTACTGTGGATTATCAAGGAGAATTAATAATAAAGTCCAATTCAGGAACATCAACTCTCCACAGAGTCTTTTGTTTTGCTCAGATATTTCTCTACTGTGGAGTAATTGGGTCAATTTCTTTGGTTTTATTTCATATTGTACACCTTTTGATTGAGAAATCACCATTAAAAATTCCTGCAGAGATCTAAGGACCCCATTGGGTACGTATGGTATAGGTCAAGAACTCAGATACAGTACGTAGGTTTCAAGTCATAGGAAGCTTTTGGGGGCGATCCAGGGATGGAGTTGGCACCGATTCAGTTAAGTGCCAAGCTTAAGTTATGATAATGGATACAGTGGTCTACTGGAGTGGCACTAAGCTTCTTTAAGGGATGAGTGGCCTTGATAAAACATGTTCGCGCTCTCCCCCACTCCCTCCCCCGGACCTCTAAATCTTCACCAGCACGAGTGGCTTTTCTCCAGCATGCTCCTCGGGCCAGCGTTGGATTTCCCTCTAACATCACTTCCTGGCCCCATGACCTGGAAGTGATTCAGAGAACCAGGCTGGCACAAGCAACAGGTCCGAGCGCATTCCCACTAATTCTATGCATGGTATGCAACTGCGCACCTAGGAATGGAAGTCCAACAACTGCATAAACATAACGTAAGGGTCCTTTTACTGTACTCCAGTAATTTCCACAGCTGAGCGCATTGCCCACCTTCATTTTATAAGGAAAAGGATGGGATCCAATATGCGATTACAATGAAAGCGGTTTTACAGTTCCCTTGGAAAATTTGACCACATCACCAACGCCTTCCTAGACTCACACTGGCTTCCAATACAAGCCCACATCCAATTCAAACTATACTGCATGTTATTCAAAACCTTAAACGGAACGGCACCCACCCACCTAAACAACCGTCTAAACAGGAACCTCTCAACCAGACAGAGGAGAACCCAATCCCCTTTCTCCTTCCCCCCTTTTAAAGGAACTAAACGCAAAAAGATGTATGACAACTTACTTGCAACACATGCAGCTAAATTGGACCCCTCCATCACCAACCTACTGACAGCATCAACTGACCTCAAGGCTTTCCGCAAAGAAATCAAAACCCTACTATTCAAGAAATTCATCCTAATTTTCTAACCCCCCATTCTTTTCCCCTCTCTTAGTATCCTCCCTTCAAAATTGTTTTAGACATAAGAACATAAGAAGTTACCTCCGCTGGGGCAGACCAGAGGTCCATCCTGCCCAGCGGTCCGCTCCCGCGGCGGCCCATCAGGTCCACTGCCTGAACAGTGGTCTCTGACTAATTTTGTAACTGCCTCTAAACCTATCCCTATAACCTACCTCTACTCCTATCTGTACCCCTCAATCCCTTTGTCCTCCAGGTACCTGTCCAGACCCTCTTTGAAGCCCTATAGCGTGCTCCTGCTTATCACATCCTCCGGTAGCGCGTTCCATGTATCCACCACCCTCTGGGTGAAAAAGAACTTCCTGGCGTTTGTTCTAAACCTTTCCCCTCTCAATTTCTCTGAGTGCCCCCTTGTACTTGTGGTTCCCCATAATTTGAAAAATCTGTCCCTGTCTACTCTTTCTATGCCCTTCATGATCTTGAAGGTTTCTATCATGTCTCCTCTAAGTTCTCCAGACCTAACGCCTTTAATTGTATTCCTCTTCCTGAAAACGTCCAGCTATCGTTTTGATGTAATCCGCTTAGAACTGCAAGGTACAGGCGGAATAGAAGTCATTAATGTAATGTAAAAAAAAAAAAAAAAATTACGATTCTAACCTGCCTAGAAATGAGTTGTGCGAGGATTTGGCAGGATAGTTTAATTTAATTTAATTCTTATATACCGCTAATAACCGTGAGATTGCTTGCTTAAAATATATACAGTAAATATACCATTATATACGGGTACTTATTAACAACAATGGCATATCCTGTTCTCCCAAGGGAGCTCAGAACGTTTTACATTCAGGTACTCAAGCAATGTACCTGGGGCAATTGGGGGGGGGGATTAAATGACTTGCCCAGGGTCATAAGGAGCAGTGTGGATTTGAACCCACAACCTCAGGGTGCTGAGACTGTAACTTTAACCACTGCATCACACATAAAACTGGTATTTTGGGACTTAGTACTGCCACCAAAAATTAAAAGATTAAAAAGTCCATTCAATACAGTGATTTAAATGTTTTCCGCCTTCAATTATAAATGTAGCCTAAAAGTTAAAGTAGTGGGCGGGAAGCCAAGGTTGAAATCCCACTGACTCTCCTTGTGACCTTGACCAAATCACTTAACCCTCTATAGCCTCAAGGACAAGAAAAATACCAACTGCAGCTGAATGTAACTCACCTTGAGCTACTAAAAAGGTGTGAACCAAATCCAAACAAGCCAAGTAACTGAGTCAGAGAAAGGCGAACAGTGATTCATTGATGGAAAGTTCTATGTAGAGGATGGGGGGGGGATGGGAAAGACAGCTGTGGGCTCAGTTATCGCCAGAGGAGGACAGAATGAAGTTGTCCCATGGGCCTCGTTGTGTGCAGGAAAAACAGCAACTCTGAACCCAGTGGTGGCCAAGCAAAAGAGAAGGCAGTTCCGTCTTCTGGATGGCTTTAGTAGAAGGTGCAGCTATGTAGTTAGCCTCACTTGTCCTAGCCCACAGGGGGTGGGGGGGGGGCATTCATCACAGCCCCAGAGGATTTTATGGCAGTGTGCCTGGGGGATGGATATAGAGGAAGAAGCAAAAATTTGCTGCTTTTTATTTTGTATTTATATATTCAATTTTCTATACCATTCTCCCAGGGGAGCTTAGAACGGTTTACATGAATTTATTCAGGTACTCAAGCATGTTTCCCTTAAAGCTGTAATTCCCCAAGGGAATGTTTTAACTGGATTAGTGGACGATAAGTGTACCCAAATAAATAGGGAAAGGAGGAGGGCTGGGAGTGTACATGGCATTAGCAGGTTGGGGCCTGAGTGGAGAAGGAAGGACACAGGCAGGCAGCTGTAGACCTTTGAAGCCTGTAGGTGTTGAGGGAGGGGGGGGGGGAGAGAAGGAATGCAAACATGGAGAGGGGCAGATTCAAACATCTTTGCCCCAGGGCCAATTTCAGCTGGTTACAGCAGAAGAGCTGGGGAAAAGATTTTATGACAGAGAGACTGAAAAAGAAGAGTTAACATAAGCTGCTGTTTTCTGTATATGTAAATAAGACCCCACATCTCTCTGCATCCTCCAGGGGCCACTTCTGCAAATACGTATGTAAGTAGACGGATAAAAGAAAAAGGAGAAATAGCAGATGGGTGGAGAGAGACGCAGGTGGGGAGTGGAAGACCATTATATTACCTTGCAAGGTTGCCACTGAGCTGATCACCGGCTCGTGGGCAACACGCACAGTGAGGAATTCACCCTGTGGTGTTTCAAGGCAAGAGTACGAGAGTGGTTCGCCGTTGCCTCCTTCCGCGCAGTGTGGGGCCCCTCAGCCTACAGCGCCTGGTATTCCTATCCAGGTACAAGCCAGGCCCAACCCTGCTTAGCTTCCGATAGTAAGAGCGGGGCCTATTCAGGGTGGCCAGGCCATAGGCTTTATACTACATTAAGGCGAATTGATTTTGAGGGGTTTATTTACTTAGTGATTCTGCTTGTAAGTTTTGAATTAAAACAAATTGGAGAAAATACTTCTTCACACAATGTGAAATTAAGCTCCGCAATTCATTGCCAGAGAATGTGGTGAAATCAGTTAGTTTAGCGGGGTCTAAAAAAGGTTTGGCTAATTTCCTGAAAGAGACGTCCATAGGCCATTATTGAGATGACTTGCTTATTCCTTGGATACGCAGCACAAAATCAGCTTTACTACTTGGGATCTAGGTTGACCACTTTTGGAAACAGGACCCCTTTGGTCTGTCCCAGTTTGGCAATTCTTATGTTAATTATAAGTGTAATCTGCTCCGTACTTACAGAATATAAAGGACCTGTGACCTACTGCAAAACGGTATCTGCCTTTTTTTTTTCTGCTCTTGTAACATTTTACATGTTTTGATGTTTATCTTAACACCCAAACTTGCATTTTTAACAGTTGTGGTCATGTGGCCGAGAAGCTGGAGTCTCATAAGCAGAACAAGCAAATCCCAAACACAAAGAACTACTTGTTCAATGGGCTCCTTCGCCCTTATGGAGCATCGGAGCTTTGTGTGGGAAGAAAGTGCAATCCATCCAGCCCCCCCTCCACAGCTAAACCACTGGATGGTCCCTTACTCCATCATTCTTTCAGTCAAACGTGCTTGAAAAGGAGGAAGGTGAAGTCCCTCATTTCACATCTGGGTTTCTCCCCATTTTGTTTCCTGGGCTAACAGAATCTGCTTTGCAGAATAATTGCCTCTAATAAACAGGGCTGCAGGAAATTAGTTCATCTCAAACACATAGTGATTCCTATACAAAAGTGAATTGAGATGAACTAATTTCCTGCAGCCCTGTTTATTAGAGGCATTTCAAAGTTTGGGTTGGAATTTTTGAAAACATTTTTGCTTTGCCTAATAAATGCAGCCACTATTAGCTCCGACCCTTGCATCTTGCAGCCTGAGCTCCAAAACCGAGGTCAGCAGAGGACAGCTCGCGAGGGAAGGCCGGCCCGGGTGACGTCTCAATGTCATATGCAAATGACAGCGCGGCAAGCCAACCAAAGCAGAGCTCGGGCTTTAATCTTAATCCCGTGAAGAACAAGAGCTGCAGCAAAGGCCCGGCTTAGCCAAGCCGAGCTCGTGTCAAAAGGAAAAGGCTGGGCAGGGGGGAGCCAATTGCCATAGAAGGGCCGAGGTTTCCAAGACACATTCCAGGATCGGGCTGGGGCCCGTTAGGTTTGGCTTTTAAGCGTTTATCACCCAAACCGGTCCAGAATCGAATAGCTTTCCACCGATTACAATCGGACACACCGCGATTAGTGAGGTATTATTATATATCAACTAATAACAAGGAAAACTCTACCGTCAGAAATGCGTCTTATCCTCAGGAAGGGAAAAAATGCATTTAGGTTTGCAACCAACACCACGTTCATTTTCTCCCCCCCCCCCCCCAGAAAAACATAACACTTTTACTCTCCCAAGCCAGTCAATAAGGATGTAGCTCCCCAACAATAACATCAAAAAGCCTGCTGGGGGGGGGGGGGGGGTTATGTCGTTTCCAAGGCCAGGTCAGGTTTTTACTTACTGTTAATCGAGATGATCTACTATTGAAAGGGACTAAAGGACTCTTCCTGCTTCTGGGAATGTTCACAGGCCCAAAGACGATTAGAAACCCCACTCATTAACCTACCTGTTTTTTTCGTGTCGATTCTTTGTAAACATATAAAAGGAGTATCTTAAAGCACAGTTTTAGGCAAAGCCCGCGAGGTAGTTAGAACCCGAAGAGGTTTTCCTTCCTTTGCACCGTCCAGAACTGCATTTGGCCGCCCTCCGGTCAGCCCCTCCCCGACCCGATCCGATCTCACCCGCTCGGAGATGATTTTCGTTATTGCTGCTCCCCAGCTGATCTCGGATCAGAATTTAGAACGCTCAAACAGCTGATTGCGGCGTCACAATGGAAAGCCCCGCCTTCCGTGACGCAACGATCGCTAGCTACCTATCAAAGCGGAGGCCGGCTCGAGTCGGGCGTGGCGCGGCTGCACGTGATTCGGGGCGCTCTTGGCTTGCTGCGTCCCTGGTTTGTTGGGGGGGGGCATGGCGTCTGGTCTCTGGCCTTGGTGGGTTTGGGTTTCGGGAGTGGAATTGATTTCTTTAAACCCCGTCCGGAAGTTCTGGTTTTCCAAAGCAGTTTTGGGGAGCAAAACCCGGATCGTTCGGAATATGCTTTAAAATGCTTAACTTGCACGCCAGATGCACGAAAGAGTTGCGTTAATACAAGTTTGTTGCTGGGTGATAGAGCTAGATTTGGACAAGTTCCCGGAAGAAAAGGCTGAACACAATTATTAGCTAAGAATTGGGGGGGGGGGGGAACCTGAGGGAATGAGCAATAAAGGCTATTGTTTGGGACTTGCCGGTTAGTTCCGGATGCCCGGGGCGGGATAAAAGTGTGCTGTTGAGTTAACTTACCACAGATCTGGCTTCATGCAATGTTATTGTTATCTATTTCCTGCTTAATGACATGCCAAAACCATGAGTGTGTCCTATAATGCTAATTCTGCCCATATGGTATTTGAAACAGTTGTATTAGCTCTTGACTTTTTTATTTTGCACGTCGATGTGAAGCTGAGTACGTTACTCTTTATAGCTATCGAGCCTTGCCAAAATTCTGCCCAAGTGTTCGTCCGTATATACCTGAGTACTACTCAAGTGTATCGTAAACCATTTGAGGTGAATCTCTTCATGACAAAGGCGGTTAATAATCCAAATAAATAAACATGCCCTTAACTTCGATGGCATGTATTTGCAAGTGGGTGAACAGTTTAGGCAGGGCTCGAGGTTATCATACACGTGATTTATAGAATACTAATCTTTTGACATGTAGCTGCCGACACCTATTTAAACATTTCCACTAGGGTTCCGTACAGGAAAGTTGACCCAGATTCCAGTAGATCAAGATCACTCGGAGGAAAGGGATGTTGCCAGTGGTGTGTCTGAAGGTTCGATTCTTGGACCTGTTCTTTTTTTTAACATTTTTGCAAGCGATATCGCTGAAGGGCTCTCGGGTAAGATTTGCCTCTTTGTGGACGCTACCCCTGACGGTCTGGAGAACTTGAGGAAGGACCTAGCGAAGGTTGAGGAACGGTCCAAAATTTGGCAGCTACGACCGAACGCTAAGAAATGCAGGGCCATGCATTTTGCGCACGAGAGAGGAGCAAAACTTGGGGACGGTAATATGTGACGATTTTAAGGTGGCCAAACAGGTTGAAAAGGGGACGGCGAAAGCTAGAAGGATGCCAAGGAGGTACTGATGCCCCTGTATAAGACCTCATTTAGACAGCACTTTCAAAGAGAAAAAAATAATCATATATACTGCGACAGAAATTACACATGCAAATCTGTGTATTGTGGTTGGTGCGTTCAACTTGATTAACAAGCCAGTCAGCACTGCTTAATTGCCAAATAACAAGCACTAATTCTAATGCTCTTTTCTCATAAAGGGGCAGAGCAGGGGTTGGTTCACACGGTCACAGGATACGCCCAATCCATTTACAGACGTTTCTGCCACTTTTTGGAAAGCCATTACGTATATTCTATAAACCGTGCCTACTACGGATGCGACTTATACAACAGAGCTGCGCACGGATCTTACCGGCATCATGTTTGGGCCTAGGTGCCTTGTGGAGCAGACTCTAGTTATAGAACGGCCGCCTTTCTCCTAGATCCTCTGCGGCGCTAGGAAGATCAAAACCAGTCTGCATTAGAGGAAGACAAGGGGTGATGGACTTGTCTGTCCCTGGTTTCATCTGTTACGTTGCCACCAACAGTTCCTCCAAACTCGGCCCAGCATCAGTTCTACTAAGCTCCTCCCTACTTATTCATGGTTTCGGCACCCACGGTTTTGACTATTCGTGGGTTTTGATGCTAGGACTCCCCTAGTGTCTTACCTGGTGGTCTAGCGACGAGGCAGGGCAGGAGCGATCTTCCTACACTTCTGCCCCGTGCAGAGCCGTCACCGAAAATAGCTGCTGTGTGTGTTCCTGTGGTCTCGTGAGATTACAACGGGAATTCACGGCAGCCATTTTCGATGACGGTTCTGCACAGGGCAGGAGTGTAGGAAGATCACTCCTGCCCCACGTCACCACTAGACCACCAGGTAACGTCGATTCACTAGGGGAATCGTGGCATCAAAAATGGTCTTAGGTATTCTTAGAAAATGTTCTAGAAATCTAGACTTCTGTTTGCCTTTTATCTATATTGCTTTGCTGGATAAACTTGCTTCTTTTATACTTCCTGGGGATCGATGTTAAGTTGCGTTTATCTTCTAGACTCGGTGCTTGTCGTTTGCAGTCTGTACGCTTTTTTGGGGTTACCGTTTCCTTCACAATGGGAATAATTATTTATAATAACAAACATCCCCGTTTCTTTCCTTGGGAAGCAAAGTTCGTTCAAGAAGCTGAATTGGCCCTGTACGGGTTAGGAAAATATTCAGTTGTAAAGTGGATTTTGCTTACCTCGTATAATGAAAGAGCAGACGCCATTCTCAAATAGGAAATGTAACAGAGAGGCCTAGACCAAATCAAAATGATCTCATCGCGAGCAGCTTTTTCCAAAGAGCAGCAATAATAAAGATGATGGTGCCGACCCTGAATAAAGGTACTTTTCAGAGCCATCAGGCCCGCTGAGCAGCTGTAAAAGTGCTCAGTAAGTTGTGACCTCCATGGAATTTTAGCAGATCCAAACCGGACAGTTTCCCTGCAACCTGCCAAGGGGGGGGGGGGGGGTATTGCTTCTCCAACTGCAGTGTGTAAAAATACATTTTAAGTAGTCGCAGCAAGCAAACGGTTTCACAGGACCTAAGGACAACTCCAACATCTGGCCCTTATTCACCTGTTCCGCCACCAATGTCCCTTCTGCTCTCTACATTAAACAGGACCATCTCTAAGAAAAAGAATACATTGAAATATTCAGAATCCAATAGGACAAACTTTGGGATAAGCTTGTGTTAGAGCTCTGCACTGTCACTTAGAGGTCAATTTTCAAAAGGTCACAGCAATTTAGCCACTGGAATGATTCACGAAGCCAAAGGGGGCCTTGTTTAGGGTTACCATATGGCTCCAGAAAAAGGAGGACGGACTGAGACATCTGGGTTTTACTTCCGTTGCTTTCAGTGGAAGGAAAAGCCAGATGTCTCTATCTGTTCTATTTTTCTGGAGCCATATGGTAACCCTGGCCTCGGTACCTCAGGTCGGGCTCACGTTCCTTCCAACACTATAGCAGCCAGTATGTGGCTGGTGGAGATGCTCAACCCCCACCAGTTGAATTTTTTTTCTAGCCCAGCCCATGCTGCGGGTACCCGTCCCTGTGTCATTCTCTACTTCTCTCCTCTTTCCACCCTCTGTACTTTTCAATGTCTTCTCTACCTTCTGTATCCCTCCTTCCCCCAATGTATCATAAGTACACCTTAAATGGAGAAACATTGGCTAGGACGACAGTAGAACGAGACTTGGGAGTGATCATCAGTGCAGGCATGAAGGTTGCAAAACAGGTGGAGAAAGCATCATCCAAGGCAAGACAAATGATGGGATGTATCAATAGAAGTTTCGTAAGCAGGAAACCTGAGGTCATAATGCCACTGTACAGAACCATGGTGAGACCTCATCTGGAGTACTGTGTGCAGTTCTGGAGTCCACATTACCGCAAAGATGTGCTTAGAGTCGAGTCGGTTCAGCGGATGGCCACTAGGAATATCTCGGGGCTCAAGGGCCTCTCGTACGAAGAGAGACTGAACAAATTGCAGCTGTACACTCTGGAGGAACGCAGGGAGAGGGGAGACATGATTGAGACGTTTAAATACATCGCGGGTCGTGTCGAGGTGGAAGATGACATCTTCCTACTCAGGGGACCCTCGGCCACAAGAGGGCATCTGCTCAAACTCAGGAGGGAAATTTAAGGGTGACACCAGGAAGTATTTCTTCACGGAAAGAGTGGTGGGTCACTGGAATAAGCTTCCGGAGCAGGTGGCCAAGGCCACCAGCGTGCTTGACTTTAAGAATAAATGGGACATCTATGTGGGATCCCTAAAGATAGTAAGGCACTCAGACTTGATGGGGTGGGTCAGTAGAGTGGGCAGACTTGGTGGGCTATAGTCCTTTTCTGCCGTCATCTTTCTATGTTTCTAAGTACTTTTCATGCATCTGCAAAGTGGATTCTAGTCCTTGAAGGCTCATGTCTCAATACATTGGTTACTCTATGACAGGGGTGTCAAAGTCCCTCCTCGAGGGCCGCAATCCAGTTGGGTTTTCAGGATTTCCCCAAAGAATATGCATGAGATCTATTTGCATGGCACTGCCTCCCATTGTATGCAAATGGATCTCATGCATATTCATTGGGGGAAATCCTGAAAACCCAACTGGATTGCAGCCCTCGAGGAGGGACTTTGACACCCCTGCTCTGTGAGGTTGCACCTGCCTCTGTGTTTTCAAAATGCAGAACCCTTCTGTAGATCAATGAACTCTGAGGGCAAAAAAAACTCTTCACAAATCCCAGTGCCTTGAGATGAGAGGCTCCGCTAGTAGTTCTGAGGCGCTCCATCTTTTAGGGGGCCCAGAAGGAATTTTTTTTTTTTTTTAACTGCTGTGGAAATTTGGCTACAGCTGCTTAATGGGGTTATTTGCCTACCTTTGTTCCACATTAGAAAACACATCAGGACACCAGGAGACGGTTGTACTTGATAGACCTGTAGTCTCCTCGTAACCAAACCAACTATATAAATGTCTCTTCTTCCACCTACCCCCACCTTTCTCAGTAAGCTTCCTCATTTCCAAGGCAATTGGGCAAAACCAAAATGACAGAGAAGACGGAAACGTCAATATCCTTAGTAAGTGTTCACAAACGGGTAGCTTTTTTTGATGCAAGATCCCTCTCTCTCTTTGAGTTGTTTCTTTAGACAAATTATGTCTTACAGAATACTAGTTAGTGGAAAAGTACATGCAGTGATTGATAATATGTACATTACAGGTGGGTGTGCGGATGGGAAGAGCTTGGGGAGAGCACAGGGAAGTGCGTAGGCACACACTTGAATTACGGAAGTCTAGGATTTCCAGGTTTCCATGCTAAGGTCTAAGTGGGGGCCTTGATACCAGCACTGGAGTTGATATAAGTGATCGCACCTTATGCACTGATAATTTACAAAGAAAAGGAGGAGCCTAATTTCTTTAGAAATAATTTCTTGAAATAAATGCAATAACCAGCAGCTATAGTGAGCACTCTGTTATAGAATTATTCTCTGTGGGCTCCTTTCACTAAGCTGATAGTAATCTAAGGAAATGCTTTTTTACAGAAATGGTGGTAGATGCTTGGAACAGTGTTCGGAAGAGGTGGTGGAGACAGAGACTGTGTCTGAATTTAAGAAAACCTGGGATGGGCACGTGGGATCTCTTAGAGAGAGGAAGAGATAACGGTTACTGTGGATGGGCAGACTGGATGGGCCATTTGGCCTTTTGTCTGTCATTATGTTTCTATGTTTGTTTCTAAATTGAATTTTTAGAATAATTTTAGCATATGTTGATAGATAGATAGATATATATAATGCTGACAAAATTAGTAATTTGGATCACTTTTATTAATAATGAATTTGTTTTGCAAAATCAGAAAACCGATAAGCCTGAAAACAGAAAATGTATGCTTAAAAATATTACCTAAATTCATTACACATGAGGCCATTTTAAAAGTACAGATGAAAGTAATTTCACCTCTCAGACATTTTAAATAATTTTGATTAAAAGGCCTCATAAAAGTTTTGAGCCCCCCTCCCCCGCAAAAAAAAAATCATTCTGATCTATATCTTGTTTAGCTTATAGGTAAATGCAACACTGGTGACTAGAGAGTTTTGTATTTAGGTAGAACAGCGGAAGAATGTGTTGTGAAGACCTACAAAGGGACCTGAACAAACTGGAGGAGTGGGCGAATAAATGGCAGATGAACTTCAATGTAGAGAAATGCAAGGTCATGCATATAGGGAAAAAGAACCCGATGTTCAAATACAAAATGGGAGGATTAGTACTAGGGGAAAGCAACCTTGAAAAAGACCTGGGTGTGCTGGTGGATACAACAATGAAGCCAATGGCACAATGTGCAGCAGCCTCGAAGAAAGCAAACAGAATGTTGGGTATTATTAAGAAGGGTATTACAACCAGAACCGAAGGAAGTCATCATGCCGCTGTATCATGCGATGGTGTGCCCGCATCTGGAGTACTGTGTCCAACATTGGTCACCGTACCTTAAGAAGGACATGGCGATACTTGAGAGGGTTCAGAGAAGAGCGACAAGAATGATAAAAGGTATGGAAAACCTTTCATACGCAGACAGGTTAGAAAGGCTGGGGCTCTTCTCCCTGGAGAAGCGGAGACTCGGAGGAGACATGATAGAGACTTTCAAGATCATGAAAGGTATAGAGAAGGTAGAAAGGGACAGATTCCTCAGCCTATTGGGAAGCACAAGAACAAGGGGGCACTCGGAGAAATTGAAAGGGGACAGGTTTAGAACCAATGCTAGGAAATTCTTTTTCACTCAGAGGGTGGTGGGCACCTGGAATGCGCTTCCGGAGGTTGTGATAGGACAGAGTACACTACAGGGTTTCAAAGAAGGATTGGATAAATTCCTGAAGGATACGGGGATTGAGGGATACAGATAGAGGTAGAGATAGAGATAGGATTATGAAAAGGCATAGATAGAAGGATAAAGGGGACTGAATGATAAACTTACAGGTCATGGACCTCATGGCTGCCGCGGGAGCAGACTGTTGGGCGTGATGGACCTTTTGGTCTGACCCAGTGGAGGCAGCTTCTTATGTTCTTATGTAAGCACTCCTGGTTTTATCCCCGTTCCTTCTTATGGGCTTGTAGTTCAGTCTCTCATAACCTTGTCAGATCAATATTCAAAGCACTTTACATGCCCGGTAGCAAAGATTAAATCACCTATGTGGGGACTGTCCGGGGATATAGGACCACCAAGTTTCCCCTCTATCCACCTAAGCCGAAACCGGCTGTGTTGTGGGTGGAGTCAGCACTTTTGCGGCTAAGTCTTGGTGCTCAGCACTTGACCAGATAAGGTAAGTGGACAAATCAGACCGCATAAAACACCTTTGGCATCGAATATCGGGGGTAAAAAGCAATGGTTCAGCCTGTCCTTTTCTACTGTGAGACTTTTGTGGGGCAGCCTTGAAGCCTTTTTATTCCCTTCCTAACGCTGTGTAGTAATTACAATGCTAGTCCTTGATCAGGGTTACATAAGACGTGGCCTCCTCTGGATCCCACCTTACGTGGACCCATTGTGCGATGACTAGGGCTTCCTTTCATTTCCAGTCACTACTCACCAAGGGAGCTTAAGGCCAGCCTGGAAACTGAAGCCACTTCTGCCTGGTAGCAAGCAGCACTTGTCGTCTGGGCCCCTTTTTCTTCATCCATTGTGGACTGTTCTAGAGAATGACACGTGGGGATAAATGTTTTCCCCATTCCAGCAAGTTCCATCTTCATCTGCACAAGCCTCAAACACTTTAAAGTCGTAAGTGTTCGAGGCTCGTGCAGTTAACATAAGAACATAAGCAGTGCCTCTGCCGGGTCAGACCAGAGGTCCATCCCGCCCAGCAGTCTGCCCCCGCGGCGGCCCAACAGGTCATGACCTGCCTTAATCACCAGAAGGGGCCCCCTTGCCCCCTAGGTTTCTCATCGAAGTCCTATCTTCCCATCAATGTCCTAACCCTCTGGCCTTGCACCTGCACGACCTGGTGAGCTGTCTATACTTATGCAACACCCCAGCACCTCCCTCAGTACCCCACGATCCCCTTTTCCCTCAGGAATCTGTCCAATCCCTGTTTGAATCCCTGTACTGTACTCTGCCGGATCACTTCCTCCGGGAGCACATTCCATTTGTCCACGACCCTTTGGGTGAAGAAAAACTTCCTTGCATTTGATTTGAACCTATCTCCCTTCAGTTTCTCTGAGTGCCCCCTCGTACCTGTCGTCCCTTTTGAGGCAGAACTTGTAGGAATAACATAGTAGATGACGGCAGATAAAGACCCGAATGGTCCATCCAGTCTGCCCAACCTGATTCAATTAAAATGTTTTCTTCTTAGCTATTTCTGGACAAGAATCCAAAGCTCTACCCAGTACTGTGCTTGGGTTCCTACTGCCGAAATCTCCGTTAAAACCTACTCCAGCCCATCTACACCCTTCCAGAATAGGGGCGGTGACAAACCTCGAGGGGAACGGGATGGGGAAATTGAGTTCCTAAGCTCTACAGTTCTGTTACTTCCTGCATAAGCTCTGTTTTTTGATAGTGAATAAAGCTATTCTATAAAACTCGGAGCTGGAACTTCCTCGCCATCCTGCAGAGAATATAGATACGTTTCCTTGTAGTCGCAGAATTATCTTTGGCTTTTAGATTTGCAAAGGTCTCGCCAACAGGAAGCTTCTGTTGGTGACTCATACCTGTCGAGCAAGGTTAATTACTCCAGTCTATTTGCATATTCACAATACATCCTTAACTGACACTTTCTTGTGCTGTTCAATCCATTTCGTATTGCAATCTCTGTTGGAATTCCCATGCAGGAGAGGCGAGATGGGATGTTTATTGCTCCTCTGGTATTATACGATGGCAGCTGGGTTTATTACACCACATCACTAGAACACTGCCAGAGTCAGAGATGCCCTGCTAAACTCTAACCCTGTAAAGGTGCTTTCTTCCACTGTATTTTAGCTCAGTGGGTAGAAGAGGCAGAGAACCAAGAAAGTCGGGGATCAAATGCCTCTTTCCCCACCTCGAGTAAGTCACTTGGGGGCCCTTTTAAGGAGCTGTTCTAAGAAATGGGCTTGGCGCATCCTCACGCGGGCCTTCTCCCATGCCAGAAGCACAGTTCTAGCACGGTCATGAGAAAGGGCTTTTTGCTATTTGATTTTTGGCATGCACTAATGTTATAGTAACAAAACAGAAATAATAAAGGGGGATTATGTTAACGTTATCACGCAATCATTTAAAGAAATTACTGCAGGAGCGCTTACCGGCTCCTGTTTGGGACACGCTAACCAGCACATAGAAACATAGAAGATGACGGCAGAAAAGGGCTACAGCCCATCAAGTCTGCCCACTCTGCTTACCCACCCCCTGTCTATGCCCTAATGACCCTCGTAGGGATCCCACATGGGTATCCCATTTCTTCTTAAAGTCTGGCACGCTGTCTGCCTCCATCACCTGCACTGGAAGCTTGTTCCAATGATCAACCACTCTCTCTGTGAAGAAATACTTTCTGGTGTCTGCAGCAGCCACTCTCTCCTCCTCTCCCTATTGGCTAAGGCTCTTAACATTTGCATCTCCTCTTCCTATAGGCTAAGGCTCTTTACACCTGCATTGTGATGTCATAGAACTTTCTGATTATAGAAACATAGAAACATGATGGCAGATAAAGGCCAAATGACCCATCATAGAAACATAGAAGATGACGGCAGAAAAGGGCTACAGCCCATCAAGTCTGCCCACTCTGCTTACCCACCCCCTGTCTATGCCCTAATGACCCTCGTAGGGATCCCACATGGGTATCCCATTTCTTCTTAAAGTCTGGCACGCTGTCTGCCTCCATCACCTGCACTGGAAGCTTGTTCCAATGATCAACCACTCTCTCTGTGAAGAAATACTTTCTGGTGTCTGCAGCAGCCACTCTCTCCTCCTCTCCCTATTGGCTAAGGCTCTTAACATTTGCATCTCCTCTTCCTATAGGCTAAGGCTCTTTACACCTGCATTGTGATGTCATAGAACTTTCTGATTATAGAAACATAGAAACATGATGGCAGATAAAGGCCAAATGACCCATCATAGAAACATAGAAGATGACGGCAGAAAAGGGCTACAGCCCATCAAGTCTGCCCACTCTGCTTACCCACCCCCTGTCTATGCCCTAATGGCCCAATTTTCTTATCTTGACCCTCGTAGGGATCCCACATGGGTATCCCATTTATTCTTAAAGTCTGGCACGCTGCCTGCCTCGATCACCTGCACTGGAAGCTTGTTCCAATGATCAACCACTCTCTGTGAAGAAATACTTTCTGGTGTCGCCATGAAATTTTCCGCCCCTGAGTTTGAGCGGGTGCCCTCTTGTGGCCGAGGGTCCCTTGAGAAAGAAAATATCATCTTCCACTTCGACACGTCCCGTGAGGTACTTAAATGTTTCGATCATGTCTCCCCTCTCCCTACGTTCCTCAAGAGTGTAGAGCTGCAATTTGTTCAGTCTCTCTTCGTACAAGAGACCCTTGAGCCCCGAGATCATCCTGGTGGCCGTCCGTTGAACCGATTCAATTCTGCGCACATCTTTACTGTAATGTGGCCTCCAGAATTGCACACAGTACTCCAGATGAGGTCTCACCATGGCCCAGATGAGGTCTCCAGATGAGGTCTCACAATGGCATTATGACTTCAGGCTTTCGGCTGACGAAACTTCTATTGATACAACCCAATATTTGCCTTGCCTTAGATGAAGCCTTCTCCACTTGATTGGCAGTTTTCATGTCTGCACTGATGATTACTCCTAAATCTCGTTCTGCTGAAGTCCTAGTTAAAGTTTCTCCGTTCAAGAAGTACGTCCTGAATGGATTTCCGCTTCCGAGGTGCATGACCTTACATTTCTTAGCATTGAAGCCTAGCTGCCAGGTTGAGGACCAACTTTCCAATGTAAGCAGGTCCTGCGCCATATAATTCTGTAAACTGCATTCACTTACTATATTACATAGTTTGGCGTCATCGGCGAATAGTGTTATTTTACCTTGAAGCCCTTGAGTCAGATCCCCTATGAATATGTTGAAAAGGAGTAGACCCAGGACCGAGCCCTGCGGTACTCCACTGGTCACTTCCGATGTTTTAGAGAGGGTACCATTAACCACCACCCTCTGAAATCTGCCACTCAGCCAATGATTGACCCATGCAGTTAGTGTCTCTCCTAACCCCATCGATTCCATCTTGCTTAGCAGCCTGCGGTGTGGGACACTGTCAAAAGCTTTACTGAAGTCCAGGTACACGACGTCCAAAGACTCTCCCAAGTCCAACTTTCTTGTTACCCAGTCAAATAAGCTGATGAGATTGGATTAGCAGGACCTACCCTTGGTGAATCCATGCTGACTGGGATCCCGAAGATTCCCTTCATTCAAGATCGTGTCCAATTTGCTTTTAATTAGTGTTTCCATGAGTTTGCACACTATTGATGTGAGACTCACCGGTCTATAATTCGCAGCCTCTGCCCTGCAACCCTTTTTATGCAGAGGAACGACATTAGTGGTGATATCAGTGTTCTAGCAGGTTAGGACATCCACATCCATCCTCTGCCCCTGACACCCCCCCCCCCTCAAAAAAAAAAACTGCACACTTAGCATGCTCAGATGGCAAAATTAACATGGAACACTTTAGCATGGCCCTATTAGGCCATTTTTCCTGCTCTTCAGCTTAGTAAAAGGATCCCTTAACCCTCTGGTGTCTCGAGTACAGAACTGTAGAGTTTAAGGCCTCGTGGTAGGATTATCATAGGGATTCAGAGGATGGATTGAGTAGCCGGGTTTTACTTCCATTAAAAGCAATGGAAGTAAAATCTGGCTATCTCTTCTTCTAGAGCAGGGGTAGGGAACTCCGGTCGGGTTTTCAGGATTTCCCCAATGAATATGCATGAGAGCATTGGGGCAATCCTGAAAACCCGACTGGAATACGGCTCTTGAGGACCGGAGTTCCCTACCCCTGTTCTAGAGCCATGTGGTAACCCTAACTCATGGAGCTTTGCTGTGAACTCAGATTTCAAAGGATGAGAAAGCAAATCTAAAGATCCAAACTGAAACTGGTTTCTTGCCCAGGAGGGGTAACTAAGAGACTGTTGCTATCCTTGTGTATAATAATCCTTTGTTTCCTGTAGGTTGGAGATTTCTTTACCATAGACGCAGTGTTATCACACCAAACACCGGTAACCGATCAAACTTAATAAGAGACTTGTTTAGGCAGTCTGCAGTGAATGTTTTAATGCAATGATGCCATAAAGAGTCATTTCCTGTTTTATCTGTCCTACTCCAGGGCAACCCACATAAATCAATGTTTAAAAAAAAAAAGCGATGGACTAAACACATTTTTTGACTTGCTTTTGGGAGATGATACTCCCAGGAAGGGAGTTGTTTTTAGGCACTGAAAGGATAATTCTCCTCTTCCTGTAATCTAGGCTTGCAGTAGACCAGGGATCTCAAAGTCCTTCCTTGAGGGCCGCAATCCAGTCGGGTTTTCAGGAATTCCCCAGTGAATATGCATTGAAAGCAGTGCATGCACATAGATCTCATGCATATTCATTGGGGAAATCCTGAAAACCCGACTGGATTGCGGCCCTCGAGGAGGGACTTTAAGACCCCTGCAGTAAACATACTGAACAGCCTTTAAACACTAGTCTGTCCATTCTGGCCAGGCAGACAAAACGTATAGTCACACACCAGCATTATCTTTCTTTCACAAATGAAATTTCTACCCATAAGAATTCCATGTTGTACTCTGTTTCCTGCAGAATTTTTATTCAGTTTGTCTTGATTCCTCCTTTAACCTATAGCTCAATCCCTCTCCCCTCCAATTTGATCCACCCTATCTTTGCAATATAATTTGTATCCTGGTGTCATAATGTCCCATTAGTTATCCTTCCACCTGAGATATCTCTTCATTTATCATTATATACTCTAACTCCCCCGTCTTATTTATTTAGGCTTCTAGCATTTCTGTAGAGACATTTTAAAAGTGTGGTTTATTTTTTGTTTGTGTGGGATCGATGAACAACTTAGCAGTTGACAGGAATAATTTGTCATTTTAACTCTGCTCTCCTCTTAGTTACCTGACTTATTTTTGCCTTTCTTGCAACTTGCCCTACCTTCCCTCTTTTGATGGTATCCTTCAAAGATGTCCCATTCTGAATGTAAACTTTTCCTAAGGTTTTAATGTAAATGCTGCCCTACCTTATCTCCTTTGTAAACGTTGGCACCCTGGTTCCACCTTAGTTGCGGTGGAGCCCATATTTTTGCAATAAGCTCCCCCTTCCCCATTTGTTGCTCAGTTCCTAACAAATCTAGATCCCTCTTCTCTGCACCAGCGCCTCTGGAGTCCTACCTGCCTCTTGAATACAGTTAAACATCACTGCCTGGCTTAGGAGCTAATGGATCGTGTTTTAGAATATCAGCTCTGACCACCATGACACAGTCATGGGGCAGTTTGGGGGGTGTAGTTTGGGTAGACCCAGAAGAGATTCAGGCACTGATGCTGTTCAACGTCAGGGTCTTTGAATCCTGATGGGCACTTGTGATCTGGACTGAACATTGTCGGAGGCTAAGGCAGGGCAACCCAAAATTTGTCTTTTTATGTCGTGTCCTGTGTTTGCAGCATTTCGTTTTGGTTTGGTTAATCTTAATTTTTGTTTTTGGGGTAACGTTAAGAATGTTGAATCTTTCAAAAGAATGCGCCCTCTTTCCTGATAGTGCGTGCATGTGTCTGTGAACCGTTATACATTCGTACTCTTTTGGGCAAGTGTGTAAAGACTGTGAACTTCTATCAGCAAATAACAGAAAATGATGGGGAGGGGAGGGGAATTCTGCTCATTTTATTTGTTGACTTGTAATAACATGGAATTTGTTATTATAAATTATGGAATTCGTGTTTCGCACTCTACTCCTTCAGGAGGATTAACAAAAAAAAATTAGCCTGAATAAGTTCACAACAATCCTCAAAAACAATAATAAACATAACTGCAGTATGTTGAAACTATTGATCTATTTATTTATTTTGATTTCCCGCCCTCTCAGAAAGCTCGGGGCAGGTAACGGTAGAACAAACACGGATTCAGAGAGCGGGGTAACAGAAGGACTGGTGAGGTTACAGAGAACAGGGGGAACCTAGGCTAATAAATTATAATCGAGGAGAAGTGTACAGTATAGGTCTGCAAGGGGATCGCGGGAATCCCCCCATAACCCAAGGGACTCCCACAGGGACCCCCATCTAGCCAACGGGACTCTCACGGGGATGGAAGGCTTTGGAAGAAGGATTCATCCATATAATATAATGGACACATCAGCCTTAATAAAAGAGGGGTTTATAAGTTAATTACCTGAACAGAAAACAAAAAAAGGGTTCCACCAAAGAGATTCCACAAAGAAAACAGCAGCGCAAACACAAAAGAAACTGTGGAATTGATGATCCTGTCGGAAGTAATTGCTGCATTTTATGGGGATGGGCGGGGATGGAGGTAATTCCTTGTGGGGACGGAGAGGATCCTGGCAGGGATGGGTGGGGACGGAGAGGATCTGATGGGGATGGGCGGGGATGGGTGGGATTTCTGTCCCTGCGCAACTCTCTAGTGTACAGATTCTGTAGGCAGCGGATCTAAGTACAAAGTGAGGTTAACATGAACAGAGGGGACCCAGAAGGGTCAAAGGGCATGCATAGTTTAGGGAGAGGGGACTTGAGTAACCTAGGGAGCATAACAGGGCATAGGCTGAAAAGCATATTGGAGGCATGTAGAGGGAAGTCAAGCAGTGGTGTCATCTTGTTCATATGTCTGTTCGTAGAGCTTGTGGACATCTTTGTCACAGTTACTCGTAACCCATTTCTGGTGTGAAGCAATTAGCAGAAGAGGCAAGTCTTTACTGCTCAAATAGTCAGTTATTCCTACCAAGGAATTGTTTGTAAGGCTACTAAAATGGGGGGACAGACTCGGATCTTAATATGTATACTTCAGTTGAGTGAGAGGGCATGGGATGAAGTTGAGGTGATAGGCTCAGGTGTAATCTAAGGAAATACTTTTTTTTACAGAAAGGTAGATGCATGGAATAGTCTCCCAGTAGGGGTGGTGGAGACAGAGACTGTGTCTGAATTCAAGAAAGCATGGGATGGGTATGTGGGATCTCTTAAGGAGAGGAGGAGATAGTGGATGCTGCGGATGGGCCATTTGGCCTTTATCTGCCATCATGTTTCTAGGACCTACTAGAAAGAAATAATCTGTCAGCATCACTGATCTGACAAAACAAATGCTGGAGATTTCAAGTCACTGTCCAAAGATGCCATGTGCAGTCTCTCCATTTGAACCCCATGGGGTGACAGTTGCAAATGACAGCCAATCCCTATCGGAGACAAACTTCTGCGCTGGATGAGTCTTTGGCACATCTTACGTTCTTAAGTCAGTCAAATATGCAGCACATTGCGTTCTATTGACTGACTGACTGAATTTTAAAATGCATTAGTCTATTGGCCTGAAAAATGTGTGCGTGCCATCCAACATTTATCATTCAAAACGAGTGGCAGCCTTTCATTCCTCAGTATCGACAGCCATAGGAAGATAATTAAAAAGTACTTCAAGACGTGACAGAGTGTGACTCATTCATTTGCAGGATCTGTGTCCTAAAAAGCCAGGCATCTACCCTGCCTCATACACCCATATGTCAATATAATTTGCATCCTATTTGCATATACAGAAATGTTCCCCTCTAAAACTTCTTAAAGTGTGCACTGGTTCACGGCCCTGTTTTCCTCAAATAACTCATTGGACAGAGTTATAGCAGAAATAATCCACCATCTTTATGTGGTGGAATTGTTCACTTGTGTAATTGGTGCAAAAGATTTGGGTTGGGTGTTTTGGCATCTAAATTAATAACAAAGGTGACTGCAATGAATTCTTTTAGTCAATTAGCTGTATGAAGAAAGCAGACTGGGAAAACCAGCTAAAACTACAACTGGAAGGCTGAGTTCAAGGTTTTAATTAGGTGACCTGAGGCCTAAGGACTTAGAAATGACTATTGTAAGGTCAAAGGCTGTGGGGGAGACACAGTTTGGCAAAGAAACCTATCAGGCACCCCAGTTATCTTCAAGAAACTGGACCACAAACACTGCAAGTTTTAAAAACCGGAACAAAGCAAACATCTTTAAGCTTAAGGCGGGGAAGGTGTAGCGGAGGAGAGGTGGCTTTAATGCAACTGCTAAGGGTTAGTATTATCAGGATTAGAACCCGGTTGAAATAATTTTCCTGGCTCTGCATTGCTCCCAGACAAGACGTAAACACAGGAGTGTCAAGTGTCCCCTCAGTCTGGATGTGCTAACGGGAAGCATTCCTTCCATTCAGCTGTTTGCAGGGCCGATGACAGGCCATCCCTCAGCAAAATCCAACCAGGTCTGTATAGCCAGATATTATCCCAGTTCAGTCCTGGCAGGATGAAGAAACTTCTGTGTCCAATTGAAATCCTAAATTCCTTAAAAAGCTCATCCGTAGTCAGTTCTTCCCAAAGGGAATAAAGGGATGTCACTCGATTTATACATTTTTGGTGCTTTAGGAGGGAAGAGGATTTTTCTTTCTGTTCTGCCTCCCCGAAGTAGGCTAGGTGTGTGGCGGGAAGACCCTTAAGTACCAAAACAGGATTTTAGGGAAAGGAAAACGAGCATTTAGGAGTTATCCCTTTTTGGCCTGGCAAAGAAAGTGGAGCGAAGCCTGCAGACAATGTTCTGGAAGTCCGAGGCAATAGATGTACCTGCTTGAGAGTGTTACATTAGAGCTCGGCACCAGAAAGAGAACAACCCGTGAGGAAGCTAACTTGGTGTACTGCTATAGCTGGAAGTTGGGTTGAATGTCCAACTGGAGGGGAGGGAGCATGAAGGGCAGAGGTATATGAAAAAGCTCTTTCTTTTTTTTATCAGAAAGAGGAATTTTTTCCCTGAGAGAGGTTAATAAGAAGCAGAGTGAAAACTGTTACAAGTGGGGATGGATGAACGATGATCTGGGACCCTGGGAAGCAGAGTGAACACTTGTTACAAGTGGGGACAGATCTAATAGAGACTTTTAAAATACTAAAAGGAATCGACAAAATGGAGCAAGCTCACTCACCAGAAGGGGGAAAGGATGGTGAGCAAGAAACAACGTTATTCACATTGTCAAATGTGACTCGGACTCGGACAAGAGGTCATGGACTGAAGCTGAGAGGGGACACGGCCAGGACAAATGTCTGAAAGTTCTTGAGTGGTGAACGGCTGGAACTCTCTCCCAAAAGAGATGGTGGAGGAAACCACCATTCTAGGATTTAAGGGAAAATTGGATGCACATCTTCTTGCAGGACACATTGAGGGATACGAATGACTAAGGTATTCGCCGGGGTATGCCTGGCTGAGCCTCCGCGTGTGCGGATCACCGGACTGGATGGACCCCAGGTCTGATCCGGTGCAGTCATTTCTTTTGTTTTTATGTTACCAGTGGGGAGTGGAATATACGCCGATATTTGAGGTTTTTTTTTGTTGAGGAGCGATTTAGTTGTATCCTCTTAAGATTACAGCATTGATGAGGTAACGGAAGATAAGGTGACATGGATGCAAATAGCGTCTGTGGCAGAAGCAGGATATTGTAGTCAGGTTGGGGTTTTTTTTTTTGCTGATTTTCCCCATCCATGCAGGACGAGGCATACCTAAATGCTTTCCAATGGCAGGTTGCTGAATCGGTGGGTCACAAGAAGCCGGTTGTACAGTGAGAGAACACAGCAGAGTCTTATAGATCTGTGCCTGAACTGAGACTGCTTCAGAGCCTCTTAAGGGAAGCACGCCATGGTTTGGAGCAAAGCACAGCTTTATTCTTTTATGGTCTATTGTGTCGTCTCCCTGCCCTTCACCAACAGCTGAGCTGCAGCCGGAGACTGCTATAACTTGGCACCCGCTAAGGTCTAAAAGGGGCACTGCACGATCCCGTCATTACACAGGTACCCGAGGACATCCATTTTAAGTATGGTTTACATGCAACTAGAGCAATGACTTTAAAAATACACTGTGAGGCAGGCATGGTTCTTTTGGGTCTGGCCACAGCGCAGCAAGGCTATCGGGCTGAGCAGCAAGGGATGCGTGAGAGGACCGACCAGAGCTTCACCCAGCCCGGGGTGTTAGAATCCTAAAGTGTCACGGATGGAAAGGCAGGATCTGGGCATCCACCTAATCCGCTCTATTAATAAAGGCCCTGGAGTGCTTGCTCGTATTCCCAGGGGTTGTTTAGTCTGCGGAAGATATGCAGAGCGAAAAGAAAAAAAATTCTGAGTGAGAGTGAGTCTATAAGTCTCTCTCTCTATATTGATTTTTCCTTTTTTTGTTTGGTAGTTTTGTCTCTTCCTTTTCAACTGAAATCAGCCATTATTGGCAGTGAGCTGCGAACCAGGAGAGCCAAATTTGATTCTCCATTGTGTCTCTGGGCAAGTCACCTTTACCCTCCATTGCGCCAGGGCACAAACCCTTAAGTTTCCATAAAGTGAAAAAACATTTTTTAGCCTGAGAGTTTTTGTGTGATCTTCAAAAAGTCAAGCTTCAGTCCAAGATGACATCCAGGATTTTCATGGTGGTCTGACCCATTTAATCTCAAAGAGGTATTCGCGATCTTGTTATTAGGACTTGCCAAAAAGAACTTAGTTTTATCCGAATTCAGTTTTAATTTAAATTGCGTAGTCCATTGTTCTACCTTAGTATGGACAGCACTGGTCGCCGTACATGAAGAAGGACACGGTACTACTCGAAAGGATCCAGAGAAGAGTGACTAAGATGGTTAAGGGGCTGGAGGAGCTGCCGTACAGCGAAAGATTAGAGAAACTGGGCCTCTTCTGAGAGGGGACATGATCGAAACATTCAAGGTACTGAAGGGGATAGACTTAGTAGATAAGGACAGGTTGTTCACCCTCTCCAAGGTAGGGAGAATGAGAGGGCACCGACTAAAGTTAAAAGGGGATAGATTCCATACAAATGTAAGGAAGTTCTTCTTCACCCAGAGAGTGGTAGAAAACTGGAAGGCTCTTCCGGGGATTCAGGACAAAGTTAGACAAATTCCTGCTGAACCAGAACGTACACAGGTAGGGCTGGTCTCAGTTAGGGTGCTGGTCTTAGACCAGAGGGCCACTGCGTGAGCGGAGTTCTGGGCATGATGGACCACTGATCTGACCCAGCAGTGGCAATTATGTTCTTATAAGTCAGTGAGGTTATGGTAAAAATAATTGTAATGCCATCCGTGTATACTGTATATATGATTTCAATTTTAAATTGGATAACATATTTCCCAATGATGCCATATAGACTTTGAAAAGTAAAGGGGAGAGTGGGGAGCCCTGTGGAACTCCACAGGGATTACACCAAGCCTGGGAGAAAGTTCCTTCACTGTAAACCTGGTATATACGGGGTTTTTTGTGGGGGTTTTTTTTCTAGGAAACCCGTAAATCAATTTAGTACCTGTCCAGAAATGCCAATGGAATCAAGGCATCTATACAATATGTCATGATCAACAAGGTGAAAGGCACTGCTCAGGTCCAACTGCAGTACCAATGCACTTTTTCCAGGGAAAACAGATGGAAAAGATGATCAGTCGTGGAAGCTAAAATTGTTTTGGTACTATGATTTGTACGAAAAGCAGACAGAGTTGTGTAGGATGTTGAACTTCTCTAAGTATTTCTTGAGATCGATGTTAACCAGTCCTTCCATTAATTTAAGAAAAAAATGGTATGTTGGCAATAGGTCTGTAGTTGGCAGTCAAGGAAACAGACTCCTTAGAATTTTTAATAACGGGAGTCTCACACCCCGCTAAGTGTAGATGCTTCCAACACATGTTTCAACTCTTGGCACCTCTTGAGCTGTCACCAAACTTGGATCGTTAAAAGGCCAACGCTTCGTTTTGGGCATCAATCAGAATGCTCATTTTAATACTGATGAGCTCATTGGGATGTATTTGCATATGATTATCGGAGGCTGCTACATACCACAGAAAAGACCAAAATCTGCTGTTTTGTGCATCGATAGCTGAAATACTTCAACGCTAAACCAGTTAAAACTGGCTTAGCGAAGATGGTTAAATGCACGATGAGTTTAGTGGATCCGGACCAGAAACTCTTAGCACTGTGAAACAGGAGCGTTCTGCTTCTGCCAGACATAGAGATAACATTGAAATTATTACAACCAAAAGGGCAAATAGTGGATTGAACATTCGCCGGCCTGATGCCTCTTGCTAGGTGAACACACGTGCTCTATTTCCTGACGTGATCTCTTTCTCCAGTTCTAGAAATCCTTATGGATATGACAGTTGAGCAATAAAACCCCAAATGAGCTCATACGGTGAGTCACCCCATTCAGTAGCAACATGTAGGCGTCTTTACCAGCATGGGGAATGTTCCAAAATTAGACTTGTGAGTAAATCCAATCAACTTTGTGCAGGGCCCAGAAAAAGGAGAATGGATTGAGACTTCTGGGGTTTGCTTCCATTGCGTTCAATGGAAGCAAAACCCGGATGTCTCAACCTGTCCTTTTTCTGGACAAAACCTCACGAAAAAGAATAGTTCTTGTACAAAGCAGGCCCAGGCTATAAACTTGTAGCCTTTTAACACAAAAGACACAAATAATGAAATGTTTTAAGAGCTCAGTGAGCTGGAACTTTGGACCAAAGCAATGCTCCTGTCTCATTAGTCACAAAATCCTCCCCCTTAGTTTGAAACATCAAATGTGTCTAATTTCTATTTTCTTATTTTGTGTACTAATTATACTTTTTTGTTCTGGTTTATTTTTCTTTTTTATATGTCCACCTTCATGCTCAGTTATAGTCTTTATCATGCCATGTAATTTAAACGCAGGTAAACAACCCCAAAACTTCGAAAGTTCCGCTTAACTTGAAAATTAGCCAGCGGCTCCTGTGGTTTTAAGAAATACCTTGCTCAACGGAGCTCCTCCATTTCACTTAGAGAGCAGAACATCCATTTGCCTTTAGACAATTTTTGTGTGGTACGAAGCAGAAATTTTAGTAGCGGGAGGATTTTCCTCTTGCCCCCTTCATTCGGCTCAATGCCCCTGGGAGAAACAAAATGAAGTACTTTTTCTGGAGCCTTATGGTGTGCAAATTCCACAAAATCTCATAAGTATTTGCTGACTTAATTTCCTTCAAGTTTGGCCCAGTTTGCAGCACAATCTACACAGAATTGCTGGAAAATCCATTGATTTGGCAAAACCCACAGCAGATTTCTGCCGACACTAAACGCCTACAGAAGAAAATTGGGCAGAAACCCACCTGGTTCACGTCCAAGTTGGTTTCTAATTGCATACAATGTACCATCCCTAAAATGAGCAAGACTTCAAAGTAAAACTTGGGGCTGGAGATGTGTAGAAAGTGAGAGAGCGCCTACTTCAGGACTCTTTCTAAAATTACACATCCCTCCCTTGTTTTGGCCTGCATTTTGCTGAGAAAAAATGAAAACCTCCAGGTCTCGTTTGTCTCTTAAAGAGCACAATGGCACAAGTCAAGTGGAAACCATCAAAACATCACAGTTGCTAGGAGACAAAAATCCTGATGCCGCGCTTGCCAGAGGAAAGCAGCCACAAAATTGTTTCTTGCTTCTTGCAAAGGTAGCTACTGTATTACAAGATAACCCAGAGCCAGGCACTGTCCTTCTCTTTCCCTTTTTCTTTGGTGGCTGCTTACGGGCAGCTGGCTGGTTGTTTTTTTTTGTGCTAGTGTAATGCAGTTCCTGGGACATAACGATGACCTATTTGAACTTGAAACTATTCCCCCTCCCCCTTTTTACGAAACCGTAGTGCAGCCCCGTCAACCTGTCCACCCCCATCTCTCCCTTGCCGCGATCCCCCCCCCCTGAACTACCGCAAACCGCACCAGGAGAGATTGGGCATCTCTCCTGCCACGATCGTTGCGGGGGGGGAGGGGAGGGGAGATGATTCTGTAACTGGTGTTGTTTTTCACAGACACCGGTTACAGAATCCAGCTTTTAGGTGAAGGACTGGCCCCTCTTTTGCCTAAAAGGTCTTGTTTTGGGCGTTTGGGTAATTTTTTGGTTGATAATGTGTTCTAAGTTTAGACGTAGTGGTGGTCGAGGCAATTAAACTGCTGAACGTAGAGGTAGGCCTTTCTCAAAAAAAACCCTCGTTTTGGACTTTTTTTTGGAGAATGGACATTTTCCCTGCTACTACTTTCAGCGTTTAGGGCCTTAGGCCAAAAGGGGACTTAGACTTTTATGCCCCTCCACGTATGTTAACCTATAACCCATTCTGAACTCTTTTGGGAGGATGAGAGGGATAGAAACACAAATAAGTAAGTGAGTGTACTGATCGAGCAATGCTATTGACTGTGCTGTAACTTCCTGGACAACTGATGCAACCTCCAACCTAGAACTGAATAGGTAAAGCCAGATTAACAAGTAACTTATATAACATAACTATTCTGGGTATATCCTTGATTTTGCTTATAGACTTTGATAGCACTGCACTTGGTGTTTGGTTTGCTTTTTTGTAAGCTTTGAGATTTTTTACATTTTTACTTTGGACGCTTTTATACGTAAAAAAAAAACTTGTGTGACCATTAATAAAATAGATGAGATGTCATATTTGACAGCTTCGGTGCTGTTTACATCTGCACTAAAACTGACGTTTATAATTTTATTTGTGGGGTGTTCTTCCCCCACTCCCCCAAGAAATTGTTGTTCTGACAGTATGAAAGTAGTGCTATGATGTTCATCCCACTAATAAAAGAACAAGAGGGCATTCGGAAAAGTTGATAGGAGACAGATTCAAAACGAATGCTAGGAAGTTCTTCTTTACCCAGCGTGTGGTGGACACCTGGAATGCGCTTCCAGAGGACGTAATAGGGCAGAGTACGGTACTGGGGTTCAAGAAAGGATTGGACAATTACCTACTGGAAAAGGGGATAGAGGGGTATAGATAGAAGATTACTGCACAGGTCCTGGACCTGCTGGGCCACCGCGTGAGCGGACTGCTGGGCACGATGGACCTCGGGTCTGACCCTGCAGAGGCATTTCTTATGTTCTTATGTTCTTATAAACTTAGAAATAATTCTATACTGATATCATCCATGTGTTTTATTGCGAGTCCTACAGGACTAAATTGATGGAACTTGACAGTTCCTTGCCCACATGGCTCCAGTATCAGGAGCCCAGTGTTTTATTTATTTTGTCCAAAGTACAAATTAAATTGATAAAATAAAAAAACAGAACAAAGATGCACTAATTCCAACCTGGTTTTACCTCTCTCCTAGCCTGTACACCTGATATGATGCTCCTCAGCCCCCACCCCTATCCTCTGATCCTTGCACAGCAAATCCCTCAACCCCAAATCCTCTTACTTAATTAACTTGCCGACTTCTGATGTCTAGGATGTGTGTGGTCTCTTTAAGTCATGTGTCTCTTGTAGGGTGAGTGACTTATCTCCATTCCTCATGCCTTGGAAGTATGATGACATACTGAACTGCAGTGGCACCTGTTTATGCTCAAGGAATAGAATTTAGAGACGCTCCCTCATGCATCAATACCTGGGCATGTTGACATCACCTGTATTAGGAATCTCTAAGGGACTTTCTGGCTGAGAGCTGCCTGGACTGTTGAACCAGTTGAACCAGTATTGTGAGATGTTGTTTCTCTGCTACGGAGCTCAGTGTATCCTGGGGCAAAGTAGATTACCCTTATCAAAACAGGAAAAAGAAGAAAAAAATGTTATAAGCATCATTTACTTACTGAAGAAGAAACCCAGATTAGCATATCAGGAGGTTGAGATGCGGCAGAAATTCCAGCCTCCATTGGGGATGTTTAAAGAGGCAGATGGAATTATATTGAATGCTCCAGAAAGCATTAAAAAGAGATGGAAAGAATAAAGGGAAAATCTATACCAAAAAAGGCAATGACCATAACATTGGGGAGACTGAGGCTGAAAAAGAACCAGATATTTTAAAAGAAGTAGCAGCAATTAAAGCTTTATCAAAAAAACAACTCGACGGTATCCCAATTGAATTAATCAAAGGCTCAGAAGGTGCTATGATGGCCCTCACGCGACGGTGTCAACAGATTTGGAAGGAGAAAACATGGCCAAGTGATTTGGAGAAGATCACGGTTCATACCTAGACCGAAGAAAGGCGACGCCAAGGACTGCAACAACTACAGAATGATTATCTTTGCCCATGAAGGAGCTAGCCAGTAACACTTCTGGAGGACAGTTTTATACTTTTCCCTCACAGAATCCTAGTATACCTGGTTTATAGACATATAGAAGGTAATTTGTCACCTAAAATTAGACATCAGGAAGATGCATTCTAAGCATCTCCTCTCTCTTACCTCTACCATCCAGTATCTCCTCTTTTTCTCACCCTTTCCATTCTGCATCTTCTCTTTCTCCCTCCCTCTCTCTCTCCTCTTCTATCCAATACCTCCTATTTCTCCCCAGCCTTCCACACAGTGTTTCCCTTCTCTACCCCCATCCGTCCAGCATCTCACACTTTTCATCCAATGTGTCTCGTCTCCCCCCTTCAATCCAGCATCTCTCTTCTCTTTCCCCCTTCCATCCAGTGTCTCCCCTCTCCCTCTTCCATCCAGCATCTCTGCTCCACTTTCCATCCAGTGTGTCCTCTCTTTCCCCCCCTTCAATCCACCATCTCTTTTCTCCCTCTCACATTTATAGTGTCTCTTCTTTCTCTCACCTTCCTTCCTGAATCTCTCTTCTCTCACCCACAGCAGGAAAAAAATCAAACGAAAATATGTTCGGGTCACAGCCTTCACATGCTCCACAGCCAGTTCAGTGAGTCCAGCCCCCTCCGAACGAGGAAGTTGATGTCTGAGCAGGTGGATCAACATCACTCTGTGACCGTGGCTCCACTGGGCTTTCTTTGTCTTTTGCTGCTATTGCAGGGCTCAAGAAGCACCAGCAGTAGTGGTGCAGGTGGGAATGGGAGGGAGGTGTGGTAGATTAGCTGCCCCTGGCCACCTATGCACGCACTGCTTATCTCCTAAGTGGATTGAAAGGTTAAGGGACTATGAATTTTTAAAGCTGGAAAATAATCTTGGTAGTTGGTAAAATTGATGTCTAAGCTGTGGAGGGGGGTGGGGGGTTGACCTGTAGAGTGACACAGCACATCTAGGAGGAGTGAAAAACAGCGGGCACTGTCCTGGTGCCAGGCACTGCATGGAGCAGCCCTGCATTTGTCTTCTCTTCCCTGCCCACTTGATTACTCAAGCAGAGGGAAACTAGGAACACGTGTGTCTATTTACAAAGCACAGCGTCAAGAGGGAGAAGTGGACGTGGCCACCTCTTCCTCACCACCTACCAGAGACCAGTGGCACCACCTGACCCTCCTGCCTGCCTGACTTCGCAGCAGAAGAAAACAGACATGGGCAATTTGATCTGCAATAATCTCCACAACGGCAAACAGAAGAGCAGATTGGATGAACAATCCTTGGAACGATTTAAAACAGGGGTGTACAACCTACGGCCCAAAGGCCGCATGCAGCCCCATGAAGTATTTTATGCGGCCCCGGTCGAGGGCGATGCAGTGTTTTTCTCTGCTGCCCCTGGGTGTTTACCGTCTTGCCGGCTCCCTCCTCTGTCTTGCTGCAGCGTTTGCGCGGCCCCAGAATCATTTTTTTGGGGGGGGGCCAATGCGTTGGTTGGACATCCCTGGTCTAAATTAAATATCTAAGTGGGCTGCTAAAGTATTAGGTACAATTTGGATGTTCCAAGTTCTGTGCTTATATTTCTGTCTAATAAATGCATGCATAATTTGAAAGCATCTAGTCAGGTGTTTGAGACTCGGTGTACTTCGTGTAGCTGAATATTGACCTCAGAGTTTCTAGTGGGTGATAAATAGAAGTCGCTCTGTTCTCTGAACATACTGTTCCCTTCACAGAACATGAGTAACGGAGTCCTCCAGCTCGAGCTCCAAAGCACAGGGACTCCTCCTTTCAAAGTTGATCCAGGGCCCTCTTTACTCTTCCTGCTTTCACATCCATGTTCTTCCAGCTTCTGGACTCTGTAGGCTCCCCAAATAGCTTTAACTCCTTCCTTGCTCGTTCTCCAGACTCTTTGAAGCCACTGTGTAAGCAAAATCTCCCTGAGCCAACAGGGACAGTGGGATAACTAACATGCCAAACGTCTCTGCAATCTCAGCCCTTGAATTCTCAGTCATCCTGACTGACAGGGCTTCATTCCAGTTGTCGAGTCACCGCGACCTCGACAGGGCAGATTGTCAAAACTAGACTCTCTCTCCGATCTTCAGCTCCTCTCCCAGAGAGGTACAACCCCCTCCCAAATAAAACCAGGCATGGAGAAAGTTATTGGCACTGGCACCCCCCCCCCTAAAAAAAAAAGCAAAGACATATTAAGTAACTTGCACTGTGCAGCAGTTACTAACCGTGGCAATTCTGTCACCTAGACTGGATGGACCCATCAGTATTTCACTGCCATCATCCACCATGTTACTCTATTATATATTTATTTTAAAATTTTTATCCCACCTGACACCTAGGAGACGAGAGTGTGGTGCAGTGGTTAGAGCACCCTAAGGTTGTGGGTTTAGACCCCAAACTACTCCTTGTGACCCTCAGTAAGTCACTTAATCTTCCGCTGCCCCAGGTACATTAGGCAGATAGTAAGCCCACTGGGACAGGTAGGGAAAAAATTTGAAGTACCTGAATGTAAATTGCTTTGAATGTGGTTGTAAAACTATAAAAAGGTGGTACACTCCTCCCTCAATATTTGCGGGGGTTAGGGGCAGAGCCAGCCTGCGAATATTGAAAACTCGCGACCAACTTTTGGGCCGACTCTGACCCACCCCTGCCTCCCCCCAGCATCCCACACCTTACTTGGTGGTCTAGCGGTCTTTTGGGGCAGGAGCGATCTTCCTATGCTCCTGCCCTCTGCAGATCACTCATCCAAAATGGCTGCCGTGATTTCCCATAGTCTCACGACTATGACGGGAACTCACGACAGCCACAGGGCAGGAGCGTAGGAAGATCGCTCCTGCCCCAAAAGACCGCTAGACCACCAGGCAAGGTCTGGGGAGGCGGAAGGGAGGTGGAGGTGATTCCAGTTGTAGGAAATTGCGAATAATCGAAATCGCAAGTCCTAAAACTGCGAATTGGGAGGGGGAAGTGTATACAAGTCCCAATCCCTAATACATATATAATTTATTCCTAGGACAGAGAACAATAACAGTTCTTCACATTACCAAGTAACATACGAGTATCTTCTTATATTCTGTACCCTTCTCCTCCACTGCCAATTCGAGACTTTGTTCCTTTCATCTAGCTGTCCTCTGTCTGGAATAAATGACCTGAGTTTGTCCGCCAAGCCCCTTCCCTTACCTCGTTTAAAAGCAGACTGAAAACCCACCTTTTTTGATAAAGCCTTCAATCCATAAACCTACTCCCCATTGCCCACCAATCTAACCAGCAGATTAACCCTTCCCCTTAACTCTGTCCATGACATCCTGTTTGGTCTGTCTTGTCTGTTTTAGATTGTAAGCTCTTTGGAGCAGGGACTGTCTTCTTTGTGAATCTGTACAACGCTGCTTATGTCTGGTAGCACTATAGAACTAATAAACCTAAACCTTCCTGTTAGTGTTAACGTAATAGGAGTATCCATGGCGTCCTATTTGTCTGTCTTGTCTATTTAGATTGTAAGTTCTTTCAAGCAGGGATTCTGTACAGCACTACATACGTCTGGTAGCGCTATAGAAAGAATTCGTAGTAGTTACATAGAGAACTAATCCACAGAACAACAATTCATCCCTCCCACCTTGATAAATTATGAGCGGTTCTTTGAAACTCTCCACATTTCTTGGCCAGAGATGACCTACTTCAGCAACAAAGCTCCTTCGTAAATAAATGAGTTTTGAGCAGTCGATGAAATTGTTCCATATTCTTACATAAATGTACATTGCGCAATCTGACTCCTTCCCCGATGAGAGCGTCTTTGTAGTGGTACAGCAGCTGCTTCTGCACCCTGAGGTTGTGGGATCGAATCCCAGCGTTGCTCCTTGTGACCCTGGGCAAGTCACTTAATCCAAGTACAAAATAAGTACATTGAATGTGTGTAACCACAAGTCCCTTAACCAGGCCTAGTCTAATCCCCATATCAAATCTTGTGCCTTCCATCTGAGCTCCTACCCCCCACTGCCTGGATCTGTAGCTAGGTGCTTACGACCTGGATTGGCCACTGCTGGAAACAGGAAACTGGGCTAGGTGGACCATCGGTTTGACTCAGTATGGCTGTTCTTCTAATGTGTCAGGCTCCCTTTGAAGTTGTGCATTCTGGAATTTGATTTTATTTATTGGGTTTTTTAGCCTGTCCTCCTAAAGGAGCTCAGAATGGGTTACAAATCAGGTACTCAAGGATTTTCCCTATCCCAGTGGGCTCACAGTCTAATGCACCTGGGGCAAGTGGAGGATTAAGTGACTTGCCCAAGGTCACAAGGATCAGCACGGGGTTTGAACCCACAACCTAAGGGGGCTGAGGCCGTAGCTCTAACCACTACAAATATACAAACGAACACTCCACCAATATATACATAAATGCAATAGACGTCACAGTGCTTGTTCAGAGCAAAAGAAAAAGTCTCAGGTTATGGTGAACCACTTAGCATAGGAGGAGGTTATTACGGAACCCACCATTCTAGGATTCAAAAGCAAATTAGATGCACATCTCCTTACGAGAGGCATATGGGTGACTAAAACTACATCAGGTGTACACCTGACTGGGCCTCCGCATGTGCGGATCACTGGACTTGATGGACCATGGGTCTGATCCAGAGAGGGCAGTTCTTATGTTCTACCTTTCCACATCATAGGCCTAAAAATCTTTTGTGAAATGAACAAGTAAACAGCACAGGGGAAACACGTAAATAAAAAGGTCCCACTCAGCAAGGCCGACGATCGTTTTGTGGCATTACACCACTTCTTTCAGGGCCAACAAACCTTCACAAAAAGCAGACCTACAACAAATAGTTTACCACCACTATAGGGCAGTTGAAAATTACACAAGGCACAAAAATCCAGCAAAGCAAACCACCATTTACTTACTATTCTGCAGTTTCTTCCTCTGTTTGCTAACAGTGAAAATCATGGCGCCATGGCGTCCTAAAGAGCTCCACGGAGACCAACTAACCTCTGATTGGTCCAGGGAGACGCTGACTAACCAGTTGTGGCATAGGAAACCACTACGCTACACACTTCTCCACACAATTAACAGAATAACGTCTAAGGCAGAGATAGGCAATTCCGGTCCTCGAATAAATAAGCATGCATATTTCTTGTGGATGTCCTGAAAACCTGAGGGGTAGGCAATTCCGGTCCTCAAGAGCCACAGGCAGGTCAGGTTTTCAGGATATCCACAATAAATCCATCTCATACATATTCATTGTGCATATCCTGAAACCCTGACCTGCCTGTGGCTCTTGAGGACTGGAACTGCCCACCCCTCAGGTTTTCAGGACATCCACAAGAAATATGCATGCAAAAGATTTGCATCTGAAGGAGGCAGTGCATGCAAATCCCATCTCAAACATATTCATTGCAGCTGTTAATTGGAGTTAACCCTTTCAGGACCAAGGGACCTATTTGTCCCATAACTTTAAAATCCTATCCATTTTGATTGGGATAGTCTACAGTTCTAAATTTGATATGTACGGATTCCATATGATACTGCCTTTATGTAAACAAACTGGTTCCGACATTCATTCATTAGCGTCGTTGCCAGATTGACGAGAAGATTCACTTGCCACACTGTCCATAAGCCAGAAGTGTGATTTAAAAAAAAAAAAAATAATGATATTTCACAAAAAAAAATCAATTTTTTGGCATCTGCAAGCCCTTTTTACCATAAAAATGTCGTCAAAACCACAAAAATTGGCCTACGAGCCTTATGGTCCTGAAAGGGTTAAGCCGTGACACAACTGACCTTATCCTAAGAATAGCACAGGCAACTTATTGAATTTTGAGGGGGATATTGTACAAATTATGGCCCTCTTTTACTAAGCCGCAATAGAGGTTTTTACCGCGGCCTAAGGCACTAAATACTCTGACGCCACTCCGACACTCATAGGAATTGTATGAGCGTTGGAGCAGCTTCAGAACATTTAACGCTCTAGGCCGCGGTACAAACCTCTATCGCGGCTTAGTAAAAGAGGGGAGTATAAATATTTGTTATTATTAGATGTAACCATTCCTAGGGCACCTAGTGGCCTCCGCCATATAGGTTTCCATCACTCCATTAAACAGAAGACTTTTCCAAGTCCTTTACCCTCTCTTATCTAATCTAATCCTTAGGTTTGTATACCGCATCATCTCCACGTTCGTAGAGCTCGACGCGGTTTATAGTAGGAGAAATAGGAAGGAACTACAACAGAGGGTTAGAGGTAGAAGTGTGAAGAAAATTTAGAGGACTTGGGATGCCAAGATAGAAGAGTTTCCTTGATTCCTAAGTTGGAGGGAGACTTACATTTTTTTGAGAAAAGCCAGGTTTTCAAATGTTTGCGGAAAACTTGGAGAGAGCTCAAGTTCCGAAGAGGGGAGGTAAGGTTGTTCCAGAGCTCAGTGATTTTGAAGTGGAGGGAGGTCCCTAGCTTTCCTGTGTGGGAAATGCCTTTTAGCGAGGGGAAGGATAGTTTTAATTTGTGGGAGGATCTGGTGGTATTAGGGTTTGAGGAATTCCAAGAAAGAGGGATAAAGGGAGGGAGGATACCATATAGGATTTTGAAAGTTAAACAGGCGCATTTATAGTGGACCCTGGCGATTATCGGAAGCCAGTGGAGCTTGGCCAGGAGCGGGGAGACATGGTCAAATTTACTTTTAGCGAAGATGAGCTTGGCCGCGGCATTCTGAATCCGTTGGAGTCTGTGGAGGTTTTTCTTAGTTAGGCTTAAGTAGATAGAGTTGCAATAGTCCAATCTGGAGAGGATGATGGATTGGACAAGGAGGGTAAAATGTTTTTGATGGAAGCAGGATCTAATTTTCTTCAGCATGTGAAGGCTGAAAAATCATTTTTTTACCAAGGATTGGAGGTGGTCATTGAAGGACAATGTGGAATCAATGATGATGCCCAAGACCTTGCTCGAAAACTCAAGCTGCAGAGAGGAGCCAGAGGGTAGTGGGATGGAGGTGGGTAGGTGATCTAGTTTTGGACCGAGCCAAAGAAGTCTTGTTTTGGACTCATTCAATTTCATTTGCACAGTGTGGGCCCAGGATTGTAGGTTCATTATACAAGAGGATATGTTCTTAGACAGGTCGGTGAGGTTCGAATCGGTCTCGAGGAGGACGAGGATATCGTCTGCATAAGTGTAAATTGTTTCAAGGGGGGATAGGTGGAGGAGTTTTAGGGAGGACATATAGATGTTGAAAAGGATAGGGGATAGTGGAGAGCCTTGCGGGACTCCACAATTCGGTTTCCAGGGGGAGGATGAGGTGCCATTCATGTTAACAATGTAAGAACGAGAGCGGAGGAATTTAGAGAACCAACCTAGGACTGTGGAGTTGATACCTATCTCAGAGAGTTGGTAATCATGAATATCATGGTGAACAACGTCGAAAGCAGCGGAAAGGTCAAATTGTAGGAGGACGGCGAACTTGTTTCGAGAGTGAAGTTGTTGAACCCTTGAAATCAGGGAAGACAGTAGGGATTCGGTGCTGAAGTTAGGACGAAAGCCATATTGATAGGGTAAAAGAATAGAGAATTTCTCTAAGTATGATGAGAGTTGGGAAGAAATGATGGACTCTAGCATCTTGGTTAGGAGAGGGATATTTGCAATTGGGCGATAGCTGGATGGTATGGAAGGGTCTCCCTTCAGAGCCCACCAAAAGGCAAAATGACAAAGGATCCACTTCCTACCTTATAACTGTTATGTTCCTTGAAAGCGCCTACAGGATTCCTATATGTATTTATGCACTGCCATCTACTGGCAGATGAAATGATTACCCTTCTTACATATTCCCATAGGGATGTACACTTGGTGTGTGGTTTTTATTCAAAATATTTCATAAAATTGACTTGGGGGCATTAAAAATTTTTACATGCATTTATCAGATTTACTTATATTAATTTCTGAAACAAACTGAAAAATATGTCTGAAACTTAGCTAAAATCACTCTCCTCCATTGAGACTTCTTTTAACTGTTAGCTGTGCTCTAAAATGATGTTATGGTAAACCCTGAAACAGTCTTTTGCAATTAGGTGCTCACATTTTCACCTGCCATAGAGCTGGCGTAAGTGGTGATGTTTAAATCTTGGTGCTTAAATGCTGCCAATGTTCTATAATGCAGTGGTTCTTAAACCTGTCCTGGGGGACCCCCAGCCAGTCAGGTGTTCAAGATATCCCTAATACATATGTAGGGTTAAACAGCTCTGGGAATTTGGTTCAGTGAACCACCGACAATGTAGCCTTCAGAGTGGGTTTGGATTATTCTCCTAAGCTAATAGCTAGATTAGTAGCAGTTAAATGTTAGGTAGAATTGATTATTAAGCAGTATGGAGTCTGACGGGGGTTTTATAGGGTTATTTAAAATTTGATTTTAACATGGGTGTGTTTGTGTATTGTAGTGGGCGTCTCTTCCTGAAGAAGCCAAAAACAGTGAAACTCGAGTCGGGGGAAGTCCTTGAGTTTGTGTGTTGCAGTCCAGGTGGCAAGTCCAGGTGGCAAGTCAAGCCGTGAACTTGAACAACCATGGGGCATAATAAAAAAAATACATCTAAGTCCGTTTAGGGCCTAAGTTGCTAGTCGCCCAAAGTTGGACATGTCCAAAGTCCATTCTCGAAAAATACGTCTCCAGTCATGTACAACTTCCTGTTTCCACCTGGGTGGACTGCGGCAGACGGAAGGCAGGAGGGGAAGCCAAGGACAACACTGCCGAATTGCTGGCATGATGGCGACATTGGACCGGCGCGGGAGGGAGGACGCGCTGGGCTCTGGGGAAGTTCGGGAACATTGCCGCGGGCCACATAAAAAGGCCAGGTGGGCTGGATTTCAGCTTGCGCTTGAAACATGTGGTCTAGGCAGTCTCATTAAACTTTCGGTTATATTTGCAGTACGACTAAATCTAGGTCAACCCATGTCCTAAAACGCCCTTTTCAGCTCTGGGCGTACAGCGGCACAGAAAAGGGCTAAGTTGTTTTTAGATAAATTTAAAACCCGTTTCAATTATCGGCACTTGAACGACCTGCCTTTAAGATCGTCCAAGTGCCGATGTGGGTGGGATTTTAGATGTATTTCTGTTTCGATTATGAGCCCCAATGTGTATAGATGGTGATAAAAAGACTTTAAAAGTGTAACAATGGGACATTGATGTGGCCATGATAGTCCCTGTGCCATTTTGGCTATGGGTCTCAGCACATCATTTTTTTTTTTTTCAAGATATTATTTTGAATGAGGAGTAGATGAGTATGTTTTGGTCGAAAGTTTCTCTACACAAGCCGTGATTTTCTAGTGTACTCCTAGTGTGAATGATTTGCATGCCTGTCACCTCTTTATTTGCAAATCTGCCTCATGCATATTCATTAGGGATAGCTTGAAAACCCAACTGGATAAGTTTAAGAATCACTGTTATAATGCATTAGGTGGTCAAATTTGCTGTGCCTAGATTTGCTGTACTGGCGGTTTGAAGACTTAGAAGTTACCACGTTTCAGCAGCGAATCTTCAGCTGCATGTCACGACAGAAACTTTTTCCAGCATGAATTTGTTACAGGAACCTGTTTAGAGTATCTGTAGTCGGGTCCCCTGAAGCAGGGATTGAAACGGGGCCACGTTGGGACCCCCCTAATCCTGCTTACAAGTTAAGTAAAAAATTTTTAGAATTTGCCACAGGTGCAGTGACATTTGCAATTTTAAAGGCAGTACCTTGTTTGGACATCTTTTTGAAGTTTTTAGAGATGATTTTTTCATACATACCTTTGAAGGAAGTGATCAAAGATTTTTCATAAAAGGACTATGACTGGAAGGTAAACTCTTTCTTCAAGGTGGGTCTCATAACCGTCCCTTCAGAGTTTCGTATCTCTGAGCTTTTTTATAAATTTGTTTGATCACCCTTCATAGGTTAGTTATCTATACAGGCCAGTTCTCTTCGGTGTTTATCATAGTTTTTCTGGCTTTGTGTCTATTAACTTTATATCCCTGAATGCACCTTAGTGCCTAGATTTTGGGCAGCTGATCTTTAGCGACTTGCCTCCTTTAGCGACTTGCCAGACACCAGGTCCCGCCCCAGCCTAGTCCTGCTCTGTCTCCAGCTCCGTCCCACACCCCGCCTCCACAAGAAACTCCCTCAAGCTCAGGACATCAACGCAATGACATCTTGCGCATGCATGCATGATTTTGATGTCATCGCGTCAATGTCCGTGCATGCACAGATGCCCTCCAGACACGGCCCTGAGGTCGGGGACTTCCAAAACCAGGACAAACCGCCGGGTTTTGGAAATCCCTCCGGGCTACCCAGAGAACATGTCTGGTAACCCTACCCTTAGTACCTCCTCTTAAGCATGCAGAAAGTGCATCAGCAGTCTTAACAGATAGCAGGTAGCACCAATGCATGTGCACGCTGTCACAGCCAGCTGCACTTGCAACCAGCCTGGGTCACACCCAGCTCCCACCTCTGCCTGCATTAGGAAGCTCCTGCAGGTTTTGCTACTTTGCTGCTGGTTTTAATCTGCACGAGACATTACACAGCTATTGGACTGGATCTAATATTTATAGACTGCAACTCTACAAATCAAAATGGTTAACACTATGTACATACAGAATTAAAATCCACTGTTTACGTCTGAACAACATAAAGTCAAATTAACAAGTAATTCAGCTCAGTAAAAGAACATTTTAATTAATTAATTATGTTATGTTACGGTATTTTATTTTTGTTAGATTGCGAACCGTTCAGATGGCTGTGCCGCTGGGTGGGTTTACATATATACATGTACTTCTTTTGTACCCAGGGCAATGGAGGATTAAGTCACAAGGAGCAGTGCTGGGATTTGATCCCACAACCTCAGGGTACTGAAACAGTAGCTCTACCACTAAGAACATAAAAATAGCCTTATTAGGTCAGCCCAAAGGTCCATCTAACCCAGAAGCCCATCTTCACAATGGCCAATCCAGGACACTAGTACCTGGCAAAAACCCAGAGTAGCAACATTCCATGCAGAATCCCAAAGAGTAGCAACATTCCATGCAGAATCCCAAAGAGTAGCAACATTCCATGCTACCGATCCAGGTCAAGCAGTGGCTCCCCCCATGTCTGTCTCAATAACAAACTATGGACTTTTCCTCCAGGAACTTGTCCAAAGCTTTCTTAAAGCCAGCTACGCTATCCGCTCTTACCACAACCTCTGGCAATTCATTCCAGAGCTTAACTATTCTCTGAATGAAAAAATATTTCCTCCTATTGGTTTTAAAAGTATTTCCCTGTAACTTCATCGAGTGTCCCCTCGTCTTTGTCATTTTTTTGAATGGAGCGAAAAATCGATCCCCTTGTACCCGTTCTACTCCACTCGGGATTTTGTAGACTTCAATCCTATCTTCCCTCTTTTTCCAGGCTTAAGAGCCCTAAGGAATTCCATCCCCTTTATCATCTTGGTCGCTCTTCTTTGAACCTTTTCTAGTGCCGCTATATCTTTCTAGCAATAAGGAGACTAAAACAGGCCAAAATAAACTTGAAAACTTTTATTTTATTTACAATCTGCTTTAAACCAAAGTAGCTAAATGTTATTAATATACTGCTGGTTACATTTCTATAATACAACAGACTAAGTCCACTCTGAAACTATGACCAGTTTCAAACTGGCATGGGAACAGAGACCTGCCCAGAGAGGCCTTCTTTTGGATGGAGTTCCTCCTTCCTATACAGTACTCCCCCGAAATTAGCAGGTGTTCCATTCCAGGAACACCCACAAATTTTGAAAAACCGCAAATGCGGTTTAGGAGCTGATCGAAGGCAGAAGAGGGCATCAGGGGCGCCGGCGAGTGCTGAAAATCATTCTTGCCATTTCCCGACTGCCTCTTCCTGGTACTAAAGTCAGGCTACACCAATCAGGAGCTGCTGTGACGCGCCAGATAGCATGTCAAAGCAGCTCCTGATTGGTGTAGCCTGACTTTAGTGCCAGGAAGAGGCGGTCGGGAAAATACTGAGTCCGCAATTTGCGAACCACGAAGTCACAGGGGTTTACTGTATTTACTTTAAGGATGCAGCAACTAACAATGATTTCTGAGTTGAGATTGCAAACCTACCGAGACAATACCAGCCTATGAACACCTGCAAACATCTGGCAGAGGCTGTCTGTCCCGTTAATATACAGGGTATCCTATAGGAGACTGGGAGCCCGGGAGAAGCTGTCTCTCTCTTTCTCAGCGTACCTTGTGGATACCACCTGGATTGTAGTAGGATTGGCCGTTTGGTGGAGGATGGGCAGGGGAGGGCTTCAATGGCTGGGAGGGTGTAGATGGGCTGGAGTAAGTCTTAACTGAGATTTCGGCAGTTGGAACCCAAGCACAGTACCGGGTAAAGCTTTGGATTCTTGCCCAGAAATAGCTAAGAAGAAAAAATAATAAAAAAAAAAATTTAAATTGAATCAGGTTGGATGGACCATTCGGGTCTTTATCTGCCGTCATCTACTATGTTACTATGTTACTTTTTGTTAGTGGGTTCACTGGGGAGGGGGAGCCAGTGGGGAAAAAAAATTCCAACTCCCACTTTTTTGATTTCATTGGGATGCAATAAACTCAGCCCAAGCCACCCCACTCTGCTGTGTGAGGATCTCCACCATGGTGGGGTTTGGAAACCTTGCCACCTGGTCCTAATTCACCCCAGGGCAGATATCTCAATGGTACTTCTCTCTCATGCATTAGTACCGTGAACCTTTTATTTTAGAAGCACATGCATGTTGCAGAGAATCTCTCTTAAATTTCGCAGTCTTCTGTTTGATTCTACACAAGCCTTTCTGACTGTATCTGTGCCCTATTGAAAATCCATAGCTTTAGGTGTTATGTGCTAAAGCAGCCAGCAGAGGGAGATATAACACATCCTGTGTGAAGCATGCACTTTATCAGCACTATTTTCTCTTATTTTCTTTGGTGTTCTGCCACCCAAAATACATTAGTGAATCAGAATTTCCCATTTTCTGCACACCATAAGGGTAATTCTATGACTAAACACCTGCATTTACATGCTACTTGCACACGTTAATGTACAGAACATAAGACTAAACATACTGAGTCAGACCAATGGTCCAAATAGTCCAGTATCCTGATGCCAACCCAGGTCACAAATACCTGGCGGAATCCCAAATAGTGGCAACATTCCATGCTACCGATTCCAGGACAAGCAGTGGCTTCCCCCGTGTCTTTCTCAATAACAGACTATGGACTTTTCCTCCAGGAACTTGTCCAAACCCTTCTTAAAACCAGCAACGCTATCCGCTTTTACCACAACCTCTGGCAACACATTTCAGAGTTTAACTATTCTCAGAGTGAAAAAATATTTCCTCCTATTGGTTTTAAAAGTGTTTCCCTGTAATTTCATAGAGTGTCCCTAGACTTTGTCATTTTTGATGGAGTAAAAAATTGATTCACACATCTCCTCCAACCAAATATTAATTAATTTATTTATTAAAAAATTTACATACCGCATAATCATATACATAAAATCTTGTTTCCCTGCAATTAACACATATAACATAGACATGTCTAAATAACATCATTAATCGTCTCTGTTATAAACAGGAATAGAGCACAAATTCAATCAATTAAACTTTAAATCATACATTGCTGTCAAAAGAGTTCTAAAAGGCAGTTATCAACTGAAATATACCTTAGCATCAAGTTTCAAGTTTATTAGGATTTTCTATACCGCCTATCAAGGTTATCTAAGCGGTTTTTACAATCAGGTACTCAAGCCATTTTCCCTATCTGTCCCGGTGGGCTCACAATTTATCTAATGTACCTGGGGCTAGGAGGACTAAGTGACTAAGGGTCACAAGGAGCAGCGTGGGGTTTGAACCCACAACCCCAGGGCATTGGCAAATAATTGAGTTCTTAAAATTCATCCTCCCCACACAAAACCGTATCTGACAACACTAACTTGATTTGTCATTATGGGACTCTTAGAAAGGCAGTGAAAACTTTTTTTTATTGAATGAGTTTTTATGAACTTGAATTTAATGTTGTTATTACGCACTCTGATGCTTGTTGAGGATTTATGTTCTTGTTTTAGAAATTCTGTTATCTCCCTGTTTTTTGTCCAGTGATTTTATTTTGTTATCCACACCGAACCAAAAGAAGATAGTTGTGGAATAGAAGAACCAAGAGCAGATAAGAAATTTTTGCTGTTGTAGGTGGTCAATAATACCTAACAGAGTTTCATTAAAGGGTCTCAAAAACCGAGCTCCACGTACACAGCATGTCAGAGACATAACCTTTACCCCCTTTTACTAAACCGGTATAGCAGTTATTAATGCAGCGAGCTGCGCTGACTGGGCCACGCTGCTCTCGGACGCTCATAGGAATGCTATAGGGTCCTTTTACTAAGGCGCGCTAACTGATTTAGCATATGCTAATCGTTTTAGCGTGTGTTAAACGCTAAGGCGCCCATAGAATATAATGGATGCCTTAGCATTTAGTGTGTGGGCTAAATCGGTTATTACGCCTTAGTAAAAAGGACCTCTGTGAACATAGGGAGCTGTGTGAAGCATTCAGCTTGGCTCCCAGCGCTAAAAAAACACGATGGCGGTTTAGTAAAAGGGGGTGAGATCAGTGCGCAGTGGCTGTTAAGAGTCTGGAACCATTTGAAAGCTTCTCGGAGAGATGGGTGGACTGTGACAGTTGTTTTCCTACCTCTTTGATTGATTTTTGATCCGAGAGATTGTGAAACATTTTTTGAGTCCCCTTAAAGCCCGATTTGCAGCCTCCCTGCTTCACTTGATTATATTGACGTCATAGCACTTTACCACTAACACAGGTACATTTAATTTATTTTCTTGCTTGGATGTGTCAGGCATCTCTCCATTTCTGCTCAGGGTGAAGCACGGAACATAAGAGTAAAAAGCTGAATGATAAAGTATTATAACGGATGACAGAGATCAAATAGCATGGTAAATAGTGCATTTTGGGCTGAGACAGAAAAAACTCTCTCTTTCCCCCCCCCAGCCATCTCTGTCTCCTTCAGGCTACTCTACCACTGAGAGGCCCTCCGGGCCTACTTTAAGAATTCATGGTGATGAGGTCATCTCTTCAAGGGCAGAAACAAAGCCCTCTCATTCCTACCCAGTTCCACTGCTCAGTTTATTTGTAGCATTTATAATCGCTTTGTACCAAAGCGGCTCACAATTCAACATACATAGCTTTAGACAATTTACAACAACACATATTGCAGAGGGCAAAATGAATGGTACCGGACTCCAATCATCTTAACAATGAAACATATGTATTATAGAGATGCATAGCATTAGATGATCCCCAAAAACATAAAGGTGCCAGTCATGGCGTTCCATAGAACTGGCCCAGCAGTAGAGAAACAGGATTTTTTTTTACTTTGCACATATCGGACACAGTTCAATTTCCCTGTATCATGTAATCATAAGATCATAAGAAGTGCCTCTGCTGGGTCAGACCAGAGGTCCATCGTACCCAGCAGTCCGCTCATGCGGCGACCCAACAGGTCCAGGACCTGTGTAGTAGTCCTCTATCTATACCCCTCTATCCCCTTTTCTTCAGAAAATTATCCAATTCCTTCTTAAACCCTAATACCGTACTCTGTCTTATCACGCCCTCCGGAAGCTCATTCCAGGTGCCCACCACCTGCTGGGTGAAGAAAAACTTCCTAGCATTGGTAATGAAACGGTTTTCAGATCTCAGTGCTCTTGATGGTCTATACAACAGTAGGCATTTAGCCAAATAATTAGGAAAGGTATTGTAGACACCCTGTTGGACAAGTTTTAAGATCTTAAATTGAACACGAAAAAATATCGGTAACCAAAGTAATTTATGGGTGAAATATATTGAAATGGCAACTGATACTTCCAGGACCTAGCGGCCATTTTGAGATTATTTCTGCTTATTTCAATTTCCTGCCACTGGGGTGTTCTGGGGGCAGACTCAGTACTTAGCTGGTTAAATGCCAATATTCAATAGTTAACCAGCTTATAACTGCATGAAAGGACCACATAAAACACAACCCTATCTTTATGTGGTTCTACTTAAGTCAGTTAAGGGCTGCATATTGTACTTAACTGGCTATGTTTAGTTGGCTGCTTATGCCGGGCATAACATTGACCACTATCAGCTGAATATCTACCCCGCAATTTGTAGAATACTGTAAGCTTTAAGGTGATGCATTTAAACTTATTGACATGGCACAAGGGGTTGCAATTAGAAGGTATGTTAAATGGCACTGAATATTACCAGATGGGTCATTTGGCCTTTATCTACCATCATGTTTCTATAACCATAAAGGTCTATGACCTCACAATACAGGTATAAAGAGCCTTAGCCTATAGGAAGAGGAGATGCAAATGTTAAGAGCCTTAGCCAATAGGGAGAGGAGATGCAAATGTTAAGAGTCTTAGACAATAGGGAGAGGAGGAGATAGTGGATGCTGTGGATGGGTCATTTGACATTTATCTGCCATCATGTTTCTATAACCATAAAGCTCTATGACCTCACAATACAGGTATAAAGAGCCTTAGCCTATAGGAAGAGGAGATGCAAATGTTAAGAGCCTTAGCCAATAGGGAGAGGAGATGCAAATGTTAAGAGCCTTAACCGATAGGGAGAGGAGGAGAAAGTGGATGAGCCATTTGGCCTTTATCTGCCATCATGTTTTTATAACTATAAAGCTCTATGACCTCACAATGCAGGTGTAAAGAGCCTTAGCCTATAGGAAGAGGAGATGCAAATGTTAAGAGCTTTAGCCAATAGGGAGAGGAGGAGATAGTGGATGCTCTGGATGGGCCATTTGGCTTTTATCTGCCATCATGATTTTATGTTTTTTTGGGGTGGGGGGGGGGTTTAACTGGCTATCCAGAGATATTCAGTGGCATTTATCCTGATAGCACCATTTAACATCCACTGTAACTACACCCCCTTGTGCCATGTCAAAAGCAGGTTGAGCCCCATTTACAGGTAGGAGCTTCTGCCACCCAGTTAAATGGTTTTGAACATTGAGCCCACTAGGCAGGAATGTCTCCTAGCCAGCTGTACACTGATATTCAGGTCTATCTCACGTTGAATATATCAGTCTCCCGAGTGGCCGATGACCGTCTATATCGCGTGAAATAGTCAGTCACTGCCAATATGTAGCAGCTCGATGGCTAAGTTTGGTAACCAAAGACAACCGTCTAAAAGGGTGATAGCGCTATTTCTGGCCACTGAATTTGTGGGATTGTTGGCGATATCCCATGCTCTGAATGCGAATCTGATAAACATTACAACCTCTGGCATTTTACTTACACTGAGACAAAGGAAAGCCCTCAGATAGATGCCATTCTAATTTGATCCCTCATTAATATGCATGCTAATCAGCTTTCCCCCACATATTGTCTAGCGTCTCATCTGTAATATGGTTTTGAAATGCAAGAAGGCTCCAAGCATTTCTGCCTAAGATCTCCATTCTCCACTCAGCTGTTTATATCAGGGTTACAGTCGTACTCGACTCATTTTTCATTCTAGATTATGTCTCTTGAACACTTCTGTCTGCTGGCTGTTCACCAGTACTTTTACATACGTACTCGTAAAATCCAAGGGACACAGTCCAAGTGTTTTGTCTTGGTGGTCAGACAGTTGCCGTATTTATTTATTTATAGCACGGTTATAAAATGCAAAACTGATTTAAAAAAACCATGCTATGCAGTGTACAACTAAAACATACATTATCATATATAAAACATAAAATAAAATTAACAAAGCAAAATTAGCATTGATATGAAAAATATGGAACCTGAATGTTTGTCTTTTAGGCAGTGGCCTAGTGAGTGCCCAAAGTAGTGAGAATCCAGTCTATAAACAGAATTTATTGGTTATACCATCTCCCATACTCAACCTCTTCTTTATATTTCACTGAGAAATGACAGATCAGAGCATGAAGGAAAACTGAAGCTACAGCTATATTAAAGCTCTTTATAAAGCTAATGCTTAGAAAAATGATCATGGATGAAAAATAAAATTTCCTTCATTTAAGGCTAGTCGTCATTAACAGAAGACCGTGGACCAAGGGAGCAGGGTCAGCATGAAAGACAGAGGAGATGAGACATGGGGGGAATTAAAGTGTGTATTGTTCTTCAGAAGGGTAACAGGAAAGAAATGATACAAAGGTTTATATGAATGCACAAGAACCAAACCCTTTCCATAGGGAGATAAAAACATAAGAGTTGCTATACTGGGACAGACTGAAGGTCCATCAAGCCCAGTATCTTGTTTGCAACAGTGACCAACCCAGGTCCCAAGTACTTAGCTAGATCCCCAAGTAATAAAACAGAATAATCAGTGGATTTCCCGAAGTCCATCTTAATAGTGGTGTATAGACTTCTCTTTTAGTAAATTATCCAAGCCTTTTTTTAAACCCCGCTAAGCTAACCGATCTCATCACATTCTCCAGCAATGAATTCCCGAGTTTAATTACACATTGTGTGAAGCAATATTTTCTCCGGTATGTTTTAAGTCTACTACTTGGTAGCTTCAGCCCAAGTCCCCTAGGCCTAGTATTTTTGGAACGAGTGAACAAGCAATTCACATCTACCCTTTCCACTCCACTCAGTGTTTTATAGACCTCTATCATATCACCCTTGAGCCGTCTCTTCTCCAAGCTGAAGACCCCTAGCCACTTTAGCCTTTCCTCATTTTCATCACCCTTCGCTAATTCTGCTATATCTTTTTTTTTTTTTAGATGAATATATCTAATGTATATTCATAATTTGTTTCTCTATACTTTATGTATGTCAACCTTGTTACCTGTTCTGAGCTCGTTGGGTTGGACAGAACAGCACACAGTATTCGTGGTACAGTCGCACCGTAGAGAGATATAGGTAGGATAAAGCAAAAGGATAAACGGGACCAAGGATTGAAAAATAGCAGCGGAGTGGGAAACTCAAGTGGAAAGGAGAGAGAATAGAATAGGGAAGCTTAGAAATGAAAGAGGAAAACGAAAACTGGCCAACAAAATAAAAGAATGAAGAAGACCCAAGAAAGCAAGATGGTAGAAAATATGATCAGAGACATTGAAGGCCAGGCCTGAGACTTTTCTGCACGTGTCTCTTACATATCCCGCTTTCCTTGTGTTTTTTTCATCTCTTAACTCTTTCACCCCACTAGTCCTGCAGAAATGTCCTGACCACATGCGCCTTGAGTTCCGCCTTGAGTCCCACCTGGGAAGTCAAAATCCATGCAAGACTTACACCCTTAATGGCGAGATCCTAACAAGAACTGAAGCAGAACGAGACTTAGGGGTGATTGTCAGTGAAGACATGAAGTCTGCAAACCAAGTGGAGCAAGCTTCATCCAAAGCAAGTCAAATCATAGGTTGCATACGCAGGAGTTTCATCAGCCGTAAACCTGATGTCATTATGCCATTGTATAGATCCATGGTGAGACCACACCTAGAGTACTGTGTACAATTCTGGAGGCCGCATTACTGCAAGGATGTGCTGAGACTGGAATCAGTCCAGAGGATGGTCTCAGGACTCAAGGATCTCCCATACGAGGAGCGGCTAGGGAAGTTACAGCTCTACTCACTCGAGGAACGCAGAGAGGGGTGACATGATCGAGACATTCAAGTATCTCACGGGCCGCATCGAGGTAGAGGAAGATATCTTCTTTTTCAAGGGTCCCGTGGCAACAAGGGGGCATCCGTGGAAAATCAGGGGCGGGAAACTGCACGGGGACACCAGGAAATTCTTTTTCACTGAAAGGGTGGTTGATCGCTGGAATAGTCTTCCACTTCAGGTTATTGAGGCCAGCAGCATGCCAGATTTTAAGGCCAAATGGGATAGACATGTGAGATCTATCCACAAAGATAGATAGGGAGGGTCATTGGGGTGGGCAGACTTGATGGGCCGTGGCCCTTATCTGCCGTCTATTTCTATGTTTCTATGTTCCTTTGTTTGTACAAGATCAAAAGAAATCACATCCAATGAAGCCATGCAGTTAGGAATGGCTATTAAATACTGTAATTAATATACATTTTATAACTTTTTGCTGCAAAGATTTTAAAGTGTTTTCAACAGAAAGTAGTACTGTACAGTAATGTTCCCTTTCTGCCGTTTCCCTTATAATATCTGGGCATTGAGGTCAGAAATTCAACTCACTTTTAATATAATTGAAGAATTAACAACCTTTAGCACAGCATGAAATAACTAGAAGAATCTTACAATCAGAACCCAACGGTAAAAAAAGCAAAAAAATAAGTCTGAAGAGAATTGTTTCATTTCATTAAAACATCTTTGCAGTACGTCCTTTCCATTTCAAGGTCTGCAAAGAATTAAGTGATTTGTTTTCATGCCTGCAAGCTAGTCATTACCGGGAAAGTGTCACCTTTGTAGGAGGAAAAAGCTCCAAGGTACATTATTCAGTTACAATAGATGTCAACATCAAAAACCAGCCCAGTGAAGGCACCTAAATCACCTGGTGGCTCAGCAGGCTGAATGCAGGCATTTTATTCTATTTAAAGATTCAAAAATATGTATATCCATAATATGCAAAGAAAATACACTTTTCACAAGAAATTGCAAAACCATAATCAATCAAATACTCAACCACATAAACACAGCTGATGTAGCTCATGTTACGGAGGCCTGAATGGCATTTGAGTTCAGGAGAAAAATGATTTAAATAAAATGAATTAGAAATCTAGAAATGAAAATGTAGTAAAAGTGAGCCAAGTCTAGGACAATCAAGCCGTTGTGACATCACTGATGAGGCTGGCTCGTATTGGTGGAATGAGCATTATGACATCACAATCTCAGCTCTGGTTACCAGAGACAGAAACTTTTCACACTATTTATTCACTTTTCTATACTGTTCTCCCAAGTAGAGAATGACAGGGGAACTCATTTACCCATCCCATCGAGTTCTTTTCCTGCCCCTGCCCCATTCCTGCAAGCTCCGCCCTCATCTGCACAAGCCTCAAACCCTTTAAAATCATAAGTAGCAACATTCTAGAGCTCCGATTGTGATGTCATAATGCCTCATTCCACCAATGCCTAAGCTCCGTCCTCATCTGCACAAGCCTCAAACACTTTAACATCATAAGTAGCAACATTCTAGAGCTCCGATTGTGATGTCATAATGCCTCATTCCACCAATGCCTAAGCTCCGTCCTCATCTGCACAAGCCTCAAACCCTTTCAAATCCTAAGTAGCAACATTCTAGAGCTCAGATTGTGATGTCATAGTGCCTCATTCCACCAATGCCTAAGCTCCGTCCTCATCTGCACAAGCCTCAAACACTAACATCCTAAGTAGCAACATTCTAGAACTCAGATTGTGATGTCACAATGCCTCATTCCACCAATGCCTAAGCTCCGTCCTCATCTGCACAAGCCTCAAACACTTTAACATCATAAGTAGCAACATTCTAGAGCTCCGATTGTGATGTCATAATGCCTCATTCCACCAATGCCTAAGCTCCGTCCTCATCTGCACAAGCCTCAAACCCTTTCAAATCCTAAGTAGCAACATTCTAGAGCTCAGATTGTGATGTCATAGTGCCTCATTCCACCAATGCCTAAGCTCCGTCCTCATCTGCACAAGCCTCAAACACTAACATCCTAAGTAGCAACATTCTAGAACTCAGATTGTGATGTCACAATGCCTCATTCCACCAATACCTAGGCTCCGTCCTCATCTGCACAAGCTTCAAACACTTTAACATCATAAGTAGCAATATTCAAGAGCTCAGATTGTGATGTCATAATGCCTCATTCCACCAGTGCCTAAGCTCCGCCCTCATCTTCACAAGCCTCAAACACTTTAAAATCATAAGTGTTCGAGGCTTGTGTGGTTAAGGCGGAGCTTACAGGAATAGAGCAGAGACAGCGACAAAACTCATGGGGATGGGACGGGAAAGAGGACAAATTTGTCCCAGTGTCATTCTCTGCTTAAGAGGTAAAATACGTACAGGTCCAACGCTGGTGGAGTCTGAGGTTTAGGAGAAGTGGTGTTATTTATTTTATTAGTATTTTCATTTTGTGTTTGGTTTAGTTTTTATCTCTGGTTCGGACATGTGCATTGCTTCAAGCATTCTATGTTTGACTGGGGAAATGGTTGATAAATGCCAAAGGACTCTCTGAATTAAGGCAGCAGGATGGGACGACAGCATAGCTGTTGATGTGAATGGTTGAACTGCTTCGTTCTGAGTCTGAATGCTGGTTTGCTTTTCATTCTTTTCCTCCTTTGTGTGAACAGCTGTTTTATGACTCAGCAGGTGATCTCTGTGGCTTCCCCATCTCTGCACATTTTTTTGCCTCTTATAGAATTTGCTAACAATATAGAAGTATTTAGTAATTGGTTTATTAGGTTTTGTTGTCTATATTTTTGATTCAGGCCATGGCATAACTTTGGACTGATTTTGGTTTTTTTACTGCATTAAGATTTACAAAGACTACAGGTCGCGCAATGAAGTTAGAGTAATACTTTTAAAACCAATAGAAGGAAATATTTTTTCACTCAGAGGATGTGGTATGAGTGGTTAATGTAGCTGGTTTTCAAAAAGGTTTGGACAAGTTCCTGGAGGGAAAGTCCTTGGTCTGCTGTTGAGACAGACATGGAAGAAGCCACTGCCTGCCATGGATCGGTGGCATGGACTGCTGCTACTATTTGGGATTTTGCCAGGTATTTGTGACTTGGATTGGCCTCCATGAAGACAGAAGTTTCATCAGCTGAAAGCCTGAAGTCATAATGCCGTTGTACAGGGCCATGGTGAGACCTCATCTGGAGTACTGTGTGCAATTCTGGAGGCCACATTACAGTAAAGATGTGCGCAGAATTTAATCGGTTCAACGGACGGCCACCAGGATGATCTCAGGGGCTCAAGGGTCTCTTGTACGAAGAGAGACTGAACAAATTGCAGTTCTACACTCTCGAGGAATGCAAGGAGAGGGGAGACATGATCGAAACATTTAAGTACCTCACGGGACGTGTCGAAGTGGAAGATGATATTTTCTTTCTCAAGGGACCCTCGGCCACAAGAGGGCACCCGCTCAAACTCAGGGGCGGAAAATTTCATGGCGACACCAGAAAGTATTTCTTCACAGAGAGAGTGGTTGATCATTGGAACAAGCTTCTAGTGCAGGTGATCGAGGCAGACAGCGTGCCAGACTTTAAGAATAAATGGGAGGGTCAAGATAAGGAAATTGGGTCATTAGGGCATAGACAGGGGGTGGGTAAGCAGAGTGGGCAGACTTGATGGGCTGTAGCCCTTTTCTGCCGTCATCTTCTATGTTTCTATGATACTGGGCTAAACGGACCATTGGTGTGACCCAGGAAGGCCATTCTTATGTTCTTAAAATGTGAAAATTATCCCATGCCCTCGCCCCCAATCCCTCTATATTTAATAGAAGAAAGGTTTGTGTCTGCCTGTGCAGGAAGGCTTTGGAAATGCCATCTGCTGCGTTCAGACTCAAAGAGAAGCCCCCAGCACCGCCAGTGCTGGAAGAGAGACAAGTCCAGCTGAAGAAGCTGGAAGTATGGGGATGCTCATAATTCATAGGCCAGGGACTTTCGGGTGGGCACATTCGGAGCCACAAAGCAGGCTCCTGCTCCACCTTCAGCACTGCTATCTGATTTGCTGTTGTGGCTTCTGCCTTTGCTCTTCCCCATTGCCAGAGTCACCGGGAGCCATTCCACAGTAATGGCTGTCTGCTGAAGGGTTCTATATTCTTATTATCCCTCAGGACATTTGTTTCCACACCGATTCTCATCTCTCCGTAAACCTTTTTCTTGGACCTTCCTTAGATCAAAGTGCATGCCTTTGGGAACTGCTGGAGCCAGACCAACTCAATGCAATCCTAGTGGCTTTTCAGATGGACAGTGTGAGGGTGGGAAGCGTCTGCATGTGGACCCAAAGTGATCAGGTGGCTGTCACTGCACACCGATGTCTTGCTCCAGTCAACAAAAATCTTTGCTAAAAAGGTGAAAGTAATAACAGTGACATAAAATACTTCTCTAGAGTTAGTGTAAAAACAACCTTGAGCAAAATAAATGCACCTAGAGAAGCAAAGATTCTGAAGACCTCACTGGCCTCTCTTGTCTCCAAGGCTCGATAAAGAATAGAATGGGATTTACGGTTGCTCGCAGATTTCCTGTTACCATGGAAACTTGTGCAACATGTGGCATACAACAGGGCTCATCAGCATGCAAGGGCTCTTCCGCCCTGTTGATGTTCATCAAGAGCAAGCCCCAATGGAGATATGGCAGGAGGGGGGTAGGAGGAGCTCCTGCGCCTACCAAAATTTGGCCTACATTCCGTATACCCTAGTTTGTACTGGGAAAAGAATTGGCAACCCGCCCCCCCCCCCCCCAAGGAATAGTCCCACTACAGGTCTATGAACAGATGAGTGACCTTCCCACAGGGATCAGGGTATCTTCTGTTGTTGAAGATCTCTTCTTTTTTCACAACTCAGAATAGTTTCCAACCACTCAACTCCTTCCTCAAGCGCTTCCCCTATCAAGAATGACATAGCCAACATTGTGTTCTACTCAGCCAAGCTCTCCCTCATGCCGTCCCTCCACATTCCCAGAATTCCATTCCACTGCATACTGCTTGAAAGGTTTGCTGGTGCATCTTCCATCTCCTGCTCAGCTGGCCTTGGCTCCCTTCCGGCTTCTCTTCCTAGTCGTGGGACCGGGACGTGAGGTCATGAGGGGAAATGAGGCTGGCGCAAGCAGTGGTCGAAGATGCTGCTTGCGCCAGTGAACTTTTCAAGAGGTATGCAGGCGGGGGGGGGGGTGCTTCTACCTTAGAGGGTGAGAAGTTGGGGGGAGGTCGCTCTTATTTGGGGGGGCTATTGGGGCACTTCTACTTTGGGGGCGAGCATAACCCTACCACAAGAGGCCAGGTACTCGGGGGGATGCAGGGGGTGCTCCTACTTTGGGGGATTTGGGGGCCATAGTCACCCCACAACAGGTCAAGTGCTGCTGTGGACAGTTCATCGTGGCTGACTCAACAATGAAACAGCCACAGTGAAGCGGTTGTTCTGAATCAGTCCCGCTGAATCGTCCCAGACCTTTTCTGTGAGATATAGGACCAAAAGTAGCTGCTCCTGGGGGTCGGGGCCCCTCAACTGCAATAATTTTCAATAGCAACTGAAAAGCTAACATTTTTAATGGGAAGAGGACAAATGAGCATTTCTTTCCCTTGCATTAGGTACATTAAAACACGACACAGTGAAGTTATGTCGACTCCATGTGATCTTCCTTGAACAGTGCAGGTGCCTGGGTTTTTTTTCGTTTTTGCTTTTTAGTTTAAAGGTTACGTTATTTACAGAGGCAGAAATAGCACTGCTTGTTTCAATTGCCAAGTTTTAACTCTAAACATTCCCCACAGGGCCTCAGATTTTCTCTGACAATTTATTCTATCAAAAATGTTCTCCTCCAGGTTCTCTCTAACCTGGGATTAAGGGTCCACCTAGCCCAGTATCATGTTTCTAGCAGTGGTCAGTCTAGTTCACAAATACCTGGCAGAATTAAAAAAAAATAGTAAAATGCCATGCTACATATCATGGCTAACAGTGGCTTTCATAGAAACATGATGGCAAAGGCCAAATGGCTCATCCAGTCTGCCCATCCACAGAAACAGTTATCTCTTCCTCTCTAGTCTAAGAGATCCCATGTGCCTATCCCAAGCCTTCTTGAATTCAAACAGTCTCTGTCTCCACCACATCTTCCAGGAGACTGTTCCATGCATCTACCACACTTTCTGTAAAAAAAGTATTTCCTTAGATTACATTACATTACATTACAGATTTCTATTCCGCCATTACCTTTCGGTTCAAAGCGGATTACAAAAAGAGTTATGGAAGAAGAGTTACAAAGTTAGATCAGAGATCATTTCCAAGAGAGGGATAAGAAGGATCAGGGGTTGGGGAGGGGATGGTAAGAAGGGGTATTCATGGTATTAAGCTTTATTAAGGGATTTCTTGAAGACTATAGTTTTTATTTCCTTTCTGAACATCTTGTAGTCTGGGGTAGTTATCAATAGGTTGGAGATTTGATTATCTATTTTTGCAGCTTGAGTGGCTAGTAGGCTGTCGTATAGTTTTTTCCATTTTACTTCTTTGATTGGGGGGTAAGTGAATGGGGTGTGTGTTTTTCTATGCCTGGTAGAGGTAGTTTGGATGAGGCGGTCATTCAGGTAGATTGGGCTGTCTCCATTTATAGTTTTAAATAGTATACAGTAGAATTTAAATTGTATTCTTTCCTGGATTGGAAGCCAATGTGAGTTGATGAAGCCTCAGTAATGTGGTCATGTTTTTTCAATGAGTAGACGAGTCTCAGAGCTGTATTCTGAATTGTCTGTAATTGTTTAATCATTATTGCAGGGCAGGGGAGGTAGAGGATGTTGCAATAGTCTAGGGTACTTAGGATTAGAGATTGTACTAGGAGCTGAAATTGTGTTTTTTCAAAGAATTTTCGGACTTGTCTAAGGTTTCTCATTCCTGCGAAAGATTTCTGTATTGTTTTGTTTATTTGTGGTTGCCTTTGTCAATAGTCATTCCTAGTAGTTTTAGGGTGGTTTGCAAAGGGTAGTTGATAGAGTTGATTTCTAAGTTGGTTACTCCTGAGCCTATCACTTCTTAACTTCATCATATGCCCTCTCATTCCAGAGCTTCCTTTCAAATGAAAGAGACTCAACTCATGTGCATTTATGCCACGTAAGTATTTATCATATCTCCCCTCTCCCACCTTTCCTCTAAAGTATATATATTGAGATCTTTAAGTCTGTCCCCATACGCCTTATGACGAAGACCACACACCATTTTAGCAGCCTTCCTCTGGACCGACTCCATCCTTTTTATATCTTTTTGAAGGTGCGGCCTCCAGAATTGTACACAATATTCTAAATGAGGTTTCACCAAACTCTTATACAGGGGCATCGATAACTCCCTTTTTCCTACTGGCCATACTTCTCCCTTTGCACCCTAGCATCCTTTTAGCTTTCGCCGTCAACTTTTCAACCTGTTTGGCCACCTTAAGCTCATCACATACAAAATCACACCCAAGTCCTGCTGTTCTGTCGTGCACTTAAGTTCTTCAGCCCCTAAATTGTACCATTTCTTTGGGTTTTTGCAGGCCAGATCTATCTTAATGGTTTATGGACTTTTCCTCCAGATACATATTTGTCCAACCCTTTTTAAAACCCATTTCCATTAGATGCTTTTACCACTGGCTCCAGCAAAGAGTTCTAGAGTTTAACTATATGTTAAGTGAAAAAATATTTCTTCTATTTGGTTTACATGTGCTACAATGTAATTTCATGAAGTGTTCCCTAGTCTTTATACTTAGTTTACCCATTCCACTCCATTTAGGCTTGTACAGAGCTGGCATTTAGGCCCATAAACTTCTTCCTTATTACACAGATACAGTACATGGGTTCCAATCCATTCAAGGCATTAAACAGACATGCGAACAGCTTAAATCGAATGTTATTCCACTGGCAGCCAATGGAAGGTCTCTCACTTCTCTCTCCCCCTATTCTGTGAGCCATGATCTGTACAATTGCAACTAACATCAACACTACATATGTGGAACAACAATAATCCAGTTTAGCTGTACTAATTATAGTTAGGCTGACGACAGATAATCTGTATGAGTTTATATAATATGTATGCCACTTTGTAACCATAGAAAGGCAATGTATTCAAGCCTTTCTCCTTTATTTACTCTTTCAAATAGAAGCTGATCTAGGGATCACGCCATGAAACTGATAGCAGATCTAGAATAAACTAGAGGTTACTTTTTCACCCAGTGCATTTGGGCTATTAGGTTTGTTACTCAGTCAAGTCATTGAGTAGCTGGATTTCAAAGGGGGTTGGCCAATTTCCGGGAAGAAAAGTCCCTACACTCTAACTTCTCAGGTAGACTTAGGGAAAGCCTCTGCTCTCTGAAAGTGAGCAACAAGGACTGGATCTACTCTTTGGGATCTACTGGGTACTTCCTGCTAGACTCGATGGACCTATGATTTGACCCTGCACAGATTGTGTTATGTTCTTAAGGACTCTGTTGGATCAGACCAAAGGTCCAGCATCTTATCCCTGAGAGAGACTGGTCCAGGCCACTTGAAATTACTCAGCTGATTCATTCATTGTTCCCAAGCTTACTTGGTTAATATTTTTAACGGACTTCCCCGCCACCTAACTTTCTAAGGGACACATTTAGTAGCATGTGTTATCCAGTTAAGATGAATTAATGCACATTAATTTGAGTTAAGTGCATCATTAGAAAATAGACCACACTCAGAACATGGCTTCCATTATTTAATGTGCTTGAAATCATATTAACATGCATTAACTGGTTAATGCATACTAGTAAACGAGGCTCTTATTTTATTTAAGACCTAAATTGTAAACTATTGAATTGCTGATCTGGAACTTGTTGTCAGAGGATGTGGTAACAGGGTATCTGGGTTTAAAAAAAGTTTGAACAAGTTCCTGGAGGAAAAGTGCATAGCCTGCTATTGAGACAGACATGGGGGAAGCCACTGCTTGCCCTGGGATCGGTAGCATAAAATGTTGCTACTATTTGGGATTGTGCCAGGTACTTGTGACCTGGATTGGCTACTGTTGGAAGCAGAATAGTGGGTCAGATGGACCCTTGGTCTGACCCAGTATGGCTAATCTTATATTCTTATTTTCTGAGTAAAACTATATGTACACTTATGAAACTTTAAAGTATGTCCACCAATACATGGCCTCTAATAAGCAATTATTAGCGCTAGTTGGCCATAATTAGAATTTATGCATGCATCTTTTTACATGTATGCATTCTATAGAGGTGTATATAAATTCTAGTGTGTGGAACCAAAAAGGGGGCATCGAAACATAGAGTATGATGGCAGAAAAGGGTCGTTGGCCCAACAAGTCTGCCCACTCGAAGAATCCTCCTTCAACAAGAACCCTCCCTCTAAGAATTTCCCAGAGCGAACCCACTCCAAGAACCCTTCCTCAACAAGAACCCTCCCTCTAAGAATTTCCCAGAGCGAACCCACTCCAAGAACCCTTCCTCAACAAGAACCCTCCCTCTAAGAATTTCCCAGAGCGAACCCACTCCAAGAACCTTCCTCAACAAGAACCCTCCCTCTAAGAATTTCCCAGAGCGAACCCACTCCAAGAACCCTTCCTCAACAAGAACCCTCTTTTTAAGCATTTCCCTGGAGCGAACCTACATGTTTATCCTATCGTCCCTCGAAGTCGAGAGCGTTACTGGCCTCAACTACCTGATGTGGAAGACCATTCCATCGATCAACCGCTCTTTCGGTGAAGAAATATTTCCTGATGTCACCATGATATCTCCCACCCTTGAGTTTGAGCGGATGCCTCTAGTTGCCGTTGGCCCCGTAAGGAAGAAGATATCTTCCTCCACCTCAATACAGCCCGTAAGATATTTGAATGTCTCTATTATGTCACCCCTTTCTCTATGTTCTTCGAGAGAATATAACTGCAGCCTGCTTAGATGTTCTTCATATGGGAGATCCTTAAGTCCTGAGACCATCTTAGTGGCTATACACTGAACCTACTCCATTCATGGCCATGGAAAGAGCATGGGCGGGTCATGGACATTCTGTCATTTTATGCACACAGTTATCGAATAAGCTCAATCTGTGCCTAAAATTGGCAAGGGGATTTACATCAGGTTTTAGGGGGTGCCAAATGGCTGCCCCTAAATTTAGTTGGAAGTCCCAGTGATAAGTGCTTTTCTATAAATGGCTCATAACTTTAAGGCAGGGGGAGGTGTTCCACGCTGATATTTTTGGGGTGTCATATATAGAATTTCTCCCTAATGTGCAAATGGCACTACATCCATGTTTAAGTTGTGAAACCTGGTTTTAGACACATATGTGGTATTTCTTACACTTATAAACAATCTTTTTAATGGGTTCATTTATAAAATGTGCTCTTCTCTTGTGCCTAGCACTTTACCCAGATATCCATTTTTCCACATAGAAAAACTATACAAAATTATCCTCCATACCTGTTATGTGTCTGAGAATATAGACATTTATTTATTTTTTTTCAACTGCCAAAAACAAGCATTTAACATTCACTAAATTCAACTAAGAAAGTGAAGAGATTTTTAACAATGAAAGAATTAGACGACATAATTTTTATGATACAAAGCCAAATTGTGGTTGAAATAAATACACATTTATAAAATCATTGCCAACAGATTCATTAATAAGCTTCCAGTTAGAACATAAAAACTTGCAATCACAGCCATTTATATCAACATGAAACTATGTTCATTCAAATTGAACTGTATCTTTTTATTGTGCAGAATCTTCTGTATTTGGCTCCTTCAAAGTCAAACTGCAAGTAAAACTTCTGTCTCTATGCGCTCCTTTTACAAAGGTGCCCTAGGGCTTTGCCGTGCGCGCTAGACCTTAACGCCAGCATTGAGCTGGTAATATCCTGCGTGTGCTAAAAATGTCAAAGGAGCCCTATGTGTTTCTTACCAGTTCTGAGATTATGCAAGCGCCTGTAGACCGTGGACTTTGATTGCATAGAGTTGCATTTACATATGGCAATTAAGTTTCCTGTCCCTACGGCAAGGAGGATTAAGTGACTTCCCAAGGTCACAAAACTGCAATGAAGGAAATGTTTCCTATATCAGAAAATTTACAAAACTATACTAGAAATATGCTGTAAATCCGATACCATTTCTCTCAGCATATATGTTAGAACTACAAAACCAAAACAAAACACTATGTATTTTGAATCATGCATTTCAGTCCATAGAAACCCCCCCCCCCCCCAGCAAGTCCTGTGAGTATTCGTCTTTTAGAGGTTAAGAAAATATTCTGTTGTGAATATTTTAACAAAGTATAAGAAACGAACACGCTTTTCTTCTTGAAGAGTGGTTGTGTGAGGGGTCTTTTTGTACTCACCCAACGGTAGACACTACACACTCGTTCTTTTTCATAATGCACTATTTATTTCATGAATTTGCACTATATTTTACACAAACACAAGAGTGTTATGGCACAAGTAACCTTGTAATTGAACTGAGCTGCAACAGGAATGCCATATGACCATACTCTACAGAGCCGAACAAGGTTTTCAGCAAATTTTTCAGTGATTAGACTGAGGCCTTTTGTAAAATGTAACCAAAAGTAAAGGGGAAAAAAACATTCAATTAGAATCAATAAAATTGGTCAATGGACCTCAGGGAGAAGGATAATGTATAGGGACTGGTTTATTTAGGAGTTGTTAGTACTATTGTAAGGGTATGTTGAATATATTGAAATCAGGGGGGAGGGGGTGAAAATTATTGTTATATTTTAATGATGGATATAAGTGCTGTTTTTTTCAGGTAACTTGTTATGCAATTTTTGTATGCACTGTTTTTAGAATGAAAATGAATACAGATATATTTTTTTAAAAATTGAGTTTTTTTTAATGTGGCGATGTAAACTCTGAAGCATAAGCTCATTTACTCTAGCTGTTCGGCTGCTGATACAGATTGATTGCGGAAGAGATGATTGAAAGAACTCTTTATATGGCGTTTGCCCTTTGGTACAAGAAAAGCATGCCATGGTTTTACTTATTCTTTAAGGATACATATTTACATCATGACCACGCTTGTCATTTAATATACTTTCTTCCAAAGATACATAGGATAATGACCCCCCCCCCCCGCCCCCCAAGAGGAAAGCCAAGCAATATACCGTCCTACCGCTTTCAATAAACCTATTCTTTTAAAAAAACAACTTTCTCCTAAGATTATAAGATTAATAAACAGAAATATACATATATTTTAAATATTAAGGACTTGATTGTCTTGCATTTCAAGTAGATTCGGGACGAAAGATTTCCTTCAGGACCGCCACCGTCTTAGCGGTGCGGGCGGCTCTTTGGCTGGGCGATTTCAGCACCTCGGCGGTGAACAGCTCCCGGACGCCCAGCCTGAACTTCTGATCGCGGACGCTGTAGATCACCACGTTCCAGCAGCTGTTGCAGGTCAAGATCCAAAACGCATAGAAGGAAAAGTGGCACCACTCGTAGCCAAGGACGTTTCCCACCACGAACACGGCGATGGGGCCGAAGGAAGCCGAGAAGGCGAAGGTGACGATGCCGATGGTCTTGGCTGCCGCGATCTCCGAGAAGGACAGCTTCTGGACGTCCAGGCTCATCTGTTTCCTGACTTTGCAGTTCTGCCGAATGGCTGCAAAGGTGACGAAATTAATGGCGAAGGTGCCGCCTAAGAGGGAGAAGTCAAAAGTCGGGAAGAGGAGCATGACGTTCCAGTCGCTTTCGTTCCCAGGGTTGAGGACATAGTTGCACATCTTGCTGCAACAGCTGTACTCAAGGCTGATCTGCTCGCTGGAGAACATAGGGACAACCGCTAAAGCCAAGCTCAGGATCCACGAGAAGACTATTAAGTGCACCGTCCTTCTCTTCGTGATGACCACCCTCTTGTGAAGCGGTTTGAACACCGCCACGCTTCTCTCCACCGAGAGCAGAAAGATGGTCGTAAGGGAGATGAACGTGCACCAGGCGTAGAGAGGACCCACGAGAAAGCAGGGCAGCGAGCCGTGCCCGTCCTGCCTCTCCACCCCGTACGCAAGTCTGTTCACCTCCTTGTAGACGGAATAAGGGATCACCAGCAGTCCAACAGCCAGGTCGGCGAGGGCCAACGAGGTCTTCAGATAACCTTGACAAGTCTTAAACTGTTTGGACCGGAGGAATACTAGAAGGCTCACCGTGTTCCCCAGGGTAATGGCAACAACCAACAGGGCCATGACCGATACCTTCAGGATTTCTTCGAGTAATACTTGGGTGTAGATGCTGCAGTTGAAGGAAGAGGTGTTCCCAAACATTGAAGGACGGTGGACAAGCGGAATATCCCAATTCTTCGAGCAGTTAATCCATCCGTACGTCCATTCTCCTAATCCCCAAATTGCATCTTAAAGACCAAATAAATTGTAGGTAAGAATAGAACAGTGACTAGAAGGCAAAGCAGGCAGTTATGACTCGGTAAAAGAAGAGAAGAATGCAACCAACCAGGCGTTGTTTAAAAGTATAACCTAAGTCCCTCCTCGAGGGCCGCAATCCAGTCGGGTTTTCAGGATTTCCACAATGAATATGCATGAAATCTATTTGCATGCACTGCTTTCATTGTATGCTAACAGATCTCATGCATATTCATTGGGGGAATCCTGAAAACCCGACTGGATTGTGGCCCTCAAGGAGGGACTTTGACACCCCTGACCTAAAGCAATGTTTAGGCTATGAAACAGAGTGCATGATCGATGGCCATTTCTCACGAGGAGCCTGGGCTGCAAAGTACTTACCGGGTCGAATTGAACTCAAACCCGCAGGCTACCGCTTCTTCACATGTTCCCAAACTTTCAGCTCAAGGGTGTGAGTCCGGAGCCTCTAAAATCTGCAACAGAAAGATTGACGTTCAGTTTCCAGCTGATCTCGCGTTATCGTCTTCGTTTGCATTAGAGCATTGAGCGCTGGAGCTGGGAGGTGCCGATCCAACCACAGCCACAAAGAGCATTTCTTAGCGATTTCAGATGCTAAACGGAAAAAGTGGAAATGACTCCTTCTTCGTACTTGTTTAGCAAGCTCACACGGGCTGGCCAGATAAGCAATTCACTGAATCGTGCAAACATTTTCATTCTACAATGATTAACTTGTAGGATAAAGGAGCGGGACTTTTAATTCATTGAATGAGCTGTCAATGAATGTTTTTCCATGATCCGGTGAAATAAAAGGGATATAAAAAAGAGTTTTAGATGAATAGAAGATATTTCATTCCTGAATTTCGTTGCCTGATTGTTATGCTCACGAGCCAATAACAGAGTTTTGTTAGCATCCTCTATTCCATTGTTTTTCAACTACGTGGTATGCGTACCCCTAGGGGTACGCAGTGTGGGTCTCCCACCCCTTTCCTCCAGTGGCATGCCCCCCATCCACGGAAGCTGACCCGGAAGACTTCCCTCCTATGTCAGTGCTGACATTGGAGGGAAGCCTTCTGGGTCAGCCGGGGGTGGCCCCACCATCCGGGCAATGCCAAGCTAACTCCAGCGATGAAGAGCTCTCCATCTTCTGCCACCCTCCCGCTGCCTGTCAGGGAGTCCGGAGCCTATACAAGGCCCCGGCACTGCGGTTAGCTTAACTGAAGCAGAGCCTTTGAGTCTATCCGCTCGTCAGACGTGTTCCACATGCAAAATATCTGTCCCATTTTAAAAATGAAATAAAAGTCCACCACCGCCAATGATGCCCCCCCCCGCACCAGGCCCTCCCCCCAGCCACTGTCCCCCAACCCCCAAAAATGGCAGGAGGAATGCCCACTCCCTCCTGCCACCGGATAACTCCCCCATTCTCCCCATACCTTTTTTAAAAGGTTGGAAACAGGAGATTTGGAAGCAGGAGGCCATTGCCAGACCTAAATGACAGGCCTTCCCCTCTTTGTGTATGATGTGATGCATGGGGAGGGGCCAAAGGCCCTGATTGGGTCAGTCACCTAAGGTCCCTCCCAAGGGGCCAAAGGCTGGCATAAATACTCACATCTCACTGATGGCAGTGGGTATGAAAATGCAGGATTCTATAACATTTGCACCTAATTTTTGGGAACATCTCTGATTCACCCTTGCCCCTCCCATGGCTATACCTGTTTAGAGTTGGGATAGGGCAAAAGGGAGATGCACATTAACTTCTAATTACTGCCAATTAATTGCTCATTAACAACAATTATTAAATAGCCTAGTGGTAGAGCTGCAGCCTCAACACCGTGAGGTTGTAGGGTCAAATCTCAGCACTGCTCCTTGTGACCCTTGGCAAGTCACCTAATCCCCTATTACACAGGTTCAAAATAAATAAATAAATAAAATATATCTCTCTATATATAAAACCACAAAAATTCCCATTCCCTTTCCCCTTAGTTACATACAGATCCATATCCAGATCAGCATGCCCAGCTTTGGGTGACCTATACAGAATCCAACAGACACTGAACTGGGGACTCACTTGTGGGTTTCATAATGTTGTAAGGAGGTCTAGATTTCCCTTAGTGAAGCATCTCCTTGAGCATGAGGTCATTGGAGTTATTAACATTAGTCAGATACAGCCCAGTGGGTCATGTATAAAGCTTAGGACACATGAATAAAACACAGATAACCTATAAATACCTAAGAAAAGGGCTCTGGAAGTTCTTTTTCTGAAGCAGGTTCAAGGCTGGAATATAGCATAAAATATGTTGTACTTTTGGGGGGAACTTGCCAGGTACTTATGTAACTGTTGGAAATAAATATTAGGATAACTGGAAGTGAGGAGGGGTTTGAAGGCTGGTAGCTTTGATCTCTTAGGGTTCCTTTTGCCTTGGAACCTGATCGAAATGGAGTCCAGTGTATGTATTTTTGCTTTAAGGATAAGAGTTTTCTTGGTCAATATGTTATTCCTTGACCTCTCCAGCTTTTTATGGCTATGAGGTCTGAACTAGTGATTTTGGGAGGGATATTTTTTTTTCTTCAATTTCTGCATAACTGTGTAGTTAAAACTGAGGCAAATACTTGTTTTTCTCAGTCCTGACCATTTAAGGAATTTTCTGGAACAAAAGCACCGCTTAGGTTACATTCTCACCACTAGGAATGAATAAAGACCCACCAATGTATTAATGTGTCACTGATTTCCATTTGGTAGAATTTCCCTGTCTGTATAGTTTTTATATGGTGGGAGTCACCCTCACCCCCTTTTTCCCTAGGGCCCCCTCTCTTTTCTTGTAATATTGGAGTTACTAGTTTTGTTTTGGGTTCTTCTCTTTAATATGTTGGGGGGGTTGCTTCTTTAATGAATGGTTTTTGGGGGCAAAGTGTATCCTTTGTGTTTCAAGCTTGGAGCTTAATGTAATAGTGAAATGTTTAAAATTAATAAAGTTAGAAGTTCTTTAAATGTCAGTGACTTGAGTGCTTGAGTCAAGTCTTTGGAATCCAAATGCATATTTATAGCTTTCAATGACAAACCTATTTCTGCAAAAGGGGCTAAGAAGATTAAACGGCATTAGAGTCAAAATTGAACCATGTGGCATTTCACAGTTTAACTCATTCTTTGCTGAGGTGAAATCATCCCAGTAAATTGATTGCTTTCTGTCATTCCGAAATCAATCAATCAACTGAGGGTGGTTCTACCAATTCTAATAGCCATTAGCCACTACAGAACATGGGAGCCCGAGACCCCAGTGTCGATGGGCGTAATGTAACACGGGGCTGGTAGAGCCCTCGTGATGCCCATCGGCTGGGTAGGTAGGAATTAAAGTAGGTAGGGGGAGGGCAGAAGGGAGTAGACAGGGGATTGGGCGGAGAGCTTGTCAAAGTAGTAAATTTAAAGCTATTGGATGAGTGGCGCGGGGGGCGAGGTTTTAAAGCCAGGACTCGACTCCTTCTGAGGTCCTCCAGGGCGGCTTTTCCCACCCACCCGCCCTTTGTTGGGGGTAGCTGTTGTTAGCTCGGGGGAGGCGGATTTCCGAGCTACTGGGTCATGAGGCTCATCAGGTGATGAGCGTTGGGACAGTGAGAAGCCGTGCCTGGTGGGTCAGGTGACCCGGAAAATGGGGCATGAGGGACATCCCATCCCTCTGACTCTTGCTGTGGTGGCGGGGTCGAGGGAAGAAAACTAATTCATTGGGTAGCTCGGGAGGAGCTCTTTATACAATGTTAATTATGTTAACGAAGTTAAGATATGTTTTGTTTATGGTTAATAAACTGAGCTGCGGCTGATTGTACCAACCAGAAGACTCCATAGTGTTTTTTGGGAGTTAAGAGGGTGGGTTAAGGAAGTGGGGGTTTTGTTATATATAGGCAGGGTCTATATATATATAGGCAGGGTCTATATATAGCAGGGTCTTTCCAGATCCCGCTGTTATATCCTGTAATTCAAGTTCTATTTTTATTTGGTTTACCTTATTTGATTAAGCACGAAGATTGCATTTAACCATATATTTCTTCATTCAACATGTAATTAAACTCTGGCATTCATTACCGGAGAATGTGATAAAAGCAGTTAGTTTAGTAAGGTTTGGGTAATTTCCTAAAAGAGAAGTCCATAATTATTGAGATGATTTGGGGAAAACCTCTGCTTATTCCTAGGATAAGCAGCATAAAATATGTTTTACTACTTGAGATCTAGCTAGGTACTCTGGACCTAGGTTGGCTACTGTTGGAAACATGATACTGGGCTTGATGGACCTTCAGTCTGTCCCAGTTCAGTAAATCTTATATTCTTATATGAGCCAAGTACAGGACAATCAAGCCATTGTGAAATCACTGATGAGGTTGGCTCTTAAGGTATTGGTGGAATGAGGCATTATGACATCACAATTTCAGCTCTGGAATGTTGCTACTCTTTGGGTTTCTGCCAGGTTCTTCTGACCTGGGTTGGCCACTGTTGGAACCGCTATCCACGCTCTTCAATCTCTCCCTTAGTACAGGTAACGTCCCGTTGGACTGGAAGACGGCTAACGTCATTCCACTTCACAAGAAAGGCTCCAAGATGGAGACAGCAAACTATAAACCAGTGAGTCTCACATCAATAGTGAGCAAACTAGTGGAAACTCTAATCAAACGCCAATTGGATACGATCATGAACAAGGAGAGTCTACGGGATCCCCGTCAACATGGATTTACTAAGGGGAGATCCTGCCAATCCAACCTGATCAGCTTCTTTGACTGGGTGACGAGGAAGCTGGATGCTGGGGAGTCCCTGGACATTGTTTACCTGGACTTCAGCAAAGCATTCGATAGCGTACCACACCACAGATTGCTGAGCAAGATGAGTTCTATAGGATTGGGCGACACATTGACGAAATGGATTGGGAACTGGCTTGGAGGTAGGCTTCAGAGGGTAGTGGTGAATGGCATCCCCTCCGAAACGACGGAGGTGATCAGTGGAGTGCCACAGGGCTCCGTCCTGGGCCCGATCCTGTTCAACATCTATATAAGAGACTTGGCAGAAGGGCTCCGAGGTAAAATAACATTATTCGCCGATGACGCCAAACTAAGCAATGTAGTGGGCAAAAGCACAACAGACAAAAATTCAATACCCGACAACATGATGCACGACCTACTTCTACTGGAACACTGGTCTAGGTCCTGGCAACTCAGCTTCAATGCCAAAAAATGCAAAGTCATGCACCTGGGCAGCCAAAATCCATGCAAAACTTACATCCTTAATGGCGAGATCCTAACAAGAACTGAAGCAGAATGAGACTTAGGGGTGATCGTCAGGGAGGACATGAAGACTGCCAATCAAGTTGAGCAAGCTTCCTCCAAAGCAAGGCAAATCATAGGTTGCATACGCAGGAGTTTCGTCAGCCGTAAACCTGAAGTCATTATGCCATTGTATAGATCCATGGTGAGACCACACCTGGAATACTGTGTGCAATTCTGGAGGCCGCATTACCGTAAGGATGTGCTGAGACTAGAGTCGGTCCAGAGAATGGCCACCCGGATGGTCTCGGGACTCAAGGATCTCCCATACGAGGAGCGTCTAAAGAAGTTACAGCTCTACTCACTCGAGGAACGCAGAGAGAGGGGAGACACGATCGAGACGTTCAAGTATCTCACGGGCCGTATCGAGGTGGAAGAAGATATCTTCTTTTTCAAGGGTCCCACAGCAACAAGGGGGCATCTGTGGAAACTCAGGGGCGGAAACTGCACGGTGACACGAGGAAATTCTTTTTCACTGAAAGGGTGGTTGATCGCTGGAATAGTCTTCCACTTCAGGTCATTGAGGCCAGCAGCATGCCTGATTTTAAGGCCAAATGGGATAGACATGTGGGATCTATTCAAAGAGATAGGTAGGGGAGGGTCATTGGGGTGGGCAGACTAGATGGGCCGTGGCCCTTATCTGCCGTCTATTTCTATGTTTCTATGTTTCTATGTAAGGTACTGGGCTTAATGGACTTTCATTTGGTCTGATTCAGGATGCCAATTCTTATGTTCTTGCCAGGAAATTAAGACTCTTGGTCATGAATCTATCCCAGATCTTCCCCTCTTCAGTGAAGAAAGCCAGGCTGGGCATCATAATGGATTCAGGGCGGTACTTACGAAAGTTATGTGAAGTGGCAGCATTACTTTTCAGTCAAGAAGTTTCTGCCATAACAATGCCAAGGGTTATGACATTTTCTAGACAGGAATGAAGAAAACTGTAAAGAAATATTTTCTGTTGCTAGATTAATGTGTGGGAGGCTCTACAATGCCTTCGGAAACACTGCCCCTGAGAACCAGTGGAAAAGGCGAATGAGATATTAGAATACAAATAGTGCCTTGTGCCTTTTGTCCTTTCTTTGTATTTTTAGTTTTACAAGTTGAATATGCAAAGCATTAAGCATACTATGATTCTGGAGCGGAGGGGGGGGAGGTGTACAAGCCATTTTTACCTCACACATGGGAATTGTCACAGTCAGATTTGATTGTCGACCCGACTCTCCTCTGACAGGCTCAGATGGTCCCCTGCAACTGAGACACCAGCAGCAAGCAAGAAATAAAACTTTGGAACAAAAGCAATCAGGTCTGGAGTAGTAACTTGGAGATCTATAATTAAAGTGTGAGAACCTGTGATTCATCCTCATCATATCAGAAAACCCTTGCAGGCTGCTATTATGTCTCAGCCTGAAAGAAAATTATGTGCTTGCTTTAACCATGTGACATTTCAGAAGTGTATCTCTGCTGATTGCTCAGGCCCTGAGCACAGACTGACTGGAGACTAATCAAATCAATGGATTTCACGCCCCTTCTGCGTTAAAAAGTAACGGTCTGCTAAGGCAGCTGTTTTGATACCGAATCTAAAAACTCAAGACATTCTTAAAAAAATCACGCATGCAAATAAGATTGGCGGACAGCAGGGAAGATTTCCTACATTTGCATGTGCAAGGTCACATTAGCCATTTGAGACCCCATGACCCCAGTTTCACCATATCCACCCAAATTCCATTCTCCCAAACTGTTATTCCAGGTACAAAAATCAAATACAAACCATGGCCATCTGGAGTATTGCGTTCAATTCTGGTCTCCTTATCTCAAGAAGGATATAGTGGCGCTAGAAAAGGTTCAAAGAAGGGCGACCAAGATGGTAAAGGGGATGGAACTCCTCTCGTATGAGGAAAGACTAAAACGGTTAGGGCTCCTCAGCTTGGAAAAGAGACGGCTGAGGGGAGATAGGATTGAAGTCCTGAGTGGAGTAGAACGGGTACAAGTAAATCATTGTGGAGAAAAAGAATTGTAATTAACACTCTAGTCTTTATTTCTGTGCAGTGCCCTGATGAAACAGTCTTTTGACTGTGAAACGATGGCCACCGTCAGCTGCGAAGAGCACAGTTCCGTATAAGTCGTGTGAAAGCTGACCCTGAATGGAATAGTGGGACGCTTCATTTTTTTGTTTGTTTTAGTGCAAATATTCTACATATGGTAAAAATTATTTAAAAATAATGATTTACAATATCGGAGGATTTTTGGCCAACGACAGAAGCAAATAGAGGAGCTTACAATACCGTATAGCTCTCTCTTTCATAGCCAGAGGAAAACGTTTGCTTCCTACGGCTTCTGAGGCCTTTTACCTCTAATACTGACAGACTGTGGTTGGAATACACAAATAAGTGAGGATTTTTTACTGGAGTTTTTCAGATTTATATTTGTATTAGCAAATAAAGACTTGCATGGTCCATCCATTTTGCCCAACAGCTGCACTCATCACCAACATCTACTAGTTAACATAGAAACATAGAGTATGACGGCAGAAAAGAGCCGACGGCCCAACAAGTCTGCCCACTCAAGAACCCTCCCACCTTTGAGAATCCATCTTTTAAGCATTCCTCTGGAGCGACCCCACCTGTCTGTCCCATCGTCCCTTGAAGTCGAGCGTGGTACTGGCCTCGACTACATGACGTGGAAGACCATTCCATCGATCAATTACCCTTTCGGTGAAGAAGTATTTCCTGGTGTTCCCATGAAATTTCCCCCCCCCCCCTCCCCTGAGTTTTAGTGGATGCCCTCTTGTCGCCGTGGGACCCGTAAGACAAAAGATGTCTTCCTTCACATCAATGCGGCCCGTGATGTATTTGAATGTTTCTATCATGTCTCCCCTTTCTTTGCGCTCTTCGAGAGAATACAAGCACAGCCTGCTCAGATGTTCTTCATATGGGAGATTTTTCAGTCCTGAGACCATCCTAGTGGCCATTCGCTGAATCGACTCCATTCTCTTCACATCCTTTTGATTATGTGGCCTCCAAAACTGAACACAGTACTCCAGGTGAGGTCTCACCATGGATCTGTACAACGGCAGTAGAACTTTAGGCTTTCGGCTGATAAAGCTCCTTCTGATGCAGCCCAGCATTTGTCTAGCTTTTACTGAAGCTTTCTCCACCTGATTGGCAGCTTTCATATCTTCTCGGATGATTACTCCCAAGTGCCGTTCTGCTACAGTTCTGGTTAGGGTGTATGTTCAGGGTGTAGTTATTCATTTTACTTGCTAAGTTCCTCTATAAGATGTCCTCCCCTCCCCCCTGCAATATGCAAGACCTGTACTCGGATGATATGAATGTGGTATAAAATACACAAACGCTCCTGATCCATCTTGCCGTGTACGAGACACAGACCATAACGTCCGTCCAGCATCGGCCACATTGCCTAGTGCTGGAGTCCCCATCAAAGCTAACTCTGGCCCATCCAATCTGTTTTGCCATATCTGGAACAAAGACTGTAGAAGTTAATCCGGCATCAGCTTCACTTCCTCCTGCCCATCATAAACAAAGTTATAGCTGTCGATCTGATGAGTTTTATGTCAACGCTATTCTCTATATATTTAGGGATTCTATGTGTCTAGTTTTATGTCAACGCTATTCTCTATATATTTAGGGATTCTATGTGTCTAGTTTTATGTCAACGCTATTCTCTATATATTTAATTATGTTAAAATGTTATATGAATATGTTTACTGTTCAATAAACAGGGCTGCAGCCAGGTTTATACCAACTAAAGTGTATTTGTCTCCTTGGGAAGGGTGAGGTAGATTATGTTGGGTGGGAGGTAGATTACTATGGGGAAGCGGGTCACTCCAGGTTCCGCTGTTAATACTTTTCTAAAACATTTGCCTTAGTAAACTGGCCAACATTTAGAGTGCGGGTGTCTCTGAAGTTGTGAGAGTGAGTCTCTTTCATTTGAAAGGAAGCTCTGGAATGAGAGGGCAGAGGATGAAGTTAAGAGGTGACAGGCTCCGGAGTAATTGGAGAAAATACTTTTTTACAGAAAGGGTGGTAGATGCATGGAACAGTCTCCCGGAAGAGGTGGTGGAGACAGAGACTGTGTCTGAATTCAAGAGGGCCTGGGAAAGGCACGTGGGATCTGTCGGAGAGAGAAAGAGATAATGGTTAGTGTGGATGGGCAGATTGGATGGGCCATTTGACCTTTATATGCTGTCATGTTTCTAAGTTTCTAAAACTGAAGAGAGATAAATGTATAATCCTCACATACTGAAATCAGGTGGCTTAGTTTAAAGCCAGCTGTTGAAATCTGTGAAACCACAACTTCGGGGAGTCCTGCTGGCTCAGCTGATCGGGGATTCCCGTGCCACAATCAGCTGCTGGCATGCAGCATCTCATTTCAGGATTTGGAATTATGCAGGCCTACATTTCAAATGTCTGTTTCCCATCTACAAATATGCATACTGCCACTTAAACTCACTCAAAGCCATTTCTGGGAGAAGCCACACCCACCTTGGGCATGCTTAAGCATTGCTATGCGTCTCCGTAGATGCGTTGCAAGTCTCCGTAGATGCACTCTGGAGGCCTAGAATGTGGGCGTCCTGCCTCAGAGAGTTTTTTTTTTTTTTTTTTAAATGTGCATCCTGATTGGCTACCTGACAGCGGTAGGACACCTGCCACCACATAAAATCAGGATGCAAGATTCAAAAATCAGCCCCTAAGTGCTTAATTTAGAAAAAGACCTTACTGTGTTTTCTAATTCGCTCTGCAGATATATACAGCCCAATATTAGAACCCAGCTCTCAAAATACCTTCAGGGACCAGCAATCTCTAGGGTTACATAGAAACATAGAAGATGACGGCAGAGAAGGGCCATAGCCCATCAGGTCTGCCCACTCTACTGACCCACCCCCAAGTCTACTAACCTAGGGATCCCACTCCTGGTGACAGGTTCCCTTGGCTTAACCCTCTAAGGGATCCCACATGGGCATCCCATTTGCTCTTAAATTCTTGCACGCTGTTTGCCTCGATCACCCGCACAGCCATTCATGCTTTGAAGCCTGGACCACAGTTGCTCAATACTATTGACAAATAAATGCTGAAAATTGTTCGAGAGAAAGAAAAAAAAAAAAATTCTAGTTCAGGTTGCTACACACAAAATTGGGCCTGTCAAACCATTCTCTCTCCATGTTCTGTGGCACAATTGATTGCACTAGAAAGCTTTTCACTAAACTTCTTTTTTGACTCTTGCTAAGCAAAATAAAATCTGTACCAGAGCGCTCTGACATGGATCAAGATAACAAGAAACATTCCTTATTTCAGCTAAAAGCATAACAATTTCAATTTTCTTGAGTAAGGAAACATCCCCTTGGCAATCTAGGCACTGAACTGACGGTATTAAACCAAAATGATTCCTGGAATTAAAGAACTCTATGAGAAAATAAAATGAGGAAGCTTTAACACAGGGCCTAGAATGAGATGATATATGTTTATTGGCTGAAAGCAATTCATAAGCTTAATTCATTCCAGAGCTTCTTCTGTGGCCAGTTATTAATTTGATAGCATTATTTTGAAAGAGTTGAAGTCTTATAAGACCTCTAATCCAAATACCTTTGTATAATGAATTGCAGTAGTCTAAATGGTTAATTCAAGGGAGTGGACTAAAACATTGATTGCTGAGGGATGTAAGAGAGGGCAGATGGAGCATATAAGACAGAGTTTGAAAAAAGAGCTACATATAACCAATGAAATCTAAGTCTAGAACAACCCCTAACAAGCAAGTAGTGAAAACATGCGGGACTAGTGTATCATTTAATAGAATTGGAGAAAAAAGAGATTGGATATTTTTTTTTTACTGAAAAGTAATGTTTTAGACTTGGTTGGGTTAAGAATGAATTTGTTGTGTGCAAGCCAACTATTGATGGTGGAAATGTGGGTTTTGTCAAAAGGATCTATGGTGGATAGGATTTGAATATCATCAGCGTATACCTATGTAGTACAGTCTAATGAGTGAAGAAGAGTTAAGAGTGGAGATAAATAGATATTAAAGAGAGTGGGAGAGAGAATAGATCCTTGAGGAACTCCTGAAATCTTGAGAGATGTCTGATCCAAGACAAATAGTGGAAGTACAGTTATTGAGGAATATATGCACATAGTACATGAAAATGAAATGATGGCAGATCAAGACCTGAATGGTCCATCCAGTCTGCCCTTTAGTTATACACATTATAAATTCATGACTGAATTGTCTTTTTTTCTTTGATATTTCTGGGCCATTGACTGTAAAGTCAACACTGTCCTAGGTTTCAACTGCTGGAGCTGCCATCCAAGCTCAGCTACTGTACAACCCACTATATAGGTATCTGCCCTATTTTAATACAAACACACACAGGTGTAGCGAGGGTGAGGCACCCGGGGCATTGGCGCTCCACCCCTGCCATCTTCTCCGACCCCACCCCTACATGATCTTTCCCTGCCCCCTCCCCACTGCCGCATGTGTGAGCAGTTTCTCTTCCCTGTACCTCTGTAACGTTCCTGGTGTGAGCAGCAACCTCCAACCTTCCGTCGCACCTGCACGGGCTCTCCCTCTGACATCAGAAGAAGAGTCGATGCAGGTGCGACAGCAGATTGGGGGTCGCTGCTCACGCCAGGAACATTGCAGTGGTACGGGGGAAGGGAATCAGTGTGTGTACATGGCAGTGGGGTGGCGGGGAAGGAGCGTGGGTGGAGAGGACAGGTGCCGTGCCCCTACCTAGATGGCGCCCAGGGCGGCCCCTCTCCCACCCCCTTATTATGCCACTAGCTCTCCGTGTGGTCTGACGCTTCTTTCAGAGGCCTGTTTACTTATACAGTGAAATGAAAGGGGTTTCTCATTCAGCAACCACTGAAGCATTCATATTGCTCCAGCGAGCAGATATTGACAAATGACAATATGGTGAGTGAACAGATTGCTTCTGGTAAATAGCAATTTCTCACATCAAGTGATATTGAAGCATCTCAGACGTTCTCATCATTGCTCTACCTTGGAGGTTTTTTTACACAGTATTCTGCACCATAATAAGGGATTTGATACATGCAGACAGGGAATGAAATTGGACTTTACTGTTGAAATCTTTCCAGCATGCTTTTAATCTGGTTTTCTTTGCCAGTTGTGTCTTATTCGAAGAAAATAAACATCCCTGTGTAAGGAGCTGACTATTCATGGTACATCATGGATTGCATAGATTTACTGGTTTATTGTACATCTTTGAACAAATGTACAATAAACCTGCCAAGATCCACAGAGGAATAATTTGCACAATTTAGCATAAGAAGACTGCTAACTGGAACATCATCAAAGAGAAAGAGTTGATTTCAAAGGTTTATTGCACAACGTGGAATAACAGACACATGTAGATTCTGTAAGCACAGACTGAAAATAATTACTCGTCTCATAGCTGACTGTGAAGTTCTGGTGGCAGAAAATTTCTGTACAGAATGGCACAATATGATGACTCATTTCATGCATTAGAAACTCTGTAAACATTTCAACTTCGCCGTACCAGAAAGACTCTAAGAGAATCATTATGAATGAAGAGGTTATGATCACCTGGGATATCTCAATTCCAACTGAGAAAAAGGTTGATGTAAGAAATCTGGAGAAAACCACCAGGAAAGCACTGATTATAAAATTGTCAGTTCCAAGGGATTATTCTACAAATTGATTGGAGAGGGTGAAGATCCTTAAATACCAAGAAATGCTGTCTGAGATGAAGAAAGATACAGAAATCTTTCCCATTGTATTGGGAGCCCACAGCCTTGATTAAAAAGAATTGCCAAGCACACCTTGTTAAGTTGTCTATACATATTACATTCTATGAGCTCCAAAATAAAGCTCTCTTTGGCACAACACAAATACTACAGTGGATGGTAGCAATAAATTTGAGAGACTGAGATCATTTACCATGTACCCTGGCTTAAGAGTAAGGTCCAATATTATGATGGCATGCACAAAATGAACCTAGTTAGGGATATTGTTTCCAAAAGAACTTTGGCTTCTTTGGTCAATGGAAGGCTTACTCTAACCCATGCATGAACCTTCTCTTGTTCTGCTTCTTCCCCGTGGAACCTGCTACCAGTCGCATTACGTGATGCAGATGACACTGGTGAGTTAAGGTGACACTGGTGGTCTTTAAGGTCTGATTGATTTACTAGTATTTATTTTTTGTTAGCCTTTTGTTGTTTTCATGATCTACTTCCTCTGAGTTTGTGCATGGCTATGTTTTTGTTTATTGTAAATGTTTGATCGTACTCTGACTTAACTCATGCTCATTTGGTGGGTTATAAGCTTTGTAAATAAATAAATATACAGACCCTAGACAGGAACAAGATGATAATAATAATAATAACTTTATTCTTCTATACCGCCACAATCTTGCGACTTCTAGGCGGTTTACAATCAGGAGTGCTGGACATGCAGCGAAATACAATATGCAGATATTCAGAGGAAATACAGAGAGCAGAGACCTTAAGAGGTATTAGTATAGAATTACTATTTGCTGAATAGAATATAAGGTGTACATTTTAGTAGATGATTTCCAACAGGACCTGTTTGGAATAACTGGCAGCGAAAATTACGACAAGATGAAGATAACATATTATATATACAACAGGATGAAGATAACATATTATATTTATAACAGTGCAGTAAATTCAGGTGGATTAAGGGGAGGGGGGAGAGGGGGGGAGTGGTCAGTTGTTTAGGTATTTCTGGAACAGGTATGTTTTTAGGTGTTTCCTAAATTCCCCATAGGTAGTGGGTGAGAGCATTTGGTCAAGGTCTTTGCCCCATAGGGCTGCTTGGTGAGAGAGAAGGTGTTCGTGGTGTTTTTTTATTTTGCAGCCTCTAACAGGAGGGGAAATGAATTTTGAGTGTGTTTTTCTCTTGCGTTTGTTATTAGAAAATGAGAAAAGGTCCGTTATGTACTTGGGGGTAAGGCCGTATAGTACTTTGAAGCAGAGGCAGGCAAATTTAAACCTTGGCAACCAGTGCAGTTGCCGATAGTAGGGTGTCACGTGGTCGAATTTCTTCAGCCCAAAGATAAGTCTGACCGCAGCATTTTGCATTATTTGGAGACGTCTCATATCCTTTGCTGAGATTTCTAGATAGGCGATGTTGTAGTAGTCAAGTTGACTCAATATGAGGGATTGCACAAGGATTCTGAATGTCGATGTATCGAAGTATGATTTAATGGTTCTGAGTTTCCAGAGGGTAAGAAAACCCTTTCTGAATAGGGAGTCCACTTGTTCCTTCATTGTTAGGCATTGGTCTAGAGTAATACCTAATATCTTCATGGTGGGCTGGATAGGGTAGTTGAGTTTATTGACGCATAATGGGGTTGTATTATCAAGTGGGTGAGAGGAAGCAGCGAAGAATTTTTTTTTTTCTGGGTTGAGTTTGAGCTTGAAATCTGTCATCCATTGTTCCATCTCTTTTATGGCATCAGATGCCTTGGGAATGGTTTCCGAGATGGAGTTGGTGAATGGGATGATGATCGTGAAGTCATCTGCATAGCTGAATAGTTTTATTCCTAGTTGGGTTAGTTTCACCCCTAATGAGGACATGTAGATATTGAAAAGCAGTGGGGAAAGCGGTGACCCTTGTGGCACTCCGGATGAGTTGCTCCAGGTGTCGGAGTGATCGTTGTTAAAGTGTACCTGGTAGGAACGGGATGTGAGGAAACCACGAAACCAGTTTAGTACCTCAGCTCTGAATGAGGTGGTAGGTGTGGAGAAAGTCAGATTGGTTAGTAAGCTTAGCAGAACCCACCTGCAGCTACTAGCTTGAGGTTAGAGGTTCACCCAAATTAGGTTCTCCCCAGAACTGAGCTATCCACAGGCTGGCAGCAAAACTCCACAGTTCCTTCGGTGTATATACCTTCAGCTTAGAATGATTTTCTTCACCGGTAGCACACTTATAGACCTCTGCAGTGGAAGTATGTTTATTTTGTATTTGCACAGTGTACATTTCACAATAAAAATAAAACTTCCGAAAATGAACTCCATCTAAAATAGGAAAGCACAGACACAGCATAAAACCTTCAGCAGAAGAGGTGACTTCTTGAGCTGCATGGTTGGTTTCATTTGGTTTTCTTCAGGACAAAGGAGCATTATTGCTTCTTTTCTCTAGACCTTCAGATTGTAACTTTAAAGGGGAGAAAGTTTCTATCTTCCCAGAAGTCTCTAAGTGGATTCAAACACATAGGAAATAATTTCTGTCTTATCACCAATAGGTTTTAGTGTTGGGGAGCTTCTTTTCAGTTATGGTATCCTTGTAAGTGTTTGATTGGTAAAAGCGGATGGCGTAGCTGGTTTTAAAGAAAGGTTTGGACAATTTCCTGGAGGTAAAGTCCATAGTCTGTTATTGAGAAAGGCATGGAGGAAGCCACTGTTTGCCCTGGATTGGTAGCATGGAATGCTACTACTCTTTGGGATTCTAGAATCTTGTTACTCTCTGAGATTCTGGAATCTTGTTATTCTTTGAGATTGTAGCATGAAATGTTGCTACTCTTTGGGTTTTGGCTAGGTACTAGTGACCTGGATTGGCCATCATGAGAATAGGCTACTGGGCTTGATGGACCATTGGTCTGACCCAGTAAGACTATTCTTTATGTTCTTATGTTATTAATAAATGTGAAATATGGTTTCTTTGAGCCATCACAATTACAATTTTTCCTTGAGGGGAAAGGGTTAAATAAAATCAGTGTTCCCGCTAAGCTGCGCTGGGGTGCGCTGACGCACAAAATATTAACTCGCAGCGCACAAGTTTCTCGTCACAGCGCACACAGTGTAGAGCACAGTTCTTCAACCGCCGGTCCGCAAACAAAATCTTGCCGGTCCGCGAAGGATTCGGTCCCCGCCGCAACGAAAGGCCGGCGTCAGCTGACTTGCAACTTCCTGTTGCAGTCGCTGTGCCGGGACTCCTGCCTTCGCCGGGACTCCTGCCTTCCACCGCGTTTGCCTCCTGCCTTGTCTCCGCACCTCCAGACCAGCAGCGGCAGCTGTGTATGCTTTTAACTTCGGCACAGAGCTGCCCCTAATCAATAGTTTAGCGCGGTTTCATAAGGCAGCCTCGGGGCCTTTGCTAGGCCGGCCCACATCGCATCATCGAAGCGGGCCGGCTATCAAAGGCCCCGAGGCTGCCTCATGAAACCGCGCTAAACTATTGATTAGGGGCAGCTCTGTGCCGAAGTTAAAAGCATACAGAGCTGCCGCTGCTGGTCTGAACTCTTGGGCCGCTGAAGGAGGGCAAAAAGCAGCTGTCCTGGAGGTTTCCCTTCCTCTCGCCTTTACAGGTTCCTTTTTTCCACCTTTTTTTTTTTCCTTCAAACGGCAACGGGCCCCAGCATCGACATCAATCAAGTAAGTTCCACTGTCAATCAAGCGGTTCTGCTCGGCCAAAGCTTCCCCTGTGACATGAGCCACCCTCAGGGGAAAGAAAGTGACCCACAAAGGTGAGGGGAAGGGGGGCAGATGATGGAAGTTGGGGGGGGGGAGAGAGAGAGAGAAGGGGCAGATGATGGAATGGAGGAGATGAGAGAGAGAGAGAAGGGGACAGATGATGGAAGTGAGAAGAAGGGAGAGAGAGCAGAAGGCAGATGGATGTCAGTTGAGAAGGGAGAGCAGATGCTGAATGGAAGTGGGGAAAGAACACATACTGGATGGAAGGAGGAGATAAATAAAGGGGGAAGAAAATAGTAAGATAATGGAGGGGTGAGGGAAAGGGGTGACAAGCTGTGTGTAGACACAGTGAAAAGAGGGAAACGGGACTAAATAGTAAGAAAGAATTTAATTTAGATGGAGGCAGAAAATAGAGAAGGAAGACCAGAGAAGAAAAGGGAAGAGAGAGCAGAGAATGATCAGATCTGAGTGGAGGAAATGAGAAGAGAGATATGCTAAAAACCACAGGGGGGAGGGAAGGATAGAGATGCCAGACCATGAGGGGAACAGAAGGAAGATGATGGATGCTAGACCAAATTGAGGGGTGGGGGGGGGGCAGGAGGAGAGATGGCAGGGAAAGACAGACAGTGAATGGAAGGGGCAGATGCTGGACTGAAGAGACAGAGAAGGTTATCATGCTGCTGTACCGGGCCATGGTACGCCCTCACCTGGAGTACTGCGTCCAGCACTGGTACTTTAAGAAGGACACGGTACTACTCGAAAGGATCCAGAGAAGAGCAACTAAAATGGTTAAGGGGCTGGAGGAGTTGCCGTACAGCGAAAGATTAGAGAAACTGGGCCTCTTCTCCCTTGAGCAGAGGAGATTGAGAGGGGACATGATAGAAACATTCAAGGTACTGAAGGGAATAGACTTAGTAGCTAAGGCAGGGAGAACGAGAGGGCACTCTCTAAAGTTGAAAGGGGATAGATTCCATACAAACGTAAGGAAGTTCTGTGGTAGAAAGCAACATATTTATTTGGCTCATAACTTGCTGGCGCCTGATATTTTTAGCTCACAGTGAAAAAAGTTTGCTCACAACACCCGCCCGCTTAGAGGGAACACTGGTTACAAGATAATTACAATAGTGTCTCTGTTTGTGATGTAATTTTGTGATGTAATTTAGGGTATTACTTATAATTTGAGTATTTGCTCTACACTTTCCCTGGAAGGATAATGATTGTTTCTGTCTTCTCCTAGAAATCTTCCACTTGGTCTCCCCACTTGACATATAGAACCCAAGGTGAGAGGAGGTAGGAGTCAAAAGTACTCTCAAAAAGGTGAGCTTTTAACTGGGCCTTGAACACTGCCAGAGATGGAGCTCGCCTTAGGGATTCGGGCAGCTCATTCCAAGCATATGGCACAGCATGGCAGAAGGAACAGAGGCTGGAGTTAGCAGTTGGAGAGAAGGGCACAGATAGGAAGGACTTAACAGCTGAGCGGAGCTCACAGGGGGAATCATAGGGGGAGATAAGTGAAGAGCGATTGTGATGGCCAGCTGAGTGAGTGCATTTTTAAGTCAGTAAGAAGAGCTTGAATTGTATTCAGAAACGGATGGAAAGCCAATGAAGTGACTTTAGGAGAGGGGTAACATGAGTAAAGCAGCTCTCCTGGAACATGAGTCATGCAGCTGAATTCTGAACAGATTGGAGGGGAATGAGATGTCTAAGTGGAAGGCCTGAGAATAGCAAGTTGCTGTAGTTTAAGCGCAAGGTGATGAGGGTATGGATAAGTGTTTTGGTAGTATGCTCAGAGAGGAAGGGTCAGATTTTGGTAATATTATAGAGGAAGAAGCGACAAGTTTTAGTGATATGTTGTATCTGGGCAGTGAAGGAGAGAGAGAAGTCAAAGAAGACCCCACGATTGCAAGTAGACAAGACAGAAAGTATGAGAGGATTGTCCACAGAGACAGAGAATAGGGGAAGTGGGGAGGTGGGTTTAAGCAAGAAGATGAGCAGCTCCATTTTAACTATATTCAATTTTAGATGGCAGTGAGACATCCAGGCGGCAATGTCAGACAGGCAGGCTGAGACTCTGGTCTGGGTTTCAGTAGAGATATTTGGCATACAGAGGTAGATCATATGTATAAGCTCTCTTTTCTATCATTAAGAGGAATCAAGTCCATCAGTAAAATTTCACACTCCTTTCCATACTTACTAACTGCGATATGGAATGGACTACCTCCTCAAATTAGATTGAGTTTATCTCTTCAGATTTTTCGAAAAAACCTTAAAAACCACTATGTTTCATCGCTTTTTAGGCTATAGCTCCAATGACTGTTAATGGATTTTTCTTTGTGATCTAATTATGTAAACCGAATCGAGCTCCTATTTATAGGAAATGATTCGGTATATAAGTCTTAGAATTAGATTAGATCTGGGAGTTGTCAGCATAGAGGTGATATTGGAAGCCGTGGGAGGAGATCAGCGCTCCAAGTGAGAAAGTATAGATTGAGAAAAGGAGTGGTCCCAGGACAGAGCCTTGAGGTTCACTAATCGATAGCGGAAAGGCTGTGTAGAAAGAACCACCATTGCATACACTGAAGGAGCAATGGGAGAGAGAAGAAGAAAACAAGGGGAGGGCAGAACCCTACAAATCCCAAGGACAGCATATTAAGGAGTAGGCAGTGATCAACAGCATCAAAGGTGACAGATAGATCGAGAAGGATGAGGATAGAGTAGAGTCCTTTGGATCTGGCCAAGAACAGGTCATTGGAACCTTTAGAATGGGCAATTTTCGTGGAATGCAGTGGGCGAAAGCCTGACTGAAGTGGATCCAGAATAGCATGGGATGAGATAAGAGGAAGTCTTGGCAATGGCGGTGAACAGCATGTTCAAGTAACTTGGATAAGAAGGGGAAGAGGGAGATGGAGTGATAGTTGGAGGGACAGAAGGGGTATGACAATGGCATATTTGAAGACATCAGGGACAATTGTAGTGGAGAGCGATAGGTTGAGGATGCAACAGAAAGGAGGGATGACAGAAGGTATTCAATTTTAGATGGAGCAGAGAAGTAGGTTTAGGTGGGAAGATGAGCAGCTCTATTTTAGCCATATTCAATTTTTCCCTGTCTGTCCTGGTGGGATCACAATCTATCTAATGTACCTGGGGCAATGGGGGGATTAAGTGCCCTGCCTAGAATCTCAAGGAGCAACGTGGGTTTGAACCCACAACCTCAGGTTTATCCACTGCGCCACACTCCCCCCTCTAAACAGGTTTCCGAGTCCACTCTGTAAACATTTGGGCAATCAGAAATTTCCTTCACTTTGCTTACTCAAGATGTATTGCCTGAACTTTGACACTCCTGTCTCAGAACATGATTTTCTGAGAAATGATTCTGCCATTAGCCATTGTGATGTGAGTATGACATGCGGAGATATGAAATGAATGCAGTGCCTGACAAGAATATATTGGACACAGTATGGAAAGGAACAGAGCCTCATCACCTACCATGGAAAGATTGTTATCAGAGAAGTCAAGCAGTGCACATCACGAGTCCAGGTGAACACATATCTATCAGTCAAGCTTCTCTCCTACTGATTCAAATTCTCACCTCTGGAACTCAGCATGTCACCTGTTGACTCATCTGCCTGCTAATAAAGCTGGCAAACCGAAACAGATTTAATCGTCTTGTTGTCTGTGATTAAATCTGCCTAAATAGAATCTCTGCAATCCAGTGGCATCTCTAGACAGAAAAATTTGGAGTGGCACTGAGGAGGCAAATCAGATTTGCAACTCAAAGCGATATTTCCACCCCTCATACCTCTCTTTCCCCCCACTTTTTAAATTAGCATTATAACTGATATCATCATTCAACAAATAATCTTCTGTGTGAGAGTGAAGTCTGGATTCTATATAAACCCTGCACCTTCAGCTCTGTATCGCAAACTCCATATTCCCCAGCAATGGAGCTATCCCTCTTAATATTGAAATTGCTCCTTCCACTGCCAGATGCTTTAATTAAATCAGATGGGTTTTCTTTATGTGGTGACTGCAGGATGACAAGGACCTGCTTTCAAATAGGGACAGGCACTTTGCAAACCAACAAAAACCCTGCAAAAACATTCATAATCTATATAGCAAACTTACTAAACCAGACCAGCTCTAACAGTGCTACTTTGAACAGACGAAAAGACAGTGCTTTAAATATTACACCAGACCCTAAAGCATCACTATCTCTTCTATTGGGGAAACTGGAAATAAGCTGGACTGTTACACATTCCTACAGAAACTCCTCATGCTAGCAGACTCCTTCACTTCAGATGCAGGTGCAGAATATGGACAGACCCTCACCTGATACAGAATAGGGACCACAAAAAAACTGAAATGGAGCCCCTTCCCCACCCGCCCGACAGCCAGTCTCTAGAACAGTGAAAACACTGGTAAAAGAAACAGAAATGCTTTCTCTCCTGTACCCTACTTTCCAACCTTAAAGAGTATTAAATAACAATATAATAATAACTTTATTTTTCTATACTGCAATACCACAAACAGTTCAGAGCGGTTTACAGAGGATGAGACTGTATACAGTCAGCGATATTACAAAAAACTTTCAAAATTACATTAACATGATAAGATTAATCAAACTTTTCCTGGATGTGTTTTAGAAGCACATCAAGGCAGAAGTGGAGTCAGAGAAATCTGATTGACTTCCTAAAAGTTTGGAAAGTTGGTTAAACATAAGAACATAAGAAATGGCTTCGCCGGATAAGACCTTAGGCCCATTTAGTCCGGCGACCCGCACTCGCGGAGGCCAAGCCAGGTGTTCCCTGCTGAGAAACCTTGTTTACTCGTATTCCTCAATGTGATTTACGAGAAGGTGTGCATCCAACTTGCCCTTGGATCCCAGAATAGTGGTCTCCATCACGACCTCCTCCAGGACAGCGTTCCAAGCGTCCACCACTCGATATTTGTCCTGGGCCTGGTGCCCCTCAGTTTCAGTCCATGACCTCTTGTCCGAGTCACATTTGACAATGTGAATAACGATGTTCCTTGCTCTATTTTGTCGAATCCTTTTAGTATTTTAAAAGTCTCTATCATGTCCCCTCGCAGTCATCTCTTCTCGAGGGTGAACAATCCCAGTTTTCCGAGGTGTTCTTTGTAGCTCAAATTCTCGATACCTTTTACTAGCTTCGTGGCTCGCCTTTGCACCCTCTCCAGCAGGGTTATATCCTTCTTTAGGTAGGGAGACCAGTGTTGGACACAGTATTCCAAGTATGGTCTGACCATTGCTCTGTAAAGCGGCATTATGATGTCCGCCGATCTACTCGTGATTCCATTTGCCTGCTTGGAATGATAATGTTCTATCGAGGAATCTCTTGTAGATACAGCCCTTTTTTTTTTCTTTTCCAATTGGGTTGGTCCCAGTCTTTTCCATTTTTTATACCAGTCTTCTCCTAAAGTTTTTCCAGGTTTCCCTTTCTATTGCTTCCCTGTTGAAAATTGCAGGATATAAGAAGCTGTACTGTATTGTATTCTTCCCTTCCTGGCACTGATCTTTTTTTTTATGCTTCTTTATTCAATATCTATTCATATATGATTTTTACCCCCTCATTCTCCCTTTCTTTCACCCTCTGGTCCTTAGCTTCCATCTTTTCACCTCTCGTCTATCTACTGAAAATCCCATTGCCCCCCAGTCTGCTATCTCCTTCTATCTTTCACCCACTCCCTAGTCTCCCATTGACATCCTCTGTAAGCTCCCTTTCAGTCCTAATCCATCCTCCACTGTCATTGTCCCCCATCTTCTATTGCTTCTTTTTGACCATGTTCATTTCTGCCCTCACTCGTATCTCCTTCGTCTCTAAACCCTTCCAAAGCACCCCATCCTGGCCTCTGTCAGATATGACTAGCCTTAGTGGTCTATCAAGCTAAAGCCCAGTAGCCCATTCTCACGGTGGCCAATCCAGGTACCTGGCCAAAACCCAAGGAATAGCAATATTCCATGCTACCGATTCAGGGCAAGCAGTGGCTTCCTCCGTGTCTTTCTCAATAACAGACTATGGATTTTTCCTCCAGGAAATTGTCCAAATCTTTCTTAATACCAGCTATTCTATTCTCTCTTACAACCTCTGGCAATGCGTTCCAGAACTTAACTATGCTCTGAGTGGAAAAAAAAATTCCTCCTATTGGTTTTAAAAGTATTTCCCTGTAACTTCATCATGTGTCCACTAGTCTTTGTCATTTTTGACGGAGTGAAAATTCGAACCACATCGTACCCATTCTGCTCCACTCAGGATTTTGTAGACTTCAATCATATCTCCCTTCAGGCATCTCAGCTTACTCCTTGATATGTTGTCTTCACTTGGATTCACTGGTTTGCCTCCTACCTCTCCCAACATACCTTTAGTGTATGTGTTAGTGAGTCCTCTTCTGCTGCTACCCCGCTAGCGGTTGGTGTACCCCAGGGTTCTGTCTTAGTACATCTTCTCTTCTCTCTCTACACCTCTTCCCTGATCTCCTCCCATGGCTTCCAGTATCACCTATATTCTGATCACTCCCAGATCTACCTCTCTGCAGCTGAAATTTCACCTAAAGTCCAGGAAAAAGTCTGCTTGTTTGGCTGACATTGCTGCCTGGATGTCCTGCCGTCATCTGAAACTAAATATGTCCAAGACTGAGCTGCTCCTCTTTCCTCCTAAACTCTCTGCCCCTCCTCCTCCTTTTTCCATCTCGGTAAATAATTCCATCATTGTTCCAGTCTTCTCTGCTCGCAACCTTGGAGTCATCTTCGATTCCGACCTCTCCTTTTCTACGCACATCCAACAAAACGCTAAGGTCTGTTGCTTCTATCTCTTCAATATCACTTAGTCCAGCTCTTGTAACCTCACGCTTAGATTACTACAATCTACTTCTAACTGGTCTCCCGCAGTGTCGCCTTTCCCCCTTGCAATCTGTGCAAAACTGCTGCACGACTCATGTTCTACCAACCTCGCTATGCTCATGTCACCCCTCTCCTTAAGTCACTTCACTGGCTCCCTATCCACCTTCACATACCGTTCAAGCTCCTATTGCTGGCCTACAAGTGTGTTCATTATGCTGCCCCTCAATATCTCTCCTCTCTCCTTATACACCTCCCAGAGAACTCCGTTCATCAGCTAAGCTGTTCTCCACTGCCAGTTCCAGACTTCATACCTTTCATCTATCTGCCCCCTATGCCTGGAATAGATTGCCTGAGTTTGTCCACCGGGCCCCTTGCCTTGTTTAAAAGCAGACTGAAAGCCCAACTTTTTGATATATCCTTCAATCCTTAACCCTACTCCTCTGCCCACCATCTTAATCAGCTGATTAACTGTTCCCCTTAACTGTATTCATGACATCCTGTTTGTCTGTCTTGGCTGTTTAGATTGTAAGCTCTTTTGAGCAGGGACTGTTTTCTTCTTTGTGACTCTGTACAGCGCTGTGCACATCTGGTAATGCTATAGAAATAATTAATAGTAGTAGTAGTAATGTCCTACACCATCACATCCCATTACCTCTAGGAAGAACATTTCTTTTATTCTTGTATATTCTCCTTAGAAAGAACATTCATTACAAAAGCTTTCTGTTTACAAGAACAAAGAACCTTTTCAAGGTCTTGACATGCTCCCTCTTGTGGAAGTTATATTTATTTTTAAAAGACTCCAGATACTGCCAGTTCCAAAAATCAATTTACTGCTAAGCAGTTTACAAAATTCAAGTAAGGCAAATAATTTCTAAAAGGAGAGGGGAAGAAGGGAGGATTAAAAAAGGGGAGCAGAGAGGTAAAGAGGCGGGGGAAGAAAATAGAAGTGTAGGTTCAGGGCACAATGACAGATAAGGTAGGGACTATGGTCTGCTCAAAGCTTCTTAAATTTTGAGGAGACATGTTCTGTTCTGATGGGCAGAGAATTTCACAAATTGAGGGCCAGCATAGCTAAAAGTTCCAGCTGGAATTAAAAGTCAATTACCCTGTAGGTCTGATTAATATATTATGTATATTGTGATTTCTTTAAAAATCATATTTTTACCTTTTGTACAACACTTTGTAATTTGGAAAAGCGTTCAATCAAATATCTTGAATAAACTTGAAACTTAAACTTGAATTAGATGAGCATGGTATGTAAAGTAGAGGCTGTTGGGAAGAATGCAGCATGCGGAAGGAGTATAAGGTACCAGAATAGCTGATATATAGTCAGCAGTCTCAGGTGCTCAACCTTCAAAACAGGACAGTTAATTCCTGTTTTGAAAAACATGCTACCTGAGTCATCTGTTCCTTTCTGTAAAAAAAAAGTATTTCCTTAGATTACCTCTGAACTTAACGCTAGACAGCAGCATGGGAACAGGATTAGTGGGAATCCTGCAGTTACTGTGGGAATACCGCAGGGATCTCTTCCACTTGGAAATAGAAGCAGGTCCTTCAGGGCTCCCATGGAAGTTTAGTGCTAGGCCAGCCTACCTATCCTTTCTTTGTGCCGACTGATATGTTGCATGTGCCAATCGCTAGGTGCGTACAACCTCCAGACACAGCTACTTCTTTCTTCTTAAGGGCATTTTATCAGTGCTAATTGATTTGTTATTCATCTTACCATTCTCTCTGCTAGAAACTCCCCAATCCCTACATGTCCTGTTTGTCTCTCTCAATTTGATTGTAAGGTCTTCTGAGCAGGGACCATCTATTATAAATGCAAATGTACAGCGCTATAGAAATGTGTGGCACTGTAGGGTCATGAAATGGTTAACTGTTGTTTAAAATCTTGCTCTGGCCTACATAGCTGAAGAAAGTGTACAATCTATTGACTTCATCTGCCTAAAATGTATGTCCCTGCCTTACCACATTGTAAGCTAAATAGATAAGAGTTTGAGCCATGATGTACCCTGCCCTTCTGTACATTTAACATTTAGACCTGTAAGAGTTAGATAAGTGACCTGCTAGTGTGAGCTTAGGACCAATAATAATTATAGAAAATTGTAGTTTTTGCATATATTAGTTTGCGAAAAGGGCATAAAAGTCCGTGTATTTCCTGTTTCTGACACTCTAGTAGGCAGGCTCTTAACTGCACTAGAGTCCGGTATACCGTAATAAATCTCTTGTACTTTCTTCACGCCTCTGACTTTTGTGTGTCCAAGTCACCTTTCAGCACTAAGAAAAAGTAGCAAGTCTGAGTGCATGGTTAGTTGAGAAATGAGTTTTATTGATTTTTATATTGGGTTTTTTTTTCTTCATAATCTTTATTCATTTTTACATCTTACAACAAGTGTAGCAATAAATTGACAATTGAAATTAAGAAAAGGAGTTGATTTTTATATTGTTGATTGAAATGGTATATGTCTGGCAAATGAAATGACAGAAAGATGAGGTTTGTTGCCTTCGAATCGGCATCTTCTCGATTACTCAGTTTCTAGGGGATAAGCAGCAGGAATGGAAGAGACTCTAGTGGGGACAGATGAAACGTTTGCCCCCCCCCCCGGAAGTCGTCTACTTCCTTCCCACCACGTTGAAAAGGAAAACTCCGCAGCCCTTCAGCGCACGCGCCAACCACTGGCAGCAGCTGAGCGCGCGCGCGCGCGGCTTCCGCTCTGGACCTAACGAAAACCGGAAGTGCAGGAGGGCGGGACGCCGGAAAGAGGAAGCGGCCCTGAGGGAACTACGACTCCCAGGAGCACCTGGGGGCCGGGCCTGCCTGGCAAGATGGCCGCTCCTTTGGCGCTGGCGTTGCTCGGAGCCGTTACGGCGCGGGCTCTGCTCTTCAGGTCCAGCCTGGCTGAGTTTATTTCGGAGCGGGTGGAGGTGGTGTCGCCCTTGAACTCCTGGAAACGAGGTGGGCAAAGGGGGAGGGGTCACTTTAGCTCAAGCCTTTGACAGGTGGAGGAGCCTCAGGCTGCAAAACCTTCAAAACAGAAACAAAAATAATACATCAAACCAACAAGGTTCCAAATTCCTCCTTAGCAAATTAGAAAAATGCTCCAACTATTCCTCATAACAATTCTTCTGTAATCCGCCTTGAACCGCAAGGTAAAGGCGGAATAGAAATCACTAATGTATTGTAGATTAGAAGTTGGGACATTAGATCACTTAATTTTCTTTTGTCCCTATGTAAATGCTTTTTGGAAACTAATTTGGCCCCAAATTAATAAATTATTAGAAAATCATGTAGGACTCTCATATCACAGAGTCCGATTTCTGCAAATAATAACAAGTTATTATTAATATTTGTTATCCATCTGGGAACAAATGACCTGGCCAACAACTCCACACTTGCAGCACAGAAAGCTTTTCGGGAGCTTGGTGAGGGCGTGAAACCTTTTGAAAGACTTTAGCTTTTTCTGAAATACTGCCTGCATATGGAAAAGGAGAGCAAAGAGTGAAAAACACAGAGGACTTTAATAGATGGCTCAAAGTCTGGTGTCATCAAGAAGGCTTCAGGTACATAGGAGGATGGGGAAATACATGGAAGGACAAGAAGCTATATTGCACTGATGGGCTACATATTACTACAGCAGGAAAAAGAAACCTTGCAGAGAAATTTAGACAATATTTTTCTAGGCATTTAAACTAGAAGGTGGGGGTGGTGTATGTACGAAGGACAATTATAGAGACCACCCCCGGCAAAAGAAAAGATGTGATAGTAGTAAAGGCTGCAACATAAGCAATATCAGCAACTCATTTCTTAGTATTACAACGGAAAGTGAAACGACACAAAAATCCATACGAAAAAGGAGATTATCGCTGGAAAGCGATGACCACAAATGCTCGCAGTCTAAGCAACAAAGTTCATGATCTGCAAGCCCTGATATTAGAGGCAGATCTAGATATCGTTGCTATCACAGAGACATGGTTCAGTGAATCACATGAATGGGATGCAAACATACCGGGATATAATCTTTTTAGGAAGGACAGAGATGGTCATAAAGGTGGAGGAGTAGCTCTCTATGTAAAGATCAATATCCAAGCGACCGAAATGCAAGGGACCTGGGGAAAGGAAGAAGCGATATGGATTGCTCTGAAAAGAGAAGATGGAACTTCTATCTATGTGGGTGTAGTCTACAGACCTCCGACTCAATCGCAGCAAATTGATAAGGATCTGATTGTGGATATCCAAAAGTTTGGAAGGAAGGAGGAGGTTCTGCTGTTGGGAGATTTCAACCTGCCGGATGCGGACTGGAATGTTCCGTCTGCGGAATCGGAAAGAAGTAGGGAGATTGTGGATGCCTTTCAAGAGGCTCTGCTCAGACAAATGGTGACGGAACCCACAAGAGAAAAAGTGATATTGGATGTGGTCCTCACAAATGGAGAGAGTATCTCTAATGTTCGAGTGGGTGCTCACCTGGGTAGTAGCAATCATCAAACGGTTTGGTTTGATATAACGGCTAAAGTGGAGAGCGGCCGCACGATACTTAAAGTCCTAGATTTCAAACGTACGGACTTTAATGCAATGGGAAAGTACCTGAAGAAAGAGCTGTTAGGATGGGAGGACATAAGAGAAGTGGAAAGACAATGGTCTAAGCTGAAAGGAGCGATAAAAATGGCTACGGACCTTTATGTGAAGAAAATCAATAAAAACAAGAGAAAAAGGAAGCCGATATGGTTCTCCAACCAAGTGGCTGAGAAAATAAAGGCGAAAGAGTTGGCGTTCATGAAATATAAAAAAACCCCAAGAAGAGGAGAGCAGAAAGGACTACAGGGTGAAACTGAAAGAAGCCAAGAGAGAGATACGTTTGGCGAAGGCACAGGCGGAAGAACAAATGGCTAAAAATGTAAAAAAGGGAGATAAAAATTTTTTCAGATATATTAGTGAAAGGAGGAAGATAAAAAATGGAATTGCTAGGCTAAAAGATGCTGGGAACAAATATGTGGAGAGTGATGAGGAGAAAGCAAATGTGCTAAACAAATACTTCTGTTCTGTGTTCACAGAAGAAAATCCTGGAGAAGGACTGAGATTGTCTGGCAAAGTTACACGAGAAAATGGAGTAGATTCTGCGCCGTTCACGGAGGAGGGTGTTTATGAGCAACTTGAAAAACTGAAGGTGGACAAAGCGATGGGACCAGACGGGATCCATCCCAGGATACTAAGGGAGCTCAGAGAGGTTCTGGCGAGTCCTATTAAAGACTTGTTCAACAAATCTCTGGAGACGGGAGTGATTCCTGAGGATTGGAGGAGAGCGGATGTGGTCCCTATTCATAAAAGTGGTCACAGGGATGAAGCAGGAAACTACAGGCCGGTGAGCCTCACTTCAGTTGTTGGAAAAATAATGGAAGTGTTGCTGAAAGAAAGGATAGTGTATTTCCTTGAATCTAATGGGTTACAGGATCCGAGGCAACATGGCTTTACAAAAGGTAAATCGTGCCAAACGAACCTGATTGAATTTTTTGATTGGGTGACCAGAGAGCTGGATCGAGGACATATGCTAGATGTAATTTACTTGGATTTCAGCAAAGCCTTTGATACAGTTCCTCATAGGAGGCTGTTGAACAAACTTGAAGGGCTGAAGTTAGGACCCAAAGTGGTGAACTGGGTCAGAAACTGGCTGTCGGACAGACGCCAGAGGGTGGTGGTTAATGGAAGTCGCTCGAAGGAAGGAAAGGGACTAGTGGAGTCCCTCAGGGTTCGGTGCTGGGGCCAATCCTGTTCAATATGTATGTAAGTGACATTGCTGAAGGGTTAGAAGGAAAAGTGTGCCTTTTTGCAGATGATACCAAGATTTGTAACAGAGTAGACACCGAAGAGGGAGTGGAGAATATGAAAAAGGATCTGCAAAAGTTAGAGGAATGGTCTAATGCCTGGCAACTAAAATTCAATGCAAAGAAATGCAGAGTAATGCATTTGGGGATTAATAATAGGAAGGAACCGTATATGCTGGGAGGAGAGAAGCTGATATGCATGGACGGGGAGAGGGACCTTGGGGTGATAGTGTCCGAAGATCTAAAGGCGAAAAAACAGTGTGACAAGGCAGTGGCTGCTGCCAGAAGGATTCTGGGCTGTATAAAGAGAGGCGTAGTCAGTAGAAGGAAGAAGGTGTTGATGCCCCTGTACAGGTCATTGGTGAGGCCCCACTTGGAGTATTGTGTTCAGTTTTGGAGACCGTGTCTGGCGAAAGATGTAAGAAGACTTGAGGCGGTCCAGAGGAGGGTGACGAAAATGATAGGAGGCTTGCGCCAGAAGACGTATGAGGAGAGACTGGAAGCCCTGAATATGTATATCCTAGAGGAAAGGAGAGACAGGGGAGATATGATTCAAACGTTCAAATACTTAAAGGGTATTAACGTAGAACAAAATCTTTTCCAGAGAAAGGAAAATGGTAAAACCAGAGGGCATAATTTGAGGTTGAGGGGTGGTAGATTCAGGGGCAATGTTAGGAAATTCTACTTTACGGAGAGGGTGGTGGATGCCTGGAATGCGCTCCCGAGAGAGGTGGTGGAGAGTAAAACTGTGACTGAGTTCAAAGAAGCGTGGGATGAACACAGAAGATTTAGAATCAGAAAATAATATTAAATATTGAACTAGGCCAGTTACTGGGCAGACTTGCACGGTCTGTGTCTGTGTATGGCCGTTTGGTGGAGGATGGGCAGGGGAGGGCTTCAATGGCTGGGAGGGTGTAGATGGGCTGGAGTAAGTCTTAATAGAGATTTTGGCGGTTGGAACCCAAGCACAGTACCGGGTAAAGCTTTGGATTCTTGCCCAGGAATAGCTAAGAAGAAAAAAAAAAAAAAAATTTAAAGTGAATCAGGTTGGGCAGACTGGATGGACCATTCGGGTCTTTATCTGCCGTCATCTACTATGTTACTATGTAATATTGACAGGAGTCGCCATGCAACAAATTACTCAAAATTGGAAAGATTATACTAAATTAAATTATACATTTTGGTGGAATTCAGTGTGTCACATATATAAGATGGAAAAGATGATAGCATTACAACAAGGGAATATTCATAATTTCAAAAAAATATGGGGACCATTGACTAATTACTCTAATGATAAGATATCTTAGCACATGGGTAGTATATATGTGGGATGGGGGTGGGAAGTATATATCATATGGAATTAGGAATATTGATAAAAAGGGAGGTATTTATCTTATCTTACAAGAATATTTGATTGTAAATACAAGTGATATGTGAAAAATGTTTTATTATGTTTATTTTCACTTGTAAGATTCAAAAATGAATAAAGATTTATAAAAAAAAAAAAAGAAATCACTAATGCAATGTCTAGTTTGGAATGGTTCAGCAAAAATCACAATTCTAACAAGCAAGAGTGAAGAAAAGCCAGACATAGTCTTCCAGAAGATGAAGGAGTGTCAGAGATGTGATCTATTCACCTAAAGCACCTATTCACCTAAAGCACCTATTCACTCAAAGTCCCTCCTTGAGGGCCGCATTCCAGTTGGGCTTTCAGGATTTCCCCAATGAATATGCATGAGATCTATATGCATGCACTGCTTTCAATGCATATTCACTGGGGAAATCCTGAAAACCTGACTGGATTGCGGCCCTCGAGGAGGGACTTTGAGATCCCTGAAAAAGAGTCTGAAAGACCTGGGTGTAAAATAGTTGGTGAAGGGAGAGGGAAGGTTAAACAGCAAGTAAGGTTATTTGATGGACTTGTCAAGAGAGAACAAGTGGGGAGGGGGATTTTACGTGGGGTCTCTGTTCCCTTTACTTTGTTCTCTATTTCAGTGGTTCCCAACCCTGTCCTGGAGGAACACCAGGCCAATTGGGTTTTCAGGCTAGCCCTAATGAATATGCATGCCTATCACTTCCATCATATGCAAATCTCTCTCATGCATATTCATTAGGGCTAGCCTGAAAACCTGATTGGCCTGGTGTTCCTCCAGGACAGGGTTGGGAATCACTGCTCTATTTGATGGACTTACACACAGATTAGTCTGCACCATGTGTTTTAATAAAGATTTTAAAAAATTCTACCCCTACTTCTTGCTCTCTCCATGGCAGCACCATCAACTACTGCAAGTAAAAAAAAAAAAATCAGTTTAAGTACTTGTTTCATGCTACATATTGGAGGAATGTGTTATTCATTGGAACTCAAATGCGGTCTCCCCTTAGATAATTCCTTAGACTTCAGTTTAGAAAGCCTTATTAAACCAGGTGTAAGAGGTGAAATGACTCTGCTGTCATCTAGTTCGAAGTTACTGAAAGGTTCATGTGCGCTGATGTTTTGTTTTGCAGTGGTGGAAGGGCTGGCCCTGCTTGACCTGGGAGTTTCACCATACTCCGGGGATTTATTTCATGAAGTGAGTAACAATGTTCAGATTCATATTTTGCCATCCAACTGATTATACTTTTCAATTTAATATACATAACTACTGTAGTTAAGTTTGAGATTTGTTTTGGCTCCTTATGTTCTGGGCTTCACCAAGCGAAGAAGGAAAAGGGACCAATGTTTCACAGTAATAGAGATAAATCTAAAGATACAAAAGTGGAACACAAGTTTTGGACACTCGGGTAGTTTCTGCTGCAAATATTTATTGTTATCAAAACTAGGATAGCACAGAAACTGTGTCAGAGATGATACAATGATTTCACCTTATACTCTATAGTTTGGTCATGAATTTTGGACCCTTTCACTTATTCTGTGCAATACTGAGGTTTTTTTTCTTCCTTAGCGATTTGAAGTCTTTTTGCTTGCTTTACCTCTGAATGTTTTTTTTGTGTGAAGATGTATTTTGTTCCATTCAGCCACTATTGAAGCATTTACTTGATATACCTCTTATTAAAAAAAAGAGTTGACAATCGTATTTAAAATATCACTCTGATTAGTGTTGCCTGCTAAAAGTTTAAGGCTTCCTGTACCTTATTCATATTATGAACTGTTTTCCTGTTTCTTTTTAAAAAAAAAATCTTTATTCATTTTCAGAAATTACAAGAAGTGTACAATAATCACTCAGAAATATATTAATTTATCACTTGACAATCTTATTTGTAATCCTTCAAATATATAAATATAAAAGAATCCCATCCCTCCCACCCATATATTACAATTATCAATTATTGTCATTCATATTCCCACCCCCCCTTTATCTTAACCTGTTTCTTTTACATGATCTACGTCTGGCTTCTCAGCTAATTAGGATTTGAGTTGTGTATGGATGGATTTAGGTTTTCATGTTTATTTTTTTTTTCTTTTCATGCTAAACATCTGTACCAGTTTCTAGTGTTAAAAGTTTTAATAATCTGTCATTATTTTAAAAAAATACAGTGTGATTACAAAGATAAGGAAATGGGTATGTTGACGACAAGTGCATTACCACTGAAAATGTTTTGTGCTCTGCATTTGCAAGAGAAATCTCAAGCTGGCCCTCATTTGAGTTAGCTAATTTGATGATTGTTTCTGACCCAGTCCCCAAATGGTATGCCCAGAAGGCTCCAGAGACAAGTGTTTGAAGATGTACACTCCATGCTCCTTGATGATCATCTTTCCTCTCTTCCTAGGCCTAAGTGCACCAACTAGCCACACAGAGAATTGTGGCTTAAGCCACAGAGCCAGCCACTGACAGTCTGTAATAAATTCATACTTGGCTGCCCTAACAACAATGTAGTGAAATCTTGTCTCTCAGTGATCAGAATAAACAAAATGCTTGTTGCTTTCTGTATATGCATGTGTTAGAGACCAAAGGTGTTGTATCAGTTTTTTTTATTAAGATCTTACCACAGCCAGAGAGTATTAAATAATTGCATTGTTACAAAGTCTTATGCAGCCATCCTGTAATGAGATTTTTTTTTCCCCCTTCTTGATTCTGATTTTGTTGCTCTTAAGATTTATTGCTGGAATGCTTAAATGTAAGTTGAAAACTAAGACTTAGACGCAAATAACAAGCATCTACTTTCTCTTTTGTTCCATAGACACCACTTATCCTATACCTTTTTCATTTCCTTATTGATTATGCAGAGCTGGTATTTATGGTAAGTATTTTTCCAAAGAGTTGTAGTCATTAGGACACAGTAATATATACCATCTTTCCCCAAAAATAAGACTGGGTCTTATATTAATTGGGGTTGCCTTATTTTTTATTAATGCACAACACTCATCTCTCCCTTCCTGTCCTCCACCCCAATTCTTCCTCTTTCCAAGTCTTCCATAGTAACACACCAGGCCCATGTCTATCCACCGCAGTCAGCCACCTGAGTAGCCCAGGTATCAAATATCAAGGAAGGCCTGTCGAAAGAAATGAGCTGATTAAAGTAACAATGATCATTTTTCTAACTCAAAATCCACAGCTGTAGGGCAGCTAGGAAATGGGTCTTTAGATCTCTAGCTCGTGCATTATTTTAAATATTAAAGAGTTTACTATTAGGTTCCAGTTAGATTATGCTTTTCTGTGTAATATTAGCTGTCTTACCACAGAGGTTTTCAGACCTCCTAGCTGCCAGGAAATGTGTGATGGTCACTGGCACTGCCTGCTACGAGTGCAGATAGGGATTAAGTTGCCTCTGGAGTGGGATCACTATAATGCTGATGCCACTCTTCCAAGCCAGACAAATTGTTGTGGAGGCGGCTTCTCCCTTCTCCACTTCACACTCTTTCATAGATGTTTTACTGGACAAGGATTCCCATTGCACGCTGTCTCCAGCTCTGTGCCAATCATTCTTTCAAAATGCATACTATTTGAATTGTATTCATTTTTGTCTGGCAGTTCTTTCTTGATCTTTTTCTCCCCAGTTCATTCAGAAGCAGGCTGGGATCTGGCACCATGAACCTTCACTTACATCACCAGCAGATTTTTTTCTCTCTTTTCATCCCCTTCATCCAGGGGTACTCGGGTCGCTGCAGTGACTATTCCGGGTTGGCAGCAATGTAACTTGGATCCCTTTGATGCCTCAAACCTATGGCCTCTGATTCCCAACTATTCATATATCACTCCGTTGTGTATTTTTGATATGTAGGATCATGAACTTGATATACTGCCTTTTTGTGGCATGTATTATACAGTATTTAGGCACTTTCTCTGTCTCTAGTGGGCTCAGTCTAGTTTCCTGTACCTGGAACAATGGGAGGGTTAAGTGACTCACCCAGAGTTCCCAAGTTCTCAACCCACTGTGTAGGCCAATGTATCTCAAACTGTGTGCCTCCTGAGATTTCAGGTGTGCCGCGGTACACTGGGGAGGAGGAGAGGCACCAGCTGATTGCCTACAGGACGTGCCTCTCGTGGCGAGAGGCACGTCCTGTAGGGAATCAGTGGGTGCCAGCACCTATCCTTCTCTCTGGCCCTGTTCCCTTCTGACGCCCCCCACTGGCATCTCAGGGTCCGCCTGGAGGCCCTTCACACACATGCGGACATTGACATGATGATGTTACGCATGCGCATGATGTCCACGGCGATATCCGCGCACTTCCAGGTGAGGCTGTAGGTCATTAGGCTACTCTTCCTCCTGACCAGGAGTTGTGAATGCTATTATTACAAAAGTCTTGGGGAGAAGTCCTGATCTGGAGACTGAAACGGGGGCGGCTGGCACCAAAATGAATCTTTTTAAAATGAAATAACATCTGCGACATGAATGCTGTGAGCCTGAATACAGTCTTGGGCTTTTCTATCTGTGGGGAAAAATGATTACTACATGTATTTGATAGAGCATTCCTCTTTATTTTTTTTTTTTAAATTCTTTATTCCTTTTTAATCATTCAACAAGTGTAAAATAAAAATCATACATTTGCTCAAAAAACAACACTTGATAAATCCATCAAGATAATAACAATTGTATATATATATATAAACCCATAACCCACCCTCCCTCCCAACACTATTTTTCTTAATTCATGTTTACCCTCTCTTCAAATGTAGAATCCCTCCCCCCATCCCTCCTTAAATGATTTATTTTCAAAAGAAAAAAATGGTGTTTATTCATTACAAAACAATGTTAATGGCTCCCATATTTTAATAAAATTTTTATAATTTTCATTCCTCTTTATTTTAAAAACTTCCCTCCAAAGCTGCCCAAATCCTAATATAGCTTAAACAAATAAAATGTTCAGCAGTGGGAGGTGGGATGAAGGGAAATACCCCATAACGTATAATTACTTGTGATAAGAACATTTTTTTTATCTTTACAATATGTTTGTTGCAACTATCAATGATTCATTATACAAAATGCTCCAACCTTCAAAGGCATTTTTTTGCTGTAAACTTCTTTGGGTTAAACTTATGATTTTTTTTAAAGCTATGATTTAGCCTCATTTGTGAATCTTCCACACACTGTTTTATTTGCATTTCATTTTTCCTGTTTTCCTTCCACTATCTCGCTGCAGATAACGGATGCACTTACCGCTATTGCACTCTACCTAGCAGTCCAGGACTTTAACAAGGCCATGGTGAGCAGTCTTCAAAGCAAGCCAAAAGGCATTGTGTTCTATGGGTTTTAGGCTAAGCAGCCTTGCGTTTCTTTTTCTGCAGTTTAAAAAACAGAAGCTCCACCTCGAGCTGAACAAGTTCGCTCCAGACACAACAGAAATCTTGTTGACGCCATTGGAAATGCATCATGTTCCTCTGAAAGTAGCAGTATTGTAAGTGTTCAGGAACAGGGTTAAGGACTCTCCTCTTAATTTTTCCGGGCAGTTTCTGCCTTTTCCTAGCTTCTACAGAAACCAGTACCAGGAGCCTTCATTTGTAACCCCCTGGGACTTTTCAGCCAGGGGCAACAGACTATACATCTTCAGGCTGACTAATTAGTATTGCTTTTGCACGGTGGTTAGAACCCCATTCCTCCTGGGGTTACAAACATAGCTTCCACAGCAACCTCAGGCGAAGCTGTGCATTGGAATGGAACCCAGATCTCTGTCATTATCTGCAGTGGACTGTCACTGAGCTGACTGGGCATCTCTTAACATGTCACAGCTTGATAAAAGGAGGAGAGTTAGATTTTAAGCCCTCCAGGAACAGGAAAATAATGCACATAGTTTACAGTAGAGTTACAATTTATGTTCATCTGTCGCACAGCGTGAAATAGACCAACACTGAATGGTGCACAGTGCAAGGCAGAGAAAGTAGGACATGAAAGCATATGTTTAGCATGACATTTGAAGCTATAATGTTAAATTTAAAAAAATCCATTATAGATTTAAGAAACTCAAAATATATTTGCTGGAGAGAAGCAGAGAAAAAGGAATTACAGTAGAATCATTCAGATATCTAGCAGGTTTCGGTAAAGCACAAAAGGGCATAATCTGAAATTGATGGGAGACTTGTAAGGAATCTTCTAGGCATCTCCTACCCCCTCATAACTGACCAGCAGACGCACCTAGGAAAAATATAGAGTGATATACAGGAGTGATATGATAGAGGTCTTTAAAATACTGAGTGGAGTGTAAAGGGTAGATGTGAAGCACTTGTTCACTTTTTCCAAAAATACTAGGATTAGGGGGCATGCGATGAGTCTTCTAAGTTTGGGTTTTGGCCAGGTACTTTGGGTTTAGTAAATGATGGCAGATAAAGACCTTCCCAACAAGATGGCCGTCTGCCACTCTGTATAGGTTACACTCTCTCCTATGACTGAACCCTGGCATTACAAATGGGGCAATTTTCAAGCCATCAAAGTCCACTGCCACTCATCCCCATCTGTCTTTACCATTTTGGGATATCTGGATTTGGCTTCCACCTTTTTTCAGTAGTAGTTCAAGGTATGCTACATTCAGGCACACTAGGAATTTTCTTGTCCTTGGAGGGCTTTCAGCCAAAATTTGTACCTAAGACCATAGAGGGTTAAGTGATTTGCCCAAGGTCACAAGGGCAGCAGCAGGATTCAAACTCTGGTTTTCATTCTCCTGCTCTAAACAGTTAGACTTTAAGCATGGAGTGGGGATAAGAAAGGTGGAATTCTGGATGTGAACTTGGCATGACTCCTTGTCTACCCAGAACATTACAGGGTGGCATGCACTGAGGCATGCCAGAGAGGTGGCAAGGTCAGCTAGCATGGAATATTCTCAGCTTTGAAGGCAGGTTGCTTTGCTTGAGCTACACTTCCCAGCTAAAGTCAATCTCCTGCAATTTGGAAGACTTGGTAGTGAGAGAGATCCCTAGGTAGACTAGTAGACGCATAGTAGTGTTGACTGCATATGAATTAACCTTAATATAGAAACATAAATTTATATTACAATTTAACTGAACAAGGTGTATCTGTCACTCAGGATGGGTTTTCTGTCCAGCTTTACTAGAAGGATTCAAGTATCTCATAGGAGTAACTGAGATCAAGGCCATATCCTAAATCTTGGCTTTTTGAAAAAGAGTTTTAACTTGATATTTTTATTTGCTTTTGGTTTGATGTATGACCTTTTTGTAAGTCTGTCAGTCAAGGTTTAATTAAGGGGAAATTGCTGCATCTCTTGTTGCTGGGTAAAGGGTTTAGTAACCAGGGAAAAATAGGGCTGACTCCAAGGCTCAAACCAAAGAGCTATGGAAGAAAGGATCTGGATTTGGCACTCAGAAGAAGAGAGTTGCCAGATTCATAATTGGCTTCACTCCAGCCCTTGGGTTGGCAAGGGTTCCATGGAAATCCAGACACGCCATCCAGGGAAACGATTTGAAGAGGGAAAGACCAAATTTGATTAACTGGACAGTCTTGTGCATGCTTGAAAAGTTTCATCACGTCTTGGTGTGTCTAACCAGGGATTTCTTTAACTTTCAGTTACCTGTTAAATCCTTACACCATGCTGGCTTGTGCTGCAAAGTCTACCTGTGCCATCAACAACACTATCATTGCCTTTTTTATTTTGGCTACAGTTAAAGGTAAGCTTACAACAGTCAGTCAGTGGAGATTTGCTTGTTTTTCCAACAGGAAACCTTTTTCTGTCTATCGGCTGGGATGAACTGGTCTGCTCTGTTTTTCTGCCATGTCATTGTGTTACCATAAGGTAGTGCAAAAGCAGTCAGTGAATTTCAGCTTGAATTTTAAAACTTATTAAGCCAATTGATTTTTGATGGATGCACCTTATTCCAAATTCGAGTTGCATTTACCCTGCTTTGAATGACTTCTACCAAGGCGGCAGAGAGGAAGTGACGACTCCTTTTCAAAATCCAGTACAGATAACCCAGCTTAGCACTGTACACCCAGGTGTGCTGGGCTTAGAGCTCCCTCTTCTCTTTGAGACATGCTATGTGGTTGTATCGTTTGCTTTCGAGGACGTAGTTTCCAGTTGTGTGTGCTGGGTTTATAGGGGGCAATTCTCTACAGGTCACCTAAAGTTAGGGACCTATAGTGTATGTGCTAAGCATTTCTTTATTTAGTTCATATTTACTATACAGGTAGAGCTGTACAAGACAAACCTAAAAATGTAGAAAAGAGAAGAATATCAACCACATATGAACAAGGGCTGGGAAGACCATGAGTCTGCAATCTCATTGCATCGGAGCCAAGAGAGCCTGGGTGAATAGCTATGTTTTGAGGGCGGCTTTAAATTCCTTAAGAGACGGAATCCAACGGATAGAAAGGAGAAGAGAATGCTGGCTGATGTGTAAACTCGAGTTTGTTTGTTTCTTTATTTTAGTATTTCTAAACCATTTATGGCCTAAGTGGTTTACATTCAGGTACTCAAGCATTTTTTCCTGTCTGTCCCGGCAGGCTCACACTCTAACTAATGTACCTGGGGCAAATGGGGGATTAAGTGACTTGGCTAGGGTCACAAGGAGCAGCGCAGGGTTTGAACCCACAACCTCAGGGTGCTGAGGCTGTAGCTCTAACCACTGTGCCACACACTCCCACAAGTTGTGCCTCTCGTGGTCCATTCAGTGAACACAAAAGGCAGGGTGGACTGTAATAGAGGTATGCATGGGAACGGGGATCGCGGGAATCCCCCTTTAACCCACAGGACTCCCACGGGGACCCCCCTCTGGCCCACGGGATTCCCACGGGGATCCCCCTCTAGCCAATGGGATAACCATGGGGATGGAAGGCTTTGGAAGCAGGGTTCGTCCATATAATATAATGGACAAGTCAGCCTTAGTAAAAGAGGGGGTTTATAAGTTAATTAGCTGAACAGAAAACAAAAAAAGGGTTCCACCAAAGAGATTCCACAAGGAAAACAGCAACACAAACACAAAAGAAACTGTGGAATTGATGATCCTGTCAGAAGTAATTGCTGCTTTTTATGGGATCGGGCGGGGATGGGTGGGGACGGAGAGGATCCTGGCGGGGATGGGTGGGATTTCTGTCCCCGTGCAACTCTCTAGACTGTAAGGGATAATTAGGCAGGCAAGATAATCGGGGGTAACGGTAATTCTATGCAGTTTCTGTTTATAGAATACTAGCGCAAGTCTGCATTTAAACACAAAACATTTAGGTGCTCCTTGGTGAGCCTTTACACTCGCACCTAAATGCAGCAGTTAAGCACGTAACTTGAAAGTATTCGAAACCCTCAGCGTATAAGTTCTTAGCACGTCCCTCTTGCACTTACGCACTAGATAGACAGCTCAGGTGAGATATGATAAGAGGCCTATAAAATACTGAGCGGAGTGGAATGAGTAGATGGGAATGGCTTTACTCTTTCCAAAAATACTAGGACTAGGGGGTCATGCGATGAAGTTACTAAGTTTGCATGTGAGATTATAGAATGAGGATGATGGCGCTTTCTGTCTCGCAGTCTCTGTGTGGGACATGGGATGCAGGTGTGCTGGATTTCGATCATGCTCGGTCGCTTGCTTCCTCTTTGGGATACACCATCCAGGCCTTTGAGACAGTGTATTTCGAGATTCAGACCTGAATTTTTCCTTCATCTTATGACCCAGGGGTCGCCATTGCAGAACTATATTGGGTTTCAACCTTGCTTGGTGATATGGTTAACCTACTCGGTGAAAGCTGGTGGTTAGAGTTTAGAGTGACTTTTGGCCACTGGGTCATGGCTTTAGGCTGCATTAGATGACCCACATTCAACATTTTCAGCTTTGTTAATGATCAGATCTGATCCCAGTAAAATTTAAAGAAAGAAAAAAAGGACTTTGTATTATTTCCTCTGCCTAGGAAATATCTTCCTCAGTGCCATAACTCTGGCCTTGGCGACGTTCCAGTCCTTATATCCAGTCACGCTATTTGCACCAGCTCTTCTATATCTCCTACAGGTAAGTGTAACTATGTGCTGAGCTCCATGTGGCACTCCCAACAGAGGGGAAAGTTGCCAGTGGAACCAGTGCTATTTTCAAAATGGTGACCACAAGGAAGTCGGCAACCTTTAGCTGAACTGCCATTTTAAGATTGAAGGAGAAAGAGAATAATAATTTTATTTCTTGTATACCGTTTTGCCATTAGTTCTAGGCGGTTCACAACAGTAGATAAATACAATCGTATACACATTTCTATGGGCAGAATTATACATCATGGTTAAAAAAACAACTTAAACATGCTAGGATTAATATCTCAATTAAAAATACAACCTAATTGTAAAAAAAAAAATTTACAAACACGGCATGATAAAATCATTAAGAAGCTTGAAGATCAACATTCTTGGTTATCAAACTGATGAGTTTTTAATAATTTCCTAAATATAGGATAAGAATACGCCTGTATTTGGGGGTGGGGGTAGAAGCAGCCATCAGCAGGCCTCTAGTATGGGGAGAGGTTGGTTATTGGATGGAGCAGTTAAGTGGCCATCTGGTCGAATGGTAAGTGTCCTATGTTTCAGGGGCCCTGTAATAGTGGCTTTCTGGGACTGGGGCTACTGAAAACTTAGATTCTCATCCCTAGGAGTCCTCAACTTAAAGAATCTAAGGTCTTTGGCTGGTTTTATTTCTTTACAACCCAATGCCAGTTGGAAAGAATTAGGGAAAAAAGGTGTGGGGGGGGGGGGGTGTCCAAAAATGTGTGGGGTAGAATAAATGGGAATGGGTTGGAACTTGGAATGAGGGAAAACAAGTGAAAAGACATATTGAGTTCAAAACTGGGTCTGATCAGATTGGGGATTCTAGAGAAATTCTAGAGACGTGGTTCAACATTCTGCAGCACTTGGGGAATTCCTCCTTTCAAGCTACGTGTCCCCCCCCCCCCCCAGATGCAGAGGGAAAGAATTCGGTGAGTCATGCTGTGCATGTTTTTTCTACTTGTTTGACTTCCATTAAATTCTGTGGGAAGTTAAAACTGTGCTTCACCTCCAGAATATAATTTGAAATGTGATCTCTGTGATTTAATATTTTTCTCTTTTTATTGCAGAGGGAGTACATCCCAGTGAAGTTGAAAAGCCATAACTTCTGGCTTTACACCTCCCAGTATAGCGTGATGTACCTGGGCAGTCTGGGGGTCCTTGTATGTCTCTGCTTTTTCCTCCTCCACTCCTGGGATTTTATTCCCTCGGTTTACAGCTTTATGTAAGTAACATGAATGATTAAATTATTATTATTTTTTTTAAACCCTGCTAATTTTCCTGGAACAATTTAGATATCCATTTTTTAAAGGATGACTCTTAAATATGTGGTGCACGTTTTCTGTGAGCCTCCAGGATTGTGTTTTCAGACAGTCTATATGCCTCATGGAAATTGCTAACCCTTGTAACTGCTCTTTTTAATACTTTTTTAGCTAGTCCTTATTTGTATATACATCTAATTTCTTAAAATTAACCACTGTAATGGTAGGTTGTCAAATTTGATGGTGGCATTTTTAAATGAAAGAAAACTCCGGAAGGAGAGGGCATAGGATGAAGTTAAGAGGTAACAGGCTCAAGAATAATGTAAGAAAATACTTTTTTACAAAAAGGGTGGTAGATGCATGGAATAATCTCCCAGTGGAGGTGGTGGAGATGAAGACTTATCTGAATTCAAGATGGCATTGGACAGGCATGTGGGATCTCTTAGGGAGAGGAGGAGATAGTGGATGCTGCGGATGGACAGACTGGATGGGCCATTTGGCCTTTATCTGCCATCATGTTTCTATGTTTCTTTACTCTATCCTTATCTTTCTTGAGCTGTCTGCTGCCTTTGATACTGTAAATCACAGCTTACTCTTCTTGATATGCTGTCCTTGTTTGGATTCCGTCCTCTCCTAGTTTGCCTCCTATCTTTAGTGTATGTGTTGGTGGGTCCTCTTCTGCTACTACCCCGCTAGCTGTTGGTGTAACCCAGGGTTCTGTCTTAGGACCTCTTCCCTCGGTGCCCTGATCTCCTCCCATGGTGTCCAGTATCACCTATATGCTGATGATTCCCAGATCTACCTCTCTGCAGCTGAAATTTCACCTAAAGTCCAGGAAAAAGTCTGCTTGTTTGGCTGACATTGCTGCCTGGATGTCCTGCCGTCATCTGAAACTAAATATGTCCAAGGCTGAGCTGCTCCTCTTTCCTCCTAAACCCTCTGCTTCTCCTCCTCCTTTCTCCATCTCGGTAAATAATACTGTCATTGTTCCAGTCTCCTCTGCTCGCAACCTTGGAGTGGTCTTCATTTCTGACCTCTCATTTTCCAACAAGCTGCTGTCGCTTCTATCTCTTCAATATCACCAAAATTCGCCTCTTCCTCTCTGAACACACCACCCGGACCCTTGTCCAAGCTCTCGTAACCTCACGCTTAGATTACTGCAATCTACTAACTGGTGTCTGGTATCCCTTGGTGTCACCTCTCCCCCTTGCAATCTGTGCAAAACTCTGCTCATCTTCTGCCAACCTCTCCATAAGTCACTTCACTGGCTCCCTTTCCACCCTCACATACGGTTCAGGCTCCTATTGCTGACCTCCAAGTGTGTTCATTCTGCTGCCCCTCAATATCTCTCCTCGCTTCTCTCTCCTTATACACCTCCCAGAGAACTCCGTTCCTCAGTTAAGTCACTCTTAGTGTTACCCTTCTCCTCCACTGCCAATTTCAGACTTTGTTCCTTTCATCTAGCTGCCCCCTATGCTTGGAATAAATTACCCGAGTTTGTCTGTCAAGCCCCTTCCTTTGTTTAAAAGCAGACTGAAACCCCACCTTTTTGCTATAGCTTTCAATCCTTAACCCTACTCCTCTGTCCTCCAACCCAGTCAGAAGATTAACCGTTCCCCTTAACTGTATCCATGGCATCCTGTTTGTCTGTCTTTCGAGCAGGGACTGTTTTCTTATTCTGTGTGTCTAGTAGCGTTATAGAAATAATTAATAGTAGTAGTAATTATAAAGCTCTATGATCTTAGCTTATGCTTATAATAGTGCTCTGTGACCTTGTAACGAGCTTTAGCCAATAGGGAGGGGATGAGATAGTGGATGCTGTGGAGAGGCCATTTGATCTGTCATCATGTTTCTATTGCCATCTGGCCTTATCACCTTCTCCCTAACATCAGCTGCAGATAACAACAAATTGATTTCTTGCCTTTTCAGCCTCTCCGTGCCTGACCTGACACCAAATATTGGTCTCTTTTGGTACTTCTTTGCGGAGATGTTTGAGCACTTCAGCCTCTTTTTTGTCTGCGTGTTTCAGATCAACGTATTCTTCTACATGATTCCTCTGGCTGTGAAGCTAAAGTAAGTGAGCTCTATTTGCAGTTGGTGTCGTATTGAGGTCAAGTTCCGGATTCTGTGTCAATTTCTGCTTTTTAGACACATAAGGGTCTGCAATGCTTGTCGTTTATCCCATAGAATAGGTGGACTCAGAGGCAGAGTTTGGTTAGGGGAGGTAACATGAGTAGATTTAATTTTTCAAACTAAGAAGAGTAAATTTTAGAAGCACCTTTTTTTGTTTACATGCAAAACTAGGAATTTTATGTACTGTAGTTGTCTGTTATATGCACACAAATATATGCGATTGTTTTACTCGACATAAAGGCATTACAATGTATATTCGTTGAGCGGAGGTTGGGGGAAGCAAATGTTGGGCTATATATAAATATTATAAAGGACAGACTTAGGTGGATTGTGTCTGTGTTCAGTGGGATTATTTTTTAAAGGACATAAGTAGCTTAAAGATATTACCCATGATGCCGAGAGGTATACATGACCATACTTGAAGCACTTGAGCCAGGTAAGAGCAGACCATCCAAATGGAAGTTTCCACTGCAGAGGCCTTTGCCATTACTATTTTATCATAGGCCCATCTCTTAAAATATTTACTGTGGTTTAAGTTCAACATATAATACCAAGATCCATCAAAATGAGTTTTTCAGCAATCTCTAAAGGGGGAGGGAGGTAGATTCAGTAGGTAGGAAGGAAGGAAGGAGGGAGGGGGCCGCGCGCGTTTCCTCCCTTAACTGCTGGGACAAGGCCATTCACCGCTCCATGGGGCGGTGGATGGCCTTGTCCTTGTGCCTGCAGTGAGCACTTCCCCTCCCCCATTTCAGCGCCACCGTGTCATTCTCTACTTGTGACCTGGACTGGCACTGTTGGAAGCGGGATATTGGTCTAACCCAGTATAGCTGCTATTATGGAGAATGGAATAAAGGGACACAAAGTACTGGGGTAAAACCAGTGGAGGGAGTGAAGAGGAAAAATGCTTGGCTGGAAGAGGGAGGGTGAGAATACTTTGGGGGAGGGGTAGAATTGCTAGGTTTAGAAAGATAGAATGCCAAGGGGTGGGAGAAAGAATGGAGCACATGGATGAGGGTAGGAAGGTGCTGAGGAGAATCGCACCCAGTGCTTATGTAAAACACAATTTTACCTAAAATGTTTAATACTAAAAGCAGGCCTGTGCAATTATAGTAGAAATGATGGATGTACCATGCATACAGCTTGCTGGATTATTTGGTGAGCACAAGGCCTGGGCCCATTTCTGTACTCTGTATATAGCCCTTAATTTGCTTTTCTTTTGTCTAGGGAGCATCCCATGTTCCTGATGTTTGTTCAGCTGGCCATTATCTGTATATTTAAGTCCTACCCAACTGTAGGAGACATATCCTTGTACATGGCCTTCCTGCCTATGTGGAGTCACCTCTTTAGATGTAAGACCTGCTTTTCCTTTTATTCACTTTTTATTGCAGTTGGTTCAGATGCATGATGGATAGTGGCTATTTCAGTTCCCATGCTAGGCCTCCCTGCTAAATCTGTCAATGAGATTGCTGTTTAACATTTGAAGGGTTTGTGCAAAAATCTGATAAGCCCAGTTTAGGGACAAATTGTTCAAAAAAGCTATACCGTAGCCCTTTCAGGACCAAGGGACATATTTGTCCCATAACTTTAAAATCCTATCAATTTTGATTGGGATAGTCTACAGTTCTAAATTTGATATGTACGGATTCCATATGATACTGCCTTTATGTAAACAAACTGGTTCCGACATTCATTCATTAGCGTCGTTGCTAGATTGATGAGAAGATTCACTTGCCACACTGTCCATAAGCCAGAAGTGTGATTTTTTTAAATAAAAATAATATTTCACAAAAAAAATCAATTTTTTGGCATCTGCAAGCCCTTTTTACCATAAAAATGTCGTCAAAACCACAAAAATTGGCCTACGATCCTTATGGTCCTGAAAGGGTTAAGCAGCTTTCAAAAAACAGTGAGAGTTAATTCTGTACTTCGTTCTAAAAAAATTAGCAGCATGTTGGTGTTTCTATAGGGCTAAAAATTGTCTATTGATGCTCTATGTAGAATAGAGAATGACACGGTGGTTGTTACCCGTGGCTAGCTGCGGGTAACCCGCCAAAACGCCAGAAAAAAAGGTCACCGCGAGATCGGGGCAAGGCCATTCACCACCCCGTGGAGCGGTGAATGGTTACCACGCGCGGTGAACGAGCATTCGATCCGGCAGCCCCATCTCTCGCGCCGGCTGTCTACCCATGCATCTCCCTCCTTTTCCCTTACCTTCTCTTGTTGAAACTGGCGATTTCTATAAGGCTATGTGCTCTATTGCAGCCGGAGCCTTGAAGTTGCATCGCGTTGCCTGCTGGAAAAGTCTCCTCTGACCCAACTTCCTGTTTCCGGTTGCATTGGAGGAGACTTTTCTAGCAGGCATCCCGACACGACTTCAAGGCTCCGACTGTAATACAGTACATAGTTTTATAGAAATCGCCAGTTTCGCCACGAGAAGGTAAGGGAAAGGAAGGGAGGGAGGGAAATGCACGGCTGGCTGGCGGGAGTTGCTGGACCGCATGAAGGGTGCTGGGGGTGGGGGGATGGAGAGAAGACGATGACGGAACGGTGAAGGGGACGGTGGTCCAGGGACGGGGCAGTGACGGGGACAGAATTTTTCCCCTGTCATTCTCTAATGTAGAAAACTCTTAGGGCTCCTTTTACAAAGGTGCGCTAGCATTTTTAGCACACGCATCGGATTAGCGTGTGCTATAGTGCGCGCTAGCCGAAAAACTACCGCCTGCTCAAGAGGAAGCGGTAGCGGCTAGTGCGTGCGCTATTCCGCGTGTTAAGGCCCTAACGCACCTTTGTAAAAGGAGCCCTTAGTATAAGCTGTTCCTCAATGGATTTGGGTTGCTTTTTCCAAATCTGAGCTCAAGACGAGGTTATTTTTCTGTCTGAATGGCTTGAATCTAGCTCTACTTGAGGCAATGGACATTATTTGTGACCTTGGTGAAGTCCCTTCAATGTCAGCGAGAGATGTTTCTCCACTTCACTTGCAAGCTGCTTGGATCATCTTTCTGACATGATGCAGGGTAATATTTAGAATTAAAACAAAAGAAATAAAGTAATCCCTTTTTTATTGCAGAAAGTGAAAATTCCTTTATTAAAAAAAAGTGGCAAATTATTTGCTTCAGCTGTAAAGTATTTTACTGAAGAGGTTCTGCTGTTTACCATGTGATGGAAAGTGTCAGGAAATTGAGACACAGATCTGTTACCATCTCCCCATTTCTTTTAAGAAAAAGAACAGTTGATTAAGGAGAGTCTCGCACCTTAAATTTGCTTGCAGGCAACTAAGGTTGAACATACCTACCTCTGTGTGCAAATATTGTGTTTAAAAATGCAATAAATAAGAATGGAAAATCCTTTTTCTCCCTTTTTCTCCAGTCCTGCGGAATATCTTTATCGTGTCCTGTGTGCTGATTGTGTGCTCCCTTCTGTTCCCAGTTCTTTGGCATCTTTGGATTTATGCAGGAAGTGCCAATTCTAACTTTTATTATGCAATTACTCTTTCCTTCAACATAGGACAGGTTAGTGAAACTTGCCTGGTTCAAGGTAAAATATTCTTATATTCTTCCTTATATGAGTAGTTTGTGTTCTGTACTGGTGTGACAGCTATTGTTCAGGAAAAAGGGCTGCCAGTGCTCCACACCATGATATTGGGGTTCTAGATTTCAGTCTCCTGTTCAAGGGCTTCGTAATAAAAGAATGGACAGGGCCAATAGAACCTCAGGCATTGCTTGCATGGAAGATGTTCCACTGTGCAAAATACGGTGGAGGTGGGGTTTAGATCTTGCTGTCCATCACTTACCAGCAATTTTGGTTCTAATATTAAGTAGGCCAGTCTCCAGCGAACGTCTTATAACTTCATAAATTTTGAATATAACCAGATAAACTTGTCTGGTTAACTTTAAACCAGCTGTGTTTGCAAGGTCCAGCTTATCTGTTATGCATAACCAGAGGGCATTGAACATTATTGCTGTCTCATAAACTAAAGCTGTTCCTTAGAATAGAGAATGACACAGGGACAAATTTTTCCCCGTCTCGTCACATAGAAACATAGAAAGATGACGGCAGAAAAGGGCCACAGCCCATCAAGTCTGCCCACTCTATTGACCCACCCCATTGAGTGCTAGTGACCCAGTTCCTTAACTTGACCCTCGTAGGGATCCCACGTGTATGTCCCATTTATTCTTAAAATCAAGCACGCTGGTGGCCTTGATCACCTGCACCGGAAGTTTGTTCCAGTGATCTACCACCCTTTCCGTGAAGAAATACTTCCTTGTGTCACCACTAAATTTCCCCCCTCTGAGTTTGAGGGGGTGCCCCCTTGTGACCGAGGGTCCCTTGGGAAAGAATATATCGTTTTCCATCTCGACGCGACCAGTGACGTACTTAAATGTCTCAATCATGTCGCCCCGTTCTCTGCGCTCCTCCAGGGTATAGAGCTGCAGTTTGCCCAGTCTTTCTTCGTATGAGAGACCCTTGAGTCCGGCGACCATCCTGGTGGCCATCCGCTGGACCGATTCAGCTCGAAGCACGTCTTTCCGGTAATGTGGCCTCCAGAATTGCACACAGTATTCCAGATGAGGTCTCACCATGGTTCTGTAGAGTGGCATTATGACTTCAGGTTTGCGGCTGACAAAGCTTCGATTGATACATCCCATCATTTGCCTTGCCTTAGATGAGGCCTTCTCTACTTGTTTAGCAGCTTTCATGTCTGCACTGATGATTACCCCCAAGTCCCGTTCCTCTGACGTCCTAGCTAGCGTTTCTCCATTCAAGGAGTATGTTCTGCATGGATTTCCGCTGCCGAGATGCATGACCTTACATTTATTAGCGTTGAAGCCCAGCTGCCATGTCGAGGACCAGTTTTCCAGCGTGATCAGATCCTGCGTCATACTGTCCTTGAGGTTGCTTTCACTTACTATGTTACACAGTTTGGCATCATTGGCAAACAGTGATACTTTACCCTGAAGCCCCCGGGTTAGGTCTCTTATGAATATGTTAAAAAGGGATGGTCCCAGGACTGAGCCCTGCGGCACTCCGCTAGTCACCTCCGAAGTCTCAGAGAGGGTGCCGTTGACCACCACCCTCTGAAGTCTTCCACTCAGCCAATCATTGACCCATGCAGTTAGTTTCTCACCCAACCCCATTGATTTCATCTTGTTTAATAGTCTACGGTGTGGGACACTGTCGAAAGCTTTACTGAAATCCAAGTATACTATGTCCAGAGCCTCTCCTGAGTCTAGTTTTCCTGTCACCCAATCAAAGAAGCTTATAAGATTAGATTGGCATGACCTGCCTCTTGTGAATCCATGTTGACAGGGATCCCTTAGATTCCCTTCATCCAATATCGAGTCTAATTTACCTTTGAGTAGAGTTTCCATGAGTTTTACACACTATTGATGTGAGACTCACAGGTCTGTAGTTCGCTGCCTCTGCTCTGCAACCCTTTTTGTGCAGAGGAACGACGTTTGCTGTTTTCCAGTCCAGGGGTACTCTCCCTGTACTTAGGGAGAGATTGAAGAGCATGGCTAACGGTTTTGCCAGAACATCGCCTAGTTCCCTGAGCACTCTTGGATGCAACTCGTCCGGTCCCATGGCTTTGTTCACCTTGAGTCCTGACAGTTCTCTGTAAACATCAGCTGGTGTGAACTCAAAATTCTGAAATGGGTCTTCCTTGCTTTGCATTGCTTCCAGCTGTGGCCCGTGTCCTGGTGCCTCGCAGGTAAAGACCGAGCAGAAGTAATCATTCAGTAGTTTGGCTTTTTCAGAATCTGTTTCCACATAATTCCCGTCTGGCGTTCTAAGGCGTACTATCCCGTTTGCGTTCTTTTTCCTGTCACTAATGTACCTGAAGAATGATTTGTCCCCTTTCTTGATGTTCTTCGCTAGAGTTTCTTCCCTTCGAAGTTTGGCCTCCCTAACTGCCGTTTTGACTGCTGCAGACTTTGTCTTGTATTCAATGTTTGCTTCTTTTTCCCCGTGAGTTCTTTTCATGTCTCTGTCCCGTTCCTGCAAACTCTGTCCTCATCTGCACAAGCCTCAAACACTTTAAAATCATAAGTGTTTGAGGTTTGTGCGCTTAAAGCAGAGCTTACAGGAATGGAGCAGGGACAGGATGGAGAAATTGAGTTCCTGTGGGGACCAATTTGTCCCCATATCATTCTCTACCCTAGAACCTTCTCTAATTCTATCTACATAATTGGAAAAATCACCTTTGTCGCTTGTTTGGAAATGGGAGGGGCTGTTGTCAGGCTGAGGAATGCACAGAACAGCCTTTAACGAGCAGAAAGCACAGGGTTAGTTCAGTCATCTTTAATTGTAAACAGTGAAAGGAAAGCCAGAGATCAACTGTGATTTATTGATTTAACATTCTATAAAATAACCCTCCAAAATAAAACATGTTTGTGGCTTTGCATCAGGAATGAAAGTAGGTTGACTGGCTGGGCCTAGGTGGTTGTGGGGTGGTTGTTCTTTGTTTCTTTTAAAGTAGCGTTTATGCTCTGCCTTTTGACCACAGTCTGTAGCAAAGTCTAGTATCTGCATCTGGTGGGCATCTTAGCCCTGTATCTACATAGTAACATAGTAGATGATGGCAGATAAAGACCCGAATGGTCCATCCAGCCTGCCCAACTTGATTCAATTTAAATTTTTTCTTCTTAGCTATTTCTGGGCAAGAATCCAAAGCTTTACCCGGTACTGTGCTTGGGTTCCAACTGCCGAAATCTCTGTTAAGACTTACTCCAGCCCATCTACACCCTCCCAGCCATTGAAGCCCTCCCCTGCCCATCCTCCACCAAACGGCCATACACAGACACAGACCGTGCAAGTCTGCCCAGTACTGGCCTTAGTTCAATATTTAATATTATTTTCTGATTCTAAATCTTCTGTGTTCATCCCACGCTTCTTTGAACTCAGTCACAGTTTTACTCTCCACCACCTCTGGTTTATGTCAGCTATTCAATATGTACAAATGTGAGGCAGGGTTGAAATATTGCATTCCGTCACATTCTTTGAGCTGTACTATTACAGGTTTCTAGGTCTAGTATTCTATGAAAAGCCAGTTTTAAGTTTGTGACCAGAGCAAATAATTATATTCTTCACAATGATTTGAGTATTTGTTTTTTTAATATTTCATTTGTAGATCCTACTCATTTCAGACTATTTTTATGCCTATCTACGGCGAGAGTACCATCTGAGTCATGGGCTCTATTTGAGAAGAAAAGATGGAAGCGAGGCTACTTTGGTCCTGAAATAACAGGGACAGAAAAGGGACAGTTTTGGAGACATATGCACTGAATGCCAAGGTGCTTCCTTGAAACCCACTTATCTTGGACGTTATCTGCTCTATGGTGCACCTTGCAGTCTGTATGAGAATAACAAGCCTCTACAGTTACAATCTAGAATTTTTCCCCCAACAGAAAAGGTATCTTGAGTGCAGCTGGATAAACAGGAAAGAACAAAAGAGAGAATGCAAGCAGTCAGGATTTTGGGCTACCAGTGCCTGAGGTTGGTGGTTGCATATTTTCTTTACTGGACAGATGAACTTGAAGATATGAGAACTTAAAAATAATCTCCACGTGACCCTGTTTGGCTGGAAAGCCAGGGGACATTTCAGGGCTAGTGGAATTGAAGGTTTCCTAGACAGCTCTCTAAAGGGTTTATGGAAAGAAATCGTTTCTGTAGAATTTTATTTTTCAACTCTTCTGCTTGCTGTTGATTTTGTCTTATTGTAATTGCTTAATATTCCTCCCCCCAAAAGAGAATATTATTATAAAGAAAATTTTTAAAAGACAAGAAAATTTCTAGAACTCAAACATGTGTGTCCCAGCTGACTTTAACAATTCTCACCTCCTTGATTAGTAAAGCTGATACCTTTTAAAATTTCTAGTGGTTCTGGCTGTTGTGAGTTCTCACGGCATCTGTAAGACCACAAGAACCCAGCTCTTCAAGGGGCAGAAATGTCGGAAGATTGCTCCTGCCCTGGTTCACTAGCGATTTTAAAGGTACTATTTTTGCTAATCGGGGAGGTAGGTGAGAATTGTTAGTCGGCAGGGACATGAGGTGGGAGGGATTCCTCCTGGCCCAGACCAGGTCTTACAGCAGGCCCATGGGGTGGCTCTGACCCAAATATAAACAGAAACTCCCTATTTTGGGGGCCTAAAAATCTTGGTCTTTGTGTTATACTTATTTAAGTCAGTTAACATGATAACCTTATGACTACAGTACATATTTAAAGCTGGGTTTTACAAAATGGCGGTAAGTGCAGAAAAAGCACAGTTACTTACCGTAACAGGTGTTATCCAGGGACAGCAGGCAGATATTCTTGACTGATGGGTGACGGCACCGACGGAGCCCCGGTACGGACACTTTTAGAGTGATTGCACTCTAAGAACTTGGAAAGTTCTAGAGACCGCACCGCGCATGCGCGAGTGCCTTCCCGCCCGACCCCAACGCGCGGTCCCTCAGTTAAGATAAGCCAGCTAAGAAGCCAACCCGGGGAGGTGGGTGGGACGCAAGAATATCTGCCTGCTGTCCCTGGATAACACCTGTTACGGTAAGTAACTGTGCTTTATCCCAGGACAAGCAGGCAGCATATTCTTGACTGATGGGTGACCTCTAAGCTAACAAAAAGAGGGATGGAGGGAAGGTTGGCCATTAGGAAAACAAATTTTGCAAAACAGATTGGCCGAAATGTCCATCCCGTCTGGAGAAAGCATCCAGACAATAATGAGATGTAAAAGTATGGACTGAGGACCACGTAGCAGCTTTGCAGATTTCCTCAATGGGTGTGGAACGGAGGAAAGCTACAGATGCTGCCATAGCTCTAATTCTATGTGCCGTGACAGAACCTTCCAGTGTCAGTCCGGACTGAGCATAGCAGAATGAAATGCACGCAGCAAGCCAATTAGATAGCGTACGTTTAGAAACAGGACGTCCCAATTTATTCGGATCAAAGGACAAAAAAAGTTGGGGAGATGATCTGTGGGGCTTAGTACGGTCTAAATAGTAAGCTAAAGCCCGCTTACAGTCCAAAGTATGGAGAGCCTGTTCCCCGGAATGAGAGTGAGGTTTAGGGAAAAAAACAAGTAGTACAATAGATTGGTTGAGATGGAACTCAGAAACAACCTTAGGGAGAAACTTTGGATGTGTACGTAGAACCACCTTGACGTGATGAAAGACAGTGAAAGGTGGATCAGAAACTAGTGCATGTAGCTCACTGACCCTCCTGGCAGAGGTGAGAGCAATAAGAAAAAGTACCTTCCAAGTGAGGAACTTGAAAGAGGCAGTAGCCAAGGGTTCAAATGGAGGCTTCATCAAGGCGGAGAGAACCACGTTCAGATCCCAGATCACCGGAGGCGCTTTGAGAGGTGGTTTCAGATTGAAAAGACCTCGCATGAATCTGGAGACCAGGGGATGAGCTGAAAGGAGTTTCCCCTGGACTGGCTCATGAAAAGCCGTAATGGCACTGAGATGAACTCTGATGGAAGTAGACTTGAGACCAGAAGTAGATAGAGAAAGCAGATAATCCAATAGAGGTTCCACAGCAAGAGACCTGGGGTCATGATGATGTAGGAGACACCAAGAAGAAAACCTCGTCCACTTTTGATGGTAACATTGTAGAGTGGCTGGTTTCCTGGAGGCGTCCAGGATGGAGCGAACAGGCTGAGATAACAAAGAATCAGTTGAAGTCAGCCCGAGAGATACCAAGCTGTCAGGTGTAGCGATTGCAGGTTGGGATGGAGGAGGGTTTCCTGATCTTGTGTAAGCAGAGATGGAAACAGAGGAAGTAGAAATGGATCCCTGGAACTGAGTTGAAGTAGAAGGGAGAACCAATGCTGTCTGGGCCACCGTGGTGCAATCAGGATCATGGTGGCTCGTTCCCTCTTTAGTTTGAACAAGGTCCGAAGCATGAGAGGCAGAGGAGGGAAAGCATAAAGGAACAGATTGGACCAATCCAGAAGAAACGCATCCGCTGACAGACGGTGAGGAGAGTAAAGTCTGAAGCAGAATTGGGGCAACTGATGATTGTGAGGAGCTGCAAAAAGGTCCACCTGAGGAGTGCCCCATTGTGCAAAGATGGACTGTAGAGTCGATGGGTTGAGAGTCCATTCGTGGGGTTGGAGAACTCTGCTGAGCTTGTCCGCTAAGTAGTTCTGTTCTCCCTGAATATAAATCGCTTTCAGGAATAGGCGGCGCGAGGATGCCCAAGACCAGATTCTCTGGGCTTCCTGGCATAAGAGGCGAGAGCCCGTTCCCCCTTGCTTGTTGATGTAGTACATAGCCACCTGGTTGTCTGTGCAAATTAGAAGGACTTGAGGAAATAGAAGGTGTTGGAAGGCCTTGAGGGCATAGAACATTGCCCTGAGTTCCAGGAAATTGATGTGATGCTTCTTTTCCTGAGGAGTCCAAAGGCCCTGAGTTTGGAACTCGTTCAGATGAGCTCCCCATGCATAAGGGGAGGCGTCGGTGGTGATGATCAGATGATGAGGAGGCAGATGGAACAGAAGGCCCCTGGAGAGATTTGAGGATATCAACCACCATTGCAGAGACTGACGAAGAGACGATGTCACAGATATGTGTCGTGAGCAAGAGTCTGTCGCTTGAGACCACTGGAGAGCCAGGGTCCATTGAGGAGTGCGTAGGTGAAGCCGTGCCAGGGGTGTTACATGAACTGTGGAGGCCATGTGACCTAAGAGAATCATCATCTGCTTTGCAGAAATGGAGTGCTGGGACAGCACCTGCTGACAGAGCGATTGGAGGTTGTGAAGACGGTTGTCCGGCAAGAAGGCTCTCATCTGGACCGTGTCCAGTACCGCTCCAATGAATTGAAGTCTCTGCGTAGGAAGAAGGTGAGACTTGGGTAGATTGATTTCGAACCCCAGTAGTTGTAGAAAAAAGATGGTTTGGTTGGTGGCCAGGAGAACAGTCTGAGATGAAATGGCCTTGATTAACCAATCGTCCAGGTAGGGAAAAACCTGAAGGTGGTGGGAGCGCAGAAATGCTGCCACCACTACCAGACATTTTGTGAACACTCTTGGAGAGGAGGCAAGACCGAAGGGGAGCACTCTGTATTGATAATGACAGTGATTGATCATGAAGCGAAGGTACTGTCTGGAGGCCGGATGAATTGGAATGTGAGTGTAGGCCTCCTTGAGATCGAGAGAGCATAGCCAGTCGTTGTGATCGAGGAGAGGATAAAGCGTAGCTAGAGATAGCATCTTGAATTTTTCTTTGACCAAACATTTGTTGAGATCTCGCAGATCTAGAATTGGTCTGAGGTCTCCAGTTTTCTTGGGGACTAGAAAATACCGGGAGTAGAATCCTTGCCCTCTTTGGTCCAGAGGAACTTCCTCTATGGCGTTTAGAAGCAGGAGGGACTGAACCTCCTGACAAAGGAGGGCAGATTGAGGAGTGTGCAAAGCAGACTCTTTTGGTAGACTTGGGCCCGGAAGGGTGTGAAAGTTGAGAGAGTAGCCGTGGCGGATGATGTTGAGGACCCACTGGTCCGAAGTGATAACTTCCCACCGGCTGAGAAAGAAAGACAGTCGTCCTCCTATCGGTTGAGGGAGGAGAGGAGATGGTTGAACGCTGGCTATGCCCTCGAGGATCAAGTCAAAAGGGCTGAGTCGATTTTTGTGGAGGAGGCTGCTTAGCTGGTTGTTGCTGCTGAGGTCTAGGTGTTTGCCGCTGCTGTTGACGCTGCCTCCTAGGTTGCTGAGTGGAAGGCTGCAAGGGGCGAGCCACAAAACGCCGCTGGTAGGCCGTTTGCTGTCTGAATGGCCGTGAAGGTGGAGGTTTCTTCTTGGTCTTAAGAAGGGTATCCCAGCGGGTTTCATGAGCCGAGAGCTTCTGGGTCGTTGAGTCCATAGAATCTCCGAACAGCTCATCCCCTAAACATGGGGCATTAGCCAACCGGTCTTGATGATTAACATCAAGCTCAGAGACTCTGAGCCAAGCCAAACGGCGCATGGCTACAGAAATGGCTGTTGCTCTAGAGGTAAGCTCAAAAGTGTCATATATAGACCTTACCATGAATTTCCTGAGCTGGAAAAGAGCTGAAGAGCACTGATGGAAAGCTTCACGATTCCCCACAGGAAGGTACTGCTCAAAGGAAGCCATGGTGGTAAGGAGATGCTTTAAATAAAACGAAAAATGAAAAGCATAGTTACCAGAACGATTAGCAAGCATCGCATTCTGGTAAAGTCGCTTACCAAATTTGTCCATGGCTTTACCCTCTCTGCCAGGAGGGACAGAGGCATAGACACTAGCTCCTAAGGACTTCTTGAGGGTGGATTCTACAAGGAGAGACTCATGAGAGAGCTGTGGTTTATCAAAACCAGGAATAGGGATGACTTTATAAAGGGAATCCAATTTGCGAGGGGCTCCCGGGATGGTAAGAGGAGTCTCCAGATTCTTGTAAAAGGTCTCCCTCAGGATGTCATGTAAAGGGAGTTTCAAGAATTCCTTTGGAGGCTGGTCAAAATCAAGAGCGTCCAAAAAAGCTTTGGACTTTTTAGACTCAGCCTCCAAAGGAATGGAAAGAGATTCACACATATCTCTTAAAAAAGAAGAGAAAGAGGTGGAATCAGGTTTGGAGGAAATATCCTGCAGAACAGGCTCGTCCTCCTCTGATGAACACTCCCCTTCTGACTGAAGAGGTTCTTCAGAGTCGCCCCACAGATCAGGGTCTTGAACATGGGGACCACGGTCCCGAGACTCAGGGGTGGATGGTTCTCGGTGTCGGGACTTCTGTACAGACTTACCCGACCTCACCGACGCGGTACCGGGCGATGTTATCGGTCGCACCGGAGCCGATGTCTGTACCGATTGGTGATGAGACCTAGGCTCCGGTGCGAGGACAGGCATCGATGCCGATGAGGTCAAGCGTACCGGTACCGAAGGAGTGGATGGTGACAATACTGGCTGTTCCACGATCGGTACCGGTTGCTCAGTGGGGACCGATACCGGAGGGCTCGGTGTCAGGAGAGCTGGAAGGAGTTGTTTGAGCTGTTCCTTCAGCTGTACCTGCAAGATGGCCGCAATGCGATCATCAAGGGAGGGCACCGGTACCGCTTTTTTCTTCTGCGGTACCTGCGGTGCCGCTCGACGCCCCGGAGATGAGGAGCCCGATGTCGAGGGACTCACCTCAATAGGGGCGGAGCGCTTCCGCTGGCGCCTCACGGTCGGCAGGATTGGACTCTCTGCAATGGAGACCGGAGGACGTTCCAGCGGGGAAGGCTTCTTAGCCGGCTTACCTGCATGCTGCGACGCCGACGCGGTATCGCGTGGCGTCGATGAGGTGGGTGCCGACGAAACAGGTACCGAAACCGGCGCCGAAGACGCGGGGTCGGACATGTCGGTGCCGAAAAGCAGTCTCTGCTGTATCTCTCGATTTTTGAGAGTCCGCTTTTTCAAAGTGGCACAGCGGGTGCAGGTAGAGGCCTGATGTTCTGGACCCAGACACTGAAGGCACCAGTTGTGCGGGTCTGTAAGGGAAATAGGCCGTGCACACCGCTGGCACTTCTTGAACCCGGGCTGGGGGGGCATGAACGTAAAAACGGCTTCTGCCAAATCGAAGGCCGAGGCCTCGATGATGGCAGTAGGCCCCGCCGGGTCAAATCAAGAAACTTGACAAAAACAAGAGAAATTATTATTTTTTTTTTTTTTAAAGAAAGAAAAACGGAAGGGCAAAAAGAACCCGAAAAAGTTTACGCGAGTGGGAAGGCGAATGAAAAAATATTTCAACAGCCGTTGAAAATGCGACTTCTTAGCTCCGCGGAAACTAAGAAACTGAGGGACCGCGCGTCGGGGTCGGGCGGGAAGGCACTCGCGCATGCGCGGTGCGGTCTCTAGAACTTTCCAAGTTCTTAGAGTGCAATCACTCTAAAAGTGTCCGTACCGGGGCTCCGTCGGTGCCGTCACCCATCAGTCAAGAATATGCTGCCTGCTTGTCCTGGGATAAAGTGGTTCTCTGTAGCAGATCTAAGGCTGGGTAATGCCCATTAATGCAGGTTTCCTTTCCTTAACAAAAGGAATAGTTTAATGAGAGTGCTTGGATTCCACAGCCATCGCGATGACAATTCTATACATAAACATGTTTTTGTAAATCAGTCGTTTACTCTGGATTTGTATAAAAGTATGCCTGTAATTTCACAATACTTTCTGCTCTTATCTGGAGTTGGGGAAGGACCAGGGTTAGGCAACAGATTACATAACAAGCATACAGTTTGTGTTTTTGCAAACTGACTGCCAACAAGAGCTTGTTCAATCTTGCTTGTAGCTATTTGCCCACTTTCTTCCCAGCTATGGCCTTAAGATTTACACCTGTGACCTTTAATGAAGGAGGAAAAGGCAAATAACAGACGGCTTGAGAGACTGGAAACAAAGTCTTCTCTTCCTTAAAATGGTCTGTATTTGAGCACAATTTATGCCCAAAACATATAAGCTCCTAATCAAAACCCTGATAAGGAAGAAAAGGTAAGTCTACTGAAAAATACCTACAATAAAAAATATTTGCTACTTTTTCTAACTCAATAATTGTTGACTAAGCCAGTCTATCCAGTAACTGGTGGCACCTCCATGAACAGAAATAGCTTCAAGTAAATATTGTCTGTAACTATATAGGTCATTCTCTTACCTTGCTTTTAAGGGCTTCTAATTCATTCATCCTTACAAAACCATTGGAGGGCTTTCTTGAATGGACATAACACTTCAGAAGGGCCTGGGACAAAATTTCTTCAACTATTCTGTAATGGATTTACGCCTCTGGGGCTATTTTCTTGCTGTATTTTCCACTTTGGACAGAAGGAAAGCCTGACCAGCTCTGGTATTTTTACTAAGGGCAAGGTATGGCTCACAGGTAGAGCAGCTTCCTCTGCACCCAGAGGCTGTGAGATCAAATCCCAGTGCTGCTCCTTGTGACCCAGGCAAAGTCACTTAATGCTCCAGTGTCCACTGCTTTGAAATGCCAAAGCCACAAACAGGAGTAATACAAGTCCCTATTCCCTTCTGGTAATGAACAAAGAACCCCCACATGATGATGGCTTCCTGACCACACCTTGACACCTTTGTAAGGTAGCATTTGCTCTCCACAGAATAGCCTTACTGGGTCAGACCAATGATCCATCTAGACCAATAGCCCATCTGCAGAGGCCAATCCAGGGCACGCAGTGGCTTCCCCCCATGTCTGTCTCAATAACAGAGTATGGGCTTTTCCTCCAGGAAATTGTCCATACCTTTTTAAAAACCAGCTACGTTAACCGCTTGTACCACAACCTCTGCCAACACATGCCAGAGCTTAACTATTCTCTGAGTGAAAAAGTATTTCCTTGCAACTTCATTGAGTGTCCCCTGGTTTTTGATGGACTTGGACCTGTTCTAGACTTCAATCCTATCTCCCCTCAGCCGTTTCTTTTCCAAGCTGAAGAGCTCAAACCTTTTTAGTCTTTCCTCATACGAGAGGCGTTCCATCCCCTTTATCATCTTCCTTGAACCTTTTCTAGTTCTGTTATATTTTTTTTGAGATAAGGTGACCAGAACTGAATTCCATACTTAAGGTACTTAGATTGTAAGCATCTCAGTGCTTGGCTACAGTAGCATTTGATAACACAAGCTATTCTCACCGCATGGCAGCAGAATTGACCCCATTATACTTGGACAGTTTTGCTAATATTCTGGCCTTGTTGGCATGAAGTTTCTAAGAGATTTATTGCAACTTTTGGAAAAAGAAAAACAACCCCCACACTAGGATTTTGCTAATGATCAATGAATGGTTCAATGTTTTTGATGACTTTTTGCTGAAATTACAAACCAAAATTATAACATTTATAAAGCCAAGCTGATGTATTATGAACTTTGTATTTTTTTGAATTACCATCTCCCACTGTACAAAGGGCCCTTTAAAATGTTATTAAATGAATAGGTTTATATATTTTAAAAAACATTTTTGCTTGTCACATTTTCTTTACTCTATAGTTAAAATAGCCTGACGCATTGAAGTAGATATGGGTGTTCATTTTCAAAGCACTTAGTCACAAATGGAACATGATCTCTTCCTGCCCCCTGCCTTTCACAACACCTCCTTGGGAACTATAGCCAGCACAATTCTGGTCTGTCAACCAGGAGAAACTCGAAGGTAGTCAACTAGACTCAAAAGTTAAAAAAAAAACCAAGACTGAGATCCTAACCTGGCTTAGTAGTGAAATTCATTATGGTCAAGGTCTGCAAAAAATTAACCCAGCTGATGACATTTCCCTAGCAAAAGTTCATAACTTAAGTTTCAAAAAGTCTTCAGTTGTTACTTTGTAAGCTTGATTACAAACATAATTATACTTTTGTTCCTGCTAAAAATCTCTTTATTACAAGTTTTCAGTTACAGAAGGCTCTTGTAGTACTAGTGAAATATAGACAGTGTTTGATTACTAACCATCTCTTCAAGTCTTGGGATTGCTTTGGGCTGCTGTGGAACCAGATAGAATTTAAGGCTCATTGATGTGTCAAATATTACATTTTGAATGCAACAGATTTCCATTCTCTTGCTGGGTGAACATCAAGGTAGAGATATTTTTAAGTCCTGCATTTTACCTTCAGAAAGGTTAAAGTTCATAGAGAGCATATAATCTTTGTTTTCTATATTTGTGTTTTACAGTCCCCTCAGTGCCAGAAAAAGAAATGCACAGGTTGCCAGAAATTCAGTCAGTCCTAGGAAATAGCTCTGTAGCAGGACTTTTAAGACAGAACATCATTCCTAAAATTTGGTAAAAGATGTGCATGACTACGATGTCCACTGCTCTACCTGCTTCTTTTGTGCTCACACCAGGAAGGGGTTATCCAGCACAGCCACCCCTGCTGCTACCCCACCATCTGCATATTGCACAGCCTTGGTCCTCAGAAGGTGGCCCACTTGTTCATTCAGCAGTAAATTCTTCCCATGCCTATAGAGATATACAAAAGCATACAGGATACCAGTGAGGAAGACCATTTAGACCAGTGGTTCCCAACCCTGTCCTGGAGGACCACCAGCCAGTCAGGTTTTCCAGATGGCCCTAATGAATATGCATGGAGCAGATTTGCATGCCTTTCACCTTCATTATATGCAGATCTCTCTCATGCATATTCATTAAGGCTGAAAACCCGACTGGCTGGTGGTCCTCCAGGACAGGGTTGGGAAACACCAACATAGACAATCCCCTATACCTCGTGTGTTATCTATCAGTGATCCTCAACCCTGTCCTGGAGGACCACCAGGCCAGTCGGGATTTCAGGATAGCCCTAATGAATATGCATGAGCGAGATCTGCATACAATGGAGGTGCCAGGCATGCAAATCTGCTCCATGCATATTCATTAGGGCTATCCTGAAAACCCAACTGGCTTGGTGGTCCTCCAGGACAGGGTTGGGGACCACTGTTGTATATTGTATATTCATTGTGGTTTTCAGGATATCCACAATGAAGATACTTTATGCAAATCTCCGTCATGCATAGTCATTGAGGATTTCCTGTAAACGAGACTGGCTGATGTGTCTCTCTCAAGGACTGGGTTGAGAACCGCTGTCCTATAGGGTTTGTATTTTAAGAGCTCAATATTCAGAAGGGTTTAACCAGGCAGGAGCCTCGCCTGATGAGTTTAGTTTAGGCTGAGCATCAATATCAAAGCAGTACTTAACCAGCCAGTGCACCTGAATATCAGTTCTACTGGGCCTATTCAAAAATCAGGCAGTGGAAAGAGAGTCTGGGGAAGGACCTGGCACTTATATAACTGATCCCGATCCCTTACCCTGCCCCATTCACCTAAACCAGGGATCTCAAAGTCCCTCCTTGAGGGCCGCAATCCAGTCGGGTTTTCAGGATTTCCCCAATGAATATGCATTGAAAGCAGTGCATGCACATAGATCTCATGCATATTCATTGGGGAAATCCTGAAAACCCGACTGGATTGCAGCCCTCAAAGAGGGACTTGAGACCCCTGACCTAAACCATTCTCCCCAGGTGGGCCTCTTCCTCCCCCCCCCACAGCGACCCTCTAGTCACCTCTGGGACTTACATAGAGCAAGGGTGGGCAACCCCGATCCCCAAAGGCCACAACCCAGTCATGTTTTCAAGATTTCCAGAATGAATAGACATGAGATCTATTTGCATACAATGGAAGTAGTACATGCAAATCAATCTCATGCCTATTCAATGTGGAAATCTTGAAAACCCAACCGGGTTGTGGCCCTCAAAGACTGCCCTTAACCTAGAGGCAAAACCTGGTAGTCTAATGGGACAAGGCCAAAGCAGTCCCCTTCTATACCTCGCCCTTCTGCTCCCAACCATCTGACTCTGCATTTAAAATGGTGGTGCAAGAGCAGTCTCTTTCTGGATCCCTCCCCTCTGTTCTCACCCCAGCCCATAGAATTTGGGTCCGAGTGCCACTGGCTGAATACTGAACAGTAAATTCTTAAGCAATTTCTTACCTGACATAGACTCCAAAAATACCCAGTTCAGAAATGCACTCTAATAACTGAAGAGCACCACCAGCTTTCAGTAAGTAATTCTTCACAGGCTGGGGACAGATCTTATCCATCAAGATATAGGAGCTGCGTTCTTCGGAGCTTCCCACCTTCTCAAGAACCTTTTTAATTTCTTCACCATAGATATTGTTTCCTGAGAATGTACAGAAAGATAGTTGTTGAGCTGATCGCAGGGGAGGCCTTCGGGGGGAAGCAATGCCGGTTCTCGTGGGGGGGGGGGGGTACGCATCAAAGCGAGTTTCCATTATTTCCGCTTTGATAAACGAGCATTTTGGATTACAAGCATGCTCCTGGAACGGATTTTATGCTTGTAATCCAAGGTACCACTGTACTTTAGGAAGAGAACTTAAGACTAACCATACTGGGTCAGACCAATGTTCCATCTAGCCCAGTTTCCTGTAGTAGCCAATCCAGGTCACAAGTACCTGGCAGAAACCCAAAGAATAGCAACATTCCAGAATCTCAAAGAATAAGTAAGATTCCGGAACCCAAAATAGTACCAACATTCCATGTGGAATCCCCTAAAGTAGCAACATTCCAGAATCTTAAAGAGTAAGCAAGATTCCATGGCAAACAGTAGCTTCCCCTATGTCTGTCTCAATAGCATAAGAATAGCCATAATGGTCCATCTAGCCCAGTATCCTGTTTCCACAGTGGCCAATCCAGGTCAAGTACCTGGCAGAAACCCAAATAAATTCATGCAGATTTGGGGAAAAGCAGGGCAATCTCCAATACGTGTGTTGATAAGAGAGAATGTGTATGAAGTAATAATGCGGTGGTATTTCATGCCAGTCAGACTAAAGGCAATGGGGCTCATTTTCAAGAAAGACAGACGTCCAAAAGACAGCATAAACTAGAACTTGGACATCTTTCTGGTTGTTTTGTCTCCAGTGCATCTAAATCTTACAGGAGCATGTGAGAGGATTAGGACAGACTTAGCACTTGGAAGTTTCACAGCAATAATCAAATGTTTTACAAAACATCCAGGGCACCATTTGGATGTTTTGGGCTAGACCGTTTTTTTTTTTTAAACAAGGGCCAAAAAGGTATCCAAACTGACCAGATGACCACTAGAAGGATGAAAATATGGTCCCCACACTCCCCAGTGGTTACTGACCCCCTTCCTACCCTCCAAATATCTACATGAAATATCTACATGAAATAATACTGGAATGTTGTCTCAATGACAGCTACAGATACTATGGCCAGTCCTAGCAGAGCTGCAAGCAGGTTTCTGGAGTAGCCTGGTGGGTGGTGAAATAGACTGCAACAAAGGGGACCCAGGCCCATATGGCACCCTGACTACTACACTTCTGTTGGAAAGTGTGAGCCCATCAAAGGGGACGTCTGCAGGGGTGGTAAGACAGGTGGCTACAGTAGGTTTTGGGGGAGTTTGGAGGGTTCACCCATGGCTAGCCCAGATGATACTCGAGGCCCCCACTTACCTTGCCTTCAGAAAACTACTAAAAACTTACCTATTCAGCAAACACGACCCTTAATATTCCATTCACCCCACATAACACTTGCCCCACCCCTGCCCCCTTCCTCCTTCACCAGACCCTCCCTTCCCCACTCTCTACTTCCCTTATCTAGTTCGATCAAACCTGCAATTTCTGTTATATTGTTGTAAATCTTCCCCTCATTGCAGACAGTTGTAAATCGCTGTAATTTCACTGCTGACTGCTGTAAATCGTTGTAATTTATCGTAAATCTGCTTGTAATTTGCTGTAAATCTGCTTCTAATTTTGTTGTAAATCTGCTTGTCAATGCAGATCATTTGCTAATTGATGTAAACTGCCTAGAACTCACTGGGTATGGCGGTATGTAAGAATAAAGAATAATAATAATATAATGTATGGGGTTATGGTGAGATGTGTTACAGGGAAATACTTTTAAAACTAAGAGGAAATTTTTTTTCATTCGGAGAAGAGTTAAGCTCTGGAACGCCATCTGATAAAAGCAGATGGCGTAGCTGGTTTTAAGAAAGGGTTGGACAATTTCCTGGAGGAAAAGTCCATAGTCTGTTATTGAGAAAGACATGCGGGGTAGCCACTGCTTGCCCTGGTCAGTAGCATGGAATGCTGCTACTTTTTGGGATTCTGGAATCTTTTTACTCTTTGGGATTCTGCGTGGAATGTTGCTACTATTGGACGTTTCCAGAATCTTGCTAATCTTTGAGATTGGAATGTTGCTACTCTGGGTTTTGGCCAGGTACTAGAGACCTGGATTGGCCACTGTGAGAACAAGCTATTAGGCTTAAATAGACCATTGGTCTGACCGAATAAGGCTATTCTTATGCATCCTTAATGTGAAGTTCACAGCAATGCCCACTAGGCATTGCTCTGCTCTGCTGGCATGTCTATGTGGCCAGTGCATTAAAAATGCTGGCCCCCTCCTACATGCAAATGGCTTGTTTTGGACACACTTTTCTGATAATGGCAAAAAAATTAGATGACTAACTGGACATCTTGCGGGTTCGAAAATGGTTTTCTTCTCTGCCTGACATTTGGACATTTTGTGGGGCAAGTCTAAAGTCAGACTTAGACATCCTGTCGAAAAATGCCTCTCAATGTATCTTGGTATTTCAGATAGAGAACAAGGGCACATTCTTGCACATTTGTTGGCCCAAGTCCAGGGCATAACAGTTCTGGTCAAATGGATTAAGGGAAATGGAGGTCGGGATGGAGATACGTGTGTTGAGAGAACCAAAAACATGGTTGTTGAGATTGGGACTCGAGTGTTTGTTGTACAGTGAGTGTCTGGTAGAGCTTTAGAAATAATAAAGAGTAGTAGTAGACTGGGGAATAAGTAAGATGTTAAATGGCAGAGAAAATTGCAAAGGATGCATTTCGAAAAGTAATCAAGTCAAAGTTGTTTGACAAATTTATTACCTAAATGAGGACATTACTGGTAACTAAAATTTTATACTGAATTTTTTAGGAAAATTGCTGTATTTCAATTAATTGTATTTTGCTGATTGTCCAGCCTTCTTCTGTGTAAGCCGCCTAGAAATTGTTTGATTATGGCGGTATAAAAGAATAAAGTTATGTTATGTTAGGATTGTATTGGCAGCTACTACATGAAAATAGGAGCAAAATGGAAACAAGTAGCCGGACCTGCTAAACATGATGGGAAAAGAGATTAAGCACATTGAGGGAATTAGAAAAACAAACTTATAGATAAACATTAGAAACATAGAAAGACGGCAGAAAAGGGCCATAGCCTATCAAGTCTGCCCCCTGGCTTTACCCTCCTAGAGATCCCACATGTATATCCCATTTACTTTTAAATCTAGCACACTGCTGGTCTCAATCACCTGTAGTGGAAGTTCATTCCAACGATCGACCACCCTTTCGGTGAAGAATGGCTATAATCAAGTGGGGTGTTGGGGTGGGGGGAGTGGGAGAAAGGAGGTGGGAGAATAATGCTAGCAAAATTTGATGTGAATAGAGGGTGCACACCAAGTAAGGAGAAATTAGGTTCTTACCTGCTAATTTACTTTCTTTTAGCTTCTCCAGACCAGTAGAGGTTAACTTTACGATTGGGTATATATCTAATCATGACCAGCAGGTGGAGACTGAAAACAAAACTTTGGGACAGTATATCCTAGCCCCTCCTCTCTATTTCCCTCAGTCTGCCGAATAGCCAAGCAGAACCAAGAACTGGAAAACAACAGAGAGAAAAAACAATACTCCGAAAGGAGTAACAAATAACATACCCAAAAATGCTGTTGGAAAATGCAGAGGAGAAATTCCCGAAGGAAGAAGGTCCCCACAGCTCGCCAGCTAAGCCAGCCGAGCCACAGCCGCTGTTCTTCAATTCTCCCCGGCCCTAGAAAAATACTAGAACCCGCAGCAAAAACCAAAAACTGCCCCGCGCAACAGCCCCAACAACAACAACAACAGACAGGGTGGGGACCTCTACTGGTCTGGAGAAGCTAAAAGAAAGTAAATTAGCAGGTAAGAACCTAATTTCTCCTTCTTTAGCACTCTCCAGACCAGTAGAGGTTAACTTTACGATTGGGACGTACCAAAGCAGTCCCTCTCACGGGCGGGACCCCCAAAGGGCCGATACCAGAACACGCTCACCGAACACCGCGTCCCGACGCGCCTGAACATCTACCCGATAATGCCGAACAAATGAATGCAAGGAGGACCAAACCGCAGCCTTACAAATATCCACCGGAGGCACGAGCGACGACTCAGCCCAAGAAGCCGCCTGACCCCTAGTGGAATGAGCCTTGAGAAACTCCGGAACCGGCTTCTGACTCAGAAGATAAGCGGAAGCAATCATCTCCTTGATCCAGCGCGCAATAGTAGCCTTAGAAGCGCCAGCCCCCCGACGAGGACCCGCCAGAAGCACAAAGAGATGATCGGAGCTCCGAAAATCCCGGGTCCGCTGCACATAAGCATGGAGGACCCGACCGACATCCAACTTGCGCAGCTGTCGTTGCTCAGAAGAACCCTCCCGACTACCCAAGACCGGGAGGACCACCGATTGATTGACATGAAAAGGAGAAACTACCTTCGGCAGAAAGGAAGGAACAGGCCGCAAAACAACCCGCTCCTTCGAAAACTCCAGGAAGGGAGCCCTACAAGAGAAAGCCTGTAGCTCAGACACCCGTCTAGCGGAAGTAATGGCCACCAAAAAGACCGACTTCAGCGTAAGGTCCTTCAACGAACAGCCATCCAACGGCTCGAAAGGAGGGCGCACTAGAACAGAGAGAACCAGATTGAGATCCCAAGAGGGAATCGAGGGCCTTATGGGAGGCCTGATCAACTTGGCCGCCCTAAGAAAGCGAATCACATCAGGAATGGCTGACAAACGCTGACCTGTCACCAGCCCCCGAAAAGCCGACAGGGCCGCCAGATGAACCCGAAGAGAAGACCAGGCCAGGCCCCTATCCAGGCCATCCTGCAAAAACTCTAGAATGTTAGGCAGAGAAGCGCGAAAGGAGACCACTCCCCGCGCTCGGCACCATTCCTCAAAAAGACGCCAAACCCGTACATAAGCCCGAGAGGTAGAAAGCCTCCGGGACCCCAAAAGTGTAGAGATCACCTTGTCGGAATATCCCTTCTTACTCAGGCGGCCCCCTTTCAAGAGCCAAGCCGTAAGACAAAAGGGAGACGGGTCGAACATGGGAATGGGACCCTGCGTCAGAAGATCGCACCCGAGAGGCAGAGGAAGAGGATCCGCCACCAGATGCCTCACCAGATCCGCATACCACGGACGACGAGGCCAATCCGGAGCCACCAAGACCACCAGCCCCGGATGGCGAACAATGCGAAGCAGTACTCTGCCCACTAATGGCCAAGGAGGGAACACATACAACAGCCCCTCCGTTGGCCACGGTTGGACCAGAGCATCCAGACCCTCGGCCAGACCGTCCCTGCGACGACTGAAGAAGCGGGGTACTTTGGCGTTGCCACTTGTAGCCATCAGATCCATCAGGGGCTGCCCCCAAGCACGCACTAGCAACTGAAACGCCTCGGCGCCGAGACACCACTCTCCCGGATCCAAGAAGTGACGACTGAGGAAGTCCGCCTGAACGTTTTCTACCCCGGCAATGTGAGAGGCCGAGAGGTCCAGAAGATGCGACTCCGCCCAAACCATGAGCCGAGCCGCCTCCTGCGCCACCAGAGTGCTCTTGGTGCCCCCCTGACGATTGACATAAGCCACCGCCGTGGCATTGTCCGACAGGACTCTGACCGACTTGCCCAACAAAAGGGAGTGGAAAGCCAACAGCGCCAGCCGGACCGCCCTGGTCTCCAACACGTTGATCGACCAGGAGGCCTCCTCCGTGGACCAGGTTCCCTGAGCTGAGTGACCCAGGCACTGGGCCCCCCAACCCAGGAGACTCGCATCCGTAAGGAGCACCGTCCACTGCGGAAGATCCAGACCCACCCCCTGAACTAGGTGAGGGGTCCGGAGCCACCAACGCAGACTGCAGCGCGCCAAGCCTCGCAGGGGAACCGGAACATCCATCCCGTGCCTCTGGGGAGACCACCTCCGGAGCAGAGCATACTGGAGAGGACGCATGTGGGCCCGCGCCCACCTCACCACGTCCAGGGACGCCGCCATCGACCCCAGGACCTGGAGGAAATCTCGCGCCCGAGGACACCGGGACGCCAAAAGCAGGCGAATCTGAGACTGCAATTTGCTCACCCGGGCCTCTGGGAGGAAGACCCTCCCCAAGGAGGTGTCGAACAGCACCCCGAGGTACTCCAGACGCTGAGCCGGAACCAACCGACTCTTGGAAAGGTTGACCACCCAGCCCAGCGACCGGAGAAACTCCACCACCCGAGCCGTAACCCGGGAGCTTTCCTGCAACGACTTGGCCCGAATTAACCAGTCGTCCAGGTAGGGGTGTACCAGGATGCCCTCCGACCGCAAGGCTGCCGCGACGACCACCATCACCTTGGTGAACGTCCGGGGAGCCGTGGCCAGCCCAAAGGGAAGCGCACAGAACTGATAGTGCCGACCCAAGATCGCAAAGCGCAGGAAACGCTGATGAGAGGCCCGAATGGGAACATGCAAGTAGGCCTCCGTCAGATCGAGAGAAGTGAGAAACTCCCCCGGCTGAACCGCCAGAATGACCGACCGCAGAGTTTCCATACGGAAAGAGGGAATCTTGAGAGCCCTGTTGACCCCTTTCAAATCGAGGATGGGCCGAAAAGTCCCCTCCTTCTTGGGCACCACAAAGTAAATGGAGTACCTGCCCGTGCCCCACTCCGGGGGGGGCACTGGAACTACTGCCCTGAGATCTAGCAAGCGCTGAAGGGTCTGGCGAAACGCCAGCGTCTTCCCGGGAGTCTGACATGGAGAAGCGAGGAAAAAATCCGGCCGAGAGCGGGCGAACTCCAGGGCATAACCGTCCCGCACCACCTCCAGGACCCACTGATCGGACGTGATCTCGGCCCATTTGGGAAAAAAGTCGCGCAGCCGGGCCCCCACCGGAACCAAGGGGGGCGCCGGCAAGGCGTCATTGTGCAGGACGGGAAGCGGGGGAACCGGCGGAGGGATTCCCTGCCCCCCGACGGGCCCCCCCGAAAGGGCTGCATGCGCTGGAAGAACCGACCCCGGGAAAACCCCGGAGACTGGAAAGAAGCAGCCCCACGCCCAGGGCGATACTTGCGAAATTCCCGCAAACGCCCCCGGGCCGCACCACCCCGAGACGCCGGGCGGGCACGGTCCTCCGGCAAACGGGGAACTTTCGAGTCCGACAGAGTCTGAATCAACTTATCTAAGTCCTCTCCAAATAAAAACGACCCCCGAAAGGGAAATTTAGTAAGCTTAGCTTTGGACGCAGCATCCGCCGCCCAAGCGCGCAGCCACAACACACGCCTTGCGGCCACGCCAAAAGCCATGGACTTAGCCGAGATCCGCACCAAGTCATACAGAGCATCCGAGAGGAATGAGGCAGCCATCTCAATCTTCGCTACCTCCTGATCCACCAGAGACCAGTCGTCAGACTCTCGATCCAAGACCCGCTCCGCCCACCGAAACACGGCGCGAGCGACCAGTCCCCCACAAATAGCCGCCTGGACCCCAAAGGCAGAGACTTGAAAATTTTGCTTAAGAATGGTCTCCAATTTGCGCTCCTCAGAGTCCCGCAAGGCAGAACCGCCCTCAACAGGCACGGTATGCCGCTTGGAAATAGCCGAGACCACCGCATCCACGACTGGCGAAGCTAACGTAGCCCGATCCCCTTCAGGAATGGGATACAGGCGAGCCATGCTGCGCGCCAGCCGAAACGGCGTCTCCGGCGTTTTCCACTGCTCAAGAATAATATCCCGAATATCCTGATGCATAGGAAAAGAGCGGGAAACGGAACGGATCCCTCGTAACAGAGGGTCCCCCACACGCGGAGTCTCCGGCGGCGCGTCCTCAAAACGCAAAGCCGAAGAAACCTGTTGAATAAGGTCAGGCAGCTCATCTCTCTGAAAAAGGCGCACCACGGACGCCTCGTCACTGGAGAACGGGAAACCCGACAACCCGCCGCCAGCTTCCGTCCCCTCCAGAGGGTCCTGGAATTCCTCAGAAGGGTCCAGGTCCTCCTCCAGACCGACACGTTCCTCCGACCACAAATCCTCGTCCCACGACACCCGTGGACGCTTGGACAAGAGAGGCGGCGGAGGGGACGTCACGTCAGACGAGAGAGGCAAAGCCGCAGGGAGCGCGGAGGAAACCCCACCCCCCGAGACCCCCTGGGCGCAACCGGGACCCCCAGCCGCCTGAAAATAGGCTTTGCATAATGAAAAGAAAAAATCAGGGGAAAAACCCCCCGAGGGTCCCAAGGGACTCCCTGCCACAGCAGGGGACCCAGCAGAAACCTGCCCCTGCTTAGCCAAAACAGGGGGAAGGTCACCTGAGGTGGAAGACAAAATGGAGGGGCCAGACAGAGAAGATGGCGTCTTTCCCGCCAAAACAGCTCCCTCCATAGCCTGCAGCGGCTGAGAGACCTGAATAGTCTCAGCCGCTAAAACAGGCAAGCCGGCATCAGCTGTCAAAATATCAGCTGAGAGGGAATCCTCTACAACCCGACCGTCGGCGGCTCGGGGAATCCCTCCGTGGGCGGACGGAGAAGACCGGGCTTCTCCACCGTTCCCTGCCGACTCGCGAGGCACCATCGGCGGGGAGCTCTGGGCGCCTGCAGCCGCTGCCGACGGAGCTCCTCCACCGCACCGGCCTGAACACCGCTTGCACAGGCCGGCCGCGAGTGCCTCGCGTCTGGAGCACAATGAGCACTTTTTCCCTTTAGAAGTGCTCATTGCTCCATACGCGACCTAGCTGTAAAAAAGTGCCGGTTAGTTGAAAAAATACAGTAAAATACAGTTTTCTTAAAGGGATACAACCCTCCAGACCAGCACTACCTCAGGATTTATTTTTTTTTTTTTTTTTTTTTTTTTACAGAACAGACTCCACAGGCTCTCGAAGCAATATGCCTTGCTTGATTTAGGGGGCAAGGCTTACTGCTGAGGCTCCTCTAAAAAAATATGGGGAGGTGGAGGAAGTGGGGGGAGGGACCCCGCTCGTGACCCGCCGGGTTTGACACCCCCGAGGTCGGACGAACCCCCAAACAGAGTCCGTCCAAGCTCCGTCCGGCTAAAAACAGGGACAATAAACCCCTAAACAAATTCCAACAGCCCTACCAAGGGAGATGGGTACAGATCACTCAACACCTGCTGGAGACTGAAAGAAGACTGAGGGAAATAGAGAGGAGGGGCTAGGATATACTGTCCCAAAGTTTTGTTTTCAGTCTCCACCTGCTGGTCATGATTAGATATATACCCAATCGTAAAGTTAACCTCTACTGGTCTGGAGAGTGCTAAAGAAGGGGGGATTTTTGATATGTTGAAGGGGGACATTTAGGGGAGGTTTTGTATGATAGTTACAATCCATGAAGCTTTTATGTAAACTAAATGAGGACGGATTTGGGGAATAAAAATTATGGATACAAAAAACATATTTGAAAAACTTGAATGGAGAAACATTAAGCAAAAAGGTACAGACCTCCACCCTCCCGCTGAGGCTTCAGCACGAATCTCTCTGGGGCAGCAATGGCCATGGCGGCAGTCTCGTCTCCCTCCTCACCCTATCAAGGGAAACACAGCATTAGAGACTTCAGTATTCTTCCTCTCTCATAAATCTCCATCGCACATCTACATAAGCATGGCAGAGAGGTGATAAAGGAAAGTACTGGGACAGACCTAAAATCCCATCAAGTGCACCATCCCATTTCCTACCGTGGCCAATCCAGGTCAGGCACCCAGCAGGATTCTAAAAGCGTAAACAGATTCCAAGCTGCTTATCCCAGTAGTGAATTTCCCCCAAGTCCACCTTAATAACGGCTTATGGACTTTTTTTTTCCAGCGGCAAAAATGCAGCAACGTATAACTCTATTTATTTATGACTATAGTCAATTTTCTTCTGCTGTCTATCATGATCAGTGATATTTTTAGTACTACTGTATTCACTATTTTTCTATAAGGTCAGACTTGAATGATATGATCTTCCATAGGCCTTTGCTGACATTGGCAAGGCCAGCAAGCCAAGGTAGGGCTGACACCCACCTTTTGGTCAACCCTTAAATGTCTCTTTACTATAAATATTGTAGTTCCTTCCCCTTTCCTTAAATTTTTTTTTAGTTAGTTTAATAATGGATATGCGAGTCTATCTAATATAATAAAGCCCTAAGCGCGCATGCGCACTCCCACCTGCGTGCTCCTGTTTTCCGTGAGCTGTAGGGACCCGCAGGTAGGAATGCGCATGCGCACGGCAGCGCGGAGCCTGTTGGCCGCGGCGGCTCTTGCCTTCTGAAGGATAAAGCCAAGTACGTTGCCGCCACCTCCGTCCGGAGAAGACGTAGTCAACCCATCCAGCTGATATCCGCGACAGAGCATAGTAGTATTGGTAAGTGGGCGATTTTCCCGTGCAGCACTCTATACATGCTGCTTCAGGGCCTTCTGCCCTGATTTGCTGGCAAGTAGAAGGCTCCGAAGCAGCACTGTGTAGAGTACTGCAGATGCTGCTGGAATTGGAAGGTTAGTCGGGACCGCGGGAAGGGAAGGGGGGTTAGGGGAAACACTGCTGTTGCAAAGGGAAGTGGTGTGGGGGGGGAGGGAAATGGAGGGGGAGGGAATGCTGCTGTGGCTGCTGCACAGGGAAGTGGTGGGAGAGAAATACTGCTGCCTAGGAGGCAGGGAGAGAGACAGATAGATAGAAAGAAAAGAAGAAAGACGCAGGGAGAGACACAGAAAGACAGACAGACAAAGGGGGCCAGGGAGAGAGACAGACAGCGGGAGGGAGAGACAGAAATAAAGACACACAGACATATATTCTAGCACCCGTTAATGTAACGGGCTAAAATACTAGTTGTATGTATACAATCATGTCCCCTGCTTTTATTGATGTACATCACTTAGAAATGCTGATAAGCGTTAAAATCAAATTTTCAATAAAACTTGAAGTCACTTAACCCTCCACTGCCTCAGATACTAAGATTGTGAAGCCCATTAGGGACAGAAAAAAGTACCAGCATATAATATATGTAAGCTGTTTTGGCTGTACCCACAAAAAGGCAGTGTAACAAGACCTTTATTTCTGTTCAAGTAGGTGCCTAGAAATTAAAACTAATTTTAGGTACCAATTTTCTTTTAAAATAAAATCATCAACTTTATCTGGTCACATCTAAAAAAAAACCCTGCATATGGTTCCCAAGCCCAGGTGTGACGAATGAAAAGCACACAGAAGCCATGTGAATCTGAACAGCTTCGACAAACAGAAGCAGAAGATTAATAATAATTTATTTTTATATACCACCTAACCAGCATACAATATAATAATAGCATCAACATTAAGAACATAGGTACTTACTAGGTCAAGGGAAAAGAGGCCTGCAAATGTTTTTTGCATTCGAGCAACAGCCTCGGGATTCGTGGGCAAGAACCTCTCCAAAGTTCCTGGTCTGCTCAACTCTTGTTGCACCTTTTTGGTTCCAACCAGCTGGGTGGCGATGTCCGGACATTTCACAGCTTGAGACTGTTCCATCATCAATCGTGCATCCCAGCCCTAGCATGGAAAACAAACACCACAGCATTAACGTAAATTGTGCCTCACACCGCTCTGGCGCAAAGCATAACACCGAGATCAGTTCCCTCATACAGAGGCTGAAAATGAAACCAGCAGGAATAGCTGCTTGGAACCTTTTGGCGTCCCTGGGCCGCATTGGCTGAAAAAAATTTTCTGGGGCCGTGCAAACGCTGCAGCAAGACAGAGGAGGGAGCCGGCAAGACAGTAAACACCCGGGGGCAGCAGAGGAAAACACTGCATCGACCGGGGCCGCACAAAATACTTCACGGGGCCGCATGCGGCCCTCTGGCCACAGATTGGACACCCCTGGTCTAAACAATCAAGATGCCAGGGTAGTGGTTAAAGTTAGAGGGGATGGTTAAACTGCTGGTTAGGGTGATGAGCAGAGGGGAGTAGGGTTATGAGTTGAAGGCTGTCTCAGAAAGGTGGATTTTCAGCCTACTTTTGAACAAGGGAAGGAGAGTGGTGGACGGACTCGGGTAGTTTATTCCTGGCATATGGGGCAGTGAGATGAAAGGAATGAAGCCTGGAATTGAAAGTGGAAGAGAAGGGTACAGATGAAAAAAGCAATTTGTCTGAGGAATGGAGTTCTCAGAGAGGTGTATAAGGAGAGAAGAGAGGAGAGATATTGAGGGGCAGCAGAATTAAAACACTTGTAGGTTAGTAATAGGAGTTTGAACTGTATGTGAAGGCGAACAGGGAGCCTGTGAAGTGATTTGAGGAGAGGGGCAAGATGAGTGTAGTAGAAGATAAGTTGTGCAGCAGAGATTTGTACAGATTGCAGGGGGGGGGGGAGGCAGTTCAGGGGGAAACCTGTTAGAAGCAGATTGCAGAGGTCTAAGCTTTTTTAAAATGTATTTACCTGAAATGACAAAATACATTTCAGCTGAAAATTCTTTTACTTCCTAAGCAGTCCAAATTGATCCCTATAATATTAGTACAATTACACCTTCAAATCAACATGCAAAATCCTGTAACATTCATTCTCAGCCCTAGTATGAGTGGATCGCATTATGCATAAAATAAGCAGTCTAATGGCCCTGCGTGAATGTTTTTCACGGCTGCAGAAGTTGCTAGAGCTGCATTATCTTGTAGGTTACCACTTTGAAAAAGCTGTTGATAATTATGAGGCGAGACATGGGCTGTTTGAGAAATATGTCAAGCCAAACTCCTAATGCAACCAATTATCCTCACTCCATCACCAGACTCCAAATGTTACAACCAAGAACTTCCTTGTAATCGTCTGGATATGACCAGAATCTCTTCCTTTTGTAATCCGCCTAGAACCGCAAGGTATTGGCAGAATAAAAGAAACTAATGCAATGTAATGCGATACAACCTTTGATCTTTCAAGACCAGAACAATGTTTGTACCTCTGTAAATGGCATCTATATGACTCTAAGAACAATCATAAGAACATAAGAAGCGCCATCTCCAGATCAGACCTTCGGTCCATCAAGTCCAGTGATCCGCACATGCGGAGGCCCTGCCTGGTATATACCAGGTGTAATTTTAGTCACCCATATCCCTCTATACCTCTCGTAAGGAGATGTGCATCCAGTTTGCTTTTGCATCCTAGGATGGTCGATTCCGCAATAACCTCCTCTGGGAGGGCATTCCAGGTGTCCACCACTCTCTGCGTGAAGCAGAACTTCCTGATATTTGTCCTGAACCTGTCCCCCCTTAGCTTCATTCCGTGTCCTCTTGTACATGTCAAATTGGACATTGTAAATAATTTTTTCTGCTCTATTTGTCGATTCCTTTCAATATTTTGAAGGTCTCGATCATATCCCCTCGCAGTCTCCTTTTCTCAAGGGAGAACAATCCCAGTCTCTTCAGTCGATCCTCGTATTCCAGTTTCTCCATACCCTTTACTAGCTTCGTTGCTCGTCTCTGCACCCTCTCCAGCAGTTTTATATCCTTCTTTAGGTTGGGAGACCAATGTTGGACGCAGTATTCCAAGTGGGGTCTGACCATTGCTCTATAAAGCGGCATTATGACCCTCTCTGATCTACTCGTGATTCCCCTCTTTATCATGCCCAACATTCTATTTGCTTTCTTTGCTGCCGCCATACATTGTGCTGACGGTTTCAGGGTCCTATCTATCAGTACCCCCAGGTCCTTTTCTTGTTCGCTCTTACACAGAGTTGCACCTGACTTCTATACTCTTATTCCTTATTCTTACTGCCTAAATGCATTACTTTGCATTTCTCCACATTGAACTTCATCTGCCATTTCTCTGCCCATTTCTCTAACTGACACAAGTCGCTCTGGAGTACCTCGCTATCCTCCTGCGATCTGATTGCCCAGCATAGCTTTGTGTCATCAGAACCCATAAATAAGAGAATGACACAGGGACAAATTCCTGTAAGCTTTGCCTTAACCGCTCAAGCCTCAAACACTTATGATTTTAAAGTGTTTGAAGCTTGTGCAGATGAGGACGGAGCTTAGGCATTGGTGGAATGAGACATTATGACATCACAATCTGAGCTCTAGAATGTTGCTACTTAGGCTTTTAAAGTGTTTGAGGCTTGTGCAGATGAGGATGGAGCTTAGGCATTGGTGGAATGAGACATTATGACATCACAATCTGAGCTCTAGAATGTTGCTACTTAGGCTTTTAAAGTGTTTGAGGCTTGTGCAGATGAGGACGGAGCTTAGGCATTGGTGGAATGAGACATTATGACATCACAATCTGAGCTCTAGAATGTTGCTACTTAGCATTTTAAAGTATTTGAGGCTTGTGCAGATGAGGACGGAGCTTGCAGGGACAGGAAAAGAACTCGCAGGGATGGATGGGAAAATGAGTTCCCGCAGGGACGGGGAAAAATTTGTCCCCGTGTCATTCTCTACCCATAAATCTGTTAGGAAAAAAGGGATATCGCCCAGTTCTGTTAACCCTACAGAATGCTCTGAAGAATCTGACCTCTGGAAAAGCATCCCCTACTTATCTAAGCCAACTGGGGACTATTAATCACTTATTTCAATTAGTAAAAGTAAGGGGAAAAAACAAAAGAAATTGAGAAATAACTGGAAAATAGAGAGAAAACAGCTTCACAGTTTTCTGTAATGTGCTGAAGCAGCAGGGGTGGGGAAGTTCATTTGAGTTTCCATGAAGAATTTCCCGGAACCACTCCTGGCTGTTCTGCTTCCTGGGATAAAAATTCATCTGCTAAGGCATGAAAAAAGTTAGGTTCAGATGTGTTCCCTGCAATATAGGCACCTAGTTGTGACTTAAAAAGCAGAATTTAAGCATCTTCAGAAATAGGTGTATTCTTCTCTCCGGAATAGGTGATCATTTCCATATGAGGCCTTAAGAGGTCAGGACTATGACAGAAACAAGCGGGGGAATATACCACAAAAGCTATATGTTTCCTAGTAAGAGGATGGCAAGAAGAAACAAGCAAGAAAAGGCAGTGAATGATGGGAAAGACTGAAGAGGAGGTACATGAAGTTTCCTGCTAGGAATCGAATGGATAAGAGTAAGGAGAAGGACCTAGACAATGATTCATTCATAAAGTCAGACTGAAATCAGAAATTTCCCAAAAGCTGAATGGAGAGGAGTAAGCAGAGGTCCGTATGAAGCCACTCAGGTGCAAAGCATAAGAAATCAGGCCTTTCCATTCGAGCATGTTTACCACACAGAATACTGTAAGGAGCCGGATTAGATACACACCTGTGCATTATAGTCCTCAGGCATGTATCCCGTTCTGAAGTAACAAACCGCAACCTCCTGGCCATCCCTGAAACAGAGTAAAGGACCACATCACACAGTTCAAGCATCCCTTTCCATTTCCACTAGCACGGAAGTTTCCTTACTTGCTCATTTTCTGTTATCTTTAAATATTGTCAGTATTGCTGAGTGTCTTTGGGGGCATATACTACTAGAGAGCCTGCTGCGAGAACCACAGCTCCGATATTTATTTCGGCATCTAATCTTGAACAGCAGAGTTTCTTACCTCCAGTGCAAGTAGATGCCCCAGTTGAACAAAGAGAAAAGATTAAAATCAAAGGAGGTGGGGTCCAAGAGGGACATTCTGACCTCTGGGCCTGGAAAGCTGCAAAATAGGGAACAGTGAAGGACAAGTGCATGGAAAGAGCTCACGTAGATTTCACTGGGGGCTCTGTGTTTCAGTTATTTTGTCCCCACCCAGCAGACGTCACAGAGCAAATAAGGAGCAACTGAAGAAATTGAGTGTCTTTGCTTTCAAACTCTCTGGATATGAACTATTTTAGTCTCTGTTCCCAGGACACAAACTGATGTTGTTTCTGGATGTCAATAAGTCTGCAAAATACTCTGGGGGAGGGTGCGATTCCAGCAGTTTTCACACAGGCATTGAAATGGAAGAGAGAGAATGGAAGGCCAGACTGAGCTCTGACAGGATGACGGCAGGCTCCTACCTCCTGATATTGTGTGGGAAACCTGGGTAGATTCTGAATCACCTGCTTTACTGGGAGAGATATTTTCTGATAGAGCACCTGGCTTGGCCCCAATGTTACTTCAGAATCCATTTGGACAGACCATTGTTCTGGAGGGACACCAAGAACAAACGGAACATCGGATTTCACAGGTTTGGTGGGGTTTTTTTGTTTTTTTTTAAAGGCGGCTGTAAAAATTTAGTTATGGTTAAATAGGCAGGCATTTAAGGTTATAATAATTGATGAAAAGATACTTTTATATTATTCTATTTTATTTTTTATTTGTTGATTTTTAATATTTTTCTTATCTTTCCTTTTAATACAAATGGTGTTATTTTCCTCTATTGTTTTTATGTATCTCACAAAACTGCATTAATGTGAAACCAAAACGTGGCCTATAAATGCTAAATAAACATAAACATATAGGCAGGAGGAGGGTGCTAAGAGAAGAAAGGAATTTTAGGTGGAGAACTGGGTAGGCAAGTTGGAGAGTGCAGGAGAGACGGGAAGTTTTTGAATGCTGGATACAGGTGGTGTGTGAAATGTTTATGAGACTATATGGGGGTGGTAGGATGGAGAGAATAAAGCAGATAAGAAATGCAAACTAAAAATAAAAATGGTTTCCCCTTTGCATAGGAATTTATCTGCACAACAAGAGTTCATGGAAGATACAAGACTGAGAAATGTCTTTCTTTAGCATCCTGAACACACAGGAAGTGAACTCAGATTGGAAAAGGGCAGTTTGGGGGATGCAACGAGAAAACAGCTGAAGTTCAGATACAGGCGCAGACATCGGAGCATCTGGAACTAATTTCAAACCTGCTAGTGAATGAAAGAAAAGCCAGAGTGTTTGTAAAAGTGGAAGAAGGACAGCCAGGAGGAACGGAGGTGCAACTGGACAGTAGCAGAATGCCATTTTCGGAAGTAAAGTGGGAGCTTGATGAAATGGACATGATACAGATTTAAGCATACAACTAAAAGACAGACGATGGCAGATTAAACTCTTCAGGCAAGTTGAAAGGGGAAACCTGTCTGCTTGTTGGAAATGTATCCTGGATTCAATTGGGAAGGCGTTTTTGTGTTGGCTATGAAAAATCCTGTTTAAAAGCCACAGTAAAGTCTAATAGATTAAAGTACTTGGCATTAAATCAGTACAAGGTGAAGTCAGACACGCAGAGTTGCATTTTTAACTAGAGAATGACACGGGGACAAATTTTTCCCCGTCCCTGCCCCATTCCTGCAAGCTCCATCCTCATCTGCACAAGCCTCAAACCCTTTAAAATCATAAGCAGCAACATTCTAGAGCTCAGATTGTGATGTCATAATGCCTCATTCCACCAATGCCTAAGCTCCATCCTCATCTGCACAAGCCTCAGACGCTTTAAAATCCTAAGTAGCAACATTCTAGAGCAGTGGTTCCCAACCCTGTCCTGGAGGACCACCAGGCCAGTCGGGTTTTTGGGATAGCCCTAATGAATATACATGAGGCAGATTCGCATGCCTGTCATCTTCATTATATGCAAATCTCTTTCATGCATATTCATTAGGGCTAGCCTGAAAACCCAACTGGCCTGGTGGTCCTCCAGGACAGGGTTGGGAACCATTGTTCTAGAGCTCAGATTGTGATGTCATAATGCCTCATTCCACCAATGCCTAAGCTCCATCCTCAACTGCACAAGCCTCAAACACTTTAAATAAGTGTTTGAGGCCTGTGCAGTTAAGGCTGAGGTTACAGGAATGGGGCAGGGTCAGCAACAGTGACAAAACTTGCAGGGATGGGGAAAAATTTGTCCCTGTGTCAGTCTCTATTTTTAACAGCCAGTTCCACAGGAAAGTTATGAATTAAAAGCCTACAGTAAAAAATCCTCCGATAGATTAATGTCAAGCGGTTGAGATCTGTACTACGGAGGGTCAGACCAGCTGAGCAAGGGAAATGTACTGCCAATTAGAAATTTCACTTGATTAGGCTGTTAGTTGTGAAAGCTTCTAATTAGAATCCTAAAGCATCCACCTGCAGTAGGGTCCTCAAATGGGAAACACTACCACTGCTGAAGGGAGATCAAGGCCTGAACTGCTGGCTCAGAAACTGGCCACACACACCCCCCTCAACCACCTGCTGGCCCACAACGTCTGGGCTGAACAGGTGCCCTGCTGTTAATTCATGCCTCTGCCTGCCTGTAAAAACTGTCCCCAATAGATGCTGTCCTGTCTTCCTTTCCTCTATTTCTTCTTGAAAACTGCAGCACAAATAAGCTGCTTTTCCCTGCTGTGCTCGTTTCTTCTTTTGCTCCACCCAAAGCAGGCTGAAAAGGTCGTGAGATCCAAGAAAGGAGATAACGAGAAAGAGGCAGAGGCTGGTACCACCCAAGTATGCACTCCACAGAGCCATCCTAGAGAGCTCAGCTGGAAGCCAGTCACCAACTGGACCAGGAGTGGAAAATAAAATTATATTGGCTTAACTTTACTCAAGTCCTCAAAATTGGATCCAAAACTTACACAATTAGCGAGAAAGTAAGAAATACACTTGAAGAATCACTGCTTGAAACCGAGAGCAAGATGCATGACTTTTTAACGAGCTTAAGATTTTCCTTTATCCAACCGGGATGTAGACAGGAAAGTAGTTAATTGGAAAAGTTCAAAGAAAACATACTTATTCATTTGGTGATGCACAATACACTTGCAAGGATGTCACAAGTAAAATGTAGCCCCTAAAGCTAACACTCCTGGCTTAAGTAAAAGAAATTCACGCCTACGCTTCTGCATCTCACGTGATATGTCGGGAAACATCTGTATTTTGTGTCCAAGAAATTCTTTCTGTTTATTATGATAATGCGTTTTAATCAAAATTTCATTAAACTTCAAACTTAAACTTAAGCGGGGATTTTTTAAGGGGATGTTTTCCCTCCTCTGCTCCTTTCTCTTGGGGCTGAAAAGCTTGTGACAGAACTGGTAGTTTGTTTTCTCTTTCTCAAGACAGAGAAGTTCACAAGAGAAAAGGGTACCAAGCCCCTACGATCGGTGTGGAATCAGATCACTTTTCAGGGAGCAGGTCAAAGTATGTATTAATGCTGCCAGTAGAAACACACGAGTCCGAGTGTACATACATGTAAAGTCTTCTGTCTCTATCTAAAGACGCTCTCTCAGCCACATCACAGAGCCTCCTCCGGATGATGGGGATTTTCCTGTGAACGATCACAAAAAGACGGTATCGCTAGAACATAAAACCTTAGTAAAAGCAGCACTCAGGCTGGTGACATCATTACAGTCTTTAGATCAGGGGTGTCCAACCTGCGGCCCTGTGAAGTATTTTGTGCGGCCCCGGTCGAGGGTGATGCCGTGCTTTCCTCTGCTGCCCCTGGATGTTTACCGTCTTGCCGGTTCCCTCCTCTGTCTTGCTGCAGCGTTTGCGCGGCCCCAGAAACAATTTTTTCGGCCAATGCGGCCCAGGGAAACCAAAAGGTTGGACACCCCTGCTTTAGATCATTCGGGATCATGATTATAGGGATACATAACAAGGATGTGCATGCGTTAGTGAACCTTAAAAAAAAAAAAAAAATAATAATAATTTTAAAAAAAATCAGTTTAGCATACATTAAAGGGCTGATTCTATTAAGGGCGCCAGAGCTTAATTGGCAAAATACCCTTAATAGTCTTTGTGATTGGGTGATATCGCATGGCATTTAGCAACACCTAAGCGGGCGTTTCTATGGGCGAAATGTGACTCAGGTGGCGCTAAGCACGACTCGCCAAAATCTTAGGTGCCTGAAACATAGGCTTTTAAAACCTGCAAATGGCGCCTAAGTGTGGGCGACGCATGGCTGGCACCAATTTTTTTAGGTGCCGGCCAATTTAGGCACCGTTTATAGAAATCAGCCCCTATGGGGTCCTTTTACAAAGGCACGGTAGCAGTTTAACGCATGGAATACCATGCGTTAAACCGCCTGCCGCGCTAGTACCTAACATCTCCATTGATGAAATGTCTGCCGCGCTAACCCCCGTAGCGTGCCTTGATAAAAGGAGCCCTAAATGTAATACACGTTAATCAACTTCTCATGCCTTCGCTTGTTGGGTACAGTGTGTTAAAATCAATTTAAGTATGCACTGAAACAAATTAATATAACTAACTGAAACCCCCCCATCTCTAATTGGGAAAAATATTGGTGAAAAATGAAAACAAATCAAATTTTTCTTGCCTAAATACATCACCAATACATAATTAACCACCACAAAATCTTTCTCAGGATGCCCATGTGGGTTTTTTTTAGTTGGGTGGGGGTATGGACGGACACTATGAATTTTATCCTTTCCCCCCCCTCTCTTATGACGTAGTTATTTTCCATTTTTCTCTGTATTGTACACCCAAAGAGGAAAAAAAACAGTAGGCTTGCCATCATCTTGATCGCGGCAGGGGAATCCAAATCAGCTGAACCCGTTTCCTGGAGTCCTGCTGACTCAGCTAATTATGGATTCCCCTGCCAGGATCAGCTGAACAAGCAGGGAGAATGTGATTCCTCTCTCCCTCACACCCATTGATCCCCCCAGCCCCCCTCCACAGAAAGCTGCTGTTCTCAGAGCCCTCTACCCCCTCCCCAACATCCCCGACACCCTTCTGACAGCACCTTGACATCTCCCTCCTGACGATCGGTCCACCTCTTCAGAATGATGGCCCTTCCTCCTCCCAATGCATCTTGGGATGCAGTAGGAGGGGCCTAAGGCCCTGATTGGGTCAAAATGGAAGTGATCAGGATTCCCCTGCCACAATCAGCTGATGACAAGCCTTTTGGACAAGGTAGTTGGGTATGTCTGAAAAAATTGCTTTTGTGTGTTTTTCACGTGGACATCTTCATATTTGAGAATGGCCAAAAAAGATAGACATACTAAGGACCAATATGTCTACGTACTTCATTCTCAAAAAGATAGACATCTTGATGTTATAAGAATGGACATCTTCTCTACTGGCTTTCTGGACATCTTTCTCAAAACGTCCAAACTAAGACATCCTATCGAAAATGCCCCTCTATGTTACTTACCTATCAAGTACCGAAACTTTCTGTCTAACCAGCTTTTCTTCACACAATTACCTTTTCCAGAGCTCATTTTCTATATAGCGGTGATCAAAAATATTCCTCTGGACATTTTCCACCAAGAACATTACAACAGCCCTGAAACACACACAAGAATTTCACATTCAACAAGTGAGTTAGATTGTGCTTAATACAATTAAGTATTTTATAGCAATCATGGATGTTTTCAGCACTATTCAGTGCTGTAAGCATTCAGGTATGAGGGCCGATTGAAAGGTAACGAGACTACCTCTTTCTTTCCAAGAAGTAGACGTTGCAATGCTGTGTTGGTTCTTGTGAAGCTCAAACATTGACATTGGACAGCCATAGTCTTCATTGTTGGGTCACAGCGTGAGGAAGAACTTTGTACGTTTTGTCATGGCAGATGAAGATGAAGTGTCTGTGGCAGCATGGCTAATTGTTTAACCACCGTATTCTTGCCGCAACGTTTCAAGGGTTTCATTACAGCTCTTTCCAAATTTAAACACAAAATTCATCACACACTTCTGGCATATTCTCACAGACACACGTCTTCCTCATGTGGCATGATGAAATGTACAAAGTTCTTCCTCTCGCTGTGACCCAACAATGAAGACTACAGCAGTCCAACTGCAGGTTCAGAAACGCTGATGGATGAGCTTCACAAGAACCAGCACAGTGTTGCCACGTCTACTTCTTGGAAACAGAGGTAGTATCATTACTTTTCAATCAGCCCTCGTATATCCCTGTCTCAAAGAGTTTGTGATTCATTGAAAGATCGTTCAAGGCATTGCTCTAATCACTCGGACACTTCCTCTCTGCATGGTAGCAGTAAAGGGGCTATAGGTCTCATGTTCACTTGATCTCGGACAAGTTCATATTCATCAATAATGTAGAGTCTATGGATTACCAGAGAGTGGTAGAAAGCTGGAACGTTCTTCAAGAGGGGAAAACACCCTCCAAGGATTCAAGACAAAGTTAGACAAGTTTCTGCTGAACAAGAACATGCGCTGGTAGGGCTAGTCTCAGTTAGGGTGCTGGTCTTAGACCAGAGGGCCGCCGTGTGAGCGGACTTCTGGGCATGATGGACCACTGGTCTGACTCAGCAGTGGCAATTCTTATGTTCTTATAGGCTCTCGGGCAGGCTCACACACTTTGCTACACTGTATAATCCTAAGACCATCCAGGAGTATGGGATCGCCCTACAGACTACTGTTACTCATGACTCTAACACCCCACAAATATTGTCTACTTGCGATTCCTTTCAAGTAGGGACACAGATTAGGGTTAGGAGGGACTCAGGGGAAGATTCTCAAAACTTCATGATAAAATACAATGGGCTGCAACCGAGGTCGCTATTGTAACAATTTACAAAAGGCGAGTCATTCTTAAAGACCCCGCATGCAAATGAGGATCTTGGATGTTTATATTGCTGTTGTTAGGTACCATGGACTCGTGCTCAAGTCCTAGTGACTTGATGAATTGTGGATCTAAGAAGAAATTGGTTCTGTGCTAGTCCGGAAAGATTCTCCAGCGTCATCCCCATGGTTGTTTTCAACGTGTCCAGCCATCTGATTGCAGGTTGCCCTCTTTGCCTGGTTCCTTCGTTCTTCCTAAACCTGATGTCTTTCTCCATTGATCTCTCTCTTCTGATGGTGTGACCAAAATAAGACACATATATTGGCCCCCCATGATAAACAGGATAAGTCATGTGATACATTTTAAATGTGCTACGGACGAGTAATACATGTCCCTTCCTGAATTCAAAAGGAAACACTGGGCATAGCCCAACAATTAGCATGCATCCTTTCTACTTGACCCACACCAACTTCTGCTGTTAGGGTGTGAGTGCAAAAATGCAAAAAAGAATCCTTTAATTTTGATGAAATATAAGTCAGACTTTATCTTTTTCATTTTCACTGTTTATCTACAATAAATGTCTCTCAATAAAATATCAGTAATAACAATATGTCATGATTCCTTCCAGGGCGGCAGATCGTGACACAGATGGAAGCAAAAGTTAAGCTGCTGTAAGGACACCCTGATGCAGTGGGGAAGAAATTAATACCCAAGAAACGCAGGCCACGTTGGTTGCTGAAAAGCGGCTTTAAAAAGTATACCTAAAGATGAACTAGGGGCTCCTTTTACTAAGCCGCGTTAGGGCATTAACGGGCGGAATAGCGCACGCTAAATTGCCACGCGCGCTAGACGCTAACGCCAGCATTGAGCTGGTGTTAGTTCTAGCCGGGTAGCGGTTTATCACGCGCTAAAATGCTGCACGCGCTAAAAAAGCTAACGCAGCTTAGTAAAAGGAGCCCTAAGGAATCATGACAAGCATAAGCTAAGTTATAATTATTCCTCTACGAAAAGAGATGAAACTGCCATCTCTTTGCTTGAGTCATTTTTTCAACATAAGGGGTAATAAGTTGGGAATTTTAAAATAAGAATATAGTCACAAGATATTTTTAAAGTCATGAAAAGAGTTAACATGGTAACATAGTAGATGACAGCAGATAAAGACCCGAATAGTCCATCCAGTCTGCCCAACCTGATTCAATTTAAATTTTTTCTTCTTAGCTATTTCTGAGCAAGAATCCAAAGCTCTACCCGGTACTGTGCTTGGGTTCCAACTGCCAAAATCTCTGTTAAATCCTACTCCATCCCATCTAAACCCTCCCAGCCATTGAAGCCCTCTCCAGCCCATCCTCCCCCAAACGGCCATATACAGACCATGCAAGTCTGCCCAGTACTGGCCTTAGTTCAATATTTAATATTATTTTCTGATTCTAAATCTTCTGTGTTCATCCCACGCTTCTTTGAACTCAGTCACAGTTTTACTCTCCACCACCTCTCTCGGGAGCGCATTCCAGGCATCCACCACCCTCTCCGTAAAGTAGAATTTCCTAACATTGCCCCTGAATCTACCACCCCTCAACCTCAAATTATGTCCTCTGGTTTTACCATTTTCCTTTCTCTGGAAAAAATTTTGTTCTACGTTAATACCCTTCAAGTATCTGAACGTCTGAATCATATCCCCCCTGTCCCTCCTTTCCTCTAGGGTATACATATTCAGGGCTTCCAGTCTCTCCTCATACTCTTCTTTCACAAGCCTCCTATCATTTTTGTCGTTGTCCTCTGGACCGCTTCAAGTCTTCTTACGTCCTTCGCCAGATACGGTCTCTAAAACTGAACACAATACTCCAAGTGGGGCCTTACCAATGACCTGTACAGGGGCATCTTCTTCCTTCTACTGACTACGCCTCTCTTTATACAGCCCAGCATCCTTCTGGAAGCAGCCACTGCCTTGTCACACAGTTTTTTCGCTTTTAGATCTTCGGACACTATCACCCCAAGGTCCCTCTCCCCGTCCGTGCATATCAGCAATAGTAGAAAAAAGGAAAAAGATATATATATATAATAAAGGGTTTTTGACTATGACTGCATTTTGAGCTGAGTGAATTATCACGTCTGTAACCCATTTGGGTTAATTGGCTCCAATTCTGAGGCTCTTCCCTACTGAATAAGAAGACTTGGATAACCCCTGTTGATTGATGACAGTTTTTAGTGGGTTTATTTATATGATTATTGCAAAAAAAAGACAGTCATAACTTAAAATCATTTGGGCTTCGAATTACATGCCGGTTTGATCTCTTCCAGAAATGATTTGTTAGTTCTTCTTGCAGTCCACGGCATGCCTAAAATCCTTGTACAGAACCAAAGCTCAATGAGTCAATAATCCTTCTGCCTCGTCGCTTAGGCTTGCTAAATTTACTTGAGATGAGTCGTTGATGGTAGGAGGGGCCTTAAGTGCCTGAGCCAATCAGAGCCTTAGGTTCCTCCCCAGCACATCCCAGGATGCACCGGAAAGGGGAAGGCCCACCATTTTCCAAGAGGATTCCATGAATAAGGTAGTGAGGGTCGGTGGGATCGTCAGAATGCAGTGGGCATCTCTTCCACTGCGGGGGGGGGTGGGGGGTAGTAGTGTCAGGGGATTGTGTGATGTGGCAGGAGAGAGTGGGCATCTCTTCCACTGCGGGGTGGGGGGGGGTGGTGGGTACTAGTGTCGGGGGATTGTGTGATGTGGCAGGAGAGAGTGGGCATCTCTCCTGGAACTGGTTTAGCGAGCACATGAAAGGCTCATTTTAGTTTTGAGAATCTTCCCCTCCGAGTGGAACTTGAAGGCATTGCTGAAGCAGCTCACCCATGATTATTTTCCTAATTTATTCATTCATTCTCAGGACGCAGTGGTTTTTCATGCATCACAAGCCCAATCTGGCCTTAAAGGGAATCTGGGAAGACTCGCTTGTGTAGAGGAGCAGATAACCGGTTTAGCAGGCTTCCCCTTCCATCAGTCCCATAGCTGGGAGGGAGAAGAGAGAAGCCTGGACATACATACGTTATCATCTATTGAAATATTATCTCAGTAGAGAACTGGAGCAACACAGGTTCTGTCATGTCAGAGTAAGCAAATTAAAATGGGGACACAGATTTAAGACATACAGAACTATTAAGTTAGTATGATGTACAAAATACAAACAAACACAAACAAGAGAATTGACCCAATGATCTCCATAGACAAATCCAAGAAGAAACAAAATACAATGTGGAGAAATTATATTCCTGAGATGGACTTTATTAATATTAAAATAATATTAAAACTTGGCAAACCACATAAAAACCTCTAGGACACAGTCCGCTGAAAAGCTATGGACCCTGGATCCAACACGGTCCTTGTTTCGACAGAATGTCTTCTTCAGGGGTCCCTATGAAGTCTGCCATTTTTATCCACATATCTTTACCATAGGACTTCATAGGGACCCCTGAAGAAGATATGGAATAATGTAGTCAATTCCAAAGTCAATTGATTAAATCCTTTTGAACATTGCCCTTGCCGTGTTTTATTGTCAGCACAAAGTTACGACAGCCACAGCTCGTGACGTACAAGACCAGCACTGGAGTAACAGCGGGGAATGGTTAGGAGCAGCCAGGGCACAGAGGAGTAATACAGAATAAAGCTACTTAAAAGAGCAAATGCTCAGTCAAGGCTGGTTTAATGCATGAACCAGATGAGGCAGTGGTTCAGGGTTCTGAAAACCAAGGGTGCTAAGAGTCTTCCTCACCAATTCACTGCTGCAGTGTTATAACTAACTAACTATCTCCTCCTCCGCATACACAAATCCACACAGATGATCTCTCCCCTCCCCAAGGTGCCCTTCAGCATGCACAAAATCCCCTTTCATCTCTTTCCCATCCCTCCTTTGTAATGCTGGCTCCGACTGTGGGAGAATGGAGCCACTCCCTTCCTCTCCTGTTTCTACTAAAAAGCAAAGGAGAGGGATGGGAGAGAGAGGAAGGGAGGACAGTAAGCGTGGGGCTGTGTGCGCACTGGATGAATAAAGGGAGGAAGGGGAAGAGAGCTGTATATTTGTGTGTGCACGGAGGACGCAAGAAAAAACGACGAAGGTGATAAGACTCAACATGATCGTGTTTCGGCTCAAAGGACCCGCCTCTGGAGTCTGAATGCTGAATAAGAAATAAATTGTTACAAAGTGTCTGCACGAAACCGAAAGTGAAAATAAAATTTTGAATGGCGCAAAGTTTAAGAAACAGACTCGCTGCACAAGAACAAAACAGCACTCCGACAAGCGATGACTCCTAATCACACAATAAAGCATTGTTTTTTTCTTGCTTTCCAAGTTCTGGGAAGGTGGCATTTCCTTTTTCTTCGAGGTGTGCACCGAAAACACCATGGGGGGGGGGAGGGAAAGAAGGCAACTTTTGTGGAGGGAGCTGGCTAAAGGAGGCTGATGCAAGCAGGCACTGGGAAAGGGAGGGTGAAGCTGGCTGGATGACAGCTCATGTGGGCAGGCACCAAAGCAAAAAGTTAGTGGAAGGTGTCACAATCCTTTGAGATGACCCTGCTCTCTCTCTCTCTCTGTATATAAGTTATTTGTCTGTCTCTCTGTATCACCAAGGTATTTGTTTACACAAACTTTTCAGAAGGAACCACCAGGAAACAAGTCAGATTTTATACAATGCTGTGTGTTACTAATGGTATTATACAACCGAGCATTTAAAAACCTGTCTTCACAGATCTTACTTGTCTGAACCATATAGTTTCCAGGCCTGTGCAATGCCAGCAGCGATGCCTTCTGATGGACGATTTGATAATATATGGGAAGCTTCTTCCGATTTCCCCAGTACAGTCAGCACATGTCTGTCAGAAGAAATTCAGCATCTGTCAGAGGAAATTCAGCCCACTTTTGACGCACAAGAGTTTGAGAAATATACAGATTCTGCTGCAGACAGTCATCTGCATATAATAAAAGCAAGCTTATTCATTATTTACTCAGAATTTCAAGTTCCAAATTTATCAGCTATCTATCTAGATGGCTTTACATAAAATTTGTGGATAGCTCCCTCATAAAGCACCTGAAGCAATGCTCCATCTAAGGATTCGCCAGGTGCATGCAAATTTCTTCTCACGTGAACGACAAGTTCTAAAAACCAACAATTTTCCAGATTTGCAAGAATTTTTGTGAGTGACTGTGTAAAATCTGTGAGCAATTTATCATGTGCTCTGCTTAGAGGAAACATTTAAAAGCATCATGTAAGAAAGATAAATATTCTATCGACACCCAGTTTTTTATTAAAAAATATATTCCCTAGTTCACAGCCGTCTGTTATAAAAAGGGACCTCAATACGTCACCTACACTCTAAGCCAGTGGTTCCCAACCCTGTCTTGGAAGACCCCCATGCCATGGTGCAGATTTGCATACCTGTCACTTCCATTACAGCATATGCAAATCTCTCTCATGCATATTCATTAGGGCTAGTCTGAAACCCGATTGGCCTGGGGGTCCTCCAGGACAGGGTTGGGAACCACTGCTCTAAGCTTACAATGAAATATAATCACAACAGAGCATGTCGGAAAAGCAAAAGTTTCTCAAAAGAAGCGAGGGATGCCCCCCTTCTTGCCTGGAATCAGACAGATTCTTTCCTAGGTCAGACTCGCAGAATCTCAGTTTATTTCCACATTGTTCAGCAATTTTTCTCCACCTTTACAAAAGTCTTACAAGACACCTCCAAAGGGGATGCTCACTATTATTTGCGGTAGAGGGAATTGTTACCGTGAATCCAGCGCACAGTAATGAGCAAGAAAATTCATACCACATTAAAGTTGTGGCAGTAATTTGCTGCTCATTGCTCTGGGCTAAACTTTCCTACCAGCACCTGAACACCGGCAAGAAAGTCTAAAACATAAAGAAGCATGCCCAGAGCCTCCCCCACACAGAACCCCCTCTCGCCCCCCCCCCCCTAAAAAAAATACCCTGGTGGCTCAGTGGACCCACCCACCTGACCTGAACCCCGGCAGTGGTGTACCAAGGACAGAGTGGTGGGCACGGACTGCCCTGGGTGTAGCCAGTTCGGAAGGTGCATGGTCAGCTGCAGTCCACACATGTGCAGTTGTTGGCTCTGCTAATCCCCTGCCCCCTCCGATGTCAACTTCCTGTTCCAGGGACTGGTAGAGCCAATAGCTGCATGCGCACAGACCACGGCCCTGCAGCAGCACCATGCATCCTACACTTGGAGCACTCTACCCCACCATACCACAGCACCCCTCCCCAGCGTACCTCCTCAAATGCATCCTACAGACAATGTACATAAAATGATGTGTTAATAAGGACAGTGCACAAACTTTCACTCCTCGTTTTACCCACAGAAATGGTAACATGTAAAATTAATGTACGCTAATTTGATTGTTTAAAAAAAAAAAAAAAAAAGCCTATTTTTAGCAAACACTCATAAAACTTTGCACAATCAGTAGAATAAATTTAAAAAAGTCATAACACAGAATTGAATAGTCAAGGGCCTAAAGTAAATTTCACTGCAGCACACAGGAACTCTGTGGAATTCTCTTACCGATGTACATCTGGGGTTCTTGAGGCCAGACCTCCAAAACTGGCAGCAATGGTGTTAATCTCAATCTGCTTCAGGGCTGCAATCCCATCAGTCCCACAGTCAAACATGTAGTCAGAGCGATTTATTCCTAAAAACACAGACTGAAGACAGACAAACAAAGAGAGAGACAGAGAAATAAAACCACACTGGTAAAAAGAGATAATTGTGGATGCTACATGATTTCCAAAATAAAATGTGCACCTTTTACTTTGAAAATTAGTCCAGGCAAAAAGTACCGACATACACATTTTTCACACCTTCTAATGTTCGTGACCCTCTTTAGCGAGTAAAAAAAACCCAAAACAAAACATGCACCCAACTTTTGAAAATTCTGAAGTATGCATGCAGTTCCAGTTCCAGATCCAACTCCAAACTGCTTACTTTCCCAGTGGCTAAAAACATGTGTAATATGGTCCTAGACACATGTTTTGGCCAATGTAAAGTAGCAGTAGTTTCATTAAAGGTCATTTCTGCAGGCACAGCTTTAGAAGTTACCCCAACAATGCAGCAGGGGAATCAAAATACTGCTTACTCTTAGAAAATCACATAAAAAAGGGGGCACATCACCATTAAAGAAATAGTTAACATGGTGTCATATCATTGTACCTTAACTGTCAATAAGTAAAACCTGGATAGTGTTACTCAAAAGTTCCCAAAATAGAATTAATGGACTTTATTTGAATTTTGGAAAAAAAAAAAAAAAAATATATATATATATATATATACACACACAGTCAAACCTCGGTTTGCGAGTAATCCGGTTTGCGAGTGTTTTGCAAGACGAGCAAAACATTCTCGCAAAACGTGTCTCGCAAACTGAGTGTTGACTTGATTTGTGAGCACCCCCGATAACCGGTATCGCTCCTCCCCCCGCTCGCAAAGGGCCCCCTCCCGCTCGAATCGGCATGCCCCTCCCTGCCCACGAGAACAGGAACCCCCCCCCCCCCGTCTGGCACCGGCACGCAGCTCACAAGTGCCGGTGCCGCTTGAAGATCTTTTTCTTCCCAGTCTGTGCCGGCTTTGAGCATGCATCTGCGCATGCTCAAGCCCTTCTAATTCTCCCTCTCGCCGAGAATCTCGGCGAGAGGGAGAATTAGAGGGGCTTGAGCATGCGCAGATGCATGCTCAAAGCCGGCAGAGACTGGGAAGATGATCTTCAAGCGGCACCGGCACTTGTGAGCTGCGTGCCGGTGCCAGACGGGGGGGGGGGGCAGTTAAAGTTGGTCGGGCAGGGGTTTCCTGTTCTCACGGGGGGTGGGGTGCCGATTCAAGCGGGGGGGGGCCCTTTGCGAGTGGGGGGGAGCGGTTCTCGTGCCGGTGCCAGAAGGGGGGGGTGAGTTAAAGTTGGTCGGGCGGGGGGTGCCTGTTCTCACGGGGGGTGCTGGTTCACGCGGGGGGGAGGACTTTGCGAGCGGGGGGGAGCAGTGCCCTGGCCTCGGGGGGGGGGGGGAACGTATCAAAGCGAGTTTCCATTATTTCCTATGGGGGAAACTCGCTTTGATAAACGAGCATTTTGGATTACGAGCATACTCCTGGAACGGATTATGCTCGTAATCCAAGGTACCATATAAAAATTAAAATACTGATAACATCTGTCTGGGGAGTACACAAGAAGGTATAATGTCCTTAGATATACAGAGGCATTAAGAACATAAGAATAGCCATACTGGGACAGACTGACAAAGTCCATCAAGCCCAGTATCCCTGTTTCCAACAATGGCTAACCCAGGTTACAAGAACCTGGCAGAAACCCAATGAGTAGCTGAGATTGTGATGTCACAATGCCTTATTCCACCAATGCCTAAGAGCTCACCTCATCAGTGATGTCACAATGGCTTGATTGTACTATACTTGGCTCACTTAAGAACATAAGAATTGCTGTACTGACACAAACCGAAGGTTCATCAAGCCCAGTATCCTGTTTCCAACAGTGGCAAACCCTGGTCCTAAGTACCCAGCTAGATCCCAAGTAGTAAAACAGATTTTATGCTGCTTATCCTAAGAATAAGCAGTAGATTTCCACAAGCCATCTCAATAGTGCATGCTGCCTGAAGCTCTTGGACACTGTCAGAGACAGGATGCTTGGACTTGAAGAACCCCTGGTCTGACCAGGATGGCCACGTCCTATGTTCCTTCAGTTTAACAAAATATTGGCAAAGAAAGATAATGGATTAAGTTGATCGGGTCAAAGAATTTTTCTTATTGGTGGGAGCAATTATTTCCAACCTTGTACATGTGATCAACGCTCAATGTGTAATTATGAACAGAACAGCCACAGCTTTACAAACAACACAGCTACCATCTTCATGCAGGATATAATCTTCAGAAGCCTCAATGATGACTAGTTTCACACGAGCCGGTCTGCCCATGATTCACCAGCTCTTCATAGGCATCAAATACTCTGTAGTTAAATAATCATGAACAACACATTTTTGAAAAAAAAAAAAAATCTTTCACAATAATCCACATCCATCAAGATACTTCGCTTGAAAAAGTGTCTCTCTTATTAGAGACTTGGGCCAGATCTGGCCCAGGTCTCCAATAAGAGAGAGACTTCTTCACATGTACAAGGCCTGAAAGGTAATGGAGGCTAGACATGGAGAAGACTCGTTCCTCACTGGAAGTCTCTCCTGAAGCAGAACATGTAGGCCTGTTGGCCACCAACTTCAGCTTGTAATTTATGGAGTTCTTTTCTATATAACTCTGTTTTTATTGTAAGAATCAGCTGTATGTCAAATTTTAATAAGCATAAGAATTTCCAGAGCTCCACCTCATGCTCAAGATCAGTAAAGAAAGCCTTCTTAAATGGGATGCCTTTATGATGTACCAGAACACACAAGAATGTTTTCTTAAATTCTCTGACTCAGACATTAGTCTTCACTCACCTGAGTCACTCCTTCTTCAAGAACTTGCCTGTAGATTTTAAAAAGCCGAGCTACAAACTCATCCACTTTGACTGTACTAAAAAAAAAAATATAAAGGAGGTTATTTGGTTAAAATGTGGCGCTAATTACACAAATGGTCAAAAAACACGGTTATTTTTTTTTCTTTTTTATATTCATTCAAACTGTGTATTTTTGTGCATGTGTAGATCACAACAAATGCAGTCAGATGTATATTTTAGTTGTATTTTTTTCCTTCATGAAATGCCTTAAAACTCAATAAAGGAAAAAAGTCCAGTCTCTGCCAGCTTTGAGTCCATTTCATTTAAAGCAGTTGGTGCACTTAAGTTTAATACAGCAACTTATAACATCATATAAGCACTTCCCCTGAAGAAGCCGTCCAGCAGTGAAACAGACTGGCCATAGTTCCATCGGGAGCAAGATAAATGTTTTTACCATTGATTACTTTAAACACTTGGGCATTCGAGGTCTTTTCCCAGTATAGCTACAACATAAAGTAAATATCGGTAGCAATACAAAACAGATATTCTCGTATCCATTAAAGTTTTACTTTTGGGTTATTTTGGGTGTTTGAGAAGTTTTCACAAGTTATTGTGCTAATTACACAGACATTAAAAAAACTGCTGCTGCCGTGGGAAACTGTGTGGCCCAAGCGACAGGTACAGGGTTGCAGCTCATCTGTGCGCTCTTCCTACCTGCCTAAGAAGTGGCCACCAGAGGTCACTGCAACCTGCTTGGACTACTGCCACTTTGTGCTCCTTCAAGCAGCCAAGTTAATTCTAAGGGGAGGAGGGGACGGCAGTCCAGCTAATCTGTGTACTTCCCCTAGCTATCTCAGTGGTGAGGTCACCAGTATGCTGCTGAGCCTAAGTTGCTGCCACTAGAGATTGACACGGGGACAAATTTTTCCCCGTCCCCGTGGGAACTCATTTTCCCGCCCCCATCCCCGCAAGTTCTTTTCCTGTCCCTGCCCCATTCCTGCAAGCTCCGTCCTCATCTGTACAAGACTGAAACACTTTAAAATCATAAGTGTTCGAGGCTTGTGCGATTAAGGCAGAGCTTATATGAATGGGATAGGGACAGCGACGAAACTCATGGGGACATTGAGTTCGTGCAGGGACGGAGAAAAATTTGTCCCCGTGTCTTTCTCTAGCTGCCACGCTGCATTATGTCCATTGGCTGGTTGGGTACAAGGGAGAGGTTGCCGCTTATCAGCACACAGGAAGTACATTACATAAAGAGCCAGATAAAGAATGATTTAAAAAAAAAAAAAAATTCTTTTGAATATTATAACTATGAGGTTTTACAGTAGTCGCAAAAAATAGTATAAAATACCACTTATATGAACCAATGCACAACAGTATTATTAAGTCCTTGTCATTTAGGACATACTATACGGCCTCAGAAATGGAGCCTACGCACAGCAATGTAATCACAAGCTGAGACAATCCGCGTAGTTAAAATGCTCCTGCTCCAATCATTGGCCACTAAATTGGTTTTTGAAAAGCTGTGACCGAATGCACTGATTGTGGATGTGTGTACTAATGTCCCGGTGGCCCTGACGCAGCGGATGTATGTAATTCCCGCGAAACGCTGGCCGCGTTGGCAAATGGACATGGATTGAGGTTTTATTATAAAGACTCCGCCAGTGACGACTACTAAACAAAGCAGATAAGTTTTTGTGGTCTAGTTTTTCAAATCTGGATAATACACACAGTATTTGAAGAGGATTTTTTGAAAAAATATCACAGTTATAGTAATTTGTCTTAAGTTAAACACTAAATCTATTAAAATAAGCTAAAAAGTAGCAGTTTAAATAGGTATTTAGTGGCCAATGATTGGAGCAGGAGCATTTTAACTACGCGGATTGTCTCAGCTTGTGATTACATTGCTGTGCGTAGGCTCCATTTCTGAGGCCGTATAGTATGTCCTAAATGACAAGGACTTAATAATACTGTTGTGCATTGGTTCATAGAAGTGGTATTTTATACTATTTTTTGCGATTGTGATATATACTACTGGGTTGTATGACTTTAGGTTTTACAGTACAGGTCAGAAAGGAAATAGTTCACCCATTAAAAGCGCCTGGAGAACCGTTTCTTGAACTTAGACTGGTGTGCGTTGGTAGACACTGAAAACTGCCCCAAAGGCTCATCGATTACGCGGTATATCAAATTTGAAATAAGCTTGGTGTAATGATGCAGGTAAAGGCGGTGGTGTTAGAAGTTTTGTAAGGCGCTGTGTGTGCTATTTCAGTATCATTGACATGGATGCTGCAGCCACCAGCTTGGGAGCAGCGGTATGGCAAGGTTAAAGCAGCAATATCTTTGCCATTCCCTCTACAGTCCCGTACTCTATCCGCCTCAGCAGTCCCCTTGTAAATCCCGACACGAGCAGTATGCATATACTGTATTCACCTTTTGTCCTGTGTGTCTGTCTTAATTAGACTGTAAGCTCTTTAATGTATAGTGCTACATGCATCTGGTAACGCTATAGAAATAATAAATAATAGTAGTAATTTAGAGACCTTTGCGCCAGATGTGTAGCCAGGGGGAGCAGACCTTTTGCAAAATAGGTGCTGGTGCACAACTGATTGCTTAGGCACTATTTCATTCAAAATCCTTTTAGGGGAGCAGCTGTTTTCCTTTGCACCTCACCTAATCATGACTCTGCTCTATCATATCCCCCTTCAGCTGCCTCTTCTCCATCAGTATGAAAAATCAAGATTGCGAGAAAAAAATGGAACAATTGTGGTGGGGTGGGGAGTTGTTTTGCCCTGACCTCTCCTACAGCCACGCAAACGCAACGGACAGCAGGAGAGCGCAGCTAGTGAAATCGCAGGACCAGAGCTTCCAATTCACTCTTATTGCCTACAGAGCTTCTCCTCCCATGTAGTCCCAGTTCACATCTGCTGCTTAGTCAGCATGTTCCTCCATAGACTGTGGGGAAAGAACATTACACATCGACCAGAGCTAAAATAATCCAAGTTTTATTTCAACACAATGAAACCGTTTATATTCTGTATGGGAAATTATAAACATAAAATCCAATCTGTATATTAGACCAGACACGGTCCGTGTTTCGGCTTCAAAAGTCTGCCTCAGGGGTTGCAATTAGCATCCAGTAAATGCCGCTCTTGTGGCTTCAAAATGAAATTCAATGAAACTTTTCTTTTACAAGCATTGCAAGCTAATTAATTGTTCAGTCTAACATTTCCATGTATTGCAAAACAAGACTAAGAATGTTATAATGCCTCTGTATCACTCAATGGTGTGACCTTACCTTGAGTATTGCATTCAATTCTGGTCTCTTTATCTCAAAAAAGATAAAGCGACACAAGAAAAAGTTGAAAGAAGAGCAACCAAGATGATAAAGGGGATGGAACTCCTTTTGTATCAGGAAAGATTAAAGAGGTTAGGGTTCTTCAGCTTGGAAGAGAGACGTCTGAGGGGAAGATAGGATTGAAGTCTACAAAATCTTGAGTGGAGTAGAACAGGTACAAGTGGATCCCGTCAAAAATGACAAAGACTAGGGGGAACTCAATGAAGTTACAGGGAAATACTTTTCAAATCAATAGGAGAAATTTTTTTTCACTCAGAGAATAGTTAAGTTCTGGAACGTGTTGTCAGAGGTTGTGGTAAGAGCTGATAGTGTAGCTGGTTTTAAGAAAGGTTTGGACAATTTCCAGGAGGAAAAGTCCATAGTCTGCCACTGCTTGCCCTGGATTGGTGGCATGGACTGCTGCTACTATTTGGGTTTTTGCCAGGTACTTGTGACTTGGATTGGGCTCAGTGAAGACGGGATACTGGGTTAGAAAGACCATTGGTCTGTCCCAGTAAGGCTATTCTTCTGTTCTTAAATGAAGTAAGTTGGAAAACTAGTCAAAGATAGAAGAATCAATAAAGATAGTTTCTTAACCCTTTCAGGACCATAAGGATCGTAGGCCAATTTTTGTGGTTTTGACGACATTTTTATGGTAAAAAGGGCTTGCAGATGCCAAAAAATTGATTTTTTTTTGTGAAATATCATTATTTTATTTTTTTTAAATCACACTTCTGGCTTATGGACAGTGTGGCAAGTGAATCTTCTCGTCAATCTGGCAACGACGCTAATGAATGAATGTCGGAACCAGTTTGTTTACATAAAGGCAGTATCATATGGAATCCGTACATATCAAATTTAGAACTGTAGACTATTCCAATCAAAATTTATAGGATTTTAAAGTTATGGGACAAATATGTCCCTTGGTCCTGAAAGGGTTAAAACAAAGCCTGCAATAGAATGTTAGACTGAAGCAGAGAGTGTCAACTTAGAGCTTCACAAGGGTACAGATCAGAAATGAGACCTCACAGACTGCCTGACTGAGATACTTTCTGGAATGTGTGTCAAGCTACTTATAGTCAATAGAGAGACTCTGGATCACAAAAGAACCAAAAGGTGGTCCCCAGAAACATTAACAATCAAACACAAACCATTTAATAAAAACAAGAAAAATTACAACACCCATCAGACTACGAGGGTGGTTTGAAACGTTTGGTAAAAGAGAAAAAAAACCTTCAGATATTCCCTGACGTTTCGAGAGAAACGCAGGAGACAAGAATTCTTAATTTTATAACCAGGGGTGACCCAGGGGGGTCTTTTCTTTCTTAGGTACCCATGCAAGTGTATTATTAGATACAGCTCTTTAAAATATGTTTTTGTTGATCCGCCTCAGTTAGTTTTCTCTCCCTAAAACGTTTGGAGAATGAAGGAACAGCAGCTCCTATATAATAGACTAAGCTCTTTGTTTCAGCAGCAGATATACGTATCCTAATTATTAATGTTATGTTCTATTAAATTACTCTTTCGTTACCTCTTGGATTGTATATGAGGACTTGAGTGTAATTAAGTAAGTTTTATTTCTTTATCTATTTGATGATTTTTATGTTTAATTGTTATGTCTTAATTACGCTTTCTGCACAAGATGTTATGCTTGGAAATCAATTTGAAATTTAATAAATAAAGAAAAAAAAACAAGTATTTTAAAAAATTTGACAAAACCTATTTCTGGACACTAGCGTTTTTAGCGGGCGCAGAATTTTAACATGTGCTAAACCCACGCTATACGGTTTTAACTAACGCCAGTTCAATGTTGGCATTAGCGTCTACCGTGTACTAAAACTGCTATCGCAGCTTAGTTAAAGGAGCCCTAAGTGTACAGCCCTTGCCAGAGACTATGTTGAGAAATATACCTTTTATTTTTTCAAAATAAATATTTATTTAACTTAGGTTTTTTAAAGAAACTTTTCAAACCACCCTTGTACATCCAACTGGATACTGACCATTAACACACTTACGAGGGGGGGGGATGCTGAAAAGCTCTCAGTCCAACCGAGAACAATGTGGATATGGTTCAATCAATGATCTGAAACAATGTTAAAAACATAGAATTTTGTTTCTGCAAATTGGCCCTTAATGAAATAAGATAACACTCTTTTCAGCTACAGAGGCAAAATAACGCTCAGAATTTAGGAAGTTGGTTGGTTGGGCTGAGAACTTTTCAGCACCCCCTGGTAGGTAGTAAAAGTAAGCCAAGCATAGAACAATCAAGCCATTGTGACATCACTGATTAGGTTGGCTCTTATTGGTGGAATGAGACATTATGACATCACAATCTAAACTCTGGTTACCAGACTGCATCTGTTCACACTATGAGGGGCTGCTGAAAAGTTCTCAGACCAACCAAGAACAGAATGACGTGGATACGGTTCAATCAATGATCTGAAACAAGGATTTTGCAAATTGACCCTTAATGAAGTTGGTTGGGCTGAGAACTTTTCAGTATCCCCTTGTACATCGTCTACTTCCAGCTAACGTTGTCCATTTGGACATCAATCACTTGCCATTAGCACTCTTTACTTATTTGGTGTGTGCCGTTATGGTTCTTTATATCCCTTATGCAGCCATACTGGTGAAACATGGCCACACTGGGTGGCGCACTTTTATTAGTTTTAATAAATGTTTTGTAATTGACAGGGATACTTCTGGGTTTATGTTTCTAGAACCACTCGGCTCACCTTATGTTCATGTTTCTTATAATGTCATATTCAGGATGAGGGGAAAATCATATGAAGTGTAATTGCTTGGTGATGTACCTAGCAAGAGTTTCTTTCAGGAACCTAAAATCCTGGCTGACTAAGTTCACCAGTAGATTGAAGTCTTGTTGGACAGCTCTGGCTTCTTCAAACAGTGCTCTAGGAACAGTAGATGGGAACAAGGAAAATGGAGCATAATTCACCACCTGCAGGGGGAAAAGAAAAAAAAAAAAAGAGGAGATACATCTAAAAACCTTCGGCATTGTATTTAATTTCTATATGTAAGAGGTTTGAAAGCTCTAACTGCTCCATATGAATATTCTTTTAAGAGGAAATGTAAAGCAAACAACCAGAATCAGAAACATGCTAACATCGTGTAAAATAAAAGTGGATATTCTTAATATGAAGACATTATGTCCTCAGGGGAAATAACAAATATACACTAACAAACCCCTGCACCATAAATACAGCACAAAGGGTGGCCACAGGGAAGAACCCCATGCATACAGCTCAAAAAGAGTGGCCTCAAGGGAGAACAAACTAGTGCTCTGTAATACCCTTGGTGTGGTGGATCCAGCATGAGTGCCGAATAGTGACTTTAGGAAAGAAAAAGGGGTATTTTACCTACCCTTGGTGAAAGTTTGAGCGTTTGCGCTAGCGTTTTTTGCGCGTGCAAACCATGCGTTAAACAAAAAATACTAATGCAAGCTCTATGGAGGCATTAGCGTTTATTGTAAGCGCACTAAAGACGCTAGCACACCTTAGTAAAAGGAGCTCTATGTACGGTTAGTCACTGAGAAACAGACAATGCTGGAAGGCAAGAACCACTTGGTTCAACCAGTCTGCCTATTGCATTATCACGGGTCTTAGGCTAAGAGTTTCTCCTCTCAGTCTCCAAAGTCCTTTGGCTCCTTTATCACCTCATATTGCAATCTACTTTATTTGGGTCTTTTAGGTTAATTCACTACAAATTTTCAAACGTGGCTGCTAGTCTGCTGCTGCCTTTATCAAAATGTGAGTGCATTTCTTTTGCACAGAAGGAATGGCCCGTGTTGCCAGTTTACTGGAGTATCGGATTCAGGCCCTGCTTGCTCTGGCATCATCACTAAGGCTTTATCGGCCTATCGGTCATCTGAGGAAATTTTATTGGATAGCCCATCATTTAAGCATGTTAGACTGGAAGTGAATCACACTGCTATGATCCAAATTGAGGGTGCACAAATGTGGAATAGATTGCCAGCTAAAATACATACGATGTCAGCAATACTCTAATTTAAGAAATATTTAAAGGCTCTCTCAGAGTAATGGCATTTGGCTGCTCACTATATGATGATTGTATATTTTGTATGTGTGTTATGATGTTTTCTTTACATGAGATTGTGTATTTCCAGTTTGTACACTGCCTAATAAAATTGGATAGAGCAGTTTAGAAATGTCCCCAACATCCCTAGAACATTTTAAATCAGAATTAAGAACATAAGAATTGCCCTACTAACACAGACCGAAGGTCCATCAAGCCAGTATCCAACCCAGGTCTCAAATACCTAGCTAGATCTCAACACATTTTATGCTGCTTATCCTAGGAATAAGGAGTGGATTTCCCCAAGCCATCTCAATAATGGCCTATGGACTTCTCTTTTAGGAAATTATCCAAACCTTTTTTAAGCCTCGCTAAGCTAACTGATTTCATCACATTCTCCAGCAACAAATTCCAGAGTTTAATTACACGTTGTTTGAAGAACTATTTTCTCCAGTTTGTTTTAAATTTACTACTTAGTAGCTTCATTGCAAGCCCCCTAGTCCTAGTATTTTTGGAAAGAGTGAACAAGCGATCCACATCTACCCATTCCACTCATTATTTTCAAAGATGCCTACCTTTAGCTTAGCTCTCCTTCTAGAACATGGGTGGGCAACTCCGGTCCTCAAGGGCCAGAATCCAGTTGGGTTTTCAGGATTTCCCCAATGAATATGCATGATATCTATTTGCATGCACTGCTTTCAATGCATATTCATTGGAGAAATCCTGAAAACCCGACTGGATTCTGGCCCTCGAGGATCGGAGTTGCCCACCCCTGTTCTAAAACCTCTACCTCTTCCTACTAATTGGATTCTGATGACACACACAGATACCCTTATGTTCTTCCTCCTCTCTTTCCTATTACAAATTGTAATTCTACCCCCTACCCTAAGTTTCTTTCGCGTCACTTTTGCAAAACCCTCTCCCTTCTCCAAATTTTTAGACTGTAAGCCGCTGAGGTTTCTACTCTTTTGCAGGATACCAAGTTAATAAACTTGTACTATTTAAAACAACTAACCCCCCCCTCCCTTTTCATTAAGCCGTGATACAGGTTTCTACCGTGACCCAGGGCGCTAAATGCTCCGACACTCATAGAATTCCTATGAGCGACAGTGCACTTAGCACCCCAGGCCACAGTAGAAACCTCTATTGCAGCTTAGCAAAAGAGGACCTAAGTAAAAATCTCTCTCAGAAATGAAGTGTTTTCTCACATTAAGAGGATGTGAGCTCAAAAGAAATTTCATGCAGTTAGCCTTTCTCCGGGTGCATATCGTTCGAAGAAAAATGTAGCATTTTATCTCACTAATTTAACCTCCCTCTCTTTTCTTTCTAGAGGCTAGATTAAGCCAAAACTAGGGATGCTGGAGAGACAAATTAAGAGCACCTTGTAAAGCAGAGCATTTAACGCTTGCAAAGTGTATGAGCAGAAACCAGGAACATCCCCCCAACAGTTCTAGAGAAGGCAGCTGCAAAGTCTCTCCATTCACTACAACGCTTTACCAGACTTTTAGAAAACAGGACGCCAGAATTTCTCCTGAATCAAGGGGGGAGTATGTGGCACAGTGGTTAAAACTACAGCCTCAGCACCCTTAGATTGTGGGTTCAAATCCCATGCTGCTCCTGGCAGTGGCATCATGAGGCTGAGAGGCACCCGGGGCCCCTGCCCTCCTCCCCGCCCTGGCTACATACACCCCCTTCCTGTTCCCCGTACCTTTTTAACTCTTCCGACAAGAATAGCATGCCCCTGTCGGTGTCAGCTCGCCCTTTGACGTCACTTCTTAGGCAGTAGGGCTGTGGAGTTAGAGTCGAGGAGTCGGAGACAATTTTAGGTACTGGAGTCGGAGTCATGGGTACCAGAAACTGAGGAGTCAGAGTCGAAGGATTTATCTACCAACTCCACAGCCCTGCTAGGCACAGGACCCGGAAGTGACATCAGAGAGAGTGCCGATGCCGACTTGGGCAGCAATGTTGGTCATGCCGAAAAAGGTATGGGGAAGGCAAAGGGTGCACGCGCGCGGCAGGGGGAGGAGAGAAGTAGGGTTGCTAGCACCGCTAGCAAGATGGTGCCTGGAGCGGATCCACCCCCCCCCCCCCCCCCCCCTAGCTCCTTGTGACCCTGGGCAAGCCTCAGGTACATTAGATAGAGTGTGAGCCCACTGGGACAGAAAGGGAAAAAGTATTTGAGTACCTGAATGTAAACCACTTAGATTATAAGTAGTATATAAATGCTAAAATAAATAAACTCCCACCTCTACTTCTGTGCTGCAGAAAAGGCAAACTAGCAATCACAAATCTTGTAGGTATCGACTGCTAGGTCTTGCTAGACTTTATGGAAATACCAATACGATACAGTTTGTTGCACTGAATTCCCATCAAGGAGACATGGTCTGCTACTTCTTCAGCATGAAAACGTGCATTTCTTGCATTCCCAACATTTCTTTTTACACACCTCTGAGGCATTGGGTTCCTCCTTCGTTCTCATGAGGACCCCTTGAAGCAGGGCTGCATCCACAGCAACTGGAACCACATTTTCAATCAGCTGCTTGTTGAGTAAAATATCGGCCCACGGTGCTGTCATTGTGAGATGACTAAAAGGAACAAAAAACAGAAAAATAGCTACTAATGTCACTAGAACAACATTTAGATAGTCTCACCACATAGTAATTTCCTACCAACTAATGACTAATTTAGAACTCCTGACAAGGCCGTGTTTTAACACAAAAGCGTGTTTCAGATGAACATGCTCCACTAGTTTGTTTTTTTTTGCTTGAGGGCATTATGTTTATTATTATTTGCAAGATTTTATAACATTCTTGTTTTGGTTTTTGGCTATAAACCACTTAAAAGTAATGACTGTTGCAGTTGTCCGGGTCTCGCCGCATTTGGGTACGTGGAACTGACATTTCAGTCATCATGTTGTGGCTTTCTTCAGGGTGGGCTGCAGTTTGTCTTTATATAGTGGGTTCTCAAACCTGATTGGCTGGGCCTTGATGTGAGTGAGGCAAGAAAGTCCTTTGGTCACCAATTTGAATTTTTTTTTTTTTTTTTTTTTAATGTAGTGGCCTCCTCATTCTCCCCTTATAGCCACACCCAAACCTCCGAGCCATTTAGAATGAAAACAAGATAGTGCAAAATGTTTAGTGGGGAAGTCTGGAGAGAGGAAAAAGGATTGTCCTAAAGACTAAAAGCTTGGAAAAAGGGAATTGCCTTTTTTCAAAGGCTAGAAATCAAGAAAGAGAGAGGGAAATTCTGTAATTAAAGGAAAGATATCTGGAAAAAGGAAAAAAAAAACTTGGAGAGAAGAAAAACATCTAAACCAAAAGACAGAAATCTGGAGAGAAGAAAACAATCTGAAGCCAAAGTCTAGTTTGTTGTATGCAGTGCCTTATTAAATTAAAATATATGGAGGGAGTATTAAAGAAGTGCAAGAAAGATGGAACCATGGAAGTCGGACTAGAATCCCGACAACTGCACCCATTCCCATGCGTTTCTTTTGCGCACATGTCTTGCACATAATAGTCCTGCACGTGTTTGTCTTGGGCGATATAGACCTGCATACGTTTGTCCGCGTGCGCCTGTCTTGCACACAATTGTCTTGCGCGTTCTACAGCTGTGCACAAATGTCCTGCATAGCTAAGAAGAAAAAATTTAAATTGAATCAGGTTGGGCAGACTGGATGGACCATTCGGGACTTTATCTGCCGTCATCTACTATGTTATGTTATGCCCAGAAATAGCACAGAAGAGACAAGTTAATTTAATCATGTATTTTTAATGAAAATAACTAATGGGCAGATTGGATTGACTGTTGAAGTCTTTATCTGCCGTCATTTGCTATTTTATGTTTTAAGTAGGGATAGATACAGACAGCACACTTTAAAATATTACTTTTTCTTTACTAGATTTTTTTTCTCGTCATTAATCCAGTATGTTTGGGGGAATGGAAGAATCAAGAGAACCAGCATTTGCTAATGCTTAGGCATTAAACACCGAAAGCATCAATCTCTTAATGACTCTGTAAGTACCGTGTTTCCCCAAGAATAAGACAGTGTCATATTAATTTGGAGTCCAAAAAAACACACTAGGGCTTATTTTCAGGAATGTCTTATTTTTCTCATGTACAACACTCCTCTCTCCCTTCCTCTCCTCTAATTCTTCCTCTTTCCTTTTCCCCCTGCCCTCCCCCCCCCATGTGCAACATTCCTCCCCTCTCACCCATCCCCTTGTGCAGCTGAACCCCACTGACCCTCCCACTGTGAGACTGACATATCTCCGCTCCGAGGCCTCCTAAAGCAGCAAGGGTATAGGGATTGCTGAATTGACGAGTCCAATTTTTCTGCAAAACAGGCAGCACTAGTGTCACGGATGGAGTCAGGGAGTGACGGGGACATTCGGGGGAGGGGGGTGTCAATTATTTTGGGGGTAGGACTTATATTAGGAGCATCTTTAAAAATCATGCTAGGTCTTATTTTCTGGAAACAGGGTAGCACCTGCCGTGATTGATAGAATCAGCCTCAATATGCAGAAGAAGAATCCACACACAGGTTACACCAGGTATGAAACTTATTCAATATTTCTCAACCTACCAGTACCCTCCAGTCAGGTTTACAAAGTATCCAGAATGAATATGCATGAGATAGGTGTTCATACCAAAGAAACAATGCATGCAAATCTGTCATGCACTCACTGGGGATAATCTGAAAACATCACTAGCTGAGTATGCCCTGAGGACTGGTTTCAGAACCACTGAACTAACTGCCTCCAGCAACACAAGCACACATTTCTGTGTACTCAGTAAAGAAGATAAATCACATGGTTAGAGTATTCCTAGTCCAAAGATCACAGAAAGCATTTCAGCGACTGCCACATATCACAAGAAGCCTCTCAGCACCATATATTTCTACTCCTCCTTCCCCTCCTTGCTAAAGGCTGATGGAAGCCACCTCCATTCAGACTACTAGAGAGCAGAAAAGAAACTTCCACCAGTGCTGCCAGCCAAATTGAGCTACTGGTGGTGGGTTGTGCATTTTGGGGTTTAGTTTTGCAATGGATTTTTTTTTTTTTTTTTTGGGGGGGGGCAACCAAGAAGTGTTCCAAACCTCAGTGTGATGCTCCTGCCCTCTGTCTCTCTCTCAGGGCATTCCCAGCCTCAGTCTAATGCTTCAATGGCCCCTTTCAAGGTATTCCAAGCCTCTTTCTGATATTTAATGACAGCGCATTCCCTGCTTTATTCTGGTGCTCCAATGACCTTTCGGGGTAATTCAAATCTCATTCTGGTGCTCTAATGGCAGAGAATTTCAAGCCTCATTCTAGTGCTCCAATGGCCTCTCTCAGAGCATTTCAAGCCTCATTCTAGAGCTCCAATGGCCTCTCTCAGAGCATTTCAAGCCTCATTCTAGTGCTCCAATGGCCTCTCTCAGAGCATTTCAAGCCTCATTCTAGTGCTCCAATGGCCTCTCTCAGAGCATTTCAAGCCTCATTCTAGAGCTCCAATGGCCTCTCTCAGAGCATTTCAAGCCTCATTCTAGTGCTTCAATGGCCTATATCAGAGCATTTCAAGCCTCATTCTAGTGCTCCAATGGCCTCTCTCAGAGCATCTCATGCCTCATTCTGGTTTGTCAGTGTGTTCCAACCTTCAATCTACTACTTCTATTAATTATTTCTATAGCACTACCAGACATAAGTGGCGCTGTACAATTCACAAAGAAGACAGTCCCTGTTCAAAGAGCTTACAATCTACACAGATAAGACAGACAAATAGGATGTCATGGATATAGTTAAGGGGAACGGTTAATCTGCTGGCTAGGTTGAAGGGCAGGAGGGGGGGACATAGCCCCAGGAGCCAACCTCCCTAGCTATACACCATTGGGATAAGTTTCAGCATCTCTGCCAGGAAAGGTATTTTTAATGTGCAGGGGGGAAGAGGAAATGTATTACCCCTCCCCCCAATCCACCTCTGGGCCTCCCCCAAAATGGGAGGGCTGGCTGTGCCCAAGCTATGAAATCAGCAAGGTGGAAAACACACTAGGGCTTACAAAGTACCAAGCTAGAGCGGGCTGTTCCACACAATGGCGTACCTAGCGGGGCAGAGCATCCCCCTCTTCCAGGTGGTAAGAAGGTGCATAGAGTGGTCGCGGGGTTATGGGCTGCCTGTACATTGCTGTCGGTTTCACTGGTCCTCCATTCTGGAACAGGAAGTGGACGCTGGAGAGGACAGAGACTGGCGGAACCGATGGCCACATACAGGTGGACCACAGACCTGTGATTGCTCCAGCACCCTCAAGCCCCTTGCACCTGGGGCGGACTGCCCTGACCCCCCCCTTGTCCCACATAGCTGGTTATTGAGTATTTAAGGTTACCAGACATCCTGGAAAACCCGGACATGTTCTTGTTTTAGAGGACTGTCCAGTGCCTGAAGGGATTTCCAAAACCCGGCAGTTTGTCGGGGTTTTGGAAGTTCCTGAGCTGTGTCTGGAGGGCCTGTACGAATGAGCAAACATCATATGCATGCTCATGACATCATCGTGTTGCTGTCCATGTATGTGCAGAGGCCCTCCAGACCTCAGGGAGGGGAAGAGGGGGGGGGAAGGGGAAGAGGGGAAGAGGGGGGAAGGGGGAAGGAGGGGAAGAGGGGGGGAAGGGGGGGAGGAGGGGGGAAGGGGGGAGGAGGGGGGAAGGGGGGAGGAGGAGGGGGGAAGGGGGGAGGAGGAGGGGGAAGGGGGAGGAGGAGGGAGGAAGGGGGAGGGGAGAGGGGGAGGAGGGAGGGGAGAGGGGGAGGGGAGAGGGGGAGGAGGGAGGGGGAAGGGAGGGAGAGGGGAGAGGGGGAAGGGAGGGAGAGGGGAGAGGGGAGAGGGGGGAGGACCCACCCTCACCCTCACCCTCACCACACCACTGAATCTGGCAACCCTAACTTAACCATGTGTGTCTGCATTATCTGTTATGGAGAGAGAACCCATGTTACAGGTAAGCTACTCAGAGGAGAGGACAGAGAAAACAATGCATTCGGCAGAGCAATGACCTACTTGGAGAAAAGTCCAGTCTACGCCTCCTTCTTCTTTTGAAGCAGCTGCCCAGGTGAAGCATCCGGGGAGGCTTTAGTCAACGGCCGACAAAGGGCCCCGGCCTCGAGCGCAGCTGACGTAGGCGTCATTATGCCGACAGGTGCAGGGGCCCCCTCCGCGCGCCGCAGGGAGCGTAGCACAGTGGCGCGCGAGAGCGCAAGGGCCTGACCTCGTGCCTGTGATCGGCGCCGGAGCTGGTCGGAGGTAAGAGGCGGCTGCTTCTGAATCACGCGGGGCTCGTAAAGCGGTGCGGCGAGGTTGCGTGACGTGCACGGGTGCATTGTAGTTCAAGTTGCAAGGCCCCCCCCAGTATTGAGCAGACTCTATTTACTGTGTGCAGGAAGGAGTGGTTTCCAATTGGGTTTAGCACCCCAGGTTGAAAAGTTGGCTCATATAGAGCTGGGACGCTACTACATCCCAAGGGGGTGGAAGGACTTTTGGGATTCCCGCGGGAAGAGTCAAAATCTCTGGTGACCGCCCAGACAGGCAATTGGAGCTTCTCTAGCTTGGTGGCTTATACCTATAGCAGCCACGGAAGATCCTGTGCAAATGCATTACAAGGAGCTCAGTATTAAAATGAGCACTCATAGCCTTATTTTCCTGTCAGGGAATAATGAACCCAACTCACAAAAATCCTCCCGAATGAAAAAATCCCCCCCAGGTCCAGCGGACTCCTCCCAAGACTTAATAAATACCCCTTCCAACCCCTCCCTCACTTAAAAAGACCCTGGTAGTCCATCAGACTTCCAACCTCCTCCTGAATCCCCCCCCCCCCCAGCCAAAAACAATATCCATGTGGTCCCCTAGCCCAGTAGTTCCCAACCCTAACCTGGAGGACCACCAGGCCAATTGGGTTTTCAGGCTAGCCCTAACGAATATGCATGGAGCAGATTTGCAAGCCTGTCACTTCCATTATATGCAAATCTCTCTAGCCCTAGTGGTCCAGTGGCCTGGCCTGTCCCACACACCAACTCAACAGTCCTCCTCCCTGTGTGCTGGGACCTCCACCAGACACCCCCATATGGGTCAGGATCCTCTCACTCGCGTGCCAAGACTCCCCCCTCCCAGTACCTTTCTTCTAGAAGCAGTGGCAGGAGGAAGGAATGCCTCTTCAAAATGGCAGCGCCCTGTTCTGCCTGGTGCACTGGGAAGAGTCTAAACCAGACATTGGCAACTCCGGTCCTTGAGGGCCAGAATCCAATCGGTTTTTCAGGATTTCCCCAATGAATATGAAAGCAGTGCATGCAAATTGTTCTCATGCATATTCATTGAGGACCGGAGTTGCCCATGTCTGGTCTAAACACTATATAACAGGGGTGTCAAAGTCCTTCCTCGAGGACTGCAATCCAGTCGGGTTTTCAGGATTTCCCAATGAATATGCATGAGATCTATTTGCATGCACTTCTTTCATTGTATGCTAATAGTTCTCATGCATATTCATTGGGGAAATCCTGAAACCCAACTGGATTGCGGCCCTCGAGGAGGGACTTTGACACACCTGCTATATAAGGAGTTTTTGAAGAGGCGGGCTCTGAGACAAGAGGAAGTAGGCATTCCTCCTGCCGTTGCTTCTACAAGAAAGATATGGAGGGAGTGTTCCAGCACACATGGGGGAAAGGGGTCTGGGGGAGATCCCGGCACACATGGGAAGAGGAGGGAGGGAGGAGCATTGTTGAGCTGGGGTGTGACGCCTGGCCATCAGACTACCAGGGATAATGTGTTGGGGCTTGGAGGGAGGGTCTGCTGGACCACCAGGGTTCTTTTTTTAATCCTTATTTGGGGAGGGGATTCAGGTTCCCTAGACCAGTGGTTCCCAACCCTGTCCTGGAGGAACACCAGGTCAATCGGGTTTTCAGGCTAGCCCTAATGAATATGCATGAGAGAGATTTACATATGATGGAAGTGATAGGCATGCAAATTTGCTTCATGCATATTCATTAGGGCTAGCCTGAAAACCCGATTGGCCTGGTGTTCCTCCAGGACAGGGTTGGGAACCACTGCCCTAGACATGCTCACATGAGCTGTACCTAGCACACAACTCTTTGTGGGCATACCTCAGGAGTTTCGACCCCTTTAGTGACCAATGCTCAAAACCAACAGCATGCATATAATTTGCATTTGTTGCTAAAATTAGACTGGTGTTTCTCCGGCGCGCTACAGTGCTTGGAGTTTTGTGCATGTGCCCCTAAGGCTTGAAACATTTGTTGGCTGAATAGTGAATACCATCCAAAAAGGCATGGGAGGCTTTTGGGGTTGGGATGAAATGAGGGCCATGAGCAAGTAAATAATAGTCTCGACTCCAGCGGGTACAGGTAGGGATGGAGGAGATTACTGCAATTATGGGGATGGAGTGGAGGTGGAGATGGATTAGATTCCATTGGGGATGGGTGAAATTTCTGTCCCATTGCAATTTTCTAGGGTAGGCTTAACGAGAGGGCTGCAGCAGCTTTCAGCATCAAGGAAAAAGTGATCATACAGGTCGGCAACCAGCAAAGATGCAAGTTATAATAGGTAATGGAATGGAAAAGTAACACAGTAAATATTTTGGAGCAGCCATTGTATAAAATGATAATTCAGATAATGAATGAAAAACCAGAATGTCCAGTACAAAATGACTCTGCTGCTTCTTCCTTCAGAGACTGAAACTGTCTCAGACCCAAGATTTACAACATCTCTGTCCCTTAAACAGGGAGGTGAAACATCCATTAACTGAATCATGAAGTAAGTGAAGAAACGAGCTCTTCCAAGAAGATTGAAAGCCAGTTGCATTTTTCCAGCCTAGATGGTGAGTGAGTACTCCTACATCCTGTACAAGAAGTGGTGTTTTTGTGCACCTGCTTGCCAAGCACCGAGACGGGCTTCCCACAGAGGAAACAGACCCACTCTCGACTAAAACCGTCTTAATAAGTGGGGTTTAACTATTGCAAGGCCCCAGATTTTTTGAATGAGGAAGGAACACGCAGTGGGCCAGGCTCAGAGTCACTGCAGACTTTATCTAATGGTCAGCCTGTTCCTAGGTCAGATTACTCCTGAGGGAATTCCGTGCTATCGTGCATTGCATAATTTGCACAGGAACAAAGGATGCAGCTTCTGTTGGGTGTTTTTCCCCCTCAGAACACTTCTCCCCCATCCCCTTTGTGGCAGACTCCCTTTCTTGTGGGACCACCACTCTAGGGCAGGGGTAGGCAATTCCGGTCCTCAAGAGCCACAGGCAGGTCAGGTTTTCAGGATATCCACAATGAATCTGCATGAGATGGATTTGCATGCACTGCCTCCTTGAGATGCAAATCTATCTCATGCATATTTATTGTGGATATCCTGAAAACTTGACCTGCCTGTTGCTCTCGAGGACCGGAATTGCCTACCCCTGCTCTAGGGCAAACCATTTCAAATATTTTCCCTTACCTAATCAGTGGAGAAGGAGCAGAGTGGCTAGAGGGCAGTTTGTACCCTTTTTCCCCTGCTCCATGCAAATCTCATTAAAGTATTTGAGCTGTACACAGATTAGATTCTGGAGCTGAGAACGTTTGAAATAGTTTGTCCTGCAGAACACGGGGAGGGGATGGGGGGCACCGGCAACTGTCCTCCTTCCCAACCCCTCTTCCCTCGTACCGCTTTGAAATTCTGTGCCATGTTAGCAGCAACCCCCAACCTGCTGCTTGCTCCAGCGTTGGTTCTTCCACTGATGTCACTTCCTGGTCTTGGTCATAGGAAGAGCTGCCGCTGCTGTGAGCAGCAAGTTGGGAGTTGCTGCTGGGGCCAGGCACGTTGAAGAGGCGGGGAAGGAGCGGGTGGGGGTTGGGCACCACCTCTCACCTTGCTACGCCACTGTGGGGATGCACTGAAGAGGTTAGACAAAGAGTGGCTACATTTGGGGAATATGAGGGGGGGGAGAGGAGCTGGAGAACTCTGCCTTGGGGTGGAGGAACAGGGTAGCTGTGTGCCTGAGAGGAGGAGATGGAATACAGGTCTCCCATCAGGCTCCTATATTTAGGGTTTAGAATTGAAATTTCCAGGACAATTTAACTCAGTGGTCTCAAACTCAAACCCTTTGCAGGGACACATTTTGGATTTGTAGGTACTTGGAGGGCCTCAGAGGTAAAACTTTATAGTTTATAAATCTTTCCTTTTGGCTAAGTCTTAATAATAATATTGTAATTTATAGCTAAAGACATATGATCAAGAAACTGTTTTATTTTACTTTTGTGATTATGATAAACATACTGAGGGCTTTAAAATAGGACCTGGCGGGCCGTATGTGGTCCCCAGGTCGCGAGTTTGAGACCACTGATCTAACTCGTAAGGAAGAATTCAGTTGATCATACTGAAACAATGAAAATGACCTACAACATTATCTTTTTTTCCCCCCCCTAGGTACAGAATGCGAGAAACCACATTGAAAACGGGGCCTTGATTAGCCACCACGCAACCGTAGCCATAAGCGAGTTCTTGCTTTTCTGATCGCTCCAGTGATTTCTTCAAGGAAATTTTACCAGCTCTTTTCATAAAAGTTGCATTTTAAAAATAAGATTCATGCACCCTGGGCATTTAAATTTTTTTTTTTTTTTTACTAGAGCTCCTTTTCAAGTGAAGGTATCCTGAGAGGCATTTGAGCTTGGATATAAAAATAACATGGAATCCTATAAAATAAGACTGTATGAAGTATGCTGCGATATGAAAAAGAGTCAATCAGAAGAGAGTGCAGGGCAGAATGCCTATGTATGCCAAATATCCCCAAGGACATCGGACTGCTCCATTGTGCCGGGGACCATTGAGTTAAACAGTCACCCTTCCTGCAAATGTGGCCTTTTACCACAGGGTAGACCTCGAAGCCCGGTGCCCAGTAGACCTCGAAGCCCGGTACAAAATTTAAAAATCAGAAGGATCTGTTCAGAGAAAAAAACCCTTGAGCAGCCAATGAAAAAATTTTGCTGCTTCTGTAATCAAATAACAGATTGCCAAAGTGAGAAGACTATATTGACAAGAGCTAATGAATGTTTTCGCAGTCCCGGTACTTTAGTTCGCTTTTCATCCGTGAACGATATATCCAAGTTAATGTCTGAAACGAACCAGTTCAAAGAGAGGATTTTATTCTTTGAAAGAGGAGCAAAAAGTAGTCCAAGTTGTTCCATAAATGAAAACATGAATGCTTCAAGACCCTTTGAATATGCTAGAAAGTTTAGCGATGACACAGATCGGTGCAGTACTGCGCCGGAGAACGTACATTGCACTTCTTTAGAAGATGAGAAAAAGTTAGAGATAGACATAGAAATAGGATGCAAATCAAACCCTTGCATCTGTCAAGAAGCATACATTGAGCGCATAAACAAATTTTTGATGCAAGGAAGCGCAGTTCCCAATCAGAACAAAACTGGTCCAGACTTACTCCAGGTCTGTAGTGATTCTAAAAATTCAAGGTTATTGTAATAAGTAGTTGGAGGCTGCAACCCTGGGCAGTTCAGACCGTGGTTAAACATTTCAAAACAGTAACATGTCATCCATGTTAGTAAGAGAAGAAAATTCCTTACATAGAAGAGACAGTCCCTGCTCAATACAGCTTACAATCTAGTCAAGACAGACAAATTGGACAAGAAGGTGCATCAATACACAGTGTTCAGGTGGGGGAATTACAGAGGGAATGATGATACTGGTGCTTAGAAGGTGGGTTGGAGTTTGGAATTGAAAGCGGCGTCAAAGAAGTGGACTTTGAGTCTGGATTTGAAGACTGCCAGAGACAGAGCCTGACATATCAAGTCAGGCGGTTTGTTCCAGGCATATGGTGCAGCAAGTTAGAAGGGATGGAGTCTGGAGTTGGCTGTACAGGAGAAGGGTACAGATAAGAGAAACTTATCCAATGAGCAGAGTGCCCAGGGAGGGGGCGAAAGGAGAGATACTGAGCAGCTGCAGAGCAAATATACTTGTATCAGTGTATGTGCTATATAAGCGAAAGTCAGAGTTCTGAGGATTGAGGCAACAGGGTAGGAAAGGGAGGGCAAATGCTCGTCGGAACTCCTGTGCATCCCCACTTGTAAGCGTTACCCCCCGAGAGGGGGCATAGTTACATTGATTGTTTGCGTCAGCATTTGCGTACTGTTGCGACTAAGTCTTGGAACTTTCACGTCCCTTATAAGGTGCACATGGATTCATTGCAACTATGCCCCTTCTTTCAGGAGGTAATGCTTACATGTGGGGATGCACAGGAGTCCTGACTAGTGTTTGACCACCTTTTCCTAACCTGTTGCCTCAACCCTCAGAACTTTGTACGCTCAGAATTTAGGAAGTTGGTTGATTGGGCTGAGAACTTTTCAGCACCGCCTGGTACTGTGAAGCGTTTCAGTCTCTGGTAACCAGAGCTGAGATTGTGATGTCATCATGCCTCATTCCACCAATAAGAGCCAACCTTATCAGTGATGTCACAATGGTTTGATTGTTCTATACTTGGCTTACTTTTACTACCTACCAGGGGGTGCTGAAAAGTTTTCAGCCCAACCAACCAACTTCCTAAATTCTGAGCGTTATTTTGCCTCTGTAGCTGAAAAGAGAGTGTTACCTTATTTCATTAAGGGCCAATTTGCAGAAACAAAATTCTATATTTTGACATTGTTTCAGATCATTGATTGAACCGTATCCATGCCATTCTCTTGGTTGGGCTCAGAATTTTTCAGCATCCCCTCGTATAAATAGGTAATATCCAAAGAAAATAAATGATCAAAAACCAAGTGTCTAGCCCACAGCTAGGGGAGACGAGCTTGACAGATGTAGGTTCTTTTAATAAAATAGTGGATTTATTTTGTTTTATTCAGAGCAGGGGTTCTCAGGACATCCAGTCAGGTTTTTAGGATATCCACTATGAATATGTATGAGAAATAGTCGACATCCAGGGCCCCTCCACGGTAGCAGTGCACTAAAGCCCATAGGAGAGTGTGGCAAAGTGGTTAGTGCTACAGCCTCTGTACTCCGAGGTTGTGGGTTCAAACCCCACACTGCTGCTTGTGACCCTGAGCAAGTCACTTAATCCTCCATTGCTCCAGGTACATTAGACAGATGTGAGCCCACTGGGCCAAAAAAGGAAAATGCTTGAGTATTTGATTGGCAACCCACACTGCAATGAGCTTTGGTGGATTTACTGCAGTAGTACTGTGCCTTTATAAAAGGGGCCCATAATGAAGCCAGTGCAGGTAAATCCTTCTCATGCATATTCATTATGACTTAAGGATCTCAAGCTATATACTTTGGAGGAAAGGTGGGAGAGGGGAGATATGATAGAGACGTTTAAATACCTACATGGCATAATCATTTGAAAGGAAGCTCTGAAATGAGAGGGCATAGGATGAAGTTAAGAGGTGATAGGCTCAGGAGTAATCTAAGGAAATACTTTTTTATAGAAAGGGTGGTAGATGCATGGAACAATCTCCCAGAAGAGGTGATTGAGACAGAGACTGTGTCTGAATTCAAGAAGGCATGGGATAGGCACGTGGGAACTCTTAGAGGAAGAGATAATGGTTACTGTTTATGGGCAGACTGGATGGTCCATTTTGCCTTTATCTTCTATCATGTTTCAATGTTTCTATAACCATAAAGTTCTATGACCTTACAATAATAATAATAACAGTTTATATACCGCAAAACCGTTAAGTTCTATGCGGTTTACAATAGATTAAGCGAGGTACAAATTGATTGAATTTAAGAGGGGGGAAGAGGAGAGTTAATAGGACCGGAAATGCGTTGTTGAGGAGAAAGAGATTAATAGGACAGAGGAATCACTATGGAGGAGAAAGAAGATGAGTGGGTCAGTTGTCTAGATACTTTAGGAACAGTTGAGTTTTTAGATGTTTTCTGAATTCCTCATAAGTCGTGGGCGAAAGCAGTTGATCTAGGTCTTTACCCCACGATGCTGCTTGATGTGAAAGAAGGTGTTCATGGTGTTTTTTCAGTTTACAACCTCTAACTGGGGGGGGAAACGAAGTAGGAATGAGAGCTTCTCTTGTGTCTGTTGGCAGAGAAGGAGAAAAGGTCAATTATGTATTTAGAGGCAAGTCCGTTTAGCGCTTTAAAGCAGAAGCAGGCAAATTTAAACTTTATGCGTGCTTCCATTGGTAGCCAATGTACATGATCTTTAGTCCGAAGATTAATCTGACCGCTGCATTTTGCATTAGTTGTACATGTCGCATATTTTTTGGGGAAATGGCTAAGTAGGCGATGTTACAGTAGTCAAGTTGACTTAGTACGAGGGATTGGACCAGGGTTCTGAATGCCGACGTATCGAAATAAGCTTTAATGGATCTGAGTTTCCAGAGAGTGAAGAAACCCTTTCTGATTAAGGAGTCCACCTGGTCTTTCATGGTTAGGCATTGATCTAGAGCAGTGGTTCCCAAACCTGTCCTGGAGGATCCCCAGGCCAGTTGGGTTTTCAGGCTAGCCCTAATGAATATGCATGGAGCAGGTTTGCATGCCTGGCACCTCCATTATATGCAGATCTGTCTCATGCAAATTCATTAGGGCTATCCTGAAAACCCGACTGGCCTGGGGGTCCTCCAGGACAGGTTTGGGAACCACTGATCTAGAGTTATGCCTAGTATCTTTATGGTGGGCTGGATGGGGTGATTAAGTTCAATGATGCATAGAGGTATTTTGGTGTCAAACGGATGTGGTGAAGCAATGAAGAATTTTGTTTTTTCTGAATTAAGTTTGAGCTTGAAGTTTGTCATCCATTGCTCCATCATGTTTATGGCTTCTGAAGCCTTGGGAATAGTTTCCGAGATAGAGTCAGCAAATGGGATTATAATCGTGAAATCATCTGCATAACTGAATAGTTTTATCCCCAGCTGAGTTAATTGCAAGCTCAGTGAGGACATGTAGATGTTAAATAGCAATGGAGACAATGGTGACCCTTGTGGCACACCGGATGGATTGCTCCAGGTATCGGAAAGCTCATAATTGAAGCGTACCTGATAGGTGCGGGATGTAAGGAAGCCACGAAACCAGTTCAGCACCTCATCTTTGAAACCAATGGCGTCTAGGCATTGTAGCATTTTCCTGTGGTCTACCAGGTCAAAGGCTGAACTCATATCGAATTGCATAACCAATGCATTGAGGCCCCTGCTAAACAGTAGGCGCAGGTTGTCTAAAATAGCTGCAATTACTGTCTCCGTACTGAATAAAGGTCTGAAACTGGATTGGGTTTTGTGTAGAAGAGAGAACTGATTAAGATAGTCCATTAGTTGGGTATGTACTAGTCCCTCCATGATTTTTACAATAAACGGAATGGATGCTACCGGTCTGTAGTTGGTTATTAGGGCTGAGGGTTCTTTGCGATTTTTAGAATTGGGGTTATTAGAGAGGAACTTCCCATTTTTTAAGTTGTGGGCCAGGTATTGTAGCAGCGATAGTTTGAATTGTAATGGTGCCGCTTTCATAATTTCTGCAGGGCATGAGTCCAGAACGCAATTAGTTTTAGAGTATTTGTTGTATAGTTTGGTGTAATCACTCCATTTTAGGTCTTGAAAGGAGCTCCAGATCATGTCTGCTGGTATGTCATTTCCTTGGGTGTTAGCTATTTGATGATCATTAGGGTCGTTTGTTGAGCAGTGGTTTCTAAGGTTTTTAATTTTTGAATCGAAGTGCAGAGGGTAACTTAGTGTTGTGTGTGGGTATGGTGTATCGAGTGGTGTCGAATAAATTCGTGACCAGGTTGAATAGCTCTTTTGTATTGATTCCTTGCGAATCATTGCAAGATGAGTTAATTTTAGTGGAGTAGAATGCTTTACGTTTGTCTTTTATCATTTGTTTGTATATTTTTATAATAGCTCTTCATTTGTTATGGTCTGCTGATTATCCTGTTTTTGCCAGCTTTTTGGTGGGACATAGAATAATATGCAGGATAGGGATTCTTCTAACTGGCAGTTGCTAATTTTGCATGCTAAAATTTCTAGTTGGTCGGTCACTTTGGAATCTAGTAATTCGAACTCAAAACCTTCTTTAAGAATAATTGCTAATCCTCCTTTTTTTCCCGGGCGGTTTAGCGTAAGGATTTTGAAATTGTCCAATTATTATTGGATCATCTTCCGATAATAGCCATTTGCTTGCTAATGATCCAATCATTAATTAGGAAGGCTTTATTCCTGACAGATCTAGTATTGAGATATGCACAGGGAATAGATGCGGATGTGGTAGGTTCAGTAGAGGTAGTGGTTTTGATGGGTTTTATTTGCCTTATTCTTTTTTTGAGGGTTCGTTGATGTCTTCTTTTATTTGAGATAGTATTAATGTGATTTGTTGTGTTTTCTTGTGGGTTAGTGATGTGTAAAATAGATGGATCAGGGTAGTTGATTGATTGCAATTGTGGGTGGAGTGAATTAACGTCTTCGATGTTGCCACTTAACAGGCAGATTAGTAAAATCAGTAGGAGATTCATGTTTGCAGTGTAGAGTATTTCTTCCTGATTCAGAAATTGTGTTGGTTTCCCTGCAGATTCTTGATTTATAGTTTGTATGGTTGTTTAGTGGATTGGTGTAGTTCTTGAAAGGTGACCCAAGTGGCTATAGTGCTTAAGCAGTCCTACTGCGGTCACTAGGAATTACACATGCCTCTAACCATTACACGTGCCTCTGAGCATTACACGTGCCTCTGAGCATTACACGTGCCTCTGAGCATTACACGTGCATCTAACCATTACACATGCCTCTGACCATTACACGTGCCTCTGACCATTACACGTGCCTCTAACCATTACACGTGCCTCTAATCATTACACGTGCCTCTAATCATTACACGTGCTTCTGAGCATTACACGTGCCTCTGACCATTACACGTGCCTCTAACCATTACACGTGCCTCTAATCATTACACGTGCTTCTGAGCATTACACGTGCCTCTGACCATTACACGTGCCTCTGACCATTACACGTGCATCTAACCATTACACGTGCCTCTGAGCATTACACGTGCCTCAGCATTACACGTGCATCTAACCATTACACGTGCCTCTGAGCATTACACGTGCATCTAACCATTACACATGCCTCTGACCATTACACGTGCCTCTGACCATTACACGTGCCTCTAACCATTACACGTGCCTCTAATCATTACACGTGCTTCTGAGCATTACACGTGCCTCTGACCATTACACGTGCCTCTGACCATTACACGTGCATCTAACCATTACACGTGCCTCTGAGCATTACACGTGCCTCAGCATTACACGTGCATCTAACCATTACACGTGCATCTAACCATTACATATGCCTCTGACCATTACACGTGCCTCTGACCATTACACGTGCCTCTGACCATTACACGTGCATCTGAGCATTACACGTGCCTCTGACCATTACACGTGCCTCAGCATTACACGTGCATCTAACCATTACACGTGCATCTAACCATTACATATGCCTCTGACCATTACACATGCCTCTAACCATTACACGTGCCTCTGACCATTACACGTGCCTCTAACCATTACACGTGCCTCTAACCATTACACATGCCTCTGAGCATTACACGTGCATCTGAGCATTACACGTGCATCTAACCATTACACGTGCCTCTGACCATTACACGTGCATTTAACCATTACACGTGCATCTAACCATTACACGTGCCTCTGAGCATTACACGTGCATCTAACCATTACACATGCCTCTAACCATTACACGTGCCTCTGACCATTACACGTGCATCTAACCATTACACGTGCCTCTGAGCATTACACGTGCATCTAACCATTACACATGCCTCTAACCATTACACGTGCCTCTGACCATTACACGTGCATCTAACCATTACACGTGCCTCTGAGCATTACACGTGCCTCTGAGCATTACACGTGCCTCTGAGCATTACACGTGCATCTAACCATTACACGTGCCTCTGAGCATTACACGTGCATCTAACCATTACACGTGCCTCTGACCATTACACGTGCCTCTGACCATTACACGTACATCTAACCATTACACGTGCCTCTGACCATTACACGTGCCTCTAACCATTACACGTGCATCTGAGCATTACACGTGCATCTGAGCATTACACGTGCCTCTGACCATTACACGTGCCTCTGACCATTACACGTGCATCTGACCATTACACGTGCATCTGAGCATTACACGTGCCTCTGACCATTACACGTGCATCTGACCATTACACGTGCCTCTGACCATTACACGTGCCTCTGACCATTACACGTGCCTCTGACCATTACACGTGCATCTAACCATTACACGTGCCTCTGAGCATTACACGTGCCTCTGAGCATTACACGTGCATCTAACCATTACACGTGCCTCTGACCATTACACGTGCATTTAACCATTACACGTGCATCTAACCATTACACGTGCCTCTGAGCATTACACGTGCATCTAACCATTACACATGCCTCTAACCATTACACGTGCCTCTGACCATTACACGTGCATCTAACCATTACACGTGCCTCTGAGCATTACACGTGCCTCTGAGCATTACACGTGCCTCTGAGCATTACACGTGCATCTAACCATTACACGTGCCTCTGAGCATTACACGTGCATCTAACCATTACACGTGCCTCTGACCATTACACGTGCCTCTGACCATTACACGTACATCTAACCATTACACGTGCCTCTGACCATTACACGTGCCTCTAACCATTACACGTGCATCTGAGCATTACACGTGCATCTGAGCATTACACGTGCCTCTGACCATTACACGTGCCTCTGACCATTACACGTGCATCTGACCATTACACGTGCATCTGAGCATTACACATGCCTCTGACCATTACATGTGCATCTGACCATTACACGTGCCTCTGACCATTACACGTGCCTCTGACCATTACACGTGCCTCTAACCATTACACGTGCCTCTAACCATTACACATGCTCTAACCATTACACATGCCTCTAAAATGGTTAGATGCATGTGTAATAGTTAGAGGCATATGTAATGGTTAGAGGCATGTGTAATGGTTAGAGGCATGTGTAATTGATACATGCATCTAACAATTACATATGCCTCTAACCATTACACATGCATCTGACAATTATATATGTCTCTGGCGGTAACACAGCCTCTAATAGTTGCGCATGCCTCTACAGTTCTTAAGCAGTCCTAGTGCCAATCGCTAAAAGTTAAACATGCATTTAAAGCCCAGCCTTTTAAGGAGGGCGGGGGGAGGGATTGAGAACCCTGGAAATTTTTGGACTTGACGCGGGACGCTGGGAAACTGTGGGGCAGGGATGGGGGTTAGCTACCCTGTGGAGTAGGTGGGAGGAGAATGAAATCCGTGGGGGTTCTTTGATTAATTATGTCTTCTTGTGCGCCGAGTCTACATTGTGTGGTTCCTTCGCTAAGGACACTTCAGAAAAGCGCACACGTTGGCGCTGCGGATTAAATCTTTTTCTCCCTGCTGGGTCGTGGGAAAGGTGGAGCACTGCTCGCACACCACTCCTGAGCTGACACTCTTCAATATTAATATGAGGATCTACATGCGGTGGAACTGTGACCAGGTGCCCTGCTGGAGAGGGGCTCCCGATACTGCTGCTGTTCTCGGTGAGCCGTTAGCACCGCTTATTTTAAAGTGTTCTCCCCTGCTGGATCAACAATGCAAGTGTTGAGAGCCTTAGCTTATAACAATAATGCTCTTTGACCATACAATGCAGGTATAAAGAGCCTTAGCCTATAGAGAAAGGAGGAGATATTGGATGCTGCTAATGGGCAGACTGGATGGGCCATATGACAACATTCAACTGCTTCATCCTCTAAACCCAAAATCCCCTAAAGAAATAACTGAAATCAACTCCAAACTCAATAAAATTAGTTCTTGGCTACAGCAGAACAAACTTGCACTGAACATTTCAAAATCAAAGGGTGTACTATTTCCAACCTTATTAGAAGAAAATCTATTTCTACCCATCTGCATTGACTCATCACCAATTCATTTAGATCGCAAACTCAAACCCCTCGGAATCATCCTTGATAAAGATCTCACTTTTCACCAACAAATTAGTGCGGTTACTCAGCAATGTTTCTATAACCTCAGACTCATACAATCCATTTCTTCTCGTCTAGACCTCCCTCTATCAATATTTTGATTCACTCTCGTAATTTCACACATCGACTATTGCAATGCCCTATATCAGGGCATAACACAGAAAGAGATAAAACTCCTACAAAATACTGCTGTTAAACTAATCTACTGAGCAAAGAAATTTGACCATGTCTCTCCCCCCCCCTTCTCTGTAAAGCACACTGGGTACCCATTATACGCACCGTGTATCCTACAAGATACTTCTAATAACATTCAAAACCAAACGCTCAACTCACCAGCTTTTATCAAGAAACTTCTAATTTCCTATACTTCCCTAAGGTCTCTTTGCTCCAATAGTCAAAATCTACTTTCTATCCCTTCGATATGCAAACTATTCTACAACTCGACCCGTAAATCCATTTTCTCAGTCACTGCCACCTCTCTTTGGAGTGCTCTCCCACTGGATCTCTGCCTAGAAAACTCATTAAAAATTCAAATCCAAGCTTAAGACTTTTCTCTTTAAAGATGCTTACAACATCTGGTCCACTTCCTTTCAAACAGAATCCACATAGCCCTTTGATGGATTTCGCCAAAACACTTCTTTTGAAGGGAGTCCCTACCATTATGCATCTTCTTCCCCTCCACTTTCCACCCCTCTCTTTTTTTTTTACTTTCGAATTTCAATTTATTAATTTACACCTCCCATATTGTTTCCAATATGTTAGTGTGTCATGGTCCCTTCTTTTTTTTTTATCTTGCCATTAATATTATTTTAACTTTTTGATTTTGTTATATTTTTTAATTTTAGACTTTTTTAGATTGATTTCATTGTAAACCGTTTAGGTACCAGTTTGATAAACGGTATAACAAACAATAAATAAACTCGAAAACTTTATCTGCCATCATGTTTCTATCCTGTGAACCTGGTTCATTGGATGTGTCCCAAGGGCTGGGGTGAGAATCTCTACTCTAATGGTACTTTATTAGGTATTAAATAAAAGTCTTTGGTTTGTATGGGTCTGTTGTATATAATAAGAGAAATGGCTAATGGTACAGAAATGTAAGATGTCCTTACCTTTTCAAAGTCTGTTTAAACAAGCACTAGTTAATATGCCGTCATTTTTCGTTAACTTCCTGCAATTCTTTGTCTCCATTGGCAGATTAATGCAAGTGTCACATCAACCTGCCGACAATCTTTCTGTAGCTGAAGACCAGCAGCTGTGAGAAGATATACAGAGCCCACCAGAGAAGTTGTGTGAGAAAAATGCTTAAATAAATACCTGCCAGTATCTCCATTTTCATGAAAATTGTCCACATCATTCCATTGTCTTTGGATATCATTCACGCTGCCAGCGTTAACATAACAGCATTGACCTACTCTAGACAACAGTTCAAGAAAATGCCTGCACAAAGAAGTGCGTCTAAATTTTTTGAAGATTAAACCCACTAGGGTAAGTAGCCTGGCATTGCATTCCACAGTGATGGGCCTGCCACAGAAAAAGCATACAGTCTATTATTGACATAGTATATATCGGACTGTCCTCCCACATCCAACAACATGGAGTTTACTGATCTCAATGACTGTCTACGGCAGAATACCAAAATATACATTGTTTAGTATAAGGGAAAATAAATGACTATACTGTATCTGAACATGGACAGGTATCCCGTGTAACTGTTTCAGAATTGTTAGTAGGTGTTTCCCCAATCTTGCAGCTGAATTTTGAACCACCTCCAATGCCTTCACTTGAACATTCGCCATTTCTAGATATAAGGCATTGCAGTAGTCTAATTTGGATAGTATCACACTCTGCAGCACCTCCCTAAAATCCAACAAATAACATCAATTTCGATAACTTGTGATACTTTTTTTGTGTAAACAAGCTCTCAAAAGCTAATCGCAGCCACATTAGCCTAGTCTAATAAAGTATTGCCTGCACTATGTTTGACCTTTATATGTCTAATCCCTCTTTTATCCAGTAGCTGAAAAGGGGCTCACAAAGAATTTATTTAGTTTGGGGCTATGGGCCGGGACCAACCTCGGCTGGCAGGCTGCAGCAAGCATACTCCTGACCACTTACTTTCATGCTTGTTTGTTTTTCAAAGAGACATACCAACTCCAACCTATTGAAATGACTTGGGGAAATCCATTGCTTATTCTTAGGATATGTAGCATAAAATCTGTTTTACTACTTGGAATCTAGCTAGATACTTGGGACCTGGGTTGGCCACTGTTGGAAATAGGATGCTGGGCTTGATGGACCTTTGGTCTGTCCCAGTATGGTATTTCTTATGTTCTTCCAAAGGAATGAAAGGGCACTTGCTTGAACAGCGAACAGATACAATGCAAGAACAATCCTAACCTTGAACAGTTTTTTTCACTTAAGGCTTCAGCTGTGCAGTCCAAATTTGTAAGCTCAGTTGTAAAATCCTTTATTGGATGGATTTTGATCAGATGGTTGGGGATCACCAAAAGACAAATTTGATGCCATCTCACAGCCTTTAAATCTCATATGGAGGTAGGGCTACTTTCAATTAGCCCTCCCCTTGCAGAGATCCAAGCACTGAGGCTGGCTTCTTAGATACTTGGCTTCCAGAAACTGCTGGAACTCATAAGCTGGGCCTTCAATAGAGAATGCCACGGGACACGAGTTCTTTTCTGGTCCTTGCCACATCCTCATCTGCACAAGCTTCAAACACTTTAAAATCATAACTGTTTGAGGCTTGTGGGGTTAAGGCAAGGATAGGATAGGGAAATTGAGTTTTTACAGGGACAAATTTGTCCCCGTGTCATTCTACACATTGTGGCCAGGCTGGTTCCTGAGTAGGTAGATTATGTAGCGCCTTTTATATGGCTGGTAAAATGAAAACCCGGAAACGGATCTTCTGGGAACAAATTGCAAGTTTATTAAAGTTTAAAGGAAAATTAGTTGGCGATACACTATCAGCTTTGCACATTCTCAAAGTTCATACATTTGCCCCAAGTCCTTGGGCTCGGCCTGGATCCTCCAGGTCCACTCCCCAGTGCAAATTCAAACACAAAAAGGAAGAAAAAAACCCCACAGAAGTTTAGCTTCCAACTTGCTGCTTAAACTCTTCGGGTCAGGGAAACTGTTTTTCTTACACAAAGACCCTCAATTAATTCCTTTCCTTTCTGGGTTGAGGAAAGGCAACTTAAAGTTTCAAGTAATGAATTTTCCTGCTTGAAGAGAACTGGTCCTGCCCTTCTCTGGCCGGGCTTAGGTTTGGGGAACTCCAGTCCTGAACTGGATGCCTGGGAAAGTTAGCACGGACCCTAGGTCATACTTTCCCCTAACTCCATGTCTTCTCCTTTTTCCCCTTCTTGAGACAGACTGTTCATGTCCCACTCAATACCCTCCGGGACCAGACTATCTCTTTCCCCGGTAACCTCAGGCTCCCTTCCCCAATTACCTCCTTGTTTCTGGGCTAGTTCTGTATTCTCCGGGTTTCTTTTAGACCAGTCTCTGGGAACCCTGCTCCAGGGTTGGCTTGCCACCTAAGATACCTCCCCGGGTTCTCACTCACTTTTCTGCTAGGCCAGGAGTGTCAAAGTCGGTCCTCAAGGGCCGCAATCCAGTTGGGTTTTCAAGATTTCCCCAATGAATATGCTTGAGATCTATTTGCATGCACTGCTTTCAATGCATATTCATTGGAGAAATCCTGAAAACCCGACTGGATTGCGGCCCTCGAGGACTGACTTTGACACCTGTGTGCTAGGCTGTCTCCACCCTGGGGAGTGTGTAGCGCAGTGGTTAAAAATACAGCCTCAGCACCCTGGGGTTGTGGGTTCAAACCCACGCTGCTCCTTGTGACCCTGGGCAAGTCACTTAATCCCCCCATTGCCCCATTAGCTAGATTGTGAGCCCGCCGGGACAGACAGGGAAAAATGCTTGAGTACCTGAATAAATTCATGTAAAACCGTTCTGAACTCCCCTGGGAGAACGGTATAGAAAAATTGAATAAATAAAAAAAAAAAGAAGGGAAATGGAGGACTTCCCTCTTGAGACACTACTGCTGACGCTGGCCTTTCCTCCTTGTAGCAGCCAGTCTATGAAGCCGTAGCCTGCTGGAGCCAGGCAGTAACATCAGAAGAGGGTAGAGCAGTGTATCACAAACTGTATCCTGAGATTTCAGGTGCGTCACGGTACACTGGTGAAGAGGAGAGGTGCCGGCGCTGGTTGGCTTTCTACAGCAGGGATGTCAAAAGTCCCTCCTCGAGGGCTGCAATCCAGTCGGGTTTTCAGGATTTCCGCAATGACTATGCATGAGATCTATTAGCATACAATGAAAGCAGTGGATTAAATTAGATCTCATGCATATTCATTGGAGAAATCCTGAAAACCCGACGATTGCGGCCCTTGAGGCGGGACTTTAACACCCCTGGTCTACAGGATGTGCCTCTCGCGAAGAGAGGCGCGTCCTATAAGCAATCTCCCGGCACCTCTTCTCTCTGCCGGCCGTTCTCTCCAGTGCAGGTCCTTCTCTCGGCGCAAGGCCCGTTTGAAGGGCCTTTGCGCAAGCACGTGATGTCATCACACCGACACCAGCACCCTTCCGGGTGTCTCAGGCCAGGGACACTAGCGCCAGCTTTTTACCTAACTGTGTTGGTCGGTTGGGGGTTTGTTTATATAGGGGCCAGGTTGGATACATTCGGGCGGGAGGGCTGGCACATGCGCAAAGCTCTTTAGCTTTGCAGCTTTTAGACTGCCGGGTCGGCTCCGTCACGGGGACGTCACCTTCTTGTGTGGCTGTAAGATCATCTGTCCAAGGAGAACTAGCGTTACAGGTAAGCAACTTCTATTTTTGTGTGCCCCTGCTCGAAAAAGTTTGTGAGACATTGGGGTAGAGCGTGGTGTGAGGTTAGCAGACGTCCGGGGAAACCACCACCACCTCTCATTTTAAATCTTCGGACAGCGCCAAGGGGGGTGGGCATGGCTCTTGCGCCCGTTCCAACGCCCACGTTTCATGGGACGGTTCAGCGATGAATCGGCCTAGACCGGGCAGGGCATGGGTTGGACGGGCCCTGCTAGGGTGAGGGTGTGCTCCTGGGCAGCCCGGGACCCTGCTGTCTCAGGGGGCACATTCACCCCTAGGGAGGGACAAGTTGACAGCTCAGGGGCGCAAAAATCACCCCACGCTCAGCGCGTGCACAAGTAGCGCAACGGTTAGCGCGGCGGCTTGACGAGCCGGAGAACCGGGTTCGAGTCTCGCCGCAGCCAACCAGTCAAGCCGCGCTTTATTGGCGCGCAGGCAGCGGCACGCGACTCTCCCCAGCGTCTCTCGCGCCTCCTCCTCCTGCCCTGCGGGGGCTCGCGCTAGCGCGAGACGTGGGGCTGAGGCGGGCGGCGGCGGCGCTGACGAGGGACGCCCGCCCCTCCCCTTCACCACAGGCCGGCCTGGGAGCCGCCGCCGCCGCCGCCTTCGAGTCGCTTCCGGCATGGCGCGGCCGAGGACGTCTCCCCCGGACGGGCTGTACCGGGCTTCGGCGGACTTCTGCCGGGCGGCCCACGTGCCCTCCCTGCGGCGCTACGACGAGCTGTACCGCCGCTCGCTGGACGACCCCTCAGGTGAGTCCCCCCCTCGCGCGCTCCTCTCGCCTTAAGCACGTGCACTGCGAAACGGCCGTTGCGGGAGAAAGAAAGCGCGGGACGGCAACAGCTGTTGCTTCTCTCTCCTGAAGGCTCCGGGCTGAGGCGTTTCAGGGCCATTTTCTGCCCCCCTCAAACTATGATTAAACCCCCGTGGCTTGCCTGGCCTTCAACTGCCACCTCTCACTCCAGTTCAGCAGGAAACTGAGATCAGTCACTCCTTCAATGACAAATCACACCCGCCAAGGGCAACTGATGGAACGAGAGGGTTAGAAAATCCCAATCCCGGTCCTCGAGAGCCAGGTCAGGTTTTCAGGATCTCCACCATGAATATGCAGGAGGTGGATTTGCATGCACTGCTTCCTTGAGATGCAAATCTATCTCATGCATATTTATTATGGAGATCCTGAAAACCTGACCTGGCTCCCCTAGACTAAGATGTTTTAGAGCAGGGGTGTCAAACTCTGTCCTAGAGGGCCACCATCTAGTCAGGTTTTCAGGATTTCCCCAATGAATATGCATTGAAAGCAGTGCATGCACATAGATCGCATGCAAATTCATTGGGGAAATCCTGAAAACCCCGACTGGATTGCGGCCCCCGAGCATCAACTTTGACACCCCTGTCTTAGAGCATGGCACTGTCAGAGATTAGGATTTTCTAACACTCTTATTTCGTCAGTTCATAGACACAGTGCGAAAGACAAAGGCGCGCCCGGACAATTGAGCGCAGCGCGGAGGCGCGTGCCGCTCTAAATTACTGTTTTTAGGGCTCCGACAGGGGGGGCGTGGGGGGGAACCCCCCCCCCCACTTTACTTAATAGACATTGCGCCGGCGTTATGGAGGGTTTGGGGGGTTGTAACCCTCCACATTTTACTGTAAACTTAACTTTTTCCCTAAAAACAGGGTTACAACCCCCCACAACGCCCCCACAACGTGGCGCAATGTCTATTAAGTAAAGTGGGGGGTTCCCCCCCACGCCCCCTCATCGGAGCCCTAAAAACAGTAATTTAGAGCGGTGCGCGCCTCCGCGCTGCGCTCAATTGTCTGGGTGCGCCTTTGTCCCGGCGCGCTTTTGACCTGACACCTATTTCGTCAGTTGTCCTGGGAGGGTTTGATTTGTCATTGATTGCTTCTATCTCTACAACATCACCAAAATTCACCCCTTATTTTCTGAGCACACTACCCAGACCCCCTCGTAACTCTTACACTACTGCAATCTGCTTCTAACAAACAGGTCTCCCAATGAACTGCCTCTTCCCCCCCCCCCCTCACCTGCAATCTGTGCAAATCTCTGCTGCACGTCTTATCGTCTGCTACACTCTTCTCGCCCCTCTCCTCAAATCACTTCACAGGCTCCCTATCCGTCTTTGCATACAGTTCAAACTCTTATTACTAACCTACAAGTGTTTTCATTCTGCTGCCCCTCAATATCTCTCCTCTCCTCTCCTCTCTCCTTATACACCTCTCTCAGAACTCCATTCCTCAGACAAGTTGCTTTTTTATATCCGTACTCTTCTCTTCCGATTCCAGGCTTTGTTCCTTTCATCTCTCTGCCCCATATGCCAGGAATAAACTACCTGAGTCCCTTCCCTTGTTCAAAAGTAGGCTGAAAACCCACCTTTTTGAGATAGCCTTCAACTCGTAACCCTACTCCCCCCTCTGCTCACCACCTTAGCCAGCAGTTTAACCATCCCGTCTAACTTTAACCCCTACCCTCACATCCTGTTTGTCTGTTTTGATTGTTTAGATTGTAAGCTCATTTAAGCAGGGACCGTCTCCTTTGTGACTCCGTACAGCGCTGCGTACTTCTGGTAGCGCTCTAGAAATATAGTAGTAACATAGTAAACGACGGCAGTAGTAATTATCTAAACGTACATTATGATACATTGTTGGAACAAAATAAAAGGAACAGAAACCCCACGTAAAATCCAACAAAGAAAACAAGTGGGAGTCAATATTCAGACAAACAATCTTTTATTTCTACAAATTCAAGTCCTATGAATGTGATGTTCTAATATTGAAAGGATCTAGTTGATGCCCTGACATGGTCTGTGTTTCGGCCCCCAGATGAAGGCCTGCCTCAGGGGTGTGTCTACTGATCCACTAGGGGGCACTCCAATGCTGGGAATCCAAGCTGTAAAACAATCTTTAAAAAGACTGTGAACTTATGCGATGCTCGTAAAAAAGCTGAGAATGACCTCAAATCAACAGGGTACATGGAGGTCTCCCGCCAAGGACTTTTTGCACATGTGTTTTTATTCATGTGTTCCTGTATTTTTCTTGAATTTTGTAGAAATAAAAGATTGTTTGTCTCAAGGTTGACGTGTTCTATCCCACTCCCCACTTGTTTTCTCTTTGTTGGTATACATTGTTCACAGATTTAACAAAGAACAACGAGAATACTTTATTTTCTTCAATAAGCATTGGCTTTAAATGAATGGAGTCAAGAAGCCAGCTACTTTCAGGCTCAAGATTATGGAACTCATTGTCTTTCTCAATAACACACTATGGATTGTTCCTCCAGGAAATTGTCCAAACCTTTCTTAAAACCAGCTACGCTATCCACTCTTACCACATCCTCTGGCAAAGTGTTCCAGAGCTTAACTGTTCTATGAATGAAAAAATATTTCCTCCTATTGGTTTTAAAAGTATTTCCCTGGAACTTCGAGTGACCTCTAGTCTTTGTAATTTTTGACGGGGTGAAAAATCGATCCACTTGTACCCCTTCTACTCCACTCAGGATTTTGTAGACTTCAATCATATCTTCCCCCCCCCCCCCTCAGCTGTCTCTTTTCCAAGCTGATTAAAGCTTAGAGTACACTAAGGGCTCCTTTTACCAAGATGTGATAGTGTTTTTAGCGCACGCAGAATTATAGCATGTGCTAAACACGCGCTACGTGGCTAGAACCAATGCTGGCATTAGCATCTAATGCGTGCTAAAACCACTAACTAGCACAGCTTTGTAAAAGGAGTCCTAAATGCTGTACAATCTTTTATAACTATGGGCCAAGTGGTACGTAGGATACGCTAATGTCCGTTAACCATGCTAAGCTTTAGTACAAGAGCCCATTAATCTTTCATTTCCTCAGGTGTATGTCAAATTATGAGTCCTCCAAAGAGAGAAAAATATCAATTAGACCTGAATTTTTATTGCTTTAGTAGTTTTCAAGCTTGTAGGTGGTATGTAAGAAATTAGGGATAGTCTGAAAACATGACCTTAAGGATTGTGTGAAAACCAAGGCAGTGAAAGCATTTGGTATTTTGGAAGTCTTTAATGACATGCAGGAAGGTGAAATCTTCCAGAGAAAATGACGATTCAAGAGAGGAAAGATAAGGGCTGGCAGTCTTCCTCTGTTCTCTTACTGTTTTCTCTTTCCCAAGCTAGATTTTGCATTTTTTCTCATAATACTTAAATATAAAAGGAGTCCAGAATTAATTTTTTTTTCTTTTGGAAGATGTCATCAGAGGACCAGCTAATAAATCAAGTAGTCTGCTAATGTTGGTAGAACGCAGGCTCGCTCACTAATTCCCTTGGTGTGGAGGAGCCCAACGGAGGGCCTGGATCAGGAAGCCGAGGGAGATAGAACAGCAGCAAGTCTGTTAACCCTTTGCTAATTAGAGGCAGAGCTGTTGTCTGGCTTGAGATCTGAAAGGCTTCCTCTTGCCAGATCACGTCAGGTGGAACTTTCTCACTGGTAGGAGAGCGCTGGTTTGGTGGTTGCTGTTGGGACTGGCAGTGTAGGACATGCTCACAAGTTGTAAAGTCATTACATTGTCTATAAGCATTGGTGCTTCTTACCCAGTCCTCGGGCCAGCCCGTCAGGGTTTTAGGATATCCACAATGAGTATGCCTGGAACAGAACTGCATGCACTGCGTGTCTTATGCGCATTCATTGCAGATATCTTGAAAACCTGACTGGGTTGATAACCCCTGCTTTCAGGGCAGGCGGTGTATGAATTAATGTACCAAGTTTTATTTAAAATTTGATATACCGCTTAAAAAGTCATCTAAGCAGTGTACAGAATCATAAAGAGTTAAAATCTTTGGAGAGACATAATTAAGTCAATAACAGTCATAAATGATGTAATGAAATAAGAGGGATAGGGGGAGAAATACAATTTGCAATATGAGAGAAGAACGATAAAGGTCCATACAGTAGTTAGGGAGTATGCTCTTCTTTTGGGTGGTCTGAAGTTTACTTATCATAAGGGTCCTTAAATAGGAAGGTTTTTAAATTTACTTTGAATTTGTCAGTGTGTGTCTCTTCACAAAGGTGCGGAGGTAGAGAGTTCCAGAGTGTAGAGGCGGTGACTGAGAAGATCCTCTTTCTGGTGGTATCATAGAAGAGATAGCATAGAGAAGGGATGTTAAGGATATGTTGGTTACTGGATCAGAGTGTTCTATATGAACAATGTGGGATGAGTAATCTATCTATAAATCCTGGGGGGGGGGGTGTTATTTTAGTCTTGAAGGTAAGCAATAAGATTTTGTAAGTGATTCTATTGGGTAATTAGTAACCAGTGGGATTTTATTAGTTGTGGAGTAACATGGTCAAACTTTTTTGCGCTGTAGATTAATTTGACAGCTGTATTTTGGATAATTTGTAATCTTCTAAGTTATTTTTGGGTGATTCCTTGATATAGGGAATTACAGTAATCAATTTGCGAGATCACAAGAAAATGTAATAGAATGTTAAGTGATGAGGGTTCTAATAGACTGGTGACTGATGTGATCATTCTTAGTTTGTAGAAACTTTTTCTTACCATGTTCTGAAGTAAAGGCCGTAGAAAATAGTGGACACTTGAAAGCAGGAATTACAAAGTGACTAATTGTGTAGACACTCTGGGAAAGAAAATGAGTCATGAAATCTTTAATGTGTCCATTATGTGTCCGTCCGTTAATGAGTCACGCGACAGCACCAGGTACAGAATCAGGGTTTTCCAGGCCTACATTTCCGGTGGCTACCTTTGATGTAAATCATGCCTCTGTAGATGCATGGTCCTTGAGGGTCATAGCCCAGTTGGGTTTTCAAGATTTCCATAACGAAAATGCACGAGATCTATTTGATTTGCGTGTACTGCTTCCATTGTGTGCAACTTCATGCGTGTTCATTGTGGAAAGCTTGACACCTCAGCTGGGTTGGGACCTTGGACTGTGGTTTACCACCCCTGTGCAGAATCAAGTCTTGTCAAAGGAACAAATGTGTGACCAACTGCTCCTCTAGACTGAACTATTTCTAGGATGGATCTATGTAAAAATAAAAAAATGTTTCTGGTGGTGAACTCATTGGTACGTTGCAAACTTAATTTTGAGTTCGTACGGTTGTTGCTCGCAGGAGATCCTTCTCCCTTTGAAGATTGTGCTTCACCCAGGGATTACATTTTATTTTCACAGGGTTCTGGGGTGAGATTGCTGAGGAATTTTACTGGAGAAACTACCATTCTGTACCATTCCTGCATTATAACTTTGATGTCACAAAAGGGAAGATCTTTGTGGAATATATGAAGGGTGCTTCAACCAACATCTGCTACAATGTCTTGGACAGGAATATCGAGAAAAACAAACTTGGTGATAAAATTGCTTTCTTCTGGTAACTTTCCTTTAAATATTTTCCTTTGAATTTTTTTATAATACATGAAAATGTAGTAAATGGAGCATTTTCCTATGCAGCTTGTTCAAGTTGAGGTTTTATCTCAGTGTAAAACCCATTGTCCTTTCTTCCATGTGCAGCTGCATACATGCGTGTATACTAAGTACATGAAAAATGCATCTATTTTATGGAAACTTGTTTTGTTAAATAGTGTTCTGATATATTAGAACAGATAGAAGCTCTCTACAAACAATAAGGCACCCTGCAATAATCCCACAGGATGCCCCAAGAGGGCCACTGTCTGTTGTAACCGGTTGACTACTCCCAGTGTCCTGGTTCTGGGCCTTCTTCCCACTTAGGGTGAACAGACCAGTTCCAAAACCAAACACCAGCAAGACGCTATGGGCCAGATTCTGTAACTGGCGCCTTTGTCGGCAGCCGCCAATCACATGTCAGTCAAATGACGGCACCAGGTACAGAATCAGGGTTTTCCAGGCCTACATTTCCAGCGCCTACCTTTGATGTAAATCATGCCTCTGTAGATGCTTTAGGCCACCTAACTCCACTTCCCTCATTAGCCATGTCACAGTGACGTTACGTGGCCTAAAGCATGATTCCAGCGCCAATTTTTTTAGGTGCCTTGAAACTCTGTTAAAAATTTCATTTAAACGGCGTATTTTTACCAAGCTTGGGTGCCCACTGACACCTAAAAAATCAGAGCCAGTTAAAGAATCCAAGCCTTTATGTTTTAGAGTCCGTTTGTATAAGTGCATAAGCTCCAGCCCCAGATTTCTTCCTTCAGCTATTTATAATAAAGGGACTTTCTGTTACGTCCCTTGCGAATTCCATACACTAGATGTTCAATCCCTTCCCGCAATCCAGGAGTTGGAGAAATCCAAACACTTTTCTGAGAACATGCTCCTCCTCCTTTGAGTGAAAGCTAGCACCATCTGCAGTTTCAATTTCTGCAAGCAATCCATTCAGAAGTCTTTTGGATTTGCTCTGCTTCTTTTTCTTCTTTTTCACTTAAGGTTCATCTTTTTCAGTGACTTCAGTGCCTTGAGACCCAGACTGGCCACTGCTACAGGATGTTGGGCTTGATAGAGTAGCAAATTGTTTTGATAGACCATTAGTCATACAAAAATACCACTTTTTTCCTCTTTCTTTTCTGAGTTCATATGTTGTATGTTGCCTTTCAGTGTTTTGAGTAGACACAGTTCCTCTTTTCATTTGCTTTATGTTAAAGCAATTCCTGTTATTTCTGTAAATATTAGCTTGCTAGAAAAGGGTTTCTTTTGTGGCATCCAGCTCCAATCCAGTAGACAAAATAAAGAGTATTGTTTATTAAACACTGAACCTGGTACAAATCCTGTGTTTTGCTAAAACTGAAACTGCACTGGTAACATGTAAAATAAGAACAGCCTTACTGGGCCAGACCTTTGGTCCCATCTAGTCCAGTATCCCGTCCTCATGGTGTCCAATCCAGGTCATTAGTACCTGGCCAAAACCTAAAGAGTAGCAACATTCCGTGCTATCGATCCAGGATGATTCCTTTTCTGGAGCACCATTTGATGTTGGGAGGGGATTATTCTGTTTTGATGATGGAGCTTGTTTTAGGTCCTGGGTGGTAGTTAGGTTTATTAAATTTGATTAGCCGCCTAGAGTCAGACTTTCAAGGCAGAGTTCAAAACAAACATATCTGTATAATAATGGAATGAACGAGATAGAAACGGTAAAGTACACTGGCTGCTTAACATAGCTCTAAGCTCCAGCTCGTGTTCCCTCTCTACCGTGTAAAACTAACCCTCCTTTTATGAAGCCACATTAGACTTTTATCGCCAGCTGTGCTGGTAAAAGCTCTTGACGCGCATAGAATTCCTATGAGCGTTGGAGCTAATACCACTGCGGCCAGTGATTAAAAAAAAAAAAAAAAAAGCCTAACGCTGCTTCATAAAAGGCCTAAATATAGTTGTCAAGTCACCTAAGGAGTAGTGTGAAAAGCATTCTGAAAATAAAGTTTTAAGCTGTTTCTTAACTATAGGGAAGGGGGTCTCTAAACACAGACTCAGGGAGCTGATTCCAGAGTTCAGGAGCAGCCACGTTGAACATCGATCTTCTAAAAGTTGCCGAAATGACCTTATGAAACAGTAAACAAATGTCGATGGTCGGTAGATGGTGGAGTTTGATTTAGATTTAAAACCATTGATGGAAGTAATTGTTTTGTTTTTATGTGATACTTGGGGGGGGGTCCTGATTCTATAAACAGCGCTAGAGGAGCGCATGTTGATCTTCAGTTGGGCTCCATTTATAGAATTGCACTTAAATCAGACTTAGGCATTGGTAGGCATTAAAATCTTAAGCGCCCTCTATTTATGCCAGTCTCCAGATCTGCCCACGATCCATCCCTAACCACACCCACTTTCTGGTAGGTGCCTTGAGCTGGACACCTACCCCCAATTTTAATTTTTGCCGATTATGAGCTCATTATTGCTCTTTAATGGCGCCAATTAAAAAATTTAAATCAGGCGCTTAGATCAGCTAGGTGTGCCGATTTAGGCGCCTAACTTAAGACACCATTTATAGAATTTAGGTCAATGTGTTCAGTAAAGCAAAGAAAGTGTAAAAGACAAATAAATACTATGTTTATTAAATATATTGATTTTTAGCCCACCTTTCTATAATTTCCAAGTTTATTCGTTATTTGATATACCGTTTATCAAGAAATACCTAAATGATTTACAAAAATATAATGTGCTTAAAAAAAACTAAGAACATATACAATCAATTAAAAGAGAAAAAATTTGCAAAGGGGGACATATAATAACAAAGACCGACTGAAACAATGGGAAAGAGGGGGAGTGGTTAAGCCAAAAATACATCAAAATCAAAAGAGAATATTTTAGATGGTTGCAATTGAAGCAGTCCATTCAGGTAGGGTTCCCTGAATGGAAAAATCTTACTAATTATCATAATTTGGAATTCTTATGCTTTCAGATGGATTCAATGGATCATAGAGCTGCACAGTGGTATAAATTAATATCTGGATTTGTAAATAAAAAAACCAAAAAATGGTCTTAGAGACATTTGGAGCATTGAGATAAAGCATCATATTAATGCATCTCAATGGCCACGCCTTTGGTCTTGGAGGTTAAGATGTACAGTGTCAGCATCTATGAGACAAACATGGTTTTTTCTTTTGCATAGAGCTCTTTGGACCTCTGTTCGTTTACAAAAGATAGATATTTCTAAGTCTAATAGATGCTGGCATTGTCATATTGAAGCTGGGACATTAGATCATCTTTTATTCTATTGTCCATTTATTTTATCATTCTGGAAATCAATTTGGCCTCAAATTAATAGGATGTTAGAAAACCCGGTAGCCTTGACATATGATACTATTTTATTTGGAACAACTATGAGAGCAAGAAGTCAAATTTCGTCAAATAAAAACAAACTTTTGTTTATTTTAACTGGAATAGCAATACAACAAATAACATACAATTGGAAAAAATATGACAGGTTAAATTACAATTTCTGGTGGAATTCTGTATGTCATATGTACAAAATGGAACTCACTATTGCAACGCAAAAAGGTTATGTGAGTAAATTTCAGAAAGTCTGGGGACCGTTAACAGATTTTTGTAATGAATGATTAACTTTTCCCATGATAAGATATTTGATTAGAGGGGAAAAGGGGTGGGATTTTATTTTTGATTATTACATAATATATCAATATTTGAATGAATTCACACTAAAGATGATTTTATGTATTATTGAATTGGGAGGGAGGGAGGGATGGGGGATTATTATATTCAATAAGAATGATATAAATTTAGATTTCTTACATAATATTTTAACATTATAGAATACTAATTTCCTAATGAAATGTTAAATTTGATGCTAATATGTGAGTTAATCAAGTGTGTATCTTTAAGTTTTATATGAGTTTAATTGATACACTTGTTGTAACATACAAAAATGAATAAAGAATTAAAAAAAAAAAATCAAAAGAGAAAAAGCAGAGAGCACAGTAGGGAAGCGTTTAACTTTCTAGGCTTGCAGGAAGTGCAAATTTCAAAGGAAAATGTTTCAGGGGTCGAAAGCATCCCTAAAAAGGAACGTTTTAGTTTGGATTTGAATTTGTCCAGCGAGGGCTCTAATGTAATGTCTACTACATTAGTAATTCAAATAAAATAAATCTCTTCCCAGAAGAGCTTATCAACTTAGGGGTTACCTTAGACCAGTGTTTTTCAACCTTTTTTGGGCAAAGGCACACTTATTTCATGAAAAAAATCACAAGGCACACCACCATTAGAAAATGTTAAAAAAATTTAACTCTGTGCCTATATTGACTATATATAAAGTAATTCTCTTGAATAGGAATCAAATAAACACAAAGAAAGTATTTTATAATGCTGCCACCGCCACTGGGGAATAGGCTGCCACTGCCACCATCGGGAACAGGCCGGCACCGAGTTCTCCCTGCTTCTCTTCCCCGCGGGGCCGACCAACTCTCGCCACCCGTCGTCAATTCTAACGTCGGAGAGGACGTTCTAGGCCAGCCAGGCAGTGATTGGCTGGCCCAGAACGTCCTCTCCGACGTCAGAATTGACGCGAGTGGCGAGAGTTGGCCGGCCCCACAGGGAAAAGCAGGGAGAACTTGGCACCGGCCTGTTCCCAATGGCGGCGGTGGCACTCAAGTGGCTAAAGAGCCGCAGTTTGCCGGCCTAGGGACAACACTGGAGGGTGGCCAGCTGTGCACCCCCTTGGGACGTAAACCCGGGGTGGGGCAGACCGCCCCCCCCTCCCTGGTATGCCACTATCTGTACCTCACTCCCTCCCTATGACCAAAAATTCTCCTTTCTTCTATTCCCTGTGTACACAACCATCTCTTTCCCTCCCTTCCTCTCTCCAAAGTCCATGCCTTCTGTGTCCAAACACTCATTCCCTCCCCCACCTCAGCATCTCTTTCCCTCCCTTCCTCTCTCCCAAGTTCATGCCTTGTGTCCAAAACGCACTCCCTCCCCCCTTTTGTGTTCCATGTTTGCCTCCCAGCCCATCTTTGCAACTTTCTCAGCAAAACGAAGCTCAAGCCGCGAGGCTTGTCTTCTGCTTCCTGCCTGCCCTGCCGCGCACAAATAGCCGAACGGAAGTATTCTCCGACGTCAGCGCTGACGTCGAAGGGCAGGCTTTGCTTAAGCCCTCCCTCCGACGTCAGCGCTGACATCGGGGAACGCTTGCGATCGGCTATATGTTAGCTGCAGGGCAGGCAGGAACAGAAGACGAGCCTCGCGGCTCGAGATGTATTGAACTCCGTGGGTCCCCCGTCCAGCTCTCTCCTGTCCACGTGGGGCGGACCGCCCCTCTCCCTAGACTGGTGGTACTGCCCTGATGGCGGCCCTGACCGTACGGCACACCAGGCAACATCTCGCGGCACACTAGTGTGCCGCGGAAAAGCAGTTGAAAAACACTGCCTTAGACAACATGAGACTGATTGCCTGGAGTCATCAGAAGTGTCGGTGAGGGAAGAAGGATTTATGCATGTTTGACTGTTAAGTATCTGCATGCATTAAGTGGGAAAGCATCATCTTTTATGTACTCTGCCTGTCGGGTTTTATTATCTGTACTCGATCAGCTTTGCCAGTTTAATTTTTGTGAGACTGCACTCCAGTAATTATGATGGCAGTGGCAGACCGTCTGCTGACAGCAGTAATCAAATAACATGTCTAGCATGACTGATGAAGTAGCGTCAGAAGAACAAAACATCAATTTTATTCATTCTTTTATTAACTTTCATTACAGGCAGCATTGAAAGCTGTTTGCCTGCAGAAAAACCCCTTCAGAATTGCCCTGGGAATAGAGGTAGAGCTGGGGGTGTGGCTGAGATGGGATTCTTTTGAAATATCCATACCTGTTTTTCTGGGATGTAATCTGCATACTCTGCACCTGTAAAATGTTCATGGTAAAAGCATTATGAGAGAGTGGTGTCCAGGGCGGTGGTGCTCCTCCCCCCGACTGCATGTGCCCCCCCCAGCCGCGTGTGGTCTTCTCTTTACTTCTGTAGCCTTACTTGGAGGATACTGTGATTGAGTAGCCATCCAAGAGACTCTAGCAGCAGAAACTCGCAAGCCTCTCTTTCTCCAGGGACTCTAATCCACTACACCTTCTCCCCTCAGTACCATGGTAGACGTGATTAGCAGAGCCAGGGTCTGCACCACATTTGCTTCTGAGATAAATGAAACTTCCAGCTCGGGCAGGATTGGCGACCTGACCTCTGCCCCCTGAATCTAATAGTGATTAACTTGCATATCTGGCTGTGTCTGTTGGGCCTCTCACCAGCATTGGGATGCTGTTCAGAGAAACCTGCTTTGCCTTCCAAATCTGACCCAAAGATCCTTAAGAAAGATCAAACTTCAAAAGAAATCAAGGTAAGCAAGAGCTTGGCACTATCATATATAGTCAGCCCGCCATTTTGATTTCCATAATTGTTCAACATTCTTTGGGAATCTACTACAGGAAACTGAAGGCTATAGGCATACATTTGACCAGTTTGCGTTGAACCAAGCGAGGTTTTATTCACATTGTCCTTGACTCTTGCTGGCTTCTTGACGTCTTTAATAGCTATTATAGCTTCCAGTACATCAACTGGTCTCATAAGTATAAATTTTTCTTTGTAAGATGCCAAGTGAAATGTAATCCATCACACAAGTGGATAACCTCTTTAGAGGACATTAGCGTATGAACAGCACTTCCCATGTACAGCAGTCCTTGGTCTCCTCAGTTTTCTTTTAATTCTGCTCTACCAAGTAACTATTTCAAAGTGTTGAGTTTTGTTTGAAGAGATTCTCTCTTTTGTTTTTCAATGTTTACCATTCTATTCCTTTCTATTTACTTCTCCTAAAAAAGTAGTCATTGTTTTGGGGTTTTCTTTGGCATAGGATCATGGCACAAAGCATGCCAGGATTCCATGTCTGCTTTTGAGCATGGAGTGGAGAATGAGAATGACACACAAACAGGATAACTGTTATGAGTGTGGAAGAATGTTTCCAAGAGGCAAATATCGCCTCTTCCATCTGAAGAAGAGCAGTGACTCCTAAACTTCAGAGGAAGTCTTCTGCACAGACGTCATCTGACTCAGAATTGCTTGACCTCTTCTATAGAGGTTGCTTATGTTCCCCCACATACAGTGGTCAAGTACCTGGTCATTAAATGGGAACCAACTGAAAAAGCAAGGTAACAATGGCCATCTATTGAGTAAAAAACTGAGACTCTTAAGTTTATGTCTTTAAGTTGGGTAATGCATTGAATGGATGGATGGCTTTTCATAATAGCAAGCTATATTTTCTGATCCCCTGAAGAAGCTTGATGTGAAACAGGTCCCATTGGGATCAGGACCCTTATTCTTTTGAAAAGTAATATTATAAGGAGGTTTTTTGACCGTTGATTGAAGATTTCCCACTCGATAAGCTTTTATAGTCAATTATGAGAATGTTGGAAGGGAGTCTGAGGTCTTTTTCCTTCTTTTAGGATATGTTTGAAGTCAGCAATTAACATAGTAATAGTTAAAGAAATTTTTATAAAAATTTTCATAAAACTATTTTCTTAAAAAAAAAAAATTTTCATTGTTGTTACCTTGCTTTTTTCAATTGATTTCTATCATACAGTGTGATGTTTTTTCATTGCTTTCCTCATTAAAAGGGAACACCATACCTCTTTAACAGTGCATCTAAAATCTGAAAGATTGAATAGTTTCTCTCTTGTGTGATTGAATCAAGGAGAGAACATTTGCTAGCTACAGTTTTTCTGCCTCTACCTGCTCACAACTGCACTAGAAGAGTTTGCAAGTTAGCAAATTCTCAAATGCCTACTGTAAGGGACAGATTCCTTGCCCTATAAAGGGGTATGGCATATGCCAGATTTGTTCAAAAGATGGCCAAGGAGGTCCTCTTTATATTGCAGCAGGAGACTGAGTCATGAGCAGATGTATTCAGTTTGTTTAAATTTATAGAGGTTTTCAAGGATGTTGTGACAATTTCAGTACACAAAGCAGTGAATATTTATGTGGCCGTCTTCTGTTTCGGTACAACCTGTTATCAGAACATTAGCTGTTTTAAATACAAAATCCAACCAACTCAAATGTTCCATAGTTGAGCTGGCTAGGAAGTACAAATAACATTCAGATATCTGGCAAAGGAAGATGTCAAGAAATTGATTTTTCTTCCCCAGATTTTCATGGATCCATGCTTATTGCAGGAATTGAATTGCATTAACTCTACAAGGTGTTATAAAGCTGCTTACAATCATTCAAAATAATACCTTGGGTATCTAGTGCTTCAAAAAGAGATCAATTGATCGTTATCTCGCTTTGTTTTCGATTTAAATCTAGAAAATGATGGCAGATAAAGACCATATGGCTTATCTAGTTTTGCCCATCTCTACCAACTGTGCAGTCACTTCCTTTTGCTTGTTAGCAGTCCACCCTTTCTATGAAGAAGCATTTCCATGATTATTCCTGAGTCTGTCTCCTTTCACCTTCATGCTATGCCCTTTGCTTCAGAGCTTCCTCTCACTTAAAAGAGGCCCATCCCCTGTACACTTTTATACCACCGATATACTTATGTAAATGCCTCTACCATGTCTCCCCTCTTCTGCCAGTGTGTTGTAAAACCTGCTATGCAAGATATACTTACAGTCTGGACAAGAATAATGAAACAGATTGAATAAATTGGTCTTTTTTTGGCCATTATCTATGTCACTAAGTTGTGTTATGTGTAATGACCTCATGCAGCGTACAACTTGTACACGGAACTGTTTGTTGCCGAATGGAGGGTCTTTGTGCAATCAGAGTTTTTCATGAAGTTTTTTAAATTTTTTTTTCCCCAGGGAAGGTAATGAGCCTGGTGATTCCATGAAGATAACCTACAGACAGTTACTGCACAAAGTCTGCCAGTTTGCCAATGTTCTTCGGGAACAAGGTAAACGTTTTAACAATTCATGCCTAATCAGAGTTTATGAAAACACATGTATTCAAATTTACCACCGTGTAATAGGAATCAACTAATTTAATTTACAGTTAAGTACAATATTGCCCTAAGAAAATTTAGAGAGATAGTAAGTCAGTCATAAGTCATTTGTAAACAAGGATATTAAACAAAAGTATGTGGACAGCAGTCCAGATGCAAGAGAGAGGCTACCTGCTCTTTTATATCTCATGGGTTGTGATCTTTTGGGGGCAGGAGAGACCTGGAATTACTGAGGCAGACAGATAAGAGACCTCAGCAGTGCACATTATACTCTGTCCTCGCGCTGCTTTGGAGAAACAAATTCACCTGAAGGAGAGCATCACCTTGGTATAATAAGAAGCAAGCTTGGAGCTAGGACTGGTTACCAGATGATTGCATTATCCTGGTGCACCGAGGATTTTTGCAACAAAACACAAGTTAGTGGAAATAAACAAACAATACAGTATCACTATTTTCCCCGACTAACTTTGACTTTGTAGTCCTCATCTCTTTATCTGCACTTGGACCCTGGTGAAATAGTAAGATGTCTTGTACACGTCTTCCTCCATATTCACGGGAGTTAAGGGTGAATACCAAAAAACTGTGAATAACATTTTTCTATCATATTCCTGAAGGAGAGGCAATACTGTACCAGATCTGGGTAGTGTCTCTGGTTTGCACTCCCCAGCAACAATAGCAGGATTAATCAGGCACATGAGCTTTCTCACCTCTTTTAGTTTACTCAACCACACTGAAGCATGTGCTGAAATTTTCTCTCTGCACACTGCCGTTGCCAGACCACGCTGAGGCAAATGCTGAAATAAAGCATCAAACTTTTTCTCGGCACTCCAGGATGAAGTCATTTAGGGGGTGGAGCCAGCAAGGTAAAACCTGCGAATAACAGAAGTCATGAGTGCTGAACCCACAAATACAGAAGGAGAAGTGTATTATAAGAACATCATATTATATCATTGTTCTGCAGTGTTATTCAGTATATTTTTGAGATTGTTTCATGTTCATCCTATTACTAGGTTTTAGTTTAGAGAATGACACGGGGACAACTTTGTCCCTGTCGGAACTCAATATCCCCATCCTGTCCCAGTGAGCTTTGTCGCTGTCCCTGTCTCATTTCTGTAAGCTTTGCCTTAAGCACACAAGACTCGAACACTTATGATTTTAAAGTGTTTGAGGCTTGTGCAGATGAGAATGGAGCTTAGGCATTGGTGGAATGAGCCATATAACATCACAATTGGAGCTCTAGAATGTTGCTACTTAGGATTTTCAAGCGTTTGAGGCTTGTGAAGACGAAGACGGAGCTTAGGCATTGGTGGAATGAGGCATTATGACATCACAATCAGAGCTCTAGAATGTTGCTACTTAGGATTTTAAAGCGTTTGAGGCTTGTGCGGATGAGGACGGAGCATAGGCATTGGTGGAATGAGGCATGACATCACAATCTCATCTCTGGAATGTTGCTACTTAGGATTTTAAAGCGTTGAGGCTTAGGCATTGGTGGAATGAGGCATTATGACATCACAATCTGAGCTCTAGAATGTTGCTACTTAGGATGTTAGTGTTTGAGGCTTGTGCAGATGAGGACGGAGCTTAGGCATTGGTGGAATGAGGCATTATGACATCACAATCTGAGCTCTAGAATGTTGCTACTTAGGATGTTAGTGTTTGAGGCTTGTGCAGATGAGGACAGAGCTTAGGCATTGGTGGAATGAGGCATTATGACATCACAATCGGAGCTCTAGAATGTTGCTACTTAGGATGTTAGTGTTTGAGGCTTGTGCAGATGAGGACAGAGCTTAGGCATTGGTGGAATGAGGCATTATGACATCACAATCTGAGCTCTAGAATGTTGCTACTTAGGATTTGAAAGGTTTGATGCTTGTGCAGATGAGGACGGAGCTTAGGTATTGGTGGAATGAAGCATTATGACATCAAAATCTGAGCCCTAGAATGTTGCTACTTATGATTTTCAAGTGTTTGAGGCTTGTGCAGATGAGAATGGAGCTTAGGCATTGGTGGAATGAGCCATTATGACATCACAATTGGAGCTCTAGAATGTTGCTACTTAGGATTTTCAAGCGTTTAAGGCTTGTGAAGACGAAGACGGAGCTTAGGCATTGGTAGAATGAGGCATTATGACATCACAATCAGAGCTCTAGAATGTTGCTACTTAGGATTTTAAAGCGTTTGAGGCTTAGGCATTGGTGGAATGAGGCATTATGACATCACAATCTGAGCTCTAGAATGTTGCTACTTAGGATTTTAAAGTGTTTGAGGCTTGTGCAGATGAGGATGGAGCTTAGGCATTGGTGGAATGAGGCATTATGACATCACAATCGGAGCTCTAGAATGTTGCTACTTAGGATGTTAGTGTTTGAGGCTTGTGCAGATGAGGACAGAGCTTAGGCATTGGTGGAATGAGGCATTATGACATCACAATCTGAGCTCTAGAATGTTGCTACTTAGGATTTGAAAGGTTTGATGCTTGTGCAGATGAGGACGGAGCTTAGGTATTGGTGGAATGAAGCATTATGACATCACAATCTGAGCCCTAGAATGTTGCTACTTATGATTTTCAAGTGTTTGAGGCTTGTGCAGATGAGAATGGAGCTTAGGCATTGGTGGAATGAGCCATTATGACATCACAATCGGCGCTCTAGAATGTTGCTACTTAGGATGTTCAAGTGTTTGAGGCTTGTGAAGACGAGGACGGAGCTTAGGCATTGGTGGAATGAGGCATTATGACATCACAATCAGAGCTCTAGAATGTTGCTACTTAGGATTTTAAAGTGTTTGAGGCTTGTGCGGATGAGGACAGAGCATAGGCATTGGTGGAATGAGGCATTATGACATCACAATCTGAGCTCTGGAATGTTGCTACTTAGGATGTTAGTGTTTGAGGCTTGTGCAGATGAGGACAGAGCTTAGGCATTGGTGGAATGAGGCATTATGACATCACAATCTGAGCTCTAGAATGTTGCTACTTAGGATGTTAGTGTTTGAGGCTTGTGCAGATGAGGACGGAGCTTAGGCATTGGTGGAATGAGGCATTATGACATCACAATCGGAGCTCTAGAATGTTGCTACTTAGGATTTTAAAGTGTTTGAGGCTTGTGCAGATGAGGACAGAGCTTGCAGGAACGGGGCAAGGACAGGAAAAGAACTCACGGGGACGGGACAGGAAAATGAATTCCTGCGGGGACAGAGAAAAATTTGTCCCCGTGTCATTCTCTATTTTAGTTCACTGATTTCCATTCTTTGGGAAGTTGTCGTCTTCTGGTTCTCTAAGAACAATTGGAGAAAAACATGACATTTTGTGTTGGGTTTTTTTTTGTAATGTGTTGCCAATAGTGTGCACTGTTAGAAAAGAGGGTGTACCGTTAGTGAAAAAACATACGCTGCTTGCCAATGAACGTTCCTGGAAGATGCACACATTTTCTGGTTTTGTACCCCTAGAAAGCACCCTTATATACTCTAGATCTAGAATATGTATTGCTTATATACCATGCTCAATTCAGCTATTCGTTTATTTATTTCTTCTTCCAGGAGTTAAGAAGGGAGACAGAATTTCTATTTATATGCCGATGATCATTGAGTTGGTAGTCGCCATGCTTGCTTGTGCTAGGATTGGAGCCATTCATTCCATTGTGGTAAGTAAGATGGTGCAGGAAAAAATTAAGGTGCGAGACTAAAATTGTCTTTACTTGTATGCTTAGATACCTGAGGCAGGTGATGGTATGATAAGGATGCTGCATGTGTGTTGAGTGAAACTATTGTATGTTTTGGCCCTGATTCTGTAAACGAAGTCTATCTCCTAGGCGCTGTTTGGCGCGGCTGTTAATCAACCGATAGGCATCCTTTATAGAATCGTGCTTAAGCTGCCTAAGCGTTCTTAGGTGCCCGTAGGCTTTAAAATCCTTAGTTGCACTCCATTTAAAGTTTGGAATTCATTGCTGCAGAATGTGTTGAAAGCAGTTAGCTTTGCAGGGTTTAAAAAAAGTGTGTTGTACTTTCATCTGGTACTTAAATGAAAATCATTGAGACAATCTCTCTCTCTCTCTCTCTCTCTTTCTCTCTCTCTCTCTCTCTCTCTCTCTCTCTCTCTCTCTCTCTCTCTCTATATATATATATATATATATATATATATATATATATATATATATATATATATATTTTTTTTTTTTAGTTTGCAGGGTTCTCAGCAGACTCTCTATGCGAGCGTATCCTTGATTCGCACTGCTGTCTTCTAATTACTGCAGGTAAATATTGGTCGTTGAACCACGTTGCACAGGAAAATAAAAATAAGTGTTTGCAGTTAAATCTGAAGGTGTGATTCGCAGTCTTCAGGTGGGGGTTGGGAAAATGGAGATGTGAGATGCCAGCTGAGTGCCATAACCACGTTGTAGTGAAGAAATTAAAACCATGGATGTGAGCTTAATGATTAGGGCGGTGGACTGATATTTCGGCTATTCTTCCTGCACATGCCTAATATCCCTCTTTTGACCCCTCTGAATCTCTTTTGGAGAGTTTCAAAGCATACCAAATGACTGCATGTCATTTTTAAGACTGTAGATATTTGAAGGAAATATGATAATCTGTTTACGTCCTCTCAGCAAGTGAACTAATTAGAACAATGGGCAGAAAACCAGGAAAACCAGGGTTCAGACCCTGTTGACACCCCTTGCAACCTTGTAAGCCCTTGTAAGCCCTTTGGAGATGGGAGATACCCACCAGATACCTGTGCTCCCAGTAAAAAAATAATCCGAAAACACACAATGTGGAACAAAATATACAAAATCATCAAATAAAACAATACAGCAATCTGTATCAGGCCAGAACCAAAATGGGCCTTGTTTCGGCAAATAATTTGCCTTCCTCAGGGGTCCTTAAAAATAAGGGGGAAAAAAATGATATGGAAAATAATAAAACTGTTTGTAAAAGTGATGGTATTTAAAACTATGGTATTTATAATTAAGAATATAAAAGTCTACACGGTTGCTGTGTGTGAATGTACATGTTTGAACTTGAACGTATTGAAATCACACTGACCTTTATGCGAACCTTCATTTAAATGAGAGGCATCAATACCTTAGTGAACCTAAGGAATAATGGACACATCCTTATGATACAAGATTAAGAAACCAAATTAGAGAAGCAGACCACGGCATAGAAGAAGAGACCCAATGTAATTGTTAAAAATGATTGACTCACCGTTATGACGTGTGTCGCAAATGCTAAGCTTGCTAAGACAGCAGCATTGGTGTCGTCTGAAACAGAAAGCCGTGGTTGTGAAATATGGTGAACGAATGAAACCTCATAGACCCCCCCAGCTACGGAAAGATGTGAGACAATGCTGTTGAAAATGCAAATGGATGAAATACAAATAACCGTGAGGGGTGTCAGTAAAAAAAAACCATATAGGCTATATAACAGTTTTCTGCTACCCCTAGTATCGGGTCACTGAGCCTAATTATTTCCTCCTTTCTCTTTAGATGGCTTTTACAGGGGGGATAAGTTGATCAGCTTGAAAGAGATAGCCAACGAGGCACTGCAGAAGTGTAAAGAGAAGTAAGTTCAAATGGTAGAGATGCGAGCTGGTCTTGGCTGTCATGTTGAAGTCTTTTTGCTGGTATGATCCTCACTTGGGGAAAGAAGGATGAAGATCATTGCTCTTGGTCAACATGAATAAACACATTGCCGATGAAAGAATGTCAAATCTGTAGAATTTTTAATCAGCATAGCATAAGATTAGAGACAGGGACAAATTTTCCCCATCCCCGCAGGAATTCAATTTCCCTGTTCCCCGAGTTTTGTCGCTGACCCTGCCCCGCTCCTGTAAGCTCTGCCTTAACCGCACAAGCCTTGAACACTTGTGATTTTAAAGTGTTTGAGGCTTGTGTAAATGAAGATAGAGCTTGCAGGAATGGGGAAGGGACGGGAAAATGAGTTTCCGTGGAGATGGAAAAATTTGTCCTGGTGTCATTCTGTATATAGCATGACACTTACTGTTTCTTGTGTGTGCTTTTGTCATGTCATATGAAGCATAGAACATCTCTTGTCTCTAGAAGATACATAGACCAGTGGTTCTTAAACTTGTTCTGGGGGACCCCCTGCCAGTTGGATTTTCAAGATATTTTTTTAAATTCTTTATTATTTTCAATCTTGCATCAAGTGTACAAATAACAAAGCATTAAAATTGAATACATCACTTGACATTCATTCTAATTTATGTCATATTTACAAAATGGAAAGAGCAATTGCTATACAACAAGGGAATTATAATAAATTTAATAAAATCTGGGAGCCATTAACATCTTATTGCAATGAATAGACACCATTTTCTATTGAAAAGTACACTTTATTAATGTAGGGGGAGGGGGAGGTTTAAATATTATTTTCAAGATATTCCTAATGAATAATGAACCTTGGGTTCTACATCTCCAACCCTGTATGTCATGTCTGTCTGTCCAAGTAATATTGAAAGCTCTTCCAAAGGGGACCGTCTATTAAATGTCAAAATGTACAGTGCTGTGTAGGCCTTTCAGCGCTCTATAAGTGATAAATAGTAGTAGTAGCTTTGCATATAATAGAGGTGACAGGCATGGAAATCTGCCTCAAGCATATTCATTAAGGATATCTTGAAAACCTGACTGTCTGGGGGGTCCCCCCAGGACAGGTTTAAGAACCACTGACGTAGACCATTAATCCTGTGCTTGTTTTCCCTAAATGGACTCCATCTTGGGAAACTTATGTCATCCACTCTAGGATCCTGACTTTTTAATATATAAATAAATTAATATGTACGAGTATATTAATATAAATAATATGCACATACATACATAAATAATCCTCCCCTTTTACTAAACTGCGGTAAAGGTGGAGGAGTGTGTGGTGCAGTGGTTGAAGCTATAGCCTCAGCACCCTGGGATTGTGGGTTCAAACCCCACACTGCTCCTTGTGACCTGGGCAAGTCACTTAATCCTCCATAGCCCCAGGTACGTTAGATAGATTGTGAGCCCTCCGGGACAGATAGGGAAAATGCTTGAGTACCTGATTGTAAAACCGCTTAGATAACCTTGATAGGCGGTATATAAAATCCTAATAAAACTTGAAACTACTGCAGCCTAGAGCGCTAAATGCTCCAACACTTCTCCAATGCTCATAGAATTTCTATGAGCATCGGAACATTTAGTGCTCCAGACCGCGGTAGAAAAGGGTAAAAGGGAGGTGGGGGTAAATTTGTTTTGTTTATTTTATTTGACATACTGCTAGATGATCTTAGAAAAAATCTTCAAGGCAGTTCACATAGTTTAAAAAAATAATTGAGTTTTTGTTCTATGTCATGTACTTGTATTTTGAATAAAAATGAAATTGTTTGTTTGAAATGCAAAGATATAAATGGGTAACAGTGATACAGAAATTTGAAATGTTTTGTAGGTAAAACATCAACATGATATCGTGTCAGTATATTTGGTTTTTAATTTTAAGGGGTTTTCCTGTGAAGAGGTGCATTGTGGTGAAACACTTGGGCAGAGACGAGCTTAAAGTCAAGGAAGATTATAGCACATCTCCGCCTACCAAGAGAATGTACCTAGATATGCAGGTATGGACTGAAAGAAAACACAGAGCAAGGGGCAAGGAGTTAAAATGAAAGTGAATCCTCTTGAGCAGAATACTCCACAAATCTTGGGATCTAACCTGAAGTTTTGACGTTTTATTCTCTCCTTGGAGGAGTAAACCTATAATGGCAGCAGGCCGTAAAAGAGACCCTATCTGGGAATATTTTAATGGAGTTCCTCTACCTATGAGTAAGACACGATTTAAATCAAGTTTCACTGACCAGTGATTTAAATTGCAATTTAAATCAAATCCACTCTGTTTTCCTTGTTCTGCTATGTTTCTTCTGATGTTGACCTTATCTGCTTTGTATGGATCAATATTTTATCATGTAATCAGTGAGGGATTTTTTTTTTCAAGCACTGGATCAGGTCTTTTAAATATTTTGCACTGCTTTCTCAGAAGTGGCTGTGCTGATTACAACAAAGGCCCCTGCAATACAAATAGCCATCAGTATTCAGCCTTTTTGCTGTCCTAACAGCTTAGCTAAATGGATAGTGGCTGATATTACAGATTGCTCCTGCACTAAACCATATGGAAAGCTGTTAGAATTCTCAGCGGCACTATATAATATTCATAAGGCCATCATAGTGATGTACATAACATGGCTGCATAAACATTTACATATGATAGATGAGAGGGTTGGGGAAGAGTAAAGAAAGAATTAAAACTTGATTGTTTAGAACAGTATCGCAAACTGTGTGCCTCCTGAGATTTCAGGTGTGCCGCGATACACTGGCGAGGAGAGTCGTCCACGCCAACTGACTGCCTACATGACGTTCCTCTCGCGGTGAGAGGCATGTCCTATAGGAACTCAGCTGGCGCAGATGACTCTCCTTCTGGCCGGTGTCTCCTCCTCTCCCCACACCTCCTGGATCCCTCCACCGAAGCAGGTCGTGCAAGCGCAGACCTCAACACGATGACGTCACGCATGCACGTGACATTATCGCATCAACGTATGCATACTTCTGGGTGCCTTCTGGCCAGGGCACTGGATTTAGTGTGCCACCGGCCGGAAAGTTTGCGAGATACTGGTTTAGAAAGACAAAATATATTGGACCATTGTACGACTTCTTGACTGTTTGTTGTTTTCCAATGAAAAAGATTTAACATAAAACATTTAATAATTCAACAAATTAGACTAATGTCTAAATCCGGTAAAATACAGAAAGGGAAGCAGCATAAGTACTCTTAAATAGTCTTTAGGTTTTAATTTTTTAAAAAGCCTCACATGTAGGTCTTGCCCATATTTCTGTGTCTTTCAGTATGTCCATGTTCAAAGCATTGTATCGAGTCAGAGGCGTGATGGTTTACAGCAGGTCCTACTAGGTTGCCAAGGGCAGTTGAGGGACATTGGCAGGGTGCTATTGGAAGGTCAGCATTTCATGGCTAGCAAACAGGCATTAATAGAGGAAGCCGTAATGGGAAAGGGAAACTTTGGAGCTCTCAGAAAAGACCACTGGGTGCATAAGTAGAAATAATGACTTTGAACAAGTAATTTAGACCTTGCACTGGAATACTGTAGTAAGTAACCTGGTCTGTCTGAAGCTTGCCCACCTCAGAGTGACTAAAATGAATGTGCAGGTGCTGTTGGGTTGTTCAATACCGGTATCTCCTGCGGGATTTCTTCTTGATAAATTTGAGGCTTTTCGTTTGATGGCCAAATCGGGTTAGTTATTTGTTCGTAAAGCTGGGCTCTTGGCTAAAAAGACCATTTTGGGGGAATGGACCTCAGCTCACCCACCATCTTATTGGGCGTGGAGTAATCGCTTACACGCCCTTATGATTCTCGAGAAATGTAAGGTGCCGGGGTTCCTTTCGCCAATCTCAGTTTTTCCTTCAAACTTGGAGCTTCTGTATTGATTTTTTGTCTCACCGGGCTCATAGCTCTATATACTTAACACTTTGAAGATTTAACTTCCCCATGTTTGGGTTTTTTTTCTTATTGGCAAGCTGGGAGGGTTTCCTAGACGATTGGGTTGATTACCCCAAGCTAACATAAACCTCCCCCCCCCTTTTTTTTTTCTCTCTCTTTTTTTCTTTCTTCTCTTCTCTTTTCTTTTCTTTCCTTTCTTTCTTCTCCTTCCAAGTCTTCTAGGGTTTGGGGCTGGGTGATCAGATGGGGTAATTTAATTTTTTTTTTCATTTTGCTGCAGTTTGCTTGTTTGGTTGACAGCCGGAGGATCCTAAGTGGTTGTGCATTTGTTCCTTTTTCTTTCTAGGCCTGTCAGACACAAAGGCCTTGGGATATTGGTTGGTTCCTTTCTACTGATACTATTTGGGGTTGTTGGGGGAATGGGGTGAAGTAAATGCTGCTTTGTTTACCTCATTGGAATAACTACGAGATGGCATTGTATCTTCCAAAACAGACAATATTGTTTATTGTTAGTATAAAGACTTACAAAATTACAACAGCAAAGGCATAGCAGAAAGAAATATATTGTCAGTTCAGAATAAGCAATGGAGAGTAGAACTTGCACTCATATGCTTAGCAGGGGGCTAGCAGTTCCCCATAGCATAAGTAAGTGAATCTCTCTGGCTCTACCGGTGATGCACGTGTTTTTTTATACAGAGAAATTCTTCCTTTGTTTCAAAAAGCACATCCCAAAACTCTGGTCATGTACTTCCCTATTGGTACAAAAATGTATACCTAACTATTCCTCCCCCCAGTCCACGCCTCTCTCACTTCCCCCCCCCCAGGAGGGGGGCCCGAGCAGAAACAGAATTCTTCGTGAAATTTCTTCCTCCAGCTCTGAGATCTTTATCACTTTGCAGATGCTAATTTGTGGCTTTACATCGCTGTACATCTTCAGGATGGCGTCCTTGTATGCTGAAAGTTGGCAAGGGTGACCTTTCAACACCCCAGCTGTGCTTGGTTCCCATAACTTGCTTCAGAGACAGGCAGCAAATGTTTTGGTACCAAGTTCTCTCATCTCTCTACACCCACTTCGTCCTGCAGGGATCCTTGCTCGTTATAAATGTTTTATGGCTTTCCAGGGTGCCTGGCATATGTGAAGTCATACAGCACTGATAACAGTTCAGCAGAACCTTGGAGAAATATTCTCCCAGCAGGGAATGGAGACAGGAACTTTGCAGCACAAAGGCCAGCTAGGTTAGCATTTCAAAGGATACATGTGTTCACAGACAGCAAGGTACAGGTTGAGCCAGGCTATGGGAAAATATATGTTAAAAATGTCTGTAGTGTCCAGCATACTCAAGTGAGGCCAGTATATCCAGGTTATCCATCTCAGGGGGTATCATGTACTTTTGAAGATGATCCCAATTTTCGGTGTTCACAGCCTTGTCCAATTTCTTTGTTTACTTGTTATTTCTGGTTGTATTCATTTTCATCAATAAAAAAGATTTACACTAAAATGAATGTGCAGGGTTCACAACATGTATATTTTAACTTTAAAAAGATGTATTCCCTTTGATGCAGTTAGGTCAAGATAGCAAAATACAGCATATACTTTGTATTTTGAAAACTATGCATGCAACCTTGTCTCTAGGTGCTTTTTAACATGCTTACTTTACACTGGCTAATAATCAAAGCTAGTTACAAGATATATGTGATGATAGAACTGCAGACTGACTATGGAGGCTACTTAAAATTGCCTCATTGGAGGGAAATTTTCAAATTCATTTGCCCAGATAAATAGGTTGTCTGAAAATTGCTCTTTAAATCTAGCTAAAATTAGACATAGAGTAGTTATGCATTTTTAGCAAGACCGAGGAGAGGCATTCTTGGAGGGTGTGTGTGTGTGTGCTAGTAAGGAGTGGAATAGGATTGGAAAATAACATGCTTGCATTGATTGTATTTTTAGATGTTCACATGTTTTTCCTTAGAAATTTTGTATCCGTGGATAGTTTTCAAAAATTGGATTTTGAAAATTAAGTATAAAGGATTTGCACACAGTTCAAAAATTGCCTCTCTATATCCTCTATATAAAGAGATTATTGAAATGCACATATGGTTCTCAGAGCACCTCAAACTGTTTGCCACAACCCTGACTAAAACACCAGTTTTCTAAGCAGACACCATCTTTGTGGATTTTTGACAGGAAGTAAAGAAAGAGCAAGCAAGGAAACTTCATCCTCAGGTATTTACCTCCCAGCTGTTGCTTGTCTCACTTTTTTTAACATGCGACATTCTAACCCAAAAAGCGCCACTCTGTCTCCTTGTCAGCGCGTGTGTTAACACCAGTTCTGGTTGCATGGTGGTGGTAGCAGAGCTCAGTATTGCACTGTGATGCTAAAAGGCTGTCTGTTGTCTTTTTTTTCCTCTTCGTGTCATTGTATAGATTTTTTTTAATGTATGTCCAATTTTAAAAAGTTGTATTTGCATTGGAAGCAGTTACTGAGAGGAATTTCTCACAGTGGAGGTAGTGAGAGATGCAATTTGGTATAATCGGAGCAGAAGTACAGGTCTCCCCTCATATTCACAGGGGTTAGGGGGCACAGCTCCCTAACGAATATTTAAAAAATCGTGAATAACTTTAGGGCCCCCATCCTGACTTCTTCCCACCTCCTAGAGCCCTCCACAGCTTACCTTTAAAGCCCTAGTGGACTATTAGTGAAGCGGGGCAGGAGCAATCTTCCTACGCTCCTGCTCCATACAGATCTATAAAAAATGGCTGTTTCAGGTTCCCGTATCGGTCTTCTGAGACCACTGGAACTTGAGGCAGCCATTTTTGATAGTGGATCTGCAAAGGGCAGGAGTGTAGGAAGACCGCTCCTGACCCACTTCACCGCTAGACCACCAGGGCTTTAAAAGTAAGCTGTGGAGGGGTCCGAGAGGCAGGAGAGAGGTGGGATGATAGAGATGTGTGAATAACCTAATCCGTGAATCCTAAACCCAAGAATATGGAGGGGGGAGTGTACTAATCTGCACTCTGGTAATGATTATAGCCAGGGCACTTCATATGCCTGTTTTTTCTCAGTGGAAGTTGTATAACAACTTTGCTTTTCCCTTTTTTGTAAAATCATTCACTGGAAGTTGTAAGTTGGTAGCTGAAGTGCTATATAATTATAAACAAATTTTGTTAGAGGACCGCAAATACAAGCTTGCTCAGTCTAGGGTGAAAAACTTTCAGGGAATATGAAATTTCAAGTCTGGATTTATAAAGCTGCAGGTAGGAAGGTTAAGAAGAAACATGAGTGGTCGTAGCTGCCTGGAATAGATGGTTAGCAGATGTGATGGCAACTAAGAAGAAATGATGAAGGACTTGAGGGTCAAAGACTGCAGAGGTTAGCAGTGTTGGTATAACAGGTTTCTATAAAGGCAATGGTAGCCTGTGGAAGAGAGTAGTCCTGGATACCTGAACACACAGATAGCCAAGAGGACTGGGGTCCCTTGTTTGCTGAAATTTGATTATAGACTCTTGAGTCCAGACTAAGTTATACTTTGCTACTAACAAAATGGTAAATTTTGTCAAGCTAAGCTGCTGTTCATTGCCTTAGGTGCATCTCTTCATAAAGGCAGTTGTTAAATCCTGATAAATAATTTTTTTTACAAATAGTGCATATCGCTTATAAAAATATGATGGACCTCTCTAGACTAAAGACCTGTAAGTTGGCTGGATAATTCAGACAAAGGCGGCATTAGTTTTGCTGGTACTTGGGATTATTATAAAACTTGCTGAACAGCAAAGGTTGTGCCATTGTCAAGTTACCACCCTTAAGGTGTTTTATGGGGTTTGGAGGGGGGGGCTGAACCCTGTGTGTGAGTACTTGGGCTGCAAAATGCTTCTGTCCAGAGGTTGTACTGGGCAGACAGAGGCCCAGAACAGGAACTATGCAGTTATCTGGAGTCAAGTGTCTGGCGTTGGAGCTTGACTGGAAACTGGAGTCTTTAGGTCACAAGGCAAACCCAAACTTTTGGGCCAGGAGCTGGAGTCAGCAAGTAGGTTGGAGGAGGGGCTAGAAATGACAGGAACAGCAAATTTGGAGCGGGTGTCACAAAGAAGTTTATGAGCATAAGCGACAGCTACAGAAGAAAAGAATAGCACTATAATGAAACAGGGTCTCCTCTTAAGAACTACATACCAGTGGTAAAATTCAAATCATAGTGGGGTAGATAAAGCGATTTTAAAATGAGCAGAAAGGCCAACCAGGCCTACTCCTATTCTTCCCACCTTCATAGGGCCCACCTGGACATGTTCTGGGGGTCTGAGGGGTAGGAATGAAGCTGACTTGCTCCTTCTCTTGGCAGCTGGCTTCTTAAAATGGCTCCTGTGACCTCTAGTGGCAGCATTGCAGTACTGCCATGGGCAAGAGTGAATGGGCATTGCTCCTGCACTTGGATCCCACTGGACCACCAGAATGTGTCAAGATAGGTATAGGGAGGTCTATAGGGATGGGAAGTGTGAGGGTTGTCCTGGTTGGCCCTTCTAACCCTCAGAGGGGAGGGAGGGTGGTGCTGTGAATATCTACTGAAATGTCTGTCATCTTCCTCTTTAATTTTTAATTCTAAGCTGTTGATTCAAAATATTCTTGGGCATAAATGGTCTGTCTCCCTTACTCAGTTAAGCACATAAGGAATGCTGTGCCCCTAGAATATGGCCAGACCATCAGAATACTAGGGTGAAACAGTCTCCATCTGTCTGACTGAACCCAGCGGAACCCGTCTCTGTGCTGGAGTTGGGGAATAGAGAATGACACGGGGACAAATCTTCCGTCCCCACGAGTTCTTTTCCTGTCCCTTTCTAATTCCTGTAAGCTCCATTCCTGTAAGCTCTAATTCCTGTAAGCTCCATAAGTGTGCGAGGCTTGTGCAGTTAAGGCAGAGCTTACAGGAATGGGGCAGGGACAGCGACAGAGCTCGCGAGGAAATTGAGCTCCTGCGGGGACAGGGAAAAATGTGTCCCCTTGTCATTCTCCACTGGGAGGAGGACACGATCTGGACAGCAGTGGTGATTTTCCAGCAGGTCCAGCCAGGTTGCTGACTCTGACCCTTTTGGAACCTCAACAAATTCACTTTTCATGAATTTGCCATAAATTAAGGCTCAGTAGAATAGGAAAAGGGGTTTTCTGGCTGCCAGTTCAATGATGATAGAAGCCAGAAAGTGCAGATGCCCAGGCTGTCTAGTGAATCTTGTCTCGACATCTGCTGAAGGAGGAGGCTTCCAGTGTTAAAGCAGCTGTCCACCCAATCCCTCATGTAGAAGAAGGGAGGTCTAGGTGGCAAGGGAGGGGGCACAGAAGGTAGACATCCCCCCAAATCACCTCTGCTGGATATCCTCATTTATAGGCCTGTGGAAACAGGAAATTAAGCTTTTTCCAGTCTCTTATAAATAGCACTTCATTCTGAAGGTAGTCCTCATCTGCTGAGAGAAAATCCATTTCTTATTAGCCTTTGTCTGGGGGCTGGAAGGAAAATATGGACGGAGTGAGGGAGAGGCAGAAAATGCAACACGCAGCTGACCACAAGTGTACAGTGGTAACTCTAATGGGGTTGCAATTAAATGTGTTTCAGTCATGCACCTGCTCCTCCCCTTGTTAATACAGGCCTGAGTGGGGTTATAAAGGACATCGACCCTGCTGTGATGGTCCTCAAAGTATCATGAGCATTGGTTGTATCAGATGACTATCCTTGACATTCTGTTTGTCTGTTTAGATTGTAAGCTCTTTCAAGCAGGGACTATCTTCTTTGACTCTATACAGTGCTGCGTACGTCTGGTAGCGCTATAGAAATAATTCATAGTAGTAGTAATAGGGTGAAGAGTTTCAGTCTTTGGGAAGCAGAGCTGAGGTTGTGATGTCATAATGCTTCATTCCACCAATAACAGCCAACCTCATCAGTGATGACACAATGGCTTGATAGACCTGTACTCCAACCCAGCCAGCAGATTAACCTCAGCCCTTAACTGTATCCATGACATCCTGTTTGTCTGTCTTTCGAGCAGGGACTGTCTTCTTTATGACTCTGTACAGCGCTGTGTATGTCTGGTAACATAGTAACATAGTAGATGATGGCAGATAAAGACCCAAATGGTCCATCCAGTCTGCCCAACCTGATTCAATTTAATTTTTTCTTATTAGCTATTTCTGGGCAAGAATCCAAAGCTCTACCTGGTACTGTGCTTGGGTTCCAACTGCCAAAATCTCCATTAAAACCTACTCCAGCCCATCTACAACCTCCCAGCCATTGAAGTCCTCCCTAGCCCATCCTCCCCCAAACGGCCATATATAGACACAGACCATGCAAGTCTGCCCAGTACTGGCCTTAGTTCAATATTTATTATTATATTCTGATTCTAGATCCTCTGTGTTCATCCCACGCTTCTTTGAACTACGTCACCGTTTTCCTCTCCACCACCTCTTTCGGGAGCGCATCCAAGGCATCCACCACCCTCTTCATAAAGTAGAATTTCCTAACATTGCTCTTGGCGCTTGGAATTCTCTTCCGGAGGATGTTGTGGCGGAGACTACTCTTCTGGGTTTCAAGCACAAGTTGGATATACACCTTCTTGCAAATCATATTGGGGGATACGGTAATTTCAGGTCTCCAAAATGGAGAACCTAAATGGGTCGCCGCGTGAGCGGATCGCCGGACTTGATGGACCTCGGTCTGATCCGGTGAAGGCATTTCTTATGTTCTTATGTCCTTTGGTTTTACCATTTTCCTTTCTCTGGAAAAGATTTTGTTCTACGTTAATACCCTTCAAGTATTTGAATGTGTAGCACTATAGAAATAATTCATAGTAGTAGTGTGAAGAGTTTTAGACATTGGGAAGCAGAGCTGAGATTGCGATGTCATAATGCCTCAGTCCACCATTGCCTAAGAGCCAACCTCATCAGTGATGTCACAATGGCTTAATTGTCCTATACTTGGCTTTCATAAAAATTGCCTTATTGGGACAGACTGAAGGTCCATCAAGCCTAGTATGCTGTTTCCAACAGTGGTCAACCCAGGTCCCAAGTACCTAAGTTAGAGTCCAAGTAGTAAAACAGATTTTATGCTGCTTATCCTAGGAATAAGCAATGGATTTCCCCAAGCCATCTCAATAATGCCCTATGGACGTCTCTTTTAGGAAATTATCCAAACCTTTTTTAAACCCTGCTAAATTAACTAATTTCATCACATTCTCTGGCAACGAATTCTGGAGTTTAATTACATGATGTGTGAAGAAATATTTTCTCAGATTTGTTTTAAATCTACTACTTAGTAACTTCATTGCATGCCCCCTAGTCCTAGTATTTTTGGAAATAGTGAACAAGCAATTCACCACTGATTGTTTTAGGCATGTTATGGGGTCTGGCATGGTCTGGAACATTGTGAGTATTTGACAGTGGTTTTTTTTGAGTTTACGCAATACTTGGTCCTTTCCAGCTTTTGCTTCAGATTAGGTTGATGTAAGAAGGTATCAACAGTGGAACAAAGAATTTTTTTTTCCAGTGACACAACCTCCAGAAGTGGATGTATTTCTCTAGTTTTAGCCTGCTCTGGGCTATAGATTAGCAGTAATCAGATTCATTTCTACTGGAAAATAAGTTGCTCAAATATTTTCCTGTTTTTAGCCACATCGCATCAACCAGTCAAGAATCTGTGAACTTAAAAAAAAAAAATAATTTTAAAGAATCTCTGAAGTTCCAGTGTTTTTCTCTCCTAATATACCCCCTCTTTTATGTACGCGTGGCGTGGGTTTTAGTGGCGGTAACTGCTCCGACGCTCGTAGGAATTCTATGAGCATCAGAGCATTTACCTCAGCTGCCGGCGCTAAAGTCCACGCTATGCGTTCGCAAAAGAGGGGGCTAGAGTCTTCTCTAATAATGTCATTTTGTCTTCCAGTAAGATCCATGATGGATTGTTCTCTAGTGTCATTGTTTCTCTCCAAATTCCCGCTATCACAGCGTATTCTTTGTTTTTGCAGACCATGTGGGATTCAGACGTTGACGTCTGGTGGCACGACCTGATGAGAGATGCCAGTAAGGAATGTGATCCTGAATGGTGCGACTCTGAGGATGAACTCTTCATTTTGTACACTAGTGGCTCAACCGGTAAACCCAAGGTACAAGGCTTCAGCATCTGTTGCATGCTTGGGGGTTCCACGTAGAGAATGACAAGGGGACAAATTTTTCCCTGTCCCCTATAAGCTCTGCCTTAACCACACAAGCCTCTAACACTTATTATTTTAAAGTATTTGAGGCTTGTGCAGATGAGGACAGAGTTCGCAGGAATGGGGTAGGGGCAGGAAAAGAACTTGTGGGGACGGGAAAATGAGTTCCTGCGGGGACGAGAAAAAAATGTCATTCTCTAATTCCACATTAAAAAAAAAAAGTTGACTAAAGCATAGCATGTCATAATGGAAACTGGGCAGCATAAAATGCCACAGCGAGTAAGCAAGATGTAGTCAGTCCAATTTAATTCTTGGCTTTCTCCTCCATGCCTTCAAGAGTAGGCATCCTCTGTGTGTATCCCATGCTTTCCTGAGCTCCTTTACCGTTTGTCTCCAGCACCACTACTGGAATGCAATTCCATGCATCAGCCATCTTTCCAGTGAAGAAATATTTTCTACTCCACAGTTCTTATATCCCCTCTTGCTCTCAAAGCATCATATGCTGACCTCTTGTTCTAGATCAAGTTTCAAGTTTATTTTAGATTTACTATCGCTTCAGGGCAGCTTACAGTCTAACACACAATAGTTTAGAGAGAGAGAGAAACTTAAAAATGGACAGACACAACAAAAAGGAAGAATAAGAGGGGCAAGCTACGATACTGATAGAAAAAGAGGGGTGGGGTAATACACCAGAGTGTGCTGCGCTGCCATCCAGGCCCAACTCTGCTGAGAAATATAAAGGGATTAATAAAAAACATCTTGAAATTGGGTTCTAGCTCAATTTTGAATTTATGCAAACATAGGTTTAGTGGTAGGGAGTTTCATAATTGTGAGCCCTGAATGGCAAAACAGAACTGTATATAACTTCACAATAGCTAGGGACTACTAACTGATTTTGGTGAGCTGATCTGAGAGATCATGATGATTTACAGACCTGTCCTGGGCGATTCCCAGCCAGTTGGTTTCTCCGAATTTCTGCAAGAAATATGCCACGAAGGTAAAATTTTATGCAGTGGGCTGTCTCGTGCAAATCCATTGCAGATATCCTGCAATGGATTTGGCATGTCACAGGCATAACAAGCAGGCAGCTTTTGAGTTGCTGGAAATAGTCCTAGCAGCTGTGCTCAAATGAGCCTCGGATAACTGAGAACATTTAGAAGTGCAGCTATGAGGACTGTTTGGCTTTGTTTTCCTCTGTTCTGGCTTCTCAAGGTCACTGGCTGGTCCAATGACTTTTATCACGTGCCAAATTCCCAGGTTGGCTCTGGTTCATGTCTTTATCAGGGTTTTGCTCTGAAATGTTTTGGGAGGTTTTTCTCCAGTGTGAGCAGTGAAATTTAGTAGAGCAAACTATAAGTGTTAGAAAGCATGATTTGTTTGTGAACCAAGAAGCAGAAACTTGTATTTAAAAAAAATTCCCTTCATAAGTATACACTAGAATAGATGACATGTACATCGCATACACAAGATTCTATCAGTTATGAGCGTCTATGTGCATAAGGATACAACCGCCCAGACAAGCATCATTCTTTGACGTGATTGGTCCTTAAAAACTAATGACAAGTAATTTTATTTTTATATTTTATGCAGTAGTTACCCTAATTTAAGCAGCAAAGCAATCTAGGATTTGTTACTGTTTGGCTCTTCTTATCTTTGCAAACTTGGGTTTTCAGTTCTGACAGAAATTAAATCAAAAAAAAGGAGAATAGCTGCAGATGGTGGATGATACAAACAATTTGAGTTAGTTAGGTTTCCTCTTCAAAACCTAATGTGATATAATGTATATTTAATACTGAGTTTTAAATATGATTAGACCAACGTTCTATATGCTTCAGGACAAAGACTTTCCAGAGAAAGGAAAATGGTAAAACCAGGGGGCATAATTTGAGGTTGAGGGATGGTAGACTCAAGAGTAATGTTAGGAAATTTCTTCTTTATGGAGAGGGTGGTTGATGTATAGAATGCACTCCCGAGGGAGAGGAAAACGGTGACAGAGTTCAAAAAAACGTGGGATGAACTCAGAGGATCTTGAATCTGAAAATAATGGGTATATATTGAAGGAACTAAGGCTAGTACTGGGCAGACTTGCACAGTCTGTGTCCTATATATGGCCATTCAGTTGAGGACGGGCTGGGAAGGGCTTCAATGGCTGAGATGGTTTAGATGGACTGGAGTGGGTTTGATGGAGACTCCAGTAGATAGAACCTAAGCACACTACCGGACAGAATTCTGGGTTTCTGGTCCAGAAATATTTAAGAAAAGGGATCATTTAAATTATTAATTTATAGAACATGTATGGTTGGGCAGACTAGATGGACCATTCAGGTCTTTATCTACTGTCATTTAGTTTGTTTACTATGGAGATGGTGTGCTTAGGTCTGGGAAGCAAGACAGCTGTCGCCACTATGGGGCCTTTGACCCTGCCCTTAGGGGGAACCTCATGACAGATGTTTTGCCAAGGATTCCATTTAATGAAGATGGTGGGATTATATAAGAATACAAGATGAGCTATGCCGAGTCAGATGAAAGTCCTTCGAGCCCAACATCCTGTGTCCAAGGTCCTTAGTACCTGAAAATCTCAATGAGTAGATCAAACTTCTCATAGCTCATTTCGAGGGATTGGTGATGGCTTTCTGATGTCCTACATGGCTAGTAATTATTAATGGAATAAATGGGAGTAAAAAGTATGTATAGACGAGTTAGAACTGTAGGGTCTCTCTGAATGTTAAGCACAGTCTATAAGTAATTCTTTTTGCTTTCTTGTAGGGTGTTGTGCATACCGTGGGTGGATACATGATCTTTACAGCAGCTACATTTAAATATGTTTTTGACTACCATCCTGAAGATGTGTACTGGTGCACTGCTGATATTGGATGGATAACTGGACACTCCTATGTCACATATGGACCATTGGCCAACGGGGCAACGAGTGTCTTAGTAAGTCTGAGAGACTGTCCTGATCTCAACGCCTTTCTTAAGTAGTACAAGACGTGTCTTAATGCTTCTTGTTCCAAATTAGCAATACCCTCAGAAGTAAAATCCTGAAATCCAGGTGTTATCGCTGCTGAAAATGCCCAGTTAGAGCAAAAAAATAAGCTGGAAATGTTGAAGGTGTTCAGGGGGCATGACCCCTTGAGTTACGATATTTGTAACTTAAGTGGCCAGGCTTAGCGGGAAGGCTTCATAAAATGCAGGCATATTTGCCTGCTATGCCATGGCTGTTTAAGTCTGAATATCACCATAATAGGCCATTCACTAGCTGGCATTGAATATTTGCTGCTGGTCGCTGGAGAAATGGCCTAGCGTTATCTGGATAGAACGTTGGCCACAGGCAGTCAAAGTGCTGCCCACCATCAACTTACTTTTGGGACTAACCAGACACTTTTTCAGTTGTGATAACACTTCCAGGAAAATGTTGGCTCTTATTGTGGATTTCTCATTTTTCAGGACCTCTGAACGGTTTTTAATTTCAATTGTTCATTTTTCAGTTTGAAGGTCTTCCCATCTATCCTGATGTCAGCCGCATGTGGCAAATCATTGACAAGTATCAAGTGACCAAGTTTTACACTGCACCAACAGCAATCCGGTTACTGATGAAGTTTGGAGAGGAACCAGTTAGAAAGTAAGTGAGGTTGCACTCTGCTAAGGAGCATACTCTTATAAAATGGTGCATGGTCTTCATCATAAGGCGTATGGGGACAGACTTAAAAGATCTCAATCTGTATACTTTGTTTTAAGTTTTTTATTGATTTTTCATATAACAACAAGTGTCATAAATTTTCATACAATTATTTTAACAATACACTTGATATTTCTATAATGTATTTTATATAAAACATATCTTATATAATGGTTACTGCAGATGAGCCATTTGGCCTTTATCCGCCATCATGTTTCTATGTTTTTATAACCATAAAGCTCTATGACATCACAATGCAGGTGTAAAGAGCCTTAGCCTATAGGAAGAGGAGATGCAAATGTTAAGATCCTTAGCCAATAGGGAGAGGAGGAGATAATGGTTACTGTGGATGGGTCATTTGGTCTTTATCTGTCATCAAGTTTCTATGTTTCTATCCATTATCCCAGACTGTGTCTTTTGACAAAAAAAAAAAATAATCTTGATGGGGCTTGAAACATTTAGGCCTCCTTTTGCTGAATGGCTTGCGCTGCTCCCAACGCTCATAGAGTTTCTTGGAGCGTTGAGAGCAGCGTGACTCTCTCCACTAAAAACTGCTAGCACAGTTTAACAGAATTAGAAGACAGGCTTTCAAAAAAATTTGCTAAGAAGCATGGACACTGACAGCAGATGATTGATTGATTGATTTAACAGACTCATATCCTGCCTACCAACCTAGGTGGGTTACAAAAGTACATACATAAAACACAAAATCAATTATAATTAAATACAATATTGCTTCTTACATCTACTGCTCCCTCAATGCTTCTTGTCTTATTTTAAAAAAAAAAAAAGCTTCCATAAATAGGGATGTTTTTAAAAAGTTATTCATCATGCTGAACTGTCCAATCAGATGATCACCATCAAGTCTGTTTAGTTTTATTCCAGGCATATTACAGTAGACTTCAGTTTAATCCTAGGCTTCCTTTTTGCAACTAAGGATCACGGGTACATATTTCATGCTCTCTTGAATTCACAAATTTGTCTTTGCCACCTTCTCTGAGTGACCAATCCATGCAGTTGCCACCCTTGCCATGATTTTCTTACCTGGACTGCTCTTCAGAAGGAGGTGGTGAAGAGCCAAGAGGAAGATGACAAAGCACTAGGCGACACCTGCCCAGAGCAGTGGCATAAGAGCGTCTCATTTTCTCCAGAAATGGATGTCGAATGACACAAAACAACAAAAACCCCAAAGTGGAACGCAACAAATATCTCTGGGACACCTGAGGAAGATTTTTTAATTGAAACACTGACCGTGTTGGGTTCCTGTTTCTTCAGAGCAAAGGTGGATTTTTATACCACTAATATCCTAAATGGTTTTACATTCCGGTACTTTATCATGTTTTCCTATCTGTCCCAGACTATCTAGTGTACCTGGGGCAATGGAAGGATTAAGTGACTTGCCCAGGGTCACAAGGAGCAGCGTGGGTTTGAACCCACAACCGCAGGGTGCTGAGGCTGTAGCTTTAACCACTGCACCACACTCTAGTTATTTAGATTGGTCACTGAAAGAAGCAAGCAACTTTTTGATTGACCTTTTGCTTTAACGTCCTCATTTTATTATACAAGAAGCAATGAGATTTTTTGTTTGTTCACACACATTGGATTACTTCCATTATTACTTGCCGATTCTGGCTCTCCTTACAGGTGTAGCAGAGAGTCCTTGTTGGTTCTGGGAACAGTGGGGGAGCCTATCAACCCCGAAGCCTGGCTGTGGTATTATAACGTGGTGGGAAACGGAAGGTGCCCTGTTGTTGACACGTTCTGGCAGACCGAGACTGTGAGTTGAAGCGGAATATTGTTATTTTTTTTTTAATTCTTTATTCATTTTAAATCATACAACAAGTGTACAGAAATACATCCATTATAATTTCAATATAACACTTGAAAATCTTTACCATGTCATCTAGAACAAAAATATATATACCCTCCCTCCCTTCTTAAAATAATTTAAACAAAAGCTCAACATAAAATATACTATTAATAATTAAAAAATATAGTGCAAACTACTGTTACCACCCCCCACCCCCCATTGTGTAGATATAATCTCCCATAGAAAGTGATGTCTACTCATTACAATATTTTTCCAATGGCCCCCAGATCTTTATAAAATTATTATAGGTCCCTTTCTGCATTGCAATTGCTCGTTCCATCTTATAAATATGGCATAACGAGTTCCACCAAAATGTATAATTAAGATTAGAATAATTTTTCCAGTTATTGGTAATATGCTGAATGGCGACCCCTGTCATGATTAACAACAGTTTGTTATTATACGATGAAATTTGACTTTTTTTCCTCATAGCTATACCAAACAGAATGGTGTCATAAGATAACACAACATGGTTTTCTAGAAGACAGTTAACTTGAGTCCAAATTGAGTTCCAAAATAACATAATATAAGGACAATAAAAAATTAAATAATTTTTTAAAAAAAATCTTTATTCATTTTCAAAAATTACAACAAATGTACAATAACCATCCAGAAATATATTAACTAATCACTTGACAATCTTATTTGTATACCTCCAAATATATATATAGAAAAGAATCCCACCCCTCCCACCCATATCTTAATAATTAACAGTTATCTATTATTATCATTCATAATCCCACCCCCCTTCAACAAAAAATTAAATAATAATAATAATAATTTTGTTTTTATATACCGCCAAAGCCATAGTAGTTCAAGGTGGTTTACAACAAGAAGAGCTGGACAGTCAGCGAATGAAAATAACAATGGAGATTTTGGATACAGCGAGAAGAAAAAAATAACAGTGAGGATTTTGGTTACATAAATACACAATGTGGGGAAACAAGAAGATGTGAAAAGGGGTACAGTAGAGGGTTTAAGGGTTCTTGGTTACAAATCAGTTGAACAGGTTTGTTTTAATTAGTTTTCTGAAGTTAAGGTAGGATGAGGAGAGTTTGATGAAGTTGCCTAGCCAGTTGTTTTGTTGACTTGCTTGAAAGGCCTCCAATGTCCTACTTCAAGATTACAGTGCCAGCATCTATTAGATTTAGAGCAATCTAACTTTTGTAAACGAACTGGGGTCCAAAACGCTCTATGCAATAAAAAGAACCAAGTTTGCCTCATAGATGCAGACACTGTACACCTCATATTAAGAGCATATACTGTATGTTCAGAAGCTTTTTATTGTGTTTTGGCACACATTTTGATGTTTTATTTTTCACTATACTTGTGGTCGGGGGCGGGTGTGGTAGGGTTTATATAAATTTGTAGACATTGCTTGGAGTTTCAACAGATTTTATTCTAGTTTGTTGTAGGATAGTTGACTTTTGTGATGTAATAATATTCATATGCAAGTTTAATAACGGCTTTGGGGAGAGGAAAGGGGATAAAATTAGCTGCAATTGGTATGATCAATGTGATCACTGCAGGTTGTGTTAACTTTTTTCTCTTGTTTATTTGTTTATTAATGGCTGGCTGTTTTGTGTTTGATAATATGTCTGATTAAAAAATAATAACATGATCTTCAACATTTTTCATGTTTTCTGCTATGTTATCCCATCCCCTACCCCAATCTTTCTTCCTCCCTCATTTGGCATATGCAACCCCTTAATTTTAGTAACTTTCTCTCTCTCTCACAGAATTGTCAAATCTGTTTCATTTTTCAAATAAGATCTTATTTAAACTCCTAGGAAGGAATAAGCACTTATATAGCTTATGACTTGTTCTTTCCATAGAAGCCAACCTATGTTTGTTTAAAATGTGCTATGCCGCTTTTTCTGTTGGACAAGTCAAGGCACTTCACAATTAAAAAAACAAATTGAGATATCAAAAAAAAGAGAGAACCGGAAATCCATTAAAAATAGCACATACGCACCCAAACAAGAGTGAAATCAGATCTACAGTGTCCAAACTCAGTAAGAATTTTCTGGCTTTTCATCCCGAAGGTGGCTTTAGATCGGCTTCTGAAATGCATCATCTGCAGTGTATTTTCATGATCTTCAGTTATGCTAATTCATTGTTATTTTCCTCAGGGAGGCCATGTGTTAACTCCTCTCCCAGGAGCCACACCCCTGAAGCCTGGATCTGCCGTGAGTTTTACGTTTCTGCATGTTTAGAGAGTCTGCTTGCAATCTTTAGCACCCAGTCTGAGGTTTGCATGTGAGTGCACAGTGAGGCTAGGAAGGAATAAAAGCCTGGTTTTCCCCCTCCCTTTTATTAGTTTTATTATGGTTTTATTTCTAGCACAGGGTTTTTAGACCTAACTATTTGAGGGCTCCTTTTACTAAGCTAATACCCTTATGAGGGTATTTCCCATGTGCTAAGGCCACTTCTTTAGCACTCTCCAGACCAGTAGAGGTTAATCTTTACGAATGGGTATATATCCAATCATGACCAGCAGGTGGAGACTGAAAACAAAACTGTGGGACAGTATATAATATACTCCCTTCTCTATTTACATCAGTCTTCTTTCAGTCTCCAGCAGGTGTTGAGTGATCTGTACCCATCTCCCTTGGTAGGGCTGTTGGAATTTGTTTAGGGGTTTCTAGTCCCTGTTTTTGGCCGGACAGAGCTTGGGCGGGCCCTGTTTGGGGGTCCGTCTGACCTCGGGGGTGTCAAACCCGGTGGGTCTCGAGCGGGGTCCCTCCCCCCACTTCCTCCACCTCCCCACATTTTTTTAGAGGAGCCTCAGCAGTGAGCCTTGCCCCCTAAATCAAGCAAGGCATATTGCTTCGAGAGCCTGTGGAGTCTGTTCTGTAAAAAAAAAAAAAAAATCCTGAGGTAGTGCCGGTCTGCAGGGTTGCTTCCCTGTCAGTTTAATGTTTTTTACTGTATTTTTTCTTCTAACCAGCACTTTGTTTCTAGCTAGGTCGCGTATGGAGCAATTGTGCCCTTCTCCGGGGGAGTGGGACACAATTAGGTCCAGCCGTGAGGCACTCGCGGCCGGACTGAAATCGGTAGTTTGGCCCGGTGAGGTGGTGGAGCTCCGTCGGCAGCGGCTGCAGGCGCCCAGAGCTCCCCGTCGATGGTGCCTCGCGAGACGGCTGGGAGCAGTGGGGAAGCCCGGTCTTCCCCAACCGCCCACAGAGGGATTCCCTGAAGGATTCCCTCTCAGCTGATTTTTTGACAGCTGATGCCGACTTGCCTGTTTTAGCGGCTGGGACTGTTCAGCCTTCTCAGCTGCTACAGGCCATGGAGGGAGCATTTTTGGCGGGAACTTCGCCATTTTCTCTGTCTGGCCCCTCCATTTTGTCTGCAACCTCAGGTGACCTTCCCCCTGTATTGCAAACACAGGGGCAGGTTTCAGCAGGGGCCCATCCTTGGTTTAAACTGAGGTCAACAGGACTCTCAGAATTCCCTTTTATTCGCATGGACACACTGCAGTCTGTCCTTCTGGCGGTTCAGCCGGGGGAGTTCCTGACTTCTCTCGCTCTGGCGGAGGCCTACTTGCCTGTTTCCATTCGGGCTTCTCCTCAGCTCTTTCTTTGCTTTGCGATATTGGGTCTGTGTGCTTCCCTTGGGCCTGGCCACGACTCCCCGGACGTTCGCCAAGTTGATGGTGGTCGTCACGGCGGCATTGCAGTCAGAGGGCATTCTGGTGCACCCCTTCTGGGATGACTGGTTGTTTCGGGCAAAGTCGTTGCAGGAGAGCGCCCGAGTTACGGCTCGGGTGGTTGAGTTTCTCCGGTCACTGGGCTGGGTGGTCAACCTTTCCAAGAGTCGGTTGGTCCCCGCTCAGCATCTGGAGTACCTTGGGGTTCTGTTCGACACCTCCTTGGGGAAGGTCTTCCTTCCAGAGGCCCGGGTAAGCAAATTGCAATCTCAGATTCGCCTTTTTTTGGCGTCCCGGTGTCCTCGGGCGCAGGATTTCCTCCAAGTCTTGGGGTCGATGGCAGCGTTCCTGGATGTTGTGAGGTGGGCGCGGGCCCACATGTGTCTCTTCAGTATGCTCTGCTCCGTAGATGGTCACCCCAGAGGCTCAGTTTGGAGGTCCCTGTCCCTCTGCGAGGCTTGGTGCACTGCAGTCTTCTTTGGTGGCTCCAGACCTCTCATCTGGTCCAGAGGATGAGTCTGGATCTATTGCAGTGGACGGTGCTTCTCACGGATGCCAATCTCCTCGGTTGGGGGGGCTCAGTGTCTAGGTCACTCAGCTCAGGGCACCTGGTCCATGGAGGAGGCGTCCTGGTCGATCAACATGTTGGAGACCAGAGCCGTCCCTCTGGCGCTGTTAGCCTTCCAATCCCTCTTGATGGGCAAGTCGGTCAGAGTCCGGTCTGACAATGTCACAGCGGTGGCTTATGTCAATCGTTGAGCACCAAGAGCGCTCAGGTGACGGAGGAGGCGGCTCGGCTCATGCTTTGAGGCGGAGTCACGCCTTCTGGACCTCTCGGCCTCTCACATGGCCGGGGTGGAGAATGTTCAGGCGAATTTCCTCAGTCACATCTTAGATCACAGAGAGTGGTGTCTCAGCCCTGTGGCTTTTCAGTTGATAATGCAGGCTTGGGGTCAGTCCCTGATGGACTTGACGGCCACGAGTGGCAATGCCGAGGTGTTCCGCTTCTTCAGTCGTCGCAGGGATGGACTGGCCGAGGGTCTGGATGCTCTGGTTCAACCATGGCCAACAGAGGGGCTGTTGTGCATGTTCCCTCCGTGGCCATTAGTGGGCAGAGTTCTTCTCCGCATTGTTCGCCATCCGGGTCTGGTGGTTCTGGTGGCTCCAGATTGGCCTCGGCATCCGTGATACACAGATCTGGTGACACTCTGGTGGCGAATCCTCTTCCTCTGCCTCCCTTGGACGACCTTCTGACGCAGGGTCCCATTCCCATGTTCGACCCGTCTCCCTTCTGTCTTATGGCTTGGCTTTTGAAAGGGATCGCCTTGGTAAGAAGGGGTATTCAGATAGGGTGATTTCTACACTCTTGGGGTCCTGGAGGCTTTCTACCTCTCAGGCTTCTGTGTGGATTTGGCACTTCTTTGAGGGGTGGTGCCAGGGGCGGGGGGTGGTCTCTCTTCGCGTTTCTGTGCCTAACATCCTAGAGTTCTTGCAAGATGGCCTGGATAGAGGCCTGGCTTCGGCTTCTCTCCGGGTTCAGCTTGTGGCCTTGTCAGCCTTTCGGGGGTTTGTGACGGGTCAGCGTTTGACAGCCATTCCTGATGTGATTCGCTTTTTGCGGGCGGCCAAGGTGCTCAGGCCTCCCGTGCGGTCCTCTATTCCCTCTTGGAATCTCAGTCTGGTTCTCTCTATTCTGATGCACCCGCCCTTCGAACCGTTAGGCGGCTGCTCTTTGAAGGACCTTACTCTGAAGACGGTCTTTTTGGTGGACATTTCTTCCGCTAGGCGTGTTTCTGAGCTACAGGTTTTCTCTTGTAGGGCTCCCTTCTTGGAGTTTTCTAGGGAGCAGGTTGTCTTGAGGCCTGTTCCTTCCTTTTCTGCCGAAAGTAGTTTTTCCTTTTCATGTCAATCAATCTGTGGTCCTCCCGGTCTTGGGTAGTTGGGAGGGCTCTTCTGAGCAAAGACAGCTGAGCAAGTTGGATGTTGGTCGGGTCCTTCGCTCTTATGTGCAACGGACCCAGGAGATCAGGAAATAAAATCATCTCTTTGTCCTTCTGACTGGTCCTCTTAGGGGGGCTGGCGCTTCTAGGGCTACTATTGCATGCTAGATCAAGGAGTCTATTGCTTCCGCTTCTCTTCTGGGGCAGCAGCCCGTTCCGGAGTTTCTCAAAGCTCATTCTACTCGGGGTCAGGCGGCTTCTTGGGCTGAGTCGTCGCTCGTGCCTCCAGTGGACATTTGTAAGGCTGCGGTTTGGTCTTCCTTGTATTCCTTTGTCAGACTCTTTCGGGTAGATGTTCTGGCGCGTCAGGACGCGGTGTTCGGTGTTGTGTTCTGGTGTCAGCCCTTTGGGGGTCCCGCCCATGTGAGGGACTGCTTTGGTACGTCCCATTCGTAAAGATTAACCTCTACTGGTCTGGAGAGTGCTACAGAAGGAGAAATTAGGTTCTTACCTGCTAATTTGCTTTCTTTTAGCTTCTCCAGACCAGTAGAGGTCCCCACCCTGTCTGTTGTTGTTGTTGTTGTTGGGGCTGTTTCGCGGGCAGTTTTTGTTTTTTGCTGCGGGTTCTAGTATTTTTCTAGGGCCGGGGAGAATTGAAGAACAGCGGCTGTGGCTCGGCTGGCTTAGCTGGCGAGCTGTGGGGACATTTTCCTTCTGGTATTTCTCCTCTGCATTTTCCAACAGCATTTTGGTATGTTATTTGTTACTCCTGTTCGGAGTATTGTTTTCTTTCTGTTTTCCAGTTCTTAGTTCTGCTTGGCTATTCGGCAGACTGATGTAAATAGAGAAGGGAGTATATTATATACTGTCCCACAGTTTTGTTTTCAGTCTCCACCTGCTGGTCATGATTGGATATATACCCATTCGTAAAGATTAACCTCTACTGGTCTGGAGAAGCTAAAAGAAAGTAAATTAGCAGGTAAGAACCTAATTTCTCCTTTTACCACAGCAGTAAAAAGGCCGATTGTCCATGTTTTTTACTTAACGGCCATGCTCTAATGCTGGCAGTAACTCACAGCTATGAAAAGAAATGAGCACTTACCCACACCTATTTTGCAGATGGTAAGGATTCATGCGGTAATCCTGCGTATTCAGTTATCACACAGTAATGTAGCTGCACCGATTAGTGCAGAAATGCTCCGACGCTCATAGGAAAGAAGGTGTATTAAATCCCCTTTCCACTGAAAAAGTGTGAGCCAAATGTGTCCGATCAGCACTGCCTAATTTCCTATGCTCATAACTTATTCAGCATCTCCACCTTTCTACTAATGGGTTTCCAGCATTAGATTTTAGATGGGACCATGTGACAGTGAAATATGTTTATGTAGTATGCTCATTTAAATTTTGAAATGGCCCCGTAGATTGCATATGGTTGTGGGTTGGGTGTTAAGTCACTACCTTCAGTTCAACTATGCTTTACTTTTCAACTTTTTTCTTTTGCAAATCTCTCTCTCTCTTTTGGGGGGGTAGACTTTTCCATTTTTTGGCCTTGTTCCTGCTATTCTAGATGAATCTGGAGAAGAACTCACGGGAGAGGCAGAAGGTTATCTGGTAAGATGTATTTCCAGTATGCGAATCATACTTTTTAAAGCAGCGGTCTCCAACTTTTTTCACGTAAAGGGTCGCACGGTTAATACAAGAGCTTTTCATTAATATTGAATCTTTCTGAAGTGGAGGGAGCATGACCCTCGGAGAGAAAAATAATATATTTTATTTTTATATAACTTTTTTTTTAACATTGGTAGAGCAAGTTACCTATATCACAGCTTGACTGCAGGTAGAGCTGGGTGAAGATTGATTGTAAATTTTCTGAGAACTTTTGATGTATTATTTTTAAATATTGTTATCCACCTAGAACAGTTTATATATCTTTCCTTTTAACTGTTAAACTATAAAGAGTTTAACCTCATGCAAAATTGTCATTTCTTTTTTTTTTTTTTTAATTCTTTATTCCTTTTTAATCCTTCAACAAGTGTACAATAAAAATCATACATAGGCTCAAAGACAACACTTGTTAAATCCATCAAAATAATAACAATTGTATATATATATAAACCCATAACCCACCCTCCCTTCCAACATTATTCTTCTTATTTCATTTTACCCTTTCTTCAATTGTACAATCCCTCCGTAAATCATTATCTTCAAAAGAAAAAAAAAAAATGGTGTTTATTCATTACAAAACAATGTCAATGGCTCCCATATTTTAGTAAAACTTTTATCATTTTCATTTTGTACTGCTATTGAACGTTCCATTTTATATAAATGAAATAGTGAATTCCACCAAAAATTAAAGTTAAGTCTGCTATGATCTTTCCAATTGTTAGTAATATGTTGAATGGCAACTCCTGTCATAATCAATAAAAGTTTGTTATTACTTGCCGATATCTGACTCTTTTTCCTCATAGAAATGCCAAATATTACAGTATCATAAGTTAATGCTACAGGATTTTCTAATAAAGAATTTATTTGATCCCAGATCGAATTCCAAAAGGCTAATATATAGGGACAAAAAAATAAAAGATGATCCAAAGTCCCTACATCAAGCTTACAATGCCAGCATCTATTAGACAATGAACCATTCAACTTTTGTAATCTATCTGGGGTCCAAAATGCTCTATGCAAAAGAAAAAACCAAGTTGCCTCATAGATGCTGACAATGTACATCTTATTCTCCAGGACCAAATTTGTGGCCATTGAGATGCTGAAATCTGATGCTTAATCTCAATGCTCCAAATATCCCTAAGACCATTTTTAGGTTTTTTATTAACCAATTCACTAATAACTTTGTACCACTGCGCGGCCTGGTGACCCAGAAAGTTTGCCTGGAAGCATAAAAATTCCATATTATATTGAGAATTAAGACTTTTCCATTCAGGGAACCCTGCCTGAATGGCCTGCTTCAACTGCAACCATCGATAAAATTGTGATTTATTAAGCCCAAATTTATGTTGCAGTTGTGTAAACTCATTGATAAGATCCTAATAGGGTGGATTCCTCACTATGCATGCAGCCATGGGTCAGTGGTCAACTTCAAAGGCACATAGAGCATGCACCTTTCATAGTCACAGATTGTCAGTTGTGTGGGATTAACTGTATTTCTTAAGGACAGCATGATAACGAGCTACCCAACCCTGCCCACCTCCCCTAAGAAGTCAGCTTCTACCTTAAGATTTTACATAGAACTGAAGGAGGGTCTCCTTTGCCAGTGATGGTGCAGGGCATCCCAAGTGTGCTTAGTGGATTATGTAGAAAGGTTCTGGAAACTTCTTAGATCCATCCCAGATTCCATTGTCATCCTGTGTGCGTTCACAGAACACCTTGTGTTTTTGTAGCTGTGTCCAGTGCTGTTCTTTTCGACACTTGCCGAATGTCACAGTAAGAGCAGTGCTTGGCTCAGCCCCTCCGTCTTAGGGCTCTGAGCAAGTCCTTGAAGGTTAGTTTAAAGGAGCCGAGATAGAACTTGGTGGTGAAAAACTTAGGCATTGCTACCACACATTAACTGCAAAGTTTTATGCTTTCTTTATTATGTTGATTATGTGGTGATTTGCTGACCTCCTCTGGCACTTAATGGGTTGGGCTAACACATAGCCAGCTTAAAGGTAGGAGTGGCTTTTATTTGGTTCCATTTATGTGGCTAACCTGACTGGTTAAGTGCTGGCTATCGGCACGAAACTGTTCAATTGCCAACTCTACCCCTAGAACACATGTTAAGTGCCACTGAAAATTAGCAGTTAGCCCCGAATAGGCCATTTAACTGGCTAGGAGCCATTTCTGGCCAGCTGAATCGCTTCGAATATTGATCCCCTAAGTCGTCTTGTTTGGCACCTCACAGCCGATCCTGACTGGTTTTAACTTCATTAATATAGGTCCTCTCCAAGGATTTAAATGTTGCTTTTGTCTGTGCAATCTTGGCAGGTGTTCAAACAGCCTTGGCCAGCAATAATGCGGACGGTATATGGAAACCACGAAAGGTTTGAGACCACTTACTTCAAGAAATTTCCAGGGTGCTATGTTACAGGAGATGGTAAGAGCCAGTGACAGTACTAGATGATGTAGACGGAATCGCTGTAGAGCGCAGCCTGGTGGTGGGTACTAGAGATTGACACGGGGACAAATTTTTCCCCATTCCCGCAGGAACTCATTTTCCCATCCCGGCGAGTTCTTTTCCTGTCCCTGCCCCATTCCTGCAAGCTCCGTCCTCATCTGCACAAGCCTCAAACATTTTAAAATCATAAGTGTTCGAGGATTGTGTGGTTAATGCAGAGCTTACAGGAATAGAGCAGGGAGAGTAACAAAACTCACGGGGCCAGGACGGGGAAATTGAGTTCCTGCAGGGACAGGGACAAATTTGTTCTCGTGTCATTCTCTAGTGGCTGATGCACCTTCTAGAACATCCTCTGGGCTGCTCTGACTGATAATTTCTCTTTTTTTTTTTTTTTTTGCTGTAGTAGTAAAAAGTGTGATACATAAAACCCAGCTTCACCGCAATACCATTAAGTTCTATGCACTTTACAAAAATAGAATAAAATACATCAATTGCCTAAAAATCTAGTAAGCAAATATGTTTTCAATTGTCTCCTAAAATGTTGATAAGAGCTAGAGGTCACACTTAAAGAATTCAGATCCTTATCTCAAGATGCTGCTTGATAAGATGAGAGACGTTGATATTTTTTAAATTTTCAGCCTTTAACAGATGGAAAAACAAATAGAGCATGTGAACGTCAAGAGCGATTTGAATTTGTAAATATGAATGAATCCACAAGATAATTGGGTACAAGACCAGAATGTACCTTAAAACAAATACAACCAAACTTAAGCTTCACTTGGGCCTCGACCGGCAACCAGTCACGAAGAAAAGGAGCGATATGCTCAAACTTTTTCAAATTGGAAAATCAATTGAATGGCTGCATTTAATCCACAATGTATAGAGATTTTTGTGAGTGCCAGCAAAGTAAACAATATGCAAAGATTGTACCAGCAATTTTGAACGATGAAACATCTAAGTGTGCTCTAATGGTATGCAATTTCCATAACATGTGGAATCCTTTACATACCAGAGCATCAACCTTTTCTTCATAGTCAAATTTTTATTCAAGTTGAATAACCTAACACGAAGAAGTGGATAATTATATCATCGCTTATACCTGATTATATACAATAAAACTGAAATTATGTACCAAGGCATTGGGAGATGTGTGTTTGGTGTAGGGGTTAGGATTGTGATACCTGAATGATGCAAGGGTTTTGGGTTCAATTCCCACTGTGGGAAACAGGATACTTGGCTTGATGGACCTTTAGTCTGTCCTTGTATGACAACTCTTATGTTCTTAGATAACCCTGAATAAGCCATGTGAAGAGCAATTCATAAAATTGGGGCACCAGTTGCACGCATTAATTAATAGAATAGGTGTACTCATGCATGTGAGTGGCATGTATATCTTTCCTTTTCAGTTTTTGCTTGCTGTTCTGTACTTACTTTTCTCGTGTTCTGATTGTTAATGGAGGCTTTATCCCTTTTTATTAGGATGCAGAAGAGATAAAGATGGTTATTACTGGATCACAGGGCGCATTGATGACATGCTGAATGTGTCAGGTAAGGGAAGGTGGTGAAGCAAGAGAATTCCCACTGGTCTAGCCTGCAAAAGGTAGATAATCCCATGTTTGGCTCCTGAAGTGATAACTGAACAGTGGCATAGCAAGGGGGGGCAGACCGCCCCAGGTGCTGATTTGGTGGGGGTGCCAGCACCTTTCCTCCTTTCTGCCCTTCCCGGTGCTTCCCCATCCCTCCCCCCTTGCCTCAAACTCTTTGCCAGTTCAAGCAGCAGCTCCAACTGGCTGCTCGCACCGGCCTCGGCTCTCCCTGTGAAGTTACTTCCTGGTTGTGAGACCAGGAAGTGACATCAGAGGGAGAGAGAGCCGAGTCCTGCACGGGCAGCAGATTGGAAATGCTACTCATGCTGGCAAAATTATTATTTAAAAATTTATACCCCGCCTAAAATACCTAGGCAGTTTCCAATTAACATTCACAGTCCTTAAAAAAACATTACATAACATATATAATAATACAACTTAAGATCTCGCTCCTTTGTATACATCTTTACTTCTATTTGGAACGACCGACCAGTTGAGATCAGATCTACTTTTTCTCTTTGTCTTTAGAAAATATCTAAAGACTTTTCTTTCAAAAAATTGTTACATAAGTAATTTTATTTGAAGAAACTATTACAACCTCTTATTGTGTAAATTGAGTCGAGCCACAATAAGAATCTTGCATTCAACTTGACAACAGATGGATAGTGAACGAGCACCTTTCAAAAGATGGGTTACAGTGGCATAGCAAGAGTGGGAGGCACCAGGGGTGACCTCTTCTTTTCCACATTATTCTTTGTTTGACCTTTTGATTCTTTATATACCCATTCGATGTCTCTGATCTCAAGATTAAACTCATCTAGCTCTTCCTCCTACATCAGCCCCCGAGACTTGATTTCACTAGATAATCAGCCTTCTAATTTCTGGCGCCAACTGTCTAGAATTTGCTTCCAGGTTACCTAGGAACAGAGACAAATTTTAACAAGTTCAAGAAGGGGTTAAAAGCCTATTTTCTTCAGTAGCTTTATTTGAAGAGTGTTTTATTTATTTTTCGTATTTATATATCACTTATAGCCTAAGTAGTTTACATTCAGGTACTTAAGCATATTCCCCTATCTGTTCCAGTGGGCTCATACTCTGGTAGAATGTTTTGCAAACTTTGTTGAACCAAAGCACACTAAACATAGTGGCCGCGGCTTGAGGCATCCGGAAGTGCACGGATATTGACGCGATGACATCACTCGTGTGTTGACGTCCTTGCATGCGCGAAGGCCCTCCATACTGGCCCTGAGCCACCAAGGGGAGTTGCCAGCAGGGAAGACACATGGAGAGGAGAGGCAGTCAGCCGGTGCCTCTCCTTCTCTGCAGCGTCTCGCGGCACATCTGAAATCTCAGGAGTGCCACAGTTTGCAATACACTGCTCTTGTCTAATACACCTGGGCCAATGGGGGATTAAGTGACTTGCTCCTCTTCACTTATCCATCTGTCCAGCTGGGGTGTCAGAATGTTTGCTTTTGCTTTCAGGTCATCTGTTGAGTACCGCAGAAGTTGAGTCTGCCCTTGTGGAACATGCTGCTGTGGCTGAGGCTGCGGTTGTTAGCCACCCGCACCCTGTAAAGGGAGAATGTCTGTATTGCTTTGTGACCCTACGAGACGGGCAGGAATTCAGCACGTCCCTGGTAGAGGAGCTCAAGAAAATGGGTATCTAACTACATACTTACAAAGAGGATCTGCTTTTTCTTTAATGCATAAATCGTATCTGTTTAAAGGCAGTGTCATTTTCCTTCTGGCTTAGTTGGAACTGACTTCTGAAGTGTAGCACTTTGAGTATTCATTCACTATTGAGGGGAGGAGGGGGGTTCCCCCTAATTAGAGAATGACAAGGGGACAAATTTGTCTCCGTCCCCGCAGGAACTCATTTTCCCTGTTCTTTTCCTCGTGAATTTTGTTGCTGTCCCTCCCTGTAAGCTCTGCCTTAACTGCACAAGTCTTGAACACTTTTGATTTTAAAGTGTTTGAGGCTTGTGCAGATGAGGACGGAGCTTGCAGGCTTAGGGCAGGGACAGGACGGAAAAATGAGCTCCCGCGGGGACAGGGAAAAATTTCTCTACCCCTAATCTATATCTCCTGACTTGGCTCGTACAGCCATTACAGTGGCAGCCCTTGAGCAGGGGCCAGGGGAAATGCAAGTTGGCATTCATCACTTTATATGCGCAGATTGAAAGCATACTGTGGCAGAAGAAAACTAAGGAACTAGACATAAGCTTCACAGGATTTTCTGATTGCAAATAATTTTACGTTGACAATGTTAAATGTGTGTAATGTTTTAATACTTTTCTTGGTATAGTATGAAGTATGCCGATAATGCTCTGTAAATATGTAGCATTCTGAAGAATGGGTTGATCCTGTGTGCCATGGTACTGGGTTTGGTTAGTTTTGTTTTTTTTAACATGCATTAGTGGAACGAGAAGCAAAAATTCCAAACGCTGAGGCATTTTAGTCTCATTTCTATTATAACTTTGTGATACAGTGAAAAGTAACTGTTGGACCAATTTTATTGATATTTTACAGTGAGGGGGAAGATTGGACCAATTGCAACACCAGACTACGTACAGAATGCTCCAGGCTTGCCAAAAACACGGTCAGGTAGGAAGGCATGTTCTCTGTACTTTTGATTATTGCATTAACCTGAGCCCACACAGCACATACAAAGCTTTTATTGTGTTGAATTAAATATGGGACTTATAAGGGCCAAAGAGAAGTCTTGAAGTAGCTGCCTAGAGAAACTGGTGTATAGAAGACATGCTTCACAAGAGGAAACTAGTCAAGCAGGAAGCAAAATTTACAAGTAATCCATCACAATATGAATACGAGAGAGGCTGGGGCTAAGTGCACATGGCCCACCACAGAACAGGGACAGCAGATGGGTGTCTAGATCAGTGGTTTTTAAACCTGTCCTGGGAATCTCCAGCCAGTCGGGTTTTCAAGATACCCCTAATGAATATGCATGAGGCAGATTTGCATGCATGTCACCTCTATTATATGCAAATCTGCCTCATGCATATTCATTAGAGGGGATCTTGAAAACACAACTGGCTGGACATCCTCAAGAACCACTGGTCTAGATGAAGGGAGTTTTTATGGGCTGTAATTTATTGATATTATACCAATTATTGAAAATATTCGCCTGAAAGATCTCTTGCCCACTATGCAATCTTTTTTGCTTTTTATCTCTCTCATGTTCTCTTCGTCAGAAAGGTAGAGGTGCGTACTGGACAAATCATCATCTATCCATAACAAATAGCCAACTAAATTTCATGCAAAAGGAGCTCCATGTGGCACACAAAATGTACCTGGTGAAAAATGGCATCACTGGGCATCCGAATTGCAGAGGACATTCAATGAGAGCAAGTGCAAAGTGATGCCTGTAGGAAAGAGGAACAAAACTATAGCTACATGATGCAAGGTTCCACACTAGGAGTCCCTGTCCAGGAAAAGGATCTAGGTGTGATCCGAAAACCATATGTTGAAATCCTCTGCTCAGTGTGCAGTGGTGGCCAAAATATCAAACAATTTCATGATGCCTTTTTATTGCTCTTTGATGAGACTATACCTTGAATATTGTATGTAATTCTAGTTGCCAGAGGGTGGTGGTTAATGGAAGTCGCTTGGAGGAAGGAAAGGTGAGTAGTGGAGTCCCTCAGTCCGATCCTGTTCAATATGTTTGTGAGTGACATTGCTGAAGGGTTAGAAGGAAAAGTGTGCCTTTTTGCAGATGATACCAAGATTTGTAACAGAGTATACACCGAAGAGGGAGTGGAAAATATGAAAAAGGATCTGCAAAAGTTAAGAGGAATGGTCTAATGCCTGGCAACTAAAATTCAATGCAGAGTAATGCAATTGGGGATTAATAATCGGAAGGAACCGTATATGCTGGGAGGTGAGAAGCTGATATGCACGGACGGGGAGAGGAACCTTGGGGTGATAGTGTCCGAAGATCTAAAGGCGAAAAAACAGTGTGACAAGGCAGTGGCTGCTACCAGAAGGATACTGGGCTGTATAAAGAGAGGTGTAGTCAGTAGAAGGAAGAAGGTGTTGATGCCCCTGTACAGGTCATTGGTAAGGCCCCACTTGGAGTATTGTGTTCAGTTTTGGAGACCGTATCTGGCGAAGGACGTAAGAAGACTTGAAGCGGTCCAGAGGAGGGCAACGAAAAGGATAGGAGGCTTGTGCCAGAAGACGTATGAGGAGAGACTGGAAGCCCTGAATATGTATACCCTAGAGGAAAGGAGAGACAGGGGAGATATGATTCAGACGTTCAAATACTTGAAGGGTATTAACGTAGAACAAAATCTTTTCCAGAGAAAGGAAAATGGTAAAACCAGAAGACATAATTTGAGGTTGAGGGGTGGTAGATTCAAGAGCAATGTTAGAAAATTCTACTTTACAGAGAGGGTGGTGGATACCTGGAATGCGCTCCCGAGAGAGGTGGTGGAGAGGAAAACGATGACTGAGTTCAAAGAAGCGTGGGATGAACACAGAGGATCTAGAATCAGAAAATAATATTAAAAATTGAACTAAGGCCAGTACTAGGCAGACTTGCACGGTCTGTGTCTGTATATGGCCGTTAGGGGGAGGATGGGCTGGGGAGGGCTTCAATGGCTGGGAGGATGTAGATGGGCTGGAGTAAGTCTTAACAGAGATTTCGGCAGTTGGAACCAAAGCACAGTACAGAGTAAAGCTTTGGATTCTTGCTCAGAAATAGCTAAGAAAAAAAAATTTAAAAATTTAAATTGAATCAGATTGGGCAGACTGGATGGACCATTCGGGTCTTTATCTGCCGTCATCTACTATGTTACTATGTTTTGCCACATTTCAAAAAAGATATAGTGCAAATGGGAAAAAAAAAATACAGAGAAGGGCAACAAAAATGATAAAAGGGATGAAACAATTGTCATTTGAGATAAAACTTCAAGAGGTTAGAGTTAAGAACACAATGGTCCATCAAGCCCAGTAACCCATTCTTACGGTGGCCAATCCAGGTCACTTGTACCTGACCAAAACCCAAAGATTTGCAACGTTCCATGCTACTGATCAAGGGCAAGCAGAGGCTTTCCCCCATGTCTTAATAACAGATTGTGGACTTTTCCTCCATGAATTTGCCTAAGAAGATACAGCTAGGGGAGGTATGATTGTCTATAAAATCCTGAGTGGAATAGAATGGGTAAACAAATTGATTTGTTTCCTTTTTTAAAAGTACAGAGTCTAGGGGGCACGCCATTGTTTTACGTACAGTCTGTTCTTCGTAGTATGGTTCCCCAACATGTTCATGAACTGCGAAATCGCAAATTAACAAAACATTGAGTCTATGGGGAAAATAGAGGTTAGGTTCCAGCACCTTAAAACCACAGAAAGTGAACAGGGTTAAGTTCCTGCAAGGGACAGCGCTGGCTGTACATGTGATCACTCTCCGGACGCTTAGGGGCCATATTAGAAGCAAAAAAGCTGTTTCTTTTTAAGTGCCAGTCCACGAATACACAAACACAGTGGCACGAATGTAGAATATTGGTTGCAATTGATGGAACTGTGGAAAGGCCAAATTGCACATTGTGAATAATGAGAATGGACTATAGTAGCACATTTAAAACAAATAAGAAAAATATTTTTCACTCAAACTATACTTTAGCTCTGAAACTTGTCAGAGTAAATGGTAAAAAACTAGTTAATGTAGCTGGGTTTAAAAAAAAATTGGTTGGCGAAAAAGTCCATAAACCATTATTAAGTTATGTAACATTTAATAACATAGATTCTTACTACTTTTTGGGAGTCTGCCAGGTACTTGAGACCTAGGCTGGGTTAGATGGACCCTTAGTTTATCCCAGCACAGCAATTCTTTTTCTGTCCTTTTGTTATCTTTGTAGTATTCCTATAAATATTAGTCTGAAAAGCATTCTTTTCTTACTGAGCCTCTTGATCTTCAGTTGTCTTAATTGGGCCTTAGGCCTGTGTTTCAGTAATGCCTGTTCATTGTACGATTCAGTGACTCCCACCTTCTGATGGAAATGCCGCTTTCTTTTTTTCAGGTAAAATTATGAGGCGGATATTGAGGAAGATCGCAAAAAATGATCAAGAACTTGGAGATACCTCAACCCTTGCGGATCCAACTGTCATTACCCAACTATTCAGCAATAGGTGCCAAACTGGCTTGTAGCCTTTCGCTGCAGAAGCATGACATGAAAATGTGGTGCTATACGATAATGCATATATCAACAAGGAAGGGCGTAATGAGTAACTGCGCCACCAAGTGACCTAGCATTCTTTTTCTTTTTGAATCAAGAGTATAAAATGGATTAAACTGCAAATTATGAGGCAGTAACAGAATACCCTGTCTACTGCAAAACCGCCGAACCCAACTCCAACAAACTTGTACCTCTGCAAGCAGAGTTTTACATTAAAAAAAAATAAAAATCAAGGGGAGCTAGTTCAAAGAATGCAGGGAAATTTAAACTTCTCTAACGTAACTCTGCCCACTTTTTTATGCAGGTAAAATACATGTACTAGTGTATGTTCTACAATTCAGGGAGGGACTGCTTTCAAACCACGTTTTTATGGAGGCGTAAGTACACATTTATCCACTTTAAAAAACCTCTTGATTACTCCTTTGGCCAATAAAGTACTCTGTCTTGGTTCTGTGTTTAGATTGTGTGATGGTCAAGCTAAAAAAAAGTAATTCCAGTAATTAACCTTGTTACTTAATGTTTCCCTGGTCTAGCCTACATCTTGGTGTTAAGTGTTTGTGATGATGGTTTAGAATGACTGAGCATTATAACTATAAAAGAGTTCCCAAATCGGTACTAATTTCAGCCAAGTATACAGTACTCCCCCGAAATTCACGGGGGTTCCGTTCCAGGAACCCCTGCAAATTAAGGCAGGGGAGGCAGGAGAGGGGCAGCTGGAGTGCTGGCGGTTGAAGAAAATCACTCGCAGTCTGCTCCAAACGCCTCTTCCTGTAGTAAAGTCGGGCTACACCAATCAGGAGCTGCTTTGACACGCAGCTCCTGATTGGTGTAGCCCACCTTTACTACAGGAAGAGGCGTTTGGAGCAGACCACAAATGAGTGAGTCTGCGATTCGCGAATTCTCAGGGGAACACTAACCCCTTGAATTATGTTGGAGAAACTCATCCTTCAGAAACTCCTTCTGTAGGAGATGACCCTAGATAATGTTAAGCTCTTCAGAATCGGAGCCTTGTCAATATTTTATGATGACCAGGATGGGCCTACTTGAATGAAAGCTGCATATGATTGATGACAATTAGCATTAATTGTGCAAGTCATTGAATGAGTTGGCATTGTGACGTGTTTTAGCACTTGATAAGAAATAGTAGCTTCCTGTTCCCTCCCTCCCACCCAGTACTTTATTTTGCCATGAGGTAGAGTTGGTTGTGTTAAAGTGCTTAAAGCATCTGGATGTTGCATGTAGGTAGGAAATGTCTTTTTCTTTTAATGTCTAAGCTTAAGCTTCAGTGTTTTTATAGGAATCGTCTAGCTTTAAAAGGGAGTTCAAGGGGAATTTTCCGTAGCCCTTTTGTTTTTCATTTTAGAGTAGGAGGCTACCAGTGTGTTTTGCAGAGCTTGTCTAGCAAGCAGATGTAAGTTCATACCTAGCACCTAGGCTTTGCCCAAAACCATGATGGTGTGCAGGCAGCCTTGCTCATCTCAATTACTTCACATCTTCCAGTTTCTTTGGTAATGGAGGAAATAGAAGAGCCAGTGGCATTACCTAGCGGGTGTGCTTCTCCAAGGGGCATTAATGGATAGGCAGGATTGTACCTGTACCAGGAAGGAGATGGGAATGAAATCAAGCACTCTTCATTTGTTTTTAAATCCAATTAGTCATTCCCGGACATTGTAACTAGAAATACTTTATGATCAAATGTCAACACAATTGTGGATATGATTCACGTTTGAATACTGTATGCAGAATGACTTGTGACTTTGAACAAGATTCCGTGAAGTAGACACCAATCCAGTTTGAGCGCTGAAGAGAGGTGATATATTCATTCTGCCTCCGCCAGCGTGTTTTGGCGTGCTGGCTGCCACACGATACAAAATGTAGCCAGTGAGGTTGCTGGATGAGTGAAGATTCAAAACCCTCTTATTCTCAGTATAGAGGGTTTCATTTAAATGGGAGATGCAGGAATTGTTTTAACCAAATTTTATTTACATACATACTGTCTAAAAAAATAAGGACCATCGAATGGGAACCGAGATGCTCTAAATCTCAGCATGTCACTTAGTCTGTTTTGGCCCTTCAACTACTTTAAGGGCTTAGAGCACAGATTCTCAGAGCTAGATTTAGAAGTTATAGCTAAACAACTTCCTACATTTACAAACTTAAGGCAATCTGCATATTTTAAAACTCACCTCTAAGCCTTTTTCTCTATTTTAATGTAGTAATTAGAGCTAAGGGACTACGAGAGATTTGTTCTAAATTTTTGATTTACTTATTCATTTTTCCAAAAGTTTTTTATGCTGGAATTTCCCTGCCCAGGTGGGTTTATGGTGTAAGCTGTGTCCGAGTGTTCACAAAGTCCACCAGTGGGAGGAACAGGATTTGAACCATGGGTCTTCAGCCTGCTGCGCTAACCATGCAGTCAGTCATTTTACTTTTGTAGAGAGGGTTTCAATAGCTCTTTAGTTCCTCTTACTCTAGTCTTGTGGCTGTCCATACGAAAACCGTATGATGCCATCTTGGACTCTTAACCCATTCTTCTCCAGGCTGATCTTGAAGCATTCTCTACTCAGTGGGGTTTTCTAGATTATTGATAATAAATACCTGTGAGAATTTTGCACTTGAATGAACCTAGCCTTCAACTAAAATCCAAATCTCTTGTGGATATCCTGAAAACCAGACTGGTTAAGGTATATTCCAGGACTGGCTTCAGAAACACTGCTTTAACAACCAGGATTCTGCTAATGTTCCCAACATACAAGATGCAGCAGAAAAACCCTTGAAGGGTGTTTTTTTGGCTGATTTTTTCTCTTCCTCCTTCCCTTCACCGAGGGAAGAGGCTCCAATAGGAGCCTGGCCTCAACTCTGAAGTTTACAATTTTCCCCCGTTTGGAGGTCAACCCATTACATTTAGAATGAGTGAAATGTTCCTATTTTGTAGAGGAAAATAGTTCTTCAAATTCTTCCTTGCACAAGGAGAATCTCACAATATATTTATAATATAAAAAAAATAAATCAATCCCTGAGCAGTTGTAATCTTGCCTGTGTTTCTTACCTTTTAATGCATATCATAAACCAGACTCCCTACATCTATTACCTCATGTGGTGCAAACTGCCTTGTGAATATTATTTTCTATTTAAAGAAATGTTACAATAGAGGATGGGAAGCCTAGAGTGAAAACGAACCCCATTACTGCGCTTTAGTGGATAAAGCACATGTAGGTCATTTCTGTCTGTGAGGCTGTTAGGCACTGCTTTTACTTATTCTAGACCAATGGTTCCCAACCCTGACCTGGAGTACCACCAGCCAGTCAGGGTTTTGGGATAGCCCGAATGGAGGTGAGAGACATGCAATGCTATTCAATGCATATTCATTAGAGCTAAGCTGACTGGCTGGGAACCACTGATCTAGACAGCTTTATAAAGACATTTGCCCAGGCTTCCTTAGTGGGCCTACTCTTAGCTGTATTAGTTCAGGAAGTGAAGCGGCTCAGACAACAAATTTGCAGTCTTTGCGCCCCCCAGCCACTGACGGAGAGAGCACCTGTAAAGTATACAAGCTTGTTTCATACATGGACTTAGATGTTAATATATCTCAAGTAAACTAGGTTGTGCACTTCAAAGCAACATGACCCCCAAAAATATTTTCTTTTTTTATTCCAGAGTAGTTTAATTTTCTCTCTGGATTTTTTGCTTTAGAATAAAAGAAATACAGAAACAACCTCTTTATCCATGAATCTCTTTAGTTGTGTTTATAACAGTCTGATTGTCCAAGATAAGAGGCATATTCAAATTTAGTAAAATCTCTCTTTTAATACTGACTTTATATCATCTAAAATCTATATTGCCTATATTTCTTCCCCTAGCATATTTGGGTCTATATATGGAAGTTCTGTTTACAGTCTCTGTCACTTTGAATCTTTTCATGTTCTGAGCTAAATGTCTAATTGGGCTATGGTATGGCTTCTTGTTTAAGGAATAAGTAATTGAAAATCACATAATAGGTGGAGGCTGTTGAAATCTCAAGCTGATGACCTGGCAAAGGCATCTCAAATTTTATTTCCATAGGCAGAAACTGTCATTGGCCCCTTTGCAGCCTCACTTCTGTATTTTGCATTTGCCCAGACTAAGCTGTGTGCTCATTCAATGAAGAGTAGCATATATATATATATTTTTTTTTTTTTGCATACGTTCCTCAGAATGACTTTACTATCTTATGTTGGTGCTCTCCCTTCTGTCAGGGGCAGCAGAGCTACAATCACCTGGCATATCCATGTGACATGGGAGCTGTCCTACAGAAGTCTTGATAATGGAATCTTGTTTGCAATATTTTGGTTATGCTAAGATTCTAAAATTACCTTGTATCTGTTATAGGATGTGGGTTGTTTGAAATAATATCTGCTGTATATTTTTTTTTTTTTAAATCAGCCAGCATACAGTTTTAATTTGAATAAAATCACAAAGATGTGAAAGTAGAGTGGACTAGTTTTTCTTTGGCTGCAATTGCTTCAGTTTTTGTACTGGGAAGAAGCATGAAGGTGCTACCCAGAAACTACTTTTCTATGTTTAAATCTTTTGTTTATTAAACTTGGAATTCACAATTTTAACATTTGCTTCTCATCTCATGTATTAACATCCAAGTAGTCAGAAATTGCATTTCTAAAACAGCTGTGGTGAGTTACCCTTACTAGCATGACGATCCGCACTGACTGACATGTTAACTGCATACATGCCAAGGGGCAGACCAGAGGATCCCAAACCTGTGCTGGGGGCCTCCACTGCATGTAGATCTCCCTCGTGAATATTCATTGTGTATATCCTGAAAAACCTGACTAGCTGGGAGCAACTCCCAGGGCAGGTTTGGGAACCACCGACAGGCCATTTTGGACAGACTTGTACGGTTTGCGTCCCATAAATGGTGATTCAGTATAGGATAGTCTGGGGATGGCATCAATGGCCTGACATTAGGTAGCTATCCTTCAAACAACAGCATGGTTGAATAGGCTGGAGTGAACTTAGATGGCAACTTCAGCAGTTGGAACCTAGTACCAGGTAGACTTTAGTCTATGGCCCAGAAATATCAAAGGAGAGACAAGTTAATTTAATCATGTATTTGTAATGAGAATAACTAATGTGCAGACTGGATGGACCATTCAGGTCTATATCTGCTGTCACCATTCTGAAATGTCCTGTCTAAATTAGATTGTAAGCTCTTGTGAGCAGGGACTGTCTATTGTCTGTTAAAATGTACAGCGCTGCGTACGCCTTTCAGCATTATAGAAATAATTAGTAGTAGTACTCTCTCTGAGAGATCCCACATGCCTATCCCAGGCCCTCTTGAATTCAGACATTGAAGTTAGTGCATAGAGCCTTAGCATTCACAGTCACTGAAACAGGAAACTTAACACCTCCCTGTAAGTATACCTACTGTATGGGGAACATGCTAGAAACACATCCAACAGTTATTGCTAGTTATGTGGAAAATGTTACTTTTTTGTAAAGGACCCATTTCTTATCTCACTTGTCTAGACCAGATGTTTAGGGTTTGTGCTGTCCTGAGAACTATTGAACTGTGATGTCATCACTTAAGAACCCTGTGCAATCCCCTGGCCTCTCAGTATTTCTCAGTCTCCAGCAGGTGGTAGGCTTCCTTTTCATCCTCTAGTGGTCTGGTAGACTTTATTTCCATTTTCTGGGACAGTCATATTTGGGTTTCCTCAAGGTTGGCAAAACTTGACTCACTGCTGCTTTGACCTGAGGCGCCGAACAGTAGTCTTTGCTGAAGTAACTGTTTTTTAGTGTGCGTTTCTGAAGGGAAAAGCAACGGGAGCAAGAATCGGCACAGTGCTCAGGTCCCAGACACTACAAGCACCAGCAGTGAGGGTCGGTTAACGAAATGGCCCGAGCACAGCGACCACACTTTTTGAAACCTGTCGACGAACAGGACATGGATGGGAAGACAGCCATTGACAAATCGAACTCTATGGTGAAAAGAGTCTATAAGGTCCAAGAGGGCCAGAGTCCGTGACAATAAAATAAAAGTACTGTTCTTTCTTTTTTAGAAACGATGATAAGAAACAAATTATGAAAAAATAAAATAAAATCACAATCCACGAGAGCAGGAAAGCAAGCGAAGAAAAATAAACTTCAACAGAAGCTGAAGCACATCTTACTAGCTCCATGGAAATTAGAAAACAGGGACAGCACACCCTACGTCAGGTGGGAAGGCACTCGCGCATGCACAGTTTGGGCTATCGTGAACTTTCTAAAGTCTTAAAGTGGTCCGTACCGGGGCTCCGTTGGTGACGTCACCCATACGTGAGAATATGCTGCTTGCTGGTCCTGGGATAAAACAAATAATGCATTCATTATGAAGATCTGTGGGCCTGCTCCCTAGTGCCTTTGGTAGGAAGCTGTCTTATTTTATGTATTTAGTATACCGCTAAAGTATCAAGGCAGTTTACAAAGACCAGACCAGGACAGAGTTTCTAGGCACACAAAAATAAATCCTGTAAATTATATTTTAACTCACAAAACCCCAGCCAGACAGGGCACAAAAAAGGGAGGCGAGCAGAACAATAAAAAAAATAACCTAGTCAGCACCTTCATAAACAGACATAAAGGGAAGGAGCAGAAATACTAAAGAGAACTAAGATCCAAGGGAAATATTTAATCGAAGACTTGGTGAAACATGAAGACTTTTAAGCAGCTTTGAACGAATGTAACAGTTTAGGGGGGTGAAGAACTTATTTGCATGAAAGAAGATTGGGACTTGGGTGTGATTGTATGTGATGATCTTAAGATGGCCAAACAGGTTGAAAAGGTGACGGCGAAAGCAAGAAGGATGCTAGGGTGCATAGGGAGAGATATGACCAGTAGGAAAAAGGAAGTATTGTATAAGACTTTGGTGAGACTTCATTTAGAATATTGTGTACAATTCTAGAGGCTGCACTTTCAAAAAGATATAAAAAGGATGGAGTTGGTCCAGAGGAAGGCTACTAAAATGGTGCATGTTCTTCATAAGGCGTATGGGGACAGACTTAAAGATCTCAATATGTATACTTTGGAGGAAAGGTGGGAGAGGGGAGATATGATAGAGAGGTTTAAATACCTACGTAATGTAAATGTGCATGGGTTGAATCTCTTTCATTTGAAAGAAAACTCTGGAATGAGAGGGCATGGGATGAAGTTAAGAGGTGATAGGCTCCGGAGTAATCTGAGGAAATACTTTTTTATGGAAAGGGTGGTAGATGCATGGAACAGTCTCCCAGAAGAGACTGAAGTGGGATCTCTCAGAGAGAGGAAGAGATAATGGTTACTGGGGATTGACAGACTGGATGGGCCATTTGGCTTTTATCTGCCATCATGTTTCTATGTTACTTATTTCTATAGCGCTACCAGGCATATGCACCAAAACACGGAAGAGATAGTCCCTACTTGAAAGGGTTTCAGACATGGCTCCACTGGGAATTGGTTCTACAAACGTGTTGCCAAGCACTGAAAACATCCAGAATAAAAGACCTCGTGAGTAAGGAGCAGAATCTTATACTGAGTTTGACTAGAAATAGAAAGCCAATGATGAGTTTTTAACAAAGGAGTGGCAGTATTGTCAAGCCACAATTAGTCCTGCACTAGTTGCAATCTATAGCTAGAATAGTAAAGAATACTGGCCAGGAGAGTGTTAAGAGTAATCCAGTTGACTCAAAATGAGGGCACTCAAGAGTCTTCAAAGCTGACTCATCAAGTGAGGACCTTAGGGATCTGATTTGCCTGATGGACCAAAAAGTAGTCTGACTAGTGCAGGAAATTGAAGGGACAATGATATATCAAAGATAATGCAGCAAAGAAGAAAGCACCATCGTAAATACCTCCAAGGACAAGCAGAAGCAGAGATGGCAAAGAATGCAGATGTGACCACAGATCCAAATAAACATACCATATCATCTCTTGTATCCCACAAATCTCAACAAGGATTCAGTGCGGTTTACAAATCAACTTACCATTAGCCAAGGGAACTAAAAATACTAATACGTCATTAAAAAATTGTTTTTAAGTAGAGAAAAGAAAGGTCTTGAACGCTTTCCTAATCTGATGGTAAGATACAAGCTGTCAACTAAACAGATAAGCTATTCTATATTTTAGGTCCTTGGTAAGCAAATGTAACTTTAAACATATGTTTACAACGAGCATTTATAGCAGAAGGAACATTAAGCCTACATTTGACTCGACATGGCCGTGTTTCAGCACTATGCCTGCATCAGGGTCATACAAGAAAAATAAAAAACATATATATAAAAACTAAACCTACCTAAAATATAATACCTAAGTGAAGGTACAGCTGGTTGCTCTGTCCCGTTTTAGAAGTCTAGTGAAGGGAAAGAGCTTGGCTTTATATCCAGACATGGCACTTTTTTCCCATGTGGTTAAACTTATCAATTGGCCACATCATCCGTTGATTTCCCCCTGGGATTTAAACTGGGTCTTGTCTAGTTTGGTTCACCTCCTTTTGAACCTCTGGATATCACCTTTGAGATGTTTGGGTTATTTTAACAATTTGTTCAGTTAGTTGGATTTTAGAATTAGTCCTTGTCCTGTAGTGAACCTTTTTTGGTCTTCTTTAGGAAGGAAAAGTTTGTGCAGAGACCAGTTTCTTCCTTCCGAAAGTGTTGTCATCCTTCCATCTGAATCAGATTCTCTGTTTTTCAAGATTTTAAAAATGAAGGCGACATATTGAAGAATTACCTGAAGAGTACAGAGGTTTTGTATTCTTTTCAGTGAGTTTGTAAAGGAGAAGTTTATCAAAAGGCAATCACTTGATGGGTTAAAGAGATTACATTGCTTCTATTATATCCTGTTGAAGAATTTCTGAAACTTCATTCTACAATGGGTCAATCTGCTTCTTGGGCAGAACACTACTTAATGTCTTCTCATGAAATTGGCAAAGCATCAATCTGGAATCTGTGTTCTTTCATCCGTCATTACAGATTGGATGTTCAAGGTTGAAATAATGCAAGCCTTGAGGAGAAAGTGTTAGCAGCAGGGATTTCAGTGACTCATCTTTAGTAAATAGTGCTTTGATGGATCTGGACTGGTCTGGTGAGACAATAAGAAGGGTAAATTAGCTCTCACCTGCAAATTTTCTTTCCAGGAGTACCCCCAGACCACTTCTGAATCCACTGTGGTTCTTAGTATCAGTGATGATTCTGATTTTGGCTAGCTCATTATTCCTGCTAGATTGTTTTATTCTTCATTGATGGTTCTGTATTGAGCAGTTTAGTTCATAGGGCCACATTTTCTTTTGCTCTTGTTATTATAATAGTGATTGGCCAGGCGATGGCAGTGGGGTTTTAAGTAATAATGGCCGCTCAGTAGTTTCACTCTCTACCTGCTAGCAAGACAGCACAAACACAGCCTTCTGGACTAATCTAGAGGGGGACACAAGGAAAGAAAATTATCAGGCAAGGAATTAATTTACCTTTTTGGTGTGTGTGTGTAAGAATACTGTGCACTGGAGGTTGGTGCAATATTTTAATACCGTGCTTACTACAACAAGGCCAGAGACAGTAGAAAAGAAGGAACACAGGCAAAGCCAGACATGCAAAAAGGGGTAAAGAGAGTGAACAGGATAAAGATGAGAGCAGAGGAAGACACACAAGAAGGGTATAACGAGATAAAGGTAGGGAAAATTAACTGAACAAAAAAGTCAGAAAAAAAATGAGGCTTGAAGAGACAAAGTATTCGATTTTTAAATATACAGAAACAAAGACCAAGAATGAATAAAAGAAGAAGGGAAGAAAATAGAATTATACACACCAAAGATTGAAAATTATTTTATTTTCTGACAGTATCAACTAGTCAATATAAAATATCCTGGGATCCAACTGAAAGTATTAAGGCCTGCATGGCTCACATGAACAAAATCTATGCTTAAAAAAAACTGAACTGACAGACTGATTTGACAATGTGTTCTTTATAAAAGTACATTAAGGCAGGAGATTGGTTAACTACATGAACTCTGTGGCAGTAGAAAGTGGAATATCTTAGATCTGGTAAGTAGGAGCATCCAAGTTAATGTGAATTTACCAAAGGGTCATGTCAAAACAACTGATCGATTTCTTTATCTGGATGTGTAGAAACTAAGATGAGGGCTGAGCAGTTAAACTACCAGATTTATAACCAAAGCAAATAGTATTCATGTATACAGTATAGCACTGGCTTTTTGTGTGGGTACTTTTGAAAAGTCAAACTACTTACTTATTTGCCTCCACCGCCCCCCAAATGTCTGATACACATGCATATTTTTGCCCTGTATGGGAGGGACTTTGGGGACCTCTGGTCTAGAACCTCTTAGGACAGTTTGGTAACTTAAATTACAAAGCAACAGGAATCCTAGTAGTTCAAGAGGTATTAAAGAAAAAAGCAGCTTGTAAGTCGCCACCCTGTGTGAGACAAAGTGGGCAAAACCAATTAAAAACAATATCCGATAAAAAACAGCTTCACATGGTTACAAACACAACATTGTATATGACACCAAAACTGAAAAATCCAACTTGCCCATGCTTTGGGTTTCTTTATCTAAAGCAAATATCCCCCCAAAAATCTTTTCTTATTCTTCTGTTTAGAAATCCCAATCTATAAAGATCCACCATATCAGGTCCCTTATTCCTAAGGTTACCATATGGCTCCAAAAAAAGGACAGATTTGAGACATTTGGGTTTTACTTCCACTGAAAACAATGGAAGTTAACCCCAAATGTCTCAATCCATCAGTTGTGGATCTCTATGTATTTAAACTAAGTTTGGTGACAAAATGGTGGAGATTGAGTATCACCCATGATTGGAGTAGATCTGAGCTGATCACGTGTTTTTGGATTTAACCCGATCTCAGGCTGTAAAATAGGAGGAAGAGCTGCTGAAGACGCACCATTTGTGAAACATAGGACTATGTCGGGCTGAATTGATTGGCTTGTTCTTGACAGACTGGGGAACAAAACACAACAAGGAGATACTTGAGAGTGACCTTGTGATACCGGAGGGATCTTGCAAGAAGATCTAGTGGTGAAAATGTGGACTTTGGGGTGATTGAATGGGAGGGTCTTATTTAAATGTGTAGGATGAATGGTACCATTATATGTGATTGTAAAGCAATGATAAATTATTATGAATACATTAAATCTTTAAAATTTGAATTATTATTGTAGCAAATAGTGCTTGGTGTAGGCATATTATGTATTTAAACTGAGATTCCAGAAAGAACTGAGTAGAGGTATGTAGACAGATCAGAGAGGTGAGGGTTCCCCCCCCCCCTTTTGTATCTTTAATTTCCATTTGTTGGTGTAGATGATATGCCAAAGCATGGATATGTTGGATTTTTAATATTGTGTGTTTGTAATAAATTGATGGAGTGTATTATTAATATTTTGTCTTGTGTTTTTCCCTAAGCTATTCAGGCTCTTGTCTCACAAATTGGTGGTTTAAATTCTAGAAGGGAAAGGGTGGAACAGGTAGCTGCTTTAATTTAAAGCTGGAGAATTTCTGTTAGGATAGAAAGGATGGATTTAAAAAAAAAAAAAAATTATCCTAAGAAATAGAATTGCTGGTTTTTACTAACATTTATTGTTCTGCACAGGGGCCAATTCGGTAACTTTTTACATCAAGACAAGCACGGAAAGGAGTAAGTGGAGATCAGGCTCACTCCTGCCCTAAAGAGGCCACTAGACTACTGGGGCTTTAAAGTAGCCCTGTGAAGGCCCTATGGTGTAGTTTGTGGAGAGTGTAGCACATCAGTTTGGGCCAATAGATCGGTTTCAGCTGCCTTCAGTCTGAGACCTGGGTTAAAAATTCCTCTGTTATGTAACAAAAAGGGCACACACCAAAAGGTGGAGTACCGTAGAAGTGGGAGAGGCCACCGGTGGGTGTAAAAGTTTAAAAACAGTCACAATCTTCAAGGAAGCCAACAGACAAAAACTTTAGCTGAAGTAAAAAAAAAAAAAAAAATTATTTTATTCTCAAAGACATTGAATGGGAGAAGACTTTACCATGTTTCAGCGGTGAAGCCTGCATCAGGAGTCAAACATCCTTAAATGTATATAATAAAACAATCAATAATAATAAAACCCTAAGCGCGCATGCGCACTTCTACCTTCGTGATCCTTAGCTCCGTGGCAGTGTTCAACGCATTCAGGGGTTTGTGTGTGGTGGACCCTTTTCATTTAGTTTTTTTTGGGGGGGGTTGAAGTGGCGGTAGGCCATACGGTAGGTAGCAGCAGCGGGGGCTGGTACGGGGGTGAGGCAGGCAGGCTGGCTGGCTTTAGCGTGGCAGATAGGGAGAGAGGTGGGACAAAGGCTGGAAGGCAGTGAAGGGGGACATAGAAAGGAGACACTGGGGCCACGAAGGAGGGAGGGAATAGAAAGGGACAATTGTTGGGCCTGAGTAGAAAGCGGCCAAGGAGAGAGACAGAAAGAAAGACAGACAGACACATCTACTCTAGCACCCGTTAAACACTTGTAAGTATATATAATGTGACAAATTATGTCAAAAATATGCAAAGATGTTTTCAAAGAAAGATGTATATGAATATAAATCTCAATACAAATAGACATTAATTATAAAATACTATACAACATACTGAGCATTAATAATGGATTTTGTAAAAATAATTAAAATTGACAAAAGAAGAACATGGCTAATTGTCAAATATCGATTTAAGTCCTATGGGACCACATCGTCAAAAAATATATGTACTAGAGGAGGATTAATTCCGGAAATATATAACATGAGAAGCTGAGAGTGAAGGGATGAAGCAGACAAGAGTGAAAAAAGATGAACCAACATATGTGCAATAGAAAACTGCCAAAATGTGTGAAATGTAGGTATATGGAAACATTGAAGAAGATATGAAGCAATAAGGATGCCACGTTTTGAACATATGATGAAACATATAGTGTGTGATTGACCTTCCAAACTAAAATGTGGGATTGTGCAACTAAGTAAAAGAAAAAGCCAGAAAAGGAGGGAGGCCCTATGAGAGAGAGAGAAAAATCATCGCTAAAACAGAGTACTATAAAAACTCAACAGCAAGCACTGCACTCGCCAGAATATAAGGAGCAAAATCCAAATGTCACACTGCAGCTGAACAGCTGACGTAAATAAATCCAAATGTGCTCGAGTCATCCGTAGGCACATGCAATGGAAACATCGTCGTTTTGTTAAATATTGCTTCATTATCTACATTTAAGAATGTTTTGATTTCTGATGCAGACTACACAGCCAAGTTGAGTCTTCAGAAGATTGACACTAGTGACTTCTATGGTACTCTACTTTTGTTCGTGTGTCCTTTTGCATTATGTGGAACTCATCTCTAATGTTTGCGGTTTTTTATGCTTATCAGGAAGAAGGCATCGGTACCTTTACTTTTGGAGGGAAGGCTACGAGACCTGAAAAGCCAGCCTATGTCTGCTTATTGGGACCCAGCACAGCCTGGCTGCCTGAGTATCTGACATGGCTACAGACTACAGGGTAGCAGTCACCCAAATCTGGATAGGTTTGATTAGGCAGCTTACTGCACAACCCAGAAAAATAAAGTAAGTTATACATGGGCGATCTATAGCAAGGAAAGATAGGTAGGAAGAAAAGACTAACGTGTGGCAGGAGGAGGAGGAGGAACCTGACTCCCAGATCTAGCCCTGACACGGAGAAGAACCAGTTTTCAAGGTGAAGCTTTAGCTTCTTAGTTAATACAGCTCTAGTTGACTGTATTCACAGGGAAAAGAACAAGTGAAGACATTGTGCAAAAACCTGACAAGTTGCATAGTATTTGTATGTCATCAAAGCAAACAACACTAATATAACCCTATGAATAATGGCTTTCACAGGAAAATTGCTTTTGTCAAAGTCTCAATTTGTCGTAACAGTGGACTTATCCAGTTTTTGTGCAACACCCGTCAAGTGGGTCCCTGGAAAGCCTACCTCCAGCTGTAATGTCATTTTTAAAGTTCAGAGAAGAAGGAGGAGCCAGTGCTATATCTGAAGGGGAGAAAGAGGTGGATGGTACCCCAGTGGGAATCAGCAGGAAATGAAGAACCCCGAGTATGAGGATGTCAAACTACCACCTGTATTGTACCTGCTCTGTTGTTCTGACTAAAGAAAGACAGCATTTCTATGAATTGCCATGGATTAAAGGAGTTTTTCCTTTTGTGCTTGGTTTTTCTAAGATCCTCCAGGTTAGGTGCTGAGCTCATTCTTAGCCAGTCCTCCAGGATCTTTCCCTTTTTAAAGGATATCCACCAAATCTGTTTCTTTTGTGCAGTGTGCCCAAGGCTACTTTCATCCCCTTAGCAAAAGATGATGGCTACATAAAACTTTATCCCCAAGGTTCAAACTAAAAAAATGGAGATAGCAAAATGCCCAAAAGTTAATGCATGTCTTAACAATTCCTGCTCGTACTGATATTTCAGAATCCAATCCTGTATCTTATGAGGATGTTTGGGATTACAACTGTTCAAGTGTGCATGAGTAGTGTATTGCTGTTTTACCAAATTAATTAAGTCTTGCAATAGCCTCTCTCAGGATACTCTGGGTGCTGTTGTATTAAGTCCAACAAAAACATTTAACATCACATCTCACATAACATCTGCACATATAGATCACTGCTTAACCCTATAGAAAGCTGCTAATGGAAAAGCTTTTTACATTTGCAGGTAAAAGGTGACTGGGCAGAGGGTGGGGGAGGGGGGTGACAAGCTGTGCTGAGATGGGAGAGAGGAATTTTTAACATACAATAAATAACTGGATTCTGAGGGGTTGATGTTTGTGTGCTTGTAACAATGTATACTGGCCACATACTGCTAATCCAATACCTGGGATATCAATAAAAATGCTACTATGCTTAGAATACAAATTTACAGCTGTGATTACTCATTAAGGGGCTCATTTTCAAAGCACCATCGAAACCTTTTGAAAATGAGCCCCTAAGTCTGGCTTGCCATTGCTATGAGCTTGCAGAATCTTTCACGAAACTGCTCTTTCATGCCTCAGAGCTCAGGATTACTGCCCCCTATTTTCAGAGTCACTCCGAATGGTGACGACCTAGGAAGTGGCTGAAGTTGCTTAGGCTTGTAAAATTCTTTGTACCAGGCATGCTGCCCAAGTACCACACTGAAAAATACAACAAGGTAGGTAGTTTTACAAGGATAAGCCAAGTTCCTAGGACTTAAACCAAAACATAAAATTTTGAGAACTTTCTTCAAGGCAAAATTAAAAGCTAAATCTAGAAGGAGCACAACAGTGATGTAGGGACTATGATAAGTTCTTTTCTTTCTAGATACATATGGAAGGCAGATACGCACTGAGCCCTGAGGAGAACTTTAGTCCAACATAAGGGACGAGCACAGGAGTGAAAATTTCTCCCTGCCTCCATTCCCCTACACAGTGCATGTGTCACAGAAGCACAACCATGCAGAGATGAAAAAGAGACAGCCTCTGAAGAAACCCAGGCACCATCCTGCATGCCTTAACTCAGTACAGTACACTTCCATTTTATTCTTTACTACTGCATACTTTTCTTTAAATAAAGGTTTTGCAAACAGGACAGGAATGGATTTGCTTTTCAGTCCCTCAGGCAAACGTTATTTACAGTTTAGACATTAATTTAGGAGAAAAGGGATTTTAAAGCCAACGTCCTTCACTCTAGGAGCGAGTGTTGTTACTGATGGCTGCTTGCCACCTCAGGCAGGAACTAAGCATGGCAAAATGGGGCCTTGAGTTATAAATTTTCTTATAAACTTACAAAGTTACAAACATGTAAACAGCAAATTTGTCTTATGCTACACATTTTCCACAACCACAATGAGGTACACTCTGATTCCCTGGTGTCTGGAATGTGCTACAATTTTCTTTCCGTGGCATATACTGAAAGAAGTGAAGGTATATACCTCCAACCGCCAGAATCTGTAAAAAGACTATCCCCACCCCTTCCAAGAGTCTATAAATCAAAGTAAAACTCGCCCACCCCATGTTTAGAGAATGCTACATCATTAAATATTTGTAGATTACATTAGCTTTACAAGACAGTGACAGAAAATGTTCCTGGACAGAGCTGCTTGATCTGCTGCAGTGGTTTCTATGTTCTGCATTGAAAAGAGCAGTCTGATGACAGTAGTTGTCATCTCTACTTCGCATATGATAAAGGAATAAGTAAAATACCAGACATTTGTGTGAAAAAGCAGGTCTCAGTCTGTGAAGCAATGCATTCGTTTTCACACCTACTAAACCAAGTCTCTCAGTAATATCTTGCCAAGTGCAGCATATCAAGAAAGCAGGACAGATAATATTCTTGAGGCTCTTCTTCCTGTGCAAAGGAAGAGATGATGTTTTGTGGCAGTATAGGGACAAGAACCATTTCTGAAGACATACCATATTGTCTCGCTGATCTGGGCCTTTGGAAGGATTTCACTCAATCAAGGCCCCTGTTTTGTCCTCTAGCGGTCCTGCTTCCAAATGTTTCATTTTGCATTTTGAAGGGGAATGATGCCCTGACCCCTGGGATGACCTTGCAAAACAGGACGCGAGCGTTGGGGAGTTGCAGTCACATACTGCATCCTGCAAACAGGAAGAGGCAGAATTAGAAATGACAACAATGAGATTGCCTAGTTAAGGTAGACCTAATGATTACCCAGATTTTACTAGCTAGAAACAACTTCAAGACCTTCGACTTCATTTTAGGAAAAGTTGCTACATGTTCTCTTGGAAAGCTAATTAGGCGGGATATTTTTGTCGGTCTCAGCTGAATATCGGCCGGGCTTCACAGTTCAGGCAGCCCCCTCCCCTTCTCCCCATACTCAAAACATCTTCCCTCCAAAGGCAATAGAAGGCAGCCCTTCCCTCCTGGTCTTACCGGGAGAATGCCCTGGCGATGTAGGGGGAAACTGAGCAGGAGCAATGCCCACTTGTTCCTGCCTGGCACCAGCCTGCATTTCAAAATGCGTTAGCAGCAGCTGCACAGTTTGAAGTATGAAGTACCACAAGGTTGCAGCAGCCATTTTGAAATGCAAGATGGAAGTGGAACTGGGTAGGAGCAAGTGGGAATCGCTTCTGCCCCTCCCCCCCACCCCAAAGCAAAGAATCTCCCCCTTGCCCTACCAAAAGCCTCCACCAACAAATGTTATTTCTTTCCACTAATTCAAATTTTGTCCCCCGCTTAAATTTCCAAAAACAAACCCAGATTTCCTAAGTCCCTACTACCTGAAGGTCTAGGAGCAATGTCCATATGCATCAATATTCCAAATGGTTATCAAGTGGATCACTGGTGCTGAGAAACTTATGTGAGTGCATGAAACAGATTCTTCTCTTTGGATGCAGCTTGGGGCTGCATGAGGAGTGCAGAACTCAGGGCTTGCTTGCATTCTTAGGTTTCACTGTGGATGACAGGAGTCCTGCTAAGGCTCTCAGAAAAGCTAGTTTTTGTAAGCAGGAACAGGGGAACTTGTCAGGACATAAGGGATTATAAATGGAGAAAAGTACAGAAAAGCCCTTGAAAAAAACTTGCTGGCCTCTGCAAGAAAGCTGAAACTGGGAGAGAAGTTCATTTTAAAGCATGAAACCTAGAGGCACACAGCCAAAACTATGGTGGCATGGCTATGGCACAGAAAAATAAATACCCCTGAATGACCCAAGAGCCCTGACCTCAATTCAACTGAAAATCTGTGGCATAACTCGAAGATCACTGTCCAGTAACGTTACATGCAGAACTTGTCAGATCTTGAACAGTTCTGCACAGAGGAACGGTCTAATATTGACAAATCCAAGTGGGTAAAGTTGGTAGAGACCTCTGCTAAAAGATTCATAACTGTCATTACTGTAAAAGAAGCTTCCATCAAGGATTGACTTGGGGAACTAAAGATGCATCCAACTGCTGTATTTCAGTTTTGTTTCTAGTTGATATCCCCCAAAAGGTGTGAAGCATGTCGTTGATGAATGGGAAACCCCCCCCCCCCCAATGCACTGGCACAACAAACTTAGAAATATAATTGAGGGAATGCAGACTCCTTAAAATTTCTTGTTCATTTCCCTTGTTAATTTACTGATCACAGTACGTTAAGACAGTTCTACTAAATCAATTTCTTGCACTGAACCCCGCTCCCCCCCCCCCAAATATATAACATGCTATTCTGTACATGTACGTCAGCTAGAAAAGATAACACATTTACCTCATTTGCAGTGATTGAAATTATGTCTGCATCTTTTGGGTTGCTATCTTTACTGCCTTGGTTAGGAGTAGATGGCTTTTCATCACTTTGACTTTGTCGGCGGACTTTCTTGCTGATGGCTTTTGAGACATTATCTGACAGAACACAAACAGGGGGAGGTGCATGATCTTGCTTCTTGCCACTGCTTTCCCCCACTGCATCTTTTTTCTCAGTAGTTGAGGTGGGACTTTGAGACCGACCACACACATTCCTGAAGAACTCTTGAACTATGCCGTACTTAGAGGCATCTACTTTAGTCTTATTCTCTTGAGATCCTGGTTTCCAAATTGACTCTGTGCTTCCAGAGTGCTCCACAACGTTGAACAAACTGGATAAGCCATCATTTATGTTGCTGAGAACTGGACTGTCTCGGGTAGTCGTGGATCTAGCCCAGGCAGACCCACTTTGCTTACTCTGATGAAGATTCCACAAGCTGCGATCTTTGGAACCATCCAGCTTGGATGAGGACCTTCTTTGCAGCTTTGGTGAGCCATACTTTGGGGAACAGCAGGGTCTTTCAATTCTGGAATGGACTTTATCTAAGGTGGAAGAGATCTGTTTGTTGCGGGTGGATATCAAGGAGTTTCTTGGGGACCAGCTCTTACTGTGAAGGCTGCCCTTTGAAATGTCGGTTTGAAGTCCAACACTAATCATCTGAATGGTCTGTGTTCCAATGCTTGAGAGTCCAATAGTTTGGCAAGCAGCACTTTTCACTTTCCTCTCCAATGAACTGGATCGGATAGCTTGTCTGACACAGTTGGTGATTTCTTTCATGTCATCGCTCATATTGCCTGAAATTTCAAAGTCACTGAGAGAGGACGGAAATCTGGATATAGAAGTCACTGAGTTTTCTACATTTCTATTCTCCAGTAGGTCTTGATGCTGCTTGGAAAAGTTGCAGAGCCATCTCCCACACAAGCTCTCCGAAGAGCTTTCCAATTTTTCATGCTCTTTGGGCTTGGCCATAGTGAACAGAAAGCCTGGTTCAATCATGCTTTTGCCCTCTTTGTTTTGGACTAATGGTGTTTCCTGTCTGCGTACAACTGGGGGGCTGTAATACACTCGAATGCCCGTTTTATCCGGTGCTGTATGGCTCCTTTGCATTTGGGCAGGCTCATGACTAGAAACATTGCTTGCCATGCTGTAGTCCCAGGAAGAGATGCCCAGTTTCTCCTTCGCAAGGTGTTCAGTCAGTGATTTATCACTATTTGGGTAAGCACAAGAGTTGTGGTTGGTGACGTCTGACAAATCACTCGGCCAGACCTTTTTTCCTCTGTTTTCATTGAGAATAGGGCCGTTCATGCCAGAAAGATAAGGAGAACAGTCGAGCAAACTTTCAAACTCTGACACAGAAGAAATCGATTTTGCTCTATCCAGAGGGGAACAAATGCAAAAAGAAAATTAATTAAGGCACAAATTATTTCTGCAATGTAACAACCCAAAATTTGGTGGGAGCACAAAAAAGTGAAAGCATGAGTTCATTGTGGCTTTCAGTAAAAATGTACATTAAAATGTACAATTCACCTATGAAAAACTTCTATGCTGATAACACTCATACATGATAAAATACATCACAATTAAATACAATAATAAAAATAAGATTAAAAAGCAGAAAATAAGAATGTTTAACATTTTCTGAAAAAAATATATTTTTAAACTTCTCTAACTATATAATGCTTCTCACACTCTTCGATATTCCTAAAAAAAAGGCAAGAAATCTCCAGTTTTTAATCCCTTCTCCCCTTTGACGTCCTCTCTCTGGAACAAACATCCACCTGAAATTCCAGATCCTTCTAATATATCCCTTGATCTAGTGTTGGCTAAAAGCCTACCACAATCATCTGTTTCCAAGTGCCTACTCCCCAGCTTTTCTTTTATGCATCACTAAGCTCTATAATTCTGGTACTTCTCATTTATGATCTTCTTATAAGAACCTATATTTGAAAAATGAATACATACATGCTGTTTTATACCTAACCAAAAAACACAACATACACAGCAGAACACCTTTTATTATCTCAGCTAAACACACAGGTGCTGTGGAGGGCTAGGATGATTCATCATGGCCGTTTCATTACTGAATTGGCAGCTATGAATCGACTAGGGCAATGGTAAGCAATTTCGGTCCTCGAGAGCCAGAACCAGGACAGATTTTCAGGATCTCCACCATGAATATGTAGGAGGTGGATTTGCATGCACTGCCTCCTTGAGATGCAAATCTATCTCATGCATATTTATTGTGGATATCCTGAAAACCTGACCTGGCTCTGGCTCTCGAGGACTGGAATTGCCTATCCCTGGACTAAGTATTTACCTCATCGGTAAATAAAAGTCCAATTGAAGTCAAAACAGTGTCAACTCCACTGTTTCTAAGTTGGTCCTAGAGTTCCCTTTGCTTGCTATGTCAAAGGTTTGCATATAATGGAGGCAGTATATGCAAATCAATCGCATGCATATTCATTGTGGATATCCTGAAAACCTGCCTGGCTCCGGTTCTCGAGGACTGGAATTTCCTACCACTGGGCTAGGGCAGCACCTGACCCCAAATTAGGAGTTCCCTACACCCCAAAGCTAGTAGTGCCCTCCATATCCCCCCAAGGTAGCGCCACTCCCACCCTGAATGCCTCTCATAAAGTTCACCGGCAAGAGCAGCATTTTCCACCTCCTGCTTGCGACTAGAAGTGACATGAGAAAGGAGCCAAGGCAGGTCAAGTAGGGGGGGGGGTGGGAGATGCTTGCACATGCCAGCAAAATTTTCAAGAGGTATGCGGGGGGGAAGGGGGGAAGGGGACAGAGAGGAGGAGAGGGGGGTGGAGGAAAGGCATCGGCGGGAGGGGAGGAGGAATGCAGTAAGATGATTACACTTCTTTCTGGCGCTTTGAGAAGCTTTTAACACAGTTTTAGGAGCTAAGGCCTTCTAAGCACAGTTGGACGATCTTTAGGACAAAGAGAGATTTCTCTCACCTTTTCAAACCAGTCCCTTTCACATCGATCTCACAATCTTCATCCTGTAACAGGGGAGAAAGGAACTATGAAGAAAGAATGTTAACAAGGCACTGAAGCCGTCAAAATGGTAGCAACAATAGCAAGTATAATTGGAAAGGAAAGACACACATTTGCCAATACATAGCTCTTGACTCTTAAATATTTTTTAGCCTTCTTGGCTTCCTTCAAGTCAACTTTTCTCTTCCAGTGTTCTTATACAGTAAGAGACATTTTGGTATTAAATCCATAAGGATGACAAACAGAATCATAGTATCAAAGGTTCAAAGAAGAGCGACCAAGATGATAAAGGGCACAGACCACTTCTTGAATGAGGAAAGGCTAAAGAGGTTCCGGCTCTTCAGCTTGGAAAAGAGAAAGCTGAGGGAAGATATGATTAATATCTACAAAATCCTGACTGGAGTAGAACAGGTACAAGTGGATCGATTTTTCACTCTGTCAAAAATGACAAAGACTAGGGCACACTCTATGAAGTTACAGGGAAATACTTTTATATTTTTTCACTCAGAGAATAGTTAAGCTCTGGAACACGTTGCCAGAGGATGTGGTAAGAGTGATTAATGTACTTGGTATTAAAAAAAGGTTTGGACAAGTTCCTGGAGGAAAGTTTGCTCTTGAGACAGATATGGGGGAAAGTCACTGCTTACCCTGGATCGGTAGCATGGAATGTTGCTACTATTTGGTTTTTTTTGCTAGGCATTTGTGACCTGGATTGGTCACCATGAAGACGGGCTACTGGGCTAGAATATAGAATAACGTATTTTTTAGCCCGTTACATTAATGTGTGCTAGCAGCCCTTCTCCCTTCCTTTCACCTCTCCCTTGCTCCCCCTGTCCAGCAGTAGGCCTTCTCCCTTCCATTTACCTCCTCCCTGTCCAGCAGCACCTCTTCCCTGCTCCCCCTGTCCAGCAGTAGCCCTTCTCCCTTCCTTTTACCTCCCCCCCTGTCCAGCAGCACCCCTTCCCTGCTCCCCCTGTCCTTCTCCCTTACTTTTACTTCCCCCCTGTCCAGTAGTACCCCTTCTCCCTTACCTTCTCCCTCTGTGCAACATCCGCTAGACCGGGAAGCCTCGGGGCTTTTGCAAGGCTGACCCACCTCGCATTATCAAAGTGGGCCGGCCTAGCAAATGCCCCGCGGCTGCTTTACGAAACTGCGGTTGCTGCCACTGGTGGACCGGCCTCTGGCTGGGGAAACCCCGCTAGTCCCTGTCTGTACGCCTGGCAGCGGTGCGGGAGGGGAGAAGCCATTGCCGTGTATGCGCATGAGAACGGAGGCCGATAGAGAAACCGCTACAGGGTTCTACTGCGCATGGGGGAGCATGGCACCACGGAGGCACGGAATACGGATTTTGAAGAGCGCATACGCGCTAAGAGTTTTATTATAGCAGATAAATAGATGGACCATTGGTCTGACTCAGTAAGGCTATTCTTATGGTCTTATCAATATGCCATCTCTAAATCATGTATGGCCATCCCTGAGGGTTTTACCTCATCCACTTTCTTTTGTTCCTCAAATTTCATAGCAACACTCTAAGCAAAAGGGGTGACAGAGTGCTGAATGCCATCATAAGAATTGTCATACTGGGTCAAAGTGATAAAAAAGTACAGAAAGACCAATGGACAACTATTATGCAAAAATATCCCAGAGGTAAAATATCAAAGTTTATTGATGTGTACAAAAAGGCAATTGAAATTGGTGTTGTCTCTGCTGAAAATGTAGTTGGGTTTGTTTTTCTCACATCTCTCTGCTCCTCTATCCTATTAAAACTGGTGTTCCTTTCACTCCAGGTGGTTTACAACAATTAAATCATTAAAAAGTCTCTATATCAAATTTTAAATAAACTTGAAAGTTAACAACTTGAAGTTAGCCATGTTCCGTCAAATATCCAATTGCTATTTTGTGTAAAATCTTTGCTGCCTCTTATCTTTCAAAAAGCTTACATACCCAGCATCAAAATGAAGATCTGTGATGTGCACTTTAACTGCTGAGAGGATTGCATGGGAAAGAAAAATGTGACAGATGCTCATTGCAAATGAAATATGTACGGGCCAGCCTTGATTTGAGAAACGCCAATAACTTATTCCATGTAGATTACTAGTCTTCTCTATACTGGGCTTAAGGTCTGTAGTTAGCAGTCTCTGATTCAGTTCTTTGTGGTAGAAAGATTGGGTCAGACCATGGGCTCAGTAAGACCCAGTATCCTGTTTCTAACAGTGGCTACTCCAGGACACAAATACTTGGCAGGATCCCAAAAAGTAGCAAGATTCTGTGCTTCTATCCCAAGAAATAAGCAGCGACTTCCCCCAGGCCTAACAATAATAGTTTATGGACTTTTCTTCCAGGATTATTCCCAAATCTTTCTTAAACCCAGCTAAGTTTTCTGGTTGTTCCACATTCACCGGCAACGAGTTCTATGCGTTGAGCGAGAACATTTCGTAACTTCATGGCATGTCCCCTTAGTGTTTGTACATTTTGAAAGCGTAAACAATTTGCATTTACCTAGTCCACATTTTTTCTCCAAGCTGCCAACCTTTCTTCATAGCAGTCATCTCATTCCTCAAATTATTTTTGTCTCGCCATTCTCAGTATCTCTTCTAATACACTCTATCTTTGAGATGCAGCAACCAGAATTGCAAACTATACTCAAGTTGAATCACACCATGAAACAATAGAAAAACATGGATTGTTGCAGTTGTTCGGGTCTCACTGCGCCTGGCTGAAACATCAGTTCTACCTACTCAGACACAGCGAGATCCGAACTGCAACCATCACGATGCCTGCCGCCGAAGCCTAAGAGAAAATACAAAAGCTTTTTTTGTTTGTTTGTTTTATTCTCTATTCTCCTCCTAACAATGCTTGCTTTGCTCAGTGTGCAGTGGCAACCTATAAACATTTCAACATGTAGTCCACATGACACCTAAATCCTTCAGAACCTGTAGCTATAATGTGGGTTTTATGATGGTCCACAGTTTGGGAACCTCACTGTGGAGAAAACTGTTCTTTCCGTTTGTACTATGCAGGGGAACAGCTAAGACAGACTGTCTAAAATCCTAAAAAAGCATGAGAAGGCCCAAACTCAAAGTTTCAAGCACCTATAAATGAGGCAATATTCCACCCCTTTATCATTTTGTCTGCATGTTTTCTAGTTCACAGTTTGTTGAATGACATATGGATTGTGAGAAATTGCAAGAGGACTACTGGTCATCCAAATGGCAGATTAAATTTAACATAGACAAGAGGAAAGTAATGTACATAGGGCAAATTTGGGTTGGGACCTGGGTAGGCTGTTCACAATCCCCACCTCTCGGGAAGCATGTTTTCGGTGGTAATAATACCGGTAGGATCAGGGCCACAGAAAGTTTGTTCTGGAGTGTCAGCATGCATCTTATTCAATGCTGAAATGTGTGCACTCAGTTGCATTGAGGGAGGACAAGGCTCAGACTCCTGATTTACATGTAAAAGTAATTCCAGTATTTAGAGAGGGAAATGGCTTGGAAGATTCTTCTTTAAATTGGTTATTATTTTTACCTCACACAGCAACACTTACCTCATTCTTTCCTTTTTCAGAATGGTTCAGTCCCCAGCTGTCTGTTTCCTTCTGCAGCTAATACATTTCAGAAATAAGACAAAATAGAGGTCTTCTTATCCTCCGTAGTTTTTAAAATCATCTAGTCACTCCTCAGAGTAGCCTTTATTCACAGACAACCTCTCTCCTCAAGATCAGCCTTATTTTATTATTTATTTTCTCTTGCTCAACTCATAAAAAGCCATACTGGGTCGGACCAATGGTCCATTTAGCCCAGTTTCCTGTTTCCAAGAGTGGCCAATCCAGATCATAAGTACCTGGTAGAAACCCAAATAGTAGCAACATTCCATAATCTCAAAGATTAGCTTCTCCCACATCTGTCTCTTAAGAGTCTCTCTTTGCAGGAGCCCTTTAAGCTGTAGCAACACAAGGCATTAGTTCCTTGACGTACATGAGAAAAAAACCATCCTCACAGTTATGCTCATATTCTTCGCTTTTCTACATTTAGGGTGTGATTTTTAAATATTCAGCACGAAACAAAGACTGTGGCTACTTTTTATATGCCCTGAAATTTGCTTTCATCTGCTGCTTCTTCAGTATTTCTGGCACTGGGTTGCCTCTTCTCAGTGTGTCTGGAAGCGCACAGATTATCCAAAGCACTATTCCTTTGTTCCACTCTGGATCATGGCATGTTCCTCTGAAAAACTACTTTGGCCTTTCCTAGTACTTCAAATCCCCTGTGCAACTTGATAAATGAATCACCTCCTTTCTCATTCAAATCTAAACCAAAGTTTCCCTTTATTCAATGACTTTATACTCGCTTTTCCTCACCTCATCTTTACTGGACCGTTACAAACTGCCTCCAGAAACACAATGAGAGCGTTTTGGCATAGTTATGGCTCAAGAGATGGTAATCTTCAGTGAGGATCTGAATTTGCATGGCAGCTAAAGGTTTACTCATAAGTTTTACATGTTTCCCGAAATGCAGGACAGTGAACACTGGCTGAAAATTACATTTATTTAAAATTTAATATACTGCCTTTCTTCCACACATCGTAGGGCATAATGAAGGGGAAAAAAACGCAAGTGTTAAACAGGAACACACCATTCACACAACACAGAAGACTAAAGCAGGAGAAAGAAAATAAACATAATTTAAGGTTTAGTGGATCAGTTTATTACAATCCAATGAGGGATTTTTTTTTGTCAGAATTGCCTGACAAGCAGCCTTTAGGTCATTGGAAAATTTCCCTCTGGACAACGAGGAACTATTAAAGACCCCAATTCAGCCCTTCAGAACCCCACCAAATTTCTAGCAATTGAGAGGAGCAGGGAAGTTGAGTTAGTATCAGTGACCATTCTACAGACTTCCAACCACAGGAGAAAATCCAACTGACCAACCCTGAATTCCAGCATTTTCCACAAAGCCCTCACAAGCTCGAACAAAAGTCTGCAAAACAGAACAGAGTCCCCTCCCTCCCAAATGGGAGTCACGACCTGGGTGGGCTCCCCAAAGGTGCGTCATTATTCTGCACTTCCAGGAGTGTCGCACCATTTTATTTGACCAGTATCATGGGGTCACAGCCACAAAAAGAAATCAAAACCCTACTCTTCAAAAAATTCATCCAGATATCTTAACCCCCCTTCCCCCTCCTTCCAGATAAATTCTCCCCTAAAATCCCCCACCTAGAAAACCTCTTCCTCCTCAAAACACCTACCAAGTATACAGATCCCTGAAAAGTAAATTAACCTTATCTATACTCTAATTGTATTCTATTTGTTATATCACACAGTAACGTACTGTCAATCTACAATCCAATTTGCAAGTTCCCTCGGAATCTATCTAGTTACCTCTCCTCGGTTGTAACAAAAAAACAAACAAACCTTGTATCTTCACTGGAAATGTCCAATCAGCTCTTTTGTAATCCGCCTTGAACTGCAAGGTATAGGCGGAATAGAAATCCCTAATATAATGTAACAACCACTGCCCCAGAAATCAAAGTCCTTTGAGAGATTTTCATTTGAAGAGATTCTAGAGAAGAACCAACTAACACATTTAGACCGTGAACAAGCAAATTGATAGTGGAATGCCGGTGGACATAATATATTTGGACTTCCAGAAAGCGTTCGACAAAGTTCCACATGAAAGACTTCTCAGGAAACTACAAAGCCATGGAATAGAGGGAGATATACACAGGTGGATAGGCAAATGGCTGGAAAACAGAAAGCAGAGAGTGGGCATAAATGGGAAGTTCTCAGACTGGGAGAAAGTGACTAGTAGTGTGCCCCAGGGCTCGGTTCTTGGGCCGATCCTATTTAATATTTACATCAATGACCTGGAAAAAGGAGTATCCAGTGAGATCATTAAGTTTGCAGACGACACAAAGCTATGCCGGGCAATCAGATCGCAGGAGGATAGTGAGGAACTCCAGAGCGACTTGTATCAGTTAGAGAAATGGGCAGAGCAATGGCAGATGAAGTTCAACGTGGAGAAATGCAAAGTAATGCATTTAGGTAGTAAGAATAAGGAACACGAGTATAGAATGTCAGGCGCAACTCTGGGTAAGAGCGAACAAGAAAAGGACCTGGGTGTACTGATAGATAGGACCCTGAAGCCGTCGGCACAATGCGTGGCAGCGGCAAAGAAAGCAAACAGAATGTTAGGCATGATAAAGAAAGGAATCACGAGTAGATCGGAGAAAGTCATAATGCCGCTTTATAGAGCAATGGTCAGACCACACTTGGAATACTGTGTCCAACATTGGTCTCCCAACCTAAAGAAGGATATAAAACTGCTGGAGAGGGTGCAGAGACGAGCAACGAAGCTAATAAGAGGTATGGAGAACTTGGAATATGAGGAACGACTCAAGAAACTGGGACTGTTCTCCCTTGAGAAGAGGAGGCTGCGAGGGGACATGATCGAGACGTTCAAAATGCTGAAAGGCATCGATAAAATAGAGCAGGAAAATAAATTATTTACATTGTCCAATGCGACACGGACAAGAGGACATGGTTTGAAGCTAAGGGGGGACAAGTCCAGGACAAATGTCAGGAGGTTCTGCTTCACGCAGCGAGTGGTAGATGCCTGGAATGCTCTCCCAAAGGAGGTTATTAAGGAATCCACTGTGCTAGGATTCAAAGGCAAATTAGATGCACATCTCCTTACGAGAGGCATAGAGGGATATGGGTGACTAAAACTACATCAGGTGTATACCTGACTGGGCCTCTGCGTGTGCGGATCGCCAGACTCAATGGACCATGGGTCTGATCCGGAGATGGCAGTTCTTATGTTCTTATGTAAATGACCTGTATGATTCCTTAGTCTCCCTTCACCTCTGACTTAAATCTTTTTTAACTCAAAGTTTGTCAGAGGATTAGGTCAAGTTGTTTTTAAAACCTTTCTGAAGGCAAAACTGCATGGGACCATCTCAATACCAGTCCTTAAAAGTCCTTTCTGGAATGAGGAATTGAGAGCATGAGTATTAGAAAAGTATCTGAATCTACATAACCATAAACCACTGGCTTGAAGTAATCTCATTTGAACATCCATTCAAAGTGAATTTGACAAGGGAAATGATGAGAACAGTCCAGGAGATGGGAACTAATTTGACAGAATTAATCTCTTGAAGATGTTGGTCTGGGAAAAGAAACGAAAAGAACAGATCAAGCCTTGCTGTATGACTAGGATAACCCTGAAAAAGGCCGCTGAAATTTAGGCCCTAGGATATTGTGCATTGGGTGAGCATTTGATATCAATTGTCACCATTTATACCCTAACATTAAGGCATGGCTGATGTAAATGACAGTGATTAAGGGGGGAATGATTAGCGTGCACTAAACGCTAAGACGCCCATAGGAACATAAAGGGGCATCTTAGTGCTTAGCGCCTGTTGACGCTCCAGACGGGAAGACTGGATGGGCCATTTGGCCTTCATCTGTTGTCAGGATTCTATGTTTATTTCATTTCTATCCAAAAAAATACTGTTCTCCTAGAAAAAATGCACTACTGATATCCTTTCACCTGTAGCTTACAACGTCACTCCTCCACCAATTTAATCCACTCCATTATTGTGATATAATTTCTAGCCTAGTTCTCCTCCTTCCATAGGTCTCCGAGATATCACTTCTTTCTACCTCTGCTGTTTCGAGTTAATCCCTGTTCTTGTAAACCTACTGATATTATAACAAGATTTTCAGGTGAAATTCTGCAATTGTACCAACCAAGTGGTCTCTGGTGGCCAACGGCCATAAGACTAATCAGAGGCTGTGATACAACCAGTGCCCACAAGATGGCAGCCTCTGCAGCTGTCAGCTAATTCTACACATCTGGTGCCAGTTTGCATCACTCTAATTCCAGTTAAACACTTTGGCAGACTTGTCCAATCTACTGCCCGTAGGCCAGAACTCGGCCTGCCAAATGCTTCTATCCAACCTACCCCAACTGGCTTTGGCTGTGTTGATCACCATACAATTCTGGCTCCCCCAGAATTATTTGGGGGTTAATGCAGCTGCAGTCAGCTAGGTGAGAGACAGACTGGGTGAAAACTTGGGGGGGGGATGCACATGAAGAGAGAAGGCCGAGGGGGTTATATATGAAAAGACAGAGAGACCGTGAAAGCTAGGAGGTAAATATTAAAGAAAGCAAGAGACTGAATGTTTGGGGGGGGGGTACATCAGAGAGAAACAGATTGGGTAAAGGCAGGGGGGGGGGTGATACATGAGAAAAAAAGATTGTGAGTGTGCATGGGGACAAATTTTTCCCTGTCCCCATGGGACCTCATTTTCCCATCCTGGCAAGTTCTTTTCCTGTCCCTGCCCCATTCCTGCAAGCCTCAAACACTTTAAAATCATAAGTGTCTGATGCTTATGCAGTTAAGGCAGAGGTTAGAGGAATTGGGCAGGGACAGGGACAACAACAAAACTCATGAGGACAGGACGGGGAAAAATTTGTCCCTGTGTCATTCTCTACCTACATATGTGCCTTGACTCTCCAAACATTTAAAAAATTTTTAAAATCCTATTTATTTAAAGACGCTTTTAATATTTAAAAGTAGAGTTAGATTCCTAAGAATGCTGTGGCTTATCTCCCTTTTCCTTTTGTTTTTTCCCTTCTTCTACCCCAATTGAAAATTGTAACTTTTATCCTTTCCTTCCCAATCTCATGTTTGTTTACGACATAAGAATATTGTTAAATGTTTACCTCTTATCTTACTATATTTTTGATTTGTACATCGCTTAGTGATTCAAATAGGCGATTTATCAAATTTTATTAATAAACTTGAAACTTGAATGTTACAAAATATAAAATGTAGTCGACCAAAAAAAAAAAAAAAAAAAGTTGGACAAACCCACTCACAAGCATAAATCAGGATAGAAATGTGAAGAAACTATATCCAGCAGGTAGTTTCCACTTTCCTCACCTGAATCAGCTTATTCTGCAGCTCCTGTATCTGTTGTTCTGCTTGTTTCTGCTCAGTCTTAAACCGATTCAGAAGTTCCATTTTCTCCTGGTTCCAGTTCTTCTCATTGATCTGCAGCTGTTTGGTCAGGTCCATGACTGCACTGTACGACTCGGCCAAAAGATGCTGGTGTTCCTCCTGTTCTCTCTTCAGAGCTGTCATCACATCTGGGGAGGTTCGTTCGGTCTCCAGCTGTTGAGATATGTAATTCTCATTCTCTGATAGCAACACACAAATGATCTTTAATCTCGCTCTCTTTTTTTTTTTTTTTTTGTGGAAGCAAAATTGATGAAAAACTTTCCTGGGATCCAAAAGAAACGGAACTCAAGAGAGAAGGAGTTTGAGCTCTACTCTGCAAACAGGGCTTGTAGGGCAATAATCCCAACCTGGACTGCAAATGGGAGGCTGTACCAAGGCACAAGTATACAGAGAGAATGTGCAAAGGGCTCCACGTTGCTTCTAAGGTGATAGACCATAAATTGGCAAACAATATCCTGAAACAGCCCTAACTTCAAACTTACCGTCCTTCCCCCCACACAGAAACTACATAACCTACTCTTTACCGCTCTAGAAAGGACAAATGTTCTTCCATTGTAACCTTCCGTTTTTTATCTCTTTTGTAATCCGCCTTGAACCGCAAGGTAATGGCGGAATAGAGGATGTAATATGTAATATCATGGTTCTTGTCATGTCCTTTCTGGACCAAACTTGCCTGGGCTTGATAATCTACTATCCAATTAGAGTGAATTCATTCCCATTGATCAGGACAGAAGAAAAGAGGACCATAAAGCAGAGTAAATAGAAGGCAACATGGAGGAAGAGACAAGTGAAAATGAAGCAACTCGCTGGTGCCAGAATCAAATGTTGAAACTGATGCACAAGTCTCAGATGGCAAAAACTGGGAAAGTTGGCAGACAGATGATTGCGATGTTGACAGAGTCTACAAAGTGGGGGAGATATCCACCAATTCTCCCTCTAAGGATGGGCTGGGTGTGTGCAATTTTTTTCTTGTGTGAGTGACAAGTTTGCAAGTATTTTTGTGAGTGATTGCTCATGTGCTCAGCTTGGAGGGAACATAGATATACCCATTACTCACAGACGGCGTTGCAACATCCCAGACAGGAGAGTCATGTCAACAGTTGACTATAGGCAAGTCCTATAAGGAGCAGCACTGGAAGAGAATCATAATGACTATACAGACATACCCTGTCCTTAACTTGGATAATAGTTGAAAGCAAGAAAGATGTGTTCCAGGAAACTAGCTGGGAGAAGACTTAACATGTGACCGACTGAGGAAAATAGCACTTGACAGCTCCAGGATGAACTCGAATGGAACCCACTAATCCCTCTATGAGGATATAAGTCCTTTAACTAATGAATGAATTACAGAGAAGACAAAACACCCAGCACTAATACACCTAGGAAGAGAGAATAATGACCCAGACTAAGGCCATGCTAATTTTCAGGTGCTCACCTGTGGGATGTGACGCTTCAGTTCTGTCTTCTCCATCTCCCAGGCCGCTTTTGCTTTAGCAAATTGCTGCTGAAGTTCATTCATGCTTCTTCTTTCCTCCTGCAGCTCCCTGCACAGCTCCTTCAGAAGGGTCTTCATATCAGCCAGTATCTGGATATATTTGCTCCTCTACAATACAGAAGAAAGATAGATCCCAGAGTGTACTCGAAACAATCCATCAAAACAAAGAGCAGCCTGCAAGGTCCAAAGGATAAGTGATGCAGAAGTACTGTTTTGCTTTGATTATTTTTGCTAAATGAAAAAGGGAACCTCTGCCACAAAATAAAAGTGCAAAGGAGGAGGAGCAGACAGATGAGGGAAACCAAATAACAAAGAGAAAATCCCAGAATGTTGAAGTTCAAATTAATAAGAACATAAGAATAGCCATACTGGGTCAGACCAATGGTCTATCTATTCCAGTATCCTGCTTCCAACTGGTCACCCCAGGTCACAGGTACCTGGAAAACCCAAATAGTAGCAACATTCCAGAATCTCAAAGTGTAAGCAAGATTCTGGAACCCCAAAGAGTAACAAGATTCCATACTACCAACCATAAGGCAAGCAGTGGCTTCCCTCATGTCTAAGAAGAACGATCATGTGACCCCTCCCCCTTATGGAAAGCTGAACACTGGCTCCCAGTGGAGTCCAGTTGTGGTTTACAGAGTTTTTTTGTATAGGCTCTCCTCATTTTTTGACTTTTATACCTTTCACCAAGCACAAGTTTGAGTATTTACACAAAAGCACTGAAGGACTGATAATTACATAGATAGGAGGCTGTATGGTACACATGAAAGATTGAAAGCAGGAGAAATGTAAGAAAATACTTCTTTACAGAAAGATGTGTGGAATAGTCTCCCAGCGGAGGTGGTGAAGACGAAGACTGTATCTGAATTCAAGAAAGCATAGGACAGGCATGTGGGATCTCTTTGGGAGAAGAGGAGATAGTGGATGCTTTGGAGGAGCAGACTGGCCATTTGGCTTTTATCTAAGAAAGATCACTTTTGTGTCTCAAATAATGATGGCTCTTTAAAGCTTTTTAAAATAACTTTTTTGGGGGAGCCTTTATAAAACAAGTGCCTTGTTGGATTTGTTATAAACTAGCCCCCTTTCCCTCCCTATCACATGTAGAGCAGTTCATTTCCTGCATGCTCTGGTTCTCTCACATCTTCAGCTCACTCACCACATCTAGGGACCAGTTTTCTTCCTCTGAAGTTTTCTTATCAGTGGGTGATGGGTTTAGTTCCTCTTCTTCCATCAGCAGGTAGAGCTCTTTCAGACTGTTCACCTACAGAGTAAGCAAAGAGACAGTGAACTGACATGGTTGATTCTACTGTTCTCTTAACACACAGAAAAACATATTTGAGGCAAGAGTAGGAGAAAAAAACAGAAAATATATAAATAGAGAAAATTTGCAGCGTCAGTCTGTTCCCTAACACAAAAAGTGGAGAAAAAGACTGTAATGTGGCAATTGAATGGAAGACTTCCTGATTTAGTTGTGGTGTCACTGCAGCCTGGTTTGATTTTTTTTCAGCATTTTCTGTCTCTTGCTGCTGTTGCTGTGCAGTTCTCTCTTGTGGACTTCTCCTGAAGGTGCAAATTGCAAAACAGGGTACTCCTGTTGAGATAGTGTGCAGGATCTGAGTGCTAAGAAGAATGGCAGGTTGTGCTGGGGTTTTTCCTGCATCTTTATGAACTGATCTGCATGGATGTTGTTTGTTGAGTGGAGTTTTTTGACTTATGATTAAGCTACACTTGCTATTTTTTTAGCTTATGCTATATTAGTTTTGTGCAGGCTTTACTGAGGTCTTTTGCTCCACTTTTGGTGTTAAATTTGCAGCGTCAGTCTGTTCCCTCCCTGTAGAAGAGAGTAGAGTATTTGCTGTTTTGTATATTTTCTGACTCATATAGCTCATTCTCAGCACCTACTATACAAACCCCAGACAATAACCAATATGACAACTGACTTGGATAAGCAATATACAATAAACCACTACGTTTCTACAGCAGGCATCTGACATATATTCTTGGCCATGTAGAGAAAACCAAACTGAACAGGCAAACTGGTCTTTATAGGGATAATTTGATAAAGGATTTGCCAAGAATGCCCTGCATATAGGATTTTCACCAATTACCCCAGGAGTTTCGCATGTAAAAGTGCGTAATTTAATATGTGCTACGTGTAGCTGTGTTCAGGGGCGAAGTTTGGGCAATCCACAGATATAATGACTTATTTACTGACATTGTTTATAAAATAGGCATGTATTTATATAGAGTAAACACGGAGAAATTAGGTTCTTACCTGCTAATTTACTTTCTTTTAGCTTCTCCAGACCAGTAGAGGTTAACTTTACGAATGGGTATATATCTAATCATGACCAGCAGGTGGAGACTGAAAACAAAACTTTGGGACAGTATATCCTAGCCCCTCCTCTCTATTTCCCTCAGTCTGCCGAATAGCCAAGCAGAACCAAGAACTGGAAAACAACAGAGAGAAAAAACAATACTCCGAAAGGAGTAACAAATAACATACCCAAAATGCTGTTGGAAAATGCAGAGGAGAAATTCCCGAAGGAAGAATGTCCCCACAGCTCGCCAGCTAAGCCAGCCGAGCCACAGCCGCTGTTCTTCAATTCTCCCCGGCCCTAGAAAAATACTAGAACCCGCAGCAAAAACCAAAAACTGCCCGCGCAACAGCCCCAACAACAACAACAACAGACAGGGTGGGGACCTCTACTGGTCTGGAGAAGCTAAAAGAAAGTAAATTAGCAGGTAAGAACCTAATTTCTCCTTCTTTAGCACTCTCCAGACCAGTAGAGGTTAACTTTACGAATGGGACGTACCAAAGCAGTCCCTCTCACGGGCGGGACCCCCGAAGGGCCGATACCAATACACGCTCACCGAACACCGCGTCCCGACGCGCCTGCACATCAACCCGATAATGACGAACAAAGGAATGCAAGGAAGACCAAACCGCAGCCTTACAAATATCCACTGGAGGCACGAGCGACGACTCAGCCCAAGAAGCCGCCTGACCCCGAGTGGAATGAGCCTTGAGAAACTCCGGAACAGGCTGCTGTTTCAGAAGATAAGCGGAAGCAATCGTCTCCTTGATCCAGCGCGCAATAGTAGCCTTAGAAGCGCCAGCTCCCCGACGAGGACCCGCCAGGAGGACAAAGAGATGATCGGACTTCCGGAATTCCTGGGTCCGCTGCACATAAGAGCGAAGGACCCAACCGACATCCAACTTGCGCAGCTGCCGTTGCTCAGAAGAGCCCTCCCGACCACCCAAGACCGGGAGAACCACCGATTGATTGACATGAAAAGGAGAAACAACCTTCGGCAGAAAGGAAGGAACAAGCCGCAAGACGACCCGCTCCCTAGAAAACTCCAAGAAGGGAGCCCTACAAGAGAAAGCCTGCAGCTCAGAAACACGCCTAGCAGAAGTAATGGCCACCAAAAAGACCGCCTTCAAAGTAAGGTCCTTCAAAGAACAGACGTCCAAGGGCTCGAAAGGCGGACGCACCAAAACAGAGAGAACCAGATTAAGATCCCAAGAGGGAACCGAGGGCCGTAGGGGAGGCCTAAGCAACTTGGCCGCCCGCAAAAACCGAATCACATCAGGAAGAGCCGATAAACGCTGACCTGACACCAACCCTCGAAAAGCCGACAGGGCCGCAAGATGAACCCGGAGAGAAGACCAAGCCAGGCCTCTATCCAGGCCATCCTGCAAGAACTCTAGAATGTTAGGCAGAGAAGCGCGAAAAGAGGTCACTCCCCGCGCCCGACACCATTCCTCAAAGAGACGCCAAACCCGCACATAAGCCCGAGAGGTAGAAAGCCTCCGGGACCCCAACAGTGTAGAGATCACCTTGTCTGAATATCCCTTCTTGCTAAGGCGACCCCTTTCAAGAGCCACGCCGTAAGACAGAAGGGAGACGGGTCGAACATGGGAATGGGACCCTGCATCAGAAGGTCGTCCGAGAGAGGCAGAGGAAGAGGATCCGCTACCAGGTGCCTCACCAGATCCGCATACCACGGACGGCGAGGCCAATCTGGCGCCACCAGCACCACCAAACCCGGATGGTGAACAATGCGAAGAAGCACTCTGCCCACCAGCGGCCAAGGAGGGAACACATACAACAGCCCCTCCGTTGGCCACTGCTGGACCAGAGCATCCAGACCCTCGGCCAGACCGTCCCTGCGACGACTGAAGAAGCGGGGCACTTTGGCGTTGCCACCCGTGGCCATCAGGTCCATCAGGGGCTGCCCCCAAGCCTGCACTATCAACTGAAACGCCTCGGCGCCGAGACACCACTCTCCTGGATCTAGGAAGTGACGACTGAGGAAGTCTGCCTGAACATTTTCTACTCCGGCTATATGAGAGGCCGAGAGGTCCAGCAGATGGGATTCCGCCCAAACCATGAGCAGAGCCGCCTCCTGCGCCACCTGAGTGCTCTTGGTGCCCCCCTGACGATTGACATAAGCCACCGCCGTGGCATTGTCCGACAGCACTCTGACCGACTTGCCCATCAACAGGGAGTGGAAAGCCAACAGCGCCAGACGGACCGCTCTGGTCTCCAACACGTTGATCGACCAGGCGGCCTCCTCCGCGGACCAGGTGCCCTAAGCCGAGTGACCCAAACACTGAGCCCCCCAACCCAAGAGACTCGCATCCGTCAGGAGCACCGTCCACTGCGGGAGATCCAGACCCACCCCCTGAACAAGGTGAGGGGTCTGGAGCCACCAACGCAGACTGCAGCGCGCCAAGCCTCGCAGGGGAACCGGAACATCCATCCCGTGCCTCTGGGGAGACCACCTCCGGAGCAGAGCATACTGGAGAGGACGCATGTGGGCCCGCGCCCACCTCACCACGTCCAGGGACGCCGCCATCGACCCCAAGACCTGGAGGAAATCTCGCGCCCGAGGACACCGGGACGCCAAAAGCAGGCGAATCTGAGATTGCAATTTGCTCACCCGGCCCTCTGGGAGGAAGACCTTCCCCAAGGAGGTGTCGAACAGCACCCCTAGGTACTCCAGACGCTGAGCCGGGACCAACCGACTCTTGGAAAGGTTGACCACCCAGCCCAGCGACCGGAGAAACTCCACCACCCGAGCAGTAACCCGGGAGCTTTCCTGCAACGACTTTGCCCGAATTAACCAGTCGTCCAGGTAGGGGTGTACCAGGATGCCCTCCGACCGCAAGGCTGCCGCGACGACCACCATCACCTTGGTGAACGTCCGAGGAGCCGTGGCCAGCCCAAAGGGAAGCGCACAGAACTGAAAGTGCCGACCCAAGATCGCAAAGCGCAGGAAACGCTGATGAGAGGCCCGAATGGGAACATGCAAGTAGGCCTCCGTCAGATCGAGAGAAGTGAGAAACTCCCCCGGCTGAACCGCCAGAATGACCGACCGCAGAGTTTCCATACGGAAAGAGGGAATCTTGAGAGCCCTGTTGACCCCTTTTAAATCGAGGATGGGCCGAAAGGTCCCCTCCTTTTTGGGCACCACAAAGTAAATGGAGTACCTGCCCGTGCCCCACTCCGGAGGGGGCACCGGAACAACTGCCCTGAGATCTAGCAAGCGCTGAAGGGTCTGGCGAAAAGCCTGCGTCTTCCCCGGAGTCTGACACGGAGAAGCGAGGAAAAAATCCGGCAGAGAGCGGGCGAACTCCAGGGCATAACCGTCCCGCACCACCTCCAGGACCCACCGATCGGACGTGATCTCGGTCCATTTGGGGAAAAATTCGCGCAGCCGAGCCCCCACCGGAACCAAAGGGGGCGCCGGCAAGGCGTCATTGTGCAGGACGGGAAGCGGGGGAACCGGCGGAGGGATTCCCTGCCCCCCGACGGGCCCCCCGAAAGGGCTGCATGCGCTGGAAGAACCGACCCCGGGAAAATCCCGGAGACTGGAAAGAAGCAGCCCCACGCCCAGGGCGATACTTGCGAAAATCCCGCAAACGCCCCCGGGCCGCACCCCCCCGAGACGCCGGGCGGGCACGGTCCTCCGGCAGACGGGGAACTTTCGAGTCCGACAGAGTCTGAATCAACTTATCCAAGTCCTCTCCAAACAAAAACGACCCCCGAAAGGGAAATTTAGTAAGCTTAGCTTTGGACGCAGCATCCGCCGCCCAAGCGCGCAGCCACAACACACGCCTTGCGGCCACGCCAAAAGCCATAGACTTAGCCGATATCCGCACCAAGTCATATAGAGCATCTGAGAGGAATGAGGCCGCCATCTCAATCTTCGCAACCTCCTGATCCACCAGAGACCAGTCGTCAGACTCTCGATCCAAGACCCGCTCCGCCCACCGAAACACGGCGCGAGCGACCAGTCCCCCACAAATAGCCGCCTGGACCCCAAAGGCAGAGACCTGAAAATTTTGCTTAAGGATGCTCTCCAATTTGCGCTCCTCAGGGTCCCGCAAGGCAGAACCGCCCTCAACAGGCACGGTATGCCGCTTGGAAATTGCCGAGACCACCGCATCCACGACTGGCGAAGCTAACGTAGCCCGATCCCCTTCAGGAATGGGATACAGGCGAGCCATGCTGCGCGCCAGCCGAAACGGCGTCTCCGGCGTTTTCCACTGCTCCAGAATAATATCCCGAATATCCTGATGCATAGGAAAAGAGCGGGAAACGGAACGGATCCCCCGTAACAGGGGGTCCCCCACACGCGGAGTCTCCGGCGGCGCGTCCTCAAAACGCAAAACCGAAGAAACCTGTTGAATAAGGTCAGGCAGCTCATCTTTCTGAAAAAGGCGCACCACGGACGCCTCGTCACTGGAGAACGGGAAATCCGACAACCCGCCGCCAGCTTCCGTCCCCTCCAGAGAGTCCTGGAACTCCTCAGAAGGGTCCAGGTCCTCCTCCAGACCGACCCGTTCCTCCGACCACAAATTCTCGTCCCACGACACCCGCGGACGCTTGGACAAGGGAGGCGGCGGAGGGGACGTCACGCCAGACGAAAGAGGCAAAGCCGCAGGGAGCGCGGAGGAAAACCCACCCCCCGAAACCCCCTGGGCGCAACCGGGACCCCCAGCCGCCTGAAAATAGGCTCTGCATAAAGAAAAGAAAAATTCAGGAGAAAAAACCCCCGAGGGTCCCAAGGGACTCCCTGCCACAGCAGGGGACCCAGCAGAACCTTGCCCCTGCATAGTCAAAACAGGGGGAAGGTCACCTGAGGTGGAAGACAAAATGGAGGGGCCAGACAGAGAAGATGGCGGTTTTCCCGCCAAAAAAGCTCCCTCCATAGCCTGAAGCGGCTGAGAAACCTGAATAGTCTCAGCCGCTAAAGCAGGCAAGCCGGCATCAGCTGTCAAAAAATCAGCTGAGAGGGAATCCTTCGGGGAATCCCTCCGTGGGCGGTTGTGGAAGACCGGGCTTCCCCACTGCTCCAAGCCGACTCGCGAGGCACCATCGGCGGGGAGCTCTGGGCGCCTGCAGCCGCTGCCGACGGAGCTCCACCACCTCACCGACCCAAACCGCCGAGTTCAGGCCGGCCGCGAGTGCCTCGCGGCTGGACTAAAATTGTGGCCTACTCCCCCGGAGAAGGGCACAATTGCTCCATACGCGACCTAGCTATAAAAAAGTGCTGGTTACATGAAAAAATACAGTAAAATACAGTTTTCTTAAAGGGAAACAACCCTTCAGACCAGCACTACCTCAGGATTTTTTTTTTTTTTTTTTTTTTACAGAACAGACTCCACAGGCTCTCGAAGCAATATGCCTTGCTTGACTTAGGGGGCAAGGCTTACTGCTGAGGCTCCTCTAAAAAAATGTGGGGAGGTGGAGGAAGTGGGGGGAGGGACCCCGCTCGTGACCCGCCGGGTTTGACACCCCCGAGGTCGGACGAACCCCCAAACAGAGTCCGTCCAAGCTCCGTCCGGCTAAAAACAGGGACAATAAACCCCCTAAACAAATTCCAACAGCCCTACCAAGGGAGATGGGTACAGATCACTCAACACCTGCTGGAGACTGAAAGAAGACTGAGGGAAATAGAGAGGAGGGGCTAGGATATACTGTCCCAAAGTTTTGTTTTCAGTCTCCACCTGCTGGTCATGATTAGATATATACCCATTCGTAAAGTTAACCTCTACTGGTCTGGAGAGTGCTAAAGAATAATGTTTTTCCCTGGTCTGCAGCAGGCATAAGCAGGAGTTAAACCCCGCTGAGCTGGACTCTTGCCAATATTCAGCGGTACTTAAGGGAGTAGTGATGCCAAGTATTGCCTCTGACTGTTGCAGCATCATTGAATGAAGAAATATTTTCTCCAATTTGTTTTAAGTTCACAGCTTAGGAGCTTCATAGCATGTCCCTTGGTCTTTGTATTTTTGGAAAGGATTATATTATTATTTTCATAGGTTTACTGTAATCAGCCTAAAAATAAAGCGATTGCTAAGTTAAATAAATAATAATGAAAAGATATCACAGGATTGCAACTCTCTTAAGAAGTTGAGATTTGCAAAACTGAGTCGAGATGAGTTGAAGGACAGGGTAATTCTGTACAGTGTTAAATGGTTATGCCCCACCTCGATGGCAGTATTGCCTCTATGATTGGGTAAACATGTACAACATATTTCTATGATTAGTTAAGTCTACACAGCACCAATCTTTCAAGCAACATCTGTGTGGCTAGTAATCAGCCCAGGAATAATCCTGCATCTCTCTACAGCCAGGAATGTCTGGAGAACATACCTCCAGAAAGTCTCCTCCATCACCGTGAAGAATTTTGCCTTGCCTCCAGTGTTTCAAGAACCACTTAAGCTTCAAGAAAAGCAGTACAAAATTCTGCTTGAACTGCTGGGACTCCTGCAATAACAGGTTCTTCTCCTGGCTCCAGAACTTCTGCTCCAGTCTCCTCTGAAGATTGAGGCTCTGCAGCTCAAACTCCCTCCTCTGCAGCATTTTCTGCTGATCTTCCTTCAGCTGGTGAGGAATAAGATTCAAATTGAATGAGAGCCCCATATCGCTACACAACAAAATTTTTCATCTATTATATGACTTATTGCCTTAATTTCTGATTCCTGTCTGTAGTTTCAGCCTAACAAGTCAGTCTCCTCTGGGTCTACAGTACTTTAGAACCCGCGTTTATTCTTTCAGCTAAGTACAACCTTTAAGATAAGAATTGTCTGAGCACAATCAATATTTATTTGGTAGTTTTTCACTGATAAAATAGTAAGAACAGATGACAAGACGTCTGTGCAGTGACTGAGAATCAAAGCTGCTTTTACAGTGGGTTATTTGCTCACACAGTGGACTCATACTCCAGCGTTTCTCTGAACACTAGCCGAATAAAATTTCAAAGGTGTTGCATCTGGTGCCTGTTTATTTCTATTTAACAATGCCTAACAAAGTGGCCAGAGTTCCACTTCTTCATGATTTAACACTGGGAAACTTAGGGGGACCTCATCAAGCACACTAAATGCTAAAATGCCCACTATATTTCTATAAGTGCCTTAGCGTGTGTAAAAAGCGGCTAACATAGTAAAGACGGCAGATAAAGACCTGAACGGTCCATCCAGTTGGTCCATTACAAATACATGATTCAATTAACTTGTCTCTTCTTTGATATTTCTGGGTCATAGACTGTAAAGTCCACCCGATATTGTCCTAGGTTCCAAATACTGAAGTTGCCGTCAAAGCTCACTCCAGGATATCTACCATAAAGTCTGGCCAGTAACATCCTCATGTTCCATGTTAATGGACTTCCCACCGATGCCTTCCCCAGCCCAATCTTACACCAAATCATCACATATGGGACACAGACCGTGCAAGTCTGTCCAGTACCAGCCTTAGCTCTTTATTTAAATGGAGTTCTTTTCATAAATTTGAACCGCTTTGATCCTTTTTGGCTGTATATGTAGTATATAAAGATTTTAATAAACAAATTTACATTCTTTGTTTTCTAATTAGAGATCTTCTATGTTTGTCCCACGCTTTTTTGAATTCCATCACCGTTTTCCTCTCTACCACTTCCCTCAGGAGGGCATGATAGGAATCTACCACCTTCTCCGTGAAAAAGAATTTCTCTCTCCCCCTACCAATTCTGGAACATAAACTGTAGAAGTCCATTTGGCAGCAGTCCTACTTCTCAACTACATGAGTTGCCATCAAAGCTCCCTCCAGCCTTGATCCTGATCTGTCTTTGCCATTTATGGACCCAGACTGTAAAAGTTTGCCCAGCATTGATCTTAATTCCCAACCACTGAAGCTGCCATCAATGGTAACTCCAGCTATGAGGTCATTTAAATTCTGTTTTAATTGGATGCCATCCTCTTTCTACATAGTGTTCCTCTGTATTCATCCCACACATTCCCACGTTTTTGTTTTCACAATCACCCACAGGAGAGCAATCCAGGCATCTACCACCCTTTCATGACGTTGCTCCTGTCTCACCCTGTAACCTCAAATGTTCTACCACTTCCTCCTCTCTGAACTATATTAGTTTGCATATTAATATTATTGCACTGGTGCTCAGTGGCTTAGATTATTGCAACTATTCAATTTTATATTATTAGTTACACTGTTCACAATGCATCAAATTCAACTGCTCACTGGCTGCAGCTTTCATGCACAAATTTCTTCTAAGCTGAAATCATTGCACTACAGCCAGCTAGTCAGCGAGTCCAATTTAAAATCTGGACATTGTTTTTCTGAGCCCTTAAGGGAGGTGGCTCCTATTATCATAAAGATCTAATTGCTATTATGAGCCATCTTGAAGGTACTCGTCTTTTATGCGATATTAAGATTGCCTTTTTGATTGATGGCTCACCTACATGGAAAGTGATTGCAATAAAAATTAATAATAATAAGGCTCTGCTGTTTTATCTGCTAATTTTCATTTCAGGGGGATGTTTGGCTGTTTATGTATGCACAAGTTTATTGTTACATGTGCATATTTTGGATTAAATGATAGGAATCTGCTTGGAACAAACTTTGGATCAGATCTGCAGAATATAAAAACTTGGAAAAGCCTTTATTTATGCAAAATATGGGCATGGCATGCATGCCGCAAGCTAACATCTGTGCTAGAACCATAAACATCTTTTAAAAGGTATCTGTGTTGAAAATACATTTTAAGAACTTCACTGTTGCACCTTTCTAATTTATAGTCACTCTGCTCTGAATTCAGGGCTGCCAACTAATTCATGTCAAGAAGGGACCATTCCTGGCTTTTAATCAGTTCATGCAAATGCTTAGAAAAAAAAGAGATTAAAGAAACCAGGATTGTATTCCAGCCTCTCTCTTTCATGATTTGGAGTTAGATGGGAGCCCATGTTCTCTGTGGCTAAGCAGAAGGAGTAGAGAGGGCTGGAGAGATTCTGCACCTACACTAGGTATCATGTTTGGCATGTACAAAGAGAAAAGCAAAAAACAGGCCTTTAAAATGTGAACTCACTTCAAGAAAGAAAACACATTAGGAAGTGACTATAGAGAATTAATACCAGTTGTCGCTGAAAACAGATGTACCCAACAAAGTGAGCCGTGCAGTAGATGTGCTAGAAACTTAAGCTTGCACATTCTCTGGAAAGGTGCCAGTTTTATGAAGCAGCCTCTCTGGTGAAGTGCTTTAGGTCACAGTTCTTCAACCGCCGGTCCGCGGACCGGTACCGGTTCGCAGAAAATTCCTGCCGGTCCGCACAGGACCGGCGAGATCAACTTCTTAAATTTCCTGCCGGTCCGCGCAGGACCGGCAAGATCGAGGAGCTGTCATTCGCGCAGGGCCGGAGACATAATAGGGAGCCTCACACTGTGCTTTCTCCCCTCCCAGCGGCTCTCCTTACAAACGCAGCGATTCAAAACGGAAGCCTTGGAGCTTTTGCCGAGTCTGATGATGCAACTTCCGCTTTCCTCAGAGGCGGTGCGACCCAACAAAGGACCTGAGGCTGCCTTACTGAATCGCAGCGCTGGGAGGGAGGGAAGAAAGCTGCTGGGCATGGTGAAAATAAAAAAGGGGGACAGTTGTTACTGGACCTGGAGAGGGAGAAGGTGAGATGCTGCTGGGAGGGGGGAGTGAAAGGAGTCTGGGAAGCTGTTGGGTAAGGGGGAAAAAGGGACAGCTGCTACTGGACCTGGATAGGGAGAAGGAGAGATGCTGCTGGGAAGGGAGGAGGGAAAGGAGTCTGGGAAGCTGCTGGGCATGGTGAAAAAAAAAGGGACAGCTGCTACTGGACCTGGAGAGGGAGAAGGAGAGATGCTGCTGGGAGGGGAGGAGGGAAAGGAGTCTGGGAAGCTGCTGGGCATGGTGAAAAAAAAAAGGAACAGCTGCTACTGGACCTGGAGAGGGAGAAGGAGAGATGCTGCTGGGAGGGGAGGAGGGAAAGGAAAGGGAAGAGAGTTACTGCTGGACAGGGGGAGGAGGGAAGGGAGAAGAAAAAAGGAAGGAAACAGCTTGCAGAGAGATTAGAGGAGGGGAAGGGGAGAGACAGGAATGAGATGGGAAGGAGGGTCAGCAGAGAAATTGAGAGGGACAAAGATGCTAGATCTGGTGTAGGAGAGATAAAAATGAAGAGGGCAGTGAAGCTGGAGTGAATCGTGTAAAAAGGAGAGAGGGGCATAGGCTGGATGGAAAGGGGAGAGGGGCATAGAAAGAAGACAAATACCATATGGAAGGGGGAGAGGTCAGACAGTAGATGGAAGGGGCAGATGCTGGATTGAAGAGACAGAGAGGGCAGATGCTGGAAGGAAGAGAGTGAAAAGAAGATGAAAGCAGAAACCAGAGACAACAAAAGGTAGAAACAAATAATTTTATTTCTATTTTGTGATTAGAATATATCAGATTTGAAATATATATCCTGCTAAAGACATAACTGGGGACTGCAGTATTCTGTTAGCATGATATTTCTATGAACTTGGCTTGTTCAGTTTTCTTGATAGTAGAGGGGATATATGTGAAGGGGAGGGGAGACAGGGGTTTTGTTGGTCCGTGCTCTGTATATTTGTATTTATAAAATCACAATTGTTCAGAATATTGTTTTTTTTATACTTTAATAAAATACGTTCAATATAAAATCATAATTGCGGCTTGTGCAGATGGGATCAGATGGTTTGCGGGGACCGAGCTCGCAGAGATGGGGCGTAAACGGGGTTTTAAAATTTTAGTCCTAGTAGTTTGCCGGTCCACAAAATAATTATTTTATTTCTGCCGGTCCACGGGTGTAAAAAGGTTGAAGAACACTGCTTTAGGTGGATACATTTTCTGGTGTTCAGGAAAGGAAAAAAAGGTGAAGGGAATGATCATTTGGCTTTCTTGGCTGGTCTGTTTATATCGTTCACTATTTTAACGTGACTGCTGTTATCGCTTCGACCGATGCTAAAAAACACACTATGGTTTTGTAAAAGGGGGGTTAGTATTTTAAACAACAGACAGCACAATTTAAATGTTATTCTGGTCTCAACTAAACCAGTATAAACCTTCTGGAATGGTTGCAATGTTTCTGCCTGCCCTTATATAAGTCGGAAATCCCAAAGTGAGTAGGTACTTAAGGCTGTCTTTGGGCCTGTTTAATTTGTGCCTAGTGTGAAGTGACTCTATAAGATAAGAAGTATCATCCACTCTTCTGCCTATTTAACTAAGGAGTGGAACAGCAGCTTGACCCTCACCCAAAGGGAGAGAGAGAAGCCCCGCTCAGGACGTGGACTATTGAGAAGAAAATGTGTGGAAATGGGTCCCTGAAGAGAATAGTTTGCCTTGATTATACAAAAACTCTATTTCGAAAGACTGATTATTGAAAGGTATCACAGACGAAGATAAAGAAAAGAGCGTGGAGTATCACAGTGTTTATTCAATGCTATACAACCTCAGGATAGAATTGTAGCTCAAAGCAGTAATTGTTTTGTACATATCTTCAGTTTAGGGAGCTGAAGCAACCCATATCTGACTCTGAGTGATTGTCTGAGGGGCATCTAATACCAGGGCCTTGAACGGAAATCCCTCCCCCTGAGAAAACCTGTTCCCTTGGAGAAGAATGTGTATAGAGGACAAGAAGAAGTAAATGTTCTGTAGGAGCCTCTAAGGATCATCCTGCAAATGAGATATTCCTTCCCTTACAACTGTTTTATTGAGCTGAGGGTAAAATTAGTAAGCTGCGAGTAGGATAAATAGCAGCTACAGCAGCAAAATATTGTATCTTGCCATCACCAAAAGCCTGAAATTGTCTTTTACTCCTTTTCCATATATTGTAAATATTTACCACACTGTATTTTACTTTTGTAATACAAGAACAAATTGTCAGGCTAACAAAGTTTCTTGAACTGAAATTGCTGCCTTGAGTTTAGCATTCTTTCTATAGCTGTCCCAATACTCACCCATAGAGAGATCTTCAGTGCATACCAAAAATGGCATGGACATATTTAGGCCAGCTGCTCTCTCCTCGGCTATCTCATTACTTGTCCAAAATGTCAGTGACATACCTGAGACCCCACCCCCCAAAAAAATCTTTTTTTTAAGTTGTACCAATGGACATACCTGGGAGACTCTTTGATTGATGCTCTCAGCCTCCTCTTTCCTCAGCTGTCTCTCCTGAGCAAGCTGCTCCTGCAGAGTCCGGATACTCTGGTTGGCTTCAGACAAAACCAGCTGAAGTTCCTTTATCTTTTGAAGCAATCAGAAGGAGGAAAATCCTTTGCATTAGCATGGGTGAATAATCAGAAATAGTTTTTTCATCCCTCAAATCCTTTACCTTTCTTAGTTATATGAGATGTTATTGAGTCTTTTTACTGCTTTGTCAGTGAAAACGGGATTTCATTAACTTAGCTGAGGAGCAAGAGATCCAGGATCACTGAGGCCACTTGGAGAGTTTGTGAAACTTTCTGCTACTGAATATAGGTGTCCAGTTGTAGTATATAATGTCAGCTCAGGTAATGTGAACATTTGACCACAGAACTTCATGCTGCCCAAGGGCAGGGAGAGCAGACAAGAAATTTCTGCTTTCCCTAGTTAACAAATAACTGACCAGAGAATGGGTTGCAAGGGAAGAAGAACTAGCGGCTTTCTTTTTTCCGTGCAGCAACAATAGAAAGGGGAAAAAAAAACAGAGAGGGCAGAGGAAAGGGACTGAAGAAGAGAAAAAGAGGCTCAGAAAGGGCTGCAAGGGATTGTGGAGCTGCTTGAGTAGAAGAGAGAAAAGGATAGACTGTGAGCAGGAGTGGCTTGCCTGCCCTTTGAGCATTCAGACATGCCCCAGTAGGCTACAGGTCATGAGCAAATTGGCAGAATTGTCAAAGGTCGAGTCCAGCGCAAATGCAGCAGAAGAAGCAAAAGTAATAATCTGGGTCTCTTGAGTGGATGCAAAAGCTGAAGGCACTGCCACTTCCCCATCCCTTCCTTCTAAGCAGGTTTAGTAACAGGCCATCAGGGTCCAAGTAGCAAGTAAGAATGTGGCAGTGCCTTCAACACAATACATTGGCTCTGAGCCCTGGCATACTATATATTTATTTTAATTAGTGCAGGGCCAGATTTGTTTCTTAATGTGCCGACTAGAGCCAAAGAGGGAAGGGGGAAGAGAGAGAAGGATAATAGAAGGCAGATGTTGGGACAGGGGAAGAATATCAAGAGACAGTGGAGAAAAAGAGGGGTAGATGCTCAATGGGGGAAAAGAGGAAGAGAGTGAGAAGACATGCTACAGAGAGATAGGGCAGATACTGATGAGATAGAAAAGAGGAAGAGGGGGCAGATGCTCAGTGGTGTCTCTAGACAAAAAAAAGCGTGTGGGTTGGCAAAGTGGGTGCAACCTAGGTACAGAAAAGGGAAAGTCAAATTGTCATTTTCCACATCATATCAGCCCCTTGCATTAGCTTTGGCAGCAATTAAGAACCACTGCTCACCCAGTGCCTCCTGCTGGCAGGTGCCATCCAGAGAGTGAAAAAAAAGTTGCTGATGCCAGGATGGCTGCAGGGGAAGGAAGGGAAAGTGATTATCGCCAGAAGGGTGGAGGTCGGGAGGGTAGAAAAGGAAAAGTGTTCATGTATCATGATAAACTGAATTCAGTACTGGCTGTTTTGCAGCATAAAACCATTGCTTTAGCCTAAGCTTATCTATAGGAAGTGAGTGCAGCACTTACAGGAAGGAACATGGTATCATGGTACCTGAAGACACAAAGACAGAAATAAAAAATAAACTGGAAATGAGCAAGAAAAATTACTGTGTGTGACTCCTTGGTGAAAGTTAGATAGGAATGAAAAAAACCATCTTCTACAGACTAAACTAAAATTGATCCGACTTTACTTCCACTATGATCATTTTGCCATCCTAGTCCAAATGCTGGTTTTATCAAAGCTTGACTACTGCAACTCGCTATACGCTGGCCTGAATTCCTCTCTACAACAGAAACTATAAATGATTCAAAACTAAACAATCAGACTAATCGTCAAATTAAAAAAATATGATGCTATATTAGAATCTACCACAAACTTCAGGTGAATTCCGAAAAGAGATTTGGGGTCCATTAGAGTCTTCTGTCAAACACTTTAAAGTTCAAATTGTATTGCTAGTACTTACCAGATTTGAGATTATTTTAAACTCTCTTTATACACATCCAAGATGAATGGGAGGGAGGGAAGGGTTGGAAGGGAGGGTCTCGTGCATAGTATGTAAGTGCTTTTTGAGGATATTTCTGTTATGTAAACTGTTGCACTTAGTATAAGTTATTTTTTACAAAATCGATCAACAGTTATAAATAAGAAATAAGAATCATTGGTTACCTACGCATGCATGAATCACATTTAAGCTCCGTTGGTTGCCTGTCAAATTTCAAATCTTTTTCAACATTCTTGTGTTGGTATTTAAGGTTATTCATTATACCATTCTCTGGTATCTAACCCAAGTAATGATGCTCTATCTGCCTTCTAGATCTCTAAGGTCAGAAGGGGCAATATGGCTGTCACTAAATGAAAACACAAGGGTATCTGCAATCTCAATTGTAGGGGTGTCATTAAGGAACAAACGGACAGGACCACTGAGAGCAAAAGTTCAAGAAAGTACTGAAAACTATTGTGTTTGTAGAGGCGTTTAAATGAATGAATATTAATACTTTATGGAGACATTAACATTATTGTATGTGGAGGTATTACAGTGAATGAAGACAATTTTGATGGAGCCGTACATTCTTGTATGTATGTTCTAACATGATGATTATACTTTGTAAGCGGGTAAGAAATGTTTTAAATAAATAAGTGCACACTAACACCTAAGAGCAAATAATTTAACACTTCTTCAAATCACACTTATCCAGGAATCCTTCCCTCATACAGCCATCAGAACATGGAACAGTCTCTCAACAACCACCAGCTTTCGAATAAAACTAAAAACCTACCTGTATGACAGACCTTGTCAACCTATTAACTTAATCACCGCTGCCATCTTAAGAAAACTATTGCTAACATCGCACCAATATCATCTAGGACACCACGGAAAACCTCCAAACAGATTGGAATTTACATGAGACTATTGTAAAACTTCAAAAATTGGTATTCAAGATCTCACTGTCATATATCCCCGTAATAATATGGTCCTCTTTACCTGTAAATCGCCTTGATCTCTATGATAATACCCACTAGGGTACCTTATGATACGGTTTTAGGGATTCCTCAAGAAATAAGACATATACAGTATATATTTATAGAAATTGAGGGCTCCTCTGTGTATGAAAAAATATTTTATGGGTTTCGCCATAATAAAAAGTTTGGGAATCACAGAGCAGGGTGGAGAGGGGAGTAACTTGGGACCTGTATAGTCATCACAGCTCCCAAAAGGACATCACCCATCTCTGGGTATGTTCTTTACAATTTCTCCTACACCTTGGTTTTCAATCTACAACTGCTATCAAGGGGAGGCCACAAAGTAGTCTTAAGATTGAACGTTAGACATAGCACCATGAATGGAGATCTCCCATGAACAGTTTATACAGGCCTCAAACATACCTCAGCAGCATAGGAGTCATCATCACTGGCATTGTGAGTCTTGCAGCTTTGTGTTAGATCTTCATTTTGGTCCATGCTGGTGCTGCTTCTGTGTTCCGAGGTTTGATTGGCTTGCACGTCCCACTCGGGAAGATCCCTACAATCAGATGACTGCACGCACGGGCAAGGGAATGAGAACACAACCAAAGAGCAAGGGAGGAAAAGAAAAACAAAGAACAAAACAATGGGTCTCTGAAACAGCAACATACTACAAGACAGAAAAGAATGAAGAGGAAGAAGAGCTTTTTCACTATGGCACATGAGAAGACGAGGAATAAAAGAAAGCACACAATGAAGACGTATGTGGACTGGATTGTTCCACAGAAGGTGAGAGAAGGGGGGAGAAAGATGCAAACCCCAGTTATGATGCCATGAAGTGACTGGGGAAAGAGGATTGGGGTTAGAGTAATGGATGGCATGCAAAAAAAATAGAACTTGGAAAAAAAAAAACTCAACGTGTGTTGCAGGACATTTTCAACTTTTCTCATTTCATTAGCAAGTTGCAAACCTATTCTGTTAAAAAAATATATATATAAACATTCACAAATATATTTGCTTGTATGCTTTCAAGTTATCTTTAAACAATATCAGTGAAACATCTGATGCCTTCAGCTAGGAAAAGACGTGGAGGGGCATAATCGAAAGGGACGTCTAAGTCCGTTTACGTCCATCTCGCAAGTCATCCAAAGTTAAAAAGAATCTAAGACACATTTTCAAAAGAGACATCCAACTTTTTTTTACTTTCGAAAATTGTCTAATTATACGTCCTGCCGATCTGATCGTCCAAGCCACTAAATTGTCCATCTTTATACCACATTTCCGTCCAAGTCCAAAACGCCTAGAACAAGCCCTGTTGGACGTGGGAGAGGTCTGCAAAGTGATGGATTGAACCCCTAGACATGCCACCTAAATAGTGGGGTACCTTACAAGACACTGCTGTAAACTTCACAAAAAGGGTGCCATGGCTTCTCCTCCCTACAGCTCCCTTATAGGGCACAGTGAGCCCCCCAAACCACCTCCAGAATTCCCTAGACCCATTCATCTACCACCCTAATAGCCCTTATGGCTTCAGGAGCCACTTATGTCAGTAAAAAAGGGGTTTTGGGGGTGTATAGGGCAGTGCATATGTTTCAGTATCAATGCAGTGATTATAGGGGCTTATGGGCATGGATCCTATTCTCTATGGGTCCCTAACCCACCCCCAAGATGGCTTAAGCTGCCTCTGGGCTGGACGACTAGGCTTTCCTATGCCAGGTGGCCAGGTGATGATGGTCTGCAGGCTGAAATTTAAAGTTGTGAATAAAATTTTTATGGGGGTGGGGGGGTTGGTGATCACTGGGGTAGTGTGTGGGGGTCTGTGTTATGTGTTTGAAGTGCATATCTGGTGAGTTTAGGTGGAGTTTTGTGACTTAGACCATGTTTTACATGGTCTAAGTCACAACGTCCAAGTTCCGTCTAAGCTCTGTTGTAAAACGTTCAGTTTTACATGCTGTATGACTAAGTCTAAGCCGGCCCACGTCAAGCCCAACTCCCGCCCTCGACACGCCTCCCGAAACGCCCCATTTAGCTTTGGACGTTAAGCGGCACTATGAAGGCCTAGGTCATTTAGAAATACGTCCAAAACCCGTTTTTATTTTCGGCGCTTGGACGTTTTTGAGAAAAGTTCATCCAAGTGCCGACTTAGGCCAGTTTTTGGATGTTTTTCTCTTTCGATTATGAGCCCCATAAGCTGTGGGTTCCATTTCTCTTTTGTAGACGAAGATACTTAGGAAAGCAATTTCAATCAGAAATCAGAGCAGATCTCAGTTGAACATAGAGAACACAAGCAGTTACCGGAGATCGCCTTTTCATTTTCAGCCGAGGGGCACAATAAGGAGAAATTCAACTGACTCATGCAATAGTCAGTCATGCTGAAATGCCCCTGCAGGTTTATTCAGCACAAAAATAGAGCTCTGTATAGCCTCTAATAAAGAAAAAAGCTTTTCAATAAAAAATCTGTTCATAAAAGATTGTTTTCTCTACTGTTTGATGTTCCTTCTCTGCTTCTGCCATTGCTGCCATCAGCCCAGCCCTCCCTCTAAACCGGGAAACATTCCCCCACCGTCAGCATGCCCCCTACAAAAAAAGAGAGCATTCCCCCTCACTCCCCAGACAGACACCATCAACCCAGAGGAAGGACCCCAAGTTCCCTGGTGGTCTGGCGGTACCTACTCGCTCCTGTCCATGCTCTTTCAGCAACGAAAATAGCTGCTCCTTATTGTTTTTTTCTTTAAGAGAATGAACTTTGTTTTTACCTCCCCAATTTATATTCATTGTAAACCACTTAGATTTTAACTCTGGTTTATATCTGCACTGCAGTATATTAAATAAATTGAACTTGAACAAGATAGGCCTGGGGTCTTTCCTCTGGGTCCGGGAGGAGGTTGGTGGTGCCTCTTCGGGGAGGGAGATGGGATGCTTCCTTTGCTTGTCCGGGAGAGGGGGATAAGTGTAAAGTGATGCATGTCAGTAACAAAAACCTCATGCACGAATACAGGATGTCCAGCGATACTTGGAGAGACCTCCCAGGAAAGAGATTTGGGAGTTCTGATCAACAAGTTGATGAAGCCGTCCGCGCAATGTGCGGCGGCAGCGAAAAGGGCGAAAAGAATGCTAGGAATGATAAAGAAGGGGATCATGAACAGATCAGAGAAGGTTATCATGCCACTGTACTGGGCCATGGAGTGCCCTCACCTGGAGTACTGCGTCCAGCACTGGTCGCCGTACATGAAGGAGGACACGGTACTACTCGAAAGGGTCAAGAGAAGAGTGACTAAAATGGTTAAGGAGTTGGAGGAGCTGCCGTACAGTGACAGATTAAGAGAAACTGGGTCTCTTCTCCCTTGAAAAGAGGAGACTGAGAGGGGACATGATCGAAACATTCAAAATAAGCTCTTCGGGGATCGTGCCATATAGAAAAATGACATAGCATAATTGCTTTATATTGAATTCTAAATACAACTGGTAGCCAATGCAGTTATCGGAGATATGGGGTAATATGCTCATATCTTGGCGTTCCGGTTATCAATCACCCCACTTCTACGTGATGCCCACTGGCTTCCCATCCCTCATCGCATCCCTTTCAAAATTTTACTTGTCACTTATAAAACCAAACACCTCCATATCTCTGCATTCATAAATAAACATTTAATTAATTCCCTATGCATCAACCCGTACACTACGTTCCACTCATCAAGATCTGCAGGCTGTTCCCTCTATCCGAGACATTTTTTACGACACCACTAGAAAGTCCATCTTCTCAGTTATAGCCCCTTTACTCTGGAATCCTCTTCCCCTGCACATAAAGCAAGAATCCTCCCTCACACTATTCAAATCAAAACAAAACTTAAAACCTTTCTATTCAAGGATACTTATGATACCTAATCCAGGAGTCCATTTCTTTCCCTGAACTACCATCCAACTCGGGCCATTTACTCCAACCGCCTCCTTAGAGGTGAATTAACTCCTAATGTTCTATCCATCCCCCTCCCTCCTTTATATTTTTTTTATCTCAATGTATTTTTTACCACCTCTTATTCCTTCCTCCCCAATCATGTCAGTCAATGTTAAATGTTGTTATCTCCCCTTTTCCTCCACATCAAACTGATCATATGGTGGATTTTCTTTTTTTTTTTAAACTTTTTTATTTGTAAACTGTATAGATAAATTTTGATAGACGGTATATCAATATAATAAACTCGGAAACTTGGTGCTAAAAAAGCTAGCACGGCTTTGTAAAGGAAGGGGTTTATGCTGCTTCGCCTAGAATTAAGCAGTAGATTTTCCCAAGTCCATCTTAATAATGACTTATGGACTTTTTTTAAAAAACGTTATCCAATCCATTTTTAAACCTGTTAAGCATTTTCTGGCAATGAATTCACTTTTCAATCTGTATTCGCGATCAAGGGGGGGCCTCTATGTTACAGATCTTAGTGTTCCATGCAAAAAGGCAAACTTACTTCTAACCCTTCCGCAGTATCACAGGAAGACAAGACCTGAGTAAACACTATTCACAAAAGTTTTTATCACTTTTTAAACTCTTTAAGTGCACATTACTGTGCAACAATTATCAAACACAGCTGCCATTCTGTTTATTTGCCCCCAAAAGTTCTAGGCAATGTACATAAAAAAAGAGAAATTTACAATCATATAAACTTCTTAAATTGCTCCAAAAAATCATGTTACAAACATCATAGTGACAGAAACTACAAAATAAAATAAAACCAATTTAAAATTATGCACAATAAATCAAAACAGTAAAAAATCATCAAAGTATCAACTAAACAGACTAAGCCCACTAAAATCAATTAGAGAAGGACATTGACAACAATGAAAGATCTGCTCTAAAAGGAAGACTTTAAATTCTTGCTGAAACTAATTTCCCAATGAAGCACTTTTGAAAGATTTCCATAAGAACGGGACAGCACATGCATATGTTTAGAGTTCTAGTTTTAATCTGTGTATGCTCAAAACCCTAACTCTGGCGCCACACAATGAAAGCTGAAACCATTAGTGCAGACCGAATTTAAATGTAACCGAGGCTTACCCAAGATCACAAGGCAACTTCCTGGTTCTCACCTACTGCTCTTTGCTAGGCTGCACTTCAGCTTGATAGACCCAATCAGGAACTACTTATAATAATAATAATAACTTTATTCTTATATACCGCCAACAATCTTGCGACTTCTAGGCGGTTTACAATAAAGAGAAACTGTAAATACAATAAAGAGAAACTGTACATACAGCGAATTCCAACAATAAAGAGAAGTGGTTTACAATAAAGAGAAACTGTATATACAATAAAGAGAAACTGTACATACAGCGAATTAAAGAGTATAGCATTGTACATCTGGTAGTTCCAACATTAATAATATTAACAGCAGTTTGTGTGCTGCAAGACCAGGAAGTGCCATGTTGCTTACACAAAATTAGAAATATTCCATGTATTGAATGGAGTGTTCATGGTTAGTGATTAGGGTTGGGGGGCTGATGTTCTGGTTCGTTATCTAGGTATTTCAAGAACAGGTAGGTTTTTAGGTGTTTCCTAAATTCGCCATAGTTGTTTGTGTGTGCAATTAGTTTTTCTAAGTCTTTGCCCCATGTGGCTGCTTGGTACGATAGCAGTTGTTGATGGTATCTCTTATATTTACACCCTCTAGCCGGTGGGGAGACAAATTTCAGGTGTGTTTTTCTTTCATGTCTGTTGGTTGGGAATGAGAAGAGGTCTGTGATGTATTTTGGGGCTAGACCATTTAATACCTTGAAGCAGAGACATCCTAGCTTGAACTTCGTGCGTGCCTTCATCGGCAGCCAGTGTAGGAGTCTGTAGGAAGGGGTTATGTGGTCGGACTTCTTCAACCCGAAAATCATCCTGACTGCTGCGTTTTGTATCAGTTGTAGTCTTTGCATTTGTTTCTGGGGGATTGTCAGATGGGTGATGTTGCAATAATCCAGGTGGCTTAGTATTAGGGATTGTACTAGAATTCTGAAGGCTGAAGTGTGGAAGTACGCCTTAATGGACCTCTTTTGATTAGGGAGTCTATATGGTCTTTCATGGTTAGACCTTGGTCTAGTATTACTCCTAGAACCTTCATTGTTGGTTGGATAGGGTAGTTAAGATTGTTAATGTGTAATGGGTCATGGCTGGTAAGAATCTTTATACAACAGCATGCTATAAAAAGCATATCATTTATTTCAGTGATACTACAGCCAGATCTGGCAAACTGTTTTATATCTGGAAAAATTTCAGCATGCTACAAACAGTCTCATGCTATAATCTTGATTTCCCTAGTATTGTTTCTGTGTGCTGCTTTGCTAAGTATTTTGGACCCATTGGGGGGTTTTAATCCCATTTTGCAGTATGTCTGACTGAACTATAAACAAGATCTACTCAGAAAAACAGACCTGCATGAGGAAAATATTGAAAGCATTGGGAGGAGAAACCATCTCACTGTTTTTCTAAAATACAAAGTTATCAAATGATGATGATTCCATCTTGCCCCTACCCTAGAGCATCAAGCAGAGCATTATTTCCTAGTGCCAGAGAGAAAAACGGTCCTCTCCGTGCACAGTGAACAATTCTGCCGAAACATGTCCTGGACCAGCCCAACAGGGCGAATGCTGCCAAAAAGGAAAGCCACAAGTTCCTGGCACACATTACCCCCTTTAATTCCCGAAGAAGCCAATATAATTTTAAGTTTATTTTTACCTCTTAAGGTAGTATTAAAGTATAAAATACTATAGCCATAAGAAGGCATTTCAACACAGCTAACTTCTGGGTAATCATAAAATGCTGCTTTGACAGTGCTTCCATTAGAGCAAATGACTATGGTCATAAAAAAGAAATTATAGACAACTTCTAAAAGGGGTTTGGGGACTTGTATACCGCCTTTTTGTACACAAACACAGAAACATGATGACAGATAAAGGTCAAATGGCCCATCCAGTCTGCCCACCCTTAGTAACCGTTATCTCTTCCTCTCTCTAAGAGATCCCACGTGCCTATCCCAGTCTCTGTCTCCACCACCTCTTCTTAACACTGTTCCACGCATCTACCACCCTCTCTGTGAAAAAGTATTTCCTTAGATTACTCCTGAGCCTATCATCTCTTAACCTCATCCTATGCCCTCTCATTCCAAAGAATGGGCTACTGGGCTTGATGGACCATTGGTCTGACCCAGTAAGGCTACTTTTATGTTCTTATGGAAGAGACTCGATTCAAGCACGTTTACATAACATAAGTATTTAAACATCTTTATCCTATCTCCCCTCTCCCACCTTTTCTCCAAAGTATACAGATTGAGATCTTTAAGTCTGTCCCCATACACCTTATGACGAAGACCACACACCATTTTAGCAGCTTTCCTCTGGACCAACTCCATCTGCTTATATCTTTTTGAAGGTGCGGCCTCCAGAATTGTACACAATATTCTAAATAAGGTCTCTCAACCAAAGTCTTATACAGGGGCACCAATGCCTCCTTTTTCATACTGGCCATACCTCTCCCTATGCACCTTAGCATCCTTCTAGCTTTTGCCATCACCTTTTCAACCTGTTTGGCCACCTTAAGATCATCACATACAATCACACCAAGTCCCGCTCTTCTGTCGTGCACTTAAGTTCTTCACCCCCTAAACTGTACCGTTCCCTCGGATTTTTGCAGCCCAAATGCATGACCTTGCATTTCTTAGCATTAAATTTTAGCTGTCAAATTTCAGACCATTCTTCAAGCTTCGCTAGGTCTTTCTTCATGTTATTCACACCATCCAGGGTGTCTACTCTAGTGCAGATTTTGGTATCATCCTCAAAGAGGCAAATCTTACCCGACAGCCCTTCAGCAATATCGCTTATAAAAATGTTAAAAAGAACAGGCCCAAGAACAGAACCTTGAGACACACCACTGGTAACATCCCTTTCCTCAGAGTAATCTCCACTGATCACTACCCTCTGTTGCCTTCCACTCAACCAGTTCTTGATCCAGCTCGTCACTTTGGGACCCATCCCAAGGGAACTGACTGGTAGGTTGCCCAGGGAGGCGCAAAGGGAAAGATGTAGGAAAATCGCGGGTTTGTTGTGTTTGGGGGGAGGTTTCTTTTGCTGCCTGCGTTCATGGAGTCAGGGAGGGAGGGTGTGACGGCTGTTGGATCCATGAGAGGGAGGGAGGAAGTTGGAGCTGCTGACCGGGAGGAGTGGGAAAGGAGGCAACTCGCAACAGATCATTTACTGCGGGGACAAGGCCATTAACCACTTTACAGGGCGGTGAATGACCTTGTCCCCATACCTGTGGCAACCAATCGATTTCTCCCACCGTTCTTCCATGGCTAGCCGCGGTAAACAGTCACTGTGTCATTTTCTACCTGCATGGTCCATCTAATCAGCCCAACATATACCTACTTAGTCTTGACCTGTCCTTGCCATTTTTAGGGCATACATCATAGAAGTTTGCCTAGCACTGTCTTAATTTTCCACTACTGGAGTTGCTGTTGAAGCCTGCCCCAACCCAACCAGCTCTATCTAGCTGTTATCGGGACACAGATTGTAGAAGTCTACTCAAACATTAGCCTTACTTCCCAACTACTGTATTCATTGCTTAACATGGCTAAGTTGTTTTGATTTCATTCTCTTTCCATATAGGAATTCCTTGTGCTTATCCCATGCATTCTTGAATTCTGTTACCATTTTTGTCTCCACCACCTCTTGCAGGACATACAAGGCATCTACCATCCTCTCCGTGAAAAAGTACTTCTTAACATTACTCCTAAGTCAACCTCTCCTGTAACCTCAATTCATCTTCTCTAGTTTTACCATTTACCCTATTCTAGAAAAGGTTTGTTTGCATTATTACCACTTTCCAAATATTTAAACCTCTGTGTCATATCACTTCATCCCTCCTTTCCTCCTTGACATAGTCAAGTCCTAAATTCTCTTTTTGTAGGTCTTTTGGCTGAAAGCCATATCGTTTTTGTTGCTTTTCTCTGAACTGTTGCAAGTCTTATGTCCTTTGAAAGATATAACCTCCAAAAACTGAACACAATACTCCAAATGGGGTTTCCCCAACAATTTGTACAAGGGCATCAGCACCTCCTTTCTTCTTCTGGTTATACATCATTCTCCCTGGAAAAGCGGAAACTCAGAGGAGACATGATAGAGACTTTCAAGATCATGAAAGGCATAGAGAAGGTAGAAAGGGACAGATTCTTCAAACAACTGGGAACCACAAGTACAAGGGGGCACTCGGAGAAACTGAAAGGGGATATTAGAACCAATGCTAGGAAGTTCTTTTTCACACAGAGGGTGGTGGACACCTGGAATGCGCTTCCGGTGGTTGTGATAGGACAGAGTACACTACGGGGTTTCAAAGAAGGATTAGATAGATTCCTGAAGGATAGGGGGACTGAGGGATACAGATAGAGGTAGAGATAGGTTATAGAAAGAGTATAGATAAAAAAATAAGAGAGATTAAAGGGCTTAGACAAGGATTACCTTACAGGTCATGGGCCTGATGGGCCGCCGAGGGCGCGGACTGCTGGGCGCGATGGACCTCTGGTCTGACCCAGCGGAGGCAACTTCTTATGTTCTTATACAGCCTAGTATCCTTACCAGGGCGCATAGATAGAAGCGCTCTGTTGTAGAATTTCCCTCTTAGTGCAATATTTAACTCTGCCTGGTTAAATTTGCCTAAGAGCAGCTACATAAATAGCTACTTTAAATCTATCTGCATAAGTCTTGCACAGTTAGATCCAACTAGATATTCAGCTGCAATTTTGCCAGTGAGCTGCAGTCTGATATCTGGACAAATACAACTAGCTGATTTTATGTTCAATCGCTCCTTGAAAATCTACCCCATGGTAAATGAAGCAGTAATTACTGTGAAGGAAACAGAAACAAAATTACCTGAAAATCTGTACCATATTCTTTCCTAGAAGAATCCTTCAAGGAGTCCTGGGACTCAGAGGTTGGCAATACTGACAGACTCTCCATCTGTTCCTTCAGCCAGTCCTCTAGGGTGTCCACCTGTCTCATAAAGGCAGTCAGTTCTTGTTGTAAGACGCCCAGTCTCAGAAAAACGACTCCAATCAGCTTGGAGTCCATGGTGATTTCCTTGTTATCAACTACCTCAGTCAACATAATGTTGGTACAGTCATTATCCAGACATAGTCTAACACCTGAGGTGAATTTATTTACGTCAGAAAGTAAAATCTCAATAGCTTTGCTGACAAGTCTTATCTGGTCCCTAATATGCAGCAGGTTCTCAAAGTCTTTTGTTTTCAGTGTCCAGCCTGGGCCGGAGTTCCATCCATTTAGAGACCTCTGGTTTCTGTTGTCTGGGATCTGCTCTTGGTCATCTTTAGTGTCACTTCCCCCACTGACTGGAATCTCTCTCCAGAAAGAGGAAGGAACACACTGAGCAGAATCTCCAGCTTCGGCATCTGTCTCCATCATGGGTCGGGTTGCTTGGCAGGATGCCAGGTCATAGCGCTGAAGGTTGGAGAGCAGTACTCTGTTCTCATATTGCAACTTCTTCACTTTCCCACTCAGCTCACTAATCTGGAGCTTAGCGGTTGCAAGTTCTTCTTGTGAAGGCTCACTTATCACAGAGCAGCTGTCCTCAGACAATGTTATATCCAGGTCATGCTCTGATTTATACTTATTCAGTTCATTCATAAGTAGCTTATTTTGGTCCTCTAATTCTATCAGTGATCTCCGCAGGAGCTCTGCTTCTTCTTCAACAAACTGGAGATGTCTCCTTAGTTCCACAAAGTTATCTCCAGACTCTCCAGATGGAAGAACAAATCGAATGCCTTGTCCAAAGACATCTTTATCACTTTGTATCTTCATCTCATCCATCTCTGCCCGCAGTCCCCGATTTTCAACTTCCAGGTCAACAATCTTCCGGCTTAAGATGTTGGCTTCCTCTTCTACCAGCTTCAAGTGGACTTTCAGTTCTGCTTCTCTGGAATGGGGAGAATCAGCCAGTTCCGCAACAGATAGGGTGCTGTCCAGATCTCCATAAAGAGAGCCATATTTCAGAAGCTCCTCTTTCATACTATCATTCTCCTTTGCCAGCTTGGTCAGTTTTTTACACATGAGAGCAGATTCCTCTTTAGCAAAATGTAGCTGACATTTCAGATCTGCATTGTCTTCCTGAAATCCAGAACAAAAGAGAGATTATCAAACAAAGATCAAGTACATGAAAATTGGTTCTTTATACAGTCCTTAAATCTGTAAGTCAGTTCAGACAACCAATATGTCTACTTCACTACAGCAGTCATTTTAATTCTAATGCTAGTGTCTTATATACCACTATATCTCCTACTGGATTCAAAGTAGTTACAAAAGAATGACAAAAATTTACCAGGATGAGTAAGGACAAAAGACTTACAATTATAGATATTTCAGAAGACCAATTTATATTTTGAACATACAGAAATTGCAATTTGGATGTGTATGTTGCTGTGACAGGTCCTCTTAACAATAGTTCAACCTTTATTAAGAAATTCTCTTAGCAAATTATTTGTGCCATATGCAACTTTGTCTTCATTACTAAACATCATTTTGCTAAAACAGATCTTAATGGTCACTTCCTCGATGTCACTTATCAATCAATTTTTTACAGCATCCTGGAGTGAGTATAACACCACAATTTGTTTTAACAGTACATCTGTTTTTCGGGTTATTGGGAAAATATTGGGGGTCTCGTCTTTCCAGACACCATATATTATTAGCACCTTAAAGCAGCCTATGGTAGTGATGAGCCAGAAATTCTACATTCTGACTGACTGATCTACTAACATTCTTTGTGATTCAGTGAACCATTATTATGCCAGCAGAGAACTGAATGCTCACAATACTATCTTCATTTAGGAGATTACCAGAGGGAGAGCAGAGTAGCAGTGATTATCTATTCACATAGTTCCTGCTGATGTACTTGCAGCTCAGAGAGGAAGCAAACTAATATGACATCAACAGGGAGATTTCCATAGAGAAAAAAGGTAAACTCAAGGGGAGAGACACATGGAAGAAAAAAGCACAGGGAAAGCCGACATAAATATGTCTATCCTATCTTTTTGATCCAGAAATTTATATGATGTCTACATTGTATGGGTTCATGGGCACTGCCGTGGTATAAATTCCACTCAACCAGAATGGGCAAGGAGGCACAGGAAGCAGAGGATCCACTGCAGCAGCTCCCAATCTTCTGAGGTGGATATCCCCGCTGCTCTGCTGGCCTTTTTTGATAATTTGCTAGGAGCCCGTAAAAGAACTTCTGCCACTGTAACATATTTTGAAATAAGCTCTCATTCGTGACAGACAAAACTCAATAAAACCTGACATTATTATTAGTAATTCTATTGCTAACCAGGTTGCTCTCAGTAGAAGCACCACACAGATAAAGAAAAAGCTCCAGTTTTCTATACAGATCTGCAGACAGTTTTATTCACTCATGTGTCCTACAAACCTTCACAGAAACATGAAACTTTCATATGTAAAAGTCCCTTAGGTCAGGACTGGCATGAATTTCCTATTTTGGAGAGGGTGGGACCTGGAAGGCCTTGAGCATGCAGGTATGCACAAGGCTCCACACCATATGTGATGAGATCCTTCTTTGGAAATGACTGCCACACCAGTGTCCCCTGAAAGGTGAATGGAAAAGATGTACTGGACACCTCGGAGGAGGGGGGAGAGGAAATGTGGGATGATGAACTATAGAGGTGTTTGGGGGGGAAGGGATGATGTGGAACATAGGAGGGGGAGGAGCCTTGAATCACCTCTTGGTGATGGGTGGGCACGGTTCAAAGTTTGCCTAGGGCAGAGGTAGGCAATACCGGTCCTTGAGAGCCACAGGCAGGTCAAGATGGATTTGCATGCACTGCCTCCTTGAGATGCAAATCTCTCTCATGCATATTTATTTTGAATATCCTGAAAACCTGACCTACCTGTGGCTCTCAAGAACCAGAACTGCCTACCCCTGGTCTAGGGTGTCAGATACCGCTGGGCTTAGCAGAGACATCTAGTAGCTCTTCTAAAGTTGTGTCTTATGACCTGGTTGTGCCATTTGCATTTCCGGAGCAGGGAAGGATTCTCCTTTACACAATGTTAACAGTGAGATAATGGTGGAAGACGACCTGGAACTGGTATAAATACCAAGCTAAAACAGTGCTAGCTGTGTGGCTCTCTCTGCCACGGCATCAAAAGAAAGGTGAAAGGGTCTCTAGTTCACTCAGTCTTTAATTCATGACAACAGGTAGTGAGGGGGTAGAATATCAAAAACAAAAAGGGCAACAAGGTCCCTGGAAAGAGGATGACACAGCAGAGGACCCCGACTGCTGATATAAGGAGGGCCAAATTCCACAAGGGAGTCAGCAAACCCACTAAAGGTCAATCTCTTGCCTTTGAAAGGATATGGCGATATAGAAGCACTGCTGGCGACTGACAGCTTCTGTAGGCAGGAAAAAATTCAAGCATGCGCATTAGGATCGCCTACATACGTGCACCTAAACATGCCTCCCTAGCTTTATTTGTTTACGCAAGAAAAATTAAGGTCTGATACTTTTTGAACAGCCCTCGTACATCATACAGAATGCGACGGACCAGTTGCGATCAATCGCAAGAGGCATTCCAGCGCTGCTTCCAACAATAGCAGAATCTTTAGAAGAAGTGTGTGGCAGCCCAAGGGGACTACTCTGAAGGAGATTAGTATAAGATTGTTGTATCTCAATACGAGTATTTTTTATGAATAAAGGTCTGATACTTTTTGAATGGCCCTCGTATTTTGAAAAAAAAGACAGACTTAGTATCAATGGGAAATATTGGGCCAAATATGAACAAATTACCTGAGGGAAATTAAAAGCTAGTTATAAATTTGATTAGATATAAAAGATTTTAATTTCCCAGATTATGCTTCTCTGTTGCATGGTCCACTCCTTTCACATGCTGTGCTGCTCAGACAACACTGGCACACGGGCTGAGAACTCTTAATCCCAGGGCTCCTCTGCCAAACCACTGCGTTACAACAGTCTATAACAATGAACTGTCTCTGCCAACTAGAATTTCTCTGGATCAAGAGAGAGCCTGCTGCAATGGCAGGATTCCCTCACTACAGCTTTTCATGCAGAAGGTTTACAGGATCGTTTTAGAACGGCTTTCTGTGTGTGAGGCCTTCCTGGGATGAAGTTTGAGATTTACATGAATGCTTTGTGAAATGCACAGTTCACGTGTATAAGTTATCAGACATACATGTCTGTCTATGCTTGCTCCAGAGCAGACGAAACATACATGTATATGCCACTGCTGCGACTTCAGAAATGGAAAGTATACACATCGCTGTCCTTTTCTAAAATCACCACTTTCTAAACAGGTATCACTCAACCTATGTTGCTGGCTGTACTTCGCCTCCTGATGATATTACAATAGTCATCCCATGTTGTAAAACGCTATCCAACAGAACTCAACTTATTGGGTCTGTGCTAAATACGATGGAATCCTGGATGCAGGAATTGAAGTTGAAATTAAATCAGGAAAAACAAAATTCTTCCTTGTGTCATCACAAAAGATCATTTTTGAATTCAACATCATATAGAATAAGCCCTACAATTAAAATCTTGGGAGTTGTTCTTGATCAGTGCTTGACCATGAAAAATCAGATAGACGCAGTGGTTACTAAACCTCATGGAAATTACGTACCATCAGATCCTACTTTAATGCCACTACTTCTGAGTATACTGGACTATTGTAATATTGTAGATTTGGCTAGACTGACCCTGGTTCAAACTACGGCAGTAAGAATGAGGAAGTATGACCACGTTATTGTGAGTTGCATTGGCTTCTGGTAGAGGCCCGGGTGATCTTTAAGTTGGGATGCCTATACTCTAAAGTTGCCCCATTATATCTGTTGCGGCGCACGAGAATAGTAGAAAATCTCATGCCCTATTTACGTTCCCTTCAGTTAAGGGTTGTAAAAGTAAGAAACATCACGGGCATTGTCTTTCTCACCAAGCAGCTTATTATGATAAAGATTTCCGTCCATTACTGATCAGATCCACACCTTATGAACATTCTAGAAAACATTTGAAGACTTTTCTTTTTTCCAAATTCTTGATCAATTAGATTTCTGTATATCACATTATTCCTGTATTTTCTCATAGCATAATCTTTTGTTAACCGCATTGAACTTCTGGTTATGCGATCTAGAAATTTGCTATTATGTTAGGGTGACAAGAGGACCTACCTGAGCTGCTGGCTTCTTTTCTGCCTTCCCCAAAGAACGAGATCCGCGTTTCTTCAAAGAATTCTAAGGGAAGCAATAAGCAATCATCATATTCCACCTTCTGGGATGTGAAACTGCATCTGCATGTAACGTGTCATGTACATTCATATCTACAGAATATGCACATTTAGGAATAGATTCCATAAATGGTGCCTAAAAATATTAACACTGAAAAAATATAGCGCTCGGTGGCAGCAAAACACAAGTAGCATGCATAAATGTGAATATTCTACAACGTGCACCAGAACACTTAGGGCTCCTTTTACAAAGGAGTGCGCACTAGCTGCTACCGCCTCCTCTTGAGCAGGCTGTAGTTTTTGGCCAGCGCGTGATGAAAAGGCGCATGCGTTAACCCCGCTAGCGCGCCTTTGTAAAAGGAGCCCTTAGGAGCAGAGCTCTAAAATGTTTAGCTAATTTCTTCCCGAGATATTTTCCCAGTGGCAAATGGAAGATAATGGTAGTTGAGCAGCAGAATGAGGGTGAGTGCCTTCCTCAGTTAAGTCACTCTTAGCGTTACCCTTCTCCTCCACTCCACGTTCCTTTCATCTAGCTGCCCCCATGCCTGGAATAAATGACCCAAGTTTGTCCGTGAAACCCCTTCCCTTTTTTAAAAGTAGACTGAAACCCCACCTTTTTGCTATAGCTTTCAACCCTTAACCCTACTCCTCTACCCTCCAACCCAGCCTGCTGATGAACCATTCCCCTTAACTGTATCCATGACATCCTGTTTGTCTGTCTTGCCTGCTTAGATGTAAGCTCTTTCAAGCAGGGACTGTTTTCTTGTTCTTTTTGACTGTGTGCGTCTGGTAGCGCTATAGAAATAATTAATAGTATTAGTAGTATCTTCCATTTTCACGCTTTATTGGCACCTAACCTATGGTGCACTATATAGCCTTACCCCAACCCCAAATTCTATAAAGCTATTAAAACTGTACACAAATTAAATGAATACATGCACGTTAGAAATTGCAGTTTTAAAAATGATTTTTGTCCACATACGACCTGCTTAACACATGGAAAAACCTGTTTAAAATGTCTGTGCAAATATTTGCATCTGTCTAAAGCAGGTGCAAATACACCTGCTGAGTAAAGGAATCTCATCCCCGCTGGTTTGCATTTTAATAAGGGAAACCAAGAAAAAAATAGGGGTTTCAGTTCAAAGTCGTCCATACAGTATATATTAAAGTTTCCTAAATGCAGACTTGCTGTATCATTGAGCTCACTTGATTTAACTGTTTTATAGAAAGCTGTATGATAACTTATGTTTAACTTTATTTTTATTCAAAGAGCAGCAATACAATTAGCAAAATGTAAAACTTTCACACAAAATAATGTTGCATCGTAAAGAAAAAAATAAGACGAGATACAAAAGAGTCTCCAAGCTTCACTGCTGGTAATACATGATGAATAGAACAGCTGGCAAAATTAATAACTTCCCTCTCTATCCCTCCCCAGTTGTACAAATACTTATAAACGTGTTCATTATTTATATTGGTTATTAATTTACCCCTCCCCCTTTTACAAAACCCCAAAAGCGGTTATTAGCGCAGGTAGCCGCGCTGCTCCCAACACTCAGAGTTCCTATGAGCATAGGGAACAGCGCGGCTCCCTGCACTAATAACCACTATTGCGGTTTAGTAAAAATGGGGGGGTTAATAAAAAGAAAACATTTAAAAATATGTATATACACACACTTGTGGCCTGGAAGCCCCAAAGCAAAGTTTCAAACTTGACCTGTTTGTGTTCTACTCGTACCTCGTAGCAAGAGGACGCTAGCACTTTATAATTATCTTGCTCTTTTTTCCCTCTATATTTTCCAAACGAAACACAATTTGTTTGTTTAGAATTCTTCTATCCTGCCAAATCTCCACCGGATAGATGAGGGCTACCACTACTTATTTTTATAGCATTTCCAGACATAGACAATGCTGTAACATCTACATATGAGATGGACAATCTCTGCTCAACAGGACAAATAAGAGACTATTAAATAACAGATAGAGACCCAAACGGTCCATCCAGACTGCCCAACAAGATGACAGATGTTGCATTTGGTGCAAGATAATGTTTTTCAGGATTAAACACACTGGCCTCATAAACCGGACAACAGCAACTTACCATCTTGCCAACCTCATAAATGCAGTTATACGATGCAATCTTGGAATATAAACGATTTTGCTTTCAACCCTAATGTATTCCCCTCCTCCACTGCTCACTAGCATCATTTGCTAATAGCAGCTTTATTATTCCATCCCTCCCCCCCAGACATATGAGTATCATTACAGGAAAGATTAAAACTTTAAAAAGCAAACAAAGGGTTAAGATTTAAAAGCAGCCTCAAAAAGAAAGACCTTTGACCTAGATTTGAATAGGGCCAGAGAGAGCATGACATACCAAACTCAGAAAGTCTATTCCAGGCATCTGATGCAGCAACAGAGGAGAAGGGTAGGGATCAAAGTCACTTACCCCATGAATGGAATTCCCAAGGAGGGGTTCAGGGAGAGAAAAAGAGAGGAGACACTACAGAGCTGCAAAATGAATGTATATGTAAGTCAGTAAGAAGACTTTCAACAGATAGGGACCCAATGAAGTGACATGCAAGTGTAGAGAAATTGGAACAGACTCAAGGGGAAAGAGACACAGTAGTCCCACGAATGAAGTGGATCAATCGAGAAGTTTCCAAATAAAATTTTTATTGGTGGAAAGAAGGGATACAATTCTGCAGAGAATGACTCTACGTTGCAAGTGGGAGACATGCAAAGAAGGACCAGGTTGTAGTAGTCTAAGTGGGAGTTGATGAGATTGTGGTTAAGGTAATTAGTAGTGTGTTCAGAAAGAAAGGAACACATTTTAGTGATGTTCGTGAGTGGAATATGTGCAAGAGAAAAAGGACATAACATAAGAAAAGCCTTTACTGGGTCAGGCCAATGGTCCATCTATCCCTATATCCTGTCTTCAAGGTGACAAATCCAGATCACAAGTACCTGGCAAAAAGACAAAGAACAGCAACATTCCATGCTACTGATCCAGGGCAAGCAGTGGCTTCCCCATGTCCCCCAAAGATGACTCTACAATTGCAAGCTAAGGACTAAACTAAACTAAACTAAACCTTAAGTTTATATACCGCATCATCTCCATGGATGTTGTGGAGCTCGGCACGGTTTACAAGAACTTAAAATATAGGAAGAGAAGGGGAAAAAAGGTTTACATGAACTTATATATAGAAGAGAAGAGTAAGGAGGGATTGAATTACATTTTAGTGAAAAGCCAGGTTTTCAGTTGCTTGCGGAATAATTGGAGGGAGCCTAAGTTCCGCAGCGGGGTAGTGAGGTCGTTCCAAAGACCTGTGATTCTGAAGAGAAGAGATTTTCCCAGTTTAACGACAGTGCTATCCACAAAAATAGAGAATGGTGGAAGAGGAGATGTGCTCTCATGGTCACCTCTGCCCAGTCTGACTGCCAAATCTCTTGCCATGCCTCCGTCACAAAATATGTAACAGAATTTTATCATTTTGATGCCACATAGCAAATATACTGTTGCAGTTTTTAAATCAATCTTACCAGCAAGTTTTGACAACTAGCAAGGTTGTTGCACTAACATCCAGTCTGTTAGGTCCCTTTGGACCTTCTGGATACTGTCTGGCCATCATAAACCTGCTGGCACTGTCACAGTTGATTTCTGGGAATTGTAGCCTGCTGGCACTGACCCAGTTAGTCCATGGCCTACAGTATCACTGGGCTGTGCTTCCTTTCTCCGCCCTTTGTTTTATCCTTATCGCCTTTACCCTGTCTTTGCTCTGAAGGAAATGAAGGGAGGGTTATTTGCAATACTGAAACCTCCTGTTTCCAGCACTATCATGTTTCCAGCACTATCACAGAATATGGCTGCAGATAATGACCATTTTCCCTACCCGGTCTGCCCAGTTCCACACTTGGCATAATGTCATTGTTTCCATCCAATTTATGGCACTCCCTTCGCTTTTGCCACCATGAACCATTTGTGCTTATCCCACGATATATATTTTTTTAAATCTCTTACTTTTGTCGTCTCTAGAACCTCCTCACATCCATCACTCTTTCTATGAAGGAATATTTTCTGATGCTGCTCCCTAAAGCTTTGTATCATGAGCATTTTATCTCTGGAAAGGGCTTCATTTAGGATAGAAAGTGTGTATCTTTCCTGTCTCTCCTCTTGGATGTACATATTTAATTTTTTAAGTCTCAGATTATATAGTTTTTATTGCAAATTCATACTATTATGTTATCTCTTTTTGGAGCACCACCAACCTGTCCTATATCTTTCTGGAGGAACAGTCGCCACAACTAGACAAAATATCATTATCTCCTGTAAAGGGTGACGAGTGAAAGTGTAGAGGAAGAGAGAACACCGAATGGGAAGAGAGGGAGGGTTGAAGATATAGATGGGGGATTTTGGGCTCAGGATAGGAGAAGGAAAGAAGGCCAAGAATAGGAGGGAGGAAGGGAGATGGGACAGAGTGGATGTCAAAGGATAACATAACATAACTTTATTTTTCTATACCACCATAATCAAACAATTTCTAGGCGGTTTAACAGTAGAAGACTGGACAATCAGTGAAATACAAATAATTAAAATACAGTTTTCCTAATATATTCAATGTAGAATTTTGATTAACAGTAATAACCTCATTTAGGAAATAAATTTATCAAACAGCGCTGACTAAATTACTTTTCGAAATGCACCATAAGACAACATAACTCCACCAATAGGAGAAGGAAAGAGACAGAAGACTGAGGACAAAGTGTGTAGAAAAGGAGGTCATCATGATGCGTTACAGGGAAGGCTGCAAAGTAGTCTGTCGGCCTCACAGTGGGAGGGGTCCTCAGGGTTCTGCTGCAACTGCGCAGGGGGATGGGAGGGAGAGATGGGTTGGCGTCGGCGTCGGGGTTCTGCTGCACGGGGGGAATGGCTTCGTATTATCTGTTCCACAAAGATGTCATAACATTTCTGAAATAAAAAAGTCTTGACATCTGAAATTCACTTTGTTTAAGGATGATCTGTAATATGTTTATTTGTTAACCATTTAAAGCTCTATTTTATAGGGAAGATGTGGCAGACAAGAACAATGATTAGATTAGATCTAACGCAACACAATGAAATTGCTTTTGGTGTTCTGTTGCATCGAGGGGGGGATGGGAGGGAGGGATAGAAAGAAACTGCGATGATGATCGTTGTGTACACACACACACAAAAAAAAGTCATCCCTGAAAATAAGTCCTAGTGTGTTTTTTGGACCCAAAATTAATATAAGATAGTGTCTTATTTTCGGGGAAACAGAGTTCTATATCACTGTCACATAAAAAGCAGCTTCCTAAACTGTGGGTCAAACCTGCATTTGAGGTCGCAACCTGGTTCCATAGGATATTATTGCCCTGCACTATCCAAAAGTTGCAATTCTTTCTGCAGACGTAAATTGGCTTACAGCATTTTTATTCTAGCAGGTATTCACCACAGTGTTGCAATTATTTAAATAGTGATACAATACAATGTTTGTGATGAATTTTACCATTACCTCTTCTTTTCTTTATTGCATTATTTTAGTTTTATATTAAGTCTTTGTTTTTTAATTTTGAACGTTAGCAGTTACATGCTTTGATTTTTAGAATTAGTGGGCTAGAAATCTTATTCAGAGTAGTGAGGACACAGGGGGATTGCGAAGATCTGCGACGTGACATAATCAGGCTCGAGGAATGGGCATCAACATGACAGATGAGGTTCAACGTGGATAACTGTAAAGTGATGCATGTAGGTAACAAAAATCTCATGCACGAATACAGGATGTCCGGGACGGTACTTGGAGAGACCTCCAGGAAAGAGAATTGGGAGTTCTATTGACAAGTCGATGAAGACATCCAAGCAATGTGTGGCGGCGGCGAAAAAGGCAAACAGAATGCTTGGAATGATAAAGAAGGGGGATCACGAACAGATCGGAGAAGGTTATCATGCTGCTGTACTGGGCCATAGTGTGCCCTCACCTGGAGTACTGCATCCAGCACTGGTCGCTGTACATGAAAGGTCCAGAGAAGAGCGACTAAGATGGTTAAGGGGCCGTACAGCGAAAGATTAGAGAAACTGGGCCTCTTCTCCCTCGAACAGAGGAGATTGAGAGGAGACATGATCGAAACATTCAAGGTACTGAAGGGAATAGACTTAGTCAATAAGGACAGGTTGTTCACCCTCTCCAAGGTAGGGAGAACGAGAGGGCACCCTCTAAAATTGAAAGGGGATAGATTCTGTACAAACGTTAAGGAAGTTCTTCTTCACCCAGAGAGTGGTAGAAAACTGGAACGCTCTTCCGGAGGCTCTTATATGAGAAAACACCCTCCAGGGATTCAAGACAAAGTCAGAAAAGTTCCTGCTGAGCCAGAACATACACAGGTAAGGCTAGTCTCAGCTAGGGCACTCGTCTTTGACCTAAGGGCCGCCGCGTGAACGGACTGCTGGGCGCGATGGACTACTGGTCTGACCCAGCAGCTGCAATTCTTATGTTCTAAATAGTTTTCACTACAGGATTTCATCCATTGTATTTACAACATAAAAACACAACGGCAGATAAAGGCCAAATGGCCCATCCAGTAGACCTTTATCTGCCGTTGTGTTTCTATGTATTGTAATGGTGCTAATGGTGTGAGCAGATTTATAATTAATGTTTACTTACACTATAATTTCATGTTTAATATAAGGTAACAACTGTTTTGGGCTGGTAGCACTCTCTAGTGCTATGACTTTGTGACCTTGACAACTCCCTGTGTTCAACCTCTTTCTGGGCTAGCCTTTCTATAGGAAATACAAGTGCCAATCTCCCTGCAAATATTGAAGAGAGCGCTGTTTGGGAATAAGTCCATATTGAGAACTGCAAATATAATAAGAACAGAGAATAAAATGGAAAAAAAAGAAAAAAGTGGAGCTCAGTCTTTATACCAAGAGCATAACTTTGTAGGTTTTTTCCTTTTGTGTTGATTTATACAAAAAGAAAAAAGAAAAAGGACTTCTACAGTCTGGGCTCCAAAATTGAAAGCGAGAGATGGAGATTTGAGAATGACACAGGGACAAATTTTTCACAGTCCCCGCAGGAACTCATTTTCCCACCCTGGTGAGTTCTTTTCCTGTCCCTACCCCATTCCTGCAAGTTCCGTCCTCATCTGCACAAGCCTCAAACACTAAAATCAAAAGTGTTCGAGGCTTGTGCGGTTAAGGCAGAGCTTACAGGAATAGGGCAGGGACAAAACTCACGGGGACGGGATGGAGAAATGGAGTTCCTGCGGGGAAGAGGACAAATCTGTCCCCGTTTCATTCTTTAATGGAGATTAATGAAGTTGAACCTGTGCAGAGGCCAGTTTCAACTCCGGCCACCTTGTTGGGCAGAGTCTTAGGCTAACATTTACCATATAACCATTCATATGGTTATTAAAAAGGAAACTAATAGCAAAAAATGAAGCCACTTACATTATCGGTGGATTTTTATCAAGGCGTCCTACTCTGACACATGTTACTTTTCTCTTCTAGATAGATGTTTAGCTAATTTCTTCCTGAGATATTTTGGAGATTTGAAGCTTTGGATTAATATTTTGATATTTATCGTTTTTAGTTGGATTTTGTTTGTAAATGCCATCCTTACAAGCATAATATTTAAGGGAATAATTTGTACCTAAATATTACTGTTTACATAAATGAAAGGTACTCATTATTTAAATAAAATACCATTAAATCAAAACACATTCATGTTTATATTGTATACTTTCCTCTACCATTTTCTTTTTTCTTATAATCTAACAAATGATTGTATATCAATTTTACCATACTTTTGTAATAATACATACATCAATCGGTCAGTTGTTCATTTACACATTATAATCAATCACTCTACTTGTCACTTATTCTTGTCCATAACAGATTTCAATTTCTTTTGTGTTGTTAATCTCTATTAATTGTACAGTCGCATCAATAGTATCAGTGGTGAGTCCAAAAACACTAATAGATGATCACAAAAAATGTAATGAATTCCATTATGGCAATTGTAACAATCCAACTCTGTATTTGAAAACTCTTTCCTCATCCTTACAAGCATGATAGATCTCCCTAGAAAATGAACAGTCTTGCAATTTTCTGCTTCTCTCTGTTGTTGTAGTAACAGAGTCCTAGAGGTATCAATGACGTGAAAAAGGGTGTTGCAAGGTTGTTTGGTACTTTGGAAATCTGTGTTTATGCCAACAAGTATACCTTTGGAATTATTCTGTTCCTGTATTCTACCTTCTAAATCCAAACTGCCTTATATTCTGACTTTCCTTTGGAGTTAATATAAAGGAAATTGGTTTTCTTCTACATTCTAAAGCCTGTTAAAAATATTTTATCTCCTATGCTAGGCTGCTGTTGAATTTAAAGCTAATTTAAATAAACCAAATCTTGCTAATATGCCACTATTAGGACAGAGGTTGGTAATCCAGTGGTGGGGAGGGAAAAACTGGCACCAACATATTTTATCAAGGACTAGTTCAAAACATTTCTCACCAGCACTGGGAGAAACAATCCGCTGGAGAAAGACTTTGGGCTATCGCTGCTAAACTTGTTTTCACAGCTTTAGCGATGATTACTTTTACCGATCCGATGCACAAAATGGCTCACCATGTGTTTTTCCCCTCGATCGCCCATTTTTCAATCTGGCCATGCAAAGTAGCTAAACGATTGATGCATCTGGCGCAGGGGTGTTCTGTATGGCAAAAGGGAGTGGGCATCCCCCTCCTGTCATTTTTGGAGGGTTCGGGGGGGATGCGGTGGCTCGAGGGTGCCCGGCGCGGTGGGGGGACAGTGCTGGGGCGTTCTGCATGGGGGGGCCTTTTTCTTTATTTTTAACAGGGTAGATTGTGTGTGTGTGTGTGTGTAATACACACACAACATCTGTGCTATTTAAAAAAAATAAAATAAAAAAAGCCCTAACAGAAGTGACAGGAGGCTGCTTCCCCTGTCACTGCTGTTAGGGCTTTGTACATGTGTCAATTGCTCACTGAGCAAATGATTTGCATGCAAACTTTATAGTGCATCAATTGCTGCTCAAGAATCAGCCAATAGCGAACCAGTCGGTATCTTTAATGCATCTGGCCCTTTATCCTGGGCCAGATTTACTTCTCTCTTTTTCTGGTTTTTCCCTTCAGAAGTAGTGGCCAAGCTCAGTCACAAATTCTTTCTCCAGTGGGTTGTTTCTCCCAGTGCTAGTGAAAACTGTTTTGAACTAGTCTTTGATACAATATTGTTCATCAATTGGATTTTTGTTTTGCCCTCTGCCACTTAAACCTTTTAACTAGTCTTGGTTCACAATATACCCTAAACCGGACTATTGGTTTGTGGAGGTGGGAGTAAATGGGATAGAGTGTGAATCTAGGAAGCCAGTGAATAGTGCTGGACTCCAGACTGGTGGGGGCTAAAAGGGGGCTAGAAGGGGACTCGCATCTCTGCTGAGAGAGCATGCTTTTTTGCCACAATTCTGTCAGCTAGCAGGCTCATTGCATGAGACAGGGAATAATACTTCCTCTTTGAACTTAGAAGTTAAGCCATTTCTATAAAGAAACACTTTCCATTTTGCAGCCTCTCTTCTGTGGAAGGCACAGCTGAAAGAAATCCATGTACAGTGCAACTATCTGTCCTTTAGTGGGAAGGTTAAAACCTGTGCTAAATTCTTCTAACGGTGAGGTTTCCAATTTTTGTTCTGAGGGAAAAAAGCTGGCTTTATGGGGGTTTTGTTTTTATTTTGGGAATGCTCCTTTTTTATGGATGTTCTGTTGAGCTAAATTCATTTTATCTTTACTAAAGGCTAATGTATGCTTTACTGATTCTTGAAATGCTATTTCTTAGGTGTTTTCAGAAGGGTAGAGTATAAATATAAACACACACAACAAATGAAACGGTTTGTGTTCTTTTCATAACCCTGTACCAGGCAGAGATGAATCTTGTGCAGTGAACTGCTCAGATAGAACATTTTGCAGTCACCAACTACGTAACTGATAGGAAGGCTCAGGCCAGCTGCAAGTGTATTCATTGATGAACTGAGCATGGGGGGAATACAGACACCCACCCAGAATCTTACTTCCAGAAGAGTTTGTCATTTAGATTAAGGATCCGTTGTCTTTGGAAGAGTAATTATCCCACATCTGCAGCAAGAATATTGCTTGTGACAATTTTCAGAGAAATGTTACAATGAACCAGAAGGAAATGGAAAAAGTTATTTTACATTTCATTTGAACACAGAGTTCATTGACATTGTGGGCCTTCATGTTTCAGATCAGCCTACTGTGTCATATGGGACCTTGAAGATTAGAGTATATGTTTAGTTTTTCAAGTTGGGCTGGAGCGAGCTTCAATGGCAACTCTTAAACCAGTGCCAGGCAGATTTCTATGGACCGTGCCCTGAAAGTGGCAAGGACAGCTCAAGATGAAGTATGCATTTCTTATCTCATGTTGGGCAGACTGGATGGATTGTACAGATGTCCAAATTCTAACTATACAAAGATAAGATATTGACAGGGTTACCATATGGCTCCAGAAAAAGGAGGATGGATTGAGACATCCAGGTTTTACTTCCTTTGAAAGTAATGATAGTAAGGAGGACAGATTGAGACAGCTGGCTTTACTTCCATTGCTTTCTGGAGCCTAGATATGTACAGTATGTCTAACCCTGCAGTACATCCATATGGCACAGGGGCATAGTGTAGGTATGTTTGGGTGAGACTAGAGAGGGTCCAGCTCTGATCACAGAAGGGGAAGGGATAACTGAGACCTGAGTTCTGCTGCACCTCTGCATTAAGCTGACATGTTTTGTCTGGATGTTTTACAGGGGGTTGTATTGTTTGAAACTGTAGGAGCTTTCAGTAACATTCCTTAATCCTTAACCCAGTAAGTGCAAGAATTTTCTGTCTCTCACTGTCCTGATCTTGGCTGGTGGGTTAACACAGTCAGCCAGTCATTCTGAGATTTCCATCCCTGCATTCAAGAGAGGCTATGAAAGAATCTACTTGTAATACAGAACAGTAGAATTTATCATTGATGCAATGCGTATCAAGGTTTCAAGTTTTATTAGGATATTATATACTGCCTATCAAGGTTATCGAAGCGTTTTTTTACAATCAGGTACTGAAGCATTTTCCCTATCTGTCTCAGTGGGTTCACAATCTATCTAACGTACCTGGGGTTTTGTGTATTTTGGAAATACTTAAAGGCCAAATTAAAAAAAAAAACAGAGTGCCTGATAAATTTAGGAAAATTTCCATCTAAACTAGGGTATCTAGGTTTTCAGTTGTAAATTTGTGTATACAGTATATTTAGGCAGCCAGAATGACCACTTTATGCATACCTTGCTAATGCTGGAAATTGGCACTAAATGCCCGTGTCCTCTTGCTTAAAGAGCCTTAGCTACCCTAACGTCAAACGACAGAATCATAATTCCTTTCCTGCCAGCCCTGATGTGTTCATAAAAAGACAGAGCCCACTGTGCAGTCCTCCCTTTTATCCCTGAAACATTTGCAAAGTCAAGCAGATGCTTTTGCCAAGTTGAACTCCTGCCCCTGCTCTCCCATTCTCAAGCTTGCTTTCTTCTCTTTGCACAGGTTCAGCCCTCCGCCCCAGATTTCTCTACTTCCAACCTGATCTCTGTTTCTTTTTCTTATCCCAAGACTTAAACCTTTCCCTCCACTCCAGCTATCTCTTCCTCACCTTGCTAAGACTCAACTCACTCCATTCACTGCTATATTGCAGCACACATGTGCAATGCACCAGCAGCCTCCCAGCTGTCACCTTCCTCCTCTTCTGGCCTGTGTGAACTGATGTGTGGGTATTGCCTCCCATTGGGGAGACTATGCAGAAACGGAGAAAGCCCAACTGTTAAATGAATACTTCTGCTCAGTCTTCACCCGCGAGGCGCCGGGACTTGGTCCTCAGCTGCAGACAAGGGTTGACTCAGCTGATCCATTTAGTAATTTTGAGTTTACACCCAGCAGTGTCTACTGCGAGCTGTCAAATCTCAAGGTTAACAAGGCAATGGGGCCTGACAACCTACACCCCAGGGTGCTCAGGGAGTTGTGTGATGTCTTGGCGGAACCGCTATCCGCACTCTTCAATCTCTCCCTTAGTACAGGTGACGTCCCGTTGGACTGGAAAATGGCTAACGTCATTCCACTTCATAAGAAAGGCTCCAAGATGGAAACAGCAAACTACAGACCGGTGAGTCTCACATCAATAGTGAGCAAACTAATGGAAACTCTAATCAAATGCCAATTGGATACGATCATGAACGAGGAGAATCTACGTGATCCCCGTCAACATGGATTTACTAAGGGGAGATCCTGCCAATCCAACCTGATCGGCTTCTTTGACTGGGTGACGAGAAAGCTGGATGTTGGGGAGTCCCTGGACATCGTATACCTGGACTTCAGCAAAGCATTCGATAGCGTACCACACCGCAGGTTGCTGAGCAAAATCAGTTCTATAGGATTGGGCGACACGCTGACAAAATGGATTGGGAACTGGCTTGAGGGTAGGCTTCAGAGGGTAATGGTGAATGGCACCCCCTCCGAAACGACGGAGGTGATCAGTGGAGTGCCACAGGGCTCCGTCCTGGGCCCGATCCTGTTCAACATCTACATAAGAGACTTGGCAGAAGGTCTCCGAGGTAAAATAACATTATTCGCTGATGACGCCAAACTAAGCAATGTAGTGGCCAAGAGTACAACAGACAAAAACTCAATGCCCGACAACATGATGCACGACCTACTACTACTGGAGCGCTGGTCTGGGTCCTGGCAACTCAGCTTCAATGCCAAAAAATGCAAAGTCATGCACCTGGGCAGCCATAATCCATGCAAGACTTACACCCTAAATGGCGAGATCCTAACAAGAACTAATGCAGAGCGTGACCTAGGGGTGATCGTCAGTGAGGACATGAAGGCTGCCAATCAAGTGGAGCAAGCTTCCTCCAAAGCAAGGCAAATCATAGGTTGCATACGCAGGAGTTTCGTCAGCCGTAAGCCTGAAGTCATTATGCCATTGTATAGATCCATGGTGAGACCACACCTGGAGTACTGTGTGCAATTTTGGAGGCCGCATTACCGAAAAGATGTGCTGAGACTAGAGTCGGTGCAGAGAATGGCAACCCGGATGATCGCTGGGCTCAAGGATCTCCCTTACGAGGAAAGGCTGGATAAGTTACAGCTCTACTCACTCGAGGAACGCAGAGAGAGGGGAGACATGATAGAGACGTTCAAGTATCTCACGGGTCGCATCGAAGTGGAAGAAGATATCTTCCTTCTCATGGGTCCCACGGCAACCAGGGGGCACCCGTGGAAAATCAGGGGAGGGAAACTGCACAGTGACACCAGGAAATTCTTTTTCACTGAGAGAGTGGTTGACCGCTGGAATAATCTTCCACTTCAGGTCACTGAGGCCAGCAGCGTGCCTGATTTTAAGGCCAAATGGGATAGATACGTGGGATCTATTCACTGAGTTAGGTGGGGAAGGGTCATTGCGGTGGGCAGACTTGATGGGCCGTGGCCCTTATCTGCCGTCTATTTCTATGTTTCTATGTTTCTATGTTTCTATGATGTGCCAAAATTCTGCACGTTATACTTTTCACAGTTGTATAGAATTCCTTCAGGAATAACTCTGTTCTTCCGCGTCTTGTTTCTTTTGGCATGGATTGATTGAATGCTGAACTCAGCAGGAAGCAGATGTATGAAACAAACTGAGTAGGTCAGCGTTGCCTAATTAGACGATGGAGCTTTATTTTGATTTAAGTAGTTAACAGCTGGCTAAAAACGACACTGACTGCGATTCTGAGCAAACCACTTCAACCTCCATTGCCTCAGGTACAAACTCAGATTATAGGTAGGCCTGATCCAGGATCCCATCTTTCTCCTCCAGCTTCCTCTAATCTCTTTCTTCCCCTTATTTCCTTTCCCTCTCATTCCTCTGCTCCCTGACTTTCCATCCTCCCCTCCCTCTGTGCCTCCATCCTCCAATCTTCTGCCTCTCCTTCCTTTCCTTCTCTTATTCACTAACTGCCTTATTTCCCAGCCATAATTTCTGTCGTATTCTCCCCTCCTAAAGGATTAAGGGGCCCTTTTTCTAAAGCTTAGCATGTACAAATAGACATTAACTCTTGCTAAATGCTGTGTGTCCAGATGCACTAAAGCCAGCGATTGTCACTAAACCTGTTTTAACAGCTTTAGCGACGATCGAATTTGCTGACCCAAATTTTATAACTTCACACTTCATCCCTGTTTCTAGGTCATTAATAAATTACATTGAACAGCAGCGGTCCGAGTACCGACCCCTGCGGAACACCGCTCGTGACCCTCCTCCAGTCCGAGTAGTGGCCCTTCACTCCAACCCTTTGCTTTCTGCCCGCCAACCAGTGTTTAACCCATTTGTATACGTCCCCTTCCACCCCGTGGTTCCACAGCTTCCTAAGTAGCCGCTCATGGGGTACCTTGTCAAAGGCTTTTGGAAGTCGAGATAAATGATGTCTATGGGTTCCCCTTTGTCCATTTGGCTGTTTATCCCTTCAAAGAAGTGCAGTAAGTTCGTTTGGCACAATCTTCCTTTGCAGAAGCCATGTTGGCTCGCTTTCATTTGTCCATTCTTTTCTATGTGCTCACAGATGCTGTCTTTTATCAGTGCTTCTACCATCTTGCCCAGAACTGAAGTCAAGCTTACCGGCCTGTAGTTCCCCGGGTCACCTCTCAATCCCTTTTTAAAGATAGGTGTAACATTCGCTATTTTCCAGTCCTCCGGGATCTCCCCAGTTTTCAAGGATAGGTTGCAAACTCGTTTGAGTATTTCCGCTATTTCGTTTCTTAGTTCTTTTAATACCCTTGAGTGGATTCCGTCCGGGCCCGGCGATTTGTCGCTTTTCAATCTATCTATCTGTTGGAGGATATCCTCATAGCTTACCTCTATTGTCGACAGTTTTTCTTCTTGGCCTCCATTTAAGATCTCTTCGGGTTCTGGTACATTGGATGTGTCCTCGCTTGTGAAGACTGATGAGAAGAACTTGTTTAGCCTATCAGCTACCTCTTTTTCCTCCTTTACCACTCCCTTTCTGTCTCCATCATCCAATGGTCCTACTTCCTCCCTCGCCGGTTGCTTCCTTTAACGTATCTGAAGAACGATTTGAAATTTCTTGCTTCCCCAGCCAGTCTCTCCTCGTATTCTCTTATTGCTCTCCTAACCACTCGGTGACATTTTTTTGGTGTTTCCTGTGTTCCTTCCAGTTTTCCCCGATTTGTTTTTCATATTATTTAAAACAACTACACAGATTGATAGAGACAAGATGGTGAACTCAACAGACATGTATGTGTAAGGGTGCTTAGTGGAGGTTGGTGGGCTTTTTTCACAAGGTGGCTAAAAGGAAAGAATTTCTCTCCTCTTGTCCAGGGAAGATGTAGGATCCCAGGAAGGGGTTGGAAAGGCCATACTATATCTGAGAATGCAGCACAGTGGTTAGAACTGCAGCCTCAGCAGGTTGAGGTTGTAGACGCAAACCCATGATGCTTCTTGTGACCCTGGCAAGTCACCTAATCCCCCATTGCCCCCAGGTACATTAGATAGATTGTCAGGCCATGGGGACAAACAGGGGAAAATGCTTGTGTACCTGAATAAATTAATGTAAACCGTTTTGAGCTCCCCTAGGAGGATGGCATAGAAAATTGAATAAATAAATAAATAAATAAGAACATAAGAATGGGTCGGACCAATGGTCCATCAAGCCCAGTAGCCCGTTCTCACGGTGGCCAATCCAGGTCACTAGTACCTGGCCAAAACCCAAGGAGTAACAATATTCCATGCTACCAATCCAGGGCAAGCAGTGGCTTCCCCCATGTCTTTCTCAATAACAGACTATGGACTTTTCCTCCAGGAACTTATCCAAACCTTTCTTAAAACCAGCAAAGAGCTGAAAATGCAGGAGATTGTTCCAAGAGCATCTTGAGCTGAAATTGCGCTTTGTGCAACACCCACCCCCCCTAGTGCCCCCACCACCCCCATTGTGTTGCAGCCAGGCAGAGGAGGCATGGAGGGGTGCAGTTTTGGTGCCCTGCATCCTGTGAGAGTCCACACAAAGCTCATTAAAATCCTGGATTGTTCCTCCTTTCCCAGGGCATAACTCTGACAGCTATTCACTTGTATTTTGGAAGTTGGATTCTTCTTGAGAGGAATTTAAAGATTCAATTCTTTTCTGGTTAATGACCCCTGTTCTCGTCGTGTGTTTTCTTTTGTATTTTTTCATTTTTTATTCCCTTCATTCCCTGTTAATTGTGTTTTTTCAAATTATTGCTTTTTATTATTGGTTTAAGATTGTTAATGGATATTATGATATAGTAATTATGAAAAACAACACCACACCCCTTTCTGACATCCTCTTGTCTCTCATCAATGAGGCTGTTTGTTGTTGCACTTGACTTGACCCTGGAGCCCAAGGGCCAGCTCTGATTCTCTGTAACCCAGGTGTGATATTCATTTAAAGGATCTACCTAAACTAAACTATCAACCAATTTGGAGCTCGACTCGGTTAACATTAAGAATAAAAATAATGCAAAAGAACAGGACGAGAGAAAAACTGATACAGGAGAGATAGACGTAATTAATTTCCAAAGTGCTTGGCGAACAGGATTGTCTTCAAAGCCTTTCTAAATAAGAAGAAGGGACCTAGGCACCTTAGTAACAGTGGCAAGTTATTCCAGAGCTCTGTCAATTTGAAGGAGAAGGAATAACTCAATTGCTTAATAGATTTATTTTTGTCCTTAAGAGAGGGAAAGGAGTGTTAATTTCTGAGAACTTCTAGCCAGATGAGATCTACATGCGTTCCAGTCCAAAGGGACAAGTGTAATAAAGAGACCAAATAAAATCTTAAATGCAATATAGATGTATTTAAATTGAATTCTCAAATGAACTGGAAGCCAGTGTACGTTCGTTGAGCAATGGGACACATGGTCAAACTTACTCTTGCCAAAAATGAGCCTGGAAGCAGTATTCTGTATTCTACCTATATGTTGAATATACTCTAGATGTGAATTTGCAGTAACCTTTAGGCTTGCAGTGTATCTAGGATGTCTGAAAATCCAGCTATAAGCATGTGAGACTGGCAAGCGATCAGCCTTCTGTCCTCAGTGTATACTCTATGGTATTGTTTGCAGGGAGGGAAAGTGGGTAGATTAAATGAATCTTGATGTTATTATCTGCACAAGTTGCTGTATTCTGACAAGAGTCCATAAGGGAAAGGTGTTCTGTCTGCTGCCTGCAGGGAAAGAAATATGACGCTCAGAGTTCAGGTTGCATGTAGAAAGATGAAACTGTACCATGAGCATATGTTGATACTGCTGTGCTCCACATGTGGCATTCGCTGTGTCTACATATGAATACAAAATCACTAGAAAGGCCATCTTTGAAAGGGTTGCTCTATAATTAGCCTTCCCAGTAGGTGAAGGAAGTGGCAAGGTATGACTTTCAGTCTGTTGTAACAGCGTATAGAGCAGCCCTAATTCCTTCTTAACAATTTCAATTTTTGGAATTATTCAGAATATTGTGAGCTGGATAATTTAGTTTAAGAACAAACAGCAGTTGATCAGCAGTGACAGGGAACTGGTGTAGGAAGGGTCAGAAAATTGAACCATTTTGTGTACAGTAGTTAACAATTTCCAGGAAACTAGCGTCCCAGGGATCAAATAAATGTAATTCTTTTCTTCTTAGCTCCCATGTTGATGAAACCTAATCTTTGTGTTTATTTTCTCACCTCTACAGATTGAGGGTGTGTTACAAAATAAAACAAATGAGAAAATTGTGACAGAAAGGGCTTTTGAAAAATACACTATGGGCCCAATTCTATAGATGTCGCCTAAAAAGTTGCCACTGGCTAGTGCAGTAGTCAGCACAAGTCTGTAAAAGATATACTGTATAGAATCGCACTTAGTGCCATATAAGCAGTGATAGGCATCGCTGGGCATACAAAATTTTAGGCACATGTATTTATGCCATGGTTTACTTGTCCCATATAAACCAATTTGTACTTTATGTTCATCAATTTCAAATCGATTAGCTTCACCACCAATTCTTACTCGGACTGGAAAAGCGTCACGAGTGGAGTGTCGCAGGGTTCGGTGCTCTTCAACATATTTATAAATGACCTGGAAATTGATACGACGAGTGAGATGATTAAATTTGCAGACGATACAAAGTTATTCAGAGTAGTGAAGATACAGGACTGCAAAGACCTGCAATGTGACATAAACACGCTTGAGAAATGGGCTGCGACATGGCAAATGAGGTTTAACGTGGATAAGTGTAAGGTGATGCATGTCGGTAACAAAAATCTTATACACAAATACAAGATGTCTGGTGCAGTACTTGGAGAGACCCCCCAGGAAAGAAACTTGGGAGTACTGGTCAACAGTCAATGAAGCCGTCTGTGCAATGTGTGGAGGTGGCGAAAAGGGCGAACAGAATGCTAGGAAAGATTAAGAAGGGAATCACGAACACATCGTAGAAGGTTATCATGCTGCTGTACCGGAACATGGTACGCCCCCACCTGGAATACTGCATCTAGCACTGGTCGCCGAACATGAAGAAGGACACAGTACTACTCAAAAGAGTCCAGAGAAGAGCGACTAAAATGGTTATGGGGCTGGAGGAGTTGCCATACAGTGAGAGATTAGAGAAACTGGGCCTCTTCTCCCTTGAAAAGAGGAGATTGAGAGAGGATATGATTGAAACCTTCAAGATATTGAAGGGAATAGACTTAGTAGATAAAGACAGATTGTTCACCCTCTCCAAGGTAGAGAGAACGAGAGGGCACTCTCTAAAATTGAAAGGGGATAGATTCTGTACAAACGTAAGGAAGTTCTTCTTCACCCAGAGAATGGTAGAAAACTGGAACGCTCTTCCGGAGTCTGTCATAGGGGAAAACACCCTCCAGGGATTCAAGACAAAGTTAGACAAGTTCCTGCTGAACCAGAACGTACGCAGGTAAGGCTAGTCTCAGTTAGGGCACTAATTTTTGACCTAAGGGCTGCTGGGCATGATGGACCATTGGTCTGACCCAGAAGTGGCAATTCTTATGTTCTTATGACTGATGTCAACTCAAAATTCTGCCTTTTCTTGCCTCTGTACCCAATCTTTGGAACTCCCTTTCAACAGAGTTACGCTGTGAGCCTACTTAAAATCTAGATCTTTGTTAAAGACTTATCCTTTTGGATTGGCCTTTTCCTAATTTTAGTAAGTTAAGAATTAAGAGATTTTTAATTTTTCCATCTTTGGGCTAACAGGTCATGCAGCGACTATTAGTAGTGAGGTTTAAATTCAACAGGGTTGGCTGAAGTCAAGCCTGTCTGTGTTCTATCAGGTGAATCTAGTTATCAAAATTGAGTAGCTAAAGGGTGATATACCCATGTTGGATAACTTTGGGGGGGGGGGGTCTGCAGCAAAGCCCTTAGGATTAAAATGAGTCCTATGACAAGACCCCTTTTGTTCCTAAGGGAACTCAAGAGGAGGATGTTTATTTTTCACTGTATCTGCTGAGAATTCTTTTGTGAATAGAGCTTGAAATGACATTACATTACTGGCTTCTATTCCGTCTGTACCTTTCAGTTCTAAGCGGATTACATCAGAACGATAACTGGACATTTCCAGGAAGAGAAATACAAATTACAATTAAGACGTAAGGTCTAAAGCAATTTTGATGAGTAGATTCTAAGAGGGGGAGAGAGGGGAAAAGGAAGGGATTAGGACGTTTGGGTGAATTTCTTGAATAGTAGGGTCTTGATTTCTTTGCGGAAAGCCTTGAGGTCAGTTGATGCTGTCAGTAGGTTGGTGATGGAGGGGTCCAATTGAGCTGCATGTGTTGCAAGTAAGTTGTCATACATCTTTTTGCGTTTAGTTCCTTTAAAAGGGGGGAAGGAGAAAGGGGATTGGGTTCTCCTCTGTCTGGTTGAGAGGTTCCTGTTTAGACGGTTGTTTAGGTGGGTGGGTGCCGTTCCGTTTAAGGTTTTGAATAACATGCAGTATAGTTTGAATTGGATGCGGGCTTGTATTGGAAGCCAGTGTGAGTCTAGGAAGGCGTTGGTGATGTGGTCAAATTTTCCAAGGGAATAGATCATTCTGAGGGCAGTGTTCTGCACGGTCTGTAGTTGTTTTATTAGGTAGGTAGGACAAGAAAGGTAGAGGATATTGCAGTAATCCAATAGACTTAGGACTTGGTATTGAACTATGAGTCTGAATTGTTCTTTTTCAAAGAATTTTCTGATTTTGCGAAGGTTGCGCATGGTGAAGAAAGCTTTTTGTGTGATTTTGTTGATTTGCACCTGAAGAGTGCAACCTCTGTCTACTGTTACTCCAAGGAGTTTGAGAGTGGGTTGTAGGGGATATTTGGTGGTTTTTATTTCTAGCTCAGTTATAGAAGGGGTTTTGTCCTTTTCAAGCAGTAGAAATTTAGTTTTATCTGGGTTGAGCTTCAGTTTATGTTCTGTCATCCATTTTTCCACTGCTTCTAGAGTTTTTTCCAGGGTGCCTGATTTGGTGGGGTCTTGTGTGTCAAAGGGGAGGAGTATGGTGATATCGTCTGCATAGCTGAATGAAGTTACTTTGAGTTTGTCTAACAGGGTACCGAGGGAGGAAATGTAAAGATTGAAGAGCAAGGGTGACAGTGGGGAACCTTGGGGTACACCGCAGGGGTTGGTCCAAGGCTCCGATATAAGATCCTTTGTTTTTATGTAAATGACAATGTGTGGGTGTAGGATACAATGGAGCAGTGAATCTGTTCCTCTTTTAGGTTGCCATGTAATATTTGTAGATATAAACTAGAATGACTTGAGCATTTTATCACTTTATTCTTGCAAAGATTCTATTCAGGGTAGCAGACACTATAGGGGAGCTGAATGTGGTGCAGGAGACATCTGGCTGCTGCTGATACAAATTAATGCACAGCAGGGTCACTGATTAGCGTCATGCAGGTGACATGTAGGTGCAGTCGGGGCTTGCTGCTGCAGCCAAAAATGGTGTGCAAGTGTTGACTGCAGAATGTGGTATGCAGTTGTATGAGCAGGGTTCCGGACATTTTGGGAAGGATAGTGGTGAAAAAAGATACTGATTACATGTGCCGATAAGCATTACCACCTGAAGAAAAAAAGCCAAATTTGTTGGTGGGGGGTGAGGCAGTATATGTAAATATAGATAAGATATATAAAAGCCTTTAGGCTTCCAAGTCATTTGGAGACATAGGGCTAGATGCACAAAAGATAGCGACTCGATCGTTGTTGGCGATTCTCTGACCGATTCTCCAACAGTAATCTGATGCACTATCAAATTTGCTTGCAAACCCACCGACTCAATCGCTCAGTGAGAAACTGAGACATGCGCAGAGCCATAACAGGAGTGACAGGGGAAGCAGCCACCTCCTGTCATTGCTGTTAGGGCTTCTGTATTTTTTTTAATGGAACAGATGTGAGCGAGTTAAACATGTACAACCTGTCCCATTTAAAAAAAGCCCCCCCTCCCCGCGCCATGCCCTCCCACCAGCATCCTGAGCCACCATCCACCCCCACACCCCGACCCACAGCAAAATGGCAAGAGGGATGCCCACTCCCTCCTGCCATTGAAGGAACTCCCTCACCCCCTCCCTCCCAAAAAAGGCAGGAGGGTTGCCCACTCCCTCCTGCCAAGAAGGCGCCAACTTCCCCTCCAGGCCCCTCTGCCTCTTACCTTAAAAGTTGGAAGCAGGAGGTACTGGAAACACCCCCTGCTCCTCCTTCCTCGACGACGACACTGGGCCTTAGGCTCAGACATCTCAGGCCCCTCCCTTGACTGCGTCAATCAGGGCCTTAGGCTGCTCCCCCTTGTATATGGGATACAGGAAGGAGCCTAAGTCAGTTCCTGATTGGGGCCAGATTGGCCAATCAGAGATTTCCTTAGGCTCCTTCCTAAGGAAGTCCCTGATTGGCTCAGACGCCTCAGGCCCTGTCCCTTGGGAGGGGCCTGAGGCATCTGAGCCAATCAGGGACTTAGGCCCCTCTCCGTGTATCACATAATGCACCGGGGAGGGGCCTAAGATCCAGTGTCATCGTCGATGGAGGAGGAGCAGGAGTTTTCTGTATCTCCTGCTCACAACTTTTAAGGTATGGGGCAGGGGGGCCTGGAGGGGAAGTGGGTGCCTTCAAGGCACGAGGGAGTGGGCATCCCTCCTGCCTTTTTTTTTTTTGGAGGGGGGGAGTGGACTCTTTCGTGACAGGAGGGAATGGGCATCAATCACTTGGCTATTTTGCATGGGGTTTTACTAATTTGCATGGGTCAGATCGGAAAACACGCGGTGGGCAGTTTTGTGCATCAGGTGCCCCCACCAACATGGCACCCGGGGTGGACTGCACCCTCACCCCCCTTACTACACCACTTGCTCCACTCCTCCTCAACAATTCCCCACTGAGAAAGTGCCACTTACCTTTGTCTCAGAAACTTCCCCCAGAGCCACTCCCCTTCATCTCATCAACTCCTCCCAAAGGGAGGGCTGTCCCTTTATCTCACTAACTCTACCCAGAAGTACCCCCAAGAGGAAAAGACACTGCCCATTTTCTTAGCAGCTTCCCCATGAGGAAGGGTTGCTCTGCTCACATGACAGGGCACTAACCTCCTTCAATTTGTCCATCTCATTCTGTAACACTTGTTTTCCAAGCTCCAGTTCAACGAGCCTCTGCCGCAAATCTTCATTCTCCTCTTCCAGATTAATTCTCTTCTTCTCCACAACCTCTAACTCATTGTGGAGACGAATAGAGACATCTTTGGCCACCTGCAAAATAACAACCAGGGCACTAATAAAAGGTTCAGCTTGTCAACTCACTGTTATGCAGACCATCTTGTTAAGCATAATTCTCAAAATTTTTCCCTCAGATACCCTAGGAGTTACCCATGGGGATTGAATATTGCCCTTTGTGAGTAAAAGTACTCACAGGCCTGGAAGCCCTTCATATGTTTAACAAATATCTTCTAAATTTTAAATAAAAAGATAATCCTTTAAACTAAAGGCACTGCTATTTTAAAAGAGAAGCAAAGTTAACATCTAGATGTAAATAAAGATCAAATGGAGCTGTGACATTTTGCAAATGGACAAAAAAAAGTGTTTCTTGATCTTCATGATCTCAAAACCTGATGCATAATATGTTTTTGATGGTTCTGTGAAAGATTTTGCAACCCATAAAGACTTTGGTTTTCTCTTCAACCAATATTGGAATGTTGAACTATCACAACATTAAGAAGGTTACTATATATACTCGAATATAACCCGACCCAAATATAAACTGAGGCAACTTTTTCCCCTCCCCAAAAAGGTTGATTTTAATATAAACCGAGAGAGTCAATATTCAAATGCAGTGCCCTGCGAGGCTCTGCACCCAGCCCCACCTCCCTCCCTGTCTGGCTCTGCACCCTGTTCTTCCTCCCTCCCTGCTCTGCATTCATCCCCCTCCCTTACTTTCTCGCCTATCCTGTCAGTCTCTGCATTCATCCCCCCTCCCTCCCTGCCAGGATCTGCATCCAGCCCCCTCCTTCACTCCCAGTCTCTGCACTCAGCCCCCCTTTTTCCCCACCCTGAAAGGTTCTGCACCCAGCCTTCTTCCCTGTCTGGCTCTGCATCCAGCCCCCCTCCTTCCCTGCCCTGAAAGGTTCTGTACCCTGTCCCCCTCCCTCCTAATGCCTTACAGGCCTCCACCGGGCCTGCCATAACTCCTGGTGGTCCAGCAGTGGGTTGGGACATAAAGGTCCATCTCGCCTCCTGTCCTGGCAGACTCTTTACCTCCTTCCACTGTCCCCGCATACCTTTCGAATCCCTGGTAGTCCAGCAGTGAACCGCAGAGGGAGTGACCAGAGCCACTAGCTGATTGGCTGCTGCAAGTTCAAAGTCAACTGGGGCAGGAGACGGAACGGATCCCTCCTGTCCCACCAGGTCTTACAACAGATCCGGCAGATGCCTGCAACAGGTTCAGGGGGAGTTCAGCACTGACCCGAATATACACCGAGATCCCCATTATTAGGCCATTTTTTGGGCCCAAAAATCTTGGTTTATATTTAAGTATATATGGTAATTTTATAAAGATGTTTTCAGCAAAGAATGCCTCTTACAAATTTACCCAAACAAAAAAACTACATATGATGACAAGACTCATACTTTTACATGACCTCCATGTAGGTATTTTGGGTGCATGGTCAGAATTGTGATTTAGATAAGTACATAAATGTGCACAAACCTTTACACCTGCTCCTGAGCAAGTATAAAGATCTGTAATGCTATTTTAGCCATGAAGACATAAATGCCCATCTGGGTTTAAAAATAGGCTCGTTCTTGCCCTCTCAACCTAGATGCCCTGCTGCAAAATTACCCTCTATATAATTTTTTCTAAAGTTGCACTAATGGTTAAAGCACTGGGCTAAAAATGAGGAAAGAGCTAAGGTTCAATTCCCACTAATGTTCCGAGCGACTTTGGCCAAGTCATTTAACCCCCCATTGTTTCAGGTACAAACTTAGGGTCTGACCCCAAAAGCATATTAGGGTTTGTGCACTGGTTGGCTCAGATTTAGCAACAATTTTCAGGGTGCACAATTCCCACACAAGTTTTGCATAGACACTAGCACAAAGCCCATTTAAATGAATGCTAATGAAACACAGATGCAAGGAAGTATGCAGAAGACCAAAAGGGAGATCTTAACTCCAAGGCTTTAATTAATGCAAGGTCTGAGGCGATGTAAAAAGTTAGCTCAGTCTTCTGCAGCCAGGATTATGTCTCTCTTGACGGCAGGTTATACAGGCTCCCAACTTGTTCTGAGTTCCATAAGGAGCAACAGTGAGAAAAAAGAACAGAGGGCGACATGTTCCTAAACAAAAAGCATAGAGGCTACTAAACTGCATGCACATCTCCCGGGAGGGGGGGGGGGGGCTCTTATAATGGAACTTAGCAAGTAAAATGGATAATTATTGGATTGTGGGTTCAGCATTGCCTTAATAATGAATATGACTGTTGAGCAGACTCAAGTCTTTATCTGCCATATTACATACAGATCTAAGCACAAACAATTATATCACCACCCGGACTTGCATTTGAATATATTTGCACATGTACCAGAATTTACCCTTAAACATGATCATAGTATCCATCATTTGTATAAATCTCCACATCATTAACTGGTTCTCTTTCTAAAGGGAGGGGGGGGCTGTTTTCATTTACTTAAGGCTAGCACTGTACATAAAAAAATGCATCTTGCAGCACTGGACACTTACTCCTCTGTCAACATTTTGGCACTGGTGCAATGCACTCCATGCTTTAATGTTATGGGAGGCTTGTGATGCTTGTCTTACGGTTAAATGTAAAAAGTGGTTTTGGCTAATTTTGAAACCTAATATATACAAAATCTTTCCCCACATGTGCATAGTCTGGCCCTTAATGATATGCAATTATGATTGTAAGTATTTAATGGGATACTACATGTGTGATTATCTGGAGCAGTGGAGTCAGTAGATAAATCCTTCGACTCCAACTCCTCAGTTTCTGGTACCCACGACTCCGACTCCACAGCCCCTGTTTTGAAATCAGGGCTGCAGAGTCAGTAGATAAATCCTTCGACTCCAACTCCTCTGTTTCTGATATCCACTACTCCGACTCCGACTCCAGGTAATCAAAATTGTCCCGACTCCAACTCCACAGCCCTGGTTTTATCTATATGTTTTGAAATCAGGGCTGTGGAGTCAGTAGATAAATCCTTCGACTCCAACTCCTCTGTTTCTGATATCCACGACTCCGACTCCGACTCCAAGTAATCAAAATTGTCCCGACTCCGACTCCGACTCCACAGCCTTGGTTTTATCTATATGTTTTGAAATCAGGGCTGTGGAGTCAGTAGATAAATCCTTCGACTCCAACTCCTCTGTTTCTGATACCCACGACTCTGACTCCGACTCCAGGTAATCAAAATTGTCCCGACTCCGACTCCACAGCCCTGGTTGTGGGGGAAGAGGAATTGAGTGTTTTTGGTACATTTTGATTCTGTAAATGATAGAGGGGCACTATACGTGTCAAAGCTCCCTGCCTTCCTTCAACTACTGTACTGTACCTTTTGGGGGCTGGGTTATTGTTCTTATTGGTCTCTTGTTTATTCAATTGTTTTGTTCTGATATATAAAAATTTAATACTAAAGCATTTAAATTAAATCTGTAACAGTTGCTCCCCATGACAAATTCAACAATCCAACTAGCAGGTTTTGAGCCAGGTCACTGCTGAACATCTGACAAATCTTAAGAAAATTTTAGTTTTCAGTGTGTCAACAATTTTTATCGACCACTGACCCTTGCAGGTCATTTGTACCAGTAGAATATTTCAATAATGGCTCAAGAGCAACTTAACAAATTAAGGATAGATTTTAGCTTGAAAATCAATTTTGGCAATATGAAATTGGATATATTTTGGTTGACTGTTGCAGATTAGTTTCCCCAATTATCTCAAATAATAACGAAATTTTAAATTTTTTCATTATTCTCATTATCTGACCTGTTTGAGTTAAACTAATCAATTCTGACTTACACAGGAAAGCAAGTAAGGTCAGGGGAGCAAGTGCTTCACTTTCACCATCACCGTTTCCTGCCACGATAAGTAAACTCATATTTTAATCCGACACTTTTGTTTATATTATACTACTACTGTTTTCTGGTGGCAAGGCATGTATGTATTTGATGAGAGAGGAAGGAGTAGGCGATGTGCCCCAGCTTTGTTTTGTTCTCTTTTTTTATTTTAATGTTTCATGGAAAGAATAAGGTTGGGGGATAAGAGCATTCACAAACGTCAAAGCAAATAGCTGATCTTTTTGAGTAATAAAGAGAATTATCTTCTATGAAAATGCATCTTCTGGAGGCTGGAGAGAAGACAAAGGAGACACTGGAATAGTGGTTATCCTTCGGAGAAATATGACCCAAATGTAGAGAGCAAATGAAAAATACCAAGGCAGCTGCATAAGAGTACTGGAGCTGCTGCCCAACGGCTCAATTCTCACACAAAAAGCCCCTTTCAGTGGAAACTCCTTGCTAACGGCCAAACCAACAGAGGCTTTTTTTTTTCTTTTCTTTCCTGCATTCCAAGGCAGGGTACATCATCTACAGCCAACCCTCTCACAAGCCCGGCAAAGAGATGATGAAACTGCGTGAAATACAAGAGCAACGCCGCTATTCCCCTTGTGATGAAATGAGACACCAAAGAGTTGTCATCCCTCCCTCTAGGAACAAGGCTGAAGGCAAGAATACCTCACCCGACTGACCACATCCTTCCATGTATGTGTGACACATCCAACTAACAGGCAAAAACGAGGATTCTGGATTTGTCCTTTTGTCATTCTGTTATTTTTATAAGTAAATTACTATACCAGGAGAGAGAATCTATGTTGGAACTAGGAGAAACATTAAATATTTAAATGTGGTTTGTTCCTTTTGAAGCTCCAGAGAGTCACTGCCACATGGTAAGAGGGTTTATATTTCACTGAAAATGCAATGTAAACACACAACTCTACACTATCAGCAATAAAATTTCCCTCTACAAATGGTTTCAGGACCTAGGAAATATTGGGAAAAAGCTTATACGGTCAGATACAGTGATGGAACTGCATTGCTCAGAAAACTGCACTTACCAGACAAAAAGCCTGAATGTGCATAGTTCATCTAGGTAGGACAAAGGATGTCCGAGTCAGAATGTGCACAATTTACTAAGTACACTCCTCCCTCCGTATTAGTGGTTTCAGCAATCGCGGTTTTGTTTATTCGCGATTTTTAGCATGCTGACTCCCCCCCCCCCAATTACATCATTTCCTAGCGTGCACAGAGAAAATTGGTGCTTCCCAGCATGCACAGAGAAAATCGCAGGGCCCCCTAGAGAGAAATTGTGGAGAGAGAGGTGAGAGGCGGGGGCACACGAATTGACTCCAGAGGGCAGGGGAAGGGCTTGCGGTCGGGCATGCAGTGCAGTATCCTTTAACACAGAGGCTGGAACAGACTGGGATAGTCTGAAATGACTAGAAAGATCGAATTGTCAGTGGCTGCTTTTGGGGAAGGGTAAGGAAGAGAGGCTGTAGTTGTGCTGAGAAATGCTGAAGGATCTTGATAGGTGGAGGGGAGTACATTTGCTCCATGTCGCTCTGATTATGAGCCATAGAGCAGCTGAAGGTATTGGAAAGAGGGTTGGGAGAGAGGAGGGCAGGGTAACTCCAAGGATCCCGGCGCTCACTGTATATTGATGAACCCCTCCGGGTTCCAACCAGTTATTCGAGGTTTTTCTGTGTTCACAGGTATGTTAATCCTCTATCACTGTGAATACGGAGGGAGAAGTGTAATTTATAAAAGGCTTGAAGAACACAGAGACATTTGTAAAATATGTAAAAGAACCTGGCAATATGCACAGTGGAAACAACCACTGTACAAAGGAGCACTTTAAAAAAAAGGTCCATCAATTGGTTTTGAATGGTATCAAGGTTCGCGAGTCAAAGCTGCATTTTACTAAACTGCATGCTCAACAAAGCCAATGATGGAGCCAACCTAGTCCTAGAAAACACACATTTTTAGATTTTTAGAAGTGGATCTCACAAACCAGCCAGACAATATTTATCCCACCGTGGTCTGTACTACAGAAAATGACCCAGGCCCAAACACCGAAAACCCAGCTCACCGGCAGTTGCCCTTTGACCACCCCAGCAGTAAAAAACGAACATGCTGTAGCAGTCTCCCTGGATTTTTGGCCAAACTATGTGGTTATTTGCCACTGAAAATCTGGAGATCACCTACCTAGTCAGTGGGAAATAACTGAGTAGGAGCCCACCGAATGTTGGTTCACACAGTGGTAAGCGACACCAGGAAATATTTCTTCACCAAGAGAGTGGTTGATCCTTGGAACGAGCTCCCGGTGCAGGTGATCGAGGCAAACAGCGTGCAAGAATTTAAGAGCAAATGGGATGCCCATCTGGGATCCCTAGGATAGTAGACTTGGGGGTGGGTCAGTAGAGTGGGCAGACCTGATGGGCTATGGCCCTTCTCTGCCGTCATCTTCTATGTTTCTAATTGTCTTCTCATTCACTCCTATGAACCCTTGGTTCAAATCAGCAGTTGCATCAGAGTACGTGTAAATACTGACATCCAATATCTACATTTTTAAAGATGTCTGTGTATTATTATTGCAAAATTAGAAATGCACATCTACTTCTCAGGCCCACCGAAACAAGCAGTACAAGCCCCTTTGAAAACTGTGCATGCTGTGGACAGATTTAAGTAGCTTTCTTAAAATTGCCCACTGCTCTTGAGGAATTGATATTCTGCTTGTCCTGGGAGAACTGTGTTTCTCTCCACTATGCTCACTGGAGGTTACTCCATTCACCCACCTACCTTTCCATTAATAAATATTTTCTGATATCAGTGCCTGTATCCATTGTGTTCAGTATGGAGATATTTTACTGTGTCTGATTATTAAATTACTATATATACTTGTCATTTTCAGAACCGATTACTGCAATAATGTTATTCTGAGCTGCCATGGAAGGCACTGCATGTTTTGCAATTAGGTTAAAATGCTGCTGCCTGGATTCCTGCAGCGTGCTGCTAAGGGGATGTATCATTACAGTGCTCACAAGTCTCCACTGACTTTCAGATGCTTTTAACAAACAATTTAAAATTCTAACCCTCGTCTCCCCCCTCCCAAAATAACAATCAAGTCCGTCTTATCTGTACTCTTCTCCTCCACTACCAATTCTAGACTCCATCCCTTCTTTCTTGCTATGCCCTATGCCTGGGAACAGGCTGCCAGAGTCTAGCAGTATTCAAAATCCAAGTTAAAAGCCCATTTTTTTTTTAACTTTCAACTCTTAACTCCCACTCACTGTCAGATACTTATATCCATTGTATCATTCCTTCTGCCAGAAACTCCCCAACCCTGAGATGTCTGTCACTCTATTGCAGTGTTTTTCAACCGCTGTTCCGCGGCACACTAGTGTGCCGCGAGATGTTGCCTGGTGTGCCGCAGGGCCGCCATCAGGGCAGTACTACCAGTCCTGCATTCAGGGGCCCGGAGCTGACAGGGGGCCCGAGGCAGGGGCGCCAGTAGCTCGCCAAGGCAAAGTGAGTCGATCACCCAGGACTCACTTTGTCTTGGCGATCTAATCTATCGAGCCGATAAGTCTTCTTCTCCCCGACGTCAATTCTGCAGTCGGAGAGGAAGTTCGGGCCAGCCAATCGCTGCCTGGCTGGGCGGAACTTCCTCTCCGATTGCAGAATTGACGTCAGGGAGAGCATGCGTCGGCGTCGGCTTTGGGGCCTGTTATCCATTGGTGGGTCCTGTTCCCCGATGGCAGCAGCAGTGGCAGTGGCTTGGGGAACGGCAGGGAGAAAGAAAGAAAGGGGACAGGCAGGGAAACAGAAGGAAAGAAGAGAAACAGAAAAAAAGAAAGAAAGGTCAGGGAGAGAGGAAGAAAAAGTTGGGGGAGGGAATGAGGTGTGGAGGAGAGAAAGCATACAGGCTGATAGAAGGGAAGAAAGATTGGATGCACAGTCAGAAGAAGAAGAAAGTGCAACCAGAAATCACCAGACAAGGTAGGAAAAATGATTTTATTTTAAATTTAGCAAAGTGGAGGCAGTATTACCACAGTTTTCAAAGGAATTTGCCCAAATAACTTAATAGCCTGAATGATTTGTGGGTTCTCCTATGTCTGGTTGTGGTAGTTAGGATTAGTCGGTTGTTCAGGTAGGCTGGGCTGTCTCCGTTTATGGTTTTAAATAGTAGGCAGTACAATCCTCCCCTTCCTACGTCTTAGCTTAATTTGCACCTCACCAACAGATTGTAACTTAAGATCTGAATTTGTGAATTCCCCTCTCCCCCCTAGATATCACTGATTATTTGTAAACCACATAGATGTCTTTACTTATTTACTTTTAAGGACAGTTATTTTTCAATGTATTTATGTGTACAAAAATATGGTAAGTATTTCTGTGATACTTTTAAAACCAAATGAAGGTTTAGTTATAGGACAAAGCATTTATGTGAACAAAGAGGATGTAGGAGAGTCTATAAGTCTATGTTGTACTGTTATTACTTATTTTCTATGTTGCTTTGTAGACCTTAGAGGTGGTATATACATTTTTAAATAAATTTACAGTACTTGTGAAATTTGCACAGATAACCTTCTGCAGATCCGAGATGTTAAGTGGTAGAGTTGCTTTATTTATTTACTGCCTTTATGAAGACATTCACCCAAGGCAGTGTACAACAAGTACAATTCAACATAAAGACTACAATTTTGTTAACAGCATAATAGTAGTAAAATGACCAAATATAAACATAAATACAATGAATGAGGTAAAGTCAAAATCAGTGAACTGAAACTTAATAGGACGACCATGAAACAGTTTAAACAATATACTTATAATAGCACTGAAATTCAAATAAAAGAGATATGCCAGCATAAGAACATAAGGATTGCCATGCTAGGACAGACCAAAGGTCTATCAAACCCAGTATCATAGAACATAAGAAATATGATGGCACATAAAGGCCAAATGGCCCATTCGCAGTAGCCATTATCTCTTCCTCTCTCTAAGAGATCCCACACATGCCTATCCCATGCCTTCTTGAATTCAGACACAGTCTCTGTCTCCACCACCTCTTCCGGGAGACTTTTCCACTATTTCCTTAAATTACTCCACAGCCTATCACCTCTTAACTTCATCCAATGCCCTCTCATTGCAGAGCTTCCTTTCAAATGAGACTCGACTCAAGACTCCATCCTTTTTATATCTTCCTGAAGTCGCAGCCTCCAGAATTGTACACAATATTCTAAATGAGGTCTCAACAGAGTCTTATACAGGGGCATCAATACTTCCTTTTTCATACTGACCATACCTCTCCCTATGCACCTTAGCAGCCTTCTAGATTTCAGTCACCTTTTCAACCTGTTTGGCCACCTTAAGATCATCACATACAATCACGCCCAAGTCCTGCCCTTCTGTCTTGAATATAAGTTCTTCACCCCCCAAAACCCTACCATTCCTTCAGGTTTTTGTTGCCCAAATGCACGATCTTGCATTTCTTAGCATTAAATTTTAGCTGCCAAATTTCAGATCATTCTTCATGCTTCGCTAGGTCTTTCTTTGCAGATTTTGGTATCATCCGCAAAGAGACAAATCTTACCTGACAGCCCTTCAGCAAGAACAGAACCTCGAGGCACACCACTGGTTAACATCCCTTTCCTCAGAGTGATCTCCACTGACCACTACCCTATGTTGTCTTCCACTCAACCAGTTCTGACTCAGCACATCACTTTGGGGCCCATTCTGAGGGCACTCAGTTTATTTCTTAGTTGCCTATGTGGAACACTGTCAAAGGCTTTGCTAAAATCTAAATACTAATATAAACCAGAGAACAAATTCATATCAAGTTATGTTGGATTACCAGACCTCAAATACCCAAGGCACTACTTAACTGATTTTTCATGCCCTTACTGGGGTGGTAAACTCATCATTGGTCTTGGTAAAGTGACTTGTGCTATGAAAATTTATTAAATATTTATAATATCAATTTTCAATAAATATAAAGTGCAATGGGTGCTTAAAGTGCTTAAAAAAGGAGAGCACTTATCTAAATACACCACATCTAGTGCACTCCCTCTATCCAATTCTCTAGTCACCCAGTCAAAGAAATTGATCAGATTTGTCTGACAAGACCTGCCTCTAGTAAATCTATGTTGCCTTCGGTCCTGTAATCCACCAGATTCCAGAAACTTCACCATTCTGTGTTTTAAAAGCGTTTCCATTAATTTGCTTACCACAGAAGTCAGACTTACTGGCCTGTTTCCAATAGTGGGCCAACCCAGGTCCCAAGTAGGAAAACAGATTTTATGCTGCTTATGAAACATCTAATAAGCACACATCACAACATTTAAATAACAGAGATAGGACGCTAACATTTTTCTACAATACAGCTTATCCTATAGCCGAGGGGCCAAGTACAGACAAGATGGGTGGTACAGTCCGTTGGGATAAACAGATGGGAGGCTAAACTCAGTTAAGTTAATCATACAGTTAAATAAAATATATAGAATGGATTTTAGTCACACTAAAAGTAAATTTGAGCATGTATCTGTTTTTGTCAAAACTTCATTGGCTTCCAATAATTTCCAGGGTACACTTCAAATGGGCCTGTTTAAAATTTAAGATTTTGTTTGGCATTTTTCCTTCACTAATCCCTTTGTCATGGAATGCTAAAACATCTGGCATAATCAGATCTACACAAAAACTCAAATTGTCTTTCCCCTCACTGAAAGGCATTGCCTTCATTGGCAAATTAGGGAAATCTTTATGTTTCAAAGTATCTGATCTATGGAATAATTTTCCTTTACAGTTGCGGGACTTGGGTTCTTTTCAATTATTTCGTAAACATCTGAAGACTTGGTTATTTTCAAAACTGTAAAACCTCTTTTTCCTCTACGAATTCCACAGTTTATTTTTTCTTTCCCTTTTGCTTTATTAATTCAATTGTAAACCGTGTCGAGCTCTATTCCTATAGAGAAGATGCAGTTTATAAGGTTAAGGTTTAGTTTAGAGCAGGGATCTCAAAGTCCCTCCTTGAGGGCAGCAATCCAGTCGGGTTTTCAGGATTTCCCCAGTGAAATCATTGAAAGCAGTGCATGCACATAGATCTCATGCATATTCATTGGGGAAATCCTGAAAACCTGACTGGATTGCGGCCCTCAAGGAGGGACTTTGAGACCTCTGGTTTAGAGCATGTGTAGCAAGCTTGTCCTAGTGCAGAATGAGTGTACAGTCAATCACCCTATGTATTAAAGGCTTGGGTGAAAAGTCAGGCTTTTTCATCTGTTTACTGAAGTAGGAGGTAGTCTGGAGTTAGATGTAGCCCCTCTGGGAGTAAATTCCTTATATCTTTAGCAAAGATGGTCTGAATTTTTCCTTTCTCTTGGGTTCTACTCCAGCTGGAACTCCCTATAAGCCAAGATTTTCAAGATCCGCTCCAGCTCTTTCTCAGCCACATAGTCAAGTGTATAGACAGTCATTCCAAAAGGGATACTACTGGCTGTACACCATGACTCGGGCATATTTTTATGCAATAAAAATGTGCTTATGTTTTTGTTTCTGTCGGTCCATCTGTCTGTGACATGAATGTCAAAGATAAGCAAGCAAACTAGAAAACATAAGAGCTGGTATGCCACATTAGAGGAAAGAAAACAATTCTAGCTGGCAGAAAATCAAGGTGGCACCAGCCAAAGAAAACAGCAGTGGCTCAAACAGCAGCACAACTGGCTTAGCATGTAAATGCAAGGGGCATTTCCTGGGTGGGACCAGCAGAGCACTGTAGGTTACATGTATCAATGCCACTTTTACTGCTATTGACATGGTTAACCTACACTAGTAATATGAGTCTATCGTGGAATCTTGGCAAGCAGATGCTGTTATTGAATTAACACTCAGTGCCCTCCATCCATCTGGGCTCTTAACTTGTGGTGCTCCATTATGCAGAGTTGCCTCCCATATGCTGTCTTAGCCTAAATGAAGGTCCGGAAAACAGATTGGCAAGCGGTCTGCAATTTCCAAAAGGAATGAAGGTGACAGAGCAGATACAATAGTAAGAACACAGACTTTATTGAAAAACAGATTTTAAAAGTAAAACTGTGCTTATTTAAAAAAAATTTTTTTTTAGAAATCAGTTATCAATATGGTGGATAGAACACAGAAAACTATCAAACAAATTTTTAAAAAATAAGGGCACTGTTATTTTTAAAATTTGTCACTAAGATCTTCTGTTTATTTGCTCCAACGCCTCCGTTCCTAGAAGGGCAATATGAAAACACTAATGTACAACTTCGTTATATCATTCTGATCGGATTCACGGCACATAGTAAACTCCAAGAGTTTTTGTCCAAAGAGTACACTTCTGTCTTTGGAATAAGAGGACTCCCGGGTATAAGGGAGTTTTGATCTCTTCCACGCTATCAAACAAAATTCCACGCTATTTTCTAACAAAATTTTCTTTAAAATTTTTAGAGGTTCTGGATGCTATTGAGACTTGCTTATACTGATCCTTAGGTAAAGTACTAATTATTTCCCAAAGTGCTATGAGCAGACACCAGAAAAACAACACAACACATTTGCATGGTAATACATAATTTTCCAGGTCTGTACACACTCTCGTCTCCTCTTTCAATAGAGGATTTTAAACTATGCACACACATCTTATCTTGTGCAGCACCATGCAATGCTATATAAATACTATACATGAATACAAGTCCCATCAGTGCATACAGACATAGTAACAGCTGCATTTTGAAGGACACTCCAGACACACTATAGAGGTAGCTTTATAAAATTTTTGTGTGTATGTGTGTTACATTTACACCTACTTCCATTCTAGCTGCTTTAATCGGAAATTTTATCTTGAAAAATCAGGCTTGCTTGACTTTCCAACCTAGGCAACCTGCTATAAATTACTTTTTATAAGATCAGTGTCACAAAGCTTGCAACAGTCCACAGATATTTAGCAGTAACAAAAAAAAAATGCCACAGGAGCAGTGGGAACTGGGTGTGTGAGCTGCGACCTTAGGAATTGCTTGGCAGTGATCGGTGCTGAGTCAGCAAACCCATCCCTCAAAGAAAGAGAGAAGCGTCTGATGCACTGGCTTTATTCTCCATACTCAGCTCTCATTCAGCCCTTTCCGTGGCAGTTCTGTTGAGCAAACAGGCTGAGGGATTCTCCTCCATGGGAAGAATAGAGCCCCCCCCCCCCCCCAACCTGGGAAGAACAGAAGGAGGATCAAAGGGATCAAATAGCTCTAATGCATCCATTAAGCTGAAGATAACATAACCAGAGAAGAGCACCCAGCAAAATAGAAAAAAGGAACATCGTATCAGCGTTAATAGCAGACAAGGCTCAGGAAGGCGTGCTTAGTAATAATCCGCAGCTGGTGTCTGGGGGTTAATACACTCTCTGAGATGACAGCTCTTTATCATTTTAATGTAAGGCCTCTATTTAAGGAGATGGGGGGAAGGAAGGCTATTATTGTCCTTGATGGGATGAAGGTTCTTAAGTCTGGTTGGAGCATTCTCAGTTACACCCACCAATTTTACCCTCCCAGAATGAGTTTGGTGTTACAAGCCCGAGTTAAACTTTCAGACCACATTAAAAATAATGTTTCTGATTAAACAGATAGTTCAGGAGTGCAGTAGTACCAGGCAGTGGCTGAGAACCCGGGAAGCCCGAGTTCAAATCCTTGCGGCCCTGGGTGAGTCACGTAACTCTCCACAGCCTCAGGTACAAACTTGGATTGTAAATCCTCCGAGGACAGGAAAATACCTGCTGGATTGTACCTGACTGTAAACTGCTTTCAGTTGCAACTGAGAAAAAAGCTCAACTAAATCCAAATCTCTCATTCTGTTACTTAAGAAGGGATAAACATTTTCATTGGAAGGCGTGTATCCTGATAACCCATTACGTGCCCAAATCCTCCCAATGTGTCAGTTATGGAAAGGAAAATCCAGTATTGCCGTTATATCAATCTATATGGCAAGATCAATGGAACTTGAACACAGAGCAGCAGATTATTTCTCCATTCATTCCTGAAAACTGTCTTTTGTATGACTGAAACTGAGCTGCTGCTTGGTAATATTTTGGATGGGATGGAGGGAAGGGAGATAAGAGTTTGTGTCGCAATAGCACGTCATTAGGGGCAGTGGTAACTTGGAAGTGGTGTTTTTTGTATTGCATGTTTTTGTTTATCTACTCATTCTAATGTACTAGAAAGAAATATAGAAACTTGTTGGCAGATAAAGGCCAAAAGCCCATCCGGGGTAACCATTATCTCTTCTTCTCTCTAAGAGATTCCACATGCCTGTCCCACACTTTCTTGAATTCAGACAGTCTTTGCCTCCACCACCGCTTCCATGGAGGGAGTGCGGGTTGAGTTGGGGAATTGTCTTTCTATGGAAAACCTTGTTTCAATCTGTAATCTACGGGCTGTGTAAAGGAAAAGTTATATATTCAGCTGTTTGGTTTTTTTTCTTTGAACTTAACCTGCAGCTAGGCAATGCCTTTCATTCAATGCATCTCAGTAACTGTCAGTCAGCCACCTCAGGACGAGCCTCAGACTATGCCAGCACGTACTCTGCAGGTTGCCTTACAAAGAAAACCCAAATTGAAAAGATGTCTTTTGCTGGTCTGGTTATCAGGCAAAAGCTGCAGACATTCAGGCAGCATGAGTAAGAATTCTTAATACTATAATTACTGCACATTGGTAAAAACCACAAAGAACTCGCTTCATCATTTTGTGGTTTTTGCTGCTACACAGATCCAACTCCCAAAAGCTGAGAGAAGTCACATAGCAGCAGTAGTACTGTATATAGCATTTAAACTGCTGGTCACCAGTGCACAGAAGCACTTTTCTCTTGATTATCTCCATGCTTATTGAACATGGAAAATGGCTCCCATAAAACTGCATGACTAATGAGATGGTGCATACATAGCTGTTCCCAGGGGCAATGTTTAGATGGAGTGCACACAGTTTTCCCTTGTTTACAGAAGGTGTAAATTTGTGCAGTACTGGGGGTCATTGTAGGAGCCTGTTTTATAAATGCAGGTTGCTTTTACAGATTAAGCCAAAAAATAGGTACTTTTTCTTTACATTTTTGTAGATGCCTTGTTATAAAATTATCCTTTACGTTTTCAGCAGTCTGTACTGCAATGAAGCATGTACTGAGCAGCATCTCAAAAATATAACTGCTGTGCCAGGCTCCAGAAGTTGAATTCATCCTGGAATAAGTGCTTCTAATACTGGTTGTAGGGCATCAGACTGAAGTAATTTAACTCAAAGTAGGTTGAACTTTTCTATGTTGGAAACCTCTGATTTGAGAATCAATTTTAGAAAAAAAAAATGCATTATTTAAATGCAATATTACATCAGCTCAAATTTAACACTTGAACAAAACTGCTCAGCAAGCACACACAGATATAAAAAAAAATAAACCAAACCAATTTAAATGCAAATTAAGGCCCCCTTTTATCAAACCGTGTTAGGGTTTTCCATTGCCGGCCACTGCGGTAAAAAGCTCTGATGCTCACAGGAATTCTATGACTGTCTAAGCTTTCACCGCAGCGAACGACGATTAAAAAAAACAACCCCTAACGCAACTTGATAAAAGGGGGCCTAAAACCTTAAAAACAGATATAAAAAAGAAACCACATATTTCTTAGCAGATATTACTGGGCAAAAGGTTCCACGAGATTAGGTGCTGCACAAGAAAAGGCCCTTTGGCTGGACCTCCAGAGACAACAGATTTCACAACAGCCTCTTTCTTTGCCTGCCAGACCTACAATGGACAAATTTCCATGAAACAATCTGAAAGGATTATAACAAAGTTCAATAGGAGAATTCCCAAACGTTCCGAATTTACCACAACACTCGGAATGATTCTTCTCCTTTAATCTCACAGAAAGACTAAGTAGAGAAACAGAACATAAGAACGTTTTCCATACATTACAAAATGCAGTATATCGAGCACAAACAAACCATAAATAAGAACAGATCAAAGGTCGGGGCAGGAAAATTTGTCCCTGTGTCATTCTCTAGTCTAAGTCCTGGTGTGTAATTTAAGCATGGATCGCCTGATATTCAGTAATACTGTGCACGTCTTTAGCAAATGCCCCTCCCACGGCCACACCCCCTTCTGAGCTGCACACTATAAGATTTGCACATGGATCTTTATAGAACAGGGGTCAGCAAGACACAAGCACAATTCAAATTACTGCCACTTCACAGCAATTAGTGGTCCTGATTGGCTCATTAGCCAATTTAGTTAAGCATGCATCTCAGGACAGTGTGCAATCTCGCATGCCATTTATAGAACTGTTCATTATATATGGAAAACGGTTTATAAATGAGTATACTAATCTAAATTAGCATGGTCCTTACCTTCACATCCTGCTCTAGGCTACGAATGAGCTCTCCATCTACTTGGCCCGTCTGGGCCACGCGCAGGCTCCGTCTCTCAGCTTTGCGCAAGCGGTACTGCAGGATGCGGCAAGTCTTATTAGCCTGGTCCAGCTGCTGCCGGAGCTCCTGTAGCTGGTACACATCTTCTTCCATGTACACATCCCTCATCTCCAGTATTTCTGACCGCAGCTCTTCAATTTCATCCTACAGGACATAAGAAATACAGTTCAGAACTGCAAACTGAGACACAAGGAAAACACAAGGCTAGCACCCTTTGAGATGAGACAGCTCGGGACCACTGCACAGAATTCTAGCACAGTTTCATGCCTCAAGAGACAGAACGGCTCAAGACATTTACAAAGAATTCTCCTCCTCCGGGCTCGAATGCTCAGGTGTCTGGAACAGGGCTACAAACACTCACCTCTAGCTATGAATGCCATTCACTGGCTTATTTATGTAGTCATTTATCTAGTCCGTCCTCCCAAAGGAGCCCAGAACGGTTGTACATCAGCCCCAGAAGTTCTCACATTAAAAAGCTGGGAGTCTGAACTCGTTTCATGCATCAATATATTTGATGCTCAGGTACCTTTATTTAAAAAAAAGAAAAAGGTTCCACCCCTGACAATATAGTAATGCAAATTCTAGAGATCCGATACACATCAAAAATGAATAATATTATATGGAGTGTGTATGGTTCATATATTTCTACTTGGTGTATTTTCTAGGTTGATATGTTCAAACACTCTGTCTTACCCATGTGCTTTACACCCATCCTCACTGAAAACTTTGTGTATACCTTCCACTTGTATCTTGCTATAGGTTTAAAGTATGCCCATCACTTGCACCTGTTTTTCAAACAGGTAGATTTTTATTGGAAAATAGGAAAGATGTGAAAATTCCATTTCTGTGTAGTTTTCCTCTAATAACATAGATATGCTCTTAAAACACCATCTCTCAATGCAGCTAAAACTATGCCTGTTATAGGGAAGACGAATATCAGATATTCTGTTAATATTGTAAAATGCTTTAGTCACATAAATAAGTCTCCAGGGAAACTTGAGAGACATCGATTATCAATGTTTTACACTGCAGGCCTAAGTACTTTAGCATCTGAAATCTGGAAAATTCAATTGGTGGGAATGTTTAAATTAATACTTTACGCACCAACAATTTTGCTGTTACTGCTCCTTCTCTCTGGAATTTATTGCCTATATATCTTCGTAACGAATCAGATATAAAACAATTTAAAACAGGATTAAAGACATTTTTATTCCGAGACGCTTTTGGTTAAAATGCCCTTTTAAGGGCCAAGTTTATAATTAAATCTTAATTTTTATTAATCATTTTTTACCTAACCTATTGTTTTAGCCATTTATGTTCTGCCTATCCTATATCAATTGTAGTTCTTCCCCATCTGTCCCTTTGTTGCCGTATGTCTGTGCAAGTCACTTGTTTTCCCTGTTTTAATATACGTCTCAATGTAACTGTTTAACTTGTTTTTATGTAATTTTATCATGTTAATCGCTTAAAAATTAGATTAAGCGGTCAAACAAATATTTTAATAAACTTGAAACTTGAAGATCTTACTTTTTCAACAATACTGAGGGCTGTTTGACTGCAGCTTAATAATTTATTAGTCAAGATGTCTATATTGCAATTAATACCCAAGCTTAGATTTTAAGGACAACTGGTTGTTTTATGTTTTGGTCTTGATATTCTAAAGTTTGCTTTATTTTGTATTTTTAACTGTGAATGTTTTCTGCTTTCTGCTTAGAATGTCTAGATATAGCAGAATTGAAATAAATAAAATGATGTTTCAGAATCACCAACTACTGGTTCTTTTTAAAATTCTTTATTCATTTTTAAAACTTCCAATAAGTGCAATACTGTATAAGATAAAATCAACTATTCTTAAACTTTAGCCTAAGGGGTAATATGACACATTGTGGCAGCATATTCACTCCTGGGGAAGAGCTTTTTGGTCTTGGCTGCATTTTTGCTCAAGTATAATTTAGGAATATTATTTTATCTTCTATTTTGCACCCTCAAGTATCCCGGCTGCTATTACAAAATCAAGAAGAAACTTTGGAACTGACAGTGTGTAGGGAAAATGAGAAATTCCTAATATTGGGGCGTTGAGTTAAAAACTCAGTGTCGGAGGAAAAAAGGAAAACACACTATTCTCTGCTTCATCTCAACAAAGTTTGGACACTTATCCCTTTATAATTACCCTATAAATCAGTGGTTCCCAAACCCTGTCCTGGGGGACCCCCAGCCAGTCAGGTTTTCAAGATATCCCTAATGAATATGCATGAGAGAGATTTGTGTATAATGGAAGCGACAGGTATGCAAATCTCTCTCATGCATATTCATTAGGGATATCTTGAAAACCCGACTGGCTGGGGGTCCCCCAGGAAAGGGTTTGGGAACCACTGCTATAAATTAATACAATGAAAGCTCATTCGATGGGCCATTTGGTCTTTATCTGTCATCATGTTTCTTTGTTATTTCCTAGAACTTCATGACTGGTGGACTACAATGTTTATGAAATAAAACAATTTAAAAATAAATTTCATGGATACGATTCAGTTGATGTGTAAATTGACTGCCATGCGGCGGATGCGCATGGAGCCTTATAGGATGGTATGGTCTGGTTATGTTGCTTGGAGGTCTTCCTCACTCCACAAGAGCTTAGTATTGGATTAGGAGGGTAGGGGGGTGGGATGGGGGGGGGAAGGGGATGTATTGAGATTTGGATTGTTTTACCATATGATGAATGATATGACTGCTGTATTTCGCTAAAGGATATTTGTTTAGATGAGAAGCTATGACTTTTGGCAGTATGTGCTTTATGATGTTATGATGGTGTTTTCTTTTGTATTTTATATTTTCAAAATTAATAAAAATGTATTTAAAAAAAAAAATAAATAAATAAATAAATTTCATAGTTAATTCTGCCTGATGCTAGCGAAGTTTGTACAAAATTTCATATGTGCAGGTTAATGCATTAATATTGACTAACGTCCCTAGACATTCTTGCTATTATAAACAGTACAACAAAGGCATTGAAATATAATTAACAGAAAAAGCCTTTTTACGAGTGAATGGGTTTTGGTTTCAGATGGAAATGGAGACGTCTTGTTTCCAATTGAAATCCCTTCAGAATAGGCTGCAGGCTACGGAAACCTTTTAGTGACCAGACCCATTGTTAATTTTTTGAGGTTTGGGAAGGAGTGTTTATATTAAATGTTTCTATATTGTTTTCTTTAGTAGAGAAGAGATTCATATTTAGTAAATATTTTCATTGTCCATAAAAAGTTATTAAACAAAAAAGATGACGACGACCAAGTTTTAAGCATAATAAAGCACCGCCACTAAAGCAGCATGACTTAAACAAGCCAAGAGCAAGAGACAATAAGAGTGACAATTGGGAGGGTAAAGGGGCATGGCTGTGGGCTCTATAGAATTGGGGGGGGGGGGGGGGATTGCCAATTCAAAATACGTTACCTCTGCGGTGGTTCATGTTTTATTGATGCATTTGCTTTGTAACATTAAATTTCTAATAAAAATTTAGAGAGAAAAAAAGGGTGACAATTGCTGATAATGGCCTGGCAGTGGCAAAGATCTAGCCCTACACACAGGAATAAGGCAAGCATTTTGGATCAGAGCAGTGAATTTAAAAAATGAGACACCCGTGTGGATAAATAACCTTTTGTGGGTGGGACAGATGGTGCTAATGAGGCAGCTGATGCTCCTGGTTCTTTGAAAAGTGCACTAATATACAGAATATGGGTCCCTCCTTTGGTATAAAGTGGTTTATCTGTTTGTTTAAAATAATCTTTGCCTGCAGTACCTTTCTTTCTAGCGATTGACGCGTTTTTTACTGCAGATTTGTTGAATTTTCTTTTTTGTCCTACTCCTATTTGAGAAGTGCCAAGCATGACTGAGGACCTCCCAAATAGATCCTATTACAACAGTTGCCTCAAAACACAGATATTTAACCTCTCTAGACCAGATTCCCAAGTTGGTCCTGGTTTTCAGGATATCCACAATGAATATATTTGAGATTGATTTGCATACAATGTTGGCAGTATAGGTAAATCAAACTTATGCGTTTTCACCGTGGATATCCTGAAAACCTGACTGGCAAGGGGATACTCCAGAACTGACTCGGGAAACACTGCTCTAGACCAAAAAGATGAGAGGCAAGCTGCTCTCTTTGTTTCCATCTGCCTTCTCCTCTTACCTTGAAGATAGAGCCTTCAGGGCTGCTGCACTTTGTTATCAAGGGAAATTTGCATCATGTCTGTGTTATCCCTTTCCCTGTGTCTACAAACAGATGCTGGAAATTTTACCAAGAGTTGTGATAAAATAACACTATCTAGCCTTGAGACAGAGAAGCATCAAGAAAAGCGCTCTTGAAAATATTGCCAAGATGATTTTGGCCTTTTCCAAATCCAATATAAAGAAGGTGAAGCATATGATAAATATTAATGCCTCTCTGACATATAGACAACATCCTTAATCATGTATCAAGACCTAGTATCACAGATTTGGACCAACAGCTTAAGCTATCAGAGGACTAATTAAGGATAGACTATTATCACATGATCAGCCGTAGAGTTTGAAACATTTTTCTGGGACATGCTTGCCAGAAATTAAGCATGCTTGCCATCTTGTATAATGGCTAGGGAAATATACACTCCCTTCCCAAATGGGAATCTTATGTTGCCAAAATGCCTTCAATGCTTCTTCCACGCATCCTACCCCACAACAGCTAAGTGAAAATATATATTTCAGAAATCCTTAGAAAATGAAATAAAAAAGAAAAAGATGGAATAGCTTGACTGGATACTTGTCTACCCACAGGGAATCTATGATCATCCTAAATATTTTAAGCTCCGGTGTAACCAATGTCCTTCAAAAGTCTGCATTAAGTGAAATAACCTCGCCCCGTATTAAACTGTACTGACGATGATAAGATAAATTTGGCAGTTCTGCCTGGTTCCCTCTGCTGAGTCGTGCATTTCAAAACAGACCAAAGTATTGTATGAGGACGAAACACTTGATACAAATTCTGGGACAAAATTGTGAAAAGGCAAAAATCAGGGTACAGATTTAAAAGAATTGCAAAGTTTTGGAATAATCGTTGTACCACGGTCCGGACAATTATTAAGATGTGGAAGGTGCCAGGCATCACTAAGACTTTGACATATCTTTAAACTGGAGGACTGAGCATGTTGAAGAGCGAGTAGTAAAGCAACCAAGAGGCCAATGAAAACATTAAGAGATCTTCAGGCTTCCCAGTCTGGTCAAAATGTGCATGCGACGACACTATCCCAAGCACTCCACAATCAGGCTTATGTAGAGAAGTAAGAAGAGAGCCATTGCTCAAGAACACCCATCTTGAATCCCATCTGAACTATGCAAAGGATCACAAAGTTTCACAATCTGACAAAACTAAAATGTAAAGTTTTGGCTTGAATGCAAGCATTATCTCTGGCACACACCTAACATAAACCAGGGAACCATTATCTGTACTGTGAAGCTTGGCAATGGCAGCATCATATCATGGGATGTTTCTCTGGGATTAGGGCACATGTCAAGACAATGAGCGAAGTACTGAAAAGTCCTTGAGGAAAACTTGCTGCCTTCTGCAAAAAAGCTGAAACTGGAATGACGTTCACCTTTCAACATGATAACCGGAAGAACACAGCTAAAACAATATAGCTCAGAAATAAAGAAATTAATCTCCTGGACTGAGTCTGTAAGAGCCTCTGTCTTGGTCCATTCAAAAACTATATGGCTTGAAAGTTCAGGAAAGGGAAAGACCACCTAAGTTAATCAAAAGACAAACACATGATGCATAAATAAATTGGATGTAATTTTGGGTAGCAAGCATTTTTATTGAGAGTCCTTAAATAAGAACACTATGCAAGAAAAAATAAAAGATTATAATGCCTCCTTAGAAATCATATACAGCAAAAAATTTAAATCACCATGGGAAGAGATACCACCGATAGAAGATCAAAGATGCCACAGTGACTACAAAAATTCAAAAGATCAGCATGAAGCATGCTTCATAAGTCACGTGCTCTACTGACAAATTGAGGGTTTGGTACAATTTGGCTAATGATAGTTTCTCTAATGGTCAACTGCTCTAATGACAAATGGTCTAAGGATACAATTTGTCTAAAGACCAATTGGTCCAATAGACAATTGGTCTAAAAATTAAAATCATCATGATGAAGATTTGAAGTCATACATTAGTCATGTAGCAGATCCCATTTTTAGTCACTAATGAGAAAATGGACAACAGGTATATGTAAGTCTATAAAATTAACATTTTCCATAAAGTTTGTGTGCTAATCTTTAATTTCTGAAAATTAAAAAGACTGAAATCTGTATCTTGATGTAGGGGGGGTTTTTTTCCCCTTACAAATAACACTGATTTTTGCATCAATAACCTGCCTCCCCGTTTGTTTAGACCAGGGGTTTTGAACCCAATGCTCAGGACATCCCTAGCCATTAAAGTTTTCAGGAAACCTACAGCGCATATGAATGAGAGAAATGTGCATGCAGATTCACGGAGGATATCCTGAAATCTTGTCTTATTAGGTTTGTCCCAAGATCTGGGTTGAGAGCACCTGGGTTAGACCAAACTGTCTTTAACATCAACTGACCTGTTGTGCATTTTAGAGCAATTGTCCATTACACAAACTGTCAGGGAGCTGCAAATTGAAACTAACATCAAAAGTACTAACAGCAGCAGGTTATTGCTATTACAACACCACCAACCAAAGCCGACACAGGAAAGTTCTAAAGCCACTTATTTCAGAATCTCATATGGCATCATAAAAAGCAGAATAAGGAAGCACACAGAAGAAAACAGAAAAGCAACATGGCATGACCTGAATCAACAACCAAAACACAAAAATCAGTTGTTCAGTCAAAACCATGGTGGTTGCAATCCCGGGATAGTTGCACCTTGTGTGAGTTGCCCAGTGGCACCCCTGTCAACCCACCCACTTCACCACCCCTAATCAGAATAGGTAGTGAGCTGGGAGCAATTTTTGCACCCTCCCGTGACCCTTGGTATGGTGCTGCTCCTTGCAAAATGTGAAGCAACATCCTTAGAGCTGCCACCTAATCACCTCCTCAGCTAACACGCTGCTGGTGCCAATAAATCAGGGATCTCAAAATCCCTCCTCGAGGGCCGCAATCCAGTTGGGTTTTCAGGATTTCCCCAATGAATATGCATTGAAAGCAGTGCTTGCACATAGATCTCATGCATATTCATTGGGGAAATCTTGAAAACCCGACTGGATTGTGGCCCTCAAGGAGCGACTTTGAGACCCCTGCAATAAATGGAGACAGACTCAATGTGATCAGATATTGAAGCAATATCATGGCAAGAAAGGAGAGCAGTTGATGAGAAACAACAGTGGGTCAGACCAAAGGTCCATCAAGCCTGGCCAAAACCCAGAGAGTAGCAAGCTGATGCAAGAAAGCTTTTTTTCTGGATTGCACTGGGAAGTGAGGCAACTTGTCATTGGTGCAGGGCTAGTTCAGGGGCATTCCCTTCTTTGGCAGCTTGGGCCCCCCCTAGCGGTACTACCATGAAACTACGGCTCCGTGCCCCACCCGCTAGACCGGATTTCTCTAGAGGCCACCAAAATGACGCCCCCAAGTGGCCACGTCCTGCTCTGCAAAAGGGCCAACGCGACCCTCTTCGCGGCCTAAACGGATGACTGCGAAGGAGCGAGGCGGGGGGGGGGGGCATCCCCTCCCCCTCCCCCTCCCCCGGTGGCAGCCGTGCAAAGGGGTGTTGGGCTCACCTTCAGGTCCTCGTTGTCGCCGCGCAGCCCCCGCAGCTCGCGCTCCAGCGGCCCCTCGTTGGGCTCGGACGGGCGGGGGTGGTCGGAGCCGCTGTCCGGGGCCCGGTCGGCCGGCCCTCCCCCTCCCCTCATGCCGGCGGGCCGGGGCTTGGGAGCCGCCTTGGGTCGGGCCGGGGAGGGGGCGCGGAGCTTCGGGCAGCCCAGCTCGGCCGCCTCCATCCCCCCCTCCGCTCGCACCGTCTCCCTCGTTGTCTGTCAGCAGCAGCAGCAGCAGCGCCTGAGACAAAAGGCAGAAGACGAGGACGAGGACGAGGGAGGAAGAAAAACATCCCGAGAGCAACAGCGACCCCACGAGCAGCGCCCGAGAGCTCCAGCCGCCGCCACGCGCACACCCCGAAAGGGCGGGAAACGCCCCCGCCCCCCCCCCTCACTGCTATACACAGAGGCAGTAGGAAGCCTGTGTTCCCCCCCCCCTCATATCATCTGTAGACATAGGGGAACCAGGAAACTCCCCCCCTCACTGCTATATACTGAGGCAGTAGGAAGTCTATGTGTCCCCCCCTATCATCTGTAGACATAGGGGAACCAGGAAACTCCCCCCCCCTCACTGCTATATACTGAGGCAGTAGGAAGTCTATGTGTCCCCCCCTATCATCTGTAGACATAGGGGAACCAGGAAACTCCCCCCCTCACTGCTATATACTGAGGCAGTAGGAAGTCTATGTGTCCCCCCCTATCATCTGTAGACATAGGGGAACCAGGAAACTCCCCCCCCCCTCACTGCTATATACTGAGGCAGTAGGAAGTCTATGTGTCCCCCCCTATCATCTGTAGACATAGGGGAACCAGGAAACTCCCCCCCTCACTGCTATATACTGAGGCAGTAGGAAGTCTATGTGTCCCCCCCTATCATCTGTAGACATAGGGGAACCAGGAAACTCCCCCCTCACTGCTATATACTGAGGCAGTAGGAAGTCTATGTGTCCCCCCCCCTATCATCTGTAGACATAGGGGAACCAGGAAACTCCCCCCCCTCACTGCTATATACTGAGGCAGTAGGAAGTCTATATGTCCCCCCCCATATCATCTGTAGACATAGGGGAACCAGGAAACTCCCCCCCTCACTGCTATATACTGAGGCAGTAGGAAGTCTATATGTCCCCCCCCATATCATCTGTAGACATAGGGGAACCAGGAAACTCCCCCCCCCCTCACTTCTATACACAGAGGCAGCAGGAAGTCTATGTGTGTCCCCCCCCCCCCGTATCATCTGTAAACATAGGGGAACCAGGAAACTCCCCCCCTCACTGCTATATACTGAGGCAGTAGGAAGTCTATGTGTCCCCCCCCCTTGTATCATCTGTAGACATAGGGGAACCAGGAAACTCCCCCCCTCACTGCTATATACTGAGGCAGTAGGAAGCCTGTGTCTCCCCCCCACCCTCATATCATCTGTAGACATAGGGGAACCAGGAAACTCCCCCCCTCACTGCTATATACTGAGGCAGTAGGAAGCCTGTGTCTCCCCCCCACCCTCATATCATCTGTAGACATAGGGGAACCAGGAAACTCCCCCCCTCACTGCTATATACTGAGGCAGTAGGAAGCCTGTGTCTCCCCCCCCCCCTCATATCATCTGTAGACATAGGGGAACCAGGAAACTCCCCCCCCCCCTCACTGCTATATATTGAGGCAGTAGGAAGTCTATGTCCCCCTCCTCGTATCATCTGTAGACATAGGGGAACCAGGAAGCTCCCCTCAATACTATACCCACTACCATACACACAGAACCCCCTCCCTTCTATGCTTAGAGACAGCATGAAGCTTTCCCCCCTCCACCCATGACACCCCCCTCACCTCTAGGCATAGGGAAACCAGGAAACTCCCCCCCCCATCACCACACATATACAGAGACATTGTGAAGCTACCTCCACCCCACTACCATACACACAGAATCCCCCTCCACCCACAACACTGCCTCATCTCTAGGCATAGGGAAATGAGGAAGCCCCCCATACATCACCCCCCCCCACAACATACACACAGAACCCCCTCCCTTCTATGCTTAGAGACAGCATGAAGCTTTCCCCCCTCCACCCATGAGACCCCCTCACCTCTAGGCATAGGGAAACCAGAAAGCTCCCTCCCCATCACCACACATATAGAGTCATTGTGAAGCTACCTCCACCCCACTACCATACACACAGAACCCCCCTCCACCCACAACACCGCCTCATCTCTAGCTATAGGGAAACCAGGAAGCTCCCCCACACCATACACACAGAACCCCCTCCCTTCTATGCCTACAGAGCAGCAAGAAGCTTTCCCCCCCTCACCTCTAGACATAGGGAAGGTAGGAAGCTCCCCCCCATCACCACAGATATAGACTGTGAAGCTACCTCCACCCCACTACCATATACACAGAACCCCCTCCCTTCTATGCCTAGAGGCACCATGAAGTTACCACCGTGCCACCCCCCTCATCTCTACACTAGGAAGTTACCCCTCCCCCCACTTCTATACATACACTGGAAGCTTTGGCCCCCTGGCCCCATACCTACAGAACCCCCTCCTTTCTATACATAGACACCATGAATTCTGCCCCCCCCCCACTTCTATACATAGACACCATGAACCACCCCCCTACGACCACCCCACACCCCTTATATATAGACACCATGTCCATGAAAACTCCCTCACTTCTATAGACAGTGCAAAGTTCCTCCCAGCATCATGACACACACAGCACCCCTTCACTTAAAGACACCATGAAGCTCCCCCCAACAACACACAATATCTCATCTCTATAGACACCATCATCCTACACAGAGCACCTGTTCACTTTTACAGAGACATCATGCAGTTCCACCCTACCATCATGACACACACAGCACCCCCTCACTTCTATACATAGAGACAGCTTGGATACCCCACCCCATTTCTATACATAGCTTGAATCCCCCTACACCACCAAACACAGCAACTGTATATAGATATAGCCTGAACATCCTCCCCACCATCACAACACAATCAGCACCCCCTCAGCTCTATACATAGACAGCTTGAATCTTTCCTACCACCACCACCACACACTCACAATACTCTCTCACTTCTATACAGACACCATGAAGCTCCCTCCACCATCATGACACCCCCTCATTTCTATACATACAAGACAGCTTGAATCCCCCCAATACCCCTATAGAGATATACCATTAATCTCCCCAACACAATCCAACTAAACTCTAACACATAGCATCTCATCTCTATGAGACACCAAAGGGATTCACACAGGGGCCCCACAGCACGCGTGCTCAAGCCTCTAAAAAAATCAGAAGTCGAGCAGCCTCCCAGGGGAATGGACCCCAAGTTTCAAAGTAACACAAAGCAGGCTGGCTCATCAGGTGCACCTGGGGGTTGCCCTGAAAGCTACAATTCACCCTTGCAGACTCTGTGTTATCTCCCAGGCAGAGTAGCCCCAAATATAGGGTCTTCTGGCACCAAAGACTCCTGAACACAGAGTAAAAAGACCCCAAAATAATAAAAATCAAACAGAGCAGATCAGAGCACCTTTTGGTTTGCTTGCCAAAGGAAAAACTGAAGAGGGAGCTATACTCCACTGGTGAAGGAGGAGCTGAAAGATATGATTGACACCCTTCTGTAAGTGGTTCACAAGTATGAATTGATCGCCCAATGTATAACTCCTGTATATAGGTAACATAATCGTCCTTACATAGCTGCTGTATGATTTGCTAGTTTGCAGTCAGTGATCACATTATTTGGAACTAGGAGAACATCCTCCATACCCCTCCTGGTAGATGAGTGAACCCTACAAAGAGTGAGAGTCAAGCCTAAGCTTGGCAGATTGCAAATGACTTCTTCCATGACCTTCACAGAATTGATTAAAATAATAGTGTTCTGGTTTATGAGGGGAGGTAGGCACTGGCAGCACAAGTAGGGCTAATCTTGCAGAACATGGCAGAGCATAATCCACGGGGGAGCCGACTCAGCTAGTGCTAAAGTACTTCAGCGTTCATTTTTTGTCTCTCGCACCCACCCTGTATTTTGAAGGAACCAGCTTATTGAACACTGCACATTATCCAGAAGACAAATTAACAACTCATTTAATCTATTCTCTCATGTGCTGCGTACGAGTCCTTCCCATTTTAACATATTGTCTATCCAGCCCACCCAATAAGTGGTGGTAACTCAGGCTTTACCACAGCAGAACCAGAAATGGTGTCAAGATCCACTCCAGGACCAACTAGTCATAAACACATGATCTTAGTACAGGCAAGCTCTACAACAGCAACACCTTGGTATTAGCCTCTTGGACCGTTCAGACTTGTGCTGTCCTCTTCTTTTTGTACCATGTTTGTGTCTTGGCCTGTTTATGCCAGTCTAGCTCTTAGGATTAACTAACCTGCCACACTCTTTCCCACGAGGGTGTTTTGTTTATTATGTATGAGGTGGGTACTAGGTTAAAGATTATTATTGTTTTGTTTCATATACAAATTATCAGGATGCCTAAAAGTTAACTGAATGTTCATAGAGCTGATGCTTTACCTTAATACTTTGCATTTGCCTTACTTGAATGGCTAATACAATAAATTATGGATTATGCTAAGTGGTAGCTCCTTTTAGTTAAGCACGCTGTGTTGTAAAGATCATGCATACAACAGCCAAAAAAGTACAGACACAAGTCTTGATATACTTATTATGCAAGCTCGTAATTGTGCTTTCACTGAAGTTCTTGTTAATGTTGCTGAATAATCCTTAACCCTATGCCACTGCCCTCCAACCCAGCGCACTGTTTGACCGTTCCCCTTAACTGTATCCATGACATCCTGTTTGTGTCTTGCTTGTTTAGACTGTAAGCTCTTTCAAGCAGGGACTGCTTTCTTTGTGCGCGTCTGGTAGCGCTATAGAAATAAGTAATAGTACTTTTTTTTTTTTAAGAATAAATGTGGATTTTTGACCAGTGATGGTAACACTCAACTCCTATTTCTATTTGAAAAGTTTGAGTGGGATTATGGAGGTCTTGCCTCCACAATATTTTATTCTATTGAAATTCAAATCAATAGTGGCTGCATGTTAATCCTTTACAACATTTTAGAAATGAATGGGCATTAAAATTACCCTATAAAACACCAGACAACATGAAGCTGAAAATCGTATATAGCCTGGACTAAGATCACCATACTTAAAAGCAAAAAATAAAGAAACAAGCAGGAAAGCATATGGAGCCTGCATGTCTTTGTATCTGGCTTGACTCAGCTGGAGAAGTACCACCTAAACATTGCATTGGTTTAGGAAGAATAAAAAAAAAATATCTAATTCATAGGTTTCACAGAAGAATTTGCATGCAAAGCATGGCTCATGGCATTATTTCCAACATGAAGGTGAGCGTGGTTCAGTCAAAGAACTAGCACTCAGCCTTTTTTCAGAGGCGTGGGGACTTAATAGCTTCTGCACTCCCTTTTAGAGAATGATACTGGGACAAATTTTTCCCCGTCCCCACAGGAATCATTTTCCCATCTCATCCCCGTGAGTTCTTTGTCTGTCCCATTCCTGTAAACTCCATCCTCATCCGCACAAGCCTCAAACATTTTAAAATCATAAGTGTTTGAGGTTTGTGCAACTAAGGCAGAGCTTACAGGAATGGGACAGTGACAAAACTCCCAGGGAGAGGGGGAAATTGAGTTTCTGGACGGTGATAGATTTGGCCCCATGTCATTCTCTTCTCCCTTCTTAATCTGGCTCATTTTCAACCTTGATGTATTTTTTCGTTGTTTTCGTTGCTCTAGGCCAAATTTATTCCAGCTCTGTTAAAGTTCTAGGTTATGCAACTCCTACAGAATATAAAGAAGAAAGATAGTAAAGTCTCATCCCACCCAGAAAACGGCAGTTTTTTGGTTACTAAACTATATCAGTTCAGTGAAACAGTTCAACCCAAAATTGCTTTCAATTTTAGCATTCTTAAGTTTTCACAAAAGGCTATTTTTGCCAACCATACAAACAGTAATAATTACATTAACAAAGAAATAATTTTTTTTTAAAAATCTAAAAATAAGGTGCTCTGCTTCTTTGACAATATACATTTTCATGATATTTGTTAGTTGACTATGTGCATTACTTGCTTTGCTTGTTACTATTACACAGTATTATATCAATACATGAATGATTCTCAATCCAGCCGGTTAGGACTTCAGGGTATCCACATCAAATATACATGAGACAGAACGAGAAGCAGTATAAGGAAATCCATCTCATGCCTAATCATTGTGGATATCCAAAACCACAAAATCTGGCTGGGTTGAGAGCCACTACAAAGAATGACAGCTGAAGCACCTCTCTAAGACAGTGGCTCCCAACCCTATCCTGGTTTTCAGGATAGCCCTAATGACTAGGCATGAAAGATTTGCATGTAATAAAGATAATAGGAGTGTGGATCTGCCCCATGCATATTCATTAGAGCTATCCCGAAAACCCGACTGGCTGCTGGTCCTCCAGGACAGGGTTGGGGACCAATGTTCTAAGGGAGAAAATGGTGGTCCATTTTAGACAATGACACAGGGACAAATTTTTCCCTGGCCCTACAGAAACTCATGTTCCCATCCTAGTGAGTTCTTTTCCTGTCCCTGCCCCATTCCTGCAAGTTCCATCCTCATCTGCACAAGCCTCAAACACTTTAAAATCATAAGTGTTCAAGGCTTATGCGTTTAAGGCAGGGACAAAACTCACAGGGACGGCACAATTGAGTTTCTGCGGGGATGGGGATAAGTTTGTCCGTGTCATTCTCTTCTAGTCCATATGAAAACTTCTCAATTATTCAAAGCAGCCCTTCGCATCTTAACATAAGATTGTTTATCCTTTGACTCGTCATAAGTCACTCAAAGATCTATTATAAGCAACTTCCAGTAGTTCTCATGTTCTCCCAACATTTTCTTCCTTATGGTTGAAGTACTATAACAAATCTCTATGGTTAAGGAAAAATGTTCACTTCAAAGGTATTATGAAGTCATTCCTAGCTCATATCTTCTCAATCTTTTACCATCTAACAGTCTTAGAAGTAGCTAATGAAAGTATCTGCTCTCTTGTTCAACTGTGCACGAAGTACTAGGCCAAAGGACCGACACATTCAGAGTTATTTTAAAATTGATTACAGAAACTTTGGTGTTTCCACATCTGTAGAGATAATTCAATGAAGAAAAAAGCAGCCACATTGAAAAATGTGATTTCCAAAGGAATCCTTAGCAAACCTGTATGAACTGGTGGTGTATGAACAAATTCTTTACAGCAGCACAAATAAGATTAAAATAATATACAATTAAAAAAACAAAAATATTGGGAAAATCAGAACGGAGTTCACTTGAGTCCTTCCCCCACCATCCCACCTTTTGTAATATAGGGACAAATTTTTCCCATCCCGACAAGTTCTGTTCCTGCCCCTGCCACATTCCTTTAAGCTCTGTCCTTTTCTAGTACAAAGCATCAGTTCTAAAAGAGTTTGGTTCTAGATTTGTGGAGTTCTCTGTGATTTTGAAAGGGCTGGGCCTTCTCCTCCTCATTCATCTAGCTTTCATTGGTGCTCGTTCTGAAAGAGTTTGGTTCTGGGTTTTGGGCATTCTACGTGATTTCGAGAGGGCTGGGCCTTCTCGTCCTTGTCCACCCAGCTGGCTTTCATTGGTGTCAGTTCTGGAGCCACCACGTCACCATCCTAATAATTGTGGACAAGATCCAAAAGAAAAAGGTATTACAAAAAACTCTATTTCTTTAGCTGTAGTGTAAAACCAAGTTAGTATAAGATACTAGCCTTGTCCTGGGTTACTAAGGATGACTTGATCCTTGTTACTTTAGTTTATTTGGATGTCAAAAGTCAACAAATTAGAGATCACAGCACTGGTTAGAAGCAGAGTATTCCAAATTCCTGCAGTAAATGCAGTGACACTTAACTACTTTGAAGAGTTTAGTTTCATCTGCAAATTTAACCATCTCACTTGTAGTTTCAATTTCCAGATCATTTATAAATAAGTTAAATAGCACCGGTCCCAGTAAAGATCCCTATGGCACTCCACTATTTATCCTCCTCCATTGAGAAAAAGGCCATTTAAGCTTACCCTTTGTTTTCAGTCCGATGCCATTTGGTCTATATCTGCCACCATGTTTCTATATATGCAGGTACTTATTTTGTACCCGGGGCAATGGAGGACATAAGAACATAAGCAGTGCCTCTGCTGGGTCAGACCAGAGGTCCATCACGCCCAGCAGTCCGCTCACGCGGCGGCCCATCAGGATTAAGTGACTTGTTGCCAGGGTCACAAGGAGCAACGCTGGGATGGTTTAAAAATTTACATCAGCTTGGAAGTCTTTGGTGAAAGCTGTTTATTAAACTTGGAAATGAGAACAAACAGATTTAAACTAAAAATAGGGTATCAAACTTAAGTAACTAGGAAAATGGCTATTAGATACCTGTGGTTTTGTGAAATCCCTTTTAATACACCACTGCACAAAGTATTTCTTGGCAGCTTCCAGACTCTTCTCATCTGTTTTCTTGCAGTAGACCCGAATAAACTGCTCTGCAAATTTCTCGGGCAGCAGTTGTGAAACCTTTTGAGAAAATAGGAGAAAAATTAATTGAAATATGCTTATGAAATAGTCTTTTTTTTTTTTGGGGGGGGGGGGTGTTAATGAAACACACATACTAACCCACAGATATCTGGTCAGGCAGCAAAGTTGTGTTCCTATCCTAAAGAGCTTATTCTTCTGAAGTTATGAACTGCAAATGGGGACTAAACACTTACTATCCGCTTTACACCTAAGCGGTTTACAACAAAGCCATACTTGCATAAACTCAAGACAAATTAAAAGTCAAATCCAACTACAAATACTATACTGTACAGTGGCTTAAACAATCTTAACAAAGCATCCCAGGACTGCCCTCTGCCTTCACAAAAAAAGTATGTTTTTGGCAATCTCATAAACAGACTATTACCACATAAGCGCAAATGGCCTGGCAGGGCATTGAACAATACTGTGCCATAGTCTGCCCTCTCCATCATCACATTTTCTGATCGCAGCCATCATCCACGATGGTACATAAGTAAAACTGCCCTATAATACCATGGCATCCTTCCATACACCCAATGATGCAAAAGCATTAATACTTTATATTGGATCTGGAATGCCACTGGTAACCAATGCAGTTTTTTCAGGACCAGTGATATATGGTCAAAGTGTGACACACTCATTAAACACGCAGAAGAGTTTTGGACAACCTGCAGTACCATATTCAAGAACTCTATTTCAAAAGCATTATTGTAAGCCGTTTAGGTGTTAAGCAGGTAGTAAGTGTTAGAAATCATTCAATCAATCAATCAATCTCTGCCACAGCATTCACGTTTCAGCCTGCTGTCCCTTAAGCCCAGACATCAACAAGTTATTGTAAATGTTGCATTACTGAATTTTTTTCTGACTTTATCACAACAGCATCTTACCAGAGGGCCAACAGCAATGGGGGAGGGGAGGTGTTTGGTGAGGCTGGATGCTCTTTGGAAGGGGCTTTAATAGGATAATGCTCTTTTGGAAGGGGACTGGCAACTCCCACCCACCACCAATTATTATTATTTTTTTATTATATCACCACCAGAAAGTGATGTGGCAGTTAGAAGAAATATTCAGAACTAACCAGACAGCAATTAAAAATGTGATTAACTGCTATCAATATTTTTAATCAGGCAATTAATTGCAATTAATATTTTTGCTTGAACAGTTATACTGTTTACTTGAAATCTAGTTTGTTGGAGAGTACAACAGAATACTTTACACATTTCAACATCAAAAAATGACAAGACTAGGGGACACTTGATGCAGTTACAGGGAAATACTTTTAAAACCAATAGAAGGAAATGTTTTTTCACTCAGAGAATAGTTAAGCTCTGGAACGCATTGCCAGAGGTTGCAGTAAGAGCGGATAGCGTAGCTGGTTTTAAGAAAGGCTTGGACAATTTCCCTGGAAGAAAAGGCCATAGTCTGTTATTGAGAAAGACATGGGGGAAGCCACTGTTTGCCCTGGATCGATAGCATGGACTGTTGCTACTCTGAGATTCTGAATGGACTGTTGCTACTCCCTGGGATTCTCACATCTTGTCCTCTTTGAGATTCTGAATGGACTGTTGCTACTGTTTGGGTTTCTCGAATCTTGTTGTCTTTGAGATTCTGAATGGACTGTTGCTACTCCCTTGGGATTCTCAAATCTTGTTACTCTTTGAGATTCTGAATGAACTGTTGCTACTCCTTGGGATTCTCGAATCTTGTTACTCTTTGAGATTCTGAATGGACTGTTGCTACTCCTTTGGGATTCTCAAATCTTGTTACTCTTTGAGATTCTGAATGAACTGTTGCTACTCCTTGGGATTCTCGAATCTTGTTACTCTTTGAGATTCTGAATGGACTGTTGCTACTCCTTAGGGATTCTCAAATCTTGTTACTCTTTGAGATTCTGAATGAACTGTTGCTACTCCTTGGGATTCTCGAATCTTGTTACTCTTTGAGATTCTGAATGGACTATTGCTACTCCTTTGGGATTCTCAAATCTTGTTACTCTTTGAGATTCTGAATGGACTGTTGCTACTCCCTTGGGATTCTCAAATCTTGTTACTCTTTGAGATTCTGAATGGACTGTTGCTACTCCTTTGGGATTCTCAAATCTTGTTACTCTTTGAGATTCTGAATGGACTGTTGCTACTCCTTTGGGATTCTCAAATCTTGTTACTCTTTGAGATTCTGAATGAACTGTTGCTACTCCTTGGGATTCTCGAATCTTGTTACTCTTTGAGATTCTGAATGGACTATTGCTACTCCTTTGGGATTCTCAAATCTTGTTACTCTTTGAGATTCTGAATGGACTATTGCTACTCCTTTGGGATTCTCAAATCTTGTTACTCTTTGAGATTCTGAATGGACTGTTGCTACTCCCTTGGGATTCTCAAATCTTGTTACTCTTTGAGATTCTGAATGGACTGTTGCTACTCCTTTGGGATTCTCAAATCTTGTTACTCTTTGAGATTCTGAATGGACTATTGCTACTCCTTTGGGATTCTCAAATCTTGTTACTCTTTGAGATTCTGAATGAACTGTTGCTACTCCTTGGGATTCTCGAATCTTGTTACTCTTTGAGATTCTGAATGGACTGTTGCTACTTCTTGGGTTACTCGAATCTTGTTACTCTTTGGGGGTTTTCCAGGTACTAGTGACCTGGATTGGCCACCATGAGAATGGGCTACTGGGCTTGATGGACCATTGGTCTGACCCAGTAAGGCTATTGTTATGTTATGTTCTAATTGCATCCTCTCTGCTTGCCTTACGTTGAGATGTGGCACACAAAATAACAACTACAGATTTACCTGATCTTTGCGGATCTTGATTGCTTTCTTGGGATCATCTTTGCAATAGAAACGAACATTATCGATTGGATTGTCTTCTTGCATCCCATAATCCATTTGTATAACCTAAGAAAACATGGTACATCGACAATAAGGAGCAGCAGTGGTGTGGCAGGTGTTGTTGTTAAAACTTGCATAAACTGACAACATAAAGTTAGAATCTGAAAGAGACCTGAAAATATAGAAATTATTAAAGTACAGCAAGTAAGCAAGATAACTCTGATTAGTTTGCATGTCAAGTGAATTCACATAAGTTATGTCTTTTTTGTTTCTTTCCCTTTCTCCCTATTGTTTCCATTTTCTTTTGGTATTTAATCATCAATTTGATATGGCTAAAAATGTAAAAAAGGGAGACAAAATTTTTTTCAGATATATTAGTGAAAGGAGAAAGATGAAAAATGGAATTGCTAAACTAAAAGATGCTGGGAACTGATATGTGGAGAGTGATGAGGAAAAAGCAAATGTGCTAAACAAATACTTCTGTTCTGTGTTCACAGAAGAAAATCCTGGAGAAGGACCGAGATTGTCTTGCAAAGTTACATGAGAAAATGGAGTGGATTCTGCGCCGTTCATGGAGGAGAGTGTTTATGGGCAACTTGAAAAACTGAAGGTGGACAAAGCGATGGGACCAGACGGGATTCATCCTAGGATACTAAGGGAGCTCAGAGAGGTTCTGGCGGTTCCTATTAAAGACTTGTTCAACAAATCTCTGGAGACGGGAATGATTCCTGGGAATTGGAGGAGAGCGGATGTGGTCCCTATTCACAAAAGTGGTCACAAGGATGAAGCAGGAAACTACAGGCCAGTGAGCCTCATTTCAGTTGTTGGAAAAATAATGGAAGTGTTGCTGAAAAAAAGGATAGTGTACTTCCTTGAATCTAATGGGTTACAGGATCCGAGGTAACATGGCTTTACAAAAGGTAAATCGTGCCAAACGAACCTGATTTAATTTTTTGATTGGGTGACCAGAGAGCTGGATCAAGGACATATGCTAGATGTAATTTACTTAGATTTCAGCAAAGCCTTTGATACAGTTCCTCATAGGAGACTGTTGAACAAACTTGAAGGGCTGAAGTTAGGACCCAAAGTGGTGAACTAGGTTAGAAACTGGCTGTCAGACAGACGCCAGAGGGTGGTGGTTAATGGAAGTCGCTCGGAGGAAGGAAAGGTGAGTAGTGGAGTCCCTCAGGATTCGATGCTGGGGCCAATCCTGTTCAATATGTTTGTGAGTGACATTGCTGAAGGGTTAGAAGGAAAAGTGTGCCTTTTTGCAGATGATACCAAGATTTGTAACAGAGTAGACCGAAGAGGGAGTGGAAAATATGAAAAAGGATCTGCAAAAGTTAAGAGGAATAGTCTAATGCCTGGCAACTAAAATTCAATGCAAAGAAATGCAGAGTAATGCATTTGGGGATTAATAATAGGAAGGAACCATATATGCTGGGAGGTGAGAAGCTGATATGCACGGACGGGGAGATGGACCTTGGGGTGATAGTGTCCGAAGATCTAAAGGCGAAAAAACAGTGTGACAAGGCAGTGCCTGCTGCCAGAAGGATGCTGGGCTGTATAAAGAGAGGCGTAACCAGTAGAAGAAAGAAGGTGTTGATGCCCCTGTACAGGTCATTGGTAAGGCCCCACTTGGAGTATTGTGTTCAGTTTTGGAGACCGTATCTGGCGAAGGACGTAAGAAGACTTGAAGCAGTCCAGAGGAGGGCAACGAAAATAATAGGAGGCTTGCGCCAGAAGACGTATGAGGAGAGACTGGAAGCCCTGAATATGTATACCCTAGAGGAAAGGAGGGACAGGGGAGATATGATTCAGACGTTCAAATACTTGAAGGGTATTAACGTAGAACAAAATCTTTTCCAGAGAAAGGTAAAATGGTAAAATCAGAAGTAATAATTTGAGGTTGAGGGGTGGTAGATTCAAAGGCAATGTTAGGAAGTTCTACTTTACGGAGAGAGTGGTGGATGCCTGGAATGCGCTCCCGAGAGAGGTGGTGGAGAGGAAAACTGTGACTGAGTTCAAAGAAGCGTGGGATGAACACAGAGGATCTAGAATCAGAAAACAATATTAAATATTGAACTAAGGCCAGTACTGGGCAGACTTGCACGGTCTGTGTCTGTGTATGGCCGTTTGGTGGGGGATGGGCTGGGGAGGGATTCAATGGCTGGGAGGGTGTAGATGGGCTGGAGTAGGTTTTAACCGAGATTTCGGTAATAGGAACCCAAGCACAGTAGAGCTTTGGATTCTTGCCCAGAAATAGCTAAGAAAAATTTTTTTTTAAAAAATTTAAAATGAATCAGGTTGGGCAGACTGGATGGACCATTCGGGTCTTTATCTGCCATCATCTACTATGTTACTATGTAACAGTCTAGTGCGGATAAATTATATTCCTTTTTATGACTTATTTTATTTCATGTCTCAATCTCAGAGTGGAAAGGTTCGTTTTCCATATCATGATTCATATGTACATATTTTGCTCTATGGATATTTCATTGTTCATGTTTTTGATGTTTTATGTACATTTGTTGTATATTTCTTTATTTTTTTAGATTTATAGTGTGTTTTACCCAAGAGCACGTCATTCTAATTCTGCGTGCTTCGCTTCAGGTTTGGTGGTACGATTTTGGAATATACAATTCTTCTGTTTATAGTAACTTATGATCGTAATTTTTGTAAACCATATAGTTAATATACAGTATATACATTTTTACATAATAAATAAATATATGATGGAATTATTTATATAAAAAATTTTTCTGTGTCTCTGCTTTTGTATTGTAGTACATGTGATCTCTGATGTAGGCGTAGTTTACGCTGAAACACAGTGCTGTGTCGGGTCAGTTTTACTGTGTATGGACATAAGACTTTCCATATATATCTTCCTTTGACTTCTCTGGAGAGCTCGCTGTCCCATCTTCACTGTGCCTCTCTGCAAAACTACATATCACAAGCAGGTAAACTGGAAGACCAAGGCAGGTATAACATGCCATCCCTACCTTGTAGATGACATCCTAGGAGCAGGTCGATTTCTCTATAGAAAATGTGCCATTTGAATTTGCATCTTTGTGTATTCGAATGACACAGACTCAAAACACAAGTGGTTACTGTTTGTCTGGTTTTTCTTTTTTTGACTGCATTGAACTTATGTGGTATATAAATAGTTATGTTGATATTCACAGCCCACAGGAAGCAGGACATGCATCAACAACTCATTTACAGGAAGGTGGAATCAGCCACAGTTAATGATGCATTATATACAGGTTAAAACTGAAGTTTTGTAAATGTTAATAGATGATTTTAAATCAGTAATAGAATTCATATTGTGTTTATTTACCTACCCTTGCATTTTGTCTACTTACATCAACTATGAAATCCTCAGCCTGAAGGTTAACCTCTACAGTTGTCTGTGGGGTGGAAGCAGCAACATCAGCTGGCAACTTATCATATTCCTCCTGAGGAAAAAACATTTTCAATTTCCATTCACGTTTTCTTTTTTTGGCTTGGCATGTCCTTCAACCAATTTTGGTACTATAAGCCTTCATTCACTACTGCTCAGGGTTTTTCATATGCCCATCTTCCCACTGTTTCCTCTCTATAGTAATGGTCCCGAGGCCATGAGCCATGCAACAATTTTCTCCAGTCTCTCTCTTTCTCTCTGGTGTGTGCTGCATACATGCATCAGCTGATATAACTTCCTGTTCTCATGTATGCAGGATGCACTAATAGAGAGAGAGAAACTCTGAAGCTCTGCCTTAATTGCTGTCTGTGTATGGAAGGTTGGAGGGGGAAGAGAAGGGAGTCAGAGATACCAGACCACCATTGCAGCAGTGAGCGGGGTAGTGAATTGAGGGAGATAGGTGGAAAACTTGGTAGGCGGATCGTTGTGGATGAGGAAGACCTGCATTAATGTGCTTTAAAAATTTGAATGCATGTTAAAACATTTAATGCATTAATCCCCCCACACACTTTTAGGAAGCCAGCTGTGGCGATATTAGCTCCGACGCTCATAGGAATTCTATGAATGTTGGAACTAATGCCACCGCGGCCAGCAATAAAGTCTAATGCAGCTTTGTAAAAGGGGCCTAAATCTGCAGTACTAATATACTGTATAATTATTCTACAAGTTTTCAAGAACTGCCAAAATTCTATATAGTACTTAAGGCTGAACAAGTGGCTTGATTTTAAAATCCTTTTACTAAAGGGCATTAAGCACGTAATGTGGCATTAACAAAACAGGCTACTACAAAGCACTTTAAGGAATTTTGTGGTATTTTGCCTATTGTTCATGCACTATGCATATGTTACATTTTTTTTAATATATTTATGTAGAGTACAATGTGTCATGGGCAGATCCTGCGCTATCCAGACAGTCCATCTAGTCTGCCCATTAGTTATACATGATTAAAATTAACTTGGAGTGTGTTGTGCAGAAGTTGTAACTACAGCCTCAGCACCCTGGGATTGTGGGTTCAAACCCCGCGCTGCTCCTTGTGAGAATTCTGAAACCAAAGAAATTCAAAACCAATAATTAAAAAAAAAAAAGATCATTTTTCATTTTCTCCAGTAAAGTTGTGCTGAACCAAGCAGGGAGAAAAGCTTCGGCATTGGCAGGCAGTGCTGAGGAGGAGCGCAGAGAAGAAGGCAGTAAGGAGTTTGGGGCAGAGGCGAGAGTTCGCTCCGCCCACCCCCACTGCATCAGAGGAAGCGCCGAACTCCCCCTTAAAAGGGGAGGAGCAATCACGGCACACGCGGTGTCGAGCACGGAGAGGAGAGGCGTGCTGAACCAAGCAGGGAAAAAAGCATCGGCAGGCAGCGCTGAGAAGGAGGCAGTAAGGAGCTTGGGGCAGAGGCGAGAGTTCGCTCCGCCCACCCCCACCGCGTCAGAGGAAGCACCGAACTCCCCCTTAAAAGGGGAGGAGCCAACGGCGCGCAGCCGTTTGGTGTGCGGCAAGCGGCAAATGCGCTTGCCTTAGCGAGAGCGCCTTTGCGAAGAGCCTCAAAATGGGCCGAGTCACTTCACCCAAGAACACCAGTGAAGGACAGAAAAGTAAGAAAGCAGCAAGCACAGAAGGAAGGAAGAAGCAGGCACAGAAGGAACAAACACTCACAAGCAAAAGTAGGGCAAAGCAAAGACAGAACACACAAGCAAAAGGCAGCAAGGCAAAGAAGCGGCAGGCACAGAAGGTAAGGGGGAGGCAGACACAGAAGGAACACACACACACACACACAAGGAAGAAGCGGGTACAGAAGAGACCACAACAGTACACTAATAAAGAATACTTCAAATAGGCGGACAACAATGGAAGCAGAGGGAATCCAGAGGATGAGCTTCCCAGTGTACTACATGGACTGCCATATGTACGATTACCACCCCCTCAGGGAGGCAGTCATATGTATGCAGTTGGTGTCAGGAACTGAAAAGCTTGAAGAAGGAGGTGCAGGATTCACAAACTGGAGGGACTCTACATCGTGGAAGACCCGCTCAGGACAACTGAAGATCCAGAGAGAGAGAGAGGCTCATCGAGGAACAAGTTAGTGAGCTTGAGCAGTTCATCGAAGAGGCCTACAGGAGTGTGGAAGAACGAGAACAAGAACAACCTAATGCTGATGATCTTTCACAGTTCTTTGACAATAAAATTAAAAATATTAGATCTAATCTTGGACCTTTACCTCTTGATTCCCCTTCTCAAATCTCCAATGACTCCACTCAACTTTCCTTCAGTACCCTCTCAAATTTCAAAATTCCATCTCTAAAAAATCTTCATCTTATTTTACAATCACTAAACACACCCAACAATTCTATGGAAAGTTTCCCACCCTCTATTCTCAAAAAATTCTTTTCGGTCTTTGGCCCATTCATATCAGCAATGATTTCCAAATCCTTTTCTGATCATACCGTTCCAATAGCATGGAAAACAGCCCTTATTTTTCCCAAACTCAAACAACACAATTTAGATCCGTCATTACCCAAAAATTACCGTCCTATCGCTAATCTACTCACAATCTCTAAATTAACTGAAAAAATCATACATTCCCAACTCTCTGAATTTATCGAAAAAACCCATGCTCTACACCCTTGTCAAACAGGATTTCGCTCATCCCATTCTACAGAACTATCTCTATTAGGTCTAATTTCCTCAATACAATATTTTCATGATCATCAAAAATCCGTGGTTCTTATTTCTTTAGATTTAGCAGCTGCCTTTGACACCATCGATCACTCACTTCTGATCAACAGACTTAAAGAATGCGGTATTTCAGGATCAGCGCTCTTATGGTTTATATCCTTCTTTAATGAACGTTCCAATATAGTACATATAAACAATAACTCTTCCGCACCCACAACTAACTCCTATGGTGTCCCTCAAGGTTCTATTCTATCCCCTCTTCTATTTAATATTTTCTTATCTCCTCTTCTCACACTGGCTCAATCCATCGGTTTTACTATTTTTGCTTACGCCGATGACATACAACTTCTTCACCCAATCAATACTTCAAACACTTCAGACATCAAAGACATTAATAACAAACTAAACACAATATATGACTGGTTGTATACAAACAAGCTTTCCCTCAATCTGGACAAATCTCGAAGTCTGCTACTCCCTATCAAATCCACTGAATTTTTACTGGACGACATTTCTATTAAATCTACACCGATCCAAATGGACACAAAGATAAAACTTCTAGGGGTCATCATTGACAGAGATCTTACCTTTCATGATCACATAAGTTCAGTGGTTAAAATCTGTTTTTATAAATTACGCATCATCCGATCTCTTTCTTCCATTCTTGAAACTAATTCAATCACTATTCTGATACATTCATTAGTAATTTCTCATCTTGATTACTGTAACTCTCTCTTAAATGGCCTCCCCCAAAAAGAAATTCGTCGTCTACAACTAATACAAAATACAGCAATAAAACTTATCCATAAAGTAGGCAGATTCGACCACGTTACCCCTCTTCTAAAAGAAGCACACTGGCTCCCTATTTCTCACCGCATCACCTATAAAATTATCTTACTATCTTTCAAAATAAAGCTCTTTCATTTGCCGTTATTTCTTGACAAACTTCTCATTCCATACAGCTCTTCACGCGCTCTAAGATCAACTGATCAACAACTTCTATTTATCCCCACTATCAAAGACTTCTACAATACACGTAAAGTAAATTTCGCAGTAACTGCCCCTACTCTCTGGAATTCCCTGCCACAGCAACTCCGTGACGAATCACGACTTGACAAATTTAAAACAGACTTAAAAACGTTTTTATTTCGCGATGCCTTCTCATTCAACTAGAGACATCTTCTCTAATTACCAAATACAAAAAATTCTAATAATAACCGCTTTCTTTAAAGCGCCCCTCTCCATCATGTTTTATCCTCACCCTACTATCTCCAATTTCTTCTCAAATATGTAACTTTACCCTCCCTTTTCCTTATACCCTCACTATCTAGTTCGTCTTGTGATGTTATATGTAGATACACAATGCCTCTTTTTTTTTTTTTAGTTTTGTATAACTTCTCTTTCTTTTAAACATATTGTTAACCAGCCAGATATTAACTTGATGGTTGGTATATCAAAAGTAATAAAACTTGAAACTTGAAACTTGAACACCGTAGGAAGGACGAAGATACACCCGCAAAGAATGGAGGACAAGAGAAATCGGACCCCAAGGAAGAAGAAGCCCGTGGAAGAACTCCGCAGGAAGGGGATACAAGGTCTTGCCAGGGCCCAGAAGGGGAAGCAGTAAAGCACACCAAGGACACAGACCTGCGTCCAGAGTGAAGTCTGAAAAAGGGAAGGTCTGCAATCCTAGTGGGTGACTCAATCCTAAGGCAAGTAGACAGCCACATAGCAGGAGGGAGAGATGATCGGCTGGTGACCTGCCTCCCAGGAGCAAGAACGAAAGATGTAGTTGACAGAATTGAAAGGATCCTAGAAGGGGCAGAGACAGAAGAGAAAACTGGAAATAGCACAGGAAGCATCAAAAAGAATGCCACTGTGAAGTTAGAAGAGCAAAAAGAGAATATGAAGAGAGGCTAGCCAAGGAGACACAAAATTTCAAACCGTTCTTCAGATATGTTAAAGGGAAGCAGCAGGCAAGAGAGGAGGTGGGACCGCTGGATGACGGAAATAGGAAAGGAGTAGTGAAGGAGGAAAAAGAAATGGCGGATAGATTAAACATTTTCTTTTTATCAGTTTTTTCAAAAGAGGACATATCCAGCATGCCAGAACCTGAAAAGATCTTTAAAGGTGATCAGGCAGAAAAGTTAAGATCCATGGAGGTAATCCTCGAGGACTTGCTCAAGCAAATAGACAGATTAAAAGCTGACAAATCTCCGGGCCCAGACGGAATCCACCCTAGGGTATTGAAAGAGCTAAAAGTGGAAATAGCGGAGTTACTGCTGTAGGTTTGTAATCTATCCCTGAAAACAGGGGTGATCCCGGAGGATTGGAAGATAGCAAATATTACACCCATCTTTAAAAAAGGTTCGAGAGGCGACCCGGGGAACTACAGACCGGTAAGTCTAACATCGGTCCCGGGGAAGCTGGTGGAAGCACTGATAAAAGACAGCATCGATGAGCATTTAGAAAGGAATAATCTGATGAACACAACCCAACATGGCTTCAGCAAAGGAAGATCATGCCTAACGAACTTATTACACTTCTTTGAAGGAGTAAACAAGCAAATGGACGAAGGAGCCCCCATAGACATTGTATACTAGGATTTCCAAAAAGCCTTCGACAAGGTACCACATGAACGCCTGCTAAGGAAACTAAAGAGCCATGGGGTGGAAGGGGATGTACATAGATGGATCAAAAACTGGTTGGCAGGTAGGAAGCAAAGGGTAGGAGTGAAGGGCCACTACTCGGACTGGAGAGGGGTCACGAGTGGTGTCCCGCAGGGATCGGTACTCGGACCGCTGCTGTTCAATGTTTTCATAAATGACATAGAAACAGGGCTGAAGTGCGAAGTTATAAAATTCGCAGACGACACAAAACTTTCTAGTGGGGTTAGGATCAAAGAGGACTGTGAAGATTTACAAAAGGACCTGAACAAACTGGGAGAGTGGGCGAATAAATGGCAGATGAAGTTTAATGTAGAGAAATGCAAAGTCTTGCATGTAGGACACAGAAACCCGATGTACAGCTATACGATGGGGGGGCTGGTAATGGGTGAGAGTAGCCTTGAGAAAGACTTGGGGGTAATGGTAGACAGATCAATGAAGCCGTCGGCGCAGTGCGCAGCGGCCTCAAAAAAGGCGAACAGAATGCTAGGTATAATCAAGAAGAGTATTACAACCAGAACGGCAGAAGTTATCCTGCTGCTATATCGGGCAATGATGCGCCCGCATCTGGAGTACTGCGTCCAATTCTGGTCACCGTACCTTAAGAAAGATATGGCGATACTCGAGAGGGTTCAGAGGAGAGCGACGCGACTGATAAAGGGTATGGAAAACCTTTCATATGCCGAAAGATTGGGGAAGCTGGGCCTCTTTTCCCTGGAGAAGCGGAGGCTTAGAGGGGACATGATAGAGATCTACAAGATCATGAAAGGCATGGAGAAAATGGAGAGGGACAGATTTTTCAAAATTTTAAAAAATACAAGAACGAGGGGGCATTCGGAAAAGTTAAGAGGGGACAGATTCAGAACCAATACTAGGAAGTTCTTCTTCACCCAGAGGGTGGTGGACACCTGGAATGCGCTTCCAGAAAGTGTGATACGACAGAGAACGCTACAGGGTTTCAAGAAGGGTTTGGATGAATTCCTGAAGGATAAGGGGATTGAAGGGTATAGATAGAGGAGTGGATGATTTCCTGCAGGAAAAATGGGTTGAGGGTTACTGATAGAGAATTACTATGCAGGTCCTTGACCTGAATGGGCCGCCGCGCAAGCGGACTGCTAGGCGGGATGGACTTCTGGTCTGACCCAGCAGAGGCACTGCTTATGTCCTTAACATGACAAACGCAAAGCTCAACAGAAATAAGTTTGTTAATGTAAAAGCTGAAAATTCAAGGTTTATTTTGTTCTATACAGACCTTTTCTATCTTTTTATTTGGCCTTGTGAATCCCAAATACTTGTACAGCTGACGGCACTGGACTTTCTGTAGGATCTCTCGGGAAGCTGCCAGCTTAGGACAGGTGGAATACAGAATATCTTGATAAATGTTGTCTGTGAAGAACAATTTAAATTTCAGTTGTATATTCCTCTAATGTACTGTAAACTTTAAAAGAAATACTGTTGTGTAATAGAAGTGTACTTTGCATCTATGACATGTTAATTTGGGAAGCAAACCTATATGAAAGATCAGGAGTTCCCACTTTGAGAGAGATTGATAATACAGCTTGGTTAGTATACTTTAAATGTTCCTTTTTCTTCCCCTCATCTCCTCTGGTACCAGTCAGTTTGTCTTTTTGTTTTCTCTTTGTGCCTATATTTTATAGCAAAATGTACCCTTTTTCTTATTTTAATTGTACATCGCTTAGTAAAGTGTAAAGTGATGCATGTCGGTAACAAAAATCTCATGCACGAATATAGAATGTGTGGGGCGGTACTTGGAGAGACCTTCCAGGAAGGGGAGTTCTGATCGACAAGTCGATGAAGCTGTCCACACAATGTGCAGCGGCGAAAAAAAAGGAGAACAGAAATCTAGGAATGATAAAGAAGGGGATCACGAACAGATCGGAAAAGATTATCATGCCGCTGTACCGGGCCATGGTGCGCTCACACCTGGAGTACTGCGTACAGCACTGGTCGCCTTACACGGTACTACTCAAAAGGGTCCAGAGAAGAGCAACTAAAATGGTTAAGGGGTTGGAGGAGCTGCTGTACAGTGAAAGATTAGAGAAACTGGGCCTCTTCTCCCTCAAACAGAGGAGATTGAGAGGGGACATGATCGAAACATTCAAGGTACTGAAGGGAATAGACTTAGTAGATAAGGACAGGTTGTTCACCCTCTCCAAGGTAGTGAGAACGAGCGGGCACTCTCTAAAGTTGAAAGAGGATAGATTCCGTACAAACGTAAGGAAGTTCTTCTTCACCCAGAGTGGTAGAAAACTGGAACGCTCTTCCGGAATCTGTCATAGGGGAAAACATCCTCCAGGGATTCAAGACAAAGTTAGACAAGTTCCTGCTGAACCAGAATGTACGCAGGTAAGGCTAATTAGTCTTAGTTAGGGCACTGGTCTTTGACCTAAGGGCTGCCACGTGAGCGGACTGCTGGGCATGATGGACCATTGGTCTGACCAAGCAGCGGCAATTCTTATGTTCTTTAAACCAAGATGAAGCGATCAAATCAAAATGTTAATAAAACGTGGAAGTGGGAGAGACCTGAGCTTTAGTCTGTCGAAGCAGTGGAAATGATAAAGATTACTACCTTTTGGGATCTTAGCAATTTACTAAGGAATGCGCGTCCAATTTAGGCCAGCTTTGAAAATCTTGGAAGCGAGCAAGATGGCCATAGTAGGATGCACCTGAGAAGTTCCTGCTGTTTCCTTTTTCTTTTCTAATCAGACGCAAGTGGCAGCACAATTCACCACTTCAGTGAATGGATTCTTTCATGGCAATACTTAAAAGTATGCAAATCAAAAGCAGTGCAGAATCTAATAGAGATTCATTTCTGACTAGTACGTTCGTTATTTATGTCTGAACTAATTACACAGATGATATTTTACCTGGCCACTCCCAAAGAAACTTGAGAAAGCTTCAAACTTTACAAAACGTAGCAGTGCGGTTGATAGGCAGAGTGGGTAGGTATGAGCATGCCTCTCCTCAGCTAACTGAAAATCACTGATTTCTAACATCTCGGTCCTTTGTTCCATCTCACGTACTGCGTTCTAGTCAGGCCTCTCTGCTTCAAGTTCCACCAGTGAAGAAGGCAGACTTGACAAGTACTCGCAACACGCCACTTTTTTAACTGGTCCCCAACTATGGGGAATGGTTTACCCCAGGATTTAAGACAAGAATTGTCTATAGTTTGCTTTAGAAAGTATCTGAAGGCTCATTTTTTTCAGTTGGCTTTTGGAGTTGAATGACATAGTGAGGAGGGTTACTGTAGAAGACAGAATACTGAAATAATTTAATTTATTTTTTTAAGTGTTTCCTATCAGTTTAGGAGTAAATGCAGAAATAGGCTCTTATAAAATTGGTCCGATAAATTCACTTTGCAGCTGTGTGTTCTCCCAGGTGGGCCCAAGTAGGACTCTTGCTTGTCCGATATGCAGGCTTGATGCTGCTACGCTCAGTCAAATGTTTGGGCTGTGTCTGATGATAATGTCTTTTTGATGGTGACTGCTTCACACAATTTCATCTTTGTGGTCCTGCACAGTGTGCTTGGAGCCTGGGCTTATATTTGCGGGGACAATGGCTTGTAGTCTTTTCCAAAACGCTGTCGCTCAGGAAGCAAAAGTTGGCATTTGCCTGTTAGAGTTAAATACCTTTCTCTGCTAGGTGTTATTTCACTAGCAAACATGTGGTCACTCCGAGAATCACTGAGGGACTAAAGTCCACAGTGCTCATAAAGGAACTGAACTATGAAAATGTGCCTGAGTAAGAACCAGTACTGGATAGCATCTTAGCTTCAACTAAGGAAGTTCCAGTTTCATTGCTGTTTTATTTATGTACTTGTAAGTATTTCTTCCTCTCTGTACCAGCAGGCTTACCTGGGCAACAGTGTTAAGCGACTTGCCCAGAGTCACAAGGAGCTGCATGGGGATTGAACCCACAACCTCAGGGTGTTGAGGCAGAGGGTTCTAACCACTAGGCCACTCCTCCACAACCAACACAGACTTGTCCAGATTTGGAGTTGGAGGGAGAGATTTTCCACACAAAAGGAGCCAAAGCATTTTTCTAGGCAGCCTACAGGGCGAGATCATTCATCCTTTCAAGTTCCAAGTATGAGTCAGGAATTTATGGCTTGTGGTTTATTAGGTTATCACTGTTGGTTAAGTGCTATTTCACTGTTCTACCATGTACTGATAAAGGCTTGCTACTTAGTTTTGCTTATTGCTTTACCATACTAATCTTTTCTGCAGGCCATCCCACAAGAACTCCAAACATGCACATAAGCCTGAGAGATGGAAAGTCTCAGAGAACCCAAGAGGATGGATATCATCTTCTCCGAATAACCTTTATTACCTAGGTGCTCACATTCAATAGCCAAGACAAAAGGGACCCAGATCGAACAGTGGAATGGGACCCCGAGTCTGAAGGTCGGGCGAGAGGGGCAGCGGAAGAAATCTATCATGAGAAGACAAATCAGATCTGCATACCACGGGCACCTGGACCAATTCGGAGCCAGCAGGATCATGCAGTCTGTATGTCAAGCAATGCGAAGGACTCTACCCACCAGTGGCCATAGAGGAAAGACATACAGTAGGCCATCCATCAGCCAAAGCTGAACCAGAGCATCAAGCCCCACGACATCGTAATCCCTGCGCCGACTGAAGAACTTCGGCACTTTGGCATTGACACTCATAGCCATCAGGTCCATGATCGGCCGGCCCCAGGCCTGCACAATCAACTGGAAGGCTTCTGGACCAAGACACCACTCACCGAGATCCAGCATATGATGACTGAGGAAGATTGCCTGGACATTCTCCACTCCTGCTATATGGAAAGCCGAGATGTCCAGAAGATGAGACTCTGCCTATTCCAGGAGAAGAGGTGCCTCCTGCGCCACCAGACGACTCTTGGCTCTCCCACGATGATTTACATAAGCAACCATCATGGCATTGTCCAAGACAACCCAAACCAACTTGCCCTTCAGCAACGTTTGTAAAGCTAGTAACACCAATCGAATGGCTCTGGTCTCTAGAACATTGATTGACCAGGAGGCTTCCTCTGGAGACCAGCTGCCCTGAGCCAAGTGGCCGAACATTGAGCTCCCCAAAGAAGGAGACTGGTGTCTGTGAGAAGCACTGTCCACTGGGGCTGATCCAGATTCACTTCCTTAACCAGATTGGAAGACCATAGCCACCAGCACAGACTGCGACTAACCCCTGAAGAGGGACGGGAGAGTCCAGATCATGCGTCTGAGGCAACCACCACCAAAGAAGCTCATACTGAAGTGGGTGCATGTGAGCCCGAGCCCACATGACCAGGGAAGCTGTTATCGACCCCAAGACCTGTAGAAAATCCTGTGCTTGAGGACACTGACAATCCATCAGGAAGTGACTATGGGACTGCAACTTGCAAGATGACAGATCTCAGGGTCTCCATGCGAAAAGATGCAACCCGTAGCCCCCTCTTCATATCTTTCAGATACAAAGCAGGCCGAAAAGATCTCTTTCTTTAGCACCATGAAGTAAATGGAGTACCTGCCGGTGTGAAACTCCTGAAGAGGCACTGGGACCACCACTTTGAGTTCCAGCAACCTTTGCAGCGTCTGATGAGAAGCCAGCTTTTTCCAAGCCGCCTGACAAGGAGAAGAGAGGAAACGATCTGGCAAGGGCTGTCCCAAACCACCTCTAGGACCCACTGATGCATAGTGATCTTAGCCCACCCCCGGTAAAACTCCCACAAGCGGACTCCTACCAAAACTGGACCAGCAAGCAGTCATTGGACTGGGTGGGCGGAGGAGCCTCTGGAGGTGTCACGAACCACCCTCGGCGGTCACCCCAAGAACTCACGACAGCCAATCAGCTAGCGGCTCTGCACGGGCAGGAGCAAAGGAAGGTTGCGCCTGCTGCGGTTCACTACTGGACCACCAGGGATTCTAAAGGTACATAGGAGAGGCGGGAGGGCAGGAGAGATCCCTGCTGTCCCGGCATATCAGGTCTCACGGTAGACTTGGCACAGGTCTGCAACAAGTTTTGGGGGGGCCCAGGGAGGGGGTTCTAGCGCTGATCTGAATATAAACAGAAACCCCCATATCTGAGTTTATATTAGAGTATATAGGATAACTCACATTAAGCCTCTTTTTTTGCAGTGCTATAATAATAATAATAACAGTTTATATACCGCAATACCGTTAAGTTCTATGCGGTTTACAAAAGATTAGTGAAGTACAAGTTGAGTTAACATAAGGGATGTGGGAACAATGGGGAGAAAGGGCAAGAGAGGGGAAGGAGGGAAGTGGGTCAGCTGTCTAGGTATTTCAGGAATAGGTGAGTTTTGAGGCGTTTCCTGAATACCTCATAAGTGGTGGGCAATAGGAGTTGTTCTAGGTCTTTACCCCATAGAGCAGCCTGATGAGAGAAGATGCTCATGGTGTTTTTTCAGTTTGCATCCTCTAACCGGGGGAGAAACGAAGTGCGAGTGGGAGCTTCTCTTGTGTTTGTTGGCTGAGAAGGAGAATAGGTCAGTGATGTATTTAGGGGTTAGACCATAGAAAACTTTAAAACAGAGGCAGGCGAACTTAAACTTTACACGAGCTTCCATCGGCAGCCAGTGTAGCTGTTTGAAGTATGGCGTCACGTGATCGAACTTCTTTAGACCGAAGATTAGTCTGACCGCAGTGTTTTGCATTAGTTGTAATCGTTGCATATTATTTTGGGGGATTGCGAAATATATTTTCTGATTTCAGTTTCAAGTGGTACTTTGATTATATGATCATGTTTTCTGATTCTTGGTTTGTACTGAATGACTTACCTGTAAGTTTTGTATAGGCCACCATGTCATCCATAGCTGTAGATATTGTATATTGCTTTTTGTTAGTTCCCTCTATCCAAATATGATGATCTGCTTTCAAGAAGGCATCTGTAATCCTGTCAAAACAACACTTTTTAAAGTTAAAATAGACAAATGGTGTTGACATTTTAGATTATCACTTTTTTACCAACTTAGAGTAGTGCGTTCAGTTTTGAAATTCGCTCGCAGGCGACAGTGAGTAGTGGAGAGCATCAGGGATCAGTGCTAGGGCTGACTCTGCTCAATATGTCTGCGAGTGACATTGCCAAAGGGTTAGACAGTAAGGTTTGTCTTTTTCCAGATGAGATGGAAATCTCAAAGTAGAGAGAATATCTCTTACCCAAAAAATATTATTGCGAAAGCTAGTAAAGTAGCTGAGAAAATTTTATCTTAACTCGTTTAAGAATGAAGTGATCCTTGAAAATTTTAAGAACAATCTAAAGACTTTCTTTTTCATTGATGCATATTTTAAATAGCCTATAAAAGTACAGTCAAACCTCGGTTTGCGAGTGTTTTGCAAGACGAGCAAAACATTCTCGCAAAACTTGTCTCGCAAACTGAGTGTTGACTCGATTTGCAAGCACCCCCCCCCCCCCCCGCGCAAGCCAGCACCCCATGGCCGAACAACTTGAAACTTGCCCCCACCCCCCATCTGGCACCGGCACGCAGCCACAGGACAGGCCGATGCCGCTTGAAGAACTTCCTGCCTCTGCCGGGCCTTGAGCATGCATCTGCGCATGCTCAAGGCCTTCTAATTCTCCCTCTCGCCGAGATCTCGGCGAGAGGGAGAATTAGAAGGCCTTGAGCATGCACAGATGTATGCTCAAGGCCTGGCAGAAGGGGGGGGGTAAGTTTCAAGTTGTTCGGGTGGGGGGTGGGTGGGAATGAATCAAGCGAGTTTCCCTTAGTTCCTATGGGGAAACTCGCTTTGATATTCGAATATTTTGGTTTACGAGCAAGCTTCTGGAACGAATTATGCTCGTAAACCAAGGTTCTACTGTAGTTCAAAACCTGTGAACCTATTATGTTGCTTTCTATCTCTTTCCTATTTTATGATGGTTTTCTTTTCCCTGTTTTTAAATGTAATTATTGTAAACTGTTTAACATTTTAAGCTTTTAATAAACTTGAAACTTAACAAAAGATGGAAGCTTTCAAGATTACAAAAACTTCATTTGTCCGAGACCTGTATTTATATTACTTTGCAAAGATTCCTTAAAGCTGGTATTGGACAGACTTGTATGGTTTGTTTCCCAAATATGGGGAGGGCATCAATGGGAACTCCACTAACTTGGAACATGAGGACGCTACTGGCCAGACTTTACGGTAGATGTCCTACAAACAATGGGAGTGAGCTTAGATGGCAACTTCAGCAGTTGGAACCTAGGACATTACCAGGTGGACTTTAGTCTATGGCCCAGAAATATCTAAAAAGAGACAAGTTAATTTAATCATGTATTTTTAATGAGAATAACTAATGGGCTTGAATGGATGGACCATTCAGGTCTTTATCTGCCATCATTTACTATGTTTAAATGAAGACAAGGACAAGTGATCTTGCACGTGAAACATAAGGATTTTTTCCCACCCAGGTCCTAACAAGTTCTTCCTTAAAGTAGGTAGTGTTTAAAGGTGAATTTTGTACTGTCATGTCTGCAGTTTTGCTGTTCTCAATTCACACTCTGCCTCAGCCATGCTATCCTAGTTATTGATATGTAAAGCAAATGTCAGTCGGGCCATGGTCCCAGTGACTTACACCATTATACTGTCCAGCGTCATCATGTAATACTGACATGAAACTAAGAAGTACATGACACAGGAGTCTTACATTGTCTCAATGATGTTACCAACTTTATGCTGGTATGCTCTACGATGCAGGCAATTCCGTGTGTGAAACATATCGTATAAATTTCCAACTTCCTAAAAGGAAAAAATATAATGGATCTGTGTAAAAAACACAATAAACGAGTCACAGTTGGACATTCCTTGTTCAAACTATACTGGGGCATAAGAGTAAACAAGTAAATTAAAGCAAATTGATTTCTTTGGTATATTATAGAGAGGAAACAACATACAAATAATGATGTCACATCGTGACTAACAAGTTATGCTCTCGTTCTTCTAGTTATTGCTGGTTTATGGTTCAATTGCATAAATGACAAATCAATACGACATCCACTCATATCCTGTGTCACAGATGCAGACCTTTTCTCTCTCATTTACAAACTGTTTTCCACAGGGTGAGACAAAAAAAAAAAAAGAAACAAACCACCCACTAGAGTTTTTGCCTTTTTCTCAAACCGCCTTGAATTTCAACAAGAAATCTGACATACTTACCTATTACTCTTAAACACCATTTAGTGATGTTAGTGACATTAATGCTTAGAAACCTTTGTGTAAAATAATGTCCTAATTTTGCAGTCACTGTGACTGCTCAAAGTGTTCATCTCTAACTTCTCATCGATTGATCCCCGAGGCAGGTTTTATAAGTTGGGCTATTGTTTGCAGCTTTGGGTGGGGCTTGCGATAGGCCTCCAACATTGCTCCCCAGACAAAAGTCGGTCACTATGATGTCATTAACAGCAAGCCAGTGTCCTGGTTCACCCCCCCCCCAAAAAAAAAAAAAAAACAACCACCAAAAATGGTAGTTTTACCGTGTAAACATTTTTGAACATGCAACAATCACCGGGTGGTCATGCTAAAAAGTCTAACTTCACCCTGTTTTAAGATAATCTCATTCCACTCGGCACATAAATGTAGATCGTAAAAACAAATAAAACTGTAAAATTTGAAGCGGTTGCTAAGAAAACTGCAAAAAACTCTTAGGGCTTACCTTTTTTAATTTTTTGGCCTTACCCTGTATATGCACAATATGGGTCATTCTATAACATAAGGACTAACATTTCTGCACTGATCACACGTGCAAATGTTTAGAATAGCAGCACTTATATGTGTCGGGTGTGCACATATGCAAATAAATGCCAAATTTTTGCCTTTGTACTGTTCTGTAAATCTGCATAACTTATGTAACACAAGGGGGTTATACACATGGGCAGGACTTACATTTACAACTCTATGGCTGGCCATGAATGCTCAAACCTAAAAGGAAAGAAGGCATCTACATTCGTTTCTAGAAGAGGCTTCTACCAGGTGCCCTTATAGACTTGTCCTCAATTTGTCATGGAATCACACAGTTCATTTCAACCTAAAAACTGAACATTGGTAACAACTGCACAGAACTTAGTACCCTCTCAGAAACACAACACAAAGCTGTCCATCCATCTCTCGTACACATACAAAAGTTGTTTGCCTGTTCATTCTGTGGCGTCTTATAAGCTCAGCCCTGTGGTTTGCTTCTCCATGTTTATTAAGCGTGTGCATTCATTAGGGCTTCCCTCAGAAGAAGCACAAGGAGTCTTGTAACTCTTGGGATCTTTTGATGTTGCTTCTTGAATCCCAGAGGACTCCAAGCAGGTTAATGGCCAGCTGCACAGGACCCCTGACACAGGCACATACGGAAACGCAAGCATACTCAATGTGTGATCCCATTAATTCCTTTATCCCCTTCATTGACTGCCTCCGTTCCTTTTGCTGTTTGGCAATGTGTGTTTCTTTTTGAGCTTGGTTTTAGTACAGAAGGTCCTTCTGCAACCTCCAGTTGCTAATAACAGTTTTCAATGCATAGTCTCCACACCTTACTCAACCTGGGGACTTAAAGAAGGTGGATAAGGAAGAAGAAAAGTAATGCAAAAAGCTGTTCCCAGATATCCATGGCCTGTCTACTGCTTGTCAAGTTCCACATACCAGAATTCATGCTGGAAGGATACTTAGATAGGAACTCCCGTACAAGGTGCAAAGAGCAGAACCCAGGCATAAGGCAGGGTTGACTTTTCTGTGGCACACCTGATCAGAACTGACCCAACTGCACGCTGATTGGGAGAGACTGCTTCAGGGGTCCTGCTAGACGTGCTAATGCCTAGCTCTCAAAAGGTGGTATCTCATTTTCATGTTCAAAATGTTTTCATTGAGGACAAGAATAATAAACAAGCCTATGTAACAAAAAACATGTGTCACTCAAAGTTTTCCTTTTCACCCCAAACCACCCTGTATACACATCAGTTGGAAAGAGTGCAGAATACCAATCAGGATATCAGATATAAAGAAACAGAATATACCAATAATAGCAAAACCCCATCCAACCACCCAAACACCCCCCCCCCCCAAATCCATCATGGAAACAATCAGCAAGTGGAGAAACAAAACAAACCCCAAAAAAGACGAAACTCACGACTGGACACCTGACAACAAAGGAGCATAGTGGTATCTCATTTTAAAGACAATTCAGCGTCTTTAACTTAGCAAAGAACAACTTAAAAGTATCTGCTTTTCTATCTGCCTCACCTTGTCTCTGGTACAGATATGTTTCTTTTCATTTACTTCACATACACGAGCAAATTTCAGAAAGCGCTTGTAGTCAAAGTTGTTCTGGATTCCCAAGTGATGACAGTCCCTGAGTTAAACAGAACACAGAGGTAAATATTCACTCACAGCGACACCGACTGAAGGAACTCTCCCCAGCACTGGAACCGAACTTTTGAAAACTGTGCAATGCTTATTTCCTCCTGCCCATCACTGTTGTATGGGACAACTTCAATCTAATTTAAGTTTAGTAAAATACATAGGGAGTGGAATGGGGTAAGCCAAAAGGACCTCATGTCTGCTATGGGGTAGCAGATACAGAGCTTGGTTAATTTGGCCTTATCAAGTACAAAGATGTTCCACTGTCCCTACTAGAATAACACTCCTTGAGGAGGTGGAAGGGATTTATCGCCTGCTGTCCTTGGAGAACATCTGTCACAGGTAATTAACTGTTTCCTCCAAGGACAAGCAGAATGCAATCATCACTCATGAAACTCTCTAGCTAGAGGCTACCTTCAACAGAAAAAAGGGAAATAATTAGCATCACAACAGATACTTGAGGCTTGCGGCCACCTTAAACTACTTAGTTCATATTTGTAAAGGAGAGATTGAGTAGAAGTGAGAACCAGACCTGCGTCAAGAGAGGCTATGAAATTGGGTTCCCCAATCTTGACTCCATTTCAGAAGAAACAGAAGATGTGCATACAGAGAAAACATTCCCCAAAAATGAAAGGATAAAGGCATCTGTCATATGAGCCCATCCAGATCTGAGGTAAAAAGTACCCCATCCAAACACCACTCATGAGGAAGGGCATGACAGTTTTTCTGCCTGTTGTCTTTGCCCACCAGACGTGTGGCCCTGAGGGACATTCCGTGGGAAATGGCCACTGCCACATTCTGCAAGACTCCCAACACTGGGTTCCAAAATATTTGTTTATATAATACATGGTCATCTGGCTGGCTAGTTGAACAGTGTTAACCTTGTTGTACAACCAATCTCAAAGTCCTTAGAACTTTCCAAAATGCCCTGAACTCTAAAAAAAATTATCTGGTGAAATTGTTCCCGAGCATACTCCTACCCAGTTCGGAGGCATCTGTCATTAGGAGTTGGCTGAATTTGAGGGATATGAAAGGGTACTCCTTTTGCCAGATTGGATTGAACTGCCTACCAGAACAGAGTCTCAGAGAAGACAAGTTACTATAACTTGAAGATTTCCAGTGGCTTGAGTCCACAACATGGCTAGGGTCCATTGGGTTTGCCGAGGGCGTCACGTGCACTATGGATGCCTTTCTTCCACAATAAAGGATGACAACACCAATATCCTGTGAAGGAAATTCAGCTGAGCAAATGATGATGATGTTGAGCATCTGTACCGAGGGAACACAATGACCTTTATTGACGCTTGATGTCAAGGGTTACCAAGATACTCTCAAGGCCAATGCATTCCCAGTATTCAGTGCCACACCTGACCCATTAAGAGTGTCAGCTTCAGAAGAATCGTTGGTGGGCCAGTCTTACCTATACCAAAAAACTTTTCCTGCTGCTCTACTCTCACAAATCCTTCTTTGACATTTACGAACATAAGAGGGATCATAGTCAGGTCCAAGGAATTGCAGCCACTAACTGTAGATATATGTAATAAATACAGTCTGACTGCACTAGTAACACTGCTGAAACGGCTGGTCACCTATATATTTTATAGTTTGTATTTTTGCTTTTTTATGGGTGTATTTATCATTGATTTTGTATGTTAGTTTGTAACCTGCCCAGAGTAAGGGCGGGATATAAATAAACCAAACCTTTTGAAGCTACAGATTTTCTTGGACATGTCAACCAGAAAAACAGCTGCAGAAAAATCAAACTCTGATGTTGAAAAAATATCCAAGCCTAAAATGCCTGAATCCAGTTAATGAGTAAAAGACTTCCTTAAGAAGATTTTATTGGCCATTTACTAAGTTAACGGGTGGAAAAAAAAAACTGCACACAGCGACAAGATTCACACAGCAGAAAAATAGTTTTGAAAGTAAGAAAAACAGTGATGCAGCAAGCACACCATAACAGAATATCTGCTTGGATCTGTGGAAAACTAAGGCTGAGGTGGAAAGAGCTCAAAAGTTCTGTTGCAGCACTAGAGAAAGTTCTCCATGAATGAGGATTTCACTTTAGAGAAAAAAAATGAGCATAGTTACTTCAAAAAATAAATTAGTAGAAAGTCTGGCAGTTCTATTTGCATGCAATGATGTCTAAAAATCAATATTTTATTTGATTACAGTTCTATGACCTGAATCAAATTTCTTTACAATAGTCCACTACTCTTGAGATATGAATTTAATGTCCCCACTTATGGGAAGTGACTTCTTCCCCTTATGCACATCACTATTCCAAACCTAGTAATGCTATGAATATATTTCTCTAGTGATACTTGATATACAGTGCTGTACGCAAAAGCACAATCTGAAAGATATACGAATCATAAGTCCCAACTCCACATAAAGTTTTGTTCAGTTAAGTCTAACTATTTAGAAACTATTTAAAAAAATTTGGGAACCATTGACTAATTATTCTAATGATCAGATATCTTAGCACATGGGTAGTGGATATATAGGGGTGGGATGGGGAATGTATATCATATGGAAATAGGAATAGTGACAAAAGGGGGGGATTTATTCTATATTATAAGAGGATTTGTTTGTAAATACAAGTGTCATATGATAATTGATTATAATATGTTTAATTCACTTGTTGTAAGAATTCAAAAATGAATAAATAAATTATTAAAAAAAGAAAAAGAAATGAAAAGGGGAAGGAACAAAGACACTCAATCATCAAATAAACCACCATTTGTGAGGAATCAAGGTTAAAAAGAAAAGGTTATTCTTTGCTGGAGTAAGATTTGTACCTAGCAAAGTAATCCCATTTATCAACATCAATTCCATTCCTCTTGTTGGCCACAATTTCATAAAGAAAACTTTTTTCTTCAGGTCGACCATGATACGGCCACTAAAAAATAAGAGAGAGAGGTTTATTATTTACATGTGAAAGATTTGTAAAGTTGTTTTTGCTTTCTGGGGCTCTTTAGCAGTCCTTAGAGTCTGCTGGTAGTCTTTTTACTATTAGGAGCAGCAGCAGCATTTCAGTTTCCAAACATTTTAGTTTAAAATCCCTCCCTATCAACAGATCAGATGTAAACAGGGGTGTCTATGGAAAAACTGCTTAGCACATCTGGCCAGTGGTGTAGCAAGCTCATGTTTCCTAAAACTGGTCAACAGATGTGGCACACCTGGAACTTTACCCTCCATCACTACCTCTACCCCCCTTTAAATTTTCAGCTCTGTCTGTGTGGCAGATCCAGATGGCGCTCATCAGGGACCTCAGCCAGGAGGTGAGGGTCCCTGTGGGAGAAATCCACAGTGGATTAAATGCAGTTTAATAAGCTCTGGCCACAGAGCTAAGGGCAAGTTAAAAAAAAAACTAACAAAACTTACATCTAGCAAGCAAAAAAAAAAGTCCAGAGTCCTGAAAAATATTTGCAGATGAGTAAATCCAATTGCATAAATATTAAACTCATTACAATTTAAGACTGATGGTTATGTTAAACTCAAAATAAAACAAAATTTGATGGGTTTTTTTGAGTGTAGCCACTGAAGTCTTGGTTTAAACATTTTAAATTCCTCTATGAACTTTTAAAATAATATTGTAATAAATAATATGATTTAATATATTAATAATTGGGAGGAGGGGGGAATGGATGTTTCCTTTAATAATTGTAATACACTTTCAAAGCTTGAAAAATAAAGAATTTAAAAAAAAAAAAGAAAAAGTATACTTTGAAGAAAATTGATGGTAAAGCATTTATTTGGATATTGAATGACTAGCGTTTGATTTATATGCATGAAATCAAAGAGTAAGCTGGATGGTTAGTAAAATCAGCCAAGTGATGCGCCCATGCTAAAGGTCTGGGGAGATCACAGATATTGATTTTATGATCAGATGCGACAACATGCATCACAATACCCATCTGCTGTTTATTAACAGAAAAACGGGAAATTAGCAACTCAGTTAGTGGGAAATTTCTGATGAGATAAGATTAGAGGCGTATTAGACACTAAAGTCCTTACACATTTAATAAAAGTGTTTGAGGTTTTTTTAACTCGCCGATTTATTTGAAACATAGAAAATGACGGCAGAAAAGGGCCACGGCCCATCTAGTCTGCCCACTGTAATTGCCCACCCCCTAACTTCCTCCATGAAGAGATCCCACATGCCAATTCCATCTTTTCTTAAAATCCGGCACGCTGCTGGCCTCAATTACCTGTTGTGGAAGATTATTCCAGCGGTCAACCATCCTTTCGGTGAATAAATATTTTCTGGTGTCGCCATGAAATTTCCCACCCCTGATTTTCAACGGATGCCCTCTTGTTGCCGTGGGTCCTTTAAGGAAAAAGAGATCCTCTTCCACCTTGATACGGCCAGTAACATATTTGAACGTCTCGATCATGTCTCCCCTCTCTCTGCGTTCCTCGAGTGAGTACAGCTGCAACTTACCCAGCCGTTCCTCATATGGGAGATCCTTGAGTCCTGAGACCATCCTGGTGGCCATTCAGGACTCAAGGACCTCCCGTATGAGGAACGACTGGGTAAGTTGCAGCTGTACTCACTTGAGGAACGCAGAGAGAGGGGAGACATGATCGAGACGTTCAAATATGTCACGGGCCGTATCGAGGTGGAAGAGGATCTCTTTTTCCTTAAAGGAGCCACGGCAACTAGAGAGTATCCGTTGAAAATCAGGGCTGTAACAGAATTTTTAGGGGACGATATTCAAAACACTTAATTTGGGAACAACTGCCAACTATGAATCCATCCAAACAGGGGTAGAATCAAGATATGCAGAGAGCAGTCAGCCATTTTCAACCTAACATACAGAGTCAAGTCCCACACTGTAGGTTACTGAACAAGATGAGTTCATTGGGACCAGGAGAAACATTGACTGCATGGGTTAAAGACTGGCTCTGTGGCAGACTTCAAAGGGTGATGGTAAATGGTACTCCCTCCGAAACGTCGGAAGTGACCAGCGGAGTGCCGCAGGGCTCGATCTTGGGTCCAGTCCTATTTAATATCTTTGTACGGGACCTGCCTAAGGGACTTCGAGATAAAATTGCATTATTTGCCAAGGACGCTAAACTGTGCAACGTAATGGGCAAGAGCACCCTGCCCAACACTATGACACAGGACCTACTTTTACTGGAACAATGGTCCACAACTTGGCAACTGAGTTTTAATGCCAACAAGTGTAATGTTATGCACCTTGGCAGTGGAAACCCATGCAGAACTTACACCCTGAATGGCGAGACCTTAACTGTAGCAGAACGGGACCTAGGAGTAATCATTAGTGAAGATATGAAGACTGCCAATCAGGTGGAGAAAGCTTCATCCAAGGCTAGACAAATGCTGGATTGTATCCGAAGAAGTTTTGTCAGCCGAAAGTCTGAAGTTGTAATGCCACTGTACAGGTCCATGGTGAGACCTCATCTGGAATATTGTGTTCAATTTTGGAAGCCACATTATCAAAACGGATCGTGCTGAGAATGGAGTCGGTTTAGCGAATGGCCACTAGGATGGTCTCAGGACTCAAGGACCTCCCATATGAAGACCGTCTAGGTAAGTTGCAGCTATACTCTCTCGAGGAACGCAGAGAGAGGGGAGACATGATAGAGACGTTCAAATATGTTACTGGCCATATTGAGGTGGAAGAAGATATCTTTTTCCTTACAGGACCTAAGGCAACAAGAGGGCATCCGTTAAAAATCAAGGGTGGGAGATTTCATGGTGACATTAGGAAGTATTTCCACACCGAAAAGGTGGTTGATCGTTGGAATGATCTTCCACTGTAGTTGAGGCCAGCAACATGCTCAATTTTAAGAAAAAATGGGATAAACATGTTGGATCACTTCGAGGAAGTGCTGGGGGGGGGGGGGGGGGGCTTCTTCGAGTGGGCAGACATGTTGGGTCGATGGCCCTTTTCTGCCGTCATATTCTATGTTTCTAAATAAGGAGAAATTAAGTTCTTACCTGCTAATTTGCTTTCTTTTAGACCCATTCGTTTCTGTGCCAGTCTGGAGGGACGCTAAAGGGTAAAATATCTGCAGGTTTACCTTTAAGTTTTCTTCTGAAGTAATGGGCCCTTCTATTTGCTCCTTTATAAAAACCAAATCCTCAGGCAGGAGAAGACCATATTGCTCCATGATTTGATCTAGTCCATTGGCTGCCACCAGATGATCAAACATCCGAACAGAAGCATTTTCATGCTGAAAAACCAGAAAGTAAGCCTGACCACAAAGGAAAGAACAACACTTTAAAGATGCTGCTACAAACAGGATCACTGGAGCTACCCAGCGTCAGAATTTGTAGGCAGGACATTTCCCTACCATCCTAGATGCCTCTATAGACATGATTCCGGGGCCCTTTTTGTAGGAGGCTGCATGCGCCGACATTTTTTTAAGCAAGGTTTTAATTGGTTTTCAATAAACCAATTAAGTTAGGCAGCAGTACAGCACCTACCACCGTCTAAGTTATGATGCCATTTTCAGAATCTGTCCCAAAATGTATAGAAAATGAAATCTCTCAATTTTTTTATTTTTAAATAAAAAAGAAAAACAGGAAACTGACAAATCATTTACTGCTAAAGGGAGAAGAGATGCGATGTCTCATTTATCCACAAAGTTCAATCTATGAATAGACCCCCCCCCCCCCCAATCTGCCAACCAGGAAACATTTTACACCTAATGGCAGTATGTTTTTTTTCATTTTGTATGTTTAATACAGTCTAAGCTTCCATTTAAACAATGTAGGGATGCCTGGATCCTTCCAGGCTGACACCAAAGTTTAGCAGCAAGCAGCAGATGGCGAACCAAATAAATCTGCCACTTATGGAAACCTTCCAACGTAGTTATTATATTATGGGATATGTTATTTATAAAATATGTTTTATGGGGGGTGGGAGGGGATTAAACTCTTTTGTGTGAGAATTGTAGAATTTCAAGTGGAATTGTATATTATTTGACTGATTTTCTGTACACTTGATGAAAAATTCAAAATGAATAAAGATTTATAAAAAAAAAAAAAAAAAAGCAACTGGTCTTCAAGAGAATCAGTGTGCCTGAACAAGCAGAGTAAATTGTTCTCATTTGATTACCATGGTGAAAGCATGGGACGATAGGTCTGGCTCATCAGATTGAACATGTGGAGGTTCAAATATTGTGGAACTTCTACAGCCAGTTTGGTGGAGTCAGCTGCAGTGGCGAAGTAAGTGGGGGGAGGGGCTGTCTGTCCCGGGCATCATCTTGCTAAGGGCGCAGCACAAACACACACACACAATCCTCGCCTTGCCACACGCACCCAGTACCTTTTTTTTTTTTTTTTTTTTACTTCCCCAGAACGAGGCTGCTGCCAGTGTCAGCATTGGAGCACTCTCCGACGTCACTTCCAGGGCCCACGCCTAGGAAGCGACGTCAAAGGGTGAGCCGCCACCAGCGTGGGCATGCTGCTCACACCAGAGAAGGTTAAAAAGGCACAGGGAAAGGGGAGGAGGCGCACGCGGTGGGTAGGGGCCCTTTGTAATACATTTGTTACAGAACTTAATGGGAGTAGGAAAAGACATGGAACCTCATGCAATGGTTATGAATGAGCTAAGCCTTGCACGGTCTTTACACTCACCACCAAGTCCCCTGCTAAATGCCATGCATGCTGGAAGTTTCAGAAGCTAAACAGTAAGCACTGGAATTTCATGATACCTGTACACTACGTTGAGATCACTTACCTTCCATTTTTTGTTTGGGCATGCAAGAGGTATGAATCTCCCATCAAACATATGCGAGAAAGGGCCATGACCTAGAAACAGTAAAACAATCATGACGTTGCAAGGGGGACATAAAAATTCTGCTCATTTTTAATGCCAAATGATAAAGCCCTAATTGGAGGGTTCAGCATGGCGACTAGGAAAAAAAAAAAAAAAAGATCTGACCTGGCAAGTAGGTTTTGTAGTCTGAACATATAAGCAGCGCGGCCAGGACAGTGAAAAATAGATACGAGTCGAGAGCCTCTCCCCACCCCAGTTCCTGGCCCGGTACTGAGAACAGCACACAGCAAGCCACAGCCTCTGCCCGGGTCAAATATTGCATTAGTGGCCCAACGTACAGCCACCCTCATTTCCTTCCACTTCGGATCCTTGATCAAGTGTAGGAGGGGGGGCAAGAGCTAGGTGTCTGTGTCGAGAGTTGGGGGCAAGGAAACTTGGCAGCAAATCAGAGATATTCAAAAGGGCTGAAACACCTCTTTTGGGGCAGAAAAAAAAAAAAGAGTAGACATGCTTATACTTCAGACTGTACATAACACGCAGATTTGGGGGTAAATTATGACGATTCACTCATAGCACAATATGAAATTTTTCTAAAAGGAAAAGAATCCAGACTGTCCTACCTAATCTCAGTCCAGTTTATCTGTTGCTGCATGGCTTCATTGATTACACATTAAAATAACCTTCTACACAGTTAAAAAGTTGAAACAAGCTTATCAAATTGTTCATTGTGGGTAAGGTAAAGCAGGTGTTCTCCACAGACAACCGGAAATAAATCCACACAGCACGGTGACATAACAAATGGAGCCCAGAAAGAAGATAACTTCAGTTTCACTCGCTACAAACTGCTTCACTGCACATGTGCTGAATGGACCGCTCGGTAAATAAGCTGAACACAGAAGGAGAAATTAGGTTCTTACCTGCTAATTTACTTTCTTTTAGCTTCTCCAGACCAGTAGAGGTTAACTTTACGAATGGGTATATATCTAATCATGACCAGCAGGTGGAGACTGAAAACAAAACTTTGGGACAGTATATACTATCCTCCCTTCTCTATTTCCCTCAGTCTGCCGAATAGCCAAGCAGAACCAAGAACTGGAAAACAGGAAGAAAACAATACTCCGAAAGGAGTAACAAATAACATACCCAAATGCTGTTGGAAAATGCAGAGGAGAAATACCCGAAGGAAAATGTCCCCACAGCTCGCCAGCTAAGCCAGCCGAGCCACAGCCGCTGTTCTTTAATTCTCCCCGGCCCTAGAAAAATACTAGAACCCGCAGCAAAAAACAAAAACTGCCCGCGAAAACAGCCCCAACAACAACAACAACAACAGACAGGGTGGGGACCTCTACTGGTCTGGAGAAGCTAAAAGAAAGTAAATTAGCAGGTAAGAACCTAATTTCTCCTTCTTTAGCACTCTCCAGACCAGTAGAGGTTAACTTTACGAATGGGACGTACCAAAGCAGTCCCTCTCACGGGCGGGACCCCCGAAGGGCCGATACCAGAACACGCTCACCGAACACCGCGTCCCGACGCGCCTGAACATCTACCCGATAATGTCTAACAAAAGAATACAAGGAGGACCAAACCGCAGCCTTACAAATATCCACCGGAGGCACGAGCGACGACTCAGCCCAAGAAGCCGCCTGACCCCGAGTGGAATGAGCCTTGAGAAACTCCGGAACAGGCTGCTGTTTCAGAAGATAAGCGGAAGCAATCGTCTCCTTGATCCAGCGCGCAATAGTAGCCTTAGAAGCGCCAGCTCCCCGACGAGGACCAGCCAGGAGGACAAAGAGATGATCGGACTTCCGGAATTCCTGGGTCCGCTGCACATCAGAGCGAAGGACCCGACCGACATCCAACTTGCGCAGCTGCCGTTGCTCAGAAGAGCCCTCCCGACCACCCAAGACCGGGAGAACCACCGATTGATTGACATGAAAAGGAGAAACAACCTTCGGCAGAAAGGAAGGAACAGGCCGCAAGACGACCCGCTCCCTAGACAACTCCAAGAAGGGAGCCCTACAAGAGAAAGCCTGCAGCTCAGAAATACGCCTAGCAGAAGTAATGGCCACCAAAAAGACTGCCTTCAAAGTAAGGTCCTTCAAAGAACAGTCGTCCAAGGGCTCGAAAGGCGGGCGCACCAAAACAGAGAGAACCAGATTAAGATCCCAAGAGGGAACCGAGGGCCGTAGGGGAGGCCTAAGCAACTTGGCCGCCCACAGAAACCGAATCACATCAGGAAGAGCCGATAAACGCTGACCTGACACCAACCCTCGAAAGGTCGACAGGGCCGCAAGATGAACCCGGAGAGAAGACCAAGCCAGGCCTCTATCCAGGCCATCCTGCAAGAACTCTAGAATGTTAGGCAGAGAAGCGCGAAAAGAGGTCACTCCCCGCGCCCGACACCATTCCTCAAAGAGACGCCAAACCCGCACATAAGCCCGAGAGGTAGAAAGCCTCCGGGACCCCAACAGTGTAGCGATCACCTTGTCTGAATATCCCTTCTTGCTAAGGCGACCCCTTTCAAGAGCCACGCCGTAAGACAGAAGAGAGACGGGTCGAACAAGGGAATGGGACCCTGCATCAGAAGGTCGTCCGAGAGAGGCAGAGGAAGAGGAACCGCCACCAGGTGCCTCACCAGATCCGCATACCACGGACGTCGAGGCCAATCCGGAGCCACCAGCACCACCAAACCCGGATGGTGAACAATGCGAAGAAGCACTCTGCCCACCAGCGGCCAAGGAGGGAACACATACAACAGCCCCTCCGTTGGCCACGGCTGGACCAGAGCATCCAGACCCTCGGCCAGCCCTTCCCTGCGACGACTGAAGAAGCGGGGCACTTTGGCGTTGCCACTCGTGGCCATCAGGTCCATCAGGGGCTGCCCCCAATCTTGCACTATCAACCGAAACGCTCCGGCGCCGAGAAACCACTCTCCTGGATCCAGGAAGTGACGACTGAGGAAGTCTGCCTGAACATTTTCTACCCCGGCTATATGAGAAGCCGAGAGGTCCAGAAGATGGGACTCCGCCCAAACCATGAGCCGAGCCGCCTCCTGCGCCACAGGAGTGCTCTTGGTGCCCCCCTGACGATTGACATAAGCCACCGCCGTGGCATTGTCCGACAGGACTCTGACCGACTTGCCCAGCAAAAGGGAGTGGAAAGCTAACAGCGCCAGCCTGACCGCTCTGGTCTCCAACTCGTTGATCGACCAGGAGGCCTCCTCCGCGGACCAGGTGCCCCGAGCTGAGTGGCCCATAAACTGAGCCCCCCAACCGAGGAGACTCGCATCCGTAAGGAGCACCGTCCACTGCGGGAGATCCAGACCCACCCCCTGAACCAGGTGAGGGGTCCGGAGCCACCAGCGCAGACTGCAGCGCGCCAAGCCTCGCAGGGGAACCGGAACATCCAAATCTTGCCTCCGGGGAGACCACCTCCGGAGCAGAGCATACTGAAGAGGACGCATGTGGGCCCGCGCCCACCTCACCACGTCCAGGGACGCCGCCATTGACCCCAGGACTTGGAGGAAATCTCGCGCCCGAGGACCCCGGGACGCCAAAAGCAGGCGAATCTGAGATTGCAATTTGCTCACCCGGGCCTCTGGAAGGAAGACCTTCCCCAAGGAGATGTCGAACATAACCCCAAGGCACTCCAGACGCTGAGCCGGGACCAACCGACTCTTGGAAAGGTTGACCACCCAGCCCAGCGACCGGAGAAACTCCACCACCCGAGCCGTAACCCGGGAGCTCTCCTGCAACGACTTTGCCCGAATCAACCAGTCGTCCAGGTAGGGGTGAACCAGGATGCCCACCGACCGCAAGGCTGCCGCGACGACCACCATTACCGTGGTGAACGTCCGAGGAGCCGTGGCCAGACCAAAGGGAAGCGCACCGAACTGAAAGTGCCGCCCCAAGATCGCAAAGCGAAGGAAGTGCTGATGAGAGGCCCGAATTGGAACCTGCAAGTAGGCCTCCGTCAGATCGAGAGACGTAAGAAACTCCCCCGGCTGAACCGCCAGAATGACCGACCGCAGCGTTTCCATGCGGAAAGACGGAATCTTGAGAGCTCTGTTGACCCCTTTCAAATCCAGGATGGGCCGAAAGGTCCCCTCCTTTATGGCCACCACAAAGTAAATGGAGTACCTGCCGGTGCCCCACTCCGTAGGGGACACCGGCACCACTGCCTCGAGATCTAGCAAACGCTGAAGGGTCTGACGAAAAGCCTGCGTCTTCCATGGAGTCTGACATGGAGAAGCGAGGAAAAGGTCCGGCAGAGAGCGGGTAAACTCCAGAGCGTAACCGTCCCGCACCACCTCAAGGACCCACTGATCGGACGCGATCTCGGCCCATTTGGGGAAAAATTTGCGCAGCCGGGCCCCCACCGGAACCAAAGGGGGCGCCGGCAAGGAGTCATTGCGCAGGACGGGAAGCGGGGGAACCGGCGGAGGGATTCCCTGCCCCCCGACGGGCCCCCCGAAAGGGCTGCATGCGCTGGAAGAACCGACCCCGGGAAAAAACCCTGAGCCGGGAAAGAAGCAGCCCCACGCCCCGGGCGATACTTGCGAAATTCCCGCAAACGCCCCCGGGCAGCCCCACACCTAGACGCAGGGCGGGCACGGTCCTCAGGCAGACGGGGCACCTTCGAGTCCGTCAGAGTCTGAATCAACTCATCTAATTCCTCTCCAAACAAAAAGACCCCCTAAAGGGAACTTTAGTAAACTTAGCTTTGGACGCAGAATCCGCCGCCCAAGCGCGCAGCCACAAAATACGCCGCGCGGCCATGCCATAGACTTAGCCGAAATCCGCACCAAGTCATAAAGAGCATCTGAGAGGAACGAGGCAGCCATCGCAATCTTCGCTACCTCCTGATCCACTAGAGACCAGTCATCAGACTCCCGATCCAGGACACGCTCAGCCCACCGAAACACGGCGCGAGCGACTAGCTCCCCACAAACAGCCGCCTGGACCCCAAAGGCAGAGACATCAAAAACATACTTAAGAAGAGTCTCTAACGCACGCGCCTCCGAGACCCTAAGAGCAGAACCGTCCATAACAGGCACGGTATGCCGCTTAGGAAGTGCCGAGACCACCGCGTTCCCCATTGGCGAAATTAAGGTAGCCCTACCTCCCTCCGGGACGGGATACCCAAGAGCCAAGGCGCACACCAAACGAAACTGCGCCCATAGGCCACTGCGCCAACACAAAATCCCGCAAATCCTGACGCACAGGAAAAGAGCGGGAACCAGGACAGACCCCCTGAAGCAGAGGGGCCCCCATACGCGGGGTCTCCGGCGGCGCCACTGCAAAAATGCAGCACCAAGGAGACCTGCTACACAGGTCTAAAAGCTCATCCCTCTGAATAAAAAAGCGCACCACGGACGCATCTGCTCTGGAAGACGGGAAACCCGCCGCCCCGCTGCCAACAGGCGTCCCCAATAGAGGATCCTGGAAGCCCGCCAAAGCAGCCAGGTCCTCAACCAGGCCAACACGCTCCTCCGCCCACCAATTTGCAATCCAAGCCCCCCCGCGGGCGCTTGGATGAGGGAGGAGGAAGAGGGGACGCCAAACGAAAAGAGGGAGGCAAAGCCATAGGGGGCGCGGAGGGAAACCCCCCCCGAAACCCCCCAGGCGCACGTGGGACCCCCAAAAGTCCGCACAAAGAAAGAAAATAAATTGGGGGCAAAAAACCCCTGGGGGTCCCCAGGGACTCCCTGCCCCAGCAGGGGTCCATGCTGAAACCTGCCCCTGTGTTCGCCATACAGGGGGAAGGTCACCTGAGGTTGCAGACAAAATGGAGGGGCCAGACAAAGAAAATGGCGAAGTTCCCGCCAAAAATGCTCCCTCCATGGCCTGTAGCGGCTGAGAAGACTGAACAGTCCCAGCCGCTAAGACAGGCAAGTCGGCATCAGCTGTCAAAAAATCAGCTGAGAGGGAATCCTTCGGGGAATCCCTCCGTGGGCGGTTGTGGAAGACCGGGCTTCCCCACTGCTCCAAGCCGACTCGCGAGGCACCATCGGCGGGGAGCTCTGGGCGCCTGCAGCCGCTGCCGACGGAGCTCCACCACCTCACCGACCCAAACCGCCGAGTTCAGGCCGGCCGCGAGTGCCTCGCGGCTGGACTAAAATTGTGGCCTACTCCCCCGGAGAAGGGCACAATTGCTCCAGACGCGACCTAGCTATAAAAAAAAGTGCTGGTTACATGAAAAAATACAGTAAAATACAGTTTTCTTAAAGGGAAACAACCCTTCAGACCAGCACTACCTCAGGATTTTTTATTTATTTATTTATTTTTTTTTTACAGAACAGACTCCACAGGCTCTCGAAGCAATATGCCTTGCTTGACTTAGGGGGCAAGGCTTACTGCTGAGGCTCCTCTAAAAAAATGTGGGGAGGTGGAGGAAGTGGGGGGAGGGACCCCGCTCGTGACCCGCCGGGTTTGACACCCCCGAGGTCGGACGGACCCCCAAACAGGGCCCGACCAAGCTCCGTCCGGCCAAAAACAGGGACAATAAACCCCTAAACAAATTCCAACAGCCCTACCAAGAGAGATGGGTACAGATCACTCAACACCTGCTGGAGACTGAAAGAAGACTGAGGGAAATAGAGAAGGGAGGATAGTATATACTGTCCCAAAGTTTTGTTTTCAGTCTCCACCTGCTGGTCATGATTAGATATATACCCATTCGTAAAGTTAACCTCTACTGGTCTGGAGAGTGCTAAAGAATACAATTTCTTGGTGAGGCTGGTAGATATGTGAGAACTTAAATCTCGCTGTCCGCAGAGAACATCTGCTACAGGTAAGTAATGCGTTTTTCTCCAAGAATAAACAGGATAAAACCTTCCAGTACGCCTTCAAATAGAAGAGGGAAGATAACCATAATTAAAGATGCTGCAACCAGGCAGACACCAACAGATAAGTTTTTGGTGGCAGCTAGTCTTTATTTTATCCTTCAGTTTTTTTTGGGGGGGAGGGGTTAGACTGTCTGGAAATGAAGAGGAATGGGTCTAGGAGAAATGGAAATGTATTCTAACATAGTAACATAGTAGATGACAGCAGATAAAGACCCGAAGGGTCCATCCAGTCTGCCCAACCTGATTCAATTTAATTTTTTTTTTTTTTTTTCTTTTCTTCTTAGCTATTTCTGGGCGAGAATCCAAAGCTTTACCCGATACTGTGCTTGGGTTCCAACTGCCAAAATCTCTATTAAGACTTACTCCAGCCCATCTACACCCTCCCAGCCATTGAAGCCCTCCCCAGCCCATCCTCCACCAAACGGCCATACACAGACGCAGACCGTGCAAGTCTGCCCAGTAACTGGCCTAGTTCAATCTTTAATATTATTTTCTGATTCTAAATCTTCTGTGTTCATCCCACGCTTCTTTGAACTCAGTCACAGTTTTACTCTCCACTACCTCTCTCGGGAGCGCATTCCAGGCATCCACCACCCTCTCCGTAAAGTAGAATTTCCTAACACTGCCTTTGAATCTACCACCCCTCAACCTCAAATTATGTCCTCTGGTTTTACCATTTTCCTTTCTCAAAAGAGGTGTTTCCCAAAGAGATTCTGGAAGATGGACTGGCCAAACCTATATCATATTGTAACTCTTCTGTGCTGTAGCCACGTAATCGTCTCTCTGGAGGCCAACCTCGAGTAAGCTCCAACAAGACCCTGAAGGAAGCTCTCGAATGAGGGGGCATAGGATGAAGATAAAGGTGGTGAAAGTAGACAAGCACATAGGAGCTTTAATTTATTGGGATTTATTAACTGCCTTTATATGAAGAGATTCACCCAAGGCAGTGTGTAACAATAGAGATGAAGGGATAGTAGATGATATGGATGCATTTTCTTTAGTGACTCTGCATGGGGCAGGAGCGTAGGAAGATTGCTCCTGTCCCAGTTCACCGTTGGACCACCAGGACTCAAGGCAGGATTGGGGGAGACCGGGGGGGGAGGGGGGTGCACAACTGGATGACTAATATAAACTGAGACCTCCATTTTTGGGCCCCAAAATCTAGGTTTATATTCAAGTATATATGGTTATTGAGAATACATCCGACACATCTGGGAGTGTGTAGCGCAGGGTTTAGAGCTACAGCCTCAGCACCCCTGAGGCTGTGGGTTCAAATCCCTCACTGCTCCTTGTGACCCTGGACAAGTCACTTAATCCTCTCATTGCCCCAGGTACACTAGATAGAGTTTGAGCTCGCTGGAACAGATAGGGAAATATGATAAAGTACCTGAATGTAAACCACTTAGGATATAAGTGGTATATAAATAAATAAAAAACTAGACCTTGTCTTTGAAACTTGATGTCTCAGTAGACTGATTCATGTATTTATTAGTTGTAATATCACCATATCTGGTAAGATCAATTGTTGACCAATTGTTGACTGATTAGGTCATTATGCCATTTATTTATTTTTTAATAATTCTTTTTTCATTTTCATATTTGACAATAAGTGCACAAAATATTATATTACAACAAGTTCTTACACAACATCACTTTGATATCTACTACATAAAATCTAATAATATGTTTAACCCCTCCCCCACCACCCACCCTTCATCTACTTTCCAACCAAAATATACACATATTGCAAAACATATTATAACATATTATGTAACATTATTACCAATACCAAAAAACCCAAAAAACAATTTCAAAGCAAAAACAACAATGATTTGTCAGATAAGTCAGCAATAACTATTTATACTCTAAAAGGCCACAGACACATGATGCTTACCCAAATCATGGCAAAGTCCAGCTATCTGAACACAAAGGATATCTCGTTGGCTAATCTGCAGTTCAGGTTGCCTTTCAAGTAGTGTTCGCAGAAGACATCCTGCCAAGTGCCCAACACTGGAGGAGGAAAAAAAACGTAAGATATGGGCAAAACAGTAGCTTCTATTGCAGCATATAAAATATTCCTAGTAGTACCGTATATACTCAAATATAAACTGAGATTTTGGAACCAAAAAAAGACCCCCAAATGGGGGGGTCTGTTTATATTTGAATCCCCAACCAATGACTGTTGCTTTTGTCCTCTCCACCTGATGATCGGTGGCGCTGCTGTCCCCCCGCCTGATACCGGAGTTTGTCCTCTACAAACCCCCCTCCCCCAATGACAAACTACTATCTTCCACAAACCCAACCTTCCCTTGATGAAACATGCTACTTTCCCCCAGAAACACCTCTTTCCCAATGACTGGCATTACCGTCCTCCCCTCGCCCAGCTAGCATTAGGCTTACTATTCCCAAGATCAAAGAAGCCAACTTCAATGTTCCGTGCTGCATCGCACCAGAGTGCAGCCTTGAGCTTCTGTGCAAACTCAAGGCCTGCCGGCTCCTGCCCTCTCCGGGATTCTTGGCACAATTTTGCCTTACCATTTGATTAGAATTCTTTTACTTTCCCGTGTATCACACCTTGACCTCTATAATGGTCTATGGTAGTCTACATTTCAGCACCTTCAACTAATTCAGTCAACTTCCACTGTCATATAATGCCCTCCGATTTATGTCTCTCCTGCTCTACAATGACTGCCATAGTACAAATTAGACTTATTCTTCATTTAGGTTTTTAAAAGGTCTTTTTCTGCAGGTTCCTAAATATATCTTGCTGACCTTCTTCCATATACCCCAGCACGTAAACTCAGGTCCTCTCAATCTTTGCTCTTGGCACTTCTGCTCACATCTCTACCTTGATATTACAAGAGACTCTGCCTTCTCCTATCTCTGGAACTCTCCCTTGACATCGTACTAGAATCCATCTCAAAGGATAAGTAGCAGAGAATGACATGGGGGCAAATTCTTTCCCGCCAAGTCCTTTTTTCTACCCCATTCCTGCAAGCTCTGAACTCATCTGCACAAGCCTGAAACACTTTAAAATCATAATTGGGGGGGGTGGAGGCTGGGGGGAGGTGGGGAGGGGGTTCAGTGGGAGGGGCTAGGTTTCTGTGGGTCTTCGTGAAGGAATGACACGTAAGACCCGATTGTTTCTGTATTTTATTGTCAGTGGCTGTTGGTGGTGATTTGTATTTTATAACAAAAAATTTAATAACAATGATTCTTAAAAAAAAAATCATAATTGTTCAAGGGACAGCGACAAAACTCACAGGGGTGGGACGGGGAAATTTGAGTTCCTGAGGGGATGGGGAAAATTTTGTCCCTGTATCATTCTCTAATAATGAGACAATGAAAATTTGGTTCCTCTATCCGGTGCTCATGACACTTCTCCCAATGGGTCTTTTGTACACCATCTCCCCTCCCCCCCCATTTTGTTATTCAGTCAAACCTTGGTTTGCAAGCATAATTTGTTCCAGAAGCATGCTTGTAATCCAAAGTACTCGTATATCAAAGCGAATTTCCCCATAAGAAATAATGGAAACTCAGATGATTTGTTCCACAACCCAAAAACTTTAATACAAAATACTATACGTACTTGTATTGCAAGATCTCGCTCATTTAGAATAGTCCCTACACTCCTGCAGCGTCAGATAGAGAAGAACCATCGGCTCAGTTGTGATGTGTATATACTGTATGTACTTGATATGCAAGACATCGCTTGTATATCAAGTTAAAATTTAATAAAATGTTTTGCTTGTCTTGCAAAACACTTGCAAACCAAGTTACTTGCAATCCAAGGTTTTACTGTATATTGTAAACTGTTTCTTTTACATTTCTCTTTAATTGGTTTTATTATTTGTAAACTAATTAGCAGAGCGATAACATCTAGAGAGCTGGCAGATCCCACTTCCAATCACAGAAGCAGATGGTGTGCTAGGCAGTCAGACACGAGTGGTTAAATTCAGGGGGTGGTAGAGTAATCCTAAGTTAGGCATTTAGGTTTCTCACCCTTCTCTGCTCCTATCCCTTTTTAATTCTTAAAATTTGTCTAAAATTGAGCATCTAGACCAGGGGTTGAGGGCGATGCAGTGTTTTCCTCTGCTGCCCCCGGGTGTTTACCTTCTTGCCGGCTCCCTCCTCTGCCTTGCTGCAGTGTTTGTGCGGCCCCAGAAACATTTTTTTCGGCCAATGCGGCCCAGGGAAGCCAACAGGTGGGACACCCCTGATCTAGACCTTTTGAAAACTGGTGTATAAAAAGGATGTTATTTTTGTTTGTTTTTTTAACATAGGCAAAAAAGTGGAACATTTTAGAAAAGAGGCTCCTTGTTTACCATGCAACAAAAGATCAAATTAGCAGGTCAATGTTGACATCCGAGGTAGATTTCATGTATTACTCTTCTCTTTCCCACTATTACTTTACGTAGAAAACAGGAATGTCATTTTCTTACCCAATGGAGTGTTCAAATCTGTTATGAGAAGCTCCTGGAAATACAAAATAGGTGCCTCCCAGCTGTTTAATATACCGCAGACGCTGAAACTCAGGTGTGTCAATGATTTTAATCAAGAGAGGATGCAGTTCAATATGACCGTGAATAGGGTCGTTAAATACCTGGAACATACAACATACTTCAATTAACATGGCTCCTTCTACAAGCGATAGAGCATCGAAAGCTATGGGGCAATTCTATAAACTGGCATCTAGAGGTAGGCGCCATCAAATTGATATTGGTACTGAATCACATGACTCTCTGAAATATCATTAGTGCAGTCACAACACCTGAAGCAGGCTCACATTGCTATGCTGGAACATGGCCATGTCGCGTCATTCAAACATTTGAATTATCTGTACATCTTTGACTTTGTGGGTATATAAAAACTGAAGTTCTTTCAACTCAAGTATTGGACTATGGGGCTCATTTTCAAAGCACTTACACACACAAAGTACCATAGGTGTTTAGACTTGATACCCCAGTTTTGTTGTACTTCACATGGGGTCTTTCATCCTCAGCTTTGCTTCATTATCATTCTTACAGGTAGGTACCATCCTCTCAAAAGTCGATGGACTTCATTATTTAAATACCAATTTTTGACTCAAAGTCCACTAAATACCATCTGACAGGAATTAAATCAGATTATGGAGAAATTAGGTTCTTACCTGCTAATTTTCTTTCTTTTAGTCCCTCCAAACTGGCACAGAAACTGATGGGTAATAGCTCACCATGACCAACAGGTGGAGACTGAGACACAAACTTCTGGCTGTGGGACAAGTGGGCTGTGCAGTCCCAAGTACAGTCAGTCTGCTCTCAGTCTCCAGCAGGTAGAGGTGGTAAGCCTGTGCAGTCTTTCCTTGGTTTAGTGTAGGGCTGTTGGATACTGTTTTAAAATTGGCCTTCTTGTCCCTGGTTGTGGTGCTGGATTGAGCTTGGGGGACCCTTTCAGGGATCCACCTGACCTCAGGGGTGCCACTTTACTCCCCACAATTCCCCTACCTCCCCAGTCTCCACCTGCTGGTCGTGGTGAGCTATTACCCATCAGTTTCTGTGCCGGTCTGGAGGGACAATAAAGAAAGACAAGATTTTGGACTGCAATTGTTTATTCTCCATCTAGCTGTACCCAAAGTGCAAGTTATTAAAATACACATCTGAAATACACCAAAATGGAGTAAATAGCTCATGGATTTTAAAAAATGGAATAAAGCTTATGTGTCTGTGATCATTAACTGATGAAATTGTTAAGTGTATACTAGCTTCAGTTTTCTTGTATTTTGCTTTAGTAGTTTCTGGTATTGCAAGAAATATATTCAGTAAAGAAAAGAGCCCTTATATGGATGGTAGATAAAAAAGCGCTTAAGTTGAAAGACCTTAAGGTAAATGCTGGACATGTAAATCATTTGTTTCTCTGCTTTTAACATTTTTATAAGCTTATCTTACCTTCATTGTCACCTGCATTGTCTCAACAAAAGCTTGGTTCAGCTTCTGTAGGCAGTGAAGCAATTCCAGCCTATCACCCAAAGGGCTGAAAAACCAAAATGAACAATTTAAGCAAAATCTGTCAAGACCTACATCTTGTACTATAAAATTTTTGTTATGCCTACACTCACAAATCATAAGTGGTACAAGGACCTAAAGGGCTAGTTCACATAATACTACATTTATTTCCATAATTTCTATCCCAAACATTAGGCAGTTTACAACTCAACATAGATACTATAAAATCAATAAAATTATCTAACATAACAATAAAACTTAATAGAAACATGATGGCAGATAATGGCCAAATGGTCCATCCAGTCTGCCCATCCGCAGTAACCATTATTTCTTCCTCTCTCCAGGAGTTTCCACATGCCTATCCCACACTTTTTGAATTCAGACAAAGGGTCTGTCTCCATCACCTCTTCTGGAAGAATGTTCTTCATATCTACCACCCTTTCTGTAAAAATGTATTTCCTTAGGTTACTCCTGAGCCTATCACCTCTTAACTTCATCCTAAGTCCTCTCATTCCAGAGCTTCCTTTCAAATGAGACTCGACTCGTGCGCATTTATGGCAAGTAGGTATTTAAATATCTATCATATCTTTCCTCTCCTACCTTTCCTCCTAAGTATACATATTGAAATCTTTAAGTCTGAAAAACAAAAATCTAAAAGATACTAATAGGGAATTAAGTCCTGCACAATGGTGACAAGAGAAAAAAAATTACAAGAAATGCAACTTTGATCTACATCCATCAACTTGAAACAAACTCCGGTACAACATATGCAACCGACTCTGTGGAAAGACAGACTGAGGAGGTCCTGTGTGACAGTGGCAAGCAGAAAGTGACATACACGTCAGTGAAGCAAGTGAAAGCTTCCCATGCAGGCGATGTCCAACATCTCCCATGCTATGGGAACTTGCATTCTGGTGTTATTACAGTAGAAAATACGCCCAAATACCTAAGCCACATTAATACTTTCATTCCTAATAACAAAAGGAAGGATTCTCAAGTCACTATTCCTTAAATATAATCTTACCTCACTCCTAACTCTTTCAGATGTGAATCGGTGATGTGAAGAAGCCATCTCCCTTCGATTTGATTTTCTGCAATGACATAAAGGAACACTTTTCTATCCCCTCTCTTAGGCTTCCACAGCTGGCATGATTGTAGCAGTTTTACGGGTCTCACTGCATCTGAGTAGGTAGAACAGACATTTCATCCATTATGCTGAGGTCTGCAGTGCGTCTTTAAATTTAGTTGGTCCATGGACCTGACTGAGAACCAACAAACTGCCCTGTTGCCAATCAGATCTGCGGACCCACTATATACGACACTGCAGACCTTGCAGCATACCCTGAAGAAATGTCAGTTCTACCTACCCAAAGTGGCAAGACCCGATAACTGCACAATCACATTCTTTTATTATTTTACAAATACAGTAAAGAACTGTTAAATGCGTTACCGGTGAACTGAAAAATACACGTTAACATTCTCAGGTCTAATCAAGTTATTTCAGCTTTGACTGTTAAGTCCTTTGATTCTACAAATGCATTCTTATTATGTCTTCAGAAAGGCCTTGAACACATATTTGTTTGATAAGTTTGTAACATGATCATTGTTCTTAACCTTATTTTATGTATGCTTCACTGATTGTACAGTTCTTCTGGATTGTGAACCACCTGGAACTCATGGTTGGGCGGTATACAAGACTAAAGTTATTACTATATATAAACAATACAATCATTTACCAGCTGAACCAAGCTGAGTCATAAGAAGAGCATTTCAAGCTCAGCATTCTGATAGCAGCCAGTCTGGGTCATTTAAAACTACAAGCAGTCCCCGACTTAGACACCCGACTCAAGTACGACTCGGTTGCGGCTACACTTCTCCATTAAGAACAGTCGTACTTGAGTCGGGTGTCTAAGTCGGGGACTGCTTGTAGTTTTAATTGACCCAGACTGGCTGCTATCAGAATGCTGAGCTTGAAATGACATGATTTTTCAAGATGCTCATAATATAAGCCCTACTCCAGAAATAAGTCCCATTTAAGATAGATCCCCGAATGTCCACAGCATGAGGAGTGCACAATTCCTCCTGCCGCAACAGCGAACCCTCCCGACAGTCCAAGGCAGGAGGGATGCACACTCCCTCCTGCCACTGGCCCCATCATCCCCCAAACCCCAAACACTCCCCGACTCCTCCCCAACATGAAAAAATAAGCCATCCCTTGAAAATAAGCTCTAATGCGTCTTATTTCAGGGAAAAATGGTAGCTATGAAGCAAGGAGATTGCATGCACCTCTTTTAAAGCAGCTGAAGGCAAGATTAGGTGTGGGCTTGCTTTAGTCTCCATTTGAGAGATTCTGAAATTTGGGCTGGGATGTTTTAGACCAGTGTTCTTCAACCCATGGACCGGTGCCGGTCCACAGAAATTTCCTACCGGTCCACAAGCCCAAAATTGTGTTCTTCAACTGCCGGTCCACGGTGCAATCGATGCGTTGTTAATAAGATTATATTATGTGTATATATGAAAAATGAATGGAAAAAATAGTGTTACAATTAGGACTATGGGGGGCAGGGTCTGGGGTGGAGACTGGATAGAGATGGGCAGGGTCTGGCCCACGACTTAGCCCAGTGTTCTTCAACCGCTGGTCTGCGGACTGATGCCGGTCCACAAAATAATTCTTTTATTTCTGCCGGTCCTTAGGTGTAAAAAGGTTGAAGAACACTGTTTTAGACAATCTGCACAGACAATTAACAGAGTGTGATTGCATATACATGTAAGCAATAAAACATAGGCATGTACCATATGCCATTTATTGAGAAAAGAGAGTGTGAGCTCCAGCCTCAGCACCCTGAGGTTGTGGATTCAACCCTGTACTGCTCCCTATGACCCTAGGCAAGTTACTTAATCCTTCACTGCCCCAGGTACATTAGAAAGATAGGGAAAATGCTTGAGTACCTGAATATAAACTGCTTAGGCTTTAATTGGTAAATAAATAAATGATTGATTGATTATAAGCCAGCAGAAAAGGAAGATTTTCATATATTTTAGTGAAGGCAGAAGGACGATCCAGAGGTAGCTATGAAGCAAGGAAACTGCATGCAGCTCTTTAAGCAGCAGTGGAAGCGGTGCATGAAAATCCCTTTCACAATATTTATTGCAGATATCCTGAAAAACCCCAGGCCAGGTTTGGGACCCACTGGATTAGGAAGTTTCATTTATAATGGGAACAATTAAAACATGAGACTGAACAGATGAATAAGATTCAAAGTTGGAAACAACCCCTTAAGCCAGTCGACTCTGCTGCCCTCGGACCTTAGCTTTCTGTCCTGGGGCGCAGGACTAAGAGAGGTGCCAGGCATGCCAAGTGGTCCTCCAGCTCGGCCTCCAACACTTTGCATTTTAAAGCGTTTGAGGAGGAGTTTGCGGTGCGGGAAAATGAGTTCCCGCGGGGACGGGGAAAATCTGTCCCCGCGTCATTCTCCGCAGAGGGTCTACTCTAGCGCCTCTTCCTGGCCAAGGCCTTACCTCGGAAGGCCGCCGTATACTTCCCCAAGTTCTGCGAGCGGAGGAAGGCGCACACGTCCTCCGTGTCCCACTGCAGGAAGGCGCCCGGCCTCTGGCCGCCCGGCTCCTTCTCCGGGGTGCGCTCGCGCTCCTCCGCCAACCGCGCGCGCTTCGCCCGGCCCTCGCCGTCCATGACCATAGCCCGAGCGTCGCGAGGCTCAGCCGCAACTGTCTACTGTACACTTTGCCCCACCACTAGGGCGTCACGCACGCCCATTTCAGCCGCGCGCTGGAAATAACCCTCACAGGCGCGCTTCAGCCGGGCCGCCAGCCTCCAGCCACGCCCCTCCCCCCCAGCCAATTGCAACCCTGCGTTCGGCCCGACTCGCTATCCAGCGCAGCCAATCTATCGCCACTTGAGTCCGCCGTGGCCAATCAAGAAAGAGATGGAGCTGCCGTTTAGAAAAACAACTCAAAACACACAGGGTTCGCAAAAATACGCGGCCCCATCTACCGCTGTCCTGATTGGCCTCTGGTACAGTCGCGTGCAGCGTAGGTGGAACGCTTTGGCTTTTTGCTAAGGGTTGCGCTAGCAGCACAGCCCAAAGCCATTAGGGTGGTTTGAGGCAGGAGAGCCTCTTGCATAGCTGCTGCTGCTCAAAAAAACAGAATAATTAGCATGCAAATTCATGCTCGGTAATGCTAAAAAACAACCAACCAAACTCACAAACTTATTGTGAATGTGATCCCCCTCCCACTCTTTTTTTTTTTTTTTAAAAAGACCCTAGTGGTCCGGTGGACCCTGACCTACCCCTAGCGGTCCAGTGGGATTCCCCCCTCCCCAGAGCCAAATGACCAGATTTAACAGGGTGCACAAATGTCTCCCGCCAAGACTTTTGTGTACCCTGTTAATCTCATCTTTAAGATCTTCCATGAGCCTTTTATATGCTCCTTGGCATTTTTATAGATTTCTTAAAGTTTGTATCCCAACACTGGAGTAACACCTAGTGCAGTAGTTCCCAACCCTGTCCTGGAGGAAAACCAGGCCAATTGGGTTTTCAGGCTAGCCCTAATGAATATGCATGAAGCAAATTTGCATGCCTATCACTTCCATCATATGCAAATCTCTCTCATGCATATTCATTAGGGCTAGCCTGAAAACCCGATTGGCCTTGTGTTCCTCCAGGACAGGGTTGGGAATCACTGACCTAGTGGACCAACAAACACACCCCTGAGGCAGGTCACCACATGTCTAAAAACCTCCCATGGACGTAATGTCCTTATATTGAAAGGAACAAGCCAATGACCCAACACAGTCTAGTGTTTTGGCCTCCAGGTGGTGACCTGCCTCAGGGGTGTGTTTGTTGGTCCACTAGGTGTTACTCCAGTGCTGGGATACAAACTTTAAGAAATCTATAAAAATGGCAAGAGCATATAAAAGGCTCATGGAAGATCCTAAAGATGAGATTAACAGTGTGTATATATATATTTTAATTTATAGAAATAAAAATTGGTTTGTCCCAAGGTTGACGTGCTCTATCCCACTCTCCACTTGTTCTCTCTTTGTTGGATTTTACGTGGGGGTTTCTTCTGTTCCTTCTACTTTGCTCTATATTTGACCTAGGGGCTGTCATCTCAAAGCTCCAGAATACCTTGAAGAAACCACAGGCAGGGAATAGGCATCCTTTTCCCTTCTCACCCCATTATCAAAATGGCAGCACCCTACACCCCACCCAGTACATTATGGGATACACTGGGCAGGGCCTAGCAACTAAAGTCCCTGCAGAGCTTAGTTGATATGGATGCATAGGCAACAGGCCTTTTAGGGGGTCAATATTCAAAGCAATTTAACCAGTCAGAAAAGGGGTCTTGATCAGTTAAACCATTTGGGGCTAACCTGTCATATTTAGCCAGACAGCACTGCCAAAAAATGTCCAGTTAGCACCCAATGCAATATCAAACTATTTTGGAGGCATTTAAGGGGCAGAGTCAATATAAACAGAATCTCATACAAGGCAGTCTTATTTTATGCAGTTCAGCACTGAATATGGTATTTTTATTTTCTCTGCATTTATATTTTGCACTATCCATCCAAAGTTCTAAGTGGATTCCGACATGCACAGTCTTAAATGAAACAATATCACACTTAACCAGCTATGGTTTTTGCCAGTTCTGTATATCTCAAAATTCAACACCACAGCCTAGACATGGCCCTGGCCTTGAATTTCTGGAGATAATGCCAGTGGTAACCAACAAAATGTGGATTGCCACTGGCTGAATATCAGGCCTAAGGTCTTTATCTGCCATTATTTTCTCATTTTCTGTTTCTTGTGGAAACAAGGGATAAAACTCTCTCTTACTATATCCATTATTTTCTTGTATTTTCTCTCAAATGATTTTTTTCCAAGGATTTTATTTTATTTATTCAATTTTCTATACTGTTCTCCCAGGAAAGTTCAGAAAGCACAGTTACTTACCGTAACAGGTGTTATCCAGGGACAGCAGGCATATATTCTCACATGTGGGTGACGTCATCTACGGAGCCCCGATGCGGACAGCATTTCAAGCAAACTTGAAGATTCAAGCTTGCTGTGCTGCACCACGCATGTGTGCCTCCTGCTCCACTAGAGGGCGCATCCCCTCCTCGTGGTTTCCAGTGCACATATCCAGCAAAGAAGCCAACCCCGGGGAGGTGGGCGGGTTGTGAGAATATATGCCTGCTGTTCCTGGATAACACCTGTTACGGTAAGTAACTGTGCTTTATCCCAGGACAAGCAGGCATGATATTCTCACATGTGGGTGACCTCCAAGCTAATAACGAAGGGGTGGAGGGAAGTTGGCAATTTAAGAAAACAGATTACGTAACACCGATTGGCCGAACCGGCCATCGCTTCTGGACAGTGTATCCAGGCAGTAGTGAGAGGTGAAAGTATGAACCGAAGACCACGTGGCAGCCTTGCAGATATCCTCAATCGGCGTAGACCTGAGGAAGGCTATCGAAGCTGCCATAGCTCGGACTTTATGTCCCATAACTCGACCATGCAGCGCGAGACCAGCCTGAGCGTAGCAGAAAGAAATACAAGCAGCCAACCAGTTGGACAGGGTGCGCTTGAAACTGGATGCCCCAATCTGTTAGGGTCAAAGGACAAAAACAATTGGGGGACCGTCCGATGAGCGTGAGTGCGTTGAAGGTAAAAAGCCAATGCCCGCTTGCAGTCAAGAGTGTGGAGCACCACCTCTCCAGGATGAGAGTGGGGTTTGGGAAAGAACACCGGCAGAACAATGGACTGGTTGAGATGAAAATCAGACACCACCTTAGGTAAAAACTTAGGGTGAGTGCGGAGGACCACCTTGTCATGATGGAATACAGTAAAAGGTGGGTCCGCCACCAAAGCTTGCAGCTCACTAACTCTTCGAGCAGACGTGAGGGCGAGTAGGAAGATCACTTTCCAAGTGAGAAATTTAAGATGACACTTATCCATAGGCTCAAACGGAGGTTTCATGAGTCGGGCCAGAACCACATTCAGATCCCAAACCACAGGAGGAGGTTTGAGAGGAGGATGAACATTCAAAAGACCCTTCATGAAGCGAGAGACCAAGGGATGGAGTGAAAGAGCCTTCCCATCCAAGGGCTGATGAAAAGCAGCAATCGCACTAAGATGTACTCGAATGGAATTGGTCTTTAGGCCAGAGTGAGACAAATGAAGCAAATACTCCAGAACCAAGGGCACCGGGTCCGATACCGGGTCCTGGCGATGAGAGGAGCACCAGGACGAGAATCTAGTCCACTTCTGGGAATAGCAGAGTCTGATCGAGACCTTCCGAGAAGCCTCCAGCACCTCCCTGACCGACTGAGATACAGGGGAAGAAGTCAAGGGGAAAGAAACCAAGCAGTTAGATGAAGAGACTGAAGATTGGGATGTAACAGTGAACCCCAACTCTGAGATAGCAGAGAGGGAAATACAGGCAGAAGGTAAAATTATGGTCTTACCTGTTAATTTTCTTTCCTTTAGAAGCAGCAGATGAATCCAGACTAGTGGGTATAGCTCACATCGACCAGCAGGTGGAGATAGAGAACTGATTAACAGTTGGCCTTAAAGCCTGGTGTTCCTCCTGTTGATTCAGTTATGCATTTTGCCCAAGCAGCCCGAAAGGAGCATGAGCATCCACAAAACTTCATTCCAGTAGAAAATGTGCCACTCAGAAACTAAATAATACAATTACCAACCATATCCCAACTGAACCAATAAACAAACACCCTACACACATACAGTGCACCTGGGGAGGGGCTCTGGATTCATCTGCTGCTTCTAAAGGAAAGAAAATTAACAGGTAAGACCATAATTTTACCTTCCATAGCAAAGCAGCAGATGAATCCAGACTAGTGGGATGTAGCAAAGCAAACTCAAACCGGGTGGGACGCCAATGCCGCCTCCGCCAGCACTGCAGCGCCAAAACTTGCCTCCGCACGGGCCGCTACGTCTAAACGGTAATGCTTCAAAAAGGTATTACCCGATGACCAAGTGGCCGCCCGGCAAATTTCCTCCAAAGACATCCCCCCGGACTCCGCCCAAGACGTAGCCAATGCCCGAGTGGAATGAGCATGAAGGTGCTCCGGTACTTTCTTCCCTGTCAACACATAAGCTGAAGCAATCGTCTCCTTGACCCAATGCGCAATGGACGCTTTAGACGCCGCCATCCCCTTGTGTTTACCCGCGAACGACACAAAGAGATGGTCCGACCGACGAAAATCATTCGTCACCCCCAAATAATGGAGAAGCATACGCCGTACATCCAGTAGACGCAACGACAAAAATCGTTTACCCCAATCCTCCTTCCGGAAGGACGGGAGGAATACACCAACCGGTCCCCCGCTCAACTGAAGCCAGGTTACAGCTGGTAATTGCACTGAAAGCCACTCGAAAACAGCACGGCTCAGCACAAGCAGGAAGTCGTTTTGTTTTTTTTTGTTTTTACTGGAATGAAGAAACCAAGAAACAAAACTCCTGCAGTGGCCAAAGAACCCACTCAAACAAACGGAGGGGAGGGTGGAGAAGGGACCTGGGAGGGCCCAGGTGTAGCTCCCAAAGCCGGCACCGCTCAGCCAGGCACCCCTTTCCTGCTGAAGAGAACGAGTCTCAACAGAGGAAGCCACAGGAACACCACCTAAACCGGCCCCAGCCAGAATCCAGGAGCTAGAGAGTAAGCTCCATCCCTGCTGGGAGATAGAGCAAAACTGAATCAACAGGAGGAACACCAGGCTTTAAGGCCAACTGTTAATCAGTTCTCTATCTCCACCTGCTGGTCGATGTGAGCTATACCCACTAGTCTGGATTCATCTGCTGCTTTGCTATGGAAGTAGAGGTTCCCTGACACTGAGTTGAAGTAGTAGGGAAAACCAAGGCTGGCGGGGCCATCGAGGAGCAATCAAGATCAGAGTGGCCCTCACCGATTTCAAATGAACCAGCGTCCTCAGAATCAGAGGAAACGGTGGGAACGCATAAAGGAATTTCCTCTCCCAATCGAGGAGGAAGGCATCGGTCTCGAGACGGTCCGGGGAGTATATCCTTGAACAGAAGAGAGGCAGTCTTTGGTTGTCGGGGGAGGCGAACAGATCTATCATAGAAACATAGAAACATGACGGCAGAAAAGGGCTATAGCCCATCAAGTCTGCCCACTCTACTGACCCACCCCATTACGTCTGAGTACTAATGACCTAGTTCCTTAACTCGACTCTCGTAAGGATCCTACTAGGGCATCCCATTTATTCTTAAAGTCAATAACGCTGGTGGCCTTGATCACCTGCTCTGGAAGCTTGTTCCAGTGATCTACAACCCTTTCTGTGAAGAAATACTTCCTTATGTCACTATTGAATTTCCCTCCTCTGAGTTTGAACGGATGCCCCCTTGTGACCGAGGGTCCCTTGAGAAAGAAGATGTCTTCTTCCACTTCGACACGTCCCATGATGTATTTAAATGTCTCAATCATGTCCCCCCTCTCCCTGCGCTCCTCTAGAGTGTAGAGTCCCCCACGTGTCGAACACCTGTCGCAGGACCTGAGAATGCAGGGACCACTCGTGTGGCTGGAGGAGGCGGCTGAGCCTGTCCGCCAGGCAGTTTTGTTCTCCCTGTATGTAAACCGCTCGAAGGGAGATGTTTTGGGAGACCGCCCACTCCCAGAGCCGCAAAGCCTCTTGGCAGAGGGGCCATGACCCCATCCCTCCTTGCTTGTTTACGTAGTACATCACCACCTGGTTGTCCGTGCAGACGAGAACCACACGGTCGCGAAGCAGGTGTTGGAAGGCCACCGCGGTGAGGTAAATGGCCCGGAGCTCCAGCACGTTGATGTGGCAGCAACGATCCTCTGTGGACCACAGACCTTGAGTGCGGAGACTGTCTACATGAGCCCCCCAAGCATACTCCGACGAGTCCGTGGTTAGGACCTTGTGGTGTGGAGGGGCGAGAAAGAGCAAACCCTTGGAAAGATTCAAAGAGTCTGCCCACCAACGGAGCGATCTTTGCAAGGAATGAGTCACTGTCACGTGGCGGCTGATCGGGTCTCGATCCTGACGCCATTGTGAGGCCAAAGTCCACTGTGGTAACCGCAGATGAAGGCGGGCAAGCGGGGTAACGTGGACGGTGGAGGCCATATGGCCGAGAAGCATCATCATCTGTCGTGCTGAGACCGAGGTCGATCTCGAGACTTGTTGGCTCAGACTTACCAACGCCTCCAGATGCTGAGGAGGGAGGAAGGAACGAAGACGGACCGTGTCCAGCACGGCCCCGATGAATTGTAAGGACTGAGAGGGGCACAGCTGGGATTTTGGAAAGTTTACCTCGAAACCCAGACCCTGAAGAGAAGTAATAGTCTGTCAGGTCGCTGAGATAACCTCCTCCCTGGTCGGGGCTTTGATCAACCAATCGTCCAGGTAGGGGAACACTTGCAGACCCTGGGAGCACAAGGCAGCCGCGACCACTATGAGGCACTTCGTGAAGACTCGGGGGGACGAGACAGGTCGAAGGGGAGGACCCGGTATTGTAAATGGAGGTCCCCCACTTGGAAGCGCAGGAATCTGCGACAAGCAGGGTGCACCGGAACATGGGTGTAGGCCTCCTTCAGATCGAGGGAGCAGAGCCAATCGCCCTCGTTGATCAGGGGGTAAAGGATCGGAAGGGAAAGCATCCGAAACATTTCCCGCACCAGAAACTTGTTCAGGCGCCTTAAGTCCAGAATCGGGCACAGGTCTCCCGTCTTCTTCGGTACCAGGAAGTATCGGGAGTAAAACCCTTGGCCCCTTTGATTTTGGGGGACCGGTTCCACCGCCCGCAGGCGAAGGAGACCCTGTGCCTCGGAGAGGAGGAGGGACAACTGCGCTCGATTGGGAGGACATGCACTTGGTGGGCTGTCGGGAGGAACCTCTCGAAAGTTGAGTGAGTACCCCGATGAGATCACGCCAAGGACCCATGAGTCCGACGTTATGGCTTCCCAGCGAGGGTAGTAGGCTCGTAGGCAGCCCCCGATGGGAAGGAGGCCAGGTGGAAGTGCGGAGAGGGCCAGCCCCCGTCCGCTCATCCCGTCAAAAGGACGGAGACGGCTTCGCAGGCGCAGTAGGCTGTGATTTTGGAAGAGCCCTAGGGTGAGCCTGGGGACGCCGCGTCCGCGGCCTGGAAAAGGCCAGGGTAGACTTCTGGGGGTAGCGGCGAGGCAATCCCCGAAAAGGGCGCGAGGCCTGTGGCTTGGGTTTTTGCCGGACAAGGGAAGCAAAGGAACGTTCGTGCTCCGACAACCGTTTCGTAGCTGTCTCGATAGTGTTGTCAAACAGTTCCTTCCCGACACAAGGGAGGTTTGCTAACCGATCTTGCAGGTTAGGGTCCATATCGACGAGCCGCAGCCACGCCAGCCGGCGCATGGCCACCGCGAAGGCTGCGACCCTAGAAGACAGTTCAAAGCCGTCGTAAGCGGCATGGAACAAGTGCAGTCGGAGGTTGGAAAAATCCTTGAGGAGGAGGCCAAACGCTGCCTGGCGAGGGGCAGGTAAATCCCCCGAGAAGGCGCCCAGCAGCCCAATGAGGTGTTTCAGGTAAGAGGAAAAGGTGAAAGTGTAGTTCAGGACTCTTGAGGCCATCATCGAGTTCCGATACAAACGGCGGCCAAATTTGTCTAGTGTCCGGCCTTCGCGTCCCGGAGGAACCCCGCGGACACCCTAGAGGGGTGAGCTTTCTTCAGAGAAGACTCCACCAGTAAAGATTGGTGGGACAACTGTGGTTGCTCAAACCCCGGGCAGGGCACCATTCGGTACTTAGACTCCATTTTAGATGGGACCGCCGTCACCATGTAGGGAATCTCAAGGTTCCTGATAAGGGTCTGCCGGAGCACCGGGTTCAGCGGTAGCCGGAGAGACTCTCGGGGCAGGGAAGGCATATCCAGCTCCGCCAGGTTCTCCTTGGAGTACCTCGAGTCAGATTGTAAGTCCAAATCAAGGGCATGTCCCATGTCCTGGACGAACCTCATGAAGGAAGGTCGGTGAGATCCCGTGGCCCCTTGCGGGGACGGTGTACAAGACCTCCGTTTCGCTGAGAAGGAAGGGGAAGCCTCCCTCGAATAGCGAGGTTCTCGCTCGGACCCTTGATCCAACACCGGGGACGCGCTATGGCAGCGCTCCGGGGTCGAGGACCTGCATCGCCTCGAGGAGCCCCTCGGGGACGACGCTGGGGTAAGGGGCACCGACCGATGTCGGGTCGGAGACCTCTCCCCGAACTCCCTCGGCAAAAGCCTAGAGCCTCGGACCGGAGCCCCGGACTGAGGGGGAGTCAGTAGAAGCTTTGGGTTAGTGAGAGACAGCTCGGTAACCCGTAGCGGTCCCCCCGATCGAGTTGAGGGCGAGCGGTCTCGAGCCGGAGGGGAACTCCGGGCCTTTTTAGAGTGTCGACGGCCCGAGGGGTCGAGGGGCTTCGATCTTCGTTTCGCCCCGCGTAGCTCTGCCAGGGACGAGCGCCTCGAGTGCCTCGGAGAGGAATCCGAGGAAGAGAGGCGGCGAAAACGGCGCACTTTGCCCCGAGGGGTCTCAACGCGTTGCTCAGGCTGGTCCGGCGCACGCGAGGTCGAGGCCGGTTGAAGGTGAGCCATGGCAGCGGATAGCTCTGTTGTGATCATTGCTCGGAGCAGCTCCTGGAATACCGGCACGGACAGCATCAATGGCATGTCCGAGGCCGCAGTGCACTCCACCAGGGGTGATCTCGATTCAGAGCATTCCCGAGTGGTGGAGGCACGTCCCGAGGTCTTCAGGGGCTTCGCCGGGGCCGTGGGTAAGGAACTCCCCCCTTGTCCGGCCATTGTCCCCGAGGTTGGCTTCTATGGAGGTATGGAACCTGAGGAAGGACGAGGGGACTTACCCAGAGCCGAAGACTTCTGAGAGCTCGGGGTCTTTGAAGTCGAGTCCCGAGGCGGGGCCGAGGTACTCGAGGCCGAGATCAAGGCCGGGGCCGATCTCGAGGTCGAGGGTTGATCGGCAGCAAACAGGTCCGCCATGCGGGCCCGTCGGCGGCGGAGCGCCCGGTGTTGGAAGGTTGCGCACCGGGGGCAAGTTTATCGGATGGTCGGCCCCCAGGCAGAGTTTGCACCAGCGATGCGGGTCTGTGAGTGATAGTAGACGCTCGCACCCGGTGCACTTTTTAAAGCCCGTAACAGGCCGAGACATAGGAAATTGAGGCGACCGCGGCCTATCAGGCCACGAGGCCGCGACGACCCGGGAGCCCCCGGATCGCGAAAGAAAGCGCGTTAAGCGCAATGAGCAGGAAGAAGTAATTATACGCACAGCGACTTTTAACGACAAAAAATAATAAATCGTGGTGCCAAGAAGGCACTTGGGGCAGAGCTAAGAAAAAACGTATCTTCTTAGCACTGCGGAAAAAAACGAACTGGAGACCACGAGGAGGGGATGCGCCCTCTAGTGGAGCAGGAGGCACACATGCGTGGTGCAGCACAGCAAGCTTGAATCTTCAATCAAGTTTGCTTGAAATGCTGTCTGCATCGGGGCTCCGTAGATGACGTCACCCACATGTGAGAATATCATGCCTGCTTGTTGATCATAAAAAACTGGAAAGTTGGGACAGGTTAAATTACAATTTTGGAAACCCTATATCAAAGTTATAAATTTGAACGTATGAATTCGATACAATTGGGACACTATAATAAATTCAAGGTAGTTTGGGATCCATTAACAAAATTTTGTAAGAATTGGTCATACGTATTTCCCCTTGATTTCTGTTATGCACGTCCAGGAAGGGTGGGTGGGAGGGTGGGATAATAGTTTAAATTTATTCAGGTACTCAAGCATTTTTCCATGTCTGTCCTGGTGGGCTCACAATCTATCAAATCTACCTAAGGGGCATGCTAGAGACACTGCATTAAAACAATAAGTAAAAATTTATTTTCTGTCTACTAGCCTTTATTTCTGGATGAAATGATACAGAAGTGTTTTGACAAGTTACATCATACTAGGAGGCAATGAGAAGAACCTTATCCTGACTTTTCTTGTCGGGTGGATGGACTTTGATGATTTTAGAAACCTACATTGCTATCCTGTCATTGAATCCGAAGAGTGAGGATACTGTTTGCTGTGGCTCTAACATTAACCACTGCACCACACTCTTCTTTAAAAATATGGTTTTCTAATTGTTCAGAGTGGACTACATACAGTTGGATAGTTTTCAGGTTGTTTCTCCTTATGGTATTGGGTTTTACAAAAGTATTAAGGTGATTGGTTGTTTTTTTTTTAAGATGGGTCTACAACAAAACAATAATAAATGTCTATCAGGAGATTTATAAGTGTAACTTACAAATGTAACAATTCAGTATGGCCTATCATATTACTGAACAATATTACCTAGAAGTGGTAAAGCAGGAGAGGCTTTTTCATATTAATCAATTTAGTTCCCACCCCCTACCCCCCAAATCCCAGATGATAGCTGCAGAAATGGGGCAGACCAATTCTAGATGGTTTACTTTAGGGCCAGAGCATTGTGTTAAGATATGTATTGCACATTAAATGTTTGTTTTTTTTGGGTCCAGAAAATTCTATACAATAGTTTTAAGAATATGTTAAGCATTCATGTACCATACAAAACAAAACAAAACTCATAAGGCTTGAACTCCCATGAAAATAAAAAAATTGCAGCTTATTAAGAACTGGAGATGAAGGCCTTGTCTTATAACCTCCCACACTATTAAGTCCAGTGCATCACAAACTGTGTGCCTCCTGAGATTTCAGGCGTGCCATGGCACAGTGGGGAGGAGAGTTGCCAGCGCCAGCTGACTGCCTACAATTAATGCAAATCAAAATAGATTACTTCTCATTATGACAGGAGTTGCTATGCAGCTGATCATAAAAAACTGGAAAGTTGGGACAGGTTAAATTACAATTTTGGAAACCCTATATCAAAGTTATAAATTTGAACGTATGAATTCGATACAATTGGGACACTATAATAAATTCAAGGTAGTTTGGGATCCATTAACAAAATTTTGTAAGAATTGGTCATACGTATTTCCCCTTGATTTCTGTTATGCACGTCCAGGAAGGGTGGGTGGGAGGGTGGGGTGATATATATTTATTATATCATTTGATTGTATTGAGTGCTGATTATTTTATTCTTTGTTTGCTTATCTGTTGCACTTACTGTTAGCTTTTGAAAATGAATAAAGATTTTAAAAAAAAAATTTTTTTTTTAATGTTTTGTTTTTTGCTCAAATCTGTTTTATTATAATTTGAATAATACATTATCCATTAATAACAGGGAAAAAAAAGAAACATCTACAGTCAAAATACATAATTTCATCATACATAAATCCTTTTTTAAGCCCACATAATTGGGGGGCAGGGTACTAATACAACAAGAAAAAGTAAAGAAAAGATAAAGGATGGATTCTCAGCTCACCAAGAACAAGGGAAAAGTAAAATAGAGATAAAAGAAAAAATTTTAAACTCGACCTTTGCGAACCTTATATCAATCCTTACTTATATGGATACTTGCCTCCTCAAAGATCTTAGGGATGAAACAATACAAGAAATAAATAAATAATATTATTTTTGCTCACGTGCAACTAAAAAGTGTTGCAATTGAATGGGATCCCAGAAAACATATTCAACATCCTGTAACTAAACATTTACAAGGACATTTTAAATAAAAAGATGCCTCTAGAGCCAAAACTCTAAGCTTTAACTTCAAAAATTATTTCCTTCGAAATTGAGTAGCTCTAGAAACGTCAGGAAAAATCCTAACTAAGTCACCACAAAATTTGGTTAACCTATTTTTAAAGTAAAGTTTCATGATTAACATTTTATCTATCTCGTTCATGCATGCTATCACCAGGGTGGATCGACTCTGAATCACCTCTTGAGTATCTTCCAAAAATTCAGTTAAATTAATTTCTGTAGCGATCAGATGATCCACCTCTTGGGCAGATTCTTTTTTTTTTTTGAGGTACATAATAATAATTATTTATTGAAAAATTCTCTGCATTGGGCAAACCCAGTATTTCTTTAAAGAATTTTTTTAACAAGATTTCAGGTGATAACAAGTGAGTTACAGGGAAATTGACCAATCGGAGATTTCTTGCTCTATTCATATTTTCCATAGATTCTATTTTAGCATGTAAGACAGTAGAATCTTTAACAGCAGAGACTGAGACAGCTTGTAATGTATTACAATGAGCTTCCGTAGCATTTAAACATTTGTCCAAACAACTTAGATTGGAATCCACATTTTCTAATTTAGAAGATACAGATTGTGAAAAATCTCCCATTTGTTTCATCGTTGACATAAGAAACCTTCAACCCTAGTAATGCCTAACCACAAGTCTTTAAGTGTAATATCTTGTGCTTCCGCCGTAGGTGCTTGTTCCTCCACTAGACCAGAAAAAGCCAAAACTTTAGGTATTTCTGAAAAAAACAACTTATTAGTCTGAGTGGGGGTTGCCACCTGATCGGAGGATATAGCAGGGAGTAAATTCCTGCTATCACCTGATACTGGATGGAGGGGAGGAGATCTTTCAAGAGGGCTCATAGAAGCACCAGACAGAGAAGAATTCATATCAATGGGTACTACAGCGGAGTTTCCAGTCATTAATGTTAAATGCCTATCCATGGGGCCAGAAATAGCTGGAGTTGAACTTTTTGGCTTGATTTTCCTTCTCCCCATACTGACCCAGCCTTAACCTATATAGATTTACCATATACACTTCAATATGGCTTCCGGCTCCTAGTAGCTCCAAGGGGCCTGGCGTGCACCTTCGGCCATGCCCTGTGGCCGCACAGCTGCGGCAGCACACTTTAAATCCACTTTGAGACGGACCCGATGACGTCAGGGGTCCGTCTCAGTAGATGCCTGCAACTTGCCACCAAAAAGGAAACACCGCTGCTACGGGAGGCACGGGGGTAGCCACTACAGCACACTCTCCTTTCCCCAGATAGGGTTCTCCTGCTCCCGGTCTGTCCGCGGCGGCGGCACACTTTAAATCCACTTCGAAACGGACCCGATGACGTCAGGGGTCCATCTCAGTAGATGCCTGCAACTTGCCACCAAAAAGGAAACGCCGCTGCTACGGGAGGCACGGGGGTAGCCACTACAGCACACTCTCCTTTCCCCAGATAGGGTTCTCCTGCTCCCCAAATGTTTTTAAAATAGTTTCTAAAATGTTCTTAACAATTTGACTACACAATATATTTTACCTAGATTATTCCATAGAGAATTGGAAAATTTAGCTCAATAAAGTGCATACCTTTAGCCAGAAGATGAAGCAAACAAATCCGTTGAAGGCAGGCATGGAATTTTAATTATATATAATATATATATTTCACGTTTTTATATGCATTTTTTGGTACATAAAGGAAACCCCCCCTACAATAATAGCAAACATTCACGTGTGCTATTCCCCTTTTGACCACAGCGACATTTTACAACAGCATGCAGTAGAAATGAGGGAAAATTTTTCAGAAAAACAAAGCAAACAACTTAAGGAAAGGAAAGTCCAAAACCCCATCTATAACTTACAATAGGACAAGACTGACTTTCTAAACAGATATTTAAAGTGCAAGAAAGCTGTTCATTTTATCTACATAAGAGGCAGGTTACAAAAACAATTAATAAAAGACTGTAATTGTGTATTCTATCAACAAGTCTAAAAAGCACCAAGTCGATATGCATCTAAAATCAATTAAAACTCATTAGCAATTCACTCTGGCATTTTATTAATTATCCTATGACTTCCTGTCTCATGCAGTCTCCTGAAATTCTCATACCCTTTGTTCTGAAACACACACTGATGCCCATCAGCCAGGCATTCCATTATGCATTCTTATCATGAAAAACATAATGCCAATTAAAAATAAAAATACACCCCTAGCATATAATTATTTTATAATACAGAATAGAATGAAAAGGGTGATGCAAGATATCAACATTATTTGCTATACACAGGGTTGACAAACAAACGTTAACGTGTATGTAAGAGCCATACTCTGATGTTTCTGGCACTACTGCTTCACTCAGAGGAGGAGGATGTCAGTCTGCATTGTGCCCTGTATCCACCAAGTTGGGGGGCACCGCATCTTCTCCAGACCCCCCACCATTTTTTTTCTTTTTTTGCATTTTTTTCTGTGCTCTTCCTGCTTTCAGAAGCCAAAGGTCTCCTGTGAGGCATAAACCATATATAGGAAGCCATCCTCATCCCGTTCTTGCTCGTAGATTTCAGAGATGGAGGTGGAAACGCTCACCATGCTGCGCTGGTTCACCAGCAGGAAGAAGGCCTGGTTTGGGTTCAACTGCAGGCGGCGCCTGAGAGACAGGAGGAAACCACAAGTTATTGTGCCATCAATCTAGGCTACAGTAACCCTTTTCTAGCACAAGTTCTCAACATTCTAGTGGAAAGTTTAAAAACATTAAGTTAATTCTTGGTGACAACCACCCTACATTTGCTTTGAACAGAAGTACACCTCTCTTTAGCTCCCTTTTTATTTGCTCTGGTGATGGAACCTTTTGGAGCAGCTGTACAACTAACTGTGAAATCAAGGGTGTTGCGGTAGGTGGGCAGGAAAAGAAAGTAGTCCTGTTTGCTGGCAATGCCCTACTGACTTTTTTACATCCTTATTAGTTAATAGGACTAACCTTAAATTTGGGTGATGCTCTCAAGACCACTTTAAGATCATCTCTTTATAAGGGTACAGGTATTAAATAGTTGGGAAGTAATGTTAATGATAAGGTACTGTCATCTGTTTAAGGCACATTATTTGCAGATTCTTAGGGAGGTTGAACAATGGAGCATGTTACCTTTATCTAGATCTGGAAGCAGTGTCACCATTAAGATGAACAAGTTCTTCTTGTTCCAGTCCCCTTGAAATTTCTATTGGGGGTGCACAAGTCTATTTAAATTTATATGGAATAGGAAGTGGCAAAAGATATCTAAACAGGTACTTTATAGGAATAGAAAAGTGGGTGGTGTGGGAGTACCTGACTTAAGCATGTATTATAAAGCTGCCAATTCGAAGTTATGGCTGCCACACAGACTAAACACAGACTCTCTAGAAATCTCTCTTAGATATTTGGAAAGTGGTTACAATGACTGTGCAGCAAATCTGTGACTTTTCCCAGCAAGTAGTCTCTTGGGTAGAAAACATGGACTACATCTTCTCTCAGGTTGGTTTACAATTAAAGAAAATGGAATCTCAAGAAGGGACTTTCCAATCAGTGGGAATATCTGGCCTTAAGGACAGTTTAACATAAACAACTGGAATTTTGGGAAAAACTATCTCTTGAGATTCTTGAATTTTCCAGTTTGTCCCTTGTTTATCTGTTGAGATTCTGCTGAGAAAATATTTTTTAAAAGTTTTGTTGTTATCACTAACTCAATTGTATTTCTAAATGTTATTTGCCTTTGAAAGTACTTTGTAAAGCCCAAGATGGTTTGGCTCTAGATGTATTGTTACCTAGAGCTAATGAATCTACATTTTTGGAAACTACTCAGGATGACATATCATCAAGAGCCTTGATGGTTGCTGTTTTATTAGAGAAGGATAATGTAGACATTTAGAAAGCTTACATTAAGAAGATTTTCTTTTTTTTTTTTGGGGGGGGGGGAGCTTCAAGTTTTCCCAGATATTTCTAGAACCACCTGAGCACATTATAAACAGTTTCTTCAGTTTAAAATTAGGGTCCTTGCTTTGGGGGCTACTTTTTTTCCTAAAATTTCCCTCTAAATTTACAAAGTGACCCCTAGTCATTTCACTTATATATGTGGTGCTAGTAGGTGGTCCCTCTCCTATAGTGAGTCTGTTATTTCCCCCCGAGGATTCTAGCTTGTGTAGGACAAATTATACGCGGTTGGAGCCCTTAAACATCCTGGCATTCTCATAGGGCAGCATGCTGACAAGAAGAGAGGCCCACATATCTATAAGCTAGAAGAAAAATACAAAGCAACAAAATAACTACCTTGTCCTTGAAAACCTAAGAGTAATATGTTACTTAATAAAATGTAGTTCTGGCTTTTCCAATATGGTGGTGATGCAGGCTAAGTACCACCTGTCTACAAATCCAGTGGCAGCAGATCACTACCAAGCAGCTGTGGGAACTCTTGCCTCCCCAGAAAGATTCCTTTATTATACACCCCGCATGCTTTTATACTACAGCTATGTCACTTTCTTTTACTCACCGGATTATTTTGACCAATTCACTCATGTTAACATGATCAGGGACTAGAAATTTGGTCTTGTCCAACACTGGAAGTTGTTTTTCACCCTTGTATCTTTCAATGATAACCTGTATGTCCAAAAATAAGAAGTTCTCTCTTAAGTGAAGCCTTACATTTGAATCACATTTATAAACATATCACTTATTCCGTTCAGAACATGACATTTGATGACATGGAAGTCTCAGACCATTAAAAATAGCTTCTTGGACCCAAACTGTAGAGGCCAAGTTACCAAGTCCAACACACCTGAATGGAGTCAAATTAATGAACTCCTCATGGAGAAAATAAATTAAGCAAGGTTTGAAGCTTGGAAGGTTCCTTTTTTTACTGTCCCTTAACAGTCAAGGGTGCAAACAAAAGAAAACCAAATTAGTCCACAAGAATTCAGCAATCCTCCTTCACATTGGAGTTACTCTTCTTATGAGTACAAAAATTAGCTCATCAGTGATATTGTCCCCTTTCTTGGGAAGGGTACAAACCTCAACCTCTGGTAGCTGTTCCTAATTACCTTCTTGCAGCTTTCTAGCGGGTTTAAAGCATTCGCCATTCTTTCTTCATTATCCAGGCTCATGCCTTTAATTGCATTTAACTGTTAACCACCCCGCTTCCCAGTCCCCACTCCAACATACCTTTTGAACCCTGGTGGTCTAGCAGTGAGGCGGGGCAGGAGCAATTGGAGCTGCGATCAGAAATGGCTGCGCAAGTTCTCAGGGTAGTCTCACGATCTCAAGAGACTGCCCCAGGAATTGTGCGGCCATTTCTGATCGTGGCTCTGCACAGGGCAGGATTGAAGAAAAATCACTCCTGCCCCACTTCACTGCTAGACCACCAGGGTTCCGGGAGGTGGGAAGGAAGCCGGGTGGTTAGGCTAGGACAGGATGCGGGTAGGATCACTCCAGTCCCAGCTCACCGCTTGGACCACCAGTCTTCATTTTCAGCTAGGTGCTTGTTCCAATCACCATAAGTGGAATGTTTGGCATTATAGAATAGAAACTAACTTTTTCTTTTTTTCTTGTTTGAATCGTCAGCCACTGTGCTTATTGTCTATGCAGACATATTCTGTGTCAATATACAAAGTTTTTAGAACTTTTGTATTTTGGAGAAATGTATAATTTTTGAGCGTATTTTATTTAAGAACACAAGTCAAGCACATTTTTGTATTGTTTTGTCATAGTGCATACTATTGTAAAATGGTACAGACCACCACAAGCAAATGCAATTTAAAAAAAAAGAAAGCTTTTCTGCCTGCAATCCCCTAACATATACCATCTAAGGAGGACAACTATTCTGAGAAAGGCAAGGTTACTTACAGGGATTTTGTTGGGGTGCTGTTCTCGAATCTGTTGTACTTCTTTACAACGATCAGCTATAAAGGAAAAAGAAAATGGTTATAAAAGGTATTCAGCATCAGCAGGAAGTAAAAGTGCTAGATCCAAAGCTACTGCTATTTCGCCCATAGACCCCAATTGACATGGGATCCAAGACATTGGACAGTTGAAAGTGTACTCGCTTGGCTGTCCCTTACCATCTCTCTTCACTTATCTCCCCCAGTACACACAAGGTCCGCTCAGCTGGTCAGTACCTGCTGTCTATGCCCTTCTCTTCCTCCGCCAACTCCAGACTCTGTCCCTTGTGCCGTATTACTTGGAACAAGCTGCCTGAATCCCTTCAGTGGGATCCATCTCTGGCAGTGTTCTAGGCTCGGTTTTAAAAAACCACCTCTTTGAGACTGCTTTCAACTCCTCTCACCTTGGGTTCTGCAATGCATCCTTAATTCTAGATGTCATGTCTATCAGTTCAAGTTAGATTGTAAGCTCTTCTAAGCAGGGACCATCTATTAAATGTATAAATGTACAGCGCTGTGTACATCTTTCAGCGCTATATGTGATATAAAATGAGTGGTTAACAAAATAGTCAAAAGTAAAAAAAAAAAAAAAAAAAAGTAGTATCAGGTACATTAGATAGATTGTGAGCCCACCGGGACAGAGAGGGAAAATGCTTGAGTACCTGATTGTAAAAACCGCTTAGATAACCCTGATAGGCGGTATATAAAAACCTAATAAACTTGAATAAACTTGAATATATAAAAAACATATAATCCAAGGTGGATAGTACATAATAAGCAAAACTACAAAAGCAATTTTAATTGCCAGGTCAATTCAGAAATCAATTAAATGGAACCCTATACAGCAAACATAAGAGCATAATGGGGTTGGGGAACATCAATAAAGATTGCCCAAAGTTAAGCAATGGGTTGATGCATGCTAAGCTCAAATTCTACAAATTGTGCACTGGCTTCACTATTCAATGAATGGGGGGGGGGGGGAGAAAAAAACCCAAAACAAATTTAGTCACTTGTAGCAGTTGTCTTCCATGGACAACAGTAGATACAAGGGGAGCTCCGAGCACTGAAAGCTATCCAAAATTCATGAAAAAGACCAAACGCACTCCTTCCAGCTCGCATGCACAAGGAAAAACTGAAGAAGGCAGCAGAGCCTTCTAGTGAAGGAGGGGGGATTCAAACGTTGGGACTGGATTCCTTCTGCATGGCTTGTCTGTCCAGAATGACAGAGCTATTGCACTACAACAGAAATTCTCCATATGTACTGTTGTTCTTAACCCAGATGGATATTACAGATGTAGCCTTAATGGCCTTACTCCAGGATTTTGGTGGTATCAGGATATAGGTTCAGATTTGGCAAGTCTGAGCTATATGTTCTGGGGTTGAAAAACCATTTCCTGTCCCAGCCTAGATAAGGAAAAATTATGTTCTTACCTGTTAATTTTCTTTCCCTTAGACGCAGCAGATGAATCCAGAGACCAATGGGATAGCTCACATCTACCAGCAGGCGGAGATAGAGAAACTGATTAACAGGTGGTCCTATTGGCTGGCACTCCTCCTGTTTATCCAGTATAGCTCCTTGCCCAAGCATCCGTAACCATCAATAGGCATAGCATGTAAAAAACTTCTTTCCCATAAAAAATCTCAAAATGCAATAATACAGAAAACAACCTGCCATAATAACAAACTGCGAAAGTTGCAAAAGAAAAAAATAAACTGAGAGACAATATCCAGAAAGGGTGGGGCTCTGGATTCATCTTCTGCGTCTAAGGGAAAGAAAATTAACAGGTAAGAACATAATTTTTCCTTCCCTAGCAACAGCAGCAGATGAACCCAGAGACCAATGGGATGTAGCAAAGCAATCCTCAATCTGGGTGGGAAGCAAACGCCGCCTCCGCAACAACCGAAGCACAAAACGCCCCTACCGCATGCGCCCCCACATCCAAGCAGAAATGTGGAGAGAAAGCACTCTCGGAAGACCAATTAGCCACGAGACAAATCTCCTCCAAGGAAAAAACCTCTAGGCCGAGCCCAAGAAGTAGCCATCGCTCCAGCGGAATGGTCATGAAGTTCTTTCGCCAACCGCTTCCCTGCCAGCAAGCAAGCATAAAGAATGTCCTCCTGGACCCATTGAGCGATGGAGGCTTCGGACGCCGCCATATGTTTGAGGCTTCCCTTGAAGAATACAAAAAGGAGATATAAACAGCTAAAAGTCATTAGAAACCGAGCTCGCGGAGAACGCTACGTACGTATCAAAAAAATGCAGTGAATAAAAGCACTGCTCCCAATTTCTCCTCCCAGGAAGAAGGAAGGAAAAGCGAGCATGACATAAAAGAAAGGATGACACCCCCCTAGAAAGAAATAGTGGTACCATCCGAACTGATACCCCATATTTCGGAAATCAGAAATAGGAATCCCCATTAAACAAGGCCTGCAACATAGAAAACTGCAGAGCTGAAGCCATGGCCACAAGAAACCCCATGTTCAACGGCACAGCCCTTTAGAGTCCCAAAAGACAAGGATGAAATGAAGCCTTCGGTAAACTGAGAAGAAGTACGTGAAGATTGTACTCCAAACCGGGCTTTCTAAGAGGCGCATGAATATACCGCACTCTGTTTAGGAACTGAACTACATGAAGCTGAGAAGTAAGCAAAGAGCAATATACCTAACCCTTATAACAAGCCAAGAATGGCACTAGAAGCTGAAGGGAATTGAACGCTAAGCCCTCGGCAATACACTTGTGCCAAAAAGGAACTCTGGAGTGGTTCAAATGTTAAGAAGCACCCAAGAAAGGAAAAACCTCCAAAAGGAAGCAGAAGCCACAGAAGACGTCCGTAGCACCTGGATAAGAGAAGAAACAACCTGCTTCGCATAATCCTTCCAAGTCAGCCAAGATTTTTCAAAAAACTAGGTCGTAATACTAAAGTAGTACAAATATCCATGTTGATCGGACCCTAGGTGAACAAAGCCGGAGATACCAGGAAACTTCTTAGTCCAGCTGTCAAATGACTCATCAAATTCGCATAGTAAGGATGGCGCCGCCAATCCAGAGATTCTACAAATACTGTGCCCGGAAAGCAAGCTCGAGATGGCAAATCCAAGCTATCATCAGCCAGCGGAAAACACTGAAAAAGAGAAGGCAGAGGCGAGAAAGGAACCATGCAGCTACCCCCTCTAACTCCCACTCCCTGGGCCCGCCGAAGAAGCTAGGAAGCTTAGAAATGAGAGACGAGGCCACGAGGTCTAGGTCAAGGAGATCTCACGTCCATAAAAAGAGCTAGAACGCCTGAGCCACAAATCTCAATATCCAGGATGCAGAAGATTACACTATTACTAACATGCACACTTTCCAGAGCATACACAGCGCTGTACACTATAACATACAAGAAATGGGCCATGCTCAGATTCCGCGGAGAGAAAGTCTATCCAAACTCTTATCCTGATCCATAAAAGGATCTGCCAACAGAAGACGAAGATGAGAGTCCACCCATTGAAGCAGAACAACTTCACCTGCCAACTGAGTGCAACACCTACTGCCCAAGATGTAGAGAAATACCCCCATCCCAATACTGACCAAAAGGACCCTCAGCGGCAATCTGGAAGAACGATCTGAAGCTCCAGAAAGGTAGCCTGACCCTGCTCAAGAGTAGAAGAATGAACAAGTACCGAGTCGCCTCTGAAGACCAGACTCCTGGAGCTGAGGATGGAAGCCACCGAGCCCTCCAACCCGACAGCCCGGGATGGTCGGTGGTCATGAGCTAGTCCAGCAAAGACCGAGGCATGCCTTGAAAAGAGAAATCACGCTGAGCCACCAAATCACACTGAGCGATGCAGGAGGAGCATACCAAATAATTGGAGCCCTGAGATACCGGGAAGCACCGGAACAAAAGCGACTGCTGTAGCGTAAGAAGGGGAAAGCAAGTCGAAGTTCCCAGTGGAGTCAGCAATATGGATCCCAGAAACTGTACAGAATCCCATACTCTTGGTCATGGTAAGCGAAGAAGAATACCAATCTGAGACCGAGACCCCACGCCCAAGTCTCCGGAAAGAAACACATGTCTCTCCTATATGAATAAAAACATTACCCCGATATACCTATAAATAGTACAGGAGAAAAGAGCGCTGTGCAAATTCTAAGATGCACATGTAAAGAAGGAGGAAAAGATAACACCCTTTTCGTGTCAGTCAAATGGCCCGACTGGAAGTCGTCTGAATCAAGCAGGCAGTCAAGAAATTAGATGAATCGCCTGGTAGCGCCAAAATGGTACCACCGCCCACATCACCTAAAATGTTCGTGAAGCCTCGGGTAGGCGAAATGGCATGTGCCAAAACCGAAAGCAAAATTATTATTGGTAGCACTGAATAGAGCTCCAAAAGTTGTGCAGGGTAGCTAAGTTTCAGTTTTTTTGGAAACATAGCTCGTGAGATATTGTGTCTCAAAGTTGTCAGAATGTCATCGTCGTACTGTATTTCATTGTGGTATGGGGTCAAACAAATGGCTATATCTCCACAAATATTTCACAGGCGAAACTAAAACTTTACCAAAGTTCGTTTGAGACATGGTGGACTCTGCATATGAAGTTTCATCAAAATCCGTGATGGTCATGCAGGGCACTTTCCAAGAATCTGATCACTTTACATGGAATGACCCCTTACCTTGTTTAAAAGCAGTCTGAATACCTACCTTTTTGATATAGCCTTCAATCCATAACCTTACTCCCCACTGCTCACCATCCTAGCCAACAGATTAAACCATCCCCCCGAGCAGGGACTGTCTCCTTCACGACTCTATATAGCGCTGCATATGTCTGAAAGAGCTCTAGAAACAATTAATAGTAGTAGTATCTCCAGTCTTCATTTATATATCCACCATCTGATGACTCACAAAAATATACTCCCCTTTTTATAAAGCCACATTAATGGGAGGGGGGGGTTATCGCAGACCACAGCAGTAAAAGTTCCAATGCTTATAGGAATTCTGAGTGTAGGAGCTTTTACCACCGCAGCTAGCAATAAAAAAACGCTAACATGGCTTCATAAAAAGGGAGTCATCGATTTTTTTGAGTCATTTTTGATTGATGTCATCTTTTTCAATGGTATTTCTTTTGAAGGAGTGGAACCTACTATGGTTTTTTATAAAATAATTCTCAAAAGTAAAATAGCATTTTATATACACATCAAAGAGCTTGGAATGATTTTGATATATATATATATGAAGTAATAAGGGGGATATAGGGGGGAAAATAGTTTAGATATATTAAAATATATGTTGGAGGAATGATAAAATGTTTATGCAAATGAAAAATGTGATGTAGGAGGATGTTCTTTGCAGTTGAATTCATGGTAAAACATTGTTTAATTGTGCTCAAAAATGTTATAAATTAATTGTGCTCAATCAAAACTCCTATAATTCTAAACAAAATCTATGAATAAATCCTGTTTAAAAATTTATTTTGAAGGAATGATAAACATTTATTAGAAGTTAATATGGTCAATTTAAATGTAATGACTATTTTACTGTGATATATTATTGTGTATTTATTGCTATGAGCTGCTTGGAATTGTGCTTAATAAATGCAAGTTTAAATTAATTTTTCCATTTCATTATTTTATATAAAATTCCACTCCTTGCCTGTTTTGGATTCTCTACAACACTTTTGTGCCTCTTCCATACAGACTAGTAGCAAAAATATATATGTTTTTAGTCAAGAACCTGTAATGCAAAAACATTGAGAAACATCAATGTCTTGTACTCTCAAAGGACCCCCAATTATAAATTATAAAACATTTATTTTACAGTTAGCTCCTGAAAACAGAATCCTAAGTGCAGACAAAAAGCAATAATGGAGTGGCTTAGCAAGAAAAGAATGAATATCTGAGTCAAAGGCCCAGAAGTGAAGTCAGTATAAAATCTGTGCCAAGACTTAAAGACTGCAATCCAGAGATGATTTCCCCTCCAACTTGAAAGATCTTTTACCTTGTCTGCAGAGAAGAATAACAACTTCTCTCATATTTTGTAGAACAGGCCCCAATGCATGTCAAAAGGCAATAATTTGTACACATAGACAATGCTTCTCATCAACAAATGAGTCCAGCATGCTTACATCAATCATTAGCAACATAATGCAATCAGCCAGGCCCGAGACGAAGCTCTGGCAACATACTCTGGTGATGCTCTAACTCAGGGGTGTCCAACCTTTTGGCTTCTCTGGGCTGCATTGGCCGAAAAAAAAATTTTCTGGGGCCGCACAAATGCGCCGGCAACACGGTAAACACCCGGGAGGCAGCAGAGGAAAACACTGCATCGCCCTTGACCGGGGCCGCACAAAATACTTCATGGGGCCACATGAGGCCCTCGGGCCGCAGGTTGGACACCCCTGCTCTAACTACATGTAAACTTCGAAAAAGAGGAGCAAGGAGAAGCAGTAAATGGATACTACCATAGATGAAAAACAAAAATTATCTGCTTGCACACTCCTGGAAGCTAAGTCTCTACTTTACCCTATACCAGGGGTGTCAAAGTCCCTCCTCAAGGGCCGCAATCCAGTTGGGTTTTCAGGATTTCCCCAATGAATATGCATGAGATCTATTTGCACGCACTGCTTTCATTGTATGCTTATAGATCTCATGCATATTCATTGGAGAAATCCTGACTGGATTGCGGCCCTCCAGGAGGGACTTTGACACCCCTGCCCTATACAATTCATTTGAAGACATCATTGAAAATAAATACTGTATCTGGAATATTAATATGACAGATACAAGTGATCAGCTATTAAAACCTCTTTCAAGAATAATTTGTCTCACTTTGACAGATAAGAAACCATAGTTAAAAGTCTCGTAAGAGGAAAGGTTAGAGCTCTTCAGCTTGGAAAAGAGGTGGCTGAGGGGAGATATGATTGAAGTCTACAAAATCCTGAGTGGTATAGAAAGAGTACAAGTGGATCGATTTTTCACTCCGTCAAAAATTACAAAGACATGGGGACACTTGATGAAGTTACAGGGAAATACTTTTAAAACCAATAGGAGGAAACATTTTTTACTCAGAGAAACAATATTATACAAAAATGGAGTGATGAAATGGGAATTCAATTAACACTTCAAGATTTCAGTCAAGCTATTCATCGTTTGCCTAAAATTATTACAGGATATATTTGGAGAGAATGTACATATAGAGTTTTACATAGGGCATTTTTTTCACAAGTTCAAGCATTTCATGCAGGATTAGTAAATTCTTCTATTTGTATCAAATGTGAGAAGGATTCCAATACTTTGTCTCATGCATTTTGGAAATGTCATCTGATCAAATCTTTCTGGTCTGCCATCCTATTATTTTTGGGGTCATTATGGAATTGTCAATTGGTTGACTCTCCAAAAGGTGTGTTGTTTGGTAAGGCAGCAGCTTGTGGGCATGAAAGATGTATTCTTTTTCAAAAAGCATGTATGATTGGTCATAAATGCATATTACAATATTGGTTACAAAAAGATCCTCCAAATTATTGGCATTGGAGGAATCAATTCCATCGTTTAATTTTATTTGAGGTTTTTGAGGTTCGTAAATTTCCTAAAAGAACACGATTATTTTTAAAAATCTGAGATCCTTATATACAAAAATTATCCTCGAAAGCAAAGAAGTTTGATTCTTAATACTTTATATTAGATATAAAAATTATTATTATTATTATTTTATTTTTGTTTATTTTAATTATTTGATGTTTTATGTCACCTTTCATTCTAGGGTAGGGAGGGAAATTGGAATGATTTTGAGATATATATATATATGAAGTAATAAGAGGGGATATAGGGAAAAATAGTTTAGATATATTAAAATATATGTTGAAGGAATGATAAAATGTTTATGCAAATGAAAAATGTGATGTAGGAGGATGTTCTTTGCAGTTGAATTCATAGTAAAACATTGTTTAATTGAGTTCAAAAATGTTATAAATTAATTGTGCACAAACAAACTCCTATAATTCTAAACAAAATATATGAATAAGTCCTGTTTAAAAAATTTATTTTGAAGGAATGATAAACATTTATTAGAAGTTAATATGGTCAATTTAAATGTAATGACTATTTTACTGTGTTATATTATTATGTATCTATTGCATTTCTTCAATAAATTGTTATAAAGTACTCAGAGAATAGTTAAGCTCTGGAACGCACTGCCAGAGGATGTGGTAAGAGCGGATAACGTAGCTAGTTCTAAGAAAGGTTTGGACAAATTCCTGGAGGAAAAGTGCATAGTCTGTCATTGAGAAACAATAGGAAGAAATTTTTTTTACTCAGAGAATAGTTAAGCTCTGGAATGCGTTGGCAGAGGTTGTGGTAAGAGCGGATAGCGTAGCTGGTTCTAAGAAAGGTTTGGACAAATTCCTGGAGGAAAAGTCCATAGTCTGTCATTGAGAAACAATAGGAAGAAATTTTTTTTACTCAGAGAATAGTTAAGCTCTGGAATACGTTGGCAGAGGTTGTGGTAAGAGCGGATAGCGTAGCTGGTTCTAAGAACGGTTTGGACAAATTCCTGGAGGAAAAGTCCATAGTCTGTCATTGAGAAACAATAGGAAGAAATTTTTTTTACTCAGAGAATAGTTAAGCTCTGGAATGCGTTGGCAGAGGTTGTGGTAAGAGCGGATAGCGTAGCTGGTTCTAAGAATGGTTTGGACAAATTCCTGGAGGAAAAGTCCATAGTCTGTCATTGAGAAACAATAGGAAGAAATTTTTTTTACTCAGAGAACAGTTAAGCTCTGGAATGCGTTGGCAGAGGTTGTGGTAAGAACGGATAGCGTAGCTGGTTCTAAGAAAGGTTTGGACAAATTCCTGGAGGAAAAGTCCATAGTCTGTCATTGAGAAACAATAGGAAGAAATTTTTTTTACTCAGAGAATAGTTAAGCTCTGGAATGCGTTGGCAGAGGTTGTGGTAAGAGCAGATAGCGTAGCTAGTTCTAAGAAAGGTTTGGAGTCCATAGTCGGTAGCATGGGATGTTGCTACTCTTTGGGTTTGGGCCAGGTACAAGTGACCTGGATTGGCCACCGTGAGGACGGGCTACTGGTTTTGATCCAATAAGGCTATTCTTATGCTCTGTGACATCAGGGTTGGCAAAAGCCTTTTCACGTAGGATTTATTTATAGGGTTGAGGCTCCAGGACATCAACAAACAAACGGCCCCCTAAACAAGGTCAATGTAGTGAGAAATGGTCCTATTGCCTTTTATTGGGGGAAAGTGACCTCGGAAGAGGCGACATTTTGCTCTATCACTGTTTGTCCAACGCTTTTATTGCGCATTACAAGAGCTTTGGGGACATTTCTTTGGTCCCTTTAGCCGCCTCCCCACCCCCCTCACAAACTTCTCCACGGGGAGGGGACGAGTCGGCCTCGAGGACCTTCATCGACGTCCGCTTCTTCTTCTTCTCGTCGCCCGTTAGTTGGTTGTTGTTGTTGTTTTGGCGCCGATCAGCTCGAGCGCGTCGGACGTTTGCCCCGTGCGCGCGCGCGCGCGCGCAACGCCTCAGCCGACGAGCACGAGACTAATGTCGGAACAAAACCAAAGAACGTTAAGGACCAGAGCTCGGAAGGCGAGCGGCCGCTCGTCCCCCCACTCACCGAAGCTTCGCCTCTGCTTGAAGGGCCTCTCGGACGGCATCTCTGTGCTCGGCTTCCCCCTCCGCGCCTAGCGCGCTCTGCCGCTGCTGCCGCCGCCGCCGCCGCCGGATCTGGCTCTCTGCCTTAGCCTCAACTGCAACCGCCCTGGGGGGGGCGGAGTAACAAACTGCCGCTGACGTCACTGTTGGGCCTCCAGAATGCGCGAGGGCAGCTGTGGCGAGCAAGCGCGCGCCCCCGTCCCTAGGGAGAGAGACCTGAAACAGCTCGTGCGATCTCGCGCTCCACGAGGACGTTAAACAGAAGGAAGCCGAGAAAAAGGAGTGCGCTCCGATACGTTCACTAGAAGGGTAGAAAAAAAATAAGGCAACCCAGCACAGCGCCTCGTTAGCGCAGTAGGTAGCGCGTCAGTCTCATAATCTGAAGGTCGTGAGTTCGATCCTCACACGGGGCACTACGTTTTAGCTTAATTTAGACACTTGTGTAATATATTTACTGGGTCGAGCCCATCTTCACGGTGGCCAATCCAACTCACAAGTACCTGCCAAAAAAACCCAAATGATATGCTCTTCCCCTATAGTATGTTTGATGTTTAATTAGATCATATTCAAAAGATCACATATATAACTTTTTAGGTGATGAGATAGAATCATTTGATCAGCAATTTTTGGCAATCATCATTTTCTGGAATAATGAAAATATAATTCTTTTTTTAATCATCTGAATACCCTCTTTTCTTCTAGTAAAAAAAACCAAATAGTAGCAGCATTCCATGCCACCGATCTAGGTCAAGCAGTGGTTCCTCCATGTCTTTTATGGACTTTTCCTCCAGGAATTTGTCCAAACTTTTTTTTTTTTTTTAATCAGCTACATTAACTGCTCTTACCACATCCTCTGGCAACCCTTTCCAGAGCTTAACTATTCTTACAGTGAAAAAAAAAAGTTTCCTCCTATTGGTTTTAAAAGTATTTCCCTGTAACTTCATTGAGTGTCTCCTAGTCTTGTAATTTTTGACGGAATTAAAAATCGATCCACTTGTACCCGTTCTACTCCACTCAGGATTTTGTAGACTTCAATCATATCTCCCCTCAGCTTCCTCTTTTCCAAGCTGAGGAGCCCTAACCTTTATAGGCTTTCCTCATATGAGAGGAGTTCCATCCCCTTTACCATCTTGGTCACTCTTCTTTGAACCTTTTCTAGTGCCACTATATCTTTCTTGAGATAAGGAGACCAGAATTGAACACAATACTCCAGATGAGGTTGCACCATGGAGCAATACAGGGGCATTATAATATTCTTAATCTTATTAACCATCCCTTTTTTTAATAATTCCTAGCATCCCATTTGCTTTTTTGGCCGCCACTACCCATTGGGCAGAAGGTTTCATGGTATTGTCTAGTGACACCCAGATCCCTTTCTTGGGCGCTAACCCCCAAGGTGGACCCTAGCATCCGGTAACTGTGATTCAGGTTATTCTTCCCAATGTACATCACTTTGCATTTGTCCACATTAAATTCCATCTGCCATTTGGACGCCCAGTCTTCCAGTTTCCTAAGGTTCGCCTTCAATTGTTCACAATCCGCATGCGTTTTAACAACTTTGAATAGTTTAGTGTCATCTGTAAATTTAATCACCTCACTCGTCGTTCCAATTTCCAGATCATTTATAAATTAAATAGCACCGGTCCCAATACAGACCCCTGTGGCACTCCATTTACTCTCCTCCATTGAGAAAAAATGACCATTTAACCCTACCCTGTGTTTTCTATCTGATAACCAATTCCTAATCCACAACTGAACTTTGCCATATATCCCATGACACTTTAATTTTCTCAGGAGCCTCTCATGAGGAACTTTGTCAGAAGCTTTCTGAAAATCTAGATACACTACATCAACTGGCTCACCTTTATCCACATGTTTATTCACACCTTAAAAGTCAAGCAAATGGGTGAGGCAAGATCTTCCTTGGCTGAACCCATGCTGACTCCGTCTCATTAAACCATGTCTGTCTACGTGTTCCACAATTTTATTTTTTATAATTGTTTCTACCATTTTGCCCGGCACTGAAGTGAGGCTTACCGGTCTATAATTTCCTGGATCTCCCCTGGAGCCCTTTTTAAAAATTGCCGTAACATGGGTCTTAATCATAATAAACATATGGACATTATAGTGATATAGGGGTTTTAATTCACACAGTCATTCATTTCACTATCACTTGGCAGAAGATATATGATGGTGGAGAGCTGTCATTATTAGCCATTTATGGTGGCAATAGCTTGTAAACCCACTGCCAGAAAAACTAAGTAGACAGAATTGGAGGAGAGCGGATGTGGTCCCTATTCATAAAAGTGGTCACAGGGATGAAGCAGGAAACTACAGGCCGGTGAGCCTCACTTCAGTTGTTGGAAAAATAATGGAAGTGTTGCTGAAAGAAAGGATAGTGTATTTCCTTGAATCTAATGGGTTACAGGATCCGAGGCAACATGGCTTTACAAAAGGTAAATCGTGCCAAACGAACCTGATTGAATTTTTTGATTGGGTGACCAGAGAGCTGGATCAAGGACATATGCTAGATGTAATTTACTTGGATTTCAGCAAAGCCTTTGATACAGTTCCTCATAGGAGGCTGTTGAACAAACTTGAAGGGCTGAAGTTAGGACCCAAAGTGGTGAACTGGGTCAGAAACTGGCTGTCGGACAGACGCCAGAGGGTGGTGGTTAATGGAAGTCGCTTGAAGGAAGGAAAGGTGACTAGTGGAGTCCCTCAGGGTTCGGTGCTGGGGCCAATCCTGTTCAATATGTATGTAAGTGACATTGCTGAAGGGTTAGAAGGAAAAGTGTGCCTTTTTGCAGATGATACCAAGATTTGTAACAGAGTAGACACCGAAGAGGGAGTGGAGAATATGAAAAAGGATCTGCAAAAGTTAGAGGAATGGTCTAATGCCTGGCAACTAAAATTCAATGCAAAGAAATGCAGAGTAATGCATTTGGGGATTAATAATAGGAAGGAACCGTATATGCTGGGAGGAGAGAAGCTGATATGCAAGACGGGGAGAGGGACCTTGGGGTGATAGTGTCCGAAGATCTAAAGGCGAAAAAACAGTGTGACAAGGCAGTGGCTGCTGCCAGAAGGATTCTGGGCTGTATAAAGAGAGGCGTAGTCAGTAGAAGGAAGAAGGTGTTGATGCCCCTGTACAGGTCATTGGTGAGGCCCCACTTGGAGTATTGTGTTCAGTTTTGGAGACCGTATCTGGCGAAAGACGTAAGAAGACTTGAGGCGGTCCAGAGGAGGGCGACGAAAATGATAGGAGGCTTGCGCCAGAAGACGTATGAGGAGAGACTGGAAGCCCTGAATATGTATACCCTAGAGGAAAGGAGAGACAGGGGAGATATGATTCAGACGTTCAAATACTTAAAGGGTATTAACGTAGAACAAAATCTTTTCCAGAGAAAGGAAAATGGTAAAACCAGAGGACATAATTTGAGGTTGAGGGGTGGTAGATTCAGGGGCAATGTTAGGAAATTCTACTTTACGGAGAGGGTGGTGGATGCCTGGAATGCGCTCCCGAGAGAGGTGGTGGAGAGTAAAACTGTGACTGAGTTCAAAGAAGCGTGGGATGAACACAGAAGATTTAGAATCAGAAAATAATATTAAATATTGAACTAAGGCCAGTTACTGGGCAGACTTGCACGGTCTGCGTCTGTGTATGGCCGTTTGGTGGAGGATGGGCAGGGGAGGGCTTCAATGGCTGGGAGGGTGTAGATGGGCTGGAGTAAGTCTTAATAGAGATTTTGGCGGTTGGAACCCAAGCACAGTACCGGGGAAAGCTTTGGATTCTCGCCCAGAAATAGCTAAGAAGAAAAAAAAAAAAAAAATTTAAAGTGAATCAGGTTGGGCAGACTGGATGGACCATTCGGGTCTTTATCTGCCGTCATCTACTATGTTAGAATTGCAAGCCTGCAACTTTTACTATTTCAGAAGTGTTGGCTAATCATATAACTGACTGAATATTTCAAATGTAGGAGTAATCAAGGTAGGATTTTAGTGTTAGGCAAATGTTATTTATTGCCAGAAGTTTCACTGCTGAAAACAAAAATCAGCTATAAAAGGAACATAAAGAAAAAAAAGCTGGAACAAACTTATGGGTAGAAGCATCCCTGTTTCATCCGCTATAATAAAACTCAGCACGCATGCACACTTCAAAGTCTGTGCGTCTGTGATCTGTGCTTTCATGCCGCACATGCGCAGTGCCTGCCTCAGTTGATTTCCTGCCCCAATCTTTGACGCCAGCTGACTTTCTGCCTTCTGCCACTGCTGGGATGCTTCTTTTCACCCCTGGACCAGCAGCAGCAGTAGCTGCGGGCCATTTGCCAGGCCGGCCCACTTTGATAATGCTGGACAGGAAGCAGGGAAGGGAGAAGGGGTACTACTGGACAGGGGGGAGGTAAAAGTAAGGGAGAAGGGCTACCGCTGGACAGGGGGTGCAGGGAAGGGGTGCTGCTGGACAGGGGGGAGGTAAAAGGAAGGAAGAAGGGCTACTGCTGGACAGGGGGAGCAAGGAAGGGGTGCTGCTGGACAGGGGGAGGTTAAAGTAAGGAAGAAGGGCTACTGTTGGACAGGGGGAGCAGGGAAGGGGTGCTGCTGGAAAGGGGGGAGATAAAAGGAAGGAAGAAGGGCTACTACTGGACAGGGGGAGCAGGGAAGGGGTGCTGCTGGACAGGGGGGAGGTAAAAGTAAGGAAGGACTACTGCTGGATAGGGGAAGCAGGGAAGGGGTGCTGCTGGATAGGGAGGAGAGACAGAAAGAAAGACAGACAGATGGGGGGGCAGGGAGAGAGAAAGAAAGACAAGACATACAGAAAGAAATGCATGCCTAAGTCTACACATTTATTCTAGCACCCGTTAATGTAACGGGCTAAAAAACTAGTGTAGAAATAAAGAAGAAAAAAATAAGTTGTAAGCGAGACCTTTTTATTGGACTAAATATCTGCAAGAAGCGTTCCAGAGTTATCCTTTCTTCATCAGATCAGTAAAGAAAACAAAGCTGCTGTTGGCATTAGTTTGGACAGAGGTGATGAGATAGTAACAGGTCACAATCTGATAATAGAGACATTAGCTTTCTGAAGCATTAAGTAATGACAGAGGTCCCAGTAGTTTCCCGTTCAGTTAATACATGGTAATACCTTTAAAAACTGTAGCCTCTGCTCATTCTCCATCTTAGCTGCAAACACATGTTAAAAAGTGCAAAGGTAACAGTCAATAGGCCCCTTTGAATCAATTTAGTCCTTTTATTGTAAGTTTAAGGGCTTGATCTTCCTGTGAAAAATATTCACTTTCTGCGCTCTTTCCGTTTTTCTCTGTAAAATCCAGAAAACCCTCACTTGGCCAAACTCTGCTTCTAATGCAAACAAAATCCTTGGCTGTATGGTAGCAAAAGAAACCTTAAAAACAGATATGAGATTTAGAAAACAATGCAAGGGCTTACTCTTCCATCAGTTTTTCTCAGTTTAGTCCTGGATTACCTCATTGCCAGTCAGATTTTCGGGATATCCACAATGAATATGCATGAACTATTTGCATATAGTGTTTGCAAATCAAATTTATGCATATTCATTGTAGATATCCTGAAACCCTGCGTGGCAAGAGGTTACTCCAGGACTGAGTTGAAAATGTTTTATTTTCAAGTAGAAGAAAAAACAAAAATATATATATTATATATACCCCCCACCCAAACAAAAAGGATAGTTTAAAAGCCAGTGAATCTGGGTATTCACAGCTACTTAAAGCAACATTACATATTGTACATGGTTACTTTGGAAATTCCAATAATGTCTTTTTCACACTTTTAAAAGTCAATCTTAGTATCAATTTGTGCTTATTACAGTATACCCCTGAAGTTCACGGGGGTTGTGTTTCAGGAGCACCTGTGAGCTTCGAAAAACCGTGATTATTAGATGCAGAGATCAGAGGCGGGAGAGGGCTGCAGGGGCGGTGGCTCGCTGCTTTTTTTTAAACTTGGATTTCGCCGGAGGTGCCAATCTGCTCTGCCTCCTGCCGTCTTGTGCTTTCGGGACTTTCTCTGGAGCCATTGTAGTCTTCCAATTTAATTTTTTTTAAAAATTTTGCTTTGCCCAAAACTAATGCTACTGTGAATAAAAACATGCACGGAAAACCCCGCAAACTCACAACTGCGACTTCACGGGGGTATACTGTATTCACATCCTCTTACTGGGGAATCAGCAAGTTTCACAAACCAAATCGCACATGACTGGGCTGGTTCATGCTGCAGGTGATGTCATTTGTGACTTTACTGTCTCTGGTGAGTAGGAAATACACCACTGCATCATCGGGGAACTGCTTGCAGAAAATCTCTTAAAAAGATACCTATTCTCTGCTTAAAAAGTGTAAAATCATATATTGAAAGTACTGGATATAATAAGGAAAATAAGAGACCAAGCCAGACCTGCTGTTCTGAGATAAATATCAAAGGCCAAGATCTGGATAAAACTCTCTCAAGACCATATAAGCAATAACATTTAGCATGATTATTTTTCTCTCATGTAATTCTACAATTTCTATGATATTTAAATGTGGAAGCTTGAAGTGACATAATCCAGTTACTCAGGCCGATCTATTCTCAGAATGTTGATTGTAAGGGATGAAACAGGTTTTGTTGCTCTTCCACCAGGCATTTTGTCCTGAAGAAAATCAATTCTTATAAATGTTTAAAAAATGTGTGCTATGTCTTAATACATTACTAAAGTGGCACAATGTCATTAACAAGGACTTTGATGATTATGCTAAAAAAACAAGCTGAACAGGACTGATCGGAACTGCAGGACATCTTATTCCGTGGGGTTCTGAATGACAATCAAGAAATAGTCTTTATCTAGAAAAGAAAAAAAATATTATCTACAGCAACATAATCATGCCATTTAGATAATGTGCTCTAAATGCAAGGATTTCAAGAACTTTTGAATTTTATCCAGCTTCCCAAATTTAACCCTTTCATATCGCCAACAGTAACCAAACATGAAGATTTATTGTGGATAGCATGAAAAAAAAAAAAACAAACCCTAAGATTCGTTTTGGTCACCAAAAGTTTCATAGATAGTTGATATGCCCATAGGCAACTGCTCCCTGGCTTTGACAATTAACATCAAATAAAAGCCAAGAGGAAAGGGTGAATGGCTATAATCCACACAGGATGGCAGATGTAGCTCTCGCTGTCTTCTTAGGCAAGCTGGATGGACCATAAAGGTCTTTATCTGCTGTCATTTACTGGGTTACCATATCCAATTCACTTAACAGCAACTGGTGCTTCTTAACTCCCTCCTCTCTAGTCCGACTCCTAAATTGCCCTTTCTTTATTATAATTAACACATTTTCATTCAATGGGAAGGGCTTATTTGCACCTTCTATCACGAAGACATCCCGTTTTTTAATTATAATTTTCCAAGTTCATTCATCCTATATTCATGCTTTCCAAGTGGTGGCACGATACTTGCGAGTTCTGTCCAAGGTCAGCACACTGAAGAAAAAATTAAATTTACCACCCAGGGAATGAGGAACGAAGCTTATCAAAGGAGGGGAGAGTCCATGAAGCATGAGACTTCCCAAACTGTAGGTTACAAACCAAAATGGGTCACGAGCTGGGAGGGCACTTCACAGGACACCATTGTCCTGTGCTGTCTAGGGGTCATGCAGTTTGAAGTCATGGCCAGAGAAGGACCAGTGAGCACTGCTTTAGGAAAAAACATTAAAAAATAGGGTACAGCCATTGGACCCTATTTACTAAAGTGCAGTAAGATTTTACAGCTACCATGCATTAACTGCAAAACCTCCTCACAGTTTCCCACAGAGAAAGAAAAGAAATGCATTACTGCTCCAAGATCTAAATGTACATGTTACATACACAGCTTTATTTGCTTGGCCTAAAGCTTAAATCCTTACCCGGAGCAACCATGATTTCATTTTTCTTGGAGCGTATGCGCAGGAATGTGAGATCATTCTGAGGATCAATATCGCGAACCGTGACTCGTGCTTTTATCATCAAACTGTGTATTAGACCTGCATACTGAACTGTCGTACAATTGTCCATAGTGCTTTTGATGGGAATACCTGTACAATTGAAAACACATCTGTTCTAGTGCAAAGTAAGAAACAGCGAGATAAAGCAGAAGAGTCAAGGGATGGGAGAGGGTTTTTGATGCTGAGCTGCATACACACTAATGGTTAGTGAAATGCCGCGAGAACCTAGGGAACCCTGGGATTCTCACTGCATTTCCTTGTAACTCTGGCCAAGTCACTTGACCCTCCACTGTCCCAGGTACAAAATAAGGACCTGTATGCTTTGATTGTAACCACAGAAAGGGGGTATATTAAATTCCATCCCCTATCATCTAGGTAGAGCAGATGGGCCAAATTTTGCTTGATCTCTTATCTTCTTCCTTTGGCGCTTTGAAACGCACATGACTTACTGTGAGATCACGACTAGCAACTTAACCTTTCTGCATTCAATTAGTCCATTTCCAGCAGCTGCTGCTTAATAGAACCGCAGCTTGTAAGGAATTCAAAATACAATGTGCAAATTTGTGCACTAAATGCAACAACTCTTTCACATCCTACAGAACCCCTCTATTATTCACTTAAGAATTTGTTATCCATAATTCCAGTAAGACATGTCGTTTGGCTCAAAGAGTAAGCACCCAGTTAACTTTTATGCTGACAATTTAGTTTTATGTTCAGCTAGGACATAATCTGAAGGAGATGGAATCTCAGGTAAAACAACTATTTGATAACTATCTCGTAACTGGTCACTTCCGTATAAACTGCAATGTTTCTGAACCAAAGGTTATGCCAGCCAGCTGGAAGGGCCACCGCTCACCTTTTATCAGCTTTTCATTTTAATTTAGGAGGTTCAACTTTTTCCATTAAAAATTAAATTTGCAATTTAGGATTTCTTTTACATCATAACTTTTGACATTGGATGCAAGTGAAAGATAATTCTATAATCGAGGTGCATGCGTAAATAATATTGATAGATTTTTCAGGATTGCCATGATTTCAGGCATATCCTCAAGGTAACATGCAAATAACTTCTACGTTCCACATAAGCCACATTCAGAACAGATTCAAAGCCCATTTTTTTTGGCACTGAAGAAGTGTCAGGGGAAAGCTACAGCTTGCTTTGCACCGCTCTTTGCTGAGCCTGGTGATAGAGATAACTGTACAACCTTCGGCATTGACAATGATAATCCCTTGCACTCCTTTCTGGCTCTGGATCCGCTTTAGTGTTTCTTCTACCTCCGCCTGCAAGAGGAAAAGACAGGAGCAAGTAACTTTATTCTTCATCTTCAGATATACAACACACAAGAATCTCCCTGCAACAAACTAAGGGGATGACAGAATAAATTGCATTACGCCTATATGGGAATTTTCAAAACATACGATGTCCAAAAAACAGCATAAATTGGCACTTGAACGGTTTTCTTGCCAAAACGTCCAAGCACCAATTTGTGAAGCCGACTTTCTGGAAGTCTTGCTAGGTTTCTTAGCCACTGTGCATCTAAAATTCGAGGGAGTTTGTTAGATGTGTATTATGGGCAGGCTTTGGGCGTGCTTAGCACTTGGCTGTCTTGTGGTGATAATTGAACATTTCCCAAGACGGAACTTAAGATGTCCAGTAGAGAATGACATGGTGACAAAATTCATCACCGTTCCCGTCCCTGCGGATAACCGCGGGAAATAATCCCATGTCATTTTCTAGTGTCTATTTCAACCTCGGTCTTTCTACACCAGCATTCTTCAAAGCAAAGCTTGCGGGTCAGTGGTTGTGCCCAATTATACTCTGATTCTTCCCTCTCTCTTTAAAGAATGACATGAGTTGACTGCTCAACAGTTACAACGGGTCCTGAAGAACATTCAGAAGGTGTCACCCAATATTACTCACTGGGAAATGCAATTGAAAATTATTCTTAGACTTTACATTCCACCGGAACGTGCAGCCCGGATGGGGATTACTGCGTCACATTCTTGCCCGAAATGCAATCAGGCTCACGCATCTTTGAGTCACATGTTTTGGGCCTGCCCCACAATCCAACGGTCTTGGAGACATCTGGGCCTATATACCACATCGCTTTGGGGACGGCAATGGCTTCCGCAACCGAGGGCGTTATTTGGATTTTATAATATAGCCTCGCCCAAACCCAGGGGAATGTCAGCATTTATCTCCAGAGCCCTTTTGATGGGAAAAAAAGCCATCCTCACCAAGAGGCTCTCCCGTGATCCCCCGTCAGATGCACAATGGAGATCCCCAATGATAGTGCATGCAACACTGGAGAGACGCATGGTGGGAGACTTGACTCTTGGCCCGGGTCGCAAATTTTGTCAGGTGTGGGAGCACTTCTGGCAGGACCTCACACCGTGTGCTCGCAGTAGACTTTTGAATCTTTAAGATTTTATTCCCACTCTCAGCTGTTGGACTGGTCATGGATTCTTGGGGGGGGGGGATGGGAGGGGAACTGATTATATTGCTGAAAATGTTATTTCCTGAATGGTACTACTGTTTGTATTTGCTTCTTACTGCTGGAATAATAAAAATCATTTAAACATAAAGAATGACATGAAGATGGTTTCCCGCGGTTATCCGCGGGTTGGGAACGGTGATGAATTTTGTCACTGTGTCATTCTCATGTCCAGAACCTGTTTTAAAAGCACCAAGTTCAAAAAAGGAACCTAAACTGACCAGATTACCACTTAGGGATTAAGTAATGATCCCCCCCTCGCTCCCCCAGTGGTCACTGACCCCCCTCCCACCCCCACATAGTTCTGAATAAAACAGTACATACCTGTCTCTAGATCAACAGCACCTGGAATGGGAAAACCTAGTAGGTGACTGGAGTAACCTGATGGGTGGTGTAGTAAACCACAGAGAAAGGGATCCAGACCCATATCCCACTCTAACCATTACATTTATGGTGGAAAGTGTGAGGCCTACTATTCTGCGACAGAGGTGCCACCTGCAGTCATAAGAGCTATAGGGATGGTAGACAGGTGGGTACAGTAGATTTTGGAGGGCTCACCATATATTATTAAGGGGGTTATGTTGAGATGTACATTTGGCACCCTTTATGTGAAGTCCACTGCTGACATGTCTGTGTGGCCAGTTCATTACAATTCTGGCCGCTCCTATGTCCAAATGGTCTGAATTTGGATGTTTTGAACTTGGATATTGTGGTGGTCGAAAATGTTTAACAAAGTTAGGCATCCATAAGGTTGGATGTTCTGACAGCCAAGATGTCCAAATTAAAAAAAAAAAAAAAAATTTGGATGTCTAGCAGTTTTGAAAATGGATGTTTCCACGCCCCAACTTTTGGACGTCTTGAGGGAAGCGTTTAAAGTCAGACTTAAGACACTTTATCAAAAATGCCTTGCTAATATAACTTATTACCTCTGATTTTAGTGCAGATATTTGAGAGTTAAAGTTACTTTCAATGTAGTAGATGTTTTGGCATAGAAAAAGTGCTAATGATCTGTATAAGAGTTACTTTGATACAGGAATGTGCACGAAAAATTCACACTTCAGGGAATGATGTAGAGTTTCTGTGCTAAACCACCAATAAAAGTTTTAACTTCGGTGGAAAATAATAAATAATCAGCCACCAATGCTCCAAGAGCCTCTTGCATTTTATGAAGTATTTCTCTCTTACATTTTGACTGGAATAATTCATTCCCCTTCTTCACTGAGTTTGACTCTTGGCCTCTCTCTTCCTCTGCCCTAACACTAGGGGAGATCTAACTTAGCTTTTAGCTGACGAGACCCCAATTTTAGCTTCTGAAAATGTATGTTCTGGGGTGACCAAGTCCATTTCTTCCTCTTCTCAATTATTTAAAGTCATCTGCTGTATTAATAAAGGTGTGTGTGGGGGGGGGGGGAGGTCCTTTTACAAATCAAATGTGACAAAAGCTTGTTCAATTCCTCTGGGTTTCATTGCATTTGCTGCAAGGGAATTACTAGGATTTCCTAGAGAAGCTTAACTAGATTTGTTTGCCATATCTAATGAATGCTCTAAGATTTGTTAATGTTGCTAGAGGAGATCAGAAGGCGTGGCCTAATGCTAGTGCTTTGGCTCAGCACCCTGAGGTTGTGGGATCAAGTCACCAAAGCCTCCGTTGCCCACCGTCTGAGCCTGCTGCCACTCGCTTGCAAACGCAGGAGAGAGAGAAAGCCGAGCTCACCATGATCCAGACACTGCGGCAGACGACAGATCCCAGCCCTTCCGCTTCACCCTAGCCTCGATCTGGTGCTGCACATGCGCACCGCCTCTCCCTAGCCTCGATCTGGCGCCCCAATGACTTCCGTAGACCGGGGGCCGTTTCCCAGGCTGGCTTTAAACTCATGTGGTGGATTTGCTATCCTGTGCGTGTATACTTCAGAAAGGTTTTAGCCACGGGGACAGTCCCCACAAGATTTCTCGCTTTCCCGACCCCATTCCTGTAAGCTCTTCCTTAAGCGCAGAAGGACGGAGCTTAGGCATTGGTGGAATGAGGCATTATGACATCACAATCTCAGCTCTAGAACGTTGCTACTTAGGATTTTAAAGTGTTTGAGGCTTAGGCATTGGTGGAATGAGGCATTATGACATCACAATCTGAGCTCTAGAATGTTGCTACTTAGGATTTGAAAGGTTTGATGCTTGTGCAGATGAGGACAGAGCTTAGGCATTGGTGGAATGAGGCATTATGACATCACAATCTCATCTCTGGAATGTTGCTACTTAGGATTTTAAAGTGTTTGAGGCTTGTGCAGATGAGGACAGAGCTTAGGCATTGGTGGAATGAGGCATTATGACATCACAATCTCATCTCTGGAATGTTGCTACTTAGGATTTTAAAGTGTTTGAGGCTTGTGCAGATGAGGACGGAGCTTAGGCATTGTTGGAATGAGGCATTATGACATCACAATCTCAGCTCTAGAACGTTGCTACTTAGGATGTTAAAGTGTTTGAAGCTTCTGCAGATGAGGACAGAGCTTAGGCATTGGTGGAATGAGGCATTATGACATCACAATCTGAGCTCTAGAATGTTGCTACTTAGGATGTTAAAGTGTTTGAGGCATGTGCAGATGAGGACACAGCTTAGGCATTGGTGGAATGAGGCATTATGACATCACAATCGGAGCTCTAGAATGTTGTTACTTAGGATTTTCAAGTGTTTGAGGCTTAGGCATTGGTGGAATGAGGCATTATGACATCACAATCTCATCTCTGGAATGTTGCTACTTAGGATTTTAAAGCGTTTGAGGCTTAGGCATTGGTGGAATGAAGCATTATGACATCACAATCGGAGCTCTAGAATGTTGCTACTTAGGATGTTAGTGTTTGAGGCTTGTGCAGATGAGGACGGAGCTTGCCAAAACGGGGCAGGGACAGAACTCACCGGGATGGGAAAAATTTGGCCCCGTGTCATTCTCTACTCTGTAGCTAATGTGGGAACTTTTATTCCAGGTCTAGTAATGTATTAGCATCCCTTCTCTAGCCCCTGATTTGCAATGTGAACGTGTGTGTGTGGGGAGGGGAGTTTTGAATCCCACAGTAGGGGCCCAAGTCCCCATAACTATAAGCCACTGCCCACAACCCTTAATAATTTGCTTGTTTCCGCTATAGCTATGCTTTTTATTATTATTTGAAAAGCCATAAAAACCATGAGGCAGCTCCAGATTATTAAAGTGCAATCTAAATCAGTCCTGGTTTACTCCCACTTTTTTTTTTTTTTTTTACCAAACCACAAAAACGGTTTTTAGCACTGGTTACTAAATGCCTGTGGCTACTCCCAACGCTCCTAGACCTCTCTCCTTTGAGGGAGGGAGCGCTAGCATTTTTGGTGAGCGCAGCAGTAATGGCTCAGACGCTCATAGGAATTCAGAGCTGTTACCGCAGCTTTGTAGAGGAGGAGAATTCCTATGAACGCCTGCGCTAAGAACCGCTTCTGCGGTTTTGTAAAGAGGGGGGGTGGGGTGTAACACAGCTACAGCCACGATTAGCTGTGACTGTTCCTGAATGATCCTGTATTGTTAGACTTATTTTTATAGCATTAATTCAATATTTGTGTACTTTATATATTACTAATCATCATTGGAAGAAGAACATGGCTGATGACCTGCTTTTATGCTGTCTTGTTTTATTATTGTGTATGGGGTTTGTTTTTTGTAAACCGCTTAGTTTAAGGCTGTCCATAAATTTTTAAAATTAATTTCTTTAGCAATACTAGACATAGGCAGTGCTGTACACATTCTGTCCCTGGTGGGCTTATAATCTAAGATCCATGTCCTGGGTATATGGGATGGATGCGAGATAGTCTGCTAAGATATCATTTAAGGAGAATATCAGGTTTATTCTGTTTTATAGTGACTGGTGTGGCAGCTACTGTAGGAACAAGAGCCAGGGATAGTTACCCTACCCCTAAGGTTGGCCCTGTCTGAATACAGGCTCCTTTTTTCCGTGGGGGTGGGGGACCACGAGCTAAAATGTGTTAGGTGCCATCAACTCGTGTCCAAGTTCTACCAACTTGATGACTCTTAAAGGTTTCAGTACCACTACACTAGCGTACTGCTAAAAATACACAGGCCGCTTTATATGTATTTGTTTTAAGGCATTAATAGGTCTAATCTTTCATTATTACAAATTCCAAACATTCTAGAAAATCCCATTCACTATTTTCGTTTCCTTCTGCAAAGGGATGCAAATAGAAGAAATTCCAGGAACGATTGCTGTCCTTTCAGGCAGCTTCAAACTCATATCAACAATTTTGACGTGCTTTAAAGACACATCTTTTTATAGAATCTGGATGTTTATTTGTTTGTATTGCTAATCTCTGTGAACCGCATAGAACTTAATGATATTTGTGGTATACAAGTGAGTTGTTATGTTATGATTGGTTTGTTTTGTTTTTAAATTACTCTTTAACAGCAACTAAACCCCAAATGCGTTTACATTCTGGCAGTGGCACAGTAACCTCCAGACCCTCCTAACAAATGAAGCTTATTATACCAAGTTTTTGTCCGTTGACTGCCCTGCCACTCAGGGCCCTGGGTGGCTCCCCCCTGTGATTACTGAGACAGAAAACCAGCTCATCAGTTGCAAAGCTGACTTAGTTAAACATGGGGTAGACACCCCTGTCACGCGTTTCAAGTTTTATTAGGATTTTATATACCACCTATCAAGGAAGGTTATCTAAGCGGTTTTACAATCAGGTACTCGAGCATTATCTATATCTGTCCCGGTGGGCTCACAATCTATCTAACGTACCTGGGGTTATGGAGGCTTAAAGTTGGCCCTGCTGTTATCAACGGTACAAGCAAAATAAAAATTCTGAAATAGAAATGTAACCTTTCACCTCAGAAGAAACCAACTCACTCTTACGTGCCTTTCCTCCTCCAGCCTGAGGACCTAGAGCCACATATCATTTAATGTATAATATTGCTAATGATAAATATTTTGATCTGTAGGTAGCTTAGTTCTTCTGTATTGTCCAATGTGTACAAGCTGACCCGTTCTGGGCTCCTGTCTATGTAACAAATAAGTAAATCATGAATGACCTGGGGATGGGTTCCTGTGGGAACGGGAAAACTTTACCATGGGAACAGGAGCAAGGTGTTTTACTGCCCTGTGGGTTGGAAGAGGTGGTGGAGACAGAGACTGTGTCTGAATTCAAGAAAGCGTGGGATCACTTAGAGCAGTGAATCATAAACTGTGTGCAGGTGTGCCACAACACACTGGAGAGGAGAGTCATCCACGCTGGCTGCCTGCCTACAGGACGTGCCTCTCGCAGACGACTCTCCTCACCTCCTGGATCCCTCCAGCAGCAGGGCTGCGGCCAGGCAGGCCTCTGCTCATGCACAGACATCGATGCAATGAAGTCATGCCCGCATGTGATGTCATCACATTGACATCTGGGTGCCTTCCGGCCTGGGCACTGAATTTAGTGTGCCGCCAGCCGGAAAGTTTGCAAGACACTGTCTTAGAACAGAAGAGATAATGGTTACTGTGGTTGGGCAGACTGGATGTGCCATTTGGCCTTTATGTTTCTATCTCCCCAACTCCACTCGCACCCTGCGCCTATTTTACCTTAAGGAGCCTCAGCCACGCCACAGGCGTGCTTCGTCTGACACAGCTATTATGGATTTGGCATTTGTGTTGTGTGTATGACCATGACTTTTCTATGCAGTATTTTCTAGCAGTTTGGCTTGTTCAGTTGTCTCGCTCGTGGAGGAAATATTTGCGGGAGGAGAGACGGTTTTGTTGATTCTTGCTCTGTATTTGTGATTTATAAAATGATAATTGTACAGAATATTGTTTCTTTTTATACTTTAATAAAAATGATTTCAATATAAAACCATAACTATTCAAGGCTTATGTGGATGGGATCAGAGTTTGTGGAGATGGGGACAAACTTTGTCCCCATGTCATTCTCTATCATCTCAAAGGAAAGTAATGCATCCTTCTTCCTCTAGATTCAGAAGCTGAGTACCTGGTAAATTTTAAAAATCTGCTCAAGCTCATGATGGTGGCAGGTGCAAAATCAATGATTTATGTAGGACCCAAGATAGCTTTGCACCAGCACTGGGGGTTTGGGGGTGGGGGGAGGGATGGAAAATAGCTGGTTTACCTTGGGCAATAGACAGCCTTGGGCTGCTCTGGGACAGATGGAGAAAGCAGCCACAGGGGTCTCAGTTAAAAATGGTAGCGAGTAAGATTTGGACAAGTTGGAAACAGGATGAAAGCAATGTGTGCAAGTTCTCACCCCCAAGAATCTTTGCTATTTCCCCAAAGAAAAAAAGTGAGAAGGTAGTTTTTATAATGCTTAGAAAGCAAACACATAATTTGACTTTATTTATTCCTAAATCATATGCTATAATCTATTTTCAGTGTTACATTTTTGGCCAAAATTCAGTACACCTTTTTGTACAATTATCTGCTGACATTTCTGTAAAAATTTCACAATTGCAATATTTTAAATAACAGGGTTTCGGGGTGCTGCAGTCACTTATTTAATGTAGCAGGAAAGACACATTAAACATGTCATTTAAATTAAGAAAAGAAACAGAGAAAGGTGATACCCAAGGTAGCAGAAATATTTACAGGCAATTCAGCTTTTCCTAAACTAAACATTTCAACCATAAAAATATTAAAACAGTAAAGCCCTATAGAACTAGGGTTAGGACCATTTCAATAGAGCTATTTTAAAAATATAGAGCAGAAAGCCTTTGAGAGGAAGTCTATACATTTTAGACATGCAATATTTCTAGATTTTTGAATGACCAAAATCATAAATTATGAAGTAGAGCAGAAAATCTTTTTTTTTTTCACGTTATGTTACATTATTCCTATGGTTCATTATGTTAGTTTTATGAAGATGCTTAAGTAAGAAAACAAGAAAAATTAAAACGGGCTTTGCAAAGGTGTTTTGGAAACTTTCCAGTTTAGAAAATGAACACCCTCTGAGTTTCTCCGCAGAGTAGTAAAAAGATGGCCATGCAGTGGTATATCAAGTAGAGAAAGGACTGCAATGGTCTCGGTAAATCTGAAACATTTAACCTCTGGAAGGGGCCTTGGTTATTCTGATCATGACACATTCATTACCCTTATAAGGCTATCGTCTCTAGAACAGTGTTTCTCAACTCGGTCCTGGAGTACCCCCTTGCCAATCAGGTCAGGATATCCACATTGAATTTGCATACACTGCCTCCATTATATACAAATGTCTTTCATGCATATTCATTGTGGATATCTTAAAAACCTGACTGGCAAGGGGGTACACCAGGAACGAGTTGAGAAACACTGCTCTTGACAACCATTTTTTAAAAAATGTTTTCGGTGAGAACCTGAACCCCAGAGAGCCACCTATGATCATTATTTTGAAAGGAAAGCATTAATTGCATTCAGTTCTTTGCTGCATAGTAGAGGTGACTTCTGGGACTCAGACTGCATCACTTCTGAACAGAATATCTGTTCTTTGGACACATGTCCAAATATATATAATAGCTGTTAAAATGAGCACTACACTACATCCTTCCCCAAGGTCTACCCCACCTGGAAAATTTGCTAAAAACCAGGTTCCCAGGGTCAAAATAATTCTTTCAAAGACTCATTGGTCACTAGGATGGCAGATTTGTTGCTCATGGCAAGTCAGGGAAGAATTGTACCAAGTTCATCACATTTCTACTCCTACGAATGTAAATAAACTGTTAATATCCAGGCAAAATTCTCTCAGGAAAAACACTTTTCTTAGGGATTTTTACTCGCTAACAAATTCCTGGTAAGTTAGTTAATTCTGGGGACAGAAGAAATGGGGTGCGAAAGTCATGTTGCACCCATAAAAATCAACCAACTTTTTTTTCTGGGCTTCTCCCTTGCTTTAACTACTCTTTGCAAAGCTGTCAAGAGACTTTGGTTCAGTCCTGCTCTTCCAGCTAATGGTTTGATACTATTAGTTCTAGGTTTTCACACAAAAGCTGGGCAGCAAGAAATTTAAACACGGAAAGAGGCTTAGGGGCTTCAAGGTCAAAGCACTTAAGACATCCAAAGTATCATCAGTTTCTATGGTACTTTGTGTGTCTAAGTGCTTTGAAAGTGAGCCCCATAATGTCACAATCCGACTCAGGAGGGCTTGATCCGGACAAACACCTTTCATTTAATTAAATATGTTTACAATAGTTTAGGAGTTATTACTGAATATATGTTCTTTAGCTATATAATAAAACTGTAGCAGTCTCTTTTTATACTGCATTTCTATTATTTTTAAAGTTAAAAATAAATCTTCAGGACTTCCAGAAAATATATTGCAGAACAGGCTGTGCCTAAGTTTACACTGCACTCAATGAAATTTTGTTTCTCTGGGGTTCCAAACTTAAGAGGCAGGAAGAACACAACTTGGTCCTTATTCAAGTGCCGCACTTAGCACTCGCCAGGGTGTATTTTCAGCACTGAATGTTATGTGGCGAGCAGCAGCTGTCTAGTGCATGGAAACCACTTTCTTGCTGTTCTAAGGGTAGTGCAACATTCATGTTATCCATATAGCTTTGCATTTTAAGTTACAACTGCCTTTTGCTGGCCCAAATTTATCTACTTTGCTATATACAGACAGCAGCTGAATATTGTCCGCTACGTGTAGAGTTAGGCAGAATGCCTTAGCTCTGTCGCGGCAGTATTATCCAGTAGGTACAGCTGAAAATTAGTGGCTAGTACTACTTATCACTTATATAGCACTGTACATTTTGACATGTGTCTGCTAGTACAGATGAGTGCTTTTGAATATTGACCCGTTTGCTCTGAGCTGAAAATTTAATTTGTTTGGTTTTGCCTAAGACAAAACCCACCTCTGCTGATCTGTTCTAATAAGGCTCAAATTAATGCAGAAAAATGCAAATATCAATAGTGCAGTGAATCCTCAGTGTGAGGTAGAAGCTCTAAGAAGCAAAGTCCCAAAGGGGACGACAGCTTCAATGCTTTACCAAGGCCTGGATTTGGCTGGCGTGAGGGTCGGCTCACTGTTTCAGCCGCACACCATCATAGGATTTCACGTAACCTGTGCAGAATATGAGTGATTTAGTGAAAAATATGATTATTCACTATAAACTTCCACAAACACAATGCCCTGTGATGTCAGCCCAACATAGAAACCAGATGCTAGGCTACATAGGGAGAGGTATGGCCAATAGGAAAAAGGAGGTATTGATGCCCTTGTATAGATCTCATTTAGAATATTGTGTACAATTCTGGAGGCCGCACCTTCAAAAAGATATAAAAAGGATGGAGTCGGTCCAGAGGAAGGCTACTAAAATGGTGCGTGGTCTTCGTGATAAGGCGTATGGGGACACACTTAAAGATCTCAATACTTTGGAGGAAAGGCGGGAGAGGAGAGATATGATACCTACTTACGTGATGTAAATGCGCATGAATCGAGTCTCTTTCATTTGAAAAGAAACTATGCAATGAGAAGGCACAGGATGAAGTTAAGAGGCGATAGGCTCCGGAATAATCTGAGGAAATACTTTTTTACAGAAAGGGTGGCAAATGCGTGGAACAGTGTCCTGGAATAGGTTGTGGAAACAGAGACTGTGTCTGATTTCAAGAAAGCCTGGGATAGGCACGTGGGATCTCTCGGAGAGAGAAAGAGATAATGGTTACTGCGGATGGGCCATTTGGCCTTATCTGCCATCATGTTTCCATATTTCAGACACGATATTTTCACAGAACTGTACTTAGCTTGTGTAGCCTTGCATATTGTGAATGTCGTAAAAATGTCAGAGGGATAACCAGAAGAATTAACATTTCAAATGTTGTTCTACATCTCCCTAAAGCTGTTCATAAGTTCGACCGGGCTTGGTTTCAGGGAACTCAGCCCCTTTATTCAGGAACCCTTCCAGGAGTCACGCAATTAAGGTGAACATAAAAAAAAGGTTTTATAAAAACCTTAATGGAGATGTAGAAAATTTGAAACGTTAATTCTCCTGTTTATCCCACTGACATTTTTACGACATTCACAATACGCAATGCTTCACAAGCTAAGTTCTGGTTTCTACGCTGGGCTGACATCACAGGGTGTTGTTTGTGGAGTTTATAGTAACCAGGATCTTGCGCCAATTCTACCACTTTCTGGTGCTTTTGCTTTGCCAAGCAAGCTGTACTTTTTGAGTTACAAGAGCTCCAGAAACCAGGCAGAGGAGGGAAAAGGAAGCAGGAAGACCCCCTTTCAAAAACTTTTATGGGCACATCCAATTCACAGTTTCATATTCCAGTAGCAACAGGGATCTGCCAGCTTCCCACCTCTGCTCCCCAAAACAATTAATAACATGTTGAGTACATCAGTCACAGCTAACAGTCTTTATTACAATGTGGAATAATTACAATTGCACATTTCCTTATTAACAGCACCAAAAGTTTCTGAAGAAACTGTTTTGCCAACTTTAATAGCTTACTGAAGCCAGCCCTGTTGACGCTCTCAAGTGCAAATACACAACTGTTTAACAAGTCAAAAAATAATCCTGTCGGAAGGAAGCTTTTAAAATCACATCTAGTACTGCATGTACATGTCCCATGTACATACATTGCAACCCAAAAAGCTGACAATCGCAAGCATGTTTTTCCCTGAATCAATACTTGTGGAGCACAAATTCTTATCAAGGTGTTAACTTTCTGGCCAGCATTGTAAGCACTTCTGACAGCGAAGCCCGATGCAAACATGCAAAGAGAAAACCTGTAGTGGGACAGTAGAACAAGTCACCCGAGTGATGTCAGGAACAGAAGAAAGCCAAAGGAAACCTATTCCAATAATGTTGTTAATGGCTTCCTGAGTCTCATTCTGTTAAACCCATAGAGCATGCAGAACTGGTTAATGACTGAATTGGAGAGCGCATCAACTTTGATTTCAACACAGCTGACTTCGTAGTAGGCCAAGATGGAAATACTGCTTTAATAAGGACATGTGCAGCAAATCCAGTATCAATATCAAAGAAATGACTTACATTCAGAAGACGTTCTATTCAAACATCAGAAGAATCAAAAAGACTCATGATGGGAAAAGTAAAACCAACACAAGCAATGGGTTTCCTCATAGGATCCATACACAGGCTCTAACTGGAAGCCCTTATGAGGATGTCTGATCAGTGGCTAAAAAATACTACCCAGTATTAACAGTAGAGAAGAAAACAAAGTCAATTTAAAAGCAGATTTCCTGGTGGTATTCATCTTTAACAAAGCGAAGATCCACTGGTAGACGTTACTTGCCAACCCGCCTTGAACACAGGTCTGCAAAGGTGAGTAATAAAATCCAAAATGTTTTGGATCAGGACTCGGCATAAATCTAATGAATGTTATAAATCTGACGATAATGTCCATTTCCGTAACTCAATGGTAACTGTTTAAATAATCTTTAGTCAAATCAGAACCTACTTTACAAGCAGGAGATGCACAAGCAGCAGCGAAATTGAAGAACTAGGAAAGAATTCTATGATCTTTGTTGGGGCTCTGGTTTTCTGTTATTCTTGTCCAAATCCTTCCGTTTCTTCTATTGCAAACAGCAATTTTTCCTTCAATTGCTCGTAGCTCTTGTATGGTGGCAGGTCCAGGCGGTTGAAGCTAAAAACAAAAATCCTGCTTAATTTCTGAATAAAAAAAAATAAGCCATTGGAAGTAACAGCTGTACAACATAAATTCAAGTCTAGAAACACCCGAAGTTCTATTTAAAAATATATTGCTTACCCAAGATAAGCCACCCATTAACTTAATATAGAAACACAGAAACCATGGCAGAAAAAGACCATATGGCCTATCCAGTCTGCCCATCCAAACCAATTACCATGTTTCCCCGAAAATAAGTCCTAGCTTGATTTTCAGGGTAGATCTAAATATAAGCCCTACCCCCCAAAATAAGCCCTAGTCGCCGGCAGCAGCACTTCCCCCCACGAGACCGAAATACCTTGTAACAAACAGCAACGTCGGCAGCAATCTAGACAGGCTGCTTCAGGGCCTTCTCTCGCCAGGGCGTTCCATGTGCCGCGTTGCTGATGACATCATCAGTGATGTGGCAGAGGAACACCCGGGTGGGAGAAAGCCACCAAGCAGCCTGTCTAGATTCCTGCCGACGTTGCCATTTGTTACAAAGTGTTTCGGTCTCGCAGTTGGCGGGGAGGAGTGTGTGTGTGGGGGTGCACACAGCAGGGGGGATGGGAGGGAGGGAGGGAGGGATAGAAGCTGCAAGGGATGCGAGGGAGAGGTAGAAAGATACTGCACAAGGGGATGGGCTAGAGGGAAGGAAAGATGCTGCACATGTGGGGGAGAGAAAGGAAATAGGAAGAATTGGGGTAGAGGAAGGGAGAGATGATCATTGTACATGAAAAGAGACCTAGTGCCTTTTTTGGGCCCAAAATCAATATAAGACAGTATCTTATTTTGGGGGAAGCACGGTATTAATCCCTACAATCCCTTCCTCTCTCTTGGAGATCCTCTGTGCCTGCCCCACATTTTCCGATATAGTTCTCCATCTCCAAGTCCTCTGCTGAGAGGTCATTTTATGCTTCCAGCACTCTTTCTGTAAATACTTCCTAAGATTACTCGCGAGTCCACCCCTCTTGTCCTAATTCGCAGGACATCAGAATTTAGTTTGCTCTCTCTTCCCTCAACACCTGACTTTTGAATGGAGAACTACACTTGACCCAGTGCTGCAATTCACTCATTACTAATCCCCCTCTCCCAGTAAAATTTTCACATGCACCCTTCCCAGCCTCTGCACATCACTCACCATGTATGACTCCTGGGGAGCCAGTTTTCCTTTCCAACTTTTTCAATACAAAACTTCTGTGGTCCATTGCTCCCTGCAATAAAACAGATTATTTTGTTTTGAGCAGGGGTGAAATACCTACCAGCAGTTTTTCTATGAATCATGTGAGGTAAGACTTAACAGAAAACCTATTGCTTAGCTGATAATCCAGTTTTGTTTCATTTCTCTTCACACTGGTTTTCGTTTAATTAAATAGCAGAAAGGTATCAGTGACAAAAAAGAAAAACCTTTTGTTTTCCTAAAACCAGGAACTTATAATTCCTTAAACATATTGTGTAAGCTAAATAATTAAGGATTTAGCTCAAAAAAAACCTTTAGAAACAGAAAAATGAAGTCAGGTAAAGACCATCTGGCCTATCCATGCCATCTACTCTCCTTTCCTCTCCCTTAGAAATCCAATGCACTTGCCCAGTCTATAGCAACCGAGAACTATTTTCCCCTTTCAAGAAGTCTCCCCTCTTGGACTTCTTCCCTTGGAAACCATCATGTATATTCTGCAGAGAAGGTGCTGCTGCAAGTAGCTTATGAGTGGAGCAATGTCTTCTCTAGTCAGGAGAACCAGAAGCTGAATTTTGTGTGTGTGTGTGTGTGTATCCCGACTTATCTATAAGGACACAGAAAAATACAGATGTAGTTTGTAGCATGAAAAGTGGCGAGCAGCTATTTTGCAGGGAGTGGCTTCAGTCAGGAGTTTGTGCATTTCCAAGGGAAGCCAGCCAATTAACTAGCCAAGCCAAGCGAGGCCGGCCCCAACTTCCCCACATCACTCTTGCAAATAGCAGCAGTTAGCTGAGACACTTCTGCCTTACAGCCGGTGTAAGTGCTGATGTCTAAAGGACGTGTTGAAAAATCAAATTATTTTCAAGCCACATGCTATTGGTAGACTATGAATAAGCAGCTGCTGCAGTACAGTTCTTGGTTTGGACTTTTTCAGCAGTCTGGGTGAGGGCATTTCCTGGTTCAAGAGCCAGCAGCTGAATCCGAGTCTCCAACATAGTAGAGCGGTATTAATCGCCACTGATGTTACTTAATTACAACTAGCAAAAGGCATTGGCTCCCCCTACTTGCAGCAGTTAACTAAATCAAAACTTAAGTTTGATATAAAACCAATTTGTACTGGGCAAAACACATCTGTATCTAGATTTTCATTGATCTTCTCTTTTCTATCTCTGCTCCAAATCCATCTACTGTACTGCCAGCATTGAATCAGCAATGCCAGCTGTGCCAGAGCAAGTTTCTGGCCCACGGCCCTGCTGAAAGACTTTCCTCTAGGGGAAAAAAATGCTCATCTCACTTAGAAATTTCATCTAGCCCAAGTGCTTAAGAACTAAATGTGAAAAACTGTGGCCCTGCTTACTTTGGTAATAGAAATGTTTCTGATGAACTGTAAGCATGGAAATGAGTGTAAGCCAAGAGCCCTGCTTTGCTGCTAACACTTTAGGCTCTAGTAGTATAATGAGACATTCTGCTTCCTTGAGAAACTGGCTTTTTGATTGCGCTATCTTAAAGAGAGCAGCGATGGTCCAGTATTTATGCTCACCCATTAAGTCAGCAAACCCTCCAACTGGAAGCCGACATGTTCCAGCAACAAATTGTAGCAGCCTCATTCGCTTCTCATTGTCCATTTCTTTCACAAACTGAAAGAGAATGCAGGTGAACATAAGAACAGCCACCGCTCACATGGCGGCCCTCTGGTCAAGCGTGAAAAGAGGCACACACAACACACATCTTAATTCTAATCATGTTGTGGAATTAGCACACGCTTCTGGAAAGTAAAAGAGATTAAGTGACCTCCTGATATGCAGGTGAAATGTACAAACTTGCCCAAAGCCCTTAGAGGTGTCCTTGAGTGGTGGTGGGGGGGTGGGGGGCGGGGGTCAGAAGGACTGTTCATTTACATGCTAATTTACTTAGTAGGTGTGCAGTTAATTTTGCTGGGGTAATTTCCAAAAGGAAACTAGACAACATACTTTCCCTTTTGAAAATAAGTACAAACTGGAACTTTAGATCATTTATTGTCTTATTGTCCATTCATTAAGGCTTTTTGGCAGTCTATTTGGGATCAAATAATCACGTAGCATTGTCTTATGATACAATTTTATTTGGCATGTCTATGAGAACTAAATGTCAAATATCTGCTAATAATAACAAACTTTTGATGATATTGACAGGAGTTGCCATCCAACAAATAACATAATTTGGAAGGATTGTAAAAGGCTGAATTATTGTTTCTGGTGGAATTCAGTTTGTCACGTGTATAAAATGGAAAGAGCGTTGGCAGTTCAAAAAGGTTATTATAATAAATTTAAGGATGTGTGGGGACCATTATTAAATTATTATAATGAATAATTTACACTTTTCCCAATTTTAATACACATGTGGATTTGGGGTGGGGGAGATTCTTGGTTTTCCAATATTAATATATATACGAATGACATAAGATATTATTTTCATGTGGTATATTTTAGTTGTATATGAATTTGGGAGGGGGGTGGGGGTTAAGTCTTCTTGTTGTATGATATTGTAGATTTTCAAGTGATGTTGTACTATAATTGTTTGATATTTACTGTACACTTGATGTAAGTTATAAAATGAATAAAGAAATTAAAAAAAAAAGAAAATAAGTACAAAGTCTGTTGGTAAAAACTATCTGAAACTTTACACACTCTGAATATTAAACTACCCCTGCTCCTCCCCAACATTTGGCAAAGTCACTGAACCAATTACTGTATACAGTTTTGTTTGGATATGCTCCGAGAGACAGTGTACCAAATGCAATAAATGAGGTGTGCAAATTCAACTAGTTGAATGATACAAATTCATCTGAACAAAATACGTAGGGAGCTTCCTTTGGATGATGAAATTAGAGTCTTAGATTGCGTAAAAATAAGACAAATGACACTTCATACTGAATACAACTAGAATTGCATTCAAGACTATTACAGTCTTGAAAACTATCTAATACAAACCTGCCAAAACCAAATGATCTGTTTGCTTGTCCTGGTATAATGCCGGTAGATGGTGTGTCTCTGCCAGTCATTCAAATCGATCTCTTGCATCCCACACAAAAGCACCTTAAGGAGAGACATAATGCAGGAAAGTTTTTCATATTTGTTGGTCGCTGGCAACCCCTTCTTCCCCCACTTTTATTCTTGATGCCTATGTGGGCAATTTTAAAAACCATTTCTGTGCATAAAGCAATGCATTATGAATGGAAACAAGTGCTTTTAGGATTGTACAAAAGTCACAACAAGCAAAAAACCAGGAAGGAATCGCAAAACAACCAGAGCTGGCAAGGTGGAGCAGATAGAAACTTGAGAATCCCAGATTTATTAATAACAGAAAATAAAAACAATAAAATCAAATACATCTGGCAAACAGTCCCAAGTTTATACCAGTCTCTGAAAGGGAGTAATCATCATATGCAGATGATTTCACTTTATTCTAACCCTAAAGCCCCGTCATGTAATCTCTCTATCATTGGGTACGGATGCATCTTCTTGTATTAGAACAGGGGTATCAAAGTCCCTCCTCGAGGGCTGCAATCCAGTCGGGTTTTCAGGATTTCCCCAATGAATATGCATGAGATCTATTAGCATACAATGAAAGCAGTGCATGCAAATAGATCTCATACATATTCATTGGGGAAATCCTGAAAACCCGACTGGATTGTGGCCCTTGAGGAGGGACTTTGACACCCCTGCATTAGAGCAATACAAATGGGGGGGGAATGTTCTAATAAAATCCAGAAGATATGGAAGTCTTGTAGTGCCTTTGGTGGAAGGAACATGCAATAAAAGGTTGAGACCATTGTATGACTGATGCTGCTCCTAATATCGTCATCTTGAGTCTCACCTCCAACTCTTTAGCATCAAAGTACTGTAGATATTGCTGTGGTAGAATTTCATTGAAGCCTTCAAAAAAAGCCTGGGTCTGTTCCTCCACACCACGGGAGAGTCGCCATTCTGCGACTAGCCTGGAAGATGGACAAGAAATAAACCTTTACTTTCAACTGCAACGGTTATAAAGGTAGTAATGTACTCAACCTCCTTTCAAAAGCAAGGAAGATTCTGGAAACAAGTCATCCAGTGGTTCCCAAACCTGTCCTGGGGGACCACCAGCCAGTCGGGTTTTCAAGATATCCCTAATGAATATGCATGAGAGAGATTTGCATACCTGTCACATCCATTATATGCAAATCTCTATCATGCATATTCATTAGGGATATCTTGAAAACCCGACTGGCTGGTGGTCCCCCAGGACAGGTTTGGGAACCACTGAATATAATTGTCCTACAGAAAATAATATCTTCTACAGATGAGTGTCTTTATTTGGACATTAGCTGAACTCAGGTCTTCCAATGTGCCTGCATTAGAATTAAACTGCATAATCACTGGGCTGCAGAGTGCACTGAGCTACCCATTTCTGGCTTCCCCCCCCTCAATCGATTCTTTCAGTCTTATTCTTGGATCTCCTTTTCTGCTTCTTATACATTTCCAAATTCTATTATGGCTCTATCCTCCTCTTGAAATTCTAATTAAGTACCAAAAAGGCCACTTGAAGCAGCTGATTCAGAAATGTGGAACACAGGTTAGTTTAAGCAGAGCTCTATTTTTATGCTGTTAGATAACTATATGTAGGCAGAACTTGAGTGCTTAAAATATGCAAGGAGAAGGGGCAAGAGGTAGGGAGATTAGATCACGGGTGGTGGTGAACCTTAACTCTCCTCAGATTAGCAGACACTAGTGGCAAGGAAACAAATTTATCTCCCCCGTTATTCATTCATACAGGCAACTCACACATTTTGCTCCTCTCGTGGTCTGACCTTAGACTCTGCCCTTCCCTCTCTGTTCCCCCTTTTCTCCAATCCCTGCCAAAATACTACATACTAGTAACGTGAATAAGATTGAGCAGTGTAAATCTGGTTATGATCATTCTAAATACTTGGCCCCTTTTGATAACATGGAGACCTGACACTGATTCAGCAAAACAGTTCATTTTTTTTCTCATGCGATCCTTCAATCTGTTAGCAGCAGGCAATACTGTGGATAGAAATTAGGTGAGGGCAAAGTAGGCCCAGCCATAGCTCCTGACCGATATTCCAAACATGGCCTTCCATCCGAGGTAGAGGCTTCTCTTTTTATGAGACTTTTACAGAGAAAGAACTAATACACTTTAGGAAATCTAAAAGGCATTTTCTGATGCTGGTTTTCCATATAACCCAGGGATGAGCAACCAGTTCCCATTAAAAATTAACTTACCCTTAAATAAGTCATATGAAACCAGATGTAATGTAATAATTAGGAAATGATGACTTTGAGGTATTTTTTTAATCTTTACTGTTGAAGTTGTTTTGTATTTATTTGAAGAGAGCTCACTTACCAGCACAGCACAGCACCCCAGTCAGGTTTTCAGGATTTCCCCAATGAATATGCATGAGATCCATGTCATATAATGGGAGCAGTGCAGGCATCTCTCATGCATATTCACTGGGGAAAACTAAGCTGGGTCAGACCAAGGGTCCATCTAGCCCAGTTTTCTGTATCCACAGTAGCTAATCCAGGTCACAAGTACTTGACAGAAACCCAAATAGTAGCAACATTCCGGAATCTCAAAGAATAAGCAACATTCTGGAACCCCAAAGAGTAGCAACATTCCGGAATCTCAAGATTCCAGAACCCCAAAGAGTAGCAACATTCCGGAATCTCAAGATTCCAGAACCCCAAAGAGTAGCAACATTCCCTGCTACTGACCCAGTCTATCAAATTTTCCTCTCCTGACAAGTTCTAGAGCTTAACTATGTTCGAGTGAAAAAATATTTCCTCCTATTTGTTTTTAAAGTATTTCCATGCAATTTCATTGAGTGTCCCCTGGTTTTTGCACTTTTGGAGAGGGTGAAAAATCGATTCACTCTTACCCATTCTACACCACTCAAGATTTTGCAGACCTCAATCAAATTCCCCCTCAGCCATCTTTTTTCCAAGCTAAAGAGCCCCAACCTCTTTAGTCTTTCTTCATACAAGAGGAGTTCCATCCCCTTTATCATTTTTGTCGCTCTTCTTTGAATCTTTTCTAATTCCGCTATATCTTTTTTTGAGATAGTGACCAAAACTTGCACAAGATGAGAGGACACACCACAGAGTGACCTGACTGGGTTGCAGCCCTTGAGGACTGAGGTTCCCCCCTCCCCCCCCCCCCGGTATAGCCAGTATTTTCATTCTTTATTGTAATACATTTCATTGAATTTTTGTAATAAAGTATAGCGGAACATAATGAAACCAGAAGGTCCAAAATATTCAATGACAAGTAATTATAAGCATAACTGTACAATCGTTTGTATGCCTTTATGTAAAAATAAACATATTTTGCTTAGTAAAACATAAAACAGGTAACCAACTGTTGGTAAAAGTTTGCTCAACATGAGATATCCCAAGGATATTCCATTTCCTTCTGGAGCAAGAAATTAAAGCAAAAATAATCTATTGATGTAACGATTTTGAGTACGATTAGCCAATGTTACAAAGGAGGAGGTAAAGGCTGCAGAGTTGCCATCATTCCAACATTCTCTTTTACTGCCTAGGGAATGGAGAAATTAGAAGCCCAGCACAAAGACTTTGCATCATCTCTAATACGGATTAAAACATAATCCTTCTGAACTCATTAGTAGATGCAGAATTCAAAGCTTGCTAGTACTTGCCTAATGTAGTCTTCTTTATTTTCTTCAGTAACCAGAATGTCTCCACCATTAGGTTTCAGCTCATGGCTTTGCACTTCACCCAGAATTTCTTTGTCAACCGAGAAAAACATTTCCAAACCACATTCTTCAATGTTGTTTTCTCTGTAAAGAGGAGGAAAAAACCACATGGCTCTCATAGAATCCAGTACACTGTACACACATGCTGAACAATAATTTGAAAACTCAGAGTTTTAGAAAAAATACTTTTCTTATGTCAACATAAAATACAAACTTGCATTTGGATTCTACTTCCAAAAGACGTGAAAAGGTGGGTAGTGATTATACGCATGTAGCTGATGAAAATATGAGCATACATGGCGATTAAATAAATTTCTACTGTTACTTTAGTTTACTTCTGTTTAACAGTAATAATATTGTTCAAGGTTGTTTCTATGAGTTGGACAGAGCAACCCACCTTTACATAGAAACATGACGGCCGATAAAGGCCAAATGGCCCATCTAGTCTGCCCATTTATAACCAAGTACTCTTCCTATGAAACATTCCAAGTCACATGGCAACTAGAGAATGACACAGGGACAAATTTGTCCCCATCCTGTTTCCGTGAGTTTTGTTGCTGTCCCTGCCCCATTCTTGTAAGCTCTGCCTTAACTGCACAAGCCTCGAATACTTATGATTTTAAAGCATTTGAGGCTTGTGCAGATGAGGACGGAGCTTGCAGGAATGGGGCAGAGACAGGAAAAGAGCCTGACGGGACAGGAAAATGAGTTCCTGCAGGGACGAGGAAAAATTTATCCCCGTGTCATTCTCTAATGACAACTATTGCCAATGATGGCATTCCTAGAGAAGTTGACCTTTGTCTACCATACTGTAAAAATTGCAGAAAAATCAACAATTCAAACTTGTGCACAAGAAGGAAAGGATTTTACAATGCTAACAACTTAGTATTAGTAATGTCTGCAAACATGGCCACGATTATAATCTCTCAGATCACACTGATTTTATTAAACCTATCGACAATCTTCTGCAGTCCAAGCTCATTCAGGATTCAAGAAAGTTACCAGTGGTCAAAGTTTTAAGACTCGGAGGTGTTACAACAGTCTGCAAGATGGTAATTTACTTTCTTCACTGAAAGTACCCCAAGACATATAAGGGCTGATTCTCATCAGGCTGCCAAAAGTGAGGGTGTCATTTAAAACCAATTAAAAGGTGATTTAAAAAAGGGTGCCGCTAAGTAGCATCCCCGACCAGCACCTATCTCCTTGGCAGCTAGCAGCACACAGTGACGCCAAAGCCTGAAAGGGGGTGTGGTTAGGGGCAGTGCCGGACTTCGGCATCACTATGCACCCCTAGCCGTAATTCTGAAATGACCTTGGCCTACATTTGACGCCTTAAGCCGCAATTCTGTCAGTAATTGAGATGTGGCGGGTGCAGATTTTGTGCCTGCCATGGCAGACACTCCTTCCAGAATCAGCCCCATACTCTATGTGTTCCATTAACTAGAGGGTGCAGTACTACCCACTGTGAATAACTCATCACTGACCCCCCCCCCCAATTCTCTACACCAATGAAGTGACAAAAAAGCATCTAGGCTGGTTAACATATTCTACTTTCATAAAACATTCATGTTTAACATACACTCGGGGGTGCAACATATGTATACGATTCGAACTCTGTTAAAATCCATCTTAGGAGATGGACAAATTCACCCTTTGTGGCTCCTGTTCCATTTGTATGCTTTTACTTACCATTTCAGTATCTGGTGAATCTAATTACTCATCATTTTGCACAACTCAAAAATCGCTTATTTACAGTCGTACAATTTAAAAAAATTTTTTTTATTACTTTGCTTTTATGTTGTCTTTTGGTTGTACTTACATTAAGCAAGTCTGATTCTCAGTATTCTGGTAAGATGCAAGCAATATTTCTAATGGCATAAAGTTTCATATTTAATTGATTAGATCAGGTGTAGGCAATTGTGGTTCTCGAGAGCCACAGGCAGGTCAGGTTTTTAGGATATCCACAATGAATATGTACGAGATGGATTTGCATGCACTGCCTCCTTGAGATGCAAATCTATCTCATGCATATTTATTGTGGATATCCTGAAAACCTGACCTGCCTGTGGCTCTCGAGGACCGGAATTGCCTACCCCTGTAGATAAATGGAGCAGTTCTTTCTGCCCCAACTAGGACAAATTTGATTTCTATTAACATATAAAAATTCCACATCTGTAGGAGATTTGTATATATTTTTTCTATTTAAAAAAGTCAGAAGAAACATTTCTTCCTCGAGTAGAACATTATTAAATATGAGTTTTATTGACCAATCCTGAATCACATATAGCAATTACACCATGACAGTCTAAATAATATCATTAACTTACTTTATCCAGATCAAAGAGTTGTAAAACTCTGGATCAACAGATTCTAAATCCTTGAGTCCTACTGGTTTGTTTAGGATGCGCTTATAGAATGGCAAAGAGAAACCAGTATCTATGAATTTCCCATGGAATAATGCCTGGTCAACAACAAGGAACAAGAATGGAGTTAATCCCAAAAATATCAAGGTAACACTATCACATTTACCCAGGCAGAGTTTACACTGCAAAGACTTGGATGCAACCATCTGTATATTTCTTGATTGATTTATTCAGTTTTCTATATCGTTCTCCCAGAGGAGCTCAGAATGGTTCACCTGAATTTATTCAGGTACTCTAGCATTTTTCCTCGTCAGTCCTGGCGGGCTCACAATCTGTCTAATGTACCTGGGGCAATGGGGGGATTAAGTGACTTGCCCAAAGTCAAAAGGAGCAGCGTGGGTTTGAACCTGCAACCTCAGGGTACTGAGGCTGTTAACTTTAACCACTGCACCACACTCTCCCTCTGTGATCAGTCTTAGGAAACCACAATATCACTAATCTATGCTAAAGGAAAGCCTTTTTGCTCACCTGTTCCAGGTGTTTACTGGGACTGATCCAATGACACCAGGACAAACAACTCTCCCAGAATTCAGAACTAAGCTTACAGCTCTGAGCCTGCATCACTCTTCCCAGTTAACTCTTGGGAAAGTAAGTAAACGTGTGCGCAGCAGAGCCGCTAAAGAAAACGGGTGAACTCTGGCAGACCTTCAAGTTCATTGAGCAAAATATAAAGGTTTTCTAGAATAGGAATAGAAATCACGTCCTTATGTGATTATGCTTTTGAAGTGTAATCTGTTATTGGTTTTATTATATTTCTTTAACCAGGTCATTATGGCAGGAATAGGGGAAAATAAATAATCTGCTTCAGACAATTTGAACTTGAGTATATTAAGAGCCACATTTGCTAAGGTTCTATTATCACTTACTAACTGAGATCATAATTCTGTTTTTTTGTTTTAAAACTTACCATTGCAATGAACCTGCCAATAAAGCGGAAGTATTTCAGGTGGTCAGGGTTGATGTATGAGGCTGGATTAATTTGCAAGCAGTAATTATCCTTCCCTGCATATTCAAACAGGCAATACATTGGGTTCAACACTTCATGAGACAACAGAAAGAACCATTCCCTGAAATCGAGAGAGACATGAAAAAATCCATGAGGTCTACATGCATGGACAAACACAATATTAGCACTCACGTGCTCCTTACCAGCAAGGGCACAGACAATTCACAGGCTGTGAAAATGCAGCTAGGAGAGTCTTATGCAAAATCAATACATGATGGCTCCACATTGGTATGCAGTTACAGCAGAAATTTAAACATATGCCATGAGCGCCTAAATGGATTCACTTGTGTGCTTGAATGTTACAGATTCACGTACAAGTGCTGGCAGGGCACTAAGCAGAATTCTGTGAGCTTAGCATGCAACTGCAACGGGACATGACATGGGCATCGCCCACAATTACAAGGACTAAAAGCAGCATTCACACCCATCACAGACATGGCTACTTCTCTAATGGCATTTGGGTGCACAGATTTCATTATAGAATTTGCGCTTGGTGCACTTTGTAGAATTGCCCTGTAAGAGAATTTGTCTCTTAATTTACAAAACAACTTGTAGAGGTTACGTCTTTCTATGCATAGTTGATTGACTGAATATAGTGTGAACAGAAGGGGATTTTTTTGGGGGGAAGGGGTCCAATAGATGGTGGAAGAGACACAGCAAACTGTCTTAATTCCAGCTAGCTGACTCTAGGAGTTCTCTCACCTCCGTGCATTCTCCGTTGCCTCTCTGCGCTCACTTTCCTCAACTTCCTACCCCACCTTGCACTTCAATCCCTCCCCCTTGAACTCTCAGCCTTCCTCCTTTGCATCCACTTCCCCTCCCCCTCCTCCCATCACCATTATCTCGTACCTCCTGTCTCCCTTTTCCACTACTTCATTTGGCTTATTTCTGTTCTGCTCTTCGCTGCGGCCGTGGCTCTACTCTTCCTCTGCCACTGGAAGTCAGGCTCCCAATTGGATTCTCAGTGGCACATTAATAATGGTGCCATTCTGACATCTTTCACTTTTTTTTTTTTTGATGCCGCAGGGGTTGGGTCCTTGTAGCACCTCCCTTCTTCATGTAGTTGGAACGGACCAACTTGTTAAAAAGCTTGATCATTTGGTGTCCACTGGCTCTGGCTGTTAATCATCCACACAGGAAAGCTGGCTTTTCAAGTAGGGATTTCAATATTTGTGTGCTAGCATAAAGAATCTGTGTAACTCTGAAGGGTAAGTGGCTGAATTAGCTCAGTGTGTTTGCTAAACAGTCTTTAGGGATTTTGAAAGTTTCCTTATTTTAGATCCCCCTTTTCCATCTTTTCTTTTATTGCCCTACGTCGCCCCGCTGTCCATTTTTATTTCTTGCTGGTCTACACCTAGCGTCAACTTGGCTGTAAATCAAGCTCCTAATGGAGGTAGTTCACCAAAATATGCTGGCCTACTACAGCAGTAGCGTTTTCCCTCTATTGGTCGATCAAAACCCACATTATACCAGGACACTAAGAGAGACCTGCCCTCAAAAAATGCCTGTTTGAGGAAAGTTAATATCCGGCACACTTTCAAGAACTCTGTGTTGGGGAAAACCATGTGGCACTATCTTATGATACGGTTTTACTTGGAATGAGTATGAGGGCTAAGCGTCAAATTTCTGCTGCTAATAATAAGCTTTTGTTGATCCTTACGGGAGTGGCTGTCCAACAGATAACATATAATTGGAAGAATTGTTCTAGATTAAATTATAGTTTCTGGTGGAACTCAGTATGCCATTTATATAAAATGGTTATTTTGATAAATTTAAGGATGTGTGGGGGCCTTTAATAAGTTATTGTAAGGATTAATGATTATTTGTTTCTTTTCCTTATGGGATATTAATGAAAGAAGGGGGGGGGAGGGTGGGTTAGGATACTTTAATATTAAAAATTGGATATTATTATTATATGTTTAATATTTGGGTTATTGGATGAATTGGGGGGGTGGGGGGATAAAGCTCATTTTAATTATTAATGAAATATTTCAAGTGATGTGATATTTTATTGTTGAAATTTTTGTACACTTGATGTTGAAAATAAAATGAATAAAGATTAAAAATAAAAAGAACTCTGTGTTGGAATCCATCTGTCAAAACAGGCTTTAAATTTCAATAATTTATATTTATTTAATGTATTTATTGATTGCTGCTTCTTCCTTAGGACACAGGATGATGTGTAACATCATAAAAACAAATAGAATACATGAAACAAAAGGACATACAAAAATATCTATATATCCAGATGGAACAAAAGACTGTGGGGTCCTTTTATCAAGCCGCACTAGTGGGATTAGTGCATTGGACATTTCATCACGCGCTAACCCCCATGGCCGGCTAAAAAACTAACGCCTGCTCAATGCAGGCATTAGCGGCTAGCATGGCAGGCGGTTTAACGAGTGGTATTATTCGCGTTAAACCCTTACCGCAGCTTGATAAAAGGACCCCTGTGTGTATATTGTTTTGAAAATATGTGCATAAAATTGTATTTTCCCCTTTAAAAATCTGTCAGCCTGCCAGTGCCACAGGTAAGTCCTCCCCACCCCAATACTTTGTAGGTGGTAAATATGTGGAGGAAAGCAGAGGGGATTTCAAAATTTTGCTGGTTCTACCCCAGTGCCATTTCTTTTTCCCACATGGAAGAATATGCATGTTGAAGACAGATCACTTATTTTCCTCACGGAGGATCTGCAACAATTTTTGAAGGGTTTGATCTAGGGGGCAATCATTAAACATAGAAACATAGAAATAGACGGCAGATAAGGGCCACGGCCCATCTAGTCTGCCCACCCCAATGACCCTCCCCTACCTTTCTCTGTGAATAGATCCCACATGTCTATCCCATTTGGCCTTAAAATCAGGCACGCTGCTGGCCTCAATAACCTGAAGTGGAAGACTATTCCAGCGATCAACCACCCATTCAGTGAAAAAGAATTTCCTGGTGTCCCCGTGCAGTTTCCCGCCCCTGATTTTCCACGGATGCCCCCTTGTTGCTGCGGGACCCTTGAAAAAGAAGATATCTTCTTCCACCTTGATATGGCCCGTGAGATACTTGAATGTCTCGATCATGTCACCCCTCTCTCTGCGTTCCTCGAGTGAGTACAGCTGCAACTTATCCAGCCGTTCCTCGTACGGGAGTTCCTTGAGTCCCAAGACCATCCGGGTGGACATTCTCTGGACCGACTCCAGTCTCAGCACATCCTTACTAAACTAAACTTTGGGTTTATATACCGCACCATCTCCACGGATGCAGAGCTCGGCACGGTTTACAGGAAGTAGGATGAGAGAGGAACTACAGTGGAGAGATTAAGAGTTAGGTGTAAAAGGGTGGGGGAAAGGGGAGAGGCCTAAGAGGGGGGAAATGTTACAGTTTTGAGAATAGCCAGGTTTTTAGGTGTTTATGGAAAAGTTGGAGGGAGCTTGAGGTTCGGAGCGGGGAGGTGAGGTTATTCCAGATCTCAGTGATTCTAAAGGGGAGGGATGAATCAAGTTTGCCTGCATGGGAGATATCTTTTGTGGAAGGGAAGGATAGTTTAAAAATTTGGGACGATCTGGAGGAGGTAGGGGTTGGGGAGTTCCAGGATAGAGGGATTACGGCAGGAAGGATGCCATGTAGGATCTTGTAGGCTAGGCACGCACATTTGAAGTGGATCCTGGGGATTACTGGGAGCCAATGGAGCTTAGACAGGAGTGGCGAGACGTGATCGAATTTGCCTTTCGCGAAAATAAGCTTAGCTGCGGCGTTCTGAATCCGCTGAAGTATGTGGAGGCTTTTCTTGGTTAGGCTGAGGTAGATAGAATTGCAATAGTCCAATCTGGAGAGGATGATGGATTGTACTAGGACTGCAAAGTGTTTTTGGTGAAAATAGGGTCTGACTTTCCTTAGCATGTGAAGGCTAAAGAAGTATTTTTTTACCAAGGATTGGAGATGGTCGTTGAAGGATAGAGAAGAGTCTAAGGTGACACCCAGGACTTTGCTTGAGAACTCGAGCTGTAATGAGGAGCCGGAGGACAATGGGATGGAGGAGCCAAAGGAGTTTTGTTTTGGACTCGTTCAGTTTCATTTGCATTGTGAATGCCCAGGATTGGAGGTTCATTATGCATGAGGATATGTTCGTAGAGAGGTTAGTGAGGTTCGAGTCGGTCTCAAGGAGGACGAGGATGTCATCAGCATAAGTGTAAAGAGTTTCAAGGGGGGATAGTTGGAGTAGTTTCAGGGAGGACATGTAAATGTTAAAGAGGATTGGGGAGAGGGGTGAACCTTGTGGGACACCACAAGTCAGGGTCCAGGGGGAGGATGAGATGCCGCTCATGTTAACCATGTAAGAGCGGGAGCGTAAGAATTTGGAGAACCAATCAAGAACTATGGAGCTAATGCCTATCTCAGAGAGTTGGAAAATTAGAATGTCGTGGTGGACAACGTCAAAAGCTGCGGAGAGGTCGAATTGTAGGATAATACGGTAATGCGGCCTCCAGAATTGCACACAGTATTCCAGATGGGGCCTCACCATGGATCTATACAATGGCATAATGACTTCAGGCTTACGGCTGACGAAACTCCTGCGTATGCAACCTATGATTTGCCTTGCCTTGGATTAAGCTTGCTCCACTTGATTGGCAGTCTTCATGTCTCACTGACGATCACCCTTAAGTCTCGTTCCGCTTCAGTTCTTGTTAGGATCTCGCCATTAAGGATGTAAGTCTTACATGGATTTTGGCTGCCCAGGTGCATGACTTTGCATTTTTTGCCATTGAAGCTGAGTTGCCAGGACCTAGACCAGTGCTCCAGTAGGAGTAGGTCGTGCATCATGTTGTCGGACATTGAATTTATGTCTGTTGTGCTTTTGCCCACTACATGGCTTAGTTTGGCGTCATCGGCGAATGTTATTTTACCTCGCAGCCCTTCTGCCAAGTCTCTTATAAAGATGTTGAATAGGATCGGGCCCAGGACCGAGCCCTGCGGCACTCCACTGATTACCTCCGTCATTTCGGAGGGGGTGCCGTTCACCACTACCTCTGAAGCCTACCTCCAAGCCAGTTCCCAACCCATTTCGTCAATGTGTCGCCCAATCCTATAGAACTCATCTTGCTCAGCAACCTACGGTGTGGTACGCTATCGAATACTTTACTGAAGTCCAGGTATACGATGTCCAGGGACTCCCCAACATCCAGCTTCCTCGTCACCAAAGAAACCCCTTAAAGAACTGCCTAATCAGTAATTTCTAGTTTTGAAATCTTTCAAGCCTGGTTGCTGTTAAGAATATGTAACCAATGTTCCCCTTTACCTTGCCACCCCTCCATAGTCTAAACCTTCTTCTCCAGGAAAGATAATCCACAATCGTCTTCTCAGGTCCTGAGGATTAATACTCATTATCTAAAATAAAGCAAAGGAAAACAGTTTTTCTTTCTTCATGAAAGCCCTTGAAGTGTCACATGTAACATTAACAGGCTCACAACCTAATTTTCAGCCATCCTGAGTGCATAATCTAGGTGTAAGCCTCATTTTCAGCCAAAATTAGGGACCTACATTTTAAGTTGAAAATGTTCCTAAATCTTGGCAGCCAAAATTTGACCAGTTCACCATGGCTGAAAATATGCACCCAAGAACTGTCTCAGTGACAATCGTCATTCTTATGAACACTGGGAATCCCTACTCACTTACCCACAATCTTCCCAAGCTAACTGGGAGCAGAATGTTACCTTAACTCCTACCAGCTAATTTTCCCTGGTTTCCCCCAGGAGCATCATTGTCAGAGGAATAGAGACCATCAAGTATCCTTTCACTTGCTTGTTTGGGAGATTTCAGCAGAGCGTTATGCAGACTGGATGGACCATTCGGGTCTTTATCTGCCGTCATCTACTATGTTACTATGTAGATGCTATCAGCACCCATGCTCAGTTTCTGAAGCCAAGTAAAAAGGAGGAGGGCTGCTATTCTCCATCTAGCATTGCTCTGAAAATTATGGCAGGCTCAAGCGGCATGCTTTAAAAGGTTATGGGCAGGGGAGTTTGCGATTATTGCTTTAATCAAAAGCTTGGGTGGGGTGCTATGATCTGAGCTCTGATTCCTTATCGGTACATATCACCTCTCATTTCTTTCCCAACTTGCATTAGAATACCATCCAATCTTAGTTCATGGCAGAACATTGGGGGTTGGGAGCGTGACAGGCCAGGTACTACTCTAAACCATTCTTCTGTCACCAGCATTTCTGCTGTGTTCCAGGTAGGTCAAACAACTTATCTGCCCTGCAACAGGACGAGCAGGCTAGAGAAGTGCTAGGCCTTATGCACCACCAAACGTGCTCTCTTGCAGTCAGCTAGGATTGGACAGCTTTTTTTAGACCAAGCCAAGGAAACTTGACACAAAAGTGTTGTTAAATATTCAAGGACTTGGGAGCGTTTCTGGCCTCTTACTATGTTGGTAAGATTGTCATTTGTTATACTGCATCACCATATTACAGACCTCAGCGGTTTACATTCTGAATTATATTAAATAATAATAAGGAGAAATTAGGTTCTTACCTGCTAATTTACTTTCTTTTAGCTTCTCCAGACCAGTAGAGGTTAACTTTACGATTGGGTATATATCTAATCATGACCAGCAGGTGGAGACTGAAAACAAAACTTTGGGACAGTATATCCTAGCCCCTCCTCTCTATTTCCCTCAGTCTGCCGAATAGCCAAGCAGAACCAAGAACTGGAAAACAACAGAGAGAAAAAACAATACTCCGAAAGGAGTAACAAATAACATACCCAAAAATGCTGTTGGAAAATGCAGAGGAGAAATTCCCGAAGGAAGAAGGTCCCCACAGCTCGCCAGCTAAGCCAGCCGAGCCACAGCCGCTGTTCTTCAATTCTCCCCGGCCCTAGAAAAATACTAGAACCCGCAGCAAAAACCAAAAACTGCCCGCGCAACAGCCCCAACAACAACAACAACAGACAGGGTGGGGACCTCTACTGGTCTGGAGAAGCTAAAAGAAAGTAAATTAGCAGGTAAGAACCTAATTTCTCCTTCTTTAGCACTCTCCAGACCAGTAGAGGTTAACTTTACGATTGGGACGTACCAAAGCAGTCCCTCTCACGGGCGGGACCCCCGAAGGGCCGATACCAGAACACGCTCACCGAACACCGCGTCCCGACGCGCCTGAACATCTACCCGATAATGCCGAACAAATGAATGCAAGGAGGACCAAACCGCAGCCTTACAAATATCCACCGGAGGCACGAGCGACGACTCAGCCCAAGAAGCCGCCTGACCCCTAGTGGAATGAGCCTTGAGAAACTCCGGAACCGGCTTCTGACTCAGAAGATAAGCGGAAGCAATCATCTCCTTGATCCAACGCGCAATAGTAGCCTTAGAAGCGCCAGCCCCCCGACGAGGACCCGCCAGAAGCACAAAGAGATGATCGGAGCTCCGAAAATCCCGGGTCCGCTGCACATAAGCATGGAGGACCCGACCGACATCCAACTTGCGCAGCTGTCGTTGCTCAGAAGAACCCTCCCGACTACCCAAGACCGGGAGGACCACCGATTGATTGACATGAAAAGGAGAAACTACCTTCGGCAGAAAGGAAGGAACAGGCCGCAAAACAACCCGCTCCTTCGAAAACTCCAGGAAGGGAGCCCTACAAGAGAAAGCCTGTAGCTCAGACACCCGTCTAGCGGAAGTAATGGCCACCAAAAAGACCGACTTCAGCGTAAGGTCCTTCAACGAACAGCCATCCAACGGCTCGAAAGGAGGGCGCACTAGAACAGAGAGAACCAGATTGAGATCCCAAGAGGGAATCGAGGGCCTTATGGGAGGCCTGATCAACTTGGCCGCCCTAAGAAAGCGAATCACATCAGGAATGGCTGACAAACGCTGACCTGTCACCAGCCCCCGAAAAGCCGACAGGGCCGCCAGATGAACCCGAAGAGAAGACCAGGCCAGGCCCCTATCCAGGCCATCCTGCAAAAACTCTAGAATGTTAGGCAGAGAAGCGCGAAAGGAGACCACTCCCCGCGCTCGGCACCATTCCTCAAAAAGACGCCAAACCCGTACATAAGCCCGAGAGGTAGAAAGCCTCCGGGACCCCAAAAGTGTAGAGATCACCTTGTCGGAATATCCCTTCTTACTCAGGCGGCCCCTTTCAAGAGCCAAGCCGTAAGACAAAAGGGAGACGGGTCGAACATGGGAATGGGACCCTGCGTCAGAAGATCGCACTCGAGAGGCAGAGGAAGAGGATCCGCCACCAGATGCCTCACCAGATCCGCATACCACGGACGACGAGGCCAATCCGGAGCCACCAAGACCACCAGCCCCGGATGGCGAACAATGCGAAGCAGTACTCTGCCCACTAATGGCCAAGGAGGGAACACATACAACAGCCCCTCCGTTGGCCACGGTTGGACCAGAGCATCCAGACCCTCGGCCAGACCGTCCCTGCGACGACTGAAGAAGCGGGGTACTTTGGCGTTGCCACTTGTAGCCATCAGATCCATCAGGGGCTGCCCCCAAGCACGCACTAGCAACTGAAACGCCTCGGCGCCGAGACACCACTCTCCCGGATCCAAGAAGTGACGACTGAGGAAGTCCGCCTGAACGTTTTCTACCCCGGCAATGTGAGAGGCCGAGAGGTCCAGAAGATGCGACTCCGCCCAAACCATGAGCCGAGCCGCCTCCTGCGCCACCAGAGTGCTCTTGGTGCCCCCCTGACGATTGACATAAGCCACCGCCGTGGCATTGTCCGACAGGACTCTGACCGACTTGCCCAACAAAAGGGAGTGGAAAGCCAACAGCGCCAGCCGGACCGCCCTGGTCTCCAACACGTTGATCGACCAGGAGGCCTCCTCCGTGGACCAGGTTCCCTGAGCTGAGTGACCCAGACACTGGGCCCCCCAACCCAGGAGACTCGCATCCGTAAGGAGCACCGTCCACTGCGGAAGATCCAGACCCACCCCCTGAACTAGGTGAGGGGTCCGGAGCCACCAACGCAGACTGCAGCGCGCCAAGCCTCGCAGGGGAACCGGAACATCCATCCCGTGCCTCTGGGGAGACCACCTCCGGAGCAGAGCATACTGGAGAGGACGCATGTGGGCCCGCGCCCACCTCACCACGTCCAGGGACGCCGCCATCGACCCCAGGACCTGGAGGAAATCTCGCGCCCGAGGACACCGGGACGCCAAAAGCAGGCGAATCTGAGACTGCAATTTGCTCACCCGGGCCTCTGGGAGGAAGACCTTCCCCAAGGAGGTGTCGAACAGCACCCCGAGGTACTCCAGACGCTGAGCCGGAACCAACCGACTCTTGGAAAGGTTGACCACCCAGCCCAGCGACCGGAGAAACTCCACCACCCGAGCCGTAACCCGGGAGCTTTCCTGCAACGACTTGGCCCGAATTAACCAGTCGTCCAGGTAGGGGTGTACCAGGATGCCCTCCGACCGCAAGGCTGCCGCGACGACCACCATCACCTTGGTGAACGTCCGGGGAGCCGTGGCCAGCCCAAAGGGAAGCGCACAGAACTGATAGTGCCGACCCAAGATCGCAAAGCGCAGGAAACGCTGATGAGAGGTCCGAATAGGAACATGCAAGTAGGCCTCCGTCAGATCGAGAGAAGTGAGAAACTCCCCCGGCTGAACCGCCAGAATGACCGACCGCAGCGTTTCCATACGGAAAGAGGGAACCTTGAGAGCCCTGTTGACCCCTTTCAAATCGAGGATGGGCCGAAAAGTCCCCTCCTTCTTGGGCACCACAAAGTAAATGGAGTACCTGCCCGTGCCCCACTCCGGGGGGGGCACTGGAACTACTGCCCTGAGATCTAGCAAGCGCTGAAGGGTCTGGCGAAACGCCAGCGTCTTCCCAGGAGTCTGACACGGAGAAGCGAGGAAAAAATCCGGCAGAGAGCGGGCGAACTCCAGGGCATAACCGTCCCGCACCACCTCCAGGACCCACTGATCGGACGTGATCTCGGCCCATTTGGGAAAAAAGTCGCGCAGCCGGGCCCCCACCGGAACCAAGGGGGGCGCCGGCAAGGCGTCATTGTGCAGGACGGGAAGCGGGGGAACAGGCGGAGGGATTCCCTGCCCCCCGACGGGCCCCCCGAAAGGGCTGCATGCGCTGGAAGAACCGACCCCGGGAAAACCCCGGAGACTGGAAAGAAGCAGCCCCACGCCCAGGGCGATACTTGCGAAATTCCCGCAAACGCCCCCGGGCCGCACCACCCCGAGACGCCGGGCGGGCACGGTCCTCCGGCAAACGGGGAACTTTCGAGTCCGACAGAGTCTGAATCAACTTATCCAAGTCCTCTCCAAATAAAAATGACCCCCGAAAGGGAAATTTAGTAAGCTTAGCTTTGGACGCAGCATCCGCCGCCCAAGCGCGCAGCCACAACACACGCCTTGCGGCCACGCCAAAAGCCATGGACTTAGCCGAGATCCGCACCAAGTCATACAGAGCATCCGAGAGGAATGAGGCAGCCATCTCAATCTTCGCTACCTCCTGATCCACCAGAGACCAGTCGTCAGACTCTCGATCCAAGACCCGCTCCGCCCACCGAAACACGGCGCGAGCGACCAGTCCCCCACAAATAGCCGCCTGGACCCCAAAGGCAGAGACTTGAAAATTTTGCTTAAGGATGGTCTCCAATTTGCGCTCCTCAGAGTCCCGCAAGGCAGAACCGCCCTCAACAGGCACGGTATGCCGCTTGGAAATAGCCGAGACCACCGCATCCACGACTGGCGAAGCTAACGTAGCCCGATCCCCTTCAGGAATGGGATACAGGCGAGCCATGCTGCGCGCCAGCCGAAACGGCGTCTCCGGCGTTTTCCACTGCTCAAGAATAATATCCCTAATATCCTGATGCATAGGAAAAGAGCGGGAAACGGAACGGATCCCTCGTAACAGAGGGTCCCCCACACGCGGAGTCTCCGGCGGCGCGTCCTCAAAACGCAAAGCCGAAGAAACCTGTTGAATAAGGTCAGGCAGCTCATCTCTCTGAAAAAGGCGCACCACGGACGCCTCGTCACTGGAGAACGGGAAACCCGACAACCCGCCGCCAGCTTCCGTCCCCTCCAGAGGGTCCTGGAATTCCTCAGAAGGGTCCAGGTCCTCCTCCAGACCGACACGTTCCTCCGACCACAAATCCTCGTCCCACGACACCCGCGGACGCTTGGACAAGAGAGGCGGCGGAGGGGACGTCACGTCAGACGAGAGAGGCAAAGCCGCAGGGAGCGCGGAGGCAACCCCACCCCCCGAGACCCCCTGGGCGCAACCGGGACCCCCAGCCGCCTGAAAATAGGCTTTGCATAATGAAAAGAAAAAATCAGGGGAAAAACCCCCCGAGGGTCCCAAGGGACTCCCTGCCACAGCAGGGGACCCAGCAGAAACCTGCCCCTGCTTAGCCAAAACAGGGGGAAGGTCACCTGAGGTGGAAGACAAAATGGAGGGGCCAGACAGAGAAGATGGCGTCTTTCCCGCCAAAACAGCTCCCTCCATAGCCTGCAGCGGCTGAGAGACCTGAATAGTCTCAGCCGCTAAAACAGGCAAGCCGGCATCAGCTGTCAAAATATCAGCTGAGAGGGAATCCTCTAAAACCCGACCGTCGGCGGCTCGGGGAATCCCTCCGTGGGCGGACGGAGAAGACCGGGCTTCTCCACCGTTCCCTGCCGACTCGCGAGGCACCATCGGCGGGGAGCTCTGGGCGCCTGCAGCCGCTGCCGACGGAGCTCCTCCACCGCACCGGCCTGAACACCGCTTGCACAGGCCGGCCGCGAGTGCCTCGCGTCTGGAGCACAATGAGCACTTTTTCCCTTTAGAAGTGCTCATTGCTCCATACGCGACCTAGCTGTAAAAAAAAGTGCCGGTTAGTTGAAAAAATACAGTAAAATACAGTTTTCTTAAAGGGATACAACCCTCCAGACCAGCACTACCTCAGGATTTTTTTTTTTTTTTTTTTTTTTACAGAACAGACTCCACAGGCTCTCGAAGCAATATGCCTTGCTTGATTTAGGGGGCAAGGCTTACTGCTGAGGCTCCTCTAAAAAAATATGGGGAGGTGGAGGAAGTGGGGGGAGGGACCCCGCTCGTGACCCGCCGGGTTTGACACCCCCGAGGTCGGACGAACCCCCAAACAGAGTCCGTCCAAGCTCCGTCCGGCTAAAAACGGGGACAATAAACCTCTAAACAAATTCCAACAGCCCTACCAAGGGAGATGGGTACAGATCACTCAACACCTGCTGGAGACTGAAAGAAGACTGAGGGAAATAGAGAGGAGGGGCTAGGATATACTGTCCCAAAGTTTTGTTTTCAGTCTCCACCTGCTGGTCATGATTAGATATATACCCAATCGTAAAGTTAACCTCTACTGGTCTGGAGAGTGCTAAAGAATGAGAACTTTGTACAAATAAGAGAAAAAAGAGCAGACAATTTTGAGTTCAAATTGAAAGAAAGAAGAGAATAAGAGCAGAAAGAGAATCAGCATAGGGAAAAATAAATAGATAAATAAAATAGTAATAAGATTTTCTCATAAACTGGACAGATCAATCAAATAATAACAAAGACAAGTATAATAAAAAGAAAGAAAAATAATGATTATAAAAATAATAAGATGACAACCAAGGCCTTGAAAATTTCACTACACTTTTGTGTCCATTACCTTGGCTTCCTCTAGAGATAGAAATAAGAGCTGAGGGGAAGGAAGGGCCTGTCCACATAGTTTTTTAGACCAAACAGGACCACTGGGTTGGAGGGGACGTGCGTTTGGAGGGTGCTGGAGACCCACTCATATAGGCATATACTGTATGTTGCCTTTATAAATTGGGGCAACGTAAGGGCTGGTGTCCCTTTTTATGCTGAGGAACCTGTTGTAAAACTGACCCCTTTGGGATCTCCAAAGGCTAATCATGGCAAAAACAAGAGCACTGGAAATTCCAGTCCTGACCTTCAAACAGAAAACTTATTGAGCAAGTGCATTTTAAATACCTGCTGAAATGAGTCCTCAAACAAGTTCTTTCTTGTCACTGTAATCTTTATGTGTTGTGGCAATGCGAGTTGCTGAAACAGATGCAAGTGTTATGATACATAATAAATAAATGGAATAAAGTTTATTCAGTTCTTACCCTCCGTAAACATCAGAAAAATTGTATTACTTTGATCCAACTTTAAAGGTAACCAAATGAAGCGCTTTATCACCTCTTATCTGCAGACCTGAAGTGATTTAGAAGCACAAGTACGATCATCATCCTTTCTCCTTCTCTCCCATCTCCATTCCACCCAACTAACCAGTTCACCGCTCTTATCCCTCCGATCCAACTGTACCTCCGCCCTCAATTTCAGCTCCCATTACATCGTCCTACTTTTTTACCATATGTCACAATTATAACAGGGATTTGTGGTATTTCTTATAATGCAGAAGATATACTGTTTTATCTATGAGATTTTATGAATAAGTAGGAATATGGTCAGCAATGTTGGCAGCAGAAGCTTTTATTAGATACAGTGTTCTTCCCAGGGTCTTTTAGCCGGGCGCACCGCCCAGCTAATTTAGATGACCGCCCGGCGAATCCTTCTGCTACCGCCGATGCTCCTTCCCGGGCTGACTCTCTGCCGAAAATTTTGTGTGACGCTTGCCTTTTTTTTTTTTGCCAGCATGCTTTTACTTGCTTCGGGCCTTCCTCGTTGGCGGGTCCTGCCTTTGCAGAAGCACTCTCCAAGAGGTGGGCTTTTAACTGGGCCTTGAACACAACCAGAGACGGATCCCACTGTAGGGATTCGGGCAGCTTATTCCTAGCATACAGCGCAATACAGCGCAGCAAGGCAGAAAGGACAGAGCCTGGAGTTGGCAGTTGAAGAGAAGGGCACAACCTACCTGTATCTGCCCGTATCACCTTAAACGTACTCAAAGGTGACTGGCCAAATAGCTCCGTGGTGCTCCTTCAAGTTACTAAACAAAAGTCCCTCCTGTACAGCAAATGAGGGATGGGAATGTTGAAGGCAAGTTTACATCTCCATCACTTCTTCCTTGCTTAATATACACCAAGTCCACTTCCCAAAATTAGATTAAAGCAGAGTTTTATTTACCTGACACCAAAACTTGAAATACTGGACTTTTGCCTTGAAATCTCGCACATAGGCTATCTGGGGTCCATTATCTCTGAAAATAAGATGAAAACAGAAGTCTGCTGAAAATTATACTATAAGTCTTGAAAGCAAAGATAATATCTCAAAAACGTGATGGGACTATGTAGTGCAGTAATGTTTGGGGGGGGGGGTTAAGTTCACATTAGGTATCACTGTGGTTGCCTTACTTATATCAATAAGTTTTGGGTGGGGGGGAGATTTGTTGCACTGCACAACCCACACATACAAATGTACCTTATTCATATTCACTCTGGATATCCTGAAAACCTAACAGGAGAGGTTTGGAATGCCATGTTTTAAAACGCATGTCATTTGTACTAATTTGCTTTAAATTATAGCTGTAGGTTGTGTTCTTTTGGTTATTTCCTGTCTGGTCCCCCATTTTTTTCTCTCTCTTTTGCTATGGCCTTTGGGATGTGGGACTGGACATGTGTTTGGAACAAGTTGGAAATTGTTGATGCCATGACTCCACCTTTTTGCTTCCGCTGTTCTTCTTGTTCTTTTATCAGCAATCATAATGGAAGGGGGAGGGGTTTGGGATGGGACTCTTTCTGTATTATATTGACCACCACCACTGTTTGTTGAGTATATCTTCCGTTATTGTTCAATAAAAAATTATTTGCACTTATTTTAGCTGTAGTTAACTCATCTGAAGGAGTCCAATGTGAAGGGATTTTGGGTCTTTTTGTGTTATTTTTTTATTGGTTCTATTTCCAAGTGAATGTCACATTGCATAAAGTTGTAACTGAAAGAGATACGTACTTCACAGCTAAAACTGCTCATCGATAATTAAACATGTGTGTTGTGCATTTTACTTTGCTTTCCATATAGCGCTGATATTTATCCCGTATTCTATTTTTATCGTAATTGTTATTTATAGAAAAATCCTTTTGCACTATGAACTGGATTCTCATGGAATACACATAATATATAAAATTGTTTCCTGGACCTGTCCACCTTTATATCCCCTGATTTTGGTATGGGAATTTTTCCCCCTTGATCACAATACATTAGTAATATCTCAAAAAACTCGTATAAGTTTGTCAGGTGTATAAAATGGAAAGAGCGTTGGCAGTCCAAAAAGGTTACTATAATAAATTTAAGGATGTGTGGGGACAATTATTAAATTATTATAATGAATAATTTACACTTTTCCCAATTTTAATACACATGTGGATTTGGGGTGGGGGGGGGGTTCCACTAATAATATATATATGAATGACATAAGATATTATTTTCATGTGGTATATTTTAGTTGTATATGAATTTGGGAGGGGGTGGGGGTTAAATCTTCTTGTTGTATGATATTGTAGATTTTCAAGTGATGTACTATAATTGTTTGATATTTACTGTACACTTGATGTAAATTATAAAATGAATAAAGAATTTAAAAAAAAAACAACAACAACTCATATAATTTCTGGATTCTTTATAGATTATATTTTAATAGTTTTCCTTTTCTGGGTGGTTCCTAGCTGGTTGCCAGGATTGTCTTTTAAAGGCAAATGGGGACAGTTTTGATGACTTCCAAGGCAGAACATCTAAAGAAACAGCAACAGGGAATATAGAAGAGATACTTACAATGCAGATTTTCCAGTGCGAGGATCGATGTACGTGGTAGTTCTTCTATTGTGATCCACAAAGTATGGAATCCCATCAACGGTAAATCTCATCTCCCAGCCTTCTGGTAGAGGTTTTTCATTCAACTGACTAGAAAACAAGGTAACTAGTTCATATACATAGACCATATCCGATCCTGACTATGCTGAACCGGAGTAACTTTTTAGAAACATGAGAGAACTATAAAGCAATAAACAGGAAATGTTGCAATACCAAAGCATGACTCTTAGTACAGGTTCAAGATCCTTTAGCTGAAACACTGAAAAGCACTGAAAAACAAAATCTGAAGCTTCGTTTATGTTTGAAGGTATCACTTAAGTCCCCTAGTTTGGAACATGTTTGTGTTTGAAGTGTTTAATGGTGGCAATTTTAATGTCTTATAGTCCGTCTTTTGCTGACTTACCATTCCGAAAACCAAAATATGCTTGTTCCCAAGGATTTTGAATACCTGTACTTGGTAGCTGCATTTTCCCCCGATTTTTTTTTTTTAGTTCCGATACCAAGTCCATCCTCTTCACAGAACGGAAACAGTGGTTCAAGACACTATTAAGCTAGAACTCACTAGCAACCTACAGCTACTAGTCCCAAAACATGATCATATTGGACAGTGCCACGCAAATCAAAATTTCAGTTTTCTTCTTTTACAAAAGAAACTTTTAAAAACAATTACAGTTCCTAACAATATACAAAAATATAAGAGCGCTGAAATTTACCCTTGACTCCTGGGATCCTCCCACTGCGTGGCCCGTGTGTTGTGATTGACAAAGTAGACTCGGCCATTGCTGTCTGTTCTCTTCTCTATCAAAAGGGCAAGAAAAGACATTGTTAGTCAAATGACAAATTATAAGTCATAAAATACACATCTATTATGCACACCATAGATTCTGATTTTCATAATTTAGCTTACTACAAACTTCAAAATTAATTCCAATTACAAAACAGGAAATGAAAACATTTCCACTTTTAAAAAGACAAGCAAAACAATTTATGCCATTATGCTGTTACTCAGTAATTTTTCAGGTTTTTTCCTTTATTTAAAAAACAATACAGATTTATCATTTACTTCGCTTTGCCTTTTTTTGTGTGGAAACTTTCTTATCTGTCCCTTTTTTTAAAATATAAATTTGTACTTTCTAGTCAAAGAAATCATGGACAATTAAGTCAATTAATAACATTTACCATCAGATGGAAGGCTTCAATAGGAAATTAGACATTTAAGACCAAGAAGGATTTCAAGTTCTATGAATAAATTTATTTATTTAAAAGATTTATATACCACCTTTAAGCAAAGCGGTTTCCATAAAAATGAACATACATAATTGTAAACATAAGACAGAATTACAATTCTAAAATCAAAGCTAAATTACAAAAAAAAAAAAAAAGATACCATTCTCACCCGACAAACAAACAATATCCAGCCTAAAGTATCCTCCAAGCAATCAATAATAAAGGCATTTAAAGATCCACTTATTGACGCAAACAAAGAGCCAAGACAGAAGTTACCATTTTCCAGGAAACATATTATCATGTAGGCTGGTACGGCTCTACAAACAGGCATCCACAAATCGCTTTTTAAAACTAAAGCGATCCGTGCTTAATCTTAGAGGTCCCGACAGCTTTCTTAGTATATCTTATTTCATTGTTGATAAAATGTGAGCCCTGATTAAAACAGCCTGCCACAGCCTTTATTCCTTTCACACATTCCAGATGTTGAAGAAAAATGGCGCCTCAGTCGTACAACAGAGACGCCGACACTAAATGGACATTGTCCCCTGAGGAAGGCAACGTTGTCGCCAAAACTGGGTCCTAATTGGGATTTTGTTGATTTTTTATCATTTTCTTTCAATAAAAAGACTTGAGTTCCCACGCTGCTTGTGACATCTCCAGTGTCCCTTCTTGCTGCTTTTTCCTTCTTTTTTTGGTTCTTTGGTATAAATGTCTGTGCTTGCACCCTTACGCTAGTATTTCATGAAGAAAGTATGTACCTTGTTTTTATAAAAAGCAGTCTTAATATAGGCAACCTTCATAAAATGATCTCCAGATTGAAATAAAATACTTTTTACTATGCAGACTTCTCTAAATTTTTCAAAGTGAAAATATATGCTTACTTTTGCTTGGAAAATTACCTACAGAAAACTAGGGGTATATATTTGCTATTTGGAACATATACTCCCCTTGATCATACAATATCTCACTGCCCAGAAGGCTGTTGACAAGAGTTCCCCCACCACCACTTGGACCCTCTTCCTGTGACTTAGCTGGAGGTGATCCTTGGGGTCTAGTGGGCTGGGGCAAAAGTTGTTCCACATTGAATTCAAAAGAGCACCTGTGACCCCTAGTAGTAGTCTTAAGACAGTATCACTAGGCATTAGCCTTGCATAAACAGTAAGAACCCCAGGCCACCGGGCATCACCTCCAGGGAAGTCTTGGCTCTTTCATGTAAAAAGGAGTATGGAATGGGTGTGTGATGGGAGGGAGAACATCAGAAAGTATGGGGGGGGAGAGAGGGAGAGATGACAAGCGCAGGGTCAGGCCACAACCCAGTGCTGGCACCCACATAGCTAAGCAATCAAATGATTGGATTCCCTTTTGTGCCACTTAGCTATTCAGGTGCCAACACCCATAGCTGAATAAGTGATAGCTCGATCCAAATTTGCCCTTGGAATGCCATGGAACTGCCAAAATTATAGCAGGGAGGTTCGTGATGAATAGTAAGTAGTACTGCCTGGTTAAGTGCCACTGGCAACTGATGGCCAGCTTGCTCTGAGGGTAGGAGCCATTTCAGCCTGCTTCAACCACTCTGAACTATTGGCTCCTAAGTAAAGTCTACTGCTCCAACGTTTGTCAGAAGATGGATTTTCATATGACTATTACAGTTTCTGCAATTTGTTTTATTTTAAAACTTCTTCTTTATTTTAAAACTTATTTTAAGACTGCTTTCCCAGGTAAAATACATCTAAATGGACTTTGTTTGCTGAATGTAACTTACCCCAACCAAGTGGCAATGGACCGAGTGGGTCAAATTCTTTGCTCTGTGCTGAGAAGTCTTGATTCTAAAGAACATAAAAATTGAGATGCAAGTCTAAACCACCATATTTGGAAGTAACGGTTTAAGGATAAAAAGCACAAAACAAACAACTCAAAGAGCCAAGAGTACCTTACCATCTGATTACGCACTCGTACCCAGTTGAAAGCTTAGGAAGGATTAGGATGAACTAGCTAAATTTGACAGTAACCAGATGAACAATCTTAGTTCATGGCATTGTTGTTAATACATTATGGCAGTCCCGTGAGAACTCGTGGCAGCCAATCAGCTAGCGGCTCTGCACAGGCAGGAGAGAAGGTCAGTCGCTCCTGCCGCGGTTCACTGCTGGACCACTAGGGATTCTAAATGTACACGGGGGAGGCATGAGGGAGGTAAAAATTCTTAGAATCAGCTGGGACAGGAGACGAGAGAGATCCCTCCTGTCCTGGCTCACCGCTAGGCCACCAGGACGGCAGGCCCAGTGGAGGACTGCAAGGCATTGGGAGGAGGGGGAACAAGGGACAGAATCTGGCAGGGAAGGAGGGGGTGGGTGGGTGCAGAGACTGGAAGGGCAGAGCAAGGCAAGGCACCGCACTCGAATATTAACCTCCCAGTTTATATTCAAGTCAACCTTTTTCCCTCCTTTTTTGGGGGGAAAAAGGTTACCTTTGTTTATATTCGGGTCGGTTTATATTTGAGTATATACGGTATTTCTTTGTGCTTTTGTAGTTCCATTTGTTTGTCATATTGTTTTTTTTTAAAAAAAATCTTTCCATCATGCTCCTGCTTCTCTTGCCCACATTAATTTTGGATAGAGGTTTATACAACCAAAATTAATCTGTGTAAGTGCTAGAAATATTACTTTTAAAGTATACATGCAGTTGGCAGTGGATGTCAACCTCATCAATACTGTTATATTACTGCCAACTGATTAATTTCATTATATACTTCACAATCTTAAATGAGTCTCAAGAGCTGCTAGTTTGTGTGGCTTCGTAGTAATATGAAGTCAATCCCTCTGGATCTCTGCAAAATTGACTCACTCATGTTACTCAGGAAACAGCTAAAGCCATACTTGTTTCAAAAACTATGATCGTTTGCTCATTCGGCACACGAGGATCTTAACATTATTTGGCTGTTATTTGTTTGTGAATATTAACTATGTATGTTTTCTTATTGTATTCTGCCTTTAACTGTGGAATGAGCAGAATATACATTTTTTAAAATAACAAAATTAAGAGATTTTGAGATTTTGAAAAATTTTGCATACTCGTGTTTCCAATCTTTGGAGGACCTGTTGCTACCCTCATCCTAAAATGTTGTTCCACTTGTCCAATGTTGTACATCCAGTTCCAAAGGGCCTATGCAGATTTTTGCAAAGAACATTGTTATTTGGTAAAAAGTTGATATTGTTACATTGGTTGGATTGTGTCCCTCTTTCTCTGACCCAGTGGCGAATCTCGATGATCCAGCAGTTGAAGATAGAACGAATGGAAGTGACCGATATGGATTCAATTAAAGGACGTCAACTCCAATCTATATGGGAGCCATTTTGGACAATGTATGCTCGTAGCAATATGTTAAATGTTTAAGTACTGTACACATGGATAGAGAATGATGTGGGGACTAAATTTTCCCAGTCGAAACTCAATCTCCCCATCCCATCTCTGAAAGTTTTATCACTGTCTCTGTCCCATTCCTGTAAGCTCCGCCTTAATCGCACAAGCCTCAAACACTTATGATTTTAAAGTGTTTGAGGCTTGTGCAGATGAGGACGGAGCTTGCAGGAATGGGGCAGGGACAGGAAAAGAACTCGCCAGGATGGGAAAATGAGCTCCCGCGGGGACAGGGAAAAATTTGTCCCCGTGTCACTCTCAACTTGGGTTCCTGAGGATGTCTTTTTTTTTTTTGAAGGTGTGATGGGATGGGTGCATATCACCAATAATGTTCTAGTCAAACATGCACTATTTGGAATGTACCTTTGCATTGTATATTTATTGTTTCTTTTTTTGCTTTGACCAATAAAGATAGCTGAGATAAAATAACAAAATAAAAATAATATCACTGGGAGACTCTTAGGGCTTCTTTCACAAAGCTGCGGTAAATGCACTAAAGTTCATTGAATAATTTCACCAGCCTCAAAGAAAACTGGTCATGAAGCCATGATAGTACATCAAGCTACAGGCATTTTGTAAAGATCATGGGTTGCAAACTGATTACCTAGAGACTTAAGAACATAAAAGCAGCCATGCTGGGACATTCCAGAGTTGAAATTGTGACATCATAATACCTCATTCCACCAATAACTAAGAGAAAACCTCATCAGTGATGTCACAATGGCTTGATTGTCCTATACTTGGCTCACATAAGAACATAAGAGCTGCCATGCTGGGACAAACCAACGGTCCATCAAGCCCAGGATCCAGTTTCCAGCAGTGGCCAACCCAGGTCCCAAGTTCCCAGCTAGATCCCAAGTAGGAAAACAGATTTCATGCTGCTTATCCTAGGAATGAGCAGTGGATTTCCCCAAGTCCATCTGAATAATGGCCTATGGACTTCTCTTTTAGAAAATTATCCAAACCATTTTTATACCCCGCTAAGCTAACTGATTTCACCACATTCTCTGCCAACGAATTTCAGAGTTTAATGACACATGTAAACATAAGGACTAGGCCAATGGCACAGCACTCCGGCTACATGAAAGCACTGTGAACATTTTCAGAACTGGCGAGCTGGCTGTGCCGAGCACATGAAAAGACCACAGCTAACCTGAAAGCTTTGGAAATGACTGCGATGCCAGAATACTAGAAGAGCCAAAGAACAGCATGATAGATGGAAGACATTTGAAAGCATGGCATGACTGCTAGGGTGCACAACAATATATCATTCACCAACGAAAGTGACATGTGCAGTGGACACTGCAGTTCTTACCCCAAAGATGAACCTCTGGTTAAACTGCTGCATCGCTCCTTGAAGCTGGTTACGTTGTAGCTGCCACTGTTCATAATTTCTCACAGATTCCAACGTTGGTCGCTGCCATGTTGTTGTTCGAGTGATGTGATCGACGTAGTATATTCGGCCCATGTTGTCAACTCGACGTTCCCAGCTAAACAGGGCAAGATAGACATTTTATACTGTTTGGGTCAAGCACCAACTGCTCTCTCAGCTAGCTCTGCAACCCCACCAAGCTTCCAAGTTTATGATTTCTTTGATATACCGGCTATCAAAAAAGAATCTAGATCAGTGGTTCCCAACCCTGTCCTGGAGGACCACCAGGCCAGTCGGGTTTTTGAGGTAGCCCTAATGAATATGTATGAGAGAGATTTGCATAGAATGGAGGTGACAGGCATGTAAATCTGCCCCATGCATATTCAGTAGGGCTGTCCTAAAAACCTGACTGGCCTGGTGGTCCTCCAGGACAGGGTTGGGAAATACTGATCTAGATGGTTTACAATCATTAAAAAGCATTTAAAGAAAAATACAGTACAAACAATTAAAATTTATAAAATGGAGGGGAATACAAGACCATGAGGGACTAACATGATGAGAAGGAAGGAACAAGAGGTGGTAAAGAAATACATGGAGATAAAAAAAAATTAAAATATTGGAGGGGGAGGGGGGAGACAATAGGGGGGGTTTCGCTTTGAGAAAAGCGTTTGGTGAAGAGAGTCTGAACTGAGTCTTAACCAAAGAAGGAAAGAGAGCTTTAGTATTAAGAATTGTATGCATCCTTAAAGAGGTAAGTTTTCAGTTTTGCTACCGTCCCTTATCCCGAAGACACCCCCCAATCATTTGATCTCTGTCATCACATTGCGGAAATTAGTTTCTTCAAAATGACATCTGTCAGGTTATTAAATTAGCTTAAGCTCATGGTCACAACTTTGCTGGACTGGTAAATTTTGCTTTAAATACAAGGATTCAGAGACTTTTCACAAAACTGTTCAAGAAGAGATATAACAAGCATAACATATAATAACTAGTCTTTAAGCCCGTTACATTAACGGGTGCTATAAACAATTTGGGATCAAATAAATTGTTTATTGGAAAACCATGTAGCGTTATCTTATGATACTGTGATATCTGGAATGTCTATGAGGAAAAAGAGTCAGATATCAGCATGTAACAACAAACTTTTAATGATTTTGACTGGAGTTGCCATCCAACATATTACTAATAACTGGAAAGATCATAGTAGGCTTAATTTTAATTTTTGGTGGAATTCAGTATGTCATATATATATAGAATGGAAAGATCAATAGCGGTACAGAATGGAAATTATAAAAATGTTATTAAAATATGGGAGCCATTAACATCTTTCTGTCATGATTAGATGCCATTTTTCTATTAATTATACACCATTTAGTATTGGGTGGGGGGAGGGTTACAAATATATGATCTTATAATGAATAGAGGGATTTGAGGGAGGGTGGGGTGAGGGTTACATTTCTACTTATAAGTTATAATGATAAGATGTTCAAGTGCTCAGACTAATTGTGTTTATTATGAATATTTGTACACTTGATGAAAGTTTTAAAATGAATAAAGAATTAAAAAACAAAACAAAACAAAAACATTAACGGGTGCTAGAATGGATGTGTCCGCTGTCTGTCCCCCCCCCCCCGAGCAAAGCTGTCTGCCCCAAGCACACACCTCCCCCCAAAGCAGCCCCCTTTCCCTCTCCCTAACTGTTTCTCCATGGCCCTCTTCTGTCTTTCCCCCCAGAGCAAAGCTGACTGTCCCCAGCACACCTCTCCCCCAAAGCAGCCCCCTTTTCCTCTCCCTATCTCTCCATGGCCCTTTCTGTCTCCCCCTAGCACACCTCTCCCCCCAAAGCAGCCCCATTTCCCTTTCCCTCTCCCCCTCCCTCCATCCTGGCGTCTTCTGGCCTGCTCCTCTTCAAAGCAGCCTGCAATCGTGGTGGCTGGCTTTAGCGAACCTCATGTGCATCAGAGGGAACGTGCTACTGAGGTTGGAGAGCGGCCTGCGAGGTTCTTTAAAGCCGGCCACGATCGCAAGCTGCTCTGAAGAGGAGGATCATCAGCGGCGGCAGTGGTGAGCGAGGGTGGGAGATGTGTTCCCTGCCGAGGAGCTTGCCTGTGCTCCCAGTTGGTGAGTGAGGGCAGGAGGAGGGGAGTGGCCAGAATGTTCCCTGCCGCCGGGTTCTAAAATGGAACACGGCCACGGATCACACACTACAGCGGCAGGGATCATGCTGTTTTAACAGCGCATGCGCCGGTAAGCTTTTATTATATAGTATAATATAATAATTAACAATAAGTGGGCAAAACCCAAAGTAAACATCAAAGAGCAAAAACCAGCATAAAAAATTTTCAAATTTCAGAGTATTCTCTGACTCATTTGGCAAATACACAGTTACCCTTCCATTTTTGGTATATTGAGCTTTGCTGCCCCTGAAATGATTTCTTTCCAGTTATTTCCGTGACCGTTCATTTATTCTCTCTGGCTATTTTTTTTACTTTATTTTTCTTAAGAGCTCACCCTGGTGGCAAGGGTTCGGGTCTATCCCACGTTGTTCTTTTTTCAACGTGATCTACATAATATGCTCGACCATGCTGATCCACTCTCTGTTCCCAACTGCAAAAAAAAAAAAAAAAGGTGAAATCTCTCAAAACAAGAGCAAGTAAAACAACAATTATTAAACGCTTTGGAAAACATGTTAGATTACTCAAAGCCAAAACAAGACTGTCCTTTCAGCTACATGGTAAGATCAACCAACCTTGTCACATATATTCCAAGGTAAACATTTCCAAATGCAACAGATCGTGCGATTTTTCCTTTTAAACATAGACCATCATCTATCCCCTCCCAGCCCTTCGTTAATTCGCCCCCCTTTTCTCTTGCTAACTACACTAGTCCCTCACACACATCTTCAGCCTCACCTTCTGATTCACTCAGCTTCTCTTTTGCACACCCCTGAACCTCCAATGCTCTTTTCCATAGCTAGTGTCCTCTCACTGTCTTCCTCTTCAGTAACCCAGGTCCTAAATTCTTGGAACTGTGTGGGACACTAGTCTCCCAAGGCTAAAAAAAATATACCAGACGGGCTCTGGGGAGACTGGACATGGCCAGCGGTGTCACTTATTTTCCTACTGATCAGTGCAGAAAAGCGGGACTGCCGTTTCCCATCCTGGTTCCGGGTCTCCTGCAAAGGACCTCACAATTCTGCAGTAAGAGAAGCTTACACCACAGACATATTCAAACACGTGGAAGCGTGAACAGAGAAGGATGAGCACCTACCCTGGAGGAAGAGGTCCCTGAGGTGCAGCAGCAACTCGTGACCCTGCAGGATTTACGGGCATGATTTGTCTGGAGATAGGTGGTGTGGTCAATATCCCAGTCGCACCTTCTTCCGGACTCCTTTGCAAAGGTGCATTGGTACTTGTACTTAGTACCGAGGTTGTGCTAGATCCATCAGTCCCGGAAGGAGCACTGGAACCACCTGCTAGAAGGCAATTTTTTTAAAAGTTCCTATCCAGTTATTTAATAACAACTTTATTTTTAAATACCGCAATACGAAAACAGTTCTAAGTGGTTTACAGTAAGAGAAAAACTGACGGCCAGTGAAATACAGTCAATGCAGGCAATAAAAAATACAAGAAGTGCATTATGAGGTAACAAATTTATCGAAGAGAGGTCTTTACAGATTTCACACAGGTGTTCTAATACCTGTGAGAGCCATCTTCTACAATGAAAAGATTTTGCAGGGGAACTCTTGGAATATATACCTATATTCATTAGTCTTCTATCTAAATTGAGAGAGAGAGAGACAGAGAGAGAGACAGAGACAGAGTGAGAGAGAGACAGAATGAGAGAGAGACAGAGTGAGAGTGTGTGTGTAAGAGTCTATATACTGTATATAAAGTTTGGAAATCTGTGTGCATTATCAAGCAGATGTTGAGAGTGTGTGCTTGCTTCCATGGGAAAGTATTACCCTGCCTTGGATAACTGCTGCCACTTACGTGCGTAATCACCACGTCGATTAAGCGACCTGCTGTTAAATTATCCTCTCCATTTAACGAGTCGGCTTTCTGTAATATTCCCTCCTACCTTTAACCAATAATCTTTCAAAACTCTCTCTGGGCTTCTGATAGGTTATCACCACTAACAGTAATATACCCCCCCTTTTTTTTTTTACAAAACCATGATAGTGGTTTTTAGCGCAAACCAGCACGCTGAATGCTCCGCGCTGCTCCCGACGCTCATAGGAACTCACACAGCACATAGCATTCAGTGCAGTTTTGTAAAAGGGGGGGAGGAATAGTGAAGGATGGCAGTTCAACAGGAAGACCCCAACTGCACAAAAAAATCCCCGCCCCCCCCTTCTGTTTTCAGGTTTAGCAGGTTACTCCCATCTACTTTTCAAGTGTAAAAGTCATTCAATCTCTTGCCATATACAGGGTGGAAAAAGCCTCCCACTTAGCATGGGTTGCTGCAGTGAGTGGCTGTGACGGAGGCGAAAGAGCAGCCACTGACGATAACTAGTGCATCGACCGCTACCACGTGCTAGCTGTCACTACTGCCAATAGTGTGATTGCACCTATCAGAACCTCAAGAGGTGCCAAATAAGGAAAACTGCAGAGATGATGTACCTGATTCAGGAAGTTTATTGAAGAGAAAAAACGATTATTTTCCATAATGTTAGAAACTGGGAACCAACACGCTCTGTGTTTCGATGAAACGTCTTCCTCAGGAGTCCAAGATGTCATAAAATCTCAATCATTGTATTGTACTGTTACGGACGGCTATAGGACCTTTTCCAGTCCCGCAACCACGCTGTTACAAGTCAGCTGTATTTCTTATGGTTTTCCATGATTGAGATTTTATGGCATGCTTGGCCCCTGAGGAAGACGTTTCCTCGAAACACAGACCGTGTCGGGTCCCAGTTTCTAACATTTGAGAACCATCGTTTTTTTGTCTTCAATGAACTTCCTGAATCAGGTACATCATCTCTGCAGTTTTCCTTTGTTTTTTGTTTACTTGCTTGTTGGACTTATTTGTCTTATCATGAGGTGTATCTGTGCCATTAGTATCCTGGTAGAGGCCACTGTCAACCAAAACGCTATGGCGGTGCCCCGTCCCTCCCTCGAACCATGTCACTGGCAACATTTTGCATCCTGGTGCAGTCCCAGGCAAGAGGAGTAGAGGGGAACTACTATGTTCTGGGCCCACTGGAACCCTCAGGCAAGACCCAGAAGGAGTTGGAGCGGGGAAGGGAAGGTGTTTGAGCCTTGGAGAGAAATCAGGCGGTTCTAAACCTGGAGAAGGATCATTTGGGAAGGAAGGAAGGGTGCCAGCACAGCAGTTCTTTATATTTGGTTTTCAGTGGCAGACTGTGCAAAGTGATACCTATCTTCTACCACATAGTACGAGTCTAAGTTTAAATATCTCCTTAAACAAATTTAATTTTTTGGCCCCAACAGTAGAAACTTGCCATCGCTGATAGAAAACTGCAGCTAAAGGCAAGAATCAACATTTCCACAGCAGCGACTTGAATTCAACGACGTCACCATTCAACTTAAACTAGCACACTTATCCAACTTACCCAGTTGAGTCAGGCCAGAATCTATCTAGTCAACTTTAGGACACTAATTTCTGACCAGAAAGCACAGTTACTTACCGTAACAGGTGTTATCCAGGGACAGCAGGCAGATATTCTTAACGTATGGGTGACGTCACCGACGGAGCCCAGGTACGGACATTTTTCACTAGAAAGTTCTAGTTGGCCGCACCGCGCATGCGCGAGTGCCTTCCCGCCCGACGGAGTGCGTGGTCCCCAGTTAAGATAAGCCAGCTAAGAAGCCAACCCGGGGAGGTGGGTGGGTCGTAAGAATATCTGCCTGCTGTCCCTGGATAACACCTGTTACGGTAAGTAACTGTGCTTTATCCCAGGACAAGCAGGCAGCATATTCTTAACGTATGGGTGACCTCCAAGCTAACAGAGAGGGAGGAGGGATGGTTGGCCATTAGGAAAATAAATTGTGTAATACAGATTGGCCGAAGTGCCCATCCCATCTGGAGAAGGTATCCAGACAGTAGTGAACTGAGGACCAAGTGGCAGCCTTGCAGATTTCCTCGATGGGCGTGGAACAGAGGAAAGCCACAGAAGCAGCCATAGCTCTGACCCTGTGGGCCGTGACAGCACCTTCCAGTGAAAGACCGGCCCGAGCATAACAGAACGCAATGCAGGCAGCAAGCCAGTTGGAAAGCGTCCGTTTGGAGACAGGACGACCTAGACGGTTAGGGTCGAAGGACAAAAGGAGCTGAGGAGATGAGCGGTGAGCCCTGGTACGGTCAAGGTAGTAAGCAAGGGCACGCTTACAGTCCAGCGTGTGCAACGCCTGTTCCCCAGGATGAGAATGGGGCTTAGGGAAAAAGACAGGCAACACAATGGACTGGTTGAGATGAAAGTCCGAGACCACCTTGGGAAGGAATTTAGGATGGGTACGCAGAACCACCTTGTCATGGTGAAAAACAGTGAAAGGTGGGTCGGCGACCAGTGCATGCAGCTCACTAACCCTCCTGGCAGAGGTGATGGCAATGAGGAAAAGCACCTTCCATGTAAGAAATTTGAGTGAAGTTGTGGCAAGAGGCTCAAACGGAGGTTTCTTTAGTGCTGATAAAACCACATTCAGGTCCCAGACGACTGGAGGAGGCTTCAGAGATGGTTTGACATTGAAGAGGCCTCTCATGAACCGGGAAACCAGGGGATGAGCCGTAAGAGGTTTTCCGAGGATAGGCTCATGGAACGCAGTGATGGCACTGAGGTGGACTCTGATTGAGGTCGACTTGAGGCCAGCGTCGGAGAGAGAGAGCAAATAGTCCAGTACGATTTCCACCGCCAATGAGGTGGGATCTTGATGATGAAGCAGACACCAAGAGGAGAACCGGGTCCACTTCTGATGGTAACATTGGAGGGTGGCCGGTTTCCTTGAGGCATCCAGAATACGACGGACAGGCTGAGATAGATTCTCTGGAGAGGTCAGCCCGAGAGAAACCAAGCTGTCAGGTGGAGCGAGGACAGATTGGGATGCAGTAGAGACTGATGCTGCTGTGTAAGTAGAGTAGGAAACACAGGAAGAGGAATGGGCTCCCTGAAGCTGAGCTGGAGTAGGAGGGAGAACCAGTGTTGGCAAGGCCACCGAGGGGCGATGAGAATCATGGTGGCTTTGTCCCTGCGGAGTTGAATAACGTCCGCAACATCAGAGGTAGTGGAGGAAAGGCATAGAGGAACCGATCCGTCCAGTCGAGCAGGAATGCATCCGGGGCCAGACGATGAGGAGAGAAGAGTCTGGAACAGAACTGGGGCAGCTGATGGTTGTGAGGAGCTGCAAAGAGGTCCACCTGAGAGGTGCCCCACTGAGCAAAGATGGAGCGGAGTGTGGGGGGATCCAGAGTCCACTCGTGAGGTTGAAGGATGCGGCTGAGATTGTCGGCCAGGGAGTTCAGTTCACCCTGGATATAGACAGCCTTGAGGAAGAGACTGCGGGCCGTGGCCCAGGTCCAGATGCAGATGGCCTCCTGACAGAGGAGGGGAGATCCGGTGCCGCCTTGCTTGTTTATGTAGTACACGGCGACTTGGTTGTCTGTGCACAGGAGAAGAACCTGAGGGTAGAGAAGGTGCTGGAAGGCCTTGAGGGCATAGAACATGGCCCTGAGTTCCAGGAAATTGATGTGATGTTGACGCTCCTGAGGGGTCCAGAGTCCCTGAGTGCGAAGTTCTCCCAGGTGAGCTCCCCATGCATAGGGGGAGGCATCTGTGGTTATGATCATGGAATGAGGGGGTAGATGAAAGAGTAGACCCCTGGAAAGATTGGATGAGTTCAACCACCATTGAAGAGATTGCTGAAGAGACGATGTCACAGATATGGGATGAGAAAGAGGATCGGTGGTCTGTGACCATTGGTTGGCTAGAGTCCATTGAGGTGTCCTGAGGTGGAGTCGCGCCAGAGGAAGCACATGGACTGTCGAGGCCATGTGGCCCAGGAGGACCATCATCTGCCGAGCTGGAATGGAGTGATGAAGGAGCACCTGGTGGCAGAGGTGGAGCAGGGTCCGTTGGCGGTCGGAGGGGAGAAACGCCCTCATGAGCGTGGTGTCGAGAACGGCTCCAATGAACTGAAGTCGCTGTGTGGGAAGCAGATGCGACTTGGGGTAGTTGATCTCAAACCCCAGGAGATGGAGGAAGGAGATGGTGTACTGAGAGGCTTGTAGCACAAGTGGAGACGTAGGTGCTTTTACCAACCAATCGTCCAAGTAGGGGAACACCTGGAGGTTGTGAGCCCTGAGAAAGGCCGCCACCACAATAAGGCACTTGGTGAACACCCTGGGCGATGATGCGAGGCCAAAGGGTAGCACCTTGTACTGATAGTGGCGGTGCTGTATCTGAAATCGGAGGTAGCGACGTGAATTCAGATGGATTGGAATGTGAGTGTAGGCCTCTTTGAGGTCCAGGGAACATAGCCAGTCGTGTTGAGAGAGAAGAGGATAAAGCGTGGCCAGGGAAAGCATTCTGAATTTTTCCTTGACCAGACACTTGTTGAGGTCCCGGAGATCGAGGATGGGACGAAGGTCTCCTGTCTTCTTGGGAACCAGGAAGTAGCGGGAGTAAAATCCCTGACCCCCTTGGTCTGTGGGAACCTCTTCGATGGCATTGAGGAGAAGGAGGGATTGGACCTCCCTTAGGAGGAGAAGGGACTGGGAGGAGTGGGACGCAGACTCTATAGGAGGGTTGTCTGGTGGAAGAGTCTGGAAGTTGAGAGAGTAGCCGTGGCGGATGATGTTGAGGACCCACAGGTCTGATGTGATGACCTCCCAACGTTTGAGGAAGAGGTGGAGACGTCCTCCGATTGGCTGAGGAAGAGGTAACGATGGTGGAAGACTGGCTATGCCCTGGAGAAAGGAGTCAAAAGGGCTGAGATGGTTTTGACGGAGGAAGAGGTTTGGCAGGTTGGTGAGATTGAGAGCGAGCCTGAGTGTGTTGCTGTTGACGAGGTCTGTGAGGCTGCTGTTGGGGCGGGTTGAGAGGCCTGGCCGAGAACCTGCGCTGGTAAGAGGACTGTGGTCTATAAGGACGAGCAGGTGGAGTCTTCTTTTTAGGTTTTACCAGAGTGTCCCATCTGGTCTCATGTGCTGAGAGCTTCTGGGTGGTGGAATCCAGGGACTCCCCAAAAAGTTCATCCCCAAGACAGGGTGCGTTAGCTAGACGGTCTTGGTGGTTGATGTCAAGATCAGATACCCTCAACCAGGCCAGACGTCGCATGGCAACAGCTATGGCAGACGCTCGGGAGGTCAGCTCAAAGGAATCATAAATAGAGCGCACCATGAATTTCCGCAGTTGAAGAAGGCTGGAAATGTGTTGTTAAAAGAGTGGAACTCTGCGTTCAGGGATGTATTTTTGTAGGGCGGATAGTTGCTGTACGAGATACTTCATATAAAATGAGAAGTGAAATGTGTAATTATTCGCCCTGTTGGCTAGCATGGCATTTTGATAAAGGCGTATGCCAAACTTATCCATCGTTTTGCCTTCTCTGCCAGGAGGGGTGGAGGCATAAACACTGGAGCCCTGAGTTTTCTTTAATGTAGACTCAACTAGGAGAGACTCATGGGGCAATTGAGGTTTGTCAAAACCCGGAATTGGGATGACCCTGTATAGGCTGTCAAGCTTACGAGGAGCTCCGGGGACAGTGAGTGGATTTTCCCAATTTTTATAAAAAGTTTCCTGCAGTATGTCATGGACGGGTAACTTGAGGAACTCTTTGGGAGGTTGTTCAAAGTCTAAGGCATCCAGAAAGGCCTGGGACTTTTTGGAGTCGGACTCTAAAGGAATAGAAAGAGCCGCCGACATCTCCCTGAGGAATTTGGTGAAAGAGGATTGCTCAGGCTTGGAAGTGGTATCGGGCACTGAGGGTTCCTCGTCTGTGGATGATGCGTCCTCCTCGGTACCGGGTGGGGATTCTTCCCATAAGTCCGGGTCCCTGATATCAGTGTGCGCACGCCGAGATGTCGGGGTGGAAGGCTCGGTGTGGCGGGTCTTAGAAAGAGACTTGCCAGAGCGCATGGAGACGGTACCGGGAGAGGAAGACCGGTGTTGACCCCGGTCCCGGGAAGAGCAGTGCCATTCTGGGTCCCGGGGAGACCGGTGCCCTTCCTGGTCCCGAGGAGGATCGACCTCAGAGCGGGTCTGTACCACAGGACGAGAACGGAGTGGTTCAGCCGAGAGGATCGGCATGGAAGTGTTGAGTGGCACCGAGGGGGGTGGACACCGGTGGGATGGTGCGAGGCTCGGGCCGGTCTGGTACCGAAAGAAGTGGTGCCAATAGGGTCGGTAGCAGGTGCTGGAGTTGTTGCTGCAGCTGTTCCTGCAATTTGTCTTGGAGTATGGCCGCGATGCGGTCATCCAGGGGTGGCACCGGTACCGCTTTTTTCTTTTTCGGTTCCATAGGTGCTGCTCCACGCCCCGGCGATGAGGAGGCCGATGACGAGGCACTCTCCGAGATCGGGGCGGAGCGTTTGCGGGGTCGGCGTGAGGCCGGGAGGACCGGCGTCGCCACTGTGGCAGGTGGGTGCTCAAGGGAGGTGGAAGGCTTCTTAGCCGGCTTACCTGGTGCCAGCGACCCCGAGGAAGGATCGGGCGTCGAAGTGGTCGGTGCCGTCTTTTGCGGTACCGTCGACGTCGCTGCAGGTTCCATAGTAGATCCGGTACCGAAAAGGATGTTCTGCTGGATCTGCCGATTTTTTAAGGTGCGTTTTTTAAGAGTGGCACAGCGGGTGCAGGTGTCAGCCCGATGCTCTGGACCCAAACACTGTAGGCACCAATTGTGTGGGTCAGTGAGAGAGATCGGGCGTGCACACCGCTGGCACTTCTTAAAGCCCGGTTGAGGGGGCATGAAGGGAAACACGGCCTCCGCAAAATCAAAGCCGGAGGCTTGTATGATGGCAACAGGCCCCGCCGGGGCCGGCCTGAAAAATAAAGAAAAAAACAAAGGGTTTTTTTTTTTGTTTTTTTTACAATTTAGAACGGAAAAGAAACCCGAAAGGAAAAAGAGAAAAAACAAGAAAATAACGCGAGCGGGAAGGCAAAAAGGAAGTTTTCAACGGCCGTTGAAACCACATGCGTCTTCTTCGCTCCGCGGAAACGAAGAAACTGGGGACCACGCACTCCTCCGTCGGGCGGGAAGGCACTCGCGCATGCGCGGTGTGGCCAACTAGAACTTTCTAGTGAAAAATGTCCGTACCGGGGCTCCGTCGGTGATGTCACCCATACGTTAAGAATATGCTGCCTGCTTGTCCTGGGATAATAGCAGCGACTGTGAAATATCTAACTCTACCTCAAGATAACCAGCTAATTTTTGTCCAATGAGCTGCTAGGACAAAAGTTAACCATTTCAACATCAGCCTCAGTGTTTGCTCCTATGGCATTTCTTAGCTCTGGTGGTGACTCACAGCAAAGGGTCACATACCTGAAATAGAGAGTCTGTATGGTGTAGGGGGAGGTGGTCTTGAAGGCCTTGGGGGAATAACAGGTTTAAGGCCACCATTGGAAAGTGCTGGAGAATTTCCATTTATCACCCTACTTTCACTGGTCCCAGAATCTTCACAGATATCAGAGGTAGCTATACTCGTGCTTGAAAATGAAGAAGAAAAATATACACAAAATTATCTTCGGATGAGGCATTTGGCATGAAATTCCATTACTAAGCAGGTGACCTGAATTCAATTCTTATATCTGCTCTTTGTTGGAGGGATTTTTTTCGCTCATTGCAGCAGAGATCATACATTGCTTCTCAGGGGTATTATCAGGACACGTGTACCCGGTTACCAAGCAAGTTGTGGTCTTGTTGCCTTTCATGGAGAACTTTTAGGGGTCCTTTTACTGAAATGCTGTGTGATTTTGTAGTTACAAGATGTTAACTGTTGGGGGGGGAAGGAAAGAGCACGCACACTCCCAGCATCTCCCCAGTTAACACCGCAGTAGTGTCCTCATCTCCTGTTGTGCATTATGAAACAAAAGAAAACCAGCACGACAATGCACCTAGCAAAATGATTGTGTTGCGCTGGTTTTCCTTCATTTCACAGTGTTTATGTGAGGTGGGGCGAGAAAAACAGACTCCTGAAGGCAGCAGATTTTGCAGAAACACAGGCCATGTTGGGTTCCAGTGCACACCATTCAATACTGTGATATGTTGCTTTATCCCGTTGTGATTTTAATACTTTTTATGACAGTTTCCTGGTGTCATCCAGATAATAATAATAATAATAATAATAATAACAGCTTACATACCGCAATACCGTGAAGTTCTATGCGGTTTACAAAAGATTAAGCAAAGGTACAAATTGACTGACTTCAAGAGGGGAAGAAGAAAGAGAAGTAATTAGACAGGAAATTCATTGTTGAGGAGAAAAGTGATCAAAAGGACAGTAGGTCGCTATTGAGAGGAAAGAGATAAGTGGATCAGTTGTCAAGATGTTTTAGGAACAGGTGTGTTTTTAGACGTTTCCTAAATTCCTCATAAGTAGAGGGCGAAAGTAATTGTTCTAGGTCTTTACCCCATGATACTGAGTCCCGGATTCTGTAACCAGCGCAGTTTTCAGTGGCCACCGAATGCATGTCAATTATGCAACGGTGCCAAGTACAGACTCGCACCTCCAGCAAAGGTATGCACTGGAAATGGAGGCCAGGGTTTTCCAGGCATACATTTCTGGCACTTACCTAGGATGTGCATCGCTTTAGGCCACCTAACGCCACTTCTGGCATTAGCCACACCCACAGTGCCTATGGAGGCATGATTCCAATTTTTTAGGTGCCATAAAACTCAGTTAAAAACGTTACTTTTTTTTTTTTTTTTTACTGAGCTTGGGCACCTACCTGCGCCGATTAGAGAATTCAGGCCTGAGTGACTCTCTCCACTTTTTTTGTTTGCTGCATTTTTGTGTTTGCTTTACCCCTTTGTTTTTTTGCTAATAAAAAAAAAATCTAAAAACTGCCCTTTAGTTATTTAAGCCTAGTTTGTGTCATTTTAAGTATGCCATTTCTTGCTAATAGTAGCTTTTATTGAGAAATGAAGTGTTTTAAAGGAATCTGGGGAATGTATAGCAGGAGGAGTTTGATTAATCTTTGTAGGCTGTGATGGTTGATCAGGGATAGGCTTTTAAGTGTTTCTAAAAGTATTTTATGTGTTATAATTATGCATTTATTATGATTTGCTTCAAAGCTCAACTAGTGATGTATGGAATTAAATGTAAATAAATATAACGAAAACATAAGAAAATCTTGATCAACAACACAGGCCACAGGTTCCCAAACCTGTCTTAGGAGAACCCCAGCCAGTCATACATGGGGGTAGCTGCTGCTTGCCCTAGGACTGGTAGCCTGGAATCTTGCTACTCTCTGAGATTCTGGGAATGTTGCTACCATTTGGGTTTCTTCCAGGTTACTTGTGACCTGGCTTGGCCACTGTTGGAAACAGGAAGATGGGCTAGATGGGCCAATATGGCTAGTCTTATGTTCTTATTGCATGCATATTAACTGCAGATATTCTAAAAATCTAACTGACTGGGGGTCCCCCAGGACAGATTTGGAAAAATCTTTCCATAAACTCTTGGTTGTAAGTCATGAGAGCTGGCAGAGGACGGGATAATTCAACATCTTTATTCTACAAAATAGTGAGATCAGTTAAGTTTCTGAATAATTAGGGAAAAGAAGATCATGATCTGTGCAGGTCAAATAGTCAAATTAGGCTCATGAACTTGTACCTTTGCTTGAATTCAGATCTTGTGCACTGGGAAGTGTTAAAAGGAATGAAAATAAAGCAGTGTGTGGGGCTGACAGAATGAACAGTACATTTAATGTTTTCCAATTTAGCCCATGATGATTGCAAGTCTACAAATATCTGTGTTACCTGTGGGCCTACAAGCTAATTTTCAAAGGGAAACCTTCTCCTTGAAAACTCCATGGCCAATATAAGAAGATTTGGGGACCATTAACAGATTTTTGTAATGATTGATATCATTTTTCCCATAATAAGATACTAGATAAAGGAGGGGGGGTAGGTTTATTCTCTTTATCATAAAATATAAATAAATTATCATAATAGTTGTTATATTGTGTGCAACTAACAAAATAAGGGGAGGGAAGGGGATTCATAATTGAATAATAGTTGATAAAATTATTACATTTTATATGATGTCTAAAATTGTAGTAAGGATTATATAAGATATGTTGTATGTACAGTATGTTATGGAGATATCAAGTGTATACTTAAGGTAATTGTATGAATCTTTATGACACACTTGTTGTTATATGAAAAAATTAATAAAAAATGTTAAAACAAAGAAAACTCCATGGCCATCATTTGCTGAACAGATTTTATTTTTTTTTATTTTAAATAACACATTTTGTAGTTGAAAAGTAGGCAGGCTAAATAAACACCATGAGGAGATGCCAAATAGTCTCCGTGTGAGCTTTAGCCAGCCCCTTCCTTCTCACATGTGCCGCTGACAGTGGTCTATTGGTTTTAATATAATCGCTTTTCATGGGTAATGTTAGGTGGTATATAAGAGTTAAAAACGAAGTTTATCTGATAGGATAGCTAAAGATCTAAAGAATAGAGGTGGAGAGTGTATGGGGAGTGTGTAGTGCAGTGGTTAGAGCTACATCCTCGGCACCCTGAGGTTGTGGGTTCAAATCCCGCACTACTCCTTGTGACCCTGGACAAGTCACTTAATCCCTATTGCCCCACCGGGACAGTTAGAGAAAAATGCGTGAGTACCTGAATAATCTGTAATCCGCATAGACTTGTAGGATAAGCGGAATATAAATTATTAAAGAAAAAAAAAAAAGTGGTCTTAAGTTTCCCTGCAGACAGGAACGGACAATTTGAAAAGGATTCCTTGTATGTTATCTACTCATTTCCCATGTATTTACTTTATTACAGATATTATAGAATGTTAAAAATTTCTGAGCAAAATAAATATATCCAAAGAGCTTTCAGACGTTTTTTATTTGCCTGCTTTCTTACCTTAATGAAAGTGCATCATTCTGTGTCCGAGATCCATTAGTTTGTGTAGTGTCTACAATATCAAGAAACACAGCAAAGCAAATAACTTACATCAGATACTAAATCCATTTTAATACCACTGTTACACTATTAAATGTTGCTGGAACTGGCTAAAGTTGCATCTGGAAATAAAAAGGAAAACGGAACAATCTCCTGTAATGGTCAAACCCATTCAGTGGATAACTGAAAGAGCTCTATTGGCTGAAAATTGGGTGTCAGGTCAAAAGCGTGACAGGATAAAGGTGCGCCCAGACAATTGAGCGCAGCGTGGAGGCGCGCACCGCTCTAAATTACTGTTTTTAGGGCTCCGACGGGGACATCGTGCCGCGTTGTGGGGGGGTTGTAACCCCCCACATTTTACTGAAAACTTCACTTTTTCCCTGTTTTTAGGGAAAAAGTTAAGTTTACAGTAAAATGTGGAGGGTTACAACCCCCCAAACCCCCATAACGCCGGCACAATGTCTATTAAGTAAAGTGGGGGGGGGGGTTCCCCCCCACGCCCCCCCATCGGAGCCCTAAAAACAGTAACTTAGAGCGGCGTGCGCCTCCACGCTGCGCTCAATTGTCTGGGCGCGCCGTTGTCTATGAACCGAAAATTGAGTTTAGAATCAATTATAAATTATTGCTGCTGGTTGGGATGTTAAAGCAGAACTTGGCTGTACCATCTAGAAAGGAGCTAAGTTTGAAGATGGTGAGAGAGAAGGTTTTTTCATGTCACGGTCCAGAAGAATGGAATAAGCTTCCATCTTTCATTAAGCAAGAAAAGAGTTTGAAGGCCTTCAAGAAATTGGTTCTATTGTCTGATATATACAGTACGACTTTATTGGCGATGCTGCGATTGTTTTATGGCATGTTCATTGAGCTGATCTATTTGGAATAGGAAGATTGTCTGGAGAGATTAATGTTCTTATGTCAGTTTGTCATGTAATTTGGTCTCAGCCCATGTACCTAAGGCCCCACCCATAGGAGGGGCCTTAGGAGCCTGTGGGATGGGCAGGAGAAGAGCAGGCCTGCCGGACGGACAGTGGGAAGACCCAGCCAGGCAACCAACCTTCTAGGTGAGCCCCGGGTGAGTGGGGGACCGGGGGGGGGGGTCTGGCAGAAGGGATTGGGCAGCCCTCCTGCCGGTGATCTTCGGGGAGGGGTGGGGGGGTTTGTTGGGGGGTTAAGCAAGAGAGATTGGGCACCCTCCTGCCATGATCATACGTGGGGAGGTGGGCAATCTTTGGGCAGGAGGGGTTGAGCTCCCTCCTGCTGTGATTGTTCGGGGGGGGAGGGATGCTGTGGCTGCTATACTTATCACAGCAGGGAGAACCCTTGCCGCAATAAGTATAGCAGCTGCATCTACAGTAGCCCGGTTCTGTAACCGGCGTCTGTAACATGAACGTCAATTACAGAATTGGGTTTATTTTGGGTGGGCGCAGACCCGATTCTGTATAGGACGCCCGTCCCAGGCATTCTAAACAGAATCCAAGTACCTATGTTGCCTTTATATATATATATATATATATATATATATATATATATATATATATAAATGCACCTTCTTGAACTTTTCACATACTGTATGTACTCTCTTATAAGAATTACCCCCTTAGTAAACTTACAGGAGTCCAGGAAGAATTCTTCCCACATCAGATTTTAAAATTTGATTAAAAACTCGACCATGTTGCATTAAATCAATTATTAAATGTCAGTGTTTACATAGTGCTACTTGCAAAATTTAAAAAAATGTGTTCAATTTTTTAAAATTGTTTTGTATAAAATTCCTCCAGAAGTTTTTCAAAAGCTTTCATTTGCCTTCATAAAAGCCTGTGAACAGTAGTTTCTCCTTGCCTTTATTCTTCTAGGCTATCAAGATCTCAGTGGGACTTACTGTTTATACAAGTTGCATCCCCATTAGTTAAAAGCTCAGGATCTACTTGCATCCCATCTAGACAAACTGACAAGTCTCCGACCGCTTCTCCCTGTTCTCTGTCACCCTGAAGCTGCAAGGACATCACCACCTCCTCCACTGAAACAAAAATGCAGCATGTTAAAATATAATACAAGCAACAATACGGTCACAGCACCTGTTTTCAAAATTCTGTGTAATTTAATTTAAATCATATCATCCCGAGCCGTCTATTCCATGCTTTGGGGGAACAGCATTTATGTCGCTAAACACTTTGCTGGACGGTATAGATGGTCGTTCGTTCTGACCTTTATCTTCTATCATTTACTATGTCATGGGTCTTTGACTTTTTTATCTTGCGATATACTAATTATTTGTGGGCAGTGCTTTTGTAATGATCAATGAATGTGTAGCCTGAGTCCAAAACAAACATGTTTAACTCAGCAATTAGGTTTCTCTGGACAGGATCAGACAAGTCACTCCAAGATTCTAGACAGAATGACTTCAACAATTTCAAAAATCCACTTCGCTCAAGCAACTATCTTACTCTAAAGTGTGCTTTTAAACAAGCATTTCACCAGTGTGATAAAATCCCCATTTGAGAAGCACATACACCAACATTCAAGCAGTATTTAAAGTAATGCGCATGAGTCAAGTCTCTTTCATTTGAAAGGAAGCTCTGGGATTAGAGGGCATAGGATGAAGTTAAGAGGTGATACTTTTTACAGAAAAGGGTAGTAGATGTGTGGAACAATCTCCTGGTAGAGATGGTGTCTGAATTCAAGAAAGCCTGGGATAAGCATATGGGATCTCTTAGAGAGAGGAGGAGATAGTGGATGTTGCGGATGGGCAGACTGGATGGGCCATTTGGCCTTTATCTGCCATCATGTTGCTGTTTCTATGTTTAATCATTTTATGGTAACCAAAGATCTTTTCAAAATCAGAAAAACAATTTACTTTCATAGTCAGTTAGACCAGATCTTGTACCTCTCTCACAGGTTGGTCCCTCTCTCTGAAAGACATCATAATATATGTTCCAAACACAATCTTTCTGGTACTTTGCTGAAGCACTTGTGTCTATGCCAAGGACCTTCCATGCCCAAATCTTAAAATTTCATATGCAAAAAACAGCACCTTTCAGGAAAGATGTGTTAAACTCAAGGTGTCAACTACCTTTCAAGGGACACAAAACCCAATACTTATAGCCCCGGACAGGTACAGGAAAGAATATTGGGAGTGTTCAAATCCCCACAGAGCTGTAGCTTAAGTCTTGGTATAGAAGGACTATGGACTTTTTCCAAATACTCACGTTTCATGTTGTTAGTCTTCAACGTCTCATAAATGTTTAGTGTAGCGCTTCCTAGTAAAACATCAGACTTCAACGTTTGATGACTCCAGACTCGAAAATTCAATTTACTGATGGGAGTTACAATTCTAAACAGAAATACACACACGCAAAAAAAATCAAAATGACTGCAGAAGCCTTTATTGAACATCCATCTCAAGTTTATTAAAAATTTGATATACCACCTTATCATATATTTCAAGGTGGTTGGGCAATTCAAATTAGGGTAATACAGAAAGTGTATCAAAACAATTAACATAAAAGGACTACAAAGAGAACACCTAGACAAATTATAAAATGACTGGGCAAACAGGTACGAAAGGGAAAAGGGAGAAAAACAAGAGGGGAAATGGACCAAGACAAGTTTAAAAATCCTCATAAGGACAAGTTAGCTTGATTTGGGTAAAGGTTCAAATAGTGAAATAAATATTTACAGTTTATTCAACTTGATATGCCGCCGTATCAGAAAAGTCAAGGCAGTTCACAAGAACAAATAAAGAAGACATACAGAGAGATACAAACCAAGACTTCAAAGGTCTCCAAGGTGGCCAGAAAGCCATACTGACTAGATTGATGTCAGAAAACCAGGTATTATTAAATCACTAAACCTTACCAAATATCTGAGTGGCCTGTATTTTTAGGTCAGGGGTGTCAAAATCTGTGTGAAGATGTTTCTTAAATATCACAGGAATGTGCAGAAGTGATAAGTGAAATTGGTAGAAATGTGTAGAGTCTAGAAACAAACTAGAAAGAAATCTGGGACTCACTGAGGAGCAAACCTGGTCTCAACAAAGGTCTGTTTTTTTGTGAGGGTGCCTTTGAAGTACCTGCTGCTACATTCATTGGAGGCTTTTTTTCTCCCTCTTAAGTTTTGTCATATGGGTTAGAAACCCCCCTTTTATAAAGCTACATTAGGCTTTTTTATCACCGGCCACAACAGTATTAACTCTGACCAGGGCTGTGGAGTCGGTAGATAAATGTTCCGACTCAGACTCCTCAGTTTTTTGTACTTCTGACTCCGACTCCAGGTACCCAAAATTTCCTCCGACTCCACAGCCCTGGCTCCGACTCTCATAAAACTCCTATAAGCATCGGAGCTAATACTGCCGTGGCTAGTGATAAAAAAGCCTAACGCGGCTTCATAAAGCAGGGGGGTGAATTTATAATTTTTGTAAGTCGTATCAGAGTCTGATTTAAAATTGAAAAAGGTGCCAAGTGTTAGTAAAATCATTTTGGGCTTCTTTTTACAAAGCTGCGCTAGAGATTTATAGCGCAAGCCGGCGTGCTGAATGCTCCGACGCTCATAGGAATTAAGGACATGGCTAAAGCATGACAACCCAAATTACACTATTAGACTAGGGTTTAGGGTTAAGCTTGTTTTGCAAATGATCGGGAAACAAATTCCCCTGTATGCTCCATACCAATCAGCTGGTAATAGAAGGTCACACGGTTCATGGCTTCTAGTGTGCTATCTGCACCTGCTTTCCACTTAGGCCCGCACTCCTGGGTACTGGCACTGTTCCAGATCTACTGCTTCTAGTAATCATTCTGTAGGTCTAGTCATTCAGTAACCTTGTGCTGGAGATTTAGTTTTTGGTTAATATCCAGTCCCATCAGGCGCGCTGATGTGCAGAGATTCCCAGGCCGCACACCTAATAATGATTAATGAATTCGCCAGTTTTGGAATTTAGCTTGAAAATCCGGAACTTCTGTTTATCAAGACCAACAGAATTTTTTTTTAATTATGAAGAAAACTGCAAAAAAGTACCTAAGAACAAGTAATTTAATTCAGTGATATGCAAAAAAAGACCAATACTAAATAAAGAGAAACCGGGTGAAGAAGCTAAGACTTGGTACCTTTTCTTAGATTGCGACAAATTTATGATGAGCTTTCGAAGTAATTTGAATTAATAATCTGAAGTAGAAGGGTTACCTGCGAAAGCTCATCATAAAATGCATTGAGTCAGTCCAGTAAAAAAGGTATCGCCTTATTTCCTTTCTTTTATTTCTATATATTACCTTGAAAAGTGGACTAATATGGCCACACTATTTCTTTCTGATAGAAAGTACAATGTAATGTCTCTGGCAGTAATGTAAAGAGAACCAGGATTGTAAGGGATACCATTTAAAGAGAAATAAAAAGAATTAAAGAAAAAAATAATTAAGTCACGAATAAAAAACAAATGTGTGACGTAGCACTTACAGGGACATTTAAGAAGAAATCAAGCCCTGACTTGTAGTGCTCTGGGCCTCAAATCTAAGAAACTGTTCTTTTTCTTGAGTTGCCCAAATGACACATGTAGAACATTTTCAATTTAATGATCCACTCCCAGTCAGGTTCCAGATGGAAGTTCATCTATTAATGCTTCTTAATCACCAATTCCACATCCTAATTTCCCTTTAGGCTCCTCCCTCCACCTAACTTCTTCAAAGTCAAAATCGACAGCATAGCAATGATGGCAGATGAAAGTCCCAAATGGCCCATCTATTCTGCCCAGCAAGGTGTCTAGGGTTGTAACCGTGGCATACAAGTTTCCCTCCATGCTTTCCAAGGTTGCAATTACCACTCTGTGGTTTCTCCTCACACTTTTCATAAACATAGTAACATAGTAAAGGTGGCAGATAAAGACCTGAACAGTTAACTTGTCTCTTCTTTCTGGGCCAAAGTCTGGTCTTGTCCTAGGTTCCAAATGCTGAAGTTGCCGTCTAAGCTCACTCCAGCCTATCCAACCATCCCTTTGTTTGCAGGACATCTACCGTAAAGTCTGGCCAATAACATCCTCCTGTTCCATATTAGTGGAGTTCCCATTGATGCCCACCACAGCCCACCCTACACCAAATCACAATATATGGAACACTGTTCAATACCAGCCTTTATGTTTCTCTGTTTTTAATATTTCTATTCCACTGTTGGTTTGGGATGACTTGTCATTGCGTGCAGATTGCTCCAGTGCTTTATTTCCATGGTCTTGTCATTAGGGGATCCTCCGATTTTCCCATGCCCTTCTGAATTCCGTTACAGTTTTTATCACCACCATCTCATCTGGAAGGCCATTCCTGACATCCACCACCCCTTCCTTAGAAAATATTTTCTGATGTTGTTCCTGAGAGTAGCTTCATATCTTGTCCCTTAGATGTAGTTTCCTTGTCTTTGGTAAATATATAGAGTATATATATATATATATATATATATATTTTTTTTTCTTTTAATTTATAATCTTAGTATGTAAACATCTGTATATATTCCATTGCCCCTTCTCTTAGGTATACATATTTAAGTCCTCAAGTCTCACGTGTCTTTTTGTATGGACCCTGCACCACTTTGCCTGACTCTCTCGACACCAACCTCTTCTGGTCCTTTCTGAAGTAAAATCTCCAAAATGGACCACAGTATTCCAAGTGAAACTTCAAACTTTTGATGTGAGAGACAGTCTCAGATGAAACCTTCTAAACCACGGCAAAGGATCACTTAAATGTAACAGATGCAGAAACCATAGGAATTAAAAACAAACAAAAAAATCAAACTTCTTTTCTGGTTGATATTTCTCAGTGATTCTACCTTATTTCCTAAAGCATTTCCCCCTAAACATAAGTATCCTTCTTGTATCTGAAACATTTTGCCTTTATGGCGTCACAATGGGTAGCGAGAGACTGGACTTGTAAGTTCTGGAACTTCTGAGGTATATCATGAATCTGTCAGCCACGTTAGAAACATGTGACAGAGGTTAAGGAATGGCTTTTCAGATTGTTTTTCAATTTAATCCCATGAATGGGTGATAGTAAGATGGTAATTTGAGGCTTTAGAATCTTTCTATCTGAAAAGCTCCCTCAGAGTTTAGTCAGAAGAACCTTTTCTTCCTCTGACTCCTTAATCACTGCTCTAGTAATTCTAAAGCTAAGGACATGGCAATAAAATGTCCAGCTTACACAGGTTCCATCATGGGGACTTAAATATTATTTTTTAAACTCATTGTAAGGCATGGTACAGGGTTAGACAGGTGCTGTGTGTGGCCATGCCTCCTCTCCATTAGGAGGAGCTGTTCTCTCTTCTGTGTGTTCTTTGGTGTCTCTCTTGTGCTGCCCTTGTTCTACAAGAAGTGCCTCCTGTGTCTGGTCTGGTCTTGATGGTTGGTCTGTAGTAATACTAAAAATCAAGATCAAGTGTGCCCTTTTGCTCCACGGGAGGTTTCTGTTCTCCCTGAGCTCACCGCAAGACACCTGCATTGTAGTTTAAATGTTTAATTCTTTATGCAATGAATCCATGCATGATTTGTGTTTTAAAATTTGTATATTTATTTCATGTAGACCCCCCGACGCAGGCAGATTTGTCGAAACACGGCCTATTTTGGGTCCAATTAATGAAATGTGTTTGTCTGGAAGGCCCTTCGTGCTTTTTCTCTCTCATATGAGTACTAGACATTTTTTATGATAATTTTTAATGTTTAAAAGATTAATGCCACTAGCAAACATATAAAAAGTACTTAACTGATACATTTTAATTTAGATTTGTTCTTTTATGGGGCTCGTTTCAAAACACTTAAGACACACAAAGTACCATAGTAATCTTTGAAAATAAGTCTCTCTTATCACTGGACTGAAATACAAACATAACAAACAAGCAAAAAAATAATAAAAATCCCAGCTCAGCAGTACAATCCTAGATAGCGAAAAGCACAAATGTAATTTTAAAAATACAAGTTACACTATTAATCGCCCCCAAATAAGAATTATTTTGCAGACCTAAAAAAGTAGCTTTTGCTGACCAAACCAGGACCATACCACAGAGGAAATGCAGAGAGCCTCAAGCATAATTCAGCTTTAATGCAATTACCTGGTGCTAACTGGTAGTGTGGGCAACGGCTGGTATAACCTATCTATGGAACCCTTAATATATGAATGTTCTGTAAGAGTACAATTTTAATTAGCACCATTCAGAGATCACGTAGAGGTGATCCCTAAGAACAAAACATGTAACTTGCACTTCCCCACCAAAACCTACACTGTGAGGTGCTGCTTCCACTTCGGACTGTGCGTGTTGTTACATTTTTCCGTCTTCTTTGACTGCCCGTCCACAGAGACTTCCACATAAGGGCTGGGTCCAAACCAGTTCTTTTTATTTTCTTTTAGTTTTGCTGAAATGACTTTAAAAAAATAGGAAAGATTATTTTTTTAAAAAAACCCTCGAAGCTCTTGATTTGATATTCTTATAATGGGAAGGGCAATTTCAAAAGCATCATTTAAGTATGTAAATTCCGATTTATCTGAACAAATTGTTAAGGCTATCCCTTCCCCACCCAAAAGTACACATTAGAGATCAAACAGGTGCTCCTGATGGCTATGTAGGTCGGGGGAGGAAAATAGCAGACACAGGTTGAATGTTTAAATCACATGCAAGAAAAGCCGATACATACTTTACCTCTGAAAATGGTGCAAAATTGGCAGGCAAAAGGCACCTGTGGACTTTGCACCTATGTAGATACACTTCCCCTTCCGTATTTGCGAATTCCGTATCGACAGATTCGGTTATTCGCTATTTTTGACCCAAAATTTTTTTTAAATTTTTTGGCCTTATTTTTAGCCCTGTAAGCCCCCCCCCCCTTAAGCCTTACTTGGTGGTCTAGTGGGTTTTCAGGCAGGAGCGATCTTCCCACGCTCCTGCTCTGTGCAGATCACTCGCAGGAAATGGCTTGAGAGACTACGGGAGCTCAAGGCAGCCATTTCCTGTGAGCGATCTGCATGGGGCAGGAGCGTGGGAAGATCGCTCCTGCCTGAAAACCCATTAGACCACCAAGTAAGGCTTAAGGGGGGCTTATAGGGCTAAAAATAACTGTGGAAAGTTGGGGATAAGGGCCTGAATATTATTCGTGGTTTTTCCATATTCGCGGCCTGGCTCTGCCCCTAACCCCCACGAATACAGAGGGGGAATTGTAGTTTTAAAAATATCCCCAAGTGAACAAAGTATAAATTAAAAAAAAAAAAAAAAGAAAGATTTTTGAGTTCTATGAATGGCTTGTCACATAAGAAAGTAGAGAGACTTACTGGTGATTTGAAGTTGTGATTTCATTGTAAATCCATTGACTGACCCTGATCACAATCCACTGTCAGCTATATCACAGGCTGGACTGTGAACCTGAACAAAGAATAATACATTCAAATTATACAGGTGAAATTTACAATACATTGATATATACAATACATGCAACTAACTCTACTGACAGATGTAAAACAACTTCTGCCCAATTACTGTTACTGCTTTCTAAATGAGACTATCTAACTTCTTTAAATTTCATGTTCAATTTGACCAAGAGGGATAAAGCTAACACACACACATACCCCTCTCTCTCGTATACAGGCAGTCCCCGAGTTGCAGACCCCCGACTTAAGTACAACTCAAATATAAACCGGAACCCCCCATTTTTGGGCCAATTTTAATAAAATTCTCTCTAATTGACCACCTGAAGCAGATGAGATCAGAGTTGAGAAAAATCTTACAGAGAACATTCTAGAGGCCTTAAATTATCCCCGTGTGGATGAAAAGACAACTATAGTATTGGAACAGGCTGATATTTGGAACACACACTGTGCTAAGGCCTTAGAGAAAACGGCACTACTAAAGATGATGATCTTAGGCCCCACTCACAAATGCTCACCCGGTGTATCACCAGACCATTAAATAAAGAATAGAAACTAGAAAGGAGATAATTTGATATCCTGCCAAAGCTTAAAACAGTTCTCAGCAACTAACATTACAAAATAACAATAATTATAAAACAGAAAGGAACTCCATAAAATACAGAAAAGACCTACTCCACTCGTACGATAACACAAAGCTTTAAAATTAGGTTCAAGATGAATAAGAAGGAAGTTGGTTCCAGAGCAGAGACTGCTTTAGAGCGAGTGGACTCCCATTTTCGTCCTGTTGACGGATGGTAATACTAATCTTTTCTCTTGAAAAGATCTCATGAAGGTGTATAGGGAATGGTTAAAGAGTTCATGTGGCTAGGTTCCATGGTTTGAAACGCTTTAATTGGATAATATATGAAACCGGTAACCAATGGTAGTGAAGGAAGAGTGGCTTTTGTGTCTTAGTACGACTTAACTTGATGGCTGTATTTTGTAAAGTCTGAAGACATCCATTATTGAATTTAGATGCTCCCATGTAAATAATGTTACAATAGTCAATTTTTTATATAAAAAAGACATGTATCAGAGTATACAAATTATTATTATTGAAAAGATGTCTGTCTGTCTGATCGTAAAGACCTGAGAGTGTAAAAACCTTTTACTAATTCTGATACTTGATCTGAAAAAGTTAAATTTGATTATCTAATAACGCCAAGATATTTAAATTTACTATCCAAAAGGAATGTTTTTTTGCCATCAAAAGATAAAGTTACATCTGGTACTGATCCTTATCCCTTCAGCCAGCAGGAAAAGTTTTTATCAAGGTTTACAATTAATCTATTTTTTCCAACCATGAATTAAAAACTGTAAAGTAGTATTTATTTATTTAAAAAATGTATAGCCCGCTTAAACCTAAGCGGTGCACAAAATATATATACAATCTTCAAAAGACAATATAACACCAGATAATTTACGTTCATCTAAAAATTGTCCAGTCTAAACAAACTAGCTTTCAAGAAAAAGCCTCTACAAATTAAGTTGTCTTCAATACCTTCCTAAATGTCTGAATATCTAAGTGGTGCAGCCAAATCGTTCCATGGAGATGATCGTCTAATTTTAAGTTTAAAGGATCAATCTTTGCCAGAAGTAAGATATTGCCTGGATGAGGAAACAAATGACAAAGTTCTGCCAAGCCTTAACAGCCGCCAAAACCAATATTTCTCTTGATGCATCATTTCAACCAGTGATTTTGCTGCATACTTCACCAATAAAAGTTTCCACCAGGATCTACAAGCAGTCTTACCCAGTCATAAGAACATAAGAAGTTGCCTCCACTGGGTCAGACCAGAGGTCCATCGCGCCCAGCGGTCCGAACCCACGGCGGCCCATCAGGTCCATGACCTGTTAGGTGGTCCCTGACTTTTCCTATAACCTATCTCTACTTCTCTCTGTACCCCTCAATCCCCTTATCCTTCAGGAATTTATCTAAACCTTCCTTGAACCCCTGCAGCATGCTCTGGCCTATCACGGCCTCCGGAAGCGCGTGTCCACCACCCTCTGGGTAAAAAAGAACTTCCTAGCGTTTGTTCTAAACCTGTCCCCTCTCAATTTCTCCAAGTGACCCCTTGTACTTGTGGTTCCTCACAGTCTAAAGAATCTGTCCCTGTCAACCTTCTCTATGCCTTTCAGGATTTTGAAGGTTTCTATCATGTCTCCTCTAAGTCTCTGCTTTTCCAGGGAGAATAGCCCCAGCATTTCCAACCTGTCAGCGTATGAAACAAACTTACCCTCTTTAGCTCAATACCAGAGGGAGGTCTTGAACCAAATCATGAAAGGCCTTTGACTCCATCGACACCTGCCCTTCAAAGCAAAGGCCTCAGAGAAGGGGACACAAAAATTAAGAATGCCTCTCTAATAGGCAGCTGCCTAAAACATTAAAGAGGGCAACAATGTGCCCTCTATTTAAAAAAAAACAACCCTGATTAGAACAAGCTGAAATGTTACCAACTAGTATCTAGGCATGTTTATGTTTATAGTTAATTCTTTTTATTAACAATTATCCAAATTATATAATGCCAAAGATGGCAGATTCACAACAAACACTATACGTAACATTACACAACAGGTCTCCTTAAATATAAACATCTCATCTCTAGGAAAACTTACAGAAAAATCTGTATTTAACTCAATTGACAAGAAGAGAAAAACTGGCTGGATATAAGTCAATCTCGATTCAGACCCAGTTATAGAATAGACCTGTCCTGGGGAACCCCCAGCCAGTCGGGTTTTCAAGATATCCTTAATGAATATGCACGAGACAGATTTGCATGCCTGTCACCTCAATTATATGCAAATATCCCTAATGGATATTCATGAGGCAGATCTTGAAAACCTGACTGGCTGGGGATCTCCAAGGACAGGTTTAAGAACCAATGGAAATAGAAACAAACTCTACAGACCCACCTCTCTGTTGGAAAAAAAGCTACAGACTCAGCACCCTGAGGTTGTAGGTTCAAGCCCCACACTGCTCCTTAAGACCCTGGGCACGTCACTCAATCCCACTGGAACAGATAGGGAAAAACACTTGTAAACCATTTAGATAACCTAAATACATAAGAAAATAAAATAGTGCTGGATTTCACAGCAGCTTTTGCTCTCATGGACCAGATCATTATGCTAACCCAACTGGCCAAAACAGGTTTCAGTGGCACAGTACTTGCCTTGGTCAGATCCCATCTATCAAATAGGTAAACAGTCCATTGCCACCTTAGGCAGTGACCTGTGGAGACGACTGAATCAATCTCAGTTCTACAACTATGTGGATGGGGTGTAGCTACTCAAACCGCTGAATCAGACCTACCTAGATCCGTGAATAAATTGCCTGCCTAACATAAAACAGAGCTCCTCCAGAGGGTCTCTAACACAAGTGGTTACATACTCAACATCAAAATTCCTTAACTCACAGATTAGGAACCTTTGAGTACAGCTGTACTCAACCCTTCTGCTTGCTGATCTCCCAAATCCAAGCAACTTATCACCTGTGAAGATACTATCTTTTCTCCATAAATCAAGGCTGAATTACTGTAATGCACTTTACATTGGTGTGACTACAGTGGGTTTGCACCAGCTCCGATTCAGAATGCTGTCGCACAACTGATAAAGGTTGTAAGCAATACAATCATATCACACTATTTCTGCAAAACCTTCAGTGGCTACTAGGGCTATATTTAAAAGTACCTTTGTTCTTCAAGGTCCATGGAAGGAAAGGAAGGAAGTCTATTGCCTTTCTGTGGCTCGTATTATATATAGGTTAGTACTTATTTTGTACCTGGGACACTGGAGGGAGGAAATGGGTCAGAGTAACTCAATTTAATTTTATTAACTCAATAGAGAATTTGAACATAGAACAAAGATAGCTTGAAATATCAAACTGCAATAAAATTATAGCCCGCACTTTCAGCCATAAAAGGCTGTACAAGGATGGGAATGGTACATAAAATATATAGAAATTATAGAACAATCCCACTTTCTCCACATTCTCACCGAATCACAATCTCAAGGATTCATAATACTAGCCAAAAAGCTATGTCTTCAATTGACAACAACTAAACAATGTATAGTCTGACACATTTCATCTCTACCGGAAGCTTGTTCCACAAAATTGTCAGTAAGCCCAAAAAACATAGTGACCTAGTGCATATTAATCAAAATTCCTTAGCTGACGATCATGAATATGCCAAGAATGCAAAGTTTATGTTGAAACGCATTTAAGGTGAGACAGCAAATACACCAGACCTATCCCATGTCACTTTATTCTACATCCTCTGTAACCTGAAAGGGATCTCCCTTTATCACGCTATGTGACAGCTGTTAGTGAGCTCTCTCAGGATTCATAAGTGTGTGTGTAAGGGGGGGGTGGGGGGACAGGGGATTGAGACTTGTATACCGCCTTTTTGTAGTTTTAGAACTACACTCAAAGCGGTTTACATACAGGTACTTCAAGCATTTTCCTTATCTAATGGGGGGATTAGGTGACTCGCCCATGGTCACAAGGAGCAGCGTGGAGTTTGAGGTTGTAGCTCTAACCACTATGCCATGACCTTATACTCTGGAACACACTCCTAGAAAAGCTTTCATTTGCTTCCTGAGTTAGACAGCCTGGCATTAAGTGAAGCCTAGCTCTTCTCCAAAGCAGGACTTTCTTACTACTTGGACCATATGCAATTCTTTCCTTAAAGCTAGTCACCCTTTTCTATTTACAAAGATAAACTGCAGACCTCACAGCATGGGGGAACCACTGCTTGCCCTGGATCAGTTGCATGGAATGTTGCTACTCCTTGGGTTTTGGTCAGGTACTAAGGACCTGGATTGGCCACCGTGAGAACGGGCTACTGGGCTTGATGGACCATTGGTCTGACCCAGTATGGCTATTCTTATATGAACCAAGTATAGGACAATTAAGCTACTGTAATATCACTAATGAGGTTGGCTCTTAGGCATTGGTGGAATGAGGCATTATGACATCACAATCTCAGTTCTGGAATGTTGCTCTCATTGGGGTTCTGGAATCTTGCTATTTGAGATGTTGGAATATTGCTACTCCTTGTGTTTTGGCCAGGTACTAGTGACCTGGATTGGCCACCGACCCTGAAGAAAGCCACAGAATGGGGGCTGAAACGTCGACACAGTGAGACCCAGAAACCTGCAACAAGCAGAATGCCAGCTGCGGAAACCCCGAGAGAACACTCTTATCTAAACTTCTGATACTCTCCCTCATCTATCTAAATGCTTTACCTCCACTTGTTCCCTTTGCTGTCCGAGTGGCCAAGGAAAAAACCGGGGTCCTCCGGTCACGATCGAGGATTTTTTTTTTTTTTTGAAACAAAACAATAAGACACGACTTCCGATCGTAAAGAAAACAATAAAAGCCGCGGTGCAAGAAAGGCACTTAAATTTGACGCAGAGAAGAGAAACAGGTCTTTCTGGCTCCGCGGAAAACTAAGAACTGAGGACCACGTTGAGGAGACGCGCCCCCTAGATGAGCGGGAAGGCACATGCATGCGCGGTGCAGCAATAGCAAACTTTGAGATCTTCAATCAAGTTTGCTTGAAAAGCTGTCCGCGATGGGGCTCCGTGGATGACGTCACCCACATGTGGAGAATATGTTGCCTGCTTGTCCTGGGATAATGTAAGTTATTTAAAAGGTTATACTTGCTGCACACTGCCTTGGATCAAGTTTCAAGTTTTTATCAAATTTCTAAGCCAGATACAAATTAAAAATATACTGGGGAAGACAATTAAAAAGATGAATTTCTTAAAAAAAAAAAAAAAAAGGCAGTAAATCCTAGCAAATAAAAAAGATCTTCTATAACTCCTAAAAATGTTAGCTGGTAACCAGCTCTCGCATGCAAAGACAGAATTTTTTTTAGATAATATATGGAAATAAAGCAAAAAACCAAAGGAAAAAACCTTTTTTATTGGATTAAGTCAATGCCTTTTATGATAGGCTTTCCCAGGGAATCTACCTACTGAAAGGTAAACACTTAGGCGACACGTTCTGTGCCATATGTCCTACAGGGGATGCCATTTTGCACATTGGATGAAAGCACTGGAAGACCCATAAGAGTTATAGCAAGAGGATTTCAGAAACCAGAAGAGTGATGTAATCAACATGAATATTCACATCCACGGCAAGGGGAATTGAGTTGCATCAGCCAGGTCACTTTTGAACTGTACTGGTTGCTCAGTAAATGAAAACAAAACTTTCATTTATCCTCGAGGGCAGGTAAAACTAGTAGAGTGGAAAGAAGGGAGCGATTTCAAAACAAACCAACCACAACCTGCTTTCAGATTTCAAGCAAGCAAATGACTGTAAAAGAAAGTTCAGACTGAAGCAGCAAAATAGTTTGAATCAAAACAGTCCTGGAGAACCACCAGGCCAATCGGGAATTCAGGCTAGCCCTAATGAATATGCATGAGAGAGATTTGCATATCATGGATGTGACAGGCATGCAAATCTGCTCCATGCATATTCATTAGGGCTATCCTGAAAACCCAATTGGCCTGCCACTGATCTAGACAGAACAGGGCATATAATAGGGTTAACACTGCCATACAGGTTGTTTGCAGAGTTTGGAGTGTGTGGCACAGTGGTTACAGCTACGAGCCTCAACACCCTGAGGTTATGGGTTCAAACCCACAATGCTCCTTGTGATCCTGGGCAAGATCCTGGGCAATTCTCACATTGCCCCAGGTACATTAGATAGATTATGAGTTCCTGAATAAATTCATGTAAACTGTTCTGAGTTCCCCTGGGAGAACAGTATAGAAAACTGAATAACTAAGTGTGAAAAGTTTCAGCCTCTGATAGAGAGCTGATATTGTGATGTCATAATCCCTCATTCCACCAATGCCTAAGAGCCAACCTCATCAGTGATGTCACAGTGGGCTCACTTTTGCTACTTTTGATTTCTAGTGGTTAAAGTAACAGCCTCAGCACCCTGAAGTTGTGGGTTCAAATCTATACTGCTCCTTGTGACCCTGGGCAAGTCACTTAATCCCCCATTTGCCCCAGGTACATCAGACAGAGTGGGAGCCCACCAGGACAGATAGGGAAAAATGCTTGAGTACCTGAATGTAAACCACTTAGGCTATAAGTGGTATAGAAATACTAAAATAAATCAATCAGAAACTGCAAATAAAATTGCTTTCCTGCTTACTCGTTGCTCCTAAGATGAGAAAGAGAAAAGACTCTCTTTCCTCACCTCTGAGAATAATGAGGTCCTCTATCATCTGACTACTGAGCAATCACATTGCTGAGGTGATCTTGTGAGAAAATGATGATGGAGCATCCTGCAGCAGTTATAACCCTATCTGAAAAAGTTATCTGTAGCCCTGAGTCTTTTCTTCCTAGTCTGCATGATGTGTTGCAGCCTGGCACGGAAGCAGAATTGGCCATGTAGAGGTGCCCGATCCTGAATTATCAGAATTAGCAAGATCCAAGTTTGCTGGGACAGTCACCAGAGAGGAGATGCTCAGGAGGTATCCTGCTATGATTTAAGTTTGCTTCCGATCAACCATGTCATTAGATGCCAGTAGCCATGATTCTCCAAGTGGCAACTAAATGTGAATGACCCATAGCAGATGCCATTTTTCTAGGTGCCTGCCATTTCAGGCAATGCTTATAGAATCAGCCCCTAGAGAAACGGCGTCTGCCACGTGGCAACCATGTTCAGGCACCACTTAAGAGAATTGCAGCTACCGGCCCCTAACAACGAACCTAGGCGTGGGTAGCGCAGGTCAGGGTTTTAGAGGTCTACATTTCTGGTATCTAGGTTCTGAGATGGTATTCGAGGTGTGACCATACCATGGAGCGAGATGGTATTCGAGGTGTGACCATACCATGGAGCGATACAAGGGTATTATAACATTGTCATCTTTGTTTTCCGTTCCTTTCCTGATCATTTATGAGAAATTTAAGACAAGTACGAAAATTCTTTGAAAGACCACAATTCCAGCTCATAGTTCAATCCCTTATACTAGGCCTACTGGATTACTGCAACATCCTCTACCTCCCCTGCAACAATGACTAAACAACTACAAACAATCCAAAATACAGCTCTGAGACTCATCTACTCACTGAAGAAACACGACCATATTACAGAAGCATACATCGACTCACACTGGCTACCAATTCAAGAAAGAATACTATTTAAATTCTACTGCATGCTATTTAAATCGTTAAACGGAGACAGCCCAATCTACCTAAACAACCGCCTCTACCAAACTACATCACCCAGACATAGAAACCCCCCCCCCTTTCACACACCCTCCAATCAAAGAAGTCAAACGGAAAAAACTGTATGACGGACTACTAGCAACACAAGCAGCAAAACTGGATAACCAAATCTCCAACCTACGGATAACCACCCCCGAATACAAGATCTTCAGAAAAGAAATAAAAACGATTCTCTTCAAGAAATCACTGAAACACTCTTAACATATCAATTACTTTCCATCATCCTGCCTTCACCCCGCCCCACAGATACTACCAGTTCTTCTCAACTTCTCTTGAATTCACCAATGATCTTCTACTGTAACCCACCATTTATATCTCTTTCGTAATCCACCTTCTCAACTTCTCTTGAATTCATCAATGATCCTATATTGTAACCCACCATTTATAACTCTTTTGTAATCCGCCTTGAACCGCAAGGTAATGGCGGAATATAAATCTCTAATGTAATGTAATCATTTGCCTTCTTAGCCGCCACTGCTGCTCACTGAACTGAGGGTTACAACATATCCTCAACGATGACACCTAGATCTTTTTCCTGGGCTGGGACTGCTAATGTGGAGCCCTGCATCACACAGCTATAGTTCAGGTTCCTCTTTCCCATATGCATCACTTTGCCCAATTCAGTGATAAGCCTAGAACCATAAAGGCGCCAAATGACCTACCAGGCTGCCCAATCAAGAGTTTATTTCAACAGACTGAAGCACCTTGTGTGGGAAAGAAGCTCCAGTTTTAAACACACAACATGTTTATGGTGAATATTTCAGTATTTGAGGAGTTTATTTGCATGTTCTGGCCCAGCTGTTCCTTTTCTGTTACACTGTCAAACAGCAACACAATCACCCTATGACTCACTGTCTTTATCTATTAAAAAAAAATCCCCCCCCCAAACAAATAGGGAGTTCCTAATCTGTAAGGAAATAAAGGCTATTCAGGTTTGAATACAGATGAGGAAAGTATCATATAAATGGTTCTTTAAGTAGAACTACTATTCCTGAAGGAATTCTGTGCCAAAATTTCCCTCTCATGCACAATTCTCTATGTATCTTGCAGAATTCTGTAAGATAAACAAGAGACAGCACTAAGGATAGTCTGCTCAGACAAATCAGCAGAGGTTGCTGCCCGCTGGCCTGGGAGAGGGGCTGCAGTGAGCACCAGAATGAAGAGGCAATCGACATGCCAGCTCCAGAGAAGAGCGGCCTTAGGTGCTAGCTTTCATGGGCTGAAGTTAAGAGGCAGGAAGTGTTCAGGCTGGGGGAAGGTGACTACAGCTGTTGAGAGTTGGAATAGAGGAGGGGGTTGCATTGAAAGAATGACAGGCATGGTGGGAGGGAAGGCAGAGTTAGTTATGAAATGAGCTGGGAATGCAGGTGGGAAAAGAGAGACTGGAGGTCTTCTGCAGGTTATAAATGGGTTGCACCTTAATAAGATTGTGATTCCATGCTCAATGACCACTCCAGAAAGAACTCACCTCACAAAATTAAGGGTTTCTCTTCAACTTTATCCTGGCTGTAAAAGTGAAAGTTCACAGTATTTGCACTGAACATCTCCATCACATCCTGTTTGTTCTCTTTGCTTCTTTCTTTCAGTTATAGAGCTTTATGCTGCCAAAAAAGGAAACTGACAAGATGAAGTGAACGGGTTGTTGACCTCAAAATAAAGACGTAGCTGTTGGATGCAAAAGGTGGATATTTGCAAACAAATAAATCTGAAGAGATTCTTCAATTTATAGCAAAATATATAGGGAAATATAAACAAATATACATAATGACTGGCCTTATGAGTAAGAATCTTAAAGTGGATGTGGAAAGGCATGGGTGGCCAGTGTTAGCATTTGGCAGCCCTTATAAAGACACTCGGATTGATCCTTACAGCATGTGGCGATTTGCTTCTTGGGTCAGTTGTTCAAATAAGTGGCTCATGACGAGGCAGCTTCTCAGGCTGTATTAGCTCAATTATTATGTTACCTGTTCATCGACATTATGTTTTTTTGCTTGCAATTAAATTCTGTAAGTGGTGTTCCGTAATTTGGTAAGTATACAAATTCTACTATACTATACTATTCAAATTCTACCTGCCTACTATTTAAAACCATAAACGGAGATAGCCCAGCCTACCTAAACAACTGCCTAATCCAAACTACCTCAACCAGACATAGGAGAACCCACAAACCGTTCACACAACCCCCCATCAGAGACGTCTAACGAAAAAAACTGTACGATGGCCTTCTAGCCACACAAGCAGCAAAACTGGACTACCAACTCTCCAATTTACTAATAACGACTTCAGACTGCAAATCCTTCAGAAAAGAAATAAAAACCATGCTATTCAAGACATCCTTGAAGACAAACTAACACCGCAAGACTCATCCCAACTCTCTGAAGCAACTCGCTCTACTTTTCAATTCCAGATAACTCCTTTTGGAATCCGCCTTGAACCGAAAGGTAATGGTGGAATAGAAATCACTAATGTGATGTATAGAGTAGATAGGGCCATGTATACTGATACCCCTTCCTATCTGTGTTTGTTGATTCAGATTTAAGGGAACGGAAAGACCTAGATAGTGATTTATGCTATTAACTAAAAGAACTGGAGCTTTCTTCTGCACTGCACCTTATTCACAGACATCAACCTCTCTAACCGAAAATACAGGTATTCCCTGAAAACCTCTAAGAAAGCCTTTCATTTACAGTTGGGCGAATCAGCATCCTTCAGGATTCACCAATGTCTGCAAATATTTCCCCTGACTTGTTTCTTTTGTTGTTAGTCATTGTCTTACTGACGTGTGGTGATGGCTTTCAGGGGATTCAGTGAATCCCCAGCTCTGCTTTTTTTTTTTTTTTTTTTCTTAATGCAGTTTGATTTGATGAGTAGGCAGCATGCTCAACCACAAACTGCATCAAACAAAAAGTAAACAAACAAAAAAAAAGCAGGTCTCTTGGGCTGCGGATTCTCCAAACCCCCTGAAGTCTCTGACAGTACTGATCTGAATTTGATTGGCTAAGCAGCATTTGCCTGATGCCTGCTTGACCAATCAAATTCAGAGCAGTGTCCTCAGGGCCTTTACGGGGCAGTCCTCTTTCTGCTCACCCGATTTCTTCCACCATACTTAATTCTGGGTTGTTCCCTTTTCAAGTGTACTTTCCCGTCATGATGTTCTTTTCCTTTGGTTTTAATTTTAAATATTGCGCGGTTCTTGTTTCTTAAAGAAGAGTGGTATAACAAAGGAAATAAACCCTGACCTCATTGCCTTAAAACAATATAGTGTTAGAAAGCTGAATTCTCCACCCCAGCACGGGTGAATAATGTTCTTGGATTTTTCAGCAATGCGCTTAGTTACTGTTACTTCTATAGCAACAATTAGCATTTAGGAAATGATTCACCAAGTCTTTTTTTTTTTTTTTTTTAACCAAATCTACAGACTAGGAGAAAAACCAGAGATGGTCGCCAGCCTTTTGCAAAACAGAAAAAGGTCCAGATAACAGATGATTTATTCTTCCTGGAGTTTTTCAATTGCAGCAACTCTTAACTTTCTGCATCCATCATACCCTGATGGCAGGCATGAATTTTTCCCAATTTCTTGCTAAGATCATGTTTGATACTTAAGATGTTAAAGCAGCCATTTAGTTATTTATTGTATTTGATACACCATCTCTCTGAGCAAAGCAACAGGAACAGTTTAAAATAATAAGGTTCAGGAAATAAAACACACCACATACTTAAAAGTAAAATTTAGCTTGTCCAAGGAGTGCCTGGGTTGTCATAGTGGAGGTACAGTCTATTAAAAGGCCATAGTAACGAAATAAAATTTCAAGTCTTTTTTAATCTGTAAATTCAATTCTAGCAGGGGCATGAGCAGAATTTAATGGCGCTCTAGAAAGGGGTGGAATAACTAAATGCTTCTGATTTTGTGACCTCAATGATCACAATAGACAGTATGGAATAAGTAAATCAGCCACACATGGAGGATGACCTGAAGAAAAAGCTTCATGGGAGTGGTCGAGCTGCTTCCTCTGCAAATCCCAGCGCTGCTCCTTGGGACCCTGGGTAAGTCACTTAATCCTCCATTGCCCCAGGTATACATGTAATTTTAGTTCTCCTGGCAGTCCACGGCACAAGTAGAATCCTTCTCCAGGACCAAAGTTCAAATGAGACTTACAATAATACAGAATACAGCGGTCAGAATTATTTATGGCCTGAAGACATTAGATCATGTTACACCCTTTTATCACGAATTGCATTGGCTGCTAATGGAGGCTGGGTATTGTTTAAACTAGGCAGTTTCTGGTACAGGTCCTTCCTATTTAGTCAATAGATTTTCTTTAGCATCATACAGACATACAGTAGTAGAAGAACTCGTCCTTTGTTTAATTTTCCATCTGTCCAGGGTTGCAGGAGTAAGAAATTTCAGAATCATACTTTGGCATCTCAGGCAGCTCTTCATGACAACGAATTCCGAATACTGATGCTTACTACTCATTCCTATGGCCATTTTAGAAAATAATTGAAGACTTATCTTTTTTCTAAATATTTGACTGTTTAACGAATCATCTTATTTCATGTAACATGTTTACTTTTATAACTTTTTGTAAACCGCGCTGAACTTCTGGTTTCGCGATCAATAAGCACAATGTTATGTTATGTTGTTTCCACAATGACCAGCTTTCGCATCCGTAAATGACCACTGAGAAAATGGGTGTCTAGACCAATCTGATCTTCTGTTATTTCTTTGCCTTTAAATAGCTTATCAAGAGCCTTCATTATAGAAGCAACTGATTGCTATTCAGCAGAGTATTTCTTCACTGCTAGTTGCTTCCTTGTTTACCAGAGTCCAAAAGATTACAACTATTTACAACTTCTATCAACATCAAGCTCAAAATTGTCATCATTTTCCATATTCATAATCTTTGGTTTTGTTTATATTCAGCTCTAATCCCATGTTATAGCTTTTGGCATTAACTTTTTTTCAGCAGATATGTCTTCTTTACTACTGGCAATGAGTGCTGTGTCATATGCACAATGCAAGTTGTTCATATATCTTGACCACCTACATTAGAACCAATGCTCTCTTCTTCCAAATTTGCTTTTCAGAAAATAGCTTTTCTGTAAAGATTAACAAATAAGGCGATAAGAGCATCCTTGCCTTACGCCAAGTTTTATTGGGAATCAGTTTTGCCATATTCAATTCTCACTGCAGCTTCTTGATTTTCAGAGAGGCTCTTTAACAACTGAATTATGTGTTTTGGTATTCCTATTTGCACTAAGAGTTCTCCATAGCTTATCATGATCCACACAATCAAAAGCTTTGTAAAATCAATGAAGCAAAAGTATACAGGCTTTTGATTTTTTTTTTTACTCTTCTCCAATATCAACTATCATTGGCAATAATGTCTCTAGTCCCTCAACCTTTTCTGAGACCAGCCTGAACTTCAGGTAGTTCTTGTTCAATGTATGATTGTAATCTTCATTGTATTATTTTCAGCAATATTTTGATGGCGTGCAGAAGTAATGCAATCTTCCAATAATTGTTACAATCTTCTCCAATCAGTTGGCCAATTTTTTTTCCTTTCAAATCTGTTGACACAGCCGAGTGAGAGCCAAGATAGCATTTTCCAAGTTTTTAATTAATTAAGCTGGAATACAGTTGATGCCAGGTGATGAAGTTATGAATATCTTATTTTAGTCACACTGTTAGGAGAGAGAGAGATCATTTCAGAAAGACATCATGTTTGGGAAGATTGAAGGAAGTAGGCGAAGAGGGCAACCTGCAACTACGTGGCTGGATATGTTGACAACTACTATGGGGATGACGCCAGAGGATCTTGTCAGACTAGCACTTGACAGACTTCTTTCCGGATCATTAACTCATCAAGTTGCTTGGACTTGAACCCGAGTTGATGGCATCTAACACACAACATATATGTAAACAGCTTTGAATGTGTAACCAAAAAAGGCAGTATACAAGTCTCATTCCCTTTCCCTATAACTAAAAGTTTATATTTCATTCAAAACATACACGAGATCCAGTGTACCACATATAAAAGAGGGGATATCCTATCATATTGTCTTGTCCCAGTAAACATCTTAATGGCCAGGTTTTGAATAAAAGGAAGTCTTTTGATAGAACAGAGTAGTAGACTGTTGACTAGAGATGGCATAATGAAATATCCTCATAATCAAGTATACTATAACATGCACACAAAACATATCCAAATTTGTCCACTTTCTGCATTAGAGATCTCCAGCAAGGTATTGATCCACATTTTGTTTTACACAGATGAAGTGGATGGACACTATGATGCCAGCAGGACCATCTTTATTGGAGTGAGACAGTAGTCTAGTGATTAGAGCAGCAGCCTGTAAACCCTTAAAGAGAAAGGGAGGGTGGGAACGGTGCGTCCAACTCCCTACACAGCATAACCGCCAAGACGGCATGCCAACCGTGGGGTTTGGTCCTAAAGAGACTCATACCCACCACCCACGAGGTCACCTGGAGAAATTGTCCCAACTTTTTCCCAGCACATGTAAAATTTGGATGTGTTTAGCATCCAGGTATTAAATACACCAATTCCAAACCTGTCTGCTGACTGGAGCTGAACAACTGAGCGCTTGCGACCCAAGTAGGCAGCTCCTGCTGAGATAAGATAGCCGCGAGCGACTGTGTCGAATGCGGCCGCACCTCTCCTGCGCAGGAAAAATGGGAATACTTCTCCCACCGACGTGCTGAGAGCAAAAGAGGCAGCGAAGCTCCATGAAATAGGTTCAATGGGGCTAGATGATTAGTCTCACCCAAGCACCTATCAGCTCCTTCAGCTGCCATACCACTAACCCCACGGAGTCCCTGACAGGAAGAAAAGTAATAAGCACTCACCCAAAACAAGAAAATGAATGGCCAACTGAAGGAGCCAGGACACAGGCCTCTGATGGTGAAAGCCATTACTTAAAACAGTGCCTCTTTTTTTTTTTTTTTACATGGGAAAGGAGAAAGCACAGAAGACACAATGTTAGGTAGACCTGGGGTGAGCAGTTATGTCCCCAAGAGGGTGAGGTAGGGACCTGGGGAGGGGGGCAAGGTGTAACCCCTAAAGCTGGCACCGCTCAGCCAAAACACCTCTCAGCTTTAATGAGCCAGGCCCAGACAGGAGTCCACAAGCAGAAGCCAGGAGCTGTGAGAAACACGTCCATCAGTCTGCTGGAGATACTGGATGGCCAGGAGGCTGTGCATCCAATAAGGCTGGTAGATGGACGTAATCTCACTAGTCTCTAGATTCATCTGCTGTTGATGCTAACGAATATAAATGAAATATCTTCCTGCATTTTAAGTACTACTCATAACATTTTAAAGCAGCTCAAAACAAACAGGTAGCACATTTCTTGCCTCTATTGCTTCCAATTCAATTTAATCTTATCCTGGTGTCCCTTCCCAAGTATATTCCTTAAATTCTTGTAGGTTGACAATGTTCATATTCTAACAATACACTTCCAATTTCACACCGTTTATGTAAAATTCATTTTACATGCATCAATCAACATCTTCTGATGACTCAAAATACAATAACCAGATTTAGAAACATAGAAAAAAGCGGCAGAAAAGGGCTATAGCCCACCAAGTCTGCCCATTCCAAGTATCCCCCCCCCTGAATTTACTCCCTTAAAGATCCCATGTGAGTATCCCATTTTTTCTTAAAATCCGTCACGCTGCTGGCCTTTATCACCTGGAGTGGGAGTCTGTTCCAATGATCCACCACTCTCTCGGTGAAGAAGTACTTCCTGGAGTCGCCATTAAACTTCCCTCCACTGATTGTCAGCGGATGCCCTCTGGTGGTCGAGGGTCCCATGAGCCAGAAGATATCAGACTTAATACAAATATCACAGGTCACATGACACTTCAGTACTAAGTGCATCAATTATTTTAGCATTTTCCATATGGTCCTTGAAAAAATATGCAGCAAGGTTCACAAGTAAAAAAAAAAGAAAAGTAAAAGCATTCCAAGAAGAGGAAAAAAATGAGGAGGGGGGGTTGTAATCAAGATCAGTGAAGAGAAAGGGAACAAGATTACTTGGCGAGAAGAACCAGCAATCTCAAAGAGCTTCCAATCATGTAATCCGTTTAGGTATAAGTGGGATGCAATTAAGTCAGTGACAGGCTGGGACAAGAACTGGTTGAGTGGAAGGCGACAGAGAATAGTGATCAGTGGAGATCTAATCTAATCTAATCTAAACCTTAGGTTTGTATACCGCATCATCTCTACATTCGTAAAGCTCGACACGGTTAACAAGAGTTAGGGTAGAAAGGAACTCCAGTGGAGGGAAGAGGCAAAATGAAGAGAAAATTTAGAGGACTAGAATAACCAGAGAGGGAGGAGGAGTTACATTTTTGAGAACAACCAGGTTTTCAGATGTTTATGGAAGAGTTGGAGGGAGCTCAGATCCCTAAGAGGAGAGGTAAGGTTGCTCCAGATCGCTCTGAGGAAAGGGATGTGCCTCAAGGTTCTGTTCTTGGGCCTGCTCTTTTTAACAGTTTTATAAGCAATATTGCTGAAGGGCTGACGGGTAAGACTTGCCTCTTTGCAGATGATACCAAAATCTGCAACAGAGTAGACACCAGGATGGAGTGAATAACATGAAGAAAGACCTGGCGAAGCTTGAAGAATGGTCTGAAATTTGGCAGCTAAAATGTTGTGCTAAGAAATCAAGGTCATGCATTTGGGCTGCAAAAACCTGAGAGAACGGTACAGTTTAGGGGTGAAGAACTTATGTGTACGACAGAAGAGCGGGACTTGGGTGTGATTGTATGTGATGATCTTAAGGTGGCCAAACAGGTTGAAAAGGTGATGGCGAAAGCTAGAAGGATGCTAGGGAGCATAGGGAGAGGTATGGCCAGTAGGAAAAAGGAGGTATTGATGCCCCCGTATAAGACTCTGGTGAGACTTCATTTAGAATATTGTGTATAATTTCGGAGGCCGCACCTTCAAAAAGATATAAAAAGGATGGAGTTGGCCCAGAAGGCTACTAAAATGGTGCATGGTCTTCGTCATAAGATGTATGGGGATAGACTTAAAGATCTCAATCTGTATACTTAAGCGGGCAAAGGGAGACATGAGAGACGTTTAAATACCTACATGGCGTAAATGCGTATGAGTCGAGTCTCTTTCATTTGAAAAGGAAGCTGTGCAATGAGAGGGCATAGGATGAAGTTAAGAGGTGATAGGCTCAGGAGTAGTCTAAGGAAATACTTTTTTATAGAAAGGGTGATAGATGCATAGAAGTCTCCCAGAAGAGGTGGTGGAGACAGAGACTGTGTCTGAAATTAAGAAAGCCTGGTATAAGCACGTGGGATCTCTTAGAGAGAGGAAGAGATAATACAGACTGGATAGGCCATTTGGCCTTTATCTGCAATCATGTTTCTAATTAATTAAAATATTTATCAACTTAATCAAAAATTAGGCTCATTTCATTGCCAAAATTAATGCTGAAATATTTCCATATGGCCACAGAAAATTGTCAGAAAGATCTGCTGCCTGCAAGGACCAGATTTTTGGAGATCAACCTCCCCTCCCCAACATAACCATCTGAGGAGAGAGAAGTTAAGATCATCAAAGATGTTAAGAATAAAAATCAGCAAAAAAAAAAAAAATACACTGAACAATAAAGTGGGGAGACAAATACTTAAATAAATGATGCAGGAAATAGGGAGCTTGAAAGCTCAGCCACCTTATCTTGTCAGAAAACAGAACTTTGAGAGATTACAAGCAAGCAAGCAGACAAGCAAGATGACCTCCAGTACTTAAGCTCTCACATCATCTGTAACATTGAGTTGCCCATAAAGTCTGATGGGTTATTTTTTTAAAATTTCTACTGGGTTTCCTGTGTTAGAAACACTGAACAGAGAGATTGTGTACATGGTACCCTCAAAGAATGCAAACTTAAAAAGCTATAAACAAATAGTTGCATAACTATCTGAACAAAGTCACAATAAGCAAAGCTTCCATATCAGCCACTTCGCATCTGTAATTGTTAAAACCCCTCTTTAGATTCACAGAGGAAGAAGCAGAGTTGAATGGAGGAGATGAAGCAAGAGCTTTGGTATCACAGCATGTCCTAAACCTTATTTTACACCTACTGTGAGATTAAAAGTTATCATACCAGTAAAACCCCTTATCTTTGAAAATGCTACAAAAGCAACACCATTTACTAGGAGGACTTCGTACCACTTGGAAGGTAAAGTCCATACTTCAATGCCCTTTTCCATGTGTGACGTCTCTTATCTTTTGAGATGGTGAAGCTATGCTTGCAAAGATGGAAGCAGTGAGGTATATGTAAAACATTAATAAGACATACTAAGAAGGACTTAAGAGGCAAAAGGACAAAAGCATTTTTAAAGCAAGGAGCTTTTGAAAGAGTAAGTTGGACCACTAAGGACACTCAGAATAATTCACCCTTTCTATCTCTACCAAAAGGTCTGTTGAGGAAACTACTCATGCCAGAAATGATCACTGAAGATGAGGATTCAGAGAAGCTGAAGCAAATAACTGAGAATGGAAGACATTAAGAAAAGGGCTCCAGGGGTGATTTAGAAAACTACAGACCAGCGAGTACAACAATGATGCTAGGCAAAACAGAAGCTGTTCTTGACAAAACAAACTACTGAGCAAATGGATGCCTTTAAGAGGAAAGCAACCAAAACAGTATGGTGGTCTGCGCCAGAAGATGTGTGAGGAGACCTGAAAACTTGAATATGTATAGGTGAGAAGGTGAAAACTAGAGAATGACACGGTGGCGGTTTACCCGCGGCTACCGCGTATAGCCGCGGGTAGCCCGCCAAAAACGGGGAATGAAAATTAGCAGCCTCTGCGGGGACGGGGACAAGGCCATCACCACCCCGTGGAGCGGTGAATGGTCTTGTCACCGCAGTGAGGCATAAAGGATCGTGTGGTTCCCGCAGCCCCCACCCGCCCACCCGCACGCCGGCTCGATCGTTTAACCAGCTTCCTCTCTCCACCTCACCTTAGTTTGCCGGCTTTCTTTTTCGGCGACCGGAACGCTTTCAAAAGAGCCGCGCATGCGCGGCTGCTCAGTATTCAATCTTCAGCTCTGACCCAACCGGAAACAGGAAGTTGCAGCAGAGCAGAAGATTGAACTATGAGCAGCCGCGCGTGCGCGACTCTTTGAAAGCGTGCCGGTCGCCGAAAAACAAAGCCGGCAAACTAAGGAGAGGTTTCCTTGGAAATAGATTCTGAAGTGACCTCATCAAAGAAGACCAGCACCAAATGTGCAAGAAATCCCTTAAACAATGTCAAAAGAGCCCAAAATAGAAAACTGCTACTGCCTTGAGACTCCATTATTGAAGGAATCAACTTGAAATCACAGAAGAGACAGGAAAAGGTTAAATGCCTCATGGAATCCTCAGGTACAAAACACAAACCAAATTGTGAATGAAATCAGAGCAGACAGTAAGAATTATAAAATTGATGTCATTATCCATCTGGAAAAAAAGGCGTACTAGAAATAATGCCTCAGCAATACAATTTTCAGAAGTTCTATTTGCTCATGGTAAGGGAGAAGAGAGTCTGCTAGTGATGGTGGGGGGACTGATAGAAGATATGAAAGAAGGGTGGTAGAAAGGAACAGATGGTAAAGGAGGGAGGGAAGGGTGGTGGTGGAAAGGAATAGAACAAACATTGAAAGAGGGTAGAGAGGAACAGACCCTGAAGGGAAATGTGGAAGGCAGAGTGGGGAGAAGACGCTGGAAGGGAAGAAGACAGATGCCAGACTATGGGGGAGCGGAGGGAAGAAGATGGGTGCTAGACCAATTGTGGGAGGGGGTGAAGGGAGAGGCACAGTAACAGCAAATGGAAGACGCAGAGAGAAGACACACAGTGGATGGAAGGAATTGAATGAGAAGATGTGGAAAGCAGAAACCAGACAACAAAGGTAGAAAAAAAATTCTATTTATTTATTTATTTTTTGCATTAGGATAAAGTAGTATATTAGTTGTGTTGATAAAAATTTATAAACAAAGCCCTGCCAGCTGAACATCTCTTTCTCTAGTTCAGCAGCAGGAACTTTGATTTATAAGAAAGGAATAAGCTAAATATTACAGTACTAAGGCTTATATGGATGCAGTGGGGACGGTGACGGGGCGGTGAATGGGATGGCAGTGGCGGTGACGGGGCGGTGAAAGGGATGGGGTTACGGTGACGGGGCGGTGAAGAGGATGGTGGGCCGGGGACGGTGCAGTGACGGGGACAGATTTTTCCCCCATGTCATTCTCTAGTGAAAACAAGATGGCACCAAAGTGAGCAGATATGCGATTTGTAGCTTCCTTTGAGCTACTTTTGGTCTGGGAAAGAAACAGAAGGGGACAGTTAGGACTTACCTGAGCCCTCTTCTGTCCGCCTGACCAAAGCCAAACAATTTGCCATTCAATGGAGTCCAAATGAGGCAATCTCTAAAGGTTATGGCAAGAGTCAACTGGTGTCTACTGGCAGCTGTTGGGGAGAAATGATGCGAGAGGGATGGGTGAGGATTTCCTCTTCTTGACCGATGCTCAAGGTGTTACAACAGAATCCAACTCAGGGAATGGGATAAAGGACAAAATCCTGGAACACCAGAGAAAGCTATGATATTTCACCTAGATTCGGGAATTAATAAACTTTTTTTGGATTATTCTGGATGCAATTTGTACAGCTATTTAAGCCCTACAAGGTACTATAAATCAACATTTGATTATTTTAACATAGAAAAATAAAGGCAGATAAACACTATATGGCCTATCAAGTCTGCCTAACCATGTCACCTACTATCCCTTCCTCTGCCTTCGAGATCCAATGTATCCAAGCTTTCTTGAATTCAGATCCACTTTTTGTCTCCACCACCTCCACTGGTGGATTCTTTGTTCTAAAAATCAAAATCTGAAAAAATAGTTTTCTGACTCTAAAAAGTTCTGTAATCTCAGCTCCAGAAATGTTAAGGAAATGTCTTAATTTTTGAATTTATCTTTAGAATAATTCCCTCCTATTGAGAAGATATATTATATTCCTCTTTAAAAACATCTGCTTCTTCAGAAGAACTGGATATGCGAGTTGTTATCTCAAATTTTAAAGGCTTCCATTTATTTTGATGTAACATTGTCAACTTTAATTGTTGTTTTCGCTCAGGCCCAATATGATATACAGTATTAAAATTGTATTTTTGAAATTGAGAAACAGTTTTTCAAGGTCTTAAATCATCTATCTTTCCAGAAGTTTAATATTACACAGACAAGGATAAAGGTTTTTGGCTCCAAGACCCCTTGTTGAGCCATGTGGGCTCAAATTTTTTTTCTTCATTTTCCCTGCAAATGTCTTAGTAAGTTGCAAGAGAAAATATTTTGGAGTCCAGAACATTTAAAAGCTTTTATTAAAAAGAAAAAAGATTCAATTTTGGTAAATATCCTTAGACCTACAAGTAGCTTTGTTCTGCTGCAAGATACCTCTTAATAATACAGGGGTCCTTTTACTAAGTGTGCTAACGGCTAAGGTGCCCATAGAATTTAATGGACGCCTTAACATTTAGCACGCGCTCTTTAGCGCACCTTAGTAAAAGGATCCCACGGACTAAGGGCAGAATATTATATTTTAAATATTTTCCATTTTTGTTTGTTTTGTAATTTTGCTCTCTCTCCAATAGTGGCCTAAGAGCTTGCAAATTCTATATATTATTATTAAAAATAATTTAATTGCCTCTATCAATTACATTAGGCCATACTGTACCTTGCTATTTCTTTGTTTCTTCATGTGCAGTCGGTAATATTTCTGAAAAAAGTTAATTAAAAAAAGAACATATATAGATGAGGGTTGCTAAACTGTCCACTGTCAGAAGTGATGCTGGCTTCAATGGCAAAGGGTCTTATCATGGCTTCTACAGACAGAGTTGGGAATGTCTAACTTGGCCAATATTATGCTTGCTGGTTTAAGGAAACTGGGAACTCAGGATTCTACTTGGGTTGTGGTGGTTTACCTTTTTGTTTATTTTCTAACATATTTTTTTATTTAACCAAGTCAATCAGATACAGAATTTCATTGCACATTCAACAAAAATACAATTAATTTGAACACAAGATCAGCCATACTAGGTCAGACCAATAGTCCATCTAGCCCAGTATCCTGATTCCAGAATGGCCAGTCTAGGTCACAGGTACCTGGAAAACCCAAATAGTAGCAACATTCCATGCGACTGATCTCAGGTCAAGCATACAAAAAAGTCACAAAATATTACTGATAATACTGTTTGGCTCTGCAGATGCCTTGATTATCAACCAAACAAAAGTGACAATCAGACCAATAATGAAGAGCCTCCATTATCTTACAGAAGAGATTCACTTTCTTTCATAGAAATTAGGCAAGCTGCTCCACCCAATGTCATCTTGTTGACTTGAGTATCATAGTCCAATTAGTGGTTCCTTTTTCAAAACAACGCAATGGTGAGCCTGGCAGAGTGGGTCAGCCGCATCTTCATGTTATTTCATCTATCCATGAAAAGGTAGGAACGTCAGACTCTTATGCGATTCTCAAAAGCATTCAATTCCTCCACTTCCTGAAGCTGATGCACATACTTCAAACCACTATTCCTGGTGGAATTCTGCACGAAACATTTGAAATTTCTGAAAAGTGTATTGGTAATGTTTTGCATGGGATTTCCCCCTCCTAAATCCTGAAATTCTTTCCTGCTCTCATTCCCCACCCCTGGATGGAGTGCAGAGGGTATGTGCTGGAACTCCAGTCACATTTAGACCACCCCAAAAAATGTGAAGTGGGGTCAGAAAGGGTAGAGATAGTTTTTTTCCCCCTTTAGGGGCTCAGGCCAGGGCTGCACAGAGTGCTTTGAGCCAATGGTAGCCACACTATTTCCTCTTGTTTGTTTGTATTACATTTCCTAGCTTAAATTTTGGTTCTCTGTTCTTGAATGTGATTTTATAATTCAAATTAGTGTCTATCAAACTGTGTGACCCAAAGAGATTCCGGGTGTGCCACGAGAGATTCTAGAATTGTACTTTATTAAAAAAATTCCCTTCATATATATACACTAGAAGGAAGACCTCAAATTTGACTCTCCTATTACTTTGGTAGGCAACACTCTTCAAGCAGCCACTTTCATCAAAATACTACGGGTCATTTTCAATCAGAAACTATCTTTCCATGATCACATTAGTAGCGTAGTCAAATTCACATTCTTTATTGACACTAACCTAAATTTTCATAATCACATCAGCCAAATCGTTAAATCCTGCTTCTACAAACTCCGTCTAATACGATCCATTTCTTCATTTTTAGAACCAAAATCTATCAACATACTTATTCATTCTATGATAATTTCAAAATTAGATTACTGTAACTCTCTGCTGTTCAATGTACCGCAAAAAGAAAAGAAGAGACTTCAAATAATCCAAAACACTGCAATAAAACTAGTCCATAAAGAAAAAAATACGACCATGTAACTCCACTACTGATCAAATCCCATTGGTTGCCTATTAATCACCGAATCACTTTTAAAATAGCATTCTTAGTCTTTAAAGCTCTGTTATTTAATGAACCACAATTCATATCAAGAATGATTATTCCTCATCATTCTCCCCGATCTCTTCGGTCATTATCTCAAGACCTATTATCAGTCCCTTCTTTAAAAATAGTGGGTACAAGGAGAAATGATATGTTTTCTGTTTTAGCTCCCCAAACTTGGAACGCTTTGCCACTCTATATTAGAAAAGAAAAAGACCTCATCTCGTTTAAAAAACTTTTAAAATCTTTTTTATTCAATGACGCTTTTATTAACTAATGATCTAATTTTTTTTTTTCTTGCCCCTTCCTTATGTGTTTTTACCCTTTTTGTTTCTTCTTTCTTAGACCGAGATAATTGTAACTTTTCCCTCTTTTTCCTAGTGTATCTAGTTAGTCATGTAACCTTTTAAGTTTTAATACTGTTTGTTATCTATGTTTTTAAAACTTGTTAAAATATGTTTTAGAACTGTTTGTCTACTCATAAGGTGTTTTAAACTGTACATCGCTTAGAAAATTTTTATAGGCGATTTATCAAATAAAATTGAACTTGAACTTTAGACTACAACAAATTCGCTCAATTTCAAAATGGCTAGAACCCAAATCTCTTAACATATTAATTCACTTTCATCAAAATACTACGGGTCATTTTCAATCAGAAACTATCTTTCCATGATCACATTAGTAGCGTAGTCAAATTCACATTCTTTAGACTACAACAAATTCGCTCAATTTCAAAATGGCTAGAACCCAAATCTCTTAACATATTAATTCACTCATTGGTCATTTCCAGAATTGACTACTGTAATGCCTTGTTTACAGGGATCCCCCTTAAAGAAATTAAGACATTTACAACTTATTCAAAACGCTTCGATCAAACTCATAATGAAAGTAAAAAAATTTGACCATGAAGAAGAGGCATCCTGGCAGCATAGGCAGAAGGCAGAAAGTCAGCCGGCATCAGAGATCGGGGCAGAAGGCAGGAAATCAGCTGAGGCAGGCCCGGGTGATCAGCGGCAGGCAAATTATTGTACTGCGCATGCGTGGCACGGAAGCACAACGCAAGGAGGCACGGAGATTAACGTGCGCATGTGCGCTAAGGGTTTTATTATGATAGAAGGACTGATCACTCTTATAGGTCATGCTAAACACATGTGATTATCTCTCTATCAGTGGCGTGGTGAGGGTGTCCCTCCCCCACCACATGCAGGCCCCCTTCCCCCATACACCCTTTGATGCGGGTCCTGGAAGTGATGTCAGAGAGAGCATCAGAAAGGTACAGGGGAAGAAGGTAAGTGGCGCACACGGCAAGGGCAGGAGTGGGGAGCGAGTGGGGGGGGGAGAGGTGCCACTGTATCCTTAGGAAGACTGCACTAAGCCACTGCTCTCCATGATGATCTATCTACCTATGGTCGGGGGGGGGGGGAATTTAGAGGTCCTCATGTTTGGAATCTGCCTTGTACTGAAGAACTACTGTACAACATGTAGAAATTGTTGGACTGGGTTTGTCCTAAGTTTTGCTTCTATGCTGATATGTTGGATGCATTCATTGCTCTTGAAAAAATCATAAACAAATAAAGTTTTAGGCAAACAGATCTAAAAGCAAATAGGTTCTGATGTTCTCATTTAAAGGAAAAATATTCAAATGAAGTCATGCTAAGTTAATTGCCGCTTCAAAATCTGAAGAAACCCTTTTCTACATTTTCTCCCCTTATTTACTGCCTGCATCCTCCCAAACAGTATGAAAAGGCGACTCCACTAAACCTCATCAGTCCAGCTTAGCCACGGTGGCAGCAGTTGTTGCTCTCTCTTTAACAGGGCTTGAATCTACGGCACGCCCAGGCCTATCATTAGAAAACAGCACGAGGGGTGAGCCACAAAGCAAGCCCAGAACTTGTTCACTTTTCTACCTTCATTTCAGCTGGCCTCAGTTGTAACAATACCGAACAGGCCTACCATAAGGCAAAACCCAAAGGCAGCACAAGGTCATGGAAAGGTGCATCTAATTTACTAAATACATTCCAACTTCAATGCCAATATTATATTATATTAAAAACACAGCCACTAACTGATGAGTAATGTCTCAGACATGACAGTACCAGGCAGACTAGTCAAACTAGTTTCCTAAAATAATTCTACTGGCTAGGCAACTTGTTGCCAATCCTGTCACACTCTATGCACTCGGTCATGCTGTCTTCAAGGTGTTCTCTCATGTTATCACAGGGAATAAATTGCTGCAATGAATGATGATGCCTCGTACAAAGATGTATTCTATCCTTGATATGCACTTTTGGAATTCACCTTGAACGTGGAATAAAAGCGTACTTTAATTAAATGAAACCTGTTCTTCTGCATAGATATTCATCTATTCAAACCTTTTAGCCCTGCAGTTCCATCTCATTACTTTGGGTTTCCAGCTCAGCTGGATCCATGAGCAACCACCTAGGGAAACCGCTGAGATTTTTGGTGGTTTAAAAACTTTTTAAATAAATAAATTTAATAGCTTAGTTACTAAAATGACAGTCCTTGGCAAGGGGCCACATTCTCAGGGGACCATCTGAGCCTGTAACCCAGCAACTCGCGCTGTCGCTGCACAATGACTAACAAACTAACAAGTAATGGCTACAAACTCTCTCATGACATGGTTCCAGCATATATGGCCTCCAAACCTCCGCCCCGCTCACAAGAAGAAAAGTGATTACGCACACCCTCCACCTTGAGAACTCGCACTGCCTACCACGCGCCTCTGGAACAAACTACCTACCTGCGTAAGATCATCAGAAGGTCTTCTGAACTTCAGGAAGGCAATCAAAACTCACCTCTTCCCCTGACCCTCTATGAGAGTGCGCCAGCCCAAATTCCCCAAACCTTCTGACAAAGGGCCCCAACCCTCCACTATCTGGCTTCTGAAACACTATGTGCTTCATCCCATGTCTGACCAAGCCACATTTTTCTCATACGATTTTCTTCTACACACTGACATAATGTTGCCATCTTTGTCCTACTATACTATACACCATATTACGGTTGCCATGCTATGTCTGCCATGCTACGATCTCTCATGCCATGTTTGCCGCTCCATATCTTCCATGCTATATTTTGTCAAGCATATTGACCATTTTTAAAAATAGTAGGTGGTGAAGAAAATGCTCTGAAAGAATGCAGGGCTGAGAGGTCAAACTCAATGACAATATAACACTAGAACCAAGACTTCTTAGAATAAATATCCAATGGATATTTATTCTGAGAAGTCTTGGTTCTAGTGTTATATTGACCATTTTTGCCAAGTCATGTCATACTATGTTAACTGTGCTTTGTAATGCTAGGTTTCCCATGCTATGTCTCACCATACCATGTTTTGTCATCTCTGTCAGACAATCTATGCCATGCTATCTTCTACCATACTATATCTGAGTGTGGAACAGGAGTTAGAGCTACAGCCTCAGCACCCTGAGGTTGGGGGTTCAAACCCACTGCCACTTAGTCCCCCATTGCCCCAGGTATATTAGATAGATTGTGAACCCGCCGGGAAAGGGAAAAATGTTCAAGTAACCTGAATAAATCCATGTAAACCATTCTGAGCTCCCCTGGAAGAATGGTATAGAAAACTAACTCAATCTTCCTGGATATACAGACCGCACAGAATTCCCCAGCCTGGGGCTTGACCTGGGAATTAAATTCAAGGCCTTTACAGGGCAGCATGCAGAAGCAAAGACCCCTTGCACTTCTCTCCTCCGATGATGGAGCTAGGTGCACCAGAGAAATCATCATATTCTCAATTGAATAAGGAAGTAGAGCAAGCAAACATTTGGCCAATATAACATGAAATGTCTTTCTGAAGTGCTGCCAGGTAGAATATTTTACTGGGTGACAGAGAAACAGCAGTAGGAAGAAAACATTGTTTGGATCAAGATTGCTCCATAACATGACCCATAGAGGAAGACACTGCTGAATAATGTGTTAAATGACGTTGGCAATGATTATTTTTATTTATTCAATTTTCTGTACCATTCTGCCAGGAGAGCTCAGAACCGTTTACATGAATTTATTCAGGTACTCAAGCATTTTTCCCTGTCTGTCCCGGCGGGCTCACAATCTAGCTAATGGGGCAATGGGGGGATTAAGTGACTTGCCCAGGGTCACAAGGAGCAGCATGGGTTTGAACCCACATCCCCAGGGTGCTGAGGCTGTAGCTTTAACCACTGCAGAGCACAACATCCACATAGGAAAGGGTTTGTGACCTAAACCCAAAAAGTGGAACGTGCTAAATGATGTGAGTGGCGTAGAACACAGCATGCCACAGTGCTAACACCAGTCCTAGAGCCAAGAAGGGAGGAGGCATCATTATATTGTAGGGAAAGATAGATGGTGCAAAGTACAGACAGATCATGGAGTAAAATCTGTTCTAGTCTATCATGGACCTGAAATTATAAAATGGTGTTATCTTTCAGCTGGACAATAATTCTAAGTAAAAGTAACAATGGAATGACTTAACAAAAAACAAATCCTCAAGTGGCTCAGACCTGATTTCAGTGGAATATCTGTTGCAAGACTTGTTCAAAAATGCAGTACAATGATGGTTCCCAGCCAACTTAAAAAGTATGAGCTATTCTGCCAAGACAGGTAGATAAAAACAGCACCTTAATGCTGTGCAAAGATGGTAAACACTTGTCTTAAGAGACTCGCGTCTGACATTGCTGCAACAAGGAACCTCCACTAAGTCGGGGGAGGGGGGGTGAAGACTTAATTATGCAACCAAGATTATACAGTCTTTTCTTTTTAATTTCATTTTCAGCATGAAAGAACAATTAGAGACATATGCAGACGTATGTAGATCAGTGTAAAATCTCCTACCTTAAAAGCATTTTGAATTGTAGTTTTTAAAATACAGACGTTGAAAAGTGTACAAGGGTGTGAAAACTTACAAGGTAGAGAAGTGCTTACCTACTATGTGAACTTCTATCCTAGGGGCAAGTGTTTCCTTGAGATTTTGATCAATTGTTTTAAATGTTATATCAATATATAATGTTTACCAAGGAGTGTGATGGCTGGCAGCAGATTGCACAGGCACAATACAGAGCTGCACAGGAATGGGGCTTTCAGGAATCCCGCGGGTATGGAAGTTCCGCAGGATTCCTGAGGGGATGGAAGGATTCCCACAGGAATGTGGTCAAACTCTCTGGTGACTCCAGAATGAGATTTGGAATGCACTAGAACAGCATCTCTCAAACTGTGTACCACGAGAGATTCAAAAATTCCCTTCATAAGTATACACTAGAATAGATAACATGTATATCACATACGCAAGAGTCTATCAATGTTATGAGTGTCTGTGTGCGTAAGGATACAACCACCCAGACAAGCATAGGAATTCTATCAGTGTAGGAGCTGTTACTGCTACGGTTTTGTAAAAGGGAGGGAAAGTAATTTGACAATAGTTTGTCCAATAAAGCACTCTGTAGTTTCAAAGCCATTTTGTTATGGCTGTTTATCTAAATGAAAATCGCTGGCACATTATGCTTGCTAAGGAGTAAAACTACTATCCAAGGCTTTTTAAAGGCCACCGCATTAATCCTACCAAAAAGGAGAATTCTAGAAGGGATATGAAAGAAAATAGCAAACACACTTCAGGAAAGGCGGAAGAGGGGAGATTCGATAGAGATGTTTAAATACCTTCTTCTTCTTAGGTACCATCAACTCATGCTCGAGTTCTAGTGAATTGATGAATTACAGATCTAAAAAGAAATCTGTTTTATGCTAATCCGGCAAGGTCCTCCAGCATCATATCCATGGTTGTTTTCAACGTGTCCAGCTTCTGATTGCAGGTTACCCTCTTCATCTGCTTCCTTCAATCTTTCCAAACATGATGTCCTTCTCCAATGATCGCTCTCTTCTGACAGTATGACCAAAATAAGCCAGTCATAACTTCAACATTTTGAGCTTCTAGTGACAGAGCCAGTTTGATCTCTTCCAGAATCGATCTGTTAGTTCTTCTGGCGGTCCATGGCATGCCTAAAATCCTTCCCCAACACCAAAGCTCAAACAAGTCTTCTTTGTGTCTTGTTTCTGTAGTGTCTAGCTTTCACATCCATAATTGACCACTGAGAAAATGAATGCGTGAACAAGTCTGGTCTTCATTTGGAGTGTTATTTCCTTGCCTTTGAATACTTTGTCGAGAGACTTCGTTAAAGAGACCAAGTACTATTCTGCGGAATATGGACCCCAAAGTGACGGACTGGGTCAGGAACTGGTTGAGTGGAAGGTGACAGAGGTCAATGTAGATCTGAAGAAAGGAATGTTATCAGTGGTGTCCTGAAGGTTCGGCTCTTGGGCCTGTTCTTTTTTAACATCTTTGTAAGCGATATTGCTGAAGGGCTGTTGGCCAAGATTTGCCTCTTTACAGATGATACCAAAATCTGCATTAGTGTAGAAGACACCACTCACTGATGGTGTGGAAAACATGAGGAAGGACCTAGCTAAGCTTCAGGAATGGTCTGAAATTTGGCAGCTAAGATTTAATGCTAAGAAATACAAGGTCATGCATTTGGGCTACAGAAACCCAAGGGAATGGTAGGTACAGTTTAGTGGATGAAGAACTTTTGTGCACGAAAGAGGAGTAGAACTTCGGTGCAATAGTATGCGATGACCTTAAGGTGGCTAAACGGGTTAGCTGATGCTTGCTTACTGGTCTTGGTCCCTTTCTCTGCATGGACTTCTTAATACTAAGAGAACCTGTGGCTCTTCTGAATATGCCAGCAGGGCTTATTTCAGCATTGGACTGACCAGATGACATTTGAAATTTCATGACTTAAATAATAGCCTACTCTGCCTATGTACAAATTCAAAGTATGAAACTGAAGGCACTGTAGCCAAGCTATATATCTGGAAAGATCCAAGTGTTGCACTAGTTTTCAATTAAATGCAGGTGCACCATTTTTTCAGCTTTATTTAAACTGTGATTCTTTAGTCTTATAGGAAAAAGGATAATTTCATTTAGTTGTATATATTTTTGGAATGCTAATCCAGGATGTTAAGCCTGTCCCATGCAATGTATAATACAAAGAAGAAGAAAACCAAAGAACAACAAGTAACAAGAATCAAACCAAATATCTCACCAGATATAAACACACACAAGCTGTAGATCTAACCACTGTGCCACACTTTCCCCTTTATTTTATATTGAAATAATTTTATTAAAGTATAAAAAGAAATATTCTGTACAACTGTCATTTTATAAATCACAAATATAGAAAACCCCTGTCTCCCCTCCCCCTCTCAAAAATATTCCCTCCCCTCCCTATAGAGACAACTGAACAAGCTAACCCCCCCTTTTACAAAACCGTAACATGTTTTTTTTAGCACCGGCCGTGGTGGTAACAGCTCCAATGCTCATAGAATTCCTACGAGCGCTGGAGCTGTTACTGCCGCAGCCAGTGCTAAAAAAACAAGCTATAGTTTTATAAAAAGGAGGAAGGGAAATTACTACAAAATGCTGCATAGAAAAATCATGCTAACAGAACACCTTGGTCACACGCACAGAACACAAATGCCAAATCCATAACAGCTGACCACAAAGTATAAACATAAATTAAACCAAAATCCCAGGAAGCCACACCTTGCATGTAGTACAGTATACCTTGGATTGCAAGTAACTTGGTATGCAAGTGTTTTGCAAGACAAGCAAAACATTTTATTAAATTTTAACTTAACAAGTAAGGTCTTGCAATACAAATACATACAGTATACAAAGGTCACATCATCACAACTGAGCCGATGATTCTCTCTCTGACACTGCAGGAGTGCAGTAGTGACTGTTCTAAACAAGCAAAGTCTTGCAATACGAGTACATACAGTATTTTGTATTAAAGGTTTTGGGTTGTGGAGTTTCCGTTATTTCTTATGGGGAAATTCGCTTTGATATACGAGTGTTTTGGATTACAAGCATGTTTTCAAAACGAATTATGCTCGCAAATCAAGGTTTGACAGTATGATGGAGTCAAAGTGGAGATACCATAATAAAGTAGTTGTCAAAAGTTGTATGTACGACTCCAGAGCCCTGATAATAAGACAGCACACCCTGCTACCATTTTTATCAAGATAAGAACATAAGAATAGCCTTACTGGGTCAGACCAAGTAGCCCATTCTCACAGTGGCCAATCCAGGTCACTAGTACCTGGCCAAAACCCAAGGTGTAGCAAGATTCCAAGCAGTGTTTTATATCCTGTCCTACCCAGGAGCTCACAGTAGTACACGCAGTGTTTGGGGTACAGGGGTAGAAAGAACGTTTTAGAGGCACATGGCTATACAGTATAGCGCTGGGAGGGGAGAGGACAGATAGATAACATAAGAAGCTTCTTATGTGGTGCGCCCACATCTGGAGTACTGTGTCCAGTACTGGTCGCCATACCTCAAGAAGGACATGGCAGTACTTGAGGGAGTTCAGAGAAGAGCGACTAAACTGATAAAAGGTATGGAAAACTTTTCATACGCTGACAGGTTGGAAATACTGGGGCTATTCTCCCTGGAAAAGCGGAGGCTTAGAGGAGACATGATAGAAGCTTTCAAAATCCTGAGGGGCATAGAGAAGGTAGACCGGGACAGATTCTTCAGACTGTGGGGAACCACAAGTACAAGGGGGCACTCGGAGAAATTGAAAGGGGACAGGTTTAGAACAAATGCTAGGAAGTTCTTTTTTACCCAGAGGGTGGTGGACACATGGAACGCGCTCCCGGAGGCTGTGATAGGCCAGAGCACGCTACAGGGGTTCAAGGAGGGTCTGGATAGGTTCCTAAAGGATGAGGGGATTGAGGGGTACAGATAGAAGTAGAGGTAGGTTATAGGAATAGTCAGGGACCACTTCACAGGTCATAGGCCTGATGGGCCGCTGGGCGCGATGGACCTCTGGTCTGACCCAGTGGAGGCAACTTCTTATGTTCTTCGCTTTGCTTTTATTATGCAGAAGAATCAATGTACTAGGCAAATGCACTTCAATGGTCTGCAGACAAGACTTTAACTTTCGCCATAAAATTCTTCCTGCTGGTCGTTAAGGGTTAACAGAAGTTCAGAGCCCGTCCACGACTAACGCGCAATGCACTTACATGACGGGAGGGGGAGGGGAAGGCGCGCAGGCCGGTCTGTGGGGCAGCCCAAGCTGGGCTTCCGGTTTCTTTGCCCCGGGGAGGGGGGCCGGCCCGGAGCTCGCAGGCTCTTCTCCCGACGGCACCTCCCCCTCGGCTCCGTCTCTCGCCGCCGCGGGTCTCCGGCTCCCAGAGGTCACCGAGCGAGCGCACGCGCCCTCCCTCTCTCTCCCCGAGCGACTCTCCCGCAGACTGTTGAGCGCGTGAGGGGCGGAGCCCTTCGTGCGTCAGGGAGGAGACGCCTTCCAATCGCGAGCGCCTGGCGAACCAGTTCCGGGAAGACGCGTCACGCCGCCCTCCGCACGCCACTTCCGCTTCCGCGCTTACGGGAGCCCGTCTAGGACTGATTAGCGCAAGTCGTCCGCTGGTCGAGAAACCCCATAGTAGAGCTGACGAAATATTGGGAAAATAGCGAGAGTGTCAAATCAGATCAAATTATAGGGTGTTCCCAGTCCCATTCGATTTCTAGGCTGGAGGAGACTTGGCTTTTAATTTGCTGCATTACTGTAGCCATTACAATACTTCCCAACACTTATGATTTTAAAGGGTTTGAGGCTTGTGCAGATGAGGATAGAGCTTGCAGGAATGGGGCAGGGACAAATTTGTCCGTGTCATTCTTGTACTAACAACATGTTTTGGAAAACTTAAAATACTTTTCTATTACCGCAGAAGGCCCACAATACTTGTTTGCCTAGGGGCCACCACAGAATGGAGGAGATGGAGGCAAAACAGCACTTTATGTTAGGCAAAGCTGTTTAAAAACAAAATATAGGCGCCTACAAAACCAGCACCTAAATTGCATTTATGGGGAAGCCTTAGAATGCCTAAGGTTGAAGTAGGCATGGCTAACACCAGAAAAAACTTTAAGCGCCTCACATCAAACATATTGTAAACCCACTTTCCAGAATTTGTGAATCACACTAAAATCTTATAAGAATAGGCTATCACACAAATATATAAACACATGAACAGGTATTTCAGAGAGAAACCAGGGGTCTCAAGTGCTCCCAGCCAGAAGCCCGATGTGTATTACAAAGCTAGTGGCTTATTCGGGGAGCTATCATCGGTCCCATTTATGCTCTCTGTACCAGTAATTTATAGTTGTTTTTATATTTTTATATATATTTTATTTTTTTATGCTTTTTTGTGCTATTTTCCATATTTAGCACAGCTGAAATACTAATATATCGCTCTTCCGTTTTAATAGAAATTACTTAGCTTTCATGTTCTTTGGCTGAAAGTATCATATATCAATTTTCTTCTCAACAGCGACGGAAGATCTCCGTTTCGCTCCTATTCATTAAACAGGAGCTTCATCAGGAAAGCGCCAGAGGCAGCACTGTTAACACCCCCGGCGCTGCAAAGATATCCGAACTGATATAGTGAAGAGTCTGCTCCTTACAAAGACCCAAACAACTTAAAGGGTCAAGGAGCAGCTCAAAGCCATATTACGAGGCTTTAAATCATTAAAGAGCGTCTGACGTTAGTTGCTATCCGGAAGTGACGTCAGACGCTCTTGTACCAGTTCTACTCCACTCATGATTTTGTAGACTTCAATCAGATCTGCACTCAGCCATCTCTTTTCCAAACTGAAGAGCCCCTAACCATTTTAGTCTTTCCTCATACAAGAGGAGTTCCATTCCCTTTACGCTCTTTATCTGCTTCATTTTTCTATGTTAACACTGCCCTGGTTGTTAAACTGAATCTTAGCAGGCAGAGTAGGTTAGTGATGGATGTGGTAATGGGTAAATAGCAACAAGGACAGGTGGAAGACAGCACTGGAAGTATCCAGTCACAAACCTACACATAGGCAGCTCAGGCATAATGCTCATTTGTTGATCTGGAACAGCTGCAATAGCAATAACTGGCCCAGTGACAGCAGAACCCTATTTAGGGATGATGCTCTCATCATATGAAGAAGGGGAAAATGCATTTCCATTTACAATACAGTGCAATATCGTTTTATGTAGTTTACAAACAAGAATCTAAAGCAATACTAGGAAATAACATACAGACAAAAATTGATAATTCTAACTACTTGGGGGAAGCCACTGATTTTCCTAGATCGGTAGCATGGAATGCTGCCGCTATTTGGGTTTCTGCCAGGTACTTGTGAACTGGATTGGCAACTGTTAGAAACAAGAACCTGGTCTAGATGGACCACTGGTCTGACCTAGTATGGCTGTTCTTATATTCTTCATTTTGTAAAAATTTCTAAAACAATGTATTTAATTTCTTCCAAAACTTAAAAAAATTAGCGTCATACCCGTCTACAGATCATACAAGCCGCTGTCTTTTCTAATGTCTGTAATATTTTTCTTTGTCCACACAACCTACATATAGAACATTACAATAGTTTAGTTGTGTCAAAAAGGTAAAAACAATTTATGAAAAATGTTCTTTACCAGTGTGTTAAACTATTCTGTCAAACTCAAATCTGAATTTAGAGTAATCAAGTTTCAAGTTTATTAAAATATTTGTTTGACCGCTTAATCTAATTTGTAAGCGGTTAACATGATAAAATTACATAAAAACAAGTTAAACAGTTATATTGAGACGTATATTAAAACAGGGAAAACAAGTGACTTGCACAGACATACGGCAACAAAGGGACAGATGGGGAAGAACTACAATTGATATAGGATAGGCAGAACATAAATGGCTAAAACAATAGATTAGGTAAAAAATTATTAATAAAAATTAAGATTTAATTATAAACTTGGCCCTTAAAAGGGCATTTTAACCAAAAGCGTCTCGGAATAAAAATGTCTTTAATCCTGTTTTAAATTGTTTTATGTCTGATTCGTTACAAAGATATATAGGCAAAATTCCAGATAGAAGGAGCAGTAACAGCAAAATTGTTGGTGCGTAAAGTATTAATTGATTTTAAAGAAGGTATAACTAAAAGATTTTGAGAAGTTGCGCGGAGGGATTTTGACGTAACATACGTGATTAAAAGGCTATTAATAAAATCAGGTTGGTTATTCAGTCTGGTTGTAAATGTTAAAAGTGAAATTTTATAGTTAATCCTATGTTCGATTGGCAACCAATGGGCGTTGATTAGGAGAGGGGAGACGTGATCATATTTCTTTGCCCCGCTAATGATCTTAATAGCGGTATTTTGGACGATCTGTAGTCGTCTGATCTCTTTTTTTGTAATGCCCAAGTTAAATTTCAAAATTCCAATATTTAGGGCTCCTTTTACGAAGCCGCGTTAGCGGCTTTAGTGCGCGTGACTTTTAATCACGCGCTAACCCCCGCGCTAGCCGAAAAACTACCGTCTGCTCAAGAGGAGGCGGTAGCGGCTAGCGGTTTAGTGTGCGCTATTACGTGCGTTAAACCGCTAACGCACCTTCATAAAAGGAGCCCTTAATTTAAGAATAGGTAGTGAAGAACCAACCAAAAGAAATTTGGTTTTATCTTTATTCAACATTTTTTGTTTGTTTAAATCTTTATTGATTTTCAAACTTTGATAGTGCAATACAATTGGTAAATCATAAATACTGCATAAAACGCACTAATAACTATACAATTATTACATTAAACAATCATTTACTCCCATCCTCATCTTAATTATTAATACAATAATACATATGATGTGATTTCAATATTACATATTACATTTCCCTTCCCCCAACTTTATTCAACTTGAGTTTAAATGCGATTGCCCCTTTTTCAACCTGCATTTTTTTAATCTTGCACCAACCAATTAATTTTTTTCGGAATCCCTCAGGACCTCTAATAATATAATTATTATCTGCATATGTAAAAACTTTAGAACCTGCTAGGCAAAATTCTTGACCAAATAATTATTTTAAACCTATTCATTTCCACAGTCAGATATCCAGACATGTGATCACAGTAGGGTTACTTGGGGTCATTTACTAATAGTTAGCATGCCCTAATGGCATTAGCAGGTGCTATCTGCCACAGAGCCATTTTATTCTTCTGAGTCCTGAGGCAAATAGTACAGCATAACCACTAGTATGGTCCCCAAATTTTGGTACCAGAACATTGGGATTTTATATCTCACAACTTAGAATATAGACAGTTAGGATCGCCATAAAGAATTGCCATCATACTTCAGTGGTTTAACGCTTCAATTTTTGAGTTATCAGCCACTCAGTTTACTAAGGCTGGAACCAGCTTGACATTTTTCTCTGTTTAGGCATCAGGTGCCACAGGAAAGTGTTCGTGCTTACAATGCCCTCTTTAAGAACTTTTTGAAGTACTAGACTTGCCCCTGAGATTTCAGTAATTATATACAAACAAACAAACAATCATGGCCACCCCAACGCCATCCCTTTCAGAAAAATCCTGCCAAAACACAATTGGACATCGTGCTTGTAAAATTAAAACTGTAGGGGCCCAATGCTATATATCATGCCTAAAAAATTGGCATCAACTAATGTAGCACGAAGTGTGACTCTATAAAAGTTACGTGTAACTTGTAGAATCACACTTAGGGCCACTTATGCCTGATTACTTTTAGGTGCACTCATTTGCCTGCTCCTAAGTTATGCGCACATCGGCACATATTCTATAAACATAAGAACATAAGAATTGCGAGAGGTTAGAGAAACTGGGCCTCTTCTCCCTTGAAAAGAGGAGACTGAGAGGGGACATGATTGAAACGTTCAAGATAATGAAGGGAATAGACTTAGTAGATAAAGACAGGTTGGTCACCCTCTCCAAGGTAGAGAGAACGAGAGGGCACTCTCTAAAGTTGAAAGGGGATAGATTCCGTATGAACATAAGGAAGTTCTTCTTCACCTAGAGAGTAGTAGAAAACAGGAACGTTCTTCCGGAGGCTGCTATAGGGGAAAACACCCTCCAGGGATTCAAGACAAAGTTAGACAAGTTCCTGCTGAACTGGAACGTACGCAGGTAGGGTTGGTCTGTTAGGGCACTGGTCTTTGACCTAGGGGCCACCGCGGGAGTGGACTGCTGGGCACGATGGACCACTGGTCTGACCCATGATTCCATGCTACCGATCCAGGGCAAGCAGTGGCTTTTCCCCATGTCTTTCTCAATAATAGACTATGGACTTTTCCTCCAGGAAATTGTCCAAACCTTTCTCAAAACCAGCTCTTACTTTTTTTCCCTATCCTAAATCTACCCCCATTGGCATTCACTTTTAGTCTCCTAAATTTAGGAGCTTACTGACATCTTGAGCATAATTGTAGGCACGCAACATATTTTCAAAGAGGCAAACTTATGAACCTAACTCTTAACGTCAGGTACTTAAATCCTTTAAAAACTGATCCCATAGTAAATAATTCTTGCTTTTCCAATTCCTTCACCTAGAACTTTGGATATTCCACACAATGTCCATGATCCGCCCCCTTTTCAGCATTGCGCACTGCAGCTGGTGCGCAACTTTTATAAAATCACACCTATATATCAGGCCACCAGTTGGGACACAGAATTCAACCAACTATCTCATGTCTTTCTCATATCTGGAATTTAGAAAATGTTCGAAAACTTACCCCCCTCCTCTACTAAACCGCGCTAGCGGTTTTAGTGTGGGGAGCCGCGCTGAATGGGTCGTGCTGCTCCCAATGCTCATAGAGTTCTTATGAGCGTGGGGAGCGGCGTAGGCCATTCAACGCGGCTCCCTGCGCTAAAACCACTAGCGTGGTTTAGTAGAAGAGGCCCTTATTCTCTAGATTTTTGGGTAATTAAATTCCAAGATGATTGCTCGGTTGTAAGTAGATGTAATCTTTTGTAAACCGCATAGATCTGCACGGTTATGCGGTCTAGAAGTCAATTTTTATGTTATAAGCTCTTGATTGCCAATTATTGGTGACAATATGGCATATTAAATTACGTTGTGCACAAATATTGGCCTATATGCACTGATGTATGCACACACACCTTTAGGCACTATTTATAGAATTTGGGGGGTATCTGTTTGATCCGTGTATCCACATTTTATATGGTCCTTCAGAAGGAGGGGCATACAAAGATTTGAGTTATACAAAAAGTAAAGTTGCTCCTCTAAATAAGAGAACCTATATTGGAATAAAATCAGCCTCTGTTTAAAAAATAAAATGTTAAAAGCTTAAAACTTTTCAGTGTTTTGAGTTTTTGACACATCTCAGAAATTGCCTATTTATTCTTAATATAATTCACAATGAACCAGATTATTGGTATTTGTGGAATATAAGTAGTTGTATTATTGGTAGGGCTGTTCATCGATTAAAATCTTTAATCGCACAATTGATCGCAATTAAAATTTTTAATCACATGATTAATTGCATAAAACACCCTCTCGCATTTCCTCCCGTACAGTGCAATATATAGAAAGCAGATGTAAATTCTCAAAACGGACACATTTCAATTCAATTGTCCCATAGAAAGGAGGTATATCAAATCCCATTACCCCTTTTATCGTACCTTTGTTGTCTGGTGGGAACAAGCCTCAGTGGCAGCCACAGGCTCCCCTAATACTTCCAGTTCCCAGCCCCTGCAAAGATTGCTCCATCTGAGACCACTAACTGCCCCATAATCTTTGTATCACAGGCAAGGTAGAAAGAGACAGCAACTATGCTGATTCTCATTGACCCACAGGCACTTGGGCACCTGCTGTGCTCTAGTATGCAATGTGCCAAACTGCTACGGCTTCTCCTCTCTCCCTGCCAAGCTGAGCTGTTGTGACTTACCCTGGCCCTCATATGCCCTGGTCTGCCAAGCCCTGGAGTTCCCACAGGCAGTCCTGCTTCCATCAGACATGTCTCTGAAATGCTTCTACCTTTTTTTTATAAACACATTTGCCCACAAGAGCTAGGGGAAGTGAAACTGAGATTTAGAGAGAGGGAGACCACATATAGACCACACAGACACTCAAGGAGTCTCCTACCAGCAGCCGCCCCCCTCCTCTTGGCCAGGATCCCTTGGGACCCACATAGGAGCCAATAAGGGGAGGAGATTAACTTAAAAACAAACCCAGTATCTTTAAAATGTGTAGCCTTCTGCAAATGAGTCATCTGCTTTCTGATTGGAAGCCCATCCCAACCTATTCTCAGGGCTTCCTCCTACAGAACCTCGCCTATCCCAGAATTCCTTCTTTGGGATCAGAAGCATGGAATCTCGCCACTATTTTGGATTCTGGAAGTAGGGTATTGGGCTTGATGGACCATTGGTCTGATCCACTATGGCTCTTATGTTCTATTGCTTTCCCCTGCCCCTAGGGATGAAATTTTGTCTAACCACCCCATGATATTTCCCCTGTGGGTAACAACCTTTATACTTCTATGGACTGAGGAGTTTTCCTCCCAGCTTTACAATACAAACGAGATATACCATACACCGAATACCCAATATATGCAGAGTAATCTCATGCATGTTCACTGTGGATAGCCTGAAAACTTGACTGGTTTGGGAATCCCTCATATAAATGTATTACAAATTTTCAGGACCAAATGCATGCTCTGACTTCTGATCTAATGCAAATCACTCGCTGAACAGCTGTTTTCTTTTTCAGGCCCTACAGCAGCAGACACCATGGTGTCATACTTGACTCCTGCTGGATTCCAACCTTAATTTGGTTTCAGGTTTTGCTTATCTTTGTACTTTTCAACTAAGATCTTCCTGTAAATGCATTATGAATTTAAATAAGGTTACATATGATTTCTTTCTCAGTTATATCACTTTCTGGATAGAAGGTCTGATAGTTATTAGCCAAATGTCTGTAGGGACAGAAATAATTTGGTGACAGGTTCCTGCTGTTTCTTTATTAATTATTTTCCTTATTTAGCCTCTAATGAATGTAGTGAACACACTCCCAATATGGACTAAAGTTGCCACTGTTATCTTCATAACCTTACTTTTGTGATATCTTCTATAATAAAACCCTAGGCACGCATGCGCACTTAGGATTTTGTGATCCTTGACAGCATGCTGTGTCCTTCCGTGGCCGTATTCTATTTACGGTGCACAGTGGCTTGAGGCGCGCGCAGCGGCTTGCGACGGCTGCTTGCGCATGCAGGCGGTGGCGGTTTCAAGAGGAATGGCTGGAGAGTGTCGTGTGGGTGCTGTGAAGTGTCCCTTGCTGGTAAACATCCTCAAATGCTCAGGGAAGGAAGAGGGAAAGGGGGCTGCTTTGGGGGAGGGGTGTGCTGGGGGGCAGACAGCATTCATGCTTTGCTCTGGAGGGGAAGACAAAAGGGGGCCACGGAGAGATAGTCAGGCATGGCACAACAGAAAAATACAGGCAGGCAGGGAGCCAGGGAGAGCAACAGAGAGACATACAGAAAGAAAGACAGGGGGCCAGGGAGAGAGACAGGTGCAGGGAAAAGGTGCTGCTGGATAGGGGGGAGGTAAAAGGAAGGGAGAAGGCCTACTGCTGGACAGGAGTGAGCAGGGAAGAGGTGCTGCTGGACAGGGGAGGGAAGTAAAAGGAAGTGAGAAGAGCTACTGCTGGACATGGGGAACAGAGAAGGGGTGGTGGTGGACAGCCTAGAAAAGAGAGAGACAGAAAGAAAACAGCTGAGAGAGAGAGAAAGACAGACACACACATCTATTCTAGCACCCGTTAATGTAACGGGCTTAAAGACTAGTACAGTAGATATTTACTTTTTTAAAAATGGCTCTCCTCCTTTTACTAAGCTGCAGTAGAGGTTTTTACCACAGCCTGGAGCACCACGGTTACATGCTATAGAATTTAGGGACTAACATTATAGAGTGTAACTGCAAATTAGGGTCAATTTGTGTCAGTTAACATAAGAATATAAAAACTGCCATATTGAGACTGACGGAAGATCAAGCCCAGTATCCTGTTTCCAACCGTGGCCAACCAAGTACTTAGATAGAACTCAAGTTGTAAAACAGATTTTATGCTGCTTATCCTAGAAATAAGCAGTGGATTTCCCCAAGCCATCTCAATAATGGCCTATGGACTTCTCTTTTAGGAAATTATCCAAACCTTTTTTAAACTCTGCTAAGCTGATTTCATCACATTCTCCAGCAACAAATGCCAGAGTTTATCTCCAGTTTGTTTTAAATCTACTACTTAATAGCTTCATCACATGCCCCCTAGTCCTTTTCATTCCACTCACCTACATCATAATTTAGTTTTCAACAGATGCTAACTCAGGATAATAAGAATGGCGCACGTGGATGTGAGCAGTGGCGTACCAAAGGGGGGGGGGCGGTCCGCCCTGGGTGCACGCCCCCAAGAGGGTGCACAGCCAGCCACCTTCCCTATTCTGCCACTGCTACTTTCCTTAACCAGCAGCGGCGGCAGTAAACAGGGGTGTCCACGGGTGCTCCCTCTGGCGGCTACCTGGAGCCCAAAGTTGATTAGCAGTAGGTGAGATCCCCTCCCCACCGCAAAACGGAATTGGACCTGGTGTAATACGCCCAATTCCCAATCTCTGCTGTTGCGCACTTCCCCCTCGCACCTCAGTCTCCCACCTTCCCTTGGCTCCCGGATTGGTCTCTCTTTGGTCGCCGCCATCCAAAAGCGAGGCTTCCTGCGGGTTCCGCCTCCAGTCCTACAATGTGCTTCTGTCTCCTTTCAGCAACAGCAACAATGGCGGCGGCCCAGGTCCTGCTGTACCGGAGAGCGGCAAGGGTCCTGTTGCGGGAAAGGCTGTAGCTTGGACCGGAGCCACAGAGGCGGGCGGTGGCCCACTTCACTTTCTACCCAGACCTGGAGCCCAGCGAGTACGGTGAGGAGAGGCGGCAGGAGGATGGAAAGCACACGTGCATCGAGCTGGAAAGAGGGCAGAGGGGGAAGAAGTCATGCCAGCTCCCTTTCTCAGCAGAGGACTTAGAATCTAAAGTTTAAGGGACTTTCCTAAGGAGCAGCAGTGGGATCTGAACCCTGCTTCTTGATTTGGGTCAGATGCACAAAGCCTCCCATGCTGGGAACGTTGCATTTAGACTGGTTACCAGCAAGGGAGGCTTTGTGCATCTGACTCAAACCAAGAAGCAGGGTTCAGATCCCACTGCTGCTCCTTAGGAAAGTCCCTTAAACTGTAGATTCTAAGTCCTCCACTGAGAAAGGAGATACCAGCCCATGGAAGGGGAGGAAGAGATGTCATGGCGTGGGGGGAGGGAAGGGAAGGAGATAGAGATACCAGACCATGGTGTGAAGTGGGAAGGAAGGAAAGGAGAAGAGAAAGAGAGAGATGGCAAAGCATAGGGGAGCGGGTGGAGACAGAAAAATGGAGTGGGGTGTGAATCTGAAATGAATCATGCAAAGGAGAGAAGGGACACAGGATATACAGTTTATTGAAGGGACATAGAAAGAGGGAAGAGAGAGAGGGTGGACAGTAGATGGAAGGGGCAGAGAGAGTGTGGGCAGTAGATGGAAGGGGTAGAGAGAGAGGGTAGAAGCTGGGTGGAAGGGGCAAAGACAGGGCAGATGTTGCATGGAAGGGAGAGAGGACAAACGCTGTATAGAAAGAAGACAGCAAAGAGATGATTAAAGCAGAAACGACAAAAGGTAGAAAGATTTTTTTTGTTACTTTACTTAGAATCAAGTAGTATTGTAACTGTATTGAGAAAAGTTTATAAATAGGAAATGGAAATAAGACAATTTCGGGGACTAAACCCCTTTCCTCAGGTCAGGACAGGATACCATAACAGCAGAATACTGTACTGTTCTGAAGAAAGATTTGGCCTCTAAAAGCTAATTGAAAAATGGATTAGTCCAATCAAATGGTATTTTCTTATTTGTTTTATTTTTATTTGTTAATTTGTAAAGTGGCGATTGTTATGTATCAGTTTTTTCAAATTTACATCTACTGTCCTTATATTTTGCACAGTATTAGGGGACATGTGTCATTGTTTTTGTGGTGTTACATTGTATGCAGAGTCTGGTTTCTTGACGGTTCAGTTTAACTTTTGTCTGACTTCGAACGCATGGGAAATTTCGTCCACCGGACACTGCAGAACCAAGCTACGACTGATGATGTGGAAGCTATGTGGTCATCCCTGAAATCTACCATACATGAAGCAACAAGCCTCTACATTAAATCAGTACACAAATGGCGGAGAAACAACAAACCCCAATGGTACTTCGCAGAAATCTCGCACCTCGTCAAGGAGAAGAAAAAAGCATTTATTTCCTACAAATAAACGGAGACTAGGGAAGCTAAACTAGAACATAGGGCGAGGTCTGCAGCAGTCAAAACGGCAGTCAGGGAGGCCAAACTTCAAGTGGAAGAGACTCTGGCAAAGAATATGAGGAAAGGGGACAAATCCTTCCTCAGGTATATTAGTGATAGGAAAAAGAACACAGATGGGATAGTACGCCTTAGAAAACCAGATGGAAACTGCGCAGAATCAGATTCCGTTAAAGCAGAACTGCTGAATGAATACTTCTGCTCGGTCTTCACCTGCGAGGCACCAGGGCACGGTTCGCAGTTGCAGGCAAGGCCCAGCGTGGAAGACCTGTTTCAGAATTTCGAGTTCACACCTGGCGACGTCTACTACGAACTGGCAAGACTCAAGGTGAACAAAGCCATGGGACCGGACAATCTACACCCCAGGGTGCTCATTGAGCTGTGTGATGTCCTGGCAGAACCGCTATCAGGACTCTTCAATCTCTCCCTAAGTTCGGGGAGAGTCCCCATAGACTGGAAAACAGCTAACTTCGTTCCACTGCACAAAAAGGGTTGCAGGGCAGAGGCTGCAAACTATAGGCCGGTGAGTCTCACATCAATAGTATGCAAACTCATGGAAACACTAATCAAACGTAAATTAGACGCAATCTTGGATAAGGAGAATCTACGGGATCCCAGTCAACATGGATTCACCAAGAGTAGGTCCTGCCAATCCAATCTCATCAGCTTCTTTGACTGGGTAACAAAACAGCTAGACTTGGGAGAATCCGTGGACGTCGTATACCTAGACTTCAGCAAAGCTTTCGATAGTGTCCCGCATCGCAGGCTGTTGAGCAAGATGAAATCAATGGGGCTGGGAGAAACACTAACTACATGGGTCAATGACTGGCTGAGTGGCAGACTTCAGAGGGTGGTAGTTAACGGTACCCTCTCTAAAACATCGGAGATGACCAGTGGAGTACCGCAGGGCTCAGTCTTGGGCCCGCTCCTTTTCAACATGTTCATGGGGGACCTAACTAAGGTAAGATAACGTTATTCGCTGACGATGCCAAACTATGCAATATAGTGAGAGACGGCAATTCACCCGATAGTATGACACAGGACCTACATTTGTTGGAGCTTTGGTCCTCGACCTGGCAGTTGGGCTTCAATGCTAAGAAATGCAAGATCATGCACCTCGGCAGCAGAAATCCGTGCAGAACTTACACCTTGAATGGTGAGAATTTAGCTAGAACTTCAACAGAACGAGACTTGGGAGTGATCATCAGCGCAGACATGAAAACTGCTAATCATGTGGAGAAGGCTTCATCTAAGGCAAGACAGTTGTTAGGTTGCATCCGCAAGAGTTTCATCAGCCGGAAGCCTGAAGTCATAATGCCATTATACAGAACCATGGTGAGACCTCATTTGGAATACTGTGTGCAATTCTGGAGGCCACACTACTGAAAAGATGTGCTGAGAGTAGAGTCGGTGCAACGGATGGCCACCAGGATGGTCTCGGGGCTCAAGGATCTATCGTACGAGGAAAGGCTGAAAAATTTGCGGCTGTACTCACTCGAGGAATGTAGGGAGAGAGGAGACATGATCGAGACGTTTAAGTATATTACCGTATATTACCGTATATTTAAGTATATTACCGTATCGAGATTCTCTTTCTCAAAGGACCCTTAGCCACAAGAGGGCATCCGCTCAAACTCAGGGCGGGAAATTTCATGGCGACACCAAGAAATATTTCTTCACCGAGAGAGTGGTTGATCTTTGGAACGAGCTCGCGGTGCAGGTGATCGAGGCAAACAGCGTGCAAGAATTTAAGAGCAAATGGGATGCCCATGTGGGATCCCTTAGAGGATTAAGCCAAGGGAACCTGTCACCAGGAGTGGTATCCCTAGGATAGTAGACTTGGGGGTGGGTCAGTAGAGTGGGCAGACCTGATGGGCTATGGCCCTTATCTGCCGTCATCTTCTATGTTTTATTCCATATTGGGGAGGGTGTATCTCTGTTCTGTGTATGAAAAGGGCATAGTTTTCAGCTGGCATTGACTGCGGGATCTGTTGTGTTGGCCTTTTCCTAGGTACCCACTGGGTGTGAAGCTCCCCTACTCCATCTCGGGGAACGTGTTCGCTATCCCCGCCCTTTACCCGGACGCTCCGCTGCTATTGGCGGCCGCCGTTCTGAGAACACTGTAGCCGCGCCCCTTTCCTCTCCTTATACGGAGAGCGCATGCAAATGAGGGGAGTGTTTTGTTTTTTTTAAGGCGCTGCGCGCGCGTGTGCCGCCCTCTGTCACGGTTCCCGTCTGCTGGTCGCCGCGCGCGCTTTTCCCCCCCTGTCAGGCTCCGCTCTCGCGCTCTCTCCCAATCATGTCCGAAAAGCTGCCCTACAAAGTCGGTAAGCCGATCTCGCTCGCTGCAGGGACTAAGGTACCGGCGGGAGGGCGCGCGCGGGGCTCCTTTGCTTACCGGGGTGGGGGCTCGAGCCCACCGCTTCCCCTCAGGTGAGGCGGTTGGCACGTGCAGAAGCGCCGCACGTGCCCTCTCTGGAAGAGGAGGGGGGGGAGGTCGTGCCGTGCGGGGTCGGGGTTCCTGACGGGCGCACGTAGGTGGGCCGTTAGCATGACCGCTAGCCCTGTGGCCGTGTCGGGGAGACCGCGCGCTTCTCGACCCACCATGCACTTTGCACCGTACGGTCGGCGTGTTGGCTGTGAAGCGTTCCTCTTGAGCATGCGCGGCCCGGCCCCAAGGGTCTCTGGGAGCTGTAGTCGTGCCGTGGCTTTGGGCAGCTGGAAGGCTACGGGCTGCTGTGTCGGGAGAAACTACAATTCCCGACACGTAACGGGAGGTCTCTGCGGGAGCGGTGAGAGGGTGACCATGTGGACCCACCACAGGGCTTTCTGCCTGCCGAGTTGATGCTCTCACTTGCGGGCACATAAACTGCCATTACTGTGTTTTTACACTTTTATGGACAATGCAAGAACGAAAAATAGCTTGCAAACTTAAGTATATGTCATAGATTCAGTGGCTGATTTGGGATTTGCTTTGGCAGAAGCCCCGGGAAATTACATAGTTGCATTTCTTGCTGCTGAAGGTAAATCACGGTGTGGCTTTTTCTTACGATGTCATAGGAAACCTTGGCTTCTGTGCTAAAGTTGAAAAATGTAGTTTGCCCAGTCGTGTCATTTACCTTTAGCAACTCGTTTGATTGAATTGGCAACTGTTTGGGAAAAAAAATCAATAATTTGTCATAGTGATGAAGTGGAGTGTTGCAAGACTGCTGAAATAGTTCAAATATGTTGGGTTGGTTATAGGAGACTGATGGGAACTGAGCTGAGACTTGCAAAGTTTTCGAATGAAGATTGCGAAATATAAAGGGAAAAGATAGTTACTGGTGTAGTTAAAGTGTGTGTGGTTTGGGTAAAATTTTAAAGGAAGAAGAAAATATAGAAAATACTATTATTTCTCCTATATCATTTCTATAGCACTGAAAGGCGTACACAGTGCTGTACATTTAATGTTCAATAGACTGTAAGCTTTTCTGAGCAGACACTATCAATAATAATAACTTTATTTTTATATACCGCAATACTACAAACAGTTCAGAGCATCTTAAGGTTGGAGAGTTTCTAGCAGAAGGAATGATATGACGGGTATTTGACAGCGAGTAGGAGTTAAGAGTTGAAAGCAGCTTATTAAAAAGTGGGGTTTTTAGCTTGGATTTGTATACTGTTAGAGATGGAGCATGATGTATTGACTCCGGCAGCCTGTTCCAGGCATCTGGCACTGCAAGAAATAAGGGACGGAGTTTGGAGTTGGCGATGGAGAAGAGGGGTATAGATAAGAGGGACTTACCTGGTGAACGAAGTTCATGGGGGGGGGTAGCATAGGGGGAGTTAAATGAGGCTAGATATTGGGCTACAGAGTGAATGCATTTGTAAGTCAGTAAGACATGTTTGAACTGTATTCAGAAACAGATGGGAAGTCAATGAAGTGACTTGAGATGGGTAACGTGAGCATGGCGGCTCTCACGGAATACGAGTCATGCAGTAGCATTTTGAACGTATTGAAGGTTGAGTGGAAGATGTGAGAGAAGTATGTTGAAGTAGTCTTAAGCGAGAGCATCGATAAAGGTTTTGTTAGTGTGCTTGGAAAGGAGAAGTCAGATTTTGGTAATATTATAGTGGAGGAAGTGACAAGTTTTAGTGGTTTATTGGATCTGAGCAGAAAAAGCTAGAGAAGAGTCAAAGATTACCCTGAAGTTGCAAAATGACAAGACAGGGAGGAGGAGTGTTATCCACAGAAATAGGACAGAGGTGGGTTTAGGCGGAAAGATAGTTTGGTTTTAGCCATATTCATTTTTAGATGGTGGTGAGATATCCAAATGGCAATGTCGGACAGGCAGGCTATGGTTTGGGCCTGAATTCCTGTAGAGATATCTGGTGTGGAGAGGTAGATCTAGGTGTCATCAGCATAGAGGTGATATTGAAAACCATGGGAGATCGGTGTACCGAGAAAGCAGATATATATGGAGATGTAGTAGAATTGGCATAAGCAGCATAAAATCTGTTTTACTCTGGGATTTTGTCAAATACTTGTGACCTGGGTTGGCCACTGTTGAAAACAGGATACCAGGCTTGATAGACCTTCAGTCTGTCCCAGTACGACAACTCTTGTGTTCTTTTTGTATATGTTAAACTGTCCATGTAGTAAACCTGATGCTTGGTCCTAGACCTTATATTCACTATATGACCCTCCGTGAACTTACGTGAGGCTGTGGATCAGTTGTGAAGAATTTTCACATTTTGCCTGTAGGATCTTTAGTACATTGGCCCCTTCCTGACCTTGAAGAGGTTACAGGCTGCTTGAAAAGAAGCTTGTCCCAATGAGAATTTATCTACATTATTTTCTAAGAAATACTTGTTTGATTATATAATTTATACATTGAAAAGCTTTACTGGGTTGTATGAGAGAGGTTTCGAAGTGGTGTTCTAAATGAGATCAGTAGTTGTACATTCATGGTTTGTACACCAGTAATGTCTTATCTGTTTCTTTTGCCCATCTTATGGCAATGACTTATCACTAATTTCATGTATGTACTTTGACTCCAGGGCATTTAATTGTTGATGTGGCTTTGAAAACAGGATCCCATATTTACCTTCAGACTTGACCCTTCAGGCTGACGCCAAGTGATATCAAAGGTCACAGGAAAAGATTATGGTATCTGGGGTTTGTATTTAGTGTGATGTGACTTTGGGCATTTATGTTCCAAAGATGCTTTATGACTGGCTGTTGCAACTGCATTGTAAAATGATGTTCTCATCAAAAAATCTCTGATTTTAACATAGGTACCACACAAGTGTGGATTCTGGTCTCTTTAGGACCCGTCTGATCTTGAGTTTGTATAATTTGTTCTCACTTGTTATGCTTCTTTTCACATCTGGTAAGAAAGGAAAAACATTATTCATATGGGATAGCGCAGGGATAGGCAATTCTGGTCCTTGAGAGCCACACGCAGCTCAGGTTTTCAGGATATCCACAATGAATATGTATGAAATGGATTTGCATACACTGCATCCTTGAAATGCAAATCGATCTCATGCATATTGTGGATATTCTGAAAATCTGACCTGCCGGTGGCTCTCGAGAACTGGAATTGCCTACACCTGGGATAGTTCCGGGAAGGAGGAGGAAAAGAGGAAGTTGCTACAATCCAGTTGGGTTTTCAGGATTTCCCCAATGAATGTGCATGAGATCTATTAGCATACAATGAAAGCAGTGCATTCAAATAGATCTCATGCATATTCATTGGAGAAATCCTGAAAACCTAACTGGATTGCGGCTCTCGAGGGCCGACATTTGACACCCCTGCAGTAGAGCATTAGGCCAACAGGACAGGGCAAGACAATGTGTGCCTGGCTGGTAAATAGGTTATCTAACAATCAGACACCAGAGTGGGGAAATGAGTGCACTTTGTCAAGATTTCTCAGCTTATGGTCTTTTCTCATTTCTGTTTGTAGCTGATATCAGTCTGGCTGAATGGGGCCGGAAAGCCATCGAGATTGCAGAGAATGAAATGCCGGGGCTGATGAAGATGCGGGAGATGTATACACAGTCAAAACCACTGAAAGGTGCTCGAATCGCAGGTTGCCTCCACATGACGCTACAAACGGCTGTTCTCATCGAGACACTGACTGCCCTTGGAGCAGAGGTACTCACCTTAATAGACAATTTTTTTTTTTATAAATATTTTTTAAAAATTATGAATAAGCAAGCATATATACAATATCCACAATAAACACTACATGTCAAAACCCCTCCCCCTCACAATAATACAACAAAAACCCTTAAGACACCCTCAATTTCCCCCCCCCCCACACACACACCCTTACCCTGTCCCATATGAGTGGCTGGAGGTCTACAAACTGAAGGCAGCCACAGGAATAGCACAAAATAAAATAGCAATCATGTTAGTCATAGCAAACATGTTAGTCATGCTTTGTAATACCATGTTTGCCATACTATGTTCTGCAATACTATGCTATCTCCACCATGGTATTTCTCACACACCATGTCTGTCATGTTATGTTTTGCCATGCTTTGTTTAACTGTCTTGCTATCTCCTAACACAATATATCTGAGAGTGTAACACAGGGGTTATAGGTACAGTCTCAGCACCTTGAGGTTCTGGATTCAAACCCACGCTGCTCCTTGTGACCCTAGGTGGGTCGCTTGGTCCCCCAGTGTCCCAGATATATTAGATAGTGAGCCCACTGGAGCAGACAGGGAAAAATGCTTGAGTTCCTGAATAAATTAATGTAAATTGTTCTGAGCTCCCCCTGGAAGAAATATAGAAAATTGCATAAATAAATAAGCTCACATAGTATTATCTTAGTTTGAGCCCAGTGTCAATAGACAGCTTCGCTGATAAATTATACTGAAAAAATTCATTAATTTTTATTTTTAATTCATCTAAAAATTTTGTATCAACAAGCAATGTGTTATCAAAATCTCCAAATAGGTCTACTATACTCTTGCTGATCTATTTGAAGTTCAATCCATACACCTGCATGATCAGATAGAATAATTGGGTCTATAGAAGCTTTAATCACTTGTTGAACTAATTAAGTTGAGACTAAAATATAATCAATTCTAGAAAAAGACTTAAGAACATGTGAACAAAAGGAAAATTCACGATCATTAAAATGAAGAATACGCCAAATATTTTTTTAAATCACATGAATGCCCCAAATTATCTAACCCTAATGCTTTTATATTTCTACAAGGTTTTTTATACAATAATGGATCCATAACAAAGTTAAAATCTCCAGCCACAACCAATTTGGAAGCAGCCAGTGGGAGTAACAATCTCTGTAATGTCTTAAAAAATTCATTTTGATTCGAATTAGGGGCATATATATTAAACAAAGCCAGGCTATTATTTCCCATATTCATCTCCACATGCACCCATCTACCCTTCGGATCTGAACCTACTACCGTATTTTCACGCATATAACGCGCGCGTTATACGCGTTTTTACCTACCGCGCATACCCCTCGCGCGTTATATGCGTGAGCGCGGTATACCAAAGTTTTAAAACATAGTTCCCACCCCGCCCGACGCCCGATTCACCCCCCCCCCAGCAGGACCGCTCGCACCCCCACCCCGAACGACCGCTCGCACGCGCTCCCATCCGCACCCGCATCCACGATCGGAGCAAGAGGGAGCCCAAGCCCTCTTCTCCGGCCGACTCCCCGACGTCCGATACATCCCCCCCCCCCCCCCGGCAGGACCACTCGCACCCCCACCCCGAAGGACCGCCGACTTCCCGACAATATCGGGCCAGAAGGGAGCCCAAACCCTCCTGGCCACGGCGACCCCCTAACCCCACCCCGCACTACATTACGGGCAGGAGGGATCCCAGGCCCTCCTGCCCTCGACGCAAACCCCCCTCCCCCCCAACGACCGTCCCCCCCAAGAACCTCCGACCGCCCCCCAGCCGACCCGCGATCCCCCTGGCGACCCCCACGACCCCCCCACCCCCCTTCCCCGTACCTTTGGTAGTTGGCCGGACAGACGGGAGCCAAACCCGCCTGTCCGGCAGGCAGCCAACGAAGGAATGAGGCCGGATTGGCCCATCCATCCTAAAGCTCCGCCTACTGGTGGGGCCTAATGCGCGTGGGCCAATCAGAATAGGCCCTGGAGCCTTAGGTCCCACCTGGGGGCGCGGCCTGAGGCACATGGGCCCAACCCGACCATGTGCCTCAGGCCGCGCCCCCAGGTGGGACCTAAGGCTCCAGGGCCTATTCTGATTGGCCCACGCGCCTTAGGCCCCACCAGTAGGCGGAGCTTTAGGATGGATGGGCCAATCCGGCCTCATTCCTTCGTTGGCTGCCTGCCGGACAGGCGGGTTTGGCTCCCGTCTGTCCGGACAACTACCAAAGGTACGGGGAAGGGGGGTGGGGGGGTCGTGGGGGTTGCCAGGGGGATCGCGGGTCGGCTGGGGGGCGGTCGGAGGGTCTTGGGGGGGACGGTCGTTGGGGGGGGGGGGGGTTTGCGTCGAGGGCAGGAGGGCCTGGGATCCCTCCTGCCCGTAATGTAGTGCGGGGTGGGGTTAGGGGGTCGCCGTGGCCAGGAGGGTTTGGGCTCCCTTCTGGCCCAACTACCAAAGGTAAGGGGGGTGGGGGGTCGTGGGGGTCGCCAGGGGGGTCGCGGGTCGGCTGGGGGGGCGGTCGGAGGTTCTTGGGGAGGGCGGTCGTTGGGGGGAGGGGGGTTTGCGTCGAGGGCAGGAGGGCCTGGGATCCCTCCTGCCCGTAATGTAGTGCGGGGTGGGGTTAGGGGGTCGCCGTGGCCAGGAGGATTTGGGCTCCCTCCTGGCCCGATATTGTTGGGGAGTCGGCGGTCCTTCGGGGGGAGGGATGTATCGGACGTCGGGGGGGGGCATCAGGCTTTCAGGATGGGGACAGACCTTCAAGGGGGGACAGTGCATGGAAGTCAGGGGGGGTGAACGGAGAGTCGGGACAGCGCACGGAAAGTCAGGGCGGGCGAAAGGAGCGTCGGGCAGCATGCGCGGTATACCCGTGAGCGCGGTATATCAAAGTTTTTGTGCAAATCATCGTGATTTCTGCGCGCTATATCCGTGTGCGCGTTTTATACGGGTGCGTGTTATTTGCGTGAAAATACGGTAATTTAAAATTTTCTGAACACTTTTTATTGATAAGAATAGCTACCCCTGCTTTTTTCCCAACTGCAGGAGCGAAAAAACAATGTTTCACCCAACCCCCTTCCAATTTTTTTGATTCCATTATAGACAGATGAGTCTCTTGAATGTAATAAATATCCGCATTCTGCTTTTTTAAGAAAGCTAATGTTTTTTTTTTTCTTTTAATCTGATTGAGGCCATTCACATTCGGAGAAAAAATTTTAAAAGCATCATAAATTTTATAATTAGCATAACAAATCAAAAATAAATAAATCAAATTATTCCAAAATTCATGAATAAGAACCATTTTCCTAAAATTAAATTTTTGAATCAGAACCTTATACCCATTACCCCATCCCACCCTATCCCCCCATCCCACCCATACGCCATTGAAAACTTGAAAACGCACATTTGATAGTAGGTACTGAAATGCTCCCCACAAGCTTAAGATTAAAATTAATTATATCAATATAATAAGCCTCAAAAATGCTAAAATTAAAGGACAAAAATCAATCATTATTAACCTAACATTAATATATATCATTAAACAAAGATTAATATCAATATATGAACTTTAAAAAGAACTTTCAAAAATTCATATTATCTAAAAATAAAATCTCTTTGCATTTCTTAAACTTAACTAATTATGTTCTATGAATCTTTTATATATATATATATATATAAATAATATAATACCCTCAAAATGTTGATATAATAATTAGAATGCAACTCACAATACAATTATAGAAATTATAATAGAATTCTCAAATCCCAAAAACCTTCATTTTAAAACAAATCAACTGAAACACTGTTAAAACAAAATAAGATAACAAATAAAATCCGTCCATATAATTTGTATGAAGACCCAATTAAACCCCACCACAACTATAATTTCATACACAAATAATGACAATTAATAATGATGTATTTAAAAAGAGACTCGTATCCTCTAATCATATCCCAATCAAACTTAATTATAATCAAGTTATTACTAGTTATTAAATCATAAAAATATAACCCCACCAAATTAAATATCCTCCAACAAAAAAGAAGATATTAAATTAACATAAGTTTAATATGAAAATGGAACAAATTTCTCCCTATTAATTCCCTCTCTATTCTAATACCATCATTTACATATTATATCTAAATAGTATATATCATCATCTTATAATCACATATGAGATAACACCCCCCCATCTAAAACTATACTTCTCAGTATCTAATATAATAAAATGCTAGGCCGCGCATGCGCACTCAAAAGTCGTGTTCCCTGATCTGTCGCGGAAACACGACTGCGCATGCGTGCCCCTGGCTCTCACTGCACTATGCTCAAGCTGCCACCACGGCTCCTCTCTCGAACTGCAGCAGGATCGAGAGAGGAGCTGCGGCGGGGGCTTTCAGGACAGAATATGATTACCATGTTTCTTTAGGCAGCCCCGGTTGTTTACTTGGATTGAATGTCAGCATTAGGGAATCCTATGAGCTCTCTCAAACTCCAAAGGATATTTTAACTTGAGTGGCAGAATCTAAGAAAGAAAATGTTCAAGGAAAGAGATGGCATCATTATTTTCAACACCTTCAGGGAGCCCAATAATCCTTAAATTATTCCGTTTTCCCCTATTAATAGAATCCTCCATTTCTTTAGAAAGAATATCCACTTTTTCTTTGTATGATTTGCATCTCTTTAACTCCACTTCATTTGCTTTCATTCTTTTTTCCATCTGATCCACTTTTAATTCAAATCGTTCCATACGTGCTGTAAGACATTTTACTTCTTCCTTCATCTCCTGCAAATTTTTTGCGTTGTCCGAAACTATGTCAGTAATTAGTTTCAGCTGAGCGAAAATGTCTCCATTATCCTCTTTCGGCAACGGCACTTTCGCAGGATTCACATGATCTAACTTTGATCTTTTAGCACCTCCTCCACTTGTGCTAGTCACTTCATTTTTCATCTGCTTACTTGTAGCCATTATCGGACTTGAAATCTCTCAAATTCAATAAAATGAAACTAAATTAGTGGCTTATTACTTCTTTCATAAAGCTTGTAATTGCAGAGCTCGATCACCACCCAACCATCCGGCTGCACTTCCAAGCCACGCCCCCATAAGAAATTAACATAATATAAGAATAGGGTTACTATATGGTTCCCGGAAAAAAGAGTTTGGATTAAGATATCTTGGTTTTACTTTATTGAAAGCAATGGAAATAAAACCCAGATGTCTCAATCTGCGCTCCTTTTTGGGAAGCCATATGATAACCAAACAAGAATCCAAAGGTCCATTAAGCCAGTATCTTTTTTCCAACAGTGGCCAACCCAAGTCACAGGTACCTGGCAAGATCCCAAGGAGTAAAACAGACTTTATGCTGCTTATCATGGGAATAAGCAGTGGATTTCCCCAAGCCATCTCCATAACAGCCTATTGGCTTCCCTTTTAGGAAATTTATCCCAACCTCTTTTTAAACCCTGCTATGCTAACTGCTATGTGCACCATCTGTTAATAGCAGTATCGGACAAACTGGAAACACCGATTTTGCAGTGTATAATTGGTGATTGATGCAGACACTACCTTCCCTCACTATGTTCTTTAGGTGTGACTAGTTTCCAGTTTGTAACTCAAGATGCCAAGTTCTCTGGTAAAATCTTTTTTTTGTACTGTGAAAGATGCAATTAGATCCATTTTATCTCAAGGTCAATACAGCTGTTCCCAAACTCTAGACTGCAACTCAAGTGGAGTCACAAAATCCATGTTTGAGGTTGCAGTATGCTAGTTCTTTTTAATACTAATTTATTCTTGTTTGCTTTATACGAGGAATCTTCTAAGTTTCAACACTTTTAGTGTTTTAAACACCTATTAAACATCTCAAAAGCAATCACTTTTCCACATAAGGTAAGCTGGCTTGCCTGACTAGTCACATGACATTCTATGACACCCCCTCTTACCACTTCTTCCGCCCTAACCATTTCCTGCAAAAATATGAAGATGTGGAAACTTTTTGAAGAATCCTTGTATATTTTTATACATTATTGTACTTTTTTGTTTGTTTTTTTAATTCTTTCTCTGTTAACAGCCTTGACTAATTTTGGTTGCAAGAGCAATCAAGCAGGTTTTATGAATGAATAAATGTGCAGGTATAGGTTTGGGGAGAAATTGATGGTCATTATAGTGGTATTACTTTTTGAAATAAGGTTTTCAATTCAGACATAAGCTATGAAGAGCAAAACTGCAGCTTGTCAATATCTTATCCAGTTTTTCACTCTTTTTACAAAGGTTAGTAGTTGTCAAAATTAATCCAAAGTTGATTGTTTATCCCAGAAATGTGTTCTAATAAAAGCCATATTTCTCCTGTACAGTGATCTAAACATCCTGTATACTGAATCGCAGATGGTTTTGTCTAAGGAGCTGAGAGCAAATGGGAACTCTCTTAGGCATAGCAGAGATTTTATAGAGCATGTTGCTGCCTGGGCAATTTAATTATACAGAGCCACTTAATCATATTTGCATGGGTTTTTTTTTTTTAAGAATGGAGATGTGGAAAGGTTTAATACAGCGCTTGACTTTAATTTTTCATGAACACACAATTTCATTTTCTGACAAAAACTCTGCACCAGAAGAACCGATATGAGCTTAAGCAATGGTAACTAATTGGAGATGTGAGCCACTGGACCTGGCATGAAGAAGACAGGGTTATCAGGATGGCCTCTCAAGAATGCTGTAATAAAGCGGCCCCTTTTAATTGCCTTTGGTTCCTACTTTTTTCTTTCCTGAACCTTTGAAGTTAAATTTTGTCCTTGTCCTATGACACTTTTGCATTGCTCCAATAACTGTTATCTTATCTCTGGTCTAACTCCCTCAAACATCCACAGAGCCTTGTTTTGCTGTGTTCCCTCCTAAGGGCCTCTCATCCTGTCCCTCTTTTGGTTCACATTTAGTTATTCTGTTTGTCTACTTATTTCTAAGTTATTTCTACAGATAAGATACATGACGGGTCAAGGAAAGGGTAAGAAGCCACCTGTGACCCTGAGAGATGCATAGAAATATATTCCCTATGCATCAATCATGACCCGTCAGTTAAGGGGCCAATTTAAGTTTGGTTGGTAACAGAGAAATGACACAATCCAGAGTTTGGCTAGACACATGAGATTTAACAAAAAACAAAGGAAGGTTTATAGTTTTACCTTAACTACACTAAAAGGTTATGTGAACTAACTAAACATGTGACTGAGAAACCCATAAAACATGAACTCCTAGTTTATCCCAGGACAAGCAGGCAGCATATTCTTGACTGATGGGTGACGGCACCGACGGAGCCCCGGTACGGACAATTTTAGAGTGATTGCACTCTAAGAACTTTAGAAAGTTCCAGCTCGGCCGCACCGCGCACGCGCGAGTGCCTTCCCGCCCGACAGAGGCGCGCGGTCCTTCAGTTTCTTAGTTTCCGCGGAGCTAAGAAGACGCGTCTCTCTCAACGGCCGTTGTGAGAGAATCTTTCGTGAATTCCCGCTCGCGAAAACTGGTTCAGGAGATAATATTTCCTTTCCTTTTTTTATTATTTTCTAAAAAAAAAAAAAAAAAAAAATTGTTTCTTTATTGTTTTTCCATTATTTTCGGTTTTGCCCCAGCGGGGCCTATAGCCACCATCGAGGCCTCGGCCTTCGATTTGGCTGAAGCCGTTTTTACATTCATGCCCCCCCAACCCGGCTTCAAAAAGTGCCAGCGGTGTGCACGGCCAATTTCACTGACGGATCCTCATAATTGGTGCCTTCAGTGTCTTGGTCCCGACCATCGAGCGTCCACCTGCACCCGCTGTGCAACTTTGAAAAAGAGAACTCTTAAGAATCGTGAGATTCAACAAAAATTATTGTTTGGTGCCGAAATGTCTGATTCTACACCGGTACAGACATCGGCACCGGTGCAGTCGGCACCCACATCTTCGACACCACGCGATACCGCGGCGGTGTCGCCTCCAGGTAAGCCGGCTAAGAAGCCTTCCCCGTTAGAACGTCCTCCGGTCTCAGTGGCAGCGAGCCCAATCCTGCCGACCTCGAGGCGCTCACGGAAGCGCTCCGCTCCAATAGAGGTGAGCCCCTCGACATCGGGGTCCTCATCCTCGGAGCGTAGAGCGGCACCGCAGGTACCTTTAAAGAAAAAGACGGTACCGGTGCCTTCCCTTGAGGAGCGTATAGCTACTGTTCTGAGGGCGCAACTTAAAGAACAGCTACAGCACCTCTTACCTTCAGTCCTGGCATCGACCATACCGGTACCAGTCCAGTCTGAGCCACCGGTACCGATAGTGGACCGTCCTATTTTATCGACGCCCACTCTATCGGTACCGGTACAGTCGGTTTCCTCTGTCTCCATGCCGATTCTAGCGCCGGAGCCGAGAGCTCACCATCAAGCTGTACAGACTTCGGCTCCGGTGCGTACCGTAGCATCTCCCGGTACCGAATCTGGCAGGTCGGGGAAGTCTCTTCACAAGTCCCGGCATTTAGAGCCTTCTACTCCAGAGTCTCGAGACCGGAGTTATCAGGTTCGAGACCCTGACTTATGGGGTGACTCAGAGGATCCTCTTCTTTCGGAGGGAGAATGCTCTTCTGGTGATGAGGACCCGTCTGTTTTAGGAGCCTCTTCTAAACCAGAAGTGTCTTCCTTTTCTTCCTTTTTGAAGGAAATGTGTGACTCTCTCTCCATTCCTTTGGAGGCTGAGTCAAAGAAATCCAAGGCTTTTTTGGATGCTTTGGACTTTGACCAGCCCCCAAAGGAATATCTTAAATTACCTCTCCATGATATTCTGAGAGAGACGTTTTATAAAAATCTGGAAACTCCTCTGACTATTCCTGGAGCTCCCAGAAAATTAGACTCATTGTATAAAGTCATTCCTATCCCTGGGTTTGACAAGCCCCAACTACCTCATGAGTCCCTTTTGGTTGAGTCCACCTTAAAAAAGTCCAAAGGGGCTAGTGTTTATGCCTCAGTCCCTCCTGGCAGAGAAGGCAAATCTATGGACAAGTTTGGTAAAAGGCTATACCAAAACGCTATGTTAGCTAATCGATCAGGAAATTATGCTTTCCATTTCTCTTTTTACCTTAAGCATTTAATCCAAAATCTCACTGCTTTTGAGAAATATCTTCCTGATCGGAAAAAGCCTTCTTTTCACCAGACTTGTTCATCTCTGTTGCAGCTCCGAAAATTCATGGTAAGATCCATATATGATACTTTCGAGCTGACCTCCAGGGCCACAGCCATGTCAGTGGCCATGCGACGACTAGCCTGGCTTCGTGTTTCAGAACTGGACGTTAACCACCAAGATAGGCTAGCCAATACACCTTGCTTAGGGGATGAGCTGTTTGGAGATTCCATGGACTCCACAACTCAAAAATTGTCCGCTCATGAGACCAGATGGGACACACTTCTGAAGCCTAAAAAGCCTCCTCCATCCAGGCCTTTTCGTCCACAGTCATCCTACCAGCGTAGATTTGTGGCTCGCCCTCTGCCTCAAACTGCACAACAGCCGAGACGTCAGAGGCAACAACGTCCAGCTGCTAGACAACCTCAGCAGCAACAGCAGGTAAAACCTACACCTGCTCAAAAGTCCACTCAGCCCTTTTGACTTGGTTCTCCAAAACATAGCCAGTCTTGCTCCTTCTACCCAAATTCCACAGCCTATAGGAGGACGCCTTTCTTATTTCATAAGCCGTTGGGAACTTATCACGTCAGATCAGTGGGTCCTGAATATCATTCAACACGGCTACTCTCTCAACTTCCAATCTCTACCTCCTCCAAGTCAACCAAAAGAGTCTGCTTTGCACACACCTCAGTCTCTTCTTCTTCTCCAGGAGGTTCAATCCCTTCTCATTCTAAATGCCATAGAGGAGGTCCCTCTAGATCAAAAAGGACAGGGATTCTACTCCCGTTACTTTTTGGTCCCCAAAAAAACAGGAGATCTCAGACCCATTCTAGATCTCCGCGATCTCAACAAATATCTGGTCAAAGAAAAGTTCAAAATGCTCTCTCTAGCCACTCTTTATCCTCTACTGAATCAAGGCGACTGGCTATGTTCCCTCGATCTCAAAGAAGCATACACTCACATACCAGTCAATCTGGCTTCCAGACAATACCTCCGCTTCATGGTCAATCGTTGTCATTACCAATACAAGGTGCTACCCTTCGGCCTTGCCTCCTCTCCAAGAGTGTTTACCAAATGTCTGATTGTGGTAGCTGCTTTTCTACGCTCCCACCACCTTCAGGTGTTTCCTTACCTAGACGATTGGTTGATAAAGACCAATTCTTCTCAGACAGTGCTCCAAGCCACCAACCAGACCATCAGGTTTCTTCAAATTCTAGGGTTCGAGATCAATTTACCCAAATCTCATCTCATCCCCACTCAGAGGCTTCAATTCATAGGAGCTATCTTGGACACAACCCTCATGAGAGCGTTCCTACCGTCCAATCGTCTCCAGACTCTTCAGTCTCTATGTCAGCAGGTGCTTCCACTGCCGTCCATCTCAGCAAAGCGAATGATGATTCTCTTGGGTCACATGGCTTCCACAGTTCATGTCACACCCCTCGCACGTCTTCACCTGCGCACTCCTCAATGGACCCTGGCTACTCAGTGGTCCCAAGCGACGGATCCTTGCTCACGACACATATCTGTGACATCATCTCTTCGTCAGTCTCTTCAATGGTGGTTGGTATCCTCAAATCTATCCAGAGGTCTTCTGTTCCATCAGCCCCCTCATCAACTGGTCATCACCACCGACGCCTCTCTTTATGCATGGGGAGCTCACTTGAACGAGTTCCAGACTCAAGGTCTTTGGACAGCCCAGGAAAAGAAGCATCAAATCAATTTCCTGGAACTCAGAGCGATATTTTATGCCCTCAAGGCCTTCCAACATCTTCTCTTTCCTCAGGTCCTTCTGTTGTGCACAGACAATCAAGTTGCGATGTACTACATCAACAAACAGGGTGGGACAGGCTCTCGCCTTTTATGCCAAGAAGCCCAAAAGATCTGGAATTGAGCCATAGATCACCATCTCTTCCTGAAAGCTATCTACATTCAGGGAGCACAGAATTCTTTAGCGGACAAACTCAGCAGAATTCTCCAGCCTCACGAGTGGACACTCGATCCTGTAACTCTGCAGTCTATCTTCACTCAATGGGGCACTCCTCAGATAGACCTCTTTGCAGCTCCTCACAATCACCAGCTGCCCCTATTCTGCTCCAGACTTTACTCTCCTCACCGTCTGGCAGCGGATGCTTTTCTCCTCGACTGGTCGAATCTGTTCCTGTACGCCTTCCCTCCTCTGCCTCTAATGTTGAGAACCTTATTCAAGCTCAAGAGGGAACGAGCCACCATGATTCTGATTGCTCCGAGGTGGCCCAGGCAACATTGGTTCTCCCTTCTACTTCAACTCAGTTCCAGGGAACCTTTTCTTCTTCCTCTGTTTCCTTCTCTGCTTACACAACAGCAGGAAACCCTTCTACATCCCAACCTCCAGTCTCTGCACCTGACAGCTTGGTATCTCTCGGGCTGACGTCTCATGATACTCTTTTATCTCAGCCTGTTCGTTCCATTCTGGATGCCTCCAGGAAACCAACCACTCTGCAATGTTATCATCAGAAGTGGACGAGATTTTCCTCCTGGTGTTTTCTTCATCATCTTGATCCCACTTCCCTGGCAGTGGAGACGTTGTTGGACTATTTGCTCTCTTTGTCTGACTCTGGCCTTAAGTCTTCTTCCATCAGAGTCCACCTCAGTGCCATTTCAGCTTTTCATGAGCCAGTCCATGGAAAACTTCTCTCAGCTCATCCCCTGGTGTCCAGGTTCATGCGTGGGCTTTTCAATGTGAAACCACCTCTTAAAGCCCCTCCTGTTATCTGGGATCTCAATGTGGTTCTTTCTGCCTTAATGAAGCCTCCATTTGAACCTTTGGCTACCTCTCCTTTCAAGTTTCTCACTTGGAAAGTGCTTTTCCTTATTGCCCTTACCTCTGCCAGGAGGGTCAGTGAGCTTCATGCACTGGTCGCAGATCCACCCTTTACGGTTTTTCACCATGACAAGGTGGTTCTGCGTACACATCCAAAGTTTCTCCCTAAGGTTGTCTCTGAATTCCATCTCAACCAATCCATTGTTCTACCGGTTTTCTTTCCAAAACCTCATTCTCATTCTGGAGAACAAGCTCTACATACTTTGGATTGTAAAAGGGCTCTGGCTTACTATCTAGAGCGTACGAAACCCCACAGATCAGTCCCTCAACTTTTTCTGTCCTTTGATCCAAATAAATTGGGACGTCCCGTTTCTAAACGTACGTTGTCTAATTGGTGGCAGCGTGCATTTCATTCTGTTATGCTCAGACCGGACTGACACTGGAAGGTTCTGTCACGGCCCATAGAGTCAGAGCAATGGCAGCATCTGTAGCTTTCCTCCGTTCCACTCCTATTGAGGAAATCTGCAAGGCTGCTACTTGGTCCTCAGTTCACACTTTTACATCTCATTATTGTCTGGATGCTTTCTCCAGACGGGATGGACACTTCGGCCAATCTGTTTTGCAAAATTTGTTTTCTTAATGGCCAACCTTCCCTCCATCCCTCTTTTTGTTAGCTTGGAGGTCACCCATCAGTCAAGAATATGCTGCCTGCTTGTCCTGGGATAAAGCACAGTTACTTACCGTAACAGGTGTTATCCAGGGACAGCAGGCAGATATTCTTGCGTCCCACCCACCTCCCCGGGTTGGCTTCTTAGCTGGCTTATACTAACTGAAGGACCGCGCGCCTCTGTCGGGCGGGAAGGCACTCGCGCGTGCGCGGTGCGGCCGAGCTGGAACTTTCTAAAGTTCTTAGAGTGCAATCACTCTAAAATTGTCCGTACCGGGGCTCCGTCGGTGCCGTCACCCATCAGTCAAGAATATCTGCCTGCTGTCCCTGGATAACACCTGTTACGGTAAGTAACTGTGCTTTCGGGGAGGGGGGCTTATCCTCTCTAATACACATGCATTTGTCTTTTGGGGGAATGGCAACATCTCCCAAGGGAAACTGTTTAGATGGGCTGGAGTGAGATTTGATGGGGAATTCAGTAGATGGAACCTAAGCACAGTACTGGGCAGAGCTTTGGGTTCTGGCCCAGAAATAGCCAAGAAGGAACATGTAAATTAGATCAGTAATTTAAAGAGAGGGTAAGGTTGGGCAGACTGGATGGACCATTTGGGTCTTTTAGTGCCATCATCTACTATGTTGTTCTGTCTCGGAGAAAAACGTCTCTGGGCTGGGATTACAGATCCTCAACTCTTTTGTCTTTGTTTTTGCTTTGTCTAAATTGTCCTGAGATAGCTTTAAGTGCTATATAATTGATGCCCTTCTCTATTTTGTACAATTTTTCTTCCTATCGGTATGTGTGAGATTATTAGGTAGCCAGAATGAAGAAACGCATATAACTGCACAGTGTAGGGTGAATGTATATCTTGGGGGTTCTGTTTGTTCTGGGATAGGTGTGTAGGATGTCAGACAACTCCAAGGCCCTTTTTGTGGGTATTGGGGTGGCCCAAGTGCTCATATCTTGGTCCTGTCTGACACCATCAACAGCTGTTTAAGTTGTATGATGAGATGTTTGTTGACTCATTGCTCTGACTAGCTGTTCAGAAAAAAAATGCCCAGTGAATTAGATGTTGTAGCTCATTAAGGGTGCCTTTTACTAAAGATCAGTGCATGTTTTCTGCAGCAGGGCCCATAAGAATAAAATGGGTCCTTTGGCGGATAACATGCATTCATCTTTAAGAGACCTCCTAAGTATAGTTACAAGGGAGACTCTTGCATTTGTTGAGACCAAGTTGTTAGTAACAGCTGGAATAACACTTGCAGAACAGCTTTGGCTAGTGTAAATAGAAAATACTTTTCTCCATAATTAGTCATCTATATTGTGTGAAGCCAGTACTGTGTAACCCAGCTAGCTCCCAACCTGGCTGTAGGATACACACACTAGGTTGCATTCCTTAATAAATTCATATGCTACATCTTTCCCTTCTGCTGTCCAGATTTTGCTTTTTTTTTTTTTTGAGGAAGTTCTTAATAAACCAGCGCTCCTCAAACTTTGTGGCCGAGACCCCATTTTTACAGCCATAGAAAGCATGTAACTCCTAGAAGCGTGAGCTGATGTTCTAGGTACAGCCTACCCAGGTTATGGCACACAACGTGAGTTCTGTAACTTCATTTCTGGCTTCTTAAACTTCTATAACTAAAATTTCCAATGAAATGAACTAAAATATCAGATGCCTGACTTCAGAACACAGGAAACCTCTAGCTAACGCCTTCCCCAAGAATAATGAAGTAAACAGCCATAGACACAATCTTCTCTATTTCCAGAATGTCTCTGGAACAAGGTAGCTGAATCAACTGTAACAACTATTGATCTTGCCACCCAATCATTCAGTAATCACATAAGCATTCCTCTCTTCAGAAAGTAGAATAAAATAGCTAAATTGCGCAAAAGATGATGGTGGAAGGAGGCACATGAGAAATGAAAGGATCCTCCAAGCAGGAGCACATTACGATTAAATGGAGTAGAGTTGTCTTTTGAGGAGAAACTTGGAAACCAAAATAGCTCTCCCTTCCTCGTATTGACGTACAGTTTGGTAGGTTCCCAAACTAATAGGGGGTTACAAAAGAGAAATATTGCTAGCTTTGCCTATTTGCTGTTTGCCACTTATACAATAAATTTTCCATGGAAATGCTTCCTGTTGCCAGCAGACAGATTAGTTGAGATCAAGGATTGGTGTAGATAATTCCCTAGACATTCAACACTTCCTGCTTATTTTGGGGTTTGTTGCTTTCCTCTATTTACTGATAGTGACACTCTTCTACAGAATTGGGGTTGTGTCCGAAACACTGCATACATCCCCCTACAGGGGAACCATAGTGTTGGCTGCATTTGGCATCCTTGAGGGGTGCCTGTAGGCCAACTAGGAGGAGGGAAGAAAATCTCTCCTGAAGTTGCCAAGGCTCTAGCCTCCTTCTAAAAAAGCAAACAAAACTGATTTTGCTGGTAAATCTCTCCACCAATTGCTGTGGACACCTTAGAGTAATATGGCCCAATTTGTTGCTTTGTTAACCCTTAGGATACATGCTAAGATTCAGGCCAGATTTGTGTCGTTGGAACAGGTTTTTGATCAGTTCAAGACTACAAGCTTTGTCAATAAAATATTGAAAACTATCTGAACCTGTAGGTTTTGAATGTTCTTTTTTTTTTTTATATTTTCACTTATATAATAGTCAGGCAGTATCTCACAGCAAATTTACTATTTTAATAAGGAAACAAAATAAACCATCTATAGTCAATCAATGGAGGGCATAACAAATAGAAAACCCCAAATGAAGTTGGTATCAATAAGAAAATCTTAAAATGCGAGTAAAAGCTACTGCTGATACGTCGGGACCTGAATGAGTAGGAAGCAGAAGACCTGGAGATTCCTTTCTTTCTAGAAGAATTGCAGTTGAGTGCTGTCCTAAAAATATATCCGTTTCCTTGATAGGAAATAGACATTTACAAGGAAAACACAGCTGAAATAAAGCCCCTAGATCAATAAACAGATGAACAAAATGATGAAAAATGTCTTTGTCTTTGTTGTGTCCAACATGAGACATCTGGAATCGCATATATTCTCTCACCCAAATAAGAAACATTTATCAAACTATAATAGTCTCAATATAGATTCTTTATCCTGAAGAAAAAACAGTGTGTATAAGCAGATGCGCAGAGAGAAGCTTTTTCATTTTTTATGTATAAACAATTTTACTGATGACAACAGAGCAGCCAAAGAACAAAAGTACCACATAAAGAAGAAACTGCCAGCAAAGAGAAACAAGTACAATCCGAAAATCAACAAAGTCCAAGTCATCAAATTTTGTCCATAATAATAAAATAACCCCCTCCATCAACATCACAAAACAACCATACAAAGCAAAAACAGACCCCTGTAGAAAAATCTAGAAGGGAGCCTCCCCAAGTTCCCCCAGTATACCCCTCCAACCCCCAACCTATACACTTTCCAATGCCCAGGATGCTTTTCTCATTTTTGTTTTCCTTTAAACCTTTCCTTCTGTTGTGTGGGGGGGAGAGGGCTGCTTTCTCAGTACTTTCTAGCAGTCCTGCCGTATCTTTTTCAGGTCCAGTGGTCCAGCTGTAACATTTTCTCCACTCAAGACCATGCAGCTGCTGCTATCGCAAAGACAGGGGTCCCCGGTAAGTACGAGGCAGGTTGAAATAGAAAGGGGTAAGAAAAGGATTTAAGCGTAGCGTTGTAGTGTTTCAAAGAGAGCAGGAAATGCTGTTCTCCCGTGGACTGGGATAGGGTAGGTGAATGGGCCCAGGAAATGAAGGGATTGTCTTCTTTGTGACTCTGTACAGCGCTGCGTAGAAATCATAGTAGTAACTTATGTGCTCTGTAATGCTCCTTTGGGGTGCTTTAGGATGTGCAGGACTCCAAACCCTGATGTATAAAAATATTTTTCCCTTCTAACTATGGTGCATATAGGTACTGTTAACTGGTTGGATAGTGCTAGAACCCCTATACACCCTAAAGACCATCTCCGCTTTGTATGGCATTGAAATGCCCATTCAGAAGCCTGCATATTCTTTCCAACTTAGTCAACAGCAGCTGCTCAGACTGTTAGAAACATCCCAAGAACTTCCTTCAGATGTAAATTACATAGTATTTTTAGAATTAGACTCCAGAAACACATGTGAAAAATAATTGTCATGGGACAGCCTGCTTCATTAACAGCATACTTAAAATGATGCTCTCTATTAAACAAAAACTGTCTGAGTCAAACCAAAGTGAAATAGCATTGCTATCGCTGGCTCTGCTCTCTCCAGCTTTGCCTCAATGCAGCTTTTTATTGGCATCTAACCATGAAAAACTGAAGCTTGCAGGAGGCTTATTTTGAGTTGATCAGATTTTTGCACGTCAGGTTTGTCCCTCTCCCCTAATAGATTTGTCTTGAACCATCAAAAGTTGATGGGGCAGACGTCTGAATGTATCGTTGCCGTCACGTGGGAGGTGCGATCGGCCCAAGGTTATCTAAGTATATGCTGCTGTTTTTGTCCGACTGATGTCTGTTCACATGCCGTTTTCAGTGTACGCCTGGAAGGGCGAAACAGATGAGGAGTATGTGTGGTGCATTGAGCAGACGCTGTTCTTCAGGGATGAGAAGCCGCTGAACATGATTTTGGATGATGGAGGAGACCTGACCAATCTCGTACATACCAAGTACCCCGAGCTGCTGCAAGGTACCACATAACGCTGCCCACCATAGTCTGTAACTTTCTTTCATGGCTTTGTCTTCATTTTTGATGTGGCCTGAGTGGCTGTATTGGGAGGAGGGGAGTGCTTCTATTTTAAGGCCTGAGATTGGTGCCAGTCGGTAACCATTAGAGCCTTAACAGTGAGATGAATACATGTTCCCCCTTTTTTTTTTTTTAAAAAAAAATTTTTTTTTTTTCAGGCCTCTTGCATACCTTTTCATGGCACGCCCAGGCCCTGATTTACAGGGGATAAGAACCTGCATCCCTCTGTACCACAGCACACAGGCCAGCCCAAAAGAAGCTGTTTCAGCAAACATGGGCCATCAGGACCAGGTTCAGGATTTCCATGATAAATATGTATGGGACGTATTCATATTCTCTGCCTCTGTTATATGCGTATTCATTGTGGAAATCTTGAAAACCTAAAGAACTGCAGCCTTCAAGGACTGAGTTTGGGGACACCTGCCTTAGAACCCTGTTGACACACAACATGCCACCAGGCACTCATGGATAAAGCAGTAATATCCTTCCACTCAAGACAATATAATCCATATTTCAAACAAATAATCATACATCAAACAATCTAGCCCTCTGTCCACTTCAGATCCTCATCTTATCAAAACAAAAAGTGGTAAAAATGCTGATGTGTGATCTTTGAGTCTTTTGAACAGAGTATTGGGAAGCTACTTACACCTAATGCAATGAAACTCCTGAGTCTGTTGTCTTCCTGCATGCGACTCATCCCTTCTGGCAGCGCACAGTATGCCTGTAGCATGCCTGCATTTTTCTGGGCAATAGAAATAAACCTTTAGACTTAAGGTGGCCTCTTATTCACTTGGGGTTCGGTGCATGGGCTCACTTTCTCCAAGGCAGAACCTGGCTAGTGGTTATCAGCTGCTAACCATGCTAGAACTATGGAATCTTTAGTACATTGTACTTAATGACTTTGGTTATGAATCATGGCTGTTGCTATACCTTCCTTCCATCAGAATCCTTTTGCAGAGCATGTGCTTAAGGTGCATCATACTTCTTCAGCTTGGTTTTGGTCTCTTTCTTAGGAATTAGAGGTATCTCGGAGGAGACGACCACAGGAGTGCACAACCTGTACAAGATGAATACAAAGGGGACGCTCAAGGTTCCTGCAATCAATGTCAATGATTCCGTCACAAAGGTAACAGCTGTTTTCAAGATAGTCCCAATTGTTTGGCATGGAGCGTGGGCCACATCATGACCCATTGGAGCCTTTAGTGCTATTTCCAGAACTAAATGTATGTATTCCAGTGCAGTGTGAGGAGATGGAGCTAGCTCCTGTGTGCACATCGTTGGCTTTAAGTGGCATATAAGTGTTTCTATTAAGTGCCATCGACTTGTGTTCAAGTCCTAGCGACTTGATGAATTACAGAAATTGGTTTTGTGCTAGTCCGGTAAGGTCCTCTAGCGTCATCCCCATGGCATAAAGTGCTGTAAATAGGGGAATGGAGATTGGATTTGATATACTACTTTTCTGTGTTTACAATCAAGGAATTTTGCATATTATATATTCATATTATATATGCATATTCATAGCAAACACAATACACAGAACCCTCGAATCAGTGGCTATATGGATGACAGAGCACAAATTAAAACTTAACCCTGACAAAACAAATTTCATTCTACTTGAAAATGACAAAACTCCAACGTTAACTAATCTTGTAATAAATTTGTTTTCATACCCAATACAACCTACTTTAAAATTGCTTGCCATCACTATTGACAGAAGCTGTAACATGCAACCCCAAATTAACAAAATAATAAAGACATCCTTCATGACCATGAGAAATCTGAGAAAAATCCGATCATTCTTCGAAAAGAAGCAATTCCTACTACTGGTACAATCTCTAATCCTTGGGACGCTGGACTACTGCAACATACTATACCTACCATGTCCCGCGACCATGATGAAGCAATTGCAGACGGTGCAGAATACTTGTCTATTCACTAAAAAAATATGACCATATCACAGAGGCAGACCATGACTCGCATTGGCTTCCAATAGAAGCAAGATTGAACTTCAAATTCTACTGCTTACTTTACAAGGCTATCAACGGAGAAAGCCCAACTTACTGGAATAACAGACTAAATCAATCCTCCTCAATCAGACACAGAAGAACCCATTCACTATTCTATTATCCACCATCCAAAAATATCAAACGAAAAAAAACTCTATGACAACTTAATAGCCTCCAAAGCAGCTAAGTTGGACAAACAACTCACCACTCTGTTATCTTCATCCACAGATTACAAAACCTTCAAGAAAGAAATTAAAACCATACTCTTCAAAAAAACACGTTAAACCTAACCCAACATCCAACACTCTATAAACCCTTAGTACTCTCTAATTTTTCTAGTTACCAAACGTTATCTAAAACCCATAATTCTCCCTTAAAATTTTATCTTACTTCAAGTTGAAATGTAATTCTTGTTTTAGTTTGGATGTAATCCGCCTTGAACCGCAAGGTAATGGCGGAATAGAAATCACTAATGTAATGTAATTATATACAGGTACCAGTATGCCACTGATTTTCCAGCAGTCCCCCCTCCCCCCCCCCCCCCATTTCAAAGCCTTGTCAGATTTAACTGTTTTGCCAAACCAATGGTGGTCACTGTTAATCCACTGATTATACAGGTCCCATATGTCTCTAAAGCACTATTAAGCAAGGTACTGTACAGATGCATGTATCGGTGAAATCAGTTAGCATAGCAGGGTTTAAAAAAAGGTTTGGATAATTTCCTAAAAGGTGTCCATAGGCCATTATTAAGATGGCTTGGGGAAATCCACTTCTTATTCCTAGGATAAGCAGTATAAAATCCGTTTTACTACTTGGTTCTAGCTTAGGTCCTGGGTTTACCACTGTTGGAAACAGGATACTGGGCTTGATGGACCTTCTGTCTGTACCGGTATGGCAATTTATATGTTCTTATGCATTTTTATGGCTCTTATACAAGATTTTATAAGAATTTGTACATTTTCATTTTTTATTTTACATACTTTATTGCATTTTCCACTATATAGTTAAGTTTTGTGTTTGTGCACTATGTAATTTTTTTTTGTTTGTTAAATTGCATCAAGCTTTTTTTTTTTTTTTTGTTTGTGGGTTTTTTTGAAAGATCTAATGTCCTTTAAAGTTTTGGGTGGCAGATGTGCCCCTCTCAGCCAAACACCCTGTGCTGAATCAGCATGCATGGGACCTAAAAGAAAGTTTCATCATTTGTGCTCATAGAAACTGGAAAAGGGAGAAGCACCCAGTGATAGCCAAGCGAATGGAAGGCCAAGGAGCAGGGGGCTGGTGGCAGGCAGGAGCCCACTTGCCACTGTAGTGTGGCCCACAGGACTAGCAGTATTCATGGCCCCTTCCACAACAGTTACAGATTGGAAACTGCTGGTAGGAGGTGGTGTCCTGGGAATGGAAGCACTGACATACTGGTCCCAGTGGCTTGGGGAAGGGAGAGATGGAAAAGTAGATGAGGGGAAAGAATGGAAGAGGGAAATGAAAAGTGGAAGGTATGAAGAGGAGAAGAAATGAGGCAAAAGGAGGAATGGAAGAAATGAGAATAATTTCACTTATGGAACATTTCATATACAATGGGAAACTAGGGACTACAATACTTTGTCCTAAATGACTGCCCCAATTATACAAAGGTACAAAAAAAGGCAGAGTACTAGCAACATTGCCCAATTGGGCACACCTCATCACATGCTCAGACTGCAGCTAAGTTGTGGGCAAGGTTTCTGTGCATGTGTGTGAATGTTGTACAACCTAGGAAGGCCACTTTTTTTAGATTCTGTGTTATGTATTTGTTACCTAGAATGTGAAGGGGGGGAAAGCACCACACGGCAGTTAGTGGACCAGTTAAATGGTAAGATGTGCTAAATAAGCGAAGCAAATTTTGATTATATTCTCAATTTGTTTTGGTTCTCCAGGATTTGCTCTAATTAACTGGTGACTCTATTAACCGGAATCCAATATAATACAAAACAAATTGATTGTATAACCGTTCCCTTTTTCTCCCTCCACCTACTGGCACTGAAGTTAGCAAACAGTTTCTCTCTCAATAGCTGAGAACCCAAGTTCTACAACTTTACAGCATGGTGTACGAGGTCGGAGGGTGTGAGAAAGGGGCAATGGAGAGCCGTATCTAAGAGGTGAATATTATATAGGTGGGACAAAGTAGGAAAACATGAGGGACTAAGGGATGCAAGAAGCTGAAGAAAGAGAAACAGGGCGACAGGTCTTGAGACAATAGAAAGGGGAACAGAAGAGGAAACTTAAAACTGAAAAGGGGAAGAGGTAATGTAGAGAAATGAATAAGGAAGACCAAAGGAAAAAAAAATAAATAATGAAAGCAGAAGATGAGGAAACACAAATTTAATTGAATCTCCCAGGTACAGCAAATCTTTGTGAGAAGGTTGGGATTGGGCCTAGGGAAGAGGCTGAGAGACAGCACAAGCAGAAAATTTGTACCAGGTCTCTTCCCCTCCCATTTCCATGTCAATTTGGTGGTGGTAATAGGGGGGGGGGGGATATCTTTTCTCTTCAACTAGTCTCATAATCAGCATTTAACCAACAAATGAAACCACGGTCTGATTTTTCTGGTTAACTTGGGTGGTTAAGTACTAACTCTGCCTTGGACTGCCCACAAAATAGCTGGCTTTCAGTTTAGTAGTTGGTGGTGGTGATCATGGCATTCATCGGTTAGTACCCCTGCACAAACGATTAAGCGACTCTTAAATCGACTTGAATATCGACTTAGTTCTCTTACTGGACTGTTAACACAGATGTCTCCTGCCAATGTACTTTGCATGCACTTCTCATGTTTAAGGCTGCTCAGAACGCTACCCATTTTCAGGCTCAGTCGCTGTCCTGACACCACGTGATAACTTGTCCTCTCTTGGGACTTCCTTTGCTTTCCCTGTCACAACTAACTTGGTTTGACCCTCTCTGTTTCCTCACAGAGTAAGTTTGACAATCTCTACGGCTGCCGGGAGTCCCTCATTGATGGTATCAAGCGTGCTACGGATGTGATGATTGCCGGGAAGGTAGCAGTGGTAGCTGGCTACGGTGATGTTGGTAAAGGCTGTGCCCAGGCACTGAAGGCTTTTGGTGCCCGGGTCATCGTCACAGAAATTGATCCCATCAATGCTCTACAGGCAGCGATGGAAGGTGAGAGCAGGTGCTGGGAAAAGAGCATAGCCTGGTATTCCTTTTAAAGAAATGCTACCCTGAGCTGACGAGGGCACCGCCTGACAGTATAAGAGTTACATACATATGCTAATGTATATTAAAAGTGAGGGACAATTTGTGATTAAGCATTTCTACTCTCTTGACTGGAAATATAACTTAAAGATTGAATTCCAAAAGCACCGGGAAAACTACCTGCAATCTCAAGGGGGGAAACGACATCCTTTGTTGGAAGATTCCATTTTACACACCAAAAACAAGAGGTTTCAAAGTCCAAATACACAAACAAAACAGTGAAAGTGACCAAAATTGCTGGGATGCTTCAATTCATCAAATAAATGGCTCGACACAAACATTTCAGCCCTGCAGCAGGTCCTGAAAATAGCTGTACAGGGTCTCAGATGTGGCGGGTGCAGTAGCAGACACGTGCACCACCTCCAGCAGCCAAGAAGCTGGAATCGGAAACTAACTGAAACTCTGTCCTTCTATTTTCAGGATATGCTGATCCAGACTTTAGGGCCAAAACACGTTGTCAAGTCATTTATTTGATAAACTAGTATTTTAACCCTTTACATTAACAGGTGCTAGAATATATTGTGGCGGGGCCAGGAATAAGCCTAGCGCTGGCAACCCGACTCCCGCCCCAGGCGTAGGACGGAGCGCTCCCAGGAGGACTCCCACTGGATAATCAGTAGAATAATTAGTAGACTGCTTTTTGGGTAAAGTTCAGCTTTTATCTTTATTACCCCCAGTTCAAAGCACTGGGGTTCCAGTAGTCCCTCTGGCTGAGTGGACTTAAAACAAATCATACATTCACAAGGCTTCTTCCTTATAATATAGTCCAGCCTGCTGCTCAGGCCAAAAAGCCAAAAATAAACCAGAACGTTTTCTCTTTAGTTTTTACTACTTTTGCATACAGACACTTCAGGAAGCTTTTCTACCCGACCCACCTGAAGTCCAATGCCCCCACTACCCTTATGCTCCTGGGTAGGGGCTAGGGAACTTTATATAACCCAACCTTTTATGACTGGTGTAAGTCCCCTCCCAAAAGTTCCCTGCTTCAGGGTTACGTGATGTCGGGTCTCCGAGTTCCGTTCGAGCTTCTCGGGAAAGTTAATTATGGTTCTCACCTCCTTCTCTTTATCTACAAGGCCTCTCTTTCGGGCTCTAATTGATTCATTCACACATGCTTACAGTTCTGCCTAAGGGAGAAAGAACGCTACACAAAATACATTCACTTTCATTTCCCTCCCCCATTCATATGTTATTGACTGTGATTCTACAGGGGATCCCAGGCTGCTTGATCGCACTCCATTTCACTGCTTCCAGATAGCTCTCCCTCTAATTCCATTAGGGACTCTCCGCTTTCTGAGACCGGGTAAGAACTCCCTTCAGGAGCAGCTAACAGCCAGCCCTGCCCTGGAAACCTTTCTCCTCCCTTGAACTTCTGCTTAGGAGCCAGAAGTCTGTTTGCTCGAGAGGGTTGTAAGACAGCCTGTGCTTTATCTCTGGTCTGAGACAGAGAACTCCTAGCAGGCTCCTTCCTGCTCAGCACGGCACTTCTTGTTCTAGCAGTTCTGAATTCCCTCCTAAATTCTCTCCTGCATTCTCTGCCTTCCCCCTAGTGTTCCCAGCTGTGCTGATTTTATGCTGCAAGCTTGTTCCCACTCTCCCTCTGGGTTCGTCCTGCCTGTCAGCCCCGCCCCTCTCATTAACCATGCCTGTGCTGGTTTTCTTTACTAGAGGTTTTGTTGGAGAACTGCCCAAGGAGTTATAAAAGGGATTATAGTGCCCTAAACCAGATGTTGTGGTTTCTGCGCTTCTCTCTTTGCCTTGCCCTGCCTGTTGGCTCTTGGTGATAGGAACAGGGTTACTGGGCAGCTTCCTGGGCTTAGGAATAGGGGCAGCCCTTTGCAAGGCAGGGTTTAAAACCGGGTTTAAACTGCTGACAGGCGCTTCCCTGTCACAATATGTATGTCTGTCTTTCTTTCTGTCTGTGCTTCTCCCTGCCCCTGTCTCTTTCTTTTTTTTATTTCTGTCTCTTTCCTTCCCGCTGTCTATCTTTCTTTATTTCTATCTCTCTCCCTCCCACTGTTTGTCTTTCTTTCTTTCTGTCTCTCTCCCTGTCCGCTGTCTGCCTTTCTTTGTCTTTCTCTATGGCCCCCTTCTTTATCCTCCCCAAAGCAATCCAAGATTGCTCCCTGGCCCCCCCAGCACTACCCTCTCCCCAAAGCAAAGCACGTTTTCTCCCTGGCCCTCTTTGTCTCCCCCCCCCCATGCAGCAGCATCATGTCCTCCAACTCCACTTCCTTGTGAAGCAACATTTACCTACCCCCACCCCACTTCCCTGTGCAGCAGCATTCCCTCCCCCTTTATTAAAGGCATAGTTGGCCTGGAGGAGCCGGTCGGGGCAGTGCTCCCGTGCGCAGTGGGTGATCGGCCGTTTTTGCTGTGTTGGGTCCTTTAGTTTGGGTGGCTGACTTAGGCCTGAGCGCAGCGTCGGCCTGGAGGAGGCGGGCGGGGCTACAAGTGTGCAAATAGGAATTCGATTGGTTCTCTCCCCCCCCCCCCCGAATCCGTCCTTCCTCCCGCTTCCACCCTCTGCACTGCCGTCTCCGAAGGCGCTCATGACCAATCCCCCGGAGTTCGCGCTCTCTGCCGCTTTCTGACCCCCCCCCAGTCCCCGCCCCACTTCCTACTTCCGGTGGGGCGGCCCGTGGCAGAGGGGAAAGTTCCAGGGCTGGCTTGGGAATCCCTGAGAGAAAGTAGGATGGGGGGAAGGGAGGGAGGTTGACTGACTGACTGGCGCTGTTCCGTGCAGGTAGTGAGAGGAGCTGCCAGGCGCGCAAGGACCGACAGGATGCTTTGGGTCCGTCTGGCTCCTGGGAAGCAAGTAGAACGCGAAGGCAACGCGATTGACTCGTGTTGCCTTCACGATCTACCGGTCGATCGTGATCGACCTTTTGGGCACCCCTGCCCTAAAGGCATACCTGGCCAGTTTAGTCAGGATTACCACAGTGAATGTGCACAATGGCTGAAACATCTGTGCCATTAATTCAGACGCGGCAAGACCTGGACCAGTGCAACAGTCATGATGCCAGCTGCATAAGCCAAAGAGAACAGATTTGCATGCAGATGGGTTCCAATATATGCAAACTAATCTCATGAATATTCATTTTGGCAGTCCTGAAAACCTGGTTGGTGAAATGTGCCTCCAGGAGAAAAGCAGGCTGTTACGAAAAGGGTCTGAAAGGATTGGCTCTGTTCATTATCCCAGTGGTTCCCAACCCTGTCCTGGAGGAACACCAGGCCAATCGGGTTTTCAGGCTAGCCCTAATGAATATGCATGAAGCAAATTTGCATGCCTATCACTTCCATCATATGCAAATCTCTCTCATGCATATTCATTAGGGCTAGCCTGAAAACCCGATTGGCCTGGTGTTCCTCCAGGACAGGGTTGGGAATCACTGCTTTATCCTACTTCTAGTTTGCTGATTTCACTCACACACTCCACTCCACTTCTTTTTAAACCTGGATCCTAACCTTTTCAAAGTATAACTGCGATCACACATGATATTGTAAAAGTCATAGTAAGGGTAGAATAAGGTGCCATCACTTGTTGTATCGGAGACATTTTGTTCATGCACTGTGTGTAGGCAGAGAGAACTGTATTTTAGAGTGAAATGTTGAATTCCCTTCCAGGCTACGAGGTCACCACCATGGATGAAGCCAGTAAAGAGGGGAATATCTTTGTTACTACTACAGGCTGTGAGGACATCATCACTGGCAGGTGCGCACTGCTTCCTGGTCTACCTGTGCTGGAACTGGAAGAGCAAAGTGTGAGACTGACCCCTCAGTCATGCTGTTCTGCCAGTAGGGATTGCCAAAGTCCCAAGTGCATTACTTCGGTGATGTGTGGCCATCTTTTTGGCCCTAGCTGATTATATGTAAAGAATTTTCTTGCGTTGTGGTGAGTCGAGACCTCTAGGGACAGTGTGTGATCAATAAATTACTCATGGTAAGATACCACGATATTCAAACAAAACTAAGGGGGTAATTTGGCGTTGATTAGGCCAGTGTCTTGCAAACGTTTTCCGCTGTAGCACACTAAACACAGGACTGCGTCTACAGGGCCTCTGAACAAGAGCAGACGTCATACGTGTGTGCGTGATGTCAACGTCTGCAAATGCTCGGAGGCACTGACTGAGTTCAGGGGCCTTCCAAAACCCGGACAAACTACTGAGTTTTGGAAATCCCTCCATCGCTGGGGGGAGGGAACCAGAGAGGAGGAGAGGTGCCAGCAGCTTCTCTTGCGGCACACCTGGAATCTCGCCACAGCACACAGTTTTCAATACACTGGATTAGGCCAAAGGAAAAGCACTCATAATTTCATATCTGCCTCCATGTGATTTGAATAATTCAGAACTACACTTTTAGCTCCTTTTTGACTTAAACATACCGAAGGAGTGTCTCCTAAACCTCACAGATAAAAGCTGCTCTAATATGGTGGCTTGTAACTGTGTTCAGTGATGTCTACACTGACACTCTCGTAAGTTGTTTTAAGGGCTGTGCTTTCATCTGGTCCCAGATAACTCTGTGTATCTGCTTCTGTCACCTCAGCCACTTTGAGCATATGAAGGATGACTCCATTGTGTGCAACATTGGTCACTTCGATGTGGAGCTCGATGTGAAGTGGCTGAATACAAACGCAGCTGAGAAAGTAAACATTAAACCTCAGGTTGGTAACACATTAACAGCAAATTGGAGAATGTTTTGTCTTTTTTCTCCCCCCCTCCCCCCCCCACTTGGTGTGGATTTTGTTGATGTAATTAAGACAGTTGGCATAGCTGGGTTTATGTATTAGGGCCAAGTCCATATACCATTATTAGGGAGAAACCAGAATGAGAAATAAAAACAGCCTTTATTGTAGCAGCAGCATGTGAGGGATATAACAAGTTTTGCCCTGACATATTCTCGATAGGTATATAAAAGCAGCTAGTACCAGTCTCCCCCCTCGATTCAGAGCTGTTATATTATTGTGATGAACTGGGGTGCTCTCAGAAAAGCCCATTTTATTTCCCAGTGCCTTTGGAACCCAGCTGAAAACAAATGTCCATAATGTGGCTTTTATGGTGAAATAAAACCAGCAGGAAGGGAGGCATTCTAAATTGGCCTCAGTTCAGTGCTTTTGTAAAGGTGGTTCGCCCCCTCCCCAACATGGATCATTCGCTAATTATGAAACATGAAAAAGTATGTTTCCCCCAAGGGTTTGGTAGAGGTAGGTCCCTTCATTTCAAAGTTCAAAAAGGGGTGAAAAGGAAGTTACACCATGTACTTGACTATGAGAACTGGCAACTTGGCTCCAATCCCTTGCCCTTAAGCAATCCCCAGCTTTGAATCTCATGACACCTCCACAATAAACTGTCGCTGATCCTTTTTCACTTTTTCCACAAAGGTGGATCGCTACAGGCTGAAGAATGGTAACCACATAATTTTACTGGCAGAGGGCCGGCTAGTGAACCTGGGCTGTGCCATGGGTCACCCCAGCTTTGTCATGAGCAACTCCTTCACCAATCAAGTTATGGCACAGATTGAACTTTGGACAAATTACACCAAGTATCCTGTGGGTGTTCACTTTCTGCCAAAGAAGGTAAGTAAACCTGGCAAGAGTCTGCTCTGCACCAATGATTCCCCCAACTCTGCTTTTCAGTGGGAAATTAAAGCTTCGACCTAGCTGAATGGAGAGAGATTTAAAAACATAAGAATAGCCTTCCTGGGTCAAACTAATGGTCTCACGGTGGCCATTCTAGGTCACTAGTACCTGGCTAGAACTCAGCACGTTCTTTCTGACTTCAGCCTGCTACTGCATCAAGGTTTTTCCTCCATTATTCTCTTAACCAAATACCATGATCTCTTTTCCGCTTTTGACTTGTTGATCACTCACTACTACTTTACTTGTAATCAACTGGCATTTCGGACACCGTCATTTCCTGGTTCACCAGTTCTCTCCCAGTGCACTTATCAACTCGTCTTTAACTCCATCTCAATTACCTCTCTTCCCCCTTTGATCTGGTGTCCTTCCAGGGCTCAATTCCTGCCCCCATTCTCTAATACGAGTATTTTTTTCCCCCTTCCTCACTGTCATTCAAGATCCTGCATGCATCCCTTTCTGATATTTAGACATCCAGATTTTCTGCATTGTCGTGCGCGAGCTGAGGGCGCTGCTATTTTTAAACCTAATTCTCATTCTTCAGCTCCAATTGGTCATAAATATAGGCTTATAGGTTTCTTCCTTTTCTACATTTTAATATTAGGATTGCAAACCCATTATTTTAACGCCTTCACAAATTTTACCATGCCTACAACTTACAACAATATCCCAGTTTTTTGGGGTCATCGCCCCTTAACCCACAGAACAATAAGAATTTTGGAAATTCCAACTTTTCCACTGTCTTCAAACTTTATATCAGTAAATACTGCTTTGTCCCCCCCCACAAAAACTATACCTTTAATAACAAAAACTTGAAATTTGGCCTTATCAATTCCAGATCCATTAAAAACAAATATCACCTCGTAAAGGATGCTATTATCCAACAGGGACTACATAATCTCTTTATTACTGAAACTTGGCTCACCGATGGTGAAGAAGCATATCTTTCCTTCTGTTGCCCTCCAAATTACGATTATTACTGGAATCACCGCCACAACCGCAAAGGCGGTGGTTTAGCAGTCATATTTCATAATAACCTAGTCAACATTTGAGACCATTCCACTGGAAACGTCACCATCGAATACCTTCACATTAAACTTAATTTGAAACCCAAAATCGACTTCTTATTACTCTATGTTCCCCCACCCATAGGACAAAACAAGCTAACCTTGCTTCAAAATTTGATATTTGATTTTTGCTCCGCAACAACCTGCCCTCTGATACTAGGAGATTTCAACATCCATTTCGAAGATCTCTCTAATCCAAATACCATTGATATATTTAATTTCCTTAAAACTCTAAATCTGCAAACATTAATTCAGGAACCAACTCACTCTGCTAATCATACTTTACATATGATTCTCACTCCCAAATCCCAACATTTCAATCACTCCATCCCATTCGTCTCACCAGTGCCCTGGTCTGATCACTACTTCATATTGCTCAACCTCTATTTTCATAAATTTATACCATCTAAAACTACTTCAGAATTTAAAAAGATCTCTTTTCAGGATTACTCTAAATTAGAAACTACTGATATTCTGCCTTATTTTAATCTATCCATCACAATTCCCAATTTCAAATCACCTGAAGAACAATTACTAACTTGGAATTCTTCTTTACAATCTCTTTTAAATAATAAAGCACCAATAATCTTCAAAACTCTCTCCGTCCGCAAACTTTCTAACCCTTGGTACACAGAAGAGCTTTCCCTCATGAAAAAACAGCTATGTTCATTAGAAAGAAAATAGCGTCTTACTAAATCCTATACAAACCTACAACATTACAGAGAAAAGGCCTCCGTTTATAAAAATAAAATTAACCAGGCTAAAAACAACTACTATTCCAACAAAATTTATAAAGCAAAAAATCCTTCCATTTTATATACCATTCTAAAATCCATTACCCCAGAGACCAAAAGAAGCAACACTAATCAAAAGTCCACCCTAAAAGCCCAGGAATTAGCTGATTACTAGTACCTTTCAAAATACTTTCTATTCTAACACACTAAGTAATCCCATGATCAATTGTGAAATTGACTCTATACCTACAGCCAAATGTACTAACTTCAAGATCCCTTCCCTCAAAGACATAGAATCCGTTCTTCAAAAAATCAATTTAAAAGGTTCATGCTCTGAAATTATTCCCCCGTTCTATTTAAAAAATTCTTCCCTTGCTTTGGTCCTTTCATTCATTCGCTTATCCTAAAAAGTTTACTTACTGCATCCGTCCCTCCTCTGGAAAACCGCCATTATCACCCCAATATTAAAAGACCACAAAATCAGTACAGATGAATAACAAATTTTCGTCCAATTGCCAACATACCTTTCCTTGCCAAATTAACTGAAAAACTGGTATTCGATCAAGTTTCAGATTTTGTTGAATCCACAAATGTACTGCACCCAAATCAAACTGGTTTTCGAAAATTCCACAATACAGAATACTCAATGATAGGGCTAATAACCAATATTCACTATTATTTAGATCATCATAAATCAGTAGTTCTTTTCTCATTAGACTTATCTGTGGCCTTCGACACAATAGATCACGATTTATTACTTAAACTATTAGAATCCTTAGGCATCAACAACCAAGTACTAAACTGGTTCACTTCATTTCTTTCTAACCGTTCTTCAATTGTCAGGTACAACAACGAAAATTCCAAAGCCTATTCCTCAACCTACGGGATTCCCCAAAGTTCTATTTTGTCACCCCTTTTATTCAGTATTTTCTTTTCCCCACTACTGAGCATCTGCCAATCAATAGGCTTTACTTCATTTACTTACGCGGACGATATTCAGCTTCTCCATCCTTTTGACCCGGAAAACAATGAAGATATCACGGCAATTAATAAAAAACTTGAAATTATACAAAATTGGCTCAATTCCAATAAACTAGCATTAAATATACAAAAAACTAAATCTATGCTTTTCACCTGGAAAAAGGACATAACCCTGAGGACCCCTTTTGTCCTTAATTACATCCCCTTAGAGTCAATGTCTACTTTAAAAATCTTAGGAGTTATTGTTGACGACAAATTACTGTTTCACGACCACATTAGTCAAAACATGCTTTTACAAATTACGCTTGATACGATCAATTTCTAAATTTCTCGAGCCTAAATCCATTAACATATTAATTCATTCCCTGGTTATAGCCAAAATGGATTATTGTAATTCTCTCTTACTTAATATCTCACAAAAGGAAAAAAGAAGACTTCAAATTATTCAAAATACAGCTGTTAAACTTATCCATAATGCCAAGAAATATGACCACGTCATGCCCTTAATGATCGACTCCCATTGGCTTCCAATTAGCCACCGCATCACCTTCAAGGTACTATTTTTAGTATATAAAACGTTAATCTTTAATGAACCCCAATTCATAACCAGAATGCTCATCCCTCATAATACCTCTCGACTTCTCAAAATCTCTTAACTATCCCTTCCCTGAAAATTGTAGGCACCAGAAGACATGATATGTTTTCAGTAATGGCTCCTCAACTGTGGAACACATTACCTCAATATATTAGAGAAGAAAAGGACCTTACTTCCTTTAAAAAATCCTTAAAAACCTATCTTTTTAAAGACACTTTTAACATTTAAATTTTAGACATACGACAAAATGCTTTAGGGCTTTAACTCTTTACCCTCCCTTTCATCTTTCCCTTTTTTGTTTATTCCCTGTAAGAAAGAATTGTAACTTTTCCCTCCTTTCCTCCCTGACTCGTGTTTGTTTTATACTTGGAAGAATGATGTTATTTTGTTGGTTTTTGTAACCAGGTTTCTTTTTAGAAAGTTGTACATCGCTTAACAAATTGAATAAGCGATTCATCAAATATCAATAGAAACTTGAAACATTCACCTTATAGTGATGGAGATGATAAAATAGTAAAAGAATTGAAAAATGCGTGGGATAAACACAAAATAAATCCTGTCTGGAAGGAGTGGAGCTAAACAAACTTAGCTGTACTTAGATAGCAACTGATAGTAATCAGGAAGCAAAGCCAAAGCCAGGCAGACTTCTATGGTCTGTGCCCTGAACATGGCAAGGATAAATCACGATCGAGTATTAAGAACATAAGAATAGCCTTACTGGAGACCAATGGTCCATCAAGCCCAGTAGCCCGTTCTCATGGTGGCCAATCCAGGTTACTAGTACCTGGCTAAACCCAAAGAATAATGACAGTCCATGCTACTGATCCAGTGGTTTCCCTCTTGTCTCTCTCAACAGACTATGGATTTTTCCTCCAGGAACTTGTCCAAACCTTTCTTAAAACCAGCTACGCTATCTGCTTTTACCACAACCTCTGGCAACACGTTCCAGATTTTAACTATTCTCTGAGTGAAAAAATATTTCCTCCTATTGGTTTTAAAAGTATTTCCCTGCAGTTTCATCGAATGTTGCTGATCAGTTAGTATGACTTTGTTAACTTTACTAAGGGCTCCTTGTACGAAGGTGCGCTAGTGTTTTTAGCACACACACACTGGATTAGTGCGTGCTAGCCGAAAAACTACCACCTGCTCAAGAGGAGGCGGCTAGCGTGCACTATTCCGTGTATTAAGGCCCTAACGCACCTTCGTAAAAGGAACCCTAAGTCGCTTACATAAAGAACATGAAACTTTGGTATACTACGATTTTTCTTGTATTGAAAAGCTGTTAGGAAAAACCTGTTCATATCAAGCAGCCAAAGCGTGGATCATGCAACCTGCAGCAATAAGACCCTGTTCTTTTTATATAGTTTTTGAGTTTTGTTTTTTTTTTAATTATCTGAAGCTTTGTCTGTTTTCCAAATTTTTGTTGTAATCTTATTGCTGGTTTATTTTATGTAGCTCAAGACAAATGTTGTCTTCCTTTTGAAAACAGCCAATAGAAACCAGATCAAGGAAAAGGACAATAGTAAAATATACACACAAAGTAAACACTACTATGCCCCCCCCCTAAAAGATTAAAAAGTACTCCCCAAGCCCCCCCAAAAAAAACATCCTCGGGGCCAATTGCAAAACAATCCAGTGCAAACATAGCCAAGCAATATAATTGCGAAGAGCCAGTACGCCAAGCCAAATAGGAATTCAAGTGCATGTCGATGGTCGATATATTTAAATCAGGGGTGTCCAACCTGCGGCCCAGTGAAGTATTTTGTGCGGCCACGGTCGAGGGCGATGCAGTGTTTTCTTCTGCTGCCCCCGGGTGTTTACCGTCTTGCTGGCTCCCTCCTCTGTCTTGCTGCAGCATTTGCGTGTTTGTGCGGCCCCAGAAACATTTTTTTCAGCCAATTCGGCCCAGGGAAGCCAAAAGGTTGGACACCCCTGATTTAAATTTAATTAAACTTGAAACTTATAAAAAGAAAGAAGACGCCCTGATTTGAGCACCATCAGTATGTTGTCCCCTTGTTTGATATAAACCTACTCTTGATCCTATGTTTAGGGAGAGTAGTGGGCTATAAAGACCCATTATGCTGCGAGTTTTATCTTGTTGGGTAGGTCTTTATCTGCCATCATCTACTATGTTAATATGTTTGATTCTAAAACCTCTTATAATCCAATTAAGGAATTTAAGGGCATGAGAATGGGCTTCTTAGAAATCTTTCTGCTTTTTTTGCAGAATGTTTTGTTAACAATTGCTAATTCAAGGGCCCTTGAATGGCGATTGACCAATTGTTTGAATCTGACCCTGAGCTGGTACATTTGGTTATGAATTCCCAGCTGTTCTTCCAGCTCTTTGGGTCTCTGGGGAGTTATTAGTTTGCTGGTGTAGGTGTCTGTCGGAAGGATTCTTGATCGACTCTCTCTTTTAATTCTGGATGAAGGTTAAGAATAAAAGTGAAAGACCGATCCTGGGCTAGGGAGTCATACACTGACTCTAGCTGCAGTGAGATCTTTGGCAGTGGCTGCTTTAGGAAAAGTGCTGCCTTTCCAGTGGGAGAGAAAATCCCTCAAAAATACAATCAATTCTTTTTAAGTTCCAATCTATTTTTTATTATAAAATTGCACAGATACAGGAAATATACATCAACTTGTACAGTTCACAAAAGTCATGATGAGACTGAAGTACAATATAGCAAATAAATCAGATATTCACAAGCAAATTATATTATACATATTGAAAGTATCATATAGATTGACTATAAACATCAATGGGAGCCCAAAGAGATTGGGTCGATAATTTCTGTCTATGTGGCATTTTTTCAGCTGCATATTGTTCGAATCTTTTATATAGGCATAAGGAATTCCACCAGAAGGGGAAATTCAGACGAGACGATAACTTCCAATTTTGAAGGACATGTTGAATGCCTACTGAAATCATAATGTCAATCAGCTTGTCTTCACATAGACTGGATTTAAAGCAGGGGTGAAGAGAACGTTTAATAATAATATCAAAGGATAAATCAGTAGTACATTTAGTGATATGACATATAAAGGACCAAATCTGCATCCAGAAAGGTTTAATTAGAGGACATGTGACTAAGCATTCCTTGTGATTGTAAGCAATGCCAGCAATTATCATCAGTAGAAAGGTTTGCTTTTTTCTTTTTATAAGGAGTCCATACCGTTCTCCACATTACAAATAGAAGTGATTGAGACATACTAGCTGATAATAAGGGTCTGTTAATTTTTGACCATAATCTACACCATTCCATATCAGTCATCACACCATCTAAATCTTTTGACCATTTATTTATAATGGCCGGGGATGATTTATAATAGAAATCTCTTAAGATCTTATAATAAAATGACATAGCTTTTCCTATATCTATAGTCATAGTACTCCACATATATATGGACGAGGTATCAGATAAGTGTATATTGGATAGAAGTGACGATAGTGTTGACCATTGATGTTTCTTAGTTGAGAGAGATGGAAAGGACTCACAGAATTCGGAGAAGGGCAATAGATCAGATCCATTAAAAAGGGACCGAACTTGCCACACACCTGCATCTTTCCATTTCTTCCAGTTCAAACAAAGTTTGTTTAATTTCACTGACTTATTGTTCCAGAGGGTCATATCCATGTGTGAAAAAATGGAGTGTACTGCTACTTTATCAAAAGCGCGAAGTGCAGTATGAGTCGCTGGGAAGAGAGGGAAATTCTTAAGACATTTAGGCATAGTCATAGTAGGAAGAGCGTATATAGGTATTGGTTTACTAATGAAAACTTCCAAGTTTAGCCAGGAAGGGAGTAAAAAAGGATCATCTGACGCTCTATATGTTATCCAGTAGGACCCATATTTGGCTAAGGAGGCTAAATGATATTTATAAAAATCAGGAAAATTTATCCCCCCTAGGGATTTTGCTGCTCTCAATTTGCTGAGCGCTATTTTAGGTCTTTTATGTTGCCAGATAAAAGAAGTTAATTGACTATCTATCCATTTGTACAATTGTGGTTTACATAAGTTTGGAAGCATGATGAGTTTAAATAGAATTTGTAGAGATAGTCATTTTGATTGCGGAAATACGACCCCACCAAGTAATAAATAATGGATACCATTGTGATAAGGTATTATTTATCATTTCTTTCAATTTAGTGATATTGAAGTCCATAACCACCTCAGGGTCTTTATGAATATTTTATAGGCGAGGTGGACCATGAGAATGAAAAATTTTGTATGTCAGAGTATGAAGCGTGATCATTGAGCGGAAAGATAACTGATTTGCTCCAATTTACTTTATATCCTGAGAAAGACGAGTATATTTCCATCAAAGGGATGAGTGCAGACAGGGAATCTTGAGGATTTTTAAGAAAAAGCATAATATCGTCTGCATATGCTGCTATTTTAACGTCTAGGGGTGTTGAAGGAATTCCTTGTATGAAAGGGGATTGTCTAATTGCAGATATCAAGGGTTCCAACGAAAGATTAAAAAGGAGAGGTGAAAGGACAGCCTTGCCTTGTTCCCCTATGTAAAGGAATTGGATTAGAGAGTGAGTTATTGATTAGAATTCTAGAGTGTGGTTTCCAGTATCCAAGCCACAAAATCTTCACCAAAATGAAACCACTTAAGAACCTGTAGTAGGAACTGCCATTCGACTCTATCGAATTGCAAGTCCTACAATCAATTCTTATTAGAAAAAGGGGTGGGAGATCATCAGAAACAAGCAAGTACCCAAACTGCTAAATTGCTCTGTGTAGTTAATCAACATAGCACTGGCACCGTGAAACATGTTTTTTTTTTAGTTTTAAGTTTTTTTATTGATTTTTTCATATAACAACAAGTGTCATAAATTTTCATACAATTATCTTAACAATACACTTGATATTTCTATAATGTACTTTATATAAAACATATATTATCCTTATTATGATTTTACCTATCAAATAAACTGTAATGATTTTATCAATTATTATTTAATTATGAAACCTCTCCCCTCCCTTTATTTTGTTATTGTCACATAAGAATAACATCTATTGTGATAAATTATTTATAATTTATGATAAAGAGAATAAAAACCTTACCCCCTCCCACCCTCCCTCCTTTAACCATTATCTTAATATGGGAAAAATGAAAATCAGTCATTACAAAAATCTGTTAATGGTCCCCAAATCCTCTTGAACTTATCTATATATCCTTTTTGTGTTGCAAATGTACGCTCCATCTTATATATATGGCAAACCGTGAAACATGTTAATTCAGAAGTAGCGTAGCAGCAGCATTTTAGCAGTCTGGGTCCTGCTTGTTTGAATGATATATGGTCTCTCCCACCTTTATTTGTGAAGTTTTAATATATTGCCTGTAGCAATTATTGAATGTTGTATTACTTTTGAGGGAGAATTTTTTTTTCCCATCTTGTGCTTGTATCATGTCCTTCTGGTCCCTGCATTGGCAGGCCCATCTGCTGATGTGCAATATTTGACCATTCAAATTCTGCTGCTACTGACCTGCCCATCCTAGTGATACTTAGTTCTTGGATACCTGCTTTAAAAACCCTCTCTCCCATGGTCTAAGAACTAATTTACCCTCTGTTTATATATTTGGGGTGTTTTCTTATTTTTTCAGTAGCAGCTCAAGCCAAGTTACCTTAAGGAGTGGTAAGGCTTTCCCTGTTGTATTCCAAGGGGTCCTTGCTGGAATTAAACATTTACTTAACTCTGAACTTCAGTCAGTGACTTTGTTTGGATGTGACTCGCTGGCTGTTCTTCCATCTAGGTTGGAGGTGGGCAACCACAGTCCTCAAAGGACATACAACTCAGTTGGGTTTTCAAGATTTCCATGAAGAATATATATGAGATTAGTTTGTATGCAAATACATCTCATGTATATTCATTATGGACACGTTGAAAACCCAATAGAGAATGACAACGGTGACAAAATTCATCACCATTCCCATCCGGTGTCATTCTTCAGTGTCTATCTGAACCTCAGTCCTTCTACACCAGCATTCGCCAAGGCTTTGAGGGTCAGTGGCTGGGCCCATTCAGACTCTGATTCTTCCCTCTCTGCTTAGAGAATGACATGGGGATGGTTTCTATTATCTACAGGAACAGTGATGAATTTTGACACTGTCATTCTCTAAGTCATTGCCCTTGAGGACCAGGATTGTCCCCTCTCTGAGCTCTTTAAAGCTCAAAGTGCAACAGACAAGGAACAGTGTATTGTGCTCCTATTGCAGATGATGTCCTTTTGAGAAAACCCTGGCTTTGGTTTCATGCTTTCTTTTTCTTTTTTTTTTTCTTTTTCAGTTGGATGAAGCTGTAGCTGCAGCTCACTTGGACAAACTGGGTGTCAAGCTGACCAAGCTGTCTGACAAGCAGGCCAAGTACCTGGGACTGGACAAAGAGGGACCCTTCAAGCCAGACCATTATAGATACTGAGTGTGACAAAGCACCTAAAGATTGAAAACGCAGGACTGGATAACGGTTCATTGCCCTCTGCTCCGTTTCAACTTTTCTGGCTTCTTTCTAGGTCTGCACTGTCCACATTGTGAAAAGAAGTGGGAGTTTTGTCTGGCAGCTGCTAATGCCAGTTCTAAGACTGGGGAAGCAGAGTGGGAAGAAATCAATCCAAATTGGAAAGCCAAATATCATGCTTTCTGACACTCATCTGGTTTACAATTTGTCATCTGTTCAGAATGCTGTTTACATGCTTATATTAAAAGCAACCAAAAAAATTGGAAATTATCCACAGTTGTCTTCATTGGAAGTTGGCTGAATGCTTGACAGTCAAGTACAGACCTTTTTCTTAAAGAGCACCCATACTGTATGTGAAAAGAATGCTTTTCCCCCCTCAGTTGTACAATGGACTAACTCAGAACATAAGTGAATGTAGAGTGGTATCGTATATCCCCCCATTTCCCTGAGATGTAATAGAATACACTTCTCCCTCCGTAGTTATGGTTTTGATTATTCACGGTTTTTAGCTTGCTGGCTCCTCCCCCCCAAAAAAATTACTCCAATGAGGTTCCTTCTTTGCTGTGACTGGGTTTTGCCACTAGAAGTTAAGGTTGGTTTGCAGTATTAAGCCTCCTGAGACTTGAAACCGCAGGACCAGCCTCAACTTCTAGCAAAGGCACAGCTCGAGCCCAATCACAACATAGAAGCAGGGAGCCTAAGGAAGACATCACCCTCTGTGGGTGGGTTGAGTTCTTCTGCTCCACAAGACAAGCCTGATTTAAACCTACTCTCTATTTTCTATCTTTCAACCAGTTCTTAATCCATAATAGGACATTCTCACAAAAGACTTACAGAAATGCCCTTTGACAATCCAAATACACAATAGCAACCTGCTCACCTTTATCCATGTGGTCATTCACCCCTGGGCAACTAAATTACCAGAATTAATTCTATCTGTTAAAGTACAGAAGTTGGAATGAAACTTAGAAGTAGACTTGCTTCTTGTTTGTGGATTCACATTCTAATTAATGAATTAAAGTTTCCCTTACACTGTACATTGCATTGTACTGAATTTTATTGCTCAAATTAACAAATTGTATTTCAAAATCATCAATATACACATAGATCTTGTAGGGGAAGTCTAGAAGCCAGAAACCTCTAGCCAAAAAGATAATACCTTTTCAAAAATGAGGAAGGGGGAGCATGAGAGAGAAGGTGAAATGCCATTGCCAATTTGGGTCCAGATGGAGTGGGTGATGCCATTCTGTTGCATTCTGGCACAGATTAAGCCCTGCTAACAACGTGGACCAGAGTTTGCACCAAATCTAGTCACCCCACCTCCCCCAAGTCACATTACAATTACCAACTTTGACTATGAAGCCTGCTTGGTTTTTATTTCTGAGATGTTAAACAAAAATACAGATATTTGGTTACATGTTATATATTCATTTTATTGGCTGGGTGCTAGGGTACTCACAATTTTTTAATTTTGTGCTACATTTGTGTAAAATGAACACATTCCTTTTACAACTTTTCTGTCTACACAAGAAGAGCACGGAAAAGTCCACAGAAAGGAGAAATTAGGTTCTTGCCTGCTAATTTTCTTTGTTAGCTTCTCAAGACTAGTACAGTTCTTTATCTAAATTAGATTGTAAGCTCTTCAGCGCAGGGACTGTCTATTGTATGTTAAAATACACAGCACTGGGTATGCCTTTCAGCACTATAGAAATAATAAATAGTAGTAGTATAGGGATGGGTTATATCTCGCTATGACCAGCAGGTGGAGACTGAGACCAAAAATTTTGGTTATTATTAACTGAGGCTCCACCTCCTAACTCAGGCTGCCGAATAGTCAAACAGAACAAAAGAAAAACTAACAAGTAACAGTAATAACACTCCGCACAGGAGTATAAAATAACAAACATATAGTAACACTTGGACAATGCAGAGAACTAAACCCTGCAGTGAACATGTTCCCGCAGCTGAGCCATAGCTGCTGTTCTTGTATCTCCCTGGCCCTAGAAAAATGCTAGAACCTGCAGAAAAAGCAAACAACTTCACACATACAAAAACCCACAATAATCGCAGAAATATGGATAGGGTGGGGGAGCTGTACCAGTCTTGAGTAGCTAACAGAGAGAAAATGAGCAAGTAAGAACCTAATTTCTCCTTCAGTAGCGTTCTCAAGACTGGTACAGTTCTTTATGGATAGGACCAAACAATGAAGCCGGGGGCACAATGCGCAGCGGCCTCAAAGAAGGCGAACAGAATGTTGGGAATTATTAAAAAAGGAATCGCTACCAGAACCAAAGAAGTTATCTTGCCGCTATATCAGGCGATGGTACGCCTGCATCTGGAGTACTGCGTTCAATACTGGTCGCCGTACCTTAAGAAGGATATGGCGACACTCGAGAGAATCCAAAGAAGAGCATACGATAATGATAAAGGGCATGGAAGACCTCTCATATGCTGAGAGACTGGAGAAACTGGGGCTCTTTCCCTGGAAAAATGGAGACTTAGAGTGGACATGATAGAAACTTACAAGATCATAAAGGGGGTAGAGAGGGGCAGATTCTTCAGACTGGCTGAGGAAACAAGAACAAGAGGGCACTCAAGAAAATTGAAGGGAGACATTCAGAATGAATGCTAGAAGTTCTTCACTCAGAGGGTGGTGGATGCCTGGAATGCACTTCCAGAGGAGGTAGAGCAGAGTACGATTTTGGGTTTCAAGAAGGGGTTGAACAAGTTCCTGAAGGAAAAGGGGATTGAAGGATATAGTTAGAGAGGGTACTATACAGGACAAAATGTCTTCAATAACGGATCACTTACAGGTAACTGACCTGGGGGGTCGCCGCAAGACCAGATTCTATTGCTTGCCACCCTTCCCTGCAGCGTGAGCCTGTGGTTTTAACGCACTTTAAACTCGCGGGTTAAAACCACGGGCTTGCGAGTAAAAAAGTAAAACAACATGTACAGCAATCGTATGCATAGACCATCTACATGCAAATTGAGCTGAACTGCCAAAAAAAAGAAGCTCCGTAGACCTGCAGCGGCTAGAGGTCTAAACTGCCCCAGCCGCTAAAGCAGGCAAGCCGGCATCAGCTATTAAGGAAGGAAATCCTTTCTGCCTCAACCTCGAGGCATTCCAACAGCACTAACAGGGGGAGCCTTAATTTTTTTGCTACCTCACCTGCTGGAGACTGAGAAAGACTGGGTTAGGAGGAGGAGCCTCAGCTCAGTCTCCACCTGCTGGTCATAGTGAGATAAAACCCATATGCAAAGAGATGTTCCGGTCTTGAGCGTGCTACAGAAGGGTGGTATGTGAAATCCACCCCCCCACATTCCCTTTAGAAAAAAAAAATAAAAAAAAATCACAAAGCAAAAACCATAAAGTAACAAGATTGAAACGGTAAGAAAGCTGGTAAGAGATGGACTGACAACACTAACAGTATGGTCACTTGCAATTACTTGGAAAGGTCCATAAAAAGCTTGATAAAGACCTACAAAAAACACCATGCCACAATAATTATAACTTTTGTCTGACCATTTAATTTTCCTTGGTTGCAGGAGGTATTAAAGAATTATGTCTCTACTGCAAAAAAGAAAAACCCCTGTACCCAGAGGGTTCATATATATATATACAGTATATATATACACGCACACCTTTTGAGCTAATGCTCAACAGGACACCTCCCTGGTTGCAGCATGTCTTGAGGCTCAGCTGCTTTAGATGCTCCTTCCACTGGGGTGTTAGTAATGATGGGAGCAGTTTCAAGGGTCCTCCACATATCCTTCCACCAAGCTGTTGCTGGTGAGCTGGCTGCAAGGACATTCTGTAGATCCTTCCACCTGGATATTGCTGGATCCTGCACTGGAAGACGAGTGAGTTCGGGGCCGCATCAGTCTGGTCATGCTCGCTGTTGACACTGTTAAGAGAAACAAAGCACATGTTGCTGCTGTGTCACTGAAGCAGTGTTTACATGGAGTCAAACTTTCACAGCACATGCACATGTGATAAAAAGATACAGTTGCTAGCTAAAATGTGGATTCATATATGAATTCTCGGAAACGAGTGTGTGCAGTTGCCAGAATTTTGTTAAGAACCCCCTTGTTCTAGGGATGCAAAAAAAGGTCACATTTGAGGTAATTACTCAAACAATGCAGTTATTAGTGACATTCAGTTGTCTAGAGAGTTAATTGTAGTAATGTAAGTGACGATCGGTGACATTAGGCCAGATATAGTGTAGTTAAGAGTGGTCACATGGTTTACGTAGAGGGTTTCACTCACTGGTTAAAGGACTGGGAACAAATCCCTAAATGTAGATGACCACCTTTCTGTGGTTACAATCAAAGCAGTTTACTTATTTTGCAACTGGGTCAATGGAGGTTTAAATGACTTGGCTGACACTCAGTGAACCCAACAGGGTATTGACCTGTGAAGCATCCTAGGATCTCTCGATAAAAGTGCAAGTGCTCAGTGTAACAATTAGAGGCAAAATAATAATAAATCCATTTGGGGTTTTACCTTTTTATCACCCTAGACTACCTGGAGCTAGGATCTTCTTGCGATGGTCAATTCTGTCTGCTTTAAAATGCATTTTGCTGTTGTGCTTAGAACCAACTGTTCCAACGCTTTCCTTGTGGAGGTCTCAGATGATTACCTTGCTAGCCTGGGAACGTCGAAGTGTCCTTGACCTCTCCTCAACAGGTGGTCTCCACTTTACGGCTACATGGGAACCATTCTGGAATACTATGACATCTGTGTCTAGAAGTCGTATTCTAAATTATTGATATATGTCTAATTAGTTGTTTGTATATTTGAGTTAGTTTCCTTGGGACTCCGGACAGGGGGGGTGGGGGGGAGTCAGGGCGGGAGGGGATGGCTAAAAATGTGTGATTGAGCCTTGTTTATTGTAAGAAATATTGGATCGACTAGTTTCTTGCTCAATAAAAATTATTTAACGATAATAAATCCATGTATAACAATTTAGCACTCTTCTTATACGAATTTCAACCGCTACAAACCAAAATCAATGAAAACTATGTAACGGCCTCATGTCCATATAGTAATATCAAAGCCAATTGCAACTGTTGCCAAGATACTTATTATGATAAACTCTTCAGAAAATTATACTCGGTACTTATATCAATGATGAAATAAACATGGAAACTATAGCTGTGCTTTATCAATCCTTAGGGGTGTGCTTCCCCCTGGCGAGTTGCGAGAACAGAACTCTCATTTTCAAATAATTTTGTGTTGGAATACTATTAGGTATTTCACGCGGTACTCTCCATCGTTAAGCTTTGGAAGAATTTCAGTTTTGCCGTTATTTCATATTGGGTTCAGCTATTGAAAGTATCTTAAAGGGAACACCGGTAGGGACAGTTGACTGTTTTGTCAGCAGTAAGAATCTTAAAATCTATAAGTTCAGAGTTGCATACAAATCCAACTTAAACTTGAAAAACATACTCGTTCTTAATCCGGGGACTGCCCGTACTGAATTTAATTTTTGACCCTAAAAAAAATAGCCCATGTCATTGGACATCTCAAATCTAGTCAGCTTCTGTAGTGGAAATTTACATGTCAAAGAGCTAAAGAAGACAAAAGAGCCATACCACTTTCTTGAGAATGAGGTCAGGCATTTAAATAGCCATCATGCATTCAAGTCATCCCCACCCCCCCAAAAAAAACCAAATGAAAAAAATTCAGGGTCCTCTTCCAATTGTGGACAGAGATTTTGTTTATATTTCATAAGCAATTTTCTATGATGAAAGGTGAATACAGAATTTATACCAAATATTGTTATATTCCTCTGCAAAATCATCTCCTCTTTCCAAGCAAGTGACACTCAAGTTCAATATTGGTTCTTTTTATTATGAACACATCACACAAGAAGCAAAAAAAAAAAAATCTGCCATGCCAAACTGCCAAAGAGGACAAGAAAGTAGAGCATGACACGGTGACAAAATTCATCACCGTTCCCATCCCCGCGGATAACCGTGGGAAATAATCCCATGTCATTTTCTAGTGTCTGTTTCAACCTCGGTCCTTCTACACCAGCATTCTTCAAAGCAAAGCTTGCGGGTCAGTGGTTGTGGCCATTCATACTCTGAATAATGAAGCCATTGTGACATCACTGATGTGATTGGCTCTTAGGCACTGGTGGAATGAGGCATTATGACATCACAATCTCTGCTCTGGATACCAGAGACTGTCATTCTGTAGTGTCTGTTTCAACCTCAGTCCTTCTACACCAGCATTCTTCAAAGCAAAGCTTGTGGGTCAGTGGTTGTGGCCATTCATACTCTGATTCTTCCCTCTCTCCTTAAAGAATGACATGAAGATGGTTTCCCGCGGTTATCCGCGGGGACAGGAACGGTGATGAATTTTGTCACCGTGTCATTCTCTATAAGAAAGTCTACAGGTTGCAATGAAACAGCACACAGAGAGGAAGGTGATGCTAATGTGCCATGCAGCCATCACTATAACGCAAGCAAACTTATTTTCAGCAGGAAGGCAGGTACCTGGCTCGGCACTTAGGTGGCTGAGCTGAACATGTGGAACTGGATGCAACACAAGGGATGAGAAGAGGGGGAAACACAGGAACAAGTTAATGAGTTACCCAGCAGCACTTCAAGATCAGCTGCTGCTAATTTGGCAAAGCAGGACAGAAAGAAAACATTACAAAACATGGATATATCACAGTAGGACGGAGTCAGCCAGCTTTCAAAGGGGAATGCAACCTCCGAGGTAGGGGATGTGGCTCCTTTCTGATTGGGCACATGTGTAAACCACTCCATCTTCCAAGTTGTCATTTTCCATATTATGACCATCTCCACTGGACGTTTTGCTCCCTCCCGCCACTTTTTGGCTTTGGTAAATTGGACAAAAAAAAAAATCATCTGCATCTAACCCTTATGCGGTAACTTGATCCATGCCCCGGGCCTTCAAAGTTTAAAGCAACTTAAGGGCTAACGTAACATAGTAACATAGTAGATGACGGCAGATAAAGACCCGAATGGTCCATCCAGTCTGCCCAACCTGATTCAATTTAAATTCTTTTTTTTTTTTTAATTAATTTTTTCTTCTTAGCTATTTCTGGGCAAGAATCCAAAGCTTTACCCGGTACTGTGCTTGGGTTCCATATTTTGTTAAAAACTTAGAATGGCAAAGTGTACGTATTTGTAAAATAATCGTTAGAATACGGGTTAGATTAAGAGAACCAGCACCGTTTGATTAAGTCATCCTAGGCCATGACATTCATTTGTACAGTATCATAGGAGAGGAGACCACGAAAACAGCGACATATCCTTCAGGTTTTACAAAGTTTATTTTTTAACACATTACTTACTGTAGCCCATCCCCTGTACAAAGTACTTGAAGGCTTCTGTTAGCTTCCCTGGCTGAAGGAGAAAGACAAGAAAAACACCAAAGCGGTGGAATGAGGTTGAACGTAAAGAATAGGAAATCTAAATTGATTCAACACAGACCGCAACTGACTGATAATTCAGGCTATAGGTTTTGTACATGTCTTGGCTTCTGTGCAATTGCACAGATCTTCACCACGAGCCAAAGGGCGGGAGTTTGAATTATAACATAACTGCAGCTACAGTGAATTACAATCCATTAGTTCTGTTTAATTGTGGTTTATGTTATGTTTTTAACAATTAGTGTACTGACTTCTGATCCTGGGCTAAATGTTTCTGCAGTTTTCCTGGGTTTAAAGTCACGGCATCTTTCTTAAAGATCTGTGGCAGAGATAACACTGCATTATTTCTCAAAGGCTCTGAACCATCACAAAACGATCTCTCTGCATCACGATCCCGACTGCCTTACCAGGGGCAAATGACAGGCACACACTTTTTAACCACGCCTGCATATTTCGACTGGGTTTCCCTTAAAGTCCGTGAAAGCGTGCACCTGATGTGGTACGAGCCTGCATGTCCCTTTGCTTCTGTGGTCTCCTTTACAAAGCCGCTCTAGCATTTTTAGCGCCGGTTGCCATGGTAACAGCTCTGACGCTCAAAGGATTTCTATAAGCGTCTGAGCTGTTACCTCAGTAGCCGATGCTAAAAACACTAGCACAGCTTTGTAAAGGAGGGGGTTAGAGACTTATACAAGCTGACATTTAGACTGGAGCATGACACGGGGACAAATGGGTCCCCATCCCCATCCCGTCCCCGTGAGCTCTATCCTCATCTGCACAAGCCTTGAACACTTTTAAAATCATAAATGGGGATAGAGATAGAGCCTGCAGGGATGGGGACAAATTTGTTCCCGTGCCATTCTCTAATTCAGACATATACCCGAAAAAACAATGAGGAAACTTAGAATTGTTGAGAACTCAGTGGTCCGCTTGATATTTGGATTGAAAAAAAGCGACCGTGTCAGCCCCTACTACAAACTGCTGCACTGGCTGCCAGTCAAGGCACGAATAATATTCAAATTCTCTTGCATATGCTTCAAGCTGGTTTGGGGACTGGCTCCTAGATACATGCTATCCCACTTCGTATTAAACAGCCCCATAAGACAAACCAGAAACGGCAATCTATTTGCATATCCAAGCACTACCGGCATTAAATACAAAACCTTTCTGGAAAGAACCTTTATGTATCAAGCAAACAAACAACAACACTGGCTTGACAACTACATTCATGGAGCTAGACTGACCTATGTCGCTTTTAGAAAAGTCGTAAAAACGGCCTTATTCGACAGATATATCACCTAAACAGTAACTCTGTTAATCCTTTTCTATTTCTATCCAGTGCCCCACTGAAACTCTTAACAAACTGTATATTGTATTTCGCTGTATTTCAAGATTCTACATACTGTAATTTCACTGACTATCTGCACATTGTAACTCGCTGATTGTCCAGCTCTCTTCAAATGTAAACCGCCTAGAAGTCGCATGATTATTGGCGGTATAGAAGAATAAAGTTATTATTATTATTACTATTCACTGGCCACAAGCAAATGGAAGTCAGAAATACACAGATAGCTATGTTGGGCTGCAAATTTCTCTAGCCCCTACCACATTAGCACCTAAATAAATTGTCACTATTGTGTTAAGATGACGGAATTCTCGCTCTTAAGCACTAAATCTAACACCGAAGCGTGCAGCTCACTTAGCGCGTAAACACCAGAGGCAACCACATGAGTGGAGCGTAGGCAGTGCTCCCTCTTCCAGAACATGGTTCATTGCACACTAATGTACCAAGTTTAGCTACACGCATTTACGACTACCGCTGACACGGTTTAAGTGGGCGCTCAAATGCTGCTAGAACCGTTCAAGTATTTGTCACCCCCACACACAGCCCATTGAAAACCAAACCGAGGGCAATTTCCATGCATGTGACGATGAAACCAATACTTGGCTTCCATCTTTTTCTTGTGCAATATGAAGAATGATTTATTATTTATTTTTAAAAACATATCTCCTGTTCCAATCAACAAACATAATAATTCAGGCACCCGTTAAAACATTATCAATAAAACAATCAGAAATCATTTTAAAATTCATCTATCAAAGCAACACAAACGGGCAAGTCTTAAGTAATTTACGAAATTGTTCAATGCTTTCACATAACCCATATCACACCTGGCAACTTGTTGCAGCTACTGAAAATGTCGAGCCTCCCGCCATGCCGTTTCTTACCGTCTCGACAACTAGCAGCATCGCGATCTCAATGCTCTATTTGGTAAATATACAGACATGAATGAATGAACCTGCACCGTTTATTATCAAAGAATCGAAAAACCTACTTGAACTGCTTGTGGTAATCCTCCACAGTCGGCCATCTGAAAAGCAAGAAGATTTATTGAGTGACTCTAAATTACAGGCCAGCATGATTGCTACACATGATGCCTCCCTGGCCCAATTCCAGAACTGATGGGCTCCACTCACTTTCCCACAATTCCAATATTGCGGACATATGAATTTATCCAATTTGATTTTGGATCGTAGGCAGAGAAAACATGTTTCAACTACAACCCTATCAGCCAAATTTAAATTTAAGGTGGCATCATACCAAGGTCATTTTTAACATCCTTTGAGCTATTTCCACATTTACCTCACTGTTCTAATCGTGGACATTTTACCACACCTGGATTGCCTTGCTGCTCACCCCTGTCCTTTAGACCACTTGCCCATCAGGTGGCCAGCATCTCATTCCTCCTCACCTACCCACCTGCCTGGTTTAGCATCCCCCCTTCCCTACCATCCCCCCATGCCCAGCATCCCCCCCTTCCTACTGCCCTGTCTTAAAGATTACACAGATGTAAGAGGCTTGGGGTGTTTTTTCTAACATTTTTGGTTGATGGTAGGGCAGGTTTGTAGAGTTTAACTTGTTAACATCATATATGTCATTTTGGGAAGTGGAGGTGGTGAAAAAGGGTAATTTGGGTGGAGTGAGAGGTCTTTAGGCTTGTATTTGACGAAGCATTTAAATTTACAGTGCCCATCCTCTTCTCCCTCCCTAACAGTCCAAAAAAAATCCTAAGTGAGCCCTGGTTTCTGACCCCTCATCCCCAACCCTGAAAGCGACTCCAATAGTTCAAGTGGACCCTGCAAAACCATCCCCCCACTCCAAAGATTTCCCTGGTAGCTGACTGGCAGGGCCGACTACTACTACTTATCATTTCTGTAGTGCTGAAAGGCATACGCAGTGCTGTACATTTAATATTCAATAGACGGTCCCTCCTCAGAAGAGCTTACAATCTAATATGGACAGAGAGACAGGACATCTCAGGGTTGGGGAGTTTCTGGCAGAAGGAACAATACAATGGGTATAAAGTATCTGACAGTGAGTGGGAGTTAAAAGTTGAAAGCATCAAAAAGTGGGCTTTCAATTTGGATTTTGAATACTGCTAGAGATGAAGCATGATGTATTAACTCTGGCAGCCTGTTCCAGGCATACGGTGTAGCAAGAAAGAAGGTATGGAGTCTGGAGTTAGCGGTGGAAGAGAAGAGTACAGATAAGAGAGACTTACCCTGTGAATTCCGTTCATCGGGGGGGTAGCATAGGGGGAGATGAGTGAGGAGAGATATTGAGGGGCTACAGAGTGAATGCACTTGTAAGTGAGTAAGAGAAGTTTGAAATGTATTCGGAAACGGATGGGGAGCCAATGAAGTGATAAGGAGATGGGTAATGTGAGCATGGCAGATGAGTTGTGTAGCAGCATTTTGAACGAATTGAAGGGGTGAGAGTATGTTGCAGTAGTCTAAGCGTGAGGTGATGAGAGTGTGGATAAGGGTTTTGGTAGTGTGCTCAGAGGTGAGGTTGGATTTTGGTAATACTATAGAGGAAGAAGCGACGAGTTTTAGCAGCTGGTTGGATCTGAGCAGAAAGGAGAGAGAGGAGTCAAAGGTCACCCTTTCAGACTCTAGTCTGAACCGCTCTTGCTGCATTACCCATCAGCAGCTGTAGGATTTTATTAAAAACAGACAAGCTTTTCAGCAAGTTAAGTACTGTCTGGCTCAGAGATACACCAGGATGAAAGGAGAAGAAGCAAACTGAGCGTTACCTTCAGAAAGGTTGTTCTTGTTGGGTCGAGCCTCGAGTTGCATTCCACCTAAAACAAGACGGTGAACATATTTTCACAAACCAATGAGTCAGCAATCAAAGTATGTCATTAAAAAGGATCCAAAAGACAAATAGTTCAGGGTGGTCAGAGCCATTTTCAAACCCACACGGTAACTCTACAGCCAAGGAGGATAAAAACGGTGTATTTCAAAATGAATCTTATTTGATTTTACAAAAAAAATTTAAGAAAATTTGTCTTTAGGGTCTCCTTTTTTTCTACAAATTTTCCATTAAATTGCATTTTTAAATAATGTATATAAAAATGTCACAAAGAGACAAGATTTTCTCCCTTCACCCCAGTCAAGCATTGGCCAGCTCTCATTGTGCGGCATTTTACCTTCTCAGGATGCTTAAAGTGTACACAAGAAAAGCTGATGGGGAGTCAATGGAGTGACAAGGATGGAAGGACAGGCCAAAAGGCTCCCCTGTCACCATATACAGAATTTATCCCAAAGGCTGCGCATAAGATCAATCTAGATAGAATGATAGAGCAAGAGGGAAAAACTGAAGCTCCTACCACAGCTTCCACTGCAGGAGAGTTATCGCCAACCACCAACAGTGCAGGACACCTGAACAAAGAACAAACACCAAATGAATGGCAAGACCCGAAGCAGATCTGCGTTTTCAGGAGTCTACAGTTCCAGAAAAGTTATCTATTATCAGACAAATGAATTATTACAAAAATGTCATTCATAAAAAAGAATGAACTTGCATCCAAAAAATGGAAAACATTCTAAAAGGTAAATAGGTATTAATGCATACAATATTCATACAAATGAAGTGCAAACCATAAAAACAAGTAAATTAAATTAGTCACATGGTCTCTCTAATACATTTGAAAGTTCCATTGTATCAAAAAGATTCCGCATTTTCATATTTTTACAGGAAATGGTTGGGGTGAGAGAAGTGCTAAGTGGGCGTGTGACTAGTCAGTCAGGCAAGATGGCTCACTTTGCAGGTAGTGATGTCATTTGCTTTTGAGATATTTAATAAATAGTGTTTTGAAAATCCCTCAGATTGTCTGATGGGTGGGTTAGTAAGTTTGTAATAAGCTTGATTCTGCCCCTGAATTAAAACATATTCCCCCATTCTAAGCACTAATATCTTTGCAAATAAATTTATATCTGCATTTAACGACACCATTGGTCAATTGCCTGTTGGCAATCTTTCCTGGGCTTTGGAATCAAAAAGTTATCAAAACTTGATTTGCTCAACTGAGAAATTTCCTTGCTCAATTATCTGGGCATAATTGGCTTCCACGGATGTTAAAATTCACCTGGATAACTATCAGACCCCGTTTACTGATTTGCACAAGCAACAGCGTGTGGAGGTTGCGACCCAGTTCCTGAGACAGTATGAAAAAGATCTGAATAGTCTGGAGAGAACTGTTACCAGCGACGCGACTTGGGTGCATCACCAACCCAGAGAGCAAAAGACAAAGCATGGAGAAGAAATTCAAATGTCAGCCCTCCTCCAAAAAAATCATGAAAACCTTCTTTTGGGAATTGAAGAAGCCTATTCTGGCACACTTTCGAGTGAAAATTACTCTGCTTTGCTGTGAAATGACCTTAAACCTTCAATTCACAGCAAAAGAAGAGGAATATTGTCCAAAACAGTCTTGCTGCACCATGACAATGCATGTCCTCATACAGCAGCAGCGACAAAAGAGACAATGCAATGTTGGGTTCAAATGTCTTCCACGTCCTCTTTACAGCCTGGATCTGGTGCCTAGCAATTATCACATCTTTGATCCGCTGAAGGAGATGCTGCAGATTCACCTCTTGATGAAGTAAAGAAAGCGATGCTCACCTGGCTTTGGGAGCAGCCAAAATACTTCTCTGCAGTAATGCAGAAGCTGGTTGAACGATACATCAAATGTGTCATCTTCCATGGGGACTATGTGGAAAAGTGATATGTTCAATTGCTCACAGTAACTTCTGTTAAAGCTGTTAAATGTATTTTGCCTTTACTTTTTGATTTATTCTCGTATAATTTGACCCCATCCAAGGTTGGATCAAGTGGACTAATAATTTCCCTGCGTACAATTTGTATTTATAGCAAGTATTTGCCTGACTCTCTCACGTATTAGGGAGTTCAGTGTCACTTCTACTAAGCGATCTTTACTGGCTAACCTGTCCATAGTAAAAAGCACTCATATTGGGAAAATCTACTAATAGTCAGAATTTGCCTACGGCCTGGTCGCTCTGAGTAAGCCCGCACTTACTATTGGAGAAGGGTCAGGTCTGGCTAGAATCTGGCTGGGGGCTGAGGGGTCCCATGTTGGGCAGTAGTGACATAGCGGGAGAAGGCAACGGCAAACCACTCCTGTACTCTGCCTTGAAACACCACAGGGTGGATGCCTCACTGTGCGTGTTACCATGAGTCAGTGGCCGACTCAGTGGCATAATCCATCCATCCAACAGGCTGAATTATCCAAGCTCTGATAATTGTCATCATATCTCCTCCTTCCTACACACCCTAACATTTTTCTGATCCTCAACAAAGACAGGATTGAAATCCTTAAATTTCATTGCATTTGAAAGGCCTGAATACTTACTTCAAAGTTCTTACGACATTCTCGCCAGTTCCCAAAATGGGTCTCTCAATCTCCAAATCTCTGCGACTGGGATTTAAAATGGAAAGAAAGCAGAGATTAATCAGATCCGTGAATGCTAACGCAGTAACTGGTCCTTGCAAAGACACTAACTCTTCCTTTATCTGCAAAGACCCCCCTCCAACCATCTACAGCCAAAATGTGAAGAGAGAAACTGCACTATAACCTACGACAGTCTCCATTAGTCATCATTCCCCTCCTTTTTACAAAACTGCGCAAGAGGATTTTAGCACCGGCTGGCATGCAGAATGTTCTGCGCTTTTTTGACGTTCCTAGGAACTCTATGGCCGTCAGAGCACCGCAGAGCATTCAGCGTGGCCTCTTGCATGGTTTTGTAAAAGAGGGGGGCATGTTTGTTAATTTAATTATAAGTGTGTGTTACAAAACCAAATTAGGGGCTGTAGGTATCACAGTTCCTAACAGAAGATATTTTAAATAAGATTGTCAAGTGATTTGTGATAATTTTATGTTTGATTAAATATTATGCACTTGTTGATGGATTTGAAAATGAATAAAGAATTTAAAAAAAAGAAAAAAAAAAAGAAGATATTTTAAATAGTATTTGGCACGTGGGAAAGAGTTCTAGATAGAATTCTATAGGTCCAAGAGAAGATCTCGTGCTTTCTCAGTCTGCCCCTGTATAAGACTCTGGTGAGACCTCATTTAGAATATTGTGTACAATTCTGGAGAAGCACCTTTAAAAACATATAAAAAAAAGATGGAGTCGGTCCAGAGGAAGACTACTAAAATGGTGCGTGGTCTTCACCATAAGGCATATGGGGACAGACTTAAAGATCTCAATATTCACATCAGTGGCACCTCGTGGACAGCAGTTGGCTTTGATGCTTTGATGAGGTGCGATGTCAACATGCCCTGGCCTCCTCCTGACATTCGTTATCATGAGACCTTGGCACTGAAGGCGAGATGAGATCCTCCCTCTTCAAGCAAAACTCAAGGGATGACTGGTCACGATGGCCTTTACCAGTACGCAATGCCAAAACCTCTCCTGAACTGGACTTATCGGTGCCAAAAAATTCATTTTCTATTCATCATAACATTGAGGCTCTCTCTCTCAGTTCAATATACAGCGAGAGGTCTCATGTTTGGGCCTCAGATTGCAGTTATGGATATGTATAACTGATATGGTTGTGTTACAGCAGGTCCATGTTTATTCAACTCAAAAATATCTGTCTTGTCTGATGCTTAACTTGTTAACCGAGTCGAGCTCCTGTTTAGGAGATGATACGGTATAGAAATCGAAGTCCGAGATTAGATTAGCTACATGTCTTCAAGCTGCTGGGGGCCTTTTTCTGTGGTTTGATTTTTTATTTATTTGATTTGACATTTCACCTGTCCAAACATTAGTCCCAGGGTACTGCTATTATTAATTATTTCTATAGCACTATGAGACATACAGCGTCACAAAGAAGAAGACGACCGTCTCTGCTCCAAAGAGCTTACAAGCTAAACAGCCGAGACAGACAAACAGATGTCATGGATACAGTTAAGGGGAACGGTTAATCTGCTAGCCAGGTTGGTGGGCAGAGGGGAGTAGGGTTATGGATCGAAGGCTACATCAAAAAGGTGGGTTTTCAGTCTGCTTTTAAACAAGGGAAGGGGCTTGGCGGACAAACACAGGTAATTTATTCCAGATGGAGGGGGGCAGCTAGATGAAAGGAACAAAGTCTGGAATTGGCAGTGGAGGGTACATTCCCACGTCGTACCCATCATAAGAGTCGAGGAAGAGCTGTAGGTTTTCTTGGGTAATGTCTTGCGCTATATGCAGTCTGTACGTCTGGATCAGATCCAAGTTAGCTCGCAGCTCCTCCTGTACAGAAATAGAAAAGGAATCGTTAATAACCACAACTCACTGGATCATTCAACCCATAATTCTAATGAAGACTACAAGGGGAGAATGCTAGACAATCATTTGCTATTTTTAACAAATAACAAAATCATGTTATTTAGAGAGTCACGAGTCAAACCCGTTGTACAGAGCTTCTTCTGAACCACAGTCAGTCTTCCTTCCTGTAAATGTAATGGACTGGAATAGGGATGTAGAATTGTCCAGAATATGGAGAAAAGGATTTTTGTTTACTTTTTGTGACTAAAAAAAAAAAAAAGTTAAACAAGCTGAAATTTATTCAACTACATTGCTTTAAGCGTAAGACACAGGGAAAAATTTGTGCCCGTCCCCACAAACCGTTTGATCCCATCCGCTCAAGCCTCGAATACTTATAATTTTATATTGAACTTATTTTATTAAAGTATAAAAGAAACAATATTTTGTACAATTGTCATTTTATAAACACAAATAATACAGAGCAAGGATCAACAAAACCCCTGTCTCCTCTCCCCCTTCACAAATATCCACCTCCTTTCTCCCTTTGGCCTATGTTGATATCCCCTCTCTCCCTTACTTGTTCCTTTCAGGCATACCCCCCTCCGCCAAAGGCTTCCCCCCAATGTCAGAGCCTTCCATGTCAGTCGGGGATCCCAGTTACCTCAGTCAACAGTCCTCCTTCCAACTGGGCTGCTCCTTCCTGCTTTCAACCATACTTGTTTGCAGTGATGTGCCACGGGCAGCGGCTCTTGCACGCTGCATGTGGCTGACCCGGAAGGGATGGGGAGGGAGGGTGGCTGCTGAACTCACCGGGGGGGGGGGGGGGAGGTCACTGCTGACCTAGAGGAGTGGGAAGGGAGACATCTTGCGGCAGATCCTTTACTGCGGGGACAAGGCAAGCAGTTGATTTTTTTTCCCCATTCCGGCGGGTAACAGTCACTGTGTCATTCTCTAGCCGGTATCAAAGTTTTGCTCAACGACAAACAAGTTCTGTCACTCCTGCTCTCTGTGTTATTCTGGACCGTTCAACAGTATTCATACAAGGCTTGATGCTTATATGAAAAGTCCACAAAAAGGCTCCCAGCCCCCACTCCAATAGTGCAAACCTTGACAGCTCTGAGGAAGAGGGTGTAGAGGTAAGGGAAAGAGAATATGACTTGTATACTACAAAAAGGTACTTCTTTTATACCCGGGGCAATGAAGGATAAAGGGATGACCCAGGGTCAAAAGGAGAAGTGCTGGGATTTGACTCCACAAGCTCAGGGTGCAGAGGCAGCAGATCTGCCACTAGGCCACTAAGCTTAACCTACAGACCAGGTGAGGCTCTAGCCCCGAGATGTAACCAAGCCATAAGTTAAGATGAGATTTGGCTTGAACACTCTTCTCCTCCCTCCTTCAATGCTTCTGCCACAAAAGGGAAGGCCAGCGCCAGAGGAAGGAGGTCCCTCCTCCCTCCTGATGCTACTGCTGGGTAGTTTTGAAATATCTTTGATCGCTACTGCCCCAACATTTATGTATTTATTTAAAACAAATCCTTCATTTTTTACTGCTCTGCACTGATCATCACCCAGAATACTTTGATGGATTGATCCATAATCCAATTAATAAAACAAGGAGCTAGCGTTCACTCACATGGCCAAAATGATGAGCCAACACAATGTCCACCAAGTTGGTTGTCCAATTTGAAAACTGAAAACAAGAGAGACAATGCTGGTTAGGTAAGTTAAACACAGCCACACACTGAATGCTAAGAGAACCAGGCCAGGCGCTTGAAAAATATAAGCCAAACACTGTGGCAAATGAATACGCAAAGGTTAATGGAAATCACGAGGCTGGATTTTTATTCTCTGTAGATGAAAGAATCAATGTTTGAATGGAGAAAAAGAAGATTGTGTGATTACCCACTGAAGAGTTCACCTAATGTTGTCTTAAGTAGAAGCCAGAGGGTCCATAAACGCATCTTGCTATGTTCTTATACTGTATAAAACCCTTGCGGCGGTGAACAACTAGGAAGAATGGGGGGAGGAGTGGGAAGGGGAGGAGGGGTGCTGCCCCCCTCCCCCACCACTATGCCACTGATTGGTATTGCAGGAAAGCCTGGACTTAGCTTTGGACTCTTATGTGGAAAGAAGCTCACACAATAGACGGCCAGAAAAGTCACCAGACGTGGAGCTGAACAAGTACCAAAACCATACTTTACGGTTTCTCAGTTTAGCATCAACAGAGTGACTTTCGCCTATCAGGGTTCTCTCTTGGTACTCACTTTGCACGCTGCCCAATCAATCCAGCCTTTGGAACAGGGATCAATGTTGATCAATAAAAGTCCTTCCACCAGGTCGGAGTGATCCAGCTAAAATTTGTTTTAAGTTTTTTATTCATTTTTCATATAACAACAAGTGTACCACTTAAATTTATACAATTTCATTACGTATACACTCGATATTCCTTCATACATTACTATACTATATATATATATATATATATATATATATATATATATATATATATATATATATAAAACGTATCATTATATAATCTTTTACTATAATCTTGAAGCAGTATATAATATTTAATAAGTATACCAACTATTTCTCAATTATAAACCCATCCCCTCCCCTTTCTAGTAACGGTGTGATCCAGCTAAAATTAACGGAATGAATTCAGGGTCAGATGTACTGGTTTGACAATTCCACCCTAAGCCCTTGTATTAACTTCGGTAAGTCTAAAAATGCTGACTGCTGTGGGCAAACTCTCTACCCCACTTTCACTAACACATGAGTGTCGGAGCAGTTACCGCCGCTATGCATTAGCAAAAGAGGGGGGGAGAGGTCACCACAGTGTGCTTTCTCAAACCATTTCCATCATATCATCAAGCTCGGATAGAAGGAAAAAGCTTACCGCAAATTTGGTTAGGATGTAGGCGCCAGCTCCGATGCCAATTCCAATAATGCTCTTTATGCTGAAATTAAATACAATCAAAGGATAAAAGTGATCAAAACAGGATCGACTGCTTGGAGGGAACGGCGAATGCTGGACTTTTTAATTTGCTGGGCATTGTATGGTTGCTTATCAGCTTCGGGGTTTTTTTTGGTTCTCCGGATGGGGAGGGGATATTTTGTATAAGCACGGCATAGTTGTATTAACTGTTTATTTTATTTGTTTGCTGTGCTACATGCTTTCTATTTTGGTGCTGTTGTGCCTAAAAGAATAAATTAAGATTAAAAAAAAAAAAAAAAAAGTTTCCCCCATAGGTTGGAAAAATGAGGACTTTGCTTAAATCTATTATGGAACTGAAAAATGCAGCGTAATGTTCATAGAGGTAGGAACAGGGCCAATGCAATGATGCACAGCTTAGATGTCTGGTTGCCTGTCCTACACAGGATAACTTATAAAATCGCCCTCTTGACATTTAAAACTTTACAGACCAATACACCAGCATTTATAGACAGACTTTTCATCCCATATGACCCTCCGAGAGCTTTAAGATCTATTTCTCAATATAATCTTAACATTCCATCTTTAAAAATAATTGGTACACGTCGTACTTCAATCTTTTCTGTGACAGCCCCTATGATTTGGAATACTCTTCCTTTACACTTAAAAATGGAAAAAAATTTAAAAGCAATTTAAAGTGCTTTCTTTTTTAAAGATGCTTTTAATTGATCAACTGTGTTTTAGTCATTAACTTAATCTTCTTTCCTACATTTATTTTCCCAATTCCCTTTTGTGTTTACCTTAAATGTTTCTCACATTTTCTATACCGATTGTATTTCTCCCCCTCTTCCTATTCGTGTCCAGGGGCTTTTCGGTCCTTTTTACCTAGTACGTATTTGTTGTCGGTCATGTAGTTTTTTTTATTATTATTCAATTAATAATAGATGTTTTATCACAGTAATGTAAGTTTTATTTGTTAAATTTTTGTTTAAATGTTAATTTTATATTTTGTACATCGCTTTGTAGTTTCAAAAAAGCGTTAAATCAAAAACCTGAATAAACATAAACATAAGTGATTTCTAGACTATTCTCATCAGCATGGAATGGTTTTTGCCTTGGAGTCAAATCAAGGCTGAGATAAGAACATAAAAAGTTGCCTCCGCTGGGTCAGACCAGGGGTTCAGCTCCCGCGGCAGCCCATCAGGTCCATGACCTGTAAGTGATCCTTTGTCTAAAACCTTTCAATCCCCATTATTCTTCTATCTCTACCCTTTCATAATCCTATCTCTACCTCAATCCCCATATCCTTCAGGAACTTGCCCAATCCCTCTTTGAATCCCCTTAATGTACTCTGTCCTATCACATCCTCCGGAAGTGCATTCCAGGTGTTTTCCTTTCTAATCTAACCTTTAGCCTTATAAACCAGGTCATTCCCCTGAGGGACTCGAACCGGTTAACAAAAATTAACTTAAGGACACATTAATAAACAATATTAAGACAGGAAAAAGTCAGAAAATGTCAACATTCAGAGAATTCTTAATAGATACATCATCTTTCCACTAAAAAAGCCCATGAATCTCTACGGTTTGTTCAAATTTCACTCGCAGGGCTTCAGCGTTCTCCAACATCACTTCTGGGACCTGCACCTAGGAAGTGATACAGAGAGTGCTGAAGCCAACGTAAGCAGCTACTGTGCACCAAAGATAAAAAGGGGGGAGGGGAGGGCGCCACTCACCCCCCGCTACGCCAGTGGTCTCCAGGTAAAGGACTGCAAAGTGTACATGAGAAAGCTCCAGGGTCCACCACAAGATTCAGGATTAAGGCACTAGAGCTGCTGCATGGAAAAACAGTCAATTTGATTGCGTTTGATATAGAGCACGTCAATAAAATTGGTTGCCGTGTTAGGAAGACTACATGAGAAAACCCGGCTCTGGTAGGGGGTGGGAATTTTAAGTGTCCAGGGCCTGTAGGAAAATCTCTCTTATGAATGTTAATGGAAAAAGGCATAGCAGAGATTTTTCAAGGGCCAAGAAATTTTAGCAGCTTACCCAGAGACCGCAGCGTAGAGGGAAAAGGCAGTTCTGTCATAAAGACGGGTGTGAAGACTTTTGCAAGGCACTGTCAAGTTGCATTTTATTCACAGTAATCTCAACGAACATAAATCTCATCCAGACTTACTTCAAATGTGTTAGAACAGCAGACAACATCTCGGCCAATTCATCCATCGTAGGGTACTGGTAGCTAAAACCCAAAACAAAATGGTCTTGAGCGAGGCCTTCAAAATGATTTAATGCACCAAAAGCGCCAATAAAATCAACGTATGGTAAGACTGAACATTCTCACTGCTGAGGGAGGAATGGGCTTTACCAAAGCAGATTATATTGTATATGCAGGTGCTACTTCCACCGCAAACCGCCAGAATCGACTGCCTCCGCAGATCAGATCCCTTGAAGGACTCCCCAGCTTTAGGAAAGCAATAAAAACATACCTCTTCACCTAAACCCTTGCCCTTGACCGATGGACTACAAAGACATGTAAATTCCTCGACAGATCCCTAGCATTCCAAGTGGGCAAATGGAACAAATGCCTCTCAACTCTCATCTCCAATTCCCCCCCTATTAAGCATTCAGGAAACCTACCTTTTTGACAAATTCCTCTGATTTATCCACCCTCTTCCTTGCCTCCTCCTCTGACCTCGACTCACCCCCAGACTCATCACCGCCGTATGTAACACAGCTATTTGTAACACCGCTGTACGTAACTTACAGCAAATGTAACTACTCTGTATATGTAACCTAGCTGCAAAAAATAACTTCACCGTAAATTTATCGTCTAAAATGTAAATGTAACATTACTGAAAATGTAACTTTGCTGTAAATGTACAGTCTCTTCATCTGTTAACCACAAAGAACTTCCATGGTAATGCGGTATACAAGAATAAAGTTATTATTATTATTATTATATTGGTACCAGAGAAAACCAAAAAAACTCTGTGGAGTGACGATGTTCCTAAATGGACTTTATTTGAAAGTATCAAAGGTACACTAAAATCATCCACATAAAATAATTCCATCCACATAAAAGCCTTAAAGGACCTAGTCCGCTAGGGATACAGGGCCCAACACGGTCCGCGTTTCGACAAAAAGTCTTCTTCAGGGGTCCCTGGGGCTCCTATAAAGGTGAACTGGAAGTGAGACACTGCTTGCCTCACTTCCGGTTCACCACACAATTGTTTCCCACGTACTCACCTTTATAGGACCCCCAGGGACCCCTGAAGAAGACTTTTTGTCGAAACACGGACCGTGTTGGGTTCTGTATCCCTAGCGGACTAGGTCCTTTAAGGCTCTTATGTGGATGATTTCAGTGGACCTTTGCAACTTTGACACTTTCAAATAAAGTCCATTTAGGAACATCGTCACTCCACAGAGTTTTTTTTGGTTTTCTCTGGATTTTCTTCTTTGTGGATATTTTGGGGTCAATTCCTTTTGTTTTTTTGCTTATTGGTACCAGAACCAGTATGTCACATAAGGAAAACTTGTACTGAAATTATGTATGTTTATTTAACCTGGAACCTGTTTTGAGCTCTTTGGGGACAACAGGACAGAAAATGAATTAAATGCCATATTTTTTGGTCTATAAGACGCATCTGACTGTAAGACAAACCTACGTGTAGAGGAGGAAAAACCAAGAAAAAAAAAAATTGGGTTGAGAATTTTTTTTCTTGGTTTTTCCTCCTCTACACATAGGTGTGTCTGGTGATCTGGTGCTGGGAAGCCTGAAGCAGCCTGCAACCTGCCCCCCCCCCTCCCCGGTACCTTTTTTTAAACTGGCGGCGGTCAGTCCAGTGCGGTTTCCTGCTGGATGGCTGCCTTTCTCGTTGCAGAGCAGCGCATAACACAGGAGCGCGACCTTTACGCTTCCTGCCTGGTCCTGTGCCACTCAGTGATTGGCTGCAGTCAGTTGACCAGGCAGGGACTAGGCAGGAAGCGTAAAGGTCGCGCTCCTGCGTTGTGCACTGCTCTGCAAAGAGAAAGGCAGCCATCCAGCAGGAGACCACACTGGACCACTGCCAGTTAAAAAAAAGGTAGCCGGAGGGGTGGGGGGGAATATTTGCTCCATAAGACGCACCCCTTTTTGGGGGTGGAAAAAGTGTGTCTTATGAGCGAAAAATACGGTAAATCAATCAATACTATCGTGGCCTTCAGGCATTTTAACAGCATCGAGAGATCCAAACAGTCAAAACGTGGGGACTTAGGAAATGCAACGTTAGAGTCAGAGGAAGGGAAGAAACGAAGGCATCGACCATTACATGGAGGGAAGGAAACAGGAGCATGAACTCTTTAATGAATTAAACCAGTAAATTCATGTCCGATCTTCCTTAGATGTCTTTATTTCTTTAAATTGTGATCTTAATTCTCTCCGTTATTTGTGGACTGTATATGTTTTGGGGTGTTTTTTTATAATGTTGTAGAAGTTTCATTATGTGAAATGTCAGTTTCTTTCTCTAAATACTTGTGTTTAAACAGCTACTTTTGATTGTAGATGTCAATAATTCAACAAGAAGAAAACAAGAGAATTAGACCAGTAATCACAGAAAAACAACTGTTGATGTCAGAAAAATTCTATACAGAAAGGTGCAATAAAATACTCTCTCTCATCTACCGGAAGCTGCGTAAATGCTATTTATTTCATGTGCTAAAGTTAACCAGGCATCAGTCTAAATACCAATGCCTGGTTAACTTCTGGGAGCCCCCAAAGACACAAGAAACTCGGTACTAGTTCCCAGACATGGTCCAAAATTGAATATTTGGGTCTAAGTCAGCTTTTCAATAATAATACTAATTTATTCTTATATACCGCCAAGCCATAATAGTTCGAGACAGTTTACAATAAGAAGTGCTGGACAATCAGAGAAACAGTCACAATGTAAAATCATCAAATACATGCATACAGAATAAAAGAAGGAAAAACAGTAAAATTCTTAGGTTACAAATCGATTAAACAATTTTGATTTTACTGATTTTCTAAAACTAAAATAGGATGAGGAGTGCATGATAATGTTGCCCAGCCAATCGTTCAATTTATCTGCCTGGAAAGCAAGAGTTCTGTCCAGAAATCTTTTATAATGATGGGCCTTTATTGTTGGATAAGTGAATTCTACGTGGAGGCCTATTAGAACAACCAAGTACGTAGGGGCCAAACCAAATATTGATTTAAAACAAAGACAAGAAAATTTAAACAAAACTCTTGCTTCCAGGGGCAGCCAGTGTAGTTTTTGATAATAGGGACTTATATGTTCCCATTAAAAAAAAAAAAAAAATCAATCGAACTACCGAATTTTGAATAACTCCGAGTCTTTGAAAGGTTTTCTTAAAAGTTCCCAAATAAATGATGTTACAGTAGTTAAGCATGCTTAAAATGGAAGATTGAACCAATAAACGGAATGATACTGCATCCAAATATTTTCTGATGGTTCTGAGTTTCCATAATATCGAGAAACATTTTCTAACCAATAAATCCGTGGGTTCATCGAAAGTAAGGTATCGGTCCAAAGTCACTCCCAGGAAAGTCCTGACCAGTCAAAGAAATCGACGAATCTTTCATTTTATCATTCGGGCTCGCCAGAAAAAATTGACTTTTATTTGAATTAAGTTTCAATTTAAATTTGGTCATCCACAATTCAATTTGCTTTAAAAATAAACGACAGATGATTCTTTAAAAACAAAAACACTAACCATTGCAGGCTCAATACTGACCGGCAAATTTCTAAGTCCCACTGTTCAAATAGACTTAAGATTGAAAGTCCAGCAGGGACAGACCCCTGCATATAATGTATCTAGTAGACCTTCAGAGAAGATTCTATTAGACTCCAAGAAATGTACCATTTAAAACACACGTTAGTAAAAAGGAGCCCTTCGTGTCTTACCCTGCAGGGAACGGAGGTGCCCCCTCTTGCTGACCTGGTGCGTCCACATGGCAGACAGCAAAGTGCTGAGTAATTTCATACATATCCTCAAAGTTGAAGAAGGTGTTAAAGCAGGATTTATCTGCAGGGTAGAAAAGAAACCAAAATTCGTAAAGATGTGGCAAGTCATAAGACCATAAGAATACCTTTACTGGGTCAGACCAATGGTCCATCAAGCCCAGTAGCCCGTTCTCACGGTGGCCAATCCAGGTCACTAGTACCTGGTCAAAACCCAAAGAGTAGCAACATTCCGGAATCCCAGAGAGTACCAAGATTCCAGAATATTCAGAGTAGCAACATTCCATGCTATCGATCCATGTCTAACTCCATAACTTTTCCTCCAGGAACTTCTCCAAACCTTTCTTAAAACCAGCTACACTATCCGCTCTTACCACATCCTCTGGCAACGCATTCCAGAGTTTAACTCTTCTCTTGAGTGGAAAAATATTTCCTCCTATTGGTTTTAAAAGTATTTCACTGTAACTGCATCGAGGGCAACCCAAACACTTTCCATCCTTCAAAACAAATTCTACATTTCAGTTCAAAATTTAAGAATACTCTTCCACACAGGAAAGCAAAGAACATAGAGGATGGTTTTAAAGTACTGGACTGGAAACGTATCAACTGACAGACAGACAGAGGACAGGGACAAATGGAGTAGTCACTCGTCCAATCAAATTTATAAATGAATTCCGATTACCAACCTATACAGCAAATTCCTCATTATACGAGTCAAATGGTTTTCTTACATTTTTTAACTATCAGTCTGTAGGGTTAAAAGATGGCAGACCAAAACAATTTAATTATTGAGGTTTGCAATCTTATATCCAGCCGAAGCCTCATTAATCAGAGTTCTAGGTGGCTTAACGGCAACATATTATTACATACAATTTTGAACAGAGTGAAATGTGATCGAATTCTACATATAGTCTAAGTTAATATAATCATTCACACTGTCTTTTTTTTTTTAGGGGGAGGTAACTTGTATTATTAGGCTCAGTCCCGGGTAGGGATTTCTTAAAAAGCCATGATTTCAGATTTTTGCAAAAATGTGTGCGTACTGTGATTTTGCGAATTTCAAAGGGAAGCGAGGTCCAGGCTTTTAAAAAAATTATTATTGCAATTTTAACATATATTACAAGAGAACTCTTGCTTAAGAAAAGCAGACAGAAACATTACAAGGAAATCTGCAAAATTAAACTATTTGCTACATTAAGCATTTCGGTTATACAGTGGTGCCTCGCACAGCGAACGCTGCACACAACGAACTTCATGTCATGATTCATACAACGAACTTCGTTTCACACAACGAAGTCGCCCGAGCTTCCACGATCGCTGCCAATGTATTGCATCCTTCCGCGCAGGCACTGCAGGCAGTCGTTAGTCACTGCGCTTAACGCGTTTCACATAACAAACTTGCTCCTGGAACGAATTAAGTTCGTTGTGTGAGGCACCACTGTATCTTCCTTAGACCACAATAGATTGGGGGGGGGAGGCATGATATTTACATAATCAGGAATAGGCTTAACAGCCGAGTCCCCTTCAACCAAACGACTGTTCTAGATTAACTAAACTTTCTCGACTGTCAATTTCTTCAAATCCAAAAAGGTTCATAACTGTTCAGGTGAAAAGAAAACATATTTTGCCATACTTTACATGGATAGGCCAAAGGAAACATTGCGCCCAAAGTCACTGTTTTAGTTCTCGTTGCCGTATAGAGAATCGCGCCTCCGGGAAAGATAGGTGGCGGAAATGTAGGCCAGGGTGCCTAACACCACTTCCAGCATTAGCCACGCCCATATTGGAGTTAGACTCCTCCAGAGGCGCGATTCTGACTTCTCTTTCGGCACCGGTAGGTGCATTAAATTTAAAGTTATTTGTCATTTCAAACGGCATTTCCCTATTAGATTAGGCGCCGGTAGAGTTTACCCCTAAATGTGTGGTATTAATTAATTTTTTTGGGAGGGGGGTGGGTCAAGGGCAGAGAATGGGCGTGACTATGCTAATCAGCTAGTGTCATAACATTACTGCTGAGCCCTTTGAACAGGAAGCAGGAAACGCTCTCTCATTCATTTTTTTTTTAAACAGTCAGACGCTAATACTGACATTAGCACACAGTGAGAAATTCAACAAAATAGAAAAATCCCCTTCTCTGTGTGCGATTCCTGGAACTGGGGAGTAGACAAGACTGTGTAAGCACTTGATTTAGCTCCAGCTAAGATTACTGAATACACCCAAGATGGCTGGAATTACTTGAAGGATCTTGTCAAGTGAAGATCTAGTGCACAAGTACTGGTTTAATGTAAAGAAAATGCCATCCATCTTGGGCTACATTGACACTGATAGTGTATAGAATAAACAGGATTTTTCAGCTGCTTCAAAAAAAAAAAAAGAAAAATCCCCTTTGACAGCCGCACTAGAAATGGCCTTTGTTGTTGCTGGTAGGTGCCAATGACTTGTGCTCGAGTCCTAGCGACTTGATGAATTGCGGATCTAAAAAGAAATCTGGTTTTTGGGCCTCCAGCATCATCTCCATGATTGCTTTCAACGTGTCCAGCCATCTGACTGCAGGTCACCCTCTTCACCTGGTTCCTTCCTTCTCCAATGATCTCTCTCTTCTGACAGTCGTAACTCCATCATTTGGGCTTCAAGTGATCTCTTCCAGAATCGATTTTGTTAGTTCTTCTGGCAATCCTTGTCCAGCACCAAAGCTCAAATGAGTCAGTCTTCTTTCTGGCTTGTTTCCATAGTGTCCAGCTTTCACATCATTAACTACTGAGAAAATGAGAGCGTGGACAAGTCTGATCTTTGTTTGGAGTGTTACCTTCTTGCCTTTGATTAATTTGTCGAAAACCTTCACTGAAGAGCAACCAAGTGCTTTTCTGTGGAGTATTTCCTCCCTGCTAGTTGCTTCTTTGTTTACGAAAGGAGATTGAAACCCTTTACAACTTCTATTCTAGAAATGGGCTTAGCATGTGGGAAAGTCCTGCATAAGGATATGCTAAGCACATTTCCTAGCCCAGCTTAGTAAAAGGACCCTTAATTTGTATAGACTGTATTACGTAAATTTTGTTTCTGTATGAATCAAGGATTTACTTACACATTCTATTTAACCATGGATTAGAAAATTGTTAACAAAGAAAACCATATCTGCAGACTTACAATTGAGGCCAATGTCGTGGTAAGTGAGAATGACTGGTCTGTTCCCTCTTGGGACGCCACGCATAGTGACATGCAGAAGTCCATGAGCAGTTTCAATGTCATGTTCCTAGAAAAGACAACCGTGGACTTTTCATTACTCTCTATACCAACAAATACATTTTATGATTTGCCCCTCCCCCCTCCTTTTACAAATCCACGGAAGCAGTTTTTAGCGCAGGAACTCTTTGAACATCGAGAGCAGCGCAGAGCATTCAGCGCACCGGCCAGCGCTAAAAACTGCTTCTGCGGTTCTGTAAAAGGGGGAATGTTAATTTTTCTAAAAAGGGGAACTTTCCATGATAGAATATTACAGGACTTACAAACATGTCCCAAAGATGACAAATATTTAGAAAACTTGGGAGATAACCAAAATTTTGAGCAGATGGAAAAATCTCTCCATTTTTCTTTGTACCTTTTACAGTTTTCCTTAATTCTAATTTGCTCTTCGATTTACTTTTTACAATCAACTGGATTTCCCCAATCCTATTCCCATTCTGTCCACCTAATCTCATCAGCAAAATTCTACAGGCGGAAAATATATTACAAAAGGAATGACTAACACTGGTATACTTAACCTCTGTCTCTCTCTGCCAGTTTGGATCATGTTGACATCTGCCCTGCACCTGTCCAATTTCCCAAGTACTGGAGTTCCTGCTTTGATTCTGGTCTGATTTTTTGCCATTTACAGAGACCCCTACCGTAGAAGTCTGGCCGGCATTGGTCTGACTTCCCAGCTTCTGAAACTGCTGTCAAAGCTCACTCCAGTTACAAGGCGATACTACTTAATCCAGAAAACAGCATTTCTCAGTAAATCATATCATTATTATACACTATTGAAAGAAGACTTACTTTTATTAAGATTGCAACACTCAATAATCTGAATAAATGAGCTGCTGATCTTGAATCTGGGTTAATTCCACAAAGTTGAACCCATCTCTTTCCAAAGATTAGAGAGCAACACAGCCACAATAGAAAAAGATTATCAGAGAGGTTTTGTGGTCCGGGAATTTTAATAAAGCTGAAATAGATGGCGTTCCTCCTGGATGCAGTAAAGTTTATCACAATATTCGTAACCCACTAATCTCAATGCAGATAAGCTTACATTTACACATAGAAGGCTTGGAAAGAATTCCACGAGCCACGCTCTGCGTACTTTCCCTGGCTTTCAATCTACATAAGACAGAAACATGACAGGAGATAAAGTAGTCTGCCCATCCGCAGAAACCATTATCTCTTTCTCTCTCCAAGAGATCCCATGTGCCTATTACTGCAATAAAAACTTTATTAGTAGCGTAGTAAATGACAGCAGATAAGTCACACTCATTACACCAATATTCATGGTTAAATTGTCTGCCCGCTACTGTCTTTAGGTTCCCACTGCTGGATTTGCCATCGAAGCCCTCTCCAGCCTATCTTAACCATCCTGTCACTGGAGCTTCTATCAAAGCCCTCCCCAGCTCATTCTACACCAAACCACCATATATGGGACACAGATGGTGCAGGATTGCCAGTACCAGCAATCCTGAGTGTGGATACTGTACCCAGGAGGCAGTGGCGCTGTGACCCGGAAGTGATTTAGAGGGGAACCAGGCTGGCGCTAATGAAGATAATACGGAGGTATGGGGTGGGGGAAGGGTGGCATGATGTGTCGGGGCAGTGCGGAGAGGTGCCAGCGCCCCCACCGGCTTGGCGCCCAGGGCAGTCTGCACCACCCTTACTATGCCACTGCCAGGAGGCCAGTCATCTTTTTCACCCTAGTTTTGGTCTTTATGGGGACAGGTAGAGTTATTGTTCAGTTTCCTTCTTTGTCTGGAAATTTTAACTAATAAAATCTAAAATCCAAATCTGGCACGTGTAAGCTGAATTCAACGACCAATAACCTAGGACTCAGGTCGCATGAAGGCCTTAGGACTTGTCAGTGTTATCCACATCAACAACATAGAAGTGAGGTTCATTACTTCGTATATGCAAAACGGATCCATTTGGAGATATTGCCTCATCTCAAGACCATGCATGCCTGCTTGAATTTTTCTGGGACCTTTTTAATAAGCTTCATTCTCATAAATATGAATTGAGAGTAACCTTTTGTGAGCTGATCAGTTATCTCCTGCCCGTGCAGTTCTTACCTGCCCATCAAAGTCCTGGAAGCTTCGAGCAGCACTCTGGAAACCAAAACAAAAAGCAAGGATATCAAAATCCCTGGGTTTACCAACCCAAGTCATCTAGCTTATAGCTAAAATTTAACTTAAAATTCCCCATCTCTGTGCATGTCAGATTAGAACCTTAAGCTCCGAGATCTTCAATTACTCTTAATGTTTGACTAAAACACCTTCGGTTTAATCTAATGCTTATGGACTTTTCTTTTAGGAAATTATCCAAACCTTTTTTAAACTCTGCTAAGCTAACTGCTTTTACCACATTCTCTGGCAATGAATTCCAGAATTTAATTACATACTGAATGAAGAAATATTTTCTCTGGTTTGTATTAAATTTACTACTTAGTAACTTCACTGTGTGTCCCCTTGTCCTTGTATTTTTAGAAAGAGTAAACAAGTGGTTCATGTCTATCTGTTCCATTCCAATATTTTATGGACCTCTATAAGGTGAAGAGTCCTAGCTGCTTTAGTCTTTCTTCACAGAGAAGTTGTTCCATTCCCTTTATCATGCCACTGTATCTTTTTTAACCATGTGATGACCAGACTTGTACAAAGTATTTCCAAGATTATTTTTTATATACCACTCGTGAGTGAACCAAATGGTTTACAGCATAGAATATGTAACATAACCACAAACTTCAATAAAGTACAGATCAGATAAAGTCTTAAATAGGGTAGAAATGCCAGCAATAAAGCAACATCAACAAATACAAATTACAATTCAAACATTCAGAAATATGTTGTTGAAAGCTTATAGTATTTTTCTTTCTGCCTTGATCCCAGGAGGCCTGGAATTAGGGAAGATATGTCATTTGATAAGGGCCATGAGACTGTCATGAATTGGCCATGAAATGCATTCTTAACGCTGATTGAGAAGGTGGGATCTTATCATGGAGCGATGCAAAAGCATCATAACATTCTCATTGTTCTCATTCCTAATGTTCTAAGCAGAGGGTTTCAACATTTCATCAACGACGACACCTAGATCATTTTCCTTGCATCATGCTGTCCTCTCTTTACGCCACCTTCGTACTGTGAAGATACCACACACACTTTAAGAACATAAGAACAACTATACATACATCAGCTGGCTCTCCTTTATCCAGATGTTTATTATGCCGAGCTAAATGACGGCATTTTTCTGACAAATCATTTATGCAGGTAAGCATGTTTTACCCATATATAAAGCTTCCAAATTAAACAAAAAATCTGCAGCTGATAAGCTACCTTTCTCTTCAGTACATCAGGAATCAAAATAAGTAGACTGTATCTCAAATGAGTGCATACAAAGTTTAGGAACTACAAAACAAAGCTTATGAATGTACTGTTTGAAAATAAATTACCGTATATACTTTAATATAAACCAAGGTAACCTTTTTACCCCAAAAGAGGAGGAAAAAAGGTTGACTCGAATATAAACCGGGGGGGGGGGGGGGGGGGCGGGGGTATTAATATTAAGTGCAGTGCCTTGCCCTGCCAGGCTCTGCATCCTGTTCCCCCTCCCTCGCTGCTCTGCATCCAGCCCCCTCGCTCCCTTGCCAGTCTCTGCACCCAGCCCCCCTCTCTCCCTGCCAGGTTCTGTACCCTATCCCCCCTCCCACCCAATGCCTTGCAGTCCTCCACCATAAGTCCTGGTGGTCCTCCTCCTGTCTCAGCCGATTCTAAGAATTTTTACCTCCCTCCTGACTCCCACACGTACCTTTAGTATCCCTGGTAGTCCAGCAGTGAATTGTGGCAGAAGCAACCTTCCTTCACTCCTGCCTGTGCAGATAACTCGCGGCATCCAATCAGCTAGCGGCTCTGCTTAGACAGAAGTGAAGGAAGGTCATTCCTGCCGCGGTTCACCGCTAGACCACCAGGGATACTAAAGGTACGTGGGTGAGGCGGGAGAGAGGCAAAAATTCTTAGAATCAGCTGGGACAGGAGGCGGGAGGGATCCCTCCTGTCCACCATTGGACCACCAGGTCTTATGGCAGGCCCGGCAGAGGTTCGGGAGAGGGGTGGGTCAGCACTGACCCAAATATAAACTGAGACCCCCATTTTTGGGCCATTTTTTTGGCCCCAAAATCTGTTTATATTTGAGTATATACGGTATTACAGAAATTCAGTCTGATTATACCTTCATGGTCAGGAGGGGTTTGATTTCTGTCAGTTGCACTTCTTGGAGTTCATCCATGCTGGAGAAAGCAGGCTATCAAATTGCAAAATGTCAAAACTGCAACACAAAGAAAAAGCAGAGAAAAGCCAAACCGATTCATTAGCACAGAGAACGTCCCTTCATAAAAAGTGAACACGAAACTGCACTCCGCTGTTACCCCCCTCAAGTCCTCTGCCTGTCCTCAACCTCTATCCCAAGCATATTGGAAATTGACCCAAAGTGGAGCGGATAAAAGCCATCTTCAGCGTTGCTTCCCACAAAGCCAATAAGAAAGCAAACCCCAAGGGCATCCCTCCTTATTGTAAAGCTCTGCACTATTCCCAATAGAGGCCAAGGTTAACGATGCTGTGGTAAAATCAGACGACTTCCCAGCGCTCTTTTAGGTGTCCTCTACTGACAACAGAATTGATTTGATTCTGATTAGAAAAGTTTAATTCAAGTATAGGCAACTCTGGTCCTTGTGTGTCACAGGTAGGTCAGGCTTTTAGCATATCTGTAATGAATATGCATGCGATATAGTTGCATATTCATCATGATTATTTTCAAAACCTGACCTACCTGTGGCACTTGAGGACTGCAGTTAACTGTTCCGTTTATACAGATATGCTAATGTCTTTATGCCCATATTCACCTATTTTGTATTTGGATGTAATGAGTAGGGTGAATGGGTGGGGTTGATGAAATTTGTTCCAGCGTCATTTGGGCTCTATCTCCTGCCTCTGCTATTGTAGTTTATATTTCCATAATTCAATTAAAAGAGTTGAAATAGGATTGATCCGGTACATAATGTGGCAGAATAGCTCTTCCAGAACTCAAACTAAAGTTCTGATCCTGTGCAGCCCTTCCTACCAGCATAAAACCACAGCTCAAGCAGTTATGCAGTTCTCAAAGAGGCATGAGAGTGTGCCTGATTAATTCTGCTTGCCAAATAAGCAACTTTGCTTTCTCCATCAACAACTCATACCCGATGAACCAGATCTACCACAGCTTTCAGTAAACTGACTATATGTGTAAGAATGGGCAATCAACAACGAACTCTACCTGAAGCCAAGCAAAACGGAGATTCTTTGAGTTCCTAACACAAGTGAGCAAATACCTGACTTCAAAATATCTCTTCAGTTTAAAATGCTACTAATATCTCATTGAGAATATTGTGTACAATTCTGGAGGCCGTCGCTTCAAAAAGATATAAACAGGATGGAGTTGGTCCAGAGGAAGGCTACTAAAATAGTGTGTGGTCTTCCTCATAAGGTGTATGGAGACAGACTTAAAGATTTCAATATGTATAATTTGGAGGAAAGATGGGAGAGGGGAGATATGATAGAGACATTTAATACCTATGTGGTATAAATAGTGTGACCATATGGCTCCAGAAAAAAGGGGACGGATTGAGACATCCGGGTTTTACTTCCATTGAAAGCAACCAAGATGTCTCAATCTGTTCTCCTTACTTCCATTGCTTTCAATGGAAGTAAAACCCGGATGTCTCAATCCGTCCCCTTTTTTCTGGAGCCATATGGTCACACTAGGTATAAATGCATATGCAGCGAGTCTCTTTCATTTGAAAGAAAGCTCCGGAATGAGAGGAAATAAGATGAAGTTGAGGTGAATAGGCTCAGGAGTAATCTGAGGAAATACTTTTTTTCCTGGTGGAAGAGACAAAGCCTGTTGCAGAATTCGAGAAAGCATGGGCCAGGAGGGAGGAGGAGGAGCTAGTGGATGCTGCGGATGGTTTTCTCTGTAGTTGCATAGAGGACATCTTGCACCTCACCTCCTCCCATCTGGATGACTGTAATGTCACCTACTCTGGTCTTCCAGCTTCTTAAGATCCTGACTCTTGCAACTCCATCCCTCCCTCCCTCCCTCTTCCTTTCAGTTGTGAATCCTCTGCTCCCTGGCTTCTGGTGGCCATCAGGGAGTTGCCAATCGCACTGACGGTGTTCCTTCCGTCCAGGGCTGCCAACGTTTCCGAAGGGCGCCCAATTCTTTGTCTCCTTTACCTGGGTTCCTGAGGCGTCCAAACTTCAGTCCGCAGTGCCGGCTACGTCCAAGCCTCATTCCCATGCTCCAATCGTCTCTCTCGCTTTCACAAGCCTCGTTCTGGAGCCCTAATAGCCTCTCTCCTCATCCAAGCCTCATTCCCATGCTCCAATAGCCTCTCTCCTCTGCCAACCCTCCAATCGCTTTGGTTCTAAGTACATTTCAAGCCTCAATCCCACGCTCCAATCGTCTCTCGCTTTTGTACAAGCCTCGTTCTGGAGCCCCAATAGCCTCTCTCGTCTGCCGACCCTCAGTCTGACGCTCCAATAGTGTATCCAAGCCTCCTTCTAGTGGCCCAATGGTTTCTATCAGTGCTGCCAAGCCTCTTTGTTTTTGCAGCTGTTTTGGAAGGGTTCCTGCTGATCTCTCTCCCTTGAGAGCATGATGAGCTTTTTATGTTGCCTTAGCTGCTCTGCTCTCAACCCTGTATCTCCAATATCTGTTTTCTTCTTCCCTTCCCCCAGTCTCCATCCTGACTTTCTCTTGTCCCTCCAGCCTCTTGCCCACCTTTTCTTAAGTATTTATCACTGTGGAAAAAAAAATCCTCAAAATAAAAAACTTAAATGTGAGTACAAAGAAATTAACAGCTGCCTCCATCAGTAAATAAAATACAGGTTAATGGGGCACTTATTTCATGGCTTTGAGCAATGATAATGCATATTTAAACACATATTGGACCAGGGTAGTCGGGCACAAGGGAGGGAGAGGTAGAATCAAAATGGTGACAGGCCTTTTTTAATCGCAATTAAGCATGATTTAAAAAAATTAATATTCCTGCAGCCCAAATTCTTATCATCTAACCATATAATATTGCACCCGTGACCCTACACTACACGCATGCTAATGGGATTGCACAGCCTCCAATTCATTCATGTTGGATCTTAAATACCTCCTTTTACATCGATAAGGTGAATGCACTTATTGTACCCTACACTCATGACCCTAAAAAGCAGCCTACAATAAAGTGAAAAAATATATATATTCAATAAGAGAAAAAAGAACAGAAATAAGAAAATACTATACATTATTATGCCTTTTTTATGCTATTCTGTTAACATCTTTTAAATTCACAAGGATCAGGGACATTAATTCCTCTCCATGGATCCAAAACAAGAAACTACTCAGAAGGAATGGATACCAGCAATCACATATTAGGAACAATCACATATTAGGAACAAGTGGGAAAATGTACATGACAAGGAAGATCTTAAACCGAACCCTAGATGCCACTGGTGTGATAAGGTCATACCTGCCTCTACCCTCAGTATACCAGCAGTCATAGCAAGGGCCCTATGTTATTAGAAACTGAATTTCAGTGGTCAGTTCAGATTAACCATGGCAGCTGCTGTTTTGACTGAACTGGATATTAAAGCAGTTTACACAATATTAGATTTACCATATGGATCCAGAAAAAGGACAAATTGAGATATCCAGGTTTTACTTCCATTGCTTTCAATATCTCTGTGGCATTAATGTACAGGAGAAAAGTCTTTTTTAAATGAAGGAAAACTCTGGAAGGAGAGGGCATAGGACAAAAAGGCTCAGTAGTAGTCTAAGGAAATACTTTATTTACAGAAAGGGTGGTAGACATGCGGAATAGTCTCCTGGTAGATGTGGAAGACACAGAGACTGTGTCTGAATTAAAGAAGGCGAGGGATAGGCACATGGGATCTCTTACAGAGCGAAAGAGATAATGGTTACTGTGGCTGGGCAGACTGGATGAGCCATTTTGATTTTGTCTGCCATCATGTTTCTCTGTTTCTATAACCATAAAGTTCTATGACCTCACAATGTAGGTGTAAAGAGCCTTAGCCAATAGGGAGAGGAGGAGATAGTGGATGCTGCGGATTGGCAGACTGAATGGGCCTTTATCTGCCATCATGTTTCTATATCTCAATCCAACCTCCTTTTTCTGCAGCCATATGGCAACCCTACATATTATATACTGGTCCTTATTTTGTACCTGAGGCAGTGGACAGTTAAATGACTTGCCCAGAGTTACAAGGAGCTGCAGTGAGAATCAAACCAGGTTCTCCTGGTTCACAAGCTGCTACTCCTCCAGGCCAGTGTCAGTATTTAGATACCAGCTGGCATTGAATATCCAGTTTCCAGTGCTTGGTTAGCGCTTAGACTCCCCTCACAGATAGTGCCGATGTGGTCAGAGAAAGTGATCAGCAATACAATCTAGGCTGAGAGGGGAGATATGATAGAGTCTTTTAAATGCATATGAGGCAAATCTCTTTCATTTGAAAGAAAGCTCTGGAAGGGGAAGGCATAGGATGAAGTTTAGAGGTGATAGGCTCAGGAGTAATCTAAGGAAATACTTTTTTACAGAAAGGGTGGTAGATGCGTGGAACAGTCTCCTGGAGGAAGTAGTGGAGACAGAGACTGTATCTGAATTCAAGAAAGTGTGGAACAGGCACGTAGGATCTCTAAAGGAGAGGAGGAGAACATAAGAATTGCCATCTCCAGATCAGACCCTGGGTCCATCAGGTCCAGTGATCCACACACGCGGAGGCCCCACCAGGTGTACCCTGGCATATCACCAGTCCCCATATCACCGTATGCTTCTCAAGGGAGATGTGCATCTAATTTATCCTTATCACTCTATGCCACTCTTAATGAGATGTGCATCTAGTTTACCCTTAAATCCTAGAACGGTTGATTCTGCAATTACTTCCTCTGGGAGAGCATTCCAGATGTCCACCACTCACTGCGTGAAACAGAACTACCTGATATTCGTCCTGGACCTGTCCCCCCTCAGCTTCAGTTTATGTCCTCTTGTCCGTGTCACATCGGACATTGTAAATAACTGCTTCCCCTGCTCTATTTTGTCGAATCCTTTCAGTATTTTGAAAGTCTCGATCAGGTCTCCTCGCAGTCTCCTCTTCTCAAGGGAGAACAACCCCAGTCTCCTAAGTCGTTCCTCCATACCTTTCACTAGCTTCGTTGCTCATCTCTGCACCCTCTCTAGCAGTTTTATATCCTTCTTTAGGTATGGAGACCAATGATGGACGCAGTATTCCAGGTGCGGTCTGACCATGGCTCTGTAGAGCGGTATTATAACTTTCTCTGATCTACTCGTAATTCCCTTCTTTATCATGCCTAGTATTCTATTTGCTTTCTTCGCTGCTGCCGCACATTGCACCAATGGTTTCAGGGTCCTATCTATCAGTACACCCAGGTCCTTTTCCTGTTCAGTCTTTCCCAGAGTTACACTTGACATGCTATACTTGTGTTCTTTATTTTTTCTGCCTAAATGCATCACTTTGCATTTTTCCACATTAAACTTCATCTGCCATTTATCTGCCCACCTCTCCAATTGATTCAAGTCGATCTGGAGTTCCTCGCTGTCCTTCTGCAATCTGATTGCCCGGCATAGCTTTGTGTCGTCTGCAAACTCGATGATTTCACTGGATGTTCCTTCTTCTAGGTCATTTATGGAAATATTAAATAAGATGCGTCCAAGTACCGAGCCTTGGAGTGGATGTGGATGGGCCATTTGGCCTTTATTTGCCTTCATGTTTCTATGAATATCCTTCTCATCAGTGTTCCTTCTAAGCTGTGCTAGTCTTACAATTACATTCCTGCCAGTGGGAGGTGCTGTTTCAGCATCACATTTTCAACAGGCAAGCTCTGCAAGACGCCAGGGTTTAGCTAATGAAAACACAATACTGAAACACCATGCCCATTGGGAGGAATGTAGTTAGGGGGGAACATTGGTTCTCATTCTCACCAGCACTTCAAACTGGATAAATGCCTTTAAATATTGTCGTCGTTAGGTGCCATCAGGTCCCAAATCCTTGACAAGAACTGTATTAAGTTAGTCCACTAAAAAAGATATTACCTTATACAATTTTGTCAACCTTTATTTCTGTGCAGTGTAAAGAAGACCATGATATGAAAGTACAGGCTTACAAAATCATTTTTGCTCAGTGTTTTCTGACCTAGAGAGAGACAGCTTTATAAATTATTTTAATACAGAAATCTGTACATTAAGTAAAATCGTCACAGTAAGGGCCAGAAGCAGCGAAGTTTGCACTGACAGACAGCACTCAACCACATTGAAAGAAAGGGACTGTTATCTTCTGCATAACTGAAGTTCCTTTGAGACATCACAGTCACAATGTGTCTTTGGCTACCACTGAATGGAGTCAGAATCTCAACTTCTCTCCAGCAAGTGCTCGTCCTTCCCTAGCCTGGCACTCTATCCCAAGGAGGCACAGAGCCTTTTGCCAGCCAGCAAAGTCCAAAGTCCATGCAAAAGTGCCTCAGCAAGTGTTGGGCACGGCAGGGCAATAGTTACAACACAATAAAAACATTGGCCAAACCTTAAAAATACCTCTCCCCTAATAAAACGAAAACACACACAAAAGGCAGATGCCCTGGCAAATGGCTCCTTCCTCACAGGATTCTACCAATGAAACTTGTGTCCAGATGCACAATTAACATTCTCAAGAAGGACATTTCTTTCCGTGTGTTTTCAAAGATAACCCTGGGGTCATCGGACTGGCAACGCAGACAGTTGGGTGCCATCACCATGGCCAGGTTATTCACATCCATCTTGGTTGTGCCAACATTCACTGGTTGAGCAAAAATCTGAAACGATGAAAAGGAGCATTAGAAAAGAGAAGGAACCATCAACCCTGGCAGACTTTACTCCCCACCAGCCAAATAACTACAAAGCCACTGCTCCCCGCTGTTTCTTTCCTGCTCCGAGCATGCCGGGGTCAGTTTGCCAAATACGGCACTACTCAGAGTTCGGCTCCACCATTGTGAAAGATGGTGGTGCTGGAGGCAGGTGCCTTAGAAACATAGAAAGTGACAGCAGATAAGGGCCAAGGCCCATCAAGTCTGCCCACACCAATGACCCTCCCTTAACTCCCTCTGTGAAGAGATCACACCTGTCGATCCCATTTAGTTTTAAAATCAGGCACATTGCTGGCCTCACCAGCCTTGATGTTGAACCAGACCAACTTCTAAAGGCCTTTATAGGTGGGTCTGAGCCTGCATCGGGGGGTGTCCAGTGGAGGAGGGGAAGGGAAAGGAGAATGAGAGATACTGAATCTAGTATGAGGGGAGGAGAGATGATGGACTTGGTTTGGGGGGGGGCAAGGGAAGAGAGGAGAGATACTGGACATGGTGGGGCAAGATGCTGAACCTAGTGGGAAAGGGAGGAGAGGAAGAGAGAGATGTTGGACCTTGGGGAGCAGGGGAAGGGAAGAGAAAAGATGCTGGAATTGATGGTGTTAGGAAGAGATTCTGGACCTGGTGGAGAGAGAAGGAAGGAAAATGATATGCTAGATCTAGTAGGGGGGGGAAGGAAGAAGAAGGAGATGGTGGAGGGGTTTTACAGAGAGACAACAGCTGTTTTAAACCCAAGTCAGCCCCAACTTAAAAATTAGTAAAGGCCACTGATCTAGACAATGAATGGTGGGAATAAGGAACAGAAACTCAGAACAGGTGCCTACCTGCAGAAAGTGTATGAGGTAACACAAAACCAGTTTGTTTAACTCAGGCAGCAACTGCACCACTGCTACGGCTGCATCGGGGTTCTCATAGTTAGTAACGCACTGTTTATAAAACTGTTGAGGAATCAGGGGTTCCTCCAGCTCCCGGTACCACAGTTTCAGCAGAGATGCTAAAGGAAAAGAAATGGAGATTTAGCACCACAGCTGTGTGAGGAGATAAGTCCTAGGAAAGACGATTGGCCCTACGATACTCAGGTGCTTTAGTGTGTGGTGCTGTGTGGAACCACCTGGATCAGGGGTGGGCAACTCTAGTCCCCAAAGGCCAGAATCCAGTTGGGTTTTCAGGATTTCTCCAATGAATAAGCATTGAAAGTGTGCATGCAAATAGATCACATGCATATTTATTGAGGAAATCCTGAAAACCCGACTGGATTCCGGCCCTCGAGGACCGGAGTGGCCCACCCCTGACCTAGATACACATCTAACGCTCAAATATTTAGCGGACGCTCTCTCAGATTTAACATACGAATAATATGGTATCCTGAGGATTACATCATTAACTGAATTACTCGTCTTCTTTGTGATACTTCCTATCGTTTAGGATTTGTGGGGTACAAGAGCCTCAGAATCTGAGCTACGATCCATCCTGGGCTCCAAACGTAATCATTCACTCTGCTTCTGATAAAGTCGTAGGCTAAAAAACCCCTGTCATCTATTTTTCTTCTTTTTATCTTTTTCTATCATCGATACATACTGTCCCTTATATTAATGTAGGATGACCTGCATTCCTTCCTCTTTCATGAGTTCGTGTTCTCAAATAAACATAAATCTATCATACAGGTTTTGTTTTTTTCCAACTCCCAGATTCCACTAGTTTCAGCCTCAGGAATTATCAACAACTCACACAACCAGCAGTTTTACAACGCGTTGCCAGAGGTTGTGGTAAGAGCGGATAGCGTAGCTGGTTTTAAGAAAGGTTTGGACAAGTTCCTGGAGGAAAAGTCCATAGTCTGTTATTGAGAAAGACATGGGGGAAGCCACGGTTTGCCCTGGATCAGTAGCATGGAATGTTGCTACTCTGAGATTCTAGAATCTCGTTACTCTCTGGGATTCCGGAATTACATTACATTAGTGATTTCTATTCCGCCAATACCTTGCAGTTCAAGGCGGATTACAAAAGGAGTTATCTGGAACTGAAGAGTAGAGCGAGTTGTTTCAGAGAATTAGGATGAGTCTTGTGGTGTTAATTTGTCTTCAAGGATTTCTTGAATAGCATGGTTTTTATTTCTTTTCTGAACAATTTGTAGTCTGGGGTCGTTATCAGTAAATTGGAGCGTTGGTAGTCTAGTTTTGCTGCTTGTGTGGCTAGAAGGCCATCATACAGTTTTTTTCATTCGACGTCTCTGATGGGGGGTTGTGTGAACGGTTTGTGGGTTTTCCTATGTCTGGTTGAGGTAGTTTGGATTAGGCTGGGCTATTTCCGTTTATGGTTTTAAATAGTAGGCAGTAGAATTTGAATTGTACTCTTGGGAGCCAGTGAGGTATGCCGCCGTGATGTGGTCGTGTTTCCTCAGTGAATAGATAAGTCTTAGCGCTGTGTTTTGAACTGTTTGTAGTTGTTTTATTATGGTTGTGGGGCAGGGGAGATAGAGTATGTTGCAGTAGTCTAGAAGACCTAGGATTCTGCATGGAATCTTGATATTCTTTGGGGCTCTAGAACCTTTTGTTACTCTTTGGGATTCTGGAATGTTGCTACTCTTTGGGTTTTGGCCAGGTACTAGGGACCTGGATTGGCCACCATGAAACGGGCTACTGGACTTGATGGACCATTGGTCTGACCCAGTAAGGCTATTCTTATGGTTTCAAGCACTTATCCTTGGGACGACAGGTGTTGTGGGGGGGGGGGGCTTGCTTTCCTGTGATGTCCTGCAGAATAAGGAACCAATTCCTGGACAATGGAATGGTGTATAGGTTGGGGGTTAGAGGTGAGGTATAATACGAAGTCTCAGAGGGCTCAATTTGTAGAGTCAAAGTGGGAACTTTAATCTTGCTTTTTCATTTACGATAACTTCTACATGGGGAGAGACGGGATGATGGTAATTATATAAAATTGTAATAATAACAATAATAATCAATTTATATACCACAAGGCCGTAAAGTTCTATGCGGTTTACAGTTTGTTGTGATGTCGTCAATAAAAATGGTTGAAACTAAAGCACTTGTCCTTTTACCAAATCAAAAAAGAAGAACTTATCTTAGATTCTCCCCGTCGGCTACTCTGTTCCTTCTGTTGGCTGTGCCATGGATCATTTACCGCTGACTTTATTACTTATATTGTGGATCCTCCTGATGCCGATGCAGCCAGCGTTTCGCAAAAATTCTCTCTTTCCTGCTGCATCAGGGCAAATATCTAGCAGTAATCTTTATTTCTTCAGATTTTAAATCAAACCAGGGTTCTCCGTGATGTCCAGGTACCACTTCCTCCTCCCTCAATCATTCAGCGCAGGCTGCAAAGCCACACTTACTTTCTAGTGCTTGAAACCATTGGTTGTGTCAGTTGTGATAATCCCTTTTTAGGGATATCTGCCTTAACTCAAGCTGTAATAAGCATATTAGACCCTTGTACTCCACTTTGAGATGAATATTGACATCCTAATGATAGTTTGAACTGATTTCTAATCAATAACAGGGTTCATGAAGGACACAGCTGCCTGCGAAGAGATCTTGGTGTTTGAAGTTGCTGGGGTGCTAGCTGTGAAGTCCTACTTTTTCCTGGTGTGTGAGATTGTAGCGTCTACAGACCTAGCCCAGAGCACTGACTGAACCCACTCAAAAGACCACCCTGTAATCTCTTTACCTGGGATAGTAGGATCTTCCAGATTGTCTGGAATCCGCCACTGATCCACCTGAAGCTTCAGTGCATTCACCTCATCGATGTCTCCAGGAACACTGAACAAAACAAAGAGGTATTTAGGATCCAACATGAATTAGAAGGCAACCCATGAATCCCAGATTAGATGAGATATATTCTTTTCCTCGTTTCCTTATTATTCAATTTGATGTAATTTGTAAAATCGTTAATTTAAAAAAAAGATATTCAGCCCCAGCATAATGGCATTCGGATATTTCCATTTACATGTGTGAGCAATCTACACAGGCCATGCAAGGTTACTGAAATGACCTTTGTCAGATTGATATAAAGCTCTGGGATACTGGAAGGTACAAAAAATGTGTTTTGTTCCAAGATGCTTCCCCAACCCTCTCTCAAGCAAGCAGGTGGTAGTTTTGGCTAGGTTGAAAGAACACACCGGAATATTCCTTCAGTTCGTTCGCCACCCAACGCCAAGACTTGTTGCGAGAGCCGTGTCTGCACCCAAGGCAGCCTACGGTCAGGAAATGTGTCCTGCTGACGCAGCATGATCTCTTCCAGAGAGCTGCCAAACATTGAGGGTATGTGGATGGCATTCCTCGCATGCTCGATCTCCTCAATGCTTGGCTTTTTGAGTCCCTGCCAGAGACAAAAAAAAGAGTGTTTTAAACAATGGTTAAACATCCTCCACAATCGAGTAACGAGCACCCTTTAACAGACAATAGTCGGATTTTCATTGACTGATGGGGCATTTTCACTACTAATATTGTCACATCCAAAATGAAGGATAAACTAACTTTAATGCCAGATATTCCCAACCCAAAAGCACAAAATCATGGCAGGAGAAAGACTGAACTCACGTGCCAAAAGTCTTTAAGGGAGCAGAAAGGATAGTGGATTGTACTGATGGGCCATGATGGATATAGGGCAGGAAGTAAAGAAGAATGGAAGAGAATAGAGAAATAGCAAATGAACAGGAGACCCTGGAAATATTCAGAGTACAGAGAGGAGATACTGGAATCAGAGCAAGATTAGAAAAATCTAGTCACCAGGCAACAAAAGTAGGAAAAATGATTTTAGTTTTAGTTTAGTAATTGAAATATACTAGCTTTGAGAATTTACATCTACTGTCTCTACATTTTTCACTGTACAGGAAATGAATCTCTAACTATTTATCTGGTGTTGCACTCATGCAAGAGTTTGGCATCTTACAGTTACAGTTTAATTGTAATCAAAATTTGTCATTTTAGTTTGTGGTCACTTATCTTGCATTTGAAGATGGGCCATCTATGCTCTGCACATGTGAGCAAGACCAGGTGTTCTGGTGGGGACGGATGTTGGCATGTGTTGGTTGGGTGTCAAGGCCTCATATGGGATAATATTTGCCAACTCTCCCTCAGCCCTTTTGAACTCAAAGCAGCCCCAACTTAAAACTTAGCCCTGACTTATCCCAAGCTTGGTTCTATGCATTCACTATCCTTTCCTTAAGAACCATCTTGTCATCTTACTGGATAGGACCAGAATGCCTCTTTTTGTAATCCGCCTAGAACCGTAAGGTATTGGTGGAATAAAAGATACTAATGTATTATGGAGGGAGAAAAGTCAAAAACAAACCAGTTGTTTGTATTATTCTACGTCTGTTGGTTTGCTGATTTGTACTGGCCTCAATTAATAGTTTGAAACTGATTAATCAATTTATTCCCCCCCCCACTAAGTCCCAAATATAATCCCCAAATACTTAATTTCTTATAACCATCAGGATAATCCTTCCTCTACATCTATAGAAACTAAAAGATTCCTCATCTCCAAGCATTAAAGAGTCACATTTAGATCAATTTCTGAAAGCTTCATACTAGTTGAGATTGCCATTAGGAAATAATTTCACAACTCTTTGCCTCTTACTCTGCATTTAAACGTGGTCTGGTAAGCAGAATAACTGCTGAAATGCACAAAATGATCTTTTGGGTACATAAGGAGACAGAACAGCAGCAAGATCGTGAAGTTTCCAAAATGGATGGCTCAGAAGACCAGAAAAGTAGGTAGACAGTTTCCTTAACACAATTCATTAGCTAACTAGACTCAGGTGTTTAAATAAGTAAATCACCCTGCAGAGTAAATCTACAGACTGTGTTTGAGGCGTCTGGACGAGAAATACAAGTATATTAAACTTTCATAAATAAAGCAAGTGGGGCAAGCATGGAAAGCATGATTCATTGAACTCTTTCAATCCACTCTTCATGTGTTCACACATCTGTTTGTTTGTGCGTGTGTGTGTATGTTTGTATGTGAGTATCTGCATGTTTGTATGTGCATGTGGGTGTGTCTGCATGTTTGTGTGTATTTGTGTGTCCATTATGCCTGTGTATTTCCAGTTTGTGTGGGTGGAGAGATCTGTTTGGGCTGGTTGTATGTGTGAATGCATCTGTAGTATGTCAGTGATCGTCAAAGCAGACGAAGGGAATTTCATTGTCCCTAGGTGCAATGAACCTGGGGAGGGGGGCTTTATTCTCTTCTACCCCCCCCCCCATCAGCTTCTCTCCTTCCTTCTTTGGATAAAAGCTGCCTCCCAGCCAGGGCTCCCACCCTTGATGCCTTCTCAGATTTAACAGAAAGAAATCAAGACGGAAATGGGGGACTCCAAAGAAATGAGCCCCAAGCATTTCAGTGAGAAAAGCAGTTCAACTAAAGACATTTAAACACAGCAGGTTGTGAAATGCTTCTCTCTAAACTCCCCCCAAACCCCCTCTCTGCAAATACCCCTCACCACTAAGAAAATTCCACCCCCAAAATACCCCCATGACTACTCTATCACTGACCTACTCCTGCCCCCAAAATAACTCCCATCATCCTGCAACTATTGCACTCTCACAAAACTACCCCAACTCTAATTACGCCAAACTTCAAATCTACCCCCCAACACGACCCCTACCATCAAAACTATCCCAACAACCCCCAAAATAACCCACCCCAAAAACTACCCACACACCTACCCCCGAGTCCCTAAACCATCTCCTCAGCAATCCCTGCTTCTCTCCACTAAGTCAAAGACTAACAGAGATAACAAAGCTACACAATATAGACACACACACAACCCCCTCTGGGAATGGAGGGTTGGAAAGAATTTCATGAGCCATGTGCTGCATCCATTCCACATGTTTTTGTTAACGTAAAAATAGCCTTACTGGGTCAGACCAATGGTCCATCTAGCCCAGTACCTGGCAGGAACCCAAATAGTAGCAGCATGCCATGCTACTGATCTAAGGCAAGCAGTAGCTTCCCCCATGTCTATCTCAACAGCAGTTTATGGACTTTTCCTCCAGGAACTTGTCCAAACCTTTTTTTAAATCCAGTTATGCTAACTGCTGTTACCACATTCTCTGGCAACGCATTCCAGAGCTTAACTATTCTATGAGTGAAAAAATATTTCCTCCTATTGGTTTTAAAAGTGATACACTATCCATACTTAATTCTAGCACCCAATAGCCTCCAACACCCTCCTTTTCACCAAGCTATGAATTAATGAAGAACAAAAATCTCGTTGTTTGCATACCTTTTTGCCTCCAGTAACAGCAACCTTTCGTAGTTTTCGATAACAATACTTAGCATATGTGCTTACGGACAAAGCTGTGAGAGAGAGAGAGAGAGAGGTTCAGCACAGAAACACTTTACATGATGGAAAATAACAATGGTCCAGCCCAGCTAGTCTGCTCAGTTTCTTTCCTGGTGCCATGACAGAGATGGTAAAAAAAACAACTGAAGAGCAAAACGCCACATCACATACAGTGGAGATGACCAGGAAAAGCAACAGGATGCCAAGACAATGTGGTCACTTTTAATGAAGAACTTCAATTGGACTCAACATGGCCATGTTTCGGCCACGAGGCCTGTGTCAGGAGTCTTTGATCAAAAAACACGTACATATATACACGCTCTTATGAAATTGGTAACCTTATGGTCAGCGAATGATTCGAAGAATCAAGTCTCAAAATTTTTTTAGTGACGTTAATGTGTAGAACTCAACAAAGCGCCCTCAAATGCAAAGACAATCCTTCAGATGCTCATTAAGGGGGGGCGGGGGTCTCATGCTCATCTGTTCCAGATGTCAAATACGCTACATTTGCCCATCGATACCCATGATGTTGGCAGCTAAGATTTCATACTGACAAAAATCCAGATGGGTTGCCAATCCTAACCTTTTAAGTTATTAGCACATCTGGCAGGTTCCTCCCTATCTCCCCAGCCCACCCACCGAAAGTTTTGGGCCTTAGCTTACCTATGACTTAATCTAGCTCTATAGCCAGCCTGTCGGCCTCACACTACAATGAACCCCTGGACAAAGAGAAATCAGCCTCAGGTTACCATATACCCAGGACTCAGCAAACGTCACTTATAAGTTGTGATTAGGCTTCAACCAATACATTCAAATAAATGCATTTATTACAGAAATACTGCAAAAAACATCCCTCATCCCTCCCCTTCTCTGTTTTGATGTCTCTTCCATGAAAATCGTGGCACAGCTGCACAAGCCTTGAGCAGCTGACAAGACCCTCATTCTCCTTCTCCGAAGCCTCTTCCCCTCCCCCTTCCGATCACTGTGCAGCTGTTTCCAGGGGCAAAGCATCAGAGCTGGTGGTGAAAGGACAGAATTAAAACCGATGGTGAGAGAGAAAGTTAAGACAGCTGGGAGGGTTAGGACTGAGTGGATAGTGAGGGGTGGATGCTGGTGGGTGGGAGAAAGCCCGCTACCGTTCCTTAAAAAATTAGGACAGGAAAAAGGCTGCTTTGCTATCCAAATTGTGGTTTTCATAATCTCCGGCATCTGCTGGACACAGATAATGAATATTTGGCAGGTGGCATTTAAAAATAACAATGCCTGCTTCCGAGGCTGAATATTGGCCAGTATATATGCAATTTAAAGAAAACACCAGCCCTGTTTTTAAAGCATCTTGGTCTCTACTATTTATAACTGCCCCCTGCCAGCTGTTTGTTCTGAGTTGATATTCAAAGTAGGAAAGGCTTCTGCCTGCTTAAATTACTTGTGTGAGGCTCTCCACAGCACTTGACCTCCGAATATCAGCACCAACTGTAAAAGTCATAGTCGGCCATTTTGGGAATGGTTCAGGGGGCGGAGCCAGCATTTAACCACTTAAGTTAACCAGACAAAGCAGGCCACATAAAACACAGTCCTCCCTTTACCTGGTTTTACTTAGGCGGTTAGGTGCTCAGCGGGCAAGTCCCTCCTATCTGTGTCTTTCTTTTCAACTGCCAACTCCAGGCTCCGTCCCTTCTGCCTTGCTGCCCCGTATGGTTGGAACAAGCTGCCCAAATCCCTACGACGGGCTCTGTCTCTGGCAGCGTTGAAGGCCCAGTTAAAAGCCCACCTCTTCGAGAGTGCTTTTGACTCCTAACTCCTCTCACCTTGGGTTCTGCATCCCTAACTGACGGAAAAGCGGGAACTGGGTTTGATTGTATGTGATGATCTTAAGGTGGCCAAACAGGTTGAAAAGGTGACGGTGAAAGCTAGAAAGATGCTAGGTGTGGCCAGTAGGAAAAAAGAGGTATTGATGCCCCTGTATAAGACTTTGGCGAGACCTCATTTAGAATATTGTGTACAATTCTGGAGGCCGCACCTTCAAAAAGTTATAAAAAGGATGGAGTTGGTCCAGAGGAAGGCTGCTAAAATGGTGTGTGGTCTTTGTGATAAGGCATATGGGGACAGACTTAAAGATCTCAATCTGTATACTTTGGAGGAAAGGCGGGAGAGGGGAGACATGATAGAGATGTTTAAATTCAATATATGGTTAAAATGTTATTAGCCAAGTGGTGGGGATACCACATGAAAAACCATTTATACTCAGTGGTAACAGCTAGTTCCTGATTCTTCAGTCCAGCGTGAGAATTGCTATAGCAGGAAGATCAACTCGCTGGAAGGAACATGAAATGTTTTGAGTGAACATCTATGAAGATAAGTGAACTGTGTCTCTTGTTCTTTTTCTTTGTTCTCTGTGCACAGTGGTGGTTTTTTCCTATTTTGAAAAACTACATTTGAAAAACTAGTGGAGTATTTTTTGCCTATGATACAGAACTGGACTGGCTAAAAAACTCATTGGGTTGCCGTCCGTATATTGTTGATGGTTGAGGCTTTTTCTCCACTAAGTATAAATGGTTTTTCATGTGGTATTCCCACCACTTGGCTAATAACATTTTGACCATATAATGAATTTATATTTTGTTATTGCAATTAGTATTCTTGAGAGATGTTTAAATATCTATGTAATGTAAATGCGCATGAGTCGAGTCTCTTTCATTTGAAAGGAAACTCTGCAATGGGAGGGCATGGGATGAAGAGGTTATAGGCTCCGGAGTAATCTAAGGAAATACTTTTTTACGGAAAGGGTGGTAGATGCATGGAACATGGTGGAGACAGAGACTGTGTCTGAATTCAAGAAGATGTGGGATAGGCACTTGGGATCTCTTAGAGAGAGAAAGAGATAATGGTTACTGCGGATGGGCAGACTGGATGGGCCATTTGGCCTTTATCTGCCATCATGTTTCTATGTTTCTAACCCTATATGTCATGTGTGTCTTTCCAAGTTAGATAGTAAGCTCTTCCGAGCAGGGACCATTTATAAATGTCAAAATGCATATGCTTTTCAGTGCTATATAAGCGATCAGTAGTAGTAGTAGTAATATATCAGATAATGGACAGCTGGCAGCACAAACCCAGATATCCAATGCCGATACCTTGAATAACGCTACCACTGTCCGTGCCTGTATATTTTATTTTCTAAACTTCCTTGATGATGGTTATATTCGAAAGGCAATTTAATAAATGTTTATAAATACCTTCGTCTTCCTCTGTGTTTTGCTTTCGCTTTTTTCTTGATTTTGAGTTCTTCTTGTTTTTCAAATCCTGAAGTTCTTTGATGCGCTGGAGAACTGAAAAGTCAAAGGACAGAACTAAACACGGGTGACAAAGGCAACGGAACATGGCAGGTTTCTTCCTGCTCACATCTCTCTCTCTCACTCCAGTGCACAATCCTTTCTCCTTCTTTCAAGTGCTTCCTTTCCCACCTCCCCTCCCCTCTCCCCCCCCCCCTGAAATAGATTTTACTTTCACAGTTTCATCCATGGAAGAAGATTATAGAAAAGAAAGAGGAGTTTACCAACGAGCACCGTACCACATAAAAAGCTTTTACTAAGGCGCCCATAGAATTTAGCACCTGCTTAATCGATCAAAGGACCCCTCAATTAGACGGCAGAATCTTCATTTACTTAACCTTCCTCATATGCATCCCAGAGTACTGAAAACTCTAAGTTTTATTATAAGCATTATGTAATTTATCTTTAAAATCCAGCATGGTACCAGAAGATTGGAGGGTGGCCAATAGAATCCCAATTTTTTTAAAAAGGGCTCCAGAGGTGACTTGGGGAACTATAAACCAGTGAGTCCAATGTCAGTGCTGGGAAAAGATTACAGAGAATACGCAAAAAGCATGGGATTAACGAGACAAGAGCGGATAGCATAGCTGGTTTTAAGAAAGGCTTGGACAAGTTGCTGGAGGAAAAGTCCATAGTCTGTTATTAAGAAAGACATGGGTGAAGCCACTGCTTGCCCTGGATCGGTAGCATGGAATGTTGCTATTATTTGGGTTTTTGCTAAGTACTTGTGACCTGGATTGGCCACCGTGAGAACGGGCTACTGGGCTTGATGGACCATTGGTCTGACCCAGTAAGGCTGTTCTTATGTAAGAATGCAGTCAAGGGAAGTCTTTCCTCTATCTACTGCAATTCGTTGAAGGGGTGAATAAACATGGATAAAGGTCAACCACTTGATATTATGTGTTTGGATTTTCAAAAGGCATTTAACAAAGTACCTCATGAAAATGGATGTAGTTATCTATTGGTGATACATGGAAACCCTCTGCTCAGTGTGCGGCAGAGGCTAAAACAGCAAATAGAATATTAGGATTCTTAGTAAAGGGATGGAAAACAAGGAGAATGTTCTAGTGCTTTTGTATCGCTCTATGGTACGGCCGCATCTTGAATACTGTGTGCAGTTCTGGTCGAAGCTTCTCAAAATAGATATAGCGGAATTAGAAAAGGTACAGAGAAGGGCGACAAAAATGATAAAAGGGATGGGACGGCTTCTCTATGAGGAGAGGCTAAAGCAGCTAAGACTCTTCAGCTTGGAGAAGAGACGGCTCGGGGGTGATATGATACTGAGTGGAGCGGAAAGGATAGACGTGAATCGCTTGTTCGCTCTTTCCAAAAATACTAGGCCTAAGGGACGTGCGATGAAGCTACTAAGTAGTAGACTTACAACAAAGCGGAGAAAATATTTCTTCACGCAATGTGTAATTAAACCCAGGTGCAGTATACTTTGGAGGAGGATTTGATTTTGGTCACAGAAGGGGGGAGAGGAGGTATTAATAGGAGATGGAAGGGAGCCGAAAGGGGGATGGGACCTGTCAGTACTATTGGATGGCAAGATGTGTACTCTGATGCTGGAAACTAAGTGGGGGGGGGGGGGAGGAAGTTTCTACAAGACAACACAAAAATGGATGATGAATGTTGTATTATTTTACTTTTGTTTATTGTTGTATTTTTCTGCAGTTATCAATAAAACCTGTTAAAATGTACATGTAGCGTGGATTTTTCTTGGTCTGGGTGTGGTTTGAACGCAAGGACTTGGTGCGAATGCCAGGGTTATAGATGTCCTAAGCAGCTGTCCCAAAACCGATGAGATCTAGACCTAGGGTAGATCTGACACGCATGAGAGATTGGCAGAGAGGGAGGGGGGGCGTTGGGGAGGGGATTAGCAGGGATCAACAGCAGAGTCATGGAATATAGTATACGAGGGGCCCAGTCAACAACGTTGAGGCAGTCTCCATCGAGGGCTTGACACTTACCCCAGTGCTTTTCCACATTTTTCGTTCCGTCGTAAAAACACAGAATGAGAAAAAGTGGAAAATCGCTGGACTACGTCTAGCCCTCGATGCAGACTGCCCCAGCTTTGTTGGTTGGGCTGAGATTTGTACTGCGGCCCTTCATAGTTTAGGTTATTGTATAATTTCACAGACACTAAGGGGGAAATTCTATAACCAGCGCCTAAGGCAGGGTTGAAGCACCTACCGACGCCTAAATGGCCGCAGGAATCAAGTTTCAAGTTTATTAAAATTTGGATGAATCGCCTATCATGGCTTTTAGGCGACGTACAACAAAATAGCGTGAATCATGCCAAGATAGGCGGCTGAAACGTAGGCCTGGGAAACCCTGGCCTACATTTCAGCCGCCTATCTTTGCCTAGACTGCAGCAGCCGATCGCAGCAGGGAAATTCCCCCCTCTCCCATCAACTGAGCATCAGGAATTCCCCAAAGCCACAATTCTGTAACCAGCACCCAAGTTCTGGGTGCCAGTTACAGAATTGTAGCTTTGAGGAGTCCCTGCCGCTCAGCTGATGGGGGGTTAGGGTGATCCCCCTGCCACTCTCGGCTGCTGCGGTCTAGCGGCCAAGATAAGCGTCTGAAATGTAGGCCTGGGTTTTCCGGGCCTACATTTCAGCCGCCTATCTTGGTGCGATTCTATAACCTGTGCCCTGGAATGATTGACAGGCGATCGGTGGCCAACGACTTGGGCGCCAGTTACAGAATCCGGCCCTATCTGAATACTGTAGTTATAATAGTATCTTTCTTACTCTCAATTAAATAGAGTTAAAAAAAAAAAAAAAGAGGAAACAGAGCAAGGACTTCTTGAAAACTATCTCTCACCCTTTACTCACTTTCAGAAATGAATGCAGGGACCAAAAACATCCTATGGTTTTCTTCTCATTCGTTTTAGAAAAATATTCACTCGTTGTCAACATCAATCACAACCTTCCTTCTTTCTGTTTAACCATTTCATCTCTCGCAATTCTGAAGTAAACTGCCTACAATTTAATAACCACCAATAAATCTATAACTCTCAAACCAACTATTCCTCCTCTCAGTCATAACCCCTACCATATTCCCTGGAAAAAAACTCACCGTCTCCTGAGGATTCATCACAAATATCTGCAGCTTTCCCTTTAATCAGGCTCTGAACTGGACCAACCAGTCTATAATTATCTACAACAGGAGCAGATGATTGCTCAATGGGATTGATTATATAACCAGGTCAATCAATCTCAAGAGCTCAAAGGGTGTAAGACTCTGAAAAACAATTCCAAGTCCAATCCCTACCTCTTAGATATAAGATCTGTCAATAAAATACAAAAGAAAGATTGTAATCTTAGGTTGGAACTTACTGTTGTCATCGTTGAGCTGGTCCAGATGTCGATAAATGTATCCTTCCAGGTAAGACTGGAATTTGGGCGATGGGGAGAAGAAAGCAAGACTAATGGCCATAAGTTCCCAGCCTAAGGTCAGGCTTTGGAAACACGTGTTATCTGTCGTCTGTCTAACCAACTGTATGTACATTTCATCTCGCAGGCCTTGGATACTCCAGCACTTGGTAACCGCAACCAATGCCACATGATTTCGGTCAGAACGGCTCTGCCGATCACCCATGTACATCTGTACCAGCTTGAACATCTCACAGGCTTCCTTCTTGATCACATGGCTGCTGGTAACGAGCATGGGTTTCTTGATAGAGCCCCCATTCCAGGAGAGCATGTTGGCAATAGAAATTCGCTTACGGAAGATACCTTGTGTATGCATGTTCAGGTTCTTGGAAGCCCAGTCCACCATACTGTTTTCAGATAAGGGTTTCCGAATTGTGCTATAAGGGAACTGGTAAACAGGTATACTAGGCTGCCGGCCTTCTTCATTTTTGGAATTCGTTCCCAGCGTTCCACTCTGCAAAGGAGAAGAGAATATATCACAAAGGATCGAAACCATTTTACTTGACGCTACCACCTCATCTTAGATCAGGCCTTAAGAACATAAGAATTGCCACTGCTGAGTCAGACCAGTGGTCCATCATGCCCAGGAGTCCGCTCACGCAGCGGCCCTCTGGTCTAAGACCAGCACCCTAACTGAGACTAGCCCTACCAGCGCACGTTCTTGTTCAACAGAAACTTTGTCTTGAATCCTTGGAGGGTGTTTTCCCCTATAACAGCCTCTGGAAGAGCGTTCCAGCTTTCTACCACTCTCTGGGTGAAGAAGAACTTCCTTACGTTTGTACGGAATCTATCCCCTTTCAACTTTAGAGAGTGCCCTCTTGTTCTCCCTACCTTGGAGAGGGTGAACAACCCTGGAGAGGGTGAACAACGATTCCACAACCAGTATATACAAATTTATCTCACACACATAATGTTGTGGACATCATGAAAACCAAACTAGCTGTGGGCTGACAAGGCTAAGTTTGGGAAGCCCAATTCTAAAGTCATAGCCAGGATCACAGCTACATCGTCTATGGTACGAAACACAAACATGTAATATGATAAAGGGGATGGAACTCCTCTCTTATGAGGAAAGACTAAAGAGGTTAGGGTTCTTCAGTTTGGAAAAGAGACGGCTGAGGGGAGATATGATTGAAGTCTACAAAATCCTGAGTGGAGTAGAACGGGTACGAGTGGATCGATTTTTCACTGTCAAAAATGACAAACATTAGGGGACACTCAATAGGAGGAAATATTTTTTAACTCAGAGAATAGTTAAGCTCTGGAATGTGTTGCCAGAGGTTGTGGTAAGAGCAAATAGCGTGGCTGGTTTAAAGAAAGATTTGGACAATTTCCTGGAGGAAAAGTCCATCGTCTGTTATTGAGAAAGACAAGGGGGAAGCCACTGCTTGCCCTGGATTGGTAGCATGGAATGTTGCTACTCTTTGGGAATTCTAGAATCTTGTTACTCTCTGGGATTCCGGAATCTTGTTATTCTTTGAGATTCTGAATGGAATGTGGCTACTCTTTGGGTTTTGGACAGGTACTAGTGACCTGGCTTGGCCACGGTGAGAACGGGCTACTGGGCTTGATGGACCATTGGTCTGACCCAGTAAGGCTGTTCTTATGTTCTTAATATACAACCTAATCAAGACAGCCAGGCCATCTGGTCAGCTTCTTTTTGATTGATTGATTGATTGATTTTTTTGCAGTATCCTTGCTACCCTACTGTTAAAGATTATTAAATTCTTGTATCAATTTTTCCTCAATTACTAGAAAGCTAATTATCTTTTAATGATGATACATAATTGCTACTACTTCATGCCAGGTAGACATCAGAACTGCTGAAGCTTTGTTTCAAAACCATCAATACATAGTTGAAGGCAACTCGTTTGCAACTGAATAAGGCTAAGACTCAAGTTCTTGCTTTATCTGGCTCCCCCCCCTTCTTCTGATTTGCCAGATTATTTTGCGCTTGATGAAATCCGATATTTGGATGTTCTACTTGACTCTACATGATCACACAGACTAAGAATGATCAGATGCCTAAGAGACTTAGGGGCTCATTTTCAAAGCATTTAGACACACAAAGTACCACAGATTATTAACACCTGTGATGGCCCATGAGATCCTGGGCAGCCCTGGTCACATCCACTTGTGCTGCTAACACCTCACCTTCTTCTTTTATTTGATATTGTTGTTATTACCTGAGATGCAGTCTGTGTTGATTCTGATGACGCTAAGCTTGTCTGGCTGATCAAAGTCTTTGCCAAAGAATCAATTTTTTCATAGGCTCTTTTCTGCCGCACTGCATCCTGCTGTGTTGAAGAGTCACTGGAGCCAGTTGCTTTGCTCTCTACCAGAGGCCTAAACAATGACCCGTTACTAGCCCTGACGTCATCCCGTGATCCACAGCTGCCGTACTTTTTCGAGGGCTCAGACTGGAACCTGACTTTGCTGCTTTCTGACGGGGCTCTCATTTCCACCATGTCAGCACCTAGATCAGCTTTGCTTCCCCTGCGCACTGTACAGCGGCTCACCACAGCTCGCATTTCCGCCATTAACTGATCGTTCAATATATTCAGCTCACCACTGCTACAAACAGATCCAAGTCTGGTTTCTAATGCTCCTTTTCTTCCCTTCCTCTTCCTCAAACTGGGGGACGGGCCTGTTGAATAACCAGAATCTTGTTGACTAATGACAGTAGCGTATTCCTGAGGTTGAAGACTATTGTGATGGCTGCTGTGGACCTCCATGTTCTTCAGAACACTGGCTTCCAAGTCCTTCCAGCACTGCTTGAAGCTCTCCTTTGACGTAAGCTGTCCAGACTGAGGCTTAATGGGCATTTCAGATGTCCCATAAGAAGCAGCAAGTTGTTTAGAAGATTGGTCCACATTGACCATGTGTTTGATGTATTCTTTTCCAGATGGACTATACTCAGTAGCTGATGGGTTCCTTCTGTGCTTGTTGGAAATCTGTTGCTGTACGCTTGGATGCGGTAACAGCTTGGTAGACTGAAGCTGTTTCTGCAAATTGCTGCTGGGTGAAACATGTGGGACTGACCGCCTCACATTTACATCTTCAGTGTCCATTTCCACCGGGGGCTCATCGTAGATTGGAGAGTCCAATGATGGCTCATCATACAGTGGGGAGGGTGAGACATATGAGGAAGACTCAGGCTGTGATGCACCAACTGGTGTGCTCTGGTGTGTGTGATAGCTGGCATCACCGTTGAATCCTGTCTTTTTTATCTCCACAGATTGCTTTGTCTCTTTGGGAATCGCTGTCCTTACTGGCACTGGGATCTGTGGCGCTTTCTGTGGTTGGGCATAAATCACTGGTCTGCCAAGGGGTCTCTGGCTGCTGCCTGTATTTGGGTCTTCCTGATGCCCAGAACCGGTAGAAGATGAAAGGCTGTGATTCAGACTGGGCACCTTCACCAGCATGGCCGCTTTTGTTCCCGGGGCAGGTTGCCATCTGTGAGGCGATTCCCTGTTGGAACAAAACCAAGGAAAAGGGGTCATTGACTAGAACAATGATAGGAAACTAAATGAGGATTACTTGAATATTAGGCTTCCCTATTTCATTAGAACAAGTACAACGTCTTTTATTTTGAGAGCACACATTAATAGTATTTTTAGATTCACATTTTTTCGACTACGGCAAATTCGTTCAGTTTCAAAATTTCTATCCCCTAAATCCATAAATATTTTAGTTCATTCTTTGGTAATCTCGAAAATTAATTACTGTAATGCACTGTTCAAAGGTATTGCATTAAAAGAAATCCGTCATTTACAGATCATACAAAATGCTTCTATAAAACTTATAAAAAACGCAAAAAAATTCGATCACGTTACTCCGCTACTCAGGGAAGCACATTGGCTCCCTGTAGCACATCGAATAACCTATGAATTAAACTTATTAGTTTTTAAAAGCCTTCTCTGTAAGTCTCCCTCTTTTATTTACAAAGTTTTGATCCCCTATACCCCACTTAGATCTCTTAGATCAGGGGTGTCCAATGTCGGTCCTTGAGGGCCGCAATCCAGTCGGGTTTTTAGGATTTCCCCAATGAATATGCATGAGATCTTTTAGCATACAATGAAAGCAGTGCATGTATATAGATCTCATGCATATTTATTAGGGAAATCCTGAAAACCCGACTGGATTGCGGCCCTCGAGGACCGACATTGGACACCCCTGTCTTAGATCTATTGATCAACATCTTTTGACAGTCCCTTCTTTAAAAATCATAAATACACGGCGAAATTCAATCTTCTCCGTCACAACACCTCAAACCTGGAATTTGCTTCCAATCAATATTCGTGATGAATTAGATTTGGTTAAATTTAAAAGTAAGCTCAAATGTTTTCTTTTTAAAGATGCATTTGATAGCTGAGATAACCAGTACGTATGACCCGACCACAGTTTTTTATAGATCACATATGTACCATTTTAGCCTCCATTTGTTCTTCCTTTCCTAATGTTGTTTACCATAAATGTTTTCTTTAGCCTTTTCAAAATTGTATTTCTTACCCTTCTCCTTCCCTTTATACTTCTTGTTCGTCTCAAGTGTTTTGTTTTCGTTTTTTTAACATTAAATTGTCAGTCTCCCCTTATTAACTTTTGTTATTATTATACTATGTACATCGCTTAGAATGTTGAATAAGCGATTAATCAAATATTGAATAAACTTGGAAACTTTATTCGTTAAAGTTCTAGGTGGCCCTTCTAGACAGCTGCAATATCAGACCTCAGTTTAGACTGACTCCACGTGAACTATTGCTGTTTGGGTGGTGTGAGAATGGGGAGGGGGGTGAGAAGTAGGGGGTTGGGGATAGGAGAGTATTGGGCTGACGAGGAGGGAGTTTCTGTTTATTCTATGTACTGGAGAGAGCTATAAAAATACAGGCTCTCTCCAGTTTAAGTTTGTAAGTTGGTTGGCAGAAATACACCCACCTCAGGTGTCTCTTGATCTTCTCTTTTTTTTGTTAGCCACATTGTTTATAGAAACAGAAAAATTAAAGCAGATAAAGATCGTATGACCTACTTAGTCTGCCTATCAATGCGTTAGGCTGTTCTTGATATGGGAATGGGAGGGGGGAACATTAAGGCGAAGGGATGTCCCTGTGACTGAGTTCAAAGAAGCGTGGGATGAACACAGAAGATTTAGAATCAGAAAATAATATTAAAGATTGAACTAGGCCAATTACTGGGCAGACTTGTACGGTCTGTGTCTGTGTATGGCCGTTTGGAGGAGGATGGGCAGGGGAGGGCTTCAATGGCTGGGAGGGTGTAGATGGGCTGGAGTAAGTCTTAACAGAGATTTCGGCAGTTGGAACCCAAGCACAGTACCGGGTAAAGCTTTGGATTCTTGCCCAGAAATAGCTAAGAAGAAAAAAAAAAAAAATTTAAATTGAATCAGGTTGGGCAGACTAGATGGACCATTCGGGTCTTTATCTGCCGTCATCTATGTTACTGTGAAAGAATTGAACAATTTGAGTGTTACATGGCTGAATGTATTTTGATTCGATTGTTCAATAAATCCATTTAAACATAAAAACCAGTAAAATGTGTTCTCATTTCCTGAGACTGCAAACCAGTGTGCCCTGAAGAGATTTCAGAATTGTACTTTATTTAAAAAAATTCCCTTCGTAATATACACTATAAAGAACAGATGACATGTACATTGCGTAAGGATACAACCGCCAAGACAAGCATCCTTCTTTGACGTGATTGGTCCTTGAAAATTAACGGCAGGCAAATTTTATTTTTATTTTTTATGCAGTAGTTATCCTAACTTGAGCAACAAAGCAATCAAGGCTTTGTTACCATATGGATCTTCTTATCTTTGCAAACTTGGATTTTCAGCTCTGTCAGAAATTAAATTTAATATAAAGAGAACAACTGCAGATGGTGGATGATGAAATGTGTCTGCTTGACGACTATCGAGCCACGTTTTGAGTTCATTTGCATTCAAAACCAAGTACATCCATCACATTGATTAGCAATTCTATTCTATCTAATTTAGTTTCACCATTGTTACAATTACCCATACATAGCTTAAAGAACTTTAAACAAATAACTCTCAAATTTAATTTTTTTTGTTAGTTTTCCAGTCTTATAATTTCAATTATAATGTACCCTAAAAAACATTTGCCAGAGCTAAAAACGTTTGAGAGACACCAAATTTATTCACTATTTGATATACGGACCATCGACTACTATGCTAAAAATTAGGATAAAAATAAAAAGCAAAAGGGAGCTATATATATTATAACACAGGTATTAGACAAGACGTAGACAAATTTGATACAAAAGGGACTGGGGTAAGGGTAAAAGTTTAAATGACATCAAAGTAACCAGTGCACAATGTGGGAGAACAGGGATTTTTACAGCCTGCTGTGTGTTATGAGGGAAAATGGCTTCATAATGCCTGTGTGGCTAATTTCATCTAATCTAATCTAAACCTTAGGTTTGTATACCGCATCATCTCTACATTCGTAAAGCTCAACACGGTTAACAAGAGTTAAGGTAGAAAGGAACTCCAGTGGAGGGAAGAGGCAAAATGAAGAGAAAATTTAGAAGACTAGAATAACCAGAGAGGGAGGAGGATCTTAGAATATGTGTACCGTGAGAGAATACAGCCGCATCTTTGGTTTCTAACTAGCATACCTAGGAACTCTGGATTTCAGAGAGGGCCTCCAATAATTTTCATATATTTGCCAAGTGTCTGGGAAAACATTGTGAGCTGAAAGCGGCCCTTGGATGAAGCAAAATCTGGAGCCAGGACAAGGCCTGGGCTTCGCAGTGTTGGTAGTGTATGTGTTCTTGTGAATGCGATTAAGGGCTAGATTCGTGTCCCGACCAGTTTGCGAGCCTTCTCCGACCTCGACCCAATTCACTAAGCTTCTGCTCGATCCGATCCGCTCCGCACATGCAAATGAGGGCAAATGGCATGCATAAGCAGGAAGGCAGTGATTCACGAAACAGAAGAAGGAACACCGATTGGGCTGAGGACCAGTCGCTTACTGTCCTTTCCGACTCTCACGGGTTTAAAGTGTGTTCTGTTCCATACATTATTCCTTTCAGGAGCTGCAATGCCACCCCTCCCCCCTTTGTTTTGACCTCGCTCGTGCGGAGAGCAAGCGCCTGCGTGGATTGCATCTACAGCCAACCAGGATGGTCTGCGCATGCGCACCGTGGGGTGTGCATCCGATCAGATAATTTGGTGAATGGGTCACCTGGCAAGACTCGGCCATGAATGGAGAGGTTAGTGAATCTAGGCCCAAGTTCTTATTTTTTTGTGCGCTGCTTAGATATACTTTCATAGCAAAGGCGGAAGAGATGTCCAGTGACGTTCAAACAGTAGAAATCCCAGAGAGAACAGTGCTGTTGAGCAGAGTGTCCTGGAGACTAGCTCAGATGTTCGTTGCATTATATTTTACATTTATTCATCTATTTCTTGTGGTGTTTTTCTGGATCAGTCATGGAAAACAAGCCTCAAGCATTTTTGCAGTACAATAACAGTTTTTTCCACCAAGATCTATTTTTCTCCATATTTTTTTTGTTGGCATTAGTTTGGAATTTTTGTCTGAGCTTTTTCCTTTGCAATATTTGTGCTAAGTGCACACCTTCCCCCCCCCCCCCCCATCAACCTGCTCATCTTGTAACTCTGTTCCCAGAGTTCCAAAACGCAGCCAGCAGAAACCAGTCCTTTTCCCCCTCCACCCTTCCCGTTCCCTCCAAGGAGCATGCAGGGGAGGGGCTGGAGAAGTGAGCAAAGCTCTGCCAGTGCCAGTCTCCCTCCCTCCCCTCTGGTTAACAGCATCTGGGAAGGAAAAGAGAAAGACGCTGCAGAAAGTTGTTGGGTTTTTGTTGGTTTTTTTTGCCTGGGTGTGTCAAATCTTATCCTCGCTTTCCTGCTCCAAGCTGAGGGTAACAGGACAGGAGAGACTGAAGCAGACGCAGTCTATCCTTATAATCTCAAACCGCTCTGAATAGACTCCCCAGTCCGCCCAGTTCTGCCTCTAGCCCCCGCTCCCACAAAGCCTCTTCTCTTCTTCTGGACAAGCTCCAGCCGCATCTGGAGGGCCTGGAGCATGCGCAGATGTGTGTGACATTTATCCCCTAATTCTAGGAAGCTGCGGACAGCGTGCAAGTCAGTGCGCACAAGTTATAGAACGAGGTTAGTTGTGCACTGAGTTTCATAATGAGCTGATAATTGCTGCTAACATGGATGCAATTGGCAGCAATTAGCAGTTACGCCCTAACTGCCGCAGTTGCAAATCTATATTTTGTGCACTGAAATTCCAGAGCACCTGGGATGGGGATGGGTGAGTTGGGGTGTGCTGGGCAGTTACATGTGAGGGTTATAGAACTGTAGCATTTCTACGTCTATTTACGCACTGTTAGGCGTGATCATTCATGCTGACCAATGAACTGGTACAAGTCTTCAGGCCTAAGGTTAGACGCATAAATACGGTAGTATTTACAAAGTATAATACAGAGTTACGGTAGTATTCTATAAGGGCAGCTGCCATTATAGAATTTGAGCTTAGCACACATTATTCTAGTGGGTCTTGGACGATTCAGCACGGCCAACTCATCGTGCCCAGTTCAGCATGGCCATTTCACCATGACTGATTGAAGCCTGAAGTATTTTAAAGTTTGGAAGCCATTGTCAGGATGTGCTCTATAGGGGGGGCATGGCCCCCCTCCTCCCTGCGCAGCCCAATATTTTTTTCCTTTTCCTTAACCCACTGTTCAAGCCAATGTCATGATGTGCTTATCAGGGGGGGGCCTAGCCTCCCCTGTATCCCCCCCAGTAACTTTTTCCTTTTACCTACCCACAGTCTGATGGCTTCCTGTTCTTCTCCTTCCTCCTGTATTGTCCGGCCTATGCGGAACAGGAAGTTGTGCTGAGGTAAGACTTCCAGGGTAAGCAGGCAAGGTGTCAGGAGGCAGGAAGAGAAGAGGAAGAGATCAGATCACAGGTGGGTGAAGGGAAGGGAAACAGATACTGGGCTGATGAGGAACAGGGTGGATCTGGCCAAATGGGATAGATATGTGAGATCTATTCAAAGAGATAGGTAGGGGAGGGTCATTGGGGTGGGCAGACTAGATGGGCCGTGGCCCTTATCTGCCGTCTATTTCTATGTTTCTAAGCGAGAGCAAGATGGCCGAGCACAGTTGCATTTAAAACTGAGAAGCACATTTTGAAAAATCCTCCTTTTTTTAACTTTTACAAATGGGGGTGAGTCTGAGGAAGCAAGAACAAGGTAGGCACCGAAATGGCCGTGATGAATCAGAGCAAATTATAACTGAAATTATAATATTGCAAAACCATCAAAAAGTGAAATTTAAGAGTTATTTATTTCAAGGTTTTTAAGCTATGTATGGGTAATTGTAACATTGAAACTAAAGTAGATAGAATTGCTAATCAATGCGATGGATGTGCTTGTTTTTGAATGTAAATTAACTCAAAACACAGCTCGATAGTTGACAAACAAAAACACATTTCATCATCCACCATCTGTAGTCGTTCTCTTTTTTTCGAATCAATTTCTGGCAGAGCTAAAAATCCAAGTTTGTAAAGATAAGAAGATCCAAACGGTAACAAAACCGTGATTGCTTTGTTGCTCAAGTTACGGCAAAAATACTTGCCGTTAGTTTTCAAGGACCAATGCCGTCAAAGAATGACGCTTGTCTGGGTGATTGTTTCCTTATGCACACCAAAGCTCATAATATTGACAGACTCTTGCGTACGTGACGTACATGTCATCTATTCTAGTGTATACTTATGAAAGGAATTTTTAAAAATAATGTAAGCTTCTGGAATCTCTCATGCCACACCCAGAATCTCTTTGGGGCACACCATCGTGTCATAGCACACAGTTTGAGAGACCCTGGTGTAGATCAAGACTTTATATTCTCAGTCCTCTACAATCTGGCTTTCACCCCCAACACTCTACAGAGACTGCCCTCACCAAGGTCTGCAGTGACTTGTTCATGGCCAGACCTAAGGGCCTTTACTCTATCCTCATCCTTCTTGACCTGTCTGCTGCCTTTGATACTGTTAAATCACAGCTTACTCCTCGATATGCTGCCCTCGTTTGGATTCTGTCCTCTCCTGGTTTGCCTCCTACCTTTCCCAACGCACCTTTAGTGTATGTGTTGGTGAGTCCTCTTCTGCTGCTACCTCACTAGAAGTTGGTGTACCCCAGGGTTCTGTCTTAGGACATCTTCTCTTCTCTCTCTACACCTCTTCCTTGATCTCCTCCCATGGCTTCCAGTATCATCTATATGCTGATGACTCCCAGATCTACCTCTCAACAGCTGAAATTTCACCTAAAGTCCAAGAAAAAGTTTCTGCTTGTCTGGCTAACATTGCTGAAACTAAATATATCCAAGACTGAGCTGCTCCTCTTTCCTCCTAAACCTTCTGCTCCTCTTCCTCCTCCTCCTCCTTTCTCCATCTCTGTAAATAATACTGTCATTGTTCCAGTCTCCTCTGCTCGCAACCTTGCAGTGGTCTTCGATTCTGACCTCTCATTTTCTACGCATATCCAACAAGCTGCTAAGACCTATCGCTTCTATCTCTTCATTATCACCAAAATTCACCCCTTCCTCTCTGAGCACACTACCCGGACCCTTGTCCAAGCTCTCGTAGCTTCACACTTAGATTACTGCAATCTACTCCTAACTGGTATCCCTCAGTGTCGCCTCTCCCCCTTGCAATCTGTGCAAAACTCTGCTGAGTGATTCATCTTCTACCAACCTCACTATGCTCAAGTCACCCGTCTCCTTAAGTCACTTCACTGGCTCCCTGTCTGCCAACGCATACAGTTCAAGCTCCTGTTGCTGACCTACAAGTGTGTTCATTCTGCTGCCCCTCAATATCTCTCCTCTCTTCTCTCTCCTCTGAGAGAACTCCATTCCTCAGATAAAGCCACTCTTAGCTTTACCCTTCTCCTCCATTGTCAATTCCAGACTTCGTTCCTTTCATCTAGCTGCCCCTTATGCCTGGAATAAACTACCCGAGTTTATTCGTCAAGCCCCTTCCCTTGTTTAAAACCAGACTGAAAGTCCACCTTTTTGATATAGCCTTCAATCCTTAACCCTACTCCTCTGTCCTCCAACCCAGCCAGAAGATTAACAGTTCCCCTTAACTGTATCCATGACATCCTGTTTGTCTGCCTTGGCTGTTTAGATTGTAAGCTCTTTTGAGCAGGGACCTTCTTCTTTGTGACTGTGTACTGCGCTGCGTACATCTGGTAGTGCTACAGAAATTATTTAGTAGTATATGTGTTTTACTGACTATTGTAAGGCCTTTGATCATATTGACCATGTCAAACTGTGGAGATTCCTTAGGACAATGGGTATATCTAACATATGATTGGAGAATTTGTATAACGGGCAAGAAATTACAAGGCAGTTACTATTTGGGGGTTTGCCAAATATTTATTACCTGGATTAGCCACCGTGAAGACGGGCTACTGGGCTGCCCCAGTAAGGCTATTCTTATGTTCTTCTGACCTACCTCCTCAAATCCTTGTGGCTTTCCAAGCTGTCCTCTCTGATCTTGGCTGCTTCCTTGTCTTTCTCTGTTTCCTGTGCAAGCAGAGCACGCACTGGTGTCCTCCTGCCATCACTGCTCATGCTTTCCCTGTGTGCACGCCCATGAATTTCCAACTGCGAGTTGTGTTTCATAGCCTGTAGCTGTGCCAGTGGCACAATATCACCGTTCTGAGGCCGATGCCACACAGTCTGCTGACTGATGGCATTGTAGTAGTAGAAGCGATTGCTATGCGGATCGAACAGCTCCCACCACTGCTTCTCATCCGCCTTGCGCACCCTGACTTCAGACGGAGGCTCCCAGCCACACTCGCCTGTCAGAAGATTGACATACATATGCTCCCGCGAACGGGGCTCGATGATCTCCACCCAGTCTGACCTGGAAAAAAACAAAAGAGAGATTTTAAAAACAGAGGCTGAGACCATGTGTCCACTCACTTTGAAAAGATATTCAAAGCAAATTATGCAGAAGATGGAGAACACACAAGTTGCTTAGCCTTGGGTTTTTGGCACTTACAGGAATAAAATTTGGCTCAGACATTAATCTTAGTTTAATTTAATAAATACTGTAGTTCACTTTTACCTGTATTAAAAAAAAAACAAATTGGTTCTGGGGCAGAGAACTTGTCGAGATAATGCAGAATATCATTTCGTTTTAAATAAATAAACTTACATGTTTAGTCAGGCGAAAAAAGAACAAAGGAGAACCAGCTTGGTTATCCAAAGAGGTAAAAAGATGCAGTGAGGGAGAAGAGGAACTCGTTCAAAAAATGGAAACGAGAAAAAACGACGGAAGCCTGGAACGGTCACAAAATCAATCAAAAAAAGTGCCATAAAGTGGTAAGAGATGCCAAAAAAGTCTACGAGGAGAAGATAGTGCAGGAAGCCAAAAACTTCAAGCCCTTTTTTAGATATATAAAAGGAAAGAAACCAGCAAGAGAGGCAGTGGGCCCTCTCGACGATCTAGAAAGGAAAGGGTCAATTAAAGAGGACAAACAGGTTGCCGATAGGTTGAATTCATTCTTTGCCTCAGTTTTCACAAATGAGGACACTTCAACAATGCCAGCCACAGGGAGGATATTCACCGGGGAGATAGAGGAAAGCCTCACAACAGTACATGTGACGTTGGACATGATATACGTTCAGATTGACAAACTAAAAGGCGACAAATCCCCAGGACCGGATGGAATTCACCCGAGGGTATTAAAGGAACTTAAGGAGGAAATTGGTGAAATATTGCAATCCGTAGCTAACATGTCAATTAGAACGGGGCAAATACCAGAAGACTGGAGGATAGCGAACATCATCCCTATTTTCAAGAAAGGATCAAGAGGGGATCCAGGAAACTACCGACCTGTGAGCCTTACATCGGTTCCAGGGAAGATGATTGAAACACTAATTAAAGAAAGCATTGTATAACACTTGGAGGATCATAATCTATTAAGGGCTAGTCAGCATGGCTTCAGGAAAGGGAAGTCATGTTTGACAAATTTACTGCAATTCTTTGACATAGTGAACAAACAATTGGATAGTGGCGATCCAGTGGATATAATTTACCTGGACTTTCAGAAAGCATTTGACAAGGCTCATGAAGAAACTAATATGCCATGGAATAGGGGGAGAAGTGCACAGATGGATCGGAAAATGGCTAGAAAACAGAAGGCAGAGGGTTTGCATAAATGGGAAATACTCGGACTGGGAGAAAGTGACTAGCGGTGTGCCCCAGGGCTCGGTTCTTGGACCTATATTGTTCAATATTTTTATAAACGACCTGGAGGAGGAAACATCATCCAATATAATTAAGTTTGCTGATGATACAAAACTATGTCGGGCGGTTGGCACTCAAAGGGACTGCGAGGACCTCCAAAAGGATCTGTACCAGCTGGAAACTTGGGCAAACAAGTGGCAGATGAACTTTAACATAAACAAATGCAAGGTGATGCACCTAGGAAAGAAAAATGAAGAACATGAGTATATGATGATGGGGGTGAAGTTAGCAAAATGCAAACAAGAAAGGGATTTGGGGGTACTGATTGACAGTACCCTTAAACCATCGGTACAATGTGCGGCGGCGGCAAAGAAAGCAAACAGGATGTTGGGCATAATTAAGAAGGGGATTACGAGTAGATCGGAAGAGGTCATAATACCGCTTTACAGAACAATGGTCAGACCGCATTTAGAATACTGTGTTCAACACTGGTCTCCATACCTTAAGAAAGATATAACTCTGCTGGAGAGAGTGCAGAGGCGAGCCACGAAACTCGTCAAAGGGATGGAGCATTTGGATTACAAAGATCGACTCAGGAAACTGGGACTGTTTACCCTCGAGAAGAGAAGACTGAGGGGGGATATGATAGAGACTTTTAAAATATTAAAAGGATTTGATAAAATGGACCAAGAAACAGCATTACTAACATTTTCAAATGTGACACGGACTAGAGGTCATAGCCTGAAACTGAGTGGCAGTAGGTTCAGGACAAATGTCGGGAAGTTCTGTTTCGCGCAGCGCGTGGTGGGTGCTTAGAATGCACTCCCCGGGGAGGTTGTGGAGGAGACTACTGTACTGGGATTCAAGCGCAAGTTGGATACACACCTTCTTGCGCATCATATTGAGGGATACGGTAATTCTGGGTCTCCAAAAAGGAGTACTTAAATGGGCCGCCACAGGTGCGGATCGCTGGACTAGATGGACCTCGGTCTGATCCGGCGAAGGCGTTTCTTATGTTCTTATTAAACTGGTAAAACAGAATAACACAGGAACAATTTTCCCCTGTCCCTGCAGGAACTCATTTTCTCATTCCCACCCCATTCCTGCAAGCCTAACACTTTAAAATCATAAGTGTTCGAGGTTTGTGCGGTGAAAGCAGAACTTACAGGAATGGGGCAGGGACAGCAACAAAACTAGCGGAGATGGGACGGGGACATTGAGCTCCTGTGGGGACAGGGGGAAATTTGTCCCCGTATTATTCTCTACAGTGCACCACTCTAGAAATCAAAATGCAGTAAAAGTGAGCCAAGAATAGGACAATCAGGCCACTGTGACATCATAGATGAGGTTGGCTCTTATTGGTGGCATGAGGCATTATTACATCACATTATATTAGTGATTTCTATTCTGCCTGTGCCTTGCGGTTCTAGGCGGATTACAAATTAGAAGAGATCTGGACATTACCGAGAGAATTACATAACAATGATTAACTAGAGAATTACATAACAGTGATTCATGTACTTTACACCATGGATTCAATTATAAGATATCTGGATTTTTCCAAAAGAATTACATAGCAGAGAATCAAGTGATAACAGGATACAGTGGAGAATATCAGTAGATACGGGTTACAGAAGAGAAATTACCTAACAATGACGTAAGAAGTTTGTTGGATAGTGAGGTAGATGCTTATTTAGGAATCAGAATATTTTTGGAAGGTAAGGTTCTAGGAGTTGACTAATGTGTTAATCATGAGAGGGAGAGCTTGTGCGAAGGGGGAGGAGATTAGTTAGTAGGGACGTGTTTTTTGAATAGAAATGTTTTGATTTCTTTCCGAAACACTTTGATGTCTGTTGTGTTGATCATTAGTTTGGTGATGGTGGGGTCAATTTTCGCTGCCTGTGTCGCTAGAAGGCTATCGTAAAGTTTCTTACGTCGGGTACCATTATGAGGGGGGAAGGTGAATAGGTTTCGAGTTCTCCTTGATCTGGATTAGTGGTAGCGGTATAGGCGGTTGTTTAGGTAACAGGGGCAGTACCATGGGTTACTTTAAATAGTAGACAATAGAACTTGAATTGAGTTCTTGCTTTTACCTGAAATCGGAGGTAGTGACGTGAAGTCAGATGGATTGGAATGTGAGTGTAGGCCTCTTTGAGGTCTAGGGAACATAGCCAGTCGTGTTGAGAGAGAAGCGGGTAAAGCGTGGCAAGGGAGAGCATTCTGAACTTTTCCTTGACCAGACACTTGTTGAGGTTCCGGAGATCGAGGATGGGACAGAGGTCTCCTGTCTTCTTGGGAACCAGGAAGTAGCGGGAGTAGAATCCCCGACCCCTTTGGTCTGGGGGTACCTCTTCGATGGCATTGAGAAGAAGGAGGGATTGGACCTCCCTCAGGAGGAGGAGGGATTGAGAGGAGTGAGAAACAGACTCTATGGGAGGATTGTCCGGTGGAAGAGTCTGGAAATTGAGAGAGTAGCCATGGCGAATGATGTTGAGGACCCACAGGTCTGATGTGATGGCCTCCCAACGGTTGAGGAAGAGTTGAAGACGTCCTCCTATCGGCTGAGGAAGAGGCAAGGATGGTGGGAGACTGGCTATGCCCTGGAGAAAAGAGTCAAAAGGGCTGAGATGGTTTTGACTGCGGGAGAGGCTTGGTCGGTGGGTGAGACTGTGAACGTGCCTGAGTCTGGTGCTGCTGACGAGGCCGGCGAGACTGTTGTTGTTGAGGCAGGTTGAGAGGTCTGGCCGAGAACCTGCGTTGATAGGAAGACTACTGTTTGTAGGGGCGAGCAGGAGGAGTTTTCTTCTTAGGTTTGATCAGGGTATCCCACCTGGTCTCGTGTGCCGAGAGTTTCTGGGTAGTTGAGTCCAGGGACTCCCCAAAGAGTTCATCACCAAGGCAAGGTGCGTTGGCTAGGTGGTCTTGGTGATTAATATCGAGGTCAGAAACTCTCAGCCAGGCCAAGCGCCTCATGGCAACAGCCATGGCAGATGCTCGAGAGGTCAGCTCAAAAGAGTCATAAATGGAGCGCACCATAAATTTCCTGAGTTGGAGCAAACTGGAAAGTTGTTGTTGAAAAACCGGGACCTTGCGTTCAGGGATGTACTTTTGGAAGGAGGAGAGTTGTTGCACCAAATGCTTCATATAGAAGGAGAAGTGGAAGGTGTAATTATTAGCTCTGTTGGCAAGCATGAAATTCTGATAAAGGTGCTTGCCAAATTTATCCATCGTTCTGCCCTCTCTGCCAGGAGGAGTAGAGGCATAAACACTGGAGCCCTGGGTTTTCTTTAAAGTGGACTCCACTAGAAGGGATTCATGGGGTAGTTGAGGTTTGTCGAACCCCGGGATAGGAATGACCCTATATAAACTATCCAGTTTTCGAGGTGCACCCGGTACCGTGAGAGGGTTTTCCCAATTTTTGTAAAAAGTTTCCCGTAAGATGTCGTGGACGGGTAACTTTAAAAATTCTTTGGGGGGTTGTTCGAAGTCCAGGGCGTCAAGGAAAGCCTGGGACTTCTTAGAGTCGGACTCCAAAGGGATAGACAGAGCTGCCGACATTTCTCGTAGAAATTTTGTGAATGAGGACTGTTCAGGTTTGGAACTGGTATCGACCATCGATGGTTCCTCGTCCGTTGATGAAGCCTCATCATCGGTACCGGGTGGGGATTCTTCCCATAAGTCCGGGTCCCTGACGTCGGTATGCGCGGGACGGGACGGTGGTGCGGATGGCTCAGTATGGCGAGTCTTAGAGAGGGATTTGCCAGAGCGCATCGAGACGGTACCGGGGGAGGAAGATCGGTGCCGGTCCTGGTCTCGGGGGGACTGGTGTCGGTCTCGATGTCGGGGAGGGTCGGCATCAGAGCGTGGTTGCACCGGAGGATGAAATGGTTCAGCCGCGAGTACCGGCATGGAGGTGTTCAACGGTACCGATGGTGTCGACACCGGTGGTGCGGTGCGAGGCTTGGGCCGGTCCGACACCGAAAGGAGTGGGGCCAACAGTGTGGGCAACAAGTGCTGGAGTTGTTGTTGTAGTTGCTCCTGCAGTTGGGTTTGGAGTATGGCCGCAATGCGGTCGTCCAGAGGGGGCACCGGTACCGCTTTTTTCTTTTTCGGTACCATAGGTGCCGCTCCATGCCCCAGCGATGAGGAGGCCGATGACGAGGCACTCACCGAAATCGGGGCGGAGCGTTTGCGGGGTCGGTGTGATGCCGGGAGGACCGGCGTCGCCGGTGTGGCAGGAGGGCGCTCAAGGGAAGTGGAAGGCTTCTTAGCTGGCTTACCTGGTGCCAGCGACCCCGAGGAAGGATCAGGCGTCGTCGAAGTAGTCGGTGCCGACTTTTGCGATGCCGTTGACGGCGCGGCTGATTCCATGGCAGATCCGGTGCCGAAAAGAATATTTTGTTGGATCTGTCTATTTTTTAATGTACGTTTTTTAAGAGTAGCACAGCGGGTGCAGGTGTCAGCCCGATGCTCTGGACCCAGGCACTGTAGGCACCAATTGTGCGGGTCAGTGAGAGATATCGGGCGTGCACACCGCTGGCACTTCTTAAAGCCCGGCTGAGGGGGCATGAAGGGAAACACGGCCTCCGCAAAATCAAAACCGGAGGCCTGTATGGTGAAAACAGGCCCCGCCGGGGCCGGTTCGAAAAATAAAGAGAAAACAAAGTTTTTTGGTTTTTTTTTTGGAATTTAAAACGAAAAAGAAACCTGAAGGTAAAAGAAGAAAAAGGAAGACAAAAACGCGAGCGGGAAGGCAAAATCCGATATTTCAACGGCCGTTGAAAAATACATGCGTCTTCTTCGCTCCGTGGAAATGAAGAAACTGGGGACCACGCTCTCCTCCGTCGAGTGGGAAGGCACCCGCGCATGCGCGGTGCGACCAACTAGAACTTTCTAGTTAAAAGTGTCCGTACCGGGGCTCCGTCGGTGACGTCACCCATGCGTTAAGAATATGCTGCCTGCTTGTCCTGGGATAAACTTCGTTATTCACATTGTCTAAAGTGACTCGAACAAGAGGTCATGGACTAAAGCTGAGGGGCGGCAGACTCAGGACTAATGTCAGGAAGTTCTGCTTCACACAGCGAGTGGTGGACGCTTGGAATGCTCTCCCGGAGGAGGTTGCGATAGAGACCACCATTCTGGGATTTGAGGGCAAGTTGGATGCACACCTTCTTGCAAATCACATTGAGGGATACGGGTGAACAAGGTGTCCATTAGGGAACACCTAGTTTAGCCTCTGCTTGTGCAAGTCGCCGGACAAGATGGACCTAGGGTCTGATCCGGTGAAGGCATTTCTTATGTTCTTATGTAATAAAATATACTTGATTCAAAAGCCACATTTACAAAAATAGGAGACAGTATATAGACCATGGATTTGATATGCCTTTTTTGTGGGTACAACCAAAGCTATTGATATACATTCTGTGGTAAGTAAATTAATGGCAACATTTTTAAAATTAAGTTTCTGGAATCCAGTGGATTACAGGGCCAGAGGCAACATGGATTCACCAAAGGTAGGTCTTGTCAGACAAATCTGACCAATTTCTTTGACTGAGAGCAAGATTCTCAAAAGTTTACTGCCGTCGCTAAACTATTTACCTGCCGTTTAGCGGCGGATTATCAAAACGGATTATCTCTGTCTTTAGTGAGGTTTCTGGCAGTGTCCGACACTCACATGCAAATGAGTTCCTCAACATTGAAATGAGCCCTCCAGTGGATTCTTAAAAAATGCCGAGCCATTTTTAAAAAGCGGCGTCGGCTTTTGGTGACTATAAAAAAACGACTGGTCCAGGGATGCCGGTCAGTGTCAGAAACTGCTAGAAAACCCATCTGCACTAAAAAGTCCTGTCCGACCTGATCCAAATGCACTCTCCCCGCAACAGGAGAGATGCCAGGAATGCATCCGGGGAGGGGCTTCTGAGGCTCTGATTGGCCCAGGGTATTTAAGACCCCTTCTATGGTTGGATACGTGTGTTAGATAAATTCAGATTAGATTAGAAATAAATCCTTTGAGAATTTAGGAATCAAGGAAACTCTTATATCTTGGCATCCCAAGTCCTCTAAATTTTCTTCACAATTCTACCTCTAACCCTCTGTTGTAGTTCCTTCCTATTTCTCCTACTGTAAACCATGTCGAGCTCTACGAACGTGGAGATGATGCGGTATACAAACCTAAGGATTAGATTAGATTAGATTAGATTAAGTAATACTTTGGATTCCCCAATATGAACAAATCTCTACTCGTGTTCCACCTCGTGACATTTTTAATTATAACATTTGCCTTGGATATGGGCTGGGATCTTATTTCTGCAAAATGCATTATCTATTATGAACAGCAATAAGGAGGAAGTCTACAACAGGGCTCTACTTTCCTTTAAGGAGAACTAATATTAAAAGGAACATACAGGAATATAATTCAGGTGTAAACTGATCAACTTCCAGAGATAAACCAAACTCACAGCCTCGATAGTCCGGCCCACGCTCCACTCAGAATAACACTTAGGCGGATCAGCTAGTGGAAATTAAACTGGTTGCTTCGAGTAGATCTACACTAATTTTTTAATTTTTAAAAACGTTTTTATTTTTCCATAAGCAAATACAAAACCAGTGTTGTAACAGCCAATGTAAAGTCATCTACGTGGTTTCTTCATGGAGACTTAAAGGTTTTATCCCTTCTTTGTTCTCTTTTCTATGCCAAATTATAGCTCTTCCCTGCATTTCCCTCTTATTGAATGTACGTCTGTGATTCCCCAAAAATTGTTTGTCTCCTCTATTTTAATTTTTATTGTTCATCGCATTGTAATCTATGAAAAAAGCGATTATATCAAATACGAATTAAACTTGAAACTTGTTTGAATTAAGATCAAAAACAGAAAAACAACCCCCCCTCCCCAATAGGGAAGTATATTTATTTGGAACATCACAGGAACTATCAGTGACATATCCCAAGTCGTTGGCAAAGAAACATTTTCACGGTACTCCTGTTATTAGGCTTCAGTTTTCTGATTTCGAGGTTACCTCATTGACTGTAGCTACGTTTCTATTTGGTCATTTTACTATAGTTCTTGCTGTACCTCACCTTGGATGAATCTCTTCCTAAATAGAAATGAGCAGAAAACCACAAACTTTTGGGCACATTTATAACATTTGCTCCTGTGACAGAATGAAAACATGAACAACCCAGGAAAGGACACGAAACCAATTTTTCTGGCTGCACGCCCTCTACGCACTAACACTTGGCCTGCTGCGTTCTTTAACCCCCCAGGTATTAACTTGTAGTAAGCAGTTTTCACGTGAACTAACATGCAGAAACTGTAGATGCAGAGCCAGGCTAAGACTCATGGAAGTTCACAGCAGTTTACAACAAAATAAATGATCTAATATAACATTATGAACAGGTTATCTTAAGGTTATAGCTTTTGAAATACAAATTCTTCAGTTAGGTGAATACGAGAAAATTCTGAGGGCCACCAGAAGATTTCAAGCTTACACTTTTAAGCCTGTACTTTGAAAATTGTTTTCCTCATGTTCTCTTCTGTGTTTTAGAAAAACTTTGGCTGCCACAGTTCTCTGAAGACAACCGTTTCATGATTTCTCTAGCTCTGTTGGTTGGTGTCCCTCAGGGCTCTGGAACATATCATAACAAATTTATTTGTATATTGCAACACCTTGCAAATCCATGCATAATGTAACAATTATTACAAACATTTAACAAATAAACACTTTTTCAAAGATTTCCTCAAATGTAAATAGGAAGAGGAATCAAGAATTAGACGTTTTAAGTTCTTTATCCCCAATTGCCGCTTGATATGACAAAAGCCTCTGAAAATATCATTTGTGTGTCCAGCCCTTGACAGATGGAAATGTATGCGCAGAGCGACTTGAATTAGCGAATGTAAAACGGTCAACAAGATCATTAGCACCGAGACCATCCAGTACTGTCCTGCGACCACTTCTTTCTTCCATCTCTATTTCTTCCCTCCCATGGCCTTCAGTATCACCTCTATGCCGATGACTTGCAAATCTCTCTCGCTATACCTGAAATCTCAACAGACATTCAGCCCTGGGTTTGAACCTGCTCGTCTGCCATCGCTACCATCTAAAATTAAACATGGCCGAGACTCCTTCCTCCGTTCTCTATTTCTGTGAACACCCCCCTCATCCTCTCTATCTTGTCAGATCACAAACTTGGGGTAATCTTTGACTCATCTCTCTCCTTCTCTTCACAAATCCAACAAACTGCCAAAACTTGTCTTTTCTTTCTCAACAATATTACTAAAAATCAGACCCTTCCTTTCTGAGCGCACTGTCAAGACTCTCATCACCTCAAACCTAGACTACTGCAACCTGCTTCTTACTGGCCTTTCACTAAACCATCTCTCCCTCCTTCAATCTGTTCAGAACTCTGCTGCATGCCTCAGTCTGCCAAGGACGCTATGCTCACATTACCCTTCTCCTTAAGTCACTTCATTGGCTCCCTATCCGTTTCCGCATACAGTTCAAACTCCTCAGTATCTCCCCACAATCCCTCCCCCCAGGGCACTCTGTTGTGGGATAAGTCTCTCTTATCTGTACCCTTCTCCTCTACAGCCAACTCCAGATTCCTTTCCTTCTCACTTGCAGCACCATATGCCTGGAACAAACTGCCTGATTTGATATGTCAGGCTCCGTCTCCAGGAGTCTTCAAATCCAGAATCAAAGCCCACTTATTTGAAGTTGCTTCAGTTCCAAACTCCAAGCACCAATATCTGTCTTATTCCCCCATCTGATCACTGTGTATTGATGTACCTTCTTGTCCAGTTTGTCTGCCTCGATTGTAAGCTCTTTGGAGCAGGGACTGTCTCTTCTGTGTTTTGATGTACAGCGCTGCATATGTCTAGTAGCGCTATGAAAATGATTATTAGTAGTGGTAGTCTGTCATCCCACTGCAGTACTTCTAATTATGAATCCTGACCTTTGACCTGTCATACGGTCATATGTACTCCTTCCCTCCACCGACTTTCGTCCACATCCAACCTACAACCACCCTTTTTCAGACATTTAATGCACTATCTGAGCTGGCAAGATTGAACTTCTTAACGCCTTTTCAGGACTTGAGGAAATGTCGGTGAACAATTTGAGGGCCACAACAGAAGTCTTCGGGGGTTGCCCACAGCCCTGGGGCCATTGGCCTAAGATCTGTCTGTCTTCCTTTCTTGCGGTGCTACGTCAGCTATAGAACCACTTCTCCCTGAGCGTTGCCCTGATGCACCATGCTGTGTAACCGCAGGGTTTTGGGCTTTGTGATCACCGTCTCCCCTCGGCATGTGCTGTGTTATTCCTGTGATAAATAGGAAAAGCTAAATCCAAGTGTTTCCTAAATAGATCCACCCAGTAGCCTTTGATACTAAGAAAAGCATCTCCTGTCTCTTTCCTTTCCTGATTTCACACAGCTTCTCTACATTGTGTAAATCAGCGTTTACAAAATGTTCTCTGGCTGCAAGTCCATTAGTAAGGACACAGAAAGTGTGCATCCCCTGGACACATGGGCTGACATCTCTATGGAGAGCCTTCCTGAGTCATGACCCCATTTGAGGTCGTGCCCCATAGTTTAGGAAGCCCTCATGTAAATAAAAGTCCCCCCCCCCTCCTCTGGATACTTCAATTCTGATTTGTATCCCGCCCTTTCTAAAATCTGCCTTCACATCAACACAATCACCCATTACAAATCAAGCAAAACAATGAAATTAGTTTTTAAATTGCAAAACTTCAAAAATTTTAAAAAAAACCCAACAACAGAGTTACACTAAGTTTCCTCATCCTGGTGCATTCTGAGACCAGCTGCACCTCCTTCTTGCAATTTTGGTATATTTTTTTTTATTAATTATTGTTAACCATGTCGAGCTTCCTTCGGTTGATGACAAAGCTAAGTTTTAATTTAGTTTACTTTTAATGGGTTGAGATGTACGTTCAAAACCAGGACAGACCACATAGTTTCAAACAGTGCTGTCCTACTATGACTGGTATATCACTGAATGCCTTTACTAAATATTTTTGTATATTTCTTTTTATAATTTTTAGTTAGATTTTCAATTCAATTTCTCCATTCAATCCTGTTGGACCAAATATGTGTATACAATAAAATATTTAGTAAAGGCATTCAAGAATATATTAGATATTTTTAAACAACGAGTGACTTATTCTTACTACTATGACTGGGACATACCTGGAATAATTTCTGATAGTTCACCCACCAGAGAAGTCAGACTTGTTTCTGCTTCTGTGGACAGGGACCACATTTGCCCTTCTCCAGCCCTCTTGACTTCCCCATGTTCCTTCAGTGCCCTCAGACGGATCACATCGAACTCCGTCACTTGACTACCTTTAGTTTAGCTAGCTCCTCACAAACAAGGTCTTCAGTCAAGGTGAAGGTCTTACCTGTACGGAGTGCCAGATGCAACTCTTGCTGCCTTTCTGGTCAGACTGGACGGATCATATGGGTCTATATCTGTTATCATTACTATAATACAATGTGACTATCAAAATAAAGCCAACGCATTTCAATTTGCATTCTTTATAGCTATCAATGAGGACACCATATCTCAATAAAGATTCTCAGACTGTGATGAAGTGCCCATAAGGATATCTCTGGAATCCCAGACCACTCCTTCCATGAAATTCCCCAGCAAGGGCAAAACACCGAGCTCTAGAATTCACGAAATGAAGAAAGAATGGTCTTCTGTCTCTTTAAATTTGAAGACTGCAAGTCATTTCAAGGCCAGATACAAAGATTTCACTTTACAAAGGCCCTACACCCATGAAAAAATGTAAGAATCCTTTGGGAAGAATAAGAGCCAGCAAATGCCTTCGGAAACTGAGCTTTATTAAACAAAGGTCCGTCTGTCTGATGCTCAGCAGTTCCTCGTCAGTATTTTTCACAGCTGCAGCTGTCACTGTCTGTTTCATTTGAAGCATCTACAGTGACAATCATCTCCAGAAATGTAGAGAACCTACACTACTGTTATCTGCCCGTGACTTTTAACTGGAAAAGGGCTAACTGATATAATGATGCCATAGTGACAAGAAATTGAGAAACCAGACAAGGCAATAGGACATTTCCGAGAACAGGCCACCGAAGACCATGCAGGGATCAGCTGAGAGCTCTGGAAGAGAAAGACCAAGGTCCAGCTCACATTTCACTTTTTCATTCCCCAGATAGCTAAAAACATTCTCGGCAATTTACAGTCTAAAATCAGTGGTTCCCAATAATAATAATAATAATAACAGTTTATATACCACAGTACCGTTAAGTTCTATGCGGTTTACAAAAGATTAATGAAGTACAAGTTCCCAACCCTGTCCCGGAGGACCACCAGGCCAGTCAGGGTTTTCAGGATAGCCCAAATGAATATGAATGGAGGACATTTGCATGCCTGGCACCTCCATTATATGCAGATTTCTCTCATGCATATTCATTAGGGCTATCCTGAAAACCTGACTGGCCTGGTGGTCCTCCAGGACAGGGTTGGGAGCCCCTGGTCTAAATAAGAACATAAGGATTGCCGCTGTTGGGTCAGACCAGTGGTCAATCGTGCCCAGCAGTCTGCTCCCGCGGCGGCCCTTTGGTTTCAAAGACCAGTGCTCTAAATGAGTCCAGCCTCACCTGCGTACGTTCCAGTTTAGCAGGAACTTGTCCAACTTTGTCTTGAATCCCTGGAGGGTGTTTTCCTCTATAACAGACTCTGGAAGAGCGTTCCAGTTTTCTACCACTCTCTGAGTAAAGGAGAATTCCCTTACGTTTGTACGAAATCTATCCCCTTTTAACTTTAGAGAGTGCCCAGTACAGCGGCTTGATAACCTTCTCCGATCTGTTCGTGATCCCCTTCTTAATCATTCTTAGCATTCGGTTCGAAACAGATAAAACATAATGGTTACTGTGGATGGGCAGACTAGATGGGCCATTTGGCCTTTATCTGCCATCATGTTTCTATGTTACAACACAATCGTCAATTATAAGATAAGAGGGAGATAGTTTGGAAACCTATCACCCAAGAGGTAGGATAGGGGTAAAAAAAATTCTTGAGTTCACTCGTCCATCACTCCTCTAGGAATCAGCCCATTAGGATGCAGGGGACGTTGGAGAAGTATCATGTACGTGCTTTGGACCACTTGGAGTCTTGGACCTTATTTTCAGAACTATCTGAGGATTATGTGGTAACATCCCTAAGATTGGACCCAGAACCACAACAAGGCCCCCCCCCCAAAACTCACCAGCCACAGGGCATGAGTGATAGCAAACAGCATCACCTCAAAGACAAGACACCATCTCAGAAGATTTATCCTTGTAAACCGTTTTGATTTTACTTTTTTGATAAAAATTTCAGTATATCAAATAAAATAGCTGTAACCTTAAGAACCGCCATACTGGGACAGACCGAAGGTCCATCAAGCCCGGTATCCTGTTTCCAACATGGTTAATCCAGGTCACAAATACCTGGCAAGATCCCAAAAGAGTAAAGCAGATTTTATGGTGCAGTGGTTAAAGCTACAGCCTCAGCACCCTGGAGTTGTGGGTTCAAACCCCCACTGCTCCTTGTGACCTTGGGCAAGTCATTCAATCCCCCCCATTGCCTTAGGTACATTAGATAGATTGTGAGCCCACTGGGACAGACAGGGAAAAATGCTTGAGTAGCTGAATAAATTCATATAAACCATTCTGAGCTCCCTTGGCAGAACGGTATAGAAAATGGAATACATACATAAAATAAACAGTTGATCTTCCCAAGTCCATCTTAATAACGGCTTATAGACCAGAAAGCATTGCCTCCTGTGATAGGCTTGTGGTTTAGCATGGCGTTGTATAGGTTAAGCTGTGTGACTGCACTTACTGCTGGCTACTGTTGGCGGGTTAATTGCCAGGAGGAAGCATACATTGGAAGCCATCTGAAGCCACCAGTTCATTTTCAATAGGCTTAAAGGATCCATATTAGAAATTACAGGATAAAGCAATCTTTTTGTGTGTGTGATTGCATCACTAATTACCTGTATTTGTTGGTTGCCCCCCCTTTTTCCATCTAATATGCTCTTATCTAATTTCCTCTCTTAAACTCTATTGTATCCTACTGCAGCACACACTGTATGTATCCCGTATTTAGCCCTTCCCCCTCCTAAACCGTTTATGTAAACGAGTATGTCCCCACGATTGCCTTGTTATGTTCTTCTTTTTTCGAATCGCACTGTATGTAATTCATCTATCTGTTGTGAACCGCCTTGAACTCCCTGGGTATGGCGGTATACAAAATAAAATATTATTATTATTATTATTATTATTATTATTGCTTTCATCTTCTTCAAATTATCTGTATGTCTTATCAGTAGTTAAAGAGGGATTTTTTGCCATCATCCGCGCATCTGTCCAAATACCTTGGAGTATCACTATCTTCCTCACAGAGGGAAGCCACTGAACACCTTGCAGGTGGGGGAAGGGAAAATGCTCAATGCCTCACAAGTGGGCTGATGCTCAGTGATTAGCTCAGTGGTTCCAGTGTGGGTGCTGGAACCATTTAAATGCAGTCGTTTCCGTACCCCATTGCAATGAATTAAATAAAAGCGGTTAGGTTTTTCGCACAGGAAAAAAATAACACCCGGTCCAGGGGCAGCGTTAGAAGGGTTGGTTGAATTCCCACTGCAGCTCCTTGAGACCTTGGGCAAGTCACTTCACCCTCCATTGCTTAGACTGTGAACAGACTTAGAGCCTGAGAGAGTACAGTGCGACGTATGTCTTGTAGCAAAGCCTCAGCTAAAATGAGCCTTTTTCAGCTGGTGTAAAATCAAAGAGGGAATTTCCTTTGTAAAACAGAAAATACATAGGTAGAATTGAAGGCATTGCCTAAACCAACCCCTTGTAAATGCGGTTTTCTGAAGTACCAGATACACATGTACATAAGTCTAGCCAGTGATCCATCTATCCTGTTTCCACAGCGGCAAATCTCAAATAATGGCAACATTCCAGAATCTCAAAGAACAACAGGATTCTACAATCCCCAAAGAGTAGCAAGATTCCATCCCAGGGCAAGCAGTGACTTCCTCCATGTCTGTCCAAACCTTTTTTAAGCCCAGATACGCTCACTGGTATTACCACAACCTCAGGCAACGCGTTCCAGAGCTTAACTAGTCTCCGAGTGAAAAAATATTTCCTCCTATTGCAGGGGTGTCCAATGTCGGTCCTCGAGGGCCGCAATCCAGTCGGGTTTTCAGGATTTCCCCAATGAATATGTATGAGATCTATTAGCATACAATGAAAGCAGTGCATGCAAATAGATCTCATGCATATTCATTGGGGAAATCCTGAAAACCCGACTGGATTGCGGCCCTCGAGGACCGACATTGGACACCCCTGTCCTATTGCTTTTAAAAGTATTTCCCTGTAACTTCATCGAGTGTCCCCTAGTCTTTGTAATTTTTGACAGAGTGAAGAGAAGGCTGCGAGGGGATATGATAGAAACTTTCAAAATACTAAAAGGATTCGACAAAATAGAGCAAAAAACATCATTATTCACATTGTCAAATGTGACTTAGACAAGGGGTCATGGACTGAAACTGAGGGGCACCAGGCCCAGGACAAATATCAGAAAGTTCTGTTTCTCTCAGCGAGTGGTGGACGCTTGGAATGCTCTCCCGGAGGAGGTTGTGTCGGAGACCACCATTCCAGGATTCAAGGGCAAGTTGAATGCACACCTCTTTGCAAAACATATTGAGGGGTACGGGTAAACAGGGTCTTTAGTGGGGAATACCGGGATTGGCCTCCGCTTGTGCGGGTCGCCGGACAGGATGTACCTAGGGTCTGATCCGGTGAATGGCATTTCTTATGTTCTTATGAAAAATCGATCCACTTGTCCCCGTTCTACTCCACTCAGGATTTTGTAAACTTCAATCCTATCTCCCCTCAGCCATCTCTTCCAAGCTGAAGAGCCCTAACCTCTTTAGTCTTTCCTCATACAACAGGAGTTCCATCCCTTTTACCATCTTGGTCGTTCTTCTTTGAATCTTTTCTAGCGCCACTATATCTTTCTTGAGATAAGGAGACCAGAATTGAACGCAATACTCCAGATGAGGTCGTACCATGGAGCGATACAGGGGCATTATAACATTCTTAGTCTTGTTAACCATCCCTTTTTTTTTTTTTTTTAAATAATTCCTAGCATTCAGTTTGCTTTTTTGACCGACCGCTGCCATATACTGGGAGATACACATATGTCAATGCCACTTTTTATAGGTAAATACATTTCTAACATAAAGGCAATTGTTCCACTGCTTTCACTGGCTTGTTCTAATCTAATCTAAATATTGGATTTATATACCGTGTCATCTCCCCAAAAGGAGCTTGACTCGGTTCACATAAAAATCGATAATCAAAGTGAAAGTAGTTAGATTAGAGAAAATAACTTATTAATGAAGACCCCCATCCGACATCTTAGAGAAAAGATAGAAAATTGTTCTAAGGAAAATTAGTTAAGAACTGTTGAAATAACAGCGTTTTCACAGATTTACGGAAAATCTGAAAAGAGAAAAGAGTTCTAACCCAAGAGGGAATCCTATTCCAAATTGTTGTAAAAATATATGAGAAAGATCGAGTAATATTATTCCTATTAAAGATGGAAAGGAGAGTTTCTTGAATCAGAAGATCTCTGATTATTCAAAGATAGAGGAAGCAAAGACGTAAATAGCCCAGGTATGATTTTAAAAACCATTTAAACTGTACTCTAAGATAGACAGGGAGCCAGTGAAGATTTCTCAAAAGAGGAGACACATGATCAATTTTTCTCTTATCAAATATTAGCTTTGCTACTGTATTTAGATTCCCCTTACTTCTCCCTCCGTATTTGCGGTTTCAGCACTTGTGGTTTCACTTATTTGTGATTTTTCGCATGCTGACTCTGCTCCAAAAAATTACATCATGAGCAATCGCTGGGGATCGCTGCTTGCCTGCCATAAGCCCTAAAAACCGCAATTAACTGTTGAAAAGTTATTCGCGGTTTCAATAGTAAAAACACTGACTTTTACAAAAAACTGCAAACAACATATAAAAAGTTATTTGTGGGGGGAGGGGTGGATTTGGAGGTGGGGTGGGTTGTTTATGGTGAATTTCTGAGCTGATCTTGTTGAGTTTTGCACCTTTGCTTTTGGCTGTTCTGTAGTGCTCAATAAAATATATTCAACAATAAAAAGTTATTCGCGGTTTTTCCATATTCGTGGCTACATTCCGCCCACATCCACCGCAAATACAGAGGGAGAAGTGTAGATCGAATTACAGTCATCTAATTGTGTTAGGATAATAGCTTGCACCAATACCACAAAATGTTGCTAGTGAAATAGTCTAACTTTCCTTAACATTCGTAAGCTGAAAAAACATTTCTTTGAAAGGTGATTAACCCGACATTGAAATGAAAAAGAAGAGCAATATTATAGACTGTAAAGCTGCATCTTTTTCTAGGTTTTTGTTTAATGCTGTTATTTAATAAGTTGTACACTACCTTGGGTAAGTTTCTGCAAAAAAGCATGTAATAATAATCATTCCATATAGCGTAATATAATATGTACTACATACATATACAAACATAGCACTGCATAAACTGGCAGCGATGTGTGTATACATAATACATACACACGGAATAATATACCTCAGATAACGCTGTGTAAATTAGAAGTAGTGTGTAAAACAAACATTCATTACTGGATCATTCATCCTTAAGACTGCTTCTACGTTTGTAAGTCCTCTCACATCTTGGTTTTTGCAATTCTTTATATCGACCACGGCTTCTTTATGCTATTTGACAATTGCAGCTTCTGCTCTCCTCGGAACACTGGCCCCCCGGTAGCATTTCATGTCCAGCACAGAACCCTACTGTTGCTTTTCTTGCTTACCATACCAATTTCTTTTAAATGTTCTTGTTCCGTAGGTTTAAATCCCATGCATTACGCTGCTCTGAAACGTCTTTTCATGGCATCATCTATGAATTAAAATCAGACCTGTCTTAGCGTAGCTGATCCCACACCGTGAAATGCTTCGCCACTGAATCACTGAATCTTCGTGCTCAAAGGGTCGAGACAGGGCGGAAAAGCCGCGCTCTCTCTCCCAAGCAGCTCTCACTCCTCTTTCTATGTGGTCGCTGAGTGGTTGTAAAAATCGTTACTTACTATTAACATGACGACTGTAATTCGAGTCCCGTTATTTCTTTCTTTTTTTTTTATCCCATCATTACCATTTACCTTACATTCTGATTGTAAACCACTTAGAAATAATGCGATAGGCGGTGTGTCAAATAAAAAGAACCCTTCTGTTTCCTAATCCTACTTACTAATCAATCGCAAGGTACACAAGAAAACCAGTGTCAGAGAAAATTGCAGAAATCTGATCGGAAATCAAAATATTGAAGAACTAAGGCCAGAACTGGCACGGTCTGTGTCTGGATATGGCCTTTCGGTTGACGATGAGCTGGGGAGGGCTTCAATGGCTGGGAGGGTGTGGATGGGCTGGAGTAAGTTTTGACGGAGACTTCAGCAGTTGGAGCCCAAACCAGTATCGGGTAGAGCTTTGGATTCTTGCCCAGAAATAGCTAAGAAGAAAAAAAATTTAAATTGAATCAGGTTGGGCAAACGAAAAGAAGTTCTTCTTCACCCAGAGAATGGTAGAAACCTGGAACGCTCTTCCGGAGGCTGTTATGGGGGAAAACACCCTTCAGGGATTCAAGACGAGGTTGGATAAGTTCCTACTGGAACAGAACATATGCAAGTAAGGCTAGACTCAAACAGGGCACTGGTCTTTGACCTAAGGGCCGCCGCGTGAGTGGACCACTGGTCTGATCCAGCAGTGGCAATTCTTATGCCCCATCTTACTCATCCTTCAGGAAATCTCTCAAATCTTTCCTCTACGACAAATTTCTCGAACCCCCCCCATCACCAAATAACCAAATTCTACCCCTCAATCAAATACTTCCATCCTGTAATTGATACTGGTTGCTTTTCTTGTCATCCACCACCCTGCATCCTGGCCATATATGTAACTATCATCACCGCATTAGTCTGTCCCTTGCATTTTGCTCTATAAGTCTCTCGCACTGTTTTTTTCCACTATATAAATATCTCTGCTGAATATGTACAGTCCTCATTGTATCTTACACTGTAAACCGCTCTGAACTGTTTGTGGTACTGTGGTATACAAAATAAAGTTATTATTATTATTAGATGGACCGTCACCTACTATGTTATACTATAAAAAATTATAGCTGATAAAGACCTCATGGCCTATCAAATCAGCTCAAACCTCCCTCTTCCAATTCGTTGACAGCATTATGTACATCCAGCAATGTTATATAAGCATTTAAAAAAGCAGCAGCACTCGTAACCATGAAAAGAAAACCAGCGCTCTAACTCCGAGATTTCCCTTTAAACAAACCTAACTCGCAGGGGAAAAAAAAAAAAAGAGTGTGCATGAGTTTAGAGTTCTAGTATTTGACATAGAAGATGATCTGAGAACCCCAAAGTCAGAGACAAACCCACGTACCTGACTAACAAGTTAAGTAAGAATTATTTAAGAGCAGGATTTCATGACGGAACATGTTGCTTTGGGGTCACCTGCTGTAATGCTGAGAGGGAAATTCCACAGCATACAGCCAAAGACTCGCTACCATGCAAGCGCACACCTGAACAAACAGGCTAGCGCAGGTATCTAAGCAGTCTCTTGCCAAATGGCACGCCTCCCTTGGCGCAGCATCCTAGGGGAGGAAGCTCTCATACACAGAAAAACAGTGTGCTTTATGCTAAACAAAATCTCAGCTCAGCAGTACAAAACACGAGAAGCAAAGCAGGTGGAAGAAACCGGGTGGTGCGGGGAAAAGTCAAAAAGGGTGCAGAGAAGGGTCTTCAAGTTTAATAATTGTTTTGATTAATCGCTTAATCGTATTTCAAAGCGATGAACAAATTAAAAGTACAATTTATGGGAAACAAAACAATACATAATGACATTCAAAATTAAAAAATGACCATTACAAACTTATATACACAAGGAAGGGAGATGAAATACAAAATCAATATAGAAAAGTAGAACAAAAAAAGGAAAAATACAAAATGAGTAACAAAAAGACAGTATAATATAGTACAATAAAACAATCTGAGCTGCAGTGAGTTTCGTTAATTATCAAAAGCATCTTTAAAGAGAAATGTTTTTAAGTTACTTTTGAATTTCTCAAGATTCCGCTCTTCCCTTAAATAAATTGGAAGGGCGTTCCACAGCTGAGGTGCCGTAACAGAGAAAATGAATTGTCGTCTTGAAATCTGAGGCACGGTTATTAGGACAATTTTCATAGGAAACGGCCCAAACCAGAGAGAGACTGAACGTACGATGCACGGTCAAAAACGCACATTGCTTGAGGGCAAATAGCCGCGCTGCTCTCACTAATGGCACCAAAACGCAAATGATTTCACTTCATTCGCACACCTCGGGGTAAATTCTACAGAAGGCGCAACAAAAACCTGCCCTTTGCACTACCCTATAAACCGCCTCTGGAGTTGGGCGCGGTTTATAAAATCGCACGTGGCGCCTGTCTGTGCAACTAGCACCTGAATTTACGCTTACCTCTTTCAAAGACGCCTAAAAAGAGGCGCACATAAATTCTAATTAGTGTACGTTAGTGCCGATAATTGCACGCAAGTTGGAGGCACTCCCAACTCAAAGGCGCAATATGTAGAATCTGGCGCTTCTTCACAGGTTGTACAGAATTGTACATTTACGTATCATTTGCATACAGTCATTTTGTTCAACATTAGGTGGGTCATCTTTGGTGGTAATAACCGTGTACTACTGTTAGCGATATGCTACCACTTAGTGGCCAGCAGTTAGCCACATGTGTACAAGGGGGCCACTGAAAAGTTCTCAGGCCAACCAAGAAGAGAATGATGCGGAGCCATGAAACTTACATGTTATTGCGCACTTTTCTCGATACTTTGTTTCAAAGAGGCAAATGGGCACAAGTAGAGTATAGGGAAACCAAACCATTGTGACATCACCGATGAGGTTGGCTCTTAGGCATCGGTGGAATGAGGCATTATGACATCACAATGCGAGGGGCCGCTGAAAAGTCCTTGACCCAACCAAGAAGAGAATGATGCGGAGCCATGAAACTTACATGTTATTGCGCACTTTTCTCGATACTTTGTTTCAAAGAGGCAAATGGGCACAAGTAGAGTATAGGGAAACCAAACCATTGTGACATCACCGATGAGGTTGGCTCTTAGGCATCGGTGGAATGAGGCATTATGACATCACAATGCGAGGGGCCGCTGAAAAGTCCTTGACCCAACCAAGAAGAGAATGATGCGGAGCCATGAAACTTACATGTTATTGCGCACTTTTCTCGATACTTTGTTTCAAAGAGGCAAATGGGCACAAGTAGAGTATAGGGAAACCAAACCATTGTGACATCACCGATGAGGTTGGCTCTTAGGCATCGGTGGAATGAGGCATTATGACATCACAATGCGAGGGGCCGCTGAAAAGTCCTTGACCCAACCAAGAAGAGAATGATGCGGAGCCATGACTTTTCCCGACACTTTGATATTAAATTAGACGAAAAGTGTGGAACAACGTGTAAGTTTGGATCCACATTAGGGACAAATTTGTAAGGTCTGTCTTAACCGCACAAGCCTTGAACACAGATGAGGAGAGCTTCCAGCAATGGGGCAGGAAAAGAAAGCCCCGGGACAAAATGTGTCCCCGTGTCACTCTCTTCTTTTCAGCGGCCCCTCCTAGCCGACGGTTGTCATTAGTGGTCATGTGGCTCAGGGGGCTTTCACTGCCCAGTTACAGGGTCTGAGGCCTAAAGTTAGTTCTGCCCGAAAACCTCCTTCCAAACATTTTGCAGTCCCGATTGACGGGGCAACGGGGGACTAGATGGGACGAGGCTGCGCTTAGTCCCGGCTCTAACTTTCTGCCCCCGTCTTACCTCTCCTCCATGGTGCTCACATGATCCGGCCTGGCCTCCGCTCCCGTCCCGATGCCGCTCTCTTCCTCGACTGAAGCAGGATGTGTAACCCGAGCCCGGGGCCTCCCTCTCTCCTCCCCTCCGAGCTGGGACAAAGAAGGAGCCCGAGCTCCAACTTTCAGGCTCAGCTCAAACAGCAGAGAGAGACTAGACTCGGGCTTCCCAGGACCAGAGACCGCAGATCGAGGGCAACCACACTGCCAGGGTCCATAGTACAAAGGAGAAACTTCACAACAACCCTCAGGACTACCAGAGACACTGCCCAAGAGAGACAGCCCTCGCTTAATAGCAGAGACACACACAGGACAACACACCCACACTGCCAGAGAGAGACAAACAGGACCAAAGAGAGAGACAGCCCTCGCTTAATACCGGAGATACACACAGGACAACACACTCACACTGCCAGAGAGAGACAAACAGGACCAGAGACACACACAGGACAACACACCCACACTGCCAGAGAGAGACAAACAGGACCAAAGAGAGACAGCCCTCACTTAGTACCAGAGACACACACAGGACAACACACCCACACTTCCAGAGAGAGAGACAGACAAACAGAACCAGAGACACACACAGGACAACACACCCACACTGCCAGAGAGAGAGAGACAAACAGGACTCACAGGACCAAAGAGAGACAGCCCTCGCTTAATACACGAAAACACTGCCAGAGAGACACAAACAGGATCCACAGTACCAAAGAGAGACAACCCTCACTTAACACCAGAGATACACACATGAAGACACAGACACATACTGCCAGAGAGAAACAGGGTTCTCAATACCAGAGAGACACAACTATCACTTAATACCCAAGATACCCACAGAATGACACGCAGGTCACAGAGTGCCCCAGAGAACAACTCACACTACTACTGGTGGAATTCTGCTTACCCCAAAATTGATAATAGTAACATATTTCTAATAGCAGTTAATTTAAGCTGTAATAATAATTCTGTTTTATAAGTCACCCAAATTTCCATATAGCAGATTTAGCTGGAGGTAGGCAGCTTATATTGTTAACTCTACTAGTCACCATAAGAGCCAGCTCAAGGGGGGGGGGGGGGTGCTTGACTGCCCCCAATATTGACTAAACTCCTTCACTGTGGCCAAGGAACAATTTGTTGTAAGTTTTAGCACTTCCCTCATCCATCATTTTGAAAAGTTGGCTCCTATGGGAAAGGAATTGGGATTTGATAGATCGCTTGGATAATGTATATTAAGCAATTTACATACAGGTACTTCAAGCATTTTCTCTATCTGTCCCAGCAGGTGACCCAGCCCAGCCACCTCCTCTCTCTGGCTCCTCAGAAAAGGATGGAAAACAAAGGTGACAATGTTATAATGCCCTTGTATCGCACTTTGGTACAGCCGCACCTCAAATACTGTGTGCAATTCTGGTCACCATATCTCAAAAAAGATATAGCGGAATTCAAAAAGGTACGAAAATGATAAAAACGATGGATGAATTCCCTATCAGGAAATGCTAAAGCTGCTAAGGCTCTTCAGCTTGGAGAAGAGATGGCTCAGAGATGAAATGACAGAGGTCTATAAAATGAGTGGAGTGGAAAGGGTAGATGTGAATCACTTGTTTACTCTCCAAAAATACGAAAACTAGAGAGCACATAAGCATTGCCTCTGCCGAGTCAGACCATAGGTCCATCATGCCCAACAGTTCGCTCCCGTGGCGGCCCCCCAGTTCAATGAACTGTATTGATCTATTACTCAAGAGTATTTTGTAATGTATAGTAACCCTCTAATTGTAACCCTGGATCCCCTTTCCCTTCAGGAACTCGTCCAATCCCTTTTTGAAACCCAAAATCGTACTCTGCTCAACCACCTCCTCTGGAAGTGCATTCCAGGTGTCCATCACCCTCTGGGTGAAGAACTTCCTAGCATTTGTTCTGAACCTATCTCCCTTCAATTTTTTTGAGTGCCCTCTAGTTTTTGTTGCCCCCGCCAGTCTGAAGAATCTGTCTCTCTCTACCTTCACTATACCCTTCATGATCTTATAAGTTTCTATCATATCCCCTCTAAGTCTCCGCTTTTCCAGGGAAGAGCCCCAGCTTCTCCAGCCTTTCAGCATACGAGAGGTTTTCCATGCCCTTAATCATTTTTGTTGCTCTTCTCTGGACCCTCTCGAGTATCGCCATATCTTTCTTTAGGTACGGCGACCAGTACTGAACGCAGTACTCCAGATGCGGTCGCACCATCGCCCTATACAGCGGGAGGATAACGTCCTTGGTTCTGGTAGTGATACCTTTTTTGATAATGCCCAACATTCTGTTCGCCTTTTTTGAGGCCACTGCGCATTGTGCCGCCGGTTTCATTGTTTTATCCACCAAAACCCTCAAGTCCTTTTCTAGGTTGTGTTTTCCCAATGTCATCCCCCCCATCGTGTAGTTAGTTATACATCGGGTTCCCTTTCCCTATGTGCATAACTTTACATTTCTCCACATTGAAGCTCATCTGCCATTTATCTGTCCACTCATTCAGTTTATTCAGGTCCCTTTGGAGTTCTTTACATTCCTCTACAGATCTAACCTTACTGGAGAGTTTTGTGTCATCCGCAAATCTACTAAGTAATAGATTTATAATAAACCAGAGACAATATTATTTTCATGCAATGTGTAATTAAACTCTGAATATGTTGCCGGAGAATGTCATGAAATCAGCTAGCTTAGGGGGACTTAAGAAAGGTTTGGATAATTTCCTAAAAGAAAAGCCCATAGGCCATTATTGAGATGACTTGGGGAAATCCACTGCTTACTCCCTAGGATAAGCAGCATAGAATCTGTTTTGCTACTTGGGACCTGGGTTGGCCACCATTGGAAACACGATACTGGGCTTGATGGAGCTTCGGTTTGTCCCAATATGGCAATTTTTAGGTTCTTATTTCCATCTTTTTCTTTTCTTTTTTAACTAATTAAACCCTGGTTATATGAATGTTCAAAGTGTAAAATAGCCACACTATTTCATATAACTGCTAATTTTGTAATTTAATTTGCCTTGTCCCAAATTTATCCCACTGATCTAATTGTGTATTAGGTTCCTTTTTTAATTGGTTATTTAATTTTATAAACTGCTTTGATGTGTTTTTCAACATGTCAGCAGAGTAAGTCTAAACAAAATCAAACCCATTGGTAACTTTGATTCGCTACTGTGCTCCAGGTTCATCCCCTCCTCTACTTTTCCCTTCAGGCTACCTAGAACCCTCCAGAAAAGAAGTGGTGAAACTGCATTCCAGCCCCCAGCCCCCCCCCCCACCCCAAAATTAAGCCCTACATATAACATTTAATTACAATTTACATAATTATCTACCTTTTCATCATGTAAGAATGTAGAAGGCAGACTACAAATTATGATTACGATAAAGATAACTTTTTTTTTTGAGAATTTCCATTTATACAGTACATAAAAACCACAAGCAAACAATCAAATGCACATTATGGAAGATGAAAGATTGTGAAATACAATAAATTAACAATAGAAATCAAGACATAAGTTATTCAACCTGGACCTCTTACAGGGCGATCTCAATTTAATCCCTCCTATGATTTTATTAGGTGGTGCAACATTTAGGGAAATGGAATACCCATAAGAGTCAACCACCTATTCAGACTAACGCAATTCCGTTATGTCAGTGGTAAGACTTTGGCCCCTTCTCTATATACAGATATTGGGAAATCTGACACTTGTACATGTATATTACTAATCTGGCACCTACATATGTAGGTGCTTTGTGTTTATATGTATGAAGATCCTCCCACTCTATGAGCTAACACATGCATATTTGCGAGCATCCTTATGCAGACTCTACCTGTACAGGATCTTTTGGATGATACTATGGTGGATATTTCAATTCCTGTCTACAAAATGGGTTTTTAACATGTAAGAGAGATAATACAAAGACATAAAATGTAAAGTCAAAACTACTAAAGCAACCCACATAATTAATTAGTGTTATAACATTGATTCATAGCAGTCAGTGGTGTGCCATCTGTCTTATCTTTGCCATCAGGCCAGCAGTGGAAAAGGGCTGCCCCACACACAGGCACAGAATACTAGATATGTGTGGACCTGGGGAAGCCGTTTCATGCCTATGTTGCTTGTCTGCAGTTCATATGTACAGTGAGCAGCTGTTGCCCACTACAGCACCACTCCTGTCCCGCTCTGGCTGCCCTAAACCAACTGTACTGTTGTGACACCACACCTGTCTTCAGAGCCAGCCACATGATTGCTTCCTCTGCCCAAACAAGGAAACAAGTGGGGCAGGGACTATACACATCAGCTTTAGAAACAACAAAGTTTAAGAAATATAATTATATATTCAAACATATCATATGCATGAACATAAAGTCCATTCTTTTGCTGCTGGATCCAACAGTCCGTGTTTCAGCTTCAAATGAACAGCCTTCTTCAGGTGTGAGGATATCAATCTAGTAGATGGCGTTGAGGCATTGAACCATCAAAAAGAAATGTTCAAGGCTTGTATTAAAATGCACAAGAGCCGGGGACAGAGTTTATCAAAAGATTCTCGCTAAAAAAGCCACGTGGCTATGCTGGTGCAAACAGCATTGAAGCTCCTCTGCCTGCCCAGTTATGCATAGGACACCATTATTGCTGGAGGGATGATAGTGGGATGATCATGATTGTTGAGTTTAATTATCCAATTTTTGGGAGGGGGTGTACAGGCACCCAGTACATTTGCACGAACCCTGTGTTTAACTGGGCTGGGTCAAGGATGGGGAATAGCTAATATGTTGCCCTTCTCCTCCAGTCCTATGGCCACCAGGACATACAGTCAAGTCTCAAACTGAAAGAGGAATGGAGAGGAACTTGCCCTTTTTTTCATAAATGTAAATCAACCACTGGGTTACACCTCTCTATTATTTAAGTGTCTTATTTACTTTTATTTTTTATCGCTCTATAAATTTATAATATCTTAGAGATTTAGCTTGATGTCGGCGGGGACTTCACCTATGGGCTTTTTCAAGGAACCATCCATTCCTAGGACTGCATACCTTTCTTTTGGCTCTAAAGTTATGCAGTCTTAGCAATAGACAGTTCCTTGACTGCAGGGTAAGTCTTGCCATCCAGGCAAGAAAAGAAAATGCCATCTTATTCTTGATGTAAAACTACAAACCCTCAACGTTATTTCTTCCATTTAAGAATTAGTTCAAGGGGAGGGGAGAGAATATTACCAGCATTTTCTTTGGTGCCTCAGTTTACCTGGATGCCAATTATTGTGGCGTTTCATGTTGTAAAATTATACCCAATGTATACCAGCTTGTTTCTTTACAAATACTGTAAAAAAAGAAACTATTCCAGCACAATGATTCAGGCCATACATAATTTTTATTGGTCTCGTCAGATTAGGAAGTGTAACAGCACTGATACAGTTATCTTGCTAGGAACTGATTAAATATCAGAAAGCCAGAGTATGACGACAAGCGAAAGAAGCTGTTACTTGAGGCCCCATTCAGAAAGATTGCAATGACATATGAATTAGCATAAGCAAATCAATACAAAATTAATTTGAACCATTTTCTCTGATTAAAACCAACACCCATTTAGCACATAACAATTTATCAGTGCAGAAGTCAATGATACATTATTGTGTTCATTCTATATAAGAGTTAAGATGGATAAATCGAGAGGAGGCAATTACTTCAGAAAACATCCATCAGGTGAGTGATAAGGTACAGAGATACAATTTTATGGACCAGCAGCGAGCTTCATGTGGAAGGAATATGGTACCTGTGGAAGAAGGTGGATCACCTGAAGTCATGCAGATGTTTGTAACCATATTCCTATCATAGTGGATCCTCACAATTTAGCTCAGCAAGAGAAGAGTGGGGGGGGGGGGGGGGGAGAATTCCATAACACAAAGGATGCACAAAAAATGTGGAGCAAAACCCAAACCAACCCAAAAACCCTATACAATGTACCCAGATGCGCTAGAGGTTTTTAGAGCGAGCAGACATGGTAAATGCTCCGATGCTCATAGAATGCCTTTGAGTGTCAGACCACTAAAAACCTCTAACACAACTTCATAAAAGGGACCCATAGTTAGGCGACCGTATGATGAAATATAAGGACCCAACATGGTCTGTGTTTCGGCAATACTAGCCTTCCTCAGGAGTCCATATATCCTGAACATACAAATACTTTTGATCTTCTGAGCAACTGTGCAGTCAAAGTACCTAACCAAAGGTCAGGGAATTGCGTGGTTCAGGGTTTTTTGTACTCTAACAATTTAGTACAAGTCACAAGAGGATGATAGAAATAGCAACACAGGCTCCACAAACTGGTCCATTTAAGAGGAAGATTAAGAGCAGACCAGACAAGGGTGATTTGCTTAACATACCTAAGTGATTTGCTGTTTGTTAAACAGTGCCTCAGTCAATGGAGTAAAGCTGTAACAGCTCCTTTTGGGTAACATTCTTTTCTTAATTTCTAGTGAGAGATCCTTCACTATGGTGACTGCATGTTTTCTCTGATTTTTGTACCTGTTTATTCGTTTTTATGATGTACAATGTCATGTCTACAGTTCTCAAGCGACTCAAGTTTCTGCAGTGTGACTTGGACTCCTCACAAACTTCAAGCTGAGATGCAAAACTTTCCTCACTAATGCAGTGTAGCTGTTCCTCCTTTTGGTCAACACCCATCCGTGCTGTGCTCTCGGCTTCAGGAGCCTTATCCTACTGCATTCTTCAATCTGGGCTGGCTTTTGTCCTGTTGCTCATGGAACCTACCCCACATGCATTCAAAAACATGCCAAGCAGGATGCCATTTTTTCACTTGCAGGAAACAGGAAGGAGCAAGTGAGGCAGCCCTGAGTCTCCACAATCCAGCCAACTTTTAATCTTATTTCATTACATAACCTGTGAGAAACAGAGCTAGAAGAGATTGTGGAAAGGTAGGTGCTTACATACCTCACATGCTTCATGTCAACCAGATTTATAATGATAGGGTACCATCCAGGAAAAAAGTCACAGGAATGTTGAAGGTTAGACACTTAGCTGACAAGTCAAATATCAAATTAAATTATTTCAAGCTTTGAAATTAGATCTGCCAATTAAATAGGTAGATAAGCATAAACATTTTTGGCTTTTGATTTTCACGCTTATTTCAGATTGTTCACTTGAATCATTTTTTTTAAACACACATTAGAAACTAATGAGTGAAAAATCTCAGAATAAATGCTAACTCATGTTAAATCTATTTTGTGCGCAATAAATTTAAGCCACACTAATGAATGTATAAGTAGACAGAATCCTCCCCAACTCTATCCTGGAGGTTAAAGTTCTGTCTCTACATTCCAGCTAAAGACCCTTACTGCAAACTCAGATAAAAATATAGAAAAATATATTTCTTCATAAAAAAAAGATAAGAATTGGCAAGGCACAATATATAAAAGCAGCACATAATATACTCAGTATACCAAGAGGTAGCAAATGACTAGAAGTGGGATGTGGCTAAAGAGATTTCTATCTGACATGGTTCGAGTTCTCTCTTGAACACAGCTAAGGGCAAAAGTGGGGGAAGGTGAAGGGTCTCCCCCAAGATGTGAAGATCCTCCTCCTTGCCCCTTAGGACAGATACTCTTCTTTAAACACAGAAGTTGTAAGGAAAGAGGCCAGCTTGGATATTGCATTAGTCATGAAAACACTGTACGTGGAAAACCATGACTGGGACGTAGTTGCATCAGGAAAGATAGGGAGGACGAGGAGTGGTCTTGTATGTCAAATGTAACATTAGGGCTTATGAGAGGAGAAGGCACTGTGGGTTAATCAGAAAAGAGGGAACGGAACATCTGTCTACAGACCTCCCTCACAGGCAGAAGAAAGAGATTTCATGGAAGACATTCACAATATTCTGCTGGGTTGTTTGATTTGAATTGTGGAGTTTTTCTCTATCGGTGTCAACATGACTACAGCAATTTGTTCTATTTTGTTGAAGATCCTGGCACTGAATCGGAAGACTCAGCTGCAAAGGTATATCAACCACAGTAGCAGCATAAATAAAAGAATTAAATATTTGCATATTAAGGTAGATCATCAATCATTTGAAGGTCAAAATCTCTTGTTGAGCTTGCTTTAAGTCTAGATGTTTGATAACTTTTTAACAATAATTTTACAATTTCAACAATGTTGCATTGTCTTTTAAGGTGACTACGGAATGCCTATGCTATCTGAGGAAGTTCTCTTAACAGCATGAAATCAGTATCCAGTGGTCAAGAATTATTTTGCAAATGAAATGCAACACTGCCATCTTCTGCACCTGTCAAAAGATTATTTCCAAAGGGAAAACTTGGATTTTCTGTATAGTGTTAATTGTTAAAACAATATTTTATATTTTAAATATTTTCTCACTTAATATTTAATACTTGAATTTTAAGTACTCCATCAAAAATTTATCTATACTTGTATTTTAAATACTCTGGAGGGGCAGTATTTGTACTTGAAGTTTAAATAGTTAAAAAAAAAGTATTTTACCTAGCACTGAAGAAAGTATGTCATTTTGCACATGATACCAAAATTTGTCATAGGGGGTAAGAAGATGTACATAACATGAGGAGGAATCTAACTAAGCTTGAAGAAAGGGCAGCTCAGGCATTTGACCTTGCAAAAAAACAAGGGAGCAGTACAGTATACGGGGTGAAGAAGTTCTGTGCATTAAAGATGAGCAAGACCTGTTAGGGTGCTTAGGGAGGGAAGGCCATAATATTTATGTTTAAAGCTCTGGCAAGACCTCATTTGGCATATGGTGTACTGTTGTGAAGAACACACCTTAAACAGGACAAACATGAAGTCGATCCAGAGTGTGGCATAACAAAATGGTCAGGAAGGAAGACATGAGAGATTTAAATACCTAAGGACCGCCGCGGAAGCATGATGGACCACTGGTCTGACCTAGCAGCGGCAATTCTTATGTTATTATGTATAAAATACCCAGGAGGCGAGTCTCATTTGAAAGGAACAAGGTGTCATAGGATGAGGATGAAAGGGAGCAGGTTTAGGAGTTAAATAAAGATTTTTTTATGCAAAAAGGTGACAGATGTATGAAACAGCCACCCAAGTGCAAGTGGTGGAGATTTTTATCTAAAGTCAAGAAAGCACTGGGCAAGCATAGAGAATCTCTAAGGGAGAGGAAGGGATGGAAAAATTAGGCCATTTGCAAATTGTTTTCCCGTTCTTCACGTCCGTTGACCAGCAGATGAAGATGAAGAGCTGTGAGCTATGAGCACATTGCAGCATGAGCTCCTCAGTATACTGAATGAGAAAGCAGTGAAGTGTAAATTATCATCTTCTTCCTTCCCTAAAGACGCTTTAGTGAGACAACTGTATCAATATTTTCAAAATATGAACAATTTCAAACCGAGATGAAGCTGGCTTCTGGACTGATCTGGTTGGATTAAGAAAGACCTAATTTCTCCTTCCTTAGCACCCAAGACAAAGCAGTCCCCATTAAGTCTGGTGAGTGAGGGGTGGACTTTCAGATTATGGAGCAGGGTTTCTGATTTGAAGAATCATCATGTGGGCAGGGTCCAGCATTTAATTTCAAGGTGTAGTTCTGCCCACAGTTAAAAAAAGGACCTCCATTGGCTGAATATTGACCAGACTGTTTTCAAGGTGAGGTCTTTTTAGGGGTTAAAAGGTGGACAACTCAAGGCCCTTAGTATCCTACTCAGCAGAAATGACAGACAAAGCCTGATGCAAGTCAAGAAATTTGACAGTTTCATTATTCTTGTTCCTGAAGAGGTGGATGAGGAGGAAGTTCCAAAATCTCTTCTGAAATGTGGTATCACATCTACCTCCTCTGGAGAGATTTCTCCCTCCCTAAGTGGAGCTCTGGAACCCATTGAAAACTCACTGAGAAATGAAAAATTGAGTCTCAAAATCCTCCACCAAGTCCAGATGCCTTTTCTTTGCAACTGGAGAGGCAACAATTCTCATTTTATTATAGTTATGACAACAATCAATTCTATTTGTTATTTTAGCCCTCTTCTGAAAACGTTTAGTTCTTATTCAGTGTGTAAAACATTCATTCTTTAAGCCATTTTCATTAAGAAAAATTATACTTCTAATTCTCCCCTACTTTTACAAAACTGCAAAAGTAGTTTTTAGCGCAGTCCGGCACGCTGAATGCTCTGCTCTGCTCCCGACACTCAGAGCATTCAGCGTGCCGCTTCCACAGTTCTGTAAAAGGGAGGGTCTATTTGGGACAGTGCATTTTCTATTTGTATTCTGTTCTGAAAGAAACATTTTTCTTCTAGTTCTCCTGAAATAATGGTCAAAAATTTTCATCTGAAAAATATCCTCGGTCTCATTTGCAGAATCCAGAGACGAGAGAACAGCAGTTTCCTCTAAAGAAGTGGAAAAGAAATGAACAGTTTTCCCTGTGGGACCATTAGAGGTGTCTGCTGAATGCTAGAAGCTCCTCACCCTGGGTGGCAGTTCCCACAGCAGGAAGAGCACTTGGCATTCTCTGCTTCTGCTTCCATATTAGGCAGTTGACGATTACCTGCAGGCAAAACCAAGACCTGTATGTGCTGGGACTGGGAGCTCCAAAGCGCAGCCTACACAGATCAACACTTGAACACCTAGAAGGCTGCCAAAAACCGCACTCAAGTGTCAAGGCTGCCTTTTAGCTGAATTGTTTCATTCAGTTGTTCCTTTTTTTTTTTTTTCTTTCTGTTTGTGAAATGCAGAAGCAGTCTCCAGGTGAAGGAAGAGTAAAGGGAGGCTAAAACAGAAGGGTGAGAACATCTCAGACTAAGCTCTCTTTTTTTCTATTATAAGCTACAGCTTTCTAGGAGAAAAGATCCCCCAGTTCAACTGGGAAATAAAGAGAGTGGTACAGGAGAACAGAACAGAGTGCCTTTGGGATTCCTCCAGTAGGCTGAGTAAGCTGCACAATGAAATGAGGTCTTCCCTGTTTTCCATCAATTTCAAGTATAAAAGTATTTTTAGGAAGTTCGCCCTGTTTTCAGGCTTTTTTTTTTTTTTGCAATATACCTATGTTGATTTGTGACTTTGGTTGGTTGGTAGGTTATAAATACCTAACGTAAGCTGCATGGTCGTAGTTCCCAGTTCTTCTCAATCTCTATCTGCTGGCTGACAGACAGTGGAGCTCAGATGCAGAGTTTAGTAGTTGGTAAGGAGAGGCGGACTGGAGCATTTGCTACCTTCTAAACCAGCTGCCATGTGTTAGATTTAGCTTATGGCAAGTATACTTTTTTCAAAACTAGTTCTCTTCAAGATAATAATGGAATGTATTCTTCAATTAGTTGTTTAAAATGTCTTCATTCTGCCAATTTTCTGCAATTGAACTATCCAAACCCATAATCACCAGAAAACGGTGCTATGATTCCATAGATAAAAATGAATTGTTGAGTTTTATTTCTGCAGTTTCTCAAAAGAAAACAATTTGCAGATGACATATTTGTACTGAATAAATCCTGCATGTCCCCAACATTCCTTTTAATGAGTCACTGCAAATTGGGGTCTGGATTTTGTGCCGACCTAAAAGAGGAAGTAATCGCTCCTAAAACCTCCTTACAAAGTATCTCATTTGTTTCTTGACCTGTACTGCTATATATCTGACATTGCAGGTCTTTTGATCTTAAAAAAAAAGTTAATAAGAGAAAACTTTTATCAAGATTCAACCAACACAGGTTTACTATGGGAGCTAAAGAAAAAAAACCCAAAAGGCACTTCTCCTGTAGGGGCAAGACAAAATACTAGAGTGGTGATCCCACTAACCAAAAGATAAAGGGTATACGACAGAATAAATAATTGGTAATAAATTCATTTCAAAATATGCTTTATTTTTAAAAACAGCTCAATATAATATAGACCAGTGTTTTTCAACCTTTTTATACCTATGGACCGGCAGAAATAAAAGAATCATTCTGTGGACTGGCATCGGTCCGTAGACTGGTGGTTGAAGAACACTGGGCTAAGTCGTGGGCTAGACCCCGCCCATCTCTACCCAATCTCCACCCCAGACCCCACCCCCATAATAGTACTAATTGCACCTTGCACGTCCCGTACCTCATCTGGAATCCTTCCCTCTGACGTTGCAACGTCAGAGAGAAGGCTTCTGGTTCAGGCGCAAGATGCCCATAGGAGCCACTGCCCATGGCTTTGTGCATTGAATCAGTTAGGAAGAGGGTGCTGGCTCGAAGATAACGCTGCATTGATCGCACCGTGGACCGGCAGTTGAAGAACACTACTTGGGCCTGATGCACATGCTGGCCCTGTGGACCGGCACTGGTCCATGGACAGGTGGTTGAAGAACACTGATATAGACTATCATAGCAATACAAGATCTGCTATGTTTCAGCACAAGCTTCAGGGAGAACGGGATACAAATAGATTGATTTTTTACTCTGTTAAAAATTGCAAAGACTAGGAGACACTCAAATTTACAGAGAAATAATTTTAAAACTAATAGGAGGAATTATTTTTTCACTTACAGTTAAAGGTCTGGAACGTGTTGCCAGAGGATGTGGTAAGAGCAGTTAATATAACTGGTTTAAAAAAAGGTTTGGACAAATTCCTGGAGGAAAAGTCCATAGTCTGCTATTGAGACAGACAGGAGGAAGTCACTGTTTGCCCTGGATCGGTAGCATGGAAGGTTGCTACTCTTTGGGTTTTTGCTAGGTACTTGTGACCTGGATTGGCCACCGTGAAAATGGGCTTCCGGGCTAGGACCACCACTGGTCTGACCCATTAGGCTATTCTTGTGTCTTAAGTCGTATACTATAGCATTAGAAAGTGCCAGTAACTGTTATGAGGCGAAACCCCAGTCAACAGGTAGAGAATAGCACTTTTTCATGAGGGGCCTGTAGGTAAATATGGAGCTTCTTTTTTTCTGTCATTTTGAAAACACTGCACAGCAGTCAAACATTTCTCTAGGTTGTAAAGGGTTCTGGTATGATTTGCGTTATACTGAGCCTTTTATGTATATTACCCCTTATTTATTGTTCTATCATTTATCTTTCATCTGTTGGTTAGTGAAAACACTACTGCCTGCTACTGTAGCCCCAGTTGTATACCAAAAGTGAGAAATTTATTTGGCAAAACCTCCTAAATAGATCTGTTTTTTTAAGCTTATGAGTTTCTAAAAACAGCCACACGATTTTCTTTCAGAAAGGCCCACCCCATTCAGGCTAGGACTTTGCCTAGGCCTTCTTTGGTGGTTTCATGGGAGCCCAACCGCACATCTTAAAAAATGAAACTAGCTGCTTCGGGACTTCAGCCAGCACAGACTGAGCTAGAGCCTCCTTCGGTGCCTGTGAAGAAGAAGAAAAGGATAGATTCAGAAGAACACAATAAATGTTCAACTACAGTAGTGAAATTGTAATGCTATAATCCCACCTCCCCCCCCCCATCACCACCTGACTTCCTGCAATTGTGCGCTGGGCTAAAAGGTTCAAATATAATCATATGCTTTAGGTAGTCCAAAGTTTGTACTACTGAACCCAGAAACATTTGTTGGGGGGAGGGGGAAAAGGGCAGAAATAACCTTCTATTAACCGTTAGTGAATTAAAGTGTGGAAGGAGAAATTAGGTTCTTACCTGCTAATTTACTTTCTTTTAGCTTCTCCAGACCAGTAGAGGTTAACTTTACGAATGGGTATATATCTAATCATGACCAGCAGGTGGAGACTGAAAACAAAACTTTGGGACAGTATATACTATCCTCCCTTCTCTATTTCCCTCAGTCTGCCGAATAGCCAAGCAGAACCAAGAACTGGAAAACAGGAAGAAAACAATACTCCGAACAGGAGTAACAAATAACATACCCAAATGCTGTTGGAAAATGCAGAGGAGAAATACCCGAAGGAAAATGTCCCCACAGCTCGCCAGCTAAGCCAGCCGAGCCACAGCCGCTGTTCTTTAATTCTCCCCGGCCCTAGAAAAATACTAGAACCCGCAGCAAAAAACAAAAACTGCCCGCGAAAACAGCCCCAACAACAACAACAGACAGGGTGGGGACCTCTACTGGTCTGGAGAAGCTAAAAGAAAGTAAATTAGCAGGTAAGAACCTAATTTCTCCTTCTTTAGCACTCTCCAGACCAGTAGAGGTTAACTTTACGAATGGGACGTACCAAAGCAGTCCCTCTCACGGGCGGGACCCCCGAAGGGCCGATACCAGAACACGCTCACCGAACACCGCGTCCCGACGCGCCTGAACATCTACCCGATAATGTCTAACAAATGAATGCAAGGAGGACCAAACCGCAGCCTTACAAATATCCACCGGAGGCACGAGCGACGACTCAGCCCAAGAAGCCGCCTGACCCCGAGTGGAATGAGCCTTGAGAAACTCCGGAACAGGCTGCTGTTTCAGAAGATAAGCGGAAGCAATCGTCTCCTTGATCCAGCGCGCAATAGTAGCCTTAGAAGCGCCAGCTCCCCGACAAGGACCAGCCAGGAGGACAAAGAGATGATCGGACTTCCGGAATTCCTGGGTCCGCTGCACATAAGAGCGAAGGACCCGACCGACATCCAACTTGCGCAGCTGCCGTTGCTCAGAAGAGCCCTCCCGACCACCCAAGACCGGGTGAACCACCGATTGATTGACATGAAAAGGAGAAACAACCTTCGGCAGAAAGGAAGGAACAGGCCGCAAGACGACCCGCTCCCTAGAAAACTCCAAGAAAGGAGCCCTACAAGAGAAAGCCTGCAGCTCAGAAACACGCCTAGCAGAAGTAATGGCCACCAAAAAGACCGCCTTCAAAGTAAGGTCCTTCAAAGAACAGTCGTCCAAGGGCTCGAAAGGCGGGCGCACCAAAACAGAGAGAACCAGATTAAGATCCCAAGAGGGAACCGAGGGCCGTAGGGGAGGCCTAAGCAACTTGGCCGCCCGCAGAAACCGAATCACATCAGGAAGAGCCGATAAACGCTGACCTGACACCAACCCTCGAAAGGCCGACAGGGCCGCAAGATGAACCCGGAGAGAAGACCAAGCCAGGCCTCTATCCAGGCCATCCTGCAAGAACTCTAGAATGTTAGGCAGAGAAGCGCGAAAAGAGGTCACTCCCCGCGCCCGACACCATTCCTCAAAGAGACGCCAAACCCGCACATAAGCCCGAGAGGTAGAAAGCCTCCGGGACCCCAACAGTGTAGAGATCACCTTGTCTGAATATCCCTTCTTGCTAAGGCGACCCCTTTCAAGAGCCACGCCGTAAGACAGAAGGGAGACGGGTCGAACATGGGAATGGGACCCTGCGTCAGAAGGTCGTCCGAGAGAGGCAGAGGAAGAGGAACCGCCACCAGGTGCCTCACCAGATCCGCATACCACGGACGTCGAGGCCAATCCGGAGCCACCAGCACCACCAAACCCGGATGGTGAACAATGCGAAGAAGCACTCTGCCCACCAGCGGCCAAGGAGGGAACACATACAACAGCCCCTCCGTTGGCCACGACTGGACCAGAGCATCCAGACCCTCGGCCAGCCCTTCCCTGCGACGACTGAAGAAGCGGGGCACTTTGGCGTTGCCACTCGTGGCCATCAGGTCCATCAGGGGCTGCCCCCAATCTTGCACTATCAACCGAAACGCTCCGGCGCCGAGAAACCACTCTCCTGGATCCAGGAAATGACGACTGAGGAAGTCTGCCTGAACATTTTCTACCCCGGCTATATGAGAAGCCGAGAGGTGGGACTCCGCCCAAACCATGAGCCGAGCCGCCTCCTGCGCCACAGGAGTGCTCTTGGTGCCCCCCTGACGATTGACATAAGCCACCGCCGTGGCATTGTCCGACAGGACTCTGACCGACTTGCCCAGCAAAAGGGAGTGGAAAGCTAACAGCGCCAGCCTGACCGCTCTGGTCTCCAACACGTTGATTGACCAGGAGGCCTCCTCCGCGGACCAGGTGCCCCGAGCTGAGTGGCCCATAAACTGAGCCCCCCAACCGAGGAGACTCGCATCCGTAAGGAGCACCGTCCACTGCGGGAGATCCAGACCCACCCCCTGAACCAGGTGAGGGGTCCGGAGCCACCAGCGCAGACTGCAGCGCGCCAAGCCTCGCAGGGGAACCGGAACATCCAAATCTTGCCTCCGGGGAGACCACCTCCGGAGCAGAGCATACTGAAGAGGACGCATGTGGGCCCGCGCCCACCTCACCACGTCCAGGGACGCCGCCATTGACCCCAGGACTTGGAGGAAATCTCGCGCCCGAGGACCCCGGGACGCCAAAAACAGGCGAATCTGAGATTGCAATTTGCTCACCCGGGCCTCTGGAAGGAAGACCTTCCCCAAGGAGGTGTCGAACATAACCCCAAGGCACTCCAGACGCTGAGCCGGGACCAACCGACTCTTGGAAAGGTTGACCACCCAGCCCAGCGACCGGAGAAACTCCACCACCCGAGCCGTAACCCGGGAGCTCTCCTGCAACGACCTTGCCCGAATCAACCAGTCGTCCAGGTAGGGGTGAACCAGGATGCCCACCGACCGCAAGGCTGCCGCGACGACCACCATTACCGTGGTGAACGTCCGAGGAGCCGTGGCCAGACCAAAGGGAAGCGCACAGAACTGAAAGTGCCGCCCCAAGATCGCAAAGCGAAGGAAGCGCTGATGAGAGGCCCGAATTGGAACCTGCAAGTAGGCCTCCGTCAGATCGAGAGACGTAAGAAACTCCCCCGGCTGAACCGCCAGAATGACCGACCGCAGCGTTTCCATGCGGAAAGACGGAATCTTGAGAGCTCTGTTGACCCCTTTCAAATCCAGGATGGGCCGAAAGGTCCCCTCCTTTATGGCCACCACAAAGTAAATGGAGTACCTGCCGGTGCCCCACTCCGTAGGGGACACCGGCACCACTGCCTCGAGATCTAGCAAACGCTGAAGGGTCTGACGAAAAGCCTGCGTCTTCCATGGAGTCTGACATGGAGAAGCGAGGAAAAGGTCCGGCAGAGAGCGGGTAAATTCCAGAGCGTAACCGTCCCGCACCACCTCAAGGACCCACTGATCGGACGCGATCTCGGCCCATTTGGGGAAAAATTTGCGCAGCCGGGCCCCCACCGGAACCAAAGGGGGCGCCGGCAAGGAGTCATTGCGCAGGACGGGAAGCGGGGGAACCGGCGGAGGGATTCCCTGCCCCCCGACGGGCCCCCCGAAAGGGCTGCATGCGCTGGAAGAACCGACCCCGGGAAAAACCCTGAGCCGGGAAAGATGCAGCCCCACGCCCCGGGCGATACTTGCGAAATTCCCGCAAACGCCCCCGGGCAGCCCCACACCTAGACGCAGGGCGGGCACGGTCCTCAGGCAGACGGGGCACCTTCGAGTCCGTCAGAGTCTGAATCAACTCATCTAATTCCTCTCCAAACAAAAAGACCCCCTAAAGGGAACTTTAGTAAACTTAGCTTTGGACGCAGAATCCGCCGCCCAAGCGCGCAGCCACAAAATACGCCGCGCGGCCATGCCATAGACTTAGCCGAAATCCGCACCAAGTCATAAAGAGCATCTGAGAGGAACGAGGCAGCCATCGCAATCTTCGCTACCTGAGTGCTCCCCCCACTAGAGACCAGTCAACAGACTCCCGATCCAGGACACGCTCAGCCCACCGAAACACGGCGCGAGCGACTAGCTCCCCACAAACAGCCGCCTGGACCCCAAAGGCAGAGACATCAAAATCATACTTAAGAAGTGTCTCTAACGCACGCGCCTCCGAGACCCTAAGAGCAGAACCGTCCATAACAGGCACGGTATGCCGCTTAGGAAGTGCCGAGACCACCGCGTTCCCCATTGGCGAAATTAAGGTAGCCCTACCTCCCTCCGGGACGGGATACCCAAGAGCCAAGGCGCACACCAAACGAAACTGCGCCCATAGGCCACTGCGCCAACACAAAATCCCGCAAATCCTGACGCACAGGAAAAGAGCGGGAAACAGGACAGACCCCCTGAAGCAGAGGGGCCCCCATACGCGGGGTCTCTGGCGGCGCCACTGCAAAAATGCAGCACCAAGGAGACCTGCTACACAGGTCTAAAAGCTCATCCCTCTGAATAAAAAAAGCGCACCACGGACGCATCTGCTCTGGAAGACGGGAAACCCACCGCCCCGCTGCCAACAGGCGTCCCCTCTAGAGGATCCTGGAAGCCCGCCAAAGCAGCCAGGTCCTCAACCAGGCCAACACGCTCCTCCGCCCACCAATTCGCAATCCAAGCCCCCCCCCGCGGGCGCTTGGATGAGGGAGGAGGAAGAGGGGACGCCAAACGAAAAGAGGGAGGCAAAGCCATAGGGGGCGCGGAGGGAAACCCCCCCCCGAAACCCCCCAGGCGCACGTGGGACCCCCAAAAGTCCGCACAAAGAAAGAAAATAAATTGGGGGCAAAAAACCCCTGGGGGTCCCCAGGGACTCCCTGCCCCAGCAGGGGTCCATGCTGAAACCTGCCCCTGTGTTCGCCATACAGGGGGAAGGTCACCTGAGGTTGCAGACAAAATGGAGGGGCCAGACAAAGAAAATGGCGAAGTTCCCGCCAAAAATGCTCCCTCCATGGCCTGTAGCGGCTGAGAAGACTGAACAGTCTCAGCCGCTAAGACAGGCAAGTCGGCATCAGCTGTCAAAAAATCAGCTGAGAGGGAATCCTTCGGGGAATCCCTCCGTGGGCGGTTGTGGAAGACCGGGCTTCCCCACTGCTCCAAGCCGACTCGCGAGGCACCATCGGCGGGGAGCTCTGGGCGCCTGCAGCCGCTGCCGACGGAGCTCCACCACCTCACCGACCCAAACCGCCGAGTTCAGGCCGGCCGCGAGTGCCTCGCGGCTGGACTCATTTGTGTCCTACTCCCCCGGAGAAGGGCACAATTGCTCCATACGCGACCTAGCTATAAAAAAGTGCCGGTTACATGACAAAAATACAGTAAAATACAGTTTTCTTAAAGGGAAACAACCCTTCAGACCAGCACTACCTCAGGATTTTTTTTTTTTTTTTTTTTTACAGAACAGACTCCACAGGCTCTCGAAGCAATATGCCTTGCTTGACTTAGGGGGCAAGGCTTACTGCTGAGGCTCCTCTAAAAAAATGTGGGGAGGTGGAGGAAGTGGGGGGAGGGACCCCGCTCATGACCCGCCGGGTTTGACACCCCCGAGGTCGGACGGACCCCCAAACAGGGCCCGACCAAGCTCCGTCCGGCCAAAAACAGGGACAATAAACCCCTAAACAAATTCCAACAGCCCTACCAAGAGAGATGGGTACAGATCACTCAACACCTGCTGGAGACTGAAAGAAGACTGAGGGAAATAGAGAAGGGAGGATAGTATATACTGTCCCAAAGTTTTGTTTTCAGTCTCCACCTGCTGGTCATGATTAGATATATACCCATTCGTAAAGTTAACCTCTACTGGTCTGGAGAGTGCTAAAGAACAGTGTTTCTCAATATACAGAATCTAGTACAACAAAATGGCAGAACATACATTCATTCTGTTACATGAAATTCACTTTTGTATGCCTCTTTCCTCATCTTTTTCTCTTGCCTTCTTCCAGTCTTTCTTGTATTTCTTTAATGTCTTGACTTTGTCCCTCACATCTTCATCTCCCACCTTTGTCATTCCTTCTGCTTCTTCTATTGCTCACCCTTCGATCTCCACTATTCACTCAACACCATCCTCTGCGATTCAATAATCCATTTTCTTCCTCCATCTCCTAAATTACCACTTAATTTCTCATGGTCTCTCCATCTGTTACTGATGACCAAAAGACAGGACAGCAGCACAGGAGGAAGACTGAGCAGGGCGTACCTGCTGTGCCTCTGAGGTAAGAGTCCCATTTCTGCCTGTGCGTTCCCTATTTATAACGGGAGTATGGGTTTTGCAAGCTCTCGTGCTGCTGCTAGACAGGGGTACAGTTACTATAAACTGAAGCCCATATTGAACTCTAGGTTCAAGTAGGAACCAAACGAAGATCCTTGTTATCATTCCTGAAAAAACCAAACCTAGCTCTCTAAGGTCCTTGAGGCACACCACTGATCACCTCTGCCTCCTCCTGCAACCTAGTCTAGCACGTGAAGACCCATTCCTAGGCTCCACAGCTCATTTTATGGAAAGGCTTCTGGAAATAATACACCATAGCCCTGCAAATTCAAACCCCCCAGCAGATTAATCCATGTTCTGTTTCAGAGAATGCTTCTTGATCAGTGTGGCTCGGAAAACTGTTTCCTGTGCCTGATTGAAAACCAGGTAGACCTGCTGGTACACAGTTACCAAAATACACAAAGCAGGTCATTTCAAAATCTATCCAACCCACAGTATAATAACTTGATAGAGAAAGGGGGTTCTTATGGATAATAGAATATAAATTATTTCAAAACATTTTGAAAGCCCGCAGTAGGAGCGCGATAAAACCATGGAGTTCAGCAACATTCCATCATCCCCCGAGGAAGGCTTGTTTAGGCTGAAACGCTCTTGGTAAAGGAGAGCGTCAGGTGTCTAATGAATTACTTACCAACTTTGGAGTTGGCAAATGGCCATCCAAGATAAGTGTTGCTGTTTCTTCTTTCTTTTTTTTAGAAATTTAGGCATCGTGTTTTGCACCAAATATATAACTTGAACTAGACACTAAAGAAGTTTACAATTAAGGGTAGGAAGGAGGTCTGACGTAGATGATTATATGGCACTTTAAAAATCCAGCATAAGGACTTGAAACAACAAATGTTATAAGAGGTTCTATGTACTGAATTGCTGCCTTTTTATGATACTTCAACCTCCTAGTTAATATGTTATTTAGGAAAGCTGTTTGTTTTTTAGACCAAATTATTTACTATAAATTCAGTCCAGGATCTGACTTTCCACTGGCCTAAGCAAACACTAAAAAAGACCACATTGAACTTACGTTTTGAAATTGTCTGAAAGGCACAAACTGCACAATGTCCCTGGCAGCAGACTCGCCCGTGGGGGATTTCAGCACACCGTTATCACCATCCAGGAACTCCATGGCTCTGAAGTCAGCACTGCCAACTCCAACGATGATGATAGACATGGGCAGCTTGGACGCATTAACTATTGCTTGCCTCGTGTGGTCCAAATCTGTAATCTCACCATCCGTGATTATCAGGAGCACAAAATATTGCTGTTGGAGGGGAGAGAGAGAGAGAGCACCATCTGGTTTCAGAATAATCTTGTATTTGTAATAACTCTTCTCTGATGGGAGAAATGCAATGAGCTTTGTACTCGATAGAACTATAAACATAACCGACAGGATTATGCAATAGATTTTGGGAAACCATTCGACCCGGCTCAGGCATTTCTAGTTTGCCATATAGCAAAGCTGAATCTGGATGAGTCGGAATGACACCACAGAGGGAGCTGGGTGGTTTGTGGATGTTCACTGCTGTCAGACACTAAATGTGGTTATGCTTTGAGCTGCTGAGATTGCAGGGTGCCTCTGGTGACCTAAAGGGATATGGTTTGCACAGATGGGGACTCCCCAGTTCGTGGTTGCTGGTAATAGAAGACAAACCAGATAAATAGCAAAGCAAATGGATGGAAACTTTCAGAGGAAAAATGGCCAGACCAACAGAAACATTCATTTGGCTTCTAGATCAACTGTAACCAGTCTCCACTGAGCTACGATCAGCCTTCTTTATACCTACTTTCATTCATTTTCATTTTCTAATCAGCAATGAATCTCCACCAGTGGTTCCCAAACCTGGCAACCTTTTGGTGTCACCGCTGTGCCATGGTCTAGAGATCCTCTCTCTTTCCCTGAGGCTGTGATCACTGCCACTCCAGTATCTCTAGGTCATATGTGTGGCATTATATAGTACCTGCCAAGGCATTTTGCTGGTTCATTCAATCAAGATTGAGGGGGGAAATCTTATTTGGTTTTTATCCTTCCTATTTGTTGTTGTTGGTTTTTTTTAAACCATTAAACACAGAATACAAACACTGGAAAGAAAACTTAAGATACCAACAAATAGACCAGGGGCGTCCAACCTGTGGCCCGAGGGCTGCATGCGGCTCCGTGAAGTATTTTGTGCGGCCTCGGTCGAGGGTGATGCAGTGTTTTCCTATGCTGCCCCCGGGTGTTTACCATCTTGCCGGCTCCCTCCTCTGTCTTGCTGCAGCGTTTGTGCAGCCCCAGAAAATTTTTTTTCCGGCCAATGCGGCCCAGGGAAGCCAAAAGGTTGGACACCCCTGAAAAAGACCTTATGAAGAAGGAGGTTCAACTACATTCCACAAACAATGCTTGCAGGTCACTTTTGAGACAGACATTTAGGTGAAATTTGTTCTTACCTGCTAATTTCCTTTCTTTGAGTCCTGCTAGATCAGGCCAGATGAGTGGGGTTGTGCTCGCCCCAACCTCTATTTGAGAAGTAAAATTAAATTATATGATCCAGTTATATGTTAAGATGTAGCCACAAGAAGTTATCAAATGAATGATAGTTAATGTGAAAGGGATTTGTTATGGAGCAATAATTAGATGTGTTATATTTAATGAAAACATGGTTTAAGGAAGGGACTGAAATGGAATTGGTCGGTTGTCCTTTCAGCAAGCAAGATGGAGGGATAGACAAGAAAGAGGAGCAAGGTTGCTTCTGGATGTGTGATTAGAGATAGAGATTGTCTGCAGGTGAGTGGAGAAAGGCATCCGTGGATATGATCTAATTATCTCTTTACCACCTAAGAGCTATGGGGAATTAAATGACATCAGAGAAATGAGCGTGAGATTTTAACATGTCTGGGGATAGTTGTTTAGGTGAGATGAGGGTGGTATTCCTCAATGCCACCGAGGTTGGCTATATTTTAGACCTGATATCGGCCTGTATTTCATCTAAATTCCTGCAGGGTGCGCAACGAGTAGCAACAATAGCACGGTCAGATCATTCTTTAATAACAACAGATTTAGAAGTGAAAGAGGAGGACTGTGGATGATGGCAAGTGGGTGCTGGGGAGGAAGCTTAGAAGCTGACTAGGACTACAATTTCAGTTATGGAGATATTTGCTCATTTTTATAGCCCATCCTCCCCAAGAGTGCTTCTCACTCAGTTACTTCATTGTTTGTTTTAAGTAACCTAACTCGGTGTGTGTAGGAAATGCTAATGTACATTTCTCAGAGGGAATAATGCCCCTTATAATTTTTTTTTTTAACAGGGAATTAAGGATTTGGTTTTCAAACAGTCCGTGAACCTTCCTACTGCAAAGGAATTCTGAGTAATAACAACAAGCTGATCTCTAGTGAGACAAATCAGCGACTGAAGGTTTCTTTTGAGTCAGCATGTAGAAGAATTTCGAGAGCTCACTGCAGTACTGTTGTCAGATAAAGATGGACAATAAGGAACCCTAGTCCATGGAACACGCTTCACCCCTTCTAAACACATGGGGACTGGACAGAACCACCAATCCTGCTTAAGATCTTTCATGCAGTATGCTTCCATATCTTGCTTCAAAATCAAGCATAGCTTTCTTTTTGGGATAATTGTCATTCAGCTGGATCTCAGCTCAGACCTCCAAAAGTCATATGCAGTCTTGGACTAACTTTTGTATTTCATTAACAAGCTGATCTCCAGATGATTTATTTTTTGTTGTTGAGAAATGCCCTCTCTGAATAGGTTTATCAGATTGCTCCAGGATCATGGAGGACAAGCTGAGCTAGTCCTTGTTTTGCTTCCACCGAGTGCATTGGAAACAAAACTAGGACTGCCCTTTGGTAACCTTATCTCGGAAGTTTCTCTCAAGACGCATCAAACATACTTGGGTTCTCGGATCAGTACAAGGAAAAGTCAGCTGACATATTTTACCTCTACCTGACAACAGAACAGAACAAGCAAGAGGCTCACCGAGGCATTCTTTTGCTGAGAGGCTTCTGCTGCAAACCTAGCAACATGGTTAATGATAGGTGAGAAATTGGTCGGTCCATATAGTCGCACTTGGGGCAGAGCCTGGCGGTAAGCATCTACGATCCCCTGTACACCTGAAACAAATATTCCCAGTCACTTCTCAGACATTATTTAACATCTTGCCCAAACAATTGTCTCATGATCTCAGCTCTGTTCTTTCAATCTGCACTGCTACTGATACATTACAGCTGCTGGCTGTAGACCCCTGAATGAATGTAGGATATTTCTTATCCAACTTGATTTCTGTACAATACAATAAAATTACTACATTTTGACACAATTACAAGAAAGCATCCCAGCTCAACCTCTCAGAGAGACTGGGATGAAGCCTCGCATGGCTCACTAAGGAGCACAAGAAAAGTGTCTTGCTCCTTGGCAATGACCCACTATCCCCAAGCAAGTCTCTGTCAGGTGGAAGGCAAACCAGGCATACATATAGCAGTAGATGGCAAAAAAAAGAAGGGTTCCGTATAGTTCTTTATTCAGCCCCATCTTCTCATAGCTGGGAACATAATTCCCTCCTTTTTACCTTTTATCATTATGGATCCCGTCCTTGTGATTCTTTACCCACTGTACCCAACCCTTTACTTTTTCTGCTTTTAAAATGTAAACCCACTTTGATGTCCTTTAGTACAAATTGTGTTTTATCAAAAATAAAGTTGAAAGTAGCTGCTTCTTCTCTGGTCTTACCCTGAGGTTTTGCAATAATCTAAACTAGAAAGGCCACTGCTCAAACATGCAGCCTCTTGGGTCTCTGTGGTTTCTAGAAGTTGCAGCTGGCTGTTACCAACCTAGCCAGCCCATGCCTGCTGTGGTGTTTGGTTGTCTTTCCTTTATCCAACTGAAAGCTTTTAATTTCACAATACTGGTTTCTACCAACTCTGTTGATAGGTTATTCCACCTAGAAAAAATTATTTCTGCTAACAAAGTGTGAATTTAAATTATGATGGTTCCTCAGTTTACACAACTCAATTATCAGGCCCAGCCTGTAATATTGAGTTGAATGTTGTGCTAACCCAAACGGGTTATTCGAGCAGGAAACATCCCTGGTCCCAATTTAAATAGTGAATAATAAATAACGTGCAAAATCACACAGTGAAAAATGAATCACTATTCATCTCTCTAATATACTAATGTGCAATGTATTATTGCCACAAAAGTCCAAAAATCAATTTGAGGTTCAGCTTCCAAATACACTTCCCCCTCCCCATTCGCGGTTTCATATAATCGCAATTTTTTCTGGGGAGGGGGAAAATTTAAAAAACAGTCAATGTAAAAAAAATCCATCTTTTTTTCCTCCCTGCTGCCTTCCCAGCCTTACCTGGTGGTCTAGAGGGCTTTCGGGGCAGGAGCAATCTTCCTACGCTCCTGCCCCGTGCAGATCGCTATGAGGAAATGGCTGCTGGGAGTTCCCGTAGTCTCGAGAGACTAAGTCAGGAACTCCCTACAGCCATTTCCTGATAGTGATCTGCACGGGGCAGAAGCATAGGAAGATCGCTCCTGCCCCGAAAGCCCTCTAGACCACCAGGTAAGGCTGGGAAGACGGCAGAAAGGTGGGGGTGGGTCAGAGCTGGATAATCGCGGTTTTTCGGCATTTGCGGTCCAGCTCTGCCCATATCCCCCGCGAATAACGAGGGAGAAGTGTATATCCTCCTCTAATATCCAAAGTTGATAAGTAAAGCAGTTCATAAAGACCAACAAACAAGTACTTATCCTGCAACACAAAGGCGTCCACAGAAAAGCACCTAAAAGCAATGGAGCAAGGAGAAGCACAGGAGAAAACCAAGGGACTTGGAGTTACAGAGTCAAAGGCATGGATGCTTCAAGAAAGACTGACGGCAATTGTCAAAAGATTCAGGTTTTACATATTGAAATCCAAGTGCTGTGAGCAGCTAGCAGAGTATGCATATGCTAAAATATAACCAGTACAGAACTGGGGTTCCTAATACATGGCAAGATGGGGGCCCCCAGTGACCATAGGAGTTACCTGGGCAATAAGGATTGCTTGGCTTGAAGTTCAAGGCAAATTCATGTGACACCTGAGAAAGAAGAGCATCATTTTTCAGTGAAAACATTATATAAATCATGAGATTGACTGACAGCATGTGCAGTGGTACTGTTACATTACAAGCAATGGGGACATATTTCAACCTGCCAATCAACTGGCTACCAGAAATATAAGAGAAATAAACATGCCAAATGGTGTATCGCACCTCAAGTGCAGCCATCTTCACCTAGCTTCAGTTATCTTAAGTATTTTGTTCATGTAAAAGTCTCTATTATTGGTGAAGCAAAATTATTTCTCTGCCATTATGGTTTTGTATTTTTAATTTTGTTTGTTCCCTGCCTTGAGCTATGTTGATGTTATAAATGTGTAATTAAATTCAATAGGATAATTTTATAAGTCACCTAAATTAATAACTTCTCCTGGAGGAATTCTGCCCACACACAATCGGCTGTTCTCCTGAGTTTCTCTTCCCCTACCCTGTAGAGATCATGCAGCCACTTCCTACACTCACTGGCCTACACTCACTCGACTGTTCACATGAGCCTGCATGGTTCACAGGTGTAGCTGGGTCTAGTCCAGCAGAGGTGGAAGTGGCCCAATATGCAGTGGGTCACTTCCTGCTCCCGTTGTGAGACGATCTCTGCAGGGGGGGGAGGGAGAGAGAGAGATTCAGGAGAGCAGCTGATGCTAGTAGTTGAGTGTGTGCCATGGTAATGAGAGGTTGGTAGAGCAAGGTTAAGTGTGACATAAGGATGTGGAGAGATCAGAGCAAGGTAAACGCATCATGGAGAATCTGGGGTGGGAACAAAACAAAGTAAGAATGTGTCATGGGTATGGAAGGGATGCAGAGAAAGCTGAGATTGTGTTAAGGGGTAGAGGAAGAACAAACTGAGTGTGCAACATTGGTGTGGTGGTGGTAGAGGAGAATTAAGCTTGAGGGTGTGACATGGAGGAGGCTGAGAGAGAGATACAAAGACGCCTTAAGAAAGAGCCAGGAAGCAAGGCCAACAAATTAGTTGATCCCAAGTCCTTGGGTCATAAGGAGGTTATGAGCGCACACGGTTCCCAGAAGATGAGCTTTCCAGTCTTCTGTACCGGCTGCAGTATGTATGAATACCTCCCTTTTGGGACTATGGCATACATTTGCAGTCGGTGCAGGGAGCTGGAAAGCCTGAAACAGCAAGTCTGGCTGCTCGAGGGAACGGTGAAGGAACTAGAAGAACTTCTCATTATTAAAGAGGAAAATCGCACGCAGGAGAGGTTGAATGTGGAGTCCAGCTATAGTGAAGAGATTGAAGAATTGGAAAAATACATCGAAGATGCCCACCAGCAGATTGTGGAGACCACAGGGCTTGAGATCAGCAACCGATCAACCAAGGAGGACGGAACAATTGATGCAGAAAGAGACAACAATCCAATCAGCAGAGATGATAGACCAACTGGGGAAGAGACACAGATGAAAGAAAACATGACTTACGCCGAGGACACAGATTCAAGACCCCCGAGGATCCTCCAACTAGAGAAGATTGGGATTATAGTAGGAGATTCCATAATAAGAAATGTGGACAGCCACATTGCAGGAGGAAGAAGGGATAGATTAGTCACCTGCCTGCCTGGTGCAAGAATCAAGGATGTGGCCAGCAGGATCACCAGGATCATAGATGGAGCGGGGGGAAAGGAAACTGCAATACTCATCCATGTGGGAACCAATGATGTTTGTAGACGGAAGTACGACAGGGAAGAATTAAAGGACCAGCTCCACTCACTTGGAAGGCAGTTGAAGGTCGAAGAGGTGAAGGTGGCTTTCTCAGAAATCCTTCCGGTACCGAGAGCGGACGCTACGAGACAGGATGAACTGAGAGCTGTGAACGCCTGGATGAGGCGTTGGTGCGAGGAAGAGGGTTTTGACTTCGTGCGAAACTGGAATACATTCTGGGGTAAGAGCGGGCATTATAGAAAGGACGGACAGCACCTAGCCAAACAAGGAGCGAGAGTTCTGGCTGAGAACATAAGGAAGTTCATTGAGAAGGCTTTAAACTAAAGATCAGGGGAGAGCTGACAATCGACAGCCGGTCGATGGCCCGGACATCAGGATATCCTGAGGAGGTAACTCCAAGCAATCATACAAATATAGGGCATGAATATGAGGACACTACAGGAGGTAATGAAAGGGATCAATTGGACACAAGAAAGGATGTGTCGACCACTAAATCCAGTAACTTAGCACGAACTGAACTTAAATGTATGTACATGAATGCCAGGAGCTTAGGTAACAAAATGGGAGAGCTGGAAGAATCAGCAAGTAGACAACATCCGGATATCATAGGAATAACAGAAACATGGTGGAATGAAGAAAATGAATGGGACACAGCATTACAAGGATATAAACTATACAGAAGAGATAGAATAGGGCAGAAAGGGGGAGGTATTGCCCTATATGTCCAAGAAGAAATAGAGTCTATTAGAGAAGGAGAGACAGAAGCAATTGGGAAACTAGAATCACTCTGGATAAAGATTCCTGGACATAAAGAGGCTGACACACAAATTGGCCTCTATTACCGTCCACCGGGACAGACTGAGGAAACAGACAAAGAAATGATGGAGGAAATTAATCGTGGAAGCAAATCAGGCAATGTGACAATTATGGGAGACTTTAACTTTCCGGGGATAAACTGGAATTTGGGAACGTCAAACTGCGGCAGGGAGATAAAATTCCTGGAAATGATAGGAGATTGCTTCATGGAACAAATGGTAGGAGAACCGACAAGAAGAAATGCAGTCTTGGACTTGGTCATAAATGGAATTTCAGGAAGAGCGACTGATGTAAAAGTTAAGGCCCCGATAGGGACAAGCGATCACAATATGATCTATTTTACCATTAGCATCGGAAAGGGGAAACCAATTAAGAATAAAGCTACAACCTTTAACTTCAAAAAAGGAAATTATGACAGCATGAGATCCATGGTTAGAAAACGGCTTAAGAAGAACAAAGCAGAAATCCAAACAATTGAACAAGCATGGTCTCTGCTGAAAAACACCATCACAGAAGCACAGAATCTTCACATACCGAAGATATCTAAAGGAAGGCGAAAGAAGAACAAAGGAGAACCAGCATGGTTATCAAAAGAGGTGAAAGATGCAGTGAGGGATAAGAGGAACTCGTTTAAAAAATGGAAACGAGAAAAAACATCAGAGGCCTGGAACTGTCACAAAAGAGATCAGAAAAAGTGTCATAAAGTGGTAAGGAACGCCAAAAAAGTCTATGAAGAAAAGATAGCACAGGAAACCAAAAACTTCAAACCCTTTTTTAGATATATAAAAGGTAAGAAACCAGCAAGAGAGGCAGTGGGCCCTCTCGACGAACAAGGAAAGAAAGGGTCAATTAAGGAGGATAAACAAGTTGCCGATAGGTAAAATTCATTCTTTGCCTCTGTCTTCACAAATGAGGACATTTCAACAGTGCCAGACACAGGAAAGATATTCACCGGAGTCATAGAAGAAAGCCTCACAACAGTATATGTGACGATGGACATGATATACTCTCAGATTGACAAACTGAAAAGCGACAAATCCCCTGGACCAGATGGAATTCACCCGAGGGTATTGAAGGAACTTAAGGTCGAAATTGGTGAATTGCTACAATCTGTGGCTAATATGTCAATTAGAACCGGGCAAATACCAGAAGACTGGAGGATAGCAAATGTTATCCCAATTTTCAAAAAAGGATCAAGAGGTGATCCAGGGAACTATCGACCTGTGAGCCTCACTTCGGTTCCTGGGAAGATAATTGAAACACTGATTAAAGACAGCATTGTACAACATTTGGAGGATCACAACCTAATAAGGGCTAGTCAACACGGATTCAGGAAAGGGAAGTCATGTTTGACAAATTTATTACAATTCTTTGAGAAAGTGAACAAACAAGTGGATAGTGGAGATTCAGTGGACATAGTTTACTTGGACTTCCAGAAAGCGTTTGACAAGGTTCCGCATGCAAGGCTTATGAAGAAACTACTAAGCCATGGAGTAGGAGGAGACGTGCACAGATGGATCAGCAAGTGGTTGGAGAACAGAAAGCAGAGGGTTAGCATAAATGGGAAATTCTCGGACTGGGAGAGGGTGACTAGCAGAGTACCCCAGGGCTCGGTTCTTGGGCCTATTTTGTTCAATATTTTTATAAACGACCTGGAGGAGGAAACAACTTGCAATATAATAAAGTTTGCAGACGATACAAAACTATGTCGGGCTGTTGACTCTCAAAGGGACTGCGAGGAACTCCAGAAGGATCTGAACAAGCTGGAAGCATGGGCAACAAGGTGGCAGATGAATTTTAACATAAACAAATGCAAGGTGATGCATCTAGGGAAAAAAAAAAAAAGAACACGAATATAAGATGTTGGGGGTGACATTAGCAAAATGCGAACAAGAAAGTGATTTGGGGGTACCGGTTGACAGAACCCTAAAGCCTTCGGCACAACGTGCGGCGGCGGCAAAGAAAGCAAACAGGATGTTGGGCATGATTAAGAAGGGGATCACGAGTAGATCGGAAGATGTATTAATGCCACTTTATAGAGCAATGGTCAGACCGCAAATGGAATACTGTGTCCAACACTGGTCTCCATACCTCAAGAAAGATATAATTCTGCTGGAAAGGGTACAGAGGAGAGCCACGAAACTTGTCAAGGGATTGGAGAATTTGAGCTACAAAGAGCGCCTTAGGAAATTGGGATTGTTTACCCTCGAGCAGAGAAGACTGAGAGGGGATTTAATAGAGACTTTTAAAATAATAAAGGGATTTGATAAAATCGACCAAGAAGAAGCATTGCTAACTTTTTCGGATGTGACACGGACAAGAGGTCACAGTCTGAAACTGAGCGGCAGCAGGTTCAGGACGAATGTCAGGAAGTTCTTTTATATTAATAATGATTTTTCAGAAAATTTTATTCTACAAAGAGGGGTTAGACAAGGATGCCCACTATCTCCTTTGCTTTTTGATATCGTTTTAGAACCCTTGTTATTAGCTATAGAACAGATAAAGGAGATACAGGGTATTCCACATTCAGATAGAGAATATAAATTATCAGCATATGCGGATGATATATTACTTTATTTGAGAAATCCGGAAACAACCATTCCAAAGCTACTCGAACTGATTGAAAGATTTGGAAAATTTTCAGGATATAAAATAAACTGGAATAAATCAGAAGTACTTCCACTCAACGTACATTGTACAAAAAGTTTATTTGACTCATTTTCTTTTATTTGGAAAGAGGAAGGATTAAAATACTTAGGAATTTGGATTACAAAAACTATAGAAGAAACTATGATAATCAATGAAAAAAATTTATTACAAAAAGTGTCAGAAATGTGTGAGCAATGGAATCCTTTGTGCATATCTTGGTGGGGGAGAGTACAAACTGTAAAAATGATGATTTTACCAATAGTTTGTTATCAAATGGGTATGATACCAATTTTTTTCCAGGGGTCTTTTTACAAAAAATTGGATAAAATATTAACAAAATTTATTTGGCTTGGAAAAAACCCCAGAATTGCTCTAGTATCTTTACAAAGACCAATTGAGGAGGGAGGGGTAAATTTTCCAAATTTTTATAGGTACCATCAAGCCTATATTATGCGTCATGGTATGTATTGGATCCTCCCAGAACCCATTGAACATATACCAGATTGGTTCTGGTTAGAATGGAGATTAATGTTTCCTTTACGTCTGAGTCATGTGATAAGTATTCAAATGCCAAGGTTATATAAAGATCATAAAATATTAATGGATACTTGGAAAACTATAAGATATATAAGTAATCTAACTCCTATTCCAATAACTAAATCAACGACTCAAACAATATGGCTTAACCCAAAGATCAAAGTTGGCGGTTTTAAAATTATCTGGAAACATTGGATGATGGCTGGAATTCGTATTTTAGAAGATGTAATAAATAAAGGTAAACTGCTTGAGTTTTCACAATTGCAAAATAAATTTGGTTTAAATAAATCACAATATTTCAGATGGTTGCAATTGAAGCAGGCCATTCAGACAGGGTTCTCTGAATGGAAAAATCTTAATAATTATCATAGTATGGAATTCTTATGTTTTCAGATAGATTCCATGGGACACCAGGCCGCAATGTGGTATAAATTAATATCTGGATTTATACATAAAAAAAAAAAAATGGTCTTAGAGATATTTGGAGCATTGAGATTAAGCATCAAATTAATGCATCTCAATGGCCACGACTTTGGTCTTGGAGGATAAGATGTACAATGTCAGCATCTATGAGACAAACTTGGTTTTTTATTTTACATAGAGCTCTATGGACCCCTACACGTTTACATAGAATTGATAGCTCTAAGTCTAATAGATGCTGGCATTGTCATCTAGAAGCCGGGACATTAGATCATCTTTTATTCTATTGTCCATTCATATTAACATTTTGGAAATCAATTTGGCCCCAAATAAATAGGATGTTAGAAAATCCAGTAGCCTTGACATATGATACAATTCTATTTGGTACTACAATGAGAGCCCATAGTCAAATCTCATCAAATAACAACAAACTTTTATTTATAATGACTGGAATAGCAATACAGCAAATTACACATAATTGGAAAAATTGGGACAGATTGAACTATAATTTCTGGTGGAACTCAGTTTGCCATATATATAAGATGGAACATGCATTTGCAACACAAAAAGGATATATGAATAAGTTCAAGAAGATTTGGGGACCATTAACAGAATATTGCAATATTTGAATTTCATTTTCCCATGATAAGAAAATAGTATAAAGAAGGAGGGGGGGAGGGGTTAAGGGGAGGGAATTATTCTCTTTATCATACATTATAAATAAAATATTATAATAGATGATATTCTTACATGAAAATAACGTAATAAAGGGAGGGGGAAAAGGTTCATATTTAAATAATAATTGATAAAATCATTACAATATATATATTGTATAACTTTATAAGAAAAATAATTACAATTATATGATATATAAAACCATAAGAAAAATAAGAAAAGAAATGTTATATATAAAATATATTATAAAAATATCAAGTGTATTGTTAAGATAATTGTATGAAAATTTATGACACTTGTTAAATGGAAAAAAAATTCAATAAAAAACTTAAACCAAAAAAAAAAAAGGAAGTTCTTTTTTACGCAGCGCGTGCTGGGAATTTGGAATGCTCTCCCGGAGGATGTTGTGACAGAGATTACTGTTCTGGGATTCAAGCGCAAGTTGGATGCACACCTTCTTGCAAATTGTATTGAGGGATATGGTATATCTGGGTCTCCAATCAGGAGTACCTAAATGGGCCGCCGCGTGTGTGGATCACCAGACTGGATGGACCTCGGTCTGATCCGGTGAGGGCTTTTCTTATGTTCTTATAACTGGGGAGGGAAGAAGGAAGAATGAGAGGTGGGAATGTGTGTCTAGGGAAGGAAGAATAAAGTAGGAATGCATGCCTAAGGGGGAGGAAGACCCGGAAATAGGGAATGAGAAGTGGGGGTACTGCATGCAAGAGAAGACTTTGAGAGAAGGCAGAATAAGGGCACTTGCTGGAAGTTAAAAAAAAAAAAAAAGTCAGTTGGTGTGAGAAATGGAAATGTGGAGGCTGGAGGGAATTTCAGGCCTTATGATGGAGGAATTCTGTGCAAACACACACTACAAATACATTTTGCAGTAAACAGCACAAAAAGGCACCTCTTTTTGAGCCTATTTTACGAAGGTGCATCGATACCCTATGTTATTGGTTTTGTAAATAAAATACTAGCACAATTCCTGCAGAAGTTGCACCAAGACTGAAGGCATTGACATGCATATTTTATACATATAGTGTGTACTGGTAAATTGTGACTCAGCCTGTTTGCCTCCCATTTGTGCCAGCTTCGACCACATGTACCTATGCAGATAAATCAGTATTTTATGGACAAAGCAAAATTGTCATACTGAAAACATAACTGGCTGTGGAAAGCTCTGCTTTAAACTGAAGGCCACAGTTATGATGCAGCTCAAAGCACAGAATTCATAAGAATCTTTTAATAGAGAGCACAATGCATATGTGGTATTTTAGCATGGTTTAAAAGTAATACATTTGGATGGTCAAACTTTACTCTTCAAACAAGGATGGCATAGCTACATTACCTGCCAGTTTGGAGGAATCTGAGCACCAAATCCAAATGCCGGAAATTGTTTATCTCTGTGAAAGAAGACATATATGAGGTTAAAGGAAAGTTGAAGAACAAGTTGCTTGCATTTATACACAATCCTGTTCAAAGATGCCTTTGGACAAGGATGGTCCTTTTAAGACTCTTTGACATGCATTTTAGACCTGCATTATTGCCGGTTGCTTTGTATTTCCTCCCCCTACTTCCTCTATTTAATTTTTTTAATTATGTAGTTCTTCCCCTTTTTCCTTATCGTTTCAGTCCTGTCCCATTACATTTATGTTTCCCTTTTTTTAATCTTTGTAAACCGTCTCGAAGCCTGAGTTTTGTGCCTAAGGATATACTCTTGAAATTGTTGTTCTTCAAATACATGCTCAAAAGATACCGTGCATATTTTTAAGATGAGTGTTCACATGGGGGATTGGAGGTGGGGCTGGCAACTTACAGAATGCTCTAAGTTGCTTATCTGCCTACTAAATTTACATTGCCCATGTCCCCCCCCCCCATTTATGCTAGCTCTATGGAAGGTGTAAATAAGGGCATACTGGGTTTGTGCTAATGTTCTCTAAGGACCCTGGGGTGCCCAAGTGTCCATGTAGAATAGACACTTTGGGCCAGATTCTCAAAACTTTAACATGGTCACTAAACTGGTTCCAGCTGGTTTAGCCTGCATGCATTTTAATGGCGGATTATCAAAATGGCTTATCGTGGTCTACGACGCTGTCATGCAAAAGGGCTCTTGAATATTGAAATGAGCACTCTGGTGGATTCTTAAACAATTGCCAAGTCATTCTCCAAGTGCGGCGTCGGCATTTGGTGACAAAAATCAGCAACTGGTCCAGGGGTGCCAGTATAGTGCCAGCACTGTGAAAAGTGCATCTCATGGCTTTTGTTTTGACTATGGTTAATGAAACAAAATAAAAATTATAAGACTCACATATAGTTTTGAGTTGGATTTTTAGGGGGAGTGGTAAAAGCACATGTATGTCTTATGAATTATAGTAGTTTTTGTGAAAGAAAAAGCATATCTTATGCTCGCTTGTTAAATGTTGCATCTCCCCTCCCACCGACAAACACCCCTCCCCCAACACTTCCTCAGCAGCGGGGGAGAAGCCCACTCTCTCCCGCCACCAAGCAACACCCACTCCCCAGCATCCCCTCAGCAGTGGGAGAGATGCCCACCCTCTCCTGCCACTAAGCAACATCCTCCGGCCAGCAAACACACTTCTTCAAAATGGCAGGCCTTCCTCTCCCCAAGAGGCCTGAGGCTCTGACTGTCCCAGGTTGTTTAAGATCCCTCCTATGGGTGGGGCCTTAGGCGTCTAGGCCAATCAGAGCACCGGGGAAGAGACTAAGGCTCTGATTGGCCTTGACACCTAAGGCCCCACCCATAGAAGGGATGCACTTGAGAGGGGAAGGTCTGTCATTTTGAAGCAGTGGACTTGCTGGCTAGAGGGTGTTGTTTAGTGGCGGGAGAGAGTGGGCATCTCTCCCACTGCTAAGGGAATTTTGGGAGTGTGTTGCTTGGCGGCAGGAGAGAGTGGGCATCTCTCTCGTTGTCAGGTAGCAGGTTGCTGGAGTTAGGTGGCTCAATTTGGGTTTGGGTTTATAGACTTTTCCTCCAGAAACTTGTCCAAACTGTTTTTTTTAAACACAGATACAAGAAAATCAGATCAGAGGGGTTTAATTGTGCAGGAGCCTCTAATCTGCTGCTTCTTCCTCTTTGCTGGTTTCCCTATAAAGTCAGACTTGTGCAGAACCTATAGTTTGGCCAGATTACATCCTCCACTGTAAGCCAGAAGATATGACATGCTCTTCACCAGAACTCTCAGACGGGGATTGCAAAAGAAAGACAAACATATGGTAACACTAGGGGTGGGATACAAAACTGAAGGCAAGATCATGATATCAGGGGAAAAGAGGAGGGGTGGAAAATGGAAGCATGGGCGTTATAACACAAAGAGAGGATGGGAACCACAGTGTAATAGAGTCACCAATTCTTTCAGTATCATTAAGACTGAATTTTAAAAATCCTATTACATAAGTATATGTAAAAACACATTCATATCAGCTTAAATGTTCCTTACGTGTCATAATCCTGGACCACATTTCCAACACACCACAGTGCAGTCAAATACTCATTGACTCCATTTGGACTAATAAAATGCAGTGAGTCTGGCGACTTTGGATCACCATTGGAGCCAGTAAAATCAATACCAACCTAGAGTTAAAAACAGGCATAAGGTTACTGCAGAAAAATAAAGGGCTAATTACAGTGGGAACAAAATGCTAGACACTAAACTGAAAATCTAAGGTCAAATTAAATTGAAACAGAAAATGAATGATTCTGTATAATGCTGTGGCACAGGAGACAGTCTTCTGCAGATCATAACACCCCACATTACAGAGAGCTGCACTGGCTTCCCATTGTGGCAAGGGTGTTGTTTAAGTTGGATGTCTTTGGCTCCAGGGTATTTAAGTGGCTCATTTTAACTTTTCTAGTTCTCGACGCTCTTCACGTATTTCAACAATGTTCGATTTTCCATCAGTCAGGGGATGCCGTTACAAAATATTTCATAAGACGGCTCTCATAATCAAGCAGCTACTTGGGATTCTGTTCTCCGTCGACTATTTCTTACTTCTACCTTGTTTTTGAACTGTAGAAACCAGTTCAAAACTTATTTGAACGCTAAATTTTTCTAACTGACCATCTTATCACATATAATTGGAAAAAACATGACAGATTAAATTATACATTCTGGTGGAACTCAGTATGCCATATATACAAAATGGAACTCACTATAGCAACACAAAAGGGATATATAAGTAAATTTCAAAAAATATGGAGACCATTAACTGAATATTGTAAAGAATGATTAATTTTCCCATGTTTAGAATTTGATAAGAAGGGAAGGGGGGGATTGTATTAAAACTTTATTCATGTAATAGGTTCTGAAGGGAGGGGGGAGGGGATGGGATATTATCATATTAACTAAGAATATATAATTTTAGATTTCTGAAATATTAAAAAGTTAAATCAAATATTAATAGATGAGATTATCAAGTATGTATATATAAATTTTTATTGAGTTTATGTAATTCACTTGATGTAACAATTGAAAATGAATAAAGATTTAAAAAACAAAAAAAAATATTTTTTGTAACTCGCTGCCTGATATTCAGCTTTTTCTTAACTGTTAACCAAAAGGATCCTCATGGTTTTGTGGTATACAAATGCTATGTTATGTTATGGTGGATGGATGGGGGTCAGGGTTGCAAGGATGGCAACTAAGATGACCTAGTAAAACATGAAAAGGAATAAAAGTGAAAATATTAATTTTATAGAAAGATAGTTGATGGCACAATCATATATCAAACTGGAGAGGAGAGACGAATCATCCTAATGAAAAAAAAAGTGATTAAATTGCTTTGAATATTGAGTCCATATTGTTTTCCACTGGAGTTTCCTAAGACTAACACATCAGGATCAAGATATAATTGTGACGGCTGTTGCTTTTATGTTTTTATTTATTTGATTTCTATGTATAATTGTAGTTCCCTTCTGTTTATTCAGTTTTTATAACTGGAAACTGTGAAAACACAAATAATACCTTAAATGCATAAAAAAAAAATAAAGTTTCAAGAAGTTGACCATGATGTTCCTCGAGGAGCATGCCAGAATTGTAAGATCCCAACAACGCTGTCCCAGTTCCTGGCTGCTCTCTCTACGACTGAATCCTCCCTTTCAAAACTGCACAATGGATTCAGACTCGCATCTGAAACCAGGGCTGCCTCATTGCCTGCTCCAATATTACCCTTGGCACTGGCACCTACAAACTTGGTCATAAGCTTTGGATGCTTGAGGACAACTCGGCTAGATAAGATAGGGAAGCACTCAGCAGTGGGGCATATCCAGTGCCACAAGCTTGGAACCCCTTTGCTGCTCTTTAAACTTGTTGATTTGGTTTATTACATCTTCTACTTTCATCAAGATTTCTTCTTCTTGCCCCTTATTGCCACCCTTAAATACCATTTCTAGCATTCTCCTGAGAAAGACCAAGTTCCTCTTTTATTCCTTGATGATCCAACAGTCCAACTGACTCCCTCACAGACTTTCTGTTTCAAATGTACCTGAAATGTTAGTTTGGACTTCTTTTCAAATTCTCTTTTAGCCTTCTTTATCAATGCCTTGCCAGTGGTTATGCTGATCTTGTTTTCTTCATCTGGATCTTTTTTCCATGCCAGTTTTTGTCTTCCTATCATCTTTTTTTGATACATGGAACATATAACTGATCTGGGCTTCCAAGATGGTATTTTTAAACAATATCTATGCCTCATTAAACGCTTCAACTTTGCAGCTACTTCTTTTAGGTTTTTTAAAAACATTTTCCTCATTTTATCATAGTTGCCCTTTTGAAATTAATACTATTGCAGTAGATTTCCTTAACAGTCTTCACTCGTTATCTCAGACTTGATCATGGTATGATCACTACTGCCAGTGGTCCCAAAACCATTTGTCTCTCAAGAATTAGATCTAAAATGGCCCCCCTCTTGTCAGTTTCTGAACCAACTGCTCCATGAAGTAGCCATTTATTTGAACCAGGAACTTTATCTCCCTAGCATTTCCAGTCAATGATCACCTATTAGCATTTTGCCAAATTTGTTACCTGCCTTAATAACTGCTTGTTCTGCTCTGGAACACACTAGTATAGCTCTTTCCTTTCACATATAGAATTTCTATCCATAAGGATTCCGCACCACTGTCTGTTCCAATTAAGTTTTATTCTGTTAGACAGAACTCCCTAATATACAGAGCCATCCCCTCCAATTTGATCTATCCTATCATTGTGATACGATTTCTACCCTAGTAACACAGTATACCATTGGTTATACTCCTTCCACCAGGTCTCTAAGATGCCAATTATATCTCTTCATTTAGTGTTATATAATCTAACTCTCCCATAGCATTTGTAAACAGGCACAAACCAAAAAAAAAAACCCACTTTAAAATATCTACAAGCTACTTAGCTATTGTCTTCCCAAAAAACCCACAAGGGACTAGCGACATAATAGTAGTCCATGGAGAACAGTGTCTTCAATTTTGTTTTAAATTTAGAAACATCCATTTCTGCTCTTAATTCCTTAGGTAAGGCATTTCACCACACTGGAGCCATCACCGAAAACATTCTCACCCTGATATACTTGAAAAGGAGAAATTAGGTTCTTACCTGCTAATTTACTTTCTTTTAGCTTCTCCAGACCAGTAGAGGTTAACTTTACGAATGGGTATATATCTAATCATGACCAGCAGGTGGAGACTGAAAACAAAACTTTGGGACAGTATATCCTAGCCCCTCCTCTCTATTTCCCTCAGTCTGCCGAATAGCCAAGCAGAACCAAGAACTGGACAAAAAACAGAGAGAAAACACAATACTCCGAAAGGAGTAACAAATAACATACCCAAAAATGCTGTTGGAAAATGCAGAGGAGAAATTCCCGAAGGAAGAATGTCCCCACAGCTCGCCAGCTAAGCCAGCCGAGCCACAGCCGCTGTTCTTCAATTCTCCCCGGCCCTAGAAAAATACTAGAACCCGCAGCAAAAACCAAAAACTGCCCGCGCAACAGCCCCAACAACAACAACAACAGACAGGGTGGGGACCTCTACTGGTCTGGAGAAGCTAAAAGAAAGTAAATTAGCAGGTAAGAACCTAATTTCTCCTTCTTTAGCACTCTCCAGACCAGTAGAGGTTAACTTTACGAATGGGACGTACCAAAGCAGTCCCTCTCACGGGCGGGACCCCCGAAGGGCCGATACCAGTACACGCTCACCGAACACCGCGTCCCGACGCGCCTGCACATCGACCCGATAATGACGAACAAAGGAATGCAAGGAGGACCAAACCGCAGCCTTACAAATATCCACTGGAGGCACGAGCGACGACTCAGCCCAAGAAGCCGCCTGACCCCGAGTGGAATGAGCCTTGAGAAACTCCGGAACCGGCTGCTGTTTCAGAAGAGAAGCGGAAGCAATCGTCTCCTTGATCCAGCGCGCAATCGACGCCTTAGAAGCGCCAGCTCCCCGACGAGGACCCGCCAGGAGGACAAAGAGATGATCGGACTTCCGGAATTCCTGGGTCCGCTGCACATAAAAGCGAAGGACCCGACCGACATCCAACTTGCGCAGCTGCCGTTGCTCAGAAGAGCCCTCCCGACCACCCAAGACCGGGAGAACCACCGATTGATTGACATGAAAAGGAGAAACAACCTTCGGCAGAAAGGAAGGAACAGGCCGCAAGACGACCCGCTCCCTAGAAAACTCCAAGAAGGGAGCCCTACAAGAGAAAGCCTGTAGCTCAGAAACACGCCTAGCAGACGTAATGGCCACCAAAAAGACCGCCTTCAAAGTAAGGTCCTTCAAAGAACAGTCGTCCAAGGGCTCGAAAGGCGGACGCACCAAAACAGAGAGAACCAGATTAAGATCCCAAGAGGGAACCGAGGGCCGTAGGGGAGGCCTAAGCAACTTGGCCGCCCGCAAAAACCGAATCACATCAGGAAGAGCCGATAAACGCTGACCTGACACCAACCCTCGAAAGGCCGACAGGGCCGCAAGGTGAACCCGGAGAGAAGACCAAGCCAGGCCTCTATCCAGGCCATCCTGCAAGAACTCTAGAATGATAGGCAGAGAAGCGCGAAAAGAGGTCACTCCCCGCGCCCGACACCATTCCTCAAATAGACGCCAAACCCGCACATAAGCCCGAGAGGTAGAAAGCCTCCGGGACCCCAACAGTGTAGAGATCACCTTGTCTGAATATCCCTTCTTGCTAAGGCGACCCCTTTCAAGAGCCACGCCGTAAGACAGAAGGGAGACGGGTCGAACATGGGAATGGGACCCTGCATCAGAAGGTCGTCCGAGAGAGGCAGAGGAAGAGGATCCGTCACCAGGTGCCTCACCAGATCCGCATACCACGGACGGCGAGGCCAATCCGGCGCCACCAGCACCACCAAACCCGGATGGTGAACAATGCGAAGAAGTACTCTGCCCACCAGCGGCCAAGGAGGGAACACATACAACAGCCCCTCCGTTGGCCACTGCTGGACCAGAGCATCCAGACCCTCGGCCAGACCGTCCCTGCGACGACTGAAGAAGCGGGGCACTTTGGCATTGCCACCCGTGGCCATCAGGTCCATCAGGGGCTGCCCCCAAGCCTGCACTATCAACTGAAACGCCTCGGCGCCGAGACACCACTCTCCTGGATCTAGGAAGTGACGACTGAGGAAGTCTGCCTGAACATTTTCTACTCCGGCTATATGAGAGGCCGAGAGGTCCAGCAGATGGGACTCCGCCCAAACCATGAGCAGAGCCACCTCCTGCGCCACCTGAGTGCTCTTGGTGCCCTCCTGACGATTGACATAAGCCACCGCCGTGGCATTGTCCGACAGCACTCTGACCGACTTGCCCAGCAACAGGGAGTGGAAAGCCAACAGCGCCAGACGGACCGCTCTGGTCTCCAACACGTTGATCGACCAGGCGGCCTCCTCTGCGGACCAGGTGCCCTGAGCTGAGTGACCCAAACACTGAGCCCCCCAACCCAGGAGACTCGCATCCGTCAGGAGCACCGTCCACTGCGGGAGATCCAGACCCACCCCCTGAACTAGGTGAGGGGTCTGGAGCCACCAACGCAGACTGCAGCGCGCCAAGCCTCGCAGGGGAACCGGAACATCCATCCCGTGCCTCTGGGGAGACCACCTCCAGAGCAGAGCATACTGGAGAGGACGCATGTGGGCCCGCGCCCACCTCACCACGTCCAGGGACGCCGCCATCGACCCCAAGACCTGGAGGAAATCTCGCGCCCGAGGACACCGGGACGCCAAAAGCAGGCGAATCTGAGATTGCAATTTGCTCACCCGGCCCTCTGGGAGGAAGACCTTCCCCAAGGAGGTGTCGAACAGCACCCCTAGGTACTCCAGACGCTGAGCCGGGACCAACCGACTCTTGGAAAGGTTGACCACCCAGCCCAGCGACCGGAGAAACTCCACCACCCGAGCAGTAACCCGGGAGCTTTCCTGCAACGACTTTGCCCAAATTAACCAGTCGTCCAGGTAGGGGTGTACCAGGATGCCCTCCGACCGCAAGGCTGCCGCGACGACCACCATCACCTTGGTGAACGTCCGAGGAGCCGTGGCCAGCACAAAGGGAAGCGCACAGAACTGATAGTGCCGACCCAAGATCGCAAAGCGCAGGAAACGCTGATGAGATGCCCGAATGGGAACATGCAAGTAGGCCTCCGTCAGATCGAGAGAAGTGAGAAACTCCCCTGGCTGAACCGCCAGAATGACCGACCGCAGAGTTTCCATACGGAAAGAGGGAATCTTGAGAGCCCTGTTGACCCCTTTCAAATCGAGGATGGGCCGAAAAGTCCCCTCCTTCTTGGGCACCACAAAGTAAATGGAGTACCTGCCCGTGCCCCACTCCAGAGGGGGCACCGGAACAACTGCCCTGAGATCTAGCAAGCGCTGAAGGGTCTGGCGAAAAGCCTGCGTCTTCCCCGGAGTCTGACATGGAGAAGCGAGGAAAAAATCCGGCAGAGAGCGGGCGAACTCCAGGGCATAACCGTCCCGCACCACCTCCAGGACCCACTGATCGGACGTGATCTCGGCCCATTTGGGGAAAAAATCGCGCAGCCGGGCCCCCACCGGAACCAAAGGGGGCGCCGGCAAGGCGTCATTGTGCAGGACGGGAAGCGGGGGAACCGGCGGAGGGATTCCCTGCCCCCCGACGGGCCCCCCGAAAGGGCTGCATGCGCTGGAAGAACCGACCCCGGGAAAATCCCGGAGACTGGAAAGAAGCAGCCCCACGCCCAGGGCGATACTTGCGAAATTCCCGCAAACGCCCCCGGGCCGCACCCCCCCGAGACGCCGGGCGGGCACGGTCCTCCGGCAGACGGGGAACCTTCGAGTCCGACAGAGTCTGAATCAACTTATCCAAGTCCTCTCCAAACAAAAACGACCCCCGAAAGGGAAATTTAGTAAGCTTAGCTTTGGACGCAGCATCCGCCGCCCAAGCGCGCAGCCACAACACACGCCTTGCGGCCACGCCAAAAGCCATAGACTTAGCCGATATCCGCACCAAGTCATATAGAGCATCTGAGAGGAATGAGGCCGCCATCTCAATCTTCGCTACCTCCTGATCCACCAGAGACCAGTCGTCAGACTCTCGATCCAAGACACGCTCAGCCCACCGAAACACGGCGCGAGCGACCAGTCCCCCACAAATAGCCGCCTGGACCCCAAAAGCAGAAACCTGAAAATTTTGCTTAAGAATGTTCTCCAATTTGCGCTCCTCAGAGTCCCGCAAGGCAGAACCGCCCTCAACAGGCACGGTATGCCGCTTGGAAATTGCCGAGACCACCGCATCCACGACTGGCGAAGCTAACGTAGCCCGATCCCCTTCAGGAATGGGATACAGGCGAGCCATGCTGCGCGCCAGCCGAAACGGCGTCTCCGGCGTTTTCCACTGCTCCAGAATAATATCCCGAATATCCTGATGCATAGGAAAAGAGCGGGAAACGGAACGGATCCCCCGTAACAGGGGGTCCCCCACACGCGGAGTCTCCGGCGGCGCGTCCTCAAAACGCAAAACCGCAGAAACCTGCTGAATAAGGTCAGGCAGCTCATCTTTCTGAAAAAGGCGCACCACGGACGCCTCGTCACTGGAGAACGGGAAATCCGACAACCCGCCGCCAGCTTCCGTCCCCTCCAGAGAGTCCTGGAATTCCTCCGAAGGGTCCAGGTCCTCCTCCAGACCGACACGTTCCTCCGACCACAAAGTCTCGTCCCACGACACCCGCGGACGCTTGGACAAGGGAGGCGGCGGAGGGGACGTCACGTCAGACGAGAGAGGCAAAGCCGCAGGGAGCGCGGAGGAAACCCCACCCCCCGAAACCCCCTGGGCGCAACCGGGACCCCCAGCCGCCTGAAAATAGGCTCTGCATAAAGAAAAGAAAAATTCAGGAGAAAAACCCCCCGAGGGTCCCAAGGGACTCCCTGCCACAGCAGGGGACCCAGCAGAACCTTGCCCCTGCATAGTCAAAACAGGGGGAAGGTCACCTGAGGTGGAAGACAAAATGGAGGGGCCAGACAGAGAAGATGGCGGTTTTCCCGCCAAAAAAGCTCCCTCCATAGCCTGAAGCGGCTGAGAAACCTGAATAGTCTCAGCCGCTAAAGCAGGCAAGCCGGCATCAGCTGTCAAAAAATCAGCTGAGAGGGAATCCTCTAAAACCCGACCGTCGGCGGTTCGGGGAATCCCTCCGTGGGCGGACGGAGAAGACCGGGCTTCCCCACCGTTCCCTGCCGACTCGCGAGGCACCATCGGCGGGGAGCTCTGGGCGCCTGCAGCCGCTGCCGACGGAGCTCCTCCACCGCACCGGCCTGAACACCGCTTGCACAGGCCGGCCGCGAGTGCCTCGCGTCTGGAGCACAATGAGCACTTTTTCCCTTTAGAAGTGCTCATTGCTCCATACGCGACCTAGCTGCAAAAAAGTGCCGGTTAGTTGAAAAAATACAGTAAAATACAGTTTTCTTAAAGGGATACAACCCTCCAGACCAGCACTACCTCAGGATTTTTTTTTTTTTTTTTTTTACAGAACAGACTCCACAGGCTCTCAAAGCAATATGCCTTGCTTGATTTAGGGGGCAAGGCTTACTGCTGAGGCTCCTCTAAAAAAATGTGGGGAGGTGGAGGAAGTGGGGGGAGGGACCCCGCTCGTGACCCGCCGGGTTTGACACCCCGAGGTCGGACGAACCCCCAAACAGAGTCCGCCCAAGCTCCGTCCGGCTAAAAACAGGGACAAAAAACCCCCTAAACAAATTCCAACAGCCCTACCAAGGGAGATGGGTACAGATCACTCAACACCTGCTGGAGACTGAAAGAAGACTGAGGGAAATAGAGAGGAGGGGCTAGGATATACTGTCCCAAAGTTTTGTTTTCAGTCTCCACCTGCTGGTCATGATTAGATATATACCCATTCGTAAAGTTAACCTCTACTGGTCTGGAGAGTGCTAAAGAAGAAGGAATTACCAGCAAGAGGTCTTGTCCAAAATGTAGGACCGTAATGGTACATATTTGTGTAATCTGGTAAACAGGCATTGTGCTTCAGTAAAATGAAAGACCTTAAAAGTCAGTAACAAAGCTTTCCATCAGATTCTAGTTTAAAAGCTGTTCTCTCTCTCCTTTTTTAAATGCTAGCACCCATCTTTTGGAATAGACTCTCCCTTCCCCAGAATGTTGGCTCAGTTCCTAACAAATCCAAATCCCTCTGTTTGTCTCTTGGTCTTATACATGTAAAGGGGAGTACTTCTGGATTATAGTTTTGTACCTAAGAGCCTTAAATCTGGCTTCCAGAATATCCCTCCCACATTTTCTTGTCATTAGAACTCGCATGCACCAAGATATCTAGCTTCTCCCCAAGACTGTCTAAAATCCGGGTGTCAAACAAGGTCTGCGCAAGGAAGGAAGGTGATCAAGCAATTCTCGAGCCCACCAGCCATCTACTCTATATGCATAATTGAATCTCCAGTTAAAATAGCCATCCTAACCCTTCCCTCCTAGGCAGAAGTCCCTGGAGTGTGAAAGATCATTGCATTCCCTGAAGAGTAGGTCCTGGCTGCAGGATTCATTTTTTGTCTCTCGAAGGTGATGCTCTCTTTTCTCCTCCATGGCAGTCAGTCAAGTGCTATCTGAATTCATTAAAGCAATGAACAATCACTATTTTAGTAACAAATAATTAAAAAGATGAAAATGTGTACTTACAGTGAAGTTGATTTGGCAACCACCCATAACGTAGTCCAAAAAGGAGTATTCTACTTCAATCTAAAGAGAAGAAACTGAAAATCACTAATTGACCTCATTATCACCACACCCCAGGGTTGTACTCTAGCAGCAACTCAAGGGAGTGGAGGAGAAGCTTAATGGCTAGTGTAGTGAGTGACAGCTCTTTGTGACCCTGGGCAAGTCACTTAACCCTCCACTGCCCCAATTACAAACCCAAACTGTGAGCCTTGTATATAATATGTAAGAACTGCTTTCTTTGAATCACATGCACGACTCTCTTATGGATGTTCATTAGCATTGACTCATTTCTGTCCACTCTATACCTATACATACCTTGCAGGACTTAATCCGAACAATTCCAGAATTTTTGTAACTTTTCTTTTTTTGTTTCTTCTCTGGGTGGATACATTCATACTCCACCTGCATAGAACGACAAGCATTACAAGCAGTGGAGATAGTAAGGCATGTTAACTCTGACTACTGGAGAAAAGACCTCGATTACCTGTCCTCATTCAAATCCTGTAGAGACCTGATGTCAAAGTGGAAAACAGTCCTTTATGGTTACTAGAAAGGCTATTATCTAACAGGTCAGGCAAGATTACTAAAAGTACTTGGTTCCCCCTAGCCAACAGCCCTGACCAGGAAGAGAATCAGAGGCCAGAAATTAAGCTAAGTTCTGCTGGACCAGACCAAACTAATGAGTTTTATTCCCCAACCAGTTAAGGGATACAAAGAAAAGTGATTTTCAGTGATGTGGTTACTGTAACAATTAATGCAAACTGGCCCACAGAGGAGAGATCATCATTAGTGGTGCAGCAGTCACTTGGCCCAAATATGCTGTCACCTGTCTGAAGTGACTGGCCCATAAAAGGAGGAAGCAATGCAGACAGAAGCCAGGGCACAATCACTAGCTGGACATGAGATGTGGATGGGACGTTGGTAAGAGGAATACCAGGAATTGCCAAATCAATAAGAATAACAAGGTATGCTCCCAGTGGCAACGCATCTTAATTCCATTTAGCCATAAAGAAACAATAACAGATTCTCCCCTCAGTCTTCCACTTTCTAATTCCAGCTAATGCCATTTATGGTATCCTATTGGGTAAGAAATCATTGACAGCACCTAGTAGCCTATTTCCAATAGGGTTTTCAAGATATCCACAATGGTTGGGTTGTTTTGGGGAGATGGAATGTTTATGTATTTTCATGTTATTGCTATGAAGCACCTGCAGGCATTACGTTAGTGATTTTTATTCCGCCGTTACCATTACCATTCAAGGCGGATTACAGAAGAGGATTTCTGGACATGTCCAGAGATGTTAGAGTAGAGCGGGTTGCTTCAGAGGACTGAAATGTTTCATACGGTGTTAGTTAGTCTTCATAGATTTCTTGAATAGCAGGGTTTTTATTTCTTTTCTGAAAGTTTTGTAGTCTGGGGTCACAATTAGTAGATTGGAGAGTTGGTGGTCTAGTTTTGCTGCCTGTGTGGCTAGTAGGCCATCATACAGTTTTTTTTCCGTTTGATGTCTCTGATTGGAGGGAATGTGAATGGTGTCTGGGTTCTCCTGTGTCTGGTGTGGTAGTTTGGATTAGGCGGTTGTTCAAGTAGGCTGGGCTGTCACCATTTATGGATTTAAATAATAGACAGTAGAATTTAAATAGTATTCTTGCTTGAATTGGGAGCCAGTGTTAGTCGAGGTATGCCTCGGTGATGTGGTCGTGTTTTCTTAGTGAATAGATTAGTCTCAGGGTTGTGTTTTGTACTGTTTGTAGTTGTTTATCATTGTTGCGGGGCAGGGGAGATAGAGGATGTTGCAGTAGTCAAGGCGACCTAGGACTAGGGACTGGACCATGAGCTGGAATTGTTTTCTGTCGAAGAATTTTCGAACTTGCCTTAGGATTCTCATGACCACAAATGATTTCTGTATTGTTTTGTTGATTTGTGGTTGCATGGTGCAGCATATTTCTATCGTCATTCCCAGAAGTTTTAGAGTGGGTTGAATGGGGTATGTGATTGAGTTTATTACTAGGTTTGTTATGGTTAGGGTTTTATTTTTTTCAAGAAGTATGAATTTTGTTTTGTCTGGGTTCAGTTTTAGTTTGCCACTGTTTCTAGAGTTCTGTGGAGTGTGTCTGTCATGGTGGGCGTTGGCTGATCAAAAGGAAGGAGAATGGTGATGTCGTCTGCATAGCTATAGGAGGTTAAGCTTATTTTGTCTAGGCAGGTGCCGAGGGATGCAATGTATATAAAAGGCTTTTTTCTTCTTAATAAATATGCATGAGGTAAATATACATACACAACAGATCTGTTTATGCCAATTTATGATATGAATATTCAATATGAACATCCTGAAATCCCCAACTAGCTATGAAATCACCAGCAGAGGTTTAGGATACACTTAATCTACTCACAACAGCGTAAATAAGCATTTGTGGCATTAGAAATCCATAAAAGCACATGAAAACAGAAAAATAAAAGTCATTATCTGGCTCACCAGAGAACTGGAACCCACTTTCTGTAACTGAGACATGCTAGTCTCAAAGCTGCCTATCAAGTCATGTGAACCGTCATTATCATAATCAGAACAGTGTACCTGAAAGGAAAGAAAGAGCAAGCAATGGCAAGGGTAAATAAAGAGAGAAATTGACGGACGCTCACCACTTGGTCTCTTCCTTCCAACAGCTTTGCGGTGGTACATGCGAATTCCCCTATCAAATCTGAGCTGGAGCTCTCATCCATATCACTAACTGTGACCTGACAGTGGAACAGACATGGAAAATGAGACCCAAATAAAGTGCCGCAATTCTCCAAAAAACAACTTGACTGGGACCTGGCATAAAGGCCCAGAGGGCATTTTTGTCGCTCATTATGGAAACAATATCATTAGTAGCAGACCCTCCACTGGGAAAGAGTGTGCCCTTCTCTCAAAGGGAATGCACTACTGACGACATGCTTTTCAAATTATTATACAGCCCTACCCCTCTGGGATCCTGCCTAATACTTGTGACCCAGTCTAGCCACAGTTGGGAACAGGATGATAGGTTCAATGGAGCTTCCATCTGACCCATCATGGCACATTTTATGTCCTTAATGGGAGGCTCTTCCTGTATTAACTCTCCTTGTTATTCTTGGAGCCGACATCCTATCAACAGGAGCTGGCAGCCACAAACCCTGACATCAGTCTACAGTGCAGGAGAAAGCACACTGTAGTTTTAAGTTTACCAATGATCTTACCTTGATAGGCTTATCAAAATCTCCCCCACAGAAAGTCTGCAGTGGGACACTGAACTTTTTCCACGTTGGATTCAAGTTGTTTTGTATCACCTTCAAGACAATAAATGCAAGGAACATCAGAACAGGTAGACTGTGCCATGCTAGGCTACAGCACCAAGGAAATAAAGCAAAGCAACCTGAATGAGATCCTATCATTCTCAAGAACCAAGGCACCAAGGTTAGAATATCATCAGTCCCCATTTGCCTATATTTCATTCTATCATAACTTATTGAGAAGCTGTATTGCTTTGAAAGAAGCTTCAATTAGGTGTTTAATTCTGTAGCATAGCTGCACAGGCTTACATAATGAACAATGCATATGTGCATGTTTACTTTATAAAAATAAAGTCATTTTTCGACATTTTTGATAGTTTCCTTTTATTTGGGGTAAAGAGTTTAGTGTAACACAGTTTTTACTGGTGACTATGCCAAAACAGATGGCAAAAGTCATGTTTAAAAGACTTTATTCCAGAAACTAATGGATGACATTTAAAAGACTCGACACGATTCGTTTATCGGCCCCTAGGGCCTGCAGAAGGAGTTGAAATGCCAACACAGACTCACTGAAAGCTGATTAGTTCCTACTTCACAAGAACTAATCTGCATTCAGCGAGTCCATGTCGACACTTCGACTGTTAGCCACAGCAGTTCTTTTCATGTTTAAGTCAGATCCCAGTGTGGATCGCTATTGATTGCATTTTATGATTTGACACAACATAATCTTGAGAGACCTGTACAGCATTTTGACTCCTGATGCAGGCCAAAACGAATCGTGTCGAGTCTTTTAAATGTCATCCATTGGTTTCTGGAATAAAGTCTTTAAAACATGACTTTTGCCATCCAATTTGTGTGTCTCCATCACTGTTGCCTTATGGCGGACTTTTGCTTGCAGTGAATTTTGCTCTTGTTTTTGTGACTATGCCAAAACACCATAACAATGAAGCAATATCTAAAACATAGAACATCTGCAGTCATCTACATTAAATTATTAAATTCCCCCCCCCAATTCCCTGCAACAAGTTGTTTCTCCCAACAACATGACTACCAACTCAACAGAGGAGTAACATTTACCCTCCCCAGCACAAACCCTTCCGGCCCTGGGCTCTCTAAGGGCTTTAGTTCAAAGGACCCTCAGAATCCATGGAACTGATAATTGGTAACCTCCAGTCCCGGAGAAGGATTTTAAGGCCTTGTGTTAAGTGGGAATTCTTTTTTTTTTTAAAGGGGCATCGTGTATTAAACATGTGCAAAAAAATCCCCCTCCCATCATTGGTTTATTTATATTATTCATATCTATTCCACCTCTAGGTAATTACAAAATACAGAGGAACATAAATAGCAAAAAAGAGGAATGGAGGGAAAATATACAATATACTAGAAAACAATCACTGCATTTGGTCAGTACACACCAACGCCAGAAAAATTATTTTAAGACGAAAGACAAGCCTGGCGTCAGCTTGTTTTTTCTAGTTAGTTTTCCCATGTGAAAGTTTTTTGCCAGTGATGCTTGGGTGGAAGAGGCTCCGTGTCTGAGGCTTTTCTTTCGCCTTAAAATACTTTTTCTGGCGTTGGTGTGTACTGACCAAATGCAGTGATTGTTTTCTAGTACAATATATTGTCATTACAAAACACATATATAAGCAACAAAATATGTAATACATCAAAACTACCCCACATAATCCACAGAAAATCTACAATCAGCTGTTAGTAGCTGTTTTGTTTTTCTTAGTTGCAGGCTCTTTATTTGCACTTGCTTCAGACACCATAAAGCAGTTGAAGACACATCTGTCTGTACAGGCTTATCCTGCTAATGTTTAGTTTTATATTTGATTAAAGGCAGTTTTTACCCCATCTGGTTTAACATCCTGCCAGAATCAAAGAAAAAGGAGAATCATCATGCTCTAAGAATCAACATAAGAACCTTAAACACAATCCAATATTAAATGGACAACCAAAGTAACATTATAAGAGAAATCGCTGGTGCTTTCAACGTACCTCATTTGGGAAGCTCTTTTGAAAAAGTTTTCCCAAAGGAGGCCAGTATGGTAGCAAACTTCCACACAAAGTTCCCTTTGCATGAAAGGTTTGTGTACAATTTTTCGTATATGAGATAGTGCAATGCAAAACTGTTTATGGCTTTGTGGGCCTATTTTTCAAAAAAAGCTCTAATTATTTTTTCATAATGTCCAAAATGATGAACCTCAAACAATAGAGAAATGAGAGCAGGTAACAAAAGGTCCCAGATCAGGAATGAAGGGAGGGCAGACCCACTCACAACCTCTCAAACTTTTAACCTTAACCCTTTATTTGGCATTGTTGCTCAGAAGCAATATGTGTTTCCCATTGCTCTTATGGGAGATCTGCATCTCCGAATGCCTGTTACTTGCTACTGTTGTACTGTTCAACATCAAGTTACATAAAGCAGCCGGTTTCACCATCTGCCAATTAAAGGGCTAATATACAAAAGGGAACACTGCAGCACCATGCGATTCCAAGTACAACATCAATCTCCAAAGCAATTGCTCTGTTGGGCCTACCTCAGATCTGTAGACCAGCTGCCAGGAGCCACTATTACCCTGCTTATAAAATTCCAGAAATGGGTCAGATTTACCAAAAAAGTCCTGTGAATAAGAAAGAAGATAAATACAATGAGACACTCTTAAAAGGAAATGTGCTGCTAGTAGAACCTAAAGTGGCCCAATGGTCCGCGTAGTCAAAGGAGAAATTAGATCACCCCTACTCTGGTCTGCATTGAGAGCTTCTGTATAAAGCACAGCTCAAGCACACCAAGGGGGCAGAAGAGCCATGCTAAACTGCCATACCACTCTAAAGAAGGTAAGACAGACAAAACCGTGATCGCCTGACTGTCCCATCCACCATGGAGCAGATTTTCAGCACCATCCATTTAGTTTAGGCCTGAATTAAATAGATGTATCCTCTTAATAATTGAATATCACTATTAAATGGATCATTTTTAGGACGGTCTCCAACCTTCCCCTATTCCAAATCTCAATTGTAAGGACCATATCTGGTCATATAACAATTTTAAATGGCTCAATACTATTTGTATAATTTTTGAAATACGTGGATTCCGCAAATTGCATTTTACCAGCCACCTGTGGATCCATTGTCTGCTTCAACCATCAATCCACACCTGGCAAGTAAAATATTGCCCTAGATAAAAACATAGATCAAAAGCCCACTAGGGACAGGAAAACTACCTACTGTGCCTGTATGTAATAATAATAATAACTTTATTTTTGTATACCGCAATACCATAAAGAGTTCAGAGCGGTTTACAATGCAAGAGACTGTACATATACAGCGGAGATATTTATACAGTGCGAGAGACTTGTAGAGCACGATTCGATGCAAGAGACTGTATAATGCGGTTAAGTGGATTACTATGCAAAGATAGTTACATATATAGCGAGGATACAGAGTGGTGAATGGCCAGAGAGTGCAACCTGTATCAGTAATAAGTGAACTGCTTTGGTGTATCAAGAATCTCAAACAAACACGAAAATATTGCAAATTACCTTCTTATCCAAATTCCGGGCTTCAATTTCAAATGTGGCCACTCGAGTGTCTTTGATCTCTTCAGCAAAAATCTGTTCCACAGCAAAGTAAGAGCATAAAGATTGTCAAAGATTTGTCACTGGCCAGCTTTCTGTATTAATCTCTCTTTCACAGATGAGATCAGAAAAGAAATGGACAGAGCAGGGCAATTCCATCCCAGGATTTTTGCACACAGAGAATATGATCTTCATGGACACACGGCTCAGTTATGCAAAAAACCCAAAAGCTAAACGCCATTCAGAGTTCAACGTAACTGTGCCACCTATTCTCATCCAGATGCTGCATAGCATGTTGCTTTATTTTGTCATGTCATTATTGTAAATTATGTCATCTCTGTCCTGTCTCAACCTTATTGTATGTACCACCTTGTAACCCGTTCTGGGCTCCCTTGGGAGGACGGCCTAAATCAATGAGAAAATGACTGGATTTGGTGTGTGCCTAAGACTTTGTTTTGAACACCTGAAAGCTTCCACAGTTGCTGTCCCCCCACCTACTACTCTACTTTAGAGCTCACCAAGAAAGCCTGACCCTCACTTGCAAACTTATAACCCGTTTGTGTGAGGGAAAACTTGCAATAAAAATGGAAACACGATGATATGATACAGAGATGGGGAAGCTGCGGAACTAGAGAAGTGAAATCAAGCTGCAGTGAGAGAAATTTATGAGCAATATCAGGAAATCTTTTCATGGCTATGACAAAAACTATTTTCTTTTTGATCAATAATTCTTCCAGCAGATTTCTAGCGTTGTGGGGGAGCCATGATGGGGCCTTCTAGAGCAAACCTGTTAAATATATTTTGAGCAGCACATATTTGACGATGTGTTTTTTCTAAGTATAGGATCTGTAGAAGTCTTTGGATCAATTTAGCATAAACTAAGTTACAGTTTTCAATGCATTTTTTCTTTTTTGGAGGTTTAAATACTAAAACTTTCAGATACTGTAGTTTAAAAACCATTTCAAAAAAAACCCAGACCATAATACTTTTCTCCACCGTATTAATTCTCTTCTAGCTTTGAAAGACAGCCTATGCTCTTGCAATTTTTTTTTAGGTCTACACGTTTGCCCTGATATAAAGGATTCCAAATTTAAAGCAAAAGAGTTGGAGAACTGTTTACTTTCAAGGGGTAAATTTAACAACACGGTTAGATTATAAAAAGAATAATTCATGCAATGTGTGGGAAGCGCTTTCAGTTCACCCATTATTCTGCGATGCAGATTTTAGGAAGGTTTTTATAAGAGGACAGAATTTAAAAGAATTGTCAAGTCCTTCTGTGCCACCATAGACTGATGTTCGGCAAAGTGATGCAGCTGTTGAACAAGGTAGGGAGAACGAGAGGGCACTCTTTAAAGTTGAAAGGGGATAGATTCCGTACAAACGTAAGGAAGTTCTTCTTCACCCAGAGAGTGGTAGAAAACTGGAATGCTCTCCCGGAGTCTGTCATAGGGGAATCCTCCAGGGATTCAAGACAAAGTTAGACAAGTTCCTGCTGAACAAGGATGTATGCTGGTAGGGCTAGTCTCAGTTAGGGCACTGGTCTTTGACCAAAGGGCCGTCGCGTGAGCGGACTGGTGGGCATGATGGACCACTGGTCTGACCTAGCAGCGGCAATTCTTATGTTCTATTCATGCAGGAAATGTAGGACCTTTGCAATCACTTTACAATTGCCATCTTTGGAAAACCCAATTAATAAGAAAGTTTATGATTTGAAATATATTAGAGAGGTGTGACTGATCATGTGATACAAGTTTCCAAGTTTATTCAGAATGTTCCACCCCACACATCTACAATTGTCATCTGAGTAGCTTACAATTTAATTATGTGGGAAAGGGAGTGTGTAGACAAGACCTGACTTGAGGATTGGAGGAAGCTACATTATAAGATAGGAACTCGGGTGAGGAAAAACCAAAAGGGAGCAGTCTGCCACCGCTTTCAGAGAGACGAAGGGGAGCCTGAATGGTAAATTAGGTACAGGCATCTTTGAATAAATACGTTTTGAGGTCAGTTTTGAAATTATTTAAGGAGGTCTGAAATCGTAGATGGGATGGAAGGGCGTTCCACAATTCAGGGCTTGTGCTGAGAAGGCAGAACAGTGGACAGTGTCAAAGGGAATCTCATGGAAGTTAGGGGTTATCAGACGACTTTGGTTTGATGATCTTAGAGTTCCAGATGGACAGTGCAAAGTGAGCAGTTTAGATAGGTAGGAAGCACAAGCAGAAGGATTCTGTAGGCGATACGATGTGCGATGGGGAGCCAGTGGGCAGCTTTGAAGACGGGTATGACATTTTATGTCAGAGTTCTGGATAATTTGAAGGCATTTCTGCTCTTTGGTCCAATATCCTTGTATAGGGAGTTGCAATAATTGAGGTAATTTACAACAAAGTGTGCCCCTTTATTTAGGCAGATTTCTAGTTTTTGGAATATGCATGACTGAACATCGGAGCAGTATTAACAAACAACACATGGATATTCCTTTGGCAGCACTCAAAGTTTGTTCATAGTTCTTTTTTTGCATTATGCTGCTCTAGTCTTGATCAAAAAAAGAATGAATGGGTTCGCTTCTTTTTAAATTAATTGACGCCAAACTATGTAATATAGTAAGTGAATGCAGTTTACAGAATTATATGGCGCAGGACCTGCTTACATTGGAAAGTTGGTCCTCAACCTGGCAGCTAGGCTTCAATGCTAAGAAATGTAAGGTCATGCACCTCGGAAGCGGAAATCCATGCAGGACGTACTTCTTGAACGGAGAAACTTTAACTAGGACTTCAACAGAACGAGATTTAGGAGTAATCATCAGTGCAGACATGAAAACTGCCAATCAAGTGGAGAAGGCTTCATCTAAGGCAAGGCAGATATTGGGTTGTATCAATAGAAGTTTCGTCAGCCGAAAGCCTGAAGTCATAATGCCGTTGTGCAGGGCCATGGTGAGACCTCATCTGGAGTACTGTGTGCAATTCTGGAGGCCACATTACAGTAAAGATGTGCGCAGAATTGAATCGGTTCAACGGACGGCCACCAGGATGATCTCGGGGCTCAAGGGTCTCTCGTACGAAGAGAGACTGAACAAATTGCAGCTCTACACTCTTGAGGAACGTAGGAAGAGGGGAGACATGATCGAAACATTTAAGTACCTCACGGGACGTGTCGAAGTGGAAGATGATATTTTCTTTCTCAAGGGACCCTCGGCCACAAGAGGGCACCCGCTCAAACTCAGGGGCGGAAAATTTCATGGCGACACCAGAAAGTATTTCTTCACAGAGAGAGTGGTTGATCATTGGAACAAGCTTCCAGTGCAGGTGATCGAGGCAGACAGCGTGCCAGACTTTAAGAATAAATGGGATACCCATGTGGGATCCCTACGAGGGTCAAGATAAGGAAATTGGGTCATTAGGGCATAGACAGGGGGTGGGTAAGCAGAGTGGGCAGACTTGATGGGCTGTAGCCCTTTTCTGCCGTCATCTTCTATGTTTCTATGTTTCTATATTCATTTTTTACATTAATTTTGTTTTTCTACCTTGTAGTAGTGTTTCCTTTAACTTGATTGGCTCCTTTTGAAATGCAGTGTGTTATGTAGTTTGTGCAGTCAAGTAGCATGGTTTACACAGCTCAATTAAACCAAAATGAATATAGTTTGTTTTGTGTTTATTTTTCTTTGAATAATGCTGTTTAAGATGTTTAGTTAAAAAGGAACTAAAAGGATTGGTGGCTAAAGACATTTAGCTTTCCACAAATTTCTTCCCATATTTTAAAATAACTTTCAAACTGTAGGGAGACATTGGTTTTCTAACCACCAATTCCATTGATACATTACAGATAATAGGTAATAAACACAGCAACCAGACTCTGTTGCCATAATGCCTAGACATCTGCAGATCGCTTACGGTAATGGTGCCTTTCCCTGCAGGCTTGCCTTTCTTCAACTCCAAAGGATGAGTCACGCTCTGGCTGGACACAATCTGCAAAGGAGAATTCACTCTGTGGAATATTTCATATAGAGTTACAGTCAGCCTGAATAATTACCACATTTTTGCAAAATGCATCCTGTTGCCTGAAGGGGTAAAAGGTGGAATAAGGACTTATAAATTCACAAGATTGAGACATTGATCTCCTCGCCATGGATGAAGATATCCCAGAGGCGAGTGCCCACTCGTTGAGTAAACGAGGCCTATTACTAACAAACTCCAAAGGCATCAGCTCCCCAGTCTTCCTCTGAAGATGCTCCAACCGCTAAATGCCCGCTCTTTTCCATTTCAAGAAGGTCCCAGGGGAAACATCACATTACCCCTTAGAGACAAAAGCTCAGTGTGGCAGGGATCCCCAACAGTTTGACCCCCCATTTCCACGTTTCTTGTAAAGGACATAAGAGAAGACTGCCTCTTAACACTCTGGGAGTCTACACTTGCGTCAAATGCCGCAGTGACAATAACGGATAAGGACTCCATGTCAAGAGGGAGTATACCGGCACTTGCTGTGGAGCCATTCTCCCACATGACGTAGCAAACAAGGCAAGCCCAACCCCCACTGATGCCATCCCCCCCAACATAGTGCTAAACTTCAATTTAGGTTTTTTAAGAAGCCCAGCAAAAAGTACTCAGCCAACTACTAAGTTTCCATAAATCTTTCAGTAGCAATCGGAGGGGCAAGGTCTGAAACACATACAACCATTTTGGTAGGATCATCCGAATCAAGCAAATTCTGCCCAAGAGCAATATGGGCAAGTCTCTCCAACCCTCTAATAATAGACTTGTCTCCTAGGGATATTCAGAGCATATAAAGAGACAGTCTCCATTCCCATTTGAAACCCTAAATATTTAAACGGGAAAACATGCTCCCAATCATCATCTCAACTCTGGTTCCAAAGCAAGGGCTTCTGACTTTTCCAAATTCAAGTGAAATCCTGCATAATCCCCATACTCTTTCATAACCTCAAGAAGATCTGCCAAGGACTGCTCTGGGCTCGTGAGATGGACCAAAAGATCATCATTGCTGCCTTAAGTAAACAGGAGTAAAGAGCACTGGTGGGAAAAGGAGCTAATTAAAGACACAGTAACAAGAGAATATGTTGGAAATACCTGTCCCAAAGTACCCTCAAATCCTCCCAAGTAGTCATCATCGCTCAGATCAAATGACTTGTTGTCAATGTCATATATTCCAAACTTCAGCTTCTGAACTTTTTCAAAGTAATAATCAATAATTGGTTTCTTTGAGAACTCAGGCTTCTGGCAGTTGTTAATTCTCTCTGTTCGATCCAACTGTGTCAGAAAACAGAAACATTATTTTGAATCCTTGCTACGTATAGCGCAATCATTATTAAGATATGAATTCTAATCATTTGTTGTGTTATGTTCATTGATACCCCACCTTTCAGGGCCTACAACTAAAGTCACCCAATCACTGACAATACCAAAATCCATTCCGATACCCCAAAATCTTTCTTCACAGGCAATGTAATCAGTTTACTTGAACAACATTTAGAGCGCCCTCTTAAATTATAAACTTGCTTCTTTATTGGCTCCAATTTCTTCTCTTGAGTTTATTTCTTCAGTACCTTTCTCTATAGCACTTGTTCAATTTGTGTGAACTGTATTTTGGTGTGGGAGTAAGGACAGAATTAAATCCAAGCCACACTGAACTATTTCAAATCGCCAACCGTTTTTTCAAAATTCTTTAACCATTTCCCAACTTACATTTCAACTACAGTTTTAGTTACAGAATTGGCAAAACAATTACCAGATCAATACTGGGATAATTTAAATCCATCCTTGCAAGTGTTCACATACCTCTGCCCATTGTCCATCGCCCAAGCTCTGCAGCACCACACACAGAGGATCAGATTTGGAGCCAACATCCTTGTCTAACAAATTCTCACAGGATATGGACAGCTGGACTTTTGTCACGCACTGAGCCATCTGCACAAAGAGAACATTGCAATGGTTTAGGAAGGAGGATTTCACAGCAATATAAGAGATGTGTATATCAAACACAAAATGGACAGTAAAGGCTGAGTTTATGCCAGTAATTGTTCCTGTGACAAACTACACAAATTTCAGATGAAGAGCTCGATAACTCATGGGAGCTTTATTGCAAACTTATTTTATTTTAGAGTAAATCTTGTTTATTAACAGCAGAAAACAGCAGCAGTCAAAAACCAACATAGCAAAATATACAAAATAGAATGCCCCCCCAAACCCCCCATACCATTTGAACAAAGCAGATGCATTCGTCTAACCAACAGTGTCCAAGTACCAACCCCCCACCCAAAACATTAGAAATACACAGCAACCCACCCAATACTTCCACTCGCTCCCACCCCCACCCCCCAAAACCCATTCACAACACAACAGCCATACACCACCACTCATACCATACCAACAAACAAACCAGGGTGAGTTCCATAAATCAGATTAAGAAAGCCAAATTAGAGCAAATTCAGAACAAAACTCCAAGCCCTAGGGGGCAAAGACCGAAAATAAGCATCCCAGATCTGCAGAAAAACACGTTTTCATTTAAAGCTAAGCCGGATATTTAGTTATTTTAAAAATTTCTTTCCCGCTTACCATCGAAGTGGGTTACAGTCGAAAACATACATATTCATGGCATACTAGAACATCTTACAACATATACATCTTATCCTATATTTCCATATAATTATGTATCTTATCCTATTCTTCTGTAGATAATAGCTAAAATTAGCATACTTCTTCCACATATACTCACTAAAACTAGCAACTGTTCACCCTTAATGAACCATAAAATATCATGTTATACCGAACTAATAAAAAGCAATTTCAATTGTTTCTTAAACGACATTTTCTCTCTGCATAATCTTAAGCACCCTGGCAAAGTGTTCCACAAATGTGGACCAACCACCGAAATGGCTGTTTTCAACAGTAGGGAAGTCCAGCAGCTCTAATTGCACCAATGAAAGCCTGAAAATCTGCAGCCACTCTGTAAGCAAAGATTTCAAACCCAATACCAGAAACTTCAATTGAATGAGATTTTATTGCAAGCCACTGCAGTCCAACTAAAACGTGAGAATATGAGCAGTAAATCTATAATTTGTTATCACTAGCAAATTAACTGTAGAGGGTCAGATGTAGAGCAGGAAGCTTAAAGTACAGTAGTCCAGCATTGGCAAGAACATGGCCTACACAGGTAATGGACTTCACAATGGTGTCCTTTTATCAAGCCACGCTAGTGGGGTTAGCGCATCGGACATTTTACCACGCGCTAACCCCCGTGGCCGGCTAAAAAACTAACACCTGCTCAATGCAGGCGTTAGCGGCTAGTGCGGCAGGTGGTTTAACGCGCGGTATTACGCATGTTAAACCCCTACCGCAGCTTGATAAAAGGACCCCTATGTGGAGGAGCCACGACTTGACAGCATCAGCTCGAGCAGTCTCATAATCTGGGGCAAAGTGTAAAAAGCAGAATTTCTAAATAATTTACTTTGTGCCTTTTGGAAATGGACACTCTTAAATTGAACTTGTACGCAACTTAAGCTTCTGAACTAGCAGTCTTAGATTTGTACACTTTCAACTTGTTCAATATCTTCAATCAAGTCTAAATCCTTAATTTTATTGACTATTAAAACTTTAATCTTACCCAAATTTAACTAATGCATTCTCAGGAGGAAACTTTCCCCACAAAATACTGCAGCATGCTATAATTAATGAGCTTGGAAATTACTGCCAAGTTTCCAAGTTTATTGTAAATTTGATTGAACGCATCAAATACAACAATAAAATTAAAAACAATAATGACAAACAGACCAATTTTACTCAAACACAAAATAAACCTACTAAGAACGAGCAGGAGAGGGGAAGAACTACAATAAATACAGGAAAAAGAACGTATATGGGAGAAAACCAAAAGGACTAAAGAATAGCGGGATCATTAGTCAAAAGCATGAGTGAATAGGAAGTGAGCTGACCCCCCCAAACCCATAATTAAAAGATTTTCCTGGAAGCCTAGTGGTCCCCTTCTATGGCAGACAGACCCCGCAGTGAATCACCAGGATGCACTGCACAGAGCAAAGCAAGGTTCTTCCATGTCTTTTTTTTTAATTGGAGGTAGGAGCAAGTAGGCATCACTCCTGCCTCTCCTGATGAAGGGGTCAGGGATGGAAGGGTACCATTAGACAGCAGGGATTGAACTTTTGAGGCGAGGTGGGGTATCCCTTGAACTGCAAGGGGGAGGGACACCCATTCCTCTCAACCAACCCTTCTATGCAGCCTAAGACCCTGGTGTACATTTTTTCTACAGTAGTAGTAGTAGGCAAAGCTTTTTTTAAAAATGACTTCTTGCTTGCTGCAGGATAGCAGATGCACCAAATTTGCATTTGTTTAAATGTAACTGCAGTGGAGTTTCTGTGGAAGTCAATACCCCCGCTGAAACTCTTTCTGCATGGCTAACTCACAGGAAAACAGATAAACCCGCAGTAACCACGTCTCTCCATTAGCCAAAAGTAAGAAAGAGTAGAACTCAGCCATCTAGTTTCAAATTCCTTTTATTATTTGATATCCCACCTATGGGAAAAATCCATCTAAGCAACTCTCCCTGACCGAAAGGGAACATCTAAAAGAGCACAGCAGCCAGCCGGGCCCCCTTTCAGGCCACCAGCGGGAGACAGCGTATCCAGATTGTTCCCGAAGAGAGGCAGCGTGGGAGCCCTGCTCCGCCCCTCTCCCTGACCGAAAGGGAATATCCAAAAGAGCACAGCAGCCAGCCGGGCCCCCTTTCAGGCCACCAGCGGGAGACAGCGTATCCAGATTGTTCCCGAAGAGAGGCAGCGTGGGAGCCCTGCTCCGCCCCTCTCCCTGACCGAAAGGGAACATCTAAAAGAGCACAGTAGCCAGCCGGGCCCCCTTTCAGGCCACCAGCGGGAGACAGCGTATCCAGATTGTTCCCGAAGAGAGGCAGCGTGGGAGCCCTGCTCCGCCCCTCTCCCTGACCGAAAGGGAACATCTAAAAGAACACAGCAGCCAGCCGGGCCCCCTTTCAGGCCACCAGCGGGAGACAGCGTATCCAGATTGTTCCCGAAGAGAGGCAGCGTGGGAGCCCTGCTCCGCCCCTCTCCCTGACCGAAAGGGAACATTTAAAAGAGCACAGCGCCAACGGCGCTCAGCCGTTTGGCGCGCCAACGAAGGCGCGAGACAAAGGCGCATGCGCCTTAGTATGCGCCTTTGTGAAGCGCCTGAATTGACGACAGTTGGATTCTGAAGCTAACAAAATAACAGGCTCCAATCAGCAGGAGCACACCAGCACTTTACGAGAGCGATGGAGGACCCAGGATCCCAGAGGTACTTTCCGGTATACTGCACAGAGTGCAATATGTACGACTACCTCCCCTTGGGAAGGCGGGAGTACATATGCAGTCGGTGTCAGGAACTGGAAAGCCTGAGGATGGAGGTCGGCAGATTGAGGGTCAGGGTCCAGAAACTGGAGGGACTGCGCACCACAGAGGAGACGAGCTGGTCAACCCAGAACACAGACGGAGCAGGCCCCATTGTGGACCAGGTGAGGGACCTTGAGAGATTCATCGAGGAGGCCTATAGGAAGGTGGAGGAACGGGACCAGCAGCTGCACAGACGGATGTCGGCAGACGAGACCCAGGATCCACAAGGCGACACCGGGGAAGGACCTAGCGGAGGAACCACGCAAGAGGAGGAGACTGCGCCTCACCGGGACCCCGAGGGAGAGACACCGCACTACACCAAGGACACGGACCTGAGGCCGAGGAGGTTGCTGAGGAAAGGGATGTCTGCTATTGTGGTGGGAGACTCGATCTTGAGAGAGGTAGACAGTCACGTAGCTGGAGGAAGGGAGGACCGGCTAGTGACTTGTCTCCCAGGGGCCAAGACACGAGACATCACAGATAGGATCGAGAGGATCCTGGACGGAGCAGAGACAGAGGAGACTGCGGTAATAATCCACGTCGGAACGAATGATGTGAGCCGGAGGAACTTCAGCATGGCCACACTGACTGACCAGTTCAGGGTCCTGGGACGAAAGCTGAAGCGGAGCACACGGAGGATAGCATTCTCGGATATCCTGCCTGTACCGAGAGCAGATGCAAAGAGGCAGGCAGACCTCCAGGCTGTGAATGCATGGTTGAGGAGATGGTGCCAGGAGGAGGGCTTCCACTTTGTGAGGAACTGGACGTCCTTCTGGGGAAAGAGCAAGCTCTACCGGCGGGACAGCCTGCACCTGAGCACAGCGGGAACTAGACTACTGGCAGCCAATGTGAGGAAGGAGATCGAGAGGGCTTTAAACTGAGGAGAGGGGGAAAGCCGACAGCTGATCTGATGTTTACGCTTCGGACAACAGTATCCAGAACAGATGCTGAACGGGCTGACTGCAGGGAGGAAGCAGAGGGACCGGAGGATCTTATGATCAGACAGCGAGGGAAACATCAGGTAAAGGGAGCTTGCTGGGAGAAGACTAAGGGGCATGGAGACACAGGGGGACTGGGTGGCACGAGGGCGAAAGCTGAGGGCAATATAGAGGTACCACAAGGCGAGGGGGATCAAACAGAGGCTCAAGGGATGATAGCCCAGGAGGGGGCCAGTAGGGCTAGAAAACCCAGAGGAAAAGCGGGGAAGTGGGGTGGCGGGAATGTGGGGAAGCTGAAAGCTAAGAGGGTAAAGGCTGAGGGCAAAGCAGAAGCACAGGGAACGGGAGAACTGCCCGAAATCCAAGGGCAGGCGGCCCAGGTAAATGCAGAGGTGGAGGAAAAAACGACGGGACCTGCGGTGCTTATACGCAAATGCAAGAAGCCTCATGGCCAAGATGGGTGAACTAGAAGTCGTGGCCAAGGGGGAGGACCTAGATATAATTGGAATTGCAGAAACCTGGTGGACAGAGGAAAATCAATGGGATGTGGCGCTGCCGGGGTACAAGCTCTACAGGAGGGACAGGACCCACAAGAAGAGGGGAGGCATAGCACTATATATAAAGGACTCTATCCACTCGGTCGGGATGGATATGGCAATGAAGGCAGAGGGGCTGGAATCGCTATGGGTCAAATTGCCGGGAAACAAGGGTGCAGGCATAAAACTGGGGCTGTACTATCACCCACCTGGTACGCCAGAAGGAGTCGGACACGACTTGGAAGCAGAACTGAGACAGGAATGCAGGACTGGAAGTGTAACAGTGATGGGGGACTTCAACTACCTGGGAATAGACTGGAGTACGGGTCACTCCAACTGCACTAGGGAAACAGGATTTGTAGAAGCTGTGAGGGACTGCTTCATGGAGCAACTAATCAAAGAACCGACGCGAGGGGGTGCTACTCTTGACCTCATCCTAAACGGATTAGGGGGGCCTGCAAGAGGGGTAGAAGTGGGAGGACCACTAGGCAACAGTGATCACAACGCGATCAGATTCACATTAGAAAGGGGGACACCCATAGTAAGGAGGACCGCAACAACTGCGCTCAACTTCAAGAAAGGGAACTATGTTGCTATGAGGGAAATGGTGGGGAGGAAGCTCAGAAACATCTTTAGGATGGAGACTGTGGGAAGCGCCTGGACCCTATTCAGGGACACCCTGCAGGAAGCACAAAGAATGTACGTCCCCAGTTTCAGGAAAGGCTGCAAGAACAAGCGATCAAAGGACCCGGTTTGGATGTCAACTGAAGTAAAGAGGGCAATAAATGACAAAAAAGTATCCTTCCGGAGATGGAAAAAGGACCCAACGGAGGAAAATCACCAGGCGCACAGGAAATGCCAAAAGGAATGCCACTGAGAGGTTAGAAAAGCGAAAGGGGAATACGAAGAGGGGCTGGCCAGGGAGGCGAAAAACTTCAAGGCATTCTTCAGTTACGTAAAGGGGAAGCGACCAGCGAGAGAGGAGGTGGGGCCGTTGGACGATGGGGATAGGAAGGGAGTGATTAAGGAGGATAAAGAGGTAGCTGAAAGGTTTACACGTTCTTCTCGTCGGTTTTCACGAGCGAAGACACATCTAATATACCGGACTCAGAGGAGCTCATGAGTGGGGAACAGGCCGAAAAATTGGTAAGGAGGATCCAGTAAGGAGGATCCAGTAAGGAGGATGTCCTCAAACCAGATAGACAGGTTAAAATGCGGTAAATCACCGGGCCCGGACGGGATCCACCCAAGGGTTCTGAAGGAACTAAGACAAGAAATAGCGGGCACAATCCAGCATGTTTGCAACCTATCCTTGAAAACTGGTGAGGTACCAGAGGACTGGAAATTGGCGAATGTCACACCTAACTTCAAGAAGGGATCGAGGGGTGACCCCGGGAACTACAGGCCGGTGAGCCTGACTTCAATTATAGGGAAGATGGTGGAAGCTATGATCAAGGACGGCATTTGCGAGCACATCGAGAGGAATGGCCTACTGAGAACAAGCCAGCACGGATTCTGTAAGGGAAGGTCGTGCCTAACGAACCTTCTGTACTTCTTTGAGGGAATAAGCAGTCGGGTGGACAATGGGGAACCCATAGACATCATTTACCTCGATTTTCAAAAGGCTTTCGACAAGGTGCCACATGAAAGGCTGCTTAGGAAGCTGTGGAACCACGGGGTGGGAGGGGATGTGCACAGATGGATCAAACACTGGTTGTCGGGTAGACTGCAGAGGGTCGGAGTGAAGGGCCAATATTCTGACTGGCGGGGAGTCACGAGCGGTGTGCCACAGGGATCGGTGCTGGGGCCGTTACTCTTCAACATAATTTACAAAATCATACTGCTCACCTTCAAAATCAAACATTCCCACTTACCTTCATTCCTCGATAAATTATTAATACCCCAAAGTTCTCCCCGATCTTTACGATCCACCGACCAAAAACTTCTTTTTATTCCGTCTCTAAAAGAATCCTACTATACTAAGAAAACTAATTTTGCTATAACTGCCCCAACATTATGGAATTCTCTCCCTCAATTTCTCCGGGATGAAATTCATCTACAAAAATTTAAAACTAATCTTAAAACTTTCCTATTTCAAGATGCCTTTGATAAATCCTAATCTTTACTTCATCTATTTAATTTTCAACACTCTCCCAATTCTAACCCTTTACTTTAGCGCATATCATAATATCATGCACAATTATCCTTCATGTTCTTTCCCCTCCCACTATATCATTTCTTCTAATATTATGTAACTTTTCCCTTCCTTCCCATTCATCCTCACGGTCATGTCTGTCTGTATATGTTTAATATGTTTTCTCCAATATTTCTAAAACACTATTAACTAGTTCTTATTTTCCTATTTTAAATTTTTTTTATTGTTAACCGGTCAGATATTTATTTTATGATCGGGATATTAAAAACTAATAAACTTGAAACTTGAAACATATTTATCAATGACCTGGAAAAGGAGGTAAAGTGTGAGGTTATAAAATTTGCAGACGATACTAAACTGTGCGGTAGAGTTAGGTCCAGGGAGGAGTGTGAGGACCTGCAAAGGGACCTGGACAAGCTGGAAGACTGGGCAAACAAATGGCAAATGCGCTTTAACGTGGAAAAATGCAAGGTCATGCATATAGGGAAAAAGAACCCGTTGTTCAACTACAAATTGGGGGGGGCATTGTTGGGAGACAGCAGACTTGAGAGAGACTTGGGTGTGCTGGTGAATGCATCACTGAAGCCATCTGCACAGTGCGCAGCAGCCTCGAAAAAAACCAACAGGATGCTGGGCATCATAAAGAGGGGCATAACAACCAGGACGCGGGAAGTCATCATGCCATTGTATCGAGCAATGGTGCGTCCACATCTGGAATACTGCGTTCAGTATTGGTCGCCACACCTCAAGAAGGACATGGTGGTACTTGAGAGAGTCCAAAGGAGAGCAACAAAACTGGTAAAAGGGCTGGAACACTGCCCATACGCCGAGAGGTTGGATAGGCTGGGGCTCTTCTCTCTGGAAAAAAGGAGGCTCAGGGGAGATATGATAGAGACCTTCAAGATCATGAGGGGCATAGAGAGGGTGGATAGGGACAGATTCTTCAGACTGAAGGGGACAACAAGTACGAGGGGGCATTTGGAGAAACTGAAGGGAGATAGGTTCAAAACAAATGCAAGGAAGTTTTTTTTCACCCAAAGGGTCGTGGACACTTGGAATGCGCTACCGGAGGAAGTGATCAGGCAGAGTACAGTACAGGGATTCAAACAGGGATTGGACGGATTCCTGAGGGATAAAGGGATCGTGGGATACTGAGGGAGGAGCTGGGATGTAACACAAGTATAGAAAGCTAACCAGGTAATAAGTATAGAAACCCAACAGGTCGTGCATGTGCAAGACCGGAGAGTTAGGACTACGATGGGAAGATAGGACTTCAATGAGAAACCAAGGTGGCAAGGGAGCCCCTTCTGGTGATTCAGACAGGTCGTGACCTGTTTGGGGCCGCCGTGGGAGCGGACTGCCGGGCAGGATGGACCTATGGTCTGACCCGGCGGAGGCACTGCTTATGTTCTTATGTGAAAAAAGTATCAAATGTCTCTCATGACAATTTAACTGAATAGTGGACACAATATTCAACAGTCATGAATATTTTAACATTTCTGGAATAAACTATGTTGGGATAAACTATGTCTAAACCCTTATAACCCATCATTCTTTTACCCCCTCACTAACAAATAACTAATTTGACTCCTAAAATGAGGCAGGAAGGTATTTAATGGAAGCCTGTGAAACATGCAGAATGCTAAAAAGCTCCTTTTGAATTCTCTGCCTCATCAATAGCATTAAGAGTTCTTGGTCTCCTTTATATTTACTCTTATCCCATTGGGCTCTATTCTTCTGCTTAATACTACCACCTAATTATTGAGTAGAGCAAGACGTCATTAAATTCTTTACCAAGGTGTCCCATAAGGCATAACAATCAACCAGGGTCATACAAGTCTGAGGCAGAAATGCTGCAATAGCCAGCGACCAACTTGAGCAGGAAATGATACAACTGAACAGTAGTAGCTTCATAAGGGGGGAGAAGGAAGGGGAAAGAGATGTTAGTGTTTAAACAAACACACACCAGTAAATAAATATGTATGTCCTTTCAAGGGAAGTTGAGTTAGTGGCTTAAAATCCAGATTAAATGAGAAAAATCCGGCACTGGTTTGGGGGCCACAATAACACATTTCAAAATTTCCCATATTCAAGTACACCAAGTATTTCGCTGTCCAAAATTTACAGTCTAATTTTGTACCCGAGGCAATGAATGATTAAAGAGACTTGCAGGGTACACAAGAGCAGCATCAGAGTTCAGATGACACATATTTATGAGGGATCTTTAAAGTTTCCACATTTCTATTTTCAAATACTATTCATGAAATATCTCAAAAGCAAAATTACATCACTTTTCCACATAATCACCCTGTTTTGTGATATATTTTCCCAGCATCCTAGTAACTTCTTAATTCCATTAGAAAAGAATGTTTTTGGTTGAGCGTGAAAATATGAAAGTGCAGAAACCTTTTGAAAAACCCTCATAAAATACCAACATTGTCATCATAACATCAGTATTAAAGTTTTATTCTTCACTGAACAAGTATCAGCAAAGATGATTATGATTTATTAAAATTTTCTATACTGCTTAGACCTAAAGAGATTACTGCCTTTTTTTAATCTTTATTAAGTTTTCAAGGCTATTATAAAGTGCATACAATTGTATATACATTAATAATCAGAATCAGCACTTACAATCCATCAGTAATAATACAAAATGAATTACCTCCTCCCATCCAGTACATTGAATCAAATAATAAAACAAAGGAGATAACCCTTTTCCCTGGATATGTCTATAATCTAGAGGAAATTAAGGTACAACGAAGTAACAAAAGACTATCTGACCCGCTTGAGTTTTAGAGACGGTTGAGTCTGCAGATTTTTAGGTTGGTTTTATTGCTCACAGCATTGTTTGTCCCTATGTTTTATACTGCATATAATTTTTCCCTAGGAGCGGTTATACCTTTATGTTCAATATAATTTAATACTAATATTTTTTCTCCATATATTAGCTTTCCCGTTTTAAATCTCTTCAGCACACCTTTTTAAAAATGTTTTCAAACATATACTTCCAGTGTCAGCATTCACTTTCCGATTCCTAATATGATGTTTTGTTTTCCATTTGCTTGTTTCCCTATGTTACTGATATGTTTTGTAATATCAGCATATCTTAGGTAACCACCATTTCATTATATGACTTTATGATGTTATTTAATGATACTTTATTCTATCTGTGGGTTATACATTTCATATGCTTTTATGTTTTATGGCCTTTATGATAGCTGTTACCTTCATCTTTTACAGTATGTTTTTATTGAAAGATTTTATATTTTACCTATAGGCCATATATTTATATGATGTTTTTATTTGATGTTATGTTTTTATGCTTCTTACGACAGTTGTTATCTTCATTTTTTCGGTACATTTGAAGCCTTATTTACCATGGTAGGTGCTTTCTCATCACAAAACAAGGTTATGAATTCGGCACCTTTTGAAAACAGAGATTCACTTGTTGCCCCTGTGTCACTTTCCTTTTCTGTTCTCCCTGTGTTCACTTCTATCTTTTATTTCTCTTTGGTTCTCTGCATGTTCCTTTCCTTGTGTTTGCCGAATTATTTTGATTTTATTATCTTATTGTTAACATTTTTATTTTGTATTATGGTTCTTCAATATATATCATTTCTATTTTAGTCACATTATCACACTTCCTTTAGGCATGGCATGACAACACCATACTTTTATTTTCACTTAAATATTTGCCAATATTGTCCATATTATCTCAGTATTGCATTTTATTTACTAGGACCCCTGACGAAGGCGTGTTGTCTGAAACACGGACCATGTTGGGTCCCTTGGTTGGTAAAAAGGTTTTTATATTACTGCATTTTAACTTTGGAATAATAAATTTTTGCCTGCATCGTGTACATAGTCTGCAGTTTTTGTTTGGTTTTCCAACCTGTCAGCGTTCATTTTTTCATACCTGTAGCATAAACATACATTCACCCACCAAAAGGTAAAACTAAGGCAATCCCAATTTTTCCAATTACGAGTAACCATTTGCATGGCTATCCCGGTCATGATCAGGAAAAGCCGGCATTTATACCTGTCCAATAGTGTCCCACAGATAACTACATCATAGGTTAATGAAATCGATGAATCCAGTATGGTATTAATATGTCCCCATATAGACTTCCAAAAATTGAGCATCAAAGGACGATAAAACAACAGATGATCCAGTGTCCCTATGTCAAGATGACAGTGCCAGCATCTATTAGATTTTGAGCTATCTAACTTTTGTAATCTAACAGGGGTCCAAAAACTTCTATGCAACAAAAATAACCATGTTTGTCTCATAGATGCTGACGCTGTACATCTCATCCTCCAAGTCCAAATTCGTGGCCATCGAGACGCAGAAATCTGCTGCTTTATCTCAATGCTCCAAATGTCTTTCAGACTAGTTTTTGGTTTCTTATTCAAATATTAATTTATGCCACTTGGCTGCCTGATGCCCTTGCAAAGGCCCGGCAAGCTATACTGATTTTTTAAATTGCGCCAATCAGGGAACCTCTTCTGAATGGCCTGCTTCAACTGCAACCATTTATATACTTGAGACTTTGCAATGCCGAATGATTGTTGCAGTTGTGAAAAATCAAGCATTCTCCCATTTGATAACACATCTTCTAAAGTACGTATACCTGCCTGCATCCATTGCTTCCAGATGATCTTAAACTCGCCAATTTGAATTTTGGAGTTCAACCATATAGATTGACACGTGGATTGTTGTTTGTTGTATTGGTATAGATGTTAAATTGTCAATGAATTTTAATGTTTTCCATGTATCACAAAGAATACTATTGTCCTTATAAATCCTTGGCATCTTGATACTCAAAATATGACAATCGCAACGGGGACATAAGTTGCCATTCTAAGTAAAGCCAATCAGGGAGCTGTTCCATGAGCTCAGGAAGGATCCAATACATACCCTGACACATAATAAATGCTTGATGGTATCTATAGAAATTTGGAAAATTTACGCCACCCATCACAATTGGTTTTTGCAAAGATACTAAAGCTATTCTAGTCGTTTTATCCAGCCAAATAAATTTAGTGAGAATTCCATTCAATTTCTTATAAAAGGACCCCTGAAAATAAACTGGCAACATACTCATTTGGTAGCAAACTACAGGCAAAATCATCATCTTGATAGTTTGGACTCTCCCCCACCAAGAAAGATGTAAAGGGTTCCAATGCTCGCACATTTCTTTGACTTTCAACAATAAAGATTTTTCATTTACTGTCATTGTGTCTTCCAGAGTTTTTTGAATTATGATACCTAAATCAAATAATCAAACCTCTAAAGATGCACTGCACCTTCCACTCAAGCACTAAGGGGCAGATTCCATATAGTCTGCCTAAAGGTTTGGCACTAGGCACAATTCTATTAAAGTTAAACACATTGAATAGGAATTAGGTGTCAAATCTTTTAGGCCAGGGTTTTCTTGGCCTAGTAGGCATATAATGGCTCCTTGTTCAAAAACATGCTGATCCGCCCCCCCTAACCACACCCACTTTCAACTATGCACTTTGGACTAGGTACCTACATTTCACAGAATTGTGTTTTTCAAGATAATTGGATGCAATTAACATCAATTGAAGTGTTATGTGCCAATTATCAGTGCTGATTAATCCTTTTAATCAATGAAAGTAATTGCTTAGCTTCAGGCGTTATTACCTAGAATCTGCCCCTAAATGCAGAAATTCACCCAGAACCCTCCAGCTGCTAAATTGAATGTCAAAGTAAAATGTTTTTAACAAAGATTTAAGCCTCTAAAATAAGCAATAGCTATGAATTAAAATTGTTAACCTGTTCCACAAAATTGGCACTAGCTAAAATATTCGTCTCGCATGGCTTCCTGTTGTATCTGTGTTGATGGTCAAGCCAACCTGAGCATAAGAACATAAGCAGTGCCTCTGCTGGGTCAGACCAGAGGTCCATCATGCCCAGCAGCCCGCTCATGCAGCGGCCCATCAGGTCCAGGACCTGTATAGTAATCCTCTATCTATACCCTTCTATTCCCTTTTTCTTCAGGAAATCATCCAATCCCTTCTTGATCCCCAATATCGTACTCTGTCCTATCACACCCTCTGGAAGCGCATTCCAGGTGTCCACCATCCTTTGTGTGAAGAAGAACTTCCTAGCATTGGTTCTGAAACTGTCCCCTCTTAATTTTTCCAAATGCCCTCTCGTTCTTGTAGTTTTCGGAAGTTTGTAGAATCTCTCCCTCTCCACTTTCTCTATGCCCTTCATGATCTTGTAAGTCTCTATCATGTACCCTCTAAGCCTCTGCTTTTCCAGAGAAAAGAGCCCCAGTTTCTCTAATCTTTCAGCATAGTTTAAAGCCGATTTTAATTTCCTTCCTGGGGTATAAGGTACCATTACCAAAGCAAGTCAAGAAAAGCATCCTCTCTTATGAATCCAGGTCATCATTTTAAATTGAAATCTATATTGTATGGGCAACCAATGATAGCATAAATAAAGTGGTGTCGCATGTTCAAACTACACAGGGACAGCTATCAATACCATTAATAAGTTATGGGGCTTATATAATGGACTTGACCCACCATACATAGCCCAACCCATAACAGCTTGACTTTAGGTTAACACTCCTGAATTAAACTCCATACTACAAAAGGAACAAACACACACAACATTTTAATAAATGGAGGCTGCAGCAAGGCGCACACCCCTTTGTCATCACACCACATCACAGATTTGTAATGCCATAAAACACATTAGAGTCAGCTCTTTTAAGATGCTAAAAAGGAATTCCAACACTATGACCTATGAAAGCTGAACTATTGGTGCCAAAGTCTGTTTTTATAAATGATTTCAAAGGAAGTTCCACTTGTTATGGAACTGACATTGATGAAGGGGTTATCGGATATAGCTAGATGGCTGTCCAGAAAGTCATGAGAGGATGAGACAGGGAGGTAAGGGAGATGTTCAGTGCACTTGGCATCAAAGACATGTCCTCCTGCCTAATTCTCTTAAGTGGACAGAACTCTGTGCTACCACCCTCACCACTAGATTGAGAAAGGACTAGACTTATATTTGGGGATTTATGCTGGAGCTGCCATCATTGAGTGTGAGGATTTAGGTGTAAGGTCTTGTGCCCAAAGTTGAAAATGGGAAGCACATCAAGCTATTAACAATTTGTATGGTGGCATCATCACTACCCTATTTCATGCTCCTCTCAATGCAGCCAAGCATCTTTCTGGTCTTGATCACTGCCTTGTCACCTTGTTTCACCATCTTGAGATCCTCAGAAACTATCACCCTGAGGCCATTTAGGCATGAACTTCACCAGGTGGACCACCACTGGCATAAGACACTGTGAGCCTTGCCTTGACTTGCTTTAGGTTGTCCAGCTTCAAAAATGATCAGCTTGATGCAGATACTTTAGCTTCCCACTTCCTTATAGAGATGATCGTAAGCTACCAATCTGCCACACTGCTACCCTCTGTTTCTACTGCTTCTGGCAGTTATTTCTTGCTGCAGTATCTAGTTCTGGAGACAATCTGGCTTCTTTCTCCCCTCCCTCTCTTATGATCCTGGCCATGAACACTATCTGCTGTACAGCAAACTACAGCTCCCCATGACTATGCTTTCCACTTTGTCAAGCATTTTAGTATTTCCTGCTTCCTTTCTTACATTCTTTCTTTGTTTACATAGTCCCTTATGTTAAGGACCCTAAACTGGGCTATGCCACTATATCCAATTACTGCCCCATTGCCCAACTGCCATTTCTGTTTAAGATTGCAGAACAGGCAGTTTGTTTTCAGTTGGAAGAATTTCTGGACCTAGGTCAGGTACTTCCATCACATCAGACTGGTTTCTAGACATTTCAGAGCAGCAAAACCGCCCTTTTGAGTGTTACAACCTTCATTCTCATAGCCACTTTCAACTTGATTGACCATACTCTTCTTCTAGACCAGGGATAGGCAATTCTGGTCCTCGAGAGCCACAGGCAGGTCAGGTTTTCAGGATATCCACAGTGAATATGTATGAGATGGGTTTGCATGCACTGCCTCCTTGAAATGCAAATCTATCTCATGCATATTTATTGTGGATATCCTGAAAACCTGACCTGCCTATGGCTCTCAAGGCTCAGAATTGCCTCAGTAAGAATGCAAGACAAGACCCTTGATGTGCTGTGCTCTTTTTTGCAAGATAGACTCTATGAGGTTGTCTGGCATGGATCTTGTTCACACTCCTATGCTTTGACATGGGGAGTTCCCCGGGGCTCCGTGTCGGCACCTTTGCTCTTTAATGTATTTCTTTATCCTCTAGTCTCACTCATTTGAGTCTCTTGGTTTGAAGGTATATGCTTATGCTGATAATATTCAGATCTTGGCTGGCATTGACCTGGGCAATATACAATCCACTAGTACACTTAAGCTTAAGCTTGATAAGATATTGGGACTGGCATCATACTCGCATATTTAAACTCACTCCTGGGAAATGCTTAAGTATTCTCTTCAGTCGCTCTGGAATACTGTCCATGGTGTTACCACTTTTTCTGGTCAGCAGTCAACTGACCCAAAGTGAGTCCCAAAAAATCTTGGGGGTGATTCTGGACAACACCCTCTCCTTCTGACAGCACATCTTGTTAGTGATTCAAGCTCATTTTTATAAACTATTGTTGCTTTATTCAGGTCGTTTGATTTCAGATTCTGCCCTGTGTATTCATTGTCTGATGCACTCTAGACTAGATTATTGTAATGCTTTATTTCAAGGCATTAGGTGTAGGGACATTCACAGGCTTCAGCCTGTACAAAATGTGGCTGGGCCCCTGCTTGCTGGGGCCTCACACTTTGACCATGTGACAGCCTTACTGCATTCATAACATTGGCTTTCTGTGTCCCATCGTATCACTTTCAAAATACTTTTACTGGTGAATAAAATCTATAATTCTAGACACATATCTCTCCCAATTCGTTACCCTACCAGATATCTTAACTCTTCTCCTTGTCCTTCCCCTCCCTTGTAAATTCCCCCTCAAAGTCTCACCCTCTCTTGTAATTTTTTCTCTCCAAAGTATCAAACATGTACACAACTCCCTAAATTGTAAATTTCCTGGAAATGTCCAGTTATCTTTTTTGTAATTCTAATTCCTAAATTGTAATTTTCCTGGAAATGTCCAGTTAGCTTCTTTTGTAATCAGCCTAGAACTGCAAGGTACGAGCGGAATAGAAGTCACTAATGTAATGTAATGTAATCTCCAAATCCCATCTTTGCATTCTGTTCATCTCTACACAATTAGGAATTGAAACTCTACCCCCTTAACCTATGTCTTGACCAGACCTTTTTGGGGCCAAGCTTAAAACATCTCTCTTTTCTGAAGCATATGGGCTGTGATCGATTTTTTTCACTGCTTGTGTGCCTGTCATTATGTAACTTTGAGGCAAACAGTATTGGTCTTATGTCTATGTATCCCCTTCACCTATGCTCTTGGCCTCTTCCACCCTCTTCTCTTCTTTCCTGTCACCAATGTAGTTCTTCTCCTTAACTGTGGTTTTAATTTATATTATTGTAAACCACCTTGATGAGTCTTAAAACTTGGAAACCTGGTCTCTTTCTTGGTCCATGTACATCAGCCTCTCTCCTCTTACTGCTTACAGCAACTTTGGATTTCTACACTCTAAATATATCACCCCACACTTTTTCCCATTAAACAGCACTAATGAAACTTTTATTAGATTAAAGTCTGCTGGCAGCTCAAACAATATAACATTCAAAAGTTTATGAGAACTGATTGAGTTAATTTTAACATTGGGTGATGCTGGAAATTGATTTATTTGTAAGAATTTCAAAAGAAAAAAGAAAAGAAAAGTGGATATTCAGAATACATTTGGCTCTTTAGTGGTATTTAGGATTGCAATTAGCTTATTTGTCTTCACTGCTAACTTCTACTGCAGTGTCTCAAACTTTTTTAGTTCCGGCACACAAAACGGAGCAAATATTTCTCATGGCACATTACATTTGAAATTATAAAATTGCAAAACAAGCAACAAATAAAATTTGAGTTATTTAAAGTTCTTTAAGCTATGTATGGGTAATTGCAACAACGGTGAAACTAAAGTAGATAGGATAGAGTTGCTAAATCAATGTGATGGATGAGCTTTTTTGAATGCAAATTAAAATGTGGCTCGATGGCTGACAAGCAAACATGCATTTCATCATCCACCATCTGCAGCTATTCTATTTTTTTCAATTTAATTTCTATCAGAACTAAAAATCAAAGTTCACAAAGATCCAAATGGTAACAAAGCCTTGATTGCTTTGTTGCTCAAGTTAGGATAACTACTGCATAAAAAATAAAAATTTTATATACTGCTTTTTTGTTGTTATACAACCATACGCAAAGTGGTTTACATACAGGTACTGCAAGCATTTTCCCTATCTGTCCCGGTGGGCTCACAATTTATCTAATGTACTTGCCATTAGTTTTTAAGGACCAATCACATCAAAGAAATGATGCTCATAACATTGACAGACTCTTGCGTACACAACGTACATGTCATCTATTCTGGTATATACTTATGAAGGGAATTTTTAAAAATCAACTAAAATTCTGGAATCTTTTTGGGGCACATCACTGTGCCATGGCACACAGTTTGATACTGTTCTACTGCATAATTAAGTATTTTGAAGACTGAATAAAAAAAACCTTGTGCAGACTTATTGGAACTGATACTATTCAGCTTTTCAAATCAGGCTATTTTTAAAAATAAGTATGCATTCGAATAGTTTCTTGTTTTAGGGTCCTTTTACTAAGGTGTGTTAACAATTAGCACGCATGCATTTTATACCTATGGGCTGCATGGCACTTAATGTCAACGTACCTTAGTAAAATGACTCCTTTGTTGACCTATACAGTTGTAACATGTTTATTATAGTATTTTGCTTTTAGCCCTTTAATTGGCAGATGGTGAAAGGGCTGCTTTATATAACTTGATATTGAACGAGAGCAACAGTTCCAAGTAACAGGCACTTGGATGCAGATCTCCCATAAGAGCCAAAGAAACACATGTTGCTTCTGAGCAACAATGCAAAATAAAGGGTTAATCCATGATAGGCATTTGTTTTATGTATATAAAAGGACTTTTTTACAAGACTATTCAAAAGCTCTGTTTCTTATGGCTTACTGAAGATCTTGCCTCTATTTTCATCACAGTACTACACTTCTCCCTCCGTATTCGTTGTGATAGGGTATTAACAAAACCGCAAATACAGAAAAACCGTAAATAACTTTTTAATATGTTATTCACTGTTTTCTATTAAAAACCATTGTGAATATGGTGAAACCACGAATAACATGGTGGGAAGCCTGGCCTGTTCCTGAAGGAGAGGCAAAACACGGTGAAGAAAGTGCTGGGAATCGGCGATTTTCTCTGTAAATGCTTGGAATCAGCAATTTCTCTATGCAAGCCAATGTAATTTGGTGGGAGGAGCCAACAAGCTAAAAACTGTGAATACAGAGGGAGAAGTGTATAACCCAATAAAGACTATATTGAACTGGACATCCAAAAGGATATTTCCTGAATAGTACAGTACTTTTTCATATTTTCAATTAAAAAAAAAACCTTCCTCTTTTATTACTAATAAAATAAAATAACATTTCATAGATTGTAAAATTTTCATGATGCTACAGCAGTGACCTTCAATAACTTATGTCAGGGATATTTTGGATCCAGTGAGTTGAACGAGAGTCAAATATCTTCCCATGTAGGGCCAGGACATCACTGATTAGTATGTGTCAATGACATCCATTCCTTCCAGCCTACCTTCAAATATTTCACTGAGGGTAGCCTAAAGGAGGAGGATGTTTCCAAATACATCATCTTCTACTGAGAAATCCCTTCATTCATTTGCCCCTTTCAGTTGGGAGCTTGGGAAGAGAAGCTAAGAGTAGTGAAAAAACCCAAAACAAAATGATGGGGGCTGCCCCAGACGTCTCCAGAGGCCACCAGGGCCTTCCATTGAAGGATTCTGTGCTACAGTATTAGTCCGACTTTCAGCACTGTTTGTACTGGGCTGTGACTGGTCTGCAATAGTGCTACTGAAATATCAAAATCTAATATCTCCAATATTAGTACCCAAGAAAATAAAAATATTTTTATCACTGACAATATGAAAGAGGAGCTGGATTTGATAGTAGTTCCATAAAAGGTGAATATCCTGTATATATCTCTGTAGTTGATTCAAAATCAGAATAAATGAGACCATCACCCACTGCCCTGAGCTGTTTCATACCTCAATCAGGACCTATATGCAAAAATCGCTAATATTTTACTAATACCAGTTGTACAGAGAAAAATACTATGAGCTTGCATTAAACCTTTGTATGCATTTAAATTTTAATTGTGAATTTCCTGAGATCTAGGGGCTGGACCCCTTTTATGACAAACGCTTGGAGTCTAGGAAGCAGAATTAACTTCCAGAGAAGGGACTCACCTAACGTGACCATTTATTCTTTTCATTAAAAGGGGACATCTATTAATTATCAGTCCCGCCCCCAATCCCGCCCTAGTCCTGCCTCAACCCTGCCCTAGCCCCGCCCCAATTTCTTCCATTCATTTTTCATGTACACATAATATCTTCATATTAATTCATAATGGTAACCTCAAAATTAAAAAAAACTACAAAGCACACTATACGCAGAGAAAATGTTAATTATCATTTGGGGTTTTCAAAGATGTCAAGGCAAATGACTTTAAAATATGCAATGTCACCTCAGTAACTATAGAAAAATAGACATATATAGTGCAAAATAGAGACAGCAGATATAAATTCTCAAAACTGACAGGTTTTGATCACTAAATTGAAAATAAAATCATTTTTCCTACCTTTGCTGTCTCAAAACTGACAGGTTTTGATCACTAAATTGAAAATAAAATCATTTTTCCTACCTTTGCTGTCTGGTGATTTCATGAGTCTCTGGTTGTGTTTCCTTCTTACTGTGTATCCTTTCTTTCATTTCTTTCTTTCTGCACTCAGGCCCAACAATTGTCCTTTTCTATTCCCTCCCTCCTTCCTTCCTATGTCCTTAGTGCCTCCTTCCCATGTCCATAGTGCCCCCCAGTGCCTCTGTCCTTAGTGCCCCAGTGCTTCCTTCCCATGTCCATAGTGCCCCCAATGCCTCCTTCCCATGTCCATAGTGCCCCCAGTGCCTGTCCTGTGTCCTTAATGCCCCCAGTGCTTCCTTCCCATGTCCATAGTGCCCCCAATGCCTCCTTCCTATGTCCATAGTGCCCCCAGTGCCTGTCCTGTGTCCCTAGTGCCCCTTTCCTATGTCTTCTCCCCCCAGTCAGCCTGCATGCCTACTTCCTTCCCTCTCTCCAGTGCCTGATTCAACCCCCCCCCGCAGATTCAACCCCCCCGCGATTCAACACTCCCCCCCCGCGATTCAACACCCCCCCACCTGCAGATTCAACCCCTCCCCCGCGGATTCAAACCCCCTGCCTGCCCGTGTACCGCCGCTGCTTTCCAGTCTGCCTCCCTGCTGCGCTGATTGAAACACTGGACCGCCACCGCTGCTTCTTGACTTCTTCCCGACGCCAATTTTGACGTTGGAGAGGAAGTTCGGGGCCAGCCAATCGCTGCCTGACTGGCCCAAACTTCCTCTCCGACGTCAAAATTGACGTTGGGAAGAAGCCAAGAAGCAGCAGCGGCGGCCCAGGGTTTCAATCGGTGCGGCAGGGAGAGAAAGTGATCGGCCGTCCTGGTGCCCCGCACACAGTTTCGGGACGCTGTCCCTGAAAACGGGACATTTTTGGTGTCCCAAAGCGGTGGGTCGGGACAATGGGACGGTCGGCCCGAAAACGGGACTGTCCCGTTGAAAACGGGACGTATGGTCACTTAGACTCACCTGGATTGACAGCCAGAGAGAATAAAAAAAGCCAAACTAGCTAGCAAGAGATATCAAGTGAAGCACACACTACAAAGTTCTGTACAATTTACATGAATGCATTACACTTCCATGCCAGAGAAATAAAACCCCAAAACTTATTTTTAGCCACTTAGTTCAAAATTGCTTTAAAAAAGTATTTTACTTTGCAACTGCATTACAGACAACATGAACCATCTCATTAGAACATTGGCAAAAACAGACTCTAAAACATATGGTGCATATCAAGTCAACCAACCCTGAATTGTACATTTCGATCTTTCTCTACCACCGCAACATGAGCAAAGGAATGGAAAACACAAGGTTTCAACATTCTGTTTCCATCGTCTGAAATACCCTTTTATAATGATGCCCCATCCTAACACTTATTCTACTCATTCATTCTAGCATCTATCCCTATAGTCGATAGCCGTTTTAAACTACAGTATGTTATTTCCACACCAATTTGTGATGATATGAGTACCAATTATATCAATACAATGTATTCGTGCATTACTCTTCACTGTAAACCAACTTGATTTTATTTTTCAAAAAAGAAGGCAACCGAGAAATGGAAAGAAATCAGTAGGCTTAAAGCTAACAAATGTATTACTTATAAGATATTTTTTTATTTCACAACTGAAGTGCAGTATTTATCTTGGATTAGCTTGTATTTCCTAGAACCACAGTTCAATGTAGTGGTTACAAGTACTACCACAAAATGAACAATTCAGAAAACTTAAGCTACTATATTTTGGATAGGCCATGCAGTCCAGATATTTGAGCTGACCAACCATACTGGAAGAGGCTGCAGAGTGTAAAGAATGACTCAACAAAGGAACATTGCAAGAACTGAATATGAAAAAAAGGTCTTGATGCTGCCAGTCCAAAGTTAAGGTTAATGTTGGGCTGAATTTGTATGTTTAAAGGGTAGTTTGGTAGGCTAAAGGGGAAAAGAATGTGGTGGTGGGGGGAAGGGACAGAAATCTAGGTGTGGGGAGAAGAAAGGGGCACATGGGCGAGGATGAAATGTTGCTAGATGGATAGAATGGGCAAAAGAGGAAGTGAAGTGGGAAAGGATGGCAAGCTGGATATGTGGGAGAAGACCATGATAAGGAAGGGATGGGCTGCAAATGGAGGAGAGTGGATTTTTATGAACTAGGTTAAAGTTTTGCTAGATGGACAAAATGAGCAAAGAGGAAGTAAAAGGACTAAGAAAGGGTCTATGCAATGAGTGAGAGAGTAGGGTGATAAATGGGAAGGAAATGTTGAGAGAGAAAAAAAAATGAAGGCAGACACAGACCATGTGGCCTATCCAGTCTGTCCATCCATGCCTTCTACTTCTCCTTTCTTTCCCTTAGAGATCCTATGTATTTGTCCCAAGCTTGTTTGAATTAAGATAATTATCTCCATCACTTCCACTAGGAAGTTGTTCACTAATTCAACACCCTTTCTATGTAGTATTTCCTCAAGTTACTAGAGAATCTGTCCCCTTTAACCTTCATCCTATGCCCATTCATTCCAGGAGGCTCCTTTCATGGAGGTATTTTAACATCTCTATCATATGTCCCCTTCTTGCTTTTCTTCCAAAGTAAACATAGTGAAATCTTAAGACTGGCCTCATATGCTTTATGATGAAGACCACTGAATATTTTGTAGCCAACACCATCTTCTTAATATCTTTTTGAAGGTGTGGTTTCCTGAACTGTACACAGTACTCTATATGAAGTCTTACCAGAGACTTATTAGACACATCATAATCTTTTTCCTTCTGGTTATTCCTCTCCATATGTATCTAAGCATCCTTCTAGCTTTCACTGTTAACTTTTCTACCTGTTTGGCCACCTTAATATCATCACGTACAATCACACCCAAGTCTCACTCCTCTTTCATGCACAAAGTACTTCACCCCTACATTATACTACTGCCTCTGGTTTTTGCAGCTGAAATGCATGATCAAAGATTTTAGCATTAAAATAACATCATCATAAGCACTGCCATACTGGGACAGACTGAAGGTCCATCAAGCCTAATATCCAGTTGCCAACAGTGGCCAATTCAGGTCATGCAAAAGCCCAGAAAAGTAAAAAACAGATTTTATACTGCTTACTCAGGAAAATCCACTACTTATTTCTAAAGTCTTAATAATGGCTAAAGGCCTTTTAGAGAATAATCCAAACCTTTGTTAAACCCTGCTAACTGCTTTTACCACACGATGAATGAAAAAATATTTTACATTACATTGGTAGAGGAAGGGAGGGGTGGGCCATTAGTGTGGGCAGACTAGATGGGCCATGGCCCTTTTCTGCCGTCAGTTTCTATGTTTCTATGGTATTTATGGATCATTCAAGGAGCTCAAAGTGATTTACATTTTAGAAAAACTTGGCCATATCCAGGTATTACATTAATTCATTAGGGTTCACAACACACATAACTTGGTTTGTGTTCATGTGGACATATGCTTATTGCATATGGTTTGGAGAGAAGAATGGCTACATCTGGTGTTGTAATCTTGATATTACGGATTCTGATATGGGTGTTTCTTTCCTGGTTTGTAGGGAACTTGGTCATCTATCGAGATAGGAGAGGTGGTTTGTCTTTTGGGCTCCTTTTACAAAGGTGCGTTAGGGCCTTTACGCGCGCTAGCTGCTACCGCCTCCTCTTGAGCAGGTGGTAGTTTTTCAGGTAGCGCGTGCTAATCCAGTGCGTGCACTAAAAACGCTAGTGCACCTTTGTAAAAGGAGCCTTTTGTTTAGTTTCTGGTGGCTGTAGCCTGTATGTGGGGTGAGGGGTGAGATATTTTCCAAACAGATAGGGTTTTAGGCCTTTATGAAAATTTTGATTGTGCTGCTAAAGGATTCTGCCATTTTGCTGCCAGGTATAGGAAGGGTGTAGAGTGAATAGTTTTGTATTTGATTCCTCTAGGATTTGGGAATCTTATTCTCAAATGGCTGCTGATCAGGTTATATTTGTCTTTGAGTGGTACTTCAATTAAATTCAACATGTAGTCTGGTGTTTTGCCTTGGAAGATTAAAAAGATCAGTGTACATAGTTTAAAAATACACCTTGCTTTGAAGGTTGAGTAGTTTGAGGTACAGGGGTGTCACTTCGTCATATTTGTTTGCTGACAAAATAGGTCTGCTGTTATATTTTGAAAGGTTTCTATTTTTGCTGTATATCTCCTTTGCATTTTACATAAAGGACATTGCAATAATCTAGTTGGGATAGTACCAGTGACTGAACCAAGACCTGAAAGTTTTCTTTGGTGAAGCAATGCCAGATTAGACTGTTTTCTCAATACTGTGAATACTTACTTGGTTAACGTTCATGTTTGTGCATTCAATGATAGGTTTATGTCAAATATAATCCCTAGGATTCTTCGTTCGATGGACAAGTTGCTGTTGGATGTGCTATCTTTGAGTATAGTACGGTTGGCAGGGCTCCCTAAACCCATATTCTCAGTACAGGGGCTTGCCTGTTGGAACATGCTGCCGCAGGACTTGAGGCAGGCCAGAAGTGTCGCAGTTTAAGAGGGGTTTGAAGACGGTGCTGTTTGTGCGCTCTTTTGAGCCCTGAATAGGTTTTTTGTGCAGTTATTCTGTTTTTTTTCCTTAATGTAAAAGTATCTGCAGGACAGATGGTTTCACAGCTTGCTGAAATATATGATGTGTTGCTATGCTGATGTGGTTATTGTCTTTGTTATGTTTTTTGTGATTTTATTACGCATGTTATTTTGTAATCCACATAGAATCGCTGGATATGCGAAATATAAATTTTTAAATAAATAAGTTTTGATTCCAGTTTCAGTGGGGCACTATGCAGTGTTATTTGAGTGTTGCTATTGGTGATTCTGGATGGGCTTATCAGTAAAATAAACAAAAAAAAAATTTAGTTTCAGTTTCGTGCTGTTAGCTCAGCCGGCAACTAAACGAGTGGCTTCCTCTACTGTCTGTCGACCAGATTGTAAGCTCTTTTAAGCAGGGACTGTCTCCTATGTTTTGATGTACAGTGCTGCATGTGTCTAGTTGCGCTTTAGAAATAAGTAGTACTGATTTGTTGATCCTGTTTTCTTTCTTGTAGAAAAAAATGCATATTGTAATATCACCTGTGTAGAAGTGAGGTCTTTCTTGTCTAAGATGTGTTCTAAAGTTGATATCAGTACGTTGTAAAGTATTGGGGAGAGTGGCAAGTCTTGGGTTACTCCACTTGATGCTGACCATTCTTCCAATCTTTCTCCATCCATTTCCTTACTTGGCATTTCCAAATTTGTTTTTAGTTACTCATAGATACCCAAAAAGCTCAGTTTGTTGCTAACCATATACATATACTCAATACTTGGTGTCACTTGCAGTCAGTTACACCCCAAACCAAGCCACTTAGACACAAGCATGAATCCTGTGAGGTGACACAGGCGCTATGCTGGATGTCCTTAAAACAATTGATAAAACAGTACACCGGAATAAGATGGGATCCATATCTCAACACACTTCCGATTAGTTTACCTCAACATATCATTAATGAAGCTTCCTCCAAACTATCCAATGTAATTGTAGACAAATTTACTCTTATTCACCCACTACAGAAGAAAAACATTTTGACATTAGCACACGAAGAATATAAGTTGGGAAAGAATATTTCCTGGGTTATGGCCTATGATCAAGTACAGATGGAGCTTATTGCTATCTTAAGTAAATTCTGAGTTAGGCCACTGGCCACTATCCCTTGTCCAGATGGCTAGTACTAAATTACATGAATTTTAGCAATTGTAAACCGTCCAGATATTTGTTTGATGGTCGGTATATCAAACTGTAAATAAACTTGGAAACTCACCTTGATTGATGGACAGGTGGAGGGGCATAATCAAAAAAACCATCTAAGTCTCCTTTTGGCCTAAGTCCTTCAACGTTCAAATCAGAAGCAGGGAAATTGTCCATAACCAAAACAAATGTCCTTGTTTTGATTATGGCCTGCCTCTACTAAACGCCCAGATCACCACTACGTCTACAAGTACACCCCCATGACGTCTACACTTTTTGCCCCAAACGTCCGACACAAGGGGGGGGTCACCGGGGCCAGGAGAGCTTGATCTCTCTCCTGGCCCGTTCGTGTCGGGGGGGAGGGGGTCGCCGGAGCCAGGAGGGCTTGGGCTCCCTCCTGGCCATATCGAGTCAGGGGAGGCACGATCGCCGGGGCAAGAGGGCTTGGGCTCCCTCTTGCCCCGATATCATTGGGGGGGGGGGGTGTATCGCGGCAGGAGAGATTGGCCATCTCCCCTGCCGCGATGCGATCACTCCTGTACCCGAACTGCCACAACCCGCGGCAGGAGAGATTGGGCATCTCTCCTGCTGCAGGCCACGGCAGTTTGGGTAGAGGGGTGATCGCATCGCGGTAGGGGAGATGAGGCATCTCTCCTGCTGCGATGGTTGCGGTGGGTAGGTTGCCGGGCCGCTGAACTGATCGCGCCAGCAGCCATCAGCTCAGTGGCCCCTTTTTCAGCACTTAGACCTGGTTTGACTTCGTCTAAGTTAAAAAGGTATAAGTGCCGACTAGTCAACCTGTCAAATGTTTTGGTTATATGTGTTGTACGCCTAAGTGTAGGTCGGCCCACCTCTAAACACGCCTCTTTTCTCTCTGTGCATCTAGAGGCAGGGAAAAGGCCTAAGCTGGTTTTAGATATGTCTAAAAACCAGCTTTTGTTATGGGTACTTGGACGATCAGGCTTTTTGATCGTCCAAGTAGCCATTTAGGACACTTTTTAGACGTTGATTTTTTTTTTTATTATGAACCCCTTAGTGTTTCAATCTGTTCCCCACAAGGATGCCTCTATCTGTACTTTGATCCCACTGTCAGGACACAACACTTATTTATCCTGTTAACATTGGTGTGCAGTTTGATAATATGCTACTGTATCCTTTGGACCACCTCACTTGGGTACAGCCAAATTGATAACTGGATTTCATTCAAGCCAATGGATCCCCCCTCTGTGTAAGTAGACACCATTTAATTTCACATGTGAACCTCATCAATTTAAAGAGGCTGACAGCTCCTGCTGGAATAATTCATCCTCCTGCTCCCCGACTGCCTAGCTTTCCTACTCACCTACTATCTCACACATTTTATACTGCCTCAGAGCTGGACACTTTGGGTTTTATCTATTCTTTCCACAAAAATTATTCTTTTTCTCCTTCACCTTCCTAAGAAAACTTTTGCCATACAGTTCAAACTATTAACTGAATACATGGTGTAAACATACACCACTAATCTCCATCACGATTAATGGGTCAACCTATTCCACATCTCTGGTAACCAATGGACATTCCAGACATAAAATTTCATATGATGTGCATCCACTTCCTCTTGGCATGGGGAATGAGATTTCATAAATTGCTCAACTTTACAGGACTTCATGCCTATATTGACCAACTTAAAGACAACCTCCATGGAAGTGAATCATACCATCACTTTTGAGAATGGTCAAGACAACCTCCACGGAAGTGAATCATACTATCACTTTTGAGAATGGACAGACTGCACAAACTGTTGAAAATTTACTATAAGGTGCTCATACATCTATTTGGGAACTTTTCTTTGGATATTCACCTACTGTTGATCATATCTTTAATGTTCTTATCCACGGTATTATCTTAATTGTTGTACAATTTTTGCTATGTATTATGATTTTCCTATGCTGTAAAATGAAACACAAACATCTCCTTACAACACACATTCTACAAAATACCATCAACATTTTGATAGTTACACATGATTTCCCAGCATCTATCTCTGACACCTAAATTGGCAGTCTACTGCATCGCACACCAGGGTCAGCTACAATATATAGTTTCTTCCCAAACCCTCATACCCCCACTCATGGCATCCTGGTATCCTTAGGCCTTCATCTCCTCAGAAAATTCCTGCAGCCCTCATGCATTCATTATATGATGGGCACTGAGGTGGCATATTGGGTTCCCCCAACCATTAGTGGCTGCCCTGCAAAGGACACGAGGTTTGGACTCATAATGGGAATTACCTTTCTCCAAAGCCATGGAAGGAACCTGCTGATATAGCACGATTTGTACTATCGGAGGTAAGAGAGGCATCGTAGAATGGTAAACTGGCCACTGCTATGAATAAAGTAGTTGCAGGAGTAAATGCCATATGGACAGGTACCTCAGGTTTGCATTTTTTTCTAGTTTACTTCAAATTTACTACTTAACATAAGAATTGCCTTACTGGGTGAGACCAATGGTCCATCAAGCCCAGTAGCCTCGTTCTCACGGTGGCCAATCCAGGTCACTAGTACCTGGCCAAAACCCCAAGAAGTCACAATATTCCAAGCTACCGATGCTCATAGGAACTCAATGAGCGTCAGGAGCAGCGCGGGCCATTCATTGTGGCTCTCCGCGCTAGAAACTGCTATCGCAGTTTCGTAAAAGGAGGCCCTAGTGATTCACATCTACCCATTCCACTCCACTTAGTATTCTCAAAAATCTGATTCTTTTTCCATGTATGACATCCTAAGCCCTCAAAAAACTTTTCATACTTGGTCCTCTAACCCTTCATCATAGCTCCTTTCTTTCCCATCTCCTCTAAACCTCTACCTTTCATTGTAATTCCTTTCTATCCCATCTCCTGTAAACCGTGCCGAGCTCTACAAATGTGGAGATGATGCGGTATACAAACCTAAGGTTTAGTTTAATTTATAGACCTCTATCATATCTTCCCCTCTGCAGTCTTCTCCAAGCTTTAGTCTTTCCTCATAGGAAAATAGCATCAACCTCCATCATTTTTGTCACCCTTCTCTGACTTTTTTCTAATTCTACTATATCTATCTTCTCCATCCAAGTGTATAATGATATATGTACTAGTTAAAAATCTTTTTAATCTTCTCAATTACCATTTTATTGATATAGGACCAGATAGAAGGGAACTCAATTGCAAATGTTCTGGAGCACAAATAAAAAAGCCATCATCAGAGGCATTAACCTTGGAACACAAGGCAAGGAGACCAAAATAGTGAAATGTCTTCCAAGATCCTCAGCTACCAGGAGTTCCAGGCAATTACAGACTACAGTATAATTAAGGAATAAACTAAGGATTTTAACACTGATGTTGTTATCAATCTGGGAACAAATGACCTGGCCAACAACTCCACACTTGCAGCACAGAAAGCTTTTTGGGAGCTTGGTGAGGGCGTGAAACCTTTTGAAAGACTTTAGCTTTTTCTGAAATACTGCCTGCATATGGAAAGGGAGAGCAAAGAGTGAAAAACACAGAGGACTTTAATAGATGGCTCAAAGCCTGGTGTCATCAAGAAGGCTTCAGGTACATAGGAGGATGGGGAAATACATGGAAGGACAAGAAGCTATATTGCACTGATGGGCTACATATTACTACAGCAGGAAAAAGAAACCTTGCAGAGAAATTTAGACAATATGTTTCAAGGCATTTAAACTAGAAGGTGGGGGTGGTGTATGTATGAAGGACAATTATAGAGACCACCCCCGGCAAAAGAAAAGATGTGATAGTAGTAAAGATTGCAACATAAACAATATCAGCAACTCATTTCTTAGTATTGCAACGGAAAGTGAAACGATTTTTACTATTTGCAGAGATTCTCGGCGTGACACATCATCTGTTTAGTTTTATATTATTCCTTTCAATATTTGTTGTGACATATGTTTTTACCTTTATTTACCATGGACCCCTGATGAAGGTTGTCCGAAACACGGACCGTGTTGGGTCCCCTGTTTGGTAAAAAGGTTTTATATATAGTTTGCTTGTCACAATAAAATTCGCCTACATCGTTGTACATATCTGCAGTTTTGTTTTGTTTGTTCCTGGCTGGTTTTTTTTTACTGCAGACAAGGTTGGACCTCCCTTCTTTTGGTTCTGTTGATAAGTAGCAAGAGACCATAATAGAAAGAAGTAGCTGGAAGAGCTTTTCAGATTATGATAGTTAATAGTGAAGATACAGAAAGAGGAACCCAAACTATAGCTACGTGATGCAAGGTTCCACATTAGGAGTCACTGCCCAGGAAAAGATCTATATGTGATTGTTGATATGTAGATAAGAACACTAAGCTGATCTAAGGAAACTCCAGAAGAGATTAGGAAAAAAGTTCTAGAAATTTTACCAGGCTCAAAAACTCAAAAGCAAGTCTACATCTAAATGGCTGAGAAGAAAGAAAATTAAGGGTTTTGGATTGGCCCAGTTCAAGTTCTAACTTGAACCCAATAGAGATGCTTGTAGTGGAACCTGAAACAAGCAGTTCATACATAAAAATCTATGAATGTATCTGAATTAAAGCAACTGTGCAAAGAAGAGTGGGCTAAGATTCCTTAACAGCAATATGAAAGGCTGATCTCAAATTATAGGAAGCAATTAAAGCTGTTATGACCAGTTAAGTATAGGGGGCAGCTATTTTTTCACATGGGTGATATGGGTGTTGGATATTAGATAACTGTTCCTTAAAGATCAGAATTTACAATAAACATTCACAAAGGTTGTGTAGAAGGTATGAAAAACTAAAACATGAGTCAGAAGGGGCTCAGACAAAGCCCTCCCACTGACTGAGCTAATGACAAAAGATAAGTTTTTTCGAGTCAGTTTACATATATAGTTGTGACTACCTGGTGACATATTTATTGAATTTTTGCTATATTTGCACAACACAGAGCCATATTTGGCCCTCTGGGAGGTTTTTATGCCGATGAGGTTCTCTGCCTGAACACCTTAGCCACAGCTGTGGCGGTGGGAGGGCTTTCTATGAGGCTTTTCCTCCTGGTAGAGCCCCTTCTGACTCATGTTTTAGTTTTTCATACCTTCTACACAACCTTTGTTAATGTGTTTATTGTAAATTATTAGTGGGAAATTCACTATTTCTGAGTTATTAACCTTAAAGGTAAGAAACCATTTCGTGTGATTATATATTATATATATATATTTACACAAAATACAAGAAATCAGGAGGGGGTAAATACTTTTTCATGCCACTTTAATTAAATTCTTCCCATTCTTCTCTGGAATTTATCCATGACCTATCAAAGGTTTCAGGGAAAAGTTTCAGACTGAGAATACATTGGTGCCCATATTGTCCTATACAGCACAAGTGAGCTATCTAAGCTGGAGTGATGGGCCGTGAAAAACTTTTTTTGCTGAATAAACCAAGGGTTTTGGATCCTTTCCAAACAACTTTGATGTTTTACTATAACGACAATGTAGTAAAACTACAAAATCAAACCACAATGTTAGAGTACCTCTCAGAGCATTTTGCCTTCATCAGGACAGCCACTATTATCACAAATCATATTTATATAGTCTGCATTATCTATAAAATCTAAGCAGATAACATCAAATTTTTAAAAAATACATAACAAATATCTAGCAACTGCACTACATTAAAATTTCAGCCTTAATACACTGCATTTGAAATCTTTTACTGTGGAGAACAACATACTAGTTGGGTACAAAGAACAAGGCGGTGGGTGTGGTCGCTAAAATTGTCCATGGTACCTGAAGATTGGAGAGAGGCCAATGTTACGCCGATTTTTAAAAAGGGATCCAGGGGAGATCCAGGAAATTACAGACCAGTAAACCTGACTTCAGTACCGGGCAAAATGGTAGAACATGTAGCCAAACATGATTTAATGAGATGGAGTCAACATGGGTTCAGCCGAGAGAGATCATGCCTCACCAATTTGCTTGACTTCTTTGAAGGTGTGAATCAACATGTGAATAAAGTTTCAAGTTTCTATTAAAATGTGATGCTATTGCTCATACAACTTCTAAGCGATTTACAGATAAAATAGGTGAGCCGGTTGATGTAGTGCAGAGGTGCCCACACTTTTTTGGCTTGAGCTACTTTTAAAATGACCAGTCAAAATGATCTACCAACAATAAAATTTTAAAAAAACACAAAGCACACTGTACGCAGAGAAAATGTTAATTATCATTTATATTTGGGGGTTTTTTCAAAGAGGTCAAGGCAGATAACTTTAAAATATGCAATGTCACCTCAGTAACATCTATACAAAAATAGACAAATATACCCCCTTTTTACTAAATCGCAATAGCAGTTTTTAGCGCAGGGAGCTGCGCTGAATGCCCCGCACTGCTCTCGACGCTTATAGGCTCCTTGTGCTAAAATCCGCTACTGTGGTTTAGTAAAAGGGGGCCATAGTGCAAAATAGACAGCAGATATAAATTCTCAAAATGGACACATTTTGATCAATAAATTGAAAATAAAATCATTTTTCCTACCTTTGTTGTCTGGTGATTTCAAGAGTCTCTGGTTGCACTTTCTTCTTCTGACTGTGCATCCAATAGTTCTTCCCTTCTTTCTGCCTCCTGCATGCTTCGTCTCCTCCAGACCTCATTCCATTCCCCAACCAACCCTAACCCACATCTGTCCTTCCATGAGTCCAACTTTCTCTTCCTTTCTCTCTGCCTCCCTCCCTTTTCTGTCTGTCTCCCTGCCCCTTTCTTTCATTTTCTATCTTTCTGTCTCCCTGCCCCTTTCTTTCTGCCTCCCCCTTCTTTCTCCCCAAGCCACTGCCGGGGCTGTCATCTGGGAACAGGCCCCCAAGCCACCACCAACTTCTGGGAACACCGCCGACTTCTGGGCCCCCAAGTCACTGCAGACGCAGCCATTGCTGAGTTCTTCGTTTTCCGATGCTGCAACAGGCCAGCAGCCTTCTCCCTAACGTCAATTCTGACATTGGAGAGGAAGTTCCGGGCAAGCCGGGCAGCGATTGACTGGCCTGGAACTTCCTCTCCGACGTCAGAATTGACGTCGGGGAGAACGCTTCTGCAGGGAGAGCTTTGGGCAGCGGTGGGGGACGTAGGGGAGAAGAAGGCTGATCGGCCCAGTAGACAAAACAAAATTTCTATTGCTTGAAAAGGATAAGAATCCCTCCATCACAGAACTAGAAATAAACGCCTCCAAATACCCTATACAACCTACCCTAAAACTCCTAGGAGTAACAATAGACAGATGCTGCACAATGCAGGCCCAAATCAACAAGACCACCCAGAAAGCATTTCTAACCATGCATAATTTAAGAAAAATCAGAAAATTCTTTGATAAAGAGCAATATAGGCTAGTAGTCCAATCCCTAGTACTAGGTCTATTGGACTACTGCAACATACTCTATCTGCCTTGCCCTGCAACAATGATAAAACAACTACAGACAATCCAAAACACTGCACTCAGATTAATCTACTCACTGAGAAAATTTGACCACGTCACCGCGGCCTACCTGGACTCACACTGGTTGCCAATGCAAGCATGAATTCAATTCAAACTATACTGTCTATTATTCAAAGCAATAAAACGCACATCCTCCAATTACCTAAACAACCGCCTGTACCAAAACGCCACCACTAGGCAAAGAAGAACTAAGACCCCTTTTACCTACCCCCCACTCAAAAGCACCCAGCGCAAGAAGATATTTGACAATCTGCTGGCGACGCATGCAGCGAAACTAGACCACACTATCTCCAACCTGCTGATAACAACAAACGACAACAAATATTTTCGCAAAGAAATCAAAATCCACCTATTCAAAAAATTTATACAGATGGCTTAACCCCCCCTCAACGCAACTCCCCCCTCCTCCAGTTCCCTTCTCTTTAGCCTCAAGCATGTCAACTGCTTCCCTAACGGTATATATACTGGATCTGCACTATTTCCTATTTGTACAGCATCTTGTAGCTCTTGAAATATACAGCTCCATTACTCTTGTAACTTCTCCTGGAAATGACCAGAATTATCTCTGTAATTATCCTGGAAATGTCCAGTTGTCTCTTTTGTAATCCGCCCAGAACTGCAAGGTTGAGGCGGAATAGAAATCAGTAATGTAATGTAATGTAGATTGCAAAGGCAACGCGAGTCTATCACGGAGCGCAGGATGGGCTCCGCGATCGACTCGCGTTGCCTTCAAGATCTACCGGTCGTCGTGATCGATGTATTGGGCACCCCCGATGTAGTGTATCTAGATTTTCAGAAAGCTTCTGAAAAGTTCCTCATGAGAGGCTCCTGAGAAAATTAAAGAGTCATGGGATAGGTGGCAAAGTTCAGTTGTGGATTAGGAATTGGTTATTGGATAGAAAACAGAGGGTAGGGTTAAATGGTCATTTTTCTCAATGGAGGAGAGTAAACAGTGGAGTGCCACAGGGGTCTGTACTGGGACCAATGCTATTTAACTTATTTATAAATGATCTGGAAATTGGAACAACTTAGGTAATTAAATTTGCGGATGACACTTAACTGTTCAAAGTTGTTAAAACACATGCAGAATGTGAAAAGTTGTAGGAAACTGGAAGACTGGGCATTCAAGTGGCAGATGAAATTTAATGTAGACACATGCAAAGTATGCACATTGGGAAGAATAACCCAAATCACAGTTACCAGAAGCTTGTAGGTTAGTGCCCAAGAAAAGGATCTGGGTGTCATCGCAGACAATACAATGAAACCTTCCGCCCAATGTACGATGGTGGCCAAAAAAACAAACAGGATGCTAGGAATTTTTAAAAAAGGGATGGTTAACAAGACTAAGAATGTTATAATGCCCTTATATTGCTCCAAGGTGCGACCTCATCTGCAGTACTGCGTTCAATTCTGATCTCCTTATCTCAAGAAAGATATAGCGGTGCTAGAAAAGGTTCAAAGATGATAAAGGGGATGAAACTCCTCTAGTATGAGGAAAGACTAAAATATTTAGGGCTCTTCAGCTTGGAAAAGAGAAGGCTGAGGGGAGATATGATTTAAGTCTACAAAATCCTGAGTGGAGTAGAATGAACATAAGAATTGTTGCTGCTGGGTCAGACCAGTGGTCCATTGTGCCCAGCAGTCTGCTCACGCGGCGGCCCTCTGGTCAAAGACCAGCGCCCTGAGACTAGCCCTACCTGCGCACGTTCCGGTTCAGCAGGAACTTGTTTAACTTTGTCTTGAATCCCTGGAGGGTGTTTTCCCCTATGACAAACTCCGGAAGAGCGTTCCAGTTTTCCACTACTCTCTGGGTGAAGAACTTCCTTACATTTGTACGGAATCTATTGATTTTTCATTCCCGTCAAAAATTACAAAGACTAGGGGACACTCAAAGTTACAGGGAAATAGTTTTAAAACCAATAGGATGACTTTTTTTTTTCACTCAGAGAATAGTTAAGCTCTGGCAATGTGCCAGAGGATGTGGTAAGAGTGGATAGTGTAGCTGATTTTAAGAAAGGTTTGGACAATTTCCTGGAGGAAAAGTCCATAGTCTGTTATTGAGAAAGACATGGGGGAAGCCACTGCTTGCTCTGGATCAGTAGCATGGAATGTTGCTACTCCTTGGGTTTTGGCCAGGTACTAGGGACCTGGATTGGCTACTACGAGAACAGGCTACTGGACAAGATGGACCATTGGTATGACCCAGTAAGTCTATTCTTATGTTCTCCGCACAATATATTTCTCTCATTCTTCCCCCCCCCCCTCCGCTCATTGGATAAATCTCTTACCTGTACCCTTCTCTTCTACAGCCAACTCCAGACTCCTCCGTCCCTTCTACCTTGTTGCACCGTGTGCCTGGAACAAACTGCTCGACTCGGTACATCAAGCTCCATCTCTGGTAGTCTTCAAATCCAGACTCAAAGTCCACTTCTTTGACACTGCTTTCAATTCCAAACTGCAACCCACCTTCTAAGCACCAATATCTTATCATTCCCTCTGTAATTCCCCCACCTGAGCACTGTGTATTGATGCACCTTCTTGTCCAGTTTGTCTGTCTTGACTACATTGTAAGTTCTTTTGAGCAGGGACTGTCTCTTCTGTGTTTTGATGTACAGATGCGCATATGTCTAGCAGCGCTATAGAAATGTTTAGTAGCAGCAGCAGCAATATATATAAACTTTGGAACAAAGGTGGGAGAGAGGAGATATGATAGAGACACCTTCCTGACCATTGTTTCAAACAGTTTCCAAATTATGAACAGAAAGATACTGGAAAATGAGTACTTAACCACAATAGATGCTATTTAAAAAAAAAAAAAAGAAAAAAAAGATTTCAACCTATAAAAGCCTCCTCTCTTGACCACCCACCTCTCTGGCTTCCTCCTTGTTGATTTCTCTTTGCCTCTTTCTCCCTTTTTGCCTATTCACACCTATACAACCATTATTCAGGCCTAAGACACACACACACTTATCCAGGTAAACCACAGTCTCTCTGTTCTAGAAAAACCATGTTTTCCTCCACACACACAAAAACAGTTCTCTTACAAAATATCTTGCTATACCTTAGTACCAAGCATATGTATGGTGTATCGTTCTTCTAAGCCCTGCATATCTGTAATATTAAGCCTATTTCTGCACAATATATTCTTTATGCAACTACTGTTGCCTATCATTGTCATTAATTTCACTTCCCACTGAACCTCTGAGGGTACTGAGCCCAGGGGCCACATCCTTAGTTGGGTTTTCAGGATTTCTCAAATGAATGTGCATGAGATCTATTTGCAAAGAACAGAAGCAGTGCATGCAAATAGATCTTATACAAAATTCATTGGGGAAATTCTGAAAACCCGGCTGGATTATGGCCCTCAAGGACCAATGTTGGACAACCCTGCTCTAGAGGAACTTAAAAAGGCATAAGATAGGAGGCAATGTTGGGATTAGTAACTGGTTAATGGATAGAAAACAGAGGGTAGAACTAAATGGCCATTTCTTTCAGTGGAGTGCTGCAGGGATCTGAATTGGGATCGATGCTATAACATATTTATAAATGATCTAGAGATTGGAATGACAGTGGTCAGAGCTACAGCCTCAGGATCCTGAGGTTATGGGTTCAAATCCCATGCTGCTCCTTATGACCCTGGGCACTGCCTCAGATGTATTAAATAGTGTGTAAGCCCACTGGGACAGATAGGGAAAAATGCTTGAGTACCTGAATATAAACCACTTAGTTTATAAGTGGTATATAAATACTAAAATTAAAAAATAGGTATTCAAAAGTTGTCAAAACACATATAGGAAGAGCTTAGGAAACTGGAAGACTGGGCATTCAAATGGCAGATGAAACTTAATGAAGACAAATGCAAAGCGATGCACATTGGGAAAAATAATCCAAATCATGGTTGCCTGATGTTAGGTTACACCTTAGAAGTCCATGATGACATCTAGGTGTCATTGTGGGCAATACACAAATCTTCTGATCAGTGTGTGGCAGCAATCAAAAAGGGGAACGGGAAATTGTAACTTATTTACTGCCTTTTTGTAATTACACTCAAAGTGGTTTACATACTGTATATACAGGTACTTATTTTGTACCTGGAGCAATGGAGGATTAAGTGATTTGCTCAGGGTCACAAGAAGCAGCTTACAACCTTAGGGTGCAGAGGCAGCAGCTCTACAACTAGGCCACTCCTCACCTCAAAGGCAAACAGAATGCTAGGAATTAGGAAAAGGTTAGAAAAATAAGAAAATACTATAATGCTTCACTATTGTTCTATGATGTGATCTCATCTTGAGTACTGTGTGCAAGTCTGGTTACCATAAATAAACACATATATAGCAGAGTTAGAAAAGGTTCAAAGACGGGTGATCAAGACAACTAAGGAGATGAAACTCCTCTCATATGAGGAAAAGTATAAAAGGTTATGGCTCTTTAGCTTGGAAGAGAGACACCTGAGGGGGATATGATAAGAGGTCAACAAAATCCTGAATGGTGTAGAATGGGTAAACATGAATTTGATTGTTTTTGCAAAAACTACAACTAGGGGATACTCAATGAAGTTACATTGTAATAGTTAACATATCTGGGTTTTAAAAAAAGAGTTTGGACAAATTCCTGGAGAACAGGTCCATAAGTCTGCTGCTGAGATAGAAATGGAGAAAGCCACTGCTGTCCCTGGGATTGGTAGCATGGAATCTAGCTTCTATTTGGGATTCAAGTACTTGTGACGTGGATTGGCCACCACTAGATGCAGGATACTGGACTATATGGACCATCGGTCTGCCTCAGTATGATTGCCTTTATGTTCTTATAGTATAATGCCTTTGTTTTGCTCCATAGTGTGACCAATTTTAGTCACTGCATCTCAAAAGGAATGGTGAAATTTGATAAGGTACAAAGAAGGGCAACAAAAATAAAGAGGAAATAGGATTTCTTCCTTTAGGAAAGACCAAAAAGGCTAGGGATTTTCAGCTTGGAGGAGAGATAACTGAAGGGAGATGAGAGAGGTCTATAAAATACTGACTGGCGTGCATTAGTTAGATATGAATTGCATGCTTGTTTTTTTTTCCATAAATACAAGGACTAAATGGCAGCAATGAAGCTACTAAACAGCAAATTTAAAATAAGTCCGAGAAAATTTTCTTCATGCGAGGTTTAAACAAATTCTGGAATTCATTGTCAGAGAATACAGTAAAGCAGTTAGCGTTGCAGGGTTTAAAAAGGTTTGGATAATTCCTACAAACAAAAAAAGTCCATAAGCCATTTAAGATAAACTTGGGAAAATCCAGTGCTGATTCCTGGGATAAGTAGCATAAAAATCTGTTTTATCTGGATTGGCCACTGTTGAACAGGATACTGGGCTTGAAGGTCCTTCAGTCTGTCCCAGTATGGCAAATATTATTTCATGAACAAGATTGAGAGCAAACTATATTAAACCATCCAAAGTAATTTCCTACTAGAGTTCCCATCTGATTGCTCTGAATATATATATATTTTTTTTTACATACACTTCCCACATTATAAAGTAAGGCCTAGTGAGTACATAAGAAAAGCCATGTTGAGTCAGACTGTCTATCGAGCCCACCATCCCATCTCCAAAGAAGATAAGTTTGGATCACAAGTACCTGGCAGGTCTATAAAATAGAACTGTTCCTCACAGCTCATTTCCAGGGATAGCAATGGTTCTAAGTCTACCTGGCTAATCATTAAGAACATTTCCTCTAGAAACTTCTCTAAGGAGCTCATTTGCAAAACACTTAAGACACAAAATCCATCGAACTACCGCCCCATAGCAAATATCCCCCCCTCCTAACCAAACTGCTTGAGTCCATAGTCGCTACCCAGCTATCTTCTTATCTAGAGAGATTCTCCATTCTCTCCCCCTATCAACATGGCTTTAGACCCAGCTTCAGCACTGAGTCCCTCCTTGTCTCCCTAATATCAAAGGTGCAACAACTACATTCTTGAAACAAATTCACTGTTCTGTTACAATTCGACCTCTCTGCTGCTTTTGATGTCGTCCACCATGACATACTACTTTATCAACTATCCGAGATAGGAATTGATTCCACCATTCTTAATTGGTTTTCAAACTTCCTTCGCTCTCGCTCCTACACTGTCAACTCTAATGGCACCATGTCCACTCCTTGGTCTCCTTCTTGCGGTGTCCCTCAGGGATCACCCCTTTCCCCTATCCTTTTTAATATCTATATGTCCTCATTGAAGCTCTTCCAGCTTTCCCCCCTTGAAACAATCTACACATACGCCGACGATATCCTTGTCCTTCTTGAAACAGACCAGAACCTCACCAACCTCCACGATAACATAACATCCTGCATAATGAGACTCCACTCCTGGTCCCTCTCGGTACAGATGAAACTAAATGAATCAAAAACAAAATTGCTCTGGCTCGGCCCAAAGTTAGAACACCTGCCCACCCTCTTCGCACTGCCCTCAGGCACTGCCTTACACCTTGAGTTCTCAAGCAAGGTCCTTGGCATCATTATCGATTCCTCTCTCTCTCTCAACGACCACCTCAACTCCTTGACAAAATCATGCTTTTTCAGCCTCCACATGCTAAGGAAAGCAAGACCCTTCTTCCGCCAAAAACATTTCGCCGTCCTTGTCCAATCCATCATCCTCTCCAAACTTGACTATTGTAATGCCATTTACCTATACTTAACAAAAAAAAGCCTCCAAAGACTCCAGCTTATTCAGAACACGGCAGCCAAGCTGATTTTTGCAACGTAAATCTGACCACGTCTCCCCACTCCTGGCCAATCTTCATTGGCTCCCAGTGATTTCCAGAGTCCAATTCAAATGCTCTTGCCTGGCTTTTAAGATTATTCACGGCATCCTTCCTTCCCTAATCCCACTTTCTTTCAACTCCTCGTGCCCTGACTCCACCAGGACCGCCCATAAATTAAAACTATCCTTCCCCTCCCTACATGGTATTCTCCACGCAGGTAAACTGGGAAAATCACTTCTTTTCAAAATCACAGGTCTCTGGAATGACCTTACAATCCCGCTGCGGAACCTGAGCTCCATCCATTTATTCCGCAAGCAACTAAAAACCTGGCTCTTCTCTAACATGTAATTTCTTTTCCCTTACTTTTCCACTCGATTTATAAACTTATGTAAACCTTTTCCTACCCTTTCTCATTTTTAAGTTCTTGTAAACCGTGCCGAGCTCTACTTCCGTGGAGATGATGCGGTATATAAACTTAAGGTTTAGTTTAGTTTAGTTTAACGGGTACAAGTGGAACGATTTTTCACTCCATCAAAAATTACAAAGACTAGGGGGCACTCGAAGTTACAGGGAAATACTTTTAAAACCAAGAGGAGGAATTTTTTTTCACTCAGACAATAGTTAAGCTCTAGAACACATTACTAGAGGTGGTAGTAAGAGTGGATAGCGTAGCTGGTTTTAAGAAAGGTTTAAACTAAACCAAACCTTAAGTTTGTATACCGCATCATCTCCACAGAAGTAGAGCTTGGCACGGTTTACAGGAGTTGGTATAGAAAGGAACTACAATGAAAAATAAAAGGACTTAGAAAGAGAAGTTTAGAGGGACTTCGTATATCGATGAGGGAGGGGTTATTGCATTTTAGAGAAAAGCCAAGTTTTCAAATGTTTTCGGAAGAGTTGGAGGGAGGTCAGGCTCCGAAGCGGGGTAGTAAAGCTGTTCCAGAGTTCAGTGATCCTGAAGAAGAGGGAAGTCCCTAATTTTCCTGCATGGGATATGCCTTTTAAAGAGGGGAAGGATAGTTTGAATTTTTGAGTGGATCTGGTGGTGTTGGGATTAGAGGAGTTCCAGGATAGTGGAAAAAGGGGAGGCAGGATACCATGTAGAGACTTGAAGGTTAGGCAGGCGTAGTGAACCCAAGAATTACTGGGAGCCAGTGAAGCTTAGACAGAAGCGGGGAGAAGTGGTCAAATTTGCTTTTTGCGAAGATTAGTTTAGCCGCAGTGTTCTGTATCCGCTGGGGTCTATGAAGGCTTTTCTTTGTCAGGCTTATGTAGATGGAGTTACAGTAATCCAGTCTGGAAAGAATGATGGATTGTACGAGGACAGCAAAGTGATGATGATGGAAGCAGATCTCACTTTCCTTAACATGTGAAGATTGAAAAAGCATTTTTTTACTAAGGAATTAAGGTGGTCATTGAAGGCAGTGTGGAATCAATGATGATGCCCAGAACTTTGCATGAGTGTTCGAGGACAGTGAGATGAGGGTGGGTAGCTGATCTAATTTGGGGCCGAGCCAAAGTAGTTTTGTTTTGGTTTCGTTTAATTTCATTTGTACAGTGAAAGCCCAGGATTGGAGGTTCGATATACATGAAGAGATGTTCTCAGAGAGATTGGTGAAGTTAGAGTCGGTCTCGAGGAGGACAAGGATGTCATCGGCGTAAGTGTAAAGGGTTTCCAAGGGGGACAGTTGGAGGAGTTTCAGGGAGGACATATAAACATTGAAAAGAATCGGGGATAGAGGTGAGCCCTGAGGAACTCCACAAATCGGTTTCCACAGGAGGGATGAGTAGCCATTCATGTTAACGAAGTAGGAGCGGAACGTAAGAATCTTGAGAACCAATCTAAGACTGTTGAGTTTATGCCAATTTCAGAAAGTTGGAGAATTAGTATATCATGATGGACCATGTCGAAAGCTGCAGAAAGGTCGAATTGAAGAACAGCGAACTTATTGCAAGAGTGAAGATGTTGGATCTTTGAGATTAATGAGGCCAATAGGGATTCGGTGCTGATGTTGGGTCTGAAGCCATGTTGGTAGGGTAGGAGAATGGAGGAAAATTCCAGTTTGTTAGTGAGAAAGACATTCGGGAAGCCACTGCTTGCCCTGGATCGGTAACATGGAATGTTGCTACTCTTTGGGTACTAGAGACCTGGATTGGCCACCGTGAGAACAGGTTACAGGACCATTGGTCTGACTCAGTAAAGCTTTTCTTAAGTTCTTATGTACTCTTGTATCTACCTAAACCTCTTAAATCCCATGTTATTTTGACCACACCCACCAGCAACAGATTGAACAGCATTATGTACTGCCTGATATAGAATACTATGATTCTTCAAGCTGCTTATCAGTAGCTTTGGGGATTGCTTTCTTATGTGTTCGAAAGGGTGAAAAACGTCACTATTTAACAGTTTCACCTAACTCATGGTTGTATTATCTTCAGTTCTATTATATCCCCTCTGTTTTCTTTTCTCCAAGCTGAAAAGCCCTGTTTACCCTTTCTTCACAACCTAACCCTCTATCCCCTTTAACTTTTTTATTAAATGTTTTCAAGATCTGCTCTATTCTTTCTGACATGGACGACCAGAACTGCACATAACACTAAAGGCATGATTGCAGGAGGTACCTATACAGAGGCATTTCAATATTGTTTTGTTCTTCCTGACTGTTAGGGGCTATCTGCCCCTTTTTACTAGCAATCACAACTCACTGGAGATAGAAATGTAACTTTTATGCTTGCTACTTATGACTTTCATTTTGTACTAACAGCTCCATTTCGTTTCCTAGGATTTCATGTTATGGTTATCTTTAACAAAATAGGAATTTAAACTTGTGTACTGCAGGAAGAGAAAGCAATAAAGTGCACTAGTGGGCTTCAGATCTTCTGTAGGGGCTAATTAAAAGGCTTTATTTATACACTTACAAAGTTGCATGCAGAGTAACAGTTTTCTTTGCTATGGAAGACAGTAACTGGGGAGTAGCTGAACAGAACGTAAAGCTGCAACATATGGGAATCTACTCTAAGCGTAGGGTCAACAGCTATTCTGTACTTTTTTTTCCTTATGTGACCCTTTCCATATGGAGTAAAGGACTAAAACTCCTATCCTATGATTCTGGATTCCTAAGGAGCCTTACATAAGCAGCTGTCAGATGCTATCTAAAAATCTAAAGGGCTCACCACCATAAGAACAGCAAATGGTCCATCTAGCCCAGTATCCCGTTTCCAGTGGCCAATCCAGGTCATAAGTACCTGGCAAAAACCCAAATTGTAGCAACATTCCAGAATCTCAGAGTAGAAAGGATTCTGAAACCCCAAAGAGTAGCAAAATTCCATGCTACCGATCCCAGGGTAAGCAGTGGCTTCCCCTATGTCTGTCTCAATAGCAGTCTATGGATTTTTCCTCCAAGAAGTTATCCAAACTCGCCCTGGATAAGAGCGGGTGAGAAATAAACTTTTTTTTTTTTTTAAATCAGCTACGTTAACCATTGCTACCATATCCTCCAGCAATGTGTTCCAGAGCTTAATTATTCTCCAAGTGAAAAAATATTTCTTCCTGTTGGTTTTAAAAGTATTTCCCTTTAATTTCATTGTCTCCTAGTGCTTGTAATTATCCACTTGTTGGTTGTTCTTGAAAGGGTGAAAAACTGTCAAGACTTGCCTTTGCTGAACCCTTCTCTCTCTCACTAAGCCACTGCCTTTTCAATATATTTTTTTCTGTTTAAGTCACAAGTGGTCCTAGAAAACTAGAGAAGGGTGGACATGGTCTCTCTCCAAAAAAGCAGAAGGAAAAGGTTGGAAACTAACACAGTAAGTTTGACTTCTATGATGAGATTAATGACAACACTGCTGCAGAGTGTCTTGTCAAACAAAATCTTACCTGCTGGTCAGAGAGTTGGATCAAGGGAGAGAATTACTTGTGGTATGTTTGGATTTCAGCAGAATCTGACCTGGTTCCACATAGGTGACTTATAAATAAACTGAATGTCCTTGGTATGGGCCCTAAAGAAGTTGTTGAATGAATTAGAAGCTGGGTTTTTCTAAATATAGAATTAGACTGTTATCTCCAATGTGTGGCCCTTAAAGTCCTCCATTGTGACCCTCAGATGGCTGAAATCATCTTTAGGTCCTGCAAATGCATTAATTTCAATCTTATCCACCAAAATAGTGCATTAAATGTCTTAAAAAAGGATTGCTATAGGCCAAGTGTTGTAATGTTTAATTTTGGTCTAAACAAGGTTAAGACCGTCTACAAAATTAGGAATATGTGTAAATCTTTTGGTGGCCTTCAGAGCTTTCTTGTATTCACATTGAAGCCCTTTACATGAAAAAAGTTGGAGGCCTAAGGCATAAGGGCTTTTGAATAAGGATTGCTTCTTTGTGAACGATACTACAATTTGCATTAGGTAGACCCCATGAAAGATATGGATAATGTTAGGAGGGATCTAGCAAAGCAGATTTTGGCAGCTAATATTTAATGCTAAAAAAAATGCAGGGACAGGAAATTGTGCTATCTCAATCTAAAAGAGAAGTACAGAACAGGGAGTGAAGTATTTCTGTGAATGACAAGAAGAGTGGGAACTGGGGATATCTGCGATCTTGAGTTGGCCTAATAAGAAAAAAAGGTGCTAGAAAAAGCCAGGAGGATGCTTGAGTACATAGAGGAATGGAAAGCTGGAAAATGGTGATAACTCTGTATAAGTCTCTGCTGGGATATTCACATGGATTACTGAGTACAAATCTGGACATAACACCCTCAAAGATATATATCAGAGTGAGTCAGTCCAGAAGGTAGCTACTAAAATAACCAGTGGTCTCTATCATAAAATGCAAGAACAAAGATCTCAAAGTGTATACTTTGGAAGAAAGGCAGTAGAGGCGAGACATTTAAAACCAGAGGCAGATTTCTAACTCTGGAATAAAGGAGCACAGGATAGAGAATAGGGGATACAGAGGAGAAATCAGAGAAATACTCTTTATGGAAATGGTGATGGAGATGAGGATGGCATGTGAATTCATAAGCATTAGATAACCACAGAGGACCTGTAAGATGGACAGGAAGGAATTGTAGAGTTTAGTAATTGATAAGGATTGACATACAGGATAGGTGTTCAATTCTGGTCTCCTTATTTCAAGAAAGATATAGTGGCACTAAAAAAGGTTCAAAGATGATAAAGGGGATGGAACTCCTCTCATATGAGGAAAGACTAAAGAGGTTAGGGCTCTTCAGCTTGGAAGAGATGGCTGAGGGGAGATTGAAGTCTACAAAATCCTGAGTGGTGTAGAATGGGTAACAAGTGGATCGATTTTTTTACTCCATCAAAAATTACAAAGACTCAAAGTTACAGGGAAATACTTTTAAAACCAATAGAAATACAGTACTCCCCCGATATTTGCAGGGGTTCCTGCGAATGTTGAAAAACCGCAAATACAGTTTTTAGCAGGGGAGAAAGGAGAGGGCAGCCAGAGCACCAGCGAGTGAAGAAAATCACTCGCGGTATGCTCCAACTTCCTCTTCCTGTACTAAAGTCGGGCCTCACCAATCAGGAGCTGTGTGTCAAAGCAGCTCCTGATTGGTGAGGCCCGACTTTAGTACAGGAAGAAGCGGTCGGAGCATACCGCGAGTGATTTCCTTCATTCGCCGGCACTCTGGCTGCCCTCTCTTGCCCAGTTATTTGCGGTCAGAAAATACCACGAATGACCGGGACCGTGAATTTGCGGGGGAGCACTGTATATTTTTTTCACTCAGAGAATAGTTAAGCTCTGGAACGTGTTGCCAGATGTATGGTAAGAGCGGTTAACGTAGCTGGTTTTAAGAAAGGTTTGGACAATTTCCTGGAGGAAAAGTCCATAGACTGTTATTGAGACTAATATAGGGGAAGCCACTGCTTGCCTTGGATCAGTAGCATGGAATGTTGCTTCTATTTGGGTTTTTGCCAGGTACTTGTGACCTGGATTGGACACCATGAAGATGAGCTACTGGACTAGATGGACCAATGGTCTGACCTCAAGGCTATTCTTATGTTCTTAACTACAGTCATTTTCTATATCAGCCACGTATATATGGTCAATACAGTGTTGTTGTTTTTCTTAAACAGTTTAAACAGGTTTTTTTAAACAACTATTTTTGCCAGCACCAAATTCAGGCTCTTATTTATAGGATTTGTGGATCACCTTTGAAGCCCATTTTAAAGGGCTTTACAATGTCTACCTTCCAGTACTTCTGTATCATGGCCTTTGTTGAGCCCTTTCTGGTTAGGCAGAATATAAACAAAATAAATTATACCATCAGGTACTATTGATCTGTTCTACCAAGCTTCTTGATTTGATCAATTATATGTTCTAGACTTATAGTGACAATTTAGTTCTTCTGAATAATTACCATAAAAAATAAGGTTTTTACTGTGGGAAGGACTGTAAACATCCTTTGCAGTAAAAGGCCAATCCAAAGAAATTTGATTTTTGTTTATTTTTCTCCGAGCACTCCTTTTATTTTTTGGTTTTCCTGTGGTCCAATCAACATTCACAGGATTTTTATTTCATATGCACTTGAAAATATATTTCATATTAATTCTTGCCTCTATAGCAAGCTTTTTTTGAAATTCTCTTTTAGCCTATGCCCTTTTTTTTTTTTTTTTTACATCTAACTTGCAACTGCTTGTGCTCATACCTACTTTATTAGGGTTAGCTTTTGAATATCTCAAAGATGAGCTTTTGGTTTTTACTGCCTTTCCTACCTCCTCATTAAATTGCACTGGCTGACATTTGGTCTTCTTTTGACCTAATGTGAGAAAGGTATTTTATCCAATTCTCATGCAAATCTTAACCATGGCAACAGCTCACTTTAGTTTCCTCTTTTTTATCATAGCCTTGGCTTTTTAAATTAAATGCCCCAGCAAGTTCTTTAAATAGTCTCATCCTTGCGATGATGATACATTAGATCGTTTTATGATCACTAGTGCCTCACGGCATCAAGTTCTGCCTAGCAGATCTAAAGTATCGCCTGCTCTGATCTATTCTCGAACTAACTGCTCCTTGAAGTAGTCATTTTTGGATCCTAGAAATTTTATCTCCTTAATATGGCCAATCAAGATATTTAGCCAATCAATATTTGGGTAATTGAAATCTTCCATTATGTTATAATTTCAGTGCATCTTTTCATCCTATTCAGCTAGACACTAGTATACGAGCACTCCCCAAAACTATGCTCCTCCCCATCATGCAATTACAAAGATAATAATAATATACTGCTCATCCAAACAACTTAGTCTGTAGGGGAAAGGAGGGGGGAGAAATATCTCCAGTTGGGTTGATGTTGCACATACCAGGATGAGTATGATCTCAGTCTCTCAAAATTACCATTAATGATTGCTGTAGTACTTGCACCATGTCAGAAAGCTTCCTTCTGGAGGGTCAAAGTAAAACATTTGGCAGTGGCATAGTCCTGCGAGTCCTCCAATTATCTCACTTTCTGCACTCATTGGCTTTCTTCAGAGATGCCAGAAAATCTGATGGAACAGGCAAAGTCCCTCACCTTGAAGCCCCCGAGATTATTTGTCCTCTGTGAACTCATGGTGTAATAAGGATCATCATAGCCCTGAGTTCTAAGCAGCTGTGGCACTTATGACGGGTGTGTGAAACTTTATCCAACAACAAGAGCAGTGTGACACTCTCCCAGTGTATTTAACACAAATTCAGTTTTTCACAAAAATGTTTTTATTTAAACTGCAGAGAGAGAGAAGTCTTTGCTAAATGAGACAATTGCGCAGCCAAAAACAGACTGACAGAACATCTGAGTGAAGTCCCATGTATATTTAGAAAAACCAATCATGTTAGCACTATTGAAGTCATATACTTGTCTATACGATGCATCCTCACAGACAATACAGAATATATGGTTCAATTCACCTGCTGTCCTTTTATTGAAAATCATCACCTGATCACCAAACACAGGGATGCCATCCAGATGACATCAAGAACTATCAGTATTTTTGAACAAGATTTCTTAGGACACACACACACTGCCTTGGAAATACAGATCAGCAATGCAGCCAGCTTTTTACTATGTTAGCCATCATATCTCAATCAATATTTGGCAGACTTACATCTTCCCACCAACACCACTTCTTACCATCATGTTATGAATACGGACATGTGGAGTTTATAAATTAAGTTTTCTGTGCAAGACATAAAACTACAACTTCCAATGATTACTGGCAGTTCCATTGTCTATCCTCAAAATAATGCAGAGGAGCTGCCATATAGAAAACATAAGCTAGATTTCAGCCTTTGCTCCTTCAACTAGTACAGGGTAGAAATACTATGTGTACTGCTGTGGTGTGGGGGATCACAGCCATTGCAAAATAGTGAATAGACTTGAGGTACCATACTCTTTAAGGAAACGCCAACTGTTACACAATAGCTGAACTAGATCGAAAACTGGCTAGAAAGTGGGGGAAGGAGGGGGCAGAATATTGAAAATGAACAAACACTGCTAGTTGTGAAAAGGCTCATGCATGGTAATCTAATAACAGTTAGGTAAACTGGAAGTTCAGTGACAAAAGAAACTCAGTAATAAAAAACAACTCGATTGCCTCCTCCTAGTGTTATCTGTTGCTTGTGTTTTAGTTTTCTATCCTGTCCGTATCTTAATAGAAACTGTGTAGCTCTACATTCTCATATGTGAAATATGGTTCTCATGTCCAAGTCTGTCTTATTATCTAGATCAGGGGTGTCAAAGTCGATTCTCAAGGGCTGCAATCCAGTCGGGTTTTCAGAATTTTTCCAATTAATATGCATTGAGATCTATTTGCATGCACTGCTTTCATTGTATGCTAATAGATCTCATGAATATTCATTGGGGAAATCCTGAAAACCCGGCTGGATTGCGGCCCTCAAGGACCGACTTTGACATTTGTGACCTAGATTAAGCACTTGTGAACTACTGCTTCCTTTTTAGATTCATCAATCCCTACGTTTTGTTTGTAATATGCAAGTGCATGGATGTTTTACATCTTTCTTTATTAAAGTTGCAGTTTGGTTCTCTTCCATCATACTTTTATCTAGTTAAATATAGTATACTCTCAGTTAAACCGGCACCCATAGGGATTGATTGATGCCAGATAAATGTAGTTTTTGGTTGCTTGAGAATTACTATTAAAAATAGGCCTAACTAATGCTATATCCCATACTTTGCCATACCCTAAACTGTTCCAGACAAACTACCGGACATGTGGCAGGCAAAGCGTGCGCATACTCAGGTGTGGCATGCCAAGTTTACACTTAAATTTCTGCCAGAAATCATTTAATTTTCATTTTTATTTAAAGTATTACAGTATTTTAGATTTTTTTTCTGGCTGCTTGAAGAGTTCTGGTTAACAGAGAGTCTACTGTAAAACAGAAAAACATCTTGGCAACACGGGATCTAAATTATTTACCAATGACAGATAATAACCATAGAGGATTTGGATACCATCCCAGTAAGATGCCCCAAAAGTTTGAGACCATATGGCAAGTTACAGCTAATTTATTCTAGCAGCATTCATTCATCAAAATGACAACTCAAAAGGAAACTAGATTAAAAACCAAAATCTTTGTACATCTTAATAGCTATTGCAGCTATGACATTTTACATTTACCAGTCAATTGCCTGAAATTCACAGTTCAGCTCAAGTTCTGTTTTTATATATAAAAGAAAGGTAAAGTATTTCCTGTACCATAACTAAACACAGCCCAGGTGCACTGCAAAAAAACAGAAGACCAACACGACATACAGTCAGAGTCCTTGCTGTTTCATATATATTCATGCCACATTGCAAAACCACTTAGGTTTCACTTATCAGCATACAAAACACATTGCAATTTAAGACAAAAGGCAAAAGTTAAAGATTAACAGATAGATCCCTGGAGTAAAAATAAACCCAACCTTTATCGATGTCTTATTTTTAAATTAAGGGTAGAGTGAGTACACAGAACCCAAATTATCACAGAAAGCAACAAACTCATGTGAAGAAAAAAACACTGTTATAGGCGAACCAACCTCTCATTATGCACTATAACCCATGTTGGTTTTTTTCACCTCAAGGAATAAGGATCAACGTGTACTGTAAACAATCAGAAACGCAAAGATACCACTTATGCATCAAGCATTCTGATTGCATTTAAAATCTATAAGCTTTTGGATTAGCATGCATATTCTTTGAAAGTTACTCAACTTTTTTAGACCTCTCTTTTCTCCTCCCTTCCTCTCAGTCCAGTATCACGACTGCATCACTGGCCCTCACCCTATGTCCAGCTTTGCCCCTTTGTCTCCCCATCACCTTTTGTGCCTTTGCTCTCTCCCCCCATCCAGCATCTCTTTGCTGTGTTTGTCCATTTCTGTGGCATGTTTCTCCACTCTTGTTCTTTTCTACTTTACCCCATGGCCAGCATTTCCCCCTCTTTCCACTATAACAGCATCTGTCCCTCCCTCGAGTTCAGCATCTCTCTTCCCCCATCTAGTCTGAGCTCCTTCCACTGCACTGTACTCTTCCCCCTTCCCATCTTTGGCATCTCTCCCTGCCTACCTCCTGCTGTCCCCTCCTCCCTCCCCCATTTGTCTTCTCAGCAGTGATGAAGTCAGGCTGCCTCCAGCCATCCCAAAGAGCCCTCCCTCTGCTTCTGCAACTTGAAATTATCACAGATGGAGGGCCCTAAGAGCAAGGTAGAGGGTTGGGAGGTAGGTAGGCAGGGAGAGACTTCTTATGTATAATTTCTTTGCACTATACTGTATGTTGGGTTGGAAAGAAGAAAAAAGGATTAACGGAATTCAATGCAGGATTTAAATGTACTCAAGTCCCATACTAGGCTGCCAGAAATCTGTTATTTCTAGTCCCTACTTTAAGCATACCATTTCTAGGGACCTGTGTGCTTAGCATTAAATGTCATTGTACATGGTTGAGTCACATTATTATGACCACTGCTTACCTCTGATGTCAGGAATGCACAGCCAATGAAAGAATGCACATTTCGTGCACAGACTTTGTGGATACATAAGGTGGGATGTCTGGAAGTTGCCAATATAGCATCAGTGGCTGTCAAGGGGAAAAAGCGTGATTTATCATACATTGAAAAAGGCATGATCATCAGCTACCGGGCCAAGGGCGGCAGCAATTTGGAAATTTGTGAACTGTTCACAGGCTGCTGTGGTTAAAGCGTACTCTGAGTGGACAAATGGAATATTTTTGACGACTCAATATAGTAACTGTAGGGCAGCATAATCCATCGATATCGCAAGATGAATGTTGGCTGTGCAGATTGGTATGGGCCAATCGGCACGCTACCACAAACCAACTCACCATCCAAACAAAACGGGGGGTTTCCGGATGCGTGTCCAAAACGATTGTGCAGTAAACCCCATTGTAAATGAGGCTCCAGAACAGATAGCTGGTGACTGCACCCATAAACACAAAGATTCATCGCAAAAAAACGGCTGCAATTTGCATAGAAGTACAGACATTCGACTTGCGATGACTGGCAGAGAGTTGCCTTCTCCGATGAGTTACGTTTTGAGCTCCGTCAAATGGATGGATGTTGGCGTGTAAGGAGTGAAACCAACAAGAACAAACACTTGGCAACCACTGTTGGATGTACACAAGCTGGTGGCTGCAGCATTATAGTCTGGGGAATGTTTTCTTGGTATGGTCTGGGTCCCTTTATACCACTGGAAGGCACTCTCCACCGATATGGGTATCTCTCCATCCTTGCCAATCCAACCCATACATGTTGATGGTTTTCCTTATGACCGATGGGATCTTTCAACAGGATGTGACATATCGTACCGCCAGAATTGTTCATGAATGGTTTGCAAAGCACAACCAAGATTTCCAACTACTTCCCTGGCCTCTGAATTCACCAGACCTTAACACAATCGAGCAAATTTGGAACCACCTCGATCAACATGTTCGACAACTGGATCCACCACCATGCACCCATCAGCACCTATCAGACGCACTGCAATCTGCAGGGCTCCCAATACCTCTTAGCAACCATCCAGCATCTTACTGAGTCACTCCCACAGTGTCTGGCTACCTTCTGTACTGTCAGAGGCAGTTATTCTGGATATTAGCAGATGGTCGTAATAATGTGACTCAACTGTATACTAATAGGTAACTGCTATTAAGATAAGATGGCAGCTCAATGGGTATAGTTATTTGAAAGGTCTCCCCCTTTCCTGATCATCCCTATTATTGTACATATGTCTGACTGAATGTTTTCTGATCTAACAAAATTTAACATTAGAAAAAGGGAACATGAGTAAAACACAACACAGTTTTTAAATTATTACTTCATTTATTTAAGGAACAAAGTTGTCCAACACCTGTGTGAAAAAGTAACTGCAACCAAATGCATGTAGATGCCAGTATAGAAATTATTTACACACCCAAGTAGACCCATGTGTATAAATCTCAAAATACTGACTACCATGAAGATATGCACAAGTTTCAATTTGTACAGGGGTGGAATTTATACACTCCAATTATGCTTTCCCTCACTCAAGCATGGACATTTATGTACAGCAAACCATGAACTGGTTTAAGTGCTACAACTTATTCATGGGCTCTTTTTCTGCTTATACTAATATTTTATAAAGGCAAGTACTTGACTTTGAAAAATGGGTGTGAAAACACACTTTACCTAGATGAGATTTTGTAAAGTTAAACTCTTAGGGCCAGATTCTGCAAACAGTGCCATTTGCATGTCAATCCTGCTGTGGTGTTGCAGAACCACACCACATCAAAAGTAGGCACCGGAAATGTATGCCAGGGCTTTTAAAGGCCTACATTTATGGTGCCTACCTGAGATAAGAATTGTGTCTACTTAAGTCCCTATCGGTGCAAATATCCACTTGCATTGCACACCACACCTACTTCTGACATAGGCGCCAGTAGATGACTCTATAGACGGGACTTGGACAGCGTTCTTTGTAAGCACCTACATTTTTTAAAAATTACTTCTTAAACGATGTGATCAATTACCGTGCCATTTGTCACCAATTAAACCTACCACTGCCTAATGGTGCAGTTTTGAGAATCAGGCCCTAATGTCTTGTACAAAAGTCTGTAATCAACTACCAAAATCTCTAGTCCGATGATCAGGCTATAATATTCTGTATTCCATTCTAAAACCAGGATAAAAAATTCTTTATAACCAGCATTCATTAGAAAACCAATGTTGTTGGGTTGGTTTTTTTTTTTAAACTAGTGCTCTTTCAGTTATGGTGTATTTTTAGAATACTTTTTTTCTAAAAACATATTGTTGAGGAAGTTTTCACTTGCTTATGTATAGTTGGATAATATATTTTAAATCTAGCGCAGTTCAAAAATTTTAAAAAACAACAACTTATAATCCTTAAAAACAGGGCTGTGGTGTCAGTTTTGGTGGAAGCAATTTTTGGTGTAAAATTATACCAATTTCAGCTTCAAAATAAAAACTTACATTTAATATGGTAAAATTATTTTATACTTCATATATTTTGTGTCCTGGATTTAAATTATTTTACATCCAGAACAAAAATGTAAAGTCTAATATCAGAAGGAGCTGGAGTAGGAGTCCAAGCCTGCAGTAGTAAAAAGGAGTTGGAGTTGAATATATCAACTCCACAGTCTTGCTTAAACATCTTTTATCAAACATAGCCATGCTCCCATGATCATACTCAGCAGCTGAATTTACAGATGATGAAGGATTATAAAACTTATTTAGAAATTGTTTTGTATTTAAACTGAACTAAGATTAGAATATATTATCCAACTACACATAAGTAAAAGCAACCCCCCCAAAAAACCTATTTCAAGCAACAGCAAAGCCTAGTGACAAATTCATTTTAAGACCACACACCAGAAGTAGTTCTGTAGTAATGAAGACTATGGCAAGTACTTTCATGACAAGTGTTTCCGTTTGGCAGTAGGAAAACAAAGCATTCTATATGCAAGGATTTGTTTGCTTTCAATACAAAACAGTAAACAGCCATTGTTACCTTTCAAATGTCCTTCAAAAGGCTTCAAGAAAAGCACACAAATAGGTGTAATAAAGTACCTGGTTATCTGGTAATTTCCCAAACATGGCACATAAAAGCTTCCTTTTGAAGCTCATTTCTCTTCCAAGAGGAACACTAAAATAAACCACCAATTTTGTGTTTCTTTACTTGTTTTATTCAATGAAGTCAAGTTTCATTTTGTTTTGGAACACAGAACACTTCTGGGTAGTTTTATGTATGTACATAATGAAAGAAGACAAGACATCACATCACATGTTCAACTAATTTGTTTCCACTGCTAAATCTCCTGGTTCGTTAGCTACAATGGACATTTACTGCCCCATTTGCTGTGCCATTATAACATCCCCTACTGAGATTTAACCAACAGGTTACTAAACTGGCAATGAAATGTATACTTAATTACATAATGGAATCAACAGTTAAAACATATGCAATTTACACCTAAAATGTGAACCAGCATTTTAACACTCAATGCAACAATATCTCTTGCTGCACTTCCAAGCAGATATGTTTAAACATTTGTGGTTTTTTTGGAAAAAATATAAAGTATATCCCCATATTATATATTATTTTTCAAACAGTATATAAATGTGGCCTTTATCTGGAAAACAAGACATTACTTTAGTTGTGGTGTTAAGATTACCCTCCGATTCTGATCAGGTTTTTGAAAGAAAAAAAACCACACACACAGCTTGCTGCCTGTTCTGTGCAGTCTTCCACTTATATTCAGCTACAAAATCACTCATCCTGCAACTATGGATTTATATAGTTTAAACAATGAACCAGTGTCTTTGGCTAGTGCTTAGTTTTACTGATCATCATGGAAGATATTTACACATTTTGCACCAACTGCTTTCCAATTTCAAACGCTGGCTTACAAAAGTTATACAGAAGTACCCAACTACTGTGTAAAAAGACAACCCCCAAATAAGATGCACACACAATTAGCTGCTCACTAAATTATAGAAGAAATCCAGTTGAAGAAAAAAGGTACATTTTACAGAGGTGCTGTGTGTGTTTGAGTGCTCAGATTGAAACAAATGAAACTGAACATAAGATAGCATATCCTCATAGCAAAAAAGAATTAAAACAAAAACGGCAGCATCAATATTCACAAGCAGTTTTACCATACATTTTCTTTACACAACCCCCCCCCCCCCCCCCCCAACAGTAACAGCTTGGCCATAGCAGGATCCTGAAGTCTCAAGACCAAGAATAAAAATAATCCAAAAAGAAGGAATTCACTTTTTACCACAAATCTGCAGTATATAGGCATTAAAATTTTAGCTTGAGAAAAGAATCAATTTCCCAGCATACCATCTACAAATGGCATGATGACCAAATATCAAGATAAGCACAACTGATATTTTGCAAAGTATAATCAAGCACAATTAACATTTCAGCAGAAAGCAAAACATTGCTGTGTATCGATTGAAAGAGGAACAAGGTTCTTCTAGATTCTATACTTCTATGGGTCTTCCCTTCTGCAAATTTTAATTTACAATAAACAATTGTATTAATAAGCATGAATTCTAATTAAATAGCATTGAGCCACTCCTTCTACCAGCTGTATTTCTGAAGACCATTGTCTGTTTTGTTTCTAAGACCTTTAAATTCCTTACTAACAAAATTTAAATGAGAGACAATTTACTTTCAACAAAACATCAATAATGGATTCTGAAGGGCTTTAGAACTGAAAACACCTGGTCTATTAATCAAACCTAATTTATACTTAGGAGTCATGAACCGATTTGTAATGCAGTCAGCTTTTTTCGTCATACAACTTAGTACAGTCCTTTGAAATAAACACAAAAATAACCCAGAGCTTTTTCAGTATCAAGAAATCGCAAAGGACGGTGTTCTTAAAGATTATGAAATATTCTTGAATCAGGTGAATAAAACTTTTGCCACTTGGAATTACTTCATGCCCAACCAAAAGGGACAGTAAAAAGACTAATTTACATTTTAATCAATATACTGCAATTATTTCAAACCTGTATTTACAAATGAACTGATTGCAAAAAGCAACAGCAAACTCAAAAAAAAAAAAAACCACGTGAATTTTCATGATAGATCAGCAGCACTCAATCCTCTTCCATGGCTGTTTCTTCAGTCAAACTTTCTACATCAGACTATTTTATTCTAAAACAGTCAAAACTATAACAATGGTCTCAAAAATACTAAGCCTCAAACCATAGCTGATAGCACAGTATTAAAGTGCCTATCCAGTACATAAATTGTTCAAAATTATTAGGGTATAAAGTGGTACATGCATGTTTTATGTCAGTCTTGCTGAATATTCCCCAAGAGTTTAAGCCAGTTTGAATTACAATATCAAAAAGAGGACGTATAGTCTTTCAATCTGTAGTAAACACTGTAGACCGAGATCAAACTGTAGCTTAATTTCTTCATTATAAAAAGAATCCATGCATAAATCACTGTCATTTTGAAACAATTTTTCCCAAACAGTATGTGAAAGAAAACCACCACAGTTCATCTCACTCAGATTGGATCTTGAAGTTTCAGTCTTGCAAAAATCACACTTATTTGAACAGTATGGACACAATTTTACCTTATTCTTCTCTCAGCTACCGTCAAAGATTTTTTATTTTTGGGGCATGTTACTAGGCCTATCAACACAGAGAAATCCCATCTTGGCCTGCCACTATTTACTCCCTTCCCAGGACCCCAACCTACTATCACCTCCATACCAAGTTACACAACCCTCTCTTTATCTGCCACAGTCACTAATGTTACTTTTACAGACACTAGTAACTTTGCAAGTTTTGTTAATGGTCATGTCTGCACTAGAATCTAGTTTCTATAATTTAAATGTTAAACACAAACATTTTGTTGGAAATGTTTCTCTCAGTGGACTGGCACAGAATTGCCAAAGGAAGCAAAGCAAATATTAAACCAGTTTGTTTTACAACCGACTGTATTAGTAAGCCAGTTAATTGATAAACCATGTAACATACAGGAAACAATCATTTAAACCTACTTTCTTCTAGTTGCCCTGCTTGCGCTGTACATAATGTTGACTTATTGAATATCTAGTTTACCACAATTGAAGCATTTAATGTAAAATTATATGCTTATGATGAGCTAATGAATTTACACTTTGTGGCAAAAATCTTATTCCACTGTTTTAATGATGCATGTTTAAAAGGTACTTTACAATCACCACTTTGAATTTTACAAACAGTTTTGCTTGTAATAAAAATTAATTTAGTAGACATTTTACTAACTTTCCATACATCAAGAACCCTAAAAATAACACTAAACTAATACATACAAAAACAAATGTAAAGATACTAAGTTTTATTCAGCTGCAAATGAAGTTAAGACAATGCTTTAACAGAAAACAAAGCAAACACACACCAAATATATAACCAATTCTAAGAATATCCAGAGTCAAATCTGATGACTAGCAACTGCACCCATTAAGAGCATGGCTAATCTACACCCTTAATGAGATTTGTGTGTTCAGTTTTCACCAGTGAACCTGAAAAAGGTCAGCCATCATCCACAAAGTGCACATACACTACTGCACCTTAACAGTCAGTCTATATATTTTAACAGCTACCCAGCACTTCCATCTCAATCTTAAGGTAGCCAGTTTATTTATCTCTCCAAAAGCTGCAACCCATAAAATTTATGGAGAACAATGCTTGATGCAGTAGTCATAGTACTCATGTTACACACAATAAGAGAAATTTTACCCTAGAACAAGTTTGACTTTTCTTGCACCTATAGGTCTATCATTTAAATCTACAACAGCTGCCATAGCTTCGTCACGAGACTCAAAGGCTACCATGGCCTCTCCTGTTGGCATGCCCATTTCACTGAACTTTAAACAAACTGAGCCTGGGATCACTTGATACCCATAAAAAAAATCTAAAATTTCATCGACTGATACAGTGAAGGGCATATTTTGCACTTTGATAACAGTTGGGCTTGGTTTTCCAGAACCAGTTCCAAACCCTGGAGGTGCAGCAACTGGCAGATTTCCTGGCCCAGGTCCAAAACTTGGAGGCACACTTAGAAGTGTAGGACCACCGCCACCACTCAAGCTTGGAGGACCAGTACCAAAGGTAGGGGGTGCAGTTAGAGTGGAAGGGCTATTCCCAAAATTAAGAGGGCTGTTTCCAAAGTTAGGTGGCCCACTTAGATTATTAGGAACACTTCCAAACCCTTGGGCATCTATAGCTGAACCAGGCAAATTACTATTACCACCACCACTACTGTTGCTGCTGTTAGCTCCAAGAGATGAAATTCCTAACCTAGCTTCACTAAAGCCACTGCCAATCCCTGGTGGTGGGATTGGTGGGATTGGTGGAATAGGTGGAACAAATGTGCTAGCAGACCCACTGAAAGGACTGGGAAAGTTAAAAGGAGGACCTTTATTTGCATCTTTGGAGTTACCACTCAAAAAGGGGTGTTCTTCCCCAACAATATGCTGCATTACAGACACTGGTGGAGTTGCATACATAGGAACCTTTAATCCCCTTCTTCCCTGAACTGGAGGATTTTTCTCAATTTCTTTTTTTTCTTCTAAAGTAATCAGATGTACAAAAGCATCTCTTCCATTCAGCTTTTTACGGTGGAGACGTCCTGCCTTACGAGCATCCTCCTCAGTATTAAACTGAATAAATGCTTGCCCTAAGCCCTGCCCATTATTATCAACAAGCACTTGTACAAAGTTTTCATTCACAGGAATTCCCTCTAAAAAATGTAAAATATCACCTTTGGTTACATTGTAAGGAACATTCCAAAGATGGGCATATACTTTTAGTACAGCTCTTTCAATATCCATGTTCATCATGGCATCTTTCTGGTCAATATAGTTGAAGCTCTGCAATTTTTTTCGAATTGAGTCTATCTTTTCTAACATACCTTTTTTTGATACTGGATGAACCTGAATGAATCGACTTCCTATGTACTGTTTATGACGACATAATGCTGTCTTGTAATCAATCTCATTCCTGAATTCTACAAAACCTTCACCAGTTGCTTTTCCATTGGGTCCATAAGCTATGTAGATGCTGTCTTCTATAATATCGAGACTTTTAAAGAAATCTATTATATGTTTATTTTCTGCTTCATAAGGCAAGCCTTTCAAAAACACACAAAAGCCTGGTTCATGTGGAGATCGTGATCTTGACCGTTTCTGCTCACTAGGAGACCGAGATCTGGACACCACATGTGAAGGGAGAAGTGTTTGCCCAGCATGGCCCAAATTAGGTTTCAAAATGTGAGGACCACCAGCCATTACCCACTGTCTTTCTGTTGCTGGGCTAACTTCAATAAATCGTTGACCCATCAATATTCTGTTTCGCTTCAAAGCTTCAAATGTATCTTGAGGGATAAGAAATTTCACTAGTCCATCTCCAGTAAAACGGCCTAAGTGATCTTTTATCATGTGCACAGCATCCACACGAAGACCATGGAAAAACTCTTTTATATCTGCTTCGCCTGCAGGAAAGGGCAGTCCATGAAGACAGATATATAAATCATCTGGATTGCCAAGGATTGGTTTAATGATATTTTGAGAGTTTACTGGAATTGGATTTATAGGATTCAGGGGTCCCATAAACAATGGGTTTATGTTATTGTTCATGTTCACTGCTGACCCAGAGCCATTCATTCCAGCAGGTAAAGGCGCTACAGGTGGAGGATTCATAGGAAGTAATCCTGACATTGGTGGAAGAGTCGTCATTGGAGGAACAGGTGGAACAGGTGGCACTGGAGGAACAGGTGGCACAGGAGGTAAAGTAGGTACAGGAGGGGGAACAGGTAAAGGGGGGATAGAAGGCAAGGGAGGCAAATTAGGCATGGTGGGCATTGGAGGAATTGGTGGGGGTGGCACTGTATTAATTGGGGTTGCTGTGGTTGGCATAGTTGAAGTAAATGTTGGGGTACAAAACGTTGGACCAAGATTTAGAGGAGCTGTACCCATGCTGGCTGTAGAAAATGTAGGGCTGGTTTTGCTGCTTTCATGCACTGAAGTAGTAACTGCTGCAACTATATTAGAAGATGGAGTGTTAAAACTGGGAGTGGTGGTAGGTAACGTTATCCTACTACTCAATGCAGAAGTAGGTGTGGCTCCAGATCGGCTAGTATTTGCTGGAGTTATTTCTAAGTTTGCAGTTTCAAAACGTCTACGACTAAGTTCAATCATATTCTGCATTTCAGTTTTACTGCTTAGCAACAATGACACTTTTGACCCTTTAATGGCACCACCTGTACGCATCATACCAAGCCTTGCATCTTCATCAGTAGCAAAAACGATGAAAGCCTCACCCTGTTCACCCCCCACAATATGTACGCCCCCATCAGGAATGGTCAATCCACAGAAGAAGTGGCGAATGTCCATGGTCCCCGCCACAATTGGCAGACCTTGCAAGCGAATGACCACAGCCATGCTGCGCTGAATCAACAATACACACCTGCAGATGAAAAAAGGCAACGGCTATATCAGACTGCTTTTTATGAATAAAAGTGCTTCTGAAGCTAGATATTTACATATGTTCTTTTTGCGATATGGGTGAATCGCCTTATAAAGGCCTTTAATAAACCTTTAATATTTTTATTATCAAATGCATTCAAAGCAGCATAACTGCAACCTAGCAACATTAAACACACATTTAAAACAGGTTCTCAATTCAAACAGATAAAAATAAGACATCAGATAGAGAGCATCCCTCAAACTTAATCAATAGTGTATTATAGACAAAATTTTAGAAGTTTAGTACAGTTTGAAATAAAACGTGTTTCTCAAGACTACCAATTTTACATGCAGTTTTCAAAGATCAAGCCCACAATGCACAAGACTACTTTTACACCATAGTGGCTTGTTTTTAACCAAAAGTAATGCAGTGCAAAACCAGACCAGTCTGAAAATTTTGCACAAATGCTAAATAAGAGTTACCCCTTCTCTATTTAAGGCTTCATTTTTATAAAGATTGTTGATTACTCATACTAGAGAAGTCCAGTCTTAGAGGAATGCAAAGCAGTTTGGGTTTTTGGGTATATATAGTGAATGAAAGCAAGATTTTGCATACATTACTATACACAAATCTTACATATATTCATTATGGATTATATTGAAAGCTAGATTACTTTGCAGCTCTTAAAAACCAAGCAGTCTACCAATCTTTCAGAACACTGTTTTGCAAGCATTAGTTGCATTTTTATGAAGTTTTGATTGCTATCAGCATAGTACTGCTCCATTTTACTTAAAATCTGAGGGTGGCCAAAACAAATTTGAAAAAAATAAAAACTTCAAACTTCTCTGGTAGAATGAAACAGATCCAAATGAAAATGAAAACCTTTGCATTAACTAAAACATCTACTGTAGCTTTAGCACTGCAAGTACACAGCATAATTATGATCATTAAAAATTTTGCTTGAATAAATTATGATTTAATTTACTAATCACAAAATTCTGCACTGACAAAGCTGAAATCCTCCCCCCCCAAAAAAAAACGAAACACAACCCAAACTAATCATCAAATATTATTATTATTATGTTCTTGTATACTGCCATACCCAATGAGTTCTAGGCGGTTCACATCAATTATGCATCTTAATTGCATTAAAAATTACTACTTTTTTTGGTCAAAATGGTTCACTTGAACTGGACCTTCCTATGTGTCTTTACTGCCTGCTGCCATATATTTTTCCTTCATAGATATTAACAAAAAAAAAAAAAAAAGTCAAGAATGAAGAAATAAGAATCAAGTTTCTCAGGACTGCAGGAATATGCTCTGCTGCTACTTCAGCATTTTAGTATGTATTTGTCTCCCCTATTCACTACATTTAAATTTGGATTGCTTCCTTACCTAAAATGAAACCTGTGAAGGGTGTTATTGATCGGCTAGAACTGACATCTTTATGAAATCAACATCTGATGGTGATGTGAGACAGGACGACAGTGCTGATGAAGATAATCCAGGCAGGATCCAATCTGGATGGTCACCAACCATGCAATTCTGCATCACCCATTGACCAGACGTAGTAATGGTGAAACTAATTCTGATATCAACAGCAACATAGAAGTTGACAACAGCCAACAAAGTCAATGATACTACAATCACAAAATAAGCACCCGAAGAAAACAACAGGTCATTAACAGCAGTGTAAATCAAGGTAATGGCTTCAAAAAGATTTCAATGTGTAATGGCCAGATTTCTTCAGGTCATCATAAGAATATATAGGAGCCGATTATCCTGTTAATTTGTCTAAGTGCTTTTTACGATGATGTATTTCTACCAATCCTGCAAATGTTCACAAAGATTATACAGTTCAACTAAATGTGGTGGAGTTCAGGAGCTTCCTAAGTATGGCGCATGCTATAGGAGGTGATTTTCAATTTCAGAGTCCACTGCAATGAGAAGACGACTACTTGATTTGCTCAGACAATAATGATCTAACACCAAGTGATAATTTTGCAAAGGTCCAGCAAAAAACCCAGAAGATTGGAATCCCGAGCCCTCCAGGGAAATAGGAACTGTTCCCTGTATCAGATACCAACACATACCAGACAGGGACTTCCTGAAGCAGAGCAGGGCAAAACTCATCTTTTCTGTGTCACCTGCAAGCCAAAAGGGATCTGGATCTTCCATCTCTACTGGCTCTTTGTACAGCAAAAGCAGGTCTTCCACCAGCAAGAAATCTGCATACCAAGGTTTGTGAGGCCAATCTGATGCCACTAGCAAGACCAAATGAGAATGACAATTCTGAGCAACAAGTTGCCAATGAGAGGTCACGGAAGAAAGATTTAAGAACATAATCATCTTACCGGGACAGACTGAAGGTCCATCAAGCACAGCATCCTGTTTCCAACAGTGGCCAAACCAGATCCCAAGTAGTAAAACAGATTTTATGCTACTTATCCTAGGAATAAGCAGTGCCCTAATACTCCCAAGATTCTGGGTTGGCTCCAGATGGTTCTTCTTGACATTGACAATCCAGCCCAAATGCTGGAGTAACTCCACCGCGTGACACACCACCAGCTCGCATTCCTGCCTGGATAAGGCTCTGACCAGCCAATCATCCAGTTAGGGATGTACTTGAATCTCCATCTTCCAGAGGTGAGCTGCAACTACCACCATAACCTTGGTGAATATGCAGGGGGCTGTTGCTAGACAGAAAAGAAGAGCCACAAACTGGAAATGCTGCTGAAGTATGTGGAACCTCCAATATCTTCTGTGGTCCAGAAAGATGGGAATATGTAGATACACTTTCGTGAGGTCCAGAGAGGCTAGAAACTCTCCCAGAGCCACTGCTACAATGACTGAACGGGCCATTTCCATGTGGAAAAGGGGGGGGGGGACCTTCAGAAAGGCATTTACCACCTTGAGAGATGGGCCTCTGGTCATCTGTGCCTTTCTTGGGCACAATGAAGTATCTGGAGTATTTGGCTGAGCCCAAGTCTTCTTCCAGAAGTCTCTGAAGTGTGGCTCGGACCTTGACCTCCTTCTTCAACTGTCCAGCCGGACGGTCTAGGAACAAATCCACAGGAGGGTGATAAAACTCGACCTTGTGACCTACTCGGATGATATCCAGCACCTATTAATCCAAGGAAATTTTCTCCCACTCCTCCCAAAACACTGACAGACATCCCAAAATATGTGGGAGCACAACCATCAATCTGGCGTCATTGGGGCTTTTTGGTGGGTTAAGACGAGCCCCAGAGAACTGCTGGTGTCTGGAGCTGCTGAATCACTGCCTGTAACCCTGGAAGGGCCTCTGAGCAGAGGGACCTGGGTTGTATTGCCGAGAACAGTGGGAGGGATGAAAATTACTTCTACTCCCGCCAGGGGATCGGAGCGGTCCATTTTCTGGCAGAGACTTAGGGCGGCGATCGGCCACACTGGCCATAAGATCATCAAGGCCTTTACCAAAAAGCATCTGCCCTTTAAAAGGAAGCCTGCTCAAAATAGCCTTGGACACAGAGTCACCCACCCATTGCCAGATCCAAAGCATCCTGTGAGCCAAGGCTGCATAAGCTGACACCTTGCTCATGACCATAACATGGTCATATAGGACATCTGCCACATAATCAACCCCTTCCAGCACTAGCTGGGGAAAAGTGTCCTTCTCCACAGAAGGTTGCTGTCACAGTCTGCTGTGACAGACACGAGCAGTAAAGGGAGCTGCAGAAGCAGCCTTGACCCCAGATCAAGAACTTCAAACTGCCTCTTAAGAATCATGTCCACTCTGGGATCCTGAGCATCCTTCAGCAAAACACTATTTTCACTCGGGAAAGCAGAATGTTTGGTGACTTAAGCCACCTCCGTCTACCTTCGGCTGGTCAAAGAGCTGCTGGAATTCAGAAGCCATGGGATAATGTCTGGACATGGCCTTGGCAACCATCAAGGACTCCTCCGGGGTCTCCCACAGCTCCATAACAAAGGCATTAATGTCTGGATGCACTGGAAAAAAAGGAGATCTGAGCATTAGAGCCACTCATGACCGTGCACTGATAGCATCAGAAATAAAGCTATGGACAGAAAGAGATTTGAAGAGATGGAGGATATGAGGGTCGTCCTCCTGGTAAAGAGCCAGGGAGGCCTCTGGACTGCCAGACCCAAACAGAGAACCAGTGTAATCCAGGACTGTATCAGAGCCCTGAGATAAAAGTGGCATGGAATCTGACCTCCAATCCAGCTAGTCTTGCTCCGAAAGGTCACTGGAGCTAGGGCCCGGCTTGCTAAACCAAGAAGCAGACACCAGGGGAGAAGACGCTCTCTGGGCTTATGGTTGCAAGCACAGAGGCTGTATTAGGAAGGCTCTCCACATGAAATTCATAAACTCTGGGGAGAAACCCTTTGCAGGGGAAGTAAATGAAGCCTGCAGATCCACCGGCTGGCCTCTTGCAGGTTCTCCAGACTCCATGGATCTCTGCATCACGTCATCAAAAAGGGGGTCCTGGGCAGTACTTCTTACCCATCTCCCAGGCCTATAGTGGTTCACCAGCCCTGAAGAACTAGTAAGGAGATAAGCTTGAAGCTCCCGCCCCTCCCTCGCATGTGCCAAGGCACATGGATGCTCTTCCACCGGATAAGCGGCACATTTGACATGAAATTGCGTCCTCAACCCCTGAGGAGTCCATCCCAGTTGGTTAAAATAAAAAATCGAAGGGTTTTAAGGCAGATAGAAACTTGTGAAAAAAGGATTAACTGGAAACCAAGATGGCTCCTGCCAGAGGAGAAAAAAAATAAATAAAAAATGGCCCATGGAGAATTTTGAGAAGTCAAAGACACAGAAACATAGGTTTTAGAAGTGGGAGACCTGAACCCTAACCCCAGAAACCTTCAAAATTGAGGTTTTTGACCCATCTCCATTTTACCATTGGAATCAATGTGGCTGCACTCAAAGTTCTATGCTGGTATCTACCTGCCTGCAGTTTTTCTGTGTAAATGAAAAGATGAAAAGGACTTTCTGCCTCAGATACTTCCAGAGATGACTTCAGACCAAGAAATATTCAGGTTGCCGATTGGACCAATCCTGACTTCCACCCCCATGGGACCTTGAAGTGCAATGGGGGTGGGCAAATATATAGCCAGCGCCCTTGTACCCCGAGGGTTCTTAACCAGGGCACCCATAGCCTGTGCTCAAACCACTGAGAAACTCATTAGATGAGTCTGTTCCCAGGGGAATTTACTCCAAGCCCTAAAGATACACAGCAGGCTGTTTCCACAGTCTACTCGAAGGCTTGCACTGCAGAGCAGCGGTCCAGCTCAGTAGAACCTGTGTCCTCTCCCAGGCAGAGAATCCTCAAGAATGGGTCTCAGGGCATCATAGCCTCAGTAAAACAAACTTTGAATGAGAAAAATAAAAAAAGGCTAAGCAGAGCAGATCAGAAACACCTCTGCATAGTTTGCTTGCAGAAGAAAAATTGGGGAAGGGCACTGCGCTCCACCTATATGTGGGAGGGGCTCAGAGCTGTAAATGTTCTCACTTCTGCAAGTCCAGTTCACAGGAATGGATTGATCACCATATGTACAGACTCCGGAGGAGATGTAACAGAAATTGAAAATACTACCCTAGCACCTACAAGCACAGATATCGCTTGCGATGGACCAAAATAGGAATGGGGAAATAAGCCTCCGTAAGGTCCAAGGAAGTCAAGCACTCTCCTGGTCGCATCAATGTGATGATCAAGCCTCCATCCGAAAGTGTTGGACTCTGAGGCAAGCACTGACCCCTTTGAGGTCTAAGATGGGCCGGAAGGAGCCACCTTTCTTCAGGACCATGAAATAGAGTACCCGTCCAGGCCCTACCATGTCAGCAGTACAGGTTCCATTACTCCCATAATTGCAGAGATGAATGGTAATGATAGCTTGGTACTTTAGAGATGAGCTGCAAGGAGAGAGCATGAACGTGCCTAGAACCAGATCGGCAAATTCCATAGAAAACCCCCTTTTTGATCACCCCTTGCTCTCAGGTGCTGTAGACCCACTTGATGCAGAAAATAGCCTGCCTCCCACTGGAAATTAGGGACCCAGTGCACCCTCATTGGACAGGCCAAGTAGCTGTGGTCCTGCTAGAGAGACTGCTCTGCTCTTAAAATGGCTGCTGCGATGTTTTTGTAGAGGGCTTCAGAAAACTCGATTACTTATTGTGATTTGCTTTATTTTATGTTTATTATTCCATCATGGTAAATAGAAAAGCTGGTGTAGCTATTTCTTGGTACCTAACATCTTTCTATACAATCAATATGCTGATACACTATACAGATCGAGTTCTATGCATAGTGAATTAAGGACTCCTGATGTGAGCACATGCCAAAACATGGCTGAATCGGGACATATAAAACTGGTTCCAATAGTATCCTTATTTCCTTTTGGTTGTCCAAGTTTTCTCCTCTTAGGATTTTAAATCCAGCATGGACCTGGTTTAAAAACACCATCTTGGAAGCCCAGACCAGATATATTCCATGTATTAATAAAAGTGAAAAGAAGAGCAAATGACAGCAAGCATGGCTAAAATGTGAAGTGAAAGAGGCTATTAGAGCTAAAAGAACAGCTTTTCAAGAAGTGAAAAGGGAGGATAGAAATGAAGAAAACAAGAAGCAGCATTAAGTACTAGAAAGTTAGATGTGAAACACTGAGTAAGAAGGCTAAAAGAATATGAAGAGAAACTTTCTTAGAGGTAGATAGCCTGTGAGGGAATAGATGGGACCATTAGATTATGAAGGAGTAAAAGGAGCACCTAGGGAAGACAAGGCCATAGCAGCAAAACAGTTTTTTGCTTTGGTCTTTAATGAAGAAGTAGGAAATCTACTTGTGCTAGAAATTGTTTTCAAGCATGATGATACAGATGAAGAAAAACAAAATCTCGGTGAACCTGGGAGATGTACTGCGCCAAATTTAACAAATTAAGAGTAATCAATCACCTGGACCAGATGATATACATGAAATTGCTGTTTCGCTGTAACCTGTCACTAAAATTGTCTGCAGTACCTGAAGACTGAAATGTGGTCAATTTTTAGAAAGAGTTCCAGGGGTACCCTTAAAAAACTACAGAGATTAGGTTCTTACCTTGCTAATATCTTTTCTAGTAGGTAGGTGTGTCATTCTGTACAGTAGAATATTCTCTCCATGCTCATGAGCTGTGCAGAAGGAATCCACTCCAGGTTTTCAACTCCTCCACCTTCTCCAGAGGGCTTTGCATCCCCTTCACTTGTAACCAGAGCAGGCAATAGCCCTATATAGGAACACATAAAAGGAGGGGTATAGGGAGATTCCCTGAACTACCAATTTCTTCTGCTCTGAAAGTACAAAAAACATGTTAAACATTTTAATTGAACAATCAAAACATTGAAATAACCATACCAATCAGAAAAATTTATGGAGCTCAAACATTTCCCCAATATGTTAAAGCAATAAATTATTCTTCATACCTTTGAGATCTGACCAACAGCAAAATCTCAGTTTTGACTTGAACTTCCTGATTGAGACAGTAGGGAGGTGGCGTAATAACTGTCACGGTAGAGTTCCAGAATGACACACCTAATTACTACAGAAAGATATTAGCAAGGTAAGAATTTAATATCTCTTTTTCTAGTGCAATAGTTGTGTTATTTTGGAAATCTAGGGCGGGACCTCTGCGCCTGATCGTAACACCGAGGACTCAAAGACGATGTCTTCTTGTGCTGCCACATTCACTCTGTAGAACATGTACAGAGTGGACCAGGTCGCTGCTTTACAAATCTCCTTGGGCAAAATCGCCCCAACTTCTGCTCAAGAAGAAGCTACATTTCTTGTGGAATGCGCTTTGAAGGAGACCGGTGATGACTTGCCACAGGCAATATATGCAGATGAGATGGCCATTTGTATCCATCTGAAAATGGTCATCTTAGACGTCAAACTGATGAGAACAAATAGATGGTCTGACAGTTGGAACTCATTAGTGACATTTCTAGATAATACAGGAGGACTCTCCTCAAATCCAGCTCTCTCAGAATCTGGTCCTCTTTCTTTGATCCAGTGGTCTGGAACATTGGCAATCTTACCTCTTGATACGACATAACATAAAATTTTATTTGTATACTGCTATACACCTGGAAGTTCAATGCAGTTTACAGAGTTATCTAAAGGCTGAACATAACCAGCGCAGAGTACAGTACAGAAGAACAACAATTATAATGTTTGTAGGACAGAGTAGAGTCAACAGGTTGAAAGGATGCACAGGTATGAAACACTGAAACTACCTTCAGCAAAAAGGATAGGGACCTTGCGCAAGGAAACTCACTCCTCCATGATCTTGAGGAAGGGCTCCCTAATCAACAGGGTCTGCAGCCCCAAGATGTATCTTGCTGACATAATGGCCCAGAGGAAATCAGGCTTGATGGTAAGATCCAACAAGGATCTCTCTTAAATAGGCTCATATGGAGTCTGACTGAGACCATGCAAAACCAACTTAAGGTTCCATAATGGAAACGATTGTTTTACCAGTGGTTTGAGCCTCAGTACCTCCTTTAGGAATATAGTTATGTCTGGATGAGAAGCCAGGGAAGCTTTGCAAACAGGGGCTCTGAAACACAAGAGGGCTGCCACTTAGACCCTAAGTGATGCCACTGCAAGGCCTTTAGACTCCTTGATCAGAAAACTCTTTCACACCCTTTGGAAGCTTCGGTCCATCAGAGCTTATTTCGATGGCTCATCATTCCGTATTCTGGTACAATCCCTTATACTGAGTCAACTAGATTATTGTAACATCGCCTACTTGGCACTCCCCCAAAATTATATGCGACGATTACAACTAGTTCAAAATGCAGCGATCAGACTACTCTGTGGCCTGAAAAAGTTTGATCACATGACACCTTCCTATCGACTTTTACACTGGCTGCCAATGGAGGCACGTGTGAAATTCAAGTTTGGTTGTTTCTGCTTCAAGGTACTCTACGGCCTAGCCCCTAAATACATAACAGACCTTTTCTCCTTCACAATCAACAGACACAAACGAAGCTCACATCTGAACTTTGTCTCTCCACCGGTCAGAGGTTGTAAATTTAAAAATCATTACCAACATCTTCTCGCACATCAAGCAGCTTTATGGGGTAAAGACCTCGAACAATTGCTTGTGCCCACTACCTATGTGGAATTCAGGAAACGCCTAAAAACACATCTGTTCCTGAAATACTTAGGAAACCAACCTATACAATCTCAATCCTCAACAAATGATCGCTAGAACTACCAATAATTAAGTCTGTACTTTGTTTATTCCATTTAATCTGTAACATTTCTAATCTGCAACATTTCTAAAAATTGTAAACCGCATAGAACTTCACGGTCCTGCGGTATATAAACTGTTATTATTATTATTTATCGAGACCTGCTTGGAGGAAAGCTAGAACCATTGCGAACAGAGCACTAAATGGCTCCACCTTCTTTTTCATGCACCAATGTTGAAACATCCCCCAGCCTTAGCATAAATGGAGACTGTTATGGGCTTCTTGGCTCTGAGGAGAGTAGCAATGACTACTTGAGTATCCTTTGCACTCTAAAGCTGTGTGCTCAACAGCCATGCCTTAAGATCAAAGCAGTCTGGATCTTCTATGATCACTGGGTCCAGAGATAGAAGATTGGGCTGCAGTCTGAGACTCTTGTCCCTGAAGCCTGAAGTCATAATGCCGTTGTACAGGGCCATGGTGAGACCTCATCTGGAGTACTGTGTGCAATTCTGGAGGCCACATTACAGTAAAGATGTGCGCAGAATTGAATCAGTTCAGCAGACGGCCACCAGGATGACCTCGGGGCTCAAGGGTCTCTCGTATGAAGAGAGACTGAACAAATTGCAGCTCTACACTCTCGAGGAACGTAGGGAGAGGGGAGACATGATCAAAACATTTAAGTACCTCATGGGATGTGTTGAAGTGGAAGATGATATTTTCTTTCCCAAGGGACCCTCGGCCACAAGAGGGCACCCGCTCAAACTCAGGGGCGGAAATTTTCATGGCGACACCAGAAAGTATTTCTTCACAGAGAGAGTGGTTGATCATTGGAACAAGCTTCCAGTGCAGGTGATCGAGGCAGACAGCGTGCCAGACTTTAAGAATAAATGGGATACCCATGTGGGATCCCTACAAGGGTCAAGATAAGGAAATTGGGTCATTAGGGCATAGACAGGGGGTGGGTAAGCAGAGTGGGCAGACTTGATGTTCTGTAGCCCTTTTCTGCCGTCATCTTCTATGTTTCTATGTTACTAGGTCTGTGTACCATGGTCTACGAGAACCGCTCTCCCTGGGTAGTTTGCTATTCTGTGAAGTATTAGTCCTATCATGGGCCATGGAGGAAACATACAAGAACTCATTCTTTGGCTATGGCTAGACTAAGGCGTCCAGGTCTTCGTTTCCAGGCTTGGATCTTTGACTAAAGAAACAATCTACCTTCTTGTTCCTTGCCATAGCCATCAGATCAAAAGTTGGCCGACCACATTAAAGAATGATGGGCTGAAATGCTGCTGCAGATAATGTCCATTTTCCCAGGTCTAAGGTCTGCCTACTAAGGTAATCGCCTGAACATTGTCCACTCACACTTTATATGCCATGAAGACAGTCTGTAGGTGTAGCTCTACCCCCTGTAACAATAAGTGGGCTTCCAGGCTCAGCTGCACACTCTTGGTGCCTCCTTGGCAACCAACATACGCCACCACTTTAGCATTGTCTGAGAAGATGGACTGCCTGCTCTTCCAGATTTTTCTTCAGCTTTTGTAATGACAATTGAATAGCTAAAAGCACAAGTCTGCTGATGGACCATTTTTTCTATGAGGCTGACCATTGCCCCTGGACTGGGCATCCGTTGTAATGGCTTCTGCAGCCGAACAGGCTGGCATCCATTGTGAGAATCACATCAGGTTTTATATCATTACAGCCCCTGGATATTTTCGAGATTTATTTGAGTTGTACTTTCCAAAAAGGGAACTAAGATCTGCACAGGATATGAGACTGTCACTGATGAAAGAGAGAAATATGATACATGCCAAAGTCGGGGAATTCTATATTTTCAATAGTAGGAGTGGGTGAAATTTTGGAACTCATTGACAGGTCTGTTACAATTATGTAAACCCAGAGATATTTTTAAGAAACTTTTGAAACAGTTATTTGTCAATATATTTATTTATGTGAACAAAAATACAGTATTTGTGATACTTTTAAAAATTCATGAAAATTTAGTTATAGAATAATGCATTTATGTGAATGAAATGAGCATGTTTGTAGTGGAGGATTTAGGAGAGTCTATGAGTATATGTTGTATTGTTATTATTTATTTTCTATGTTTTGTAAACTGCCTAGACTTTAGGCGGTATATACATTTTTTAAATAAATAAGATGGCCACCACAGCAGCATTTTGGTGCCAAAAATGGCTCAAAAACAACTTAAATAAAAGTTTTTTTTAAAAAACATCTCAGGAAACAGAATTTTAGAGATGAGAGACCCTAGGGCAGGGGTGCCCAATACGTCGATCGCGATCGACAGCTCGCTCGCTCAGGCGACCCCAGTCGATTGCAGAGCGGGTTCCCTTCCCTTCTCTTTTTTTCCCCTCCTGACTAGCCCGCTCCTGAATTCTGTTGCTGCCGCCGCTGCTCAACATTAAAAAAAAAAACCGGCTTGAAGAACTTATGCTCCGGGGGCTAACGTGTGCTTGTACCGGCTTCCCTTCTCTTCCCTCTGAAACCGGAAGTTATGTCAGGGGGGGAGAGAAGGGAAGCCGGCACGCACATGTTAGAGTCCAGTTCGCGGGCTAAAGCGGGAGACAGGTCAGTGAAGCTTGCGATTTGCTCTTCTTGCTGCCAGGTCCTGCCTACTTTCTGTTTCCTCAAAGGCAGGACCCGGCAGCATTTCTCCCAATAGGTCGATCTTGGGCCGACCAGCCTTCCTCTCCCCGACGTCAATTCTGCCGTCGGAGAGGAAGTTCTGGCCAGCGGCAGAATTGACGTCGGGGAGAGGAATGCTGGTGGGCCCGAGCAGGGAAAGCTTGGCCGGCGGCCTGTTATCCGATGGCAGTGGCTTGGGGGAGGGCAGGGAGGGAGAAAGAGGGCAGGCAGGGAGACAAGGAAAGAAGAGAAACAGAAAAAAAGAAAGGGGGCATGAAGAGAGAAAGAAAGAGAGGGCAGAGAGAGAGGAAGAAAACATGGGGGGGGGGGGAATGAGGTCAGGAGGAGAGGAAGCATACAGGCTAAAAGAAGGGAAGAAAGATTGGATGCACAGTCAGAAGAAGAAAGTGCAACCAGAGACTCATGAAATCACCAGACAAGATAGGAAAAATAATTTTATTTTAAATTTAGTGATCAAAATGTATCTGAATTTATATCTACTGTCTATGTTTTACACTGTGGTCCCCTTTTACTAAACCGCAATAGAGGTTTTTAGCGCAGGGAGCCTATGAGCGTCGAGAGCAGCGCTGGACATTCAGCGCAGCTCCCTGCGCTAAAAACTGCTATCATGGTTTAGTAAAAAGGGAGGGGGGTATTTGTCTGCTTTTGTATGGTTGTTAGTGAGGTGACAGTGCATAGAGTCATCTGTTTTGACCTCTTTGAAAAACCCTGGAATAGGAATGATGATTAACATTTTCTATGCGTACAGTGTGCTTTGTGTTTTTTTTTTTTAATTTTATTGTTGGTAGATCATTTTGACTTGGTCATTTTAAAAGTAGCTCGCAAGCCCAAAAAGTGTGGGCACCCCTGCCCTAGGGGATGCTGCAGAAACCTTCTAAACAGGGTTTTCAGCCCCCCTCCCCCCTGCTGATTTTGCCTATAGGCTAATAGCCTTACTCACTGTCATATGTGCTCTGAAGGTGCTGTCGCCTGCTTTGGTTCTAAGTATAGTAGAATCTCAGTTATCTGAGAGTGCTGTTAGAAACCTTGTCTAACACAGATCTCAAATCCCCCCTCCTTCCTGCCCTGAAGCACCAGCGTGGCAGCTCCCTCCCTCAAGCCTAAAAGCAGCAGAAGTAGGCGGCGGTCTTAGGACATGGTACTGTCGTTCAAATAACAGGGAATAGCAAATCTTTCTAAACCTAAAGTGTGCAGGGAGGATTTCTCAGTATATACAACAAGAATATAAACATTTTTATATGTAAACAAAAGTATATTAACAAGCACAGGAAACTGAATGAGGGTAGAAAAGTCCTTGCTGGACCACTGACAGAACTCAGGTAATTAAAATCTATAGAAAATAAAACTGCCTTTCAACCAAAAGACTTTTCACCCCCCCCCCCCCCTTTTCTTTGCTCTGGGTATGTGGGCTGAATCCAGTTTTCCTGTCTTTGTTCTCCGTTTCCCTCTTGCTCTTAGAACTATTTAGTTAGATTTTAGAGTTAAAAGCCTTATTTGCTGATTGTATTGTGTGAAGTATGCTGTATGTCTGGGCCCAGAATGAATGCATGTATGAATAGGAAATATTGTGTGCAACATTTAAACAGTGTTATTACAGAACATGTGTTTTGCTATTCTCAAATATTAGAATGGTATGTGAAAAACCCAGCTTGACAGAGGTCTCTCTGACCTTTGCTACAAAGGCATGACTGGCTTTCTGCATTCCTGTGTTAAAATGGTATCATACAGAACAAATTGTAAAGAAAGCACAGTTACTTACCGTAACAAGTGTTATCCAGAGACAGCAGGCAGATATTCTCACATATGGGTGACTTCATCCATGGAACCTGGTATGGACAGCATGAAAAGTGTACTGTCACTTTAAGTTTTAAGAAATTTCACGACTGCCTGCACCCTGCATGTGTGAGTGCCTTCTTGCCCAATGCCCGCTTTTGGTACCTCAGTTCTGTAAGCAAGCTAAGAAGCCAACCAGGGGAGGTGGGTGGGTTGTGAGAATATCTGTCTGCTGTGTCCAGATAATATCTGTTACGGTAACCAACTGTGGTTTATCCTAGGACAGGGGTAGGCAATTTCGGTTCTCGAGAGCCGGAGCTAGGTCAGGTTTTCAGGATATCCACAATGAATATGTATGAGATGGATTTGCATGCACTGCTTCCTTGAGATGCAAATCTATTTCATGCATATTTATTGTGGATATCCTAAAAACCTAACCTGGCTCCGGCTCTCGAGGACCGGAATTGCCTACCCCTGTCCTAGGACTGCAGGCAGCATATTCTCCCATATGGGACTCCCTAGCTTACTGGAATGGGTTGGAGGGAGAGTTGGCCAAAAAAGTAAAGAAATTTTGTAGAAAACTACTTGGCCGAAGTGACCATCACTTCTGGAAAAGAATAAATATACTGAGGACCAAATAGCTGCACTACAGAATGTACCTATAGGAAAAGAATATAAGAATGCAACTGAAGCCTGAATGATGGAGAGCTTATGTTATATCAGAGATGTCTCAAGTGGAGTATAGCCCAAACATGGCAAAAGAGATGTAGATTGTAAGGTATGATGAAAAAATATCCAGGGATAGGCAGAACTAACACGTGAGAAACGGAGGGGATGAACCAGAGAGAAGAGGTTCTGTAGAGCATAGTTGTTTGTATGAGAAAACCAATGTTCTTTTGAAGTCCAAGGTATGAAGATCCATTTCTCCAGAGTGAGAATGAGGCTTAAAAGACAAAAATAAAAGCACAATGATGAGATATATGTCCTCTCCTGATCTCTGTTGTCCAGACAAAAAGAAGGGGTACAGATAAACTACTGTATTATGGTGCAAAACCTGTATATGGCTCAAAAGGAAGCAACAGTGAAGACAGAACAAGTTGAGGATCCCAAATCACTAGAGACTAGTGGAGGTTGACAAGACCTGTACAAAGCTGGAAATCAGAGAATGAATAGATTGTTGACTTGAACATGGAAAATACTCATAACCCGAAGGCAAACTCTGACTAAAATGAAGCCAAGAGCAGAGTAGGAGAGTGGTAGGAAATATTCCTGGAAGGCAGATATGAAGCAGGTTAAAGGCTTGATAATATAAATAATCTATAATGGTAAAAAACATCTCCCCCCACTCCTAGGGCTGCTGCAAGAAGGTTGTCTGGACGCAGCTAAAAAAGTCTGGAAGGATTAGGAAAAATTTATTTATTTGTTTATTCATTCAATTTTCTATACCGTTCTCCCAGGGGAGCTCAGAATGGTTTACATGCATTTATTCAGGTACTCAAGCAGTTTTCCCTCTCTGTCCCGGTGGGATCACAATCTATCTAACATACCTGGGGCAATGAGGGGATTAAGTGACTTGCCCAGGGTCACAAGGAGCAGCAGGGTGCTGAGGCTGTAATTTTAACCACTGTGCCAGCATATGTCCTTTGCATTCCGGAGGAAATGAGGAATGAACTCTGGTAGGAAAATTTTTTTTGAGGGTTGATTCCAGTAATAATGAATGATGTGGAATTTGTGGATTATCAAATCCTGGAGTAGAGAAAATTCTGTAAAGCGAATTCATCTTCCTTGGAGCAGCCTTGACAGTTAAAGGCATCTCCCAATCTCTGAAAAGGATTTGTTTAAACAGTGCATGCTATAGCAATTTGAAAAGATCTTTGGAAGGTCCACGAAAGTTCAATATATTTTGGAATTCACAATTAAATGAGGCATCAGTCTTCACTGAAAGAAACAAATCTTTGCACAATTGGTTAGTTTAAGTGGTAAAGGAGAATTCTTCAGAAGATCATCTTTTGGGCATAGCTGCACCAACAGACTCGGCTTCAGAGAGGGAAAACCTACACTCCGAGTCAGACTTCGAATCCGAAAAATCTTCTGGGAAAAAATGTCTAGAAGAAGTCCTGTGACGTTTTCGGTACCAGTCCGATGAAGCACGAAGGAAATTGATCGATGAAGTTCCTCACTCAAAGAGGCATCAGGTCGACTAAAAGAGAAACTCCGATGTCTTGGTCTGGAACGCCTCACAGAAGAAGAGGACTTATGGCCCAAAGTAGCAGCTCTGTCTCGAACGGGAGCATTGTTGAGAAGTAGATCTTCGATGCGAAGAACCATGCCTGGAGGAAGATTGGCACCTTGACATAAAACCAAGACGCCTCATAGATCCCTGAGCAGTATTTTGATGTTCTAATGGATCGGTGGTATCAGTACCTTGATGCCTCGCAGTGGTATGATCAGGTTGGGCCGGTACCAAGGGAGTTGAGTGTAGGAGATGCATGGAATGCAACCTAAAAACAGTGGCAATCTCTCTGTGAAAGAATTCATCGAGCTTCTTTCGAAGAGTGCACCAGTAGCGATTGCTCAACAACTGGTACAGTTGGTGCATCAGGTTGTTTCAGTATGAGTGACCTGGCAGAAGACGCCTTTTGGCTTGCATCAAGAGACTCAATGCTGTCAAGGCCTGCGATGCCGGCTGAGCAGCATGCACCAATATTGAATATCAGAGCAGCAGGTTGTCTCAAAGAGGTGACCTCGACGAGGAAGCACACTTAGGAGAAGAGAACTTTCAGATCCTTAGATCAATGGCGTTGATATGTGGTCTGCATTAAGAGACTCGATGCTGTAGAGACTCGAGACACTTGCTCGGAAGATGATGACTTAGAAACTGGCTTCCCCAATGCTTTCGAAGGCAACGGCTCCAAAGTTTTCCTATGTCCATAGCAGAGCCAAACAGCTTCTCCCGTTGAATTCAACAGGATTTAATGGAATGCTCTTGCAAGATGGAACACTTAATACATGATTCAATTTGGTGATCAGGTGCCAAACATTGAAGACACAAATTATGTGAGTCGGTTATGGAAATAGGCCTATGCCACCTGCAGCACTTTTTAAACCCCATTGATTTCAACCTGGGAAAAATCTCATCAGCAAGATTGAACTCAATGGTGAACTTTAACTATAAAAACAAAAGGGGACTCAAGGGGACTTTAACTATAAAAACAAAAGTAAAACTATAAACTAGGAAAAAAGAAACGCGAAGCAAGAAGGCAATGCTGATCGAACAGAGTTCAGTCAAAAACAGACTTCACTCTGCGAAAAACGAAGAGGTACCACAAGCGGGCGTCGAGCGGGAAGGCACTCAACACATGCAGGGTGCAGGCAGACGTGAAATTTCTTAAAACTTAAAGTGACAGTACACTTTTCATGCTGTCCATACCGGGTTCTGTGGATGACAACATCCATATGTGAGAATATGCTGCCTGCTTGTCCTAGGATAATACCTTATATGGAATGGAATTGCTTTGACTGTGTGAAGCTTGTGAAATGTCGTCACACAGTCATTTGACAAAATTATATATAAGAAAGTGAACCTGGAATAAGTTTCAGACGTCACCTTTGTACAAATTATATCATTATTGGAATTTTATGAAAAGGCTGCATTTGTAATTGGCTTTTAAAAAATATTTAATATTTTCAATTGGAAATATGTACTGTATATTTGTACAAATTCTTGAATTGGGGTACCTTGTTGGGCAGGGGGTTTCAGCCTCCCCTTGCTCAGGTCCTGAGCTGAAAACCCTTTCACTCCATTACCCAAAGCAGCAGCCAGTCAGCAGGAGATAGTGTTCAAAACGGGCTGCTTGTGGCCAGCCCCAGGAGGGCCATTCCTCTGACACATCACTTCCGACGCGTCAAAGAAAAGGCCCTGCCAGGGTTGGTTGGCCGCAAGCAGCCTGTTTTGAGTGCTGCCTCCCGTTGACTGGCTGTCACTTTGGGTAAGGGAGGGAGGGGGTTCACAGCTCAGGACTGCCACCTGTTTCTGCTGCTTTGTAGCTCAGGACTGCTGCCACGCTGGTACTTCAGGGCGGCAGGGAGGTTTGAGGCTCAGGATGCCGTCACTTCTGCAACGTACTTTGGGGCTTGAAGGAGGGAGGCTTTGCGGCTCAAAACCGCTGCCCTGCTGGTACTTCGGGGTGGCAGGAGGGTTTGCGACTCAGGAATGCTGCCACTTCTGCAATGTACTTTGGGGCTTGAGGGGGGTTTGCAGCTCAGGGCTGCTGCCACTTTTAGGGGACTCCCCCCCCTCCACTGGCGATTTTTTTGCCAGTTGGATGAGTGCAGGTTAACTGAGTACCAATTAACTGAGATTCTACTTTGATGAAAGGATTTTTCTCCCATATCCAGCTAGTCAGTCAGAACTTCGGGCTGCCAGTTGGACTGATCCTCAACCCCTGTGGAACCGCATACATGAAGGATGGAGGCAAAATTGAAACTGGCACCCTGAAGAGCCCTGCTGAGCCTGCGCTTAAGCTTCTGTGATTCAGTAGGCAAGCTAAGCTACTAGGGATACGAATCCCGAGCTCCACAAAGTTTTCTGCAGGCTGGCCAAACAGGTCCCCAAGGGATTAACTTATCAGCTGCAGATCCAAATCTGCTTCTTCTCCACGCAGGCCGAGCTTTCCCCTGTACTGGGGAGTTCTGGTGCACCAATAGCCAAAACCGCTAAAAATACTGTATATACTTGAATATAAAGTTGATCCGAATACAAGTCGAGACCCACATTTTTCCCTCCAAAAAGGAAGAATGGTTGCAAATATAACATGGGGACTTAATATTCAAGTGCCCTGCCAGGCTCTGCACCCAGCTCCTACTCCCCCTTCCCTCCCCTGCCAGGCTCTGCACCCAGCCCCCTCACTCCCTACTAGGCTCTGCATTCAACCCCCCTCCCTCCCTGCACCATACCATCTCTCTCCCGATGCCTTGCAGGCTTCCAGCAGGCCTGCCGCGGACCCAGTGGTCCAAGATATAAGGGATCCTCCATTTCCCGTTTCAGCAGAATCCCCCAAAAACCACGCACCCCCAACTCCTCGACGGCATCTGGCTGCTGAGAGTTCTCAACTTGCGAGAACTCGCAGCAACCATTCAGCTAGCGGCCTCAAACAGAGCAGGAGGGCAGGAAAACTACTCCTGCTCCATGCACCAGCTAGCTATCAGGTATATAAAATGTATGTGGGGGGAGGCAATGGGTTTTGGATTCAGCTGGGACGGGAGACGGGGGGATCCCTCATGTCCCAGCCCACTGCTGGACCACCAGGTCTTACGGCAGGCCCTGTAGAGACTTGCAATAGGTTCGGGAGAGGGCGAGTAGACGATGACCTGAATATAAGCAGAGACCCCCTATTTTTGGGGGGATCAAAAAATCTCAGCTTATATTCAACTATATGTGGTAATAAAGAAATATACAGAGCAGATCAGAAAGACACCTTCTGGCTCGTGTGCAAAAGGAAAAACTGAAGGGGGCAGCAGAGTCCTCTGGAGGAGTTGAAAACCTGGAGTGGATTCCTTCTGTACAGCTTGACAGCATGGGAATAGCAGCCTACTGTCCAGAATGACACACCTATCACACTAGAACAACTGTTAAGCCTGATCAATGCTGGGTAAAACAATGGAAGCCACATTCATTATGGTTCTAACTAACTGACCAATCCCCCCACCCTCCCCTTAAAACTGACAATGCTGCTTTGACAACTTATGTGGAAAACAACATCAATGTAAATTTAACATGGCAAATTACCCTAAAGACATAGGTAAAAAGAACAGCAGGAGAGAGGAAACAGTTACCATTGTTAGACTCTTTTAAGCACAACAGAGCCAGAACATGCTGAAGTGGTGGATAATCCACAAATGCAATGTTGTAATATTCATGAATTACTGAAGGATGTAATAACTAGAACAAGTTAGCAGTTGAGTGCTCAGTGTATTTATGTGTAATTGATTTTTCATATAAGTTAGAGAAAGGTGCTCTTTACTGCCATTCCTTTACATATCTACACTACCTTGCCTACAGTCCAGCATACCATAAAACCTCTTGTCAGGTCAGTATGTGCTCTGGACCTGAAAAGGTTGGGGAAAATGCTCTACATATTGTAGCACTCCAACTGGTAATTATGGTAGGTAGGCCAGTCTAATCAGAATGTACAGATTAGCTTCAGTCAGACCCAGGAAAAAGATTACCTTGCTGCCCTCAAGATGGACTGTCATGTTTCCATACAGAAGCAAGGCATGTGGAGAGATATAATAATGTAGTTAAGAATCCAGACAGAACCTGTGGCATGCTAGGTAACTTGAACTGCTGTATAAATAGTGAAAAGGACCCCAGAAAGCAAGCACAAGATTTTAGGAGACAGTCATTTGTGTTATCAGCTGATCATGGTTCAGAACACAAGTGAAAACAACTAAGCACCTGGGATCACTCTGCAAAACTGCTGATCAAACAAATGAGGCAAAAAAGGCTAAAGGGTAAAAGGAGGATGGGACTCGATATACTGCTTTTTCTGTGTGGTTTACACAATCAAAGTGGCTTACATATTTTAGACAGGTATTTATTTTGTACCTGGGGCAATGAAATGTTAAGTGATTTGCCCAGACTAATAAGGAGCTGCAGCAGGAATCGAACTCACAACCTTAGGGTGCTGAGGCAGCTGTCCTAACTACTAGGCCACTTCTCCATTGCTACTCTTCTTATGCACAAGCACTGTTCTACCACCTCCTTCCTCTGAGGAATCCCTATATTGAATACTCCTCCTCCCACATTTCAAACCACCCTGTGTAGTTACGAGGGTCATTTCATAAATAATGCACTTTTATTTTTTAAATTTACATGTTTGTTTGGTTTTTTTTCAACTATTTCTTTATAATCCTTCAATATAGTCTCCCTGCTTTGCAATGACCGAATCCCCCACATCCAGAAAGCTTCATTATTCCATCCAAGATACCATTTTTGTTTAGTTGCTGAATGTCTCGGGTACCAGCAGAAGAAAGCTCTTCCAGAAATGCAAAATGATGTCCACACTTAGGTTGTTTCAACTTTGGAAAAAGGTCAAAGACGGGTGGTCTCATGTCTGGACTATAGGGAGCATGAGGTAACACCTCTCAGCAGTATTTGCGTAGTTTTTCAATGACGACATTCCCTATGTGCGGGCGAGTGTTGTCGTGAAGAATGAGTGGCCCAGCTAAGAGCAACTGAGGTCGGGTTTTGTGCATTTTTCTACACATTTTTTTGCAAAAAATCACAATAATACACTGCTGTGACACTTCTTCCACATGGAACTTTTTTCTGTGATGATGATGCCTTCATGATCATAAGCAAAAATCATCATTTGTTTGACTTTTGATTGAGCTCGTCAAATTTTTTTTGGTCATGGAAAAGATGGAGCTCGCCACTCATCACTGAAAAACTACGTAAATGTGGCTGGGAGGTGTTAACTCATGCTCCCTACAGTCCACACTTCAACCTTTTTCCAAAGTGGAAACAACCTATGCGTGGACATCGTTTTGCATCTCTGGAAGAGCTTTATTCCACCAGTACCCGAGTCCTGCCTGTTAATTTTCTTTCCTGCTGGTTGATGGCTGTTATCCCACTAGTCTCTGGATTCATCTGCTGCTGATAAGGAATGGTGTCTTGGATGGAATAATGAAATTTCCCGGACGTGGGGGATTCAGTCATTGCAAAGCAGGGAGACTATATTGAAGAACTGTAAAGAAATACTTGAAAAAAAATAAAACATGTAAATTTTAAAATAGTGTGCATTATTTATGAAATAACCCTCGTATAATCTGCTCCCAGGGCTACTAATATACCAAGAGGACTCCACAGGCATCTTGGGTTTCTTGATCCCTAACTGTGAGCCAAGGACCCTACTGTCAAAGTAGAATTCTGGCTGCTACCTTTGTGAAGTAGACCCAATACACTTCAATATCCAGAGATAGTGCCCAGGGAAGCACTAATGGAGTCTGCTTCTCCTGAGGTTTTCGCCCAAAGTGTGGTGTACCAGGTGAGTGCTTCCTGCCATGTATGAAGGCAGTTATGCCTGCTGATGTGGGCTTAGACCTGTTACTCCATCACATTTGCTGCTATATCCATCCTACCTCTGCAGGGTGCTGTAGCTTGCCACTTTTCCCTAAACAGTCCAGCAGTGTCAGTTGCTAACAAGTGTTGCAGCTTAGTGCTTCTGAATCTCTCTTTGCAGTGGTGGATAGAGAAGGGGGGATAGGGTGACGCCAGGCCTCAAAAGTCTGATTCCCCCAAGGAAAATTAACTATTCACCCAGCTGTCACTTTGCTAGCCCCCCTGAACCCTAAGCACTTGGGTCCACTATGGAACAAGACCCGCAAAAGTCTCTGCAACAAAGATCAGTCCAAGTCCCTTTCTATTTGCTGAAAGCAAGAACATAAGAACATAAGAAGTTGCCACCACTGGGTCAGACCATTGGTCCATCGCGCCCAGCGGTCCGCTCCCGCGGCGGCCCGTCAGGTCTATGACCTGTAATGTGGTTCCTGTCCGTTTCTGTAACCTACCTCTTCTTTTTTATCTGTAACCCTCAATCCCCTATTCTTTTAGGAACTTGTCTAAACCTTCCTTGAAACCCTGCAATGTGCTCTGGGCTATCACAACCTCCGGAAGCGCGTTCCATGTGTCCACCACCCTCTGGGTAAAAAAGAACCTTCTAGCATTTGTTCTAAACCTGACATTTAAGTTTTTTCTGTCCATGTAATGGAGCCCCTATTGAGCCTGTTTACTGATGAAGACCAGAGGATCTCAACATGCACATGTCCATTTTGATTAAAATAATCTAAATGCACAGTTCTATGCTATTCTATTCTGCTCATCCACATTTCTAAACTGATTACAGATCACCACCATACATATCACAATAGAATGGGGAAAAAACTAAAGCACACAAAAAATACAATAGTTTGTAAAAAAGGTTTTTTTTGGCACAAGCGCTTACATAAAAGTGGAATTTCACCTTTTTACCAAAAAGTCAATAAAATATTTCTGTTGGAATACCTAAAAAAATAACTTGTTCAACAATTTTGATCCTGACACAAAAGAGTCAACAGAGCAAAAAAGAGAGGAAGACCCAAAAATCCACAGTAAAACAATAACATCAGTATCCACAACCTTTCGCTTTTAACAAAAGAGTCAACATACATCTAAGCACATCAAAACAATTTATATCTACTATCAAAAATTCTTATTGAAGGTAAAGGCAGATCTAAAATAATTTAGCATACCTTGAAAGGCTTTGGAAGTTAGAAACACTCCTTTTTATTGCCAGTGCAAAGCACAGGGAGTAAATGTTTCACATATATTTATAACAATAAGTTATTTTGGAAGTTATAAAAGCTCTCTTCCCCCCTCAACAAAAAAAAAAAAAGAGGCAAATCCCAAAAAATTGAATATTGGTTAGATGAGATTATCTGAAACACCAATAGTTTATAAAATGTAATCCCAACCACAATTTTTATATTTCAGATAGACTAACCACCTTTAAATTCTGCACTCTTGAAAAAAAATAATAACATGTCACTTTCAACTCCCAGAAGAAATTCTGGGTCAGAAACTGGATTAACAGAGCCCCTGTCCTTTTTAAGGTTAAAGCCAGATTATTTGAGGTCATTTATACAATTTATGGCTGTCACATGCAGAATACAAAATTAGTATTAATAGGCAATCAAAACTGATCATCCTCAATGTACAGTGCAACCTGCAGCTCACCAACAGACTGAAAACATGAATTAAACAACGATGAAAGTAGCCTCCAAACATCCAACAACTTTAACCTGTTGAACTTGATACATCAAAAACAAGCCACAATTTTTTTTTCCAATTTTCTTTAGTCTATTAAATAAAATTGTACTGTGTGTAGCACCAAAAGCATTTATTGACACCAAGTCAGTCTAATAAGCTCACAGTTCTAAGAAACTGAAATGCAGAGATCCTGCGCACAAATACCATCTTTCAGTGCCTCAAACAGATGACTCTTATGCACACAACTTAACAGGGAGTTGTAATCCTAAGACTGAACCTGTGGAATAACTAAGAAAGCAAATTTCCTGAGTTTCCAGGTAAATGATGCCAGATAGTAGAGGTCTAATGAAAGTCAATTTCATTGTCAGCATATACAGACTATCTCTTGAAAGAAAGATGTTCTTGTGTTCTTATTCTGATTCCAGAAAGAATGTGAGCAAGAATTGCTACATAGTTCAAAATTTTGAAAAAGTCTCAGACTGTACCTCTGGAGCTGAATATCTTAGAAACATAGAAGATGAAGGCAGAAAAGGGCTATAGCCCATCAAGTCTGCCCACTCTGCTTACCCACCCCCTGTCTATGCCCTAATGACCCAATTTCTTGATCTTGACCCTCATAGGGATCCCACATGGGTATCCCATTTATTCTTAAAGTCTGGCACGCTGTCTGCCTCGATCACCTGCACTGGAAGCTTGTTCCAATGATCAACCACTCTCTCTGTGAAGAAATACTTTCTGGTGTCGCCATGAAATTTTCCGCCCCTGAGTTTGAGCGGGTGCCCTCTTGTGGCCGAGGGTCCCTTGAGAAAGAAAATATCATCTTCCCCTTCGACACGTCCCGTGAGGTACTTAAATGTTTCGATCATGTCTCCCCTCTCCCTACGTTCCTCAAGAGTGTAGAGCTGCAATTTGTTCAGTCTCTCTTCGTACGAGAGACCCTTGAGCCCCGAGATCATCCTGGTGGCCGTCCGTTGAACCGATTCAATTCTGCGCACATCTTTACTGTAATGTGGCCTCCAGAATTGCACACAGTACTCCAGATGAGGTCTCACCATGGCCCTGTAACAAGGCTATGAGATATGATATTCTACCAACTGGAATTCATAAGAGGCCTACTTGATTGGAAACAATTTAGACTGTAAGCTCTTTGGAGCAGGGACAGTCTTCTTTGTGACTCTGTACAGTGCTGAATGTGTCTGAAAGTGCTATAGAAATAATTAATAGTAATAGTAATTAGTGTTGAAGTCAGGCTATTTAGAAAAATATGTGCACTTTGTCTTTATAATGTAAATAATGAGTCCAATGACCTGATTGGGAACAGGGCAGATAGTTGGTCACAAATTAATTTTAGTGTTGAGGGTGGAAGGGAAGACCAACTGACTTTCCCACCAAAAATTCAAATTTGTGACCAACTGACTGCCCTGTTCCCAATCAGAACATAAGAACAAGCCTTACTGGGTCAGATCAATGGTCCATCAAACCCAGTACCCCGTTCTCATGGTGGCCAAGCCAGGTCACTAGTACCTGGCCAAAAGCCAAAACCCAAGGAGTAGCAACATTCCATGCTACCGATCCAGGGTAAGTAGTGGCTTCCTCCATGTCTTTCTCAATAACAAACTATGCACCTTTCCTCTAGGAAATTGTCCAAACCTTTCTTTAAACCAGCTATGCTATCCGCTCTTACCACAACCTCTGGCAACGCGATCCAGAACTTAACTATTCTCTGAGTGAAAAAAATTTTCTCCTATTGGTTTTAAAAGTATTTCCCTGTAACTTCATCAAGTGTCTCCTAGTCTTGTAATTTTTGACGGAGTGAAAAATCGATCCCCTTGTACCCGTTCTACTCCACTCAGGATTTTGTAGACTTCAATCATATCTCCCCTCAGCCGTCTCTTTTCTAATCTGAGGAGCCCTAACCTTTTTAGGGTTTCCTCATACGAGAAGAGTTCCATCCCCTTTATCATCTTGGTCGCTCTTCTTTGAACCTTTTCTAGCGCAACTATATCTTTCTTGAGATAAGGAGACCAGAATTGAATGCAATACTCCAGATGAGGTTGCACCATGGAGTGATACAGGGGCATTATAATATTCTTAGTCTCATTAACCATCCCTTTTTTTAATAATTCCTAGCATCCTGTTTGCTTTTCTGGCCGCCGCCACCACACATTAGGCAGAAGGTTTCATTGTATTGTCTACGATGACACCCAGATCCTTATCTTGGGTTGGGCACTAAGTCTCCAAGGTGGACCCTGGCATCTGGTAACTGTGATTTGGGATATTCTTCCCAATGTGCATCACTTTGCACTTGTCCACATTAAATTTCATCTGCCACTTGGATGCCAAGTCTTCCAATTTCCTAAGATCTGCCTGCAATTTTTCACAATCTGCGTGCATTTTAACAACTCTGAATAGTTTAATGTCATCTGCAAATTTAATTACCTCATCGTTCCAATTTCCAGATCATTTATAAATAAGTTAAATTGCACCGGTCCTAGTACAGACCCCTGTGGCACGCCACTGTTTACCTCTCCTCCACTGAGAAAAATGACCATTTAACCCTACCCTGTTTTCTATCTGATAACCAATTCCTAATCCACAACCAATCTTTTCTACCTATCCCATGACTAATTTTCTCAGAAGCTTCTCCTGAGGAACTTTATCAAAAGCTTTCTGAAAATCTAGATACACTACATCAACCGGCTCACCTTTATCCACATGTTTATTCACACCTTCAAAGAAGTCAAGCAAATTGTTGAGGCAAGTTCTCCCTCAGCTGAACCCATGCTGACTTTGTCTCATTAAATCATGTTTGTCTACATATTCCACAATTTTATCTTTTATAATTGTTTCCACTATTTTGCCCGGCACTGAAGTGACGCTTATTGGTCTGTAATTTCTTGGATCTCCCCTGGAGCCCTTTTTAAAAATCGGCATAACATTGGCCACCCTCCAATCTTCAGGTACTACAGATGATTTTAGCGACAGGTTATAGATCACTAACAGCAGGTTAGCAATTTCATGTTTGAGTTCTTTTAGTACCCTGGGATGCATACCATCCGGTCCAGACTTATCATCAATTTTTAACTTGTTGATTTGGTTTAGTATATCTTCCAGATTCACCGAGATTTTTTTCAGTTCCTTTGCATCATCACCCACTCTTTACAAAGGCAAACTGCAGACCTCACAGCATACTCTGAAGTCACAGCATGATGGCTGAAACATCAGTTTCTACCCAAGACACAGCAAGACTTGGACGATGCCAGCTGCAGAAACCCTGAGAGAACATACACTGCTTTGGTGCAAAGCAACCAAAATATGATTGCTGCTCTCACTACCAAGGTCTTCTTTCACATACATCCAGACTACTGCTCAACCTGAGAAACCTCTCCAGAAACAGTGGAGGTTTTGCATTTGGCCAAAACTGGCTTTGCTTGCCTGCTTCCAAGAGAAGCCTACTAAACTGGCTGACATGCTGAACTGTCATAACTTACCTGCAGTGAATCACCTCCCTGTTTATCCAGAGAGTGAAGGAGGGATGATTTCACTCAAATAGCCCATGCTGCTTCTCTGCCTTCTCCTAGAACAGGCCAAATTCAGCAGTTGGCTCAAAGAACTATTATGATTTACCTGCAACAAGTCACCTCTCCTTTATTAAAGCTTAACTCAGGAAAAACAAAGTATTTTGTAACTTCTTCACACCCATACGATACTAAGACCTTCTCCCTTTTAATGTTAATCTTTCTCTTACCTAGTGTATCAGTCCGTAAACTTGCCAGTTGTATTCCTTTTTTTAAACATTTTTTCAAAACATACTTATTGTTTAAAGTATTTTTGCTATTTTGTTTTCTGTTTTTTTGTTTGTTTTTGTTTTTAATACAATGTTAAATTATATGTTGTTTTTACATATTGTAACTTGCTTAGAAAAATTTTAATTAAGCGACTAATCAAATATGAATAAAACTTGAAACTTGAACTTGATCATAAATAAATTCAATTATCCTTGCCAATCGACCATTAAGATCTTGGGTATAATACTAGATCAAAGTTTGACTATGAAGAACAAGGTGGATTCTTTGGTTAGAAAAGATTTCTTCACCCTTTGGAAGCTTCGATCTATGTTTCATCATTTAGAATTCTGGTGCAGTCCCTTATACTTAGCTTGATTACTGTAATATTTGGCAATATCTCAGAGGAATATGCAGCGACAGCGAATGATTCAAAATGCAACGGTCAGGTTGATTTTTGGGTTGAAGAAATATGATCACATAACACCCTCTTATCGGATACTGCATTGGTTGCTAATGGAGATGCAGGTGAAGTTCAAGTTTAGTTGCTTTTGTTTCAAGACTCTGTTTGGTCTATCTCCTAAATATATAATTGAGCTCTTCTCTTTTGCAACCAATAAACACAGGAGAAATTAGCATTTGAATTTTGTTTATCCACCGTTAAGAGGCTGCAAATTTAAAAAACATCATCAATATCTTCTCTCATATCAGGCAGCATTGTGGGGTAAGGACCTAGAACATCTAATTATGCTTTCTGATTCCTATGTGGAATTTAGGAGACATTCAAATACATATTTCTTCTTGAAACATTTAGGTAACTAACTGGTATGGATATTGTAATGAACCATCTAGATCATTATAGTATTATTTCTAATTATTTGGTTATCTAATTTCTTCTCTTAATTGTATTTTTTAATTTTTTGTAAACCGAATAGAACTTTACAGTCTTGTGGTATATAAATTGATTATTATTATTATTATCTTGACAAACTAGAAAGCAGGTGCAGGAAGAGTGGGATTGCATTTGCCTGACGCCTGCTTGCTTATCTGTTCCCAAACCAGACCAAACCATTAACTGCTTCCACTAGTCTTTAAGGCTCTATCAATTGTAATCTGCACATCCATATCCCAAAAAGGCCGGGGTCAGAAAACTTGTCTGAACAAAACATGGAGGTTGATACAGGAGCTGCTGCCAGGTCTTGCAAGGGAGTACTATTGTAGAAAATCTAACAATTCTCAGAGTATCTTAAGGTTACGCTCCACCTTCAGAGACCAAGCTGAGCCCAACAGGCAGGAGGCGCCACACTCCACATTCAGAGATGAAGCTGAGCCCAACAGGCAGGAGGTGCCACACTCCACATTCAGAGATGGAGCTGAGACTGACAGGAAGGAGGTGCCAGGCTCTACTGCCAGAGACAGAACCAAGCTCAACAGGTAGAGGGAAGAGATAAGGAAAGGGATTGGGACTTGTATACCACCTTTTTGTAGTTTTACAACCACATTCAAAGTGATTTACATATAAGTACTTCAAGCATTTTCCCTATCTGTCATAGTGGACTCACAATCTGTCTAGTGTTCCTGGGGCAGTGGAGGATTTATGACTTGCCCAGGGTCACAAGGAGCAGCATAGGGTTTGAACCCACAACCTCAGGGTGCCAAGGCTGTAGCTCTAACCACTACACCACCCTAATCTATGACTGGAGACAGAACTGCACTGGACAGGGAAGTACTCCATTCTCTCCATTCTATGTCCAGAAAAAGAACTGTGCCAAAACATACAGAAAGCACTACGCGCCATCTTCAGAATTGGAGTTGAGCTGGACAGCCAGGAAGCGCTATACCCTACATCCAGAAATGGCGAAGTACTGACCATGTAGGAAGTGCAACTCTTTACATCCAGAGAAGGTGCACTAAACAGACCAGTGCCATGTTTGATATCCAAAGATGCAACGGCATTGAACAGTAGGCATCACCACGCTCCAAAAGGGAGCAGAATCAACTAAGTAGATGGAAATGGAACTGCTCTGAACAAGCAGGAGGAGTTCCACTCCACTACCAGAGATAGAGCTGAGCCGAATGGGCTCTCTTACATAAAAACAACCACTATTTTACTTAGCAAGCAGACCACCAGTCTCTTAGAAAATGCACTGAAACCACGTCAGCACTTATCAGGATGACAAATATTAAAAATATCTAAACTAAACCTTAGGCTTATATACCGCATCTTCTCTATAACAGTAGAGCTTGGCACGGTTTACAAGAAATTAGAAAGGAGAACGGATACAATATGAATTTGGAATCGTATGGAGAGGAGCGGAATTTACAACTTTGAAAATAGTCTAGTTTTCAGATGTTTTCAAAATGGTTGGAAAGAGCCCAGATCGGGCAGTTGAATAGGAAGATTATTCCACAGCTCGGTAGTTTTGAAAAGTAGAGACTTCCCTAATTTGCCAATGTAGGAAAGGACAATTTAAATTTTAGAGTAGATCTGGTAATGTGTCAGATCTTACAGAATTCCGAGACAGGGGAATTAAAGGAGGAAGGATGTCATGCAAGATCTTAAATGTTAAGCAGGCACATTTAAAATAAATCCCGGAAATTAATGGAAGCCAATGAAGTTTTTGCAGGAGTGGAGAGGCCAGGCAGGGAAACTAGAAATCAAAGACACCAGCAGGTAGAAATACCAGATGAAGCACAGAATGCCACACCAGCAAGCTCTCAAGGAGAAACTCAGATTTGGGCACAAGGGCAGAGGACTTCTGGAGAAGGGAAATTTATAAAAGGCCTCTGGAGAAGAGGCACAAACACCAATACTTTCAATCTTCATCTTGGAATAGAATTTCACTCTGTAATGTCCAATTCTATCTATCCCTCCCCAACATCTGAAAAGTCTCAATGAAACTAAAGTAAACCAAAGCTGTAGAAAGGTCATAAAATGCACAATTATATAGGTAAGATAATTGTGTAAATTAGACAAGCCCCTGCAGCTGAATAAGAGTACTGTACAATTCAGGGTTCACATAAAGACAAACAGTAAGGGCCAAGTTGTTCCATCCACCGCCAGCCCAAAAACTGCCCTGTGAAGAGGCTCCTGTACCAAGAAAACCTCCTGCTCAATTCCAGCGGGAACTTTCTCTTCCTTTTTTTTTTTTTTTTAAACTGCCATAAAAAGTGGCTCCCACAGGACGAGGCCTGAACTGCTCCTGTTCCCACCAAAACCAACCGATGTTGACCTGGCACTGCTTCCCGTTCTCCATCGCAGGAGCAGAGCTGAATCCGAAAGCAAAGAAATCTACCTGTCCTTAATATTAATCTGAGTCGAACCACCACAGAAAGGAAGCACCAAAAGGCAACCACACAACCACAGTAAGGAGCGGTAGGAAGAAACGCCTGTGGCTAGGATTGGTAGGGGAAAATAATAAATTTCAATACTCACTCCTTTGCGCAACAAAGGCCAAGGTCCTTCAACCCACAGCAGGGAGCGGCTGCAGTACATACTGGCAGAGAGGAGAAGGGGTCAGAGCTTGAGCACACACACTCCTCCATGTATTAAAAGCCCACAGCTAGGAGTGGCTGCAGCACACACTAGCAGAGAGCAGAAGTAGTCAGAGGCTCCCCTCAGTCCACAACAAGGAGCCTGACATTCTCCTGACGCTGGAAAGTAGCTCCCCTGGGTTTACCAAAATCCTCTGTTTCGGGTTATTTATTTATTTTTTAAACTATGAGGAAGGAGCCGAGGAGCCCTGGGGTTGGGAAGGGACCCAGAAACCTAAATCCTCTCTCTACTGAATTATATAACTAAAACAGGAGCCATGCTGTAGGTGAAGTCAAGAGCTCAGTGAAACCATCCAACCGCCTGCTGGAGATAGAAAATACTGTATTGCCAGTGAGCTTGCCATCTTATACATGACAGAGTTCAGACTGGAGATCTCTATCTTCACTGATGGTCAGAACCCACTCATATCTGGATTCATCTACTACTGATGACAAGGAAGGGAGATTTTAAAACTCAGCTCCTCCAAGCAAAGATATTGCCCCTAAGTATTCCACTGCTCCCAAAAATGGGACAAAGAGGAAGAAAGATTGGAAGGTGGAAAATGCAAGGAGCCACTCACCCTAAGCATGTCTCAGCTACAAGCAAGGACCTGCCACTGCTCAGCCCCAGTGATGGAGGACCTCTGAAGCCTACCATCCCCATGAAGGAGGAGGTGGTGAAGAAAGAATGAAGAGACATGTGACCTGCACAAGATCTCTTCAGTGCAGCATTGAAGCTAAAACTCTGAGCTTCCTCATTTCTAAATCTGCAGTTGTACATAACCTTCTCTTTCAGCAGCAAACCTGAGAAGAGGCGTATAAACATCAATCCACAAGTGACCTCAGTTTTTCAGAAACATGCCTTATCACCATTGAGACCACAAAACTCCTAAAATGGATATTGCTCCTGCCAGTGGGAGAACGACAGTGGCTACAAAGCCCATGAGACCCACCAGGCCCACCTTCCAAAGTGCTCCAGAGTTGCCATGTCTTTTGCACGAGGGAAGCAGAAACTGTGATCTGAACACAATTGACTCATGTGGTTTACCACTCCTCCCTCTTCCTACCATCTTCAATGCCAGGAGTTTCCTGGCAGCCCTCTGATGCAATCTTGGAACCCTGTTCAGGGCTCTTCATCACACTAGTCTTTTTCCCCCTTTTATTGGTTGAATGAACCTTATCTATACTGTTAGCAAGACAGGGTAGAAGCCAGACCCCCCACACATCCAAAAAGAAAAAGGAAACCACACAGGAGAGAAGAAACAATGTGAACCCCCTATGTGATTTTATTTAATTTGTTTCCTATCCTATTCTTCCCAATGAGTTCAGAACAGGTTATAGGTTAAACATATATAATATACAGTTTTCTTGCTCCAGGAGATGCAGTCCCCTCAGGAGTGGGACTTTATATAATCAAAATCCTGGAACCACATTTCTCCTGGCTCTATTAGAGCAAAGGCCTGTAGATTAATCCCCAAGAACACTGAACAAGTTCTGGGACTGAGAGCCACCATCTGTAATCCACACTCTAGGAAGCCAGTCATATAAATCATCATGCTGCACCAGTTCAAACTGAAATTTATCTGCTGGAAGCAGCAAATACAGGCAAGTTCCAGGGCGATAATGTCACTGAAAGCTCAGTGTTTTCTACCTCCATTTGTTGATTAGAGAGCATGACCATTCATTTGGACAGTCTAGCTGGATAAGGGAAAGCAAACATCTTGGCATGTACTTGCAACTGTTTTAACCATCCTAATCAATATAATACCCATCTGATAACAATATGTTGCACATGCTGTCAGAGTAAAGGGCATTATAAACCAGTTCCCTATGTTCTACTAACTACGGCAGAATAGGCTGTAGGATATGCAGAAATTTTTAAAATAAAATAAATAAATACTGAAATCCAACTGATGACAATTTTCAGAAGACAATATAGTGCCAGTGTTTCTGAACCAATTGTACCTACAAAGAAAAACATTGTAAGATAAATAATTGTAAGTAGATCACAACTAAAGAAACTAAGTCAAACACTCATGAATCTAGGAGGGTCCATGTTTTGAAATAAATCTTCTTCAATAGTTCATGAACAATCCTTCGATTCAAAAATTTCTTACCTGCAAAAACAATAGATGTTTTCTTAAAAAGTAGCAGAGAAGACACCCAAGTCAATCCTGTAGGCAATCAATTAAAACCAACTTTAAGACTGCAATAAAGAATAAATGGAGGCAAAAATCAATGCAAAACAGTAGCAGCAACAGTCTACACTGGTCTGTTAAACGTTTAATGTTTGAGACTCACCACAGGACATATCAGCATTATCAGCCATAAACTATGAAAAACATACCCAAGATAAATTCCTAACACAGTATGCCACTGGGTGGCCACAACTATCCTTTATTTAATAATTAAAAGAGGACTATGTCTTAAAATAGCCAAAATTTAAGAACACAGCAGTCAAAATGAATATATTCAATATATAAGCCGCTTCTCCTTATCATAAACATTCATAACCAAGTCATAGTCAAAAGCCACACATATACACCCCCCTCGGCCACACTAAATTTAGGGTAGATTTATTATGCTACTTCTCTTATCGCTGTACCTATAGCAAGTGAATAGGGACATTAAATACAGAACCCTGACTAGAAGAATGTTAAAGCACAAAAATGACTGATGCACAGTAAAGTGTATAAACCCCAGAAAGCTGCTCTCTGGGCCAAAGTTTGTGTTGGGATTAAAGCAGTAACAAGTAGAAAAAGGTTGAATATGAATAATGGGCTTTGGGCTTTCACATAAATAATAAAAGCAGCAACATGAAATCAGAGATCAAATGTTTTATTTCATTAAGAGACCTGGATTATTTGAATTCCAATTTAAATCATTATTTGGCCAAATACGAATAATGTATTCACCGGGGCCAAATCAAACCAAATACAAACATTCGGTACAGTGCTAATTAAGACAAGCAATATGTTAATAAAATTAATCAGATTGAAATCTTTTACTACATACCCAGGCAAAAAGGGGTGAAGTTCATTTATTATGATATGTGAAAAGTTAACCCATTTGGAGACATTACCTCAAAAAAATTGACAGCAATTCTATACCATCAATGACATCCAAGGCTCTGGATTCTCTCAGGAGCTTAGCACTAGGCTGCCCTGTGGCTCTTTGTCATACAGTGAAGCCTGAAGTATTAGAGCCCAAGATAGTCAACATTATTAAAGCAATCCCTGCCCACCACAGAAAAATGACAGTCTCCTGCACGCATTAAGGCAGGGATCTCAAAATCCCTCCTTGAGGGCCACAATCCAGTCGGGTTTTCAGGATTTCCCCAGTGAATATGCATTGAAAGCAGTGCATGCACATAGATCTCATGCATATTCATTGGGGAAATCCTGAAACCCCCGACTGGATTGCGGCCCTCAAGGAGGGACTTTGAGACCCCTGCTTTAGGGCAATAAAGATTCTCAGGAGTCACCTGAATATACCATTTGGGGTATATCCAATTGCCTCTGAAGACAACTGTAGACAACTTGCAATCCCAAATGGTAGAATGCACAAAAGCTGTCTACGGATGTCTTCAGAGGCAACTGCCTGAGCGTCGGCCTGGGAAACTTGGGCCTTCAGGCTCCCAGGGAACCCCTGCAGATAATATAAGACACCTTGACAGCAGCCTTAATCCCACATACTATCAATGCCTTGTTGTATAGCTCTTGCATGACCCCTGAAAACGCACAAAGAGCCAATCTAACAGTCAGAAGGTGTTGGTTACCGCCAAGTAAAGTAAAGCCCTGCAGATCTCTAGTTTATGAATCTTCTGAACTGAGCCCAACTGACCCCATTATGGAAACACTGAGAAAAACCATCTGATTCAAGTGGAACAGAGAGACCACCTTACGAAGAAACTAACATCTGACTGAATAGAAACCAAATAGAAAGTATTGCATAATCAAGTGTTTCACATACAATCAGCACATGGTATTGGCAATGTAGATGGGGATTTAACTACAGACTCTCATAACACTTTTGAACGGAGAAAAAAAAATTCACATGGCTTATGCCATTATTGCACATATATTTCCCTTCGCTACACCAAAAAAACGACAACAACCGACAACAACCCAAAATCCCCAAAGATGGGACACCAAAAGTACTTGAGCTCGGTGGTAAGTTTCTCGTACTATAGCTACAATTTGAAATCCCATTAACCAGGGGTAGGCAATTCCAGTCATCGAGAGACACAGGCAGGTCAGTTTTCAGGATATCCACAATGAATATGTACGAGATGGATTTGCATGTACTGCTTCCTTGAGATGCAAATCCATCTCATGCATATTTATTGTACATATCCTGAAAACCTGACCCAACTGTGGCTCTCAAGGATCGGAATTGCCTACCCCTGAATTAGACAATAAATTCTAACGCTGAGTCACTAACATACCATGTACAAATTGATAAGGTGGTTTAAATTGGTGGCAGAGTAGTGTGTTATTTATTTAAAAAGCTTATAGCCCGTCAAACCCTAAGCAGGTTCCAAAAATACATACAAAATTAAAAACACAACAAAATAAAACACAAAGTATAACAACTTCTCATCCCTTTAAGAACTGCTTCTTACCCATCTAAACTAAAACCTCTGCAGGACACAAAATATACCTTGGAATTCTTATGGATAGAAATTACATATGTAAAGGGAAAAGCATAGTAATAGAAGTATATTATACTCCTATTAGCAGAAATTATGGAAGCTAACAAACTGCATAGTACCAAAATAATGGGCAAATTAAATTACCAATGAGGAAAAAGATGGAATACTAAACTCAGTATAGGAGGGTAAATCAAAAAGTAAAGGCAAAATACATTTAACAGCTTTAACAGAAGTAACTGTGAGCAATTGAACATATCACTTTTCCACATAGTCCCCATGGAAGATGACACATTTGATGTATCGTTCAACCAGCTTCTGCATTACTGCAGAGAAGTATTTTGGCTGCTCCCAAAGCCAGGTGAGCATCGCTTTCTTTACTTCATCAAGAGGTGAATCTGCAGCATCTCCTTCAGCGGATCGAAGATGTGATAATTGCTAGGCACCAGATCCAGGCTGTAAAGAGGACGTGGAAGACATTTGAACCCAACATTGCATTGTCTCTTTTGTCGCTGCTGCTGTATGAGGACATGCATTGTCATGGTGCAGCAAGACTGTTTTGGACAATATTCCTCTTCTTTTGCTGTGAATTGAAGGTTTAAGGTCATTTCACAGCAAAGCAGAGTAATTTTCACTCGAAAGTGTGCCAGAATAGGCTTCTTCAATTCCCAAAAGAAGGTATTCATTCTGGTACGACGGCGGCGGAGAGCTCTTGGTTGAAAAGTCGAGCACCGAGGACAGGAATCGGTGGGGTGCTCGGGACCCAGGCAAAGTAAGCACCACCGGTGGGGATCAGTGAGAGAAAGTAGCCGATCGCACCGGGTGCACTTTTTAAAGCCCGTCAAAGGATGGGACATGAAATCGAAAAAACGGCCGGGAACGAAACGAGGTCCCGCGGCCGCGGCTACCGGGAGCCCCCGGAGCCGAACGAAAAAACCTTTTTTTTTTTTTTTTGACGATTAAAGAACAAACGAACGAATTAAAAAAGAAAACAAACACAGCGACCGAGAAAAACGACCCAGACGCGGTGGCAGAAGGCAAAAAAGAGAGAGTACACGTTCCACAGGGCTTCTGGCTCCGCGGAAAAAACTGAACTGAGGACCACGAGGTGGGGATGCGCCCTCTAGTGGGCAAGAAGGCATGCACATGCGTGGTGCAGCATAGCAAACTTGAAACTTCAATCAAGTTTGCTTGAAAAGCTGTCCGCGCTGGGGCTCCGTAGATGACGTCACCCACATGTGAGAATATCATGCCTGCTTGTCCTGGGATAAGAAGGTTTTCATTATTTTTTGGGAGGAGGGCTGACGTTTGAATTTCTTCTCCATGCTTTGTCTTTTGCTCTCTGGGTTGATGATGCACCCATGTCTTGTTGCTGGTGACAATTCTCTCCAGAATATTCTTCATACTGTCTCAGGAACTAGGTCGCAACCTCCACACGCTTTTACTTGTGCAGATCAGTAAGCTGTTTGGAAACCCATCGTGTGCAGACTTTCCTGTATCATGCATCACGGCAAATGCAGATCCATAGCCGATATTAAGTACTTACACATTGCCTGTTGGATAGTTTGTCAACACACAGTGCAGTGCTCGGCCTTTAGTCATGTGGCAGCCATGAGGTCAGAAACATGGACACTCCATTGCAAGATTGCACCATTGAAGAACAATGTGCAGTAGTGTGCTCTCTTTGGGCAGAGGGAGTGAAACTTGTGGAAATTCACCATGGAATATTGACTCAGTATGTCTACGGCACCATGAATCAATGAAAGGTTTGAGTGGGTCAAAAGGTTTTAAAGTGGGAAGAACGGGTGTAACCAATGAAGGTTGTTCTGGTTGTCTTATAACATCGCTTGCAAGAGCTCATTGACAGGGCAAATGCCTTGATTAGAGAGGACTGACGGATAATGGTGTCTCAGTTGGCTGCAAATTAGGTATGTTGCATTTCACTAGCTCTGTTCTGGTTATCTCATAATAACAACTTCCTTTAATTTTTGTTTTGCCCTCATATTTTAGCTACAGTGTATTATTGTAAATGACTTAAAGAAGCTGTTCTGGAGAAACAACAATAAATCTTATTAATGCCCAGTTCTCTGTGTGAATTTAAAATGGGGAAGGGAAATGGTATGCAGGTAATTAGACTGAAGACCTGCTTATAAAAAATGGAGATAGTTAGTGGTTGTATGATTGCATATGCTGAGTATTTAAGTATTATTGCATGCATGTTTATTATTTTTAAAGGTATTTTTTCAAAACCTTATAAAGATCTGAATTCTCAAACCAGCACCGATTTTATAAGAGCCCATATCTCCTTTAAAAACGCTGTCCAAATGGCAGCTTTAACCGATTTGAGGCGCGTACTGGTGCCTAGAAAATCAGCGTCAATTGCACCTATATAGGCGCTTTAGGCCACAAAATGCCAAAGTACGCATGGCAAACACCAGAAGTGGCATTAGGCAGCTTAAAGTGCTTACATAGGTGCGATACATGCAAAGATGGGTGCCGAAAATGTAGGCCCAGAAAAACCTGGCCTAGATTTCTGGTGCCTATCTTTCATGTCAGTATGATTCCATAACTTGCGCCAATGCATGATGGACACGCAATTGGCGGCTGCTGATATTGGTGCCAAGCCTAGAATCCAGGCCAAAAAGCCTTCAAACTTAATTGAACATGCAGTATCGTCCTACATCAAGCCTAGCATACTCTCCCCGACAGTGGCTGCGTCTTGCAGATTCTAAAGAATAGATCCATTTTAGTAGCACTCTTCCAGGGATGGAGTAGTCTAGTCCGGTGGACCAAGAACTGGATTTGATTTCAGTGGTGGCTCCTTGTGGCCCTGGGCAAATACTTAACCCTACTACTACTTATTATTTCTGTACTGCTACTAGATGTATGAAAACACTGTACATTAAACATTTAAAAGAGTCCCTGCTCAGTAGAGCTTACAATCTAAATCAAGAAGATAAACGGGACAAGCAGTGGATTAGGGAGTTTCTCAGATACTAAATTTCAAATTATGAGCTTACTAGAGAAAGTATCTGTACATCACTTTGGTGGTACCACAGAAAGCAAGCGTTTCAAGAATGTAATATTAGTTAATATTTTGAGGTTTTTTTTCAAATTTTCACTTTTTGTACTTGTTAATATTAAGTGTCATGTGAGGTTTTAATGACCACTCATGCAGTCTGGAAAAGTCCTTCTATAGTTCCTAAGTTTTTGCTTTGTGTTTTAATTAACTTTAAATATTTTGTGCTATCTGCAGATTTTACTATTTTACTTGTTCCTTAGCATCCTACCAGACCAGTCTAGACCTACGAGTTATCCTGGCCAACCAACCAGTGGATGGAGGCAGAGAAAGTCTTGCATACTTTGCTCAAAAAGGGCATTGTGCAGAACTCAGGGCTTCTGTGTGTGTGTCTGTTTCCAGCAAGGTGACAGGCAAACTATACAGCTTCTGAAGTGATTACTGAGGCAGTTTCTGAGCCAGTTGGAGAACTGTTGAGCAGGGGGACATCTTTGTGGATGTCTTGCTCCTTTAAAACAAAACAATAGACAAGCTGGAGTACAAGTGCAACTCAGAAGAGACCCACTTGCAGATTGGATTTTATTCCATTCTCTTGGTTAAAATCCACCCCAAAAGTCTCTTCCCTTTCTACTTACAATGATTGAGCTTTCAACTGGTACATTTGGCCTAGGGAAAAAACCCAATAATTAGTCCAATTTTGAAGAAATCATCTTTAAACCCACTGCTCCCTGTTAATTACTGCCCAGTCTCTAATCTATCCTTTTCAAAATTATTTGAAAGAGTGTCTTTCAAGAACTCCTGTTACTTGTAGAAAAATCTCCAGTTCTACACCCAAGAAACTGGATTTTGTCAGTACTAAAGTTCAGAGATGTTGGGTAACAGCTTTGTGCCATTTTTTTCCTTGTATTTCTGATAGAGAATTCCTGATGTGTTGCATTAGAGTGTAAGCCTATTGCAGTAAAACCTTTTGGAAAATATCGACTCCGCAGGTCTGACGGAAGAAACATGACTCATGTCGACTCACTGTTGCAACACTCTTAGATTAATAAATTTTGTTTCACAGACTATATTTATGCCTGTTCTTGTGGCTGTCTACTCTGTCGTTTGTTTGGTAGCATTACCACTCATCAGTCGCAACAATCGCAGACCTCTGAAATTCAGCAGCTAAAGTCTCCCATCATGCTAGAAAGTTTAATTACGTTTAACCTGTTTATTCAATATGTCGGATCCACGTTCACTAATGGATCTTGTTTATAATCTTGTGCCTAGCCCACTAGGACCTACAGTATGGGACTAGCCCTATACCTTAAAAACTCTAATAATTCCTTAAACTCCCACTAGGACCTTAAGTCCTTTGATTTCCAATACATAGTACTTTAGGTCTTAAGTTTGCATACCATGAATGAACAAGATACTCATCTTAATAACTGGCTCCTAAACTGTGGAGCCAGAAGAGGTTGAGAGCTTGCTTATAAACAACTGTAGCTGTGTTCAGAATGCTCCTTTTAAAGTTAGATTTTTTTTTCTCTACTCATTTTTGGTTATTGAAGTCCTCTCCATTACATTAAACTTAGGTGAACTGTTTTGTACGAGGGCGAATTGGTAAATTATGTGATAATCGGAAAAGAGCTAGCGAAATACAACACATGTACTCATACATTGCCTGTTGGATAGTTTGTCCACGCACAGTGCAGCACTCAGCCTTTAGTCGTGTGGCAGCCACGAGGTCAGAAACATGGACACTCTATTGCAAGACTGCACCATTGAAGAACAATTTACAGTAGTGCGCTTTCTTTGGGCAGAGTGAGTGAAACCTGTGGAAATTCACCATCAGATATTGACTCAGTATAGACATAGCACCATAAATCAACAAAAGGTTAATAGTGGAAGAATAGGTGTAACCGACAAAAGTAGTTCTGGTCGCCCATCAACAACACGCACACAAGAGCATACTGACAGGGCAGATGCCTTGATTAGAGAAGACTGACAGGTAATGGTGTCTCAACTGGTTGCAAATTTGGATATCAGCTATGGATCTGTATTTGCCATAATGCATGATGGCGTGGGATACAGGAAAATCTGCGCACAATAGGTTCCCAAACAACTGTACTGATCTGCACAAGCAACAGCGTGTGGAGGTTGGGACCCAGTTCCTGAGACGATATGAAGAAGATTCGAATATTCTGGAGAGAATTGTCACCAGCGACGAGACATGGGTGCATCAGTGCGACCCAGAAAGCAAAAGACAAAGCATGATGAAGTAAAGGAAGCGGTGCTTACCTGGTTTTGGGAGCAGCCGAAAAACTTCTTCTCTGCAGGAATGCAGAAGCTAGTTGAACGATACAACAAATGTGTCATCTTGCATGTGGACTATGTGGAAAGTGATGTGTTCAATTGCTCGCAGTTACTTCTATTAAAGCTGTTAAATGTATTTTGCCTTTACTTTTTGATTTACCCTCACTTAGTTGACTGAAGAAATTTCTTATAATCTGCTCAAATGATTTCTTGTACAAACTTACTACTATTTATTTCTACAGTGCCACTAGACATACGCAGCACTTGAACTCAGACTCCTATCTTTCTACAGTCTCACTTCAACTCCTTCTGATATTATTAGGCTTTAAAGATTTTGTCCTGAATGTGAAGTACTGGTAAATTTAACTTGAATTTACCAGTACTTTACATTCAGGACAAAAATATAAATATACCCAAGAATTAAAATAATAAAAAATGACAATTTATTTTGAAGTTGGTACATTTTTACCAACTCCAAATCCATCCAAAATTTAAAACGGGGTACATACAGTGCCTTGAAAACGATTTCCACTCCTGCAACATTTTTCATTCTGCTTCCTAAAAAAATACAACTCAAAATGTAACAAAGTAGGAGTTTCACTGATCTGTATAACATATGCTATCCTTTCACTTATAGGAATATTCAAAAGTAATGAATAAGAAAATGTAGATGTCTTGACTGCCTAAGTCTTTATACTGTCACAGCAAACAAAGTAACCATTTCCAAAAACTACCTCAGCAAGGCTCATTAATTAAACAGAGCGCACCTGTATCCAATCACAGCAGCAGAGCTGATCGGACGACTCCAGGATGAAGAATCAAGCTACTTCTGTTGTATGAAGTGAATTTTCTCACAGCCTTCCCCCAAAATGCTTTGGGCAGCATCAGGTACATCACTATAAAGTGGGAACAGTGTAGCATCACTAAGACATCATTTCAGTCAGAAGCTGTGGGTTAAAAAAACCGCTAAGGGAAGTCACGATGGACCTAAGATTACAAGGCCTACAGTCTTTGGCAAAGACAATTTCATGATTACCTCTACAAACAAGGCCTGAATAAAAAGGCAAAAGGAAGCCACTGCTAAAAGCAGGTCATATGTGCACCACATAGCATTTACAAAAAAGTACTCAGGGAATTAAAGGTCTGTTTTAGTGGCAAAAAGGCCCAAAATCCAGTCTGTCCACATTTTGGTTTCAGCAGAAAATGCTAGTGTATTTTCTGCTGAAACCGAAACTCCCCATCCCCAACCATAAGCATGACCACTCTCTTCCCCCACCCCCCACTATCTACAGACCCTCCCCCAGGGGCCTACCTTAAAAGCCCTTGTGGTCTAGTGGCAGGAGCCATCCCCAGATGCTAGCTCCTAATTCAAAATGCCACTGGAGGTCCCAGCAGCCATTTTGAGACAGGAACTAGCATGATCAAGAGCAATTGGGGATCACTCCTGCCCCAACTACGCCATTAACATCACCAGAGCTTCTAATATAGACCCTCCCTGGGCCTATGGGTGACAAGAGGGCAGTGCCTGTCCAGTTTCAATCATTGTGCACATTTGTTGTTCAATAAGACCAAAGGAAAAGTTATGTCTTACCTGTTAATTTTCTTTCCTTTAGTCAGAGCAGATGAATCCAGAGATGAGCGAGTTATGACCATACATCAATAGGCGGAAGTAAAGAACACTAAACTAAGCTCTGTCATATGGGGCATTCCACATCAAGTGGACCAATACTGAGAATAGTCCATGCTAGACCTCCTCCAAATTTAATAAAATTTGTGTGGACATTCACTAGGATCTCAAACTAAATCATGCAAAACTTTTCACCTTGACCTCTACTGGCTCGAGACTTCTAAGGCAGCTAAATGGAGGTCACCTTCATAGTGCCATGCTCTGCATGACACAAAACAGCAACTCTGTCCATGCGCTGCAGCCCAACAAAACCTGTTCTGAGACTGAAATATTTTTGGATTAGTACAACCCCAGGTACTAAGTTCCTGTGCAAAGTTTGGAACCTAACATGAGTTGCTTCCCTATTTATGGGCTCGCAAATTATGTGAAAAACATTACAATAAGAAACATTAAGTTCTTTTTTGATTCCTCATTGCTCCTAACCTATACTTCGATTCAGGCCACAACAGGACCAGTAGTCATGGCCCATGAAGTACGCCTAGGATTTGCACTAGTTGGCTTTGCACCAACTGGAAACAAAGATATAATAACAAAGAATGATGTCACGTTTCAATGCAGATTTTCTCCATTTTTTTTAAGGTGCTGCAAAAACCACCCTTTGTCATCTTGGACAAAGTCCCTAAGACATGCAATCATGTACATGTGAAGATACATTATGTTATATAGAGCCATATTTGGTACCCTATTGTATAACACGCAAATGACCTAGAGATGTGACATTTTAAGGTTCAGCCAGTTGCAGCTGTACTGCACAGCCAGGCAGAGAAGCGCTCAAGGACCAAAGATGAAGCTGTGCTGTACTAGCAGGAAGAGAAGCTCCACTCCTCCCCCTGCCAAACTTGGAGCTATTTGCACCAATCCCATTCGAGACACAGATGCGCTGGTCAGACTTGTGGAACTGCACCGGACAAACAAGTGACAGTGTGCCTCACCTTTGGAAACAGAGCCCTGCTTGACAGACAGGACAGAATTGGAGAGATGGAGCCAGGCCACACAGAGAAACATAAGGGGCTCCCCACCTAGAGAGAAGATAGAGACAGGAGAGAGAACCACTTCATAATCAACGATTGACTTAGGCTGCAGAGACGACCTGCTGTGCTCCACAAGAATTGCACTTCAAAAACAGAGAGCGAAGGACACTGCACATCAAAATCATGTGCTACCCTCAGAGGGGGAGCTTCACTGCACTAATAGAAATAGAGCCGTATGTTATGTCTCTATGTGAAGTCAGGTAGTCTTGACAGAGGAATTTCGCTGTCCAGCCTGATATAAAGCCAAATTCCTAACACAAAGGAACGGAGTCACGTAGCCTAAAACATGTGAAATAGAAGAGCCTCCCCTGAGATGGGAAAGAGAGAAAAGCCAGAGCAACAACTGAGCCAAATTAACAAGTTAAAGAGTAATAAATCACCTGGACCGGATGATATACATCCCAAGGTACTGAAAGAACTCAAACATGAAATTGATGATCTGCTACTGCTGTTAGTGATCTGTAACCTGTCGTTAAAATTGTCTGTAGTACCTGAAGACTGGAGGGTGGCCAATATAACATTGATTTTTAAAAAGGGTTCCAAGGGAGTTCTGGGAAATTACAGACCGGTAAGCCTGACTTCAGTGCTGGACAAAATGGTGGAAACAATTATAAAAAATAAAATTGTGGAACACTTGGACAAACATGATTTAATGAGACAGAGTAAGCATTGGTTCAGCTGAGGGAGGTCTAGCCTCACCAATTTGTTTGACTTCTTTGTAGGTGTAAACAAACATGTAGATAAAGGCGAGCCGATTGATGTAGTGTATCTAGATTTCCAGAAGGCTTTTAACAAAATTCCTGAGAGACTCCTGAGAAAATTCAAGAGTCATGAGATAGGAGGCAAATGAAATTAAATGAGTCCAAAACAAGACTTCTTTGGCTCGGTCCAAAACTAGATCACCTACCCACCTCCATCCCACTACCCTCTGGCTCCTCTCTGCAGCTTGAGTTCTCGAGCAAGGTCTTGGGCATCATCATTGATTCCACATTGTCCTTCAATGAACACCTCCAATCCTTAGTAAAAAAAATGCTTTTTCAGCCTTCACATGCTGAGGAAAGTTAGATCCTGCTTCCATCAAAAACATTTTACCCTCCTTATCCAATCCATCATCCTCTCCAGATTGGACTATTGCAACTCTATCTACTTAAGCCTAACTAAGAAAAACCTCCACAGACTCCAACGGATTCAGAATACTGCGGCCAAGCTCATCTTCGCTAAAAGTAAATTTGACCATGTCTCCCCGCTCCTGGCCAAGCTCCACTGGCTTCCGATAATCGCCAGGGTCCACTATAAATGCGTCTGTTTAACTTTCAAAATCCTATATGGTATCCTCCCTCCCTTTATCCCTCTTTCTTGGAATTCCTCAAACCCTAATACCACCAGATCCTCCCACAAATTAAAACTATCCTTCCCCTCGCTAAAAGACACAGGAAAGCTAGGGACCTCCCTCCACTTCAAAATCACTGAGCTCTGGAACAACCTTACCTCCCCTCTTCGGAACTTGAGCTCTCTCCAAGTTTTCCGCAAACATCTGAAAACCTGGCTTTTCTCAAAAAATGTAAGTCTCCCTCCAACTTAGGAATCAAGGAAACTCTTATAACTTGGCATCCCAAGTCCTCTAAATTTTCTTCACACTTCTACCTCTAACCCTCTGTTGTAGTTCCTTCCTATTTCTCCTACTGTAAACCGCTTCGAGCTCTACGAACGTGGAGATGATGCGATATACAAACCTAAGGATTAGATTAGATTAGGAGGCAATGTTCAGTTGTGGATTAAGAACTGGTTAACAGAGGGGTAGGGTTGAATGGCCATTTTACTCAGTGGAGGGATAATAGTAGTATGCTACAGGAACCTGTGCTGGGAACGGTGCTATTTAACTTATTTATAAATTATCTACAAATTGGAACAATGAGCGAGGTGATTAAATTTGCAGATGACACTAAACTGTTCAAAGTTGTTAAAACACATGTGACTGTGGAAATCTGCAGGCAGACCTTAGGAAATTGGAACACTGGACGTCCAAATGGCAGATGAAATTTAATGTGATCAAATGCAAAGTAATGCACTTCGGGAAGAATAATCCAAATCATAGTTATCGGATGCTAGGGACCACCCTGGAGGGTCAGCGCTCAAGAATAGGATATGGGTGTCATTGTAGACAATATGTTGAAGCCTTCCGCCTAATGTGCGGTGGCAGCAGCCAAGAAGGCAAACAGGATGCTACGAATTAATAGAAAAGGGATGGTTAACAAGTCTAAGAATGTTATAATGCCTCTGTATATTGCTCTATGGTGCGACCTCACCTTGAGTATTGCGGTCAGTTCTGGTTTCATCATCTCAAAAAAGATATAGCGGCACTAGAAAAAGATCAAAGAAGAGCGACCAAGATGATAAAGGGGATGGAACTCCTCTTGTAAGAGGAAAGACTAAAGAGGTTAGGACTCTTCAGCTTGGAAAAGAGATGGCAAAGGGGAGATATATGATTGAAGTCTAAAAAATTCTGAGTGGTGTAGAACGGGGATACTAGAATTTCCAGAGTAATACTTTTAAAACCAATAGAAGGAAATATTTTTTCACTCAGACAATAGTTACGCTCTGGAACACATTGCCAGAGGATGTGGTAAGAGCAGTTAATGCAGCTGGTTTTAAAAAAAGGTTTGGACAAGTTCCTGGAGGAAAAGTCCATAGTCTGCTGTTGAGACATACATAGAATGGTAGCATGGAATGCTGCTACTATTTGGGTTTTTGCCATGTATTTGTGACTTGGCTTGGCCTCCGTGAAGATGAGATACTGGGCTAGATGGACCATTGGTCAGACCCAGAAAGGCTATTCTTATGTTCTTATGTGCTGCTAGGGTAGCAGGCGAGACAGGAGAGGGTTGCCAGAACAGCATTCGGTACACAAGCATACCACCAGTACTGCAACCAAGACATGAGAGGACTGCCCGTGCAGCACAGATGACAGGAGAATACTGCCCGAGTAGCACAAGAGACATAAGTGCTGCTTGAGCACTAAGTGAGACCTGAGAGAACTGAGCAGCCCATGAGGTCTGAAAATGCCGCCTGAGCAGCACATGAAACCTGAGAGTGCTGTCAGATCAGTCCTGAGAGACAAGAGAGCAGTGCCTGAGCAGTAAGAGAACAGTAAATGAGACATGAGTGGGCTGCTGTCTGAGTAGTAAGTGAAACCTGAGAGCCCAGGAAGCACTGTTGCAAGACTAGAACATAGAAACATAATGGCAGATAAAAGCCAAATGGCCCATCCAGTCCGCCCATCCACAGTAACCATTATCTCTTCCTCTCTGTAAGTGATCCCAAGTGCCTATCCAAGGCTTTCTAGAATTCAGACATGAGCAGCAGGGGAGCCTTGTCCATCATGAGGATGCTGTCTGAGCAGTAGCAGCAATCTGGGCCACGGCCGCATAATAGCTGCCTTACTGACCAAACTCCTTTCCAATACCACTAACAGTAAACCCAAGGCAACAGGCATAGTACAGAAGCCATGATTGAAGCAGGTTGCGGTAGCGCTTCAGCACATCACCCAAACAGAGAATGTACCTGATCAGTCTCATGGCAGTACTTGCACCCTAGGAAGGAGGGAATGGAAGGTGCCATCGGGCCACCTGCAGAAAGGAGGAAACAATCTCTCCCCAGCAACCACTCGCAAAGACTAATGCCTGGAAGGCAGAGTCGATGGGAACCAACAGAGAGGGGAGAAACAAGCAGAGGTCACCTACCAACAATGATAAACATAAGGCTTGAAGTCTTCACCTGCTGTGAAATGGAGCTGCACAATACCATGCTGATCTTGCCAGGAGTTCCCTTTGGTTTGCATCAGAGGTATCACTTGGCAGCATCTTCCCTTCCCGCATTGGCTGTGGATGCTTCGGACCTTTTTCTGCCAACTGTGGGGACGGCATAGTATTGTGCAGCTCCATTTCACAGCAGGTGAAGACTTCAAGCCTTATGTTTATCATTGTTGGTAGGTGACCTCTGCTTGCTTCTCCCCTCTCTGTTGGTCCCACATGCAGATGCTGATCTTGCCAGGAGTTCCCTTTGGTTTGCATCAGAGGTATCACTTGGCAGCCATCTTCCCTTCCCGCATTGGCTGTGGATGCTTCGGACCTTTTTCTGCCAACTGTGGGGACGGCATCTGCATGTGGGAGAACAAAAGGCTGGCCTCTGAGCACACACGTGAAGGCCCAAAACCTTCAGCAATAAACACTGTAAACACAAAATGACCACCAAAGCTGGGAAAGAAAGCATACCAAATGCAGTGATGCGGAGACTCCATAGACTCTGTCCCTGCACCAAAACCAAACACATAGAGGAAAGAAAAGAAGCTAGCTCTATCAACCCTCTACACGGCCCCCTCAGATACGAGACCCAGATGGACCAACTCAGCAATCAGCAATGGCTCCGGAGTGCCAAAGATAACTCCCCATCGCTGCAAATATATCTGTGGTTCGAGTAAGAAAGCTTATTCACACAAGCTCCCACTTCTGTTTGTTTTATTTTTAATGTACTCATGGTCACCAAAAAGCAGCTATCCAGTGCTTCCACCTCTGGTTATGCTCTGGAACCCACTCCCTATTGCCTCAGCAGAAAAGCCCGTCTCTGCTAAAACAAACTGTGTTTTGTTGGGGGGGGGGGAGTATTATTGTTTTACTGGTTCTTTTCTTCCTTCTTCTGTGAGGAGGGAATGCAGAGTAAACAGCTCCTGAGGGAGTGAGGGGTATAACCCCACTAGGCATCCAGCTAGCCTAAGCCCCAGACTTATCTGAATTGGAAGTCCAGAAACAGAAGTCTAGCAGCAAATCAAGCCAGGAGTGAGGAAAGACCCATCCACCCATCTGCTGGAGACAAAGAATACTGACTTATGACACAACTCAGTTTAGTGTTTTCTATCTCCGCCTGCTGGTGGATTACCCACTCATCTCTGGATTCATTTGCTGCTAATAAGGAAGTATAACTTTTTGGTTTTAATGCTGAGAATGAAAGCAGTGTAAAACTTACTACTACCATATCACCCTACTAACACCATCCTTATATTAAAATGGTGGCAGCATTATATTGTGAGGATGTTTTGCAGTCGCAGGTGCAAAAGGGAGGGGAGGCAACTAGTGAATATCAAGGGAAAAAAATGATGCAAAATTACAGGTAGACCCTGAAGGAATATGTATTCTGGTCTACCAGAAATCTGGAACTAGAGAGAAAATTCATTCCTCTGCAGAACAGAAACAGCAATGAAGTGAATATACCTGAGCATATCAGCCAAAATCCAAACCTTAATCCAACAGAAAATTTCTGGGACAATTTGAAGCCTACAGTACAGACTATCTCAACCTCCAACCAACTTGAAAGAGCCAAGTTATTCTGCTAAGAATAGGCAAGCATCATTCCACTATGCAAAGTTGGCAGAGATTTATCCTGAATAACTTATGGCTGTTATTACTACAAAAAAGACCTCTATGATATATCAAGTAAAGCTGTGTAAAGAATTATACAAATCAAGACACTTTGGTTTCTTATTCTTTATTGCACTTTCACTATGAAAAGAATTATTATAGAAATATTCAAAATAGTTGTGTAGGTTGTATAGATCTGTGAAACAAACTCCTATATGTTTCTATGAGTACTTTGATTTGTATTTAAGGGAACAAAATGTGAAGGCTTTTTCCAGGCAATGTACTACTGAAATGCTACTCATAAAAAAAAATTAAAAAAGAAAATCTGATGTGTTAAAACATTTTGCTCAGACACAAAATGGGAGAAAGATAGCCCATAGTTATCATACAAAAATATGCTGATTTTAAAAAATAACTTCAGAAAGGGGACTGCTTCAGGATCCAAGATTGGGGTATGTACAGTATATAGTCAAATAGCATACAGGACTTCAAAACCTTATCTTATTCTCCTTTTTACTGTCTCAAGATTTACATATTTCAGCACTACAAATAATTATTTCAAGAAACAATAACCAGCTATATAAAAAAGGGGTGGAGGGAGAGAAACAAAATATGGAAGAAGTTTACTGCATTACTACATAAAGCACTTAATACAACAAGTTTAATTATTCAGCTATGAAATATAATTATTAGCAAAGATCAATATTGTATATGATAAATATATCTAAGTAGGATCTCTTAGGGCAGTGTCTCTCAAACTGTGTCCCAGAGATTTCAGGTGTGCCATGAGAGATTCCAGAATTTTACTTTATTTTTTTTTAATCCCTTTTTATAAGTATACTCTAGAATAGATGACATATGTCGCATACGCAAGAATCTGTCAATATTTTGAGCATCTGTCTGGGTACAGATACAACCGCCCAGACAAGCATCACTTTGACATGATGGGTCCTTGAAAACTAACGGCAAGCAGAACGAGACTTAGGGGTGATCGTAAGTGAGAACATGAAGACTGCCAATCAAGTGGAGCAAGCTTCATCCAAGGCAAGGCAAATCATAGGTTGTATTCGCAGGAGTTTCGTCAGCCGTAAGCCTGATGTCATTATGCCATTGTATAGATCCATGGTGAGACCCCACCTGGAGTACTGTGTGAAGTTCTGGAGGCCGCATTACCGCAAGGATGTGCAGAGACTTGAGTCGGTCCAAAGAATGGCCACCAGGATGGTCTCGGGACTCAAGGATCTCCCGTACGAGGAACGGCTGGATAAATTAAAGCTATACTCACTCGAGGAACGCAGAGAGGGGTGACATGATCGAGACATTCAAGTATCTCACGGGCCGCATCGAGGTGGAAGAAGATATCTTCTTTTTCAAGGGTCCAGCGACAACAAGGGGGCATCCGTGGAAAATCAGGGGCGGGAAACTGCACGGGGACACCAGGAAATTCTTTTTTACTGAAAGGGTGGTTGATCGCTGGAATAGTCTTCCACTTCAGGTTATTGAGGCCAGCAGCGTGCCTGATTTTAAGGCCAAATGGGATAGACATGTGGGATCTATTCAAAGTAGATAGGTAGGGGAGGGTCATTGGGGTGGGCAGACTAGATGGGCCGTGGCCCTTATCTGCCGTCTATTTCTATGTTTCTATGTAATTTTAGTTTTATTTGTATTTTTTATGCTGTAATTGTTCTTACTTGAGCAACAAAGCAGTCAAAGCTTTGTTACCATTTGGATCTTCAGCTCGGACAGAAATTAAATAGAAAAAAAAAAAAAGATAACCACTACAGATGGTGGATGATGAAATGTGTGTTTGCTGACAACTATTGAGCCGCGTTTTGAGTTAATTTGCATTCAAAAACAAGCACATCCATTACACTGATTAGCAATTCTATTCTATCTACTTTGGTTTTACCATTGTTACAATTACCCATACATAGCTTAAAGAACTTTAAATAAATAAGTCTCAAGTTTCATTTTTTGTTGGCTTTGCAATTTTATAATCTCAATTATGTGCCACAAAAAACATTTGCTCCATTTAGGGCTCCTTTTAAGAAGGTGCATTAGGGCCTTAACGCACGGAACAGTGCACGCTAAAATGCTGCACAGGCTAGCCACTACCGCCGCCTCCTCCTGAGCAGGCGGCAGTTTTTCATCTAGTGCGCGCTATAGCACACGCGAATCTGGTGCATGCATTAAAAATGCTAGCGCACCTTCATAAAAGGAGCTCTTAGTCTTGCCAGAGCTAAAAAAAAGTTTGAGACAGTGGATGCTGCGGATGAGTAGACTACATGGACCATTGGCTTTTATCTGCCACCATACTTCTTTATTTCTAAGTAAACAAAGTTCTATTAAGCAGTTCAATAATAATTTTATCTTGCAAAAAATTTCCCCACGCAATACTTGTCTATCATCTACATAGCCCTACAGTCATTCAAATTTATTTATACAATATGGATATCAGTATTTACCTTCCCAATGCAGACCCAAGAACAAATATACACTGGCTTTTATTAAGCCGCAGAAGAGCTTCTTATCGCAGGCCCGTGAAATAAATTTTCCAACTCTCATAGGAATTGAATGACCGTCTGAGCATTTACCTCGCTGGCCGTGGTAAGAAGTTCTTCTGCAGTTTAGCAAAAGGAGTCCACTGTGAGATACCGTAACTGACCATACCCATATTTCAGCTGCATTTTTCTATACAGTCACAAAGAACTCAAACACTTCCGATTTTATTTAATGTACAAATTGGAAAATGTTCAGGATTTGAGATGTCACTCATAACAAAATAAAATTTATATTGTACAAATACAAAATAAGTTTCCACAGCCATGCAGGACAAAACCTATCGAAAAAAGTACTCAGTATCAAATGCTTTTAGAAACAAGATCAAAATTGTGCACTATTCTCTCTTTATAATTAAAAAAAGGTGTTTCTATAATGCTTATATGGAAAAATACTTCTATAATGTATTAACAGACAAATGCACTAAAAAGTCATTTTGCAGACTTTAACAAATTTCAGATAAATTTCATATCGCATGTGTTGTACTTTCCTCCTATAACCACTTATGATAAAACACGATTCAGAAACCATAGTGTTTACTCTCACTCTTGGTTCTCAAACAAAGGCATAGCACAAAATAAAATTCTGCAATACAGCTGAACCACAGTGAAAACAAAAAGAAAACAAACCTAACTTGAAACATTTGTAACTTGCCTGTTTTTATCAAATCAGCTCTAAACCTGCTTGAATCAAAACATTTCATTTAGACCACTAGTAGTTCACAATATTAACTACCTACCATTCCAGAGAGAAAAAAACAGCTATATACACACACACATTTAAAAACTTACCTAATATAAACAGCACTGATGTATTTGCTTTTTAATACTGCATGCAGTTACTAATATCAGATACACAATCAGGCTTGCAGATATGCAACATTTTCATCCACTACCCAAAAGGTAAACTGCGGGTACATACACACCTATTAAAAGCAACACTTTCCAGTAGCCAGACATCTTCTATACCAGAAATCCTGAGTGAGCATCTGAGAATTGGCTTAGCAGTACAAAAGTCAGACTATGGAGGGGGGGGGGGAGTGGAGGAGGAAAGTAACATCTGCCTGTAGTGTAAAGGTTACTTACAACCATCTGATGCAAAGAAATCCTGGTTTTTCAAGAACAAATACAGTAACAGGAGAATAACATGAGACCTATAGGAATTGAGGCACACAAAAATATACAATGAAGACACCTTCAGGGACATAGTAATATGGTCCTACCTCTACTTTAGCAGTTCCTCAGCTGCTCTGGAGGCACAGAGTCACTGGAAAGGAAAGCATCACCTTGCAGCAGTTGAAAATGCTCCTGTAGGTGTGACCTGTTTTCCAAGGGATATATTATATTCTCTTTCAATCAGATGCTAACGCAAACAAAGTAAATAGTAGCAAAGTCACCAGAACCTAATGATTTTCAGTACAGATGCCTAAACAAACAAATATGAAACTGCAGATCTCCTCTGCTGGTAATTATTACAATTTGCCACAAAATTGAAAAGTAGCTAATGCAATACCAACTGCTAAAAGCAGAGCCAGAATTGATCCAGGAAAACTATAAACCACTGAGCATGATATCTGTGTTAGACAAAATAGCAGATTAACAAAAATACAGGGCATATAAATAAACAATTTAATGAGATAGAGCCAGCATGAATTCAAGAAAGCAAAAAATGTCTTACTGATCTACTGGAATTCTGTGAAGATGGAAACATTAATAAAATTCCATCATTGGATACAGTATTTCTGCATTTTAAAAGTAAAATATTTGATAAAATTATTTAAGACACCTCAGAAATGTTGAAAGACAAGTGATTACAGACCAAGTCCTATATTGTTTCTACAATTTATATAGCTTTAGCACACAGATACAGTGCTGAACAATCATTTACATACGTCACTGTCCCAAAAATCTCATAATTCAAAAGAGTAGATGAAGCACCAGTAAAGTAACTTGCAAAAAAAAATCATACATATCATTAATGAGAGAAGTAGATTTGCCCTTCCATTTTTCATGCTTTCCAATCAATTGCTCTAAATACTGGGCCACTCATTCCCTAATGGGTTTCCTCAATAGAAGGGGGAAATGTAACTACAGATTATCACTGGTACAAGCTAAAATTATTCATTGCTCCGTTTTCCATATCATTTATGAATTAGATTATCAAATTTACAGAACAAAAATAAAACAATTAACACTTGCAGATTGTGGAAACTACAGAAAATAAAAACTTGAAAGGCCAGCAAATTTGGTATCTTAATGGCAGCTAAAATGTAAAGAACTATTTTTGAATGGATCTAACTACGGTATATTAAAAGGGATTAATGTACTAGATAGGGTCACCTGAAAACTGTCCCTTCTTCCCAAAGTGGGCAAAGTACACATACTATTCCACAACATATGTGATTTTGTGGTTGCCAGAAAAAAGATGGAACAGTGAGCCAGAACAAAGTAAGCAAGGTGCAAAATCCCCACTAACTCAATTTAATAGGGACTTTTAGGCTTTTAAAAGTCCACTTTATTGTGACTGTTTTTAACTCCTACTCACCTGTAAAGTACCTGTGTGTTTTTACTCATTCCCACAGTAAGCAATTCCATAATCCAGGATCAGCCACATGCAGCTCTTCTTGCATGTGGCTGCGGCTCTCCAGACCCCCAACTCTTTAATCTCACTCCCAACCCCACGATCCAACCCCCTCCCCCACTGGGCCTACTAAGGTATCTGGTGGTCCAGCAGGGGTCTTTGTGGCAGGAGCATGGCCCTCTTGCACCTGTCTACTAGCAGCTGCCTTCTAAAATAGCTGCTCGCAGCATTTCATGTAGTACTGTGAGCTACTGTGAGAAGTTGTGTCAGTCATTTAAGAAGGCAGCCATGAGGAGGCAGGAGCGAGAGGGCTGCACTCAGTCCCACTGGACCACCAGGTACATTGTAGGCCCAGAGGAAGGGGGGAATCGTAGGGTTGGGAGGGAGATTAAAGGGTTGGGGCTTGGAAAGGGGAGAGAACCTTGGCTATGAGTTAGGGGAGGGGACCTGTAAGGGGTTGGAGGGGAGAAAAGCTCTTTATAAAATCTTAGGTCAGATATTTTGGATAAATTGGCTCTTTGCTGAAAAATGGTTGCCAACCCCTACCCTAATCTCTTATTTGTCCTGTTTGTTTTGATTAGATTGTAAACTATATATTACATGTTTAAAGCTGTTTAAGCCAAGCACACTATAGAAAATGTAAGTAGTAGTATGTCTACCAGTACTTTGAAGCATCCTACAGGATTTGAAAATTACCCCTTTAATCCAAGAAAAAAAAAATCCAAGTTGCATTATGTTTTATATCAAACTGAGGGCAGTTTTCAAAAGCCATATACTCTATACTCAAGTAAATGACTAGTTAACCCATGAAAAGGCTTTTGGAAAGTAACCATCCTATGTGCTGTGGATCAATGCATATCCATTTACCAAAGTTTTCATGCAGGTATTCCCCAAGAGAGAATAAGACTGAGGGAGTCCCCACAATATTTTTGAATTGTCATAACTGAAAATTTTAGAATCAAGGGCAGTACATTAAGCATTGAATTAGCATTTTTTCTGCAAAAGCAAGGCAGCAGCTTATCTCCAGGTACCTTCCTTTGAAATTTTGCAAGTAAGTTTACCCAGTGATTTTATGTTTGCCTGCATAACTTTTTTAAAGTTACCATATATACAGTACATACATACACAATGTTGTATTTCACATTAGTCTTTTTGGCCAATATACTGACATCCTTCCTGAGCAGTCAAATAAGCAAACAATTGTTAGGAATCGGTTGGACAAGGAAAACAGAATAAAACAGAGTATCCTAATGACTGTATAAATCTATAGTATGATCACATTTTAAATAGTGCATGTAGCTGCCCCAACTCTAAAAAGATAGACTAGAAAAGGTATAAAAGGAATCTATAATTAACGGTGAAGGGTATAGAACAGCTGCTGATGAAGATAGATGTTTTCTCTCAGCATAATTTGGAGACTAGAAAACTCCTTATTTAGCCTATCTATAGAACGAGTAGCAAAACACAAAATGGCCATAATAGGACCATGACACAAGGAGAAACCATGAAAATAATTGGTAACAAGACTAATAACTTGTTTTCAGTCAATAAGGAAAAGTATCAGATAATTCAGTGAAAGCTAAGAAGCCTGCTGGATTTTAAAGAAAAATTCAAGGCCAGACTAAGAACTCCTAGTGCTCCTGCGGCTCTGGCTAGAGTCACCTCTCCAGGTACTTCCACAACAGCCCCAAATGACCATTTCCAAACAAGATGGTCCGGTTCTCGCATTAACAGCGTTTATGATTCGGCACAAAACAGACTAAGGCGCCACACCAGAAGCGAATTTCATTCACAGCTTTACACTTATGCCAAGGCCGGCGCTGACGTTGCAAACTTTGGGCAACCCCAGAAGCCTCGGGCGGGCTCGAGCCCCGAAGCTGCGCAGCCGCAGCGAGGCCGAGCGCGAGGGGCCCTTTCTCAGCTCCACAGAGCAGGCAAAGGAGGGGGGGGGGGGGTCGGCGGCAGCGGCCCAGTCAACCTGCGAAGACGAGGCCCTGCGGCCTCCGCTGAAGAGATGCCGCGCGCCCGCCCCCCCTCCCTTTCTCCCGCCCCCGCACGCGGCGGCTCTTTCGAGGTTCTTACCGAGGAAATCTGTATAGAAAAAGAGATTAGAAATGAATTTAGCCCCGTTTCTCTCAGCCCCTCAACCCCGCTCACTCCTCTGCAAAATGGCCGCCGCCCCGCTCAAGGGAGGGATCGGGACGTCACGGCGGGCGCGACGTTACGGCGAGGCGCGAGCGGGGGCGCGTGGGGGGGGGGAGGGACAGAGTGGTGGTTGTTGTTTTTTGCCCCGTTCCCGCGGAAACTCATTTTCCCGTCCCGTGCCTGGGGTCAGGTTGATATTTCTGTCATTACATTAGGGACTTCTATTCCGCCTATACCTTGCAGTTCAAGGCGGATTACAAAAGAGCTAACTGGACATTTCCAGTGAAGTTACAACAGTTTTGGTTTTTTGGTTACAAGGGAGGAGAGGTACCTGGATTAATTCCGGAAGAACTTGCAAATTGGATATTAAATTGACTGTACGTTACTGTGTGATATAACAAATAAGATTACGTTACATTTCAGGGATCTGAATACTTGGTTGGTGTTTTGGGGAGGAAGAGATTATTTAAGTGGAGGTTTGGGGGGTTACAGTTTTTATTCCTTTCTATACGGACAAGCTGCCCCAATTAAGGTTTTTCACTTTTCAAATAGAGAATAGTGCAGTTTAGAAACATAGAAATAGACGGCAGATAAGGGCCACGGCCCATCTAGTCTGCCCACCCCAATGACCCTCCCCTACCTTTCTCTGTCCAGTGCATTACAGGACCTGAGGCAGGTCTTGTCAGACAAATCTGATCAATTTCTTTCAGTGGGTGACCAGAGAATTGGATAGAAGGAGTGCACTAGATGTGGTGTATTTAGATTTTAGCACAGACGTCTAATAAATAAGCCAAGTGCCCTCAGTAAGGGTAGGACCCCTAGACCCACCTCCCAGGCCCGCCCAGTTCCACCCATCCTCGCCCCAACCCTGCCCTTCATTACCTGCTCTGGTCGGGCAGGACGCAGATGCCCTCCTGCCCGACGCAATGTTGAGGAAAGGTTTTCAAAACCCGGACAAAGTGTCAGGTTTAGAATAGCCGGTCGGACCCTTGGACATGCCCTCAAAAGGAGGACATGTCTGTGGAAATCCTGACGTCTGATAACCCTAAGTATAGGCCCCAACATGATGGACTATGTCAGGAACTGGTTAAGTGTAAGATGGAAATCACTCTGAGGAAAGGGATGTCACCAGCAGTGTGCCTCAAGGTTCTGCCCTTGGGCCTCTTCTTTTTAACATTTTTATAAGCAATATTGCTGAAGGGTTGATGGGTAAGATTTGCCTCTTTGTGGATAATACCAAAATCTGCAATGGAGTAGACACCCATGATGGTGTGGAAAACATGAGGAAGGCAGCAAAGCTTGAGGAATGGACTGAAATTGTATGCTAAACCCAAGGGAACGCTATAGTTTAGGGCAGTGGTCTCAAACTCGCGGCCCGGGGGCCACATGTGGCCCGCCAGCTACTATTTGGAGGCCCTTGGTATGTTTATCATAATCACAAAAGTAAAATAAAACAGTTTCTTGATCATATATCTCTTTAGCTATAAATTACAATATTATTATTAAGACTTAGCCAAAAGAAAGATTTATGAACTATAAAAAGTTTTACCTTATGCAAAATTGTCATTTCTTTAATAAGACATTCATTATTTTTTTCTGCGGCCCTCCAAGTACCTACAAATCCCTGCAAAGGGTTTGAGTTTGAGACCGCTGGTTTAGGGGGTGAAGAACTTTTGTGCACGAAAGAAGAGCGGAACTTGGGTGTGATAGTATGTGATGTTCTTAGGGAGTCCAAAGGTGATGGGGAAAAGCTAGAAGGATGCTAGGGTGCACAGCCAGAGGTGTGGCCAGTAGGAAAAAATCTTTTGCCTAGTTCTTTGAAGAATATTTTGGTTTTAATTCAGCAACCCGGAATTTGAAAAGGATTACTTGTGTGCTTTCACCTCAGTGAAAGTTAATACACACGAGAAATTTTTCAGTTGTATGCTTTTTCATCAAATAGCTCGATGGGAATCTGTGTTTCTCCTTCTGGTAAACCATGTGTCTTCTTATTTAAATTTCAGGCACATGCTAAAAATGGTTTTATTTACTACATTTCTGGGGAATCAGTGATTGTATATTGATGTAGTACTGATATATTGATGTCAGATTTATAGCTTCACCCTTTTGTAAGCCGCTGTGAATTGTAAGGCTCAGTGGGCTATAAACAAAGTTTTATGTTATAAGACTCTGGTGAGGCCTCATTTAGAATATTGTGTACAATTCTGGAGGCTGCACATTCAAAAAGATATAAACAGGATGGAGTCGGTCCAGAAGAAGGCTACTAAAATGGCAGATGGTTTATATCAGTGTGTCACAAACTATGTGCCTCAGCAGATTCCAGGTGTGCCACGAGATACCGACGAGGAGAGGTGTCAGCTGACAGCATGTATCTTTTGTGGCGAAAGACATGTCCTGTAGTCAGTCAGCTGGTGCCTGCACCTCTGCTCCTTTTGTAGCAACCCCTCCCCCCCCCAGCGGTAATAGGAGGCTCAGGGAGGACATCCAGGCATGTGTGGATGTCGATGTGATGACATCATGCATGTGTGTGACACCATCGCATTGTATCGACATCTGCACATTTATGGGTGCCCTCCAGCCGGAGCCCTGAGATTAGTGTGCCGCAGATTAAAAAGTTTGCGACACACTGGTCTTCGTCATAAGGCATGCAGGGACAGACCTAAAAGATCTCTATATGTCTAGTTTGGAGGAAAGGTGAGAGAGGGGAGAGAAGATAGAGACATTTAAATACACAAGGCATGTCTCTTTCAAATGAAAGAAAACTCCAGACTAGAGTGAGAGGCAATAGGCTCAGGAATAATCTAAGGAAATACTTTGTACAGACGCGTGGAAGTGTCTCCCAGTAGAGGTAGTGGAGACAAAGACTGTGTCTGAATTCAAGAAAGCATGGGACAGGCACATGGCATCTTTTAGGGAGAGGAGATGGTGGACGGGCAGACTGGATGGGCCATTTAGCCTTTATGTGCTGTTATGTTTCTGCGCTCAGTTTTAATCTTTCCTGATCCTCCCGTTTTAAAAGTGCAAGTTTTTTTTTTGTTTTTGCCCTAGTGCCTTGTATATAATTTCCCCCCTTTATTTTAAATCTATTTTCTATCAAATAGCTTCATTAGACTATTGTATTTTTATGTTCTGTTTGTCTGTGTGCTGCCACATGCGAACTGAGTTATGATAGCTTTCTGCTGATTGTTTTTGCTTGAGTAATAGGTGCTGTGTGAGAGTAGAAATTAGTTAATCGTGCTAATTTTATTCTTAAATATTCCTAATGCTTAGCATAGACCCCGCTTCTGCTATGTGCAAGTGAGACCTGTTTACCATTAGGTCCTAACAAGTTTTAAGGTTTTATTTCCATGTCTGTTTCATTTTCAGGGCTCAAATGAGATTGGTACTATATAACCTCGACAAACCATCTCATTGATATGTGACCCTTTTGGGTTTTTTCTTGAAGCCTGCCCCATTTGCCCCCCAAAGTTTACATTTGGTTCTCATTTGTCTATTTATTACATTACATTACATTACATTACATTAGGGATTTCTATTCCGCCATTACCTTGCGGTTCAAGGCGGATTACAAAAGGTTAATTTAAAAAAACAGAGTTACAATGATAAGCAAGAGAGGTAAGTTGTAGATCTTATAAACATTTAGCGGGTTGTTGAGGGTGAGGTGGTTTGTAAAAGAGTTAATAGGTGGTCATAGTGGAAGTTCTTTTGTTATTATTAGTGCAGTAATGGGTAGATCAAATGTCAGTTTTAGAGTTACTAAACGGTCGTGATGTTATTGCTGCTTCAGGAATTTCTTGAAAAGTGTGGTTTTTATTTCTTTTCTGAACGTCCTATAGTCTGGGGTGGTCATCAAGAGGTTGGAGATCTGGTTGTCCAGCCTTGCGGCTTGGGTGGCTAGGAGGCCGTCGTGTAGTTTTGTTCTTTTTACTTCCTTGATTGGGGGGGGTATGAATGGGGAGTGCGTTTTTCTGTGTCTTGTAGTGGGTGCTTGGATGAGGCGATTGTTCAAGTATGATGGGCTGTCTCCGTGTAGGGTTTTAAATAATATGCAGTAGAATTTGAATTGGATTCTTTCTTGGATTGGAAGCCAATGTGAGTTGATGAAGGCTTCAGTGATGTGGTCATGTTTTTTCAATGAGTAGATGAGTCTCAAAGCTGTATTTTGGATTGTTTGGAGTTGTCTGATCGTAGTTGCAGGGCAAGGAAGGAAGAGGATGTTGCAGTAGTCCAATATACCTAGTATTAGGGATTGTACTATAAGTTGGAATTGTGTTCTTTCAAAGAATTTTCGGACTTGTCTCAGATTTCTCATGATTGCGAATGATTTCTGAATTGTTTTATTTATTTGCGGTTGCATAGTGCAGCATCTGTCTATGGTCATGCCAAGTAGTTTTATGGTGGTTTGGATGGGATATTTGATTGCGTTTATGTCTAAGTTGGTTGTGGTTTGGATCTTGTCATTTTCGAGAAGGATGAATTTTGTTTTGTCTTGGTTGAGTTTAAGTTTGTGATTTTTCATCCAGGTTGTGACTGTTTCAAGTGTTTGGTGAAGTTTGTCTGTCATGGTAGGTTTAGAATGATCGTATGGGATGAGGATGGTGATGTCATCAGCATAACTATAGGTGGTTATGCCCAGATTGTCCAGATGCGTTCCTAGAGAAGCAGTGTAGAGGGTGGGGGATAGTGGAGATCCTTGTGGTACGCCGCAGGGGTTTGACCAGGATTCTGACTTTTCTTTGTTTGATTTTACACTGTAGGTTCTGAGTTTTAGGAATCCTTCAAACCAAGAGTATACTTTATCTGAGATGCCTATTGCGTCTAAGATCTGTAGAAGGATGTTGTGATCCACTAAGTCGAATGCCGCATTTGTTCTTTGTTTTTCTAAATAATTCTCACATGTGGTATTTTAAGGGCACATTCTGCATTAAGCATTCCATTCTGTTTTGTTAGAACAATGCTGATAAGTTTTTCACACTGGCCACCTTCACTTCCCAGCAGCAATTTTCCAGTTCAAAGCCTCTTGCCTTGAGGCATGAATACTTCCGAATCTGATTTCAACTGCAAACTAGCTCCATTTATTTGCAATGAACAGCTGAAAATTCAGAGTCTTCTTGCTGCTGGGTTTATATTGTCTGGATATTAGAGCATCTGTACATTCTAAGAGGGTCAGAATCACTTCTCTTCACCATAAAGATCTAATATATCAATTAACTTTCTGGGCCTTATTAAAAAAAAAAAAAAATAGTAATAATGTTCCCACTATTTATTTAGGGGTCCTTTTACTAAGGCACGCTTGTGCGTTTTAGCGTGCACTTAATGCTAACATGCGGCAATGCCTCCATAGGATACAATGGATGCATTGGCACTCGTTAGTATTTAGCATGCGCTTAGTAAAAGGATCCTTTAATTACCAAAACTCAGTATTATAAGTGAGTTCAAGATTTGTGCATGTTATATTCAATATTGATCTCTTTAAAAATAAGCAAATAGTAAGGCCCAGTAAAGCAAGTCACCAAAGTAGTTCCATTACCTGGATAATCTGTGAGGCTAGAGCAAACAAACCAAAACTGCAGACTTGTACACAGTGCAGGCAAATTTTATTTTGACAAATAAATCTTAACTAAAAACCTTTTACCAGACGAACTTGTAGTGCATTTCAGAGATTCACTGGTGTGCTACCAAACGCTATTTTTCCAGGCTTCTTTTTGTGATATATTTCTTTTTACCTTTATTACCATGGACCCCTGATGAAGGTTGTCCGAAACACGGACCGTGTTGGGTCCCCTGTCTGGTAAAAGGTTTTTAGTTAAGATTTATTTGTCAAAATAAAATTTGCCTGCACCGTGTACAAGTCTGCAGTTTTGGTTTGTTTGCTCTGGTCTGTTTTTTCACTGCAGACGAAGTTGGACCTTTGGTTCTTTTGTTGTTTTGTTAATCTGTGAGGCTGCAAAGTATATGCAGGAATTTGATTTTCAAACACTCAAGTGCAGGTGATTTACACATAATGCAGATGCAAAAGAAAAAAAGCTACTTGAAATGCCTTTAAAGTACTTAGGGTTTGGGTTGATTTCTCATGAAATATACCATTCAAAGAGTCATGAAATTCCTGACATCATAACTTCTTTCAGTTTGAGTTGAAGAGGCCTGGAGCTGATTTTTTGATTTGGCTCATGGCAAGGTACAGATTATAGGTACATTCAGGTTACAGGAGGGATTACATGTAGTTTAAGTTTGTACTTGAGGCAGCAGAGCGTTAAGTGACTTGTTCATGGCAGTGGGATTTGAATCTAGCTTTCTTTGTTCTCAATGCTCTGTCTACCACAAAAAAGATGAAAAACATAAGCCAGTTACATTGTTTCATTGTGAATTCAGAAAACATTTTTATTGAGTATTTCTAAATAAAACCAAAGCGCTCAGTCAGTGGTTAGGTGACCCTTGGGATGTACAGGAGCTCAAGTCAAAGGCACTTTGAGAGTATCTTTTTGGTGTGCCTCTTTCTGAGGAGGTAGGAACTTTCTCACATGGGCTGACATAATGGTGGCAAACAAAGAGTGAAGCAAGCAAGTGACAACACCCTAAGCCACACATTCCCCCGAGGCAATGATGTACAGAAAACATTGCTCAGCACAGTTTTTGCTTTCTAAATAATAATCTCGGAAAAAAACAAAAGAAAATTACCAAGCAGCCTGTGTTTTTACTGACATATACAGGTAACCAACTTAATTTTTTTCCATACATTTAAAGTACATGCATGTTACAGGGGGTGCACACAGCTCACATTGCCCATTGGACACAGTCTTGGATTACTCAAGTTCTTTATCGACAGAAACAGGAAATGAACCAACCACTCTTCATCTGTCGTTTGTGAAAATAGAGCAAGACACAAAAGTTTTCTGAATGCAAAATCCATACACAGAATGCAAAGAGCAACTGGGAGATATAAAAAAAAACAAAAAACAACAAAACGAGGGTCAGTCTTCAAATAAAATAAACCAATAAAAATAATTGCAAAAAAAATACCTCAATACATATCATATAAAATACACTGGTTCAAAGATCCTGCCACACAGGAGGACAATTCTCCTCCATCAGTCCAGTGCTAACGTTAGGCCTTTTGGAGCAATGTCTGCTTTAGGGGCCTTGTAGTCTATTGATGTAACAGCATCAGATAAATTAACTGTGAAAATCTGAAAAATAATGTTTTTTTGTAATTAGTTTTATTGGTTTATTTGTTTGATTACCAGTTTGGGCAGACTGGATGGACCATTCGGGTCTTTATCTGCCGTCATCTACTTTGTTACTATGATACTCAGGGCTCCTTTTATCAAGCCGCACTAACGGGGTTAACGCACGCGACGTTTCATCACACGCTGGCCAAAAGGAGGCAGTAGCAGCTAGCGCGGCTTGATTAAAGGGGCCCTCGGTGTAATATATCTCCCAGTTGCTCTTTGTATTTGTGAAAATAAGTGAAGAGTTTTGTAAAAGCAGCAGCAGCAGAACTGACTTGTATTTACTGACTCTAGAAATAAATTAAAAAAAAAAAAATTTGACAAGATACAGCAAAAGCTACATAAAATCTAGCCAAGGAATTTCTGCAGCAAATACGAGTGAAATGGTGTGGTGGCCGTATTAATTTTCTTTCCAAGGTAAAACCCAAGGAAATAAGGTGACCCCTTTTTTATGCATTTTATGATGAGCTTTTGAAGGTAACCCTTCTTCAGATCAGAAAAAAATCTTCGAAAGCTCATCATAAAATGCATTGAGTTAGTCCAATACAAAAGGGATCACCTTATTTCCTTCCCCCCCCCCCCCCATTTACAAAAACGTAGCGCAGTTTTTAGCGCCAGACAGAATTCTATGAGCGTCGGAGCTGTTACTGTCGCGGCCGACGCTAAAAACCATGCAAAAGTTTTGTAAGAGGGGGAAGGGGGTCGTTCTTTGCTTTGTTTCTTTATATTACCTTGCACCAAATCCATTTTCCTCTACTAGCTTCCTTAATCATTTTAAAGTTTTAAGGATCACAATATATCTGGCCCGCCCTGGTTTGAACAAAAACATCCACATATCTCTTTCGGGTTTGATTCCATCTTCACTGCTTAAAACAAGGTTTAAAGTTTTGTAAAGATTTAACCACCATTACAAAAGTAACATCTTTCCAATCGGCCCATTAAACATGTACGTACGTCAGGGTGTTCTGAGCAGCAGGTTCTCATGAAAAGCAGCCCAGCAGCACCAAGCTAAAGGAAGACAAGACGCAACAGTGAAACCAGTTTCTCAGCAGAATAGGGCTTCTTGGTGGTACCCTAGACAGCAATTTTTAGCTGCAAAGAAGAGACACAGCCATTCTACTTCGCCAGCTGAGCAATAGCTGTGTTAACTAGACTTGCCGTTCTATGTGCGGCCTGCGTGACTGCGCTGTGGAATTTGGCTGCGAGTTCCCTTCTGCACAGCTAAGTACAGGAACAACACCCATCACAGAAACATATTCCTCGGGATTCTGCTCTAGTGCTGTGTCCACTTAATGCTTTTCAGGTCAACTCCATCTTGCACCATCTCCCATAGAGGACTGTGAATGAGAAAAAGAACAACTATTAGCAACATTTCAAGCAGGATTCAGACACATTTAAACTATTGAACTAAGGCCAGTACTGGGCAGACTTGCACGGTCTGTGTCTGTATATGGCCGTTTGGGGGAGGATAGGCTGGGGAGAGCTTCAATGGCTGGGAGGGTGTAGGTTTTGACGGAGATTTCGGCAGTTGGAACCCAAGCACAGTACCGGGTAGAGCTTTGGATTCTTGCCCAGAAATAGCCAAGAAGAAAAAATTTAAATTGAATCAGGTTGGGCAGACTGGATGGACCATTCAAGTCTTTATCTGCCATCATCTACTATGTTACTATGTTTTTGTGATAATTCAACTTCTTTGCAGATCGGTTACTGAGTTTCTAACAGACTGCAGGCAGCATCGTATTGCCAAGAGATCCAGCATCAGCTCAAGTTCTTTTACTGAACAGGACAGCCAAGTGCTGAGAAATTGTTACTTGATTTTTTTGAGATGTCTTTGTTAAAATGGGTGTTTGTAGTTCCTGAGACTGGCGGATAGAAATCTCCTGTGGGTTTAGCAAGCTCTGACAGTCTCCAGTGAGTCTCATTCACACAACTAATCTTTAGTCTTTGGTTTGGTCAGGCACCAGGTGATAAGTGGTGATAAGTTTCAGCCAAAATGGACAAAAAGCAGTTCTGATTGGCTTCTCTGTGGCTCTGTTGTATAACATTGGTGCTCATTAGCCTAAGGCATCCAAGCTTAGGGGTTCCCAGGTTTCCTGCATCGGAGCAGATCAAACCACAGGACATGGATTGAAGAAGAAATTTTGGATTTATTCCCTACATCTTTTTCTTTATTTAAATTATTTATATAACACCTATCAATGGAGATTGTTTAAGCAGTTTACATTCAGGTACCAGTCATTTTTCCCTATCTGTCCCAACAGATTCACAATCTATCTAATGTACCTGGGGCAATGGGGGGATTAAGTAACTTCCCAGGGTCACAAGCAGCAGTGTGGATTTGAACCCACAACCTCAGGGTGCTGAGGCTGGAGCTTTAACCACTGTGTCACTCTAGAAATCAAAATGTAGCAAAAGTGAGCCAAGTATAAGACAATCAAGCCATTGTGACATCACGAGGTTGGCTCTTATTGGTGGAATGAGGCATTATGACCTCACAATCTCATCTCTGGTTATTCAGTTTGGTATATCATCCTCCCAGTGGATCTCCGAACAGTTTACATGAATTTGGCTCACCTGGGGCAATGGAGAATTAAGTGACTTGCCCAGTGTCACAAGGAGTACCATGGGGCTTGAACCCACAACCTCAAGGTGCTGAGGCTGTAGCCCTAACTACTAAACAGACAGTTGATTCCAGAGCCATCTAAGTTGAAAAGCTTCAGTGCTGAACTATTACAGAGCACTATCAACTTGAAGGAGGTACATGTAATATTATGGCACCAGATTTTACGGCTAGTAAGCCATAGGACTTGAACTTTCAAGCACCTTTCTGATTTGGATTAATGGGGGGAGGAAGAGAAGCAGCCATTGGGTAGAATGGATGGGGCTTAAGGACCTTATCAGTTGTCATATTATTTGTTCAATGGCATATTGTTGGCATATTGGGGAGGGTAAGCTCCTTAATTGTTTTTATATGATTTTATTTTAATGGTTGCAAATCACAACAAGCGCTTGTTTGAAGAGGTAGGCTACATAGCAAACTAAGTCAGTCAGTAATAAATAATGTTTTTACTCCCTGTCCAGATGTACATGGATTTTAATAAAAGAGTTCACATATATTTTGTGACCAGCGACCTTTACAATTAATATATTAAATTGTCAAACAGGCCTCAAAGCTCCAAAGGGGATCCATACATAGGGAAGGATCAACCACTACCAGGAGCCCCAAATATTCTCATTGGCCCAATTAACCAGAAAAAAAAACCCAGGGAATAAAAAGTTCCCAGTCCGAAAAAACGGCAATATTGTCCAATAATACAAAAGTCACTGGACATAAATTTAAACACAACGTCCAAATTTAGAGCAAAAACCAGAACACAAAAGATTTGCTCATGACAGGTTTTTTCAGGTAAGTTTGGTTGGCTCTTTTGTGTTTAAATTTATGTCCAGTGACTTTTGTATTATTGGACGATATTACCGGTTTTTTGGACTGGGAACTTTTTCTTCCCAGTCTTTTTTTTCTGGTTAATTGGGCCAATGAGAATATTTGGGGCTCCTGATAGTGGTTAATCCTTCCCTAGGTATGGATCTCCTTTGGAGCTTTGAGGCCCGTTTGACAATTTAATATATTCATTTGTAACGGTCACTGGTCACAAAATATACGCGGACTCGTTTATTATAGGCATTTTTTGCTAAAAAGTGAGTGAATCCACACCTTGTGTTTTGTTATACACAGATGTTAATATTCATACTGTGTACCGAGCTCTGACTTTGAAGTGGAGCTGATTTAAATAGATCACTCCAATGTGTCCATGACGGACAGTATATCAAGTGCTGAATAAACTCCAAACCCTGAATTCTAGGGAACTAATGACCAAAATCATTAGCTGATGATTCTATCCATTCACATAACATACCTCATTTCACGCAGTCTCTTCACCTGCTGGATACATTTTTCAACCGTATAATCGACTTCTTCTTCAGTTGTAAAACGACCAATGCCAAACCTAAGGCACGAGAAGAGGTGGTTACATTCTGCTGCCAGTAGGAGGCGCTCTGCAGTAGTGACACTCATTCCCCTTTACCTTATGGATGAATGCGCCAAATCTTCATCTGTGCCAATAGCTCTCAGAACATAGGATGGTTCCAAAGAAGCAGATGTGCAAGCACTGCAGTGAGACACAAGGCACTTGGTTTTTGGTTTTAAGCCTCGAGAGGAAGGTCATGTCATTATAGCAAATTACGCAGCAGTTCTTCAGGTAACTCTCTTGGCTGCCAACTCCTGACTCCGCCTGGAACAACCTGCCTGAATCAGTACACCAGGCTCCAAGCTCACTTTTTCACAGCTGCATTTAGGTCCTAACACTTGCAACTTGTAATACACTATATCTTTTTCTCATTCTCTCTTTAGCCCCTACTCTCTCGGCCTCTTCATCCCTCGTTTGTCCCTTCATGGCCACCATATATTGATCCACTCTATGTCCAGTGTGTCTGTCACAACTTAGACTGAGCAGGGACTGTCTCTTGCATGTTTAATGTATGGCACTGCATGCATCTGGTAGCACTACGGAAATAATGACTAGTAGTATTTAATAGTGACAATAACATTACTTCTATCATTTTGAACACATAATTTTGTGCTGTAATGTGCATAATTAGCATTAAGTACTGCTAAGTTGGTGCTAATTGCTACTAATTTGCAGTTCCATGCACTTATGAATGCCAGGACCGGATGATTCTCCAACTTACCTTCCTGAAGAAAGAGCCACGTCCTTCAGAGCCATCAGGAGACTTTCTCCTTCCACATATGCAAAGGACAAATTTACACAGCCTAAGAAATGAAGAATTTCAGAATGTGAGCCTTATTATGCAGCAGCGTTCCCAGCAATTCAACAGCTTGAAGGCCCAAGATGGGATTGACAGACTAGTCTAAACTGTATATTCAGTCCTAGCTCTTGCAGTTTGGGAGCTAAGTCTTTCCTGTGTTGCAGCTATGTATAAATAAACCCTGGTTGAGATGTTTCTACTGAGTACGACTTAACTACAGGAATCCCCAAACCTGACAATTTGATGGGAATCTCACACTACAACTAGTTGGAAATTTGGGTAGAAACAGCTTGTATCTGGATAAGTCCCTCTAAGTAGGAGTAGCCTAGTGGCTTAAGAATCTGGGGAACTGAGTTCGATTCCTACTGCAGCTCCTTGTGGCTCTGGGCAAGTCACATAATCCTCCAATGTCCCATGTCCAGAATAAGTAGTAACCACACAAAGGCAGTATATCAAGTCCTATCTCCTGGGTGTGGCCTAGTACTGAACATCTGGGTATAAAAAGCGGACCACTGTGGGTTGAATGTTGACCTATCTACCTCCATCTGAAGAGCCCAGATTATTCTTCTGGCTGTAAGCAACTAAGCTGTGGGGTTCTTAATTCTTTGCACAAGCAAGGTCCAATGCCCTGTGATCTGCTGGTTGGCAATCCTGCTCCTGAAATATGACTTTGTTCAAAAGAAAATGGAAAGAATCAAGTGAACTTTGATTTGAGATTAGCTTGACGTATTTGAATCTTGCTGGATTAGTTTGGCTCAGAGGGCATTTAACTGGGCAATGCTAGTGAAAACTGGCACCATCCAGGTGTTCAAGGACAGAGTTGGAAGGAGCTGGGAGTTACGTGGAAGCTGACAGTATTCAGTGTCGATATCCCCAAAGCTAACCCAGCATGTATGACTCCATACACCACAGTCCTAACTCTGATCAGTTAGCTATGTGGCTACCAGCACCTGCATAACTTCCAGGTAGCGTCCTGAAACAGCACAAAATCTTTCCTCCCTCCTGACCCCCACCAAAGAGCAACAGCTCTCCTCCTTCCATACCTAGGCCCCCTTCTAAAGTTTCCAACTTTTCCTGGGGGTCCAGCAGGGACTTTGGGCAGGAGTAAACTCCAGACACTCTTGCCCGAAGACCCTACTGGACTACCAAGGAAGGTTAAGGTAGACCTGGGAAGCAAGCCTTCAGGGGGCAGGGAAGTGGAGATACCTTTATGTGGCTCTACCTGCACAAATGTCTTATTGGCTGGAACCCGCATAAGTCCAGGTGGACAGGAGCTATACAGTCAGAACCCAGATTTGGCCCAGCTCTGAATATCTGAGTCAGATTTGCATAACCTCATTGGGGCACCGACACTTTAGTCTGGTCTCCTTTCCACCTCCACCATTCCTCTTGTATTTTATAATTTAATTCCTCCCTTCTCTTATATTTTTGGATTGTAACCTAGCCCCATATTGTTGTTCTCCTTTTTCCCCCACTACACCTCTGCCAGTGTAATTTAGGGTCTTGTATTCCCATTTGATGGTTAGGAAAGAACTGACAGTGTTAGGTGTTACCCTGGATTCTGTTCTCTCGATGGGGAGGCAGATTGTTAAGGTCATCCAGGTAGGGTGCGTGCAATCAGATATTTTGCAAAGGTTGAAACCAATGCTCTCCCAATTTGATTTTCAATTTGTGGTACAGGCCTTGATACTCACTCAACTACTGAACTCTGCTGCTAGATTAATAACTGGTACACCGAGGTTTGAACATATCGCTCTGGTTCTGAAAAAATTGCACTGGCTTCCAATCCCACAGTGAATATACTACAAGGTGCTTTCACACATTTACCAGCATGTTTTCAACACCTCTGGGAAGTCTATCAACCTAATCGTAAGTTACGATCTGAGGGTGGTATGAGGCTTGTGAATTCACTATAAGAAAATAAGGGAAACCATGTTTTCAATAATGGGTATAAAACTTTGGAATTTACTCCCTGGCGTTATGAGACTATGCAAAGATCGTATGAATTTTAGGAAACAACTGAAAACCCAATTGTTTGTTGATGCCTTTATGTAAACGTATAGATGAAATATGGATATTTTCTGGCTATATACTGTCCTTAAGGAATGACGTTCCAGAAGAAGTAGACAAAGTAAAACCTCCAACCTGTAGTGAAATGTAAATTTTGGGTTTATGTGATGGATTTCGGTGTGTTTCCATAATATGTATGCGATTTTGTACATCACTTTGATTCTAAGCGGTTTATAAATCTTTTAAATAAATAAAATAACGTTTTGATTCTTTTGTAAACCACTTATTTGAAGTATTTTAAAAGTGACCCACCAACTATCATACTTCATATACTCTAGGTTAGGAGTGATATGTCACGGGACGTGCAAGCCGCCACATCATTTGCGTTGGTGCACAGCGAGTTTGCTTATCCCCCGAAGCAGCCGTTTGTCACAGTGAAACGAGGTTCCTTGTCAGGAGTTTCTGGATCGTTTGAAGCACTTAAAGCACTAGCAGCGATCTCCGGCAACAACACAGTCACAAGCTTGTGCCCATGGTCGGCTGTCTCTTTACTTTCAGACTATCAGAAACATTAAAAGTGGAGGGAGTTTTGTCTCTAAGAAGGTAGCTTTGGTTTACTTGGTGTAAAGTGCTACCGTTATATTTTTGAGGCTTTTTGTCCCCACTTAATTGGGATGACTAGAGTCACTGGTGACATGGATTATAGTCATTTTTTGTAATGTGCAAAACAAAGCCATTTGGAGACTCCACCCCCTGAATCTACTCTTTGGGATCTTCCAGGTATTTTCATACAATCTGGATTGGCCACTGTCTAATAAGGGAGGCTGAGCTTCCTGGATCCTTGACCTTTCCCAGCCTAGCACACTTTGGGGAATAATTTATCAACAGGATGCTTTTACCTGGAAGAAACCATCTGCACTGCTGATGCCTTGTAGAAAGAGCATGCACATTTTTAGCCACTTGAGGGAATAAGAGGGTGATTTTTGAAACTGAATTCAACATAAATGGCTGGAAATTGCTCTATCAGGTTAAAACTTCAAAAAGGACAATACAGACATCGAATGCCATTTATGAATAACGATACCTGGGTAGTGATGCTCTGGGTCTCCATTCATAACCACATCTGGGATTTCATTCATTATTTTGTTAATTAGCCTGTCTGCTAACAAACTAATTCGTCTATGGTCATACTGAAAAAGAAACACACACAAAAAATAAAATGTGAAAAGAACTCCGCACAAACCGAACAGTAAAAAGATGACCAAACCAAAGACCCCTCAAAAAAGGAGGTTGTGATTCAGCAACGTTTATTGGAATAAAACGGGTGCATAAGATTCAGGAAGAAAGGACTGGCCGTAGATCGTATTTTGGCGTGTCTGCTGGTATCAGGAGTCCACCATCATCTAGAAAAGATCATAACAAAAGGACACATGCATAATATCAAGAAATAATGTACACACACGATTTTAAATGAAATAACACTGTCTGAGAGCGAGAAATTTAGTACTTAATGGATTTACGAATACACACCAATCTTGATCATTGCATTTTATATTACATGGGGGGGGTGAGGACAGGGGGTGAGGGTTGGGAAGGGGATTACTGTTTTAGTGGAATTGCACCATAGGATCTTTCACAGTTGGGGTGCCGTAAGAGTCAAAGGGTAACAAATCTGGGCTGGGATTTAAATCTATATTAGATGTACTTTGGGGATTATTGTTGCAAAACTGTTAAAATGTCTCGTACTCATTAGTGCTTTTGTACTGCTCGTTTTCTGTCATTTCTTTGGCTGTGTACTGTTTATAATAAATGAAATAAAACTGGACTTGAGCCAATCGCACATACATTCAGGTATGTAACACTGCTCAAGTCCAGTGTTATTTCATTTTAAATTGTGTGTGTACATTATTTCGTGATACCGTGTTTCCCCGAAAATAAGACATTACATTACATTAGGGACTTCTATTCCGCCTATACCTTGCAGTTCAAGGTGGGCATGGTCTTATATTCATTTTGGCTCCAAAAAACACATTAGGACTACCAGAACCAACAAACACATCATTTTTATTTGCTTTATATTTAATTCCAGAGGAAATACTAATGTTTAAAAAGTTGAAAGTTTTTCCTACTTAGCTGCTTCCATCATCAAGGGGCTTGTTGTTTGCTGCTTGACACATAAACATTACATTAATATGCAAATTAATATGTTTTTTAAATATACAGTGGAAGCATTATCCAATAGGAAAACAGATGGAAAGTTACTGGTCTATAAAGAAACACCTCCTAACAAGCCTTCAAGTCATCATTTCATGTCTTTCCTGGTCTCTTCCATACTTTGTTGAGACTCTAAGCGAGAGAATAACGGAAAAGTCTGACTGTACCTCCATCTCCTGCTTTGCTATCTCGCAGGCTGCCCCAAAGCCAACCACAAGAGGTGTTGGAACGGTGCCAGATCTCATGCCTCGTTCCTGGCCTCCACCACTCTGTAGTGCTTCCAATCTCACTCTTGGTCGTCGTTGAACATAAACAGCTCCGACCCCTAAATTAAAGAAAAGTAAAATTCTTATGGTCAGTTTGGGGGTGGTTTTAGGCCTACAAGCGATAGGAAAAGTTAGGTCAAGTCAGGCTTTGCTCCATAGTTGTTTCTGAGCTGGTTAATGATCATTATTGATCCAAGCTGGTGTCCTAGAATATGTTGAATGTTTACATTAGATTGTGGGACATGCAAGGACTGTGTTGTACCAGATTACAGAGAATAACTCGAGGTCTCGGCAACCCAGCCAGAATATCTCACCAGTGGGCAGACATTGTTTCAACTAAGGGCTCCTTTGACTAAGGTGCACTAGCGTTTTCAGCGCACGCACAAAATTACCACGTGCTAAGCTTCTAGAATAACGCCAGCTCAATGCTGGCATTAACATAGAAACATAGAAATAGACAGCAGATAAGGGCCACGGCCCATCTAGTCTGCCCACCCCAATGACCCTCCCCTACCTATCTACTTTGAATAGAACCCACGTGTCGATCCCATTTGGCCTTAAAATCAGGCACGCTGCTGGCCTCAATCACCTGCAGTGGAAGACTATTCCAGCGATCAACCACCCCTTCAGTGAAAAAGAACTTCCTGGCCCTAACGCACCTTAGTAAAAGGAACCCTAAGTCATTTTGATATCAGAAGCAATAGTTAATGAGTTTTTTAATGTTTATTAAGTACTTAGACCATTTGTTAAGGGACATGATATTTTATCGATGACTTGTTGAAAAATGAGGTTTTGGAATTGTTCCCCTTTTTATATTATCTTTTATCATGATGGCTTGGTTTACTTCTTAATTTAATTTAATTTAATTCTTATATACCGCTAATAACCGTGAGGTTTCTAAGCGGTTTACAAAAATGATGCATTAAAAAGATACAATAGATAAAAATAAATAAGATAGGTACTTGGAAATTTCCCTAACTGTCCCAAAGGCTCACAATCTAACTCAAGTACCTGAAGAAACAATTAATGAAAAGTAAAGATAAAAATATAAAGAGAGAGGTAGAGATAGAGATAAATATGAATATTCCAACAAGTAATATATAAATAACTATTTTACATCTTACAATTGAAATTATTCTAACATCAGTGAAATATCATGATACAATTATGAAGAAGGAATTTTTAGCAGTCAGGGAATGTGGATACCTAGTGTGAGGAAGAAATTCAGGATAAGGTGTTGAAGTTATGTTCGCGGGAGAGTGTCTGGCTAGGACAAGAATTTCTTTAACAAAGTGGTCTTTAGTTCTTTCTGGAAGATGCTGTAGGTCAACCTAGCGGTATCGATGAGATAGCCAGATCAGCCCACAGACATAAACTATCCTTCCCCTCTCTACATGGCATCCTCCACGCAGGCAAACTGGGAAGATCCCTCCTCTCCAAAATCACGGGCCTTTGGAACGATCTCACTATCCCGCTGCGGAACCTGGGCTCCCTCCAACTGTTCCGAAAACAACTGAAAACCTGGCTTTTCTCTAATATATAACATCTCTTCTCCTGTTTACTTCCCCTCTTTTCATATGCTCTTGTAAATTCTTTCTCCCCTCTCTTCTTGTATTTTTAAGCTTTGTAAACCGTGTCGAGCTCCACTCCGTTGTTGATGCGGTATATAAACTTAAGGCTTAGTTTAGTTTAGATAGCCTAGCCATGATTGCTGTCTACCAGCTTGAAACTTGAAAGTTCTGTCTAGGAAGGTTCGATATCTGCAGCCAACGATTTTCTTAGGACTCTAACATATTGGTTGTCATTTGTCTGACAATTTTAGTTGTAAATATCTGATGTTTTAGTTTGCTAATACTTCCCTTTCTATATTATTTTATATGTCTTTTTACCATACTGCCTTTATTTAATAGTGTTGAAGAAGAATGAATTTACCCCCCCCCCCCACACACAAACCTTTTACAAAGCTACGTTAGGCTTTTTTATCACCGGTCAGGGCGATATTAGCTCCAACGCCCACAGGAATTCCATGAACACCAGAGCTAATGCTGCTACGGCCGGTGATAAAAAGAGCCGAACGTGGCTTCTTAAAAGGGAAGGGGGGTTATTTATTTACAATTCATCTATCAAACCTTCTAAGTAGAGAACAAAATAACACTCATAAAATCATCCACTTTTAATTTGTTGGTTCTGTATTGCTTTTACAAGTGTAATGCTGGTTTGCTTAAAAAGAATTAAAAAAAAAAAAAAAAAAAAGAAGATATCTTTTTATTAGACTAACTTAATACATTTTTTGACTAGCTTTTGAAGGCAGAAAAAGAGATGAAAAAAAATTATAAGACATTCAAACAGGTGATAACTGATAGAGGAGAAAGGAAAGCTAATAGAGAAATTTTTATCAGAATCGGTAGCAATTTTGAGTCCCTGCCACATGAAAATCTTCTTATTTGGCTGTGTTGTACAATATTCCCTACTGACCAATACTATTTCTTCCAGAGGGTGTTGACAGAAAGAAGTCAGGAGGAGAAATCCTGAAAACCCGACTGGATTGCGGCCCTCAAGGAGGGACTTTGAGATCCATGCCTTAAAGGGTCAGACCAATGGTCCATCAAGCCCAGTAGCCCGTTCTCACAATGGACAATCCAGGTCCCTAGTACCTGGCCAAAACCCAAGGAGTAGCAACATTCCATGCTACCGATCCAGGGCAAGCAGTGGCTTCCCCCATGTTTTTCTCAGACTATGAACCTTTTCTCCAGGAATTTGTCCAAACCTTTTTTTTTAACCAGCTACGCTATTTACTACTATTTATTATTCTTTCTGAAGAGCTACCAGACATGTGCAGCGCTGTACATTAAACACACAAGAGATGGTCCCTGTTTAAAAGAGCTTACAATCTAATTATGACAGACATAGTGGACAAAGGTGAATTTAGATGGGAATTCCGTGGGACTTAAGAGGCGGAGGGGGTAGGGTAGTAAGAGGGAACAAATCTGGGCGCTTTACAAGTTGGCAGGGTAAGACTTAAACGCAGCTTTCAGCCTGGACTTGAAGACTATTTGTCTCAGAAGTTTTAAAAGTGCAATTGATTATTTGCTGAACAACTGAGCTGTGTTTTCTAACCCTCTGAAGCTGTTCTAAGAGCCAAGGGCCTTCTTCTTATCTTACCTTTTGGTCCATAGATCTTATGGCCACTGATACTCATCAGGTCAATCTTCATCTCGTTCACATTCACTGGGATCTTTCCCACCGCCTGTGCAGCATCCGTGTGCAAGAAAATCTTCTGTGAACTGCAAAGGTGACCTGCCGTGAGAAAGAAGATCTATGGTACATATACATTACACATACAGTCATTTCTTCATGTGGATAACGCCAGAATATACAGGCTTTGAAGCACACGGAGTGTCATTTGGGCACCTTTTCCTATCAGAAGGCAAGCTAAAAACACCTGTAAACTACTAAATTAAAGAAACTGGAATTTTCAATCCAGCCCAAGACCTCAGATCAGAAGAACGCTGCCCCAAGATATCCTCCACCTACTACCCATCTACTAACTCACTCCCCAGCCCCTTAACTGCCTTCCACCCACCATTGTCGTCTTTGCTCACCTAAGCACTCCTTACCCACTGCCCAAGTGCGTTGCTACCTATTTTCACACATTCCTAACCCAATTATCAGGTGATAGGAGTAGTGAGTGGAGGTTGAGCCGATGCAAAAAAATATAAACATGCACATTGAAAAGAACAAACAAACAGAGCTCTGCGTTTGTTTTGGGGGGGGTTTTATCAGGTTAAAATTATTTTTTTTTTAATTTTAAACTTTATTAAGCCAATCAAAACACAATACAAAAGCAGAAAAAAACAGAACACAGCCTCCCTTAACACATCAGGGGGCATAGTACAGCAAATCCTGACATACCTGTATTCTTTGGTAAGTACTAAGAAAACACAATAAGACTCCACCCCCCCACCCTCCCTCCTCAAGAAGGATGTGTGTCATGAGCGCACTCCTAAAGCAGCCAAAGAAGTCCACTCAAGAAGGTAAGTGTCCAGAGTCAGTCTGTGCAATGAGTTCTGCGTTTCTGAATTAGAAATCCTTTATTCATGCATCACACAATCTATAAGGCTCCTTCACAGTTTGATATAACGTACCTCAGTTACAACATATAAAAATCAAATTCAAATAATGCAGATTTCATAAGGAAACAGGAACATCATTTGTGGTTTAATATCAAGATGCACACGGAGAGTGTTCATTCAAAAGTGGACGTTCTACACTACTGTCAAGATGGGGGAACATCTCAAGAAGTTGTTAGGTGGATGGAACAGCTGGGGGAAGTCGAAAAGCAGTCAGCAATTAAGATTTGGGGAACAGAATAGGGAAATGGCACAGCTTTACAAGACAGGGTTGAAGGGGTGCATCATGCCCTCAGTCAGAAGGTTCATATCCTTCATCCAGCCAACCAAATGATTAATCATACTTTTAAAATGATTTCTGATAGTCAAAGCCCTTAAAGGAAATGGATCAGAATACTTGAAGAACAGGGTCTCCCTCTAGTCATCTCAAAGGTCACTAAAGTCCTCCCAAGGAAAATCCTCACCCTTGCCTTCTTCAAAGAAAATCAAACGATGTGATACCCACCATCAAGCTGTGTTTTGGAGTAGCCCCAACACTCAAATTCAGTCTGAGAACGGTGTCACCTGGTGCAACATATCTCTACTTCAGGAAACGAGCAATAGCTTGGCTATTCTCCCAAGCTTTTGATGGAAGAAGCAACTAACTAGTGACACACACGAAGACTCCCATTGGCTGCACTTACTAACTAGTCACACGCACAAAGACTCCCATTGGCTGCACTTACTAACTAGTCACACGCACAAAGACTCCCATTGGCTGCACTTACTAACTAGTCACACACACAAAGACTCCCATTGGCTGTACTTACTGCAGGACTTCATTACAACACAGGCTTTTTATAACTCCAAGTTCAAACTTTCCTCATGTTAGTTACACTTATCTTTTGTCTAAACTCCTGTTGCTCTTTCTTATCTGTCTCTATGTTCTCCTTCCATTTACTGTATCATACAATACAAAGGAAAAACCACAACCCCTCAGGCAAACTATAGAACAAAAAATGGAAATGGGGAAGGGACACAAGTCAAAAACCACTGTGCGGACAAATAAGTTTATTTAAAATGTCAAACAAATTTCAGTTAAAATCACACAAATACCTATAAATACAAATAAAATGAGGCAGGCATATAAAAGTCCTTAGTAATAAACATGTACTGGATCCCTACTTGGTCCGTGTTTCGGTCACAACGGCCTTCTTCAGGGGTGTAAAAAATTAGCCCAGTAGATGGCGTCAAAGGACACAAAATCAACCAAAAACGAGGTAAGCTTGCAGTAAGTGTTACAAGTAATAATAATAATTTATTTCTTGTGTAGAGTTAAGGAAGGAAGAATCATTTCAAAATTTTAAGAGACATTTAAAAGCACATTTTTTTCAAATGGCTCTCCCAAATTGAAGAATGTAATGGGGACCGCAATCTGCCTTAATTTGTACCGATTCGTGTTGATTTGTATTGATTTCTTTCATATAACAGTTTTAGAAATATTCATTTCTTTGATGCTCTCAAGCTCTGCCTATGAAGTGTGCTGTGAGTTGTATTAAATATGAGTTTCCCTAAAATATGACTGTTTGCTATCAGGCCGCTTCAGAGACTTTTCTATCTCTTCAATTTGTTTTATTTTTAATTTTCTATTTCTTTGATTTTTGATCTTGGAAATGTATTATATGTTGTTATTACATATTTTTAGTTTATCAGGTACTTTAGCTAGATTGTGAGCCTTCGGGATAGATAGGGTAGTTTTTCTCAAGTACCTAATTTCATTTTAGTTTGATACTTTGTAAACTGCTTAGGCCAGTAAAATGTAGGAGCGGTAGATCAAAGTGAATACAAAATAACGCTGCACTATAGTAGAATCGCTGTCTATTAAGATTTTTTAGTGGTTGTTGCATTGACATTGGAAGTATGAGTAGAATACTATGTTCTGACATTTGAATCTTTTTTTCCTCTGTGTCCAGGTTATTCTTGCTGCTGTATGCTACATTGGGTGAAAAAGTACTCATAAGAAATACTTATTTGTCAACTGTTCTTACCTATTTCGCTAATGGGTTGTTTCACTCCAATTTCATTGTTCACCATCATCACTGACACCAGACTTGTATCTGGCCTGAGGGAATTTTTCAAAGTCTTTCAGCGCATCAATGAGGCAAAATTTGTAAAGGAAAATAAAAAGGCAGAATCAAGTTTACTCTCGCACGTTCTTACAGTTGCTGTAACGGCAAAAATACTTATGTCACAGATCCGGTCCCCACAGAATTCTGGAATTCTAGAACTGACCACATAAGAACAAAGGAGTAACCAGAAAAAGGTGGTTATACAAGTGCCATTCCCTCTCCCTAGCCCCACGTGCAAGGAATTGTTAACAGTCACCATGGAATTTCTAGTACTCCACGCACAGAGCTGAATAAAGGAGAGAGAAAATACACATTACAACAGCCAAAGGTGGAAAGGAGAGGTACTGAAAAGGAGAGGAAGATACTCAGTAGGAGATCTTTGTAACCCTTAGAAACAACATCCAAATTGGCTCCTTGTGCCTGTGCAGTTTAAAGCACTGCAGACTTCAGCTGCTAGGGAATAGGGAGAGAGAGAGGCAGTGATCTGGAGGTCCAACAGACTACCAAACTTTTCTCTAAATACACCAGCCCTTTTCCTTCATGATGTGATGAAGGGGGGGAAGGGGGAGCTGGGGCAGGGAATCCTGAGACTTCTGAATTATACCCCTGCAACAGACACACTTCTTCAAAACCTTGCTCAATCCTTTCAGAAAGGTTCCCCCATGCTGAACAAAACCCAACCACCAACTGGGTTCACAAGCTGCACAGTGCGACCGCTACCATCTGACAGAGACAAATACTGAGCGCTCTAAGGCTGCATGGTGCCCTTAAGGGCCAATCACACAGAACTATTTGCATCTCTGTCTCCATCTACTTATCAATAGACAAAACCTACCAGATCTGAACTGCTCTGGACGCTAAGGAATGAAGATCAGAACAACAAAACCTCCCAAAACACAGTACACCTAACCCACCAGTATTTTGCACAGAGGCCTGGCAATTTTTATATTTTAGAAAAGGGCCCCGTGGAAGGGCATTTTTGAAATGACATCTAAATGTAAAAAAAAATCTATCACAAAACAAACATTCCATCTCACAGCCATTTTCAAACAGAAAAAAGTCAGGGTTTCCTGTTTGAAAATATGAAAGAACATCCAAAATGAACAGCTACTGTCCAAAATAAAATGTCCAAATTATGAACATCAAAAACCCAGGGACAAGGGCATCTGTCTAGCAACATTTGTACGAAAATGGCTACACAGACATCCCTACAGAACAAAGGGACAGCCTAGCAGTAGGTGCAGGGAACTTTAATCAGGGCACCAGGTTCATAGTCCATTGCATGTCTGTAATTTTAAAAGGTGAACCATGAACAGGTACAGGAGAATACTTACTGTACCTGAATGCGCGCCAACTCAGGAGGAATAATTGTGAATTCTCTTAATGCTATATCGGAAATACATATTTAAATATTTTACTTTCTAAATCTAGTAACTTCATCCTACCGACACTGAAACATTCTTATAGACGTTGAAAAATATAAATAAGTAAACCTACTTTCAGATCTATAAGCCCGTGTCTATCAACAGGGAGATATGTTACATGAAAACCTTCAGCCTCCAGAGAACGACAGGAATCCAACACACATTTGTGCTCAGTCTGTGTGGTAATGATGTGGTTCTTCTTAGATTTGTAGAACCTTGCAACACCCTAAAGCAAACAGAAAAACAGGAAATATAACAATATTGTTCCACACTCATTGGCCCCACAGTTCTGCAGAGTAATCTAACAGAATACAGTACCTTATACAGCATTATACAGGTATGCAATATTTTTATCAATATCAGTATACAGTACCTTACAGACCTCACCTTTTACAAACTGCAAAAAAGGTTTTTAGCACCAGCCATCACTATACATCACGCTTCCTGTTTTCCTTTGATTTTATTGTAATTACATTTTTCTTTCTTTTTTGATAGAATTTATAATCTGCTATGCAGTACTTTGGTACAAATTTAATTTAATTAATGTTTAATCTTTTTTTAAAAAAATTTAATTATTATTTTATTTTTGTTCTTATCCTCGCTGAATACTTGTTGAGATGTCCATATCTTGTCTCTATCTCTTTCTTTCCTATCTTCAATGGAGTTCCTTTCATTATTTAATTGTTACATTGTAAACCGCTTAGGTCAGTAAAATGCTAGAGTGGTATGGCAAAATCTTAATAAACATAAAATGACAGTATTATCAAGCTTCTATAACTAATACATAATACTTCTAAGACAGCATTTCTACTTTTATTTGGCTCATCTTCAAGAAATCATTATTTGCAGGGGATGTTTCTTTTTACTGAACCTCAGACTGTGGTAGGTGTCCCTATTCTTCAGTTTATTCCTAAGATTCCACCATTAGTCGCTTCTCCCATACCCCCCCCCCCCCCCGCTACTGTGCCCTTTGGGACTGTATAAATTCTCTTTCACAAGCTTTCTAAGGCTCTTTGGTGCAGTCTTTCTACCCCTCATCTTCTCTGTGTCTCATTCGCTAACGTATGGGAACACATGCACATGGAAAGGGAAAAGACATACTGGGGTGCAAAGGAAGATGCTGACAGCCAGATGCACTAAATAAAAAGTACAATCAATGAAGCAAATATATGACTATGAAACATTACTTTAATGGCCATGTTGTTTGATTCTGTAGCACCGCTGGTGAAAATAATCTCTCTGGGATCTGCTCCTATCAGTGACGCAACTTGCTGTTTGAAAAGAGAGAGAGAGAGAGAGAGAGATAAGGCTATACAAAAAGTTAATATGAGAATAGTCATGCTGGGTCAGATCAATGGTCCATTCAATCAAGTTGAAAATATCTGTACTTGCTTCTCTTGCTTTCTCCATGGCTTTTTCGCTCTCCCATCCATAGGCATGTGTCCTGGAATGAGGGTTACCATAATAGTTCACCAGATAAGGAAGCATTGCATCAAGTACTCTAGGATCCTAGCATAAAAAAAAAATTCAGAAAATCAGCAAAGAAGAGCACCTGTGTTTCTCTCCCTGCTCCCTATGGAGTACATCTTTTCAGCTGCTGTCACAGGTAGGTCTTGATTAGGCACAAACTTAACAGGCTAGTCTACCACAGTCATCTAAAATAGCTTTACAGATATTATCCCAATAAACTACTGGATCTATTTTAGTTTGTTTTAAGATGTCAGTTACCTCAATTCATTGGGATACTTAGTTTCTTTTCTGTTACCTTCTTCCCCTTTTATTTTTTTTTTACTGCTGTGGGCACACAATTTACGATACATTGCTGTAGAGGAAGGAAGCATAATACTTGCTCCCATTCAAAACACCCTACAATGCAGTTGAATGTTACATCTAACCATAGACCAGTGGCCTCCAGACCTTTGTTTAAAGTTATGGAGGGTGTTGGGCCAGTACAATTCAAGCAAAATATTCTGCATAAGTCTTAATCAGGTTTTCGAAATCTCAAACGATTTTACAAACCATCGGTGTGGTTGCCTGGACATCCATATACAGGGGTCTGAGGTCCACGTCTTTCCAATTTCCATCGGTATTTCCTGTTAAAAATGAAGCAACAGACATTTTACACGCTACAGAATCAAAACCAACTTAGCGAATCTAAACCCCATCCCAACTCTGCCATCTTTTTCACCCTTCATCGGTGTATTTGCATCGGACCCCCGAAGGTCATCCTGGATTGAGCCTTTCAGATGCAGAGCGGGGCAGCCAGTCTGAGAAAGGCGAGCCCTACCGTTGCTCCGCGCCGCCAGCTGAAAGCCCTTCCCGAGGAGCTCGCAGACGGGAGCGGGGCCGCTTTGGGCGCTCAACAGCTTGCTCAGGACCCCCCGACACAGCATCTTCTCTGGATCCAAACGGGGAAGTCTTCTCCCCCACCGTCCACCAAGCTCCTTCACTTCCGGGACAGTGACGCAAAGACTAAGCGACACAGGCGTGAGAGAGAGGACAGAACTTCGGCGTCTGCGTCCAGTGACGTAATGAGCGGGCGACAGAGGCGAGCGGGGCAACCTCAGCGCCCGGACGTGCAGTGACGCAATGAGCGGGCGACAGAGGCGAGCGGTGCAACCTCAGCGCCGGGGCGTGCGACGTTCAGTGACGCAATGAGCGGGCGAGAGGGGCAACCTCAGCGCCCGGACGAGCAGTGACGCAATGATCGGGCGACAGAGGCGAGCGGGGCAACCTCAGCGCCCCGGACGTGCGACGTGCAGTGACGCAATGAGCGGGCGACAGAGACGAGCGGTGCAACCTCAGCGCCGGGGCGTGCGACATTCAGTGACGCAATGAGCGGGCGAGCAGGGCAACCTCAGCGGCCGGACGTGCGACGTATAGTGACGTAATGAGCGGGCGACAGAGACGAGCGGGGCAACCTCAGCACCCGGACGTGCAGTGACGCATTGAGCGGTCGACAGAGGCGAGCGGGGCAACCTCAGCGCCCGGAAGTGCGACGTGCAGTGACGCAATGAGCGGGCGACAGAGGCGTGAGCTGCGCTGAGAGGAGCGGTGGAAAGGTGAGACATGGCGGCTTGCGTCGCGCAGAGGTTTGTGACGGGGCGATGGTGCTCGTGTCTGGCGCTTGGCTCGGCTCTGCTCGCGACGGGGAAGCCCTTTTGTGGCGGTCAAAGGGCTGCAGGTCCCCGGGGGCAGCCTGAAGGCTTTCGGGGGGCCAAATGCAAGCTTTTTTGAAACCTGAAGCTATCTGGCAACACTAGGCTAGGACAGACTCAGCCGTTCCAGGAGGCAGATCCCATAATGCATCAGGGTAAGGTTGGCCCCAAAGTCTCCCTCTGCTCTTTCAACCCTGAAAATTCAAATACGCAGCACTTTCTAGGTTTCGCTGTCTGATGTGAGACACAAGTTCATCTTCTCTGACTCTCTTCCAGTAGAGCAATTGATTTGGTCAGCCTTCCATTTTATTTTATTTTTAGGTAAAGGCAGGGGATGAATTCAGAGGGTACCTGCTTGTATATTGAGTGACACTCCCCTTTTTTTTATTAAGATGTTATTTTTCAAATATCTCCGGCTCATAGATCAGTGAGCCAGGATTGGGATTGCCATAGTTTTATGGCCCTGCGCCGTTCTGCCCCAACACAACCTCATCTCTTTCCCGGAACTGGAAGGCCTCCGAGCATGTACAGGTGTGACGCAGTGATGTCACGCGCATGCATGTGACATCATTGCGTCTTCCACACATGCTCAAGAGGCCCTTCAGATGCGGCCTCGAGCTCTGGCAGAGCTGAGACCATCCAAAAGTGCCGGGTTTTCTAAATCCATCTGGACAGTCCTTTAAAAATAGGACATGTCTGGGTAAATCCAGGATGTTGATTGGTGTTTTGTTGTTTTTTTTTTATTATTATTTATTTTAGAAATTTTTGCATTATTTAACAAGCATATCATCTTGTACAGAAAGTGCAATTAAGAAAACATAATATTAAACACAACATTAAAAATACTTTCTATCCAAAAAAGAAGAAATAACTCTCAACTTAATCGCACACTAGTCCTCAAAATTAGGATCCAAGACTTAAGAAACGGAGTGATTTAAGGATACAAAATAACAACTAAAGGAAATCACATTATCTGATACTGAAAAGGAGCTAATTATTCCTTGGACGCTGATTTTCCTTCATTCCCAAGGCGCTTCGTGGAGAGGAAGGCTGTCAAATGAGCTGGTTCAAAGAACACATATTTCAAAGTATGATACCTTACTACACATTTACAAGGATATCTAAGGAAAAATAAACCCCCAATCTGGGTCACACCAGGTTTCAACATTAGAAATTCCCTTCTTCTCTTTTGAGTCTCCTTAGAGACATCCGGAAAAATTTGAATATGAAAACCCAGGAAGTCTGTGGTTCTATTTTTAAAGAAAAGTTTAAGGATCCAGTCTTTATCTGGAGCCAGAACTACAGTCAGTAGGAGAGTGGCTGGAATAGCCACTTCTCTGTCCGACTGCTCTAATAAAGCAGATACATCCATAGAACTTTCCTGGGATTTTCCAATTACGTCTTTCTTCTGAGCATCCTGAGTCTTTATAGGTAAATAATATACTCTTATCAATGGAGGTAATGAATTCTCAGGAATTTTTAATATTTCCAGAAAGTAACGCTTTATCATGTCTCTTGGGGAAATTGAAGAGACCTTTGGAAAATTAATTAAACGCAAATTATTAATCCGGGAATTGTTTTCAAGTGCTTCCAATTTTCTCCTCATTATCAAGTTATCTTTTACCAATAAGTCATGATTACTTTTTATCATTTTTATGTCCTTCTTATCTTCTTGGGTATCAGATTTCAATATTTCTATGTCTTCTTTCAAATTCTTAATAACTTCTTTCTGGTCTTTAAGTTCTTTATCTAAGTTTTTAATTTGAGGAGTCAGAGAATTACCCAAAGCCACAACTAACTCCCAGAGCGAGTCTAAAGTGACTTCTGGGGGTTTAACTGGAACAAAAGGAATTGTTAGTGTAGGCAAAGATAGTTCAGATGTCTGGTCTACCTCTTCAGTGCCCTGTTCCTCCATAGCACGAGTTGTCCCAGTCGCTGGTTTCTCCAAAGGGAGCGAGTCCCTCTGAGTTGTCTCCTGCTGCAAGCCCTCCGACGTGCTGGCCTCTCGAGGGGAGAACACACTCTCGTCTGACGTGCTCTCCTCTCGCGGTGAGCTAGCTCCCAGCGGCAACGGCTGGAGGGGAGGCGTCCTAACGTCGGGGCTCAGAGTCACGTCTAGCCCATGGGATGTCGTCGAAGCACTCCTCTCTGCCGATGCTTCCATCGGGCGATTCCCCGAACCGACTTGCTCGTTTTGAAGGCGTCTGAAGATGTCTTCAATTGTAGGAACCGTGGGTCCTGAGCGCTGGGAGGCACCACCAACACTCTTGCCCCTTCTTTTCGGCATTTCCAAAGAGGTAAGGAAAACACTCTCAGGCGTCCTTCCAGCATCAGACAGCGGCAGCCATCTTGGATCCTTTGATTGGTGTTTTAAGAATTGTAAATTTCTCTGGTTTGGGACTATTTGTGCTGTATGTTTAACTTGTTCATGAGTTTTCTAGATAAAGTTGGCATCAGTTTCACAAATGGCTAATAGAGGCCTTTATATTTTAATTTTGACATGTAGACCACTTGGTCTTAGCCAACCTGCTGAATAAGGCACTGCATCAAACGAATAAAATATCTTACTAACAAATCAGTCTATATACCTGAAATCAGTGAAGTCCAACTTTTCCATTTATCAGGTGTATCTGATTCAGCAGTGTAAAAATTTAAAGAAGATTTAAAACTATGTGATCAGGTAATGATTTTAGACTTATAGACCACTTAGACAAGAATGTGTTAGCTGCCCAAATTGCAGTTCAGGATATGCAAGGCTTCTAATTTAAGTTTTGACAGATTAACACTGTTAAAATATCCTAATATAAAACAATGCTAAACGGCTACCACACAACACATTAAAAGTGTTTTGCAGTATTTTACCCAGTGGTATAGCGAGGGTAGGGGGTGCCCTCCCCTCTCCGTCCCCCCCCACCCCCGCCTCTTTAAATCTTCACCAGCGCGTGCTCTGACATCACTTCCTTGCCCCAGAAGTGATTTCAGAGGGGAGCCAGGCCAGTGCGAGCAGCTGGGCAGAGAAGTTGTGCTGGTGAAAATTTAAAGAGGGGGAAGGGAGGGTGTGAGTGTGGTGTGGAGGGTGAGAGGTTGCCAGCATCTGGGGCAGACTGCCCCCCCCTTTTACTACATCACTGATTTTGCCTATTTGAGTGTGTTGAAAAATGAGTAAAAAAATGTTTATTTACCCAATGTTTATTTAATCCGTTTCATTCAGTTTGACACTTGATATATGACTTTTAGTGTAACAGCACCTGCCCTTTGACATTTTCTACCAGGTTACTTAAGATTAGAGCATACTTTTATGAAATTCAAAAACTTTCAGTGTAGAGTGAGGCTTGAGGCAATTTGCAGAGAATGCTTTTGATCTTTTTTGTTTCTCATACTATTTGGATGATGCAAATTCAGTCACTCATCTTTATATTTTTGTCTTCCCACTATGTATCTGGTTTTTGGATATTACATAAATCGCTCTGATGGACTCGATGGGCACTATATCAAATTCAGATAAATATAGAATATTTTGCATTACTTTTTTCAGATGCCTGTGGCTGTTGGACCCTATGGACAATCTCAGCCCAGCTGTTTTGACAGGGTGAAAATGGGATTCATGATGGGCTTTGCAGTAGGAATGGCAGCAGGAGCACTTTTTGGCACATTTTCTTGCCTAAGGTATGTTTGAAGCAAGTGGAGAAAGCTTACAGAGCACCAGTACTGGACAGACTTGCATGGTCTATGTCCATATATGACCATTTGGTTGAAGATGGGCTGGAGTGAGCTTTGATGGAGACTTCAGTAGAGCGTTGGGTTCTGGCCCATCATTAGCTAAGAAGAAGGAAAATTTAAATTAAATCAGTAATATAAAGAGTGGGTAAGGTTGGGCAGACTGGAGGGACCATTTATGTCTTTATCTGCCATCATCTACTATGTTGCCATGTATGTGACAGTGTTGCATTTTTCCCTCTCTCAGGATCGGCATGAGAGGGCGAGAGCTGATGGGTGGCGTTGGGAAAACCATGATGCAGAGTGGAGGCACGTTTGGAACCTTCATGGCGATCGGAATGGGAATCAGATGCTAAGATAGCAACTCTTCTAAGAAGAAAATCAGATGTTCTTGTTATATCTTGCCTATCACAAATAATAAAAAAACATTTTGAAAATGTGCTTTTTCCCGTCCAGATGTTAAATTTTGTAGGGTGATACAGTATCTCTACTCGACAACAGTAGAAACTTCTAGTGATCTTTTTTTTTTTTTTTAATTGTTTCTAACTAGAAAAGAAAGAAACCTGACATTTGGGGATTAATTCCTGTTGAATGTTGGTAAATTTCAGCCAATGTATGATTCTCAATAGCTATCTGGCACCAGCCAGCCTTGAGCTTGGAAGACAGCTGTTTTTTCCTGAGATTCTACTACTACTGAATGTACACAATGTTGTACACATTATATGCAGGCACTTTCTCTGTCCCTACTGGGCTCACAGTCTAAGTTGTGCCTGGGGCTTGCCCAAGGTCACAAGGAGCAGTAGTGGGAATCGAACCCACTTTGCCAGGATCAAAGCCAGCTGTGGGTGCCTACGTGTCGGTACAGATTAGTGTGAGTTATGCACATCAGCGGCTCATTTACACAACTGCAGTAACATCAGTTCTATATGGCTGGTATAACTGCGGGTCTGTAAGATATAGAATAGTGAGTTTATATATTTCTCTGTTTGATTGCCACAGCCGCAGCTCTATGGCTGGTGTAACTTTGGATGTTTAACTGTAAGGAATGCCGGACACTATATAGTGGCACTAGATTAACTTTTCACCAAGGGTATACAGTCAATATAGACCAAATCAAAGGGTGAAGCAAACCTTAGTCACCCCTTAGTGCCCTGGAGTACTCATGAATTTTACCCCGATCCTCAGCGACACCACTTGGAGCTCAAAACAATCTCATTGCTCCAAGCTTTACTTGTCAAATCGTCACTGGATCGTTTATATTGTGTTATTTATATTTTTTGAATTTTTCTTAACTTTTGTATATTCTATATGTGTAAAACTTCAATAGTCACATTTTGAAATAGTTTTAAGCATATCACTTAGCTTAGGTAAGGAATTTTTAGTTGTTTTGGTTCCATTAAGATTGGTGACTTTAACAGCTATTCTTTTGAACATTATTAATTTTAACTTTTGTTCTTTAATAGGGGTTATTCTTGATAAAGCTTGTATAGCGAAACATGTCGGTGTTAATCCCCTGCCAAAGACCACATGACTAAGCTAAGTGATATGCTTAAAACTATTTCAAAATGTGAATATTGAAGTTTTACACATATAGAATATACAAAAGTTAAGAAAAATTCGAAAAATATAAATAATACAATATAAACGATCCAGTGACGATTTGACACGTAAAGCTTGGAGCAATGAGATTGTTTTGAGCTCCAAGTGGTGTCGCTGAGGATCGGGGTAAAATTCATGAGTACTCCAGGGCACTAAGGGGTGACTAAGGTTTGCTTCACCCTTTGATTTTTACACTATTTTTAAGTCATTATTTTATAATGGAATCTGGGCACTCAATGCCTTTGTCGATTGTGCCTTCAGGTGGATCAATTTTTTTTTTTTTTTTTACTACATCAAGATTTTCAAAGATTAGGATACACGATGAAGTTACAGAGTAATACTTTTGAAAACCTATAGGAGGAATATTTTTTTCACTCAAAGAATAGTTAAGCTCTGGAACACAGTTCTAGGGGATGTGGTAAGAGCAGTTAATGTAGCTGTTTTTAAAAAAGGTTTGGACAAGTTCCTGGAGGAAAAGTCCATAGTCTGCTATTGTGACAGACATGGGACGGTAGCAAGGAATGCTGCTACTATTGGGGTTTTTGCCAGGTACTTGTGACTTGGATGGACCATTGGTTTGATCCAGTAAGGCTATTCTTATGTTCTTTGGGGCGCTTAAATGGAGGTTTTCAATTATGGAATTGCCTCTTTGCAGCAACATTTGGCTACTAAAGAGTAAATATTCAGCTCGTGGTAGTGAGTGATTTTTTTTTTATATCCCAATATTCAGTGCAGGGCCATATTTGCCTGGTACTTATCCAACTGGGTAAGCGAAACGGCCAAAGATAGGACTGTGTTTTATGCGGTCCAGTTTGTCCTTATCTGGTTAAGTGCTGAATATTAGCACTTGGCTGTATATGTTCCAACTTCGTCCCTCGACTACCCACATTTTAAGCAGTTGGAGAGAATATTCCCCAGCCCCAAGGGTATTAAATGCTACACAATACACAGAACAACCTTAACATACCAAGCAGCAAAATGGTGGTACTCTCATAAACCAAGTAAGAACCTCCCCCCCTTACATACTCTACCATAAAAACCCATCTATTCACGAAGGCCTGGATTCTCTAACCGGCATCGTTGATGGCGCCAGGTACAGAATCGCACCTCTGGCAAAGGTAGGTGCCAGAAATACAGACCAGAGTTTTCCAGGCCTACCTTTCCTGTAAATCATGCCTCCGTATACTTCCGGCGTTAGGTGGCCTAAAGCGTCTACAGAGGCACAATTCTGGCGCTGATTGTTTAGGCGCCAGTAGGCACCTTAAACATAGTTAAAAAGGTTTAAACCATTTTTTTTACTGAGCTTGGGCGGCTACCGATGCTTAAAAAATCGTCGCCATTTAGAGAATCTGGGCTAAAATTATTAACAGAAGGAAAAGACCAATTTAAGACAGGAAGCAAGACTCATCTCCGTTCCCACATCTTGTGCTACAACGACCCCCATGTAAAGATGGTAATCCCTAAGAAAGCACTGAATGTAACAATCCTGTAATCTCCTGGGTGTGAGCAGTTTTTTTTCATGTAAATCGCATAGAACGCCTTATGGGGAAAAGTAGCAATCCATAAATACTGGCACTCTCTAAAGTTGAAAGGGGATAGATTCCGTACAAACGTAAGGAAGTTCTTCACCCAGAGAGTGGTAGAAAACTGGAACGCTCTTCCGGAGGCTGTTATAGGGGAAAACACCCTCCAGGGATTCAAGACAAAGTTGGACAAGTTCCTGTTCAACTGGAACGTACGCAGGTGAGGCTGGACTCATTTAGAGCACTGGTCTTTGACCTGGGGGCCGCTATGTGAGCGGAGTGCTGGGCACAGTGGACCACAGGTCTGACCCATCAGTGGCAAATCTTATGTTCTTAATATAATTATCCAGGCCTGTCTGGTTAAAGTGCTTTGAATATCATCCCAAAATGGATAGCTGAAAGGTATAAATACCAATTCATAAGTTGGAATAACTCAAAGAATAAGTGAGATTTTTTTTAACTTAAATATGAATTTTCTGGGTCTAATGTTTTAGTCTTGCTTTCATTAGATAATCAGAACTCAATATTTCTATGTGCAGAGACTCAAAGCAAGGCGAGCCTAACCTGTCACTGACCAGATATGAAAGTAAACCACAAAGTGTCTGCCTGTTTGGCTTTTGCGACTTGGTTGCCACTTTGTTTTCTAGGACTATTGATTTAATGAGAACAAAAAAGTGGGGAAGGGATCGGGCTCATCAACCTTTGGGCAATTATAATTTATTGAAAATAATCATAAAAATATATCACATATATAAAATACTAGCTGATTATCCGGCATTGCCCAGATATTTATTTATCCCAATCTTCTATTCAACAGGAAAAGGAATCGTGTCACCCCCTTCCCACCCCACAGTATTTTTCCCCAGATAGTAAGTCATGTATACCAAGTTGTTTCATTGTTTTAGCCTATGGTTGCACTTGGCCGATTGCCTTACGTTTCCTTGGAGGCATTGGTACAGGTCACCCCCTTCCCACCCCACAGTATTTTTTCCCAGATAGCAAGTGATATGTATACCAAGTTTGGTTGAAATCTCTCCATGCGTTTCAGAGTTATGCTGGAATATACCAACACTCAATTCCCCAGCACTATCTTCAAACTTTACTCAATAAGCATTCCCACTACAGAATCTAAACAAGTCTGATCCCTTTTAGAAGCGAACTGTCAGGATGCTTAGTGCAATTTTCAGATCCTTAAATGTGTTCAAACAATTTCATAACGCTGTGAATGAATGGCTCAGGCTTGCGATACTGCACTAAAAAATTAAATCCAAGCGCTGCACGGAAAAGATTATCTGAGCCATTCATTCACCTAAACCTTATCAGCACCATCTACTGGATCACCAGTCTATACTTCAGTCTACCCCTGAGGAAGGCTTTCTAGTGGAAGCCGAAACACGGACCGTGTTGGGTCCAACGATATGAATGAAAGGACTCTATTTAAGGCTTGGTGTCTTACATGTTTTATGTGTGTGATATATTTTTTATGATTATTTTCAATAAATTATAATTGCCCAATAGTTGTTGTACACTGTCTCTTCCCCGCTTGGTTTTTGTTCTGCTGTGCCTCATGTGGGATTGAGTTTTCCTGGGTTTTTTTGTGGAGACTATTGATTTAATAAGCTTATTTTCATGGAGACTTTCATAGACGTCTGTCGGTCATAGTGAAACCACAGGCAGGTTCAGTGATAGCAGACAGTATGACCTAACGGACACCCAAGACATTAAAGCAGAATGAGCTTCATATTTATATCATGAAAAGACAGGAGGCAGGGATTTGGCTGTTGCTTTTTATTCACACAATGCAGCTACGGTGACAGCTGTTGCAGCTGTCACCGATAGTGGTACATAAACTTGAAACCAGGGCTGATCAGGAGCAGAGGGAAGGAAGCACTGTTTCTTCACTCTTCATGCTGTTGGAGACAAAAAGAGAGAAGATAAGAGTTGTGTACATGTATTTCTCTTTCAAAACAGAATTATAGCCCGTCAGTCTAGGGAGAAAATGCTAGTCTTGGTGGGTTACAAAGTCACATGAAAATATCCAATTAAAAACAAATTTTTAGGTTTATGAAGTCTTTATATACCATCTGCTAAACAATGGTCAAAGCAGTTTGCAATTAAAAGTTTAAAAAGAGGAGAGAGAAAATGAACATAAAAAATAAACTTCAAACATGAGGGGTTTTGTCTGTAGTACAGGTACAGAATCCTTTATCTGAAAACTGAAATTTGACACAAACCAGGAATACAAGTAGTCCATTTCCCCAAAGCAGTTGAGTACTTTTCTCCAGGTCAGAGAGCTGTAGATTCCACTCAGGGTGGCAGTGAGAAGCAGAAAAGGTGGGAGGGCTGACTTATCATTACGAAAACTGAAAAAAATATATGCCTGTTCCAAGGATTTTGAATAAAGGATCTTGAACCTGTACTACGATCTGGCATTTGCTCTGTTTGAACGTGATTTGGAACTGATCTGATTCCAGCTCTCTAACCTGGAGATCACTTTGCATTACTGAGGTTTCAAAAACTACCTTGGTGTGATCTGGAGCTTGCTCCGCGCTATTTATGTCTAGGTATTGCAGATTTAGTCTCACCTTAATTACAGCTTCTCTGGTGCGAGAACGGAGCTTGTTCACTTGTGTTTCGGCTATGTCCGCACGCTCCTCAGCATCATCCAGTTCATGCTGTACTTTACGGTACTTCATCAGGTTGGAGCTGGCTTGTGTTTCCTGCGGAGAGCAATGAGGAGGAGGATATCAAATTTCTCAGGAAAAAAAAAACAAAAACCACGCAAAGCTCAAGTCCAACCTCCCTTACTACTGAGCACCTACAGGCTTGACCAACTTTCATATTCTCTTGTGGAGATATTATAGCAGGGCAACAGGTTATTGTGGAATTGCTAAGTATAACTTGAGTTTTATTGATGCACAGCTGGAGCCTGATGAGGTACAAATAAGGTAGCAAAGTCCACTGTAAGTGGAGTTTGGGAGTTCAACCTTCTTGAACAATATGATGTTCCATAGAGGTTTCTGAAGATCCCGGCATCTTCATGAATTACTCATATACTGGTCCAGTCCATGCAGCCTCAAAGTGGTATGTATAAATGTGACCTACACTGACATAATCCATACACTCTTATCTGAATGGTGCTTTGCACTTACCGCCTCCTCAGACTGACGTTTGTAACTCTTCACCTTTGTCTGGAGTTTGTCGATCAGGTCCTGCATACGAGCCAGGTTTTTCCTGTCTTCCTCATTCTAGGGAATGAAATCTACAGTTACTAATGGCTCTTAACCTTTTTATTTTGTGGCACTTTCAAGTTTGTTCGATCTCTGTGGCCCACCATCCTAAATTTTGCAGTCCTTACCTTACTCTCACCCTTCTCCCCAACTTGTTTCCCACTGGCACTTTTCACCCTTGTGCGTTTCATTCTGTTGCCTTCAATCTGATGTCTGAACATGAAGGGCCAGTGGATCATCCAAGATTACAAAGCTGCATGCGTTCAGATGTCGTTTGAAGCCAGCAGAGTAATGAAATGCAGGTTGAAAGCATTGCTCTAGTTCTGCTAGTGGGAAGCAATCAGGTGGGAGAGTAAGGTTGCCAGTTTTCATGAGTGGTGGACTGTCCCCTTGGAAAACTCAACTGGTATCCTAGTGAAAGAAGATTTATGGTGTGTAGAACGCCAGGCCCTGGGGTGGTCAAGAGTGGATTACTGCAATGCGGTATTTTTCAGACTTCAAGTAGTTCAAAATGATGCAGAATGCAGCAGAGTGCCTGGTTACTACCATGGTCCTATTGTGCCTCTTGCTAACTGTTTGAAATGTAAGGTATTAACTTATATGTTCCAATTCTTCATGAGCTAATATGAGTCTGTCTAAAGAATAAGGTGCAAATGTCTGTTCCTGCTTGAGCACCTCATTCAGCTGATTCCTGGTTCGTAGCAATTTCTTCTTATTCTGAGGTACATGAGCTTGAGCTTTCTCGGTAACTGGTCCAGTAAAGTGGAGCAAACTATTCCAAGAGTTAACAGTGGATGGTGAATTTTTACCTTTTGGAAACAATTTAAGACATTGTTTCATGAAGCCTACGGTCTATGGTGGCTCTACATTGGGAACTAGAGGAGTTGGCTCAGATTTTAAAGGCTGAGGGATGATTAATATGTTTTCATGTTTGTTGTTCCTGATGTGTTTTACTTATGATGTCTTTTTATTAACTTAGCGGTGATTAGAGGGCAACCCTAGTAAATGAGAAGCAAAGATTTCTACGGTCTGTATTCTCTATATGGCAAGACAGATTGGGATGGGCCGGAGTTAGCTTTAATGGCAACTTCAGCAGTGGGGCCCAGAAACTAGCAAGGACAAATCAAGTGTGCTATGTAGTATCACATCGTACTTTATGAATTTATCTTGTTGGGCAGACTGGATGGACTATATGGGCCTTTATCTGCCATCATCTACTCTTTTACTATGGTTTTATTGTTGATGGTAAATTCTGCCATGAGGAGGAGTCTCTTCTAGACCGGCAGGGTATATATTTCCCTAAACATTAATAATATTCTCCATCAGCCAATAAATGTTTCCAGCCTGGTATCTCTAAGTTAATTTTCTGACTTAGAGTATCTTTTTCTCAAGAAGTTTTCCATTTTGACTCTACATTGCTTGGGGATTGGGCATCCATTGGATATCTTCCCTCCTGTCTTCTGTAGTGCTTCCCAGTTGCATGGAGCAGGGAGAGAGGGTCTGGCTGAGCAATCAAAGCATTTGGGGTGCTGATAGAATGATTGCATGGGACTTGGGGGTGGGGGGGAGGATCATTTTGTGGCTGCCAGTGCTGCAGCATAGGAACAGAATGAAGTGAATGATGCGTTGATGTACTTAGGCAACATAGCACTTCGACTCTGATGAAGACATGAATTCATGTCGGGAGAACCACATGCAGAAAAGGTGTTACTAATTTGGAAAATTGAAATATTTGATAAAAGAAGAGGATAATTATAACAATTAATAGAAACAATTACTTTGGATCAATGAGTTGAGCTGTATTTTTCAGTAATATACTCTAGCTGCTATCTGAAGATCCGAAAAAAGTTACAAAATCAATTGTTATATTCTCTATGAGCTTATTTTAATATGATGTATCCTCTTATCGTTTTTTTCCTTTTTGTGTCCAGTCTGTCAATTAATGAGCTTTAATAATCCTTGTAAGTTTTCCCTAATTTTGTAAAAATTTGGATGGAAACTGCTTAGGCTTTAATAAGCGGTATATCAAAATATAATAAACTTGGAAACCTTACAGTTTTGCTTAACAAGATTGGAAGATTGTTATGAATAGAGATTAGCCTTGTGATACTGACGGGTTGGACTTGTGCAGCATAAGAAAGCCGTGCTTTACTCCAGTGCATCCGTATGTCTATAGAAGCAACTTAGACCCTTGGAAAACATGCAGTTGCACCGGGATCTTTGCTGAGAGGGTCTGGGTTCTGAATGGAATTGTTTTCCCTTTTATACCTGATATGTGAGCTCCTTTAGCCGTCTCTCGTACTTCCGAACTCCTTTCAGAGTCTCTGCGTTTTTCTTCTGTTCCACTTCAAGTTCTCCTTCCAGCTCTCGCACCTACAGTTATCAAGAAATGAGGTTGGCTAATGAGGATGCCCAGTAAGGGAGCAATTTTCATCGGCTCTATTTAGCTTTCAGACCCACAGCCCTCCAAACAGATTTTGAAAGGGAAACTCTTTGACAGCCAGACCTTTGTCTTTTGCATTTTGTTCAGGTATAAAGTATGTGGGTTAAACAATCAGGGAGCAGCAGGCCTGGATTTCCAAATAAAATCATATTTGTAGCTCTGATGACCCACCCTGGCCCTACTCCCAGCATTGGGGGAAATGTATGGCAACATGCAAACCTATCCCTGCAAAGAGTGAAAAAGAGCAGATAGGAGGGCAGAAAAAGTTGAGAGACGAGAAGTATAGACTGCAGGATGGCAGAAGGTGAGGTGGGCAGCAGAATAATCTATTTCTTCAATGCAAATTTTTTTTTACCAAATGTCTAAAAAGCTGCTGGAGCTGGTGGCAGAGGACAGAAGAGATATTTAAGGTAGGAGGAGTAGAAAATGGAGAATCTGTCAGGCAGCGGAGACTAATAATGAACAGAACAGGGGAGAGGGAGGATAGCAGAGTTGTACACACCTTGGCTTCCAGTTTCTGAATCTGCTTTTTGCCTCCTTTGAGAGCAATCTGCTCGGCCTCATCCAGACGCATCTGTAGATCCTTGATAGTTTGCTCCATGTTTTTCTTCATCCTCTCCAGGTGCGCGCTGGTGTCCTGCTCTTTCTTCAGCTCTTCCGCCATCATTGCAGCCTGCAAACGCAAGAGGTAGGTAATGCAACACGACTCCAGCAGTGCTCAGTTGAGGGGAGAACTGCTCTGCACAACTTTCTTGGGAAGAGATTATACCAAGCCTGAACTTACAGATGGGAGACTGAGATTTTTACTGGGACTCTTTTCTTCTGATCTTACGCCTCCTTTTACAAAAGCGTAGCATGGTTTTTAGAGTCAGCAGTGGCGGTAAAGGCTCGGACGCTCTTAGGAATTCTATGAGCATTAGAGCTGTTACCGCCGGGGCTGGCATGCTTTTGTAAAGGAGGGGAGGAGTGGGTTAATTTTGGATAGTATATGATCTAATCTGGGATTTATGGGTCACGCTTTACCTACTTATATTCAAGGCGACTTACAAAATGGAATAAGGAGAACTGAAGGAGCTGTAAAAAGGAATCTTAAGGAATATTTTACAGCCTAGGTATACATTACAGCAAAGAGAAGCATAGGCTAAGATCGTTGGGAATTGAAATGATAGAGAAAGAGTGTGGAGGAGTGTGTGGTGCAGTGGCTGAAGCTACAGCCTCAGCACCCTGGGGTTGTGGGTTCAAACCCCGTGCTGCTCCTTGTGACCCTGGGCAAGTCACTCAGTCCTCCATAGCCCCAGGTTAGATAGATTGTGAGCCCACCGGGACAGAGAGGGAAAATGCTTGAGTACCTGATTGTAAAACCGCTTAGATAACCTTGATAGGCGGTATATAAAATCCTAATATACTAGAAGATGTATTGTGTGATTAAGGAAGATTGATACAACTCTAAAGTGTGGCGGGAGGTACATTAAAAGGAACATAAGGAGAGGAGCACATACGACAAGAGAGCTAGTGTAGTTAGAAGAAGCAAGTCATGAGGTAGGTAGAGTCTGTTTCAGTCATTATCCAGTGTTAGCAGAGTACTTGGTTCCCAGGGTAAGAAGAAGAAGAGTGGTGCCATGTGTCTATTACTCTGAGAGTCGGTTGGGTTTGGGTCTGGATTGGCGTAATGGATGTTGGGTTTAAGTGCTGGTAGAATCGAAGAGAAAGGTTTATAGTTGGAGAAACTTGGTGTAGTTAAATTCAATTCTGATGAAGAGGTGATAATAGATGTATAATTGTATTATGTGTTTAAAGATGTTAATGTTTTCTGTAACAATAGGTAAATTTATAATCCACTTAGAAAGATATGATATATACATACATACATATATATATATATATATAAAATATATTTTGGAGACATTTAGCTGCAGATAACGATCTCTGACCCAGTTGGACATTGCATCCAAACAACTTTGGAGGACAGAAAGATCTGGAGATATGAAATCAGAAAAACATTTATGAGGAATTAGAAAGGAAGATCTTGGACGTAGGCGAAGGCCATTTCATAATACGGGAAGATTTCAATATCACATTAACAACCTGGATGGATTCATCAGGTGTGAGTGAATAGAGAAAGATGGCTAGAAGAACATTTAAGAAGTTGGGAGTGGAGAATATTTGGAGAACCTTACATGGGACGATACTTGTTACTTGGCTACCAATAATTCATATCTGTATATTGATTACTTCTCTTTGGACTGTACCTAGAGCCGAAATGTTACTGCAGCAGAGCTGTGGTAGAAAGGGGTAAATAGTTATTTACCCCTACTAAGGCTAGGAAACACTCCATTAAATTAATAGCTAATAAAAAAAAATGCATAGCTAGTCCAATAAACAAGTTATGTTTTATTTCTATGTAATATCTTTAAAAGTGGCCTAAGATGACTACCACACCATTTTAAACAAATGTGAGAAAGTATTTTTCTTTCTACAGTATCTACATTTATCTGTGGAATTTGCCAATGTCAGGATTGGTAGAATAGAATAGAATAGCATAGCTGAGTTTAGAAAAAGATTCGGACAAGTTTCTAGAGAATGGGCCTGGTATCAATTATCCAGGTAGACTGCTTCTTAGTTATGTGAATGAGCAACAGGGAATGGCTTTTCCCATTAGGATCTGCTGGATTCTTCTAAATAGCTTGGCTTGGCCATTGTTTGAGACGGGATGCTGGATTTGAAGGGCCTTTGGTCTGATCCTATATGGCGGTACTTCTTAAGCTCATTCCATTTTCTCTAGGAAAAGTAAGTCTGGGTCAGTATATCCTGAAAAAAAATGGCACCAACTTATCCTTAAACAGTGTGTAATGTTTTTCCAATAATGCCTGGGAGCTTCTACTTCACTCCTACCATACTGACTCCCAGATACATTGAGTCTCCCGGGGAAGGAAAATACTCAAATACACAGTATATTTAACCCTTTATAAGCTTCGTTCCCGCCTTACATCAGTGATGGCTTTCTTGGCTTTTTCCTCAGCGTTGCGGCACTCTTGCACGGCCTCCTCCACCTCTGAACTCAGCTGTGCAATATCTGCATCCAGCTTCTTCTTCTGGTTGATGAGTCCTGTGTTCTGGAAGGCAGTGACAGTACACACTTTACTACTGTTTTTTATGGGCAAACTATGCAGCAGCTCTTTCCTGCTTCAAACAAATTCTCCTCTATTGGTGTACTGTTGTTTGACTTAATAAATAGGGAGTTTCTTATACGCTTGTGTGTGAATTAACTGGTTAACGCCTTTGGCTGGAATGAGATGAGCGAGGTGGTGGGACATAGGAACCTAATGCCCCAAGTCAGTGAATGACCCTGCTCTGAGTTAAAGGAAGTGTGACATACCTGAGAATGTAGTAAGTTTACTCTCTCTGTAGCCTCCAGCAGTTCCTGCTCTGCCAGTTTTCTGCCCCTTTCGGCCTGCTCTAGTGCAGCTCGCAGCTCCTCTACCTCTGCCAACAGTAAGTTGTTGCGTCTCTCAAAGGCAGCAGCTTGCTCTTTCAAATCATCGTTATGGCGCACGGTGTCATCCAACTCAATCTGGAGATCCTGTGAACAAAGTTCAAGTGAACAGTCAGAGACCATGTAAAAACCAGTGAAAATAATTTGTAGGGTTACCATATGGCTCCAGATAAAGGAGGATGGATTGAGACATCCGAGTTTTATTTGCATTGAAAGCAATGGAAGTAAGGAGGACAGACTGAGACATCTGGGTTTTACTTGCATTGTTTCAGTGGATGTCTCAATCCGACCTCCTTTATCTGGAGCCATATGGTAATCCTAACAATTTGACAAAAATAGTTTTTCATTTGATGGCCAGGAATTTGTTGCTTGAAAACATGGTCAAGGCATTGCTGGGTTTAAAAGAGGTTTGGACAAGATTTGAGAGGAAAAGTCATCACGAAGGGTCTCACTTTGTGGTGACCCTTGTTGACTGCTCTCAGAGATAGGGTGTAGGTGGGGTTACCAGACGTCCGGATTTTCAAGGACGGGGGTCCAGACAGCTTTTCAAAACCAGGCATTTTGTCCGGTCTTTGAAAAGCCTCCTCTAAATTGCGTTGGGCAGGAGGAAATCAGTGCATGCGTGGATTTCCTCCTGCCCGACGAGAGCAGGCAGCCGGGGGGGGTGGGGGGGGGGGGGAGGGGAGGGGCAGGATTAGGGGCGGGACTGGGGCATAAAGGGGCGGGGATGGGTTGAACTGGGCAGGCCTCGGAGCGGGTCTAGGGGGGGTACAGATTTTAATATAGTAAAATAATAATAATAATAACTTTATTTTTGTATATTGCATTACCATGGAAGTTCTATGCGGTTAACAGATGAAGAGACTGTACATTTACAGTGAAGTTACATTTTTTTTGGGCATAGCAACATTTACATTTTCAGCGACGCTACATTTACGGTGAAGTTATTTTTCAGCTAGGTTACAAATTGCAGAGAAGTTACATTTGGTGTAGGATTCTGTTGACTCTAGTGCGACCTAGCATGGAGTGAAGGGGAAGGAGAAATTGACCTCACAAAGGTATGACCACAAGAATTCAGGTCTCATACCTTAATCTGGGACTGTAGAAGGCGTACAAGTTTCTGAGACTCTGCTGCTTGCCTGTTGGCATGGCTCAGCTGGATCTCCATTTCATTCAGGTCTCCCTCCATCTTTTTCTTCAGCCTGATGGCTTCATTTCTTGCTTTAGCTTCTGCATCCAGAGTGGCCTGCATGGATTCCATCGCCCTCTGGTGGTTACGCCTGTCATTGACAGAAATATGGTTTTATATGTTGAGGACAGAAGCGTGCTTTTGAACAGTTAACCGTTTTAATTGTACTTCAGAAAAACAGTATATCAGGCACTCAGTTAACATCTTTACTAGATATTGTTACTTCACTATTAAGGAAACCTTTCTATTCATGACAAATAACTTCACGAGTCTGTCCAAAATATTTAGTGTTAATTATAAGTGATGAAGACAATTTTAACTTGGCTGAAATTTGCATCCCCTGCCTGACTCATGAATAAATAGAGATTTTGAATATTGATTGTGGTGAACACAGGCTAAAACTGTTCAGTGTAAGCTCAGCACTGGAACATTCCACCGCAGCACCTTAGATTACAATCCTCTACTACCACTTATCATTTCTATAGCACTACTGGATGTACGCAGCCCTGTGCATTAAGCATTCAAGAGGCAGTCCCTGCTCCGTAGAGCTTACAACTAGAGAATGATACAGGGACAAATTTTTCCCCATTCCCGCGGGAACTAATTTCCCCGTCCCATCCTGGCAAGTTCTTTTCCTGGCCCTGCCCCTGCCCCATTCCTAGAAGCTCCATTCTCATCTGTGCAAACCTCAAACACTTTAAAATCATAAGTATTCGAGGCTTGTGTAGTTAAGGCAGAGCTTACAGTAATGGGACAGGGACAGTGGCAAAATTTGCAGGGGCAGAACAGGGAAATTGAGTTCCTTTGTGTCATTCTCTACTTACAATCTAACCTCGCCCCAGCAATTCAAAGCTGATAGACTTCTTTTTCTCAATAGGCTGTATGAAGTTGGCCTGGATGGCAAGGCTCCCCTTCATATTATCCTATGAAACTTTGTGGCTCGAATCCCTTCTCTCACTCTGTCATGTCAAATCTCTCTATTTCAACCTCTCTAGCTAGATTGTTGTTTCATGGGTGGGATTAATTATCGTTAGGCTCTGCTGGGGACTGGTAACGTGGATTGGCTACCCAGCATTGCATTTCTTAGGTAAAATTCTCCCTTATATATTGTGTTCAGGAAATCAAATTGGATTGATTCTATGTGGTTAGACGATAAGGTTCAAATCCCTTAGAAATGGTTTTATTTCACAAACTGAAATGTTCAGAACATTAGCAGCTTCCTTTAATTCTTAGATATCTTTAAAAAAGGAAGAATATTTAGCTTAGGGATGTGTGGAAATCCACATTCCAGTGTGCATTACATAGGTGGAGTTCTGTGGGGGAGGCTTTTAGATTTAAACCCATCTCTGGTGCACTCCAATTACGGTGGGATTTGAACCTGCTGTTCTAACCATTAAGCTATTCTAATGTTTTCTCAGGTCTCCGATTTCTGCTTGTCCAGGAGAAATTACAGAGGAAATATTTGCTGTACCTGAGATTTTCAATTTCCTCATCTTTCTCAGCCAGTTTCCGCTCAATGTCGGCTTTAACCTGAGACAGCTCGAGCTGGATCCTTAAGGTTTTGCTTTCTTCATGTTCCAGAGCTCCCTTGAAAAGAAAGATCAAACGCAGATTTGATATCTTCTAAGTTTAGAAAAGATTTAGTATGAGTTCAGGGTATAAACCTAGAAATTTTGGGTTTAATATGTGTCTTTTTTAGCTCCTTTCCTTCATTCCAAAAATAAAGAAAGGTTTAGATTCAGAACTGTAGATCCAGTGCTAAGATATTCATCGAGAAACGATAGCTAGGTAATGCCTGTAAGACCTTTTTTCATAGACCTAATCTTTGTCCCCGGTGAGGAATCTTCATTGATGTAAGGTGAACATTTCATGCTCTCAGAAAAGTGATAACCTCCTGAAGGAATGCCTTTTTTTTTTTTTTTTTAAATTAAAATAGGCCTTATTGTCTTTGGCAAATTATGGGATCCTTTTATTAAGGCACGCGAGCTGATTTAACACATGCTAAATGCTAATAAAAGGACCCCTATGATCTTTTATAACTGCTTTTACCCCCAACCCTCCTTTAAAAAAATCGTAGCATGCTTTTTTAGTGTAGGCCATGGCGCCAATAGGAATTCTATGCAAGACAGGCAGCCTTTGCAGTAACAGGTTTTAGGCATATTTCTATGTTATTGCCTTTATCTGCCACAACAAAAAGGAAAATGCAACCCCACCTATAATCAAACAGAAAACAAAAGCAAGTGGAGAAGGGAGTGGACCCATCGGCCTTTAGAACAACTGTGCTTTATTAAACAAACCAGTACATGTGTAAATCTAGGCCAATTTGGACCCAACGGGAAAGAAAGCCGCCTTCAGGGGTATATGATGAGATTCTCTAGGTTTGCCGCTGGGAAATCCACATATAAGCAACCTTTTTATAGCGATCAGGCCATTTATATGTGGATTTCCCAGCAGCAAACCGGACCAGTTTTATCACAAACCTAGAGAATCTCATCATATACCCCTGAAGGCGGCTTTCTTTCCCGTTGGGTCCAATGAAAGACTCTCCAAATTGGCCTAGATTTACACATGTTGGTTTAATAAAGCACAGTTGTTCTAAAGGCCGATGGGTCCATTCCCTTCTCCACTTGCTTTTGTTTTCCGATTGCCTTTATGTGCATCTTTCTCTACAGGATCTCTTTTGTGCTGGCCAGGGATGCAGAGCTTCTGCAAGATCTTATCTAGGAACAAAAAACGCCATCCATGTGCAGAAGTCATCATTTTTACTGGCTGATTATGTAAGTGTGGCTTTGCAACTTTTCCACTGTGCCTAAACGATATATTTGAACACAAATAGCCTAATTTTCTAGGGCTATAAAGTGGAGAGGTTTCTCATGGAATGAACGATCGTTGTGTCTTATGCATCAATTCTGCGTATCACTCACCTCAGCTTCCTCCAGCGCTGCCTGGATGTCGCTCTTTTCACTCTCCAAAGCTTTTTTCACCTTTTCCAGTTCGTGAATTGTTTTTCCACTTACACTGATTTGGTCCGTTAAGTCAGAAATCTCTTCTGCAGAAAGTGAAAACAAACATCTTTATTTCCAAGAACCTCTGTGAGAAACTGCTTGGCCGTGCGTCGCAAAGAAAGAGCCAAGGCTTGCTGGAGAATGAGACCCTCCTGCTGTCTCTCTGCAGTCAATTTTGCCCCTAGAACGGTTGAAGTGTGCTGTGTAGATATCTGTTGTAAATGGAGCTCACTGGATGCTGACATGAATGACTCTGTGATCACTTCTGGGCAGAGAATGACACGGTGACAAAATTCATCACCGTTCCCATCCCTGCAGATAACTGTGGGAAATAATCTCGTGTCATTCTTCAGGGTCCATCTCAACCTCAGTCCTTCTACACCAGTGGTCTCAAACTCAAACCCTTTGCAGGGCCACATTTTGGATTTGTAGGTACTTGGAGGGCCGCAGAAAAAATAGTTAATGTCTTAATAAAGAAATGACAATTTTGCATGAGGTAAAACTCTTTATAGTTTACAAATCTTTCCTTTTGGCTAAGTTTTAATAATAATATTGTAATTTATAGCTAAAGAGACATATGATCAAGAATTTTACTTTTGTGATTATGATAAACATACCGAGGGCCTCAAAATAGTACCTGGCGGGCCGCATGTGGCCCCCGGGCTGCATGTTTGAGACCACTGTTCTACACCAACGTTCTTCAGTGCAAGGCTTGAGGGTCAGTGGCGGGGCCCATTCATACTCTGATTCTTCCCTCTCTCCTTATAGAATGACATGGAGATGGCTTCCCATGGGGAAGGGAGCGGTGATGAATTTTGACATCGTGTCATTCTAGAATTTCCTTTCAAATGAAAGAGACTCAACTCATGCGCATTTACATCACATAGGGATCTATAATATCATTTTTCTCTCTCCCGCCTTTCCTCCAAAGAACCTTCTCAGCCCCAGAAGTGAGAGAGGGGATGAAAACTGCTTGACTACCTGAATAATAAACTGCTTAGACAACCTCCATTGATAGGCGGTATATAAATAAACTTCGATTTTTAAAAACCAGACATAATTCAGCACTTTACCTTGTAGATTTTTGTTCTCTCGCTTCAGGGTTTCAAGGTTATCCAGAGATTCCTCATAGGCATTCTTCAGCTTGAAAAGCTCTGTGCTGAGGCTTCGTGCCTCTTTCTGAGAGGCCTCCAGCTCTGCCTGCGTCTCCTCGTACTTCTGCTTCCACTCTGCGAGGATCCTGTCAAAGTTGCGCTGCTTCTTGTCCAGGGCAGCAGCAGCCGAGTTGGCTCGTTCCAGGTCTATAACCAGGTCTTCGATCTCTGTCTGCAAGCGATGCTTGGTTTTCTCTAGGGAAGAGCATTTCGCATTGGCAGCCTCCACAGCCTCCTCTGCGTCCTGCAATCTGGCTGCCAGTTTCTTCCTGCGGTAAGAAAGTCCTGATCTCAGACTACAGGTTCATTACAAGAGCTATGTTGTAAAACAGATTAATGCCCTCTAAACACTCTCTGTACAATACAAACAACATTCTTCAGGAACCCGTCTTTCGTGGAAGTACTTAACTTCATTTCTTCAATTTCCAACACGTGTCTTTTGTTGACGCGCTCGTCTCATGCATATGTGCGAATTGAAGAAATGAAGTTAAGTACTTCCACGAAAGACGGGTTCCTGAAGAAGCTCCTATAGTGAAACGGAAGCTCCGTTGAACCTACAGTCTTCAGTTTGAGTTAAGTGCAAGAGTTATAAACAATAGTGTAAAAAAGGAAAAAAAATAAAAATTTAAATGAACCAAAAGTAAGCAATCCGGGGTTGTTTGTTTTTTTTAAGACTAAGGGACTGCCCTAGTTCAATCTGAAGTGCAACACCTGGGAGCGCTTCAAGTCCTTTTCCCACCCGCGAGAGAATTTCTCTAGGATACTGCAACGTGTGTAGGCATTTTGTGTTGGGGCTTAGTCTTTTCGGACCATTGTGTGTAGAACAGTTTAAGGAGTCCACATGTCAGAATAAAATTAAAATAAAAAAAAAATCAAATGTGACCAGCACAGGTAAGTACATCTGTGGATGTCTAAAGAAGATGCCGTTATATGTGGGGTGATTAAGGTTTTGTTATTTTAAGTGTCTGAGCCGCAGCGGAACATAGAAGGGTCACTTTCTAACTGCCCGCGGTAGTGCAAAGTCAGTGAGTATTTGTGAAACTTAATCCAATTTTCAAAGTGAAATTATGCGCTAACTTTCGCTTTGAAAGTGCTTTCAGATATACCACCTGCCCCCATTTATCCCAGCTAAATTGTACGAGTCATAATTTACACGCTCCTTTAGCGGTTGTTGGAACTTACTTAGCGTCTTCTAGCTCTTCTGTGCGCTGGATGGCGTCCGTCTCGTATTTGGTTCTCCACTGTGCCACTTCTGCATTGGCCTTAGAGAGTGAGCGCTGCATTTCGCTTTTAGCTTCCTGCTCTTCTTCGTACTGTTCCCGCAGGAGGTCACAGTCGTGGCGTGAGGCCTGGAGGGCATGGGCCAGGGCATTCTTGGACTGAAAGAAGCATCAGAACATGATGCTAAGAAAGAGTTTCTAATCCATCCATTATGTGGAAACCTGGACTTGCTACTGTTGGAAATGGGATATTGGGCTAGAGCAGTGGTCTCAAACTCAAATCCTTTGCAGGGCCACATTTTGGATTTGTAGGTACTTGAAGGGCCTCAGATAAAAAACAGTTAATGTTTTATTAAAGAAATGACACTTTTGCGTGAGGTAAAACTCTTTATAGTTTATAAATTTTTCCTTTTGGCTAAGTCTTAATAATAATATTGTCATGTATAGCTAAAGAGACATATGATCAAGAAACTGTTTTATTTAACTTTTGTGATTATGATAAACAAAATAGTACCTGGTGGGCCGCGAGTTTGAGACCACTGGGCTAGAGGGATCTTGGTCTGACCCAGTAGGGCAATTCTGATGTATTTTATTACAAGACTGACAGTGACCATGGGCTTCCGCCAAGGTTTCCCTCTCATTTGGAATCTTGCAGGTTATTCTAGGTGTGTATCAGAGGCATTTCTTCTCAGAAATTGCCTGTTTGGGAGTCTTCATGATATGTTCCAACTTAAAACCCTACTAAAGGGAGAAGAGAGATTAATTGGAAGAATACCCACCTTGATCTCTTCTTCCAACTGCCTCTTGAGTTCTTCAATGGATTGAGTAAAGGAAGCCTTGCCACGACTGAGCTGGTTAATCAGTGATTCCTTTTCCTCTAGCAGCCTACTGAGCTCACCTAGTTAGAGATGAAAGAAACGGAGAATGTGGAGCGCTGGATTTTCTATTGATGAGCTCGTGATACAAGAAGACACATCTTATCTGTTAATGTGTATAGCTGTAATGGTTGTCTTTCCTGTGAATGAGCTGTGTATGTATAATTGTGACCTGCCTATGTGTTAGGCGGGCAAGAAATTTTAAAATAAATAAAGAGGTATGGGGGCGAAGGAAAGGGGGTACACGTACAGGGGTGGAAGTGGGAAAGGAGTTTGGGGTGGGAGGAGGATGAGTGCCACCCCCCCAAACTAGTGATATATATTGTAATGAATAAGAGAAGGAAACCAAAGTAGACAAATTATTTGTTATGGAAAATCTGGTAACAAATCTTTATAGGGGGTCATTGCTTCTTACCACTCTCAGTCTGCAGTCGGGCCCTATGCAGAGAAACATCTACCAGCTGCCGCTGTAACTCATCCACCTTGGTCTTGGCTTCACTGAGCTGGTCTTCGTAAGTTCTGCACAACTTCTCAGCATTAGCCTATAGCAGGAGAGTAACCAATGAACAGCTAAGATCCAAAAGTCAGAAAATGCTGCCTTTCAGTCTTAGGGATCAGAACAGGGGGAGCCACACACAGATGCTATAACACCCCCAAATTATAAGCACAAAATCTGGCATTGCTTGCTACCTGCCTACCTCCAGATCCAAGATCCCCTCCCTCTCTTCCTGCCTCAGCCCCTACAGATACCGAGTGGCATGCATTTGGCTGTCCTCACGTGCTGAGCAGCCCTTTTCACACACATTCTGGTATCTCTCTCTCTACTCCACCTGTTCTTGATCCACCATCTTTCTTTGCACTCCCATTCGGAAATATCTCAGGCTTCTTTTTCACTAGAGTGGCACAGAGACTGGCCTTAGCTGGCTCCAGAGCTTTCCTTTTCATATGTCTCACTCTGTCAGAGGGCAGAATGTGTTGGAGGACAAGCTTCAAGGCCTGATGCAGCTAGTCTATATGCATCACTGCCATCGATAGCAAAAGATAGATCCTTGAAAGATAGGGAGAGATGCTGGACCATGGGTGGAGACCTAGGGTGGAGGGGAGGAAGGGAAGAGAAATAGAGATGTTGGTTCTGGGGACAGAAGAGATGAAGGAAGAGATGGTGGTCATCGTGAGGGAAGGAAGAAAGAGAGAACATATTGGAGTAGAGGGTAGAGGGGAGAAAGGGAGTGATGCTGGGCAGTGGGCGGGAAGAGAGAGGGTGAGATGTTCAATCTAGAGGCAGAAGGGAATAAGGGAAAGATGCTGGAGAATAGGAGAGAGAAAGGGAGGGAAAGAGAGGAAGAGATGCTGGACCCTAGGGCAAAGAGGCAGGAAGAAAGAGGGAGCGATATTGGAACATGGCGGGAGAGAACAACTATTGCACACTATGTCTTTACCTCTTGCCCGATGATAAAGGTAACAAGCAGAAGTTGCTGTGGGAGGTGCTGGACCATGTGGGGGTAGAGAAAAGAGGAGATATGCTGAACATGTGTAGTAGGGGGTGGGTTTAGAGAGACAGAGGGGATGCTGGACAGAGGAGAGATACTAAGCATGGGGGAAGGAGAGGAGAGAAAAAAGGGAGCTCGTGAAGAATGCGATATCAGTGGGTTGGAGGGGAAGATATTTAGTTTTGATCAGTGAGGGTCTACTGTGTTCTGTGTGCAATATTAAAATCAGTGGTATTTTCTTGGGGTAGAGCTGGGCAGTGGAGCTTCCTCCCCACAATAGACATTTGACTGCCTCTACTTCCAATACGTCATTGTTAGCCAAGGCCAAGCCCCATTCAGGAAGAAAGATCCAGTGACAATTAAGGAAAAGCCTCAAAAGAAAGTCCTCTACTCTCTTAACTGACCAGCTTTCTCTGCCCCACGACAGAGTGAGTTTGTTTACAGCCAGCCCAATATTTAAACTACATTTAAGGATAAACTGGATATTCAGCACTGGTAAATGGATTGAGGCTGGTACTGAATATCCCATGTCAGTACCAGAACCATCCAGAGGGCAACGATGTTGAGTCAAAGCAGCCTGGTATTCTGTTCTAGCTATTTTGGATAAAACCAAAAAGAGACTGTGGAGAACAAAGTTCTAGATCAGGTGTGGGCAACTCCGGTCCTTGAGGGCTGGAATTCAGGTTTTCAGGATTTCCCCAATGAATATGCATGAGATCTATTTGCATGCACTGCTTTCAATGCAAATTCATTAGGGAAATCCTGAAAACCTGACTGGTTCCAGCCCTCGAGGACTGGAGTTGCCCACCTTTGTTCTAGATTAGGGGTAGGGAACTCTGGTCCTCGAGAGCCGTATTCCAGTCAGGTTTTCAGGATTTCCCCAATGCATATGCATTGAAAGCAGTGCATGCAAATAGATCTCATACATATGCATTGGGGAAATCCTGAAAACCCGACTGGAATACGGCTCTCGAGGACCAGAGTTCCCTACCCCTGTTCTAGATGCTACTTTATTGGTGTATTATTCCAAGGCAAAATACATGCACATCTGCATATGTTGCGGTGTAACAGGACCCAACATGGTCCATGTTTCGGCAGATATGCCTTCCTCAGGGGTCCAGTTCGATGTGAATACACAAAAATGTGAACAAACAGATAAAAAAAACCTTAGGCTCCAAAAGCTGTCTGCCTTGCTTCCTTTCTTGAGAAGTATTTTGTCTCCAAACCTAGTGTGGTCTGATTCAGGTTCTGCTACTGTACTCTCCTCCCTTTTGACTCTCTTTAAATTAAATTCAGCAACAGGTGTGGGCTTCTCAGCCAATTAGGGACAAAGTGCCGGGTTTTGAAATCCGGGCGTCTGGTAACCCTACCTGGGAGAAAGCCTCTTTTTAATCCCGTTCTCTCAATGTACCTTGTTCTTGGTGAGCTGCTCAATGTTGGAGGTACAGTCGTCCAGCTCCATCTTCATCTCACTTTTCTCCTTCTCCAGCTTCTGCTTCACCCGCTGTAGGCTGTCGATCTGCTCACCCAGCTCTGCTACACTGTCTGCATGCTTCTTGCGCAGTCCTACCGCAGTGGCATCGTGATGTAGTGTTGCTTCCTCTAGATCTCTGCGCAGCTTCAGGAATTCTGCCTCTCTCTTTTTATTCATCTCAATTTGGAGGGAGGTGGCTCCTCCTGCTTCTTCCAGTCGCTCGCTGAGCTCTTCCAGCTCCCGAGCCACCTCTGAGCGCTGCTTCTCTACCTTGGCTCGGGCAGCCTTTTCAGCCTCCAGCTCTTCCTCCAGCTCTTCAATGCGAGCCTGTAAGAAGGAGAGAACACCAAAGCATGGAGAGGGGAACATGTGGAGGAGGAAGAAGTGGCATAGTTGTTAGAACTAGTTATTAGAGCTACAGCTTCAGCACCCTGAGGTTGTGGGTTCAAATCCCATGCTGCTCCTTGTGACCCTGGGCAAGTCACTCAATCCTCCATTGTCCCAGGTACGTTAGATAGATTGTGAGCCCACCAGGACAGACAGGGAAAATACTTGAAGTACCTGATTGTAAAAAATGCTTAGGTAACCTTGATAGGCAGTATATAAATACATGTGATGTTCTCTAGCTACTGAAAATGATAAAGATCTGTGGTGAAGGTTTGCCTGCTTCTCCTAGATTACTCATTATATTCGTGTGACTTAAGATAATACTTTTCTAGAATTTTGAAAGACTTCCTATATACTATTAGAGGCTTTTGGACCTTCCTATCTCCTGTAAGAGGCTTTCAGGTCTTTCTATGTACAGTATAGCCTTCCTTTCACCTGTAAGGGGCTTTCAGGCCTTTCTATGTACAGTACAGCCTTCCTTTCACCTGTAAGGGGCTTTCAGGCCTTTCTATGTACAGTACAGCCTTCCTTTCACCTGTAAGGGGCTTTCAGGCCTTTCTATGTACAGTACAGCCTTCCTTTCACCTGTAAGGGGCTTTCAGGCCTTTCTATGTACAGTACAGCCTTCCTTTCACCTGTAAGGGGCTTTCAGGCCTTTCTATGTACAGTATAGCCTTCCTTTCACCTGTAAGGGGCTTTCAGGCCTTTCTATGTACAGTACAGCCTTCCTTTCACCTGTAAGGGGCTTTTAGGCCTTTCTATGTATAGTACAGCCTTCCTTTCACCTGTTAGGGGCTTTTAGGCCTTTCTATGTACAGTACAGCTTTCCTATCACCTTTAAGGGGCTTTTAGGCTTACCTGCAGCTCTTTGATCTTCTTTTGCAGTTGTGCACTTAATACCTGCTCATCTTCAATCCTAGAATTTAACTGGCTGATTTCAAAGTCTTTCCTAAAGGGAAGAACAGAAGTCACATTGTGGTTTTAGAGGCAGTTTTGACAGAAAGGATAGGGCTCCAGAAAAAGGAGGACAGATTGTGACATCCGGATTTTACTTCCATTGATCGCAATAGGAGGGCAGACTGAGACATCTCGTTTTTATTTCCTTTAAAAGCAGTGGAAGTAAAACCCGGATGTCTCAATCTGTCTTCCTTTTTATAGACCAAAAAGAAGGAAAAGGCAAGAGAGGTGTCCTTTACAACCAAAGCATAAACTTGATTATAATAAAAAGTCCCAACAAGGATCCAAGTTTCAGCATCTGTGATACTTTCTTCATGGGACATTCAATTGTAGATATTTTGCAAACCAAATGAGCATCAGAGAGAACAAGACAACTGTGTTGGGACTTTTTAACGTAATAAAGTTTATACTTTGGTTGTAATAGACGTCTCTCTGGCCTTTTCCTTGTTTTTGATCCTATTTGCCTCTCACAAGGCAAGTATTCTCTGTTCGTTTGACTCTGGAGCCATATCGTAACCCTATGTATAATCCACCAAAGTAAAATAACATAAAACTTCCAACACCTGTAAACAAGTGTGACATAACAAGACAAACCACACTTTAACATAAAATCATAGTCCCACTCTTGATCTCTATAGGATTCACCCCCAATTCCCCTTGTAGAAATGGGCAAAACTGGGGAGGATAGATGCTCTCTTTGTGTGCGTTTCTATGAAGTTTTTCTAAAAGCAAATGTGTTCAAAGATCTGGCCACATTATATATTTTATTTACATAGTTAATTATTGTATTTCTTGACCACTTCTTCCCACTAAGTGATTTACAGCCGTTTGGTGTCTTGTGTACCTCTTTGTGTAAAGGTCCCTAAAGGTCTTATTGTGGATTCATGGTGTGGCTGCTGTGTTAGTTCAGGAAAGGATCAGGGTTTTGTATCACGTAGGACTGCATGCTTTGTCACTTATTGCTAGGAGTCAGGCAGCCCCATCTTGAAACTCTTCTACTGAATAATCCAAACACCAGTCAGTTCAACCTTCCACCTCTGAGGCCCCCACTGTTTTTCTTGACCTGGAGTGTAATGCTTTTTACTCACTTTTTAAGTCTTTCTTCTAGTTGCTGTTTATCATTTTCTAAGTCCATGACAGATTCTTGTGTTAGTTTGAGGTCTCCTTCTAGTTTGCGTTTTGCACGTTCCAGGTCCATTCTGATTTTCTTCTCCTGTTCCAAGGACCCTTCCAGCTATGGAAAATTGACAGACACAAATTCTGAGGTTTGCTGGCCTTCGAGGGTCATACAGAGAGGATGGCTGTTTACTTTGGTAAAACTACTTTCTGAACATACTTTCTGTATTCTTTGGGTAAGTATGTCCTCTTGCTGTCTCAGAAATACTGCTTTCTAGATCATAATACCTGGTTCTTTCAAAACCTGCTATCTAGATTGCAGTGAAGCAGTGTTCTTCAGATAACAAGACCTCCTCTCTATGCTCTCAGTAACATCACAGCTATCAGCTCTCCTAGAAGAATCTTCACTGAAGTAGTGTATCCTCTTATTCCCCTCACTGTGTTCATGTCTTGCTCTGTAACTCTACCTCCTTTCAAGATGTATCTGAAGCAGTATCGTACAGGTATAATACTGTATCTCCTCACTACTCTTTAAATGGATAGCAATATCCTTCTGAAGATTTGTCTCAGTATCTCCTCTATAGGCTGTCTCTAGACATTTTAGAATAGTGAAACCTCATGGTCCGCTCTACTTACATCATCCACTTGCTGCTCTAACTTGGCTTTAGCTTTGGTCAGTGTGTTGACTTTGTCTTCCTCAGCCTGAAGATCATCCAGAGCTTGTTGGTGAGCTTCCTGCAAAGCCTTCTTCTCTTTGGTCAGTTTTGCAATGATTTCATCTAGTGCTGCCATTTCTTCAACAAGATTTTTAACCTGTAGTCCACAAAGAACAGAAATATCAGGTCCTCTTCTCTATGATGTGGGATGCCATAACCATAAAGTATTGCGGTAGTCATGTTCACCCTTATAGTGGATTGATGTATTAAAAACAAAATTGGAAAATAAGGCGAGACCTTCATATTGCCTTTCTCTCTCTCTTGTTTTTTCTTCCACCTCCCCACTCCTTTACCATAATTCCTCTCTTCGTTTGCCAACTCTATCCAGTATTGTCTCTTCTGCCCTTCTTCGGGGCAGCCTCTCTCACACTTCTGCCTGCTATTTCTACTCATCTTACTAGCGCCACCTATCTTGCTAGCCTTCATCCTCCAAAAGTATAGCCTCCTGTGCCCTCTCTCCCAATCTCCATCTTTACTACCATTTTCATTCACATCTCCCTATGCTTAACTCCCCATTCCACTTTTGCTACTGGTCAACATTCAGGTTTTCCACCTGAACCACAGCTTAAGTACCTCATCTTCAAGGTCATTGTTAGGGATGGGGACAACGTCAGGCTTTGTGCATTGAGGACCCCTATGCTTAGCAGCTTCCAGTGTGCTATCAGTTACCACACAACACATCTGTATCAATCATTCCTTTGGCTGCAGTTGGCAACCTCTTAAACTAAACTAAACCTTAAGTTTGTATACCGCATCATCTCCATAAAGATAGAGCTCAACACGGTTTACAGGTAATTCAATAAATGAATCTCTCTTCAATCTCTCTGCCCCCCTTTCCCTCAGCACTGTTCCCTCCAGCCCGTAGAAGTTGGAGAGTGGTAGGCCTTGCCTGCATTGGCCTCATACTCTGAGTCTGATCCGAAGTCTGAATTGTCCAGTGCCCTTTAGTAATGGAGCACCCAGACAGAATTTTGTTGAGGAGCAGTATGAGAAGAAAGGAAAGAACCCCTAAACTGGTTGATTTTTCTGTAGCTCTAGTCAAACCCTTTTAAATATTAGCTCTCAATACTAAAAAGTATGCAGTCATTCATTGCATTGAGAGTACAATGTCAGGAAAGACCCCATACAAGAATAGAAAAGATATAGGGTGTGGAATCAGTGACCCTGACTGACTGGGATATTTTTTTATTTTTAACGCTAGCTCTTATTCAATATTTTTTTTTTTCTTTAGTCACAATATAGGAACAGATCCTTTCTGGGGGTGACATATTGACCTTGAGTGGAGTAGAACGGGTACAAGTGGATTGATTTTTCACTCCGACAAAAATTACAAAGACACTCAATGAAGTTACAGGGAAATACTTTTAAAACCAATAGAAGGAAATTTTTTTTCACTCAGAGAATAGTTAAGCTCTGGAACGCGTTGCCAGAGGATGTGGTAAGAGCGGATAGCCTAGCTGGTTTTAAGAAAGGTTTGGACAAGTTCCTGGAGGAAAAGTCCATAGTCTGTTATTGAGAAAGACAAGGGAGAAGCCACTGCTTGCCCTGTATCAGTAGCATGGAATATTGCTACTCTTTGGGATTCTAGAATCTTATTACCCTCTGGGATTCTGGAATCTTGCTATTCTTTGAGATTCTGTATGGAATGTTGCTACTGCTTGGGTTTGGGCCAGGTACTAGGGACCTGGATTGGCCACCGTGAGAACGGGCTACTGGGTTTGATGGACTATTGGTCTGACCCGTAAGGCTATTCTTATATCATGGATTTACTCATATACTGCAGGCACTTCAACTCTCACTCTGCATCTTGACTGACTCTCACACTGGATTTAATCACCTTGTTTTCTGTGGCATGCTTTTCCTTCTCCACTTTGGCCAGGGTGATTTCCAAGTCATCAATGTCTTTCTTCAACTCCGCACACTCATCTTCTAGTTTTCGTTTCTTGGATGTGAGGTCAGAGTTCATCTCTTCCTCATCATCCAAGCGCTCTGTCAGCTCCTTCCCTTTAGCCTCCAGCTGGATCTTGGCTTTGATAAGCAGGTCACAGCGTTCCTCAGCATCGGCAAGATTGTCTTGTTCCTGTTCAGTGCAGAGAAGAGAAGAAGATACCATGTTATGAGCTTCCCACTGTTCCTAGCTCTACCTGCCGAGATCTTCCAGTCGCAGTCCCGAGACTCACCGCTTGCAGCTGCAGCCCCAAGTCATTCTTCTCCTGGATAAGGCTCACTTGTTTTTCCTCCAGTTCTTTCCTCTTTGCTTCCGATTTCGCCAGTGCCTCCTTTAATTTCAGGAATTCTTCCTTCATGTTTGCCATCTCTTTCTCTGTCTGGGCTGATCTCAGTAGGGGCTTGATCTTGAAGAAGAGCTTCATCCACGACCAGTTCTTCACAGCATTGAACGCACGGATGTTCCACTGGATCACTAGCAATGCATCTCTGTGTGGCAAAAAGCAGGACAGTCAAGTGCTGGTCACAATGACATGGGGACAAATTCTCGATAGCCCCATCCCATCTCCATGAGTTCTGTCCCTGTTCCTGTCCCATTCCTGCAAGCTCCATGGATGCAAGACAAAGTTAGACAAGTTCCTGCTGAACCAGAACATACGCAGGTAAGGCACAATGGACCTCAAACACTTATGATTTTAAAGTGTTCGAGGCTTGTGCAGATGAAGACAGAGCTTATGGGGATGGGTGGTTTTTTTATTTATTATTTATTTAGCAATCTTATATCCCACTTAAAATTGGTCAACAGCCTTTGTCATAAAAGATCTACATATACTTTGGAAGACCAGGAAGAGTGTCAGAAACAAGAGGTCAGAGGATTGAGATATAAGAGAAGAAACTAGGGGGTAGTTTAGCCAAATATTTCTAAACAAAAAGGGTAGTGGATACCTGGAACAGCCTTCCAGTGGAGTTGGTGGAGAAGGAGAGACCATATGCTCTTTTCCTGCAGTTTGGTTTTATGTTTCTGCTCTAATGTCCTTATAAAGAAAACTTTGCTCAGGATTGCAGTTAATAGAGGTATAAGATTCAAGGAAAGGGCACCTTCCAGGTTTGGTTGAGGAGCTGAAGGGGGATGGATTGGAGGACAGGGTGACTTTCTGTCTTTCCAGAGATGGCGGGGAAGGGGTGAGTTCAAAGACCACCATTGTCTTCAAATTCACTCCATCTCCACCATCCCTTGGAGGATACTCTCAGAAACAGGGTGAGAGCTATTCTCCACTGACCTCGTGATCACTGAATGACTCGGTGATAGAATTCATCACTGTTTCCATCCCTGTGGATAACCGCGGGAAACCACCCCCATGTCATTCTTTAAGGAGAAAGGGAAGAGTCAGTGTCTGAAAGGGCCCAGCCACTGACCCTCAAGCCTTGCACTGAAAATTGCTGGTGTAGAAGGACTGAGGTTGCGATAGACATGGGATGGTTTCCCATGGTTATCCATGGGGATGAGAACGGTGATGAATTCTGTCACTGTGTCATTCTCTACTACCGACGACTGTAATAAATATTTTAAACAGTATTGATGGATATAGATCTTTGATCTGTTCTAAGTTCCACTGAATCTACTGTCAAATGGGATAGCTGTTGCATTAATCTCAGTTCCGACAGTTGTTACTTATCTCCCTCCTACTAAGTAATTAGAATTCATGGTTCAGCTGATCTCTCTTCCCGCATGAATATGCATGGAGCAGATTTGCAAGCCTGTCCCTTCCATTATGTGCAAATCTCTCTCATGCATATTCATTAGGGCTAGCCTGAAAACCCGATTAGCCTGGTGGTCTTCCAGGACAGGGTTGGGAACCACTGGTCTAGACAATGTAACTGGTACCTTCCCCTTTCTGAGTGACCTATTTAGCATGCACTGATAACGGCACCTCCCGGTGGTGAGGATGGCTTACTCTCTGCTCCTCAGTACTGACCAACTACCACTTAGCCAGTGTCCTCATACCTTCTTGCAATCATCTTCTGGTACTCAATTCTCATAAGCCGTCCACGGCTTATGGCTTGCAGCATAGTCAGAATTTTGGCCAGACGTTCATCCCGCATCTCCTCCAGCTGTCCCAGGAGCCCCGCTTTAAAAAACACCTAGAATGAGACAGCAGAAAGAATACTGGATACTAAGAACATACAACTTGCGAAAGCCAGCACATAATCTTGGGCATGAGTAGAAAGGATTGGCTCTGTTCTTTGAGATTCCTATTGCCCATTCCCAAGATGGCTTCTAGTCTGCCTTTCACTGGTTCCACAGCAGCAGGAGATTATGTTTTATTAAGGTATCATCTGCTGCCTGAGGGGGAGATATTTGGTGGTACCATGTTAAGGTCTGTCAGAGGTAGATAGAGGCAACAGATGGCGTGACTGGGTCTTGGGGTGTGGCTGAGCAGAGTGGGGTAGAGCTGGGTCTTGTGTTTGGATTGTAAAGAAAGAATCCATCTTACCTTGGTGTGTCCAAACTTGTATTGTGAGTGATCAATTTCCAAAGAGCCCAGCAGCTTCTCTGTGGCTTTTCTGCTGTCAACAAACTTGTCATCTGGGATGGCAGCAGGGTTCAGGATGCGATACCTGCATAGAAACAGGACACGCGTGAAAATAGGAGTACGATCCATGGCCTCAAAAAAGAAAACGTTTTGTACATCTTTGGAACAGTCTTCCTGGGCTTGTGAGATTGTGTCAGCTTTAAGAAACTATAAAAAAAGCTCAATTATTTGTCGAAGCCTATACGTAAGAGATATAATTGATTCCACGCTGCTGTGGATATGTATTTGTTAGGTACGCGGACTGTGAATGATGGCCACGTTCACGTACTGATTGGAATGGAGATATTGTGTGATGTCATGTCTGTCTATTATATGGAATTTTATGACTGTTATGATACTGGAAAATGCCTAGACGTAAGGTGGTATATAAATGCATTCAATAAAATACAAAATAATGAACGGTGAAGCTCAGACTTGCCTGGGTCTGTGTGGTAAGGATTTCTCTGCTGTTGATGAAAAGCTTCTGTCTTCTGGACCCAGTGGCGTAATAAGGTTTGGTAATTCCCCTCCCCCGCCCTCTTCCCCTCCTCCCCTGTCACGCACGCTCCCCCTTCCCTTTCCCGGTACCTTTTTAAATTCTCTGGCGTGAGCAGCATGCCCACGTCGGTGACTTTATTTATTATATGGTAATTTCCTAGGGACGGGTCCTGGAAGTGACATCAGAGAAAACGACTATGCCAACGCGGGCAGCAACCTCACATCGGGGAAGTAAAAAAAGGAACAGGGGAAGGCAAGGGGCGTGCGCGGCAAGGAGAGGAGCGGGGAAGGGGTGCCACGCCCTTAGGAAGACCGCACCCCACTTACTGCGCCACTGCCTGGACCAAAGATAGTAATTTGGTCACCGTACAGCCCTTGCCTTTAGTCCAACGCACTTTCCCTCTGGTGTGAATGCCGAGTCAAAGTATTTGTTTACGCCAGTGGTTCCCAAACCTGTCCTGGGGGACCCCCAGCCAGTCAGGTTTTCAAGATATTCCTAATGAATATGCATGAGAGAGATTTGCATATAATGGAAGTGACAGGTATGCAAATCTCTCTCATGCATATTCATTAGGGATATCTTGAAAACCTAACTGGCTGGGGGTCCCCCAGGACAGGTCTGGGAACCACTGGTTTACGCTATCTATATCTACGCCAACTCCTCAGAGCAAATAATTAAATTCTTCACCTCTATGACAAGACAGTCAACCAATGGAGTCAAATACAAACAAATCCATAATTCCCTATTCAACTAAATAACCACCAAAACCTTGAATAGTCTCCCAACAGCCATTAGGACTGAACTGAATGACTTCACATTTGGGAAAAAAAACCAAAAAAAAACTTACCTCTACGACATACCTCAACAACATGCTATTTATTATTTGATTGACCGCTATTGACGTAAGTATTTAGCGGTGTACAATAAAAAGAACTTATTATAAATAGAACAAAATCACTTTACAAAATCTATAAAAAAAAAAAACACCCCCCAATAAAAGAATAAAACAGTAATTCAAATTAGCAGGATCAAGTCAATCATTACTAAATCCTATAATAACAGTTTGCTTCCAAAATATTGCTGAATTAATTCTGCTTTTAACAGCTTATGCTTACGAAATGACAAATATAACCTCCGCTACCTTCCCATAAATCTTCCATATGCTCCGCGATATTACTCTGTGACAAACTCATTTCTCTGAACTCTCGAAAACTCTTAAAAATAATGTATGTAAACTTTTAAAATTGTACTGAAAACTGTAATTATCACCTAATTCCCCATCGTAATGTATGGGCCTCTTCTTGTGTAAGCCGCTTTGAACCTGTTTTGGATAACAGCGATTCAGAAATTCAGATTCGATTCCTCTAATTATTCTCTTGGATAAGGGCCCTTTTTACAAAGCCCCGGTAGCGATTCACACATTGCGACTGCGATACAGCCCATTCAATCCTTATGGGCTGCGTCACATTTGAGGCAGCGTAACTCGCTACTGCGACTTTGTAAAGAGGGGCCCTAAATCTTTTCCACTTTAATTGTTACTTTTATCGTACAATCCAACCATTTTTGTTGACAATGTTCTTCTGGGCATTGTAACTGTGGGCATAAATGTGTGGTCAGTCCGAGGCTTACCGCTGCTTGAAGTCTGCATAGAGCAGCCTATTGGGAAATCCCTTCCGACAGATCCTGATGCCCTCCAGCACTCCGTTACAGCGCAGCTGATGTAACACCAAAAATGGATCCATTACACCTAAACATGCAGATACCAAAATGAATCTCATGCACACACAGGAACCAAGATACTGGATTACTAGCCAATATTTAGTGCCACACAGTGGTGTGCGGTGAGGGCTTTCAGTGGATTCAGTGAATCCCCAGCTCTGCAGCCCTGATTTTTTTTTTTTGGATACTTGTTGCTTAATGCAGTTGGATTTGTTGAGTAGGCAGCCTGCTCAACCGAACTGCATCAAACAAAAAGTAAAAAAACAACTTAAAGCAGGGCTCTTGGACTGGGGATTCTCCGAACCCCCCTGAAGGCCCTGACAGTATTGATCTGAATTTGATGGGTTGAGCAGCATCTGCCTGTTACCTGCTCAACCCATCAAATTCAGAACAGTGCCCTCAGGGCATTTAGGGGCTGGGGCGAATCCCCTGAAGGCCCTGACCGCACGCCACTGGTGCCACACCTGCTCTCCACCGCTGGCGAAATTACACCCGATCCTGAATTTCAGGCCATAGCCGGGTTTTAAATATGGACAAGAGTGGCGATACCATAGGTTATGTGGATATGGCCAATATGAATGCAGTACTGGGCGAATCTCTTCATAAAGGCGGCTACTAAATCCCAATAAGTACATACTTGCATAGCTCATAGGGAGAGTTCCTGTCATTTACCCAATAAGCTATGCTGCTGCTCCAGTGACTTGTGGAGCTGCCCCAACATTCACTGTCAGCAGCACTACAAGAAGGACACCGGAATCACGTCTACAGAGGCACCTAAGGTCAAAGTAGGCGTGGTTTGGGCCAGAAATGACCATAGGCGTGGGCGGAGAGGTAGAGGGGTGCCAATGCCCCTTGGAAGACCCCACCCCCCTGTCTACACCACTGGGTACCACATCCCACACTGAGGGTACACTTGCGTTACGGCTGTAAGCGGGAGCTCATGTACACACAACAGCTTGATTTGTACCTGGAGTTTTCGTCTCATTGGGAATGATGCAACGAACGAAGTGGGGCTGAGTTGAGCGTAGGTTCGTCATCAATTTGTTCAGATTTTCCTGCAGATGGAATATTCCAGGTTAGAACCGTTCTTGGCACTGGTCCCCCAAGTATCCATTCTGTGCCTGCTTCTGCCTCTGCTCGGTATCATTTCCTGATTAACATCCAATACCTGCCACTAGTTCATGCGTTGTAACAGACAGGCTCAGTTTCACCCAGATGGTTCCTGCCACTTACCCCTGTTTTGAAGCCTTATCCTGGGTATTGCCTTCCTTCCTTTGTGCCCACCTTGTGTTCCTGCCACCAGGCCCTGCTCGGAGGCTTTCTGCATGTCCTACCGTTACCAGCCCCTAACTAGGTGTCCTCTCTTAGTATCTGTTGCTTGGGGTCAGTAACTCTTCCTTGTTTGATATCTGCTCTCTACCTTTATAGCACAGGCAGGAAGGGAAGGATCGGGGCCATGGCACTGAACTATGAGATTCTCAGGATACTGTTATAACCCTCTGCTATTACCAACATTTGTACACAGAAACTGTAAAGCCATCAAATTCCAGGAAAAGTCCATAGTTTGTTATTAAGACATGGGGGAAGGCACTGCTTGCTTTGGATCGGTAGCATGGAATGTTGCAACTCCTTGAGTTTTGACCAACTACCGCTGACCTGGATTGGCCACCGTGAGAACAGGCTACTACTGGGCTTGATGGACCATTGGTCTGACCCAATAAGGCTATTATGTTCTTATCAGATTTCAGGCTCCTGTAACATGGGTCAAAGTGCTGGACTATTCGGAGCCAGCCCTCCTCCTTTCCTTCCCCTCCCTGACTATTGCCACACTATAAGCTATGCTCAGTCTCAGATCCCTTTTGGGTTCCTTTCCCTGCTCTAGCTCACACTTTGCTCTCGACTGAGGTAGGCATTAGCTATGTCCTTCTTGCAGCATCACGAACAGGATGGGCCGAGTTCACGCTAATGCCAGTGTTCCACTACTTACAGCTCCTGGAAATTCCTCACTGACCAAAGCAATATTATGGAGCCAGAGAACAATGGTGTCGAAATCTGACTCTTGAATTCCTCCAATCATATGTCATATAGGGCTGAAGATGCCTGAAATTAACGTGGCTGACTATCCTACTGTCCACGGAGAACCTACGTTACAGGTAAGTAACTACACTTTATTTGCTCCAGGCTGGTTGAGAGGGGCGGAGAAAAGACTGGATGAATGTATGAGGTGCAATCTACTAGATTGGGGGGAAGGGGGAGCAGGATTCTTGTCTTATCCCAGGATAGTTGAGCAGGTTCATCTAATCATGGCTTTGTCCCATTGCATTCTTGGAGTCAAAGCTCTGGTTTCTCCATCGAATGTCTGAAGAATATCAGAGCTACAAATCCATGCAGTGGGACGGTACCAAGACTGGATCGTGCCTGTTCTGTTGACCTAGATGAGGTGGGAAACCGAGAAAAAAGCCCATGGGAACTCTACGCTCAGCAGCCCTTACTGGAACAAAGGTTTTCGTGAACTGCAAGTCCTCCCTGTCAGATCTTGCTTCTTGCCAGGTGAAGATCCTCTTCTCAGAATAGACGAGCGAGGGCGAGCGAGAGACAGCACAGACTCAGAGTGATGTTCATGTAATAATTTATCTAAACATCACTGCAAGTCTTAACTGCCTCTCTCTCATTGATGGGGACGTTTTAACATCACCGACCGACCTCGTTCTCACAGGAGGGGAAGATGTGACATCAGCCACCCTCTCATTGAAAGAAAAACTATGACATCATACGACATGCAAACTGCCTGATTCGATGTGTCAGGCTCCATCTCTGGCAGTCTTCAGATCCAGACTCGAAGCCCACTTCTTTGACGCTGCTTCAATTCCAAACTCCAACCCACCTGCTAAGCCCCAATATCTGTCTTCTCATTCCCTCTGTAATTCCCCCCACCTGAGCACTGTGTATTGATGCACCTTCTTGTCCAGTTTGCCTGTCTTGACTAGATTGTAAGCTCTTTGGAGCAGGGACTGTCTCTTCTGTGTTTGGATGTACAGTGCTGCGTATGTCCATTCTCACTGCCCCTTTTGCTCGGGTAGAGATGATAAAGTAGAAATCCTGATGTTACTTTCTACTGTGACCCTTGCTACGGATTCTGACACAGTGAGGGTAATTGGCAGGAAAGGCATGTGGATGTCTTTCATTCCATCTTTACCGTTTTACGATTACTCAGGGAAAGGAGGCGCACAGGCTACATTCTCACCAGCTTCAAATAGGTGCAACTATGTGCTGTATGTTTAAAAGGTATTGGAGGTCTGGCGACGTCACTGCTGTGGGTGATGAGTCAAAAGCGCGCAGGAGAATCGCACGCCGACAAAGCCACTTGGACATATGTGCGAGGGATGTCAGCGTACCAGATTAAAAATTAACTTTAAAGCACTTCGTTTGGGTGTGGGGAGGAACCCCCTACTTTACTTAGAAGTGTTGCCACTATCGTTGGGTGTGGGGTAGAGTGGAAACTGTCATTTTTCCTTAAAAAAAGAGGGAAAAATTACACTTTCTTCTGTAATGGGGGTTTCCCCCAACCCCCAATCCCCCAACGGCAGTGGCAACACTTCTAAGTAAAGTGGGGTTCCCCCAAAACAATCCCCCTATATCCTGCGCGCATTTGTCTGAGCGGCCTTGTCGGCACGCGGTTGTCCCGCTTTCTCCCTGTAGTTTCTCAAGCTCTCATCTCTCTCCCGTCCTCGCAGGAGCTCAATTTCCCTGCCCCGTCCCCGTGGGATTTTGTTGCTGTCCCATTCCTGTAAGCTCTGCCGTAACCGCACAAGCCTCGAGCGCTTATGATTTTAAAGTGTTTGAGGCTTGTGCAGATGAGGACGGAGCTTCCAGGAATGGGACAGGGACAGTGACAAAACTCGCAGGAATGGGTTGGGAAAATGAGTTCCCTTGGGGATGGGTAAAAATTTGTCCCTGTGTCATTCTCTAGTTTCTTTTTGCGAAGACGGGTTACTTACCTTGTGCAGCTGGGACACCGTTTGAAATGAAGCTGCCTTCTTGCGCTTTTCTTTGACGCCAGTCTTGGGAGTATCTGGTGAAACAATGAGAGAGGATAAACAGGCTTTAGTTCCTGCAGGCCCAAAACAAACCTAAAATACCTCAACACCTGCTCCGGAGATAGTTATTAGGATCAGACATCCTGCTGACGTTAACGGCACCTTCTAAATGACAAGCTCATTTCTTTAGTAAGGGGGGGGAGGTCCACCCCTGGTGCTGCCTTAGTGGGGGCACTGGCATCCGTACTTCTCCCTGCCCCCCTCCACTACTGTGCATGCCTCTTCCCTTCCCCCATACCTCCAACATTCCCAGGCGAACAGCAACTCTAACCTGTTGCTCGTGTCAGCGTCGGCTCTTCCTCTGGTGTCACTTCCTAGACCAATGCCTAGGACGTAACATCAGAGGAAGAGCTGACGCTGGAGCGAGCAGCAGCTTGGGGTTGCTTTTTGCGCTGGGAATGTTAAAAAGCTGCACTTCCCCACCCACCCTACCTCCCACATCCCTCTTGAAATATTTGCCGGGCCTGAACAGCGTCTTCCACCTGTGGCTCGCGCCGGCCTTGGCTCCCTTCTGAGCAGGTAAAGATGCTGCTCATGCCGGCAAACATTTCGAGAGGTGCACTGGAGGGGGCAAAGTGAAGGAGAGGCACTGGCATTGGCGCCCCCCCGAAGACAGCAGCTGGGGAGGTTTGCCCTCCCCCCATTACTATGCCACTGTTGGCAGTGTCCTGTCTTCATATTCATTTGTGATAAAGAGCAGCAAAATCCTGGTCTAGCATCTGTTCGTCCCTCCACTTGTAGTTTAGTATCCCCAGGATAGGAGGAAGGGAAGAGAAAAGAAGACATGCTGAATTGGGATTGTGATACCATTTATCATCGGTGGGGGAGGAGGAGATCCTGAATCACTGGTGGGTGGAAGGAGAGATACTGGATTGCGAGGAGGGGTGTGAGTGAAACATGATGACGATGAAAGGACACAAATTTTTGAGTCATCTAAGAAATATTTCTTTTTTTGAAAGGTTTATGGGTGTGTGGAACAGCCTTCTGGAGGAGATAATTTAGATAGTATCTGAATGAGAGATGCACAGAAGACCTCTGAGGGTGAGGAAGGGTAGGATTACCAGATTTTCCAATTGGAAAATCCGGACTCCTAGAACCTCCCCCAGTTCCGCCCATCCCCCCCTAATCCTGCCCCCCCCTTCCCACCCCCTGCTGCCTGCGTGGATTTCCTCCCTGCCCAACACGATTTGAGGAGGTTTTTCAAAGCCGGGACAAAGGGCCGGGTTTTGAAAAGCTGAGGACATGTCCGAGGAAATCTGGACGTCTAGTAACGCTAAGGAAGGTAGCTGAGCGGTTGGTGTTGTGTGTGCAGACCGACAAGACCGTAGAGTCCGCAGTCGTGTTCTGGGTTTCTATGTCCCTCTCTCAGTGCTCCTTGGGACGGAGCATTCGCAGCTCTGTCCCTGTCGCGAGGGTCCTCGCGATTGTCGGTCTTGCACATGTGTGATGACGCGGGGAAGAAAAGAGCACTTAAGACACTTCCCCCAACAATTTAATTTAATTTTAAATTTAATTTAATTTTTATTTATTCAATTTTCTATACCATTCTCCCAGGGGAGTTCAGAACGGTTTACATAAATTTATTCAGGTACTCGAGCATCCTCACAATCTACCTAATGTACCTGGGGCAATGGGGGGGGGGGATTAAGTGACTTGCCCAGGGTCACAAGGAGCAGCGTGGGATTTGAACCCACAACCCCAGGGTGCTGAGGCTGTAGCTTTAACCACTGTGCCACACTCTCCCCTAACTAACACAACAACTTACAAAGGATCAGCTTTGGTAGCACAGTGAGGTGCAGGGCAAGATTTTCAGGGCTTTATTGGCGCGGGGTATCGTTGGCTCAGACTAAGACCCACCTGTGTATGAGCTCACGTAGTTTTCATATAAGCTGGCCAGGAGCTTGTTTGCAGATTTTTGGAAAATCGTCACCACAGTCTCGTTTAAGGGATCCTTGTTCTTATCCAGCCATCCCATGATATTGTAAGGGACCTTAGAGAGCAGAGAACAGGTCAGAATGCTTACTTTGTGTGAGATACAAATAATAAGCCAACACAAGCTAAATTAATGTATTTGTACATAGCTAAGCCCACGGCAGGCGCAGTTTAGAAGAGGCCATGTTTTGACTACAAATGAAAAATACAGTATTATGAGTGTACTGAAAAAAGCCATAAGTCAGGGGTGGGCAACGTTGAATTATGCGGAGTAAACGGAGTCTCTGTAGAAGGAGGAGTGAGCAAGGAATACAGAGCCTCTCATATCTAGCACTGGGTAAAGGGGGGGAGGGGTGATCCGCCCTAGGCACAGTCTTGGTAGGTGCACCGGCACCCCTCCCACATGCAGGCGCTTCTTCCCTGCCCTCGTACCTGTTTCATTTTCCCAGTGCGAGGGGCATCGCGAGCTTGCTGCCCGCATCGGTGTCGGCTCTCTCCGACGTCACTTCTGGGCCCCGCGCCTAGGACGTGATGTCAGACGGAGAACAGACACAACACGGGCAGCAGGTTCGTGATGTTGCTCGAGCCAGGAAAATTAACAAAGGGAAAGAGTGGGGGAGGCGGCCGAGGGGTGCCACTCACCCTTGCTATACCACTGAGCACAGGGGATACAAAGCCTCTCACTTACACATTACGACATAGGTCACTAGAAATAGAAAGTATTAACATCTACCATTTATCTGATGGCCTAAGTGTAATGGGAAAATTATTGAGCTTGCTATAGTTTGGTTTATTTCTAATCCGCCGTTTACAAGGCGAAGCAAATTTTTATTTTTTTTATTTTATTAGGATTTTATATACCGCCTATCAAAGTTTTCTAAGCGGTTTTACAATCAGGTACTCAAGCATTTTCCCTCTCTGTCCCGGTGGGCTCACAATCTATCTAACGTACCTGGGGCTATGGAGGATTAAGTGACTTGCCCAAGGTCACAAGGAGCAGCGCGGGGTTTGAACCCACAACCCCAGGGTGCTGAGGCTGTAGATCCAACCACTGCGCCACACACTCCTCAAATATATACAAATGACTAAACTAAAACTTAGTAGCATAGTAAATGACGGCACAAAGTCCTGAACGGTCCATCCAGTCTGCCCATAAGTTATACCCATTAAAAATCCATGATTAAGTTAACTTGTCTCTTCTTTCTGGGCCAAAGTCTGGTCTTGTCCTAGGTTCCAAATGCCGAAGTTGGCGTCCAAGCTCACTCCAGCCTATCCAACCGTCCCGTTGTTTGCGGGACATCTACCGTATAGTCTGGCCAGTAACATCCTCCTCTCCACATCGATGCCCACCCTACACCGAATCACCATATATGGAACACAGAACGTGAATTTATAGACCGTCTCATCTTAATGAGAATAAAGCTCGACTCGGTTTACAGTATGAGATGCTAAAGGAAGAGACGAGGAAAAATTTTCAATTTGGTGAATGCCAAGTTTTTAAATGTTTACGGAAGATTTGAAGAGAGCCTAGTTCTCTCAGGCACAAAGGGATATTATTCCATAATTCAGTTAGTTTAAGGGAAAGAGACTTCCCCAGTTTAATAGTAGAAACTATGCCTTTCAAAGAAGGAAAAGATCATTAAAGTTTTTCCATAGTTCTAACCAGTCCATATTTTTTGGAGTTCCAAGACAGTGTAATTGGTAGAGGACAAATGCTGAATAAGATTTTAAAGCTGAGCAAGCACATTTAAAGTGTATTCTGGGGAATATTGGAAGCCAATGTAGTTTGGCGAGGAGAGGCAAAACATGCTCGAATTTACCTTTACCAAAAATCAGCCTAGCCGTAGTATTTTGGATCAGTTGAAGCCTATGCAAGCTGTTCGTGGTTAGGCATTAGACATTACAATCATTTTACAAAAATTAAACCACCAAATTACATGACAAACTGACATAAGAACATTAATCTCGCCAGACAATCTTCCTATTCCAAACAGATCAGCTCAACGAACATGCCATAAAACAATCGGAGCATCGCCAGTAAAGTTGTACATAAGAACATAAGCATTGCCTCCGCTGGGTCAGACCCGAGGTCCATCGGTTCACACGGCGGCCCAACAGGTCCAGGACCTGCATAGTACTGGACCTGTATATATCAGACAATAGAACAAATGGCATTTTAACAATTTCTTGAAGGCCTTCAAACTCTTTTGTTGCTTAATGAAAGATGGAAGCTTATTCTATTCTTCTGGACCAAGACATGAAAAAACCTTCTCTCTCACCATCTTCAAACTTAGCTCCTTTCTAGATTGAAGAGCCACTCACAATTACCACATAAACTTGCCTAATTGGAAATCTGAACTACAGATCCCAAACATGAGTTGGCCCTGATTTCACCCACAGGGAACATCGGCTCAGATTGCTGTTCTCTGTGCTGGAGAACATCACTGACTCTGGATCTCGATTGTCCCTTTTACAGCTGCAGGAAATTCCTGAAACACATCAACACATAAAACAAATCCAGAAAAGAAAACGCAATAACTTACCACTCCTGCATAATGGACTAGTTCAAAGTGAGGTTCATATTTCCGCTTTTTATCCAGTTTGGGCTTCTGGAAATTCGGTGACTTGCCCAGGTGGTTGTCGTACAGCTTGGCCTTGAAGGTAACGTCTGAGGCTTTAGGGAACATACACTCCTCTTCCAAGATGGACAGAATACCAAGTGGCTAAACCAAGAGACAAGACTATTAGCATCAGGGATGCTTATAACGCTGAGAATTATTATTACATCTTCTTATTACGATTTAGAAAATAAGTAAGTGGGCAAGTTAAGGACTACGGGACCACTTGTATAACGTATAATAAATCAATCAAGCCCAATAACGAAACAATAGGGTACAAAGACCTGAAGAGCACAGAGATTGAAGAAACATGAAATTATGCATTTGAGTGCTTCTGCCCCTTGCCGCAGGTTTTGTTAACACCTCACCTATGGGCGCAGCCAACCAGAATTGCTCACTGACAATTTAGGCTCCAGTGAGAGGTGCAATGAGTCCATGGAACAAGGGCCCCCTGTAGGGAAATGTTTCACTGACTTGGATAACACGTTTGAAAGCTGTGAGATTGTGGATTTATTATTTCAGTGCATTACATACTGTGCTTATGACCCTGGTGGTATGATATACATCCAGGCATCACATTCCTTTACGTGTTGAAGGGGATTCATATTTTGAATTTATAAATGTATTTTTGTGGAGTATTTTGATCAATGATAGACAAAAGCTGTTGCCTACTATAGCCTGGACTTTTTAGCATTTTGAAGCGAGGATCACAATTTTTTACGCTCACTAATTTAATTACTCATTTTTCCTGACCACATTGAAAAGATAGTCTTTAAAGCTGCAGATATTATATCGATTTTGGAGATTTATTTCAGTTTCATCACTAATGATTTTGGAGCATACAGACCCAGGAAGTGAATAGAGATTTTAATTGATGATATTCACAAAGTTGACGTGAGTTGTTAGGATGAGGTGTTATTGGGAAGAGGGTAGGAGGAGGTTTGCTCTGCATTCCTGACGCCTAAGGTACCTTTTCGATCAGGTCGATGCAGGCTTGTAGATCCAGACCAAAGTCAATGAAGACCCACTCGATTCCCTCTTTCTTGTATTCCTCTTGCTCCAGGACAAACATGTGATGGTTGAAAAACTGTTGCAGTTTTTCGTTGGTGAAGTTGATGCAGAGCTGCTCAAAGCTGTTAAACTGAAATGAAAAGCCGTTCAGGATCAAAGAGGGAAACACGACTGTGTCTACAGCAGAATTCGTTATTTTTATGTTAAAGCCAAGAGATTTTTTTATTTTTTTACAGTTATGTGGAAAGTTAGCGTTTATCATGTTATCTCGTTAGAGATGTTCGCTTGAATATTTAAACATTTTTTTTAAACATTAGCTGTAGCTTTTAAACATTTCCCATATATTCAGCACGGCAAACCGTACAAACTGCTACACTGGATACAATGCACGTACACAGCAGTGACTGCTGCTGCTCTGTACACAGCAGTGACTGCTGCTGCTCTACAGATTTCCCTTTTTACTGCGCTAGCAGTACTGAGAGTTTGGTGGAATCTCTGGGCTCCATTCTCGTTCCACTCTGGTCTTATCTGGAAAGTGCTGGGATGGTCTGGAAGAATTTTCAGCAGCCCCATGAGGGAGGTTTTATAAAGTGCCACCTAGAATTTAGCCCCTGTTTGGAGCCCAGTAGCGGAGTAGGGAGGGGGCAGAGCGCCCCGGGCACTGTCTTGGTGGGGGCACCAGCACCTCTTTTCCCCCACTCACCACACTTGTGCCCTCCCTTCTCTTTAAAATCTTTGCCAGCATGAGCAATTACTCTAGCCTGGATCCCTCTGAAGTCACTTCCGGGTCAGGGGGGGAGGTCAGGAAGTGACATCAGAGGGAAAGCCAGTGCGAGCAGCGAGGGTTTTAAGAGGTATGGGGGTGGGAAGGGAGGATGCGAGTGTGGTGCAGAAGGAACAGAGAGGGGTGCCACTGCCCTGGCCATCTCCTACCCTCACTATGCCTTCCTGAGAATACTAACATAACACACCACGCCATGCGCTCCTCGGCCCTCACCGCTTATTTAATTTATTCAATTCGTTTTCTGTCCTGTTGTGCCCAGGGAGCTCAGAATGGGTTACAGGTTAAATATACATAAAATATAGGTAACAGGTTACAATATGACATTTAAAGAACATAGAAACATGACGGCAGATAAAGGCCAAATGGCCCATCCAGAGCATCCTCTATCTCCTCCTCTCCCTATTGGCTAAGGCTCTTAACATTTGCATCTCCTCTTCCTATAGGCTAAGGCTCTTTACACCTGCATTGTGAGGTCATAGAGCTTTATGGTTATAGACACCTGATGGCAGATAAAGGTCAAATGGCCCATCCGCAGCATCCACTATCTCCTCCTCTCCCTATTGGCTAAGGCTCTTAACATTTGCATCTCCTCCTCCTATAGGCTGAGGCTCTTTACACCTGCATTGTGAGGTCATAGAGCTTTATGGTTATAGAAACATGATGGCAGATAAAGGCCAAATGGCCCATCCGCAGCATCCACTATCTCCTCCTCTCCCTATTGGCTAAGGCTCTTAACATTTGCATCTCCTCCTCCTATAGGCTGAGGCTCTTTACACCTGCATTGTGAGGTCATAGAGCTTTATGGTTATAGAAACATGATGGCAGATAAAGGCCAAATGGCCCATCCGCAGCATCCACTATCTCCTCCTCTCCCTATTGGCTAAGGCTCTTAACATTTGCATCTCCTCCTCCTATAGGCTGAGGCTCTTTACACCTGCATTGTGAGGTCATAGAGCTTTATGGTTATAGAAACATGATGGCAGATAAAGGCCAAATGGCCCATCCGCAGCATCCTCTATCTCCTCCTCTCCCTATTGGCTAAGGCTCTTAACATTTGCATCTCCTCTTCCTATAGGCTAAGGCTCTTTACACCTGCATTGTGAGGTCATAGAGCTTTATGGTTATAGACACCTGATGGCAGATAAAGGTCAAATGGCCCATCTAGTCTGCCCATTCACAGTAACCATTATGGGAGGAAACAGTGGCCTAGTGGTTAGAGCAACAGCCTCAGGACCCTGAGGTTGTAGGTTCAAATCCCACGCTGCTCCTTATGACCCTGGGCAAGTCACTTAATCCCCCCATTTCCCCAGGTACATTAGGCAGATTGTGAGCCTGCCAGAACAGATAGGGAAAATGCTTGAGTACCTGATTGTAAACCGCTTAGATAACTTTGATAGGCGGTATCTAAATACCTAAAAATAAATAAATAAAATCTCTTTTTTTCTCCTAGAGATCCCATGTGCCTATCCCAGGCCCTCTTGAATTCAGACACAGTCTCTGTCTCCACCACCTCTTCCGGGAGACTGTTCCATGCATCTACCACCCTTTCTGTATAAAAGTATTTCCTTAGATTACTCCAGAGCCTGTCACCTCTTAACTTCATCCTATGCCCTCTCATTGCACAGTTTCCTTTGAAATGAAAGAGACTCGACTCTTGCGCATTTACTTCACATAGGTATTTAAACGTCTCTAACATATCTCCCCTCTCTCGCCTTTCCTCCAAAGTGTACAGATTGAGATCTTTAAGTGTGTCCCATACGCCTTATGATGAAGACCACATACCATTTTAGTAGCCTTCCTCTGGGCATGTCAGAGACTCAGTCAGAAGGGTCTCCTTCCAGTCCACTACCAACATTTAGAAAACCTTCAGGCATGACCCTGTCCTCTCAGCTGTGGGCTGGGCTCCAAAATGTTTTAGGTTAGAGCAGTGTCTCACAAACTATCTGGAGCCACAAACCGCTACACAGCGGACCATGGCTGCAGGGCACCCGGAAGTGCGCAGACATCAACACGATGACATCATGCACATGTGGGACATCATCACGCCGATGTCTGTGTAAGCATGAACACCCTGAGCCGCCAGTGGGGGGTGCTCTTCTGAAGAGGCGTGGAGAGGAGAGGTGCAGGCACTGGCGGTCTACAGAACTTGCCGCGATTCACTGGGCTAGAATTTACAAGATGAAGATTTGAGAAACAATACTGATGGGGCAGGACTGAGAGGCAGTGGGAACGCAAAATTTGGATAGGAGGCAGGGATGAGAGGAAGGGAAAGGTGCAGAGCTTGAGAGTCTTTTTTAAATGCTGGCAGCAGTGTATTTTTCTTTGTAGAGGCTCTGGGTGGGGCTCTGCCTAATTGCGTCTTTTTTTCCTTTGTTTTCAAAATGAAATGAGATGATACAAGAAGTTAAGTGCCTGTGGAGGTTTTTCTACTTAACCCTAACTAAGGAAAACCTCCATAGACTCCAACGGATTCAGAATGCCGCGGCCAAGCTCATCTTCGCTAAAAATAAATTTGACCATGCCTCCCCGCACCTGGCCAAGCTCCACTGGCTTCTGATAATCGCCAGGGTCCACTAAAAATGCGCCTGTTTAACTTTCAAAATCCTATATGGTATCCTCCCTCCCTTTATCCCTCTTTCTTGGAATTCCTCAAACCCTAATACCACCAGATCCTCCCACAAATTAAAACTACCCTTCCCCTCGCTAAAAGGCATTTCCCACACAGGAAAGCTAGGGACCTCCCTTCACTTCAAAATCACTGAGCTCTGGAACAACCTTACCTCCCCTCTTCGGAACTTGAGCTCTCTCCAAGTTTTCCGCAAACATCTGAAAACCTGGCTTTTCTCAAAAAATGTAAGTCTCCCTCCAACTTAGGAATCAAGGAAACTCTTATATCTTGGCATCCCAAGTCCTCTAAATTTTCTTCACACTTCTACCTCTAACCCTCTGTGGTAGTTCCTTCCTATTTCTCCTACTGTAAACCGCGTCGAGCTCTAAGAACGTGGAGATGATGCGGTATACAAACCTAAGGATTAGATTAGATTAGATTAAGTTGAGATGTCTTATTTCATTTCAAATTAAAACACTTTTCTATCTGTCTTTTCATAGCCCTTAAAAGAGGAATTTGAATAGTGGAAGAAAGTGCAGGACTTCCTGTAATACCGTATACTGTACGCGGCGTTATTACAGGTGCTTTACATGCAGAGACTCACCTCAAAGATTTCAAAGCCTGCAATGTCCAGGACTCCGATGAAGAATTGCCGGGCCAACTTAGTGTCCAGTGTCTTGTTAATTCTGGTCACCAGCCACTTGAACATTCGGTCGTAGGTGGCTTTGGCCAGTGCTCCAACTGCATAAATAACCTAAGAGAACAAAGTCAGGAGATGGATAATATCAAACAGAGGGAAGGAGTCAGCGCTGTGGTTACGAAACGCTAACAGATTAGACAGACTGCTAATCATGAAAACACAATAATAACGGGTGATTTTAATTACCCCATATTGATTGCTCCCTGGCTGGCTTCAAGGATGAAGTTCCCCCTCCCTATGGCCACAACGTCCCCACGAACAGACCCCTCGTGGTCCTAAGCCGCCCCATGTACATAACCCCCATCCCCAACCTCCCCATGTAGGGCTCCCTACTAACAAAATGGTGCTGGAGTGCCCAGGAGTGATAGGGCATCTCTCCTGGATCCCACTGGACCCCTCTGGACCACCACGGGGGGGGGGGGCAAGGGGGCTCTACATGGGGGGGTTGGGGCCAGGGAGGGGTCTGTACATGCATGCTTTGCATCTTATTACTTAGTAATACACAGTAAATATCATCACTATTTTTGGCCCTGTAGCGTTAGGGCTTTTAAGTTGCTGTAAGAGTCATTAAACGCCACTTGAAGCCCTAACGCTGCTTGATGAATTCCCCCCTAAATGCTCTAAGTGACTGCTTCATGGAGTAACTGGTCCCAGAATCAATGAAATCTAGTTTTTACTGGAATAAAGTGTCTGCTAGAGCCAGAAAATAATACAATTACTGCAATAATGTACCATTTTAAAAAGAGAGATTGATAAAATTTAATTTATTTTATCATTTATAACTTGCCTATTAACTAGGCGGGTAACAAAATATATACATAATACATTAAAACAGCCAATAAAACTAAAAGGAACAGCTACAAGGGTTAAAAATCTGCCTGAGGCAAGGAGACCTTAAAAAAAGGTCATCTTGGATGTCCAGATAAAACGCATTCCAATGTGGCTTAACAGAGCTCTGAAAGAGGTTAAAAAATGGAAAGCACAATCTAAAGAGAAACAAAGGGAATTAGAGACGGAGGGGTAGATTCAAGAAAGAGCACTAAGCACCGATTTTAAAATAGCAATTGTACACGAAATTGCCAGTTTGGAATGGAGTATACGCTGGCATGCATGTGCCTAAATTCAGACATGAGCACTTGCACCTAAAGTGGGCATTCTCTGACCTGCCCTTTATAGTTGCACTACAACATTTAGGTCTCAGGTTCATAGAATAGCACCTAAGTACAGTTACGCATATAGCTAGGTGCTTGGGACCTGGATTGGCCACTGTTGGAAACAGGATACTGGGCTTCATGGACCTTCAGTTGGCTCTTAGGCATTGGTGGAATGAGGCATTATGACATCACAATCTCAGCTATGGAATGTTGCTACTCTTTGGGTTTCTGTCTGGTACTTGGGACCTGGGTTGGCCACTGTTGGAAAGAGGAGACCTTCGGTCTGTCCCAGTGTGGCAACTCTTATGGTCTTAACTACGCATTTGTGCCATTTAATGCCACTTAGGGTTAAGGCACAGTAGATCAGATTGACCGTATTCTTTTGGTTAAGAATGCCATGACAAAAGAGTTCAGTATGTGATTTTGTAATTTTTTTTGTTACAATGAGTGTTGTGTTTGTTTTAATTGATTTTATTTACATTTTTGTGCATTGATTATAAGTTTTACTCATGAATGTGTTACTATATAAAGCCAAACAATGACCAACAATTTGGTAGAGGCTGCCCTGTTATGATGAGTTGCCCGTTGCACTTGTATGCTCAACAGCGACACTTTACGGCCATAAGCGTGTTGGTGTCATTCCACCTACCTTGGAGGAGACTTCCTTCCAGACTTGACTAGCAAGAGATTCAACGTTTTATAGGAGAGGAAAGGAGACCCTGGAAGGGTTTCATGAAAAGCACATACCTGTTCCACATTTTGACCTTTGGTCACATACTCATTGCCCACTTTTACCCTGGGGTGCAGCAACCCTTTAACGAGATCAGCTGAACTGATTCCCATCAGGTAGGCAGCCTTGTCTGTACCTGAAACAGTCACAATACATCTGTTGTCAGCTCGTCACACTATAGCAGTGTCCTGCACAATTTTTGGCACAGCGGCACACTGAACCTGGTGCCCTGGCCGGAAGGCACCTGGAAGTGTGCGGATGTCGATGCAATGATGTCACACACATGCGAGATGTCATCACGTTGACATCTGCCCTCCAGCTGCGACCCTGAACCTGTCACTTCACTTGTGGGGGATCCTGGAGGAGGGGAGGTGCGGAGAGAGGAGGAGAATTGTCTGCACTAGCTGACTACCTACAGGATGAGACTCTCACTGAGAGGTGCATCCTGGCACTGGTGTCTGGAATCTGCCACGGCACACAGTTTGCGATGCCCACTACTTTCTTGTGTGGTACTAGAGCAGTGATTCTCAACCCTGAGCTGGGGGACCATCAGCCAGTGGATTTTTCAGGCTATCCCTAATGAATATGCATACTTTAAAATAAAGAAGCTCATACAATACTTCCATATAATTTATATTTTTATAATATTTCTTTTTTCAATAAATATCTTGACAATTCAACACGCATAATATCCATTCCTCATTATCACACAATGAGAACCTTGAGAACAATGTTATTATGGTTATTATGTGTGTTGAATTGTCAAGATATTTATTGAAAAAAATAAATTATATAAAAATATAAATTATATGGAAGTATTGTTTGAGCTTCTTTATTTTAAAGTATTGAATTCATTGAAGCTACTTAAATTGTATTAGTGTCCCAATATATTGTGTTTTGTATAATGAATATGGATGAGAACTTTCCATGCTCGTCATCTTCATTATATGCAAATCTCTCTCATGCACTGCACTACAATCTTTGGGCTGTTGATGGCTCTCGGTTGATATCAAAGTATTGGGACTGTCACTGGAGCCATTGCCAACAGAACAGGACTCGTAGGTGCCTTAAATAGAGTTCTTAATATAGTAATTTGCCCCCCTAATTAGGATTACCAGACAATTGGGAAACCCCGGATATGTCCTCTTCTTAGAGGACTGTCCAGGTCCCGGAGGGATTTCCAAAATCCAGCAGTTTGTCCGGGTTTTGGAAAGCCCTGCCCTCAGGGCCGCATCTGGAGGGCCTCCACGCATGTACCGACGTTGATGTTATGACATCACATGCATGTGCGTGATATCATGCGCAGAGATCCCCCAGACATGGCCCCGAGCTTGGGGAAGGAGACATGAGGTTCGTGTGGGGGCGGGGCTGGGGGAGGACGGGGCAGGCCAGGGCCAGATGTCCTCTTTTTTTTTAAAGAGAAAATCTGGTAATGTTACCCTTAATTCTACAAACTCACACCTAAATTCTGTATATTGCTCCTTAAATTGTGCACGCAAACCGGTCCGCACAGATGATTTGCGCACACAACTTAATTGATTAATCGCCTTCATCAGCACCAGTAATTGGCAATTGACACCTCCTACTTGATGCTAATTTGTGTTAATTAAAAATTACACGTACAACTTGGAAAGCACGATTCTATAAGAAGCATGCGCCAGTTAAGTTATGCGCATTTGAAAAGGGGCCAGGGGCAGATTAGGAGCATTCCTAAAAGTTTGGCGCATTGTTACGGAATACGCCCTAGGTGCGCAGAACTTAGATGCAGACATTTAGACCTGACTTTAGCTGCAGAACAGCGCTAAGCACTAATTTTCGGCGCTAAGCACTGATTTTCGTAGGTGCCATATATAAAATTTACTCGCTGTCTGAGGAAATGGTAACAGCAGTGAATGTAGCTGGGCTTAAGAAAGGATTAGTCCAAGGGTGGGGAGCAAGGACCAGTCAGGTTTTCAGGATTTCCCCAGTGAATATGGATGAGATCTATTTGCATACAATGGAAGCAGTGCATTGGGGAAATCCTGAAAACCTGACTGGATTACGGCCTTCGTTCCCCCACCCCTGGATTAGACAGACCTGGGGATATCCGCTGCTTGTCCCTGAGGTTAAGGCACATGGAGTCTTGCCACTTTTTGTGACTTGGCCAGGTACTTCTGACTTGCTCTGGCCAATGTTAGAAGCCAGATACTGGGCTAGAAGGACCCTTGAGGTGACCCAAAAGAGCAACTCTTATGCCCTTTCCTTCCATTGCAATCCGTGTACTCTAAAACCTTCAGCAAACACTCGTAATAAATCCATGGACAAATCTTTCCTATGTCATTACGTTGCAAGATCTACTGGTCTTCTGAGCTTCGTGCTTAGGACTCTCCCAGTTACTTACTTTCTGTGCCGTCCGTCTCAGCCTGCTCCTCTCGCTGCTTCTGTTTGAACTTCATGTTTCCGAAGTGCATGACGGCACCGACAATTTTATAGCTGCCGTATTTCTCATCCGTATTGAAGCCGAGGATATCCATGGCATGCTGGAAAAAGAAAGCCAAGAGGACTTTAAGGACACAACCGTCATCAGAGGAGCAGATTTATATTACATCTAGGTAGCAAAAGGGACATTTAAGTCCACACGGCACCTCCGACAAAGGTGCACAGTCAAAGTAATAGAGCAGTGTTGCGCTGCATTTTGCATGCGTAAAGAAGCCTTACTTCACACAGGAGCAGAAATTCTGCCACTTCTGCTTGTGACACATTTTATAAGACTTCTCAAAGAAGCCAGGCTCTGAAGTTCAAACTTGTGGTGCTTTGAGTTTGTCTGAAACCCCTGAGAGGGAAACACCTCCAAATCTCAACTCCAGAGATGTGATGTGGACATTTTCCTGTGGCTACATGTAGAGCCCTTCTAAAACAGGAAATATATTTGCAAACATTGAAGGATTGCCCATATTGTGTCCCTTGGCATATACATACCGATGTTACTTTTTCTATCATTGATTCTTATATAGCCTTGCTGATTTAAATATGTGAAATCTTAGAAACATATAAACATGATGGCAGATAAATGGCCCAGCCAGTCGGCCCATCTGCAGCATCCACTATCTCCTTCTCTCCCTAATAGATCCCAAGTGCTTTCTTGAATTCAGACACAGTCCTTGTCTCCACCACCTCTACTGGGAGAGTAATCTACCACCCTTTCCGTAAAAAAAAAGGTATTTCCTTAGATTACTCCTGAGCCTCTCACCTCTTAACTTCATCCCATGCCCTCTCACTCTGGAGCTTCCTTTCAACTGAAAGAGACTCGACTCATGCACATTTATGCCACGTAGGTATGTAAATGTCTCTATCATATCTCCCCTTTTCCACCTTTCCAACAAAGTACACATATTGAGATCTTTAAGTCTGTCCCCATACACCTTATGATGAAGACCATCAACAATTTTAGTAACCTTTCTCTGGACTGACTCCATCCTGTTTATATCTTTTGAAGGTTCAGCCTTCAGAATTGTGTACAAATTTCTATTTACTTAACTCTCCTGATCTTCATCACTAGACTTTGGCATAGAAGCTAATACCCCAAAAGCAGCAGCACTTTGTCTTGCTCTGCTTTTCCAAAGTATTAGATAAGTTGGGGTTCTTTTCATCTCAATGGGACTCTGTATACTGCACAGGCTTCATATTTTTTGTCTACAATTAGTCACTGCTGTGCAGTTGTGAATGTGGACCAAGTTTCTACATATTCTTAGATGTACAAAATCCCCAGGTCTAGCCTGGAAGCTTTTCATTGGTAGTTGAAGCACAGCAGATATTTCAGTGCCTCGGGTGGTTTACACTCTAGGTACGATTTGAGGCATTGGAGGGAGAAGTGGTTCCCCAAGGTCCTAAGAAGCATCAGTGGGATTTCATTTTCAATGATGATTTCCCTGGTTCTTAGGCCTCTGCTCTAATCACTAGGCTTCTCTCTGCATCATTTAAGGCAGTGTAATACAAACTTTGTCGAGTAGCGGCACACTAAAAGTGGTGGCCACGGCTTGAGGTGCACCAATATTAATGCGATGACGTTACGCGCCGGTGCCTCTCCTCCTTTCCAGTGTCTTGCGGCACACAGTTTGCAATACATTGATATACGGAAATCTCAGAGGCCTTGCTGTGATTACCTCTGTTCCTTTGGGAAACACTGTACCTTTTTGGATGGCCTACTTGGGTCAGCTCTCTCCCTTTGTGGGAATGAATTTTAGTGGCCCCTCTCTCTTCGGGATACACACATTTTGATGACCCTACTGGAGTCAGTCTATGCTTGCAGGGCGTATGCTCATCAGTAACTCACTTGGGGACAGCTCTGTCCCTTTGGTAAACACATGTCTCAATAACGTTGGTGGAGCTAATGCTCTACCTTTGGCTAGCAAATGGAATTACACATACGTACATCTGTGGCCATTAATTCTTCACCATCATCCAGATTGTCCACTGTAGTTACACCTTGTGAACAGAAGTGGTAATCATAGGGGTTGTTGGACACAAGCAGCATGTCTGCAAAAATAGGTCAAGAAAAGAAGCATGTCTTGAATTGTAGGTATTTACTTACATCTGTTTTACTGTATGTTTCATCAAATGGATGCCACAAGCAAGTAAGCAAAACATAACCCCCATAATTACATATTAGAACCCAGATATTTTATAATAACCATCCACTATCACCATCAACACCATATAGCCTCCACCATCCACCCAACGAAAATCATCTCTCTACTTCTACCCACCAACTGCGAACAACAACTCTCCCACCAAAAAGACCTGCTTTTCTTATTTATTTATGAACTGCCTTTATGAAGAGATTCACCCAAGGCAGAGTCATGGTGAAAGGCAGCCATGTTGGGTCATCATGAGTGCTGTGTTCCTCTTGATATACCTAGATGTCAGATTAAAGATTTTAAAGCCTGATGGACTCCTAAGTCAACTTTCATTCCTCCCCTTGGTCATCTCTATTGCCTTTTCCATCTGATTCTGTGGGAATCCTACCTCTTTTCCTACCCAATGAACCTGTGTAGTCGTAGCCCTCACACAGCCCCTGCTATGGTGCTGATCTCTTGTCCTGTACCAACTGACCGCATGGGTGGTGTTGCTCACCTAGAAGCTCAGGCTTCTTCCCAGACAGGATCTGATAGTACACATGGTAGCTTCTTTCTCCTGGCTGCTGGAAGATCACTCTTGATTTTTCCAACAGGTCTACACATGGAGACAAAAACGATTTGAATAAAATATGACAATGACAGCTGATAGAGGTCTACGAAAACATCTTTAGAAAGTTCTTCACTTACAAATATCAATATCAGCCGATGACAATTTTCCCGTGGTCCCGAAATGGATTCGTATGAACTTGCCCTTGGATGAAAATAGAAAAAATTTATCTATTTCATTTTCATATGAATTTCATTTCCCTACACACTACTGCATTTGTATTTATTTGTTAATCTGGTTTTATATCCTGTCCTCCTCTGAGAGCTCAGTGTTACAAATACATAGGGTTACATTTAACACTCATAGGGTTATGATAATAATAATAATAATTTTATTCTTATATACCGCCATACCCAGCGAGTTCTAGGCGGTTTACATCATGGTACATAGGTTGTAGAATACTCACAGGGTTACAATAAACGTGTTTTCCTGTGCTTCAGTGTTATATGTAAGAAATTTAAGCTGTCTGGAGTCGACTTCTTACAGTAAGGAGAACTTCTGGTATGAGTTCCAATCCTCAGCTTCTACCTCTGCATGACCCTGCACAAGTCTCTTGATCTCAATGCTGTAGTTCTAACCCTCAGTTTTGCCACTGACTGTCTGTCCTTAGACAATTTCTGCGGTCTCTTTGTGACTTAGGTCATCTCACTAGGAGACTGCTGTTGTGTAACCTACATAAGCTGGGCTTTGGATGCTAAAACCCATGGAAACCCCACAAGTCTTGTGCGTGACGCCCCCGTTTTCATAAATTTGCCATTCCTAAAACCTTTGCACATAATCTGCTATGTATGAAATGTTCCTTAAATTTAAAATTAACTAAGTACAGGCCGTCCCCAGGTTAAGAACGAGTCATGTTTTTCAAGCTGTTGTTAAGTTGGATTTGTATGTAACTCAGAACTTGTAGATTTTAAGATTCTCGCTGCCAACCTCTGCCCCCAACTGACAAAAGGGCCAACTGTCCCCACCAGTGTTCCCTCTAATAATAATAATAATAATAATAATAATAATAATAACTTTATTTTTGTATACCGCCATACCCAGAAGAGTTCTAGGCGGTTCACATTGGTTAGAGTAAATTACAAGTGGTTACATGCCAAATTGATCATAGAGTTGCGAACATCAAGGAGAAAGAAGTTACGAGTGGTTACATTCCAAATTGATCATAGAGTTGCGAATAGCAAAGAGAAAGAAGTTACGAGTGGGTACATTCCAAATTGATCATAGAGTTGCGAATAGCAAAGAGAAAGAAGTTACGAGTGGGTACATTCCAAATTGATCATAGAGTTGCGAATAGCAAAGAGAAAGAAGTTACGAGTGGTTACATTCCAAATTGATCATAGAGTTGCGAACAGCAAGGAGAAAGAAGTTACGAGTGGTTACATTCCAAATTGATCATAGAGTTGCGAACAGCAAAGAGAAAGAAGTTACGAGTGGGTACATTCCAAATTGATCATAGAATTGCGAACAGCAAGGAGAAAGAAGTTACGAGTGGTTACATTCCAAATTGATCATAGAGTTGCGAACAGCAAGGAGAAAGAAGTTACGAGTGGTTACATTCCAAATTGATCATAGAGTTGCGAACAGCAAGGAGAAAGAAGTTACGAGTGGTTACATTCCAAATTGATCATAGAGTTGCGAACAGCAAGGAGAAAGAAGTTACGAGTGGTTACATTCCAAATTGATCATAGAGTTGCGAATAGCAAAGAGAAAGAAGTTACGAGTGGGTACATTCCAAATTGATCATAGAGTTGCGAATAGCAAAGAGAAAGAAGTTACGAGTGGGTACATTCCAAATTGATCATAGAGTTGCGAATAACAAAGAGAAAGTAGTTACAAGTGGTTACATTCCAAATTGATCATAGAGTTGCGAATAGCAAAGAGAAAGAAGTTACGAGTGGGTACATTCCAAATTGATCATAGAGTTGCGAATAGCAAAGAGAAAGAAGTTACGAGTGGGTACATTCCAAATTGATCATAGAGTTGCGAACAGCAAGGAGAAAGAAGTTACGAGTGGTTACATTCCAAATTGATCATAGAGTTGCGAATAGCAAAGAGAAAGAAGTTACGAGTGGTTACATTCCAAATTGATCATAGAGTTGCGAACAGCAAGGAGAAAGAAGTTACGAGTGGTTACATTCCAAATTGATCATAGAGTTGCGAACAGCAAGGAGAAAGAAGTTACGAGTGGTTACATTCCAAATTGATCATAGAGTTGCGAACAGCAAGGAGAAAGAAGTTACGAGTGGTTACATTCCAAATTGATCATAGAGTTGCGAATAGCAAAGAGAAAGAAGTTACGAGTGGGTACATTCCAAATTGATCATAGAGTTGCGAATAGCAAAGAGAAAGAAGTTACGAGTGGGTACATTCCAAATTGATCATAGAGTTGCGAATAACAAAGAGAAAGTAGTTACAAGTGGTTACATTCCAAATTGATCATAGAGTTGCGAATAGCAAAGAGAAAGAAGTTACGAGTGGGTACATTCCAAATTGATCATAGAGTTGCGAATAGCAAAGAGAAAGAAGTTACGAGTGGGTACATTCCAAATTGATCATAGAGTTGCGAACAGCAAGGAGAAAGAAGTTACGAGTGGTTACATTCCAAATTGATCATAGAGTTGCGAATAGCAAAGAGAAAGAAGTTACGAGTGGGTACATTCCAAATTGATCATAGAGTTGCGAATAACAAAGAGAAAGTAGTTACAAGTGGTTACATTCCAAATTGATCATAGAGTTGCGAATAGCAAAGAGAAAGAAGTTACGAGTGGGTACATTCCAAATTGATCATAGAGTTGCGAATAGCAAAGAGAAAGAAGTTACGAGTGGGTACATTCCAAATTGATCATAGAGTTGCGAACAGCAAGGAGAAAGAAGTTACGAGTGGTTACATTCCAAATTGATCATAGAGTTGCGAATAGCAAAGAGAAAGAAGTTACGAGTGGGTACATTCCAAATTGATCATAGAGTTGCGAACAGCAAGGAGAAAGAAGTTACGAGTGGTTACATTCCAAATTGATCATAGAGTTGCGAATAGCAAAGAGAAAGAAGTTACGAGTGGGTACATTCCAAATTGATCGTAGAGTTGCGAATAGCAAAGAGAAAGAAGTTACGAGTGGGTACATTCCAAATTGATCGTAGAGTTGCGAATAGCAAAGAGAAAGAAGTTACGAGTGGGTACATTCCAAATTGATCGTAGAGTTGCGAATAGCAAAGAGAAAGAAGTTACGAGTGGTTACATTCCAAATTGATCGTAGAGTTGCGAACAGCAAGGAGAAAGAAGTTACGAGTGGTTACATTCCAAATTGATCATAGAGTTGCGAATAGCAAAGAGAAAGAAGTTACGAGTGGGTACATTCCAAATTGATCGTAGAGTTGCGAATAGCAAAGAGAAAGAAGTTACGAGTGGGTACATTCCAAATTGATCGTAGAGTTGCGAATAGCAAAGAGAAAGAAGTTACGAGTGGGTACATTCCAAATTGATCGTAGAGTTGCGAATAGCAAAGAGAAAGAAGTTACGAGTGGGTACATTCCAAATTGATCATAGAGTTGCGAATAGCAAAGAGAAAGAAGTTACGAGTGGGTACATTCCAAATTGATCGTAGAGTTGCGAATAGCAAGGAGAAAGAAGTTACGAGTGGTTACATTCCAAATTGATCATAGAGTTGCGAATAGCAAAGAGAAAGAAGTTACGAGTGGGTACATTCCAAATTGATCGTAGAGTTGCGAATAGCAAAGAGAAAGAAGTTACGAGTGGGTACATTCCAAATTGATCATAGAGTTGCGAATAGCAAAGAGAAAGAAGTTACGAGTGGGTACATTCCAAATTGATCGTAGAGTTGCGAATAGCAAGGAGAAAGAAGTTACGAGTGGTTACATTCCAAATTGATCATAGAGTTGCGAATAGCAAAGAGAAAGAAGTTACGAGTGGGTACATTCCAAATTGATCATAGAGTTGCGAATAACAAAGAGAAAGTAGTTACAAGTGGTTACATTCCAAATTGATCATAGAGTTGCGAATAGCAAAGAGAAAGAAGTTACGAGTGGTTACATTCCAAATTGATCGTAGAGTTGCGAACAGCAAGGAGAAAGAAGTTACGAGTGGTTACATTCCAAATTGATCATAGAGTTGCGAATAGCAAAGAGAAAGAAGTTACGAGTGGGTACATTCCAAATTGATCGTAGAGTTGCGAATAGCAAAGAGAAAGAAGTTACGAGTGGGTACATTCCAAATTGATCGTAGAGTTGCGAATAGCAAAGAGAAAGAAGTTACGAGTGGGTACATTCCAAATTGATCGTAGAGTTGCGAATAGCAAAGAGAAAGAAGTTACGAGTGGGTACATTCCAAATTGATCATAGAGTTGCGAATAGCAAAGAGAAAGAAGTTACGAGTGGGTACATTCCAAATTGATCGTAGAGTTGCGAATAGCAAGGAGAAAGAAGTTACGAGTGGTTACATTCCAAATTGATCATAGAGTTGCGAATAGCAAAGAGAAAGAAGTTACGAGTGGGTACATTCCAAATTGATCGTAGAGTTGCGAATAGCAAAGAGAAAGAAGTTACGAGTGGGTACATTCCAAATTGATCATAGAGTTGCGAATAGCAAAGAGAAAGAAGTTACGAGTGGGTACATTCCAAATTGATCGTAGAGTTGCGAATAGCAAGGAGAAAGAAGTTACGAGTGGTTACATTCCAAATTGATCATAGAGTTGCGAATAGCAAAGAGAAAGAAGTTACGAGTGGGTACATTCCAAATTGATCGTAGAGTTGCGAATAGCAAAGAGAAAGAAGTTACAAGTGGTTACATTCCAAATTGATCATAGATTTGCAAACAGCAAGGAGGGAGACGGGGGGGGGGGGAGAAGTTTCGGTAGGAGGGAGGGGGAGGATAGAAGAAGGGGCATTAAGGGTCTTGGTCTCGGAATAGGTGGGTTTTAAGTGCTTTTCTGAAGTCGAGGTAATTGTGGGCTTTGAGAACCATTTGGGCCAGCCAAGGGTTTAGTTTGGCGGCTTGGAAGGTACAGCATACACAACCACACACTGTTCTTAATGTGGCCATACATCATTCCTGAATCTTCTGCAGGAGGAGTCTAAGCCGCTGGAAATCCTGCTCAAATGAAGCCGCAATGCGTTCTTAAGGACGAGTCGTACTTAAGTTGAGTGTCTGTAACTCAGGAACTGCCTGTACTGCCATGCCAAACCATGTAGAGCAGCAGTTCATTACTTCTGAATTTCACTGAAACAGTCTTCACAGATCGTTTTCACTAGAAAGATAACTGACCCTCAGTGAGATGTCCTTATCTTGCCTCTCACCAGAGCTGCACAAGTTTTTGTTACCCGATTACTTGCATCAGTAGGACATCTGAGCATGAAGGCAGCTGCGAATCCTCTCTAACTGGCAGCAAACTTTTCCCTTCTCCGTTTCAGCCAAAGTGGATCGCTTTTTCTCTCCGTGGAGAATCCTTTCACCTGGATCTAGTTCCTCTCAGCTCAAGGAGATCTTCCGCGGCTTATTTTTCTATGCTAAAATGCTTCCCAGTGGACTTTGCCACGTAGGGGCCAGTTTTACTGAAGTTTGGCAAAACCTGAGCTTAGCATATATTAACTCAGGACTATACCGTGTGCTAAGTCCAGATTTACTGTGGCATTTAATTTATAACACCTGGTAATTTAGGTACTGATCTGCCATATCTACCTTTTGGCCTTTATCACCTTGGACGCCTCCATCTTTCTCTTCCCCTACCGCGATATTTTTACCTTTACTGTGTACTTTCTCCCTTCCCCCCCTCTTTGTTTCTGTATTTATTATTATGTCTGTAAGTATTATTCCTGTACCTTTTTTAATTATTGTATATCGCTTAGAAATCGGATAAGCGATTTAATAAAATTTTAAATAAAACTTAAAAACTTGTTCCAATTCATGGACATTTAATACAGGAGTGTCTACTGCCTCCTATTAGGGGGTGCTAGCTGCTCTCTCGTTAACCCTGTGTTAGCCAGTTACTGCACGCTTATTCAAGTTTCAAGTTTTCAAGTTTATTTGGAGATTTGATTAAACGCCTATCAAAATACTAAGCGTTGTACAATAATAATTAAAACATTGACAAAAGTACACAAAGACTAACATCTTAACATACTTCTTAGGATACAATAGGAAAAGGGGGAGAGAACTACAATATTTATTGTTGATTAATGTTTCCATGCCCACTCTGCACCTATGACTGGACCTCTCCCCAAATATTTGTGGAAGATTGGTAACATGAGTGTTAGCAAAATACTGTGATAAGGTCCCTTCGTTTCTCTTCTCTTAGCCCATCTTACAGAAGCCCGCCACTGGGCAATCTTTCAGGAAAGTCTTTCATCCCCTTACCAAAGCATCCTAGCCTCATCTTTCACTGAACCACATACGCCAAAACATGACATGAAGGTGACCAAACAGAGCGGAAGAACTCCATTTCTACCTCCTCTGCAGACCTGGTCTATTAATTCCCTGTTTGTCAAAGGGCATTGGGTGGTTGCTGTCTAGAGAAGTAGGAAGCCCTTGTTATAGCCAAGCACCGTACTTACAAAGCGAGACGAATTGTCATTCCTCAGAGTCTTTGCATTTCCAAAGGCCTCCATGGCTGGGTTAGCTTCAATAATCTGGTCTTCAAGGGTTCCCTGTAAAAAACACAGATAATATAATGGCCTATACCAGTGGTTCCCAACCCTGTCCTGGAGGAACACCAGGCCAATTGGGTTTTCAGGCTAGCCCTAATGAATATGCATGAAGCAAATTTGCATGCCTATCACTTCCATCATATGCAAATCTCTCTCATGCATATTCATTAGGGCTAGCCTGAAAACCCGATTGGCCTGGTGTTCCTCCAGGACAGGGTTGGGAATCACTGGCCTATACGATACACACTTATGCACATATGTCCAAGACCACTATATGAGGAGGTGTTGAAAAGTTCTCAGCCCAACCAACCAACTTCCTAAATTCTGAGCTGAAAAAAAGTGTTATCTTATTTCAGTGGTTCCCAAACCCGTCCTGGGGGACCCCCAGCCAGTCAGGTTTTCAAGATATCCCTAATGAATATGCATGAGAGAGATTTGCATACCTGTCACTTCCATTATATGCAAATCTCTCTCATGCATATTCATTAGGGATATCTTGAAAACCTGACTGGCTGGGGGTCCCCCAGGACAGGTTTAGGAACCACTGTCTTAATACATTAAGAGCCAATTCTAAATTCTGACATTGTTTCAGATCATTGATTGAACCATATCCACGTCATTCTTTTCGTGGTTGGACTGAGAACTTTCCAGCACTCTCTCGTAACCTACGTGCACAGTTCACTAAGTGTGTGAGCATGAGGGGGTGTGACTTGAGTGGGGCGTGGGTGTATTACAACTTACAAAACACTGTAAGTTATACATATAAGTGTCACAGGTAGATGCCAATATTAATGTCTGCCATCGACCAGGCGTACATGATTGTATTTCCTCTTACATAGCTAATATTCTGTTTTTATCGAATCAGCACACAGCTGCCCCCATAGTCCCCACCTTTCCCTCTGGCCATCTGTGGGCCTAGAGTTGGGAAAGCAGGTTGTAAGTGGAGGTAGGGCCTATAGAAAGTCTAGCATGTCATTGACATGGCAGGGCCTACTCCAGAGTGCTCTGAGCATTTGTATTTAGTGACTTAGGGGTCCTTTTAATAAGGCGTGCTAATCAATTTAGAGCGCGCTAAAGATTAGCACACGCCAAATGCTAAGGCGCCCATTAGACTAGCATTTAGCGTGTACTAATCTGTAGCGTGAGCTAAATTGGTTAATGCGCCTTAGTAAAAGGAGCCCTTGGTTATTTATACTAACTTGTTTCAACATTTACGAGAGCTAATTAGGATCCCTTCTAGGCAGTTCACAATTATTCCAACAAAGCAGTCAGACTTTAGTCAGAAAGGAAATACATCTGGGGATAGGAAAGATTACCAATGTCCTTTTCATGTAGGGTTACCAGACGTCCGGATTTCACCGGATGGCTTTTCAAAACCTGGCACTTTGTCCGGGTTTTGAAAAGCTTCCCCCAAAACTGCGTCGGACAAGACGGCATCCACACATGTGCGGAGCAAGCAGTAGGGGCGGGATTAGGGATGTAAAATCTGGCAACCCCATCTTCACGACCATCTGGCAAGCGGGCACAATGAGGTGGGATTCTGATCATAGGAAGGTCTTCAGACCCGATTTACATTTAGCATGGGATTCCTCTAGCCGGAGAGAGGAGGGAAGTTTTTCCTTCAATAAATGATTTAAACCTTCCTCTTCTCTTCACGTGTGCTGCCGTCTCCAGCTCAACACTGCAAACTCCATTGCTCAGCTGAACTGTTCAATGCCTCTTGCCTTTTAGGGACTCGCTGTATATATCACTAACAAGGTGTAGAAGATGGTGAAGTGAGGTAAAGTGGAAACATCCACAATGGCAAATCACCCCACTTCCGAGTGTCCAGCACGGAAAGAGGTCTAGAGGGTCTCCAACACCCACTCAATTCCACACCTCCTCCTTACTGTTGTTCCACAGTTCAATGACCAATTCAAATAAAGCATCACAACAGATAAAATAGAAAGGACGCTTGAGTTGAGCTCCTTAAGAACCCTTGAAAAAGCCTTTATGTGGCAAAACGGGTCCCGTCGGGGCAGGCTAGTGATTCTGCATATTAAAAGATAAGTGAAAATACTTTCTGTTGCGACGCTTTATTTGAATTGGTCATTGAACTGTGAAACAACACTCTGAGTGCCTTCTTTCTGACTCCCTTAAGCATTTCTTTCCTCCACATTAATGTTCACAGGGCTGTTTAGAAGGTTGGGAAACTGTTCTGAAGGACATTTGGGGACCATGTATGGTGGGAATGAGGGCGTGCCAGTAAAGTCTTTTTTGTTGTTGCTCAGAACGAAGGATTGTGCCTTATAATGTTGAACTTATGATTTCCCGAGCTGTTACCACAATATACCAGGATTACGATGCACAGTTTGTATGGAGAATTTGTTTTGCAATTAATAGTCAAAATGAGCCCAATCTTGAAACATGTAATACTCACCCCTGTCTTAGTGGCAATTTCTTGCTAAAGGAAGGGGGAAAAAAACACAATTTTATTCTAAAATACAAAACGTAACACTGAAATGAAAACTGTTATCTCCTCAGCCTGCATCATGTAAATTGCAGTCATCAACTGTTGTAAGTGGCTATAATCAAATGCAAAATATTTTCCATTTCAAGATGTTCTTTTAAATGTCAATGGATATCACAGCTGACATGGAGGGAGCCATTTTGTTTGCTGTGGGCGGGGCATTGAGTTTCACTTCAGAGCAGGTTCACTAAAGTAATGTTTGGGTTTTTTTTTCACATGTCTGTGCATGCCCAAAGTGTAGTGGAATTCTAATATGGTCAGAAGAAGAATTTTTGGATTATTGGGATGATTACTAAGGGCAGCTTTAGTGCTGGTACACTCCATGACCAAGTTTTCCACTAGGTGTCTAGACCATGGTGCTCTGTAAAAGCTTACAGGCCACATGTGTTTGAAGACCAACTTTTGTTTATTATCAATGGAGGTTGTCTAAGTGATTTCTACGTTCAGGCACTCATGCATTGTGAGCGGGCTCACAATCTACCTAGTGCACCTGGAGCGATGGAGGATTAAATGACTTGCCCAAGGTCACAAAGAACCCACAACCTTAGAGTGCTGAAGCTGTAGCTCTAACCACTTGGCCAGTTTTTCTCAGCTCGGTCCTGGAGTCCCCCCTTGCCAGTCAGGTTTTCAGGATATCCACAATGAATATGCACAAACTTGATTTGCATAATCTGCCTCCGTTATATGCAAATTTCTTTCATGCATATTCATTAGGGATAACCTGAAAACCTGACTGGCAAGGGGGGACTCCAGGACTGAGTTGAGAAACACTGCATGAGGCCACTCCTAATGAGTCACGGGAGACAGCCTTGCCGTTGGATAATGTGGGAGACTTGTAAGAGTGAAACAGAGGGATGATTATGTTATGTTAGGGGACACTGGATGAAACTGCAGGGAAATACTTTTAAAACCAATGGGAGGAATTTTTTTTTTTACTCAGAGACTAGTTAAGGTCTGGAACACATTGCCAGAGGTTGTGATAAGAGCGGGTAGCGTAGCTGGTTTTAAGAAAGATTTGGACAATTTCCTGGAGGAAAAGTCCATAGTCTGTTATTGAGAAAGACATGGAGGAAGCCACTTCTTGCCCTGGATCGGTTTACATCAAACAAGAACACTCTATTGAATAAAGATCAAATGGAACAAAACTATGCAACTGATAGTGAATTAAAAGTGCTCAGAGATATGGAGGTGATAACAGGGCGGACCCAACACTACCACCTCACCGCCCAATCATCGCTTAATTCAAAGCACCAGTTGTAAATAGTTGTTACATGAATGGCATAATTTCAGGTGCATTAAGCTACCAAACTTTGTAAAAAAATAACAAAATCAACGATCTGAAACAGCAAACTTATCTTGAGCTTTCAGGTTCCGATGTGACCTAGACACGTTTCGTTCCTGCCTCAGGGAACCAATGAGAATTTACAGAGCTACTTGTACCGTGTGGGCGAGATAGAACTCTAAAAGTAACAAAAACAGAGAAAACATTTAATACTTTATTTTCACTAAGAATTAAAACCTTAAACAATACTAAATATGATAAAGAGATTATTCCAGGCTATGGACAGGCTATGACGCGATTGGTCTTTAAACTTCTGTATGGAGTCAGTGTATCAGCTGACGTGGTTTGGTTGCCTGGGTTGGGTTTGGTCTTTGTTGTTCTCTCCCTGCCTTGTTATCTTCATGTTATTGGTTAAGCTCCTCTTGGCGTCATGACGCGATAGTTCTTTAAATTTAGGTATGGAGTCGGTGTATCAGCCAACACGCTGTGAGGAGGCTATCCCATTAAGAGTTGTTCCTTTTGAATGCCGTTCATTTGAATGATATACGTTAGTAATGTGGTAAGTCCTGTCCATAGCCTGGAATAATCTCTTTATCACATTTAGTATTGTTTAAGGTTTTAATTCTTAGTGAAAATAAAGTATTAAATGTTTTCTCTGTTTTTGTTACTTTTAGAGTTCTATCTCGCCCACACGGTACAAGTAGCTCTGTAAATTCTCATTGGTTCCCTGAGGCAGGAACGAAACGTGTCTAGGTCACATCGGAACCTGAAAGCTCAAGATAAGTTTGCTGTTTCAGATCGTTGATTTTGTTATTTTTTTACAAAGTTTGGTAGCTTAATGCACCTGAAATTATGCCATTCATTTAACAACTATTTACAACTGGTGCTTTGAATTAAGCGGTGAGGTGGTAGTGTTGGGTCCATCCTGTTATCACTTCCATATCTCTGAGCACTTTTAATTCACTATCAGTTGCATAGTTTTGTTCAATTTGATCTTTATTCAATAGAGTGTTCTTGTTTGATGTAAACCGATCCAGGGCAAGCAGTGGCTTCCTCCATGTCTTTCTCAATAACAGACTATGGACTTTTCCTCCAGGAAACTGTCCAAATCTTTCTTAAAACCAGCTACGCTACCTGCTCTTATCACAACCTCTGGCAGTGCGTTCCAGATCTTAACTAGTCTCTGAGTAAAAAAAAAAAATCTCTGGGATTCCGGAATCTTGTTATTCTTTGAGATTCTGAATGGAATGTTGCTACTCTTTGGGATTCTAGAATCTTGTTACTCTTTGGGATTCTACATGGAATGTTGCTACTATTGGGAGTTCCGGAATCTTGCTACTCAGATTCTGGAATGTTGCTACTCTTTGGGTTTTGGCCAGGTACTAGTGACCTGGATTGGCCACCGTGAGAAAGGGCTACTGGGCTTGATGGACCATTGGTTTGTCCCAGTAAGGCTATTCTAATTTTCTTAATCTTGTATCTCGCCAAATCTTCATTAATTAGAGTTCCAAGCAGGTTCCAGGTGACCAGGATGTGATGTCAGAAGGGAACTGGAGCCGGCGTGAGCAGCAAGTGGAAGATACTGCACTGGCGAACATTTAGAGGGATGCAGGGGGGTGGAGAGGAAGACGGCACCCGGGGAGGTCTGCCCTCCCCTTGCCCTTCCTTACTATGTCACTAAGTAAGGGGAAGTTGGATTTAGTGATGATACTGCTGGTAGAAAGGAGTGGAATTTGGAAGCACTGTTCCCTCTAAGCTGAGCTGGAGTCCTCCGATTGCATTACTGCCACTGGAGGGTGCTGCTTCACTACTGTGCTTTCAATCTCTAGAGACAGGCAGGCTCCCTGGAAGAGCTTGCTAGTCACTCTCTATTGAACCTGTGGTAGTAAAACAGCACCCCCCACTGGCAGGAATGTAGAGCTTGCTGGTCACTCTCTATTGAACCTGTGGTAGTAAAACAGCACCCCCCACTGGCAGGAATGTAGGTGGAGGACTTCTGCTCAGCATAGAGGGAACAGTGCAAGTTGGGACTGGATGAAATGAGGGATGGAAGATTAACATGTGGTAGAAGGGTTGATATTGACCCTCCTGGGGATTGGTGGCTATTAATTGTTTACATTATATGTTGCTAGTATGTGTTTGTAATTTATTACTGTGTCACTGGCATGATTATATAACTGAAAAAAAAGGAGTAAATCGCTATGAAACAAAAGGCTTCCTGAATGACAGCTGGATTGCACACAATGTAATCCACAGTACTGAGAATGGAGAACCTTTGCGATACGATTCTGTGGATTCTCCATCCAACACCTCACTTCAAAGCCAGGAGAAGAGCAAACCAGCCTAGCTTTCAAGGGTTACTTCGCTCACTCAGCTGCCAAGAAAACTGAGGGATTAAATTGGGCAATTTGAAAAAAAAAAAAAAAAAAAGCAATAAGGGATTAGATGGTGGGATGAGAAAGGTCAGGAAAGCCAAAATATGAGGTTACAGCTGGGAAGAAAAGGTTTTTTTTTGGGGGGGGGGGCACAATTCAACATAAAAAGCAAAGAGAGCCTGTTCAGGATGAAACACCAAGCATGGAAAAATAAACGGGGTGAGAAAGAAAGCAGAGGCTGAAAAACATCAAAGAAAAAATGGAAGAAAAGAGAGCTTCAAAAGGAAGCAGAGGCTGCAAGAAAGCCTCCTGAAGAAAGATGTTTAATGGAAGGGACATTGTTAGCTTTCCAGGCAGTCTCCAGGCACAGGGTTGAGTTGAGTTTTACTTTAATTAATTTAGGGCCTCTTTTACGAAGCCATTTAGGGTGGGCCACTGCGGTAAGTGCCCCGAAGCCCCTAGGGATTTAAAGGGCTTTGGGGTTAACGTACCACACTTCACTTCTTAAAAATTACAAAGTAGTTTACCATAAAATTAAAGAAAAAAGAAAAAAAATATATAACATAAAAGCAAGATATTGTACAATCCTGTTCTGTGCACAAGAAAAACAGATGTTAAAAGGATTGCAAGAAGCAAAATCAAAAGAAAAGTTCAAAAGGAAAAAAAACGAAGCCAAAAAGTTTGAGAGAGAGTACGCTTACGCCTTTCTTGCCCATGCCATCACCCAAGGCTGCTACAATGGCAAAGTACTGAATCACACGCTTCGTGTTTACGGTTTTACCCGCACCAGATTCTCCGCTTGAGAGCAAGAAAAAAAAAAAGAAGAGGAAAATCTCAAGAAAAGACACAAGAAAGAGATGGAGATCGGAAGGGTCCTGTACGGCTGGAATTTGCATAATATAGTCTTTCAATCAATGATTTAACATGTAAACATTTATTTCACCTGTTTGTCCCCTATCTCCCATTTCTATATGGGTTTAATATTCAACTTTACATTTCAAACTTGAATAAATCTGGAGATGATGAGGTTAATATCAATATTATTCTTTTTTCTTTAGTGAACCTGCCAATAAAATATCAATATAACAGAAGGTGACGATATAAAGCCAAGATTCAATAACCCCATCCCACCACCCTCTCCCTCCCTTCCTATCTCAATTACTATGCCAGCCCCAGATTATATTTTGATTTCCCAAGGGGGGAGGAGTTGTTCTTACACTGACTTTACTTTGCCCTCCCTATACCGCAGGACCGTGAAGTTCTATGCGGTTTACAATGATTAAAAATGGTACAAATTGAGTAGAACTGGCAGGTTAAAACTAGATCAGTTATTGTGGGGAAGATTGTACAAATCAACTGCCTAAGTACTCCAGTTTCATATATTCCACTTTCCAGTTTGTCCCTCTCCCTTTAGTAACTCAAAAGCAACCTATACGAGGGGCTGTTGAAAAGTTCTCGGCCCAACCAAGACGAGAATGATGCGGAGCCATGAAACGTACAAGTTATTACACACTTTTCTTGACATTTTTCATTTCAATGATATGAAATGAAACGAAAAGTGTCAAGAAAAGTGTGGAATAACTTTCAAGTTTCATGGCTCCGCATCATTCTCTTCTTGGTTGGGCCGAGAAACTTTTCAGCGGCCCCTCGTACACCTTATGAGGTAAATAGATCCACAATACCTCCCATATATCTGGAGTGCTGCCCTCTGCACCGATTGTTATCATCTCTACCTTTAACCATTCCATCTAGAGAGTTGCGCGGGGACAGAAATCCCACCCATCCCCGCCCGTCCCCGCCAGGATCCTCTCCGTCCCCACCCATCCCCGCAAGGAATTACCTCCATCCCCGCCCGTCCCCATAAAAAGCAGCAATTACTTCTGACAGGATCATCAATTCCACAGTTTCTTTTGTGTTTGCGCTGCTGTTTTCCTTGTGGAATCTCTTTGGCGGAACCCTTTTTTTGTTTTCTGTTCAGGTAATTAACTTATAAACCCCCTCTTTTACTAAGGCTGACGTGTCCATTATATTATATGGACGAACCCTTCTTCCAAAGCCTTCCATCCCCGTGGGAGTCCCATTGGCTAGAGTGGGGTCCCCGTGGGAGTCCCGTGGGTTAAGGGGGATTCCCACGGGACTCCCGCGGGATTCCCACGATCCCCGTTCCCATGCAGACCTCTAATTCCATCAGCATAAAATTGATCTCTTGCCGTCACCTAAGAGCAAATCTCCCTACTCAAAACTCCATTTTATGACCTCTAGCAAAAAGCATGACCACCCACATCTGGCAAATATATATTAGCTAGAATTATTTCTTTACCCTGCCAAATTAAAGTAAGAAGTAAGGAGGGTACTCATTTGTAATCTCATAGGAAATTTCATTTTCTAGTGGAAATAACAGCAGTTATTTCTAGTTTCTAGTGGAAAAGCAGCGAAGGGTCTCTACAGTAGTGAGAAAATCATTGGACTTAAGAGACACTGGCTTATTCTGAAGCCATGGAAATGAAACGTGGAAGTCCAGGGAGTCTCTATACTAACACTGCAATAAAAGAAGAAGAAGAAAGATCTCAGCAAAGTAATTAGCTTGTGTTCTCTAGAGATATCTGAATATCCCAGTGTCGTAATCAACTCTGAATTATTTAATGTCCAGTGCTATCAAGAGCTCAAACCTTTCCTGGGGGAACACCTAATGCCCTAATGAATATGCATGAGAAGGATAACGGAGCTGACAGGCATGCAAATCTTTCTCATCCATATTCATTAGGAATATCCTGAAAACCTAACTGGCTGGTGGTCCCCTACAAAAGGTTGGAGAACTGGTGCTGCAGTTAGTACTGGAGATTAAATAAATCAGAGCTAGGGACGTTATTCAGATTCCTGCCACACAAATATACAGTATTCCCATCAGAACTTATCCAGATCACAGGGACATTCAGCCTGCTATCTGAATAATTAATTTGGATAGTCTCTGTGCCCGCCATCCGCCCTGGCTTTGACCATCCTCTGCGAAGCACTCTCTGGAGGATACTGAGGCAGTCTGTTTCCAGATATTTTGTCTGAATGTCCTGGTCAATGACATTTCACAAAAGGACAGAAAGTCAGAGGACTTCCAAATGGCCCACATCATGGCATTTTGTAAACGAGACTTACGTGATGAGCATGGATTGATTCTCCCGATCTGAAAGAGAAGAAGGCGGCGTTAGGAAGCCACAAACAGAACACAAAACCTTTGTCCATCATGTCTGCACATATTGTACTGACATTCAGCAGTTTTTCGCCTCGTCTCCATTCACCCATCCGGTTGGTTTCCCCCTTCCTGTTCTCCTTTCCTATCCATTATTGTATTTCCTTCTCTCCTCTTTGTTCAGTAAGTCCTGTACGTCTTTGGTAAGTCTGTCTTAGTGTTCCTTTTGAATGTTATAAATGTTTTTTAAATTATGTTAATCACTTAGAATTTTGATTAAGCGATCTATCAAATTTTAAATAAAACTTGAAACTTCCGGATAAAGTGCTGGTGCCGAACCATATTTTTTTGGCAGTGGCACTGTTTGGTTGAGTAAATGATGCTAGACAGAGATTGATATGGTTTCTACTTATCTATTCTGCTATTTGCTGATGTAACTTAAAAAGGTTCATCCCAACCCCACCTCCTAGCACACGGATAACTCTTATCCACAGAACTTGCTACAATGTGCTGGACGAATAAAGATTATTATAAACCACAGAAAATTTTATTAAAAAAAAAAATCTTAAGTACTGTAGTTGTCATTAGGCTATGACCATATAAGTCTCCAAATATGGGGTTCATGAGTCTTATAGTTATGGGATAAAGGTTATTTGTCTCTGGATGAAGTTCTCCATCAAAAATTACAAAGACTAGGTAACACTCGATGAAGTTACAGGGAAATACTTTTAAAACCAATAGGAGGACATTTTTTTCACTCAGAGATAGCGTAGCTGGTTTTAGGAAAGGTTTGGACAAGTTCCTGGAGGAAAAGTCCCTGGCCTCTGCTTGCCCTGGATCGGTAGCATGGAATATTGCTACTCCTTGGGTTTTGGCCAGGTACTAGGGACCTGGATTGGCCACTGTGAGAATGGGCTACTGGGCGACCCAGTAAGGCTATTCTTATGTTCTTACTGTCGAAGAAAACGCTTGCTAAAGGGTACTTACTGCGCACCATGTCATTGTAGGCATTGTCTGCAATAGAGTAGATGTGGGGCGGAGCCTCCGAGCGTCGCTTGCCCTTGTAGGCAGCCACCACGGGAGCGGTGTACACCGGCAGCCACTTGTAGGGGTTCACGGTCACACAGAATAGCCCCGAGTACGTCTTATGGGAGAGAAGAGACAAGAGGGGCAGCTCGGGAATAAGAATGCTATTGCCTGTACAAATTTAGCAGAACGTGGAGGTCAGGTGGTACGAGGGGGGCGCTGAAAAGTTCTCAGCCCAACTAGGAAGAGAATGACGTGGATGTGGTTCAATCAATAATCTATACAAGTCTAAACTAGATTATGGTGTCAAAAAAAATGTAAGGAAAAGGACCTCAAGCACCCCGAGTCTTTCTGGGGTCAGGGATATTATCACTGGTCCAAAAAAAAAAAACCTTATAAAATATTTATTTATTTATGTCTTCAATATTTTGTGTATATTCAAACTTTGGAGGCAAAACGAAGCATTATAAAGAATTTCAGCTGGATGCTGCATTCAACAGTGTTGATTTGGTGGATAAAGAAGCAATTGAAAGAGCAGCTAAGGGCCCTTTTTACTAAACTGCACTAGTGGTTTTAGCGCGTGCTAGTCGCTAACGCCACCATTGAGCTGGCGTTAGTTTTTACGGGTAGCGCGGGGGGGGGGGGGCAGTGCGTGCTAAAAACGTTAGCGTACCTTAGTAAAAGAAGGGATAAGTGTTTCTTCTTGATAACGCTTCATTTTGCATCCAAAGTTTGAATATACACAAAATATTGAAGACAAATATTTTTAAAGGTTTTTTGGACCAATGATACTATCCATGACCCCAGAAAGACTCGGGGTGTTTGAGGTCCTTTTCCTTACTTTTTTATTGAGACCATAGTCTAGTTTAGACATGTATTGGTCTGTCCCGTGCATTTCTTACCATTTTGATCGCTAGTCTGCGGACAGATTTTCTAGCTTCTGCTAGTGCACTTCAATCAATGATCTGAAATAATGTTAAAACAGAGAATTTTGTTTCTGCAGATTAGCACTTAACGAAATAAGATAACTCTCTTTTCAGCTACAGGGGCAAAATAACGCTCTGAATTTAGGATGTTGGTTGGTTGGTTGGGCTGAGAACTTTGTCTATTTTAGGAGATGAAACATGCAAACTACAACATCCAAATTCATTTTTTTTTAAAAGGAATAAGAGCAACTCTTCAGGAAGAAGCACAAGGTTACGAATCGCTACTGCAGGGAGCGTTTGTCAGCTGAGCACGGCTTGCAGTGCGGTCTGAGTCGTCAAAGTTTAGCTGGGCCTCGACATCCAGAAAATGGAATTATGGTTCAGATTTAGCCCCCAAACACTAATTTCCCCCTGAACTGTACACATCACTTCAGACATAGCGTGAAGCTGTCCAAAGGTCGTTCCTTTATAAATCATCTACGAGACAGCTGGGTCGTCTGTCTTTTCTCCTCATGAATGACATTTGATGATGTAGGACTTGGCAGTTGGGTCTTCACATTTCACTTTTATGTAGTTTTGCAAACTACCTTGCTACACTATTAGGAAAGTAGATGAACCATGAACCATGAGTTAGGGTTACAATAGGGCTTCAGAAAAAGGAGGACAGTAAAACCCGGATGTCTCAATCCGTCCTCCTTACTTCCGTTGCTTTCAGTGGAAGTAAAACCCGGATGTCTCAATCCATCCTTCTTTTTCTGGAGCCATATGGTAACCCTACCATGGGTGGACGAATAGTCAAAAGGACTGAACTCTTAAATGTAGACTTCTAAGTTTGTGCCCTATTTTCAGCCAAACTAAGGAGTCTTAAGTTCTAAACTAAAATTCTTCTTAACTTAAGGCCTTTAAAAGTTAGGCTCCATTTGTTTTATGAGCTTAATTTATGAGTCTAATGCTGAGTCTAGTGCTAAGCTCTTAACTTTTTCTCCACCCTAAATCCACCCCATTGTCACCCACTCTTTATACTCTCAAATTTTTGAGTATGGTGAAATTTTGAGTACAATTTAGGCCATAATAACATTTCATAGACTGATTTAGGAGGCCTATCTCTCAAAGCTGGAAGTGTAAATCATTTGAAATCATCTGAGTATTTTTTGGCAGTTGACCATTATTCAACAGTACAGCCCCACATCTACAAAAAGTCAACTATAGACACAGGAAGACTCCTAGGGAGGTAACAGGCACTTACGTAGATCATCCAGTTGCTATAGCGACGACGGAGGTTGGAGAGCACAGATGCCTCGTTTAGGTGTGTTAGCATAGCCATGTCTTCAATCATGTCAAACTTAGGAGGATTCATTTGCTGAACGTCATCCTCCTTCACTGTCAAGAGCTGGGCAAAAGAACAAGATTCAATGAGAAGAGAAAGGCTCGGACCAAAGGTCCATCAAGCCCAGCACCCTGTCTTCAAAAATGGGAAATTCAGGTCACTGAAGTAGCCAGCAAATCCCAGACTCTAGTTTCTACGCCTTCCCCAAAATGAGCAGTTGGCTTCTAAGGTCTGTTTCTGGGCTTCTCCTCTGGGATACAAATTAGACAATGACACGGGGACAAATTTTTCCCCATCCCTGAGAGTTTTGTCTCTGTCCCTGTCCCATTCCTGTAAGCTCTGGCTTAACCACCCAAGCCTTGAACACTTAGGATGTTAGTGTTTGAGGCTTGTGCAGATGAGGATGGAGCTTAGGCATTGGTGGAATGAGGCATTATGACATCACAATCGGAGCTCTAGAATGTTGCTACTTAGGATTTTAAAGTGTTTGAGGCTTGAGCAGATAAGGGCGGAGCTTGCAGGGACAGGAAAAGAACTCGCAGGGATGGATGGGAAAATGAGTTCCCGCAGGGACGGGGAAAAATTTGTCCCCATGTCATTCTCTAATACAAATTCACCATTGGTTGAAAAACTACTTGATCTGTTAGTGTCATGGAATATGCTTTAGTCCCAAAACAGGGCTGGGGAGAATTCAATGATGGCTTCCATCCAATGTTTACTTTATCATTCAATGTTTTTTGCTGTCAGTAACAAATAAACAATATAAAAGGTTTACAGCAGGGGTTCCCAAACTTGTCCCGGGGAACCCCCCAGCCGGTTGAGTATTCAGAATGTGGGTTAGAGCTACAGCCTCTGCACCCTGCGGTTGTGGGTTCAAATCCCTCGCTGCTCCTTGTGACCCTGGGCAAGTCACTTAATCCCCCCATTGCCCCAGGTATACTAGCTAGAATTTGAGCCCACCAGGATAGATATGATAAAGTACCTGAATGTAAACCACTTAGGATATAATTAATTAACAAAAGCCATGGAAGATCCGGCTTTTTCTGTATCTTTGGATGCAGAGAAGGCCTTTGATCGTGTGGAATGGACTTTTATGTATCAAGCAATGGATAGGTATAGTATTGGATCTGGATCCATACAAATGATTCAAACCTTGTACAGTTCCCCTTCTGCCAGATTATATATTATTAATAGTTTTTCAGAACGTTTCTGTCTGGAGAGGGGAGTTAGACAAGGCTGTCCATTATCTCCTTTACTGTTTGATATTGTTCTGGAACCCTTGTTATTGGCTATTCAACCGGCAAAGGAGATTCAGGGTATTCCTTAACGCAGGGCGGGAATATAAGGTCTGATATTTTGCTTCATTTGAGGAATCCTGAAACGACCATTCCACATTTACTGGATTTGATTGACAGATTTGGGAAATTTTCTGGATATAAAATAAATTGGAGTAAATCGGAGGATCTTCCGCGAAATGTACACTGTCCAAAACCAACTTAAAACACAGAAGCCTCCAGCTAAAGAAAAAAACCAGTGCTGGGGCTGGGAGAATTGCCTTAGGTTTATTTTACTGTGTAGCTAATAAACATCTCCAAAATGCCCTAGTGGCAAACCTCTCCCTCAAGACAATCTCAGCTTCCTAGAAGCTTGGGCTGAACACAAGAACAAAGAACTCCAAACTGCACAAACAATTTCATTCAAAAGTCCCTAAACATAACCAAATCCAAAAACTGTTCCCTTATGCCATTGGCCTCCTCTTGCAGCTCCAACAGCACTCCTGGACCCAGCTTCTTCCACACCCAGGTGTAAGGCATTAATTACCCTGGCCTGAGCCTGAAACTTTCTCTTTGGGAAGAGACCCGTGTCTTCCCCATCACCTCTCGCCAACTAGTGTAAACTACTGGCCACGCCCTGCTCTGACTAAGCCTGCTCTCATCTGGGCCCTCTTGGGCTCCCCCCAGTGGACACTAGATAAACAACAGGGACAAGGCAGGCTCCGAGCCTGAGTGGTCACAACATGAATCTCATTCAAAGACAGTATTGACATAGCATGTCCTACATACCCGTTTATCCTTGGTTTCCACGGTGACTTTGCCACCAGAAGATTCCTTGATCTCGACCTCAATGTATGCTTCTTTATCATCGGAGATCCAAGCCTTCTTTTTTCCTGCAGGAATACAGAGCAACAACTAGACTCATAAGGAATAAAAGAGACCCCCCCAGCTGGTTGTTCTCCCCAGGAAGGCAGGATTGACTAATTCTTCCTTTACAGGAAGACAGCAGCTGTTGTGCTATTCCACAAAACTACTTAAAAGCAGGTACAATCCCTGTATTTAATATTTTATTCTGTTTTGCTGTTTGTAAGAGGTTTAAATGTTCTTATAGTCTGTTATTAAGACATGGGGGAAGCCACTGCTTGCCCTGGATTTTGGATTGATAGCATGGAATGTTGCTAGTATTTGGGATTCCAGAATCTATTTACTCTTTGGGATTCTGCATGGAATGTTGCTACTCTTTGGGTTTTGGCCACGTATTAGTGACCTGGATTGGGCATTGTGAGAACGGGCTACTGGGCTTGATGGACAATTGGTTTGACCCAGTAAGGCTATTGTTCTTAAATAGTAAGGCTAATATGTTCTTAAATATTCCCTTTCGTTTGGAAGAATTACGTGTTTATTTAAATATAATACGTAGTTGGTTACAGGGAACTCAGTTTGAAGTTAAATATGGAGGAAACAACAGTTCTGCTCTTATCAGATTATACTTCCTCAGATGTCCCCTAGATCTTTTCTTATCAATGGAGCGACTCTTCAAGTAGTTGATAAAACCGAAAGTTTGGGAGTGATGTTAGATTCAGGGCCAACAATGAAATGTCAGATATCCAAACTCATCAAAATGGTTTTTCATAGATTGAAAATTATTAGGCAATTATGGGACTTATTTTCATCTTCTAAAGTTCATGCTTTGATATTCCCAATATTCGACTATTGTAATGGATTGTTATTAGGAGTTTCAAATAAGTATTTAGGAGTCCTACAAATTGCAAAGACCTCCGGAGCTGGAGCACTTTACAGAGACAGCGAAATATGAGCATATGGGGATTCCCATCCTGACGAATCTACACTGGCGACTGATTGAACAGAGTTGTGTTAAAGTTTCAAGTTTATTGGTTTTTAACATACCGACCATCAAAGAATATCTGGACGGTTTACAATAAATCTAAAAAGAGATAAAAGTAAGATAAAATGTTAAGCATTACAAATGATTAGCTGAACATAAATAACATCGACTGGACAGACTTGAAAGTGAGGGTAAAAGGGAAGGGAAGGGAAAAGTTACAAGATACAACAGAATTTGAAAAGGTTCAAAGAAGGGCGACCAGAACCCTTTATTTGTCATTGTTGCTCAGAAGCAACATGTGTCTTCTGTGGCTCTTATGGGAAATCTGCTCTCAACATTAAGTTACATAAATCAGCCGTTTCACCATCTGCCAATTAAAGGGTTAAAATATATTTCCTTAGAGGACTAGGGACCAATTCATAAATAGGAGATCAGAAAAGAAATTCAAAATACACAAAATAACTGACTCCAAAAACAGAAAACAGTCTACAGAGAGGGATCAAATCTTATATACTCCGCTCAGAGATATGAAACTCAAAAAGGAAGGCTAAAAAGCCACCCTTGTAAAAAGAGTTCACCTTCCGGTCATTGCGATGTTTACAAAAAGATCACTCTCTGAGACTAGATGGAAATTATGTTTCAAATGTTTGAGTAACTTAGTTGCTACTATTTCAATAAGCAAAGTCTTTAGAAATGTTTCAATGACTTTCAACAATCACAAGTGTGCATAGGATTAACAGCGGGATCTGGACATGTCCCGTTGTCACCCTATAATCCAACTCCTTGACCCCCCCCCCCCATACTCCCCAGCCATTACCACAAAACACACTAACTACAATTGTTGGTAATTAGCCACAGCTCAATTTATTAATCATAACAATTAACATAATATAAATTCAATTATAACATTAATTAACATAAACTCCCAGAGCTCCTCCCGAGCTACCCATAAAAATTCAGTGCCCTCGACCCTGCCACCTCAGCAAGGGTCAGAGGGGTGGCATGTCCCTCATGCCCCATTATCCGGGTCACCTTACCCACCAGGCACGGCACCCCGCCGGCCCACCGCTCATCACCTGATGAGCCCCAATGACCCAGTAGCTCGGGAGATTAGCCCCCGAGCTACACCATACTACCTGAAAACATGGGGTGGGTGGGAGGGAAAAACCCGCTCTGGAGGACCCAAACGGTTGAGTCCTCCACTGCCTCCCCCTTTTATAATTTCGCTCCCCGCGCGCCCTGAACCTCATCCAATTAATTTAAAGATAGCCTGCTCTACACTGGCCAATCACGCGCACCCAATCACCACCCCCCCCCCGACCGCCCCAGCCGATGGGCGACACGCAGGCCTGCCAGCCCCGTGTTATCCTACGCCCATCGACACAGGGGTCTCGGGCTCCTCTATATTGTCCAAGAACTAATTGCTGTTTTTAATCTCTAAAATTTTAGAGACAGCTCAGTAGTGATTAAAAACAGTCTAATTGGTATGGATATACAACAGCTTTATGAAGACCAAGCATTTTTTTGAATATAAAGTCTTTTGAATCAACTTGTCGGGTCTCCTGAAGCAGACATCGAAACGGGGCCGCATTGGGACCCCCACAATCAAGCTAAGTGCTTTTACCCATATGCAATTAGTTCTTGCATATGGGTAAAATATATATCCTATGCACACTGTGATTGTTGAAAGTCATTGAAACATTTCTAAAGACTTTGCTTATTGAAATAGTAGCAACTAAGTTACTCAAACATTTGAAACATAATTTCCATCTAGTCTCAGAGAGTGATCTTTTTGTAAACATCGCAATGACTGGAAGGTGAACTCTTTTTACAAGGGTGGCTTTTTAGCCTTCCTTTTTGAGTTTCATATCTCTGAGCGGAGTATATAAGATTTGATCCCTCTCTGTAGACTATTTTCTATTTTTGGAGTCAGTTGTTTTGTGTAAATTAAAGGGTTAAGGCTGGAACTTCTCTCGTATGGGCATAAGGTTAAGAGATTAGGGCTCTTGAGCTTTGAGAAGGTGATGGCTGAGGGAGGATATGATGGATGTCTACAAAGTCCAAAGTGGAGTATAATAGGCAAACGTGAATTAATTGCAAGTACAAAGATGAGGGAACACTTTCATAAAGTTAGTGGTAATACTTTTAAAACAAATAGGAGAAAATATGTTTTCATTCAACAAAAATAGGTTCTGGAACTCACTGAGAAATGGTAATTGTAGTATGTTACTCCTAAAGCAGACCTTCGGAAGGCTTAAGGCTTGCTCTATTTGTCTTTATCTACTATGGAAGAGGAGCTCACCAAATTCAAACGGGAATTGGCTGCAATTAAAGAAGCTTCCAGGACTACACAGTTTCCAGTCACTTCACCTCTACTGTCACAGAGAATAAAACAAGCCAAGAGTAGGTAGATAGGCTACAGTAGGCTTGGTTAAACTACGACCTCTGACTCAGAGGTATCCACCATCTTTATTCTACAAAATTATTTTGCTGTATTGGAGCTTTGATGATACTCAGGATTAAGAACTGAGGTGGAGACAGAGACAAAGAGAGTAACTAATGTAAACCCCCCCTCCTTCCCCCCAAAGCACTGACAAAACAGCTGAAAACAGAAAGTTCTTGCTGCTAGGAGACTCCAACAGAGGCATGAATTTGGGAACTCAGTCCATGGGTTCCAACAAAGTGAAATGCCTGCCAGGATCCTCAGCTAGCAGGAATACCAACCAAATACTGAGTGTGATTAGAGAAGAAAGGATTCTAAAGCTGATATTGTAATCCACTTGGGGACAAATGAGCTGGCCAAAAATAGCAACGTTGGCAGTGCAGAGAGCTATTCAGAAGCTGGGGAGGGGCTAAAGTCTTTAGCTTTCTCTGGAGTAATACCTGCCCATGGGAAAGGAGAAGAAGGACAACATAAAGCGGCTCAAAATCTGAAGACAGCACGAAGGCTTTAGATGTCTAAGAGAAAACCAAAAGGCTGTATTGTGATGACAGACCACATCGCAGTGTGGCAGGAAAGAAGAACTTTGGTGAGAAATTCAGGCAATGCATTTCTTGGTATTTAAACGAGAGGGTTGCAAATGCAAGCAGGTGAATGAAGAAAGTCACACCCAGACAAAGCAAATGAATGACAACAGTGGGGGTGTGTGGGGGGGGGGAATTATCTTAGGAACCCAGCAGCAACAAAGTAGAATGGGAGAATTAGGCAAGAAACTATACAGAACATGAGAAAGCGCACAAAATATAGCTGGAAAGCAAAGAGCTCAAACACTTAGAAACAAAGAAACATGAGAGCAGATAAAGGTCACATGGCCCATCCAGTCTGCCCATCTACAGAATCTACTATCTCCTCCTCTCCCTATAGGCTAAGGCTCTTTACACCAGCATTGTGAGGTCATAGAAAATTATTGTTATAAGCTCACTTGCATGGTGAGGTCATAGAGCTTTATGGCAGCAGATCGAGGCCAAATGGCCCATCCACTATCTCCTCCTCTCCTTATAGACTATGGTTTTTTACACCTACTTTGTCAGGTCATAGACTTGCAAACTTTTTCAAACCAGGGCACACTAAACCTAGTGTCCCTGGCTTGAGCCACCCGGAAATTCGCTGGCGGCAGCGTGACGATGTCACACACATGTGCAAAGGCCCTTCAAACGGGCCTTGAGCCGAGAGAAAGACCTGCGCTGGAGAGAAGGGCCGGCAGGGAGATTGCTTACAGGGTCCACGAAATCCGTACTTAGGGCCGAAAACTCTTTCCTCTGACAAAGGTCACAAAGAAAGCAGTAGTAAGTGTATTTGCTGTACATGCTCTATTGACTTTCTGCAGACCTGGACTCCTGTTTGGAAGATGCTGCCTCACAGGGCAAGGAATTGTCTGTTCAATGTTGGATTGAGAGCACTGAAGGAGTCAGGGTTTTTTTTATTTTAGGTATTTATATACCACCTATCAAAGTTATTTAAGCGGTTTACAATCAGGTACTCAAGCATTTTCCCTATCTGTCCTGGTAGGATCACAATCTACCTAATGTACCTGGGACAATGGGGGATTAAGTGACTTGCCCAGGGCCACAAGGGGCAGCATTGGATTTGAGCCTACAACCTCAGGGTGCTGAGACTTTTGCTCTATCTTGCCTTGAAAGGGGAGAGAAGGGGGGGGGGAGTGTTGGGATCTGTAGCCTTCTTCTGGCTAGGATTGCCCAGAAGAAACAACATGAGTGTTTCCACAGAATAGGAGCTGGAGTTGGGGAATAGAGGGAGAAGGGGATTCGGGCACAATCTATAGCATTAGTTTTTCGGTTGGTCATTAGTTGACGTTATTGCATTTGACTACTGATGGTTCAATAAAAATCATTTAACTAATTATACATATTCTATTTCCATTATCCCTCATGGTTTTTATTGTCTCTTAACATAGGTCTGCTGTTAGAAATTGAATATATTCTTACCGTCGAAGGCGATGGTGTGTAGCTTCATCAGTTCCTTTTCGCTTTTGCGCAAGTAATCTGCTGCCTCCCCAAACTCCGACATATCAAACATACTATGAGCCATGATGGCTGCTGCACAAAGGACCAGAGCCCGATGAGAAGGTTGTGCGCTTCTGACCACTGCAAGGAACCACGAGAAATGAATGAGGCTATGCACGGAGCATCTCATCTCTTCCTCACGCCCTGCTTTGTAGAGGACCCTTTCATTCCTCACTGGCTTGTTTGCTGCTCCTTTCCTTATTCAGTGGATACCATCATGTCTTGCTTTTCCTCTTCCTTTCGGGAATCTCCTTTATTCCTTGTTCCTCTCCAGAAGACCCCCATCTTGCTCTCTGCTCCAAATCAGCATGTGCCTATCACTCCCTGATGCTCATCACATTCTCTTGAATCCTGCTGCTCCTCAGAGGGACTTCTTTCCTTCTCATTTAACCCCCCCCCTTCCCCTCCCCCACACATAACTTTTCTTTCTTCCTACTCCTGGGCAGAGGACACCAAGGCCCTTTTTACTCAGTAGCTTACACCGGACCTAAAGCATTAAAGTGGGCATTGTAAGTAATAAAGATGCAATACTGAAGCCCACGGAATAGCTTTTCCTTGTTTTCACTGCACGGACCACTTTGCTGCCGCTCAGTCCTCTTTGGGAATCAACAGCTGAAGGTTACTCTACCAGTTTTGTAACTACCATTTGCCCCTTTAGCTTCGTTTCACACCCCTCGTCCCCATTTTCTGAACTGCATTGTGCACTCTCAATTGTCCCAGGCTTAGACACCATCTTTCCCCTGCTTACTCTAGGGCAGGTGAAAAGTTCTCAGCCTGACCAAGGAAACAATGATGTGGACCATGAAACCTCCATGTTATTCCACACTTTTCGTTTCAATTATATGAAGAAAAGTGTGGAATAACGTGGAAGTTTCCTGGTCCACATCACTGTGAGAACTTTTCAGCGGCCCCTTGCACTGTCTCAAAGGGACTCCGAAGTGCCACTATGTCCTTCCTCTGCTTCTCTTACGACTCTCCAATCTTTGGGATCTCTGGCCTCCTACATTCCCTACTCTCTGGGATCTGCCTCTGGATGCCAAAATCTTTAATCCAGCTCTACAATGTCCAATAAATTACAGGAACATATTGTTTTAATTGCTCTGAAATGCCAACATGCTTTCTTCCATACCTACAAACTGAATTCAGAGCCTAATTTCATTTGAAAAATTTCTGCCTATGGTAGCTTAAGTCCTGAATCAGTTGCCTTGGTTCCTTTTTTGCTTCTTCAGTATAGTCAAGAAAGTAAATACTTAGGGCTGAAAAGATCCTGAGAAATTCAGTCACACCTGCTGAGGTGACTCCTTTCTCCTGTACTATGGAAAAGCCAAAGTCCAGCCATTTAGAAAAAAATCATTTCTTCTCTAGACTGAACAGAGCAAAATTATGATGACAAGATCAGCAGTAGAGAATTAAGAACAATAACATACATTTCAGTATTAATGCAAATTCTCCATAAACAAACTCTCCTAGCTGCAAACATATTTGTTAGAAATATGGATTTTGTTTGTTAATATAGCCTCACAAGCAACACATTTAGATGAACCATTAGGCAAATGTTTCTGCTGCCTGGAACAAGATCTCCTAAACGTTTAAATCTTTCTGTTGGTATAAAATATGACCTTTTTGCTTCCATCTATTTTTTGCACTGGAACTTGAAACATGGCATTGAAGTTATGGTCTTTCTAATATAAACTGTCTATCTTGTCTTCATTTTTCAAAAGTTACCCTGAAGACCATTCTTTAGGCTAAGAGCGAGCACTTTGTTAGTAGTTGAAAAGCTTCTCCTGAGCTCTTGGGTTAGTATTTCTTGCTCTTACCGACCCTGCTTACAGAGCTGCTGGTGACAGACGTGTGTCTGGGTGTCTGTGACTGGCATCTATCCTTCCCTTTTATTGTGTCGCTCAAGGTCAGGCAAGAAGAGGTATGTCAGGCATTTCAATGTGGCCTATCTCCAACTCCAGAGCTACACAAAAGGCAAACTGCAAACCTGATTTCCTTGCAGGGGCTGGCCAGTTCTTTTTATGGCTGCATTGTCCGAAAGAAGAACGCAATGGTGTCCTCCATTGCCCAATAAAGCTGTGGATGGTACATTAGCAAAGGCCAGATGAAAGCACTTGGGTGGGAGGGTGCAGAAGTTGCTTTGACTAGGGGTTGAAAAGGGGGATAAGGGAAGAATCAGGGGAAATCGCCTCAATTTCAGACAAAATTGGGTTTTTTTTAATGACTTTCCCACACAAAGAGAGTGGATTGCTCACAGGGCTGAGGAGTCGGAGTCGGAGTCGGAGGAAATTTCGGGTACCTGGAGTCGGAGTCAGAAGTACAAAAAACTGAGGAGTCGGAGTCGGAACATTTATCTACCGACTCCATTTTTGAACTTGGCATACCAATCATGAGCGATTCTTTCAGCTATAGCACCCACTATATACACAGCACAAATGTTGCGAGCAGCTTCTGCGGCCTTAGAACCTTGATTAAAAGCAAAAAGAAGGTGGTGTCGAAAATGCTCATTTCTCTCAACTTGACATTCCATTTTAACGATCTGAAAATTAACCAGTGCTGTGGAGTCGGAGTCGGAGGAAATTTCGGGTACCTGGAGTCGGAGTCGGAGTCTGAAGTACAAAAAACTGAGGAGTCGGAGTCAGAGTTGGAACATTTATCTACCGACTCCACAGCCCTGATTGCTCAGCTACTGAACTTGGACCACTTGTTAAAAAGCCCCATCAATCTGTATGCAGACCCATTTATCCATGTAGCATCTCAGAGACAGGCACAGACCTTGTGCCTTCCCAAATGTGACCCCTATTTGGCACGCTGACCCTAATTTCACTAGATGCTTGGGGGACAACATTGCTGAACTGGGACCCACCCGAGATCCTCTGCTAGGTGTTGGGAGATAAAGTGTGTGTGTGTGTGTGAGGGGGGGGATGAGGTTGTGGCCAATTGGTCAAGGAATGGAAGGTGTAGAAAAGGTCTTCCAGGGAGGGGACTCATTTGGTATAGAAGAGGTTGAGGCGAGGGGAAGGAATGCAGAAAGAGCTCAACCTTTCAATACATGAGGCCAGGAGAGTTATAGAGGGAGAGGAGGGGCGATTTTTCACGGTGGCAGGTCAAAAACGCGTCGGGACAAAGGTGCGAGCAGACAACTGAGCAGACTGTTTTTAGGGGCTATGACGGGGGTGTGGGGGACGAACCCCCCCACTTTACTTTATACAGATCGCGCCGCATTGTGGGAGCATTGTGGGGAGTTTGGGGGGTTGTAACCCCCCACATTATACTGAAAACTTAACTTTTTCCCTGTTTTTAGGGAAAAGTTACATTTTCACTAAAATGTGGGGGGTTACAACCCCCCAAACCCCCCACAATGCCGCCGCGATCTGTATTAAGTAAAGTGGGGGGAGGGCTCCCCAACAAAACCCCCCGTCGCAGCCCCTAAAAACAGTCTTTTTCTTCGGCGCGCGCCTTTGTCTTCCGCGTTACTGTCTATGAACCATTTTTCACACACATCAGCTTTAATTTAGGCTACATTAGACTCTGCTATCTTTTTGGGTAGTAATATACAGTACTACTTTTAAAAGTAAAGTACACGACTCTTTCCCTTCCCCAGCTCTCATGGCACCAGCATCTCCGGGGAGGAGGCTGCTTGCTGCTGGTGGCCCGAGCAAGGTTTCAGGGCTACCAGAGAGAGGTGGCTGGACTCAGAAGAAGGGAGGACGGAGACCGAGAGTTGGTGGAGTCAGGGTAGCAGAAGGGCTGGACTTGGTGAGGCTGGGAGAGGGGAAGCGGGGTGCGTGGGGAGAGCACATTTTCAGATGGGAACTTTGTGTGCAGGAAGTGCTTTGAAAATTGGCCTCTGTGGACTTTGGACCAGTTATCCAAAAGAAGGCACAAGTGGGAAACCTCCTTGGAAGAAACACCTGCTTCTTGCAAATAAGGTGCTAATTAATCTGGTGCTAGCTGGAGGGAGTGTGTAATGCGGTGAAGGACCGTTTCAGCTTGCCACCAGCCATCTTGACTTGGACGGACACCCATTTCTGGCAAACTTCCTTTTTGCAGCATGAGGTGATAGCAAGAATGGCTGAGTAGTTGAGCTCAATCAAAAGAGTGACCCGGTTTGACATAATAACTGCTTAGATCTAATAGTTACCTCAATATTTAGGCAATTTCTTATATCCAGCCCAAATATGTCATAACTTCACAACTAATAGGCTATGGATAAGTCATTTCATTAAAGTATATCTGGCTGACCATAGAGTAAAGTTCAAGCGAGTTTTAAAGCTAAGTACTAGGCATTACACATTTTGATATTTTGGAAGCACCTATTTATTGAAAATCACATGATATAATCAATTTGAGTAGATTAAAGGGGACGGCCAATGATGAGGCACCACCACGTAATGCTTCCCGCGGTTGCAAGATTATACAGCGGTGGAGTGGTGGGGCTGAGGCTTCCTTGAGATATACTTTAATGAAATGACTTAGTTGTGAAGTTAGATCTAATAGTTAACCAGCTCATGAACTCCATCCGAACTATAGAGTTATTTAAATATTAATGATTTAAAAGAAAATAAAGATTTTCTTTTCAATATTATAACATCAGAAAATGTAATAATTTTCAAATCTTATTTAAGATAATATCAATATAATGTTTCATTTTATTTTTACTTTTGTAACATTACACTTTCTATAATAAATCTATTTCTGTTAACCTCTATCACTTTCCTAAAAGTAAAATTGAATATACTTAACATGACTCATCATTTTGGCCTTAATATTTCCATCAATATCATTTTAATTTGCTGCTATATGAATTATGATAGAAAAGGTCTGAAATTAACAAACCCTCAGCAAAGTATTCTTGTCCCTTGGTTTGTCTGTATAATAGCTCTCTCTGAGGCACCGAATCTGGCAGCGTCTATATTTTCAGGAGCGGCTGGTGCCAACAACGATCCGTCCATATTGTAAATCCAAACACTCCAACATCCTTGGGCTCAGACATTTCTTCTGATTGATTATATGATAAGAAAGGGTGGGAGATAATTGCTTATTATTTGAACCATTGATGATTATTAAGTGTTATATTTATTGTTAATTTGTTTGGATATATTGTTACACTTATTGTAAATTTGAAAATGAATAAAGAATTAAAAAAAAAAAAAAAAAGAAAGAAAGATCTAATAGTTAAATATTACTTTTCACAGTAACTTATTACTCCTGTTAAATTAGTGAATTCTTTTTTTCCTTGCAGAAGCCAGTAACTTTAATATATTATTTTTACAAAGTAACTTACCCAACACTGCCTGCTATGGGTATTTTTTTTTTTTTTTAATCCTCCTGCAGCGATGCTGCATTTATTATTCCTGGTAGAATTCTGCACTACTGAGCAATGCAAGATTTGCAAATTCTCCAGCTGTGCAGATTACACAGAAAGCTTTTGTGGCACAGCTGGCTGCCTCCCTCCCTCCCTCCCTCCCAGCACACTCACCACCCCAGCATGGCAAGAGGAGAAACTGTACAGTCCCACGTCAGGCTGCTTCCACCAAGGACTCTACAACCAGTTTTGAATGCAGAGCCTTTACTGGTCCTACTAATTTCTAATGGGTGACTTTCCAGTGCCACCTGATTCTTTCCTGAAATTGGGAGTTCTCTTTGGTTGCCTAAACTGCTACAAGAGCTAGATAAGCCAAAGAACCAAAACAAGTCTACTACAGTGGACTCTCTGTTAACCGGAACTCAATTAACCGGAACTCTCAAACAACCGGAAAAACGTCTAAGAAATACTGTAATACTTTAAATAGAAATGAAAATAAAATCAATTTCGGGCAGAAATTTAAGTGTAAACTTGGCACGCCACACCTGAGTAAGCCCACACTTTGCCTACCACATATCCGGTAGTTTGTCAGGAACAGTTTATGGTATTGGATATAGCATTAGTTAGGCCTATTTTTAATAGTAACTCTCAAGCAACCAGAAACTACATTTATCCAGCATCTACCAGTTAACCGACTGCTTAAGTCACTGGACCTCATAGGATGACTAAGCCAAGACCAAGGTACTGTTCAGGCACTTTGAGACCGAGGCAAGAGGAGTCTTCTAGAAGGAAAAGAATGGAAGGTCTTCACTGATGCTGGACGTGAAGAGGAGAATTCAGAGGACAAAGAGGATCGGACACTGTTCCCTCTAAGCTCAGCGTTGCTTTCATTTGCTAGGGGCAGACCTGTTGCCTGAAGTCCCACAGAGCTCGCCTGTCCCTCACTGTTGAAAACGTGGTAGTGAAGCAACAAGTGGGGGACCCCTGCTCAGTGCCTGATGCTCTATCAGAATCCAGACTTCAGAAGTTACAAGGTAGATTCTACTACTAATCATTTTGACTTTCCTTGTCCCTAGTAGGCTCACAATCTAAAGTGCCTTTTGCTTCTAGGGCCAGGAGGAGGGGTGGGCAAGGAGAAAGACAAAAAGGGCTGGGTGTTGAATGTTTTTCCCATGAGGGCAACTATGGGGGGGTCCTGTGAAACGTGTTTTGCCCAGTTTGCAGCTTGGTATATTGCAGGGTTGGGGGTCATTCTCTTCCTTGTGAGTTTGCGTTGGGGGGGGGGGGTGTTTTTTCACCAGTTTTTGTTTTTTTTATTAGGTAGCTGTCCGAAAGCCAGCACAGAAGAGAATGATACATGTTCCTACAATATACGAAGTTGCAAACTGTGCCAACACATTTCACAGGACTCAGTCACCCACATGGGAAAAACATTCAGCATAAGGGAATCTTTCACGTGCCCATCTTCATTCAATGCAAAAAGTGTAAAGAAGGATGCTACATTGGAGAAACAAGCCAGAGGCTAAAAACTTGGATTAATTTACACAGATAGAACACATCAATGAATTTATGATGAGAATACTCAAAATTTTAAGACCATCCAGGAACGTAAGACCTTTGAAATCAAAATGATAAAATATTTTGACACCCACCAGACAGGGTTTAAAAAAAGACCTTGGGTTTCTATCGCATTAGCAACCATGAAATTTCACTGCTCTGTCTCTCACCTTGCCCACTCCTCCCTCCTCATTGGAATGCTTTTATTGGTCAACATTTGCTTATTCTAATCTGAAGAAGGTTTTTTTTTTTTACCTTTGAAAGCTAATCAATCAATGCACTAACCCCCCTTTTACAAAACCATTGCGCAGTTTTTAGTGATGGCCACAACAGTAACAGCTCCAATGCTCATAGACTTCCTATGAGCATCGGAGCTGTTACCATTGCGGCCTGTGCTAAAAAAACGCACTATGGTTTTGTAAAAAGGGGGGAGGGGTAAGTTAGTCCATTAAAAAAGGTATCAGCTTTATTTCTTTTGCTTTGTTTTAGTTCTATATATCACCTTATGTTTAAAGGATTTTTATTATTCCAGCAGTAAGAAGCAAATACAAACAGTAGTACCATTCAGGAACTAACATTTTCAACAATATAATCAGTTCCCCTCCCATCCCCCCCCTCCCATCCCCTCCCCTCCCCAAGAATCCATGGCCAGACCAACAGCTGAGAGTGGGAATAAAATCTTAAAGATTCAAAAGTCTACTGCGAGCATGGGGTGTGAGGTCCTGCCAGAAGTGCTCCCACACCTGACAAAATTTGCGACCTGGGCCAAGAGTCAAGTCTCCCACCATGCGTCTCTCCAGTGTTGCATGCACTATCATTAGGGATCTCCATTGTGCATATGACGGGGGATCATGGGAGAGCCAGGTGGTGAGGATGGCTTTTTTTTCCATCAAAAGGGCTCTGGAGATAAATGCTGACATTCCCCTGGGTTTGGGCGAGGCTATATTATAAAATCCAAATAACGCCCTCGGTTGCGGAAGCCATTGCCTTCCCCAAAGCGATGTGGTATATAGGCTATATATCACCTTAAAAAGTGGACTAATGCAGCTACTGCACTATTCAATCCTAATGATTCATCTTGTTTTGACTTCTAAGAACTTTCAATAAACTTTATTGGTTCAGAACAAAACCTGGACTAGACTGTATGAGTTTTGGACGCAAGTAGCACAGTGAGTGATCCCAGAAGCAATAGCCTCCCAAGTTTATCTGCTCCCATTCTAGAACCCTGATATTCCTAAGTTTTATTATTAAGCTCGAGGGTGCTGCCTCCCCTTAAGTATGTACCTATGGTCTCCCCGTGCAGCAAAAAGTACCCAGTGAGGGAGCAGTTAATGTAGCTGGTTTAAAAAAAAAAAAAAATGTTTGGACAAATTCCTGGAGGAAAAGTCCATAGTCTGCTGTTAAGATAGACATGGGATGGTAGCATGGAATGCTGCTATTATTTGGGTTTTTATCAGGTACTTGTGACTTGGATTGGCCTCCATGAAGACAGGATACTGGGCTAGATGGACCGTTGGTCTGACCCAGGAAGGCTATTCTTATGTGAGCCAAGTACAGGACAATCAAGCCATTGTGACATCACTGCTGAGGTTGGCTCTTAGGCATTGGTGGAATGAGGCATTATGACATCACAATCTCAGCTCTGGAATGTTGCTGCTCTTTGGGTTTCTGCCAGGTACTTGGGACTTAGATTGGCCTCTGTGAAGATGGGACTCTGAGCTAGCTGAACCATTGGTCTGATCCAGTAAGGCTATTCGTATGTTCTTAGGAGGATAATCAGTAGCCAAATACTATAAGTGAATTCTTCCATTGTTATCTCTGTAACTTTATATCCCTTAAGGAAAGAATTTGCAATAAATGTATCCCTTCAAAGCTACCAAATCTTTGGATACCTGGTTTCAGTTGGTGTAAATCCTAGCACCCAAAGTTGGACATGCATTCTGGCGCTGTGTGCCATTTTATAAAGCGCACTCATCCTTATAGAACAGTTAAGTGCCATATACTGAATCCAGCTCATAATGTGAAAATTGCTTCATAAAATAAACCCACAAGTGTAAGTACAGGCAGGGGCTTTGCATACAATTATTCTCCAAGGTAGGGAGAACGAGAGGGCACCCTCTAAAATTGAAAGGGGATAGATTCCGTACGAACATAAGGAAGTTCTTCTACCCCCAGAGAGTGGTAGAAAACTGGATCGCTCTTCCGGAGTCTGTCATAGGGGAAAACACCCTCCAGGGATTCAAGGCAAAGTTAGACAAGTTCCTACCCGAATGTACGCAGGTAGAGCTAGTCTCAGTCTTTGACCAGAGGGCCGCTGCGTGAGCGGACTGCTGGACACGATGGACCACTGGTCTGACCCAGCAGCGGCAGTTCTTATGTTCTTATGTTTTACCCTGATGGCCTCTTTAAATATGCAAATACAGTTAAATGCTGCCTCTGTCTATGCTGGCCAGGTTGGCTAAAAAAGCACAGTTACTTACCGTAACAGGTGTTATCCAGGGACAGCAGGCATATATTCTCACATGTGGGTGACGTCATCTACGGAGCCCCGGCGCGGACAGCTTTTCAAGCAAACTTGATAGAAGTTTCAAGTTTGCACACTGCACCACGCATGTGCGTGCCTTCTCGCCCACTAGAGGGCGCATCCCACCTCGTGGTCCTCAGTTCCATAACTAGCAAGGAAGCCATCCCCGGGGAGGCGGGCGGGTTGTGAGAATATATGCCTGCTGTCCCTGGATAACACCTGTTACGGTAAGTAACTGTGCTTTATCCCAGGACAAGCAGGCATGATATTCTCACATGTGGGTGACCTCCAAGCCAACCAAAAAAGGGTAGGTGGGAGGATGGCAATTTATGAAAACAGGTTACGTAACACCGACTGGCCAAACCGGCCATCGTTTCTGGACAAGGTGTCCAGACAGTAATGGGAGGTGAATGTATGAACCGAAGACCAAGTGGCAGCCTTACATATTTCCTCCATTGGAGTGGATCGGAGAAAGGCTATCGAAGCTGCCATTGCTCGGACCTTGTGCCCCGTGACTCGACCCGGGGGAGGAAGGCCAGCCTGAGCGTAGCAAAAGGAAATGCAAGCGGCCAACCAGTTAGACAGAGTGCGCTTGGAAACTGGATGCCCTAATCGATTGGGATCGAAGGACAAAAACAATTGAGGAACCTTCCGATGAGGCCTGGTGCGTTGAAGATAGAATGCCAACGCCCTCTTACAGTCAAGCGTGTGAAGCGCCGTCTCGCCCGGATGGGAGTGGGGCTTCGGGAAGAACACAGGAAGGACAATGGACTGATTGAGGTGGAAGTCAGACACAACTTTAGGTAAAAACTTAGGATGGGTGCGGAGAACCACCTTGTCGTGATGAAAGACCGTGAAAGGAGGGTCCGCAACCAAGGCTTGCAACTCCCCGATTCGCCTGGCGGAGGTGAGGGCAATCAGAAACACCGCCTTCCAAGTCAGACATTTCAAGGGGGACTTGTTGAGTGGCTCAAAAGGGGGTTTCATCAGTTGAGCCAGAACTACATTCAAGTTCCACACGACAGGCGGGGGCTTAAGAGGGGGGCAGACCCTGATTAACCCCTTCATGAAGCGTGTCACCAAGGGGTGGAGTGACAGAGGGCGTCCCTCCAGAGGTTGGTGGAAGGCAGAAATCGCACTGAGATGAACCCGCACCGAAGTGGTTTTCAAGCCGGAGCGCGACAAATGAAATAAATATTCTAAGACCGAGGATACCGGAACTGATACCGGATCCAGGTGAAAAGACGAACACCAGGTGGAAAACCTGGTCCATTTCTGCGCATAGCAAAGCCTCGTCGAGATCTTGCGGGAGGCTTCCAACACCTCCTTCACCGATTGAGACAGGTCCGGAGGAGTCAGGGAACAAGAAACCAAGCTGTCAGGTGCAATGACTGCAGGTTGGGATGTAACATGGATCCTTGACTCTGAGATAGCAGAGAAGGAGAGACAGGCAGGGGAAGAGGCTCCCTGGCGCTGAGCTGGAGCAGCAGGGAGAACCAGTGCTGGCGCGGCCACCGAGGTGCTATGAGAATCATCGTGGCCGTGGACGATTTTAGGTGTACCAACGTTCGCATGATCAGAGGGAACGGAGGGAATGCATACAGGAACCTCCCTTCCCAGTCGAGTAGGAAGGCATCCGCTTCCAGACGGTCCTGCGAGTACATCCGAGAACAATATAGTGGTAGTTTGTGTGTCTCCGGAGAGGCAAACAGATCCACCTGTGGCGTTCCCCAGCGAGCGAAGACCTCGCGTAGAACTGCTGAGTGTAGAGTCCACTCGTGCGGTTGCAGAAGTCGACTCAGTTTGTCCGCCAGGCAATTTCGTTCTCCTTGGATGTAGACCGCCCGGAGGAAGATGTTCCGGGAGGCCGCCCACTCCCAGAGGCGAAGAGCCTCGGAGCAGAGGGGCCATGACCCCGTTCCTCCCTGCTTGTTCACATAATACATTGCCACCTGATTGTCCGTGCGGACGAGGACCACCTGGTCCTGCAATATGTGAACGAAGGCTCGAAGTGCTAGGAAGATGGCCCGCAGCTCTAGCACGTTGATATGACACCGGCGGTCTTCTGCCGACCACAGGCCCTGCGTGCGAAGACCGTCGAGATGGGCTCCCCACGCGTACTCCGAGGAGTCCGTGGTCAGGACCTTGTGAAAAGGCGGAGTGCGGAATAATAGCCCCCTGGACAGATTTGAAGAGTCTGTCCACCAACGTAGCGATTTCCGCAAAAGCGGAGTCACCGAAATGAGGCGAGACACCGGGTCGCACTCCTGACGCCACTGGGAAGCGAGGGTCCACTGAGGGATCCTCAGGTGTAGCCTCGCAAACGGCGTGACATGTACCGTCGAGGCCATATGGCCCAGCAGCATCATCATGTGCTTGGCCGACACCTTCGACAGTTGGGAGACCTGGCGACTCATTCGTACCAAGGCTTCCAACCGCTGGGTCGGCAGGTAGGAGCGTAGGCGCACCGTGTCCAGCACCGCACCTATGAATTGAAGAGACTGCGACGGCCTCAACTGAGACTTTGGAAAGTTTATCTCGAACCCGAGAGTTTGGAGGAAGGTAATAGACTGTCGGGTCGCTGAGATAACCCCCTCCCTGGTCGGGGCTTTGATGAGCCAATCGTCCAGGTAAGGGAACACGTGGAGTCCCCGTGACCTGAGGGCTGCTGCAACCACCACCATGCACTTCGTGAATACTCGTGGGGACGCGGCCAGGCCGAAGGGCAGTACCCTGTACTGGAGGTGGAGGTCCCCCACCTGGAATCGTAAGAATCTTCGACAGGTGGGGTGCACCGGAACATGGGTGTATGCTTCCTTCAGGTCGAGGGAGCACATCCAGTCCCCTTCCTCCAAGAGGGGATACAGAACCGGGAGAGATAGCATTCGAAACTTCTCCCGGGCCAGGAATTTGTTGAGCTTCCTGAGGTCCAGAATGGGGCGCAGGTCCCCGGTCTTTTTTGGGACCAAAAAGTAGCGGGAGTAAAACCCCGTACCCCACTGGTCCTTGGGGACCGGCTCGACCGCCCGAAGCTTCAAGAGGGCTTTGGCTTCGGTTATAAGGGTCGGTAGCTGCGAACGGTTGCAGGGGACTAAACTCGGGGGACTGTCCGGCGGCGAGGACACAAAGTTGAGCGAGTAGCCCTCGGAGACGATCCGGAGCACCCAAGCGTCTGAGGTAATCCCGGTCCATGCCTCCCGGAAGGACCGGAGACGGCCCCCGATAGGAAGGGGTTCCTGTGAAAGTGCGGAGGGGAACCTGCCCCGTCCGCTCAGCCCGTCAAAAGGAAGGCGCTGGCTTAGAAGGGCCCTGCGCCGGGGCTTGGGTTTGTCCCCCTCTGCCTCGCTGAGACGGACGTCTCGGAGGCGGTCTCGAGAAAGCCGGGGTCGACTTCTGAGGGTATCGGCGCGGCGGAGGCCGAAAGGGTTTCTGAGGCGGGGGCCTAGGTTTGGGGCGGACCAGGGATGCTAGAGAGCGCTCCTGTTCCGACAAGCGTTTGGTCGCCGCATCCAATGACTCGTCGAATAACTCGGACCCCACACAAGGCAAGTCTGCCAGGCGTTCCTGCAGGTTTGGGTCCATGTCGAGGGTGCGAAGCCAGGCCAAGCGGCGCATGGCCACCGCGAGGGCCGACACCCTCGAAACCAGCTCAAAGGCGTCGTACACTGCATGGAATAGGTACAACCGCAATTGAGACAGGTTGGACATAAACTTGTCGAATCCTGCTCTTTGGGAGTCCGGTAACGAGTTTCGATATTGAGGAAGATCCTTCACCATACCCCGCAAATAGGAGGAAAAGGTGAAGGCGTAATTTAGAACCCTGGTGGCCATCAGGGAATTTGAATAGAGGCGACGGCCAAACTTGTCCAGGGTCCGCCCTTCCCTGCCTGGTGGAACCGTCGCAGAAACCCGTGAGGGCTGTGATTTTTTAAGAGCTGACTCCACCAGAAGAGACTGGTGTGAGAGCTGCGCCTTATCGAACCCTTTAGGAGGAATCGTTCTATACTTCGATTCCATTTTTGAAGGTACAGACGTGACTGTAAGAGGGTTTGACAAGTTCTTCAGCCAGGTCTGCAGAAGGACGCTGTTGAGAGGGAGTCTAGGCACCTCTCTAGGAGGAGTGGGGAGGTCCTGTTCTTCCAAAAATTCTTTGGAATACCGAGAACATACCATCTGGTCAATCCCCAGGGCTTGGGCCATGTCCTGAACGAAGGATGAAAATGAGGACGGCCTAGCCTGGGGAGACGGGGTTCTCGACCGCCCCACCGAGGAGAGGGGGGAGGCCTCATGGGAATAATGAGGATCCCTAACCGATCCCGAATCCCAGGATCCCCTCTCGAGGGCCCTCGAGGGGGAAGGGGAAGTTGTCCTCCTCGCAGAACCCTTGGGTGAGGACCCCGGGGTTCGTGGGACACTTTCCCGTTTCCTCGGCGAGGCGGCCCGGGAAGACTTCCCACGAGGTGAGCGGAGGAGCCTCGGATTGTCGAGGCGCAACTCCGACACCTGCAGCGCCTCGCCCCCGAACGACGAGGAACGGTCGCGCCGAGGCGAGCCTCGAGGTCGCTTAGACTTCCTCGATCGACGCCCCGTCCGAGGTCGCGTCGAGGGCGAGGCGTGTCTGGAAGACCCGGAGGAAGAGGAGGAAAGACGGCGCACTCTGCGCAACTTTTCTTTGGGCCTTACACTCCGCTCAGGGGGTTCCCCCGAGGTCGAGGTCCGGGGCGGGGCCGAGACCGAGGTGAACGGGGTCACTGTACCCGAGACCGAGGTCGCCGAGGCCGGGGCTCCCGCGGTCGAGGGGGCCGAGGCCGGGGCCTCCGAGACCGAAGGCGCTCCGGCCGAGGTCGAGGCCGCCGGGACCGCAGCGCGCTGCAACACTTCCAGGGCTCCCGATAGCTCCGATGAGATCAGAGCTCGGAGGAGATCCTGGAAGGCTGGAATCCCCACGAAGGTGGGGAGTTCCGAGTCCGGGGCACACTCCCTGGAGGGCGACCTCGGTCTCGAGTATTCCCTCGGGGTGTGCGGAGTCGAGGTCCGATGCGGGGCCGGGGTCGACCCACCCGCTTTGGCCTGACTCGAGGATGGCTTCTTTGCTGAAGGGGATGGAACAGAGGACTTACCCGAGGCTTGCTTCACTGACGACGCCTTCGAGGATGAGGGTCGGGGCGAGGCCGAGGCCCCTGAGGACGCCGAGGCCGAGGTCAAGGCCGGGGCCGAAGCCGGGGCCGACGTCGAGGCCTTAGGCGGCGTGTCGACGGCGAACAAATCCGCCATTCTGGCCTTGCGGCGACGTAGGGCCCTGTTTTGGAAGGTAGAGCAGCGATCACACGACTCTGTCGGATGTTCGGGCCCCAGACAGACAATGCACCACCGGTGAGGGTCAGTGATGGAAAGCAACCTCTCGCACCGGCTGCACTTTTTGAATCCCGTAGCAGGACGGGACATCCACGAAGAAAAAGAAGAAGGCCGGGAACGTACCGACGTCCCCGGCCACGGCTTCCGGGAGCCCCCGGAGCCAGACGAAAACGAAATACTTTTTTTTTTTTTTTTTTTGAAAAGAACCGAAAAGAAAAAAAGCAGTACCGCGAACTAATTCGATGGAAAAACAAACTAACGCGGCAGCTAGAAGGCAAAAACACTGGAGCTCAGATCCACAGGGCTTTCTTGCTCCGCGGAAAAATTTGAACTGAGGACCACGAGGTGGGATGCGCCCTCTAGTGGGCGAGAAGGCACGCACATGCGTGGTGCAGTGTGCAAACTTGAAACTTCTATCAAGTTTGCTTGAAAAGCTGTCCGCGCCGGGGCTCCGTAGATGACGTCACCCACATGTGAGAATATCATGCCTGCTTGTCCTGGGATAATATCAGAGCCCAGTAAGCTCTAGTGCACAGGCTCTCACAGACAGGTATTCCTGGCATTTTCTTTTTCTGTGGTACCCGATTCAGTTTTCTTCTTCTTCGAGCGCTTCAGGCTAAATTTACAAGCTTTGTATATACTAAATCCTGCCATGAGGCTCCAGGAAAGGTTAGGAAAATGATCTCCGGTACTTGAAATGGCATTCTCCTGGGTTTAGATTTACAAAAGCCCCAGTGTGTAAGGTATTATTTCTGTTGTTGGAAGCAGTCAGCTTGTGTTGTGCCCTTGTCAAGAACAAAAGCAGAGCTAAACGACCTTGGGAGCTCAGAATATGTTGGTGAGTGATGCAGAGGGGGAGGGGAAAGAAGGGACATTGTTTCCAAGAATAGCCCAGGATAAAGCACATCTTCCAGTCAGTGTAATTGTTCCACTGAAAAGTGAATGTGGAAAGGCGCAGAACTGATGCACAGGGCAAAGGTCACCGCAGGCCATCCAGGTGGAAGTATGACTATGAGCCATGGCAAGGACCACAGTGACCATAACCCTTAACCAATTGTTTTTGGAAACATTATCTGAATAATGCCACTGAAAATAGTGCAGGAACATAACATAAGAACAGAAAAACTAGAAAATGACACGGGGACAAATTTTTCCCCATCCCTTCAGGAACTCAATTTGTCACTGTCCCTGCCCCATTCCTGCAAGCTCCGTCCTCATCTGCACAATCCTCAAACACTTTAAAAACATAAGTATCAACATTCTAGAGCTCAGATTGTGATGTCATAATGGCTCATTCCACCAATACCTAAGCTCTGTCCTCATCCGCACATGCTTCAAACGCTTTAACATCCTAAGTAGCCACATTCTAGAGCTCAGATTGTGATGTCACAATGCCTCAGCTCCGTCCTCATCTGCACAAGCCTCAAACAATTTAAAGTCATAAGTAGCAACATTCTAGAGCTCAGATTGTGATGTCATAATGCTTTATTTCACCAATGCCTAAGCTCCGCCTTCATCTGCACAAGCCTCAAACACTTAAAATTGTAAGTGTTTGAGGCTTGTGCGGTTAAGGCAGAACTTACAGGAATGAGGCAGGGACAGTGACAAAACTTACAGGGAAATTGAGTTTCTGTGGGGAAAGGGAAGTCACTTAATGCTCCAGTGCCCACCACTTTGAATGTCAGCTTTGAAATGCCAAAGTCGCAAAAAGGGGGTATACAAGTCCCCATTCCCCTGATGTACTGCTGCTTCATTCATTTAAGTGGAAGGACTTTCAGCTTCTCCAGTCCAATTAAGACCTTTGATGTCTCTGGAGTACTGATGGTTACTGTGTCAGTAAATAGCGGTGTACTAATACTTTAGGAGCCTTTCCATTTGGCCTCATCCGATGCAGAGCTGCTCATAATCACCTCAGGTATTACAGATATTCTCTGACATCCTCCGAGAGTGTTGCACCGGCTTTGGCTTCTGCTGCACTTGGACTTCTCCACCTCTGCTATGCTGAACCTCCAATCCTGATAACGTAAGATCTTGGGAGCCCTCTCTCACCTCTGGACAAGGGCACGGTTGATGTGCTCAAGACACGTGTAAGAACAAACTCATTATCCGTGTTTTTCTTCCTTTACGGTCTTACTAGGCTTGCCGCCTTCTTTGTGGACTTGTACTGTGGTGAGACCCACGCCTGCACTGTCTGGCACTGCCTGATGCACTAGTAAGTGAAATAGGTCCTCTTCCTGTCTCTTGTGAAAAGACGTTTGGCTCCTGGAATGCTAAGTAAGGAAGGCATGGTACGCTCCGAGCAGTTAAAACCACAGAAGGAAGGAGCCACCCTCCAGCACATGTAGCGATCACCTATGTGTAAGACACCATAGAAACATGATGGCAGATGAAAGCCAAAGGGCCCATCTGCAGTAACTATTATCTCTTCCTTTCTCTAAGAGATCCCACGGGCCTATCCCGGACTTTCATGAATTCAGACACAGTCTCTGTCTCCACCACCTCTTCCGGGAGACTGTTCCACGCATCTACCACCCTTTCTGTAAGAAAGGTATTTCCTTAGATTACACCTGAGCCTGCCACCTCTTTAACTTCATCCTATGCCTCTCATTCCGGAGCTTCCTTTCATGTACGCCACAAGAGAAAGGAAAAGGATTTTTGTCTGACCAGTGAAAAATGAATATATATGGCTTGGCTGGAGCACTACCTCCTTGTTACTGCTGAGGTTAAGCTGTGAAGTTCCTGTGACCTGATAGTGTGGAAATGGACAAATTGTATCTCAAAGATATACTGGTTAATGTGGTATTAGCTATTAGATTAGAATTCTAGATTTAGCAGGCCATTAACTAAACTACTGTGTGTATAATCCTGCTAACCAGATGTGAGTTATTTCACTGTCTTAAAAATGAGTAACAGGGAAAGCCGTAAGCAATTTCTAATTGGCAATGACCAGCAGGGGGAGGATGAGAGTAGCAAGGAAGACCTGAAATTTGCCGGTGTCACTTTGGCATCAGTGTGCTCAGTGAAATCAACATCCGAGGGTAATCAAGGAACTGAAAGGGGTTATAGCTGAACTGCTTCAACTAATAACCAATCTGTCGATTAAGTCAGGAAGAATTCCAGAAGACTGGAAAGTGGCAAATGTTACGCTGATCTTCAAGAAAGGTTTGAGGGGAGATCCGGGAAACTACAGGCCAGTGAGTCTGACTTCAGTACCGGGAAAGATGGTAGAGGCGCTGATAAAGAACCGCATCGTTGACCACCTTGACGGACACAACCTGATGAGGACCAGCCAGCACGGCTTCAGCAAAGGAAGATCTTGCTTGATGAACTTGCTGCACTTCTTCGAGGGAGTTAACAGGCAGATAGATAAGGGTGACCCAGTTGACATTGTATATCTGGAACAAAAACTGGTTGGCGGATAGAAAACAGAGAGTGGGGGTAAATGGACAATACTCGGACTGGAAAAGCATCACCAGTGGAGTGCCGCAGGGTTTGGTGCTTGGGCCCGTGCTCTTCAACATATTTATAAACGACCTGGAAATTGGAACAACAAGCGAGGTGATTAAATTTGCAGATGATACAAAGTTATTCAGAGTAGTGAGGATGCAGGATTGTGATGACCTGCAACAGGACATAAACACGCTCAAGAAATGGGCTGCGACATGGCAAATGAAGTTTAACATGGAAATTTTATATATACGCAGATGACATTTCTATTTTAATCCCTCTAAATAATTTTACCACTGAAATTTTAAACCAGATATTTTCTATTATGACTCAGCTAGAACAGTGAACAATTAATTTCAAACTGAAACTCAATACGGAAAAGACCAAATTTTTCTTGGCTAGTCCCAACGACAAAATAACAAACTCATTGCTTCATCTTAATGGTCATGACTACCTGATTATTAAATCTATCAAAATTCTGGGAGTCACACTAGACCAACATTTAACACTAGCAGAACACACAAATTAAGTGGTACAAAACTGCTTTTTTACATTGTGGAAATTAAGAACCATAAAAAAATATTTTGATCCTTTATCGTTAAGAACATAAGAACATAAGAACATAAGAACATAAGAACATAAGAACTGCCTTCTCCGGATCAGACCTTCGGTCCATCAAGTCCGGCGATCCGCACACGCGGAGGCCCTGCCAGGTGTACACCTGGCGTAATTTATATTCCACCATATCCTTATATGCCTCTCTTAAGGAGATATGCATCTAGTTTGCTCTTGAAGCCTAGGACGGTAGATTCCGCAATAATCTCCTCTGGGAGAGCATTCCAGGTGTCAACCACTCTCTGAGTGAAGCAGAACTTCCTGACATTAGTCCTGAACCTGTCCCCCCTTAGCTTCATTACATGTCCTCTAGTCCGTGTCAAATTGGACAATGTAAATAATCTTCTCTGCTCTATTTTGTCGATTCCTTTCAGTATTTTGAAGGTCTCGATCATATCCCCACGCAGTCTCCTTTTCTCAAGGGAGAACAATCCTAGTGTTATAAGTCTGTCCTCGTATTCCAGTTTCTCCATACCCTTCACCAGTTTTGTTGCTCGTCTCTGCACCCTCTCCAGCAGTTTTATATCCTTCTTTAGGTAGGGAGACCAATGTTGGACGCAGTATTCCAAGTGTGGTCTGACCATTGCCCTATAAAGCGGCATTATAACTTTCTCCGATCTACTCGAGATTCCTTTCTTTATCATGCCCAACATTCTATTTGCCTTCTTTGCCGCTGCCGCGCATTGTGCCGACGGCTTCAGGGTTCTGTCTATCAGCACACCCAGGTCCTTTTCTTGTTCACTCTTCCCCAGAGTTGCACCTGACATTGTATACTCGTATTCCTTATTTTTATTGCCTAAATGCATTACCTTGCATTTCTCCACATTGAATTTCATCTGCCATTTCTCCGCCCATGTTTCTAACTGACACAAGTCGCTCTGGAGTTTCTCGCTATCATCCTGCGATCTGATTGCCCGGCATAGTTTTGTATCGTCTGCAAACTTGATGATCTCACTGGATGTTCCTTCCTCTAGGTCATTGATATAAATATTAAAAAGGATCGGCCCAAGTACCGAGCCCTGGGGCACACCACTAGTCACTTTCTCCCAGTCGGAGAACTTCCCATTTATGCCCACTCTCTGCTTTCGGTTTTCCAGCCATTTGCCTATCCATCTTTGTATATCCCCCTCTATGCCATGGCTATGTAGTTTCCTGAGAAGTCTTTCGTGTGGAACTTTGTCAAACGCTTTCTGGAAGTCCAAATATATTATGTCCACCGGCTTCCCACTATCGATTTGCTCGTTCACGGTCTCAAAAAATTGGAGTAAATTAGTCAAACATGATTTCCCTTTCCTGAATCCATGTTGACTGGGTTTCATTAAGTCATATGCGTCCAAGTGCCGGACTATGCTATCCTTGATCAGTGCTTCAACCATCTTGCCAGGGACAGACGTAAGACTCACAGGTCTATAGTTGCCCGGTTCCCCTCTCGATCCTTTTTTGAAAATTGGGGTGACGTTCGCTATCCTCCAGTCGTCCGGTATCTGTCCAGTTCTGATTGTCAGGTTTGCAAGTTTTTGCAATAACTCTCCGATTTCAACCTTCAATTCCTTTAAGACTCTCGGATGAATCCCATCCGGTCCAGGGGATTTGTCGCTTTTAAGTTTGTCGATCTGATAGTATATCTGGTCTAAGTCCACTTCAACTGTGGTGAGGCTGTCTTCTATTTCTCCTGACTATTGGTGCAGGCATTAGTTTTATCTATTTTAGACTATTGTACATCATCTATTTAGGAGCACCCAAAAAAATTCTAAGGAAATTAAGGATAATTCAGAATATAGCTGTTCGATTGATTTTTGGTTTAAAAAAGAATGACCATATTAGTCCATATTATCGTTTACTTCGGAGACAAGAGAATTATTCAAATTTTCCTGTATCTGCTTTAAGCTGATATCGGGATTGTCTCCAGCTTACCTTTTTCCTCATTTTGTGTTGCATAGATCATCAAGGGAAACTTGAAACTTCTACTTATTTGCTTATCCAAAAATTAATGGGTGTAGATATAAGACCTCCTTAGATAGGACCCTAGCAACAATCTTGATTAGGTAAACGGATTTCGGCAAGCTATGTTAGCCTATTGCAGTTTTCAGAAATTAATTAAGACTACTTTGTTCGATAAGTTTATTACTTAGTTAGTTTTATTACTGAAATTCTATTTTACAAATATTTGTATTTTTTACTGTATTATTGTATTTCACTGATTGTCCAGCTCTTTTTAGCGTAAACCACCTAGAACCTTTGATTATGGTGGTATAAAAGAATAAAGTTATTATTATTATCATTATAAGTGTAAGGTGATGCATGTCGGTAACAAAAAATCTTGTACACACATACAGGATGTCTCGTGCAGTACTCGGAGAGACCCCCCCTGGAAAGAGACTTGGGAGTACTGGTTGACAAGTCGATGAAGCCATCCGCGTAATGTGTGGTGGCGGCAAAAAGGGCAAACAGAATGCTTGGAATGATTAAGAAGGGGATCACGAACAGATAGGAGAAGGTAATTGGGCCATAGTGTGACCCCACCTGGAACACCTGGAATGATTAAGAAGGGGATCACAAACAGATAGGAGAAGGTAACCGGGCCATAGTGTGACCCCACCTGGAATACCGCATCCAGCACTGGTCGCCATACATGAAAAAGGACACGGTACTACTCTAAAGGGTCCAGAGAAGAGCGACAAAAATGGTTAAGGGGCTGGAGGAGTTGTCGTACAGTGAGAGATTAGAGAAACTGGGCCTCTTCTCCCTTGAAAAGAGGAGACTGAGAGGGGACATGATCGAAACAATCAAAATATTGAAGGGAATTGACTTAGTAGAGAAAGAGAGACTATTCACCCTCTCCAAGGTAGAGAGAACGAGAGGGCACTCGCTAAAATTAGAAGGGAAAAGATTCTGTACAAACGTAAGGAAGTTCTTCTTCACCCAGAGAGTGGTGGAAAACTGGAACGCTCTTCCAGAGGCTGTTATAGGGGAAAACACCCTCCAGGGATTCAAGACAAAATTGGACAAGTTCCTGCTAAAGTGGAACGTAAGCAGGTGAGGCTGGACTCATTTAGAGCATTGGTCTTTGATCTAAGGGCCGCCGTATGAGCGGACTGCTGGGCATGATTGACCACTGGTCTGACCCAGCAGCGGCAATTCTTATGTTCTTATGCCACCGAAAGGCTGGAAAGATGTTTAACATTTACATCATAGCACACGTCCTCCATACCTCCATCTATCACATGTGTATACAGTGTTGAAAGATAAGAACAAAACTTACCTCAGCTGTTTCTCTACTGTCCTATCCGGAAGGTGATAATAAAGTGCCAGGGTGCCCTATATCAGCTGGCAAGCAAGTCCATGTGTACCCATATCCCAAAATGTCTTCTGTGAAAAAATCCAAATCACATCAAAAATAGAAACATAGAACATAGAAACATAGAAGATGACGGCAGAGAAGGGCCATCAGGTCTGCCCACTCTACTGACCCACCCCCAAGTCTACTATCCTAGGGATCCCACTCCTGGTGACAGGTTCCCTTGGCTTAACCCTCTAAGGCACAGGTGTCAAAGTCGGTCCTCGAGGGCCAGAATCCAGTCGGGTTTTCAGGATTTCCCCAATGAATCTGCATGAGATCTATTTGCATGCACTGCTTTCAATGCATATTCATTGGGGAAATCCAGAAAACCCGACTGGATTCCAGCCCTCGAGGAGGGACTTTGACACCCCTGCTCTAAGGGATCCCACATGGGCATCCCATTTGCTCTTAAATTCTTGCACGCTGTTTGCCTCGATCACCTGCACCGGGAGCTCGTTCCAAGGATCAACCACTCTCTTGGTGAAGAAATATTTCCTGGTGTCGCCATGAAATTTCCCGCCCCTGAGTTTGAGCGGATGCCCTCTTGTGGCTGAGGGTCCTTTGAGAAAGAGAATCTCGATACGGCCGGTAATATACTTAAACGTCTCGATCATGTCTCCTCTCTCCCTACGTTCCTCAAGTTTCAAGTTTAATAGATTCTTTGATTTGATCGCAAAATCTTATTTCAATGCGATTTACAATAAATAACAAATAAAATAAAATAATAAAATCCACATACATCACATAGAATACTATTAGTCATTAATATATTAGGAAAAAGGGCAGTATAAAATACAATATTAAAAAATAAAACTGCAAAAAAATCGGGCATAGGTTTAATACACAAAGGATGGGAAACAAGTACCCACATATTTCAGTGAACCTCCACGTCCTACCCTAAAGTATAATAGTACCAGTTTATTGAAAAGCATCTTTAAAAAGCCAGCTCTTTAGAAGACTTTTAAATTTATTCCGTAATTTTTCCTCTCTTTAGGTTAAGTGGAAGTAAGTTCCCGAAACAGAAAAAATCATGTCTCTCCTTAGAGTAGATCACTTTTAAAGAGGGAACTATTAATCAAGCTTTATCTTCTGATCTTAAAGATTTAAATGGGGAGTAAGGTATTAAATATCTTTCTAGAAATGTCGGGGCTTTATTTAGGAGTATTTTATGAGTAAGTAAGGCTATCTTATAGGTGATTCTATGAATTACTGGTAGCCAGTGTTTCTCCTTTAAAAGTGGTGCCACATGATCAAATTTTTTCTTTTTCATAATTATTTTTATTGCGGTATTTTGGATGATCTGGATTCTACGTATTTCTTTTAAAGAAGCTCCTTTATATAGAGCATTGCAGTAATCAATTTTTGATATTACCAGTGAATGTATTAAAATATTTAGCGCTGATTCATCAAGAAAAGCTGACAGTGATCTGATCATTCTTAGCCTATAGAAACAGGCTTTTACTAATGTGCTAATTTGTTCATGGTAATTCAATTTTTTGATCTAACACAACTCCTAGAATTTTCACTTTTGTAACTACTTTAAGAATTGTTTTGTTCATAATAATATCTGTACCTAGTTCTAGCCCCTCTCTACAGGGAAAAAGTATGATTTCAGTTTTAAGTGTATTAAGTGCTAACTTATTGTCCTGTAGCCTCGAGTGAGTACAGCCGCAAATTTTTCAGCCTTTCCTCGTACGATAGATCCTTGAGCCCCGAGACCATCCTGGTGGCCATCCGTTGCACCGACTCTACTCTCAGCACATCTTTTCAGTAGTGTGGCCTCCAGAATTGCACACAGTATTCCAAATCAGGTCTCACCATGGTTCTGTATAATGGCATTATGACTTCAGGCTTCCGGCTGACGAAACTCCTGTGGATGCAACCTAACAACTGTCTTGCCTTAGATGAAGCCTTCTCCACATGATCAGCAGTTTTCATGTCTGCGCTGATGATCACTCCCAAGTCTCGTTCTGTTGAAGTTCTAGCTAAGGTCTCACCATTCAAGGTGTAAGTTCTGCACGGATTTCTGCTGCCGAGGTGCATGATCTTGCATTTCTTAGCGTTGAAGCCCAGCTGCCAGGTCAAGGACCAGAGCTCCAACAAATGTAGGTCCTGTGTCATACTATCGGGTGAATTGTCGTCTCTCACTATATTGCATAGTTTGGCGTCATCAACGAATAACGTTATCTTACCTTGAAGCCCCTGAGTTAGGTCCCCTATGAATATGTTGAAAAGGAGCGGGCCCAAGACTGAGCCCTGCGGTACTCCACTGGTCACCTCCGATGTTTTAGAGAGGGTACCGTTAACTACCACCCTCTGAAGTCTGCCACTCAGCCAGTCATTGACCCATGTAGTTAGTGTTTCTCCCAGCCCCATTGATTTCATCTTGCTCAACAGCCTGCGATGCGGGACACTATCGAAAGCTTTGCTGAAGTCTAGGTATACGACGTCCACGGATTCTCCCAAGTCTAGCTGTTTTGTTACCCAGTCAAAGAAGCTGATGAGATTGGATTGGCAGGACCTACTCTTGGTGAATCCGTGTTGACTGGGATCCCGTAGATTCTCCTCATCCAAGATTGCGTCTAATTTACGTTTGATTAGTGTTTCCATGAGTTTGCATACTATTGATGTGAGACTCACCGGTCTATAGTTTGCAGCCTCTGCCCTGCAACCCTTTTTGTGCAGTGGAACGACGTTAGCTGTTTTCCAGTCTATGGGGACTCTCCCCGAACTTAGGGAGAGATTGAAGAGTCCTGATAGCGGTTCTGCCAGGACATCACGCAGCTCACTGAGTACCCTGGGGTGTAGATTGTCCGGTCCCATGGCTTTGTTCACCTTGAGTCTTGCCAGTTCGTAGTAGACGTCGCCAGGTGTGAACTCGAAATTCTGAAATGGGTCTTCCACGCTGGGCCTTGCCTGCAACTGCGGACCGTGCCCTGGTGCCTCGCAGGTGAAGACCGAGCAGAAGTATTCATTCAGTAGTTCTGCTTTAACAGAATCTGATTCTGCGCAGTTTCCATCTGGTTTTCTAAGGCGTACTATCCCATCTGTGTTCTTTTTCCTATCACTAATATACCCGAAGAAGGATTTGTCCCCTTTCTTCATGTTCTTTGCCAGAGTCTCTTCCACTCGAAGTTTGGCCTCCCTGACTGCCGTTTTGACCGCTGCAGACCTCGCCCTATGTTCTAGTTTAGCTTCCCTAGTCTCCGTTCATTTGTAGGAAATAAATGCTTTTTTCTTCTCCTTGACGAGGTGCGAGATTTCTGCGGAGTACCATTGGGGTTTGTTGTTTCTCCACCGTTTGTGTACTGATTTAATGTAGAGGCTTGTCACTTCATGTATGGTAGATTTCAGGGATAACCACATAGCTTCCACATCATCAGTCGTAGCTTGGTTCTGCAGTGTCCGGTGGACGAAATCTCCCATGCGTTCGAAGTCAGTGCCTCGGAAGTTGAGTACTTTTGTTTTCGTGTTTGATCTAGGGAAACCTTTCCTGAGGTAGAACCACACCATGTTGTGGTCGCTGGAGGCTAGCGTATCTCCTACCGAGACCTTCGAGACGCTATCCCCATTGGTGAGTACCAGGTTCAGGATCACCTGGGCCCTAGTGGGTTCCAATACCATTTGTTTGAGTCGTGTTCCCTTTATGGATGTTAACAGTCTCCTGCTGCCGCTGGTTGCTGCTGAGTATGAGTTCCAATCTGCGTCAGGCATGTTGAAGTCCCCTAGAAGAACAACATCTCCCCGTAGAGTGATATTCTCTATGTCTTCAATTAATTCGGAGTCTTTGTCTTCCAGTTGTCTTGGAGATCTATATACTACACCAAGATACAGGTATTTTTCCCTTCCTCTGGCCAGGTTCACCCAGAGGGATTCCCCGGTGTACTTGACATCTGTGATTCTGGTAGTTTTGATGTCTTCTTTAATGTATAGTGCCACCCCTCCCCCTGACTTTACCTCTCTGTCCTGACGAAATAAGTTGTATCCCGGTATAGCCATATCCCTCCCATGAGAGTCTGTGAACCAAGTTTTGGATATTGCCATCACATCAAGGTCGGCATTCATTATTTCGGTCTCTAATTCTAGAATCTTATTGCCTAAACTGTGTGCATTAACATACATAGCCCTCCATACCCCGTGATTGCTAAGTCCCTGTGGGGAGTTTCCCACCTGGGGTAGTGTGACTCCTAGAGAATTGTTTGCAATGGGGGCACTTACTTTGGACTTAGAATCGGAGTTTCGACTCACCTCGTCAGGATCGTTCCTTACTGCACTTGTATCTGAGTGGGTACCCTCCCTCGACTTACCTAGTTTAAAGCCCTATGAAGCAGGCGGGCTAGTCGGTGTCCAAAGACGTGCTTACCCCTGCTGGTCAGATGGAGTCTGTCTGGTCCCTGAAGTCCTTGCAACGCCTCTCCATGGTTCAGGAATCCGAAGTTCATTTCCCGGCACCATCCTTGAAGCCACTTGTTAGTCCTCAGTATACGCTCATCTCTGGCACTTCCTTTGCCTCTAACTGGGAAGATCGAGGAGAAGACCACCTGCGCTCCTGTCTGCTTCAGCCTCTCACCCAGGGCTCCAAAGTCTCTAGTTATGTTCTCCAGTGTGTTCTTAGCAGTGTCGTTTGTGCCAATGTGGATGAGGACCATGGGGAAGTGATCTTGGGGCTTGAGAAGCCTATCAAGACAGGCGGTGACATCTCGGACCCTGGCTCTAGGCAGACAGCAAACCTCCCTTGACTGCATATCCGGTCTACAGATTGGTCCCTTGGTGCCCCTCAGCATGGAGTCCCCAATGACTATTACTCTGCGCTTCTTTGGGGGGAGCCGATCAGTTGTCCCCGGAGTTGGAGCCTAGCGCTGGACTACCTTCTGCTCCTTGTCGGCATCCTCCTGCTCCTTGTCGACATCTTCTACCTGTAGGATCTGGAATCTGTTCCTTAGGGTGAGTTGTGGGGTGGATGTAAAGCTGCCCTGTTGGTGAGAAAAAGAAGAAGAGGGTGAAGAGATTGAAAGAGGGGGTGGGATCTCCGGTGTTTGCCCGTGGAGGAGGTCACCAGCTGCCAGGAGTCAGCGTCTCCAGCCATCTCCTGTACCCCAATTGTTGGTTTCAAAGCTGGTGATTTGGGTGTCTCGAGGGAGGACATGTCTTGGGCCAGCTTGGTGATTTGGGAACAGATCCTGGACAACTCCGTCAATGTAGACCTCATCATCTCGGATGCTTCTCAGGCGTTTCACCTCCTCCCTGAGACTCCTAAGTTCCTGCATGATGTCTCCGTCTAGCTGGTCGACCTCCTCTGTCTGTGTAGAGACTGTGGAGAACATGGGGGGGAGGGGGATGATCTCGGTGTGCACGGAGACCTCTGTCCACAGTCCTGGGTCCTCCTCCTTCTGCACGCATACTGTGGTCGCCCCCTGGGTCCCCCCAGTTACAGGACAGTTGGTCTTGATTGCAGACATGGCGCTTCTTGTTCTCCCTGCCATAACCAAGTTGTAGCTGAGGTCTGCCTGATAGTGAGTAAGTTAGAGAGTTAGAAGAAATATCTGTCTGTGAGTCAGAGTGAGAGATTGAAAGATCAGAGTGAGAGTTTGAAAGATTAGGGTATTTGAGAGGGTATCTGCTTGTGGGCGAGTTGTGGGCGCTTGGAATTCTTTGCCGGTGGATGTTGTGGTGGAGACTACTGTTCTGGGTTTCAAGCGCAAGTTGGATGCACACCTTCTTGCAAATCATATTGAGGGATATGGCAATTTCGGGTCTCCAAAAAGGAGTACCTAAATGGGCCGCCCCGTGTGCGGATCGCCGGACTAGATGGACCTCGGTCTGATCCGGTGAAGGCATTTCTTATATTCTTATATGTTCTTATAAATTTTAGAATAAGGTTTAAAGAATAGAGTTTGAAAGATTAGGGTATTTGAGAGGGTGTCTGCCTGTGGATTAGGGTGAAAGTTTAGAATAAAGTTTAAAGAATAGGGTGAAGATTAGGCTCTTCTTAATGCTCTTCGCAAAGGCGCTCTCGCTAAGGCGAGCGCCTTTGCCGTTCACCTTCGCTGCCCGTTGAATGGCTGTGCGCCGTTGGCTCTCCTCCTTTAATGGAGGAGCCCGGTTGTGAGCTGCTGACGTGGCGGGGGGGTGGGCGGAGCTTGTCCTGCCTCTTCCCCGAAGTCTCCCTCGTGTTCCGGCGCTCCTAGCGCCTTGTTCCGCCTCCCTGTCTTGCTCTCCTTTTCCTTCCTCCTCTACTGATCCGCTCTCTCGTCTCCTTCTGCCGGTCATACACACTCCAAATCCACAACAGTAAAATCCAAAAACAAATGTACACTCCACATACATACACACACACACACAGATATATCCGATTTTATATATATAGAGAGAGAGATATTACCAATAATAAATGATGTATGAAGTCATACCTTCATTAATGTGCAACTATAATAAGGAATATTTTGTATGTATTCTTTTGATCCTTTGTCTTTTGTAATCCTAAATTTGCTATATAAGGACTGAATTTTTTTAGTCTAGGATATTCAGAACACTCAGTCTAAACTTAGACTCTTTCATTCTCCTAGACACCGGGGTGTAGCTTTTTTTTTTTTTTTTTTCAGGTCCACAAAGTGAATAAAGATTTGTGAAAGAAACAAGTTGCTGGATTTTTTTTTCTTTTTTTTGACTCATACAACAGAAATAAAGGTGTGTTCACTTTTTACCCACAGTCTGGCTGTGTTTTGTCTGCCACAGCGTGAAACACAGCTCCAGTAGATACCAGTAGATCTTCCACTCAGTCCACTACGTGTAACTGGCCGCTGCCTCCTCGTGCCGTCTATATTTGACTCTGTCTGTCACTGACCACCACCAGAAGAACTAGAACCCCCCCCCCCCAGACAAGTCACATTATCTTGCCTGCTTCTTAGGCCTAAATTTGTCAAGTTCTGGATTGTAAAACAAAATATTTCTTTCCTTCCACACCGGTTCTCTTCCTTTACCCAATAACATCTGGATTGGTAGCAGGCGATCTTGCTGCTCTTTGGGATTCTGTCTGTTTGGGTCTGTCTAGGCCAGGGCAATGGAGGGGTTAAGTGATTTGCCCAGGATTAAATGAAGCTGCAGAGGGAACTGAACCCAGTTAAGGGGATTAAGGGACTGGGATTTGTATAGCACCTTTTTTTTAAGTTCTACAACCACAATCAAAGCGGTTTTCATAGAGGTACTTCAAGCATTTTCCCTTCCTACTGAACTAACAACCATTAGGTTCTCCTGGAGCTTCAATTAATAGCATGATATCCGCTGAGCAGCAACAGAGGCAAGAGCAGGTAGAACAGAAGGGTTTGAGACATGTAAATACCGTACCTCCAAAGTGAAAAAACAGAAAGGAAAGGAAGTTAAACAGGAAGAGGGTCCTAGGAACAAAGACAGTATCTGAACTCAGGAAAGCATGGGACAAGAACAGAGGATCTGTGAGGGAAAGGAAGGGATTTGAAGAACATAAGAATGGCCTTACTGGTTCAGATCAATGGTCCATCAAAACCCAGTAGCCCGTTCTCATGGTGGCCAAAACCCAAGGAGTAGCAATATTCCATGCTACCAATACAGGGCAAACAACAGACTATGGACTTTTCCTCCAGGAAATTGTCCAAACCTTTCTTAAAACCAGGTTGTACAATCTTTATCTCCTGTCATTTTGTCAGTGTCTGATTTTCTTTGTTTACCTCTGGACCATGTTAACAATGTTTAAGATGTACCGTATAGGGCAGCGTTAACTGCTTGATTGCTCTAAAATGCGATGGCTACAAGTGTTAAAAGCATTGATAAGATAGAGGTGCTTAACACTGTTTCTATTTCAGGAAATTTTCCATTTAGGACAAGAAGGGCATTCATTCACCAGGAAAGATTTGAATTTAGTACTGCTGCCTGATACCCTTATCCAGGCTCATATTTGATTTCTTTTAGCATGAAATACAGTGGATTACTTTTATTTATTTATTTTTTTTAAGATACAAATATTTTTTTATGTAAGGTGGTTGTTCTGGTCTTGGGGTGGTCCATCACTAGATTCACACCCAAGCCCCCCCGAACATTTCTCTCTTCCTGGCCATCTTCCTTAATCTCTCTCTGCACCCACACTTTTCCATGGGACCAGGGAAGGGTTATCCCTTCAAGATCCTGGTACAGAAATTCCTCCAAAAGACACATGTACAGTTCTACTTAATGGAAATGGTGGAAATGAAATTTATACTTTGGAGGAAAGGTGGGAGAGGGGAGATACGATAGAGATGTTTAAATTCCTACGTGTGTTGAGTCTCTTTCATTTGAAAGGAAGCTCTGGAATGAGAGGCATAGGATGAAGTTAAGAGGTGACAGGCTCAGGAGTAATCTAACGAAATAGAGTTTTACAGAACGGGTGGTAGATGCGTGGAACAGTCTCCCGGAAGAGGTGGTGGAGACAGAGACTGTGTCTGAATTCAAGAAAGTCCGGGATAGGCACGTGGGATCTCTTAGAGAGAGGAAGAGATAATAGTTACTGCAGATGGGCCATTTGGCCTTTATCTATGTTTTTAAATTAGGATGATACATCATATCCAAATAATGGCCGCACATGTCAATTTGCAATATGTACAGATATGATGTGTCATCCTAATTTACCATATAAATTTCATTTGTATCATTATTCGAATTGTAACATGAGTGCACTTGTATACACAACTACATGTCCCTGTTCTTTGTTGTACATAGAGGCCCTGCTGGGAGTGAAACTTCCGACGGCCTAGCTTTCGGCTTCTCAGCTGGACCTTCAATGTCGAATGTTTTGTCTGGAATGTTACGGTTCAGTGGAAATCTTTTGCAATTTAGGAAGTTGCTTAAAGCCCATCTGTTTGTTCAGGCTTTCTTTGAGAGATTTGCTTAGACGTTGTTCTGTTGAAGAAGTGATGGCATACTATCCTGCTCTGTGCTTGTCTTACTTAATTCCTTTGAAATGTGTATTTTATTATGTATGGAAATTTTGTGAACTGCCTTGGAGAAAGGTGGATTAGAAATGTTTTAAATAAATAAGATGTGTGCAAGCCCCAGTGGCACGACATAGTACACCACCAATAAAAACATAGACACCTGATGGTAGATAAAGGCCAAATGGGCCATCCAGTCTGTCCATCCACAGAAACCATTATCTCTTTCTCTCTCTGAGAGATCCCATGTACCTATCCCAGGCCATCTTTGTCATATATGTAATGGGAATTATAATTGTGAAGAGGCATGTCCTGTAACTCCCCCTCATGCATTGGTAATTTGTTGAATGTCCAGCCTTCTTTTGATGTTGAACCGCCTAGAAGTCATCTGATTATGGCGGTATAGAAAAATAAAGTTATTATTATTATTATTAAGGGATCATAGGTGGATCCATGATGGTCTCCTCTATATATGAGAACTATAATTCAAAGACTTATTAAAAATGGGGTTTTAGTTGGTAAACCCATGGGTTATTTTCATGTAATATTAGCATGTTATGTTATGTGTAATCTTATATCCTGCCGAATCTTCATTAATTCGAGTTGTAGGTGGGTTACAAGCAGCACATTGCTACATAGCTTTCTATACAGAGTTAAACAGGTTACAAATAAATTTATTTATCTGTAGTATTTATATACCACTTACAACCTAAGTGATTTACATTCAGGTATTCTGCCCTGGTGGGCTCACTCTAGCATGTTATAAAGAATTATATAGAACGCTACTTAAAGTTATCAAATTGTGCATACAGTCCAGAGAAGAGCGACTAAAATGGTTAAGGGGCTGGAGGAGTTGCCGTACAGTGAGAGATTAGAGAAACTGGGCCTCTTCTCCCCTGAAAAGAGGAGACTGAGAGGGGACATGATCGAAACATTCAAGATAATGAAGGGAATAGACTTAGTAGATAAAGACAGGTTGTTCACCCTCTCCAAGATAGAGAGAACGAGAGGGCACTCTCTAAAGTTGAAAGGGGATAGATTCCGTATGAACATAAGGAAGTTCTTCTTCACCCAGAGAATAGTAGAAAACTGGAACGCTCTTCCGGAGGCTGTTATAGGGGAAATCATTTCTAACATCTTGATTGCTTTTTTGGCTGCTGCCACCGCACATTGGGTGGAAGGTTTCATCATATTGTCTACAATGACAGCCAGATCCTTTTCTTGGGCGCTAATCCCCAAGATGGACCTAGCATCCGGTAACTGTGATTTGGGTTATTCTTCTCAATGTGCATCACTTTGTATTTGTTCACATTAAATTTCATCTGCCACATCCTTGACTACGGAGGAGCTGGGAAAGGAAGGGGAGATGCTGGGCATATGGGAGAAAGTCTTGAGTTGCCTCATGCTGGGGCCATACATGTCTGAAGGTTTGTTTAGGGTGCCCCACCTCTTCCTTATTCCAGTATTTTCCCCAAAGAGAAGGATGTAGTGGAGTACATTCATGGGCTCAGCTTGAACCGGAACGTACACAGGTAAGGCTAATTTCAGTTAGGGCACTGGTCTTTGACCTAAGGGTCGCTGCGGGAACGGACTGCTGGGCACGATGGACCACTGGTCTGACCCAGCAGCGGCAGTTCTTATGTTCTTATTGGTCATAATCCATAGGCAGCAGAACTGACAAGGAATCTGTAGATACGCGACAGCCGCTTGATGAATTGAAGACAGACCCAGAACGGGGAGCATGAGGATAATCTTAAGAAAGCGGGAATCAAAGCCAGCTGAAAACTCAAGAGGACGAAGACCAAGAAAGACAGGAATTGCCCGTGACCCAGTGAATGAACTAGTGCTGGTCCAAACAGGGCCAATCAATTAAGACACGGGGATTCAGGAGGGCACATTTAGCCCATGAGGACAGGAAGGTCCATTCTCAGCACTGGTTATCCCCACAGAGCAAAGATAGTTGGAAAGCAAGAATGAACCACAGCACTATGGTAAAGTTCATTTTGTTATGTTGAGACCCAGTGCCTCCCTTACTATGCCACTGGTCACAAAAAGCAATGTGGGATTTGAACCCACAACCTTGGGGTGCTGAGGCTGTAGCTCTAAGCCACTCCTTCCTTCTTTATTTGTAACTCTGAAACGCAAACATGTCAAAGTTCATCTGGTGGCCAAGAGAGTTTTCGAAGGTGCCTGCTATTCAATACTGGGCTTTGTCCTAATACCGTCATTGATTATCTTGGTGAGTGGCGATATCCGGACGTTATGTGGGCGTGACCGCTATTTAGTGCCACTCCCACAGAACAGCTCCTTTCATAGTCCTACTAGCCTGGTTACGTCCGCAGGGTCTCACCAGTGTCCACATCACTTCTGGAACCATCCCTACTTTGCCCACACAGTGCCAATGTTACTATTTACTACTATTTATTATTTCTGTAGCGCTACCAGATTTACGCAGTGTTATACATTAAACGTACAAGAGATGGTCCCTGCTCAAAAGAGCTTACAATCTAATTATGAAAGACACACTGGACAAAATACTAAATTAATATTAGGTGGCACTACCCAGTTAAGTGTTCCTGGATATCAGCAGCTGTCCCCGATCAGCACCATTTAATATTGTGCCCAAAGTGCCTGTATGCATTTGTACCAGCTTTTCCAGTGGACAATGGTTATATGGAAAACAAAGCTTGAAAGTTTCCAAATTCAATCTAGAAGCATTATTTTTTCCCCCCTGATGTACCAGGAACACCGCCTCCTTCTCTGGCTAAACATCTGTGTTTTGGCATATCTCACCTTTTTTTAACAGGTAGGGAGGGTGGACTTTTGAAAATTGTTCCGCCTTTCCCCCGCCCCCACAATCTCAACAAAATTCCACCTGTGCTTTCTTATAGAGCAGATAATCATGAAAAGGGAAGAGAAATTTCTCAATGTGAGACAAATGATCAACTTTAGTGTGAGGGTGGAAGCAGAGACTGGAAGATACAGCCTGATGGAGGGGGACACGTTGTGTGTTATTTTAAGAAGTTAATTCAGACAAAGTTCACATTTATAATTCTCAGCTCATGGCACCTATTTCACAGTTCAGAGCTGCGGTCTCTCAGCATGAATCTGACATCTACTGAAGCTGGCCGAAGGCTGCCCTCGTGAACTGAGATTACCAGAGCACTGCTTCCTTCTTATAATGAATGTTTGGAATAACAGCAGCACATGTCCAGATTCCAAAAGCACAACATCTAATCAACATGAAAGATACAGTTGTTGAAGATTAGCATGCACGGCATTCCAAAATCCGAGTTTCAAGCCTGTGACACAGAGGTGCTTCTAATGCACCATGCCTGCAGTCACTTTCTGAGTTACAAGAAGGTACAGTCCTGAGAAGATTTTGGTTCTAGCTGCACCATGGTATGGTTTGGACAAATTCCTGGAGGAAAAGTCCATAGTCTGTTATAAGACATGGGGGGGGGGGGGGAAGTCTCTGCTTGCCCTGGATTGGTAGCATGGAATATTGCTACTCTTTGGGTTTTAAACTTTTGGCCAGGTACTTGTGACCTGGATTGGCCACCGTGAGAAGTACTTTGAGCCCTGGCTTCCCCGATTCTCAATCTGCTGCTCTAACCACCAAGGGCCAGAGTCTTTAATATCGCTGATAAAATCTGATGGGTCGTTGTAGTGGCCGTGAATCTAATGATTCAAAAAAGACGAGAGATTCTCAAAGAACCACACATGCAAATGAGGTTTGTAGAGGGTCACCAAACCTACATGAGATCAGTCACTGGTGATAGCAATCGGCACATGCGCAGAATACTGTAGTCCACAGAAAGAGGCACAAATGTGTGCATGGAAAAGCTACACCATAGGCACATGTCATAGGATGTAAAGCAAGTAGGCTCTGGAAATAGTTAAGAGCACAGAGAGAAAGAAGTCAAGAAGCGCTATTGGTATTAGAGCCCCAAGTAGGAAGATATTTGCTCTCCCTTTAAGCTTTTTGGACCCAAAACGGCCCTCGCTTATAAATGAGTGAAAACCACTGGTCTAATTATGTTTGTCCCAGTCTCTGCTTTCCTGTCTTTTAACTCTCATGCCATGTTTTTATGCCCATTTGTCATTTTTCTCGCACCTCTTGTCTTTCATCTCCACCACTACATCCATCTCTAACATTGGTTCCCCCCCCCCCTCAGCATTCAATTTATTTTTCACCTTCTCTTTATTCAGTGTGATGTAGTGGTTAGAGCTACAGCATCAGCACCCTGAGGTTGTGGGTTCAAATCCTGTGCTGCTCCTTGTAACCTTGGGCAAGTCACTTAATTCTTCACTGCCCCAGGTACATTAGATAGACTGTAAGCCTGCCAGGACAGAGGGGAAAATGCTTGTGTACCTGCTTGTGAACTGCTTAATACACCTTGGCCAAGTGGTATATAAAACCCCTATCCCACCCCCCTTCTTTTTACTGTCTACCTACAGCTCTCTTTTCTCTCACGCGCCTCTTATTCTCCAGTTGCTCTCTCCTCTATCCCCTTCCATCCAGCATGTCCTCCTTGTCTCACTTCCATCTGGTGTGTTGCCCCCCTCTCTCTCTCAGGTCTCCCATCTGTCTCTCCCCACCCTTCCATGCAGCATCTCTCTCTGCCTTTTCCATCCAGAATGTCCCCTTTTTCTCTCCTTATTCTTCTATTTAGCATGCCACCTCCCCATCCTTCCATCAAGCCTCTTCTCTCTCTCCCCCCATCCTTCCTTGCATCTTCTCTCTGCCTCTTTTTTATCCACTATGGCATCTTTTTTTCTCTCCTCACCTTTCCATTTAGAACAGTGGTCTCAAACTCGCGGCCCGCCAGGTACTATTTTGAGGCCCTCGATATGTTTATCATACTCACAAAAGTAAAATAAAACAATTTCTTGATCATATCTCTTTAGCTATAAATTACAATATTATTATTAAAACTTAGCCAAAAGGAAAGAATTATAAACTATAAAGAGTTTTACCTCATGCAAAATTGTCATTTCTTTAATAAGACATTAACTATTTTTTTCTGCAGCCCTCCAAGTACCGCCAAATCCAAAATGTGGCTCTGCAAAGGGTTTGAGTTTGAGACCACTGATTTAGAACATCGCCCTTCCCTCTCCCTCATCCAGCACCTCCCCTCTTTCCCAATCCTTCCATCCAGTGATCCCGCTCTCCCGATTCTTCCATCTAGTGTCCTCTTTTTCTCTCCCATCCTTCCATTTAGCATGACCCCCCTGTTATCCCTACTCTTCCATGCAGTTGTTCCCACCCTCCCTTTCCCCTTCCTGTGCTACCATGACCACTGTTCCTGCCTGCTTTTGCTTCTGATGCAGGACCCCTCTGCTAAGGCGCACGGTGGCGGCTCTGCCAGCCCTGTGCCATCAATTCCTATTGCAGGGCAGAGGACTGGCACAGCTGACAATCACCGTGCACACCTCAGCAGAGCGGTCCCAGGTAAGAAGCAGTAGCAGGAGGGAACAGAGACCAAACACAAACCGAAAACCAGACAACAGAAGAAAAATAAAAAGCCACCTGGATACCCGACAAAACCCTCAAAAAGAGCACGTCTGGAGAAACCCTGTTACAATATCAAAACTACCAGCTTAATGCCCATATTTCAGAAGATATATGTGCCGTTTCCACATTGAAATCATGGTTTTAGAGCAGCCATGGGGATCTCCCTAACTATATTGAGATCAGCATCTGTATTTAGACAAGAAGCATGCTGGGAAAGCAGCATGGGTAGCACAAAGTTCCACATCTTTAAGATGTCTTCACATAGCCCATGTACTCTTGATTTATTCACTTTTCTATACCGTTCTCCCAAGGGAGCTCAGAACGGTTTACATGAATTTATTCAGGTACTCAAGCACTTTTCCCTGTCTGTCCCAGCGGGCTCATAATCTATCTAATGTACCTGGGGCAATGGGGGGATTGAGTGACTTGCCCAGGGTCACAGGGAGCAGCGTGGGTTTGAACCTACAACTTCAGGGTGCCGAGGCTGTAGCTTTAACCTCTGCGCCACTCTCTCCCCTTAGCATCTGTAACCCATTACGAATCATGCACAGGCATTGGTCTCACTTGTAGTTTGGACCTGGTGTTTGCAGTGGCTGCTGAAGAAGATGTAAGAGCTGTTTGAGTGCCTGAGCATTGTCTGTGTCCACCAAGGTTGACCCTTGGCTACCTTTCATTCGCAATTTTTCATGCATTTGTCACCCTTGTAGCTCCTTCATTCAAATTTCATTTCTGCTCCCTCCCCTTCTTAGACCCAATGTGTACTATCGGAGAGAATTTTAACTACAAGCATCCCCAACTTAAACTTCACCCTCGCTTGCATAGCTAACCCATCAAGATGTACAGAAAATGGTGCAATTCTATCAAATTATTCTGATGGCCACATTCTGGATCATTTGTGACCTTTCCGAAATACACTGTAAGCAACCAGCATATGCACAATTACGGTAATCTGCCAGTAACAAAGATTAAAAAACAAAAAAACCACTGCAAACCCAAACAATTATGAATATATAATTATTTCTAGTGGTGGGACCATCATAAGGTTCTCCTGTATGGCCTATTACTTACATAGCAAATCTAAGCTAAACGGAGAGGAGTCACGATGATCAACAGTGAATACACATAGCGGCACTTAATATACATATTAATTTAAATGCCAATGCAGGCATTTAATTTAATTTGTTTGCTGCTGCCCCTGAAAATTGGACCTAATAGTAGTAGACAGCCAGAAACCAAATTGCTGTGCTCCTACCAGCAGACAGGATGGAGGAGCAAGTGGTAGCAGCGGCATCATCATAGGGAAGAGGACAGCTGCACCAGTAGATGGTTGTCTGGAGGAAGTCTCAGAAACCTCCTTATCCAGCTGCACCACCGGGGTAATTCGTCAGCGAGATGCACACAAGAGCACTGCGGCCACTGGTGACAGACTCTTTAAGCAGATGCTATATAGAGATGCACACAGTACAACATTTGAAGGACAGGTCTATTCTAGTCGCTTTAATACCTGGCACTGCTGCAGGAATGAGCAGCCCTGGGCCATAAGAAGAGATTAAAAGGGGAGAGACTGTTTTGGGGAAGATGCTTTTCCAGCATAAAATTGGGGGTGTTGCTCAACACTGCAGAATCTCTGTGGGCAGGGATTCCAGTGCCCTTTTGTTGTAATGCAGACAATAGCTGAGGGAATCTGCACCTGCCACACTGCTATATTCAACTTATGACAACAGCCTTCCATTGTTGCTTCCTTTGTGTTTTCTCCAACGCAACAGAAGTTGGAAAGAATTATACAAAAGCGGTCAAGAATGTCTTTATATCTGGGGGCAAAATAACTAAAAATTTTAAAGAATGGAAAGAAACTTGGCAAGTGGGAGAAACCAGTACAAAAAGACATATCAAGTTTGAAAATGGGTTAAATCAGACTGGGTGTTCCAGGAAATGAGCCGAGATCTTCTGTAGTAAAGAACCGTGCACATATTGAAACATAGCAGTAAAGCAATTTCTCTTTCTTCAAAGCCCCCACCACCATGCAAACGGTTTCATCTCAAATTTACCTGTAGGACTACAATTGCTCCGTGCCCCAAAATTATCCCACAACTGCTTAACCACCCTGCAAATTTTGTCTCATAATAAAATTTATTAGGTTTAAGCCAACAGGAGCTCCTTCACATTCTGCTGCTATCATCATCATTATTTATTTAAAAGATTTATAGTCCAACTAAAAACTAAGCAATTACAATCATATATACATAAAATATTCAATAAACATCGTAACATTAAAAACATTATAAAGGCCAGCATTTTGAATTGTCTTAAGAAATCACACCCACTCTGTGATCCTGCATATCACACCTCCTTCATTTGGTAGGGACATGCATTTGGTTACTAAGGAATCTACCTTGGCCTGAGCAAACAGCTGCTGACACTCCTGTGCCATCCTTAAGGGACCCTTCAGAAGCATTCCAGTGCTCCGTGACCAATACATTATCAGGATGCTAGGGAAACGAAAAAGACTGGGCTCTCCCTCCACTCAGAGCAGGGCACAGAAGGAACCCACTGGGAGTCCAAGTTTAACTCCAACCGAGTCAGCAATAAGCTCTAACAGAGCCGAGGGTCTGAACAGCCAGCAGACCTTGGAGCCATCCCCTGTATCTTGCACACACACACCTGCCTCCGACCTTGCATCTCTCAACAGGGAAGGCTCGCTCCATGACAATAATGGCATACAAATAGACCCCTCATCCTCCGAGTCTCCCTGGGAAAGGCCCACCAGATCCTGGCCAGTCTCTGGCACCAAGGCAGACATGTCCTGGGAATCCCAGTCCCCGCATGCACTGCCAGATGTCCCTTGGGGATCTCAGCAATCCAGATAAACTTTCCACATTAGATTAACAAATTCTGGAGAAACTGACATATTAGTCAGTGCAGTCTCCTTTAGATCAGTGTTCTTCAACCACCGGTCCGTGGACTGGAGCTGGTCTGCAGAAATTTCTTGCCGGTCCACAGGGCCAACACGTGCATCAGGCCTGAGACAGTGTTCTTCAACCACCAGTCCGCGGTGCGATCAATGTGGTGTTATCTTCTGGCCGTCTCCCTCTTCCTCACTGCCGCAGTGCACAAAGTCACAGGCAGCGGCTCCTACGCGCGTCCTGAACCAGAAGCCTTCTCTCTGATGTCGCATCCCTCTAGACTTCTAGATGAGGCGTGGGGCATGCGAAGAGCCGCTGCCCGTGGCCGTGTACTGTGTCAGTGAGGAAGAGGAAGCTGGCCCAAAGATAACACTGGGGGCGGCATAAAACAGCCAGACGGAAGCAGGCCAGAAGGTAAAGCACAGCATGGAGGGAGGAAAACAACACAGGTAGGGGGAATGATTTTATGTTTTAATTTAGTGATTCAATTGTGTCTGCTGTATTTTGCACTATTCAGAAAGAAATGCATTTGTTTCTTTTTCTCTGGGGTTGTACTGCATGCAGTCTTGCATTTTAGGGTTTCATTTGTATATATTAGTATTTTTAGTTTGTGGTCCCGTGTTTGCATAGGGGTTATCTGTGTTCTAGTAGGAATGAATGTTGAGACGCATTCAGTGTGCTTTGTGTAGTTTAATTTTGTGGTTAACCATTATGTATTTTTAGTAAGATTATATTGTATGTATATATGAAAAATGAATGGAAAAAATAGCGTTAAAAAGTACTATTCTGGGGGCGGAGATGGGTGGGGTCTGGCCCATGACTCAGCCCTGTGTTCTTCAACCGCAGGTCCACAAAATAATTCTTTTATTTCCGCCGGTCCATAGGTGTAAAAAGGTTGAATAAGTGCTTTAGATGACTCCATGTTTGGGATGACCGCCATAGGAGACAGCAAATTATACAAAGTCTTGCTATTAAACCTCTATATGTTGCTAGCAATATGACATTACCCCATTTCTTTCTGAATTTGGTTTAAAATTCATTTTACATAGGTCTATCCAGGTATCTTACATCCTATTAGATTCTCTCATGTGCACTTTAATAAGGCTTCCCTCATTCCAGGATATTAGTGATGTGGCACCTCTGCTTTCATAAAAAATATAAGAAAGATGTCTCGTTAAGGTACGTCTTATGAATTAGGAGTTTGCTTTTTCTATGATATGCATGAGTCTATTCTAACCGCAAAATTTTTTATGTTTTATTCTGGCTCTAGTTTGATCGGATCTGTTACACCCTGAGGCAGCAAAATTTTGAAACGCTGGCCACCGTCGGTGTATCGATCAACAACAGATAAGTGGAAGATTTTCCTCTATCCTTTAAAGCAACAAAACAAAAAGAAGAGTTCCAACCTAAACTGCAGTAAAAAAAACAACGAAGAGCAAACAAGACAAAACTCAGATCTGTACAAGACGCAGGCAAAATTTATTTGTGACAAAAAAAAAATTTTTAAACCCTTTACCAATCAGGAGACCCGACACGGTCTGTGTTTCGGACAAACCTTCGTCAGGGGTCCTAATGGAGTACAAATATAATATAAAATTTATTATAATTAAAAAATACATAACAAATGACTAAGAATCCATCATAACAAAAGAATGGTGTTTATCGAGCAAACTTATACCAAAGTTTGTGAGACGTATGACAAGAGTACGCATGTGCACAAGAAAAAAATATAAAATATAAAGGACAAACGTGAAAATAAAATACATGCAAAAATAAAATAAGTGGCATTAATGAACTATAAAGATATACCAAAAATATGTGAAAAGATATGTGTAAAAAGCAAGGATTGACATACAAAGAAAACGTGACCCATAGGAAAAGGACAATAGAGAAAGAGAGGAATAAGAAAGAGAAGGAAATCATAAATACTATGACCATAATTAAAAAGTAATAAGGTACATACCATGGAAAAAGTAGAGGGAAAAACAAAAAGTCACAAAAAAACTGTATAGTGGCAACTATAGAATAAAAATTAAGATAAAAAAACAAAGAAGTCATAAGAATATAAAATAATATAGATAAACAACAACCGTGTACTATAAGTTCTAAAAAATCCTAAGAAGACTATATATATGTCATGAGGTAAGAATAGAAGCCCACAATCATATTATAAAGTAACTAAAAAAAAAAATTAAAACATATTTAAAACAACTTTACATACAAGGATTAATGCACAAATAAATATTAATTATTAAAAATCAATACATCACACAACTATAAATCTAAATAGAAATAAAAAGAATTATAATAGTGAACATGTTAGGACCGGACAGAATAAAAGTGGGGATGTATCAGCACAACATTAAACCATAAATGCAGGTAATATTAATCACATTTTGATAAAAAATAAAAGATAATAAAAAATAATCAATGATGACGGTGCCTAAAGGAATGAGACTGCCGGACGCCCGACTCCACAGTGGAATCGAGGTGGTGTGCTTGTGTCGCAGGCATGGACGCCGGGCGTCCGGCAGTCTCATTGACACTCGGAGTGATGTGTGGCGGTCGGCGCGACGGTCTGTGTTGTGGACCGCGGCCGCGTTATTATGAAACAGGGTCTGTCGGGATTTCACAGATACATATTCATCCTGTTTAGGCTTTAGTTCCATCAGTCTGTGGAGCACTTTATGTCAATTAATTCACCTTCACCTTCTATTCTTTTTAAGTTAATGGCCTTTTTATACATTCCTTTAGGCACCGTCATCATTGATTATCTTTTATTTTTTATCAAAATGTGATTAATATTACCTGCATTTATGGTTTAATGTTGTGCTGATACATCCCCACTTTTATTCTGTCCGGTCCTAACATGTTCACTATTATAATTCTTTTTATTTCTATTTAGATTTATAGTTGTGTGATGTATTGATTTTTAATAATTAATATTTATTTGTGCATTAATCCTTGTATGTAAAGTTGTTTTAATTATGTTTTAATTTTTTTTTTTAGTTACTTTATAATATGATTGTGGGCTTCTATTCTTACCTCATGACATATACCGTATTTTCACGCAAATAACGCGCACCCGTATAAAACGCGCACACGGGTATAGCGCGCAGAAATCACGATGATATGTACAAAAACTTTGGTATACCGCGCTCACGGGTATACCGCGCATGCTGCCCGACGCTCCTTTCGCCCGCCCTGACTTTCCGACTCTCCGTTCACTCCCCCTGACTTCCGTGCACTGTCCCCCCTTGAAGGTCTGTCCCCATCCTGAAAGCCTGATGCCCCCCCCCGACGTCCGATACATCCCTCCCCCCCGAAGGACCGCCGACTCCCCAACAATATCGGGCCAGGAGGGAGCCCAAATCCTCCTGGCCATGGCGACCCCCTAACCCCACCCCGCACTACATTACGGGCAGGAGGGATCCCAGGCCCTCCTGCCCTCGACGCAAACCCCCCTCCCCCCAACAACTGCCCCCCCCCAAGAACCTCCGACCGCCCCCCCAGCCGACCCGCGACCCCCCCTGGCGACCCCCACGACCCCCCCACCCCCCTTCCCCGTACCTTTGGTAGTTGGGCCAGAAGGGAGCCCAAACCCTCCTGGCCACGGCGACCCCCTAACCCCACCCCGCACTACATTACGGGCAGGAGGGATCCCAGGCCCTCCTGCCCTCGACGCAAACCCCCCTCCCCCCCAACGACCGCCCCCCCCAAGAACCTCCGACCGCTCCCCCAGCCGACCCGCGACCCCCCCTGGCGACCCCCACGACCCCCCCACCCCCCTTCCCCGTACCTTTGGTAGTTGGCCGGACAGACGGGAGCCAAACCCGCCTGTCCGGCAGGCAGCCAACGAAGGAATGAGGCCGGATTGGCCCATCCATCCTAAAGCTCCGCCTACTGGTGGGGCCTAAGGCGCGTGGGCCAATCAGAATAGGCCCTGGAGCCTTAGGTCCCACCTGGGGGCGCGGCCTGAGGCACATGGTCGGGTTGGGCCCATGTGCCTCAGGCCGCGCCCCCAGGTGGGACCTAAGGCTCCAGGGCCTATTCTGATTGGCCCACGCGCCTTAGGCCCCACCAGTAGGCGGAGCTTTAGGATGGATGGGCCAATCCGGCCTCATTCCTTCGTTGGCTGCCTGCCGGACAGGCGGGTTTGGCTCCCGTCTGTCCGGCCAACTACCAAAGGTACGGGGAAGGGGGGTGGGGGGGTCGTGGGGGTCGCCAGGGGGATCGCGGGTCGGCTGGGGGGCGGTCGGAGGTTCTTGGGGGGGGCGGTCGTTGGGGGGGAGGGGGGTTTGCGTCGAGGGCAGGAGGGCCTGGGATCCCTCCTGCCCGTAATGTAGTGCGGGGTGGGGTTAGGGGGTCGCCGTGGCCAGGAGGGTTTGGGCTCCCTTCTGGCCCGATATTGTCGGGAAGTCGGCGGTCCTTCGGGGTGGGGGTGCGAGTGGTCCTGCCGGGGGGGGGGGATGTATCGGATGTCGGGGAGTCGGCCGGGCAAGAGGGCTTGGGCTCCCTCTTGCTCCGATCGTGGATGCGGGTGCGGGTGGGAGCGCGTGCGAGCGGTCGTTCGGGGGGGGGGTGCGAGTGGTCCTGCCGGGGGGGGGGGATGTATCGGACGTCGGGGAGTCAGCCGGGCAAGAGGGCTTGGGCTCCCTCTTGCTCCGATCGTGGATGCAGGTGCGGGTGGGAGCGCGTGCGAGCGGTCGTTCGGGGTGGGGGTGCGAGTGGTCCTGCCGGGGGGGGGGGATGTATCGGACGTCGGGGAGTCGGCCGGGCAAGAGGGCTTGGGCTCCCTCTTGCTCCGATCGTGGATGCGGGTGCGGGTGGGAGCGCGTGTGAGCGGTCGTTCGGGGTGGGGGTGCGAGCGGTCCTGCTGGGGGGGGTGAATCGGGCGTCGGGCGGGGTGGGAACTATGTTTTAAAACTTTTGTATACCGCGCTCACGCATATAACGCGCGAGGGGTATGCGCGGTAGGTAAAAACGCGTATAACGCGCGCGTTATATGCGTGAAAATACGGTATATAGTCTTCTTAGGATTTTTTAGAACTTATAGTACACGGTTGTTGTTTATCTATATTATTTTATATTCTTATGACTTCTTTGTTTTTTTATCTTAATTTTTATTCTATAGTTGCCACTATACAGTTTTTTTGTGACTTTTTGTTTTTCCCTCTACTTTTTCCATGGTATGTACCTTATTACTTTTTAATTATGGTCATAGTATTTATGATTTCCTTCTCTTTCTTATTCCTCTTTCTCTATTGTCCTTTTCCTATGGGTCACGTTTTCTTTGTATGTCAATCATTACTTTTTACACATATCTTTTCACATATTTTTGGTATAATCTTTATAGTTCATTAATGCCACTTATTTTATTTTTGCATGTATTTTATTTTCACGTTTGTCCTTTATATTTATATATTTTTTTCTTGTGCACATGCGTACTCTTGTTGTACTTCTCACAAACTTTGATATAAGTTTGCTCGATAAACACCATTCTTTTGTTATGATGGATTCTTAGTCATTTGTTATGTATTTTTTAATTATAATAAATTTTATGTTATATTTGTACTCCATTAGGACCCCTGATGAAGGTTTGTCCGAAACACGGACCGTGTCGGGTCCCCTGATTGGTAAAGGGTTTTAAATTTATTTTTTTTTGTCACAAATTTTGCCTGCGTCTTGTACAGATCTGCAGTTTTGTCTTGTTTCCTCTATCCTTTAATGCATATAACTTATGAATGATGAAACAGCATCAAGCAAAGCTTTTATCTATCTACATTACAGAGGTTTTTTGCCAGTGAGGTTATCGCCTAACCACCTTTGTGGTGGTAGGAGGGCCTCAGTCTGAGGCTTTTTCCTCTGCTAGTTTGTTGTTTATGATTTAGCTTGCAAGGAACCATAGACATCTAGTCTTTCTTATAATTTTTGTGAAAATGTTTATTCGATATATCAGTTATTCACAGTACTTGAGTCTGCGTACCTCTGCTGTAGAACAGGTTTCCCCTATCTTAAAATAAGCCTTGTAATGTACAGTAATTCTTTCATTCTGCTACAGTGGTGTGCAAAAGTCCTGCATTACTTGACTTGGTTGATGTGACAATAGAAGCTAGAATACCTTTCAAATTTGGTTGTGTATGTTTTAAGGCCTTGAATGGACTTTTACCCAGCTTTTAGATTGCTTCAATTTTGCTACTAGAAAACACTTGCGTGTGATATGACTTTTTGATTTGGAGAAGATGTCCAAGATGCAGGCTTTATTGAATATATAGTCATAAAATCCACATAATAAAATGTCTAAGACCCATAAGATGGGAACTATGGACCCAACACGGTCCATGTTTCGACAACCTTGTCTTCCTCAGGAGTCCCAAGAGTCTTAAGTCAAAGAACGTGGATCAAAGGCTGAGAACAATCCTGCTTGAGAGCGAAGGATTGTTCTCAACCTTTGATCCACGTTCTTTGACTTAGGACTCTTAGGAAGACAGGGTCATCGAAACACGGACATTTTATTATATGGATTTTATGACTGTATCTTCAATAAAGCCTGCATCTTGGACATCTTCTCCACAGCGTTTTTGTTTGCTCTTTGATTCTGTTAAGTATTAAGGGTCAATTTCTGTTTGTTTGCGTTTCACAACTTTTTGATTTTCCATCTGTAAAGAGATAGGTTTATAAACGATTTCTTAGTAAAACTTTGCATATTTGGCAGCTATGTGGGACAAACAAGTTACTACTTATATATCAATCTCAACCTCTTACCTAATATTTAGAAAATCATTGAAAACCCACTTGTTTGGTAAATATTTTGATTAATTTATTACTATCATACTACATATGGTTAGTATTTCTTAGATGTTAACCGCACTGAACCGCAAGGTAGCTGCGGTATATAAGAATTTATGTAATGTAACCATTTTTGTTTTTATCTTTTTTAATTTTCCATTCTATCATCATATGTTCAGTTACTGTACATGTATGTTTGATAAAGGTGTGCCTTTAAATAAATTTAAATACATTTTCAGTCCAGGAATTTTGTTGAACATTGGCATTGATTATGTATCGTGCTTGTATTAAATTATAGTAACAGAATCTATAGTTAGCCCTGTTTTGTCCTGTCTGCTGCTTTCCATATTTGATTGGCTAGCCTTTGCTCTTGCGGACAAACCGACACCTTTCAGGCATAGTGGACCAGCTTCACCAGATGCTCATGGGTGATAATCCCATTCCAAGCTTCAATCAGCTCTTGCTTTATTGTTAGCGGGTTTTTTTATATTTCCAGTGACAGCTTGTGCCACAGGTTCTGAACTTGACTGAGATCTAGTGGACTGAGCAGGCCAATTAATTGCCTTTACTCCCTTCTCTTTCATCCATCTGAATACAGTTTTTGCTCATTGACATGGTGCATTTTCATCTTGAATTAATCACAAAGAAACAAATTCTCTGCTGAAGGCAACATGTGTTTCTGCAGGATTTCAATGTATTTCACGGCATTTACCATGCCCTTTACAATGTGAAGCTGACCAACATCACACGTGCCACCATACATCCCCATACCATGACCTATATAGGATGCTTAACCGACAAGGCATTCAGGCTTGAATTCTCCTCCTGGATATCTGTGTATATATGTTCTGCGCTGATCACCCACTTGCTGTATTGCATAGCCCATGCCATTCTTCGCTTTTTTTGCTGCATAGTCAGTAGTGGATTTTTCCTGGCTTTACACCCTCTCAAACCAAATTCCAGGTACCTGCGCCTCACTGTATTTGCACTAACCATGGCTGAGCACTTGTCCTGAGATGACGTTAGCTTCCTATTGCCAAGAGATATGCGTCTCAACACTCGATCTTGTCTGTAACTCGTCTTTCTTGGCTGTCTATTCTGTGTTCCTCCTTCTTCTGAAGCACTCTGATCACTGTACTTTGATTGTATCCAACCTTCTGTGCAATCTGCCTGCTAGAATACTCCTCTTCACCAAGACCCACTATTCGAATCTGTTTTTTCTCCAACAAGAATTGATATTTGGACTTCATTGCTACTGATGTAGCTGGTCAACCATTTTGAATGATCCCAGTTGCAGAATCCTAGAAATTTATACTTCCTGCCATGTAGTGAAGCATAATGCAGATTGGCTGCAAAAATATCACTTCTGATTTGCTGCAACTGTTACACCGCTGATTGGTGGATTTGCCTGTTATCAAAATCATTCTGATCAATCTGATGTAACTAAATCGTCAGTTATCAAGGAATGTCATGAAATTACATGGAATTACTTTTCAGACAAAATTATGTTGTTAGTAGCCTAAATTATGTTAACTGAGTCTCAAATGACTAAATACTTGAATTTCACCATGTCATGCAGGACTTTTGCACACCACTGTATGTTCTTTCATCATCTGTTTATTCTGGCTTAGTGGATGGAAGTGTAGCCCTACCAGCAGTACTTCCTCAAGAATTGGCTGAGTGCATGCAATTTTTTCTCATGCAAGTAACTAGTTCTAAAACCCACCAATTTTCCAGATTTGCAAGTATTTTTGTGAGCAATTGCTCACATGCTCCGCTTAGAGGGCACAGAGCCTATCAGTATTCTCTATTCCTTCAAATAAATAATTTCTATTCATAAGGATGCTCTGTTATCAATTTCTCACTGAGTTTTCCATTATTAATGTCAACGTTTGATATTAGTTTTTGTATTTACTTGGGGTTTTACCTCACAGCCTCTAAACTGCTTTTTATAGTAGATATCCAGCCATTATGGATTTGTCTACCTGTTGGCTAATTTCTGTAGCGAGCACGATCCTGGACTGCGAGCATCAACCTCCTCCATGTCATGGCAGGTCTGATGATGCTTTTCTGCTTGTTTCTTGACTGTGATCCATCAACCATTAATGAAACTATATCAAGAATGGCCAACAGAACATAAGACTTGCCGCTGCTGGGTCAGACCAGTGGTCCTTCGTGCCCAGCAGTCCAGTGCTCTAAATTGAGTCCAGCCTCAACTGCGTACGTTCCAGGCCCAGCACTATGTAGCCCAGCACTGGTTGGGAGAAGAGGACAAGCTGACAATTCTAGCGATGGCTTCTTCAAACCCAACTGTTCCAACAGTGTAATCGAAAACAAAGCTACTTACATGCTTTGATTACATAAAATTCCAGACCCATCCCCCAAAAAGACAAATTCTTAAGGCCTTTATTAAAGAGAATTTATTTTGAGTGGTTTTTTACAAAGATTGTTGGAATATGAAAGTCATTTGTTTGATAGAAATATCAAGCTGTCCTGTCAAACACACTGAATTAACCAAAAAATAAATTTCAGAGCTCACAGAGCTTAAAAAGAGTGAATATTATCTGCAACCAGACAAAAATGATCACTGCACTTCTATATACCACTCTGAGTGACATGCAATTGGCCTGCCTCTGCACAGATGTGCTCTTTGATATGCAGTTACAATTTTGTTTGGTACCTTCAACACAGCAGAATACCATATGTACAACAAAAACTTCCAGACATTAACCCTAAAATTACACCCTTAATATTTTATCCTGCCCCTTGAAAATAATTTAGCCGACAACCAGTCTTTTCTATTACAAAACATTATGAGCTTCAGAAAGCTGGGCTTTGATGTCACTGGTACAGAGTCTACATTGAATGAAAACGCAGAAAACAACGGCTTGCAAACCTTTACATGTGGTTTCCCAGCTGCCTTATACAGAACACACTTTCTTGGTTTCTAAAGATCAAATCATCTGGTGTGGTCTAGATGTATAGAAACTGTAAGGCAGAACAAGAGATGAATAGCTGGAATGCTAGTTAGGAACAATGGAAACAATGCATTCCTTATATCTGTTTATTTTTCAAAGTTAACAGGAAGTGTACACAAATGACATTACACCCTTTCCATTTTAATAGTATCTAAATAAAAACTTGGGTCGACTTCCCCCCTCCCCCCAAAAAAAATATATATACAAAACTGACTATATCAAACATTTATCGACGAACAGGAACCAGTAGTTCAGTTGCTGTCATGGAATCTGGAAAAAGACTGTGATAGGTTGGAAGAGGTACATACGCCGCTGTAATCATTTTACCTGGAAGGGAAAAAACAAACAAAAGAATCTTAGTCACACAGAGCTTATGCTTTTAATGGGGGATCCGAGCCATGCAACAAAAAAGGTTTGTAAGGATACAGTCTATAAGGTGAAGAGGTAGACTCAAAAGGCTGGTAGATGTATGGCATGGCCTCGAGAGAAAGTATTTGCATTTTAGAAAGCATGGGAGAAGTACAGAGCTTTCCTTTACTTGTTCCTGGATTCAAAAAGCACATTATCTTGCTAGGAGAACCACAAAGCTAAATGTTTGAGAGAAAGGGAGCCCAGAAATGCCTTATATATTTATTAACAGATCTATCCCATCAGCTCTTTAAGGCAACTTAGAAGTAGTGTTCAAACATACACAATCCAGATTTACTCCTTCAGTACTAGTGAATCTCAACTCTTCTTAGATCTCAACTCCAAACACTTCACTGCCGATAGGGATTTACATATCCAATCGTCATCGGTCTCTACAAATTTTAATCTTCAGGATAATTTTCTTAGCACTGGCATCTTCAGCAGTACTTCACTGATTGCAAAATATAATTCGTGTCAGTTTGTTATCTCTGTGATCAAATTCTAAACTTAGTGGTAAGCCGAGGTGGGTGGTATCATTGAGGTCAAAGAAGAGTGTTTAGATTTAACAGTACTGAAACAGTAAATCAGGACTTTATATATTTATTAACCATTACTATGTATAATTGAATAGTGGCGGGTCATACTGCACCTAATTTTTCCTTTACACTTTATTTGAAATTTACTACAAGTTTCTTACTATAAAATAAAATTTCGAACACCAGAGCAATTAAACACAAGTGTGATCTATATCATCACGACAAAAAGGACGATAAAGACAGCACCCCTTGTCACACACTGGGAAGAATTTAAACATGGCATACAAGACTTAAGATTTTTTGCTTTCAGGGTAATCAAACAAGCCACAAGGTGGTGATATAATATCCCAAGAATGGTGGGTTCTATTCTTCATATGCCTTTTTTCACAAGACCAGACCTGTATGACACATTCTTGGTACCTGCATGGTGATTTTATTATGTTGAATATTACTCACAAACATAACATTATGTATATGATAAAGGGCATGGAAAACCTTTCATATGCTGAGAGGCTGGAGCTCTTTTCCCTGGAAAACCTTTCATATGCTGAGAGGCTGGAGCTCTTTTCCCTGGAAAAGCGGAGACTTAGAGGGGATATGATAGAAACTTACATGATCATGAAGAGTATAGAGAAGGTAGAGAGGGACAGATTCTTCAGACTGGCGGGGGCAACAAAAACTAGAGGGCACCCAAACAAATTGAAGGGGGATAGGTTCAGAACTAATGCTAGGAAGTTCTTCTTCACTCAGAGGGTGGTGGACACCTGGAATGCGCTTCCAGAGGAGGTAGTAGAGCAGAGTACGATTTTGGGTTTCAAAATGGGATTGGAAGAGTTCCTGAAGGAAAAGGGGATTGAGGGGTACAATTGGAGGGTTACTATATAGTACAAAACGCTTTAGAGTAATAAGAACATAAGAAGTTGCCTCCGCTGAGGCAGACCAGAGGTCCATCTCGCTCAGCGGTCCGCTCCCACGGTGGCCCATCAGGCCCATTGCCTGTGCATTGGTCCTTGACTATTCCTATAACCTACCTCTACTCCTATCCCTATGACCTACCTCTACTCCTATCTGTACCCCTCAATCCCTTTGTCCTCTAGGAACCTATCCAAACCTTCTTTGAAGCCCTGTAATGTGCTCCTGCCTATCACAGCCTCCGGAAACGCGTTCCATGTATCCACCACCCTCTGGGTGAAAAAGAACTTCCTAGCGTTGTTCTAAACCTGTCCCCTTTCAATTTCTCCGAGTGCCCCCTTGTACTTGTGGTTCCCCATAATTTGAAAAATCTGTCCCTGTCTACCTTTTCTATGCCCTTCAGTATCTTGAAGGTTTCTATCATGTCTCCTCTAAGTCTCTGCTTTTCCAGGGAGAACAGCCCCAGCTTTTTCAGTCTGTCAGTATATGAGAGGTTTTCCATACCCTGTATCAGCTTAGTTGCTTCTCTGGACTCCCTCAAGTACTGCCATGTCCTTCTTGAGGTACGGCGACCAGTACTGGACACAGTATTCCAGGTACGGGCGCACCATTGCACGATACAGTGGCAGGATGGCTTCCTTCGTCCTGGTCGTGATACCCTTCTTAATGATACCCAACATTTTGTTTGCTTTCCTTGAGGCTGTGGCGCACTGTGCCAACGCCTTTAATGTTGTGTCTACCATCACTCCCAGGTCTCTTTCAAGGTTACTTACCCCTAGCAGTGATCCCCCCACTTTGTAGGTGAACATCGGGTTCTTTTTCCCTACAAGCATGACCTTACATTTCCCTATGTTAAAGCTCATTTGCCACTTTTTGGCCCACTCTTCCAGTGTCGTTAGGTCCCTTTGGAGATCTTCGCAGTCTTCACTAACCTGCGGGGCTTCCGTGAGAGTGGACTGCTGGGCATGATGGACCTATGGACTGACTCAGCAGAGGCAATGCTTATGTTCTTATCATTATGTTGTCATGACTATCTCAATATTTTTAAAAAGTGCTATGCTTGATGTTCTTAAACTGTTTATTTATTTTTAAATATATGTGTTCCCCTTAAATGTAGGGGGTTTCTTGCAACCTACTTTGAATTTGTGGAATAGAAGGCTATTGATTAGATGAGATGGCAAAATCATATGCTTTAATGGGCCTTGCTAAATACTATTCTGGTTAGCCAACCTTTACTGCTGCCTAATACATCCAAGCCTCTCTGCTTCTTCCTGTTCCTATAACAGGAAAGCCCTGAATAACCTTGCTCATTTATTTTAACAGCTTGTCCTGGAAAGAGAGAATCTACTTCTTGGGCACCACCACTGGGAAAAGATGGGCCAAATATTCATTTTAATAGATGCTATTCTGCCAAACCATGAAGATCTAATCTTGCCCATCTTTCTAGGTCATTTGTAACGTCCCTGATTAGGGAATAATAAGTTTGCCTAAAACAATTCTGCATGCTTTTTTATTTAAGGGCAGGTCTGCCATACATGATAGTGACTATTTGACCACATACTCTCCAACAGGTTCTATTCCCAGATTTATAATAGTGGAACAGCTGACCAGGAGTAAGGGACCATTTTCAATAAAGTTTTAGAAATACACTTCCATACTACACTATTCCTCTTTCTATGTCAGTGGGCATTGAATGATATTGTCTCCTTTGGTGGCTGATTGCTTGTTAATGGACAAAAGAAACTTCCAAGCTGCTCTTTCCCTCCCCTCATCTACTCCATGGTTGAAATAAGTGAAAACCCCAAATCATAGAAGATGTTCAATACATATATTATCAAGAACCTCACTGCCTCCCCCCTGTTAAAATCCAATGGTAAGGAGAAGTTTCACATCAAATCCACAGCATCTGAGGTTTTTCCATCAGGCTGGTTAGTTTACTCACCTGCAAACCATCTTCCATGCAATGCATTTACTGCTGCAATTGCTGCAGCAACCGAAGGGCATTTCACATACACGTTGCCCTGAAAACACAAACATCACACAATTAATATAAAAGCTCACTATCTTACAAGCCTATTCATAATAGCTGCCACAATGTTCCTTGCACAAGTGGGTATTCTGACATTCATCAACAAATGTTTGATAAAGATGATTTGCAGTGGCAGTTAAGGAAGAATGCAGAAGAATTACGTTGGCTGATAAATTTGTCTTATGTTTTACTTTGCTTTAAGTCTTTTAAAAAAAAGCATGTCAAAGCACAGGTACCACCAGCTCTATGAATGTTGGAGAACTCCCACTATTCTTTCCTGGTTCTGGAACTGAAAGCTCAAGGGTGCAGAGCTCCAGGAAAGCCAGGCTGGTAACTCCTAAGCTACTGCTTCTCCTGCCCCCAACCGCCTGGCTAAAACATGCCTGACCAATGGGCTTTACAGGGGATTAGATACAGCAGTAGTGTAGTCCATAATAGCCTTACTGGGTCAGACCAATGGTCCATCAAGCCCAGCGTTCTCACGGTGGCCAATCCAGGTCACTAGTACCTGGACAAAATCCAAGGAGTAATAATATTCTATGCCACAGAAAAGGGCAAAGTTCATACAGGTGCTAGAAAAGGACAAGAAAATGAGCCATTTTTAACAGAATGCTTTTCAGGGCCTCATATCAGGCAAGCAAGAACAATATCCTAGCAGATGATTTGTGTATTCCAACCCCTCAAATCAACATTAGATGACAAATGTCATTTGCAGGATCTTCTGGGAGTGTCGCTCAATTCAACAAGAAGGTTCCTTAGTTTTGTTCCAGGATAGCATTGGGAAGAGGGTCTTCTATAAATGTAATGTAATGTAATTTATTTCTTATATACCGCTACATCCGTTAGGTTCTAAGCGGTTTACAGAAAATATACATTAAGATTAGAAATAAGAAAGGTACTTGAAAAATTCCCTTACTGTCCCAAAGGCTCACAATCTAACTAAAGTACCTGGAGGGTAATAGAGAAGTGAAAAGTAGAGTTAGAGGAAAAATAAAAATGCATCCTCCAATTCCCATCTGAAGCTCAGTCAATATTGAAGAGCTGTGACTCATAGTCCCTTATTAGCCAAAGTAGGTATGGTTTCCACTTCTACTAGATCTCTGCATTAGAATTCCGAGGAGGCTGTAGTGCTTTCCAACACTGATCATGCCAGAAGAGGGCACTCTGCTGCATTCTAACACGAAGACCTTAGCTATGTAAATGTTGAGAGGTTAACATTGGCTCCCCTGAATCTGGAGTGGCCTAGTGGTTAGAGCAGCTGCTTCAGCACCCTGATGTTGAGTTTGATTCCTGCTTTGATTAGAGCCACTCAGAAAAAGCAGTATATCATCCCATCCCTCTTCATTCCCCCACCCTGTGCAGTTCATTCTAACATGTCTCCATTGCTGCTTTGGGTCCTTCCCTGATGCCATGTTTTGTTTCCACACAAACAAAGTGCATCACAGGGAAGGCTCTGAAGTCACTGCGGTACTGCTGTTAGGAGACTGGGCCTCAAAGGGGATAGACCATCACTGGATCTGGGATGGAGGGAGATGTGCTGCATTGACTGGGGGGGTAGGGGTAGGAGCAACTGAATAGGAGTGATCCCTGCTGGCTCTGCTCTCAAAATGGCTGCCATGATCTCTAGTGGCATAAGAAAATAAGAATAGCCTTATTTACCAAAGGTCCATCATTCTAACAGTGGCCAATCCAGGCCACTAGTACCTGGCCAAAACCCAAAGAGTAGCAACATTCCATGCTACTGATCCAGGACAAGCAGTGGCTTGCCCCATGTCTTTCTCAAGAGACTGTCATAAGAGGTCACAATAGCCATTCTGAGAGTAGAGCAGACATTTAAGAGTGAGTAGGGATCACTCTTACCCTGACTATAACACTAGAGTACCAGAGATTGTAGGATAGTCTCAGGGGCATCCTCACGTGAGCAGCAGAAGGCAACTCCTGTTTGAAGAGGTGGGGGAGGGAGGGAAACAAAGTACAAATGTTCAGCTTCCATCAAAAACACACAGTTTCAGCTGAAACACTCCCTGGTCGCTCTTATCCACTGCAGTTCTGCTCTCAAAATGACTGTTGTGACCAAAGAGTGGGGCCATTGAGTGAAAAAACAGAATCACCCACGACCTCACGGTAGGTCAGGATTAACAAGTTGATTCTGATTTAATGATCGAAGAGATCTTGATGGAGTGTAAGGGATGAGGAGGCATGAAAATAAGCTGAGCTGAGGGTTTTGAAGACTAAAAGCAAAATTTTGTATGGAAACTGGTGTTTGATCAGAAGCCAATGTGCAAATATTTGCAGATTTTTTTTACACAGATACCAATTAAAGCAAAGAAAATGGAAGAAGCAAAAGAATAGCCATGGAAAAGATTTCCTATAACTTTAGTTTAAACCTACCTGGGTCGAACTTTTGTCTACATAAATGTGAATAACACCTCCGTGCTTGTTGCATTCCTCAATCACATCATCCTTAATTTCAGTATCCCAGCCAGGCTCTTCTTCTCTAAAAACAAATCAAAGTAATTAAATTTAGCAACGAGGTGAAGCTGCTCTCCAGTAAAACCAAGTTATTCTTATCTGAGGACTAACATCACAGATTTGAGCCTGGGACAGAAAACATTTGTTAACAAGCTCTTCCAGATCCCGAAAGAGCTTGTTAACAAATGTTTTATTTTATTTGGCATGCCAATGAGAGCTAAGCCTCAAATATCTGCAAATAATAATAAGCTTTTGATGATATTGACAGGAGTTGCCATTCAACAAATAACGTATTAACTGGAAAGATTGTACAAGGTTGAATTATTGCTTCTGGTGGAATTCAGTATGTCATGTATTTAAAATGGAAAGAGCGTTGGCAGTTCAAAAAGGTTACTATAATAAATTTAAGGATGTGTGGGGGCCATTTTTAAAATTATCCTAATGAATAATTTACACTTTTCCCAATTTTAATTCTTACATGTGGATCGGGGGGGGGGGGGGTGGATTTCTTTTTTTTAAAATTCTTTATTCATTTTTGCATGTTACAAGTGTAGCAGTTAAACTCATATGAACTTAAAGATACACACTTGATTAACTCTCATATATGCATTAAGTATAACATTTCATTACAAATTAATATTCTGTATTATTTTAAATATTATGTAAGAAATCTAATATATAAATAATTCTTATTGAATAGAATAACCTCCCCTCCCTCCCTACTCAATAATACATAGAAGTTATCATTACTATGAAACTATTCAAATAATCATGTATTATGAAATAATAACAAGTAAAGCCCCCTAATCAAATATCTTATCATGGGAAAAGTTAATCATTCATTACAAAAATCTGTTAATGGTCCCCAGATTTTCTGAAATTTACTAAAATAACCTTTTTGCGTTGCTATTGTGAGTTCCATTTTGTATATATGACATACAGAATTCCACCAGAAATTGTAATTTAACCTGTCATACTTTTTCCAATTGTATGTTATTTGTTGTATTGCTATTCCAGTCAAAATAAATAAAATTTTGTTTTATTTGACGAGATTTGACTCCTTGCTCTCATAGTTGTTCCAAATAAAATAGTATCATATGTCAAGGCTACCGGGTTTTCTAACATCCTATTAATTTGAGGCCAAATTGATTTCCAGAATGATAAAATAAATGGACAATAGAATAAAAGATGATCTAATGTCCCAGCCTCAAGATGACAATGCCAACATCTATTAGACTTAGAAATATCTATCTTTTGTAAACGAACAGAGGTCCAAAGAGCTCTATGCAAAAGAAAAAACCATGTTTGTCTCATAGATGCTGACACCGTACATCTTAACCTCCAAGACCAAAGGCGTGGCCATTGAGATGCATTAATATGATGCTTTATCTCAATGCTCCAAATGTCTCTAAGACAATTTTTGGGGGGTTGGATTTCTATTAATAATATATATGAATGATAAGATATTATATTCATGTGGTATATTTTTTGTTGTATATGGAAGTGGGAGGGGGTTATATCTTTTTGTTGTACGATATGGTAGATTTTCAAGTGATATTGTATTCTAATTGTTTGATATTTACTGTACACTTGTTGTGAATTATAAAATGAATAAAGAATTAAAAAAAACCCCAAAAAACAAGCTCTTAATGATTCCAGTTTTCTGCAGCAGTGAGCCACTCATGTATGTTGAGTGAGGACATCTAATTTCTTCATAAAATTTTAGATTAATAAAAGCAAACTTGGGAAGGCATGTTGTGTTTAAGGACCATGTGATCTACCATCCTTGGTAGAGGCAAACAACAGTCTGGGGGGTGGGGGTGAAAAACCTCTGTGCGGATATTACATTTTTCTCAATAAAAGAGTGCCCATGCAGTGGAATTTAGTTCCCTTGCATCTTGGCTACAAAATAGAGAATGACTAATTTGTCCCCGTCCCATTCCTGTAAGCTCTGCCTTAACCGCACAAGCTTCAAACACTTATGATTTGTGCGGATGAGGACAACAGGAAAAGAACTCGTGGGGACGGGGAAAAATTTGTCCCCCCGTCATTCTCTACTACAAACCAACCAGATTTCCCTAGTACATATCTGCATTATAAATATGACGAGATTGTATGAGCAGGTCAAGGCTTTGATCAGACTGAAAAATTATTCCTCTTTCTCAAGTTTGCATTCAACATAGTTTATCCAAGACGGTCCTTACGTTTGAGGATTAAACATGTTAGAGAGTTGGAAGCACTGGGTTGCAAGAGGTTGTGAAGATGCTGCAGATGAAGATGCTGCAGTTACAGTGGCAGTGACAGCGGCGGCGGCAGCAGCAGAGGCAGAAGCGGCGGCAGCAGCAGCAGCAGCTGCAGCCAGGACTATTTCAAGGAAAAGAAAAAATGTGAGTTAATAGACAGATTCATGGCATCTTCTAAACAATCATCTTTCGATACATATCTTACACTTAAAATACGTACTTCAATCAAATTCCTATTTTCATCTTAAACAGGACATTCATAAATGTGTTCTTACTCTTTCTACACAATTCAGATACAAGTCCCTCCTGGAGGTTCCTAAGGTTCTCAATATACATCGGCAGAATTTGTTACTATAGTCTTGCCGAAGCCAAATAAAGATCCCACATTGGTTTCAAATTACAGGCCTATTTCTTTAATCAATGTAGATGGTAAACTTTTAGCTAAGACATTGGCCTTGCGCTTGGCTAAGGCTCTTCCTTTTATTATTGGTATGTACCAAACAGGATTTGTTGCTCAGAGACATTCCTCCAACACCACCAGACTGGCTTTTCATGTTAAATTTAGCAAAATTAAATTTCAAAGTTAAATTTAGCAAAATCATGAAAGATCCAGCCTTCTCTGTATCTCTAGATGCATTCAGAAAGGAAATTTTTAAAAATTTCAAGAAACCTGGGAGCCATCAGCAAAATATTAAGAACATAAGAAGTTGCCTCCACTGGGTCAGACCAGAGGTCCATCTCGCCCAGCGGTCCGCTCCCGCGGCGGCCCATCAGGTCTATGACCTGTGAAGTGGTTTCTGACCACTTCTATAACCTACCTCTGGTTCTATCTGTACCTCTAAATCCCCTTATCCTCCAGGAACCTATCCAAATCTTTCTTGAACCCCTGTAAAGTGCTCTGGCCTATCACATCCTCCGGAAGCGCGTTCCATATGTCCACCACCCTCTGGGTGGTTTTCCCTTATAAACATGCACATCCGGGAGGGGGGAGGTTGGGGGTCTGATAGGATAATAAATCTGGATATATTAGAATGAGTCAATATAGAAATTTTAAGAATTGTTGGGTGGGGGGGGAAAGGTTATAATTTCTACTTTAATGGATTATATGTATAAGAATGTCAAGTGCTGTATATTTTTTTAGTAATGTAATGTTTTAATATTAATCACTTGTTTGTCAGTTTTAAAATGAATAAAGAATTAAAAAAAGAAATTTTATATGTTGAACACTGTGATTGTTTAAGAGGGAGGGGGAATTAATTCTGAAATAAATATTAATAGAGTATTAAGTGTGGTATTGAAGAAAATGTATTTTATTGTTACACTTATTGTAAGTTCTGAAAATAATAAAGAATTGGAAAAAAAAAATTAAATGCACATATTATACTACAGACAATCCCCCCCCCCAAAAAAAAAATACACTTCGACTTAAACATTACATGAGCCCCCCTAGCTGTAAAGATTGGCATCTGTCTTTAGGATCACCCAAGACAAGTGGAGAGGGATGCCTCTGGATAACGACTCTGGCCAAAGCCTCTGTTGTGTTTCCACCATCCAGTGTGACTGGAGAGTCTTTCTGAGTCGACTAACGCAACGGTAGCAAGCTCTTCAGGGGATGAAGGTGGGCTCTCATACACGGAATCATCTTTATGGTCACTACCATGGACCTTAGCGCCTGCAGGTAATGCCAAGATGTAGGAGATGGTTGCGCCAAGATTTCTGGTATCTGATGGCTGAGCTTCAGTTTGTGTGGCTCTGGAAGAAAAACTTGGCCCTCTTCTGTGTTACACAAAACCCCCAAGTACTCCAGACACAGGGTTGGCTCCAAAATCATCCAAGGACGATTCATGTAGGGAGAGCAGTGAAATCACATAAGACCCCAAATCATCCTAGGCCTGTTCTGATGACCTCCAGCTCTTGCAGCTCTAACAACTGATACAAGAATTTGTTCTATGGAGCTCTGAGTGCTGCTCGGCTGGCTCACAGACGGAGCCAACAGTCCTTTATGCTTCTGGTAAGCTGCATACATCAGTGTCACACAATCTGGGTCAAAGACCTGACCTTTAACCTCCAGGGAACTCTGTTGGTCTACCATGTATCCTTTGAGGGTCATGGGATTCTGCACAAAAGTGCTTTGCTAGCGATGCTGAGTCACAGTTCAGAGACTCTAACAGGGCTTTACGACCCAGATCTTAAGCTTTCTGCCCCTCCTGACCCATGGAGAGACCAAAAGAGTGCTCTTGCCCCCTTTGTGTGCTCTACAGCACAAGGATGCTCTTCAGCTGACCATCCAGCACAAAACAGGCATGATATGGGGTCTAAACCACCCAAGTTCATAAGAATTTATTTCCACCGAAATTGAGGCAATCTGAGGTGACTTCTATAAATAAAATTGTGAACCCTAGATGGCCGCTATGTCAGCATGTTGGTGTCAGAAAATGGCTTGCAGAAGGAAAGCAAAGTTAAAAACACTCAAAATAGGATTTTGGAGGTGGGAGACCCTTGGAACATCCTCATAAACCTCTAGTTTTGACTAAATCAGACCCACCCAAATTTTCCCTTAGACAGTAATGAGCTGTATTCATACACCTGCCATGTGCTGTGCCCCCATCAGCTTCTCACTGCAGTTAGAAATGGAGAAAATTTCAGCTTCAGACAAGCAAGGGTGGCTTGTTTCTTCGTGTTGCCTTAGTCAGGTTCTGAAACCCTCAACCCCTCCTATGGTTTTTCGAGGGGGGGTTTGGGGGGGAGGGTGTCCACAGCCAACTTCCACCAAGCCTCTCAGCTAATCATGGGGGTCAAATCAGCCTGCGCTCAAGCACCTGACACCACAGAGACAAGCACAGCTCCCAGGGGACCTAACCTCAAGCCCCCAAGTGGTAATGTAGGCTGGCCAGGCAGGTGCCTTTTTAAAAATGTGACCCGCCTGACTGCAGACCCTAACATTTGACCCTTCTCCCAGGCAAAGCTGCCCCAGGACTACTAGGAACCTCTTAACATAGAGAAGCCTTGAAAGAAGATTGGATTAAAACCCAACAATAAAAAATCTAGGGCAGAACAGATGGAAAGACATCTTAACTTGCTTGCAGAGTTAAAAGGAGTGGAGGTGCTGTCTGGAGAGACAGGGGGCAGAGAGAAGAAAATGACTGATGTCTTCTGCAAGCAACTCACAAGCTGGGGTGCTTAACTCATCCGTAAGGAATCTTATTTTGTTTGCACAGGGAAGAAAAGCTTTACTGCTCAGGAAATAGGAACCTCTTACAGAGGTTAACTGGCATGATTAAAAGAGCTGTATTTTTAGTCTCTCAGGACCTTAACCGTACATATTTACAAGGCAACACATTCAATCTATACCTCCATTTCATTTGTAAATATATTAACATAAGAATTGCCGCTGCTGAGTCAGACCAGTGGCCCATCATGTCCAGCAATCCGCTCACACGGTGGCCCTTAGGTCAAAGACCAGTGCCCTATTTGAGTCTAGCCTTACTTACCTGTGTACATTCTGGTTCAGCAGGAACTTGTCTAACCTTGTCTTAAATCCCTGGAGGGTGTTTTCCCCTATAACAGCCTCCGGAACAGCGTTCCAGTTTTCTACCATTCTCTGGGTGAAGAAGAACTTCCTTACGTTTGTACGGAAATCTATCCCCTTTTAACTTTAGTGAGTGCCCTCTCGTTCTCTCCACTCTTGAGAGGGTGAACAATCTGTCTTTCTCTACTAAGTCTATTCCCTTCATTATCTTGGGAGAAAAGGCCCAGTTTCTCTAGCCTCACATTGTACAGCAACTCCTCCAGCCCCTTAACCATTTTTGTCGCTCTCCTCTGGACCCTTTTGAGTAGTACTATGTCCTTTTTCATGTACGTTGACCAATGTTGGACGCAGTATTCCAGGTGGGGATTCACCATGGCCCGCTACAGCGGCATGATAACCTTCTCCGAGTTAAATTATCTTGATTTGTCAACTTTAATTTGTATTTACCACCACATGTTGACTCTAAAAATTGTACATCTTTCCAATATCAAAATCCTTATATTGCATCTTACCTTCACTCTGCTGGGTGAGTCTCGACTGTAAATCTAGAAAAAAACAGATGTGCAAAGCTATTAGTATAAATAGATACTGGTTCTAAAGCTGCATCTCATACACCAGATGTAGTATACCTGGATTTCAACAAGACCTCTGACATGGTTCTGCACAGCTATCTTATAACCTGAGCACCCTTGAAACTGATTGGGTTAGTAACAGACTGTAGTATAGTGATCTGGAAACAAATGCCCTCAAAGGGTGATAAGAGCTGGAAATAGGCCTCATGCTGCCTTGAATACCCTCTCCCACCCCCACTGGTGATTTGAGGCACAGGAGTCTCCACAGAGTCTTAGCTGAGCCTAACAGACCCTCAGACCAGGCCAAGCAGCAGACTCTAGGCCCTGCCAGCAAGGGCCTGATGTAAACCAGCTGAAATCATTGTCACTAACTGGGACTAACTCAAGCCCTGGGCTTATTGTGCTTCTTTAATAGAGGGGCAAAGAGGCTTCCCCTGGGACTCCCAATAATTGCAGCTCACCCACAGGCCTTCCAGGAGACCTCCAATCCTGCCAAAGACAATCCCACACTATAATTGAGGCACGGTGAGCTGGCAATCCCGGTGAGCTGTCAGACCCCAGAGCAACTGGCAGGCATACCATACCTTCCACTGCAGAAGTCCTAAACTACCAGACCCCAAGATACCTTGTACTGGACCAGAATTGTCTGCTCCCTAATCCTGCCCTTCTTCCTTGGGAGCTCCAAAGCCTCTATTTTTATTATTATTTTTAAATTCTTTATTCATTTTTACATCTTACAAACAAATGTATCAGAAAATATCATTTGAACTTATACAATAACATTTGATTAGCTTTCATATACAACTTAAATTATAAAATTTAACCCCCCTCCCATCCCTACTAATTCATATATCATATAATATTTTGTACAATATTTCTTATACTCTAAACATTTAATATCAGATCAGAAATCCCTCCCTCCCCAAACCTCACTTTATAATTGTACCAATAAGGGAAAAATGATATTTACTCATCACAATATTCTATTAATGGACCCCAAAACCTCCTGAAATTTATTGAAAATTCTTTTTTGCGTACCTAGTGTTCTTTCTATCTTATATATATGACACAAAGAGTTCCACCATAAACTTTGGTTAAGTCTACTCCAATTTTTCCAATTAAACATAATTTGTTGAATGGCTACTCCTATCATAATAAGTAATAACATTATTTTTTGCAGAAATTTGACTTTTCTTCCTCATTGACATTCCAAATAATATAGAATCATAGGATAAAGCCACAGGATTTTCCAACAAACAATTTATTTGGCCCCAAATTGATTTCCAAAAAGCCAAAATGAATGGACTATTGAATAATAAATGATCTAGAGTCCCTGCCTCAAGATGACAATGCCAACATCTATTAGACTTAGAGCTATCTAATTTTTGTAAGCGAACAGGGGTCCAGAATGCTCCATGCAACAAAAAAAAAACAACTAAGTTTGTCTCATAGAAGCTGACATTGTACATCTTATCCTCCAAGACCAAATCCGTGGCCATTGAGATGCAATAATTTGATGCTTTATCTCAATGCTCCAAATGTCCCTCAGACCAGTTTTTATTATTATTATTTTTTAAATTTTGTTTACACAAGGGCCTGCCTTGTAGGAAAACCTACTTTTTTTTTGTTTAAAGTTCACGGAGGGTCTCCCACAGGAAGAAAAAAAAAAGTGGGAGAGGGGCACAATTGGCATATGCCAGTTAACACCTCAGAGTGTAAGCCTGTGGGTGAGAACTCAGAATGGCAAGGGTAAAAAAAAGGCTCCTTCTATTTCTGTGAGGGCTAGAGACTTTGGGACTCTACCTAGTTACAGGCTATGAACAGTGACTGTGGGAGCTAGGCTATAAGGAGAAGAATCCAGTTGCAGAAGTTCAACCTGTCCAAAAAATGCCAGGTTCCATATTAGCTGTATCTCTTTCCTGGGTGGTAACTCCTATCATTGTTGTCAGTATGTCAAAATCATTTGCTTAGTGTGCAATGGCAGCCAAAAAGCAAACAATGTTAGGAATTATTAGGAAAGGCATAGAGATTAAAACAAATCTCTGTATTACTCCATGGTACAATCTCATCTTGAGTATATTATAGAAACATACAAAAATGAAGGCAAATAAAGACCATATGGCCTATCTATTCTGCCTAAATTTATAGCAAAAAACCTCAGATATTGTGAAAACTACCGATGTTGAACAAAACACTTTCACAAAGATGGAATACAGTGATGGTATATCAATGACACTAGAGCACAAGCAAAGGAACCAGTATAAACGGAGGAAAAAGCCTCAGACAGGGGCCCGCCCACCTCTATAATGGTGGAATAGCAGTGGTAGAGCGATCACTTCACTGGCTGAAAACCTCCTGTTGAAGATGGTCCAAGCAATGTGCTATATTAATGATTGCTTTAAGGATCAAATGAGATAGATGAAAAAACAACTTATCTTTCTCTGAGATCGGTGTACACTTTCCCCAATTTTAATACTCATGTGGATTTGGGGTGGGGAGGGGGATTCTTGGTTTTCCACTAATAATATATTTATGAATGACATAAGATATTATTTTCATGTGGTATATTTTAGTTGTATATGAATTTGGGAGGGGGGTGGGGTTAAATCTTCTTGTTGTATGATATTGTAGATTTTCAAGTGATGTTGTACTATAATTGTTTGATATTTACTGTACACTTGATGTAAGTTATAAAATGAATAAAGAAATTAAAAAAAAAAAAAATATTCTATGCTACCGATACAGGGCAAGCAGTGGCTTCTCCCGTGTCTTTCTCCATAACAGACAATGGACTTTTCCTCCACGAACTTGTCCAAACCTTTCTCAAAACCAGCTACGCTATCCGCTCTTACCACATCCTCTGGTAATGCATTCCAGAGCTTAACTATTCTGAGTGAAAAAAAATTTCCTCCTATTGGTTTTAAAAGTATTTCCCTGTAACTTCATCGAGTGTCCCCTAGTCTTTGTAATTTTTGACAGAGTGAAAAATCGATCCACTTGTACCAGTTCTACTCCACTCATGATTTTGTAGACTTCAATCATATCTGCACTTAGCCATCTCTTTTCCAAACTGAAGAGCCCTAACCATTTTAGTCTTTCCTCATACGAGAGGAGTTCCATCCCCTTTACCATCTTGGTTGCTTTTCTTTGAACCTTTTCTAGCGCAACTATATCTTTTTTGAGATAAGGAGACCAGAATTGAATGCAATACTCCAGATGAGGTCGCACCATGGAGCGATACCTTGAGACATGTCACAAAATGCAGAGACTTATTTCAACAAGCTTGCTACTTACTTTCATACTGAGGTAGTTAAGTTATTGAAAGCCCCTCATATAACCTAAAAAGGCCCGAGCTAAATCCAAAATACCTTCCCTTTTTATAAAGCTGTGTAGTGGGTATATGCAGATAAAATGCGAATACGGAAAAAATGTGCCTTCTTTTATACCATCTGTATGTAGAGGTTTCCAGGGATAGTTATGCCATTGCTTGTTTTATTAAATACATAAATGATACAGTATACATTTACATTTATTATCTACTCCGAAGGTACCTATATTCCTTTCATAGAACAGGCTTAAAATAGATGCCTTTTGTTGACTTTCTACATGGGGATAATTTTATAACAGGAGTTGTAAGTGTAATTCAGTGCTTCTCCATCCAGTTTTCAGGGCACACTCAGTCACTCATGGTTTCAGGATATCCACGATAAATGCACACGCACAGATACATCTGTATACCAAGGTGATGGTGCATGCAAATCTCTCTCCTGGGTGTGCCCCAAGGAATGGACTGAGAATGGTTAAAGCTTTCCTTCCCAAGGAGACTGGGAAGGCTGCCTCTGATATCTCAAGCTCCGGGCACAAACTCAGGTCCTTTACATGCCATTATGGAGCACTGCCACAGAGCCAATCCACTTCAAATCTTCCAATGATAAGCTAAAGATGCCAGTTATCTTACCTGCCACAGCACCAAATGCTAAAGATCCACTCATTTGCAGAGCTTGCTGTGCTGCAGGTGGAATCTGCAATCCAGTCCCTAGAGCAAGAAATGAGGTGTAATGTTATCCTTCTAATACTAACAAAACATTAAGAGGGAAAATATCCATTGGAGCCTCCCAACCTAGGAACAAATTATGGCAGAGCTACCATTCTGGAACATTTCTAAACATCTACCCGACTGCAGTATTTTAGTCCTGTTATTCAATGAACATACACGAAGCGAAGACTAGCACTGCTCTATGGACAGCAGCAATATTCAGTCCACGATCTGCATAATTAAGCTGTTTAATTTAGGACAACAAAATGGATGTCGTAGGCTAAACTGCATACTTAAAGTTGTATTTAGCTTCTATCCTTCTATCTGCATTTAGATGGAATGCACATAGTCCATTCAAGCACTATCTAGATCAGACATGGGCAACTCCGGTCCTCGAGGGCCGGAATCCAAATGGGTTTTCAGGATTTCCCCAATGAATATGCATGAGATCTATTTGCATGCACTGCTTTCAATGCATATTCATTGGGGAAATCCTGAAAACCCGTTTGGATTCCGGCCCTCGAGGACCGCTGTTGCTGGGCTAAGAATTTTCAACACTAATTGCCCTGATTATTTACACTTTATATACAATTTTCTTTAGGTCCTTGTACATATGGATTAGTTGGGGCTTCTACCATCAAAAGGTTTTGTTGATTTTGTATACTATCTTTTGTTTTCTTTTATTCTGTTTTGATTTTATTAAAACTTTAAAATTGTATGAGCAAGGTTTGGCTAAAGAATAACAAGGGGGCAAATTTTTCCTCATCCCCGCAGGAACTCATTTTCCTGCCCCTGCCCCATTCCTGCAAGTTCTGTCCTCATCTGCACAAGCCTCAAACATTTTAAAATCATAGCTATTCAAGGCTTGTGCGGTTAAGGCAGAGCTTACAGGAATGGGGCAGGGACCGCAACAAAACTAGCGGAAACGGGACGGGGACATTGAGCTCCTGCAGGGATGGAGGTAAATTTGTCCCCGTGTCCTTCTCTAGTTTGAGCAATTCGCCTGAAAAAGTTAAAAATAGAACTATGACAAAACAAACTTCAGATATCAGTTACTGTAATATCAACTCTTAAGATCTATAATTTCAAAATATGCTTAAAGAAAAAAGTGTTCCAGAGAACTTTATTGACAGCTTTGTTGAAGTTTCAGATTTTAATTATTTTGGGGGTGACATTTAACTATTTCAGTGAAACATGCTTTCATAGTAACATAGTAACTGATGGCAGATAAAGACCTGAATGGTCCATCCAGTCTGCCCATTAGTTATACCCATTAAAAATACATGATTAAATTAACGTCTCTTCTTTGATATTTCTGGGTCATAGACTGCAACCTAGTATTGTCCTAGGTTCCAAATGCTGAAGCTGCCGTCCAAGTTCACTCCAGCCTATCCAACCATCCTCTTTGCAGGATATCTACTGTAAAGTCTGGCCAATAAGTTAGTGGCGTTCCCATTGATGCCCTCCTCAGCCCAATCCTACACCAAATCATCACATATGGGACACACTGTGCAAGTCTGTCCAGTACTGGCCTTAGCTCTTTAATTTACATTCTTTGTTTTCTAATTAGAGATCCTCTATGATTTATCACACGTTTTTTTGAATTCCATCACCGTTTTCCTCTCCACCACTTCCCTCAGGAAGGCATTCCAGGCATCTACCACCCTCTCCGTCTCCGTGAAAAAGAATTTCCTAACATTGCTCCTGAGTCTTCCTCCCCACATCCTCCAATTATGCCCTCTAGTTTTACCATTTTCTCTTCTTTGGCTCTATATCAATACCTTTCAAGTATTTAAACATCCCTCCTGTCCTCCAGAGTATACATAGTTAGGTCTTCCAGTCTCTTCTCATACTTTTTGGTTCAAACTCCTTACCATTTTCGTCGCCTTCCTCTGAACCGCTTCAAGTCTTTTTATATCCTTCAGCCTCCAAAACTGAACACAATACTCCATATCTTTATATATTTTTCACAACTGCTTTATTAAAAAAAGCAACTCAACACACATTATTGAGAGCCGCCGGTGCTGCCAGTAGCACAGCTGTTGTACATCAGGGCAGGCAGCCCATGCAGCCTCCTGGACTCCTTTAAAAGATCACTGAGCTGCGGCAGGGTCAGCCGCTGGTGCTGCCAGCAGCACAACAGTTTCCATTGGGGCAGGCTGCTTCTCTAGCAGCCCGACGCTCTCACAGCCTCAAAAGATCTTGGAGCCGCGATACGCGGCCGCGAGCTTGAGGCTGAGAGTCTGAAGGGGAGTGGCCAAAGGGGCAGGTCGGAGACCATGAAGAGCTTGGGGCAGGCTGTTATCTTTCCCTTCTATCATAGGTGAAAATTACTACTTCAGCTTTAGGTACGGGTCCAATGGATCGTCATCTTTTGATTCCTTCTTTACAACGGATGGAAGAGCAGGTAACTTTAGATATACAGCCTGCTTCCATCTCATCTGGGGAACTGTCACCCCTTCCCCCCCAGCCATTAAGTCTTCTCGGAAGAGTAGAGACATCCTCTAAGATTGAGGCTGTAGCCTCTTCTTCACAATCTTTTGATATAATTGGACTTAAATGTCTCACAACAACTTGTAGAGTTGGGACCAAAAGGTTTGACTCCTGTACAAATGGTCATGGAGCCAAACAGTGTTCTCCCTAAAGATAAAGTTATCACTTTAAATGATGTATGGCTGAGTATTAATAGAATTGAGTCTTTGTTACAGGCTATTGTTTTGAAATTGTCAATTTTCCTCAGATACAACTGTTAAAATGAATGAGAATGAAAGTCAATTAGTAGATTTAGGAAGTAAGTTAGATAAATTGGATAAATCTATGGGCAACTTACAGAGTACAGCTACTTCTAGCATTAAAGATAATATAATGCTTAATGGCAAATTAGAAAAAATGGAGAATCATTTGAGAGCTAAGAATCTTCGTTTCTTAAATCTCCCTATCACACACTATCCATCTCCATTGGAGCTCTTGAAAAGATAAGGGGATTGAGGGGTACAGATAGAAGTAGAGGTAGGTTATAGGAATAGTCAGGGACCACTTCACAGGTCATAGTCCTGATGGGCCGCTGTGGGAGCGGACCGCTGGGCGCGATGGACCTCTGGTCTGACCCAGTGGAGGCAACTTCTTATGTTCTTATGTATTTGAGGGAGATCCTGCAGTATATTAATATGGATACCTTTGAACCTGATAACCTTTTAGGGAGGTGGTAGATGAGGAGGAAATAGATAAATCAATTTCACCAGATAGCTTAGATCTATCTCAGTTTCTTGAATCATCTAAGGACATAATAACAAAACATGCCACTCCGTTGGTAGTGTTCAAATTAGAACTAGAGAAACAAGCTATTTTGAAGCTGTACTTTATGAAAAAACAAGTTCTGTTTTGTGGCCGAGTGCTTATCTTTCCTGATGTATCTAAGCAGACCCAGTTAAAAAAGAAGCAATTTCTACTGGAGTTTCTTAAAGAGAAACCAGTGCAAACTGTTTCTTAATTTACTTTTGTATGTTTGGGAGGATGATTAGATGACATTAAGTATGTCTGATTTTAATTAAATTTAAATAAATATAAGGAGCGTCTTTTTATGATCATGACAGGCTTAGCTATTCAATTGATCACGAGTAATTGGAAAAACCACGATAGAATAAGTTACACTTTTTTGGTGGGTGAATGTGTGCACTACGTACAAATATGAAAGAATTAATGCAGAATGTAGTGGATTTAGTGATGTATTTAATAAGGTTTGGAGCCCATTGATTAAATTTGTGGATTCATAATAATATCTAATTATTTATCTTTCCTTCTGTTCATTTACCTTTACACATCCATGGGGAGGGGGGTAATAAATATTGATGGTGGCATTTAGGTAACTTTATTCTTCATTTATATTATATTTATTTATATTATATGTTATATTATGTTATTATTAATTGTAAGAAATCTTGAATGATATATGTGTTACCTGTACATATAATAGTGCATTGTATGTAGGATCTATTGTTCTTTTATTTGTTTGGCACTGTTTTAGATTAAAAATCAATAAAGATTTAAAAAAAAAAAAAAAAAAATTAAGTTTAGTTACTTTATTTCTATTGCAGTGGCACTAGCAGCTCAAATAATATGGGCTAGATCACTGATAAATTGGTTTTCCTTTGTATTTTATGTTTGATGAGTATATGTTAATATTGATATTCCAGTATGTTTGTTATATATAAATGTAACAAATTAATAAATAAATAATTAAAAAAAAATAAACACCAAAACATATTGTGAAATTTCAACTTGTTTTTTAAAATTTCTAATCCAAGCCATACAAATCCCCTTTCCTGAAAGAGAGAAAAAGAACAGATTTGAGTCAACTCCAGTCCACTGATTGAGGGGCAGCTCCCCTTTCACTCTTCACTAAACCCATATTAAGGCTAAGAATCCAGGTTAAAAACTCATTTAACACAAGTAATTTTGTTTGAGTTTCCTAAATACAGTACTACCAAAAATCAAATCTGACAAAAGCCAAATTGTTCTCTTTAACAGTAACTCAGAAATAAGATAATACCCAAATCCAGGGTAAAATTAGTCTCAAATGACTTTACAATGATCAGCAATGACTTTGCTGTTCATTTTCTGAACTTCTTGAACAAGAATAGCCTTACTGGGTCAGACCAATGGTTCATCTAGCCCAGTTGCCAATCCAGTACCTGGCAAAAACCCAAAGAGTAGCAACATTCTATGCTACCGATCCAGGGCAAGTAGTGGCTTCCCCCGTGTCTGTCTCAATTCTTGAATGCCATGGCTTCCTGGCAGGTCTCAAAGAATCAAAATTAACATGTAGAGTGTTTATTATGAATTCTGTACACTTGATGAAAGTTTAAAAATGAATAAGTTCCACTTAGATTAGATAGAAATGTTTAGGACATTTTTGCCCCACAACCAAACTTTCCTTGCCTGAATCAGTAAGCTTAAGAGTTTTGAGAGCGGTCATGCAATGGAGGCAATTATTTTGGACTTCTGCACTCGTCAGCAGGCTTATTGACTCCCTGGCACTTGCTGTGGCAAACTGACTCTTTGGTTCTTCCAGAAATCCATGCTTTCAATACCGCTGCACCCAACTGAAAATGATGGTCCTTGTCCTACCTTGTTTAGCCTTCCTACAGTTGGAAATCATGAATGTGTATCCAGGCAGAAGAAAGATATATTCCACCCTAAAAGCAAACTTATAGAAATGGTACCCTACAACGCGGGTCAAAGCTCTTAGGACTAAGCTCATGCTCCAAGACAAGACAACTACTTGAATCAGGCATCTTATTTGGTTTCTTCTCTGGAGAAAAATACCCTCCCCCACCCTAGGGAATCCAACAAGCTCCTCTAATCATGGCTCTTGAAATAAACCAAAACTAGTTTCTGCCTTTTCAGTGACTGCACCAACCTTATGGAATTTGCTACCATTGAACCTCCTGGAAGAAATCTCCATAGACAAAATTAAATCCAGCTTAAAGATGCTTGTGATCTGTAACATCTAGACCAGCGGTTCCCAAACTGTGAGCCACGGCTGATGTACAGGGGAGCTGCAGATTATTCTTATATTAGACATCTTTTACAACCTTATTAAAAAGTATAAAGAAATAAAAATACTACAACTGAATCTTCAGGTCATTCGTTAGTTACTGTTTTGATGTTTATGGCCGGTAAAACAGTTTGTTTTCTATTATTGTGTGAATGTTTGGAGATTTAGTTTGGATAGTTCATGGGGGATATGTATATGACTAGTGCATATGCCTGGTGGCTTTGCACATGGCTAGTGACCTCTATTTGAATGTAAGTAATCAGTGGATTGTTGGAGCAAACTCAGCTGTTATACTCGTATTTATCAAACTTTATTGGTAAAATACTAACGTATAAGTATTTTACTAATTTATTATCGTTGAGTAAGAATCTTTTTGTGTAAGTGTCAAGTTCTGATCAACATATTTTTAAAAATTTGTTGTTTCAGAACCCTAAAAATGGACAAATGTTGAATTTTAATTTTATTATTAAATTTTATTAAATATTATTAAAATTATTGAATTTTAATAAGCATACGATAGCACAAAATGAAGAGCATGCACCACAAAGAATAACAGGTGTGTAAAAAAGAGAAAATACCATAAATATGCTGAGAGTTATTTGGATTTTGGCTTCATGTCAACAAATGTTAATTTGTATGCTTGAAAATTTTGGCGCTAGACTGTATGCTTCCAAATAAACTGAAGCGTCATTTAGAAACTAACCATTCACACTCTATTAATAAAACTTGCAACTTCTTTACCAGAAAAGTAAAAGAATTAATAATAGCTTTATTTATATCCCATCATATCTTTCAGTTCAAGACGGTTTACAAGAGAGGCTGAAGGAATGTAGCAAAGTTATATCATGAGCATGAAGTTGGAGTAAACAAACAGGTGTGTAAATTATATATCCGAAGGCAGGAGCCTGCAAGTAGTTTCAAGTTTATTAGGTTTTTATATACCGCCTATCAAGATTATCTAAGCGGTTTTACAATCAGGTACTCAAGCATTTTCCCTCTCTGTCCCAGTGGGCTCACAATCTATCTAATGTACCTGGGGCTATGGAGGATTAAGTGACTTGCCCAGGGTCACAAGGAGCAGCATGGGGTTTGAACCCCAAACCACTGAGGCTGCACTCCAATCACTGCACTACGTTTGAGGAAGTTTAAACGAATTTGTCAAATAAATTGGTTTTCAGTGATCTTCTGAATGATTGGCATGACGATGAGTTAAGGAGTGAGTCACTTAGAGCATTCCTGCTTGGAAGGAAAGTGTCTTGTTGAGGAATATTTTGAACTGGCATCCTTTGGGATTCGGAAAGTAAATAGTGTTCTGCGTGAGAAGCTGAGTTTGTTTCTGAGAACAAAGTGTTTCAGAAGGTAGGTGGGTGCAGTACCGATTAGTGTTTTGAAGCATAGACAACAGAATTTGAAAATTATTCTGGCCTCGACTGGTAGCCAGTGCAGTTTTTTGAAATATGGAGCGATGTGGTCAGATTTTTTTCAGGTCAAAAATCAGTCGTATGACTGTGTTTTGGATTGTTCTCAATCTTTTGGTAGTTTTTTTGTAGGATCCTAGGTAAATGATGTTGCAGTAGACCAGGGAGCTTAGGATTAGTGATTGTACTAACAGTCTGAATGATGTGAAATCGAAATATGGTTTTGTTGTACCTAGTTTCCATAATAGGCAGAAGAATTATTATTATTTTTTTTTTACTAAGATGTCGGTGTGGGCGTCAAATGTCAGTTGTTGATCTAAGGTCACTCCTAGGAATTTTATAGTTAATAGGAAAGTTTCTCCCTTGTAAGCTGATTGATGGTACTTTGTATTTTTTCGTTAGGTTGGCCATGATTATTTCAGTTTTTTTCAGGGTTTAGTTTTAGGTTTTAGTTTGAAGTTTTTTGTCCACTGTTCTACATGATCAATGACAGATCAAGGATAGCATAGTCCGGCACCTAGATACACACGACTTGATGAAACCCAGTCAACATGGGTTCAGGAAAGGGAAATCATGTTTAACGAATTTACTTCAATTTTTTGAGACCGTGAACAAGCAAATTGATAGTGGAATGCCGGTGGACATAATATATTTGGACTTCCAGAAAGCATTCGACAAAGTTCCACATGAAAGACTTCTCAGGAAACTACAAAGCCATGGAATAGAGGGAGATATACAAAGGTGGATAGGCAAATGGCTGGAAAACAGGAAGCAGAGAGTGGGCATAAATGGGAAGTTCTCAGAGTGGGAGAAAGTGACTAGTGGTGTGCCCCAGGGCTCAGTGCTTGGGCCGATCCTATTTAATATTTATATCAATGACCTGGAAGACGGAATATCCAGTGAGATCATTAAGTTTGCAGACGACACAAAGCTATGCCGGGCAATCAGATCGCAGGAGGATAGCGAGGAACTCCAGAGTGACTTGTATCAGTTAGAGAAATGGGCAGAGCAATGGCAGATGAAGTTCAACGTGGAGAAATGCAAAGTAATGCATTTAGGTAGTAAGAATAAGGAACACGAGTATAGAATGTCAGGCGCAACTCTGGGTAAGAGCGAACAAGAAAAGGACCTGGGTGTACTGATAGATAGGACCCTGAAGCCGTCGGCACAATGCGTGGCAGCGGCAAAGAAAGCAAACAGAATGTTAGGCATGATAAAGAAAGGAATCACGAGTAGATCGGAGAAAGTCATAATGCCGCTTTATAGAGCAATGGTCAGACCACACTTGGAATACTGCGTCCAACATTGGTCTCCCAACCTAAAGAAGGATATAAAACTGCTGGAGAGGGTGCAGAGACGAGCAACGAAGCTAATAAGAGGTATGGAGAACTTGGAATATGAGGAACGACTCAAGAAACTGGGACTGTTCTCCCTTGAGAAGAGGAGGCTGCGAGGGGACATGATCGAGACGTTCAAAATGCTGAAAGGCATCGATAAAATAGAGCAGGAAAATAAATTATTTACATTGTCCAACGCGACATGGACAAGAGGACATGGTTTGAAGCTAAGGGGGGACAAGTCCAGGACAAATGTCAGGAAGTTCTGCTTTACGCAGCGAGTGGTAGACGCCTGGAATGCTCTCCCAAAGGAGGTTATTAAGGAATCCACTGTGCTAGGATTCAAAGGCAAATTAGATGCACATCTCCTTACGAGAGGCATAGAGGGATATGGGTGACTAAAACTACATCAGGTGTATACCTGACTGGGCCTCCGCGTGTGCGGATCGCCGGACTCGATGGACCATGGGTCTGATCCGGAGATGGCAGTTCTTATGTTCTTATGAAGTATCTGGTTTCGGTCGATAGTGCAGAGAAGGGGATGATGATTGTGATGTCATCAGCGTATATGTATGTTTGGAGATTTAGTTTGGATAGTTCATGGCTTAGTGAGGACATGCATAGATTGAATAGAGTTGGTGATAGCGGGGAGCCTTGCGTGACACCAAGGTACATTTTCTCGACATTTGTCAAACAATGCTCCGCTAGCTTCATATAAGGTTGCATATAGAGTTGCTAAAAAATCCCATACCATTGGGGAACAATTGATTCTATCTGCTGCTATAGATAGGGTGAACATTATGATGGGCGAATCTGCGGGGAAAGTACTTTCAAATGTACCTTTATCTAATACTATCAGTTGGAGAATTCAACATATGTCAGAAAACCTCAATGAACAATTGATTGAAAAACTAAAAGAAAGGGAATTTGGCTTGTAGTTGGATGAGACCACAGGTAATACTGTGTTTCCCCCAAAAAAAGACCTACCCCGAAAATAAGCCCTAGCATGATTTTTAAATAACTCTAGACATCTTCATTACTAGATTATACAGTCAAACCTCAGTTTGCGAGGCACGATTTGCTCAAGTGTTTTGCTCGTCTTGCAAAACACTCGCAAACCGCATTACTCGCAAACCGAGGTTTGACTGTATAATCCAGTAATGAAGATGCCTAGTTATTAGGAAAGAAAATGTCGATAATGCAGTAGTTCAAAACAATATGGGAACTCATTATACTCTAGGGCAGGGGTGTCGAACTCAATCAGAGAAGGGGCCAAAATCTAAAATCCAGCCTAAATCGCGGGCCGAATGGTTTACTGAACAGTCATAAACTGACAATGTTAACCAGAAATGTGAATTTAAAATGAGTGGAACAATCTTTTCCTTAACAGTGTTGTTAACCAACTCACATGCTATCAAGCAAAACAGTAATATTGGAATGTACCTAAAATGCTCATTGTTTTGTTTTCTGGCTAGAAGTCTGACACCGTTTTCCCCGTATCAATGAGTCAATGTTCGGTTTTATTTCTTGGGCTGTAGCAACCCGCAAAACAGCATGGAGGTTGTCATCGGTAATGCGTGATCTGTGCTTGTTTTTGTTCAGATTCATTATTGAAAACATCTGTTCACAAAGATAGGTGCTCCCAAACATGGATAGAATACGGGCAGCATGAAGTCGGAGCTCTGGCATTGAGTCAGGGGGCAGTAGAGGGTAGAAGTCCTCAATTTCAACATCCTGAAACCTTGATTTCAGGCCACTGTCAGACTGAAGCTCGATTATCTCCATCTGAAGGTGATGGGGCACATTGTTGACATCAACTGTAAAAGGATTGGCAAAGATGTCAAAGCCTGAGTGCTGTGTTCTAAAGTCAGAGAAGCACCGCTCAAATTCACTTAGTAAACGGCTAACTTTGGTAGCCAGCCGACTGCAAGGAAAAGTACCAGAAATAGTAGTTGAGATACTCAAACAAACGGGAAAGTGGGCAAGATTGTCCTGTTCCAGTTGGGACTTCCATAGTTGAAGTTTACGCTGGAATGCTGTGATCATGTCAGACATCTTCGTGATGACTTGTTTGCGTCTCTGCAGCTTCAGATTCAGTTGGGCGAGATGCTCGCATATGTCACACATCATAGCAAAATCACATAGCCAGGCGGGATCCGACAGTTCAGGCAAGGGCTTTCCTTTACTTTCCATGAAAAGAGCAATTTGTTCTCTGAGCTCAAAAAATCTTTTGAGGACTGCGCTCTTGCTCAGCCATCTTACTTCTGTGTGGTATGGCACGTCTCCATGCTCTGCACCCACCTCCTGTAAAAACTGCTGGAACTGGCGATGATTCAGGCCACGTGCCCTTATAAAGTTAATAGTTTTAATGACTGTGGTCATTATGTCATTCATGTCCAGAACTTTTCCACACATAGCCTCTTGGTGGATAATGCAATGATAAGTAATCAAGGGTGTGTGGCAGTGACTTTTTTGCATTCTTTCCTTCATTAGTCCAACCAAGCCTTTCTTTTCTCCACACATTGAAGGTGCGCCATCGGTAGTTAGCCCCACCAACTTTTCCCAGGGTAATTTAAAATTATTTATAGATTTCTCCACAGCCTCAAATATATCTCTACCAGTCGTCGTCCCATGCATGGCAGCTACATCCAAAAGTTCCTCAGTGACAGAAAGGTCGGTCTTCGTAGCACGTATAAAGATGGACAGCTGCGCTGTATCAGTGTTGTCTGTGCTTTCATCGATAGCAAGTGAAAAAGCGAGATAACTGCATGCCTGTTCGGCCAGCTGTGATGATAGATTTCCTGAGAGTTCTTGAACTCTGTCTGCAATGGTGTTTCTTGACAAACTGACAGTTTGAAAACTCTGTATCTGGTTTTTTTTACATAGTTCCCCCCCCCCCCGACGTCCGATTCACCCCAAGCAGGACCGCTCGCACGCACCTGCACCCCCACCCCGAAGGACCGCCGACTCCCCGACTCCCAACACGATCGGGGCAAGAGGGAGCTCAATCCCTCTTGCCCCAGCCAACCGCGGCACCCCCGACACGATCGGGGCAAGAGGGAGCTCAAGCCCTCTTGCCCCCCCCGACTCCCCGACACGATCGGGGCAAAAAGGAGCCCAAGCCCTCTTGCCCCGCCGATTCCCCAACTCCCCGACAATATCGGGCCAGGAGGGAGCCCAAGTCCTCCTGGCCCTAGCGACCCCCCCCCCCTCCGCTAGTTGTTCGGGCCAGGAGGGAGCCCAAACCCTCCTGACCACGGCGACCCCCTACCCCCACCCCGCACTACATTACGGGCAGGAGGGATCCCAGGCCCTCCTGCCCTCGACGCAAACCCCCCTCCCCCCATCGACCGCCCCCCCAAGAACCTCCGACCCCCCCTCCCCCTTCCCCGTACCTTTCTGTAGTTGGCCGGACAGACCGGAGCCAAACCCGCCTGTCCGGCAGGCAGCCAATGACGGAATGAGGCCGGATTGGCCCATCCGTCTCAAAGCTCCGCCTACTGGTGGGACCTAAGGCTCCCGGGTCTATTCTGATTGGCCCAGGCGCCTTAGGCCCCACCCGTAGGCGGAGCTTTGAGACGGATGGGCCAATCTGGCCTCATTCCGTCGTTGGCTGCCTGCCGGACAGGCGGGTTTGGCTCCCGTCTGTCCGGCCAACTACAGAAAGGTACGGGGAAGGGGGGTGGGGGTGTCGTGGGGGTCGGCCAGGGGGGTCGCGGGTCGGCTGGGGGGGCGGTCGGAGGTTCTTGGGGGGGGGCGGTCGATGGGGGGAGATAGATAGCAAGTACGGCCGGCGAGATCACAAGCCTCCTATGTCACCGCGCGTCATTGTGATGGAACACAGCGGCGTGCAGTGATGACAGCGCGGTGCGGGCCACATTGCAAGGCCTGGCGGGCCGGATTTGGCCCGCGGGCCTTGTGTTTGACACATGTGCTCTAGGGGATGGAGGGACAGGGGAGATATGACAACACCTTTCAAGTATTTAAAAGTCTAATATAGAAACAAATATTATCAGCAAAGGGAAAATGGTAAAACTAGAGGGTATGAATTGAGGCTGTGGGGTGGTGGACTTAGGAGTAATGTTAGGAAATTTTTCAAGAGTGGCTGATGCCTGCAATTCTCTCCCAAGGAGGTAGTGGAGATGAAAACGGAATTCAAAAAAGTGTAGAATGAACATAAGATACTGGGCAGACTTGCATGGTCTATGTCCCATATATGACAATTTGGTTTAGGATGGGTGGGGAGGGCTGGGAACTCCAGTAATTTAGAACATGAGGACAATACTAGGCACACTTTTAAAGTCTGTATTCTGCAAATGAGAAGATGGTTTGGATAGCCTGGAGTGCGCTTCAACGGCAACTCCAGTGGTTGGGACATAAGGACAGTACTGGGACGACTTCTATGGTCTATATCCTAGAAATATGAATGAAAAAGAAAGAACAGATAAATGTAATCATGAATTTATAATGCATATGACTATTGGACAGACTGGATGGACAGTTCAGGTCTTTATCTGCTGTCATTTACTATGTTAATATCCAAGAACACCAACTGTAATAAGCCAAGTTGCTGTCCGGTAGTGAGCATCCCCTTTTTTGCTAAGATTCAAAAAAAATGGTGATGGTCTTGCAACTACAAAATTATCTTTGCTACTTAGATTTACTGGATGCTATGCAGTCTGGTTTTAGAAAGACTTAGTACAGAACCATGCCTACTTTTGAGGCAACAGACACTTATCTGTGCTAAGTATCACCAACCCTATAAGGCTACATTCACAAAGAGATCACATATTATGACGACACAGATGCATTAATAGTAGGAAGAAGGAGAAATTAGGTTCTTACCTGCTAATTTACTTTCTTTTAGCTTCTCCAGACCAGTAGAGGTTAACTTTACGATTGGGTATATATCTAATCATGACCAGCAGGTGGAGACTGAAAACAAAACTTTGGGACAGTATATCCTAGCCCCTCCTCTCTATTTCCCTCAGTCTGCCGAATAGCCAAGCAGAACCAAGAACTGGAAAACAACAGAGAGAAAAAACAATACTCCGAAAGGAGTAACAAATAACATACCCAAAAATGCTGTTGGAAAATGCAGAGGAGAAATTCCCGAAGGAAGAAGGTCCCCACAGCTCGCCAGCTAAGCCAGCCGAGCCACAGCCGCTGTTCTTCAATTCTCCCCGGCCCTAGAAAAATACTAGAACCCGCAGCAAAAACCAAAAACTGCCCGCGCAACAGCCCCAACAACAACAACAACAGACAGGGTGGGGACCTCTACTGGTCTGGAGAAGCTAAAAGAAAGTAAATTAGCAGGTAAGAACCTAATTTCTCCTTCTTTAGCACTCTCCAGACCAGTAGAGGTTAACTTTACGATTGGGACGTACCAAAGCAGTCCCTCTCACGGGCGGGACCCCCGAAGGGCCGATACCAGAACACGCTCACCGAACACCGCGTCCCGACGCGCCTGAACATCTACCCGATAATGCCGAACAAATGAATGCAAGGAGGACCAAACCGCAGCCTTACAAATATCCACCGGAGGCACGAGCGACGACTCAGCCCAAGAAGCCGCCTGACCCCTAGTGGAATGAGCCTTGAGAAACTCCGGAACCGGCTTCTGACTCAGAAGATAAGCGGAAGCAATCATCTCCTTGATCCAACGCGCAATAGTAGCCTTAGAAGCGCCAGCCCCCCGACGAGGACCCGCCAGAAGCACAAAGAGATGATCGGAGCTCCGAAAATCCCGGGTCCGCTGCACATAAGCATGGAGGACCCGACCGACATCCAACTTGCGCAGCTGTCGTTGCTCAGAAGAACCCTCCCGACTACCCAAGACCGGGAGGACCACCGATTGATTGACATGAAAAGGAGAAACTACCTTCGGCAGAAAGGAAGGAACAGGCCGCAAAACAACCCGCTCCTTCGAAAACTCCAGGAAGGGAGCCCTACAAGAGAAAGCCTGTAGCTCAGACACCCGTCTAGCGGAAGTAATGGCCACCAAAAAGACCGACTTCAGCGTAAGGTCCTTCAACGAACAGCCATCCAACGGCTCGAAAGGAGGGCGCACTAGAACAGAGAGAACCAGATTGAGATCCCAAGAGGGAATCGAGGGCCTTATGGGAGGCCTGATCAACTTGGCCGCCCTAAGAAAGCGAATCACATCAGGAATGGCTGACAAACGCTGACCTGTCACCAGCCCCCGAAAAGCCGACAGGGCCGCCAGATGAACCCGAAGAGAAGACCAGGCCAGGCCCCTATCCAGGCCATCCTGCAAAAACTCTAGAATGTTAGGCAGAGAAGCGCGAAAGGAGACCACTCCCCGCGCTCGGCACCATTCCTCAAAAAGACGCCAAACCCGTACATAAGCCCGAGAGGTAGAAAGCCTCCGGGACCCCAAAAGTGTAGAGATCACCTTGTCGGAATATCCCTTCTTACTCAGGCGGCCCCTTTCAAGAGCCAAGCCGTAAGACAAAAGGGAGACGGGTCGAACATGGGAATGGGACCCTGCGTCAGAAGATCGCACTCGAGAGGCAGAGGAAGAGGATCCGCCACCAGATGCCTCACCAGATCCGCATACCACGGACGACGAGGCCAATCCGGAGCCACCAAGACCACCAGCCCCGGATGGCGAACAATGCGAAGCAGTACTCTGCCCACTAATGGCCAAGGAGGGAACACATACAACAGCCCCTCCGTTGGCCACGGTTGGACCAGAGCATCCAGACCCTCGGCCAGACCGTCCCTGCGACGACTGAAGAAGCGGGGTACTTTGGCGTTGCCACTTGTAGCCATCAGATCCATCAGGGGCTGCCCCCAAGCACGCACTAGCAACTGAAACGCCTCGGCGCCGAGACACCACTCTCCCGGATCCAAGAAGTGACGACTGAGGAAGTCCGCCTGAACGTTTTCTACCCCGGCAATGTGAGAGGCCGAGAGGTCCAGAAGATGCGACTCCGCCCAAACCATGAGCCGAGCCGCCTCCTGCGCCACCAGAGTGCTCTTGGTGCCCCCCTGACGATTGACATAAGCCACCGCCGTGGCATTGTCCGACAGGACTCTGACCGACTTGCCCAACAAAAGGGAGTGGAAAGCCAACAGCGCCAGCCGGACCGCCCTGGTCTCCAACACGTTGATCGACCAGGAGGCCTCCTCCGTGGACCAGGTTCCCTGAGCTGAGTGACCCAGACACTGGGCCCCCCAACCCAGGAGACTCGCATCCGTAAGGAGCACCGTCCACTGCGGAAGATCCAGACCCACCCCCTGAACTAGGTGAGGGGTCCGGAGCCACCAACGCAGACTGCAGCGCGCCAAGCCTCGCAGGGGAACCGGAACATCCATCCCGTGCCTCTGGGGAGACCACCTCCGGAGCAGAGCATACTGGAGAGGACGCATGTGGGCCCGCGCCCACCTCACCACGTCCAGGGACGCCGCCATCGACCCCAGGACCTGGAGGAAATCTCGCGCCCGAGGACACCGGGACGCCAAAAGCAGGCGAATCTGAGACTGCAATTTGCTCACCCGGGCCTCTGGGAGGAAGACCTTCCCCAAGGAGGTGTCGAACAGCACCCCGAGGTACTCCAGACGCTGAGCCGGAACCAACCGACTCTTGGAAAGGTTGACCACCCAGCCCAGCGACCGGAGAAACTCCACCACCCGAGCCGTAACCCGGGAGCTTTCCTGCAACGACTTGGCCCGAATTAACCAGTCGTCCAGGTAGGGGTGTACCAGGATGCCCTCCGACCGCAAGGCTGCCGCGACGACCACCATCACCTTGGTGAACGTCCGGGGAGCCGTGGCCAGCCCAAAAGGAAGCGCACAGAACTGATAGTGCCGACCCAAGATCGCAAAGCGCAGGAAACGCTGATGAGAGGTCCGAATAGGAACATGCAAGTAGGCCTCCGTCAGATCGAGAGAAGTGAGAAACTCCCCCGGCTGAACCGCCAGAATGACCGACCGCAGCGTTTCCATACGGAAAGAGGGAACCTTGAGAGCCCTGTTGACCCCTTTCAAATCGAGGATGGGCCGAAAAGTCCCCTCCTTCTTGGGCACCACAAAGTAAATGGAGTACCTGCCCGTGCCCCACTCCGGGGGGGGCACTGGAACTACTGCCCTGAGATCTAGCAAGCGCTGAAGGGTCTGGCGAAACGCCAGCGTCTTCCCAGGAGTCTGACACGGAGAAGCGAGGAAAAAATCCGGCAGAGAGCGGGCGAACTCCAGGGCATAACCGTCCCGCACCACCTCCAGGACCCACTGATCGGACGTGATCTCGGCCCATTTGGGAAAAAAGTCGCGCAGCCGGGCCCCCACCGGAACCAAGGGGGGCGCCGGCAAGGCGTCATTGTGCAGGACGGGAAGCGGGGGAACAGGCGGAGGGATTCCCTGCCCCCCGACGGGCCCCCCGAAAGGGCTGCATGCGCTGGAAGAACCGACCCCGGGAAAACCCCGGAGACTGGAAAGAAGCAGCCCCACGCCCAGGGCGATACTTGCGAAATTCCCGCAAACGCCCCCGGGCCGCACCACCCCGAGACGCCGGGCGGGCACGGTCCTCCGGCAAACGGGGAACTTTCGAGTCCGACAGAGTCTGAATCAACTTATCCAAGTCCTCTCCAAATAAAAATGACCCCCGAAAGGGAAATTTAGTAAGCTTAGCTTTGGACGCAGCATCCGCCGCCCAAGCGCGCAGCCACAACACACGCCTTGCGGCCACGCCAAAAGCCATGGACTTAGCCGAGATCCGCACCAAGTCATACAGAGCATCCGAGAGGAATGAGGCAGCCATCTCAATCTTCGCTACCTCCTGATCCACCAGAGACCAGTCGTCAGACTCTCGATCCAAGACCCGCTCCGCCCACCGAAACACGGCGCGAGCGACCAGTCCCCCACAAATAGCCGCCTGGACCCCAAAGGCAGAGACTTGAAAATTTTGCTTAAGGATGGTCTCCAATTTGCGCTCCTCAGAGTCCCGCAAGGCAGAACCGCCCTCAACAGGCACGGTATGCCGCTTGGAAATAGCCGAGACCACCGCATCCACGACTGGCGAAGCTAACGTAGCCCGATCCCCTTCAGGAATGGGATACAGGCGAGCCATGCTGCGCGCCAGCCGAAACGGCGTCTCCGGCGTTTTCCACTGCTCAAGAATAATATCCCTAATATCCTGATGCATAGGAAAAGAGCGGGAAACGGAACGGATCCCTCGTAACAGAGGGTCCCCCACACGCGGAGTCTCCGGCGGCGCGTCCTCAAAACGCAAAGCCGAAGAAACCTGTTGAATAAGGTCAGGCAGCTCATCTCTCTGAAAAAGGCGCACCACGGACGCCTCGTCACTGGAGAACGGGAAACCCGACAACCCGCCGCCAGCTTCCGTCCCCTCCAGAGGGTCCTGGAATTCCTCAGAAGGGTCCAGGTCCTCCTCCAGACCGACACGTTCCTCCGACCACAAATCCTCGTCCCACGACACCCGCGGACGCTTGGACAAGAGAGGCGGCGGAGGGGACGTCACGTCAGACGAGAGAGGCAAAGCCGCAGGGAGCGCGGAGGCAACCCCACCCCCCGAGACCCCCTGGGCGCAACCGGGACCCCCAGCCGCCTGAAAATAGGCTTTGCATAATGAAAAGAAAAAATCAGGGGAAAAACCCCCCGAGGGTCCCAAGGGACTCCCTGCCACAGCAGGGGACCCAGCAGAAACCTGCCCCTGCTTAGCCAAAACAGGGGGAAGGTCACCTGAGGTGGAAGACAAAATGGAGGGGCCAGACAGAGAAGATGGCGTCTTTCCCGCCAAAACAGCTCCCTCCATAGCCTGCAGCGGCTGAGAGACCTGAATAGTCTCAGCCGCTAAAACAGGCAAGCCGGCATCAGCTGTCAAAATATCAGCTGAGAGGGAATCCTCTAAAACCCGACCGTCGGCGGCTCGGGGAATCCCTCCGTGGGCGGACGGAGAAGACCGGGCTTCTCCACCGTTCCCTGCCGACTCGCGAGGCACCATCGGCGGGGAGCTCTGGGCGCCTGCAGCCGCTGCCGACGGAGCTCCTCCACCGCACCGGCCTGAACACCGCTTGCACAGGCCGGCCGCGAGTGCCTCGCGTCTGGAGCACAATGAGCACTTTTTCCCTTTAGAAGTGCTCATTGCTCCATACGCGACCTAGCTGTAAAAAAAAAGTGCCGGTTAGTTGAAAAAATACAGTAAAATACAGTTTTCTTAAAGGGATACAACCCTCCAGACCAGCACTACCTCAGGATTTTTTTTTTTTTTTTTTTTTTTACAGAACAGACTCCACAGGCTCTCGAAGCAATATGCCTTGCTTGATTTAGGGGGCAAGGCTTACTGCTGAGGCTCCTCTAAAAAAATATGGGGAGGTGGAGGAAGTGGGGGGAGGGACCCCGCTCGTGACCCGCCGGGTTTGACACCCCCGAGGTCGGACGAACCCCCAAACAGAGTCCGTCCAAGCTCCGTCCGGCTAAAAACGGGGACAATAAACCTCTAAACAAATTCCAACAGCCCTACCAAGGGAGATGGGTACAGATCACTCAACACCTGCTGGAGACTGAAAGAAGACTGAGGGAAATAGAGAGGAGGGGCTAGGATATACTGTCCCAAAGTTTTGTTTTCAGTCTCCACCTGCTGGTCATGATTAGATATATACCCAATCGTAAAGTTAACCTCTACTGGTCTGGAGAGTGCTAAAGAATGAGCACTTTCTCATAAACTAACCTTCTGCAAGCCTTGCCATCAGTTGCAGGCGCCCAGTGGTTCCTAAATCAATTCCAGTCCTTTCTAGTTCATCACTGTCCAAAAATGAACTGGCACTAGAAGCATCAATGCGCTCCGTCACGTGGCCCACCTTCATTGGCCTGCCAGCTAGCTCAAATCCATTTAACTGTTCCAGTGCTTTTTTGGCACACTCTGAATCTGAAAACTGAAAGAAATGCATAAAATATTAGAGAGCAGAGTTTCTCAAACCTTAGTTCATAGCTTGCTATACCCAGCTGGTTTAACTTTTTTTTTGCCATAAAATATCAAGTACTGAAGAAGCTGCAGGAAAGAGGCAGAAGTTAAATGAAACACAAGCTGTTTCACCTCTCTGCCATATCTACATGACCTATGCCTCATGGTTAAAAGCATGAAGCCAGCAGCCTGTTGTTGCTTGTCCACCCTTCACAAGAAGAGGTGGAAGGGGCTCTAAGAGACCATTTTTTCCCCTCTGTCTGCCCAAAATATTGTGCAGGGTAGCGTGGGGTGGGGGCAGTTTTGTGAGAGATGTCCTATGGCTTTGGAATTTCAGCAGTTATTTGTCCATAGTAATATAATAAATGACAGCAGATAAAGACCTGAATGGTCTGTCCAATCTGCCCCAAAATACACTCTCTATAATTCAATGCTTTAATTTAAATTGTTCTTAGATATCTCTGGGCCAGAAACCCAGAGCTCTGCCCAGTATTGTGCATCTACTGGAGTCTCCGTCAAAGCTTACTCCAGCTCATCTAAGCCCCTCCTCAAATGAATGGCCATATACGTGACACAGACCGTGAAGCGTGCTCAATACTGGCCTTAGTTCTTCAATATATACCATTATTTTCTGATTAGAAATCCTCTGTGTTCATCTCATGCCCTTTTGAACTCTGTCACCAAATTGAACATCATTCCCCTTCACTAGGGAAGAAAGTACACTTGGTAACCTGTGCTACCAGCAAATCCACCTTTGGTTGGACAAATAACTGCTGAAATTCCGGAGCTAAAGGATAAAGCTTTGTCAGTCTTAGCCACCTATAGGGTACCCTCTGGGGTCTCCTATTGCACTATAATTAAGGAAGTAAGATCAGGATGCAAGGGAAAAAAAAGAAGTCTGAGCCTATAGTCAGGACTCCTAGACACATTGCACCAGAACAAATATTGTGCATGGTTATACTTTTGGATTTGATGATAGTTTCTTGCCTGGTTATGTAATTCTGTATATCTGTAACTAATATACCAATAAAGATATTTTTTAAAAAAACCAACTCAAGGAAGCAAAAGGGTATAGGGGGTAAAGTACTTCTGTGCACAAACGAGTGGCTCCTGGAGGCAACTGTATCCTTAGTTCTTAAGGTGGTCAGCAGACAGAAAAGGTGATGGCAAAAGCTAGAAATATGCTAGACTGTATAGGGTGCCTCAAGTGAATGGTCAGTAGAATAAAGGGAGTGATGGTGCCTCTATGTCTCAAAGTATACAGTTTTGAAAGTCATACCTTCAAGAAGATATAAACAGGATGGAATCAATCCTGAAGTTGGCTAACAAAAAGGTCAGTGGTCATCATCAAGCATATGGAGACAAAGATCTCTCTCTACTTGCTTACTTTGGAAGAAAGGCTGAAGGGGGGAAATATGATAAGACGCCTAAATACCTCTTTGGCATAAATGCTCAAGACAGTGGATTGCTTCCAATTTAAAGAAAACTCTGAAATGAGGGGCATAGAAAGGAGGAAAAAGGGATAGACTCGGGAGCAATCAGACAGCACCTGAATTAATGGGACGCATTAGACAAACACAGAGGATGGGCTGGTATGGATGGGTAGACTGATATGGTCTTTATCTGCCATGAACTAAATTTCAAACCCTGGATTCATTCACAGGTTTAGTTTCACAAAGAACAAATTTGCATAGTCCAAATACTGGTATGACCAAGAATGAACTGTTTATATACATTAACTTACTGTAATGAATCCATATCCTTTGGAACGGCCAGTTTCACTGTCCATCATCAGTTGAATGCTTTCAATCTAAACAAGATACGTAAGAGAACAGTTCTTACATAATGTGATTAAATACAGCAGTTAAGCTTTACTAGTTTATCTGCAGCAAATTTACAGCCTCTTTTACAAAGCGGCGCTAGTGAGTGCCACGCGGCAAATGCTCCGACACCCGGCCTCAGAGCATTTATCATATCGGCCTGCACTATCAGGCTTTGTAAAAGAGGGGGCTAGACTTGAAATACTGCTAATCTTCAGTTTTAACCTGACAGAGATGTACATTTCTACTTTATGAATGCTCTAAGGCAGTGGTTCCGAAACCTGGACAGCTGATCAGGTTTTCAGAATATCCACAATGAAAATTCATGATAGAAATTTGCATGAAGTCATGCATATTCATCGCAGATATCCTGGAAACCTGACTTGCTGTGTGCTCCCCAAGTGGGAACCACTAATCTAAGGGGCTTTCCTTTAATAGTGTGTCTCACAAATTTTCCGGCCGGCGGCACACTAAATTCAGTGCCCCGGCCAGAAGGCACCCGGAAGTGCACAGAGGCCCATCTGGCTGCGACCTGCCAGTGGAGGGATCCGGGAGATGAAGGGAGAGGAGGAGAGATGCAGGCCAGGAGCAGTCGTCCACGCTGGCTGACTTCCTACAGGACATGACATGCCTCAAACACATTATACACAAATTATATCATGACCCCAAAAGGGGTAAATCTAGAATTAAAGAAGAGAACAAAATGAAAAAAAGTCCTCATCATATAAGGAATGAAGGAAAATTCAGGAATTGTTGAAATAAATCATCAATGAGATATTATACCACCATTAAGCAAACTCTAGCACTGAAGAAACAGCCTTCTAGAATCATGAGCTCTTCGTGTTGTTTCATTTGGACCTAATAGCAAACATTTACATTCTCCAAATCCCTTATCAAGCTTAACCCAGATTAATATTGTCCATGAGTAGCTTGGCCAGAAGCCAGATCATTTTCAGACTCCTTTCACAACTGGATCCATTCTGGGCAGTCATCTCTTTTCCTCCTCCTTTGCACCTGTTCTCAGTTGCTACTCTTCCTATCACTCTTGCTCTCTTTTCCTCTTCCTCCCACGACTCTCTCACTCCATCTTTAACTGCTCCCAACGCACTGTTCTTTCTCCCTTTGCCAGCATACTTCCTTTCTAGGACTCTTTTTCCATTCTCTATATACTCAACCAATCCATCGCTGCCTTTTGTCTTAGTTCTCTCCTATCATTCATGCTATCTCCACTCCACCTCCATTCCCTGTATTACCCCTTTAAGTCTTCTTCCTTGCTTACTGGTGGACAGTGGCAACTATAGCAGCATTAACAGGACTGGCCATCTGGGCTGGTAATGTGCTGCTGGAGGCTGTGAGCATCCAACCACAACACTGTCATCAGAGGTCAAGAAGACTGAAGAACTACTCGCTTCCTCTTACTCAATTTGACATCTTGGCTGCATTTGATGTTGTATAGGCTCAATGTGTTAAGTATTACAGGAATGGTTCAAGGAATTTGGGGGGGGGGAAAAGATCTTTTCTATTTTAGTCCCTTGGCATTCCTTATGAGGAATTTCCCCAGGATTCATCTCTCTCCCCTTTGCTATTTAATATCTGTTTGAAATCTTTGGGAGAGGTGTTGAATATACTCAGTGTTCTAGTTTCATCATACACAGTTAACATTTTTCTTCTTTTGCCCAGGGTTACAAACGTTTGAACTACTAAATAAAAAAGTGTTTCTAGGGTAGATTCTTGGACCAAGAATAATTATTTAAAATTGAATAGGCAGAAAACAAAAGCCCTTTGGTTTGGTGACTGAGTCGATCCCACAGAAGAATTTTATATTGCTACAGGAGAAATATTGAAGATAAAAAATACACTGAAAGTTTAGGGGCGATTCTTGACTCTAAGATAACATTTGAAGATCAAAAAAGTTTTTTTTTCTCAATAGGACAAGTGAGGGCTATTCAATCTTCCTTAAGTCCTCAAAGTTTCTGAAACATTGCTCAAGCCATTATTGCCTTATTTGGATTACTGCAACTCTTTATAGGGGTATTTCAGAAAAGCTGTGTTCATGGCTGAAGCGCCGGGAGCAGGACCACAGAAGACAAACATGAATAGGGATGGAGGCATGGTAGACCCTGATTGATTTTCAGAGGGTTGTGTTCGTGAGGAGTTAGCTAAAATAAAAGTAGACAAAGCAATGGAGCCAGATGGTGCACATCCGAGGGTGTTGAAGGAACTTAGGGAAGTTCTGGTGGCTCCACTGACTGACCTTTTCAATGAGTCTCTAGAGTCAAGAGTAGTACCGAAGGACTGGAGAAGGGCGGATGTGATCCCAAAATGAGTCAAGAACTGGATGAGTGGAAGGCGACAGAGGGTAGTGATCAATAGAGATCGCTCTGAGGAAAGGGATGTTACCAGTGGTGTGCCTCAAGGTTCTGTTCTTGGGCCTGTTCTTTTTACCATTTTTATAACTGATATTACTGAAGGGTTGTCAGGTAAGATTTGCCTCTTTATGGGTGATACCAAAATCTGCAATAGAGTAGACACCCAGGATGGTGTGAATATCTTGAAGACCTGGCGAAGCTTGAAGAATGGTCTGAAATTTGTCAGCTATAATTTAATGCTAAGAAATGCAAGGTAATGTATTTGGGATGCAAAAACCCGAGGGAATGGTACAATTTAGGGGGTGAAGAACTTAAGTGCATGACAGAAGAGTGGGACTTGGGTGTGATTGTATGCGATGATCTTAAGGTGGCAAAACAGGTTGAAAAGGTGATGGCGAAAGCTAGAAGGATGCTAGGGTGCATAGGGAGATGTTTGGCCAGGTATTCATGCCCCTGTATAAAATTCTGGTGAGACCTCATTTAGAATATTGTGTATAATTCTGGAGGCCGCACCTTCAAAAAGATATAAAAAGGATGGAGTCGGTCCAGAGGAAGGCTACTAAAATGGTGTGTGGTCTTCGTCATAAGGTGTATGGGGATAGACTTAAATATCTCAATCTGTATACTTTAGAGGAAAGGGCGGGAGAGGGAAGATATGATACAGATGTTTAAATCCCAAAATTAAACTACAAAATATTACTCACCAGAGATGGGTTACACTCCCCCGATAACCATTTCACAAACCAGTGGAGAAAAAGCCTCAAACATTTCAATGCAGCAGTAAACAACTTCAATACTGTTTAAAGTCCAAGCTGCTTATATACTATCACTGGCAAAAACTCCACCACCACTGAAATGTAATTATCAAAAGGGTAATATACCCATCACTGTGCACAGGAAAAGCAAAAAAAGTTTTACTTAGCTTGGGACCATGGTCTGAAACGCCATGCTGTGCTGGTAGAAAATATCTGGCCAGACTGTAGACTGGCTGATCTTTCTTTCTGATTCAAAACAGCATCGAAGACAACTCTGCCAATCCACACCTGCCTACTGAGCCTTCCTTGATCAGTGCCCCCATTTCCCTTACAAAGGATTGTGTGTCTATTTCATTCATGTTTAAATTTTGTCAGTTTTGACTCCCATCACCTATTAAGTTATAAAGTGTTTTCATCAATTCCTTTGCAGAGTCCTTCCAGTCAACTTTACACAATGATTCCTTGTCTGAGTTGTTTTTTTAAGTATGCTCACCCTTCCAAATGGTTCAAAGATTCCACGAAGCATATCTTCTGTTATATTGAAGTGCAATGATCCCACATAGAGTCGCATAGGCCCAGCACTTCCTTTCTGCAAGTTATTAGCCATTGCTGCTGCTCTGTTTTTCTCTGCCTAAAGAAAAATAAATAAAATTCAGATTTATTTCAAGTACATGGCATGCAGGTTCTTTGCTTCTTCTGGGAACATGCCAATCACATCTCACTTTATGACTTTGTTTTTGTCTGTTCGTAAATTAATGTTTATTTTTTTACATAGATGTTTTGATTTCTTGTTATGCCTTTATTAATCCTACACAAACTGTATATATGTTTACATTGTCATTTATTTTTCATTAGTTTCATATGATTTGTAGTCTTAAATGTGTCTTATAAAACCAATAGAAAACATCCATAATAAACACAGAACATCTCATATTTAATAATGGTTTCTTGTCTATTGTATTTTTATGATTGGCTAAAGTAGTTTATTAGGTATGTCTTCAAAATTTTAGTTTGTTTCATTGTATTTGTTTGACAGTAAATCCCCAACACACACTGGGTAACTTAATATAGGGCAATGCCATAGTTGTCTTATATCCCACATTTTCTCCACCATAAAGATATCTCTCATCAGAGAGATTTACATCAATAAAAATTCTTAATTACATAATCTGCAGCAAATAAAGTTCAGACCTTTGTTACCTTTCATATGGGTTTGAATTTTGCTTTTTACCACAAAATATATATACTATACGAAGCTTTTATGATTGCTGGTATGACATATCAGGCAGTATTTAAGAACCTGACTTTGTGAATACTTAAAGATGGCAGTATTTCCAGCCTCCCCCTTCCATAAAAAGATTTTTCTGAACAGCAAAATAGCAACAGGTTGTTGAAGATGGTAAAAGATTGAAATAATACTAGGGTGGAACATAGACCACCAAAATGTATTTATTTGAGGAATACTTGATAAGACTATTCTATCTATATATTCTTGGAGTTGGTGATGAATAGGCAAGCTTGAATTTTTTTTAACTATCAAAGCCTGAAACTATTTCAAAGGGGGAAGTCTCAATATGGCATACAAATTATGCTTCACAAATTTCTCCTTTGCACACAAGCTGTGTCGTTAACCACTTTCAATACTGCTGAACAATTTGTCAACACAGGGAAGGTAGTTAATGACACAACCGAGCAAAGTACAATCACCACAGACCCAGTGCAGTGTGAGGCCTTGTTGCAAGGAGCTGACCAGCATCACAGGCTTTATCCTATTTCAAGAAGACATTGAATGCTTAAGTGTTTGGAACGTCATTGGTATACACCAAAGTGTATGTGTTTAGCTATTAGCAAAGTATGTTAAATTTCTCTTATTTTCCACAACAAAGTGCAGATATTGAAAGTTCATTTAATAAAATACTGCTAGACTTTTTGCATACTCAAACTAGTCATAACTTATTTATTGACTCTTATCTCCGGGTACAGGGTGGTTAGTGCCCGGAACACGGATAGTAACATTCACATGACAGCAGCTTCTTGTGACTCTGGCAAATCACGTAACCCTCCACTACTCCAGGTACAATATAAGTATCTGTATGTAATATGTAAACTGCTTAGATTACAAGCACAGAAAAGCAGTATATCAAGTCCCAATCCCCTTGATATCATCTTTCCAGATGAGGAAGTTAAATTATTCCAATTTCAAATAGTGCCATATAGTTAGAGCTTGATAAATGTGCTTCTTGTTTCAGAAAGACACCCCAATATTTGATATGCTTCTCTCCCAGCTTAAAAGGGGAAGTTAGCCTTGATAATTTTGAAATCATGCACGGTTCATACTTTCATTCAATGCTTCCTGATTTCTTCACATTTACTTTGAATCCAGATGATGTAGTAGGGTCATCAGGGGTCTAGTTAAATGTCACTATATCGTCATCTATATAAAATGAGATCACGTGTTCTTCCAATTTGTAGAGCTATAAACTGACAAACTCTGTGTCTTATGAAGCCAGAACCAAACTAACATGCCAACTTATCTCTATTATTTCACTAGGGATTAGTCATTTTTGGCATTGAACGGTGTGGCATTGCCTTGAAGAAACAAGATTCCTTTTGAAAGTTTGCCTCGATGTTTGGAGATCAGTTGCTATTTCAGTTTGCCGTGATGGTTGAATCCTTTTCCAGGTATTCTACAAGCAAAATTTCATCTTTGTCTCAAAAGACAGATGCTAACACCTTGCTTGATGACTTCTGTGTCTCGAACTTCTTGGGACATGGGAGAACCACTGTCTCCATTCTTTGGACTGTTCTTTTGTCTCTGGATCATATATGTATATACTGTATATCCTCCTAAGTTTAATCCATAGTTATGAGACGGTTCAAAAATCCCACAGGATTCCACTGAAATTGGTCCAAAATGGTTTGTGAGAGAACCACTCGATCATGCTTCTGGTCAGCATTGAGATATTTGGGAATCAATTTGACTAAGAGCTTTCTCATGTCTAAAATCTTGTGAATATAGCCTACTTGTTCTTGGGATACCTACAGGGTCTCTGCTATCTTTATAGCAGATGAATGACATTCTCCTTTTCTGGAACTGTCACTTGAGTTGGTCTCCCAGAACGTTCATTGCCTTCCACTCCAATGTCATGATCTGGGAACCCAGTTCCTGACTGGAGTAGGAAGGGCACATATCCACTAATGTAACTGACATATTATTTGTTTGGCCAAGTTCACTTTTAGGAAAAGAGATTTCATCACTGCCTGGCATTTTTTTGCAGTGAAATCTCTGTTTTGCATCATTTTCATTTCAGATCTCCAGAAAAAGATTAAATAATCAGGCTACAAAGTGAAAATTAGGGCAGGCTAGTGATTCTGCACATTAAACATAAGTGAAAATACTTACTGTTGTCATGTCTTATTAAGAGTAATTTATACAGCTAGTTAACAGCAGCAACTGTTAAGCAAAACATTAAGGAGGTGGTGGTAATAAGGGCCAATGATTAACACTCTAACCCATAAAGCTTTGAGACCCTTTAGCCTTCTTTCTTACACTGGACACTCTGAAGTGGGGTGATTTGTCTTAGTGGAAGTTTCCAGTTAACCTCACTTCACCATCTTCCGTATCTTTTTAATGAATAACCCCTTCCCCTCTATCCGCGAACTTAACATAAGAATTGCCCTACTGGGACAGATCGAAGGTCCATCAAGCCCAGTATCCTGTTTCCAACAATGGCCAACCCAGGTCCAAAGTACCTAGATAGATCCAAGAAGCAAAACAGATTCTATGCTGATTATCCTAAGAATAAGCAGTGGATTTCTCCAAGCCATCTCAATAATGGCCTATGGACTTCTCTTTTAGGAAATTATCCAAACCTTTTTAAAGCCCCGCTAAGCTAACTGATTTTACCACATTCTCTGGCAATGAATTCCAGAATTTAATTACACGTTGTTTCCAGTTTAAATCTACTACTTAGTCCTAGTATTTTTGGAAAGAGTGAACAAGTGATTCACATCTATCCTTTCCACTCCACTCATTATTTTATAGACCTCTGTCATACGTCTCTTCTCCAAGCTGAAGAACCCTAGCTGCTTTAGCCTTTCCTCGTCGGGAAGCTGTCCCCTCTCTATCATTTCTGTCACCCTTCTCTGTACCTTTTCTAATTCAAGTTATGTCTTTTTTGAGATATGGCGACCAGAACTGCACACAGTATTCAAGGTGCAGCTGTACCATAGAGCTATACAAGAGCATTATAACATTCTCAGCTTTGTTTTCCATTCCGAACCTGATAATTTCTAACATTCTATTTGCTTTCTTAGCAGCCGCCGCACATTGAGCTGAGGATTTCAACGTATCCTCAATAATGATACCTAAATCCTTTTTCTGGGCAGTGAGTCCTAACACAGAACCCAGCGTCACATAGCTTTAGTTCGGGTTCCTCTTTCCCACATATATCACTTTGCACTTGCTTACATTAAACGTCATTTGCCATTTTGCCAGTCTCTCAAGGTCCTCCTGCAATTTTTCACAATCCTATTGTGATTGAACTGAAAGAAAAAAGAAGGACATACTACTCGAAACAAATTGGAGATGGACCTTAAGACTCAAAAAAATTATTCCAGCCACTAAAAGACCTCACAAACACAACACCATACATAAAGAACAATAATTTGCCCCCATCTACAGCCACCCTCCTAGCTTCCTACTTCAAAAACAAAATCGCAATTATCAGAGCTTCTTTCAACAGAACACCCTCACACATAGTCATCATTTCCACCAATAGATAAAGAATCAGTCGTAGCAGATAGAACCTGGTCCCATTTCTCACATAGATTGGACAGAATTCAACAATCTTTATAATAAATATAGCCAAGCAGCCTGTGACCTTAACCATTGCCCCACATACCTACTGAAAACTTCAAGCACATTATTCCGCTCCCTGCTTCTACAATGGATTTACTCTTCACTACTAGAGGGTTATTTCCCACCAGAACTCAGCGAAATCATAATAACTCCGATATTAAAGGACCCTAAAGGAGCAACAGACCAACCATCCAATTACAGACCCATTGCCTCAATCCCATTGTACATTAAACTGATGGAAGGTCTCGTAGCCAAAACTCTAGCCTCTTTCCTAGAGAATCACAACATACTCCACCCCACACAATCAGGTTTCCGAGCCAAATACAGCACAGAAACACTTCTAGGAACACTAATGGACACTGCAAGACAACACCTCAGTACAGGCAAAAAAATACTGCTGATACAATTAGACCTTTCTGCAGCCTTTGACTTGGTTGACCACGACATGCTTTTACAAACTCTCGACTCAATAGGAATCTCTGGCAAAGTACTTGCATGGTTTAAAGGATTCCTACAATCATGAACTTACAGAGTCAAAATAATGCAAGAAAAATCTGAACCTTGGTCCAACCCCCTGCAGAGTTCCCCAAGGATCACCCCTATCACCTACTCTATTTAATATATACATAGCTTCCCTCAGCTACTATCTGGATAATCTCGGCATAATTTCATACAGCTACGCAGATGACATCACTATTCTTCTACCCTTCAACCAACCAGAATCCTTCATAGCAAACACAATACACAGAACCCTCGAATCAGTGGCTATATGGATGACAGAGCACAAATTAAAACTTAACCCTGACAAAACAAATTTCATTCTACTTGAAAATGACAAAACTCCAACGTTAACTAATCTTGTAATAAATTTGTTTTCATACCCAATACAACCTACTTTAAAATTGCTTGCCATCACTATTGACAGAAGCTGTAACATGCAACCCCAAATTAACAAAATAATAAAGACATCATTCATGACCATGAGAAATCTGAGAAAAATCCGATCATTCTTCGAAAAGAAGCAATTCCTACTACTGGTACAATCTCTAATCCTTGGGACGCTGGACTACTGCAACATACTATACCTACCATGTCCCGCGACCATGATGAAGCAATTGCAGACGGTGCAGAATACTTGTCTATTCACTAAAAAAATATGACCATATCACAGAGGCAGACCATGACTCGCACTGGCTTCCAATAGAAGCAAGAGTGAACTTCAAATTCTACTGCTTACTTTACAAGGCTATCAACGGAGAAAGCCCAACTTACTGGAATAACAGACTAAATCAATCCTCCTCAATCAGACACAGAAGAACCCATTCACTATTCTATTACCCACCATCCAAAAATATCAAACGAAAAAAAACTCTATGACAACTTAATAGCCTCCAAAGCAGCTAAGTTGGACAAACAACTCACCACTCTGTTATCTTCATCCACAGATTACAAAACCTTCAAGAAAGAAATTAAAACCATACTCTTCAAAAAAACACGTTAAACCTATCCAGTACAACAATCCTAACCCAACATCTAACACTCTATAAACCCTTAGTACTCTCTAATTTTTTTCTAAATTACCAAACATTATCTAAAACCCATAATTATCCCTTAAAATTTTATCTCATCGTTTATTCTATTACTTCCAAGTTGAAATGTAATTCTTGTTTTTAGTTTGGATGTAATCCGCCTTGAACCGCAAGGTAATGGCGGAATAGAAATCACTAATGTAATGTAATGTAATGTAATTGAACAACTGTCATCAGCAAATTTAATTATCTCTCTAGCTATCAATATCTCTAGATCATTGATAAATATGTTAAAAAGCAGAGGTCCCAGCATAGACCCTTGGACTATTTTTCATTCTCCATTGAGAATATTGACCATTTAAATCCACTCTATTTTCTTTCAACCAGTTCTCAATCCATAACAGGACATTCATTACCTCCTATCTCATTACTTTCTAATTTCCTCAAATGTCTTTCATGAGGTACTTTGTCAAATGCCTATTGAATATCCAAATACACAGTATCAATATGAACATCTTTATCCACATGCTCATTCACCTTTTCAAAGAAATGCAGTAGATTGGTGAGGCAAGATTTCCCTTCACTAAAACCAAATTGGCTTTCTCTCATTAATCCATGCTTACATACATATATGTTCTGATTGACTGATGGGCGTGATCCTTATTATGGTCTCAAATTACTATCCTAGACTTTTCTTTTCTCTAACTATTGTAGTTCAACCCCTTTCCCTGTTGTAGAATGTTGGTCCCTGTACGGTTTGTTATGTGTTCTTATTTTATAATAATGTACCCTGTTTTAAAATGTACATTGCTTAGAAGTATAAGCGATACAATCAAATAAACCTGAAAAATATCTTCTCTGAGCACTTGTATATCATACATTATTACATGTTGTAAAATACACAGAGAAATAATATCTGCTGGTAGCACCTAATTTGTGATAGAATCTGTCCTGGCTCTAGCATTGTTTATATAATTTTTTCCTTCAATTATTTTTGGGTTTGTGATATTTATATGTTCTGTTTTTTATAATAGTCTCTACAATTTTGGCCAGCACTGACATCAGACTCACCGGTCTATAATTTCCCGGACCATCTCTGGAACCCTTTTTAAAAACTGGTGTCACGTTGGCCACCCTCCAGTCTTCCGGTATTATGCTGGTTTTTAAAGAAAAATTACAAATTACTAATAGCTCTGCCAAGTTCATTTTTCAATTCTATCAGCACTCTGAGATGTATACCATCCGGTCTAGGTGATTTGCTACTGTTCAATTTGTCAAATTGACCCATTACATCATCCAGTTAGAGATTTGTATGAGTTTCTCCGATTCATCAGAATTGAATATAATTTCTGGCACTGGTATCTCCCCCCACATCTTCCTCAGTGAAGACTGAGGCAAAGAATTCATTTAATTTCTCCGAAGAGTCCTTGTCTTCCCTGAGAGCACCTTTTATTCCTCAGTCTAGCGATCTAACCAATTCTCTTCCCGGCTTCTTGCTTTTAATATACCTAAAAAAGTTTTTATTGTGTCTTTTTGCTTCCAGTGCAATCTTCTTTTCAAGATCTCTCTTCACCTTCCTTATTAGCACCTTGCATTTGACTTGACATTCCTTGTGTTGTTTACAAATTATTTTCAGTCGGATCCTTTTTCCACTTTCTGAAGGATTCTCTTTTAGCTCTAATAGCTTCCTTCACCTCACTCCTTAACCATGCAGGCTGCCATTTGTTCTTCCTTCCTCATACATGGAATAAATCTAGTCTGGGCTTCCAGGATGGAATTTTTAAATAGCATCCATTGTTGCAGAAGGATGTCAATCACATCTTTCAGCTCTGCCTCCTTCCCAGTGGACTGTACTGCTACCTTCAGTTTGTACCAAAGCAGTCAAATACCACTGTGACTAAGAAAATACGAAGGAAGGGAAGGGGAATATCCCCAATAAATCAATTTTGTTCTACTCTTAAGAAATATGATTTTTTTAAAAATTATTAATAAACATGAAATTTCTTAGGTGGAACCAACAATCCACCAGTCTTCTGTGTGCAACCAGCATTAACATAAATGGAGCTCTGAAGTCTCAACCTATATCCAAAACCTCCCCCTCCCCAAATTCTATTTCTTCTCAGGCTGGCAAAAGAAAACACCGGCTCTGGATATACATATCTGTCCGAGGCAGAAAAACAGGCAAAGCAACTGACAGGGCAGGGCATCTGGAATAATTTGCCCTTTTACTAAAAAGAAAATCGTTTGGCCTGGCTGTGAAAAACAAAGAGATGATCATAGTCAAAACTCATTGGTTTCTTACAGGTGGTGGAGGATTCTTTGTACATCCAGCAGTTTCAAAAGTTTATCCTGTGCCTTTGAGCCCATGGGCTAAAACACTGGCAGACAGACCTTCTGATTGATATGAAAGGCTGAAACAACTTTTGGTAAGAATGACGGAACCTTGCGTAAGACAATTCCGGCTCTGTGATACTGAGAAACTGCTCTCTACACAAGAGTATCTATAACTCAGAGACTCTTCTCGCAGAAGTTATAGGTACCAGAAACACCTTTTTTTAAAAAAATAAGAAGAAATAATGCAATGAGGTTATATTATCATATAATGTATAGAAATATGATTCATTCGTTAAGTTATCAAATCAGGACTACCTCATCAGGTTCAGTTACAATGTTCCGCTATCAGGTATTAAAAATATATATGTCACATTAAATTCTCATGTGATTTTCTTGCAATTATCAATGGGATACCATAAAGAATGTTGATTGCTTAAAAATAATGAGCTACACTTTTCTGTTGCAAATTGTTCATATCTCTTGTATAGGTAGACTGAATTCCACCAAAAGATGTAATTAAGAAATTCTTTAAAATATGTTGTATACCAATTGAAATTAGCATATCAATCATGTTTGGCTTACAGACAGATTTAGCAAAACAAGGGTGTAACAGAACAGAACATTATGATCTCAAAGCTTAGCTCAGCAGAGCAATTCATAATATTTTTAATAATTTTCAAAATTTCTATCCAAAAAGATTGAACTTTAATACAATCAAAAATTATATGCTGTAGAGTACTTGAAAGGAATTATAATGCCAACATTTATCAGTAGTCAGTAAATGAGCTTTCATCATTCTATGAGGAGTCCATTTGGCATTTCATACATGGAAATACAGTAATAGTAAGGGTCTGTTTACTTTGGACCAAAAGATGTTCCATGATGACACTGTCAATTTATTATTTAGCAATTGGTTCCATTTGGATTGAGTCTTCTGAGAATTTGTATTGCTTATTACGTAATAACTTATAAAATAAGAAAACAGCTTTGCCTTGTATTAAGGTTAAATCACACCACTTCTTAATACAAGTAGAGGTGTTATCTACAATGTGAATTATGGAAACAAAATTAGAGATTGTAATAACGTTCATTGTGATTCTTTATCTTTCAATGAAGGATGATCAATAATGATATTTGAGAAATATTGTAAATTGTCCTTTTTTGCAAAAGCTTACAGGGGACCTTGCTGAGGCCCTTCAGCACAATGCTAAAATTCCATGATAGAAAAGGAATGCAAACCATAAAACGCAATCTTAGCACCCCCTTCAGGAATCTGACTACATCCAGATGAGCTGCCAGCAAACCCTTTCTCACTTGAGCTCTAAAGTATAAAAAAAACCTGCGACTAGTACCTTAAGGGAGCTAACCGACAATCCATTGTCTATCCCAGCCTATAAAGTCCAGAACCAAGGAAATCTGGGCTCTGAAGAGTTCTATGTCCTCTGGCACGCACCATTGCTAAAACATTTTCTAAGCTTTGGTGTGAAGTTACTACCTTTTCTGTGATTTGTGGCTTTTGTAGTGAAACAAAGAAACATGATGGTAGATAAAGGTCATCCAATCTGCCTATCCCATCTATTTGCTGGTAGAGGAGACAAATGTGTGTCTGGACTAGTCCGGCTAAGGATAAAATAAAGTGTCAGGGTATAATCAATATGAAAAAAGAAATCTTAAATATACAGTATATCTCCCCAAGCAAGCCCTTCCACTATTGAAAGGAAACTGCATATCCATGGGCCCCAACAATCACTTGAAATACCTAGAGTTGAAAGCATCTGAGGACCTTAAACTGTTTTCCCTTTCCTCGGATTCCCATTCCCCCAAGACCTGGCCTCTTAGTTTAAAGCACACAGTGTTGAGAAAATGATTGTTTTCCCTATATCTTATTTCATACCCTGCCAGTGGAAATTCCAGAAATCACATTTAAAAAAAAAGTAGAACATCTTCAGCTACATTTGCAAATGAAGACATGTCAGAATTCCTCAAGCAACTCTTAACTTTATGCAGTTTAAAAGGACTAGGTATGAATATTTTAGGAATTATTATGTAACTTCAGAATATTCTACATGGGACTAAATGGATACAAATTGCACACAATCTCAACTGGGGAACATACCAACACTCCTGTGTTCCTATCTTGCTAATATCTTTTCTAGTAGATAGGTCTGTCATTCTGGACAGTAGGGTATTCTCCCCATGTCCATGAAGAAAGAATACACACCATATTTTCACCTTCTTCTCTGGAGGGCTCTGCTGCCCCCTTCAGTTAGTATCAAAGCAGGCCTTTATCGGAACAGATAATGAGGGGTACGGAAAGACTCCCAAACTACAAATCTGTTCTGCTCTGAAAGTATAACATGTTAAAACATTGTAATTAAACAATCGAAATGTGGAAATAACCATACCAATCAGAAACACTTATGGAACTGAAACATTCCCCCAAAGAATTATAACAATAGATTATTCTTCATACCCTTAAGGTCTGACTGACATAAAAATCTCAGTTTTGACTTCTGACTGAGACAGTACACAGGCAAGAGAAATAACCAACAGGGCAGGGTTCCAGAATGACACACCTATCTACTAGAAAAGATATTAGCAAGGTAAGAACCTAATCTTTATCTAGTGCAACAGGTGTGTTATTCTGGACAATAGAGATGTACAAAAGCAATCCCAGAAATATAGAGCGGGACCTCTGCACCTGCTCGTTAACCCCGAGGACCCAAAGACGATGTCCTCCTGTGTTGCCCCTTCCACTCTGTAGAACTCAGAGAACGTGGACAGAGTTGACCAGGTCGCTGCCTAAAAAACTCTTCAGGCTTAATTGTTCAAGCTTCTGCCCATGAAGAGGCTACGCTTCTTGAGTGCATTTTCAAGGAGAATGGCAATATGCTGATGAGATGGCCATCCATATCCATCTTGAAATGGAGGAATGTTTCCTTCCACACAGGCTGCATCTAGCAGTGCTTTAAAGCAATCCTGCAAGTGTCCTAATAGGAAAATAAAATTTGCCAGAAAAAGTTTTTGGAGAAAGAATTTTCCTGTTTACCTGGAAAGATGTAAGAACACAGCTGGCAGGGACTGTTGTCTGAACCAGCCAGCAGGCCAATGGGCCTGGGGGACTAGAGGTCTCAGTGAAAAGGCATAGTCACATGTTGGAGATTTGGTTTGCCCTTCTTTTGAACTGTGATATTTAGATGGTGATGTGGCTATGAACTGTTTGAATATAATGGCATTTTGAACTAGGTTGTGGAATATAAAATGATGCCTTAAAAGGATTGCTGAACGGAAAAGGTGAACAGCACTTAATTTTTGAGTTTGTTTAAATAAATCCAGTGACTCTTTTGAACATATTCCAGTTTCCTGGTTTTCCTTCCAACCAGCTATTAAAAAAAGGTGCAAGAATCTTGCCTGCGGACCGGGCAAAGCTTTCTCCAGCTCGTAGGGTCAAGTTCGGCCACAGAAAGTTAGATGCAGATCTACCGTGTCTAACCTGACTGGTGAGCACAAATAGATGATCTAACAGTTAGAACTGTTTAGAGACTTCTAGATAACACTCTCTTCAGCTCTCTCAGAATCCTGTCCTTTTTCTTTGACCGTGAAATGCCAAAACGACTTCGGCAAAGAGGACAGAACCATGTGCAAGGACACTCCCACCTCCGTGATCCTGAGGAAGAACTCCCTGCAAAACAGGGCCTGCGGCTCTAAGACTTGACGTAATGGTCATGAGGAAAAGTCTTGACGGTAAGATCCAACTAGGATGCCTCCTGAATAGGTTCATATGAAGCCAAAGGCCTTGCAAACCCACGTTAAGGTTCCATGAAGGAAATAGTTATTTTACCGGTGGTCTGAGTCTCAGTGCCCCCTTGTCTAGATGTGAAGCCAAAGAAGCTTTACATTTACGGGCTCTGAAGCTTGAGAGGCACGCCAATTGGATCCTAAGAGATGCTATAGCTAGGCCTTTGTCGAGATCTGCCTGGAGGAATCCTATCACCACCGAGATTGGAGCACTGAATGGCTCCACCTGCTCCTTTGTGCACCAGTGTTGAAACATCCCCCATGCCTTAGCGAAAGTGGAAACCGTTCAGTCATGCTATAAGACCAAAGCAATTCAGATCTTCTAAGACCACTGAGTTCTTAGATAGAAGATCAGGCTGCACCTGCAGACAGACGCTTGTCCCTCTGAAGATGCACTAGGTCCATGTACCATGACCTGCATGGCCAATCCGGTGCAATGAGGAACACTCTCCCTGGGTGGTTTGCTATTTTGTGAAGTACTTGTCCTATTATAGGCCATGGAGGAAACACATACACGAGTTCGCTCTTTGGCCATTGTTGGACTAGGATGTCTAGGCCTTCACCTCTGAGCTTGGATTTTCGACTGAAGAACCGATCCACCTTCTTATACCTTGCCATAGCCATCAGATTGAAAGTTGGCAGACCCCATCAAAGAATGATGGATTGGAATCCTGCTGAAGATAATATCCACTCTCCCCAGTAATAGGTCTGCCTGCCGAAGTAATCGATCTGGACATTGTCCACTCCTGCTACATGTGCAACAGAAATTGCCTGTAGGTGCAGCTCAGCCCACCGGAACAATAAGTGGGCTTCCAGGCTCAGCTGCAGACTTTTGGTGTCTCCTTGGTGATTGACATAAACCAGCGCTGTAGTACTGTCCAAGAAAACAAGGACCACTTGTCCTTTCAGACTCCTTATCAAAAGAAAACATCAAGGTTCCACAGTAGAGGAGAATCTAAAACAAAGCAAGATGTGGAACCGATGTCCTGGATGAAAATTTATTGACAACCAAAATTTAAAACAATAGTCAATATGGCTGGTGTTGAAGAATAAACTTTCCACACCTGACACAGTCTGTTTTGGCTAAATGTAACCTTCTTCAGGGGTCTTATAAAGATATAGGAAACTAAAAATGGTGTATCAGTAATGAAACGTGAATAAATGTGATATGTGTGAATGTTCAAAAGAGTGAGATGATTGTGAAAATATCTGAAATGAAATAAAAAAGTGAAAGATGAAGTAATTTTGGATGGGTGATGCCAAAGGTGATAATAAACTTTGAAAATAAATTTTGGCGAATGATGAAATGAGTGATGTGGTAGATGCCACAGATTGTATTGTTTTAAATTTTGCTTGTCAAACTTTTCATCCAGAACATCGGTTCTACTTCCAGACTCCTCTCTAGCTTCTGTAATGCCAAATGAATTGTTTGAAGCTCCAGTCTGTTGATGGACCACTTTACTCTGGGAGACCAACCACTGCCCCTGCTACTGGGTATCCACTGCAATGGCCTCCCCAGCTGAGCAAGCTGGCATCTGTTGTAAGTTATCCTGAGGGGCATACCCCGCAATAATGACTGGATGGAGCCATAAACCCACAATGTGGTGGGATTCTGGAGTTCAGAGAGTCGTTTGAAGGGAGCCCTTTTGTGGTGACAACCAAGGCAGCAGTATTCTGGAGAGGGCACATGCGGGCCTTCACCCAAGGGTCAGCAATAGTGGCCACCATGGAGCCCAGCATGAAGATAGTGCCACGCAGTTAGTAAACACACTTAAACAAATAGGGTTGATTAGAGAGATTTTTCAGAATCAATGATTGAAATCTGGAACTGGTAAGTCTCAAATCAGTTCTTTATTGCCAAGTTTGAGCAGGTTTCTGAGATTCTTTTCCTCTCATTTAACAAACACCTACTATGTGGTATAGATAGAAGTCTTTGTGAGTCTTACTGTAACTCCTAAAGAGAGCCAGCAATGAGCTCTAAAAGCACCAAAAGCTTGAACAGTCTGTGCACTGTGGTATCCTTCCCTGGGTGGATGGCCCCCCGACGTTTCCTGTGTACTTCCTCCTGTTTGTGACCCTAAATTGCCCAGCAGGGAAGATTTGACCTTCGACATCAAGGGCATAAAGACTGATCCCTCACCTTCTGAGTCCCTATGAGGAAAGTCCCCAGGATCCTGGACAGCTTCTGCCAGGGACCCTAATGCACCCTTGGAGACCAAAGTACCCTTGTGCGATTGATGGTTTGCTGTCAGAACTCCAATGAGGATCCCAGCTCTCCAAATAGGCTCTCCAAATTAACAAATTCAGGAGAAAAGCCTGTACAAGGCAGCTCAGGATCCCCTTTAAGTAACTCCACCATAAGTCTCTTGGGCTTCACAGCTTAGGTATGCAGCTGGTCAGTGGCTCTGGAAGAGATTTTCTCCCGGGAAACAGGATCCCCCCAAGGTTCTTCAGCCCTACAGACCAAAGAGGCGGCTAAGTCTGACACTCCCACCACCCCTTTACATGCTACGTGGCTCATGCCACAAGGGTGATCCTCTGTCATCCATCCAGTGCAAATCTGGCATGAATTAGGGGTAAGAGAACCTCGGGAATCCATCCCTGCCAGTTTGAGGCAAAACGAGTTGATCTGAATAATTTGCAGATCTTTGAAAAAAAGAAGGGACATAAAGATGGCCGCGGTGGCAGTGTTTTAGCACCAAAAAATGGCTCAAAAATGCCTTAACTAAAAGTTAAAAAAGAAACAAAAAAAATCTATAGGATGTGTCAGAAACCTCCAAACACACTTTTTTTTTCTAGACTCAAATTTCAAGTTTTATTGGACTTTGATGAATCGCTTTCTTTAGTTTTACTAAGCGAGACTCTCAATTTTGCCCAGCGGTTGTAGCAGCCTTACTCACTGTGCCTTAGCTCTAACTTGTAGATGAATCTGAAAGAAGAAACCTTGCCTCAATCAGCCTGTCCTCCAAACACAGAGATCTTTGAGCCACCAGTCAGCCCAACGTTGGACTGATTCTCAACCCCCGCAAAACCAAACGCGTAAAAGAACATAAGAATAGCCTTACTGGGTCAGACCAATGGTCCATTAAGCCCAGTAGCCCGTTCTCAGGTGGCCAATCCAGGTCACTAGTACCTAGCACCCTGAAGAGCCCCCTTCAGATCCTAACAGCCTGCGCTCCGGCTAAACTCCTAGGGATATGGACCCCAAGCTCCTAGGGATACGACCCCAAACTCCATACAGTTTTCTGCATGCTGGCCAAACAGGTCCCCAAGGAATTAACCTGCAGGCTGCAGACCCAAGTCTGCTTCTTCTCCAGGAAGGCAGAGCTTTCCCCCGCACTAGGGAGCTCTGGTGCATCAGGAGTCCCATAAAAACGTGAAACACACCAAAAATAATAAATTAAATATACAGAGCAGATCACAAAGATACCTTCCAACTCGAGAACAGAAGGGAAAAACTGAAGGGGGCAGAGCAGAGTCCTCTGGAGAAGAAGGTGGATTTGAAAACTTGGAGTGAATTCCTTCTACATGACTCACTGGCATGGAGAGAATACCCTACTGTCCAGAATGACACACCTATTGCACTAGAATACCTCATATAGCCCCCTCGCTAACTATTAGCATTTATTGCCTATAAGTTTACCGATTATAGTTTTCATATTAAAGATGTATTAACCTTCAGGAAAACTGTATTCAATAGAAGAGAGTTTTAATTTTTTTAATATGACGACCTTGCAGGAACTTAGAAACAGCATCTTTCAGGTAGCAGAACATTGTTTATGGGAACTCACCGCCCAATGAATTATGAAATTGGAACAGGCATTATCTTCCTGAAAATAATTAGATACTTTTTTTTAAAAATGTGGTATTTCCCTCTAATTAAGCAAAACCGGACTCTGATTAATTGCTATTATTATTGCATGGAATTATAATAGTATCTGGGCATAAGGTTAAATGCTCTGACAGTAAATTTTTTAACTTCTGCCATCTTAGTTTAAGTTTTAATTTGTAAAATAATTATATTAAATGAGCTTTTATATCTACTGGATGATTATGTACATATGTTTTGTAATCTACTAAGAATTTTAAATTGTGCAAAATAGTAATTTTTTTTTTTTAACAAACACTCTGGGAATGATTCAGAGGATGTTTACCTGTTGGAAGGAATGAGATCTATATTAAGACAAATACGACCCACTGGTAGGGTGATTTTTCAGACATACTTCTCCTATAATCTTAAAGAAATAGATAAATTATATACAGATACTTCTTAGAAGTTAAGGAGCTCAAACAGAATCATAAGTAGGGATCTATCACCAACAAAACAAAGTATGAAAGGACTCATTTCAAGGTTTTATTTTCTACTGACCAAACAAACAAAATGTTGGAAGATATGATATGATGAATGATGAGCAGTGCAGTATAGATACTTTAAGCCTACTGGTTAGTACAGTGAGTGGCCCAAGTATCACCCTTCATTGTCCCAGGTACAAAACAATACCTGTATAGAGTTATGTGCTTTGATTGTAACCACAGAAAGTGGTATAACAAAGTTATTCACCTGTAGCGGGTGTTATCTGAGGATAACAGGCAGATATTCTCACATGTGGGTGATGTCATTCATGGAATCTGGCATGGACAGTCAAAAAGTGTCCTGTCACTTTAAAACTTTCGGCACTCTCTGTAGTCATGCGAAAACAGGTATGACTCAGAATTTCAGTGTTCAAGACCACCTCTCCAATATTCCCTGAATTTGAGACTATTTATTCGGAGACCGTATAGTAGAGGCTACAAAAAAGTTTAAATGCCATACAGATTCTATGAACACTCATTTACAAAACTGACTCAATCTCAGCCATCCAGGAGATATTCTAACACCTCCAAATGCTCCACTTATTATTCTAAGCAAAGTTTTTGCCCATCTTTATCATCCACTCATCCATCTACTCAGACAACCCTGGACTAGGAGCTCCTGTCACCAAGAGAACCATTTTCACAGGTGGACTGTATCTTCTTTGCTAGGCTTAGGCTGGGCTGATGCTAGAAGGCTGTGTCACTGCACATAAAAGTTTGAGCCATGGCGACTTCAGTAGCTCATCCACATTTCACTGAGGATATCTGTAAATCAGCCACCTGGTCCTCAATTCGTACGTTCACATCTCACTATTGTTTGGAGAATCATCCAGAAGCGATGGCTGGTTCAGCCAAGCAGTTCTTCAAAATTTATTCTCTACTTAAGACACCAACTTCCCTCCAACCCTCTTTCATCCTGATAGCTAGGGAGTCCCCACATGTGAGAATATTCTGTCTACTTGTCCTAGAATAAAACAAAATTACTCACCTGTAGCAAGCGTTATCTGAAGACAGCAGGCAGATATTCTCACAACCCTCTCACCTCCCCTAGTTGGCTTCTTAGCTCTTTTACTGAATTGATAGTCCCATGAGCTGACATTGGATGGGAAGGCACCTGCATGCAGGTGGAGGTTGAAGAATATTGGCTATGGTCTCTAGAATGGAGTCAAAAGGACTGCTGTTGCTTTGCTTGGTTTTAAGCAGGAGTTTGATGCCTTTGTCTTCTGGGCCGCTTTGAGTAGATGAACGAGTGGATGATAAATATTGGCAAAATTTTTGCTTAGAATAATAAGTGGAGTGTTTGGAGGTGTTAGAATATCTCCTGGATGGTTGAGGCTGAGTTGGTTTAGTATATGAGTGTGTTCATACAATCTGTATGGCATCTAATCTTTTGTGTAGCCTCTACTATAAGGTCTCCAAATAAATAATCTCAAATTCAGAGAATATTGGAGAGGTGGTCTTGAATACTGGAATCAAGATCTGAGATTCTGAGTCATGCCTGCTTTCGCATGCCTACAGAGACCCCACAAGCGCTCAAAACTGTACTCTTTGCCTGACCATGGCAAGGCGTACAGTTAAAATGGGGAGCTGAGGGGAAATGGAGGGAGGGACTTGACCACCCGAGTGTGACACCCCCAAGGTGGTAATGGTCCTGTGGGACCCCAGCTCAGTCCAACCAGAAAATAGGGGCTGATAAAGGCCACTGCCTAACCTTTCCAACAGACCCTGCCAAGGCCTAAATTTAGAAGACTGCACAGGCTTTCCACTCCATCTGCTGGAGACTGAGAACAGGCTGATTTTATGAGGGACTGCACAGTCCACTTGTACTGTAAGAATCCAGTGTGTTCTCAGTCTCCATTTGCTGGCAGAAGAGCGCAATATCCATCCATCTGTGCCGGCCTGGAGGGATGATAAAGAACAAAAATTTAACATGCTTTGCTAATAGCTAAACATGTACACTTTGATGTAGTCATGTACCAATGACATTCCAAACACTCAAGCATTCAATGTCTTCTTGAGGTAGGATACAGACTGTGACGCTGTTTAACTCCTTGCAACAAGGCCTCAAGTTGCACTGGGTCTGTGATGATGCCAATGGCAAAGTCAGTTATCAGTGTAATACCTTGCTTGGCTGTGTCAGCGGAAAAATGAGAAGTGATGGTCCCACAAGCAGACATTGGGCGGGAAGACACTTGCAGGCACGCAGTACGGGCAGCGATGGTACACTTTTTTTAACTGTCCATGCTGGATTTCGTGGATGATGCCACCCACATGTGAGAATATGCTGTTTGCTTGTCCTCAGATAAATATATCAAATCCCATCCCCTTTCCTTAAATGCTCTCTCTGCATTTCTATCATATCTCTATCATAGAAAAAATTTATAAACTGTTATCAGTAGTTATTTCACTCCAATTAATATATCAGATTTATGTTTGGAAGGATGTGGGCTCCCAAGACTATGAGGAGTGTGGTGTAGTGGTTAGAACTACAGCCTCAGCACCCTGAGGTTGTGGGTTCAAACCCCAAGCTGCTTCTTATGACCCTAGGCAAGTCACTTAATCTTCCACTGCCCCAGGTACATTAGACAGACTGTGAGCTTGCTGGGATAGATAGGGAAAATGCTTGAATACCCGATTGTAAACTGATTAATACACCTTGTCCAAGCAGTATATCAAATCTCAATCCCCTTCATATAATGGTGGAACTATACTCTTACATATCCCAAAGTTCATTAACATACAGTAACCTGCCATATAGACATAGCAGCCATGTATTTTTGTGAGATGGTTCAGAATCTGTTTAGGTTTCAGCTTTATCTAATCTACCATCCAGCAATGTAGCAGCTAAATGATTTGCAACAGAACTTTAAAGGGAGAGAATATGGACAAATTGAAAACTGAAAAAAATCATTGCAAGTTGACTTTCAAATATTTGTTGCCAACAAGGTGAATTAAGTTTATAAAGGAAATCTTATTACTCTTTATCATCTGTATTTTCATATTCAATAAAAAAGGATCTCAATAAATTAGTAGTACTTTTAGTGGTGTGTAAATATATGCTACATAACCACATCCTGGAACAGGGGTTAGAAAGCAGGGAAATGCAGCCACACTTAAGTCTGTCAGCGCTGTTCATGTCCTGGAACTCTCTCCAATGAAGAAAAATTAAAAATCTGGCTGGATGTGCTCAGAGCCCCTTCTCAGGAATGAAGCTCCTCAGTCCATTTCCTACTTGGTTAGAAGGACAAAGCGAGAACATAACAGCAGCCACACTGGGTCAGACCAATAGTCCATCTAGTTCAGTATCCCATTTCCAACAGTGGCTAATCCCTGGCAGAAACCTCAATAGTAGCAACATTCCATGCTACTAAATCCAGGGCAAGTAGTGGCTTCCCCCATGTCTGTCTCAATATCAGACTATGGACTTTTCCTCCAGGAACTTGTTCAAACCTCTGGCAACGAGTTTGAAATCTTAACTAGTCTTTGAGTGAAAAAATATTTTCTCCTATTTGTTCTAAAGGTATTTCCATGTAATTTGAGGGTCCCCTAGCCTTAGTAATCTTTGAAAGAATAAAAAATAAAATTGATTCACTTTTACCCATTCTAAACCACTCAGGATTTTGACAAACATTGTTTGAAATATCTGTATGCAAATGCCAGAAGCCCAAGAAATAAGATGGGAGAGTTACAATCAATACTCCCTCTAAGGACTGGCCAGGTGCATGCAATCTTTTCTCATATGAGTGACAAGTTCTAAAAACCAACAATTTTCCAGATCTGCAAGTATTTTTATGAGCGACCCTGTAAAACCTGTGAGCTTCACTCCTAGAATGTATGAGCAACTGCTCACATGCTCAGCTTAGAGGAAACACATTACAATATACTGACTTTATGAAAAGATGGATAAAATAGGCATATTTTGCAGACCTGGTGGAAGGAAGATAACCAATGGGTAAAAATTATAAACACAGTGATAGGGTAGTCTGAATTGGTGGAGGGATAGCATTATACATTAGAGTATCTTGAATCAGACTAAAGATTCTGCAGAACACAACACACCCCCTGGAATCCCTATGGACAGAAATTCCATGTGTGAAGGAGAAAAGGATAGCGATAGGAGTGTACCACTAGGAATTAGGGAAGCTAACAAACTGGGTTAACACAATAATAATGTGTGATTTTAATTACCACCATACCACACCATGTTTTATACTCTGCAAAATTCAACTGGGATGCTATGTGGCTTACAATAAGTTATCAGAAGTTACATTACATTATTGGTTAAGAATTCAAGTAGGTTATAAGTAGCTTATAAGATTGTTTTGGATGTCACTGGGTGAAGAGATACATTTTTAGCATTATTAGATGACGGAGCAGCTTTAATTTTCTAGATTGGTTAAATCAATTGAATCCTAAATGTACTATTTGTGATGACCTTTAATAAGAGACATCAAGGAAATTAATGTTTAAATTTTCATGTCTCTGAATGGCTTGGGTACCACTGTAAACAAACGGATCATAATAGCTTTCATACCTCCAAGTGAGTCAAATTCTCCATTTATGAAGGATTTGTTCCTCATTGAATGACTTTAAATATCTAGCCCATGATTTGAGAAGACGTTTGATGGATAGGGGTTACCCTTTTCTAAGATAAAAGGTTTTCCTGAGAGCAAGACATGCTCAATGGGAGTTGTTACAGTAGCATCAATATGAAAAGGATATTCTAACATGTTTTACTTTATTCTAGCTGTCTATAGATATTGGCATACTATAAGCTTGTTATCAATCTCTAAGGAGCCTCTGGTGATGAGAGGTCTTGTGCCTGCAACACTATGCTTGAAGGAAGAACCTAAGTGATGCAGTGCTGGCCATACAGAGAAAGGTCAGTGTTGAAGGAGCGGGGCTAAGGCTGCCAACATTGGTGGGGAGTGGAATCTAAGCCCTTGAGGCAGAAGAAAAGACAACTGGAATCATCAGTGAGCCTCTTCTCAGCAGTCCCAGAGCTAGGCCCATGGGAGAAATGGTTGCAGCATTCGTGACAGATATTATACAGAAGCAAAGGGCTCAAAATTTGGAACCCTACTTCTGTAAGACAAGAGAATGTACCATATATACTTGAATATAAGTCGAGACCAACCTTTCCCCCCCAAAGGAGGAAAAAAATAAAAAATAAAAAAATGGTTGACTCGAATATAAGTCGGGTGGATTAAGAACATAAGAACATAAGAAGTTGCCTCCGCTGAGGCAGACCATAGGTCCATCCTGCTCAGCGGTCCGCACCCGCGGCGGCCCATCAGGCCCATTGCCTGAGCAATGGTCTATTCCTATCTATACCCCCCAATCCCTTTTTCTTCTAGGAATCTATCCAAACCTTCTTTGAAACCATTTAATGTTTTCTTGTCTACAACAGCCTCTGGAAGCGCGTTCCATGTATCCACCACCCTCTGAGTGAAAAAGAACTTCCTAGCGTTTGTTCTAAACCTGTCCCCTTTCAATTTCTCCGAGTGCCCCCTTGTACTTGTGGCGCCCCTTAATTTGAAAAATCTGCCCCTGTCTATTTTTTCTATGCCCTTCAGGATCTTGAAGGTTTCTATCATGTCTCCTCTAAGTCTTCGCTTCTCCAGGGAGAAAAGTCCCAACTGCTTCAATCTGTCGGTATATGGGAGATTTTCCATTCCCTTTATCAGTTTGGTTGCTCTTCTTTGTACTCCCTCAAGTACCGCCATGTCTTTCTTGAGGTACGGCGACCAGTACTGGACACAGTACTCCAGATGCGGCCGTACCATTGCACGATACAGCGGCATGATGACTTCCTTTGTCCTGGTCGTAATACCCTTCTTAATGATACCCAGCATTCTGTTTGCTTTCCTAGAGGCTGTGGCGCATTGCGCCGATGCCTTCAGTGTTGCGTCTACCATCACTCCCAGGTCTCTCTCCAGGTTACTAACCCCTAGTGGTGTTCCCCCCATTTTGTATGTGAACATCGGGTTCTTTTTCCCCACGTGCATGACCTTGCATTTCCCCACGTTGAAGCTCATCTGCCACTTTTCGGCCCACTTTTCCAGCTGCGTTAGATCCTTTTGGAGATCCTCGCAGTCTTCCTTGGTTTGAGCCCTGCTGTATAGTTTGGTGTCATCTGCAAATTTAATATTCAAGTGTCCTGCCCCATCAGGCTCTGCACCCAGGCCCTTCCTTCCTCCCCTCCCCTGTCAGGCTCTGCACCCTTCCATCCTCCCCGCTCCCATCAGGCATTGCACCAGCCCCCTTCCTTCCTTCCCCCCCTTCCCTGTCAGACTCTGCACCCAGCACCCTTCCTTCCTTTCCCCATAAAACTCTGCACCCTCTCTCCAAGGCTCTGTCCCCACCTCCCCCAGCCTCATACAGTACCTCATCTTGGTATACTTACTGGCTCCCGTGAATTTAGAATTCGCTGGAGTCAGTAAGAATGCCTCTCAGTACCAAGCAGAGGCACCAAATCGTGCTTCTGCTCATGTCGCTCAGCGGCCGAAGGAACTCGTGGTAGCCGGTTAGCAGCAGGGCAGGAACTTGGAAAGTTTGCTCCTGCCCGCTGCACCTTCACTGCGGATCGCCAAGATGAGGTACCGTATGAGGCTAGGATAGAGAGGGAGGCGGGGCAGAGCCTGGCGGTGGCAGCCTTAAAAAAAAGTTCTGGGAGGGGGCATTGACCCAAATGTAAACCGGGACCCCCATTTTTGGGCCCCAAAATCCCAGTTTATATTCGAGTATATACGGTAAGCATGATGTATCTTTCTCCTTTTGCTTTAAACAAAATGATTCTTTTAAAGCCTGGGGAAAGCAAATGGCAAGACAGATAAAAACGGAGGTGCTTTTCTCCTGAGCACGCCCAACCAAGTTTTAAACTTTTCTTCACAGGAGAGCGCTCTGGTACATTGGCAATATCGGTTGACGTCACCATGATGTATGCCTCTGTTCCCAAATTACTGCTGGAGAAAAGTTGAGCTATCAATTTGCTAAAATTGCCTTTATTAAAAAAAATAAATAAATAAAAGACATGCACAGATTTATTCACACCTCATATCAGGTACAGACGTGTGCAAGTATAATTTGTGCACTCCTCCGGATGGCTCCAAAAGGCTATTTTATTAAGGCACATAGGCGGTTTATGAAAATGTTTATAGTGTGCCGATAAATTTTAAAAAAAACCAACTCCCCCCACTACGAAATGACTAGGTTAAATCAGAATACTCCCTCAAATCTACTACATTGCTGTGGCATTCCAAGGCCTTGATTTTTCATTTTAAAAGGAAAAATAAAAAGCCAGAAAACTTTACACACTTGTTTTAGTAACTTAAAGAAATGAAGGATTAACAAAGGAGAAAACCCAAGCTTCTAAAATATAATAATATAAAGGTAATGAAATTTCTTACCTGAGAAGCTTGTACTATGATTGGAACACCCAAGACTCTCTGTCCAGTTAACCCTATTGCTAGGGGCACTGAACTAACATCCACAAACTCTACATAAGCAATTCCCTTAGAACGTCTGGAATTTCTATCAGAAATCATTCTCACATCTCGAACCTTGAAAAGAGAGAGAGAGAGAAAATAAAAAGTGAGTCAAGTAAAAATCTGAAGCAAACAATAATGAAAGAAATGTTTCCCACCTCTAGATACTAAAAAGCATTTTCTGCACACTTCTATACCAGGAGTTGGCAAGCTTATCTACATATTGCAGTATCTCTTTGTAAACTGTTGGTTACTGAAAGGTGTAAGTGGGATTTCTACCACCCTTGGTGGCATACAATGAAGATTCTGCCTCGGTTGCCCTGTATCACAAACATTTTCTAAACTTGTGGTCCATCTACAGACACAGTAGTAGTATGGAGCCTGGTTTCAGTAACCCAAAGGAGAGAAATCCAGATATAATACACCAAATCCAATTAACCTCTCACTGAAAATCCACATTTTTGAGATCAACAAAATTTTGAGTCTTCAGAACAAATATTTCAAAAGTAAAATTTTATTCCTCATCAGTCCTTTTCTATTTTATTTCTCAACAACCAATATTTATATTTACTTTATATTCTCAATTTCCATCCACTTAAGAATAATATATACAGTACATAGCTTAAATGTGTATTCGATGTCCAAAATCATGACTTCCGAGTTTTCAAACTGCCAGTATAGTGTCATCAAGACAAGCTTTGGACACAGTATTACATATATAACTATTTTTGTTGAGAAAAATAGAAGAGGACCATCTATAATAGAAACTTAGGGCTTTTCTGGGAATATCCAGTAGACAAATACAGAGTAATTAGATCTTACCTGCTAATTTTCTTTAAGTCCTTCCAGACTGGCACAGATCCTGGAGATGAAGCTCTGCCCATGACATCAGTAGGGCTGCCTCTTGGAGCCCTCCAGAATATGGCTGTCACATTGTCTGACAGGATCTGGACTGTCTGTCCCTGTGGACTACCTTGAAAGGCCAGCAATGCCATATGAATTACTCTGGTTTATAGTCAGTTGATTGACCAATCAGCCTTCTCAGACATCCAGAGGCTCTGTGCCACTCGACCCGTGTACACGGACAGGGACTGGGGGGGGGGGGAATCTAGAGTCACCCTCTTTGAGAGGTTGTGTGGATCCAACCACCAACAGAGAATATGCCAGGCATTCCCCCCTCCCCCACCCCGAGGATAAGAAGAATCTCCAAGGAATGGAACTAAGGAGACTATCTCAAAAGCAGCGCATCCTGCAATAGCATCATATGAACCTGAGCCCACCGCACCACCTCCAGAGTTGCAGCCATTGAACACAGACAGCAATGTGAGGTGAATGTATGAACCGGGGACCATGTAGCAGCTTTGCAGATTTCATCAATAAGGGTAGATAGAAGGAAAGCTACTGAAGCTGCCATAGCTCTAACTTTATGGGCTATGACACAACTCTCCAGTTGCAGTCCAGCCTGAGCGTAACAGAATGATATGTAGGAAGCTGCCCAGTTGGAAATTTTTCTTTTGGAAATACATTGCCCCAACTTGTTAGGATCATAGGAGACAAAAAGTTGAGGAGATGATCTATGTGGCTTTGTTCTGTCGAGATAGTAGGCCAAAGATCTCTTGCAATCCAGAGTATGAAGAGCTGCTTCTCCTGAGTAAGAATGAGGCTTAGGAAAGAATACTGGAAGCACAATTGATTGAGAGATGAAATTCTGTGACAATTTTCGGCAAAAACTTTGGATGTGTGCGAAGGACCACTTTGTCATGGTGGAACACTGTGAATAGTGGGTCTGCCACTAATGCTTGAAGTTCACTTACTCTTCTGGCAGAAGTAAATGAAATAAGAAAAACCACCTTTCAGTTAAGATACTTGAGAGGAGCCGTAGACATTGGTTCAAATGGAGGCTTCATCAACTGAGCAAGAACTACATGAAGGTCACAGATTATTGGAGGAAGTTTGAGAGGTGATTTTACATTGAAAAGTCCTTTCATAAATCTGGAGACCAAAGGATGAGCAGTGAGAGGTTTACCCTCAACCGGTCAGTGAAAAGTGAAAAGTTGTAAACTGAGACTTGAATATAGACTTGAGTCTTAAATCAGACAAATGGGAGGGGCGTGGCTTGGAAGCGCAGCTGGATGGTTGAGTGCTGAGTGAGCTCTGATATCACAAGCTTTCTGAAGGAAATAATAAGTCACTAATTTAGTTTTATTTTAGTGATTTTGAGTGATTTCAAGTCTGGTTATGGCTACAAATAAACAGATGAAGAATGAAGGAGCTAGCACAAGTGGTGGAGGTGCTAAAAGATCAAAGCTGGATCCTGCGAAAGTGCCGTTGCCAAAAGAGGATAATGGTGACATTTCTGCTCAACTGAAACTAATAACTGAGATTGTTTCTGACAATGCTAAAAATCTGAAGGAGGTGAAAGAAGAAATGAAAAGTCTCACAGCAAGAATGGAAAGATTTGAACTAAAAACGGACCAGATGGAAAAAAGAATGTCAGCAAATGAAGCTGAGTTAAAGAAATGTAAAATGTATAAAGAAAAAGTGGAATTTCTCTCTAAAGAAATGGAAGATCTTATTAACAGGGAAAAACGGAATAATTTGAGAATTATTGGTCTCCCTGAAGGTGTTGAAAATAATGATGCCATCACCTTTCTTGAACAGTTTCTTCCTAAGATTTTACCACTCAAATTAAAATTTCCTTTAGAGTTTGAAAGAGCTCACAGGATTCCTGTTAGAAAAGTTGGCAAGGATTTACACGTCCTTTGATTTTTAAGCTGTTAAGGCACCAACAGGTGATGGAAATCATAAAGCTTGCAAAGGAAAATAAGAACTTAAAATGTCAGGACGCAAAAATTCACATAGTTCCAGATTTTGCTAAGGCCACTGCTGATAAGAGGAAAAAAATGTTGGATTTACGGCCACAAATGAGGCAATTAGGAGCTAAGTTTGGCTTATTATACCCTGCTATAATGAGGGTAACCTATGCCAATAAAACCATGAATTTTGATTGTCCTGACAAATTGAAAGACTTTTTAGATGATTGTGAGCATTTGATGATATCATAAGATGAAGATAAAAAGTTCCGATGGACTTGTACTTTTTTATTTGAAGGATTGAAAAGAAAAGAAGAAAAAAGGAAGTAAAAAGATAAAGTTAAGATATGTTTATTTTATGTTTGGAGAAATGGAATCCTTTTTGAATTCAACTGAATTAACTGTCCTCAAACACGCAGTAATATTAGTTAACATTCTATTTGAAATACTTGGAAAGAAGATGGAGGAAGATATGTAAATTAGAGAATTTATTTCTGTGCAGATTCTATTATATCATCTTGTTCTAAAAGTGCCATATGGTATGAGTGTGCCATGTTTTTAATAAAAACGCTGAGGATTTATTTAGGGACATTCTTAGGAATCTACAAAGAAAAACTTTACATTGTGCTTCTTACTTGGAGAATGGTTCCTGGCAATTCATAATGCTATGTTGCAGCAGTGCTGGAAGAGCCCAAATGATCGGTGAAAAATAAGATGGAACTACAGCAACAAACAGGGAATATTCTGAGTATCTCTCAGTTTTTGAGATGAAAAAGTGGGGGAAAATACAATGATATGGAAAGTGTTTAGTTGTTTTAGTATCATTTGCTGCTTTGCTTTCTTTTGTTTTATTTTTAGTTTATAGTCTCATTAGGATTTATATGAGATAATGGTTTAGTCCAAGGATTGCTTCTTTACTTCCGGGTCACAGAAAACAAGGAATATTACAAGTGCATTAGAATTTGAAATATATTAAGAACACTGCGTGTTTGTTCTTTGGACAGCATTTTATGAAGAGTTAGATGAGAATTCTGATAACATATTTGTTTTTTTTGTTTTTTGAGAGATGTGTATTATATAATTATTCTGTTCATTATATTGAGGAATCTATGTTATGGATGGGAAGATGATATCATTTTGTGGTAAGAGTTTAAAAGAAGATAACACATATTAGTTAATTAAAATAAGATGCAAAAGATGGTATTATATTAGGGAGGAAATTAATTGAGAGAAATAGGTTTCCTTATTTCAAATGAAATTAATTAATTTAACTTATCTTTGTAGTTTTAAGAAGAGTTAATTTGAGAGATGAGTCTTTAATAATCTAATATATATATGTCATTTCATTTGAATGAAATTAAAATGTATGAGATGTAGTATAATGATTTTTATGTCTTGTTTAAGGATATGTAATAATCGCTGATTAATGAATGATATATGCACTCAATTCTTTTTTGGCTTATTATATTGATATAATTATTTGCAATGTTTAAGCTTGTGGGGTACATCTCAGAACTTACCATCAAATGTGCGTTTTCAAGTTCTCAATGATGAATAAGGGTGGGGGGTGGGATAGGGAGGGTTGGGGTTACAGGTATAAGGTTTAGTATAAAAAATTAGAATTTTGGAAAATGATGCATATTCAGGAACTGTGGAACAATTTGATTTACTTATTTTTGTTAGATTATTCTTATAAAAAAGGTTATGAGTAACTTTAAAATTTTTTCTTTAAATGTGAATGGACTCAACCATCAGGTTAAAAGGAATAAAATATTAGCATTATTAAAAAAGCAGAATGCGGATATTTATTACATCCAAGAGACTCACTTGTCTATATTAGAATCAAAAAAATTGGGTGAAACATTGTTTTTTTGCTCCTGCTGATGGGAAAAAGGCAGGGGTAGCTATTCTTATTAATAAGAAATGTACTGCTAATTTTAAAATGGTAGGTTCAGATCCAAAGGGAAGATGGGTCCATGTAGAGATGAGAATGGAAAATAATACCCTGGCTTTGTTTAATTTGTACGCCCCTAATTCGAATCAAAATGAATTCTTTAAGATAGTACAGAGATTGTTACTCCCACTGGCTGCTTCCAAATTGGTTGTGGCTGGAGATTTTAACGCTGTTATGGATCCATTATTAGATAAAAAACCTTGTAGAGATATAAAATCATTAGGGTTAGACAATTTGGTACATTCATGTGATTTAAAAGATATATGGCGTATTCTTCATTTTAATGATCGGGAATTTTCCTTTTGTTCACAAGTTCATAAGTCTTTTTCTAGAATTGATTATATTTTTGTTTCAACTCATTTAGTTCAACAAGTGTTAAAAGCTTCTATAGACCCAATTATTATATCTGATCATGGGGGTGTATGGATTGAGCTTTAAATAGATCAGCAAGAGTATAGTAGACCTATTTGGAGATTTGATAACACATTGCTTGTTGATACAAAATTTTTAGATGAATTAAAATTAAAAATTAATGAATATTTTCAAGATAATTTATCAGACGAAATTTCAATGGAAAATATTTGGGATGCTTTAAAGGCTACTTTAAGAGGTAATATTATTTCTTACTCTGCTTATATTAGGAAACAAATTAAGAATCAATATTCTAAGTTAGAAAGAGAAATTAAAGTTTTGGAAGATAAATTGATAAATAAATGGGAACATGACACTTTACAAGATTTATTAAAAGCAAAAGGTAATTATAATGAATTAGCGTCAAAATTGATAAGGAAGGACCTTTTTTATCAACAAACTTTGTATTATGGAAATTCAAATAAGGCGGGTAGGTTATTGGCTAATTACCTTAAAGCAAAGAAAAGAAGAACAAAAGTTATTGCAATTAAAGATGAGAAATGTGAGATGCATTCTCAAATTGAGAGCATTTTAAGTACATTTTTAAAGTTTTATAAAGAACTATACTCTTCTGAATCTTATGAGGGTAAAGAGAAGGATGGTATAGATTTTTTAAATTTAATTATTGGTCCGAAAGTTCCAGATCATATAAAAAGGAGTTTAGATGAGCCTATATCATTAAAAGAATTAGAAACAGCATTGAAATCTCTTAGAGTTGGATCCGCTCCAGGTGGGGATGGATTTACAATGGAATTTTACAAATCATTTCAAGTTTCTCTATTACCTCAATTATTAAATTTATTTAAATCCCAATTGTCTAAGGGATGTATTACAGGTACTATGGCGGAATCAGTAACAATTGTTTTGCCAAAGCCAAATAGAGATCCTACTTTGGTTGCAAATTACAGGCCCATTTCATTAATAAATGTGGATGGTAAACTTTTGGCCAAGATTTTGGCTTTACGATTAGCTAAGGCTCTCCCTTTTATCATTGATATGCATCAAACTGGTTTTGTGGCAAAAAGACACTCCTCTGATAATACTAGATTGGCTTTTCATATGTTAAATTTATCTAAAGAAATTGCAGATCCGGTATTTTTCCATTTCTTTAGATGCGGAAAAAGCGTTTGACAGAGTTGAATGGTCTTTTATGTATCAAGCACTTGGTTGGTTTGGTATTGGTCTGGGATTTATTCAAATGATTCAAGCTTTGTATAGCTCCCCTTCTGCAAGATTGTACATTAATAATAGTTTCTCTGATCGGTTTACTTTGTGGAGGGGGGTTAGACAGGGTTGTCCGTTATCTCCTTTGCTTTTTGATATTGTATTAGAACCCTTGTTATTGGCCATTCAACAAGCAAGGGGGATACAGGGTATTCTCTTTTCTGATAGAGAATATAAAGTTTCAGCATATGCGGATGACATATTGCTGTATTTGAGGAATCCTGAATCTACCATTCCATGTTTATTGGAGTTGATTGATACATTTGGAAAATTTTCAGGATATAAAATCAATTGGAATAAGTCTGAGATTCTTCCTCTTAATGTACATTGTACTAAAGGTTTATTTGATGCTTTTTCATTTACCTGGAAAGAAGAGGGATTAAAATATTTAGGTATAATGATAAAAAAGACATTGGAAGACACTTTGAAAGAGAATGAAAAACTTTTATTAAAAAAAATAACAGAAGTATGTGAGCATTGGAATCCGTTACATCTTTCATGGTGGGGGAGAGTGCAAACAATTAAAATGATGATTCTGCCTGTAGTTTGTTACCAAATGAGTATGATACCAATATTTTTTCAGGGGTCATTTTATAAAAAACTTAATGGTATTCTTACGAAATTTATTTGGCTGGGTAAAAGACCTAGGATTGCTCTAGTATCTCTACAAAAGCCAATTGAGGAGGGAGGGGTTAAATTTCCAAACTTTTATAGGTACCATCAAGCCTATATTTTAAGCCAGGGTATGTATTGGATCCTCCCAGAACTCTATGATAATGCTCCAGATTGGTTATATTTGGAGTGGAGTCTTATGTTTCCTTTACATTTAGTTCATGTTGTTAGTATAAAAATGCCTAGAAGATATAAACAGAACAGAATTTTGATTGATACATGGAAAACTTTGAGATACATTAGTAATCTAACATCTATTCCAATAAGCAAATCAACAAATCAATCTTTATGGATAAACTCCAAGATTCGAATTGGCGGAGCTCAAATCTTATGGAAACACTGGATTATAGCAGGCATAAGAACTTTAAATGATGTTATTTTAAATGGTAAACTGCTTGACTTTTCACAGTTGCAAATTAGATTTGGTCTTGATAAATCACAAAGTTTTAAATGGTTGCAGCTGGAGCAGGCTATTCAGATGGGGTTCCCTGAATGGAAAACTCTTAATACTCAATATAGTTTGGAGTTCCTATGTTTCCAGGCTGATTTCATGGGACACCTAGCCGCACAGTGGTATAAATTATTATCTGGATTTTTAAATAAAAAGCCAAAAACTGGTCTGAGAGACATTTGGAGCATTGAGATTAAGCATAATATTTCTGCTTCTCAATGGCTACGAATTTGGTCTTGGAGAATGAGATGTACAGTGTCAGCATCTATGAGATAAACTTGGTTCTTTTTATTACATAGAGCTTTTTGGACCCCAGTTCGTTTACAAAAGTTGGATAGCTCTAAATCTAATAGATGCTGGCACTGTAATCTAGAAGTGGGGACATTGGATCATCTAATTTTTTATTGCTCCTGCATTAGGAATTTTTGGAATTCAATTTGGTCTCAAATAAATTGCTTATTGGAAAATCATGTGGAAATATCATATGATACTGTTCTGTTCGGTATGTCTATGAGGAAAAAAAGTCAATTATCAGCACATAACAATAAGCTTTTGATGATAATGACGGGTGTTGCTATGCAACATATTACTAACAACTGGAAAAATTATAGTAATCTCAATTATACGTTTTGGTGGAATTCCCTGTGTCATATTTACAAGATGGAAAGAGCAATTGCAATACAGAAAGGAAGTTATAAAAAATTTTTAAAGATATGGAGACCGATGGTTGATTTTTGTAGTGAATAGGCATCATTTTTCTTTGATAATATACATAGGGGGGTGGGGAGATTGGAAGATAAGATGTAGCAAAATTGAAATTTTGAAGGAAATGATAGTTTTAATGATTGTATAGAAAGATGGGAGGGGGGAGGGTTTTTAATTAATTTACATATTAAGAATATAATGTATGATGTTCAAGTGTTATACGATAGTATTTCATGTTGTTCTTTTTGTGCACTTGATGTAAGTTTGAAAAAGAATAAAGAAATTAAAAAAAAAAAAAAAATCAGACAAATGAAAAAGGTAATCCAGGACCAGTTCAATGGATTGAGTATCATAGTGATGAAGAAGACACCAGGAGGAGAAACGAGTCCACTTCTGCTGATAACACTGTAGAGTGGCTGGTTTCCTGGAGGCTTCTAGAATAAGTTTCATTGGCTGAGAGAGGTGAAGTTCAGCTGCATTCAGCCTGAGAGATACTAAGCTGTCAGGTGCAAAGACTGAAGGTTGGGATGTAGAAGTGCACCTTGACTCTGTGTAAGAAGAGATGGAAATATTGGCAGAGGCATTGGCTCCCTGGCACTGAGCTGAAGTAGAAGGAAGAACCAAGGCTGCCTGGGCCCAGAGGAGCTATGAGAATCATGATGGCGGCATCCTGCTTGACTTTGACGAGAGTCTTTAGAATGAGAGGAGTAGGTGGAAACGCGTAGAGAAACTTGTGTGTCCAATCCAGTAGAAAAGCATCCGCCTCCCAACAGTGAGGTGAGTAAAGTCTGGAGCAGAAACTGGGGCAACTTGTTGTTGTGGGAAGAGGCAAACAAGTTCACTTGAGGAATGCCCTACCGAGAAAAGATGGGATGGAGAGCTGCGGAGTTGAGCATCCATTTGTGAGGCTGAAGAATTCTGCTGAGCTTGTCTGTTAAATAATTCTGCTCCACTTGAATGTAGACTGCTTTCAGGAAGATGTTGTGGGCAGTTGCCCAAAATGAAATCTTTTGAACTTCCTGAGAACGAAGGAGAGAGCCCATGCCTCCTTGTTTATTTATATAGTACATTGCTTCTTGATTGTCCATGTGAAGTAAGAGGACTTGATTGAGTATGAGATGTTGGAAAGCTTTGAGAGCATAATAAATTGCTCTGAGTTCTAGAAGATTGATGTGAAACTTCCTCTCCCTGGTGGACCAATGACCTTGAGTCTGAAGACCATCCAGATGTGCATCTGTGGTCAAAACTTTGTGATGAGGTAATATGTGAAAAAGCAGACCTCCTGGGGAGATTGGATGAAATCATCCACCACTGCAGCGACTGTCAAGAGACAAAGTTACAGAAATATGTTGTACGAGAGGATCTCACTTGAGACCACTGGGAGGCTAGGGCCCATTGAGGTGTTCTGAAATGGAGCCTCGCCAGAGGAGTCACATGGACCATAGATACCATATGACCCAGAAACATCATCATTCGCCTGGCTGATATGGACTGGAGCTGGTCCACCTAATAACAAAGCTGAATCAGAGCATCCAAACGATCCTATGGAAGAAATGCTCTCATTTGGGTAGTGTCAAGAATTGAATTAAATTGAAGCCTTTGAGACGGAAGAAGCTGTGACTTGGGGAAGTTGATTTCGAAATCCTAAGTTCTGGAGAAACAAGATGATGCAATTTGTCACTAGCACAACATCCTGACAGGAAGGGTCTTTGATGAGCCAGTCGTCTAGATAGGAAAAGACTTGCGGACCCTGAGATCTCAAAGCCGCTGCTACCACCACCAGGCACTTCGTGAAAACTCTGGGAAAAGATGCCAGGCCAAATGGTAGGACCTTGTACCGATAGTGGTGATGTGCCACATGAAACCTGAGATATTTCCGGGAAGCCTGGTGAATTGGGATATGAGTGTAGGCTTCCTTTAGATCCAGAGAGCATAGCCAATCGTTGTGAACCAAGAGGGGATATAGAGTGGCTAGAGATAGCATTCAAAATTTTTCTCTGACCAGAAACTTGTTGAGGGCTCTGAGATCTAAGATTGGTTTCAACTTTTCTAAAAATAGTGTGGTTTTAAGGATTTTTTTTGAACTTCTGAATATCCAGGTGGGTTGCTAGCCTAAGTCCTGGAGCTGTTTTTACGCAGATTCCAATAGGGATTGATATTGTAGTTGAGGCCTGTCAAAGCCTGAACAGGATTGGATCCTATATAAGGTGGCCAATTTATATGGTGCTGCTGGGAATAAAATTGGTGTTTCCCAGTTCATTCAATTATGAAAGGGTAGCTTTAAACAGTCTTTGGCTCTGCTTCTGACTATTTTAATAGGGATAGCAGAAGCCATTTGCCTGATGAAAGTTGTGAAAGACAAACTTTCAGATTACCTTCTGCAAGGAGGTGGTGGAGATGGATCCGATGGTATTCCATAGGATTCCTCCACAGACAGATCTGGATAACATGAAGATGGAAGATGCGGACGTTGCTCGGACTGGGCTGATGTTGGTGAATGGAACCATGTACAAATTCAGCTTCACAGCCAATTTCTTTTGTACCAGCTCCTTTATATGGTCCTGCAACGACGGTGCCAGTACAGATATCACGGTCGGCACAGAGTGCACCTGGTGTTGAGATTTTGGTGACCTCCACGTCAAGACATGCCTCCAAGGCGACACCAACTGTAAGGAGAGCAATCTAGCATCAGTATATCTACACTTTGTGTACATACCTTGGATAACTCAGAGCAAATAGATATGGCAATGCTGTTCTCCCTGGAGAAGAGGAGACTTAGAGGGGACATGATAGAAACCTTCAAAATCCTAAAGGGCATAGAGAAAGTGAATAAGGACAGATTCTTCAAACTGTGGGGAGCCACAAGCACTAGGGGTCACTCGGAGAAATTGAAAGGGGACAGGTTTAGAACAAATGCTAGGAAGTTCTTTTTTACCCAGAGGGTGGTGGACACATGGAACAAGCTTCCGGAGGAGGTGATAAGCCAGAACTCTGTACGGGGGTTCAAGGAAGGTTTGGATAGGTTCCTGGAGGATAAGGGGATAGAGGGGTACAGATAGAACTTGAGGTAGGTTATAGAAGTGGTCAGAAACCACTTCACAGGTCGCGGACCTGATGGGCCACCGTGGGAGCGGACCGCTGGGCGGGATGGACCTCTGGTCTGACCCAGTGGAGGCAACTTCTTATGTTCTTATGATATCTCCTTCCAGAACTGTGCCCACAATATTAGCAATAATTCAGAGGCATGTTTGGAGGGAGAAAGATGTTTGCGCTTCTTAGCCTTTTTCTGCCCTTCTCCTGATGAAGGCAGAGGAGATAAAGTAGTTGTTATTGGAGGCATCGATGAGCATTGGCATCCGAGTCAGCAGATATGGTTGCTGTCCTTGGTGTCCTGAAAAAGTTTTTCATACTGGTTTTGTCTGGCTTTTAGCAACCACTTCTGAAGTTCAGAACAAAGAGTGCAAGAAATATCAGTGTTCTGGATCTAGGCATTGTACACACCAACTGTGTGGGTCAGTTGCTAAAATAGTCTGATTACACTGGCTGCACTGCTTAAAGCCTCTTAGAGCCCTGGACATGGAGGGAAACACCACTGAGGCAAGGTCAAAGGACTCAACGGTCCGGAAGGTTGAGGGAATGTTAATCTGAAAATGGTTTCACACTCCTGGCCTGAAAACAGGCTGAGAGGAGCCTGAAGGCCCCAAGTTTGGAGAAACTAAGAAAAGAAGCTTCTTAGCTCTGCAGAAAAGAATGGATGGTCCCACAAGCTGACATTGAGCGGAAAGGCACCAGCACAAGCGTGATACAGACAGTCTCGAGACTTTGAACATTTTTAAAGTGACAGTACACTAACACCTTTGTCCCAGCCTACATGGATGATGTTACCCACATGTGGGAATACTGTGCCTGCTTGTCCTAGGATAAAGCATTTTATTTTTAATGATTTAACTGGAATATGGATAATTAGCAAAAATATTGTTTAAATTTTGACAAATAAACTTGCAGAATTTGCTAATTTTGTGCAGAGAATTTTGAATTTTTTATTTTTGTACAGAACAAAATTCCACCTGGAATAAGACAAGAACTGAAGAATAGATGTGTAGAGAGAAGGATCTTTAGTCTACTTATGTTCTACTCTCATCTGATGGATAATAGAGGGGGTCTTCATCGTTCTCTTGCCCACAATGTATAATATCTAGAGACAATCCTGAGAGCAGAGTAATTCTAATAATCATCATTATAACTTATCTCAATCGTTAATTAAAATGTGAATCAACTCAAAAACTTTAATCAAACCATTAAATTAGGTATTAAAAGGTGGTTCTATCACCGGTTATCTGTTACTCAGATCATAGGATGACGAACCCTTGAGTTGGGATAACCAAATGAAATGAAAAATTTGTCAGCTCATAATTTTCATTAGTGTTATACCCATCAAGAAACATCAAGTTTTTGCAATTAGTGGTCAATCACACTGGTTCAGAAAACAGTTCCTGTCAAGTTTTTGCATGGACAAAATAGGACTTAAAAAGAAGTGTAAAAATTACCTTGCCTACAGTAGAGAAAAATTCTTCGAGATCTCTTGGACGAATTCTTGCAGCAAGCTGCATACAGAACACTGTTCTAGCATCCCTTTCTTCAGGGGTTAGATTATCAATCGGTTCTCTTTAAATAAAACAAAAAGTATTTAAATACACCTTTACATCAGGATCACAACATAAGACCAAACATCTTTCTAGAATTACTAGTGCTTTGTATCATTCTACATGCTAGTACAATTCACATTCAAGTCAAAACTTGAAAAACTGAAAACACAGAAAAAGCCTATATCTTAAGAATCATAAACAATAAATAAATCATTATTTTATTTCTTATACACCGCCCCTAAGAGAGCAGTTCCGTAAAGTACGCAAGAAGTTAGACAATAAGATGCATTTACAGAATACTAGCAGAATTAATGCTCAAACATTTAGGCACATTCACTTATGCTAGGAGTAACGAGTATTCTATATGTTATACACGTAAATGTTGGATACCTCCACCTGCACATGCTTCCTTACATTTATGCGCTAATTAAGTCCCATGCTAAAATTATAGAATTCTGCTGACAACCCAATGAGCACTTATGCATCTAAGTGTAAGAAGTCTTGTGCATAACTTCTAGTATTCTATAAAACTTATGAGACTGCACATTAACTTAAAAAGATGATTTCTTCAGCTTATATTGTCTGAGTTCAGGTACCATTCAACCAAGATTTGTAAAACAGCAACTTGGTTGACACTACATACTTTCTCTTAAGCATTATAGACTATACGTGTGGAGAAGCCCGAGAACCTGGATTCAGTTCCCACTGCAGCTTCTTGTGACTCTGGTTGTCCCAGGTTCAGAATATGTAAACCACTTTGATTGTAACCACAGAAAAGCAGTATATTAAGTTCCATCCCCAAGCCTTCATCAAGGAAGATGCAGCCCAATCTAAGGGGTGCTATTATTTCTTTTTATTTACACTCTACTGGTTCTGGGCTGGTCTGAGACACAAAGGAAAGAGAAAATTGGTTACACCTACTATTTTTCTTTCTTGAGTCCCGCAGACTAGTTCAGTGTCTCACCATTATACACAGTTAGGGGGAAATTCTAAAACCGGCGCCGGTAGGCACCCTACCGACACCTAAATTAATTGGAAAAAAAAATGCCATTAGAAACGGCAAGGTTGAGACGTCTACCGGTGCCTAAAAAAAAAGGTGCTGGAATCGTGCCTATGTAAGCGTTTTAGGCCGCCGAACACCAACATAGGCGTGGCAATGCCAGAAGTAGCATTAGGTGGCCTAAAGTGCCTATATGGGCACAAGATAAGTGGCTGAAATATAGGCCTGGAAAACCCAGGCCTACATTTTAGCTACCTATCTTTGCTGGGGGATCCTGAAACTAGACCACAGCTTGTCATCAGCTGATCATAGAAGGGGAATTTCCCACAAACAGTGGAGCCAACAGGACTCCTCAAAACTGCGGCTTCCTGCTGGTTCAGCTGATCGGGGGAAATTCCCCTGCTGTGATCAGCTCATCCGGCTGCAGCAGGCAGAAGAACCCCTCTCCCCCTTGCAACATCAGCAGGAGGGATGCCCACTCCCTCCTGTTTGAACCCCCTCTCCCCAATACCCCCGCCACACCTGACATCAGCAGGAGGAATGTCCATTCCCTCCTACCTGAACAACCCAATCCCCCATACCTTTACAGGAAGACTATCAGAAGGGCTGTCCACTCCCTACTGTCAGCAGGCCTGCTTCTTCACAATGTTGGGCCTTCCCCGTGCATCCTGGGATGCACAGGAAGATGCCTGAGCCAATCAGGGCCTTAGCACCTTCCTGGTGCACCTGATGCACCGGGAAGAGATGACCTGCCATTGTGAAGAGGCGTGTTGTCAGAAGGATTGTGTGGGCATCCCTCTTGCTGGTCTTTCTGTAAAGGAATGAGGGGTGTGGAGGGGAAGGGTTTGGGGGGTGCCATTCACGCAGGAGGGAGCGGGCAACCCTCCTGCTGATGTCAAAGGTGTGTGGTGGGGGGAGGGCAATTGTTCAGGCAAGAGGGAGTGCACATCTCTCCTGCCAGTTTGGGGGGGGGGGTGTCTTCTGCCTGCTGAGCTGGCAGTACTTCCCGAAGCTACGATTTCAGGGAATCCTGCCGGCTCAGCTGATCAGGGGAAATTCCTCTGCCATGATTAGCTGATGGCAAGCTGCGGTCTAGTTTCAGGATCCCCCCAGCAAAGACAGGCAGCTAAAATGTAGGCCAGGATTTTCTGGCCTACATTTCAGCCGCCTATCTTTGAATGAATCAGGCGTGATTCTCTAACTGGCAATGTTACGTGACTGACACACAATTGTCAGCTCCCAACATGGGCGCCAGTTAAGAGAATACGGGTGTTAGTGTTTTAGTCCAAGTCTGGAGTGGTTTTCTATGGCACCTTCTATGGTTCTCTTGAGATTATATTTTTCTGGTTATTTAACTTGTTTTTTCCCCCTTCCAGGGGTTATACGTTTCACACATCTGGCTTGGTTACAGAAATATTGGTGGGCATAGGCTGCACAGTAAAACTTTATAGAGGCAAGTATCAGAACTTGTACTTCGTCTCCATCTGCTTTATGGTGGATGTAACCTACTAGTTCTGGACAAGCCTACAGGATGCAAGGAAAGAAAATTAGAAGGTAAGACCAAATTTTTCTTAATGGAGAGGGACCAACAGATTATATTTCAACTGATTAATGGATATAAGAAACATGGTATATAGGTATGAATAGAAAAGGAAAGAGGGTAAATTTATTGGAAATATGTTGTTATGAAATATAAGGGGATATATGTACTATGATGAGATATATATTGTTGTGCATTACTTTGTATAATAAAATGAATAAAGAGTTTGAGGAAGAAAGGGTGGGGGGAGGGACAGATTTAATGTAAGATTAATTGTATTATGAAAGAGGGATGTACAAGTATGTATAAGTTTGGATGAAATATTTTGTTGATATGGGAAGGGATGGGAGGTGGATGGGGGGTATTAAAACATGTATAATAATATTGTTTAAGAATGTCAAGTGAGTTATGTGAATTAATTGTAATAATATTGTACACTTGTTGAAAGAAATAAAAAGGAATAAAGATTAAAAAAAAAAAAAAAAAAAAAAAAATCAAGGCATGTATTACTAATCTCTTTTTTGAAGGTGTGAAAAAAAGCATGCACTCTAGAGAATGACATGAAGACAAAGTTTGTCTCTGTCAGTTCTGTCCCATTCCCGTGACCTCTGTCCCCATTTGCACAAGCCTCAAACACACACTTATGATTTTATAATTAAATCTTTTTAATGAAGTATATAAAAAGGGACTATATTCTGTACAACTGATTATAAATCACAAATAGAGCCTTCCATTTCTATCTGGTTTTGGTACAACCTTCCCAAATATTCAGTTGCCTATGTTTTTACATCATCTGGGAAGGTAAATGGATTGTGTTTTAGAAATTGGGTGTAGAAGAGAACCTAAACTGTGTACTGGATATGCAGAAAAATAAGTGTCTAGTAAATGTTAGAAATGTTCCTTGATGTCGGCAATGATGGATGAATCCTTTGCAGTAACAGTAAGATGCTTGTGCAGCTAAGTACATGAGGGAAAAACGTTGCAGATGACAGACAAGACACAAATGATGGCATTTAACGGTTCATTGAAATCTAACAGCAGCTTCTGCAGTTTTTTTATTGTTTGTTTTTTAAATCACTCCTTCCCCCATGGGTACCTGTCCCTGTGTCATTCTTTAATGAAATCATTATATTGCTTTTGGTACCTCAGCATTCATTACTGGGATACATAACAGGCTACAGAAATAGTCTTATTTGGCAAAACTAAGAGCCCTCATAAAAGAAAGGAAAGAAAAGTAAAAGCATTAAATAGAATAAGCATACAAAGAGCTGATATAAAAAGAACCTACCTCACTGGGCTTCTGTCTCTCTTAAAAGGGCTCCTGCTTCTGGAACGTCGTCTGTTTTATAATTGAAAACAAACCCATAAACCAAGGTTAAAGGTACTCAGTGTTTGTATTAATAATAAAATTAAATGATCGACCAATGAAAATATAAAAACCTCAATTTGATGCCGTGTGGTATTCCCATCTTTCCTCTCATAGAGCTGTTAAATTTTGGTCCAGGGCTAAAAGAAAAAGATGACAAAGTCCAATTAAACTTCTAAATAAATGACTCTTGCAGCCCTTCATTTTATTAAAAATGACTTTGTATTCAAGGTGCCTCAAGAAGACCTAAGCATCTGGCTAACAAGTGTCACAGCAACAACTGGACTAAAACTACTTTGGGAAGGGACAGACTGTAGAAGAGGGAAATGGCTCAAATTAGATGCCAATGAAAGCTTATAGCACCACATTACATTCCTGGCTTGAAATTCAAAAGGAGCCAGAAGAAATCTTCAATACCAAAATATACTGGGGGAAGGGTGGGGTGGAGGGAGCCAGAACAAGAAGTGAGGAAAATGAATGTTATTTTGTCTAAGTTTAAAAAAAGAACGGTAAATTAAGAACAGAACCTGTTTATTTTGCCATGTACTGAAGAACACAGGGCTAGGATTCTCAAAACTTTGTTAAAAACCAATGGGCCACTACAATTTCAAAAAGGCGAGTCATTCTCCCAAAAACGTACATGTAAATGAGGTTGGCGGATAGTAGTGAAGGTTTGCTAAATTTGCATGTGCCCATTGCTGGTGATAGTGATTGGCACATGCGCAGAATAAATGCACAAATTTAAAAAACCAAACAAACACCAAATCAAAGATCGACAGGAGGGATACCCACTCCTTCCTTTCCACCAAAGTCAAGCAATCCCCCCCCACACACACAAAACAGCAGGAGAGATGCCCCCTCCCTCCCACTGCCATGCAACCCCTCCCCTGACACCTCCCCAACCATGCCTGACAATCCCCCGCCCTCTCCCCTTACCTTGTTTACAATGGCTGGCTGGAGGGATGCCTACTCCCTTTGGACAGCAGGCTCACCTCCTCAAAATGGCAGGCCTTCCGCTCCCCGGTGCATCTTGGGATGCTCCAGGGAGGGGTATAAGACTCTGATTGGACCAGGTTGTTCAAGGCCAAGGGGGGAGGGTTGTGTGGTGATGGGAAGGAATGGGGATCTCTCCCGCTGCTGGAGGGGGGCATTGCTTGGCAGTGGGAGGGAGTGGGCATCTCTCCTACTGCCAAGGGGTGGAGGCGATGGGTTGATCAACGGCAGCAAAATTTTCGGACAGGTCTGAGCTGTCAAGTCTTACTTTCCTGTTAGTGCCTGCTTCCGTGATCTCTGTATGACGGAGCCTCAAATTCTGAGACTCTTCTAGCAGAAGTAACTGCTACCAGGAAGACTACTTTGACTGATAGATGATCCAAGAGAGAAGCTTCCTATAAGGGCTCATATGAGTGAGTCCTAAAACTGTAAGCTCTTTAGAGCAGGGACCATCTCGTGTGTGTTTAATGTACAGCGCTGCGTGCATCTGGTAGAGACTGTGAAAGTCACTCCAGAACCTCCATTTTTTTTTTCAGCTGCAGCCACAGTAATGTTTTGGTTTAGTCATGTTGGAAAGTCCAAATGCGCCACAAGAGCAGCTTCCTAGTTGAATGTATTCTCCTCCAATATTTTCTGATAAGCCGACTAAATTCCTTCTGTCGCTGTAGCTCACTCCCCACCCCAAACAGCAGAGATCTACCTCCATGCCTCATTTCATAGGCCTTTGTTGATGCCTCTCCAAATATAGTGTTTATGGTTGGTCTTTCAAATTATTTTGCTCCAGAAATGTTGAGGCTTTTTGAGTGTCTATTTGGCATATTGTAAGCAGGCTGTGGTAAATGGCTTTTTTTTCTGGCAACTCTACCATGGAGCCCATTTTTGTTCTTTACTGTGCTTGCTGAAAAGGTTAACATTTTGTCTCAGAGAAGCCTGCAATTCAATTGCTTTTGGATTTTTCTTTGCATGTTTCCTTGTAACTGTGTCTGAAATCTTTTGTCTACTTGTCTGTAGCTTGGTATTAACAGAACTCATAATTTTCCACTTTTTGATCAGAGTTTGGACAGTATTAATTGACATTTTCAAATCTTTGGATATCTTTTTATACACTTATCCTGATTTATAAAGTTGAAATACTTCTGCTCGCAGATCCTTTAACAGTTCTTTGGCTATCCCCATGCTTCAGTAACCAGCAGCCCTAGTTAAGAAACTCATTTATACACAATCAAACAAGGCACAATGGTGGATACTAAATGGCTACGGACCTTTATGTGAAGAAAATCAATAAAAACAAGAGAAAAAGGAAGCCGATATGGTTCTCCAACCTAGTGGCTGGGAAAATAAAGGCGAAAGAGTTGGTGTTCATGAAATATAAAAAAAACCCAAGAAGAGGAGAGCAGAAAGGACTACAGGGTGAAACTGAAAGAAGCCAAGAGAGATACGTTTGGCGAAGGCATAGGCGGAAGAACAAATGGCTAAAAATGTAAAAAAGGGAGATAAAAATTTTTTCAGATATATTAGTGAAAGGAGGAAGATAAAAAATGGAATTGCTAGGCTAAAAGATGCTGGGAACCAATATGTGGAGAGTGATGAGGAGAAAGCGAATGTGCTAAACAAATACTTCTGTTCTGTGTTCACAGAAGAAAATCCTGGAGAAGGACCGAGATTGTCTAGCAAAGTTACACAAGAAAATGGAGTAGATTCTGCGCCGTTCACGGAGGAGGGTGTTTATGAGCAACTTGAAAAACTGAAGGTGGTCAAAGCGATGGGACCAGACGGGATCCATCCCAGGATACTAAGGGAGCTCAGAGAGGTTCTGGCGAGTCCTATTAAAGACTTGTTCAACAAATCTCTGGAGACGGGAGTGATTCCTGGGGATTGGAGGAGAGCGGATGTGGTCCCTATTCATAAAAGTGGTCACAGGGATGAAGCAGGAAACTACAGGCCGGTGAGCCTCACTTCAGTTGTTGGAAAAATAATGGAAGTGTTGCTGAAAGAAAGGATAGTGTACTTCCTTGAATCTAATGGGTTACAGGATCCGAGGCAACATGGCTTTACAAAAAGTAAATCGTGCCAAACGAACCTGATTGAATTTTTTGATTGGGTGACCAGAGAGCTGGATCGAGGACATATGCTAGATGTAATTTACTTGGATTTCAGCAAAGCCTTTGATTCAGTTCCTCATAGGAGGCTGTTGAACAAACTTGAAGGGCTGAAGTTAGGACCCAAAGTGGTGAACTGGGTCAGAAACTGGCTGTCGGACAGACGCCAGAGGGTGGTGGTTAATGGAAGTCGCTCGAAGGAAGGAAAGGTGACTAGTGGAGTCCCTCAGGGTTCGGTGCTGGGGCCAATCCTGTTCAATATGTTTGTGAGTGACATTGCTGAAGGGTTAGAAGGAAAAGCGTGCCTTTTTGCAGATGATACCAAGATTTGTAACAGAGTAGATACCGAAGAGGGAGTGGAAAATATGAAAAAGGATCTGCAAAAGTTAGAGGAATGGCCTAATGCTTGGCAACTAAAATTCAACGCAAAGAAATGCAGAGTAATGCATTTGGGGATTAATAATAGGAAGGAACCGTATATGCTGGGAGGAGAGAAGCTGATATGCACGGACGGGGAGAGGGACCTTGGGGGTGATAGTGTCCGAAGATCTAAAGGCGAAAAAACAGTGTGACAAGGCAGTGGCTGCTGCCAGAAGGATGCTGGGCTGTATAAAGAGAGGCATAGCCAGTAGAAGGAAGAAGGTGTTCATGCCCCTGTACAGGTCATTGGTAAGGCCCCACTTGGAGTATTGTGTTCAGTTTTGGAGACCGTATCTGGCGAAGGACGTAAGAAGACTTGAAGCGGTCCAGAGGAGGGCGACGAAAAGGATAGGAGGCTTGCGCCAGAAGACGTATGAGGAGAGACTGGAAGCCCTGAATATGTATACCCTAGAGGAAAGGAGAGACAGGGGAGATATGATTCAGACGTTCAAATACTTGAAGGGTATTAACATAGAACAAAATCTTTTCCAGAGAAAGGAAAATGGTAAAACCAGAGGACATAATTTGAGATTGAGGGGTGGTAGATTCAGGGGCAATATTAAGAAATTCTACTTTACGGAGACGGTGGTGGATGCCTGGAATGCACTCCCGAGAGAGGTGGTGGAGAGTAAAACTGTGACTGAGTTCAAAGAAGCATGGGACAAACACAGAAGATTTAGAATCAGAAAATAATATTAAATATTGAACTAGGCCAGTACTGGGTAGACTTGCACGGTCTGTGTCTGGCCGTTTGGTGGAGGTTGGGCTGGGGAGGGCTTCAATGGCTGGGAAGGTGTAGATGGGCTGGAGTAAGTCTTAACAGAGATTTCGGCAGTTGGAACCCAAGCACAGTACCGGGTAGAGCTTTGGATTCTTGCCCAGAAATAGCTAAGAAGAAAAAATTTTTTTAAAAAAATTTCTATTTAATCAGGTTGGGCAGACTGGATGGACCATTCGGGTCTTTATCTGCCATCATCTACTATCTTACTATGGTACTGATCAAATGTTTACATACCCTTTGAGCTAATATACACTGAAGTTATTACATACTGGTTGAGATGACAATCTGTGATGACAATTCTGTGATGATAAGCAGCTTCACCTGACTAATAACCCTAAAATTAAAGAATGGTGTTTTGGAGAATAATAATATAAGAATAGCCTTACTGGGTCAGACCAATTGTCCATCAAGCCTAGTATCCCATCTTCATGGAGACCAATCCAAGTCACAAGTACCTGACAAAAATCCAAATAGTAGCAACATTCCATGCCACTGATCCAGGGCAAGCATTAGCTTCCCCTGTGTCTGTCTCAACAGCAGACTATGGACTCTTCCTCCAGGAACTTGTCCAAACCTTTTTTAAAACCAGTTACATTAACCGCTCTCACCACATCCTCTAGCAATGCATTCCAGATATTCTCTGAGTGAAAAAATATTTCCTCATATTGGTTTTCAAAATATTACTCTGTAACTTCCTTGAGTGTCCAGTAGTCTTTATAAATCTTGATGAGGTAAAAAAAAAATTTGATCCACTTGTACTCGTTGTACCCAGGATTTTGTAGACTTCAATCATATCTCCCCTCGGCCATCTCTTTTCCAAGCTGAGAGCCCTATCCTCTTTAGTCTTTCCTCAAACGAGAGGAGTTCCATCCCCTTTATCGTCTTGGTTGCTCTTCTTTGAACCTTTTCTAGTGCCACTATATTTTTTTGAGATAAGATGACCAAAACTGATTGCAATACAGAAAGTGAGGTCGCACCAATGAGCGATGCAGATCCTAAACTTTGTCACTTACACTGACAGCTTTCCAGCTATTTTAAGAACTGCCATACTGGGAGAGACCAAAGTTGCATCAAGCCCAGTATCCAATTTTCAACAGTGGTCAACCCAGGTCCCAAGTACCTAGCTAGATCCCAAGTAGCAAAATAGATTTTATGCTGTTAATCCTAAGAATAAGCAGTAGATTTCCCCAAGCCATCACAATAATGGCCTATGGATTTATTTTAGTAAGTTATCGAAACTTCTTTTTTTTTTTAACTCTGCTGATTTTCTCCGATTTGTTTTAAATCTTTTACTTATTAGCTTCATCTCATGCCCCCTAGTCCTAGTATTTTTGGAAAAAGTAAACAGGCGATTTACATGTACCCTTTCCACTCTATTCAGTATTTTATAGACCTCTCTGATATCTCCTCTGAGCTGTCTTTTCGCCAAGCTGCCCTAGCCGCTTTAGCCTTTCCTCACAGGGAAATCATCCCGTCCCAGTTCATAGACAACGGCGCGAAAGACAAAGGCGCACCCGGACAATTGAGCGCAGCGCGGAGGCGCGCGCCGCTCTAAATTACTGTTTTTAGGGCTCCGACGGGGGGGGGGCGTGTTTACTTAATAGACATCGCGCCGGCGTTATGGGGGTTTGGGGGTTTGTAACCCCCCACATTTTACTGTAAACTTAACTTTTTCCCTAAAAACAGGGAAAAAGTGAAGTTTTCAGTAAAATGTGGGGGGTTACAACCCCCCACAACGCGGCACGAGCCCTATAAACAGTAATTTAGAGCGGTGCGCGCCTCCACACTGCGCTCAATTGTCTGGGCGTGCCTTTGTCCCGGCGCACTTTTGACCTGACACCGTCCCTTTTATCATTTTTGTTGCCCTTCTCAGTACCTTTTCTAATTACGCTATATCTTTTTTGAGATAAGGCAGGTGACACTAAATTGTTCAAAGTTGTTAAAATGCATGCAGATTGTGAAAAATTGCAGGCAGACCATAGGAAATTAGAAGACAAATGCAAAGTGATGCACATTGGGAATAACAACCCAAACCACAGTTACTGGATGCTAAGGTCCATCTTGGGGCTAAGCGCCCAAGAAAAGGATCTGGGTGTCATTGTAGATAATAAAATGAAACCTTCCACCCAATGTGCAGCGGCGGCCATAAAAGCAAACAAGATACTGGGAATTATTAAAAAGGGATGGTTAACAAGACTAAGAATGTTATAATGTCTTTGTATCACTCTATGGTGCGACCTCACCTGGAGTATTGCATTCAATTCTGGTCTCCTTATGTCAAGAAAGATAGCGGCACTAGAAAAGGTTCAAAGACGAGCGACCAAGATAATAAAGAGGATGGAACTCCTCTCGCATAAGGAAAGACTAAATAGGTTAGGGCTCTTCAGCTTGGAAAGGATACAGCTGAGGGGAGATATGATTAAAGTCTACAAAATCCTGGGTGGAGTAGAACGGGTACAAGTGGATCGATTTTTCACTCTGTCAAAAATTACAAAGACTAGGGACACTCGATGATGATACAGGGAAATATTTTTAAAACCAATAGGAGGAAATATTTTTTCACTCAAGAGAATAGTTAAACTCTGGAATGCTTTGCCAGAAGTTGTGGTAAGAGAGGATAGCACAGAAGAAAGGTTTAGACAATTTCCTGGAGGAAAATACCATAGTGTTATTGAGAAAGATATGGGGGAAGCCACTGCTTGCCCTGGATCGGTAGCATGAAATGTTGCTACTCTTTGGGTTTTGGCCAGGTACTTGTGACTTGGATTGGCCATCGTGAGAATGGGCTACTGGGCTTGATGGACCATTGGTCTGACCCAATAAGGCTATTCTTATGTTCTAACCAGAATTGCACACAGTATTTGAGATGTGGCCATACTATAGAGCAATACAAAGCCCATTATAACATTTTCATCTTTGTTTTCGATTTCTTTCTTGATAATTCCAAATATTCTATTTTCTCTCTTAGCCACCACTACCACATATTGAGCTGAGGGTTTCAAAGGATCCTCAACAATGACACCTAGATCCTTTCCCTGAACAGCGACTCTTAACGTGGAACCCAGCATCATGTAGCTATAGTTCGGGGTCCTCTTTCCCACATGCATCACTTTGCACTTGCTCACATTAAATGACATCTGCCATTTTGATGCCTAGTCTTCCAATCTCACAAGGCCCTCTTGCAATTTTTCACAATCCTCTTGTGATTTACAACTTTGGTGTCATCAGCAAATATAATTACCTCCTATTCTACGACTTTCTAATTTCCTCAGAAGTCTTTCATGAGGCACGGGGATCTGTTCAAAAGGTTCCAGGACAACATGAATTGCGTGCCAATGGAAGTTTTTTTGAGACACGCTAGGCGGCGCTGAGTAGCTTGAAACCTCACGAGTAACCTCCTTTATTCTGTTTGTTGATATCTGTTTTCATCTCTGAGCTACAGAAGTTTTTATGAAAATGTGTTTTCATGATCGACTATTTTTCATCATGTGCAGCCTCAATGAGCAGCACTACACTATGATGTTCTGTTTTAAATTGGGTAAGATTGCTACAGAAACTTATGAAATGTTGAAAATGGCTTATGGGGAACACGTCATGAGTCATGGAAGGTGTTATTTATGCTTCAAAAATGGTTGTGAATCAGTGCAAGACGATTCGCGAACTGTAAGACCATCAATGTCAACTGATGATGATCATGTTGATAAATAACGTCAACTGATGATGATCATGTTGATAAATAACGTCAACTGATGATGATCATGTTGATAAAGTATGCGTTAATCGGCGATTAGCTGTTAAGAGAATTGGCAGAGGAATGCAACATCGCCATTGCTTCATGGCGCAACATTCTAACCGAGAAGTTAGGGATGTCTCCCACTGAGGCAAAATTTGTTCCACGGTTGAACCACCACCACAAAAAAAAAAACATGACAGTTCTTCCCCAGTCACTTTACTCTCCTGACTTGGCCCCTGATGACTTCTTGTTTCTTAAACTTAAATCCATGTTGAAAGAAAAGCGATTCAACACCATTGAAAACATAAAGCAAAATTTGACACAGCAACTTTTGGCAATTCCTGAAGATGAGTTTAAGGACTGTTTCTAGAAGTGGAATTGACGTTGGGCAGGGGAGTACTTTGAAGGGGACCCAATGGAATAAGTTGTAAGATTGTTTAATAAATTTTTATAAAATCAGTCCTGGAACTTTTTGAACATATCTCATACCTTTTGCAAATCCAAACATACAATATCATCCGGCTTACCTTTATCCACGTGTTCATCACACCTTCAAAGAAATGCAGTAGATTGGCGAGGCAAGATTTCTCTTGACTAAATCCTACACTTACAGAATTAGCCAAAGGCAGTGAAACTAACAAAACATCTTAAACCTCTGCCTGGGAGCTCAGCTGAAAGCTCTAAGAATGATGTTGGAACTAAATCAAAAGCAACAGAAAACTTGACCAAAGCCTCCAGAAGGAACAGTTGCATTTGCACAACACAAAAGGTCTTATAATTAACCGTCACATTAAAGAGAGAATAAGCAAATGTAGTTGAGTACCACAGGCTAACAAAAGGTAGAGAAATCATACAAAGCCAAACAGTGTGATGTACTGTAGATGAAACACCTCATTGAACTGTTAACTACAAAATAGGAATGAACTGGTTCAGACAGAACATATGCTCAAGACTTTAAAAAAAACCACATTAAAAATAAGCAGGTACCAAAAAAATATAGCAAAACCATGGTCACCACAGAGGCGACTGATCCCTCAGCCCAAAAGAAAAAAAACTGCCAACTCTCTTGAAGCAGCTAATGGTGGTAAAAATAAAATCAGCCCTCCTGAGGATAAAAGAAAGCTGTCAAGCTGAAAACACAGAGACTGGAAAGGCACCAAAGACACCAAATGCATATTTCTTTTTTGTTACCGACAATTAAAAACCCCCAAATGCACTTAAATTACAGACGCAGAAGCTGTTTGTCCACCAGTAAACAAGAAAAACATAGGGACTTAGTGAAGTAAAAACTATACGCTCTTCAGGAGACTGCCAAACACAGAAGTTCCAATAAGCTTTTGCCTCATTTCGCTCCAAAGTCACCTCAGTGGTCAGAAGGAGTGGATCTGGAGGGAACTGCCACCATCAGATGTAGAGGAAGAGGGACCAAGCTCCATGAGATATATGGAATTAACCAGGCTAGGAGCTACCGGACAAACACCAAGAAGGAGCTACACTATCCATCCACCAACTCCTTGGAGACAGAAAAATACTGAATGTCCCAGGCTGCACAATACCCTAAAAGGGCAAAACTCTGGAAACTACTTTTTTTTCTGTGTCTCTTTCCACTGGTAGATGGACATAACCCATTCATTCTAGGCTGGTCTGGCATAGACGTAATGGAAAGATTAGATACTCCAATCACACATTATGGCATTTGCCCTGAAGTTCCTCCTAATAACAGTGCAAGGGAAAAGGATACTTGCTAATGGCAACTCCCAGAGTACATCTATCTGCCTTTCCACAGTCACACTTAGGAGAAAGGAGCCTTGATTGGGTGAAAGACCAATAGTGCTGCTACAAAAGACAATGGAAAAACTAGCTCTATATTTACTGAACTTAAGCATTAGAAAAACAAACAAGTTATCCAGGTAAGGCCATAAGAACTCATCATTACAGAGTGCCTCTAGCCATCCTATAGAGACCAGAACCAGGCCATGAAGTAAGTTGAAGTTGCAACTGTCTTGTAAATTCAGAGCTGGTGAGAGAACTCATAGGTCTAAAAAGTCAGTCCCCAGAAGAAAGAAAAAGCTAGTCATACTATAGTGGCCCAGAAATGAAACCCCCCCCTCCATCAAACTCAGTCCTGGCTCTATTTATTTATTTATTTAATTTGATTTCTAGCCCGTCCTCCCCAAACCTCAGAACGGGTTACATAATGACATTCACAGTGCAGACATTTTACAAAAGCGAAGGTCATGACTGGTCATAGGGTAGTGGGTACATAAGGGGAAAAAGGTTGAAATTTCACAGAGACTAAGGAGCTCAAAGAAGGGATACAGAAGGGGGGGGGGCAGGCTGTTGGAGTCTGTTTAGCTGAAAAGGAGGCTCTTCACTGCTCTTCGGAATGTCATCAGTGAGTTCTGAGATCTTATCTGATCAGGCAACTGGTTCCATATTTGAGGGATGAAATCACAGTATGAGCGTTTCCGGGCAGTTTCCATCTAGAGGGATTTTCCTTGAGGGATGCACAGTCTTTCCACAGCTGAACGGAGGGGGCAATTGGGAGTGTACTGTTGTAGTTTGGAAGCTATGTATGTAAGGATTTTCCCTGAGGGATGCACAGCTGAGCGGAGGGGGCGATTGGGGGTGTACTGTTGTAGTTTGGAAGCTATGTATGTAGGGGTTATGTTGTGGAATCTTTTGTGAGCAATTATTAGAGCTTTGAAAATGCAGCGTTTCCTTTTAGGTAGCCAATGTTCTACTTGGAGAGCTGGAGTCACAATAGTTGAGGCTGTATAGGAGTCTTATTGCTGCATTTTGGACCCGCTCAAATTCCTTTGTAGTGATGCCATTGAATAGAGTTGCAGTACTCAAGTCTTGAGAGTACATAAGACGTGGATGAGTTGGGTTAAGTCAGGTTTGGAGAGGTAACGTTTAATCCTTCAGAGTTGTCGAAGGTAACAGAAGGAGGTGGAGACTACCTGTGAGATGTGGGCCGAGAGGGATAAGTGGCCGTCCAGTATCACTCCGAGGCTGCGTACCTGGTCCTTTGCTATTAGGGAGGTTGATTCCCAGGTTAGTGTTGGGCGGGTGAAATTGGTGCTTCTTTTCCTGATCCAGAGTTCGGTTTTTGAGGTATTCAGCTAGAGTTTGTTGGCTGTCATCCAGTTCTTTAAGTTGGAGAGGCAGCTTTGGAGATTGGAGAGCTGGGAAGATCAGTTTTCATCTAGAGGGAGCAGCAGCTAGAGGTTGTCAGCATAGGAGTGGATTTTGATGCTGTATTTATGAGCGATATCTATGATTGGCCTAATGAAAGGTTGAATAGGAGTTCAAAATAGGAGTACTAATGGATTTCCTGTCCTATTAACCCTCTTTCTTCCTCCCCTCTTAAAGTCAATCAATTTGTACCTTTGCTTAATTTTTGTAAACCGCATATAACTTCACGGTATTGCGGTATATAAGCTGTTATTATTATTATTACTAAAGTAGAACTAAAGGCCTCTGCCCCAGGAGCTCTGCTTGCAAAGCTGTGCCAACAGTCTGCACAATGTGAGGAAGGCCTGAATCCAGACCCTTATAAGGGAAATTACATTAACTCTGACTTTTATCTCCATCTACTTGCACGAGCACACACTCACTTGTCTGAACTGGCATAAATAAAAGAAAAGTTGACATGCCAAACATTCAATGAAGTGTCATCCTTTTCCAAGGCAGCGATCAGTTTTGACAGTTTGTCATAAATTTTAGAAGAGGCAGCTAAATAAATAAATAAATATTAAAATAAAATACTTACAGATATAAAAAAATTTTCACAATATTTGGGGTTTCAATTATTTCCGTGAAGAAAAGATATGCAATTTCAGAAGAGTCACATGAAGCACTAAAGCAGCAAATATATCTGACAGTAATCTGGGGGGGAAAAAAAAAACAAAGCATCAAATTCACATTTAACATACTAGGGATTTCTGTAATGGCCTCTGAACCGTCTATCTCTGCTCCTTGAACGGCTACGTCTTCGTTCTTTACTACGGCTACGTTTCCTTTCACGACTTCTGCTCTTCTTCCTCTCTCGATCTCTACTGCGTTTACGTTCCTTGCTTCGGCTCCTCTTTCTTTCATGACTTCGACTTCTACTTCTGCTTTTTTTCCTCCTTAACAAAAGAAAAAAATGATTAGGTTCTTACCTTGATAATATATTTTCCAGTAGACAGGGATGGTAGGCTAAACCATAGGATTATTCATCTGTGCTCATGAGCATACTGTAGAAAAGCTGCAAATGACCTCTTCAATTCCTCCTCCTTCGCGCCACAGTCTCTGCTGCCCCCTTCAGTTTGTACCAAGGCTGGTGACAGCCCTACAGATGAAGCCAGGAGAAAGGAGGAGATGGGGGAATTCCCCAAAACCAGGTTTCTGATCTGCTCGGATTAAGTTAAAACAATCAATGAAGAAACAGTAATGTAGTTAAAACAATAACAAGCCTTTTAGAGGAACAATGATTTCTTTTTTTTTTTTAAATAAATCTTTATTGATTTTTCAAGCTACAATTGTGCAAATGAATCACAAATATAGATATTACAAACTAAGCACAACAAATGTATAACTTTAATGCTCTAATATTTTTATCCCCACCCTTCCACCTAATACAAATATATTAAAATCTTCATGAAACTATTCATAAATTCCTATATCAATACTATTTCCATTCCCTCACCCCCACGGGTGATTTCAATGATTTCAAGAAACAGCCTGAACATTTATGGAGCTCAACCATTTCTCCCTTGTACTCCTATACACAGTCTCTTCCTAGTCCAATAGTATGGAAGTGAAATCTTAGCTATGAAGTTGACCATTAAGCTTGAGCCAGAAAGCAGGCGCCTCATAAATTGCTGGGCAGCAGTTCTGTATACCATCCCTATCTACTAGAAGAGATTATCAAGTTAAAAACCTAATCACGTTTTCCACTGCAATAGGGATGGTATGCTGAACCATAGGGACATACCTAAGCAGTCCCCAAAGTCTAGGGTGGCAGAGATTATTAGCATGCATGCAGTACTGAGGACCCAAAAACAATATCCTCCTGTGCTGCTATAACCGCCCTATAGAATTTGGTAAAAGTATGAAGGAAAAGGTCACTGATCTACAAATCTCCTCAGAAGGAATTGCCCTCGCTTCTTCCCAAGAGGAGGCTACTCCTCTTGTTGAATGTGCCTTTAATAAGATAGGCAGCTGTTTGCCACAAATAATGTATGCTCTATGAATCCATCTAAAGATGGTGACCTTGGAAGCGGGTCTGCCTCATCTTGCCTGACTGGTTAACACAAAAAGATGATCAGAGCTTTAAGGCCCTGTCTTTCTTCCTGGACCCTGTGGGATGAAATGTTGGAAGTTTAACCTCTTGGTCGACATGAAATGCCAAGACAACTTTCGGTAAGAAGGAGGGAACCGTATGCAAGATCACTCCTGCTTCTGTGATCCTGAGGAATGGCTCTCTGTATGACAGAGCCTCAAATTCTGAGACTCTTCTAGCAGAAGTAACTGCTACCAAGAAGACTACTTTGACTGATAGATGATCCAAAAGAGAAGCTTCCTATAAGGGCTCATACGGAGTTCTGAGTGAGTCCTTCTAAGACTATTAAGATTCCCAGATCAGCAGGATACCTATAAAGAATTTAACTATGTCTGGATGGGCTGCTAGCGAAGCTCTCTTCTCTTGGCCACTGAAGCACGAGAGCCCTGCTTCTTGAACCTTAAGGGATGTCAATGCCAATCCCATGTTTAGGCTCTCTTGGAGGAATGACAGTACGAGATTTGAGCTTTTTTCCAGTTCTAACTTTTCTCTGCTGCACCAGCACTGAAACTTCTCCCATGCCTTAGCTTAGGCTGAAACCGTTATTGGCTTTTTGGCTCTAAGGAAAAAGTATTAATGACTACTTCTGAATATCATTTTTGGACTAGTGCTGTGCTCAAGAATCATGTCGTAAGACCAAAGCATTCCAGATCTTCAAGAGCAATCGGGCCCTGAGAGAGCAAGTCTGGGTGCACCTGGAGTTTGAGACTGTTCCTTCCTGCAGGCATACGAGATCCACGTACCATGGGCACCTGGGCTAATCTGGTGCTACTAGAACTGCCGTTCCAGGGTGATTTGCTATTAGGTTGATCATCTGGTCTATCATGAGCCAAGGTGGGAACACCTATAGTAGCCTGGTCTCTGGCCTTGGTTGAACCAGGGTGTCTAGCCCTGCACTTCTGAGTTTGCATCTTCTCATATTTCTTTTGATTCAAACCCCTTACCCCTTTAGGATGGAACAATCGCCTTTTCTTGGGCTGTGAAGCCTCTGTGCCCTTATAGTATGCGGGACTGCTGTCCCAGGACTCCAGGAGGTGTTTCTTCCCCTCCCTCCCAACGGGACCCTTTGCCTTTCTCCAGCTCTAGAAGAATGTGGAAAGGCTAAGCCCGGAGATCCTGCCCCTCCATCCCATGCCGCATAAAACATGGCACAAGGGCACTCTTCAGCCACCCATCCAGCGCAAATAAGGTATGAAATAAGGGTATTGGGGTCTGAGGACTCCATCCCTGTCAGTTTTGAGGCAAAACAAGTTGTTTTGGAGACGCTGAATAACTTGGGGAGGGGGGGAATTGGTAAATCCAAGATGGCTGCCACAGCAGCATTTTGGTGCCAAAACCAGCTTCTATATTCTTCAAGGCTGACCAAAAAATAGGATTTTAGAGAAGGGGGAACAAAGATCTACTTGCAGAAAAAGTCAAACACATTTTTCAAGACGAAAGTGTCTCTAGCTGCCAGTCAGCTCCCAAGACGAGATTGTTGGGCTGCCAGTCAGACTGAAGCTCTACCACTCTCCCCCAAAGACTAAGACACACAGTGGGGAAAGTGTAGCCAGCATCCTGAGCACCCCAAAGGACCACTACTGATGCCTAACAGCCTGTGCTCATGCTCCTGACAAAGTAAAGGAAGAGAGCAAGTGCAGAGGGCCCAGAACCCTGAGCTCCATAAATCTTCAGCAGGCATAATGTACAGTCCCTGAAGGATACACCTGCCAACTTCAAACTTAAATGTCTACTCCTCTCCAAGCAGGCAGATCAGTCCCTTTGAACTGGGGTCCCAGACACCGTACAAAAAAAATCCATGAACAAGACAAAAAAACACCGCAAAACAAAGAAAGAGCAGATCAGAAAAACCCTTTTAGGCTCACTTTCACAAGGAAGAACTGAAGGGCACAGTGGAGACCATGGAGGAGGAGGAGTTGAATAGCTGTGACTGATATTTTCTGCAGTATGCTCACGAGCATAGATGAATAACCCAATGGTTTAGCATACCATCCCCTATTGCACTGGAAATTAGCATTATGGTATTTTATCTCACCTAATAGTATGTTAACATCTTAAACAATCTTCTGGATATGTAATATAGCACTTTTAGTCTTTCCCTTGAACATTTCTCTTATTCTGCTGTCTAATGTAAGTGATAAAAGCATATGGAGCATGCTATGTTTTCTAAACCCTCTGTGAAAATACTAAACTTATGTGTACAAAGATGTTATCCATATACAGTCAACCTTCAGTCAAATAAACATGCTGCCATAGAAGAATTATTATTCACTCAAAACTTCATATATAACAATTAAAATAGAAAGACAAAAATGGAGAAAAACAGACCTCAATATTCTGGCTCCTCAACTCCTCAACTCACAAGGTGTCAATTGAAGCCCATATCAACACAGGTTTGTGAGAAAACTCCACATAACAGATAATTTGGTCTATATCTTCTGGTTTTCAAATGAACATATCACTTGGAGTCCACAATAATAAACTTCTCTCTCTTTCTAATTTTGACAGCTATTAAGATAAACATTTACAAAATATAACAATGGCATTACACCGGTAATAATATTTCAGGAGGAGGTCCTAATGAATATCAATGAAGTGCAGAAAGTATCGTTATATCAACCTTTTCAATAAATCTTTATCCTGGCGATCTTCTCATGATCCTTTTCCCAACAGGGGTACTCATGTTTCATTTCCCATTAAAACTACATCAGGGGATGATCTTTAGGTGCTTCATCCCATATCACACACCACTCATCTGCTGTTTTCAAAATGAATGCAGACCTATGATGATATGTGTTCCAATTGATGCCTTGTAAGTCGAAGAGCCAGAATATTTAGGTCTATTTTTCTACCTCTTTTGACTTCATATTTTATTTGTTTTATATGAAATTTTGAGTGAATGGGTGGTCCCAATACTTCTATAGCAGCAAGTTTATTTGTCTGAAGAGTGGTTCTAAACCCTCTGAACATGGTATAGGAAAGGGAAAAACTAATACCCAAACATTTTCTGGTCTGGAAAGAATAAAATTAAACTAAGCGTGGCATTTCAAATCATTAGATGTCACATTGCAAAGGATGTATAATTACAGGGTGCTAGTGCCTTAGAGCAATTGGTAGCATACACTTCAACCATGTTTGGCCATTAGATGTCATAGTGCATAACCACAAAGCAGGTAGTTCAGGTACTAGGTTTCACAATAATGATAATGAATCATTAAGAGTTGGGTCAATAGGAATAGGTGGGTGGCAGCAGGATAGAAAGTAGGCTATGGGGAAGCACGTCTCATAGAATCATCTAATCCCTGTTTTGGTGTTCTGTCTATGTGAGTGGAAATGAAAATAAGAGGTTAGGAGAGGTACAGATCGATTATGACATAAAACAGGACTGACAAGCAGTCAGATAACCAGAAATGTCTTAATAATCCAGAATGTCAGATGAAGGGCTTTATGCATGGCTTTGGAACAGTGCATAGGGGCACAACATAAGAACAGCAATACTGGGTCAGACCAATGGTCCATCTAGCCCAGTTTCCTGTTTCCACAGTGGCCAATCCACATCACAAGTACCTGGCAGAAACCCAAGTAGTAGCAACTTTCTATGCTATCAATCCCAGGGCAAGTAGTAACTTCCTCCATGTCTCAATAGCAAACTATGGAATTTTCCTCCAGAAATTTGTCCAAACCTTTCTTAAACCCAGCCACGCTAAGTACTGTAACTACAACCTCTGGCAACGAGATCCATAGCTTCACTATTCTTTGAGTAAAATAATTATTTCCTCCCATTTATTTTAAAAAGATTTCCATGTACACTTCCCCCTCAATATTCACAGGGGTTAGGGGCAAAGCTGGTCCACAAATAACTAGAGCCGACTGACCCACCCCCAGTTCCTTCCTACCTCTTGGGCCTCTAGACAACTTACTTTTTAATGCCTGGTGATCTAGCGGTGAAGCAGGGCAGGAGCGATCTTTGTTCACGCCTGTCCTCTGCACAGCCACAAACAAAAAATGACTGCTGTGTTTTCACTGTAGTCTCATGAGACACAGCATGAATTCACAGCAGCCATTTTTGTTTGAGGCTCTGCACATGGCAGGAGCATACAAAAGATAGCTCCTGCCCTACTTCATCGCTAGACCACCAGGCGTTAAAAAGTAAGTTGTGGAGGAGTCCAAGAGGCAGCCAAGTCAGATTCAACCCTAGGTAGGTTGTAGAGGGGTCTGGGAGGCAGAAGGAAGGTCAGAGTTGACCCTAAGTAAGTTGTAGAGGTTTTTAAAAGTAAGTCTGAGGGTGGGAAAGAAATCATGAATAATCAAAGTCACAAGTGCCAAACCCACGAATATTGAGGGGTAAGTAAGTTCATTGAGTGTCCTCTGGTTTTTGTACTTTTTTTACAAAAAGGATGAAAAATGTCAACTCACTCTTACTCATTCTACCACTCAGGATTCTGTAGACCTCAATCTTATCTCTCCTCAGCAGTCCCTTTTCCAAGTTGAAGAGACCCAACCTCTTTAAGTCTTTCCTCTTACGAGGGGAGTTCCATCAATTTTATCACTTTGGTCATTCTTTGAACCTTTTCTAATTCTGCTATATCTTTTTGGAGATAGTGACCAGAACTGTGCCCAACAATCAAGGTGAGGAACAACATGATGCAATACAGAGGCATTATTCTTGGTCTTATTTACCATCCCTTTCCTAAGGATTCCTAGAATCCTATTTGCTTTTTTTTGCCATGGCCACATACCGAGCAAAAGATTTCAGCATAGTGTCTACAATGACACTTAGATCTTTCTCTTTGGTGTCGACTCCTAAAGTGGAACCTAGAATATGGTAACCATGAGGGAATGATGAAAAGTTCTCAGCCCAACCAACTTCCTAAATTCTGAGCATTATTTTGTCACTGTAGCTGAAAAGTTGCAGAATCGTAATGCTGTTTTGACATTACCATTTCAATGAAAAGCATGGAATTTTCAAAGTGTGGAACTCCAAGTCATCATGAAGTTTCTATTCCTGTAGAAGAAAACTCCCAAGCAAATCCATGAATGTACGCTGCAAACACTGACCGACAACTGCCCATCATACTCCACAGTGAAGAAGTGGTGTGCAAATTTTCAGCATGGAGATTGAGACTGAAGATGCAGCAAGGTCTGAGAGGCTTCAAACAATGCCAACTCCTGAAATTGTTGACCATATCCATGACCCGATTTTGGCAGATCGGCAAAATATTGACTAAAACAATTGCTGAGACATTACAAATATCCAGGGAATGTGGTGGGTGTATAATACACATGCAGCTGGGTATGCAGAAGCTGCCAGCCAAGTGGGTGCCCAAATGTTTGAATGCTGACGAGAAACGACATCAAGTGGATACGTCTAAGTTGATCTTGCAGCATTTTCAGTGAGCTGGTGCCAACTTTTTGGAATGACTAGTTACTTTTGGTGAAACATGGTTACACCACTATGATGATCTTGAGACAGGAAGGTGTTGTAATTACTGACTATCTTCCAAGGGGCCAAACAGTTAATGTAGAATATTACTGGAACTTGCATTGAAGAAAAAAGGAGAGGGAAGCTGCAGAAAGGCATTCGCCTTTTGCAAGACAATGCACCTGCTCTCGAGGCTGGCAAAATGATAGATGCTTTGATGTAGTTGGGGTTTCAGGGCATAGATCATCCACTCTACTCACAAAATTTTGCTCCATCTGACTACTTTCTGTTCCCAAACATTAAAAAGAGTTTGAATGGACAACAATTTTTGAATGATTTGGAGGTGATTGCAGCAGCGGAGAATATTTCAGGGTTACAGAGGCTTCAGACATGATGTGCCAAGTGCATTGAACTTAAGAAAGAATATGTAGAATAACTTCTAAGTTTCATAGCTCCACATCATTCCTTTCTTGGCTGGGCTGAGAACTTTTCAGAACTCCACGAGTTGGATTATTCTTCCCAATATGTATCACTTTGCATTTGTCCACATTAAAATTTCATCTGACATTTGGACACCCAGCCTTCCAATTTCCTAATGTCTTCCTGCAACTTTTCACAGTCCTCATGTGTTTTGATACCATTGAATAGCTTTGTGTCACTCACAAATGTAATCACCTCACTTGTCATTCCAATTTCCAGATCATTCATAAATATGCTAAATAGTATCGGTCTCAGTACAGATCCCTGCTATACACCCTCCTCCATTGAGAAAAATGACTATTTAATCCCACCCTCTGTTTTCTGTCCAATAACCAATTCCTAATCCACATTGGCTCCTATCCCATGACTACTTTTCTCAGAGGTATCTTAAGAGTTACTTCTATCAGGATCAGTACCATCCCCCTCCCCCCACCAAACAGCAGCAGCCCCACCTGCAAGTGCCTCCTCCTCTCACCCATAGGCTCTTTTCAACTGAAGAACAATTATAGGAACCAAAATATCTTGACTGTATAAAAGTCTTCACACCTTTTGTCACAGCAAACCCAAATTAGGTCCGTTTTTAAAAACTGCCTGACCAAGACCCAGAGTAAATTAAAAACAGCTCACTTGTGTCCAATCACAATTAACTGAGTTCATCTGAAAAGTCCTACAAAGAAATCAAGCCATTTCTGTGGTATGAAGCAAATCTGTGAAGCAAAGACTTAACACGGAGCTTTTGAAAGAACTCTGGGATAAAGTTATTCAAAAACTACAGAGCAGAGGAATGAATGTTATCACTTGAGGCACTGTAAAAACCAGGAATAGAGTGAAAATAGTTCGACACCATGAAATACTGCCTCAATCATTCTTCTTAAGTCAATATCTGTGGGTCTTTGAGACTGCTGAGGAAGGTCAGTGAGATCTAAGATTAATTAAAGTAACTGGTTGATACTAGGGCTGTGGAACCAGCACACTAGAACTTCAACTCCAACTCCAGGTGAAAGTCTGGCTTTTCTCCCAAGCCTTTAATATAAATGGTAACTGACCATATCTGTTCCTCAGATAAGCTGTTTTTGCTTTATCCTTCTCCTCCACGGTCAATTCCAGACTTTGTTCCTTTCATCTAGCTGCCCCCTATGACTGGAATAAATTACCCGAGTTTATCTGTCAAGTCCCTTCCCTTGTTTAAAAGCAGACTGAAAACCCACCTTTTTGATATAGCTTTCAATCCTTAACCCTACTCCTCCGCCCTCCAAACCAGTTTCCGTTAACCGTATCCATGACTTCCTGTTTGTCTGACCTGGATGTTTCGATTGTAAGCTCTTTCGAAAAGGGACTGTTTTCTTCTTTGTGGCTCTGTACAGCGCAGCATATGTCTGGTAGCGCTACAGAAATAATTAATAGTAGTATTCTGTACCTGCACTACCTAGCTACAAACACTGCAACTTAGACCAGTTCCTAATATCTTGTTTAACGGAATAAAGATCTTGCCTCGAATTTAGCCACACATCTATTTATCCCAACTGACTCTATGCTACCCATCTAGTCTCCATCTACAGTATATATTTGCACTTAGCCCCTCAGCTACATGGTAAGTTGTATTGTAGAAAAGCATTAGCATCATATCTATGTTAGTTGAATATTACAATGAATGCTTATAAGGTGTTTCATTAGTATCATTAGTATTATGAGAGAGTGGGGTAGTAGTTAAGAGCTACAGCCTCAGCACCCTGAGGTTGTGGGTTCAAACCCTGCACACTGTTCCTTGTGACCCTGGGCAAGTCACTTAATCCTCCACAGGTACATAAGATAGATAGTGTACCTGCCCAGGTACATTAGATAGATAGTGAGCCCACTGGGACAGAGAAGGAAAATGCTTGAAGTACCTGTATATAAACCACTTTGAGTGCGGTTGTAAAACTACAAAAAAAAGTGGTCTACAAGTCCCAATCCCTTTCCCTATTATACTTCAAACAATACAAAACACATCCCTAAGACTTATCTATTCGTTGAAAAAATACCACCACATCACAGAGGCATACCACGACTCACACTGGCTCCCAATACAAGCCAGAATACACTTCAAATTCCATTGCCTACTATTCAAAGCTATAAACGGAAACAGCCCTACCTACTGGAACAATCGACTAACTCATTCAACCTCAAACAGACACAGGAGAACCCACACAAGATTCACACACCCGCCAACCAAAAATGTCAAACGAAGAAAAATGTATGACAACCTACTGGCCACTAGAGCAGCGAAACTGGACCGACAACTCACCAACCTGCTGAGTTCGACCACAGACTACAAAAACTTCAAAAAATAAAAAAAACCCTACTCTTCAAAAAATACATCAAACCAATATAACACAACTAATAATGTTCCAAATTCCTCCTGCATTACCAACTACTCCTTAACAAATTAGAAAATGTTCAAACTGGTACTCCTTAAGTACTTCTTAATATCTTATCAATATGTACTTCTTAAGATCATAATTCTTATGTAATCCGCCTTGAACTGCAAGGTAAAGGTGGAATAGAAATCACTGATGTAATGTAATGTAATCTCATTTGAAAGGAGAAAAATAATTACCGTAACAGTTTAAATAGTTTTATTTAACCAAAACAATAACATTATAGCATATGTATTTTTGTATTTGCTTAAACATACATGTTAACTGATTTAAACAAAATATCTTAAAAAAAAAAAAAAAAAAGATGATCAGCCAGGTCCACACATGAAAAACTTAAAATAATGTCTTTTGTAGCTCACTCATCTTCATCTTTTTCTTTGTTTATAATCTGGAAAAGAAAAAAAACAAGCTTTCCTGCTTCATCGGTTCCCATATGATTTCTCAATTTAGAATGAATGAGTCCAAAGGAAGAGAATATTCTTTCTTCGCCAGCAGAAGCAGCTAATACTGTTAAAAGTAAAATCATTACTTCAACAGCACCTAAATCCGAGTGCTTCTGGTATGACTTTCTTTAAAATGGTTGAATCTTGAAGTTTATTATAGCTGCCATTACAGATGGATGGTTCCTAGATACCCATGTTATAGCTAACTCCTCTTCTTCAGCACTTAAGGTTTGACCCTGGTTACTGACAATATTTGCAAGAAAATGAGCTGGACAGAGTGATGTGTCCCTTTTTTTTCTTTTAGTGCTTGTAATTTAATTGTCATTATGCAGTTCTGTTTTTAAGTGCTCACTCTGTTCCTTCCATCAGCAATAAAACAGCTATTTTTCTGTATTTTGTTTAAAGCTTCAGATATGGGTTTCAGGATTCTCAGCATATCTTCAACATTTATCTTAAGTCCATTGTTGAGGATTTTGGCTTTAACAGTGCCGTCTATATTCTCTTGATTTTGTTCACAAACTGTCATCAGAATAGGCCAGTTAGAAACATAATGGCAGATAAAAGCCAAATGGCCCATCCAGTCTGCTCATTCGCAGCATCCACTATTCTCCTCCTCTTCCTAAGAGTTCTTGATATCCTGCTCAAAACAGGCCACTACAAAGTTTCATCTAACATCCTGAGTGTTAGCTTGGTTCCACCCATTTTTTCGGAGCTGCTGTTGTAAAATGATTGTTAAGTAAGTATTTAGCAATTTCAACAACATTAGTCTTTATTTCTGGGGACCGTGAAATCTTGCAAATGAGCACAGAAACTATATTAGCAGCTCGATATTCTCTTCATGCTCTTCAAAATTGCTTCTCATCTTGGATATATTTGCTGCTACTTTCTGTAAGTATTCTGCTGTATGTGCATTTTGTGAAATTATTTCTGCAAGATAGATGTTTCCTTCTTCTGTTGTTATACAAGTACATACAACAGGATCATTGTGGACATCACTCCACCCATTAAGATTTAGGTTAAACCTGTTGCACATTTCTCTCTCATACACTTTATCCAGCAGTTTCCCTGCAACATTTGCTCTGCTAGGTGGACTGTATCTTGGTCTCAGTGACTGAACCACAGTAATGAAATATGGGTTTTTAGACAGAAAGAAGAGTCTGTTGCACAAACAAATTGGGCAATTTTTTCATCAACTATCTTTTTCTAATCTGCTGGGGGGGGGGGAGATTAAATCACAAACTGGTTCCTGGATGGTCAGATTTTTTTACTTTCTTTTAGGTGATATACTGTGGTTATGTGATGTATATGATGTGACAGAAACACTATCATAGTCAGCTAGCTCTGAAACTGCAGAACCGGAGGATCATGGTCTCGAAGATGGATAGTTTCCAGAATCTTTTAGGTTGATGATAGATTCTCCTAAACAAAAAAAGTCAATGCTGTTATTTTATTTCTGATACCATATCTGCTTATTTAGTATTACTCATTGCATTCACTGCCACTCAGAATATTTGCTTGTTTCAACTTTTTAATTCTTCATAATAACTGAATCAAAATGGCAGCACATGCACTAATAAAAATATATATATATGTTTGCTCAAATATACCTCAAGACAGTCTTTAAGAAACATGATGAAAGCAAAACATTTACCAACCTGAATATCCTGCCTCTTCAAACATGTTCCTTTTGTCATGTTCATCAAAGCACTTCTCATGATGTTGTTTCATTCAGGCCACCAGGCCTTGCATTTCTTTGTTGCAGTGTTTGCATTTTGAATGCATACCTGCTTTACCCAACTTCATTAAAATATTTCCAAACTGGGTCTCTTATGGCCTGCTGCCATTATTCTCTCCTTGGAAAAACCTATATGATAAACCTCAGGCTATACAAACAAATCCCAAGATTTGTACTTAATTCTCAAAAGGTTTCACTTTCATTTTTACTGATTGTTCCTCCCTCCTCACACTTGGCTCCTTGTGCAGATTTATAAAGTTGGCACTTAAGAGGTAAGGGGTTGATTATCGATTTGTAAAAGAACAATGGGGCTAATGTCTTTTTCTCAACTTTGTATGACATTTTTGTTATGAAGAAGCAGCATGTTATCTCTGCAGACAAATTCAGTTTTGAGAAATGCAAAACCAAGCATGTGTGATATCTTCTAGATAGAAAAATTGCCCGTGACATCATGAATGAATTAATGGAATTCATTACCAAAAAAATTTAACACAGCCTTGTGCTACATAATTAAAAACGAATCCTTATTTCATGATGAATAACTTTTGGACAATAATTTATCTTAAACAGAAAACTACAAAAGGTGGACAAATTAGAGAAAAAAATCAACTGAACAAGAGAAAAAATTGGAAATTCTTGGAACACAAAATCAGCTCCTAATGAAAGAAAATGGTAATATTAATTCCAAGATGAAAGGCTTGGAAAATATCAGACGGAGACAAAATTTAAGGCTGATTAACTTTCCCAAATTAATAACTACTTCACCAATGGACATGTTTAAACGATATCTTTCAGAGATTCTGAAAATCCCACAGAATTCTTTTCCATCTATTTCCAAAATTTATTATATTTCCTTGGGAAAGAAGAAAACTCTGGAATATCACCAGGAACCCGAATTAAACCTATTGGACTTGACTAACTTAATAGAAAAATCAGATTCAGAACAGATTACATTAGCTACATTATTTGTCCAATTAGCTTTAGATTCAGATAGAGATTGGTTATTGAAGCTGTTTTTTTAAATACAAAGATGTTTTGTTTCTGAATCAAAAAATAAGAATGTACCCTGATGTATCTAAATTAACTCAAAAAAAAAAAGGAAGCAATTTTTGCTTTTGAGACCCCAGGTTTTGAAACTGGGAGCTACTTTTGTATTAAGGTTCCCTTGAAAATGTTTGATTAATTTCAAGGGTGCCAGATACACTTTTTTTGATTCTACATAGTTGACGAGATTTATTCTAGAAAATGAGGCAAGGTCTGCAAGTACCCCTGTCAATATTCAGGAATGAATGCTCAAGAAGTTTAGTTCAGGTCCAGTTCAGGCTACCATTATTTTCCTTAATAAATGAGGGAATAAAATAGTCTTCGATCTTTTTGGAACTTCTCCTTTATATTATTGTGGACTAACAAACAGTGGAACTTATCTAATTTACTTTGTTATTATATTCCCTTTTTATTCATATTAGTTGGATACTGTTGATTTCATATGATTATTATTGTCATAAAAAATTGAAACTTAATAAAGATTTTAAAAAAATTATCTTAAACAGAAAACTAGATAGATTTTTCCTCAAAAAAGCATTCTGATTGAAATAATCCAATTTTTAATTTTTTAAAATCATTGATTTTTATCCATCTCAATAAAAAGACACAATATTAAAACACATGGTTAAGTCAGTTTTATTTTGAAGCTGGAGTCAGACTTGGTACATTTTTACTGACTCCACAGCCTTGGTTGATAGTGGGGAAAATACTGGCTATTTATTAATTTTAACATTATATCAAAACATAGTCTATATGGGAGGGCGGCAAGAACGTAAAATTGCTTAATCTGATCATTTTCTTTCCCTTAATCTCAGCAGAACAATCCAGCAGCAGGCATAGAGAGAGAGAGCACTAATTTATCATCAGATGTTCCTTAGTTACCAAGTATTTCTTCTAACACAGAAATAGGAGGTAACAACAAACAGGACTCCCACTAAGCCTACAAACCAGAACAATTTCCAGGAGTCCCTGAAATTAGCAATTATATACAAAGGCACAGAAACAGACAGAAGGACCCCCCCCCCCCCCCACCTCCTACCCAGTGCAGTAGGGCAGGATCCTGGATTCATCTGCCAAGACTAAGGGAAAGATAATTATCAAGTAAGACACAATTTTATGTTCCCAGTCATCAGCAACAGACAAATCCAGATGAATGGGATGTAGCAAAACAGCCCTTAACTTAAACTAGGTGGGAATCAGACAATACAGCAGAAAGCTGTTGGACCTAATTAGCAAAAGCATGCAAAGAGGACCATATGGCTGATCGACAAATTTCTTCCAACTAAAAGGCACATACCTCGGCTGATGAAATAGCCAATACCCGAGTCTTCTGCGCTCTGAGTTAGAGAATGACACGGTGGATGTTACCTGTGGCTAGCCGTGGGTAACCAGCCAAAATGGTGGAGGGAGGAAAGCTGCTCACCGCAGGTACGGAGACAAGGCCATCCACCATCCCATGGAGCGGTGAATGGCCTTATTCCCGCTGTTAAGGGAGGGAACGCACACGGCCCCCTCCCTCCTTCCCTGAATCTATCTCCCTCCCTCCCCCTTACCTTCGCAGCGTGTTTTAAGGTTTGAGACTTGTTGAAAGCCGCCGGAGCGAACGTGCAGTTGCATGCATATGTGGGCAGCAGCTTCTCCTCTGACGCAACTTCCAGTTGCGTCATAGAAGCTTCCGCCCACACACGCATGCGACTGCACGAACACTCCGGCGGCTTTCAACAAGCTACTCAAACTTTAAAACACGCCGCGAAGGTAAGAGGGAGGGAGGGAGGGAGATGCACGAACCGCACGAAGGGTGCCAAAGGGCAATGAGGTGGCGAGAGGGAAGGGTGGATGCTACGGGGACATGAAGGGGATGGCGGGGACAGTGGTCCGGTGACGAGGACAGATTTTTTCCCCGTGTGATTCTCTACTCTGAGTAACAAAGGCAAAGTCAAGATATAGGCTAACAAAACTGCTTTCTAGATCCACCAAGCTGTCACCTTAGAGGCCACCATGCCTTTAGAACCCTCTTCTGAAGGACCACCAGTCAGTCAGGTTCTCAGGATAACCCTAATGAATATGCATGGGACAGATTTATATGCTTATCATCTCCATTATATGCAAATATATCTCTCATGCATATTCATTAGGGCTATCCCGAAAACCCAACTGGCTGGTGGTCCTCTAGGACAGGATTGGGAACCACTGCTTTAGAAGGACCTCCGAAGAGAACAAACATATGATCTGAATGACTGAATTAATTTCCAACACGTAGATACCACAACAATACTCTGTGAATATTCATAAAGGTGTAACTGAAAACTGGCTAGGATAAACATCTTCCCAAAAGGATGGAAGGAATAACAGCTGATTCAAATGAAAATTGGTGACCATCTTAGGCAGAAAGGAAGGGATGGGATGAACTGTAACCCCAGCCTCCATAAAAACACAGAAATGGATCACAACAAGAGGGCCTGAAGCAATGACCACCAGATAACACTGCCTTCACAGCAAGATCTATCAATGTAGCCAGCTGGAGCAGCTCGAAAAGCGCTCTCTGCAATGACCGAAGCACCAGATTAAAAACTCCATTCAGGACAAGGGCACACCAGAGGTTTCAATCAATCCATTCCTTTCAAAAACCTGACAATGTTCAGGTGGCCACCAAAGAATAGTTCTGCAGATGGCCACCAAAACAAGTCAAAGCCACAACTTATATCTAAAGCGAATTAGCCGCAAACCCTTTTGCAAAGTCTTCTTGTAAGAAGGCTAAGATCTGTGGCAAGGGAAGAGCTCATTGGCTCAATCGCATGTCAAAAACACCAGATTTGAACACACACCATACTCTGATAAATGCTGTTAATGTAGACCACTTCCTAGATTGCAACAAGACTGCTATCACCAAACCAGAATATCCTCTCTTCCTTAAAACGTGCCTGCTCAAGAGCCAGGCCACGGGACAGATCGAAGATCTAATGACGGCAGAGCACAGAGAATCCTTCATCAACAAGCAAATCAAGTCCGCATACCAAGATATCCATGGCAAGTCTGGAGTGATGAGAATTGCCCAACCCAGGCGACGACCAATTCTGTACAGCACTCTGATGATCAGGTGCCAAGATGGAAAAACATATAGCAGCTCTTCCATTGGCCAGTCCTTCTAACCCATACTCCCTTCCCCTGTTGAAAAACCTGGGAACCTTTGTATTGGCACGTTATGCCATGGGACCCAGGGTCAGACCATCCCACCTTTGCATCACTAGAAAAAAAATGCAGATGGGGGACAAATCCCACTCCGCATGATGAAGAGGGGTGTGACAAAGTCCGCTGTCACATTCAGAGCTTCTGCAATGTGTGCCACTGAAAGAAGGCACACATTTCTCTCCGCCTACTGAAATAGCAGGAGGGCTTCCTCCATTATCTAGTCACTGTGTTTGCCAGCCTGTTGACATAAGCCACTGCTGTCACACTGTCTGACAAGACCTGGACTAGGTGTCTTTAAGGAGGGTCCCAAAGGCTCCTAACTCCAGGCAATTAATCGACCACTTCAACTCCACCAGATTCCATATGCCCTGGGTGTTGAGGTGGAGACAATAGGCCCCCCAGCCCTTCAGACTGGCAACCGCACTACCACCATCCAACGTCACTCCTTGACAGATTGACTAGAAAGAACCTCCAGGACACACTGGCCTTGGCTGCCAACATCCAACTCAACACAAATCCCGTGACCCTGGAGACTACCAGGGCAGGACGGGATGCTACAGAAGCCTCATGTGGGTCCTTGCCACAGTACCATGTCCAGTGTCGCTGCCATGGAACTAAGCTCTTGTGCGTAACCGCTCGTCTGGGATTAGACAATAACTGCCAGATCTGAGACTGAAGCTTGATCCACCAAGCCTCAGGAAAGCGGACATACCCGCTGGCCGAATGAAACACCGCCTCCAGATACTTGAGAATCTGAGCAAGTTCCACGTGACTTTTGGCAGCATTTACCGCCCAGCCAAGGAATTAGAGAACAGAGATCACTCTGTCAGTGACTTGACAGCTGTCCTGAACCGAGGACACTCTATTTAACCAGTCATCTAGTTAAGGGTGAACCCCAATCTCCTCCCTGTGCAAGAAAGCCACTTATACCACCATGGCCTTTGAGAAGGTCTTCGGAGCTGCAGAGAGGCCAAAGAGCATCACAGTGAACTGAAAAAGATGACTCAAGCGGAAGAAATGCCAGTGAGGTAATCAAATTAAAATATACAGGTAAGCCTCTGTGAAGTCCAAAGACATGAGACACGCCCCCCTCCCCCCCCCCCCCCCCCCCCGACTGGACTATGGCAATCACTGAATGTAAGGTTTCAATGCAGAACAGACTAACTCGCAGAAACCTGACATGTTTCAGTTCTAGCACCAGCCAAAATAAGCCCTCCCACCTCCACTTTTTGGCACTACTGATTTATGGCCTCTAGAAACAGGGACACTGCCCTGATGCTCTGAAGTACATGACGCATCAAGAGCACCGCAGAAAATCTGTGATAGGGGAGGCAAACAACTGTCTCAAACATCTAAGACTCACTACATCTGTTGTGATGTTGAACCACTCTCTGTAGGAGAGAGACAGGTCTGTCATTTGGAATGAGGAGCCTTACAGGCTCCGCGTAACCCACGGTCCTAGCTTTTCTCCAGAAAGTCTCGAAAAGGGACTGGTTGTTGGGTCTCTCAAAGTACAAGTCGCAGGGATATCATGTTTTAGAGCTCAAGTGGAGAAATTTCATTGGCATTTTATCCAGATTTCTTCAGACAAGCAAGGGAGATGTAGTCATGCTTGTCGGTGTTCCTGTGTGCCGGTGCTCTCCCATGGCAAAAGTGGTTCCTCCCGTTGATATACAGCTTTTTTTCTTAGCTAATTTCTACAATTACTATTTTTCTACTTAGCAAGCTCAAGAGCCCTTAAAAAAACAAAAAAAAAAACAACAACAAAAGACAGTAACCAACAAAAGAACCAACATTGGTCTCCATACCTAAAGAAGGATATAAAACTGCTGGAGAGGGTGCAGAGACGAGCAACAAAGCTAATGAAAGGTATGGAGAACCTGGATTATGAGGAACGACTTAAGGGACTGGGGTTGTTCTCCCTTGGGTAGAAGAGACTGTGAGGGGATCTGATCGAGACTTTCAAAATACTGAAAGGAATCGACAAAATAGAGCAGGAAAAACAGTTATTTACAATGTCCAATGTGACACGGACAAGAGGGCACGGACTGAAGCTGAGGGGGGACAGGTCCAGGACAAATATCAGGAGGTTCTGTTTCAAGCAGCGAGTGGTGGACACCTGGAATGCTCTCCCAGAAGAGGTAATTGCGGAATCTACCTTTCTAGGATTTAAGGGTAAACTAGATGTACATCTCCTTATGAGTGGCATAGAGTGATACGGGTGAAGGTAAACTAGATGCACATCTTCTTATGAGAAGCATAGAATGATATGGGGACTAAAACTATGCCAGGGTACACCTGGCAGGGCCTCCGTGTGTGCGGATCACCGGACTTGATGGACCTAGGGTCTGATCCGGAGATGGCAATTCTTATGTTCTTATCAGGAGTCAGCCTTTTGTCTCTTTCACATCAAAGACTTAACAATGGACACTAGGGCTGAGAAGATTTCTAGTCAGCAGTGACAAAAATGACTACTTTTCATTGCGACACCCTCAGCCTGCCAGCATGACTTCGCCGCTCCCACTGACCACATCTATGGCTCCCTCCCCCAGGGCTCGATTTTGGCACTGCTGGGGGAGGTACTATGCTGTTCGTACAGGCTGCGACCATCGACAGCTTCTCGGGGGGAGGAGGGGGGCATGGCCTACTATCTGGCAGTGACTTAGGGCAATGATCTGTTACACTGGGTGTAAGATCTTTCAAACCCTTGCCAAAGAGCATTTGACCCTTGAACGGTAGCCTGCTCAAAGTAGCCTTGGAAGCTGAAATCTCCTGCACACTGCCTTATCCAAAGCATCCTGTGGGTGGATATGGAATAAGCTGAAACTTTGCTCATGGTCCTGAACAAATCATAAAGAATATCAGCTCTGTAATCTATCTCTGCAAGTATCCACTGGGGACAAACTTCACTGTCCATGGCTGAGGACAGGTGTAATCTATCATGGCAGGTGCATGTGACAACTCGCCGCTGCCGCCTTCAGTCCCAACGTCAAAGCCTCAAACTGCCTTTTTAGGATTAAGTCTACTCTGCGATCCTAAGCATCCTTTAGAATCACTCCCCCTTCAATGGGCAGAGACATTTACTTGGTGGCCTGCACCAACAAATCCACCTTAAAAGTCACAAACAGTTGCTGAAATTCCGGATCTACCTAGTAAAACTTGGCCACCTTCAGGGAACTCTCCGAGGCATCCCACTACTCCTCAAGCATAACCGCAATAACTAGATGCATGGGAAAGTATGCTGTCTGAGCCTCAGATCAATTATCAGAGCTTTGAGAAGTCAAGAGCTGTGGTGAATCTAATTTTAATTCCTGCAGCACCTCCGTTATGATCTCCATCACAGCCGCCAGTTTAAATAGACGGCAGACTGTCGGATCATCTCCCTGTTCCAGGACTACAATTGTATCCTGATCAGATGTCCCAGCCTGAGATTCTGTTATCCTCCAACCCTGAGGATCCACTGAGAGAGGAATAGATTCTGAGCACCAATCTTTCTAGACCTTTTCTGACTGGACTTCAGGGCCACAGACAAATCCCTGATGACAAAGCCTGGCCCTAATAATTCAGATAGGCCTCAAACATCAGGCTCAACAAATCTGGAGTAAAATCTGGGGGACTCCCTTGGGTTCTCTGCCAATTTAGCGGTGTCCGCACAATAACGTTTTACCATAGACACCAGGTCGCTAAACAAGGGGTCTAAGGACTTCTGACCTACCAAATCAAGCTGACTGGGACTCCATTGCCCTAGAGAGGTCAGAGGAGGCTAAGCCCATGGCTCCGCCCCCCCATGCCCCATGGCATGTGGAGCACAACGCTCCTCAGCTTGCCATCCATCACAAATATGTCATGAATCCAACATACCAAGGCAAGAGGAGTCCATCCATATTGATTTTAAGCAAATTTGACGGGTACTGAGGCAGTTAAAGGCTTTTAATTCCAAATTGGGAAATCCAAGATGGCCATTGTGGCAGCAGTTTTATGGTAAAAAACACCCAGTGAAGCTAAATCAAAAAATGCCAAAAAGTCCAAAAAAATTAACATCACAAATGCAATCTTCAGACCACCACCCTGATTTTCCACTTAGGTCCCATCATTCAACAAAGTAAAATTTTAGAACAAGCAGTTTAAGTGTAGTAGAGAGTCCACTGAAGATGACACTCACACTGGCGGTCTTTAGAAGCAACTTCCACTGAAAGGTGCAAGAAAGTTGAGGATTTAATTTTATCAGACAAACAAATTAAAGTTTCTTGAATAGCTGAAGAAATGGGCATCTTGGCAGGTACAGTTTGGAAAATAATTCATGAAAAGTGGGGCATGTCCAAATTTAGTACAAGATGGGATCCATCTTCCATGTCAGAAGGCCGAGATGTTCCGTGAAGAACAAGTGCATTTTTTCATTGTTTGGTGACTGGAGATGAGACTTGGTTTTATTACAGATATCCCGAGTCCAAAATGGAATCAATACAGTAGAAGCACGAGTCATCCCCCACCCCAAAAAAGTTCAAGACAGAAAAATCTGCAGACAAAGTCATGGCAACTGTCTTCTGGGATGATGAAGGACTTTTGCTTCTGGAGTTCATGCCATACATGACAACCATAACCGGGGAGAGTTCCTCAAACACAATGACCGACTGTGGCAAAGCAATCAAGATGCTCACAGCAGGTGTGCTGCTTTTTCATGACAATGCACACACGTCATGACAATCACAGGCTGCCATCCGAGAAGGTGGATTTCAGCAGCTGAATAATCCACCCTAAAGTCCTGATCTGACTCCCTCAGATTATTTCTTGTTCTGAGTTTTGAAGAAATTTCTCCATAGACAGAGGTTTTAAAGTGGTGAAGACGTCAAGGAAGCTGAGACATCCTGGTTTAATGGGCAAACAGAATTCCTTTCAAAGGGGTTAGTCGTTGCAGGAAAACTGAAGTATACGGAGCTATCAGGGGACTATATTGAAAAATATATATATATTTTTAACTGTTTTCTTTCCTACTGAAGTAGATAAATTATCGATCGTAAATCAGATGTAAGCAGAGCTCCCAAGAGAATGGTCCCTGAGCCTGAAATCCAAATAGTGCAAGCTGGCTAGGCAGGTGCCATGTAATACAGGGCCAGCTTGCACTATTTGGATTTCAGGCTCAGGGACCACAAAGAGTAATCCCACTTGCATCAGACCTCTGCACTGGGAGCCTATCTTCTCAGTCAGAGCTGTCCCGGGAACCTCTGCAGCACTGAAAGCCTCAAAATTCAATTTTAAAACCCCCAAAATAAAAAAAGATGATCTCAGAGCAGATCAGAAGACAGCTTTAGTCTCGCATTCAGAAGGAAAAGACTGCAGAGCTGAGGCACAGCCAACTGAGGAAGGAGGTGGAGGCAGAGTAGAGAATGACAGGGTGGCGGTTTACCCGCGGCCACCGCATTTTAGCCGCGGGTCACCCGCCGAAACGGGGAACGAAAACTAGCAGTCGCTGCGGCGACGGGGACAAGGCCATTCACCGCCCGTGGGGCGGTGAATGGTCTTGTCCCCGCAGTGAGGCATGAAGAATCGCGCGGTCCCCGCAGCCCACACCCGCCTGCCCAATCGATCCTAGTGATTAGCCAGCTCTCTCCCTTCTCCTCACCTTAGTTTGTAGGTTTTCTTTTTCGGCGACCCGCACACTATCAGAGAGCCGCGCACCCGCTGCTGCTCAATTTCGATCTTCTGCTCTGATGCAACCGGAAACAGGAAGTTGCAGCAGAGCAGAAGATTCAACACTGAGCAGCCGCGCGTGCGCGGCTCTTTGGGAAAGCGTGCAGGTCGCCGAAAAAGAATGCCTACAAACTAAGGTGAGGAGAAGGGAGAGAGCTGGCTAAACACTAGGATCGATTGGGCAGGCGGGTTGTGGCTGCGGGGACCGTGCGATCGCTCGCGGCTCAAATTGGAAGGAGGGAGTGAAAGGGAAAAGGATTCTGGGCCAAGGGGATGAAGACGGAAAGAAAAACCCACAGCGGGAAATAAAGGGAAGGACAGGCAGGTGAGCCAGATGCTAGAAGCAGGGGTGGGGGAAGAAAGAGGGAAAAAAGCTAGATGGGGTTGAAAAGAAGAGACACACTGGTATGGAAGAGGAAGATAGGGAAAATCTGGACACAGGAAGGTAACAGAAAGGGGAAATTATGTGCATGGGGCATAGGGACAGAGACATAAAGGGGACATGCCATGGGGATGGTATATGGACACAGGGGGGGGGGCAATGGCAGATACATAGGGGAGATATTAGAAATGGGGAAAATAGGAGCACAGAAGCAAGATGGTTTGTGGGGATGGGACAGGGACCGAGCTTGCAGGCTCCAGTGGCTTGCACAAATTACATTGTAACATGCCATGAAAATAAGAGGGAGGAAGGTAGGTAGATAGATAGGCCACGCCAGAGGAGCTGAAGGGTAGTAGAAAGGAACAGATGGTAAAGGAGGAAGGGAAGGGTGGTGGTGGAAAGGAATAGGACAGACATTGAAGGAGGGTGGAGAGGAACAGACCCTGAAGGGAAATGTGGAAGACAGAGTGGGAAGAAGACAGATGCCAGACTATGGGGGAGCGGAGGGAAGAAGATGGGTGCTAGACCAATTGGGGGGGGGGTGGTGAAGGGAGAGGCACAGTAACAGCAAATGGAAGACGCAGAGAGAAGACACAAAGTGGATGGAAGGAATTGAATGAGAAGATGTGGAAAGCAGAAACCATACAACAAAGGTAGAAAAAAAATTCTATTTATTTATTTATTTTTTGCTTTCGGATAAAGTAGCATATTAGTTGTGTTGATAAAAATTTATAAACAAAGCCCTGCCAGCTGAACATCTCTTTCTCTAGTTCAGCAGTAGGAACTTTGATTTATAAGAAAGGAATAAGCTAAATATTACAGTACTAAGGCTTATATGGATGCAGCGGGGACGGTGACGGGGCGGTGAATGGGATGGCAGTGGCGGTGACGGGGCGGTGAATGGGATGGCAGTGGCGGGGCGGTGACGGGGCGGTGAAGAGGATGGTGGGCCGGTGACGGGGACAGATTTTTTCCCCGTGTCATTCTCTAAGGCAGAGAAAATAATGTGACTGACACCAGTTACTATGTTACCTTTCTGCAGGGTCTCACAACCAATGGAAGACAAAATCCACTGGTTCAAGACTCATATGCCTTTTGCACGGGTAGAGCAGCTCAGTCATAAAAATGCACAATTTAGAGAATTCTAATCAACCAAACTTTTAATTTTCCCTTAATATTCACAAATTTCCTGTTTATACATGTAATTTACTGGAATATTACTAAATAGCGTTATTCATGTACCAAAAAAGTACAAGTGTTTGGTTAACAGGCCCCAAAACATTGTCCTAGTACTGCTTACATAAAAATTCTAGATTCCTAAAGCTTGTTTCATCCTAGTTGACCAACTAAGAAATCAAAACACTCACTTCTTACTGCGTTCTTCATGGCCATTAGCACTGCTCAACTTGTTCTCATCCTAAGCAGGGTTGATAGAAGAACATCATGAGGACGAAGTGGAAACATTTCAAGTGGTCAAAGGAAAATGGGGATAGGAATGAGAAAATACAAAACAATTTAAAACTAATTACTTATTTAGAGTTATGTGTGGAATATTACAAAAATATTACAAGGGCTATTTATATAACCACTCTGCTGCTTACTGTTAATTGTTATTAAAGTAATAATATAAAACTAGAAATTACTCTGCTTACACAATTCGAAAAATGCATGTTTCAAGTATTTTCTTACATGGTTTATCCTGTAGCTTTAGAGCACTCAAGTGGTTACAATGGTGGTTTGTTTGGGGTTTTGTTTTTTTTGTGTATTTTTTTTTTAATTGGCTCGTGAAAGTCATTTCAGGTTTAAGCTTTCATTTTGTGCTATGGTCCCTGTGATTAATACCAAGGCTATATGTTTGCCTAAGCCCCAAGTGGCCACGCTAGCAGCCAGCCACTATCGATTTCCTGTGACGGATGCCACTCCTGAGATCTTCGCCCATTTTCGTTGGAGGGTTGGGACTGTAAGAGCTTGATGCCACCTCTGTCACACATCTCGCCCTGAAGCAAACAGGGATTCACACTGCTTTAGTAATGTTGACTCCTAAGAAAGTCATCAATTATCCACCAGTCCAACCTAAACATGCCCTATTCCACACACCTGGTTTACATGGAAAATATCCACTCTAAAAACTAGGGCATAAGAATCTTTACATTATAAAATAGTAGCTCTCTTAGATTCTATTGAATTCATAAATATCTGCTAGAAGATTATATACATATATGCACACAGTTTAAAATGTTAAAACAAGTTATCCAATTAACTTGTTGCTTTATGGCTGTGTTGAATGTTACATATTTAACAATATCTTGAGCTTACTAAAATCATGCCCGTTATACCAGGAAAACAACTACAACATTTCAGAAATTTTAACAGTTTGTCAGTGAAACCAATACTAAGACATGCAGTATTAATACCTTCACCACCACGGTGAATCAAAAGAAAAAAATGCCTATTAAATGATTGGAAATTTTGTACCATAAGGAACTACTCTAAGCATTTCAACAAGGTTTTTGTAGCATCTGACACACTATAAATATAACGTGACAGAACCTCATTAAACAAAAACCTCTCAAAAAACAGTAAAGTTAGTTTTAGATAAAATTAGACTACTGCTCTCTTTTACTTGCAAAGAAAATTTTTTTTAAATTCAGGGATCCAAGAATTTTGCAAGACTTTCACCATCAATGGCCGATTGCTACCTAGAATATCAACCATCACCAGCCTTGCAAATTTATAAAAGAACATGAAGCTCTTAAAAGAGCACACTGCACATTGAAACAGTTTTGCTCGATATGGACTGGTATACAGTTTATTCTTGGACCCCTGCCACTTTCCCAAACCAGTGCATTCACCTTTTTTTTTGCTATGCCAAACTTGAGCTCGGCAAGTCTTAGGTAAGTCATTTTTACCTAGGGGACCACGGTACAGCGATACGTCACTCAATTACTACCTTATGATTGACAGTTCACACTGGAATCAAAGGTGAATTCATGGGAGTAGAGGTGAGATATCGTTAGGCAAGTCTACAAAGAGAGATAGATGGGCATTTATTCATCACGCTGAAGTGAAACTACTGCACATAATAATTACATCAACAGTAAATGACTTGCAAGTTATACGTAATATTCTCCAAAAGAAGGTTTAAAAAAATGAGGGCTCCAGGGACGTTAGTATACAATTCAGCAGTAGTTCCATGAAAAATGCTAAATTAAAGTTTTAAAAGTAAACACATTGGCACATTTCTCACCTTCCTGTAAGGAGCCTCGAGCATTGCTTCAATATCTATATCATCAGCCATTCTTTCAGACACCTGGACAAAAATAATAATAATTTAAAAAGAGTTATTACATCCCTTGCAAGTGTGTCATATCAAATACCAGAATGCTATACATGTATTTTTGATCCCCTGCAATTAGCAATGATGTTGAGTAACAAAATGGTTGCTTGAGGGTCTTGAAGATTTAAGAGGGAGGGGGCTCTTCTGTCTGGTTCTATTTTAGGCTCTTCTTTTTATTTGTAAGGATACATTTGATTTTATCTTCCTCCAGATTCTGACTTCTATCCTTAAAACTGTTTGATTCTTTGAATCAAGGCAAACACCACAACGGGCCTCAATGAACCGGAACAAATCTTTATTGACCCATTGAGGCCCACTGTGCTGTTTTCCTTGCTTCACGTTTTGGTGTACTTTGATCCTTTTGAATCTTCATTATTGGAGGACTTGAGTAGCTGTTCTGATTATCTAACAGAATTCCTACTAACAATTCGGACAACTTGGTTACTTTATTCAAGGGTATATCTTTATGCTTATATTGGAAGGCTAGCCCACTATCGGCTGCCAATGAAAAAAAAAAGTTCATGTCAAGATTGCTTGCATGACCTACAAAGCAATTTATGGAGATAACTCTAAAGGACTAGTATCGGGCATCAAGGTTCCCTGCTCCTTCCATAAATCAAGAAAGACAACGTTTCGAGCTGACCTTTCCTTCCCCCCCACCAAGTTCAATGGCAAAAACTATTTGAATCTAACTCTGAATTCCAGGATTCCATATTCTGGAAGAGCCACATCAGGCCCCTCCAGGATAATGTTAAAAACCTACCTCTTTTCCTTGTTAACTATCTGACCATTATCCTTCAACGCTCTCTAGAATCTTATTGTAATTGTAATGATTGATCTCAAATCTTGTTAACCGCAACAAATCCTTGTTGACAATTGCAGGGTATAAAACTATATGGTATTTAAAAAAGTTAACATAGAGAATACTAGCATAATATAATTCACTAGAAGACAAGCAATGCAATAAACAAGTGGACAGATTCCTTCACAGCCACTGGGGTAGCCTAGCCTATAAGCATCCATTTCAGGTAGAACCTACAGCAACTATCCAATCATTCGCCATGTGGCTATCACGCAAACTTCCTGAACTTGCTGGCAAAACCATCTAAATCAAGCCTGAAATATTGACTCTAGGAATGCGCTGCAAATAAGCCACGTTGTAAAAATGTGTTTCTACCACCAAGACTATTGCGCCAACTAAATAAAACCTGTCCTGACCGCAAATAATCTAGCTAAACTAATTCATGCATTTATTACAAGTCGTCACATTACTCCTAGGGTCAAGCTTAATCAACCTGTCCCGCCTGCAGTTAACCCAAAACACTGCAGCTAGACTCTTAGTGCGCCCATTAATGATCATATTACGCCGATTCTATTTGATCTGCACTGGCTGCCAATAACTAAATGGATCAATCATGCTACTTTGTCTAGTCTTCAAAACCTGGCATCTTCAACTTCCTCATGATCTGTACAATAAATTGGCCAGATATCAAGCTACTAGAACTCTGAGATCATCATATCACGATCGATTTGAAGTCCCTAGACCAAGATTAATAAAACTACAAACAACTAGAAAGAGAGCTCTCTCATATGCAGGTCCTAACCTTAGGAACGCCATGCTTCATAGCTTCCTTAAGGAAACATCCTACTTCTCCTTCTGAAAACTACTGAAATCAATTTTCTCTCATCAACACTATGGAACTCTATGCGATAGTCTCCATAATCCGCAAACTAGCATCTCCCACTATCTGCAATTTTTCCCTCCAACTATTCATACCTTTCATTACATTACTGACTTCTATTCCGCCTATACCTTGCAGTTCTAAGCGAATTACATCAGAAGATGACTGGACATTACCAGGAAAAAGATACAATTAGGATAACTGGATATTTCCAGGAAGAAAGTTACAATTTAGAAGCTGATTACATAATACAATTAAGGAACTGGTTCATAGTAAAATTTGAGAAGAGGGGGTAAGATAAGTAGAAAAATTAGGAAAACGTCAGATGAGCTGGAAGGTTGGGAGATAATTATAGAGTGGAGGCTGGTTACAATGTTGAGTCTTGGGGGGATAATACAGGTAGAGAGGGTGAGAGGGAGGGAATTACAGGGGGGAGGGGAGTTAAGCTATCAGGATAAATTTTTTGAATAGCAGGGTTTTGATTTCTTTACAGAACGTTTTGAGGTCAGTGGTTGCTGTCAGCAGGTTGGAGATGTAGGGGTCCAATTGTGCTGCCTGTGTTGCTAGTAGGTGGTCGTACATCTTTTTGCGCTGAGTTCCTTTGAAGAGGGGGTAGGAGAAAGGGGACTGGGTTCTCCTTTGTCTGGATGAGAGGTTCCGATTTAGGCGGTTATTTAGGTGGGTGGGTGCAGTTCCGCTTTGAATAGTAGGCAGTAGTTTGAATTGAATGCGGGCTTGTATAGGTAGCCAATGTGAATCTAGGTAGGCGTTGGTGATGTGGTCAAATTTTCCAAGCGAGTAGATCAGTCTGAGGGCTGTGTTCTGTACAGTCTGTAGTTGTTTTGTTAGGTATGTGGGGCATGGTAGGTAGAGGATGTTGCAGTAGTCCACTAGACTCAGGACTAGGGATTGGACTATAAATCTGTATTGATCTTTATCGAAGAATTTTCTTATTTTACGTAGGTTGCGCATGGTGAAAAATGCTTTTTCAGTGGTTTTGTTGATTTGGGCCTGCATGGTGTAGCATCTGTCTAGTGTTACTCCTAGGAGTTTAAGAACGGGCTGTATGGGGTATTTGGTGGCGTTTATTTCTAGTTCAGTTATAGATGGGGTTTTGTCCTTTTCAAGCAATAGAAATTTTGTTTTGTCTGGGTTGAGCTTCAGTTTGTGGTCTAGCATCCATTTTTCCACTGCATCTAGTGTTTTTTTCAGGTTGTCTGTTGGAGTGGGGTCTTGTGAGTCGAAGGGGAGGAGTATGGTTATATCATCTGCGTAGCTGAATGAAGTTACTTCTAGGTTGTCTAGAATGGTACCAAGGGAGGATGTGAAGAGGTTGAAGAGCATGGGCGACAAAGGTGACCCTTGAGGTACTCCACAGGGGTTAGACCAGGGGTCGGATGAAAGATCTTTAGTTTTTACTCTGTATGTTCTTGTTTTGAGGAATCCTTGGAACCAATTGTATACCCCACCTGAGATCCCTATGGCTTCTAGAATCTGAAGAAGTATGGTGTGATCTACCAGGTCAAATGCGGCAGAGAGGTCGAGTTGGATAATCAGCATCCTTCTTCCTTTGCTAAGGTGCTTTCGGGCTATATCTAGTAGGGATACTAGTAGTGTCTCTGTACTGTGGTTGGATTTGAACCCTGTTTGAGTGGGGTGTAATAAGTTGTGATCTTCAAGGTAATTTGTGAGGTATTGTGCTACCAGACCTTCTATTAGTTTAACATATAATGGAATTGAGGCGATGGGTAGGTAATTGGAGGGGGAATCTATTGGACCTTTGTGGTCTTTTAGAATTGGGGTGATTATGATTTCTCCTTGGTCATGTGGGTATTGACCTTCCATGAGTGTAGTTTGAATCCATTGCATGAGGCTAGCTCTGAATTTCGTTTTTATTTTGCTGGACTTGTCTTTTATTTTTTATATTTCTTTTCTCCTGCCTGATATAGTAACTTATATTTATCTCGTTAGATTTAATAATAATAATAATAATAATAATAACTTTATTTTTTTATACCGCAATACCACAAAACAGTTCAGAGCGGTTTACAGGATAAGAGACTGTACATTTACAGCGAAGTTACAGCTTAGTTATAGCAAAGTTACATCGAGGTTACAGCGTATCGAAAAACAGTTCAGAGCGATTTAAACAATGTAGGTGCGGAGAATTGGTTAACAATTATATGGCATAAACCAGTGACAATTACAAAAGGATCCAATAATTGTTGCATGGGGAGAGGGGAAGGGTAGGGAGGGAGGCAAGGGATTATTAGTTTGGTCGGGGGGACGGGGGTTAGAGGAATTTATCAAAGAGGTATGTTTTTAGCGATTTCCTGAAGGATTGGTACGTTGGGGCAAGAGAGATGAGAGTGGACAGGCAGTCATTCCATTTGCCAGCTTGGAATGAGAGGGTTTTATCGAAGAATCTTTTGTGGATGCATCCTTTTGGGGAGGGGTAGGCAAACAGGTGTGCATTGCGTGTACGGTTAGAGCCTGGGAAGGTGAAGTGGCGTGAAAGATATATCGGGGCTGAGCCAGTTAGGGTTTTGAAGCAGAGGCAGGCGAATTTGAAGATGATCCTTGCTTCGAACGGTAGCCAGTGAAGTTTCTTGTAGAAAGGGCTGATGTGGTCTGATTTTTTGAGCCCGTAGATGAGGCGGACTGCGGTATTCTGAATAAGTCGTAGTCGTTTAATGGTTTTCTTGTAGGAGCCCAGATATATGATATTGCAGTAATCCAGGGAGTTTAGAATTAGGGATTGGACCAGCAATCTGAAGGTGGGAAAATCAAAGTAATGTTTGATGGAGCGGAGTTTCCACAGGGTGGAAAAACATTTTTTGACCTGGGTGTTAGTGTGTTGTTCTAAAGTGAGGCATCGGTCCAAGATGACTCCGAGGATTTTTATAGTAGCGTTGATTGGATATGTTATGCCATTAAGATGCAGGGTGGTGGATGTTAGTTTGTGGTTGGGACTAGCAAGGAAGAACTTGGTTTTTTCTGGGTTTAGTTTCAGTTTGAAGCGAGTGGTCCAGTTTTCTACCATTTACTATTCTTTTTCTCTACAATGTAACCACTCTGCTTCACTTTCCATGGTTCTCTACATCTTTCTGGAGCGCCTTCTTATCTTTCTATTTTTATCTTTAATATATGAATGATGTTCTTTTTCTCTTAGGCACTTTAGTTTAGATTGTGAGACCGTTTGGGACAGTGAAGTTCAAAGTGCCTAATGTATTTAGTTTTGTAAACCACTTAATACTCATGTATAAGTGGTATATCAAATATAATAAATACAATACAATATAGGTAGTAAAATGCAAATTCTTGGATAGCTTTCAAAATAGTTAAAATAGACAGAAAAAAAGAGTGCAGTATGTGATGAACCTTGGATGAGAAAAAGCTAAGTTGCTAGAGCTGCAGGCAACAGTAAGAAATGATATATGCCATTACTACAGGTCAGGCCTTAAAAGCCAAATTTGACAAAATTTACAAATAAAACTACATGTTATCTTTGTCTGGCTTCCCTGGTTCGCAGTCTCATTACTCTAACCAGTAAGCTCCTCCTTCACTCAGGTTTTTAACTTGTTATGCCATAAGGAATAAATTAATATGAAATTTAGTCATACCTATTAATTTCTGTGATGATGTCCCAGTATAAGACTGGTGAGACCACATTTAGAATGCTGTGTACAATTTTGGAAACCACACCTTCAAAATGATATAAATAGCACGGAGTCAAGTCCAGAGGATGGTCACTAAAATGGCCTGTGGTCTTTGATATAAAGTGTATAAGGACAAAGAGCTCAATATGTATACTTTGGGAGAAGGGAGAAATGAAAGATCTTTAAATACCTAAATGCAGATGAGGCAAGTCTCAATTCAAAGGAAGCTTTGGAATGAGGGGGGCGTAGATGAAGGCAAAGTAGTAATCTAAAGAAATACTTCTTCATAGAAAGGCCTCCCGGTGGAAGTAGTGGAGATGAAAACTGTATATAAATTCAAGAAAGCTTGGAACACATACTGTACATAGGAAGAAGACGTGATAGTAGATGACATGAGGGGCCGACTGCATAAGCCACAAGGTCTTTGTCTACTTTCATTTCTCTCCGTTTCCTTTAGTCTTGCTGCACCAGTCTGAACAACTAGGGCTTATCCTCTTTCCTACCAGCAGATGGGAAAACTCAATTTGCTACCTCCAACATCACTGATATATTGAGCAGTATAAAGTCCTGTATGCCACACCTAAGCCCTATCTGCCACGTCAGCATAAGGAAATTAGCCAATTATTTTTCCACTACCTGAAAGAGAAACAGAGAACCCCAATGAATCCCAAACATCTAGTCTTCCAGGGCAGGTAGCAGAATGGTACTACCTAAAGAGGGGAAATTAACAGATAACTAAATTTCATCTTCCTTAGTATCTACTTATTTATTTATTTTAAAAATTTCTATTCTGCCTATCAACTAGGCGGATTACAAACTGCACCATTCTGGACTACTGGGATGTACCCAAGCAGAACCTCACTGGGCTGGGAAGACAAGTTCCCTGAATGACCACCCTGCCAAAGACTGTCCAGTCTGTGGCAACACACACACCTACTTTGTAATGCCTTGCAAAGAAATGCAGCAGTGGTCACACCACCATACCGCAGATGGCCCATTTTACTCTTTTCCAAGTGATCTCATGGGCAGAGCGTCCTTCAGACACCTCAGTATCTGCTTGTTCCAGCAGATGCAAGCTGTAAAATCACTTCCCTGACCCAGGTAAAATGGCACCTCCAGCTTGTGAAGTTTCTCCTGATGCCTCACAAACACCTGGACCTCAAAGGAGGGAAGGCTCACATCTCTTCTCTCTGGAAAAAAGGAGGCTCAGGGGTGATATGATAGAGACCTTCAAGATCATGAGGGGCATAGAGAGGGTGGATAGGGACAGATTCTTCAGGCTGAAGGGGACAACAGGTACGAGGGGGCATTCGGAGAAACTAAAGGGAGATAGGTTCAAAACGAATGCAAGGAAGTTTTTTTTCACCCAAAGGGTCGTGGACACTTGGAATGCGCTACCGGAGGACGTGATTGGGCAGAGTACGGTACAAGGATTCAAACAGAGACTGGACGGATTCCTGAGGGATAAAGGGATCGTGGGATACTGAGAAAGCTAACCAGAAAATAAGTATAGAAACCCGGTCGTGCATGTGCAAGACCGGAGGGCTAGGACTTTGATGGGAAGATAGCACTCAATGGGAAACCAGGGTGGCATGGGGGCCCCTTCTGGTGATTTGGACAGGTCGTGACCTGTTTGGGCCACCGCGGGAGCGGACTGCTGGGCAGGATGGACCTATGGTCTGACCCGGCGGAGGCACTGCTTATGTTCTTATGTTCTTGTTTAACGAGGAATAGGGAGATCGCTTTAATCAGGAAAGACAGCACAATACAAATGGAGATGGAATTCTCCAAAAAGAGAGGAACAAGTCACAGCATGACTACGCTTGCAACTCCATAACTCTGCATGCTGAAGCAATGGCTACCAAAAAGACCATCTTCAGAGCAAGCTCCTTTAGGGGGGTTGCCCATGTCTCAAAGGGCAGCCCTGAAAACATTAAGGACCAAGCTCAAATTCTAAGAAAGCAGAATGGACTGGACTGGAAGGCACAAATGTGCCACCCTTTAAAAAGCCAGGCTACATCCACCTGTGCCAGCATGAGACAACTTTTAATTTTCCCCATATAGTAGGTGAGCATCACCACCTGCACCTTCAAGGAGTTCAAAGTCAGACTTCGCTTGAAGCCTCTTTGAAGGAACTCCACAATATCCAGAATCTGCACCCTCCAGGGAGAAAGTGATAACGCACACTAGTTTTCAAAGGTCTTTCGGACTACATCTATGCAAACCAAGTTGAGGATTTGCAAGCCTTAAAAGGTGGAAAGTCATCAAAGCTTAACTCCTCAGGAACTGTCTTTCCGCTGCCATGCAAGGTGCCACCTCTCAAGGGTCAAGCCATAAGAGATCTGGAGCCTCCATCTCCACTCAAACCTGCCTTACAAAGTCTCAACCCCTCAGGAATAGAAGGGGAATCCCTTTCAACAACTCAATAAGATATAAGTACCAAGGTTTCCAGGGCCAGTCCAGAGCAATTAGAAGTATCAGAAAGGGTTGTGAGCCACCCAGCGCAGTCGGGAAGGATGACGATAGTGGCTCCTACCAAGCCAGCTTCACTCCTGCAGCTTGACATTGGTGTAGGCCATGAGGTTACAAGCAGTCCCCATTTTACAAACATCCAACTTACGTTGGATTTGCACTTACGAACGGGGGTCCTCATTAAATCTTCGGTGTCCCAACGCACCCCTCTCACTCTCCCTCCCTCCATTGTGTCCCAGTTTCACGCTCCCCTCCTGTGGGTGGTTTCTTCTGGTCGGCTCCCTCCTCCTTCCAGCTGCAGTCATTTCTCTTGACAAAAACTGTAGGCAGTGGCTCCTACAGCTGACCCGGAAGCCTTTCCTCTGACTTCGGAGCCTGGGACTTGGGAGGGAAGAGGCATAATCGTGGACAAAAGATGGAAGAAAGGAATGAGGGAGGGGGCATAAACTTGGGCCATAGGATTGAAGACTGGAGTAAGGGAAAGAGAAGCTGAGGTGGGAGAGGTAATAGAAAGGGAGAATTGTGTGGCTGAGTGAGAAGGAAAGAGATGTGGTACACATGGGAAAATGAAGAAAGGGGAGAATTGTTGGGTATAGGGAGGGAGAGAGAACTATTGGACATGGTGGTGGGAGAAGAGAGAGAGTAATGTGGAATGTGGTGGTGGAGAAGAAATACTGGGATTGATGAAAAGGGATGCAAGAGGGGCCTCAAGGAGGTGGGAAGAATACTAGGAAAGATTTATAAACTATAAAGTTTTACCTCATGTAAAATTGTCATTTCTTTAATAAGACATTAACTATTTTTTTCTGAGGACCCCCAAATCTAAAATGTGGCCCTGCAAAGGGTTTGAGTTTGAGACCACTGCAATAAAAGGTCTTAGCAATGATGATTTATAATCTGCTCTAAGTACAGTTGCAAAGGCTGCCATAGTTGCACATTAAACTTATATTGACTGACGTGCTCCACTGTCAACATTTCACACACACAATTCTACCAGAAGGGCATGATCTATCTAGAATTGTTTTTCCATTTGGTACAAATTACTTGACAAGCATAGGAAAAGTAGTAAAATCCAACAGCTTCCTGGTACTCTTGGGTATTGAGACTAACATGTAAGGATTTCAGTATAACAAGTGGATGCAAGAGCACATGATGAAATTTCTTACCTGCTAATTTCCTTTCCTCGAACACTGCTAATACAAGTCAAGAGTGGATTATGTAAGCCCTGGAATTTCCAGTATACTACTAACAAAGCAGATCTTCAACACACAAATAGCATTAGAAAGCAAATTTCTGGAACATTATAGACCAACATACCAAGCCAAAAGTAGGGCATGATGAAATAATGCTTGAATATAGAGCAATCACATCAAATATAAGGGGTTCATAAGTGTTTCAAACTGATGCAGCGTGCTGGATCCTAAGACAGAGTATGACTCTAAAAATTCACCTCAGCTCTTCATCGGTCCACAATGAATTTATCCTATTTTTCAACTTTTTTCTTTATCTAATAAAACTTCTTAATTATTTACATGATATTCTTCAAACTACTTATGCTCACTACGTATACTCAAAAGTCCAATAAATAGCTTATCTAAATAACTTATCTTGAACTGGTCTTATTCACGGTGACACCTCTCCTGACAAATTCATGTTTTATTAACTTCATCAGGGTTGAGGTGATAAATTAACTTCATGGCAAACTTTCATCTATTTTGGTCTCGTTTTTGAAGGGACCAAAAGCAGATGATACCTTATGTGCCTTCCACTGGGGAAAGAGCCAAAATGCCTGGCCTTAGCCAACTCAATATTAAAATTATATGACTCAACTGAAGGAGTGCCTATTGCCCTGCTACTGGGATTATGAGCATGTACTTGCGAATATCCTCAGCTTTCAAACCATCCTGAGCTGCCAACTCCCACACAGGAAATGTTCAACGCCTTTCTCTTCTACATCTTACTCCTGGAGGAATTCTATGCAAAATTTTACAGTTCATGTTTAGTATTTTTGCACAGAATTTCTCTTCCTGCCTTTTCCCTCCTCAGCTCCATCTCCCTCTAAGCAAGATCTCAAATTCTGCCTCCAAAGTCTTCTCCTGCATGCAATACTCCCAACCTCTTACTCTCTTCTCCCCAGTTATCATTCTCCCTCAAGCTTAAATTCCCCCCAACTGGGGGCAGTTTTTGTTGCCTCCCCCCAACCCAAAGGAGCACACTCACCTTGCTTTGTTCTGCCTGCCCTCCAACACACTGATGCACTCTCACCTTGCTCTGCTTGCCTCCCCCCTCATGTCTACCCTCAACTTGTCCATCCTACATCCCAAGGCACACTCACCTTGTTGCCATGGAGAGGGTGGCAGGGTGTAGATAATCAACTGTTCTCTTTCCTCCTCCTCGCTCACAAAGATTGCATTGCAGGAGGAGGAAGTGAACTTCTGCACATTAGGTTACTTCTTCCTCCAACAGCTTAGATCCAACTGTATATGTGAACTGTGGAATCTGAACAACCCTGAATCTGGGCAGAAATAACAGGGCTCAAGCGATTGACAAACCAGATCTGTGTATCATCAAGGCCTGTCCAGGCCAATTAGGAGTACCAAGCATAAACGGCATGTTTGTCCTCTTTTGTAGCACTCTTCCAATTAGGGAACATGTACAGCAGCTCCTACCTGGGCCAAGGATGAACTGATGTCGATGCTGGCCAAGTCTGCAGCAGAAAGACAGTTCCACCTTGACATTTAGCCTCAAGGCCATAAAATTAAAGGCTAGCTGAACCCAACAAGCCACTAGGAGTTGGGTGGCTTGTTCCCACTCCACCAGATCTAGCATATTCTCTAAGGCTTCTGCAGCTTGTGTCATGATTGCTGCTGTTTTCCGGATCTCGCTGCATCGCAGTAGGTAGAACCGGAAAACAGCAAAAATCAGATCTAGCAAAGTTCAACTGTGAAAGACTGTTTCAATATTGTATTTTCTGGTAACATGAACTGTCAAGAGGACCCCAGATCTTCAGCCTACCTACAAATAACACAGTTTCCCAGGCCTCTGCCAAGCTCCATATTCCCTCCTCCCCCACTTGTTATGTGCTACTGCTGTGATAAGGTCCAACATTGCTTCAATTGCCTTCCTCTGAAATAAGTGCAAAAACTCGAGTCCAGCTGGTAGACAAGCACCCTTTTTCTACCGACTCGAGCAATGTGCTTCACAACCCAGGATACATTAGAGGTCATAACAATCCACTTGTAGGCATCCGAGGACACTCCTTGTAGGAGAGGGCTATCTCACCAGAAGCAGTTATGCTTCCAACTCCTAAAACCATGGGAAGTCTATGAGTAGGGAGAACCAACTGAAGCAACTTTATTGGGCCTCTGTCCAGGGAGCTACCTCCAGAATCACTATGAAGCCCATGACTTGTAAAGTAAAACAATCCCATGCTCTTGGGAGCCCCTAATGCATACAGCCCAAACTTCTGGGCTCAACTTGTACTCATGGAGGAATAAATGCACCACTGCCCCCTCCAAGCAGTAAACCAAATTGAGCTTCTATTTTTAGGAGATGATTTGGTTGTATCGGGCGATGGTGCGCCCGCATCTGGAGTACTGCGTCCAGTATTGGTCACCGTACCTTAAGAAGGATATGGCGATACTCGAGAGGGTCCAGAAAAGAGCGACACAATTGATAAAAGGTATGGAAAACCTTTCATATGCTGAAAGATTAGAGAAACTGGGGCTCTTTTCCCTAGAAAAGCCAGAGACTTAGAGGGGACATGATAGACTTACAAGATCATGAAGGGCATAGAGAAAGTGGAGAGGGACAGATTCTTCAAACTTTCAAAAACTACAAGAACGAGAGGGCATTCAGAAAAATTAAGAGGGGACAGATTCAGAACCAATGCTAGGAAGTTCTTCTTCACCCAAAGGGTGGTGGACACCTGGAATGCGCTTCCAGAGGGTGTAATAGGACAGAGCACGGTATTGGGGTTCAAGAAGGGATTAGATGATTTCCTGAAGGAAAAGGGGATAGAAGTGTATAGATAGAGGATTACTATACAGGTTCTGGACCTGATGGGCCACCGCGTGAGCGGACTGCTGGGCATGATGGACTCTGGTCTGACCTAGCAGAGGCACTGCTTATGTTCTTATATAAGACTAAGAATTAGATTCTGTGTTAAGGCCTAAGTGCCAATACAGAAGGCCACACAGCAGTACCACACACTTCTACTATAAAATTAACAAGAAAACATACTGTGGTTATGCATCAATCAATAAGCATGCAAATCGCTGCTGCAATTTGCAGCTCATTTCAAAATGTCTGCCTTCTCCGTCATTGTATGACCGATGATTAGTTTCTACATTCGCCAGCTCTGAAAGTCTAGTAGATACCTCTCCCCCCTCCCTCACAAAACTGATGCTTCCCCAGCAATAAAAAAATATCCCTGGTAAATAGATGCACCTCCAACCAAAAACCCCCTCCTTCCAACATGAAAAAAAAATCAAAAAAATAACCTTACTTGGTCAGACCAATGGTCCATTTAGCCCAGTAGCCCGTCCTCACAGTGGCTAATCCAGGTCCCTAGTACCTGGCCAAAACCCAAGGAGTAGCAATATTCCATGCTACCGATCCAGGGCAAGCAGTAGCTTCCCCCATGTCTTTCTCAACAACAGACTATTGAAAAGGCGCTGCTAACCTTTTCAGAATATGACATCGCAACAACAACCCAATTGCTGTATATAATATAGGTTTATTAGAAATAGACAAAAGTCAGCTTACATGGAACAAAGTACGGCAAATCGAGCCAATGAATGACATACAGAGTAGCCAGCTTCTGTTATGAATCCATCCTGAAGCTTAAGCCATCCGGTATGCTACTTATATACTTTAGTTCAGTAGCCTAGAGTACTACCTAGTTACAGATTGCATACTTACTTTCTATTGGGTTCACACATCTTATATGGCGATACTCGAGAGGATCCAGAAAAGAGCAACACGATTGATAAAAGGTATGGAAAACCTTTCATATGCTGAAAGATTAGAGAAACTGGGGCTCTTTTCCCTGGAAAAGCAGAGACTTAGAGGGGACATGATAGAGACTTACAAGATCATGAAGGGCAAAGAGAAAGTGGAGAGGAACAGATTCTTCAAACTTTCAAAAACTACAAGAACGAAAGGGCATTAGGAAAAATTAAGAGGAGCTGTACGGATTCAGAACCAATGCTAGGAAGTTCTTCTTCACCCAGAGGATGGTGGACACCTGGAATGCACTTCCAGAGGGTGTGATAGGACAGAGTACGGTATTGGGGTTCAAGAAGGGATTAGATAATTTCCTGAAGGAAAAGGGTATAGAGGATTACTATACAGGTCCTGGACCTGATGGACATGATGGACCTCTGGTATGACCCAGCACAGGCACTGCTTATGTTCTTATATCTATTGACTGTATAGTCTGCATACTTATCTCAGAGCTATATTGAAGCATGATTTCACCTAGTGTCAAATCTGACTTTTCTATATTCCCTTGACAATGCATTCTTAATACTAAGTTCAATAATTTCTGATAGTAGGTCCCCCACTTCCCTGAGCTTGATTGTTGTTTTGTCAGCAGATCAGATAACTTTTGGTAGGACATTTTGTTTGGGTTTGTCTTCTTGGAAAGTCCCGAAATATCCAATGCAGCTACTAGAGCAAAGATGAACCTCTTACATAAGCATATTGTTTCTGCTGACAAGGAGAGATATGATTCTTTCATTATTCAAAACTGCATTCAAAAGCACGTCTCTCTTAAAAATATCCTCTGGGGGTCTCATAGGGGTCTTCACCTACATTTTCATGAAGGACTTACTCCTGATTCTCCTTTACTATGGACTTTTCCTCCAAGAAATTACCCAAACCTTTCTTAAAATCAGCTGCGCTATCCGCTCTTACCACTAAACTAAACTAAACCTTAAGTTTATATACCGCATCCTCTCCACGGAAGTGGAGCTCGGCACGGTTTACAAGAACTTAAAATATTAGAAGAGAAAGGAAAAGGTTTACATGAGCTTATATATAGAATGGATGGAAGAGTAAGGGGGAAAATAGAATTACATGTTAGAGAAGAGCCAAGTTTTCAGTTGCTTGCGGAATAGTTGAAGAGAGCCCAGGTTCCGCAATGGGATAGTAAGGTCGTTCCAGAGACCTGTGATTTTGAAGAGAAGAGATTTTTCCAGTTTACCTGCATAGAGAATACCGTGTAGAGGGGAAGGATAGTTTATATCTTTGGGCGAGTCTGATGGAGTCAGGACTCGAGGAGTTAAAGGATAGTGGGATTAGGGGAGGAAGGACGCCGTGATTGATCTTAAAAGCCAGGCAGGAGCATTTGAAATGGATTCTGGAAATCACTGGGAGCCAGTGAAGATTGGACAGGAGTGGGGAGACATGGTCAGATTTGCGTTTTGCAAAGATCAACTTGGCTGCAGTATTCTGGATAAGCTGGAGTCTTTGAAGACTTTTTTTTGTTAGGCATAAGTAAATGGCATTGCAGTAGTCAAGTTTGGAGAGGATGATGGATTGGACGAGGACGGTGAAATGCTTTTGGCGAAAGTAGGATCTTATTTTGCTCAGCATGTGGAAGCTGAAAAAGCATGATTTTGTCAAGGAGTTGAGGAGGTCGTTGAGGGAGAGAGAAGAATCAATAGTGATGCCAAAGACCTTGCTTAAGCAGCGCCTGTGGGTAGTGCGAAGATGGTGGGCAGGTGTTCTAACTTTGGGCCGAGCCAGAGTAATTTTGTTTTTGATTCATTTAGTTCAGTAGCCTAGAGTACTACCTAGTTACAGATTACATACTTACTTTCTATTGGGTTGACACATCTATCATATGGCAATGCGTTCCAGAGCTTAACTATTCTCGAGTGAAAAAATATTTCCTTCTATTGGTTTTAAAAGTATTTCCCTGTAACTTCTTCGAGTGTCCCCTAGTCTTTGTAATTTTTGACAGTGAAAAATTGATCCACTTGTTCTACGCCACTCAGGATTTGGTACACTTCAATCATATCTCCCCTCAGCTGTCTCTCTTCCAAGCTGAAGAGCCCTAACCGTTTTAGTCTTTCCTCATACAAGAGGAGTTTCATCCCCTTTATTATCTTGAGTGTCTAGTAGCCTCTCCCCACCCTACCCTGAAGGTACAGGAGTAATGCCCACCTACTCCCCTTTCCAGCACTGCCACTTTTGGAAATGGTGGTGTCTGACAGCACTTTGGGTATCTTGAGAGGCACAGAGTGAGGTCAGTCTGTGTGGAGAAAAACTCCCTTATTTGACAGACCTTGCCATTTTCCAAGACAGAGGCAAGAGTGGGCGGGCATTGCTCCTAAGTCAAAGGTAAAACATGAGAGGTGTCACTAGAAAAGATGAATTTTTATTTTTAATGCTCAAGCAAGGGGAGGGCTGCTAAACTGCCAAGAAAAGTGCGGTATATTGGGGGGACATCTTGGGAGACTGGGCCTAGCTTTTCTGTCTCAATGCATAAAAGCCCCAACTCTTTATTTAATTATTGGGATTTATAGCCCACCTTTGAAGCAATACACTGTCTCAGCCGATTGAGAATCTTGTGCTGTGCTCCAGTGCAGAGGTGGTTTTGAACAGGCACAATAGCCCACTTATTTTAATAGAACATGTGCCAATAGATAAATAGGGAGGGTCATTAGAGTGGGCAGACTTGATGGGCCGTGGCCCTTATCTGCCATCTATTTCTATTTTTCTATGTTAATATCAACCTTGTGAGATGACACCTGTGTGAGCCCACCACCAACCCTCTGTTGGCCATGCACTGCTTTAGAGGCCCCATCGAAAGAATGCACTTTTTTCTTTAGTCCCAGCAGCTCCCAACTCTCCATGCCTCAGAACAGTGTATCGCAAACTGTGTGTTGCAGCAGATTTCAGGTGGGCCGGGAGACGCTTGAGGAGAGGCGCCAGCTGACTGCTTACAGGACGTCCTCTCGTGGTGAGAGGCAAGTCATATAGGAAGTCAGCTGGTACTGACAACTGTCCTCCTCCAGCAACTCCCCCCCCCCCAGTGGTAACAGGAGGCTCAAGACATTCGTGCATTGTGGACGTCGATGTGATGTCGTTAGACATGTGTGTGATATCACCAGGTCAACGTCAGCACACTTCTGGATGTCCTCAAGCATCTTCAAAACGTTTGTGGCACACTACCTTTGAACTTAAAAAACCTGCAGAGTTCTTTATTGCTGCAGCCTGTAAGCAATCAAAACTCGAGCTAGCTTGGGCAAAGTGAGCAACCCCCCCCAGAGGCAGCAGGGCAGGGGCGAGTGTGTGAGCCCTAGACTGTGTCATTGAAAGCACTTTCTGACATACGCGCACAATGCAGGGCCCGCTGCAACTCTCCAGCGGCTTGCACCGAGGAAAGCTTCGCCAGTTCCTGCTTGGAACCCCCTAGAGCTGCCCCCAGGCCCGCCCAATTCCACCCATCCCCACCCCCTGCTCTTGTCAGGCAGCAGTGCATCTGCGAATGCGACGCTACGATGTCACGTGCACGTGCGATGTCATCACACGGCATCCGCGCATGCGCTCTTGCACGACAGCGATTTGTTCCAAGCTTTTCAAAAACCGGACAAAGTGCTGGCTTTTGAAAAGCCTCCGGGGAAATCCCATGCTTGGGCGCTGGGAATAATAATAATAATAACTTTGTTTTTTCTATACTGCCATAATCTTGCGACTTCTAGGCGGTTCACAATGAAGAATAGCTGTACAGTCAGCGAATTGCAGTGTATAAATAGATAAGAGGTCACTGAGTGGTGCAAATTGGTTAGAAGAAAAATATAGATAGGTTACAGTATAAGGGTTTCAAGGAAGGTTTGGATAGGTTCCTAAAGGATGAGGGAAATGGCCAGGAACCACGATGGACCTCTGGTCTGACCCAGTGGTGGCAACTTCTTCTGTTCTTGTATTACACTGAAAATGCTCGGACACCAGCGAGTAGCTGGGTACAACGGTGAAGAGGACATTATGGCAGACGGAGAATCTAATGAGGAAGAAAGAATTCAGGGTGAGGTGAGGCAGCTTCTTAAACAAGGTGGTCAAGTTTGCCGTCTACCAGCGCCATCCCTTCAATTGGTTCTTGCACAGAGGGGGACAAGTGTGTCCTCGTCCCCGCCCGTTTGGTGGCTCATTTGCAGATGAGATCGCTGCTTGCGGGGACAAATGCTCTCCCCACCTCTTCACCCACCTGAACACCGACTGAGGAATGCCATAGGAAGATATATCGCAAGACACCGCGGAGGGGGGGCTAGAAAGCTAAGTAAATGGCGAAACACCTCCCGCTCCTTCCTCCGTTAATCCGTCCCCACTCTTGCGACCCCCTCGTTACCTGAGGCGGGGTCTCGGCGCGCTCACTTCCTGGGTCTCGGTGCAGGCCGCACGCCCTTCGGCTCTCCGTGGCCCCGGGCCCGGGCGAGGATCGCGATCTACGAGAGAAAAAAAAAAGAAACCCCCGACTAGCCCAACGGCGTTCGCTTCGCCTACATGAGACGAAGGGAAGCGGAGAAGGCGGAATCCGGGGCTCGGCCTCGACGCGAACCGCCCGCAGCTCCCCGAAATGGCGTCCGCCGCCTCTGACCACCTAACAACGGGGCGGCCCGGACGCAGGCGCAGGGGCTCGCTCTCTCTCTCTCTCGCTCGCTCGCGCGCGCGCACGTGCGCCTCGACGCCGCCGACGCAGGGGTCGCGAGGGGCGGGCGGGAACTCGATTGGGGCTCGCGACTCGGCTCTGTCACTGGAGGCGCTTGGGCCTCGCTTCAGTTTAGGCAAACTAAAGGAGAGACGGACATAAAAGCCGGATGTCTCGCAATCTAGTCAGCCCATATGATATGAGCCATATGATAACCGTAGTTTCTCTACCTCCATCTGCTGGTGGGAAGGGATAACTCTTTCCAAGCTACCCTGGACCACGCAAAAGTGGCAGCCTCAGTCTAGGGCAGTGTTTTTCAACCTTTTTACACCTAAGGACCGGCAGAAATAAAATAATTATTCTGTGGACCGGCGGTTGAAGAACACTGGGCTAAGTTGTGGGCCAGACCCCGCCCATCTCCACCCCAAGCCCCGCCCCCATAATAGTACTAATTGCACCTTGCACGTCCCGTGCCTCATCTGGAAGCCCTCTGACGTTGCAACGTCAGAGAGAAGGCTTCCGGTTCAGGCGCAGGACGCCCGTAAGAGCCACTGCCCATGGCTTTGTGCACTGAATCAGTTAGGAAGAGGGAGCTGGCTCGAAGATAACGCCGCATCGATCACACTGCGGACCGGCGGTTGAAGAACACTGTCTTAGGCCTGATGCACGTGCTGGCCCTGTGGACCGGCAGGAAATTTCTGTGGACCGGCACTGGTCCATGGACCGGTGGTTGAAGAACACTGGTCTAGGGAATCTTTTCCAATACGAATAACTAAAGGCCCCGATTCGGGGGTTTTCCAAAGCATGTTTTTGCTCTGCATTTGTTCACGGCAGGGCGCCTTGAAATTGCGGCCCATTGGAAACAGAGAAATGTCCCGGATCTCTGCAGGGTACCGGTTCGTCTGGACTCCCTATGCGCTGTGATAGGGGATTAACAGAACCGCAAATAACATTTTCATATTTCAAATAACTTTTTCAAATTCGCTTTTTTTCTGTTAAAAAACCATCGTGAATACGGTGAAACCGCAAATAACCTGGTGGGAAGCCTGGCCTGGTCCTGAAGGAGAGACAAAACACGGTGAAGAAAGTGCTGGGAATCGGCGATTTTCTCTGTAAACGCTTGGAATCGGCTGACATAATTGGGGGGGAAGAAGCCAGCAAGCTAAAAACCGTGAATAATTGAAACCGCAAATAGGGAGGGAGAAGTGTATATCTTATGTCTAAATTGCCCTCACACTATGCCCCTTTATCATAAGGTGTGGGATTCCTACTTGATCTGGAGAGAGTCTATTTGATTACCACTTGTTTTAGATCCCTGTTGGGTACTTTTTTTGGGTTAGCTTTGCCTGAGAACATGTGTTTATTTGCTGATTTTTACTGTGAGAAGGAGAGAGATGCTGGGTTGGGGAGACTGGGTGAGGGGGATTCACAATGTATACTTATGTGAAGTTCTTTGCTAATTAGCTATATTGTTTACGGTTTTGTAAATCTCTTGGTTTTTCTTTTAGGGTTGCCTTTTGTAAAAATCTTCAATAAACATTAAAAAAAAAACAAGCATAAGAATAACCATACTGGATCATATCAATGGTCTCTCATCTAGTCCAATATTCTGTTTCCAGCGGTGGCCACCTCAGGTCACAGGTACTTGGCAGAAACTCAAATAGCAACATTCCATGCAGAATCCCCAAAGAGTAATACTACTACTATGAATTATTTCTATAGCACTACCAGACGTACGCAGCGCTGTACAGAGTCACAAAGAAGACAATCCCTGCTCCAAGAAGCTTACAATCTAAACTGACAAGACAGACAAACAGGATGCCATGGATACGGTTAAGGGGAATGTATCATGTTGTATTTTATTGTATTGTATAGCATTGAATTCTACTGATTCCTACTGTATCATGCATCTTCGCTGATATGCCTCAGTTCTCTTGCTGTGAACCGCCTGGATCTTCTGGTTGAGCGGTATATAAGAAATACAATTATTATTGTTATTATTCTAAAATTATTATTACTCTGTTGGCTAGGTTGGTGGGCAGAGGGGAGTAGGGTTATGGATTGAAAACAGCATTCTACTGATCCCAGAGAATTCAGTGACTTCTCCCTTGTTTGTCTCAATAGTAGACTGTGGACCTTTCCTCCAGGAACTTGTCCAAATCTTTTTTAAACCCAGCTAAGCTAGCTGCCTTTACCACATCCTCTGCCAATGAGTTCCAGAGCTTAACTATTCATTGAGCGAGAAAAAAAATTTCCTCCTATTGGATTTAAAGGTATTGCCATACAACTTAATTCAGTGTTCAGAAGACATTGCACTATTTTTTGCTATTGTGCACATGAATGCTCTACTGAAAAAGTTTCACTTTGAAATGAAGAATTTTTGTATTTATTTAAATTGTTTTAATGTTATGGAATATATTATATTTTAAATATCCTTCTATATCTTATTGTTCTTCCCCAAGATTGTAAACTGCCTAGATGTTTTTGTTTTTAATTATTTGCAGTATTTCAAAGGTGAAATGTGAAACTTCAAGCAAGAAACCCTGGGTCAGTTTGAGCCAGTACACAAAACATAAAATAGTTTCTCCTTGAATTTTTTTCACACACAGCAAAATGCCGGCCGCCCTAGCAGAATCCATGTTAGTCTGGCTGTGGCTTTGCACACAAATTCCCAGTTTCTATAAAGTTTGGCATTCAGATTTACACTTAGGGCTGGATTCTATAAAATGGACTCTGAAAAATCAAAACAAATCTATATATATAAAATCGGAGGTATGTATGTGTGTATGTATGTGTGTGTGTATGTGCCGCGATCACGCAAAAACGGCTTGACCGATTTGAACGAAACTTGGTATGCAGATCCCTCACTACCTGGGGTGATATGTTCTGGGGGTCTCACGGCCCACCTGCACACATGGGCGGAGCTACAAACATAAAATCAGATTTCACCCATTCATGTCAATGGAAAAAATGTAAAAAGCTGCCATTCTCACTGTAATTCAAAAACGGCTTGACTGATTTGAACGAAACTTGGTATGCAGATCCCTCACTACCTGGGGTGATATGTTCTGGGGGTCTCGCGGCCCCCCTGCACACGTGGGCGGAGCTACAAACTGAAAATCAGATTTCACCCATTCATGTCAATGACAAAAATGTAAAAAGCTGCCAACGCAAAAACGGCTTGCCCGATTTGAACTAAACTTGGTATGAAGATCCCTCACTACCTGGGGTGATATGTTCTGGGGGTCTCGCGGCCCACTAGCATACGTGGGCGGAGCTCCAAAGAGAAAATCAGATTTCACCCATTCATGTCACTGGAAAAATTGTACAAAGCTGCCAACGCAAAAACGGCTTGCCCGATTTGAACGAAACTTGCAACACATCTTCCTTTTCAGTTTAAGAGATTGCAAATTCCAGTGATACTTGCATTCTCTATCACAATCAACAAATCACAGGGACAGACTATTACATACTGTGGAGTGGCTTTAAGATCCCCCTGTTTTTCCCATGGTCAACTCTATGTTGCTTGCTCAAGGGTGGGTTCACCCAAGAATTTATATGTTCTTGCTCCTGGAGGTGAAACTAAAAATGTTGTTTATTATCAAGTTTTCTGTTAGTTGTATTGTATTCATTTTGTCAAATATTTCACATTATAATTTGAATATTGTACTTTTTATAAAGCTGTAAAAAAATAATTTCATTCACCACTATAAAGTATCTTTATTTGAATCCATTTACAGTGTTATTGCTATAATTAAATACCCCTGCAACGCTGGGGCATCAGCTAGTCAATCATAAAATAGCACATGGTGCCAATTCACATACTCTACCCTTAGGTGGCAGTGTTACTCCTGCGGAAACCTGGTGTAAATGCTGACATCCAAGTTAGTAGCATGGAGACGGTATTCCATAACACGTGCACAACTTTTTGGAATGTCCATGACATGCCCATGCCCTCCTGTGGCCATGTCCCCTTTAGGGATATATGGCATGCCTTATAGAATAGTGCATAGCCAGATGTGTGCCAATTAACATCAATGATTAGCTGTTAGCACCCAATTATTGATGTTTTTGAGCTCGTTACTCAAATTGCATGAGCAAATCTAGGCATCATATATGGAATCCAAGGTTAGTATGAAAATAAGCACAAGTATGTAATAGACTAAGGTCAGTTGCACGTGTAAATTAATTTGCTAATAAGGAACCAATTGGTGTTAATGAGCAACGATAGACCATAGAATCTAACAAGCTGTATACCACTTTGGGTGAATGTCTTCATAAAGGCAGTTGATAAAACCCAATAAATAAATAAATAGCCTTCATTCTTTTTAGGGCTACATAGTTTTATTCCCTCCCTTGTTGTTCTTTCCCTATATGTTCTCTCTTTTACTTGATAAATTGTAGTTTTACCCTTCTTTCCCTTTTTTGTTCCTGTTTGTTTTGTATTGTTTTTTAAATGTGTTTAACAATGATTATTGTTTTAACGGATGTATAGTTACCTCATACATGTTTTTAACGTAATATTCACTGCCTAGAAGACAGATTGGGCGGTTTATAAAATTCCTAAATAAACTTGAAACTTCATTGGAACCAATTAGCACTTGCGCATATAACTGCTCTAAGTCGGTATTCTAGAAATTGCGTAAGCAAAATTGGTCATGCAAAACTTCAAGTTATTGTGGACATGAGAGGGGCATGGGCAGGTGAGAGGTGTTATAGAATGGTGGATGGTTATAGAATACTATTAGGTACACAACTGACATCAATAAGGTGCAATGGTTAGAACTACAGCCTTAGTACCCTGAGGTTGTGGGTTCAAATCTCTCACTGCTCCTTGTGACCCTTGGCAAGTTGCTTAATCCCCTCAATGACCCAGGTACACTAGGTAGAGTTTGAGCCCACCGGGACAGATAGGGAAATATGATAAAGGACTGGAATATAAACCACTTAGAATATAAATAACTAAATAAATAATTAAATAGCTATTGAGTTAGTGTAAGTGCTTTGCCTAATTTTATATTCATAAAAGAACAGTTGGTGAGTGTGTGGTGCAGTAGTTAGAGTTAAAGCCTCAGCACCCTGAGGTTGTGCGTTCAAATCCACACTGCTTCTTGTGACCCTGGGCAAGTTACTTAATCCCCCCATTGCCCCAGATACATTAGATAGATTGAGTACCTGTATAAATTCATGTAAATTGTTCTGAGCTCCCCTGGGAGAACGGTATAGAAAACAGAATAAATAGTGTGAAAAGTTTCTGTCTCTGGTAACCAGAGCTGAGATTCTGATGTCATAATAACTCATGTCGCAATGGCTGGATTGTCCTATGCTTGGCTCACTTTTGCTACATTTTGATTTCCAGAGTGGTACAATGGAATAAGCTATAGCCTCAGCATCCTGAGGTTGTGGGTTCAACCCCTGGGCAAGTCACTTAATCCACCAAAATCAATAGCAATAAGAAGCTTTACCAGCATACAGAGGACTTCAGAGACCATAATTCAGGCAGCGTGATTGTTATTGGATTTGCAGGTCAGTGGCTCAATCATTAGTCCAAACAAATATTTTAAAATCATTTTTAAAACTTTCAATCATTTTTTCTTAATGTTTTAACTATCTTGTTGTGAATAGTGTAGATAATCTTTAGCTGCAAACTATTGTCAGTTAAGAACATAAGAACATAAGCAATGCCTCCGCTGGGTCAGACCAGAGGTCCATCGTTCCCAGCAGTCCACACACGCGGTGGCCCATCAGGTCCAGGACCTGAACTGTAATCCTCTATCAATACCCCTCTATCCCCTTTTCCAGTAGGAAATTGTCCAATCCTTTCTTGAACCCCAGTACCGTACTCTGCCCTATTACGTCCTCTGGAAGCGCATTCCAGGTGTCCACCACACGTTGGGTAAAGAAGAACTTCCTAGCATTCGTTATGAATCCGTCCCCTTTCAACTTTTCCGAGTGCCCTCTTGTTCTTTTATTATTCGAAAGTTTGAAGAATCTGTCCCTCTCCAATACAAGATAGTGCCAATATTCATAAAGCACTTATCTTAGTAACCCCGATGGGGCCTCCGTTTCACCTTTAAAAAGGCTTCGTCAGGGAAATATTATGGCAGTACGGAACACAACTTTAGCATGAAATTCAAAACATCAAAAATGGTGTATTTGGTTTTCATTGCTTTATTTGAACACCAATTTTGGTTTGTTTTTTTTGCTGTTACAAGACACTTAATCCCCCCATTGCCCAGGTACATTAGACAGAGTGTGAACCCACCAGGACAGACACGGAAAAATGCTTGAGTACCTGAATGCAAACCTCTTAGGCTATAAGTGGTATATAAATACTTAAAATAAATTCTATAACACAATTACATACATAATTGCCATTATAGAATTCACACCTAGCACATTCTATCCAAATTGTTAACATTAGGCATCCTTGCTTGAATTTAACCCTCAAAACGCACCTTTTCCGTGAACAACTTTGGCCAGGATAGATTTGAAAGTTACTGGCAGCAGCAGCAAACATCCTACTTTTAAGAAAACTTACAGAACAGTCTGTTCAGCTCAGTGATTGACTGGAAGAGAGAAATTGTCCGGATTTAGACCCAGTTATGGAATTGAAAGACAGTCCTTGTATCCCTACTTGAAGATCTCCACATAAACCAACCCAGGGGATTTGCCTTGATATTAGCACTGCTGGAAATTCAGCAGCTTTTGACGCTGTGGACCACAATATCATGCGAGCTGTCTGTCAGAAGCTGGTATCAGTGGCACGATACTTTCTTGATTCAAATCCTATCAGGCAGGCAGCGATTCATCACTACCCTAGAGTAGCACGAGGATTAATATCACCTCTTTTACTTCATATCTACGTCAAGCCACTATCTGAGCTGATTCAGTTGATGGATGCTCACTTCTGCATCTATGTGGATGATGTGCAGCTACCCATATCTGTTATACCAGACTTACCTACAGATCTAAATAAACTGCAATTCAAAAATGGGCTAAAACAATAAGGCCTGAACCTAAGTAAGATTAAGCTTCTGCGGGTCCCTAGCACAAATGAACATAAGAATAGCCTTAGTGGGTCAAACCAATGGTCCATCAAGCCCAGTAGCCCATCCTCACAGTGGCCAATCAAGGACACCAGTACCTGACAGAACTCCCAAAAGTAGCAAAATTTCATGCTACCGACTCTAGTAGCCCATCCTCACAATGGCCAATCCAGGTCACTAGTACCTTGTAAAAACCCAGATAGTAGCAACACTCCAGAACTTCAAAGAGTAGCAACATTCCATCTTACCGATCCAGGGCAAGCAGTGGCTTCCCCCATGTCTGTCCCAATAACAGACTATGGAATTTTCCTCCAAGAAAATGTCCAAACCATTCTTAAAATGATTACATACCTGGCACCAAAATCCCTTTCAGGAGCTATAACCCCCTACTAAATCTCAAGTCAGGAACCTTGGGATGCAATTAGAATCAATACTTACATGTTCCAAAAAAATCCAAGTAACCTTCAGAAGCTGACTCTCTCAACTGTGACAACCACAGTCTCTCCATACACTGAGCAGGCAAGTCTTGTCATAGTGGTCCATGCCATGATAACATCAAGGTTGGATTACTGCAATGCAATTGTTTGCACCAGTTGCAGTTGATTTAGAATACCAAGTATGGCTGTTGGAAGGTTGGAAGCTATGTGATTACATCATATCTTTTCTGCAAAAACTTCACTGCTCATCAGTACAATACAGGTTAAATGTATCTGATCTTCAAGGTCCTCAAAGAACAGGATCTCGTTCTATGCACCTCCAATGTCAGTAAGATTCTCCCAAGGAATATTCCTTAATTCATACTGATGTATGCAATAAGGAAATGTGTTTTTTAATTACTCAGAACTATCTAGTACCTTATTTAAAGCAGAGCACATATCGATGGTATGAGTCATCTGTTTTACATAGTTTCTTATCCTTCTGAGCCTCTAAAACAATCAGTGTCATTGTATATGTAATATTTGTTATTGCTAAAAGAATTGAATTTGTCTGAAGCCAGAGGTGAATCACTCAGTAAGTTCTCAGGTTCTTCAGAAAGCCAGAGTAGGCGGCTGATTCCCCACCTCTTGCTGTGTTTGCTTTGGGAAGGTTTCAGATTTCTGATTTAAAATCAATAAAACAACCAGAAAAAAAGTGTTTTCAAGGGAAGATATTTAGATACACCTTCCACATTTTAAAGCATGTAGAAATCATGGACAAGGGCTCATAATATGAAGTTAAGAGGAAGGATTAAAACAATTGAGGGGAAACACTTCTTTAGGGGGTAGTCAGAGGTTTTTATATAAGTACCGTAAATGTGTCTATTTGCTTACAGTAGCATAAGGAACTGTTTCAAAGTGCACTTATGTTTCACAGAGAGAAAAGGGGTGGAGTTAGGTCAGGGGAGTGACAGTACATATGCAGATTAGATCTTCAGAATCTTTGAATATGAAACTGTGCACCTGCTTCCATGGAGCTGCAAAGTGTATCGGTAAAAATATATCCACATGAAGTACAATTCTATAATCTAGGAGTTTGTGACACACACGTAAATGTTTAGAATACTAGCAGGTATGTGTGCACATTAATGCATGCTAAGTGCCAGCAGAGGCCTAGATACTAATCTGCAAATACCCACTTAATTTACATAGTACCTATTTGCAAAGGGGGGATGCAGAAAGGCGAAGCCATGGGCTGGCCTCCCACTTACTATAACAGTGTAAATCAATTTTGTCGCATGTCAATCCTGGAGTATCACCTTGCCAGGCAGGTTTTCAGGATACCCACAATGAATATACATAAGATTGACAAAGGAGTCCATAGGACCAGAGGTCTGTAGAGCACTAGGTCAAGAAGGAAGACTCGACTCAGGTGCATTTACGCCAGAGGTCTCAATGTCCCTCCTTGAGGGCTGCAATCCAGTTGGGTTTTCAGGATTTCCCAATGAATATGCATGAGATCTATTTGCATGCACTACTTTCAATGCATATTCATTGGGGAAATCCTGAAAACCCGACTGGATTGCGGCCCTCAAGGAGGGACTTTGAGATCCCTGATTTACGCCATGTAGGCATTTAAGCGTCTCTTTCATATCTACTCTCTTCCGCCTTTCCTCCAAAGTATACAGATTGAGATCTTTAAGTCTGTCCCCATACACCTTATCACGAAGCCCACATACCATTTTAGCAGCCTTCCTCTGGACTGACTCCATCCTTTTTATATCTTTTTGAAGGTGTGGCCTCCAGAATTGTACACAACATTCTAAATGAGGTATCAATACCTCATTTTTTCCTGTATTTCAATGGATAACGCTCTCATCCTTACAATCTTGTCGGTACCCAATCTTGGGGGTCAACCTTGACTCATCTCTTTCCTTCTCTTTGTATATTCAATGGACTGGAAAAACTTGTCGCTTCTTTCTAGACAACGTTGCTACAATCCGGACTTTCCTTTCTGAGCACGCTGCCAAGACCTTCCTCCACACTCTTGTCACTTCTCGCCTGGATTACTGCAACTTGGTTCTCACAGGTCTTCCACAAAGCCATCTCTCTCCCCTTCAATATGCTCGGAATTCTGCTGTGCACCTCATTTTCCGCCAGTGTCGTTATGCTCATGTTACCCCTCTCCTGAAGTCGCCTCATTGGCTCCCTGTCTGCTTCGGCAAATAGTTCAAAGTTTCAAGTTTCAAGTTTATTAAATTTTGATTTTACGCAATATCCAATATTTCAATGCGTATTACATAATTGTAAAAGCCAGGGATGACAAATACAAATACAAATAAGACTATTATACAGACTAATCATTATATTCTATTATTACAAACTGAAACAAGTAGGTAAAAGGGAGAAATACAATTTATACAATTTATAAAATTAATTAATTAACAATTCTTACTGACCTACAAATGGATTCACTGTGGCTCCTTAATATCTCTCCTCTCTTATCTCCCCCTATACTCCGCCCTGGGAACTCCATTCATCGGGCAAGCCTCTCACATCTGTTCCTTTCTCCTCTACTTCCAACTCCTGACTCCATCCCTTCTGCCTTGCTGCGCTGTATGCCTGGAACAACCTGCCTGACTCGGTACGTTGGGTTTCGTCTCTGGCTAAAAGTCCACTTCTTTGAAGCTGCGTCTAAATCCTAACCCCACCAACTTGTAAAGCACCATATTTGTCTTATCACCCCCCCCCCCCTGTAATCCTTGACCCTCTCTACCTCTTCATTCTTTTGTATTTCCGTATATAAACTGCATATATTCATTCACCATTTTTGTCCAATGTGTCTATCATAATAAGATTGTAAGCTTTTTTGAGCAGGGACTGTCTCTTGCGTGTTTAATGTACAGCACTGTGTGCATCCGGTAGCACTACAGAAATAATAATTTCTAATAGTAGTAGTAGCGTAATATGTGCTAGAATTTATTATTATATAAGAAAATAAAGAACAAAGAAAAGCAGATTAGGAATTCATAGAGTAAAATCTATCTATTTCCTGTTTATTCTATTTGTCATATTGGAGGGGCAGAGGAGGCTGTGTGAGGAAAGAGAGCCCTCCTTCTGTGTGTACCTTCACGGCCGTAAGGTGTGGGGCGGGAGTGAGAACCTGCCAGGCAAGTCCTGCCTCTGGCTGAACCTGCTGGGCGGAAGATAGACCGAGGCAAAACTCCAAGCTGGCCCAAGAAACAGGAAGAGACAGTCAAACCAAGGAGCGCTGAAAGCATAAGACAGGGCAGAAATGTTAGCATGGGCAAGCACATAGAGCGCAGATGCCCCCAAGCAACATAGGCTGGCAGTCCCGGAGGATTAAGTAGAGATGACACTAAGTGTGAGTCTGAAGAAGGTGAGAAACCTGCCAGGTACCCATGAGAGACAGGTGTCTCTCACCTTCCGAGGTAAGAATCTGTCCATTTGTACCTTCTAAGTCTCTCCACAGTATCTATCAATGCGACCTTCTGGTCCACACAAAAATAAACGCTCTGTCCAGCTGCATTTCATCGTTAAGCAGATGAGACAATATATGGCACTTAACAGTCCTGTCTATGTATATAGTATATCTTGTTACATCTATTTACACAGTCTCTGTAGACTTAGCTTTTTTAAGTTCTTTACGTTCTTGAAATAATATTTGCCTTACTAATCTCTCAATTGAATCTGTGATACCTTTGCAGATCAGTTATTGACTCGCACTCTGCATTGTTTTATATACATTTATGGTTTAAATCTCCAGCTTTGTCCCTGGTGAAGTCAGGTGCCACAGGGTGTTAACTATGTATTCCCACCCTGTTATATTTTCTCAGCCCAAATTCCAAAGAGTGACCATTCTTAGCTCTTGACTTAGACCCTATGTTTGAACTTAGCTAAAATAAAATGGAAAATAATGTCACAAATACTTTGAAATCCCAATCGATATGCCACACACTGATAATGCTCAGAGGTACGCACTTTGACACACATCCACCGCTACTACCATGCCTGTACACACTTGCCATTAACTCATATTTGCAAATAACATTTACAAGGTGCATTCACATATTTTTAATGTCCTTTAGCAAGTATAACATAAAAAGTAAACGTTCAATGTGCAAAGTTGATATTTTAAGGAAAGTTTTCAAAATTTGGACTATGTTGCAGCTATAGGTTATTTGATAGCTAGGAGATATGTTACCCAAAATCTGGTTCAGGAGAACATTAAATGCTGTGGATGACTTTTTCTTTTCCTGCAGCCTTAGGTTGTGAGTTTTCTATTATTTCGACACGGTGTGATTCCTCCCACAGGGCAGGGAAGTCCTTTCGAGCTAAGTAGTTTCTGTGTAATATACTCTTTCCACTCTCTGATCTTGAGTTCTCGTAAGCTACACATGCACTACTGATATCTTTCCTGCTTCCAAGGCATTGTCCTTCTGTGCAGGGCTTAGAGAAATTATCGACATTTTCAAACTGCATTCAAATGCAAGTCCACTCTAGACTTGATTGACTTTCTACTAAACCTGTACAGTGTGTGAAAATGTCATATATACTTGTCCTGTAGCATAGTGAAAATTGATATGGTAATAAAATATGTGATGAGTACTGGCCCATTACGACAATGAAATCAGATTGCAGAGAGCAGGAGAGACTGGGCTAGTTGTGATGCATTTGGCTTGACTTGGCTCAGTGTACAAGTTATATTATTTCAGTACTATGTGGTTGATAGGATTAGAGGAATGCTAGGGGCAAGATTTCTCTGGTCCTCTTCTGTTGTCAAGCAGCTTTTGAAGTAAGCCTTTGCCTGATTCTCGACAAAATGGGTCCATCATGGAAAAAGTAGGGTGAATACTGGACACTATTTAAAGGCTCCACAGATATGAACATCTGGGCAAATTGTGCATACATTATAGGTGCCAGAACTATGGTTACAGTGAATGTTTGAGCACCCCCCAATATCTACAACTCCATTACTCTGACTAGGGAGCATTTATTTGGAACTCTTTCAATTGAAAGGAAGCTGTGGAACAAGGGATCATAGTTATTTCATTATGGAAAGAGTAGTGGATGGATGAAACAACCTCTCAGTGGAGTGGTGAAGACAATCTGAATTTAAGAAAACAAAGGACAAGCACAGCGGAAGAGGAAGGGATTGTAGAGATTAGTAGTTGGTGTGAATGTACAGAATGGATAGGTCATGTGATTTTTATCTATTGTCGTTTTCTTTGTTTGTATGCACAGAGAATTTCTGAGGGAGAGGAAGGGATAGCAGTGACCAGTCATTGGTGTGGATGGACAGACTGGATTGGTGGTGTGATCTGTTAAAGGCTCACCAAGTCCCTCACAGTCTCCAGTCTCATGTCCTCCAAGTAGAGGGAGCTCACCCGTGGACTTCTGCCACCTCTTCACATGTTTTGTTCTGACGTATTTAAAAAAAATGATAATAAAGTAGAATAATGAGATTCCTTTAGCAATCGCTCCTTTATTTATTCTTCTCAAGTACTTTAGCAAGAATGTGAGCCTTTGGGACAGTCAGGGAACTCTAAGTACTTTCTCTTCATCTTAATTAATCTTATTTATTGCATTTCTTCTGTTTCTACTGTAAACCGCTTAGAACCTCACGGTACAGCGGTATATAAGAAATAAAATTATTATTATTATCATTAGTAATACAAAAATGACTCAAACCAAGAAAGAATTCTGCTACACATCTTCTTTTTCTTAATTTTCTTTTAAGGTTTTACCCACAAGACAAAGAAAATCCATTGTAGCTCTGAAGCAGAGTTTGGAGAGGTAAGAGACTGTGACAGTGGATTTCCCCATCATCCATTATCCTTTTATTCTTCAATGTTATACAACTTTATTACTCACTGTGCAGATTCTACAGGAGCCTCCCTTTACGATGTCTTGAGAATGCACAGCGAGAGTTATTGTTTCATGACTTCTGGACACCCACATTCTGTTCTAGAAAAACCCAAAATGGGCGCACCTAACATTTATGAGTCAGCTGAATATTCACCAGAAAGGTTCATCTCTTCTGCTGATTTTATAGCCCTTTCAGTAAAATATTTTCCATTAAATTCCACAGTGAAAATCTTTACAGAATGAAACCTTTTATTAGTTCTTTTTTTAAAGATACTCGCAGGATTTATGCTCTTAACTGTGGGGTCCTTTTACTAAGGTTAGCTAACTGATCAAGCATGCGCTAGCAAGCTGGGGCGTGATAAGTGCTAAGAAGCCCATTTTATACCTACACTAAACCTTAGCTAAAGGACTCCTTTGGGAGTTCTGCTCATAAATTGGCTCTGAAAATTTACCAGGATGGGGCGCTTACATTTTTGCTCAAAATTTGACTAAACTCTTACATTTAGGAGTGTAAAACATAGGCGGTAAAAGGGGGGGATATAGGGGAGAAAAGAAGTGAGGAGCTTAGCTCTGATTTCTGGCCCGAGGCCCATAAAGCTAGGCAAATGAATGGCAGGCCTTGGATTCCGTACAGGTCACCCAAATTTGGGTATTCAGGACAAATGTGTGTGCAAATTAATTGGTTAACGAACTGTTAGCAATCGTTTATTGACATCAGTTACCACCAATTTGGACATATGCCCGCATCTGCTTACGTGCTCTCCTATAAAGCTGCATGCCCCACATGTCTCACGTGCCACCCAAAAGGGTGCATGGGCGGGTCAGGGCCATTCCAAAACTGTAGGCACAGCAATATAGAAGACTGGGGGTTATGCATCCAACTTACACGATGGGATTTATACCAGGTTTCAGCAGGCCTATGTCCTCAGGTTCAGGAATCCACACAAAGTGCTATTCTAGAACCCGGACAGATTTTTAGTAGGTTAAGGTAAAGGCGCAGAGGAGTTCAGCCTAAACGCTATCGCTCCATTCCCCTCCCCTCCTGTTATTTGAATTCTTACTTTAAAATGCCAGCCATGACATTTAAACATATACCTGGATATCTGGGTGTCTCCAATATTCAGCCGTCATAACCGATCTGGATTGGATTGTTATTCAGATTCCAACACCGAATACCCAAATCACTTCCCCACTTATGCTGAATACAAACAGTACTCAAATCACTTCCCACAGACACTGAACATCGGCAGTTCTGTTCATTGCAGTCCTTTTTTGAGGGGCTGAGGGCTAGGGAAGGAAACCCAGCCCCAAATATAGGAAGCCTCCTATACAGGGTGTTCCCTCCACCAGGGGTGATGCAAATTTTCTCTCATGTGAACGACTGTGTAAAATGTGTGAATGATAGCGCATGTGCTGAGCTTAGAGCGTAATTAAATGGCCAGTGGACCAATATACAATGAAAGTTTTCATAGGGCAGCAGAGGAGAGAGGATGACAGAGAAGAGACACTTGCATCTACTTTTTTTTACACATAAAGAGAAAAGTATTTCCAAATATTAGCTTATGGAGGACAACGTTTCTGCTGCTCTTGATTTTCTGAGTATGGGCAAAGACTTGAGAATAAAGGGCAGTCTCAATTTACCTCAAGTTTTTTGGGGAATGGACCAGTTATTTAGTTTGTGTGGAGAGCTGGTGTATGAGATGCATCGTTTTGCAGGCCAGCCGCTTGCCGGATTTTAAGAAAAAAATGGGATAGGCATGTGAGATCTCTTGGGGGGTGAAGTTAGGGGGGGTGGGTCATTAGAGTGGGCCGAGGCCCTTTTCTGCCGTCATTACAGTTCAGTTGTAGTTGGGTGTTCAAATTCCTTCCCTAGGACATTTTATTGACAAAGATGACAAGGGGTTTTAATCATATTCTCCTCGTCTGGGGTACAGTCTTTATACCACTTATTTATGAGTATACCAGAATTACTTGTACACCTCTTGGAAGCTAGAAGGCAGATCACAAATCTCTTTTTCTAACTCAGGTCGGCTTACCCATGCTGTTTAGCTAATGTAAGTTTTTGATTATTGTACCTGATTATAGAATGATCATGTTTTTTTATGGCATTTTTTTGTTTCAAGCATGTATGGTTTATCACTTGTTAAGTGTTTTCTTACCAATCCTAAGAACATTAGCAAAGCCTTACTGGTGTTAGACCCAGGGCTGTGGAGTCGGTAGATAAATGTTCCGACTCCGACTCCTCAGTTTTTTGTACTTCAGACTCCGACTCCGACTCCAGTACCCAAAATTTCCTCTGACTCCGACTCCTCGACTCTGACTCCAACTCCGACTCCACAGCACTGGTTAATTTTCAGATCGTTAAAATGGAATGTCAAGTTGAGAGAAATGAGCATTTTCGACACCACCTTCTTTTTGCTTTTAATCAAGGTTCTAAGGCCGCAGAAGCTGCTCACAACATTTGTGCTGTGTATATAGTGGGTGCTATAGCTGAAAGAATCGCTCATGATTGGTATGCCAAGTTCAAAAATGGAGTCGGTAGATAAATGTTCCAACTCCGACTCCTCAGTTTTTTGTACTTCTGACTCCGACTCCGACTCCAGGTACCCGAAATTTCCTCCGACTCAGACTCCTCGACTCTGACTCCGACTCCACAGCCCTGGTTAGACCTATGGTCCATCAAGCCCAGTAGCACGTTCTCATAGTGGCCAATCCAGGCCCCTAGTACCTGGCCAAAACCCAAGGAGTAGCGACATTCCAGAATCCCAAAGAATAACAGAAGATTCTAGAACCCCCAAAGAGTATCACAATTCCAGGCAGAATCTCAAAGAATTGCAAGACTCCGGAACCCCAAAGAGTAGCAACATTCTGTGCAACCAATCCAGGGCAAGCAGTGGCTTCCTTCCCCATGTCTTTCTCAATAACAGTCTATGTTAGAATCTTTTTTTCCAGTCTCGCACTCATTTTTTCTTTTTGTTTTCAGAAGTTTTATTGCATTGGTCTCCATAGTCTACCTGTTAAAAAAAAAAAAAAACACAACTTGCTTGTATAAATTTGTCATCTATCTTTGTTAAAATTTGAGAGCAAAAACAATCACATCCTGTTTCCTAAAGTTCTCTAAAGTCTAGTTCTGTCCCCAAATTCTTATTGTCTTCCTTTCCCTAAGTAGTACAGATGAATAAAGATGGTATTCCAGGAAAATTATCTTTGTAGGTGAGGTGGAGAGAGGGAGTAGACAAGAAAAATAACCCGCTGGCTGAGTCATAGAAATGTCCCTGAAGTAATTACATTTATAGAGCCCTGAAGCTGAAAATAGAAGAAACAAGAAGTGTGTGTGTATATCCATGGGTGTAGAGAGGAATTTTTCCAAAGTGGGGGGAGGGTAAGGTACAGTAATTTTTGCATTACTCAACAATAATAATAATAATAATAATTTATTTTCTTATATACCGCCTCTCCAGCAGTTCTGGGCGGTTCATAACAGTAAGACCTTTTCAGTTAGTAATACACTGTGGACAACATTCATGATTTTGTTTTGGTCCTGGAACTTGCAAGCACCACCGCAAACAAACATGGGCATCAGAGGTACCGAGTAGAGAATGACACGGGGACAAATTTGTCCCCGTCCCATCCCCACGAGTTTGGTCACTGGCCCTGTCCCTGCCCCATTCCTGTAAGCTCCGCCTTAACCGTACAAGCCTCAAACACATATAATTTTAAAGTGTTTGAGGCTTGTGCAGATGAGGACACAGCTTGCAGGAACGGAGCAGCAACAGGAAAAGAACTCGCGGGGACGGGACGGGAAAATGAGTTCCCGCGGGGATGGGAGTCCAAAACACATACTTCTATTTTCATTCTACAAGTGCATTTAATTTCTACCGGTAATTACTGGAGTCAGCACTTCTTTGCGTCCTCTCCCCCACATGTTACAAAAAAGACAAACAGTGTAAACAAGAGGAATGGAAGGGGGCTGGTGACCAAAGGGAACATTTCTAAAGAAGAGAAGAAAGGAGGTCCAGCAGTTTGGAGGGATTTTTCTATATTTAAGATGGAGAGGGAAGGAGAACTGGGGACTAGGGACTGTAGTAGCTCTAAAGCTCGACTGTAGTGGTTCTTAACCCTTTTTTCAGACGGACAGTGAGTGCATGTGTGACACACCTCTTTCATGATCCTAACGGGCCTTTTGGACTGACAAATTATAGCAGTTCGTATGAGTTAAATGTATCCTCTGCATCCAGAAAAATCCAATTCCCCAGAAGGAAAGACATTCTTCATGGAAGTCACCCTACAACAAAATATTCTCATTCTCGTGTCATCAGAGCAACAGCATGATAAATCTCTCCCCTACTGGGTATATTGTGAAAAAAAAAATTCTAGCTCAGCATACTTGCAGCAAAATGTCACACCTTGTCAAACAAGTGGAACTGGCTTTCTTTAGAGTGTAAATACAAGTATATAAGACAATAGCAGAAATATTTCTTTTCCAAGGTTAGACTTCAGATAGTATCACATACACAACCTTAGATATAGGTATTATTCCCGTTTAGGACCTCAGCGGTGCAAGCTGTGAGAACAGTTCATTCACAGAGTTGTTTGCACTAAAGTCTTCATCGGTCTTATTTTATATATATTTTTTTAAATTATTTATCTTATTTAAATATTTTAATTATAGATAAGTTAGAAAGGTACTCATCTCTTTTAGAAAAGCATAGCAGGGGTTCTTCCCCTAGTCTTTCATTATTAATGGTTAAATCTACGTAGAAAGGAATTTATCCTGAAAAGTTCAAGAAGTCCATAGTGATGGCCTTATTGAAGAGTGACCAATTAGATAAGGCAGATCCTACTAATTACGAGACTGGTATCTTTTAGTCTGTATCTTGCTAACATTTTGTAAAAAAAAAACTTAGTTTTGGATCAGTTGTAAAATTTTTTTGAAAGAGTTTCAAATTTTACATCATTTTCAATTTGGATTTTGTCCAGTTTTCTACCGAAACTCTGTTGCTCTCAATATGTGACAGTATTAGAGCAGGTTTTTGTAAAGGTGATATTGGGTATAACAGCAACCTTTGATACAATTCACTATGATTTATTGTTGCAAGGTTAAAAGGGATAGGAGTAGGAGGCAAGGTGCTTGATTGGTTCCACTCTTTTCTATCAAAGAGGTATTACAGGGTGGAGAAGACAGATCTCTGGGGATGCCTCAGGGATCAGCTCTTTCGCTAGTACTGTCATTGTGTAGGCTTTTGAGAGGTTTAGGGATTTCCCCAGTTGAGAAGACCATAGACACAACATTTGAGATTTTGAAAATATGCTTATCATCTTTCAATAGTTGGATGGTTACAAATAGGCTTAAGTTGAACATGTCAGAGACTTGGATTATATTCTTGTTGGGTTGGACTGAGAATGTGCTTTCCATGGAATTTATGATGTTATTGAGGATATATGACGGTTGGGATGTTTAGTATTTGGGGGTTTTAATAGACTCATCGTTGTCTTCTAAAGCCCATGTAAAGACATTGATAACATTTTTTTTAATTTGAGGCTGTTAAGAAGTTTAAAGGGACTTCTTTCAGAGAAATATTTTAGAATAGTAATTTTTGCATTGGTTTCACCTTTTTTTTGTTTAATATAATTTATTGCTGTTGAGCTTGCCGAATTACATGTTACAGCTGTTACAGATAACACAAAATGCAATGGCTGGAATGATTACTACATAGTAAATAACAGCAGATAAAGACCTAAACAGTCCATCCAGTCTGCCCAATAGTCACACAAATTATAAATTCATTCATAAATTAAATTGAATTTCTTCTTTGATGCTTCTGGGACATAGACCGTAGAAGTCCGCCCGGTATTGTCCTTAAGTTCCAACCACTGGAGTTGCAGTCGAAGCTCACTTCAGCTTATCCAAACCATCTCATCATTTGTGGGATACAGACCATAAAGTCTATTGCAATAAGGTTTGACCATATTAACCCAATCCTGAGGAGACAATATTGGTTGCCTGTCAAATGGAGGATCCATTTTAAGATTTTAACCCTTACTTATAAAAAAAACATTAAACAATAGAACCTCGGAGGCATTAAGAGGCATTTTAGATAGGACGTTTAAGTCCATGTTTGGACGTTTTGAGAAAGACATCCAGAAATCCAGCAGAGAAAATATCCATTTTGAAAACTGCAAGTTCTCAGCCCACGCAACCAACTTCCTAAATTCTGAGTGTTATTTTGCCACTGTAACTGCAGAGTATTATCTTATTTTGTTAAGTGCCAATTTGCAGAAATGAAATTCTAAGTTTTGACATCGTTTCAGACAATTTCCTGGAGAAAAAGTCCATAGTATGTAATTGAGAAAGACTTGGGGGAAGCCCATATTGATAGCATGGAATATTGCTATTCCTTGGGTTTTGGCCAAGTACTAGTGACCTGGATTGACCACTGTGAGAACGGGCTACTGGGCTTGATGGACCATTGGTCTGACCCCGTAAGGCTATTCTTATGTTCATTGATTGAACCATATCCACGTCATTCTCAGTATGTATCTGAAAAGTTACTATGAGTTTTTTGCCTCTGTGGCAAGTTTCTCTTCATATTATATCGGATTTTAAATCTGATGTTTTATGATTATCATATTTTATGTTCAATCTTTTTTATTGTGAATGCAATAACAACAAAGAACAAAAAATACAGCAAGGTCAAGAGTACCAACATCCAACAATACAACAATTTTGTTTTAGGTATAGCAAGAGTAGGAAACCTATCCCCCCCCTCCCTACCCCTACCTATCCGTTAAGAACAACTAACACCCCCCCCCATGAAATATAGAAAAAACGACCAACAAGTCTCTAATATTCCAAAGGCCCGTACTCTTGTAGCCCCTGGGTAACCTCAGTAATGATATGATTGTCGTATTTTAATGTTCAAGTTATGTATTTCTGAGAAAGTTATCATATTAGTTATTTATCCCTCTCCTTTACAAAGTCACACTAGCATTTGCCACGGCCAGCGCTAAAAACACTAGCACGGCTTTGTAAAGAAGGGAGGTATATCTGTGAAAGTTATTTTAATTGTTTATATCTTGTTTAACATACCATTTATATGTTGTTTTTCAGACCCCTCACCCAGGCTGTACGCCAAAACACGGGCCATGTCGGGTCATACGCATTAAATTCAGTTTTGTCCCTATTCTGCAAGCTGTTAGTGCTGGTTTATTTGCTTGCATTGTTTATTTTGTGCTTTTTTTTTACCTTTTTATTTTAATCTTTTCAATTTTAAATCAAGCATATACAACTTGAAACAGATCAGAAACATTCATAAGAAAAATCAAGTAATTGTCATACAAACACATATGTTTGGAAATATTTAACTAATATTTAGTCCATAAATACGGAGATCAAGAAAGGAAATTTTCAACAAACTGGAAACAAATTTATGTTAGAGTGACAGTAAAAGGTACCCCATCCTGGAGCCAGATGGCAGGTTTGGGCTCAAAGAAGAGAAAATTTTTGCTTTGATAGGAAACATAACATTTTGCCGGAAAGTTAACCAAAAAAGTAGCCCCAAGAGCGAGGACTATTGGCCTCAAGGTCAAGAACTCCTTCCTTCGCTTCTGGGTTTTCTGAGCCAAATCTGGGAAAATTCTAACATTAGAGCCCAAAAACTTATCATTGATATGTTGGAAATACAAACGCAGAATATATTCCCTGTCACTCTCCAAAGCCAGTGTCAGCAACATAGTGGTTCTATCAGTTATCACCTCAAGGGAACTTTCCAGAAATAAAGACAAATTCATGTCCACATTGTCTATTAGAACATAAGAACATAAGCAGTGGGAGTAGATTCCCCTTGATGTCTCTTAATACCCAAATAGTAAGCTCTAACAATTGGGGGTAAATTTTCCAGTGGAATGACAAGAACCTCTTGAAAATATATTCTCGGCATCTCTACAGGTGAGATAACGGGACATTTAGGAAAATTCAAAAACCTTACATTATTCTTTCTCAGTTGGAGAATTTTGAAAACTCTTTGAGAAAGAATAATTTAAGGTTTTTGAATTTTCCTAAATGTCCCATTATCTTATTTTGTGCTTTTATGATCCTTTTCTTTTTTGGGTTGTGGACCTGTGAAACTATAGACCAGTGATTTTGATGCTGGGCAAAATGGTTGAAGCTATCCTTAAAAAGACAAAAAAAAACAAAAATAAACAAATCTGGACTACGTATAGAGATGTCTTAATGGGAATGAGTCAGTGAGCTTACAATGCTTCAGCTTCATTAAACTGCACAACTCAAATGTCTTCGTCATATTAATTCCTGACTACAACATCTCCAGGAATTCAAAAAAGCGTGGGATAAACAGAGGATCTCTAATTAGAAAACGAAGGATGTAAATGAAAGAACTAAGGCCGGTACTGGACAGACTTGCACGGTCTGTGTCCCATATGTGATGATTTGGTGTAGGATTGGGCTGTAGAGGGCATCAATGGGATCGCCACTAACTTGGAACATGTGGACGTTACTGGCCAGACTTTATGGTAGATATCCTGCAAAGAGGATGGTTGGATAGGCTGGAGTGAGCTTGGATGGCAGCTTCAGCATTTGGAACCTAGGACAATACCAGGTGTTCTTTACAGTCTATGACCCAGAAATATCAAAGAAGAGACAAGTTAATTTAATCATGTATTTTTAATGGGTATAACTAATGGGCAGACTGGATGGACCGTTCAGGTCTTTATCTACCGTCATTTACTATGTTACTATATGTAGGTATTATTCTATCTTAGGTACTGATGTGTGCACATATAAATGTTTGTTTGCATTTTAGCTCTTCCGTTGGCCTCACTATGGGAAACTCATAGTAGAAGAAATGTTGGTCATCAAAGTTTACAACTGCAGCAAAGTCTTCAGTAACAGGTATAGTTCTTATATTCTAACTCTAATATTGCACAGGTCTCAATAATAATAATAATAATAACAGCTTATATATGGCAATACCGTGAAGTTCTATGCGGTTTACAAAGATTAAGCAAAGGTACAAATTGATTGACTTAGGACAGGAAATCCATTTTTGAGGAGAGAGTGATCAATAGAACAAGTGAATCGCTATAGAGGGGAGAGAGAAGAGAGGATTAGTTGTCTAGATACTTTAGGAACAGGTGTGTTTTCAGACGTTTCCTAAATTCCTCAAAAGTAGTGGGCGAAAGCAATTGTTCTAGGTCTTTACCCCATGATGCTGCTTGGTGCGAGAGAAGATGTTCATGGTGTTTTTTCAGTTTACAACCTCTCACTGGGGGGGAAACGAAGTTGGAATGTGAGCTTCTCTTGTGTCTGTTGGCTGAGAAGAAGAAAAGGTCAGTTATATATTTAGGGGCAAGTCCGTAGGGTGTCACGTGGTCAAACTTCCTCAGCCCAAATAACAGTTTAGCTCTTAGAATTTCACTCTGAAATTTCATAGTCTACTTTTATATGCTAATGTATTTCAAACTCCTTATGTTCTAATGCCACTAAAATGCTGGGACAAGCTAAATTGGATGAAATTGCCAATTGCTTTAAAATAAATTGCATTTATTTATATATTTAGCCTGGTTCATTGCTCCTCAATATTATTCGGAGCTAAGAACTCAGATCCGGTTCCAGGGGAACATACATAATGAAATAAATATTCAAATAGTAATCCAGAGTGCTATTACACAGTTTTGTTTCCCATTTGCACTGTTCTTACAGGAGCATCTGTGAGCACTGCTGAACTCCCATATTTACCCTTTACACCCTATGGTACTGTCTTCTATTCTCTTCTTTGTATGTTTTTGACTTAAATTACCCCAATATTAACTGGACAGACGTCACATCAGGGAGGTAAAATTCCTAGATGTAATAAATGATTGCTTCTTGGAGCAATGGGTCCAGGAACCAATGAGAGCGGAGTTATTTTAGATCAAGCCCGTAGTGGAATGCAGAACTTAGCAGGGGTTTGGTCCGCTGGGAAACATTGATCATAACACGATCAGATATGACTTAATAACTGGAGTGAAGTCACTAAGGAAAACTAATAATAATAATAATTTTTATTCTTATATACCGCCAAACCATTAGTTCAAGGCGGTTTACAGCAAGAAGGAACTACACAAACAGTGAATTACTTACATAAGCATATCAAAGTTTTAAGAATTTTTCTAAATAAATAATAAGACTGATCTTGGGGAATAAGTGTACTCCAACATGAATTCATTGCACTAGCCTGAAATGCAAAAGTTTTTGCTAAGAATCTCTTATAACGACATGCTTTTACCGATGGAAACATAATCCAGTAAGTTTTTTGTGTATTATTTGAATTAAAAAATTCTAAGTGGGAAGAGAGATGGGTTGGAGCATTTAATTTTTAAAAGGGCGACTATGATAAAATGAAGAAAATGGTCAAAAAGAAGCTAAAAGGATCAGCCGCAAAATGATTAAATCAGGCATGGACGTCATTTAAAAATCTCATCTCGGAAGCCTAGACCAAGAAGAGCAAACAGTAGCTACCATGGTTAAAATTGAAGTCAAAGAGGCTATTAGAGCCAAAAGAACATCCTTCAAAAAATGGAAAAAGGATACGAATGAAGAAAATAAGAAGAGACACAAACAAGTTAGATGCAATGCACTGATAAAGAAGGGCTAAAAGAGAACATGAAGAGAAACTTGCCCTGGAGGCAAGAACTCATAATACTCGTAAGAACTTTTCAGGTACGAGTGCAAAGCCTGTGAGGGAACCCGTGAGACCGTTAGATCATCAGGGAGCAAAAGGAACACTCAGGGAGGACAAGGCCAAAGACTGAATGAATTCTTTGCTTTGATCCTCACTGAAGATGTAATTATTTAGTTAGTTAGTTAGTTCGATTTATATCCCGTCCTTACCGAAGAGCCAAGAATGGGTTACATGTAAGAGATCTACCTGTACCAGAAATGATTTTCAAGTGTGACGATGTGGAGAAACTGAAAAAAATCTTGGTGAACCTGGAAGACATACAATAGGCACCTATTTCTCTCTATAAAATACTAGCATCAGCTCTGCAGAGATCACACCTACATCGCAAGCTCAAATATTATGCTTACTCAAGAGCAGGTCGAGCCCAATATTGAAAGGGGTCTAACTGAACAGGAGAGACTGGTTAGATCTTGCTGAACTGGCTGGCTACTAATATTCAGCAATACTTAACCAGGTGGTTAGCTTCATTAATCAGCCATCCCCTCACAGGCCAGGTTAGCATTGGTCCATAGGTGGAATTGGGGGGGGGGACACAGAAAAACTGAAGATGACCAATGGTACTTGAAATAATTTATTGTTTCTGGACGAACCGACATGTACGTTTCGGCCCAAAAGCCTGCATCAGGAGTTTTATGAGTTATCAAGTAGACATTATTCCGATCATTGATCAAAAAGCAGCGTCAAACAATGCGAGCACAGATTTGTTTGATGCTCACTTACGCCCATGAGCATTCGGATTGCCTGAAAACTATTTTTACAAAGCTGTTTTTCTATTAGCAAACATCAAAAATAACTGACTACATTTTTATTGGCTGTTTTTTGATCAATGATCAGAACAATCTCTACTTGATAACTCATAAAACCCCTGATGCAGGCTTTTGGGCCGAAACACATATGTGTCGTGTTGCCCAAAAGCAATAAATTATTTCAAGCACCATTGGTCATCTTTACTGTTTTTCCTTGTGATCTGACAATCTTGTGAAGGTGTTTCTCCTGTGTTTTGGAATTGGGGGGGGGGGAGGAGCCACAACTAAGCCGGTTAACGATGATATTTGGTTCGCTAAGTAAGTGCATAACATTAGAACAGGAAAAAGATTGTATTAACATTTTGTGCCAAGTAAACCGGGCATCAGTGTGAATATCAGCTGGTGCCCAGTGTTGAAGATTTCCTGGAATTTACAGGTGTGACCAGTTAATTTCCAGGTCCACACACATACAGGGTTACCATATTTCTTCCTGCAAAAATGAGGATATGTGGCCCCAGCCCCACCCCCTCACAAACCTCTTCTCCTCTCCTTCCCTGAGATTGATGCCATGTCTGGAGGGCCTCCAAGCATGCATGGACATGACATGATGTTGTCACATGCATGCACACATGTGTAGATGCCTTCCAGACTCGGTCCCAAGCTCCTAAACCCGGACAAACTACCAGCTCTTTGAAAAACTGCCCAGATGCCTGGACAGCCCTCTAAAAAGAGGACATGTCCGTGTAAATCCAGATGTCTGGTAACCCTAGCTGGAAGCTGCACATGCCTTGGCATTGAATATCCTTAACTCTGGCCCCAGACTGCTCTGGCACTAACTGGAAAGTGCTGAGGCTGTCTAACTGGGTGGATCTTCAATGACATTCTTTAGACCTATGGTTCCCAATGGGGGCACTGAGAAATCTAAGGGGGGGGGGCATTGTGTGTCCAAGTCATATTGAGGGGGCATTGAGGAGCAGCCGTCACCCTCCTTGAGCAATTGGCAAATCCAATGGCCACTGATGATAGCACTGCCCCAAAGCATCTCCTCTGACACAAGCCGCCCAGGCGGAAACAGGAAGTGTATCAGAGGAAAAGCTTTAGGTCAATCGTGCGGGACTTGGTGAGAATGTTGCTGTGTCCGGACACCTCAGAAAGAGAAAACTATGAAGAATGCCCATGAAGATGAGGGGAATGGAGAAAGGTGGTCCGATGAGGGTTAGAGGTTGAGGGGCGCTGGAGGGAAATGGAGGGAGAGGGGGGAAGGGTAACAGACGCTGAAGAGAAGTGAGGAGGAGAGAGAGAGAGGGAAGCAGATGCTGAAGGGAAGTACGTATAGTTTACCCAAGGGGAGTGCTATCAAATCATTCACTGAAAAAGTGGCCTCTGATTCAAAAAAGGTTGGGAACCTATGCTTTAGACGATCCATTTGAAAATCCGGGTAAGGACCTGGTCAGTGGAACTTATTCAGGCAGGAGCCGTTCCTGGCCAGATAGGTCCTACTGAATGTCAACTTCTACATTTTTAGTAGTATCACAGAGACAGAGAAACACATTTTTGGTTTGAGGAGGCCAAATAAAACGATTTATAGCCTTGTTGTTCCCAAGATTTCTAGTTGCTGATGCTGTATTGGGCAAAATATTGGCTGAACCATGTCTCGTCCTACTTTGCTGCCACCAAAGCTGCTGAAATGCCAGCCCTTCATACTCAATGTCCTTCCAAGTCTCTACCAGAAGCTCAAGATGTAACATTCTTTCATCACCTTGAACTAAGCTGAATTGTCTCAATTTCACATGCAACCCAACTACCGAATCTAGATGTGCCCTTGAGTCAAACCAATTCCTGGTGACTACACACAGTGATAGGCCTCACTTGGTACGATACGGGACTGGTTTGCCATTGGCTCATGCTCCTGTGTAGCATGAGGCACCACTCTGTTGCTACTGCCCAACGTAGGGGGAATGATCTGGATTGGCATTGCTGCCAGAACATGCCTGGCAAATGACCCAAGGCAATAGAGGGTTAAGTGACTTGCCTGAGGCCACCTGTTGCTCTATTAGACTACTCCTCCACTCCAGTCCAACTTCACTTAAGTTCAAATTTTCTAATAGATGGTCAGACCGAGAGCCTAGAAAAGTTTTGGCAGAATCGTATTCAGCCCACTTCTTATCCTACTACTGCTGCTATTAATAATTTCTATAGCACTACCAGAAGTACGCAGCACTGTACAGAGCCACAAAGAAGACAGTCCCTCCTCGAAAGAGTTTACAATGTAAACAAACAAACAGGATGTCACGGATACAGTTAAGGGGAACGGTTAATCTGCTGGCTGGGTTGGAGGGCAGTGGGGAATAGGGTTATGGATTGAAGGCTATATCAAAAAGGTGGGTTTTCAGTCTACTTTTCAACAAAATATCCAAGATAAAAAGATGAAATCAATGGTATATTCTGCATTCTTGGTCAACATTGTAGCAGTTTTGGAGAATTCCTAATAACCAAGTGAAATCTAGTCACTTTTCATGCTTTTCAGTGTCTTCATTCTTTTCTGGGAGCTTTCTCTGAAGTAACAATAGGTTCACACAGCTGCCACCTAGTGCCCGAGCTGACATTTACATAGCAGACTGAATTTAGAACTGTGCAAAATTTATGAGCTATGTAATCTGCTGCATATCTAGGAGTATTCAGCAAGGAGCTTATCTAGTATCATTACTTAATATCGACTCTTGTACGTGATGTTTTGCATGCCTAAATTATTTAGAAAAGGTGTTTAAAACGTCTCCAGAATCTTTCTTCTGCAAATCCCATCTGCACCGGCTTTTCTCTCCCCTGATGCATGGTAGGAGTGTGTGTAACTCTTTATAAACCAAAGTGCATTTCTCGAAAATAACGCCACTGCTTTGTTGTGTATCCAGGTTGCTGGGGACACTGCTCATCAGCCTCCAACATGTAACAACTTCAGGGAGACTGATCCTCACAGAGGCTCTGGTGGACAAGAACCACAGCATCACCGGGGTAGGGCGCTGAACGCCGGATGGTGGAATAATGATCGTAAAGCATGATTTATTTATGCTGCTTGTGAACTGCATTGGGCCACAGTGAAATGTAATATAGAAATGAACGTAAATAAACTCGTACACACTGGGAGTTTCCATAGCAGTGTAATAATAGTAATAATAATAGTTTATTTTTATATACCGCCAAACCATCAGTTCTTGGCGGTTTACACAATATTAATTACAAGAAGTAATTAAAATCCAAATCCAAATAACGGTGTCTTATAAAAGAAAGTAACACACACGTGAGGTTTTTAGCACATGCTTAATAATCACTGCTTGGTTATTATCTAAGGATGGGTGCATTGCTGACTAACATAGAAGATGACGGCAGAAAAGGGCTACAGCCCATCAAGTCTGCCCACTCTGCTTACCCACCCCCTGTCTATGCCCTAATGACCCAATTTCCTTATCTTGACCCTTGTAGGGATCCCACATGGGTATCCCATTTATTCTTAAAGTCTGGCACGCTGTCTGCCTCGATCACCTGCACTGGAAGCTTGTTCCAATGATCAACCAGTGACCAACATATCAGTCTCACACACCTTCCTTAACACAGCGCTTTAAAATACCACTTCTATGCAGTCGGCATTACCGAATTGAAGCGACCCCCCTACCCTACCCTAGTGTGTTAAGCTCTTCCCTCTCTTCCCACCCTCTTAAGATTTTATTTTCTCATTGTATTTAATCTCTTGCCTTTTCCACTTCTTCCCTTTGGCACCAGTAAGTCTACATGTTTTGTTGTCCCCTCTATTTTTATTTTATTTATTTATTTTTTTTAATTCTTTATTTATATTTAACACGAAAACAATCAAGAAAAAACTTTCTTGTTCAGAATATTGAGAAAGACATTACAATATATAATAAATGGATATAAAATACAAAGAAAATAGTTTTCTTAATCAATCTTTAGTCCATTATTTATAGATCCAAGAATGTTAATGAGTGAAAAAAAGAGGAAAATGGAATCATCCAATTAAGCAATAAGATAGCGATTTCCTGACTGTGGTTACAGGATTAACTACTAAATTAACTTGATGTTATTGGACCCCCTTCAAGGCGTTTCATGGTGAGAAAACCTGTTAACTGAGATGGTTCAAAGAATATGTATGTATTGGATCTATATTTTACAATACATTTACATGGATATCGTAAAAAGAAAACTCCCCCCACTGCTGCCACCCCTGGTTTAAGAAGCAAAAACTGTCGTCTACGTTTTTGGGTTTCCTTTGTCACATCTGGGAACATCTGTATCTTATGACCAAGAAATTCTTTGTCTCTATTTTTGAAAAACAATTTCAGTAACCAATTTTTATCAGGTGTTAATACCACCGTAAGTAAAAGAGTAGCAGGTTTTACTATTTCTTTAAGAGAAGTTTCCAAAATTGTTGTTACATCCATTGGAGAATTCTGATTTTGTTCCAACTGAGAAGATTCTTCTTTTATTTTTGTCGGCAAATAAAACACTTGTAGGAAAGGAGGAAGCATATCTTCAGGAATATTTAATATTTCAATCAAATATTTTTTCAACATTTCTTTTGCGGATATCGTTGAAGTTTTAGGGAAATTCAAAATTCTAAGATTATTTAAATGTGAAGTATTTTCTAAACTTTCAACTTTCCTTCTTAAATTGGTATTATCTCTGATTAAAGTACCCTGTACCTGTTTTACTTCTAATAATTACTTCTCAATTGTGTCCACTTTAGTTTTTAGTAGAGAAGTATCTTCTTTCACAACTTTAAATTCTTCCTTTTGTTCCAAAACTTTCTTTTCCAAATCTAATATTTGTGGAGATAAAGTCTGTCCCAAGCTTGCAACTAGGTCCCAAATTGAATCCAGGGTGACATTAGTAGGTCTTATTGAAGCAAATGTACCTGGTTGTATTGATTGAATTCCTCCAGTCTCAGGGCTTGTCTCTCCTTTGCCGCTGTTTCTGCCTCAAGATTAAGGACTTCCGGGGCCAAGCTCAAATTAGCCTCCCGGGGTAGAGAGTCCACCACTTCGGTTAGACTGTCGTCCCTCGGTGAGCTGGCTCTCTGGGGCTGTGGAGGCGGGGATCTTACGTCGGGGCTCAGCGTCGACTCGAGCCCAGGGAAGTTCACTGCCGCCTCACTCGTTGCCGGAACTTCCAGCGGGCGAATCCCCGACAAAACTGGATCCTGTTGTAGGCGCCTCAGAAATTCATCTATAGCCACCGTAGGAGGGGCATCTGCACGCTGCGAGGCTCCGACTGCACTTCTACCCCTTCTCTACAGCATTTTGCAGAAAGGTAAAGTAGGGAGCTATTCCGAAAGCGTCTCACCCACCATCATTCCATCGCGGCCATCTTGGATCTCGTTTTCCAACTTAATCTATTTTTATTTTATTTTAATCATATTTGATAATTGTAAACCGTAAAGGTATGTTTTGATAAACAGTATATCAAAGATTTAATAAACTTGGATGTTCAACTCCACCTACGGGTTCCTAGGATCCCCATATCTGGAGCAGCCTGCCTGCTTATTTGCAACAACTTTCTACGCACCGCCAGTTCAGAAAAAGATTAAAAACATATCTCTTCCCCCAACAGACTCAACAATGCCTAAGAGCCAACCTCAGCAGTAATGTCACAATGGCTTATTGTCCTGTACTCCCCACTGCCCTCCAACTTACAGGCTTTTGTAAGTAGTGGATGTAAATGTGCCCCAGCCACCCCCCCCACCCCCCATGAATGCTAAGCAAGTTTTGTGTATTAAGTTATAGAAGACCGCTGAGCGAGTGGCTAGTGCTTATGTGTGTAACTATAACAATTCCATGCGCAAGTGCTAGAATTCTATGACTTCCATGCGCAGTTGAACTTTAAATGACCTGTTACAGACAGACTGGGGATCGGGGGAGTTCTCTAATGGGGCAACTACAAATTCAGGTGGCCACATTCCACATGCCAAGAGTGTATTCCAGCAGACCACTTACAGAATACTAGTGTAAGTCCCCATCTAACCCTCTCTCCCCACGTTTAAGCATGCCTACGGAAAGGGTGATGGATACTTGGAATGGCCTCCTGGTGGAGGTGGTGGAGACAAAGAGTGTATCTGAATCCAAGACAGCTTGGGACAAGTACGTTGGATGGGGATAGTGGATGGTGTGGTTAGGCAGACTGAAAGGCCATATGGTCTCTATCTGCCTTAATTGTACTCAATAGCTGGCATAAATTCACGTGTCTAATTGAGGGCACATCCATGCCCGTCTCCCTGTAAGCATCCTCTTAGAATTTACACATTGTTATGTACATCGGCCAAAGGCAAAAATATTCTTCCCAGCTGCAATAGTCTTTCATTTCAGCCCCTTTCCTTGTCAGGATGAAATCCAAAATATTCACTTATACTATACTAAATTGTTTCTTATAACCCGCAAATTTCGACAAGCATTCTACACAGTTTACAAACCATTTAACTCTCAACCTAGGGAACTGCAATTATATGAAAACCTTTAATGCACCACAATCATCATCAAAAAATATGTCTTCAACGCTTTCCTAAAATGATAGTATGAACCAAGTTGTCGTAAGTGAGAAGGGAAGCCATTCTAGATTTTACACCCCCGACACCCAAAGGTGAGATCAAATGAACGTTTAAGTCGAATATAAGAAGCAAAGTGAAAATTTAACTTGCGGTACTGCAGCCAAATTATTTCAAAATATTCAGAGCAGAAATCAGACCCCAAGAATTTAGTCCGTATATAGCCTTGTGGAGCAGGCAAGCAATCTTAAACTGCACTCCATTCTTGATAACTCATAGAGAAGAATAGCAAAACAGTTAGAGATCACATCTTTGGAAATGATGCTTCCTGAGGATACCCAGGCCCTTAATGTGTTGCAAACTGGATTTCAGTATCAAGAGCTAATGAAATACTTTTGCCTCTATTTTTGCAGATCTACGTGGATTTAGATATCCGATATCAACCTCCCGATGGCTCAGCGGGGCAATGGCTGGAAGAGGACTTTCTCTATCCGATGCAGGACAGGTAAAAAAAGGAGCCACTATGGCTTCCTCCTGCCCCTCTCCTCCATTAGACATCTGGGAGAACCCAGTAAGAGCCACAGTGGAGTCCTGGGGGATGGTGGGATGGTGGGAGGAACTATGGATGATGTCAGATGTCATTATCTTTTGTGCCTGCACCTTAATTGGAAAATCCCATTATAAAATGGAAAATTTTTTAAAAAATTCTTATCTATTATCTGTAAGCCTGAAAGCTACTGAAAGTGATGTACATTCAGGTTCAGTGGATATTTTTCTGTCCCTAGAGGGTCACAACCAATGTTCCCTCTAAGGACTGACTGGGTGCATTGCACATTTTTTCTCACGTGAGTGACAAGTTCTAAAAAAAAATTTTTTCGTGTGAGCAACAAGTTCTAAAACTCAACAAACAATTTTCCTGTTTTTCAAGTAGCTTTGTGAGCGACGCTCCTAGACTGTATGAGCGATTGCTCATGTGCTCTGCTTAGAGGGAACATAGGTCACAATTTAAATTTTGTAGACGGGGCAATGGAAGGTACAAGATCTCAAGGAGTCCCAGTAGGATTTGAACTAGGCCACCCTGATTCTCAGCCTCCTGCTGTAACCATTAGGCCACTCTTCCATTATTTGGTAGATATGACAAAATCCCATCCTTGGCTGTCATGCTCTCCTTCAGTCTTTCCTTTTTATGGGGAGAGGGGAATTCTACATGGTTTATGGTTTATTAAAAATGTATGTCCCTCACTTGACCATCAATAGAGTTTACAAATAAAAACATACAGGCCCTCTTTTACTAAGCTGCGTTAGAGGTTTTTACCGCAGCCTGGGGCACTAAACCGCATAGAACTTCATGGTATTGCGGTATATAAGCTGTTATTATTATTATTATTAAATGTTCTGAAGCTGCTAAGAATTCTACAAGCGTTGGAGCATTTAGTAAAAGGGGGGATTAGAAAGGAACTCCAAATTCAATAGGAAAGATAAAACAGTGGACAATGCGTTCATAAAAAAAAAATAATAATCCAACAATTAAGCATTCATATTCTAGTCTTACTGAGCCCCAAATGCTATCACTCCTCTTCCAGAAAAGCTTGTTTAAAGAGATGAGATTTCATAAGAGAATGAAATTTAACATAAGAGAGTTCTGAGCAACCCCTGAAGGAAGGGAACTCCATAAAGCAGGCACAGTAGCAAAGAAAGACGATTGTCGCGTTGACGAAAGTCTTGCCATAAAGACCAAAGCGGTAGAAGCTCTTAGGTTTCTGGGTGGTTTATAAGCAGAATTAAATCTGGGTTTTGTGTGTGGCAAAATCCTGCCTCACCACTCATTAAGCCTAGCTTCTAGGTCACTTTAAACCAGGGGTCTCAAACTCGCGGCCCGGGGGCCACATGCGGCCCGCCAGGTCCTATTTTGAGGCCCTCGGTATGTTTATCATAATCACAAAAGAAAAATAAAACAGTTTCTTGATCATATTTCTCTTTAGCTATAAATGACAATATTATTATTAACAAAACAAAAAGTTCCAACCTAAACTGCAGTAAAAAACAACCGAGAGCAAACAAAACAAAACTGCAGATCTGTACAAGACATAGGCAAAATTTATTGTGACAAAATAATTATATGCAAACCCTTTTACCAATCAGGGGACCCGACACGGTCCGTGTTTCGGACAAACCTTCGTCAGGGGTCCATGGTAATGAGCGACGGCTCATTGCAGTGGCGATTTTTGACGTCGCTCATACTTTGCTGCTACTCTACAGTTTTTTGTGACTTTTTTGTTTCCCCCCCCTTTTTTACCATGGACCCCTGACGAAGGTTTGTCCGAAACACGGACGGTGTCGGGTCCCCTGATTGGTAAAAGGGTTTGCATATAATTATTTTGTCACAATAAATTTTGCCTACGTCTTGTACAGATCTGCAGTTTTGTTTTGTTTGCTCAATATTATTATTAAGACTTAGCCAAAAGGAAAGATTTATAAACTAAAAGAGTTTTACCTCATGCAAAATTGTCATTTCTTTAATAAGATATTAAGGCCCTCTAAGTACCTACAAATCCAAAATGTGGCCCTGCAAAGGGTTTGAGTTTGAGACCATTGCTTTAAACGGACTCCTCAGTTATTAAGATTTCTTTTCTCCCTTTTTGAAAATATTCACTCCGTGTGATGTTCAGTGTGGAAAGCCAGACATAGGCATTAGAGAACTGTAACAGTAACAATATTTGAAAAGCAAGATGCATTATAGCATAGTTTTATAACTCGCAAATGTTTTGCATTTCTAACCCTTTGCGTGTTTTTTTATTTTCGTAGTTCTGCCTTCATCATCCGAAATTTTGGCTTTGAAGATGCAGAGTAAGTTTTGCACATTTTCATTGTGTTGTAAGGAGGGTGTTACTGTGCCAGTTCTGGATGGAGCAGTCTTTCGTCGGCATTGTGAAGGCTATTTACTACAGATTAGCATGGACCAAAAGTTAGTAAATGACCCCCCGTTACTAGTAATCATGACCTCTGAGACTTTGCTTAGCATTTCCCATGCTAGAACGTCACCTCCAGCCTCACAATCCCCCCCCCCCCCTCTTTTATGAATGCATAGAGCAGGTTTTAGCGCCGGCAGCGGCGATAACTGCTCCGACTGTTAGGTTTTGATGTATTTTCTGAATGAAAAGGATGTATCTGTTTGTATTGCTCTTTGCTCTATTTCTTGAATAAATTGTTTTCAAAAAAATTAATAAATAGAGAATATTCAGACTGGTTTAACCTTCCCCCCACCTCCACTTTTACTAAGGCATGGTAGAGGTTTCAATGCTCTGATGCTATTCCAACGCTCGTAGAAATCTATGAGCATCAGAGCATTTAGCTCTCCGGGCCATGGTAAAAGACAGAGCAAATTCGGTAACTGCAGTTGACAGGGATGCTCATTATCCCCCCTATCTGCAATAGTGACGAAACCATTGGTACAGCAAGTTTGCGAGAATGCTGATCGAGAGGGATTGAAACTAGGTACAGAGAGTCAAAATCTCATTGAATGCAAATGAAGCGCTTCTCTCTCTAATGTGTATCTCTCCCAATACTGTTATGAGAGGGCGCACCACATGCAAACGAAAAAAAACATTAATTGTCATGTTTGTGCACTTGTTCTCATTTCAGTAATGACATGCAACACCGTGGGACAGTTCACTGACATTTCCCATATCCCTGCAAATTATAGAGGAAGGAAACTCCCGATGGACAATGATTTATTTCTGTGTTTATTTATTTTGTGTAGCTTTGATGAGATAAAGAAGGCAAATGACCTGGACAAGAAGGCTACCTTGCTGGGCCGGCAGTTGGTGAAAGGCTCTGAGGGTGATCTGGAAGATGATTTTGATGACTATGACGTGTCTGAGATTGAAGTTTCGGGAATATGCTTTTCCCCAGTGAAAAGGTAAATCTGTGACTAAGTACTGCTGTTGCTTCTGGACTCGCTGAGTATCCAGTTGTTGGATCTGGTGAGATCGTGTGCATCTAAAGTGCAAGAGTACAGATTTGGCACATCTGAAGTATTGTTGATATGAGATATGCTGAAAATTGACTCCGTTTATGGTCACAAGGACGAGTTTGGAAAAAGCTGTAGTAACTTTCACTAGTGAACAGCTCCCCCAACAGGTCAATATGTAACGTATTTTAAAGTTGTATCTAGAATACTGTAGAGATAAGTGAAAGTGGTGAGGAGTGATTAGCCGGTGTCAGGTCAAAAGTGCGCCGGGACAAAGGCGCGCGCAGACAATTGAGCACAGCGCGGAGGCTCGCGCCAAAGAAAATTACTGTTTTTAGGGCTACGACGGGGGGAGCGTGGGTGGGGAACCCCCCCCCACTTTACTTAATAGACATCGCGCCGCGTTGTGGGGGCGTTGTGGGGGGTTTGGGGGGTTGTAACCCCCCACATTTTACTGAAAACTTCACTTTCTTTAGCACTCTCCAGACCAGTAGAGGTTAACTTTACGATTGGGTATATATCTAATCATGACCAGCAGGTGGAGACTGAAAACAAAACTTTGGGACAGTATATCCTAGCCCCTCCTCTCTATTTCCCTCAGTCTTCTTTCAGTCTCCAGCAGGTGTTGAGTGATCTGTACCCATCTCCCTTGGTAGGGCTGTTGGAATTTGTTTAGGGGTTTATTGTCCCTGTTTTTAGCCGGACGGAGCTTGGACGGACTCTGTTTGGGGGTTCGTCCGACCTCGGGGGTGTCAAACCCGGCGGGTCACGAGCGGGGTCCCTCCCCCCACTTCCTCCACCTCCCTATATTTTTTTAGAGGAGCCTCAGCAGTAAGCCTTGCCCCCTAAATCAAGCAAGGCATATTGCTTCGAGAGCCTGTGGAGTCTGTTCTGTAAAAAAAAAAAAAAAAAAAAAAAATCCTGAGGTAGTGCTGGTCTGGAGGGTTGTATCCCTTTAAGAAAACTGTATTTTACTGTATTTTTTCAACTAACCGGCACTTTTTTACAGCTAGGTCGCGTATGGAGCAATGAGCACTTCTAAAGGGAAAAAGTGCTCATTGTGCTCCAGACGCGAGGCACTCGCGGCCGGCCTGTGCAAGCGGTGTTCAGGCCGGTGCGGTGGAGGAGCTCCGTCGGCAGCGGCTGCAGGCGCCCAGAGCTCCCCGCCGATGGTGCCTCGCGAGTCGGCAGGGAACGGTGGAGAAGCCCGGTCTTCTCCGTCCGCCCACGGAGGGATTCCCCGAGCCGCCGACGGTCGGGTTTTAGAGGATTCCCTCTCAGCTGATATTTTGACAGCTGATGCCGACTTGCCTGTTTTAGCGGCTGAGACTATTCAGGTCTCTCAGCCGCTGCAGGCTGTGGAGGGAGCAGTTTTGGCGGGAAAGACGCCATTTTCTCTGTCTGGCCCCTCCATTTTGTCTTCCACCTCAGGTGACCTTCCCCCTGTTTTGGCTAAGCAGGGGCAGGTTTCTGCTGGGTCCCCTGCTGTGGCAGGGAGTCCCTTGGGACCCTCGGGGGGTTTTTCCCCTGATTTTTTCTTTTCATTATGCAAAGCCTATTTTCAGGCGGCTGGGGGTCCCGGTTGCGCCCAGGGGGTCTCGGGGGGTGGGGTTTCCTCCGCGCTCCCTGCGGCTTTGCCTCTCTCGTCTGACGTGACGTCCCCTCCGCCGCCTCTCGTGTCCAAGCGTCCGCGGGTGTCGTGGGACGAGGATTTGTGGTCGGAGGAACGTGTCGGTCTGGAGGAGGACCTGGACCCTTCTGAGGAATTCCAGGACCCTCTGGAGGGGACGGAAGCTGGCGGCGGGTTGTCGGGTTTCCCGTTCTCCAGTGACGAGGCGTCCGTGGTGCGCCTTTTTCAGAGAGATGAGCTGCCTGACCTTATTCAACAGGTTTCTTCGGCTTTGCGTTTTGAGGACGCGCCGCCGGAGACTCCGCGTGTGGGGGACCCTCTGTTACGAGGGATCCGTTCCGTTTCCCGCTCTTTTCCTATGCATCAGGATATTCGGGATATTATTCTTGAGCAGTGGAAAACGCCGGAGACGCCGTTTCGGCTGGCGCGCAGCATGGCTCGCCTGTATCCCATTCCTGAAGGGGATCGGGCTACGTTAGCTTCGCCAGTCGTGGATGCGGTGGTCTCGGCTATTTCCAAGCGGCATACCGTGCCTGTTGAGGGCGGTTCTGCCTTGCGGGACTCTGAGGAGCGCAAATTGGAGACCATCCTTAAGCAAAATTTTCAAGTCTCTGCCTTTGGGGTCCAGGCGGCTATTTGTGGGGGACTGGTCGCTCGCGCCGTGTTTCGGTGGGCGGAGCGGGTCTTGGATCGAGAGTCTGACGACTGGTCTCTGGTGGATCAGGAGGTAGCGAAGATTGAGATGGCTGCCTCATTCCTCTCGGATGCTCTGTATGACTTGGTGCGGATCTCGGCTAAGTCCATGGCTTTTGGCGTGGCCGCAAGGCGTGTGTTGTGGCTGCGCGCTTGGGCGGCGGATGCTGCGTCCAAAGCTAAGCTTACTAAATTTCCCTTTCGGGGGTCGTTTTTATTTGGAGAGGACTTGGATAAGTTGATTCAGACTCTGTCGGACTCGAAAGTTCCCCGTTTGCCGGAGGACCGTGCCCGCCCGGCGTCTCGGGGTGGTGCGGCCCGGGGGCGTTTGCGGGAATTTCGCAAGTATCGCCCTGGGCGTGGGGCTGCTTCTTTCCAGTCTCCGGGGTTTTCCCGGGGTCGGTTCTTCCAGCGCATGCAGCCCTTTCGGGGGGCCCATCGGGGGGCAGGGAATCCCTCCGCCGGTTCCCCCGCTTCCCGTCCTGCACAATGACGCCTTGCCGGCGCCCCCCTTGGTTCCGGTGGGGGCTCGGCTGCGCGAATTTTTCCCCAAATGGGCCGAGATCACGTCCGATCAGTGGGTCCTGGAGGTGGTGCGGGACGGTTATGCCCTGGAGTTCGCCCGCTCTCTGCCGGATTTTTTCCTCGCTTCTCCATGTCAGACTCCGGGGAAGACGCAGGCTTTTCGCCAGACCCTTCAGCGCTTGCTAGATCTCAGGGCAGTTGTTCCGGTGCCCCCTTCGGAGTGGGGCACGGGCAGGTACTCCATTTACTTTGTGGTGCCCAAGAAGGAGGGGACCTTTCGGCCCATCCTCGATTTGAAAGGGGTCAACAGGGCTCTCAAGATTCCCTCTTTCCGTATGGAAACTCTGCGGTCGGTCATTCTGGCGGTTCAGCCGGGGGAGTTTCTCACTTCTCTCGATCTGACGGAGGCCTACTTGCATGTTCCCATTCGGGCCTCTCATCAGCGTTTCCTGCGCTTTGCGATCTTGGGTTGGCACTATCAGTTCTGTGCGCTTCCCTTTGGGCTGGCCACGGCTCCCCGGACGTTCACCAAGGTGATGGTGGTCGTCGCGGCAGCCTTGCGGTCGGAGGGCATTCTGGTACACCCCTACCTGGACGACTGGTTAATTCGGGCCAAGTCGTTGCAGGAAAGCTCCCGGGTTACGGCTCGGGTGGTGGAGTTTCTCCGGTCGCTGGGCTGGGTGGTCAACCTTTCCAAGAGTCGGTTGGTTCCGGCTCAGCGTCTGGAGTACCTCGGGGTGCTGTTCGACACCTCCTTGGGGAAGGTCTTCCTCCCAGAGGCCCGGGTGAGCAAATTGCAGTCTCAGATTCGCCTGCTTTTGGCGTCCCGGTGTCCTCGGGCGCGAGATTTCCTCCAGGTCCTGGGGTCGATGGCGGCGTCCCTGGACGTGGTGAGGTGGGCGCGGGCCCACATGCGTCCTCTCCAGTATGCTCTGCTCCGGAGGTGGTCTCCCCAGAGGCACGGGATGGATGTTCCGGTTCCCCTGCGAGGCTTGGCGCGCTGCAGTCTGCGTTGGTGGCTCCGGACCCCTCACCTAGTTCAGGGGGTGGGTCTGGATCTTCCGCAGTGGACGGTGCTCCTTACGGATGCGAGTCTCCTGGGTTGGGGGGCCCAGTGCCTGGGTCACTCAGCTCAGGGAACCTGGTCCACGGAGGAGGCCTCCTGGTCGATCAACGTGTTGGAGACCAGGGCGGTCCGGCTGGCGCTGTTGGCTTTCCACTCCCTTTTGTTGGGCAAGTCGGTCAGAGTCCTGTCGGACAATGCCACGGCGGTGGCTTATGTCAATCGTCAGGGGGGCACCAAGAGCACTCTAGTGGCGCAGGAGGCGGCTCGGCTCATGGTTTGGGCGGAGTCGCATCTTCTGGACCTCTCGGCCTCTCACATTGCCGGGGTAGAAAACGTTCAGGCGGACTTCCTCAGTCGTCACTTCTTGGATCCGGGAGAGTGGTGTCTCGGCGCCGAGGCGTTTCAGTTGCTAGTGCGTGCTTGGGGGCAGCCCCTGATGGATCTGATGGCTACAAGTGGCAACGCCAAAGTACCCCGCTTCTTCAGTCGTCGCAGGGACGGTCTGGCCGAGGGTCTGGATGCTCTGGTCCAACCGTGGCCAACGGAGGGGCTGTTGTATGTGTTCCCTCCTTGGCCATTAGTGGGCAGAGTACTGCTTCGCGTTGTTCGCCATCCGGGGCTGGTGGTTTTGGTGGCTCCGGATTGGCCTCGTCGTCCGTGGTATGCGGATCTGGTGAGGCATCTGGTGGCGGATCCTCTTCCTCTGCCTCTCGGGTGCGATCTTCTGACGCAGGGTCCCATTCCCATGTTCGACCCGTCTCCCTTTTGTCTTACGGCTTGGCTCTTGAAAGGGGCCGCCTGAGTAAGAAGGGATATTCCGACAAGGTGATCTCTACACTTTTGGGGTCCCGGAGGCTTTCTACCTCTCGGGCGTATGTACGGGTTTGGCGTCTTTTTGAGGAATGGTGCCGAGCGCGGGGAGTGGTCTCTTTTCGCGCTTCTCTGCCTAACATTCTAGAGTTTTTGCAGGATGGCCTGGATAGGGGCCTGGCCTGGTCTTCTCTTCGGGTTCATCTGGCGGCCCTGTCGGCTTTTCGGGGGCTGGTGACAGGTCAGCGTTTGTCAGCCATTCCTGATGTGATTCGCTTTCTTAGGGCGGCCAAGTTGCTCCGGCCTCCCATAAGGCCCTCGGTTCCCTCTTGGGATCTCAATCTGGTTCTCTCTGTTCTAGTGCGCCCTCCTTTCGAGCCGTTGGATGGCTGTTCGTTGAAGGACCTTACGCTGAAGTCGGTCTTTTTGGTGGCCATTACTTCCGCTAGACGGGTGTCGGAGCTACAGGCTTTTTCTTGTAGGGCTCCCTTCCTGGAGTTTTCTAAGGAGCGGGTTGTTTTGCGGCCTGTTCCTTCCTTTCTGCCGAAGGTAGTTTCTCCTTTTCATGTCAATCAATCGGTGGTCCTCCCGGTCTTGGGTAGTCGGGAGGGTTCTTCTGAGCAACGACAGCTGCGCAAATTGGATGTCGGTCGGGTCCTCCATGCTTATGTGCAGCGGACCCGGGAGTTTCGGAGCTCCGATCATCTCTTTGTGCTTCTGGCGGGTCCTCGTCGGGGGGCTGGCGCTTCTAAGGCTACTATTGCGCGCTGGATCAAGGAGATGATTGCTTCCGCTTATCTTCTGAGTCAGAAGCCGGTTCCGGAGTTTCTCAAGGCTCATTCCACTAGGGGTCTGGCGGCGTCTTGGGCTGAGTCGTCGCTTGTGCCTCCGGTGGATATTTGTAAGGCTGCGGTTTGGTCCTCCTTGCATTCTTTTGTTCGGCATTATCGGGTAGATGTTCAGGCGCGTCGGGACGCGGTGTTCGGTGAACGTGTACTGGTATCGGCCCTTCGGGGGTCCCGCCCGTGAGGGGACTGCTTTGGTACGTCCCAATCGTAAAGTTAACCTCTACTGGTCTGGAGAGTGCTAAAGAAGGAGAAATTAGGTTCTTACCTGCTAATTTACTTTCTTTTAGCTTCTCCAGACCAGTAGAGGTCCCCACCCTGTCTGTTGTTGTTGTTGTTGGGGCTGTTGCGCGGGCAGTTTTTGGTTTTTGCTGCGGGTTCTAGTATTTTTCTAGGGCCGGGGAGTATTGAAGAACAGCGGCTGTGGCTCGGCTGGCTTAGCTGGCGAGCTGTGGGGACCTTCTTCCTTCGGGAATTTCTCCTCTGCATTTTCCAACAGCGTTTTTGGGTATGTTATTTGTTACTCCTTTCGGAGTATTGTTTTTTCTCTCTGTTGTTTTCCAGTTCTTGGTTCTGCTTGGCTATTCGGCAGACTGAGGGAAATAGAGAGGAGGGGCTAGGATATACTGTCCCAAAGTTTTGTTTTCAGTCTCCACCTGCTGGTCATGATTAGATATATACCCAATCGTAAAGTTAACCTCTACTGGTCTGGAGAAGCTAAAAGAAAGTAAATTAGCAGGTAAGAACCTAATTTCTCCTTTTCCCTGTTTTTAGGGAAAAAGTTAAGTTTACAGTAAAATGTGGAGGGTTACAACCCCCCAAACCCCCACAACGCCGGCGCCATCTCTATTAAGTAAATTGGGGGGGCTCCCCAACAAAACCCCCCATCGGAGCCCCTAAAAACTGTAATTTTCTTTCGGCGCGCGCCTTTGTCTTTCGCGGGGTTGTCTATGAACCAATTAGCCGCTGTGCTAGTGTTCATGCTCCACTGTGCAGGTTGTTCCTGCTTCTAGAAACATAGAAACATAGAAGATGACGGCAGAAAAGGGCCACAGCCCATCAAGTCTGCCCACTCCAACAACCCTACCCCCTTGAATTTACCCCCCTAGAGATCCCACATGTGTATCCCATTTCCTTTTAAAATCCTTCACGCTGCTGGCCTGAATCACCTGAGGTGGAAGTTCATTCCAACGATCGACCACCCTTTCGGTGAAGAAGAACTTCCTGGTGTCGCCATGAAATTTCCCACCCCTGATTTTCAGTGGATGGCCTCTTGTGGCAGAGGGGCCTTTAAAAAAGAAGATATCATCCTCCACCTCAATACGGCCGGTGATATATTTAAACGTCTCTATCATGTCTCCTCTCTCTCTACGTTCTTCAAGTGAATATAGCTGCAATTTATTCAGCCTTTCTTCATACGGGAGGTCTTTGAGTCCCGAGACCATTTTGGTGGCCATTCTTTGAACCGACTCAACTCTCAGCACATCCTTTTGGTAATGTGGCCTCCAGAATTGTACACAATACTCCAGATGAGACCTCACCATGGATCTGTACAATGGCATTATAACTTCGGGCTTCCGGCTGATAAAACTTCTTCGGATGCATCCCATCATTTGTCTTGCCTTTGATGAAGCCTTCTCCACTTGATTGGCAGTCTTCATGTCTTCGCTAATGATCACCCCCAAATCACGTTCCGCCTTGGTCCTAACTAAGGTTTCACCATTTAGTGTGTAAGTTTTGCATGGATTCCTGCTGCCGAGGTGCATGACCTTACATTTTCTAGCATTGAAGTTTAGCTGCCAAGTCGAGGACCAATGTTCCAATAGAAGTAGGTCCTGCGTCATACTGTCTGGTAAAGTGTTCTCACTTACTATGTTGCATAGTTTGGCGTCATCGGCGAATAATGTGATTTTACCCTGAAGCCCCTGAGTCAGATCTCCCACAAATATGTTGAAGAGGATCGGGCACTACTACAGAGATCGTTTTGAATACCACATTTTCAGATAAGTGATGGTATTTTGATTTATTATTAAGGACCGTGATAATTAATAGTTCATTTCCACTTATCTTAGAGTTTTTGACCAAGGATGTGCCTGCTTGTCTCAAAGTTGGTATTTTGAGACTGACTTGTCTATATGGGAAGTTGTTTTTTTTTTGTTACCCCTATTAGACACTGAGGTCTTTTCTCCATTTTTGATGTATGGATGTTTGTAGTACTGGATATAATTGGATGTTATTTGGGGATATATAATTGTTTTGGGCATCCCTTCTTGGTTGGGAGTTTTCTTATTGTTATAATCCATTATTTATTTATTCACCATTTAGAATTATTTATTCAGACATCTATTAAATATTTTGGGTATAATGGATAGATCAATATTATAGGGGTTGATTAATTTTAATTTTATAAGGGGAAGTAATTAATTATATTGCCTGGGGGAGGGTTCCGGATGCTAGTCTAAATGTATGTCTTCAAGCAATCGTGTGATATGGGGGATAGGGAATTGGGGGAGAATAGGGGATTTTTATTAAGGGGTTTAGGACTTGTATTGAGCAAAGGGTGTTTAGGGGGGAAAAATGATTTTTGGTATACTATTATGGGTTTTCTTCCTTGAAATTTTGCAATGAATTTTAAAATGTTTTCTTTAAATGTCAATGGTCTCAATCATCCTGTTAAGAGGAAAAAAAAAGGCTAAATTTTTTAAAGCAGCAAGTTGCAGATATATATATTACATTACATTAACATGAGGCAGGATCTGGCGAAGCTTGAAGAATAGTCCAGTAATTGGCAACTAAGATTTAATTCTAAAAAATGCAAAATCAGCCCAAGTGCTGCAAACATCCAGGAGAATGGTATAGCATAGGAAGCAAAGTATTCCTGTATGCGGAAGAAGAGCGGGATTTGGGGCTAATTGTGTCCGATGATCTCAGGGTGGCAAAACAGGCAGAAAAGCCAGGAAGATGCTTGGGAGCATAAGGATAGGAATGCTCAATAGGGAAAGGGAGGTGATAATGCTGTTGCACAAAGTCTCTGGTGAGGCACCATTTGGAATACTGTGTACAATTCTGGAGACCGCACCTTCAAAAAGATATAAAGAGGATAGAGTCAGTCCAGAAGGCTGCTATAAAATTGGTTAGTGATCTTTGTCATTAATCGTATGGGGATAGACTTAGAGACCTTAATAGAAAGATGAAAGAAAGGGGATATAAGAACATAAGAATTGCCGCTGCTGGGTCAGACCAGTGGTCCATCGTGCCCAGCAGACCGCTCACACGGCGGCCCTCTGGTCAAAGACCAGTGCCCTAACTGAGACTAGCCCTACCTGCGGACGTTCCGGTTCAGCAGGAACTTGTCTAACTTTGTCTTGAATCCCTGGAGGGTGTTTTCCCCTATGACAGACTCCGGAAGAGTGTTCCAGTTCTCCACCACTCTATGGGTGAAGTAGAAATGTTTAAATATCTCCGTGGCATTAATGTACAGGAGGTGAGTCTTTTTCAAATGAAGGAAAACTCTGAGATGAGAGGGCATGGAATGAAATTAAGAAGTGATAGGCTCATGAGTAATGTAAGAAAATACTTCTTTACAGAAAGGGTGGTAGATACATGGAATAGTCTTCCGGTAGTGGTGGTGGAGACGAAGACTGTATCTGAATTTAAGATAACATGGGGCAAGCATGTGAGATCTCTTAGATAGAGGATGCAGTGGTTGGGCAGAATGGATGAGCCATTTGATAGGGAGAGGAGGAGATAGTGGATGCTGTAGATGGGCAGACTGGATGGGCCATTCAGCCTTTATCTGCCTCTCTCTCTCTCATTGTTCTTCTCTCATAGTGATAGAGGGAGAAATGGGACATTGTGCTGGAGAGGGGTGATAGAAGGAGAAATGGGGCTGGTGGGCAGTGGTGAAAGATGCTGCACATGATCCGGTGGATGAGAGAGGGAGACATGTTCAATGTGGCAATAGAGGGGGTGGGAGAGATGCACCCTGGATCTCTCTCTCTCTTTCCCCACTCCCTTTGCAGCAAGAGAGGGAATGAAAGATAGATGGACACTAAGAGAGAGAGAGAGGGAGACGTTGCCAATAGGGGTGGAGGAGAGAGGAAGAAAAGTTGGATTCATGGAGGGACAGAGAGAGATGTTGGTTGGGTGAAGGGAATGAGGTCCAGAGGAGAGGAAGTGTGTAGGAGGCAGAAAGAAAGAAATGTTGGTTGCACAGTCAGAAGGAAGTGCAACCAAAGACTCATGAAATCACCAGCCAACAAAGGTAGGAAAAATGATTTTATTTTCAATTTAGGGCTCCTTTTACTAAGCTGTGATAGCATTTTTAACGTGCGCTAAACCTACACTATGCGGCTAGAACTAATGCCAGCTCAATGCTAGCGTTAGCATCTAGCGCGCGGGGCAATTCAGTGTGCGCTAAAACCACTATCACAGCTTAATAAAAGGAGCCTTAGTGATCGAAATGTGTCCGTTTTGAGAATTTATATCTGCTGTCTATATTTTGTACTATATTTTTTATAGTTACTGAGGTGACGTTACATATTTTAAAGTCATCTGCCTTGACCTCTTTGAGAAAAAAGAAGAATATAAATGATAATTAACATTTTCTCTGCATACAGTGTGCTTTGTGTTTTTTTAATTTTGTGGTTACCATTATGTATTATTAATAAGATTATATTGTGTGTATAAATGAAAAATGGATGGAAGAAATTGCGTTATAATTAGTACTATTATTATGGGGGTGGGGTCTAGGGTGGAGCTTGGGTGGGTCTGGGGCGGAGCCTGGGCAGGTCTGGGGTGGAGCTTGGGCAGGGGCACTCGGTTGATATTTGTTAGACTTAGGGGGTACTTGGCTTGAAGAAGTTGAGAAACTCTGTTCTAGATTGCTTTAGCCTTGTAGAGTTTCGCTGAGCGGTTTGGCTTACTTCTGCAGAGATCTCGTTGTTAGCCTTCTTTATTCTTTTGTGTGTTATATGCATGCAGTGTGTAGCTTTCCTTTCAATAATTGTAGTTCCTTTCCTCACTTATTTTAGACTGTAAACCACGTAGTTCTGTTTGTGCAGTTGTAGCGGCATAGAACATTTGTAATATATAAATAAAAACCATGTTTAGCAAATTTCAAAATAAATGTTAATAAATGTGTTTTGTTCCAGCCGAAGTAAACATCCAACAAGATGGGATTTTTCTGCTACTCCCAAACCACAAAACTTCCAGGTAACATGCTTAAGTGTGAGGTTTCAGGTTTCAGGTTTATTTACAGCCTTATCAAAATTCAAAGCGGTTTTACATAATATATAAAAACAAAGAATAGAAAGGCATAAGTTAAAAACAAATTATAATTATTAAAACAGACAATCAAACACACAGATGAATATTAACTTACCGAAACAAAATGAAAAAGGGTAGAAATACATTTGTGTAATGAAAAAGAGAGAGAGAAGGATCAAAACAAAAGGGAGGGGAACAAAAAATAAATAATCTAGCACTTTGTAGAAAAGATTAAAATGAATAAGAAAAAGCAAGGAGCGAAATTCCATTACAGTCCTTAAAAGGACTATTATACTCCAAATGTGTCTTTAAAAAGAAAGGCCTTCAAGCTACTTTTACATTTATCAAGTAATGAAATTTCTCTTATATAATTTGGTGCTGAGTTCCAGATGGTAGAGGCCGTAACAGAAAAGATATTAGTACGCATGGTGCTAATGTGTCTTAAAGAGGGAATAGATAACAGGTTTTGATTAGAAGAACGTAATGTGCAATGCGGGGTGTGGGGGATTAATAACCTGTTGATGAAATCAGGTAGACCGGAAGCTATGGTTTTATGTATCAGTAACATTATTTTATAAATAACTCGATGATCTATGGGAAGCCAATGGGCGTTAATCAAAAGTGGTGTGACATGGTCAAATTTTCGAGCTTTTGAAATGATTTTAATGGCAGTATTTTGAATAATTTGGAGGCATTTTATTTCTTTCTTAGTGATGCCTTTATATAATGCATAGCTATAGTCTAGTCGTGAAATGACTAGCGAATGAATAAGAGTATTTAAAGAAGTTTGGTCTAATAAAGTAGCAAGAGATCTAATCATTCGGAGGCGGTAGAAACATTTCTTGACTACTGAACTTATATGTTCATGGAACGAGAATTTTCGGTTAAGGATAACTCCAAGAAGTTTAATAGAAGTAACTATTTGAACAGGAACAGAGTTTATTGTAATAGGGACGGAAGAGGAGAAACCATCCTTAACTGGGAAAATCATTGCTTTGGTTTTGCTGATGTTGAAGGCTAACATATTTGTGTTTAACCAGTGGCAGATTTGATTCAGTTTCGAATTGATGGAAGAAATATCTGCGGGGTTATCTAGGTCAACGGGGTGAGTAAGTTGAATATCATCCGCATAAGCGAAGATAGAAAACCCTATTGATTGCCCTAGTGTGATGAGTGGAGCGAGGAAGATATTAAACAACGTAGGTGACAAAATGGAACCTTGTGGGATCCCATAACTATTAGAAAAAGTATTAGAGGAAGAACCTTTAAACTGGACTTTAGAGGAACGATCTTTGAAATATGATATAAACCAATCTAATACTTGATCGGAGATCCCTATGTCGCCTAGCCTATGGATTAGCAATTGGTGATCTATGGTATCAAAGGCCGACGATAAATCCAGTGAAATAAGTATAACTGATTTTTGGTGATCTAATTGATACATGATGTTAGTGGTTAACCCTATCAAGGATAATTCAGTCGAATGGTGATTACGGAAGCCCGTCTGATTTTGTTCGATGAAATCAGAGAGTTGATTAAAGACAATTTTTTTGGCAAATTTAGTCAAAAATGGGATATTGGAAATAGGCCGGTAGTTGGAGATCTCTGCTGCACTTATTTTGTTGTCTTTAATTGTGGGAAAGATGATTGATTCTTTCCATTGTTTAGGAACAGTACTTGTAGTAAGACTAGTTTCAATCAATTTGCGTATTTGGGGACCAAATATTGAAAAATAACGCTTAAGAATAAGAGGGGGAATGATTTCAACAGAGGAACCCTTGCCTCACCCATATGCATGCCCCCTGTGCAGTTAGGCACGAAAGCACTTAGGCATCAAGTTTCAAGTTCAAGTTTATTAAAACTTTGTTGTACACGCAATGTCAAGTACTAAAATTAGGAAACAAACAATAAAACAACTTTATACAAATAAACATACAGTGTATACGTACAAATAATTACCAGTACAAAAGGAAAGGAGGGTGAACTACAATCTTTAAAGAAAATAGAGATACATTTAGGGAAAAAAACAACTGGAGGGTAATAAAAATTAATCTTGAAAGCATGGCTAAACCTGGAGAAGAGGTAAAGGTGATTACGACCTATACGTAAAGTCTGATTAAAATTAAGTATTAGAGCATATGCATTAATGATAGAATAGCCTCATTATATGCCTAACTTTGGTCTACCCCTGTTTGGGTGCCAAAATTCTGTGCTTATCGGTGCCTAACTTTGGCACACTATACAGAATTAGGGGACATTGAAAAGACAAGCCACAAATATGTATTTCACCTGTCTCTGCACAGATAGAAGTGACCATCATCCAAGCTCAGAAGCTGGTGGGAGTTAACATTGATCCTGTGATACATGTGAAAGTGGGAGAAGAAAAGAAGCACACGACCACCCAAAAATCAACCAACTGCCCCTTCTACAATCAGGTACATGACATCACATGGCCAACCAAAAATCATTCAGCCAAGCTTTTGCCATTTGATACAAGATGATTTCCAGCTAGCTAGATGAGAACACAAGGGCATTTCAGACCCATTATGTTCAACAGCCATCTCTGTTTCATAGAAACATAGAAATAGACGGCAGATAAGGGCCACGGCCCATCAAGTCTGCCCACCCCAATGACCCTCCCTATCTATCTTTGCGGATAGATCCCACATGTCTATCCCATTTGGCCTTAAAATTTGGCACGCTGCTGGTCTCAATAACCTGAAGTGGAAGACTATTCCAGCGATCAACCGCTTATTCATATGTATACCATATGGCTCCAGAAAAAGGAGGACGGATTGAGACATCCGGGTTTTACTTACATTGCTTTCAATGAAACTAAAACCCAGATGTCTCAGTCTGTCCTACTTACTTCCGTTGCTTTCAGTGGAAGTAAAACCTGGATGTCTCAATCTGTCCTCCTTTTTCTGGAGCCATATGGTAACCCTATTCATTTGGCTACTCAGTTATCGACCTACTAAAATCAAGTATATGGTAGCATATGACCTACCTAAAAATTAATGTGCTATCTTCATTACAATCATGTTCCTTGAGGTACACAGATATCCCAAAATCATCCATTTGTCCATATTTTAATAAAACATACCCCTCCCCCCCCAACAAAAACAACAACCCTCTAGAGCCAGAATATGGCAACTCACAGCTCATATTCAAAGGATCTAGGTAGCGTGGGAGGTGTAGGGTGGGGTTTAGCAGCAATAGTTTCAGTCATAATTTAAGTAGACTTTCTTTGTAAACAGGCGTACCAGAATCTGATATTATGAAAACAAAAGATTCAGGGGTACACAGTAGGGAGCGCATTTAGAAATGTTTTTGAAGCTTCAACCAAGGCAGAAAATGCTGACAGAACACCTTTTTTTAAAAATCCATCTGTTCCTTTGTACTTATTGAGAGCAAATTGAACTCTGTTGTGAAAGCTTCAAGAATAGAAAAATGTAGCTAAAGGTTCCTGAGTAGTCTTCAAGTTTGCCGTGATCAGAATAGAAAGAAGACATTAATAAGATTATTTGTGTCTCTTAGGCTTTTGTGTGGATAAGATAGCAGGAGAAAACCTGGTGCTGACAGTTGATATCACCAGATGCAGACACTCTGTTTAGTTGGTGTGAAGTGGTCACTACTGCTGACTGGTCACTCAGGTGTCTCTGGTCTCTCTCTCTCTCTTATCTAATCCAGTCACTTCTGGTCACTTGGGTCTCTTCTGATCATAACCGGTTACATAGGTCTCCCTGCAGACCTGCTGGTCAACGGTCAATTCAGCTCTCCTGGTACTTTGGTCCCCACAGACCCACAGTCAACTTGGGTTTGAGCTTCCTGGGGGGATTAGGCAGGTGTCAGCCGGTATACTTCACTTGTCTTTCTGGGTTCCAGGCCTTGTTCATGTTTTTGAGAGGAAACGGTTGGAGCAGAAGTGGTAAGAGGTTAAGTTAGTAGAACGCTGTGAAAAATGTATCACAAAACAGGGTGATTATGTGGAAGAGTGTTTAAAAAAATAAAAGTACAGAAACATTTTTGATCCCTAATGGAGTCCAATCTGAGCTTTGGGACAGCAATTCCGTCCTAGTGATTTGTTAAGTTGCCACCTGCTTATGTGCTTGACTCAATCCAGATGTCTATAGAAAACATCTGTTACAGGTGAGCTACAAATACTGTTTACCCATAGAAATGGCTCACTGATGCCAACACATAGCCTTTCACCCATGTTCTGTAGAGATGATCCCAGGGCAGAGTATTGACCAGCATACAGATTTTAGATTAAAACATTACGTGTGGTGAGATCAGGCACAATATCTGTGGGCAACATTTTCCCAGTCAATAGTCAAAAGTGAAAGGTAGCATGGACTTTTGCTTTCATTATTGTTTCCCCCCAATGTGCTATGGAAGAAAAAATGTTAGCATTTTGTCACTGCGTGTCCTTATGATTAAATGACCTGTTGTTTTTTATTTTTAAATTTCAGTATTTCTTGTTTAAATTCCATGAACCCCAAGAGATTGTGTTTGACAAGCTGATAGAAATTTCAGTAAGTATCAGGACTGCATGTTTTATTCAGCTATTTCTGGCATAGGGCTTAAAGTCTTTGTTAAGTCTGAGGAATAGTTTCTAGAAAGTTATTCACCGGATACAATCAAGCAAAGTAGCGAGTGACACAGGGAGGCTCCAGGAGGCAATCGAAAGAAAACATTGCACAGTGTTTCTAGGACTTAAAGATTGGGTCAAAGCCCAAGTACGGTAGTTTTTGCACTTGTACAAGATTTTCAGTTTACAAACTTACAAGGAAGTGGCAGGAAATGAATGCCTGAGGCACTTATAATACAGTGTTTGAAATATGTGTAAGTACAATAGTTTACAGGGCCTATTTGGTTCCTTTTGTCTTAATATTATCTTTTTTTTTCCCCCCCTGAAAACAGTTATGAGAAAATCATAACAAAAGGTCTGGAATGGTGCTAGGCCAGGGATCTCAAAGTCCCTCCTTGAGGGCCGCAATCCAGTCGGGTTTTCAGGATTTCCCCAATGAATATGCATTGAAAGCAGTGCGTGCACATAGATCTCATGCATATTCATTGGGGAAATCCTGAAAACCCGACTGGATTGTGGCCCTCGAGGAGGGACTTTGAGGTCCCTGTGCTAGGCACAAATGGAAGCCCAGATCTTAAGTCAGATTTTAATTGCAGCATTAGAGAGAATCCGTATCCTGTACAATCACTATAGATTTGTGACCAGATTTCCTTATAGAGTGAAAGATAAGCACAGCTAATCTTCTGAAGAAGCAGCTCATTTTAAAACCAAACTTACAAATTTAGGGGCCCTTTTACTAAGCTGTTCTCTGGGCAGCTTCTTACCACAATGTAACCTTCCCCATTTCCCTGCTTGGGCTTTTTACCTTGAAAATCAGCTTGAACCTCTACTTGATAACACTTCTCCCTCCGTATACACAGGGGTTAGGGGCAGAGCCGGCCCGCGATATTGAAAAACCGTGAATGCAACTTTTATAGCCGACTCTGACCCACCTCCACCTCCCTCCTGCCTCCCGGACCTCCCCTGACCTTACTTGGAGGTGAAGCGGGGCAGGAACGATCTTCCTACGTGCCTGCCCCGTGCAGAGCCATCATCAAAAATGGCTGCTGTGAGTTCCCATGGTCTCACGAGCCTACAACGGGAACTCACGGCAGCCATTTTTGATGATGGCTGTGTACGGGGCAGGAGCATAGAAAGATCGTTCCTGCCCCGCGTCACCACTAGACCACCAGGTAAAGTCTGGGGAGGACCAGGACACAGGAGGGAGGTGGGGGTTGGATTGGAGGAAAAAACAGCAAATAACCAAATTCGCGAGTACTAAACCCACAAATTCAGAGGGGGAAGTGTAGATAAGATAAACAGCTTAGGACATTCCAATACTCTAATGCAGGACTTTCCAATACTCTAGAAGACCCGTATATGATGAACTGCAATGGTGCAAGGCTGGTAGAACTCATGCCTGAAATAAAGCCTAAGAAATTTAGTTGGGGTTTTGTTTTTTTTTTGCTTGTACCTTTCCAATCATTTCTTTTGGATGCATAGTGAATATATTCTGTACAAGCCGTGGTGCAGATTCCATCTCCCACGCAATTATTTATTGTATAGTATTTTGACCGCACTCAGCATGTCAAGTTCAAGTTTCAAGTTTATTAGGATTTTATATACCGCCTATCTAAGGTTATCTAAGCGGTTTTTACAATCAGGTACTCAAGCATTTTCCCTCTTGTGTTCATGCAGGTTCATGTCTTGTGTTCATGCAGGTTGTTCATGCAAAGAAGATTCCATTTATGGGAACGTGCATTGGGACATTCAAAATAGATGCAGGGACTGTGTACAACCAGCCAGGTACTGCCTATGCCCCAAAATTTCTGTTTAGGGTATAGATCTTCATGTTCTGCTCGTGTTCATTGGCAGAGCCTGTACTTGCTGCCAGTAGAGGCGTCTGTATGGATTGTGTATCCCCAATGGTTGCCTTCGTACATGTTATAGTTTATTATTTCTATTCCACCTTATACCAAAGTGGATTACAAAAAGCACACATAATTAAAAAAACAAACACTTACACAAAAAATAACAATACAGTTCCAAAAGGCAAACTTTTCAGGGAGCTGTTTTTATCAAACAAAACAAATGGCAAGTCAACAGTTTCTTAAACGTGCACACATCCACTTGATGACTGAGAGCAAAAGGCAGTTTGTTCCATTAAGTGCATCTGGCACATCCAGGCGCAGCTATTGATGAGTAAGCACCACCAGTCCAGAGGTATGTGCAGAACGTAAGTTCCTTGATGGCAGATATACCTGCAAACAGTTCTGTAGATACCAAGAAGCCTGCTCATGAAGACTCAAACTAATAACAACAACATATACCTAATACAATGAAATTTTATAAAGAGGAAACATGCTCAAAGGTAGGTACTCCAGTTGAACAGCTGAATCCTGAACAATTTGCAATGCCCACAAACTAGAGACAGGCAACCCAAGAAATACAACATTACAGTAATCTAGTCCAGAAACTTGTTTAAAGTCATACCCTGGAGGTAATTCCAAAGTTAAGCCAGGGATGATGCGTGCTAAGCTTGAATTCTATCATGGACTCTGTGTGCGCCTCCGCCATTATAGAATAGTAGCCCAAGTCCACACTTAATGTGTCTAATTTTATCTATGAGCACTTATGGTAGCTCAATGGCTGATATCAATGCTCACACCTTACTATAAATAGAATAAAAATATTTCTAAATGCTGCAAAAGATACTTCAAAAGATGCTGAAACGAGCAGCTGTAGTCAATTGACCAAAACAGAATGCCAGCTGTAACACACTTCACTCATCTAATCACCATGAATAAAACTAAATTTAAATATTAATAATAAATTTAATGTGCCTAGCAGATGATTGACAACCGTGCCGAGTGCTAGATGCTGTTTATAAAATCAGGCCCTAAGAGTAGTTGTGCTTGTAGCTACTAACTGGTGCCAATGAGCTCCAATGAAGGCCAACTATAGTCTATTATTGCTTATTAACACCAATTATCAGCTAATTATTAAATTAAATTACATGAGGAAATGACCTTATTTTATAACATGTAGCACAAATTGGGTGAGCAACTGTCTAGGATTGTCTATAACCAATGGAGGTGCCCATGAAACCAATGTATTCCCCACTCCAGTATTCTAGCGGATTGCGCATCTTCAGTTACTCCCTGTTGGGCAGGAAGTTTGTTATATTTCCCAGAGTAGGAAAGGCTTTGGATCGGGACGTGACTCCTACTCTCTCACAGCAGGTAAAGATTCCTCCCAAGACAAGAGAATGACTCCTGATCGCTCACAACAGAAGTTAGTGAGCATCTTCTGGAATCTTCTGATCAGATATCCTGTAGCAGCCTTCTGTTTATATGAGGGAGGCTCCTTAGTGGGTCTGGTGGCTTCGATTTGGATGCCATAAATTAGCTACTGACCCCTTGGGCAATCGAACAATCCGTTTCACTGCCCTAAGTCAAAAATGGCTGGCCCCGGGCCACTGAGTCACTGCCTACCTCTAGCTCTTGAGACTACAAACTAGATGCAGTATAGGACATCTTGAAATTTGGTCTTAGGGCAAAAGTCCCACAATGCTTTTTGCTGAAGTTTTCCATTATATAGATTTTCCCTCTTATGTTTCAAGAAACTAAACCCTGGGACAAAATGAGCTAGCAGTAAGATCTGCAGAGCTTTAGTGTGTGTGAATGTAAATATATACTGTATCTACTACTGCTGTCCATTCAGGCATGTCCAACCCTTGGATGCTCTATAGGCCAGTCCTAGGCCATGTTTCCCTGTTTTCCACAGCTTCCTTCAATTGCTTGATGTTCATTCCCGTGTCATTCTTAATGGGCCTTTGGTCTCCCCTGCTTCCTTTTACAACTGACCATTCTGAGTAGCACCTCGAATATACAGTATATATTCTTACACACATATGACTTCCATTGAATTTTATTATTTGATCATGATTTCTCCAAACTATCTTTCTAAATAAATAAATAAATAAACAGAAGGATTTGTATGTGAATTATGGAAACCTTGGGGTCGATATTCAGCTGACGATAGTATTTTTTTAGTGCCATTGGCATTATTCCTGGATATTCAATGCTAGGCCGTGTTTACACAACATTCAGCATTTATCTGTACAGTGGTGTAGCCAAGGGTAGGAGGTACCCAGGGCAGTGGCACCCCCTGTGTCCTCCTCTCCACCTTCTCCAACTCCTTCCCCGCCCCCGCCACACTCACACCCTCCCTTCCCCCCGTGCGAGCAGCTTCTCCAGCCTGCCGCTTGCGTCTGTGTTGGCTTTCCCTCTGATGTCACTTCTTGACCCTGCAACAGGAAGTGATTTCAGAGTGGAGCCAGGCCAGAAAAGTTGCTCGCACAAGCGAAGATTTAAAGCGGTATGATGGGCGGAGAGGTGCTGTTGCCCATCCCTCCCCCTTACTAAGCCACTGTATCCACATCAGCCCTAGGACTGACTTTTATGTGGTCAGATTTAACTGCTACACTTAACTGGTTAAGCATTTTACGTGCTGACTCTGCCCCTGAACAGCTCAGAAAATAGCTGATTTTGAGTTTAGTGGTCTGCAGCATTAACTGTTTAAGTGCTGCTGAATATCAATGGACAGGCCCCAAACAGGAGCCATTTTGACCCCATGATTTACAGAGATGGGATAAATCCGTCTATAAATAATGCGCTAATGGGATCCTTGTTCTTGCTACATACAGATCACAGATTCTTGCAAAAATGGGCCGTCATCACCGATCCCAAAGACACCCGGGCTGGCATCAAGGGATTTGTGAAATGCAACCTTTCTGTCGTGGCCAGAGGAGATGCCATGGTGGCTCCTCCTGCTACCTCCAGCAGTCAGAGTGATGACATTGAGAAGTAGGTGCTGGCTCTAAAAGCCTTTAGCATTTAAACAGTGCCATGGCCCTCTAGGATGATGTTTCTCCACCTGTCAGACTGTGCTTATGTGCATGACATGCTCTACACTACCATCTCCAGCTGAACAGAAGAGCCCAGCTATCATTTGATTGTAGTTATAACTTTCAAGACCATCGAAGTGCATCTAGCTGGTTTATTTACAATGCTAAAAAAATTAAAATAATTATAAGTGGGGGAAGAGTGAACATTAAAAGACAATTTACAAATACAAACTTGGACTTGAGGGGAAAGAGGGGCAAGGAGAGAGACTACGGGAACTCCCCATAGCCATTTCTTAATGGCTATCTGCATGGGGCAGGAGTGTAGGAAGATCGCTCCTGCCCCAAAAGCCAGCTAGACCACCAGGTAAGGCCGGGATGCCAGGGGAAGGCGGAAGGGAGGCGGGGGTGGGTCAGAGCTGGATATTCACACACACACACACACACACTACATGTCAGCAGAATTCCTCATACACAGAACACAGCAGAATGAAGGACCATTAATTACAAATGTTAACATAAGAATAGCCTTACTGGGTCAGACCAATGGTCCATCAAGCCCCGTTGCCCGTTCTCATGGTGGCCAATTCTGAGAGTAACAAGATTCTAGAAACCCAAATAATAACAAGATTGGACTGGTGTTCTCTTATTTTCAATGCAGTGATGGTGCTGCAGCCCCATTTCGATCTGCATTTATACAATATCTATCACATTAGGTAGCAATTAGCTGCTGGTGAGCGAACAATAAAGCCAAAGTGTTTTTTTTTTCTTTCTTTCAGAAATTTGCTTCTTCCTAAAAGAGTTTCTGCTGAAAGACCTTGGGCAAAAATAAGTATAAAGATCTTCAAGGCAGAAGGCTTGCCCAACATGAGTGCAGGCATCATGGGGAGCTTCTCCAAGATTATAGGAGAGAAAAAGGTCTTCATTGATCCGTATGTTCAGGTCTCATTTGCTGGACAACAGGTAAAGGGAGAAAGACTTGACGACCAAAAAAGTCACTTCAGATAGACTGAGGATAAGAGAAAAAGAAGCAGACTTATAGGCTTACCTTATGGCTCCAGATAAAGGAGGATGGATTGAGACACATATGGTAATGCTAGACTTCTACCCTCTCCCCCCAAAAAAAGGATCAGCTGTTTTGCTTGTTTAAATAGTCTAACTCAGTGATTCCCAACCCTGTCCTGGAGGAACACCAGGCCAATCGGGTTTTCAGGCTAGCCCTAATGAATATGCATGAGAGAGATTTGCATATGATGGAAGTGATAGGCATGCAAATTTGCTTCATGCATATTCATTAGGGCTAGCCTGAAAACCCGATTGGCCTGGTGTTTCTCCAGGACAGGGTTGGGAACCACTGCCCTAATGAATATGCATGAGAGAGATTTGCATATGATGGAAGTGATAGGCATGCAAATTTGCTTCATGCATATTCATTAGGGCTAGCCTGAAAACCCGATTGGCCTGGTGTTTCTCCAGGACAGGGTTGGGAACCACTGCCCTAATGAATATGCATGAGAGAGATTTGCATATGATGGAAGTGATAGGCATGCAAATTTGCTTCATGCATATTCATTAGGGCTAGCCTGAAAACCCGATTGGCCTGGTGTTTCTCCAGGACAGGGTTGGGAACCACTGCCCTAATGAATATGCATGAGAGAGATTTGCATATGATGGAAGTGATAGGCATGCAAATTTGCTTCATGCATATTCATTAGGGCTAGCCTGAAAACCCAATTGGCCTGGTGTTCCTCCAGGACAGGGTTGGGAACCACTGCTCTAACTTTATTTCGCCTTAGTTTCAATGTAATTGTTAGAATCTTAGAGAACTATCAAAGGTACTCGTCAGGTCTACATCATTTTGCGTTAGTTCAGTCTTCTTTCTCATCCATTAGCCAATTATCCCAATTAAGAGAACGAGAGGGAAATTTGTCACCATGGAGTATTGTCATGAGCAAGTGATTTGCCCTAAACAATCATTTATTTGCAGTTTGGTGAGAAACAAATACTAACACATACACACACCCTTTTATGAAGCCGTATTAGGCTTTTTTATTGTCGGCCATGGCGGTATTAGTAGAGAATGACACAGGGACAAATTTGGCCCCATCCCCGCAGGAACTCATTTTCCCCATCCCGTCCCCATGAGTTCTGTCGCAGTCTCTGCCCTTTCCTGTAAGCTCTGCCTTAACCGCATAAGTCTCGGACACTTATGAAATTAAAGTGTTTGAGGCTTGTGCAGATGAGGATGGAGCTTGCAGGAATGGGGCAGGGACAGGAAAAGATGAGACAATGAGTTCCCACGGGAATGGGGGGAAAAATTTGTCCCCGTCTCATTCTCTAAAATGGAGCACTCAGCTCTGAGTTTGACCAAGGCCTATCTTTTAGTAAAACGTATCTAAGAGTTGTATTTTATTTTTTATAAGTTGATGTTTTGTGATCACATATCTATTTTTAGAACCTGCTTCAGTATAAATGGGCTATAAGTCTTTTAAATAAATAAATAACGGACTTTTTGTAAAATATGATGCATGCATATATGACAAACTGGTTTTCTTTCCAATGTCAGGGAGAAACATCTGTTGAAAGCAACACTACAGAGCCTGAGTGGAATGAGCAGATCAGCTTCATCGAGATGTTCCCACCACTTGCCAGAAAGATCAAAGTGCAGGTGCTGGATGATGCAAACATCGGAGATGTGGCTTTAGCAACACAGTTCATTGATTTGCAACAGATTTCAGATCCCGGGAGGAATGGTGAGATGCAATGTTTTTCTAGTCCTCTGGGATAACACTTGATCCTTACTTAAAGCATTAACTTTCAGATCTGTTCATTCCCCTGATTCCCAACATCTGTCGGCAGTCAGTCCTGACATCTTGGGCAGCTTTATCTTAGTAGCTTACACAGAACTGAATAGCATCAAGAAACATGAGATGAAGCTACTAAGTAGTAGATTTAAAACAAACCGGAGAAAATACTTCTTCGCACAATAGAAACATAGAAAAAGACGGCAGAAAAGGGCTATAGCCCACCAAGTCTGCCCATTCCAAATACCCGCCCCCTGGTTTCACTCCCTTAGGGATTCCATGTGAATATCCCATTTTCTCTTAAAATCCGACACGCTGTTGGCCTCAATCACCTGCAGTGGGAGTTTGTTCCAATGATCCACCACTCTTTCAGTGAAGAAGTATTTTCTGGAGTTGCTATGGAACTTCCCTCCCCTGATTTTCAGCGGATGCCCCCTGGTGGTCGAGGGTCCCATGAGATAGAAGATATCTTCTTCCGACTCGATACGGCCCGTGATGTACTTAAACGTTTCAATCATATCACCCCTCTCTCTTCGTTCCTCAAGTGAGTACAGCCTCAGTTTATTCAGTCTTTCTTCATATGTGAGATCCTTGAGCCCAAGACCATCTTAGTGGCCATTCGTTGAACCGACTCGATTCTCAGCACATCCTTCCGGTAGTGTGGTCTCCAGAATTGAACGCAATACTCCAAGTGTGGAGTTCGTTGCCAGAAAATGTGAAATCAATTAGTTTAGCGGGGTTTAAAAGAGGTATGGATAATTTCCTAAAAGAGAAGTCTAAAGGCCATTATTTTATTTATTTATTTTTAAAATTTCTATACTGGTTTTTTCCAAGACAGTTTACAAAAAGTTACATACATAAAATATAAAACCAAATCAGAACAAAGTAGGAACAAAAACAAACAGATTCAATCCTTACATAAGATCAATTATTCATAGAAATGCATCTACAAATAGTTGTGTTTCTAACATTTTCCTGAATGAGTTCCTGTCTCTACATTTTCGAATTTGACCAACAAGGCTATTCCACAACTTTACTCCAGCCCATATAAAAGTCATAGAATTTGTTTCCACATATTTAGAATTAGCCTTTGTTTTCAGCAATGCTGAATTTTCAGAACGCAATGATCTTGATGGTTGATATCCAGACATTAAATTCTTAAAAAATTCAGAGATCGTGCCATACAGAAATTGGTGACATAACATAATTGCTTTGTATTGAATTCTAAATACCACTGGCAGCCAATTAAGACGGGGAAATCCATTGCTTATTCCTAGGATACGCAGCATAAAGTCTGTTTTGCTACTTGAGATCTAACTAGGTACTTGGGATCTGGGTTGGCTACTGTTGTAAACAGGATACTGGACTTAATGGACCTTTGGCCTGTCCAAATATGGCAATTCTTATGTTTTTATATGAGCCAAGTGTAGGACATCACTGATGAGGCTGGCTCTTAGGCATTATGACATCACAATCTCAGCTCTGGAATGTTGCTACTCTTTGGATCTCTGCCAGGTTCTTGGGACCTGGGTTGACCACTGTTGGACCTTCGATCTGTCTCAGTAAGGCAATTCTTATGTTCTTATGTGATCCAAGTACAGGATAATAAGAATAACTTTATGTTTATATACCGCAATACCACAAACAGTTCAGAGCGGTTTACAGAGGAAGAGACTGTATATAGACAGCGACATTACAAAAAATATTCAAAATTACATTTGCATGTTAAGATTAATGACATTCATCTGGAAGTATTTTAAAGATACGTCAAGGCAGGGATGGGGTCAGAGAAATTTATCAAAGAGAGAGGTTTTAATTGACTTCCTGAAAGTTTAATAGGAAAGTGCGTTTGAAATAAATTTGGTTAAACATTTATTCCATTTGCCTGCTTGGAACGATAATGTTCTATCAAGGAATCTCTTGTAGATGCAGCCCTTCGGAAAAGTAAACACGTGTATGAGTTGTGCCTGGAAATTCGAAATGATGAGATAGATAAATTGGGGATGATCCTGTTATGGCTTTGAAGCAAAGGCAAGCAAACTTAAAAATGACCCTTTGCTTCCACTGGCAGCCAGTGTAGCTTCTTGTAATACGGGCTTACATGATCCGATTTCTTGAGACCATAAATGAGACAGACTGAAGCATTCAGAACGATTCTTAGTCGTTTGATGGTTTTCTTAAAAGATCCCAAGTATATAATATTGCAGTAGTCTAAGACAGTGTTCTTCAACCTTTTTACACCCGTGGACCGGCAGAAATAAAAGAATTATTTTGTGGACCGGCAAACTACTAAGACCGAAATTTTAAAAAACCACATTTTTGCCCCGTCTCCGCAAGCTCGGTCCCCACAAACCATCTGATCCCATCTGCACAAGCCTCAGTTATGATTTTATATTGAACGTATTTTATTAAAGTATAAAAAGAAACAATATTCTGTACAATTGTCATTTTATAAATATAAATATTCAGAGCAAGGACCAACAAAACCCCTGTCTCCCCTCCCCTTCACATATATCCCCTCTACTATCAAGAAAACTGAACAAGCCAAATTATTACAGAATGCTACACAGAAATATCATGCTAACAGAATACTGCAGTCACACATGACAGGAATAGTGTTAGGCTTTGCAGTCCCCAGTTATGTCTCTAGCAGGATATATATTTCAAATCTGATATATTGTAATGACAAAATAGAAATAAAATGATTTTTTTCTACCTTTTGTGGTCTCTGCTTTCATCTTCTTTCCACTCTTCCTTCCAGCATCTGCCCATTCCATCCACTGTCTGGCCTCTCCCCCTTCCATATGTATCTGACTTCTTTCTATGTCCCTCTCCCCTTTTCATCCAGCCTGTGCCTCCTCTCTCCTTTTTACATCATTCATTCCAGCTTCACTGCTTTCTTCATTTTTATCTCTCCTACACCAGATCTAGCATCTTTATCCCTCTCTCATTTCTTTGCTGACCCCCTTTCCAGCATCAATCTCTCTCTACTTTCTCATTCCTGTCTCTCCCCTTTCCCTCCTCTAATCTCCCTGCCAGCTGTTTCCTTCCTTTTTACCTTCTCCCTTCCCTCCTCCCCCCTATCCAACAGTAGCTCTCTTCCCAACTCTTTCCCTCTTCCCCTCCCAGCAGCATATCTCTTTCTACCTCTCTCCAGGTGCAGTAGCAGCTCTCCCTTTATCCATCAGCTTCTCAGCCTCCAACAGTGGTTTCCTCTCCTTCCAGCAGCTCTCAGTACTTGCCTGCAGCAGTGATTTCCTTAGGCAGCCTTGGGTCCGTTGCCGCCTCTGAGGAAAGGGGAAGTTGCCAAAGTGAATCACTGCCTTGGTAAGTACAGAGCTGCTAGGAGAGGAGACAGCCACTGTTGAAGGCTCCCCATGATATTATTCCTGCTGTGCCCTGCACATTCGCGACCCCCCCCCCCAAGCCGGCAAAAACAGCTTTGCACCGCAGGACCAGCCGCCCAATACGAGCCGGAGGCCCCTACCCGCCGCATCCTGCACGTGGGCAGACTCAGCACAAACGCTGCTGATGGCCCCAATTGACACGCTGACCTCCCCGCGCACGCTGACCATCTTCTCTCTGCCTGCACTTTCCCCGCGGCCCTCTTCGGCGACTCAGCAGGGGCAGCGATCAAGACAGGCTGCAAACGTCGGGATCTTCCCTCTATGAGTCCCGCCTATTTTGTTTCAACTTCCTGTTTCCGCATAGGCGAGACTCACAGAGGGAATGGCCGACATCGGCAGCCTGTCTTGATCGCCCGAGGCTGGGAGGAACAGAAGATTTCTGCAAACACCATCGGGGCAGAAAATTTAACGGGTCCATCTCGCCGGTCCTGTGCGGACCGGCAGGAATTTTCTGCGGACCGACACCGGTCCGCGGACCGGCGGTTGAAGAACTGTGGTCTAAGATGTTTAAGATCAAGATTGGACCAGCAGTTGAAAAGAGAAGAAATCAAAATAGTGTTTAAATAGTGATAATAAAGCCATTGTGACATCACCGATGAGGTTGGCTCTTAGGCATAGGTGCAATGAGGCATTATGACATCACAATCTTAGCTCTGGAATGTTGCTACTCTTTGTACTTGGGACCTCGGGTGGCCACTGTGACAGAAGCACTACCCTAGAACCTTCTCATGAGGGGATAAATTCAATAGAGCTCCCTTGCAATCCTCCTGAACACCTGGGTTCATCTGTGTTGGAAAAGTGTCACCAATCACCTCAAATGGAATCTGATTGTTTAATACAGTAGTGGGTGTGATCTTGTTTGTGACCTTGGATGCCCTATGAATGGCATAGAGTTTACTGTTAGAATGTCTCACTGGTGATTTTTTTGTGTTTTGTCGCAGCTGGCTTTAATCCTACTTTTGGGCCTGCCTGGGTAAATCTCTATGGCTCACCCCAGAACTACACCTTGCGAGACATCCACCGCGATCTTAATGAAGGGCTGGGTGAGGGCATATTTTATAGAGGGCGCCTTCTGGTGGCCATATCGATAGAGATTTTCATCAATAACAGGATGGCAGAGAAGAAGCCAGCCCAGGTACTAAAGAGTATACTCAGCAAGCCGAAAATGAAGAATAAAAGCAAAAAAGCTAAGGAAAAATCTAAGGAGAAGTCAAAGGAACAAAGTCAGAAAAAAGGAGATGAGGCAGAGGTGGCTGAAGCCTTGGAACAACCCAGCGCTGTAACTGTAGAGGTGGAAAACATTCTGCCACTGCCAGAGGTAAGTGACGTACCAGGGAGGGTTGAGTTACCTCACCATATAATTGTCTCCTCAACTAGACATTCAGCTCAAACAAGGTGACAGTCCTGGTTTTATCCAATGGCAGCTCCTGTTTTTATGAAAATCAGAGCTACAATCTGCACAGTTTGATCAGCCTGGCTAAGAATGGCAACCGAATCACAGCATTAGTGGACTTATTTATTACTTTGGATTTGGCTAATGCCTTCCTCAGTGGGAGATCAAGGTATGCCACATTTGGTTACTTTCTCTTTTCCTGGAGGGCTCACAATCTAATTTTTGTATCTGAGGCAATGGGAGGGTTGGATGCAACCTCACGAGGCAGCAGTGGAAATTGAATTGGGCACCCCTGGATGTCAAGCCCAGTGCTCTAGTCACTAAGCTACCCCTCCACTCCTAGACCCGTACTTAGTGTGACAAAATTCCTTTTTGACCCTGGAAGGACCTTCTTCCACATTCCCACATGTCTGACTCTGATCACGTCAACCAAGATGGCCACCCTTCCTCCAGCAGCTCCCAGTCAGTTCCTTCCCATCAGTCTCCTTCTGCCTCCATGGCTCTGGTTCTGGCAATGAGAAGAACAGCAGATAAGACGTTTCGGAACTGGAGAAGCCTGTTTTTACAGCCCTCTACCAGGCATCTATGCTAAAGGCTGGGCCTGTGAGTGTGGCTGCCAAGGCCTCTGTTCTCACCCTACACTTCAGACTGCTGCTGGAGCCAGAGCCACAACCATGAGGTCAGTGGGATCCAGTAGAGGGGAAATGATCAGATTCAACAGGGAACAAAAGGGCTATAAAGTGCAAGAGTGTTCCAAGGTCTGTAGAGCAGGGGGAGGGCACATTTAGGGGCTGTGTGCAGGAAGGAGTAGCCTAGTGGTTAGAGCTACAGCCTCAGCCCTCTGAGGTTGTGGGTTCAAACCCCGTGCTGCTCCTTGTGACCCTCCATTGCCCCAGGTACATTAGATAGATTGTGAGCCCACCGGGACAGAGAGGGAAAATGCTTGAGTACCTGATTGTAAAAACCACTTAGATAACCTTGATAGGCTGTTTATAAATACCATAAATAAATAAAATGCTTGAAGGTCCACATGGGGGGAGGTTCAGGGTGGGGGGGGGAGGTGAGGCAGAGCAGTAGGTCAGGGTGGGGAGAAGGAGTTCATTACCTGATGATCGGGTGAGGGTTGCATTAAAGATGTTGAAGAGAGAGTTACATTAACTCAGTGTTGGGGGGGGGGGAGAGGAAGAACATATATTATCTCTGCATTGGGACAGGATTACAATGTTTCCTGCTATGATCAGTACATGTTCTCCCTTCCTCTTCTAGAGATTCTCCCTCTCCTGCACCACAGACAGAGCTTTGGGTTCTAGTGTCACTATGCAGTATCTCAGTCTGCAGGGTACATAGATAACAGTATTGCTGGCTTTCCCTTTCAGAATGCACTGGGAGTAAAGGAGGAATTCCTGCTCTTTGCTTCCTTCTTCGAAGTTACCATGATTGACCCCAGCATTGGTTCTAAGCCTGTCAGCTTTGAGATGTCTATAGGTAACATTCGAGGAAGCTTTTAATCTTCCAATTATACATATGGAAAAGAAGAAACTGTGGTTTATAGTTTAGTGACATCTGATAGTGACAGTATCCGTTATTACAGGCATAGCGGTTTGGTTGCCATCCGGGGCAGAGCACCCCCTCATCCAGGCGCATCACCTCCCCTCCTCCAGGCAATGGGGAAGGGGGTAAATGGAGCAGTTGTGAGGCCTCGATCTGCATGCATGTGGCTGCTGGTTCTGCCATTCCCCAGACCCTGAACAGGAAGTGTGATTTCAGAGGGGGTGGGAGCCGGCAGACCTGATGGCTGCACACATGTGGACTGTGACCCCATGGCTGCTCCGTGTGCCCCCTTATGGCCTGCACCCAGGGCACACAGCACCCACCACCCTGCCCTTGGTATACCACTGGTTCCAGTGCTATATCAGGGGGAAGGGGAAACTTATCTGTTACGGTTTAGCAGCAGAGCAGTAGAAAGAAAATGAGTCTGTAATTCTGGCATAGGACCCCTGATCTGTAAGCGTGCCATAGAAAATAGGTTTCAGGACGTTCCACCACGTTATTTATGCATATTTTAGTGAGCACAATAATTTTTTAGCAAGATTTTGTTTACTGCTAAATATATACTGTAAGTTAGGAAAAACTTGTTTCAGGGTTTATTAAAAATTTGATTAATCGCCTATCACAATTCTAAGCGATATACATTAACTTTAAAAAGGGAGGGGAATACAAATTTAAAATAATTAACAAAGCCAAACTGTAGACAAAGAACAGACGGACAAGAAACAAGAGGGAAAGGGATGAACTACAATATAGTCGGAGAAAGGAACATAGAAGGGAAAACCAAAAGGGAAGGAAAAATTATTCATAAACTGCCTTTATAGAGTCCAAGAAGATAACAGAATCAATGTTCGAATGCATCTCTATATAAGAAGCTGTTAGAGATAGAAACATGATGGCAATTAAAGGCCAAATGGCCCACCCAGTCGGCCCATCAGCAGCATCCACTATCTCTTCCTCTCTCTGAGAGATCCCACGTGCCTATCCCAGGCTTTCTTGAATTCAGACACTGTCTGTGTCTCCACCACCTCTTCCGGGAGACTGTTCCACGCATCTACCACCCTTTCTATATCACCTCTTAACTTCATCCCATGCCCTCTCATTGCTGAGCTTCGTTTCAAATGAAAGAGATCCTCCTCAGGTGCATTTATGAGACCATTTTCTTTACACAATTTTGAACTAAGGGGTCCTTTAATTAAAAAGTGGTAAGCACTAGTGTGTGCTCATCACAAAGGGATTTAGCACGGGACACACTCATGCGTCCTGTGGTAAGTTTCAAATTTGCAAAGATGAGCTAAAAAATATTTCCTTTTTTTTAATGTTAAGGGGGTGTCTGCGCTAATCAATTAGCATAAGATTAGCATGTGAGTCCTTACTGCTTGCAAAACAGGTGGTAGTGAGTGCTCAGGCAGTAATTGTTTTTAATTGGCAACATTAACGCATGACCATTAATTAAAAAAATAGAAAATTAGCCATTTTATTGCTGCCGCAAAAATGGCTTTATGTACAGGAAACCCCGTGTAAGGGCGTGCTAAGGTCATTTTCTACCATTGCTTAGTGGAAGGACCTCTAAATTTGCTTGTCAGTTCTGGTTTGGACAAATTCCTGGAGGAAAAGTCCTAAGTCTGTTATTAAGACATGGGGAAAGCCACATCGTCTAACTTATCCAGGAAGTCTAGTAAAACATTCGATTATCCCTGCAGAATGACTAAGTCTAGGTCAGCCCACATCCCGCCCCAACCACTCCTCCATATACGCCCCTTTTAGCTCTGGGCACACAGCGGCATTCATAGGCCTAAAAAGTCCCAAAATAGGTTTGATTATTGGCACTCGGACGACCTGCCTTTTAGATCATCCAAGTGCTGACTTGGACGGGTTTTTAGACGTGTTTAAGTTTTGATTATGAGCCCCATACACTATATTTACCCCCTTCCCCCACCCTGAACAATATTTCATGCATTATGAACTGGACTTTTTCCCCATAATCTCATACTTCAATAAAAGTGCCACTAGCATGTTAGTTTTAACCACGCCAGTCCATAAATTTGTCTCTTATGCAAGCATCTTCGTGCAGTTCTCAGTGACAGATAAAGGATAAATCATGGCAAAGAGCTTACCTTTTATTAAAAGAACTAATTTCACAGGAAACTATGGAAAAGCAGCCGAGGTCATCGCCAAGAGCTCTACAAAGGGTGTGAAAGCAGAGGGGCCGGAGGAAAAACAATCACTGCTGGACGCAGGCTCAGAAGATGAACTGGACGTGCAGATGTTACCTTCCACTACAGCACAACTGGACAAGTCGGTGACTCCCAGCAAGAGTCCTGAGCCCACGGAATATGACAGGTGATTTATTAACCACTGCAGCTGCTTTCTAAATGAAATATAAGCAGTATAGCAACCCCTATGTGCTTATAGTTCAGACGGGCACGCTTCACATGACACTGGGCAACTTTTACAGAAATGCCAGCTTAGTGCAAATAGTCAAAAAATGCATAACTGCGAAAACCAAATCACCAGGCAAGAAGACAATTAGGGACAAATTCTCCAAACGGTGTCCCAATTGGGATACACGTTTTTTAAAATAATGTAGGCTTAGGCTCCTGTGTTGTGCCTACCGGAAGACGCTTGTGAACTCCTAAGGCTGGCATGGGCGTGGCTTGTGCCCATAGGCATCTCTAGGCGTCCCTATGCGCCTCCAGAGGTGTGAGACCAGCTCCTTTGAAACGCAGGCCTACATTTACGGCGCCTATGTTAAAAAAAAGACATGATTCTGGACACAGTGCCTGCTGATAATTGACACGCAACAGATGCACGATTGGCAGGCGCTTTTCTGTGACAGGCACCACTTCCAGAATCAGGCCCTTAATGAAACACAAATCAGAGATCTAACCTGAGACCCTGAATCACATAGTTTCTGCAAGAATTGCCAGCCTCAGGGTAGTATCGGTACTGTGAGAATATATTTTAAAAAAAAACAACAGCTTACATGTACGTGGTTCACACTAATGTTTCAAAATAGGCCTGAAAATATAGTGTCCATATACTCAAAAGATTTTAACCAGGCAGGAGCTGGTTAAACCTCGCTGACCTAGCCATCTGCCAAGACTGAGCGACACTTCAGTGGGTACTGTCTCTGAATATTGCCTGTGACGGCCATGACACTGTCCAGTTAGCATCAGGGTGTTCTGGGGGCGAAGCTTAGGTGGAGCTGGCATTACTTATTATTATTTATTTTATGAGGTTATAAATTTGCTTGAGATGGGTTTTATTGACTACCTTTTTTAATTGTATGATCTGCTTTTTTTAATGCAGTTTTCATGATGTTTTAAATGTATTATTAGCTTTTGTCATATAGTTTTTGTAATTTTTGTGAATTTGTCTTGTTCTGTTTTGTTGTTTGATTATGTATGTAATTTTGAAACCTGCTTAGCATTGTTGGATTTGCGGGATATAAATATTTTAAATAAATAAATAAAATAATAAATAAATATTTATAACCTGCATATCCAACCAGTCTAAGCAGGTAACAGCATCACATACATAATAAAAAAATAAACCATACCATAAAATACACAAAACAAAAAAAAACAAAGTACCCTCTGCAAGATAAAAAGTTCAAAAACAAACCCACCAGCCCCATTAAAAATCAAACACACAAAAAAACAGCCTCACAAATACTTCAATGTTAAAACACAGCCATAAACCTGTTCCCCAACATCTTACCTTACTTAACAAAGCAACGTTCTAAAAGCGGTTTTCAAACCTTTTCTAAACACAACAAAGCAGTTAGTGGTGCTATTCAGTCTGTTAACCGGTTAAGTAAACCCAGCTCCGGAAACCACTTTTCACCTGCATTTATCTGTGTAAAAACTTTGAATTGTTTCCATCTCTCCCCACTCCACCCCCGCTGTTGCTGTATCTCTTGCGTTGGGTCTCAGTAAAAAACAGTCTGTGCTTTTCAGTTCCTACAGTTGCATTCCACTGGTTCACGAGAAGCCCTGCGTTTATATCTGGAGTCACTGGGAGGATCACACATGGAGGTTCTGCAATTCAAACTGGATTGTTAAGATAGCAGAACGACTGGTGAGGATCATTTTCCGCTGCACCTTAGGAGGCATCTTCAAACAGTCAAGATATATGGGTGGCTTTTAACGTGCGTCTCGTAGGCAAATTTTCCAAGGGATGCTATAATACCTGCATTGTTTCTCTACCTGCAACATTATAGGGGTGATTTTATCAGATTTTTCCTGCATAAACATTGTTGTAACTGTGTAAAATTACCCCATGTGTAAAGAGCGGACACAACAGCATGCACTTATATGCAACCTGGTTGTAGGTACTGTGCTTAATGGGCCCTTTCACTAAAGTGTGTAGTTGGTTGGTGGCCATCCCAATCCCTTCAGGCACTTTGGTTTGGCTGGGTTCCTTTTAGCTTTGGTCCTTTTAAGTGATCTGGACACCCTGGCATATCCACCTTTCCACCACCAGTTATTCTTACCCTGCTAGTGCAACCAGCCATCAGTTACTTTGGCCTTACTACCAGACTTTCATGCTCTGTTAGTTCAACCAGCCACCAGGCAGGCTGGTCTTGAAAGCTTAGCAGGAGTTAGGCTTATACTAACATCCCCCCCTTCTTGAGAACCACCTCTGCGTTCTGGTTTTCTAAGAGTCAACAGTAAATTCTTTTCTTCTGCAGAGTCTTGAATAGGGTCTCCCCTCTCCTTTAGGGCGAGTAGATTTTAGTCCAGTCCAAGATCCCTTAGAGTCCTATGAAAAGAAAAAGGAGACTCCCCCCCTCCCTTTTCTGGGTCTTTCCCAGTCCTGAGGGTCTCTTACATAGCTTCAGAATCCTTTTATCTCTGCAGTAAGAACTTATGCAAATTAGGTCCTTCAGATGCAAATTTCTCTTTCTGGGATTTCATTTATCAATAGTCACCCCAACCAAGGTATCCCCATCTAAATGGATAAGGGATATCTGGGTCCTGCAACCACCCTCTTTCTAAACTGACTAAAACCTCCCCAGGCAGGACTGGAATTTCTCCAGTCATATCCCTTTTCCCAGGGGCTGCCCTGCAAGTGGACGAGGAGACCCCTAATTCTTATGTTCCTGGGATGGGATGTACACCCCGTCACTCGTGAATTAGTGCTGTTACAGTGCAGCCACACTACTTGTGGTGGATCGACAGTTATAATGCACTAGTTCACACGTCAGGTCAGGCCAGGCCAAGGCATAATTTATATTCTATAGATTATATGCAGAAATTTGAGTCCCACTTACACTTTGCCCAAATGGTATCCATGTGTATGCCCACTTACAAACCACATGCTGAGATATGCATGTAGAGCTGGAATAGTGCTTAGGCAGCATATTGACATATGGATGGGCCATTTGGCCTTTATCTGCCTTCATTTTTCTATAACCATAAAGCTCTATGACCTCACAATGCAGGTGTAAAGAGCCTTAGCCTATAGGAAGAGGAGATGCAAATGTTGAGAGCCTTAGCCAATAGGGAGAGGAAGAGATAGTGGATGCTCTGGATGGGCCATTTGGCCTTTATCTGCCATCATGTTTCTATAACCATAAAGCTCTATGACCTCACAATGCAGGTGTAAAGAGCCTTAGCCTATAGGAAGAGGAGATGCAAATGTTGAGAGCCTTAGCCAATAAGGAGAGGAGGAGATAGTGGATGTTCTGGATGGGCCATTTGGCCTTTATCTGTCATCATGTTTCTATAACCATAAAGCTCTATGACCTCACAATGCAGGTGTAAAGAGCCTTAGCCTATAGGAAGAGGAGATGCAAATGTTGAGAGCCTTAGCCAATAAGGAGAGGAGGAGATAGTGGATGTTCTGGATGGGCCATTTGGCCTTTATCTGCCATCATGTTTCTATGTTTCTACGAAGAGAGCATTCGCTGAAGAAAGTCACTTTTCCTGCAGGAACATGGACTTGACGAAGTAGAGAAACTTACAAAGAGACCTAAATCCAAACCAGAAATACGACTGAAACAGGTTTTGGAAGAATTTGTAGCTGGCTGCAGGTGAGTGGACACTGTTGATATTTGCTTTGGGAAAGGGAATAGGATTTTGGTGTATTAAGCGGTTTACAATCCCTATCTGTCACGGCAGGCTCACAGTCTATCTATGTAGCTGGGTCTGAAAGGTGACAGGCGTCTGCTGCCTCCCTTATCTTCACTGCCCTCTCAGCTGCTCTCACTGACATCAGTCGCTCCTCCCTTTCCACCCTGGAGGCTCAGCCACGACAGCTGCACATTTTTGAAAACAACATAACATAACACCAAATTTCTAGACATAAGTTCAATGCGGTTTACAAAAGTATGCAAAAATGGATAATACAATGAATCTATTTAAGTCAGGAATTTTGAAAAGAGGAAGGTTTTCAGTTGTTTTCTAAAATGTTCATCAGAACTGTCAAAAATCTTTATCATAAAAGGCTGCTTGATACGATATGATAGAGAGTGTTCAACATAGTTCTTAATTCTACATCCCTTAACCGATGGAAAAGTGAAAAGGGCATGTGACTTTCTGCTATTCTTATGGGACACTATAAGAAATCTGTCGGCTAAATATAACGGGGCTAAAACGAAGACAATTTTTTAACATAAGCAGCCTAACTTAAAGATAACACGAGCCTCCATAGGAAGCCACTGCAGCTCGCGATAGAAAAGTGTCATGTGATCATACTTCTTCAGGCTGTAAATTAGTCTAATTGCAGTATTCGGAATCAATTTCAGTCTGGCCATATTTTTCTTAGTGCTTGTCAAATGAATGATGAAAATACAAAAATGATTATAATTAACAGATGATTATAACAAGGAAGCAAAAAAAAAAAATACCCCCCATAAAACTTTAAAAATAAATAAACATATAAAAAAATTAAATAAATAAAGCAATCGCTTGAAGTTATTTTGCTGTCCTAACTTATTCGGATAATTATCTGCATAGCGGTGTTGAATATTGTTAGTACCTGGACACCTTTCATCTCTTCTTTGGTCTGCCCTTGGATTGCTTCTACATTATCCCCGAAAAACCCCTTCATTGAATCTTATTTTTGGCCATATTGCAGTATATCAAGAATTTGGAATAAGTTGATCATCGTTTATTAACTTGATATACCGCAAGGTACCATAAAATAGTTTCTCTAGCGATGAATAAATAAGAGACAAAGGAAAGACAGCGAAGGTGAGGGAGCGAATTCAGTGGAGAATGAAAGAATGAATCCAGTAAAATTATGATGATTAATACAACTACAAGTCACCCATACCACTAGGGAGCCTTGAGCTGGTGCTGCTTCTCTGTGTGTCTGAATTAAATCTCTGACCCTCCTCGTCTTCTCATTTTTCTTTGTAATTTCAGACAATTCTCTTTAAATGCAGAAAAGAAAACAATGACACGCCCTAATAATTTAGACCGTTGCCGTATGAAGTCGCTGATGTACAACATTGTAAGTGGTCCAGCAAAGACATGATCGGAACCATAGCATGAACAATGATGATCTGTACCCGCTGTTGGTAGATTTTCCTGCTTCCAGCTTTAGTTTTGGCCATGAAGCTTATGATGTGAGCAGAGTTCACGGATTCCCTCCACCCAGCTGGCCCACCTCTTCCAAAATGGCCCTTCCCCTCCCCAGAGCATCCTGGAATGCACCGGGGAGGGGCCTGAGGCTCTGATTGGCCTAAGTTGTTTAAGCTAATCAGGGGCTTAGGCTCCTCCCTCAGTACCTCTATTACCAAGTCTGTCTATGTCTTGTCAGTCATCTATGTTGTTCCCTTTATCAAATGACCCCTTAAAAAAAAAAAAAAGTATTTTTATTTTAATACTTTACAATTTTAGTATTGTAAACTGACCAGATACGTGAAGATGGTCGGTATATCAAGCACAGAATAAACTTGGAAACTTGGATACAGAGCGAGGTACCTAAGGCCTGATTGACTCAGATGCCTAAGGCCCCACCCCTTGGCCCCTCCCCATGCATCACATGATGCACCAGGGAAGGGAAGGTACATCACTTGGGACTGGCAGTGGCGGCCAAAACAGGAGCTTCCTGCAGGCTTTGTGCTTCCAACATTTTAAAGAGGTTCGGGGGGAGGTTCGGGGTGGAGTGGGGGGGGCGTCCGGTAGCTGGAGGGAGTGGGCATCCCTCCTGCCGCATCGCTGCCATGGAGGGGGAGAGTCGCATTGGCAGAAGGGAGTAGGCATCACTCCAGACATTTTCACTACAATAGAGGGGTTGCGGTGCCCTAACAACAGTGACAGAAGGCTGCTTCCCCTGTCACCACTGTTAGTGCTCTTCGCATGTGTCAATCGCTCACTAAGCGATTGATTGGTTGCATTTGCATGCCCATGATTTGCATCTCCGTGCAAATCATGTGCACGCAAACTTGATAGTGCATTGATCGCTGCTGCTGGTGGCCCTTTTAATAAGACTAATTAGAACTGGCACAGATTTGCTGTTTTTCTTTGGGATATAATGTTTTTTTCTGTTTCATACTTTCATACCACTTTTCCCCCAAAAGGGGCCCATTTTAGGAAACAGTAAAATAGTGACTGCATAAAAATTCAACTCATGCATGCAGTGGCTTTCCAGGGATCCAGTGATGCGCTTTGATTTGTTGAGTAGGCAGCCGGCTGAACAAGTCAAACCTCATCAAACAAAAAGTAAACAAAAAAAGCAGGGCTTTGGGCTGGGGATTCTCCAAACCCCCTGAAGACTCTGATGGTACTTTTCAGTTTTCAAACATATGCATTCGTGTTTCTTTGTAATGAGTATCCATACAACTTAGCAGCTGTAAATATGTGCAAGTACTTTTTTTTTTTTAAAGCCAAATGAATATGCATGAAAGAGATTTGCATGTAATGAAGATGATAGGAATGCAGAACTGCCCCATGCATAAAACCCGACTAGCTGGTAGTCCTCCAGGACAGGGCTCGGGACCACAGTTTTAAAGAAAGTTTCCAAAGTGAGACTGAAATTTAGTGCAATATAAGAAGTAGCTGAACTTTGCAGCTCCCTGGCTATTCTTACACACTCCCAAACTATACTAAATAGCATCCATTCTTACAACAGCTTTCTTTGCATCTGCTTATTCCTAACGCTGCTCTTTTCTCTGTAGATCTTGTTTGCAAAGCAGGGACTGAGAGCAAGCAAACGGCTAACGAAAGCCAATGTGGTGGAAAAGATGATTGAGGCTAAGAAAATTCTAACCAAATTACGGTTCTTGGCTAAAGAGGTAAAATAATATTAATAATAATTTATTTCTTGTATATTGCCCCACCAACAGTTCTAGGCGGTTCACAACAGAAAACTAAGACAAGTCAGCAGAAAATACAATTTCAGGACACACTTCTACACACAAACATTAGTACAGCATTAATTAAAATATATTAAACAGAAATAAAAATTGAAGAATAAAGCACCATCATGAATATTAAACGAATCAATCATTCAGGATTATGGTGTATCATACATCTAACTTGATAACAGGACAACTGGATATGATAACAGAATACCCAGGAGATAATGAGATGCAGTCATATTAATCACGTACTCCAAAAGAATTACCAGGTAATCTAACAAGAAACAGGGAATGAGATGACTTGGTGCATTAGCAGCAACAGGGCGTGTATGCCATCCCGACGCACGAACAGGTTAAGGGGCGAAGCTGGGGGCGGGACAGGGCATGTCGCGGGCAGAACTGGGCGGGCCTAGGGGCGGAGCTGGATTTTCCTTCGGGAAAATCTGGTAACCCTGAAAACCCTGGCCTATATTTCCAGGGCCTATCTTTGCCAGAGGAACGATTCTGTACCTGGCGCCGTTGCGTGCTTGACCGCTTATAAGGCAGCTGTTGACAACGGTGCCGGTTAGAGAATCCAGGTCTTCATTACCAAGAACCAAGCCTTGAGCCACTGCTTGTCCTGGATTGGTAGCATGGAATGTTTCTACTCTTTGGGAATTCTAGAATCTTGTTACTCTCTGGGATTCCGGAATCTTGCTATTCTTTGAGATTCTGGATGGAATGTTGCTACTCTTTGAGTTTTGGACAGGTACTAGGGACCTGGATTGGCCACCGTGAGAACGGGCTTCTGGGCTTGATGGACCATTGGTCTGACCCAGTAAGGCTATTCTTATGTTCTTATATTTATTATATATGATTGTTTTACTGTATTATATTGCTGTTTGTGTGTTTGATTGCAATTGTGCATGTTTTATGTAACCCACCCAGATTATGGGATGTGTGGGAAATAAATCTTTTAAATACAAATAAATAAATACTACTTTTGAGCTTGGTATATCCTAATACATCTTATCGGGGACGTTTATTAAGCCCCCATAACGTGTTATGTCCTGCAGCCTCAGTGCACTCTTCCAGACGTATTAATTTGGATGCTGAGTAATAATAAGCGGGTGGCATATGTCAGAATTCCAGCGCAAGATGTTCTCTACTCGGTGGTGGAAGAAGAAAAAGGCAAAGACTGTGGGAAGATACACACCGTTTTCTTCAAGGTAAAGACAATTTGGATTAACAAGTCTCGTGGAAAGTGAGTGCTTTAAAACTGATAATGACATCACTGCTCAGAGGTTTTAAGCTTATGGCAAGTCATCTGTTTTTTTAGGTTGAGTCTTTTTATAGTATCAAACACTATGGGGTCGATATTGAGGCCACAGGAGGGAGGCTGAATAACTCCCGTCATACTGTATCAAGAACCCTAAGCTTGGCCTTTTACCATTAGTCCTTATGACGGTAAATCTTAATCTTAGCACAGGCTTGGTGCCTACATCCTGGAAGAAAGCTATTATCCTCCAACTTTAGAGCCAGAAATGCCTCTAACCATAGTTTTTACAACTGACCAGCCTGGGACGGTCTATGTTTTTCTAAATGCTGTCTGCCTCAGGCAGAATTAACTCCAGATAGTCAAAGTCAGGCCTCGTCCAGGTATCAACACTGAATATTCTTAGCTAATTCATATTGAGCTGGTTGCCAGAGCTTATGTGGGTCCCAGGCAATATTCAGTCAGGGCCCACATAGCGTAATAGAAACGAGGTGCTTTAGCTCCTCACACTCTGTTCCCTGATCTTGATCTTCCCCTCCCTCTCTGCAAGGCATGTTTGATGAGCATATTTGGTTCTATCTCTTTATCATATCTTGTTTATGGAGACGCCTGGATCCTACAATCAAGAAATATTTGCCAAAATGGAAATCTATATCTGGCTTGGAGTGACCAAATATGCAAAGAATAGCACTGCGGATTTGCTAGAAGAGTTTAAACCAGTGTATGAGAAGGAAGGACAATCTGTTGATATTCCATCTAACATGCCACCCTGCAGGCTTAGCAAAGATGGTGAGAAAATGCATTCATTGCTTACAGACTATGTTTGAATCCTTGGGTCTTGTTTGTCTTTGAGAGTGACTATAAAGGCTGCAATCAAAGCTTTGAATGGGAAGATAGGATGTATTTCTAATGAAAGACCAGGAAGGGTCTAGTGCTGACATGGGCAACTCCAGTCCTCGAGGGCTGGAATCCAATCAGGTTTTCAGGATTTCCCCAATGAATATGCATAAGAGCTATTTGAATGCACTGCTTTCAATGCATATTCATTGGGGAAATCCTGAAAACCCAATTGGATTCCGGCTCTCAAGGACCGGAGTTGCCCATATCTGGTCTAGTGAATATCTTTGATTTATGGAGCTGCAGATACACATCGCCTCAAGCTTTCATTTCCCTGCCTCTGCATCCCTTTCTCTTATTTCAAAACCTTAACATTGGTGTTCAAAGTCATCTACCATGGGATTCCTTGGTATCTGTCACAAACCATGGCAATCTATCGACCACTCAGAACCTTGTGTTACCTTGGGTGCAGCAGCAGAACATTTCTCTTCCCCCCCTCCCCAATTCGGTGCAGCAGCATTTCTCTTCCCTTCCCCCTTCCCCCCAAAATGGGTGCATCAGCAGAACATTTCTCTTTCCCCTCCCCCCAATTCGGTGCAGCAGCAGCATTTCTCTTCCCATCCCTCTCAGCTCATACACCCGTTGGCAGAGTCGCTAGGCAAGTTGTAAGCTTCCCTCCATCGCTTACTTATCTTCTATAGGTCAGCGATGGAGGGAAGCTTACAACTTGCTGCTTTTACTTGCTTCAGGCCTTTCTCGTTACCGGGTCCTGCCTACTTTGTTTCCGCAAAGGCAGGACCCGGCAGCAAGGAAGATCCGAAGCAAGTAAAAGCAAGTTGTAAGCTTCCATCCGGGGCTCTATCATGTGTGTGTGTGTCATTGATGGACTTGTCAAAAATGCACTCTGAGAATACAAGAACTTCTGCTGTTTCCATCATGGGAGTAACACTGTGGAACAAATTAACTGGTCCACTGAGGGCTTTATCTGATATCCAGCAGTTGAAGCTTTTCAATAAGAGATATGTTGTCTACTGCTAGTTTTAAGATAAATTTATATCTAGGCGGCATTACAGTAATAACATGCACAGAATATGACAAACAAGACTTTTACAAACGTGTTGGTTTATAGATGAAGAATTGCATTTTAAATAGATCTTCACAGTACTGTTCATCTTAAAACCAGCATTCAACGTTTCAACTTTATTGGAATGCTTCTAAAAATAGTGTGATTTTAAGGATTTTTTGGAACTTCTGAAGATCTGGTAACGCTCTTAGCGGTCCAGTTAATTTGTTCCACAGCGTTACTCCCATGATAGAAATGGCCAATGTTCTTGTGTTCTCATAGTGTATTTTTGAGAAATCTGTCAAGGCCAATCGCGCTGCACCCTCAGATCACAAAGTTCTGAGCGGTCGGTAAATTGCCATAACCTGTGATAAAAAGAAGACTCCAACTTATCCAAAATACAGCTATTAAACTAATCCACAACGCCAAGAAATATGACCATGTTACGCCACTATTGATCGATTCTCACTGGCTCCCTATCAGCCACCGTATTTTCTTTAAGGTCATGCTGTTAATATTTAAAACTCTAACCTATAATGAACCTCAATTTATAGCTAGGATGTTAACACCCCACAACACTATACGTCCACTCAGATCAACCTTCCAAAACCTCTTATCCATACCCTCTCTGAAAATAGTAGGCACAAGAAGAGCCGATATGTTTCCTGTAATGGGTCCCCAATGGTGGAACTCATGACCACAATACATTAAAAATGAAAAAGACCTCTCCTCCTTCAAAAAACTCTTAAAATCTCATCTTTTTAAAGATGCTTTTAACATTTAAATTTTAGATTCGTTTAATATTTTCAGATTTTTAACTACCTTGTTCCCTTTTGTTCTTTCCCTTTTTTGTTTTTTCTAAAAATGTTGTAACTTTTCCCCCCTTTCCTCACAACTCAAGTTTGTCTCGTCTTCAAAAATTATGTCACTTGGTTTGTCTTTTTGTAATTTAACTTTCTTTTTATAATTTTGTACATCGCTTAGCAAAACGATTAAGCGATTCATCAAATACTAATAAACTTGAAACTTGATAAATACCAGGGAATCCCATGGTAAATGACTTTAAATATCAAAGTTAATGTACTGTGAGGATCTATGAAATCTGGGTTTTAAGATGTAACTATTGCATTTGTAATTCAAGATATTTGTATAAAACCTGTTACTTTTGTAATGCCGCTTAGGTTGATAAATTTTTTAAATAAAATATTCTACAGCTCCTGAAGAATTTTAAAAGCTATGGAATATGAACAAAAGTCTTTTTGTAGATTGGAAACTGGTTTAAACAGTTCACAGTCCAAGAGCCCAAAATCAGAATACCAAAGAGCCAAATGTTTTAGGGGAGAGTGTGACCCAGTGGTTAAAGTTACAGCCTGGGGTTGTAGGTTCAAACCCATGCTGCACCTTGTGACCCTGGGCAAGTCACTTAATCCCCCCATTGCCCCCAGGTACACTAGATAGATAGTGAGCCCACCGAGACAGACAGGGAAAAATGCTTGAGTGCCTGAATAAATCCATGTAAACCGTTCTGAGCTCTCCGAGGAGAATGGTATAGAAATTGAATAAATAAATAATTTAAAGTTAACAATGCCGGACACCATTAAAATGTTATTTTATCTCTACTTCATCTTTTTTTATTACATTTTTTGTAATGAGCTCTACTTACTAATAACTGGGGTGGACAGTAACACTGCACGTCTTAGCAGAAGCCCACATTTAAAACTCCTTCCTTAAATGTTGATATTAACAGTAACTGCGTTAACTTGACCATCTTCTTAGCAAGCTCTGTCTCTGTCCTTTGCTTTAGGCCAGGGCAACCAGGTTCTTGTGAGCCAGGAAACATTCACACTCTTCTGGGTACCAGCAACATTCTTACTATTTCCTCTTCCAAGTGCCATGAGTCACCCATACTCTGCTTCTCCCTTACCCCATTTTAAAATGAATAAACCTCAAGACTTTGATCTCCTTCCTCTGCTGAGTCCTCACCCTATCTCCAATCCTTTTGTCTCTTTAACAAACTCAAACTTTTGAGCTCCTACCCATAGTTCCTTCTAGCTTCCTCTCTCTTCCTCCTCCTTTTTTTGGCCCCTTCATAGGTCCTCTTCCTTCTTCTCCAACTTCCATTCCCATGGCACCCTCCTGGTTTTCTCTAGCCCTTCTGTCTCCTCACCTACGTTAAATGCCAGCAACACCAGAGATGACCTTCAAACGAAGCTATAGTGCAGGACCCAAGGGCTGACACAGTTATGGACCCTTCAGAGGCTCTTCAATATAGCTTCACCAATAACTAGAAATTCAGGAGGAAGAATAGGGAGGGACCACTGCAGAGCCTGTATATATGAGCTACTCACAAGCCATGTGCTGACTTCATGTGAACCAGAAGATCTTCATTACTGCTGATGGTGAGCTAGGCCTCAGACCAGGCTTTATCTGCTTAGGGTTGGTACAAGGCTCCCTATGGTGCAAGGGTCCAGGACACCACTCCACATCACCATCATCAATACTTTTTGCTCAGTGCCATTTCTCTTCCTACCCTTTATTCCCTTCTTCCACACATCTTTTTTTCCATTTCGTTCCCTTTCCATTGTCCCTTTAATCTGTCCAAAGTGAATGTCACTGAACTTTAAAACTCCTTCCTTTTACTAGGTCAGGCAGTGTACTCGTAGCTGTAGGCCATGGAAATCTGGCAGAGCATAGGCAGCAGTTGCAACAGTGACTCCCAGAATATGTAGGTGCTCAATTCCTCCTTCCAATCTGTTGTATAAGGTAAAAATTATGGCAGGGACAGCAGCCAGTTCTTGCATGTGGCAGTCTTATGACTGTAATGAAATGTACCAGGATTTCTGTTGTAACTGATGTCGTCGTCGTCTTCTTCAGGCATGAAATCAAGCTCAAATAAGTAACAGCTTCTTCTTTTGGCAGACTTTTGTTACTTCCAGTTACGGGCACATCTGTATCAGGCTCGTGGGATCCTTCCCGCTGATGACAATGGTCTATCAGATCCCTTTGCAAAAGTGATTTTCTCAACCCAGTGCCAGACCACCAGGGTAAGAGGCTGCGGTGTCACATCCCTGTAGAATCATGACAAGGCTGTTCCATGGACTGACCTAAAGTTATGACAGGAACCTTTAACTGGCATGCCCTTTTGTAACAAAAATATGCTCATGTATTTCTGTATGATCTGAGTTTGGTTTGGGTGGAAGGGCATGTGGCAGTGTGGCTAGAAAACAGGCCTGGGCCCTTAATAAATACAGCCACAAAGAGGGTTAAATGTGAAAGAAAATCAGGGGTACAGTAATAATCCAACTGTAATTGTTATAAAAATGTACAGTAATCAATTAAGTCTTCAATCCAGCAGTTCCTAACTATCTGCCTAGGAGGTCCAAATTGGGCTAACCGCCTCCCTTAACCTGCCAGTCTCCAAGAAAATGGTGGGTGGGGAGTTGGAAGACTCCTTATCGGGATTTCCTTCTGATCTGGCTTGATGTAAACTAGAAAACAGCCACAACTGCAAGCCATTATCCACACAATCCTTTGCATAATGGCAACTTGTCCACCGTGGATGGTCCTACTAGGAGCTGACATCAGGTAGCACAGGGATTACTGGGATAATTATTTCTCTATCATAGCATTATGAGGTTCTCAGCGTGCCAAGTTACCCATTCCAGGAGGGAGATCTTTTAGCCAATCCTGAATTTCTGCCAAATTCATCTTGGTGCATTATTGGGCCTGCAGCACTGATTTCAATGATAGAATCATGGACAACAAATAATACACCGGACCAGCCATAAAGTCTCTCTCCTGGAATGGGTAACTTGGCCGCTCTGGGTTCTGTTTTCACCTATGTTTAGTAACGCTTACTAATTGCTGATAACTGCTTTCACTTAGATTTTGGAAGAAACTTTGGCCCCCATGTGGAATGAGCTGCTTCTGTTTGATCAACTTGTAATAAACGGAAAAAAGGAGGATTTGAAGATGGATCCTCCAATTATCATCATAAATATCTATGATTCTGACAAATTTGTAAGTAGGCAAACAATGAGTATGACATTCTGGAGTGGGGCACATGTGTGTTTGTGTCTGTATCATATGATGGGACACTGTATAATAGCTATAGAACGTCTACATCTCCTTCCAAAATATTCACCTTGTTTTGCCTAATAGCCTGGGCGTAAATTACATTAAAGCAGTGTTTGTTCCATTGTAAATATGCATCCTACCCTACAATGCTCAAGAACGAATCATGGATGGTGGACAGTTATTATTTTTTGAATTATACATAAGGGCAATTGAGAACTGGGGTTAAATTCTACAATTGGATTTGACTATTCAGGTTCATCGCAATTATTCATAACTGTAGGTCTTCTCCCATAACATATTTTTTAGATGCCATTAGTGACCAGGATTGGCCACTGTGAAGATGGGGTACTGGGCTAGATGGACCATTAGTCAAATCCAGTAAGGCTATTCTTATGTTAATTTGAAATATTATAAAATTGGAAACCTTATTGTTGAGGGAATCACACGGAGGGATTTTTGTTGGTTTTTGGTATTGTGATACTCATCTATCTTTGAGCTGCATAGGGTGAGAAATAATGGTACCAGGAAGAGGTCACAAATAATTAGGATCCTACCAAGAAAGGTGGGGGGAGGGGCTTAACTGATCAGTGACACTATATGGAAAATTCATCTTTTTCTCTGTCTAGGGATCACCTGAATTCCTGGGCCGTGCATTTGCTGTCCCAAATATTAAACTGGTGGATGACCCTTACATACAGTCTGCACTAGAGTTTTTTGACATATATCGAGGTCAAGTGGCAGCAGGAGAATTGCTGGCCACTTTTGAACTGATTGAACTGGATTACACTGGATTCCTGGAGGTAACACACGAGCGGTGTGAAACTGCTCTCCATACATTCTGCAATCAATATTTTCAGCCAGATTTTCTAACCTAGTTTAGCATCTGTAATAGCAGAAATGTTGCTGACCATTTGCTGACCATTTGTTTACTGGTCTAAGATCTGAAATTATATTCTTGCCTTATACATTGCAAACACTGGCCCAAAATTAAGCTTTTTTGCAGTATTAAGCTCCAGAGAATTGACAGTCTTCTGTCCCATTTGACAGGGAAGTACAAAAAGTAGCCATAGGGCCTTCTTAAGAGAAGATCATATACCTGGGCACTTGGTTTCAAGTTTTCGTAGGACAGGGCTAATAATTGAAAACATACGCTTGCAGATCTGGCCTAAGCAAAAAGACTGAGTTACCAGATTCCATTCACTCCAGGGGTGAACTTTTGATAGGTAGTTAGGGGCCCGTGAGCTTGATCACCATCAGTCCGCCTCTGACTCACTCCCAAAATCTGCATCTGTAAACCTTGTTCAACTCATCCAATTTTCACAAGTTAACAGTCATCTTTACACGGTGATTTTGCTAGTTTTATGGCTAGTTTTGGACCTGATTTTCAATAGGATTTAATTGGGCAGAAGAGGCTTCTTCCAGTTAAATCATGCAAGGTGGATGTGGGGGAGGGGGAAGGGGGAAGGGATATGTAGCAGCACATAAGTGGGCAGTGCGGCAGAATATTGTCTCTGGCCTTGGGTTACCAGATATCCGGATTTCCCCAAACATGTCCTCCTTTTCAAAACCCGGCACTTTTGTCCGGATTTTGAAAAGCTTCCTCGAAATCGCACCGGGCAGAAGGGCATCCACGCATGCGGCGAGGCTGGGGCAGGGCTAGGGCGGGACTGGGGCAAAACGGGGCAGGGATAGGTGGAATTGAGCGGGCCTAGGGTTCTGGTAGCCCTACTCTGACCGCCACAGCACTGCAGCACTGTCCAGGAGTTCCGAAGTCACTGGTAATATTCAGTGCTGGTGCTGCAGAGTTATCGGGACAAGTATGAGTGTATAAAGAGGAGTCCTAGCTCTGCAAGTATGGCACTCAATAGCATTCCGAGTTCTGCTGCGCACCTGGGTATTGTGTGCTAGTGGCTGGATAAGGCTCGGCACTGGATATCTGCTTCTAAATTAGCTGGTGGTAGTCAACATTTATAAAATGCTGATTGCCACCAGATGAATGTTTTATTGGTCTCCATACCTAAAGAAGGATATAAAACTGCTAGAGAGGGTGCAGAGACGAGCAACGAAGCTAGTGAAAGGTATGAAGAACCTGAACTACGAGGAACGACTTAGGAGACTGGGGTTCTCCTTTGAGAAGAGGAGACTGCGAGGGGATCTGATCGAGACTTTCAAAATACTGAAAGGATTCGACAAAACAGAGCAGGGGAAGCAGGTATTTACAATGTCCAGTGTGACAAGGACAAGAGGACATAGACTGAAGTTGAGGGGGGACAGGTCCAGGAAGAATATCAAGAAGTTCTGTTTCACGCAGCGAGTGGTGGACGCCTGGAATGCTCTCCCAGAGGAAGTAATTGCAGAATCCACCGTTCTAGGATTTAAGGGTAAACTAGATGTACATCTCTTTAAGAGTGGCATAGAGTGATACGGGTAAGGGTAAATTAGATGCACATCTCGGGGCCTCCGCATGTGCGGATCACCGGACTTGATGGACCCAGGGTCTGATCCGGAGATGGCAATTCTTATGTTCTTATGTTTGTTTTTTTGTGGACTGCACAACGCTCTCTCTCTCTGCTTTTGGAAAATAGGAATTAGTTGCTAATTATTTGTGGGATGAGTAGAGAACAGGCTGCAAGCTCAGCAGCAGACAGCTGCTGGAAACCGCTAGATCCCTCAATTGCTCTGGGCCCTCAGGCACTGCCCGGCTACCCATACGGTCAGTCCACCCCTTACCTGGTGGGAGGGTGTGGTGCAGTGGTTCAAGCTACAGCCTCAGCACCCTGAGGTTGTGGGTTCAAACCCACGCTGCTCCTTGTGACCCTGGGCAAGTCACTTAATCCCCCCATTGCCCCAGGTACGATAGATAGATTGTGAGCCTACCGGGACAGAGAGGGAAAAGTGCTTGAGTACCTGAATAAATACATGTAAACCGTTCTGAGCTCCCCCTGGGAGAACGGTAGAGAAAAATTGAATAAATTAAAAAAATAAATAATTTATTTAATACACATGTATCCTGCTTAATAACCTAAGCGGGTTACAAAGATACATACGTAAAATCCAAGTAAGCCATAAAATTATCTGAGGGGGGCAGTATGTTTATCGCTTACAGGTTTCTCAGCAGCGCACTATGAGAGTACTAGATCCTCTGCTATCTTTTTCATGGGAGTAACGCTGTGGACCACTAAGAGCTCTTGTAGATTTTCAGAAGTTTGTAGAACCATTTTAATACATGCTTTTTTCCAGGATTATGAATGTTTCTGTATTGATATGCTGTTGAGTGCCATACAATATGGCTGTTGTCATTTGTATAATGTGTTATATGTTTTTTTTTATTTTATATGATTGTTTTTTGTAAAACCGGCTAGTTAAGAAATCTTTTAAATAAATAAATCATAATTTAAACACGTGATATTGTTTCTTATAACTGCTATATTTTGTAGGTGGTAAGTGCTAAAGCCATCATTTATATGGTTGTGCACTGATTGGAACATTAGCACATGGCCATTATAAAAAAAGGGAAAATTGAGCCACTTTGCTGATGCCGTACAAATGGCCTCAGTGGGCAGAAACCCCCCCAGAATAAAGGCATGCTAAGACCACTTTATATCGCAGCTTATCAGATGGACCCCCTACATTTTTAATCTACGACACACATAGAAGTCTATGAAGCAAAATGATGATGTCTCTTTCTCTTTCAGCCCTCAGTTCCAGAAGACGTTGTACCCAAGGAGTTGGAGTATCTGAACGAATATTCAGAGCGTTATATTATTCCCAAAGGAATCCGTCCTGTTCTTAAAGAGTTCCGAATTGAGGTAAATTGGAATCATCTCTCTCTCTCTAATAAATCCATCACCAAAACTACTTATCACACATAAATATCACCGTGATTATCTCTGGCCACCATTAGTTCTACAGCTAACATTTTGGCTTATTTATAATTTACAGATTCTGTGGATCCTCCTTTTAACTTAAAGAAGCAGAACATCATTATATTACAAGGCAGCCTGGCTCCTTGTCACTATTTTATTCTCACAATTCAAGTAAAGATATATCAGGGTATAGCAAGTCTTCATTCGCCACCTACATTACTGTGAAGGCACTCAATAGAATTTCTCCGTTCCTGGCACTTCTTAAATTATACAATTGGTCTGGAAGACTCTTCTGCCAATTCCTGTGTTATGCATCCTTTCAGAATTTATTCTGTGAGGGTTGAAGTAGAAAACGTGTAGAATACATAAAGCTCATTAGAATAGAAAGACAATTAAGGAGTCGTCTTACTAAGGCGCGCTAGTGAGTCTTAGCACGCGCTAAATGCTAACGCCTGCGAACGTGTCCATTATATCCTATGGACACGTTAGCACGCATTAGCATTTCGCATATGCTAAGACGCACTAGCGCGCCTTAGTAAAAGGACCCCTAATAGTGATTGAAAACTAAAAGTAGTGGTTCGGACCCCAAAGGCAAGTTTTTAAAGCAGACAACATCAAAATAAAATCACACACTGAAATTTTGAAACAGAAAAGCGAGGTTCAGGTTGTGCATACAAACAAAAACACAACCCCTCCCCTCTTTTACTAAGGCGCGTGCTAAATCGGCTATTGCACCTTAGTAAAAGGACCAAGTTATTTTAGTTCTTGAAACAGCAAAAGTTCACAAAAACAGTACAATGTTGAGCTTCCTTTGGATTGATGACCCAGTATACAAAGCTAAGGTTTAGTGAGTCTTTTCTTTTAGTCTCTCATTAAAAAGGTCCTCTTATACTAAGCCGCGGTAGAGGTTTCTACCACAGCGTATAGCAAATTCTGTAACCAGCACCTATTTCGGAGGCGCCCATCTAGATAGGCACCTATCTAAATTGAATAACAAGCTCAATTAAGCTTTTTAATCAGCACGGATTGAAACATAGGCACCTATCAAAAAAGTGCAATTCTGTAACAAGGTGCCTCTAAAAATTTAGGCGGCCTTCAAACAGATAGGCTCTATGTATGTTAGGCGTGGGCGTGGCTACGTGTTAGGCGCCTTCTTACAGAGTCACTGCTTAAGCGCTCGCATGGGCACCTAGAGCTGTCCTATTTATTGGGCGCCTCCAAAATAGGAGCCCAAATAGGTGCCACCAATTTTACTTGAATCGCACTGAACAGTGCCTAATTAGGCACCTAGCGTTTGGGCGCTTCTTATAGAATTTGCCCTTAAATGCCCCAATGCTGCTCTGACAGCGCTCCATTGCTCCTAGAATTCCTATCGAATCGAATCGAATCTAAGCCTTCGATTTATATACTGTATCATCTCCTGAAGTAGGGGCTCGACTCGGTTTACATAAGACTTCAATAAACAGGGAAATCAGTTTAACTAACGTGTCAATTACTAAACAAAAGGCAATTAACACTCCCTAGTCCCATTTCCCCCCCAAAACCGTTGACATAGCATTGTTTTCATCGATTTACGAAAAATCTGAGCCTATACAAACGGAAGCAAGAGATGTTACCAAGTTTTTATCCCTTTCCCTGAAGGAAATGAAAGTTTGCACTTCTGAAAATTCCTTGAAACAACAGACCGAAGAGAATTCCATGTTAGAGGGACTAGAGGCAAAAACAGACCGTGGATCATTTGGAATATCGTACAAGCGCGTTTATATCGAATTCTAAGGTGAACAAGGGAGCCAGTGAAGATTTCTCAGTAATGGAAGTACATGAATGATCCTACGAGCGTCGAAGCAGCATTGGAGCATTTGGTGCTAGATGCTGTGATAGAAACCTGTACCGCAGCGTAGTAAAAAAAAAAAAAATAGGGGGGGGTAAATTTTTTTTGCATCTACTACAGTTAATGTGCATGAGTAAAACAAGTTCCTGCTGAAGCAGAATGTACGCAGGTAAGGCTAGACTCAATTAGGGCCGACTGCTGGGCACGATGGACCCAGCAGCGGCAGTTCTTACGTAAGAACATAAAAACATGAAGAAAAATCTTACAATTCTGACCCGAATAAGGCCGCAGAGTCTGGCAGACGTGACCCGCTACAAGAGAAATGCAAATGCTCTGTAAAGAACTAAAACTTCTCATCTTTGCTTTCCCTGGGGAGGGTGGCTTTGGTCAGTATATTTGTCCATGCATTTTCTTTGTTGAACTATCGTATCCAATCAGCTTTTAAGATCAATATATGACCAAGTTTCCAAGTTTTATTAAAATTTAATATCCTGCTTATCAGATTTCTAAGTGGCTTACAATAATAACATTTATAAAAAAAAGAGGGGTTATACAAACAATAGTCATTACAGGACGGTATAAGTAAACATTTGGACATTAATGACTGACTTGGATTACAAAAGGGAGGAGGGGAGAAATAGATTGTTGAATAGGACAGGAAGACATAAAGGGTAAGTACATTTGGAGCGGAGAATTACATCTGTGAGAGAAAATGAGGTTGGAATGTACGAAGCTACTAATCGAACGCATCCTTAAGCAAGAAAGTCTTTAGATTCGATTTAAATTTGTCACGGTTGTTTTCTTCCCGAAGATGGTTAGGCATTGAATTCCATAATAAAGGGGCTGTGATCGACCCCTGACACGAACACCGTGCTGACTCAAGGGCCGTGTCAGGTCCATGAATAAACATTGCTTCCCCCTTACAAGAAGTCTGAACTCATCACTCTCCCAGTCATCCTCCGGCCATTCCACATTCTTGTGCACCCTGTAAATTAAAGAATGCCCTAACAAAGCAGGTGATGGCAAGTAAAGACCAACGTTAGCATCGTATATGTAAGTCCATGCTATCCAGTTGCCAGCTGTAGAAGCACGATTGCTTAGGAAGTCGACTGGTGAATGTGAGAAGGAGTGGAATCGGAATCTGGGTCTCTGGGCTGTCAATTCTGAGCTCTGCTGTTTCAGAGTCTAACCTTTTTCCAAAAACAGCAACATTTACATCAAAAAGAATAGAAAAATAATTTAAATGTTGTTTCTGTTTAGCTGACCAAATTCATTTCATTCTATAATGTGAACTTATTTATCCCCACTTTTACTAAGCCACAATAGAGGTTTCTACAACGGCTCATAGGAATTCTATGAGCAGCATCGGAGCATTTAGTCATCCAGGCCGCGGTAGAAACCTCTGTTTCGGCTTAGTAAAAGGGGGAGTTAGTTATTTATTCATGTAATGGGTTTTATAACTTGATCAGTTTCTTCCCTCTATTGACGCCCTACAACTTGTGTTTCCTTGTCCAGATTTTGTTCTGGGGTTTGCGAGACTTGAAACGAATAAATTTGTTTGAAGTGGATCAGCCGCAGGTTATTATTGAGTGTGCTGGGAAGAAGGTAGAGTCTGAAGTTATTTCAAATTTCAAGGAGAACCCCAACTTTACCGAGTTGGTCAAATTTGTCAACGTGGTGAGTACCAGACAGTGGAAACAGTTCAGATAGATCTCCTGACAGTCAGGTATCCGGTGAATGTCATTTACTTTTCTTTTCTATTTATTAAGTTTCAAAATTACTTCATACATAAAGAAATAGTAAAGAATATTGATATTACCTCAGGTTATACTAAGGAAAAACAAAATACATAATACATTCCAATCTAGTCCACTTCAAGGGAGAAAAGCATAACTATTTTATACAGAAATAATCAAGAAATAATAGGAAAATAATTCCCAATCCAAGGCGCAGTATTTCACTTATTAATCCTCATTTAATAAGTTGCATCCAAGGCCAATACTTCAGGCTTTAAAGTCAAAAAAGCTTTCCTTCTAAATTGAGTGGCTTTGGAAACATCTGGAAATAACATCACTTTTGCCCCACAAAAAACAGCATCTTTTTTTTTTTTTTTTAATAAAGCTTCAAGACAGCTGTCTCTGTGGCAGGTTCAAGGCTATGAAACTCACCATGTGCAGACTTTAAATCTTTTAAAAAATCTTTAAAGACATGTTTATTTGTAAGAGCATTCCAGATCTGAGCAGATATCAAACCTTTCTTATGAGGTTAAACATGAGATTGTAGTTGATGGTAGTCTGATGTAGGGTTACCATATGGCTCCAGAAAATGGAGGACGGATTGAGAATCCAGGTTTTACTTCCATTGCTTTCAAAGGAAGTAAAACCCGGATGTCTCAATCCGTCTTCCTTTTCCTGGAGCCATAAGGTAACCCTAGCTGGTGTAATTTGTCCTCTTGATTTGTGTTTGATGAATTTGTTTTTATTCTTATATAAGTGACAATTGTAACCCGCTTAGTATATAAGCAGGATAGAAATGTTTAAAATAAATAATCAATGATTTATCAGATTCAGTAACACAAGTTACCAAAAGAGTAGATCTAGTTTGAATCGCCTTCTGAAAATCTTCCTATAAAGCAGTTAAATCAATATCAGGTGAGACTAATTTGATCTACCCCCTTGTTCAGTAGAAACTTTTTTTTTTAATCAGGGAGATATAAGCGATTAGAAAAAGGTACTTCCTCAATCAAGTTTCAGGTGAAAGTAAGTAAATCCTAGGAAAATTAACAAAGCACAGGTTTCTATCTAATTTATAATATAAATTGCAAAAATCTTTAATGGCAGAAGCTGAAACAGCTTGAAGAGATGAAACTTGAGCTTCAACAGCTGATAAACGTTTATCGAAAGTTAATATGTTTGAATCCACATTAGTTAATTGCTCTACTACTTCCTGAGAGAATCTGTGATTCTGAACAATGACTGCCTTTAACATTCCCTCCAAACAATAATTTATGTCCCATAAATTGTTCAATGTATTGACCTGTATATCTCCATCTCTATTCTTCAAAGCTGAGGCATCAACAGAGTTTTCAGATGAAAAAGCTTGAGGCATTTTAGAAAATGACAAACTCTGACACTCAGGTTGAACCAGACTTGGATATTTAGGCCTGGATTCTGTATAGGACGCACGGTCTCAGAAGCCACCTAAGCGGCTTTTGAGAATCGCACATGGGTGTCCTATAAAGAATCCCACCTAAGAACCTGATTCTCTAACCAACGTCCATGTCACAGGAACCAGTTAGAGAATCGGGTTGCCGCTGAGCTTATCACAGCAAGGGATCTCCCTGCCATGATAAATTTAGTGGCAACCCATCCCCACCCCCCGTGAAGACTTTGCCCAAGGAAGGAGTGCTACGGCTTCAAAGTATGCAGTGTCAATAGTGAACCCTTGAAAAAGCCAGTATCACTGGCGAAATGGTTCCCATTGGGCCGTGGATGTCTGCATTTTTTTAAAGATAAGTGATTTATTTCCTCTGCCATATTTTTGATGAGCAAAATATTATAATTGACCTAAAGAATTTTGAAGAAGACTAAAAATGAGGAAGTTTTAAATAAACAAAGCAGTTTAGAGATAGGTGGGGGGAGGATTAGAGGATCAATGAATGAAAATTGGAACCTGTCAGTCTTGGCTTAAGGTTTGTTTACCATATCTCCAAACTGGTTTCTGAGATCCTCACTTTCCATATTATGCACAAGTGGAACTTTTCAGCCGCCCTTCATATTTATTTACTGCCTTTTCATGAAGAGATTCCCCCAAAGCAATTTACAATACATCAAATGGTAATCTGCTTCTTACATTTCATGCGCTCCATAAAGGATTACTGGTCTGTTTATCAGCCTTTACTATTCCGTATACACCTTTGCGTGTTCTTCGATCGCTTGATTCAAATAGATTGGTTCTCCTGAACTCTAAGCAGACACATTTAGAATTGACTAGAAATTCTGCTTTCTGTTTTTTGGCTCCTTTGTGGTGGAATGCTCTCTCTGAAAATATAAGAGATGAACAATCTTTTCAAGTTTCAAGTTGATTAAAATTTGATGCAAATGCTTATAGTATTATTTCAAAGCAAATTACATATATTAAAAATTAGGGCTAACAAAAACTCATATTTATACTTACAAGGACAAATTCTGAAGACAGACATACAGAAACAGGAGAAGGGGTAGAACTACAATATTTTAGAGAAAGGTGACATTAAAGGGTAACATGATAGGTTGGGAAAGAAAGAAAGAGTAGATCGTTTTTTAAAGTAAAATGATGAAAAGGTATTCCAATGGTAATATTATCTGTAAATAGAGGTTTTAATTTTCAAAGGAATCTTTATAAAAGAAGGTTTTCAAAGAGCTCTTAAACCTGTCTAATATAGCCTGGGAGTGAGTTCCATATGACAGAAAAGATCTCGGAATGTCTCATGCCGATAATCTTTAAGGAGGGTACAGAAAGAAGATTTTGATCGGTCGAACATAGGAATCTGGAAAACATCTTTTTTCACACAGTACTGTATGAGTTTTGGGATAGTGGCCACTGAGGGTTACCTTTGAAGACGACAGCAATAAAGATGATTAAATATGGACAGTGGTGGATGGTACGAATGGATGGTCTTTCCTATATGTTGTTGGTGTTCCTTTCATTTATATTTTATTGACGTTAGTTTTGTAAGCTGCTTAGGGCCTTGGATGGGATATCAAATTAATAAATAATAATAAAGAAGTAAAACGGAAAAAACTATACGATGGCCTCCTGGCCACTCAAGCAGCTAAACTAGATAACCAAATCTCCAATCTAATGATAACGACACCAGACTACAAGACGTTCAGAAAAGAAATAAAAACTATATTCTTCAAGAAATTCCTGAAACAGCCCTAACTTCAAACTTACCGTCCTTCCCCCCTCCCTCTTCCTGCCACACAGAAACTACAAAACCTACTCATTACCTCTCTAGAAAGGACAAATGTTCTTCCATTGTAACCCCCCGGTTTTTTTTTTTTCTATCTCTTCTGTAATCCACCTTGAACCGCAAGGTAATGGCGGAATAGAAATCTCTAATGTAATGTAATTTTCCCTATCTGTTGTGCTAAGCTCACAATCTAACTGTGGTACCTAGGGCAAAGGAGAGTTAAGTGACTGGCAGACTGGGATTGAACTCACAACCTCAGGGTGCTGAGGCAGCAGCTGTAACCACCTTGCCACCCCTCCACAGACTGCTAACCATTTGACTGTTCCGCCATGGTTATCTTTCTGAACATTACGCCTCTAAATTGGTAGGGAAAACAAAAGGAAGCAAACTCCTCCTTCCCCACTTGGTACAGTGGGAGGGTTCAGAGACCACTTCCTTATGGGAGGTAGTCCTTCCTGTTTAAGAAATGGGAGCGGCTCCAATTTACACGATAGTATGACGCAGGACCTGTTTTTGTTGGAACGTTGGTCATCGACCTGGCAGCTGGGCTTCAACGCCAAGAAATGTAAGGTCATTCACCTCGGCAGTAGAAATCCGTGCAGAACTTACACCTTAAATGGTGAGACCTTAGCTAGGACTGTAACAGAACGGGATTTGGGAGTGACTATCAGTGCAGATATGAAATCTGCCAATCAAGTGGAGAAGGCTTCATCTAAGGCAAGACAAATGTTAGGTTGCATCCGCAGAAGTTTCGTCGGCCGGAAGCCTGAGGTCATCATGCCGTTGTACAGAACCATGGTGAGACCACATCTGAAATACTGCGTGCAATTCTGGAGGCCACATTACCGTAAAGATGTGCTAAGAGCAGAGTCGGTTCAGCGGATGGCCACCAAGATGGTCTCGGGGCTCAAGAATCTCTCATACGAAGAGAGGCTGAACAAATTGCGGTTCTACTCTCTTGAGGAACGTAGGGAGAGGGGAGACATGATTGAGACGTTCAAGTATATCACCGGACGTATCGAGGTGGAAGAAGATATATTCCTTCTCCAAGGACCCTCAGCCACAAGAAGGCATCCGCTTAAACTCAGGGGAGGGAAATTTCATGGCGACACCAGAAAGTATTTTTTCACCGAAAGAGTGGTTGATCATTGGAACAAGCTTCCGATACAGGTGATCGAGGCCAACAGCGTGCCAGATTTTAAGGGTAAATGGGATGCCCATGTGGGATCCCTGAGAAGGTAGAGTTAATTAAGAATGGGTCATTTGGAGAGGGGTCTCTAGAGCAGACTTAGGGGGTCTGTGGAGTGGGCAGACTTGATGGGCTATGGCCCTTATCTGCCGTCACTTTCTATGTTTCTATGTTTGGTTGCTAAGCTTTGGAGTTCCATGGTGTTTTGTGGTATTTCAGGAGCTGCCAGAGCAGGTGTACTTGCATCCTCCCCTCAGCATCTTTGTGGTGGAGAAACGCGCCTTTGGACGTATGGTGCTCGTGGGGACCAATGTTGTGTCACATCTCATGAAATTCTCCCCGAAGGAGATGGAAGAGATGACAGAAGAGCCAGAAAGCAACCAAAAACGTGAGTGCCCTCGTTTCGACTGCTGCTTAACATTGTGATAGCGCTACTAGACCTACGCAGATGTACAATGCACACTTACTGCTTCCCAGAGCTTACAATCGATTCAAGATAGACAGAGACGGAGTTTCATTTAATATGGGAAATACTGAAATACTGTAATGAAAAACAACCCAGTCAGTTGTGTAGCCAGAGTAGACTGAATGGACACGACTAATACATTTCCTGTCTACCTCATTCTCCCCATCTCCTCCAAACGAAGGGTTACCAGATTTTCCTCCTCTAAAAGCCGGACCTATAGCCCCACCCCCAGGCCTGCCTGATTCCATCCAGTTCCACCCCATTACGTCCAAGTCACACCCCGTTCCGCCTCAGCCTCACCCCCCCCAACCTGTTTTTGTCCTCGGGACCGCGTTGAGAAGGTATCTGCGTGACATCACCACTTTGCATCCACACATGTGCAGACGCCCTCCCAATGCAGTCCCAAGGTGGAAGCTTTACAAAACCTGGACAAAGTGCCGGGTTTTGAAAAGAGGACATGGCTGGGTAAATCCAGACGTCTGGTAACCCTACCCCGAAGCAATAAAAGCAAACGCCTTGGCTGGCAGGGATCCCTGGGCCCCGTCAGCTGAAGAGTTCTTTTTGGAGTCTCCTGAGTTGTCTCACCCTTGTAGCAGTCAACAGTATGTTTTCAGCTACCAACACTTGCATATCTCCTCCCCCTGCACTTGCTCAGTTCAACCTGCATCCCCCTATGTACATATGCATGGGAGTGCCAAATTGAACTGAGTATGCATGGAACGTGGGAGAAATTACCAGCCTCGGCAGCTACTGACTGCCATAGGAATGAAATTGCTCGGGGGACCCCAGAGAGGACTCTTAGGCTGGTGGGGCTAAGGGATCCCCCACCAGCTGCAACACTAATGAAGTATGTTGCCAGGCCCATCCATGATTACGCCACTGGGTGGCAGCAGTCAGTGTGTTTTTAAATGCAGGCAATCGATGGGCTAAGTTAGACCCAGCGATTCTATGTTGGGCCATGTCCAGGAACTGGTGTGGAATATTTGGATCTGACTGGAATGCAGCCCCAGCCCATAGTCACCTCCAGGGATTCAAGACAATGTTAGACAAGTTCCAGCTGAACCAGAATGTACACAGGTAAGGCTAGACTCAACTAGGGCACTAGTCTTTGACCTAAGGGCCGCCGCGGGAGCAGACTGCTGGGCACGATGGACCACTGCTCTGACCCAACAGCGGCAATTCTTATGTTCTTATGTAATAGTCATCTGGGACCTGCATATATATATGCTAAAACCCACATAAGTGTTTCTGTTAGTTTCTTCTTCCTGAACCACATCCTTGCTGATGCAGACTACCCCTCCTGAACCCTCATCATGAGACCAGGTCCCAGCCAAGACCCCCCTCCCCTGAGACTTGATCCTCCCCTGGGATCCTAGGTAGGAGCGATCCCTACTCGCTCTTACCCATAGTGGTTGCATTGGCTAAAATGGCTGCCATGAGCCCTAACAGTAGTATTGCAGTAGTCTACCTCTAGAGGTCATTTATCCAGATGGAAGGCCAACCTCTAGCATGACAATACAACAAGCCGTATTCATTTTTTACTATTTTGTATTTTACTGATTGTCCAGTTTTTCTCTTTTGTGGAAGCCGCCTAGAATTCTTTTGATTAAGGCGGGATAGAAAAATAAAGTTATATTATGTTATGACTATTGTTAGAGCTTGCAGCAGCCATTTAGCCAAGGGAGCCACTACGGGCTGGAGTGAATTGGGATATCCTGGACACCCAAGGATGTAGGTAGGCCCTGGGGAAAGGGGGTCTTGGCTCAGGCTTAGGGGGGGGGGACTGCCTCAGTAGGGGAGTTTGGGGGGGGAGTCAGACCATATTGGGGGAGTTGGAAGAGAAGTGAGTGCTTTCAACGGTGTTGAAGCTGGGTGTGGAGGAGCAGGCTAGTGGTGAGTGCAGTGGCCTGGGAACCTAGGGAACTAGGCTCAGTTCGACTCTGGGCAAGTCCCTTAACCCTCTAGTGCCTGCATGTAATATGTCAACCACTTTGATTGTAGTCCCTTTACTTGTAAACCATGCAGGTGCCAGTACGCACATAGTTAAGTAACCATCTGGCCTAAACTAAACTATACAAGTAGTGCCAGAATGGTCACCACACAATCCATATATTCAACACCTCTACCTATATGAATAGTACAACTGGATAAATGGATGTAGTCTAACAGCACAGCTGGCCTTTAACTTAAGCCAATGACTGTGCTGGCTGAAAATTACTGAAACATAATTTGTATTCATTGTTCTGATTTTCTCAATAGCGTTCAAAGAAGAACTTCCCAGAGTAATTAGGTCATGGGAGGAAAATGATGCATGTAGATTTCATTTACAAGTCTTCACACTCTATTTTAGCATTAACTGATGTTAGAGAAATGGTAATGGAAAGGGTGCAAAACAAGATAATGTAATAGCTCAATTATTTTTCTTGTTTTAGCACAAAAAATGCCTCGAAGACCAGGTCCTTTACAAGCAATGATAACCATTGAAAGTGCAGAATATGGTGACGAGAGAAATCGCAATCCTTTTAGTATGGTGGCAGTGAGTATCGAGATTCAATACTAAAGCGTCTTGAGCTTTTGTTTATAGAGAAATGAGGTCTGTAGGAATTCATTGGGTGGGGAAACACCACAGTCCTCTACAAGCAGTGGTTCCCACCCTGGTGGTCCTGGAGGACCACCAGCCAGTTGGATTTTTGGGATAACCCTAATAACTATGCATGAGAGAGATCTGCATATAATGGAGGTGACAGGCACGCAAATCTGCCCCATGATACCAAGTGGGCAGTCCCATGATACACTGGGCAGCCTAATATCTAGAAATAATTTCTAGCTATTGCAATGCTTATGCTTGGCTTTCTAACAGCAGTCCTCATGATTACTCTGGTAGGATCCTCTGAAAAAAATCCCAATTAACAAACTGGTGAAGAAGGAAGAAGAGTATGAAGAGGAGAAACCAGAAAAGGAAGAGTTGGACTGGTGGTCAAAGTACTACGAATCCTTAAAGGAACTGAACAGCCAGGTGAGAAGATTGATGTTTATGGTGCATCAGGTAATGACTGCCCAGAAGAAGCCTGGCATTCTGCGATTTTGTACTGTGAAAATGAACTTTAAGAAAATGATGAAACTGCAACTATTCATTAATGCATTCTTGGGTTAACGTTTTTCTAATTTGAAGATATAGTTCTCTAGAATATTATGACAGGAACTTATGATTTAATGTCTTTCTTCATCTTTAATTGTTGAAATCTGATTTGATAATGCCTGTATATGTTGATTTGAATTTTTGACCTCTACCATGGAACAGGAATTTATGATCTAATGCCTTTCTGCTACTCTAGAGAAACTGGGCCTCTTCTCCCTCGAGCAGAGGAGATTGAGAGGGGACATGATCGAAACGTTCAAAGTACTGAAGGGAATAGACTGAGTAGATAAGGACAGGTTGTTCACCCTCTCCAAGGTAGGGAGAATGAGAGGGCACTCTCTAAAATTGAAAGGAGATAGATTCCGTACGAACGTAAGGAAGTTCTTCACCCAGAGAGTGGTGGAAAACTGGAACGCTCTTCCAAAGTCTATCATAGGGGAAAACATCCTCCAGGGATTCAAGACAAAGTTAGACAAGTTCCTGCTGAACCGGAACGTACGCAGGTAAGGCTAGTCTCAGTTAGGGCACTGGTCTTTGACCAGAGGGCCACCGCGTGAGCGGACTGCTGGGCACAATGGACCACTGGTCTGACCCAGCAGTGGCAATTCTTATGTTCTAATTGTTGAAATTTGACCTGATAATGCCTGTATACGCTGACTTGGTTTTTTGGCATCTACCATGTGGCGGATGTTAAAGAAAGTGTTTGTCCAGTTATGTCTGTATTACGTGTGTGGTGATCGCAGGGAGCACAGGATAATACGTGCTCTTGCCTCGGGACGGTGCTCGTTTTGCGAGTTAAGGTTTACGGGACTGTTTTGCTCATCTCGCAAACCGCGTTTGACTGTATACCAACTCTAAGCAGTGGCATAGTAAGGGGAGAGCAGACCGCCCTGGGCGCCATCTTGGCGGGGGCGCTGGCACCTCTACGCTCTCCCTTCCCCACCCCCTGGACCTCTTTAAAATCTTCACCAGCATGACCAACTACTCGCGCTGGCCTGGCGCTTTCTGAAATCACCTCCAGGTTGCGGGGCCAGGAATTGACGTCAGAGAGAAGGCCAACACCAGCGCAAGCAGCAGATCGGACAAGCTGCTCACACCGGTGAAGATTTAAAGAGGTACAGAAGTGGGAAGGGAGGGCACAAGGGTGGCGTGGGAGTGGGGAAGGAGTGGGGAGGTGGAGAAGAAGGCGCGGGTTGGGGGGGTTGGCACAGAAGGAGCAGGGGGAGGTGGAAAATGGCACGCCAACACCTGCACGCAGGACGATTGTGCACCACTGTTTCCATCACTTTTATGGCTTACCAGGAGTGTTTTGAGGGGGTGTGGGGGGAGCCCCCTAATACACTGAAAACTCCTGAACAGCGAGAGAATGGAAGTTTTCAGTGAATTGGGGGGTTCTCCCTCCCAAACCCCCCAATGGGAGTGCGACCACTTACAAGTGTACTGGGGGGTTCCACTCTCCAAGCCCCTCAAAACGCTCCCGGTAAGCCATAAAACCGCTGGAAACGGTGGCGTGCAATCATAAGAACATAAGAATAGCTTTACTGGGTCAGACCAATGGTCTATCAAGCCCAGTAGCCCGTTTTCACGGTGACCAATCCAGGTCCCTAGTATCTGGCCAAAACCCAAGGAGTAGCAACATTCCAGGCAGTGGCTTCCCCCATGTCTTTCTCAATAACAGACTGTGGACTTTCCCTCCAGGAACTTGTCCAAACCTTTCTTAAAACCAGCTACGCTATCTGCTCTTACCACATCCTCTGGCAACGCGTTCCAGAGCTTAGTCCTGCATGCAGGTGGCGGCGTGCCATTGTCAGCGCATCATTGAGCTGCGTACTTTAGTTACGGAACTGGAAAAGAAGGTGCAGGGGGGCTCCAACCCTTGCACCGCCATGGACTGTAAGTCTGAGCACAGGTAACTTAAGCAGCCTGCCAACCCACCTCTGTGTTACAATGCCATCAGAGGGAATATTCTTACTCTTACTGCTTCTACTCTTTAAACAAAGACATTTTTATTTTCAGTACAATGCAGACGATGATGATGGTGAAAATGAAGAGACAGGTATGGATTCCATTTCCTATTGTGGACATACTGGGGCTGATAATCTAGTTAACTAAAGAAAAATTTGCTTTTAGATTTCCTAGGCTGCTAACTGCTGGACATTAAGATGTTTTCATAGAAACCTGATGGCAGATAGAGGCCAAATGGCCCATCCAGTCTGCCCATCCGCAGTAACCATTATCTCTTTCTCTCTCTGAGAGATTCCACGTGTCTATCCCAGGCCCTTTTAAAATCAGACACAGTCTCTGTCTCCACCACCTCTGCCAGGAGACTTTTCCACGCATCTACCACCCTTTTAGTAAAAAAGTATTTCCTTAGATTACTCTTAATTTCATCTTATGCCCTCTCCTTCGGTTTCATGTGTGCTGAGGGAGAGGAGAAGGCATTTGTGGGTGAGAGAGAACAAATAGGTGTTTGTGTGCTGCATGCACCTCTATCCAGGGCCGGATTTAGATGAAAAGAGGCCCTAGGCTATTCCACTTATGAGGCCCTTTCACCTCCCATTTTTAAGTTTGTAAATTACATGAGAGATAATAAAATACATCATTACTGTGATATATATCAATATGTTAAATGAAACATGTTGTTATTGGTACTAACCTTTATAAAAAATGTGACACGGATAAAAAATAAAAAAACGTCGAGAACACTTATTTGGACATTTATTCTCAGCACCATATATAGTACTTGTAACAATAACTAATCAAACATAACACACAACATTGCCCCTTCCTATGTCCATAGTGCCCCCAGTGCGTCCTTCCTCACCTCACCCCCCTCCGATGCCTGCCTGCCTCCCATCCCCCTTCCACTGAAACCCATCCCCCGATGCTAGTCTGGGCCGCCCTGTCTTGAGGGATCCACGTTTTGCCTCTCTCCCCACGGGGCTGGGCTTTGCCCAGCTGTTTCCAGACTAACGTCTTTCCCTCCCCAATCCTCCTCCCAGGGTAGAAAAAGAAAGGGAGAAGCCGAGTCGGCGCCCCATTGCGGACGGAGCCGGTTCCAATCCTGAAGCGTAGAATTTCTCCTTATTTTCGGTTCAGTGTTTTAGTGTTCACTGTTTTTAGAATAGTGTAATTTTAATTTTGCTAACAATTTGAATGTAGGCCCCTCTTGATCTTGAGGCCCTAGGCTGAAGCCTAGTTAGCCTATAGGAAAATCCGGCCCTGCCTCTATCCCTGAACATGTCTGTGTGGGTGGTTGTGTAGAAGAAACTGACTCCAGTAGTTTAGAAAGGAATTTGCTGGCATTTAGGGGTACTCTGTGTTGGCAGCTCTAACTCTGGGATAACTGTGGCTATCCTAATGTTAGACATAGTGATGTCAGGTTGCACTAGTATTCCATAATGGAGTCTGTTTCAAATTGGGCTCTCCCCACATGACATTAGAGTGCCTAAATGGGGATGTCCACCTTGGTGCACTCTAGGGGCAGAGCATTCCACCATCTCGGGGTCTCTACTGTCTGCACTTGAGCTTAGACCTGCTCATCTATCTTGCACGTTTACACTAGACAAATCTGGCATTGCCACACAGATCAACTCATCCTCAAAACACTGAAATGCATCATTAGACTATAGAAGGTCCTAATGCAGAGGACACTGTTGTCTCTTGTTGCCGTTATTTGGAGGCATCCTGATATAATGGAGCACATTAAAAAAATTTTGGAGGAATGATAGTAATAGGTATAGAAATATCAGAATTGTGAGATTACTTGTATTACTTTGTATTTTATTATTGTATAATTATTAGATTCCTTCAATAAAATGTTATAACATAAAAAATTCCAAATATGCTCCTATTTTTTTGCCTGTTGTATAACGGCAGATATGTGAGATGTATAAGGAATCAAAGCCCTAATTATCTTCTGCCATATTAAAATAATCTTGTGTGCTTCTGGTTTGGCTGATGGAACATGAAGATGGTGGGAACTTGAATGCGGCCTCAATTGATGCAGATGTCGAAGAGGATTTGATGACTGAAGATGAGACATTGAAGACTAAAAGGAAATTAATAGCAACATTAAAGGTGAGCCTAGGACTGTCCAACTGTATCTTTTCATTGGTTATACAAGGATTATCATCTTTTTAACATAATATTAAATCCCTATTTTACTTGTGAGAAAAGAAGCATTCTTATTTTCCCTGGTGATTTGTGATGGTCTCCCTTGTATGTCCAAAGGAGATGTACAAGACTGGAGGCAAGAGACTGATAAGCATGACTCAGGAGAGACACCTTGGGGTGATAGCGTCTGATGATCTCACGGCAGCAAAACAATGTGACAGAGTGGTGGGTGTAGCCATAATTATGTTTGGCTGCATAGAGAGAGGGATAACTAGAAGAAAGGAGCTTTTGATGCCTGTACAAGTGACAAAAATGATACGCAGCTTGCATCAAAAGATGTACAAGAAGAGACATATCACCCTATCCTTCCTGGGTCTCTTTTCCCTGGAGAAGAGGAGACTTAGAGGGGATATGATAGAGACTTATAAGATCATGAAGGGCATAGAGAGAGTGGAGAGGGACAGATTCTTCAAACTTTCGAATAATAAAAGAACAAGAGGGCATCTGGAAAAGTTGAAAGGGGACAGATTCAAAACAAATGCTAGGAAGTTCTTCTTTACCCAACGTGTGGTGGACACCTGGAATGCGCTTCCAGAGAATGCAATAGGGCAGAGTACGGTACTGGGATTTAAGAAAGGATTGGACAGTTTCCTGCTGGAAAAGAGGATAGAAGGGTATAAATAGAGGATTTCTGCACAGGTCCAGGACCTGTTGGGCCGCCGCGTGAGCGGACTGCTGGGCATGATGAACCTCAGGTCTGACCCAGCAAAGGCATTGCTTATGTTCTTATGTTCTTATTCATATAGCAACTCTGCACAGGGCAGAAGCGTAAGATCGCTTCTGCCCCAGTTCACCAATGCACCACCAGGGATTTTAAAGGTGCACTTTTTACTAATCAGGGAGGTGAGAGTTGTTAGAGTTGGCCGTGACAGGAGGCAGGAGAGATCCCTCCTGTCCCGGCCCACCGCTGGACCACCAGGTCTTACGGCAGGTCTGGTAGGGGAGATGGGGGTGCTGACCCAAATATAAGCTGAGACTCCCTTTTTGGGGCCATTTTTTGGGCCAAAACATCTGTTTATATTCAACTATATACGGTGCATGCATTCCTATCTGTACAAAAGAAGTACTTATTTGTACTTTTCACATAGCCCCGAGGGGGAGTAATTTATACCGGCCTACTTAGCCATTGTCAGAGACACAAGTTCACACATGAATAGAGCGTAAATCAAAGGCAGGACTTGAGATCGGTTCTGAACCTTCATTTACTGAGGTAATGGGGATTTCTACCTTCTGGTTCTAGATTTACAACTCTGAACTAGAGAATGAGTTTGATAACTTTGAAGACTGGCTCTTCATTTTTCCTCTACATCGAGGGAAACTGAATGAGGAAGATGAGGTGAATGATGATGAAAACTTCATGGGCAAATACAAGGTAAGATGTAATATCTAAGCCTCAGCTCCCTCTTATTACTCTCTGAACACAAAGTCCATAGGCCATTAATGAGATGGCTTGGGGAAATCTATTGCTTATTCCTAGGATAAGCAGCATAGAATCTGTTTTACTCCTTGGGATCTTACTAGGTACTTGTGACTTGGGTTGGCCATTGTTGGAAACAGGATGCTGGGTGGTTTGTCCCAGTCTTGTAATTCTTATGTTCTTAGCATGCCGCTTCTGTTATTGTGGAGCCAGTACTTTGATGCTAGCCCTATCTTCCTGATGTCATAGATAGGTTTATCATATGGCTTCAAAAAAAGGAGGTTGGATTGAGACATCCTGGGTTTTCTTCCATTGCTTTCAATGGAAGTCAAACCTGGATATCTCAATCTGTCTTTTTTTTTTCTGGAGCCATATGGTAACCCTAATCACAGAGCCAACACTCCAATCTATTGCTCCCTCTGCTGTCCTTGTGTCATAGTCAATGCCTACTCTTGAATGCTATCCCTGATATCACAGAATTAAATTATGTATAACACTCCAGTCCCTGACTTCCTGTATCATCTAGAGTCAATATTAATGCTTCAAACTGGATTCCCTTCACCAGCCTTGGAGTACTTTGAGATCCATGGACTAGAAGCTCTTAGATGTTCCCGCAATTCGATATGCCCCACTGTCTGAAACCAAAAAAACTCTGTGGAGTGACGATGTTCCCAAATGGACTTTATTTTAAAGTATCAAAGGTACACTAAAATCATCCACATAAAATAATTCCATCCACATAAAAGTAAAACATCCACATAAGAGCCTTAAAGGACCTAGTCCGCTAGGGATACAGGACCCAACACGGTCCGCGTTTCGACAAAAAGTCTTCTTCAGGGGTCCCATAAAGGTGAGTGCGTGGGAAACAATTGTGTGGTGAACCGGAAGTGAGACACTGCTTGCATTTGCACACAATTGTTTCCCACGTACTCACCTTTATGGGACCCCTGAAGAAGACTTTTTGTCGAAACGCGGACCGTGTTGGGTCCTGTATCCCTAACGGACTAGGTCCTTTAAGGCTCTTATGTGGATGATTTACTTTTATGTGGATGATTTTAGTGGACCTTTGGAACTTTGATACTTTCAAATAAAGTCCATTTGGGAACATCGTCACTCCACAGAGTTTTTTTGGTTTTCTCTGGATTTTCTTCTTTGTGGATATTTTGGGGTCAATTCCTTTTGTTTTTTTCCACTGTCTGAAACTTTATCTTTTGCTTTTTCTGTAGTTGGGCCTGTAATGTGGAACTCCTTTCCTGAATGATCAATCAGATCCCCTTCCTAATATAGTCAATATTAAATGTCTTCTTCAGTTGGCATAAGGTCTTAGTAGGAATGGTCAGTCTGACACCTTGAGGGCATCTGAAAGCTCTCTTTGGCTGGTAAAGACTTAAATTGTCTTGTAGGTAACTAGGGTTCGGCACATAAGGGACCTTGATAACTAATGTCAATAGTTTAAACTCAATCCACACTTTATAGGGAAGCCAGTGCAGCTCCATATATCAACTTAGTTGCCACGTTTTGAATAGTCTGTAGTCTTTTCAATTGTTTATCTAAGAGCACCAGTAGATAAAATTATAGACTGAATAACAACCTGAAAAAGAATAGAATCTAAAACGTACTTAGGTTCCAACTAATCTGAAAACTCAAAGATTAGAAAGAAATTTTAAGGCCAGCAATAAAAAGAGAAATATCATTATTTCCCATTTTTCTTGCAGGGATCATTTTATATCTATCCTGCTGATGAAGCAGGGCCAGATTTTAAAATCATGCATGGTGTCCCCAGAAACCGACCCATCAAGGTTCTTGTGCGAGTTTACATAATTAAAGTAAGTAGCAGTAAGGGGCGTTTTCTGCTCACAAGCTTTTTGCTGGGGTTTTTTACCATCTGAGAGCATCAGGCCACAAAGCCGCAACCTAATGCTCTTGGCCTACAGCTCTGAGTCCTCCCCTGACTAGACACCCCCCCTGAAGTAATACCCCTCCAGACCTCCCCACCTCCCCGAAGCCCCCCTTCTTCAGGCCTGTTCTCCCCCCAACTGAACCCTCCCCAATGTAAAGCCTACCCTAGGCCTGGATTTCCCCATTGTGGCTACCTAAAAAAACATTGGTGGTCTGAGTGGGGGGCAAAGTCTGGGGGCTCTTCAGCCCAGAGCAATGCCCAATTGCTCCTGGCCACTCCAGGCACAATCCTCTCATTGACGCCCCCTAGTGATGGTCTCATGTAACTATTACTAGAGGTTATATTTCCACATAAGGTAATGTTTCATTTGGTGATACAGTGAATTGTGGGCTAATGATATTACACCAGTAGTGACTCTGGCACAGCTTCATATCCAGAATCTCAGCCAACAGTCAATCTCTGTTGATATAGTTGCTATCAAAGTGCTATGCTCATGTGTAATAGTTTTCAAATATATGCTGAATTTTAGGCGACCAACCTGTCACCAGCGGATCCCAATGGAAAGGCAGATCCCTATGTGGTGGTAAAGGTTGGAGAGCAAGTAAAGGACAATAAAGAGAGATATGTTCCCAAGCAACTGAATCCTGTCTTTGGAGAGTAAGTTTGTGCTTTATAATGTGTTTCTGCTTCTACTTACTCTATCCGCCTGTGAAATCAAAGCAGTTGAGAACTGCATTTTTGAACCAAAGAGGCATGGCTAGGTGGTGTTACAAACCGAGTTCAGAATGTTCTCCAGGCTGGCTCTCTAGGACCGTGTTAAATATTTAAACAGCTTGATAGAGCACTGGCAACGGGAACCATCTAGAATGTGACACTCTAACCCTTATTAATCAAATACCTACAAGCAGCTCTTACTCTGCTTCTTCAGCCACTGTCATCTTCTTTGTCCTTATGCCACTGCTTCAGTTGCTCTCCCTTATTTGCACCACTTGCTCCTCTTTGGCAAGCTCTCATAATCACTCCTAAGTATATATCATCAGCCTGAAATCAGATACAGTGGAAAACTGAGTGTGCTAATAATTGTATAACATCCAGAATTTCAGGATGCTCTGTAATCTTCTGCAGTTTTAGAGTTTTATGCACTTAAGTTTTATCATACTTCAAGGATAAGATTTTATTTTGTTGGCAACCACATGTTCTTTGAAGAAGGATGTGTTTAAAAGTAGAGAGCTGCATCGGAATGAAGGTTACGGGAATCCTGTGGCAACTTTTCCATACCCACGGGATTCCCAGAGGAGTGTACTCAAAATCTCTGGTGGCTCCAGAATGAGGCTTCAAATGCACTGAAAGAGGCAATTGGAGCACAAGATTGAGGCTTAGAACATACAGAGAGAGGCAATTGGAGTACCAGAATGAGGCTTGGAATTACAGAGAGATGGAGCTGAAGAACAAGAACGAGGCTTAGACATATGGAGAGAGGCAGCTGGATTGTCAGTATCAGGCTTGGAATGCCCAGAGGGGCAGCTGAAACACCAGACTGCAACTTGGAACACTCATTATATGAATAGTGAATACTATCCAAAAACCATGGGAGGATGTTGGGGTTGAGAAGAACAGAGGGCTATGAACAAGTAAATAATAGTGTTGACTTTTGCAGGATGTCCAGTGCAGTACTCAGAGAGACCCTCCAGGAAAGCGACTTGGGAGTACTGGTTGACAAGTCAATAAAGCCATCTGCGCAATATGTGGCGGTGGCGAAAAGGGCGAACAGAATGCTAGGAATGATTAAGAAGGGGATCACAAACAGATCGGAGAAGGTTGTCATGCCGCTGTACCGGGCTATGGTACACCCCCACCTGGAATACTGCATCCAGCACTGATTGCCGTACATGAAGAAGGACACAGTACTACTCGAAAGGGTCCAGAGAAGAGCAACTAAAATGGTTAAGGGGCTGGAGGAGTTGCCGTAAAGTGAGAGATTAGAGAAACTGGGCCTCTTCTCCCTTAAAAAGAGGAGACTGAGAGGGGACATGATCTAAACGTTCAAGATAATGAAGGGAATAGACTTAGTAGATAAAGACAGGTTGTTCACCCTCTCCAAGGTAGAGAGAACGAGAGGGCACTCTCTAAAGTTAAAAGGGGATAGATTCCGTACAAACATAAGGAAGTTCTTTTTCACCCAGAGAGTGGTAGAAAACTGGAACGCTCTTCCGGAGTCTTTTATAGGGGAAAACATCCTCCAGGGATTCAAGACAAAGTTAGACAAGTTCCTGCTGAACCAGAACGTACGCAGGTAAGGCTAATTAGTCTTAGTTAGGGCACTGGTCTTTGACCTAAGGGCTGCCACATGAGCGGACCCAGCAGCGACAATTCTTATGTTCTTAGTGAGTACAGGTAGGGAAGGATTAGATTTTATTGGGGATGGATGAAATTTTTGTCCCCATGTAACTCTCTATTTAAAAGTGAGGTCAAAACTGTACTAACTCTTCATTGTAGTATATATATGAGTCTCACAACCTGTAAAAGTCTTCCATAGACTCCTGTCATCTCAGTCTCTTGGAGAATAGCTTCATACTCTGAATATATTGTAGAACATAAGAATTGCATATATACATATATACTGTAGTATAAAACCCTTACAGAACCTCTCTGGAATGTCACTAGTGCTCTTCTGTACTGTATATAATGTTTAATAACCTGGGTTCACGCTATAGTCAAAAACATGTCTTGAATTTTTCTCAGTGAGGTAAAGCTCATCATAAAATGCATCGAGTTAGTCAAATAAAAAAGGTACCACCTTATTTCCTTTATACTACCTTGGAAAGTGGACTAACACAGTCACCACACCATTGAGGTAAAGAAATAATCTCTGTCCGCTGGTTTCTTCAGAATATTGTGGTCTTTATTTACAAAGCATTGGTTGGCCAGAAGCCAGGGCAGCTGTAGTAGATACAGGGTGCAGACAGATATAGAGTTCAAATACAAAATTCTTTGTTACCAAGTTTTCATCCAGAGTTTCTTTTCACTTACCATAGTTTACTGATTCTCTTTTCCCTCTTCCTCATCTTGCTAGGATGTTTTGCTGGTTTGTTATTTTCTTACATGGTCTCACAAGGGTCAGTTTTCAGATCTATTCTCTTAATTTGCAGAGTTAACTGGATAAATCTTTCTTTCTTATAATATTGACCAGACAACTCAATATGCGGTGAAAAGTCATCCACACAGTGAAGGAAGCACATGGGATGGTCCAGTGATGTTCCAAAATCTAAATGGAATAGTGGCATTATTCAGCAGACCTAAAATAACTACATAAAGATATTTGACTATATTTAACTTGCGATAATCAATGGTGCCAAGCAGTGGCATAGTAAGGGGGGGGCGGACCGCCACAGGCGCCATCTTGGTGAGGACACCGGCACCTCTCCTCTTCGCTTCCCCCCCACTTCTCTCCCCCCATGCCTCCCCCCTCTATGCTTCTTCCCTCCTCCCCCCTCCCCCCAGTAACACTAGCTCTTCACCGGCACGAGCAGCAGCTCCAACCTGCTGCTCATGCTGGCCTTGGCTCTCCCTCTGATGTCACTTCCGGATCATTGGACCAGGAAATGATGTCAGAGGAAGAGCCAAGGCTGGTGCGGGCAGCAAGTTGGAGATGCTACTCGCATCAGGGAACTTAAAGAGGTAAAAGGGAAGGGGGGTGGCCACCACCACCCTGGGCGCCTTCCACCCTTGCTACACCACTGGTGCCAAGATAACCATAAATCTCACTGAAAATAGCAGCCCCTCAGTTTAAAAACTACTGAACTGCAGTGCATACTTAATTTCTCAAATAGTATGAGATGAAATAGTTAATATATGGGGGAGGATGGGGATGACCATATTAGAGGGGAATACAAAGAAACAACAGTACTAAAATGTATAATCTCCGGTTAGAACAGAAGCAGTGGCATATTGGTTGCAACCAATAGTACATCAAGCACAACAGCTTGTCTCCAATGGCTCGACAGGAGTCACTTGGAAGTGCCCAACAGATCCCAATAGGAAGTCTGTTCTATGTTGCACAGTCATATAAGTATTAAACAAACAGGCACAAACTTTTATGGCTGTAATATCAAACACTGTTGGTACAACCCAACCGCATTTTGTGCATTTACCATAAGATGCAGGCTTCTAAGTGCCGAAACGCGGTCCGGTGTTGAGCCATAGTTTTCTGGTGGACCTTGAGAGCTCTTTTAATCTATTGTTATTACTCAATAACCTAGTTTTTTGGACCACTTCAGGCCACTTCCCCCCTTTTTTTACTTTTTGGAAGACCATTTGTCCGGTCCTACTTTTCTTGACTTTGTTTCTTCTCTGCATAGATTGGTGTGTTTCTGTTAAAGATCACTTACGTTAGCATTATTTTTCTGTTTTATGTACAGAGTTTTCGAGATGACAGTGTCTTTCCCCATAGAATCAGAAATCACTATTTCTGTCTTTGATCATGATCTGGTGGGTTCCGATGACCTGATTGGAGAGACAAAAATTGACTTAGAGAATCGATTTTACAGCCAACACAGAGCCAACTGTGGCATTGCTTCACAGTATGACATGTAAGTGATTAGACAGCTAGAATCACTGTGCACATTGCAGTACTGTAAAAGGCATAGTCTGTCAAGGGGAATGCACACCAAAAATCATTCACCTTCTCCACCCAGACCAGCAAGTAAATTAACCTCCTGACCCTGAATGGGACAGAAACAGGGCAGAAAAAAAATAGGCAGTGCAGGACTTTGGAACTCAGGACTGAAAGATGATGAGCATGCTCTTGGGCTCTGAGGCCTCAATGGTGCAGAAAATGAGGTGAGGAGATGATGGATAGGATACAGGGAAGAAGGGTAGATCAGGATAGTTGCTAGACATAGAGGAGGAGGAAGTGAAGAATAGGGGGGGGGAGAAACTGGACAGGGAAGAAGTGGAAAGGGAGTGCTTGACATGAGGAATATGGAAGGGGGAATTGAGGGAAATGCTGGACATGGAGTGGATGGAAGAGGAGATGCTGGACCTGGGAAGGTGGGAGATTGGGGGAGATGCTGGGCATGGAAAAGGTGTCAAGGAACATCAGAGGAGATGCTGGGAAGAAGGCAGAAAGGGGCAAGAGGGGGTAGAAACAGACCCTGTCACCCCACTAGGCAACAGGAACTTCAGACAGGCCCAGGGAGTCTATCATGAGTGGGAGGGGGTACTTGACTTATCAGGTTGGGAAAGGGGTTCAGCACTGCAGAGGAGTGGGTGGGGGTGGGGAGTTCTAGCCTTGCGGGGGGGGGGGGGAGGAGGGAAGGAATCAGGTGGAGCACAGGATACAATATTGGATGGGATCCACATAAGCTCTGGCAGCCATTACTACTGCATTTAGCCCCCGATATTCAGTGCAGGCTCAGACATGGTCCAACACTGAATTACCAGGGCAATAATTATCCAATAAGTCAGTCTTAAAAAAAAACAACACTGAATGTCATCAACTGACTCACTACATGTTTGGAGGACACGGTGGGTGGGTGGCGGAAAGATTCCAGACCTCAGTGGGAGTAGAGGTCAGAGGAAGGTAAGGGAGAGTTCAGTTGCATGTGGCCTGGGCATTTTTGCAGGGCTACTCCCTAGTTCTATTGGCTACCTGTAATGCACCATATAGAGTTCAAGGTGGACATTCAGAACTTTACATTGTTATTAAGTGAGAGTCCAAGTTCAAGTTTTAAGTTTATGTATACTTGATAAACAGTGTATCAAAATCATCTATGTGATTTACAGTTATCAAAGTTATAAATTAGAAAAGAATCTTTGTGAGAGATTCTATCTATATGTTTCCCTCACCCCCAGTTACACTACATTTATCTGGTTCTAAGCAACTAGAAGCCTCCTCGGGGTCCAAGGTGAGAATGAGTAGGAGTAGGGTTAGGGTAGGAGCCTTCTCTGTAACAGGTTTGTTGATCTAAGATATGAAAAGGAGTATTCAAATTCCCAGAAGATTAACATGTAATGGATGGAGATGGAGTTACTGGTGATTGATTTGGTGGATTGTTTAAAGATGGGGTTTTAAAGGTTTCAGTAATGTGAGGTTCCAGGGAATTAAATCCTAATGAAGTGAAAATCGTTTTATCAAGTGCAAAGTATATCAGCAATCATGGAATGGAGTGAAGCACAAGCCAGAGCTGCAGCTTGTACACAAGTCTGCAGGCGGTATTTTCACAACGGCAACAATTCCTGTATGGCTTCACTCCCAGAACAAAGACTGGGCTTTCCTTCAGACCACCAGAGTGATAACTGGGGAAAAGCAACAGGGAACGCTGGGTCCTCGTTAGTCTGTTCATTCTTGTGCAGTGCTCACGTACCATCTGGCCTTCTGTTCTCCGTCATATCTTCAGTGGTTCGGGAAGGAGGAAATGTTGTGGAGCTATTTGGGATGACTGACTGTGTACCGTGGTTGCAATGTGAGAAAATAGTGACGTGGCAGAGAGCTGTGGCTCTAGTTTAGGATACACAGTCTCTCTGAATTGTATATGCTAACATGCTTCCTAATATATTTGCACTCACGTTTTATGCCTATTTCATAAACTGTTTGGCCCTTCCACACACTGTATAACATAGCAATGAATTTTTAGGTAATATTTATCCCATTCTCCCCAATGAGCTCAGAACAGGTTACAAGGTTGACATGCATAATGCATAGGCAAACAGATTGTAAATTTACTTGTGTACAGTAATGTTAGATATACAGAGAGTCAAGTTTGACATATCTGGCAGTAGGGTTATCTCTTCCTACCCAGCCTATATAAAACTACCATCGTTGTTAAATACCACTTCTTCACTTTTGTTATCTGCTTTGAAGCCAAATTATGGGAGCTGGCGAACTACAAAGTGCCATTTCATTTCATATCATATCATTAATAACATTGGAAAGCTGAGATAGACATGGGGAAAGCCATTGTTCACTATATGGGTTTCTGCCTCTGTTGGAAACAGGTTAGATCAGTGGTCTTAAACTCATGGCCCGCCAGATACTATTTTGTTTATCATAATCACAAAAGTAAAATAAAACAGTTTCTTGATCATATGTCTCTTTAGCTATAAATTATAATATTATTATTAAGTCGTAGCCAAAAGAAAAGATTTATAAACTATAAAGAGTTTTACCTCATGCATAATTGTCATTTCTTTAATAAGACATTAACTATTTTTTCTGAGGCCTTCCAAGTACCGACAAACCCAAAATGTGGCCCTGCAAAGGGTTTGAATTTGAGACCACTGGGTTAGATGGACCATTGGTCTGACCCAGTACGGATGTTCTTATATTCTTATCTTCAGAGCCAGGAGAGCCTAAGAAATCACTGAAGTCTTTCAAGGCAATAATTTTGTTTGTCCAAAGTATCTCTTTTCCCAGGAATGAATATAATTATAAACATTTAAATCCATGTATTACTCTATAAAATGTAAGTCATATTCTAAATTAGAAATATTCTACAGTTAATTTATTCACTTGTCTAAGAGATAACTTGATTTGATATTTGCACTTGGTTTTAATGTACCATCTGCTAACCTTACTTCTAATTTGCCATGTTACTATAATAAAACTTGATTGCAGCAGACGTCAATCTACAGGTACTGAATATTACTAAAGATCACCGAGTCTATTTTTGCTCTCATGCAATTCTGAAAGGAGATGGATCGTACTTCTTGGTACTGAGGTTCTGCAACGTGTTTTTGCTTTTTTTTTTTTCTAACTCATAACAGAGATGGTTACAATCAGTGGAGAGATGCGTTTAAGCCCACCCAAATACTAGATAACCTTTGTAAGAAAAATGTGCTTCCCGCACCAGAGTATCGCAGGGAGGAAGTGAAAGTCAACAACAAAATCTTCAAGATTCCGAACGAGGCTTTTCCAGAAGGTAAATTTGCACGTTCTGGAATTCCGTCCTGCTTTTGGGACACTTTGGGGGGTAATTCTGCTGAGATGATGTGCGTGAAGCATGAATTCTAGACTAGCTGTTATAGACCACTAGTGTGGCAGTTAGGCACAGAAATGCTAATGTTCTATAACCCATTCCCATATAACACATCCCCGACAAACCCAAGCCCTTCCCAGGTCTATGCCCCCTATAGATTTGCATACCCTGGAATTTGTTTGATTTTTCTTTTGGGGGGATTTTGTGTGCTGTGTTTTGTTTCTTATTATGTATTTGCATTTGGTATGTAATTCTGCATGTTTTAGTTAGCCATTTGTTAATCCTCAATAAATTAATTTTGGTTTGTAACTCTAGGACAGCAGCTAAGGGCAGGGTCATGGATCCTTGCGAATGCTCACACTTAAATCCTAGTAATACACACACAACTTACAGTCTCCTGCCTTGCACGCATTCTACCCAGCCACTGCCCAACTGTAGACTATGCACTATTGAAGACAGATGTGGAGAAGTAGCCTCATGGTTGGTGCCGGGGACTGAGACCCTGGCCCACAACAGCTCTTTGTGATCCCAGGCAAGGTTAAGGGGAAACAGAAGTCAGTAGATGAAATGAAACAAATTAGTAGTTTTTGAAATAAATCAAAATTGACCAATGTAACATGAAATTTTATGCGGATCGATCATATAATTACTAGTCTCAAAATACAAATTTGTGCAAAATCTTTCATAGGAAATAGGTCTTGACTGCAGGACACTCTTTTTCTTTCTCTCTCTCTCTCCTGGTTACAGAGGCTTTTGTGAAAAACAAGAAAAAGGGGTTTGATGAAAGTTTTTCAGCTTATGATGAGGAGAAAGCTCTGTATGTTTTGCAACACTGGGACGAAATGCCAGAGTATGGACACAGACTTGTTCCTGAACATGTAGAAGTACGGACGCTTAATAACCCAGACAGCCCTGGGTTAGGACAGGTATATGTTTTAGAGTCAGTTTCAGGAGGTTCATGGAAGTATAACTCTGCTAAATATCCATCGTAGCTGATGGAAGTATAACTCTGCTAAATATGGACACTGAAATGCTATATAAGGTGAAAATACATTTAACCACCCAACACTATCTGTATAGAGCGAATGCCCCTTCTATAAAGTATAGACACATGGCTTGAAGAACTAATAATTGCATTCACAGTTAGCTCAAGTACAGTTGAAGTGATGGAAAGAAGTAATTTCATGCAGGACCACAGGAATAATTTATCAGGGATAGGCCCTGGGTAGGCCAAAGAAGGGGCAGTGACAGAGGTCTAGAATTAGCCTCTGTCACTTCCTTCACTGCTGACCTTGCTTGGAATGAGTTTCTGCCATTTTCCTCACTGGCCTTAGAAGAAGTTTCTGCTGCTTCTCTCGTTGGTATCCTTATTGGAAACTGCATGCCATTGTTTCCAGGTGTAGCTAGCACCAACACTTGTCTTTCCTCGTCAGGGTTCTCTCCACATGTGGATTGACATGTATCCAAATGATGTCCCAGCACCTCCTCCTGTCAACATCAAACCCCGAGCTCCAGTCAGGTATGTAATATGTTAGTTATTAAAGAAAACACACGGCTGTTTTGAACTTTCAACAGATTAGCCTTTCATTTCAAGCTTACTTTCTATAGATCCCTTCCGGAGGCACATGGTCTCTTTCTGGATTGCCAAGGAGGGTTCCAAAGATGTGCAATGCATGTAACTGATAGTAATTCTATAAGCCGCACACATTGCTTGCTGATGTGCCTGTTTCACACCCCATGCAGTTATATGCTATAGCGCTTAGGTGATAGCTTACAGAATATTGCCTGGTGCATCGCTGACTTGCACAAGTGGCGTATAACTCTATGCACCAGGTTATACACTTGCCTTGTTTATGTCAATCTGTGCCTGCTGTACACTGTCTTGTGTGCATCTCTTCATAAAGGTGGTTAATAAATCCCAATAAATAAATAAAATATACTTATGAATCAAGTATGAGTGTCTCCTCCCTCTTTATGTGATAAAGTAGTTGCATTTATGGCAAGAAGAAAGTTTTCCATTGAGGTACCATTGGCAGTCTGTTTTTTTTATTTGGGGTTGGGAAGAGACAAACTAACAGGGCCTGATGGTGTTCTGAATAAGTGGGCTCCTCCCCAGCCCTCCCTGCTTCCTAAACAAAGCTATGAATGAGATAGCCCCGCTGGGCCCTTTCAACGAGGGAATGACCTACCATCCCTTGCCTCAGGCAACACATTGCTTTGAGTTGCCCCTGACTAGAGGCATTGTTTTTGCTGGAAAAAGTTGGTAGAAGTCTACGGATACCTATTCCTTATGCAGAATTCAAAATTAGCGGCACAAACGGGCACTTGCACAGCTTCTACAGACCATCTTCTCCCTGTAATATTTGTTTTCTGCAATCAGGACCCCTGATTAAGGCATAATTCAACCGAAACACGGACCGTGTTGGGTTCAGACTGCATGTTTGCCTGATCACAACTGGTCTTCACTGCAAGCACACCGGTCTTACATGTTTGTTTGATTTCAACTGCCTCTTATTGTGACTAACTGGTTCCATTTGGAGCTAATTGCATATTGTTGATTGTAGTTTTTTGGATTATATGTTTCATTATGTTGTTTTACACTACATGTGTTTTTAAGTTATGTAGTTTTTATATATTTTTACACATTTTTAACCCATATATTATCTTAAATAATTTTTTTCTGCATCATCCCCTTTTTTAAAATTTTGATTTCAAAGTTATGACATTTGAAAACTGATGGACCATCCACAGGTAAAGAATTAATATTTTTAGAGAATAATGGCAGAAATGTATTTGTGATTTGTACTGAAGCTTTTTGTAATCACTTTAGCAACCTTCAGACAGTATGTCAAGTCCAACAATAAATACGGTAATAATGCCTACAAATATACCAACAATATGAACAGGATGAACATCTGTGATTATCTTTAATCTCATTGCAAACTTATTTCAGGTATTATGGTGCTAAATGGTGTTTATTATTCAATTTTTGCAGCTATGAGCTGAGAGTTATCATTTGGAATACAGATGAAGTTATTCTTGATGACGTCAATCCAATTACTGGAGAAACTTCCAGTGATATTTACGTCAAAAGGTACAATATCAGAACCAAATCATGCAGTACTGCCCCTCATCCCCACCATCAATTTATTCCCTCCCTCTCTCCTCTCTGCCCCCCCCCCTTCTCCCTGTCCATGATCTGGTACTTCTCCCTCAAGCATTCCCACCAGAAGGGGACCTGGCCCATCTCCAAACACTTCCACCGGAGGTTCTGAGCTCACTGGGGAGGACGGGATATAAAGCTAACCAATTAAATAAATAAATAAAGGGAAGATTCAGTGTGACCATTTCATCGCAGCCGCGCTGAAACATCCCGTGATGAATCGTCTTATTATGGGTTACGATTATCTTTATTTGATATATACATACTACACCATTCTCAGCTTTCGAGACTTAACTCTATCGAATTTTATCTGTGAAAAGTCCATTCTAAATGTCAACAAATAGGACAAATTGGCCCATCCAGTCTTCCCATCTTTACTGTTTGAGCTAAGCATATTCCTGGTTGTCAATTGTACAAGCTTGACTGTCAGTAGGATATTGTTCCTTATCGAAGTGAAACTTGAGGAAGGGGAAAACATCAATAAGAAAAATGTATATATGCAATTTTTCCTGCAAAAGGGCAGTGGATCGTGTGCTTCATTTACCAATGTTCCCCTAATCTCTTGCTATTGTTCTGCAATCTCCTGTAGCAACCACTCATCTCATAAAATGTCTTTGGGTTCAACTTGTTCCTTATGAATAAGGTGGACGGTGTGTTCATTACAAAACTTTTCCGTGTTGTCCCTGTCCTTGTGTAGTTGGATCCGTGGTCTGGACCATGACAAACAAGAAACAGATGTCCACTTTAACTCATTGACTGGAGAGGGAAACTTCAACTGGAGGTTTGTCTTCCGCTTTGACTACCTTCCAACAGAGAAGGAGATCACATACAAGAAGAAAGAGACCTTCTTTTCCCTGGAGGAGTCAGAGTTCCGAGAGCCTGCAGTTCTGGCTCTGCAGGTCTGGGATTATGACCGAATATCAGCAAATGACTTCCTAGGTATGGGCTTTAAAAAATCTAGAGGTATATATCGAGCAGCCTTGTACCCTGTTAAAGTTATCCAAAGAACTTGAACCAGATTCAGCAGACCTATCTAAGGGCCCCTTTTATCAAGCTGCGCTGGATGTTTTTAGCACGAGCCAGCATGGTAAATGCTCAGACGCTTATAGAATTCCTATGAGCGTCGGAGCACTTACCTCACCAGCCTCCGCTAAAAACCTCTAGCGCAGCTTGATTTAAAAAAAAAAAAAAAAGGTGTGTGGGGGGTAAATTGCTAAATATAACCAATTAAAATTAAGAGGACAGGCCTGGTGTATAATGCTGACTATCGCACCGTCCTGAGAACTTATGTTTCTCAAAGTCAAGTTTATTATATGGGCTGTGTTGATACTCAGTAGTGTTTGTGTTACTCTGCTGAAGTGAATTCTTATTTTCATGAGCTCTGGAATTGCGGGGGGGGGGGATCCAGGACTTTTGAAAAGCATCGGCTTTCTTTTTGCGGGAGATTTTACATATACCCTTGCCAGTCTCAGCACTTACTATGTGATTTGCTCACTTCTCCTTGCTCTGCTGAAAAACGGTTTCTTAGTAAATGTTTCATTTTGGGGAAGAAATGCATTTTAACCTGTTGGCTTTCTTCTGAACCGCCCTACTATTGGTATTGGCGAATAGACTACATGAGCTCATGGGCTGGGAAGCTCGCTTGGCATATTCTTCTTGATGCCGGAGCAGAGACTTTGTTAAACACCAGGACTCCGTATTTGAACATTTTATCTCCTCAGAGTCATAGTCGTATATTGAATCGACTTCAATTTGATTCTGATTTTTGACCTCAGTCTGTGCCTTGTTTCTGGTTGTTTGCTTTATTTTGGGGGGGACGACGACAAACTTACCTGGTTAACCTTTGAACTCCTATTTGTGTGGCCTTATTAAAACCAGATAAAGTTATCTGTACAGTGCTGAATATCAAAACTTAACCAGTTGGTAAACAGATGAATCTTGTCTGGCCAGGCATAAATTATGCAACATGCACAGCTTTGTACACAACGGTCTGCATCAAGAACAGCCTCCCAACACAACGCAGACATGAACCTACACTAGACCGTCGCTTAAGACTTTCTTATCACCTGATCACCCCTCTAACTTACCCCCTTCTTTACAAAGCCACAGCGGTAACAGCTCTGACACGGCTCAGCCTATCAAACATTGTAGTTCATTTTCTCCCCTTCCCTTCGGTCCACTCATTCAATTCCACTTAATTCTATTTTTCTTTCTCATATATCTATCCTATTTATAGATTATACTTTGTAAACCACATAGATGTTCTGTGTAATGCAGGACAACATGAACTAATAAAACTTGGAAACTTATTTACTAAGTTGCATTATGATAATAACACATTTTGTTTGACAATTCAAAGTTATCTGGCAATACACAAGCATTAAGAGGCCAATAACATAGTTTAGCAAACACAGCACACACATAATGAGCTGCGAAACACAGATCCATGCAAAGCAGTCCACCAGAATGCTTTAAGATATTTTTACTTGTTGTGGTAAACTTTACATGTTGCTTTATTCAGTGAAGCTTAATAATTCTTTGAGATAGCATTCATTTTCCTCCCTAGGAGCAACTTATAACCAGCCTATTCCTGATCCTTTTTTTATTTTATTTTATTTAGAAATCCTCAGATGCCTTCTTCCCCCAATCCCCCACCTCCCATCAACCCTCAGCATGTATCATTTATCATTGAAGTCCAGCAGGAAACAGGAACAATCCAGGATTACTCCTGCTCTAGCAACTCCCTCTTCTAATAGGGCAGCACCTGAAACCCTAGTGGTAGTCTTGCAAGACTACCACTAGGGGTCAGGCTACCATATAAGAGAATTTTCTATGCTCCACTCAAGCCATCGGAACCCATACCATTGCACTTGACTGCTAGCCTATATACACCTATGTTCTATAAATATGCAAAAAACTATATGCTTACTGACTGTTTATGCACACACAGACCCCCCCCCCCTACTCCACCACAAGCTTTAGTGGAAGAGTAGCCTACTGGTTAGTGCAATGGCCTAAAAACCTTGATTCCCACTGCAGCTCCTTGCGACTCGGGGCAAGTCAATTAACCTTCTATTGCCCCAGGTACAAAATAAATACCCATATATCAAATCCCATCCTCTTTCCTTTCTCCTTTATAAACATATATCACTGAAACCTACTGCCTCTTCCTATGCACATATAGCTGCTATTTTTAGGCAATGACAGATGATCACATACTGATATTAGTGAGTTGTTAGATTTTGCATTATAATGTATGGTCAAATGAAATTTGATTTCTGTTATACTCCTGTGCATCTCTGACTCTGGCATTCTTTCTCCCTGAAGGGTCTATTGAACTGAAGTTGAATGATATGGTTCGAGCAGCAAAAACAGTGGAGCAGTGCACAATTAAGATGGCGAAAGACAACGCCACACCACGCTTCTCTATTTTTAGAAACAAGCGCATGAGGGGGTGGTGGCCCTTCGCCAAACTGAAGGACCAGGAGGATGAGGAGCGGGAAGAGAGAGAAGCCAAGGAAAAAAAGAAGAAGAAAAAGAAGAAGAGGAGGTCACAAAACCCTGAAGATATTCAATATTCAGATTCCAGTGGGAACACATACATTTTGACAGTAAGGAACAGAACATAACCTAAAAATTCATTTCTCTATCGCAATTACCTTGTGGTTCAATGCAGTGTACACAAAGTAAAAATTGAACATTATCAGTGAAGTACATCAAAATACATTACATTTTGCTTAGTTCATTACAAATATTTAGAAAAGAAATAAGTCTTCAATCATTTCCTTGAGTGAAATGGTGTGGTGGCCACGTTAGTCCGCTTTCCAAGGTAATATAAAGGAAAAAAACCAAAAAAAAACCCAAAGGAAATAAGATAATAATTTCCAAAAATGCATATAAGTAGCAAACATTCTAACCATTGGCCCAAATTCAGTCCCGGTGTTCAGCTTGATAAGATAATTGCCAACTTATAAATCGTGTTTGGGTACAGCGTTTAACAGAAAGAAAAATTTAAAAAAGCGATTATGTACTTACCCTGGTCAGCTCTTTCCCAGTCGATAGGTGAGACATTCTAGACAGTAGGGTTATTAACCTATGGCTGCATGGTTGTAGAAGGAATTCACTCCGGATTTTTCACTCTGCCTCTGTTGTACTTCACTGGGCTCTCTAGCTTCAGCTTCAGTTAGGGCTGCCCATGCAAGCCCTCTATGTCCAGAGGAGAAAGAGATTGTAGAAAGCTGGACAAGGTGGAAAAACATCCTTCAATCGATAGGGCTAATACCAAGTGTTCTTTCTTAGGGAAAAGTGGAAGCTGAGTTCCATTTGCTGACGGTAGAAGAAGCTGAGAAGAATCCAGTTGGGTTAGGAAGAAAAGAGCCGGAACCACTAGAAAAGCCTAAGTAAGTGTGAACAATACAAATTCATCCTTAGGTTGGCACAAACCATGTGGTAGGTGGTAGAACCCAGTAACTGTAATCCAAAAAAAACAAGACAAACAACCCCACGGTAAGTATACAGAGAAGGAGAAGTGAAGAGGGAACCGTACACATCAACCTGAGATGGAATAGAGTTGAATAATTTATTGAATACAACACATATATAAATAACCATCAGTCCATATTGTATATCCTTGCAGACCCACAGTCTATCTTGCAAATCCTTTCAGACCCAACTCGGTCCGTGTTTTGGCTTCAACACTGTTCAGCTACTCAGCTCTTTGAGTGATATGTTTTCATTAAAATTGCGATACACAGCACTTTTTCCTTAGATGCTAAGTGTTTCGGCGCCACCTAGTGGATCTTTATCTACACCCTTGATGCAGGCTTCAGTGTTGAAGCCGAAACAAGGACCGTGTCGGGTCTGAAAGGATGTGCAAGATAGACGGTGGGTCTGCAAGGATATGCAATATGGACTGATGGTTATGTATATATGTGTTGTATTCAATAAATGATTAAAATCAATTCCATTTCAGGTTGATGTGTATGGTTCCCTTCCCACTTCTCCTTCTCAGGACCCAATAACTGTCATAACACAACTGTCTCTCTTGCTCTGAAACTGTATGCTGAGAAGAACAGGCATGGAACCGGTAGCAGGACTGGGGGGAGGGGGGGGGGGGGAGAGCTATTTCTGCTTCTCTGCCTCTCTTGGCTGATCCACAGAGGGTGGAAAAATGGAGCCCAGCATTCTAAAGCATCGCTTCTCATCCCTTTCCTGGATGCACACCAATCTAGTCAGGTTTTCAGGATAGTCACAATGAGTATGCATGAAGTAATTTGTATAGAGACCCGCTGTACGCTAACCTGTCTCATGTACTTTTACATAGATGTCCTAAAAACTAGACTACTTATATGTGCTTTCGAGACAAAGTTGGAAAATAAGGTTCTAAAGTAGAGAATGACACGGTAACAAAATTCATCACCGTTCCCGTCCCCGTGGATAACCGCGGGAAACCATCTCGACGTCATTATTCAAGGAGAGAGGGAAGAATCAAGAGTATAAATGGGCCCAACTACAGACCCTTAAGCCTTGCATTGAAGAATGTTGGTGTAGAAGGACTGAGGTTGAGATAGACACGTAAGAATGACACAGGATTGTTTCCCACAGTTATCCGCGGGGACGGGAACGGTGATGAATTTTGTCACCGTGTCATTCTCTATCTAAAGCACAATCCTGCTCCCAAGGCCAGTTGCCAGATTGAGCTAGTTCGAGAGCAGCTGGGCACTTTTTTTTGGTGTGCATAATGAAATTGCTCCAAAAGTAGATGTCTACTCGTGTGACACTTATGTTACTTTTTATAAAATTATCCCATGGTACACACATGTAAAATTACATGCAATGACAATAAAGCATGTCTTTCTAAGGGACTCACATGTAAGCATAGGTTATAAAATGCACATTTACTCATCTTCTTTATGCTAAGTATGTGCATTCAGTTGAAATGACATTCCCATATCTTTTCATGTCATTTCTACCCCAGGATTTTGTTTGTATTGTAAAGAGTTCTCACTCTTCCGAAAGCTGGTTCCAAAGAGCATGTTCTATGTTCAACAATGCACCCGAAATGAAAAACAATTTTCAAAATGAATATGACATGAGAAACTAAACGAAATATACATTTTTGGGCTGCACATACCACATACCTACTTCACACATGTACATTTCTACTTACTACCAAGCCAGAGTAAAGGTGCATTTTAACTGCAACCGTTGATGGTTTATAAAATAGCCTTATATTATTACTATTTATTATTTCTATAGTGCTACCAGATGCACGCAGCACTGTACATTAAGCACGCAAGAGACAGTCCCTGCTCAGCCTAAGTTGTAAGCGACACACGTGACATATACAGTGCTCAAGAAAGGACAAACAAGGGTTGAATAGGCAGAGAGAAACAGATAGAGTGTATTACAAGCTGCAAGTGTTTGGACCTACTGAGCCTGGATTTGAATCCCGCCAGGGATGAAGCCTGGCGCACTGATTCAGGTGCACCAAAAAGTGGTCTGTAATGTCAGTAGTGCGGGACTTTCCCCACGCGCAGAGACCACTTTTTGTGTGGACTTTTTCCTTCTAGTTTGTTTTGCCTCGTTTTCTTCTTCAATAATCTGACATGGTATCCTGTTTGGGTTTTCTCCTTAGCCGTCCAAAAACATCTTTCAACTGGTTTGTGAACCCTATGAAAACCTTCATTTTCTTTATCTGGAAGAGATACAAGAAGTACATCATTGCTTTGTTGATCATTGCTATCCTGACCGTTTTCATCTTCCTCATCCTGTACACCATGCCAGGATACATCAGTCAGAAGATCATCATTGGATAATGCCCGTCAATATCTACATTAGATATTGTAGGAAACAATAAAAACTTACACCATGTCCCAGGTTCTGTATCCTGCCACAAGAAACCTCTCATACAGAATTCAGTACAACTCGAGGCTCCAGTATTTAGCAACCAGAGTCGCTGTTCCTCCTTCTGTAAAGAGAACTGGGTATGAGTGCTGGTGAAACCAGTGCAGAAAGGACCGATATTTTTCATGACACATCTTCTGCTGGAAACAGAATATCATTTGAGCTGAAATGCACAGACAAGAAGTGTCAGGAGAACCGGGTCAGAATTACAACCAACCAAACCAGCTCTCTTCTCCTTTGAAGGCAGGCAAAAGAATAATTTCTCCAGTCCAACTACATAAGCTGCAGTTACCATCCATTCCTACCAAATGGTTCTCTCCAAGTAATGGAAAGACAAACCCCCTCATTCCACAATTTGGGGTCAAATGAAACATAGAAGATGACGGCAGAAAAGGGCTACAGCCCATCAAGTCTGCCCACTCTGCTTACCCATATAGAATGCTAGCAGTTTACTCTCGGCAGAAGCACCAATAATGGCAAGGTCAAAAAATTAAAGACATCCAAACAGCGTCATAAATCAGCAATTAGACGTCCTAATCACCGGGACATCCGAGTGCTGATTTTCAAAACCGGCTGTGAGTTAGAGGCATGCTCTGGGCTGAGTTTGGGTAGGCTTAGACTTGGACATATTGTGGCAATAATCAAACCTTTCCCAGGATGTCCTGGATGCAACTTGGATGATCTGAGCTAGACCTGTTTTAAAAGTGTCAGTGCCACATAGGTACCCAAACTGACCAAATGACTACTGGAGGGATTAAGTAATGACCCTCCCAAAATCTGAACGAAACAGTACATACCTGTCTCTAGAACAGCAGCACCTGGTATGGGAAATCCTAGCAGAGCTTTGCATAGGTATCTTAAGTACCCCGGTGAGTGGGTTAGTGATGGCACAACGGAGGAGTCGTGAGGATAAGATGTCAATAATTCAGCCAGTTCAAAGTACACTTTATTGGTAGTAGAACTGCGAAGACTTGACACTGACTCAATACCTTTGTCAAGAGTCTCGAAGGATGATTTCTCTATTGCATGAATAGTGCATTAAGTGCAGGAAAATGTTTGAAATGAGCAAAGCCAAAACCTGGTGTCCAAAGTAATGCCAATGGTCACGAGTGGGTTAGTGAGCCGTAGAGAGGAGGACCCAAGCCCAGAAGCCACTCTAACCACCACATTTATGGTGGAAAGTGTGAGCCTACCAAAACCCACCACAATCCTACTATACTGCCATATGGGTACCACCTACAGCCATAAGGACTATTAGGGGACGTTTTGGAGGGCAGTTATGGTGAGACGGACTTCGGGCACCCTTTAAGTGAAGTGTGAGAAGGCAAACACATGGGCGGAGCAAAGGCAGGCCATGGGCAGTCTGCCAAGTGATGCCATTGATCTGTCATAAAGGGGCAGGCCTAAATTTTGGTACATCACTGCTTAGGTGTGCTTAAGTGCCATTAAAAACTTGGCGCTAAGTTCACCACATTTTGGGGGTCTATATCCTGGCACCAAGTTATAGAATTGCTCCAAGAATGTCAAAACTCTTACCCGGTAAGATCGTTTACAAACTTTTTCAGAGTCAAGTAACATGACCCAAAGTCACATACCTCATAAAATTTCATGTCATACTTCACATTCAAGCCTGATTCAATATAGAAACATTTGAACAACTTAACAGTTTAAAAAGTAGGCGTTAATTAGCAGCTGCCGGATCTATGTTCAGAATTGGTCACCTTGCTACATGCTATGCTTGTATATAAGTTTATGCCTGAATCTGTTTTGATTTTTCAATTGTCTTAATATATAATAAACCAAACCAATCTGAATTATAAATGCATGCTTCTAATCCTGGAACTCTTTGCCTGAGGACGGGGTAACAGTGGGTTTGGACAGGTTCCTGGAGGAATTGTGCTGGGACTGCTGCCTTTTAATATATTTATCAATGATCTAGAAATCGGAATAATTAGTGAAATAATTGTGCCCCTCCCCCCCTTTTACAAAACGGTAGCACGGTTTATAGAGCCGGTTGTGGCGGTAACAGCTCAATGCTCATAGGAATTCTATGAGCGTTGAACCTGTTACCACCATGGCCGTGCGCTAAAAACCACGCACGGTTTTGTAAAGGGAGAGGAGGTTAATTTGCTGACACAAAATTGTTCAATTGCAAGAGGATTGTGGAAAAATTGCAAGAGGACCTTGTGAGACTGGGGGAATGGGCATCAAAACGGCAGACGATGTTTAATATGAGCAAGTGCAAAGTGATGCATATGGGAAAGAGGAATCCAAAGTATCCAGGAAAAGGTTCTAGGTGTAATCATTGAAGATACATTGAAACCCTCAGCTCAGTGTGTGGTGGCAACTAAGAAAGCAAATAAAAGTTCGGAATCATTGGGAAATGAATGGAAAACAAAGAAAATGTTATAATGTCTTTGTATCACTCTATGGTACAGCCGCACCTCCAATACTGTGTGCAGTTCTGGTCGCCATATCTCAAAAAAGATATAGTGGGATTAGAAAAGGTAAAGAGAAGGGTGACGGGAATGACAAAAGGAATGGGATGACTTCCCTATAAGGAAAGACTAAATTGTCTTGGGCTCTTCAGCTTGAAGAAGAGATGGCTCAGGGGAGATATGTTAGAGGTGTATAAAATACTGAGTAGAATTGCTTGTTTACTCTTTCCAAAAATGTTAGGACTAGGGGGAATGCGATGAAGCTACTAAATAGTAGATTTAAAACAAACCAGAGAAAATGCTATTTCACTCAAGGTGTAATTAAACTCTGGAATTCATTGCTGGAAAATGTGGTGAAAGCAGTTAGCTTAGCAGGGTTTAAAAAAAAAACCCCTTTGGATAATTTCCTAAAACAAAAGTCCATAACGCATTATTGAGATGGCTTGGGGAAATCCACTGCTTATTCATAGGATAAGCATCATAAAATCTGTTTTACTCCTTGAGATCTTGCAAGGTAATTGACCACTGTTGTTAACAGGATACTGGGCTTGATGAACCTTTGATCTGTCCCAGTAAGGCAACTCTTATGTTCTTAAAAGTGATATTGAGACTGACATGGAGAAAGCCATGCTTGCCCTGAAATCAGTTGCATGGAATGTTGCTATTATTTGGGTTTCTGCCAGGTACTATAGACCAGTGATTCCCAACCCTGTCCTGGAGGAACACCAGGCCAATCGGGTTTTCAGGCTAGCCCTAATGAATATGCATGAGAGAGATTTGCATATGATGGAAGTGATAGGCATGCAAATTTGCTTCATGCATATTCATTAGGGCTAGCCTGAAAACCCAATTGGCCTGGTGTTCCTCCAGGACAGGGTTGGGAACCACTGCTCTAGACTGTGAGCCCACCAGGAGAGATATTATTATTATTATTATTATTCTTTATTCTTATATACCGCCATACCCAGTGAGTTCTAGGCGGTTTACATTAATTAGCAAATGATCTGCATTGACAAGCAGATTTACAACAAAATTAGAAGCAGATTTACGATAAATTACAACGATTTACAGCAGTCAGCAGTGAAATTACAGCGATTTACAACTGTCTGCAATGAGGGGAAGATTTACATCAGTGTAACAGAAATTGCAGGTTTGGTCGAATTAGATAAGGGAAGTAGAGAGTGGGGAAGGGAGGGTCTGGTGAAGGAGGAAGGGGGCAGGGGTGGGGTAAGTGTTATGTGGGGTGGCCGGAATATTAAGGGTTGTGTTTGCTGAATAGGTAAGTTTTTAGTAGTTTTCTGAAGGCAAGGTAAGTGGGGGCCTCGAGTATCATCTGGGCTAGCCATGGGTTCGACTTGGCTGCTTGGAAGGCGAAAGTTCTATCGAGGAATCTTTTGAGAGGACAGTGTTTTGGCGGAGGGAAGGTGAACAGTTGAATTCTGCGTGATGTCCTGTTATTGCGATAAAGGTTAAAGTGGGTATTTATGTAACTTGGAGAAGAGCCGTTAATCGATTTGTAACAGAAGCATGCAAATTTAAAAAGCACTCTAGATTCAAATGGTAGCCAGTGTAGTTGGTGATAGAAAGGGGTGACATGTTCCCATTTTTTTAGGCCAAAGATGAGGCGCACTGCGGTATTTTGGATTATTTTTAGTCTCTTGGTAGTTTTCTTTGTGGCGTTGAGGAAGATGATATTGCAGTAGTCGAGATAGGGAAGATACTTACAGTACCTGATTACTATTCAACGTATTGTAAAACGCTTTAATATCCATGGTGAAAAGGTGGTATATCAAATAAAAATAACCATAACTTGTGACCTGGATTGGCCACTGTGAAAACAGGATGCTGAGCTAGATCAGTGGTTTCCAAACCCTGTCCTGGAGAAACACCAGGCCAATCGGGTTTTCAGGCTAGCCCTAATGAATATGCATGAAGCAAATTTGCATGCCTATCACTTCCATCCTATGCAAATCTCTCTCATGCATATTCATTAGGGCTAGCCTGAAAACCCGATTGGCCTGGTGTTCCTCCAGGACAGGGTTGGGAATCACTGAGCTAGATGGATCATGGGTCTAAGCCAGTAAGGTTATTTTTATGTTCTTAAATAGCTTTCCAACATATAAAAGACAGATGTCGCTGAGGTCTACGGAGAAGACTAGCATGATGCGGATGGTGACAACCAAGAGAGGACAGTGATCACAACAGCTTTACAGAATCACTTTAATAAGTTCTAATGTGTGATCAATCTTGACTGAATAATAATAATAACTTTATTTTGTATACCGCCATACCCAAAGAGTTCTAGGCGGTTCACAGCAATTAATAAGATTACACACGAAAATAACATTGGAATTTACAATTTTTTGGAATGTACATGTCGTTGAAGTTAACAGGAGTTTAACAAATTTTTTTTTTTTTTTTTTTTGGAGAGTTCAGGTCAATGAAGTCGACATAAAATACCTTCAGTAGGAATATACAAGGAGTAAGATACAAGGAATATGCAAGGAATATACAGGGAATATAGTACATGGAATATACAAGAGTGTACAAAAAAAAAATTTTTTTTAATAGGGAAAAAACATACCGGTCAGGGAAGTTAATTGGTTTGGAGGGAACCTGGGGGGGGGGGGGAAGGTGGAGGTTCCAGTGGCCCAAGGCAACTACATTTTGGCAAAGTTGCCTTCCTCAGGGATTCAGAGCTGATAAATTACAACTAGTAGAAAAAGACTCAATCGGCAACTGGTTATCATATCAAAAGAACTTAAAAGTCTCTGTGCATCCTAGTTGCTGGTTGAGGGTTTTTTTTTCACTGGCTATAATTCTGGACCTACAAGGCAGGCAAATTTGCCAAAACCTTCCACATCAGGTCACTGGAGCCTCTAGACCAGTGATTCCCAACCCTATCCTGGGGAACCACCAGCCGGTTGGGTTTTCAGGTTAGCCCTAATGAATATGCATGGGGCAGATTTGCATGCCTGTCACCTCCATTACATACAAATTTCTCTCATAACATGTTATTTATGAACCGCTATACACCATGAAGTTCATACATGAGCAGTGAGGGTACAAGTTCAAATACCTTAGGAGCAAGACAAGGTCAGGATCAAATACAATCATACATATTCATTAGGGCTATCCCGAAAACCTGACAGGCTGGGACCCCCCCAGGATAGGGTTGAGAACCACGATTGATTTCACAATTGAATCCAATAGAAACTTAGAAACATGATGGCAAATAAAGGCCAAATGGCCCATCCAGTCTGCCCATCCACACTAACCATTATCTCTTTCTCTCTCCGAGAGATCCCACGTGCCTATCCCACACAGTCTCTGTCTCCGCCACCTCTTCCAGGAGACCGTTCCATGCATCTACCACCCTTTTTGGAAAAAAGTATTTCCTCAGATCACCTCTTAACTTCATCCTATGCCCTCTCACCCCAGAGCTTCCTTTCAAATGAAAGAGACTCGACTCATGCGCATTTATGCCATGTAGGTATTTAAACATCTCTAGTGCCGAAGTGAACGGGATGAGAACAGAGTTTTGAGCTGCCTCGTGTGAGGCGAAACAAGGACTTGTTGGAGTTTAAAAGAGGACATGGTTTGTGAAAGGTTCATCTAGTGAACGCCACCAATATTTTCTCTGGCCAGACGTTTTCATCGATGGCGTGTTCTCAACCATGTTTCCAAAGCTAAGTAAACTGTTTTGGTTTTTCTTTTCCTGTGCACAGTGATGGGATTTTTCACCCTTTGATAAATTCATTTCAGTGGTGGTGGAGTTTTTTGTCTGATAAGAAATGAAGAAGTATTGAATGTTTATCAAGTTTTGATTGTGGACTGCTGTTAATTTGAATTTTGAGGCTTTTTCTCCACCTTTTATGTGAAATGCTTAGCCCACCTCTGATGAGTAATATATATAACTTCTGAATTTTTTGATTTAAACATCTCTATCATATCTACCCTCTTCCACCTTTCCTCCAAAGTATACATATTGAGATCTTTAAGTCTGTCCCCAAACGCCGTATGATGAAGACCACACACCATTTTAGTAGTCTTTCTCTGAACCAACTCCATTCTTTTTATATCTTTTTGAAGGTGCAGCCTCCAGAATTGTACACAATATTCTAAATGAGGTCTCACCAAAGTCTTATACGGGGGCATCAATACCTCCTTTTTTCTACTGGCCATATCTCTCCCTATGCAACCTAGCATCCTTCTGGCTTTTGCCATCACCTTTTCAACCTATTTGGCCACCTTAAGATCATCACATACAATTACACCCAAGTCCTGCTCTTCTGTCGTGCACATAAGTTCCTCACCCCCTAAACTGTACCGTTAGGGCATTTACAGGGGGTGGGTAAGCAGAGTGGGCAGACTTGATGGGCTGTAGCCCTTTTCTGCCGTCATCTTCTTCTTCTTCTATGTTCCCTCTGGTTTTTGCAGCCCAAATGCATGACCTTGCATTTCTTAGCATTATATTTTAGCTGCCAAATTTCAGACCATTCTTCAAGCTTTGCCAGGTCTTTCTTCATGTTATTCACACCGTCCTGGTGGTTCTGTGGAGCTCTTGTGATCACACTGTCCTCTCTTGATTTGTCACTCTCCTTTGTCTTCTTTCCTCTGTTTTTTGTTTACCACATGAGGAGGAAGGTGACACTTGTTAACCCTGGATCAGTTTCACAGTGAGAGGGAAGTGAAATGTAAAGTTTGTAAATAACAGTAGTTGCGAAAATATAATTAAAATAGAAAAAAAAGAAGAAAATACTTCTGAATACAGAGCTATGAAAAGTGGTTACATTCTGATTTATGTAGTGATTGACTGTTAAATTTCCCCCTCCTTTACAAAGTTGGTGAATGATGATCCACCAACAATTATCAATGAGCGTCAGAGTTCTTACCGCCACGGCTGGTGGTAAAAACGCTAGTGCAGCTTTGTAAAGAAGTGGGATTTATTAGCACAGACTATACTTGTTGACCCATTTTTTAAACATGTACTAAGAAAAAGATGGCTAGACTTAGATTAATTCAGAATACGGCAGTAAGATTTGAAGATGTATGATTACGAGTTCCACTGGCTCCCGATGAAGGCTCGTGTACTGTCTTTGCTATAAGGTTGTGAATGGCACTGCTCCTATCTATATGACTGATAGACTTCTTATAGCATCTCATGCCCTGTTATTTTTCCACCATTTCAAGGTTGTAAAAGTAAGAAATACTTGGATCATACATTAGCATTTACGTAGAGCCTTTTCTTACAAACACTTTAGAGCCCTGTGGAAAAGTATTTGGCCAAATAGTTCTAGGCATTTTTTATGTTATTTTATTATTCAATTTTTGTTAACCGCATTGAACTTCTGGTTACACGGTCTATAAGCATGAAGTTATGTTATGTTAAATATTTCTGACAGAATCTCATCCTCATCAGGTTCACTATACCCACCCTTGTCTTCCCTATATTCTCCTGCACCTCCTTCTTAACTGGAGATATTCTTCCTATTTTTGGATCTTCAGTCTTGTACATCAAATCATAACCCTTCCAGTCTTATTACGGTCCGTCTCCTCTCCCCCTTTTTTTTTTTTAATACTCTCCATTTCATTTCCACCAAGTTGCTTACATCAGTCTTCTCTTTATTTCTCAAAATCGACATTTTATTGCTTCAACTGAGACTTGACTTTCCTCTGAGGGCTTTGCTTCAGTTGCTGCTTTTCTCCCATACCTCCTCTTTCAAACTGTTACCCTTTCCTAATTGTGGGTTGCAATCCTTTCCTCGGTCTGACTCATTTTCTTCTTCTGAGCTCCATTCTAGTTGCCTAAGCACCCCCTCTCCTCCTCATGTTTATGGGCTCCTTTTACTAAGCTGGAGTAAGCATTAACACGTGCTTACTGGAGCTTGGAAGTGCTTACTGTGGGATGCACTGAGGCATCCCCTAGTAATTCTGCAATCTGCATGCACAAAATAATTTTAGGTTTTTCTAGAGGGTGTGTCGGAGAGGGGGGGTGGAGAATCAGTGTTTGCTTAACTATATTAAACTAAACTAAACTAAACTAAACCTTAGGTTTGTATATAGAAACATAGAAGATGACGGCAGAAAAGGGCTACAGCCCTTCAAGTCTGCCCACTCTGCTTACCCACCCCCTGTCTATGCCCTAATGACCCAATTTCCTTATCTTGACCCTCGTAGGGATCCCACATGGGTATCCCATTTATTCTTAAAGTCTGGCACGCTGTCTGCCTCGATCACCTGCACTGGAAGCTTGTTCCAATGATCAACCACTCTCTCTGTGAAGAAATACTTTCTGGTGTCGCCATGAAATTTTCCGCCCCTGAGTTTGAGCAGGTGCCCTCTTGTGGCCGAGGGTCCCTTGAGAAAGAAAATATCATCTTCCACTTCGACACGTCCCGTGAGGTACTTAAATGTTTCGATCATGTCTCCCCTCCTACGTTCCTCAAGAGTGTAGAGCTGCAATTTGTTCAGTCTCTCTTCATACGTATACCGCACCATCTCCATGGTTGTGGAGCTCGGCACGGTTTACAGGAATTGTAATGAGAAGGAACTACAAGGAAGGGCTAGATGAAGATCAGAGGAAAGAAGAATGTTAGAGGGCTAGGATGGCAAATGAGTAGGGGGTGTTAGATTCTTGAGAAAAGCCAGGTTTTCAGATGTTTACGGAAGGGTTGGAGAGCACTCAGGTTCTGAAGAGGGGAGGTAAGTTTGTTCCAGAGCTCGGTGAATCTGAAGGGGAGGGAAGTCCCCAGTTTACCTGGGACGGAGATGCCTTTTAAAGAGGGGAAGGATAATTTCGATTTTTGGGTGGGTCTGGTGGTATTAGGATTTGAGGAGTTCCAGAAAGTGGAATTAATGGAGGAAGGATGCCATGGAAGATCTTGAAAGTTAGGCAGATGCATTTGAAATGGACTCTTGAAATTATCAGAAGCCAGTGAAGCTTGGAGAGGAGCCATGCACTGATTACCACAAGAGTCCTTACTGCCCGGTAAGGAATCAGGAGCTCATTTTAATAATGGCTGCACAATAATAGCACCACAAGGCAAAACCCAAAATAGCCAAAAAACTAAAAATAAAATCTATAACAATTTGGAAAAATGTATGGAAAGAGTAAACAATCTCTCACCATGAGGCTATGCCGTGCACAGATGAAATGAGAATTTAAAGATATTATGAGGAACAGACCTCAGTACTGGGGAACTTGGATTCTATAAGATCCCCCGGGCTGTTGACTCATATAGGAACAAGCCCTGTAAGGTAAAATGAGTCCGCCCCGTACATCATATAATAATAGCAACATTAGCACACGAATATTAATGAAGAAAATGGAAAAGTCAGCCACATAGGAAAGACCCACATAAGGGCACACTACCGCAGGTTTGTAAAACCCCTATGTGAGCCATTTTAGAAACATGAATGTCCATTTTTACTCAAACTGTCACATGAGAGATGTTTGCATACAAAGGAGGCATCGCATGTAGATCTATCCTGTGCATATTCATTGTGGATATCCCGAAAATGCAAGTGGCTTAGAGGACTGGGCTGAGAACCACTGATCTAAATCAGGAGAACTCTAGGTTCAAAAATGAAACTGCAAAGTGTATTAAGGAAAAAAGGGAAGCTGAACTTGTGGTAAAAGGCCAAGGGCCTTCATGAAGAACAGAAAAGTAAGATGGAAATGATCAGAAAATAGCAAACATATAAGAGGGAGGTGCCCTTCAAGTAAGTATAGGGTAATGCTAGCTTTACAATAGATTTTTAGGATTGGTCCATGAACTTCATATACACATGGGATGAACATGAAAGATATTGTTATTCTGTTCTTAACGCAGAATGTGATTCCTTTTTTAAAAAAAATTCTTTATTCATTTTCAAAATTACATAAAGTGTATATATATATATTCAATCACATTAACAATAAATATATCACTTACAGTCTATCATTTGTACATTACATAAATTCTTAACCCTCCCTCCTCCCACCCCACCCTACCATATATTCCATTATCATATAAATACATGTTAATGAAATATCCCCCACCCTACCCAATTAAACTGATACATTTAAGGGAAACAGTTTCAACTAATCCGTACAATATTTTGTTAATGGTTTTCCACACATCCTGAAATTTCTTGAAATATCCCCTTTGCAATGCAATAAATCTTTCCATTTTATAGATATGGCATAAAGAGTTCCACCAAAAGTTGTAATTTAATCTCCTCCAATCCTTCCAATTATTTGTAATTTGCTGAATGGCAACACCAGTCATTATAAGTAGTAATTTATTGTTGTTCGCAGAAATCTGACTTTTTGCCATCTAGAAGCAGGAACTTTAGATCATTTATTGTTTCATTGCCCATGTATTATGAATTTTTGGAAATCAATTTGGGACCAAATTAATAATTTATTAGATAACCCAGTGGCATTATCCTATGATACTGTGATATTTGGTATGGAAATGAGAGCAGAATGTGATTCCCACAGATCAGTGGGAGTTCATGCCCCTGAATGGACCGATCCAATTTCTCAAAATAGTCAAAGTCTGAACACAAGTAGAGGCATGTTTCAACTTATGCAATTTTAAAATTCTGTGTCCATGTACATGTGGATATGACATCTAGATCGGTGAAAATCTGATTTATTAAACATAAGTTGAGGATTACAACAGGCAATTTTTCACATAGGCATGAGGCTGTCAAGATTTGATCTGAAGCTAGGTGGTTTGTATTGGATCATATCCCACAATATTTGAATGCTGATAGATCGGCTGCTTTAGAGTATTACAACCAAAATTCTTAAATGTATGAAATTGAATGAATTAGTTTGATTTGAAATGTTGTTTTTTTAAATGTAATAAGTGCTGTTCATTGTATTTTTATTGACATCTTTGAATAGCATGTGTCGTTTCCTGTCTCCGGTCAGGCAGATCTGTAAGAAGTTGGCAGTGGTGGGTATTTGAACTTCTATGGATTCTGATCATGAAAGAAGTGACGGATTGATAGCCTTGGGCAGTTTGTATGTGCAAAACTCTAGTTGAGTTTCATCAGTGAGTAAACACTAATGACCGTTTAATTATTGCACAATTGATAGGAGCTCAGATATAAGCAGAAGGAAAAAAGAGCGTAGGCATTGTTTTTAGGACTGATGATCACATTAAGATAAGTACATTTAAATTATTCACTGTATGAATTTATGATGAAACAGTTTGCAGTGCACAATAATTAATTGTATGAGCGATATGCGATTATAACAGCTAAATTCTGTGATCTGTTATTTATTTTTTATTTGGTAGATCTATAGCCTGGATATTCAAAGTACATCATGGTGGGGGTACAGAAAAATGCGGACTCCATCCACCTTCCTCCTGATAGCAAGTCTGTAGATCTTTCCCACATTGTCTGCTGACTCCACCCTCCCTCCACCCCATAAATTTGCAGGTTTGCCTCTATTTTCTGAGGTTTACATATTTATATATAGTCTTTTCTGTCTCTTGTCTTCATACTGAGTATTCTTATGGGGACGTTTGGCACGCTAGGAGGATTTTTTTTTGTTTATAGTCTGTACCATGCTCAACTCAACACTATGGCTCATTCAGGAATTGACTGCTACTTGATCCAAATTTATTTGGAAGGAAGTCATCTTGCTTGATGGCCTAAAACGGAAAAGATTCTGAGCATGTTCCTCCTTTTACCCCTCAAGTCAAGGAGGATTATTGAGGTTGGCCTGAAACCAATTGATTGCATGGTGGGATCTACTGTCACCTGATGAACTAGCAATAGTTAGGAGAAATCGAGGCAAGAAGCAAAGAGCACAGTGGTTTTAGATGGGTTTTTTTTCTCCTTTTATATTAAGCTGGTGAATTCGACTGCTTCCATAATCTCCCTTCTCCCCTCCTGAAGTCTGGAACTGTCTGATATTCCTCACAGCGAGTTTCGTGTGACCAACATATTTAACCTTGTCTCCCCCTACTGATTATGTCCAAATATCCCATTCTTTCCTCCTCCCCCCCTCGCTGGTTAGTTCACTGTTGCATACAGTGAGTTTCACCATAACTGTAAGATGTTGGGACTTGCACAGCTCACCACTTCCTACTCTTGTGAAAATTACATAAAACGTTTCCTGATGTCATCACATTCTGAAGCTAAGTCCTCAGCTTAAGCGAAAGCTCCTGCTTACTTCCCTATGCTGCAAAATGTTTTCATTATGGAAACAGACAGCATGAGCTGCACCACATTTCACTGCTGATGGCTGCCTGCAAAAAGCAGCACAGCCGTAATTACAGCCTGATCTAAGAAAATATCATATAGAATCACTTTTAGAGAGAATAATGTAACAGAGCATGGACCAGGAATGAGCCTGTGGTATACCAAAGAAAGAACCAGGAACTATTTTAGTAATGACCTTCTGTGGCTAGCACTGTGCAAAGCTTCAGAGAAGAATGGATTCCTACTAGTGAATGGCATTATCTCCTGGTTCTGAAGAGGTGGATGATGTACCATGCCTTTTCTTCACCCAGTACTTGAGCTAAAGTTGGAAAGGTAGTCTAGAAATACAAAATATTATTATTCTCTATGGCACAGGTCTAGACATACCAAGTATTTTCCCACATAAAGGCAATATCTGTCTCAGAACCACCAGGGTAGAGCTTGAAATCCCAGATGAAAACCTGCAGAAATAGAAGACTGTGCAAAAGGTGGTGAGTCTGAAGGGTGAGCTCTGCCGATATATCCATAGTATTGGAAACGGATTAGAGATAATGGAGAAACATACAGGATCTGTTCCTTCCCCTTTCCTTCCTCCGCTCTTGTCCACTCCTCCCATCTCGTGAGACTCACTACCCCTTTGTTAAACATCTACCAACTATTTATCCCTCCCTAGCAACACTCTCCCTCACAGAGGTTATTCTTGTCTCAGGCAAAACCTCTCCATGTTGCAGTGCGAAGGTGGGAAGGCTAAGGGAGCTTGTGGCACAAAAACTTTGAGTTATGGCAAAAATGTACAGTGAAAAAACTATAATATCAGGGACTAGCTTCAGTGAAATAATTCACACACAAAGCTGGCTTACAAACACTGGAGTAGTAAAATATTACCGGTTAGGAGGGCAATCATTTATCACAATTATACATATAGCCTCAAAGACTCAACGAGCACCGATTCAATTCAACTGCTGCAACTTTGAGTTGGATCGGTGCTCGTTGAGTCTTTGAGGCTATGTTTTAAGCCAGCTGTATTTTGTTTTGTGTGTGGAAAATGTACAGTGTGCATAAATTTACATGTATGCACTCAAAAATGTCTCAGAATCAGATAATTTCTTACTCCCACGGCCTCCATGTGTCTTTACTGCTGCTGGCTTTTCATCTCTTTAATAGCCTCTTCCTTGTTTTTCATAAAAACAGAGAAAATGATGGCAGCAAAACACCAATCCAATCCAGTCCTTGGTTTTATATACCGATTCATCCCTTACAAAAAGGGCTCAACTTGGTTACCAAGATTTCCTAAATTCAGCTAGAGAATAAAATAATTCTATTCCAAAATGATCTTGAAACAGAAGAATCAACTAGAGATTTTTGAAATACAATAGATAAGTTAAGACCATATGACCTATCCAGTCTGTCCACCCATGCCATCCAATATCCCTTCCTCTTCTTTAGAGATCCTGTGTTTGTCCCACGCGTTCTTGAATTCAGACACTCTAGTCTTCATCTCCATTACCTCTGCAAGAAGGCCATTCCACATATCCACCACCTTTTCTGTGAACAAGTATTTGCTCAGGTTACTCCTGAGTAGAGAATAATACAGGGACAAATTAGTCCCCATCCCCGTCGCTGCCCCATTCCTGTAAGCTCTGCCTTAACCGCACAAGCCACTGACACATGATTTTAAAGTGTTTGGGGCTTGTGCAGATGAGGATGGAGCTTGCAGGAATGGAGCAGGGACAGGAAAAGAACTCGTAGGGACGGGATGGAACAATGAGTTCCCACGGGGATGGGAAAATTTGTCCCCATGTCATTCTCTACTCCTGAGTCTGTTCCTTTTCACCTTCATCCTATGCACCCTAGTTCCAGTGCTTCCTTTCAATTAGGAGTTGCCATGGGGGCATTTTTGCCATGGGGGTATTTACCCCCTCTTTTACAAAACTGCGCTAGCGGCTGCCGCGTGGTAACAGCCCCAAAGCCCATAGAGATTTAAAGGGCTTTGGGGCTGTTGCCCTTAATGTTTCTATCATATCTCCTCCTTTCTTCCAAAGTATACATTTTGAGATCTTTAATTTAATATCAGTATTTATATCCCACTTAACTGCGTGGTAAGTTCAAAGTGGGTTATAGCAAAAAAAAAAAAAAAAATTACATTACATTACATTAGTGATTTTTATTTCACCATTACCTTGCGGTTCAAGGCGGATTACAGAACAGGATTTCTGGACATGTCCGGAGGTGTTACAGAGTACAGCAGTTAGTCTTCGTGGATTTCTTGAATAGCAGGGTTTTTATTTCTTTTCTGAATGTTTTGTAGTCTGGGGTCGCGATTAGTAGATTGGAGAGTTGGTGGTCTAGTTTTGCTGCCTGTTTGGCTAGAAGGCCATCGTACAATTTTTTTCTGTTTGATGTCTCTGATTGGAGGATATGTGAATGGTGTCTGGGTTCTCCTGTGTCCGATTGTTCAAGTAGGCTGGGCTGTCACCATTTATGGATTTAAATAATTTAAAAGTAGAATTTAAATAGTATTCTTGCTTGAATTGGGAGCCAGTGTGAGTCGAGGTATGCCTCGGTGATGTGGTCATGTTTTCTTAGTGAATAGATTAGTCTCAGGATTGTGTTTTGTACTGTTTGTAGTTGTTTTATCATTGTTGTGGGGCAGAGAAGATAGAGGATGTTGCAGAAGTCAAGGCGACCTAGGACTAGGGACTGGACCATGAGCTGGAATTGTTTTCTGTCGAAGAATTCTCGAACTTGCCTTAGTCCAAGTACAAGTAAAATCAATGATGAAAAAAAAATTCTATAAATGCAAGTCTCCCCAATAGTTGCAAAAAAAATATTAAACAGTATGGGTAACAGTGCTGACCCCTTCCAATCAGAAATATCAGTTTGTAACTCCACCCTCATTTTCATATTAGACAAAAAGGAAGAGATCCATTTCAAAACTATTCCTCCCAACTGCATATCACCACATTGAATGATGCACCAAATCAAAAGCTACTGAAAGATCCAATAGGACCAGCAGCACTTCCTCCCTATGTGCTATATGTCTCAAAACTGAGTCCTTGACTGCTACCAAAATTGTTTCTCTACTATGGTATTTTCTAAACCCTGATTGGGCTACAGAAATCATCCAAGAAAACTGAAATCTGTGTACATACTGTGTTGTCCAAAAGCTTAAGTAGGCAAAGCTGATTAGTTACTGGTCTATAATTTGCACTAATCTCTACATCTTTTTATTTGCCCTTCAGTATATTTAAGTATTTATATACCACTTATAGTCTAAGTGGTTTACATTCAGATATTTTCCCTATCTGTCCCAGTGAGCTCACACTCTATCTAATGTACCTTAACAGAGATTTCGGCAGTTGGAACCCAAGCACAGTACCGGGTAAAGCTTTGGATTCTCGCCCAGAAATAGCTAAGAAGAAAAAAAAAAAAAAATTAAATTGAATCAGGTTGGGCAGACTGGATGGACCATTCGGGTCTTTATCTGCCGTCATCTACTATGTTACTATGTTACTATGAGGCAAAGGGGGATTAAGTGACTTGCCCAGGATCACAAGGAGCAGTGTGGGATAGTTTTGGTAACTGAATATTTCCATTACATTCTTAGAGAGAGAAAGACTAGATGGATCATTTGGCCTTTATCTGCCATCATGTTTCAATGTAAGTACCAATCCTGTTTCAAACACAAATTCACAAGAGTAGTGAGAAAAGCCAACCTCACTCCCTCTAAGTCCCTTATTACTATTAAAAGATAATCTTCCAATGTAGCTGGACCAGGTGTGATCTTAGTTAAAAGAGATTTCACTTGTTCTTACGTGTAGAGAATGACACGGTAACAGAATTTGTCATGTCCCTGTCCCCGCAGATAATCGTGGGAAACCATCCCGTGTCATTCTTCAATACAAGGCTTGAGGGTCAGTGGCTGGAAACCATCCCGTGTCATTCCCTAGTGTCTATCTCAACTTCGGTCCTCCTACACCAGCATTCTTCAATGCAAGGCTTGAGGGTCAGTGGCTGGAAATCATCCTGTGTCATTCTTTAGCATCTATCTCAACCTCGGTCCTTCTACACCAGCATTCTTCAATGCAAGGCTTGAGGGTCAGTGGCTGGAAGCCATCCTGTGTCATTCTTTTGCGTCTATCTCAACCTTGGTCCTTCTACAGCAGCATTCTTCAATGCAAGGTTTGAGGGTCAATGGCTGGAAACCATCCTGTGTCATTCTTTAGCGTCTATCTCAACCTCGTTCCTTCTACACCACCATTCTTCAATGCAAGGCTTGAGGGTCAATGGCTGGAAACCATCCTGTGTCATTCTTTAGCGTCTATCTCAACCTCGTTCCTTCTACACCACCATTCTTCAATGCAAGGCTTGAGGGTCAATGGCTGGAAACCATCCTGTGTCATTCTTTAGCGTCTATCTCAACCTCGTTCCTTCTACACCACCATTCTTCAATGCAAGGCTTGAGGGTCAGTGGCTGGAAACCATCCTGTGTCATTCTTTTGCGTCTATCTCAACCTTGGTCCTTCTACAGCAGCATTCTTCAATGCAAGGCTTGAGGGTCAGTGGCTATGCTCATTCATACTCTGATTCTTCCCTGTTTCCTTAAAGAATGACATGGGAATGGTTTCTGGCGGTTACCTGCGGGGACGGTGACAAATTCTGTCACCCTGTCATTCTCTAGGTCAACATAATCAACCTCTTCCCATTTCTTCTCGTATTGTACTGCAATTAAATCTGGCAAAGTATTTAACTTTTGAAGATCTTCATGCAAAAATAAGGAAAGACAGTACTAAGATCTTCACTATTCAATGCCTTCTATTCCTTCCCCAACAGAGAAACAAAGCTTTAGGCGCACTGCTGCAGCCCAGCCTCTTTCCCTTTCTTAGGGGGTCTCAGCCACCTCATGTGCCCAACATTTTGGCTCCTCCTGAATAATGTCCACATTAGGACAAACTGAAGCGAATCCTACTTATTCCCCCGGCGCGTGGCAGCGCACTAGCGGGAGCCGCGAGCCCGACGGCAGGCGCAGGCGCAGTGGGGGCGGCAGGCGCCGGCGCTCGCGCCGGGCGGTTGGTGGCGCTGGGCGGGGCTTCCCCTTTCAGCCAGAGAGGAGCGGCGGCGCGGGGACGGTCGCTCGCTCAGCCCCAGGCCGCTCCGGCGGCGTCATGACGGCCGAGCTGGTGTCCGTGAGCGAGTTCATCTCGGAGGCGCAGGAGGACTACAGCTCGCCCACCACCTCCGCCTTCACCACCAAGATGGTCAGCTGCCGGAGCACCGTGAGCGGCATCGAGGAGGTGAGAGGGCGCCTCGCGCCGCTTCCTGCCGCATGCGGCTCGCCTCGCGCCCCTCGCCCACTGCGCGCGCGCCTCCCTCCCTTTCCAGCGCCGGCATCAGCAGCCCGCGCGCCTCCTGCGTCTCGAGGCTTCATCGCTGGTCCTCTCGGGCTGCGCTTCCCTCTGCGTCCTGCGCAGGATTTCTGGGCGAATACAACGGTAGTTGGTGCTCGTGCAACAGGTGGGCACTGGGCACAGTCGGGTCCCCACCCCCACCCAATCCTCCTATACTGTTAAATAGAAATCAAGTTGGTACCTTTTCAGGTCCTACCCACCCATAACAGTTTATTGAAGGAATCAAACAAATATACAATAATATGATACAAAGATAAATTCATTACAATTGCATTCATAATAAAACATTTGCATATATATTTTATCATTCCTCCAGAATATATTTCTATATACCTAATCTAACTTTGTTAATAAATATGCTTTTTGCATATTTAACAGACTGTAGCAAAATAGAAGACCCTCTACAGAATCTGAATTTAGTTCCATTTTATGTTCCTCAATATTTCATCTCGAAACTGACCTGTCACTTTTGGTAGTAAGAGATGAGCAGAATTCCTTGGCTGAGCTCAACTTCAATAAGTTCTTGAATAAGTCTAAAACTATCTGCCCGAGTGTCCTCCTTTTGGACATTTTGTTGGTGATTCAGTAATTGGCTGCACCTTGACTACAGTTTGATTTGCTGTCAGTGTTTGCAGCTTTCATCTGTTTCCTACACTAAAGGAGTCTTCTGTTAGGTGAAGCCTTTCAGGGACTGCATTCTAGAGAGTGGGAGCTACTACAGGGATTCAAAGAAGGTTTGGATAAGTTCCTGAAGGATAAGGGGATTGTATAGGATGAGGCAGGGACCACTTGACAGGTCATGGACCTGATGGGCTGCCGCAGGTGTGGACTGCTGGGCACGATGGACCTCTGGTCTGACCCAGTGGAGGCAACTTCTTATGTTTTTATGTTAATGTGCTCACTTGCCTTACAACGTCTATGAATCTTGTTGCAACATTGTGAATCAATTGGAGCTGGTACCAACCCCTTTGTAATCAGACCACCATAGAATGCATTACACTAATCCAGTCTTGATGTTATCATGGCATGCACAGCTGTAACAAGGAGAGAGGAATCATCATGATTGTTAATGCTAGAAGCATCTCGTGCAGGCCACTTGGATTTGGGCCTGATTCTGGAAACGGTGCCTGCAAATTGAGCACCTATTGCATGTCCATCACCGGTAGGCACCACATCTAGAATTGCATCTGTTTTACAGGCCTACATTTAAGGGTCTGACTGTTGCCTACAGAAGCGTCTAGACATGCCTACAGACACCTAAGGCCACTTCTGGCGCCTGTAGGTGTGTCTAGACACCTCCGTAGAAACAAGCCAGATGACTACATTGTAGGTGTCCGCCACACAGATAGCAGTAGGACGTCAACTGCTGTCTACAATCGGGATGCCATTTCCAGAATCAGGCTCATTGAATCTAAGCTGTATTCCAAGATTCCTAACTTGTGAATTGAGGGGGAGTTTATTTCTCAAAAGAGATGTTGCTGTCAGGTTGTGTTAAGTTCCCCTAAAAGTTCAGTTTTCCTTAGAGTCAGACAAAATTTGTTATTTTTAGCTCATTCTTGAATTGCTGTTAAACAAGTAGTCAGTTTATTTAGGGCTGTAAATAAGTCAGGTTCTGTATGTCATCCACGTAGATGTAGAACTGAATGTCTGTTGACCAAATCAGCTTGTTTAGTGCCCGGAAGAAGATATTGAATAGAAAAGGTGACAGTTCTTGTGGTAGCCTGCACAATTCGTGCCCATGGTAGCAATGTGCTCTCAATAGTATGTTTATTATATTTTTGATTAATTGAAAACTTTTTGACATGCTGAGTCTAAGCAATTTATAAACAAGAGCTAGTTTCAAAATCAGTAGCAAGAAAATAATACATTCATACAAGATAACTAATTCAGGGTTTAAGAGTTCAATGTATCTAAAATTTAAAAGGCATAACTTTATTACAGGATATATTTGGAGAGAATGTACATATAGAGTTTTACAAAGGGCATTTTTTTCACAAGTTCAAGCATTTCATGCAGGATTAGTAAATTCTTCTATTTGTATCAAATGTGAGAAGGATTCCAATATTTTGTCTCATGCATTTTGGAAATGTCATCTGATCAAATCTTTCTGGTCTGCCATCCTATTATTTTTGGGGTCATTATGGAATTGTCAATTGGTTGAATCTCCAAAAGGTGTGTTGTTTGGTAAGGCAGCAGCTTGTGGGCATGAAAGATGTATTCTTTTTCAAAAAGCATGTATGATTGGTCATAAATGCATATTACAATATTGGTTACAAAAAGATCCTCCAAATTATTGGCATTGGAGGAATCAATTCCATCATTTAATTTTATTTGAGGTTTTTGAGGTTTGTAAATTTCCTAAAAGAACACGATTATTTTAAAAAATCTGGGATCCTTATATACAAAAATTATCCTCGAAAGCAAGAAGTATGATTCTTAATACTTTATATTAGATATAAAAATGTATTTATTTATTTAATTTTTTTTTTAATTTATTTGATATTTTATGTCACCTTTCATTCTAGGGTAGGGAAGGAAATTGGAATGATTTTGATATATATAGATATAGATATATATATATGAAGTAATAAGGGGGGATATAGGGGGAAAATAGTTTAGATATATTAAAATATATGTTGGAGGAATGATAAAATGTTTATGCAAATGAAAAATGTGATGTAGGAGGATGTTCTTTGCAGTTGAATTCATGGTAAAACATTGTTTAATTGTGCTCAAAAATGTTATAAATTAATTGTGCTCAATCAAAACTCCTATAATTCTAAAAAAAAAAAAAAATGTTTTTTTTTTAAATTTATTTATTTATTTGGTATTTTATGTCACCTTTCATTCTAGGGTAGGGAGGGAAATAGGAATGATGATTTTAATATATATTAAGTAATAAGGGGAAAAAATAGTTTAGATATATTAAAATATATTTTGGAGGAATGATAAAATACATACGCAAATGTTTTATTATAAATTTAATTGTAATGAATATCTTTTTGTAACATATTATTGTATATTTATTTGATTCCTTCAATAAAAATGTTATAAAGTAAAAGGCATAACTTTAAGCATAGTCTGATAAAATTGTATCAGCATGGACTGTTGCCTATCTGATAGTATCTGAACCAAGCAACTACTGTTCCATTGATACTTGCTTTTACCAGTCGTGCTAGTACAATATTGTGTTCCACAGTGTCAAAAGCTTCTGAGAAATCCCCATCTTCATCTCTGTCTTTTCCATAATTGGGTCTGAATTAAAATTGACATGAATCGAGCTAGTTTCTTCGAGCTAATCGTTGAATTAAACGGCACAACATTCAATTCAACAATTCTGTTCATGCAATATAAAATACATACTATAGAATGTACTATATAAAGTACATCTGCTTTTTGTATATACAGTATTTAAGAAAGGGACTATAGCTGAACTAAAACTGGAAAACTGGAGCGCTCTTCCGGAGGCTGTTATAGGGGAAAACACCCTCCAGGGATTCAAGACAAAGTTGGACAAGTTCCTGCTAAACTGGAATGTACGCAGGTGAGGCTGGACTCATTTAGAGCACTGGTCTTTGACCTAAGGGCCACCGCGTGAGCAGACTGCTGGGCACGATGGACCACTGGTCTGACCCAGCAGTGGCAATTCTTATAAGAATTGTCGCTGCTGGGTCAGACCAGTGGTTCATCATGCCCAGCAGTCCACTCCTGCGGCGGCCCTTAGGTCATAGACCAGTGCCCTTACTGAGTCTAGCCTTACCTGCGTATGTTCCGGTTCAGCAGGAACTTGTCTAACTTTGTATTGAATTCCTGGAGGGTGTTTCCCCCTATAACAGCCTCCGGAAGAGCGCTCCAGTTTTCCACCACTCTCTGGATGAAGAAGAACTTCCTTACGTTTCTATGGAATCTATCCCCTTTTAACTTTAGAGAATGCCCTCTCGTTCTCTCTACCTTGGAGAGGGTGAACAACCTGTCTTTATCAACTAAGTCTATTCCCTTCATTATCTTGAACGTTTAGATCATGTCCCCTCTCAGTCTCCTCTTTTCAAGGGAGAAGAGGCCCAGTTTCTCTAACCTCTCACTGTACGGCAACTTCTCCAGCCCCTTAACCATTTTGGTCGCTCTTCTCTGGACCCTTTCGAGTAGTACTGTGTCCTTCGTCATGACGGTGACCAGTGCTTAACGCTGTACTCCAGGTGAGGGCGTACCATGGCCCAGTACAGCGGCATGCTAACCCTCTCCGATCTGTTCGTGATCCCCTTCTTAATCATTCCCAGCATTCTGTTCACCCTTTTCTCCGCCGCCGCACATTGCGCGGACAGCTTCATCGACTTGTCGACCAGTACTCCCAAGTCTCTTTCCAGGGGGTTCTCTCTAAGTATCACACCGGACATCACAATTATACAAGCAAGGGCCTAACCCCCAACGCATAGAAATGTATCTCATGAATATTCATTGCATGTATCCTGGGGATCCTCCAGGACAGATTTGGGAATCATTATCATAGAATGCTGCTTCTCAATATGTATGGGTCATGCATTTGGTATGCCATCTCTCTGTTGTACAGCTGAAGTAGTTTACATTTTATATATAGGAATGGGTACATGAGACATAAGCAAGAGGTGTGCGGCATGGTCCCATCAGTAAATGTAGTCCCATGTCCAATCTATCTTGCTCTCTTTTCCCACCTTCTTCTGCTCCCATCCCCCCTTTCTTCTTGTGGTCCTCTAAACTTAAAACAGGCTGCTTCTGGCTAGCCATGTGACCTTCCTTCTGCACCCCCCCCCATCTAATGCAACTTCCTGTTTCTATGTGGGCAAGATGCAGCAGGGGGAAGAGTCCTATGGCTGGCCAAAGACAGCCTGTTTTAATCACTGCCAGACACTGAAGGCAAGTTTTAGAGGATTGTATGGATGGGAAGGGAGGAAAAGGGACAGACACTGGACCCATGGGGTTGGGAAGAGAGAGAGAGACTGGGCTGGACTGGAGAGTGGGAGAGATGATGGGCCTGAGGTGAGGGTGGGGAACAGGAAGAAAAAGAGAGAGACTGGAGAGGGAAAGGGGTTTTTTACAGGAGAGACAATGGGCCTATGGAAGAAGGGAGAGAGAAATACTGGTTCTGGGATGAGGTGGAAGAGAAGAGAGAGGAGAGGGAAAATATACTGGGCAAGAAGAGAACTTAGGGCCAGGATACAGAAGGGTAAAGTTAGATGTGGACGAAATTGGGGCTGTGAGAGACAGGCAGTGCTGGAAAACAAGTATAGTAGGGACATAGAGGAAAATACTGCACATAGGGAGAGAGATTAGGGACACTAAGAAGGCAGCTGAACACAAGAGGAGGGAATGGAGGGACAGAAACCGAGGGGAGATGATGGACAGAATAGATTGAGATAGAGGGATGATAGTGGACATAGAAAGAGAAGAAATGTCAAAATCATAGACAGGAGACTGCAAAAACAAGAAAAGCAGAAAGGAGATACTGGGATCAAAACAAATGGAAAAATAGAAAGATCAGACAACAACGGTAGAAAAAGGTATTTTATTTTGAATTTATTAATTGGGGATATATTAGCTTTTGGAAATACATACTTCTGAGAGCTTGCATTTCAGTTTTTCTTTCTCTGGTATTACTGTATATGCAAAGTCTGACTTCTTGAGGTTTCCAGTTCAGTTTTTTTTGCTTCATATCTCTTACTGATCTGTGGTTCCTTGTTTCATATTTGTTGAGGGTCTATCTGGGGTTTTATTTTTTTTGTGTGTGTGTTACCAAGGTTCAACATTCTGATAGCATGTAGGTTCTGTGTCGAGATCTTATATCAGTCCTGTTTGTATGCAAGAGATCCAAACCATACCATAACAGCACTACCTCCCAAGACTCAAAGAGCAACAACTTTATCTGTAAAAAAGAAGCAATATAAATATTACACCAGGCCTAAAACACCAATACACCATTTAGGGCAGGGGTGGGTAACCTCAGTCCTCAGGGGCCACAAAACTCAGTTGGGTTTTCAGGATTTCCCCAACAAATATGCATGAGATCTATTAGCATACAATGGAGATACTGCATATAAATAGGTTTTGAGATTGAGAGGAGGAGGGTCGATAAATATATAATGGCCACTTCAATTTCTGAGGCTTTTCCTACCCCGCTAAAAAAAACCCCCTTCAAAATAGTTTTTATTTTGATAAAAGTAACAAGCAAATAAATTGGATATCAGGCTGATTGTTAAAGAACACTGAAGTGACTGAAAAAAATCTACAATGGCTTTTTGTTATGTTGTCTATTTTGTCCACTGTTCTCATGCTTTGCTCTGAATGGTATGGTAAGGGTCTGAATTATTTTTGCAGTGGAGACAGTGTGTGTTGCCAGGTTAGTTAACTATGAGTGCAGTAAAATGTTCATTTCAGAAACTGATTTGAACTTGGTGGTGCTCAGTTGAAATTTGATATATGAGACCACCTTATAGTATCCTTATTTTTATGTGTTTATATATATATATTATGTATTCTTTTTGCATTCACATTTAGACTCCTGATGCTGGTATTCCACCAAATCACAGGCCATATCAAATCCTTCAGTAAAATTTGCTTCTGTTTTAAGGCTTTTGCTCTTTAGTTTTGTTGGTGGTCACTGCACTCTTTTTTCGGTATTGCTTGAAGTATGTTGCTGATTCCCTTTGTTTTGTTTGTTTAAAATAGGTTTAGACAGATTATTGGAGGAAAAGTTCACAAACCATTCTTAAGGTGGTTCTGGGTAAAGCCACAACTTATCCCTAGGGTTAAGTAGCATGAAATCTTGCTACTTTTTAGGCCTCTATCAGGTACTTGAGGAAACTGATACTGGGTCAGCTCTTATGTTCTTACAAGAAACACTGTCCTAGAAGACAGTCCTGTCTTCTAGGACAGTGTTTCTAGTAAGAACATAAGAGCTGAGTAATATCATGGATATTCAAATGTTTTAAAGATATAGATTCCCAGGAAGCAAGAAGGTAAGCATATGCTAAAATAGACTGATGAGCAAAAGCAGAAAATATTTCTACACATATGAGTACATTGGGACAGCTTCCCAGTGTTGGTTGTGGAGACAACAGCTAACAGCGATATTGCTATGCTAAATGCACCGGAGCCCAAAGGAATGGATTGGGCTTTGGTGCATTTACTGCAGCTCATAATTCTGGCTGTAAAAAAGTGCAGGGAAAGCCAGACATTAGAGCCCTCCACCAGGATTGAAATTGTAGCAGTTGGGCCTGCTGTTCTGGGAGTTCAGCATCCCCTAACTCGAGTTTCTATCACACCCCAAGGTTTTATCATACCTGATTCAGCTGACTGGGAACAGTATCAGAGGCAAACATTTATTCTAGGCTCTTCTCTTATTATCGCATGAGTCAAATTATTATCATTATTTTTAATACATTTTGTGGGTTCCAGGCAGCTACTTGATTGACTCACACATGGTGCTGGCATTAGTACTGTATATTATTTCCCTGCCAGTTTTGCCTTTATTTTCTGCAAAATGTCACAGTGTTTCATATCTTTCTTGGTTTCTTTACTCAGATTTGCCCTAATATAATCAGTCTTTTTGCAGTTTAGTATTCATATCTTACAACACTACACTTAAGCCTTCCCTTTCCTGTTTTCATCAGACTTAGATGTCTCCTCTACTTCCCCCTTTTTATTTATTTATTTGGTTTTGTCTTTAATTCCTCTTCATAAACTTCACAGTTCCACACTCTGCTATCCATACAAACTCAATATTGCAGTAAATGTCACAAGGTGGGAATAATCCACTCATATATACTGATGTTTTCAGCATCTGTTTGTATTGCATATAATGGAGACTTTTAAAATATATTACCGTATTTTCACGCAAATAACACGCACCCGTATAAAACGCGCACACGTGTATAGCGCGCAGAAATCACGATGATAAGCACAAAAACTTTGGTATAACGCGCTCACGATTATACCGCGCATGCTGCCCGACTCTCCGTTCACCCCCCTGACTTCCGTGCACTGCCCCGCCTCTCCGTGCGCTGTCCCGACTCTCCGTTCACCCCCCTGACTTCCGTGCACTGCCCCGCCTCTCCGTGCGCTGTCCCGACTCTCCGTTCACCCCCCCCTGACTTCCATGCACTGCCCTGACTTTCCGTGCGCTGTCCCGACTCTCCGTTCACCCCCCCTGACTTCCGTGCACTGCCCTGACTTTCCGTGCGCTGTCCCGACTCTCCGTTCACCCCCCTGACTTCCGTGCACTGCCCCGCCTCTCCGTGCGCTGTCCCGACTCTCCGTTCACCCCCCCCCGACGTCCGATTCATCCCCCCCCCCGGCAGGACCATTCGCACCCCCACCCCGAAGGACCGCCGACTCCCCGACAATATCGGGCCAGGAGGGAGCCCAAACCCTCCTGGCCACGGCGACCCCCTACCCCCACCCCGCACTACATTACGGGCAGGAGGGATCCCAGGCCCTCCTGCCCTCGACGCAAACCCCCCTCCCCCCCAACGACCGCCCCCCCCAAGAACCTCCGACCGCTCCCCCAGCCGACCCGCGACCCCCCCTGGCGACCCCCACGACCCCCCCACCCCCCTTCCCCGTACCTTTGGTAGTTGGGCCAGAAGGGAGCCCAAACCCTCCTGGCCACGGCGACCCCCTAACCCCACCCCGCACTACATTACGGGCAGGAGGGATCCCAGGCCCTCCTGCCCTCGACGCAAACCCCCCTCCCCCCCAACGACCGCCCCCCCCAAGAACCTCCGACCGCTCCCCCAGCCGACCCGCGACCCCCCTGGCGACCCCCACGACCCCCCCACCCCCCTTCCCCGTACCTTTGGAAGTTGGCCGGACAGACGGGAGCCAAACCCGCCTGTCCGGCAGGCAGCCAACGAAGGAATGAGGCCGGATTGGCCCATCCGTCCTAAAGCTCCGCCTACTGGTGGGGCCTAAGGCGCGTGGGCCAATCAGAATAGGCCCTGGAGCCTTAGGTCCCACCTGGGGGCGCGGCCTGAGGCACATGGGCCCAACCCGACCATGTGCCTCAGGCCGCGCCCCCAGGTGGGACCTAAGGCTCCAGGGCCTATTCTGATTGGCCCACGCGCCTTAGGCCCCACCAGTAGGCGGAGCTTTAGGACGGATGGGCCAATCCGGCCTCATTCCTTCGTTGGCTGCCTGCCGGACAGGCGGGTTTGGCTCCCGTCTGTCCGGCCAACTTCCAAAGGTACGGGGAAGGGGGGTGGGGGGGTCGTGGGGGTCGGCCAGGGGGGTCGCGGGTCGGCTGGGGGGGCGGTCGGAGGTTCTTGGGGGGGGACGGTCGTTGGGGGGGGGGGGGGTTTGCGTCGAGGGCAGGAGGGCCTGGGATCCCTCCTGCCCGTAATGTAGTGCGGGGTGGGGTTAGGGGGTCGCCGTGGCCAGGAGGGTTTGGGCTCCCTTCTGGCCCGATATTGTCGGGAAGTCGGCGGTCCTTCGGGGTGGGGGTGCGAGTGGTCCTGCCGGGGGGGGGGGGGGGGATGTATCGGACGTCGGGGAGTCGGCCGGGCAAGAGGGCTTGGGCTCCCTCTTGTTCCGATCGTGGATGCGGGTGCGGGTGGGAGCGCGTGCGAGTGGTCGTTCGGGGTGGGGGTGCGAGTGGTCCTGCTGGGGGGGTGAATCGGGCGTCGGGCGGGGTGGGAACTATGTTTGAAAACTTTCGTATACCGCGCTCACGCATATAACGCGCGAGGGGTATGCGCGGTAGGTAAAAACGCGTATAACGCGCGCGTTATATGCGTGAAAATATGGTAACTGACGTTTTCTTCAGAGTCGTGATAATATGCTGTGCTGCAGACAGGCTAATGGAAGATAAAAACTAATGATTGTGACCAAAGTGGATCTAAAAGAAAATGTAATATATAAGGGTTTTATTTTATAAAACCTTATTGTGTATAAATCATGCAAAATAGGAATTTTAAAAATTGCTCAAAAGAGATGCATGCTTTGATCTGGATATGGAAGTTCCCATGAGGTTAGTTTGGACAGAGCTCAGGGAGAGTTGTAATGTGTGTGAAGATTTTAGTGCTATTGGGGCTGGTTCTGGGTGGCTATTTTATAGAGGTACGTAGGCAACAGATTTTGCAACAGAAGCATGTTAAGTGAAACCTTTTTTATAAATGGACATCTGAGGGGAGATGATGGAGCACCAAAGAGGTAACATAATTGCCTCCATAGTGAAAATGGGTGGTTAGCTGACACATGTTACTCAAAGCATATGTTTTGTTTATAAAAGCATGGAACTCTAAGGTCTCCTCCAAAAATATATTTCTAACACTTTTTAATATTTTTGTTTAATTTGACATAGCTTGTCTTTTAGTTCGTGATATTGATGTTCTTCTAATTCCCTATTTTATTGTGAATTTTAAATCACACGTTACTATTGGAGGAGATTGTGGAAGTATCCATACAAAATCCAATCCCCTTAGAACCCTGCACCACACACTGCTTTCAAACCGGGTGGAGAAAAAAGTCTCAGGTGCCAAAGAACTAAACCTGTTGAATCCCCAAAAGGGGTACGTAAAACAGGACAAAATCTCCCAACGGAGCTCCGTTTCATGGGTTCACCTGCTGCGTCAGGGAAGAACCTAAAATGCCTTCGTTTCACCGGGCAGTGACCGATTCAGCTAGTGAAATGAAGGCATTTTGGGTACGTCCCCTGACGCAGCGGGTGAACCTGCGAAATGGAGGTCCGTTGGGAGATTTGTATAGTGACTTTACTGGATAAAGTTACCACATAAATGATAAGTACTGTGTGGGTTGAATTTTGAATAATCCTATGAGGCTTTGTATTTTGGCGATTTGTCAGTGGTGTCTTGAGAGTTGCTATATGATCGCTGTACTCTGTGCTTTCAAAAGTGATTTGGAATTTATCTGCACTGATTCTATTTCTGGGGTAAAGGCTACATTCTTCTATAATATCAGTCTAAAATTATTTGTGGGAACTAATTGGATGAATGTGAGCAGAGTGTTGGATGTTTACCAGACATATATGAATCTGTTTGTGATCGGGTGGAGTTTTTTCAGCCTATGATTGAACGTGAACTATCCTGTTTTGCGTTCCCCTTTGGGGGTTCAACAGGTTTACTACTTTGGCACCTGAGGCTTTGTCATCACCTGGTTTGAAAGTAGTGTGTGGTGGATGGTTCTAATTGGATTGGATTTTGTATGTGGAATTTTAAATCGCCAATTATTATAGCGTTGCTAAATTTACCGACTTCCTTAATTTCTGTTAATATTTCATTATCTATTTGTTTATTCTGGCCAGGTAGATGGTACTTACCCCCAACAGTATTCCCTTTCATTTCACATGTGGAATTTCTGTCCATAAAGAATCCATATTTCAACGTTTCTTGCAGAATATTTATTATCCCAGGACAAGCAGGCATGATATTCTCACATGTGGGTGACGTCATCTACGGAGCCCCAGCGCGGACAGCTTTTCAAGCAAACTTGATTGAAGTTTCAAGTTTGCACACTGCACCACGCATGTGCTAGCCTTCTTGCCCACTAGAGGGCGCATCCCCACCTCGTGGTCCTCAGTTCATTTTCATCCGCGGAGCCAGAAGCCCTGTGGAGAATTTGTGCTAAATTGTGCCTTCTGTCGCCGCGGCTGTGTAGGGATTTTCGCACGGTCGCTGTGTTTTTTTGTCTTCTTCTTTCTTTATTTTCTTTCTTTTCCAAAAAAAAAAAAACTTTTCGTTTCGTAGCTACCGGGGGCTCCCGGTAGCCGTGGCCGAGGAACCTCGCTTGTTCCCGGCTCTCTTTTGGGCCCATGCCTGGTCCGGGAGAAGTTCCGTATGTTATCGCTTCCGGTTCTCTATCCGCTGTTGGAGGAGGGGGATTGGATGTGCTCCCTGGACTTGAAGGAAGCATACACCCATGTTCCGGTGCATCCCGCTTACCGCAGGTTCTTGCGCTTTCAAGTGGGGGATTTGCACCTGCAGTATCGGGTTCTTCCTTTCGGTCTGGCGTCGTCCCCTCGGGTGTTCACCAAGTGTATGGTAGTGGTGGCGGCGGCCCTGCGCACGCGGGGTCTACAGGTCTTTCCCTACCTGGACGATTGGCTAATCAAGGCCCCGTCCAGGGAGGGGGTTATCTTAGCGACCCGACAGACTATCAATCTTCTACAAGACCTGGGGTTCGAAGTGAACTTTCCCAAGTCTCAATTGTGCCCGGCACAGTCTCTCCAGTTTATCGGAGCCGTGCTGGACACGGTTCGCCTCCGCGCTTTTCTCCCCCCTCTTCGGCGGGATACCCTGCTTCGGTGGTGCCGCCACTGTCAGGGGCAGTGGGAGGTGTCGGCCCAGCACATGATGGTTTTGCTGGGTCACATGGCGTCGACGGTTCACGTCACGCCTTTCGCTCGCTTGCACCTGAGGCTCGCGCAGTGGACTCTGGCGTCGCAATGGCGACAGGATCGCGACCCGGTGTCTTCCCGGATATCGGTGACCCCTTGTTTACGTCGATCGCTCCGTTGGTGGACCGACTCTTCCAATTTGTCAGGGGGTTTGCTGTTTCTCGTTCCTCCTCACACCAAGGTCTTGACGACGGACTCCTCCGAGTACGCGTGGGGAGCTCACCTCGACGGTCTGAGGACGCAGGCTCTGTGGTCGGCCGAGGACCGTCGTTGTCACATCAATGTGCTGGAGCTTCGCGCCATTTTTCTAGCTGCGCGAGCTTTTGTCCACCTACTGCACGACCAGGTGGTACTCGTGCGGACGGACAACCAGGTAGCGATGTACTATGTCAACAAACAGGGGGGTACGGGCTCTTGGCCTCTGTGTCAGGAGGCTCTCCGCCTTTGGGACTGGGCGATCTCGCAGAACATATTCCTGCGGGCAGTTTACATTCAGGGAGAGCAAAACCGGCTGGCGGACAAGCTCAGTCGTCTTCTCCAGCCGCACGAGTGGTCTCTGAATTCCCGGGTCCTTCGCATGGTCTTCGACCGCTGGGGAACTCCTCAGGTGGATCTGTTTGCCTCACCGGAGACCCACAAACTGCCCCTCTATTGTTCTCGGATTTACTCTCCGGATCGTCTCGAGGCGGATGCCTTCCTTCTCGATTGGGAGGGGAAGTTCCTTTATGCGTTTCCGCCGTTTCCGCTGATTTTGAGAACGTTGGTTCATCTCAGATCGACCGGAGCCTCCATGATCCTCATTGCGCCTCGTTGGGCCAGGCAGCCCTGGTTCTCCCTACTTCTTCAACTCAGTACCAGGGAACCTCTGCTTCTGCCGGTGTTTCCCTCTCTGCTGTCTCAGAGTCGGGGTTCGCTGTTGCATCCCAATCTTCAGTCTTTACATCTGACTGCTTGGTTTCTCTCCCCCTGACTTCGATTCCGGTGTCTCGGGCCGTGAGGGACATTTTAGAGGCCTCGCGTAAGGTCTCGACTCGGCTTTGCTATGCTCAGAAATGGACCAGGTTTACATCCTGGTGTTCTTTGAATCGTCTGGAACCGGATTCGGTGCCTGTGGCTTCGGTTCTGGAGTATCTTTTGCATTTGTCTGAGTCTGGCCTGAAAACGACTTCCATTCGGGTACATCTCAGTGCCATTGCAGCATTCCATCGGCATCTTGAGGGTCGTTCTCTCTCTCTTCATCCTCTGGTGACTCGTTTCATGAAGGGGCTAGTGAATATCCATCCTCCTCTGAAACCTCCTCCGGTGGTGTGGGATCTTAATGTGGTCTTAGCTCAGCTGATGAAGCCTCCCTTTGAGCCCATCGACAAGTCGCATCTTAAGTTTCTTACTTGGAAAGTAGTCTTTTTGATTGCACTCACGTCTGCTCGTCGGATCAGTGAACTACAGTCCTTGGTGGCGGATCCTCCTTTCACGGTGTTTCATCATGATAAGGTGGTTCTTCGCACCCATCCAAAATTTTTACCTAAGGTTGTGTCTGATTTCCACCTCAATCAGTCTATTGTCCTTCCGGTGTTTTTTCCGAAGCCCCATTCTCATCCTGGTGAGGCGGCGCTTCATACCCTTGACTGTAAGAGGGCGTTGGCCTTTTATCTCCAACGCTCCAAGTCTTATCGGAAGGTTCCTCAATTATTTTTGTCCTTTGATCCTAATCGTTTGGGACACCCGGTTTCAAAGCGCACCTTGTCAAACTGGTTAGCTGCTTGTATTTCTTTTTGCTACGCTCAGGCTGGTCTCCCGCTTGCGGGTCGTGTTACGGGTCATAAAGTCCGAGCGATGGCAGCTTCTGTGGCTTTCCTCCGATCTACACCTATGGAGGACATTTGTAAAGCTGCCACTTGGTCTTCGGTTCATACGTTCACCTCCCACTACTGTCTGGACACTTTGTCCAGAAGCGACGGCCGGTTTGGCCAGTCGGTGTTACGTAACCTGTTTTCATAATTTGCCATCCTCCCACCTGCCCTTTTTTGGTTGGCTTGGAGGTCACCCACATGTGAGAATATCATGCCTGCTTGTCCTGGGATAAAGCACAGTTACTTACCGTAACAGGTGTTATCCAGGGACAGCAGGCATATATTCTCACAACCCGCCCACCTCCCCGGGGATGGCTTCTTTGCTATGATATGGAACTGAGGACCACGAGGTGGGGATGCGCCCTCTAGTGGGCAAGAAGGCTAGCACATGCGTGGTGCAGTGTGCAAACTTGAAACTTCAATCAAGTTTGCTTGAAAAGCTGTCCGCGCTGGGGCTCCGTAGATGACGTCACCCACATGTGAGAATATATGCCTGCTGTCCCTGGATAACACCTGTTACGGTAAGTAACTGTGCTTTCTGTTTGACTCAGTGCCCTCTAACATATTACGCCACCCTTCCTCCAAATTTAATCCACCCTATCAGTGCAATGTAATTAACTTCCTTATCTAAAATAACTCCCCCTGTTGGTGGTTTCTGAACTAGCTGTTTCATGAAGCTGTCTTTTATTTCTTCTTGGAGCTTTACCTCCCTATCATTTCCTGACATGACATTTATCCAGCCTATATTTGGGGTAATTGAAATCCAAAATCACAAAAACAATTATGAATTGAAAGGCAAGCTAAACTACATCAAATTAAACAAATAATTCAAAAAAATATGGCAAAAATATATTTTAGAGGCGACCTCGGTATTCCATGCCTTTATAAACAAAACATCTGGTGTTATTCTGTCCCCCCCTCACACACAGTGGTTACTATGAATAGGAGTGTGCACTGTGAGGGCAGGGTAGTATGGGACAGTCTCTATGGAAGGCACTGTGGGCCATCAATCTCCAAGAGACCTGGGTCAACCGCTTGACTTAAGGTACTTCCTTCCAAACCTGGTAGGGAAGGCAGTCCAAGTGATTTAAGCCAACATCAATAATCAGGGAGGGACCAGAAATGCAATGGCTGTGCTGGTGGGCAGAGAATAAATTGTTAGTCCTTTTTTCAGCTCACATTGCAGGCTCAGAAAATGTGTAAACAATTGTCCTCAGCTGCAGCTCCCTGTATGCAGGGGAGTAGAAGCTAAGCCAAGAAGGGTTCAGTCTCATTGAGCTCAGGGTGGTTCCCTTGTTGTGATCTGATGGCCTCAAGATGGTTAGTGCAGTGAATTAAGATCCTTGGGAACTAATTCCACTGAGGTCTCCTGGAAGAAGCCAGGCATGACTTTTTTGGCTGACATTCTGTACAACCTGGTACATTTTTCTTCTCCTTTCATGGCCTCCTCGGTCTTGGGTTGCCATTGGTTGTGGCTGCACCACTGGGCCACAGATGCAGTTTTCTAAGAAGCTCCTCCACCAGTTACTCTTTCGGGGACAATTGTTGTTTGTGGAGAACCTGGAGAAGTTAGTGAAAGACACTGATGAGACTATGCCTCTGCATCTCCAGAAGCATACCCCCTTTGTTTACAGATCATTTGACATATGTAAGTTTTGTCAGACCCTTTTAGGCAGAGTTCCTTTTGGGATCCTAAACGATTTGGAGACTTGGGTCCATCTGGTGGTATTGGAGGTCCCAGGCCTGCCCAGTGAGGGTGCACCAGATCCCTTGGTAATTTCAGTAGGGGGAGGATGGCCCTCTTCTGCCACAAGTGGTCCCACTTCATCTTAGATCAGTAGTTGCTGGAGGTGGTAAAGCGGAGTTATATCCTGGAATTGGCTCAACTCATCCCCCCGATGTTTTCATGGTGTTCCCCTGTGACTTGGAGTTATAGTACCAAACTGTTGCTCTACTCTACAGCATCTCATCAACCTGGAGCCTATTCCATCAGTTTAGCTGGACTTGGGAAGTTATTTCATTTATTTTGTGGTCCCAAAAAAGGTCTTCTCTTTCAGGGGCTAATGGAAATGGAAGACCTTGTTTGGCCCTTGAAAGGGAGTGTCTAGTGAGATGGGGGGCTTTGCCTTTTGTTGTTTGTACCATGCTCAAGTCTTATATGCAGGTGTGGAAGGTGTTTGAGGTCTGGTATAGGGCTGTCCACTAATTTACATAACGCCTGGGGAAGGGGAGGAGGGATCAACTGTGGCGTGACACAGTATTGGAAAAGTTGAAAGATGTGTTCGGTAATGTATAAGAACATAAGAAAAGCCTTCACCGGATCAGACCGAGGTCCATCCAGTCCGGTGATCCGCACACGTGGCGGCCCATTTAGGTACTCCTGATTGGAGACCCAGATATACCGTAGCCCTCAATATGATTTGCAAGAAGGTTTGTAAATTCACACGATACATGACAGTGTGTTTAATACTTTGCAAACATAGTGAACTACTTCCTACCTTAAATAATTCCTTAAATACTTATAAGAATCAGTAATTTTACATTTTTGCTGCATAGGCTGAACTGAAAGTGAAATAGAAACATCCTCTCTTGTATACGCGTGCATTTAGAAATTGTTCAATGGCTTCCGATAAGGGAAAGCTTTATGAGGAATGTACAAAAGTCAAATTGTATACTGTGTTTTATTCCACCATATATTTGAAGGGGAGGGGAGTTCGTCAGGTCTTATGTAATTTTTAGGGGGAGGAGTGGCTCTACAGTGTGACAGGGAGAAGGAGAGGGGTAAAAAAAAATAATTTCATAATAAGTGAATAATCCCTATTCTGGGTAGTCGGTTTCTCCATGGAAGGCACAGGTTCCTGATATTCTTGGTTTTTGGGTTTGGTTTTGTTTGTTTGCAATAGGGCCTAGAGTAAGGTTTGGTGCTGAACTATCTGAAGGTTCAGGTAGTAGCTGTCTCCAGTTTTTGATGCAAGATTTTTCTGGCTGACTGAACATGGGGAGGTGCTTTGATTTTTGAAAGAGGTAATGCATAGGGTTACCAGATTTTCTGATGTAGAAATCCAGACACATGGCCCTGCCCCGTTTTGCCCCCTGCCCCATACTGTTACCCCCCACCCCTCATAAAGCCTCATCTTTCTTCTTCAACCTCTGGGTCGCGTCTGGAGGGCCTTGGAGCATTTGCGGCTATGTGTGACATCAACCGCACATGCTCATAGGCCCTCCAGACACGGCCAGAAGTTGGGGTTTTCCTGGAAAAATTACCGGGTTTTGGAAAGTCTGTCCGGGCACCTCTAAAAAGAGAACATGTCCAGGTTTTCCCGGACTTCTGGTAACCCTGGTCATGCAAGGACCTTACTCTGAAGACTGCCTTCTTTGTAGTGATTACCTCATCCAGAGGAGTATCTTGTGTTTCAGGCTCTGTTTTGTCAAGATCTGTTTCTTTCCTTCTCAGAAGATTCGTTGTTCATTCAAACAGTTCTCTCCTTTCTTCCTAAAGGAGGTGTGTTTGCCTTCCTTTGTGAATGTGAGGGTTCCAGCACCTTGACTCAGAATAAGCTGCACATTTTTGGGGGGCAAGGAGGGATTCTCTTTCCCCTACCCTGTAATTCTGCTTAGGTACATCCCACTAGTCCAGGATGGTGAGGCCCCAGAGGACAAAGAAGGTGAAATGATGTCATATTTGATGATTTCCTTTCCATTAGTCGGATTGTACTGTCCTGGGACCCACCCTCGGAAGATTAAGGCCTGGGGCTTTCTGGATGCTTTGCTCTTTCCAATTCAGTAAAAGAAATAAAAATGATGAAGAAACAATCGAATGTGCAAATGCAGGGTAGCGAGATAATCATTGCAGCTACAGTGCTTGATTGGGTGCATTGGTGTGGGTTATAGAGGACCTGCTGCTGCTTTGGCAGTTGTATACTGGAATTTTTCACTGAACATCAGCTCTTCTACTGGTGAGATAACTGGAACAGATTAATTTTCTCTATCTTTATCTTCTGGTAGAAGGAGATAATACCCACTCATCCAGGATAGTATGGCTTGACTAAAGGAAACAAAATTATCAGCTTTGACATACTTTAACCTTAAGATGAATTTGGGAAAATCCACTGTTTGTTCCTGAGACAAGCAGCATAAAATTCATTTTACAATTTTGGTCATCTTGCCAGAGAAAATATTTCTTCATTCAATGTGTAATTAAACTCTAGAATTCATTGCTAGACAATGTGGTGAAAGCAGTTAGTTTAGCAGGGTTAAAAAAAGGTTTGGATAATTTCCTAAAAGAAAAGTCCATAAGCCATTATTAAGATAGGCTTGGGTAAACTGATTGCTTATTTCTAGAATAAGGAGCATAAAATCTGTTGTACTCTTGGGATCTTGCCCAGTGCTTGTGTCCTGGATTGGCCACTGTTGAAACTGGATACTGGGTCAGGTTGATCTTCGGTCTATTCCATTTTGATCTCTCTCTCTCTCAATTGGAACCTGTTACAGGGTACAAAAAATCATTTCATCCTACTAACTCCTCCTTTTCCCACTTATAACTGGTGTAAAATGACCTCCTAGTGATACTTCCACTAGGGAGATAGTGGGGCGCTACAGCACTCTGAGGTTGTGGGTTCAAATCCACGCTGCTCCTTGTGACCCTGGGCAAGTCACCTAATCCTCCCGTTGCCCCGGGTACATTAGATAGACTGTGAGCCCACCAGGACAGACAGGGAAAAATTCTTTTGTACCTGAATAAATTCATGTAAACCGTTCTAAGCTCACCTGGGAGAACAGTATAGAAAATTGAATGAATAAATATAAATAAATAAATGTTATGATTTTAAACATGCTCTATAGCAGGGCTACCTAATTCCGGTCCTCGAGATCTACTGGCAGGCCAGGTTTTCAGGATATCCACAATGAATATGCATGAGAGAGATTTGCCTGCCATCTCTCTCATGCATGTTCATTGTAGATATCCTGAAAACCTGGCCTGCCTGTAGATCTCGAGGACCGGAAATGAGCAGCCCTGCTGTACAGTATTTCCAAAAGAATTTCCTTTCTACACAGTATGCTTGCTCTGCAGGCTTTTAGAGGACCTGCTTTACTCTTTTGGAAGCTGATACTTTTCCTTTGGTGCAGGATTGCCAACTATCTTCGAGTGATAAAAATGAAGCCCAGGGAACACAGAAGTCATTAGGCAACATATACATTTCAGAAGGCAGAGGAAAATGTCAGAATTTTAGCTTCCGCTCAGAAAGCTATCGGATTATAAAGCACAGAAAGAGAGTCTTTCACAGTGCTACGCTGACTTCATGAAACATGGCTTTATTTAGTAGCACTGTAGTATGTAGTGCTCACAGGCTAGGATTGTTTCTTTTCAAGGACAGATGTTAATTGTTGAAAGAGCAGCAAAATACTATACTCTTAGAAATGTGTTGGAATAAAATTATTAAGAGATAATAAAGTAAAAAGTGGTTTATCACATGTCATAAATTTGTTGAACTGCTAGATCTAAACCTGTCTTGAAGCATCTAAATTTGACTGGCCAATTTGGGCAGCTCTTGGTAATGAAGATTCTGCCCTCTGTCCCTTGCCCATCTAGATCTTGGTCCAGAGCTCCCCAATCTTGTTTAATGTTTTTTATATATACGCTTGGGAATTCCTGTGCTCCAAGGACACGCAGGAGGAGATAGTGGATGCTGTGGATGGGCCATTTGACCTGCCATCGTGTTTGTAGGTTTCTATATGGGTGACCGATCCTACCTGGTGTTCTGTTGCTTTAAAAACCCTTTTTGCAGCATTGCACCATGCATGTGTGATTGCCTTCGAGTTCAGGGTTGGAAGTGCAGTAAATACCTTTTTTAAGTCCTAAAGTTTGAGCCCTGGTATTCTTTAAATGCTCTAGTCCAGGGGGATTTAAATCTGTCCTGGGGATCCATAGGTCAGTTGGATGTTCAGAATATCTCTAATGAATGTGGAGGGTGACAGGCATGCAATGCATATTCATTAGGGATAGCCTGAAAATCTGACTGGTCTGTGGACCCTTGTTCTAGGCTGTAACAGTAAAGTTCAAGCTTCAATTTATCGGAAAACAAATGTTACATTATTTAAACAACTTAATAAATAAAATTTGCTTATTATGAAATGCAACCTGTTTTTATCAATAAGCCTGTATCCCAATCTTTGAAGTCACCAAAGCACAGAGCAAAATAATGTTCACTTATTCAGACAAATGTTCTCTTCTCTCTCTATTAGTCTAATTTGAACGAGCTGTTTAGCCAGATTCCCATTGCAAAGATAAGGTTTTAACCAATAAATTACTTCATGATAAAGACATTTTTTCCAAATTTTGGCCATCTGAATTTGCATATTGATTCCTCATAAGCTTGATGGCTATTAAAAATAAAAGCCACAGATTTTAAAATAATAACCCTGTTTGTATCACAAAAATGCCCAATTACTAATGTTTTCCAGTCAACTAACCTCTGATTTCTTTCTAGGATAATGGAAGTCAGGGAGCCACTGTTCTAGCTCTTAACCACTTTCTCTAGGGAGATAGTGCTTGCTGAGTTTTCTGTTATGCCACCTATTAGCAGAAACTCACAGAAGGGAAGATGAAAACCTAGAACATTTCCTATACTAATATACATATTCACCCTGTTCCGAAGCAGTTTACTTTGAAAGGATCCCCACATGAATTCAATAAAAAGTATAACAACAAAGATATGGAATTATTAGCTGTCAAAAATAAATAGAAAAGAGAGATCAACTGGGATTTATGGCATTGTATTAGGAAGTAAATTGGGTAAATATCGGTACTGTATATGGGCTTTAAATTCCTTATCTGTTGGAATCATCTATATTCCTTTAGTAATTTTAATGGGATGACCACATCTCTAGAATTTCAGCCAGCCTGTCTACATTTTAAACTACAGAATATGCACTTGTGAATGTAGATTAATAAGTTACCAGTTATCATTAAGGGGCCCTTTTGCAAAGCTGTGGTAAGCAGTAATACATGCTTACTGCAGCAAAAAATGGCATGCCGAGGTGTCCTGGGGTAATTTTGCCATGTGCACATTCTACTCAAGTGCTAAAATATGGTGCAGCGGCCATGTCTGGGGACAGAGTGGACATTTACTATGTTAAGAAATTGTACCATGTGCTACCTGCCAGTGAGCCTCCTCAGGAGTAGAACTCTAGAACAAGGTGCCCACACTTTTTGGGCTTGCGAGCTACTTTTAAAATGACCAAGTCAAAATGATCTGCCAACAATAAAATTTTAAAAAAACACAAAGCACACTATACGCAGAGAAAGTGTTAATTATCATTTATATTCCGGGATTTTTTTCAAAGAGGTCAAGGCACATGACTTTATGCAATATCACCTCAGTAACAACTATACAAAAATAGAGAAAGATATCCCCTCCCTTTTTACTAAATTGCGATAGCAGTTTTTAGCACAGGGAGCTACGCTGAATGCCCTGCGCTGCTCTCGGCACTCATAGGCTCCCTGCGCTAAAAAAAACTCTATTGCGGTTTAGCTAAAGGGGGCCATAGTGCAAAATAAGACAGCAGATATAAATTCTCAAAACGACACATTTTGATCACTAAATTGAAAATAAAATCATTTTTCCTACCTTTGTTGTCTGGTGATTTCATGAGTCTTGTTGCACTTTCTTCTTCTGACTGTGCATCCAATATTTTTTCCCTTCTTTCAGCCTACTGTGTGCTTCCTCTCCTCCAGACCTCATTCCCTCCCCCAACTTTTTCTTCCTCTCTCCCTGCCCCCCTCCCCTTTCTTTCTCCCTGATGGGCTCCATGATCGACTCGCATTGCCTTTGCGATCTACCGGTTGATCGCGATCGACCTTTTGGGCACCCCTGCTCTAGAATTTACTCCCAGAGGGGCTATGCCTAACTCCAGACTACCTCCTACTTCAGGAAGCAGGTGAAAGCCTGACTCTTCACCCAAACCTTTAATACATAGGATGACTGTCTGACTGTACACTCATTTTGCACTAGGACTAGCTCAGTGGTCTCAAACTTGCAGCCTGGGAGCCACATGTGACCCTCCAGGTACTATTTTGAGGCCCTCGGTATGTTTATCATAATCAGAAAAGTAAAATAAAACAGTTTCTTGATCATAATGGCGAGATCCTAGCAAAAACGGTAGCAGAACGAGACTTGGGGGTAATCGTCAGTGAGGACATGAAGTCTGCCAATCAAGTGGAGCAGGCTTCGTCCAAGGCAAGACAAATCATGGGCTGCATACGAAGGGGTTTCGTCAGTCGTAAGGCGGAAGTCATTATGCCATTGTATAGATCCATGGTGAGGCCCCACCTGGAATACTGTGTGCAATTCTGGAGGCCGCATTATTGCAAGGATGTGCTGAGACTGGAGTCGGTGCAAAGAATGGCCACCCCGATGGTCTCGGGACTCAAGGATCTACCATACGAAAAACGGCTTGACAAATTACAGCTATACTCGCTCGAGGAGCGCAGAGAGAGGGGGGACATGATCGAGACGTTCAAGTATCTTACGGGCCGCATCGAGGCGGAGGAATATATCTTCTTTTTCAAGGGTCCCACGACAACAAGAGGGCATCCGTTGATAATCAGGGGCGGGAAACTACGAGGTGACACCAGGAAATTCTTTTTCACTGAAAGAGTGGTTGATCGCTGGAATAGTCTTCCACTACAGGTGATTGAGGCCAGCAGCGTGCCTGATTTTAAGGCCAAATGGGATCGGCACATGGGATCTATTCACAGGGCAAAGGTAGGGGAGGGACATTAAGGTGGGCAGACTAGATGGGCCGTGGGCCCTTATCTGCCGTCTATTTCTATGTTTCTATGTTTATGTTTCTATTTGGCATGTGGGATCTCTTCATGGAGGTAGTTAGGGGGGGGTGGGCCATTAGGGTGGGCAGACTGGATGGGCCGTGGCCCTTTTCTGCCATCATGTTCTTTGTTTCTATTTGGCATGTGGGATCTCTTCATGGAGGTAGTTAGGGGGGGTGGGCCATTAGGGTGGGCAGACTGGATGGGCCGTGGCCCTTATCTGCCGTCTATTTCTATGTTTCTATATGTCTCTCTAGCTATAAATTACAATATTATTATTAAGACTTAGCTAAAAGGAAAGATTTACAAACTATAAAAAGTTTTACCTCATGCAAAATTGTCATTTCTTTAATAAGACATTAACTACAAATCCAAAATGTAGCCCTGCAAAGGGTTTCAGTTTGAGACCACTGAACTAGCTTGATACACACACTGTAACTAAAATCAGTTCCTTCTGTCTTATTTAACTGTATAATCAACGTACCTGAGTTTAGCCTCCTATTCGTTTATCCCAACGGACTGTGTACCACCCATCTTGTCCCCATCTAATATCTGCACTTTGCTCCTCGGCTGTAGAAAAGCATTAGTGTCATATCTCAGTTATTTAAATGTTCTGACATGTGCTTATTAGATGTTTCATAAGTATTATGCTGACATTGTATTAGATCTCTCTTATTTGAATTTCAGTGCTGTTATAAGTATATTTTTGAAACCGTTTCATGGTAGTCCTATTATTAAATTTAATTTGCTGATTTTGAGTTTACCTCACTCATTGTATTTGTTTATATTTGGTCTTTTTAATACTGTTATGCTGTTAACAAAATTGTATATGTTGAATTATACCTGCTGTTAATAAATCCAAATAAATAAATAATCGTTAGGGCAGCTAACCAATTAGCAAAGGTTTAGTGTTTGAATCCCTACTGCCTACAAAATGGGTAGTGGGAGGGGCTCATGCTCTAATGACTACGTCAAAAAAAATTCTGAAAACCACAGTAAAAATGGCTTTTGTGCATGGGACGGACCAGTGTAAGGGCCTTGCTGCTTGCTAAACGGGCCCCTAAGAGTGCTGTTGATGCAGTTCATTTGCTTTCCAGATTTTGGCTCCATACCTAGAGCAGATCTTGGCTGTAGAAATGACGGTACTATATTGTCTTAATTGATAAAATTTATCTGTTTGCCAGTGTCAAATTTTAAAAACAAAAAGACTTTGGAGGTACTTATTAACTTATACTGATTACATAAGTGGTTTTAAATATCAACCAGGTGACACATATCATGTTCAAAAGTATATTTATTTTATACTGCAATAAATTATTTTTTCTTAATCTTAGGCTTTGGATTTGGACCGAAATGTATTACATAAAATGAAGAAATGCGCAAAAGCCAAGCATGCCTCAGGACAAGGTAAAAGCTCTTTAGGTCTTCAAATGCTTGAATAAATGGAACACACTTTAGATTTAAGGTTTGGATGTAAAAAAGTTTGCTTATTTGATTTTATAAGAACATGCTTTCTAAGGGACGATGCTGTTCATTTTTCTTACCTATTTTAATGTCCATTGTATCGCTCCTTCCCCAACTCCCTCCTTAGGGATTGTAATGGAGTCTTTTATAAGCTTCTCATTTTCCCCAAACAGTAACTTTGAGTGTCTGAAGACAATGTACATTTGTAGAGATGCTAGAATAAGACCATCAGATTTCTACTAGTAATGAATAAGCAATTTAATTATAAGTCTTCCGTAATCCCACCCAATATGTCAGCTTCAAAGCTGCATTAGGACATACATCCTTGGTCAAACAACTCCAAGACCCACAAAAACTTAATTATTACTGTATTTTCAATATAATATATTTTCAATATGTTCTCAATATGCAAAAAGATGTGCAAAAAATGCGAAGAGAATAGCACTTTTCTGTGGGGATATCCAAGCTAAAGAGCAGAGAAGAAAAAAAATCACAGTATCCTCCATTTTCTCTTGAGGTACACCGGTTCTTAAATCAATGGGATATCTACCATAAGAATATGGAACTGATATATTGCATATTTTTAAATGATTAATATACATATGAATTTTATTATTTGTGTATGGATATGGGAGGGGATATAAAGCTTTTAGATACACATTGTGATGGAATTTTCAAGTGATAATGTATTATGATAGTTTGTATTTAATGTACACTTGATGTATGTATTAAAATGAATAAAGATTTGGAAAAAAAAAAGAAAAGAACATGGAACTGAGCAATTGCTAGAAATATATTTCTCAAAGCTGTGTATGTGCAAGGAAAGCTGAATACTCTAGCTGACAAACTAAGCAGATTTCTTCAGCCACACCAGTGGACTCTCAACTCCAAAGTCTTACACCACATCTTCTTACTATGGGGGACTCCTCAAATAGACCTGCTTGAGTCTCCTCACAATCACAAATTGCCTCAATTCTGCTCACGGCAGTACTCTCCTCATCGTCTTGAGGCAGATGCTTTTCTTCTGGATTGGACAAACAAATTCCTCTACGCATTTCCACCAATCCCTCTGATTTTCAAGGCTTTAGCCAAACTCAAGAACGAGTCAGCCACCATGATCCTGATAGCTCCTCAGTGGCCTCAACAACCTTAGTTTTTCCTTCTACTTCAGCTGAGTACCAAGGATCCCATTCCTTTGCAAACCTCTCCATCTCTGCTCATTCAGAGTCAAGGATCTCTGTCTCAACCTGTAATCTTTGTATCTGACAGCTTGGTACCTTTCGGTCTGACTCCAGCAGATTACAATCTTTATGAATCAGTACAAGCCATTAAAGCTGTTTCAAGAAAACCTTCTACTCAACAGTGCTATCAACAGAAGTGGACTTCCTTCAATTCGTGGTGTATCCTCCATCACCAAAATGCTTCCTCCTCTTCTCTCTCTTCAGTGTTGGACTACCTTCTCCATTTATCCAATTCTGGGCTTAAAATCACTTTGATCAGAATTCACCTCGGTGCTATTAGTTCTTTTCATGTTCCTGTCAACCATAAATCTGTGGCCACTCATCCATTTGTTTCCAGGTTTATGAAGGGACTTTTCAACTCCAAATCTTCGGTCAAATTGCTTCCAGTTGTTTGGGATCTTAATGTAATTCTCACTAGTTTGATAAAGCCACCATTTGAACCTCTGGCATCTATTCCTCTTAAGTTTCTCTGCTCGTCAAGTGAGTGAACTTCAAGCATTAGTCTCTGATCCATCGTACACAGTATTCCATTATGATAAGGTGGTTCTGCGGGACCCATCCTAAATTCCTTCCAAAAGTAGTCTCAGAATTTCACCTTGATCCATTGTGCTTCCAGTCTTTCCAAAGCCTCATTCTCATCCTGGAGAAACAGCTCTTCATACACTTGACTGTAAGCATGCCTTGCTTACTACATACAACAGACTAAGCCACACAGGACTTCACCTCAACCATTCATTTCTTTTCATACTAACAGACTGAGCTGGCCTGTAACTAAGAGAACTATTTCCACATGGTTAGCGGCCTGTATTTCCTTCTGCTATGCTTGGGCTGGGCTGCAGCTCAAGGGACTCATTACAGTACCCAAAGTCCAAGCTATGGCAACCTCAGTTTATTTCTTACATTCCACTTCCATTGATGAAACTTTTAAAGCAGCTACTTGGTCCTCAATTCACACATTCACATCTCACTACTGTCTGAATTCCTATTCCAGGGGAGATGGTCGTTTTGGCCATGCAGTATTACAGAATTAATTTTCTTCTTAATGGCCAACTCTCCTCCATCCTATTATATTCAGCTAGGGAGTCCCACATGTGAGAATATGCTGCCTGCTTCTCTTAGGATAAAGCACAGTTACTTACCGTAACAGGTGTTATCCGAGGACAGCAGGTAGATATTCTCACATCCCTCTCAACTCTCCTGGTTGACTTCTTAGCTTGCTTATGGAAATGAGGTCCATGTGCTGGTGTCGGGAGGGAAGGCACTTGGTGCATGCACAGAATGGACAGTCGCAAAGTTTCAAAAAACTTAAAGCAGCAATACATTTTTACCACTGTCCATACCAGGTTCCGTGGATGATATTCTCACATGTGGGTGACATCAGCCACAGAACCCGGTACGGACAGTGGTAAAAATGTATTACCGCTTTAAGTTTTTTGAAACTTTGCGACTGTCCATACTGCACATGCGCCAAGTGCCTTCCCTCCCGAAGCCAGCGCACGGACCTCAGTTCAGTAAGCAAGCTAAGAAGCCAACCAGGAGAGGTGAGAGGGATGTGAGAATTTCTACCTGCTGTCCTCGGATTACACCTGTTACGGTAAGTAACTGTGCTTTCTGGAACTTGTTGCTAAAGGATATGGTTACAGTGGTTAACATATCTGGGTTTAAAAAAGGTTTGGACAGGTTCCTGGAGAAGTCCATAGTCTGCTATTGAGATAGACATGGGGGAAGCTGCTGCTGTCCCTTGGATTAGTAGCATGGAATGTTGCTACTATTTGGGATTCTGCCAGGTATTTGTGACCTGGATTAGCCACGGTTGGAAACGGGACATTGGGCTAGATGGACCATAGGTCTGAGCCAGTAGGGCTATTCTTATGTAATTAAGAAATTCTCCAGCAGCCCTGACAGGTTAGGATCAATTTATAAATTTCAGAAGTCAGGGTTTTGGGTTTGTTTGGTTTTTTTGCAGAAGGAAGGGGGAGAAGAAAAGAGTAATTGGGAGGCTTATGCTTAGGGGAAGAAAGGTTACTGCTGCAAGGGTAGGTGTTATGAAGAGTGGCTTTAGGCTGTTTCTGCTGGGAGTGGGTTGGTGAGACATGAGGAGGGTGATCTCTGATCTGACCAGCAAGACAATTGGAAAAACTAGGCAGAAACATTTCAGCCTCTGCAGGATGACCACTCCTGGATAATGTCACTCTATTCTTCACTTTATATTTATAGACTATATTATAGTAGATGCATAGAAAGCCAAATGTTTGGAGATGGTCTTGTAACCGTGTCCTCTGAAATGTCTTTGAATCTTCGGCATGATGAATTACGTGAGACGGTAAGATTCTATAAGGACTACATACAGTTCTGGAGGTTGGTTGAAACTTGGGCTATTTTTGCATAGCTGAATCATGGCTTAATAATACAGAGTTGCTCATTCTGAATCAATTATCCCCACCAGATTATTTATATGAACATTCTCTTAGAACAGAGAAAAAGGTGGGAGGAGGTGTTTTAGTTTTCTTTGTGTTTTTATAAAATTAAAGTTAAAATTTATGCATAAGGAATTGCGTTCTGAGCACAGCTGTGTTTCTTTTGTTCATCTGCAGTTATATGTGGTTTATTGCCCCTCCCAGCTTCATATTGTCTGTTTTAATTGAAGTTTTGACCGCGCTACAATTGTAATTTAAAGAGTTATTTATTTTACAGGATTTTAATTTGAGATATAGATAATATATTGTGTTCCCTCTAAGCTGAGCAGGTGTCCTCCAGCTGCATTGCTACCACTAGGGGGTGGAATATTTTCAGTCGCTAAGGACAGGTATGTTCCCTGGAGTCCTGCAGAACTTGCCTGTCCCTCACAATTGAAAAATGTGACAGTAAAACAGCACCCTCTATTGGTGAGGGGGTCCATGATTTTTTGACTGTAGTGTCTGAGATGGATTTGACATAGATAATTCATGCAACATTTTTGGAAATGCTCCCTATTCTACATTACAAGTTCCGAGAGGCAAGCAGAGCACCGAAGGTGGTCTCAAGCCACTGGTCTTCATTCAGCTTGCATTCAAGTTATGTCAGCCCTGTGACAGTCTCTCCAGTGGTGGATGGTTCCACTCAGTCTCACCCAGGGTCTTCCATTTTAGCCCTCTCCATGTTAGAAGGTTCTTACTATGGACGTCTCCATTATTGGTAGTGAGGGCTCATCTAGATGGTCTCAATACTTAGAGTTCTTTGTCTACTACTACTGCTATTAATTATTTCTAGATTGTTGCCATGAGCAATCTGGAACACTCTAAGACAGATTTACAGGTTTATTTTTTTTTTTGATAACCTGCCATTTCACTATTCAAGGAAGACCACCTTCTCCACCAGGTGGAAGAAGAAGACCACCTCCTCCATCAAGTAATCCTTGTTCACACAGATAGTCAGGTTGCAAAGTACGGTATTACCTGAACAAACAAGGAGGAACCACCTCTGTCAAGAAACAATCTAAATCTGATCTTGAGGAATACTTCTCAGAGCCATTTATTTAACCAGAAAGTAAAATATTCTGGCTGACAGACTGACCAGTATCTTCCAGCCCCATGAGTGGTACCTCAGCATATCTGTCCTTCAACCAGTCTTCCACCTGTGGGGCATGCCAGAGATAGATCTCTTCGCTTTTCTTCAGATCAACAAACTTCCCTGCTTCTGTTCCAGGCTGTATGCTCCCAGCTAGCTTCAGATGCCTTCCTACTCCATTGAGATCAGCTTCTTGTTTGCTTTTCCCTGATATCTCTCATAGGGGAAAACTCTTCTCAAATTGTGTTGCAATCAAGGAACCATGATTTTCATTGCACCCTTTTGGCGTGTCATATTTGTTTTCCTCCTCTACTGGAACAATCATCCAGAGAACCATGATGGTTAGATTATTTTCCAACTCTAATCATGCAGAATGAGGGGTCCCTCTTCATCCAAACCCCCACTCCCTATCCTTGATGGCATGGTTCCTGATGACGCAGACATAGTTTCCTTACATCTCTCAGCTGAAGTTTCTGCAAGTTTCCAGAAAACCTTCTACACATAAGTGTTACCAGTTTAAATGGAAGAAATTCTCTACCTATTATATATTCAAGTTCTATGCATTCTGAACTCTTTTCTTCATTTTTCTGATTCTGGCTTAAAAACAAACTCAGAGTACACTTGAGTGCTGTAAGTGCTTTCAACCATCTAATTTTATCCTGCTTCTTGAAAGATTTGTTTTATACCAAACCCCAGTTGAATGGAAGCTTAATGTTATATGCTCCCAAAAATTCCTTATGTGAAAAGTTGTTTTCCGTGTTACGCTCACTTCTGCTAGGCAGGTGAGTGAGCTTCAGGCTCTTGTGGCAGATGTGTCTTACCATGACATCTCAGTCAGTCCATAGTTCTTGCTCTTTTCTTTCCTAAGCTGCACACTCCACTCATCCTAGTGAAGCAGCACTTCAAACCTTGGACTGCAAGTGCATTTTGGCTTATTATCTGAACTGTATTAAACTTCATTGGATATCCTCCCAGCCAGGGTGGATTTGATTTAATTGAAATCAATTTTAAATCATGGTTTTCTATAGAAGGACTCATTCTTGCTGGTATAATCTTAATACAGTATTTACAACCAGATAGGTTTCATAATTCTGAAAAATAACTTTTCAGATTAGTTTTACAGTTATATTCATAATTACCTTAATAACAATAGTTTTATTTAACCAAATCAATAACATTATAGTGCATGTTTTCTTGTATTTGCTTAAACATCAATGTTAACTGATGCAGTTAAACAAAATATCATTAAAAAAAAACTTAGGACAATAAAGAAACTTGAGGAGGAAGATGGACTGACCATGCATTGACACTCTAAACAGCAGACTGAATACCCACCAATGCTTGGCTCCCCCCAAAATAGCTCCTTCCATTCTGGGTAGCGTATATAGCTGGTGTAAATATTGGAACCAACTTTTGAAATATGTCATAACCAACACTAAATATGTCATATGCATGTATTTGCCCAGTGCACATCCATTCTTATCCAAACACACCTCTTTTGATGGTTGATTGTTCTAGGTGTTATAGCCCAGTGTTCTTCAACCGGCGGTCTGTGGACCGGTGTTGGTCCGCAGAAATTTCTTGCCAGTCCGCAGGGCTGGCATGTGCATCAGGCCCGATACGGTGTTCTTCAACCGCCGGTCCGCGGTGCGATCGATGCGGCATTATCTTCTGGCCAGATCTCTCTTCCTCACTGATGCAGGCAATGGCTCCAATGCGCATTCTGCGCCTGAACCGGAAGCCTTCTCTCTGACGTCAACATCAGAGAGAATGCTTCTGGATGAGGCATGGGATGCTGCCCGTGGCTTTGTGCACTGAGGCAGTGAGGAAGAGGGAGCCAGCCTGAAGGTAATACTGGGGGCGGCATAAAACGGCCAGGCGGGAGCAGGCACTTAATTGAAGCACAGCATGAAGGAAGATAACAAAGGTAGGGGGAATGATTTTATTTTTTAATTTAGTGATTCAGTTGTGTCAATTTTGAGAATTTTCATCTGCTGTCTGCATTTTGCACTGTTAAGGAAGAAATGCATTTGTTTCTTTTTCTCTGGGGTTGTACTGCATGCGGAGTCTTGAATCTTAGGGTTTCCTTTATATATACATTAGTACTTTTAGTTTTTGGTCCCGTATTTGCATGGGGCTATCTGTTTTCTGGTAGGAATGAATGTTGAGAAGCATTATAGTGTGCTTTGTGTAGTTTAATTTTGTGGTTAACCATTATGTGTTGCTAATAAGATTATATTGTATGTATATATGAAAAATGAATGGAAAAATAGTGTTACAATTACTACTATTATGGGGCAGGGTCTGGGGTGGGGTCTGGGGTGGGGTCTGGCCCGCCACTTAGTCCAGTGTTTTTCAACCGCCGGTCCACAAAATAATTCTTTTATTTCCGCCGGTCCATAGGTGTAAAAAGGTTGAAGAACGTCTATTTCCCTCAATTATTAAATAGTACAACGTGTGTGTATATCTCATTGATGTCTGCTGTTTCTTGTCTATAAACCCAACTTGTTTATAGACAACTATAATTGTCTACCTATTATAAATGAACCATGTGCTGTTCATGCCTTCCAGGCTTATTCTTAACCTGGTGCATATTTATCTTCCCTCAGATCAAGTTCAACATGTAGAAAGTTATATTACAACATTAGAGAGATTCTCGGTGAACTGTAGAAGCAATGGGGAAGAAGAATTAGCTGCTGCCTTTAACTTGTTTGCAGAGTTCTCAAGAGAATTATTGACGCCGATGAAAAATTTGGTATGAATTTTTTCATTACTGGTTTGTTTGAGAGACTGTTGGAATGAAAAACTGCAATGCATTCATCTCTTCTACTTGTGGCCATGACTTTGTATAGAACTGGAGAGACTCCATACAGAGTCTGGTCAGGCAGTTATATTGCATAGCATGATCCCCCCTGTCAAAGCCAGCTTTAGATTCTGGTGCCCATGGGAATTAAATTTAGAAGAAGCTTCTTTGGTTAATCCTCTTGTCTAGCATCATTAATTTCTCACTCCCTGTTTTCTCCCCCTGTCCTGAATCTCTCTTTACCGCAAACCTCTTTGCCCAGCAGCCTTCTAATCCAGCAGTTCCAAAACTGTGAGCTGCAGCTCCCTGGGGAGCTGTGACTGACGTACAGGGAAGCAACAGATTATTCTTAAATTAGACATCTTTTACAACAGTGTTTCTCAACACATGGTACCAAGCCACTTGTTGGGGGTATGCGGTAGTGCTGCCCGATTCATTTGAATCGATTCACCAGTTCACTTTGGTAAATCGATTTGAATGGATTCATTTCCTCCTGGTCAAAGCAGCAGCAGTGGTGCTTCTCCTGGCTTGCCTGCTGGGGCCTTCCCTCTACCACGTCACTGATGAAATCACTGATGATGAGGCAGAGGGCAGTCCTGGCAGGCAGGCTGCCGAGCAGCCTATTTACCGCTGTTTTTTAGGTTGGAGGTGGAGGGAGGGAGTGAATCAGCTTTGAATTGGGGGGGGCAGGAATCAGCATCAAATCTCATTGTGGTATCAGCAGCAATTCCCACATGCTGCCTGCCGCTGATTCTGAAGTCTTCATGGAAGAGGGTAGACTTCCGGGTTAGCGGCAGGCAGCATGTGACAGTCACTGCCGAAACATGACCCAAAGAAACAAGCCTTGGAGTACAGGGAAGGCGTGGAAGGCTATCTAATGGTACAGGGGGAGGGAAGAAGTAAGAGGAAGAAAATCTGGTGGCACAGGGGAGGGTGAGAAGAAGGAAAGATGGGGGAGTAGAGGGAGACATGCATGGGGAGGGGAGAAGATGAAATTGCAAATAATAGAGGGGACAGGGCTAGGGTGGGATTGGGGCGTAATGCGGTGGGGATGGGCGGAACTGGGTGGGCCTGGGGGGATGAAAGTAAAATCTGGTAACTGTTGTTCATTTTCATTTTTAAAATATTTTTATTGGATTTTAACACAATAAATGTATAACTAAAATAAATCAAGTATAATTTACATTATCCCAGGACAAGCAGGCATGATATTCTCACATGTGGGTGACGTCTTCTACGGAGCCCCAGCGCGGACAGCTTTTCAAGCAAACTTGATTGAAGTTTCAAGTTTGCTATGCTGCACCACACATGTGCATGCCTTCTTGCCCACTAGAGGGCGCATCCCCACCTCGTGGTCCTCAGTTCAGTTTTTTCCGCGGAGCCAGAAGCCCTGTGGAATTTGTGCTCTCTACTTTTTGCCTTCTGACACCGCGGCTGAGTGTTTTTTTCTCGGTCGCTGTGCTTGATTTGTTTTTTTATTGTTCGTGTGTTAAGCTATCGTCGGAAAAAAAAAAAAAAAAGTCTTTTCGTTCGGCTCCGGGGGCTTCCGGTAGCCGCGGCCACGGGACCTCGTTCGTTCCCGGATGTTTTTTGAATTCATGTCCCGTCCTTTGACGGGCTTTAAAAAGTGCACCCGGTGCGATCGGTTGCTTTCGATCACCAATCCCCACCGGTGGTGCTTGCTTTGTCTGGGTCCTGAGCACCCGACCGACTCCTGCACTCGGTGCTCTACTTTTCAGCCGAGAGCTCTCCGCCACCGTCGCGCTCGAATGGCGGAACTCTTTGCTGTGGACCCCGCGGGGGGGAAGGCCTCGACGTCGGCTTCGGCCCCGGCCTCGACTCCCTCGACCTCGCCGCGACAGCCCGCTTCGTCGAAGCCTGCGTCCTCGACCCCGAAGTCGACGGTGGGTAAGTCCTCACTTCCTTCGTCTGTTCCAGCCTCGAAGAAGCCATCCTCGGGCTCATCGACGGGGGCGGGTGGGTCGTCCTCGGCCCCGCCCCGAGCGTCGAAGTCGGGTGCCCCGCGGGAATATTCGAGACCGAGGTCGCCCTCGAGGGAGCACCCGCCGGCCCCGGATCTACCGACTATGATGGGGGTTCCTGTTTTTCAGGACTTACTCCGTGCACTTATTGCCTCGGAGCTGTCCGGTGCCCTCGCACACCTACAGCCGGCTTCGGCCTCGTCTGCCCCGGCTTCGGCAGCCTCGGTCTCGGTACCCTCGACTTCGGCCCCCGGGGTGGCTTCGGCCTCGACCCCGACCTTGCCCTCGATCTCGGTTGACCAGCCTGAGCGGAGCGTGCGGCCTCGGGACAAGGTGCGAAGGGTTCGGAGGATCTCTTCCTCTTCTTCCTCGTCAAGGTCCTCCTGGGGCTCCTCGCCCTCGGGTCGGCCTCGGGCGAAGCGTCGGCCGAGGAAGCCCAAACGTCTTCGGGGCTCTCCTCGACGACGCGGTCGCTCCTCGACGACCGGGGCTGAGACCCTGCGTGTCTCGGAGCTCCGCCTCGATAATCCGAGGCTTTTCCGTTCCTCCGAGGTAGAGTTATCGAGGGACTCCTCGCCGAGACGGAAGGGGCATGCCTCGGTGCCTCATACCCCGGGGACTTCCCGCTGAAAGAACTTATCCTTGTGAGGCACGCAGCGACTCACAAGTTTAATTGTGGCCAGTATTCCCAGGCCCTCTTCCTGGAGCGTGCTGGCTACAATATGTGCAAGGGTCACAGAACACCCTAGCCGACAAACTCATCAGATTTCTTCAACCATACAAGTGGACTCTCAACTCCAAAGTATTACGCCACATTCCTCTTGTTGGGGCAGCTCCAGGAAATAAAATAATCAATACCAAGAATTTCCTGTAGTTGTCTCTTAGATGGCTCTCTTCCAGATATCTAATTGCTTTCTCTAATGTTTTGCATAGACTCCAATATAGCCTCATTCACCTTTTCTGATTCATTCTTCTTTGTTCTTGAAAGTGCTTGAAGAGAGATGTTACTTTTTCAATTTGTTGTTTAGAAAATACTGACAACCTAAATAAATGAATGAATACATAGGACTGCTCCCTGTGTATACTGACATAGGTACATATACTGAAAATATTTTAATAAAGGCCTTGCAATGTGTGATATAGATGTTAACACATGGAAAGTTTTTCTAAAGTTATCCTCCTTGTGTAGCTGAAATCATGAATCATCTTGTATTTGCTGCTTTTTTTCCAGCTCCAGAGTATAAATCACAACATCTACTTTTTCCTGGACAATTTGGAGAAGGGAGACTTAAAAGAAGTCAAAGGGGTGAGTGAGTTGGTCACTGTTGCAAATGACATGATTGCTGTTAATGAATTTTCTATTGCATTCTTCTAACAACCAGTGTAAGTTGAGCTTAGGGAGTGCAGTATTCTGGAAATACCACTAGAGTATGCTAAAGAGCAAAAGATTAAACTGCTTTTCCACTTTGGACAGCATCTTCCCTTCATAGTCATTTGAAATCTTTCTGGCAGCTTTTAGCCTAGTTAAATGAGAAACCAAGGTGGCAAGGGAGCCCCTTCTGGTGATGCAGACAGGTCGTGACCTGTTTGGGCCGCCGCGGGAGCGGACTGCCGGGCAGGATGGACCTATGGTCTGACCCGGCGGAGGCACTGCTTATGTTCTTATGTTCTTATGTACTTACAGGGAAACTGCCCTAATAAAATGTTCTCATTTGTGACTAGTTCTTCCTTTAAATCTCTCTAATAACCTTGGCATCATTGATACTTTCATTCCAATTTCTGCCACAGGTGATAGAGCCTCCTGTGACGTTCTGGCTCATGTTTTTTTGAGGACAATTGAAGAGGTGAGTTTCAAAACCTGTTAAGTACGAAAAGCTATTTTCTGCATAAGTGCAAGTTTTTATTTTTTAGAATTTAATCCAACATAAGACTTTTTCTTTCACTGAATATCATATACTTTACTAATAAATGCCATTTAGTCCAAATTTCACACATCCTCTGCCTCAGTCTATTTCCGGTATGAACTTATTTTTGAAAAATATACTTAACAGGTTTGGAACTCACCTCTTTAATTTTCAGAAGCCACTTACCCAGCCATTCTTAACCTGATCAACAACAACATGCATACCTATGGTTGCATTAGGAGGAGTTGTTCCTAGGGCCAAATCTAATTAATACAGTTCATGTGCTGTGTTCTGTGAAAAAGTACCTTCAGAAAAAGTAGTTGCAAGTATTAAATGCTCATGGCAGTATTCATAATGGAAGTATATGCAGACCTTGTGTGGCCTTAGGTCATACAGTACTAATAATTTCTATATCACTACTAGACAAACACAGCAATGTACTCAAAACACATATGAGACAGTCCCTGCATGACAGAGCTTACAATCTATTCATGACAGACAAGACAAAGAAGAGATTAAGGGCTATATTTAGTTAGTGGAGTTTTCTTAATTGGGCATAGAGGGATGCCACTTGCCCCTACTTCAAACTGAATTTATAAGACTGAATTTTCTAGCAGGCTTCCTTTTATGGATGAAAAAAAAGATTTTTCAAAAGAGGTTGTAAATATTTAGATCAAGAACCATATTATTTTAAATCAATTTTCTTGATTTGTTTATATTCTTAATTTACTTGAATTCATAGTTGTGTTCAGTGAGCTTATGATCCCTTTCTCCTTTTTTGGATGGCCATGGGAGTAGCTAGAGGGGATCAAAAAGCTATAAAAAAAAGTGTGAGTAGTTAAAGATAATCCAGGATATGAATTTGAAATTAGTTAAAATGGAATCTATTGATATAGCTTTAATGAAAGATCATGGGATTGTAAATAGAAGGTTGGACGCAATGGAAAACATCTCTCGATCCAAGAACTTGAGATTTATTAACTTTTCCACATGAGTTAATTTACGAGATGCTACCCAAAAGTTCGGAGAATGTGAACAGCGCACACGAACTGGATATAGTATGCCCTTCCACTGCTAGAGGTGTCTAGCAGTATGCTTTGTGAATCAGTGTGCCAGCAGGTGTGCAGCTGAGTGATCGCATTGTTTGTTCTGTGTTGTTTTGTAAGGTTGTGTTTTAGTGACTTGATAGATTTCGATAAGATAGATTTTACTGAGCCAAAAATCAGCATCAAATTTTGTTTCAAACTTTAAAAAACTGCTGCAGAAACCCATTGTATGCTCCAGGAAGCCTTTGGAGATATTGCCATGTGCCAAAGCAAAACCTTTCTTTGGTACAAACGCTTCAAGGATGGATGAACATCTGTCCACGACAATGACCGTTCTGGACGACCGTTAACAAGCACAACACCAGAAACCATAGCAAATGTTTGTGAGAGACTATCCTTGCAGATCGTAAGCAAACTATCCAGCGATGTTTGTGAGATAGTAGGATAGTCATACGGGACAGTTCAATGAATTTTGTTGGACGAATTGAACGTGAGACGCATTTCTGCAAAATTTGTGCTAAGACTGCTAATCGGTGAACAGAAGGCCCATTGCGTTTCTGTCTCCTTGGAACTTCCATAAACATTACAGTGATTATGCACCCTACCTATTCGCCTGACCTTGCCTCCTGTGATTTTTTTTCCTATTCCCCAAAATGAAATTATGACTGAAAAGGCACCTGTTTTAACACGATTGAAGAGATCCAGGCAGAATTGCAGGAGCTCCTCAAGGCACTCACCCAACATGACTTCCATAGATGCATGGACTCATGGGAAAAATGCTGTAATCGCTGTATGCGTTCTCAAGGGGACTACTTCGAAAGAGACGGTGGAAACTAGGAGTTTCGGTAAAAAATTTTATTTTATTTTATTTTTTTACAATTCAATTCCTCAAACTTTTGGGTAGCACCTCGTATCTTCTATGGATTCCTTGTTGAACCGTAGAAAAGACATCATGACAATTTCATCAACTCCTTCAGTAGTTTTCGCTGATAATAAGGATTCATCATTGGAACTATCAGATAGTTGGAATGTATCTACTGGAGTTAATGAAAGGTCAAATGTTCAAATTCAGGTGGCAACTTTTGGAGACATAACAGATAGAGACTTGATATTGTAAAAGATACTGGTTCCACATGGTGAGGGGGGGGTCAGTCGGATGCCAAACCTGCAGAGGGGAAGGGGAGGGGGTTGTCAGATCAGGAGCAGGACCAGAAGTGCAGGAATTCTGCACGGATGGGGCCTACCACGCAAATTCTGTACAATTTGTCTGACATGGTATCATAATTTGTCTGACATGGTATCATGATTTGTCTTCTATTTTAAGGCATTCATAGTAGCAACATCTTTAATGAGTTGTTAAGACAAAAATAGCTTCAGTGTTTATTATATTTATTTACACTGGTGTATTATTGATCTTGGCTTGGTTGATTGGAAAGGTAGAAACTGGGGTTAAGGATTGAACTATGGGGAAGAATTTTAGACTTATTTTTTAAAATGCCACAGTTCTAGAGGGTCACTCCAAATTAAGATGTTGAACGGTTCTCAGAGATTTAAATGATATGTGAGATTGCTGCTTTTTGCTTAGTTCTGAATGACTGTATTACAAAAACACTGACTATTTTGTTTTTAACATCTCTTTAAACATGTCGCTACTATGAGTGCCCTGATTCAGAAGATGAAATATGATGAGCTATTCAGTGGGCATTTATTAATTTAAGTACATATTAATTTTTTGATTTTATAGGTTTTAAACCCTTTGCATATTTGAATAACAATTTTGATATTTGCTCAGTTTTTCATCCACTATTTTCATTATTGGATTGGTATCATCTTTAGGGTTAACATTAAAAGAATGTCGGATACAAAATTTGCAGTTACTATGATATTACTGTTTTATTCAATCCATCAACTAGCTGAGGATGTCTCAATTAAGATAAGGGATTATGTTTAACCCTTTATTTGGCATTGTTGCTCAGAAGCATTTTTCCCCTTCACTGCACCAAAGGGCAGAATCGTCTTTGGCGGGAAGCCCCCCCCTCCCGCCATCTTCCACCTCGGTCCACTTCCAGCCCTCTTAAGGGCTTAGCAGACCAGGACACCTCCAGATCCATCTGAAGAGATGGGCTACATTGCTCTGACACCACTACTGAAAAAAGTTGACCTAGACCCTTCCTCACTGTCTAGCTACTGACCCATAGCGAACATTCCCCTCCTGACCAAAATGTTAGAGTCTATCATATCTGCTCAACTTTAATCATATTTAGAGAGATTGTCATTCTGCTACCTTGCCAATATGGTCTCAGACCTAACTTCAGTACCGAATCTCTATTGTTTCACTAATCTCAAAGGTTCAGCAACTACACTCTTGTAATAAATTTGCTATTCTATTACAATTTGACCTATCTGCGGCCTTTGATGTCATTCACCATGACATTCTGATCTACCAACTTTCTGAGATAGGTATTGATTCTACTGTTTTAAACTGGTTCTCAAAATTCTTACAATCTCGCTCATACACTGTTAATATGAATGACACCAGGCATTCACCCTGGAAGCCTGTTATGCGGAGTCCCACAGGGATCACCTCTGTCCCATATTCTTTTCAATATCTATATGTCCACCTTGAAGCTTTTCCATCCCTCCCCCTTTGAAACACTGTATACATTTGCAGATGACATCTTTGTCCTTCTCGAGATAGATTTAAATCTTATTAACCTGACCAAGAATATTATAGAGTGCATAACGAAACTTCAATCTTGGGCCCTTACTGTACAAATGAAGCTAAATGAGTCCAAAACAAAACTACTTTGGCTTGACCCAAAGTTAGGTCAGCTACCTCCATTCATTCCATTGCCTTCTGGACCTTCAGTGCAGATTGAATTCTCAAGCAAAGTTTTGGGCATCATTATAGACTCAACACTTTCACTTACTGATCATCTTAACTCTCTAGTAAAAAAAAAATGCTTTTTTAGCCTCCATATGTTGAGGAAAGTGAGATCCTGTTTCCACCAACAACATTTTGCTGTCCTTGTTAAATCAATCATTCTTTTGAGGCTGGACTACTGCAAATCTATTTAAGTCCGACCAAGAAGTCTTCAAAGACTTCAGCAGATCCAGAATACTGCAGCTAGGCTGATCTTTGCAAAGAGCAAATTTGACCATGTTTTGCCACTCTTGCTACAACTCCACTGGCTCCCAGTAATTTCCTGAATGGCATTCTTCCCCCTTTAATTCCTCTATCTTGGAATGCTGCGAGACCTGACATCACCAGATCTATCCAAAAGCTCAAATTATCTTTCCCCTCAGGCGTTACCTACATTGGAAAATTAGGTAAATCTCTTCACTTCAAAACTACAGAGCTTTGGAATAATTTCTCTGCCCAGCTGCACAACCTGGACTCTTTCCAACTATTCCGAAGACACCTGAAAATTTGGCTATTTTCAAAAATGTCAATTTCCACTTCCCCCTACCACCAACTCACACTGTACTTCCCTTTTAATTTTTGTAAACCGTGTCGAGCTCTATATTTATAGAGAAGATGTGATATGTAAGCTTAAGTTTTAGTTTAGTGTTTCTGTGGCTCTTATGGGAGATCTGCATCACCAAATGCCTATTACTTGGCACTATTGCTTTCGTTCAACATCAGATTATGTAAAGCAGCTGTTTCACCATCTGCCAATTAAAGGATTAACTTATAGAGTCTTGGAAATGGAAGTATCATTTAAAATTAAAGAGAGAACCAATTTCCATTATTGGGTCAAAAGGATTATGTTTGGCATGATAACATTTAGAAATTAACAAGTAATCAAAATTTCACTTTTGTAGTTAATACTAAAATCCTAGGAATGTTGTTATCTGGTTTCTTGACTATTGAATCCCAAATAAATATATTGGTTAAAAATCATTCTTGTTATTGAAAAAACTAAGGAAAATCTGCGATCAGATGTTCCTTTTTTTTGCTTAGTGGTTCAGACCTTAATTTTGTCATTATTAGATAATAGTAACACTGTATATACTGGCTGCCTAAAGTTTCAAGTTTATTAAATTTTACTATACCGACTATCAACAAGTATCTAGCCGGTTTACAAGTTAAAATAAGATAAAAGATAAAATTAATACAATATATAAGATAATTAAAAAGAAAAGGGGATTGTGAACATTTAGACTTTAACTAGACATACTGGAAAGTGATGGCAGGGAATAAAGAAATGGAAGGGAAAAAAATTACATTGTTCAAAAAAAAAAAAAAGGAAATGGAAAAGGGAAGGATGAAACATAAGGAATGGGATCGCTTCCTAAAAGCAGTTGAAGTATTGAAGAATAGATTATATTTGGGAGCAAGAAAACGCGTCTTGGAATAGTAAAGTTTTTAATTTAGCCTTAAATTTATCAATTGATATCTCGTGGCGAATATGGGATGGCAATGCGTTCCATAGGGTAGGAGCGACTACAGAAAAGTTAGTCTTTCTCGTATAGAAGAAATCTTTGATTGTGGGGACAGATAGCAGGTTTTGATCGGCTGATCTAAGGGTCCGTGATGAGCAGTAGGGGATTAGAAGTTTATCTAGAAAAGAAGGTTGGTGGGAAAATCTGATTTTGAAGACTTGCATAATTGTTTTATATGTGATACGGTGGGTTATAGGTAGCCAATGAGCTTCTTTCAGGAGAGGTGTAACATGGTCAAATTTTCCTAATTTGTAAATAAGTTTTATGGCTGTATTTTGTATAAGTTGGAGTCGCCGTAGTTCTTTTTGAGGGAGTCCATTGTAAAGAGAGTTACAATAATCAAGGTGAGAGATGACAAGTGAATGAATTAGAGTTGTGATAGCTGCAGTATCGAGGATAGATGATAGAGAGCGTATGAGCCTTAGTTTGTAAAAACAAGTTTTTACAACTGTACTAATCTGGTCATGAAAGGTAAGATCCTTATCTAAGGTAACCCCTAGTAGTTTTATTTTGGTTTCCATTTTTACAGGATGAGTTTTGATGAGAATCTTTTCATGAATAGTATCGTTCTTTTTGGTAGGAAAAAGAAGGCTACTTGACTTATTGATGTTTAAAGAGAGTTTATTTTCATAAAGCCAGTCACTTATTTCATCTAGTTTTTTGTTGATTGTTTGAATTTCCGTGGGATTTGAGATATCAACTGAGTGAAGTAATTGAATATCGTCAGGAAAATTCAAACTATCCAAAACACGCACCACATTTAAGATTCCTTTTATGAAATTGCGGTAGAGCATTTTACTGCGGGCTGGAGAGGTAAATACTCCAGCACGCATAGAAATTGAATGAGTGTGACCATGTCACACCACTTCTACAAGCAGCACACTGGTTACCAATTACACATAAAATTATACTGTTAACATTTAAAATTCAACAATCTAATGCTCTGATATTTTTGGATCGTCTCTTGATACCGTATTCTCCACTCAGGGAGTTCCACAATGTCGGGGCAGTTACCGCAAAATTTATTTTATAAAACTCTTTTATAGACGGAATCAATAAGAGATTTTGATTTGAAGATCTCAAAGTTCGAGTAGAGCACTGAGGAATGAGAAGTTTGTGAAGATATAGCGGCAGGTGAGAAGATTTTATTTTGAATGACAAAAGAATGATTTTGTAGGTGATTCGATGTGTCACGGGTAGCCAGTGAGCTTCTTTTAGTGCTGGCGTAACATGATCATATTTACCTAGGTTATAGATGAGTTTTATTGCGGTGTTTTGTATAAGTTGGAGGCGGCGAATTTCTTTTTGTGGGAGGCCATTGAGAAGGGAATTACAGTAATCTAGGTGAGAAATAATTAGAGAATGAACAAGAATTTTGATAGATTCGGTTTCTAGAATTGAGGTCAGTGAACGAATTATGCGTAGTTTAAAGAAACATGTTTTAACTACCGAACTAATATGGTCATGAAATGATAGGTCTTTATCAATGGTCACTCCTAAGAGTTTTATTTTTGTCTCCATTTGAATTAGGATAGATTTAATAGAAAGTTTTTCTGGGAGAGATTCAGGATTTTTGATTGAAAATAGTAGACCGCGAGATTTGTCTATGTTGAGAGATAGTTTATTAGAATGAAGCCAATCGTTTATGGAGTCCAGTTTATTGTTTATATCTTTTATCTCAGACGTTTTGGAAATAAAACTGTTTTGTTTTGTCCCCTATTTTTAAAATGTTTTACGCCTTGATGTATTTGACATTGCGTGTACAATAAAACTTGAAACTAGTGTTGGAGCATTTACCTCACTGGCTCACGGTAAAAAGCTCTACTGCAGTTCGATAAAAGGAGTTCTTAGTATTCTCTGCCTATAAATATGATAGGGCCACTCCACTGTTAAAAGATCTAGATTGGCTATTGATTGAAGCTCAGATTTGCTTTTAAGTTCATATGAAAGTTTTTTAAATACTTCATGGACTAGCACCAGCATGCTTGAGTGAGATGATTCAAATGTAGTCTAGTGAGCAACATTTTCAAAATTTTATGCTATTAGGACTTTCCAAATCCAAAATGGCTAAAGTACAAGTGAATCGTTCAGATTATTAGTGCAGGCATTAGCTTTATCTATTTTAGACTATTATAACATCATCTATTTAGGAGCACCCAAAAAAATTCTAAGGAAATTAAGGATAATTCAGAATACAGCTATTTGATTGATTTTTGATTTAAAAAAGAATGACCATATTAGTCCATATTATCACTTACTTCATTGGCTGCCTTTGGAGGCAAGAGTATTATTCAAATTTTCCTGTATCTGCTTTAAGCTGATATCAGGATTGTCTCCAGCTTACCTTTTTCCTTATTTTGTGTTGCATAGACCATCAAGAGAAACTAGAAACTTCTACTTATTTGCTTATCCAAAAATTAATGGGTGTAGATATAAGACAGGGGTGCCCACACTTTTTGGGCTTGCGAGCTACTTTTAAAATGACCAAGTCAAAATGATCTACCAACAATAAAATAATTTTTAAAAACCCCACAAAACACACTGAAAGGCAGAGAAAATGTTAATTATCATTCATATTCCTTTTTTTTTCAAAGAGGTCAAGGCAAATGACTCTATGCAATGTCACCTCAATAACAGCCATACAAAAATAGAAAAATATACCCCCTCCCTTTTTACTAAACCACATAGCAGTTTTTAGCGCAGGGAGCTGTGCTGAATGCCCCACGTTGCTCTCAACGCTCATAGGCTCCTTGCGCTAAAAACCGCTATTGCGGTTTAGTAAAAGGGAGCCATAGTGCAAAATATAGACAGCAGATATAAATTCTCAAAACGGACACATTTTGATCACTAAATTGAAAATAAAATCATTTTTCCTACTTTTGTTATCTGGTGATTTCATGAGTCTCTGATTGCACTTTCTTCTTCTGACTTCTTCTCACTTCACTCTGGCTGCACTTCTTCTTCTGACATCTTCTGACTTCAGCCCACTCCTGCATCCAATATTTCTTCCCTTCTTTCAGCCTCCTATATGCTTTCTCTCCTCCAGATCTCATTCTCCTCCCAACTTTTTCTTTTTCTCCCTGCCTCCTTCTTTCTTTCTCCCTGCCTCCTGTTCTTTCTTTCTCTTTCTCTCCATGCTCACTTTCCTTCTGTCTCCTTGTTCCCTCTTTCTTTGTCTCCCTGCCCCCCTTCTTTCTGTCTCCCTGCCTGCCCCCTTTGTTTCTTTCTCCTTGCCCTCCCTCAAGCCACTAGGTTTGCCACCGCTACCGGGAAACAGGCCTCCAAGCCACCACCGCCCCAAGCTTTCCTTGCAGAAGCCTTGCGCTGACCAGGGTTCCGCTCCCCTTCAATTCTGATGTGGGAGAGGAAGTTCCGGGCCAGCCAGGCAGCGATTGGCTGGCCCAGAAATTCCTCTCCGATGTCAGAATTGATGTCAGGGAGAGGAATGCTGGTCAGCGTGAGGCTTCTGCAGGCCCAAATCTCCGGACGCCCAGGGCCGAGGAAAAGAAAAAGCCAGTCTATAAATCCTTCCATGAGAGCCGTTCCAGAATCCTTTCAGCACGGCACTTACAAAAATGCGTAGCCCCCCCTCCCTTCTTCCTCAACTTCCCATTTTCAGGCTCAAGATGCCAGAGCAGCAGCAGTTCTTGCATTTTTGGGCAGAGCACCTCCTGCTCCTGACCGCCTTTCTCCAGTCTGGCGGCTCTGTCGATTCCGCCAGGGGCAGCCGGCGCTCAGCTCTCCAGTGTCGTGACTTTCCTAGACCTCCCTCCCGCCTTCTCCCGAAGGAAGTGACATCATTCCCCAGTCTATCAAAGATTGTCTAAGGGAGAAAGCGAGAGAGGGAAGACGGGTTCTGGCAGTCGGGCAAGGAAGGGCGCAGCGAGAATGGGTGTGCATGAAGTGATGACCGGTGGGGAACCTTGGGGAGAGGAAGGCTGATCGGCCGGTCGATCGGGACGGCAACATGAGTCTATCACGGAACCCAGGATGGGCTCCGCAATCGACTTGCGTTGCCTTCCCGATCGACCAGTTGATTGCGATCAACGTATTGGGCACCCCTGATATAAGACCTCCTTAGATAGGACCCTAGCAACAATCTTGATTAGGTAAATGGATTAAGCAAGCTATGTTATCGGAAATTAATTAAGACCACTTTGTTCGATAAGTTTATTACTTAGTGAGTTTTATTGTTGAAATTCTATTTTACAAATATTTGTATTTTTTACTGTATTGTATTTCGCTGATTGTCCAGCTCCTTTTAGTGTAAACCGCCTAGAACTTTTGATTATAGCGGTATAAAAGAATAAAGTTATTATTATTATTTAAGCTTTGCTTATCAGTCCTGACCATTTGGAATACTCTCCCTAGTCAAATTAGAAAATTATAGGACTATCTTATATTTGGGCACTAGAAACTTTTCTATTCTAAAAATACCTTACCATGTAGCGGGTTCAATTATTTATGATTTTAAAGTGTTTGAAGCTTGTGCAGATGAAGACAGTGCTTGCAGGAATGGGGCAGGGACAGGAAAATGAGTTTCCCACGTGGCTGGGGAAAAATTTGTCCCCGTGTCATTCTCTAGTATATAAGAATGTTTGTAAAGTAAAGATATTTGAAATGGAATGAATAAGCCGGCCTGTTTAACATTGTATTTCTGGGATTGGTTTTGACACATTGGTTTTTGGGGTCCTAAAAAGTTTGCCTGAATCTGCTAATACACAACTTGTATGCCCTGCAGCACATTCAGTATAACTTCTGACTCAATCGTTTTCTTTCTTGTAGGATTTAAGAAAGCCTTTTGAGAAAGCATGGAAAGACTATGAAAATAAATTGTAAGTTTTATTACATTCTTGATTTTTTTTAATAGTAGTTGATGGAAAAACATAATTTTCAGACTAAGGGGAGCCATTTTACTAAAGTTTAGCATGTGTTAGAATTAGCACACCTTAATTGCTGCATGCTCTATTTTATACTTATTGGCTATGCAGCACTTAACACACATTAATGTTTGTTATTACACACTAAGCTTTAGTAAAAGAGCCCCTAAATTTAAAACAAAAATAAGTAATTGGGATGTTGGTCCACTTGCATATGTGAAATTAAAGAAAGTGCATTGATACTTTTTATTAGACTAATATATCTGTTCCAGACTATTGAGAGATTAACTACTATGGTAGGAGGTTGCAAGGAAATTGTCCATGTAAGCTGCGAGTGTAGAGAGAGGATTATTTTACCCCAGTTAGGTTATTGTAATTCATTGTACTCTGGTATTACACTCAAGTTGAAATATAGGTTGCAATTGCTTCAGAACAAAGCTAAGAAATATGATTGGGTGATTCTATTTTTAAATCAATTGCATTGGTTGACAGTGAGAAGAGAATAAATTTTAAAGTGGAGTTCTTATGCTTTCAGGTGGACTTCCTGGGTCACCAGACCGCACAGTGGTATAAATTGATAAATTGATTAGTTAAAAAGAAGCCTAAAAATGGTCTTAGAGATATTTGGAGCATTGAAATTAAGCATCAGATTACTGCGTCTCAATGGCCACAAATTTGGTCCTGGAGGATGAGATCTACAGTATCAGCATCTATGAGACAAACTTGTTTTTTTCTCTTACATAGAGCTTTTTGGACCCCAGTTAGATTACAAAAGTTGAATAGCTCTAAGTCTAATAGATGCTAGCATTGTAGTCTCGAAGTTGGGACTCTAGATCATTTATTATTTTACTGTCCCTTTATCTTAACCTTTTGGAAATCTATTTGGGGTCAAATAAAATCGATTATTGGAGAACCCTGTGGCATTATCTTATGATACAATTCTATTTGGAATATCAATGAGGAAGAAGAGTCAAATTTCATCAAACAATAATAAACTTTTATTGATCATGACAGGAGTCGCCATACTGCAAATCACATTTAATTGGAAAAATTGGAGTAGACTCAATTATTGCTTCTGGTGGAATTCATTGTGTCACATTTATAAAATGGAAAGAGCAATTGCTATACAAAGAGGGAATTATAATAAATTTCATGAGATCTGGGGGCCATTGACAAGATATTGTAATGAATAAATACCATTTTTCCATCTATATATATATAAAATCGGAGGTATGTATGTGTGTATGTATGTGTGTGTGTATGTGCCGCGATCACGCAAAAACGGCTTGCCCGATTTGAACGAAACTTACAACACATCTTCCTTTTCAGTTTAAGAGATCGCAAATTCCAGTGAGACTTGCATTCTCTATCACAATCAACAAATCACAGGGACAGACTATTACATACTGTGGAGTGGATTTAAGATCCCCCTGTTTTTCCCATGGTCAACTCTATGTTGCTTGCTCAAGGGTGGGTTCACCCAAGAATTTATATGTTCTTGCTCCTGGAGGTGAAACTAAAAATGTTGTTTATTATCAAGTTTTCTGTTAGTTGTATTGTATTCATTTTGTCAAATATTTCACATTATAATTTGAATATTGTACTTTTTATAAAGCTGTAAAAAAATAATTTCATTCACCACTATAAAGTATCTTTATTTGAATCCATTTACAGTGTTATTGCTATAATTAAATACCCCTGCAACGCCGGGGCATCAGCTAGTTATAAATATAATACAAAGGAGGGGGTGGGGGAGGGATTTAAGAATTGTATCAAATGTTTAGATCAATAGTAAATAATTTTGCATATGAGGTTTGTGATTGCATAGATTATGGTTGGGATGGGAGGGAGTGGGTTAAAATTTTAATGTTTTAATGTTGAATATGATAGTAATTCAAGTGATATATTCAGTTTCAATTGTTATTTAGTGTTACACTTGTATGATATAAAATGAATAAAGATTTATTAAAAATAAAAAAAAAGTTATATGCTATGGTACTTGAAGATTTATTAAGATATTTATCTTATCCCGTAAGTAGGATTGCTTCTCGTAATCCACCTAGATATATCTCTTTAAAATATTGAATTTGATTGGAGATTAGAGTGGGGCTATAAATGTTATATACTGTACAATAGAATCTATTACGAGGGGCTGCTGAAAAAGTTCTCAGCTTAGCCAAGAAGAGAATGTTGTGGAGCCAAGAAACTTACAAGTTATTCCACACTTTTCTTGACACTTTTCATTTAATTTCATATCATTGAAAAGTGTGAAATAACTTGTAAGTTTCATTGCTCCACATCATTCTCTTCTTGGCTGAGCTGAGAACTTTAAAGTGGCCCCTTGTATTGTGATGTCATAATGCCTAAGATCCAATCTCATCGGTGATGTCACTTGGTTTCCCTATACTTGTGCCCATTTACTTGATGCATTTGCCTCATTGAAACGAAAAGTGTAAAAAAAAGTTCAGTCACTTGTAAGTTTCATTGCTCCACATCATTCTCTTCTTGATTGGGCTGAAAAGTGTAGAATAACGTGTAAGTTTCATGGCTCCACATTGTTCTCTTCTCGGTTGGGTTGAAAAGTGTGGAATAACGTATAAGTTTCAAGGCTCCACATTGTTCTCTTCTCGGTTGGGCTGAAAAGTGTAGAATAACGTGTAAGTTTCATGGCTCCACATCGTTCTCTTCTCGGTTGGGCTGAAAAGTGTAGAATAACGTGTAAGTTTCATGACTCCACATCGTTCTCTTCTCGGTTGGGCTGAAAAGTGTAGAATAATGTGTAAGTTTCATGGCTCCACATTGTTCTCTTCTCGGTTGGGCTGAAAAGTGTGGAATAAGGTGTAAGTTTCAAGGCTCCACATCATCTTGGTTGGGCTGAGATTCTCCGACTGATCATCAGGATAAGCCATGTTTATATGAATTCCTCTATAGGATAACCAGACAGTTGTAGCCTACCCACTTACTACAGATGTTCAGTTGCTTGTTGTAGTGCACTAAGCAAGGTTTAATAATGCACCAAAGTCCTGTAAAAATTAACCTCTCAGGTACCTCTCTTGGAAGCTTGTCAGAGATAATAAAAAGGTATTGCCTACAAGTTCTTGCTGACCCTTATTTCTACATATCAGGGACATAGAAGCAAACTTGATGAATGTTTTCTTATCTTTATTTGAGCACAAAAATTGAGAAGGAGAAGCGTGAACTTGCTAAACAATATGGCATGGTGAGGACTGAAGTGATGGGAGGGGAGATAGCAGAGGAAATGGAGAAGGAACGCAGGATGTTCCAACTACAGATGTGTGAGGTAAGAGATCGAGTATATTCTTTATCAAAATGTTTTTGAGAAGAGAGTAACCTAGTAAATGATATCAGATAAAACCAAATTGTTCTAATTAAGATGCATCCATTTCTTGGTAGATTCATGATATTGTACGTTCTTTACAATGCACTGTTTTTGTTTACTATAGTTGTTTGAGATGCAACAGCCTTATAGTGTCATAACTGAGCTAAGTATAGGCTGACTTTAAGAAGCAAATTCAAGGTAAAAAATAAAAAAAGCTGAAGTCCTTTGGACCATCAGTTTCCTTCTCTATTTTTATGACTTCCAGCTTAATAGGAAAAAATATTTGTTATGCTCAACACCATACACCTTTTATTTTCAATTTTCCAGGGCTTTCCCCCTGTTTGTATATCCTTCAACCATACTTTTCAGAAAAATATTCTATTGAGCACAGCATTTTGTCTTTCTCAACAGGTAATATGATTCATTTAGGAGATTTCTTCACCATTACTCAGTCCCAGAAGTAAGAGGTCTATCTAGTTAATAATTTTTTAAAAGAACATAAGTAATGCCTCTGCTGGGTCAGACCAGAGGTCCATCATGCCCAGCAGTCTGCTCACACGGCAGCCCATCAGGTCCAGGACCTGTATAGTAATCTTCTATCTATACCCTTCTATCCCCTTTTCCTTCAGGAAATCATCCAATCCCTTCTTGAACCCCAAAACCGTAGTCTATCCTATCATGCCCTCTGGAAGCGCATTCCAGGTGTCCACCACCCTCTGGATGAAGAAGAACTTCCTAGCATTGGTTTTGAATCTGTCCCCTTTTAATTTTTCCGAATGCCCTCTCGTTCTTGTAGTCTTCGAAAGTTTGACAAATCTGTCCCTCTCCACTTTCTCTATGCCCTTCATGATCTTGTAAGTCTCTATCATATCCCCTCTAAGTCTCTGCTTCTCCAGGGAAAAGAGCCCCAGTTTCTCCAATCTTTCAGCTTATGAAAGGTTTTCCATACCCTTTATCAACCGTGTCGCTCTCTTCTGAACCCTCAAGTATCGCCATATCCTTCCTTAGGTACGGCGACCAATATTGGACGCAGTACTCCAGATGCGGGCGCACCATCGCCCGATACAACGGCAGGATAACTTCTTTCATTCTGGTTGTAATACCCTTCTTGATTATACCTAGCATTCTATTCGCTTTCTTAGCGGCCGCTGCACACTGTGCCGACGGCTTCATTGTCTTGTCCACTATTACCCCCAAGTCCCTTTCTTGGGTACTCTCACTCAATGACAGCCCTCCCATTGTGTAGCTGTATCTCGGGTTTCTGTTTCCTACGTGCAAGACTTTACATTTCTCTACATTGAACTTCATCTGCCATCTTGTCGCCCACTCCCCTAGTTTGTTCAGATCCCTTTGTAAATCTTCACAGTCTTCTATAGTCCTAGCCCCATTAAATAGTTTGGTGTCGTCTGCTAATTTTATTACTTCGCACTTCGTCCTTGTTTCTAGATCATTTATAAATACATTGAATAGCAGCGGTCCAAGAACCAACCCCTGCGGAACACCACTCGTGACCCTCCTCCAGTCCGAGTAGTGGCCCTTCACTCCTACCCTCTGCTTCCTACCTGCAATGTTTTATTTTCAATTTTACAAAAACAAAAGAAAAAAAAATTAAAAACATCTCTATAAACTTCACCAATAACAAAATACAGCATTAATTAAAAAACACCATAATCCCCCCTACCCCCAACCCAAAATATAAAATTATAAAAAAAGGATCACCCATGGCATATCAACCACATAATCGTACAAGAAAAAATAGCAAACTGGTACAACTAAAAACTTAGAAAAATAATATACACATACAAATATTGGTTAAGAAATTGAAGATGCAGTATCTCTCCATTGCAAATAAACATCCCAAACTTTATGAAAAGCTTATAAATAATAATAATAACTTTATTTTTCTATACCGCCATAATCTTGTGACTTCTAGGCAGTTCACAATGAAGAATAGCTGTACAATCAGCGAATTATAGTAAATAGATAGATAAAAAGTCCCTGAGCAGTCAAGTGATTACAGGTGCAAGGTGGTTAGAAGAAAACTACAAAATAACAAAACCCTTTCAAAATATATAGCCAATATAAACCTAAGAGAGATACTACTAAGAAATTGGCTAAAGCGCCTTAAACCTGAAGTGGTAAGTCTAACAAAACAATTACTCAATGGGAGGAAACAGGATTTAAAGTAGTGGACATCATTATGAGCCCGTCGCAGATAACGTAAACCTCTGGCTCAGGCAAAGTTTCAAAGGTGACCAGCACCAGACATCAGTCTAAATGAGAGTTGCCTCATACATCATATAGTCCATAACAAAATTAATCACCTGTGAAAATAATGGGAGTATCATTATTTTCACAGGTGATGAATTTTGTTATGGAGTATATGATGTATGAGGCAACTCTCATTTAGACTGATGTCTGGTGCTGGTCACCCTTGAGACTTTGCCTGAGCCAGAGGTTTACGTTATCTGCGACAGGCTCATACTGATGTCCACTATTTTAAACCCTGTTTCCTCCCATTGAGTAATTGTTTTGTCAGACTTACCACTTCAGGTTTAAGGCGCTTTAGCTAATTTCTTAGTAGTATCTCTCTAGAAGAAAACTAAACATAAGTTGCAGTATAAGAATTATCTATTATACATATTACATTGGAAATGGTCGGACACCAGCGAGTAGCTGGAAGCAGTCAATTTCAACATTAAACAAACAAAATCCAAATTCCGGGTCAAAGTAGGTGCATAATTCTTCCAATGGGATGCGATGAGCAACTTGCCAGATGTAAAAAAATAACAAGCTAACTTGTGACGATCTTTAGACACATGTAGTGGCTTCACATGTAATAAACAATAAATAGGATCCTGCAGATAAAGATACCCAGTAATAAGATGGTAAGTATAAAGCAAGCGAGCCCAAAACCTATGAATAATGGGACATTTCCACCATATATGTAGAAAATTCCCCACCACAGCACAATCTCTCCAACACAGAGGACTCTAGCATCATTATAAATCGTATGTATTCGCTGGGGAGTATAATACCATCTATTCAATATTTTATGCCCATTTTCATTCAGGTTACTTGATAAAGAAATCTTCAACAAACTCCTAAAACTTCTACCCCATTGCTCAGATGACAAAGTAACTCCCAAATCTGTTTACCATTGGATTTTATAATGTTGCACAGGATCCGTCTGCATCAATAGTACCCGATACAAAGAAGATAATGATCCTCGACATGGAGGCTGCTGTAAATCTTGTTCTGAATAGTGGCTAATAATTTTTAATAGACCTCTCTTTCAGAAACTTGTCTAAACCTTTTTTTAACTGATACATTATTAGCCTTGACCATATCGTCTGGCAGTAGATTTCGTAGTTGAATTATGTAGAAGGGGGGAATTAGGCAAGAAGCTATGAGAGAGCCATTAAAATGTTCTATTGTAAAAAGATATGAGTTCCAGAGGTAACCGGTAAAGAACAAAATGACAGAACATGTACATAAGCATGAATTAATGAGGAAGCCAACATGGATTTAGTGAAGGGAAATCTTGCCTCATCAATCTTCTGCATTTCTTTGAACATGTGGATAAAAGTGAGCCGGTTGATATTGTGTTTTTGGATTTTCAAAAGGCATTTGACTACCTCATGAAAGATTTCTGAGGAAATTAGAAAGTCATGGGATAGGAGGTAAAGTCTTATTATGGATTAAGAACTGGTTGAAAGACAGAAAACAGAGAGTAGTTTTAACATATTTATCAATGATCTAGAGATGAGAATAACTAGTGAGATAATTAAATTTGCTGATGACACAAAATTGTTCAAAGTTGTAAATTGCAAAAGACCTTGTGAGACTGGGAGACTGGGCATCAAAATGGCAGATGACATTTAATGTGAGCAAGTACAAAGTGATGCATGTGGGGAAGAGGAACCCGAACCATAGCTGTGTGATGCAGGGTTCCATGTTAAAAATTACTGCCTAGGAAAAGGATCTAGGTGTCATAGTTGAGGATACATTGAAACCCTCAGCTCAAAGTGCGCTGGTGGCTATGAAAGCAAATAGAATGTTAGGAATTATCAGGAAAAGAATGGAAAACAAACATGAAAATATTATAATGCCTTTGTATCGCTCTATGGAAAAACCATACCTCGAATATTGCGTGCAATTCTGATTGCCTTATCTCAAAAAAGATGTAGCGCAATTAGAAAAGGTACAGAGAAGGGCAATGAAAATGATAAAAGGGATGGAATGACTTCCCTATGTGGAAAAGCTAAAGTGGCTAGGGCTCTTCAGCTTGGAGAAGAGATGGCTCAGGAGGAGTCATATGACAGAAGTCTATAAAATACTGAATCGATTGTTTACTCTTTCCAAAAGTACTAGGACTAGGGGACATGCGTTGAAGCTACTAAGTAGTAGATTTAAAACAAACCGGAGAAAATAATTTCTTCATACAATATGTACTTAAACTCTAGATTCGTTGCTGGAGAATGTGGTTAAATCAGTTAGCTTAGCAGGTTTTAAAAAAGGTTTGGATAAGAACATAAGAATAGCCTTACTGGGTCAGACCAATGGTCCATTATGCCCAGTAGCCCGTTCTCATAGTGACCAATCCAGGTCACTAGTACCTGACCAAAACCCAATATTCCTTGCTGCCGATACAGGGCAAGCAGTGGCTTCCCCCTTGTCTTTCTCAATAACAGACTATGGACTTTTCCTCCAGGAACTTGTCCAAACCTTTCTTAAAACCAGCTACGCTATCTGCTCTTACCACATCCTCTAACTCGTTCCAGAGCTATCCTCTGAGTGAAAAAAAATTTCCTCCTATTGGTTTTAAAAGTATTTCCCTGTAACTTCATCAAGTGTCCCCCTAGTCTTTGTAATTTTTGACGGAGTGAAAAATCGATCCACTTGTACCTGTTCTACTCCACTCAAGATTTTGTAGACTTCAATCATATCTCCCCTCAGCCGTCTCTTTTCCAAGCTGAAGAACCCTAACCATTTTAGTCTTTCCTCATACGAGAGGAGTTCCATCCCCTTTACCATCTTGTTGCTTTTCTTTGAACCTTTTCTAGCGCCGCTATATCTTTCTTGAGATAAGGAGATCAGAATTGAACGCAATACTCCAGATGAGGTCACACCATGGAGCGATACAGGGGCATTATAACATTCTTAGTCTTGTTTACTATCCTTTTTTAATAATTCCTAGCATCCTATTTGCTTTTTTGGCTGCCGCCACCGCACATTGGGCAGAAGATTTCATCATATTGTCTACGATGACACCCAGATCCTTTTCTTGAGCGCTAATCTCCAAGGTGGACCCTAGCATCTGGTATCTGTGATTCAGGTTATTCCTAAAAGAGAAGTTCAAAGGTCATTATTGAGATGGCTTGGGGAAATCCACCACTTATTCCTGACATAAGCAGCATAAAATCTGTTTTACTACTTGGGATCTAGGTTGGCCACTGTTGGAAACAGGATCTTGGGTTTGATGGACCTTTGGTCTGTTCCAGGATGGCAGTTGTTATGTAAAATAACTAGAAAGCTCTCATTGTAAGCCCTGATGTTAGAGGCAGACTTTAGGTATTATTGCTATCACTAAGACATGGACTTACCATATGTGCCTGATCAATACTGCTGACTTCAGCAAACACATTTTATGAGTGAGCATTAGCAGTAATGCTTTCAGGGTGAAAAATCCCTAAATGATGCAATTTGATGAAAACATATTTTCTTTTTAACCTCTTCATTGTAAGGGGCCTACAAATTGAAGAATAGGGAGGGGTTGGGAATGAAACACCTCTGATCACTTGTCTGTAGGAATAGCACTCTCTTACTTTGATGTCCACAGAATTAATCTAATTCACAATCTGTTCTTTCTAAGCTTTCAGAGATGCACAGAATTAATTTCAAAAACAAACCTCATATTTGCCTAAGTCTCAAGTTTCTCTGTCTTTTAAGACACAAAGGGAATCTTTTACTAATATTTGACAAATCTATATGTTGTCTGCCGCTGTAGACTATTTTATTCTGTTTTGAAGAGTAAGGCGGTATATTAAGTTTGAATTAAATGTAAAGAAATGTATTGCCTTTTTGCTGTCCTAAGTTATCTATATAATTCTGGGGATCACCCACATTCCGCCTTGGAACTATCTGAATAATGTTGGCACTGTCAGACTATCTGAAAATTGCTAGCTAGACCTGCCAATAGCACTTATTTGGAGAAGTGCAACTACCTGATTGTTTTATAGCAACCATACTAAAATAATTGGTTTTGTTTGAAATGAATGAAAAGCAAAGTAGTAAAATCTAGTCATTTTTCAACAGTTGACCAATCCATTTCCATATAGAATTGGGTACTAGGGATTGTTCATATTTGTGGTTATTCTTGTATCATAAAGAAGGGATGAGAATGTGATAATCTCTGCACATTTCCTGTCCTGAGTTGTTGTTTTCTTCCTTGTCATTTCTATCCAGTATCTCATCAAAGTGAATGAGATTAAAACTAAGAAGGGAGTGGACCTGCTTCAAAACCTCATCAAGCATTACCATTCTCAGTGCAAGTAAGCCCTTTACTGGAACCTAAAGACATCTTGATAGTCCCTTGTTGTGTACTGAGGGAGGGGAGGAAGGCAGTGGTTTGAGCCCAGAGTTCCTTGTAGAGAATGACACGGTAACAAAATTCATCACCGTCCCCGTCCCCGCGGATAACCGCGGGAAATAATCCCATGTCATTTTCTAGTGTCTATTTCAACCTCGGTCCTTCTACACCAGCATTCTTCAAAGCAAAGCTTGTGGGTCAGTGGTTGTGCCCAATTATACTGATTCTTCCCTCTCTCCTTAAAGAATGACATAAAGATGGTTTCCTGCGGTTATCCACGGGGACGGTGATTAATTTTGTCACCGTGTCATTCTCTAGTTCCTTGGTTAACAGAGAGCTTTTCTTCACCGTGACCAAACACTTTTCTCAAAACCAGCTATGTAATAGAGGCTTTTATAGGGCTCTTATTTGGGTATTCTTTCTTTGGGGAGGTTTACGGGACGGGCTTTTTGTCTTAATTATGGAGTTCTTTCTGTGATTGTTTATTTTAAAATAGTAAACTGCTGAAATTCACTGTAGAGTGAAATAGCAGTATATTAAATAAATAAACCTGTTGAGACTACGTAGTACATGATAACATTAGAACAGATGTTTTAAGATTTCATATCGCCAATGAAAAGCTGATGTATTGCATGTGAGTATAGCATAAAGACATTGATAAGTAATGTTATAAAATCTTTTCTGCATGTAAAGTATATTACTTGTAGAAAAGGGCTCATATATAATTGCACTTGTGAGTATGCAAGAATGAATACACCAACCGACTAATATCCCAAAGTTTGAGTGGACTTGGGGCAGAGTTGTGATGGCCATGCATTTTTTATAAAATACTTTTGAACACACACATTTATACATGCTTCAAAGCAGGTGTAAATCTGTTTTAGAACATTTGCATACTACTGGGCCCTGTTGTGTAGGTTTTCAAATGTAGTTGTAGGCCCATATGTTGTCTTTCTGAAATACATTTCAAATAGGCACTCTTTTGAATGTCTTACATTGACATCATCTTCTAAAATCAAACTCTGAGTGTCCTTGTTAAAAGTATTTTACTCAGATAAAACTGCCTGATCTTTTCCCTTCAGGCTGACTAATGATGTCTGGTGCTCCATCTGCAGCAATTTCCCAAAGAAAAATACATGCATGTTAGTTAGTAGGTAAAAACTACCTACGGATTTTAACTCAGATTTGCTATTTTGAAAACTGACTCTTCCTTTTGTTCTACCAGAAGATGAAGATTTAAGAGCTGCGAGTCCTGCTTTGTATAACATTGGTCTATTATTTCTCATGTTTTCAGTTTTTTTAAGGAATGTGTATGCACAACAGAAAAGCTTCGGCAGTACATAGAGAACCTTACTTCAGAACTCCAGACAGTGAGTAATTCTTATTCTGATGGTTAATGCAGTGGCAATGAAGATACTCATATACTGTGCTATTATTGTAATTGCAGCACCATCCCTTTTAAGTAGCATACTGGGCCATACTGTGTTCTATTTGAATATCTTTATTGCTGTAATTGGCCATTGCCTATGTTCAACTTATTCTCCAAGGACAGGTAGGCTGTATAGAGAGAGGCATAATCATCACAAGGAGTGCTGATGCCCCTGTACAAGTCTTTAGTGATAGAGAATGACACGGCACAAAAACACCATGGCAACCCGCGATTTAACCACAGCAACGGAAACACATCCCTGCTTCACCGTGGGAACGGTAAGAGAATCTTCTCACTGCCCGCAGGAGCGGTAAACATCTTTGTCCCCGCAGTAGGAAACTTCCCCCTGCCCTTTACATGGCTCTCTTCTGAGTCCTGGCCATAAGTTGCTTCCCTCCCCACCTCCCCTCCTGGCCAGCAGTCCCCTTTCCTCCCTCCCTCACTCGCGATTGCGGGTCCTGCAAAGCCAACTAACCCTGCCACCTTTAAAAGCGGTAAAAAAAAACCCAAACAAATCCTGAGACTCCCCTACTGGGTCGACCCCCTTTGCGCCTCCCGCCCCAGGCCTACCGGCATTTAAGAAGCTTCAGCGACCAAAGAGGCAATGCCACAGGCCTGCTCTGTGGTCTTCTTCTGGCCAAGTCCCTCCTTCCGATGTTCAAGTTTCAAGTTTATTAAAATTTTGATAGAACGCAAATTAAGACTTCTAAGCGTTTTACAGTTTGTATTAAAAAGGGGAGACAATAAACCAATAAATACCCTCTAAACAATACTTGACCAATGTAAAACAGTAGGAAAGTTGGGAGAACTACAAAATTAAAAGTGAAGAATACATAAAAGGTAAACCACAATAGGATTATTGAACAACTCTGGCTGTAACCAAGTCTGTTTAACAGTCATATGCATCAAGTTTATTCAAGTTTCAAGTTTATTATAGAATTTGATTAATCACCTATTCCAAATTCTAGGCGATGTACAGATCGATAAAAATTACAGAGTTAGGGGAAACATTTTAGATTTCCTTTAAATTTGTCTAAATTTTTTTCCACCCTGATATAAAGTGGTAAAGAATTCCATATCGTAGGGGCCGTAGTTGCGAATGAGGTGGCCCGATGTGTGCTAATGATTTTCAAGGATGGTGTATGAAGAAGATTCTGAGAGGAGGATCTTAGGACTCTTGTATGTAACTTCCGGCAAAACTGGAAGTTACATCGGAAGAAGGGACGTGGCTTGAAGAAGACAGCTAGACATGGGGAGGAGGGGAAGAAGAATGCAGAAGGAAGATGCTGGAATTAGAGGGGCATAGGGATATAGAGGAGTGATGCTCAACACAGGGGGAGGGGATCATAGAATGCCGAGATAATGAAGCAGGGAGATGGGTACAGGGGAGATAATAGAAAGGGACATATAGGATTCAGAGAGAAGAGAGATTCTGAACATGGGGAACAATACATACGCAGACATAGAAGATGGATGGTGAGCATGGAGAAAGAAGAAATGTCAAATGGTCAGGAGACCCTGGCAAGTGAGTTAAGAGAAGAAAAAAAAAAACAGATGCCAATGCCTGAGACCAACATGATATGAAGAATAAAATGACAAAACAACAAAAGGTAGAAAAAAATAATTTTATTTTCTGTTTTGTGATTAGAACATATCAGATTTGAAATACCATATATACTCGAATATAAGTTGATCCGAGTATTGACATACCTTCCCCCTCCCAAAAGGAGGAAAAAAGGTTATCTTGAATATAAGACAGGGTGGGGGGGGTTTAATAGTCATGTGTTCTTCCAGGATCTATGCCCTGCCCCCCTCACTTCCTCCCCTGCTAGGCTCTGCACCCTGCTCTGCCAGGCTTTCCACCCTGTCTCCCCTCCCTCCCTGGCTCTGTCCCCCCTCTGTCCTAATGTCCTGCAGGCCAACACCGGGCCTGCTGTATGACCTGGTGGACCTCCCTCCTGCCTCCCCCCATATACCTGTTTGAATCCTTGGTGATCCAGCAGTATACCAGGCAGGAGCGAGTTTTCCACAATCCTGCCCTGCGCTGAGCGCCTTCTTGAATGGACACACTTACACTTACACATTCTCTCTCTCTCACACTCTCTCTCGTGTCTCTCTCTCTCTCTTACATACTTTAAACCTAATCTAATAATGGTAATATTCAGTTGCAATCTAGTTAAGTTAAGCTATTTATGTAGGACTGCATAATTAGCTGGTCTAACTTAAATGGAGAACTTGTTAATCTGTTTAGGATGTAATTTTCAGTGGTCCTACTTAAACGAATAGTTATCCTGTTTAGGTAGATTCTGCCCCACTGACTATCAACCTCATGTCTTAATTGCCTGTTTTTACAGGATCATTCTATGAGGTTTGGTTTTGGCAAGAATTACGAATGTTAATTATCAATCTCAAGAATGATATAGGGGTCTGAAAGTTAATTGGGAAGAATGCACAAAAGAGCGGTGGTATTCAACCCAGTCCACAGGGACCACCTGGCCAGTCAGGTTTTCAGGATATCCACAATGAATATGAAAACCTGATTGGCCAGGACTAGGTTGAATACCACTGTTCTAGAGCACTGTACCCTCTTGCATTAGTTCTGCTTGGAGGAGAATGGCTAATGCAGGAAACAGAAGGTTGCTCTTTACTGCATGAGATCTGAGACACTGGCAGTGCCTTTCTATCCCCTGCTAGCAAGTCTGAAATTGAGTGAGCCTGAGACAAAAATGATAAGATCAGCACGTACCCCTCCTTTCCACTGATATGAAAAGCTGGGGTGTGCAGGGTTTAGGAGGGGCCACTCTGTACTCATATCATAGCCAATCATCCTGACCTGCTGGATTACATGAATACAGCCATATTCTAACATTGGCTGTAAAGCTCCTCCAAGGAATGAGTGGGATGAGGAGGGGAAGAAATGACACTCCCAACAGAGCTTTAATGACCTGCATTCTTATGGCTAAATATTTCAGATCAAAGGCAGGCAGGAGGAAGAGAAGAAGCAGCTGTGTACCCTTCGAGATCTACTGAAACCATCCTTGCAATTGGAACCCAAAGAGGTAGGAATCTGTCTCTTACCTTTTCTCAGCTAAGAAAGGTGGAAGGCTGAATGGAGATGACTAGCCAGCTGATTAGATATAGAGTGGGATGTTTTTTTTATGGAGAAAGCATGAGAAGAGCATAGTTACTGGCGGAGAGGGGTCCTTTGTGCAAGTGGGAGAAGGATGAAGTTCGTACAAAAACTTTCCACTGTTGAAAGAGAGCTTAGGAGTGGTCAGTTGGGATATATCCTTGTAATGTGAAGAGTCATGTCAGACTGGAAGGGGCTAGCAGAATTGTCAGAAACCTCTCAAACACTTGCAAGTGTACATATTTTATGTGACCTGGAAATTAGTATATGTTTGCATTTCTAACAAAATATAAGCATAATAAAAACTTAGTAATTTTGTTTCTGTTAAAATGTTGTTGTTTCCCAGCACATATTCACTATAGCAATAGATTCCTGTACTGAATTTTGGTATAATGCCGGGTGGGGAAATATAAACCATCCGATATTCAGCCTGTAGCAGTCAACATTTTTTCAAAAACTGACAGCTGTGCGGACTGAATATTGGGGTTGATTTTGGAGGGATTAACTGCTAGAGATGTGGGTCCCAGTTCATAGACAGCCCTTGTGATTCCCTTCCCACCCCTGATGCTCTCCTTGCCTTCTTCCTCCCCCAATTGGCGATGGTCAGAACCCCTCCGTCTGGTGTAGAAAGGCCTCTGATACTCATGTTGGTCCACTGGGGGCAGGACTGAAGTCCTAATTGTGTTGTACTTTGAGAGGTGGCTGCAGTCATTTCATGAAGGGAGGAGGAGTGATTGAACTTTGCTTCTGCCCCTATCACCCCTACTGGACCATCATGGATTTTAGGTAGGCTTTGGTGGTGGGGAGATCTATTCCCAGGAGTCTGGGAATTGAGGGGATGTTCTTGGCAGAGGAGAGAGGTTATGACTGGGTTTTTTTTTTTGGGGGGGGAGGGGATTGTGAGTTCTAAAAAAAAGATATGTCCCAACTTGGCCAGGTTAGCTATGTGGGTCCTGGCACCTGCATAACTGCTGACACTTCTCTAGTATTGCCCCTGATGGGTGGTCAGAACCATATTCAGTGTCACTGCCCAGTTTAATGCTGCTGAATAATCTTAGTCTTTATTACATTTGATGTACTGCTGAAATAGCCCGATATATAACAATCATCTGCAAAACATATTTAAAACACAGTCACAGGATGTTTAAATTGCACTCAGTTTAGCTGCAATAGGGACAGAGTAGAAGGAGCACATACAATTTATGATCTTTACCTGCCAGCATTTTCTAATTTTGTATAGGACAGCCTCATTGGTAAATTGTTTGTATTTTTATCTTCATATATTTAGAATATTTTTGAGAACAAACTACTAATATCGGTGGTTGGGTAGCTCAGAACAATGTAAGGAGGCAGGAACCCATCTGTCTGCTTCAATTGCTTTGAATGTCAGGGCTTGACTGTGCATTTTCCCTCTATTTGAATATTGTTACCTCTGTTTTGGCATGTAGATGTAAAGGTAAAATTTTACTTATTCACTCTTATGTACAGAATAAAATATACAACTTATATTATCCTAGGACAAGCAGGCGTCATCCACGGAGCCCCGGTACGGACAGTATTAAAAGTGTTCACTCCCTCCATCCCATTGTAGTCCCACATGTGAGAATATGCTGCCTGCTTGTCCTGGGATAAAGCACAATTACTTAAACTAAGCTAAACTAAACCTTAGGTTTGTATACTGCATCATCTCCACATTTGTAGAGCTCGGCACGGTTTACAGGAGATGGGATAGAAAGGAACTACAATAAAGGGTTAGAGGTCCAAGTATGAAGAGGTGTTATCCAGGGACAGCAGGCAGATATTCTCACAACCCATCCACCTCCCCTGGTTGGCTTCTTAGCTTGCTTATGGAACTGAAGTACCGCAAGCCTACGTCAGACGCATGCGCCGTGCGGGCAGTCACAAAGTTTCTTAAAACTTAAAGTGACTATACACTTGGTATAAAGTTATTTTAAAGGTTTAATCAATAGATAAGAATGCAATATTTATATGATATTTTTGATTAAAATATTTGTGGGAAGGGTGGGTGGAAAGGGAATAAATTTATGTATTTAAGATGACAATTGAACGAATTCCAAGTGATGTGTAAAAGTTTTAAATGATGTAATATTGTGTACTTGATGTAAGATGAAAAAATGAATAAAGAATTTGGGAAAAAAAAATACTGTCCGTACCAGGGCTCCGTGGATGACGTCACCCACGTGTGAGAATATCTGCTGCTGTCCCTGGATAACACCTGTTAAGGTACAACAGTTAATGACCAAAGTGTGTGTATATATACATAAATAATTTTATGTTGTAACTTGAGTCTAATATTTTTCTTGCTTGCTTTTTCCTTGGCTTCCAAAAGTCCAGAAGAGTAAGTGTGTGTGTGTGTGTGTGTGTGTGTGTGTGTGTGCTTTCCTTTTTAGCAAAGTAAATGTGTATTTCTTGTATAATTACTGTAGTAGATAACCTTGGGTCATTTTGAGGTGTTTCTGCTGCTGGGTCTATGGGAATGCAATGTAATCAGCAGTGTGTCTGAGAACTCTGTGATGTGCTGACCAACAGGCCTGCTGTGGCTTTCAGGTCAAACTTGAAACTACCAGTGGTGAGAGAGGCTAATGCAGATGTAACCTTGAAGTGGATGGGTACAGGTTTTCTCCTGTGAGTGCTGGTGCAAAACAGGAAGTTGCATCAGAAGACAGGACCCAGCAGAGGGAAAGCCTCAGAGAACATAAGAATTGCCGCTGCTGGGTCAGACCAGTGGTCCATCGTGCCCAGCAGTCTGCTCCCACTGCAGCCCTTAGGTCAAAGACCAGTGCCCTAACTGAGACTAGCCTTACCTACGTACGTTCTGGTTCAGCAGGAACTTGTCTAACTTTGTCTTGAAACCCTGGAGGGTGTTTTCCCCTATGACAGACTCCGGAAGAGCATTCCAGCTTTCTATCACTCTCTGGGTGAAGAAGAACTTCCTTATGTTTGTACGGAAACTATCCCCTTTTAACTTTAGTGAGTGCCCTCTCGTTCTCTCTACCTTGGAGAGGGTGAACAACCTGTCTTTATCTACTAAGTCTATTCCCTTCATTATCTTGAATGTTTCAATCATGTCCCCTCTCATTCTCCTCTTTTCAAGGGAGAAGAGGCCCAGTTTCTCTAATCTCTCACTGTACGGCAACTCCTCCAGCCCCTTAACCATTTTAGTCGCTCTTCTCTGGACCCTTTTGAGTAGTACTGTGTCCTTCTTCAAGTATTTGTGTATAAGATTTTTATTACCGACATGCATCACCTTACACTTATCCATGTTAAACCTCATTTTCCATGTCGTGGCCCATTTGTCGAGCGTGTTTGTCACTTTGCAGGTCTTTGCAATCCCTCTGCATCTATGAATAACTTTGTATCGTCTACAAATTTTATCACCTCACTCGTACCAATTTCCATGTCGTTTATAAATATGTTGAAGAGCACGGGTCCAAGCACCGAACCTTGCGGCACTCCACTCGTGAAGCTTTTCCAGTCTGAGTATTGTCCATTTACCCCCACTTTCTGTTTCCTATCCGCCAACCAGATTTTAATCCACGTGAGTATTTCACCCTCGATTCCATGGTTCGCAATTTTTCAAAGTAGTCGTTCATGCGGGACCTTGTCGAACACCTTCTGAAAATCCAGATATACAATGTCGACCGGGTCACCCTTATCTATCTGCCTGTTAACTCCCTCGAAGAAGTGCAGCAAGTTCGTCAAGCAAGATCTTCCTTTGCTGAAGCTGTGCTGGCTGGTCCTCATCAGATTGTGTCTATCAAGGTGGTCAATGATGCGGTCCTTTATCAGCGCCTCTACCATCTTTCCCGGTACTGAAATCAGACTCACCAGTCTGTAGTTTCCCGGATCTCCCCTCGAACCTTTCTTGAAGATCGGTGTAACATTCGCCACCTTCCAGTCTAACGGCAACATAAAACATTGTGCAAAGTGCCAAGACATAGCAGAAAACAAAACTATTTTGCCATAAAAAACAAACACATTGGATGCAACTGTAAGTAAACATAGAAACATAGAAAAATGACGGCAGAAAAGGGCCATAGCCCATCAAGTCTGCCCACTATATAAACCCTCCCCAAACTGCCCTCCAAGGGTCACCCGTAGGTGGCATCACCTCTATACTACCCCCGTAGAGATCCGACGTGGGCATCCCATTTTGTCTTAAAATCATGTATGCTGCTGGCCACGATCACCTGCTCCAGAAGCTCATTCCAATGGTCTACCACTCTTTCTGTGAAGAAGTACTTTCTGGTATCCCCATGAAATTTCCCGCCCCTGATTTTCAGCGGATGTCCTCTTGTGGCCGAGGGTCCTTTGAGAAAGAAAATGTTGTCTTCCACCTCTATGCGACCAGTGATGTACTTAAATGTCTCTATCATGCCTCCCCTCTCCCTATGTTCTTTGAGAGAGTAAAGCCGCAATTTGTGCAGCCTGTCTTCATACGAGAAATCCTTGAGCCCCAAGATCATCCTGGTGGCCATTCGCTGAACCGAGTCAACTCTCAGCACATCTTTACGGTAGTGCGGCCTCCAGAATTGCACACAGTACTCCAGATGAGGTCTCACCATGGTTATGACCTCCAGCTTCCGGCTAACAAAACTTCTGCGGATACAACCCAGTATTTGTCTAGCCTTGGATGAAGCCTTCTCTACTTGAATGGCTGTTTTCATGTCTCCACTAATGATCACCCCTAAATCCCACTCTGCTGCAGTCCTAGCCAAGATTTCGCCATTCAGAGTGTATGTTCTACACGAATTATTGTTGCCGAGGTGTATGACCTTGCATTTTTTCGCGTTGAAGCCCTGCTGCCAGGTCGTGGACCAATGTTCCAGTAAAAGCAGGTCTTGCTTCATGCTGCCGGACAAATCATTTTTACTTACCATGTTACATAATTTGGCATCGTCGGTGAATAATACTATTTTACCTTGAAGCCCCCGAGTCAGGTCTCCTATGAATATGTTGAAAAGGATCAGACCCAGGACCGAGCCCTGCGGCACTCTACTGGTCACCCTCGACGTTTTAGAGAGGGTACCGTTAACCAACACCCTCTGAAGTCTACCACTTAGCCAGTCATTGACCCATGCAGTTAGTGTTGCACCTAGTCCCATTGATTTCATCTTGCTCAATAATCTACGGTGGGGGACGCTGTCAAAAGCTTTACTGAAGTCCAAGTATACGACATCCAGGAACTCTCTCAGGTCCAGCTTTCTAGTTACCCAGTCAAAGAAGCTGATAAGATTGGATTGGCATGACCTACCCTTGGTGAAACCGTGTTGGTGGGGATTGCGTAGATTCTCCTCATCCAGGATCTTGTCTAATTTACGTTTGATTAGTGTTTCCATGAGCTTACTCGCAATCGAAGTGAGACTCACCGGTCTGTAATTTGCAGCCTCTGCCTTGCAACCCTTTTTGTGCAGAGGGACGACGTTGGCTGTTTTCCAGTCCAAAGGGACTTTTCCCATACTCGGGGAGAGATTGAAGAGTACGGCTAATGGTTCTGCTAGGATGTCACACAGCTCTCTGAGCACCCTGGGGTGCAGATTGTCCGGTCCCATGGCTTTGTTTACCTTGAGTTTCGATAGCTCGCCATAGACGTCACTGGATGTAAACTCGTGGTTCTTCAACGGGTCTCCCGAGTTATGCTTCTCCTACAACTGTGGGCCGGACCCCGGCACCTTGCAGGTGAAGACTGAGCAGAAGTATTCATTTAGTAGTTCGGCTTTATCTGTGTCCGATTCTGCATAGTTCCCGTCAGGTTTTCTAAGGCGTACTATCCCATCTGTGTTTCTTTTTCTATCACTAATATACCTGAAGAAAGATTTGTCCCCCTTTTTTAATGTTTTTCGCTAAGTTTTCTTCTACACGAAGCTTGGCCTCTTTGACTGCCAGTTTGACAGCTGTAGACTTGGCCATATATTTTATTTTAGCCTCTTTTTCCTCCGAGCGTTTGTAGGAAATGAATGCTCATTTCTTGTCTTTAACGAGGTCTGATACCTCTGCAGTGAACCATTGAGGTCTGTTGTTTCTTCGCCGTTTACTTACCGATTTTATGTAATGGTTCGTCGCTGCGTGTAGGGTTGATTTCAAAGTTGACCACATAGCCTCCACATCATTGGTCACCGCTTGGTGTTGCAGTGCCTGATGGACAAAATCTCCCATGCATTTAAAATCAGTGCCTCTGAAGTTGAGAACTTTTGTTGTCGTGCTTGATCTAGCGAAACCTTTTTGATGTTGAACCATACCATGTTGTGGTCACTGGAGGCTAGCTTATCGCCTACCGAGACCTCCGAGACGCTTTCTCCATTGGTGAGTACCAGATCCAGTATCGCCTGGGCCCTAGTAGGCTCCAACACCAATTGTTTGAGTCGTGCTCCCCTTATGGAGGACAATAGCCTTTTGCTGCCGCTGGTAGATGCTGAAAGTGTGGTCCAATCTACATCGGGCATATTGAGATCCCCTAGCAGTACTGTATCCCCCCGTAAAGTGATATTCTCAATGTCGTTAATTAATTCCGTGTCCTTGTCTTCCAGCTGTCTTGGAGGTCTGTATATCACACCAAGGTACAGGCATTTTTTGTTGCCTCTGGCCAGGTTAACACAGAGGGATTTCCCGGTATACTTGACAGCTGTGATTCTTGTAGTTTTGATGCCTTCTCTGGTGTATAGTGCCACCCCTCCCCCTACCTTGCCCTCTCTGTCTTGACGAAGCAAGTTGTAACCTGGTATAGTCATATCCCACCCATGAGAGTCCGTGAACCAAGAAAAACTTGCTCTGAGCATGTTCAGCATTAAGTGCACCTTTTACAAAGCTACAGTAGTGAGTCCTGGCACAGCAAAAGTGATGCAGCCCTTAGGAATTGAATAGGTTGAATCACTACCGTGGCTTCGTAAAAGGGGCCCTAAATTATTTTTCTTTGCTTTAACAGCAAAACAAGCATGCATTATATAGAATTATATGGGCAAAATATGGTCCTTAGGCCAATTGAATACTCAATATACAGTTCAAAATAAAGGTGCCACAGAGAAAGTAAATCAAAATGTGATATCAAGCTCTCAACATTTTTTTTTTTGGAACCAAAAAAAAGCAAAACTCTGCAAAAAAGTTAATCACCGTAAGTCCTCATTGGTCCTCTGCTGCACGACTCATCTTCTACCAACCTCACTATGCTCAAGTCACCCGTCTCCTTAAGTCACTTCACTGGCTCCCTATCCGCCATCGCATACAGTTCAAGCTCCTGTTGCTGACCTACAAGTGTGTTCATTCTGCTGCCCCTCAATATCTCTCCTCGCTTCTCTCTCCTTATACATCTCTCAGAGAACTTTCAATTCCTCAGTTAAGTCACTCTTAGCGTTACCCTTCTCCTCCACTGCCAATTTCAGACTTCATTCCTTTTAAATTCTTCAAGGAAATTTAAATCCGCAATCAATGTATTATCGAATGCCATACAGACCTGCTAATATCCTGCTCATCAAGATTAAATTCAATCCATACACTACCATGATCAAACAAAATGATAGGATCTATGGAAGCTTTTGTCACTTCTTGTACTTTTTGATTTGAGACAAAAATATAATCTATTTTTGAAAAGGATTTATGAACTTGTGAGCAAAAAGAAAATTCCCGATCATCAAAATGAAGTATCCGCCATATATCCTTCAAATCACAAGATTGCACTAAATTATCTAATCCTAATGATTTCATAATTTTACGTGGTTTTTTATCCATTAATGGATCCATAACAGCATTAAAATCTCCAGCCACTACTAAGTTAGAAGCAGCCAGTGGGAGTATCAGTTGTTGTAACTCTTTAAAAAATTCAATTTGATTCGAATTTGGAGCATACACATTAAACAATTCCAGGGTATTATTTCCCATGCTCATTTTCACATGTACCCACCTACCCAAGGGATCAGAATCAGTCAATTGAAAATTAGCTGTGCATTTTTTATTTATTAGTACGGCAACCCCAGCTTTTTTCCCAATTGCAGGGGCAAAAAAAAACCTGTTTTACCCAACCCCCTTCTAACTTTTTTGACTCTACCACTGATAGGTGTGTCTCCTGTATATAATATATATTAGCATTCTGTTTCAAGAAGGCAATCATTTTTTTCCCTTTTTATTTGATGGTTGAGGCCATTAACATTTAATGAGAAAATTTTAATCTCCATTATAAATTCTTATTTCCAGATTCATAATCCAACATAAATTTTTAGATTTATTTAAATTAATATAAATAGACACCATTACCCAGTTTTTAAAACTTTTAAAGTTAAATTTTTCCTTCCCAAATCCTCCCAAACCCCTATTTAAGAATCCCCCCTCTTTTCCCTCCTCCACCCCCCACATAAATTGACTGCCTCGGAACACACATAGGATTAGTAATCACAGTACCCCCACTTCCAGGCAACGTTTATCACATCCTTCCCCTAACAATACTTAAAATTAAAAAAAACTTATACTTTAATTTAGTACAATCAAATACTCCCTCATTACCTACCCATACGAAAATGAAATCCCTACTTATTCATTTTTAAGAAGTTTTTCATAAAGCCCTATCTATTCCTCTTCCTATTAAATCATTTTTATATAAATAAAATCAATAAATAAGTACATAGAGCGTTCATTCCCCCATTAATTTCCTATTTTCACAATATTATATCTATCCATTCCCATATATCATCCTAAAACATTTTTATATTCAAATTAATAAACTTCTCATCAAACCATCCATTTAAAATTTTCCCTAGAAAATATGTTAATCACTAATACTTAACACTTTATATATTACATTTTTGAAATTCATATTTTTCTCTTTTTCCCTCCCTAGATCAATAGCAAGTATATTTAATATAAGATCATCTTTATACCTATGTCTGAAATTAAAACACCACCATTTTTTTTGTTATTAACAATATATTCACAATTAATCTTTACCCTTTAACTAGCTTTAATATATGTCTATAACCAGTATGACAGGCAATTCATAACAATAACCCAGAAATAAATTCAAATAAATTTAAATTTCTTTTCATGTAATGAATGAAGAAACCATGTCTCTCTTCTCAACACCAACTTAAATGTTTTGATAGTGAAAGTCAAATAGTATCAATGACAGGATCAGTTGATAAAACCAACTCATGTAGAACTGATCTAGTGTTTTCTTGTATCAATTATTCACATTCATTTTACCCTTGGGATTGAAAAGGATATCCTCAATCCTGATCTTACGAACAGTTTAGACCACCTTAATAAACGTCTGCTTCCACTATTCTGGTTATCATTTCAGACAACTAAAGCATCTTGGATAAGCTTATCTTCTACTTTATCTTGCATACTGCAGTGAAAGGGAAAGTAGCATATGGTATAATGCCAGCAGATTTCAATTAACAAACTTGAAAGGCTGTGTCAAGATACAACATTCATCTTTAAATGCTACTACTTTTGAATTCCTCTTAAGTCAGTAGTGTTTGATTTCCCTGGTAGTCTCTCTTTATCATCAGATCCGTTTCCTTGTGAATTATGATATAACTCTGATATATGTACCTACACAGCTATGTACCAGTCATCTTTATTGGTGTATTGAAAGCTCTTGTTCATTGTAGTTATTTTGAATTCACGACTTCTTCCCCTTTCTTATAAGATATTCAAAGTCCATCTTTTTCATCCAATAACATGTTCAAAAAACATCAGATATCGCTCTGTCAAAATTATTGAATCCAATTTCTTCAATTTATACATTGGTTCATTGTTTGACAAGAAGTCCTTTAACTTTTCCGGGTCTTCAAAATATAAGGACTTGTTTCCACTTGTCACTCTCATTTTTGCGGGGCAGTACAATCCATATGTGAGCCCCCTTTCTTTCATCTGAAGTCTTAACAGGAGGAATTGCTTTCGTGTGTTCGCAGTGTTTTTTGCAAAATCTGGTAAGAACAGCAACTTTGATCCTTTATAATTTAGGTTTCTGTCAGCTTTAGCTAAATTCAATATCTCCAAGGCCTGTTGGAACCTTAAGAGCTTGAAAATTAAAGGCCTTGGCTTCGCTTGACTGACTAACCGTTTAGATAGAATCCTGTGTGCTTGTTCTATTTCTATGGGATGTTTTGAGTTAAACTGCAGTAGCTTTGGTAAAAGATTTTCCAAAAATTGGATAGCGTTTCCCCCTTCCAAACCTTCAGCTAATCCAATAATTTTTACATTCTTTCTCTTTCCTCTATTCTCATAGTCTTCAAGTTGTTTCCTCATTTCTTTAATAGTTTGAGTGTCATTCTTACATTGCCTCGCATTGATTTCCATCTCCTCCATTTTGTTTTCTAGTAACGACATTCTCTGAGTGGCAACTTCCATTTGCCTGTTTAAATTCAACACTTCTTCCTTTATTTCTGAGATTTTATTTGCATTGTCTTGAAGCATTTGCTTAATTCTTTGTAGTTCCGCCATTATTTCATTTTTTTCTGGCACGTCTGCAGTTTCACCAGGGAGAGGCACTTTCAACGGTGTAATCTGATCATTTTTAACACGTTTTGCCATTCCTTCTGCTGTGAAAGCCGATTCTAATTTCGCTTGCGGCATAGTCGCCATACTAAACAACGTTTTATTATTTTTAGAAGAAAGAAAAAGCCTCAAAATACTTTTCAAATTTTCTACTTGTTGCCCGGGTTAGAGGAGTAGTGCGGTTACTCCTCCATCTTGTGCGCTGCCAAGCCACACACCCCGAGCCATGTGGTTTTGAAAAATTGTATGGCTAGGCTGTAGTCTACTAAAGTTCAGTAGGAATTTTAGGGCAAGGTTTTTAGAGGTTACTGACCAAAACGGGAGAGCAATGATTAGTATGTTGATCAGTGAAACAGACAGCTTAGACGGGGAGAGGGGGGGGAAACGTGAAAGGGCAGTCAGTGGCGGGAAAGCTGACTTATGCCCAGAGAAAACGTCTAGAGTTTTCTGGGGTTGGTGCCATAGGATGACTCACCCTAGTGTGACTGATGAATCTTGCTTGCCACTTCATGAATCTTTTGACTTTTGTGCATGATTTAAAAAATCAGTATCATCTTCCAAACCAGACATTTTCTGCTCCTGGCCATTTTAAAATTGCCACCAACCTGTTGAACCTGCAGTTATTTCAGGGGCTAGGTTTTGTGCAACCTCGGTGTGATTTTTTTTTGAATATATTTGAGAAGTGTTTGAAAGGATCACAGTATCATTTTTAGGAAGTCTTAATAAAGGAAGCACCTTTAGCCATCTTAGTCATGAGTGTCCTGATTATCTAAAGCACCTATTTTATACAAGCAAGATAGGCATCTATGTGCTTTTTGAAAACTGGACCCCAGAACCCAGTAATGTGTAAATTACCAGACACAAATTTATAGCTTAACTGTATTTGAGGTGAGCTACAATTAAGACTGGTTATTCACTGTTAACTCAGGTTATTAGTAACTAGATGTCACACACAAAATGTGACCTGTGCTAAAATAGCAGAAATTAGTAATAAAATAAGCCATCTTAATGCTAGCTGACATTGATAGCGTCCCTTCAAATAATGGATTGTATAGTATATGTCATTAATACATGTTTTTGCCTTGTGTCAGGATTCTGTTAGTAAACAGCTGGCATATAGTATGCATCAGCTTCAAGGCAACACCCAGTATGGGACAGAGAAATCAGGATATCTCTTGAAGAAAAGTGATGGGTAAGAGAAAGCAGCACTTCAACCATTTTCTTACTGAACTAAATAATCTATTTTCTTTGAAAGAGAGTGTGGCGCAGTGATTAAAGCTAAAGCCTCGGCACCCTGAGATTGTGGGTTCAAACCCATGCTGCTCCTTGTGACCCTGGGCAAGTCACTTAATCCCCAGGTACATTAGATGGATTGTGAGTCCGCTGGGACAGACGGGAAAATGTTTGAGTACCTGAATAAATTAATGTAAACCATTCTGAGCTCCCTGGGGAGAATGGTATAGAAAATTGAATAAATAAATTTGTACATTAATGAGGAGGTACTTAACCCATGCAATTGATATCTCTGTTTTGATGAATTAGGTGCGAGATATAATCTGTTGTTAAAAGAAGGGCTAAAATTCCCACAACGCTTGCAAAATGTTGGTTCTTGTACAATCCCACTCTAAACCTGGACAAGTGGGTTGTGAATCTGTTCTCTTCAGACAAGCTTATAGGAAGACATAAATATTCAGAGTCTTCAGCACCTCCCCTCTTATCTCAGCACTACCTCCCAGAGAATCAGTTTTAACCTATAAGCCAGACAGAGGCATTTCCTCTTCTTGGGTGGAGTCATCATCAATCTCTGTAAGGTGGCTACCTGGTCCTCTTTGCATACCTTCATCAGGTTTTACTGAACTGATGTGGCAGCCAAGCAGGATTCTGCTTTTGGTTTCTCCAGTTTTTGTGGCTGATTCATCAGACCCACCCTAGTTTTTGGGACTGCTCTGAATAGAGTGGGAGTGTACAAGAGCGAAAGAGTACCTCTGCTAATCTTCTTTCTTGTAAATCCACACCCTATTCCTAGGAAGCCACCCTAGAACCTGCTGATTCGCCAATCATCTGCCTTGACAAGTACTGATAAGCTGAATTGCTGTCCTTTCTGACCAGCCCTTTGAAGATTACCACCTGAATGTATTTTTCATTTTCCTTGGGGTTTCTAGTCATAGCACCCCCTTTCATAGGTGCTGGCTGAGTCTCCTATTAACACTGTTTTGTTCAAGTTCTACTTTTGTTTTTACCTGTTTGCAATTGTTCATGACCAATGTATCGAGGAGTTTCCCTGTTCCCCTCCTTTTGTTCTTTTCCTTCCAGATGTTAATTTCTGCTTTTCTACTAAACTGATTCTCTGGGAGGCGGTGCTGAAAAATTGAATATTTATGTTTCTCTATAAGCCTGTCTGGTGAGAATAGGTTCACAACCCACTTGTCCAAGAATAGAGTGTGGATTTACAAGAAAGATGAGCAGAGGTAAGAACCTAATCTTTCATTATGCAATTTTGAAATAGTATATCATTTTCTCATAGATTTAATTTAGATATACTGTATAAAAGGTAGTTCTGTAAAGTACACCCTAACAGTTAAATGCCGATTACATATGTAATTTATTAAAATAATGGCAAGTGTGTGTATGTATGTGTGTATATATATATATATATATATAAACATTTCTTCTAGATTCTAGTCTTTATCACCTCTCCAGACTATTCACAATGAGTGGGTATATGATCTACTAAGGGAGACTGAGAACTACTGAGTGACTTCAGCTTATAAGGTATTGTGCAGCCTTGGATCTTTCAGTAGTTCTCAGTCTTCCAGCAGAGGTAGGTGACTGCAGTCCTTGGTATTCACAGTTAAAAAAAAGAAAGGAGGAGAGAAAAAGCAAAATCAGTGCCGCTTGCTGTTTTGGGGCCTGTCAGAGCTTCATCCCTAGCCACAGGGAGTGTATACTCGGTGTCTAAAGGTCCCGCCTCCCCTTGCACTCCATCAGGAGCTCTTTCTCCCACTATCTTGGGAGGAGTTCTTGAGATCCTCAAGGAAAGAAGGAAGTAGCCACTTCTTTAAAAAAAAACAAATTTCCAGATCTGCATTCAGAGCCTTTCCCTGTGAGAGTTTTCAACAGATAGCTGAAGTACTGTGCAGCTCCTTTGTTCCTGAAAGCATGAGCTAAATCCAAATCCCTTTACCTTGTGTAGCTTCCTCCCCATACCATTTTTTTGTTGATGATCGTATTGTTCTTATTTTCAGGTTAAGGAAGGTTTGGCAGAAAAGAAAGTGCTTGATCAAGAATTGCTATCTCACCATAGCCCATGGCACGGTATGTAAGTGAGGCCAAGCGTTTACTAAAGAGGACCAACTCTTTCACTTATGCCCAGGCTCAGGGTGTGGTGGTCAGCCTCCATTGACGAGATTTGCAAAGCTGCAATGTGGTTTTCAATCCACACATTCACATCCCACTTCTGCCTTGAGCAGAACAGCTGACATGACAGCCAATCTACTTGGATATTTCTGCAGAATTTGTTTATTTGGGGTCTAGAATCTAACACCCCCCACTCCTAGGCTGCACCTTCACAACAGTCTTTTCAGATTAATTGATCTTCTTGGACTCACTCTTATGAGTCCCTATTGTCCTAATGTTGTTTTTGGTGAGTCTGGTAGCTACGGATTCCCACATGTGAGAATTGTATGACCTGCTTATCCTCTGAGAAAGTGAAGTGACTTAACTGTAGCAGATGTTCTCCCCTCCTACCTCCCCTAGGAGTTTTATTTAGTTGTTAGCTATATTATTGTACTGCACTTGCAAGTTGGGCAGGAAGGTATGCGTGGGCAGTAGGAGTGCTGCCTCAATCTTTTAAAGAGATAGTACGCTGGGCAGTGTTTCTGCACTAGGCTCCAGGGATGATGTGACCTGCAAGTGAGAATAATTGGCCTGCTGTCCTCGGAGAATACCTGCTACAGGTAACTAATTTTGCTAATCCAGTCAAAAGAGGCCAAATATTACAAACAAGATTCAAAGCTATAAAGAAATAAAACCATATACCAAATAGTCAATATTTAGGGATACAGGGATTGGGATTTATGTACCGCCTCAAAGCAGTTTACATACAGGTACTTTAAGCATTATTTGTCCCAGTGGGCTTAAAATCTATCTAATGTGCCTGGGGCAGTGGGGAATTAAGTGACTTGCTCAGGGTCACAAGAAGCAGTGTGGAGTATGATCCCACAATCTCATGGTGGTATTGTGGGATCTGTAGTTCTATCCACTATGCCACACTTCTCCAGCATATTTAGGTGATGGTGGTCAACTTTATGATAAATATGGATAGAGTTTTTATTATGTTATTATGCTCATTGTTTCTATTGTTATTGTCAAGAATACTTTAAATAAATTACAACTCAGAATCCGAGAACATTGACTTTCCACAGTCTCTCGTTTGTTTGGACTAAAGTCACCAGAAACAATTTATAATACAACAGTCCAAACTCAGCTTTTTATGTGAAAAAAATAAAAACAAGTTTTAGAAGTTCAAACATGTGGCTTTTTCAGATTCCTTATATATCCATGACATGAAAAATTGGCCATTCTCAATATTTTGGGTCTATGACTTTAGACACCTTTTCCCAGAGATGGTCACATATTGCCACATATGTGCAAAAATGACTTTGTAAATCTATCCCCCAAATTCTGTTAAACACACAGAAATGGAGCAAAATTAAAGGTCAGGCCTGGAAATAACTTATGCATTTGTTATTCACACAGCCAAATCGTCAGCCTGCAAAGTTGAACCTTTTGACATGCCAAGTGAAACCCTCAGTGGAAGACCGGAAATGCTTTGATCTGATCTCACGTAAGTGAAACTACTCCACAAATTATAAATGCCTGTCTTACAAAGTCTTTGGTATAAGCTAGGTAGTCATTCCCACAGCAACAAATTCATTTACTTGTTTCCATAAAATAGCATGATAGAATTTTAAATTCAGAGTCTGGTGAAAAAGGAGCTTAGCTTGTAAAATGAAGGAATGTCAGCTTGCCTTCTTTAAACTGTGGAGATTATACCTAGAGATGTAAAACTCCATTTTGCATAGATATTAAGAAAAGAATTGGGGATATCCAGTTCAGAATTCTCCCAGTATTTACCAAAGGTGATGCTAAACATGGAGTCCTGTAAGTTGTGAGGGATGGGTGGTATATGGCTGGGTTCCCATAGGCTCACTCTCTCACCACAGGTAGTGCTAATTGCTAGGTCAGAGAGGTGGAGCTTAGGCTCGGAGGGGGTTAAGTGCTCTAAAGCAGAACAAATCAGTGAGGCCCCCCTGGTCTAGAGGTCTCTAAGGGAGTGGCAACTGAGGAGAATAACAGGAAAGAGAAGTAACCAGAGCTAAGGGTTTCCCTGGGGTGGATTAATATACATGGAGAGAAGACTGCTAAGGTAGGATTGAACCTTGCAGAGTATTCCTATATGACATATGTCCAGAAAGGACCTACGATGACATTAGGAGCCAGTCCCATGAAGGGCATTGCCTGGGACTGAATTAAGAGAATGAGAGACTTGACTTAAAAGGACTCCAACCCCTGCCACATATGGTTCTGTTTATTAGATACTTGGTACATATGTGTAAGGACACTAAAAAATACACATGTATTTGCCAGCAGTTACAAGGGTAGCATCAATTTCAAAAATCTACATGCACTGAAACAAGCAGCATCATTTGCAGCAATGTTGATTTTCACAGATTACACATAAAAGTGCTGGCATAAGAGCCATAATATAGATTCTTACACATATAAGAGCAACCAATTAAGAAGCAAAGCCCTGAAAGGTAAGGGTCCCATTTTAAAGCTTGTACAAAGTACCAGGGTCTAAGAACAATTGTCCATTCAGTCACTTTTTCTTTTTTTTCAAATTTCTTTATTAAAGATTTTCACAAACACATCAAGCAAAACTTCCACAGAACCAAAATACTCTCAATGCATGGCAAAAATGAGATCACCAAAACAGCATAATTCACAAGCAAAGAGTAAGTACAAAATAAATCCCATTACCCCCCTAAAGGGTCCTCCCCCTGACCAAAGAAATAAAGATAGACCAATAAAAGAGATCAACAAGGAGTAATAATCTAGGTTGCAGACCGCTGATGGTGGGCTTCCTTCCAAGAGATAAAGGGGTCCCAAATCTTATAAAAAAGGTGCCAAGCAGTTCAATTTCAAAGCAGTCAATTTAGTCATCAGAAATATGTAATCCAATTTTCGTTAAACAGCCTCCAAAGCAGGGAGCAAAGGCTTCCTCTATTCCTGGGTTATGGCCAGTTGAGCTGCCACAAAAATATGAGAGACCAATTTATGAACTCTAGGACAAACTCCTACTGGGCATACACTTAACAAACAGTACTCTGCCCAGTTATTTGAACAGCTAATGTGAAAACTGAGCTCCAAAAAGTGCTCCCTGTTCTCCACAGGCTCACCAATATTCCCTGTCTCTCAGGTAGAACCAAGCCCAAAGTCTAGCTGGAGTGCAGTACCAATGAAACAGCACTTTATGCCCATTTTCATTCAAGTGGTTAGCAACTGATACCTTAAGTAGATGGGAAAGAGTACTATGCCACTACTGGGGTGTGAAAGTGATTTGGAGATCCCTCTTCCATCTCTCCCTGTAAGTGGAGACTGGGTCAGAGAAATCTAACAAGGCCAAATAATCTAGAAATAGCACCCCTGCCACTTCCACAACCCAGCGCCCTTTCCAAATTAGTCTCTGCATGGGCAAGATCATCCCTCGCATGTCGAGTGAGAAAGGTACATATCTGAGTGTATCTAAATGAGTCAACATCTGGTAAGCCATATTCCTCCTGCAAGATCTGAAAGGGTATCACCCGCTCCTCATCCTCCAACTGTCTTACAATATAGAGTCCCCTTTTTCCCCAACCCAAGAATGTCCTGTCAGAGTAGGCCGGCTGAAAATCGAGCAAATAACACAAAGAAGTTTGTTGAAAATATATTATCTCTGGAAAAAATTGTGCCCATACTGCAGAAGACCCTGTAGTGCCTGTGGGACCTGGGAAATGAGTGCTCAGAGGGAGGACACAGGCAACCAGGGCACCGCTGACAAAGGTGTTGAGGGAATCCAGCCCTGTTTCAGCTTCACACACAATTTGGGATAGCGTGACAGCCTATCAGATAGAATCCACAAATGTGCAGCCTTATAGTAAACAAGAAAATCAGGGACTGCCATACTTCCTGCTTTTTAGGGAAACTGGCACCCCAGGAGGCCATTTATTCCAAATATAGCTATAAACTTTTCTCTTTAATTGTTGAAAAAACAACGTAGGAAAGGGAGCGGTAAGGCCATAAAGAGGAACAACAGTTTTGGTAAGAGCATCATTTGGATAGCTTGAATTCTACCCGACCAAGAGATTAAGCCTCCCATTGGTCAAGCATCCAAAATAACTCCCTTAGTTTAGAGGGAAGATTTTCTGACATGTAATACTGACTCCCAAATACTTAATGTTGTTATGTGCCCATCTAAAGGGATAAAGAGCTCGGAGAGTGCCCTCAGAAGTCTGATTTCTGATTTAGATAGATTCATTCTGTCAGTCACTTTTTTCAAGCTAAGATTGAGACATCACTTTGTAGAACTTTACTGATACAGAATGTGTGCTTGAGAAGAAGTGCAAAGACCAGCAGAAAGAGTTATAAAATGGGAAATATTTGTGTAGTCTTTTGGACCTCCCAAAGAATATTCAAGATACATACTTTCTGAATCTGGGAGTTTCACCTATTTGCACACGTAATTGGTGAGCTTCTGAGATCATCCTGCGAAAATGCTGCTGTTTAGATGAATATATGCTGCACAAGCCTTTCGAAAAATATTTATTGGATACTAAAACACCCTAAATACAGAGAGTTATGTCAGCTTAAAGTGAAACCACTAACACTTAAATGATCTGAACAATTTCTGAAGGACAGCTTTATACATTTAATTCTATGTATTTAAAATATTTATTATCTGCTTAAAACTTAGGTGGCTTACAATGAAAACATCCAAAGTCAATTATACAAACAGACATTTAGAACTGAGCATCATTGTGGGTTTTTTTTAGTTTTTGACAAAGGAAGAAAAAGATCTCAGAGACCCTAAACAGAATTCCAAATTATATCTGTCTCTTATAGAGTCATGATTCACTTTACGGTGCCTAATGCCAGAATTGGTGTTAGGTGCCATAAACATCTACGTGAAAAGTAGGTGCTAGAAATGTAGGTCTCGAAAACCCTGGCTTACATTTCCAGCACCTACCTTTGCTGGAGGTACGATTCTTTAAACGGTGCTAATGCGTGATTGACACAAGTGGCTGCTAATTACGGCGCCGGTTAGAGAAAGTGCACCGCATGCTCACGTGGATGCAATATTGAAGAAAATGGCAGCTGTGGTTAGACTGCCAATTTTGATGGCTCATCCTGCCTAGAATCTGAAAGTGATTTCCAGAGCATGAAATTGAGGCGGCTGCTATTGCTAGGATAGAGCAGAGGGTGGTTCCAGGAAATGGAAGAGCGAGACTGTATGTAGGAATTCATGGTTCAGAGTAGAGAATGACACGGTGTTACCCGCGGCTAGCCACGGGGGAAAAAAACTGTGTTCACCGTGACTACAGAAACAAGGCCATTCTGGCCTTGTCCCTGCAGTTAAGGGAGGGAATGCACACGGTCACCTATCACGCTCCCTCCCGCCTTACTGATCACTGCTGCTGCCGCTGCCCAATCCCAACATCTCCCTACACCCTCCCTGCCGCTTACCTTCGTGGCCGGCGATTTCTAAACTGCCTTCTTACAGCAGCCGGAGCGTTGAAGCTGCATGTGGCTGCCATAAAGGTCATCTCTGACGCAACCGGAAGTTGCATCAGAGACTAACTTTCCAGCAGCCATAGAAACATAGAAAACATAGAAACAATAGACGGCAGATAAGGGCCCACGGCCCATCTAGTCTGCCCACCTTAATGTCCCTCCCCTACCTTTGCCCTGTGAATAGATCCCATGTGCCGATCCCATTTGGCCTTAAAATCAGGCACGCTGCTGGCCTCAATCACCTGTAGTGGAAGACTATTCCAGCGATCAACCACTCTTTCAGTGAAAAAGAATTTCCTGGTGTCACCTCGTAGTTTCCCGCCCCTGATTTTCAACGGATGCCCTCTTGTTGTCGTGGGACCCTTGAAAAAGAAGATATCTTCCTCCGCCTCGATGCGGCCCGTAAGATACTTGAACGTCTCGATCATGTCCCCCCTCTCTCTGCGCTCCTGGAGCGAGTATAGCTGTAATTTGTCAAGCTGTTTTTCGTATGGTAGATCCTTGAGTCCCGAGACCATCCGGGTGGCCATTCTTTGCACCGACTCCAGTCTCAGCACATCCTTGCGATAATGCGGCCTCCAGAATTGCACACAGTATTCCAGTTGGGGCCTCACCATGGATCTATACAATGGCATAATGACTTCCGCCTTACGACTGACGAAACCCCTTCGTATGCAGCCCATGATTTGTCTTGCCTTGGACGAAGCCTGCTCCACTTGATTGGCAGACTTCATGTCCTCACTGACGATTACCCCCAAGTCTCGTTCTGCTACCGTTTTTGCTAGGATCTCGCCATTAAGGGTATAAGACTTGCATGGAATCTGGCTGCCCAGGTGCATAACTTTGCATTTTTTGGCATTGAAGTTGAGTTGCCATGTCCTAGACCATCGCTCCAGTAGGAGTAGGTCGTGCATCATGTTGTCGGGCACTGAATCTTCGTCTGTTGTGCATTTGCCCACTACATTACTCAGTTTGGCGTCATCGGCGAATAATGTTATTTTACCTCGAAGCCCTTCTGCCAAGTCTCTTATAAAGATGTTGAATAGGATTGGGCCCAAGACTGAGCCCTGTGGTACTCCACTAATCACCTCCGTCATTTCGGAGGGGGTGCCGTTCACCACCACCCTTTGGAGCCTACCTCCAAGCCAGCTCCCAACCCATTTCGTCAATGTGTTACCTAATCCTATAGAACTCATCTTGCTCAGTAACCTGCGGTGTGGTACGCTATCGAATGCTTTGCTAAAGTCCAGGTACACGATGTCCAATGACTCCCCAATATCCAGCTTCCCCGTTACCCAGTCAAAGAAGCTGATCAGGTTGGATTGGCAGGATCTCCCCTTATTAAATCCATGTTGTCGGGGATCCCGTAGATTCTCCTTATCCAGGAACTTATCTAATTGGTGTTTGATTAGAGTTTCCATTAGTTTGCTCACTATCGATGTTAGACTCACTGGTCTGTAGTTTGCTGTCTCCATCTTTGAGCCTTTCTTGTGGAGTGGAATGACGTTAGCCGTCCTCCAGTCCAACGGGACGCTGCCTGTACTAAGGGAGAGGTTGAAGAGCGCGGACAGTGGCTCCGCCAAGACATCACTCAGCTCCCTAAGCACCCTGGGGTGCAGGTTGTCCGGCCCCATTGCTTTGTTAACCTTGAGCTTTGACAGCTCACCGTAGCCACTGCTGGGCGTAAACTCAAAGTTACTAAACGGGTCAACTGAGCCAACCCTTGTCTGTAGCTGAGGGCCGAGCCCTGGCGCTTCTCGGGTGAAGACTGAGCAGAAGTATTCATTTAATAGTTGGGCTTTTTCCGAATCCTTTTCCACATAGTCTCCGTCTGGTTTCCTAAGACGTACAATCCCGCCTGAGTTTTTTCTTCTATCACTGATATACCTGAAGAAGGATTTATCTCCCTTCTGGATGTTCTTTGCTAGAGACTCCTCCATGAGGAATTTAGCCTCCCTGACTGCTGTTTTGACGGCTTTTGATTTGGCCAGGTAGTCTGCTCTAGAGTCCTGCTTCCCTGATTGTTTGTAAGAGATGAATGCTTTTTTCTTCTCCTTGATCAGGTCTGAGATCTCCGCAGTAAACCACTGTGGCTTATTGTTCCTTCGCCGTTTACTTACTGATTTTACATAGCGGTTTGTTGCTTCTTGTATGGTTGCTTTCAAAGTCGACCACATGTCTTCCACATTATCGGTTTCTTCTTGGCTTTGTAGCGCCTGGTGAACGAAGTCTCCCATTTCTTTGAAATTTGTGTCCTTGAATTTGAGGACTTTGGTTAGTGTAGTAGATTTAGTGAAACCTTTCCTGATATTGAACCATACCATGTTGTGGTCACTGGAGGCCAATGTGTCGCCCACTGAGACCTCTGTGACACTTTCTCCATTGGTAAGTATCAGGTCCAGTATTGCCTGATCCCTTGTCGGTTCCAACACCAGTTGCCTGAGGTTTGCTCCTTTCATAGAGTTTAATAGCCTCCTGCTGCTGCCGGAAGCAGAGGTAAGTGTAACCCAATCCACATCAGGCATGTTGAAGTCACCTAGCAATACTGTGTCCCCACGCAAGGTGATATTTTCTATATCTTCGATTATTTCCATATCCAGGTCATCCTGTTGTCTTGGGGGTCTGTAAATTACGCCAAGATACAAGCATTTGTCCTTCCCTCTGGCCAAATTAACCCAAAGGGATTCCCCAGTATACTGGACATCTGAGATTCTCGTGACCTCAATGTCATCTTTAGTATATAATGCTACACCCCCTCCCTTCCTACCCTCTCTGTCCCGGCGAAGCAAGTTGTAACCCGGTATGACCATGTCCCACCCGTGGGAGTCTGTGAGCCAGGTTTCGGATATCGCCACCACATCCAGGTCGGCATTCCTTATTTCTGTTTCCAATTCCAGGATCTTGTTTCCTAAACTGTGTGCATTGACATACATAGCCCTCCATGTTATATTTTTGTTATGTCTCAGTGGGGATATTCCTGTTTGAGCTATTTGAACACCTTTAGCATTGTTTGTGTTATTTGTGCTTTCCTGAGGCTCAGAACCACAATGTGTACTCCCCATATACCCAGAACTACAGTGTGTACTCCCCCTAGACCCGGAATGACAATGTGACCCATAAATATGATGTGACCCTACTCCCGACTCAAAAGTGTGTGCACTCACCCCTGACCCAGAATTTCGATGTCTACTTTCCTCAGCCTCATAAATGTATTGGCATTTTAGTTCGCCTGGTATGTTGTTTGTGCCTGTACCCTCCCCCGACTTACCTAGTTTAAAGCCCTGTGGAATAGGCGGGCTAGGCGGTGTCCAAGGACATTCTTCCCTCTTCTGGTTAGGTGTAGCCCGTCGTGTCCCTGTAGTCCTTGCAATGCTTCTCCATGGTGCAGAAACCCGAAGTTCATCTCCTTGCACCATCCTCGCAGCCAGTCGTTCGCCCTTTGTATTTGATCCTCTCTGGCTCTGCCCTTGCCCCTCACTGGGAGAATCGAGGAGAAGACTACCTGCGCATCCATCCTCCTCAGCTTCTCCCCCAGGGCCCTGAAGTCTTCAGGTATGCTGTCCGGGCTGCTCCTTGCGGTGTCGTTGGTTCCGATGTGGATTAGAACCATGGGGAAGTGGTCTCGGGGCTTGATGAGTCTGTCAATGCAAGCAGTGACAACCCGGATCCTGGCCCCTGGCAAACAGCAGACCTCTCTTGATTGTAGGTCTGGTCTGCAGATTGGTCCCTTGGTGCCCCTCAGCAGCGAATCTCCGATGACCACCACTCTGCGCTTCTTAGGGGTGGGCTGTACTGTTGATTCCGGAGTTGGAACCGTCTGCTGAACAGCTACTTGTAGCTCTTTCTCCGGACCTTCCTGTAGCAGCTGATATCTGTTCCTCAGGGCGATATGAGGTGTCGATGTTGAGCTGTCCTGTATGGGGGAAAAAGAGACAGAGTTAGGTCCTCTGCATTTTCTTGTGGAGGAAGTCACCAACTGCCAGCGTCTCCAACCACTTCCTGCATTCCGGTAGTTTGTCTCAAGGTGGCCGTTTTGGATGCTATGGGTGTTCCCAGGGTGGTCTTGTCAGGTTCCTATTCAGCGATCTGAGACAGCTCCTGGATGACTCCATCGATGAAGGTCTCGTCGTCTCGGATGCTCCTTAAGCGCTGAACCTCCTCTCTCAGGCTCTTTAGCTCCATCAAAAGGCTTTCGTCCGGTTGAACCATTACTTCTGTCTGCGTTGAGACTGTAGACATCTTTGAGGGGATGGTCTCGGTCTGTACAGAGACCTCTGCCCTCCGTCCTGGTTCTCCTTCCATCTGTACTCGGACCATAGCCATCCCCTGGGTGCTCTCAGTGTCTGAACTGCCTGTTTTGATTGAAGTCTTGCTGCTTCTAGTCCTACCTGCCATTACAAAGGTTTATTGTTATTATTTCTTAATTTAAAATTTTTTTTTTTTTTTTTAGGATGTTTGTTAGGGTGGGGGCTGTTAGGTGTTGGTCAGTAAGTGTTGAGGGAGGGATAGAGGTAGTTAGTTAGTTCTTGGTCTGAGGGATGGAGTAGTTAGTTAGTTAGTTAGTAGTAGTAGTTAGTTAGTTAACAGTTAGTTAATTGTCAGTTAAGAACTTCTGTTTGTTAGTGTGCCTGTTTAGTGAGAAAGATTTAGTAGCTTGTTGGTGAGATAGAAAGTTGTAAGATTGAGAGTTAAAGACTTGGTAGAAAGTTGTAGATTGATAGTTAAAGACTTGGTAGAACGCTAAAGAAAGACTGAAGACAATTGATTAGTTAGCTAGTCTTATAAGTTGGGAGTCCGGCTATAGTTGATAGCCCTTTCTTGATGCCCTTCTTGAGGCCCTTCGCAAAGGCGCTCTCGCTAAGGCGAGCGCCTTTGCCGCTCGCCTTCGCTGCGCGCCGTTGGCTCGTCCCCTTTTATGGGGGGAGTTTGGCTGGTGATGTCAGGGGTGAGCGGAGTTAGCTCTCGCCTCTTCCCCTGCTAGCACCGCCTTCTCTGCTCCTCTCTCTGCTTCTTCCTGCTAGCACACTCTCCGCTCACTGTTCTGCCATGTGCTCAGAACTCTGCTACCATGTGCTCAGGACTAGGCACAGCTCCTGCAGTCTCCCTTCGGCTGGCCTTGCACTGTGAACTCTCTGCTGTTGGCTCGTCCCCTTTTATGGGGGGAGTTTGGCTGGTGATGTCAGGGGTGGGCGGAGTTAGCTCTCGCCTCTTCCCCTGCTAGCACCGCCTTCTCTGCTCCTCTCTCTGCTTCTTCCTGCTAGCACACTCTCCGCTCACTGTTCTGCCATGTGCTCAGAACTCTGCTACCATGTGCTCAGGACTAGGCACAGCTCCTGCAGTCTCCCTTCGGCTGGCCTTGCACTTGCCATATGCAACTTCAACGCTCCGGCTGCTGTAAGAAGGCAGTTTAGAAATCGCCGGCCATGAAGGTAAGGGGCAGGGAGGTTTGTTGGCACAGCTGTGCGCTGCAAGCAGGAAACACTCCTGCCTGTCGGACCGGAGCCTGTTGTCTGGGGGATGGGGGGGACACGTGGTATGCATGGCGGAAACGGCTAAGAGGTGTTCTCACTGCAGGGGTGTGTTGCAGTACTGATGCTTGTATGGATGGGAGAGGGACAGATTTTTTTCCCAGTTCAGCGTTGTAGTTGGGCTCAGAGCAGGATAGCATTAGGGCTAGGGGGGTAATGTATAGGAGGCAGTTCTATAACTTGGTGCCTTGATTTAGGCAGTGTAATGGCGTGCCAATTCTATAACAGCACTTAGGCAAACCTAAGTCATTGTAGAATACTTGTGCAAACTCACATTGACATAAATGCTTTTTGGAAACTAATTTGGCCCCAAATTAATAAATTATTAGAAAACCATGTAGGACTCTCATATGACACTATATTATTTGGTACAGCAATGAGAACTCAGAGTCCGATTTCTGCAAATAATAACAAGTTATTATTAATATCGACAGGGGTTGCCATGCAACAAATTACTCAAAATTGGAAGGATTATACTAAATTAAATTATACATTTGGTGGAACTCAGTTTGTCATATATATAAAATGGAAAAGGTGTTAGCGTTACAACAAGGGAATCTTCATAATTTTAAAAAAATTTGGGAACCATTGACTATTTATTCTAATGATCAGATATCTTAGCACATGGGTAGTAGATATATAGGGGTGGGATGGGGAATGTATATCATATGGAAATAGGAATAGTGACAAAAGGGGGGGATTTATTCTATATTATAAGAGGATTTGTTTGTAAATACAAGTGCCATATGATAATTGATTATAACATGTTTAATTCACTTGTTGTAAGAATTCAAAAATGAATAAATAAAAAAAAAGACATATCAAAATGTAACGTGAACAATTGTAAAGTTTTCTAATAGTTTCATGTGTTACTTGGTCCCACCCATGGTCCACTCATTGTCCTCCCATGTTTGCGCCCACCTTGGAGTTATGCACTTCTACATGAGAATTCTAAAAGCCCCTTTGATTCACATAAGTGGCACATACTGTGGCTCTAGGCATATGCCTATAGAATTGCTCCAATAGATTTAGGTGGCAAGAATGCATATAAATGCTGTTATTCAAGTGAACTCGTGTAAGCAAATGCTGTGTGTTGACCACATATATGGGAATACATGCTATTCTGTAAGTATATGACAGTATTCAATAGCGCATGCTTTCAAAAGGGCAGAACATGAGTGAGGTTTACGTTTATATTCATACGTTGTAAAGTAATGTACACATGTTCCTTAAGTATCTAGGTGTGAGTATTTACATCAGCTCTATGGCTGGTGTGAGTGGTCACACCTAAAATATAGAAGTATTATCCCAGGACAAGCAGGCAGCATATTCTCTACATGTGGGTGACGTCACCGACATTTTTGCAAGCAGACTTGCTTGAAGACCTTCAAGGTTGCGATTGGCCCGCGCATGCGCGTGGGCCCCTCCCGCCCGGTCTAGGCATGCGTCTCCTCAGCATGTCCTCAGTTCTGTTTTCCGCGGTGCCAGAAACACTGCTACCTTGCTTCGCACGATATCGTTGTCCCTCTTGCACCGCGACTTGTTTAGTTAGTTTCTTTTGAGTCGCTGTGCTCGTGTCTGTGTTTTTTCTACTTTTTATTTGTACGGTGAAAGCATGAGGAATTGTGGGAAGTAGAGCAGTTTGAGGTTTTGTTATTTAGTGTGTATGTTCTTTTGTCTTAGATAATATATTTTTTGTCTTAGATAATTTTATTGATGTGTTTGTTTTGTGAGTCACCTTGGGCATTTCTAATGAGGTATAAAAACTAAATCTTATAAATGGTTAAATAAATAACAAACTACCATACCATATAATTTCTTATATCCTGCAATTTTCTACTAGGATTCATTGCGGTTTACAATATAATTACAGGACAGTTACAGTAAGATTTCTCAGATCATAAATGGGTAGGCTTCTAGTGGATTACAAAGTGAAGAGATATGTCTAACATCTTCCTGAAATTGTAGTAAGTGGGGAACTGATGCAAGCTTAAAGGTAGGCTAGTGGGTTTTTAAATCTTAGATGTCATTTGGGTGGTATGTTAATCTCCTGATAGCTGTTTTGTGGTGATAATGTCTAAGAGGACTTCTTTTTGTAGTTGTAATTGAAGCCATTTTTCCTTATTCTAGATAATCGCACATACCACTTTTTGACAGAAGATGAGGAAGAATGCATTGCGTAAGTAAAGAGAAGAATTTCTTGCAGAAAGAGAACCGAACCTGCTGACTTTTCTTCTCCAATTCTCTAGTGTCCCATTTGGGACAAGCTCAAGAACTGCCCATGACGGTGCTATTTGAGAATAGGAGAAAGCATTTCCTAATCTATTGCTTGTAGCTAGGGAACTATGCCAAGATTTACTAAATCAAGCTCATGGAGCTGGCTCTCTGTCCCTCACTAGCGTGATAATAAACCTCAGCACATTGTGCTGTCTCTTAACAGCATTTTCAACTTTGCTAGAAAATTGAAAGAATATAAGAGGATCTTTCTGTGGTCATTCTGAAAAGAAGGAGGGAGCTTCAAGGAGTTACACTATACCTCCGACAAGAGGGCCACCGCCATTACTGGTTAAACTATTTTACACCGGCTTTTTCTATTGGAGGGTCCATAAAAAGAGCCCAGTTGCTTACAGAAGCTTAGACCAGAAAATCTCGCAGAGGAGGCCCAAGAGAAGATTCATCCTTCGGCCATTTTGACACCCTCCTCACTTTGGCAGCGTGTGTGCAGAAATAAACTGCCTGCCAACCACGATCGGAAAGAAAGTCAGGGCTGCTAATGTGACTATTTGATATGCCTCTTGTGACTTTAGTATTGAACCAGTGAACTTAGCTGTATATTTCTTCAAAGTGCCTTTGAGGGGTGTTTAAATGCTGTGTGAAGGGAACTTGGGAGCATGGTTGTAGGGGATGGTGCTAGTGTACTATTGCCTTAGTACTGTACTTTACAGTGGTGAATACTACTCCTGAGTGATACTCAAGCTTATTTACCTCTAACAGGAGAAGGGTGAGAGGAAGGAAAAAGGGGATTTATTTCAAGGGTCTCAAGTGGGTAAGGAGGCTTTTATATGTAAGCTAATGTCCTACAATATGAAACATCTGAACTTGGATAATGGGAGTGTGGTAGATGTGGTATATTTAGATTTTAGCAAATCCTTTGACAGTGTTACACACAGACGTCTAATAAATAAACTGAGTGCCCTCAGTATGGGCCCCAAAGTGACCAATTGGGTCAGGAACTGGTTGAGTGGAAGGCGACAGAGAGTAATATGTAGATCGCTCTGAGGAAAGGGATGTTATGAATGGTGTACCTCAAGGTTCGGTTCTTGGGCCTCTTCTTTTTAACATTTTTATAAGCGCTAATGCTGAAGGTTGTCCGGTAAGATTTACTTCTTTGAGGATGATACCAAAATCTGCAATAGGGTAACCACCCCTGGTAGTGTGGATAACATGTGGAAGGACCTAGTGAAACTTAAGGAATGGTCTGAAATTATCACTAAGAAATGCAAGGTCACACATTTGGGGCACAAAAACCTGAGGAAACAGTACAGTTTAGGGGGTGAAGAACTTTTGTATACGAAAAAGGAGCGGGACTTGAGTGTGATAGTATGTGATAATCTTAAGGTGGCCAAACAGGTTGAAAAGGTGACGGCGAAACCTAAAACGATGTTCAGGTACATAGGGAGAGGAATGGCCAATAGAAAAAAGGACTCTGGTGAGACCTCATTTAGAATATTGTGTACAATTCAAAAAGATATAAACAGGATGGAGTCTGCCCAGAGGAAGGCTACTAAAATGGACAGTGGTCTGTCATAAGGTGTACGGAGACAGACATAAAGATCTCAATATGTATACTTTGGAGGACAGGCATAAATACCAGTGACGCGAGTCTCTTTCAATTGAAAGGAAACTCTAAGGTGAGAGGGCATGAGAAGAAGTTAAGAGGTGATAGGCTAAGGAATAATCTAAGGAAATACATTTTTACATTGATGTAATATTCTAGTTTTTTAAGTATTGTCCCACAGAGGTGATATCTTGGTTGCCATTGTAGTTTTTAATATAATATCTAGCTTGTTTCTCAAAGAAGGATGTTACATTGGAGAAACAAACCAGATGCTAAAAACTAGGATTAATTTTCAAAGATATCAGATTCAAAATTGCATTGCCAACCAGGATATCACCTCTGTGGGACAACTCTTCAAAAAACCAGAACACTGCCTCAATTATTTTATGGTGAGAATACTAAAAGGAAATGTTAAGACAATCCCTGAAGGTAAAACCTTTGAAATAAAAATGATAAAATATTTTGACACCCATCAGACAGGACTCAGCAAAGATTTTGGATTTCCCACTGCTTTGTCAACATCTTATGTTACACACACATCACCCTGTGTTTTACCTTGCCTACTCCTCCATCCTTCTGCAACACTATCTTTGGAATGCTTTTATGTTTCACTTATATGTATATGCGAAAGTCATTTCATAAATAATGCACACTATTTTTTTAAATTTACATTTTTTTTCAAGTATTTCTTTACAATCCTTCAATATAGTCTCCCTGCTTTGCAATGACAGAGTCCCCAGTGTCCAGGAAGCTTCATTATTCCATTCAAGACACTGTTTTGTTCAGTTGCCGAATGGCTCGGGTACCGGCGGAAGAAAGCTCTTCCAGAGATGCAAAACGATGTCCACGCATAGGTTGTTTCAACTTTGGAAAAAGGTTGAAGTCTGGTGGACTCATATCTGGACTGTAGGGAGCATGAGGTTACACCTCCCAGCCATATTCGCGTAGTTTTTCAATGATGAGTGGAGAATTCCATCTTCCCCCACGACCAAAAAAATTTCAATGAGCTCAGTCAGTAGTCAAACAAATGATAATTTTTGCTTATGATCATGAAGGCATCATCATCACAGACAAAGTTCCATGTGGAAGAAGTGTCACAGTAGTGTATTATCATGATTTTTTTTTTTGCAAAAAATGCGCAGAAAAATGCACAAAACCCAACCTCAGTTGCTCTTGGCTGGGCCACTCATTCTACTCTAAATACAACACCCTTCTATTCAAAAACACACTCCAAGGAAAAGAAGATAAAGTGGAAGTGAATAACAAAATCCCTGTCAGTCAGTGCAAAGGCTTCAAAAACATCTTAGCCAAACCAATGTGAAGGAATGTAGAGGAAAAAGCCTCAGAACCCCCCCCCCAGACATACACCTTCTTGACTGAAAAAAATGTGGAAAAAGTCTCCAGGGGTAAATCTCATCATAGGCATAAAAAACCTTTCATATTGGGGTGATGTTACAAGCATTAAGCAATGCAGGGAAAACACAGATTTAATACTTAAGCACTCTCAGTTGTATACTGTCTTCATTCATATAATCATGAAGAAGAAAAAAAATATATATATAAATATATACTTATCTCACATAATAGTAGGTATGTAGAGCAAGTGTCACATTGACGCAGTGCCCAGCGTTTCGCCGGAAACGGCTGCTTCAGGATGTGCTGGCTTCTGTGAACAGTGCAAAAACCCAGCTCAAACATTGTAGCGCAAGAAAATAAAAAAAACAAAAATCTTTCCAGCTGCTGGCTTACCCAACCACTTGAAACTCCTCTGCTCGGGAGCGTGGCTTGGAGCATGCGGAATATGGACGTGTGATCGTGTCGCTCCGTTCCTCAGGCAGCGGTTTGTGATTATAAAATACCTTTTTGCCGAAGAAAATTCCATTTTTTGTGGTTCGGGTGTTGATTGAAGATGGCTAGTACACGCCAGGGGAAAATTGAGGCGGCTTTTGCGACTTCCGGTACGGCAAAGCGCCTCAAGCAAGACCTGGCTGCAGCGTCTAAAGCCCCACTTCCGGATGAAGAGGAAATAGGGAAGAAAGATATAATGGCTGAACTTTAAAAAATTTCAAAACAAATTCAAAAAAATGCGGAAAGCATTCAAGAAGTGAAAGAAGAGGTGTTAACATAAATAGGCAGTTGGAGGCTCTGAATCAAAGAATGACCGTTTTAGAATCCAGAATGGAACAGATGGAAATGACTGCAGTCCATGCTAAGGAAGATAATAAAACTATAAGGGAATTACAGAAAAAGCTGCTGAATTATGAGAATCTTGGCAGGAGGAAAAACATAAAAATTATTGGACTGGCAGAAAATTTGGAGAGGGGAAACACGATTTAGTTCTTGGAGAATTTACTTCCAAAACTACTTCAGCTGAATACCAAGTACCCCCTTGAGATCGAACGTGCACACAGGATTCCTTTCCAATGGTCTGCAAATAACTCCAAGCCTAGACCTCTGATCTTTAAATTATTGAGGCTTAGTCAGGCACTGGAAATATTAAGCTTGGCAAAAGCGGATAGAAATTTAAACTATAAGGGCTCTAAGCTTATATTCTTGCCGGATTTTGAAAAAAGTACTGTGGCTGTAAGGCAGCAGTTTCTTCAACTCAGAGCTCAGTTAAAGGAAAAAGGCTACAAATATGGTTTATACTATCCTGCAAGAATGAGAATTTCCTCTGAGAATAAATCGCTTTATTTTGAAGATCCGGAAAAACTGAAAAGTTTCCTTGCCACTTCAGAGCCAATGTCTATGTAAAGTGTTTCCAGGAATAGAAGATAAAAGAAATGAAGAGGATTGACTGATTTAAAGATATATTATTTTCCAGAAATAGAAGAAATGAAGAAGATTGACTGATTTAAAGATATATTATTATTGAGTTTTTGTCATGTCTAAAGAAAGTTTATTGTTTTTCACAGATGTTATAGGAATGATTTATTTATTTATGATCTTTTTAGTGTCTTTTCTTTTGTATAAGGGTCATGGGATGTTGATGAAAAGATGTCATAAATGTTGTATGTTATTTGGTTTTTGATTTGTTTTTAAGATTTGATTCGATATTTTTAAAAGAGAAAGTGGATATAATGAAATTAGATGTATATGGTTATGAACTTAAGTATTTTGAGTATGATGTCTTGAATTTATAAGATATGTGTATATGGAATATGATTTTGATTATCTGTATAATAAATTAGTTTTATTATTTATTTTTAAAGAATATGAATGATGGAGATATTAAATTAAATGTGGCTGATTGATAATATAAATGTATTGGGGTAAATGTTAGCGTATGGGGGTATTTAATTGATTTCTGAGTTTAGAATTGATTAATTATAAAGGTATATGAATTTAATTTATATTAGGATTATTTAATTTTTAAATATATAAATTGAGCTTTAGATATTTATGATATTAATGAAACAAATATATTTTTATTAATATGATTAGATGAAGTGTTTTAGATGTTGCCTGGGGGGAGTGTAGGGGTTACATATCCTATGTGCGTTACAGGTTTTACCATTTGGAGGGTGGGTTTGGGAGAGACAGGGGTGGGGGGGGGTTAATAATATGCTTAATGATGAATTTTGGGAATAAAGGGAGTGGGTATTTAGTGTATTTAATATTAAATGTCATGATGGTGCTGGTGTCTAATCATTTTACAATAATTAAAAATGTATATTATTATTGGAATAGATATTTATTTGAATGATGATTAAGTTTTATTCATTAAATGTAAATGGCCTCAATCATATGATCAAGAAAAAGAAAATGTTAGATTTCCTTAAAAAGCAGAATTCTGATGTATATTTCATTCAAGAGACACATCTGTCATTTAATGAATCCAGGAAGCTGGAAGGAGGATGGATTTCAAAATGTTTTTTTGCTCCAGCAAATGGGAAAAAGGCGGGGGTTGCTATATTAATAAGTAAGAAATGTTTAGCGAATTAAATAATACCCTTGATTTGTTTAATTTGTATGCTCCAAATTTGAATCAAATGGAGTTTTTTTAAAAATATACAACAATTATTATTACCACTGGCTGCTTCTAATCTGATAGTGGCTAGAGATTTCAATGCTGTAATGGACCCGATAGTAGATAAGAGTCCAAATAAAATTATAAAATCATTAGGTTTAGATAATTTGGTTCAATCTTCTGATTTAATAGATATATGGCGTATTCTTCATTTTAATGATCGGGAATTTTCCTTTTGTTCACAGGTGCATAATTCTTTTTCAAGAATTGATTATATATTTGTTTCAAATAAAATAGCTCAGAAAGTGACTAAAGCCATCATAGATCCTATCATTTTATCTGATAATGGTGGTGTTTGGATTGAATTACAGTTAGATGAGCAAGTTGATGCAAAGCTGATTTTGAGATTTGATAATGCTTTGATTGCAGATTTAAAATTTCTTGAAGAGTTTAAATAAAAAATGATTGAGTTTTTTCAAATTAATGATTCTGGTGATATTAATATTGAGGTGTTATGGGATGCATTTAAAGCAACTATGAGAGGTCATATTATTTCATATTCAGCTTATATTAGAAAACAAACTAAAAACAATTTTATGATTTGGAAAAAGAAATTAAAATTTTAGAACATAAGTTAATTAATAGATGGGAACAAAATACATTACAAATTTTGTTAAAAGCTAAAGCCAAATATAATGAACTATCTTCAAAGCTTGTTAGGAATGATTTGTTTTATCATCAAGCTCAGTATTATGGAAATTCAAATAAGGCTGGGAAATTATTAGCAAATTATCTTAAGGCAAAAAAAAGGAAAACAAAAATTGTTCTAATAAAAGATAATAAAGGAGAATCATATACTAAAAATGAGCATATTTTACAACAATTTTTGGCTTTCTATAAGGATTTATATTCTTCAGAGACTTATAGAAACAAAGAACAAGATGGTATACATTTTTTAAATTCAATTATTGGACCACAAATTCCTGAGCCTATAAAAGGAAGTTTAGAAGAACCTATATCTCTAAAAGAATTAGAAACAGCATTGGGGTCTCTTAGAGCTGGATCCGCTCCAGGTGGTGATGGTTATACGGTAGAATTCTATAAATCATTTCAAATTAACCTTTTACCATATTTGTTAAATTTGTATCAGTATCAACTGACTAAAGGTTGTATTTCAGGTACTATGGCAGATGCGTTGGTTATTGTTTTGCCAAAGCCAAACAGAGATCCTACGTTGGTTTCAAATTACAGGCCTATTTCATTAATAAATGTGGATGGGAAAATTATTGCTAAGTTATTGGCTTTAAGATTGGCAAAAGCTCTCCCTTTTATTATTGATACTCACCAAACAGGATTTGTTGCAAGGAGATATTCTTCTCATAACACTAGATTGGCTTTTCATACTTTAAATTTAACAAAAAATGTGAATGATCCGACTTTCTTGGTCTCTCTAGATGCAGAAAAGGCTTTTGATAGGGTGGAATGGAATTTTATGTATCAAGCATTGGAGTGGTTTGAGGTGGGGTCTGGTTTCATTCAAATGATTCAGACGCTGTATAGCTCTCCTGTTGCAAGATTATCTATATAATAAAACCGTAGGCGGCGCATGCGCATTCTTATCGGCGTGCTTCCATGATCTGTATGTCCATGGCCGCCAAGAATGCAGCATGCCCCGCGCTTACTACGGCCCCACACGCAGCTGAGTTCGGCACGGCGGTTTCCCCAGATAGGGGAAGTCGAACAACTCACTCCCGACGCGCAGCTGAGTTCGGCACGGCAGTTTCCCCAAATAGGGGAAGTCGAAAAACTCACTCCCGGCTCTCCTCGGCACAGCGGTTTCCCCAGATAGGGGAAGCCGAATAGCTCACTCCTGCCTCATGGTCCTGCCGCCGCTCCTGTTCACAGCGGCCTGCACGTCAATGACTCCCCCCCCCCCCATCCTCCCGCAACAGCCGCTACCGCTCATGTTCAAAGCGGCCTGCTGAGGTTCGCGGCCGGCTGTAGCGAACCTCTCAGGCCGCTCTCCACATGGTAGCACGTTCCCTCTGACACAAAATTTTAAATGGTTGCAGTTGAAGCAGGCTATTCAGGAGGGGTTCCCTGAATGGAAGAATCTGAATAATCAGTATAGTTTGGAATTCCTTTGCTTTCAGGTGGATTTCTTGGGTCACCAAGCCGCACAGTGGTATAAATTACTTAATGAATATTTGAACAAAAAACAGAAAACTGGGTTGAGGGATATTTGGAGCATTGAGATCAAGCACCAAATTTCTGCATCTCAATGGCCACGAATTTGGTCTTGGAGAATAAAATCTACAATGTCGGCATCTATGAGGCAAACATTGTTGTTTTTGTTGCACAGAGTGTTTTGGACCCCAGTTCGTTTACAAAAAGTAGATATTTCTAGGTTTAATAGATGCTGGCATTGTAACAAGGATGCAGGGACTTTAGATCATTTAATTTATTTCTGTCCTTGTATTAATGCCTTTTGGAAATCAATTTGGCCCCAAATTAATTTGTTATTAGAAAACTTTGTTGCCTTGTCATATGATACAATTTTATTTGGTACTTCAATGAGGTTTAAAAGTCAAATTTCAATGTCTAATAATAAGTTATTATTAATATTGACAGGAGTTGCTATTCAGCACATCACCAGGAATTGGAAAGATTATACAAGACTCAATTATACCTTTTGGTGGAATTTAGTATGTTATATATATAAGATGGAGAGAGTTTTTGCTTTACAGAATGGGAATTATGATAGGTTTAAAAAGATATGGGGGCCATTGATTGCATATTCAAATGATTGGACACCTTTAAGCGCTTGAAATTTTATAATAAGAAGGGGTATAGTACATATATGAATGAATTTTTGTTGATGAAGGGAGGGTTGGGATGAGAGAGGGGTATTTTACAATATTTAAGATTTATGGTTAAGAATGTACAAGTGATTTTGTATGTTATAATATATAACATTGTATACTTGTTGATTGAAATGAAAATGAATAAAGAATTAAAAAAAAAAAAAAAAAAAAGAAACTCCTCTGCTCCTATGTGGCCTCCCAAACATGGCCGCGGGGATCCTCACCAGATAAATCCCTGACATCAGCGAGAACCAGCCAATGGCAGTAAAGGTCAAATAAGCCACAAAAATGGAGTGAAAATACAATACAAATAGGCAAAAAGACTGTTCCCCTTGATTTTAGGGTATTTGATTCCAATCCATACGGACGTTAAGACCCATGGGTTCTTCAGTATTGAGGGTATGGATCCAAAATAACTCAAGTCGTAGTAGACATTCTGTTGCGTGTTAATTCTGGAATATGATCAATTACACAACACCTGAGATCTTTGAAAATGTGACCATATTCTAAACAGTGTGCTACAATAGGGGCTTGTAATTTATTTGTACGACAACACTCGCCCGCACTTAGGGAATGTCATTGAAAAACTACACGAATATGGCTGGGATGTGTTATCTCCTGCTCCCTACAGTCCAGACATGAGACCACCAGACTATGACCTTTTTCCAAAGTTGAAACAACCTATGCGTGGACATAGTTTTGCATCTCTGGAAGAGCTTTCTTCCACCAGTACCCGAGCCATTCAGCAACTGAACTAAAACGGTGTCTTGGATGGAATAATGAAGCTTCCCAGACGTTGGGACTCAGTCATTGCAAAGCATGGAGACTATATTGAAGGAATGTAAAGAAATACTTGAAAACAAAAAAATAAAGCATGTAAATTTTATTTGTTTTTGAATTCTTTATTCATTTTTGCATATTACAACAAGTGTAGTAGATAAAATCATATGAACTTATAAATACACACTTGATTAAATTTTTAAAAATAGTGTGCATTATTTATGAAATGACTCTCGTATATACTGGTATTTCTCAATATTTGCTTATTTCTGATCTGAAGAAGTATTACACTTGAAAGCTAATCAAACAAAGCACTAAGTTAGTCCAATAAAAAAGGTATGTCATGTTCTTAGCATTAAAATGCTTAGATTGTATAAAGAAAACAGAATATTAATGGACTAGTCTTATAGCCCATTACATTAACGGGTGCTAGAATATATGTGTGTGTGTGTCTCTATTTCTTTCTCTCTCTCTCTCTCCTTAGCCACTTTCTGTATTTCTGTCTTTCTTTTTGTCTTTCTTTTTCCTCAGCTGTCCACCCATTCTCCCTTCCTTTTACCTTCCCTGTGACCACCACCACCCCTTCACTGCTCCCCTTATCCAGCAGCAGCCCTTCTCCCCTTTTTTAATCTCCCCTCTGTCCAGCAGTACCTCTTTCCTTCCCCCCGTCCAGCAGTAGGCCTCCCTTCCTTTTTCTTCCCCTCTAGCACCTCTTTCCTGCTCTCCATCCAGCAGTAGGCCTCCCTTCCTTTTTCTTCCCCCCTAGCACCTCTTTCCTGCTCCCTCGTCCAGCAGTAGGCCTCCCTTCCTTTTTCTCCCCCCGTCTCTTCCCCTGTCCAGCAGCACCCCTTACCTCGCGTCTGCCCTCCGCCAACAGCCGCCGTGGTCTGCAGGCGCCAAGAGCCTCCACGGCCGACAGCCTCTGCGCTGCCTGAAGCCGACAAAACCCTAAGCTGTGCATGCGCACTCCTACCTGCGGGGACCTACAGCGCATGGAAAATGGGAGCACGCAGGTAAGAGTGCGCATGCGTGTCTTAGGGTTTTATTATATTAGATACATGGAAAACTCTGCGATATGTTAGTAATTTAACATCTATTCCAATCTATAAATCGACAAATCAAACTATATGGTTAAACTCCAAGATTCAGATTGGCGGATTTAAGGTCATCTGGAAGCATTGGATGATAGCAGGTATATGGATTTTAGGTGATGTTATTTCAAATGGTAAACTGCTTGATTTTTCACAGCTGCAGCATAAATATGGTCTTAATAAATCACAAAACTTTAGATGGTTGCAACTGAAGCAGGCCATTCAGGAAGGGTTCCCTGAATGGAAAAATCTTAACAGTCAATATAGTTTAGAATTTTTATGCTTTCAGGTGGACTTCTTGGGACACCAGGCCGCACAGTGGTATAAATTATCTTTATCTTGACCTTTTAGAAATCAATCTGGACCCAAAAAAATTGTTTATTGGAAAATCCTGTGGCTTTATCGTATGATACGATTCTATTTGGTATGTCAATGAGAGCAAAGAGCCAAATTTCATCAATAATAAGCTTTTATTCAGGGGTGCCCACACTTTTTTGGCTTGCGAGCTACTTTTAAAATGACCTGGTCAAAATGATCTACCAACAAGAAAATGTTAATTATCATTTATATTCGGGGGGGGTGGTGTTTCAAAGATGTAAAGGCAGATGACTTTAAAATATGCAATGTCACCTTGCTTGGGGGGGCAGGAAGAGAAAAAGAAAGAAGGGGCAGGGAGAGGGAAAGAAATAAACTATACAAAATAGACACATATACCCCCTCCCCTTTTACTAAACCGCGATAGTGGTTTTTAGCACAGGGAGCTGTGCTGAATGCCCGCACTGCTCCCGACGCTCATAGGCTCCCTGCACTAAAAAACGCTATTGCGGTTTAGTAACCAGCAGGCAGATTCTGGGTCATATTGGAATAAGGGTATTGTATTACCTAACAAAGGGAGAAACCAGCTGGCAAAGGCTAGTCACAAACCTATTAAGTTGGCTCAATGTCACCTACATGAGACTGGGATACATGAAAGCCTCTCAGGACCCACTGCCTTAAAATGTCACACTTAAGTAAGGTGCTCTTTTCTTGTATCCAGAGAAAGGGATATATACTTTTCAAGGAAGTAGTTCAGGCCGAAAGGAAACTCAGGAGCCAACTTTTCTAGCTTATGTGGGGTGCTAAACCAAATGTAAATGGCTTGTCATGGGACATAATCAAGGAACTGGTTCAATTTTGGCTCTTCTGGATGTAAATAACCTCAACTTCTGCTACAGCAGGAGAAAAAGGGTGGCAATGCAGCAACATGGAATTGGGGCCAGGGTGGGATTTGAACCGGAACTGCAGCCACTCACCAGGCATCCGGGTGAACACGTTCTTGGGGTTCCTCTTCTTCTGGCTCCTCCTGCTCCTCTCCTTCCCTGGGCACCACCAGCCGCTTCAGCCTCTCGATCCTGGCTGGGTCTGGGGGCTGCGGGCCTCACTGCTTGCGCGGGACCGGAGTCCTCGCGCTGCATGAAGCACTCATATTCGGGAGGAGTAAAGGGCCAGGAGGGAGTCAAAGAGCTCTGAGTCGACATCCAGGTGCTCATCAACGAGCGCAGGCCGGGTCAGTCCCCTGCTGTAGACAGCCGCTGCCTCTTCTCCACCTCCATGTTTGAAAGACCCGTTGCTCGGGGCCGATGGGAATGTGGGGGGAGGATTGTGGGCCCGGCGCTTGTGCAATCACTGCACGCACCTGGCCTGGAGTTGAGGAAGCAGGAAAAACAGAACAAGGCAACGCGAGTCTATCGCGGAGCCTGGGATGAGCTCCGCGATCGACTCACATTGCCTTAGCGATCTACTGGTAGATCACGATCGACCTTTTGGGCACCCCTGCTTTTATTGATTATGACAGGAGTCGCCATACAACATATCACAAATGGAAAAATTGGAGCAGACTTAATTACAGTTTATGGTGGAACTCGTGTCACATCTATAAGATGGAGAGAACAATAGCAGTGCAAAAAGGGAATTATAAAAAATTTAAAGAGATATGGGAGCCATTAACAAATTATTGTAATGAATAGATACCATTTTTCCATTATAGTACAATACAAGTAAAGGGATGGGGGAATTCTGAATTTTAATCAGTTTGGATCAGTAGAAAAGAATATTTTATAGGTTATATTTGATTGCATATGTTATGGCAGGGGTGGGAAGGAAGGGATTAAATTTTATGTATAAATGTTAAATATGATAGAAATTCAAGTGATGTATTTAATTTCAATTGTCATTTATTGATACACTTGTAAGATGTAAAATGAATAAAGATTTTTTTTTAAAAAAAGGTATTGGCCTTATTCCTTATGTTTTGTTTTATTTCTATATATTACTTTCTAAAGAAAGTATTGTATTATAAAACACCAGCAGATGATGGAACCTTTCTCTAATGTACTTTTGCTTCAGGTGGATCTCTGTTCTAACTAACAGCAAGCAAGAGGCTCTGAACATGGCATTCTATGAAACTCGGCCAAGTGGTGAGAATAGCATTGAGGATTTAACCAAAGCCATCATTGATGACATTAAACGAATGCCAGGAAACACTGTGTGTTGTGACTGTGGAGCACCAGGTAAATGGCAGTACCATAATTCAAAAGACACCTAATAATCCATTCACTTCATGCCCATAAAAAAAAGAGATAGGGCTAGGATCGTCAAAAAAGTGGAGGAAAAAACCTGTGTTGCTCTTAAAAAGAGAGAGAGGGTCCACAAAGCCTTCACTATTCAAATAGTGTCGCTCTTTAAAAGTTGCAGTTAAAGTGGTAGAGGAAGACATTTCCGGTGATATCAAGGGGCTGAGCAGACACTGAAAAGCTCTGCTCCCTTCCTCGAGTCCCCTATCATTGGCTATAATCGGCGCTTTTGATTGAGACTTGGACCCCCATACACTTACGATACCAAGTGTAGTATACTGTCTAGAGCAATGGCAACCCCCCATTTGGCTTCTGAACTGGTCCGTAAGGAGTGGGATTGCGGCAAGCTGACTGATACCAAGATGGCGTTGGAGCAAAATCCTCCTAGTCCCATGGGTCAGCTCCAAGTGGACAGCAGAGATAATCATGGAAGTCACAGCAGGGGTTGAGGCCACGATAGATAATAAGCTTCAACAATTCTTTGATAATGCCCCTTCAACCCTAAATCCTGTATTGTTATAGGAAACAGCCAAAGCAGTCCTCCATGGGGAAACCATAGCATAGGTAGCTAGGAAGAAGAAAGAATATCCCAGGCAAATAGACACCTGTAAACATCAATGGATTAAAATTAAAGATAGGGATTGACTAACCAAGATTTTTCTTAAACATTTCTGGCAGTTTTACTCTAGGAAAATACCTTCCCCTAATACCTTAACCTCTTACCTTTGTTCTTTATGATTGCCTAAGCTCACAGAGGAGGAGGACCACTTCCTTCATAAGCCTATCACAGCCCGGGAAATCCGGGAGACCATAAAGGAATCCCCGCTGTCGAAAACTCCCAGACCTGACGGTTTACCATCTGAATTCTATAAAATTCTGCAGGACCATGTTAATTTGCCTCTGGAGTATTATTTTGGCCAGGTTGTGTCTACCGGAAGTTTCCTGGCTCATGCTAATCATGCCCTTATAATGCTGATCCCCCAAGCCAGATAGGAATCCAGCACTCATGGATTCCCACCGGCCAATTTCTCTGATAAACTGAACTTTATGGCAAAACTTTTGGCTTCTCATTTGTCCCCTTTATTGCTGAAATTGATACACCAAGACCAAGTTGATTTTGTCCAGGGAAAGCATGCGGTAAAGAATGTGAGGAAGGTGATGGCAGCATTGAGACAAAGCATTACCCATGGTCTCCTGGCTCTGTTTTTGTTTTGTTTGTTTGTTTTTAACCTTTATTAAGTTTTCAAGACTAATACAAAGTGCAGGAAATTATACAAACATTAATAATCAAAATAAGCACTTATATTCATTCAATAACAATGCAGAACTCTCCCCCTTTCAATATATTCAATCAAGGAATAAACAAAAGAGATATCCCCCCTTCCTACCCTTTCCTGGATGTGCATGGAAATAAACAAAAATTAAAGACAAAAGACAACTATAATGAATTAATAAGACGTCAACGGGCCCCAAACCAGTTTAAGTAAATTGCTATGCCCCAACCTATCAGCATTCATTTTCTCATACCTATTGCTTGAGCATAAACTCGCCTACCAAAAAGGAAAATTAAGGCGATCGTAATTTTTCCAATTGTGAGCTACCATTTGCATGGCTATCCCTGTCATAATTAGGAAAAGCCGGCATTTATAGCGGTCCCTGGGGGGCTTAATATGCAGTAATGTTCCACATATGACTTCCTCATATGTCAATGGAATTGTTGATTCCAATATAATATTAATCTGTCCCCATATTGACTTCCAAAAGTTGAGTATCTCGGCTCTGTTAATCAGTCTTGATGCCCAAAAGACATTTTACTGTAGCTTGGGACTATCTGTTCCTGGTTTTGGAGAGCTATGGCATTGGGGGGGGGGGAGGCCATTTCTTGATATGGTCAGGACTTCGTATGTTAACCCCAGTTCAGCAGTACTGGTCAATGGAAAGGTGTCTGATTATTTTTCAATGGAAAGGGGTACACGACAGGGCTGCCCCTGTCATCTTTATTGTTTATATTATCCCTGGAACCATTGCTTTAGTATATCAGGGAGGATAGGAACATCATGGGAATGCCGGTGGGGAGAGACGCGGTGCAATTTTTGGCATTTGCTGATGACATTCTTTTCAGAGGGTTCTGCAATTAGTGGAGCAGCATGGGAGTGTGTCTGGTTTGGAACTCAACTTGGAGAAATCGGAGGCTTTGTCTTTTAATGGGTATAATTATGAGCACTGGTCCACACCCTTCCCTCTATGGAAAGATGCACATAAACTGAAATATTTTGGGGGTTTAAATTACCAGTGACTTACTGAAAGCTTATAATGAAAACTTTCTGTTTTATTGGGGAAAACACAGGACATCCTATCCCTTTTGACCAAATATCCTTTGACCTTACGGGATCACATAGCATTTAAAATGGTACTGTTTCCCAAATGGGTGTACATGATGCAGACTTTCCCAATGTATGTGACCAATAGGGACCTTGCAAAATTTCATAAAATTTTATGAAAATTCCTCTGGAACAACAAGAAACCCCGTATAAAACTTACAAAATTATTTTTGCCAGTGGGGAGTGCCTAATGAGTCATCTGGTGTATTGGATAAAGAATACCCAATACTACACTCCTGTACTCCTTGAGAAACAATTAATGTCTCCAATACACTTAACTATATTATCTTTCATGCCCAGAGGCCTCATAGGATTTTTCCTACTCGCGGCATCAGGTGTAAAGATCTCAATATGTATACTTTTATTAGTGTAAATTGTTTATTTTAAAATGTTGGATCAGTGGTAAGATATAATAAGTTTTGCTATTAGTTAATTCAGCTGAATCTGGATGCTGTTTGGTGGATTGTATCTTTCATCTTCTGATTATTGTTCTTTCTAATTTCTTTATGAGTAGATCCATCATGGCTGTCCATCAATTTGGGAATCCTGACCTGCATTGAGTGCTCTGGAGTGCATCGCGAGATGGGTGTACACCACTCCCGCATCCAGTCCTTGGCGCTGGACAAATTGGGCACCTCTGAACTCCTGGTATGAGGAAGGACATTAGTTCACCTTGGTTATCAATCTGTGTCCATTCTCATCTGATTAGATGTAATGACATATCCATGGATTACATAACAGCTCAAAAAATATATAACCCTACGGACTCAGCAGTTGCCAATAAGTCCAATATATGAAATAGTCTGTAATTGGCTCACTGTTTTAATCCTCGGGGAGAGTGTTAGGCCTTGTAGGAATAAGAACCTATTCCAAATGCTATAAATAAATGGACATCAGTATGAGCTCTCGAAATGTAAACGTGGGATTTATGAGCTCAGGTAGCAACTCATAGGTGACCAGCACCAGACAAAAGTCTAAATGCTGGAAATTGGGTCATTAGGGCATAGATAGGGGGTGGGTAAGCAGAGTGGGCAGACTTGATGGGCTGTAGCCCTTTTCTGCCGTCATCTTCTATGTTTCTATGTAAATGAGTGCTGCCTCATACATCATCTAGTCCTGAATGTGCAAACCGTGCAAATTAAATACTAATAAGATCAAGGTCAAACGATCGCTCAGAGGAGAAAAAAATGTTTAAAAATTACATTCTATAGACTCCCTAGAATCTATCCCATCTATTCTCTATAACTATTCCAATCTAAACTGCAAATGCTAAGAATATAAACTAATACAGTTAATTGAAAATGCATAATAATATGAAAGAACCCCTCAAAGTGCCCTAAAGATTATATAATGTCACAAAAAATGACTATAAGGTGTCTAAAAAAGATTGCAACAAATTCATAAAGATCATAAACTAATAAATATCAATATTTAACATGAAAAAGCATAGAGAAGTGCATAATGCATGAAGGAAGCATACATGAAAGGGACTCATAGATATTCAATTAATCAAAAGTTCATGAAAGCACCTATAAATAAATAAATAATGAAAGTCCATGTAAATAGATACTCAAAAAACACACATAGTATCAAGGTAAAAATAGTACCAATACATGAGTAAATAAATAAATAGAAAAAAGTAAAGAGCCTATAGAGAGTTCATATTTCTTCCAAACAAGTTCATGGAGCTTCCTAACAGGCCGCACAGTGATATAAACTGATAAACGAATTAGTAAAAAAGAAGCCTAAAAATGGTCTTAGTGATATTTGGAGCATTGAGATTAAGCATCAAATTACTGCGTCCCAATGGCCACGAATTTGGTCTTGGAGAATGAGATGTACAGTGTCCGCATCTATGAGACAAACTTGGTTTTTTCTCCTACATAGAGCTTTTTGGACCCCAGTTAGATTACAGAAGTTCAATAGCTCTAGATCTAATAGATGCTGGCATTGTAATCTAAACTAAACTAAACCTTAGGTTTGTATACCGCACCATCTCCGCATGCGCAGAACTCGGTATGGTTTACAGAGGTTAAGAGGAAAGGAATTACAAAGAAGGGATATAGGAGAGGGACTGAGAAGATAGAGAGGGGCAGGGTACTAGAGAACGGGAGGTGATTAGATTTTTGAGAAGAGCCAAGTTTTCAAGCGTTTACGGAAGGATTGGAAGGAGCTAGAATTTCTGAGCGGGGATGAGAGGTTGTTCCAGAGTTCCGTGGTTCTGAAGGGGAGGGATGTTCCAAGTTTTCCTGCGCGGGATATACCTTTTATAGATGGGAAAGATAGTTTCAGTTTTTGGGAGGGTCTAGAAGAGAGCGGGTTTGATGAATTCCAGAAGAGTGGGATAACGGGAGGAAGGACGCCATGTAGAATCTTGAAGGCTAAGCAGGCACATTTATAGAGGACTCTGGAGTATACTGGGAGCCAGTGAAGCTTAGAGAGGAGTGGGGAAACGTGATCGAACTTGCCTTTTGCGAAGATAAGCTTGGCAGCGGCGTTCTGAATTAGCTGAAGTCTATGGAGGTTTTTCTTAGTTAGGCTTATATAGATGGAGTTGCAGTAGTCTAGTCTAGAGAGGATGGTGGATTGGACGAGGATGGCGAAATGAGAATGATGAAAGCAAGATCTTACTTTTCTTAACATATGGAGGCTAAAGAAGCATTTTTTTACCAGGGAGTTGAGGTGATCGTTGAAGGAGAGAGAGGAGTCTAAGATGATGCCTAGGACTTTGCTTGAAAACTCAAGATGAAGAGTGGGGCCGGAAGGTAGAGGGATGGAGGTGGGTAAATGATCTGAAATTGGGCCGAGCCAAAGTAGTTTGGTTTTGGACTCATTCAGTTTCATTTGTACAGATTGGGCCCAGGATTGGAGGTTTGTAATACATGTGGAGATGTTCTCAGCGAGGTTCGAGAGGTTCGCATCGGTTTTGAGGAGGATGAGGTTGTCGTCAGCATAGGAGTAGAGAGTTTCTAGGGGGGATAGATGAAGGAGTTTCAGAGAGGACATGTAGATGTTGAAAAGAATAGGAGAGAGGGGTGAGCCTTGCGGGACTCCACATTTCGGCTTCCAGGCAGGGGATGAGGAACCGTTTGTGTTAACGGTGTAGGAGCGGAGGCGTAGGAATTTCGAGAACCAATCAAGGACTGTGGAGCTTATGCCTATTTCGGAGAGTTGGAAGATAAGGATGTCGTGGTGAATGACATCGAAGGCTGCGGAGAGGTCGAATTGAAGAAGAACAGCGAATTTGTTTCGAGAATGGAGTTGTTGCACCTTAGAGATTAGTGAGGCCAAGAGGGATTCGGTGCTGAAGTTGGGTCTGAAGCCGGATTGGTGGGGTAGGAGGATAGAGAATCGTTCTAGGTAGGATGAGAGTTGGGTGGATATGATGGATTCTAATAACTTGGTTAGGAGAGGGATATTTGCTATAGGACGGTAGTTAGATGGAATGGTGGGATCAAGGTCGGCCTTTTTCAGTAGAGGGGACAATGAAATGTGTCCCATGTCGGGGGAGAAAAGGCCCGATGTTAGGGCAGAGTTTATGAGGTCGGTGAGGGAAGCGATGGCCTGTGTAGGGATATTCTCGAATAGATAGGAGGGGAAAGGATCCAAAATGCACTTGCAGGTTTTTAGTTTGAGGCAGAGTTTGGAGACTTGCGGTTCAGAGACAAGCTCGAAGGCGGTCCAGGATCTGTCGGCAGGAATGGGGGTGGATACAGGTGAGGTAATCTCGAAGTAGAGACTCTAGATCACTGTTGTTCAACCGCCGGACCGGTGCCAGTCCGCAGAAAATTCCTGCCGGTCCACACAGGACCGGCGAGATCAACATCTCCAATTTCCTGCTGGTCCGTGCAGGACCGGCAAGATTGACGAGCTGTAGTCATGGGGAGCCTCCAACAGCGTGCTTTCTCTCCTTCCAGTGGCTCTCCTTATCAGCGCAGCGATTCAGGAAGGCAGCCTTGGGGCTTTTGCTGAGTCGCGGCCGCCTCTGATGATGCAACTTCCGCTTTCCTCAGAGGAGGTGCGACCCAACAAAGGACCCGGGGCTGCCTTCCTGAATCACTGCATTGGCAAGTAAGGAGAGTTGCTGGGAGGGGAGAAAGCCACTGTTAGAGCTGCTGAGCATGGTAAAAAAAAAAAAAAAAAAAAAAAGGGACAGCTGTTTCTGGACCTGGAGAGGGAGGAGAGATGCTGCTGGGAGGGGAGGAGGGAAAGGAGTCTGGGAAGCTGCTGGGCAAGGAAAAAAAAGGGACAGCTGCTACTGGATCTGGAGGGAAGGAGAAGGAGAGATACTTCTGGGAGGGGAGGAAGGGAAGAGAGTTACTGCTGGACAGAAGGAGGGAAGGCAGAAGGAAAAAAGGAAGGAAACAGCTGGCAGGGAGATTAGAAGAGGGGAAGAGGAGAGACGGGCATGAGAAAGTAGAGAGATTGATGATGGGAAGGGGTCAACAGAAAAATAAGCAGAGGGACAACGATGGTAGATCTGGTGTATGAGAGATAAAAATGAAGAGAGCAGTGAAGCTGGAATGAATCATGTAAAAAGGAGAGAGGGGCATAGAAAGAAGACATACCATATGGAAGGGGGAGAGGACAGACAGTGGATGGAAGGGGCAGATGCTGGATTGAAGAGACAGAGAAGGCAGATGCTGGAAAGAAGAGAGTAAAAAAAAGATGAAAGAAACCAGAGATGACAAAAGGTCAAAAAAAATAATTTTATTTCTATTTTGTGATTAGAATATATCAGATTTGAAATATATATCCTGCTAGAGCTGGTGTTAGACATAACTGGGGACCCCAAAGCCCAGGCAGTGCTTCTTTAGTTTCCAGCTGACTTAGGGTGCTCTCTGACCAGGGGGCAGTTGCCCTAGTTGCACTCTCCTAAAACTATTCCTGTCATGTGTGACTGCGGTATTCTGTTAGCATGATATTTCTGTGTAGCATTCTGTAATAATTTGGCTTGTTCAGTTTTCTTGATAGTGGAGGGGATATATGTGAAGGGGAGGAGAGACAGGGATTTTGTTGATCCTTGCTCTGTATTATTTGTATTTATAAAATGACAATTGTACAGAATATTGTTTCTTTTTATACTTTAATAAAATACATTCAATATAAAATCATAACTGAGGCTTGTGTGGATGGGATCAGATGATTTGCGGGGACTGAGCTTGTGGAGATGGGGCGGAAACGGGGTTTTTAAATTTTAGTCTTAGTAGTTTGCCAGTCCACAAAATAATTCTTTTATTTCTGCCGGTCTACGGGTGTAAAAAGGTTGAAAAGTGTGTGGCGCAGTGGTTGGATCTACAGCCTCAGCACCCTGGGGTTGTGGGTTCAAACCCCGTGCTGCTCCTTGTGACCCTGGGCAAGTCACTTAATCCTCCATAGCCCCAGGTACGTTAGCTAGATTGTGAGCCCACCGGGACAGAGAGGGAAAATGCTTGAGTACCTGATTGTAAAACCGCTTAGATAACCTTGATAGGCGGTATAGAAAAATCCTAATAAAAACTTGAAAAAAAAAAAAAAAAACTTGCTCTAGATCATTTATTATTCTATTGTCCCTTTATCTTGGCCTTTTGGAAATCTATTTGGGGACAAATAAATTGTTTATTGGAGAACCCTGTGGCATTATGTTATGATACAATTCTATTCGGAATGTCAATGAGGACGAAGAGTCAAATTTCATCAAACAATATTAGGCTTTTATTGATCATGACAGGAGTCGCCATACAACAAATCACATTTAATTGGAAGAATTGGAGTAGACTCAATTATTGTTTCTGGTGAAACTCATTGTATCACATTTATAAAATGGAAAGAGCAATTGCTACACAAAGAGGAAATTATAAATAAATTTAAAGAGATCTGGGGGCCATTGACAAGTTATTGTAATGAATAGATACCATTTTTCCATATAAAAATATAAAGATAAGGGGTGGGTGGGAATTCTGAATTTAATCTTTTGTTACTTCATTAGGAAATAATATCTATATGATATATATGATTGCATATGTTTTGGGAGGGATGGGATTAAATCTTATGTATTATTGTTAAATGATAGTCAAGTGATGTATTAAAATTTCATCTGTCAATTATTTATACACTTGATGTATGTTTCAAAATGAATAAAGAATTAAAAATAAATAAATAAATAAACTTATTTTCTCCATAGCTTGCAAAAAATGTTGGAAACTCAGGGTTTAATGACATTGTAGAAGCGAACCTTCCAAGCCCATCTGTGAAATCCACTGTAGATAGTGACATGTAAGTACCTAGAATAATTTTTCTTACTGCCTTCCATTATTAGGCCAGTTTTCACGTTAGACAAAAAGCATAGTCCCACCCCTGCACACAATCACTGATGCATTCCTTAAAAGAGCAAGTTTGTAACAGAGCCAGAGATGCAGGACAGCATGTGAAACCGACAAAAGAATGAACGTATATATAGGAGTGTAATGGAGACTGGGGAGAGAGGCCTAGTTTGCCCCAGTGATTAGTATCATTTTAAATAAATTCAGGTTTAAGTAAATAAAAGAACATAAATAAATATAAGCTATATACCATTGATGTTTGTTTTGAACAAATAATTGATAAGAGAAATGATACACAATGCCACATGTGTTTTGGAATATAAGATAAGGTAACTGCTGTAGAAGTTTAGAATTTGATGGCCATATACACACAGCAGATAAAGAGTGGCCTCTTTGTACATATGGAGCTAAGACCACTGATGGAATGGATGGATTTCACTCTCTCTTTCCAAAATGCTATAATGCGACACTTGCTTTTTATCATAGAATTTTTGAAAGGCTTTTTGATTAATCAATGAGGCTAGTTTGGTTCATATCAATAGCATTGGCAACATTTGGTATGTATTCTTGTTAAAAATTAGTATAAAGTGCAAAATCTACTTTATAAAAAGGATTAGCCCCTTCTTTTACAAAGCCACACAGCAAAAGCCCTGAAGACTTTTAAATCCCTAGGGGCTTTTAAATCCCAATCTCCGTTGGTGAGAACTAGGTCTAGTAACGCCTTGTCCCTGGTGGGCTCCAATACCAATTGCTTGAGACGTGCACCCTTTATGGAGTTTAATATTCTTTTGCTGCTACCCGTAGTTGCGGAGAGTGTGTTCCAATCTGCATCTGGCATGTTGAAGTCTCCTAGCATTACTGTGTCCCCGTGCAATGTGATGTTCTCTATGTCCTCGATTAATTCCATGTCTTTGTCCTCCTGTTGCCTGGGAGGTCTATATATCACCCCAAGGTATAGGCATTTTTCATTCCCTCTGGCCAGGTTCACCTAGAAGGATTCCCCGGTGTATCTAACATCTGTGATTCTGGTGGTTTTGATGCTTTCCTTAGTGTATAGCGCTACTCCTCCTCCCAGTTTACCCTCTCGGTCGCAACGAAGTAGGTTGTACCCTGGTATAACCATATCCCACCCATGCGATTCCGTGAACCAGATTTTGGATATCGCTATCACGTCAAGATCGGCGTTTGTTATCTCAGTCTCTAATTCTAGAATTTTATTGCCCAAGCTGTGTGCATTAACATACATAGCCCTCCATATCTGTGAAGAGTTTACTTTATGAGTTAGTGTGGCTCCTAAATTATCAGTGATATTTCTCCCTGAATTATTGTGGATATCATTGGTACTTACCTTAGACTTGGTAGTGTGAGTGCGACTTGCCTCCTCAGGGTGGTTTCTTACTGCTCTGGGATATAAGTATGTACCCTCCCCCAACTTACCTAGTTTAAAGCCCTATGGAGTAGGCGGGCCAATCGATGTCCAAATACATTTCTACCTCTTCTGGTTAGGTGGAGTCCGTCTGGTCCTTGTAGTCCCTGGAGCGTCTCGCCGTGGTTTAGGAATCCAAAGTTCATTTCTATGCACCATTCTCGGAGCCATTTGTTAGTCCGTTGAATATGCTCTTCTCTAGCTCTGCCTTTGTTTCTTACGAAGGCGCATTAGTGGTTTAATACGCGTAATAGCGCACGCTAAAATGCCAGACACGCTAGCCGCTACCCACCACCTCTTAAGCAGGCAGTAGTTTTTCGGCTAGCGCGTGATTAAAATGAGCCCTATGTTTGCTTATTTGATTAAGACCATTTTATAATGTTGTTCCATCAGCACCTCTCTATGGAGCCCTTTTAACAAGCTACAGTAAGCACTAATGTGTGCCAAGCACAGCAAAAACTGGCTTGGCACATGGGTCATACTGAGGCATCAGGCCATAATTTTTGGATGTTCGTACACTGGTGAACTTTAGCTACTATTCAGAGAGTCCTTCAGAATTTCAGGAACAGAGGATAAACAGTTGAAACCGTGGAATAAAAAGCTGTTTTTTTAAGAAGTACATTTTCCTTTTTAAGATTCCTGTTTTCCTAACATTTTGCTGTTCAGAATTTGTGTAAAAATCAGTCTGTGTCTCTGCTTTTGACTCTAATCTGATCCTCTTTGTGGCAGGACTTTCCGCAGAGATTTCATCCATGCAAAGTACTTGCAATGGAAGTTCACCAAAAGAAGTGCTGGAACAACTCTTTCTAGGCAGTGTGATATACAAGAAGCTGTGAAATTCAAGGACATATTTGCACTTATTCAGGCATATGCTGAAAAATTGGATCTAAGTGAACCTCTGCCACAGCCAGCACAGGTGAGGAGCTTCTTAGCTATGATTACATCCAAAGCACTGATGTTTGCTGAGTTTCATGTCACTTCATTCATGCTAAGAACACAAAGCTTAAAGGGGAGAATTGTGTAAATAAGGCACTGACATTTACTTGCAAAATGTGTGTAAATGAATCCAGTACTTGCACACATGTTACGACCCTATTGATAAAATCACACTAGCTACCAATCACATACACAATCACTTATAAAATTCTGCTACTTACATTTAAAACTAAAACCACACATTGACAGACTTCTCATCCCGTCCAAGAATCCTTCGTTCCAGTAATCAACATCTCCTAAATATCCCTTCATTACGACACACTTTCTATGACTCCATCAGGAAAAAATATTTTCAGTTACAGTACCAACTCTCTAGAACTCAATACCCCTGCATTACGTGAAGAGACCCTTACCGATAGACTTGAAATCAACTTAAAAACTCTCTTATTTATAGATGCCTACAATATGTAACTCCCACCATGGAATAAAATGACCGAAGGAAGAGCATCCTCCCCCCTCTTCATGTTCTTCTTTCCTGGCTCGCTCTTTAAGTCCTGTTAGCGTTTAGTCTTAAGTATGTTCCCCTTAAATTTTAAAATTTTGTAAATATGATTGGTGTTAACCACTTTGACCATTTTTTAGGCGGTATATCAAATTTTTTTTTTATCATTAAATGTTTATTGAAAATTTTTGAAATATAAAACAGAATTGTGGATATCAATGACATCATGAATACAAAACAGCAATAAAATCAGGGAACAATCAAGAGAACAAGAAAACACAGGAAGCAAAACCCCCAGTACAACAATAGGCATGATACCCACCCTCAAACAGAACCCCACATCCCCTCCCCAAACCTCAAAACCTTAAACACACCAAGGAGTGACCTCCTGTTGTTTTTTCAGGAGTACACCCCTATCAACAGCACCCCTCCCCTCCCCCCACCCACATAGGTAAGCGCAAAGCAATGAGTCTACTTTATCCATAATCAAAGACCAAGTCTGGGTATAGCCATGCCGTTTTGGAAAGTTCCATAGTACTAATGGTCCGAAGTTTTAAAGTCCACTCCAACTTGGTAGGTGCAGCCAATGGTTGGCAATCAAGCATTTAGCCGCAGCCAAACCCCATCGTCTAAGTTTAGTTTGCCAGGTATGTAAGCACACATTATAAAGGCCTAGTAAACAACCCTGTGGAGTAAGAGGCAGAAGGATTTGCAGCAACTGGGACAGACAGCTCACCACTTGTTTCCAAAAAGGTTGCAATACAGAGCACTCCCACCAAATATGTAAAAAGGTCCCCGAGTCCACCCCACATCTCCAGCACAAAGCAGAAGCTCCTGGAAACATACAGTGCAAACGCACCGGAGTGAAATACCACCTAGTAAACACCTTATAAGCATTTTCCTGGATAAGAACACAGGAAGATGCCTTTCCCACCTCAGTACAAATCGCGGCCCACTCCCGTTCGGAAAAAGTACAGCTCAAATCCAATTCCCAGGCCCTTTGGTAGGTAGAAGGAAAAGGGAAGGAGCCCCGAAAATATTGGCACAGAACCGAGATAGGTTTAGGAAGACCCCAAAGAGTGAACCACATGTGTGAAAAAGGATCAAAAGAGCAAGAGGACCCCCTATCCCAACCCCTGGATCTAACAAGATGGCAAATTTGGGAGTAAGCCAGAAAGTATTTGGTCTCAAATTAATTGTTTATTAGAAAACCAATTCTATTTAGGACGTCAATGAGAATAAAAAGTCAAATTTCATCAAGCAATAATAAACTTTTATTGATAATGATAGGAGTCGCCATTCAACATATCACCAGGAATTGGAAAAATTACACTAGACTTAATTACACCTTCTGGTGGAATTCATTATGCCATATATACAAAATGGAAAGAACAATTGCTATACAAAAGGGGAATTATAATAACTTTAAGAAGATTTGGGGCCATTGAAACTTATTGTAATGATTAGACGCCTTTTTACACTGAAAGTACAATTATAATTATGGAAAGGGGGGTGGTATATAGTTATATTAAAGGTTTAATCAATATTTATGAATGTAACACATGTATGAATTTTTTTGATTACAATATTTGTGGGAAGGGTGGATGGTAGAGGGAGGTAATTTATGTATTTAAGATGATAATAGTAAGAATTTCAAGTGATGTATATAATTCAACTGATGTAATATTGTGTACTTGATGTAAGATGAAAAAATGAATAAAGAATTGGAAAAAAAAAGAAAGTCGGCAGTATATCAAATTTTAATAAAAGTTGGATATGAAGTGAGGCAGTCTTTTTTTTTTTCTTTATTCATTTTACATCATACAACAAGTGTAACAATAAATAACAATTGAAATTGAATACATCACTTGAATCACTATCATATTCAACATTAAAACATTAAAATTTATAAGATTATATGTATTTTTCTGATACACTTGTTGTAATATGAAAAAATGAATAAAGAAATTTTAAAAAAATAAAAATAAATAAAATTTTAACCCACTCCCTCCCATCCCAACCTATGCAATCACAAACCTCATATACAATATTCTTTGCTATTGATCTAAACATTTGATACAATTCTAAAATCCATCCCCCCCCCCTCCTTTGTATTGTGTTTATAATGGAAAAATGGTATCTATTCATTGCTATCACCAGCAATGGGCACGTGCAAATTTAGCGAGTTTTCACAACTCTCCGCCAACCTCATTTACATGAGTGTTTTCTGTTTTTTTAATTCGCTACCAGAACGGCTGCGATAGCAGTCGGTCATTTTTTAATGTGGTTTTTTTTAAAGAATCTAGGCCTTAGAGACTTAGACACTGCTGAAATTTGGGGAACAAAAGACAACTGAGAATGAAAGAGGATCCCAGATACTGAAAAGTAGATACAGGAGTGATAAGAATACCAAACAAAGACAAATGGCTATCAGGACAGCAGAGAACCTGAAAGCCAAGAGGCAACACTTTTTTATTTATTTGTTTATTCAAGTTTCTATACCATTCTCCCAAGGGAGCTCAGAACGGTTTACATTAATTTATTCAGGTACTTAAGCATTTTTCCCTGTCTGTCCCAGCGGGCTCATAATCTACCTTAAGTGACTTGCCCAGGGTCACAAGGAGCAGCGTGGGTTTGAACCCACAACCTCAGGGTGCTGAGGCTGTAGCGTTAACCACTGCGCCACATACTGTTCAAGACTAAACGATGTTCAGTTAACCACCTATCAACTAGTAAGAGACAGTTTTGCAATGACACAATATCAGGATTGAGCCATATAGAATAGTATTAGAATATCATCAGCATAAATGGGAAAGGAGATTATTTAAATTTGACAAAACCGCATTTATCACTAAAGCAAATCAAAGCGGTGTGTGATCCCGGCCTAGGAGACTTAAAAAATTGGAGTGGTCTTAATTATTGTTTTTGGTGGAATTCTGTTTGTCATATATATAAAATGGAAAGGGCGTTAGCTGTCCAAAAAGGGAATTATAACAAACTTAAGGATGTGTGGAGGCCATTGATGGATTTTTGTAAAGATTAAAAAATATTCTTCCCTGAATTAAAAAATTAAAGAAAATAGGGGAGGGAGGGGGGTGGGTATTTTTTGATTATAATAGAACTAGTTGTTTAGCCCGTTACATTAATGGGTGCTAGAAGGTAGCTAGCATCTCCCCTTTCTCCCATCCCCCCACGGTAGCCAGCATCTCCTTTTCCATCCCCCCATTCAGCATCTACCCTTTCTTACCCTCAGGTAGTCAGTGTGCCCTCTTCCTCTCTATACCCTATTTTGAAATGCCGTCTGTGCTCGGCCGCCGCAACCTGCAACCACTGACAGCTGCCGTGGCCAGCAGCCACAGTGGCCTGTAACCGCCGACAGCCGCCGCAGCCTGCAACCGCCCACAGCTGCCATGGCCAACATCCACCTCGGGCCGCCAACAGCCGCCACGGCTGACATCCACCTCGAGCCGCCGATAGCCACCGCAGCCTACATCCGCCTCGGAAGGGGGGGAGAGAATATATTTTTCATAATTATATAAGGAAGGGAGATATTATTATATTTTATAAAGGTTGTTTATAAGATGTCAAGTATATTTGAAAGTGAAATTGATATTTCTATTGATTGTGCTTAATTTAAGATATGAAATGAATAAAGTATTTAAAAAAAAAAATTGGGTGATAAAATAGTCCCTTATGGAACTCTATAAGATAACTGCTTGCTTATTTATGTATGTACCATATTTCCCTGCACATAGGCCACCCCAGTGTATAGGCCTCAAAAAATGCCTATACACATTTTAAAACTCTTAGATAAGCCGTGGCTTATCTAAGAGTTTTAAAACCACATGGGGGCCCCAGTAAATATCGTACCTCGCCGGCTGCCTCCTGAGTCCTGCGAGAACTGACGCAGGCATTGAGGAAGCAGCGCGGTGGCAGCTGGACACTGAAAAAATTGTTCCTGCCCTGCTCTGCGGCTGCGACATTGCAGGAGGCTAGCGAGGGAGCTGCATTATTTTAAAAGGTATGGGGGGGTCTACTAATGGGGCAGCTTATCTACAATGTGAGACGCTTTACAGCAGTTGGCGATTCTCGGCGTATTGGACCTTTTGGTTTATGATTTTTTATCCTATATTTTTTGTGGCATATTTTTCAAACCTTTTTGCATATTGGACTCCCAACGAAGGTTTGTCCGAAACACGGACCGTGTCGGGTCCCTTGTTTGGTAAAAAGGTTTTTATAAATTTATATTTGTCACAATAAATTCTGCCTGCATCTTGTACACATCTGCAGTTTGTTTTTGTTTGTTCCTGGTTAGATAGGCTGCCCCATATAAGGAAGCTGCACCCACTGTTTCGATTGCAAAACCCATATATAGGCCGCAGCCTATATATGGGGAAATAGAGCAATTCGTTTTCTATCCCATCTTCTCCAAAGAGCTCAGGTTAACATACGTAATATACAGTTTACAGGTTAAATTTGTCAAGTTACAGTGCAAGATTTCAAAATTACTTGAGAATATCTACTACTCTAGCCACCATATCAAGTTATTATTAGCTGAACTAATGCTTCGCAAGCACAATCTGTGTTCTGGATGGTTTTATTAGTGTTTTGACTAGTCTTTTTATTCCTTTTTGTAGGAACGGGGCGAAACTGCCCTTCATTTGGCAGTGCTAATATCTGATCGTACCTCTCTGCATATTGTTGACTTCCTTGTGCATAATAGGTAGGTAACAAACTTTGTGTTAACAGTTTTATCCCTTCATTCTATAACTGGTCATTTAAATATGAGTACTTGACTTTTTGCAGGCGATAGTCTGCTTATTCGTAAGGGTTATATTGTGGGGAAGAAATGCATTCTTAATCATTGGCTCCAGGACTCCCCACCCACTATCTGGTATTGGCGCAATAAATTTCATCTTTTAATGGTCTGGGAGTCCATGTCCGCTCAGTTTTCTCGTTCTCGGAGTAAGCTTTTTCTGTCCATTTGGGCTTCCTATTTGGACACTTTACCCCCTCTGATAAAAAGCCAGGTGGTCAATCGATTGCGGAAGCCCATTGTCCCTTCTTTGCCAGTGGGTGAGGGGGGGGTTTGAGGGGTGGGGGTGGTAGGGGGGTCTTTGAATTGGGGTGGGTGGGCGGGGTGCTTTTGGGGTATGGATTGGCGGGGTCCAGGCTATCAGACCACAGGCCTGGACTCCCCTTCTATTCTATTTTGGGTTCTTCTGTGAGTTGTTTGCTACTAGTTTTGTATTGGAAAATGTGATTTCTGTTTATTGCGTGTATTTTCTCTTGTGAATAAACAGTTTATACATTAAAAAAAATAATATATGAGTACTTTTTGCACACTGCTTTTCTAGAATAGTCATTTATTCACGTAGATGGCAGGTGTGCTGTTCTATAATGTAAGCTGACAACTTGCTTAGCACATAACCGCAAGGGGGTGAAGCTTGACACACATCTGCCATTGATGTGGTGTAAGCGGGCACTGATTCAAATTTACAATAGTATTATATAATGGCATCTTGGTTCCCAGATTCCAATGGCATTCAGCATGTGGCACTGAGGTGCATACATGGTGGTGCCCGGTTATAGAATTGCCTCCTTAATATTATTAAGGGCATCTCTCCTGCTGCCAAACAGAATACTGTCTTGAAGAAATTTTCCCACGGTGAGTCTGATGGATCCTACTGGCACAGTCTGCCTGAGTGAAAGCTTCCTTCCCTGTGCCAAACAAGTGCATGACAAACGGGCTGTAGCATTCAAACACATATAGTGGGTGCCCAGGACGAAAATTCTGAAGTATACTAGGATGCCTTGATGATGGTCCTTGTCTGTTTATACTTGGATGCATTTCTTTGGGAGCAGAGGCATTCTTTGATGCATTTGCCATGTTGGATCTTCAAATAAAGTTGCTTCCTTCATATCCAGGCTCCGCCTAATTTCACTGCAGCAGCCTTCAAAGAAATACAATATTATTTTGACAGCCACACAAACGCAAAGAACCATTAACATGTTCTTTTAGCATGTGGAGAGTAGCAGGGGATATGCAGGCCCACTGACTGAGCCGGTGTGTCGCTACTCTCCCCTAGCTGTCGTAAGCTACATCTGGAGCCCCTCTCCTTATCCTTAACTTGTTCTATTGATCACTCTCTCCTCATAAATGGATTTCCTGTCCTATTAACCCTCTTTCTTCCTCCCCTCTTAAAGTCAATCAGTTTGTACCTTTGCTTAATCTTTGTAAACCGCATAGAACTTCACGGTATTGCGGTATATAAGTTGTTATTATTATTATTATTATCCTGTCATCTTTTGGGTTTTGTTCAACTGCTCCTGTACAGTCACAGCTCTCCCCTCTATCATCCTGGAGACCACCTTCCAACAGCTAAATGCTCAAATTTCAAACTTCCCTCTCTCAATGATATCAAAACACTTTTCTCTCAAATAAATTTAAAGAGTTCTGGGTCTGAAATTCTTCATCCATTCTATTTAAAAAAATTTTTTCATCTCTTTGGTTCCTTCATCCACACGATTATTCTAAAAAGCCTACAAACTGCTTCAGTCCCTGCTCTTTGGAAAACTTCTACTATCATTCCTTTACTTAAAGACCACAAAACTAGTAAAAACGACCCTTTAAATTACCGCCCAATTGCAAATATCCCTTTCTTAGCCAAAATGCCTGAAAAATTGATATTTAATCAGGTTTCCGATTTCATTGAGTCAACCAATGTTATGCATCCTAATCAGACAGGCTTTCGCAAATATCATAATACGGAACATTCCCTGATCGGCCTAACGAATAATATTCATTATTTCCTGGACCATCATAAATCTGTTGCCCTTTTTTCCCTAGATATTTCCGCTGCATTTGACACAATTGATCATGACCTCCTTCTCAGTCGGCTAGAATCAATTAGCATCTGCGATCAAGTTCTTAACTGGTTCACATCATACCTCACTAATCGAACTTCATGTGTTAAATTTAATAAAGAATATTCCAATGCATACACAACGTCTTTTGGGATTCCTCAAGGATCTATTTTATCACCCCTTTTATTTAACATCTTTCTTGCACCACTATTGAATCTGTGTCAGTCTGTTGGATTTACTGTTTTCTCATACGCAGATGACATTCAACTAACTCACCCACTCAATCCTGAAAATCATGAAGACATTAAATAATTAAATAAAAAACTTGAATTAGTTCAAAATTGGCTTAATAAAAATAAATTAGCATTAAATATAACTAAAACAAAGGTAATGATCTTTAATTGGAAAAAAGACATCAGATTGAATTTGCCATTCCTTCTTAATAATACGCCAATTGAAATCGTTCCCAAATTAAAAATCTTAGGAGTTGTAATCGATGAGAAATTAGAATTCAAAGATCATATCAATAATATAGTTAAAATATGCTTCTATAAATTACGCTCAATACGATCCATAACCAAATTTCTCAAGCCCAAATCACGCAATATATTAACTCATTCATTAGTAATAGCAAAAATAGACTATTGTAATTCTTTGTTGCTCAACATTACTCAAAAAGAAAAACATCGATTGCAAATTATTCAAAACACTGCTATTAAATTAATTTATGATGCCAGGAAATTTGACCACGTAACACCATTTTTTATTGACACTCATTGGCTTCCTATTAGCCATCGCATACGGTTTAAGGTTTTGCTACTTATATTTAAAACCCTGACATTCAATGAACCTCAGTTCATATCAAAAATGTTAATTCCCCATAGTTCCGCACGTGCACTTACATCATCTTCTCAAAATTTACTAATTGTTCCCTCTTTAAAAATAATAGGCACACGAAGATCAGACATGTTCTCCGTAATTGGTCCCCAATGGTGGAATGCATTGCCCCAATACATTAAAATCAAAAAAGACATATCTTCCTTAAAAAAATCCCTGAAAACATACCTTTTTAAAGATGCTTTTAATATTTAAATTTTTTTTTTATATTTTATGAATTTCTCTTTTAAGAATCACCCTGCTCCTTTTTGTTTTTTCCCTTAATTGTTTTTCTTAATATAACAGATGTAATTTTTACCCTCCTTCCTTTCCAATTGATGTCTGTCTTGTCCGATTTCTAATGTTTATGTATTTTGTATGTATTTTAACTCTAACTAATTTTATTACTATGTACATCGCTTTGTATAAAGATATAGCGATTCATCAAATATTTAATAAACCTTGAACCTTTCCTCAGAAAAGAAAAAGAAAGGCAAAAGGCTTTCTAGCCATTAGTTCTTTCCATTAATTTATTTTTTTTTTTAAACCAAGCAAAACATTGATATTTAAGATTCTTCATGAGTAGCAACATCTTTAAAAGTTCATGTTCCAGGACATCCTTTATGTTCAAGCAGCCAAGCATTACTTGATGTTCCAAATTTCAAGCAAATAAAATTAGAAATATACAGAGATTTAGGGCTCCTTTTACAAAGGTGCGCTAGGACCTTAATGTGTGCAATAGCGCACATTAAATTCCTGAGCGCTCTAGCCACTATCGCCTCCTTTTCAGGAGGTGGTAGATTTTTGGCTACCGCGCACTATAGCGTGCGGTAATTTTGTGCATGCGCTAAAAACCCTAGTGCACCTTCGTAAAAGTATGTTCATTGTGGAACGCACTTCCAAAAGACTTAAGATTGATTCTTTGAATGATTTTAGAAAATCCTTAAAAACATGCTTGTTTTCTCAAGAATTTCTGTGATATTAAAAATTGTTCTTTGGATCACTGATATGAATTATTGATTTTATATTTGTATGTTTTAAGAAATGGCATGTTTGTTAATGGATTTTATGTGTGTAAGTTGTAAACCATATAGAATTGTAGATATGTGGTATATAAATTGGTTCTTCAAATTAAACCAATCCGAATATAAACTGAGGTTTATATTCAAGTGCCCTGCCCGGCTCTGCACCCAGACCCCCTCCTTCCCCTGCCCGGCTCTGCACCCTGTTCCCCCATCCCTCCCTCTCCCCAGGTCTGCTGTTAGCCCTGATGGTCCAGTGGTGAGCCAAGACAGGAGAGACCCTCCTTATTCCTGTCCCAGCCAATTCTGAAACATCCCACCTCCCACCTGCCTCCAAGACTTCTAGAACCCCTACCTTGGAAGCCCTGGTGGTCCAGCGGTGAACTGGGGCAGGAGCGATCTTCCTACGCTCCTGTCCACGTAGAGACACTATCTAAAATGGCTGTTGCAAGTTCCTATGATCTTGCAAGGTTGCCGCAAAATCTTGCAGTAGCCATTTTAGATAGCGGCTCTGCATGTAGCAGAAGCACGGACCACTACTGGACCACCAGGACTTTCAAGTTAGGTTTTCTAGAGGTCTGGGAGATGAGATGTTTCAGAATCGGCCAGAACAGGAGGCGGAAGCACTTACGGCAGGCCTGCAACAGGGCTGGGAGGAAGATGATGGGCGCTGATGCAGATATAAACTGAGACTACCGTTTTTGGGCCAAAATTTTGGTTTCTATTTGAGTATATATGGTAAGCATATTTAGGGGAGAAATGGTGTTGGGATGATCATGATTTGCAATACTTGTACCAGCCCTGCTCAACAGTTTATTTTTATTGAAAGCTTCTATACCGCTGCTAATGACTGGATAGTCTGGAGTTGCAGGAAATTAAATCCTGAGACTAAAGCGATGCCTCTCACTGTACATGACTTCAAAGCCCTAAGTGTTTTGCAGTGGCAGGACTAAATTCCAATGTATCTGGACATGCCTGTGCTGATTGCTTTCTCATGTGATCCAGTGGCAACCTGGTAAAGCAAACTGTGAAGGGGAACACGGCCCTGCATTATTGCAGTTTCTACAACAAAACTGAATGCATGAAACTCCTTCTCAGAGCCAAAGTTAACTTTAAGATCAGTAAGTGAGTCCAGTTTTCCTTTAAAATTTTGTTGCTGATGTTATGCATTTATTTAGCATGATTTCTAAAATGTCTTTCCATAAAATTAAAATAGATTATAATCTCAATCATTACCTATATGATCACATTGTTTAAGTTGGGACTACAATGTTTAAAAAAATATGTATATACAGCACCATTAAATGGATAGGTGGTAGCACCATATATATGTAGAAAGGCCTCGTCTCTAGGAGCTCTTGTTTAATGGCAATATTCAACCATTATATATTTAGCTAAGTGGCTTAATTTAGGTATTATTATTTGCTGGCCTAAATTTAAACCATTTAGCTATACATATGGCAGCTGAATGTCATCAAATAGAGGATAATTCTATAAGGGGGTGCTAGGAAAGCGCCTTTTTTTTGCACATTTTATTTTATTGAAGTTCAATAAGTAAAAGAAGTCATTAAAAACTCCAGACTTCAGAATAGAACATATGACTCCAACAGCGATTCAAAAATGTTTGAATAAACAATCACTGCCCTCCTAACTCCTCAGCCTTCTATCCTAAACATGAACTGGTAAATTAACAAATAATACAGTCAATAAGTTGAATTTTAATGTTAAAGTAAATCACAAAATTAAAATGAATTGAGAATAGTGAAATACAAGTTTAAAATGCTAAAAGTAACAGTGTATATATAATTCAAAACCTAAACCATCTGCTCCATCCCCCTCCCTGCTGAGGTCCTTAATTATAGTACAGTATATGTTTTACAGCCAAGATACCTGTTCCTTTCAGGCTACTGAAGAGCTAAAAGGAAAGAGGGTGACAGTACAAGGTAAAATGGGATCAGAATGGCCCAGAGTTAAGCCCTAACTACTCCACTGTACTAGTACCCACCAGCTGTTCATGGAGCTTTATTTTCATCCATTCAATTTGGAGGTCAATTTTCATTCACCTGGAGTTCATCTGCTGCCACTGACCTGCCTCATGCCTCCAACATCTGACAATAGGAATGTACTACCATCCACCGGACCAGAATGAACAGAAAGTTGCAGAAATGTTAACCGATATTAAGGAGGCTAACAAATCGAGTAACACAAAAATAACGGGTGTTTTCAATTACCTCCACTTCAAAAATAGAGGACATTGGATATCCAGACATTCACAAAAATAATCAATATAGCCACTCTTAGAGCTCACACAGATTCATACTTGCACACTTTCACTAGTGGAAAAAAGGCCTCACTATTAGACCAAAGCTTCTCAGATTATTAGACCATAGCTTGGTACATGTATGAGCTCACATTGTTTCATAGGCAAAAAAACCTCCACATCAATCTCATATATGCACAGTTCAATTTCTCTTATTTATATAGTCCACTATCTTACTCGGGCAGAAAAAAAGCTCTTGACATCACAAAAACAAAATGCATGAAGGGCGAATCTCAAGCACAACTTAATCAATTACCTGTCCCAATCTCGCCACCTCCAAGTCGCAAATTATCACCTGACGGAGTTCCCGTTTCGCAGTTCATCAACTGCCGCTTCAGAGGCATATAATAACACTTCAATTTCACTGGCTTTCTTCTGAAGATATTCTGCATATACCAAAAATGCCATCCATTAAATACCTTCCCTTTTTGTTCCAAGGACAAAGCAATGTGATGATGTCATTGATCTCTTCACTAATCAAAAACTGTTCCCAATGGCATTCAGATGTGCTGACTTCATCCAAACCAGGAACCAAGAACAAAAATAGCAAAAGCAAAACACACATCTCCAGTGCATAGTCACTCTCCTCTTCTATTTCACATCTTCCTCATGCGTCAAGAGTGCCTTCCACTCAACTGCGATATTCAGTCCCAACAGGGCCACTGTTTTCAATCTAAAAACTCACTTTTGCTCATGCTGTTGCAGCCAAAGTCTGATATCCTACTCTAACCTGATGCATTTAAATGATTCAAAATCATGATGAAGTAGGTTACAATGCAGTGCTAAAGGCTCCATAATCTTCTGTGTTCTCACACAATGCTGATGTTCAATTAACCTAGTTTGTAACATTCTAGAGCAGTGTCTCGCAAACTCTTTTTAGCTCCAGCACACTAAATGGAGCAAATGTTTTTCGTGGCACATTGTAATTGAAATGATAAAATTGCAAAACCAACAAAAAATTAAATTTGGGAGTTATTTATTTAAAGTTCTTTAAGCTATATATGGGTAATTGTAACAAAGGTGAAATTAAAGTAGATAGAATAGTTAATCAATGTGATGGATGTGCTTGTTTGGAAGTGCAAATTAACTCAAAACGCAGCCAAATAGTGGACAAGCCAATATGCATTTAATCATCCACCATTTGCAGTTACTCTTTTTTTAAATTTAATTTCTGTCAGAGCTGAAAATCCAAGTTCGCAAAGATCCAAATGGTAAAAAAGCCTTGATTGCTTTGTTGCTCAAGTTAGGATAACTATTGCATAAAAAATAAAATGAAAATTACTTGGCATTAGTTTTCAAGGACCAATCACGTCAAAGAATGATGCTTGTCTGGGCGGTTGTATCCTTATGCACACAGATGCTCATAACATTGACAGACTCTTGCGTTTGCGAAATACATGTCATCTAGTCTAGTGTATACTTTTGAAGGGAAGTTTTAAAAATCTCTGTTCCATGGCAAACGGTTTCAGAGACACTTTTCTAGAGGTTTGACCAACATAATACTGTCATTGTTGAGGCCTCACTTAATATTGTGTTCAGTTCTGGAGGCCAAGTCACTAAAAAGATAAAAATAAGCTAAAGGTAAAGCAGAGAAAAGCAACCAAAATGGTGCTGAATCTGCAGCAGCTGCTATTTCAGGACCTTGGTATGTATACCCTAGAGCAGTGGTCCCTAACCCTGTCCTAGAGGACCACCAGGCTACGCATGGAGCAGATCTGCATTCCTGTCATTTCCATTATATGCAAATCTCTCTCATGAATATTTGTTAGGGCTAGCCTGGAAACCCACTTGGCCTAGTGGTGCTCCAGGACAGGGTTGGGGACCCCTGCCCGAGAGGAGAGACAGTCATACCTTGAAAAGAATCAATGAAATTGCAGGGAAATACTTTTAAAACCAATAGGAGGAAATATTTTTTCACTCTGAAAATAGTTAAGCTCTGGAACGCGTTGCCAGAGGTTGTGGTTAAAGCGGATAGCATAGCTGGTTTTAAAAAAGGTTTGGACAAATTCCTGGAGGAAAAGTCCACAGTCTGTTATTAAGACATGGGGGAAGCCTCTTCTTACCCTGGATCGGTAGCATGGGTTTTGGCCAGGTACTAGTGACCTGGATTGGCCACCGTGAGAATGGGCTACTGGTCTTGATGGACCATTGCTCTGACCCAGTAAGACTATTCTTATGTTCATGCCTGTATATCAGCCAGATTCTGTATGACTTCCTTCTTTACTAAGCCATGGAAAAACAGCACTGTAGTACCCAAATACTCAAGAAATCTCATGACATTCTCATTGGCATAAATAAAGTGTCACAAGTCCTCTGCCTGTAACCTTTAAAGTCATACCTTATACTCCCACTGAGTTGATCTTGGCCACATCCTCCCAGCTTATCCCATCAGCCTTTGGGCTTTCAATGGACAGGTGTGATCTCTACTCATCCTTCCCCACGGGTAGTAGTCATTGGGGCTGACACCAAGCCTTTTCCTTGGCTTTGTGGCCCCTTTATAGAGGTGTCCCAGTAGCATTGCCAGGCACTTTAGCTTGTCAGTGCAGAAGTTACCTACATCTTTGAAGCTGTAACAAACTTGCTCCAAGTAGCCCAGTCCATTTGTGTTGCACATTATTTGCAGTTAACACATGATGTTTTTTTCCAGCTTAATAAATAAGCCTCTTTACAATTTCAAAGAGTTGCTTGCATGTGTGTATTACAGAAAATGATGTTGGGGAGACTGCACTGGACATTGCCAAGAGACTGAAATATTTCTTATGTGAGGAACTGGTAAGAATTCTACTTTTAATTATATCAGGAAACTTAAGGACTAGTTGAATTATGGTAGGGAAGAAAGCAACACCAGAATTCATTTTTACTCTTAGACATTCGGAACATCATTTTGCAACATTGGCATATTTTGGAACTATACAAATACTTCAAAGGTATCAAACCAATTGTGGCGATATCACGCAATAAAAACTTAAAGGGCAAACTTGTTCCTTTAATGCTTCTAATAATTACAAGTTTTCAAAATCAGCATTCTGACATCCTTGTGGGTCTTGCTCAGTAGTTAAAGCTACAGTCTCAGCACCCTGAGGTTGTGGGTTCAAACCCTATGCTGCTCCTTCTGACCCTGGGCAAGTCACTTAATCCCTCCATTGCTCCAGGTACATTAGATGGATTGGGAGCCCACTGGGACAGACAGGGAAAAATGCTTGAGTACCTGAATAAATTCATGTAAACCATTCTGAGCTCCCTGAACAAATAAATTAAATACATAAATCTCCCTTTTCACACATCCTCGGACAGGAAAACAATATAAGCTAAATTTCAGCAGTACTTGTAATACTGAAAACACTATTTACATCATTAAATCCAAACTGGCATTATCCCAGGACAAGCAGGCAGGTATTCTCACTAGTGGGTGATGTCATCCGACAGAGCCCCGATACGGACGTCTCACAAGCATGTCTTGCTTGAAGAAACTCAGAAGTTTCGAGATGCCCGCACCGCGCATGCGCCAGTGCCTTCCCGCCCGATGCTCCGGGCGTGTCTCCTCAGTTCAGGTAGCTAGCAGAGAAGCCAGGAGTCGGATGACAGCGGCAGCCCCGGGAGACCCTTGAAACAGCACTTCTGTAGTGCGAAACATGTCGGGTCTGACTCCCAAGGTGGCTGAGATAAGTAAATATTTATACTTTTATAAGGTTTAGCATTTGCACTAAAAAGTTTCTGTTTGAAGACAATTAACAATATTTGAAACACAAGGTTTAAAAAAATTGATTAAAAAACGGACAGCCAATGATGAGGCACCACACAGCCTTCCCGCAGTAACAAAACTATTACAGCGGTGGAGTGGTGGGGCTGAGGCGTCCAAAAAATCAAATAGTGAATAGAACGTTTTGATCCAGGTGATATTTTTGGTGAATTGGATCTAAAGTACTGGCAGGTTTTAGCCATGCATGAACAATTTAAGGAGGGTCCTTGTGTAGCATTTTCTAGAGCCAGGAATCCGGCTGATTTTTTTTATTTTTATTTTTTACCAATTCTAATAAAACCAACGTCAGTACTTTAGATGATGGGGAAACATAAACTGTGTGGATCTTGTATGATGTGTAGGAATTTGCTTCATTTATCACCCCAGGACACAACGCACATATACTTTGAAATATTTTTCAACATGTGGGTCTTACTACACGTTCCATTAAAGTGAGATTGCAAGAACATAAAAGTAGAATACATACTTCAAACTTGACAGCTCTCATCATTGTTTGGAACATCAACATGATTTTTTTTTTTTTATTTATCATGGTTTATCATAGAGCAAATACCCAGTTCCTATAGGGAAATAGGATGGTCTGGATTCAACTTTGTGAACAGTGCTGAATTTTTGAACTTAACACTCCATCCAGCAGGTCTTAATGAACATGTGGAATACCATGATCTGCTTCCTTATTGCTGAACTGTTTTAAGTTTTCCTGTTTCTTTTCCAGCTGTTTTATGGTCTGGCACTTTTTATCATTGTTTTTGCCCTATCTTTTAGCATTTAAGCTGGAGTCATTTAAATCTTGATGTCACCATGTCTGTTTAAATTCTAGCGCTGCTGCCTGTCTTTCCAATTCCAGCCTCCTCTGTGCATGATATCACTATTGAGCCATGCAGAAAAAACAGAGCAGCTATTTTCTTTAAAAACCTAACACCAGGTTCCTGAGGAAGGGGCTTTTTGTCCCTGAAACCAAGCCTGGTCGAACCACCATTTCAGTGAACACTTCTAATCATTTTGTTTTTGTTCTGAAGGATTCTAAACCTCTGACTCTAGTGTGGAGAAAGCTTTGATACCAGCGTGCTTCATAAGCTAAGTAAAACTGTTGGCATTCTCACAGTGTAATTTTTTGGGGGTGGCAACTGGCGGGATCGAGTGTTGCATTATTTAATTATTATTTGGATTGATATTAGCACACTGTGTGTACCCTATGATGGTGTGTGGCTGGGAGCTTATGCTCATGTTAGTAAGTCGATCTAGTAAGCTCTAGAGGTTTGGCACTTGTCGCCTGCCCATAAGCTTATCACCTCACACTGAGGGTTCATCTAGTCACAAAAATGTATTATATATTTTTTGAGGTTGTGTTGATTCATGCTGTGATCACGTTATTGCCACTCTCTCTTTGCCTTTGGCTATTGCTGCTCTTTTTTGGATCTAAAGTATTGGCAAACATAAGTTAGGTATAGATTATATTTACCAGTACTTTAAATCCAGACCAAAAATTTAGGGCTCCTTTTACAAAGTCACAGTAGCAATTCCTGTGTAGCAATTGCAGCACATCCCGTTAATTCCTATGGGCTGCAACGCATTTGCCACACCAGTACTTGCTACCATGGCTTTGTAAAAGGGGCCTTTAATGCTGGAATTGGAGTGACACAGTTTCTCCCCTTGGTTCAGGGGTTCTGCCAAAGTTTTACTCACAGGATTTTTAAACTGTGACATACTAATAAAATGGAAAATTTTATAGAGGCTAATTGTACTAAGGAACAAAGCAAAGTGTTGAGATAATGGCGGAGTGCCATGCTTAGCTTCAATAGAAGTTAGAGCTGATTTTTCTTCATTTTCCCTTTCATTTGTATGTATTTCTGATTAAAAAAAGAAAAAGTACTTGTCTTGTAAGATTTGCTGTTACACAAAGTGTTTTTAACATTTTATTTTTTCTGCTTTAGCTGGTTCAAGCTCAAACAAATCAATTTAACATGCGAGTTCATGTGGAATATGAATGGCTGCTGCGCCAGGAAGACATGTATGAGAGCGATGATGACCTGGATGAAAAGGTGTGGCAATGGAATCAGTCCAGTTCTTAATGTTTATTGGTTTGCAAATTGGGCTTTAAAGAAATCTCTTTATATTCCGGCTTCCTTTATTCAATATCCTGTGCATATCTACTGTTTGGTGTTTCCTGCCCCTCTAAGGTACTTTCAGGGCTGTTTCCTTGTGTTTCATGCACATAAGGAGAGGAGAGTTATAGAGAACCTGCATTCCTCTGGCAGGGCCCCACAGGACCGTGCGAAAGCCTCACCCAGTAGACATGAAGAATCATGACAGGGTTCAGGAACCTGGGATCAGCCATTAGGCTTAATTTCGCTGTGCAGCCATGGCCAGAAGTGCAGGGAGATAGGCCAGGGACTTCTGCTAGAGGTTTTCCACTGAGCACCAGCAAGTTAGATCAGTTTTTCTCTACCTCCATCTGCAGGTAGAAGGGGATACAGCCAGATGACAAAGAATAACAGTTTATGAACTTTACCTCCAGAAACTCATCCAAACCTTTTTTTAAAAAAATTTCTTTATTCATTTTATAACTTACATCAAGTGTACAGTAAATATCAAACAATTATAGTACATCACTTGAAAATCTACAATATCATACAACAAGAAGATTTAACCCCACCCCCCCTCCCAAATTCATATACAACTAAAATATACCACATGAAAATAATATCTTATGTCATTCATAAATATATTATTAGTGGAAAACCAAGAATCCCCCTCCCCACCCCAAATCCACATGAGTATTAAAATTGGGAAAAGTGTAAATTATTCATTATAATACTTTAATAATGGTCTCCACACATCCTTAAATTTATTATAGTAACCTTTTTGAACTGCCAACGCTCTTTCCATTTTATACACATGCTGTTTTTACCACATTCTCTGGAAACATGTTACAAAGCTATAGTATCCTATATAATAAAAGCTTACTGGCGCATGCGCTGTTAAAACAGCGTTATCCCTGCCGCTGTGGTGTGTGATCCGTGGCCGTGTTCCATTTTAGAACCCGATGGCAGGGAACATTCTGGCCACTCCCCTCCTCCCGCCCTCACTCACCAACCGGAAGCACAGGCAAGTTCTCTCCCTGCCCACGTCCTCAGCAGGGAACACACCTCCCGCCCTCGCTCACTGCTGCCACTGCCGCTGATCCTCCTCTTCAGAGTAGCCTGTGATCGTGGCCAGCTTTAAAGAACCTCGCAGGCCATTCTCCAAACTCAGTAGCACGTTCCCTCTGACGCACAGGATCACGTCAGAGGGAACATGCTACCGAGTTGGAGAGCGGCCTGCGAGGTTCGCTAAAGCCGGCCACCATGATCGCAGGCTGCTTTGAAGAGGAGCAGGCCAGAAGTCGCCGGGATGGAGGGAGGGTAAGAAGGGGATCAATACAGGGAGCCAAGGGGAGAGGGAAATGGGGCTGCTTTGGGGGGAGGGGTGTGCTGGGGGGAGACAGAAGGGGCCATGGAGAGATAGGGAGAGAGAAAGGGGGCTGCTTTGGTGGGGGGGAGGTGTGCTGGGGACAGACAGCATTGCTCTGGGGGGAAGACAGAAGGGGCCATGGAGAGACAGGGAGAGGGAAAGGGGGCTGCTTTGGGGGGGAAGGTGTGCTGGGGACAGACAGCTTTGCTCGGGGGGGCAGGGGGGTAGACAGAAGGACATAGACAGCAGCCAAGGAGAGAGAGAGATAAAGAAACACAGACAGACACATCTATTCTAGCACCCGTTAATGTAACGGGCTTAAAGACTAGTTACTATATAAGTTCATAGTGTGTTCTCTGGTCTTTGTACAATTTGAATGAGTAAACAGTTGATTCAGGTTTACCCACTGTGCTCCATCCAGGATTTTGTAGACTTCTGTTATATTCCTAGGGATGGTGAATAAGCAGAAAGTAGATGGGATTGGCACTTACCATATCTGTGTGCTTTATAAAATATGAGCAAATGCACCTTTTCTTTCTGTTATATTCATGTACACAATTTCATATGTTGTCTTTATAAAGTAACTATGTACATAAGAATTGCCATCCTGGGACAGACCAAAGGTCCATCAAGCCCAGTCTCCTGTTTCCAACAGTGGGTCCCAAGTAGAGAGTTGTTCAGGGACAGAAATCCTGCCCGTCCCTGTGAGGAATCCCCTCTGTCCCCCCATAAAAGTTATCTGTCCCTATAAAAAGCAGCAATTACTTCTGATAGTTTTGATTTTTTTTTTTTTTAAGTCTTAAGTTTATTTAAATCAACAATAAAATAACAAATAACAGTGAACAGAAATAAGAGATGTTTACATCACCAGAAAGAATTAGAATGGACATTAGGTCATGTGACTGTAGGGTCGACCATTTCTTATTAAAAGAAATAAGAGTTGGATTTTTTTGGCACTATAAAGCTCATGTCTGTAGAGCAAACAAATCTGATTCCACCATCTGGCATAGGTAACTTGTGAGAGGTCCTTCCAAGATCCACAAATGTTTTTTAATGCAGCAATGAGTAAAGAATCAAACAATACAGTGCTTTTGTCTATCTTCTACTATTTCTCTTTCCAGGCATAGGAAACTCCGGTTTCATCCCCACGGAAGTCTCGTGAGCCTGGAGGGATCCCCGCAATACCCATTCCCATGCAGACCTCTAGTCCCAAGTACCTAGCTAGATCCCAAATAGCAAAACAGATTCTATGCTGCTTATCCTTAGAATAAGCAGATTTCCCCAAGCCATCTCAATAATGGCCTATGAACTTCAAAGCAACCATAAGAGAGCTTTATCAACAAAAAAAAAGCTCTCCCAAAAACAATATTTTAATTTTTTTTGTGGACCATTAAATGGTGGATTATGTAAATGTAATATATTTTTTTTATCAATACCTTCACTCAAAAAATTGCTTTCTTCAAATCAGTCCATTTATAGCTCACAAAAAATGTCTTACAATCTTTCTTCGGATTTTGTATGGTTTGTGTTTATAAAGTATAAACCTTTGTCTCTCACTATAAAATTACCCTCAATATTACTAAGACAAATCTTTTCATTATCAGCCCCATTTAGTTTATTATGTGACTATCTGTACTAATGACAGTGTCTGTTTATAGCATGTCAAGCAAATCTCTTTATAGTATAACAGGAGCAGTGTTTTTATATCAATTTACAGCTGGGTCCTGTTAAAAAGGAGAGACCTTTCCGCCCATATAGCTTCTATCAGTCTCCTTGCATGCCATCTCCAGAAAGGGGGATACTCACAGGATTCATAAAGCGGTCTAGTCACCTGTCCCAGGACCAGCGATATGATATCTATGGTCCTCAGTCCCGCAGCCTGGATGCCTCACTGTCTCCCATCTTGTCTCCACACACGCCACCTCTGCTGCCACGAAATATTATCAGAGGTAAAAAGATAAACAAATTCTTGGTTGCTTCATGTCTGGTTCTTTACTGTTCACAGAGGGGGAAGTTCTATGAAGGGTGGCAAGATATAGCATGCTAAACACCAACTCCATAATGATATCTGGGCCCCCAGGTTCCATTATAGAATACTAGCGCAAGTTGGCATTTAGGCCATGCCAGTAGCAGGCACAAATGCATGTGTGAAAAGGTGGTGCTTTAATGCATAAAGTGTGGGACCCATTCATGCCCCCTTACAATTCCACTGAACCCACTTACACATCTAATGTAGCAATCACCCACATAAGTAGTACTATTCTGTAAATTTTGCATGCAACTGGTACCTAACTTTAGGTCCTGTTTTAAAATGAGGGGGAACATGTTTCCTCTCTAGTGTGCTTGCCCACATCTTCTTAGGCATCAGTTCTTTCTTTGACAATTGTTTTTGTATGTATATAGAAGCTAGAGAATGACACGGGGAAAAAATTTGTCACCGCCCCGTCCCTGCGACCACCATCCCTGTCACCGCCCCGTCCCCGCAATCACTGTGTCTGCCCCATCCCCACAACTACTGTCCACTCCCTCCTTCCTAATGTGAGGAAACATACACGATCACGGATCGCGTGGTCCAGAAGCCCCCTCCCGCCCGATCGCCGCGTCCTGCCTTCTCCCTCCCTCCCCCTCACCTTAGGTGCCTGCCGAGTCTGACTTTAATTCTTCTCCCAGCCACACGCTTTCGATAAGCCACGCGCATGGCTGCTTGAGCTGTTGAATCTTCTCCTCTGACCCAACTTCCTGTTTCCGGTTGTGTCAGAGGAGATTCAACAATTCAAGCAGCTGCGCACGCGCGACTTATTGAAAGCGTGCTGGCTGGGAGAAGAATTAAACTTGGATTCGGCAAGCACCTAAGGTGAGGTGGAGATGGCAGGACATGGGATGCGGCGATCGGGTGGGGATGCTGGACCGTGCTGGCTTCACTGCGGAGACGAGACCATTCACCACTCCATGGGGTGGTGAATGGCCTTGTCCCCATCCCCGCAGCGACCACTAATTTTCTCTTCCCGTTTCAGGAACCACCATGTCATTCTCTAATAGAAGCTCTAATATCTATCTTTCTATTTTGTTATTTCAGCTCCCAGTATACCTCCACCTCCTCCTCCTGGAAACCCATCACCTTCCACATCTGATGCAGCAGTAAAGAAGGCTCTAATGCTGACTCACAAACGAGCTTCATCGGAACCCCCTGCGGTGGTACCACATAGTCCCCTTAGCAAAGCACATTCGCCTTTTGGTAAATCTGATAAGAGAGAAGGGTTGTCATTAGAAAACCTCAGAAATCAGTTCCGTCCAATAGGTTTATATGTGGTTTTGCACTCAGGATGGAATGAAAGAATTAATAAGTGATCTAAGATCAAGTGTTTGGCAAATAAGATTTAGGGGACAACTTAAAAAAAAACCCATGAATGTATAAATTGTTTCAAGAAAAAATACACAAGCATAAATTTGGAAATGGGAAAATAGATGTGGACGTTCAAGTTTTAGAAAGCCTCATGTCATGGGAGTGTTTGGTATGCAGAAATACCTTTAAAACTTACATTTCTTAATATCAGACTTAGGGGTTCTTTTTCTAAGCTGTGGTAAGGACTATCGCACATTTACCGCAACTTAAAATGACACTACTATCATTTTGTGATCTGTGTGCATGTTTTATTTTATTACAGAAGAGACATGTCAGCACTAATCACATTGCCAGGCAATAACTGATTAGCATAGGATTAGTGGGTGAGCCCTTTCCACCTACAAAATAGGTGTTAGTAACTGCTCATGTGCTAATTTTTGTTAAAGGTCATATGCTAATGGAAACATTAGCATATGGCCATTTTTTTCAGCATCTGGATTTGAGTAGTAATGGACCGATTTGAGATGACTGAATGTTATACTGAGTAGAAAAGTAATGATGAGCAATGATTATTATATTTTTTGTTTTTATTTCTGTATTTTTAATTTTGTCTGTGTTGCTTGTTATCTGCTTAGAATTGGTAGATAAGGAATACAAATAAATATTATTATTATTATTATTATGATATTCAGTACCATCCAGGCACCAGAACCAAAGCTCTAGATCCCTGGAAGTTATCTGGGTACAGCTGATATTTAATACTGTACCTCAATAGCCTACATATTTAGGACTGCTTTTTCTGTGGTTCAACATGTCTGGTTAGCTAGGCGGGAAAAGGCATCTAATAACATCGGTGCACACACAACTCCTGGACCACACCGGCAATAACCAGAGTTGCTGCAGTAGTCAGAGCAGATATTCAACCGCACTGTCTGGTTAAGTGCTGCTGTGAATTTTAGCTCCTTGTCTGGTAAGAGTGATATTGACCCCTTAGAGCCAGGAGTTCTCAGGACAAACCGAGCCAGACAGGATTTCTGGATACCCACAATGCAATCAATTTGCATTCAATTGATCTAATGCATATTCAATGTGGATAGACTAAAAATCTGACTGGGTTGAAAACCCTTGCCTTAGAATATTATTTATTTGGATTTAGCTCACAATAGTAGCTTAAGATGAGTTATATTCAGACATGTCCCTGCCCCAGAGAGCTTACAGTCTAATTTTAACATGAAGCAGTGGCAGGTTGAGTGACCCACCCAAGAACAATACATTTGCTATAAAAATGTATCTTGTTTCCTGCAAGGCTCAGCTCTTGACACCTGTTCTAACCCGTGCATGCCTTATTCTTCTCTTAGATTATGGATCAAGCTCGCCTTCAAAGTTCCTGTATACCGAAATTTCACAGAGGAGGCCAAGGTAAGCATGATCTCTACAACCTGCTGATCTGGGGTACTGATCAAAAGCTCCTACAGAAGGGGTTAGGGATGACTCAAGGGTTTGACAGGCCTGGAGTGCCTTTCTTCTCTAGGTCATATCTGGCTTAAAGCTGTTTAATGACTTACATAGAAGTATAATAATTCATTTATTTAACAGTTTCTATACCATACAATCACCAAGATCTATGTGGTTCAGAGAATTTAATGTCCATAATCAATATACACAATACAACAAGCAGACAAAAAGTCAAAATAGTCATATTATCCATCACCAAGTCAGAGTTCAGCTTTCAAGTACAATGTGCTTCAAAAGCTTGTCAGAACAATAAAGTCTTAAGTTTCTTCTTAAACAAGCTTGCGCTCTGTATATCTCTCAATATCTAGGAAATGTGTTCCAGAGCTGCAAAGTTTTAATACAAACAATTGAGTCACAATAATATTTTAAAATGCTTTCTTTTTAAAGATGCCTAGAATTGATTTATCACATATTATTTTATTAGTACCTGACCACTTGGATCCCTTGTTGATACGCTGTGTATATAGATTTTGTGCCTCGGTGACTATGTCCTTAAAAAGGGGCCATGCTTGCTCTAGCGTTTTTGCAGTGCTTATCCTTAATCATCTTCTTCACCATAAGTCTCATCCCTTTTCGGAAGTTCAGTGCCGTGGACGTCGTTCATACCCAAGTCTCGCTCTTCTGTCGTGCACTTAAGTTCTTCACCCCCTAAACTGTATTGTTCCCTTGGGTTTTTGCAGCCCAAATGCAAGACCTTGCATTTCTTAGCATTAAATTTTAGCTGCCAAATTTCAGACTATTCATTCAAGCTTCGCCAGGTCTTTCTTCATGTTATTCACACCATCCTGGGTGTCTACTCTATTGCAGATTTTGTTATCATCTGCAACAGCCCTGTAGCAATATCGTTTATAAAAATGTTAAAAAGAACAGAACCTTGAGGCACACCACTGGTAACATCCCTTTCCTCAGAGCGATGTAGCAACTCACTAATTCTTGGTAGATGTATGTGGCTGCTTCCTGGGTTATTTTGGAGTGGCAGAATTATTCTAAGGCAAAAAAAAAAGAAAGCCAGCTGCTAGGCCCCTTCACTTACCTCGCGATCTAAGAGAATGAACACGCCATGCACTACGTGCCTTATAATAATGCTGATATTTTATTTCTACAGGATTATACTATTAGCAAGTGAACAGCATATGAAGTAATTATAAAGAAGTTCTCAGCATATAATCAAATTAGCACACAGGAGAGAAATTTACAACATGACAGAGTGCCGGCATCTATCAACATAGAAAATGTCTCTGAACCAAAGCTGCATTAGAAACAAACATAGCAAGCTGCCATATTTCCCTCTGGCTATTAAGATATGGTATGCAACTGAATATTCTGAACAGTGTTCTTCACTGATCATTACCCTCTGCTGCCTTCCACTCAACCAGTTCTTGACCTAGCCCGTCACTTTGGGACCCATCCCAAGGGCTAGTTTATTAAAAAAATTTTATACCGCTCAATCAGTCTTCTGTATTAGACGTCTGGGTGGAACACTGTCAAAGGCTTTGCTAAAATCTAAATACACCACATCTAGTGCACTCCCTCTATCCAATTCTCTGGTCACCCAGTCAAAGAAATTGATCAGATTTGTCTGACAAGACCTACCTCTAGTGAATCCATGTTGCCTCAGGTCCTGTAATTCACAGGATTCCAGAAACTTCACCATTCTCTGTTTTAAAAGCGTTTCCATTAATTTGCTTACCACAGAAGTCAGACTTACTGGCCTGTAATTCCCTACTTCTTCCCTTTTGTGGAGAGGGTCCACATCCGCCCTTCTCCAGTCCTCCGGTATCACTCCCAGCTCTAGAGACTCATTGAAAAGGTCAATCAGCAGAGCCACCAGAACTTCCCTAAGTTCCTTCAGCACCCTTGGATGTATACCATCCGGCCCCATTGCTTTGTCTACTTTTATTTTAGCTAGCTTTTCACAAACACTACCTTCCCTAGCAACAGCAGCAGATGAATCCAGAGACCAATGGGATAGCTCACATCTACCAGCAGGTGGAGATAGAGAAACTGATTAACAGGTGTACTTATTGGCTGGCACTCCTCCTGTCTCATCAGTATGCTCTATCTCCCAGCAGGGGAAAGTCGCTATTCCAATTGCTCCTGGATTCTGATGATGGCTGGAAATTCCATTTCTCCTGTTGAGATTTTCTCTTCAGTGAGCTTACAATTGATTCTATTTCTCCTGTTGAGATTCTTTCTCTTCAGTGAGACAGGGGTGTCCGGCTGAGCGGTGCTGGCTTTAGAGGTTACACTTGGGCCCCCCCTTGTCCCTGCCTCACCCTCCCTCCTCTGATAGAGGGTTTATCTGGGTCTCTAGTTTTCTTCTTTCCCTGAAAAAAAAAAAAAGATAGAGACTGCAGTTGCTATCCACGATTGGGTACTCTTAGTAGTACTCACCCTGTTCCTACCAGAGTCTTACAGCCTTGTAAGCTGGGTTGTGAGTATGCCTTTTGTTACTTTGCAATTGCAAGTTATATTGTGTTGGTTGTTGGTGGTGTTTGGTGCTTCGGGGAACAGTCGCGTGGTTAGCCAGTTGTTTGCTCTTTTCTCAACCGCTAAGCTTTGGTGAGCGGTTCGTTTTTGGCAGCTTATTTTCTTGTTGTGGCATAGGTGAGTGGACTGAGCCCCCGCGTTGTAGTTTGGGCTCGGTTGGAGGAGCTGCTGCCTTCCCGCGCACGGGAGACGCTTGGGGGTTTCCTGTGTGGGCGGGGGGGGTGTCCTCGCATTTGCAGCGTGGTACGCTGAGGCTGCCCGTCGTTTGGCAGGGGCCGCGGCTGAGGTCGGGGTAATATAGAGTAGAGAGCCCGTGCCTCTTCCGTGGGCTGTTGGATCGCAAGAGTGCTCCGACGCTGGCAGACGCGATGGGGCGTTCTTCTGGTCTGTTTCGGCGGTTTTCTTTCTCTCTGCGCCTTTCTCGGTCTCCCTGTTGTTACCTCCCAGTTCCATGAGGCCGGCGAAACCAGCATTGGTGTTTTTGCTGGCTCGGCGGAGCATGTCTCAACATGGCTTAAGTTTCCCGCTTGCCACGGCGGTGTTTGAGTCTCCGGCTAAGAGCCGCGGTCTTTTCTGAGTAAAAGACTAGCGCTCCTGCTCTGGGGGGAGGATGCCGCGGCGTTCAGTAGTTTCTCTGATATCCGGCTTCTATTGGCTCAGCCGTTGCTTCTCGGCCTTTCAGGTCGAGTGTGACGGCAGAAGCTTACAGTTTATCCTGTGTTCATATTGGGGCCCAGGGTGGGGGAATCTCCCGAGTTGATTGAATGGCTGTGCTTCGGTGATCTCCTATGGGATTTTTTTGCAGCCCCATTTGCATGCGGTTTGGCGCTATTCTTCTCCCCCCAGTTTTGGCTTCCCTCCGTACTGGGTCAGTCGCAGGAGAGGTCCCAGATTTTTCACTTTTGGGACTCTCTGCATCTCTCTCGAGGTCTCCCATGGGTGACACTATGTATGTTCAGCGATTTTCTTACTTTTGATACCTTTGAGGCTGCACTGACGGTGTCTGGTGGCGCTATTGAACTGCTTCCTGACCTTTGAAGCAGTTTTTGGGACATAGGGGCTATTTCCGATTTCCTTCGGGCATAACTATCTTTTTCTGTGTTCCTAGGCCCATCGTTTGTCTTCCCTGGGCCACCTTGAACTGCATACCCTCTGTCAGCTCTTTTGGCTCTCCCAGGGTCAGGGACCTGTCATATGGGCAAGTCACAACGCGTTTGCCTGATTCCTGTTGATTTGCTGTGGTTTTCCTAAGGGCAGTAGATACAGTATTTTGATTGCATCTCGTTCGTCTTCCCTTTATGGCCCATACGTCTTTTTCGCTCCCGTGGCAAAGGTAGAAATAATTATTTTATTTTCAATTTAGTGATCAAAATGTGTCCATTTTGAGAAATTATTTATACCTGCTGTCTATATTTTGCACTATTGCCCTCTTTTACTAAACTGCAATAGTGGTTTTTAGCGCAGGGAGCTGCGCTGAATGCCCCACACAGCTCCTGATGCTCATAGAGTTCATATGAGCGTCGGTAGGAGCACGGGGCATTCAGCGCAGCTCCCTGAGTTAAAAACCGCTATCGTGGTTTAGTAGAAAGGGGGGGGGGGAGTATATTTGTCTATTTTTGTATAGTTGTTACTGAGGTGACATTGCATATTTTAAAGTCATCTGCCTTGACATTTTCTCTGTACAGTGTGCTTTTTTATTTTTATTGTTGGTAGATCATTTTGACGTGGTCATTTTAAAATTAGCTCGCAAGCCCCAAAAGTGTGGGTACCCCTGCTCTCCATTGATGTCCCAACACTAAAAAACTGTTTCTATCAGTTGACATGCTGCTAATGCACCTTGCATTCATGCCCTCAGTTGTAACTCATTTCACAATAGCTCCGACTCAGCTTACTCTTCATCAGGCGACTGTGCTTTTATTAGTCATAACTTTTATCAGATGAAATTTAATTATTTGCTGCTTACTTATATTTACTTGTGTATTTATTTTCAAAATATGTAACAAATATAACTTATCTTTTGTTCTTTGTCTCAACTATCAATTGTCAAGGGACCAGCAGTGAGAACAAAAGTGGTTATATTTCTTATATATTTTGAAAAATAATCACATTCCCCCTCCTTTACTAACGCATAGTATGGGTTTTTAGTACTGGCAACTACTCTGACACTCAAAGGAATTCTATGAGTGTCGGAGCAGTTACCGCTCCAAGCTACGCGTTAGTAAAGGAGGGGGATTATAAGTATGAACTAATGACATTTTGGGCCCCTTTTATTAAACTGCACTAGAGGTTTTTAGTGTCAGAGCACTTACCTCGCCTGCTCACGCTGAAAACCTCTAGCACTGCTTGATAAAAGAGGAGTGTTTATGAATATGGGTTTCCTGTGAATCAATGTCACACCCTCTACGTAATGATTTGTCTGTGATTTCATTTCTCAGCATTGGTTCTCCCAAGCTCAGCAGCCTACATGAAGTGCCTGAAATACCACCAAAGGGTAAGATTTGTAAGTAAACACGATATCTTCCTGCTCTTTCCTTTGCTTAATAATAGGTCTTTGGCTCTGTACCACAGAATCATATGATCAGTTGCAGTGTAATGTGTAGTGGGAAAATGGACGCACTGACCAGGAAAATCACCTTGGTACATAGGAAAGGCCATTTTCAGCAGCCGCCAGCAGTTTGCAAGGCCTGAGCTTTCAAGCTGTGCTAAGGGGAGTGTTTAACCCTCAAAAGCCAGGGCAGGATTAACCCTTTGGTGGTCTCTAGACAAGCAAGCACATTTGGTTCCCAAAGGATGAATGTGTTTTGAAGCTCTCATAAATGCTTTTGCCTGTAGAGGAAAACTGGGGAAAAGACACAAAGTAGAGACAGCTCAGCATGCCATTTAATGAAAAAACATCCCATTAAAAACACAGCAATAATTTTGCAATATTTGAGCAGACTTAGGGAAAAATAAATTTAACTCTCCTTCTCCAGCTGTGGGATTTTGGGTATGGGAAGACATCTGTCATTTCATAAAGCATGTGGGATGGGGCAGAAATGTTTAATTCAATATTGGCTACAAGACAAGCCATCAACTTATTAGCACTGGAGAAATGTGTTTCATTCTTTAATGTTGTTGGAAGCAAGAGATGCTAATATAACCCTGAAAGAGATTCCTTATCATCTGAGACCCATTCCTTCAGAATCTCTCACATTTGAGTGCAGAGCATGGTGCTGGATGACTTACCCAGTTAGCCCATTTTCAGTCACATTCGAGCATCACTCATAAGGGGCTTCCACTAAGGTAGCTGTTTAGTTTGGAGGGGAGATAGTAGGTAACTGTTGTACGTTTGATGTTGTAATTGATCCTATTGTATGAGCTATTTGTTCTTTTTTGTATTTCAATAACATAAATTTGTACTAAACACAGAAATAATCCACAATGCATTGCAAAATGTCACCCTTTCTGTTAGTGTCTGAGAAGTAATTGGCTCAGGCACTGAAAAGAAAGGCAGCATGCATCAGACCCACTTTTGCTTCCTCCCCTTCAAAACAATCCACTATCTCTAAATTTAAAAGAAAAAAAAACGGACTCCTGACTCAACATCATTGCCTCTAAATGAAAAATTCTTGGGGATCTAGTGGCTCCCCATACCCCACCCTCAGCCCTCTAGGCCCAATGTTAAAAACAAAAAAATTCAGGCCTCCCTAAGCCCCCCCTCCCCTAAACACATACCTCAAAAGAGGCAAGAGCAATACCTACTCTCTCCTGCCTCTCATGCTATCGTCTTGATAAGTGATTGCACCCAACCACACATCCTTAAGGGGAGGGAAGGGAAGACACAGAAAGCTGAGTCAGAGGTTCTGTTTTTCCTATTCCCTTGGCTCCTCTCCAGCTATGCTTTTGGGACTTGAAGGACAAACCCATCTCTGTTCAGCCTCCAGTTCACGTCATGCAAGATTTGATGTTGATGAAGCCCTCTCAGATTTCCCGTGGTGTCTTGGGATCTGAACATCATCCTCGCCCAGCTGATGAAAGCGCCTTTTGAGCCACTACACTCCTGTCAGCTGAAGTACCTACCTGGAAGGTCTTGGTTTTGTTTGTAGTCACTTCAGCTCATAGAGTTAGTGAGCTTCAGGTCCTAGTAGCTGATCCACCTTATAGTAGATTTCATCATAACGGTAATTCTCCACACCCATCCAAAGTTCCTTCCTAAGTCAATAGTCAATTCTGCCAGCATTCTTCCCAAAACACATACCCATCCCAATGAAAGTGCACTACATATCTTGGACTGTAAGCGAGCATTAAAGCCCATAGACAGTCCACCCAGCTTTTTGTTTATTTTTGATCCCAACAGGATGGGGCCAACCACTGGTAAATGCACTTTACCCATGTGGCTAGCAGATTACATCTCCTTTACTTATGGCCAGGTTGGGCTGACTCTTGAGGCTTATAATGTCAGAGCCATGACCACTTGAGATCAGCCTCTATTGAGATATACAAAGCTGCAACGTGTTCAATTCACATCTCATTACTGCCTTGAGCAAAATACCCAGTGTGATACTCAGTTTAGCCAGACAGTCTTGCAGAATTTGTTTGGTGTCTAGAAATCAACTCCACCCTCCTAGGGCCATTTTGTTCAGTTTTGTCAACCAGTTTCTAATCCAGTTTACCACTTTGGGCCCTTCAAGTGTATTTCTCTCTTCACATAAAGAATTTAGAATTTGTACCACATACTTTAGGGGTTTTAGTGGTGTTATAAAATACACACATACCAGCATGTACCTTAACGCAAATTACACCTGCCTCGAAGCCTACTTTATTTGGGGTAATTTTGTAAAGGCACATAGACTTGTATAAACTAAACTAAATATATGCACCTTAGTGCCTTTCCTGTTTAGGTGTGTTGTTAGAAAATTACCCACCAAATCTATACCATCTGGGAAGCACGTACACTATTTTTTATGCAGTACTATAAACATAGCAAAAACATTCAAAAGATCTCATCTTTTCCCTAGTTGCACTGAAGAAATTGGAGGCACATGGTAACGAAGATCCTCCGCCCATGCAAATTGGCCAAAGACCTGCCCAGTCAAACTCCATATCCCCAAAGTCTTCAGCCCATGAGCTAAATCATATTTCCAGTGGCTCTTATGACATTCCACTGCCTTTGCCAAGAAGAATGAGTCTGGTAGGTTGTGTCTATCTTCTCACCTGCTTTGCAGTAGCTTTCTGCCACGTTATATTAGAAATGACATTGCTGGAATTCTGAGTGGTTTTTAGTGCTCACCATAAAGAAAAACTCACTTGCAATTAGAACAGAACAACCTGTTACATACTAGGTGACTTCAGGTTTGGTTGTTTTTCTGCAGAAGTGATATCATCAGCATCCAAAATGAGATCCTTTTTGGAGACTTTGGTGAAAGTATTCAGCTGCTAGGAGTCACTGGCTAAATTAGACCTGGATGTTCAATGCTGGGCATCAGCATTGAACATCTCGGTATGGCCAAACACACTGTCCACCTGGACTTATGCAGGTCCCAGCCAGCATTCAGTCAGAGAGTCCCGGTAGAGAGGTTCCAATAATGGTGAAAGACAGCCAGGTGGGTTTAAGAGGAAGGCAGAGTAAAAGACTCAAATTTTCCCTGTCTTCTCAGCAGCCTGTAGTTGCAAGGAATAAACACAATTTGAAGGGTCTGTATGCAAATGCTAGAAGCCTAAAAAATAAAATAGGAGAGTTAAGAGTATATAGCACTTAATAATGAGGTAGATATAATAGGCATCTCGGAGAACCTGGTGGAAGGAGGACAATCAATGGGACACTGTGTTACCTGGGTACAAATTATGTTGCAAGGATAGAGTAGATCAAATGGGGAGGGGGGGGTTGCGCTATATGTTAAAGAGGGAATTTAATCAAATCAAATAAACATTCTGCATGACATAGATAGAAGTGTGGAATCCTTATGGCTAGAAATTCCATGTATGAAGGGAAGGAATATAAATGTTGGGTTATACTACCATCCCCTGAGACAAAATGAGCAGACAGATGAAGAAATGTTTTCAGAGATTAGGAAAGCTGGGTGATTTTAATTACCAAATTAATAGGGAAGAGTATGTAAAATCAGCAAGTAACAAAGTTCTGCTGGCACGAGATGACCAGCAGCTAAAGTATCTGTTTTTTGCCATCTCGTGTGCCGAGTTGAATCTGTGCCTGTTAGTGATTTTTGAGCTTTCCATGCGTTTTCCAAGACTTTTGGATGTTTCAGTCTCCAACTGGGGAGTGGCTACCGCTGATACTTGATTCAGTGAACATTTTGATTCAGAAAAACAGCCCATATGAGAGAAAGTGGAGCCCCTGAAGCTGAACTGAGGCTTTTTCTCCACTTTCTTTTTCTTTTCTGGTTCTCTTGTGCTCCTTTTCCCTCTGTTTCTGCTTTGAATTTAGTGTGTGGTGTATTTCCTCTATCTGTGAGTGATTATTTGGCGGTGCGGGGGCCGATCCTGTTCAATATGTTTGTGAGTGACATTGCTGAAGGGTTAGAAGGAAAAGTGTGCCTTTTTGCAGATGATACCAAGATTTGTAACAGAGTAGACACCGAAGAGGGAGTGGAAAATATGAAAAAGGATCTGCAAAAGTTAGAGGAATGGCCTAATGCCTGGCAACTAAAATTCAATGCAAAGAAATGCAGAGTAATGAATGCATTTGGGGATTAATAATAGGAAGGAACCGTATATGCTGGAGGAGAGAAGCTGATATGCACGGACGGGGAGAGGGACCTTGGGGTGATAGTGTCCGAAGATCTAAAGGCGAAAAAACAGTGTGACAAGGCAGTGGCTGCTGCCAGAAGGATGTTGGGCTGTATAAAGAGAGGTGTAGTCAGTAGAAGGAAGAAGTTGTTGATGCCCCTGTACAGGTCATTGGTAAGGCCCCACTTGGAGTATTGTGTTCAGTTTTGGAGACCGTATCTGGCGAAAGACGTAAGAAGACTTGAGGCGGTCCAGAGGAGGGCGACGAAAATGATAGGAGGTTTGCGCCAGAAGACGTATGAGGAGAGACTGGAAGCCCTGAATATGTATACCCTAGAGCACAGGTGTCAAAGTTCCTCCTCGAGGGCCGCAATCCAGTCAGGTTTTCAGGATTTCCCCAATGAATATGCATGAGATCTATTTGCATGCACTGCTTTCATTGTATGCTAATAGATCTCATGCATATTCATTGGGAAATCCTAAAAACCCGACTGGATTGCAGCCCTCGAGGAGGGACTTTGAATATGATTCAGACATTCAAATACATGAAGGGTATTAACGTAGAACAAAATCTTTTCCAGAGAAAAGGAAAATGGTAAAACCAGAAGACATAATTTGAGGTTGAGGGGTGGTAGATTCAAGAGCAATGTTAGGAAATTCTACTTTACGGAGAGGGTGGTGGATGCCTGGAATGCACTCCCGAGAGAGGTGGTGGAGAGGAAAACGGTGATGGAGTTCAAAGAAGCGTAGGATGAACAATGAGGATCTAGAATCAGAAAATAATAGTAAATATTGAACTAAGACCAGTACTGGGCAGACTTGCACAGTCTGTGTCTGTATATGGCCGTTTGGGGGAAGATGGGCTGGGGAGGGCTTCAATGGCTGGGAGGGTGTAGATGAGCTGGAGTAGGTTTTGACCTAGATTTCGGCAGTTGGAACCCAAGAACAGTACCGGATAAAGCTTTGGATTCTTGCCCAGAAATAGCTAAGAAGAAAAAATTTAAATTGAATCAGGTTGGGCAGACTGGTTGGACCATTCGGGTCTTTATCTGCCTCATCTACTATGTTACTATGTTAGTACTGAGTGGAATTGTAGGGGGTTCTATAGATATATTTGTTTATAGAGTATGAGCTTTGTTACTTGCTGATTTTTATTGCCCCATCATTAACTGGTTAAATGTTACATCAGGGAGTGCTAGGGAGGTAAAATTCCTAGATGTCATAAATGACTGCCTCTTGGAGCAACTGATCCGGGAACCAACAAGAGGGGGGTGCTATTTTAGATTTGGTCCTTAGTAGAATGCAAAACATGGTACAGGAGTTAACTGTGTTGGATCCGCTGGAAAACAGTGATCATAATGTGATCAAATATGAGCTGATATTGGGAGTAACGTCGCAAAAGAAATCTACTGTAGGGGCGTTTAATTTTCGAAAGGGAGTATGATAAAATGAGGAAAATGGTTAAAAAGAAGCTAAAAGGATCAGTTGCAAAGGTTAGGATTGTAAACCAGGTATGTATGTTATTTAAAAATACCATCGTGGAAGCTAAGACCAGATGTATTCCACATATCAGCAAAGATGAAAAGAAGAGGAAATGAGAGCCAGCGTGGCTAAAAGGTGAAGTGAAAGAGGCTATTAGAGGCAAAAAAACATCCTTTAAAGAATGGAAAAAGGATCCAAATAAAGAAAATAAGAAGAAACACAAGCACAGGCAAGTTAAATGCAAAGCATTGATAAAGACAGCTAAGAAAGAATATGAAGAAAAACTTGCAAAAGAGGCAAAAACTCATAACAGTTTTTTTAGGTACATCAGAAGCAGAAAACCTGGATGATTAAGGAGCAAAAGAGGCACTCAGGGAGGAATTATAACATTAAGGACATAGATTGGACGTCTAACTTCTGCCTATAAAGTACATCTAAAATTGTGGACATCCAACTGACGCTCAGCACCGCTCAGCATTTTTTGGTGCAATTCTGCAAAGTGCATCTAGCAAGGATGTCTACACGACGCCTAAAGTTAGATGCACTTTGCAGAAATAGAGCTCTACAGTCTGAGAGTGACCATGGATCACCACTGACATTTGTTTAAGATGAGAGATTTGGTTACCACTTGGAGCCTATTTAAATAGTGTGTCACTAGGCAAATTAGCTGCTACTACTACATTTTTCAGTTGTAGCTGATCTTTTCAATGCAAAGATTTTTCATGGCATTCATTTTCATGTGGTAATGTAGCTCACTTACATTCCTGCATTATACCTGATTTATGAGCTGGGAAATAACATAGAAATTTGCACTAATTGCAAAGTGCATACATTATATTTTCCCTTCGGGAACACAGTTTACCACATGAAAATGAATTAACAGGGGCCTGAATTAAGTTAGTACTCAAGTGGTAGCCTGATGTATTACTCAAAAGTCATGTTACTAAAGTGATTACTCTAGGTGCTATTCCACAATGAGCAGTCTTATTCCTTCATGTTACAGAGTAAGCCAAAGTTTCGGCGAGTAAAAGCGTTGTATGACTGCACAGCAGATCGGGAAGACGAGCTCACTTTTTATGTAGGAGAAATAATTGTAGTAGCAGAAGAGGAGGATCAAAATTGGTGGGCAAGTATTCGATACTCTATCTGTTCCCCTTCTGCGGTGGACCAGTGTGTGTGTGTATAGGGTGGGAAGGGATGAGTATGTGAAAAACTTATTCTGCTGTTAGCTGTGATGTAGCTGTCCTGTGATGGGAGAGAAAGATGGGGATGGAGAAAACTTGTAGAAACATAGAAATGTCACAGCAGATAAAGGCCAAATAGCCTATCCAGTCTCCTTTCCGCAGCATCCACTTTCTCCTCCTCTCCCCAGGATACCATAAATGCAGATACCGTTTTTGTTTCCATTATCTCTACCAGGAGACAATTCCACACATCTACCACCCTTGCTGTAAAGAAGTCATTCCTTAGATTACTCCTGAGCCTATCAACTTCATCCTATGCCCTCTCCTTCCGGAGTTGTCCTTGATTTGAAAAAGACTCACCTCCTGTACATTAATGCCACAGAGATATTTAAATGTCTCAATCATATCCCCCCTCTCCTGTATTTCTTCCAGAGTACATATTAAGGTCTCTAAATCTGTCCTCATACAATTTGACAGTAACTAACCAATTTTGTAGCAGCCCTATGGACCGACTTCATCCTATTTATATCTTTTTGAAGGTATGGTCTGCAGAATGGCACACTGTATTCCAAATGGGGCCTCACCAGAGCCTTATACAACGGCATTATCACCTCCCCTTTCCTACTGGCCATTCCTCTCCTTATGCACCCAAGCATCTTCCTGGCTTTTTCTACTTGCTTTGCAACCCTGAGATCATCAGACATAATCACCCTCAAGCCTCACTCTTTGTACACAGAATTACTTTACCACCTCAACTATATTGTTCTGGATTTTTTTCAGCCCAAGCACCTGACCCTGCATTTTTTAGCATTAAATATTAGTTGCCAATTACCGGACCAAGCTTCACTAGGTCCTACCTCATGTTATCCACATCCTCAGAGGTGTCATGCCGCTACAAGAAATACTTCGACAGAATGCTATCATTCCAGGCAGCTAGGCTGAACACTTGGCTAGCTAAACCTATACTCGAGGCCACCTCATACGCTGACTTCAGAAAATCCCTGAAGACACGTCTCTTCAATGCTACCTAGTTTCCTTCCTCCCATTTGCTCCCCATTAGCCCTTTAGCCACCCCTACCCTCCCCCTTCCCCTTCCCCTTGTCGTATCATGCAATTATCCTTCCCACTGACATGGTAAATTTCTCCCTGTAATTTGTGTCGATCTCATGTACCTCCAATCGTAATCCCGTTTCTTGTAATCTCTTGTAAACTCTTCTCATATCTTGCTCACGGGACTGCCCGATACCCTATTGTCATTACAAAGATTCTGTATAAATCTTAATCTCACTGTAAGTATCATACTCTCATTATAAATCTTAATCTCATTGTAAGTATCACATTCTCATTATAATCTTCTTTTAACAATCCCTTCTCACTTTAGAAATATCTTTTTTTTTTTTTTAAATTTTTATTTATAAGTTTTCCATTCTTACAATATTTGAGTAATATAATATACAATAAAGTTTTTTTTTTACATATTTAAAATATTATCATTAATAATACATCGTATTTAAAATATAATATGATAAAGATTATACATTAGCATATAAAATATAATTCCCATCCCCTTTTTATATAGTATATTTCCATTAATTAGTCAAATCCCACCCCATTCATATATAATTATTTATCATAGTGCTAAGAACTAATCATTAGAATATTTTGTCAATGGTTGCCAAATTTTATTAAAATTAAGATGATTTCCCTGTTGTAACGCTATTATTTTTTCCATTTTATAAATATGACAAACAGAATTCCACCAGAACGTATAATTTAATTTGGTGTAATCTTTCCAATTTTGAGTAATTTGTTGCATGGCGACTCCTGTTAGTATTAGTAATAGCTTATTATTGTTTGCTGAAATCGGACTCTTAGTTCTCATTGCAGTACCAAATAATATGGTGTCATACGAGAGTCCTACGTGATTCTCTAGTAACTTATTAATTTGGGGCCAAATTAAATTCCAAAATGCGTTTACAAAGGGACAAAAAAAGATTAAATGATCTAACGTCCCTATTTCCAATTTACAATGCCAGCATCTATTAGATCTAGTACTATCTATTTTTTGCAGGCGCGTTGGGGTCCAGAATACTCTGTGTAATAAAAATAACCATGTTTGATTCATAGATGCTGACCTTGTAGATCTTAATCTCCAGGACCAAAATCGTGGCCATTGAGATTCAGAAATTGTCTGACCTATCTCAATACTCCAAATATCCCTAAGACCTGTTTTCTTTTTTTTATTTAAAAATCCATATATCAATTTGTACCATTTTGCGGCTTGGTGACCCAACAAATCCGTCTGGAAACATAGAACCTGTAAACTATATTGATTATTTAGATTTTTCCATTCAGGGAACCCTACCTGAATGGCCTGCTTCAATTGCATCCATTTAAAATATTGTGATTTATTTAATCCAAATTTATTTTGCAATTGTGAAAAACTAAGCAGTGAACCTTCTGATATGATATCATTCAATGTTCTTATTCCTGCATTTATCCATTGTTTCCAGACGATTTTAAATCCGCCAATTCTGATCCTGGAGTTTATCCATATTGATTGATTTAGAGATTTAGCAATAGGTTCAGGTGATAGATTACTAATATATCTCAATGTTTTCCAAGTGTCAAATAAAATTCTGTTGTCTTTGTATCTTTTAGGCATTGTTATAGTTATTAACTGTTCTGGATATAAAGGGAACAGGAGCCGCCATTCTAAATATAGCCAATCTGGTACATTTTCTAGAAGCTCTGGGAGGATCCAATACATACCCTGTCTTAAAATATAGGCTTGATGATACCTATAAAAATTTGGAAAATTTACCCCCCCTTCCATAATTGGTCTTTGTAATGATACTAAAGCGATTCTTGATCTTTTCCCACACCAAACAAATTTTGTAAGAATATTGTTAAGTTTTTTATAAAATGACCCCTGAAAAAATATTGGAATCATACTCATTTGGTAACAAACCACAGGCAATATCATCATTTTAATTGTTTGAATTCTTCCCCACCAAGAAAGATGTAATGGATTCCATTGCTCACACATTTCTGTTATTTTTTTCAATAAAAGTTTTTCATTCTCTTTGACTGTGTCTTCAATTGTATTTTTGATCATAATTCCTAAGTATTTTATACCATCATCTTTCCAAATAAATGAATATGGGTCAAATAATCCTTTGGTACAATGAACATTTATTGGGAGAATTTCAGATTTGTTCCAATTAATTTTATATCCAGAAAAAGTACCATATGTTTCTATTAAATTAAGTATACATGGAATAGTAGTTTCCGGTTTTCTTAAATATAATAATATATCATCTGCATATGCAGATATTTTAAATTCAAAATTGTTAAATGATATTCCCTCTATCTCCTTAGTTTTGTTTATTGCAATTAATAAAGGTTCTAGGACAATATCAAAAAGTAAAGGAGACAGAGGGCATCCCTGTCTAACTCCCCTGTGCAAGTTAAATCTATTTGATAAATTATTATTAATATATAATCTTGCTCCAGGAGAGCTATACAATGTCTGAATCATTTCAATAAAACCGGATCCTATACCAAACCATTGTAAAGCTTGGTATATAAAATTCCATTCCACTCTGTCAAAAGCTTTTTCTGCATCTAAAGATATTAAAAAAGCTGGATCATTTATATTTTTTGCTAAATTTAATGAGTGGAATGCTAATCTAGTATTATTTGATGAATGTCTTTTAGCAATAAATCCTGTTTGATGTACATCAATAATGAAAGGGAGAGCTTTTGCCAATCTTAATGCTAATACTTTAGCCATTAATTTGTTATCCACATTCAATAATGAAATAGGCCTGTAATTTGAAACCAGAGTAGGATCTTTGTTTGGTTTTGGTAAGACTATAATTATTGATTCTGCCATAGTACCAGAAATTTTTCCATTCTTTATTTGATATTGATATAAATTTAACAGATGTGGTAATATGATATTTTGAAAAAATTTATAAAATTCAACAGTATACCCATCTCCACCTGGAGCGGATCCAACTCTAAGAGACTTCAATGCTGTTTCTAATTCTTTTAAAGATATAGGTTCTTCTAAACTTCCTTTTATATGATCTGGAATATTTGGTCCAATATATGAATTTAAAAAAGTTAATCCGTCTTGTTCTTTATTTTTATAAGAATTGGAAGTATATAATTCTTTATAAAAATCAAGAAATTGTGTTATAATATCTTTTGTGTTGGTATGTGTGTTACCTTTTGTATCTTTAATTGCAATAATCTTAGATTTTCTTTTCTTTGCTTTTAGAAAGTTTGCTAATAATTTACCAGCTTTATTTGAATTTCCATAATATTGTACTTGTTTGTTAAAAATGTCTTTCCTCACAATTTGAGAAGAAATTTCATTGTATTTAACTTTTAATTTTAATAATTCTTGTAATGTATTATTTTCCCATTTCTCAATTAATTTATTTTCTAATAATTTAATTTGCTTTCCCATCTCAATAAATTGTTTTTTTTTTTGTTTGTTAATAAATGTTGAATATGAAATAATATTTCCTCTCATAGTTGCTTTAAAAGCATCCCATAAGATCTCAGCATTAATATCGTCTGATTCATTAAATTGAAAGAATTCTTGCATTTTTATTTTGAAATCTTCAAGAAATTTTGAATCCGCTAATAAATCATTATTAAATCTCCAAATTAAATCAGAGTTTTCAGCATCATAATTTTGAAGATTAATCCACACACCAGCATGATCTGAAATTATAATGGGATCAATTACTGCTTTTAAGACACGCTGCGCTATATTATTAGAAACAAATATATAATCAATTCGTGAAAAGGATTTATGGACCTGAGAACAAAAAGAAAATTCCTGATCATTAAAATGAAGAATTCGCCATATATCTACTAAATCACAAGATAGTATCAAATTATCTAAGCCTAATGATTTCATAACTTTACTTGGTTTTTTATCCAATATCGGATCCATTACAGCATTGAAATCCCCTGCTACTATTAAATTAGATGTAGCCAGTGGTAAGAGCAATTGTTGAATTTGTTTAAAAAACTCCATTTGATTCGTATTAGGAGCATATAAATTGAATAAATTCAGGGTAGTATTTCCCAGAACCATTTCGACATGCACCCATCTTCCTAAGGGATCATAATTAATTATTTTAAAATCTGCATTACATTTTTTATTTATTAGAACAGCCACTCCAGCCTTTTTCTTTAAAGCCGGTGCAAATAAACATTTAGAAATAAAACCTCCAGATAATTTTTTTGATTCAATTTCCGAAAGATGAGTTTCTTGAATAAAATAAATATCCGCATTTTGATTTTTAAGGAACGATAATAATTTCTTCTTCTTAATAGGATGATTTAAACCATTGACATTCAGCGAATACATTTTTAGATCCATCTGATTAATAATTATACTTAATCAATATTCTATGATTGTTTACATGATTAGCTCCTAGCACATTCATTGAAAATTTATCCCCTAACCCACCCATTATTTTCCCTCCCCTCCCACCCATTATCTTATTCTGATTTGGAACACGCATTGGTCATGCAAAACCTACATCTCCATCCCCAGGCAACTAATAATTCATTATATTATTTAAAAACAAATTTCTAAATTCAATACATTCTTTATACTTCCACCCTTATATTATTAAAAATTATATTCATTTAATCTATAAAATTTTATAAATTTACTGAGAATTATATATATTTGATTCATAAAATTAAATTCAATATCATGCATACATGTAATATAATACTCTTAATAAATAAACATATTACAAATATAGTTCTTATTCTCTATATATCTGATATAATATTAATAATAATGCATTTCAATCATTTTCATAGATCATATATATCTGTAGTTCATCATATAAATTAAATATATCCATTTTTATATAAATATTAATATTAATAATAATGCATTTCAATTATTTTCATAAATCATCTTCATAATGAATTAATTTGAATGAATAATTGAATAAAATAAACATTATCTCAATAAATAAGTTTTATAATAAATTCATGTTTTATTAATTATCTATATCAATGAATAATTGAATAAAATAAACATTATCTCAATAAATAAGTTTTATAATAAATTCATGTTTTATTAATTATCTACCAATCAATTACTTAATTTTTTGTTTTTCATAATAAGTTAATATGACTGAATATTTGAATTTAATAAAAAATTTTATAATATATATCTATTTTATTAATTAATCCTTTCAATATTCAAATTTTTTTCTTGTATATATTTCATAAAATTATAATTTTCTTACATAGAATTAAAATATTGTTTTTATAATAAATTAATATATTTCATTTTTATATATTATTCTCAATATAACAGTAACTAATTTTCTTTTCAATATTTTTAATAATAAAAACATTGTAATTCGTTTCATTATTCATTAATCATAATAAGTTAATATGCTATATAATTGAATAATTCTATATTTGATTAAATTATGTATTATATAAATAAATTTATAATAATTTAATAATTTTTTATATTATATTTATATATATATATTTTTTTTTTTTAAATTTTTTTTTTTTTTTTCCTATTAATATTAATGAATATAGATGCAAATATATTATTAATAATTAATTTAATAAAATAATATTATATTATTGCATTCAGTATATCAGTATAAATATTTCCAGTTAGTATCATTTCTTATTTCTTAATTAATTTTTTTTTATAATCTTCTTTCTTTTCCCTTTTTTCCATGTCCTTTCTTATTTCTTCTTTCTTCTTTCTTCTTTTTTTTTTTTTCCTTCAGCATAGTTATTTTTTCCATGTCCTTTCTTGTTTCTTCTTTCTTCTTTCTTCTATCTTTCTTCAGCATAGTTATTTATATTTTTTTTTTTTATGTGAATATAGGATCTTTTTGTGTCAAAAATTCTTTCAGTTTTGCAGGGTCTTGAAAGTATATGGATTTATTTCCACTGGATACTCTCATAGTAGATGGATAATATAGTCCATATATGTATCCTTTTTCTTTCAGTTGCTGTCTGTATGTGAGGAATTGTTTTCTTATGTTTGCTGTATATCTAGCAAAATCCTGAACTAAAATCAGTTTTGATCCTTTGTAGTTCAAGTTTTTATTTGCTTTTGCCATTTTTAATATTTCTTGAGCTTGTTGATATCTTAAAACCTTGAATATCAAAGGTCTTGGAGCAGCCTGATTTACTGGCTTTCTTGTGGGGATTCTGTGGGCTCTTTCAATTTCTAACGGCCATTTTGAATTGAGCTGAAGTAGTTTAGGCAAAAGATTTTCCAGGAATTGCACAGGGTCTCCCCCTTCAATATTTTCAGCCAGCCCTAAAATTCTGATGTTCTTTCTTTTTCCTCTATTCTCCATGTCCACCATTTGATTTTTTAAAGCTGTTATTTCTTTTTTATCTTTGTCATATTCCTGTGTGAAGGAATCAAACCTCTCCATTTTTTCTTCCAGCACTGTCATTCTCAGTCTCTCCGTTTGGATCTCTTGTTTCATGTTGAGAAGTTCTTCTTTTACTTCATTTATTTTATTGGCATTTTCAGTCAGCATTAGTTTTATTTTGAAGAGTTCAGTCATTATATCAGATTTTTCAGTCAGTTCTTCAGTCTCCATCGGGAACGGTACACTCGATGGTGACAGGGGAGTAACTTTTGTTCTTTTTGCTGATATTCCTGAAGTTGAAGGTTTTTCAGCTTTCCCCTGCTTCATGCTTGCCATCTCCGACGTTGTTTTATATATTTTTAGTGGCGATTTGAAAAAGTGAAAGTTTTATTTTTGTTCCGTTTGTTGCCTGGATACGGGAGCGCTGCGGTTAGGCTGCCATATCGTGCGCGCTCCAAGCCACGCCCTCCACTTTAGAAATATCTTGTAAAAATCTTTCTGTATATTCACATTGTATCACCCTGTATCTAATTCACTTTGTAAATACCTCCCTGTAAACAGCTCTGATATCCTGTATCTTATGAATATGCCTTCGTTCTGTAACCTGAAATATCTTATTCTAAAGATTACGTATCCAATTCCTCTGACTCCAAAACTTGTATCCTATTTCCTACTCAAACATATGTATCTTATTGTAAACATATGCCTTCTTTTGTAAACACTGCTTGCATTCTCAGCAGTGCTCTCATTGTAAACCGCTTTGAACTTAGGGTATAGCGGTATATAAGAAATAAAATTATTATTATTAAAAAATTATTACCCTATTACAGAGATTGGTATCATCCACAAAAAGACACTTTGCCAGACAGTCCTTCCGCAATATCACTCGCAAAGATGTTAAATAGAGCCTGCCCAAGGATAGATCCGTGTGGCACTCCACTTACATCCTTTTTCTCCAAGCATCCTTCTCCCCAACCCTGAAATGTCCTAAATTAGATTGTAAGCTGTTCTGAGCAGGGACTGTCTATTGCATGTTAAAATGTACAGCGCTATAGAAATAATAAATAGTAGAGCAGAGTTATTTTCCTTCCAAATGGGCTTACAATGTAAGTTTTACCTAAGGCTGTGCAGATTACAGTGAGTAAGTGGAGGAGGTGGAATTTGAATCTTGACTTTGTGTTTCTCTACTCCAGTCCACTAACAAAGTGGTCTTTTGTCTGTTAGTGAACTATTTTAATTTTAGAAGATAAGTAATATAAAAAAATAAAGAACTCAATATTCCAGAGAGGCTTCTACCTGCTTAAACCACACTAGGACAGCAAAGAGAAAAGGTCCTGAATTTATCTGCCAAGTTAACTGAGAGTTGGTCTGAATATCAAGCCATGCATGGTTAAATGCCAGATGATCGTTCTAGTGCCCAGATGTGTCTCGAGATTGAATACCCAAGCTTAATTCACCCTGTGGCTGTCGGTGTTTTCCAAAACACTGACTACTTTGGCATGAATATTGTGCCCAAATTGTTTTTTCATTTCTCTTAAGCTAAGTTTCTTTTACATCTTGGAAAAGTAGGTTATAAATAAAATAAAACAAAACAAACATATATGCAGCACAATGAATGACCTTAATCTACCCACTGACCAACACACTGGTTTTTCTTTACAGAATGGCTACATTGAAGAAGACCCACAAAGGAGGGGTGTTTTCCCAGCATCCTTTGTCCATATCCTGAGTGAATAGAAGTTGAGCTCGCTAAAGAGTACTGATTCTTCTAGTTTACTTAAAATACAATTTTTGGAAAACCATTTCCAACATTCTTCTGCTGATGTGGCATTGATGGAAAGAAAAAAGTTCACAGTGGGTTGCAGCACTCCTATTAAATCTCTTCTCCTCTCCTCCAAAGAAGATTTTCTGAAGATGAGGGCTCCAGCAGGCTCCTGGTGCATCATTTCAGATGGAGAAATTCATGGCCATGTAACTCGGCTTGACTTGAAATTGACTTTGTTGCAAACAATGTACCATCCAGCAGCATGTGGATAGTCCATCAAGCTCTTGAGTCCTGAGCTGAATTCACCTTGACAAGAAATATGTACATGCTGGGACATGGGAAGACCATTGCTATTCATTTTTTTTAAACATGCCAGTGCTAAGCTGTAGAGCCCAGAACAATGTGATATTTTATGCTGATGTTAGTATGTCTTATTTCACAGCAGTGTGTGATCTTAAATCAGGATACCAGTGCTGTTTTCCTAAAGAAAACTATGCCAAGGCCGAGTAGGGCAGTGTGCACTGTTACCCCATAGGGAAATGCAGCATCCTGGCGTATCAAATTGCAGTCTTGAAGAGCCACAAACTAGTCAGGTTTTCAGGATATCCCTAGTGAATATGCATGGAGTATATTTGCATATAGTGGAGGCAGTGCATGCCACTCCCCTCTGAATATTCATTAGGGATATCCTGACACTTGGACTGATTTGTGACCCTCTAAAATTGCAGTTTGATATGCTTGCTCTAGGGTGGAATGTGCTATGTTGTGCCAGAGCAGAATTTGCTGGTTTTCTAGCTGCTAAAACAGTGTGTTGTTTTCCAAGGAGAAATGTGCCATCCTGAACTACTGCAAGGTATTTTCTCTTAACTTCAAGAGAAAATGTGCTGGTTATTTTGGAAGGGGTCACAGTTAACATGATTGAGTACCAGGCATGTGGGTCTAAGCCCTGCTATTTATACTGTATACTTTGCAGTAAAATTCAATAATGCCTTAGTGTATCTGTTAACAAGTTTTTAAGTAGTGTGCAACAGATGTCCTAAATCATGGGTGCCTCTCACAATGGCACTAAAAATGCAACTGGGGGATTCAGAGCCAAACTCAACCAAGGATAGTTAAATCTCGGTTTGCGAGTAACACAGTTTGCAAGTGTTTTGCAAGACAAGCAAAGCATTCTTGCAAATCGTGCCTCACAAACCAAGCGTTGACTCGATTTGCGAGCCTCCACCCCCGAGAACCGGCATCGCCCACCCGAACCCATACCACGATCTGGCACTGGCATGCAGCACCAACCCACAGGAGGTGCTGGAAGAGCCTGCCACTGATCTCTGCAGGCTGGGCCTTGAGTATCTCCGAGATTCTCATGAGATTCTCAGCAAGAACAAGAGCCAGAAGGCCTTGAGCAAAACTTAGCCAGCTTCTAATTTTTGGATTTTTTTCCAAGTCACACATTTGATTAAATTAATGGGCATTAAAACTTTTGCTATGTGCTGATTCATAGCGCATGCTAATAAGGAAGATGTGTATTAATGTTGGCTACCGTTAAGACAAGTTTTATGCAATGAGGCCTAATGACGAACTGGGGTTAACTGTAAAATAATGGTAGCCCACTATCGAATGTACATATCTGATAACCCGCCTTCTCTTCAGCCCCATGCAGCTACTGTACTGGTCCTGTTTCCTTACTATTGGTGCCAGAAGGCTGAATTGGGTGAGGACACAGTCTATCCTTGGGTACATCCATGTGCGGGGGGGGGGTTATGCTAGTGCCGAGTGTGTTCAGGCTCACTAATTTGGGTGGCAATGGAGAGTTTGGGGGGGTGTCAGCTGTCTGTATGGAAAAAGTATATTATCTATTTTATTATTGCTATATAAATAAAATGCTGGTGCAGTAGTACCACTACAATTATTATTTTAATTTGGTCTCTATCACTTTGCAATTCTCCCTTCTTCTTACGATTATGCTCACACTGAGTCACAGTAAAACAAAAGTCTCTTTATTAGCATGTTCTCCTCACAGGCATGGTAACATAGTGGTAAAAATAAAGCCAGTTACAATCTTCACAAGAAACTGGCTCCTGCCAAACCCCACAAACACAGTGTGTACCAGCTTATTAAACTAAGAAAGGTCAGGAGTCAACCAGTGTCCTAATGAATCTTAGCCAGTCTTCTGTGACCTTACTTATACTTTTTGAAAGAAAACTCACTGAAAAGTTCTTCTGTCTTCCTGGGCCTCTCTGAGGCCTAGATTCTTTAAAAAAAAAAAAAAAAAAACCAGGCTGCTATTGCAGCCATTCTGGTAGCAAATTTGTTAAAAAGTGAGTCATTCTCCAAAAAACGCTCACATAAATGAGGTTGGCAGAGAGTAGCAAAGATTTGCTAAATTTGCATGTGCCAATCGCTGATGATAGTGATGGGCACATGCGCAGAAAAAACGCAAAAGGGAGGAAACCCACAACCCCGCAGCTGCCACACAACACCCTCCTGCAGTTGGAGCGATGCCCACTCTCTCCCAATTTAAAAAAAAATTTTAAAAGCCAGCAGAAGCCCTGACAGCAGTGACAGGAGGCTGCTTCTCCTGTCACTACTGTCAGGGTCTGCGATTGCTCCAGGATTGCTCTCTAGTGATCCTGGCTGAGGGCAGGGGGCGTGTTAACGATCATCCCCATTTGCATGCAGGCCTTTAGTGAATTTGTCGGCCTGCATGGAAACGGCTCGCACACGAATTGGAGGGTTAGTGAATCTAGCCCTTTGTCAGTGAGATGGAGACTGAGAAGACCTGACTCTTATAGAATAACACTAAAACTAAACTAAACTTAGTTTTATACACTGGATCATCAACCAATTTGGAGCTCGACTCGGTTAATCAGAACAAAAGAAATCTAATTTGGAAAAAGTAGAATTATTCTACTTTTTCCAAATTAGATTTCTTTTGTTCTAGCAAACAAGGCTGTCTTCAGAGCCTTCCTGAAAGATAAGAAGGGGCCTAAGCTTCTTAGCGAGAGTGGCAAGTTATTCCAAAGCTCGGTTAGTTTGTAGGAGAGAGAATTTCCTTGACAAAGCAGATGAATTGGAACTAACCATGTATGTTCCCTTGCTAGCAATAAAAGGAGCCAAGTAGCTAAGCCAAAACACTGCCCCAACAGATTCTCCACAACTGACCTCAGTCCAAATTCTGCACTTCCATGTCTCCCATCACTTCAGAATGAAGGGTAGGTTCTTGACTGATTTGGAGGGCCTAAAGGAAAGAAAATTAGCAGGTAAGATCTAATTTCTGCTTCCTCAGCATCCTCCAGATTGGGCAAGATGCTTGGAAGTACCAAAGCTGAAGCAGTTAAGGGCAGGACCCTTGGAGACTGGAAGCCAACATTCCAGCCCCAACATTGCATCCTGTCTCACCTACATGTCAAGTCTATAATGCTTTTGGGGCATGAGGGGGCCCTGAAGGATCAGGGACTATCTCGGGACCAATGTATGCTTATATCTCTGGCCCCGTTACCTAAACGGCACGTTCTTCGCCTGTGGATGATGGAGACTTCCCCAGTGTTGGTGGCCTGGCATGCTTCTATGCGGGAAATGGCAGAGTGGGAACTGCGAGGAGCGTGATAGGACCAGCGTCAAAAGAAAAACTACTGGCCTTTATGGCACACCTATCTTGCTATGTATTAGAGGACGGGGAGGGGGGTTCTTAGTGGACACTTTCTTGAGCTAGAGGGTTGGTGGGGGTGCTCATGTACATATAAAATTATGCTTTTCACGGGAACTCTATTGCTTGTGTATGCCTTGTTCCTGTTTTCTTCTCATGTTCTTTCATGATCTTTATCTAGGTCACTTCTTTGAAGGTGGTTTGATATGCTTTATGTTTGGATTTAACACTGTTTCTGTGGATTGCATTTTCAACAAAAAAGGCTATAATGCTTCACAATGGACTGTGAAGAAAACCATACCGCCATTCAAGAGATATTTTGCAGCAGAATAAGACTGTTCTCTGCCCACAAAGCCACAACCTCTCTTGTGCAATGAGCCTTAAGTACCAACAGCACTATGCATCCCTTAAGGCAGGGGTGTCCAATGTCGGTCCTCGAGGGCCGCAATCCAGTCGGGTTTTCAGGATTTCCCCAATGAATATGCATGAGATCTATTAGCATACAATGAAAGCAGTGCATGCAAATAGACCTCATGTATATTCATTGGGAAAATCCTGAAAATCCGACTGGACTGTGGCCCTCGAGGACCGACATTGGACACCCCTGCCTTAAGGATATATGCCGATGCAATATCCCCCTTTAAGCCACTGAACTATAGCCACCTTAGACACTGCCAATCCCTTCTTGGGACCACCAAATAGCACAACTAACCTGAATGCCAAATATCCTCCATCTTCAAGTATTCATAACAGAAGACCTGCTTCACATCCAAATTGGACATCTGATGCTGCTTTTATCACCATTATCCCCTAGAATAGGGGTAGGGAACTCCAGTCCTCGAGAGCAGTATTCCAGTCGGGTTTTCAGAATTTCCCCAATGAATATGCATGAGATCTATTTGCATGCACTGCTTTCAATGCATATTCATTGGGGAAATCCTGAAAACCCAACTGGAATACGGCTCTTGAGAACCGGAGTTCCCTGCCCTAGAACCAGCAGAGAAATTAACTGATTCACATGAATGGCTGGGTAAAAAGGAAGGAATTATCCTCAAGATCACATTTTCTCTGGAAAAACACCAAAAATTACTTCCAGCCAGACAAGGACTGCAACTTCAAGATCCTACAAGCTGAAGAGATTGCAACCAGATGCTCCAGAAATTAATTTGCCCAAATCAACCAATCATCCAAATAGGAATGGACTAAAATTCCTTCCTTGCACGGAACATCCATGACCACAACCATGACCTTGGAAAAAGTCCATGGAGCTGTCACAAGTCTAAATGGCAGCATGCAAAATTGTAAGTACTGCCCTAAGACAGCAAAACATCTGAAGCGTTGATGAGCTGCTTGAATAGGAATGTGAAGAAATGCCTCCATAAGAAATTCTTCCTGCTGAACCACTACAATGACTGACTGCAGCGTTTCTACATGAAAACTGGGAATCTTCAAGGCCCTGTTTACCCACTTGAGGTCTAAAATTGGATGAAAGATGTCTTTCTTCTTGGGAACCACAAAATAAAGGGAATAACTGCCGGTCCCTAATGCCTCTGACATCCAAACTGACCGTTGCAACATTTAGTTAGTTTATATCCCATCCTCCCAGAAAGCTCAGAACGGGTTACAAGTAAATATACAAAGCATTAAACAGGCAGGAGGGGAGTATGGTTACACACTGGGGAAGTAACAACATATATCAGAGTAATCATTCAGGGGCAAGGGAATACAGTTACATGCTGGTTCAATAGCAGAACATATATTTCCCTGATAACCCCTGCCTTCAAGCGGGAAGGACATGGAGACTCCAAGAAAATATCTGAAAGAGGCTACTCAAACTCTAGAGAGTGACTGTCATGAATAACCTTGAGGACCCACTGGTCTGAGGTGGTAATAAATCTCTCAATCTGGCTCCTATTGCCACCAGACTGCATATAAACCATCTGCTGGGAGACTGACTAGGAACTGCACAGCATCCTTATAGAGATTCTGAGTCAGGTATTCCCAGTCTCCATCTGCTAGTATGCATGCATAACCAAAGCGTCTTGACTGGTGTGGAGGGTTTAGGATGAGCCTCTTTAAGTATGTGTAGGAATTAATACAAGAGCTTTCAACAATTTGATTTGGTAAAACTGTGCAAATTGAAGTTTTCCCCATGAATTTAATTGTGCTTGATTAGAATTTCTTGGTATCATAGATCTTTTATGTTTTCACACTCAGCGATGATACATTGATAAAAAGACAGAAATAACACTTTGTTGTAGTCATCTACCAACGGCAATTTCAAACATTCAATGTTTTCCTGAGATAGGATAAAGCCTGGGATGCTGTTCAACTCCTTGTAATAAAGCATCTCTAAACAGTCTTTACTCTTCCAGCTCCATCTCTCCACCCTTCATCTATGCCACTCCTCATATTTTCTCCTTTGCAGCCTCTCCCTTCAAACATTCCTTCCTGCTTTGTATTCATACCCTTTCTCTGTATAGCCACTGTCTCCTGTCAAATCCCCTCCCTTCCTCCTTCCAATATTATTTCTCCCTCTCTTTGGGTGACCTCCTTCCAGGCATACTTTCATTTTTACTACATCTCCTGATATCTTGCTAAACTGCTAAAACCGACAAAGCAGAACCAAGCAGTGTTCAGTCTAAACGTTGAGACAGAAAGGAACTACAAAATTCACTGGACAGACTCAAACATTTCACCTACATTACAAGGCCAAGGATTGATAAATAAGGAAATACAGTAGAATCACATTGGCACAGGCAGAGAAAGATTTTTTTTTTTTGGGGGGGGGGAGCCTCAAAGACCTGGAAAAGCAGCCATGTTTAAATGGAAGATTTAAATCTAGGCTGGGACATTTTGCTCTGTATTTCAGGGGGCAAGCTATTCCAGAGAGGAGGGGCAGTCAAGAAAAGGCATACTGCCTGGTTTGTTGGTGTTGGGCTAGTCTGTGGCTGGGAAGATAAAAGAAAAAGTGCAGAGTACAAGATGCAGGCTAAGTTTATTGAAACAAATATATGTTGCGGTTAGTGTCACCACCTTTTAACAAACCAGGGGACCCAACACGGTTCGTGTTTCGGTTAACACACCTTCATCAGGAGTCCCTAATTTGAAAGGTATCGAGTAAAACCGCAACTAAATTAAACTTAAGCCTGTAAAAAAATGAAACTGGTCGCCGTAGAAGTAACTCCGTGCAGGGTACTGCAATCGGCTTACATTTAATTTAGTTGCGGTTTTACTCGATACCTTGCAAATTAGGGACTCCTGATGAAGGCGTGTTAACCGAAACACAGACCGTGTCGGGTCCCCTGGTTTGTTAAAAGGTGGTGACACTAACCGCAACATATATTTGTTTCAATAAACTTAGCCTGCATCTTGTACTCTGCACTTTTTCTTTTGTTTGTTCTGATTGTTTTTCACTGCAGACCAGTTGGATTGCTTTATTGTTTTTGTTTGTCGCTGGGAAGATATCGTCAGTGATCACTTAGGGAGTGTAAAGTATAGGGGACCATTAAAGTGGTAAGGTAAGAATGTGATACAATATGGAGAGCTTTAAAAGTCAGAGAATTTTATACTGAATATGGAAAGGGAGGGGAGCTAATGATAACGTGTGAGAAGTGGTGAGACATGATCAGCCTTTTTTGTATAGCACAAAAGATGTATAACGATACTTGGTCACAAACTCTTTTTTGAACTATTGCAAATTCTAATAATAATGTACAATCATGTATGTAAATTTTTAAAATTGTACTCAAAATTGGTAATTACCCATAATAATGTACGAGGGGGTGCTGAAAAGTTTTCACCCCAGCCAAGAAGAGAATGACATGGATATGGTTCAATGATCTGAAAATGTCAAAACATAGAATTTTGTTTCTGCAAATTGGCACTTAACGAAATAAGATAACGCTCTTTTCAGCTCCAGTGGCAAAATAACGCTCAGAATTGAGGAAGTTGGGTGGTTGGGTTGAGAACTTTTCAGCACTCCTTTGTATGGGCCTCTTCTTAAGTAAATTGCCTTGAACCTGATTTGGATAAGAGCAATTTAGAAATTTAAATTAGACTAGACCGTAATTTCTTAAGAGAGAACTGAAGCAGACCAGAAAAAATAATATTGCAATAAATGTTTGGAAATGAAGGACAAAATAAGGCCAAGAATGGAATTATGAATAAAGTATGTTTTAATGGCACAAAATTGCCAAAGCTAGACTTTTTTTTATTTATTGAAATTTTACATAATTCACAAGAATATTCGAAAAGAAACAAATTAAACAAACTCACAATTACTGCTATCAGGAAAAATTCTTTCTTTCTTCGACCACTAACTCAGGAGGGAGAGGAGATGAATATATTGAAGAGATAACAAGCATAAGTAAGAACTATATTCTTGAAAGGCTTAACGGTCTTTAACTCCCTCTTAAACATTCCGGGTAGCAAGATTCTTTAAATCTAAAAAGGTTCTGGTGCATAGTAGACATATTTAACACCTTGATATTTAATTAAACATTTGCATGGATATGCTAAGAATGTCGCTCCAAGGGTCAAAGTCTCATTGCTAAGAATAGTTTTCTTCGCTCCTGCGTTGTTCTTGTGACGTCTGGAAAAATCCATACTTTCTTTCCAAGAAACATTTGTTGACGATTTCGGAAATATAAACGCATAATTGCATTCATATCTTGTTCGAAAACAAAAGATATGAACATTGTGGCTCTCTGTGGATTTGGAAAGAGTAGTTTCTAATAGTGCAGTAACATTTAAAGCGTCTATTGTCAAACGTTCCTCTGCACCTGGGTCGGTTCCTTCAATTTTCTTTTTCGGCAAATAATAAATTCTGTTAAGTGGAGGTATATGTTCAGGGGAAAACTTTAATACTTCAATTAAATACCTTTTCCACATATCTATAGGTGTAACCCCCAAGGCCTTCGGAAAGTTAAACAGACGCAGATTCAATCTTCGGTTGTAATTTTCTATTTGTTCAATTTTTTTACTCAAAATTGTTCTTTCCTTTATCAAATTATTGGTTATAGCTTGAATATTTACCACATTGTCCTTAACCTCTTTTATCTCCGTTGAAAATTCATCTTTAGTTTTCTCCAAGGATTTCCCCAAAGCGTCCACAATACTTACAAGAGTTGTCAAATCACGTGAAGATCTGGCTACCTGGTTGTTTAGCCTCTCGAGAGCATCCCAAATCTTCTCGAGGGTAATCGCCTCCGATTTAGCTGTTTCAGAGCCAGTAACAATACTGGCTCTCACTTCCCCCTGCTCTCCTCCTGCTCTAGCGATTCCGAGCCCCTGATACGGGGTCTCCCCAGCGTTCACTTCCGCAGAGGAAGCCTCCATTCGGGCCGCAAGTTGAGCAGGGTGCGGGGGCGGAGCAGGCTCCGGAGGGAAGATAGAAACCTCCTGCCTGAAATCTCCAGCCGCTCTTCCGGCCGGAGAAAGCCCGAGTCTACCTCCTGGAGTTTCGGGGCCAAAAGAAGCTGCAGCAAAATCCAGGATAGAACATTGAACAGGGGTAGACGTCCGGGCCACAGAGGGCTCGGCTCGGACGCTACCCTTCCGTTTAGAGTGGGGCATCAAGAGATAGGAGAAAGAAACTTTCCTGGACCGCTGGTGTAATCGCAAGCTTCACGCTGCCGCCATCTTAACTCCTCCCCCCCTCACAAAAGCTAGACTTAACCAAAGACAAAATGTGAGGTAAAAAGGAGAAGTGGAAGTCAAGGGACAGCCCAAGGTAGCGAAAAGATTCCACTGGCATTATAGAAGAGCCTAAGAAGTTGTGTTGGAATGGTGGTGTGAGCTGGGAACTAGCACACTATTGTTTTAAAAAGGAAGAGCCTCTGTAGACAAAGGGAATGAAGAAGAGTATGCCAAGAACTTAAGTATTCTCTTTCCTTTATTCTTCAACTTCTTCCTCAGTCTACTTATTACATTCATACAGGAATTTGCAATATCAGCCTTCATTTATGCAGATATCCTTCTCATATATTCACTGATCCTAATAATCTTGTCCTGTCTTCGTTCTTTAGCTTGAACCAAATGAAGATAAAACAGTGTTCCCCATCTCCCTATTTATCACTCTCTCCATGTTCAGCATCCCCTCTGCCTCCCTAATTCCCCCCTCCACCCATATTCAGCATCTTCCCCTTCTCTCTGTAGGCTCTTCCATGTTCAGCATATTTCTATCAACCTTGCCTCCCTCTTGTCCAGCATCTCCCCTCCAATTGCTACACACCTTCCCCCACTTTGGCATAAACCTTCCCTTACCATGTTCAGACAGCTCCTCCTGCAGCAACGGAGAAATGGAACCCCCCCTGTCTGTGCTGAAGGCTCAGCTGTGTCTCACCCCTTCTGATGCAGACTTCCTGCTTCTGAAGGGGCAAGATTTAGTTGAGTCCTCAGCACAGGAACAAGCTTTGATTGTAACCACAGAAAGGCAGTATATCAAATCCCATCCTCTTTTCCTTTCCCCTCTAGGCCCCTTGCTTCGCTGCCACATGTTTGGGGTGATGCAATGATTGGACTACCGAAGTCAAAAACTAGTGGGTTGGCAACCATAAGAGTGTTATCTGGAACCCCATTGTCTCCCCCTATCCCAGCCAAGGAAGTGGGGCTGGGGACTGTCTCTTTACCCCATGTTTTAACAAAAAAATTCATAGAGGCAAAATTTCAGTGCTCCTCTCTCTCTCCTCAGATCCATGGCTTTCCCACTTTCAGGCTGGTAGGAGAGCAGAATTTCATACCACCGATTGTAAAACTAGGAGTATCGCTTTAAAAGTAGCAATTTGAAATGCAATAGTTAACCAGGAAGAAGCAGATTTGAACTGCTGCATTACTCCAGGGGAAAGGATGGTCCAAGAATTAGTTGAAGGCATAGGTGTCAGCTACTACTACTGAAAGGTGTACGCAGCGCTGTACATTTTAACATACAATAGACAGTCCCTGCTCAGAAGAGTTTACAATCTAATTTAGACAGGACATTTCAGGGTTGGGGAGATTATGGTAGAGGAAATGATACAGTGCGTATAAGTACCTGACAGCAGTGAAGTGGGCTTTTAGCTTGGATTTGAACAGTGCTAGGGATGGAGCATGACGTATTGATTCTGGCAGCCTGTTCCAGGCATACGGTGCTGCAAGAAAGAAGGGACAGTCTGGAGTTGGCAGTAAAAGAGAAGGGTACAAATAAGAGGGGCTTGCCCAATGAATGGAAATCACGGGGAGGAGCATGGGGGAGATAAGTGACGAGAGAGATATTGGGGGGCTTCAGAGCGAATGCACTTGTAAGTCAGCAAGAGGAGTTTAAACTATTCGGAAATGAACGGGGAGCTCTGTGAGTGTTGTGGATGCTTAAGCACACCCCCACTATTGAAAAAACTCCTCCAGTGTGTCCCATGAGGGGCAATTTGTGCTGAGTTTAGCCCCCTTAATCATTTTGATAAGTTTGCTCCTATGGTCGGTCGAATGAGAGGGAAGAAAGATCCTGGAAGAAAAGAAGGAATTGAGGTTGCTGTAACCGTAGCCCTTTTGGAATATCACTTTGTTTCCACTTAACATTTCCCCCGAGTTCGTCTAATAAATGTTTCACAGCCCGGAAGTCCCCTCAAGAGCATCTGTCTACAAAGGGAAGTGGTTTAGTCATGTTTAAATACAGGAAATGAGCCAGCTCAGAGCTCACACAGTTTTCGTGAAGGCCATAGCTAAGAGTAGCTGAAACCAGTTATCAGCCACTGGGACTCTGTAAGTACTGTACTTTCTCATCAGTAGGAACAGGACTCATGCAGCTATCAAGATTAGAATGAAAGTACAGATTTCTGATATCATCCTGAAGTAGGTGTGATTAGAAAACCTGCTGGTTTAGCATGAGAGGCTTTTATGCCACCTAGTAATAGTGACTAATTGTTCAAAAGGATCCGTTCCCAGAGGAGATCCAATAGTTTATTTCATTGGGGTTTTGTCAATTTGCTATGTTGATTCATTTCTAGCCAGGGCTGGGGAACTTGATGACAGCTGTGATTCTGAGTCTGATGCCTCTATACTAACTGCTCTGCTGTGCTCACTATAAACTGCCTTTGGTAAATAACCAAATACTAAAATTGCCTATTTGAGCCCAAGTTTGAACAGTTTCTTAGCAGTTTTCCTTCCCACTGTGGCAGATCCTGTCTCGGGATGTCACCTATTGATTTCCACGTCTTTTTTTGTTGTTGTTACCATTTTTGTGAAGAATCAGGATCTCTTAAACATATCCTTCATGGGTCTGTCAGAGCTTCCTATCTGGTCCCATTACTTTCAGCCCTGTAAGTTCTTCCCAAACATCCTCTTCCTTGGCCACTCTTCAGACTAGAACCATCTTTGGTCAGGCGGTGTATAAAAATAAAATTATTATTTATAAAATGACCCTAAAGAGAATAACTTCATATAGGTGATTTGATATATTGCCCTTCTATGATTGAAATCAAAGTGGCTACAAGGACTTATTTTGTACCCGAGGCAGTGGAGGGTGACTTGCCCAGCCATTCATTTATGTGTTATTTCACTGATAACTTCCCCCCCTTAAGTGGATAAACAGGTGCATATATGAACTATAGCTGGAAAAGATAGGAACCTGTCTGAGAAAGTAAAACTTAGCTCTGGGCAAGATACCTTTAAAGTTCAAGCCCCAGGTCCATATCAGACAGTTAGTGACTTTAAGCAGGGGCAAGGACCTTTAAGTGATGGAATGCATGATCCTTTAAAGCATTGCCCAAAACAAGACTGCTTTTTATACCCTGCCTCTTGCCACCATTTTACATGCGTGAGGCTGCTATTTACGGTGCCTACTTTCAGTGACCGCATTTCGCTACTGAACAAGTGTTTTCATTTTGCTCTCAGCCACTCCAAGTTGCTCCACATTTTCCGAATAAACTGGTGAATAAAAGGGCCAGCTTTTTATTTTATTTTAAATAAAGCACTTTTTGAAGCCTTAAATGCTTTTGGTATCAGACTAAGAATTTAGAGGCCTAAGTAAGGCAAATTTATCACATAATTAGGCCTTCTTAACATTGTAATTATTTTACCATTTTTAATCTTATGATAAGTATGTACTTCGCTGATTGTCTAGTTTTTTACGCTGTAAACTGCCTAGAACTCTTGGGTGATGACGGTATAAAAAAATATATTTATTATTATTATAAAGTCATAGTAGCGATGCTGCTGCAGTAAATGCATCGAAGCTCATTCAGTTCCTATGCGGCATCACTGCTGCGGCTTTGTAAAAGGGGTCCTAAATCTAAAACCATGTCCCCTGCTAAAAAAACATTTTGCCTGCAAAAATCAGGTTTTTAATATTGTCCCCTCTTTGCAGGCTCGCCAGAGGCATTCCTAGTTGTAAATTTTGATTGAATGACTCACTTTTTCCAGGTCCAAGCTCAAAGTGAATTATAAATCTGCACAGTAGGTATTTCCCTGCCCAATTAAATTGAATAATTGAAGTAACCAGCCCAAAGAGAAGCAGAATTTGAGCCTGACTTAGCACTAGCTATTCAAATGTATTGGAGCAAAAATGACCTGCAGATAAACTAACTACCACGCTTTCACCAGCATGGTTAGTTCAGTTTTGCCGCTTCACTAGTAAGGGTCAGATATTTAAAAGGACTTGTCCAGCTACCAGCTTACCTGCTACCTAGACAAGTCACTCGGTCAAGGCTATATATGGATTTTCAGCAGCATTGTCTGGTAATGTTTTTACCCTGGTTATCTCCCATTTTTTAAAATTTATTTCAGTTTTGCAACTTGTGGAAACCACTGATGACAGCTGTTGCCTGTGACTAGTTCCTGAAACGCTAGAAATGTTGGGGGGGGGGGGTTCCTTCTCTCTTCTTCAATATCAGCCTCTATCTAATAATACATCCAACACAGAATGAAGCTTTAGAGACCACAAAATGGGGGATGCATTAGGGCTGTGTCCTGCTACTGAGGTCCTGATTGGTACTGACACCTGCAGAGACAAAAACCATCCTGGCAAACTGTAGCTCGGAGTATGCAAAGCTGTGGGCTTCCAGCCATGTACTGTAAGTTCTCATATTACAAAATACAGCAGATGAAAAGACTTGGACTTCTCTATGCATTTGGACTGGTGCTGTTCTTGTGGAAAACTAGCCCAGATGCATGCACCAGGCATTCAACACTGCTCTGTAGGGTTCGAGATAGCCTCAGAAGTCTATGGCCAGGAGAAAGAGAAGGACCAAGGAAGCCTTGCTCTTGTAAGACGTGCATTTCACAGCAGAACATGTCGCCCTGGTTTGATGAACGCTACAGCTCCACAATTGAGCCACTGCTGACTGTTAAAAACCAGAACATCCCTGCACAGGTGCAGCACTGGTGGTTGGTATGTAAAGGTTTTTGCACTTCTTAAATAAGCAGGTGCATAAAAAATGAATCCCTAGGCCATAAATACAACAAGGAAAACTCTGAAAGGCTGCTGAAATGTAGCATATGTCTTCCCAGTGCCTAAGCGCAAATTCTATGAACAGCAGTTGTTTTTAATGGCTAAGAACATGATCTTTTTTTTAAAGTGTGATCAAGTACAGCTCAGGTAGAAAATATGACGTTAATTTAACACTTGCCTCTCTCATGCTTCTCTTCTTATGCACTCTAGTCTTAATTAATTGTGAACCGAGTCGAGCTCCGTTGGGAGATGGCCTGGTCTATAATCTAGTGCAGTGGTTCCCAACCCTGTCCTGGAGGAACACCAGGCCAATTGGGTTTTCAGACTAGCCCTAATGAATATGCATGAAGCAAATTTGCATGCCTATCACTTCCATCATATGCAAATCTCTCTCATGCATATTCATTAGGGCTAGCCTGAAAACCCGATTGGCCTGGTGTTCCTCCAGGACAGGGTTGGGAATCACTGATCTAGTGATCAATAGTGAGAGAATGAGGTATCACGGTCAAAGTAATGCCTAACAGAACGGAGTTGGCAGAGAATATAAAAACCTGTCTGTCAGGCACTTATGTGTATGAGTTATGCAAGGTTTTCATCATCTATATCAGCTGTAAGTCCTTGGGCTTAAAGTTGAGTAAATAAATACAGACTTAGGCTAGTATTTGATAAAATCAGTTCTTAGCCATTAAAAACATCCTATACTGCGGGAAAGATTTGTCCAAAGTAGAATTCATCTTCTGGTGGAATACATTGTGCATAACCACCAAATTTGAAAGGGTCATTGCTGAAAAACTAAACTTTACTAGTGCATTTCTTAGAGCAGTGGTTCCCAACCTTGTCCTGGAGGACCACCAGGCCAATCGGGTTTTCAGGTTAGCCCTAATGAATATGCATGAGAGAGATTTGCATATAATGGAAGTGACAGGTATGCAAATCTGCTCCATGCATATTCATTAGGGCTAGCCGAAAACCCGATTGGCCTGATGGTCCTCCAGGACAGGGTTGGGAATCACTGTCTTAGAGTATAGAGCCCTTTAAAATCACACTGTGCTTTGGGCCGTTGACATATAAGAACATAAGAAGTTGCCTCCGCTGAGGCAGACCAGAGGTCCATCCTGCCCAGCGGTCCGCTCCCGCGGCAGCCCATCAGGCCCACTGCCTGAACAGTGGTCCCAGACTAATTTTGTAACTTACCTCTAATCCTAGCCTTAAACCTACCTCCACTCCTATCTGTACCCCTCAATCCCTTTGTCCTCCAGATACCTATCCAAACCTTCTTTGAAGCCCTGTAGCGTGCTCCTGCTTATCACATCTTCCGGTAGCGCGTTCCATGTATCCACCACCCTCTGGGTGAAAAAGAACTTCCTGGCGTTTGTCCTAAACCTGTCCCCTTTCAATTTCTCCGAGTGCCCCCTTGTACTTGTGGTTCCCCATAATTTGAAAAATCTGTCCCTGTCTACTTTTTCTACTCCCTTCATGATCTTGAAGGTTTCTATCATGTCTCCTCTAAGTCTCCGCTTTTCCAAGGAGAAAAGCCCCAGCTTTTTCAGTCTGTCAGTATATGAGAGGTCCTCCATGCCCTTTATTAGCTTAGTTGCTCTTCTCTGGACTTTCTCAAGTACCGCCATGTCCTTCTTGAGGTACGGCGACCAGTACTGAACACAGTACTCCAGGTGCGGCCGCACCATTGGACGATACAGTGGCAGGATGACTTCCTTCGTCCTGGTCGTGATACCCTTCTTAATGATACCCAACATTTTGTTTGCTTTCCTTGAGGCTGTGGCGCACTGCGCCGACTGCCTTCAAGGTTGTGTCTACCATCACTCCCAGGTCTCTTTCAAGGTTGCTCACCCCTAGCGGTGATCCCCCAATTTTGTAAGTGAACATCGGGTTCTTTTTCCCTACATGCATGACCTTGCATTTCCCTATGTTGAAGCTCATTTGCCACTTTTTGGCCCACTCTTCCAGCGTTGTCAGATCTTTTTGGAGATTTTCGCAGTCCTCCATATTATTAGCCCTGCTGTACAGTTTGGTGTCATCTGCAAATTTAATAACCTCACATTTTGTCCCTGACTCCAGGTTGTTAATAAATATATTGAACAGGAGCGGTCCCAACACCGACCCCTGTGGAACTCCGCTCGTGACCCATTGCCAGTCTGAGTAATGGCCCTTTACTCCAACCCTCTGTTTCCTGTCCGCCAGCCAGTTTTTGATCCATCTGTGGACCTCCCCTTGCACCCCGTGGTTCCATATCTTCCTTAACAGTCTTTCGTGTGGTACCTTGTCGAAGGCTTTTTGGAAGTCAAGGTAAATGATGTCTATGGATTCCCTTTTATCCACCATGCTGTTTACCCCCTCAAAGAAGTATAATAAGTTCGTGAGGCATGACCTGCCCTTGCAGAAGCCATGCTGGCTCGACTTTAGTAGCCCATTTTTTTCGATGTGTTCCCAGATGCTGTCTTTAATCAGCGCTTCCATCATCTTTCCCGGGACCGAGGTCAAGATCACTGGCCTGTAGTTTCCTGGGTCTCCCCTTGAGCCTTTCTTGAAGATGGGCGTGACATTTGCTATTTTCCAGTCTTCCGGAATCTCTCCAGTTTTTAAGGATAGGTTGCATATTTGTCGAAGTGGCTCAGCTATTTCGTTCCTTAGTTCCTTGAGTACCCTTGGGTGAATGCCGTCCGGACCTGGCGATTTGTCGCTCTTTAGCCTGTCTATCTGCCTGAGGACATCCTCCTTGCTCACCTCTAGTTGGACCAGGTTTTCATCCTGGTCTCTCTTTACGATCTCCTCGGGATCCGGAATGTTGGTTGTGTCCTCCCTCGTGAAAACTGACGTGAAGAACTCGTTTAACCTGTCAGCTATCTCCTTTTCCTCTTTTACTACTCCCTTTCTGTCTCATGTTATATTGCCCTGCTATGTACCGCACTATTTTCAACCGGCTTGGACATAGCTGTTACTGTGGTACTCGGGAATATTCTTTCTTCCATGTTTTGAATGCTTATCAATTACTGAGATTTTTGTACTGGTTTTGTCACACATGTTGGACATGGCACAGTCAGTTATACCTCTCAGCTTATTACTCTATTTTTGTGTGTTATTCATAGTGTGTATAACTGAATTGTAATATGTCTTAGTTCTCATTTGTATATCATTTGTTCACTTATTTCATAAAATCAATAAAACATATGAACTACAAAAAAGAAGATTGCAATCCCTCCAAAACACAGCCATCAGACTTCTCTGCCATGCATGATGCAATGACATATTTCTCCACTGTTCCAGAGGCTCCAGGAGCATCATCATCTCTAAAACTTTAACTCTCACTTTTAAAGATTTCAAACTAGACCTCTTTCTTTTGTCATCTCTCAAAATCCCATACTCTTCAGCCCCTTCCCTACAGTCAATGGATGGTCTTATCTGACCCAAAGCATACCCTTTTTTTGTTGTCCCTTTCCTGTGGAACCCCCTACCTCTCACTATCATAAACAAATTATCCTTTAAAAGATTTGACAGCTCTGAAAACTTGGTTGCTCAGACAAGCATTTGCAAATAATTAGTTATTAGTCTTTAGGCTTTACATTCTACATTTATGCAAATGATATTCAGCTTATCTTTCCACTTGAAACTCATTCCCTCGCATTATACTCATCTATCTCTACAAAACTGGACACCATTGTAGATTGGCTCACAAAAAAACGCAGTGTTACTCTTCTCAAGAAATTTACCAGAAAACACTTTAAAATTTCACTATGAAAGGAACTCCTTTAAAATTCTCATAAAAGACCAAAATCTTAAGGTGTTGAAATTGACAATACCTTAAGCCTCCATTCACACATCTTTAAGATGGTATCCCTCTTCGTTCTATGCTCTCCATCAAATTCGATCCATTCCTTCAACAAAGCTCCCTCCGTACTCTCATACATTCCCTCGTCCTGTTTAAACTTGACTACTGCAATTCCATTCTTATCGGCCTCCTGAAATATCAACTACACCGGCTACAATTAGTTCAGAACACTGTAGTTAGACTACTCCACCACTGTTCTAAGTTTGATCATGTCACACCACTCTTAAAATCAGAACATAGCCTTCTGGTGTTCTATCGCATTCCTTTTAAATACAATATTTCCACTGATCAAATAATTTCAAGTGGTCTTCATTGCTACTTATTTAGTCTCTTGGTTCTATATTTGCCACAAAGAACATTATGCTCATCTCAACAATAGTTATTAGTCGTTCCCTCATTTCAACAATTATTTCTCAATTTTCATAGGAATTTTTCATTCTCTTTCATGGCTCCCACCCTCTGGAACTCCTTATTACCTCCATTCTGAAAATCTTTTGTGACATTCAAGGTGCAATTAAAGTCATATTTTTTACTCTGGCTTTTTGTTCTTAACTCCTTTTTTTCACTCAGTCATAACTGCAGGCAATCTTTTTTCCCTGGCTTTTTTGATTATATCTTAACTTGCGTGGGCAGAAACCATATATGTTCTTCCCCTACCTTATTTGTTCCATTCGTTTCCCTTTCCCCCACCCTTTATTTTTATTGTAACCTACCCATTCTTTTCCTACCTCGTTTCCAAATTCATTTGATTGTTAGTTGTAATTAAGTGTTTTGATTATTTTATTCCTTTCCCCTTGTTATTTTACTTTTATTTTTACTTTCTTTTTTTAAGCAATATTTTTATTGTAAGCCACTTAGATTAACCTTTGCTTATATTTGCAGTATATTAAATAAATTGAACTTAAACTTGAACTTATTATGGCTATCTGCCATCTAGGTTCCTAGTATAAAACCCTCCCCCCTTTCTTTAGTTCTTCCTCCTCCCATCAAATCCATGTCTCAATCCTTGTGCACAGAGAAGGAACGAGAAAGCCGATATTCCCACAGCTATGGGTCCTTAGGCTGCCTTTCTACTATATAAATATGGACCTCTGAAAAACAACCCTGTGGCATAAAAGAAGAATATTAAAGTAATCCCACATGAACCAACACAGTGGAGTAGACTAACAGTTAGTGCAGGGAACTAGGTTTGATTCCCATTTCAGCTCCTTGTGACCTTGGGCAAGTCACTTAATCCTTCATTGCCCCATGTACAAAAAATTAGATTGTGAACCCATTAGGGATAAAGTACCTTTATATCATGTGTTCAGTGCTGCATACAGTTGTAAAGGGGATGGGACTTGATATACCGCTTTTTCAGTGTGGTTACAATCAAACATGTAAACTGGGTTAGCTGCGTGCCTAGTGAGGACATGTAGACGTTGAAGAGCAATGGAGATAGCGGAGACCCTTGTGGCACACCGGATGGATTGCTCCAGGTATCTGAAAGTTCATAATTAAAACGTACTTGATAAGTGCAGGACATAAGGAAGCCACGGATGAGATCATACAGTTTGCAGGAACAGGGACAAATTTTTCCCCAAATCATTTTCTAGATGGGATCTCTTAGAGAGAGGAAGAGATAATGGATACTGCAGATGGGCAGACTGGATGGGCCATTTGGCCTTTATCTGCCCTCATGTTTCTCTGTTTCTTGACAAATTGGTTGTGTCATTCCCACTGCGTTCTCTCTGCTTATGAAGATAAATCAGAAGTATTGAACTTTCATCCTCATTTCCAGAGGTCATTATTTGGTGTAATCTGTTTTGTATGGAGAGGGTCATTAGCCAACTAATAGCTGAATGTCCCAGTAAATATGGATAATTATATGACTTGAATTTTGTGTTTCTTCAGAAACTACAAAGATCAAATAATGGGAGCCATCTTCAGGATATCTTAGCAAGAATGTTCAAAGTTGTCTCACCTATGGACGAGTCCTTGGAGAGAGGTAACAATGGCCGGTGTCAAAGGTGTGCTGTTGTAGGAAATTCAGGAAATCTGAAAGGATCAAAGCATGGGCAGCTAATTGATTCACATGATTTTATTTTACGGTACGTAAGAGCAACACAAGAGTAACAGTGGTATGAAGCAACAACAACAACAAAAAAGACTGAACAGGCCAGGCAAGAGAGGGGCACTGTGAGGTAGAATCGAGGAGCTGGTAATTTTGGCGATACTTGGTGCCAATGCCCACATTGCTAAGCAGAATATAGCTATTTCTATTACTGTTTCCTCATGATGTTTGTTGTAATTATAAGATTATAGCATTGCCTCTCAATGTTGAAGGCCAATAAGAAATTTGAACAATTGAAAGGCATTTATGTAGTCGGTAGCAATGTAGAGCTCATAAATGCCTTTTTAAAAATATATCTTGTGGTTCTATAGATACATACAAGTTGCCCATTTGATAAGGAAAATAGACAAATGTATCTATTTAGAAAAAGAATATGGTTGAGGTGGTATAAGAACAGCAAGGAAAAATTATGTTATTACCTGCTAATTTTCTTTCCATTAGACGCTGCAAATGAATCCAAAGACTAGTGGGATAGCACACATTCTGATAAATTGTTTTTGGGAGGAAAAGTATGGGTATTTCCCGATGTCTGTATAGATACACAGGAAAAAAGGAAGCAATTCTTGATGTTACGCCCTCAGGTGTTAGCCCTGGGTGCTCATTTCTTTACGTTTTCCCTGTAAATTCAGCACAAGTCGAATAGGTATCTTTTCTTTGATCCCAAACAATTAAAGGCTTTTTTTTTTAAATTAAAAGCTTTTCTTGAAAATAAGCGTAAAAAAACAAGTCCAGATTTCAGGTTCAAGGGAAGAAACTGGAGATTAGTTTACAGGAAGAGTGGAATTTAATTAGCTGATGAGACACCATTCTTCTTCTTTGTGTAACTTTTCCTGTTTAAGTTGTGCCTCTCTTTCTTTATGCTCTCTCCTACATTAAGCAGAGGAATCTGCTATGGAAATTTACCTTATGTTAGGTTCTGTAAGGAATGATATGTTGATGAATGTTATTGCTGGTATAGCTTTTTGATTTCTGTTTCTTAATGCATGTATATGCTGTGTGTTCAATTAAAAATTGAATAAATAAAGAAGTACACGTCTCCCTCCGTATTCACGGTTTCGATTATTCACGGTTTTTAGCTTGCTGGCTCCTCCCCCCAAATTACATCAGCTTGCATAGAAAAATTGCTGATTCCCAGCATACACAGAGAAAATCGTTGATTCCCAGCACTTTCTTCACTGTGTTTTGCCTTTCCTTCAGGAACAGGCCAGGTCTCCCACCATGTTATTCGCGGTTTCACCATATCCACGATGGCTTTTAATAGAAAACAGCGAATAACATATGAAAAAGTTAATCCCCTATCACAGCGAATACGGAGGGAGAAGTGTAATGGGATAGCACACATGTACCAGCAGGTGGAGATAGCGATACTAATAGACCAGGAGAAGCTCCATCCAAGTGGAGCACTGGCAAATCAGTTCTCTCTTTGCTCAAGTATCAGAAACAATCAAACTGCACCAGCAAAAAACTTCCCTTCCCCCCATGACAATGTCAAATTTAAAAACTCTCACACTTAAACCAACTACCAACTTTAACATGCAAGCTGAAATACCCCCACAGCAGCAGATGAATCCAGAGACTAGTGGGATGTAGCAAAGCAATCCTTAATCCAGATGGGAGTGCAAGCCACCTCCGCGATGACTGAAGCACCAAAAGATGCCTCTGCACACACCACCACATCCAACTGGTAATGTTTAGAAACCATGTTCGAGGACAACCACGTCGACGTTCTACAAATTCTTCCAAGGAAAATCCCCTGGACTCAGCCCATGAAGTAGCTACCGCTCTGGTTCAGTGCGCATGGAGATCCACCAGTAACTGCTTCCCCGCCAACAAATAAGTGGAAGCAATAGCTTCTCTGACCCATCGGGCTACTGATGCTTTAGATACCGTCACACCCTTGTTGCACCCTGAGAATAAGATAAAAAGGTGATCCGCATGCCGAAAGTCATTAGTATTCTGAAGATTGTACATAGAATGCACCTGCACTTCCGAGTAAATGCAAGGAACGAAATCTCCACCCATAGTCCTCCTCCCAGAAGAAAGGGAGATTGGTCGACATGAAAGGTCAAAACTACCTTAGGAAGAAACCGTCCAAACCAAGACCCCAGCATCCGTGAAGTGCAAAAATGGATCTCTGCAGGATAACGCCTGCAATTCCAACACCCGCTGAGATGACACTATGGTTACCAGAAAAACCATCTTCAAGGTGACATTGAGTGTCTCTTTGCGCAAAGGTTCAAATGAAGCCACTTGTAATCCCCCAAGTACTAATTTGAGATGCCAATCCGGACAGGCAACCATTCGCCTGCTGAAGATAGAGCATACTAATTGGCCAGGAGAAGTTCCATCCAAGCAGAGCACCAGCAAATCGATTCTCTATCTCCACCTGCTGGTAGATATGTGCTATCCCACTAGTCTCTGGATTCATTTGCTGCTGTTGCTAAGGAATAAAAGTTACATATTCAGGAGCAAAATTCAGCCATTGACTATACAACTTATAAGAAGTTATGAATAGCCTTACTGGTCAGACCAATGGTCTATCAAGCCCAGTAGCCTGTTCTCACAGTGACTAATCCAGGTCACTAGTACCTGGCCAAAATCCAAGGAGTAGCAATATTCCATGCTACCGATATTCCATGATACCATGTCTTCCTCAACAACAAAGTATGGACTTTTCCTCCAGGAAATTGACCAAACCTTTCTTAAAACCAGCTTCACTGTCCGCTGGAGAGGTAGCCCTTACAAGGTCTAACTTAAAATAAGTGTTCATGATATACTATAAAACAAAGTTATATGAAGAAAATTTCTAATGGAAAAAGAAATATCCATCAATGAAAGACAAGGGGGCGATGTAATGTAATGAATGATAAGGAATTAATTATATTATTGGATCTCTGAAGAAGTGGTCTACAGGATCGAGCATAGAAGGTTTCAAGCTCATGGTAGCCATCCGAGGATCCATGATATAAACCTAATAGAAGTTTTGACTGACCTCAGTGGTAGAGAGTGACTTGGGGACAAAAATTCATCTCCATTCCCTCCCCATTCCCGCAGTGAAGTGCATTTTTCATTCATGTCCCCTTCATCTTAATTTTCTTCCCCACAGAAAATGGCTGGTCCTGCCATCAGGCCATTCACTCAAGTCTGAGACAGCCCAAAGATGCTCATATTCTCATTACATACCCAGAATGTGGCACATAATTCCCCCATCCATTAGATCACTAGACAGTCTTTTGAACTTCAGAAAAGCCGTGAAAACCTTTCTCTTTACAAACCCAGCTCCTTGAAGACCCACGTATACACCCCGGACAGATGGAACCCAAAGACACCACCTAATATACTAAACGGAATCTCACTAAAACTCCCATACCACCTCAAATATAACCTGAATTACTACCACATTCTCTGACAACAAAGATGAACCCACCTGCAAAGAAAAGCTATTTCACCTCCAAGTATATCTACACTGAAAATGCTGCAATTTAAACCACCCTATGTCCACTATGTAAGTCTGAATGTTATGTCTATACTATAATTTAAACCCCTTTGTCCATGCTGTAAAGTCTGTATGTCTCACTAAAATTTGTCCTACCCATACTATGAATGTACTCCTGTAACTTGTTCTGGGCTCCTTTGGGAGGACGAGCTAAATAAATGACTAAATAAATAAATAAAAAATAAAATCTCCCTGCTCAAAGCAGAAACCTGATTTTATGCAATTTTATGAGCCTAGAGCAGGGGTGACAAAGTCCCTCGAGGGCCGCAATCCAATCAGGTTTTCAGGATTTCCCCAATGAATATGCATGAGATCTATTAGCATACTATGAAAGCAGTGCATGCAAACAGATCTCATGGATATTCATTGGGGAAATCCTGAAAACCCGACTGGATTGCGGCCCTTGAGGGACTTTGACACCCCTGGCCTAGAGCATTGCAAATAAACATTGTAAACATATATATATATTTTTTTGGGGGGGGTTGGTTGGTTTTAATATCCCGTCCTCCCAAGACAACTCAGAATGGGTTACAAGGTTACATACATAATAAAATGTATTTATACAAAGTGATGGCAAACATGGCATGGCAGGACGTTGTCTGACAAAGATGGTAAAATATATTTAAAGTATGGTAAAACATAACATGACAAAACATGGTACGGTGAAACATAGCATGATGAGCATAGTATGGCGAGCATAGTAATTCAAGCATGGCTAACCTAGTATGACATGTATGATAGAACTTAGTCCAGTAGATACACGATGGCAAACATTGTGTAGCAGACATAGCATTATAGACATAGGGCTCCTTTTGTCAAGCGTGACGTTTCATCACTCGTTAATCCCCGCGCTGGCCTAAAAACTACCGTCTGCTCAAGGGAGGCGGTAGCGGCTAGCACGGCCGGTGGTTTAGCGTGGCTTGATAAAAGGAGCCCATAGTATGGCAAATATAGTGTGAAAGATATGACGTATAGTAGAGTGAGAGAGAGAAAAGGTGACAGTATGACAAATTTATTTAATTTGTTTTCTATCCCATTTTTCCCAAAGAACGCAAAACGGGTTACAAGTTAAACATACATAATATACAGTTAACAGGTTATTATTTGCACTGGATTTATCCTAATTTGACACATACTAGGGATCGAATATCAATATATATAGTATGACAAAACATGGCATGGTCAGATACAGAAGAGGACATAGTGTGGTGGGATCTTGAACAGCATTGCCTACGTCTGGTAGCACTATAGAAATAATAGTAGTAGTAGTAGTAGTTTTTATACTCATTCTTTCATGTATTGATTGAAAATTCTGCCACTAGCCTCCTACTATAGCGAGAGTAATTTTACTTTATTTATTCAGAATGAATGGTGCTAAAACAGTTGGTTTTGAGGAAGATGTCGGTTCAAGGACAACACATCACTTCATGTATCCAGAAAGTGCTGTGAACCTTCAGCCTGGAATCCACCTCATTCTCATTCCATTCAAACTCCTGGACCTGAAATGGATAACTAGTGCCTTGTCCACTGGAGAGCTCAGATTGTTAGTACTGCTGATATTATCTCATACATCCTTCTTATGCTCCTCCTTATTCTTTCGGGTAAATATGCAGCCTGCAGCAATCAGCAATGTTTTCACCACCACCACCAGCTTTAAGTCTGGATATAATGCCAGGCCATGTCTGGGCACCAGCATTAAATCTTCTCCGGTTAAGGGCCAGTTTTCAGCCCTTAAAAAAATAAGTGAAACCAAACAAATTGCATAATTTTATGCAGTCTGATTTGTCTGGTTAACTTATCCAGTTAACTGCTGATTCCTCTGCTCTTTTAGGCTTCTGCAGCTGGTAGTTTTAAGGATTTCGCCACATCTAGTCAAGTAGAACCGACGTTTCAGCCATCATGCTGAGGCTTTCTTCAGGGTATGATGTGAAGTCTGTGTCTTTATATATAGTGGGTCCTCAAACTTGATTGGTTGGGGGTTGGGGCTTGAGGTGATCAAGGCAGAAAAGTCCGTTAGTCACCAATTTGAATTTTGGTGGGAAAATCAGTTGGTCTCTCTCAAGTAGAATGGAAAGTTCTCTGGCGAGTTTAAAGATGCTCTCCCCATTAAGCTGGGTTATGCTTTCATTCACCTCAAGCCCCAACCAACCAGGTTCAAGGACCCACTATATATAAAGAAAAGCTGCAGACCTCACAGCATACCCTGTCAGTTTTACCTGGCCAGTCGCAGCAAAACCCAGAAAACTGCAACAAGCAAATGCCGATTCCTTCTCCCAACATAGGCACTTTGGCCCTGATTCTGCAAAGTGCGTCCCGATTGTAGGCAGCTGTAGGCATCCTACAGCTGTCTAATCAGCCAATCGGGAGGCATGTTTTCTAAAAAAATGCTCCCCAGGCAGGCCGCCTATATTGAAGGTGCTTCCGGGAGCCTAGGGAGGCCCACAAGCCCGTCTAAGCTCACCTAAGGCTAGGCGATAGCCTTAGGCGGCCCTGTGCGTCTCCCTAGCAGAGGGGAAGACGCTTACAATGTAGGCTAGCAAAATGCTAGCCTACATGGTAAGTAGACGCAGCCTCTATACTTTATCGCGGCAAGGGATGGGGCCTTAGGCGCTTGGGCCAATCAGGCCCTAGGATCCCGTGGGTTGGGCAGGGGAGGGGCAGGCCCGCCTCATTTGGACAGAGGCGGGTCTGCTGGCCGGATGGTGCGAAGACCCGTCCGGCCAACTTGGCGGTAAGCTTGAGAGGGGTTCGTTGGGAGGGTCCGGCAGGAGGGGTTGGGTACCCTCCTGCCGGCGATCTTTGGGGGGGGGGGTTCTTTTGGCAGGAGGGGTTGGGCACCCTCCTGTCGCGAACGTCGGGGGGGGGGGGGGGGGGAGTTGGGGAGACTGGCGGCCGTATTTGTGGCCGTGATACTAATCATGGCAGGGAAATCCCTTGCCGCAATAAAGTATAGCGGCCGCATCTAAACTCTAAACAAAATCCCGATTCTGTAACCGGCGTCTGCAACATGGACTTAGGTTATAGAATCGGGTTTACTTTGGGCGGGTTTTGTTCCAATTCTGTATAGGACGCCCGGGACGGGCATCCTATACAGAATCCGGGCCTTTCTAGGCAGTTAGAGACTTCCAGCAGCACTACCCGCACAATATCCTTGGATAGCCCCAATTAGGTGATTTAACTGGACAAGAGCATCTTCTGTCCGTTAAATTACTTTAAATATCTATCCCTCTGCATTTAAATTTTTCTTGCTATTGTGGTGAATCTTTAGTGAAAGACTAAAAGGAGCAGATTCCTAAGGCCTGTGGTGGCTTTTCTTCAGTTTGTAGTGGCATAGAAGAAATCCAATTCCATCTGTCCTGCCTCAGAGGCATACCAAAGACAGACATTACAAATGTGCATATGCTGGGTCCCCATCTATTGAATTCATACAGTATTTGTTATGGATATCCTTAAAACCAGACTGGTTAGGTGTGCCTCCAAGGCAGGACTGAGGACCGCTATGCTAGATACTGAGATTGTAGAATGGCTGAGGTTCCTTATGAACCCCAGTGGCTGGGAATACCGTCTCTGTAGATTCAGGAAGCAAGAGATAGACTTGGGAATTTAGCCCCATTGCCCCAGAGTGTAGACATTGCTATACAGTAGTTTCACTGGGTTTTTTATCCTCTTCAGGTACTTGGGGAGTCTTCAGAAAACTGAGCTTGCTTAAGAGAGAAACTCTCAGCGCACAAGAGATTTGTATTCCTATTCTAGCAAGCTGAACATAGATATTCAGTCTAATTTATGAGAATTATAATGTGGACTTTTCTGCACAGTATATTAAGTTTCTCTTGTGTTTATTTTCCAGTACATATATGAAAGTTAAATCATTTATCCAAGCTGATAAAGATAAGGTAAGTCTAATTAGGAAAGGGGATAATAATTTTACAGAATTTTTTTCTAACTCATTCTTCTCTAACCAAGTACTAAAAGATCCATCAAAACTAGCATCCTCTCCACCAGGGGAATTCTGCATGCTATTTGCAATTTTCTTGTGCAGAATTCTCCCATTATAAGGGCTGGCATCTTTCCCTCGGCATCATGAAATATTCCCCCCGCCACCATCATCACTACTACAGCCAAAGCGGTTTCCCATCATCTTCCTACAGGCTTCCACTCCATTTCCATGGCGCACACACACGTCATCTACCTTTCCAGCCCCCTACTCCATCCACCTTTCCAAGTCCCTCAATTCACTCCATCCATATTTATTCTATCCCCCTCCCTGCACACACCTTTCTTTCAACCCCTACCATGCCTCATCTGCCCTTTTACACAGCCCCAAGCCCCTCACTCACTCCATCTTACTTCAGCCCCCTCCCTGCATGCACACACCCCAGCCACCTTTCCCTGGTTCTTCCCCCATTGGCTTCAGCACAGCACAAGGAGGGGCTCCCCAGCAACATGTCAGGCTGCTCCCTGTTCCTCTGCCATCCTAGGCCCAGCTGTTCCTTGAAGGCACAGGGGCCTCCACACCCCAGCCACCTTTCCCTGGTTCCTCCCCCATTGGCTTCAGCACAGCACAAGGAGGGGCTCCCCAGCAACATGTCAGGCTGCTCCCTGTTCCTCTGCCATCCTAGGCCCAGCTGTTCCTTGAAGGCACAGGGGCCTCCGTACAGCTACATAGCAAGAACTGCCGTCGATCAAGGTGGCAGAGGAGCAGAAAGTAGCCCCATGTATTGTACTACTGGACAGCTCATTCTCATGCCACACTGAAGCCGGTGTGTTCAGGGAGGGAGGGAGGCAGTCAGAAAGCAGACTGCACAGAATTCTGCAGAGAAAAGTCTCCCTACCTACTCATTTAGTGGTCTAGGAAGTGTTTCCATGACTTGATAACTGGCACTATGGCACAGTGGTTATGAAAAGGCCTGTGACATGCATCACGGATCTATATATTTTCATTTCTATGGACTCTAATGGCGGGGTCACTTCTGTCCAAGAGAGCGAGTCTATGCTCTGTTCCTACCTATCGTGAATGTGAGATACCTAGCAGTTTTCACATGTTTGTCAGTAAAATATGATCAGTCTGAAACCATCAGAAATCAGAGTCCATAACTACATATTTTTCCTTCTTAGGTGTTAATATTTAATCCATCCTTTTTCAAATACATCCATGACAACTGGACCAGTCATCATGGGAAGTACCCTTCAACCGGCATCCTCGCCCTCTTCTTTGCCATTCATGTTTGTGATGAGGTAAGTTATGTTTGGAATTCCCCAATTCTGTCTATATTTATTTATTTTTAAAATTTCTATACCATTTTATTCCAAGTTTACAATAAAATTACATACATAAAATATTGAAATAGGTCAGAACAGAAAACCAAAAGCAGAAAGATTCAATCCTTGTAATAGGTCAAATGCTCAAAGAAATGCATCAACAAATAATTGTGTTTTCAGCAATTTCCTGAATGAACTTCCGAATTTGACCAATAAGGCCGTTCCACAGTTTTACTCCTGCACGAATTTTCAGAGCGCAATGATCTTGATGGTTGGTAACCAGACATCAAACTTTAAAAATTCGGGAATCGTGCCATATAAAAATTGATGTAACCATAGGCACTATTTAAATGAATTTGAATGAAGAACACTCCAATATCCAATATAGTCAAATGTAAGAAATTATCTCACATTCATGCCATGCTTCTTTCTCCAAGGTTATAACTAGTCTGACTGGTCCTCAGCGGCCACCAAGCACTCAAACTACTCTCATTGTGCTGGGCTCCCACTCGTCATCGGATCCAGTTCAAGAAATTCTTTAATTGTTTTTGATAATTATCATTTAATAAACTTAAATATTTAGCTTAAATCAATATGTACTAAAAGTACTTAGCTGTGCAAAAGACGCTTCTCAACGGGGGTAGAATCACCAGTTCAAAGTTTTTTCTCAAGGTTACCATTCCCTAAAGAGATAAAAAAAAAAAGACACCTAAGTCTCCATAACCTAACGCTACATTTTAATGCATATTTTACTCCTTTAAATAGTCTTAATGCCTTTTTAAAAAACCTCTTCATTCAGCTCTATTTTCCTACCTCTTTACACCATTCAAACCGACCACTGCGTCTAAGAAGGAATGGCGAGGGGTGCGTTGGAACACGGAAGGGAAGAGGTGGGTCGCGTTAAGACAGGAAGGGAGCGGCAGTACAACGGTTCGTAAGTAGGAATTTGATGTTAAGTCAAGGGTTCTTAAACTGGGGATGTATTGCCTGACAGCCTATGTGCTGCATCAGACCCAGAAATTTCAAGACTGGCGAAGTAGTTACTCCTATTCCTGATTGGGACATTTTGGTTCTAGTGCTGGACTCCATTGGTGGTGTTCTTTTGCTTGGGGAGGGGGATGGGGTGGGGTGCTGGGAGGCTTGTAGTGTATTTGGATTGTGATTTCCAGGTGCGCTACAGAACCCACAGGGTATCTGGTTGTTGTTTGTACGCCTTGGGTTGGTTTGCACTAATAAAATATGAGTAAAAAAAATAATAAAGTGCAGTGCAATCTCAGAGAAAATTTTTTTTGCTATATATATTTTTTCTTTCTTTGTTTTGTTACCGACTTATCAGAACTAAACGCTCAAAAAAGCACAAAATCAAGTACTTATCTTAAGTGCCGCCCCATTCTCAATTCACAGTTTTCATTATCTCATCATACTTCCACACATAACCAGCACTAACATGTTTTCAACGGATCACAGCTCCCTCAATCGTTCCCCTCGACCCTGAAGAAAATTTATTTTTGAAACATGCATGTTGGGAGAGGTGGCATTGGTGAAATTTGAGAATCTACCTTAAAGCTAAGTAGCTATATCTTTTAATAACATAAGAATAAAAGTTAAAATGCTACAAGAAAAATAAATGAAATTAATAATGAAATAGTGAAGCTAAGAGCCTTTTTACAATGATGTCAATAAAAAATTGGACTGATGAAGACTTTAGTAGCTAGTAGTATGAAATGCCTAGCTGCACTCTGAAGGTCCATACAAAAAAATCTCTTACTTATATGTGGCTGCTAGCCAATGAGAGGGTATCACATAGCTCTATATAAAAAGATATGATAAGGTTTCAGGATTAATAGTGAGTGCTGGTTATGTGTGGATATACTATTGAGCACTAATTTTGTGGTAATAAATCTAGCTGTCATCATACTTACAAACATCTTTCTAGGCTCTATCAAGCTCAGTTTCAGGTAAAAACCCTTCCTCAGGAGCCTCATATACATTGAGAGCCACAATCAAGTAAAATTTCTAAACGGAAGTGTGCAGTTGAGTCCTGCCAATATGTTTCTCTATAAGCAGCCAATGAAGTTTCTTATCAAATATAAAAACACTATCATATAAGCAATGATGACATCACCAGGATTCATGCTGTCCATGGAGAAAAATAACTTACTGAGCCACTTCAAGCTACACACACCAACGCTCCCTCAATCTACATGCCCAAGTTACCACTCAAGAATGTGCTCTTCTTCCTGCAAACAAAACACTTTTTTTTTCTTTCCTACACTCTTCTCTTTACCTCAACCACTTCTCCCTCCCCCACAGCCCTCTGTCCCCAAAGGAGTAGGCTCAGGCTCAGCCATGTATTAAAAGATCACACATTTGTCTGTATGTAGGCAGGATGTTCCCAAGTGTTTCCAGCTGCCTCTATGAGTGAGGAGGTTTCAGATGCCGACACTAATTTTCTATTCTCCCCCTTTCCAGGTATCCGTGTTTGGCTATGGTGCAGACAGTTCTGGGAGTTGGCATCATTACTGGGAAAAGAATCGCTTTGCCTCTGCTTTCCGCAGGACTGGTGTACACAATGCTGACTTTGAATTGGCTCTCATAAAGAGACTTGAACAAGAGGGCAAAGTAACATTTTATACCTGAGTGCCTTTTCATGCACACGCTGATGCTGCTCTCTTAAAATCAGGTTATGCTATATACTTTTTTTAAAATATAATTTGAGAATGAAATACAGCAGGGGTGGTGCCCACACCTTTTGGGCTTGCGAGCTACTTTTAAAATGACCAAGTCAAAATGATCTACCAACAATAAAATTTTTAAAAACACAAAGCACACTGTACGCAGAGAAAATGTTAATTATTTATATTCCCCCGGTTTTTTCAAAGAGGTCAAGGCAGATGACTTTATGCAATGTCACCTCAGTAACAATTATACAAAAATAGACAAATATACCCCCTCCCTTTTAACTAAACCACGATAGCAGTGTTTAGCGCAGGAAACTGCGCTGAATGCCTCGTGCTGCTCTCGACGCACATAGGCTCCCTGCGCTAAAAACCGCTATTGCGTTTAGTAAAAGGGGGCCATAGTGCAAAATATAGACAGCAGATATAAATTCTCAAAACGGACACATTTTAATCACTAAATTGAAAATAAAATCATTTTTCCTACCTTTGTTGTCTGGTGATTTCATGAGTCTCTGGTTGCACTTCTTTCTGACTGTGCATCCAATCTTTATTTTTTTTGCATCCAACATTTCTTTCACAATCCAGCCCCATCCCCTTTGGGTCCAGGTCTTTCTCTCTTTTCCCTGTTACCCTCCCCTGATCCAGTGTCAGTTCTCCTTTGTACCTTTGTTCCAGGTCTTCCTCTGTCTCCCTCCTCTGTTATGATTTTGCATCTCCCTGTTTTTCCTCAGGGTCTCTCCTCCTCTGTCTGCACCTCTCATAGTCCTGCATCTGCCTCCTATCTTTCCCCTTTGGTCCAGGCCTTTCTCTCTCTAGTCTTTCTAATCTGCTTACAACCCGCCCCCCTTTCTCTGCCTCTTTCTCTCCTTCCTTCCTCTTTCCTATGTCCCCCTCACTGCCTTCCAGCCTTTGTCCCATCCCCTACCCCAAAGCCAGCCAGCCTACCTCCCTCCCTCCCTCCAAAGCCTGGCCTATCGCCGATTTTTCTACTCCCTCCACCCAGTCCGCTGCAAAACACTGCTGCTTCCTGCCCGCCCCCGCTGCTGCAACAACTGCAGGAAAGGAAGGTCCAGGCACCGGCCCACAAGCCTTCTCCCTGATGTCAATTCTGACGTCGGAGAAGAAGTCTGGGCCAGCCAGGCAGTGATTGGCTGGCCCGGAACTTCCTCTCTGACATCAGAATTGACGTCAGCGAGAAGGTTTCTGGGTCGGCGCCTGGACCTTCCTTTCCTGCGGTTGTTGTGGTGGCGGGCAGCAAAGCAGAGAGCCCATTTTCCGTGATCGTCTGTCCCATTGTCCCCACACACAGCTTCAGGACGCCGTCTCTGAAAACGGGACATTTCGGTGTCCCAAAGCTGAGCGTGGGGACAACAGGACAGGGGTTCTGAAAAAGGGACAGTCCCGTTCAAAACGGGACGTATGGTCACCTTAGGCATGGGATTAAAAGCTCTCAATAACCTAAATGAAGGCCAACATTAGAAAGAAAGGAACAGCTTGCTCACTCTCAGAGACGAAGACTATTAATCTCAAGTGCCCAAAGTTTACAACCAGAGCATATCGTAGTTGTTTAACTTATATCTGGGCTATCATTGATATTTGTCTTATTTTCTCTGTGAGCTGTGATATAAATTATCTTTCTTGTATAACTGTGAACTATCATTAAAAATATATGAATAGCTCAATCGCACAATGTTGTTGCTACTGTTTGCTGTATATTACTTAGCTCGGGTTAAGAATTATGCCCGGCTTTCATCAAACTTTGGGCACTTGAGATTAATAGTCTTCGTCTCTGAGAGTGAGCAAGCTGTTCCTTTCTTTCTACTGTTGGCCTTCATTTAGGTTATTGAGTACTTATACTATTTATTGAATTGGATGGGATTAAAAGCTGCCAGATTGGAACCCAAGTTGCAATAATGTGACTTGTGTGGCCAACAGATTAGGAGCCAAGTAGGTCAGTTCTCAAAAGCCCATAGAAGGCACATACATGACTTTTATAACAAGGACACTTCCAAATTATCCATCCTCTGCTCTGATTTCGGTTGGGTTCTCCGTCTTGGGGCCATGAGCTTAACCCACATCACCCCTTATAGAGAAAACGGAGCAATGGGTACAGGGAAACCTGCTCTGGCCTGGTCCTCACCGACTCCACTCGCCCTCCTTTGCTCCTGGGAGAGACCGTGTCCATTGCCTTTAGCACCCTCAGTAATGGCGGGGAGTTGGCACCAAGCTCCCTGGCCAGCTAAACGTTCGCTCACAGGACCTCGCGGGCATCCTGAGGGATAAACCCTCCACTTGAGGGTCGAGGCCTCACTAAACAAAAAGAAACTGCTCGTTTTTGAGGTTCGTAAATTTCCTAAAAGAACACGATTATTTTTAAAAATCTGGGATCCTTATATACAAAAATTATCCTCGAAAGCTAGAAGTATGATTCTTAATACTTAAATTTATTTATTTAAATATTTTTGTTTATTTGGTGTTTTGTGTCGCCTTTCATTCTGGGGTAGGGAGGGAAATTGGAATGATTTTAACCCTTTCAGGACCATAAGGATCGTAGGCCAATTTTTGTGGTTTTGACGACATTTTTATGGTAAAAAGGGCTTGCAGATGCCAAAAAATTGATTTTTTTTGTGAAATATCATTATTTTTATTTTAAAAAATCACACTTCTGGCTTATGGACAGTGTGGCAAGTGAATCTTCTCGTCAATCTGGCAACGACGCTAATGAATGTCGGAACCAGTTTGTTTACATAAAGGCAGTATCATATGGAATCCGTACATATCAAATTTAGAACTGTAGACTATCCCAATCAAAATGTATAGGATTTTAAAGTTATGGGACAAATATGTCCCTTGGTCCTGAAAGGGTTAATATATATGTATGGAGTGGGGAGGGGGGATATAGGGGAAAAGTGGTTTAGATATATTAAAATATATTTTGGAGGAATGATAAAATGTTTATGCAAATGTTTTATTGTGAATTTGATTGTAAAGAATGTCTTTTTGTATCATATTGTTATATATTTGTTTGATTCCTTCAATAAAAATGTCATAACATAAAGAAACCGCTCCGTCATACTTAAATTAACCGCCAACACGGCTCCTGCGCCACGTGCCTCGGAGCGTCATCCCGGGAATGAGCATGCGCAAGGATCCGTCATGCGACGCTCCGTTCGGGTCCAGCGCGTGAGTGAGCACGCGCGCAAGTGGACGGGGGCGGGGCGCCGACTAGTCCTGACAGTGGGCATGCGTGCAGGTCCGCGAGCGGCCCGGAAGTGGCGGCTCCCAAGCCGTGGTCTCGCGCCGTGGCCAAGATGGCGGCGCTGCAGCAGCTGAAGCAGTTTGACGCGTATCCCAAGACCCTGGAGGATTTCCGGGTGAAGACCTGCGGGGGCGCCTTGGGTGAGGGACGCATGCTGGGCTGAGGCTGGAATCGGTTTCAGGGCTCTATTGCTACTGATCATGTCTGTATGAAAAATGCAAGAGACAGTCCCTGCTCAGTAGAGCTTACAGTCAGGAATAGAGTCACCATATGGCTTCAGGACAGTTTGAGACATCTGGATTTTACTTCAAGCTATGGCAGTAAAACTAGGCTTACCATATGGCTCCAGAAAAGACATCAGCAAAAAAGGAATAGCGGAATTATTAAAGATTCAAAGAAGAGTGACCAAAATGATAAAGGGGATGGACCTGCTCGCCTATAAGGAAAGACTAAAGCGGTTAGAGCTCTTCAGCTTGGAAAAGAGACAAAAATCCTGAGTGGTTATAGAATGGTTAAAAGTAAATCAGTTTGTTTGGGGGGGGGGGGGGTTCTTTTTCACAAATTACAAAAACTAGGGGATACTATTACTATTTAGTAGTTATTGTAATTTTTGAAAGAGCAAAAACATTGAGGTTACATGGAAATACCTTTAAAACAAATAGGAAGAAATATTTTTTTCACCCAAGAATAGTTAGACTCTGGAACTCATTGCCAGAGGATATGGTGAGAGTGGTTAGTGTGAATGGGTTTAAAAAGGTTTGGACAAGTTCCTGGAGGAAAAACCCATAGTTTATTATTGAAACACACATGAGGGAAGCTACTGCTTGCCCTGGGATCAGTAGCATGTGATGTTGCTACTGTTTGGGTTTCTGGATTGGCCACTGTGGAAACAGGATACTGGACTGACCAGAATGGATATTCTTATACAAACATTCCTCGTCATCTAACTCCCCTGTCCATGACCGATGGATTACAAAGAAAGTATTTTGGTACTAGATCCTGGAATGTGTCGTGTTAGGACAAAAACTTGAAAAGTCCTGCACTGTAACTATGGCAAATTTAACCTGTAAACTCTACATTTTGTTCATTGGTATTAAACCTCTAATATGTATCATAGAAACATAGAAGATGACGGCAGAAAAGGGCCATAGCCCATCAAGTCTGCCCACTCTCATGACCCACCCCCTTGATTTAACTGACTCACCCCCCTTTACATCCTTAGAGATCCTACGTGAATATCCCATTTACTTTTAAACTCTGACACGCTTTTGGCCTCAATTACCTGCAGAGGGAGTTCGTTCCAACGATCGACCACCCGTTCTGTGAAGAAATACTTTCTGGAATCACTATGAAATTTCCCTCCCCTGAGTTGTATAGAGTTAGGATACAACCTTGTATCGCAAACTTGTACTGTAACTATGTGACATGGTAATCTGTTAACTGTATGTTATATTTGATTATCTGTAACTCGTTCTGAGCTCTTTGGGGAAAACGGGATAGAAAACGAATTAAATAAAGAAATTTAAGTGTAACATCACCTCCCTACCAAGCTTTCTGTTCATGTAATGGTGAGTATATAGGGTTTTTAAAAAAATTAACTGTACTTACTTTGTTCACGGTTGTTTGTTTCCAGTGACTCTGATCAGTGGTCTGATCATGCTGCTTTTGTTCTTCTCGGAGCTCCAGTACTACCTCACTAAAGAGGTAAGTGAGACAAATTCATTGATGTTTCTTGGGGAAGATTCTCAAAACTTCATGGTAAAATCCGACGGGCCGCTGTCACAGGCGTAAATATAAGGTTTTGCAAAAGACGAGTCATTCTCAAAAACCCACGCATGAAAATAAGGTTCGCGGAGGGTTGCGATATTTGCATGTGAGGAGTCACTGGTGATAGCAATCGGCACACACGCAGAGTACACCCATACATAAAAATCATTGATTCCCACCCATCAGCCCCTTCAACACCTCCCCATCCCCAGCAGGGGGGATGCCCACTCACTCCTGCCACCAGTGATGCCCACCCCCAACACCTCTGTACCTCTCAGTCCAAGGCTGGCCAGAGGACCTTCCCTTCCCCCAGTGTATCCCAGGATGCACTGGGGAGGAGAAGGCCCACCATTTTGAAGAGGCAGGCCTGCCGGACGAAGGGAGTAGGCATCCCTCTAGCCATTCTTGGAATGAAAGGTATCGGGGGGGGGGGATGTCAGGGAGCGGGCATCCCTCCTGCCAGAGGGGGGTTATTGGGGGAGTGGGATTCACCGGCAGCAGGAGGGAGTTGTCAGGGGGAAAGGGGAAAATTTTCTGACAGGTCTGAGTTGTCAAAAGCCTTACTTTCCTGTCAATACCTAAGCCATTCAGCACTCGGGCACTAACCAGAAAGTAAGGCTATGACAGCCGGAAAATTTTGCTCACAAGGTTAGGGAATTGCCTGGTAATAATAGAGAATTGCCCAGAGTGCTCATTTAAATATTAATGACCTCGTTGTAATATATTTGCATGGCAGAGTTTGTTAGGAAGCTTGGAAAAGACCATGGTAGAATACTTCCATGTTAAACCAGCTGGAACTGGTTAGTGGATTTTGAGAATCTTCCCCTTAATGTGGTATAGCAGGAATTGCCTTCAGTGGAAAAGTCTGGGGCTGGGAAGGGCAGTGGCTAATTTACTTTTATTGGAATGGGTTGCTCAAACCATGGCAAGAGCTGTGATATGCCTGAGGATGAGAACACAGTAGGTATTGGTCACGTCGTTGAATTTCCTAACGGCTGTAATTAGTTGAATAGCTGTATTTTGGATAAGTTGAAATTTTTGCAATAGTCAAAATTATTAGAAACTACTGAGCATTGTTATTGGACGATACACCTTGCTTTTCATGCGTTTCCTAGTTTGGTATTCTTCTGGGACAGTACATTTTACTTTCTCCTGATAGCATTTCCATTTGCTAATACTAACCTCCTCATCTTTCTCCCCCCCCCCCCTGCCCCTTAGGTACATCCTGAGTTGTTTGTTGATAAATCTAGAGGAGATAAACTGAAGATCAACATTGATGTGGCCTTCCCTCATATGCCCTGTGCCTGTGAGTGTCCTCTCGGGATATATTGTTTAAAGTAACTGTTTAGCAACAATTACCATATATACTCATGCTTAAGTTGAGGGCAGTTTTTGATCTAAAAATGGAATCCTGTCACAATACCATGCATAAATTGAAGCTCTCCTCCAGCCTTATGTGGGCCAGCATCTCTCTCTCCCGGGTCCTCCCCTCCAGCCCATAGGTTCAGAGTGTCAGTCTCCTCCACCACCTTCACTATATACTTTCAAAAGTAGTTTCTTTAGAGCAGTGGCACTCTCTCTGATTCATTCCGCCAAAAAGGAAGTTGAGTCAAGGTGGAGGGACAGATCAGAGAGAGTGTTCCGGAGCAGGCTGCAAGCAGCCTAGGAAGATCACTGCACTGAGTCTCTAGCACTCACAGTTTGGATATTGACAGGTTAGTGTTGGCTTTTCTGGACTTGTCTGACAGTGTTTCTCAGGTCTCGATGGATTCCTGAAAAGATTCTTCTAGGAGATCGTACAGTTTTGAATGGAAGAGATTTGATATCTGGTGTGATTGAAAGGCCATCGATCCTTTTTCTTTCACACAAAAATTGCTTGAATACCTTCCACATCTCTGTCACGTCTTAAAACCAACACCATTAGCTCTGCCAGTTAGCTAGCAGATTGTATTTTTTTCACTTATGCCCATATAGGCAGAGCCTCGAAGGGTCATGACGTAGTTCACAATGTCAGAACTAAGGTTGGTCTTTGTAAAAGAGATTTGCAGGGCTGCAACACGGACTTCTAGCCAACAGTGTAAGGTGAATGTGTGGATAGAACAGGACTCCTGATGTGACAGTAGGTTTGGCCAGAGAGTACTTCAGAATTTTTTTTTTTTTTTTTGAGGGGGGGGTTAGAATCCAGCTCCATCTTTCCCCACCCAGTTCCTTCAATTTCAGGCTGCCTTGTGGGGGGATAAAAAATGACATGAAAACATAAGTCTTGTTGCTACCAAAATCAGATTGGGTGCCTGCCTGTTGTGGGGCCACTTGTGTTATGTGTCTGTTTTTCTGCTAAAGGCAGCCCTGTAGCGACAGAATCCCATGTATGAAGATTTCTGTAGCCTGCTTATCCTCTGAGTAATACGTGCCGTTTGTTAGGCACCCAAACGACCCAGCGTCCAGGAGTTTTTAATCCCTGAAAGTAATTAGCCCTAGTAAGGAACTGGGGACGTAGTCACTCTGGTTTGTGAAAGTAGGAGCTATGATTTCCACAGAGAGCAGTGAGAAGGGATCTGTTCCTAGGCATCGCCAACTGCGGTCTCTCACTATGATGAGAGGTTGCAAATTTACCTGGTTTGTTAAGAACAGGGGACTGGAAGTGAGGGTATTAGTTTTTGATGTTGAAATGGAGTCCTTGTGACCAGATATAGGGTTATGTCTGAGGAGTCATGTTGGTTGGAAGGAGGGGCGTCCATTTGTGGAGAAGATCCTTGGTTTAGTGAATGGAAAGCTCTTGACTTAACGGTGACTGACAGAAGACTAATGTTTGGCTTCCTTGTTATTAGTTAGAAATAGGGGCTGGATTATGGATTCTGTTCACGTTCTGTAGTTCCACACGCAACAATCTGCTTTGAATCACATCAAAAATGCTCTAAAATGTTATGCTGCTAATACAGGGAAACCATAGCGTGATGGTGGTAGTCATGGATTAGGAGGGAATTATTTTGAAAAATTTAAACTGCTTTGCATACAGATGTGATTTTTAATAGAATAAAAAGAGAAGCTAAAAACATCACTTGTTTTGCAATAACATTTTGCACTCTTAGCCCCATGTTTCCTGTGGTGTATTTATTTATTAAATTTTCTATACCGTTCTCTGAGAAGCTGAGAATGGTTTACATGAATTTAATCAGACACTCAAGCATTTTTCTCTGTCTGTCCGGTGGGATCACAATCTTTCTAATGTACCTGGGGCAATGGGGGGATTAAGTGACTTGCCCAGGGTCACAAGGAGCAGTGTGTGTTTGAACCCACAACCTCAGGGTATTGTGGCTGTAGCTTTAACCACTGCACCACACTCCCCCATACTAGAGCAGATGCTCTAGTTAGTGTCTCTGGTTAGTGTGCTCTGTGAGTTAAGAAGTTGAGTCGTAAAACTGTTAGTGCCTCTGAGATCTGTTTTGTTTGATTCATTTAAGATCTGAGCATTGATGCAATGGATGTGGCAGGAGAGCAGCAGCTGGATGTGGAACACAACCTTTTCAAACAGCGACTGGACAAGGATGGGAAGCCTGTCACTTCAGAAGCAGAAAAACACGGTATAGTTCTTCAGTGCTTGTGACTGCTTTTTGGCAGGTAGGAGGCAAAGGGTGGGAGTGAAGGGCCACTACTTAGACTGGAGGAGGAGGGTCATGAGAGGTGTTCCGCAGGGGTCGGTACTCGGACCGCTGCTGTTCATTTTATAAATGATCTAGAAACAGGGACGAAATGCGAAGTAATAAAATTTGCAGACAACACCAAACTATTTAGTGGGGTTAGAACTAAAGAGGACTGTGAAGATTTACAAAGGGACCTGAACAAACTAAGAGAGTGGGCGAAAAGATGGCAGATGAAGTATAATGTAGAGAAATGTAAAGTCTTGCATGTAGGAAACAGAAACCCAATGTACAGCTATACTATGGGAGGGCTGGTAATGGGTGAAAGTAGCCTAGAAAAGGACTTGGGGGTACTGGAGGACAAGACAATGAAGCCGTCGGCACAGTGAGCAGCGGCCTCTAAGAAGGCAAATAGAATGCTAGGTATTACAACCAGAACGAAAGAAGTTATCCTGCCGTTGTATCAGGCGATGGTGCGCCCGCATCTGGAGTACTGCATCCAATATTGGTCACCGTACCTTAAGAAGGATATGGCGATATTCGAGAAGGTTCAGAGGAGAGCAACGCGACTGGTAAAAGGTATGGAAAACCTTTCATACGCTGAAAGATTAGAGAAACTGGGGCTGTTTTCCGTGGAAAAGCGGAGACTTAGGGGGGGACATGATAGAGACTTACAAGATCATGAAAGGCATAGAGAAAGTGGAAAGGGACAGATTCTTCAAACTTTCGAAAACTACAAGAACGAGAGGGCATTTGGAAAAATTAAAAGGGGACAGATTCAGAACCAATGCTAGGAAGTTCTTCTTCACCCAAAGGGTGGTGGACACCTGGAATGCGCTTCCAGAGGGTGTGATAGGACAGAGCACGGTATTGGGGTTCAAGATGGGATTAGATAATTTCCTGAAGAAAAAGAGGATAGAAGGGTATAGATAGAGGATTACTATACAGGTCCTGGACCTGATGGGCCGCTGCATGAGCGGACTTCTTATGTTCCTAGGATAAGCAACATCAAATCTGTTTGACTACTTGGGATCTGACTGAGTTATCTCCATCCTCACTCTGTTTGGTGTTCTGGATTCCTCCTATGAAGGAAAGGAAATCTCTCCAAAAATTCCCTTCTGATCCATTTCGCCCTGTGCAAAGTTAATCTCATTATGAAAACAAAAGTGGATCCCTGTTACAGTATGAAGCAGAATTATGTTCTGATGTCTTTTGGGTTTTTAAAATTCATAGAGGCCCCAAAAGCTACTGTAGCTATATCAGTCCATGGCCTCTTTGAAGCATAAGAATAAAATGGGTAGGTTGGCATTTAACGTTCAGCTTTGTAAAAGGCCTAAAAGTGAGAGAAGATATCTAGTAAAGCTGAAATGAGGGCCCTTAAAAATACATGATTAAATTAACGTGTCTCTTCTATGATATAAAGTCTGGTATTGTCCTAGGTTCCAAATGCTGTAGTGGACATCCAAGCTCACTCCAGCCTATCCAACCATGTTCACTTAATTTCTGTTCCAAATATTTAGGTATCCCCAATCAAAAAACTTTATATACAAGATATATTTAAGACTCATGAAAGTCTGGAGGTTTTTTAAAGTCCCATATGGAATGAAATTCCATTTTTTATTTGCTTGCCTGTACGACTCTTCCTGTATTTTGGTATTTCTCCTTCGTGTGATTTCAACTTATCTCTTCCACTCAGCCATCTTTACTATACTATGGATATAGCCCACCAACACCTCAGCAAAGGGAACAGGATACTACTTATCCAACTAGATCTTTCAGCAGCTTTCGACCTAGTGGATCACAACATACTACTCCAGATACTAGACGCCATAGGGATCACAGGTTTGGTACTCAACTGGTTCCAAGGCTTTCTAAAAACTAGAACTTATAAAGTAAAGACAAAAGACCACATATCTGACCCTTGGTCAAACCCCTGTGGAGTACCACAAGGATCTCCATTATCACCCATACTTTTCAACCTCTACGTATCCTCACTGGGCACCACTCTAGACTCCCTAAATATAGTCTCATTCAGCTACGCAGACGACATAACAATCCTTCTCCCCTTCAATACCCAAGACCCCAACTCATCAGGACGACTGAAAATAACTCTGGAAACGGTTAGAAACATGGATGACCAACCACAAACTGAAACTGAACACGGATAAAACCAAATTCCTGCTGCTAGAAAAAGACAAAGAACCTACCTTAACTGATCTGACGACAAATGCAATCACATACCCAATACAGCCAGCACTCAAAATCCTGGGAGTAACAATAGACAGGAGATGCACAATGCAGACTCATACTAACAAAACCATCCAAAAAGCCTTCTACACCATGCGCAACCTGCGAAAAATAAGAAAATTCTTTGACAAAATTCAATACAGGATCTTAGTCCAATCACTTGTACTAGGACTTGTAGACTACTGCAACAGCCTTTATCTACCCTGCCCCGCTTACATGACCAAACAATTACAGACAGTACAGAACACAGCACTCAGACTTATCTACTCGCTAGGAAAATACGATCACATCACTAATGCCTATCTCGACTCACACTGGCTACCGATACAAGCAAGAACTCAATTCAAACTATACTGTTTATTATTCAAAGCACTAAACGGAACAGCACCTCTCTACCTAAACAGCCGCCCTAACCCGAAACCTCTCAACTAGAGTAAGGAGAACCCAGACTCCATTCACCTACCCCTCACTCAAAGGCACAAAACGCAAAAAGCTATATGACAACCTACTTGCTACACAGGCCGCGAAAATTGACCCCACCATATCCAAGCTGCTGACCACAACTACGGACTACAAAGCGTTTCGAAAAGATATAAAAACCATACTATTCAAAAAACACATCCCAATATTATAATCTACCATCATCTTCTCTCCCTTCATAACCTACTGCAACTCACAACCAACTGCAACTTCGTCCCCATAGGCAACATCTAATCTAGCTGCATCGGGCGTAAAGCCAATTCATATCTAGAAACACAGTCTCCCCAAATACCGAAAAAATCAGATATAGCAACCTAGGAACAGACGATTTTTTGGTAACATAAGATTATGCGTTGTAATATTATGTAAAGTAACATAAGGTTATGCGTTGTAATATAACATAAGGTTATGCTTTGTAATATCATGTAATGTAAGTTATGCAATGTACTGGAATAATAAGGTAAAATAACATAAAATAACTCTACGTAAAGTCTTGTAAAGTTATGTAAGATAAATTATGTAAGATAAATTATGTAAACTTAATGCAAGTTATGCAAGCACGGTAAGGATAATGTAAAGTAACACAAAGTAACTCCACGTAAAGTTATGTAAAGTTATGTACGTAAAGTTATGTAAAGTTATGTACGAAAAGTTAAGTAAAGTTAGGTTTGCAAAGTTTGTAAAGTTATACAAATAATTGTATTGTCATCGCCTGGAAATGTCCAGCCATCTTCTAATGTAATCCGCTTAGAACCGCAAGGCACAAGCGGAATAGAAATCACTAATGTAATGTAATGTAATGTAATTTTAGATCTGGGGAAAGAAGAAGAGAAGGTGTTTGATTTGAGCTCACTTGATCCCAACCGCTGTGAGAGCTGTTTTGGAGCTGAATCTGAGGATATCAGGTATGTCACCTACACAATCTGACAAAATATTGCAAAAATGCAAGTGTCCAGGGGTCAAATGTATTTTATGCACCTTCTTCAAATTGGTCAGTAAAGGCAGTGCCTGTTTTATTTCCAGGCTTAAGAGAGATCAAAACCTAAATCTTTGTTTTTTGGACTTCTTTGGGGGCAATTATGGAAGTGGGTAGCTCCCTTTAGGCATCCCAGTGCTGGTGATAAGAGCCTTTTCTGTATGGTACAGTATCTGGTCACCCAAATTCCATTATAGAATCCTAGCATAACCTGGCATCGGCACTCATGTCCAGTTAAAGACCTAAATGCAGCCAAGGACATGTTCTTAACTTGTGTGTGTAAGTGGCAGCATTGCCCTTCCCTCCTATGCTCCAGCCATGTTGACGTTTCCTTGCATTTACCCGTTACACCACTTACATGGGCCCTTGCTGAATAGCACTGAGCCATTTTGCTGCTGTTTATTTGCATTAAGGAGATTCTGCCAGGTACTTGTGACCTGGAATAGTCACTATTAGAAGCAGATTACTGGGTTAGATCAGGTGTTCTCAAACCAGCCAGTCATAGAAAGGAAATTATCATGTGTGTTATAAGCAAGTTCTGCTGCACAATTGCAACTGATGTTGGTCCTTGTGTGTGTCACTATCTGGTTAGTTGTTCCATCCAGAAATAGGGAGAAGAGCCAGGCTTTCATCTGCTTCCTTGAAGTACAGATAGTCTTGTTGGTAGACATCATATTGTTGATTCTTTTTGGAAAGAGCATGGTTCGAGATACTTCTTACAAGACCTTAGCAACCTTGGAGATTGTTTTTCAAGCTCCCAAAAGACTTCCTTTTGAACTTGTAATGGGGTTGCAAATCGAAGATTGACTTGCTTGTTCTTTTTAGACCTGATCACACCAGATGTCCCATCTAGACAGACTACTTCAGCCAAACTGACCCAAGTTTTGCCACAAAAGTTGACCTTTTTTTCTGCAAAGAATTTCCTCTTACAGTTCATCAGTCTTATGTGTCTTGTTTTGTTTTTCTATAGATGTTGTAACACTTGTGAAGATGTCAGGGAAGCTTACAGGAGGAGAGGCTGGGCTTTCAAGAACCCAGACTCTATTGAACAATGTAAAAGGGAAGGATTTAGTCAGAAAATGCAGGACCAAAAAAACGAAGGCTGCAAAGTGTATGGCTTTCTGGAAGTCAACAAGGTAAGTTTATTAGACAATGAAGGTAGAATCCTAGAGGAATAACAGCTGGTGATATGTATTGCATTGCATCTGGCTGAAATTCTGCAGGCCCTTTTGCATAATTTTTCTAGAAGTGGAAGGCAATTTAGAACAAAAACAAATAACTTGCAGGTATTTTGCACCTTTTGCCTGAATCTTGATTCGGGCCCCAAGGTTCCATATTTTGTAGATTCGGCCTGGTCTCTGTTCCTTTAATGAAAATTCACTCTGGTAGTTCTGTTTTCTTCATGTAACTCCTGCAGGGCTCAGTATGACCCAGCCAGTCGGATTTTCAGGATCTCGCCAATAGGTATGAGAGAGATGTGCATACGATGGAGACAATGCATGCAGATCTGTCTCATGCATATTCATTATAGATATCCTGTGAACCCCTGGTATAGCCTAAAAGAGGCAATTGAAAGTGTCCAAAAATCTCCAGAAGAGTTGTGCAGTTTAATAAAGCACTTTGCAAATAGCATGGAATGGTAATATTGGTAGAAAACAATGGAGGCAAATAACATCTACCTATTTTCTGCAGGTAGCTGGAAATTTTCATTTTGCTCCTGGGAAAAGTTTTCAGCAGTCCCATGTCCATGGTATGTGTTTGTCTAAGTACTGGACTGTGATTGTTAAGCTTCTTACCAAAAATATTTCATGCTTCATAGGAGCTGTTCATGATACCCTTATTTTGATCCTTTAGACATGAATTTCATAATTATTGTGTATATTATCTGATGTGTAATTGCAGAATTTCTCTTTTGTGTGGCATCTGTACAGCGCAGGACTCAACAATCCCAAGGGGCTTCTACTACCTGGGATTTTTGAGCCCGCTTTAACTTTCAGGCTGTAGTACAGTTTTCTGATAGGGTCCGCAGGTGGGCTATTACAAAGCCACACACGCAACATGCCTGTTCAGTTCCGTAAGTCTCACGTGTTGGCATTGGGATTTTGCGGGAGTTGCAGTGGCTTCAGGTTTTTAAAGCACTTCACTCTGAACATCTTGGCATGATTTCGCATTTTGGGAAGCAGTGCGCTGCGATGTTTGGAGTATCCTCTGCATGCTGTTTGCAAAAGTACACCCATGTTCTTGAGTCTCTTCAGTAGAGTGCTCTTCCAGTGGATTTGATGAGGTTAGGAAGAATTAGCTTTTAATAGTATTTCTTTTGTTTTATTTTATGGTCTGTTCTTTTGATTTTATATTGCTTTTTTAAATTATGTATGTGTTTTCTTGCAATTTTTTTTTTTTTTAATATGTATTGTTTTAATGATTGTTGATTACCTGCGAAGATTCTTGGAACATAAACAGAATAAATGAAAGGAAGCTAAATCTCTATCTGGGGGGTCTGTATACAGCTGTTCCAATCCCTGCTTCCATGTTTTGTTGTTGCTTTCATATGTTTTACATATAACGCCACTCCTCTGTTGTTCTCCTTGGAATACATCCCTGAGACTGCCTTCAAAATCCAAGTTGGTTTCTCCATTACTATCTCCAGATCTAGGGCCTTGTTTCTTACATTAATATACTTGCACACAGCTTTCCAGAAGTTGTCCTTTTTCCATTTCTATACCTGGGGACTTTCTTCACTCGTCCATGATTATGAGAGTTTAAAGTCCTCTTTGTTAGATTAGCCAATCTGCTGCGGAAGGCATTTTGTCTCATCTTTGAAAGTCAACATTATTTCTGACACCATTCATGCAGCCATGCATTCATCTCTAGTTTTCTGTCTCAGCCTTTACTTTCAACGGGGAGGATTGAGAACACAAAGTGCACACCTGCCTGATTCGCCTTCTCTCCAAGACCCATAAAGTTGCTTTTGATATGTTTGGCGGAATACCTAGCAGTGTCATTTTATGCCAACACAGATGAGCAGTGTCAGATATTGGCTGGTAGGCTTGATAAGTTTTGTCAAACTCTCCATAATGTGTCAGATTTTGGCACCAAGCAGACAGCACACCTCCCAGGATATCATGTCTGGTTGGCAGATGGATGCCTCTCTGTCCCTCAGAAATGAGTTGCCAATCACCATCACACTTCACCTCCTGATCGTCAGCGAACCTTCTTGGGTTTTTGAGTTCCGGTTCTTTCTGTTCCTGGGATGTTCTTGCTTCCTGCTCTTCCAGGGGTTGTCTACTGGTTCTTCAGTAGGTGTTAATTATGCAGGATCTGATGATCCAAGACCAGCTGTCCTCTTTCAGTTTTGCCTTCCTTTCTGCTATGGATCCTTGAAGTATCAAAAAGCATTTCTTCAGTGTAATCTCCTCTATAGGTTCCTTCACTTGCTTCATGCGGGATTCGGCCTGCAGGCATCCCGTCCATTACTTTGGATCAGGTTGTCTTCACAATCCAGGCCAAAAAATGTAAAGCCTAATCAGTAGGAGGTTGGCTTTTTTTGAGTCAAAGGCCCACAGCCCCTTCAATCCTATCTCCCCTCATCCATCCCTTTTCCAAGCTGAAGATCCCTAACCTTTTTAGGCTTTCCTCATATGAGAGGCGTTCCATTCCCTTTATCATCTTGGTTGCTCTACTTTGAACCCTTTGTGTAGTCCTGTTTCCGTCCTCACCTGTTATTGACCTATGCAGCCCAGGATAATTCGAGGGACCTGTCACCTCCCAAAGAGACATGCCAACAGGACATATTCACTTGAGAGCCACAACAGAGCTAAGTGATTAGAGGTTGTGTATATTAGGATTTTTGTTCATGGGTGTGTTCGAGAGAGGTTGCCTGCAAGCTTCTTTTCAAATATCATGAAATGTTGGCATTTGATAGCAGGGAGGTCTTTTTTAAAGTCTGGCAGTAAAACGAAGCGGGTATTTTAAATACTGTTGATTGTCATGGTTATGATGTTGGGGGTCCTGAAGGAAGGAATAAGCTCAAATGGGTTGCTTTGATATTCAAGAGAAGCAGTGGGATGTTTTGGTTTTTTTATATTCTGTTTTGTGTGATTTTTATAAATGTTATAGTGTAAACCGCTGTAATCCCTATTTCATAACAATGTTTTCAAGTAATTTTACCTAACAGATAGACTGTGGTTGGCCCAGTTGTATCTTCCTTGTCATTTCAGAAAAAGGCTCTCTGAGATTTGCCCACCCTCTTGGTGCTTATCTGGCATTTTGTACCATTTTAATTCTGCTTCCTTTTACGGTGCCCAAATAAACAAATCCAGTTTTCAGGTCACACCATTAATAGTAGTTAAAAGCCCATAAAGTATGACTGTCGTAAGTGCTATGACTCTTATACACGTAGAATAGATAAAAATGAATCTCTAGTTCACACAATGTTAAATACTCTCTGAGGTATTTTATTTATTTATTCATTCAATTTTCTATACCCATCTCCCAGGGGAGCTCAGAACGATTTACATTCAGGTACTTGAGCATTTTTCCCTGTCTTGTCTTGGTAGGCTCACAATGGGGGGGTTAAGTGACTTGCCCAGGGTCACAAAGAGCAGGGGGAAGCTTCCCATTTCCTCCTGCATATGAGCACCCCGTAGGGAGGGGGAGGGGTACTAATGGTTCAGCTTTGGCTTTTTTTTCTTTGTGTGTAAGTAAAGAGATGAAATGTTCTGTCTCACCCTTTCCTTGTTCTTTTCTCTTTTCAGTACATGCTGTTGAGAGTAAGTGTCAAAGATTTCTTTCTCTTTTAAGTACTTTTCTTTCAGTTTGGGATGAGTCCATGCTCCTTTTGAAGATTATGCTGCATCGTACGCATCTATCTGCTGGTGGGGTATTTGCTTCCCCTTTGTCTAGTGACAAGATTTATGTGGTGGTGCTTTTCCTCCAGTAATTAAAGATGGAATCATTGATTTATCTATTTATCTTTCTGGTTAAGATCAGTTGGTTTGTTGGTTTTTGTTTTTTTCACATTGGGCTACTCTATAGAGGAAATTAGACTACAAAGCTTTTTATAAGATAATTGTGTATTTTTTTTCTTTCAAAAATATTAATTTTGCCCTTAGGTTGGTTGGTTAAGATCGGTTGGTTGGTTGGCATCCAGATTGGTATCTCCTCTTCTAGCTGGATTAAAAGGTATTGTGATTAAGTTAAGGAGGCGGATGACAATTCTGGGCAATTTGGTCAATGCTGCTACCCCTTTACCCTGTCTCCCTGGTCTTGGTTAGTTTAAGGTCTTCGACAAATTACTGCTTGATGTACCTACCTTTAGACAGATTCGTCTTAGGACCTACAGATCTACAATGGTTCAGGTTGAAGGAACCTGACTTTGGAATGCTTTACCATATCAGCTGAGAAGTGTCGGTTCAATTTTGCTGGTTAGAAAACTGTTAAAAGCACATCTCTTCACTCAGGCTTATTGTGTTAAGATGTAAAGATATATTGAAGGTGATGAAATAATTATAGGATATGTAATGTTTTCTGTTTTTGTATGTTCTATATATGTTTTAGCATTGTGTACCACCTAGAATTGTAAGAGTGAGGTGAATAATTTTTTTTTTTTAAATAAATAAATTGGATTTAAAGTTTGTTTGGCATAGTTCAGACAGTAGTAAACCTCCTGGTTTTGTCTAGCCAGGTTTTCTTTATTCCTAGGATGTCTAGATGCTGTTCAAAGGTGACATCATGAATCACTGAGGATTTCTTAGTAGATGATCTGGTGTTCATCAGGCCTATGGTTTGAGAAAAATAGAAAATAATCACGCAAATTCTAAATCATTTAGGTACTTGCAATAATATACAACTGATACTGAATTTGTGTGCTCAGAGAAATGGAGGTGATAACAGGGAGATCCCAACACTACCACCTCACCGCCCAATCATCACACAAACTCAGGGGCGGGAAATTTCATGGCGACACCAGGAAATATTTCTTCACCGAGAGAGTGGTTGATCCTTGGAACGAGCTCCCGGTGCAGGTAATCGAGGCAAACAGTGTGCAAGAATTTAAGAGCAAATGGGATGCCCATCTGGGATCCCTTAGAGGGTTAAGCCAAGGATCCCTAGGATAGTAGACTTGGGGCAGGTCAGTAGAGTGGGCAGACCTGATGGGCTATGGCCCTTATCTGCCGTCATCTTCTATGTTTCTATCTTTCTAATTCAAAACACCAGCTGTGAGATTTTTTAACTATTATACACGATTGCCTTGAGTGCGTCAAGCTACTAAGTTTGTAAAAGTAACAATCGCTAAATAATTGGTCTGAAACAGCAAACTTAACTTCAGCTTGCGGGTTCCGACGTGACACAAACACGTTTTGCTCCTGCCTCAAGGAACCGAAGGAGAAATTACAGGAATGCTCACAATGTGTGGGCCAGATGAAGCACTTCTCATATCATATAAGCTATTAATGAAACTGCTTCCTCATAGCATGGTTTGAGAAGGCATTCAGGGGGTTAGAGAATGACACAGGGACAAATTTTTCCCCGGGAACTCATATTTCTGTCCCTGCCCTATTCCTGCAAGCTCCTTCCTCAACTGCACAAGCCTCAAACACTACATTTAGGCACTTACATGTCTTGAGAATAACATTCTAAGTTTGTATTTTATGCGTTGTACAAATATATTTCTAGGGAAAAAGGGTATGTTGTTTTCCAGATGTATGCAAGGAAAGCCAGGAACACCATTGGCGTTTCTTGGTTGTGTATGGAGGTCCTTTCTTATCAAGATTCTCTGTTTTGTTAAAATTCAAGATGTTCAGTATATTTTCTTTGACCCTAATCAGTTATCCACATTTCTGGATAACTTTCCATCACAAATTGGATTACCTTCATAGATGGGAAATCGGGAATTAGGAGTCGGCTGCTCTTTGCTTTATAAAGCACCTTCTTGATTTCTGTTGGAGTAAGTTTTCCCCTTCTTGTGGACATAATTATACTACTTGTATTCATTATGTAATGAATATGCTATATTTTTTCTTTAATTTTTCTATATATTGTATAACTTGTTAAAAGTTTCAATAAATATAACATGGTTTTATCACTATATTTCATAGAATTTGCTACAACAAAAGCCCAAGGGGCTCAGTAGCTCCTATATAATACCTCACAAAAACATCTGTCTGTTAGGCATTTATTTAATGGAGCAATGACAGATTTGCTTTTCAGTTGTGCTTTTAGTTGGGGGGTTTTGACTTGCCTATTCTTTTCTCTTACAGTTCACGATCTACAAAGTTTTGGACTTGATAATGTATGTACATTCTGTATTTTATGCATGAAATATTTTTTTTAATAAATGTATAGATGGCACATAACATGGAGATCTACTTTGAGGTTGAGTTCAAAGACACCAAGCAACGTTTAGTTTCTTTATATTAACCCTAAACTCTGGTCGTCAAATCTAATTTGGATATGTTCTAAAATAGCCCAGAGGAAGGCAAATATTTATTTGAGGTCTTTCTTTCCTTACGGGAACCTCTGGTGTTAGGAAAAGGTGTTAAGTAGTGGACACCAGGTTACATCCTGAGGCAAACCAGTCAGAGCCTGAAACTCTACTTGATATTTAGTTGGAGAACTAACAGAGTTGGGACTAAAGGAGAGCAAATAAAACCAAATCAGGATTGGAGACCGTAAAGCTACATCCTTTATTGAAATCCATACAATGTGTAGAGGATTCTGGCAGCTTGCTATGCTGGGAAGTGCCTCACCTGATCCTTTGTGGTGGTGATTTCTGTAATGGATAAACAGTCATAAAAGACTTGGTGCAAAGAAAGTGAAATACAGTGGTACCTTGGTTTACGAGCATAATTCGTTCCAGAAGCATGCTCGTAAACCAAAATACTCGTATATCATAGCGAGTTTCCCCATAGGAAAACTTGCTTGATACGTTCCCACCCACCCCCATCCCCCGAGGCCAGTGGTGCTGCTCTACCCCCCCCCCCCCCCCCCCGCGTGTATCCGGCACCCCCATGATCTGAAATCCTCCAGATCCACCCGAACACGCTTCTTACCTCCATCTGGCCACCGGCACCGGCATGTCCTGTGCGTTGGTGCCGGTGCCCAAATATCTGCGCCCTCTTCTTTGCTGGGCCTTAAGCATCTGCGCATGCTCAAGGCCTGCGAGTTCACGCTCTCTCCATGATTCTTGGAGATCTCCCAGCAAAGAAGAGGATGTAGATCTTCGGGCACCGGCACCAACACAAAGGACATGCTGGTGCCGGTGGCCAGATGGGGCTAAGAAGCATGTTCGGGTGGGTCTGGGGGATTTCAGATCACGGCGGTTTCCGAGGCGCCGATTTTGCAAATGTTTTACTCGTCTTGCAAAACACTCGCAAACCGGTGCACTCGTAAACCGAGGTACCACTGTAGATCTTTCTTGACTAGATACCAAAAATAGCTTTCTTTGCCTAGTTCCTCTTTCACCCATCTCATTGCCTTGCCTTTTCCACATTGATGACTGCTAAAAAGAACCCAGTAATAGCTCTGATAAACAATGATTTTTTTCATTCTTTTCAAATTAGAAGCCCTTCTTTTTCAGCATCACATGGTGTAAGCCATGTAGTATATAGACCATAAGCCATTTGTGACCAAGCGATGTAGGACAGGTGGGGAAGGTGTGACTCACTAGACTGAGCTGCTGCCTCTGCACACAGAGGTTGTGAGATCAAATCCTTGTGACCCTGGGCAAGTCACTTAATCCTCCAGTGCCCGCTGCTTTGAGCGAAAGCAACAAAAAGGCAGTATACAAGTCCCCATTCTCTTTCCCTAGGACATAAATGGTGCAAAAACTGTATTTTAGGCTTTTTGGCCTAGATTCTATAAATGGGAGGTGCTAGAATTGTAGGTCAGTGTTTTCAAGGCCTATGGAGGTGCTTTACAGCGCCTTACACCACTTCTGGCGTTAGCCATCATAAAACACCTTGAAATTTTTTTTTTTTTTTTTAATAATAATTTATTCATTTTCACAAATTACATTAAGTGTTAATATTTTCATTCACAGTAACATTAAATACATCACTTATAAACTATCATTGGTATGTTACATATATTCTTATCCCTCTTTTCTTTTAAAAGCTCTTTTATATGGCGTTTTACACTTAGGCGTCTAAGTTAAGGCACCGTTTACGGGTCTTTGCTCAGTAAAGGTGACTAAACCACAATTACATTACATTACAGATTTCTAGTGATGTTCTCTATATCGGTCATGTCTTCTCTGTCTGTTGTGAAGGATAGTTTGAAGAAATGGCCAAATAAGCAGATGTTCCCGAATGTAGACATGGTCTGGCTGCTATTTGGCAAGTACCAGCTTAACTTATGTGGCACCTCTTTGCTCTCCACAAAGTGCCTAGTTGACTTACAGGAGTAAAATGCTTTTACTATTGCACTCTGTCAGTACATTTTGTAATAGCTTCTTTCCTCATTCATTGTAAAAATTCACAAGGTTGAAACCCCTTTGGGAAAACCCAGCATGATTGTTGCATTAACCCCCCTCTTCTCCCCTCAGAACCTGAGATCGTAGGCCAGGGCTATGTGCTTGGCCAAAAGAGCAACAGATTGTCCTGTGGGTGCCTTAGTCACATATTTGGCTGGGTGCTTGTGCTGTTCAATTCCTGGCCTTCTGGTTGCTCTAGGAGAAGTTCTGAGTGCTTTCTGTTGCTCCTTTCCTTCCACTAACCCCCTCTGATTGCTCATTTCTCTCAGTCTTGGAGCTTCTTTATTGGCAGGAAGAAACCTCCAAACATGTACTAATGCAATTATGTCCTACAAAATCAGCAGCTCATCTAACTGTGAGAAATCAAGCCCCCTCTCTCGCTCTCTTCTTATCTGTGCATGTGTGATTAGTAATAGAAATATCTTTTTTCAGATTAATATGACTCATTCCATTAACCACCTTTCTTTTGGGAGGGATTATCCTGGAATTGTGAATCCTCTAGATGGGACCCATGTGAGCACACAGCAAGGTAATTGCATGAAATATGGTAAAAGTTCAATACCAAAATGTTTAGCCCATGGTTATAGGGTGCAGTCTCTGAAGATAGGCCTTTCCTTGCCAACCTCATATGGGCAGCTATAGGTGACGCAGTCATGGAACATAACCTTATCCCAGGACAAGCAGGCATGATATTCTCACATGTGGGTGACGTCATCTACGGAGCCCCAGCGCGGACAGCTTTTCAAGCAAACTTGCTAGAAGTTTCAAGTTGCACACTGCACCACGCATGTGCTAGCCTTCTTGCCACTAGAGGGCGCATCCCCACCTCGTGGTCCTCAGTTCTTTTTCATCCGCGGAGCCAGAAGCCCTGTGGAGAAATTGTGCTAAATTTGCCTTCTGTCGCCGCGGCTGTGTGGGGTTTTTTCGCACGGTCGCTGCGTTTTTCGTCTCTTTTTGCATTTGTTTCTTTATTTTTCAAAAAAAATATAATAAAAAAAACTTCGTATTCGTTACTACCGGGGGCTCCCGGTAGCCGTGGCCGAGGAACCTCGCTTGTTCCCGGCTCGCTTGTGGGCCCATGTCCCGGCCCGTAACGGCATTAAAAAGTCGCGGGCGCGTGAAAGACTCCTTTCGATTACTGACCCGCACAGGTGCTGTTTGCGGTGTTTGGGGCCCCAACACCCCGACGGCATCCTGCGATAAGTGTGCCACCTTTCAGAAGCGGGCACTTAAACGCCGAAAGGCCCGCACATGGCGGAACTTTTCTCTGTGGGAGTCCCCGCCGGGGAAGCCCGAGTTCGGCCATCGGCTTCGGCCCCGGCCTATGACCTCGGCCTCGACATCGGCCTCGGCCCTCAGCTTCGGGACCGTCGGCGGCGTCGCCTCGGGCCCCTCGGTGCCTACGAATGCAGCTGCCTTCTTCCAAGGCCTCGGGTAAGTCTCCGCTTCCCTCCTCAGCTCCATCTAAGAAGCCATCCTCGGGCTCGTCGGCGGGTGGGTCCGCCTCAGTGAAGCCCAAGTTGCCATCGTCCGCTGCCCCGAGGGAATACTCGAGACCGAGGTCGCCCTCTGAGGAGCAGCGGCAGGTCTTGCCGCAGGGGATGTCAATCCCCGTGTTCCAGGAATTGCTACCGGGCGTTGATCGCCTCGGAGCTCACCGGGGCCATTGACCAGCCTAACACCAGCTTCGGCCTCGGCAGCTCACGGCCTCGGAGGCTTCGGCCCCGTGGCCCCGCAGTTGGCGACCTCGGTCTCGGGGTACCGGGGGCCTTGGCCTCCCGAGGCGCCCACGGCCTCGACCTCGGTGGTTCCTCGTACCCGGCTTCGCGAGATCCGCCCGGAGCGTAGTGTGCGCCCGAAGGACAAGGGGGGCGCCGGAGTACGAAGACTTATCGTCCTCGTCCTCGGGGTCCTCGCGGGGTTTCGTCTCCCTCAGGGCAGGTCTCGAGCGAGGCGCAAGCCGAGGAAGGCTAAAGAGGTCTCGGACCTCGCCTCGGCGGCGTGGTCGCTCGTCACCGGCCAGGGGCGGGGCCTTGCAAGTTCGGGATTTGCGGGTTGATAACCCCATTTTGTTCCGGTCTCCGGCCAGGGAGAGCTCGCGGGCTTCCTCGTCCGGGCCGAAGGGGCGGACCTCGGTGCCTCGGACCCCGGGGGGATCCCCGAGGGGTTCCTCCAGGCGCAGCCCGGGTCTCCGACATCCGTCGAAGGTCGCAGGACTGTGCCTCTTTGGGGTCGGGGTCGGGTGAGGGAGCCCAGATACTCCAACCAGGCCTCTCCTTCGCTCAGCCGGGGAAGTCTCGGTCTCCCTCTCCTCCTGCTAAACCCTCGTCCTTTACGAGGTTTGTGCAGGATATGGCTGCGGCTTTGGGTGTTGACTTGTCGGAAGGGTCCACTTACACCAAGGAGTTTTTGGGGAGCAGGATCTCCCTGCTCCCCCCAGGGAGTCGCCGCGCCTTCCAATTAACAAGGTCCTCTGTCAGACCTTTCTGAGGAATCTTGAGGCTCCATTGACGGTCGCTGTGGTCCCCGCCAAAATGGAGTCTAAGTATCGCACCCTTCCCATCAAAGGGTTTGAGAAGGGCCAACTTTCCCATACTTCGCTCCTGGTGGAATCGGCGGTCAAAAAATCTCAGCCTTCCCGGGTCTCGGCGACGGTCCCCCCTAGTAGGGAGGGCCGGACCCTTGACAAATTTGGGCGCCGTCTCTATGCGAACTCTCTGATGGCGACCAGGGTCCTGAACTACGCCTTCTCGTACTCTTCCTTCCTCCGTACGATGGTGAAGGACCTCCCCTCCTTTCGGGAGGTGATGCCTGAGTCGCATAGGGACCGGTTCGCCACCTTTAGTTCCAACCTGACCCAGCTGCGCCTCTATTTATTCCACGCGGTTTATGATGCATTTGAACTCGCCTCGAGGGTGTCCGCCTGTGCAGTGGCCATGCGCCGGCTGGCGTGGCTCCGTACCCTCGAAATGGAGGCCAATTTGCAGGAACGCCTGGCTAATTTGCCTTGCGTTGGCGTGGAATTGTTTGATGACACTTTGGATGCGGCGACGGAGCGACTTTCCAAACAGGAACGCTCTTTGGCCTCTCTGGTGAAGCCGAAGCCTAAGGCGCCTGCTCAGCGCCCCTTCAGGCAGCCTCCGAGGAGATACCCTCAGAAGTCCACACCGGCCTTCTCCAGACCGCCCCCTCGAAGACAGCCCCAGCAGGGTAGAGGCGGCCCCTCTAAACCTGCCGCGCAGGGGGCCGCCAAGGCCGCGCCGTCCTTTTGACGGGATAGGCGGTTGGGGGCGGGCCCCCACCGCGATATCGAGCCACCCCCTCCCCATCGGGGGTCGGCTGACGGCCTTTGCCGGGGCCTGGTCGGTGATCACGTCGGACGCCTGGGTGCTCGGGATAATCTCAGACGGCTATTCGCTGAACTTCTCCTGTCCGCCTCCGGACTTGCCCCCGGGGCTTGCCCTCCCAATCGGAACCAGCTGCCCCTTCTCCTGGAGGAGGCCAGGGCCTTGTTGAGCCTCAGGGCGGTCGAGGTGGTGCCTCGCGATCAGATGGGCCTGGGGTTTTACTCCCGTTACTTTTTGGTCCCAAAAAAGACCGGGGACTTACGCCCCATTTTGGACCTCCGGAAGCTCAACAAGTTCCTGGTCCGAGAGAAGTTCCGTATGTTATCGCTCCCGGTTCTCTATCCTCTTTTGGAGGAGGGGGATTGGATGTGCTCCCTGGACTTGAAGGAAGCTTACACCCATGTTCCGGTGCATCCCGCTTGCCGCAGGTTCTTGCGGTTTCAGGTCGGGGATTTGCACCTGCAGTATCGGGTTCTTCCCTTCGGGCTGGCATCTTCCCCTCGGGTATTCACCAAGTGTATGGTGGTGGTGGCGGCGGCCCTGCGCTCGCGGGGTCTACAGGTCTTTCCCTATCTGGACGATTGGCTGATCAAAGCCCCGTCCAGGGAGGGGGTTATCTTAGCGACCCGACAGACTATCAGTCTTTTACAGGGCCTGGGGTTCGAAGTGAACTTCCCCAAATCTCAATTGCGTCCGGCGCAGTCTCTCCAGTTCATTGGAGCCGTGCTGGACACGGTTCGCCTTCGCGCTTTTCTCCCCCCGCCCCGGCGGGAGACTCTGCTTCGGTGGAGTCGGCATTGTCGAGGGCAATCGCAGGTGTCGGCCCAGCACATGATGGTTTTGCTGGGTCACATGGCGTCGACGGTTCACGTCACGCCGTTCGCTCGCTTGCACCTGAGAATCGCGCAATGGACTCTGTCGTCGCAGTGGCGCCAGGATCGCGATCCGGTGTCTTCCCGGATATCAGTAACTCCTTGTTTACGTCGATCGCTCCGTTGGTGGACCGACTCTTCCAATTTGTCAGGGGGTTTGCTGTTTCGCGTTCCTCCTCACACCAAGGTCTTGACGACGGACTCTTCCGAGTACGCGTGGGGAGCGCACCTGGACGGTCTGAGGACGCAGGCTCTGTGGTCGGCCGAGGACCGTCGGTGCCACATCAATGTGCTGGAGCTTCGCGCCATTTTTCTGGCGGCGCGAGCTTTTGTCCACCTGCTGCACGACCAGGTAGTACTCGTGCGGACGGACAATCAGGTAGCGATGTACTATGTCAACAAGCAGGGGGGTACGGGCTCTTGGCCTCTATGCCAGGAGGCTCTCCGTCTGTGGGACTGGGCAATTTCCCAGAATATCTTTCTGCGGGCGGTCTACATTCAGGGAGAGCAGAACCAGCTGGCAGACAAACTCAGTCGTCTTCTCCAGCCGCACGAATGGTCTCTGAACTCCCGAGTACTTCGCGAGGTGTTCGACCGCTGGGGAACTCCTCAAGTGGATCTGTTTGCCTCTCCGGAGACGCGCAAGTTACCCCTCTATTGCTCTCGGATCTACTCTCCGGATCGTCTCGAAGCGGATGCCTTCCTCCTCGAATGGGAGGGGAGGTTCCTTTATGCGTTTCCACCGTTCCCTCTGATTTTGAGAACGCTGGTTCATCTCAGATCGACCGGAGCCTCCATGATCCTCATTGCACCTCGGTGGCCAAGGCAGCCCTGGTTCTCCCTACTTCTTCAACTCAGTACCAGGGAACCTCTACTTCTACCGGTGTTTCCCTCTCTGCTGTCTCAGAGTCGGGGTTCGCTGTTGCATCCCAATCTTCAGTCTTTACATCTGACTGCTTGGTTTCTCTCCCTCTGACTTCGGTTCCGGTGTCTCGGGCCGTGAGGGACGTTTTGGAGGCCTCGCGTAAGGTCTCGACTCGGCTTTGCTATACTCAGAAATGGACCAGGTTTTCTTCCTGGTGTTCTTTGAATAGTCTGCAACCAGATTCGGTGCCTGTGGCTTCGCTTCTGGAATATCTTTTGCATTTGTCTGAGTCTGGCCTGAAAACGACTTCCATTCGGGTGCATCTCAGTGCCATTGCAGCATTCCATCGGCATCTTGAGGGTCGTTCTCTCTCTCTTCATCCTCTGGTGACACGTTTCATGAAGGGGCTAGTGAATATCCATCCTCCTCTGAAACCTCCTCCGGTGGTGTGGGATCTTAATGTGGTCTTGGCTCAGCTTATGAAGCCTCCCTTTGAACCCATCGACAAGTCGCATCTTAAGTTTCTTACTTGGAAAGTAGTCTTTTTGATTGCACTCACATCTGCTCGTCGAATCAGTGAGTTACAGTCCTTGGTTGCGGATCCTCCTTTCACGGTCTTTCATCATGATAAGGTGGTTCTCCGCACCCATCCCAAATTTTTACCTAAAGTTGTGTCTGATTTCCACCTCAATCAGTCTATTGTCCTTCCGGTGTTTTTTCCGAAGCCCCATTCTCATCCTGGTGAGGCGGCGCTTCATACCCTTGATTGTAAGAGGGCGTTGGCCTTTTATCTCCAACGCTCCAAGTCTTATCGGAAGGTTCCTCAATTATTTTTGTCCTTTGATCCTAATCGTTTGGGACACCCGGTTTCGAAGCGCACCTTGTCCAACTGGTTAGCTGCTTGCATTTCTTTTTGCTACGCTCAGGCTGGTCTCCGCTTGCGGGTTTCGTTTTTTTTTTTTTTTTTTTTTTTTTCTTTTGTTTTTTTTTTTTTTTTTTTTTGTTTTTTTTTTTTTTTTTTTTTTTTTTACGGGTTAGTTCGGGCGATGGCAGCTTCTGTGGCTTTCCTCCGATCTACACCTATGGAGGACATTTGTAAAGCTGCCACTTGGTCTTCGGTTCATACGTTCACCTCTCACTACTGTCTGGATACTTTGTCCAGAAGCGACGGCCGGTTTGGCCAGTCGGTGTTACGTAACCTGTTTTCATAATTTGCCATCCTCCCACCTGCCCTTTTTTGGTTGGCTTGGAGGTCACCCACATGTGAGAATATCATGCCTGCTTGTCCTGGGATAAAGCACAGTTACTTACCGTAACAGGTGTTATCCAGGGACAGCAGGCATATATTCTCACAACCCGCCCACCTCCCCGGGGATGGCTTTCTTTGCTATGTTATGGAACTGAGGACCACGAGGTGGGGATGCGCCCTCTAGTGGCAAGAAGGCTAGCACATGCGTGGTGCAGTGTGCAAACTTGAAACTTCTAGCAAGTTTGCTTGAAAAGCTGTCCGCGCTGGGGCTCCGTAGATGACGTCACCCACATGTGAGAATATATGCCTGCTGTCCCTGGATAACACCTGTTACGGTAAGTAACTGTGCTTTACGATACTATTGCCTTCAACCCTAAGAATGTTTTCTTCTCCCTACTTTGGGGAAAGGAGATGGAACTTGCTATACTGCCTTTCTGTGATTACAAAACGGTTTACGTATGACATACCTGGGGCATTAGAACAGCCTTACTGGGTTAGACCAGTGGTCCATCTAGCCCAGTATCCCATGTTCACGGAGGCCAAGCCAAGTCACAAGTACCTGGTAAAAACCCAAATAGTAGCAGCATTCCATGCTACCGTCCCATGGCTGTCTCAACAGCAAACTATGGACTTTTCCTCCAGGAATTTATCCAAACCATTTTTTAAAACCAGCTACATTAACCGTTCTTACCACATCCTCTGGCAATACGTTCCAGAGCTTAACTATTCTCTGAGTGAAAAAAAATATTTCCTCCTATTAGTTTTAAAAGTATTACTCTCTAACTTCCTCGAATGTCCCCTAGTCTTTGTAAATCTTGATCAACTTATACCCTTTGAGTGAGTTTTCCAGTCACAAGGAGCTGCAGTGGGAATTGAACCCAGGTTCTCAGGCTGCCACACTAACCTCTGGGCTACTCCTCCACTAACATTTTAATTTCTGCTTATGTGTGAAATTTTTTAGAGCAATTAGCCATCATGCACTTTAGAGGAATGACCAATTGGCACAAATCACTTTAAAAGACTTTCGGAATGCTATTTAAGTGATGTGAGTAAATGAAGTACTTGATTTCAGCCTTTTTCTCTTTAATGGTCTTTACTTCTCTTTCCTGTTGCAGCCTCCATGATGTTTCAGTACTTTGTGAAAATTGTCCCTACTGTGTATGTGAAACTGGATGGAGAGGTAATAATGTCTTTTTGAGAGTAAAGAGCGTTCCCAAAAGTTATACATTGAGAAGTAATAGCAGGGAGGCCACATGCTGCATTTCTTCCATTAGCACCAATGCAGCCAACTCCCAGTTGGACAGGATCCAGGTAGCAGGCTTTACTAGATTGCAGGGAAGACTTGCTAGAGGGCCTGGGTATCGTGAAGAATAAAAATTAAGCGTCACTTTTGTTTGTTGTAGCTCATAAGAGCATCATAAATGTACAATAGAAGCAGAAGAAATGTGTTCTCTTAGTTCTTGCCCCGAGTGCGTAGATTTGGTTATCTGGTAAACTTAATTCTGAATCGGTTTTGAAACTGAAATAGAATTCATTTCAGGCTTACTGAAGGAAAGATGCAGGGAGGACTGTTTTGTCTATTCTGTGGTGTTCAACACACTTGAGAGTTACCTGCCCATTCCCAGGTGAATTTTGTGTGTCCGTATTAAGGGCTAATGCTTTCTTTCTTATCAGGTATTGCGAACCAATCAGTTTTCAGTTACGAGGCATGAGAAGATGGCCAATGGACTGATTGGTGACCAGGGACTTCCAGGTGTGTTTGTGCTGTATGAGCTTTCACCGATGATGGTGAAATTCACAGAAAAACAAAGGTGAGAGATATTGGTGGCATCGGTCACCTTCCCAGCACACTGGCAGAATTATCTAGCTCTTTTAGATTTTAAAATTTCAGTGGGACAACAGAGATGTAAATTCAATTTTTTTTTTTTTTTTTTGGGGGGGGGGCTGTTGAAACAGCTGTCCTTGCTCAATCATGTTACCTACTGAACACAAGGACTCTTGTAGACGGCAGTATTATAATTGTGGACAGGCTTCCACAAGTGTTCAAAGTACAGTCAAACTTTGGTTTGCGAGTAACCCGGTTTGCGAGTGTTTTGTAAGACGAGCAAAACACTCAGCAAACTTTTGACTCGCAAACCGAGTGTTGACTTGATTTGCAAGCACACACCCCCCCCCCGATAACCGGCATCCCCCCCCCCCCCCGCTCGCAAAGGCCCCCTCGCTCCAACTGGCATCCCTCCCCCTGCGCGAACCGACCCCCCCCCTGTCTGGCACCGGCACGCAGGCACAGTTCGTGCCGGTGCCTAGAAGATCTTCCGCCTTTTGCCTGCCTTGAGCAGGCGTCTGCGTATGCTCAAGGATTTCTAATGATCCCTCTCACCGAGTGGGTTGCAAGCAATAGACATACTGTACAAGCCCATCTTCCTCTGACTTTTAAGCAGGTTTCAGGTTTATTTAAAATTTGATCTAGGCGATGTACATATTAAAAACAGTCATCATTTTACAGCTTAAAAATTAAACCAACTTAGACATAGACTAACTTGATACAGAAGGAAAACAGGGAAAGAACTACATTGATTATAGGAAAGTAGACATGTAAGGGAAAATAAACATAGCCTCTTTATATCCGAACTTAAGGCATTTATCCTTTAAGAAAACATAAGATAAAATAGTCGCCCAGAGTTTTACTATTCAAATGCATCTTTATATAGGAAAGTTTTTAGGGAACTCGAATTTGTCTGGAGATGGCACGCTTCTGAGAAGAGGGCATACAGTGAGAATATTTCATTGCGTCTTGTATTAATTATTTTTAGAGAAGGCACTGTGAGTAGGTTTTGATCTACAGATGTGGAAATGCTGGGAGGTGGACCTGGTAAATTTTATAGGTTACACGATGTTGTATAGGGAGCTAATGAGCTTTGCGTAAAAGCGGGATTACGTGATCAAATTTTTTTGAATTAGCAGTAATCGTCTTATTTGTTTCATGCTTGATGTTTTTAGAGAGAGAGAGAGTTACAGTAATCTAACTTAGATATAACGAGAGAGTTCTAGGACCTTTGCAATAGATCTGATCATTCTAAGCTTGTAAAACCAATTTTTTCTTCGCAGTATGATCATTTATCCCAGGACAAGCAGGCAGCATATTCTTAACACATGGGTGACGTCACCGACGGAGCCCTCGGTACGGACCTTTTAACTAGAAGTTTCTAGTTGGCCGCACCGCGCGTGCGCGAGTGCCTTCCCGCCCGACGGAGGAGTGCGTGGTCCCCAGTTTCTTCGTTTCCGCGGAGCGAAGAAGACGCGTGTATTTTTTCAACGGCCGTTGAAATCACTTTTTGCCTTCCCGCTCGCGCTTTTTTTCTCAATTTTTCTTCCTCTACCTTCGGGTTTCCTTTTTCTTTGAATTGCAAAAAAAAAAAAAAAAAAAAACTTTGATTTTTATTGTTTCTTTCGTTTTTGCCCCGGCGGGGCCTGTTGCCATTATACAGGCCTCGGACTTCGATTTTGCGGAGGCTATCTTCCCCTTCATGCCCCCGCAGGTCGGTTTTAAGAAGTGCCAGCGGTGTGCACGCCCGATCTCCGTTTCTGACCCACACAATTGGTGTTTGCAGTGCCTGGGTCCGGAGCATCGGGCAGATTCTTGCACCCGCTGTGCCACTTTACAAAAACGTACTCTTAAAAACCGAAGAATCCAGCAAACCCTGCTCTTCGGCTCCGAGTCGGCGATGGATTCATCACCTTCAACGGCGGTACCGCAGAAATCGGCACCGTCAAGCTCGACACCGACCGATCCCGCATCGGCGCCACTGGCGCCAGGTAAGCCGGCTAAGAAGCCTTCCTCTTCCCTCGAGCGCCCTCCAGCTACGGTGACGACACCGTCCATACCGGCATCGCACCGGTCCCGTAAACGCTCCGCCCCGATAACGGTGAGTGCCTCGTCATCGGCCTCCTCATCGCCGGGGCGTGGAGCGGCATCCAAGGAACCGAAGAAAAAGAAAGCGGTTCCGATGCCACCCCTAGATGACCGTATCTCGGCCATTCTACAAACTCAGCTTCAGGAGCAGTTGAAGAAACAGCTTGAACAACTGCTACCCTCTATCCTGGCACCGCTCCTTCCGGTACCAGACCGGCCCGAGCCCCGCACCGAGCCCCCGGTGTCCACTCCTTCGGTACCGGTAAACACCTCGATGCCGATCCTTTCGGCCCAACAACTTCCTGATGATCCTGTGGTTCATTCTCAACCCACAGTGGATCCTACTCGGCACCAGGCGGTACGGCACTCTTCTCGGGACCGAGAACGACGCCGATCGTCCTCCCCTGGTACCGTTTCGGTGCGCTCTGGTAAATCTTTGTCCAAGACTCGCCACACCGCACCCTCCACCCCGGTGTCCCGACACGCACCAGAGGTCAGGGATCCGGATTTATGGGAGGAGACTCCTCTCGGTACCGAGGAGGATCCCTCCTCATCTGATGAGGAACCATCGGCACCTGATGCCACCTCTAAACCTGAGCAATCCTCTTTTTCTAAATTTCTGAGGGAAATGTCTGCTGCTCTGTCACTTCCCCTTGAATCTGACTCCAAAAAGTCCCAAGCCTTTTTAGAAGCCTTAGACTTTGAGCAACCTCCTAAAGAGTTCCTCAAACTTCCCGTACATGACATCTTACGGGAGACATTCTACAAAAACTTGGAAAATCCCCTCACGGTACCGGGAGCTCCCCGTAAACTGGACAACCTTTACCGTGTCATCCCTATTCCAGGATTCGACAAATCTCAATTGCCCCATGAGTCCCTGCTGGTGGAATCCACTTTAAAAAAGACTCAGGGCTCCAGTGTCTATGCCTCTACCCCTCCTGGCAGAGAAGGTAAGACCATGGACAAGTTTGGCAAGAGACTTTACCAAAATGCCATGCTTGCCAACAGGGCGAACAACTATTCCTTCCATTTTTCCTTTTATCTCAAACACTTGGTCCAACAGCTGTCTGCCCTCCAGAAGTACCTACCTGAGCGCAAGGTCCCGCTATTCCAGCAGCACATATCTGGCCTTCTCCAAATGCGCAAGTATATGGTACGCTCGATATACGACTCCTTCGAGCTCACCTCTCGGGCCTCTGCCATGGCTGTAGCCATGCGTCGCTTGGCCTGGCTCAGAGTCTCCGACCTGGACATCAACCACCAGGACCGCCTGGCCAACGCCCCCTGTCTCGGGGATGAGCTTTTTGGAGAGTCACTGGATTCCACCACCCAGAAACTCTCTGCCCATGAGACCAGGTGGGACACCCTGATCAAGCCGAAAAAGAAGGCTCCGCCTGCTCGACCCTATCGGCCTCAATCATCTTACCAGCGGAGGTTCTCAGCCAGGCCACTCAATCCGCCTCCCCAACAATCTCGGCGACCCCGTCAACAGCAGCACCATGCCCAGGCTCGGTCTCAGGCCACTCAACCCTCCAAGCCTCCTCAGCCTGCTAAACAATCTCAGCCCTTTTGACTCTTCTCTCCAGGGCATAGCCAGTCTTCCACCCTCGCTGCCTCTTCCACAGCCTATCGGGGGTCGTCTCACCATTTTCTCAAGCCGTTGGGAAGTCATCACGTCGGACCAGTGGGTCCTCAACATCATCCGCCACGGCTACTCTCTCAACTTCCAGACTCTGCCTCCGGACAACCTTCCCGTAGAGTCTGCTTCAAACTCATCTCAAACCCCCCTCCTCCTGAGGGAGGTTCAATCCCTCCTCCTTCTCAATGCCATCGAAGAAGTACCTCCAGATCAAAGGGGGCAGGGATTCTACTCCCGCTACTTCCTGGTACCCAAAAAGACGGGAGACCTCCGTCCCATTCTCGATCTCAGGGACCTCAACAAGTGTCTGGTCAAGGAGAAGTTCAGAATGCTCTCCCTTGCCACGCTCTACCCTCTTCTTTCTCAACACGACTGGCTATGTTCCCTGGACCTCAAAGAGGCCTACACTCACATCTCCATCAATCAACATTCTCGCCGCTACCTACGGTTCCAGGTACTGCACCACCACTATCAGTACAAGGTGCTACCGTTCGGCCTCGCCTCCTCACCCAGAGTCTTCACCAAGTGCCTTATAGTGGTAGCGGCCTTCCTCAGGTCTCACAACCTCCAGGTGTTCCCCTATTTGGACGATTGGTTGGTGAAAGCACCTACGTCTCCACTTGTGCTACAGGCTACTCATCACACCATCTCTCTCCTCCACCTCCTGGGGTTCGAGATCAACTACCCCAAGTCGCATCTGCTTCCCACCCAGCGACTTCAATTCATTGGAGCAGTTCTGGACACCACGCTAATGAGGGCTTTTCTCCCCTCCGATCGCAAGCAGACCCTGCTCCATCTCTGCCGTCAGGTACTCATGCATCCCTCCATTCCTGCTCGACAGATGATGGTCCTCCTGGGTCACATGGCCTCGACAGTGCATGTCCTTCCTCTGGCTCGTCTCCACCTTCGTACACCTCAGTGGACGCTCGCCAACCAGTGGTCACAGACTACGGATCTTCTTTCTCATCCCATCTCTGTGACATCATCTCTTCAGCAATCTCTCCAATGGTGGTTGAACTCCTCAAATCTTTCCAGGGGTCTTCTTTTCCATCTGCCCCCCCACTCTATGATCATCACCACAGATGCGTCCCCCTACGCGTGGGGAGCTCACCTGGGAGATCTACGCACCCAGGGACTTTGGACCCCACAGGAGCGTCGTCATCACATCAATTTCCTGGAACTCAGAGCCATGTTCTACGCCCTCAAGGCTTTCCAACATCTTCTCTGTCCTCAAGTCCTCCTCCTATGCACAGACAATCAAGTCGCCATGTACTACATAAACAAGCAAGGCGGCACCGGATCTCGCCCCCTTTGTCTGGAGGCTCTGCGCATCTGGACCTGGGCCACGGACCGCAATCTCTTTCTCAGGGCGGTCTATATCCAGGGCGAACAGAACTCTCTGGCCGACAATCTCAGCCGCATCCTTCAACCTCACGAGTGGACGTTGGACCCTCCGACTCTACTCTCCATCTTTACTCGATGGGGCACTCCGCAGGTGGACCTCTTTGCAGCACCTCACAACCATCAGCTGCCCCAATTCTGTTCCAGACTCTTCTCTCCTCACCGTCTGGCCCCGGATGCATTCCTGCTCAACTGGAGGGATCGGTTCCTCTATGCCTTCCCTCCACTTCCTTTGATGTTGCGGACCTTGTCCAAACTCCGCAAGGACAATGCCACCATGATCCTCATCGCCCCTCGGTGGCCTCGTCAACACTGGTTCTCCCTCCTGCTTCAACTCAGCTCCAGGGAGCCCATTCCTCTTCCTGTGTTTCCTACTCTACTTACACAGCAGAATCAGTCTCTACTACATCCCAACCTGTCTTCCCTCCACCTGACAGCTTGGTTTCTCTCGGGCTGACCTCTCCGGAGAATCTATCTCAACCGGTCCGCCTCATTTTGGACGCCTCCAGGAAACCGGCCACTCTCCAATGTTACCATCAGAAGTGGACCAGATTCTCCTCGTGGTGTCTCCGGCATCATCAAGAACCCACCTCTTTGGCGGTGGAAACTGTCTTGGAATATTTGCTCTCGCTGTCCAACGCTGGCCTCAAAACCACCTCCATCAGAGTCCACCTCAGTGCCATCACTGCGTTTCACGAGCCTATTCTCGGAAAACCCCTCACGGCTCATCCTCTGGTTTCAAGATTTATGAGAGGGCTCTTCAACATCAAACCGCCTCTCAAGCCTCCTCCCGTCGTCTGGGACCTGAATGTGGTTCTCTCTGCTCTCATGAAACCTCCGTTTGAGCCTCTTGCCACAGCTTCATTCAGGCTTCTTACCTGGAAGGTGCTTTTCCTAATTGCCATCACCTCTGCCAGGAGGGTTAGCGAACTGCATGCACTGGTTGCCGACCCACCGTTCACTGTTTTTCACCATGACAAGGTTGTTCTGCGTACCCACCCTAAATTCCTTCCCAAGGTGGTCTCAGCTTTTCACCTCAACCAGTCCATTGTGCTTCCCGTCTTCTTCCCTAAGCCTCACTCGCATCCTGGAGAACAGGCGTTGCACACGCTGGATTGTAAGCGTGCCCTTGCTTACTACCTTGATCGTACCAGAGCTCACCGAACATCCCCTCAGCTCTTTTTGTCTTTCGATCCCAACCGTTTGGGCCGTCCTGTCTCCAAACGGACACTTTCAAATTGGCTTGCTGCCTGTATTGCCTTCTGTTATGCTCGGGCCGGTCTCTCACTGGAAGGATCTGTCACGGCCCACAGAGTCCGAGCTATGGCTGCTTCTGTGGCTTTCCTCCGTTCCACGCCCATCGAGGAAATCTGCAAGGCGGCCACTTGGTCCTCAGTTCACACGTTCACTACTCACTACTGTCTGGATGCGTTCTCCAGACGGGATGGACACTTCGGCCAATCTGTGTTACAAAATTTATTTTCCTAATGGCCAACCATCCCTCCTCCCTCTTTGTTAGCTTGGAGGTCACCCATGTGTTAAGAATATGCTGCCTGCTTGTCCTGGGATAAAGCACAGTTACTTACCGTAACAGGTGTTATCCAGGGACAGCAGGCAGATATTCTTAAGTCCCACCCACCTCCCCGGGTTGGCTTCTTAGCTGGCTTATCCTAACTGGGGACCACGCACTCCTCCGTCGGGCGGGAAGGCACTCGCGCACGCGCGGTGCGGCCAACTAGAAACTTCTAGTTAAAAGGTCCGTACCGAGGGCTCCGTCGGTGACGTCACCCATGTGTTAAGAATATCTGCCTGCTGTCCCTGGATAACACCTGTTACGGTAAGTAACTGTGCTTTTTGGTCTAAGATCCTACCTAATGAAGTACCTTTTTGCTTTCTTCTGAGTTCTGAGCAAGCTAGCCTCCCTTGGCATTTGCTTGCCTGATTTACACTTCTGTTGGAGTCCTTGTGAGCTGAGAGATGGGCAGACTCTTACTATTCTGAACATTTTCATCCTACTTTACCAAAAAATAAAGCAAATAGCTACAGATACCAAAAATTTTGAATCTGGCAGCTGAAAAAAACAGGACTGACTTTTAGACAGCTAAAACAAGGATTAATTTAAAAGCTATTGTATGTATATTGTTTAAACCAGTGGTTCCCAAGGACCACCAGGCCAGTCGGGTTTTCAGGCTAGCCCTAATGAATATGCATGAGAGAGATTTGCATATCATGGAAGTGACAAGCATGCAAATCTGCTCCATGGTGGTCCTCCAGGACAGGGTTGGGAACCACTGGTTTAAGCAAATGGACATGTGATCCATTTGATTTCAGCTTCTGTCTTGTGGAACATGTTTGTTATCTCTATGTGGACTCTCTTTACTTTCCTCAAATCTGTTTTCCTTTTTCTCAGGTCATTCACACATTTTCTTACTGGTGTCTGTGCTATTATTGGAGGAGTGTTTACAGGTACTTATTTATTTATTTTTAGGATTTATATACCTCTTATAGTCCGAGTTTGATATTCATGTTGGATGTTTCAGCCTAAGGGGTGGTTTCCATGAACACTTGTGCTGCAGTTTGTCTTCTGGGTTGTGCTGGACACCTTTGTTTCCGTCTTTTAATTTTCATGTGCTGCTAAAGGTCTTGTTAGCTTTAGTTCCTAATGCAAAGACCAGTGCTTGTGTTTTGCCCCGACAGCTATTTAACTTGGTGGTTCCCAAGCCAGTCAGGTTTTCAGGATAGCCCTAAGGAAGGAGAAATTAGGTTCTTACCTGCTAATTTACTTTCTTTTAGCTTCTCCAGACCAATAGAGGTTAATCTTTACGAATGGGTATATATCCAATCATGACCAGCAGGTGGAGACTGAAAACAAAACTGTAGGACAGTATATAATATACTCCCTTCTCTATTTACACTCATGATTCAGGACATGCTCAGACCACCGAAACACGGTGCGAGCCACCAGCCCCACACAAATAGCCGCCTGGACCCCCAAGACAGAGACATCAAAATTATACTTAAGAAGTGTCTCTAACGTACGCTCCTCAGAGACCCTAAGAGCAGAACCGTCCATAACAGGCACGGTATGCCGCTTAGGAAGTGCCGAGACCACTGCGTCCCCCATTGGCGAAATTAAGGTAGCCCTATCCCCCTCCGGGATGGGATACCCATGAGCCAAGGCGCACACCAAACGAAACGGCGCCCGTACGCCACTGCGCCAACACAAAATCCTGAAAATCCTGACGCACAGGAAAAGAGCGGGAAACAGGACAGACCCCCTGAAGCAGAGGGGCCCCCGGTGGCGCAACTTCAAAAATGCAGCACCAAGGAGACCTGCTACATCAGGTCTTAAAAGCTCATCCCTCTGAATAAAAAGCGCACCACGGACGCATCTGCTCTGGAAGACGGGAACCCGCTGCCAGCGGGCATCCCCTCTAGAGGATCCTGGAAGCCGCCAAAGGCAGCCAGGTCCTCAACCATGCCAACACGCTCCTCCGACCACCAATTCGCAATCCAAGCCCCCCCGCGGGTGCTTGGATGAAGGAGGAGGAAGAGGGGACGCCAAACGAAAAGAGGGAGGCAAAGCCATAGGGGGCGCGGAGGGAAACCACCCCCGAAACCCCCCAGGTGCACGTGGGACCCCCAATTGCCTGCACAAAGAAAGAAATTAAATTGGGGACAAAAAACCCCTGGGGGTCCCCAGGGACTCCCTGCCCCGAAACCTGCCCCTGTGTTTGCAATACAGGGGGAAGGTCACCTGAGGTTGCAGACAAAATGGAGGGGCCAGAGAAAATGGCGAAGTTCCTGCCAAAAATGCTCCCTCCATGGCCTGTAGCGGCTGAGAAGGCTGAACAGTCCCAGCCGCTAAAACAGGCAAGTCGGCATCAGCTGTCAAAAAAAATCAGCTGAGAGGGAATCCTTCGGGGAATCCCTCTGTGGGCGGTTGGGGAAGACCGGGCTTCCCCACTGCTCCCAGCCGACTCGCGATGCACCATCGGCGGGGAGCTCTGGGCGCCTGCAGCCGCTGCCGACGGAGCTCCACCACCTCACCGGGCCAAACTACCGATTTCAGTCCGGCCGCGAGTGCCTCGCAGCTGGACCTAATTGTGTCCCACTCCCCCAGAGAAGGGCACAATTGCTCCATACGCGACCTAGCTATAAAAAAGTGCCTGTTAGATGAAAAAAAAACCCAGTAAAATACAGTTTTCTTAAAGGGAAACAACCCTCCAGACCAGCACTACCTCAGGATTTTTTTTTTTTTTTACAGAACAGACTCCACAGGCTCTCAAAGCAATATGCCTTGCTTGATTTAGGGGGCAAGGCTTACTGCTGAGGCTCCTCTAAAAAAATGTGGGGAGGTGGAGGAAGTGGGGGGAGGGACCTCGCTCGAGACCCGCCGGGTTTGACACCCCCGAGGTCGGACGGACCCACAAACAGGGCCCGTCCAAGCTCTGTCCGGCCAAAAACAGGGACTAGAAACCCCCTAAACAAATTCCAACAGCCCTACCAAGGGAGATGGGTACAGATCACTCAACACCTGCTGGAGACTGAAAGAAGACTGATGTAAATAGAGAAGGGAGTATATTATATACAGTGGTGCCTCGCATAACGAACGCTGCACACAACGAACTTCATGTCTTGATTCACACAACGAACTTCACACAACGAACTTCGTTTCACACAACGAACTTCGTTTCACACAACGAAGTCGCCCGAGCTGCCGATGTATTGCATCCTTCCGCGCAGGCACTGCAGGCAGTCGTTAGTCACTGCGCTTAACTGCCCTCTCTCACTGTATACAGTCGTCCTTTTAAGATAAACTCAATATTTTTTATATATCATGGCTTCTAAAAAAAGCAGGAAGGTGATTTCTGTTGAAATGAAACGGGAAATAATTAGAAGGAGTGAATGTGGGGTAAAACAGTGTGACCTCGTCAAAGAGTTTGGCCTCAGCAAGACCACCATTTTCACCATTTTGACAAATTTATCTTTTTTTATGTCATCTTAGCATATTTTATGCTGCAGAACGAATTATTTTTTTTAACATGTATTGTTATGGGAAAACGCGTTTCATATAACAAACTTTTCGCATAACAAACTTGCTCCTGGAACGAATTAAGTTCGTTGTGTGAGGCACCACTGTACTGTCCTACAGTTTTGTTTTCAGTCTCCACCTGCTGGTCATGATTGGATATATACCCATTCGTAAAGATTAACCTCTACTGGTCTGGAGAGTGCTAAAGAATATGTATGGAGCAGAGATGCACATTCAACAAGGCTATCCCAAAAACTTGACTGGCTGGTGGTCCTCCAGGACAGGGGTTTTGAACCACTGGTCTAACTGATAAGTGACCAACACGTCCTAATCAGCGGCTTCAAGAAATGAGAAGGAATATAAGGTGTAACATGAAGCAAAAAGTATATCTCTGCCTTATATAAAACTAATAGTAGTCCTTTGCAATATATTAGCAAACAAGTTAGCAGATCCAGGCTAATCAAAGGTTCACTAAGTTTTGGTTATTTTTCCATTGCTTTGTTAGGCCTTTAGGGGTTTTTATTTATTGGAAGTCTTCCTCAAAGCAGTTCTCTTGATTTTTGCCTCCTTTGATGATGTTTGACCTTCCCTGCAAGTTGGTCAAAACCAGGGATGCATTTTTGAGTTTCCCAGTTCAAGGAGTCCTATCTGAACCCATTCATGGTAAAAATTTTGATGGTCTACAAATAGTCCATCAAGGAGAGCTGTATTACCCAACGTTCTCCAAGAGTTGATAGATGAAACCTTCTCTCTCAGAGCCAGGGTGCTTGGCTATATCAGTCTTTGGTCTGATGCAGTTTGTCAGCTAGGATGTCCTGGTGGAAGCAGAGAATTGCTCATGTGCATCTGGAGAATGACTTTGAGAGCTGGGCTGTGTCTAGGGCTTTCTCAGCACTGCAACTCTGTTATCTCTTTACATGTTCTACTGTGCTTTTTTAATAGATATATTTCTGATACTGTGTCATGTCATATGGGCCTATCTCCAAGTTTATTTGCTTGCTTGTATTTTACTATTCTTATGGCGATAACACAATTGTTAAGTTTGTCAAGCTCTGGGTTCATAAAGGCAGTTAATCCAAATAAATAAATGTCTGCTAGCGTGCAGATTTAATATGTCATTCCCTTTCCCAGTTGCAGGATTGATTGACTCGCTGCTCTATCACTCAGCTCGAGCTATTCAGAAGAAAATTGAACTTGGAAAGACGTCTTAGAGACTGTAGAAATCTTCTCCAGTAATGAGCACAAGGTTTGATACACAAGCTGGATGACACCATAAAATAAAGTGGAAGGTGGATATCAAATACAGTGGCGTTTGTGACAGCGCTTTGAAATGCTAATTCAAAACCCCTTGCCACTCGAACGCAGACTGTGGGTGCTTCTGAGATGTGTCTCCTGCAGTAAAACCACACCTAACAGATTTCCCGTATGGATTCCGGATTGTTGCACCAGTATGAGTTTGCACCACTGATTGAACCTAAATTTACCCAGACAATTTTGCTTATACTTGCTGCTAGCTGTTCCATTCTGCTGCCATTGAAAATTTGCATTTGTACCCATAAGGAAGAATTAAATTAACATTTATACTAGAATTATTGCCAGGTGGAATGGACCAGTCAGCTAGTTTGGGGTTTGTTTTTTTTCTTTCTACCCTGCTTCCATCACCCCTTTCCACTTTCTTTCTTTCATCAATTACAGAACCCAAGATGTGGTCAGCTGGGGGGATGAATGCCAAACAATCTAAATGTATCACAAATTAAGAGATGACAGCTGTGGCATTTCAGTGTTCACCATTACATATAGTAATATTCATTTGATTTTAGCCCATCCTCCCAGAGAAGCTCAAAACAGGTTACAAACCAGGTACTCAAGCATTTTCCCTGTATGTCCCGGCAGGCTCACAGTCTTATCGAATGTAGCTGGCAATGGGGGATTAAGTGACTTGTCCAGGGTTTGAACCTACAACCTCAGGGTGCTCAGGCTGTAGCAGAATCAATTTAATGCTAAACTATTTAGGTGGTCTTTGTCTATTACACATTCTTCCATTTCATTCTTGCTGTTATGTTCATAGTAAACAATAGCAGAGAGGAAAACAGTTTGAAAAGGCTTATCTTGATTTTTTCCCCCTCATCTGGCAAGTGCTTTTATATAATTCATTTTCACCAGGACTGCTATATTCATAAGTATTTTCTCCTACAGGTCAGATCCAGGGAAACTTTTTATAGGCAAAGGACATAAGAAACTACTTGCATAATTTATTCTTTTAGTATTCTGGATTTTGTTCAATAGTAGCTCAAGGTGCGTTATAGTTGGGTATATAATGTATTTGTCCTAGGGGTGAGTGACTTGCCCCAGATTACAAGGAACAGCAGCCAGGTTTGAGCTGGGCTTCCTTGGGTGTCAGCTCAGTGCTCTAACCACTAGTCTACTCCTCCCCTCTAGTGCCTGTATCTACAGGGTTAAGCCTCAGAGAGATAATTCAGGTGGTTTTCAGAGTAGATGGGTGTCTTATTTGTACTCAAGTGGAGAAATCTTAGTTGATTTTTTGCACCAGTGGTATGACAATAGGTGAGAAAAATGTACAACAGAGTTTGAACAATAGTCTGTATACACTAACATTACAGTATTATAAGAGTCTCCAGAGTAGCATTCATCTCACGAGGTACAGAAACTAACAGCGACATCAGCAGGTAGCTGACAAAGAAAATAACACACACTAAATTAATCAAGATGGTGTATAACCAAACCTGCAAACAGTAGAGGAACCATGAGGGCGGAGCCTATAACAATATGATTGATTTCCACAATTTTTCATTCCAGAAAGGAACCTTTCTGAGGTCAATTTTCAGTGGTCTGTGTAACCACATAATTTGAAACCGATAAGATCTGCACACGCATGTCCATTTTAAATGATGGTCTTGGCCCCTTTAAAGTTAAATACATTATTTGTCTGTGCTGAAAAATGTATTAGCCATTCAGCAGCTGAATTTTTACCAATAGATGAATAACCTTCAGTGCTGTCCCAGCATCCTCCCAAATGCCCTAGCTACAGAGACAGCTTTACACAATTAGAGCTATTGATAATAATTACCTTTTTTCTAACATTGTCACGATAGCAGGTTGGTCATTTTTTAGAAATAATTTCCAGTCCTGTTAGAATTACATATCCTGTCCCTTTTCTTAGTATGATATTGCTGGGTGGCGTTCCAGAGAACTGTACAGACCCCCTGAAAGGAAACCTGCCATGTGTTATCCCTAGGATGTGAGCTCAGGCAGGAAACAAATACTCTGGGAAATGTAGTAAGAAAACAACCAGAGCTCCAAGTACCAGTAAAAGTCATTAAGTTCAGACTTATTGCAGAGAGAGAGGTGCTTCTGAAGCCTTTTGCAGAGTTTGTCATTAAAAAGAAGGCTTTATTAGATCATTTGGAAAGCTGATATTAAAGTCGTATCATTGTTGTGAGGGGTTCTGATTAGACGTCATAGGTAAGCATTCACATAAGGCTTTGGTGAGGATCAGGCAGCTAGACTTTGAGAGGTAACTGCAATGCTATTATAAATACTCTCTGGTTTGAAATTGTGCCACAGGAAGAGTAACTATCAATTTATTTATTTCAGGTTTTAACTTGTTTTATGTTTTGTCATCCTTATTTTTTACTATTGTTGACTACCTTGACATTGATTTGAAAGTTGATGTATCAAGAAAATAAACTGAATTGATTATATTAACATGGAAGGCTAAAATCTGTGCTATACAAAAAAGGACATGTCAGAGCTTCACTAAAAAAAAAAAAAAAAGAATTGAAATGAGTCAATTGGTATATTAAAAGCCCTAGAGCCTAAGCCAAGGCCTCTTAAGTTTTTTTGGTTCCTGAACCCCCTTTTAACTGATCAATGAAACAATCACCCCCCCCCTTCCTAAACTTAGTATCCACTGATGGCTACATATGTCACCGTTAGCTGCTCAGTGCTAACTGGTGGTGTGTTGCTAAAATTAACAGTAGTACACAATTATACTATCAATAACTGTTCTAAGAACTGCCTCTATCTTGAAATCTGAGGTGTAAAGAACTCCTGCCTTAGGCTATTTGGTCATAAAAAGTCTAACAAGCTGGAAGAGGGATCGCAAACTGTGCCATGAGATGCCGGATGCCTGCCTACAGGATGTGCCTCTCGTAGCAGCTGGCACCAGCACCCCCTATTGGCAGTTCAGGAGGGCCTTGTACTCCAGATGACCTTGAGCCCAGGCCACTAGTTTAGTGTGTCGTGGCTTCGCCAAGTTTGCAAGCCACTAGATTATATGGAAAGTATATTTTGTTGAGCAAATAGTGAAATGCTAACTCTGCAAAATGATTAATAAGGCACCCATCTAAACTTATAGTACACCAGTGTCCTGATCATATATGCAAAGAACAAAAAGCCACATTAATTCAGACCAAGGTCTATCAAGCCCAGATCCCAAAAACTTTCAGGGATGAGCGGCTACCCAAGTCTAGCTGGCTAATAACTTTTTGTAATAAAATTTTACTCCAAAATCTTACCTGAACTTCTTTTCAGTTCTGCTTTGTTAGTTGCCGTGATTATATCCTTTGGTGCTGAATTCAGCCAGAAGGGTTGTAACATTGCTCTTAGGTACATTTAATGTAGCTCACAATGGAAAATAGGAATGGTTAATTATTGAGCACAAGACCATTGAAGTTAGACAATCCCTTAAGATTTAATTAACATTTCAAAACATTTTAATTTTCTGCATCTGTGTAATTGCAAAATGGTTTTCTAAATCTGTGCAAATCATGCTCTGTACAAGGAGCAAATTCCATAAAACGGTTAATGCAAAGGCTTATGCTTTGCTGCGACAACTGTCTTAACTGATAAGAGTGGCCAACAAGTCCTAGTCGGCAGCTTCAAGAAATGAGAAGGAATATAAAGTGTAACATGAAGCATCACATTTTACGTGCTCTAAAAATTTAAAGTACATCTTTGATTTTATTACACTAATTGTGTCATATATTAGTAAACAAGTTAGCAGATCCAGGCTTAGTAAAGGTTCACTAAGTTCCTCTGATCAAAACAATGGGCATCTTTTCTATCTAATCCACCACTTGTTTTTCTCAGTGGTCCTTTTAAATCAGGTTTTCAACACAGTCCCTAGGACATTCCTGGCCAGTTGATTTTCAGGATCTCCACGATGAAGAGGCATGAGAGAGATTTGCATCCAGTGGATGCAGCTCTGTCTCGTGGATATCCAGAATATCTAAAATGAAAGCCTGTTTGGCCGAGTTGAAAACCAATGCTCTAAATGGAAACATCATCGTTAAAACTGCATAGACCTTGAATTCTGCTTATTCTCAGTCGGAAAGTATGATCTTAAGCCTGTGTCAATAGCTGATTCCTAACATCCAGACTGGTAAAACACCTGTGCACCATACTGTACTTTTAACTGGAAAAATGGTCCATTATCAACTGAATCCCATTAGCCAAAGAACATTTGTTTGGCAAAAAAAATGCTGTAACAGAATTCAGGGTTTTTTGTTTGCTAACTTGAGAAATATTTACATAGTATAAAAGGTAGGGCTTTTTGTGCTAAAGCTGGAAGTCAATTAAGGAACTTGTGTTAAACTGCTATGAAATGTGTTAGTAGTATATGAATGCTAAACCTGAAATTGAAAATAAGGAGCCAAGAGGAAGCCACAATCATTGTGTTTAAGAAGCAAAGCAGATGCAACACCTGAGCTCCCAAAGGTACAGTGTATGTAAATTATATAACCTCAAAAACATTTTATGTACAGCTTAGAATAGTAATTAAAATATATTTTTTTATATGTTTGGTACAAAGATGATCCATTTGGAGCAGTCATAGCCACAATGGTGCTTGTTTTAGATGTTTAAATTACATAAATATCTAAATCACGATTTTACAAAAGCAGCTCTATGTATCTAAAACTGAAACCAGTGCAGGGCAATGTACCTCTGTGCCCAGCCGAAAACTGGTCCTAGTGAAGGGAGATTAGGGGAGGTCACCCTCTCAATCCCCCAGGAGATCTGAAGGTGGTGGGATTGCCTTTGAAAGCTAATCAAAAAATATATCGATCCTTAAAGTGAAACTGGCAAGAAAAATTTCTAAAGTGGCTAATAGACATTTCTGCCCCTGTTTTTGACTCATTGATGTTCCTGTCACAAACATCCATTCGCTATGTGTTTTAGAAAAGACTATACCTTGGCCGGAATCTGAATGTCTTCATTTCGATTTGCCGATCTTTTGGCCTGATAGTTTTTTCTAGGTTGTCAGCAGAGTTGCAATCAGCCTCTCCCTGACTCTGGTATTCACAATTAGCTGAAGGTTTTTCTCTTTTCCACCAACTCACCTCAGCCATCACAGATTGTGTCCCCAATCAGAGGCTACAACATTTACCATGCATCTCTGGAAATAGCATATGATGTGGTGTTCAACTACTAAATTGTGTGTGATACCCACCTTCATTTTCTGGTGCAACTAGAGGCCGACCACAACTGCTTTTTTCCAGTTTGGGCTGAAACCAAAACAGCTGCTGATCTTTCCAACCAGCTTTAGCCACAGCCAAACAGGAAAAAAAAAAACAACCCTAAAGTTTAATGTGCAAATGTAAACCAATGAGACCTGCTGGAGATTGACAGAGGTGGGAGCTGGTAGCCCTCTGTACGACTGGTGCATAGTTTGGGTAAGCATAAAATGCTGGTAATCGTGCCTTTTTTTTTTTTTTTTTTTTAGGATATCACTAATAATAAAACCCAAAGCACACGTGCACTCCTACCTGCGTGATCCGTGCTCTGTAACTCCGTGGCTTTGCATGCGCAGTAGAAGGAGTCAGCGGTGGTTTCTTCTGCACATGCAGAGGCACCTTAAGCAGGGACGCACAGAGGCGACTCCCCCCTTCCTGTCCTCACTCCGTCTAACAGTGGTGTCAAACTCAGGGCCCACGGTCTGGCCAGCTCCCTTACCGAAGTTATTTTTAAGTTGAAAGCCGCACCTGCGTCGGAAGCCTCTCTGACGTCACATCAGAGAGAAGGCTTCCGACGCAGATCGTGAGAGGAGCCGGCCAGAAACGCTGCTGCACAGGAAGTGGGGTGGGAGGAGGGGAAGCACGGAGAAAGACAAAGAAAGGCAGGCAGCGCACGAGAACAAAAGACAGCGGGCTTGTACTGAGACAGAACGAAAGAAAGACAGACAGACATATATTCTAGTACCCATTAATGTAATGGGCTTAAAACACTAGATTAACTATATGTAGATTGAGGAACCTACTCAGGCCAGATCTGTTAAGTCTTTGTTAAAAAGACTCCCGCAGTTTGTCAGTCTGTGTCCTAGTTCCTGGGGACTGAACAGTAATAATCCACTGAAAGTTTAGCGGCTCTGCCAATCCCCCAGTGGGTCAGGTGATAAGTTTTAGCTGCAGTCTAAATTTTCACCAACCTGAAACAAGTTCATATGACTCCAGTTGGCAGATATCAGACTCATAAGAGTGAGGCATTCTTTCTACATTAGCTACATACCTAAAGGCACATTATATGACAGACTGGACAGCCCCTATTCACCCACAGAACTGCTGTTGGCATCTTATTTTGGTTGAGTTAGTTACGTTAAACTGCTTATAGAGTAGGGATACTTAATGCTAAGTTGCTGGCTGGGGTTGGTTGGTTACTTGCTGCTGTAACTACCCTGCTAACTTCCAGGGCCAGAGCCGAGGGAGGAAGAGGCTTCAATTCCTTCAACAGGTCGCTGGTTGAAATAGAATCACCACAGCTGTTGGAAGTTGAATTGGATCTTGAGCAGATATTTCATGTAGACTTGATGGGGGTTATAGATAATGTACTCATTGTAGTTCAATGTGTAACCATTCACGTTCATCACTCCTGTTTCCTTTGCAGGGCCCAGAGGAACTATTGCTCCATTCCTGTGCAGGAGAACAGAAAAAGTTGGTCAACTGCTTGGTGAATGTGTCTAAGTTCTCCTAAAGGTTTTGTACTATCATCAGCTTTAGGTCCCCAGTATAATTTAATTCCAGAATTTATATTCTATTTAAAAATCCTCTTGAGGTTGTACAATGAAATAATATCGCAAGATACAAATAAGTAAAATACTGTATATACTGAAAATGGGGGGAGGGTCTCTGTTTATATTCTATTCAAGTCCACCAGATATTACAAAAGCACCAACTCCCTTTAAAATAATGGGTGCTTCTTTCCTGCACTCCCACCCCCCGATGACTGGCACTGCTCTCCTGCATGACTGTCACCACCACTTTCTCCTTACCAGCTCCGGCGCTCAATAAAGACAGTTGAACTAAGGCCTCTCTCTCCACCAGCAACTCAGATGCTCTAGATACCAAGATATGACTTCCAATGAACTAAAGTTATTAACCGCTGCTTCACAGCTGGGAGTTTAGAGATCCTGGATTGGCTACTGGGTTTGATGGACCATTGCTCTGACCCAGTAAGACTATTCTTATGTTAGCCAAGACCACTGCATCAACCACAGGAGACTTAAAGGCATACCTATCCCCATCAGGAATGGGATAGAGTCTGGTCATGGACCACACCAAGCGAAAAAGTGCATCCGGAGTCTTCCACTGAGCATACACCACATCCTGGGGAGGGTCTGGCACAGTGGTTATAGCAACAGTCTCATCACCCTGAGGTTGTGGGTTCAAACCCACACTTCTCCTTGTGACCCTGGGCAAGTCACTTAATCCTTTACTGCCCTAGGTACATTAGATAGATTGTGAGCCTGCTGGGACAGATAGGGAAAAATGCTCAAGTACCTGAATAAGTTAATGTAAACCATTCTGAGCGCCTTTAGGAGAATGGTATAGGAAAAGAACAGGAGGCCGACCGGATCTCCCAAAGCAGGGGGTCCCACCACACAAGGAGGGGGGTATCTTTCCCTTCTTCCTCAAAGGGCTAAACCAAAGACACCTGAAGAATAAGCTCCTGCAGCTATTTTTCCCGGTGAAAAATGTGCCCTACCAACGCGTCCTTGCCAACTGGCGTCTCAGAAAAATAGATGCCCACAACACCCGCCCTCTCCCAGAGAGGATCGTTGGGATCCAACAAAGGGTCTAAGTCTTCATCTGGCGAAAATATGTCTGCAAATAAAAAATCCTCATCCCATGAGACCCACAGCCGCTTGGACGAAGATGGTGGGAGGAGGGCCAAACAAGGTTGAACATGGAAGGCAAAAGCCCCCCCAGCCACCTGTAAACCTTGTACATGGCTCAAACAACATCAGGGGCAAAATAAAGTAGTGTTATAATCTGGATGTGGTTTAGCTAATGCTTGTACCAAAAATGCCCTCCATAAAACAGGTTGCCTAAGAAGCTGTAATTTGTAAAAATATTTCTGTTAACAGTCATACCAGGGATCATCATAGCAGAATTCAAAATAATGAATTCTTTAACAGGTGGAAGATTTACAAAGCCATAGCAATTCAGTCTTATTAAATTGCACAGGCCCGGATTCTGAAAGCAGCGCCATAATCGGCAGATGCCTGTGTGTCACTCCAATTACGGCGTTGTTGCAGCGTCACAGCCTGGGTTGAAGGTAGGCGCCGGAAATGTAGAGCAGGGTTTTACAGGCACCAAACATCAACCCCGCATCTAGCCACGCCTCTTTTGATGTTCAATGCCACGAAGCATCTGTCTATATGCAACTCCAGCACTATGTTTTGTAGATGCCTCATGGTGTCTCCTTTTTTAAAAAAATTTTATTTGATCATTTTAGGTTTTACCTTTTTTTAGGGTATTTGAGCCAAAATGATCAACTTGGAATAAACATTTTAAACAGTTACCACAAAGAAATGGCATAGAATAAGTAGAAAAGGAGGTTGGCTCTCATAAAGAATAACCATTACATTTAGCAAAATAGATTAATAAAAGCTTTTATTATATGGTTTTTTAACAGCGCCACTTTCAGAATCCTGGCCAGAATCTATAGGGTCAAGTACTGAAATTAGAAGTAAAATCTCATAAGCCTAAGAAATATATCGCATGCCCATACTTTTCAGTAGCAGTTGGAGTTACGTTCAAATAGTGTATTTCTCTATCCCTGGAGGCAACGGGAGGTTAAGGGACTTGCCCAAGGAATGGCTTGTTTCATCAATGGGACTCCGAGTACTTACAGTGTGACGCTGTTGCAGACATCTGGCGCCATTCTGCCTAGGCCTTTAGTGCTGTGTTTACCATTCAGTTTCTTCTCAGCCTTGTGATCGGCCTCTAACTTCTCATTAATATCTCCAAGAGCTACCTAAGGGGATTAGACAACAGCACAAAACCCATCAATTAAAGACACAAAGGATATTTTTATTTATTGGGATTTAACCGCCTTTCGTATGAAGAGATTTGTCCAAGGCAGTGTGCAGCAGGTACAGCTCAGCATAAAGCTTAGGTTTGATAAGCAGAACAACAATATCCTTGTAGATTTCTAATACTATATAATGTTATTCCCATTTCTAGGATTCAGTCGTAACAGAATGACAAATGGCAGCAGAGTTGAAATGATGCATCATATCAGACAGCATGGATTTAGTTATTGTACATACTCCAATATAAAGAGAAATTAAACTTCTGATGCCCTTTTCACTTTTGGCCAAGTACGCTTATGTTATGTTTCTTTAAAAGCTTAAATGTATTGCTCACCTTTTTGACATCAACATTAAAAAAGTATTAAGAAGGAGCCAGAAGAAAAATAGAGAACAGAGCTAATGACAGTGACATCCCCTATTTGAACTACATACAAACATATTTATAGTTCTATTTTGGTTTATTTGTTTCTATCCCACCCTTACCCATGGGCGGGTTACAAAATTACATACAATGACACTATTAACAAGCACAAAGCAAATACCAGCACCTTACTGTCAATCAAAAGAAGGTCCCCAGTAAGTCTACCAGATCCCATCTATATGTTCAAGGCTGGCAGTGTTGAAATTCTGGGCTAAAAGCCCAAGTTTTTTGAGGCTGCTCTTTAACTGCTAACTCTTATCATTTCCTCGGTGAGAAATTCCCTAACCCCTATTTGTCCCGTTTGTCTGTATTTGATTAGATTATAAGCTCTATCGAGCAGGGATTGTCTCTTACACCTTAATGTACAGCGCCACGTACGCCTTGCAGCACTATAGAAATGATAAGTAGTAGTACACTGCTGTGTTTAATTCACTTTAGATCTAATTTCCGTGGGTAAAAGCCATTCCAAAGTGTAGGTACGACTCAAAACAATGCTCTTTCCCTCATGGCTTCTCAGTGATCCCTAGAGACATTCTATGTTCTCGCAAGGACCGAAGGTACAGAACCGTCAAAAGGCTCAAATGTGGTGGCTGAGGTTAAGAACATAAGCAATGCCTCTGCTGGGTCAGACCTGAGGTCCATCGTGCCCAGCAGTCTGCTCACGCGGCGGCCCAAAAGGTCCAGGACCTGTGAAGTAATCCTCTACTGTATCCCTTTTTCCAGCAAGAAATTGTCTAATCCTTTCTTGAACCCCAGTACCGTACTCTGCCCTATTACGCCCTCTGGAAGCATATTCCAGGTGTCCACCACACGTTGGGTAAAGAAAAACTTCCTAGCATTCGTTCTGAATCTGTCCCCTTCCAACTTTTCCGAATGCCCTCTTGTTCTCTTATTTTTCGTACTACACAGAGAACTTTTCATTTTGTCCTGTAAAAAACAGGTAACCAATGAAACTACAAATAAATGGGCAACATGATCACACTGTGGAGCATATCCTAAAAGTCTGATGGCTGTGTTGGATAAACCAGCATACACAATATTCCTGTAATCTAGATGTGAGATAAAAAGAGCGTGTAGCAAAGTACAAAACCTGATCAAAATAGCTTCTGCCTTTTTTTATCCAATCCACAAAATTGAGTGAATGATCAATTACTACCCAAGATATCTAAAACTCTTGGCAAACAAATTAGGAATCACAGTTGGGCATTGTTTATGTGCTGAGCTAGAGCAGGCTGTGGTCCAATCAATGCTGCTCTCTGTAAATAGGATAAATCAAGACTGGTCACAGATGTCATCTGCATAGCAGTACACTCACGACCATGGCTTTGTATCAGAGTCATCAGAGGACTTAAAGATGTTAAACCGAATGGGTGACCATTGGAGGCTGACAGGGGAAAGCAGGCCCAGCTCAAAAGGCAGAACTGACAGAAAAGAGTCATTAGACTTATCATAAAATATGGGCTATTTAGACTGCATGGAGAAAGGGGGCGTGAATGAGGAGAGGCTTTCGAGCGCCTGAGTTGAAGGTGGTCTCTTGATATCTGGTGGGGGGTACTGGACTGGGAGGGGGGGGATGCCGACGGTGCTTGTTGTTTGATGATTCTAATGTTTGTACCTTGGAAGGTGTGTTGATATTTAAAAATGTGAATAGACAAACATTATATTAAAAAAAAAAAAAAAAAAAGTTTAAGGGGGTTAATCTGGAAGCACCATTTTGGGGAGGGTGACTTTTTGGACGAGGGTTTGTATGACTACCCTTTCGGCTTCAGTGACACAGTCACTCTTTTATATGGCTCATCGAGCCCTTTGGACACCCTTATAAGTGTCATGGTTGTCGAAAGGGGGGGTCAAGTGTTTATTGATCTTGTCGCCTGCAGTGGAACATTTCACTTAGCGTGTTTTAGCCGGGTGCTCCGCCCGGCTAATTTAGGTGAGCGCCCGGCTGCCTTCCTCCAATGACGCGCTTCCCCTCAGGAGTAAGTAACTTTTTTTTCTCCCCACAACCCATTTTCGGAACGAGGAAACCACATGCGTTTTTGTTTGTTTTTAACCCCTCTCTGCAGCCCAGCTAAGGATGGGATGCCGCGGTGATGGGTAATTTGCTGAGCAGAGCTCGCGTCGCCTTCTGTATTCTCAACCCCTCGTTGCTGCACCCGCACCTCACCGGCTGATTTTTGACTAGACCAGACATGTCAAAATCTGGCCTGCCAGACGACCACAAAACCCCAGCCAAGCTGGCCCGCAGGCAGACAGACTCAAATGCCGAGTGGCCTTACAACCCACTGTCCCGTCATTGCCAGTGGCAACAGGGTGAGCAACGGACCACGACCTCCGTCTCCCAATTCCGGTATGCTAGGCTGGAACCGCCGCCCTCCAAAGCCTCGGCCGCTTCAGAAGACGAGTCAAGAACTGTGGGAATGTACGCGAGGCACCCGAAGGCATGAGCGCTTCACAATTGTGGACTGAGAAGTGATCCAAACAGTCTGCCATCGGCGTGCAGAGTCTGGAGGGCTGGCCCACATTCCAGTCATGCACGCCATGGGGAGCCAGCAAGAGACAAGCCGAGGTCCCATCAAGTGATGAAAAAGATGTCAAAGTGCCCCATGAACACTAATGCGGAGGCTAGGCTGCTCTCGCAGAGGAGCAGAAGGAAGCAAGATGGCTGCCTTGCATGATCTGCTAGGAAGGATGACCGGGGCCGTGCTGCCAGACCTCTGCAAGGCCAAGGGCAGCACAAGAGGCCAGAGCGTACCCCCCCATCCCTCATTCCCAAAAGTAGGGCCCTACTGTTTCTCCCGAACAAAAGATCAGCTCCACAGGTAGTCCTCCCTTTCCTTTGTTCAAAAGATTTTCAGAAATACAAACTTCCCACAAACTGTGTCAGTCATGCACGTTGGCTCATCCCAGTATAGACACGTTTCTTCCATCCATTTTGTCTACATCGCGGGGCTGGAGAGACCACACCGACACTTCTACAGACTAAGGGGTCCTTTTATTAAGGTGTGCATTTAGCGCGCGCTAAAATCGGTTAGCATACCTCAATAAAAATTTGGCTCCCCGATCCAGCCTATGCCCAAGATTTCGGCCCCCTGTGTGATTGAGTTTGATATCCCTGGACTAGACGGACTAAGCAGAAAGGAATCCCCCAGCATGCTCAAACCCACGGATATTCCATCACCAACCGTCCGCCTCTTCCCCTACCTCATAAGCCATGCAAAGGCAGAAAGAAAGCTCTATGTCCTGCCTCCCCCCTCAGCCCCCACCCAAAAAAAAAACAACCCAACAATCTGCTCTTGCGGCTTGCTGCTACTACTTCCTTGCCTGCTCGAACCTCCAGGGACCTCCAAGAAAAGGGTGCACCAATTGTCGCACGCAAATGACTGACGTGGTGTTTGACGTGCACCCGAGAGAAACAGTAAAGAAACTTAAAAGCCAGGTTCTCTTCTTGAGATAGATGTACAAACCATACAGCCTGAAGAATGTCTACATACACTTGTAAATAAAATGCCGAAAAGCATGTTTTGTTTTTTAGCAATTTCTTCAAAACAAAAATGGAAATTCTAAGAAACAATTCCCTTTGGCATCGCACATGCTATTTCTAAACTAATAAAATTGTTTGGCCTTTTAGAGTAGAGAAGAAGCATCTGGTGCGCTTGATGAGAAGAGACCTCAAGATGCTTCCTTCTTCCCCGCACCTCCTGCCGTGATGGAACCCGGCAACCTCCTTTCCCCTTCTTCACCGCAGCACCAGCAACTGCTGCAGGTACCCTTCAACGCTGATGGAGGGTGAGGTTCTCTCCAGGAGTAATTGACATTTTGAAAAAAGTTCCATGCCGGCATTTTCTCTTATGTTACATCCCCTTCCCTCAGGGCGTCTCTCCCACACTTCCTTTGCAACACAACCAAGGGCCCTGCTTCAAGGTCTGTACAGCTGACTTGTCTACGCGGTATAGTACCAGCACTGCCCGATTTCCAAAGACTTGCATGGTTCCCCCTGGTCCCACCTTTAAAAGGTAATTACAGCAGCCTGCAGAGGATTGCCAATGCTGTAGTGAACCTAGAAGGCTGCCGGTGGCCTCCACAGCATGTTCCCTCTGCCATGAACCTGCCCCCTTATGTCAGAGGAGGGGCAAGACTGTGGCAGAGGAACATGCTGCAGAGGCTGCCGGCAGCTCACTAGGTTCACTACAGCACCGGCAATCCTCTGCAGGCTGCCATATTTACTTTTAAAGGTTGGTCCTCAACAAGCGGCTGTCACAATGTGGAAGATGATCTCTCTTACTGGGTGCGGGAAGCAGAGGAGGTAATGTCCCACCTGTTGCGAGGGCCCCGGCGGGATGGGGATTGCCATAGAGATGCTGGATCTGGACACCGCAGGGGGGAAGGGAGACAGAAAAGGACCTTGAGATGGGGCAGGAAAGCAGACTTTGAACCCAAAAGACAAGGCAGATGCTGGAATTAGAAGGGGGTAGCGAGAGGAAACACCCTGAACCGAGGAGAGAGAGATGCCAAGCCCTGGGGAGGGGGAAGACAAAGAGAGTGAGAGAGACAGAAAGACCTGGACTTGAAATGTTGGCAAAAGGAAGATAAAGAGAGAAACCTGAAACAAAGGGGCAGAAGAGAGGGGGGCAGATGTTAGACTTGGGGGGTCTATAGAGGGAAGAGAAAGAAAGAGACTGCAGAGAGGTGGAAAGATTCTGGACCAGGGAGGGAAGGAGGAAGGAAGGAGAGAGAGAGAGAGAGGCAGAGAAAGACCTAGAAGAAAGGAGAACAAATGCTGGACATGGGGAGGAGGGTTGTAAGCAGAAGACAGATAGAGAGCCTGGACCAAAGGGGAAGACAGGAGGCAGATGCTGGACTATGAGAGGTGCAGACAGAAGAGACAGAGGTGGAGAGACCCCTGAGGATAGAAAGGGGGGGGGTGTAAGCAGAAGAAAAAGAGAGAGACCTGGACCAAAAGGGAAAGACAGGAAGCAGATGCTGGACTATGGGAGGGGCAGACAAAAGAGACAGAGGGGGAGAGACACTGAAGAAGAACAGAGATGCAAGATCATAACAGAGGAGGGAGAGAGAGGGAGACATGTTGCAAAGGGGTGGAGGAGAGAAGAAAAGTTGGACTCATGGAGGGACAGAGAGAGATGTTGGTTGGGGAAGGGAATGCAGTCCAGAGAGGAAGCATGCAGAAGGCAGAAAGAAAAAAAATGTTGGATGCACAGTCAGAAGGAAGTCCAACCAGAAACTAATTAAATCACTAGACAACAAGGGTAGGGAAAATGATTTTATTTTCAATTTAGTGATCAAAATATGTCAGTTTTGAGAATTTATAATCTGCTGTCATATTTTGCACTATATTTGTCTTTAGTTGTTACTGAGGTGACATTGCATATTTTAAAGTCATCTGCCTTGACCTCTTTGAAAAACAAAACAAATATAAATTATAATTAACATTTTCTCTACATACACTGTGCTTTGTGTTTTTTAATTTTGCGATTACCATTATGAATAAGATGTTGTGTGTACATGAGAAATTGCATTACAATTAGTACTATTATAATGGGGGTGGGGTCAGGGGCGGAGCTCGGGCTGGGGTACTTGGCTTGAAAATGTTGAGAAGCACTGGTCTAGTTCACTCAGTAAGGGCCCCTTTTACAAAGCTATAGTAGCAATTCTCCCATGGGCTTCAATGCATTTGCTATGACAGAATTGCTATCGCAGCTTTTTATAAGGAGCCCTAAGGCAGGAACTACCATCTCTGTACTATGTCTTCAACAAAAACCAGATTGCCGGGGATGCAAAGCTTTAACTGATTCAACATGAGTTTGAAGTTGGTTGAATCCCACTCTCTCAAGTACGGTAGTTATTCGGAATAAGAGGATCTGCATTACTTTTTTTTCAAAGATGGCTTAAATGCTACTGGAACACTGCCTAAGTGTCAAACTTTAAAAAAGAAAGTCATATTGAGCATTGGAAAATAATAATCATTAACTATTAAAAATAATGCACATTTAGGGCTCCTTTTACGAAAGTGCACGCGCGTTTTTAGTGCGCACTAGCCAAAAAACTACCGCCTGCTCAAGAGGAGGCTGTAGCGGCTAGCGTGCACAGCATTTTTGCTATTCCGCACGTTAAGGCCCTAACGCACCTTCGTAAAAGGAGCCCTTAATTTTCCCCACCACCAAATTTCCCCATCCCGCCCGGCTATTTTTTCATGCCACCCGGCTGGAAAAAATTTCTGGGGAGAACACTGAATGTTATTTGCTTGTTCTTGTGTACAATTGTTTTGGAAATCAATCTGTGGTAGAGTTTTAGCTATTTTTTAAATGTTCCACTAACTTACAGATTGGTTGTTCTGTGGTCTTGGTTGCAGTGTTAAATAAAGCTGAAGCCAAGTTATTTGATGTATTAATAGGTTTAGCAATTCAGAAAATTTTGACTTGCAGGAAGAATAGTTCTGAACTTTCAGATTGTGCTGTAAAACAGAAGTATTTGCCATATTTTCTGAAAGTCTGGGGTTTGTTGGATTCTCCTGGTCAGAACCTGGTTCTTCTTGGTGCCTTGGTGGATGTGGGGATGTTCTGTTATTGTGATTTTAAAGTCCTTAAAAAAAAAGTTGAATATGCTGCCAAGTTACAGCAGTTCTAGGTGGTTTCCAATAAAAGAAAAAAATACATACACACACTCCTTACAATGAGTGCTATTTACCTCGGAAAGCAGCAGTAGTCCAATGTCTTTTTGTCTTGAAGCAAAGCAGTAGTTTGCGCTTTTTGATGACATATCTGCAAAATAGATGCCCTTCCCAAACTGAAAGAGAGAGAAAAAAGCTTATAGTAAGGCTTGTGCTAGAATTAAGAATCCATGTTAAAAAGACGTGAAAAAGATCACCTCTAGTGAGCAGGATACATGGTGCAAGTAGTTGCAAGGAAACCTCCTTTTGAGACACGCTAGAAAACAATTAGGCCACCTACTCTACAACTATTCCTGAAACAGGGAAATGGTTCTCTCTCAGTATTTGGGCTCCCATTTTCCTTAAATAAAGAGGAGAGAAAAGATGCTCTACATGATTTATAATTACTTTGTCAAAAACCAGTCTCAACTACCATAGGCCAGACATGCCACATCGCATGCATTAGAGCCCCCATCTCCAGCTCACATGTCTAAATGTGCTTTTCATACACATAAGTGTTCGGCTGCTGCAGAGTGAAATCTCTCTCCTCCTGCGGTCGGGCATCCCTCACTCTCCATCCCAGCCCCCCCTCCCCCCCAAGGAGACTGTGAACCTTGCTTGGACAGCAGCGGTGAAGAAACACTGCCTCCAGCTGGTGCAGGCTTCCTTCCCTCTGCTGCAACTTTGTTTCTAACTGGTGGGACATAGCAAAGGAAAGAAGACCTGTGCCAGATAAGGGCAGTGTGTCCGACACTGCCAGACACAGAGATAAGGTTCTTGGTCTGCTAGGGTGGGAAGGGGGGACTGAAAAGTGAGAAATGCTAGGCTGTAGGACAAGGAGAGAGGAACAGATGCTGGGATTTGTTGGAGCAGGCAGAGTGATGCTGGACCTGTTGGAGGTGTGTGGGTTGGAAAGCAAGAGATGCTGGAACTTGAGGTAAGGAGAAAAATATTTGCTAGACCGCACCCCACTCCCGGTAAGGAGGGCAGAAGGAAAGGGAGAAATATTAGCCCCCAGGAAGGGAGAGACTGGCCCCTGGGGGTGGGGGGAGCTGGATGTGAGGAGGGACAAGATATAGAAGGCAATGTTGGCTAGAGTAGGGAGGATATGGACCAAGAGGTGAGATTAGAAGAATGGGCATCTGAATGACAAATAAAATATAATATAGGCATAGTTAGTTGATACTAGGAATAATCTTCCACAAGCAGCGTGCCAGATTTTAAGAAAAGATGGGATTGGCATGTGGGATCTCTTCATGGAGGAAGTTAGGGGGTGGGCCATTAGTGTGGGCAGACTAGATGGGCCATGGCCCTTTTCTGTCATCATGTTCTATGTTTCTAGGTTCCACAATAGGAGTCACCTCATGAGATCTAGGTGTCATTGTGGAACCTATGGTGAAATCTTCTATTCAGTGTGTGGTGGCAGTCCAAAAATCCAAAAAGAATACTAGGAATTATTAGAAAAGGGGTGAAAATAAGACAAAGAACATAAGAATACCCTCATGGGTCAGACCAATGGTCCATCAAGCCCAGTAACCCGTTCTCACAGTGGCTAAAACTCGAGGAGTAGCAATATTCCATGCTGTCGATCCAGGGCAAGCAGTCTGTCTCAATAACAGACTATGGACTTTTCCTCCAGGAAACTGTCCAAACCTTTCTTAAAACCAGCTACGCTATCCACTCTGGCAATGCCCAGTTAACAAATACTGTATTACCCCTTAGATTGTATTCACTTGGTACATGATCAGTTACATTTTCAGGTAGAGAGTTCATTAAAGTGCTCTTTACAAAGCTGGGCACTGTTACTTTAAAAAAAATAATAATTTATATTCCACATATCCTACAATTCTATGAGGATTACAAATTATTCAGGTACGCAAGCATTTTTTCTGCACTGTCCCGGTGGGTTCCCACTCTTAACTAATGTACCTGGGGCAATGGGGATTAAGTGACTTGCAGTGCAGGATTCGAACCCACAACCACAGGGTGCCAAGGCTGTAGCTCTAACCACTGCACCACACAGTCCCATAATGACCAGACTGTTCCATGTAGGTAAGTTTGTGCTGAGCTCATGGACTCACCATGTAGCCAGTAAGAGGTGCCTCAGGTGGAGCCACACGCAGTCCTCTGCTCAGGATTCCTACCCAGTTGGATAAACGTGAGCCGTGCCAGAGTAACAACCTGAAGAGAATACATAAAAGGCTTCTTCAGCAGACAGAAAGATGCTTACCACTGTGAGAAAACAGCAATGCTAGACAAATGCTTTTCTAGCAATCTTACCTGCTTCTGGAAGATCTTTTTTGAATCACAGCAAATAAATCAATGAACAGTTTCATATTGTGTCATTTGCGTGACTAATAACATAACTCATTAAATCTACAAAGGTGCAGTAGTGGAGATAAAAACTTCCAGGAACAGAACTTTAGGAACTTCCTCCCTCACCCCCACCACCCATCCCCCTCAAAGAGGGCATCACCAAAACCACATATGGGCTGCAAAGTCTAGCCAAAGGCCCCATATTTTCTCCCATTTAAGGGTAGAAACTTAAAATCTTCTCCAAATCGTGGCAAGCCATTTCTGATCCTGGGACACCCAGTTTCCAAGCTCCAACTACAACTAACTTTGCTAGATGATATCCCAATTTGGGCCAGAGTCAAATCTGGCACCTTCCTATGAAGCAGGAAGGTGCCCGCATCTCACTACTGAATTCTGTGGCAAGCATGGGCAGAGTCTTCTCTAAGCAGGGTCTGCTCTCTTACTGGTTGTGTGTGGTCTTTGTTCTTTGTCCCTTTCCTATGCGATTGTAGTTTTTTTCTGGATATACGTAGCTTTGAATTGTAAATGCTTTGATAATATACCGCTTTGAAGAAAACCAAGTCTGAAATACATTTTGAAACTAGAATATTCCAAGCAAACTTTACCCCCAGACCCTCAACCATAGCAGCAAACATGGGGGGACTCACCACCCCACTGCTCCAGTTCCCAGAGAAGTGGAGGGTTCTATTCAAACATATGTTCCAGTCCCCACCTAAAATTAAGGGGAGGCCAGAAAAGTGATCAAGCTTACTGTATAAACTCTTAAAGAAATCTTCCTGATCCAGGCTGGGCCCATAGACATGGCCAAGAACAAATTCCACTGCCCTCAGCTAACACTGCAGAACAACGTGCAAAACCCCCGTTGGCCTTCTACGCTGATTTCTGAGAAGTTTTTTTATGGCCATGAACACAGTAAGACAGTTTCCTTCCATGTATGATTTTCATTATATCAATACCTTTACTGATTAAATTTTCAAAAGGAGAAACTCTGCAGCGACTTTCCTTTTGAAAATTAAAGTTTCCAGGCCCATAGATACAAAGCACCTACACCCTCTGTAAGGAAATCGAAAAATGCCTCATTTGAAGGCAGTTTATGGACACTGCAGAGATAATGAGCAGAATTTAGACTGAAAAATGCATAAATTCCAACCCTAAAAGAAATAGAAGGAATCTTTCAAAGAATTAAATTAAAAAATTCTCGTTCAGAACTAATCTCTCCTTTTTATTTGAAAAAATTCATTTCTTGCTTTGGTCCCTATATACAGTCGCTTATCAAAAATAGTTTTCTTACATCCACTGTTCCCCTTAATTGGAAAAAAGCTATCGTCACCCCAATATTGAAAAAATATAATGCTGATCGTAATGATGTAGCCAACTATCGCCCAATTTCAAACTTGCCTTTCCTAGCAAAAGTAACTGAAAAACTGGTTTTTGAACAATTAACTGACTTTATTGAGTCATCAAACGTACTACACCCTAACCAAACCGGTTTCCGGAAACATCATAACACAGAATATTCAATGCTAGGCTTGGTATCTAATATTCATTACTACTTGGACCACCACAGATCGGTTGCCCTTTTTTCTTTGGATCTTTCAGCAGCCTTTGACACTATAGATCACGCTCTCCTACTCAATCGTTTGGAATCCTTCGGTATTGGAGGACAAGTACTACAATGGTTTCAATCCTTTCTTTCCAATCGATCTTCAACTGTCATAATCAAAGAAGATCACTCCACCCCTTACACTTCGCCTTTTGGTATACCTCAGGGTTCTATTCTATCTCCTCTTTTATTCAATATCTTTCTTTCACCTTTTCTTACTATCTGTCAATCACTAGGCTTTACATCATTTTCCTATGCTGATGATATCCAACTTCTCCACCCACTTGATCCTGGAAATTATGATGAAATTATAGCCATCAACTCCAAATTGGATACAATAAAAAACTGGCTCTGCAACAATAAACTCTCACTAAATATACAAAAAACACAAACAATGCTATTTACATGGAAAAAAGACATTATACTAATTTCTCCTTTTTTGCTTGAAAATAACCCAATTGAATCTGTCTCATCCATAAAAATTTTAGGAGTTATTATTGATACGAACTTATCTTTTCATGATCACATAAGTCAAACGGTTAAATCCTGTTTTTATAAATTACATCTGATAAGATCCATTTCATCCTTCTAAAAAACCAAAATCTGTTAATATCCTTGTTCATTCTATGATCATTTCCAAATTAGACTACTGTAATTCTTTATTATATAATATTTCCCAAAAAGAAAAGAAAAGACTCCAAATAATCCAAAATACGGCCATAAACTTATACATAAAGCAAAAAAATACGACCACGTAACACCCCTTCTTATTAAGTCACACTGGCTACCTATTAATCATCGAATAACATTTAAAATAGCATTTCTAGTCTTTAAGGTTCTACTACATAACACCCCTCAATTTATATCTAGAATGATTATTCCATATCATTCAAATCGATCCCTTCGATCATCACAACAAGAGTTATTATTGGTCCCCTCACTAAAAATTGTGGGAACAAGGAAAAACGATATGTTCTCTGTTTTAGCTCCCCAACTCTGGAACACTCTGCCTCTTTTTATCAGAAAGGATAGATATCTTATCTCTTTTAAAAAACTTTTAAAAACTTTTTTATTTAATGATGCCTTTATCGAATAATAATTTTCTTCCCCTTTTTTTTTTTTTTTTTTTTTCCCAATTTATGTTTTTTCCTAATATATGTTTTTTCCTTCATCATTAGAAAAACTTGTAACTTTTCCCCCCTTTCCCCCTTTTCATGTTTGTTTTTAATGTATTATTTAATTATCTAACAAATATTTGTTTTGTTGTTTTTAATGTTTTACTAATATGATGTTCTAATTGTATGTTCTCTTATAATCTGTTTTTAAATGTACATCGCTTAGAATGTATTAAATAGGCGATTCATCAAAAATAAAGTGAACTTGAACTTGTCACCAGAGTAGCTTATAAGCTGCATTAGAACATACCCAAATAATACCATCAAGGTCAAAGACGCATAACAGTGCAAACCACTCTATTCAAACTGGTCACGTAGACAACCGATTAGTAAAGTATGTGGAAAGATAACCTGTTTGCAAGATCTTGTCGAAAGACCGCTTTCTCTCCTTCCCTCTCTATCTCAAATACATCCAGCAGGGTCATCGTGTAATCATTGTGCAACGCGGCATGGGTAGACTGTAGGTATTTCTCAATCACCTAAGAAAAAGGATGAAACAGCCAAAATAAGAGCAACGAACATAAGCACTGCTGTACTGAAACAGACCAAAGGTCCATCCAAATAGCAGAATAAGCAAGCACATGTCATAATAATTAGAGAGAGCATGGGCATGTACAGCCATAACTATAGTGCAGATCATGAGAAAGCATAAACCATCTCAAAGATCCAGCCAAATAGGCAGGTCTTGGAAATCTTAGGACTCAAAACATATACCGTTCTTTGTTACAACATCAGTGCAGTGGACATCAATTTAAAAGAAAAGAATGCCAATATTTAAGTACAGGTAGAGAGAGAGAGAAAGGAAAAAAATAAGATCATTTGGTTGCTGTTATGATCCAATGCCCAAATAAAATTAAAAACCATATAAGAACATAAGAAGTTGCCTCCGCTGAGGCAGACTAGAGGTCCATCTCGCCCAGCGGTCCGCTCCCGCGGCGGCCCATCAGGCCCATTGCCTGAGCAGTGGTCCCAGACTATCCCTATGATCTACCTCTACTCCTATCTGTAAATATATAAAAATCAAAACTGAGCAAGGGCTGAAACTGGCAGCCAGTGAAATTGGGTCAGCAAAGGACTAACACTGGACCAACCTAAGCTACAAAGTTCTTCTCTGGATGGTCAATGGCTCTACGAACCAGAAACATCCAAGAAGCATTCGCCAGCATAATAGAAACTCCAAGGCTCGAGACTTCAGATGAAATCAGTATTTTCTGTCTAAACCTTAAAGAGCAATTACCCGAAACTCGGAAGAGCTGTGCTCCAGGGCCTGCAGACTGCAACCCAGTTTTCGATAATTCTGGTCTAGATGATGCTCAGGATTGCTTAGTTCTGATTTCACCAGTTTAACAGCAATCTCAATGTCACTCAGGGTCTGAAACACAAAATTAATCTATTCAGCCTAGGACACAAAGAAAGTCAAGTTATTTACAGCAACAGATTCTCCAAGGACAGTGGGATATCAGGTGGAATCCAAATCAGAGAAATGACTCTGAAGCTCTAGAGCAGTGTGTCACAAATTTTACGAACCGTGGCACACTAAATCGGTGGCCATGGCTCAAGGGCACCCAGAAGTGCGCCGACGTCCTCTAGATAGGGCCCTGAGCCGCCAATTGGGGGTGCTGATAAAGAAGAGGTGTGGAGAGGAGGAGATATTGCTGAGTAGCTGCCTGGTAAGATTTGCCTCTTTGCAGATATTACCAAAATCTGCAACAGGGTAGACACCCCTGATGGTGTCAATAACATTTGGAAGGACATTTGAAGAATGGTCTGGAATTTGGCATCTTTACTGTGGAGATTTTTCCCCTTTTCCCCTCGATAACATTCACTTGGAGTTAGTAACATCATTAAAAATACTGGGCGTCATCATCGATGATAAATTTTCTTACCACGAACACATAAGTAATACCGTAAAATCTTGCTTTTATAGACTCCGAATGATTCGCTCGATCTCTAAATCACTAAATATATTAATTCATTCTTTAATTATTGCTAAACTTGATTATTGTAATTCTTTCTTAATTAACATCACACAAAAAGAAAAGCGAATTCAGATAATTCAGAACACTGCCGTTAAACTCATTCATAACGGAAAAAATATGATCACGTCACTCCTCTTCTGATTAAATCCCACTGGCTCCCAATTAACCACTGTATTACTTTTAAAATTTTACTCCTAGTATTTAAAACCCTTTCCACTAATGAACCCCAATTTATTAATAAATTACTCATCCCTTATAGTTTGTCGCGTTCCCTCCGGTCCACTAACTAAAAGCTCATGATAGTCCCTTCTTGAAAATTATTGGAACTCGATGGCATGATATGTTTTCAGTGATGGCTCCGCAACTTTGGAACACTTTACCTCAGCATGTGAGAGAGGAAAATAATTTGAATCGTTTTAAAAGTAACTTAAAGAGTTTCTTTTTTAAAGATGCTTTCAATCAGCACAGTTACTTACCGTAACAGGTGTTATCCAGGGACAGCAGGCAGATATTCTTAACGTATGGGTGACGTCACCGACGGAACCCCGGTACGGACACTTTTAACTAGAAAGTTCTAGTTGACCGCACCGCGCATGCGCGGGTGCCTTCCCGCTCGACGGAGGAGAGCGTGGTCCCCAGTTAAGATAAGCCAGCTAAGAAGCCAACCCGGGGAGGAGGGCGGGTCCTAAGAATATCTGCCTGCTGTCCCTGGATAACACCTGTTACGGTAAGTAACTGTGCTTTATCCCAGGACAAGCAGGCAGCATATTCTTAATGTATGGGTGACCTCCAAGCTAACAGAGAGGGAGGAGGGATGGTTGGCCATTAGAAAAATAAATTTTGTAACACAGATTGGCCGAAGTGTCCATCCCGTCTGGAGAAGGCATCCAGACAGTAGTGAGTAGTGAACGTGTGAACTGAGGACCAAGTGGCAGCCTTGCAGATTTCCTCTATGGGCGTGGAGTGGAGGAAAGCTACAGAAGCAGCCATAGCTCTGACCTTGTGGGCCGTGACAGCACCTTCCAGTGAGAGACTGGCCCGAGCATAACAGAACACAATGCAGGCAGCAAGCCAGTTGGAAAGCGTCCGTTTAGAGACAGGACGACCTAGACGGTTAGGATCGAAAGACAGAAAGAGCTGAGGTGACGAGCGGTGAGCCCTGGTACGGTCAAGGTAGTATGCAAGGGCACGCTTACAGTCCAGCGTGTGCAACGCCTGTTCCCCAGGATGAGAATGGGGCTTAGGGAAAAAGACAGGCAACACAATGGACTGGTTGAGGTGGAAGTCCGAGACCACCTTGGGAAGGAATTTAGGATGGGTACGCAGAACCACCTTGTCATGGTGAAAAACTGTGAAAGGTGGGTCGGCAACCAGTGCATGCAGCTCACTAACCCTCCTGGCAGAGGTGATGGCAATGAGGAAAAGCACCTTCCATGTGAGAAATTTGAGTGAAGTTGTGGCAAGAGGCTCAAACGGAGGTTTCATGAGGGCTGATAAAACCACATTCAGGTCCCAGACGACTGGAGGAGGCTTCAGAGGCGGTTTGACATTGAAGAGGCCTCTCATGAACCGGGAAACCAGGGGATGAGCTGTAAGAGGTTTTCCGAGGATAGGCTCATGAAACGCAGTGATGGCACTGAGGTGGACTCTGATTGAGGTAGATTTGAGGCCAGCGTCGGAGAGAGAGAGCAAATAGTCCAGTACAGTTTCCACCGCCAATGAGGTGGGATCGTGATAATGTAGTAGACACCAAGAGGAGAACCGGGTCCACTTCTGATGGTAACATTGGAGGGTGGCCGGTTTCCTGGAGGCATCCAAAATACGGCGGACAGGCTGAGACAGATTCTCTGGAGAGGTCAGCCCGAGAGAAACCAAGCTGTCAGGTGGAGGGAGGACAGATTGGGATGAAGTAGAGACTGATGCTGCTGCGTAAGTAGAGTAGGAAACACAGGAAGAGGAATGGGCTCCCTGGAGCTGAGCTGGAGCAGGAGGGAGAACCAGTGTTGGCGAGGCCACGGAGGAGCGATGAGAATCATGGTGGCTCTGTCCCTGCGGAGTTTGGATAACGTCTGCAACATCAGAGGCAGTGGAGGAAAGGCATAGAGGAACCGATCCGTCCAGTCGAGCAGGAATGCATCCGGGGTCAGACGATGAGGGGAGAAGAGTCTGGAACAGAACCGTGGCAGCTGATGGTTGTGAGGAGCTGCAAAGAGGTCCACCTGTGGAGTGCCCCAGCGAACAAAGATGGAGCGGAGCGTGGGAGGATCCAGGGTCCACTCGTGAGGTTGAAGAATGCGGCTGAGATTGTCGGCCAGGGAGTTCTGTTCGCCCTGGATATAGACAGCCCTGAGGAAGAGACTGTGTGCCGCGGCCCAGGTACAGATGCGGATGGCCTCCTGACAGAGGAGGGGAGATCCGGTGCCGCCTTGCTTGTTTATGTAGTACATGGCGACTTGGTTGTCTGTGCACAGGAGAAGGACCTGAGGGTAGAGAAGAGACTTGGGTGTGCTAGTGGGTCCATCCATGAAACCATCCGCACAGTGTGCAGCAGCCTCGAAGAAAGCCAACAGGATGCTGGGCGTCATCAAGAGGGGCATATCAACCAGGACGCGGGAAGTCATCAATCATGCCGCTGTATCAAGCGATGGTGCGCCCACAACTGGAATACTGCGTTCAATATTGGTCGCCGCACCTCAAGAAGGACATGGCAGTTCTTGAGAGAGTCCAAAGGAGGGCAACGAAACTGGTAAGAGGGCTGGAAAACTGCCCATATGCTGAGAGGCTGGATAAACTGGGGCTCTTCTCTCTGGAAAAGAGGAGGCTCAGGGGGGGATATGATAGAGACCTTCAAAATACTTAGAGGGTGGACAGGGACAGGTTCTTCAGACTAAAAGGGACGACAGGTACGAGGGGGCACTCAGAGAAACTGAAGGGAGATAGGTTCAAATCAAATGCAAGGAAGTTTTTCTTCACCCAAAGGGTCGTGGACAAATGGAATGCGCTCCCGGAGGAAGTGATCCGGCAGAGTACAGTACAGGGATTCAAACAGGGATTGGACAGATTCCTGAGGGAAAAGGGGATCATGGGGTACTGAGGGAGGTGCTGGGGTGTTGCATAAGTATAGACAGCTCACCAGGTCGTGCAGGTGCAAGGCCGGAGGGTTAGGACATTGATGGGAAGATAGGACTTCGATGAGAAACCTAGGAGGCAAGGGGGCCCCTTCTGGTGATTAAGGCAGGTCATGACCTGTTGGGCCGCCGCAGGGGCGGACTGCTGGGCGGGATGGACCTCTGGTCTGACCCGGCAGAGGCACTGCTTATGTTCTTATGTAAGTGTGGAAGGTTCCTCATCGGATGAGGAAGGCTCCTCATCGGTACCGGGTTGGGATTCCTCCCATAGGTCCGGGTCCCTGACGTCGGGGTGCGTGGGACGGGACGGCGGTGTGGATGGTTCTGCGTGGCGAGTCTTTGAGAGAGATTTGCCAGAACGCATGGAGACGGTACCGGGGGAAGAAGAACGGTGCCGGTCTTGGTCTCGGGGAGCCTGGTGCCGTTCCCGATGTCGGGGAGGATCGGCGTCAGATCGTAGTTGAATGAGAGGATTAATGGGTTCTGCCGAGAGTATCGGCATGGATGTGTTCATTGGCACCGATGGAGTGGACTCCGGTGGTATGGAGCGATGCTCGGGCCGGTCCGGTACCGGAAGTAGCGGGGCCAACATTGCCGGCAACAGATGTTGGAGCTGTTGCTGTAGTTGCTCCTGCAATTGGGTTTGGAGTATGGCCGCTATGCGGTCGTCCAGAGGAGGCACCGGTACCGCTTTTTTCTTTTTCGGTACCATAGGTGCCGCTTCACGCCCCGGCGATGAGGAGGCCGATGACGAGGCACTCACCGATATCGGGGCGGAGCGTTTGCGGGGTCGGCGCGATGCCGGGAGGACTGGTGTTGCCGTTGTGGCAGGAGGGCGCTCCAGGGAAGTGGAAGGCTTCTTAGCCGGCTTACCTGGCGCTATCGACCCCGAAGAAGGATCAGGCGGTGTCGATGTAGTCGGTGCCGACTTCGGTGGCGCCGTCGATGGTGTGGCAGATTCCATGGCAGAACCGGTGCCGAAAAGAATATTCTGCTGGATCTGCCGATTTTTTAACGTACGTTTTTTAAGAGTGGCACAGCGGGTGCAGGTGTCAGCCCGATGCTCTGGACCCAGGCACTGTAAACACCAATTGTGTGGGTCAGTGAGAGAGATCGGGCGTGCACACCGCTGGCACTTCTTAAAGCCCGGCTGAGGGGGCATGAATGGAAATACGGCCTCCGCAAAATCAAACCCGGAGGCCTGTATGTTGGCAACAGGCCCCGCCGGGGCCGCCAGAAAAATAAGGAAAAAAACTAATTAATAATGTTTTGGTTTTTTTTTTGAACGAAACAAAAAGAAAACCCGAAGGGAAAAGTAAAATAAGAAAAATACGCGAGCGGGAAGGCAAGGAAGGAGATTTCAACAGCCGTTGAAAGCACATGCGTCTTCTTCGCTCCGCGGAAACGAAGAAACTGGGGACCACGCTCTCCTCCGTCGAGCGGGAAGGCACCCGCGCATGCGCGGTGCGGTCAACTAGAACTTTCTAGTTAAAAGTGTCCGTACCGGGGTTCCGTCGGTGACGTCACCCATACGTTAAAAATATCTGCCTGCTTGTCCTGGGATAATTTAAATTATGTTCAAATTTTACATTAGTTTTTTGTTTTATTTTTTTTCATTTCTTCAGGCTTCCACTTTTCCCTCCCTAATGTTCTTTCCATTTATGGCTCTCTTCGGTTCTTTAAATTATTGAATTGTAGTTCTACCCCTACTTACCTTGTGTATTTATTAGTCTGTAAGTCTGTCGGTCTAACCCATTATTTTAAATTTTAAACGATATGTTTAAATACATGCTTTTTTTATTATTATTAATATTGTATCTTGCTTAGTAAAACTAAATAAGCGATTCATCAAACAAAAATAAAACTTGAAACTTGGTAAGGGTCTATCTAGACCAGGGGTTCTTAACCCAGCCTTGGGACACACCAATCCAGCCAGATTTTCAGGATACCTTGAATGAATATGCAAGAGATAGATTTGCATACAGCAGAGACAGTGCATGCAAATCTCAGGGGAATCCTGAAAACTTACTGCTAAGGACTGTATCCAGTGAGCCACTTGTGCTTAGGAGTTAACACCCTCCTATACTACTGCTTCTGAAGATGAGCAAATATGATCCTTTCTGGTACCTGACAGTGAAATGTGGCTCCAACACTGATGCAAATGTAGGAGAGAGAGAGGGGGGGGGGGGAAGAAAGACAGAGAAATAAGAGCAGCTGGCAGCACACCATCCTTCTTTTAGAGAAAGGGTACGTTCAAAATCTTTCAAGGGCTTCTCACCTCCAGCAACTGGATCTTCTCCTTCAGTTCCTCTTCTGTCTTGATGAGGGGTGGTGTTCGCAATCTGAAAGGGACATAAGATTTTCAATTAAGAAGTACTGTAGATTAATAATGGTGCTTTGCTGGCGTTTTCTTAATCATCAATTTACATAACAGAACTAGAAAAAAAAAGGGTTTTCAGATAATTTAGCAGTACATAAGAATTGCCGCTGCTGGGTCAGACCAGTGGTCCATCGTGAGTCTGCTCACATGGCGGCCCTTAGGTCAAAGACCAGCACTCTAACTGAGACTAGCCCTACCTGTGTACGTTCCGGTTCAGCAGGAACTTGTCTAACCTTGTCTTGAATCCCTGGAGGGTGTTTTCCCCTATAACAGAATCCGGAAGAGCGTTTCAATTTTCCACCACTCTGGATGAAGAACTTCCTTATGTTTGTACGGAAACTATCCCCTTTTAACTTTAGAGAGTGCCCTCTCGTTCTCCCTATCTTAAATGTTTCGATCATGTCCCCTCTCAGTCTCCTCTTTTCAAGGGAGAACAGGCCCAATTTCTCCAATCTCTCACTGTACGGCAACTCCTCCAGCCCCTTTACTATTTTAGTCGCTCTTCTCTGGACCCTTTGTCATATGTTCTTGAAAGGATTCCTTGGTCCCTCTACCCTCTCTAACTACCTGGAAGACCATAACCTACTTCACCCCTCACAATCAGGATTTCGAACCAACACAGCACAGAAACACTACTTGTAACACTACTAGACACAGCTCGACAGCAAATTAGCAAAGGCAAAAAGATGATGCTAATCCAACTTGACCTCTCCGCAGCATTTGACCTGATCGACCACTCCATACTGCTACTGATACTTGACGCCATTGGGATCTCAGGCAAGGTCTACAATTGGTTCCAAGGATTCCTCAAATCAAGATCCTACAGGGTAAAGTCCAATAATATCAAATCAGAACCATGGTCCAACCCATGCGGAGTTCCACAAGGATCACCTCCATCACCTACGCTCTTCAACCTCTTTATTTCCTCCCTTGGAGCCACTTTAGATCACTTAAATGTTACATCCTTCAGCTACGCAGACGACATCACCATACTCTTCCCCTTCGACCCATCAGAGCCCACCACTTCAGCAAAACTGGAAATAACCCTAGATGCAGTGGAAAAATGGATGGTAGACCACAAACTGAAACTAAACTCAGATAAAACAAAATTCCTTCTGCTCGAAAAGGCCAAAACTCCCACTATCACAGAACTGAAAATTAAAAACACCAAATACCCAATACAGCCCGAACTCAAACTCCTAGGAGTAACGATAAACAGATGCTGCACAATGCAGTCCCAAATCAATAAAACATCCCAGAAAGCTTTTTTAATTATGAGAAATCTACGTAAAATAAGAAAATTCTTCAACCCAGCACAATTCATAGAACATAGAAGATGACGGCAGAAAAGGGCTACAGCCCATCAAGTTTGCCCACTCTGCTTACCCACCCCCTGTCTATGCCCTAATGACCCAATTTCCTTATCTTGATCCTCGTAGGGATCCCACATGGGTATCCCATTTATTCTTAAAGTCTGGCACACTGTCTGCCTCGATCACCTGCACTGGAAGCTTGTTCCAATGATCAACCACTCTCTCTGTGAAGAAATACTTTCTGGTGTCGCCATGAAATTTTCCGCCCCTGAGTTTGAGCGGGTGCCCTCTTGTGGCTGAGGGTCCCTTGAGAAAGAAAATATCATCTTCCCCTTCGACACGTCCCGTGAGGTACTTAAATGTTTCGATCATGTCTCCCCTCTCCCTACGTTCCTCAAGAGTGTAGAGCTGCAATTTGTTCAGTCTCTCTTCGTACGAGAGACCCTTGAGCCCCGAGATCATCCTGGTGGCCGTCCGCTGAACCGATTCAATTCTGCGCACATCTTTACTATAATGTGGCCTCCAGAATTGCACACAGTACTCCAGATGAGGTCTCACCATGGCTCTGTACAACGGCTTTATGACTTCAGGCTTTCGGCTGACGAAACTTCTATTGATACAACCCAATATCTGCCTTGCCTTAGATGAAAGCCTTCTCCACTTGATTGGCAGTTTTCATGTCTGCACTGATGATTACTCCTAAATCTCGTTCTGCTGAAGTCCTAGTTAAAGTTTCTCCGTTTAAGAAGTACGTCCTGCATGGATTTCTGCTTCCGAGGTGCATGACCTTACATTTCTTAGCATTGAAGCCTAGCTGCCAGGTTGAGGACCAACTTTCCAATGTAAGCAGGTCCTGCGCCATATAATTCTGTAAACTGCATTCACTTACTATATGACATAGTTTGGCGTCATCGGCGAATAGTGTTATTTTACCTTGAAGCCCTTGAGTCAGATCCCCTATGAATATGTTGAAAAGGAGTGGACCCAGGACTGAGCCCTGGGGCACTCCACTGGTCACCTCCGATGTTTTAGAGAGGATACCATTAACCACCACTCTCTGAAGTCTGCCACTCAGCCAATCATTGACCCATGCAGTTAGTGTCTCTCCTAACCCCAGGCTAATTGTCCAATCAATAGTCTTAGGTCTACTGGACTATTGCAATTCCCTTTATCTACCTTGTCCTGCCAACATGATAAAACAACTTCAGACCATACAAAACACTGCCTTCAGACTGATCTACTCCCTGAAAAAATATGATCATATTACAACTGCCTTCCTAGACTCTCACTGGCTACCTATGCAAGCACGAATTCAATTCAAATTCTACTGTCTATTATTCAAAGCATTAAACGGCTCCACCCCCCCTATCTAAAAAACCGCCTAAACCAGATCCTCACCTCAAGACAAAGAAGAACTCCGAACCCTTTTGCCTTCCCTCCACTCAAGGGCACTCAGCGCAAAAAGATGTTTGATAACCTTCTGGCGACGCAAGCAGCAAAACTTAACCACTCCATCTCCAACCTGTTGACGGTAACGGGCGACTTCAAAACTTTTCGAAAAGAAATCAAAACCCTACTTTTCAAAAAATTTATCCAGATATCTTAACCCAACCCTTCCCCCTCCTCTTAGATAAATTCTCCCCCAAAACCTCCACTTAAATAATCTCTTCCTCCCCAAAACACCAACCAAGTATTCAGATCCCTGAAATGTAACGTAATCTTATTTGTACTCTAACTGTAATCTATTTGTTATATCACACAGTAACGTACAGTCAATTTAATATCCAATTTGCAAGTTCTTCCGGAATTAATCCAGGTACCTCTCCTCCCTTGTAACCAAAAAACCAAAACTGTTGTAACTTCACTGGAAATGTCCAGTTAGCTCTTTTGTAATCCGCCTTGAACTGCAAGGTATAGGCGGAATAGAAGTCCCTAATGTCATGTCATGTACCTCTACTTTATACTACAGCCATCACATTCCAGATACTTTAAACTATCAAACAACTTTCCTTTAGAGAAGCATAGCAGATTCCAGGTGTGTTGCGAGATACCAGCGAGGAGAAGGGGTGCCGGCTGACTGCTTACAGGATGTACTTCCTGCAGTGAGAGGCACATCCTGTAGTCAGTCAGGCAGCACCTGTGTCTCTCCTCCTTCTGCAGCATCCCCCCTTGGCGGTAATAGGAGGCTCAGGGCTGCAGCTGGAGGACATCTGCGCTTGCATGGACATCAACATGATGATGTCACACTTGTGCATGACATCATCGCATCGACGTAAACGCATTTCCAGGTGCCCTCCAGCCGCAGCCTCGAGATTAGCAACACACTGCTTTAGAGGCTGCCTCTGGTTGGGTTCAATCACAATCTAACCCTTCCTGCTATGGTGGAGCCTTACACATTACACTTATGGTTATTAGATGTTTCAGTTTTCTTCAACTCAGCAGCTCCTCATTTATTGCGAGGGCAATTTTCAAATCAATTTAGAGGGATAAAAGTAATCTACCTTTGTAAATGGACTTTCTGAAAATTTCACATGCTCAGTGTAGTTACAGGTAAATGCAGTGTTGCACTTTAAGCACGCTTCCAAGAAACACCAGGGTGGGGGCTGGTAATGGGAAGGTGGTTATAAGAAGAAAACCTTATGGGGCAAAAGACAGTCTACCTAGAAAACAATAGCCATGTGTATGAGGGTGCAGGGGCCATTTTCATATCTGAATAGGTAAGCTGGATAAAATTGAACACACTTGCCCTGTATTCAGTGAAGACATTTCCACTAGCACGGACTGTTACAATGTGCTTAGTTTCATACTTTCAGAAAGACTTTGAGTTGTAAGAAAAAGTAGATGCAAATCCTTTACATTTTCCCAGGTCTAGGGAAAATGCAGCAATGCGGACACTTTGGTTAACGAGAAGCCAGCTGAAGGGGATGAAGGACAGTTTACTCACCCAAAATCATGAGGTATACGAGTATAAAATTCATTGCAAGCTTCAACCAGAGCCTTCCCTGTTTGCTTCTTCTCGATACAATCCTCTATTTTCTTCAGAGACTGGTATCCAGCTTTGATTTGCTCCACCGTGAGCTTACCTACAGATAATGGGATTTTGTATCAGAACAGTGCGGTCACACCACCCTTGAAGTTAAATGCCTGCACTTATGCAAGGCAATAATGAAGGATGTCTTGGCACTCCAGGTGCAAGAGAGGAGCATGCATGCACAGGTCACGGGCACGCCTCCCACATACGTGCTGAACTGCTTGCCACACTTAGCCATACTATTTAAATTCTACTGCATGTTATTTAAAACCCTATACGGAGACAGCCCATCCTACCTAAACAACCGCCTCATCCAAGCAACCTCAACCAGACACAGAAAAACGCACTCCCCATTCATACCCCCCCCCCCCGATCAAAGAAGTAAAACGGAAAAAATTACACGATAGCCTTCTAGCCACTCAAGCCGCAAAACTAGATAACCAGATCTCTAACCTACTGATAACCACCCCAGACTACAAGATATTCAGAAAAGAATTAAAAACCATACTCTTCAAGAAATTCCTGAAACAATCCTGACATGATCCACTCTTTACAACTCCTGATATGACAAATGATCTACTCTTTACAATTCTAGAAAGGACAAATGTTCTTCCATCGTACAACCTGAAAACCAACAAATGATCTTCCTTAGTTTCCCTTTCTTCCCAAATTTCTACCTACTCCTCTCCACTTTTTACCATTCAAATACCGACAAATATTCTACTCTTTACAACTCTTGAAATGACAAATGATCTATCCTTACAACTTTAGTAATGACAAATGTTCTTCCATTGTAACCCCCTTTCATAAATCTTTTGTAATCCGCCTTGAACCGCAAAGTAATGGCGGAATAGAAATCTCTAATGTAATGTAATGTAATTTTATTTATGTCTACAATTGGGCACGCCAATGCCGGTTTCCAATAGAATTCTATACCAGAGTCTGGGCACCTAAATGCCACGAGCACTACGGCTACTTATCATTTCTATAGCACTAGCAGTTGTCTGCAAATACTGCACAGAGCTTTTTAATATAGCCTTCAATCCTTAACCTTACTCCTCTGCTGATTATCCATTCCCCTTAAACTGCATCTATGACATTCTGTTTGTCTGTTTAGATTGTAAGCTCTTTGGAGCAGGGACTGTTTTCTTCTTCTTGGTGACTGTGCAGCGCTGCGTGTGTCTGGTAGCGCTAGAGAAATAATTAGTGGTAGTAGAGCTTACAATTTAGTTGAGAAAGACAAAAAGAGTAGAATCTCAGTTAACCAGTATTCAATTAACTGGCACTCTCAAAAATGAGAGAAAATGAGTGATTAAGTATAATTGTAAGTTGAATGTGCTTGTATTGACGTATTATATGTTATATATTCATATATTGCACTATTGAAGTATGAAAATCAATAAAGAATTTAAAAATTAAAAATTAACTGGCACTGTCAACCAACCTGCAAAAAAATCGTTGGTGAAAATAAATAAATAAATAAGGGGTGGGTTTTATTTTTGTTATTTCATAATATATGATTATATCAACAGTTTCATACTTGTATGTAATATTGTGATGGGAGGGAAGGATTTTTCTATTTAATAAGAATAATTTAAATATTAGGTTTATTGCATAATATTCAAAATATTAATTTAATAATATTAATATATAATAATATTAATTTGTAATGAAATGTTATACTTAATGTATTATATGAAAGTTAATCAAGTGTGTATTTTTAAGTTCATATGAGTTTATCTGCTACACTTGTAACATGCAAAAATGAATAAAGAATTTACAGAAAAAAAAATAAATTAAGTTCCCCGCAGCACCGGTCCTGAGCCATAAATCGCTCCTCTCTCAAGCCCCAAAGCAGCAAAAGTAGGTGATGGTCCTGAGCCGCAAACCCCTTCGCTCCCTCCCTTCCTTACCCAAATTGGCAGCCAGTCAGCAGAAGAGGTTGCCTGTGGCCAGCCCGACAAGCAGGGTCTTTCCTCTGATGAGTCAATCAGAGGAAAGGTCCTGTCATTTCAATTATTTTGTAAATGCCTTATACATTGTATTATTAATATGTTGTGTTTTAGAAATTTGTGGACCCCTAATGCAGCCAAGTCAGGTTATTTAACTACTACTTTTAAGTATTTTCTGAATAAGGCCTTGCATTGTTTTTTATTATTCATTTTTCTCTTTTGGGGCCTTTTAGTAAAAGTGTGATGTAACTTCCTGTGGGCGGCTGAGGCAGAGATTAAAATCCACTGGCAGGAGAGGCAGCTTTCAGCACTGTTGCAACCCAGGGCGAATGCAGAGGATTCGCAGGAGAATGAGGGGAGCTGCAGTGATGCTGACCAGGCACAAGGAGAGGGAGCTATTTAGTGGAGCTCGGACTAAGGAGGACAGTGAAGAATTGCAAAGGGACTTGAACTAACTAAGGGAATGGGCGACGAAATGGCAGATGAAGTTCAACGTTGAGAAATGTAAAGTATTACATGTGGGAAGCAGAAACCCGAGGTACAACTATACGATGGGAGGGATGTTATTGAATGAGAGTACCCAGGAAAGGGACTTAGGGGTAATGGTGGACATGACAATGAAGCCGACAGCACAGTGCGCAGCGGCTGCTAAGAGAACGAACAGAATGCTAGGCATAATCAAGAAGGGTATTACAACCAGAACAAAAGAAGTTATCCTGCCATTGTATCGGGCGATGGTGCGTCCGCATCTGGAGTACTGCGTCCAATATTGGTTGCCGTTCCTTAAGAAGGATATGGCGTTACTCGAGAGGGTTCAGAGGAGAGCGACACGTCTGATAAAAGGGACAGAAAACCTTTCATACGCTGAGAGATTAGAAAAACTGGGTCTCTTTTCCCTGGAGAAGAGGAGACTTAAAGGGGATATGATAGAGACTTATAAGATCATGAAAGGCATAGAGAGAGTGGAGAGGGACAGATTCTTCAAACTTTCGAATAATAAAAGAACAAGAGGGCATTCGGAAAAGTTGAAAGGGGACAGATTCAAAATGAATGCTAGGAAGTTCTTCTTTACCTAACGTGTGGTGGACACTTGGAATGCGCTTCCAGAGGACGTAATAGGGCAGAGAACAGAACTGGGGTTCAAGAAAGGATTGGACAATTTCCTGCTGGAAAGGGGGATAGAGGGGTATAGATAGAGGATTACTGCACAGGTCCTGGACCTGTTGGGCCGCCGCGTGAGCGGACTGCTGGGCACGATGGACCTCGGGTCTGACCCAGCAGAGGCATTGCTTATGTTCTTATGTAAGACTCCCTGGTCTGGACTATGGACTGCGGTCCGCCATTTGAGTAGCTTTGCTGTAAGGTAAGTCATACTGGATAGCACAACAGGTGTGTTTTCTACCATCATCTACCATATTCCCTAGCCTTCTAACAAAGCACTGTGTCTAATCAAATATCTAGTTGCTCACCCAGTGGTGCTTTCTTAGTGTCATATTTCATCTCGATGATCGTTTCCTCAATAGCTTGGATATTACAGATTAGCTCTATAAGGCTCTGAACCCGAAGATCCAGCTTAGACTCCAGTTTTGCAACTTTTGCAATGTCACTGTGCTCTTTTTTTTCATCATCCTTAGAGAAAGAGACAGAGAATCACAGAACAGGAAAAATATAGAGAAAAACTTTCAAACTGTACACACAAGTGAAAAAAAAAAACCCGACAAGCTTTTACTTACAGACTTTATACCAATCTTCAAAGGGAGAATATTCCCTTTCAAAATTACCTATGCAAATGTCTGTGCACAACTTTGTCTCTTTCCCAGTCAAAGCAGGCATGCGCTTTTGGAAAGAAAGAAGATAAAATTATGGTCTTACCTGTTAATTTTCTTTCCTTTAGAAGCAGCAGATGAATCCAGAGCCTAGTGGGGACTCTCCCACTAGGCTCTGGATTCATCTGCTGCTTTGCTATGGAAGTATGCATTTAAGCATAATCCTTACTCCAGCTTCTCTCCAGAAACACTTCTGAAACTTGTACAATTAACAGCTCCACACACCTAAGGTCACGTTCACATGGGCAGACTGGCTGGGCCATTTGGCCTTTATCAGCCATCATGTTTCTATCCCTTTTCATATGTAGAAAAAGGATTTATGCACAAACCTGTCTTTGAAAATAGCCCTTGGAGAGGAGAGACTTATAAGAACATAAGAATAGCCTTCCTGGGTCAGACCAATGGTCCATCAAGCCCAGTAGCCCGTTCTCACGCTGGCCAATCCAGGTCACTAGTACCTGGCCAAAACCCAAGGTGTAGCAATATAAACTAAGGCCTAATAATGATGAGGGACTGAAAAGAAGCCTCCATAAAATGAGGCACCACGAGCAGAGAGAATCAGTGAAGCCAGGGTTCAAACCCCATTTTTCCCACCAACGTTCCTTGTGATTTTAGGGGAGTCACTTCACTCACGACTGCCTCAGGTATAAACTTGCAGTCTCATTTACTAACCTGCATTAACATATTAACACTATTGTTATCATGGGCCCTTTTTACCTATAAAAAGTTTGTTTAAAATGCAGAAAATGGCTTTTATACAACTGCACAACAGCTTATGCCTGAAACAATATGCACCTAGAAACCGTGTGCCTACTTTTTGCAATCCGTATGTAGGCATTCCCAGGCGTACAGGAAACTGTGATCAAATAACGTTAGAGTCTAGCAGAGCAGTTTATTAAAATCACTCTTTAATGTTTAACAGAAAGCAGCATAAATGGGTAGAATGGCTAATCAGCCCAGTGCCTATAGAAAATTACTCCTGTATTGCCTAAAATCCAAAATAAATCTAAAAAGTAAACTGGACAAGAAAAAAATGTATATTAACAATAATGAACCAGCTACATGTACATGAAGAGTGCTAATCCATTTAGGGTCAACCTGGGCAGCTTTCCACTTCACAGGTCCCATCTGCGTGGTAACAGTCATCCACATTATTTGTTGGAAGCATGGTACAAACAGGGATCTTTGATGCACTATTTCTTACCAGTTCTACCTGGTATTCGTCTGATGCCTTCTTACCTGGGTATTTGTTTGATATTCCATCTTCAGCATATCATATTTCCCTGCAATCTTTTCAAAGTTTCCACGTTCTGCCCAGCTGTTCTTTGTCTTGTCAAAAAATCTGAAAAAGATGAGATTCAAAGAGAATGCCAATCTTTTCTATTCCCCTAACACCAGCTGATTAATTAAGTTTTATTAGGGGTTTTTTTTTTTTTTAATATACCGCCTATCAAGATTATCTAAGCGGTTTTACAATCAGGTTCTCAAGCATTTTCCCTGTCTGTCCCGGTGGGCTCACAATCTATTTAACCTGGGGCTATGGAGGACTGAGTGACTTACCCAGGGTCACAAGGAGCAGCACGGGGTTTGAACCCACAACCCCGGGGTGCTGAGGCTGTAACTACAAACACTGCGCCACACAACTCTATCAAAAAAGCAGCTTACTTGTAACACGTGTTTTCTGTAGACGGAAAGACTAGTCAGGCACACAAATAGGAAATGGTACCAGGACAGAACCGCCTCCCAAAATTCAGAAGTAAAGTTCTGAACACATGCACCATTTTAAAGTTCAAAATTACTAAACTAAACTAAACCTTAAGTTTATATACCGCATCCTCTCCACAAATAGATTTTTTTTGGGGGGGGGGAATGTCTGTGTGCCCGATAATCCTGGAGTTACAGACCCCTTTAAGAATCTGATGAAAGCTATGGATCCCCTTCCCCAGAAATAGCCACGTAAATACAACTTTGCATGCAATGAATATATTATACTTTATTTAATCGAGATTTAATTGTCTCATACATATATGACATATACAAAGTATTAAACTTTAAAGTAAACAATCTAAAAAAAAAAACAACCCCATTCCTTTCATGCAAAAAGTAATGGCCACTCATTATAACTATGAACTACAATCCTCTTGTGCAAGTGGAAACACAGATCTACTGCTACTACGATTTCTACTACATCTACTCTCTCGTTATCTGTGAGAAAAATCAACAGTACCGTGATGTATAATGACTATTTATTTTAGTATTTCTATACCACTTACAGCCTAAGTGGTTTACATTCAGGTACTCGAGTATTTTTCTCTATCTGTTCTGGTGGGCTCACACTATCGAATGTACCTGGGGCAAAGGGGGAGTTAAGTGACTTGCTCAAGGTCACAAGGAGCAGCGTGGGATTTGAACCCACAACCACTGCACCACACATGTTAATTTTTATCTGACTCTTACCGACTCCCTGAAACCCATCCATGGAGCCCAGGTTAAGAACCCCTGCTCTAATAAATTTCTTATGAATCAAAAGAGCATAGCATATTGAGTGAGGTCTGGTTTTCTCCCCTTATTATGGTTTTGTTTAGTCTTTGTGCTGTATGGTGGTTTGGATGCCTGTGACCCAACAATATCTCAAATATCAGCATGCTCAAACACACCATCCCTGTTTGAGGGCTAGCCCAGGCAGTAGTATGTAGCAAGAATTAACAGCTTTCAAGAGCTATGGTTGCAGCAGTGGCTCTTGGCTAGGGTACACACTTCCACGTCTGTTCTAGTTAAAGGAGATGAACAGCTGCATAGATTCACTATCCTTTTCAGTGAGTAAGCAAGACCTTATTTATGACCAAGCTGTGATGAGCTTTCTAACATGTACAAGTTATGTTATAAGGTTTTGGGTAGAGGGTAGGCAACACTTATCTTCACTGATGTACTAGATCCGGGGATGTGCTCATAACGCCACCCCATCATGATGGAACAGAGTATATAGCCAATATGCAAAAAAGGCCTCAGGTACAAATTTAAGTTTTAAGACTGACATAGTTGGTGTGCAGGCCACCAAGGCAGAAGCCAGATGCAAAGGGGGTAGAAGAGCTCTAAGGATAGGCAGGGTGGGGTGGATTAAGTTACAATAACTAGAGATTACACAGGAGCTCCTTACTTTTTCTGGAATATTTCTTTAGCTGTCTCCAGATCCTGTCCACAAGGCACAAGGGACTTCTGACCAGCTTTTCCCACTGATAAGAACAGAAAACGAAAGTCAAAAATGTAATTCTTTCAGTTCATATCTCAGCTTTCCACGACTGCTCCAAGCAAAGAATAATAAACGATAGTAACAGTATAATATTCAGTTCACACAGTATATTTAGGCGAGAAAGGACAAGTCGCTGTATAGTCTTGGACTGTCCAAAATGTTTTCCATTGTGAACGTTGGCTTGTAACCTGTTCTGAGCTACTGGGAGGACATTGTAGAAATCGAAATAAATTTCTAGTGATGATGGAGGCATTAAGTCACAAATCAACTAAAGCTACAGTAATTTGGTTATTTATGGAATTGCACCAATTACAATTAGTCCAGAATGTGGCATCCAGAATTTGGGGTGAGCTGAAATATGGTGTTAAAGGCTTTGCAATGGCTACAGTTTCTGCACATTGTCAGTTTAAGGCTGTTTTGCTGATTTTTAAAGTCTGAAGGGAGATGTTTCGTGCTACATAATTGTGCAATAAGCTCCAGGAAGTGATTTACATTCATCGTGAACGCTATGCTATTACAGAAAATTCATAAATGGACATTTTTGGTGTGGGCATCAAAGCCTTGAAATGGTTGTTATAGGAATTCAGATTAATTTGATGATTTTCTAATTTTTTGGAAACAGATAAAAGAATTGAAGGGGGTGGGCATTTTCAGTGTGGTTACTATCAAAGCAGTTTACATAGTTTAGACATATTTTGTACTTGGGGCAATGAAGCGTTAAGTGACTTGCCCGGAGTCGAACTCACAACCTCAGGGTGCCGAGGGAGCTGCTCTCAAGCCACTCCTCCACTCCACCATTTAAAGAGCTTGTTTTAAATGGTATATTTGTGGGTGGAGACTAATTTCAGAACAGAGCACCTAAAAATAAAATTTAAACAAGTGCCTCTTTTATAAAGGAACATGGGGGTCATTTTACTAAGCTGTGGATTAATGCAGGGCTTTTGGGGGCATTAAGCCCGATTTGACTGCAGCGTTTTTTATGGCTTTTGTTGTTTTAATAGCAGAATTCCCATTCGTGCGTGGCACCTGCAAAGAACTAACACAGGAATACTTACTGTACTTAGTTCTCTTATGCTAATTCTACATTATAATAATAATAACTTTATTTTTTCTATACCGCAATAATCTTGCGACTTCTAGGCGGTTTACAGTGAAAGAGAGCTGTACAGTCAGTGAATTACAATGTGAGAACAGGTAGGAAGTCACTGAGTAATCAGTGTTTACAGGTTACAAATAGGTTACAATATAAACTTGAACATTTTACATCAAAGGGGCTGGATGGTCAGCGAATTACAGAATACAGATGGTGAGGAAGACACTGAATAGTCAAGAGAAGAACAGAATACATAAAGAGAGAAGTATTAGGATGGGGGGGCTTTGTCTGGCTGGGAAATAAATCTATTGAATAGGGCGGTCTTGATTTCTTTCCGAAAGGCGCCTTAGGTCAGCCTGGCTTTGTCAGGGAAGTTGCCTAACCAGGTTTGCTGTCTGCCAGCTTGGAACTTGAAAGTTCTATCCAGGAAGGTTCTGTATTTGCAACCTATGACCTTCGGGTAGGCAAAGAAGTTGCGATTTCTGGTTGTCCTTATGGGGGTGTAAAGTTCGAAGTGAGGTAATAGGTAAATTGGGGCCATTCCCCACACCAGTTTATAGCAAAAGCAGGAAAACTTGAATAAAATCCATGCCTCGATTGGCAGCCAGTGCAGCAATTTGTAGTAGGGACTAATGTGGTCACTTTTCTTTAGTCCGAATATTAGTCGGACGGCCGTGTTTTGCACTATTCTTAATTTTTTTAAGGTTTTTTTGGGTATACCCACATAGATGATATTGCAGTAGTCTAAGGTGGATAGTACCTTATTGCATAGATGATATTGCAGTAGTCTAAGGTGGTCAGTGACTGTACCAGTAGTCTAAAAGATGGAGGGTCAAAATATTTTTTGATGGTTTTTAATTTCCAAAGTGTGGAGAAGCATTTTTTGGTCACCGAGTTTGTGTGCTCTAACTAACATGCATTAATCATAGCACACAAGCCAGAAAACAGAACACTCATTCTGTGCCTATGTCACACCCCTCTGCCAAAAACAGCACATGCAAAAAGGTAAAAGACCACAAAATGCTTTAACGCATTCCTGTGGTAGCCTGTTAGCATCTGCTAACCAGACTTTAAGGACTTAATACTAGGGTCGCAGAAGATTACAAATTGGAATCACAATTAAGCACATTGTGAAGTAACAATTAATAGGTAAGATATTTTAAAAGAAAATATGACAGATATCAATGTGTAATAACAAACTTTTATTGATTTTGACCGGAGTAGCCATTCAACATATTACTAATAACTGGAAAGACCATAGTAGGCTTAATTTTATTTTATTTTTTTTTATAATTCTTTATTCATTTTCATATTTTACATGAAGTGTACAAAATATTGAGTTACAACTAATGAATACACAATATCACTTTTATATCTATTACATAATATTCTGAACAAATTTTTTCATGTCCAGTCCTTTAATCCTTCTTGTTCATTCTTTACTCCAACCATCCATCTTTCAGTCTCCTAAAAGTTCAGTCTAATAACTTCACTTTAATGTCTTTCCAGTCTATCCTTCTTTCTTCTTTACATTCTTTTATTTTCTTTTTCACTTGTCCATTTTTATTTCCTGTTCTTTGTTGCATATTCTTCTTTTTCCAACAAACAAACGTCCCATAGTTCTTTATATTTAATTTTTTGTTCAATATCCACCAATCCAGTCTTAGTATTTATCCCTTCATCTCAACACCCATTGTGCTAAAATGATTGTGCTAAAATGACATAGGTTCTGATTTTGAAAGAAAGGTCTTTAGTTTTTCTGGATCCACAAAATACAAAGATTTATCCCCACAAGATACCCTCATTTTTGCTGGGTAATATAACCCATACTTATATCCTTTTTCCTTTAATTGAGATCTCAGCTCAAGGAATTTCTTCCTAATATTTGCTGTATTTTTAGCAAAGTCTGGTAAAAACCATATTTTGGATCCTTTATAGTTTAAGTTTTTATCTTTTCTATTGCTTGCTGGTATCTTAACATCTTGAATATTAATGGTCTTGGTCTCCCTTGATTTTCCAGACTCTTTATTGGAATCCTGTGTGCCTGTTCTATTTCCAAAGGCTGTTTGAAATCCAACTGCAATAATCTAGGAATTAAATTTTCTAAAAACTGTATTGCATTTTTCCCTTCCAAATTTTCCTGTATTCCAAAAAGTTTTATATTCTTTCTTCTTCCACGGTTTTCGTAATCTTCCAGCTGACTTTTCAATTGAATTATTTCCAAACTGTCATTTTTGCATCTTTTTCTCTCCATTTTAACTTCTAACTCTGTTCTTTTATTAGCTACTTCCATTTGTCTGTGTATATTCAGGATTTCTTCCTTCAGTTCTGCCATATTACTCACAGTCTCTGTCAGCATTTGTTTGATTTGCCTCAGTTCCCCCATAACTTCAGCTTTGCTTAACTCCTCTGATACATCAGCAGGAAGCGGAACCTTACTCGGGGTAATTTGATCCTGCTTCTGCCTTTTCACAGCCCCTCCGGTTTCACTTTTACTCTGTCGGGTGCTCGCCATGCTCCCGCTGTCCTCTCCGATGTTTTCAGCCGAAAACAGTTTAAAAGGAAATCTTTATTTATTCAACGGTTGCCCAGGTAAGAGGAGCGCTGCGATCACACGACCATTTTGTGTGCGGAATTCAGTTTGCCACATATACAGAATGGAAAGATCAATAGCGGTGCAAAATGGAAATTATAAAAACTTCATTAAAATTTGGGAACCATTAACGTCCTTTTGTCATGATTGATGCCATTTTCCTAATATTTCTATATTTAATATGTAAGATAAGGGTGGGGTGGGGGGGAGGGTTTCTATTATATGAAAAATAAAAATTACTAAAAGGATTTCAGGATGGGAGAGGGAGGGTTATATTTACAACTATAAGTTATAATGATAAGATGTACAAGTGGTTAAATCTATGTTATTGTGTTGCAATTTTTGTACACTTGATGAAAGTTTTAAAATGAATAAAGAATTATAAAAAAAAAAAAAAAAGAAAATATGACAATCACTAATAATTCCTGAAATCAAACAGAAGCTGTAAACTACACAAAAACATTTGTACTAGGCAGGGGGTAGACAAGATCCACCCCTTGCCCTGGCACCTAATCCCTAACAATACATCATAATGTACCACTAGGGACAGGGAAGATAAGGATCTTGGTCAATGCTCTTGGCAATATTTTTGAGAGTGATAGAGACAAAAAAAAACTGTGGATGTAAATGTTCTGAAAGATGATTGATTATTCGCTCTTCACAGTAAAATCATAAAAATATAGACAATCACATGTGTACTATATTTTTAAACCTATATTTGTATTTTTATGATTTTACTGTGAAGAGCGAATAATCAATCATCTTTCAGAACATTTACATCCAGTTTTTTTTTGTCTCTATCATTGGATTGTTCTCACTGTGGAATATCAGGTCTTCTTTTTGCTTTTGTAATGTTTTTGAGTTACCTGGCACATAGAACCAGATCTAAAGTTGACATCCTATATTCCAGAACTTGAAGACCCAGGATCAAAGGTCCAACGAGCACAGCATCCCGTCTCCAACAATGGCCAATCCAAGTTGCAATTACCCAACAGATCCCAAATAGTACAAATGTATCTCCTGTAGTTACTTTTCTGGGATGAACAATGGTTCTCCCAAATCTAAAGGACTGATTTCTAGACTTTTCCTCGTCAATCTCACTATGTTGCTTGCTTGACCATGTCTTCCAACAACAGTGACCCTTTTCTATGTGGAGAAATGACTATCTAGCCTCATTATCTGTTTCTTCTCTTTTAGCCAATTTCCAATACACAAAAGGTATGGTTTCCTATTCCGTGACTCCAACTTCCTAAGGAGTCTCTCATGAGGAACAATGTCAAAATGCTCTCTGAAAATCCAAATATGCTATTATCAATTAGCTCACCATTATCCACTTGTTTGTTTACACCTTCCCCTTGCCAAAAAAAAACCTTAAATATATTAGTTAAGATTAAAAAAACTTGCCTTTTGAACCTATACTCATTCTCATTAAGCTGATTCTAATTACATCACTAGTAATTTAGGGGGGAGGGGGGGTGTTTTTTGTTTTAAACAGATATTTATTCTCCAGACAGTGCCTTCTCTCAAGTACCTCTTGCCCACCTCCCTCTGCTTCTAAAAGCAGAAGAGGAGCTCACAGGAGGCTCTGGAAAACGGGGAGGAGGAGAAGGAGGAGGATTTAAACCATCAGGATTGGATACCTCCAAGCTCAAAGACCAGCAATCAAACCTGGTCCAAAGATCTTCTGAGCGCCCCTAACGTTAACAAGGCAGAACAATTCCACCCCCTGCCTTCTCTGTCCTAAACTGCTGTCACAGACTGCACAGCCAGCTTACTATTTTCTAGAGACAAAGAAATTCTAAAGAGTGCAAGATACCCAGGTCTCCTTAGAGGGTGTTGTAGTTAATCCAGCACATGACATGAGAACATAAAGCACAGTTACTTACCGTAACAGGTGTTATCCAGGGACAGCAGGCAGATATTCCCACACATGGGTGACGTCACCGACGGAGCCCCGCAGCGGACAGCCTCGAAAGCATCTTGCTTGAAGATCTCGAGCTTTCGATTGCTGCATCGCGCATGCGCGCGTGCCTTCCCGCCCAAACTAGGGGGCGCATCTCCTGAGAGGATCCTCAGTTCAGATACCAAGCTAAGAAGCCAACCAGGGGAGGTGGGAGGGTTGTGGGAATATCTGCCTGCTGTCCCTGGATAACACCTGTTACGGTAAGTAACTGTGCTTTATCCCAGGACAAGCAGGCAGCATATTCCCACACATGGGTGACCTCCAAGCTAAATCAAAAGGGAGGAGGGAAGTTGGCAATTTAAGAAAAAAGATTCTGTAACACAGATTGGCCAAAATGGCCATCCCTCCTGGATAAAGTATCCAGACAATAATGAGAAGTAAAAGTGTGAACCGAGGACCAAGTGGCAGCTTTACAAATTTCCTCAATAGGAGTTGATCTGAGGAAAGCAACCGAAGCCGCCATAGCCCTGACTTTATGGCCCGTTACTCGACTCTGTAGAGGAAGACCAGCCTGAGCATAACAGAAAGAAATACACGCAGCCAACCAGTTGGAGATAGTACGCTTCGAAACGGGATGACCCAATCTATTTGGATCAAAAGAAATAAAAAGTTGGAGGAGAGTGACGTCACCTCGCTGAATGGCAGCGTGAGGCAGAAGCTCCGTCGGGCTTTTGCAAGACATCGCGAGTGGCGCTTCCACAGCGTTGTTTCTTCGACACTATTTTCGGCTGCCGGGGTTCCTCTGCTGATGGCGACCCGAAAACGCCTGGACAAATTTAAATTTTTCGGCGATCCGCCGGAAAAATCGGGCCCGGAGGTGGTGAGTGGCACGGGAGAGAAAAAAAAGATGGCGGCCGGGCCGACGACTCAGTCCGAGTCGGAAGATGAAGGCATCTCTGACCAGCGGGGGGAGGCTGGAGAGGCACCGAAAAAGTCCATGGCTGCCTGGTTTACAGAGCTCAAGGCTGAAATAATTGGAGTGAGGGGAGATGTGCGGGCGGCGATTGCAGAGCTCCGTACGGAGGTCAGTGAGCTGGGAGCTCGGGTTTCAGCTTCTGAAGACAACGTGGCTGCTTTAACTACCACTGTATCCACCACCTCTGATGTTACGGGTCGCCTATCGACTGAACTCCGGGAACTGCAGGCACAGGTTGAAGACTTGGAGAACCGCTCTCGGAGATGCAACCTGCGTTTCAAAGGCATCCCTGAAACGGAAGCTTTTCGGGACAGTAAAGAGGTGGTGAGAGCCTTTTGTGCACATCTACTGAGGGCGGATGGAGCTGAAGTTCCTGAGTCTATCGTTCTGGTGCGGGCCCACCGCAGCTTGGGGGCTCCCAGGGCCCAGGGCACACGAGATATAATAGCCTGCTTTGGAGAGTTTACACTGAAGGAACGTATTTTATTAGCAGGCCGCAGACAAGCAGCTCTCCGATGGAAAGATCTGGCAGTGGGGGTTTTCCAAGATTTGGCGTGGTCTACTTTGCAGAAGCGCAGAGCGTTTAAAGATGTCACACAAGCGCTGCGCACTGGGGGCCATAAATATCGGTGGCTATTCCCCTTTGGCATATGGATGACCATTAACGGCACATCTCGCCGAGTTACCACAGTGTCGGAAGCTTGGGCGGAGATGAGAGCACTGGGCTGCGGGACTCCGATGGAAGAGGACAGACCTCCGGCAGTAGCATCCACTTCTGCGCAAAGCGAGCCTTGGAGTACAGCATTGCGTTCTGGCAAGAAATCTGCGAAATCCCAGACCTGAACATGTTTGGACGATGGTAAAACCATTTTGTTCCGCCTCGTTGCGGGGCTTTGCCTGGGCCGGTTAAGTGCAGGCCCTTGGAATTGGCTGGGAGAATTAGAGACATTGGTTTGACACTGCTCTCTTTGACTGGGGGTTGGTGGTTTCTTATTATGTACTGTTCTCATGGTGTACGTGTGAAGTTGTATGGTTTTCTGGGTGTTGGGGTCTGGGATCCGGGGGGTTCGGTGTTGGCAAGTATGGGGTGTGAGGGGTTGGGGGAGTGCTTGGATGATGAGTGCAGGATGGAGAGGGGGGAGTGGAATATAGTGACAGTGGGGGAATTCATTTGTTGGAAGTTTCATTGACTTTATAGATGAGTGATGTTTGCCTTTGGGGGAGGATCGCACTTTCTACACGCTGGCGAATCCTGAGGCACGGGATTCAGATCAGCGGAGGGGTGGGGGGAGGGGGGTGGGTTCTGGGGGGGTTAGGGGGGGAAGAGGGACAGGGAAGGAGGGTGATAAGCTTTTCATTTTAGGTTCGTGGAATGTTAATGGACTTAATAGTCCGGGTAAACGCAGTATTGTATTAAAAGAGTTGACACGCTTGCGATGGGATGTTTGTCTACTTCAAGAAACACATTTAAGGCCTCGAGATGTAGCAGTCCTACAATCTCCATATTTTGATCAAATCTGGACACACCAGGGGGCGGCGCCGGGGAAGAGGGTGGGAGGGGTAGCCATCTTGGTTAGAAAGGGACTGGGTCTAGTGGTTCAACAAGTCTTTCGGGATGGGGCAGGGAGATGCTTGGCTCTAATGGCTACCTTACAAGGGCGTCCCATCACTATTATAAATCTGTATGGTCCCAACACGGGTCAAGCAACATATTTTGGGTCCCTTAGAACTGAATTGGTGGGTTTTGTGAAAGGCTCTGTTTATCTGGGTGGAGATTTTAATGTTACCCCAGATGTTCATCTGGATCACTCTGTGGGAGGGACTCGGTCTCCGACTAGGGCTGCTAGAAAAGCTCTTCTATCTTTGTTTTCTTCTTTGGGCTTGGTAGACAGTTGGAGGTTGTCTCATCCTGCGCAGCGCTCTTACACTCACTACTCTCATGCACATAGATCGTATGCACGCATTGATGGGGTTTGGGTTCATCGTAACTCTTGGGGCGGGATACGACAGGCCGAGATTGGAACTATCCAAATTTCTGACCACGCGCCAATGTGGGTAGCTTGCGCGGGATATTGGGAGGGGGTGGGACGTCGTTTTTGGCGACTTAATGAGTCTTTATTAAAAGATCCGGCTGTAGTTCGAGAGGTGGGTACGACAGTGGCTCAGTACCTTCAACATAATGATAACGATACGGTCACTGATGCGATTCTGTGGGATGCACTGAAGGTGGTAGTACGGGGCGTTTTTATTAAATGGGGTGCTCGCCGTAAGCGTTTGCGGGCGCAGCGTTCTTTAGCGCTTCATGAACAGCTGGAGCGATTGACGAAGTTGCATCAGAGACATCAGGACCCCTTGGTGTATGACCATCTTGTTAAGGTTCGTGCGGAACTCTCCTTACTGCAGATGGAGGAATACGAGTTCTTGCGGCAGCGCCTACGCCACACTGTTTATGAGTATAATAACACACCTGGATCTCGCTTAGCTCGACTTATTAAGCTGAAGCAGGCGAGATCGAATATTACAAAGATTAGGGATACTGCGGGCACTGTGCATTGTACTGATTCGGCTATTAGTGCTGTGTTCCAGGATTTTTACTCAGAATTGTATCAGCCATCGGGGGGGCATGATTCCGCGGCCATTGAGGGGTACCTTTCTGAGTTGCGGCTACCGCAGCTTTCGGACACGGAGAGGGATGTGCTTAATGAGCCAATTGGATTAGGGGAAGTTCTGGGAGTCATTGCTAATTTGAAGTTGGGCAAATCGCCTGGGCTAGATGGGTATACTAATCAATTTTATAAACTTTTTCGTGACATCTTGGCTCCATTATTGGTCCGCGTAGCGAATGGGGTACGGGGAGGTTCCCCCTTGCCCAAGTCCATGGGGGAGGCAGGGATTTCGGTCTTGCTCAAGCCGGGCAGAGATCCTATTGGGTGCGGGTCGTATAGACCGATTTCGTTATTAAATACTGATGCAAAAATTCTAGCGAAAGTTTTGGCTCTTCGTCTGGGAAAGGTACTACCCTCTCTGGTACATTTGGATCAATCTGGTTTTGTTCAAAAGAGGCAGGTCTGTGACAATATTAGACGAACGTTGCATCTTTTGTGGGCTGCGCAGCGGACTTCTGCAAAAGTTGCCTTTTTGGCGATTGATGCGGAAAAGGCTTTCGATCAAGTGGCGTGGGAATTTTTATGGCAGGTGATGCATCGGATGGGGCTGGGCTCTTTCTTTTTGGCTTGGGTGCAAGCCTTTTATAAGGATCCTAAGGCTACTGTGCGTTGTAATGGGATTTATAGCGAATTTTTTTCCATTGGGAGAGGCACTCGACAGGGCTGTCCTTTATCTCCCTTGTTGTTTGCTCTCTCTATGGAACCATTAGCCATTCGTATACGGGAGCATGGGGATTTACTGGGGGTGAAGGTGGGAGATCTTGAACATCGACTAGCACTGTTTGCCGACGATGTGTTATTGTATGTTCGGGACCCGGAGGTTTCCTTGCCGATTCTTGTTGCCCTTTTTATGGAATATGGGAGGGTTTCGGGATTTACGGTGAATATGGATAAATCTGAAATGCTGAGTGTTACATTGGGGGAAGAAGACCAACGTCGTTTGGCTGTTCGGTTTCCTTTCCGCTGGGCGCCTGGGGTTATTCGTTATCTGGGGATTCGGTTACCTGCGGACTTATCCCAATTGTATACTGTTAACTATGCACGGCTTATTCAACAGATTAGGACTGATATTCAACGCTGGAATGGGTTTTGGTTGTCATGGTGGGGTCGCATAGCAGTTCTTAAAATGAATGTTTTGCCCCGCTTGCTTTTTCTTTTCCAAACATTGCCGATTTCGGTCCCTACTCCAGTTTTGAAACAGTTGCATACTCTGTTTTTTCGCTTTATTTGGCAGGGGAGGCCTTCTCGTATCTCTAGGGCAGCGCTGTGGGCGGACAGGGCTAGTGGGGGGCGGGCGGTACCGAATTTATTTTGGTATTTTCGAGCAGCTCAATTGCGTCTATTATTGGATTGGGAGATTGCAGAGTATAAGTTGGCGGTCCGACTGGAACAACATTTTGTGGGGTGCCCCCGTTTGAAATATTTACTTTGGTCATCCTCCATTGATACTGGGAGGTTCGTGGTTCCGGGGAACCCATTTTTGGCACATCTTTTGAAAGTGTGGTGCGATACCCGTCGCCGTTGGGGTGGGGGGGTGGTTCCGTCGATTTTGGGGGCGGTGCGGGAGGAGCCTCTGTTCCCTGTTGGAAGGGAGAGTTCTACATTTGTGCGGTGGGCACATTTAGGGCTGCATACTTTTCGGGATGTGCTTCAAAAAGGGGTCCTGATGTCTTTTGAAACCTTCCGGCTTAGTGCTGCCTTGCCCAGAGGAGACTTTCTAGCCTATTCTCAAATACGTCATTTTTTTCATTCTCGGAAGTGGGATCGGGGATCTTTTCAGTCTAATGATCCCTTTGCTCACATGTGGTTCACTCTTAAGAGCCTTCCTAAGCCTATCTCTGTTCTTTACCAATATATTCGAGGCTCCTATTCCTTTCCATCTCTTTATCAGCGAGCTTGGGAGTTGGATTTAAGCTGTACATTTTCTGTTCAGGAGTGGGCTCTGATCACCTCTGAGGTTGGCAAGGCCACCTCGTGTGCTCTCATTAAGGAAAACGCTTACAAAGTGGTGATGAGATGGTACTATACACCGGAACGTCTTCACCGTATGTATCCAGGTGTTTCAGCCTTGTGTTGGAGATGTGGGATGGACTTGGGGACATTTTTGCATATCTGGTGGGACTGTCCCGTCATACAGCCTTTCTGGCGGCAGGTGGTGGGGTGTTTATCACAATTGTTACAAATATTATTGCCTTTTTCTCCGCAGGGGTGCTTGCTAGGCCTTTACAATGTATGTTTATATTCATGGCAAACTAAGATCCGACGTTGGGGCCTGGCGGCGGCTAAATGTTTGATAGCTGCTCGTTGGAAACAGGGGCAGGCGCCCACCCAATTGGAATGGACTGTTAAACTCCAGTTTATTTGTAATATGGAACTGTCTATTGCAAAGCGTCACGGTTATTATTATACTTATACCCGGACTTGGACACGAATCCTTGATAAAATTACATCTTTGTCTTGAGCTTTTTTCTGTGGGGGGGGGGGTTGAGGACTGAGGGGGCTCTCCTGAAGAACCAACTGGGGGCCCTCTTTGCTGGAGGTGAAGCTTGGGGGTGGGGGGGAGGGATTTGTGGAGTTATGGTTGTTGCTGGGTATCAGGGGCTTGACTGTATAGATGGGGGTACTTCTGTGATTTGTACATTTATTGTGGTGCTCTCTGTTTGATGGCTGTATGTTATGTTGTCCATGATATTCATGGTATGTTTGTATATTCTCAAAACTTTTCAATAAACATTTATTGATAAAAAAAAAAAAAGAAATAAAAAGTTGAGGAGAACTTCTGTGAGGTTGAGTACGTTGAAGATAGAAAGCCAACGTACGTTTACAATCCAAAGTATGCAAAGCCGCCTCACCAGGGTGAGAATGTGGCTTAGGAAAAAATACGGGTAGAACAATAGATTGATTGATATGAAAATCAGACACTACCTTAGGTAAGAATTTGGGATGTGTACGGAGTACCACCTTGTCATGGTGAAAAACAGTAAAAGGTGGATCCGAAACCAAAGCTTGTAACTCACTAACTCGACGAGCTGAAGTGAGAGCAATCAAGAAAACAGTTTTCCAAGTAAGATATCGAAAATGAGCCAAGTCAATAGGTTCAAAAGGAGGTTTCATCAGTTGAGCCAAGACCACATTAAGATCCCATACCACAGGGGGAGGTTTGATCGGTGGATGGAGATTAAAAAGACCTTTCATAAAACGAGAAACTAGAGGATGTGCCGAGAGTGATTTCCCCTCTAAAGGCTGATGAAAAGCAGCAATTGCACTAAGATGAACTCTAATAGATGTGGATTGGAGACCCGACTGGGATAGATGAAGTAAATAATCCAAAACAGAAGCCAAAGAAGAAGAAGTTGGCTGAAGATTATGAGTGGAACACCAAGAAGAAAATCTGGTCCACTTTTGACTATAACATTGACGAGTGGACGGTTTTCTGGAAGCCAGAAAAACATCCTGAACAGACTGAGAAAATTCAGCAGAATCCATCAGGTGGAAAGGAACCATGCTGTCAAATGAAGAGACTGCAGGTTTGGATGAAGTAAGGATCCCTGACTCTGAGTGAGCAGAGAAGGAAAAACTGGCAGAAGAAGAGGTTCCTTGATGCTGAGTTGCAGAAGAAGAGAGAACCAATGTTGTCGGGGCCACCGAGGAGCTATGAGAATCATTGTGGCATGATCCGACTTCAACTTGACAAGAGTTTTGAGAATCAGAGGAAAAGGAGGAAAGGCGTAAAGGAACTGATTCCTCCAGTCTAGTAGAAACGCATCCGCCTCGAGACGAAGAGGGGAGAAGATGCGGGAACAAAACAGAGGAAGTTTGAAGTTGTTGGGTGACGCAAAAAGATCCACCCGAGGAGTCCCCCATCGGTTGAATACTTGACGAAGTGTGGGGGAGTTGATCGTCCATTCGTGAGGTTGAAGCAGACGACTCAATTTGTCTGCAAGGCAATTCTGAATACCCTGAATATAAACGGCTCGAAGAAAGATGTTGTGTGAAATCGCCCAATGCCACAACTTCAGAGCTTCCTGACACAGAGGATGGGAACCCGTTCCCCCCTGTTTGTTGACATAATACATTGCTACTTGATTGTCCGTCCGAACAAGGACTACTTGGTCGTGAAGGATGTGAAGAAAAGCTTTGAGAGCCAGAAATATCGCTCTGAGTTCCAACAGATTGATATGACATCGACGATCTGTGGCCGTCCATAATCCTTGCGTACGGAGACCATCTACGTGGGCTCCCCATGCGTACTCGGACGAATCTGTTGTGAGAACTTTCTGATGAGGAAGATGGTGAAACAGCAAACCTCTGGAAAGATTTGAAGAGAGCATCCACCAGCGGAGAGACTTCTTTAAAGAAGGCGTCACCGTTATATGGCGAGAAGGTGGATCTAGAGCTTGCTGCCATTGGGATGCCAGAGTCCACTGAGGGATGCGAAGATGTAGTCTTGCTAAAGGAGTCACATGTACTGTAGATGCCATGTGACCGAGAAGGACCATCATTTGACGCGCTCTGATAGTTGATAGGGAAGTTACATGATGACAAAGGTTTAAGAGAGTATTCTGTCGATTGAGAGGAAGAAAAGCTCTCATGCGGATGGAATCCAACACCGCCCCAATAAATTGAATCGATTGAGTTGGAACTAACTGAGATTTTGGGAAGTTGATATGAAACCCCAGACTTTGAAGAAAAGAAATAGTCTGAAGGGTCGCTTGCGTAACCCCTGAAAGAGAAGGGGCTTTTATAAGCCAATCGTCGAGGTAAGGAAAAACTTGCAATCCCTGGGCTCGAAGAGCCGCGGCTACCACAACCAGACACTTGGTGAAGACCCGAGGAGAGGTTGCTAGGCCAAATGGAAGAACCTTGTATTGAAGGTGAAGGTTCCCCACCTTGAACCTGAGATATTTGCGAAAATTTGGATGAATAGGAATGTGAGTATAAGCCTCTTTGAGATCCAGTGAGCACATCCAATCCCCTTGATTCATGAGGGAGTACAGGATCGGGAGAGAAAGCATGCAAAATTTTTCTTTGACTAGAAATTTGTTGAGAGCTCGTAGATCCAGAATGGGTCGCAAATCCCCCGTCTTCTTTGGAACCAGGAAATATCTGGAATAAAACCCCTGGTTGCGTTCGGGAGGAGGAATTTCCTCCACTGCTCGAAGGAGAAGAAGAGCTCGAGCCTCCCGAAGAAGAAGAGGGAGTTGCGAGGAACTGGAAAGACACTCTCTTGGAGGGTGATCTGGAGGCACCTGAAGCAGGCGCAGAGAGTATCCCTCTCGGATGATCGTAAGGACCCAAAGGTCCGATGTAATGGTTTCCCAGACAGATGAAAAAAGGGAAAGACGACCTCCGATTGGTAGGGAGGAATTTGGATGCAAAGAGGTTGGAATGCTCATCACTGGACCGTCAAAAAGACGGAGCTGTTTTGGTTGGAGCAGGTGTCTGAGGCTTTTGAGGACGTTGTTGTTGTGGCCGTCTAGGTGGAGGCCTAGAAAAAGCCGGTGTGGACTTCATGGGGTAACGACGAGCTGGAGGTCTGTAAGCTCTAGTCAGAGAAGGTTTTGGTTTCGGACGAATCAGAGAGGCGAAGGAACGCTCATGCTCAGAAAGCCTTTTAGTAGCTGCTTCAATAGAGTCATCAAAGAGCTCAGAACCTTGACACGGCAGGTTTGCTAAACGATCTTGTAAGTTGGGATCCATATCTACAATCCTGAGCCATGCAAGACGTCTCATAGCCACTGCAAATGCCGAGACTCTGGAGGATAGCTCAAAAGCATCATAAGATGCTTGCAACATGAATAGACGTAACTGAGACAGAGATTGAATAATGTTTTTATATTCAGAAAGGCGTTCTTTGGGCCAGTCTGGGCAAAAAGATGACAACTGCTTCAAAAAATGATTAAAATATGAAGTAAAGACATAGTTATAATTCAAAATTCTATTTGTCATCATAGAATTTTGATAAAGTCTGCGCCCAAACTTGTCCATAGTACGCCCTTCGCGTCCTGGTGGAACTGTTGCAGACACCTTAGATGGGTGAGCCTTCTTCAGGGAAGATTCCACCACTAGGGATTGATGAGAAAGTTGGGATTTCTCAAACCCTTTACATGGAACAGTACGATACCTAGACTCCAGCTTCGATGGAATAGCTGTCACAGAATAAGGAGTCTCCATGTTACGTAGAAACGTCTGCTTCAGCACCGGTGTCATGGGTAGACGTAAAGTCTCCTTAGGAGGATGAGAAAGTTCCATATCCGCAAGGTATTCAGGCGTGTATTTTGAATCAGAATGTAAATCAATATTAAGAGCCTGTCCCATGTCGAAGACAAATTTAGCAAAAGAAGCAGACTTCGAGGTCGAGGCTTCCTCAGGAGAAAGAGAACGAGAACGATGTGTCACTGAAAAAGATGGAGAAGCCTCGCGTGAATACTGAGATAGAGGCTCAGATTCAAGATGTAAAGTGATGGAAGATGTTCCACTGCCTGTCAGAGGAGGAGTGGCTGAATGTTTCCGCTTAAGGCTCCGAGTCGGAGAAGTGCGCGGAGTACGAGGTTTAGTAAGAGGAGATTTTTCTCGAGACAAATGCCTCGAAGGTGGTGTCCTCGACCTCGAATGCCTCGACGATATTGAAGAGGCAATGGTAGTATGAGCTTTAGAAGTAATATCAGAATGCTTCGAGCTCTTTGTAGAGGTAAGCTTCGAAGATCGAGACCTGTGCTTTGATCGAGGTAATGCTTGTTTAGCTCCATGTTCAGACGAGGAGTCTGACGAGGAAACCCTGGATCGAGACCTGCGACGAGGAGATCGCCGAGAGGGTGCCGATTTATGCTCAGGCTGGTGTTGCGCAGACAGAGTCGAGACCGGTACCAACTGAGCCACTATTGAGGAAATTTGCGTAGTCAGAATTGACTTCAGCATATCCTCAAACATGGGGACGGAGACCAAAGGACTCGGAGTCACAGGAGGTCTCGTGCGTTCCAAGGAGGGCGACCTCGATCGAGAGTATTCCCTGGACTTGGAAGCACGTTTTGAAGGTCTGGAAGACGGAGTCAAACCTGGGGCCCCAGGCTGAATGGAGGTAGACTCTGTCGGCTTCTTAGAGATGGTACCTGAAAAGGAAGCAGGAGACTTACCCCCCAATCCAGGCTTCGAGGACATCGTCGAGGCCTTCGAGGCCGAGGACCCGGAGGTCTTCGAGGCCGAGGCCTGTCGAGGAGGCGAGGTCGAGGTTTTAGTACTCGAGGTTGGACCCGGAGTCGAGGATTTTACAGATGCCTCGACCGAGGCCACAGCTTTTTCAGGCTCCATACGAGGAAAAAGCTCCAAAAATCTGTCGCAGCGGCGTTTAAAAGCACGAGGTTGAAGAGTGAGGCAGCGAATACAATCTTCGGGGCGATGAGTCGACCCAAGACAGATCATACACCGACTATGTGGATCAGTGATGGAAATAGTTCTACCACACTGATAACACCTTTTAAACCCGGTAACAGGCCGGGACATAGATAGGACAAAGTCCGTGTCGAGAACGGAGAAGAGAGGCCTAGGCCTCAATCTTCTAACCCGACGCTAAAGAAAAACAAAAAGATGTATCTTTTTTTTTTTTTTTTTTTAGAAATAAAATATAAGTAGAAATAGAATTAGAATTACGAACACAGCGACCGAAAACAATAAAGAGTACTCAGCCGCGGTGAAGAGAAGGCACAACGCTACGGGAACCAAGTCGACAAGTCTTCTCGGCTCCGCGGAAAACGTTGAACTGAGGATCCTCTCAGGAGATGCGCCCCCTAGTTTGGGCGGGAAGGCACGCGCGCATGCGCGATGCAGCAATCGAAAGCTCGAGATCTTCAAGCAAGATGCTTTCGAGGCTGTCCGCTGCGGGGCTCCGTCGGTGACGTCACCCATGTGTGGGAATATGCTGCCTGCTTGTCCTGGGATAAACCACACCTCTGGACTAATCTGTCTTATCTTCCCTTTAATTCCCCCACCTGAGCATATTGTATTGATACACCTTCTTGTCCAGTTTGTCTGTTAAGCTCTTTGGAGCAGGGACTGTCTCTTCTGTGTTTTGATGTACAGCGCTGCATATGTTAAGTAGCGCTATAAAAATGATGAGGACTAGAAGATCTGGAGGAACAATGAAGTCACTGTTTTGCTCTTGTTAAGAATAAGGCATGGATCTATTCCTTGATTAGTCACTATCAGAGACAAGATGCTAAATATTTTTATGAATCAGGACAAGAGCCCCCAAGTAAGTTCTTCTTCTTCCCTCTTTCTGCCTTTAGTGATACATTTCCTGTCACCTCTCTCTTGCCTTTAATGATCCTTCCCCTCATTTCCTTCCTTACCTCTGCCCCATCTCATCCAAACACTGAAGCTCCTCTGCAAATCATCCTCCAGCAACTGGATGAGATAATATTTGTTGTTGTTAAATTGAAGGTTAGTCTGAAGACACAGAAAAAAAAAACCAACAAATGCTCTGAAAGACTTACACGGATCAAAGTTTATTATACATGAACAGAAGTTCCAACACCAGTTCCAAAGCAAACTGAAATGTCGTGCAATCAAAGGGAACAGGCAGAAAAGAAACAGTGACTACACAGAAAAGGCAACATTCACAGAAATGGGCTCTTTTAAGATTGTAGGCATTGGTTTTGAGGTGTTCCTGAAGGTAGAATTAGGTGGGAGTGGCAATTAAGAACAGTTTTTGGATTTTCAAAGTATTCACATTATTTTGGCCTGTTAAAAAATACTCAACAGATTGGTGCAAACCCTGCGAGTACAAACTACAAATGAATTTCATACTAATGTAGACAGTTTGATACTTCTCCTTAGCCATCAGTTATCTTCATACCACATTTTCTTACCATATCTCAAACATCCTTACTATTTATGTCAAAACAAGAAGTCTGCTTCCACCTACCATAGCCCTGTCCACACTGCAAGGGGCTACTGCTACCACACCAAAAATTAAAGGTTAAAAAATCTAGTACCTAGACCTTCAGCTTGGGAATTACTGGCTCTGTATTTTGCTCATTCAGGGAAAAAGAATTTGCATACCTATATTCATAAGAGTTGCCATACTGGGACAGACCAAAGATGCATCAAGCCCATTATCCTGTTTCCAACAGTGGCCAACCCAGGTCCCAAGAACCTGGAAGAAACCCAAAGAGCAGCAACATTCCAGAACCGAGACAGTGATGTCACAATGACTCAATTATCCTATACTTGGCTTACATAAGAACATAAGAATTACCGTATTGGGACAGACCGAAGGTCCATCAAGACCAGTATTCTGTTTCCAACAGTGGCCAATCCAGGTCCCAAGAACCTGGCAGAAACCCAACGAGCAGCAACATTCCAGAACCGAGACAGTGATGTCACAATGACTCAATTATCCTATACTTGGCTTACATAAGAACATAAGAATTACCGTATTGGGACAGACCGAAGGTCCATCAAGACCAGTATTCTGTTTCCAACAGTGGCCAATCCAGGTCCCAAGAACCTGGAAGAAACCCAAAGAGCAGCAACATTCCAGAACCGAGACAGTGATGTCACAATGACTCAATTATCCTATTCTTGGCTTACATAAGAACATAAGAATTAATGTATTGGGACAGACCGAAGGTCCATCAAGCCCAGTATCTGTTTCCAACAGTGGCCAACCCAGGTCCCAAGAACCTGGCAGAAACCCAAAGAGCAGCAACATTCCAGAACTGAGATTGTGATGTTATAATGCCTCATTCCACCAATGCCTAAGAGCCAACCTCAGTGATGTCACAATGACTCAATTATCCTATACTTGGATTACATAAGAACATAAGAATTACCGTACTGGGACAGACCGAAGGTCCATCAAGACCACTATTCTGTTTCCAACAGTGGCCAACCCAGGTCACAAGTAGGTGGCAAGATCTCAAAGAGTAAAACAGATTTTATGCTGCTTATCCTAGGAATAAGCAGATTTCCCCAAGTCCATCTTACGTTTTAGGAAATTATTCAAACCTTTTTTAAACCCCTCCAAGTTAACAGCTTTCACCACATTCTCCAGCAATGAATTCCAGAGTTTAATTACATGTTAAGTGAAAGTCATTTTTTCCAGGGCATGCACAGTGACTACTAGAGTGGGTTGAAGGAAAGACAGAAAGGAGAATGACAAAGGTGCCAACACAAGCAGCAGACAAGACTTCAAGCCAGTTAATTGCTTACCTGGTTTAACATTACATCATAGATATCATCTCCGTCACAGAATACATGAGCCTGGGGAAGAAAGCAAAGGAGAATTTTAAGTCCAGGATATGCTCCTGCTGCTCAAGGCCCAGAATATCAGAACTCTGTACTAGGAAGGACACTGCAATCCAGAATCCAGGGCAAAATTAGGGGCAGGAAATGCCTGCTTGGTTTGCCTTAATACAGTCCTGCCTGAACCCCATATAGAAAACAAAATGCCATTAGTTGTGGCTACTACATTGACCCATATGGACCATTAACACTGTAGGCTTGAGAAAGCCACCAGTTAGGCTCATGAATAAGCAGTCAATCCTCTCTGGGATCCTGCCAGCAATTTGTCACTGTTGTACAAGATACTGTATCTTTTGTCTGATCCAGAACTCCTTGCATTAACCTCCATAAAATGCATGGCCTCCCTCCCCCACCCAGGAAGTTTAGCCAGTAATGTGCTAATAGACAGCCACCAAAGTCACTGCCTGAAATGTGGAATTCTAAATCAAATTTGGGAGTCCTGTTTTACATTCCAATGCTGCTGTTAGCCAGACCAGTAGAAACAGAACATCCAAATACAGTGGTGCCTCACACAACGAACTTAATTGGTTCCAGGAGCAAGTTTGTTATGTGAAACGTTCGTTGTGTGAAACGCGTTTTCCCATAACAATACATGTTAAAAAAAATAATTCGTTCTGTAGCATAAAATATGCTAAGATGACATAAAAAAAGATAAATTTTTGGTTATTATTTTTATTTAGATACATCTAAAAACATAATTGTTTTTTAAAACAACACACATTTTTTAAATTTAAAGACAGACTAAGTAGAGTCTAATTTTACAGTGAGAGGGCAGAGTCTCAGCGGCAAAAACTGGGACTTAACTGTTCATTTTTTTTTTTTTTCTACCGTGTTTCCCCGATGATAAGGCAGGGCCATCAAATAAGACAGCCCCCCTTTTTTAGAAAAAAATGTAAAATAAGGCACCCCCCCCGCAAATAAGCCACCCACCGATACCTGCGCTTACCCGAATCGGGTGGTACGGTGGGTGACTCCGTGTGGTCCCTGGCACCCCCGACACGATCGGGGCAAGAGGGAGCTCAAGCCCTCTTGCCCCCCCGACTCCCCGACACGATCGGTGCAAGAGGGAGCTCAAGCCCTCTTGCCCCCCCCGACTCCCCGACACGATCGGGGCAAGAGGGAGCTCAAGCCCTCTTGCCCCCCCCCCCCGCCTCCCCGACACGATCGGGGCAAGAGGGAGCTCAAGCCCTCTTGCCCCCCCGACTCCCCGACACGATCGGGGCAAAAGGGAGCTCAAGCCCTCTTGCCCCCCCGACTCCCCGACACGATCGGGGCAAAAGGGAGCTCAAGCCCTCTTGCCCCCCCGACTCCCCGACACGATCGGGGCAAAAGGGAGCCCAAGCCCTCTTGCCCCGCCGATTCCCCAACTCCCCGACAATATCGGGCCAGGAGGGAGCCCAAGTCCTCCTGGCCACGGCGACCCCCTAACCCCACCCTGCACTACATTACGGGCAGGAGGGATCCCAGGCCCTCCTGCCCTCGACGCAAACCCCCCCTCCCCCCAACGACCGCCCCCCCCCAAGAACCTCCGACCGCCCCCCCAGCCGACCCGCGACCCCCCTGGCCGACCCCCACGACACCCCCAACCCCCTTCCCCGTACCTTTCTGTAGTTGGCCGGACAGACGGGAGCCAAACCCGCCTGTCCGGCAGGCAGCCATCGACGGAATGAGGCCGGATTGGCCCATCCGTCCCAAAGCTCCGCCTACTGGTGGGGCCTAAGGCGCCTGGGCCAATCAGAATAGGCCCGGGAGCCTTAGGTCCCTCCTGGGGGCAGGGCCTGAGGCACATGGTCGGGTTGGGCCCATGTGCCTCAGGCCCCGCCCCCAGGAGGGACCTAAGGCTCCCGGGCCTATTCTGATTGGCCCAGGCGCCTTAGGCCCCACCAGTAGGCGGAGCTTTGGGACGGATGGGCCAATCCGGCCTCATTCCGTCGATGGCTGCCTGCCGGACAGGCGGGTTTGGCTCCCGTCTGTCCGGCCAACTACAGAAAGGTACGGGGAAGGGGGTTGGGGGTGTCGTGGGGGTCGGCCAGGGGGGGTCGCGGGTCGGCTGGGGGGGCGGTCGGAGGTTCTTGGGGGGGGGGCGGTCGTTGGGGGGAGGGGGGGGTTGCGTCGAGGGCAGGGGGGCCGGGGATCCCTCCTGCCCGTAATGTAGTGCAGGGTGGGGTTAGGGGGTCGCCGTGGCCAGGAGGACTTGGGCTCCCTCCTGGCCCGATATTGTCGGGGAGTTGGGGAATCGGCGGGGCAAGAGGGCTTGGGCTCCCTTTTGCCCCGATCGTGTCGGGGAGTCGGGGGGGCAAGAGGGCTTGAGCTCCCTCTTGCCCCGATCGTGTCGGGGGGGCAAGAGGGCTTGAGCTCCCTCTTGCCCCGATCGTGTCGGGGAGTCGGGGGGGCAAGAGGGCTTGAGCTCCCTCTTGCCCCGATCGTGTCGGGGAGTCGGGGGGGGCAAGAGGGCTTGAGCTCCCTCTTGCCCCGATCGTGTCGGGGAGTCGGGGGGGCAAGAGGGAACCAGGCGGAGAGAGGGCAGTTAAGCGCAGTGCCTGCGCGGAAGGATGCAGCTCGGGCGACTTCGTTGTGTGAAACGAAGTTCGTTGTACGGATCAAGACATAAAGTTCGTTGTGCGCAGCGTTCGCTGTGCGAGGCGTCCGTTATGCGAGGCACCACTGTACAATCAAATAAACACTTTAAGAATAATATTACCTTCCCTAGTTTGGCTGTACATTCTGGATCAACTGGAGCTTTTCCCTTCAGTAGCAAGGTCTTTACAGATTCTGTAGGCAGAGATAGAGATAAAAAAGTTTGCTATATTTAAGCTTTGTAGAAAAGATGTGACACTGTGGTATGATACTATATAAATCAAAAGTATTCACAGTGTTATCACCAGAAAAGTGCAGCCACCATACTTAACTCAGAGAAGGTGCACATTTAAGTTTTCCTACGTGGCAATATTTGAATCACATCCTGGTGTGGCACTCGTAAAGGTTCAGATTACTAAAGAAGTCAGTCCATTCCAACTGTTTATTTTGGTGTGAAATAAAAAAGAATGGATCAGATCTGAAAGTATGAGCAAGTCATACTATGCTATACCAGCTAGAAGTCAGAGGTGTGAAAAGCACTACATCCCAAGCAGAGGCCCAGATGACCTTAAACCTTCTCCATTGACCTGGTGTACCCCTTTGAACATTTCATAAGAACATAATAGCAGCCTTACTGGGTCAGACCAATGGTCCATCAAGCCCAGTAGCCCATTCTCACGGTGGCCAATCCAGGTCACTAGTACCTGGCCAAAACCCATGCTATCGATCCAGGGCAAGCAGAGGCTTCCTCCATGTCTTAATAACAGACTATAGACTTTTCCTCCAGGAAATTGTCCAAACCTTTCTTAAAACTAGCTGTGCTATCTGCTCTTACCACAACCTCTGGCAATGCGTTTCAGAGCTTAACTATTCTCTGAGTGAAAAAAAATTTCCTCCTATTGGTTTTAAAAGAGTGAGAGTAGGAGTTTCAGATTGTCTCCGCAGTAAAAGGATACATTTTCTAGTCATTAAAGAAGTTTTTTGCAACATATATATACAGAGATATATATATATGTGTAGGAGGAATTTATAAGGCTGCTCATGGAGAGCAACTGATCGGGTCAGATGTTTAAGATGTTTCATAAGACGATGTAATCCATCTCCTGAGAAGAAAGGCCCCAATTCCAAACCTCTGCCAAAGCATCATAATCCCAAAGGGCACTAAAGCTGCCCAAACTGACCCGATAGAAAGAAGCTGGCTTTAGTTTGGCGAGATAAAGTAAGAGTTTCCCATACCATGTCCTCACTCATTTCTTCTCTTTATGACAATTAATGGGGGTTGACAGACTAGAGACTGGCCTGGGGGCCAAGTTTGCTTTTAGTCACCAAATCCTTTGGTCTTTTGATCCTGTGACCTTAGTGTCTTTGTGCTCGGATGCATGTTATTTTGTCCTTTCACAGAATGGCATTCCTTTCCTTCTTTTAAATTTGTTTTAGTACATAAACTGTCCAGTGCTCTGTTACAGGCAATATATACTACAGAAGCTGGTATTCCTTTTCCCATAGAAATGCTTTTAGCTATACTGTGGGGGCTTTATCTCATGAATCTCTGGTTAAATTTAGTTCATTATTTTGAACTCAGTGTATCCTTTTACTCACATGCAAGTTTCTATCCATTCTCTAATTTTCTGCTACAGAAGCTGAAACTCCTCCCTTAGAAATGCATTAAGGGTTTTGTTTAGGGGGTTTGTTTTGGGGGGGTGATGCCTATATCTCTGGAATTCCATTTGCAATTTAGCCCCATTTTCAAATCTGTTGTCTCTTTACTGTTTTTTTCCCCCTCGTACCACGATTCAGCCCATTCTGTTAACTCTCACAAAAAATATTTTGCCCACAGACAAATGAACATGCAGAGTTATTCTCGATCCCTTTTGTATAATTCTTTCCAATTTCTGTTGGGTTGTAAAGAATAAAAAGGCTTACAAGGGGGGAGGGAGGGAAGTCTACTATGCTCCTAAAATTTGGTACCTCAGACCTCTCTATATTTTGAATTCTAACCATACTGCCCTAAAATAAAAGGGCCCAGAAATACCTTTGTCATTGTATCCCTGCACAGGACTGTCATCTCCTCCTGTATCTTCTGCCGTAGCAGTTGTCTGGCGGTTCCTAGATTGTCTCTTTCTGCCTCTGTGTGTTCTCCTTGTGCTGGGAAGTCCTTCAGTGAACAAAGCAGATGTGGTGCTAGTGCTATTTGACGGCAAATTCACATCCAAAACTACGGCCGCTGTGTGATACAAAGGAAACCACATCAAAATCACATTTCGTACAGCTAAAAGATAATGCACCAAACCAATTAAAAAGGAGCCCTTTTTTCTAATCTGTAGGATGTTTCCCCATATTCCTGCGACTAAAATAACTTATTTCTTCAAAAATACCTTCAAGAATTTCTCCCCCACTGTACATGAAAGCATCATCTTCTCATCTTGGTTCCTAATTTGAATGTATCAGAAGGCAGCATCCAGTTTACAACCATTTTAGCTATTTTCCCTCAAAGTCTCATTCTTAGTTTCTCAGAGTGGTACCACATCTAATACACGTAAATAATAATACAGTGGTGCCTCGCATAACGGACGCCTCGCACAGCGAACGCTGCGCATAACGAACTTTATGTCTTGATCCGTACAACGAACTTCGTTTCACACAACGAAGTCGCCCGAGCTGCATCCTTCCGCGCAGGCACTGCGCTTAACTGCCCTCTCTCCGCCTGGTTCCCTCTTGCCCCCCCCGACTCCCCGACACGATCGGGGCAAAAAGGAGCCCAAGCCCTCTTGCCCCGCCGATTCCCCAACTCCCCACACAATATCGGGCCAGGAGGGAGCCCAAGTCCTCCTGGCCACGGCGACCCCCTAACCCCACCCTGCACTACATTACGGGCAGGAGGGATCCCAGGCCCTCCTGCCCTCGACGCAAACCCCCCCTCCCCCCAACGACCGCCCCCCCCCCAAGAACCTCCGACCGCCCCCCAGCCGACCCGCGACCCCCCTGGCCGACCCCCACGACACCCCCAACCCCCTTCCCCGTACCTTTCTGTAGTTGGCCGGACAGACGGGAGCCAAACCCGCCTGTCCGGCAGGCAGCCAACGACGGAATGAGGCCGGATTGGCCCATCCGTCCCAAAGCTCCGCCTACTGGTGGGGCCTAAGGCGCCTGGGCCAATCAGAATAGGCCCGGGAGCCTTAGGTCCCTCCTGGGGGCGGGGCCTGAGGCACATGGGCCCAACCCGACCATGTGCCTCAGGCCCTGCCCCCAGGAGGGACCTAAGGCTCCCGGGCCTATTCTGATTGGCCCAGGCGCCTTAGGCCCCACCAGTAGGCGGAGCTTTGGGACGGATGGGCCAATCCGGCCTCATTCCGTCGATGGCTGCCTGCCGGACAGGCGGGTTTGGCTCCCGTCTGTCCGGCCAACTACAGAAAGGTACGGGGAAGGGGGTTGGGGGTGTCGTGGGGTCGGCCAGGGGGGTCGCGGGTCGGCTGGGGGGGCGGTCGGAGGTTCTTGGGGGGGGGGTCGTTGGGGGGAGGGGGGGTTTGCGTCGAGGGCAGGAGGGCCTGGGATCCCTCCTGCCCGTAATGTAGTGCAGGGTGGGGTTAGGGGGTCGCCGTGGCCAGGAGGACTTGGGCTCCCTCCTGGCCCGATATTGTCGGGGAGTTGGGGAATCGGCGGGGCAAGAGGGCTTGGGCTCCCTTTTGCCCCGATCGTGTCGGGGAGTCGGGGGGGCAAGAGGGCTTGAGCTCCCTTTTGCCCCGATCGTGTCGGGGAGTCGGGGGGGCAAGAGGGCTTGAGCTCCCTCTTGCCCCGATCGTGTCGGGGAGTCGGGGGGGGGCAAGAGGGCTTGAGCTCCCTCTTGCCCCGATCGTGTCGGGGAGTCGGGGGGGGCAAGAGGGCTTGAGCTCCCTCTTGCCCCGATCGTGTCGGGGAGTCGGGGGGGCAAGAGGGCTTGAGCTCCCTCTTGCCCCGATCGTGTCGGGGGTGCCAGGGACCACACGGAGTCACCCACCGTACCACCCGATTCGGGTAAGCGCAGGTATCGGTGGGTGGCTTATTTGCGGGGGGGTGCCTTATTTTACATTTTTTTCTAAAAAGGGGGGGCTGTCTTATTTGATGGCCCTGCCTTATCATCGGGGAAACACGGTAGAAAAAAAAAAAAAATGAACAGTTAAGTCCCAGTTTTTGCCGCTGAGACTCTGCCCTCTCACTGTAAAATTAGACTCTACTTAGTCTGTCTTTAAATTTAAAAAATGTGTGTTGTTTTAAAAAACAATTATGTTTTTAGATGTATCTAAATAAAAATAATAACCAAAAATGTATCTTTTTTTATGTCATCTTAGCATATTTTATGCTACAGAACGAATTATTTTTTTTTAACATGTATTGTTATGGGAAAACGCGTTTCACACAACGAACGTTTCACATAACAAACTTGCTCCTGGAACGGATTAAGTTCGTTGTGTGAGGCACCACTGTAATAATAATAACAACTTTATTCTTTTATACCGCCATAACCAAAAGTTCTAGTTGGTTTACACTAAAAAGAGCTGGACAATCAGAGAAATACAATAATACAGTAAAAAATACAAATATTTGTAAAATAAAATTTCTACAATAAAACCCACTAAGTAATAAACTTATCAAACAAAGTGGTCTTAATTAATATCTGAAAACTGCAATAGGCTAACATAGCTTGCTGAATCCATTTACCTAATCAAGATTTATTTATTTATTTATTTAGATTTTTATCCCGTCCTCCCAATAGCTCAGAACGGTTTACAAATGAACATACACAGTGCGGAGTAGCTAGACATATAAGTGGTACAACAGGTTTAGATTGTTGCTAGGATCCTATCTAAGAAGGTCTTATATCTACACCCATTAATTTTTGGATAAGAAAATAAGTAGAAGTTTCTAGTTTCCCTTGATGATCTATGCAACACAAAATGAGCAAAAAGGTAAGCTGGAGACAATCCCGATATCAGCTTAAAGCAGATACAGGAAAATTTGAATAATATTCTTGCCTCCAAGGGCAGCCAATGAAGTAAACGATAATATGGACTAATATGGTCATTCTTTTTTAAACCAAAAATCAATCAAACAGCTATATTCTGAATTATCCTTAATTTCCTTAGAATTTTTTTGGGTGCTCCTAAATAGATGATGTACAATAGTCTAAAATAGATAAAACTAATACCTGTACCAATAGTCTGAACGATAAAGGATCAAAATATATTTTTATGGTTCTTAATTCCACAATGTAAAAAGACATTTTTGTACCACTAAGTTCATGTGCTCTGCTAGTGTTAAATGTCGGTCTAGTGCAGTGGTCTCAAACTCGCGGCCCGGGAGCCACATGCAGCCCGCCAGGTACTATTTTGAGGCCCTCAGTATGTTTATCAAGTTTTAAGTTTATTAAAATTTTGATATAAATGCAATATCAAATATTTTCAATGCTTATAACAATAAAAAAATTTTGGGGAGGACAAAATAAAACAATTTAAACAGGTAAACATACAATCGATGTACACAATTAATTAGTGATACATAGGGAAAAAGGAGTGAACTACAATTGTTAAAGAAAGTAAGATAACATTTAAGGAAAAACAACATCAGGAGGGTAATTGAAAATGTTTTACAAATAAAGCAAGGTCTAAAATTGAAAAGGAGAAGTTGTGACCTATAAAACCGTTTCTTGGTCATCTGTCTCTTTAACTATAAATAACAATATTATTATTAAAACTTAGCCAAAAGGAAAGATTTATAAACTTTAAAGAGTTTTACCTCATGCAAAATTGTCATTTTTCTGAGGCCCTCCAAGTACCTACATATCCAAAATGTGGCCCGGCAAAGGGTTCGAGTTTGAGACCACTGGTCTAGTGTGATATTTTAAAACAAAGAAAGATGGGGTGCAGACCTGTCCTCTGTGCTGCAACAGCTTAAGGCTCAAACCATGCTATCAAACACATGCTAAAGTCATACCAAAACAAAATCCATGTAGCAATAAAAAGGCTGACACAAGACACAGCAGCTCTGGTAGAAACATAGACATTCATAATGCCAAACAGTAATAAACAATAAAACAAATTTTGATTCCCTTGTTATACCTGACTTTAAGCGTTTCATTTTCCTCTTGTAATGGGAATTAGCATTGATCTGTACCATTTTTGCCAGGTCCAGTGTGTATGAAGTTTTTCCAAAAGAAGAAGGCAGGCTTTTCTCGTCTGCACACCGAGCAGTCTCTAGTGCATTACAGGTAGTGGCATTGTATGGGATCCAGGAACCATCATCTCCCTGCCAATGCCAAACAAAATCTGTGGACAGAATGTATGAAGGATCAGATATCTAATTCAACTCCAAAGAAAAATGCATCAATGCTTGGCTGACATTCCTAAATACATTATACATGAGAGTAGAGAGCAAGTACAGGATCGGAGACTGGGAGATAATTTAGAAGGGTCTGAGGTTACTCACAAGACTCCTTGTCTCTAACAGCAGCACGGATACATCTCTCAGCTCCTGTTTTTGTGTTCTGTTGCACCATTTTCTTCAGGTCAAGATGGAATTTGTCATTTTCAGTGGGCATAACTGTTATGGTATATTTGTCTGATCTGGATACAAAAAAAAACCCAACTCATGTCTACAAATCAGACAGAAATGACCTAATAAATATAATACAAGAAACAAAAAAAATATATATAGCATTTGAAAATTGCATCCCCATATGCCACAATATAAAAGGAACAGGGCTGGAGCAGAAAGGAGAAATTAGGTTCTTACCTGCTAATTTACTTTCTTTTAGCTTCTCCAGACCAGTAGAGGTTAACTTTACGAATGGGTATATATCTAATCATGACCAGCAGGTGGAGACTGAAAACAAAACTTTGGGACAGTATATCCTAGCCCCTCCTCTCTATTTCCCTCAGTCTGCCGAATAGCCAAGCAGAACCAAGAACTGGAAAACAACAGAGAGAAAAAACAATACTCCGAAAGGAGTAACAAATAACAAAACCCAAAATGCTGTTGGAAAATGCAGAGGAGAAATTCCCGAAGGAAGAATGTCCCCACAGCTCGCCAGCTAAGCCAGCCGAGCCACAGCCGCTGTTCTTCAATTCTCCCCGGCCCTAGAAAAATACTAGAACCCGCAGCAAAAAACCAAAAACTGCCCGCGCAACAGCCCCAACAACAACAACAACAGACAGGGTGGGGACCTCTACTGGTCTGGAGAAGCTAAAAGAAAGTAAATTAGCAGGTAAGAACCTAATTTCTCCTTCTTTAGCACTCTCCAGACCAGTAGAGGTTAACTTTACGAATGGGACGTACCAAAGCAGTCCCTCTCACGGGCGGGACCCCCGAAGGGCCGATACCAGTACACGCTCACCGAACACCGCGTCCCGACGCGCCTGCACATCAACCCGATAATGACGAACAAAGGAATGCAAGGAGGACCAAACCGCAGCCTTACAAATATCCACAGGAGGCACGAGCGACGACTCAGCCCAAGAAGCCGCCTGACCCCGAGTGGAATGAGCCTTGAGAAACTCCGGAACAGGCTGCTGTTTCAGAAGATAAGCGGAAGCAATCGTCTCCTTGATCCAGCGCGCAATAGTAGCCTTAGAAGCGCCAGCTCCCCGACGAGGACCCGCCAGGAGGACAAAGAGACGATCGGACTTCCGGAATTCCTGGGTCCGCTGCACATAAGAGCGAAGGACCCGACCGACATCCAACTTGCGCAGCTGCCGTTGCTCAGAAGAGCCCTCCCGACCACCCAAGACCGGGAGAACCACCGATTGATTGACATGAAAAGGAGAAACAACCTTAGGCAGAAAGGAAGGAACAGGCCGCAAGACGACCCGCTCCCTAGAAAACTCCAAGAAGGGAGTCCTACAAGAGAAAGCCTGCAGCTCAGAAACACGCCTAGCAGAAGTAATGGCCACCAAAAAGACCGCCTTCAAAGTAAGGTCCTTCAAAGAACAGTCGTCCAACGGCTCGAAAGGCGGACGCACCAATACAGAAAGCACCAGATTAAGATCCCAAGAGGGAACCGAGGGCCGTAGGGGAGGCCTAAGCAACTTGGCCGCCCGCAAAAACCTAATCACATCAGGAAGAGCCGATAAACGCTGACCTGACACCAACCCTCGAAAAGCCGACAGGGCCGCAAGATGAACCCGGAGAGAAGACCAAGCCAGGCCTCTATCCAGACCGTCCTGCAAGAACTCCAGAATGTTAGGCAGAGAAGCGCGAAAAGAGGTCACTCCCCGCGCCCGACACCATTCCTCAAAAAGACGCCAAACCCGCACATAAGCCCGAGAGGTAGAAAGCCTCCGGGACCCCAAGAGTGTAGAGATCACCTTGTCTGAATATCCCTTCTTGCTAAGGCGACCCCTTTCAAGAGCCACGCCGTAAGACAGAAAGGAGACGGGTCGAACATGGGAATGGGACCCTGCATCAGCAGGTCGTCCGAGAGAGGCAGAGGAAGAGGATCCGCTACCAGGTGCCTCACCAGATCCGCATACCACGGACGGCGAGGCCAATCCGGCGCCACCAGCACCACCAAACCCGGATGGTAAACAATGCGAAGAAGCACCCTGCCCACCAGCGGCCAAGGAGGGAATACATACAACAGCCCCTCCGTTGGCCACTGCTGGACCAGAGCATCCAGACCCTCGGCCAGACCGTCCCTGCGACGACTGAAGAAGCGGGGCACTTTGGCGTTGCCACCCGTGGCCATCAGGTCCATCAGGGGCTGCCCCCAAGCCTGCACTATCAACTGAAACGCCTCGGCGCCGAGACACCACTCTCCTGGATCTAGGAAGTGACGACTGAGGAAGTCTGCCTGAACATTTTCTACTCCGGCTATGTGAGAGGCCGAGAGGTCCAGCAGATGGGATTCCGCCCAAACCATGAGCAGAGCCGCCACCTGAGTGCTCTTGGTGCCCCCCTGACGATTGACATAAGCCACCGCCGTGGCATTGTCCGACAGCACTCTGACCGACTTGCCCCGCAACAGGGAGTGGAAAGCCAACAGCGCCAGACGGACCGCTCTGGTCTCCAACACGTTGATCGACCAGGCGGCCTCCTCCGCGGACCAGGTGCCCTGGGCCGAGTGACCCAAACACTGAGCCCCCCAACCCAGGAGACTCGCATCCGTCAGGAGCACCGTCCACTGCGGGAGATCCAGACCCACCCCCTGAACTAGGTGAGGGGTCTGGAGCCACCAACGCAGACTGCAGCGCGCCAAGCCTCGCAGGGGAACCGGAACATCCATCCCGTGCCTCTGGGGAGACCACCTCCGGAGCAGAGCATACTGGAGAGGACGCATGTGGGCCCGCGCCCACCTCACCACGTCCAGGGACGCCGCCATCGACCCCAAGACCTGGAGGAAATCTCGCGCCCGAGGACACCGGGACGCCAAAAGCAGGCGAATCTGAGATTGCAATTTGCTCACCCGGCCCTCTGGGAGGAAGACCTTCCCCAAGGAGGTGTCGAACAGCACCCCTAGGTACTCCAGACGCTGAGCCGGGACCAACCGACTCTTGGAAAGGTTGACCACCCAGCCCAGCGACCGGAGAAACTCCACCACCCGAGCAGTAACCCGGGAGCTTTCCTGCAACGACTTTGCCCGAATTAACCAGTCGTCCAGGTAGGGGTGTACCAGGATGCCCTCCGACCGCAAGGCTGCCGCGACGACCACCATCACCTTGGTGAACGTCCGAGGAGCCGTGGCCAGCCCAAAGGGAAGCGCACAGAACTGAAAGTGCCGACCCAAGATCGCAAAGCGCAGGAAACGCTGATGAGAGGCCCGAATGGGAACATGCAAGTAGGCCTCCGTCAGATCGAGAGAAGTGAGAAACTCCCCCGGCTGAACCGCCAGAATGACCGGCCGCAGAGTTTCCATACGGAAAGAGGGAATCTTGAGAGCCCTGTTGACCCCTTTCAAATCGAGGATGGGCCGAAAAGTCCCCTCCTTCTTGGGCACCACAAAGTAAATGGAGTACCTGCCCGTGCCCCACTCCGGAGGGGGCACCGGAACAACTGCCCTGAGATCTAGCAAGCGCTGAAGGGTCTGGCGAAAAGCCTGCGTCTTCCCCGGAGTCTGACATGGAGAAGCGAGGAAAAAATCCGGTAGAGAGCGGGCGAACTCCAGGGCATAACCGTCCCGCACCACCTCCAGGACCCACTGATCGGACGTGATCTCGGCCCATTTGGGGAAAAATTCGCGCAGCCGGGCCCCCACCGGAACCAAAGGGGGCGCCGGCAAGGCGTCATTGTGCAGGACGGGAAGCGGGGGAACCGGCGGAGGGATTCCCTGCCCCCCGACGGGCCCCCCGAAAGGGCTGCATACGCTGGAAGAACCGACCCCGGGAAAAACCCGGAGACTGGAAAGAAGCAGCCCCACGCCCAGGGCGATACTTGCGAAAATCCCGCAAACGCCCCCGGGCCGCACCCCCCCGAGACGCCGGGCGGGCACGGTCCTCCGGCAGACGGGGAACTTTCGAGTCCGACAGAGTCTGAATCAACTTATCCAAATCCTCTCCAAACAAAAACGACCCCCGAAAGGGAAATTTAGTAAGCTTAGCTTTGGACGCAGCATCCGCCGCCCAAGCGCGCAGCCACAACACACGCCTTGCGGCCACGCCAAAAGCCATAGACTTAGCCGAGATCCGCACCAAGTCATAGAGAGCATCCGAGAGGAATGAGGCCGCCATCTCAATCTTCGCAACCTCCTGATCCACCAGAGACCAGTCGTCAGACTCTCGATCCAAGACCCGCTCCGCCCACCGAAACACGGCGCGAGCAACCAGTCCCCCACAAATAGCCGCCTGGACCCCAAAACCAGAGACCTGAAAATTTTGCTTAAGGAGGCCCTCCAATTTGCGCTCCTCAGGATCTCGCAAGGCAGAACCGCCCTCAACAGGCACGGTATGCCGCTTGGAAATTGCCGAGACCACCGCATCCACGACCGGCGAAGCTAACGTAGCCCGATCCCCTTCAGGAATGGGATACAGGCGAGCCATGCTGCGCGCCAGCCGAAACGGCGTCTCCGGCGTTTTCCACTGCTCCAGGATAATATCCCGAATATCCTGATGCATAGGAAAAGAGCGGGAAACGGTACGGATCCCCCGCAACAGGGGGTCCCCCACACGCGGAGTCTCCGGCGGCGCGTCCTCAAAACGCAAGACCGAAGAAACCTGCTGAATAAGGTCAGGCAACTCATCTTTCTGAAAAAGACGCACCACAGACGCCTCGTCACTGGAGAACGGGAAATCCGACAACCCGCCGCCAGCTTCCGTCCCCTCCAGAGAGTCCTGGAATTCCTCAGAAGGGTCCAGGTCCTCCTCCAGACCGACCCGTTCCTCCGACCACAAATTCTCGTCCCACGACACCCGCGGACGCTTGGACAAGGGAGGCGGCGGAGGGGACGTCACGCCAGACGAAAGAGGCAAAGCCGCAGGAAGCGCGGAGGAAAAACCACCCCCCGAGACCCCCTGGGCGCAACCGGGACCCCCAGCCGCCTGAAAATAGGCTCTGCATAAAGAAAAGAAAAATTCAGGAGAAAACCCCCCCGAGGGTCCCAAGGGACTCCCTGCCACAGCAGGGGACCCAGCAGAACCTTGCCCCTGCATAGTCAAAACAGGGGGAAGGTCACCTGAGGTGGAAGACAAAATGGAGGGGCCAGACAGAGAAGATGGCGTCTTTCCCGCCAAAACAGCTCCCTCCACAGCCTGCAGCGGCTGAGAGACCTGAAAAGTCTCAGCCGCTAAAACAGGCAAGCCGGCATCAGCTGTCAAAATATCAGCTGAGAGGGAATCCTCAAAAACCCGACCGTCGGCGGCTCGGGGAATCCCTCCGTGGGCGGACGGAGAAGACCGGGCTTCTCCTCCGTTCCCTGCCGACTCGCGAGGCACCATCGGCGGGGAGCTCTGGGCGCCTGCAGCCGCTGCCGACGGAGCTCCTCCACCGCACCGGCCTGAACACCGCTTGCACAGGCCGGCCGCGAGTGCCTCGCGTCTGGAGCACAATGAGCACTTTTTCCCTTTAGAAGTGCTCATTGCTCCATACGCGACCTAGCTGTAAAAAAGTGCCGGTTAGTTGAAAAAATACAGTAAAATACAGTTTTCTTAAAGGGATACAACCCTCCAGACCAGCACTACCTCAGGATTTTTTTTTTTTTTTTTTTTTTTTTACACAGAACAGACTCCACAGGCTCTCAAAGCAATAGTCTTGCTTGATTTAGGGGGCAAGGCTTATTGCTGAGGCTCCTCTAAAAAAATGTGGGGAGGTGGAGGAAGTGGGGGGAGGGACCCCGCTCGTGACCCGCCGGGTTTGACACCCCCGAGGTCGGACGAACCCCCAAACAGAGTCCGTCCAAGCTCCGTCCGGCTAAAAACAGGGACAATAAACCCCTTAAACAAATTCCAACAGCCCTACCAAGGGAGATGGGTACAGATCACTCAACACCTGCTGGAGACTGAAAGAAGACTGAGGGAAATAGAGAGGAGGGGCTAGGATATACTGTCCCAAAGTTTTGTTTTCAGTCTCCACCTGCTGGTCATGATTAGATATATACCCATTCGTAAAGTTAACCTCTACTGGTCTGGAGAGTGCTAAAGAAGAGTCAAATATGCATGGGAAATTTCAAAATCCACATGAACGCCTTTTCCAAAAGGTTTTACACCTCTAAAATATGCAGGCACACAAGTACCCATAGGCCTTCAAAGCTCCCTTCATAGTAGGATAAGGCATCGACTTCCAAACTGACCTCCCCACTCTCCCATAAAGCACGTCTCACCAGTACTGATCCGCTCAACCAGGAAGCAAGAAAAACTGCAACCCAGGGAGCTAAAAATCCTATCTGGACTGTTGCACCAGAAGACAATAGCAACTGCTTTATCAAAGTTATGAAAAGGGTCCTACTCAACCAAAAGAAGGTGTCCCACAGCCTATTGTCCTCAGAAAATGAACCAGGATCCATCTCCACCAGGGAAAACTTCCTGCAGACTGAACTCTGGGAGCTTAAGTTTCCTGTTACACCAATCTAGCATACCTACTATCTACTGAAAGCAAAATACTAGCAAGTGCCTGGGCTGCAACACTCCTTATACAGGGGATAATGTTGAAGGGGCACATATATTCTTTGTAAGTTTTTCTGTTCCTGCTTGTGTAAAAGGAACTGCTGAAACAGTTATCATTTTGCCAAGAAACCACAAGGTCTTTTCTTTTTGTGTTCTGAGCTCTGTGTCCCCATTTTGTTCTGTAGTTGACTTGTTTTGATAAGAAACTTTTGTTAAAAAAGAAACATTGCTAGACCTTAGACAAGACAGTATTATATGCTATAATGGAAACTTCCCACTATTCCCCCCTTATGTTTGCTACCTCTTTCTAGTTGCTTTTATGTATCCTGTTACCAAATATGGTCTTTCCTATAGTCATATGCTGAAAAAACTGACCCATGTGAAATGCTATATGTGTCAGTGCTCTGAATAAACGGGACATTTCTTTAGCCATACAAATGCATGTGTGTTTTTTTTCTTTCTAATGAGATGCCCCCCTCCCTCCCCCGATGCATCGGTACCGTAGACAACAGAGTATATGTGTGAGGCAGTATTGGTATCTGAACCTTTTCAAATGTCACTGGAAAGAAGTATTCTGCCTGCATCAAGGAACACTGCCTATAGACTGTGACCCTGGCACCCTAAGAAAGTGTTCTGCTTCACGAATCCAGCATCTACTGAGAGTGGCATAAACCCTTGCATCCGGGCTGGACTGTTTTAATTAGATTGTAAGCTCTATTGAGCAGGGATTGTCTCTTATAGCACTGTAGTAGTCTAGCAGAATGAAAAAGAAGAGCTAGTAAAAACCAACCTTATTGACACTTTTCGGCTACTAATAGGCCCAGTTGCCATGGGAAATCATAGAATGATTTACTATCTCATAATAGGACATCCATTTCCAAGCCCTCATCTGCTGTTAAAGGCTTCCTACAAACCCACATTTGATATTTCTGTGATCACAGTCCAATGCTGACCTGAAGGCCTTGTTGATTTCTGCATTCACCTCTTTAGAATAAACATTCCAGACTTCATCACCTTCCCATTCCCAACGTAATTCCAATTCTGGTACAGTTTGTGAATCAGATTCGGTCTTTTCACTCTCCTCCTGTTCTTGGTTACATAGTGTAGACTTTTGCTTCCTCCCTGCTCCTAGAAAACAAAAAAAATGATAAATTAGGCGTTTGCCTTCCTCTTCCTCTCTCTTCTGCTCTGCATCCCAAGACTCTGGTCATACCCTGTAATGTCCCCCCTTTAGACAGTTTTAGTCAGGGTGGATAACAAATTGATGATTTAAAAAAAAAAAATAAATAAATAACTTAAGAAAACCCACCATTCTCCTCTCCACTGGGCTTAGTGCAGGGATCTCAAAGTCCCTCCTTGAGGGCCACATTCCAGTTGGGTTTTCAGGATTTCCCCAATGAATATGCATGAGATCTATGTGCATGCACTGCTTTCAATGCATATTCATTGGGGAAATCCTGAAAACCTGACTGGATTGTGGCCCTCAAGGAGGGACTTTGAGATCCCCGGCTTAGTGCATTCCTGTGCACTACACCCAGATTCACTATGGCTAGTGTGACCATATGGCTCCAGAAAAAAGGGGACGGATTGAGACATCCGGGTTTTACTTCCATTGAAAGCAATGGAAAGTAAGGAGAACAGATTGAGACATCTTGGGTGCTTTCAATGGAAGTAAAACCCGGATGTCTCAATCCGTCCCCTTTTTTCTGGAACCATATGGTCACACTAACTATGGCAGTATATGAAGGCTTTTCCCAATTTGTTTGTACAGGTCTCACTATCCATCTATCTCAGTGGTCTCAAACTCAAACCCTTTGTAGGGCCACATTTTGGATTTGTAGGTTCTTGGAGGGCCACAGAAAAAATAGTTAATGTCTTATTAAAGAAATGACAATTTTGCATGAGGTAAAACTCTTCATAGTTTATAAATCTTTCCTTTTGGCTAAGTCTTAATAATAATATTCTCATTTATAGCTAAAGAGATATGATCAAGAAACTGTTTTATTTTATTTTGTGATTATGATAAACATTCAGAGGGTCTCAAAATCGTACCTGGCGGGCCGCATGTGGCCCCCGGGCCGCGAGTTTGAGACCACTGCTCTATCTGGATTTATATCCCACCCTCTCAGAAGAGCTCAGAACGGGTCACAAGCATAACAGGGTATTTGCCATAATAAGTAGAAATGTAGCGCATTTTAGGTCTTGAAATGAAAGGCCAAGACCTCAGGAGCTGGATATCAGCCGCCCCGCCCCCTCCTGAAAAAGTGCAAAACTAAAATGAAAAAGCCCGCGCTGACGGGCGCATTTTTGCCCACTTTAGCGCAGCTTAATAAAAGGGCCCCCACTTCAGCCGCACACTGTCGCTCGTCCGCGCTCTCGGCAAGAAAAGCGCGTCCTCCGTACCCTCGTCTGCATCGCACCGGCGCCGCTTAGTGCCGCGAACAGCCGCCATGGAAACCAGCGAGCCTCAAACAAGGTCTGCTATCCACTTCCGGGCCCGCCCCCGACACTCCCAGAACTCCTACCATTCACTTCCGGAGCAGCCTCCGACGCGCCAGGAAGTTTGCTGCCGTCCCTAGAATGGGCTGCTGCGATTGGCTACGTGTGGTTGGGGGGGGGGGGGGCGCGGCTTCTCGTGCGTCCCTGCGATGGCCGGCGCGGCGTCTCTTGCGTGTGGCAGAAGGAGTGTAAGATGCGCGAGCTTGGCGGGCTTTTTCGGTGGCGGCCAGACTAAAGCGCGTGGAGCAGTAGGGGTTAAGCACAGGGTAGGTATATGAGTGACCCGGACGCTCGTGGCGTTGCGTTTGCGAGGGGTTAAGTGTTTCCTTATCGGGCACCTAACTAGTGAAGACTTTGACAGGTTTTGTTATTTCTGAGTTTATTTATTAGTCGTTTTAGACTTTGCATTAAAAAGACATGGGAGCTTGCTTACTATGCAGATAAGACCCCGCCCCTATTTGCATATTTGCGGATGATCCCCAGCATGAAAAGAGAAGTAGGTTTGAACTCGAGAGCTCGGAGGTCTTTTTGTCTTGCGTGGTTGGTGAATCCCTGAGGCAGAGCAGTCGTTTTACAAAATCCAAATTCCCACCCTAACCGAAAAGCCCCCCCGCACCCGGGCTCATATAAGGCCCGCCGCGCCGCTGACTAGCTCAGTGGATGGAAGCTCATCGCCGAGGTCACGTGCTGGGTGCGTTGCGTCACTCCCTGGAGCTTCGGGGAAGGTCTGAGACGAGAGCCACGTGGTTGTCCCTGCAGGATGTCACGCGAGTCGCGTGAGTGAGTTCCCAGGCACCGAGGGGCCCTCGCGCGGAGGGGAGCGCGCAGGAGATGCGGGCGCTGGGCGCGAAGGGGCGCAGCAATTAACCCCTCGACCGGCCCCGCGGATGCAGCTCCCCCCACAGGGCTTTGGAAAAGACTCACGGCTGGCAGCGCCGAGTCCAATGGCTGAGGTGAGACACGGCTGCGGTCTCATAACCCAATTCAGACTACTCTCCTTCCACGCTTTTGCTTTTAAGTTCCCATAGAACATATGACAATATTCTACAAAAGCTATTCAGGATTTCCATAGCAAAGCAGCAGATGAATCCAGACTAGTGGGTATAGCTCACATCGACCAGCAGGTGGAGATAGAGAACTGATTAACAGTTGGCCTTAAAGCCTGGTGTTCTTTCTGTTGATTCAGTTTTGCTCTATCTCCCAGCAGGGTTGGAGCTATACTTCTAGCTCCTGGTCTCTGCTTGTGGCAGGATAGATTGAAGTGGTGTTCCGGTAGGATTCCTCTGTTGAGACTTGTTCTCTTCAGTAGGTGGGGGTGCCTGGCTGTTTGGTGCCGGCTTTGGGAGGTACACCTGGGCCCTCCCAGGTCCCTACTCCACCCTCCCCTCCGTTGGATAGAGGGGTTCCTTTCCAGGTGCAGGAGTGGCTGGCTTCTTCATTCCAGTTTAAAAAAAAAAAAAAATCGGTGGGCAGAGGGGCAGGTTCCGCTTCTGTCGGCGGCCCACATTGCAGGGCACGAAAACGTGCAAGCAGACTTCCTCAGCAGAACTCTTCTCGATCCGGGCGAATGGGAGTTGTCGCCTCAAGCGTTCGGCCTGCTAGTCCGTCGATGGGGGTTGCCAGAGATGGATCTCATGGCCTCTTCCCGCAATGCGAAGGTGCCTCGGTTCTTCAGCAGACGCAAGGAACAGGGATCGGAGGGGGTGGACGCATTAGCTCTCCCGTGGCCTCCGAATTCCCTTCTGTATGTATTCCCGCCTTGGCCCATGATAGGGCGGGTGTTGCAGCGCATCTCTCGCTTTCGAGGCAGAGTAATCCTGGTGGCTCCGGATTGGCCACGGCGGCCGTGGTACGCGGATCTAATGCTGCTGTCGGTAGGCGAGCAGGTAGTGTTCCAGGTTACTCCGGACTTGCTAACTCAGGGTCCGATATTAATGGAAGATCCGGGCCGCTTTGGTCTTACGGCCTGGCTATTGAAAGGTCAAGGCTGAGAAAGAAGGGCTATTCAGAACGGGTGATTTCCACCCTGCTTAAGGCTAAGAAGATTTCAACGTCAGCCTCCTATGCGAGGGTCTGGAGAATCTTTGAGGCATGGTGCGGAATACACGGAATTGCGCCTTTCCATGCTTCGCTGCCGGCTATTCTTGCGTTCCTGCAGGAGGGCGTAGAGAAAGGGTTAGCATATAACTCTTTAAAGGTTCAAGTATCGGCCATTGCCTGTTACAGGGGCCGGGTGGCTCGCTCGTCTCTCGCATCGCAGCCGGACGTCGTGCGTTTCCTCAAGGGCGTTCAACATATCCGGCCGCCGGTTAAGCGAATTTGTCCAACTTGGAACCTTAAGCTCGTCCTTGGGAAATTGCAGGGGGCACCTTTTGAGCCCCTGTCAGCGGCCACTTTGAAAGATGTCACACTTAAAACAGTCTTTTTGGTGGCGATGGCTTCAGCACGGCGAGTATCGGAGTTGCAAGCGCTTTCTTGCAGGGAACCCTTTTTGCGTTTCTCGGAGTCTGGGGTGACGGTGCGTACGGTGCCGTCCTTCCTGCCTAAGGTTATTTCGTCCTTTCATGTGAACCAGAGTCTCTTTCTGCCATCCTTCAGGAAGGAGGATTGGGGGAAGCGTTTTTTGTCGGTACGGCTTCTGGATGTCCGCCGTATGCTTCTCCATTATTTGGAGGTGACGAATGCTTTTCGCCGGTCGGACCATCTCTTTGTCGCGTTCGCGGGTAAAAACAAAGGGATGGCGGCGTCTAAAGCTTCCATTGCGCGTTGGGTCAAGGAAGCTATTGCTTCGGCTTATGTGTTATCAGGGAAGAAGGTGCCGGAGCACCTGCAGGCTCATTCCACTCGGGCTTTAGCTACTTCTTGGGCGGAGTCCGGGGGGATGTCCTTAGACGAGATTTGCCGGGCGGCCACTTGGTCGTCAGGAAATACTTTTTCAAAGCATTATCGGTTAGATGTAGCAGCCCGTTCAGAGGCGAGTTTTGGCGCGGCAGTGCTGGCAGAGGCGGCATTGGCGTCCCACCCAGTTTGAGTTTGCTTTGCTACATCCCACTAGTCTGGATTCATCTGCTGCTTTGCTATGGAAGGTAAAATTATGGTCATACCTGTTAATTTTCTTTCCTTTAGAAGCAGCAGATGAATCCAGAGCCCCTCCCCATGTGCACGGGCTGTGTGTAGGGTGTTTAGGTCATTAGGTTAGCCGGGGCTATGGTTGGTAAGTGTATTATTTCATGACTGAAGAAAAAAAAAAAAAAAAAACAAAACGCAAGAAAGAAAAACGAGAAAATATCAATTGTATTCAGAAGAGAAAGGCACGTTTTTTACTGGAATGGAGTTTGTGGCTGCTCATTCTCCTTCGGGATGCTTGGGCAAAGTGCATAACTGAATCAACAGAAAGAACACCAGGCTTTAAGGCCAACTGTTAATCAGTTCTCTATCTCCACCTGCTGGTCGATGTGAGCTATACCCACTAGTCTGGATTCATCTGCTGCTTCTAAAGGAAAGAAAATTAACAGGTATGACCATAATTTTACCATATTTGGAGAGAATGTACATATAGAGTTTTACATAGGGCATTTTTTTCATGCAGGATTAGTAAATTCTTCTATTTGTATCAAATGTGAGAAGGATTCCAATACTTTGTCTCATGCATTTTGGAAATGTCATCTGATCAAATCTTTCTGGTCTGCCATCCTATTATTTTTGGGGTCATTATGGAATTGTCAATTGGTTGAATCTCCAAAAGGTGTGTTGTTTGGTAAGGCAGCAGCTTGTGGGCATGAAAGATGTATTCTTTTTCAAAAAGCATGTATGATTGGTCATAAATGCATATTACAATATTGGTTACAAAAAGATCCTCCAAATTATTGGCATTGGAGGAATCAATTCCATCGTTTAATTTTATTTGAGGTTTTTGAGGTTCGTAAATTTCCTAAAAGAACAAGATTATTTTTAAAAATCTGGGATCCTTATATACAAAAATTATCCTTGAAAGCTAGAAGTATGATTCTTAATACTTTATATTAGATTTAAATGTGGGGTTTTTGTTTTTGATTTATTTATTTATTTTTATTTAAATATTTTTGTTTATTTGGTGTTTTGTGTCGCCTTTCATTCTGGGGTAGGGAGGGAAATTGGAATGATTTTAATATATATGGTGAGGGGGGATATAGAGGAAAAGTGGTTTAGATATATTAAAATATATTTTGGAGGAATGATAAAATGTTTATGCAAATGTTTTATTGTGAATTTGATTGTAAAGAATGTCTTTTTGTATATTTGTTTGATTCCTTCAATAAAATGTTATAACATAAGCTTTGTCTGACTTCCTTCCATTGGATGTTCCTCACAGTTTGCTTTCTCCCAGTTCAGGAAAGAGTTAAAGACCGAATTATTTGCACAGTTTGATTGTGTCAATAGTTTGGGGGGGGGTTAATTTGGCATGTTGTTAATTTATCTTATCTTTTGATTGTGTGTGGTTTATTTTTGTATCCCACCTAGAATGACTGGACAGTACAGGTAATATTTAAATAAATTATTTTAAAAACCCCAAAATGATAAAATACATATGCAAATGTTTTATTATGAATTTAATTGTAATGAATATCTTTTTGTATCATATTATTGTTTATTTATTTGATTCCTTCAATAAAAATGTTATAAAGTAAAGTGCAATTGCACTGTTAAATCACTAAAAAAACAAAACCCAAAACAAACCATAGAGCCTCGGTTTTAAGAAATGACCTTGTACTTTGGCTCTCAGAGTCCCCCCCCCCCCCCAAATGTAATGTATTTAATGGTCTGTTTTGGGTCCCTCAGAAACAGTGGGAATAAAGATGAGACGAGAGCCAGGTGTACGTAAAAAGTATATTTTATGGGTATAGGCTACAAATATAGAGTATAAATGAGATTTAATAAATAATAGTAATTTTATTTTTTCTTGTATACCGCCCCACCAGCAATTCTAGGCGGTTTTCAACAGAAGAACTGAAACATTTAAGTTAAAAAATACAAATTCAAAAAAACACAACTATAACTACTACATCCATTAAATACAGCATCAGATAAAAAGTACATTTAAAATACAGAGCCTAAAAAAAATATCTTCTTAAATATCAACCTTCTTGTTTATCAAATAGGTAAGTTTTCAATAATTTCCTAAATGTAAGAAAAGAATAGGCTGGAACAATCAGCGGACTCATCCAGGAGTTCAACTTCTCCGCCTGATATTCCAATGTCCTGTCCAAAAAAGTCTTATAGCAACAGGCCCTTGGGGTAGGGAAGAGGAATTTCTGGTACTTTTTAATGAATTAAACAGTTTCAGGTAAGATTTAGAGCTGCTTCTGTGGGTGTATAAGAAATTGTGGCCGATAATGGCTGAGGAGGGGTGTATGTCTGTGCGTGGGTATATGAGAGAGCAGAGCAGAAAGAGCCTGTATGAATAGTGAGAAGCGACCCTTGAAGAACTGGTAGCTGGAGCCGTTCTGTCCCTATCACATCTTTTGAAAGTCTAGGGCTTTGCAGAATACTCCCTCAGTACGATGCAAAGTACTGGTATTTTAGGAATCATTTAGTGGCATTCTAAGTAGAAGATCTTTTGTAACTCTGTTGTCTGAACTGAGTCCACACCCTGCCTCCTAGAACTGAAGGCTGCTGAGGGCAGCAAAGAGTACAGCGAATGTCTGTTATGCTCTAGTGTGATGTGGCTTAGCCTGGCGATTGATGGGGCAGTCTTAAGCCTTTGGTGATGATAACAAGCAGCGTTGGGTGGGCAAACAATGCTGTTATGAACCCATTCTCTGTAAGTCCTAGCATCCACATCTTTGACTTGGGCAGTAAACTCGAATTATTAGCAAAAGAGTTAAACTTTTTCTCCAAATCTTCATTCTGTATCTGCGTAGAATAATAATCCTTTTATATGTTGGTTTTTTGTTATAGGGTCTAGCTTCTGCCGTTTTCCAAGTGGACAATAGATCAGAGTTTCTGCAGCAGGTTCCCCACCGGAAACACCCTGGAGTCCTGCATATGAAGACGGTGAAGTTACCACAAAAACTCTCGGATGCTGCCCAGCTTCTTGTGCAAAGTGAGCACTGAAAGACTGCTTGCTTGCACTCTCCTTGCTTATTTATGCGACTAGCACGCGCTAAATGCTAAAGCGCCCGTTGAAAAATGTCATTTAAAAAAAAAAATCAAGTTAAATGTTGTCTCCACTGAGGGCTATACACTTAGTCCAGCGAGTTTACAGTTTTTTTCATACGCTGAGGAAGCACACTTCAAAGCCCTTGAGGTGGAGGAAACTGATTATTGTGCAACCATGACATATGAGCCAAGATTCAGGCTCCACTCAAGTTCTGAAGGGGATTTCAATTTGTGACCAACTCCTGAAAATTGTTACTGTAATGCTGGGACAGGGTTGGGTTGGGTGGTAAGCTAATGGAAATGGCAAACAAATGTATTTATTCAATTTTCTATCCCTCCTAGGGGAGCTCAGAATGGTTTACATGAATTTTATTCAGGTACTCAAGTATTATTCCTTGTCTGTCCTGGTGAGCTCACAATCTAATAATGTACCTGGGGCAATGAGGGGATTAGGTAACTTGCCCAGGGTCACAAGGAGTAGCATGGGTTTGAACCCACAGAACCTGAGGGTGCTGAGTAGTGCTGCCTGATTCACAATTCGAATCAGGTGAATCGATTCGAATTGATTCAGTTTTTAAAAAAATCGGCCTCCTGATTCAATGGCCGACCCGTCCCCCGTGCCTTCCTAAAGCAGGAGCTGCAGTGCTGCCTCTTTCTGGCCGTCCGCTGCTGCTCCTGCTTGAGGGGGGGAGGGTCAGACAGAAAGGCCTCCCCCAGCTTGACCGCTTTTACCTCCTTAAGGCTCCTGCCCGCTCCCCCAGCTTGCCCGCTCTTACCTCCTTAAGGCTAATAGGGCAGCCTGCAGGCTCGCTGATGTTATAGCGATCCCTGCAGTTGCCCGTGGTCCTCGGCAGCACATTCTCTCTGCCGCGATTCTGCCCCTGATATCAGAGCAGGGGCAGGACGTAGCAGAGAGAATGTGCCGCTGAGGACCACGGGCAGCTGCAGGGATCGCTGCTGGCTGCCCTATTAGCCTTAAGGAGGTAAGAGTGGGGAAGGTGCAGGCTTGCGGGTGGAGCAGGCGTTCGTTCGCGGCAGAGAAAGAGTGCCTTTGGCGGGGGAGAGCAGGCCTTAGTAGAGGGAGCAGGCCTTCACGATGGGGAGGAAGAGAGAAAGTGCCTGCGGGGGGGGGAGCAGGCCTTCTTGGGGGAAGCAGGTCTTCGCGACAAGGAGCAGGGAGGAGGAAGGAATAAGAAAGGGGAAGGGAGATGCCAGACTTGGGGTGAAGTGAAGGGAAGAGAGAGACCAAACCAAAAAGAGGGGGAGGAAAGCAGAGGAGAGGTGCTGGACTAATGGAGAGAGGGAGAGAGAGAAATGCAAGACCACAAGGGGAAGAGTACAAGAGGGACAGATACTGCTCCAAAGTAGGTGGGCAGGGTGCAGGATGGCAGGAGAGATAGTAGGAGAAAGCCTGTACCTGGGGAAGGGGATACAGGAGGTAAGGAAGAGAGAAAGAAGAAGCTGGATATGAGGAGAGATAAGATGCTGGGCATGGAGGGAGCATAGGAACAGGGACACAAAGGGGACAGTACTGGAGAGGAGAATAGGGACACAGAAGAGAGATGCTGGATGAAAGGGTAGATGAGAAAAGGAGAGATGGTGGGGTCCATCGCTGCAGCTGTGGGGGGATGGAAATGAAAAAAGGAAAGATGCCAGACCTCCGGGGGAGGAAAGGGAAACAGAATGGGAAGACAGAGATAGAAGATGAATGGTTAGCACGGAAAAAGAAGAGAGAGCCTGATCAGAAGACAACCAGACTAACATGGGACCAACAAGATTTGAATAATGACCAGACAACAAAAGGTAGGAAAAATAATTTTATTTTCTGTTTTGTGATTACAATATGTCAGATTTGACATGTGTATCCTTCCAGAGCTGGTATTGGACTGCAAACGTGAGCTAGGATTTAATAGAGAGAGAAGAAAGTATTTTTTGTTTGTTTACACCACAGGACCAGTGTGGGTAGGAGATGGCAAAGGGAGTGAAGAGGCTATAAAATAAACCCATCAGGATGTTTGGAAAAAAACACCCAATTGGACAGGAAAATCGAAAAATCGATTCAATAGGCTGAATCGAATCAAAATTTTTTTTTCTTGAATCGGGCAGCACTAGTGCTGAGGCTGTAGCTTTTAACCACTGCACCACATCTCCACTTCCAGCTGATGTGGAAACTATAGAAAGAGAAAACTGCCTAATTAAAAGAAAACCACTAAGGATATTGAAATGCTATTATTATAAGCTCTCTGAACGTGTGTGTTTATATTTTGTTGCACTGTCCACACAGGTAGTTCCGTGAAGCTGTTGAAGGAGCAGGTACAGGCACTGACCAACTATTTGTGGAGCCGAAAGTGCCCTGTGGAAGCAAATGAATTGCGAGCACACGCTTGCCAACTGGAGGAAAAGTTCTACAAAAAGATCAAGCCATCTGTACTAGGTAAAACCGTGTTTACTTTCCGATTCACCTTTGCTTCAGATACTTAATTTTTCGCAGTTCTGGTTTATTTTGTTTTTGCTGTATTTGTTTTCTGTTACTGTCTTGTCTTGTTTGTTTCTGTGATTATTTTTGATATGAGTTTTGTTACTTGCAAAGAAAAACTCTGTTGGCAGGCTATGCATTTTATAAATAAACCATATGGACTGCTTTCTTCTATAGGGCAACATTTATTGCTGTGGCTACTGGGAGCTTTCTTTAACTGGGGGTTTGTCAGTTTGCACCAGGGTGGATTTGATATTAATAATTTGATTTAAATCCCTAGTTCAGAAAGACTTGATTTAAATCATAGTTTTCTACAGACTCATTCTTGCTGGTATAATTTTAATATTTACAACCAGATGTCGTCAGAATAGGCCAGTGCTTTTATATATTGCTCAAAAAGCCCATTACAGAGTTCCATCTAACATCTTGTGGGAGAGTTAGTTTGGTTCCATCCATTCTTTTCAGAGTTGCTGATGCAAAATAACTTATTAACGGAAGTATTTAGCAATTTCAACAAAATTAGTCTTTATTTCTGGGACACTGAAGTCTTTGACTAGGAGGTGCAGCAAATGAGCACTGCAACCATATGTTATTAGCTTGAAATTTCAACTTGAAACTTCATGCTTTTCTAAATTTCTTCCCATCTTGGATACATTTGCAGCATTGTCTGTGACTAAACTGCATACTAGACATTTTGAATTTTTGTTCATTTTTTATTATAGCTTTTGTTGCTACTTCCTGTAAGTATTCTGCTGTATGTGCATTTCCTGAAGCAGAAAGATATTCCCTTCTTCTATTGTTATACAAGCACATATAAAAAGATCATTGTGGACATTACTCCATTCTTCAAGACTTACCAAAAAATGTAAACATTGCATTAATATATGACCTCATGTTATATAATTAAAAACTAATTCTTATTTCATGATTAATAACTTCTAGACTATAATAGATATCTTTAGATAGATTTTTTTTTCTCAAAAAAAGCATATTTTTTTTTTAACTGATTTTTAAAATTTATTTTTAAAATCATTGATTTTTAATCCACCCTGGTTTGCACTGTATTAGGAGTGTAATGTATTAGTAAGAAAGTCTAAGGATGCAATCCACAGCAAAATCGGGGGGGGGGGGGGGAAAAAGCATAAATGAGAGCCAAAAGTTGTCTTAAGTTCTGAGTGTATAACCCAGGAGAGAAAGAACTTAAATCTGATGCAATTTCTGAGTGACCACAGGTAGGGGGGTCAGGCATCTGGGTTTTGACTTTTCTACTACTGACAGTAGGAACTGGTTTCATAAGGCCTTTTCGGAAACGATAGATATATTAATTGTGTTTACAATTCTAAGAACAAAAATCATTAATATAAACATCCTAAAACAGCTGGTTGGGTTTAGGCAGTGCAGTATATAAATGATTTTTAAATTAAAAAAAAAAAACACCTCAGATAACTTCAACCTCTTTATTCTGTCTTTTGCAATCCTTAGCCTTGTTCCTCTTCTCGGCTCCTTTTGAAATTGTTTGGCTTTATACTTAACTCTGCCTTGACTTTAAAATCTCAGGTTTTTAAATTATCATCTAAAACAGATGAGTGGTTATGGACCAATCTCAAATCATTTTATATATGAAATATGATTCCTGATGCCCCTGGAAAATTAGGCTAAGAATGTGAGCTCAATGTCCTATCAAATATATACATAAGAAGTTGCCTCCGCTGAGGCAGACCAGAGGTCCATCTCGCCCAGCGGTCCGCTCCCGCGGCGGCCCATCAGGCCCATTGCCTGAGCAATGGTCCCAGACTATCCCTATAACCTACCGCTACTCTTATCTGTACCCCTCAATTCCTTTATCCTCTAGGAACCTATCCAAACCTTCTTTGAAGCCTTGTAACGTGCTCCAGCCTATCACAGCCTCCGGAAGCGCGTTCCATGTGTCCACCACCCTCTGGGTGAAAAAGAACTTTCTGGCATTTGTTTTAAACCATGTTCCAATTGACCATATTCATCACTAATTTTGTCAGATTCTGCTAAGGAAGCATAACTGCCAAGATGGGGCTAGTTTTTAAAGCCCTCTTGTGAACTGTCTTGAAGGCTTTCTTTTTCAGATAAGAAGGGTTTAACACTTGCTTCTGGGAGCAAATGTTGAAATGTGCCAGCTGCTTTCATGAAAAGCAATATTTGGGAGTGGAGAGGAGGATAGGATGTTTGTGCTGGTTATTGTGGCATGTAGCTAAAGCTAAAAACACATCAAATGTCGTATCCCTTTCCATGAAATAAAAACTGCCTTCAGAACGAATGCGGGGACAATAGAAAGGAGTAATGAAGACATGATAGTTCATCGCCTCTTTCTCTTACGTGAATTTCAGAATGCCAGAGCCCGGACCAGGAACAAGAACTAGAGGAGAAACTGCAGCAGAAGGTACTGACTGTGCTTCGTAAGACCACCTACCACTGGCAGCCAGTTAGGTAAGGTAAGACTCCCCCCCCTCCCCCATCCAGCACTCTCTCTGTCTTAGAGCTTGTTGCTGAATCTCGTGGTTGGACTGAATTAAGGTCACCAGTCAACAGAAGCAAAAAAGGAGGAGAGGAGCAAGTTTTTGTTAATGGTTAAAGGATGTGTACGCAGGCTTAGCTGAGAGAGGAAAGAGTGTGAGAGAGGTTTCAGGAGAGAAGCCAGAGCAGTATTTAACAGTATTGATTGGTAAAGGGCTGGTAATGAAGTGTGTGCTATTAAGCCGTGATTGATGTGGCCATTTGCAAGAGATGTAAGTTTTGTGGATTAAGTCTATTAACCTGTTCATTAATGTTACCAGTTAATGCAGCCAAGTCATCGGTATCCACCAACTGAAATAGATTTGTTGCACAGACCCATGTCACTTTTGAGATGGTGGATGACTAAAAGAGAGAGCATATCACATTGGGGACCTAACTTTCATGCAAACTCTTCTTTGACACTAGCTATACTGGGTCAGACCAATGGTCCACCTAACCCAGTTTCCTGTTTCCAACAGTGGTCGATCCAGGTCACAAGTACCTGGCAGAAACCTAAATAGTCGCAGCATTCCAGAATCGCAAAGAGTAGCAAAATTCCATGCAGAATCAGTAATCAAGATGCAACAGTCCATTCAGAATCTCAGAGTAGCAACTGATCTCAGGGCAAACAATGGCTTCCCCCATGTCCATCGCAATGGCAGACTATGGACTTTTTTTCCTCCAGGAGCTTAAGAAAAGTCAGTGGCGTACCAAGGGGGGGGGGCAGTCCGCCCCGGGTGCACACCCCAAGGGGTTGCACAGCTGGCCACCCACCTGGGGAATAGGCTGCCGCCGGGGAAAGGCTTCTACTTCCGTCATCGGGAACAAGCCGGCCGAGTTCTCCCTTCTTTTCTTCCCTGCAGGGCCGCCCAATTCTTGCCGCCCGACGTCAATTCTGACTTGGAGAGGTCGTTCTGGGCCAGCCAATCGCTGCCTGGCTGGCCCGGAACAGTCCTTTCCGACTCTAGAATTGACATCGGGCAGCAAAGAGTTAGTCGGCCCCGTGGGGAAGACAAGCAGGGTGAACTCGGAGCCGGCCTGTTCCCGATGGCAGCAGTGACAGCCTATTCCCCAGCAGCGGTGGCAGCATTTTCCCAATGGCGGTGGCATAGGGGAGGGGAGGGAGAAAGAAAGAAATGGGGGGGGCAGGGTGAAACAAAGAAGAAGAAAAAAATGGGGCAACGGAGAGAGAGAGAGAAAAAGACAGACAGAGAGAAAGAAAGAGGGCATGGAGAGAGAAAGAAAGAAATGGGGCACTAAGAGAGAAAGACAGACATAGAGAAAGAAAGAGGGCATGGAGAGAGAAAGAAAGAAGGGGGCAGGATGAAAGAAAGAAAAAGTTGGGGGAGGGAATGAGGTCTGGAGGAGAGGAAGCATACAGGAGACTGAAAGAAGGGAAGAAATATTGGATGCACAGTTAGAAGAATAAAGTGCAATCAGAGACTGATGAAATTACCGAAATGATTTTATTTTTTATTTAGTGATCAAAATGTGTCCGTTTTGAGAATTTATATCTGCTGTCTATATTTTGCACTATGGCCCCCTTTTACTAAACCGCAATAGCGGTTTTTAGCGCAGGGAACCTATGAGTATTGAGAGCAGCGTGGGGCATTCAGCGCAGCTCCCTGCGCTAGAAACCGCTATCATGGTTTAGTAAAAAGGGAGGGAGTATATTTGTCTATTTTTGTATAGTTGTTACTGAGGTGACATTGCATAAATTCATCTGCCTTGACCTCTTTGAAAACCCGCGGAATATAAATGATAATTAACATTTTCTCTGTATACAGTGTGCTTTGTGTTTTTAAAATTTTATTGTTGGTAGATCATTTTGACTTGGCCACGAAGGTAAGGGGGAGGGAGGGAGGGGAGCTGCTGAAAGACATCTAGTAATCCTTGCAGGCTTGACTGTGCAGGGAATTTTTTTTGTAAAATCATGTTTTGTTATGTGACTGGCATTATTTAGACTTTAATTTCTATGAATGAATAGAATGAAAATGATATAAAATTACTTGCTTGTTTTTATGTGCGGGCACTGAAGGAAAGTGGAGAGAGAGTCGGCTGAGGACGCTGAAGGGAAATGGGGAAGAGAGAGTGGGGAGAAGATGCTGATTTAAAAATTGACAATTGTACAGAATATTGTTTCTTTTTATACTTTAATAAGTTCAATATAAAACAGTTCAAGGTTTGTGTGGATGGAATCAGGTGGTTTGCGGGGATGGAGACCGAGCTTACGGGCATTAGTCCAATAAAATGGTATTTTTTTATTTCTCATTATTTGCTTTATTTTTATTTGTTAATTTGTAAGGTGGTGATTGTTATGTATCAGTTTTTTCAAATTTACATCTACTGTCTTTATATTTTGCACAGTATTAGAGGACATGTATTACTGTTTTTGTAGTGTTGCATTGTATGCAGAGTCTGGTTTCTTGGCGGTTCAGTTTAACTTTTGTCTACATATTTCTATTTTTAGTTTGTGATTATTCCATATTGGGCGAGGGTGTATCTGTCTGTGTGTATGAAAGGGACATGGCTTTCTGATAGCATTGACTGTACAGGGTCTGGCTTGTTTAGTTTTACAATGTATGTGTTGGTGTTCTAGTGCTCACTGCAGTGTTTAAGATGCTGCCTTTTCCTAGGTACATTCCTGTTGTGCGATATGTGGATTGTTACTAAAAATCATATTTTTCATATAGATGGGGGGGTGTCAAAAAATGATGGGTCCAGGGTGTCACATATGCTAGGTACGCCACTGAGAAAAGTCAGCTGATTTATGATACCCTAGATGGAGTATAGTCCATCTGAATTGCATTGGGAAGTAAGGGGATTGCACGTTTTAGAAGTGTTTAAAGCATTTAGAGCTGAAGTATAAATTTGTAATGAGACTGTATATCTCACCCCTCAGAACATAAGAATTGCCGCTGCTGGGTCAAACCAGTGGTCCATCGTGCACAGCAGTCCGCTCAAGCGGCGGCCCTCTGGTCAAAGACCACCGCCCTAATTGAGACTGGCCCTAACTGCGTACATTCTGGTTCAGCAGGATCTTGTCTAACTTCAAATTGAATCCCTGGAGGGTGTTTTCCCCTATAACAGACTCCAGAAGAGCATCCCAGTTTTCTACCACTCTCAGGGCCTTAGAGTGTGAAATTCAGTCATATTTGGGGCATATGTAGTAATATTATTGTGAACCAATGTATTTCTAGATATGATGAAGGCCAGTCTCTGATATACCTGGCATCACGGCTTGCTGGAGAATTTGCCGCCCTGTGCAGAGCATTCCATGAAGTAAGTGTCATTGAAATAAGGGAGTTCTGACTCACTGACATGTTGGACTATTATACATCTTTACCTTTTGCTTGTTTTATTTACATACTTTGTCGTCCTTTTTTTATTGACTTTGTTTGATGTCGTGGAAGGACAATGTAGTAATCATTGAACATTCCTCAATGCATAAGGGGGAGTGTTTGGCTCTAGTAGCATAGCCGTATGTCTAATAGCACTATGGAAATGATTATTATAAGTAGATTACTTTGAATTTTTGTTGGAATATGATATGTTTACATTAAGCCCCCTGAAGCACTGCCAATGATGTTATGTGAATCGGAGAGGAGAGGTAACTCCTGTTAACAGTATCACCACTGTAATGACTTTCAGATTCGGAAGCAGCTACCAGACTTTTCGCCATACTCTCTCCTGGACTTTGGCTCTGGAGTTGGCTCTGTGACCTGGTAAGGATGCGCTGGACTAGTCCACCTTTAATACTCAAGGATTCTGTGTAATCTTGTTATGTGAGCCTTCAGTTGGAAAGGGTGAAAGAGATTTTTATTGTATTTATCAAAAAGCGATAACATCCAAGGAAGAAAACTTTTACACGTTGCTGTACAGTGGGATTGAGCCCATAAGTGCTATCTTTAAGATCAGCTGAAAGTCCCACAAGTGTGAGGTTATTTTTCCGTTCTCCACATGTGAGTGATTTTATTTCTCCTTCCTGGAATTGCATGGAAGAATCTTTGGACAAATGATGTGATATTTAAGAGCTGAACAAATAGACTGGCTTGCAGACTTGGTTGCACTTTTCATGCTTTCTAAAATGCAAAATTTTGAGACTTAAGGAAAATGGCTGCGGTACGGAGAATCTGTTGCTGTCTCCTGGGAAGGGCAGACAGTGAGATGTTATTGCGGCTTGCCCTTACAGTTATGAAAAGGAGAAATAGATGCAAAACGCCCATAATATTGAAATATGTCGCAGCTTCTCCCCAAAAAAACCTTTGGAAAAGGACATACCAGGATAACTTGGGCTACAAGTCGATTTTCCCCTCTGGTAACCATCAGAGGTTCTATTGGCTGTCCTGGTCACTGTTGGATAAGGAGAGCTTGAGACCTGGGAGTTAAAGCTACAGAGAGCAAAAGGGGGAGCAGGGAGAGGCTGCCATTTTCATGCAGGATTAGATAGGATTAGTCCTTGGAAGGGCCAAAAAAAAAAAAAACGCCAACTGTGTTTTACAGAACTTAGAACTGAAAAAAGGGGAATTACAAAAAAAAAGAAAAGAGCTGCTGGAGGAAATAAAAGCAGGTGGATGGGTCTACTTGAGAGAAGTATCAATCGTTGTGTAATGTTAGAGTAAAATTATGCACACTAAAACAGGGGAAACAAATCCACAAAAATCAAACAAGCAAGAGCAAAAGTGGAAATGTCCAATCAGAATGGTGCACAAAAAGTGTCTTTCAACTCATCTGATAAATCCAAATGTCTTTATTCATCCAAAATAACTCTTTCATCCAAAGTAACTCAATGACTCGACATGATCATGTTTCGGCCACCCGAAATAATGATGAATAAATAAACATAGTCATGTATAAAAACAACAAATGTTAAAAATATGAATGATGTTATATAAAAAAAATGTTATGTGTAAAATATATTGTAAAAACAGCAAAGAATCCAAACAACAAACACATATAAAGACCAGCATGGTTAAAAATAAAGACCTATCCATATCTGCACAGATTATAAAGACCAAAAAAGGCTTTATGCAAAACATAAATTAACCAAATATATAATAACTCTGCATCAATAATACACTAGAAAGATATAACTAATCATGCTTACATAAAAATTGCATTGAAACTATTGATTATCAACTAGTCAAAAATATACAATAAAAATATAATGAATAACCTATAGATTCAATAAGATAAAGAGTATATGGGACAAAAAAACTGTGAATATGTTAAAAATGAGCCAAAACATAAAATAACAATGAATAAGCAAACATATAAAATAGAATTAACTATTTTCAGTGTTATGAGATAAATGAACACCAGTGTTAATACACATAATGGATGGAAAGAATAGTACTGTATATGTATGCAAAACTTAAAAAAAGGGGGGTATAGAAAAATTATGATCACAAAATATAGAAAGCTGTTACTCTTTCTTTCTCTTGCTCTCTCTTTCAATTTCTCTCTCAAGCTACTACTCTCTCTCAAAATTTAACTAGTGAAACTGTTATAAGTGAGCAATTTGCATGCTGTTTTTCAGGAAATAGTCCTGACATTAGTTCTCTGCTTGTGAAAGGAGAGGGGGGGGGGTTAAATGGAGATAATTTTCCCTGCTACTTGCCAACAAGTTGTAGAAATAATTAATTGACTTTATATTCCTGGTTTTTTAAACAATGAAAGGAGAATTAGCAACGGTTAATAAATGGTTGACCCTGAACGGCTGAGGAAGGCAATAGTTAAATGGTTCTTGTGACCTTTGGCGAGGTTGAAAGCTTTCCCTATTTTTGTCATTTTGTTTCTTTCTAAAGTTATTGAGAAAGTTTAGTATTGGAACGGTTGCTAGGTTTGGCGAACAGAATGACTTATTTGATCATTTTCAGTTTGGATTTAAGCGAAAACATAATACAGAAACCGATACCCATGTTGGAGGAATTCATTTGGGTCTTGATAAGAGCAAAATCTGCTGAATCTTATTTTTATTAGAGGTTGCAGCTGCTTTCAAGTCTGGCAAGACGTCTGCAGTCATATAGCATGGTCAGAGGCCTGGTGAAATACTGTGACTTAGGGACATCTAGTGATAAAGAATCTGCTGCTGAGCTCTACCCATTGGTCCTGTTGTAATCCAATATGTATTACAACAAACACTTTCACTGAAATGAAAAGATGTCACAAAAAAGAAGAAGAAAGCAGCACTGCTATAGTTCCAAAAGGGGAGTTACAAAAGACTGGAGGAAAAAGCCTCAGATAGGAGCCCTTCCACCACCACAATGGTGGTCCAAGGTGGTCGGACGTAACACCTCACTGGCAAAAAACCTCCAGACCGACTCCCCGTAGTAAAGAACTTAAAGCAGGGCGGCGGTGCAAAAGATAGAGGATGACAATCGGTGTACCGATCTACTAATTTAGATAAGTGGATTGTCATCCTCTATCTTTTGCACCGCCGCCCTGCTTTAAGTTCTTTACTACGGGGAGTCGGTCTGGAGGTTTTTTGCCAGTGAGGTGTTACGTCCGACCACCTTGGACCACCATTGTGGTGGTGGAAGGGCTCCTATCTGAGGCTTTTTCCTCCAGTCTTTTGTAACTCCCCTTTTGGAACTATAGCAGTGCTGCTTTCTTCTTCTTTTTTGTGACATCTTTTCATTTCAGTGAAAGTGTTTGTTGTAATATTATTGAGTTTCACAATTCCGAGTTTTTTTCTTGCTGTAATCCAATATGTAACCATCTAGCAGGTATAGCTGTTTCTAGGCTCTTGTGCAGTATATTGGAAAACCACCACTTGGTTGCAATTTCTACAGCAGTTTTCCTCTTGCCTTTCAGGGCAGCACACACAACGTGGGGAGAGTCTATCCGGGAATACGTGTGTGTAGACAGCTCAGCAGCCATGAACTTGCTGGCAGAATGCCTAATGAGAGGTTTGCCTGCTCTTTTCTCCCTCCTTCAAGTGACCCCCTGCCTCTCAACCCCTTATAAAGTGACTGTACAGACTTTTGCTTGTCTTTTTGTGGTGCTAAGGCCGTTTCCCTTTCTTCTGGTCTGTACTTGGGTTCTGGGACCAAATCCCTTTCTTTGGCAAGGAACTGGTTCATTCCTTTGTTTCCACTGTCTCTACAGGAGGCTCTGAGTCGCAAGAAATGTGTATCCCTGGGGTTCATTTCAGACAGTTCTTACCTATTTCACCAAAGGTAAGATGTACAACTACAGTGGGGAGAGTGCAGGTGTAAATGTTTAGGGATAGGGGACAGGCCTGGTGAAATACTTTGACTTAGGGAGGGACAAATGACTACCACGGAAACAGCAAAAACCCGAGTATCTACTAAAGGAAAGTTAGTCTGACAGGGGGCCACTGAAAAGTTCTCAGCCCAACCAAGAAGAGAATGATGCGGAGCCATGAAACTTGCAAGTTATTCCACAACTTTTTGCTTCATTTCATATCATTGAATGTCAAGAAAAGTGTGGAATAATTTGTAAGTTTCATTGCCCCAAAATATAAAAATTGAAAAAGACATTTCTTCCTTCAAGAAATCTCTGAAAATATTTCTTTTTAAACAGGCTTTTAATATATAAAATTTATCCTAATTTTTGTTTTAAGAATTTCCTTCCTCCCCAATGTTTTTCCCTTAAATGTGTTTCTCATTATAACAGTTGTAACTTTAACCCCCCTTCCCTTCCAATTGTTGTTAGTCTTGTCTTACCTCTAATGTTTATATATATATTGTTTTTATTTTAACTTAACTTATTGTATTATTATGTACATCGCTTTGTATAAAGATATAGCGATTCATCAAATATTTAATAAACCTTGAAACCTTCTTGGTTGGGCTGAGAACTTTTCAGCAGCTCTTCTTAAGTGCCAGTTTGTGCTCAGGGAAGAGGCATGACGCCAGTGTGCCACATGGGCTGGGGGGTGTTAAGTGTCTGGTGGCATTACTGATTTTATGAACGTCTTTCATCTCTGTTTTTTTGTAGGTGCAGTTTGACCTTGTCGTCTCTGCTTACTCGTTGAATGAATTACCAAGTAGGGTGGATCGCATTAGTACTGTAGAGACTCTCTGGAGGAAGACCAGTGGCTTCCTGGTGGGTGTCGCGTCCAGCAGTCGTACTGGAAAGTTGGATCAATGCAACTTCCATCTGCAGATTTTAAAAGCACCGTATGGATAGTGCGGTGTCAGGTGAAAAGCGCGCCGGGACAAAGGCACGCCCAGACAATTGAGCGCAGCGCGAAGGCGCGCACCACAAAAATTACTGTTTTTAGGGCTCCGCCGGGGGGATGTGGGGGGAATGCGCTGAGTTGTGGGGGCGTTTTGGGGGGTTGTAACCCCCCCACATTTTACTGAAAACTTCACTTTTTCCCTGTTTTTAGGGAAAAAGTTAAGTTTACAGTAAAATGTGGGGGGTTACAAGTACAACCCCCCACAACGCCGGCGCGATCTCTATTAAGTAAACTTGGGGGGGCTCCCCAACAAAACCCCCCGTCGGAGCCCCTAAAAACAGTCATTTTCTTCGGCGCGCACCTCCATCTTGCGCTCAGTTGTCGGCGCGCGCCTTTGTCTTTCGCGGTGTTGTCTATGAACCGGATAGTGCTGATCAAAACTTACTCCGACTGTCCTGGTGCTATCCTTATGTGTAGCGACAGAGGCAGCATAGAGCGAGGGAACTATCCGCTATGCGTACAGCGACAATATGCAGCTAATCTGTGCAGGGTACAGTACGATGAAAGTAATCTGCCTAGACCAGCTTTAAAACATCCAATAATCACGCTCTTTTATCTAACATGGCCAAATATATGTTTAATGCTGTGGCTGCCTTACCATGGCTCAAAACAGGCCCCTGTTAATGGACCCAAACTAAAATAGTATCGGAATTCAACAATGCTTGGCATAAGCAGAAAGGATACTTTTAAAATCCTTTTTATTTTCAGATGCATTTAACTAGCTGCTTCTATTCGATCGGTATATATTTATATTTCAGGGAGGACTCGGTGAGCATCAGTATGGAATTAGAAGTGCACATTTCAATTTAAAGTTTATCATACTTTATCTCTTTTTTTTTTATTTGTTTAAAATATAACTTTCAATTTTCATTATATTTTAACCTTTTATATTAAATGTAAACCGCATAGATGCATTTGCCAATGCGGTATATCAAACACCCAAAAAGCTTGGTTTTGAAGATGTGAAGGCAAAGGCAGTCTAGGTCTTTGACTCTGCATTCCAGTGAAGCCCGTAGAGTTCAGTCTGTTCTCTTGTAGACTTTCTTTAAAGGTGCGCTAGTTTTTGGTTTTTACAGCATGCCTTTGTCATAACTGAAAGCTGTTGATTTTATTTTGAAGGTTTTAATTGAAAACGGGACGAAGGAAGGGCATCGCATGTTGATGGAGGCCAGAGACGCTGTGCTGAGGGTGAGGAGCGCGTATATTTCTTACTCTCTCTTCCGCTGAGCAAGATAGATATTCTGTTTTATTGATTATTACAGAAGCCGTCCTTCTCAGTTTTAGGAGGATATTTGGGTATTGCAAACATGAAGGTCTTTTTCTGCCATCATAACTGTTCATGGCAGCAGTTTAAAAAAAAAAATCCACTCTGTAGTAACAAAGTATAAAGGGAATGGTTTGTGATCTGTGCAAGAGCTGTCTGATAAGGTTTGTTTTTCTACAGATGATACCAAGTTCTAGGTAGACAATTCCTGATGGTATGGATAGAATTAAAGCTTGAAAAATGATTTAGACTGCGGTAGCTAAAATTTCATGCTACAAAGATGCAGGGTCATGCATTTGGGCTACAAAAACACAATGGAGCAGTCCGGTATAGGAGGTGAAATATTTCTCTGTGTGAGAAATAGCCTTATTCACATTGGCGAATGTGACCCAGACTCGGACCAGAGGTCATGGACTGAAGCTGAGAGAGGACACGGCCAGGACAAATGTCAGAAAGTTCTGCTTCACACAGCGAGTGGTGAACGCCTGAAATTCTCTCCCGAAAGAGATGGTGGAGGAAACTACCATTCTAGGATTTAAGGGAAAATTGGACGCACATCTTCTTGCAGGACACATTGAGGGATACGAGTGACTAATGTATGCGTCAGGGTACGCCTGGCTGAGCCTCCGCGTGTGCGGATCACTGAACTGGATGGACCCCAGGTCTGATCCTGTGCAGGCATTTCTTATGTTCTTATGAAGAAAAATGGGACTTGGGGGGTGATCAAGGAGGCAGCATACTCTCACATTAGGGTGACGTCATCCACAGAGCGGTGAAAATTGCACCGTCACTTTAAGATTTGCAAAGCTTTGAAGACTGCCCACACCACGCGCGCACCTTCCATCCCGATGTCGGCTCGCGGTTCTTTTGTTTGGGGGGGGGTTGGGTTGTTTTCCGCAGAGTGAAGAAGTTGTATTTGTTTGTACTCTGTCCAAAATTGAATTGCTTTCCTATCAACGTTCCTTTTTTGTCTTTCAGCTTTGCTTATTTTTTGTTTTATTATAATGCTTTGATCTATAAAAAATATATTTCTTTTCCTTTTTGTTACCTCAGTTGGTCCTCCGGGCCCCTTTTTTCCCCCCTTTGCTGTATTGCTGACTCGGTGTCGGCCACTGAGGGGTCCTTTTATCATCACGCGCTAACCCCTGCAGCCGGCTAAAAAACTGTGCTCAATGCAGCTAGCACGGCATGCGGTTTAACGCGCATTAAACCCCTACCGCAGCTTGATAAAAGGACCCCTGAGTCTTTTCCCTTCCATGTTGAAACCTTCGAGCGGCTTTAAGAAGTGCCAGCGCCCTATTTCCATCACAGACCCGCACAGCGTTTGGGGCCTGAGCAGCGTTTGGGATCTATTCACAGAGAAAGGTAGGGGAGGGTCATTGGGGTGGGCAGACTAGATGGGCCGTGGCCCTGATCTGCCGTCTATTTCTATGTGCTGGTTATTCTACATTCCAAAATATCCAGCAAGAAAAGCTCTTTGGACAGTTGCCCGTAGAGAGGAAGGGGAAGGGTGGAGCAGTATTTGGAACAAGGCAAGTGTATGGAATGGGGCAAGTTTACCATTAACACTATTTTAGCACAGATCCTGTTTTATGTGAGTTAAATGGGATTAACAATAAAAATAACACATCTTAACAGTAGCTCACATGCACAGGAAGCTCTGAAGTTGATAGACTCAAGAGAAATCGAAGGAAATGGTTTTTCAATGAAATTTTAATTGGCGCAGCCAATCATTGAGCTGATTAAACCAATTAAAACCACTTAAGGTAGGCAGCAGCAGGGCGCCTACCTATCGCTGCCTTACTTAAGGCGTCGTTTTTAGAATCGGGCCCAAAATGTCTTTTTATCAATGTGTCATTTGCTGAGTGTGAAAACATAAAAGCTGTAGCCTATAATAGCAAGAAATTTGCTCCATTAAGCAAAAATGATAGCATAATCCATGCCGCCCTGTTTAGATTGTAAGCTCTTCTGAGCAGGGACTGTCTTCTTTGTGACTTTGTACATCTATTAGCGCTATAGAAATAATTGATAGTAGCAAGTGTCAGGTTTTTCTTTGTCCCTTTCCTCCTCACCCCCATGCAGCCCTCTTTTCCCCTCTCTCTCCCTTTACTATCAATTACAGTTATAGTTTTTTTTATTTAATATACCGCTATTTTTAACAAAAATAAAAACAATGGGTTAAAAATGATAGTAAAACAAACGGAGTAAAACGACAGACTGACACAAAAACGAACAGGGGATAGGGATAAATTACAATGAGAAAACCAAAAGGTTAAGGGGTAAAAGAGCAAAAAGTCCATAAAAAGTCCACTTTCTTTTTACCACCATCAAAAGCCGTGTTACTGCTCCCATTCCCTCGAATGTATGACTCTGCTGCACCCCAAGTCTGGGTCAGGATGAAAGATGCATCCTGCTTCTCGTTCTTCATTTAGGGCTCCTTTTACAAAGTCGCGTTAGCGGTTTAACACACGTAATAGCGCTGGCGTTAGTTCTAGCCGCATTTAGCGTGCGCTAAAAGGAGGCCTTAAATACTGGGCCCCAGTCATAGGGTTTCCCTCTATTTTGCTCAGCATCGGGGAAAATAGTTTAGCTGAGCAGCTCAAAAGCAACACCATTTTCATGAACTTGGTTTTCCTACTACTACTATTTATCGCTTCCGTAGCACTGAAAGGCATATGCAGCACTGTACATTCAACATTCAATAGACAGTCCCTGCTCAGAAGAGCTTACAATCTAATTTTGGTTATGGGGCCAGTGTCTTGCTTTATAATTGATGTCTGCCAAATTTTAGTCCCTGTCCTGTCGGATTATGCACGAGTCTTCTTGCAAACTGCATTCCTGGTTTACATCTCATTTTTTTTCTTTTCTCTGTCGTAGGCAAAAGACAGTGTGTACCATGACTCCAGGCCAACCTATGTCTTTGCTCCGGTAAGATATTATTTACAGCCTTTTTTATTTTTCTGTGCATGATTTGCAATATTTTCTCCCTTCAGCTACAGTTCCTTTATGCTTGTTCATTTGTCCCTGGAGTTTGGCGATCAGCCTGGGATGCTGTTGGCCCCGGGATCACAGTGCCTTAAACAGTTGAATCGGTGTCTTTGGCCCTGTATATGCAAACTCCGTTTAGGTCCACGATTGTCTTTTTGGACCCCGTATCCAGATGTGTACCGTTCCAAGTAACTCTGCTTGCTAATAACAGATTTTATTCTAGGTAAGGAGGATGAGAGAGATATTCTGGGATCTTGTTCACTCTGGTATGAGATTGCTTTTATTCCCCTTTTTTAGATGTTTCTTCTTTTGCCAGTATATGGAAAACGGGTTTCAATTCTATTTTTTTGCAGATAAGGTACAAGTCATAGTGTATGTACCCAATTCTCACAATGGGCTCACCTTAATAATCTTGTTGAATGGCTGGAAACATTTGTGCTATGGCTAAACCCAGCACTGCCCAAATATTCAACCCAAATAAGTCAGTTGTGGCTTTTGGTTCTATATTAGAGTCCTTTTGTTAACGGGGATTCGGCTGCAGGGCTTGGATTCTATTACACGTTTAAGGGTACAAATAAATCCTAGTTCTCAGGATTGAGGCAGATCTTGTCAATATGCCATTGCTTTTTTTTTTTTTTTTTTTTTTTTTAAGCTTGCAAATGATATTTTACATAAATAAAATTAATTTGATGATAATTGTTGCCTTGATGTTAAGAAGGCTGAATCATTGTAGTGAAATTCATCTATGACTGTCTCAGGTTTGAAGAGATTACAAATGATCCAAAGTATAGCGGATTGTCTTGTGGAAATAAGGCTATGAAGTGGCTGCTTCTTAACTTAAGAAAAACTTATTGGTTCTGCTTTTTTGAGGTCAGAGTTTGCTTCCAGGGCTTGCTTCGTGCATAAATGCACATTCACTGGTTCTGTGAGATACTTGGTGAGTCAGCTGAAATAGGAACCCACTTGGACACGTCATTCCTTTTCAGAGAGCTGTCCTGCTTATTTGAATAAACTCCCGCTCTGCTTGAGAAGAATTCAAGACGAGCTTAAGGCCATGTCTTTCCAAAGAGAGCTTTGCATAGTCAACTGAGAGGGCCTCTGTCTCCTTGCTGATTTTTATTTTAATCAGTATAGGAGAGAGTCAAAATACAAACCACACCAGAGAACAAAAAAAGCACAATGGACCATCCGGATTTGGGAATGGACGTGAAGTTTATTTAGGGACCCAACAAGAGTCCCTAAACTTCACGTCTGTTCCCGAATCTGGATGGTCCTTGTGCTTTATTCGTTTTCTGATTTTTATTTTAACACTTTAGAACATTTTTTTATTTATTTTAAAAATGTATATTCTGAGTAATCTCTAATCCTCAACAGATAACAAGAAAACATAAATAATAATTTTTATTTTTTATATACCGCCAAAGCCAAAGTAGTTCGAGGCGGTTTACAACAAGAAGAGCTGGACAGTCGGCGAAGAAATAACAATGAAGTCCTTGAATACAATGAAGTCTTAGAATAACAATGATGTCTTTGAATACATGAATATTTGTAGGGAGGAAGAGAGAGAGTGAGAGTCCCATTGTAGGGACGTCAAGTGCAAGGGGTGAGGCTTTTTTTTTTTTTTTTTTTTTATGTTTAAGTTTTTTATTGATTTTTTTCATTTAACAAGTGTCATAAATTTTCATACAATTATCTTAATAATACACTTGATATTTCTATAATGTATTTTATACATAACATTTCTTATCTTATATTTCTTATGATTTTATATATCATATTATCCCAGGACAAGCAGGCAGCATATTCTTTACGCATGGGTGACGTCACCGACGGAGCCCACGGTACGGACCTTTTTACTAGAAAGTTCTAGTTGGCCGCACCGCGCGTGCGCGAGTGCCTTCCCGCCCGACGGAGGAGAGCGTGGTCCCCAGTTTCTTCGTTTCCGCGGAGCGAAGAAGACGTGCGTTTTTCAACTCTGATTGAAAATCTCTTTTTGCCTTCCCGCTCGCGTTCTTTTTTCGGTTTTTTACCTTCGGGTTGCTTTTTTATTTCATTTCCAAAAAAAAAAAAAAAAAAATATTTTCTTTTTGTTTCGTTTTTTGTCTCTGCCCCGGCGGGGCCTGTTGTCACAATCCAGGCCTCGGGGTTTGATTTTGCGGAGGCCGTGTTTCCATTCATGCCCCCGCAGCCCGGTTTTAAGAAATGCCAGCGGTGTGCACGCCCGATCTCCCTCACTGACCCACACAATTGGTGTTTACAGTGTTTGGGACCTGAGCATCGGGCAGACTCGTGCACCCGCTGTGCCACTCTTAAAAAACGCACTTTGAAGAATCGTCAAATTCAGCAAAGTCTCCTGTTCGGCACCGGCCCGACTATGGACTCGACTTCTTCAACTGCGGCACCATCGAAGTCGGCACCGACCACCTCGACACCGCCTGACATCACTTCGGCGCCACCGGCGCCAGGTAAGCCGGCTAAGAAGCCTTCCACCCTTGAGCGCCCTCCCACCTCGGTGGCGACACCGGCTCTTTCGGCTCCACGCCGAACTAAAAAACGCTCCGCTCCGATATCGGTGAGTGCCTCGTCATCGGCCTCCTCATCGCCGGAGCGTAGAGCGGCACCCATGGAACCAAAGCAGAAAAAAGTGGTTCCGGTGCCATCCCTGGATGACCGCATTGCGACCATCCTCCAGGATAAGTTGCAGGAACAACTCCAAACGCAACTTAAACAGCTCTTGCCCTCTATCCTGGCACCGTTGCTTTCGGTACCAGACCGGCCCGAGCCCCACACCGTCCAACCGGTATCCACACCATCGGTACCTATGGACCCCTCCATGCCTATTCTCTCGGCACCGCATACCCATGCCCATGCCGAGGCCGTCGCTCTGACGACAGCCGATCCTCCTCGGGACCGAGCGGAACACCGGTCTTCCCGCGAACCTGACCGGCACCGTTCTTCCCGGGACCGAGACAGACACAGGTCTTCATCCCCCGGTACCGTCTCGGTACGCTCAGGCAAGTCTCGGTCCAAAGCTCATCATACCGAGCCTTCCACTCCAGTCTCTCGGCACGCACACACCGATGTCAGAGACCCGGACCTCTGGGAGGAATCTCCCCTCGGTACCGAGGAGGATGCATCGTCGTCGGACGAAGAGCCCTCGGCCCCCGATACCACATCTAAACCTGAGCAGTCTTCCTTTTCGAAATTCCTCAGGGAGTTATCGGGGGCCTTATCTTTGCCTCTGGAATCTGATTCCAAGAAATCACAAGCTTTCCTGGAGGCATTAGATTTTGATCAACCCCCTAAGGAGTTTCTCAAGTTACCCGTGCATGACATCCTACGGGAAACTTTTTATAAAAATTGGGAAAATCCATTAACTATCCCTGGGGCACCCCGTAAACTGGACAGCCTTTACCGGGTTATTCCAATCCCGGGATTTGATAAACCCCAGCTGCCCCATGAATCTCTCCTGGTTGAGTCCACTTTAAAAAAGACTCAAGGCTCCAGTGTATATGCCTCTACCCCTCCTGGCAGGGAGGGCAAAACTATGGACAAGTTTGGCAAGCGGCTCTACCAGAATGCCATGCTGGCCAACAGGGCAAACAATTACTCTTTCCACTTTTCATTCTACCTGAAACATCTGGTAATGCAACTCTCCGCCATGCAAAAGTACATGCCGGAGCACAAAATCCCACTATTCCAGCAGCACATCTCCAGCCTGCTTCAACTTAGAAAATTTATGGTACGCTCCATCTACGACTCCTTTGAGCTTACCTCTCGTGCATCTGCCATCGCTGTGGCCATGCGACGCCTGGCCTGGCTCAGGGTCTCTGATCTGGATGTCAACCATCAGGACCGACTAGCCAACGCTCCATGTACGGGAGACGAATTGTTCGGAGAGTCTCTGGATACCACCACACAAAAACTCTCCGCCCATGAGACCAGATGGGATACTCTCATCAAACCAAAGAAGAAGACCCCTCCTGCTCGGCCTTACAAACCACAGTCTTCTTACCAGCGCAGGTTCTCCGCTAGGCCGCTTAACCCGCCTTCACAGCAACCTAGGCGGGCTCGCCAGCAACACCATACCCAGGCTCGTGCACAGTCTAATCAACCTGCCAAGCCTCTTCCTCCTGCCAAACCTTCTCAGCCCTTTTGACTCCTCTCTCCAGGGCTTAGCCAGTCTTCCACCCTCATTGCCTCTCCCTCAACCAATCGGGGGCAGGCTCCACATTTTTCTCAGCCGTTGGGAGGTCATCACATCGGACCAGTGGGTCCTCAACATCATCCGCCACGGCTACTCTCTCAACTTCCAGACTCTTCCACCAGACAATCCTCCCGTAGAGTCTGCTTCTCTTTCAACTCAAACCCCCCCTCCTCCTGAGGGAGGTCCAATCCCTCCTTCTCCTCAATGCCATCGAAGAAGTACCTCTGGAACAAAGGGGCCGGGGATTCTACTCCCGTTACTTTCTGGTTCCAAAAAAGACAGGAGACCTACGTCCCATTCTCGATCTCAGGGACCTCAACAAATGTCTTGTCAAGGAGAAGTTCAGAATGCTCTCCCTTGCCACCCTTTACCCTCATCTCTCTCAGAACGACTGGCTATGTTCCCTGGACCTCAAAGAGGCCTACACTCACATACCAATCAATCCAGCTTCACGTCGCTACCTAAGATTCCAGGTGCACCATCGCCATTATCAGTACAAAGTGCTACCTTTTGGCCTCGCTTCATCACCCAGGGTGTTCACCAAATGCCTCATTGTGGCGGCGGCCTTCCTCAGGTCTCACAACCTCCAGGTGTTTCCCTACTTGGACGATTGGTTGGTGAAAGCACCTACGTCTCCGCTTGTGCTACAAGCCACTCATCAGACCATCTCTCTCCTCCACCTCCTGGGGTTCGAGATCAACTACCCCAAGTCGCATCTGCTTCCCACGCAGCGCCTTCAGTTCATTGGAGCAGTTCTCGACACCACACTAATGAGGGCGTTTCTCCCCTCCGACCGTCAGCGGAACCTGCTCCACCTGTGTCGTCAGGTGCTTCTTCATCACTCCATTTCTGCCAGACAGATGATGGTCCTCCTGGGCCACATGGCCTCGACGGTGCATGTGCTTCCCCTGGCACGACTCCACCTCAGGACACCTCAATGGACTCTGGCCAACCAATGGTCGCAGACCTCGAACCTTCTTTCTCATCCCATCTCTGTGACATCGTCTCTTCAGCAATCTCTACAATGGTGGTTGAACTCCTCAAATCTTTCCAGGGGCCTTCTTTTTCATCTGCCCCCGCATTCCATGACCATCACCACGGATGCCTCCCCTTATGCATGGGGAGCTCACCTGGGAGACCTACGCACCCAAGGTCTTTGGACCCCGCAGGAGCGTCTTCATCACATCAATTTCCTGGAACTACGAGCCATGTTCTATGCTCTCAAGGCCTTCCAGCACCTTCTTTGCCCTCAGGTTCTGCTCCTGTGCACGGACAACCAAGTTGCCATGTACTACATCAACAAACAGGGCGGCACCGGATCTCGCCTCCTTTGTCAGGAGGCTCGTCGCATTTGGACCTGGGCCACGGCCCGCAGTCTCTTCCTCAAGGCTGTCTACATCCAGGGCGAACAGAACTCCCTGGCCGACAATCTCAGCCGCATCCTTCAACCTCACGAGTGGACTTTGGACCCTCCCACGCTCCACTCCATCTTTGCTCGCTGGGGCACTCCGCAGGTGGACCTATTTGCAGCTCCTCACAACCATCAGCTGCCCCAGTTCTGCTCCAGACTCTTCTCTCCTCATCGTCTGGCCCCGGATGCATTCCTTCTCGACTGGACGGATCGGTTCCTCTATGCCTTTCCTCCTCTACCTCTGATGTTGCGGACTTTATCCAAACTCCGCAGGGACGGAGCCACCATGATCCTCATAGCTCCCCGGTGGCCTCGTCAACACTGGTTCTCCCTCCTGCTTCAGCTCAGCTCCAGGGACCCCATTCCTCTGCCTGTGTTTCCTACTCTACTTACACAGCAACATCAGTCTCTACTACATCCCAATCTGTCTTCGCTCCACCTGACAGCTTGGTTTCTCTCGGGCTGACCTCTTCAGGAAATCTGTCTCAGCCTGTCCGTCTCATTTTGGACGCCTCCAGGAAACCGACCACCCTCCAATGTTACCATCAGAAGTGGACCAGGTTCTCCTCTTGGTGCCTCCGTCATCATCACAATCCCACCTCTTTAGCGGTGGAAACTGTTCTGGACTACTTGCTCTCCCTGTCCAACGCAGGCCTCAAGTCTACCTCTATCAGAGTCCATCTCAGTGCCATCACGGCGTTTCATGAACCTGTCTTAGGAAAACCTCTCACGGCTCACCCTCTGGTTTCCCGATTCATGAGGGGCCTCTTCAACATCAAACCACCTCTGAAGCCTCCTCCGGTCGTCTGGGACCTGAATGTGGTTTTATCTGCCCTCATGAAACCTCCCTTTGAGCCGCTTGCCACAACTTCGCTCAAATTTCTGACATGGAAGGTTCTTTTCCTCATTGCCATCACCTCTGCCAGGAGGGTTAGTGAGCTTCATGCACTGGTTGCCGATCCACCGTTCACTATTTTTCACCATGACAAGGTGGTTCTGCGCACCCATCCTAAGTTCCTTCCAAAGGTGGTCTCAGCTTTTCACCTCAACCAGTCCATTGTGTTGCCTGTTTTCTTTCCGAAACCTCATTCACATCCCGGAGAACAGGCATTGCACAGTCTTGACTGCAAGCGTGCCCTGGCTTACTATCTTGATCGTACAAGGGCTCACCGCTTGTCCCCTCAGCTCTTCCTGACCTTCGACCCAAATCGTTTGGGTCGACCGGTCTCTAAACGGACGCTATCCAACTGGCTTGCAGCTTGCATCGCGTTCTGTTACGCTCGGGCCGGTCTGTCACTAGACGGCGCTGTCACGGCCCACAGGGTAAGAGCTATGGCCGCTTCTGTTGCTTTCCTCCGTTCCACACCCATTGAGGAAATCTGCAAGGCGGCCACCTGGTCCTCAGTTCACACATTCACTACTCACTACTGTCTGGATGCTTTCTCCAGACGGGATGGGCACTTCGGCCAATCTGTACTTCAGAATTTATTTTCCTAATGGCCAACCATCCCTCCTCCCTCTTTGTTAGCTTGGAGGTCACCCATGCGTAAAGAATATGCTGCCTGCTTGTCCTGGGATAAAGCACAGTTACTTACCGTAACAGGTGTTATCCAGGGACAGCAGGCAGATATTCTTACGTCCCACCCTCCTCCCCGGGTTGGCTTCTTAGCTGGCTTATACTAACTGGGGACCACGCTCTCCTCCGTCGGGCGGGAAGGCACTCGCGCACGCGCGGTGCGGCCAACTAGAACTTTCTAGTAAAAAGGTCCGTACCGTGGGCTCCGTCGGTGACGTCACCCATGCGTAAAGAATATCTGCCTGCTGTCCCTGGATAACACCTGTTACGGTAAGTAACTGTGCTTAACTGTAATTATTTTTCTTATAAAGTTATACAACATATATATTGTAATGATTTTATCAATTATTTTTTAAATTATTAACCTTTTTCCCTTCCCTTTATTACCATCTATTAATAATATTTTATTTATAATTTATAATAAAGAGTATAAACCCCCCTCCCATATCCCTTCCCTCCCTTTATTCTTTAACTATTTTCTTATTATGGGAAAATGAAATTCAATTATTACAATATTTTGTTAATGGTCCCCAAATCTTTTTGAATTTATCCATATATCCTTTTTGTATTGCAAATGTATGTTCCATTTTATATATATGGCAAACTGAGTTACACCAAAAATTATAGTTCAATCTGTCCCAATTTTTCCAATCGTTTTCAGAGCTTTTTTTAAACTGTTCCTAGTTATTTATAGATCTCATGAAACAAGGCAGTGAATTTTACATTCTTGGGCCAGCAGCATAAAATATGGAATTTCTGTATTTGTCTAAGTGAATCGTACGAAAAGGGGGAACATCCAGTAAGTTGGCTGTTGCAGATCCTTGTGTTGGTTGGTGTAGGTGTAAGCTCAATTTCAAAAAAGATTGACGTCCAAAAGACAGCATAAACCAGCACTTAGACGTGGTCTTACTAGTCAAAATGTCCAAGTGGGAAGTCTCAAAATAGACTTTCTAGACATCTTTCTGCTCGTTTTGTCTCCAGTGCATCCAAATTAGAGAATGACACGGGGACAAATTTGTCCCAGTCCCCGCAGGAATTCAGTTTCCCCGTGAGTGTTGTCGCTGCCCCTGCCTCATTCCTGTAAGCTCTGCCTTAAACCACACAAGCCTCTGTTTGAGTCTTGTGCAGATGAGGATGGAGCTTGCAGGGATGGGGCAGGAACAGGAAAATAACTCCCGGGGAAAAATTTGTCCTCGCGTCATTCTCTAATCCAAATCTTAACGGGGCATGTTAGAGGCATGTTTTGGGTGGGATTAGGACTTTGACACTCGGCAGAGATAATTAAACCTTTAAAAAAACATCCAGAGTTTTTTTGTAGATATTTGGAACTAGACCTGTTTTAAAAGCTACAGTGCTTTACAAAGAGCAGTCGGTAAATGAAATCGGTGTGTGTGGTACTTTACTTTGTATCTTGCTTGTTGCCTCTAGGACAGGGGTGTCAAAGTCCCTCCTCGAGGGCTGTGATCCAGTCGGGTTTTCAGGATTTCCCCAATGAATATGCATGAGATCTATTAACATACAATGAAAGCAGTGCATGCAAATAGATCTCATGCATATTCATTGGGGAAATCCTGAAAACCTCGAGGAGGGACTTTGACCCCCCTGCTCTAGGATATTTTTCATTTCTGTCCTGCCTTCTTCCTTCCCTTTAGTGTCCTCACCAGTTGCCATGTCCACGCCTCTCCCAGCCAGTGATATTGCCCTGCAGTTTCATTCAGACCTATGAGCCCCTTCCCTTCAGCTGGGTAAGTACCTTTGGTCAGCAGTGGGATGGACTAATATGGAGTCAGAAAGTTGTCAAAATTTAATGGAAGAAAACATTTGCCTTAAATTTATGGCAAAAGGCATAGTTTGAAAGCCAGGTGGTAGAGATAGAGAAAGGAAAAAGGGGAGTGGGTGAGAAGGCAAGAAAAGCTTTATTTTGTACCATTAAGGAAGATTAAAAGAGGGGAAAAAAAGTTCATAGTATGAAACCTTAGACATGGTGAAGAAAGATGGTAGTTGGTGCTTCTCACTTATATACCTTAAAAAAAAAACACCTTTCCCTGCCCCCTATGTCACACTCGTGCCCCTCCCCCGGTACCTCTTTAAATCTTTGCCAGTGCAAGAAACTTCTCCAGCCTGCGGCTCACGCCAGCCTGGCTCCTCTCTGAAGTCACTTCCTGGCCCCATGACCAGGAAGTGATTTCAGAGAGGAGCCAGGCCGGCGCGAGATGCAGGCTGGAGAAGTTTCTTGCACTGGCAAAGATTTAAAGAGGTACCGGGGTGGGGGGGGGTACGAGCATGGTGTGAGGGGGAGAGGTGCCAGCATCCCCACCAAGATGGCGCTGGTGCGGATCCCCACCTTACTACACCACTGAATGGAAGAGTAGCCTAATGGTTGTGTTACAGAAAGGTGGCATATCAAATCCTTTTACCTGTAGTTGCCGACTTTTCTCTTTTAAGAAGTAAAGTACGAATCACGTACAGGTGCTTTTCCTTTTCTCTGTGTAGAAGAGGGACAATTTTCAGGGAATAAATAAATAAAAACAAATGGTAATCTAAAATATGCCGAGACCAGTAAAATGGCCTTTTGCTGTGCGGGAGTCAAATTGTGGAATTCACGTGTCGGTCAATTACAAAAATGTCACGACAAGGGTAATTTCAGGAAACTATTAAAAACGCAGTTATTTGTTAATGCATTTTTCTAGGAACTGATCTTTGCGGTGGTTCTTTTGATGGGCACTTCACGTGATTTTCTGATGATTATAGGCTAATGTTTGATTTTATTTGTTTTATTGAATTATGTATGTAACGATATGTAAACCATTTAGATTTAAACGATATATAAATTTTTAAAATAAATAAATAGCTCTTAAGCCTTGGATCTTGCTCCTGTTGTGTTTTGTCCTTATTCCAGAACGGCAGTGTAAACAGAGAGAAGTTCTCCTTCTTGATAATGAGTCGGGCAGCTCCAGCAGTTGAGAACGAATGGCCCCGTATCACACAGGAGCTACAGCGACGGACTCGGCATGTGCACTGTTCCTTATGCTGCTCGGATGGCTCTCATCGACACACCGTGCTTACAGCTCGCAAGCAGGGCAGGTAAATTTCTTATTCCTAAGTGTTTTGTCCAGAGAGCAATTGAGCATAGGCATTGGGAAAGTAAGAGTAGGGCACCCCTTCCCTTTCCTCGTATCTAATGTTCGTGGCGCGAGCAGCAACCTCCACCTGCTGCTCACGCTAGTGTCGGCTCTTCCTCTGACGTCATTTCCTGGACCAACACCTAGGGAGTGACGTCAGATAAAGAGCCGAATGCTGGTGCAAGCAGCAGGTTGGGGTTGCTACTTGGGCCAGGAACGTTAGAGGTACAGAGGAAGGAGCGAGTGGGGGGCTGCTTCTCTCCCTCACGCTACACCACAGCACTACATGTTAGTCAAGCTCTACCCAGGTCCTCCTTTGGTCCATGAGAAATTCTATTCTGTTTGTATTAAGGGGTTGACGATGCCTGCTTTCTCTCCTTGGTTTTAGGGATCTATATCGTTGTGCTCGGGCAAGCGAATGGGGTGACCGGCTGCCAGTAATCAACTCTGGTATGGAAGGAGAAACTGGGACGGACAATGCTGCTTCTGAGGAGGTGTAGCCACCAGCTAAGCAACGAGACAAAATGAATGAGGACTTGAAGTGTCCTTCAGGCAGCAGAACTTAATGCTCCCAAACAGTTCGAGGCATCAGAGCCTGAAACCAACCTGAACTTAATAGGTCCAGACAAAGGAGCAAGGAACGCCACAGCTCTAGAAATCTGAAGGAGAAAAACAAGTCTGTACTGTGCCGATTTCTTCTTAAAACAGCAAAGAATTACTGGAACTGTATCAAACATCCAAGCACTGAACTAGTTCTTATATAATCTAGGGGGGAAAAAAGCAAGAATTGTAACGTTTCCAATAACCTTTATGTAATTTCCAAGAATTTTCAAATTTAGGCTCAACCATTATAAATCTACCTCATCAAAGGAACTGAGGCTTTCTGAGGTGTTACTCCACAGGAAATCCTGATGTAAAGGCCCATTTCATGAGCAACTACCAATAAAACTCGTTTAGACAACATCGGGTCAAAGTTGTCATTTGAAAAACAAAAAGTTAGAAACTGAAAAGTAGTTTAAAAAGGAGAGAAAAGTGCTCAGGGCCACCAGGAACCCAGGAGGGTAGTACAGACCTAAAAACAGCTCCATTTCCAAACCTCCCCTGGTCTCTGTTTCTTAATCATGCATGGGAGCTGTAATAGTATACTTCAGTGCTATTAAATCTAATTTTCTATCTTAAATTGTGGTCTCCTGTCTTTAAAAAAAAATACCTCTGCAGTAGAAAGGATATTCTTGTGCATTTATAATTTTTGAGATGTTTTGATGGTCTATTAAGACATGGGGGAAGCCACTGCTTGCCCTGGATCAGTAGCATGGAATGTTGCTACTCTTTGGGTTTTTGGCCAGGTACTGGTGACCTGGATTTGTCACCGTGAGAAAGGGCTACTAGGCTTAAAGGACCATTGGTCTGACCCAGTAAGGCTATTCTTATGTTCTTATGATATATTTAGCATAGTTCACCCCCCTCCCCCAACCTACTACTTGCATAGCTTTGAACCAGCCACAGCTGACTCGGGTGCCCTTAGTCTAGTTCAGGGGTAGGCAAGTCTGGTCCTCGAGATCCACGGGCGGGTCAGGTTTTACGGATATCCACAATAAATATGCATGAGATAGATTTGCATCTCAAGGAGACAGTTCATGAAGTTCCATCCTGTACATATTCATTATGAATATCCTGAAAACCTGACCGGCCTGTGGCTCTCGAGGACCGGAATTGCCTACCCCTGGTCAAATTGGACAGAGCTCAACAGAAGCTTTATCCATTTGATTAATTAAGTCAGGCTGTTGAAATAGCTCCTCTTAAGATTATCCGGGTAACTTCAACTAGATCTGTTCAGCACTCAGCCTTACACTTTTACATCTGCTCAATATCTACGTTCGTTAAAGTAGCCAGATAACTAACTTTACTTCCTGAAATTAAAATTCTGGGTATTCTTTTGGATCGCAATTTAGCCACTAAAGTACACAACATACAGATCAGGCATTTGTTGCATCTCCTTTGTTACCACCACTTTATGGGACCCCTGAAGAAGACGTGTTGTTCGAAACATGGACCGTGTTGTGTCCCATATTTTATATAAAGTGGTGTATTTGTACGCAACAATCTCTTTGTTTATTTATAATAAACTTTGCCTGCATCTTGTACACTGACCCAACCATTTGTCTGTCTTTCCCTTAAGTTTCCAAGTTTTATTAAAATTTGATAAAATGCCTATCATAAACACTTAGGGCCTCTTCTATCCAACTACACTAGCAGTTTGCTGAATGGCCCGCGCTGCTCCCGATGCTCATAGAGTTCCTATGAGCGTCGGGAGCAGCGCGGGCCATTCAGCGTGCTCTCTGCGCTAAAATCTGCTAGCGCAGTTTGATAGAAGAGGCCCTAAGTGTTTTACAGTAATAAAAAGGGGAATACAAACAAGAGACTAAAATAATCAGGACATAATATAGACATACATTTGAACGAGCGGTAAGAGGGGAGAATTACATTATATAAAAATAGAGCAGAAAAGGAGGGGGAAGCAAGATCTGTTTACTGTTGGACCAGAAAGCATTGAGAAGTCCCCTACTACCTTTTAGCCCCCTCTGTGTGTCTGTCATAATTAGGTTGTAAGCTCTTCTGAGCAGGGAACCATCTCTTGCATGTACAGTGTTGTGTGCGCCTGGTAGCCTATAGAAATAATAAACTGTTGCAGCAACTGGGCATGCAAATTCAACTTGTATAAAGTGTGTGTGGCGGGGTTAGATGGAATGTCTCCGACATACTCATTCTTTGCCCACTTTTCTGCCCCTTTGCGGTTGTGCATGAGAAAAGTTAGGCACTCGGTATACATAATAGAAGCACAAGTCAGTTACACACACAATTGTTATTAGGGAAGGCTAAAGCGGCTAGGCCTTTTCAGCTTGGAGACAAGACAGTTCAAGGGTGATATGATAAGAGATCTATAAAATAATGAGGAGTGGAAAGGGTAGATGTGAATCACTTGTTCACTCTTTCCAAAAATACTAGGCCTAGGGGACATGCCATGAAGCTACTAAATAGTAGACTTAAAGCAAACCGGAGAAAATATTTCTTCACACAACATATAATTAAGCTGTGAAATTCGTTGCCAGAGAATGTGGTGAAATCGGTTAGCTTAGCAGGGTTTAAAAAATACTTGGCTGATTTCCTAAAAGGTAAGTCCATAGGCCATTATTGAGATGGACTTGGGGAAATCCACTGCTTATTCTTAGGATAAGCAACATACCATCCGTTTTACTATTTGGGACCTCAGTTGGCTAATGTTGGAAACAGGAGGCCAGGCTTGATGGACCTGCGGTCTGTCCCAGTATGGCAATTGTTATGTTCTTATGAGTAAGAAGATGGGAGAAGCTGAACAGGGGGAGAAGTAAGAGAGCAATGGAGGTATGAGACATTGGAGGGGTAGAATGGGATGGAGGGAGTGACCTAGTGAGTAGAGCTGCTGCCTCAGCACCCCAAGGTTGTGAACTCAATCCCAAGCTGGGCAAGCTACTTTGTCCCCCATTGCCCCAGGTACCACAGTTAGAGTGGGAGCCTGCTGGGACAGAGAGAATACCTGATTACCATTCAATGCATGTAAACCACTGGGTGAATCTCTTCACCAAAAGGCAGTTAATGAATCCAAATAAATAAATAATTCTTGCTAACACCAATTAAGTGCCAATTTTGCCTCAATTAGTTACTTGTATATAACTGGCCCTGTTCTCTTAAGTGGCTGCATAATTGCCTGACCTCGAGTGCCATTTACAACATGTGGGAGTAAGTAACGTCAAAGATCTTGAGGGGTGTTTGAGGAAGCCACGGTTCAACTCCTGTTTCTGCCACTTTCTCGGCCTATTGCGCCAACTATTGGACTACTTGCAAGTCTGATTGTAATCCATTTTGTTTTTTTCAAGGAAAAAAAACCAGGTAATAAAAATAAGTGAAATATAAGAAGTGCAGAATGAAAAACATTTTATAGAGAATTTGTAAGGTTTCCCTACAAGAAGACTATGGAGAGCCTTCGGCCCTAAGCCTGCCTATGGGAGTGGAGCTGTGAGAAATCGTTTTCTCTGTCATCTTTCCTTACAATGCTAGGAGATATTTGGTCCGGGCTGGTTCTCGCAGACTCATTGCAGCGAGGGTGGCTAGAAAGCTCCTTATCATAGACCCGCCTCGTGTACACAGAGAGCTGTGGGAACGGGACAGCTGCAACACAGGTTGGGAATGAAGGGTAACAGCCTGGAGACCTTGGAGACCCACCTGTGCATCACCTGGCAGCTGAATGCTGACGATAGACCATGCCACACGCAGTCACTGGCAGTCACCGGGGAGCAGTGGCAGAGCCGAGCCAAAGAACTGTACTTTGAGATGCTGAGCAAAATCCAACAATGTATGAACTGAGGCAGAAGTGAGCTCTTTAGAGCTGAAGAACTGTGATTGCCACTGACGGAAGGATTGTCCCACGTACCCTGAGGGTATCACTATGGACTGACTGTCCCATGCACCCTGTGGATATCGTTGATGGAAATGCCACTGCAGACGGATTTTCTCTGAGCCAAGACACTATGGAACAGTCGGAAGCAGAGCAGGAGAAGCAGAGTGAGTAGAGAGATCGCTACACCACTCGCCATATGCCGTAACAGCTGTCACACACTTCTTTTTCCTCAAAGCAATGTGTTAGAATAATAAAGCCCTTATTCGCAATGGCTTGTGCTTATCTCTTTGCTGCTACTTGTCACCCTGATAATTCACCAGCCTTCCTAACTTTTAGGTCAGTTTTCAGCTTTCCTGATTCGTACAGGGATTGCCACACTGATCTGATTATTTTAAAATGCTCTAGGTTTTGTTGAATGTCTCTCTCTTGTCATGTACTTTCCTGTCTGATTTGTACCTCCTGTTTTATTTTAATATTTAAATTTGTTAACCACCTTGCTACTGTTTGCAAAAGGCAGTCTGTTAGGTGCCATTGACTCGTGTTCAAGTTCTAGTGCCTTGGTGAACATCTTCAAGTTTTCATGGCAGAATACAGAAGTAGATTACCGAGCCTCTCTCTTGCACAGTATAAATTCAATGTTGTTGCATCAAACGCGATCATCCACCTCCAACATTGCCCATCTTCATGCTGCTCGTTAGTCTGACATCTCCACTGAAACCTGTCCACCTTGGGAGGCCTTGCTGGTAGTGAAACTATCGACGGCCTAGCTTTCAGCTACTCAGATGCACGCAAGCCCAAGTACCGTGAGTGAGCAAAAGGCAGTATATAAAGATTAATAAACCATACAATACAGTCAGAGCTGGCGTATTATGTTCAGTTTTGGAGACCCTGTCTCGACATGGACACGCAGTGGCTTGGAAGAAGGTGACAATAATGGTGTGGAGTTTGCACCAATATGAGAAGAGACGACCTGAATATGTGAACCCTAGGAAAAGAGTGACCGGGCTTGGACATTAATATAGAAACAAATGTTTTTTCAGAGAAGGGGAAATCGTAAAACTAGAGGACATGAATTGAGGTTGTGGGGTGGTGACTTGGGGGAAACAGAGAATACTTTTTCATGGAGAGGGTGGTGTGGAATTCCTATATAGGAAGAGGAGGAGAACCAAAGCAAAACTGAAATCACCTTCACACCTTTAAAAAGGCATCGAGGGAGAGGCAGGTACAACTAAGCACCTTAGGGGGGATCACGCAGGTCTTTATGTGCAAGAAGAGGAACAGGCAACTTTCAAATAGCCCATGTACCTGGATAAATGTGTGTGTGCATTGCATACATCTAATATGTTATGTTTATTATACACCATATTACAAACCTCAGAGGTTTATATTCTAAATCATATTAACTATAGACCTCCGTATTATGTACATCTGCTATACATATTTATATTTAAAAGTATAAGGGTAAATTAAGTGTTTTTGTAGGATGATCATGATTGTAGAGTTTAATTATCTAAATCCTAAGTGGGGGGGGATGGAGCTAAGGACCTGAAAATTCATGAGGGTGGGAGGGAGCGCTCTGTAAGGCTTGAGATTTCTCTGGGGTGCCCAATGTTTTTGCACTGATTCTACTCTTGCCCCTCCAACTTTCTTCCTCTTCCCCATATTGCTCTGCATGATGAGTCTCTTAAAATTTTTTTTTTCCCCCTTATCTACCCCTAGTTGCTAGACCTTTCCCTCTCTATCCTCATTTTCTGCAGTATTGTATTAGGAGCCTAGCTACCATGTGATGAGTTTACTCGGATCTCTCTCTGCAGTTGTGCTGTTCCAGGCTTGGAGCCCTCACTGTCCCCAGGGCTCTCTCAGTCACTTCCAGAGCTCCGATGACTGTCTGACGATCGGCTCCTCCTACTGCTTCAGGTACAGTAAGTCCAGCCATCACCAACACCCCCGAGATTCAGTTCCACTTGGTTCAATTCGGTTCTATGCAGAGATCAACTGTGTAGAATGTGATTGTCCACATTATATGAGGTGCAGAGTAGAGAATGACAGGGTGACAGAATTCATCACCGTTCCCATCGAAAACCATGTGTCGTTCTTTAGTGTCTCTCTCAACCTCAGTCCTTCTACACCAGCATTCTTCAATGCAAGGCGTGAGGGTCAGTGGCTGGAAACCATCCTGTGGCTATCTCAACCTCAGTCCTTCTACACCAGCATTCTTCAATGCAAGGCTTGAGGGTTAGTGGCTGGAAACCATCCCGTGTCATTCTCTAGTGTCCATCTCAACCTCGGACCTCCTACACCAACATTCTTCAATGCAAGGCTTGAGGGTCGATGGCTGGAAACCATCCTGTGCTATTTTTCAGTGTCTATCTCAACCTTGGTCCTTCTATACCAGTGGTCTCAAATTCAAACCCTTTGCAGAGCCACATTTTGGATTTGTAGGTACTTGGAAGGTCTCAGAAAAAAATAGTTAAAGTCTTATTAATGAAATGATAATTTTGCATGAGGTAAAACTCTTTATAGTTTATAAATCTTTCCTTTTGGCTAAGTCTTAATAATAATATTGTCATTTATAGCTAAAGAGACAGATGATCAAGAAACTTTTATTTTACTTTTATGATTATGATAAACATACTGAGGGCCTCAAAATAGTACCCGGCGGGCCACAAGTTTGAGAGGTGATGAATTCTGTCACCATGTCGTTCTGTATTGCAGAAGAAGTTTTAAGAATCAGGAACCCCCCTCCTTCCTCAGTCACTGGAACATTTTCTCCCTCTGGTAAAGTCATAAGACTCTAAAGTGAAATGTAAGTAAACGTCTAAACGCCTATAGTGATGGTGGGCTTGTGCTAGGTTCCCAGTATCTGAAGGGCTGGATAGTATCCTCTGAGTGTAGGGAGAGGACCATCGGATCTCCAATTGGAAGCTAAAGCAGCCAAGGGAAGGCAGAGTGGGTCTGAAGAGGATCAGTTCTCACTGCAGCTCTTTGTGACTGGACACCCTCCGTTGCTCCAGGTACAAAATAAGTCCACTGCTTTCCTTTCTGTGACTCACTTGAGTGTGAAGGGGATGTCAGGTAAGGCTACTGGGGACCAATGCCACAAAGAGACTGGAAGAGCATCCGTTCTTCTCTTTTAACTCTGAGAGACGCTGCTCTCTAGCTGTCTGTCTATGACAGAGAGGAAAGGAGAAATAGATGCATTTTATTCTAGTTTCTTAGAGGGAAACTGACTTTCTAAGATCGCTGGTTTTTCCACCCTAATAACTTTATATGCACTTAGAAGCATCAATGTACCAAAGACAGGAGAAATCACCTCACACCCACCGAAGAAGCCACAAAAGACAGGGGGGGGGGGGGGGGCTAGAGTCCTTTAGTCATTCAAATAGAGACTCAACACGGAAGTGTTTGGGCCAAAAGCGGCCAGGAAGTGACGTCAAAGGAAGAGCTGGCACGTCAGCAGCTTGAGGGTTGCTGTTTGTGCCACAAATGTTGGAGGTACGGGGGAAGGGAAGTGGTGTGCCTCCCTCCCTTACTATGCCACTGGCTCTCTCTTGCCATTCAGAGGTGCCTCGGCAGGGAAAGCTGCCCTACCTAAAAGGTCCCACAAAAGCTACATCTGCTCCAAAGCACGAGCAAAGCTGTCACCAAAGTACATATTTTATATGAATCACTGCATAAGTTCCCGTCTGAAGCCCTCTCATCAGTAGAGTTTGCTTATTTTGGAGTGGTGGCGGGGGAGGGGGGAGGGTATGGAAGTCATTAGCAGTGGGGGTGGGCAAACAGACCAATGTCAGTGGGGGCCCAAAGAGGGACAATCTGCAGGCAAGCTTTGAGGGGCCCCCTCCCTAGCGTCTGCCCTGGGCCCCATTATTTCTAGCACCAGCTGTTATTTCAACAATAGCACCCACAACATTTGGGGGAGGGCTGCTTGCGCTCTGCGCCTACCCCAATGTCCCTGAGCACATTGCATAACGAGTTTCAATAAATAAGAAAATAAAATTGTAAGACCCTGTACTCAGGTGGCTACGGATCCTAGAGGCCATTTGCATTAGACCACCTTTAGTGCTGTAGCCAGTCTCCCATGCTCCGTGTCCTTTCGTTTCAGATCCAGCTCAGACCAAATGGGTCCGATGAGGGATGGTGTGTCTAGGTACCTGCAGTTTCCAGCAGAGCAGACAGTCCTCATTTTGCATGCAAAGGTAGCCCAGAAATCTTATGGTAATGAAAAAAGGTAAGAACCGTACTGTCGGAGTGCCTGGTGTTAAGAGCCAGGAGCGTGGATTTTATAATGGGGGTGGAAGTTATAGCATACATACATGAACATAAGACTAGCCATACTGGGACAGACTCGATGGTCCATTAAGTCCAGTCTCCTGTTTCCAACAGTGGCCAACCCAGGTCACAAGTACCAGATAGAACCCCAAAGAGTAGCAACATTCCATTCGGAATCCCCAAAGAGTAGCAACATTCCATTCGGAATCCCCAAAGAGTAGCAACATTCCATTCGGAATCCCCAAAGAGTAGCAACATTCCATTCGGAATCCCCAAAGAGTAGCAAGAATGCGCTTCCAGAGGACGTAATAGGGCAGAGTACGGTACAGGGGTTCAAGAAAGGATTGGACAAATTCCTGCTGGAAAAGGGGATAGAAGGGTATAGATAGAAGATTACTGTGTAGGTCCTGGACCTGTTGGGCCGCCGCGTGAGCGGACTGCTGGGCGCGATGGACCTCGGGTCTGACCCAGCGGAGGCAATGCTTATGTTCATATGTTCCGTGCTACTGATCCCAGGGCAAAGCAATGGCTTCCCCCACGTCTATCTCAACAGCAGCCACCCGGTGAAAATTGCCCGTGATCTATGGCTTTTCTTTATAAATTTTGTATTTCTTTTCCTTACTGAATATTTTTTTAACTGCCCAGATGGCATTAATTGATAGGTGCTATATCAAATGAAAAATATACTTGGAAACTTGTAAATTCATGCCAGACTGAAATCACCCGACCCTGCCTGGCTTACAGCTCTCTTACCGCTACTACGGTTTATCATTTCTCTAGTGCTGCACATTTGACGAGCTTAAAAGAGCTTACAGTCTAATTTGGACAGACAGGACATTTAGGGAGTGGGGAGTTTCTTGCAGAGAGAATGATAGGATGGACATGGGTAGTTTTACGGTGAATGGGAGTTAGGCATTGAAAGCAGCCTGAAAAATGGGCTTTCTTGTTACTTTTAATTCTGAGAAGCACATTTTTTCCTTCCAGGTTCTTCTGCCCCCCTCCTTGCATTTATCTCAGTGGTTCAGGATGGAAACTGAAGCAGGAGCAGCTTAAAGGTGAGAGATCATAAATGCCAGCTGAACATTAACATTGTCTTTTTTTTTGGGGGGGGGATTACTTGTTTCATTAGTCTGAGTCTTTTTGGACCCTTGTAGGGATTTCTTAAAATGCCATGATTTTAGATTTTTGTGAAAATATGTATGTACTGTGGTTGTGTGAATTTCAATGGGAAGTGAGTTCCACACTTTTGCTATTTGGTAGTTGAATGATTTGCTGTGAGATGTCCTGTATTTTATATCTTTCAGAGTTAGGAATGATGGGGCCAGGTTGTTAGAGCTTTGTTGGTCCGCAGATCTATCTAATAGTTCAGTAATCTGGGGAAGCTATTAGAGACCAAAAACTTAATTGGCTGCTCCTAGAAGCAAGAGTGTTGTTCAAATTTGCCTGCCTATGTTTCAAATCTATTCTTGGTATGGCCCCCCTATACCTGGTCTCCCATTTTAAATTGGATTGTTCCACCAGGCCTATACGCAGAATACATATATTTAGTCGTCCTACAAAAAAAACCTGCCGATACAAAAGATTCCTTGACAGAACTCTTGCTTTCCAAGCAGGCCAACAGAACGGCTGGCTAGGTAACTTCATCAAGCACTCCTCTTCCTACCTCAACTTCAGAAAACTAATTAAAACCAACCTGTTTAACCAATTTGTAACCAAGAACACTTAAAGCCTTATCCTTGTATACTACTTACATGTACTCGAAGTCCCTACATTGTAACTTTTACTCTGTCTCTCTTCCTCCCTACAAATATTCATGTACTCAAAGACTTCATTGTTATTTTTTTCGCGGACTGTCCAGCTCTTCTTATTGTAAACTGCCTCAAACTACTATGGCTTTGGCAGTATATAAAAATAAAAATATTATCAACGTAGAGTGTTTTAAAAGCTACACAGCATAGTTTGAATTCTATTGTTTCTTTAGGTAGCCAATGTAGTTCTATAAGTAGTGGTATGACGTCAAATCTTGATTTGTAATATATGAGTTTTGCTGCAGTGTTTTGTATCAGTTGAAGTTTTGTCATTAATTTCACAGAAATACCTGAGAGTAGAGCATTGCAGTAGTCTAGTAGTGATGATATGATTGACTGCACTAGTGTCCTTCAATGCTGTTGGAAGAAGTAGGGTCTTATCCTTAGTTTTTGTAGTATAAGAAAGGATTTTCAGATGGGCTTTGGGGCACTTACCACAGTGGCAGCCGCTAGCACAGCTTTGTAAAAGGGGGGAGAGTTAATGAGTTATCTAAAGTGACTCCCAGTACTTTGGAGGTTTTCTAATTGTTGAAGCTGGTTCCACTTATCAGAGTAATAGTAGATAGGATTTAGGTGTATGTGTTGCCTAAACCATAATAGATTGGGGGGGGGGGTTTCAGTGTTTAATTTGCGATGATATCTCTTCGTCCATTCTTGCATTTTAGTTAGCATTCTGGACAATATTGTAATCATGCTTGCTTGGTTCAGACTCGCAGGGATTAGTAGAAAGACATCATCTGCGTGAGAAGATTCATTCTCCTGGTCTGAAGCTTATCAAGCACAATGTGGTCATGAAGATGTTATAGAATAGTGGTGAGATGCGAGATCCTTGTGGTACTCCACATGTTGGAGACCAGTAGTCAGAGAAGGCTCCATGTTTTAACTCTCTGTAGCATCTTTGTCAGGAAGCCTTGGAACCATTGTAATACCATTCCTGAGATTCCTATTTCAGCTAGTCTGTTTAGCAGTAGAGAGTGGTTGATCATGTCAAATGCTGCTGAGACATCCAACAATAGTTGTAACATTTGGTTACCTGTGCTGAATACTGATTTAACCTCTTGATGTCAGATCAATCAAGTATATTTCTGTACTGTGTTAATTTCTGAACCCATGTTGGGAGGGTAATAGTAAATTCCATTTTGAAATATAATCTTTTAGTTGGGTGGCGACTATAAACTCTATCAACTTTGTCATGGATGATATGCTTGCTACCAGTCTGTAGCTTGTAGCTTGGGATAGGTCTAGGTCTGCTTTTTTAGGGGTAGGTGTAAGTAGAATTTCCCCAAATTTCTCTGAGAACCATCCTTGCCCTAGTGTAGAATTAATCATCTCAACTAACCAATTCAGTATTTCTTCCGGCATATCTCGGTATAGGTGGGATGGACATAGATCCAGTTGGCATTCCGTTTCAGATAGCCTATTCACCAGAGATCTTAATTCTGTTCTTGTTCCAGTATTAAATGCTGTCCATGTTCGATCCATTGCTCGGTATGATGGACCACTGGTCTGACCCAGCAGCGGCAATTCTTATGTTCTTATTGCTTTCAGAAATAGTATCCTCTAGTTGATTGTCTGCCTTGTTATTAAATAATTTAAATATATTCTCTTATTTTATTCTCAAAGTAAAGAGTTGGGTTGGGGGGGGGGAATTTGCAGCATTTTTTGCTGTGCACTAGAAATTTTGAACTAATTCCTTAAGTCTGGTTTGTCTACCCAATCATATCTAAGTAATATTTTTGTTTGTATGTTATAATATGCATGTTGTTTTCTCCATCTGTCTCTAAGCACGTGATCTCCCGATTTTCTCCAGGCTCTTTTTAGCTTTCAGCATTCTCTTTTCAGGCTTCTGGCTTCTCGCTTCTGGGTACTTTCCTCTCCACTAGTGGAGCTATTAATTCTAATGTGATTTTCTGTGGATTCCATCCATTTTTGATCATTTTTGTCTGGATTTGGGTTTGTCATTTCCCAGAACATTTGGGCATCGATTTTTCCCTCTAGATTTAATGGCTTTTCTTTTTGGTCATGGATTGGTATGTGATGGTTTGCGATTTAAGTTGAATCTACATATCTAGTGGTCTGACCATATTAGTGGTGACCATTCAATAAAGGACAGCAGTTTTGGATCATTTGCTATAACCGTGAGTAGGGCCAGTTCTTTCCAATCTTTCCGTACATTTCTAAAAACTTTTCTATTTGCCAAACATTTTGAAAACTAATTTCTTTTGTTTTTACTTTCTTTAGTTTTTATTTAATTGTTATAAACTGAGTCGAGCTTCCTTAGGTTGATGACCCAGTATATAAAGTTAAGCTTTAGTTTAGTTTAGAAATGAGAGAATGTCGAGGCATTGGTTAAGTTCCTTAACATTCTCATTTATGGTCACGTTAAAGTTTTTTTTAAAGAAGGCTCCCTACGAATGCGTAACAGGACATTGTTCCTGGTAAAATGTGCTAAGAAGTAAAAGGCAAATCTAAGATTTGGCAGCACCAATTGACAGTCATTAAACTGTCCAACAGTTGGTATATAAAGTAACTACGTTATATTTGAAAAAATCAGCTCAATAGTAGACTATGAAGGTGGGATTAGGGAGGTGAATAGTTGAGTTAGTTGTGCTTAATATACTGCTCTTCCAAAATATCAGAGGGGTGTACAATTTAAAAGCAGCATAAAAAGGAAGAAAAGAACGACATAAGAATAAAAGGAAGTAGCCTGAACCAAGATTAATGCTGAGGCCGATCAGGTAGACTTTCAAGGTCCTGGCTTTCACTACATCTCTGAGTTTATCCCATGCGTTATTGAATTACAGCTGGAAAGAGAGCAACTCGGAGAATAATTGCTGGAATTATGGCGGATCCATGAAAACTCCTGCCAGCAAGTATCCTTGTAACCAAAACTATGGCAGAATTCAAGTGTGCTTAGTACAGATAGATAGAGCAAGGGGAGGGGGTGCTGGGGGGCAATAACCAGAGATCCAGTATAGTCTTTGGTGACATTGTAGGTAGGGGAACGTAAATGGTGCTTATGACTCGATGGGATCAGCAGTTGCTGCTTGTTTCCTTTTTGCAGCACGAGGAATGGAAGACCCGGGCTCCAAGGTGTGTGGCTATATGGGTCTGGATGGCATGGCTACCAGCCACACTGAAACGCAGAAACTGAGCTTTGAAGAGCAGGCAGACTGTAAGGTAAATCCCCATCATAGAGCTCTAGGTGGTACCATCACAATGTCGGTCAGTGCCCAAAGGCTTGTCTGTGTGTCAAAGAATGTGGAAGTTGCGAGTTCGATCCCAGCCAGCTCCTTGTGACTCTGGGCAAGTCACTTAATCCTCCTTTGCCTGCCAGGACATCTAGGGGAAAATACTAAAGTACCTGATTACTATTCAGTGTATTGTAAAACGCTTTGGGTGAATCTCTTCATGAAAAGGCGATTGATAAATCCAAATAAATAAAATATAGGCATGCCCACTTATGACAGGTGTTTCCAATCGCTTTTTCATAAATTCCAACATGTGCAATTGCTAATATTTTATAAGGTGTGCATGTTACTTGGCGACATGCCTGTGGCTTACTCATGCTCTGCCCACGTGCATACCCCCTTGCGGCTACGAGCTATAGCACTTAGGTGCTATCTTATAGACCAGGGGTGGGCAACGAGGGCTGGAATCCAGTAGGATTGTCAGGATTTCCCCAATGAATATGCATGAGATCCATTTGCATGCAGTGGGAGGCAGTGCATGCAAATAGATCTCGTGCATATTCATTGGGAAAATCTTGAAAACCCAACTGGATTCTGGCCCTCATTGCCCACCCTTGTTATAGACTTATGACTGGGGCGCTACCAATGGGTTCAAGACATGCCTAACTGCTCATGTGTTGTTATAAAATTGCCTTTTACACGTTCCATCTCATCTTGGCTTTTTGAGTTGTCTATGTATAAGTAGGGTCATCATGTTGTCGTTTCCCACCTCCTCATACACTCTATGCTGTCTATTAAGATGTTTTAAGGGCCTCAGCATGAATACGAGAGAGCTGCAAGGACCACCAAAAGATTTCAAGCTTACACATACTACTAATTTTGTAAACTACCTTGACCTGCTTGTTCAGAGTGGATATTAAACATGAAAACTGAATACTAATTTTGATTGTACAGCACTTAGGGATATAATTTAAAAACTGTCTTTATTTTGGTAAAGTCAACAGTAGCAAATTCCATAAATGAGACACCTGAGTAACACACATAAGAGATTGTTTGTTTGAGGTTACTCTTTCAAGTGGCCAAGATTGAAATTATCGCATTTGAAGGATTTGAAGGGCATTTAAACCAACTGTTTGAGGGCTGCAATGAAAGATTTTGGGGCCACAAGCGGCCCTGGGGTCGTATCTTGGAGACCACTGTCTTAATGTGTACTGTTTTGAAATACTGTCAACCACCCTTTCTTCACCGAAAGGGTGGTTGACCGCTGGAATAATCTTCCACAACAGGTAATTGAGGACAGCAGCGTGCCAGATTTTAAGAAAAGATGGGATTGGCATGTGTGATCTCTTCATGGAGGTAGTTAGGGGGTGGGCCATTGGTGTGGGCAGACTAGATGGGCCGTGGCCCTTTTCTGCCGTCATTTTCTATGTTTCTAATGTAGAAAAAATAACCGAGAAATTAAAGCAGATAAAAACCATATGGCCTGTCCAGTCTGCTCTTCCATGCCATCTACTATCATCATATACAGTACAGGTCTCCCTCCATATTTGCGGGGGTTAGGAGCAAAACCAGCCCACGAATAACTTTAGGGCTGACACTGACCCACCCCCGCCTCCCTCCTACCTCCCAGACCTCTCCACTGTACATACTTTTTAAAGCCCGGTGGTCTAGCAGTAAAGCGGGGGCAGGAGCGATCTTCCTACGTTCCTGCCCCATGCAGAGCTGGGAACAAAAATGGCTGCCATGAGTTCCCGCGAGACTATTGGAACTCACAGCAGTCATTTTTGTTCCCAGTTCTACACAGGGCAGCGTAGGAAGATCAATCCTGCCCCGCTTCACTGCTAGACCACCAGGTTTTAAAAAAACAGTGAGTAAGTAGAGAGGTCTGGGAGGCGGAGGGGTGGGTCTCCCAGATGAAAACTACAAATAACCAAAGTCATGAGTTCCGAACCCGCAAATATGGAGGGGGATGTGTATATCATTATTTGAATATGTTTATTGCTGTAATTGTCTATTTGCCTATGTTTGACTTATTTTGCCTTGGGTGAATTACTTCAAAAAGACCGTAACTAAATCCTTGTAAAGAAAGAAAAGCAGGTTGTCTTTGGTGATTAACAGACTACAAAAATAATCATCATTCTTAATTTTCTGTTGCAGAAATTCAGTTGTGCAAAAGCCTTATACATTTCTGATGCTGATAAGAGGAAACATTTTCAACTGATTTTGAAACTTTACTTCAGCAACGGACAAGAAATTGGCACTTTTTATAGCAAAATGATTAAAGTGATTTCCAAACCTTCTCAAAAAAAGCAGTCACTGAAGAATGCTGACTGTGAGTTACAGAGACACAATGATTGCGTACATGAGTTCTCGCTATGTTATGGACAAAGCAAAATGTTTTTCTCAAGTCTATAAATTAAAAAAATGCTTTTCATTTCCTGTGGTAACTCGTATAATTGGTATCGTCCTTTAGATCTGCAGATAAAATCTTCTGGAGCTTAGCAGCCTGATATAAAGATAATGAATTAACAACTTGCTTAGATTTGATCTTGATTGCTGAGGGAAAAGGGACAGTTATCAAACCTTTGTCAGGCTTAGATCTCTGTGACAGAGAAATTTATAGCTAAGGAATCAAGCTGGAACCATAAAATCGATTTCGAGACCGCATAACCTTACAGTTCTATGGGGTTTACAAAAGATTAAAATGGAAATACAACAAGTGGAATTGCTACAGCCTATCCAACGATCCCATTGTTTGCAGGATATCTACTGTAAAGCCTGGCCAGTAACATCCTCATATTCCAAGTTCGTGGAGTTCCTATTGATGCCCTCCCCAGCCCATCCTACACCAAATCACCATATATGGCACACAAACCATACAATTCTGTCCAATACTGGCCTTAGTGCTTTAATTTATACCATTTGTTTTCTAATTAGAGATCCCACACTTTTTTTGAATTCCACCATCTCCCTCGGGAGAGCATTCCAGGCATTCACCACCCTCTCCATGAAAAATAATTTCCTAATATTACTCCTAAGTCTTCCTCCCTGCAACTTCAAGTTATGCCCTCTAGGTTTACCATTTTCCCTTCTCTGGAAAAGATTTGGTTCTGTTTCAATACCTTTCAAGTATTTAAATGTCCCAATTGTATTTAAATAATCCAATTGTGTGATAACAAGGAAGGGATTGGACCAATAAGTTAAAATGACCAAATTTTTACAAAATCTTATCCATCATACCTGTCTTAAGTTAAAAAATCACTTAGTTTGACAATGAATATATGACTCAAAAGAGTCAACCCTACTAACTTAATGTTGTTTGTAAGAGCTACATTACCTGATAACAAATGTTCTAATGATCCCATCGCCAACATTTTTGTTCTATTCAAATTCAATTTCAACCAACATTCATAAGCTCTAAATTAAATTAAATCAATATCTGTCTGAACAATTAAGGTGACATTATTGTTTTTGTATGTTATATGAATTATAACATAATAGTGTTTGCATACATGTAAATATTAACTCCCAAAGGAAATAAAACTTTCCCCAAAGAGCTCATCGGCCAAAGGCCCTGATAAAAAAATACACTTTGGAATCCCATGTGCAAGAGGTAAAGGATAGCGATAAGAGTCTACCTGGTTAGAATGGACAGATAGATGTAGAAAGGTTAGCAGAATTTAGAGAAGTAACAGATTGGGTAACACAGTAATAATGGGTGATTTCAGTTACCCTGACATTGACTGGATATCAATATCACACAGGACTCCAGATTCTAATTTTCCTTGTCGCTTCCTCCCTAAATGGAAAACCAGCTCTGAGTGGTTCCACTCAAAAGAGCGGTGAAATGGCCTTGTACATACCTTGTACAACCCTAACTACCACCTTACTGGGTAGATTGGATAAGCCGCTTCTGCTTTTTTTTTAATGCTGTAATCTGTGTTGGTTGCATCCCTCGGTGCCACCCAGAATTTCATCTAAGTCTTGTTCTTTGCAGTGTGCATTTCCTCTGGATCCAAAGTTTCTCTGTTTAATCGCCTGCGCTCTCAGACAGTAAGCACACGCTACCTGTCGGTGGAGGGAGGGACATTCATAGCCAGTGCCAGGCAGTGGGCATCATTCCTGCTACACCATGGTGAGACAATTCCCTACTTCCTGTTTGCTGGCAGACAGATGCAGCAGGCTCAGCCATAGGGCCTGTATAACTAGTCAATTCATTAGTAGTATAGATTTCATATAATACTCTACAGCAGGGGTGTCCAACCTTTTGGCTTCTCTGGGACTCATTGGCCAAAAAAATGTTTCTGGAGCTGCACAAACGCGCAAATGCTGCAGCAAGACAGAGGAGGGAGCTGGCAAGGTGGTAAACACCCGGGGGCAGCGGAGGAAAACACTTCATCACCCATGACCGGGGCCGCACAAAATACTTCACTGGGCCGCATGTGACCCTCGGGCCACAGGTTGGACACCCCTGCTCTACAGTATACTTGGCATACAACTACAGTGAGTCCTTATTTCATAGACTATGAGACTTTAAAACGTGCAAAAACCTACCTAAGTCCTGCTAGCTGGGATGTCCAAGTGCCAATAATCAAAACCAACTTTCTGGATGTTCAGCAGCACTTCTAAGCTGCTGAGTTTAGAGCTCAAAGGGGAATATTGGGAAGTGTATTTGGGGTGGGCAACGTGTGGGCTTAGACCTGGACATCCTGCAGGGATAACCAAAGCTTTCCCAGGACTGTCCTAGGCAGAACTTAGACGTAGGGAGTTAGACCTGTTTTAGTTGCATCTAAGTTCCATAAAGGTGCCCAAACTGACAAGAAGACCACTGGAGGGTTTAAGGCCTGACCCCCCCCCCTTACACACACACACGCACTTACTCCTCCAGTGGTCACCACCCAAAAGAGGGGAAAAAATGTAGGCTTCCCATCAGCTGAATCAGAAAGGAGAAAAAAAAAATATTTTTCTCTCCCTCACACCTGATCCACACACACACCTCCCCCAGAGCTCCCCCCAACATCTCCAGACCCCTGCAATTTCCAGACCCCTCCCCCCCCCCGACATTCCCCAACATCTCTGGGCCTTCGACATTCCCCATCATCTCTGCCCACCCCCGTACCTTCCACTGACAAATCGGCCCACTCCCTCCTGTCTATAGGGCTGCGTGCTCAGAATGATGGGCCTACCTCCTCCCAATGCATCTTGGAATGCAGTGTGAGTGGCCTAAGGCCTTCATTGGCTCAAAATCGTAGTGGTGCTTTAATATTGTGTTTTCAATCTCTAGGGTCAGACAGGTTCCCTAGAGTCCTGCAGAGCTTGCCTATCCTTCACTATTGAACATGTGAGCAAAACAGCACCCCCCACTGGCAGGACTGTAGTTGAAGGGCTCCCACTCGGCTTAGAGGGAAGAGTGTTATCAAGATATTCAGAAGCACTATAAAGATAGTATAGAGAATATCTGGATATCGGGCAGCATTATCTAGATAAGTCTTTTTGACGATTGACCCAGTATGTGTTTAGCAAGGTCAGAAGAATGCCTGGTTTTGATGCCATGTTTCGTGGCTCAGATAGAGAGAAATCTTTAAACAAGCCCTAGTCTGTGTCTTCTCCATTAGTAGAGGAGGAATGCTATTGTCTTGCTGATCTAGGTGGAGGTAATATTACTCTGAGCGACGAGGCCTCTGTCAGTCATTGCATCCACTTCTGTTTGGATCCTGATCATTTCGCCATCACTGCTGGGTGTTCTGGACTTCCACTTTCCTAGTGTAACCCTGGAAAGTCACATGCAATGTCCATGTTTCAGCGGTGTAACCTTGCAAACTACAATATTTGTATCAGAAATCTGCTGCTCGTTATTAGTGACAAAATTAGGGAATCAATGCTGATTTATATGAAAGAATTCAATATGCTAATGAAGCTTTATTTAATACGGTAGGGTGTGAAAGGAGGAGGGATGGCCTTATTCCAAACTGTCGAACTTCTGCTGTTCTTGGTTGGAAAGGGAGGGATGTGTTATTCCATTAAATCTACTTTTAGGATTTGCCGGGTACTTAATGACCCAGAGCAGCCACTGTTAGAGAAGGTTGCTGGGCTTAGTGACCTTCCGTATGTTCTTATGGCTGGGCAGTGGGAGATGAGTGATGGGTTCTCTCCCTCTTCACAGTGGATGAGTGTGGTTCTAGTGGCGACTTTCCTCGACGGGAGGGCTACATTCGCTATGGCTCCGTGGTGCAGCTGGTGTGCACGGTTACTGGCATAGCACTGCCTCCTATGGTAAGCGGCATGGAAGGGGGTGGGATGGGGAAAATGCCTGTAGTATGGCACTGAGTATAACTTCATGGAGAGACTCATTTTATAAAGAGCTTATTTCATCTCAGATGTGCAGAGTTAAATTCCTGCTAAAAGTTTGTATCAGAAGCATTTATATGGAATGCTCTATTTACCATATAAACTATTGTGGAAGACCATAACTGCATTACTTGCTTGGGGCAGGGCTAGAGCATGACTTGGGAGGAGTAGGGCAGCGTTGTAGGCAGGGCCACCCTAGAGATGCCCCAGTGCAGCAGCCATTTTGAGAGCAGAGCTTGAATGGGGAGGAATAACTGGGAATTGCTCCTACCCCCAACTACACTTTTAGACCACCTAAGAGTTTGGGAGGCTCTCAGAGATGGACAACTCCTGTTTAGGAGGAGACAAAGCACAAATTTTTGGCTTCCACCAAAAACACATGGTCATTTTCAGCCAAAACCAAAAACATGGCTGAAAATTAGAATAACCTTTCAGCTGAAACTGGGCAGGAAAAGGACTTTGGACTGGTTTCAGTGCTAAAACTGTAATTCAGTCAGCCTCTGTTGGCCAGACTGTGTATATTTTGCTGGGATCAGTAATAAATGGAGAGTCAGCTCGGTGACATGTCAGAGTATCTTTCTGCAGGAGTTTTTAGAAAATAACTCTTCTGTACTTTGTCCTCTCAGGTCATCCGTAAGGTGAACAAGCAGTTTGCATTGCTAGGATTGGATGAACCTGTGTCCCAGCTGCATAAATGTGCTTTTCAGCTGCAGGACAGTCCCAGGATGTACCTCTGCCTGTCTAACGAGAAGGTCATTCAGTTCCAGGTAATAGTAAACCTTGGAACTCTTCACTGATGAAAAAAACAAAACAGAAACATGACAGCAGATAAAGGCCAAATGGACCATCCAGTCTGCCCATCTGCAACATCCACTATCTCCTCCTCTCCCTCTCTGTCCCTTGTTTTCTTGAATTCAGTCTATTTCTCTACCACCTCTACTGGAAGCCTATTCAACGTGTCTACCACACTTTCTGTAAAAAAACGTATTTCCTTAGATTACTCCTGAGCCTATCACCTCATTCTATGTCCTCTCACTCTGCAGTTTTCTTTCAAATGACAGAGACTTGATTCATGCGTATGTACAGCGCTGCGTGCCTTTCAGCGCTATAGAAATAATATTTATAACACATAGGTCTTTAAACATCTCTATCATATCTCCTCTCTCCTGCTTTTCCTCCAAAGTATATCTTTTTTGAAAATGTGGATTTTGGTATCATCTGCAAAGAGACAAATCTTACCCGACAGCCCTTTAGCAATATCGTTTATAAAAATGTTAAAAAGAACAGACCCTTGAGGCACACCACTGGTAACCTCCCTTTCCTCAGAGCGATCTCCACTGATCATTACCCTCTGTCGCCTTCCACTCAACCAGTTCCTGACCCAGCCTGTCACTTTGGGACCCATCCCGAGGGCACTCAGTTTATTTATTATACGTCTGTGTGGAACTCTGTCGAAGACTTTGCTAAAATCTAAATACACCACATCTAACGCACGCCCGCTATCCAATTCTCTGGTCACCCAGTCAAAGAAATTGATCAGATTTGTCTGACGAGACTAACTAGAGAAAACAAAAAAAAACTCTTGTGGAGTGACGATGTTCCTAAATGGACTTTATTTGAAAGTGTCAAAGTTGAAAAGGTACACTGAAATCATCTACATAAAATAAATTCATCCACATAAAAGTAAATCATCCACATAAGAGTCTTAAAGGACCTAGTCCGCTAGGGATACAGGACCCAACACGGTCCGTGTTTTGACAAAAAGTCTTCTTCAGGGGTCCCTGGGGTCCTATAAAGGTGGGTACGTGGGAAACAATTGTGTGGTGAACCGGAAGTGAGACACTGCTTGCATTTGCACACAATTGTTTCCCACGTACTCACCTTTATAGGACCCCCAGGGACCCCTGAAGAAGACTTTTTGTCGGACCGTGTTGGGTCCTGTATCCCTAGCGGAATAGGTCTTTTAAGACTCTTATGTGGATGATTTACTTTTATGTGGATGATTTTAGTGGACCTTTGGAACTTTGACACTTTCAAATAAAGTCCATTTAGGAACATCGTCACTCCACAGAGTTTTTTTTTGTTTTCTCTGGATTTTCTTCTTTGTGGATATTTTGGGGTCAATTCCTTTTGTTTTTTTGCTTGAGCCCAGCATTGCACCTCATTCCATGACAGTTACACTCATGTCTTAACAAAATCTTTCTGTCATTTTTCACTATGGTTTTCTTTTCCTCTCGCATGTCTCATCTGTTAATCTGTCTCGCAAACTAACCAGCTACATTTACCTGGGTAATCACAAGCATGCAAACAGCAGGGTCTAAATTCTGATTTAGCTAGATATTCATCACTAGCTGATACATGCAGCTGGATATCTGTGTAAGGATAACTCAGTAGATTGACCTGTTATCACACCTAATTATTTGAGATTTGAATATCCATCATCCATTCTTGCATTAACTGTACAGTGCTGCTGGAAATTGTTCTTTCAGGCATCGCCCTGTCCCAAAGATGCAAACCGCGAGCTCTTGAATGACGGGTCATGCTGGACAATAATTGGGACCGAGTCAGCAGAGTACACATTCAGCGACAGTCTGGCAAAGTCTAGGGACCCCGTCACACCTGTCCCTCTTATTACCAGCCTGGAGGTGAGACGCACACAATTACAGTAGGTGTGAGCTATAATTGTGTCATTTTTTCCCTGTGAATCGTTTCTGTCAATTATCCGCATAGAAATAGAGTAACGCATATAAACCAGCTGGTCATTATTCAGCTGGCAGTGGATTTGGATATCTGGGCAGCTTTCCAGCCAGGCATCCACATAAGACACTTAAGGTATGCAGGATATCAACCAAGATCCCAGCCCCAATTCCAAACCCCCCTCCAAGGGCTCCCACTAGGGGTTGCAGCAGCTATTTTGAAGCCAGGGCTGCGATGGGCAGGAGTAAGCATGGATCGTTTCTGCCTTTTATACCCAGGGACTTGAAGGTAAGCCTGTGGTGCCAACAGGGGGAGTAAGTTCTGTTGTGTGCATGCAGACTCCAAAAAAAATAAAAAAGAGAGAGAGAGAGAGATTGGTTCCCATGGGTCGCCAATATATAAGAAATTTGGAAATCCTATAAGAAATTCCCCATTGAATTTACAGATTCACTTGTTCAGCTACTACTACAACTATTAATTATTTCTGAATATAAACTCCTTTGCTGTCGTCTGTGCATGTCTCTGACATCCAAACTGAGCTGCTGTGTTTTGCTTTCCTCGTGGTAGCTGAATGGTGGCGGTGATGTAGCAATGCTGGAGGTAAACGGAGAATGCTTTAACCCCCATCTGAAGGTCTGGTTTGGAGATGTGGAAGCAGAAACGATGTACAGGTAAAGAATGGAAGGGTGAGATTGCAGACTGCACAGCCCAAAGAAAGATTACAAAAGCACCAAAAGCTCCACGAGATTATACCTAAGCTCTTCTACATTAAGAGTTGGGTTGGGGAGGGTGCTTGAGCTGGGGGAGGTTCTGAGCTGACCCCCCAGCTTACCAGACCACAAGGACTGTCTTTTGGGGTCTTGTTGGAGGGGGTGTCCAGGTGGCCCAGATATACAACCTGGTTGCTGAGGCAGGAGGGAGTAGGAATCCCTCCTTTCTCTCTGGGTGCGTCGCTATCGTGGAAGTGGCTGTCGTCGTCAGGGGTGCACGGATGATATTGGAGACCTGCAGTTGTCATCAGAGAGGGTGCAGTGGCTCATCACTGGGAGGGGGTGGCTCGGCTCATGGGTTTTATTTTTAATGGAGCAGATATTGTGCATGTAACAGGCATAATATCTGTGCCTTAAAAAAAATGAAAAAAAGCCAAACCAGGCAGAGCTGTCAGTTACCTGTTGGTTTTTTGGAGTCAGTCAAAGTGATCGCTATTTTTTTGTGCATGGGGAAGCGATGTTAGAGCATTGATCAGTTGGTTAATTTGCATGGCATTTTAATATTAATGACCTTATTTGCATGGCCAGATCGGAGAATGAGCAATCGTATGGAAAACCACACGGTGAGCTGTTTTGTGCCTCGGGTTAGCAAATACGATCAGGCGCTAGACCAGTCAAACCAGTTTAGCGACGATCGTTAGATGATCGGAGGCTTTAGTACATCTAGTCCTTGGCGAGTGCTGAGGTTGGATGCCCCTGGTTTACATAGTAACTACTGCTACACAACAATAATTTTGTGGAATAGTGAATGACAAATTTGTGGCTAACATGAGGGTCCCTAGGTGCTAATGAGCACTTAACACAGTTTAAAATGACATAATGTACTCGGGCGTCCCAAGGTAAAGATTTACTTATGTATACTGTGCAAGAAATAAATAAAAAAATAAAAATGGAAAAAAGGGGAAAGGGGGTACAGAAAATCCCATAGAACGAAGTGCTTCAAACACCAGAGTCCCTCTTCTATACATGAGCTGGGGCTGGTCGCTATCCAGTAATTACTGAGAAAGATAAAATGTGAAAAGTAGAGGAAAAGGAACTCAAGGGGGTGAAAATTCTCTGCCATCAGCCATCAGAATTTCAACCAACCCAGTGACCTACAAAACATGCAAAGCCAAAGGATTTTTGGTAGCCAGTGGGGATTGTACTGCACCTGATTATAATATGCTTTGAACTAAATCTAGCAGAGCAGAGGGTCAGGCACAGAGAGAGAGAGAGGAAAAATGATGGTGCCAGAGCTTAGAACCAGAACGCACTGACCACTTCTTTCTTCTTCTCAGGAATCCCAAGTCCATGGTGTGTGTGGTGCCCGACGTCTCAGCCTTTGGCAGCGAATGGAGGTGGCTGCGGTACCCGGTAACTGTGCCGCTTTCTCTCATCAGAACAGACGGCCTGATCTATGCCAGTAGCTTCTCCTTTACATACACTCCAGAGCAGAGCTGCCTTGCCAGCCAGCACCTGCCCTCCGGCCTCAGCCAGGACTCGGACTCTCTGCTGGACAGCATCCATCAAGAATTCACTAGGACAAATTTTCATCTCTTTATGCAGAACTAATTGCCCTGGGCCATGGGTCACGGTGTAGCTCTGACAAGTGCCTTCCGTTCTAGCTTTGCTGCATTTCACCTATGAACTTAAGAGTACTTCCGTTCTTAGATGAACCCTTCCCCCTCCCTCCACCGTGTTCAGTGCACATTTCATTTAAAAACCGACTGCTACAGGTTTTTTTACTAGATAGCGGCAAAAGGAAGGCATATTGCGAAATTGGATTGAAGTATCTAATATGCTTGATCTACATAATAAGATAAGTTTAATTTTTTGAGCTTTATAACTGATGTATATCAATGAATGAGCTGAAATCACTAGAGCAACAGATTAGATTTACTTAGCAGCATAAGAAAATTTCTTTTGAACAAAAGTTCGTTGGTGTTAGGCATACGAATATAAATGGCCCTCTTTTTTTAAATAAAAAATTGATAAAAAATGAACAAAAAGAAATAAATTAAAGAAAAGATTAATAATCTAAAGGGGTTTATGCCTATGACCGTATTGAGAGCTGGGTGAATCTATCACCTTCTGTGACCTGTCTGGGTTAATGGCTCATAGATTCTGAGACTTTTCCCCTGAAGACTATAAAATATAGATAGGGGAGATGAAATAATAAAACAAAGCTTACAGATAACTGCTAACTAAATAAATCAATACAGTGGAGTATATTTTTGTGATTACTACAGGTTTTTTACAGCCAGACTTTCAGGCCCCCATTTATTCTGGCTGCCAGCACTTGTCAGGACAGCCCCTCCTGGACTGTGTTGGCGGTACACAGATAGTGCGAGGGAGGGAGGACAAAAGAGATTTTCAGTGGTATTATCTTGATAATCCACCCAGCTGAATTTCGGGCCTTGGAATTATATGTGCAGAGAGACAATAGGGCCAAAGCAAAGCTGGATCAGCCTGTTGGCCCTCTAAAGACCTGTCAAGGTCTCCAACAGCATCTCAGCAAAATCCCCACCTAAAAAAACTCTTCAGACTATTTCAGTCTGTGGTCCTTTCTTTTGGAAAGAGTGGGCACTCTCAGGAAAGACTCTGCACTGTACACAAGGGGGCTGATATCGAGACCGTGGGCGAGAGGCATTGGAACACCACCTTTTTGTAGTTTTACAACCAAAATAATCAGTGATTTATATATAGGTACTTCAAACATTTTCCCTAACTGTCCTGGTGGGCTCACAATCTATCTAATGGACCTGGGGCCTGGAGGATTAAGTGACCTGCCCAGGGTCACAGGGAGCAGTGTGGGATCTGAACCCACAATCTCGGGGTGCTGAGGCTGGAGCTCTAACTACTCCGCCACTCTGAGGAACCCTGGAAAGAAGCAGTTTAGAAGCTGAGGAAAGACCAGAATGTTGAACTGTGTAAGATCACCCTGTTAAGTAAGAACGAAAGCATTGAAGGGCAAACCCTGCGATGTTAAGGTTAAGATTAATAGATTTCTTCTTTAAAAAAAAGAGGACATGTGGTCTTGCCCCACCCCACATGAACATCATGTCTCCTTCCCCCGATCTCAGGGCCGTTTCTGGAGGACCTCCACACATGCGCAAGACGTCAGCGCGATGACATGAATCTCATGCATGTGATGTCAGCACATATCGATCTCTGCACATGCACAGAGGCCCTCGGGGCCTTCCAAAACCTGGACAAACTGCTGGGTTTTAGAAATCCCTCCCGACAGTCACACATGTCTAAGGAAAATAAGCCTGCAAGCGGTGACTTTTCCATTCACCCTCCTATGGAAAGTAGTGCCACATTTCAGAAAGGAGCTCTGCTATTTAGGCTCCAAAACAGGTCCGCCACTCATTTAGATTTTAGAGAAGAGGGAACAGAGCAGAATATGTTGCAGAGGAAATGTTTTCCGCCCCTCACAACTTCCAGGCCCAAAACATTGGTGGCACAAGAGATGAAGAGAAATACTTAGCCTGTCCAGAAGATGGCGGCAGAGCTACAGCGCAGAGGAAGCGCACAGGCAAAAGAAGAAGCAGGGCTGCTGTGAGGAGTGAGGGGGCATTTTATACAACTAACAACTTGCAAGCCCGATCACGTCACCTTTGCTCTCCAACCTTCAAAGATGCCAAGTGATCCATTCATAAACCCATGTATTTCATTAATTTCATTTGATAACCTGCGTTTAAAAATCACACAGGTCATAAAGCTGCCAGCAAATAACCACAAAATGTGCCTGATTGCATATGACAGAAGCATGAACCACTAATATCACAATCAGAGCTTACCAAAAGTTCTCTTCTTTTTTTTCAGCTGGTCAGTGTGAAACACTGCTGCACTTTTCTAAGATCCCAACTTACCTAGGTCAAGCAAATAAAAAAGATGATCCATACTGGTTTTATTCCAGTGCATGCAAGGATTTAAACTAAAGCTGAAACATCTCTATACATGCCTTAGAGCAAAACCAAGGCTAAGTAACTCCCTTGGGTTACAGTGGTTTATTGCAGAAATAAAAAACAACCTTGAAAATCACCTGTACAAACTTGGAACTTTTGCAGTTTCTCACCATGAGATTTTCAAGCAAGTACTTAAAGTGTCAAAGTACTACACACATGTAGAAAGCTTACTTAGTGTACAATTTCCTGAACTCCATAATCCATTTACTGCAGAACCTGCAAAGATTTTAGTTGTCTTTAGTAACTACCTCTTCACTGGCCCATCGGACCATCACAGACGTACTCAGAGAGTCCCTCCAATATGAAATACAAAATAACTATTTTGTAAAAAATGTGCACTGCAAACATCTGTGAGATATAAAAATGATTAAATAGCTCTAGAAATGTGTGGTAACATAATATAATGCATTTTATAAAAAGTTGGTGTTTGTTTGTTTTTCACTGGCTGACTTTTTTTTGTTAATAAAAATATTTAAGTTGCCACAAATGAATGCAACACCCCCCCCCCCCCTAAACAGGACAGATTTGCCAATCACCATCCCTTATACAAGTCCAGAAATTATATGTACACAAGTTGACAAAAAGCATCCAGCAGTGCCCAGACTTTCCAGCGACCACCTCCTCCTGCTTCCTTACTGGATAAACAAGATCCCACCAGGCACCAAGCATTGATTGGAAGCCCAGTATTATCCTTCCACCCAGATAAAATGTCTTGAACAGCTAATCCTACAAGTAAATCAAACAATTTAGCCTTATGCTTATGCAATAGATGGGTCAAGATTGCAGACCTCATTATAACGCTTTTATAAGTAAGCTCAACCTGAATTCCAGGGACTTCCATTACTCTCCTCCACACCAAATCCCAATTCCCCTTCAGGTGAGGAAGACACACAAACAGCATATGTTGAAAAATTCCCACTAACAACACTGACTTGATCCATTCTCAAACAACTTTGAAATCTCGTAAAGTAGTCATAAGAACATAAGCAATGCCTCCGCTGGGTCAGACCAGGGGTCCATCGCGCCCAGCAGTCCGCTCCCGCGGCGGCCCATAAGGTCCATGACCTGTAAGTGATCCTTTGTCTAAAACCTTTCAATCCCCATGTTTCTTCTATCTATACCCTTTCATAATCCTATCTCTACCTCTATCTATATCCCTCAATCCCCGTATCCTTCAGGAACTTGTCCAATCCCTCTTTGAATCCCCTTAATGTGCTCTGTCCTATCACATCCTCCGGAAGTGCATTCCAGGTGTCCACCACCCTCTGAGCGAAGAAAGATTTCCTAGCATTGGTTCTAAACCTGTCCCCTTTCAATTTCTCCGAGTGCCCCCTTGTTCTTGTAGTTCCCAATATGCTGAAGAACCTGTCCCTTTCCACCTTCTCTATGCCCTTCATGATCTTGTAAGTCACTGCATGAAATAAAGACTGGGTCAAAGAAGCTGAAAGAGAGAGCTTGAAAATCCTAATGCACACTTGTTTTGGAAAACTCTCCCCAAGATCAAATTCCCAAATGTCTTTCAAAGCCGTCCATCTATGTGCACCCTTGAAATAAACCTTCCTATAAACTGAGTTCAAACCCAAAGTCCCTCAACCTCATACTTCCAGCCAGAATTCTGCTTCACCAACCACCACAGAACCACTTGTAAAAGGCCTTTTAAATAAATGTGTGCTTGTAAAAAACACCCGCGCTGAAGGTCTATGCATACTTTTACAAGAAACTCGTATGGCCATTCCCATGGATGTCGTTTATGTGGCACTGTGACAGGATTCATATATGTTATGAACAAATACACACATTTACAGCATCCTGGGAGCAAGCATAATTTGATTCCTGTGACTTGCATACTATTGGCTTCCATTACCTCATTTCCTGTCCTCTTCACCTCCTGACCACTTTCTGCTTTCCAGTTTTTGTTCTCTCTTTCTCTATCTCACTCTCTCCCTACTCGGCTTTGTCCAGTTCCTGTAAAACCATTTCTTATTTAGACCTTCCCCTCCTAGTTATCAATGAGAGGGAGGTGCTTTGGTGCTGACCATTAAGCAGCAGTATCTCACGGACACACGGAAAGGCCAGCAGACAGTCAGCAACTAGTCACCCTGCCCTCTGCCCTGCGTGTGCGCCCAGCCTTCCTGGCAAAAGCAGCGTCTGCAAACTTTGTATATCTTACTAACTTTCCTGAGAAATCCCCTGCAGTCTTAGGACATGTGCATTCTTGCAACGATCACTTCTTTCCAACTTCCTCATTTTTTTGGCATCTGTCCTTTTCTGTTTCATTTTTGGCCTTATCCCAGATGCCAACAAAAACCAAAAAATATATATATATACCAATAAGGATGAAAATCCAAACACAAGAAAATTGGTATGAAGCAATGATAGAATCTCCTTGAACCTAGCCAACACCGAAGAAAAGCAGGTGTACCTCCAATGACTAACAATTTAATTAACGTGAAAATGAATAACTAGAAACAATTAGAGCACAAATCAGTACGGGCCCAGTACCCTCGTGACAACCATTGGCCCGGGCAGGTATTTATGAAGTGACTAGCACTTAGAAATCAATCTAAATAAATCCTGCCCCGTACATCATTTTGTCCTCATATGTTTGATGTATCCCAGATCCCAGATGCGACACAAACTGAGACTGAGCTGCAGCAACTCACATTGGATTTTGTCTGTACAAGAAGCTTAGGGTTGCCAGATTTTCCAATCGGAAAATCCGGATTCTCTAGACCTGCCCCCCAGGCCTGCCCATCCCCGCCCTGTAATGCCCTAGTCCCACCGTAGCCCCGCCCCCTGCCCTTGTCGGGTAGGGAGGAAGTCCACGCATGCGCGGGTGCCACACGATGACATCACACATGCGTGTGCGTGATGTCATCGCGTGGCTCCATGCATGCGCGGACTTCCTCCCTGCCTGATGCAATTTGCGGAGGCTTTTCAAAACCCAGACAAAGTTCCGGTTTTTGAAAAGCCGTCAGGACCCCCAGACATGTCTTCAAAAGGAGAACATGTCTGGGGAAATCCCGACGTCTGCTAACCCTAAGGAAGCTCAAGTTTCAAGTTTAATAAATTTTGATTATACGCAATATCCAGTACTTCAATGCGTATTACATCATTCTAATATACAATATAAACCAGGGATGACAGATACAAATAAGACATAGTTATACAGACTAATCATTTTGTTCTATTTATACAAACTGGAACAATTAGGTAAGGGGTAGAAATACAATTTATAAAATAACATTTAAGGTTTGCACACAAGGGTAGGATCATTTAAGAAAAAATATAAAAAAGAATTGATTGTAAAGGACTAAATACAGCTTAAATTGGAATGTTCTATCTATGTATTAAATGCATCTTTGTAAAGAATGCTTTTCAAGGCGCGTTTGAATTTGTCTAAGGATGATTCATTGCGTAAAAAGATGTGTAAATTATTCCACTGTTGGGGTGCTTCTACTGAGAAGATAGTTGCTCTTTTAGTCCCAATTATTTTCAAAGAAGGAATAGTTAATAAGTTTTGTTGCGACGATCTTAACATATTGTCTTTAAGCCATTCGCTTATTTGTAGTAATTTATTGTTTATGGATGTTATCTCTTTTGAATCTAGTAGATCTAAAGGATCTAATCTAAACCTTAAGTTTATATACCGCATCATCTCCATGAGAATGGAGCTCGACATATCATCTGCGTATGCAAATGTAGAAAATCCAATAGATTGGCTGAGTGTTAGTAAAGGTGCCAAAAAGATATTAAATGGAAGCGGTGAAAGAATTGACAAAGGAATTGGTGAAATTATTAGATGTTGAATCACACATGCGTGTCAGATGCACAAGCACTATCCTCTCTAAGCTGAGCGGAAGTCCTCCAATTGTAATGTTGACAGTAGGGGGTGGTACTTCAATACTGTGCCAGCTCCCATGTCCTTCACTATTGAAAAGGTGATAGTGAAATAGCACCCCCCACTGGCAGGACTAGGTGGAGGACTCCCGCTCAGGGATCTCAAAGTCCTTCCTTGAGGGCCGCAATCCAGTCGGGTTTTCAGGATTTCCCCAATGAATATGCATTGAAAGCAGTGCATATTCATTGGGGAAATCAAGAAAACCCGACTGGATTGCGTCCCTCAAGGAGGGACTTTGAGATCCCTGATTTAGAGGGAACTGTGATAAGTGCAGGGACCCATGATGGATGCTATAAGACTCATTTCTCAGTATTAGGTGCTCAAGAGTGAAAACAGGTTTGATTTTCATTTAACTTTGACATTTTGCTTCTTTATTAAACCACCCAAGACAGGTTATATATATATATTTTTAAAACCCATTCATAAATCAAACAATACAATACATTAACCCCTTCAATTGTTGTGCTGAAGGTGTGTATGTGTGTTGCAAGGAGTCGGAGTACTATGCCTTGGGGCAGGGCTACTCAAATAATTTGAGCCAAGGTCCAGAAACTTCAGCTGTCTGAAACCTGGGGTCCGTAAAGTACCGTGTGCACAACTGTTATAGAGCACTATCACTCTCAACGGAGGGGGGACCGGATGCACATTTCCCAAAGTTGACATATTAATAAACAAAAATAGTAACTACTTCTTCCCTCTCTTCCTACCAGTTACTCCCAGAATACAGCACCCCTCCCAACCAGGGCAATTGCTCTAGGACCCTAAGGCAGAAATTTGGGAGAACTGGCCTATACATTCCAAAAACTTACAAATTCCAATCTTTAAATAGAAAATAAAATGATATCATCTGTCTACCTTTGTTTTCTGGCTATTTTATTTTTCTTATTACGTTGTCTCAGTCTCTGGTTCCTTGTCTTCCCTGAATTCTTTTTCCACTATCTCCTATCCATTTGGTATTTCTTTTTTTCTCCATGTCCACCACCCTTCTTCCTTCTTGTCCAGCATCTGTTTCTTTGCTCACCTTTATGACCCTGCCTTTTACTTTCCTGTATCTGGAATTTCCACCCATTCCTTTTCTCACCTCTGTGTGATGTTTCCTTGAATCCAGAATAATTCACCATTCCTCCCTTGTGTCCTGCTACACCCTGGCCAGAATTTCACACCAAGCATGCTATTTCTCTGTTTTGTCCAGAATCTTTCCCCATTCCTTCCCTCATGTCATATTCCTTCTCCCCCCCCCTCCCCAAAATCTAACATCTCCTCTATTTTTCTACTCTCCTCTACTCTGGTGTATCTTTCCTCCAGATCATATTTCCCTGTTTGACCCTTTTCTTCTTCACTCCTTTAGCTTTTCTCCAGCTGTCCCTGGAGCAAAATCCCAAAGAGTAGCAACCTTCCATGCTACTGATCCAGGGCAAGCCGTGGCTTCCCCCTTGTCTTTCTCAATAACAGACTATGGACTTTTCCTCCAGGAAATTGTCCAAACCTTTTTTAAAACCAGCTATTTTTACAGCTCTTACCACATCCTCTGGCAATGCATTCCAGTACTTAACTATTCTCCGAGTTAAAAAATATTTCCTCCTATTGATTTTAAAAGTACTTTCCTGTAACTTCATCAAGCATCCCATAGTTGTCTTTGTAATTTCTGATGGAGTAAAAAAATTGTCCCCATTCTCCTCTATCTCCCTTTACTAACACTCTTTATACTTTATTGTGGGATTTCCTATATACTTGGACTGTTTCCTTTTTGACCCCATATACCATCTATTGGCTAAGATCAGTTGTATAAAGTAACTTAATCCCTCCATTGCCCCAGGTACATTAGACGGATTGGGAGCCCACTGGGACAGACAGGAAAAAATGCTTGAGTAGCTGAATAAATTCATATAAACCATTCTGAGCTCCCCTGGGAGAACAGTATAGAAAACTGAATCAATAATAGTGTGAAAAGTTTCAGAGTTGGTATTGTGACATCATAATGCCTCATTCCACCAATAAGAGCCAACCTCATCCATGATGTCACATTGGCTTGATTGTCCTATTCTTGGCATACTTTTGCTACATTTCTAGAGTGTCGCAGTGGTTAAAGCTAAAGCCGCAGCACCCTGAGGTTATGGGTTCAAACCCACGCTGCTCCTTGTGATCCTGGGCAAGTCACTTAATCCCCCCGAATAAATTCATGTAAACCATTCTGAGCTCCTTGGGAGAACAGTATAGAAACCTGAGTGAATAAACAAAAGTTGAGCTAATGTTTATCCTTCTTTCTGTTCTCTGGCTATTGGACACCTTTTTCTCCCTGCTAGAAGCAAAACAAAGCACATTAGGCATGCTGACATCTCACAAAAGAGCTTCTCACCTACCCAGGTGCTATTCTAATACAGGCACGAGATGACTGCCACACACTCCCCACCCCACAGAAGAACGGCGCTAGGCCCGTTTCAGTCCAGTGAGCCAATGCTGCAGAAGACAGGTCTGAGAACTGCCATAAAACTTATTACTAGTCAACGTAAAATCGGCCTCTTAAAATCAGCCCACTGGCTTCCAACTCCAGATGAGGTTTTGCTCTTGGTCTTCAAGACATGCACGGCAGAATCTCCAGTTTGCCTTTTTGGACATTTCATACCCTATTGCTCCTCCCATTCTCTCAGATCCGCAGACCAAAACCTCATTATTATTCCAACCTACCGTGAAATCATCTCAGCCATCTTTTCTGTTCAGGAACTAACATTTTCAACAATATAATCAGTTCCCCTCCCATCCCCAAGAATCCATGGCCAGACCAACAGCTGAAAGTGGGAATAAAATCTTATGTTTGAATCATTTTTATTAAATCTTAAAGATTCAAAAGTTTACTGCGAGCATGCGGTGTGAGGTCCTGCCAGAAGTGCTCCCACACCTGACAAAATTTGCAACCCGGGCCAAGAGTCAAGTCTCCCACCATGCGTCTCTCCAGTGTTGCGTGCACTATCATTAGGGATTAGAGAATGACACAGTGACAAAATTCAGCACCGTTCCTGTCCCCGCGGATAACCACGGGAAACCATCTTCATGCCATTCTTTAAAGAGAGAGGGAAGAATCAGAGTATGAATGGCCACAACCACTGACCCGCAAGCTTTGCTTTGAAGAATGCTGGTGTAGAAGGACTGAGGTTGAAATAGACACTAGAAAATGACATGGGATTATTTCCCGCGGTTATCCGCAGGGACGGGAACGGTGATGAATTTTGTTACCGTGTCATTCTCTATTAGGGATCTCCATTGTGCATATAACGGGGGATCACGGGAGAGCCAGTTGGTGAGGATGGCTTTTTTTCCCATCAAAAGGGCTCTGGAGATAAATGCTGACATTCCCCTGGGTTTGGGCGAGGCTATATTATCTCACCTAAGATTAAACAAAACTTCCCTCAAAAATTCAACGCTGACCTCAAAACCTTTCTTTTTTAAAGACACTTACAATGATCCTTTTTCTTTTCCCCTTTCCCCAGCTACAAGTGAAATATGAGAAGGCCCGACTGCAACACAGACGCATTCCCCCCATGTTTTTACCCCTCCTCTCTTTTCTATATATTATTGGGGGTCCTCTCCCTTTTCACCACTGTCTTGTCTTCGATATGCACCCCCTTATTCCCCCCCATTTTAGAATGTAAGCTGTGTAGAAGTTTACTCGATATATGGGATAGCACATTCTAATAAAAACCTGAAGAAAAAATAGGACGGAGAAGAAAAGAATGAAAAAGGGCAAAAGGGAGATAGAAGGGATCAACAAAAATAGAGAATCTGATGGCAGATAAGACCATTAAGCTCATTCAGTCTGTCCTGTTTCATTTCTGGGGCATTGCCTTGGGTAGGGTTACCAGATGTCCTCCTTTTCAAGGACATGTCATTCTTTATGAGGACATGTCCAGGGCTCCAGTCCGGACAGCTTTTCAAAAATCCCTGGGAAAAATGCTTGAGTACCTGAACACATTCATGTAAACCATTCTGAGCTTTTCTGGGAGAACAGTATAGAAAATTGAATAAATAAATAGTGTGAAAAGTTTCAGCCTCTGATAACCAGAGCTGGTATTGTGACATCATAACGCCTCATTCCACCAATAAGAGCCAACCTCATCAGTGATGTCACAATGGCTGGATTGGCCTATACTTTACTTACTTTTCCTATATTTTGATTTCTAGAGTGGCACAGTGGTTAAAGCTACAGCCTCAGCACCCTGAGATTGTGGGTTCAAACCCTGTGCTGCTGCTTGTGACCCTGGGCAAATCACTTAATCCTTCCATTGCACCATGTACATTAGATAGATCGTGGGCCCACAGGGACAAATGTTTGAGTACCTGAATATATATTCATGTAAACTGTTCTGAGTTCCCCTGGGAGAAGAGTGTAGAAAATGGAATAAATAATGTGGACATTTTACAGCTGTCCCAGGCAGGTATTATTAATCTGTGCCTGCAATAAGGGCATGACTTCTGCAACTTACACTAGTATTTCATAAAGACCAGCGGGTGGGATGGGGCATGGACTGACTGCACATTGCCCTCAGCACACAGGACCTTGCCGTGTGCTGTCCGTGGTGCAAACGGCAGGATTGAGGAACCATGCAGAGAGAAAGAGAGTGGATGCGGTGGCTTAGCGAGGGTGAGAGGCACCTGGGGTGGTTTATGGACTTTTCCTCCAGGAACCTGTCCAAACCTTTTTTTTAAAACCAGCTACATTAACTGCTCTTACTGCTTCAATACCATGTTTTCAGTTGCTAGGGACAGGCAGGTTCCCTGAAGTCCGGCAGTTTGCCCGTTCCTCTCGATTGAAAATGTGACAGTGAGACAGCACCCCCTACTGGCAGGACTCTAGATGGAGCTTTGAGAGAACAGTGGTGTCAATGGATGCTGGCACTTCCAGTTTACTTTGGACATGTGCACAAAGGAGGCCCCTATTTTTGGCCCTAAATCTTTATCTTTGGTTGGTAAAAAAAAAAAAAAAAAGGTTCAAATAGCAAGAGCCTGCTTATAAATGTTTTAGTCCCATAAACATTTGATAGCAAAGCCCCTTTCTCTGCTTCAAAGAAAAATGACATTGATTCCAAGGAAGAGTCACTTGGTGCAGGTTCATCTATTTAGGTCAGACTGCTTAACTTGTCCCAATGCAGTAGTTTCCTTCAAGATGATGATTATGGCAACTGCTCTCCTCAATCCTGTTGCCCCAGCTTTACCCGTAGGACCACACCCGTATTGCCACAGAAGTGTTGGGTAATGTAGACAGACTTTTGGTCAAGAAGCAGACGGTGGCATTTCATAACTCTTTATTTGTTTCATGGGCAACCAGCCCAGCCAACACTTGCGTGTGACAACAGCAAGTGTCTGCGTATGCAAAAGCAGAGCAAAAGGTCCACCAAGAGGACACTAATTGGTTCAGCTCTTATAGAATCCTCATTGACTTTCAGGATTTTTACAGTGCATTTTTTTTCTAGCAAATGGTGCTGATAATTCAATACCAGGCCATTTTTCAGGAGTGGGTGATTATTGTGGGACCCACCCCACAGCAGCCAGGCCCAGGCCACAGGCGTCATCTTGGTGGGGGCACCGGCACCTCTCCACCCCCCCCATGCCATGCTTGTGATCTCCTTTCTCCCCACCCCCGTACCTCATTAAATATTTCCTAGCGTGAGCAACTTCTCAGGCCTGCTGCTTGCACTGGCCTGGCTTTCCTCTGGAATTACTTCTGGGTTGCGGGGACAGGAAATGACATCAGAGGGAAAGTCAACGCCGATGCAAGCAGCAGGCCGGAGAACCTGCTCGTGCTTGTGAAGATTTAATGAGGTACGGGGGAAGAGAGGGCACGAATGTGTTGTGGGGGGCAGGGAAGCAGAGAGGGGGGATGGGGAAGTGCCACCCCCCCACTGACCAGGCCCCCTGAAAAGGCAGCATTGAGTGTACAGAACCGTAGCTCTTTTATCAATATGAGTCTTGGGGACCATGGGTCACTTTTATCAAGCAATGCTGTTACTCAGGACCCCTTCAACAAAAGCCCTGTGTATATCGTATCTCCTTTCAGATATCTCTTTTCCAAACTGGAAGGATTTTAAACCTCTCTTCCTGTGGAAGTTGCATTGTTGGCCTTTATTTGCCATCATGTTTCTAAATCTTCTAATCATCTTCTTTATCCTTCTCTGTATTTTTTCCTGGACTCTAATGTCCTTTTTGAAATTAAATGGTAAAAGGTTTTCTGAAATCATAGGTGTTCAGACATATTTAATAGCTTCTCCAGACCAAAGCTCTCTAAATACGCTGAAGTATAAAAGCAAAGAGACAGAGTCTGTCTCCATCCATTACTTGAACAAATATTCCAACAAATTAAAGGCATGAGTGAGAGTTCACCAGCAATGGAATTTGTAAACCAGGAGAAAACACACACAAGGGAACACTGGCTGAAGCACAAATACGATGAGAAATATAGTTACATCAAAATCAGACTCAAGAATGGTTAAGGATGAGTCAATTCATCCTCAAAGATGAGAGATTGATAATTACTGAAGAGAATACAGTACGGGCAAGATGGCTGACAGCCAGCATAAAGAAAGAAAACTGATCAAGGAAATGCCTGGAGGCGTGGCCTAGTGGTTAGAGATGCTGCCTCAGCACCCTGAGGTTTTGGATTCAATCCCAGCACCGCTCCTTATGACCCTAGGCAAGTCACTTAACCCTCCATCGCCCCAGGTACTATAGTTAGATTATGAGCCCACCTGCTTACTGTTCAGTGTATTGTAAAGGCCTATATCAAGCATAGATAACCATACTGAACTAGAAATGCCGTTGTACAGGGCCATGGTGAGACCTCATCTGGAGTACTGTGTGCAATTCTGGAGGCCACATTATAGTAAAGATGTGCGCAGAATTGAATCGGTTCAGCGGATGGCCACCAGGATGATCTCGGGGCTCAAGGGTCTCTCGTACGAAGAGAGACTGAACAAATTGCAGCTCTACACTCTCGAGGAACATAGGGAGAGGGGAGACATGATCAAAACATTTAAATACCTCACGGGGCGTGTCGAAGTGGAAGATGATATTTTCTTTCTCAAGGGACCCTCGGCCACAAGAAGGCACCCGCTCAAACTCAGGGGCGGAAAATTTCATGGTGACACCAGAAAGTATTTCTTCACAGAGAGAGTGGTTGATCATTGGAACAAGCTTCCAGTGCAGGTGATCGAGGCAGACAGCATGCCAGACTTTAAGAATAAATGGGATATCCATGTGGGATCCCTACGAGGGTCAAGATAAGAAAATTGGGTCATTAGGGCATAGACAGGGGGTGGGTAAGCAGAGTGGGCAGATTTGATGGGCTGTAGCCCTTTTCTGCTATCATCTTCTATGTTTCTTCTATGTTTCACATCTCATTCTAAGTGTGGCTTGCTGATTTTGGAAAAAATTGTATACCGAGAGGCACGATGGGACACCTAGCTGAAAGAGCTAGTCCATATCTTGACACCATAGTACAATGCCAGTATAATGCTGAATTTTTGTGTTATAATTCACACCCTGAGACTGATCACACAAAATTCGTTATCATTTTAGGACCCCTGATGAAGACGAAGATAGCCAAAACACAGTCCGTGTGTGGGTCCAATTCCTGTTTCTACTTTTATGATATATGTTGCCTGTACTTCAGATACATTTAGACAACTGACTTAAATAAACCTGTCATTGTTAAACGCATCCTGTGACATCCAGAAACAATTGTTCCATTTTTTTACAATGGGATATCTTCCACGTGCCAAGTAAAAACTGTATCATTGCTATGTCAGAAAAACGCTGAGCTAACAACCTGGACAGAAATGTGATTAGTTTCAAGTTTTATTTCAAATTTCATTGATCACCTATCCTGGATTCTAGGCGATATACAATAATAAAAAGGGGGAGCAGAAAAATTTAAGTAAAGACATACAAAATATGTAGACACAACATACAATTAAACGAAAGGGGAGAGGGATGAACCATGATAAAATCTAGGAAAGAAAACATGAATGGGGAAAACAATAGGAACGAAGGGGAACAGCTTCATTACCACCGGGAACCTTTTAGGCAGAAAGAAAAAGGGGAACATCAGTGTTCGAAGGCGTCTTTAAAGAGAAAACATTTCAATGCCCCTTTAAATTTATCTAGATTTTTTTTCTTCCCTAATGTGTATTGGCCATGAATTCCAGATCATGGGGGCACTTACTGAGAATGTGGTCATATGGCGAGTACTAATCTTTAGTGAAGGTACGAAGACTAGATGTTGAGTTGTACATTATTCCCACAGATAAAAAGATTGACTCAAGAAAACCAGGGGAAAGGGAGGTCGGTCATCAGTGTCAAGTGACTGTACTGAAAGAAGGATCCTCAAGAACCAAAAAAAAAATGCATCAGAGACCATGAAAAGATAAAGCTGTACCGGGTGTCACGAGCCTGATCGAAAATGTGGACAGAAGTTCTCTATAGAACAATGCAAATGCTGAGAATCTTAGAAACGGAAACTATCACCAACAGGAGCATAATTACGAAATACATAATTACAGGAGCATAACTGTATGAAACGTAAAGATTTGATAATGGCAGAGGAGTGAATTTTGGTCTTTGTGAAAAGGGACAATATTTTGTATTTGTTAACACTCAATGATTCTTGAAGGACCTTCAGATGGCGATCACCAGACCAGATCCAATGATCACCACCAAGCTGGATCTAAGTCACATCCTCATTGGTATATATAAATCATCAAAATATTTCTTCCAATCGATCAATACTTCTTCATAATAAATCCAAAATATATAGAAATATCCACTACTTATCTGAAACTTCCATTACTCTTGTACTTCCAGCTTCCTAAAAGAATCATTGTCAGTACCATTATTTGAGTGTTACATGGATTTGGATGGTCAGAATTATAAAAGTGCATTGATCACCTGTTTTATATTCAATATTTATTTGTACAGTATTTGTTAAACCAGAGGCTTTTTTTTTTTTTTTTGGGGGGGGAGGGGTTACTATGTTATATGGTAGAAAACTGGAACGCTCTTCCAGAGTCTGTCATATGGGAAAACAGCCTCCAGGGATTCAAGACAAAATTAGACAAGTACCTGCTGAACTGGAACGTACGCAGGTAGGGCTATTCTCAGTTAGGGCGCTGGTCTTTGATCAGAGGGCTGCCACCTGAGCGGACTGGTGGGTGTGATGGACCATTGGTCTGACCCAGCAGCGGCAATTCTTATGTTCTTATTTGCTTTTGACACCTCTCTCTGTGAAAATACAAAGTTTAAACTAAAAGTTTTTTTGACTTATACTAGTGAATCTGTTACCTTACAGCCCTATTAGAGAGTAAGCTGGCATTTGGTTTCTGGCTCTCACAATTTCTCTCTCCCACACTATCTCATAGGTGGTTTCTTTTTCTGACTTGGAAACTCCCTTTTTTGTCCCTATGATTGACTCTATCTTTAGCGCTCAGGGCTGGTACTACCTACAGTCCACAGCATGTTTCACAGTTCCAGCCTCAGGTCTTCATGCCTTCTAGGCTCCATTCGGATTTCCCTCTCTTTTTCTTGGTCAATTTCAGCTCCAGCTTCTTTTGGGACTTCCTTGCTGTCCCCCCAGGTTCCTGGCTGGCAGCTTTGACCTAGGTAGCCTCTAGCCATTTCGTAGTCCAAGCTAGTCTGTTCCTTCTCTGACCTCTTCCTCAACAGGTTTTCTGGCATCATCACCTGGTTCTCATCTTCCTTTGTAGGCTTCCTCATCCTTTTTTTTTTTTAAGACTACATTCAGAAGTGTTTCTCTCCTATAGCAGGGAGGGGATAAAGATAGAAACTGACACATCACCTGCTCTCCTCTGGGGAGGGGCAGGGTAGGGTGGATCAACCATGCCCTGTTCTCTTGAGCGCCATCATTTTCAGCCTTGCACCTTTTGGAGTCAATGCACTTTTGAGAGCAAGCTCTGGGCAACTTCTCCACTTATATCCATCCCTTTGTTTCAGCTAAGCAACTAGAATGCCAGGGGAACTAGGTGAAGAGATGAGCAGCACTGTGGACCTGGCCGGAAGTTGGTTAAGTTATGCTAGGAATAGATATTTTTGGGACTTGTTTCATTTCAGAGAGAGAGAGAGAGAGAGAGAGAGAGTAGCCCCATGAAATGAAAGTGTCTGTGGTGAAATACACAAAACACTTGGTCCCTCTCTCTTTAAGCTGCTCCATTTCCTATCAGGACCTAACTTGTCTGTTTCCTTTTCATACATCCTGCTCTATCCAGAGGGCAAATAATCATACATAGTAGATGTAGAACAGTAAATCAAAATGTTGGACGTGTACCTGGGTGGGTGTTTGATTGGTGCATTGTGCTGTAGCTCAGGAAATGAGAATCTGCAGAGTGTTATTGATATTGTTTGGGATTTTACTTTTAAAATACATGTCTCAAGAAAATGAGTCATAGGTAATTAAAGAGAATTATCACACCTAACGGAACCTGTTTTGCGACCTATGATCCTCTTAACGATGAAGGTTCAGCTCACACACCCTGCTCCTGTCACTTCTTTCTCACCAGTGTTCCCTAGATCCCTCTCCATCTCACCTGCTGCAATCACCATTAAGCTTCCTTTATTTGCTTTATTAGAAAGATTTACTAGACTGCAAATCAGATCAGATCCCATCTAGGCGCAGCCTTCGACGCCGTTGATCCTCCTCCTCTCCTCACTTGGCATCCAAGACATGGCACTACTCTGGTTCACTTCCTTCCTAATCAACAGATCCCAATGTGTGCCACTAGGCACTACCCTAACAAAGCCAAAGCCAATCAAGTATGGTGTGCACAAGGGGCACTACCAACCCCTCTTTTGTTTAATCTCCTGGATATAGCCCATACACACCAAATCCAGATTCACTCCTTCGCCGATGACATCCAACTATATCTTCCACTAAGAGATCTGTGGGGGAGAGAACCTTGAATCCAGGATTGCGAAACTTCAAAACTGTCTCTCAGAAATCAAAATCTGGATGTCCACAAACAAACCACAACTACAAACCTCAAAAACTGAACTCCTTTGGATCCACAAACTACCCTTCTCTTCTCTGGGAATCATCTACCATAACTGACAAAGACCAAGTACGCAATCTAGGAGTACTTCTCAAGTCCATCTCTCAAGTGGTCTTCTCTTCGTTCTACTATCTCTGACAACTCTGGAGAATAAAAAAATTACTTCTTCGAACCTGACTTTACCCAACTTCTCTATGCCTTCAACCTCTCCTGCATGGACTACTACAACGCATTATTCAATAGATTGACAGCAAAAAATCTTCAGCGTCTCCAAAGTGTAGAAAACACAACAATTAGATTTCTAAAGAACCTTTCCAGCCACGATCCAATATCCCACACATTAGCATCAGCCCACTGGCTACCCATAGCCAAACACTGCTTCTTCAAAGGCTTAGTACTTGCGTTCAAGTCCTTACACAACACGGCACCCTGCTACATATCAACCACCTTACATCCAAACAGATCCCTCCTCTCCCAGGAGGAAATATATCTACTTTACACCCTGGTCAGAGTCTATGACTAGAAAGTGCCAGATGCCAATTCTACTCCCCAGTACTAGAATCAAATCCCTTGAAGGGTCTTTGAGCATTAGGAAAGCAATAAAAACTTACTTATTCACCTGATTTCCTCAGGCTAATATTTATACGGTAGAGCAGTGGTTCCCAACCCTGTCCTGGAGGAACACCAGGCCAATTGGGTTTTCAGGCTAGCCCTAATGAATATGCATGAAGCAAATTTGCATGCCTATCACTTCCATCATATGCAAATCTCTCTCATGCATATTCATTAGGGCTAGCCTGAAAACCCGATTGGCCTGGTGTTCCTCCAGGACAGGGTTGGGAATCACTGCGGTAGAGCACCTAGACTCTATACATGCTTATGATGCTCTGACTATATGTGAATAACGTCTCTCTGGACTTGCTAATGTAAGATGGACTATCTGGATGACAAATATTCATTCTGTGCTTGCTAATTTAGGATGAACAACTGTAATAAACAAATATCACTGTAGCCTGAACTGCTTTACTCCCTCCTTTACTAACGCATCAGAGCAGTTGCTGGCGCTAAAACCCACGCTACGTGTTAGTAAAGGAGGGGGTTAGTTTTTGCATCTTGTTTTCATTTATTATGTATGTTACCTTGTAACCCGTTCTGAGCTCTCTGGGGGGGACGGGATAAAAGATGAAATAAATAAATAGGCAGTTTACAAAATATGTGAAGACAAATGACAAGCAAAATTTACAGGCAAGATTGACAAGATGGCCGCGGTGCAGTGAGGATGCTCATTATCGGTTCTCCTGCGATTACTATTTTCCTCGCCGATTGCACGTCCCCCGTGAGTCGGCTCGATATGCCGAAAAGAAGGGGAAGAGCGGCTGCCACAGCCCGGCAGGCTGAACTTACCCCGAGAAGACAGGAGACGATTTCGAGCTTCTTCTCTTCTTCCCCCTGGGGCAAACCGGCTCAGCCGAGGCAGAGGGAGGTCTCGGCTATCGGGAGTGATATCTCACTTAGCCCTGCAGGACCTGAGCCTCCCCAACAGCCGCGAGACCAGGGAACTACGGCGGCTCTGCAGGGACAGGAAGGATCCACCCTGAGAGAGCTGGAGGGCTCACCGGTATCCCTGGTTGTTCAGGCAGAGACTTCAGCGTTGGAGAAGGCAGAGTTGGCATCAGAGGTTGGGGGACAAATTCCATCGGTCCCCCCACTGGTAAGGCCAACTGAATTCACTCTGGAATCCATCTGGACTGCTTTAGACTCATTATACACATTATGTGCAGGAACTCTTCCTTTGGTAAATGCACATAATATAAAGATTAACTCTATGCAGGAGGAAATAAAAACTCAGGGGGAAAAGATGGATTGCCTGGATCAACGGGTCCAAGGCATTCAATTAACACAGACTATTTTAATGAAGGACAAATTGCTATTAGTAAGGAAAGTAGAAAATTTGGAAAATTATACTAAAATGTTGAATTTAAGATTACTTAACTTTCCTAAAACTTTAGCAATGACGCCTAAAGATTTATTCTACAAATTTCTGAAAGAGATATTTAAATACCCTGAGAATGGTTTTCCTCCATTACACAAAGTTTATTACCTTCCAGTTTCAAAGAAGGCTTCAGCTAATTTAAACCCTATGGATGTTACAAGAATTTTGGAAACCTCAGAGGATGAAGTCATCTCACATTCTACACTTCTGGTGACATTTGTTTTTCAGCAAGATAAAGAGGCACTTCTTAGGCTGTTTTTTAGGCTTAAAGAGGTGACCTTTATGGACTCTAAGATTTCCATGTTTCCGGATGTATCTAAATTAACTCAATCCCGAAGGAAACAGTTCCTGGAAATGAGACAATTTGCATTAACTTTGGGGGCTAAGTTTCAACTCAGATATCCCTGCAAATGTTTGATCTTGTTGGATCAACATTCGTATATTTTTTTTGATCCCCCCCAATTACGATTTTTTCTTGAGTCTAAAGGGGTAATGCTGTCCAATGCTCCCACAGTGGAATAAGGTCTAGTTTTCAATTATTTGAAGAAGTAACACTGCATTTTCGTATTATAAATTTCTGTATAATAATAAGGCCCTACTAATGTGAATTGCTTTTCCAATAATGTGGACTTTTTGTTGAGAGATGATTTATATTGTATTGGAAGTTGTTTTGTTTTCTTCTTTCTCCTTTTTCTTTTTAATTAATGTGTTTAATCTCTCTTTCTCATATACATATTGTATGAATGTATATCTACAGTGCCCATCTTCTTATCCCCAAATGTTTTTAGCTGCTTTTTGAACTTAGCCAATGAGGGTTCTTGCTGAATACCCAACGAAGTGCCAGATCCAAATGAGAGGTTTCAAGTTTCAAGTTTATTAGGTTTTAATATACCGACCATCAAATAAATATCTGGCTGGTGTACATTACAATAAAAATATAAAAAAGGAAGAGGAGTTAATATATTCAATATTTAGAGGTACAGACAGTGTATATTAAAACATAGACTAGACAAACTTGATTGTGAGGGAAGAGGTTTATGGTAGGGTAAAGTTACAATGTTGAGAGAAAAGGGAGAAAAAGGGGATGGGAAAAAAACATTTGGGTGGGGAAAAGTCTTTGAAATAATTTTTTGAAGTTAAATAATTAAAAATAACTGAGGTGCTTCCCAATCACAATTTAACCCTCTTCCCCCCATCCCAACTGCAATCATTGCTGCTCATCTTTACGTCTCATTCCCTCCTCAAGCTGCCATTAGACTTCCCTAGATTATAAATAGAGGATTACCACATTGCAAACTAAACTAAACGTATCATCGAGTTATGGCTTTGAGGCCCGATGCCCCTGGTGTGGAGCAATAATGCCGGCTTTTTGCTGGTGATATTTTTGTAATGATTGAATTTATGTAGTAATGAGTCATTTTGCATCTCATTATTATGGAACCTGCAGTAGCTGACACTATCATACCTTAAGGTAATAAAAATTCCTTTAATGCCCTTTAACTCACTAAGGGGCAAATGTTTGGCGTAGTAGTAATCAAGCTGTATTACGGCTGCATCCATTAAGGCACATTCAGCGTTTAATTGCAGAAATTGTTCAATTACATCTCACTCCTGAGTGATCTTGTGAAATTTTTTAATGCATTTCATAAACATATAATTGGAGTCTCATTGCTCATGAGTAGCACAAGCACCGATGCTTAAAACACATCCCACATGCCATTGTATAGATCCATGGTGAGGCCCCACCTGGAATACTGTGTGCAATTCTGGAGGCCGCATTATCGCAAGGATGTGCTGAGACTAGAGTTGGTGCAAAGAATGGCCACCCGGATGGTCTCGGGACTCAAGGATCTTCCATACGAAAAACGGCTTGACAAATTACAGCTATACTCGCTCGAGGAGCGCAGAGAGAGGGGGGACATGATCGAGACGTTCAAGTATCTTACGGGCCGCATTGAGGCGGAGGAAGATATCTTCTTTTTCAAGGGTCCCACGACAACAAGAGGGCATCCGTGGAAACTCAGGGGAGGGAAACTGCGAGGAGACACCAGGAAGTTCTTTTTCACTGAAAGAGTGGTTGATCGCTGGAATAGTCTTCCACTACAGGTGATTGAGGCCAGCAGCGTGCCTGATTTTAAGGCCAAATGGGATCGGCACATGGGATCTATTCACAGGGCAAAGGTAGGGGAGGGACATTAAGGTGGGCAGACTAGATGGGCCGTGGGCCCTTATCTGCCATCTATTTCTATGTTTCTATGTATAAGAGGGGTTGTGCAGTCCCATTGTTATCCTGCAAAATCTGGAGCCAGATTAAGAAGCAAAGCACACATTTCTTCTCTGCCTATTTGGATAGAATGGAAATCTGTTTCTGCAAGAGATTATACAAGCAACATGTAAGAAGGTAAGTCCATAACAGGGCACCTAGGGTAACTGCCAACTAGAGAATGACACGGGGACCAATTTTTCCCCGTCCCCTGCAGGAACTCATTTTCCCGTCTTGGCGAGTTCTTTTCCTGTCCCTGCCCCGTTCCTTTAAGCTCTGTCTAAAGAATGACATGGTGACAAAATTCATCACCGTTCCCCGTCCCTGCGGATAACCGCGGGAAATAATCCCATGTCATTATCAAGTGTCTATTTCAACCTCGGTCCTTCTACACCAGCATTCTTCAAAGCAAAGCTTGCGGGTCAGTGGTTGTGACCATTCATACTCTGATTCTTCCCTCTCTCTTTAAAGAATGACATGAAGATGGTTTTCTGCAGTTATCCGCGGGGACGGGAACGGTGATGAGTTTTGCCACCGTGTCATTCTCTACTGCTTACAAGTCTAAACAGACAAACAGGATGCTATCGATATAGTTAGGGAGAATGGTTAACCTGCTGGCCAGGGCAGTGGATTATGGAATAAAGGCTACATCAAAAAGGTAGGTTTTTAGTCTGCTTTTAAACAAGGTAAGGGAAGATAATAAGTTCATCTCCTACTGGTGACATAAGGTGGCTTTAAATGTGATGAATACGTCAGCACAGATTAATCTTCTAGCTTGAAACAATCCAAATATATCAACATTCAGTATTTCATCTTCAGTGATTAATCACCAATTCAAGCTGAACATATTTATTTAATTAATTAATTTAATGCTTTATATACCACTTATATCCTACATTCAGGTACTTTATCCTATTTCCCTATCTGTCCTCTACCTAGTATACCTGGGGCAATGAGGGGATTTAGTGACTTGCGTAGAACACCACTCCAGGCTCCTTGCAATCATAGCCTTAAGCCTGACGTGTAGGTTCATCACAGGTTCAATATTTAATACTACTCAAATTGTAATTAGTAATTTTCTTTTGTTTTATATAGTTTTTTTCTTTAAAGTGCATGTGCAAATAACTTAGATGTATGTCTTATCTTGTTTAAACATTATAATAAAGCTAATTTGAAGGTTTTCTACAGGTACTTAGCTTATTAACTATGTGTCTCAACCAGTGGGATAATCAGGCCACCAACACGTTTCCCTGGAGCTTTTTCAAGGCGTTATCCCTACAACAAGATCACAAAATGTTAATCACTGTACTCATTCCTTTATAAATACAAGTGTAAATCACCAACCTAAAACCCCCCTCTTTCCATCATGAGTACATACCAGTTTGATTTACCCGCCAGCTTTACAGACCACTTTCTCTCATGAAGAGATGGCGTTGTCCAGAGCAATGGTTTCCAACCCTGTCCTGGAGGACCACCAGGCCAATCGGGTTTTCAGGCTAGCCCTAATGAATATGCATGAGAGAGATTTGCATATCATTGAAGTGAGAGGCATGCAAATCTGCTCCATGCATATTCATTAGGGCTAGCCTGAAAACCCGATTGGCCTGATGGTCCTCCAGGATAGGGTTGGGAACCACTGCTCTAGAGGCATAATTTAAAAACCTTAGCGTCTTAACAGCTGATCGCACGTATAACTTACTGCAATCGCTAGTACAACAGAAAAGGTACCGTAGCTATTGAAAAGGTCTACGTTCTTCATTTTAACTCTCATTTTAGATTTATATTATGATCACCCTTAATACTCATAGAAGAGAAGCCCATTCCAATTTGGCATTCAAGCCATGCAGCTGAACTACTTGCAGAGTTTATAATAATAATAATAAACAGTTTATATACCGCAGGATCGTGAAGTTCAATGCGGTTTACAATGATTAGAATTTATATGCTTTGTTGGTCAAGGAAATTAAGATGCTGTTTGACATTTTCCTCCTCCCTCCCTATTTCTAAATGTTCTATAACTCTCCACCTTGCATTTTTTCAACCCAATGATGGTCATAAGATTATTTGTGTGGATCCTGGACTTATGCTCATTTAGTTTTGTCTGCCCCACATTAACTAAGTCACAAGGACACATGATAATATAGATCACCCATGTTGTTGTAGTTTGTATTATTTTTTAAATTATTCTCTTAGTTTGGGAATCCTGCCATTGGTGACCTGTAATTGACGCTTTACACCATTGTCATCTTCCACAAATCATATGGGATCCATCACCTATGACTCTAGGACCCTTCTTTTGACAGGCCATCATTTACACTGTGAAACATAGATCTCTACTCCTTCTAGCAGCAGCATCTAATTTTATTTTATAAAGACAGATGGTGGGAATTTACCAAGCTGCGCTAGGGCCCTAAGTTTTTTTGTTCCTTTATGCATGTTAAAGAGTACTAATGCGATTTAGTTGCCACCGTGTTGTAATTTAAATCACCCTGAGCTACATCATAATGAGATTTAGATTCTATTGTACTGTAGCCAGAAAAATAATCCCAGCAAAAAGCAGAGGTTATTTTACTATCCTGTCAATGTCTCCAAGACTACATCTTAAGAGGGGCCACAGCACTGTCCTCCACCCCCTCACTCTACCCCAACCACAGCCCCCCCAAAAAAATCAGACTCCCCCTGATGGTACAATAGGTCCCTGGACTGAAGCCATCCCAACCCTTTTATTGAATTCCTTCTTTTCTTTAACCCGCGTGGAAGCATTCCAAAAGACAGGGCAGAAGCTCAAATAATGAGAACGATTTGTTTGGCATCATTTTAGAACAAACACTAGGCACACGTGTTCTCTTTCGTGCACCTCGGGCATTAGCCATCCTGGCTAGTTTGGGCCTCACTATTCTAAATGCTGATCGATCTCTAGGCTACTCAAAACTCTGTAAGGGTTCATTTTTGTGGGTAATATTCTATTTCATGAAGTTTTAAGTTTATATGGATAAATGAAATGTAAACCTAGAAGAGCAAACGGATGACATGGCTGCCAGTTCCTCTCCTTCTCAGTTCAAGTACGAACGTTGTAACATGATATGTGGACTCAGTAGGTCAAGGTGAAAAGCACAGGGAAAGCTGCAACTTACACAGCATTCCGTGCCATTTTAGTAAATGCCATCTACGTTTCCAAATATCTTACTAAAAATTTGATCAAGGTTTTTGTGTCAAGCCTGTTTTACATATCAAATTGCACAGTGAGGATTAGTTTGAGAAAAATGTTTGCATCAAATTTTTCAATTCAATTGTCCCTCCCTTCCTCCAGAATCTGACATACCATCAAGTCTCCTAATGCACAGAGAACATCTAGCAGATGCCAGCTCTGAACAGGTTTCTTCGCCAGGGCTTCCCTCTGCTGCATCATCAGTGACACGGCACAGGGAAGACTTTTTAGACTAAGGTTTGTAGGCCTACCCTTTTAGCTTGTGACTCATTAGGCCCTTTATAAGGCACTAGTTGTCAAGGTGGGGGGGGGTCAGGTATTTGTTGGTCATATCACCTGGAGGCAGGGACAAACATGTTATTTGCCTCTATGTACATTTTGAAAATCAATATGGAAAAGTTCTAGTTATTTTTAAATTTCATGTTCTATTAACTTACTGTGGTTAAGCCCACAGACGAACCCATTTTGAATAAAGCAGAAACTAAAGTTATTTGATGTATAGGGTTAGCAAATCAGACAGTTCTGTCTTGGTAGGAAAACAGTTCTGTGGAGTGTTTGTTTGGTGCAGAAGTTTGAAGTTGCATTGTAAACAGAGGCAATTGTCATTTTTCCTAAAAGTATAGGGTTAGAATGATGTATAAATTAACATAACAGAAAAACCCTGTGATTTAAATGCCAAATGTTTTTGAACTGCACAACTCGATTTCTCTTTGGAAACATCTTGGCACACTCCGCTGCCTTTGGTCCAGCTCTCCCTAATGCAAATTCCTCATTTTCTAACAGTGCAGGCTGCTCAATGCACAGAGGGAGGGAGACAGGACAAAGCACAAACATTTGGCTTCCATTCAACACACTGAAACCAAAACGATGGCCGTCACTTTTCAGACAAAATTGGAACCAAAGGATTTTGGGCCAATTTCAGCTCCCTAACTGAATCAGTCTCGTATTCCTAACTACCTTCTACATTTTATAAACGAGCAGCAAGCAGTTAAGTAAGAACACAGAGGCAAAGTGTAGAAATAGTTTATTTTAATCAGTAATAGAAAGATAAAAGCACTTTCTCTGACATTTAAAGAATTAAGTCTACCTTTTACATAGATTTCATACAGCTATACAAAATTCCTTATCAATTGAGATTATAAAACAAATTCAAGATTGCACTGTTTCATTATTTATGTGTATACAACATGTGCAGAAGTACTGTGTGCAGTGTAGTGATGGAGTACCATGTGAGTTAACAGCAGCATCAGAAATGCACATTTGTTCTAGGTTACGTGGTGTAACAGACTGCACAAAGGCACTCTGCGGCTAGAAATAGTACTTGAGCACAAAAATCTTATACATTCGACACTTTTCTCCCCATGTCCACTAAAAGCCATCTTACAAAGAAAGCAAAGGTATAAAAAAACAACTTCATAGATATTAGACAAAGGGACTCCAGGATCGGTGTGGACATGGCAGCGTCAGCAGCACTTGAAATACAAGTTACCAAGTCAGGTTTTCAAAAACTGTCAATGACTACACACGAGGTACAGTTCCTTGGTAAAGGCATATGCAAATCTCACTGTGGCAATCCTGAAAACTGAGCTGCCTCCAGGAAAGGAGGTTTGCCTGCATTGAAATGCCTTCCTTTTTCCCCCCTCAAGTGCTAGATGCTTCAACCTGGGTGTCCCAAGGTAGCAATCACTCAGCCTTTAAACCACTGTACACCCTCCTGAAAGGATTTTAGCTTCCAAAAGTACAGAATCTGCATTAAATGCTGGAAAAGGCAAACTATGGGCTGAAAATGCAGTTTGTGACCATGTAGTTATTCTGTCTTAAATATTGGGATGTAGCGGTCAAAGCACATTCTGATGGGGTTTATATTTGGAAAGCAAGGTACAAAGATTGGCAACAGTCATCTCTTTGATGGTCTGGGACGCCAAAGTTAAAGGATGAAACTTCTACACTTAAGTTAGATTGTAAGCTCTTCTGAGAAGGGACTGTATTAAATGTGAAAATGTACAGCACTGCATATACCTTTCAGCACTATATAAGTGATAAATAGTAGCAGTAGTAGTAGGCTGTATTCATTTCTGCTAGGCCATGTACAGTAACTGCTCAAGGCATAAGATCTTGCATTCCTCAGGTAACTTGAGCCTTTAATGTGGCTCTAGCTAAGTTTGTGTCAATAGGGTTGCCAGTGTGAAAAAAAGCTTCCCTACTGATTAAGAGGAATGCTTTGTACGTGTCTGAAAAGAGTACATAAGCAGGAATTAGGCGAGTCACGGTCTTCAGTGGACCCAGACCCCAAAAACACGAGTCTTCAAAAGCAGAAATTTATGCTTGTAATAAGGCCCCCAACTCCCACCAAATCTGAAAGCAGAAAAGCAAAGCCTGCTGAAGCACTTTAGGAATGACATGAAGCTGAACAGCCACAAAATGTCCTCTCCTAGACTATGGCAACACTGTCCACTGTTCATCAAGCCAAACTGACAGATCTGGCCTCTTGCTTGTCATGTTCCAGCTGCTGTAGAGTCTTTTGGGGTCTCATCACCTTCTTATCGTTAGGTATTCCAAACTCCAACCCACCTTCTAAGCACCAATATAGGTTGTAAGCTCTTTTGAGCAGGGACAGTCTGTTTTGATGTACAGTGCTGCACAGCTCCAGTAGCACTATAGAAATGATTAGTAATAGTAGGTATTCAGTAAGGGGAAAAACCTGACACAAAACCTCTTTCAGACTGTAGCACTACACAGTTCAAAACCCCACATCTCCACAAACCGATCTTGTTAAGGATCACAGTTCAAGGGAGCAACACAACCCCATTTTTCTTCATTGTATAAGGGGGAAAATAAGGAGAAAGCAGCAATACTAATATAAAGTCAAAAGCATAAAAATAAAATATAGCAAAACATCTCAAGTGCCAGAGGACTCTGGCCCTCCCTTAGCTTCTTAACCAACAGCAGCTAGAGAATGCCATGCTATCAAGCCAAACTTAACAGCTTTCATTTTGAGTTACGACATGAATACAAAGAATGCCCTGTCAATATGCATATCATTGCTAACAGAAAAGTTAAAATACATTAAGAAAAATTCTAGAGACATTACAAAATAAGGCTATTTTATTCCAACCACTATTAAACAGGAAGAGAAATATGTATCACACCTGGAAATAGACAACTGGCACACTGGCTTTACAGATTTGTGTTCTAGCTGCAACCTGCAAAACTTGAGCCAAATCAGCCCTTGTGGCTATTTCTAATCAGTTCCAGAGTTGATAACATTGTTGCTTGGAAAATCTCATATGCCATGCTTCAGGACTGTAGTCCTGTAGAGCCAAGATGGCAAATGTGCTCCAGGCCTGACCAGTAGAAAGCAGCCTATGGCTTCATTAAATTTCCACACTGCTGCCAGAGAGCTTGGCCCAGCTATATACATCTAGGCCTGCATATGTGACCCGAGATGTGTATTCCAATACAACAGCATTTGTTTGAGAAATAGCACCAACATATTTAAAGCTGTAGGCATCATCTAAAAACATGATCTGGGGACCAGCAAGTAAAAAGCTGCTTCAGAGCCCTTTCAAAAGTCCAGTTCCACGTATCCATTGGTAACAGGGAAGAAGATCCTCAGCAGTCAGACATAAGAAAGCTCTAAGATTTAGAGTATTTTGCTGTGTAGTGAGTGGATTTGCTCCAAGAAGCCTGGCAAGACAAAGGCAGTAACTATGGCACCAAGGAAAGAATTTCTTTGCGATCTGGTCCTGACCCTAGCAAAAACTTTCACACAAGCCAGCGTGAATGGGCACTTCAGTATCAATAAGGCATCAAAAAAGTTAAATTAAAAAAAGTTCAGTCCTCTTCCTTTTTCAGTCTGTGAAATGCCAACAACTCAGTGCTGAAGGACATGTAGATTCTAAACAAACAGTCCATGCTGGTAAAATGTTCCAGTTCCGTCACTGCCCTCTTCCCAAGACTTCCCTTACATTCAAGATACAGCCATAAATTCATGCCCTCCACCCAACCAAAACTTTTGGCAATGTTTGGCAAATTGCAAACAAAAACCCTTTCAGCCCTGTTACATTTTACTCTAGCTTAGTAAAATAGGGTGTCTGTACAGAAAGATTTTGTAAAAATCATTTGGAAGTAAGATAAGGAAAGCATTTGTCTGCACACCCAGATTCCTGCACGGGCATGAGATGCTCCTAAGTCTTATGACTGGGTGTCGGCAGCACAGCTTATGCATAGAACTCGTTGGTGGCTGCTTTGGTGTAAATAGGTTTCTTCCCCAGGTCGTAGCTGCCTTCATCCTTTTTCTTCATGCGGTAGAACAAGAAGAGGATAAGGAAGACTGCAAAGAGCAGTCCGACCACACCACCAGCAATAAGAGCTGTGAAGAAAAGTATAACAAGTCAGTAGCGTAGAAGTGCTGAAACCTTCATACAATACGTTGTCCAATCCAATCCTTGACTTTAGATACTGATTCATCCCTTGAAAAAGGGCTCGACTCGGTAAACAAAATTTCTTGAGTACAACTAGAAAATAAGAATTTCCATCCTACAATTATCTTAAAAACGGAAGAGATTTTTGAAATGTTTAATATTTTTCAAAAGGTTAATTGAGATGGTAACCTAATCTCTGAAGGAAGCTCATTCCAAATTTTTGCAGATAAGAAAGCAAAAGATTGTCAGAAATTGGATACAAGTTTTGATTCTTTTAACCAAGTTTACATTGGAGTATTTCTTGAATGAAAAGGTAAACGAGAATTGAAAGAGACAGGAATTAAAGGAGAAAATCCTGTATAAAATTTTAAAAATCACAAGTGAATTTGAATTGAATTCTCCAAAACATGGGGAGCCAAGTATCCTAAACAAAGGGTCACATGATCGTATGTTTACCAAATATCAATTTTGTCCCAATATTTTGCAGTTGCAGTCTTTTCAGATTGCATTTATTCAAACTGATAGTGAATTGGCGTTGTATGTTTTTCTTCCTCCTGTACATTGATAAATCTAGAACCGGACAATGCTACACCTGTTTCTACTAAAATTATAGAAAGTGAACACTCACCGGCAAGGACTTCCGTCTTCTCAAAGATACTTGTGTTGGCCGTGCTTGCCATGGACACCTTATTGGCTGGCTCCTTATCTACTGGAGAAGCACGCTCTGGAACAACTTCATTTTTCTTTAGCAAATCATCGTCATCAACCACCTTGTTCTTATCCTGGGGATCATTATCAGGGATACTGTTGTCCATTGGTATCTGTAAAAACCAAAAGCAGAGTTGCAAAGCATAGTAATGAGCAGCTCCAAGGCACAAGCTTAGTACGCAGCATATTAATCCAATCATACGTTTCTTAAACGTGACTGGCCAAGGAGTTCTGGCTGGCTGACCCAGTTCAAATCACCTACAAGCTGAAATTAAGTTTGTTTCTTTGCAAAGTCCAGTGGTGATTGTTCTACATACATTATGAAGCATCTCTCAAAATAGCCTTGAGTTCTCCTGTAGCAGTAAACAGTTTAATAACTATTCTTGCACTATTGTTTGCTTTCAGAGCAGAGCAGACTAGCTCAAACTGCTGGTGACATTAAGTCTCTTCCACCTTTTTCCCATCCTCTTGCTCTGCTTATAGATAATTGTAGGGTAAAGATTTTTTTTGCTGATTTACTTAACTGGGTAAAGGCTTCATTTTTAGCTGAACTGAGGCTGCCGTGACCCAACTCAGACTTCCTAAATGTTTCAAGCAGCAAGGGCTGTCTGCATCATTGTGAGAAGAAATATTCTCTCCAGTTGACCAACTAAAATACAAGCAATCACCAGAACCTTATAATAGTCCTACTGGTGTTAAAGGGATTATGAAATTCCAGACTTACTACTGGTCTTGTTTGACTTAGAATCTTTGGAATTAGGACATGTACATTAGGCCTAATCTAGAAAGAAGGCACCTCAGGCTAGTCCTGGAGCAGAACTGAAAGACTTCCATGTTCTGAGGCAAAGCAGAGCACCATGTACGACGACTGATTTCCATAGAAACACTAGGTGTATGCAGCACTCAACACATTACATGCAAGTACTTTCTCTGTCCCTAGTGGGCTCACAATCTAAATTTCATACTTGGGACAATGGAAGGTTAAGTGACTTGCCCGATAAGTTTATTCATTTATAACCCACAGCATTAGTTCAGCCGATAATGAGATCACAACAGTCCAAGAAAAATTGGTTTTTTTCCAATCAGAGAGAGAACGATCTCAGCAACCCAATGGACAATCCAATCTGGATAAACGAGTCTGCAGAATGTGGGTTCCGTCGTCTTTCATTGATCAAAAACCTCTTATTTATCAGAGACAACAGAACCCACGTCATGCAGATTTGTTTATCCAGATTGGATTGTCTGTAGGGTTGCCGAGATCTTTTCCTGATTGAAAACCTTTCTTGGACCGTTGCGAGATCATCTTTTTAATGGTTATGATTTAAATCAAGCAGCCCTGGATGTTCTAACCATTAAGCTGCTCTTCCACACTTGCCGACTGCTGCCACTGAAGCTGTATTTAACTTTGACAAGTGAGCTTTAATACAGCTTTCTGAATACTATAAATCAAAATGTGGCATTTGCCTTTGCAGGGTTGCATTCAGGGGGAAATGGCTTGATTAAAACAAAGCAGCAAAGTTTTGAAACATCTGGGGTGCCAGAAGGTGCCACACACAGTTCCTAATGTTGCAGATATCAGCATTTTGGATTTCTTGTAAAAAGGCCCAACATATTGATGCAGCTTGTGTTAGTGCAAATCAATGACAGGATACTGACCTCAGCTGTTGTTTCAGCATCATCTTCCTCCTCATCTTCTCCAAAGTCATCATCTAGAAGTAAAGGAATATAAGAATGAGATCCTCTGCATCCTCTGAATCACTACAATTTCACAACCTATTTTCCAACTAAGGTTGTCAGAATTTGAACCTGCAAACCTTCTAGCACTGGTAAAAAGGACTGCTAGCTGAGCTTGGTTATTTCTATTCTGTCCCATCACCCCAGCTACATGTACTTCACCAAAGAAACAAAAACAAAGGGCCTTCATTAGCTCAATGTGGAATGCTACTTCAAAACAAGAAACAAAGGAGACTTCTGTGCATTGTTGGCTGGGGTAAGGCACATTTTCCGCAAGAAGCCTACAGGCCACCTAGCAGTGCCATGTTGATCCTGTCTTATTGGCTGCCTCTCCAGAATGCCACTACCTTGCTTGAGATATTTCCTAAGTACACTTCCAAATATGCCTGGACATGTCATGTACCATCACTGCCTGATCTTTCTTTGGGTTTCAAATACCATATTGTACATACATAAATGCAACATTCGCTTGTCAAAACTTGATTTTGCAAGGCAGTGCAGTTCCTTCTGAATAAAGCTTTCAGGACTACTAGCAACTGCTTTAGTCATACACTGGTGTGGCCCAAATGCTCTATCCCCCTCATACCAATGTAGAACTATTTACATATCACTCAAACCCAACCTCAAAATTACTCAGTCTGCAGGTAAACTGCACAGCCTTGTAAAGACAACGTAGAACAAGGCTGACAGGAAGTGAACAGTTGACAGGACAACTGCCAGGTGTTGACCTTTGGCATCCCAGTTCCTTCCATCTGTATTCTTGACTTAAGATGAGCTTTCCAGGCAGCAGCAATTTGTCAGCTAATGGCTCCCACAGCTATACTCTAGTCTTGTGCCATACCTGTGTCTCCAGAACCAGAGAAGTCTTCAGTCTGGAAGTCATCTTCATCCTCATCATCTGGAAAGGCTCCTGAAAATATGTCATCGTTGAAATCTATCTCTGCAGGCTGCATGGTCTCCGTCTCTCTCATCTGAATCAGAAAAACAGCCTTAAGTTAGTGATCCACCAATGCAGACACACCCAATGCAGCTTTGAGAGGCACAGCATTAATAGCAACCAAAAAGCTAGTAAGTGTACTACTTTGTTCAGTCATCAAGGTTGGAATAAATCTGGGTGCCAAGTTACTCAATTATCTAAGATTCAGCACTTAGTGTATACCACTGGGGCCAGAAGTCTGGGCTCTCTAAAAGCAAGACGAATGTCACTTGCACCTCCCATTTCATCTAACACTGGAAAGATAATGGAGGCATAACAAGGTATGGTGCATTCAGATTAGAGAATGACATGGGGACAAATTTTCCCCCGTCCACGCCGGAGCTCATTTGCCCATCCCATTCCTGCAAGCTCCATCCTCATCTTTACAAGCCTTAAACACTTTAAAATCATAAGTGTTCAAGGCTTCTGCAGTCAAGGCTTAGCTTACAGGAATGGGACAGGGACAGCAACAAAACTCACAGGGACGGGGACAAATTTGTCTCCATGTCATTATCTAATTCAGATTACACCAAGCTGACCCCACTGAAAGCCAAATCTTTTCTCCCCCCCCACTCCATTCCAAATTGGCTCCATTTCATAGTTTAACACATTCCACAGAACTGCAAATTCTCAACAGGAAAGTCTGGTCATGTTACAGTTAGTCATACTGGCAGGTCTGTAGGACACATTAGCAATCAGCTGTTCAAACAGGCAGACAATATAGTGTCATTAATGGTGACCACTAAATTATGTAATGCCATCCAAGACATCTGAAAAAGACAAGCTTAGGCTTAAATTTAGTGTTAATCACTGTAAACACTTCATAGCAGCAAAATTAAAAAAAAAAAGTTCCTCCTTACCCTTGCACACTGCCATAGACTAAAACAGGGACAGCAATTACAGGAATTGTTGTCCTTCATTGATTAAAAAGCACTGCCCGATGAACATTCTCAAGGGTATCCCCTTGCATTAATGAAAGCATCCAAGGATTTGACAGGAAATGCGTGCACTTTCTGTAATATGAAACACTGCACCACACCTTTTCCAGGACACACCTAAATAACGTGTTTGCAGCATTGAAAACACACCTAAGCACACAAAGGCAGGTGGAATATAAGCCAGCACAAAGGTAGCTGAACTCATGCAGTGGAAAGGTGGCAATAGTAATTGCACTGCAGAAACAGATGGATGAACATGGAGAAAAGCCAGGAACTCACAGTAGCCAATCAGATAGCGGCTCTGCACGGGCAGGAGCAAAGGAAGGTCGCTCTTGCCACAGTTCACCGCTGGACCACCAGGAAAACTAAAGTACACGTCTCAGAATCAGCCGAGACAGGAGGTGGGAGGGAATCCCCCTGTCCAGGCCGCTGCTGGACCACCAGATCTTACAGCAGGCCCTGCAGAGGCCTGCAACAGGTTCAGGAGGGGAGCGGGTCAGTGCTGACCCGAGGCCCCTATTTTTAGGTCCAAAAATCTCAGTTTATATTTAGCTTAAACAGGTCAAAGGGGGCTCCTTATTCTGATGAAGTTGTGTCTAGACGCCGAAGTAAGGGACTCAAGTTGATAGTTTTCACACTATGTTCCAAAGAGTAAGTACTAGTCACCCTTTAGGAGCCTTGTTTCATTCTGTCTGAAGGGATTTCACAAACACATTATCTGTCCCAGCTTATTATCAAAATGTAGCTTTCTTGCAGATTGGCGTCCTGCCCTCAAGCTGCCAATTCATTACATCGTGCCCTCTGACATCTTAGTGAAAGTGACTCTCAAAGGCATGGGCTCTAGACAGATTTCTAAGTAGTCTTTGGAGGGACAACCTTGGCCAGTTTTGCCTTATTCTGTAGCCTACAACTTCTATATAAAAGCATATAGAACTGGGCAATTCTTAAGTTGAGAATTCCTTTCCAGGGTATTCCAATGCTCTACAAAAACATTTCAGGAATCTCTGCATTTCTGAAGATTGTAGCTTGTTTGTTTCTAAAGATTTAAAGATTGTAGCTTGTTTGCAGCCTAGGGCAGTCTGGGGGCAGCTTATCTTTAGAAATCTCTTAATTACATTATTTTAGTGTCTTCTATCCTGCCAATACCTTTCAGTTCTATGCCTGCAACCACAGAGTGAGGGCTAACTCCTGCTCCTTTTATTGCATTAAATAAAATTCCCAGAAAGCTTTGAGGGAGGACATATATTAGAACAGTAGTTAAAACTGGCTGTGTGCCACTCACAGGCAGGAAGCAGAGTCCGGCTGTTTTCCCCTTTTGTGCAAGAGTGAATACCCGCGAATTGTGGGAGCGGCAGCACATACAGGATCTGTACCACATGGTAACTTTGCATAACATATTTCAATAGCCACAGTATGCTTAAGCTTTAATGGAGCTCCTAAGCTCAGAAAAGGAGTAATTTTCTACAAAGGGTTTCAGGCACCTCAAACATGCCCTTGACGTCAGTTAAGATTTAAGATATATAGAGTCAATTTCCTCAACATCAGGGGTGCCCAAAAGATCGATTGCGATCGACCAGTAGATCGAAGGCAATGCGAGTCGATTGCGGAGCCCATCTCAGGCTCCGTGATACTTGCATTGCCTTCATGTTCTACCTGCATACCGATGCCGTAAACAGGATGCAGAAGCTCTGGGCCAACCAGCCTTCTTCTCCCCGTCAATGAGAAAGTTCCGGGCCAGCCAATCGCTGCCTGGCTGGCCTGGGACTTCCTCTCATACGTCAGAATTGACGTCAGGGAGAGAAAAGCTGGTCGACCCAGCACTTCTACGTCGGGAAGCAGGAAGAGCTTGGGGCAGCATGGCTTTGGGACCTATTCCCCAATGGCGATTGCAGTGGCTTGGGGGAGTGGGCAGAAAGAAAGGGGAGTGGGCAGGGCAGAAAGAAAAAAGGGGAGAGGGCAGGGAGAGAGGAAGAAAAAGTTGGGGAGGGAATGAGGTCTGGAGTAGAGGAAGCATACAGTAAGTAGGCTGAAAGAAGGGAAGAAATACTGGATGCACAGTCAGAAGAAGAAAGTGCAACCAGAGCTCATGAAATCACCAAAGGTAGGAAAAATGATTTTATTTTCAATTTAGTGATCAAAATGTCTGTTTTGAGACTTAATATCTGCTGTCTATATTTTACACTATGGCCCCCTTTTACTAAACCGCAATAGCGATTTTTAGTACAGGGAACCTGAGCATTGAGAGCAGCGCAGGGCATTCAGCACAGCTCCCTACGCTAAAAACTGCTATCGTGGTTTAGTAAAAAGGGAGGGGTATATTTGTCTATTTTTGTATAGTTGTTACTGAGGTGACATTGCATATTTTAAAGTCATCTGCCGTGACCCCTTTGAAAAAATTCTAGAATATAAATGATAATTAACATTTTCTCTGCGTACAGTGTGCTTTGTGTTTTTTAAAAATTTTATTGTTGGTAAATTTTGACTTGGTCATTTTAAAAGTAGCTCGCAAAGCCCAAAAAGTGTAGGCACCCCTGCTCTACATGTTATAATCTAGGTGGATCTGGTATAGCTGCATTCCTCACAGCCCAGACACCTCCTGTCACTTCTGCTCAGCCCCTATATTTTTACGGAATAGCAAAGCTGCAGAGAGGACTGCATGACTGAAGGCAATCGTCCACTACCTCAGGTGATGTCAACAGGGCCTTTAATAGGGCCTGCATGAACTAAGTTGTGGTCTGTTCAATTCCAGGGACAAAAACAGAAGTAACTTGAATTCTTACGAATACTGATTTGTAACATTTATATTAGGATTTACCATTTCATAAACTGCTTTCTACTATTAAATGTAGTAAGCAGGCTTTGATTTTACTGTTCACACATGTACTAGTTCATGCTTTTCCTTTATGTAGGGCATAGAGAAGGTAGACAGGGACAGATTCTTCTCACTGTGGGGAACCACAAGTACAAGGGGGCACTCGGAGAAATTAAAAGGGGGCAGGTTTAGAACAAACACTAGGAAGTTTTTTTACCCAGATAGTGGTGGACACATGGAACGCGCTTCCGAAGGCCGTGATAGGCCAGAGCACGTTACAGGGCTTCAAAGAAGGTTTGGATAGGTTCCTAGAGGATAAAGGGATTGAGGGGTACAGATAGAAGTAGAGGCAGGTTATAGGAATAGTCAGGGACCACTGCACAGGTGACAGGCCTGATGGGCCGCCGCGGGAGCAACCGCTGGGCGGGATGGACCTCTGGTCTGACCCAGCGGAGGCAACTTCTTATGTTCTACATCTGCTCTGAGGGGCACCTTTGAACCACAAGTTATCCAGTGGATGGCATGCTTTGGACACTAATCCAACCACTACTTGTGGAGCCCAGTGTGGTGTAAAAATTCTCCTACAATTGTAATATTAGGTGGTATATTTCTACTGAACTTACACAATGTATTAACTAGTTTCACTCAAGGGGTCAATATTTTACATTTCCTCGAAGGAAATATGCTGTCTTGATTTTCACAAGAATTTCAAGTGCTTTCAAACTGGATGGGCACCTTCCAGAGCAAGAAGATTAATCAGCCTAAGGATAGACTCTGTGAAAAAGTTGAGTGGGCTATGAAGGGAACCTGCTTGCCCTGGGATTAGCAGCACAGAATATTGCTACTGATTGGATTTCTGCTGGATTCTTGTGACCTGGATTGGTGGCCACTGTTGAAAACAGGATGCTGGGCAAGATGGACCATTGGTCTGACCCAGTATGGCTAGTCTTATGTTCTTAACCCGAGCACTACAGGCTCAAATTTGCAGAAATTGCACTAGTGTGCCGTCATATTGACCCGCTTTAAGGTCCTAAGCCCCATACAAGGAAGGGAAGAGTGCTAAGCAGATAAAAAAGAGGTTATAAAAAATGTTACCATTTAAAGCTACAAGAGCTCGCCCTTTCTTCAGGTTTGTTTTTTTACATGTCCCTTCATTAAGCAAGTAAATATGCCAGAAGAAATGCACTGCTCAGCACCGATCACTAGTTTACCAGTGCTATAATAGCTGATAGATGAGAAGATTAATAAAGAGGCAGATAAAATTGGGAAGATGGGAAGATTAGAAAATAAACATCCTTAGTTGATTTAAATAAAATTAGTCTTGTCTGAAAATAATGCAACCCGATTTCCGATTCACTTCGGGTGAATTGATTCGAATCAATTTTGTTTAAAATAAAAAAAAAAAAAGCCTCCTGATTCGGTGACTGACCCTTCCCCCTCGCCCCCTAAAGCAGGAGTGGGGGCGCTGCCTCTTGCTGGTTGGCCACTGCTGCTTTAGGGGGCAAGGTGGGAGGGTCAGTCAAGAAGTGCTGCAGTGTCTGGCTCCCACTCTTACATTTATCTAATTACAACAGTGGAGCAGTCTGCAGAGAGGATCACTGGTGCTTTAGCGATCCTTGCAGGCTGCCATCAGCCTCTGGAGCCGCCGTTCCCTCTGCTGTGATCCTGCCCCTGATGTCAGAGGCGGGGCGGGACTGCGGCAGAGGGAACCACAGCTGTGGAGGCCGATGGCATCCTGCAAGGATCGCTACAGCACTGGCAATCCTTTGCAGGCTGCTCCGCTGCTGTAATTAAGTAAAAGCAAGACCGGGAGGCCGGGGGGAGGGGAACATGCAGGCCTTCGGGGGGGGGGGCCCTGGTGTATAAGTACACAGAGGTAGGGAGGGGGGTTCAAAGATGTGCATATGCTGGACCAGGGGGGGAGAAATAATGGGTCTAAAAACAGAGGAGAGGGAGAGATGGTGGGCAATGGGATTTAGGGAGGGAAGGAACAGAAAGGGAGAGAAGTTGGACATGTGGGATGGGGTGGGGGATAGAGATACTAGATAGGAGGGTAGCTGGGAAAAGGGGAGATAGTGGATTTGGGGATGGTGGGGGGTCCATCGATGCAGCTGTAGGGATGGAGATGAAAAAAGGAAAGATGCCAGACCTCCAAGGGAGGGAAGGGAAACGGAAGGGGAGGACAGAGATGGAAGATGGATGGTTAGCATGGAGAAAGAAGAAAGAAGGAGACCGACAAGCGAGTTATCAGAAGACAACCAGAGCCTGGGACCAACATGGTTTGAATAATGACCAGACAACAAAAGGTAAAAAAATTATTTTCTGTTTTGTGATTGCAATGTCAGATTTGAAATGTGTATCCTGCCAGAGCTGTCCACAAACTTGAGCTAGGATTTAACAGAGAGGAAAAGTTTTTTGTTTATTTTGTTTACACCACAGTGCCAGTGTGGGTAGGAGAAGGCAAAGGGGTGAAGCTATAAAATAAACCAACAAGGATGTTTAAAAAAAAAAATCCACCCAATTGGGCAGGAAAATTGAATTGAAAAATCAATTCAATAGGCTGAATCGAATCAAATTTTTTTCCCCTGAATCAGGCAGCATTACTGAAAAGTAGGGAAAAATAGCTAAGGTGTGAAATAAGTGGTGGTCAAGAGCATTGCAACCGTCCTAGAGAAGACTGCTTCTGAACTTACATCTCTGAGTATGTGCAAAACATGAGAGCAAAGAGCAGATGGGTAAAAGCCAGTATTCAGAAGAGCCACATTGTACAAGTTCAAGGAGAGCAGCATGAGATCAGTTGCAGTCTGAATTACATGTCAGAAGCAGATTCTAAAACTTAGGCTACAGACTAAAATCAGTATATAAGTCTTCTGGCCCCTTTGAGCACACATCTCCTATACTAAATCTCTGATCCAGATGGTTTTGGATGTGCTCTAATTAAACCATTTAATTATGCATTAGCTACCATAGTAGGGCCTTCTTTCACTTGTCTGTCACAGCCTTGGGTATGCACACTATTCTAATTGCTGAAAGCACAGAAAGCCGAGCTCTATGCCATTTTTACCACCAGCTATTACACATTCATGATTTAATCTTTCACACTGAACATTCATCTGGTGTGACTGCATAATTGAGAGGCAGCTACCACCCCACATATCCAATGACCAAACCTCTGGCAGAGGTTAAATGTTGAATATACTCTTGAGTCTGGCAAAACCCTATAGCAGTGGTTCTTAACCTTGTTGGAGATACTGAACCCCACCAGTTTCATATGCGTGTTCACCGAACCCTTCTTTATTCCCTTAGTTTTGCCGGAGCTAGACTAGAATTACTCAACTTGGCATTGCAAATCATGCAATTAGGACGCTGACTCCCATCACGTTCCATTATACATGTGAATCCATATTGTACATATTCGTCCGACCTCTTTCGTATTTTGCTCGACATAGTTAGTAAGGGATTAAAATATTAAGATAGGTATAACACGACGTACCATCACAACAGTTACAATTCGACTACTGTGCGCATCAAATCCCCTGCAGCACAGATAGGCCAAGCGATGTTGCGTGATCACCTGCAGCCAATTATGGACAAGCGGGGCGTATCATCACGAATCATAAGCGCTTCGGTCACGTTCAATCATCTTATCAGTTAAATCACAAATTTTGATCAGGAATTGATTGATGTATATAAGGCGTTAGTTACAGATTGATAGATCAAGAAACCGAGTACACGATCAGTCTTGATCAAAATCACTGAATAACTGATAGATGATTGAACGTGACCGAAGTGCTATATGAGTCGGAGGTGTGTTTTGACCTCCGCCGAACCCGCGAGACTGACTCACCGAACCCCTGGGGTTCGGTCGAACCCAGGTTAAGAACCACTGCCTTAGAGGGTTAAAGTAGAGAATAGATGAGGCAGAACTGCTTGCTCCATTTTCTAATATAGAAATCATTATTTCAGTGGTTGAATTATTAGGAATTTGTAGAAAAATTGAGTATCTATGCATTTAATATTGAAGAAAGGTTATTAAAAAAATGCAAAAAAGATTACAGGCACTACATAATATAGCAATAAGATTTAATTTTGGGGGTTGAAACAGCATTATTTACACGATCACATTGACTTCTAATACATGTGCATACAATTTTTAAGGACTGTATATTGACCATATTCTAAAGTACCAATCTCCACAACTTTACTATACCCAGCAGGAAAAAAAATAAATAAATAAATGTTTGAGGAATTAAGGAAACTACATTTTCCAGGTTGTAAAGGACTAAAATAAGGATATTTATGTTTAATGTTCACTTGTAAAATTGTGAATAGTTTACTTTTTGAATTCAAGATCAATGTCCTGTTACATTCATGGTTTTGGTTTAATAAATTTAGCCTGCATCTTTGTACACCTGTCTGCAGTTTTCTTTGTTTTGGTTTAAATTACTATTTGAGATGCATCTGAAGGCATTTGTTTCAAAAATGTTTTAATCTGTTTAAAAGTTAGTTATAATTTCTAAATATGCCTAGTTTGTAATCCATATTGAACTACACAAGGGATTTGTAGGATATAAGAAATGTATTAATATAATATTTGAACAGGTCATATTGCAGAACTGGTAACCAAAGAGAAAATCTTAAGTCTATTACCACAAAAAGTAGGATTGTGTTCCCAGTAATCTCATGTTTTCTCCCTAAAATCTTTGGGTCAGGAATAAACCTACTTCCTTTGAAATGCCTGTGCCAGCAGAGCAAAGCTATATTCTCACAAGTGGTGAGACATCCACAGAACCCATTATGGACATGACCAAGTGCCTATTACTTTAAATTTTTGGCCAAAGCCCATATGCCTTCCCACCCAACATTGGCTTACAGGACTATCAATCAGTTCAGTAAAAAAGCCAAGAAGCCAACCAGGAGAGGTGGGTTGGTTGTGAGAATAAATGATTGCTGTCCTCGGAGAACACCTGCTACAGGTAAACATCTTTGCTTTCTCCAAGGACAAGGAGGCATATTCTCACATGTGGGACTCCCCAAACTGCCAGGATCATGGCTCTAGACAAGGATAATGGATATATAAACAATAAGCCTGATGAAAACTCAAGTGGGTTGGATGGAAAGTTGGTGCTCAAGAAGTAAAGTCTGCAGGACTCCTTGCCCAAACCATCTCCTCTGGAGTTTTGGTCCAAATAGTAGCAGGGTATGGATTGAGGACCAAGTGGCCATTTTGCAAATGTCCTCAATGGATGCAGAGTGGAAATGAGCTACAGATGCAGCTATAGCTTGGACACTGGGGGCTGGTACACAACCCTGCAGCATTAGCCTAGCCTGAGTATACACGAAGGAGATATGGTCTGCCAGCTAGCCAAGTGCAGATTTTCTCTTGCAAACAGAACTCCAGGTCTGTTAGGGACAAAAGCTTACAAAGAGCCGAGAAGATCCTCTGAGGTTTAGGTAGCATTGCCAGATTTTCTGGCCCTGCCCCCACAAGTGCCTCCCCAAGTTTGGGGCCACATCTGCAGGGCCTCTGCACATGTGTGAATGTCAACATGTTATTATACACACACGTGACATTGCATCAACATTCACACACACACAGAGGCCCTCCAGGCACAGCCCTGAGCTCGGGGACTTCCAAAACCTGGACAAACTCCTGGGTTTTGGAAATCCCTCTGGGCACCCGGACAGTTAGTAACCCTAGTTCTAGGAACTATGCCAGAGCACGCCACAATCAAAGTGTGCAGCACCTCCGCTCCAGGATGCAAAATTGGCTTTGGAAAGAAAACAAAGGAGAACTATGAACATAAGAACATAAGAAGCGCCATCTCCGGATCAGACCTTCGGTCCATCAAGTCCGGTGATCCGCACACGCGGAGGCCCTGCCAGGTATACACCTGGTTTATTTTATAGCCAACCATACTTTATATGCCTCTCTCAAGGAGATATGCATCTAGTTTGCTTTTGAAGCCTAGGACTGTCGATTCTGCAATAATCTCCCCTGGGAGAGTATTCCAGATGTCCACCACTCTCTGTGTGAAGCAGAACTTTCTGACATTAGTCCTGAACTTGTCCCCCCTTAGCTTCATTTCATGTCCTCTTGTCCGTGTCAAATTGGACAATGTAAATAATCTTCTCTGCTCTATTTTGTCGATTCCTTTCAGTATTTTGAAGGTCTCGATCATATCCCCACGCAGTCTTCTTTTCTCAAGGGAGAACAATCCCAGTGTTTTAAGTCGATCCTCATATACCAGTTTCTCCATACCCTTCACTAGTTTGGTTGCTCTTCTCTGCACCCTCTCCAGCAGTTTTATATCCTTCTTTAGGTAGGGAGACCAATGTTGGACGCAGTATTCCAAGTGGGGTCTGACCATTGCCCTATAAAGCGGCATTATAACTTTCTCCGATCTACTCGAGATTCCTTTCTTTATCATGCCCAACATTCTATTTGCCTTCTTTGCCGCTGCCGCGCATTGTGCTGACGGCTTCAGGGTCCTATCTATCAGTACACCCAGATCCCTTTCTTGTACACTTTTTCCCAGACTTGCACCTGACATTCTGTACTCATATTCCTTATTCTTACTGCCTAAATGCATTACCTTGCATTTCTCCACGTATGGACAACCTTGGGTAGGAATTTTGGATGAGTGCGAAGTACTACTCTTGTCATGGAAGAATCTTGTAGAGGGAGAACCTGACAAGAGCTCGAAGTTCGTTCACACAGCATGAAGAACTAAGGGCAATGAGGAAAACGACTTTTCATGGAGGAGAGTAAATAATGGAGTGCTGCAGGGACCTGTACTGGGACTGGTGCTATTTAACTTATTTATAAATGATCTGGAAATTGGAATGACAAGTGAGGTGATTAAATTTGCTGACACTGAACTGTTCAAAGTTGTTAAAATGCAAGCAGATTGTGAAAATTTGCAGATAGCCCTTAGGAAACTGGAAGACTGGGTGTCCAAGTGGCAGATGAAATTTAATGTGAACAAACAAAATGATGCACATTGGGAACAACCCAAATCAGTTACCAAATGCTAAGGTCCACCTTGGGGGGTTAGAGCCCAAGAAAAAGATCTGGGTGTCATTGTAAACAATTTAATGAAACCTTCTGCCCAATGTGCGTCGGCAGCCAAAAAAGCAAAGATGCTAGGAAATATTAAAAAAAGGGATCGTTAACAAGGCTAATGTTATAATACATCTCATTGCTCAATGGTATGACCTCACCTGGAGTTCTGTGTTCAATTCTGGTCTCCTTATCTCAAGAAAGATATAGCAGCACTAGAAAAGATTCAAACAAAAGTGACCAAGGGAATGAAACTCTCGTATGAGGAAAGACTGAAGAGTTTAGGGCTCTTCAGCATGGAAAAGAGATGGCTGAGGGGAGATATGTTTGAAGTCTACAAAATCCTGAGTGGAGTAGAACAGTTACAAGTGGATTGATTTTTCACTCCATCAAACTCGAAGGTACAAGGAAATACTTTTAAAACCAATAGGAGGAAATGTGGTCAACGGAGAAAAAGAGGTATGTAACATTTTCCTGAACTGGTAATGTGAGTAAACCACCTTTTAAAATTTAAATGCTAGTGCTGTAGCTTCCCTTGGTGCCAATTCTGCCATTAAGCCAACTTGATCATATTACATTGTGTTAGTTTTGTTAGTGTATCTAATTAGCACTAAAGTTTGAAGAAAGCTGCCAAATTCGAGAACTAGACCCAAGATTTAATGCTTTAAAAAAAAAAAAAAAAAAGAGTCATGCATTTGCTTTGCAAAAGCCCAGGGAAGCAGTACAGAACTTCTGTGCACAGAAGAGCAAGACTTGGGATGATTATATGTAGTGATTTTAAGGTGGCTAAAACAGGTAGAAAAGAGAATAAATCCAGAAGGCTGCTTGGGCACATAGGAAAAGGAATGGCCAGCAGGAAAATGCAATAATGCTCCCATGTAAGTCTGGGTTGGTGCAGAAGGCAGCTACTAAAAATGGTCAATAATCTGTCATTCGGCACAGGGGGAGAGGACAGACAGACCTCAAGAAGTATACTAAGTTGGAAGAAAGGCAAGAAGGGAGATATGCCGCTGAGGTATTTAAATGTCTATCAAATACCCAGGAGGCAAGTCAATTGAAAAGAAACCCTGGAATGAAGTGGTATAAGATGAAAGCGAAAAAAGAACAGACTCAAAGTAACCTTGTGGAAGAACACTGGGCTAGACAGAAGGAATGGAGATAGCTCGGAGTTCTTGAACATCCAGTATTGACTGAATTCTTTCACTCTGGCCAAGGTGGGACAATTTGTTCTAATTCTAATTCCTATGGACAGGTAGACCAAACAGGCCACATGGCTTTCCTGCCTTCATTTTTCATTTACTGTCAACATGAGCAAGGAGGCTGTGGCTAACTTAACATTACAGTGGATGAGAATTCTTTTTACAGATTTCATATTTTATTTTAGAGTTCAACATAATACTCAAATATATATTTCAAATATACAGGGAAACTCCTTAATACAGGAAATAAATATTAGTCCACAATATTGCTGGAGTCAAGCAGAAAACATACATATAGAAAAAAGAAAAAAAAACCCACCAACTACAAAGCAGATGAATCGTAGACAGTGACAGCCAGATTAGGTGCTAACCAAAGGAGACTACAATCATAGCTGATCCCCCTCCCAAGGGGCCAAAACATTTTAATTGCTTGAGTTCAAGAAATAAGACCCCACCATTAAATTTAACATGACATCACAAAAAATTTTAATAAAGCAAGATGGCTCCATCACACCCCCCCCCCAAAAAAAAAAGAAGATTCCTTACAGCACCTTGGGCTAATCAAAGAAAAATCAGGAAAAAATACAAACCATGAGAACCCAGAAATTGTTCATACATATATCTGAAGTGATTACATAACCCTAAATTTCAGTCCTGTTCCAGGACAAAAGTTCCTTAGATGTACCATATTTTCATGCATATAACGCGCGCGTTATATGCGTTTACCTACCGCGCATACCCCTCGCGCGTTATACAAAAAATTTTTTTTACTTATTTCCCACCCCACCCGATGCCCGATTCACCCCCCCCCAGCAGGACCGCTCGCACCCCCACCCCGAACGACCGCTCGCACGCGCTCCCACCCGCACCCACGATCAGAGCAAGAGGGAGCCCAAGCCCTCTTGCCCGGCCGACTCCCCAACTCCTCAACAATATCGGGCCAGGAGGGAGCCCAAACCCTCCTGGCCACGGCGACCCCCTACCCCCACCCCGCACTACATTACGAGCAGGAGGGATCCCAGGCCCTCCTGCCCTCGACGCAAACCCCCCTCCCTCCAACGACCGCCCCCCCCAAGAACCTCCGACCGCCCCCCTGGCCGACCCCCACGACACCCCCACCCCCCTTCCCCGTACCTTTGGTAGTTGGCCGGACAGACGGGAGCCAAACCCGCCTGTCCGGCAGGCAGCCAACGACGGAATGAGGCCGGATTGGCCCATCCGTCCCAAAGCTCCGCCTACTGGTGGGGCCTAAGGCGCGTGGGCCAATCAGAATAGGACCTGGAGCCTTATGTCCCACCTGGGGGCGCGGCCTGAGGCAAATGGGTCCAACCCGACCATGTGCCTCAGGCCGCGCCCCCAGGCCACGCCTTAGGGTGAACGGAGAGTCGGGACAGCACACGGAGAGGCGGGGCAGTGCACGGAAAGTCAGGGAGGGCGAAAGGAGAGTCGGGGTGGCCAGAGGAGAGTCGGGGCGGGCGAAAGGACAGTCGGGCAGCATGCGCGGTATACAAAAGTTTTTGTACATAAAATCGTGGTTTCTGCGCGCTATACCCGTGTGCGCGTTTTACACAGGTGCGCGTTATCTGCGTGAAAATACGGTAAACACCCTGTAATTCCATCTGGGCCTGGATATTACCAGACCTCTCCAGAAGTCCCTATAATGGCTTCCTATGGGGTCACAATCAACTACCTCTGGTTTCTAAAATCCACCAAGGGGTGGTGCCATGCTGAACCAACTCAGCAGCTCCAGAAGTTGTTGCAATGTCAAAACATTTGATTTCCGACATCCTCTCCCCGGCCAACCTGGAAACAGGGCATTCCACACACTGGTCCCCTGCTCAATGAGGCCACTACTTCTCCTGCCCCTTCGCAGACAGTGCGGAAGCCAACAAACTGCTTCCTAATCTTGGTGGAACCAGCCTATTTCAAGCCTCAAAGACACCCAACTCTGCACAAAGGCCCAACTCATTAAATATTGTTCTCCCCCCCCCAACCCAAAGGCACTGTAGCAGATCCATAGGTCATGATGCCAGCTAGAGAATGACATGGACACAAATGTCCCCATTCCGTCGGTGAGTTTTGTCACTGTCCCATTCCTGTAAGCTCTGCCTTAACCGTACAAGCTTCAAACTCTTATGATTTTAAAGTGTTTGAGGCTTGAGCAGATGAGGACGGAGTTTGCAAGAATGGGGAAAACAAGAAAAGAACTCACAGGGATGGGAAGGGAAAATTTTGTCCTTGTGTCATTCTCTAATGCCCACAACCTCGAGGATAGTTAGCTGAAGAACAGAACCTCGCACCCGTGGGTAGGTACATATCTGTCCCTTTTTTTTCTCCACTATATCCAGCACAAACAGGGAGAAAATGGCTTAAAACAGATGCCAACACAGGAGCTGAACTGACAGCACTTCTGCTTCAAACACCATCTTGAGTCCCACAGGTTTGGGGCATTGTCTGGTTTCTCCTCAACAGCCCCCTAAGTCAATGAAACATAGAAGCTCCTCCACCACTACAATGTGGTGTCCCTTCAGAGGGGTGAATGTGAATTTAATACATGCAAACATGATCCCCATCTTAAGTTTTCATCTTCGTTTTTCTTTGCTATACTGCCCCTCTTTCCCCCACCACACAAATGGAGAAACTGAAATGCATAGCACTAATTCTGACTCAGTTTTCCCACAGGAGAGGTGGTACAGAAGCAGAAAGGAAGCATAGCCATATTTGGAAAAGAATTTCCCTATGACTGTACTCGATGCAAAATCAAAACCCTGTTGCAATCCAAACATGCAATGACGTCCTGCAACATGAAAGTTATGTTTCCTCAATGAAGACCAAGGAGGATAAATTTAGAAACATCCAAATTACCCTTCAGACTGAAAAGTCATTTCCGTTGTGAAAAAGTTAATTCCACCCAAGCTGATTTATTAGAAACTAGCCCAAGTGTATTCAAATCTATTTTGTGATACTCTTTGTACTACTGAAGAATGGATTTAAAGACTACATTTCCAGTGTCTCCCTTAATCACCAGAAAACAATTTTTTAAATTTTGAAATAAGCTGAACTTAACTAAAATCTTCCAGTTTACAATTAAATTCTCCTCGCCCTTGGTAATTATCCCAAGTAATTCATGTCATCCTAGTCAACATTACCAACAGGAAACACATCTGCTAAGTACATCTGCTTTACTAGTGAAAATCTAGAAGTACGACTGCCATACACCAAGGAAAAGAAATTCAGTGGTAACCTGCCAGGCTGTGGAAAGAAAGGGGAAAACAGGAAACAGACAGCAAAGTTGAGAGATTATAATGAGGAAAGTTATAGGGAACAGAAAGCAAGCGTTAAAGGCTAAAGAAAGAGGACAACGGTCTCCCCCCAACATGGTAGAATGACTGAAAAATTACATATCACTTTATGCACATCTAAACACCGTGTCCTAAAGATTTCTGGGCCCTTCTCCCAAGTAAGAACCACAGGAATACCTACGTTTACTATGAACAACTCATCAAAAGCAGTATAAAGTTAGAGTATATGCTGTCTTTCCAGAGTATAAGCTTATTAATACCCCTTAGAAAGTGATTAATGGGAGGTGTGGGGGGTTTTTTTTCAGGCAAAGCACAAAACATGAAAAATCATTTCTCCCAGTGTACTCCTGGAGACTCACTTTTTAGCAACCTTCCCTTAAAACAGGGATCTCAAAGTCCCTCCTTGAGGGCAGAATCCAGTCGGGTTTTCAGGATTTCCCCAATGAATATGCATTGAAAGCAGTGCGTGCACATAGATCTCATGCATATTCATTGGGGAAATCCTGAAAACCCGACTGGATTGCGGCCCTCAAGGAGGGACTTTGAGACCCCTGCCTTACAACATACATATATATATATATATATATATATACATACATGCGCACACAAAGGTTAACAATTTATAAGCAATACTTTACCGATCTACAGGTTTTATTCTCAGTTGTATATTAATGATTCCTCTATTACAGGGGTGTCAAAGTCGGTCCTCGAGGGCCGGAATCCAGTCGGGTTTTCAGGATTTCCCCAATGAATATGCATGAGATCTGTTTGCATGCACTGCTTTCAATACATATTCATTGGGGGAAATCCTGAAAATCCGACTGGATTCCGGCCCTCGAGGACCGACTTTGACACCTGTGCTCTAATAGATTTGAGAACAGTAGCGCAGTTTGGTACTTTTTCAACTGGACTATTACAATGCTTTGTATGCTGGGTTCCCTCACACATGGCATTGCAGATGGTACAAAATTCTATAGCATGTATTACATATCTTCCCGTGACAGGCGTATCTTTTAAAAAGCAGCTGAAAACTTTATCTAGGTGTATGGCAACTGACACTTCCATAGTTTCAAAATTTTCAGAGATCCCTTTCATTCACTAGCAGCACAGTTTTAAAGGGGCTGCTTCCCCCCCCCCCCCCCGACACCACTAATGGTCAGGAAATGCCATCTTTCCAGATCGCACTGCAAGGGGCAAGAGCAAAAAGCAGATTGTTCCTGCCCCTTCTTGAATAGTCAAAACTTGATGTCTGAAAATTGTAGCAGTCTCAGTAAATGACTGCAGATAAAACCCAGTATGGCCCATGAAGTTAAGGTAACTAGAGATGTATCTGTTCTGTGTGAGTTACACTCCTCTATGCCTATTTTTGAAGTGGGAAAGTCATCCTGTTGCTATATAAGGATTTCCTGTATTTGTGCCACACCTTTTTGAATTTTGTCACTTTTTTTTTACCCCTACCATCTTAATTGGGAGGACAAATCAGACATCCACCAGCCTTCCCATAAAAAAATACTGGCCTGATGAAACCACAAAATGTAAACAAGTACATTTCATGTCTGCAGTTCCTTGTGACTCTGGGCAAATCACTTGCCCCAAGTACAATACTTAAAACTGAGTTCACTAAGGACTGAGAAAGTACAGTACCTGCTTATACTAAATGAAGACTATGAACCACCTAGAAGTCAGTTTGACTATGGCGGTATAGAAAAATAGTTATTATTATTATTATTATATTACTGTACCACAGAAATATCAAATCCTGCTACTCTTTAGTTGTACCGTTTTCTTGTCTTAACTAAAGGTTTGATACAGTACAAATGTTTAAATTTTCAAAGGTTATCATCTTCTCTGCCCCTCCTTTCTTCTAGAGCACATAAATTCTAGTTTTCGCCACAGACTTCATTAAGTTTATACATTAAGATGGGAGGGATTTCTTTCACTTTTAATTCAAACATGATAATTGGAGAATGACATCCATCATCTCCTTTAAATCTGTGCCATCACCACACAAAGTCGGATCCCTGGATATTGCATAATAAATGGAAAATGCTTAAGTGATGCACTTTTTTTTAACCAAGCATTGATCTGGAAAGAGGTAAAGTAAGACCTGGGGGTGGGGAGGGGGGAGAGAGGAGAGAGGAAGAAAAGACATTGAGTTTTGTGGGGTTTTTTGCAAGTACATACATATAAAAAGTCCTGTTTAAAAAATTTATTTTGAAGGAATGAAACATTTATTAGAAGTTAACATGGCCAATTTAAATGTAATGACTATTTTACTGTGTTATATTATGTATTTATTGCATTTCTTCAATAAAATGTTATAATAATAACCGCCCAAAAAAAAAAAAAGACCTTGTCATAGGCCCGTTTTAAATTTGAGCAATTAAGGTGTTTTTATATCGTCACAAAATATTTACTAGTAAGTTTAAACAAACCTTTGCACTAAAACTACATGATAAGTACTCTGTAACAATTATGACTTCAGGAGAAGATCACTATCAATATGAGCCTGTTAAGTACATGCTTAGAAAAACAAAGGAAAGTTATGGTCAAACTAGTTGAGATTTTTCTCCCCAGCCCACAGAGCTGGGCCAGTACATCCCACTGTTGACCGGATCAGGGAAGCTGCGCCGCCAGGTCATGGTCCATCCAATTTGAGCGCCAGTGGCCCACAGCAGGCTCACCACACAAGAGCCACACATTACACACTTTGATGACCACTAAACTCTTCACTCTTCAGTGCCCCAGGTACAAAAGCAGAGCCAGTGATAAAGTGTCTGCATAGGAGAACATAAAGACCTGCCATCCTGGGACCAGGAAGGACCATCAAGCCCAGTCTCCTGTTTCCAAGAGTGGCCAATCCAGGTCCCAAGTAGTGAAAGAGATTCTATGCTGCTTCTCCTAGCAATGAGCAGTGGATTTACCCCAAGCCCCAAAAAGTTTATGAATCACCGACATCCACAATTTGAAGCACAACCATAAAATGCAATAGTCAAATAAGTCAATCTCCAGTTTTCTTAAATCTAAAACAAATAACCACAAGGTTAGAGAAAGGCGTCCATAAATACGATCTTTGCATAATGGAATTGAATTCTTTTCAACTGATGAGCAACACCCCCCCCCCCTCCCTCGGATTGATAAGATTTGGCACAAGTTTTGAAAGCAAGTAGGAGGAGTGAAACAGGCAAGAAAGAGCTTTAGAGCAAACTCTCTGACAAAACAGCTTAGAAGTTAGCCAAACTTCTTTTCGGCTTTTTTTTTTTTTTTTTTTTTTTTTTTAAACCCTGCTAAGCGAACCGCTTTCGCCACATTCCCAGGCAACCAATTCCACAGCCGCGTGAAGAAACGTCGTCTTCGGTTTGTTTTTAAGTCTACTTCATGGAAGCCGGGCAAAGAGCGAGCTAAGGCCTGCACTCGCCCACCCAGGCCCCCGGCCCCTCCCCCGCCGACACAACTCACCGACTCGGCCGAGGCCAGGCCCAACAGCAGCAGAGCGGGCAGCGCGCGCAGCAGCAGCAGCTTCATCATCCTTCCAGGCGGCGAGGAAAAAAAAGCGCGGGGGGCACGAGACGGACGGCCAAAAGCGTGGACGTGAAGCACGAGACGGAGAAGGGCACGCGCGCTCCCTGCGTCTTCTCCACACGAGTGCGTAAAAGCAATAAACGAGGACGGCGGCGCCCGCCCGCCTTTATATCCAAGTTGGCGCGCCGTCCGTGCGTGCGCGCGCGCGCGCACGTCGCCTGGGGCCGGGCGGGGAAAGTACGCGAGGTGTTTTGGTTTTGTTTTTTTTCCGTGTCGTTTGCGTCAGGCGAACGTGGGCTGCGTCGCGACGTCACGGGGGCTGTTGCGGAAGTGGGTTGTCTCTGCGGTGAAGCGGGACTTCCCCGGGGCCGAAACGGTGCGAGGTGTTTGGGACTATCCCCCTCCCCCCCCCCCCGACTCTACGGAAGGAACCACCTCGCCTGGAACTTTTCAGGTGGTTTTGGGTTTGTTCTTTACTTCAATCTGTTTATTGGGAATTTTAGCAAAAATAAACATTGTAAAACAGTTAAAGTAATTCTTTCAATTTTTTTAATTAAATTTATTTATTTATTTTTATTTAAATATTTTTGTTTATTTGGTGTTTTGTGTCGCCTTTCATTCTGGGGTAGGGAGGGAAATTGGAATGATTTTAATATACTGTATATGGTGAGGGGGGATATAGGGGAAAAGTGGTTTAGATATATTAAAATATATTTTGGAGGAATGATAAAATGTTTATGCAAATGTTTTATTGTGAATTTGATTGTAAAGAATGTCTCTTTGAATCATATTGTTGTATATTTGTTTGATTCCTTCAATAAAATGTTATAACATAAATGAAATAAAAAGAATGAAGGGGGAAGGGGGAGGGATCGAGGGGGTATAGAAAGGAATGGATTAGGTATATGGAAATATATTTTGGAGGAATGATAAAAATACGTATGGAAATATTATTATTGTGAATTTAATTGTAATGAATATCTCTTTGTATCTTATTATTGTATATATATTTGATTCCTTCAATAAAATGTTATAAATTAAAGTTCACGAAAGTCATCGATAAGATGGGATATTAGGATCTCAAAGTCCCTCCTTGAGGGCCGCAATCCAGTCGGGTTTTCAGGATTTCCCCAATGAATATGCATTGAAAGCAGTGCGTGCACATAGAACTCATGCAGATTCATTGGGGAAATCCTGAAAACCCGACTGGATTGCGGCTCTCAAGGAGGGATTTTGAGACCCCTGGTTTAGACAGTTTGCAAATAAATGCCAATGGGTTTCCATAGATGACAGGCTTTCTTCGTCTGGAGAACTGTGACCTTTGCTTTATTAAAGGTTTTGAAAATAATCCCAACAATCTAAATATTGTTATTTTTCCAATAGTAGAGTTTCAGGAACAGACAGTTATTGCTTAGCTGGTCTATGTAAAAAGCCTCATCTTTACTAAATCTATCACCCACCCCAGTTATATTAAACACAATGGGGATCTGTGGTTGGAACCATTTCTAACCACTGTTTTTTGCATATGTATAACTAGAATATCCACCTCCTTAAATATGGTTACAAACTAAGGCCTCTTTTACAAATTGGCGCTAGCGAGTGCAGCAAAAGCTCCAAAATTATTTAAATCCCTATGGGCTTTGGGGCATTTACTGTGCCGACCTCCAAAGATCTCAATTCTTCTGCCTTCATTAGTAATTGGGATCATAATGTTTCACCACTTCGGCAAAAATGCGATCAATATGGAGACCTGTTTGCTGATGATTCCCAGATCTACCTCTCTACACCCAAGATTTCACCTAAAATCCAAGACAAAGTCTCAGCCTGTCTGGCTGATATTGCTGCCTGGATGTCCCACTGCCACCTAAAACTAAACATATGCAAGATTGAACTGCTCCTCTGTCCTCTTAAACCCTCTGCTCCTCTCCCTCCATTCTCCATCTCTGTAACTAATACAGTTATCATTCCTGTCTCCTCGGTTCTTAATCTTGGAGTCATCTTCGACTCCATCTTCTTATTTTCTACCCATATCCAACAGACTGCTAAAGCCTGTTGCCAAAATTCACCCGTCTCTGAGCACACTACCCAATCCCTTGGCCACACTCTTGTAACCTCATGCTTAGACTGCTGCAATGTACTTCTGAGGTCTCCCGCTGAACTGCCTCTCTCCCCTGCAATCTGTACAAAAATCTGCTGCACAACTTATCTTCTGCCAACTTTGCTACACTCACCTCACCTCACCCCTCTCCTCAGATCACTTCACTGGCTTTCTATCTGCCTTTGCAAACAGTTCAAACTCCTATTACTAACCTACAAGTGTGTTCTTGCTGCAGTTCCTCAGTATCTCTCCTCTCTTGTCTCTCCTTATACACCTCCCCAAGAACTCCGTTTCTCAGACAAATTGCTTTTATCTATACCTTTTTCCACTTCCAGTTTCAGACATCGTTCCTTTCTTCTTGCCTGTATGTCTGAAATAAACATAGAAACACAGTACAGAAAGAGATAATGGTTACTGCAGATGGGCAGACTAGATGGGACATTTGGCCTTTATCTGCCATCATGTTTCTAAATGGTCCATCCAGTCTGCCCATCCACAGTAACCATTATCTCTTCCTCTCTCTAAGAGATCTTATGTGCCTTTCTTAAATTCAGACACAGTCTCTGTCTCCACCACCTCTTCCAGGAGACTGTTCTATGCATCTACCACCCTTTATGTTAAAAAAAGGTATTTCCTTAGATTAATCCTGAGCCATTAGTCCTTCAAAGCCAGCCTTTTAATGGAGGAGCCTCTTGCTTGTTTTGATGTCAGCCAGTCAGCCCCTGATCCTTGAGGGAGGGAGGCTATTCCCTTCAACAGCTAGAAACCCTCCTTCTCCCTGGCTGCAAAGTAATGCTGGGATGATCTGATCTGCTAACAACTTCTGGGGCCACAGATAAACTAGATAGGGCCACAGCCTAGGGCAGGGGTGTCCAACCTTTTGGCTTCACTGGGCCGCATTGGTCGAAAAAAAATGTTTCTGGGGCTGCACAAATGTGCAAACTCTGCAGCAAGACAGAGGAGGGAGCCGGCAAGACGGTAAACACCCGGGAGCAGCAGAGGAAAGCACTGCATCATCCTTGACCGGGCCGCACAAAATACTTCACTGGGCTGCAGGTTGGACACCCCTGGCCTTGAATGTGGTGAGTAAACATTTCCACCCAGACACCCTGGGAATATAAAGTACTTAGCTTTTATTAGTACTAGACAGTGATATCATTAAGTGCAGCCACTTATTCATGAACAGACAATTAGATTAGCAAGTAATACAAAACACAGCAGTTCGTCTGATCTTTAACCTTAAAAAACATGATCATATTAGCTTATATTATCAAAAGCGTCATCGGTTGCCATTTGAGGCCAGAGTGTTATTTAAATTCGGCTGTATCTGTTTTAAGATTTTATTTGGTCTAGAACAGGGGTAGGCAGTTCCAGTCCTCGAGAGCCAGAGCCTGGTCAGGTTTTCAGGATCTCCACCATGAATATGTACGAGATGGATTTTCATGCACTGCCTCCTTGAGATGCAAATCTATCTCATGCATATTTATTGTGTATATCCTGAAAACCTGACCTGACTCCGGCTCTCGAGGACCAGAATTGCCTACGCCTGACCCAGGGCCATCGTATCTTTATTCCCATTTTAGATTTTCTACTATTAAAAAAAAACATTTGAAGATCAGGTTGGTTCTCTCTTCCGTCACTAAAATGTTTAGACTGGACCTTGGCATGTCAGGCTGGAGTAATGAATTCATGTTTGAATGTTCTTATCTCCCCATCCCTTTCCTATTATCAATTTCGGAAAGATCTTAAAACTTATTTATTAAAAAAACATGAAACACAAAATTGATTTTAATTTTTAAATTTTATTAATTCAGTTAAGTTTTTTATCGATTATTTGATGAATTTATACTATCAACCTGTATTCTATTTCTTACAAGTTAGGATGCTGTAAGTTCCTTGCCTAGTGCTGAATTACTTAGATTTGTGTAATTTTCCTTTTTTAACATTGCTGTATAATTTAGTACTTCCAATGCCCAGTGCATTATTGTTGTGAACCGCCATAAACTGATGGTTTGGCGGTTTGGTATTATTATTAAATCAGAAATCACAGATGGACGCATCTATTCTGCAAGTAAATTCAGCAAGTAGCAGTCAGCACAATTAAAACGTAACCACAACAGGTAGATCATCATAACAACTAGTAGAAGTTACAGGCCTGGGCCAATTGGAGTCTTAGGCCTCCTTCCCAGTGCATTCTGGGATTCACTGGACGTGGCCTAAGACTAAGATTGGTCATTGAGATCTTTAAGCCTGTCCCCATACGCCTTATGACGAAGACCACGCACCATTTTAGTAGTCTTCCTCTGGACCAACTCCATCCTTTTCATATCTTTTTGTTGGTGCGGCCTCCAGAATTGAACACAATATTCTAAATGAGGTCTCACTTCCTTTTTCCTCCTGGCCATACCTCTTCCTATGCACCCTAGCATCCTTCCAGCTTTTGCCGTCACCTTTTCAACCTGTTTGGCTACCTTACGATCATCACATACAGTCACACCCAAGCCCCACTCTTCTGTCATGTACATAAGTTCTTTACCCCCTAAACTATACCGTTCCTTTGTGTTTTTGCAGCCCAAATGCATGACCTTGCATTTCTTAGCACTAAATTTTGGCTGCCAAATTTCAGACCATTACCAACTGCTGGAAGAGTTCTCCTTGTAGCGAATCCAGGATCTCCCTACTTCTAGAAGACCCCGTAATAGGGATAACCCAATCAACATCTGGCATGTTAAAATCACCTATTAGTAAGACTTCCCCTTTTTTAGATATATTCTGAATGTCTGCTATTAAATCTCTGTCCACTTCTTCCGTCTGTGAAGGAGGCCTGTAAATCACACCAATGTAAATATATTTACCATTCCCTCTTTCCATATTGATCCACAGTGTCTCTTCCTTGCCCTGCAGATCCTGCAATTGTGTAGCTTTAATATGATCTTTAACATATAACACTACTCCCCCTCTTTTTCTTCTTACCCTGTCTTCCCTGAACAGATTATAGCCCAGTAAAACTACATTCCAGTCATGGTTCTCTGTGAACCACATCTCCGTGATGGCCACTATATTCAACTCATCTTCTTCCATCACAGCTTCTAGATCCAGAATATTATTTCCCATACTTAGAGCTTTCCAGACATTGCCCCCTTTTCCCATCCGTGTAGAGGTATTCAGTTATTTACTTACCTAACTCAGGGGCTATGATCACCCTGCCCCATCACTTCTAGTTTAAAGCCCTCTTCAGTAGATTAGCCAGCCTGCCACCAAAGACACTTCTTCCCTTCTTTGACAGATACACACCATCCCTGCTCAGCAGCCCTTGGAAAATCATCCCGTGGTCCAGGAAGCCAAAACGCTCTCGACGACACCATCCACGTAGCCACACATTCATCTGCATTTTAAAGTGCTTCGAGGGGTGTGTGGGGAACCCCCACACTTAAGTTAATACTGTTGCCGCTGCTTTTGGGGAGGGGTGTGTGGGGGGAAGCCCCCCACATTACAGAGGAAATTGATGTTTTTCCCTAAAAAAAGGGAAAAACGCCTCTTCCCTCTATAATGGGGGGTCCCCCCCAACACCCCCCCTCTGATGGCAGCGCAAACAGTACTAACTTAACTGCGGGGGTTTCTTCCACAAACCCCCACTCAGAGCACTTTAAAATTAAGTTTAAGTCCGGCGTGCTGATGTCCTGCACGCCATTGTCTGCTCTGTATTGTCGGCGCTCGATTGTCCTGCGTGTTCACGAAAAAAAGTTGCATTTGGAAGCAGTAAGAGCTAGGGTCTTCTTCTGTGCGAGCCCTACTGAATGGAACAAACTCCCACTCTATATTCGAAAGCAGAAAGACTTGTGTAATTTAAAGAAATTGTTGAAACGTCATTTATTTTGTAAGATGATTATTGACGTTTCTTTGTATTAGATGAATGAGATATTGTTATATGTTGATTGTATATTTATTTTGTATGTAATCCACCTTGTTAAAGGCAGACTATAAATAATAAAATTTAAACCTCCAGATTTCTATTTGTACACATACAGGGCTTCTTTAATTTTAAAACGTATGGCACGGGACAAAGTTCCCCTTTCAGCCAAGTGCTGTTCCTCTCCATGCATTGGTACTGGGCCAAAATACAGATGGGGTGTGTCAGTCAACTGAGCAATCTCATTGGCTCATTCATCCTTCCCTGCCCCTCCCTCTCTTCCAGTGCTTCCCAAAATGTTCTTAAGGCTGCTGCCCATAGCTATACCGTAGCTACTATGGCAGGCATTCAGCTCTTCTTTCTGTGCTCATCTATAGTCTTTATTGGCACTTGTTAATACCACCAGTATGTGACTTTACCTTTGGACACCCAGTTCCAACTCAGCAGGGGGCTGATGCTGAAATGCATCAGCTCAGGTCTGGAATGGTTCCAGCATCAGATAGGAAGAGCAGTTTGGTTTTATAAACTGAAAAAGAACTCCAGGTGCAAGACACTGTGAAAACAGAAATTAAAGTGGAAAGACACTGAACAGAAAATGAAAAAGAGCCCAGAGGATGATTCCTGAACTGTCTTTTCACTTCCAGATTACACTCACCACTAAGTATATCTACTGTTTTAATAACTTCATGCAAATGCATTCAAGTTGCATGCATATGGGCAGGGAGCAGAGAGAGAGAGGGGGGGGGGGAACTGTGTGTGTGAGAGAGAGGCTGACGTTGACCTAGTGCAACAGAGTTAGTGTAGACCCCCCTGGGGGGGTGGAAAAAATATTAAATTTTTTTTTTTAAACCTGATGTTAAATATGTCACGTTGGTTTCCCCAGTTAATCTCAACACCAAGTCAGGAGATTAAACATAAAAAATAGGTTGTTGATTATTAGATGTTGAATAGCTATCAATTTAATTTCAGTACTTGCAGATGTCAAATTAACACATACCCCCCATTTACAAAGCTGTAGCACTGTTTAAAGCGCCGGCTGTGGCAGTAACAGCTCCAAAGCTCATTTGAGCATTGGAGCTGTTACTGCTGCGACCGGCGCTAAAAGCCATACTACACTTTTGTAAAAGAGGAGGGGGGATATTTTAATTACAGGATTTCAGATTTATGGCACAAGCCAACTCCACAAACATCATTTCAGGTAAGTACTGTATTCATTTATATATTACAGCTAGATATTGCAGATTGAGCAGGCCAGGGCTGTAGTGCTCCACAAATGTTGTGTGACAGGAGCAGGAGGGACATATGCACGGCTGCCAGAGCTGCGAAGCTGGAAGGACGCTGTCTGGAGAAAGAAAATCTGCAAAGTTTAGAGGTAATGGGAGCAAAATGAAGACTCTGGCAAGATAAAGAAAATATTGTTTTGTTTTTGGGGAAAGTGTTACGAAGGAGGTTGGTGGCTATGTAAGAGATCTACCTGAACCGGAAATGGTTTTCAAGGATGATGGTGAATCTGGAAGATGTACTAAGCCAAATTGACAAGTTAAAAAGTGATAAATCACCTGAACCAGATGGTATACATCCCAGGGTATTAAAAGAATTCCAAACATGACTGAACTCTGAGGACTTTCTTAAGAGATCAGACTCTACAGGTGACCCTTGAGGGGTGGAATGCTGGCCTAGTTCCTAACCCTCAGTGGTTCTAAGAGAAAGGTTGTAGAGGCTCAACATTAAAGATAGTTTTCACAGCAACCTGTGAACTACTGTCTACTTCTGCCCACCCACCCATCCCCAGGCTCAAATTACTCTTATACTACTCTTAAATTACCCTTCACATTTCTCCAGCTGATTTTAACAAGGACAATCTGCACAAACCTGAAACACCTAACCCCCAAACCCTCTCACCAGATCTGAAAACACCCTTTTCCCCACACCTGAAGAGGTATTGAGGGAGGATCTGCTCTGCTAAGGAGAAAAAAAACATTCATTGGAATATCTTGCCTGCTGGCGTTCAAACTTGGGAAAGGTAAACTTGGGTTTTAGTAGATTATATCATTGTAGTTCTCTTTTTTAGCTCAGCAAAATCATTAGGCAATAGTATAGCCTTTAGAGTCTCTGTTAGGGTTTGATACAAAACAGTGTTTTAGCCTAGATTATTGTTTTAGGTTGCATTTCAGGACATAATATCAGATTAGGGCACAAATAGCTGTTGAGGAAAGACTCTGATGTTAATTTAATTCCCTCTCGCCCACCCCAAGGCAGAGCTTTTTGAATTATAGGCTCTTCAGCCAACCAGAAAAAAGGCATTACTTTGGTATGATTTTTCTGCCCTGTCTTTATTCTTCCAGGTATAAGTACTTCTGCACCACAGTATGGCTGGAATACATCGTATTACCAAAGCTGCCACTCAGATAACAACTTCTGTCTCTGTGCAGACAGAAAATGTTACCCAGGCAGAGGGAGTGGCTCCATGTGCAAGCTGTCTTCAGCTTGAATCCCTCATGAAGGAAGTAAAGGAACTGAGAAAGGAGGTGGCAAGACTGAGAAGCATCTGTAAGAATGAGAGGTACCTCAATGAAATGGTTTATGAGGCGTCAAAGATTTCCAGCAGTGGGGAAGAAGAGGCTGTGCTAAGGGAAGACAGCTAGACTCTGATTACATAACACAGCAAGATTGGTACTGTGACTCCCCCGCCCTTAAACTGAAGAACCAGTATGCTGCCTGGAAGTGGAGGAGTTGAGAGCATCACAAGGAGAGGAAGGACTAAAGCTTGAAATCCCCAAAATTACTGGATACGTGACCACTAGGAAACGTAAGGTAGTGGTAGTTGGCAATTCCCTTCTGAGGGGTACAGAAGCATCCATCTGCATATCAGACATGATATCATGAAAGGTATTTTGCCTGATGCCAAAATCCAAGATGTTATGGCGAGCATGCCAAAACTCATCAAGCTTAATGACTATTATCTGATGCTGCTCATCCACAATACTGCCAGGTACCCCTGCAAACTTATCAAAAGTGACTTTATGGCTCTGGGTGAGAAGGTGAAGCAGTCAGGTGCACAGGTATTCTTACCAATCCTTCCTGTCGAGGGGAAGGGACATATCAGAGAAGCATGCATCCTAGAGATGAATGTGCGGCTACTTAGATGGTGTCATTGAGAACGTTTTGGCTACCTGGACCATGGGATGATTTTCCTGCTGAGTAGGGATGGTGTGCATCTATCAAAGAAGGGAAGAAGTGTCTTTGGCGGCAGGCTGGCTAATCTACTGAAGAGAGCTTTAAACTAGAAGTGATGGGGCAGGGTGATCAAAGCCCCCAGCTGAGTATAAGCCCTCAGGTAAGTAAATACCTGAATACCTCTACACGGATGGGAAACAAGATTCTGGATCTAGAAGTTGGGATGGAAGAAGATGAGCTGGATATAGTAGTGATTATGGAGACATGGTTCACAGAGAACCATGACTGGGATGTAGTTATACCGGGCTATAATCTGTTTAGGAAGGACAGGGTAGGAAGAAAAGGAGGAGGAGTAGCATTATACTTATGTTAAAGATCATATTAAAGCCACACAATTGCAGAATCTGCAGGGCAAGGAAGAGGCACTATGGATCAATTTGGAAAGAGGGAATGATGAATATATTTAAAATTAAATATAATTTAATTTAATAATATAATTAAAACTATCCTTCCCCTCGCTAAAAGGCATTTCCCACACAGGAAAGCTAGGGACCTCCCTCCACTTCAAAATCACTGAGCTCTGGAACAACCTTACCTCCCCTCTTCGGAACTTGAGCTCTCTCCAAGTTTTCCGCAAACATCTGAAAACCTGGCTTTTCTCAAAAAATGTAAGTCTTCCTCCAACTTAGGAATCAAGAAAACTCTTATATCTTGGCATCCCAAGTCCTCTAAATTTTCTTCACACTTCTACCTCTAACCCTCTGTTGTAGTTCCTTCCTATTTCTCCTACTGTAAACTGCGTTGAGCTCTACGAACGTGGAGATGATACGGTATACAAACCTAAGGATTAGATTAGATTAGATTAGATATTTATATTGGTGTGATATGCAGGCCTCCTTCACAGACGGAAGAAGTAGATAGAGATTTAATAGTAGACATTCAGAATATCTCTAAAAAAGGGGAAGTCTTACAAATAGGTGATTTTAACATGCCGGATGTTGATTAGGGTATCCCTATTGCGGGTCTTCTAGAAGTAGGGAGATCCTGGATCCTCTACAAGGAGAACTATTCCATCAGTTGGTTGGTTCCATCACTTGGGATAGGGTCATACTGGACTTAGTGCTTTCAAACGGGGAAAGTGTTTCTTATGCTACAGTGGGTGATCATCTAGCATCCTGTCTACAAAATTTTGAGTGGAGTAGAACAGTTACAAGAGGATCGATTTTTCACTCTGTCAAAAATTACAAAGACTAGGGAACACTCAAAGAAGTTACAGGGAAATACTTTTAAAACCAATAGGAGGAAATATTTTTTCACTCAGACAATAGTTAAGCTCTGGAATGCATTGTCAGAGGTTGTGGTAAGAGCAAATAGTGTAGCTGGTTTTAAGAAGGGTTTGGACAATTTCCTGAAGGAAAAGTCCATAGTCAGTTATTGAGAAAGACATGGGGGAAGCCACTGCTTTCCCTGGATCAGTAGAATGGAATGTTTCTACTATCTGGGTTTTTTGCCTGGTACTAGGGACCTGGGTTGACCACCATGAAGATGGGCTACTGGGGCTACATGGACCATTGGTCTAACTCAGTAAGGCTATTCTTATGTTCCTACCCTAGGTAAAATGACTTATGTTTAGAGCTAGCAAGAACAGCTTTCTATATCAGATCATCCAACAAAAGCAACAGGAGCTATCATCATCTGAGGTCACTGACCAACAGCAGTTCTGACAGAGAAGAACAGTGTTTACACCCATTTACAGCTGAATAAACTGAAGCTATTGAGTCTAAAAAAAAAAAAAGAGCTAGCAAGAACATTTGAAGATTTTTTATCAAGGATGGGCTGAATCAGATTAATTATACAAAAGAAGAAAATTATATTATTGGCTCCTCCTAACAGCATATATTAAATTACATGACCGCTAAGTATCTGGCAGTGCTGACTGCTCTTGCAGTGGGATCAGGGGTATCAAACATATGTGTCTTTTTCTCCAGTCCTGTCCTTTTCTCACTTACTCTCCTTTCTGTAATTTTTCTCTGACAGTTCACAAGCATGCACCTGCTTGTGACCTGACCACTTCCACTACATAGAGGCGCTGCATCCCTCTTCTTCCAACTGTAACCTACTAATGTACCACCCTGCATCTGCAATATTATATCCCTCCCTTCCCTTCCTCCTCCACCCGCTTTTCAATGTCACCAAGTACCCAGCATTACTTATAGAAGAATTCAGACACTGGCAGCAGGTGGAAGAAGTTAAAATACAGTGATACCTTGGAATCCGAACTTCATCTGTTCCAGAACCCTGTTCGAGTTCCAAGACAATTTTTCCCATTTAAAATAATAGAAACTGGATTAATCCGTTCCTGGGTCCCACAAACTCAAATTTTAACAGTAAATACACTGGATTTTAAGGTACGATATTAACAACTGATAATAATACAATACAGTATTTTCTTCACTACACTACACAAAGGTGAAAATCACACAAGATGCTTTCACTACAACTTCCGACAATGAACTGAACGACGTATGTATGGTCCGAGCGCTGGGGAAATGTACGCACAAACATACATAAACAAAGTGCAGAGCGTTCAGATTCCAAAGCAGCATTCGGATTCTGGGGCAAAATTTGCTTGAATTTTTTGTTCAGATTCCAAGTTAATCGAATACTGGGGCATTTGGATTCCAAGGTATCACTGTATGTTATTTCATGGAGCTTATTCACGCTCCTTCAGTTTTGGTTTTTTTTTTTAATTTTCAAAAAGAAGAATGAGGTTGGGGGGGGGGGGGAAGATGAGGTTGCTTCCATAATGCAGTTGCACCCAAGTCATGGATGATGGCTTATGCCTGTGTGCATGAGTGTTTTGAAATGTTTACTAAGCTTTGAAGATCCCGTCAGTCCCAGATCCAGGAGCGGGAGAAAAGGGAAAGGAGAACAAGGCTGGAGTGGAGAGGGAGGGGTGACAGGACCATGGGGCAGGGAATGCGGGATTTAGGGAGATTGGAGGGGGTATAGCTCCAAGAGGGCTTTCCCCTCCTCTATTCAGCCACACGTAGAGTGGTTTGATTCCAACTGTTGCCTGATATTAAGAAGCTGTTTACAGGCCGCATTTCATTTTCCTCTCAGGGATGGTAGGGAGATGGTACGAGGCTAACTCCCCTCAGGGTGATTTCACTCTAACTAACTGTAGTAGCAGCTTTAGAATCCAAGTATTGTTCTCTGACTAATATTATAGGCCCAGTTGCTGAATGCGGGGAACTTCCATGTTGTGACGTAAGGGACAACTTGAGGAGCTGTGTTGTGCCTGAATTCTAATCTAACCAAACACGCCTTCTGCCCTGCACCGTCCTTCCACTGAGTGCAGGCTGCCACCTGCTGCCATCAGACAGACAAAGCTAAGGAAAGAAAGCAGACTTCCAGTACAGAAATGCAGGAACACCAAGTCATGTGTTCAAGCCCATGTTCGCCTTCTTGATTACAGATTTATTAAATTATATAAACCGCCTTCTTACACTGGGAAATTCAGCAGTGTACTATACAAAATTCAAAACCAGAAAGGAGCTCCAGTATTTCATAGGACAGAATCCCCGGGTCAAGGCACAATGGCTGTGTTTGGTGTGAGTCTGCTAAAGGATTACAACTTCACAAACACCATCTCAGAATAAATTAGATTTTATTGTACAGAAAGAAGATAAAAGTGCATTGCAAAACATTAAAGTGCTTTATCAAATTAAAATATCATGTAAGAACAGCATTAAAAACATTCCTCACTTAAAGTGCAATTGTAAATATTCTAATTAAAATAATTTGCTTGACATTCTCAATAACAACTCTCTTTTGTGTAAAGTGCTTAAATATCTTGTTTTTGTCTCCTGCAGGTTCATCTTAGGCAAACCTAGGAACTTTCCAGGTAAATATTATCTTACAAAACTTTCTCTACCCTTTTCATTAACTTATCTTCCAAATTCAGTGACCCTGAACTTTTTCTTTCAACCCACAGGTAATCATTAAGGCGTGTTACAGGTAAGTACCCCTTTCTTCCCTTCTTATACACCTTTGAGCTATCTTCACTCTTTTCTCCAGTGTGTTTCTCCTTGAAGCGCAGCCATATTTTAATTACTGAATCTTTACTTTGCAGGAACCTACTGGAAACTTTTCAGGTACGTGAACTACTAGACAAAGTTAACACAGGAAAAGAAAATCTCTCCTTTGCTTTTCGGCTTGTACTGGTGGACACAACAATGAAGTCAACGGCACAATGCGCAGCAGCCTCAAAGAAGGCAAACAGAATGATGGGTATTATTAAGAAGGGTATTACAACAAGAGCGAAGGAAGTCATCATGCCACTGTACCGCGCGATGGTACGACCACATCTGGAGTACTGTGTCTAATATTGGTCGCTGTACCTAAAGAAGGACATGGAGATACTTGAGAGGGTTCAGAGAAGAGCGACAAGAATGATAAAAGTTATGGAAAACCTTTATGGGGTTATGGGGTTCTTCACCCTGGAAAAGCAAAGACTCAGAGGAGACATGATGGAGACTTTCAAGATCATGAAGGGCATAGAGAAGGTAGAAAGGGACAGATTCTTCAGCCTATTGGGAACTACAAGAACAAGGGGGTACTCGGAGAAATTGAAAGGGGACAGGTTTAGAACCAATGCTAGGAAATTTTTCTTCACTTAGAGGGTGGTGGACACCTGGAATGCGCTTCCGGAGGATGTGATAGGACAGAGCACATTAAGGGGATTCAAAGAGGGATTGGACAAGTTCCTGAAGGATACGGGGATTGAGGGATATAGATAGAGGTAGAGATAGGATCATGAAAGGGTATAGATAGAAGAAAAATGGGGATTAAAGGGTTTTAGACAAAGGATCACTTACAGGTCGTGGACCTGATGGGCCGCCGCGGGAGCGGACTGCTGGGCGCGATGGACCCCTGATCTGACCCAGCAGAGGCAACTTCTTATGTTCCAGTGTATCCTGACTGCTTGGTGGCGTCAGGAGTTCAAGTCTACAGTCCAGTTCCCTGATGTTCAACCTCATTTAATGCTAGCCATATGGCCTCTTTTCCGGTTTCTATTCAAGACATTTGTTAAATTATTATTATTATTAAGTTCTTATATACCGCCATACCCAAAGAGTTCTAGGCAGTTCACATCAATTAAATTAGGATCCGGTCTGAACACGGATTTACAAAATTTTGTCGGAATTACAAACAACGAGGAAGGAAGTATTGGGGTTTTAGCAGATGTTTATCATAGTTGGATTGGAAGAGAAAAGGGAGGGAGAGGGAACCAAGAGAGGGGAGGGGGAGAGAAAGGAAGGGATGGGGGGGTAGGATTGTAGCGGGGAAAAAGGGTTAAGGGTCCTGTTCGCGGAAGAAGTGTGTTTTGAGAAGTTTTCTGAAGTCGAGGTAGGTCAGGGCCACTAGCATCATTTGGGCTAGCCAAGGGTTCAGCTTGGCCGCCTGGAAGGCGAAGGTTTTGTCGAGGAATCTTTTGAGCTGGCATAATTTAATGGAGGGGAAGGCAAACATCTGAATTCTGCGGGATTTCTTATTGGTGCAATACATAGTGAAATGGGGGGAGAGGTATTTTGGTGAAAGACCAAATACTGTTTTGTAGTAGATGCAGGCGAACTTGAAAAGGACTCGGGATTCGAAAGGTAGCCAATGCAGTTAGTGGTAGAAGGGAGTGATGTGTTCCCATTTGTTCAGGCCGAAAATGAGGCGGACGGCTGTGTTTTGAATCAGTTTTAGTCTTCTGGTGATTTTCTTTGTGGAGCTTAGGTAAATGATATTGCAATAATCCAGTATATTGAGAATGGAGGATTGAACTAGTAGGCGGAATGCGGTGTCATCAAAGTATTTCTTTATGGTACGGAGTTTCCAGAGTGCTGAAAGGCCTTTCTTGACAGTGAGGTCGGTGTGATTTTCTAGGGATAAATGTTTGTCAAGCGTGACTCCCAGTATTTTTAATGTTTGTTCGAGTGGGAAAACCAATCCTTTCACTTGGATTGTGGTGTCTTTGATTTTGTCTTTGGGGGTGGCTAGGAAGAATTTTGTTTTGTCCGGGTTGAGTTTTAGTCTGAAGGAGAGCATCCAGAGTTCTATCTGACTGAGTATGCTAGTTATGTAGGTGAGAAGTTCCTGGGATAGACTGGTTAGAGGGATGACAATTGTGATGTCATCTGCATAGATGAAAAATTTAAGTTTGAGTTTGTGAAGGAGGTTACTGAGGGAGGCGAGGTAGATATTGAACAGGGTGGGGGACAGGGGGGAGCCTTGCAGTACGCCGCAGGAGTTAACCCAGCTGTAGGAGAAATTGTCATTTTTCCGTACCCTGTAGGATCTGTTTCGTAGAAACCCTTGGAACCAGCTGAGGACCAGGTCGGAGATGCCAATGTGGGCCAGGCATTCCAGGAGAATAGTGTGGTCGACTAAGTCAAACGCACTGCTTAGGTCAAATTGCAAGATCAGGGCGCTGGAGCCCCGACTGAAGAGTATGTGCAAGTGGTCAAGTAAGGAGGCTATAATGGTCTCTGTGCTGTGGTCCGTGCAGAAGCCCGATTGATTGTCGCTTAGGATATTGAATTTTTCCAGGTATGCGGAGAGTTCTGCTTTTACTGCCCCTTCCGCGATTTTGGTAAATAGCGGTATGCTAGCTATTGGTCTATAATTGGAAGGTGCGTTGGAAGGTTCCTTTATGCTTTTTATGATTGGGGTTATTAAGATATGTCCTTGCTCTGGAGGAAAGTTTCCTGTGGATAGTAGGGAGTTGACCCTTAATAGCATGTTTGCTTTGAAGTGGATCGGAGCCGTTTTCATTACATTTGGGGGGCAGGTATCTAGTTTGCAGAAGGAGTTGGTGTATTTGTTATAATATTTGTTGAAGGTTTTCCAGTCGATTGTGGTAAAGTGGTTCCAGTTTAAGTCGGATCTAGACCCTTGGTCTGGTTTAGCTATGTCGATGTCAGGGAGGATGGGAAAGAGCTCCAGGGGATTGGTCATGGTGGGTAATGATGATCTTAGTTTTAGGATCTTGGAGTTGAAGAAATCCGCTAGGGTGTTGGCGGTTAGTGTTGATTCTTCATGGTTGTTAGTAAGTGTTTCGATGTTGTAAAGGTTATTGACGAGTTTAAAGAGGTTGCTGCTGTTGGTTGTGATGTTACCAATTATGTGGGAGTAGAATTTTTTCCGTTTTTCCTTGATAAGGTTTTTGTAGGTTTTTAGTTTGAGTCTCCAGGCAGTTCTGAGTTCCTGACTTTATCCATGATCTTTCTGACTTTCTGAGGTCCCTCTTTAACAGTAGCAGCTCTGTGTCGAACCATCCCTCCTGATTTGTGGTTCTGATGTGGCGGGTTTTTATAGGGGCTATTTCATTTAAAATGTTTGTGCTGTCAATAATCCAGGCGGACATGAGTTGATCTGTTTCTTCGTTTTGTTTTGTGTGCGTGTCGTAGCGAGACCAGAATTCCGCTGGGTCTATCATTCCTCTGGAAGTGTAGGTTGAGATGTTTCTTGTTTTGCTGTTTTTTGAATGTTTTTGTTGGCAGTTCATGGAAAAGTCGCATAGTCTGTGGTCAGACCATAGGGAGTCTGTCCAGTTGGCTTGTTTCCAGTATATTTTTGGGTTGGTCGGCTCGTTGGAGGAGAAAGTGACCAGGTCTAGTTGATGGCCCTTTTGGTGAGTTTTGATTGGGGGGGTTTGAAGAAGCCTAGTTGGGAGGTGAGTGACCAGAAGTCAGCAACTTCTGGTTGGTCAGCTTGCTCCAGGTGGATGTTGATGTCTCCGCATAGAAGGTTGTAAGGACTTGTTAGATAATTAGTTAATAAGGAATCAGCGAAGTCCTCTTTGGCTAGGGACCATTTTTTGGGTGGGATATAGAATAGAGTGATAGTTAGCGAGGAGGCCAGGGATTTAGAGGTGAGTGAGATGGCTAGTATTTCTGCATTGGGAGAGGATTTGGTGTTAAGTATAGTACAATTAAACTGGTCTCTGAAGATTATTGCTAGACCTCCTCCTCTTCCCCAAGTTCTGGCCAGGGAGAGGATCTTGTATCCTGCGGGTAGACAATCTTTGATTATAATATCCTTGTCTGATAGTAGCCAGGTTTCGGTGAGTAGGACAAAGTCGGGGTTGGTATCAGTCAGCCAGTCTCTAATTAGAATGGCTTTGTTCCTCATGGATCTAATATTTAGGTAGAAACCTAGTAGGTTCTGGTGGTTTGGGTAGTTGGCTGGGGCATAGTGGGAGTAGGCCAGTTTTTTTAGTGTTCTAGGTTTTTTTGAGCAGGGTTTGGTGGGTTTGCGGGAGGGTGGCGGGTGTGGGGGCGGAATCGTGTTAGGGTGAAAATGTGGGGTGTGGGGTGTGAGCGAAGGTACTTTGGGTTTTAAAGGGCGATATAGGGAGAAGTGGACAGGGATGGTGGTTGCGTGTGATGGGTCTGCAGAGCAGACCCTGAGGGTGATGAGATATATTAGAAGTAGTGCTGCACATTGAGGGGTGTTTGGCCATGCCATGGTGACACGCTCGTGGGGGGGAAGGAAGTGGGGTTTGGTAGAAGCCAGGGGGGAGGCTGAGGGGGGAATAGTAGGGGGGAAGGGTGCAATACCAAGTTGAGCAGGTTACAGCGGTGCAATAGGCAATATAAAGTTGAGCAGGTTACAGCGGTGCAATAGGCAATATAAAGTTGGGCAGGTTACAGCGATGCAATAAAGCAATGTAAAGTTAAACAGGTTAAGCGGGTTCACGCAGTGCAGCAAGGCAGTACAGTGTAAACTTTTCTAGGTTCTAACGAATAAGGCGGTACAATGCAAAAAACACTATGTACTTTTGTAAAATGATGCCCTGCCCTATCAGCTCAGGTTCCGCGTTGCAGGAAGGCCAGATAGAATCGTATCGGTAGACCCGTCGCAATAGTGTGGGGTGACCAGGCTGTGTCTAGTCCAGTCTGTGATGTCAGGACCCCGCGTGAGGGGGGCGATAGTGAGAAGAAATGAGATGAGATGGCAGCCCGGGTGTTTGGGGGCTAGGTATTGCTGGGATCCGGGTGATGGGATCTGGCTCACCAAGTACAAGAGTCGCTCGCAGTCGCTTCGCAAAGGCGTGTGCTAAGGCGCACGCACCTTAGACGTGCGCCTTTGACGGCACGCCGAACGGCTGCACGCCGTTAGTGCGGCGGCTTTGAGGCGTCGGGTTCGGGAGGGGGGCGGAGCAGGGCTCCCACGCTCCTCTCCTGCTGGTTCCCACAGGCTCGGCTACCCACTGGCAACAGTGCGGGGGCCGAGAGAAGAAGGCCGCTCTCCAGGGGTGCGGCGGCTTTGAGGCGTCGGGTTCGGGAGGGGGGCGGAGCAGGGCTCCCACGCTCCTCTCCTGCTGGTTCCCACAGGCTCGGCTACCCACTGGCAACAGTGCGGGGGCCGAGAGAAGAAGGCCGCTCTCCGGGGGTGCGGCGGCTTTGAGGCGTCGGGTTCGGGAGGGGGGCGGAGCAGGGCTCCAGATTGACCCTCCCTGATCGCGCCACATACTTCATCTATTAACCATTTATTCTCCATGGACTTGCCTAGGCTAACTTTTGTTGTAATCCACCTAGAACTGAAAGGTATTGGCGGAATAGACGGCTTCAATTTAATATGATATAATAATGGAGGGGTTGCAATCATGGATTCAATGACTTGGCAATTAGTTCCATCCCTAGGATTTTTCTTTGGATTTGAGTTCTTGCTGTTGTAGGTGGCAAAGTGCAGCTCTTCGGCCTTTGGGCGGCGGAGGCATTTCTAGCTTTCATATAGTGCGCTTTTCCTTTTAGGGACGTATGGGTTGCGCAGAGAAGTTGTTTCTTGTCTCCCTCTGCTAGCTCTTTAGGACTTCTCAAAAATGGACTTTGGACATTATTCAGGATGATAACAATTTGAGTACTCTTTTCCTCTCACAGATTCTTTCTGGGGGACCTGTATCTTTCAAGATTCCTACATTGGTTCAACTGGGAGAGTTCTCTTCAACACTCAATCTCAAATAAGGTTGCTTACATATTCCTGTGTGGTCGCCGTATCTGCAGTATCTTCGCTTTGAACCCCTTGGCCAGGTGCTATCGCTTTCGGTGGATGCCATTTGTCCTAACAATGGCTTCAAGGACAGGTTCGAAGGTGATGGTAGCGGTTGTGGCATTTTATCGCAACAAGGGGGAGCCCATAGACATCATTTACCTCGACTTTCAAAAGGCTTTTGACAAGGTGCCACATGAAAGGCTACTTAAGAAGCTGTGGAACCACGGGGTGGGAGGGGATGTGCACAGATGGATCAAGCACTGGTTGTCGGGAAGACTGCAGAGGGTTGGAGTAAAGGGTCAATATTCTGACTGGCGGGGAGTCACGAGCGGTGTGCCACAGGGATCGGTGCTGGGGCCTTTACTCTTCAACATATTCATCAATGACCTGGAAAAGGAAGCAAAGTGCGAGGTTATAAAATTCGCAGACGATACCAAACTGTGCGGCAGAGTTATGACCAGGGAGGAGTGTGAGGACCTACAAAGGGACCTGGACAAGCTGGAAGACTGGGCAAACAAATGGCAAATGCGCTTCAACGTGGACAAATGCAAGGTCATGCATATAGGGAAAAAGAACCCGTTGTTCAGCTACAAATTAAGGGGGGTATTGTTGGGAGACAGCAGACTCGAGAGAGACTTGGGTGTGCTGGTGGATGCATCACTGAAGCCATCTGCACAGTGCGCAGCAGCCTCGAAAAAAGCCAACAGGATGCTGGGCATCATAAAGAAGGGCATAGCAACCAGAACACGGGAAGTCATCATGCCTTTGTATCGAGCGATGGTACGTCCACATCTGGAGTACTGCGTTCAGTATTGGTCGCCGCACCTCAGGAAGGACATGGCGGTACTTGAGAGAGTCCAAAGGAGAGCAACGAAATTGGTAAGAGGGCTGGAACACTGCTCATATGCCGAGAGGCTGGATAGGCTGGGGCTCTTCTCTCTGGAGAAAAGGAGGCTCAGGGGAGATATGATAGAGACTTTCAAGATCATGAGGGGCATAGAGAAGGTGGATAGGGACAGATTCTTTAGACTGAAGGGGACAGCAAATACGAGGGGACATTCTGAGAAACTGAAGGGAGATAGGTTCAAAACAAATGCAAGGAAGTTTTTTTTCACCCAAAGGGTAGTGGACACTTGGAATGCACTACCGGAGGAAGTGATCAGACAGAATACGGTACAAGGATTCAAACAGGGATTGGATGGATTCCTGAGGGATAAAGGGATTGTGGGATACTGAGGGAGGAGCTGGGAGGTAACACAAGTATAGGAAGTAAATCAGGTAATGAGTATAAACTAACCTGGTCGTGCATGTGCAAGACCGGAGGGCTAGGACTTCGATAGGAAGGCAGGACTTAAATGGGAAACCAAGGTGGCAAGGGAGCCCCTTCTGATGATTCAGACAGGTCTTGACCTGTTTTGGGCCGCCGCGGGAGCGGACTGCTGGGCGGGATGGACCTGTGGTCTGACCCAGCGGAGGCACTGCTTATGTTCTTATGTTCTTATGTTTAAGGGGACTCAAATACATCCTTCATCATCCAGTTCATTCAGGTGCCTTCCAGCAGGTCAGTTTGGGGGTGACACAAACGAGTGATTTATCTATTTCAATCTTTGGATTCCCTACAGAACTCTCTTGTCCTGTGGTAGTCATTGGAACATCTCGTAGGATTGTTCGACATGCAGGGTGACCACTTCCAGTCTCAGGTTTGTCTTTTTTCTTCAGTCACTCAGACCGAGAGTGTAGGATTATATACAGGTTCTAGAATCCATGGTGGCATTTCTGGAATTAGCGCCTTCGGCTGGATTTCACGTCAGCATGCTGCAGCTGTGGCTTCTGTGCCGATAGTGCCCGGTGTAGGAGGCTGCACCCATAGTATCTCATGGACTCCTTATCCATAGTTCAGTATAAGTGGGTAGCTCAGTGAAATTATTTTTTCAAAGGCATGCCACAATTATCAATGGGCCCTCTTATAGTCACCAAGGTTTCCAGTCTTTGTGGTTAGGAGACTCAGTTCCTTCCAGGCTCAGCGTTAGGAATCTGGTCTCAGTAAGAGGCTCAGTATTCGCTTGCTCTTCGGGAGTTGTGGACGTTCAGTCTAGCGATTCCAGAGTTTCAGACCATCCTTCAATGAGGGAATTGTAGGGTAGCGTCTTGGCGGTTGCATTTTTTCAGCCACCACAGAAGTGTGTGGATTCGTCAGTTGCTAGTCAAAGCAATAATCCTGTTTCGGTAGGTGGTACCTTATCTTCCTCTTCTCTCAGTGACTCACATTGCGAGATTAAAAATAAATAAATAAAATAAATAAAAAAAATCCCACATGTTTCCACATACTTACTCAACATGGGGCTTCTACATCCCGGGCTTTGCAAAGTTTCCGCTTAGGAGCTCCAGCTTCTTGTGTAGAGATGACATCTCCTTATATTGAAATGCCAGCTTCTTCAGCGGGCTCAGTGAGTGGGATTCCGAGGGAGTCGGAGTAGGTAGCTGCGTTCGCTCTTTTCTGACCTCTGGGTACTCTTCTTTAAGTGTTTCCCTTGAACAATGCTTGCATACTTCCTTCTCATGGCTCGCTTTCACGACATGATGATATTTGTAGCTCCGGTTTTGCCGCGCCGTCCATGGTATGCGGGTCGGAGGGGTTTGTTGGTGGGTGAGCCGTTGTAGTTCTCAGTATCTTCCGATTTGTTTACCCAGGGATTCGTCGACATGAACATTTGTCTCACTGACGTTCAGGCCTAGCTCTTCGTCACAGCCGAGGCGTACAAATTATTTCTCCTTTATTCCAGGCAATTCAGATGTCTATATCTGCGGCTTACGCTTGTGTCTGGAGGGGTTCTTTTGAGTCTTAGGCAGTTCTCCTGGTATTTAGCCCTTCTATACTTCTATGTCTTGCTTATCAGTCAGCTGTAGTTCGGTTCCTGATAATAGTACAGCCTATTCGTTCATCGGTGTAGATACCCTATCTTAGGTAGACACTTATGATAGTTATTCGGAATTTCAAACACATACCGTTTGAGCCTTTGTCTTTTGACGCTGTAACGGAGGGGCATTGCAAACAGTGTTTCTTGTGGCCATGACTCCATTTAGGTGAGTTTCTCCATTGTAGGCCTTCTCCAGGGATCTTTTTTTTATGTATTACAGATTCTGGGGTATCGGTTAGTATAGTCCCATTGTTTCTTCCTCAGGTGATGTCTTCTTTGCATTTCAGTCGTTTTCCCTATTCCTTCCTGCTTTCTGGGAGGAGGACAGGAGGGGCGCGTGCTTCTCTTCATGGTGCTTCTTAGAACTTTGACTCTTCCTCTTTGTCTTCTTCGTGCGACACATCAAAGCTTTGGGAGTGACCAAAGCGCCCATCGCTTGAGGACTCAAGGGGATCTTGACTTCCGCTTTCTGTATGGCAGGGAAGCGGTTCTCGCATGAGCTTCATGCACTTTCACCTCGACCACTGCCACCTTCTTGGATTGAGTCCAGAGGTTTTCCTTGGCAGCCATTGGTCTGTGCTTCTAAGATGGCATTTTATAAGCATGCCATTAAAAAGGCATTTTATAAGCTTGGTGCGATTGTGGATGTCGGAGACTGCGCAAGCTACTTTTGGTGCTTCAGTCATTGCAGAGGCAGGGTTTGCTTCCCACCCAGATTGAGGATTGCTTTGCTACATTCCACTAGTCTCTGGATTCTGCTGCTGTTGCAAAGGAAGGAAAAATTATGTTCTTACCTGTTAATTTTCTTTCCTTTAGATGCAGCAGATGAATCCAGAGCCCCACCCTTTCTACATATTGCAGGTTGGTTTATTTTTTGCAAGTTTCAGAGGTTTCGTTATAGTTGGTAAAGAAGTTTTTTACATGCTAAGCAGATTACAAGAAGTGTTTTACATGCTAAGCAGATTACAAGTTCCGAATGCTTGGGCAAGGAGCAGCCAACCAATAGGACCACCTGTTAATCAGTTTCTCTATCTCCACCTGCTGGTGCTATCTCACTAGTCTCTGGATTCATCTGCTGCGTCTAAAGGAAAGAAAATTAACAGGTAAGAACATAATTTTTCCATCTGCTCCAAAGAATAATCCTGCACTAAACTTAAAACGTCTCATAAACTTAAAATAAATATTTTAGCTGCATTACCTTAAAGTTGGTTGTGCATGCAGTTATTCTACATCTCCTCTCTCGTGCCAGCATAACAAGCAGCTCAAGCTCACTCTCTGCACCAAATTCGCGCTCCTGACATCCAGGGAATTTCCTCTTGCATGCTTACCCCATGCACATGCACGCTAGTCGTGCATATCTTTTATATTTTATTTAAGCCATAAAACACTTTCTGGGACCCCTGGCCTCCCATCGCTAGGGTCCCGATCAATCCCAGCTGCCACCGGGCCTCAAAAACAACATTTCCCTTTAACAGGGACACCCCAGCTGACTCGGGCACCACCGCACCCCCTAGCGTGCTTCCATGCCATCCAGCACACTTTTGAGCCTGCATAAAGCCCCTCCTGGCTGGCTAAGGCCATAATTAGCCCAACTTAATCTTTGGGGTCTGGTGCTGGCTTTAGTCCGATTCTGGTTTTCTCAGCCCCGTCTTCAGGCCTGCGGCCTAGTCTTCGGCATGCTGGCGCATCCCCATTATAGGTGCACATTACCGGCGCACCATTCAGGCTTGCCCCCTGCTGCTGCTGTGTATGCACAAACCACCACGCATGCGCCAACAGGTCCTCCTCTCCTATCAGCCAGCGCTCAGCAAAATTCAATGCCGCCACTGCTGGATTAAGTGCACACTTGTGTCCCACCCAGGTCCTGTCAACAAGCCATAGCAGGACTCTGAAAACGTTTGGGCCACGCTGAGGCTCCACCACACAAAATTTAAAAAAAACCCAAAACAATGGGCTCAAGACAGTCCACAGTTCCCCCCCAATAGGTAAGTTTTTAAACCTGTTTTCACATAGTTGTCAATGTGAGCAACCATTAAGACCTGTTATTTTATCATTAATGGGCTGTTTTAGCACAGGTTCCATTTTATACAAAAAGACATACCACCATCACCCCTTTTACAAAGTCATGCTAGGCTTTTTTATCGCCGGCTGTAGCAATATTAGGAATTCTATGAGTGTTGAAGCTAATGCAGCCGGCGATAAAAAAAAAAGTCTAATGCAGCTTTGTAAAAAGGGGGAGTAAGTTATTAATATCTGGGGTTAGTAGCAAAATAACACATCTTCACAGTATCTTATGTTGATTACTTCTCCTCTTAGAGCACAATTTTATAAACCATTTTTGTGCATAAAATGTTTATTTACAACATAAATGAGATGACCAGCAAATTTGATCTAATGCATTACATTACATTACTGATTTCTATTCCACCTCAACCTTGCAGTTCTGGGCGGATTACAAAAGAGACATCTGGACATTTCCAGGATGATTACAAAGAGACTTCTGGACTTTTCCAGAAGAGTTACAAGAAGAAGAACATTTCCAGAGGAGTTACAAGAAGAATGGTGTAGTATAGTTTAGGGAATGGGATACGGCAAGGAGGATTGGGCTATTCCAGTGGATATTCAATTCGGGATGCTGTACAGATAGGATATAGTGCAGTTTCAGTATATATGCAGTTAGGGAAGCAGTTGACAAGATCTTCCTAATACGGCATCTGTGAAGCTACTGGATATGCTGAGTGTCTGATCCTTTGGAAATTGTGCTCTAAGTTTTTGCCTGAGACAATGTAGGGTGAAGTGACTTACCCCAAGGTCACAAAATATGTTAGTAGGAGAAGGAAGATTTGAACCTTGGCTTTCCTGACGCTTTACTTTGATTTTGTTTTATGCAATGCTGCAGAGAGCAGGCTAGAGGGCGCTGCTGCTCCATCTCAGACGAAACCCCCTGCAGACATTCCACTGGGAAGAGCAGGGGTTTGCTAGCTATGATGCCTGGAGAGGGTTCTTCAGAATTTCCCATTGGCTCAGGCACTGAAAGTTCATTTTAAAGCAGGCGTTAAGAGAACATTTCTGTAATGCACTTATGCAACCACATTACCCTCATCTTTTTTTTTCCCCCCCAAAGATTTGATATATAGTCCAGAAAGATGAAGGCTTGAAGAGTGAAAGAATGTTTGTAAGTAATAAAACATGCCATGCTAGCCCTACATTTAATAAAAGAGCTCTGGTTTCTCCTAGACTGCAGAATATGATGTCAGTCAGTCTCTCAAGTCCCCAAGCTTGCCAGTTGCTCCTGCAGAGAAGCTTCAGGCTGGCGCACATGTGTGAGAAGGGAAGGAGGTCTTTTTAATGGCACAGTATGAAAAGTGTGGCCTATGGAGCTCTCTCACATAGCCTATGACTCATAGTACAGAGAGGGGAAAGTAGACCTTTTTAAAGAAATACACTGCACTTAAATTAGTGTAGACAGCATGACATCAGAAGGTAATTAAAGAGGTTTTTTGTTGGCATTCCAGTTCCAGTTCTTCGGTTCAGGTTTATAAAAGATCTCAGAGCACCTGGAGAGCCTGTATGAGAAATATTTTTACTGGAAATAATTCAAAACTTTTTATTAAAAAAAAAGAGCCAGATTTTACACAGAGGCAACATTACATCATTCTTCCTTCTTGGAAAAAAACCCAAAAACCCTCACTTTTAAACAAGACTCCTTCAAGTTTTCAACTACTTCTGTAGGAGAAAAGCAGGAGGTGAGCTTCACCTTTCCAGAAGCCCTCTCCAGCTTGTCACAGCAGAATTTCCACTATGGGACTGTGCTCAGACCTTCTGCTTACAGACAGAGAGAGTCCAAAGCTGAGAAGCAACGACTCTTTGCTCCCTTTAGCTTTCTATCACTTACATGATTTCAGCCTGGAGAAAGCTCTTCTGATTTCTTCTTTGGTGGCACTGGAAGGAAGATGAGAGGATGAACCTGCTGGGGCTTCGCCATGTCCTGCTTTGGCATTTTGCTTGCTTCTGTCTGGATCTAGTTCCTGTAGCACTGAGCCTTTCTGACGCAGGTCACAGCCGGCCAGGAGCTGTGCTTGGATTATTAAAGGCAGAAGGAAAGAAGAGCCTTTTGCCAAGACCAGGAACCTCTAGGGTTGAAAACCATGGGCAAGGGTCTGACTCTTCCAAATCTAGGCTCAAAGGGGCCATATCTCGGACTGCAGCCCATCAGAATAAAAGTGAGGAGCCCCCCAAATTGCTGGGTAGAGCAAGGAGCCCAGATGGTAAGCTGGTGCACCCTCTAAATAGGCAGCCTTCAGCGAGGACCGTCACTCCAACAGTGCAGGACATGAGTAGCAAAGCCTCAACTAGGAGAGTCCTTGAGAACATCGATTCCAGCGGGTACAAAACCGCTGGCACCCCGAGGGGCACTACAGAGACATCTCAGCGACCGTTAGTCACCCCACATGAGTACATGCTGTCCCTGTATCACACACTGTCCCATGCTGAGAAGAAAGGCTTGAATGGAAGTATGAAGATGGAGGCTGAGCTGGCTAATACCATAACTAGCTTCTTAGATAAAGGTCAAGGTAAGGAATGGGACTGTGTCATATCTCACTAGAAGAAGGAATGTTGACCTACTATATACCAAAGAAAACAGGGTCACTTCAGGTCAGTCCTGAGGAAGCACCATCCTGTCAGGTTTTCAGCATATCTGCAATGACTGAACATTAGAAATTTCCATACAATAGAGGCAGTGGATATTTCAGTTATCTCATGCATATTTGTTGTGAGTATCCTGAAAATCAGATGCTCCCTCAGGAGAGGTTGACACTAATCTTTGAATATCTGTCCTCTTTCTTCCACATAGCATGGTGTCTAGTTAATTCACTGAGCTACTGTACAGTGAACCTGGCTGTGCAAGATACATTCAGCACATAACAAATGTCTAAGTACTTTAAAAATCCAGAGGCATTGTAGATATAGATATATATATATATCCAGAGGGGAGATATGATAGAGGCATTTAAATACCTATGTGATGTAAATGCGCATGAGTCGAGTTTCATTTTAAAGGAAGCTATGGATGCTAGGATGAAGTTAAGAGATGATAGGCTCAGAAGTAATCTAAGGAAATACTTTTTTACAGGGTAGTAGATGCGTGGAATACTCTCCTAGTGGAGACAAGGACTGTATCTGAATTCAAGAAAGCCTGGGATAGCACGTGAGATCTCTTAAGAGAGAAGAGAGAGAGAGAGGAAGAGATAATGATTACTGTGGTTGGGCAGACTGGATGGGCCACTTAGCTCTTATCTGCCATCATGTTTCTATAACCATAAAGCTCTCTAACCTCACAATGCAAGTGTTAAGAGCCTTAGCTTATAACAATAATGCTCTATGACATCACAATGCAGGTGTAAAGAGCCTTAACCAATAGGGAAAGGAGGAGATAGTGGATGCTGCGGATGGGCCATTTGGCCTTTATCTTCTGTCATGTTTCTATGTAATTACTTCCTTGTAGTAATAAATCATGTAGTTTACTTTTATTCCTTCTCACAGTAATTGTACTTAATTACTTTTGAAGAGTAACTAGCACAACATGACATGGCAGAGGATATGGGCAGCATGAGTTGGTCAAACGTCCTTGAAATGAGCATCAAGAGTTGAAGTTAGGCAATATTCACATTGGGGTTGTGTATAAGATGGGCATTTTACCTCTTCACGTACCATAAAGGCTAATGGCTTTTACCATAAGTATCACAAAATTTACGTACATTGAGCACCTGCATCAGTGGTTGCTTACAAAAGCAGCACTGATTGCATGTCAATCACTCAATGGCGCTATTTGGAGAATCATGTAGGCCAGAGTTTTAAAGGCCTACAGTTCTGATGTGTACCTTGGCGCCTAAGGCCACTTCCGGCATTAACCATGCCTACAGTGGCTGTAGGCATTGTAAGGTGCCTCCTTAGTCAGGCAACAGCACCATTTTTGAAGGCTCCTGTAGGCGCCTCCGTTTTTTTAAAGGCGTTTTTTAAAATTAGGTCAATTACTACGCTGATTGAACCAATTAATTGAGGCGGTGGTAGAGAGCCTGCCACCACCTAACTTATGATGCTATTACTAAAATTAATTCTAATTAATGCCAGTAATTGCTTGTTGATTTGCTATTTCAGTTAAATTATAAGCTGTTCTAAAAGAGAAGAAGGATGCTTTTGCTGAAATGTTTTGCAAAAGAGTTAGATCCCGCTTAAGGTTTGCAGGGGAGCACCATTGTTCCCCACTTGCTCAGCATAAATAGCCTAGACAGAGTGCATCAAAGTCTAAGCCACTGAGAAGAGCCAAACCTGTTTGGTATAACATCCTCAAAATGTTAATATTTCCCTTGGTTCATATTTATTGCTAGTCACGATTACATTAGAGCTAGACGTACTAAAGTGCCTTTTTGTGTTAGTCTGTACTCATAGTAAATCAATCTCACTGCATGAAATGGGACCTGCCTTAAATACTTTGCATTAACTGGATTAGTATACACATTTCAGTATATTTATCCCCAAGCCTAAAAATATTCTAGTCAATATTCAATTCTGTGATAAAGAACAACCAAGGAATGGATGTCCTGATTTTTATACTGCTATACAATATTTTTTTGGGGGGGAGAAGATTTAATGTTGCCCTTCATGGGTAGAATGACTGGAATGGTTAGATTTTAATCACATTTACTCTTTCCAAAAATACAAGGACCAGAGAGATTTAAAACAAATTAGGAAAATATTTCTTCATTCTGCTTGTAATTACTGTAAACTCTGAAATTCATTGCCAGAGAACATAGTAAATGGGGTTAGATTGGCAAGGTTTATAAAAGTATTGGACAAGTTCTTAAAAGTGCTCAAGCCATTATTAAGATGTCTTATCTTAGACCAGGGGTAGGCAATTCCGGTCCTCGAGAGCCGGAGCCAGGTCAGATTTTCAGGATATCCACAATAAATATGCATGAGATAGATTTGCATCTCAAGGAGGCAGTGCATGTAAATCTATCTCTTACATATTCATTGTGGATATCCTGAAAACCTGACCTGGCTCCGGCTCTTGAGGACCGGAATTGCCCACCCCTGTCCTGGACTGTATGTATAATTTGATGTAGTATGTATAACTCTATGTAACATGTTTGACTCTATATGGAATTCTATCTAGCAATATGTAACCTTCTTAGAACTCTGATTTGTGAGGATTTGGCAGGATATAAGATTGCTTGCCCTGGATTGGTAACATGGAGTGCTACTATTTGGGGTTCCGGAATGCTACTATTGCTACTCTTTGGGGTTCCGAAATCTTACTCTTTGAGATTCTGGAATGTTGCTATTTGGGTTTCTGCTGGGTACTGGTGACCTAGATTGGCCACTGTTGGAATCAGGATTCTGGGCTATATGGACCATTGGTCTGACCCAGTATGGCTCGTCTTATGTTCATATGCATATTTGGTTTCTCCTTGCCATTTTGAAGGCACAGACCATGGCAGACTCTGACTTTCTCCTTAAATTTATCAAATTAGGCAACTGGCGATAAACGTCATCTTGAACTCTTAGATTGTACATACATATCATAAATGTAAATCCAGTCCAGTATCCCAGTTAACACTTGCTTTGATTTTCTTAGTTACATTTCTAACATTTTGTGAAAAAAAAGGAAACATTTTTTTTCTGCAGTCCTCTTCAGTTCTGTGCTTATGAGTAGGTGATTAGGGTCTTGGAGTTCTACTGTATGTTTGATAGAAATGATTTTGCTTCCTTGCTCACATTTCTACAAATGGGGTGGCTTCTAAGTGAATAAATGAAAAGTGAAATAAAATTCCATAAAGTACTTATTTTTTGTCTGTTTGTTTTCAGATGACCTTTCTCCATTTAGCAGAAAGCAGAAATACACTTTTGATATCAGCACTTTGGAAAAGGATGGTTTACTGGGAGCTGAACTGCGAATTCTCAGGAAAAGGTCCCTGGACTCATGGAAGAATCTCCCTTCTGGGAAGTCCTACCAGCTAAAGCTGTACAGCTGCCCCATTACCAGGCAGTCTTCGATCCTCATTGACACTCGCACCATCAGTGCAGTAGACACTCCAAAGTGGGAAGTGTTTGACATCTGGAAAGTTTCCAAACATTTTAGAAACTTTGATCAGTTGTGTTTTGAACTGGAAGCATCAGAGAAGGGGAAATCCATTGACCCAAGAAGCATGGGGTTTAACAGAACAGGACGGCAAACCAACGAAAAGGCACTTCTCCTGGTTTTTGGCAGGACTAAGAAACGGGACCTGTTCTTTAATGAAATCAAAGCCAGATCCGGGCAGGATGATAAAACTGTTTATGAATATTTATTTAATCAAAGAAGGAAGAGGAGGGCTCCTCTTTCAGCTCGGCAAGGGAAGAGACCTAACAAGAATCCAAAAGCAAGATGCAGCAAGAAACCTCTTCACGTTAACTTCAAGGACTTGGGTTGGGATGACTGGATCATTGCTCCTTTGGAGTATGAGGCTTATCACTGTGAAGGGCTTTGTGAATTTCCTCTTAGGTCTCATCTGGAGCCCACCAACCATGCAGTTATCCAAACGCTGATGAATTCCATGGACCCGGAGTTTACTCCCCCAACTTGCTGTGTCCCAACAAAACTGACTCCCATCAGCATTCTCTACATTGACTCTGCCAATAATGTGGTCTACAAACAATATGAAGATATGGTGGTGGAATCATGTGGCTGCAGGTAGCCAAGCACAGAGAAACCCTAAACACCATCGTCAGTGTTGCTTTACTTTGCAACTCTTGTGGTTTGACAAAGAAACCTGGAATTAATAGACTATAGCAGACTGACATGCAGGAAGGAGGGGGACGTTGGCTCATGACATGTAACAGTAACTCTTAGGAATGGAATAAGTCATGGAGCCTCATACAATTAATTATGGGCTAAAATGCAAAAGGTGATAGAGAGGAATGTATTCTATAGACTTCAGGGTGATTCCAGATTAGGGCATCCCACATCACCCAAATTCATGAATTCAGAATACATTTCTCTACTGACTTTGTATGAGTGAAAGCATTAGCATTTGAACCCATAGCATGGATAACCACAAAATCTCTGCGCTCAACTTGTATTTTCAGGAGAGATCCCAGCAGTTCATTCTTCACATCAGTCAACTATCCAATAACCGTAACACTCAAACCACAATTCTGGCAATGGTGTCCCTCCTCTTATTGAAAGGAAAGAGAACAGGATCCCACTGAACACTTTGAAAATCTCCTCCTAGTAATCCATGTTCTAAAAAAACCCAAAAAACCATGTGGTAGTTGTGCGACGCATGAACTGGGAATACCCCAGCACAGTGTGGAAGGATTTCCCATACTTCTGAGATGAGAATTTTCATGCATAGTAAAATCCTAGAAATCCTAATTGCAAATCCAGTTCTAAGATGGTAATGAAATGAATAAATTGGCCGTGGACTGTTGCTTAGCAGCGTCTCCAAATTGTCCCAGCCTGAAAAAGATGAGTTAAACTCTGCTAAGACACTTGTCAGGATACTGAACTGCTCTAAATGTGTGGAGGACAATTCTGTAACAAAAAAACCTATGCAGAGGCACGACTACTATTATGAATTATTTCGATAGCGCTGCACAGAGTCACAAAGAAAACAGTCCCTGCTCGAAAGAGCTTACAATCTAAACAGCCAAGACAAACAAACAAGATGTCATGGATACAGTTAATGGGAATGGTTAATCAGCTGGCTGGGTTGGAGGGCAGAAGAGTAGGGTTAAGGGTTTTCAGTCTGCTTTTTAACAAGGGAAGGGAAGGGGCTTGGCGGACAAACTCAGGTAATTTATTCCAGGCATAGATGAAAGGAACGAAGCTTAGAAGTGGCAGTGGAGGAGAAGGATAAATCTAAGAGTAGCTTATCTGAGGAACGGAATTCTGTGGGAGGAGCTATGCTAAAAAGAGAATTAACTGCCTACTTTCCTTTAGAAAATGCATAGAGCTGGTGTAACTCCCGCATGAAACTTAGCAGTACCATATGTGTATGCCTCTTTGTCAAAGAAATACCATGGAAGATATGCCCATATTTATTGAATTGCATTTAGGTAGAACATAAGCACATAAGCATGGCCTCTGCCGAGTCAGACCATAGGTCCATCATGCCCAGCAGACCGCTCCCACGGTGGCCCCCCCAGGTCAATGACCTGTAGTGATCTATTACTCTAAAGCATTTTGTACTGTATAGTAACCCTCTAATTGTACCCCTGGATCCCCTTTCCCTTCAGGAACTCGTCCAATCCCTTTTTGAAACCCAAAATCGTACTCTGCTCAACCACCTCCTCTGGAAGTGCATTCCAGCTGTCCACCAACCTCTGTGTGAAGAAGAACTTCCTAGAATTTGTTTTGAACCTATCTCCCTTCAATTTTTTTGAGTGCCCTCTAGTTTTTGTTGCCCCCGCCAGTCTGAAGAATCTGTCTCTCTCTACCTTCACTATACCCTTCATGATCTTATAAGTTTCTATCATATCCCCTCTAAGTCTCCGCTTTTCCAGGGAAAATAGCCCCAGCTTCTCCAGCCTCTCAGCATATGAGAGGTTTTCCATGCCCTTAATCATTTTTGTTGCTCTTCTCTGGACCCTCTCGAGTATCGCCATATCTTTCTTTAGGTACGGCGACCAGTACTGAACGCAGTACTCCAGATGCGGTCGCACCATCGCCCTATACAGCGGGAGGATAACGTCCTTGTTCTGGTAGTGATACCTTTTTTGATAATGCCCAACATTCTGTTCGCCTTTTTTGAGGCCGCTGCGCATTGTACCGCCAGTTTAATTGTTTTATCCACCAAAACCCCCAAGTCCTCTTCTAGGTTGCCTTCCCCCAATATTATCCCCCCATCGTGTAACTGTTCATTGGGTTCCCTTTCCCTATGTGCATAGAAGTTTGGCATTTATGTGCATACACCCAGTGGTGTAGCGAAGGAGGTTAATGCCCAGGGCAGTGGCACCTGGCATCACCGTGCCATGCACCCCCCACCCCCTGGCTACCTCTTGATATGTTCACTGGCATGAGCAGCATCTTCCACCTGTGACCAGGAAGTGACATGAGAAGGGAGCCAAAGCCAGTGCAAGCTGCAAGTGGAAGATGCTGCGTGCGCTGGCGAACATTTAAAGAGGTATGCAGAGAGGAGAAGAGGTGCCAGCGCCCCCCACGAAGACCTACCCCCCCCCCCGCTGCTGAGAGGTTACAAATGTCTTCCTCCTGTTTTGATCTGCGCAAAGGTTTCAAATTTAAAATACATTCTAAGTAGTTTGCATAAAGCATAACTAAAAGTAATTGAAAACAGAGAGACTTGACTTAAACAATTCAAATAATGTAGGAGACTGTTTTTGATACAAACAGTGAAGGAGACAAAAGGAAGACAGCATGGTTCTATCATATCATAAAATAAAAAAATGAAGGGGAAGGGAAAACCAAAAGGAAATGCGGTTATACCCCAAAGGCAGCCTTCAAGATCTTGGCTAAATGGATTAAGGCAAATTCAACTTGAGCTCAAGCTACTTCCTGGATAGAGGTTATTTGGAAGGTGGAACTCGGTCGTTCTTGCATTCCTTTCTAAAGGAATGTAAACTCTAAGATTGATGTTGGTTTCTGGCCTGAAAATGTATTTTGGCAGGGCAGTTTTGGAGGGGCCGTCTCTTCCACCCTGAGGGATAGAGTGGTGGTACATTCTTCAGTCTGGATTGGTCTAGCAAGAAGCAAAACACCCATCCAGGAAGACTGCACATGCAGGGATTATCTGGGGAAATCTGCCTCACTCTCTGTTGCTTTGCTTGATGGAATAGGGGTATTGGTGGGGATCCATGATTGGATATTGTGTGTTGATTTTCTGTTTATATTTGCTTTGGTATTTGCATACTGACTAGTTACAGCCTGTATCGCTCCTCATACTGGCAAAGTCACTGTAACAAATTTCACCTTCTATATCCATGAATATTGTACTTTATGCAAAAGATTGCATTCTTAGGTTCTCCCTTAGGTTTTAGGATGCTATCTCTGCACCCGATCTGCCAGCTCCTGCCCTCCCTTTCCCCTTTAACATTAGATCTAAAAATTGTGTACTTTCACCTCCAATAGGAGAATGGATTTTTCAACCAAAGATTTTATTCAGGTAAACTCTTTACAAAGTTGTCCTCTTAGAGTAATCAAGGATTCTCTGCCGGGTGTGATTCCTTTTAGAAACATAAAAATTGCTATAGTGGGTCAGACCACAGGTTCATCTAGCCCTGCATCCTCTTTACAATATTGGCCAATCCAGGTCACAAGTAATAATAATAATAATAATTTTATTTCTTATATACCGCCAAAGCCATAGTAGTTCTAGGCAGTTTACAACGAAGAAGGGCTGGACAATCAGCAAAAATGGTACAATGTTACAGTCAGAGAAAATTAGGTGGCAGAGAAAAAATGGTACAACAGAGAGAAAAAATGGTACAAACAGAAAGAAAGATGGGTACAATTATGGCAATTATGAAAAGGTTTTAACCCCCCCCTCCTGATTTCCCCTATAATTGCATCTCTGTTACACTGAAGAGTTTCCGATCTTTAACAAAATGTAATTTTAGACAAAGGGAACATGAGTAAACACATAAAACAATCTTTAAATTATAACTGAGGATTAAAAAAATTTAAAGTTTTAGATTGGCCTAGTCAAAGCTGTGACTTGAACCAACAAACCATGGCAGAACTTGGAATGAGCAATTCATGCACAAAAACCTACAAATGTGTACAAAGAGGAGCAGGCTAAGATTCTTCAACAGTGATGTGAAAGATTAAAATCAAATTCTGGAAAGTGGTTGCAATTATTGCTGCTTATGGTGGCTCAACTAGTTATTAAGTTTAGGAGACAGTTACTCTTTCACATGGGTGTTGAGTAACTTTGTTCCTTATAAAAGGGTTACCAAATGGCTCCAGAAAAAGGAGGATGGATTGAGACATCCAGGTTTTACGTCCATTGCTTTCAGTGGAAATAAAACCCAGATGTCTCAATTTGTTCTACTTACTTCCATTGCTTTCAATAGAAGTAAAACTCGGATGTTTCAATCCGTCCTCTTTTTTCTGGAGACATATGGTAACCCTATATATACATGAAGTAATAACTTAAACATAACAATTGCCATACTGGGACAGACTGAAGGTCCATCAAGCCCAGTCTCCAGTTTCCAACAGTGGCCAACCCAGGTCACAAGTATCTGGCAGAAGCCCAAAGAGTAGCAACATTCCAGAGCTGAGATTGTGATGTCATAAAGCCTCATTCCACCAATGCCTAAGAGCCAACCTCATCAGTGATGTCACAATGGCTTCATTATCCCATACTTGGCTCACATAAGAATATAAGAGTTGCCATACTGGGACAGACTGAAGGTCCATCAAGCCCAGTCTCCTGTTTCCAACAGTGGCCAACCCAGATCACACGTACCTGGCAGAAACCCAAAGAGTAGCAACATTCCAGAGCTGAGATTGTGATATCATAATGCCTAATTCCACCAATGCCTAAGAGCCAGCCTCAGCAGTGATGTCACAATGGCTTGATTGTCCTAAACTTTGCTCACATAAGAATTGCAGTACTGGGACAGACCAAAGGTTCATCAAGTCCAATATCCTGTTTCCAACAGTAGCCAACCCAGGTCCCAAGCACCTTGCTAAATCCCAAGTAGTAGGAAATTATCCATACCTTTTTTTAAAACCCTGCTAAGCTAACTGTTTTTCACCACATTCTTCAGCATTCAAAGGAGCAATAAAAAAGCCTAACGTGGCTTCGTAAAATTGGGGTAGTTTTATTGGAGTTGTTTGAGTACAAATCACATTTTATAGTTTAGAAATATTTAATAAAAGAATCCCTTAAATGTTCAGTTTAGTTTTTCAGTCTTTAAAAATCACTGATTCAGAGTCTGCATAAAGGCTTTATTTATTAATTACAAAACTGAAACCTTTTGCTTGCTGATGGAGGAAGATCACGTTGATTCACATGACAGGAAATGAAGCTTTTGATCTCTCCACTACCACTGTACAGCATATCCTGCTTTTATAACTTAAAAAAATAATAATTTTAAGGATCATGGAGTCCCACTGCAATTAAGTCAATTAATGCTTCTAGATCTACCATATGACTTACATTAACTTCTCTCATCACATTTTATTGGGTCAGTCTTCCACAATCTTTATGAAGTAGTCCATCTCAGTGCATGAAATTCAAAAACTGCATTTTTATTGCAAAGCAAATAAGCTGGATGTACAATCCTGCTTGGCTCAGCAAAATCCTGAACAACACTACTTTCACAATCCTAGCTCAACCATATTTCTTTATAGCAATTTTCTTTCTGACCTTCTTCAGTAGGGTTTTTTTTCTCTCTGTCAGCACAGAGCAACTCTTGAGCTCAGTACAAAAGCAACAACCACACCTAAAGTGGTAATCCATTTCAAGGCAGAAAGCTCCAGCTCTGGACCAACTTGTACCTCTGTGTGCAATTATACTAAGCTGGTTGTAATGTAAGAATCCAAGCCCAGTTCCTTGTATCCAACAATAACGGTGGCGGATCCCAAAAAGCAGATAGGTTTCATGCTGAGATTTCCCAATCCAACATAAAAATGTTCCAACCTTTCTTAAACCCACCTACATTAACTTATACCAAGAGAAGCAGTGACTGAAGAAATGAAGTGATTAATGGAAATATCATCTGTATATTGTTTTGTTTTATTGTGTTTTATACTGGGGTTTTTTCTTATGATTACGTTTGGGGGGGGGTGGTTTGTAATCCGCTTAAGTATAAGCATAATATGTTTTTAAAATAAATAAATACATTGTGAGAATGACTGATTTTCACTCCATGGGTCTTTTTTTATTTATTTTTTAATTTCATATTATAGTATGGGGTTTGAACTGCTGTACATTATTGTTTCTGTGCTATTTGTGCGTTCCTGGTGCACAGTTTTGCATAACTGCATTTGCATCCATTGTGACCAATATTAAGAGCATAAAAACATAAGAATTGCCCATACTGGGACAGACCGAAGGTCCATCAAGCCCAGTATCCTGTTTCCAACAATGGCCAACCCAGGTCCCAAGTACCTGGCTAGATCCCAAGTAGTAAAACAGATTTTATGCTGTTTATCCTAGGAATGAGCAGTGGATTTCTCCAAGCCATCTCAAGAATGGCCTATGACTTCTCTTTAAAACCTGCTAAGGTAACTGATTTCACCACATTCTCCGGCAACGAATTCCAAAGTTTAATTATACGTTGTATGAAGAAATATTTTCTCTGGTCTATTTTAAATCTACTACCCTAAATCTACTGCCTCCTAACCCTAGTATTTTTGGATACAGTAAACAAGCGATTCACATCTACTCTTTCCACTACACTCAGTATTTTATAGCCCTTCTGAACCGTATCTTCTCCAAGCTGAAGAGCTCTCCTAATAGGAAGTCGTTCCATCCCTTTTATCATTTTCTCTGTACCTTTTCTAATTCCGCTATATCTTTTTTGAGATACAGTGACCAGAATTGCTATTTGTCTGTTTAGATTGTAAGCTCTTTTGAGAAGGGACTGTCTCCTTTGTGATTCTGTACTGCGCTGCGTACATCTGGTAGTGCTCTAAAAATAATTAATAGTAGTTGTAATTGCACACAGTATTCAAGGTGCGGCCGTACCATAGAGCGAAACAAGGGCATTATAACATTTCCATTCCTTTCCTGATCATTCCTAACTTTCTATTTGCTTTCTTAGCAGCCGCCGCACATTGAGCTGAGGGTTTCAACGTATCCTCAACAATGACACCTAGATCCTTTTCCTGGGCAGTGACTCCTAACACAGAACCCAGCGTCACGTAGCTACAGTTCGGGTTCCTTTTTCCCACATGCATCACTTTGCACTTGCTCACATTAAACGTCATCTGCCATTTTGACACCCAGTCTTCCAGTCTCACGAGCTCCTCTTGCAATTTTTCACAATCCTCTTGCGATTTACCAACTTTGTATCATCAGCAAATTTAATTATCTCACTAGTTATTTCCATCTCTAGATCATTGATAAATATATAAGATGATATAGTAGCTCAGATACACCATCCAGAGAGCCTAGATTATAGAATACCATCATTTATGCATGATTTTAGCACTTTCTGTATATAACTGTGCATATCACCGGTATTCCAGCTCTGTGTGAGTATATAATATCCGGTAGCTCTGAAAAATGGAAAAGTCCTCCACATCCAACCCGAGATCACATTTAGCTCATTGTAAGATAGAAACATAGAAATTGACGGCAGAAAAGGGCCATAGCCCATCGAGTCTGCCCATACCAATGACCCACTCCCTGATTCTTACTCCCCTATAGATCCCACATGAATATCCCATTTTCTTTTAAAATCTGACATGCTGTTGGCCTCAATCACCTGCTGAGGCAGCTCGTTCCAATGATCGACCACCCTTTCGGTGAAGAAGTACTTCCTAGCATCACCTTGAAATTTCCCTCCCCTGATTTTCAGCGAGTGTCCTCTGGTTACCGTGGGCCCTGTAAGACTGAAGATATCATCTTTCACCTCTATACGCCCCGTGATATATTTAAAGGTCTCAATCATGTCCCCCCTCTCTCTTCACTCCTCCAGTGATATATAGATATTTCTCTATAAGGACAGTTTACTCCTCTCTATATTGATACTCAGAGATTAGAAGTCTGACTAAAGAGGTATGATTGCCCACAAATTTCTCAGGGTAACTTGTTCCAAAGTGTAACACCAGTATTTTTTTTTTAAATTTATAAATTTAATACATTTACAATATCAAATGATATCAAAGAAAAAGGTTTCTTACACAAAATCTTACAACACTTCTATAGTACATAACAATCCTTTTCAAGCCCACTATATTGGGGAGACACACTTGCATTTTATAACATAATTTTAAAAGGAAAACAAAGAAATGGGTTGAATTCAAATGAATCCTAATCATTCCCTACTATATAGGACTCTGACATCCTACCAATTTTCTCAAAACATTGAATCATTATAAAAGGAAATATCTCATTTCTGTTCACGCGCTAACAAAAATTGTTGTAATTGAATGGGATCCCAAAAGACATATTCAATGTCTTGTAATTTAACAAAGAACAAAAAATAAACCCTACAATAATGGAGGTGGAAAAATCACTAAAACTAGAAAAAACCTCCAAAACCCCAAGACAAGAAAATGACTAAGGGAAAGAGACAAAGACCAACAGAAAACTCAATCAATTATAACAAGAATTAAATACTTAACAATTCTTGTTATAATTGATTGAGTTTTCTGTTGGTCTTTGTCTCTTTCCCTTAGTCATTTTCTTGTCTTGGGGTTTTGGAGGTTTTTTCTAGTTTTTGTAATTTAACAAGACATTTACAAGGAAATTTTAAATAAAAGATGCCTCAAGAGCTAATACTCTTATTCTTAATTTCAAAAATTATTTTCTTCTTAATTGAGTAGCTCTTGAGACATCTATAACACCAGTATTTGAGGTGCCTAAATACTGGTGCATGGTTATAGAATTGCCCTCAACAAATTTTATTGAAAGTATGGGTATTCTGATGGGTGAGTAGTGGGAGCCTGACCCTTGAGTTTTTGTAGTTTCCTGAGCCTAGTGGTATCCTCTAACTCCGGACCCCTTTTCCAAGCTCCTCAACCCCTCCCCCCTTCCTAGCCCCCTGTGTGTCCCTCCAACCACACTCGGTAAGACCAAACCACTCTGGCTTCATCAAATGAAAAATGGAGTTTTCACTGCGTAATCTTTTCAGGATTGCTAAGTAACTATGAAATCTACTAGGTGAACATCTGTGTTAAAAAACAAAAACTGTCCTACTCAGCAGTTACAATAGCCAGGTAGAAATGGCTCCTGGCCAGTTAAATCACTTGTTTGGGACTAACATAAGAACATAAGCAATGCCTCCGCTGGGTCAGACCTGAGGTCCATCGCGCCCAGCAGTCCGCTCACGCGGCGGCCCACCAGGTCCAGGACCTGTGCAGTAGCCCTCTATCTATACCCCTCTATCCCCTTTTCCAGCAGGAAATTGTCCAATCCTTTCTTGAACCCTAGTACCGTACGCTGCTCTATAACGTCCTCTGGAAGCGCATTCCAGGTGTCCACCACACGTTGGGTAAAGAAGAACTTCCTAGCATTCGTTTTGAATCTGTCATGTTCAGTGGCACTTAACCAATTATTGCCTCTGAAAATGTCCAGTTAACACCTATTTCAAAATCGGCTATTTTGGGGGTGTTCTGGAGGCAGAGTCAGCACTTAACCGACCAAGGTAACTGCATAAACAGGACTTCATAAAGCTCAGTCCTAGTTCTATGCAATGCCCCATGGCAAGTTAATTGGTGAATATTGCACTTAACCAGCTCTGGAAAACCAGAAACTCTATGCTGAAGCTCTGACATGGCCCGACACTGAATTTCTGAGCATGACTCCGTCAGTCGTCAGCAAAATGCTGAGTGCCGCCAACTGAATTTCGAACCCAATATCTTTTAACACTTTTTATTATAGAACACTCTGAGGTTTTAAAGTTAGAGTCAAATAAGCCATGAGGGTTACTGTCTCTCTCACATGGCTGCTGTATAAACAGGCACATTTTACAGAGGAAATGACACACTCTTGGCAGAGGGGGCATGGCACAGACGTGCAGTCAAACATGAATGGGAAGGCGTTGTTTTAAATGGCAGACTTTTATGTTTACCCAGCCAGCTTAACACTTATATTGTAGCCAACTACAATATAAATTAGCCACACATACCTGTCTCCCAATGTAATGGTTATCTGGAAAATGTGGACTTTACCCAAGGCTCTCAAGGGGCAGATAATAACCCCTGCAAATACAGAGAAATGAAAACTTCTCAAAGTTAGAGAGGAATAGTGCTGTCATTAAGATGGAAGGCCAAACTCTGACCAGCATTATATTACCACTTCTGAAACCATCCTCTCTTATTCCAGGGTAATAATGTAAGTGAGTAGCTGTACAGTACAAAAAGCTGGCTACAGACCACAGTGCTAAAGTAGCTCTCCTTCAAATGAGTTTTAAATACATTCTATTTCACTTTCATACAAACAATCGATTCATTTAAAACTCAACTAATATGCAACATTAGAATGTAGCTTGCCTTCTTAGACATTTGAAGGATTGGACTATGGGCACCGATGATTTTACACCTTGGCAGTTTGAAAAGGCACTGTTTCATCCTATTCACTCTCATTACCTTTTACAAGCCTCTTGGAAATTTATACCACCAATACATAAAAATAACATTCTATTGATTACAATGAGATTAACTTGGAAATATTTGTTGGGGTTGTTGCAGAGGGATGCCACTGTTTTAGATAAGTTGTCCATTACAGCCAATTTAAATTTTAACCCAGGTCTCCACCAGGCAACTTCCTTTCGTTGGGCAAGTTCTGGTTTATCATATGTAGCTGATGGTGGGTTGCAGCACTTTGAGGCCTTGCTCCAACATCTGGGAGTTTCCAGTCAAGATTGGTATGCTTATATGCAGCTTTCCAATTATAGTCAGACTTCATTGAGTTCAAATTGTTATTTGGGCATGCTTAAGGTACTGCAGAAGTTCTTTCTCCCTCCTACTTACGCTTCATTATATTTTCATTTTACATAAAGCACTTTGCCACTATACTACTATTTCAGCTGCCTGGAAGGGGAAATTATATGTGACTATCTCCAGTATAACACATACTGGGGTGACTAGGGACATGTTTGAGATGTGAAAGGGAAGATCAGGGAGACAAGGGGGACATAGAAGGTGAGATGCTGGATCTGTTGGCTTCAGTGGCTTAGTAAGGGGGGGGGGGGCGGCACCCATCCTCCTCTCCATCCCGCTCCTTCCTGACCCCCCCTGCCACATGCATGCACCCCTTCCCTTGTACCTCTTTAATTTTCCCAGCATGAGCAGTATCATGAACTTGCTGCCCTTGTGGGTGTCAGCTCTGACATCACTTCTGGGTCCTGCGAGTGAGTGCCATGCACCTTTGCTACACCACTGGTTGGCTTAAGTCATATTCAACAGCAGCATAATTTCAAGCTCTACCTATAACTACTACTTCTACTTCTCATTTCTATATGCAGCACTGTACATCAAAATCTAGAGGAGACAGTCCCTGCTCAAAAGAGCTTACAATCTAATATCTGTTTTTTATCATTCCCTCTAATTCCCCAACCTGAGCACCTTCTTGTCCAGTTTGTCTGCCTTGACTAAATTGTAAGCTCTCTTAAGCAGGGACAGTGTCTTCTGTGTTTTGATGTACAGCGCTGCATGTGCCTCGAGAATGCCAAGCAGCGCTCGCGCCTCATCTGCCGGCACGTGCAGCCGCAGCAGCAGCAACCACCACGCATGCGCACTGCGCCAGTAGATCGGGCGAGCGGCCGGGGCAGAGAGCAAGTGCGGCTGCGCCGAGCTGAATGACGGGAAGAGAAGGCGGAAGCGCTTCAATCCCGCCCTCCTCTGACGCAAGGTCCTGTTTCCGGCAAGGCGGAGCGCGTCTGACCGAGAGAAGGTGTGTCGGAGGGGCGAGGGAGAGATGGCGGCCCCTTCTTTCCTCAGAAGACTAACCCACTAACTCCCCATTCCAGACTTCCTTCCTTTATGCCTGCATTCAAGGACTCGAGTTTCCCTAACTGTAAGCTCCTTCCTGACTGTTCAGCGTCTGGTAGCACTGTAGAAATAATGAATCGTATGTGAGCCAATTGAGCCATTGTGACATCACTGATGAGACTGGCTCGTGGGCATTGGTGGGATGAGGCTTTATGACATCACAGTCTCGGCTCTGGAATGTTGCTGCTCTTTGGGTTTCTGCCAGGTTCTTCTGACCTGGGTTGGCCACTGTTGGAAACAGGAGACTGGGCCTGATGTCCCAGTATGGCAGCTCTTATGTGAGCCAAGTATAGGACAATCATGCCATTGTGACATCACTAATGAGGTTGGCTCTTATTGGTGGAATGAAGCATTATGACATCACAATCTCAGCTCTGGAATGTTGCTACTCTTTGGGTTTTGGAAACAGGACACTAGGCTTGATGGACCTTCAGTCTGTCCCAGCATGGCAATTCTTATGTTCTTATGTACCCTTCTCCTCCGCTGCCAGTTCCAGACTTTGTTCCTTTCATCTAGCTGCCCCCTATGTCTGGAATAAATTACCTGAGTTTGTCCACCAAGTCCCTTCTCTTCTTTATAAAGCAGACCGAAAACCCACCTTTTTTATATAGCCTTCAATCCTTAACCCTACACCTCTGCCCACCATCCCAGCCAGCAGATTAACCGTTCCCCTTAACTGTATCAATTACACCCTGTTTGTCTGTCGTCTCTGTTTAGATTCTAAGCTCTTTCAAGCAGGGACCGTTTTCTTTGTTACTACAACGCTGCATATGTTTGGTAGCGCTATAGAAATAATAGTAGTAGTAGCAACATTCCATGCAGAATCCCCAAAGAGTATCAAGTTTCTGTGCTACTGATCCAGGGCAAGACATCAGCTTCCTCGATGATTATCTCAATAGCAGACTATGAACTTTTTCTCCAGGAACTTGTCCAAACCTCTGTGTTCATATCATCCCCTCTTCCTAGCCCTAGCAAGGGCTGCTCTTTGTCCTTTTTCTTTTCAGGTTGTCATTGCTTGGTGCTTCCACCCTTCTGTTGATGTGTCCTTGAATTTAATATCTTTCCATTCCCTGCATGTCTGATTCTTTCCATTTCTTGCTGCAGAGACCATGCTGTGCCAGGCAGTGTTGAAGAGGCTCCTCAGTGGCAAAAGTGGCCTTGTACCAACTTGTGGATATACATTCATGAGAAATCTTCATGTCATGCAGCAAATTAAAGGTATAATCTGTGCTGCTGTTTTACCGTCACCCACAACTCAATATACCCATCACAGACATGATTACCTTTTTTTTAAATGAAGATGCTTCCAAAGCAACAATAGCATGCAAATAGTACACTCGTATATAAAAACAGAAGTGAGGAAACATAATCAAGATTTTCAGAACATATTCCTGAAACAAATAAGTAATAGCAAATAACATCTTATGTGATGTGAGACAAGAGGTTTTTAGTGCAGGCCCGTGCTAAAAATCTCTAATGCTGTTTAGTAAAACCCAGCATTAATTTTCTCATCACACGCTAAATGGAAAAAATACACAGTATATATTCATTGTTTATATAATCTGAACTATATCAGGTTCTATCACTAATAAAACATAAATTTTTTTTAAGCAAGCCAAATATAAATTGTCTCATTTGAAGCCATTAGACTATCAAGATTATAAGTTGATTACAGGTAAAAAAAAGGATGCTGCAAACACTGCTTTGACTAGATGGACAAGATCATTGTATTCCTAATTGTATTGGTGGCAAACACAAAAATATAGCAGAGTTTTGCTTAGGCCAAATAATTATGGCTAATCTGCTTGAAAAATTCAGAAAAGCTATACTTGTAAGGATTATCACTCCAAAAAAAATTCTTCAGTCTTCTGGAACCTCCCCTTTTTTCAAGGATATATTAACCACATTATTTAGATGACCAGCTAGAACCTTTGTGAGCTCTGCTAGTATCTTGGGAAGTATCGCATCTGGCCCTATGGTTTTGTACACTTTCAGTTTTGAAAGTTGTTTATAAACATTTTCTTCTGTAAATGGTGTGATATCTACACCATTCCCTTAAGAACATAAGAATAGCCTTACTGGGTCAGACCAGTGGGCCATCTAGCTCAGTATCCTGGCTTCACTGTGACCAATACAGGTCTCTAGTACCTGGCAAAAACCCAGAGTAGTAACATTCCATGCGACTGATCCAGGGCAAACAGAGGCTTCCCCCCATGTCTTTCTCAATAGCAGACTATGAACATTTCCTCAAGGAACTTGTTTAAACCTTTTTTAAAACCAACTACGTTAACCGCTCTTACCACATCCTTTGGCAACACATTCCAGAGCTTAACTATTTTCTGAGTAAAAAAATACTTCCTCTTATTGGTTTTAAAAGTATTGATTTCTCTGTAACGTCATTGAGTGTCCCCTAGTCTTTGTAATTTTTGATGGAGTAAAAAATTGATTCACTTGTATCCATTCTACGCCACTCAGAATTTTCTAGACTTCAATCATATCTTCACTCAGCTCTCTTTTCCAAGCTGAAGAAACCTAACCTCTTTAGTCTTTCCTCATATAAGAGGAGTTCCAGCCCCTTTGTCATCTTGGTTGCTCTTCTTTGAACCTTTTCTAGCTATGCTATATCTTTTTTGTCAATCAGTTCAGTTGTCCTTCTCCAGGATTTTCTTCCATGAACACAGAACTGAAGTATTTGTTTAGCATTTCTGCATTTTCCTGGTCTCTTTTCAAACATCTGTCCTCAGTACCTTTCTGTATTACAGTTTCACATATGCCCTTCTCCTGCCTGCTCATAGGCCTGCCACTCCAAAATGCCAGGATGCACTGAGAAGGGGAAGGCTTGCCATTTTAGAGTGGCAGGTCTGTGAGCAGGAGGGACTGGGCATCCCTTCTGCTGTCTACTTGGCAAACAGTTATAGAGGAGGTCGGGGGGATGGCAGGAGGAAGTGAGAATCCTTCCTGCTGATTTTGGCTGGCACGGGGGGAGGAGGGTTGCAGTTGCAGGAGGGAGTGGGCATCCCTCCTGCCAATTTTTATTGATCAGTTAGGGGGAAGGTTCAGATTGGCTGTATTTTGGTTCCAGGGGTCATGGGGGAGTCAGCTTGGTTTTTTTTGTTGTTTTTTTTTTTTAATGGGGCAGATATTGTGCATGTGTATTATCCCAGGACAAGCAGGCCTATATTCTTACAGATGGATGACATCACCACGGAGCCCTCGGTACGGACCACTTTAAGAACTTAGAAGGTTCTTGAATCCCTACCGCGCATGCGCGAGTGCCTTTCCGCCTGCCGGAGGTGCGCGGTCCGTCAGTTATTTAGTTTCCGCAGAGCTAGTCAGTTGGCTCTTTTGCTTGTGCGTATTTTTTTCAACTGCCTTCTCGCTCGCGCGGATCATTTTTCTGATCTTTTTTGATCGTATTTTTCATTCTGTTTAAAGCATTTGATTCAACAGGTGTCTACTTTTCAAAAGTATTTACCTGACAGAAAGCTTGCCATTTTTCAACAGCACATTGCTTCCTTGTTGCAATTAAGGAAGTTCTTAGTAAGATCAGTTTATGACACATTTGAACTTACTTCTAGGGCTACTGCCATGTCTGTTGCTATGAGAAGGCTGGCTTGGCTTCGTGTATCTGAATTAGATGTAAACCATCAGGATCGGTTGGCCAATGTTCCTTGTTTGGGGGATGAGCTTTTTGGAGAGTCCTTGGATTCCACAACTCAGAAGCTTTCAGCACATGAGACCAGATGGGACACGTTGCTTAAGAATAAGAAAAAGCCTCCACCTTCTCGTCCTTATAGGCCTCAATCTACATATCAGCGTAGATTTGCTTCAAGGCCTCTGCAGCAAGTTTCATCTCATCCTCGGAGACAGAGACAACCTCAGCAAGAACAACAATCTCGTCAGCAGCAGGAAAAACAACCAGCTGCTCCGCCAAAGTCTCAACAGCCATTTTGACCTGTTTCTAAGGAGCATAGCCAATCTTTCCATTTCTCATCTGATGCCTCAGCCCATAGGAGGTCATCTTCAGTGGTTCATCAGTCGTTGGGAACTCATCACTACAGATCATTGGGTTCTCACCATTATTCATCAGGGTTACAATCTTCATTTCAAGACTCTTCCTCCAGATTGTCCTCCAAAAAAGTCTGTTTTGGACCCCGTACAGTCCTCCATTCTTCTTCAGGAAGTTCAAGCCCTTCTTCAATTAAATGCCATTGAAGAAGTTCCTCTCGAATAGCAAGGGAAGGGATTTTATTCCCGTTACTTCTTGGTTCTCAAGAAGACGGGAGGACCCAGACCTATATTGGACCTCAGAGCTCTCAACAATTTCCTGAGAGAAATTCAGGATGTTGTCATTATCTCTCCTGTATCCTCATCTCAATCTCAACGATTGGCTATGCTCCCTAGATCTCAAGGAGGCCTACACACATATACTGATGCATCCGGCCTCTCAAAGGTATCTTCGGTTTCAGATTTCTCATCATCATTATCAGTACAAGGTTCTTCCATTCGGGTTGGCTTCATCTCACCGAGTCTTCACAAAATGCCTGATTGTGGTAGCAGCTTGTCTCCGGTGGCACGGTCTCCAGGTCTTTCCTTATCTGGACGATTGGTTGTCAAGGAGATTTCAGCTCAAAGAGTGGCAAAGGCGACAGCTCAAACTGTCTCTTTTCTTCAACTTCTGGGATTCGATGTAAATTTTCCCAAATCTCATCTCATTCCAACTCAGCGTCTTCAATTCATTGAAGCAATTCTGGACACTGTTGATGAGGGCTTTTCTTCCACCAGATCGGCTTCAGACCCTCATACGTCTTTGTCAACAGTTGTTTCTTCTTCGGACCATCTCGGCCAGACACATGATGGTTCTTCTAGGCCATATGGCTTCCACGGTCCAGGTCACACCTCTGGCCAGACTTCATCTGCGTACTCCTCAATGGACTCTAGCGTCTCAGTGGTCTCGGGCAAGGGATTTTCTCTCGAAGCGCATATTAGTTCCATCGTCTCTTCTGCAGTCTCTTCATTGGTGGATGAAATCCTCCAATCTCTCCAGAGGTCTTCTTTTCCATTTATCACCTCATCAGAAAATCATTACCACAGATGCCTCCCCTTATGCCTGGGGGGCACATATGAACAATCTTAAAACTTAGGGTTTTTGGACGACTTACGAGAAAAAGTTTCACATCAATTTTCTAGAATTCAGAGTGATGTTTTATGCTCGCAAGGCTTTTCAACATCTCCTTTTTCCTCAGGTTCACCTTCTTTGCACGGACAATCATGTAGCAATGTATTACATCAACAAACAGGGAGGCACGGGGTCCCTCTTATTGTGTCAGGAGGCTCAAAAGATTTGGGCCTGGGCGACAGCTCGCAATCTGTTCCTCAGAGCGGTATACATTCAAAGTGAGAACAACTCTCTAGCAGACAATCTCAGCAGAATCCTTCAACCTCACGATTGGTCTTTCGATGCTGTCACTCTCCAGTCAGTCTTTGCTCAATGGGGCACTCCACAAGTTGACTTGTTTGCAGATCCTCACAATCATCAGTTACCCAGTTTTGCTCCAGACTCTACTCCCCTCTTTGTCTGGCGGCGGATGCCTTTCTACTGGATTGGACGGGTCGGTTTCTATATGCCTTCCCTCCACTTCCTCTCATACTGAGAACGTTATTCAAACTCAAGCAGGAGTCAGCCACCATGATTCTCATTGCTCCACGGTGGCCCAGGCAACATTGGTTTTCCCTTCTTCTGCAACTCAGTTCCAGGGAACCCATTCAACTTCCAGTGTTTCCTTCTCTACTCACACAGAATCAGCAGTCCCTTCTACATCCCAATCTGCAGTCTCTGCACCTGACAGCTTGGTTTCTCTCGGCTTGAGTTCTTCTGAATTACTTCTCTCTCAACCTGTTCGCGATATTATTGTTGCTTCCAGGAAGCCGGCCACTCTACAATGTTATCAACAGAAGTGGACTCGGTTTTCTTCCTGGTGTTTACTTCATCATCATGATCCTACTTCATTGGCAGTGGAATCAGTGCTGGATTATCTTCTTTCTCTGTCGGATTCTGGTCTTAAATCCACATCCATTAGAGTTCATCTCAGTGCTATTGCTGCTTATCATGCTCCAGTACAGGGTAAACCTCTTACTGCTCATCTTCTGATCTCCAGATTCATGAGGGGGCTTTTCAATGTGAAACCACCTCTCAAGCCTCCACCTGTAGTCTGGGATCTTAATGTAGTTCTGTCCAGTTTGATGAAGCCTCCGTTTGAACCAATGGACACGGTTCATCTCAAATTTCTTACCTGGAAGGTAGTTTTTCTTATTGCTCTCACCTCTGCCAGGAGGGTCAGTGAGTTGTATGCACTGGTAGCGGATCCACCTTTTACTGTTTTCCATCATGATAAGGTGGTTCTCCGTACTCATCCTAAGTTTCTTCCTAAAGTTGTCTCTGACTTTCATCTTAATCAGTCTATTGTTCTCCCAGTGTTTTTTCCAAAGCCTCATTCTCTACCTGGGGAACGAGCTTTGCATACTTTAGACTGTAAGCAGGCTTTGGCTTACTATCTGGAGCTCACAGAGTCTCGCCTCAACTTTTTCTCTCTTTTGATCCGAATAAGTTGGGTCATCCTGTTTCTAAGAGAACACTTTCTAATTGGCTTGCTGCCTGTATTTCGTTCTGCTATGCTCAGACCGGACTGGCACTGGAGAGTCGTGTCACAGCCCATAAAGTTCGAGCTATGGCAGCTTCTGTTGCTTTCCTCAGGTCTACTTCAATTGAGAAGATCTACAAGGCTGCCACCTGGTCCTCGGTTCATTCCTTCACTTCTCACTATTGTCTGGATGTTTTTTCCAGACGGGATGGGCACTTCGGCCAATCTGTTTTGCAAAATTTATTTTCTTAATGGCCAACCTACCCACTGTCCCATTTTGTTAGCTTGGAGGTCACCCATCTGTGAGAATATAGGCCTGCTTGTCCTGGGCTTTATTCTTTAGTGGCACAGATGTTGTGCGTGTATAACACAGTTACTTACCGTAACAGGTGTTATCCAGGGACAGCAGGCATATATTCTCACATCTCTCCCACCTCCCCGGATTGGCTTCTTAGCTGGCTTAACTTAATTGACGGACCGTGCACCTCCGGCGGGCGGGAAGGCACTCGCGCATGCATGGTAGGGATTCAAGAACTTTCTAAGTTCTTAAAGTGGTCCCTACCGAGGGCTCCGTGGTGATGTCACCCATCTGTGAGAATATATGCCTGCTGTCCCTGGATAACACCTGTTACGGTAAGTAACTGTTCTATACACGCACAACATCTGTGCCACTAAAGAAAAAAGCCCCAGCAACTGAGTGGCAGGAGGCTGCTTTGGGGCTTCCCCTGCTGCTCAGCTGTTTGGGCTTCCCCAAACTAGTTCTGCGCATGTGTTGAAGTCGCTCTTACAGCGACTGATCGGACGGGATTAGGGTGAACCTCCATTAAAATCATTTGCATGCAAACTTGTTTGAATATCTATCGCTGTTCCAGAATCGACCAAAAAATCAGCCCACATCGATCCGCATGGTCTTAGCAACCGTGTTTTGTGCATTTAGCCCCCTGAGGACTGCTGGTATCTGTCACTTATTTATTTATTTCTAAAATTTCTTAACCGCCTATAATTAAGCAGTTTACAGCTTTGAGAACAATTCATTTTACTATTTCAGGCCCGGTTTTGTGGAACAGCTTATAGATTAGGACAATGAATGATACACTATTTAAAAAAATCATTGAAGACACATTTATTTTGTGAATAATAATAATTTTATTTTTATATACCGCAATACCAAAAATAGTTTAAAGTAGTTTACAGAGAAAGAGACTGTATACAGAAAACATTTTCAGCTTATTGAACAGATGAGTCAAAGGGCGTTAAGAAACTGTTACCTATGTGTGAGATGAATATTTTTTTATTGTTTGTTTTTAGCTGCATTGGATGTGACTTATGTATGTGATTTTTGTTATCTGTATATTAATGTTTCCTTAGCAAAGCAGCAGATGAATCCAGACAAGTGGGGAATAGCTCACATCGACCAGCAGGTGGAGATAGAGAAACTGATTAACCGTTGGCCTTATAGCCCGGTATTCTCTCTGTCCATTCAGTTTGCTCTATCTCCCAGCAGGAAGGTGAGCTAGTCCTGTAGCTCCTGGATTTTGCTGTGCCGGGTGCATTTCTGAGCGACTTGAGTCTGCTGTTGAGACCAGCTCTCTTCTGCTAGACAGGGGTGCCTGGCTGAGCGGTGCCGGCTTTAGGTGAACACCTGGGCCCTCCCAGGTCCCTTCTCCACCCTACCCTCCGGAGGATTGAGGGATTCATTGGGCTCTGCGGTCTTCTTTCCAGTATAAAAAAAAAAAAAAAAAAAGGAGACAGAGCCTGTTTGTGCTGTGCTGTTACTGTTTGGTCAGCTATATTTACAACTGCCAGCCATAACTTCGCGTTGTAAACGTCGCGTTTTGGGGGTGAGTACTTCTGCTAATTTTTGTTTCCCCGCTCCGCGTTCCGGCCATCCGACACGAGTTGCGACGTCGACCGAGGGCGGGTCGGGGTCGCGAGTTAAGGGCGGGTGTTTGAACGAGCAGAAAGTGAATGGCTGCAGAAGCTGCAAAGCGGTGTTCTCGCTGTGGTAAGCGAAGGACACTGCTAGGTCTGTGCTCAGCCGGGTGTTCAGATACACCGGCTGAGGCTTCTCAGGCGGCAGAAGTGGTTCAGTCCCGCGTTGGGGAAGCGCAAGGGATTTCCCCTTCCCTTGCGGTTGAGTCGGCCAAACACCAAACTTCTGGGACGGAGGAGGGGAAGCCAGCGGAGGCAGGGGCGTCAGGGACGCTGGGAGGAGCCGCGGGTCCGCTCCTCTGTTCGGATCAGACTGGGTTGGCTGGATTTGGGCCAACTTCATTTTCGCCAGAGTTTGTGATGTTAATGCACCGAGCTTTTCTGTTACAGGGCTCTCAGCCTGCTCAACCGGTGCCTATGTCTGAGCGTCCGGTTCCATCTACTTCCACTTCGGGTTTTGCTAGCAAACCTTTGTGTGCGGCTGCGGTTCTTGCGGTATCTCCCGGAGATTCACGGGTAGCAAAAAAGCGCAGACTCGCAGCCGCGGACGAGGGTGATATTATTCCATTCTCCCCGTTATCTCTTCCGGACTCCCTTGAAGAGGGTGAGGTATTGGACTTGGAAGATCCCCCGGGGAGGGAAGTAGATGATCCGTCCGCTCTACGTCTTTTTCATAGGGAAGAACTTTCTTCCTTAATTTCGAAAGCGTTGCAAGGCTTAAACATCTCGCAAGATGATGCTGCTAATGCTGGTTCCGCCAATCCCCTTATGACAGGGACGCGAAAACCACCCAGGTCCTTCCCAGTGCATGAGGCTATGCAGGAACTTATCTCGGCGCAGTGGGACACGCCGGAGGCAAGTCTGAGGGTAGCAAAGGCCATGCGGCTATTGTACCCGGTGGCTCAGAAGGAACTTGAAAGATTTCAATTACCCAGGGTTGACGCGCTGGTGGCCGCAGTTACCAAAAAGACTACCTTACCGGTTGAAGGGGGAGTTGCCTTAAAGGATACTCAGGACAGGAAGATTGAATCTTCTTTGAAAATGTCCTTCGAGGTAGCTGCGGTCACTCTGCAGGCTGCAATTTGTAGTTCATACGCGGCACGAGCGTGTCTGCAGTGGTCTCAGTTAATGACTGATAATTTAATGGAGTCGGGAGGTTCGGTTCCAGTAGAACTGGCTGATTTGGAATCAGGTCTGGCATATTTAGCAGATGCTTTATATGATATTATTCGGGCTTCCTCAAAACAAATGTCTCTGGCGGTGGTTTCTCGTAGGTCTTTATGGCTCCGTAATTGGGCGGCAGATGCAGCGTCTAAGCTCCGGCTCATAAAGCTCCCTTTTAAAGGCCGTTTGCTTTTTGGGGAAGATTTGGATAAATTAATCAAGGATTTTGGGGATACCAAAACCCAAAGGTTGCCGGAAGATAGGCCTAGACCCCCGTTGAAATCCTCCACCTCGAGACAGCGTTTCCGATATCGGACAGGTAAACCGGGTTTGAGGTCCACGTATGGTTCCTTCCCTGCTTCAAGGCCTAGGTTTCCGCAGAAAGGTTCCTTTCGTGCAGCAAAACCTCCTTCAGGTCAGTCAGCCCGTGCCCCAGCAAATCGGTCCTCACAATGACGGGGTCTTGGCTCCCTCCGCTATTCCCTTAGGGGGAAGGCTGTCGGCTTTTGTAGTGGAGTGGGCCAATATCACGTCGGATCAGTGGGTGCTAGAAATTATTCGAGACGGTTACAAGTTAGAGTTCGCCTCTCCCGTCGCCGATTCTTTCTTGGTGTCCCCATGCAATGGGGTAACCAAAAGGGACTCGGTACGAATGACTCTTCAGGTGCTTCTGGATCTGGGGGCGGTGGTGCCGGTGCCACAGGAAGAAGTGGGACTCGGCAGATATTCCATTTACTTCATTGTGCCAAAGAAAGGGGGGTCGTTCAGACCGGTGCTGGATCTCAAACGAGTCAACGAATTTCTCAGTATCCGTCATTTTCGGATGGAGACAGTTCGGTCGGTCATTGCGGCAGTGAGGCCGGGGGAGTTCCTCACTTCTCTCGATCTCAAGGAGGCGTACCTCCACATTCCGATTTGGCCCCCGCATCAGAGGTTTCTGCGGTTTGCGATCCTAGGCCAGCATTATCAATTTCGGGCGATGCCCTTTGGTCTGGCGACAGCTCCTCGCACTTTTTCAAAGGTGATGGTGGTTGTGGCAGCATGTCTCCGCAAGGAGGGGATTCGAGTTCACCCTTACTTAGACGATTGGTTGATCCGCGCCTCTTCAAGGCAGGAAAGTTTGTCGGTGACTCAGAGCGTGATATCTCTCCTTCAGTCTTTGGGGTGGATCATCAACTTTCCCAAGAGTTCGCTGTCCCCGTCTCAATCCTTAGTGCATTTAGGGGTGATGTTCGATACTTGTCAGGGAAAGGTGTTTCTACCCCGAGTGCGGGGAGAGAAGTTACAGTCTCAGGTTCGTCTACTTCTCGAATCCCCGAGACCTCGGGTTTGGGATTATGTACAGGTTCTAGGCTCGATGGTGGCGGCTATAGAGGTGGTACCCTGGGCTCGGTTCCACATGAGGCCGTTGCAAAGGTCTCTTCTTTCACGGTGGTCCCCGGCGTCCCAGGATTACGATCTACGTCTCCAGTGGACTCCTCGAGCGGCTTCCAGCATGCAGTGGTGGCTCAACGAGTTCAATCTTTTTCGGGGCATGCCGTTGGCGACGCCGGATTGGGTAGTGATCACGACAGATGCCAGTCTTCGGGGCTGGGGGGCTCAGTGCCTACAAGCATCGATCCAGGGGGTTTGGTCCTCGGTAGAGGCCCAGTGGTCGATCAATATGCTGGAGTTGAGGGCTATCAGGCTGGCGCTTCTGGCATTTCAGTCCAGGATTCAGGATCGTCCAACCAGGATCTTTTCGGACAGCGTCACAGCAGTGGCGTATATCAATCGGCAGGGGGGTACCCGGAGTCCTCAGTTAGCCGAAGAGGCAAGGCTGCTGTTTCAATGGGCAGAGACGCATGTTCCTCTCCTCTCGGCGGCATACATTGCGGGTCACGAAAATATTCAGGCAGACTTCCTCAGCAGAAATCGTCTCGATCCAGGGGAGTGGGAGCTGTCCGCTCAGGCGTTCAATATGCTAGTCCTAAGGTGGGGGCTCCCGGAGATAGATCTCATGGCCTCGTCTCGCAATGCAAAGCTGCCTCGGTTCTTCAGCAGACGCAAGGAACCGAACTCGGAGGGGGTAGACGCGTTAACCCTCCCTTGGCCTCCAAATTCCCTCCTATACATATTTCCTCCTTGGCCAATGATAAGTCGGGTGTTACAACGCATCGCTCTCTTCCAGGGACAGGTGATCCTGGTAGCTCCAGATTGGCCGCGTCGTCCGTGGTACGCAGATCTGATGCAACTATATGCGGGCGATCGTTTGAAATTTCAAGTGACTCGGGACTTACTAACTCAGGGTCCAATCTCCATAGAAGATCCGTCCCACTTTGGTCTTACGGCCTGGCTATTGAACGGTCACGGCTAAGGAATAGAGGTTATTCTGAGCAGGTGATTGCCACGCTTCTTCAAGCAAAGAAGCTTTCCACGTCTACCTCCTATGCTAGAGTCTGGAAAGTGTTTGACTCGTGGTGTGGGAGGCACGGGATTTCGCCCTTTCGGGCGTCTTTATCGGCTATTCTTTCCTTTCTGCAAGAGGGCGTAGCTAAAGGGTTGGCCTATAATTCTCTGAGGGTTCAGGTAGCGGCCATTGCTTGTTACAGGGGCCGGATTTCTCGTTTGTCGCTGGCATCACAGCCCGACGTAGTCCAATTTTTAAAAGGAGTTCACCATATCAGACCTCCTATGAAGAGACCGTGTCCCTCATGGAGTCTTAAGCTGGTCCTTGAGAGGTTGCGAATGGTGCCTTTTGAGCCTTTATCCATGGCTACGCTAAAAGATGTCACTTTGAAAACAGTGTTTTTGGTGGCTATGGCTTCGGCGAGACGGGTGTCTGAATTGCAGGCGCTATCTTGTAGGGATCCTTTTTTGCGGATTTCGGATGCTGGTGTATCGGTTCGAACGGTACCGTCCTTCTTGCCGAAAGTGATGTCTTCCTTTCATATGAACCAGTGTTTATTCCTCCCGGCCTTTCGGAAGGAAGATTGGGGGAAACAGTACTCGTTGTTACGTCTCCTGGATGTGCGACGGATGATTCTACATTATTTGGGGGTGACTAACGACTTTCGCCGGTCGGATCACCTCTTTGTTGTGTTCGCGGGGAAAAACAAAGGAATGGCCGCGTCGAAAGCTTCCATTGCGCGTTGGGTCAAGGAGACGATTGCTTCGGCTTATTTGTTGACAGGGAAGCAAGTGCCAGAGCAACTTCGTGCTCATTCGACTCGGGCTTTAGCTACGTCATGGGCGGAGTCCGGGGGTCTTTCCTTAGAGGAGATTTGCAGGGCGGCTACTTGGTCGTCGGGAAATACATTTTCAAAGCATTACCGGTTGGATGTGGCAGCCCGTGAGGGGGTTAGTTTTGGCGCTTCAGTGATTGCGGAGGCGGCATTAGCTTCCCACCCGATTTGAGTTTTGCTTTGCTACATCCCACTTGTCTGGATTCATCTGCTGCTTTGCTAAGGAAGGTAAAATTATGTTCTCACCTGTTAATTTTCTTTCCTTTAGAAGCAGCAGATTAATCCAGAGCCCCACCCTTTAACTTCAATATCTATATAGGTGTTCGGGGGCAGTCTTTGTTTATTTTCCAATTGGGTTATTGTTGGTAGTTGTATTCAGTACTGTTTCATTGTTGCATTTGATACTGGAAAGAAGTTTTTTATGAGGCTCATTCTCCTATCTCGGGAGGCTTGGGCAAGGAGCATAACTGAATGGACAGAGAGAATACCGGGCTATAAGGCCAACGGTTAATCAGTTTCTCTATCTCCACCTGCTGGTCGATGTGAGCTATTCCCCACTTGTCTGGATTCATCTGCTGCTTCTAAAGAAAAGAAAATTAACAGGTGAGAACATAATTTTACCATGTTTTGCATAATTAAGTATGCAAGTAACAAATGCACATACATATTTATAAGCCACATCCAATAAGGCATACTATGGAAATGCGTCTTTTAGCTCTGGGAGAGAGACAATGGCATCCTTGGTCTGCGAATGGGTAGCGTAGAGGATGTCACTCCAGTTCTTGGACCTTTGAGAGTTCCTGTAGCCATCTGAGGAAGTGGAATGGAAATGGTGGGGGAGGGGGAGGTAGAGTTATAAAGGGGAAAAGAGAGGTAAAAATTTAAAAATCCCAGCCACTATATCAACATGGACTAAAAACTTTACATGCAATCTTTATTCCATCCAGCATGCATCTTGTATATTTTTCTGCTATGCCGAATAGTTTTTGTGCAAAGCAGGTGTTAGATATAAGGAATCCCATTTCTTTATTTTGCTACATTAATTCTGCTTTTACCTTGATTATCTCTAGCATTTAGAGCATCAGATGTAATGAGTTTTATTCATTATTTTTTTTTTTTTTTATAGAAAATGGCATTGGCAGGACTGAAAATGACTCGCAGCCAAGACTCTTTTGCATGGATGTCCACACAACTACACCAGTGGTTTGTATATTTGAATATTATTTGAGTGTCTCAGCAGCAAGGAACTAGTCAATTCTTGTCTTATCATCTAGCCTGTCTCTCCAACGTTTTTTGCCCTCAATGATATACACTACATTTGAAGATAAGCATGTGTAGGGTCCCCTTATGCTGAACGTTTTTTCCATGTGAGTGACTGGATTCCTGTGACGTGTGCTGGCATTTAAAGCTTGGCTTATTGCAGGGTCATGCTCTAAAGACCAGGGTCAGCTTACACAGGCACCACAAAACTAACCAGGGTGATACTGGAGCACTGCATATATACTGTATCTCACATAAATGTGACTGTCTCTGGGAAAAGGTGACTAAAGTCTCAGATTCAAAAGGTTGAGAATGGCCGATTTTTCAGTCTGAACTTTTGTAACTTTTTATTGTTCTTTGGGTTTGGACTGTTGTATTGCAAATTGTTTGCTCTAAGAAAATTCATTAAAACCTCATTTTTGTTTTGTTTATGGAGACTTTATTCCCATTTTCAAAGAGATGATCATATAGGTGACAGCATCTTGTTTTCCTGAGGGTTTTCAAATCTCTCAGTAAGATAAAGAGTTACTTGGACATTCTTATTCAAATGATAAAGAATTGCGGTACTTTTGGGCACTCTTTATTCAGAAGATATAGTTTTTTTCAGTATAGAATGTCCAATATTCTGCTCCCTAATTTCTTCACGTGATAGCTGATTTTCACTGCTTGGGTTATGATCTTCTCTCAACATCTGCTGGGCTGAGGGAGAAGGTAACAGGTCAAAAGTCCTGTGCGGGTCAAAAAAAAGGTCATAGGCTTTTGAAGAAATGCTCTGCATTGACATACCAGATGCCACCCAAAAGCACGACTTGACTATCTAGCCCACTGGACACACTTGCCACAGATACACTCTTCACTAATGTTCTGATTTTTTTTTTTTTTTTTTTTAATTTATCTGTCTAACTTGATGTAGTTGTGGAGTTCCTCAAGGCTCCCCCACCTATCTCCTTCTCTGTTCAATATCTACATGGCATCACTGGGACACATGTTATCTGACCGAAATTTGAAATCCTACATATATGCAGATGACATTGCAATCATCATCCCTATTACCTCACTGACACAAGAGACAGAACAACTCATCTCATCTGTTCTCACCATGGTAGAACAATGGACTATGCGGTTCAAACTAAAATTAAACCCAGAAAAAACGAAGTTTTTCCTCGCAAGTCTCAACCACAAACTAATGAATACCACCCTGCAACTAAACGGGCTAAGTTACCCAATCAATTCCACCATTAAAATTCTCGGAGTCATCCTGGACTGTTGCCTGACTTTTGAAGACCATACCAATGCCCAGGTCAAAAAATGCTTTTGCACCCTCTGGAAACTCCGTACTAACAAACACTACTTTGACTTCCCCTCCTTTCGACTGCTGGTCCAGTCCCTAATTTTAAGCACCCTAGATTACTGCAACATCATATATTTGGGATCCTACAAGAAAACCATTAAACGTCTGAGAATCATTCAGAACACTGCCGTCCGCCTCATCTATGGCCTCAAAAAGTCAGATCATATTAGCCCTTTCTACAGAAAACTTCACTGGTTGCCAATAGAAGCAAGGGTCATCTTCAAATTCGCCTGCCTCTGCTTCAAAACCTTAACGGGCTCATCCCCGATATACCTGTCGTGCCACTTTGTGTTTCCAGGCACTACCCGCACACGCAGTGCCTACCTGTTTGCCTACCCCTTCCCAAAGGGATGTGTCTACAAAAGATTCCTTGACAAAACTCTCATTCTAAGCTGGCGAATGGAATGATTGCCTGACCACCCCCATCTCATTTGCTCCATCCTACCTATCCTTCAGGAAATCACTCAAATCATACCTCTTCGATAAATTTCTATAACTCCTTCCCTCCTTGCCATACTACTGAAGCACTAACCATATCTCTTTCTTTTCCTGTTTTCCTATTCCTCTCTCTGCATTCCAATGTTCTTCATCCCCTCTCGGTACTCTCTTGTAATTGAAATTGGTTACTAATGTACTTGACAATATTTCTCTGTATCCCATCGCTGTATATGTACAGTCTTTTCCTCTGTAAACCACTCTGAACGGTTTGTGGTATTGTGGTATACAAAAATAAAGTTATTATTATTATTAGTTGCTTTCTGACTTTCAAATAATGCCTTAATGATTTCTGTGTTTACAGGGTCTTCAGACAGGACTTTCTCCATGGCCGATGCATCGTACACAAACAGCAATACAGCCATGCCGAAACCTTTACAACACTAACAAGGTAGAAATAGACATCCAACAAATTTTTTAAGCCACACTCAGATGTAAAGTCTAAAGTTGGACTAGTGGGTTTTCTTATAGAAATTCAGATGAGATCGGATGAGGACAAATATAGAAATGGCAAATGCAATGCAGGTTATACTAACTGACCTGAACTGTGGGGCAAAAACCTTGCATGTGTGAAGGTAAGCTGGGAGCGACTGTGCATGGCCAGGTAGCAGCCAAATAACGTGAAACTGTGTTAGCATGCACTGACTGCAGAAAAGGATGAGATGTCATCCTTCTGCTACTTGAGAGCCTGCAGTATTTGATTAATCGCTTACTCAAATCTAAGCGATGAACAAATATTCAATTTACAGATAATACAGGGGTGATAAAAGACAGATGGACACTGAACAAAACATATTAAATTAACGACTAACAGAATAAACAGAAAATGAAAACAAAGGGAAAGGCCGGGTAATGAAATACACTTAATAATAATAGAAAGAAGGACGATTATGGTGAAAAACAATAGGAGGGAAATAAAAGAAAATAAGCAAAAATAGGCTGGGACTCCTAAATATCATAAGCGTCTTTGAAAAGAAAGCTCTTAAGTTGACTTTTAAATTGATCTAAGTTCTTTTCTTCTCTGAGTTCCAAGTTTGAGGAGCTGTAACAGAGAAGACAGAGTGCCGCCGTGTATTAATACCTTTAAGTGAGGTCAATAGATCTCAGTGATCCGATTGGGGTATAAGGGATCAGTAACTAGATGGTCCTAAAAATAAATCCAGTAGTTCTAAAAGTGAAAGATAATTTGAACAAAGCCATTCATATTTATACTTCTTTGTCAATTTTAGCGTCTCTCAACAAAAGGCGGTTTGCAACCAGCAGAAGAGGAAGTTGGTGCTTTCACGAAAATAATTGAGACGTTGGGATTCACTGGGCCACTGAAGTATAGCAAATGGGTGAGTGTTTTGATATTCGGACCTAAATGGCCTTCAGATAGGCCTTGAAATGTAAGAAATTGGCGTTTGTTCCTTTTTATTTTTGCCCCTGTATCTTTCATTTTGCGTCTCCACATGACATGGTTTCTCAGCTGCACCTTTACCATCACCTTGTGGCCTGAATGAGCTCCTGTGTCTGCCTTCCCACCCTGATTTTCAGCGTATCGCTAATGACCAAGGAGTGTAAGGTCTTGCACATAGGGAAGGGGAACTCCATGTACAGCTATACGATGGGAGGGAGGGTACTCGGGGAAGGCAACCAAGAAAAAGATCTGGGGGTATTGGTGGATAACACAATGAAGCCGGCGGCGCAATGTGCAGCGGCCTCAAAAAAAGCGAGCAGAATGTTGGGCATTATCAAAAAAGGTATCACTACCAGAACGAAGGAAGTTATCCTGCCACTGTATCGAGCAATGGTGCGCCCACATCTGGAATACTGCATCCAATACTGGTCGCCATACCTCAAGAAGGACATGGCAATACTCGAGAGGGTCCAGAGGAGGGCAACGAGGATGATAAAGGGTATGGAGAACCTTTCATATGCCGAACGGTTAGACAGGCTGGGGCTCTTTACCCTGGAGAAGCGGAGACTGATAGGGGACATGATAGAGACTTATAAAATCATGAAAGGCATAGAGAAGGTGGAGAGGGACAGATTCTTTAGACTAGCAGGGACAACTAAAACAAGAGGTCATTCAGAAAAACTGAGAGGAGACAGATTCATAACGAATGCAGGGAAGTTCTTCTGACACCTGGAACGCGCTTCCCGGAGAGGTGATAAGACAGAGTACAATTCTGGGGTTCAAAAAGGGACTGGATGACTTCCTGGAAGCGAAGGGGATAACAGGGTACAGATAGAGGTTTACCTTACAGGACATTGAGCGAATAGGGTATGGACATTTTAGGTTAAGTAGGGAACACTTTCAGGTCATGGACCTGGAGGGCCGCCGCGGGAGCGGACTGCCGGGCACGATGGACCCCTGGTCTGACCCGGCAGAGGCAATGCTTATGTTCTTATGAATGTGTGGCGCAGGGGTTAGAGCTACTGCCTCTGCACCCTGAGGTTGTGGGTTCAAATCCCTCGCTGCTCCCTGTGACCCTGGGCAAGTCACTTGATCCCCCATTGCCCCAGGTACACTAGATAGAGTTTGAGGCCACCGGGACAGATGGGGAAATACGATAAAGTACCTGAATGTAAAACCACTTAGGATATAAGTGGTATATAAATAAATAGAAAGTAGAAATCTTCCCTATTTCTGGTTTTTATGCTACTGTATTTGCCTCTATTTTTTTGTATTTTCTAGCGCTTTCAAAACTAAAAACCTTTGGAATCGTGCAGTCTGGTAACAAGACCCTAAGACATGCCATGCTAAATCACACTAAAGTACCATTGAGCAGGTCCCAAGGACCGGAGCCATTCCTTGCTTTCATTTTACTATTTCTGGGAAGGTGATTGCTTAAAGGCTTCGACCCAGCTGCCTCCGGTCCCAGTAACAGAATAGAGGAAGTCCCTGTGCCCTAAGCTAACACGTTGTTACAAGATGTCCAGTGCATTGCAATAAATAATGATCTCAGCTGTGATTTTTAAGTCATCTTAGAGTTGCTATAACAGTGGACACAATGGGCCCAATAGCCATATTTGATTTAACCGGGCTGTAGAAGAGGCTGTTGTGTTGTGAAAGGCTGGGTAGTGTTCCTGATTAGCCTCTCTGACTGCTTCAGTTCTGACCTGGCAGAGCCAGGACTTATGTGGGTACTGGTAATACTCAGAGCAACTACCCACATAGCTAACTGGGCAAGTGGGACCACTTAAATAGCAGCCATATCCTTGACCGGTGAGCTGTGCAGGTGCAGCATTGAACTTCGATTGTACCCACTTAATTTATGGGTTCCCTCACGATCTTGGTGTTCAGAGCTGCTAATGAATATCCAAGTCTAAACTAGCCAACGGTGAAAATGCTAATTGTCTCTGGCTCGATATTGACGCACATTTGCATACATAGCTGAAGACCACCCTCACAAGGACACAGTACATGCTCTTCATGGGAGTACAGAAACATGGCAAGCACAATCATACATCTCATGTGCCACTCAGTCATGCATGCATCATTACTTCCCATCATTTACTCAGGCTCTGGGGGCAGCTTTAACCACACTACACGAGACCGTTGCTAGGACCTCTCAAGGAGCATTGGGATCAACATAGTTAACTCCATAAGACAATTCCCAGAACCCCTGTCATTGTGCTGGATCAGCCCAGCCAACCTCACCATCCCACCATGACTCTCGCGACAGATGCGTCCACATGCAACTGGGAAGCCCATGTCTCTCACTTGGTTACATGCATGTTGGAAAATAAGCTTGTTCCACATGTCTGTGCCCTAAAAGCTTTCAAACCTTGGATCAGAGGACAAATAGTTTTAATCAGAGTTGACAACCAGGTGATCTTATGTATTTCTCTTCCATTTGTTAACTTCGATGAGTCCCAGGATGTCCTAGTCACATGTTTAGAAGAAGGAAATTGTACTTGCACATTTTTAGAAAGGTAAATCTCCCTTGCAGTAGCTATTAGTGAGGGAAATCCTGCTTCCAAGTGTTGACAAAGGAAAGAGTGCTAGCACATTATGGCATGTGTGATCCTGCATCCTAGACTCCACACTATCCATGGAACCTCAAGTATCCCATCTTCGAAAGAAAACCCTCTTCACCATGAAACCGTTAAGACTCATCAGGCCATACTTCAGCATCATTTTGCCCTCATTATCTAGATGATGATACTATCCCAACTGGATTACTGTAACTCTGCCTATTTGGGAATCAACACCACCCTTAGCCACAAAATGCAGCTTATTCAAAACACTGCAATATGACTCCATCTCAACCTACCTCAAACAATTCCACTGGCTTCCCATCCCGAATAAAATTCAAAACATCCTGCATTATACATCGCATTATCTAAGGCGACTCAGCCACACCACTCATCATCCACCTCATCACCTTCCACCATCATCCACCGTCCCTCGACAAAAAATCTCAAGTACAGAAGAATCTTCCAATCCATGTTCACCTTCCTTGGAGTCAAAATCTGGAATGATCTCACAGAGACTGCAAGAACTGAAGCCAACCGTGCCCTATTCCGGAAAAAACTGAAAACTTCACTCTTTGACAACTAATTATACAAAGATCTCCATATACACTCGTCCTTTTACTAAATATGATTAGGATAATTTTTCCTTTTCCCTCCTGCCTCCTCCCTCTTTCCCCTCGCTTCCCTTTCCTTAAGATTCAGGTCAATTGTTTGATTAGATATTTTAGCTTCATTTATTAGGAACTGAATGTCTCATCGTGAAATGTTTTCTCATCTTTTACAGAAGATTAAGATTGCTGCCCTTCGCATGTACACCTGCTGCGTCGAGAGAATCGACTATGATGAATTTTTTGACAGTGAGTTCTTTTTAGATGACTTCTCTCGGTTCTGATTGGTCTTTGCGCTTAAGCTGTAGTGGCTAAACAAGCCGATCTGTTTTGCAGGGTGTGTCTTGAAGATTGCATGGCAGGTAAACATTGGAAGGAGTGTTTAGGAAAATGAAGTTATGGGGTGAAATCACTGGAGGTCCAGAAGGGCAGTGTGTAGAGATGTGAGAGGGGGGGTGGGGGCGTTCTAATTGTTAATACGGACTCATGTATATGATTTGATCTTTATTATTGTGGCATTCCCTCTTCTTTCAATGGTGGTGTCTCTTTCTCAAAGTGGTACCTAATTTAATGATACTTGTTTTTGTGAATGAAGCTGCTACGGTAAGTAGTGGAGAACATATTTCTTCAATGTGTGTAATTAAACTCTGGAATTGGTTGCCAGAAAATGTGGCAAAAGCAGTTAGCTTAGCAGGGTTTAAAAGGTTTGGACAAGTTTCTAAAAGAAAAGTCCATTAACCGTTATTAGGGTAGATTTGGGAAAATCTGCCTTTTTCTGGGATAAACAGCATGAAATCTATTTACTCTTTAGGATTCTGCCAGGTACTTGTGACCTTGATTGGCAACAGGATACTGGGCTTGATGGACCTTTGGTCTGTCCCAGTATGGTAGCTCTTACATTCTTATGTGAGCCAAGTGTAGGACAGTTAAGCCATTGTGACATCACTGCTGAGGCTGGCTCTTAGGCATTGGTGGAATGAGGTATTATGACATCACAATCTCAGCTCTGGAATGTTGCTGCTCTTTGGGTTTCTGCCAGGTTCTTGGGACCTGGGTTGGCCACTGTTGGAAACAGGACAATAGGCTTGATGGACCTTTGGTCTGTCCCAGTATGGCAATTCTTATGTTAATAATGAAAATTTCAAGTTCTTTGCACGATACTATGTTTGGATTGAAACTTAGTATGCAGTAAGAGACATTAGCTCAGTGGTTCCCAACCCTCTCCTGGAGGACCATCAGGCCAGTCGGGTTCTCAGGATAGCCCTAATGAATATGCATGAGAGAGATCTGCATATAATGGAGGTGCCAGGCATGCAAATCTGCTCTATGCATATTCATTAGGGATATCCTGAAAACCCGACTGGCTTGGTCCTCCAGGACAGGGTTGGGAACCACAGCATTAGCACATGCAAAATCAAGGATGTCCAACCTCGGCCCTTGCCAAGTTGGGTTCTCAGGATTTCCCCAATGAATATGCATGAGATCTATTTGCATGCAGTGGAAACAGTGCAGATCTCGTGCAAATTCATTGTGCAAATCCTGAAAACCCAACTGGATTGTGGCTGTCAAGGACCAATTTTGGACAACCCTGTGCTAAATACTGAGCAAACAGTTTATACTTAATGTGCCAGTGCACACTAATATGTAATGTAATGTAATGTAATTTATTTCTTATATACCGCTACATCCGTTAGGTTCTAAGCGGTTTACAGAAAATATACATTAAGATTAGAAATAAGAAAGGTACTTGAAAAATTCCCTTACTGTCCCGAAGGCTCACAATCTAACTAAAGTACCTGGAGGGTAATAGAGAAGTGAAAAGTAGAGTTAGAGGAAAAATAAAAATAAAATAAACATTTTAACAAGACAGCATTGATCTAAATACTTTGGAAGGTAGAAGAGAGGAGAGAAAGGAATAGAAGCAGAAGGGGGAGCCGTTGAACAGTAGAATTCTGGAGAAATTTAAATGATAGAAATAGAACAAAACAAAGACAAAAGGCAAAACAATAGATAAGATTAAAGATAAATCATAAGCTGGAAAGAAAAATAAAATAAATAAATAATATCTGTTAGCACATGCTAAGCTTTCTTTACAGGGCCCCTAAATTTGTTGATTGACCTTTTATTTTGCTTTCTGAAGCGCTGTTCTGAGGTGTTCTTAAAACCTCTGCTGCTGGTATTTTCTTTAGGATGCTGTTTGCCTGATACATTGAATTCCTGGTTTTTGGTGACTCAGCTTCACGTCTGGTAAGTCAAAGCAATAAAACTTTGGCCCCTGTAGATCTAAAATCTTTAGTCTAATACATCCAGGTCCATGAATTACATGTACAAGCTTTGGACTAAATGCATTATTTGCAGTAGAAATTGATGCATACTTTTTCATCTTATTAACACGGATTCCACTACTTAGACATGTAGACACTTGTTCTGCGGGTGCTTTGCCCAGTCTTTAAAGGTCTCATTTTATAACAAGATGCCTATATGAGGAGAAGTCCTTAAAGGCGTGTGTGTGTCGAGCTACTGGGCAGTTCATGACAAAGGTTGAAAATGTATAGCGTCTACGAAAGAGACTCACTGAATATCATTTGCACCCCAAAGTGACTGAAAGCTCAAGAAAGTAAGTTGTCAGTATTGATTCAGTTTTCTATACCGTTCTCCCAAGGGAGCTTTTCTCCCTGTCTGTCCTGGTGGGCTCACAATCTATCTATCTAATGTACCTGGAGCAATGGGGGGATTAAGTGACTTGCCCAGGGTCACAAGGAGCAGCAGGGGTTTAACCACTGCGTCACACACTCCCCAATAAGAAAAGAAAATGGAATTAGCATGCATCCTAAATGAGACCTAAACGTTGCTGCCTGGTCTTAAATCTCAAAAGCAGCACTTACTGCTTGACTAAGTCAAATGCTGCACAAAAGGGTTAGGCCATTCGCCTTCAGCTTCTACAAAGCTGCGCTACAGAGCAGTGCACGCTAAACACCGAGCTGCCTATGTTAGGCATGTCTTTCCACTGAAAATGCTTACCTCTGGAGCATTATTAATAGGCTTCTTAATTGTTTACTTTCCTAATGTTGAATTTTTGCCTGTGTAATGAAGCATTTAGTCAATCAGTTGTGGCCAGGTAACTTGGGCAGCAGCTTCTCAAAAATGTCATCTTATGGGAAGGAAGTGCCGTCATTGGTCAAGATGGAACTTAGGTGCTGAGCAATTTCCCTGCAAAAGCATATTGGGAGAGAGCTAGAAGTCGAGTTTTGGCGCCGGTTCTCGGGCTGGGGAACAGCAGAGACGGTTGCTGATGGGTGCAGCAAGCATGGAGAGCCCAGTGCCAGATAGCCAGCCCGACACTGCACTGCTCACCAGGGCAGATATGAAAATGTGGCTGGTTGAAGTGAAAATGGACATTGCAGCGGTTGGGACACAGGTCCGGGAGGCGCTGCAGGAGCTTCGATCCGACTTGGCCAAGCTGGGGGCTCGGATACACACAGTGGAAATTCGGATCAATTTGTGTGAGGAGACCACGGTGGGGACACGGCGGGGCTTGGAAGACATGCGTACAGAGCTCCATGGGTTACTAGATAAAATGGTAAAAACAGCATATTAATTCTTGGGACTACAGGACTGGAGGAGAAGAGCAAAATATTTCTATTGCCTACCCTTTATCCAGCCTTATCTGCCTGCTGTCGGATAGGAGGCAGGAGGGATTCCTCACCGCTGGACCTGGGGGAGGCCTGCAATAGGTCCGGGAGAGGGGCGGGTGGGTACTGACTTGAATATAAACCAAGACCCCCCTTTTTGGACCATTTTATTGGCCTGAAAATCTAGGTTTATATTTGAGCTTATGCAATAATGCCTTTTTACTAGGGAACATTGCTAAAGTCATGTTATTTGTGGTTTTCCAGGATGTGTCTGGTACGCTTGAAACAAGAAGGAAGAGCTGGGAAATACATGTGTCGCTACGTTGTTTATGTGATGTGGGAAGATGTTACGCAGCGTGGGAAAGTTATGGGGGTAAGTCACTGACCGGGATGATATTCTGAGAAAGAAAGTTTTTGCACTTCTCTGAGAGAACATCTTCTGTGCCTGGCAAAATTCCTCCTGCTGCACGCCGCGTCCCTTCCTCCTTAACTCTGTAAGGTTCCTGGTGTGAGCAACAACCCCCAACCTGCTGTTGTGTCAGCATTGGCTCTTCCTCTGACGTCACTTTCTAGGTTCAGGTCCAGGAAGTGACATCAGAGGAAGAGCCGACGCTGGCATGATAGCAGGTTGGGGGTTGCTGTTCGCACCAGGAACATTTCAGAGGTACGGGGGAAGGGAATGGTAGACCCCCCGTCTCCCCCCTCACTGCACCCAGAGTTATTTAAAACCCCAACAGTGCCCCAGTATCTTTAGTCTCTTATCATTCGTTTCATGAAAAAAAGGTAGAAAAGATGTTACCTGTAAGGCTGCTTTCCCTTCCACAGCGGGCCAACCCCCTAGCTCCCACCCACTTTATATTTACATATAATGTAATTATATGTAATGTCAATCGTAGAGAATGTAATTATCCATTCACATGGGACATTCCCTGAGCAACTCTTCCAATAGACTTTTACTGCACGTTAAATTAGGTTTTTCAGGTTTATTGAAGTCTTGATATACTGCCCAGAGGAAAACATTGCAACAGTTTACAATCCAAGAGGAAGTTGAAAGTGAATGATAGTAAAAGAGGGCAACAGAGTGATGACCATTTATAGTAAAGTGAGGAGGCGTAGGGGAACTAGGGGGCTTCTACGCAGATTGTCTCCAAGGGCTGAAAACAAATTAATTAGAAGCATCAGTGAAGAGGAAAGTTTTTAGAGCTGCAGCAGCTCAGTACCCTGGGTTACTGGCTTCCACAGTACAAAAATAGCACAACTTGCGATCAACCTTGCAAACAGCACTATTGTTCAGTCTTGGGAGCATCGGGCCTGAAAGCCATGCTCCAGTGCTCTTGGGCTCCTTAAAGATCCTGAGTACTAACGAAGCCACACCCTCCTTGACCTGTCTGGGACTAGAAAACAACCTTTCACTATCCCCCAGGAAGTAGAGTCAGTAGTATGGGAAACTAGAAAAAGGGGAGGGTGGTGGATGCCTGGAATGCGCTCCCGAGAGAGGTGGTGGAGATGAAAACGGTGACGGAGTTCAAAAAAGCGTGGGATGAACACAGAGGATCTAGAATCAGAAAATAATAGTAAATAGTGAAGAATTAAGGCCAGTCTGTATATGGCCATTTGGTGGAGGATGGGCTGGGGAGGGCATCAATGACTGGGATGGTGTAAATCAGGAGTCTCAAAGTCCCTCCTTGAGGGCCGCAATCCAGTCGGGTTTTCTTGATTTCCCCAATGAATATGCATGAGATCTATGTGCATGCACTGCTTTCAATGCATATTCATTGGGGAAATCCTGAAAACCCAACTGGATTGCGGCCCTCGAGGAGGGATTTTGAGATCCCTGGTGTAGATGGATTGGAGTGAGCTTTGACGGAGACTTCAGTAGTTGGAACCTAAGAACAGTACCAGGCAGAGCTTTGGATTCTTGCCCAGAAATAGCTAAGAAGAAAAAAAAAAACATCAAATTTTTAGGATGGGCAGACTGGATGGCCCATTCGGGTCTTTATGTGCCATCATCTACTATGTTACTGTGTGTTTCCATTGCACTAATGCTCTGCTCTGCCCAGGAATGAGAGACCTCACGCATCTTAATGATAAAATCCAGCAAGAAAAAAACCCCTCAGAGTACCGCAACATTGTTCAGACTGACCAATGTTGAAATATTGTTTTCTTATACTTTTGTTGCTCTACAGTGGCTTCCGTGCTGTCACCTCTTCCTTTGAAGTCCCACAGGGCAGTGAATTGAACCCCATGTTTCTGAAGGACTCTGTAACTACTTTTTTTTAAACTACATTTTGTGACATCTGGTTAGCTAATAGGCATACCTGCAACATAAGTTTCATGACCAATGCGCTGCTATAACAGGTGGTGATTTTGATCTCGCTCATGTAGCTTGTATTGGACTCAGTTCCTTTTCTCTGTAAATGCTGAATAGAAATCTCCTGCTTCAGCTGAACGTCTTTCCAGTTAAGAGACATGGATGAAGCTGCTTTGGAAAATATAAGTTTGTTAGAAAGGTAATCGACACATTTCTCTCCTTAAGACTCCCGAGCCAAAGGCTGACACAGCTGTGAAAACAGAGCATGAGCCCTGAGCCTCAGCATTTTCCGCTGGGGAAAGCAGACCTCAGATAGGCCTTTTTCACCTGACCAGGTTCCTTTTTGCCATTAGGTATGTCTTACGCTTTGGCTAACCAGTGCTCTTTACTTCATTTTTCCATTGTGACCTTTAAGCCAATTTCAAGACCAAACATTGAAGTTGGTGTAATGCAGTGGCATGAAATACAAATCGTAACAGCTTTGAAAGCTCAGTTGAGCTCGACATTCAGAGAGATCTCCACCTTGTGGCATAAACTGTCAGGTTTGAGCTTTTTACAGCAAGTAGTCTGGGAGCTAGTCATGAATCCATAATCCTACTGCTGGCAATGGAAGTTTACTGTCTGTGGGTTTGAACACTCAGGTGCAGAATGATTGTTTTTGGACTGACCACAGAAGCAACTATTAACCCCTTGCTGCCAAGTATTTTGTCATCAGTGTAACCCAACCAATTTTAATGAAATGAAAACTATGATATTTGGTAGCATACTGCAGTGTTTCTCAGCCATTTGGTTTTCAGGATTACATTAATGAACATGCATGAGAGTGATTTGGTACATATTCATTTAGTAATCCTGAAAACTTAACTGCTTATGCATACCCCCAGGACAGGGCTGAGAAGCACTGACATTCTGGTTAGAGGAGGTGGTTTCCATGGTTAGTGAAGCTAGCTTTTTAGAAAGGTTTGGACAAGATCCTGGAGGAAAAGTCCATACTTGTTATTGATAGAGGCATAGGGGAAGCCACTTCTTGCCTTGGGATTGGTAGTGTGGAATCTTACTACTATTTGGGGATTCTGCCTGGAATTCTCCCCCCCCCCCCCCCATTATCTCCGCTCATTGGGCAAGCCCCTCTTATCTGTACCCTTCTCTTCCACTGCCAACTCCAGACTTCGTCCCTTCTTTCTTGCAGCGCTGTATGCCTGGAACAGGCTGCCTGAATCAATACGTCATGCTCCGTCCCTGGCAGTGTTGAAATCCAAGCTAAAGGCCCACTTTTTTGAAACTGCTTACAACTCTTAACTCCCCATTCACTGCTGCCAGATACCTATACCCACTATAATCTCCCCAACCCTGAAATGTCCTGTCTAACATTAGATTGTAAGTTCTTCTGAGCAGGGACTGTCAGCGCTATAGAAATAATAAATACTAGTAGTAGTAAAGTTGCTACTTCTGGAATCTTGTTGCTCTTTGAGAATCTGGACTGGAGTTGATGAGTTCAAAGAAGTGGTAGGTGGCCAGGAAACCAGCTGGACTGGAACTGGATGTGGAACTTCAAACACCCTCACCCCTGCCCAGAGCTTGACAAGGGCATTGCTCATTGTCCAATGAAACACTGCTCCTCTTGACACGCAAAAGAGGGGGCACTTACAATTTCTGCCCGGGGGCTTTGCTGAGCTTGGGGGGGGCCACAACTTGATGTGACCTGACCTACTAGCAAGAAGTTGTGCAGTGGGAACAGGAGGCACCTGGGCTAAGACCGAAAGAAGTGGGAAGCCTCCAGTACTGGTAGCAAGGGGAAAAGGGCAGGCGACTCTTGAGCATGGAAGAGAGAAAGACATTGAACAGGGAAATGGAGCTGAATTTGAACTGGTGGTGCGCAGGGAAATGTGACTATGTCAGAAAAGTTACCACAGGCAACGTCGCTTTTTATCCTTCAGTGTCGGCTCTTCCTGTCATTGTGACGCAGAATTCACCAAGCGTCCGGTGAGCTCTCGCTGGCCCTTGACATGTACTTTCTAACTTGTAAAGGGAATGGGACTTGATATATTGCTCTTTCTGTGTGGTTACAATCAAAGCAGTTGACATATTTTAGACAGGTCCTTATTTTGTACCTTGGGCAATGAAGTGTTAAGTGACTTGCCCAGAGTCACAAGGAGTTGCAGTGGGAATTGAACTCAACCTCAGTGCCGAGGCAGCTTCTCCAACTACAAGACCAGTCCTCCACGCCAAAAAAGGGACCTGGCTTCAGCCTCGAGTGCATTAAGGCAGTCTTTCACAGAGGTAGGTTGTTCATTTCAGAGGAAGCCAATATCATTTGATCATTCCTGGCAAACAAAGTTCAAGAAAACTCACTCGTGCTCTCTTTCATTCATTTTACATCCAGCACACAAAGCTATTAGGTCAAGTTCTAAAAAGTAAAAATATTTTGTCTAATATGTTTTGCAAAGCATTAAAAAATGTAGCTTCGCATATCTCCGGGGATTATTTTCAGCTTCCCCTGTTTTTCTTTTCCTCTTACTTAGAGGGCAGAGGTATAATTTGTATTCACTTTTGAAAGAGTACAGTAATAAAGGAGCCCTTGTGAACATTGACGAACATGGTAGACGGGAGCTTTAACAGGCCTTTCATTGTTTATTTTATCTGTAATTTAGAACCTTGGCAAAAAAATCTTTTAACTGTTGAAGTACTGAGATACTTCTCTTAATACCTCTGCTAGCCATTTCTAGAAACCGATAAGAAGTCGTCTCTGCTCACATTCTGGCCAAGACCCAAATGAGAGGAATCGGAAAATATATTTATTTAATACAGAACCTAATCACTAGAGCTGGAGGAAGATCTCTGAATTTTAAGAGACATTTAAGTCTAGATAACAGGTATGTCTCATCCCACCACCATCTCCTGCCCTTTAAAATAGCACTGGAGCTGCGTATGGACAAGTGAGAACATCTTCACTTACCTTCCTCAGTCTTTTCCATATAGTTTATTAAAAGTTACTATACTGCTAAGCTTTGTCGGATCACAGTAGGTTTACATTACATAAATAAAAAAATAGACAACACTAAATGACTAGAAAACAGTTCAAGATCCGAAAGCGAACGTACCGAGAGAATTCATACCTTAAGCACAGAACATAACACATCCATCATCCTTAGGTGCTCCCAATAGAGACAGCTCCTCCATCAAGGGTTAAAGGCTAACCTGAAATAATTTCTTAAGCGAGCCCTCAGCCTTGATTTCCTTATGGATCTCGTTTCACAGCAGAAAAATACTCTTACAAGTAGACACCCAGCTGTTGAGAGGAGAAGGACTACAAATCTATGCTCCAGGACTAGAAGTATACATTATTTAGTCAACAGTTTTCTCCCAGGGGAGCTCAGAACGGTTTACTTGAATTTATTCAGCTACTCAAGTATTTTTCCCTGTCTGTCCCAGTGGGCTCACAATCTGGGCAATGGGGTACCAAGTGACCTGCTCAGGGCCACAGGGGACAATGTAGGCCTGAACCCATAATCACAGGGTGCTGAGGCTGTGGTTATAATCTCTGCACCACACTCTGACATACATTAAATGACAAAACATGGCAGAGCAGAGCACAGCAGACATAATATTACAAGCATGGCTGACAAAGTGAAACTTGACATGGCAGAAATGGTAAAACAAGCGTGCATACCCTTTCATACAGAGCGAAAAACCCATCAGCAATCAGGAATAACAAGTACAAAGAGGGGTTATATGTTCCTGTTTGATTGCCTTACCCAACAGATGAATAGCTTCCTAGCAATCTTTATCTGTCTGTGATACCCTGCAGCACTGCTGTTGGTCTCTTCTGCCACAGCTTTGACCCTTCAAGAGTTAGACGCTTATGGTACCAAGGTTTCCAAGACTTTTTAGGTACACCCATACCACATGAGTAACCAACAGGATCCACTGCCTTACCTAGCAAGTGAAATACGGTACTCTTCTGAGATCTATATTGGATTACAGTACATAAGAACATAAGCAATGCCTCTGCTGGGTCAGGCCTGAGGTCCATCACGCCCAGCAGTCTGCTCACGCGGTGGCCCAACAGGTCCAGGACCTGTGCAGTAAACCTCTATCTATACCCTTCTATCCCCTTTTCCAGCAGGAAATTGTCCAATCCTTTCTTAAACCCTAGAACTGTACTCTGCCCTATAACGTCCTCTGGAAGCGCATTCCAGGTGTCTACCACACGTTGGGTAAAGAGGTCTTCAACAAAAGAAGAGATAATATAATAACAGAAGATACATTTCACTTATTTACTGGAGATGAAAACCAGTTATGGCCCTCTTTTACTAAGCCGTGCTAGAGCTCAGGCCACTAAATGCTCCAACACTGCTCCAACGCTTCTAGAAATTCTATGAGCTCGGAGCATTTAGCCTTCCGGGCCACAGTAGAAACCTCTACAGTGGCTTAGTAAAAGGAGGTGGGTGGGGGTTTATGTCTTTAAAGCTTTCTAAAAAAAGAAATAAGTTTGACTTGTATGGGAACGTCATTCCAGTATCTACCATTAACTTTAGATTAATATTCTTCACTGTGTTTATAGCACATGCAGGATTTTAGCATGCGCTACACTTCTAGAACTAACGCCAGCTCAGTGCTGGCGTTAAGGTCTAGCGTGTGCCCTATTCCGAGTGTTAAAGCCCTAACGCACCTTTGTGAAAGGAGCCTTTATTGCTGGCTGGAAGCGAGTATCTTGTCACTTGCTAGGAAAATTTAATGGTTGTGTAAGGCGGCGTGTCTCAAACCTTTTTTAGCTCCAACACACTAAACGGAGCAAATGTTTTATAATTGAAATTATAAAATTGCAAAACCAGCAGAAAATTAAATTTGAGAGTTATTTATTTAAAGATCTTTAAGCCTTGTATGAGTAATGGTAACAAAGGTGAAACTAAAGTAGTTGGAAAAAAATTGCTAATCAATGCGATGGATGTGCTTGTTTTTGGAGTGCAAATTAACTCAAAACACGCCTCGATAGTCAACAAGCAAAAATGCATTTTGTCATCCGCCATCTGCAGTTATTCTCTTTAATTTCTGTCAGTGCTGAAAATCCAAGTTTGCAAACATAAGAAGATCCAAACAGTAACAAAGCCTTGATTGCTTTGTTGCTCAAGTTGGGATAACTACTGCATAAAAAAATGATCTCTGAAAACTAATGGAAGTAATTTTAATCACATCAAAGAATGATGCTTGTCTGAGCGGTTGTATCCTTACACACACAGATGCTCATGACATTGACAGGCTCTTGTGTATGTGATGTACGTCATCTATTCTAGTGTGTACTTATAAAGGGAATTTTTAAAAAAGAGTAAAATCCTGGAATCTCTTTGGGGCACACCACTGTGCCCTTCACAGTTTGAGAGACACTGGTGTAAGGCAATATTGAGCTCAGACCATGTAAAGTTTAAAAAAAAATCAGAGTTGCTGTTCAACATGCAGCCAATGTAAATTTTTCAACAAGAGAGAAGCTCTTTCATATTTCCCCACACCAAAAATCAGTCTAGCAGTTGTAATTTATAACTTAACGCTACAGTAATCTAATTGGGGTAATACGATGATTCGTAAGATGACATGTGCTATAGTTCTAAACATATACCACAAAACTGGAGCATCGTAAAGAAGAATTTTCTAATCAAGTACCGAGGACCTTAGACCTAATTTCAGTTTGAAGTTATCTCTCTCCCTTTAGATCAGGGGTCTCAAAGTCCCTCCTTGAGGGCCACAATCCAGTCGGGTTTTTAGGATTTCCCCAATGAATATGCATTGAAAGCAGTGCATGCACATAGATCTCATGCATATTCATTGAGGAAATCCTGAAAACCCGACTGGATTGCGGCCCTCAAGGAGGGACTTTGAGATTGTTCTGGAGCACTGTGACGTATGAATGTGAAATTATTGTTTTAATTATGAATGTGCTGTTGTAATCCGCTTTGTGTAAAAGCAGAATATAAGTAATATAAACAATAATCCCTAATTTTTGTTTCTTGCTTATTGAGCGTCAAAAATGGTTGTAGGTTCAGTTATCTTTTAAACCCGAAATAGCTTCATCTTCTAACATCAGAATAAGGAAGAATGGACAGCATTTCACCCATTGAACTCAAAAATACATTCCTTCATGTCAACCGTTGGGTCCAGAATGATTTTAAATCTTTGAACCTAATTTTCCCATTGTATATGGACTTTGAATGATTTAACATCTGATATTAGGTAGTTGATTTGTAACGTGGTGGTGGAGGCTCCAGATTTGATGATACTTAACCCCTTACTCGCTGTCCATTATGATTCTCGTAGTCCAGAAAACATTGATATCGAGCACTTTTGGGTCCTTTATTGCTGTGTTTCTTTTTACAGATTGATTCGGTTGCTCTGAAGAACAGCATGAGAGTCATGATGGAAAATTTCTATGCTGCTGTTTTTGGCTATGATGAAGTAAGTCTTAGATTTTAAGCAGAATAACCCAGCAAATAGAAGATTAGCTTAGAGAGGTAATAAAGAAAAATATGGAATGCCCAGAAGATCAATATGCCCCTAAGGGGAGGGGGGAGAGATTGTAATTCATAAACAGCACCTGGTTTAATATGTTCAATTACAGTGAAACACCTTCATCAGTTATTTGCTCTGAGGAAGGTGCCTTGACTTTTAAGTAATATAATCTTGTGCAGTGGTTAGATCTACAGCCTTAGCACCCTGAGGTTGTGGGTTCAAATCCTTCACCCTGGGCAAGTCACTTAATCCCTTTGTTGCCCCAGGTACACTAGATAGAGTTTGAGGCCACCGGGACAGATGGGGAAATATGATAAAAGTACCTGAATGTAAACCACTTAGGATATAAGTGGTATATAATAAATAGGTTAAATTAAATCTCCTGATAATTTCACTCTAGCTCCCTAAATGACGATGGACTAATCTGGAACAACACACCCAGAGCAAGGAGAGCACAGGCACTCTTTACTCACTCCCCAATCAAAGGCAAACAACGCAAGCAAATGCACGATGGTCTACTGGCCACTCAAGCAGCAACACCAGGCCACAAAACCTTCAGGAGTGAATTAAAAACCATGTTGTTCAGGAAATTTATCAAGATCACCTCAATCTATCCCCAGATCCTAACGTTCCAACTAAATATCTATCTTGTAATTATACTGGATAGGTCCAGAACACCTCTTTTGTAATCCACCTAGAACTGCAAGGTATTGGCGGAATGAAAGACGCTAATGAAATGCAATGTAATCTGCCAGCTAATTGTGTTTTGCTTGTGAAATATCAGGGAAAACTGTTCTACAATCCAAAAAGGATTTCTTTTGCAAGGAAAAAGGCAATGTGTAACAGTGAAGGAAAATGTATAAAAAAATATGAGGGCAAGAAGAGAAGACCTTCAATCCTCCACAAAGTACAAGCACAGGAGACAACCAATGGAATGGAATAGCCCAAGATGACTCGACACAAGTCGTCTTTTTGCTGGAGGTCAGCATTTGTCATTATCAAGCTCATCAAATTGCACTTCAGTAGAGACTAGACACCAGTTGTCACTGGAAATTCAAACCATTTGGAACATCTTGGGACAATAGAACGCTTTGGACTCCTGATGCTGGCCTCGGCCCGAAACCCAACTCGTGTCAAGCCATCTTGTGTTCGATTCCATTCTGTTGGTTGTTGTCTCCTGTGCTTCTGTGTAAAAAAAAAATATGAGAACATTGGATCTCTACCTAACCTGAAAGAAATTTAGTAAAATAAATAAAAGCATTGTGTATCCTGTAGACCAGGGATCTCAAAGTCCCTCCTTGAGGGCCGCAATCCAGTCGGGTTTTCAGGATTTCCCCAATGAATATGCATTGAAAGCAGTGCATGCACATAGATCTCATGCATATTCCTTGGGGAAATCCTGAAAACCCGACTGGATTGCAGCCCTCAAGGAGGGACTTTGAGACCCCTGCTGTAGACGGAAGGCGTAGCAAAAAAATACTTTCTGAGCAAATAGAGGCATTTCCACTTTAGTGTGTAAAGAGTATTTAATGTCTGTAGAATGGAAAACATGATAGCAACAAAGATAGTCTTTTTCCAGTTGACACACCTGACGGATGATGCTCCCATATTTGACCCATTGCACGCCTGACCTTTGTGGACACAGTATGACTGCTCTTATGAGTTAAATGTAAACATGATCTGTCCACTTCCACTGAAATACCAATCTGAGAAAACAAAAATCCCAACTCAGTGTACACATAGAAAACCTACCATACAACAGTAACACTAATTCCGATGGAACATAACAAATATACCCTAGGTCCTGGAACACTACTGGTAAAACAGAACAAGTTGGACTGCTACTGATTTCTACACAGAAACAAACCCTTCCCAAATCGAGAACAAGGGATCACAAATTAGAAATAGAACTATGTAGACAAAAATTGACCTGGGAGCTCCAAGAAGTTAAAACTGACATATACTACAACACTGGAGAAGCTAACTAATCTAATCTCAAATATTTATCATCTACTTAATCCCAATAATGGTTAAAGCAACATGCAATAAAAAAAAATGAAAAGATGCACAAAAATCTTAATTATCAGTAACAATAGTCATCAATCAAGTACTTTTTAAGTGTTTGCAAAATAAAAAAAAGTGGAAAGATATCTGTTTGATAGCCATTGGTGAATTCATTTCAGGGGATCCTGTCAGATGATCGTGTGCTGGCAGGTGCACTCTGGAGAAATCTTTTCAATAAACAGTGTGAAGATCCAAGGCACCTAGAATTCATGGTGGAATATGTACGCAAACAGGTAGGACTCTAGCCGTTTGCCTCTTCTCTCCTCCTCATACCAGAGAATTAAAATGGATGGCACTGGTGAAAGGAGGATAAGCACAAATTATATTGAAATTGTAGGGAAAATCATTTAATGAAGGGATCCTCTACCATGCTTAGTAATGTCCTGTGTGCTGGGGAAGCGTAGCGCAACGGAGGTCAGAATGAGGAAAGAAGAAAAGCTGTGACAATTAATGGAAAACTTGAACTAACCTCAGCTTTCTCATTATGACATGCTAGTGAGAGAAAGTTTATAGATGCCAAAAGAGGATGGCATCATGGAGAAGGGAAACTGCCGGCAAATCCTGGGACTAAGGCTTATTTTAAGACCTACCCCGAAAATCCTGCTAGGGCTTATTTTCGGGGTAGGTCTTATTTTCGGGGAAACATGGTAGCTGCAGAAACGGAGCAGGATTTTCTCTCTCTGCCCCATGGCGTGAGCAGTTGGCTTTCTTGACCTCTACTTCCTTGATCCTCCGGGATTAAAAAAAGCAAAAAGATACCGGGGGGCTGCCCTGTCTGCTTTGTGCCCTGGCCCTGTCAGCCACTAGGTCTGCCTGCCCTGTGCCCTATCTCTCCCTGCCTGCCAGCCACTAGACCTGCCTGCCCTGTCCCTACCTGCCTGCCTGCCATTAGGCTTGCCTGCCCAGTGCCCTATCTCTACCTATCTGCCAGCCACTAGGCCTGCCTGTCCTGTCCCTACCTGCCTGCTTGCCTTGTGCCCTGTCCAAGCCTACCATTAGACCACCAGAGAGGGGACAGGGTATAGAGCCTGGCAGGGAGGGGGGACAGGGTGCAGAGCCTGACAAGGAGTGTGGGGTTTGGATGCAGAGCCTGACAGGGAGAATTTGGTTCAGAATGGGTTTTTTTCTTGTTTTCCTCCTCTAAATATAGGGTGCGTCTTATGGTCAGGTGCGTTTTATGGAGCGGAAAAATACGGTAGTTTAATTTAGTAGAACACTTGTGCGATTGCTTTGCTTAGCTCAGCTTGTATGATTACAGGTCTGCAAGGAAGCAGTGTAAGTGATACGTGGTGGGGATTACTGTCTTCCTTACACACTTCTGAAGAATTCTCAAAGGCAGCTGCAGTCTTTTAAGTGAGGGTGATAGATTTCTAACTTGTGGTTTGGGTGTACAATCACTTAATTCACCATACCATGCTTTCCCTTCTGACAGGAAAACAGAGAGATTTTGCCCTTATGAAAACAGGGAGGCTAAACCCTCCCTTTTTCATGTCTAGGGATATCAGAACTGCTCTTATGCTGACCTTTGTTATTTTGGCAGTTTTCTTGTTTTCATTTGGCACTCATTTACTGTAGAAACAGTGCAGCTCGACATCGTAATCGGTATGAGTTGGTGCAGCCAGGGTCTCTGGGGTTTAGGGAAGTGTGCCGAGAAACCAGATCCGCAACTTAAAGTCAAACTGAACAGGAAGCACACTTTAAAGAAATCAGAAACCCAGAGCTGCCTAAGAGGCAAGAATGACCGCAGCACTTTGAAAGTGTCCCTGCATCATTGTCATCCTCGCCCTCATTCTACTGTGTTTACCTGAAAATAAGACTGTGTCTTATATTAATTTTAGCTCTTATTTTTGGAGTATGTACATGATCATCTCTCCCTTCCTCTCCTTCACCCCAATTCTTCCTCTTTTCTTTCTCTCCCCCACATGTGCAGATCTTTCCTCCCATCCCTCGTGCAGCAGGACCCTTGCCCAGCTTCCCTTCCCTCCCTCCCCCCTAAGCACCCGCCTTGCAGCTGAACCCCCCATCCTTCCCTCCCTCCCATCGGAACCCATCCGCAAGCCCTAGTTATCTCCCTAAGCAACGTCAGGCCAGCAGCACTCTTAACAGACTGCTTCGGCCTTGTCTGCCCATGAATTCACTCTGCGCGTTACCGATGAGTAACGTGGCATACTGAATTCACAGGCGGACAAGGCTGAAGCAGCCTGTTAGAGTGCTGCCGGCCCGACACTGCTTAGGGAGGTTAGTAGGGCTCGTGGCCGGGTTCAGATGGGAGGGAGGGAAGGATGGGGGTTTGGCTGCATAGCGGGGGCGGATGCTTGGGGGGGTATTCTCTCAAGGGTCCTGCTGCACAAGGGATGGGAGGGAAGGAAGGGAAACTGCCGGCAAATCCCGGGACTAAGGCTTATATTAAGACCTACCCCGAAAATCCTGCTAGGTCTTATTTTCAGGGTAGGTCTTATTTTCATGATAGCTGCAGAAACGGAGCAGGATTTTTTCTCTCTCTGCCCCATGGCGCGAGCAGTTGGCTTTTTTGACCTCTACTTCCTTGATCCTCCATATGTGTCAGTTTCCTGTATCTCAGGTTAATATCGCAAGATTGGCCCCGCAAAGCACAGGAGGAGCCTCCTTCCTTTTGGAATCGTAGCCGCTGAGTTTCCCATATGCGTTAGTGTCTCTCTTCATAGCTGGGCTACTGTAGTAACTTGGTGCTCAGGGTTGTCCCTCGCAGTTTGCTTCTCTGGCTCACTCGCAGCCCTGCCTGCCTGCTGGCTCTTTTAAATTTCCATGGAGCAACTGACTGAAAAAAGAAAATTTGAAATAGAAAATGTATTAAAAAACAAAAAACCTTTAAAAACACATGAAAGACGCTAAGGTGGCATGAAGATGGGCATAATAAAACAAGGTTTGAAAAGTATTATATTACCTTACAGAATAAATTGGCAAAACAAGAATTACTAAATCATGGTGACCTTCTGCACGTGGGTAATTTAATGCTCATTAAAGACCTTAGCCTCGATGGCCACTAAGCAGATCCGACACTTGCTCTATATATACAAAGAAAGTTGTATCGTGGATCTTTTTCATGGTCATTCTAGGGTTGAGTTGAGTGTTGAACGGCAAATATGGGGCTTTTTTTTGTAAATACCTTTCTCGTTTGCAAAATCGCTGGGTCCCCCTTGAGCAGTTGCTTAGTTTGCCACACCTGAAGGTGACCGTTGACACCAAGGTTAGTAAACACTGGAGGACCAATGCAGAAAGAAACCAAGAGTAACTACTACTGGGCTACTGGACTTGATGGACCAGTAAAGCTAGTCTTAAGTTCTTAAGTTTAATGTGAAAGTTACTGACTGAGCAATGCAGAAAGTTTTTCAGTGGAGGTATTAACTCATCTGGAAACGATGTCTACAGATGGCACAAAATTGAATATTAATTTGATCATGACCAATTTCTCTGCCACTTCAGATCTGAGTCAGTAGGGATCAAGGGTTTGCGACCCTAACCCGATTCCGATCTGCGCATGCAAGTAGGAAGGATGCGATTCACTAAACTTTTCCAGGAACACCAACTGGGCTGGCCGATCCAAAAATAAGCGACTGGTGAGGACCAGTCGTTCAGGTCCATTCCGACTGCCCTGCTCTCTGCTGCTATGGTTTCTGCCCCGACGCTCCTGCTCTGCCCAGCCCCGACGCTCCTGCTCTGCCCAGCCCCGACGCTCCTGCTCTGCCCAGCCCCGACGCTCCTGCTCTGCCCAGCCCCGACTCGCCTGCCCAGCTCAACCCCGACTCACCACAGGCTCACGAAGTATATAAAAAAGGTAACAAAACAGAAATAAAAGTAGCTCGAAGCTCTGTAAGAATGCGCAGACCATCTACAGACAAAGAAGATGATCTGCGCATGCTTCAGGATCACTCACTATCGATCCGTGTGGTCGGTGGGGGGCGTTCCTCCAATCGCCTCCATTTGCATGCTGGCGTTTAGTGAATTTGTCGGCCTGCCTGCAGTCACCCACGGATTGGACACGGAAAGGAAGGTTAGTGAATCTAGGCCCAAGTGGCAGTTATCCTTCCTTCCTGGGACCCAAGTGTGTCACCTTCATAATATGTTTATATGCATTTCAATGGGGGACTGGAATAAAGGAATCTTGTGGCCAAGATTCAGCCATATATTTGTAAAATTCTTTCCCTCCTAGCTACAACATATCAAACTGGAAACAAGCTGAGTATTTCAGAAGCAGGCACAGAAAGTGGCTTTCCTGTTGATTCTGCTGACCCTCTGAGAGCAGCTTTCATGAGACAAATAGTAGATTTCCTCACTGACTCCATATTGGCAGTGATGTCACAGATGGCTGCAGGCAGACATTGCAAATTAATCTGAGCTCATTCCATGCGAGGTCTTTTTGAAGTTGTTCCCAGGAGCTGGAGGGAACCAGCTGAAGAACTTCAAAAATACTTAGCAGGAAAAGCTGAATTGTTGAAGGGTAGTTTTGCTTTATGTTCTTTTGAAATACTGCACAGTACAAAGAGGGTACAGATTAATTTTAAAGCATGCTCATTATGGTCAAAGAGCTATTTTCCCTTGGAAAAGGCATTTGAGGGGCCTCCGAAAGGCTTTGAAAAGACTCTGCTTTTGTTATGGGATGTGTTTTACACGTTGCAGTTCACACTAGCCAGTTGTGTTGCAGGCGAGCCAAGAAGTCCAAATGTTAGAAGAAATGCAAGAAAAGCCACTAAACATTGAATCTATAGATATTCTCTGACATCCGTTATTCCAGAATCAATATGCAAATAATCTTCAACCACTTAAAACGACATTCTTAGGTCACCCACCAAGAGCAACTTCAGCTATATGTTTTGAGTAAGATTAGGCCTTTGATTACTAAAGCTGATTTTAGGGTGTTTCTTGAAAGACTTTCTGCTAACCAGAATTCAGTTACCAGAACTCTCAAGCAACCAGCAAAAACAATCCAAGAAATACTGTAATACTTTAAGTAAAAATGAAAATAAAATCAATTTCTGGCGGAAATGTAAGTGTAAACTTGGCATGCCATGCTTTACCTACCACATTCCTGGTAGTTTGTCTGGAACAGTTTATGGTATGGAATAGTATGGGGTATAGCATTAGTTAGGCCTATTTTTAATAGTAACTCTCAAGCAACCAGAAACTAAATTTATCCGGCATCTATCATTCCCCATGAGAGTGAACTGAAGTAGAGTAGATTGGGGTTTATTGCTTGCTACGTTTTAGTTGATGGTGGGGTTGCAAAGAACCAATTGTGTTTCTTGTTCAGTGAAGACTCTGTGTTGGCTTCCTGTGCGGTTTAGAGCACAATATGTTACCTTTGCTCATATGTAAGACTCTGACTAGTGTAGCTCCTGAATATTTTAAACTAGTTTAAACCTGTATGACCCAGTTTGCTCTCTGAAATCAACTGGAACGCGCAGTCCTCTGGAATAAGTTACTTACTCCATGACATCTTTCTTCAGCCCTTCTTATTCCACTCTGTCCATTCTCCTTTCTTCTCTTCCTCACTCCAACAGTTGTCTATTTGGTTGTTTATTGTTTTAAATTATGTATTCATTTTGTAACGCGCATAAAATTGAAGGATATAGCGAGTAAGAAATGTTTTAAATAAATACTTAGCAAGTTAGAGACACAAAACTAAACTTGCTTAATAGATCTCAGGAGACTGCTACCGGCTAGGCACGATTGATAGCCATGGCAAGGAGTGAAGTATGTGTGTGTGTGTGTCACTAGCAGCAGTGGGGGCAATGCAGAGAGAATGTTAGCTGTGTAGGGAGGGGAGTGAAACGGTAATGAGCAGTACAGGCACCAGTTGTCAGCAAGGTAATTTCTCCAAAGCCACAGAAAACTCTTTTGCAAGGATCAAATTCCTGCATATACCGGAAGTTCAGACGATGTGTAGGAATAGTGAATTCACTCCATTTTCTGCTCAGTGTGTTCTGTGATTTTACTCTCTTACACGTTTCAGATGCAATATCTGGATTCCCTAGTTGGAGAGGACTTGCTGCTTACAGGTGACGTGGTTTGGCGCCCCCTTATGGAACATGACCCACAGAGCATCCTGAAGCTGCCTTCTCCTACATACAATGACGAGGGACTCTGAGAAATCCGGCCCTGCAGAGACCTTTCACAAAATGTTAAAGATGGACCAGAGAAAAGGGCTGAAATAAGCATGTGTTACTTGGGAATGATTTGAAATTCTTTGTGAAGTCTGTTTTTTTCAGAGAACACAAAGAGCAGTTTTATGGACTGATGCATGGTGACTTTTCAAAACCTTAAACTATATATAACAGAGACATTTCATATTCATTAAAATCTAGTCTCTCTTTACGTTGCGCATCATGTGTTCTTACTGTTTCTTTTTGGCATCCGAATAGAAGCTCAATCACTCCGTTATGCTCCATGACTACTTTACCCCCTGCTTTGAGTTTCCAGCCTTTGTGAAAATAGTGAAATGTAAAGAAGGCCACAAAGCATTTTTAAAGACACTTAAGGTGTCTGACATGAGCCAGTGATCTGGACTCACCCTTTTTCCCCCCTCCCCAAGTATCCTGTCATCTCTGTCTGCTCTTCTGGCTGTTCGTGATGCAGCGTCCTCTCCTTTCCCCCTATTTCGTAAACCGCTCAGAAGGCCTGCTGAATGGATGAAATGGCTACAGTGTCGTCTGTACCTGTAGACAGTCATGCCCTTTTAGCAGGCAGTACGTCAAACTTGCTTTCAGTCATCTGATGAGCAGTGCTACCAAATAAAAAAAGACGGCATATTGTACCTGAGAATTTGGTTTTTTTCTCAATTAAGGCTCTTTGGACTGGAACCTGTAAAGCATCCCGATCCATTCCAGAGGCTGCACACTGAGCTTGTCTACCTAAATCATCTTCACAGAGGTGCATTGGGACTTATAAACATACCTATGAACTCTTCTTCCTGACATTTGCAATATGGATTAGCCAGTGAGGATGTGCAGACTTTCATTCCCCCCCCCCCCGAGTTAGATTACCACAGATTAGCTGGAGGATATATTTCCTCTTACAGGTATACTCTGTCACACTTGAGGAGAGTGTGACACAGTGGTTAGAGCTGCACCCTGAGGTGGGTTCAAACCCTGTGACCCTGGGCAAGTCATTTAATCCTCCACTGCCCCAGGTACATTAGAAAGATTGTGAGCCCGCTGGGGCAGTTGGGGAAAATGCTTGAAGTACCTGTATGTAAACCGCTTTGAGTGAGGTTATAAAACTACAAAAAGGTGGTTTACTGGTCCGTCTAACCCAGTGGGTGACTAGAACCTGGCAAAAACCCAAAGAGAGTCAACATTCCAGAATCCCAGAGAATATCAAGATTCTAGAATCCCCAAAGAGTAGCAACATTCCATTCTACCGAAATTCTACTGGAAATCATACCCTTGATGTGAGCTTTAAAAGACAAGGACGAATCTAACATAACTCCCAGATATTGTATCTACATTGCTGACATACAAAAACGGCCTCTCCTGCTAAACAGATTTCAGCAGGACACGAAGCCAAGTTCTTCCCATAGGCTAAAAATAATACTTCAGTTTATGAAACATTCAATTTTAGATGGTTTTGCACCATCCACTCCCAAATGACATCAAAACAATCATTCAGATATGAAACCTCTTCATCCTGCAATTTTTCAACGGGGATCAAAAATTGAATATCTTCTGCATACAGATAAAACCTAACCCCTATAGCACGTAATTCCTTACATAATGGAAGCAGGTAAATGCTAAACAACACTGCTGATAAAGCAGATCCTTGCGGAACCCCGCATAACAAGGATGACCAATTTGACCTCTTCTGATTGACTTCCACACAAAAGGAATGATCTTCCACGAAAGATTTAAACCACAGCAAAACTTTCCCAGAGATTCTTAAAGATTGCAATTTTGCCAATAAAATTTGATGATTAATTGTGTCAAATGCCGCAGAGACGTCTAGCAACACCATAAAATATGATTTTTCATGATCGAACCCACTCCATATAGTATCCAATACCGAGAGAAGAAGAAGTTCCGTGGAGTGTTTTGGACAAAATCCAAACTGCTAACTATCTAGAATATCACACCTATCCAGAAAAACTTGCAATGATAATTTGATATATCACCTATCTTAATACTAAGCGATTATACAAAATATTATAAAATCAGGGGATACATATAAATAAAATTGCATGATGAGAAAGACAAAACAGACTGACAAGGTATAAAATGATGGGGGATGAACTACAATGAAATATAGAAAAGAAGAGAGTATGAAAAAGGATCGGACAATCGGAAGGGAAGGGTTTAATTCAGGCTGCTTTTATCAGATCGAAAAGCGGAATCTGAGAATGAAGGAACTGGTATCAGTGTTTAAATTTATCTAAGCTTGCTTCCTCCCTATTGTACAGGGGTAAACAGTTCCAGATGATGGGAGCAGTAACAGCGAAGGAGGTCGTTCGGCGAGTGCCAAATGTCTTAAGAGTGGGCCCGAAAAGAAGGTTCTGAGAATTCTGACTGGAGTGTGGTGGCACCCATGACACTAGATGCTGTCAGGGACGAGATGGTTGGTGTGTGAATGGGCATAAGTGGACTGTGGAATGACTTCCAGGCACTTATGACTAGAGTTCAACTACTAACCACCACAATGGCAGAAAGCAACTGCGATCATCGGAACCCTTTAACCCTTTCAGGACCATAAGGATCGTAGGCCAATTTTTGTGGTTTTGACGACATTTTTATGGTAAAAAGGGCTTGCAGATGCCAAAAAATTTATTTTTTTTGTGAAATATCATTATTTTTATTTTAAAAAATCACACTTCTGGCTTATGGACAGTGTGGCAAGTGAATCTTCTCGTCAATCTAGCAACGACGCTAATGAATGAATGTCGGAACCAGTTTGTTTACATAAAGGCAGTATCATATGGAATCCGTACATATCAAATTTAGAACTGTAGACTATCCCAATCAAAATTTATAGGATTTTAAAGTTATGGGACAAATATGTCCCTTGGTCCTGAAAGGGTTAACCCTCCTACTGGCCTGTGGCCAAGATCAGCCCTGGAGCCATTGGTTATTGTGTAGATGACAGAAGCAGCAGCTCCTCTAAGACCATCAGTGGCACACCAAAGAGCCCTGGACCGTCTCTTGCATGTTTTGTGTACAACAGGGACAGATCACAAGTTTGTGGACCTTGGGCCAGCTAGCACATGGGGGCCCGCCTCCCTTTTCCCAGCCACAACTGCCGAGTACAAAGATTTACTATCCATCACACAAGGAACACAATATACATGCAACCAATAAACTGTGCAAGTGTTTTAAATTTATACAAGTACATACATAGCATCAAGTTGTTTGTTTGGTTTTTTAATTTATAACCCGCCTTTCCCAAGGCGGCTCACAATTTAAACATACACAATAAAAAAAAATACTTAAAACACATACACAATTGCAAATACCTTCATACCCATATTTCATGTTACAGAATAGATGTCTCTTAAATAACTTCTTAAAAACACTTCTTAAAAGTGTTATAGAGTATTGACACAACATTAATAAATGTTAAACGCCAAGGTTTCAGCAGAGAAACATAACCACATAGACTGTACAGAGAGGCTGTTATGCAAAGCCCAAATTAAAATTGAGAAGGACTCGCCCCCCCCCCCCCCCCCCCCGGAACGAGTATGCTCATGTAGGGATCAATCCCTGGTGTCTAGTAATGTTATAGAAATAAGTAGTAGCAATGCACTGAAAGTGATATCTGGGTCAGGAACTGGTTGAGTGGAAGGTGACAGAGGGTAGTGATCAATGGAGATCGCTCTGAGGAAAGGGATGTTACCAGTGGTTTGCCTCAAGGTTCTCTTCTTGGGCCTCTTCTTTTGAACATTTTTATAAATGATATTGCTGAAGGGTTGTCAGGTAAGATTTGCCTCTTTGCGGATGATACCAAAATCTGCAATAGAGTAGACACGCTGGATGGTGTGAATAACATGAAGAAAGACCTGACGAAGCTTGAAGAATGGTCTGAAATTTGGCTGCTAAGAAAGAGGGGGTGAAGAACTTAAGTGCATGACAGAAGAGCGGGACTTGGGTGTGATTGTATGTGATGATCTTAAAGTGGCCAAACAGGTTGAAAAGGACGGCGAAAGCTAGAAGGATGCTTGGTTGCATAGGGAGAAGTATGGCCAGTAGGAAAAAGGAGGTATTGATGCCTCTGTATAAGACTCTGATGAGATCTCATTTAGAATATTGTGTACAATTCTGGAGGCCGCACCTTCAAAAAGATATAAAAAGGATGGAGTCGGTCCAGAAGAAGGCTACTAAAATGGTGTGTGGTCTTCGTGATAAGGCATATGGGGACAGACTTAAAGATCTCAATCTGTATACTTTGGAGGAAAGGCGGGAGAGGGGAGATAGGATAGAGTTGTTTAAATACCTACGTAATATAGATGCGCATGAGTCGAGTCATTTGAAAGGAAACTGTGCAATGAGAGGGCATAGGATGAAGTTAAGAGGTGATAGGCTCCAGAGTAATCTGAGGAAATACTTTCTTATGGAACAGTCTCCTGGAAGAGGTGGTGGAAACAGAGACTGTGTCTGAATTCAAGAGGGCCTGGGATAGGCACGTAGGATCTCTCAGAGAGAGAAAGAGATGATGGTTACTGCCAATGGGCAGCTCTATGACCTCACAATGCAGGTGCACAGAGCCTTAGCCTAGAGGAAGAGGAGATGCAAATGTTAAGAGCCTTAGCCAATAGAGAGGAGATAATGGTTCCTGCAGATGGGCCATTTGGCCTTTATCTGCCGTCATGTTTCTGTTTCTAATTAAATCCACTCTGTTTCATACGTTGTATAAAAAGCCATACACAGAAGCCTTAAAATGCATAAGAAATGTTTTGCCTCCTGAATGATTTAAAATGTTTTTGTTGCAAGATGAGCTGAGTGTGAAATATTCTGCACTAACTGAGAGATAGTAACACCTTGTGATTCATTACAGCTGCGTCTCCTATTTACAGAAAATAGCAGTCTAGGAATTTACTGATTAATTTATTTCTAATGGGAGTGAACTGTATCCGTACCAAAATAAACTTTGCTGTGTGCATCTTGCTGCTTCTGTAAAATATGAAAAACTTAATGGTAGGCATCTTTGGCCCATAGCTACATACATTAGTCCATACACAAATAGTCCTCGAAACCTTAAAAATGAATTCACATCAGCCTATTTTCAATTTCAAATATTGGTGAATGGAATTCTATTCCTAAATATACTCGGAAAAAAAAAAAAAGACACAGCCTCTTTCATCAGAAAGATTAGCTTATAAAGGATGAGGAAGTCATTCATTTTTCTGGGGTTCCAAATTCTTCTGCAGAGCTCAAGGGCTTTACTCACTTGGCCAAGCACCGTTAGTGTACCAGCACACCTTTCATGGAGGTGAAACAGGATTTATGTACAGAAGAAGCTCTTACAGAACTATCTGGGCATATATACCGAGGCTCTTTGTATTATCCAACTCTCGTGGGCTTTAAGTTTGGATTAAACTGGTTTATCACTAGTTAACCTAAGTTAATCAGTACAACCACCGGGTGGCAGTATCACACAAAATACTGTACTATCTAGACAGCTAAGAAGTAGAGGAACTGTTGAGGCTTTTGCTTGTAGTGTGTAAGTCCCTCTTTCCCTACAGCAAACTACCTTATTTCTTGTTTTACTTATCAAGAACTCTTGTCACTATTTAATGAAAAAGGTTAGAGAAAGAACCTGCACTTTCAAAGTGGTCACTGCACTCAAATCTGGCTTAATGAGTTTTACAGTAGACTTTGGAATCAACCACGTCAATCCTTTTTCAAAATTGGTGTCCAGACAAAAAGAAATAAAAGGAGTAAAACTCATAGGAGGTAGAAATCGAACATGGGGGTCAGTTTCAAATTAGCCAGAAAACATAGGAGGGGATGCTGAAAAGTTATCAGCCTAACCAAGAAGGGAATGACAATGATTTAATACAAATGGCAAATAAAGGATTTGTGACCACAGGTTGCATTTTTCATCTCCAGTGCCTCTTTTTGTTTGCACTCAATCAATGATCTGAAACAATGTCAAAAGAGAGAATTTTGTTTCTGCAAATTGGCACTTAATGAAATAAGAAAAACACGCTTTTCAGCTACAGTGGCAAAATAGCACTCAGAATTTAGGAAGTTGGTTGGGCTGAGAACTTTTCATCACCCCTTGTATGTAATAAAAGTGAGCCAAGTATAGGACAATCAAGCCATTGTGACATCACTGCTGAGGCTGGCTCTTAGGCATTGGTGGAATGAGGCATTATGACATCACAATCTCAGCTCTGGAATGTTGCTACTCTTTGGGTTTCTGCCAGGTACTTGTGACCTGGGTTGGCCACTGTTGGAAACAGGAGACTGGGCTTGATGGACCTTCAGTCTGTCCCAGTATGGCAACTCTTATACTCTTATGTGAGCCAAGTATGGGATAATGAAGCCATTGTGACTGTAATCCTTTTTCTTCTTCTCTACCCACTATTTTAAGTTCTTGTAAACCGTGTCAAGCTCCATTCTCATGGAGATGATGCGGTATATAAACTTAAGGTTTAGATTAGATTAGATTAGATCACTGATGAGGCTGGCTCTTAGGCATTGGTGGAATGAGGCTTTATGACATCACAATCTCAGCTCTGGAATGTTGCTGCTCTTTGGGTTTCTGCCAGGTTCTCCTGACCTGGGTTGGCCACTGTTGGAAACAGGACACTGGGCTTGATGGACCTTCGATCTGTCCCAGTATGGGCAATTCTTATGTTCTTAGGTTTGTTACTCTGTGGCACAACCAGATTGCCCAATGTGATTTACAACAAAACACTAAAAGTAATACAAAATAGTTAAACTCGAGTCTACCCCATTTCAAATTTGCTCTATAAGTAGCCAAACACAGAATTGCTCAAGAGGTATCTGAAACCTGTACAGAGCTCAACCTTGCCTAATGCTGAAATTTAATGGCTGCAAAAATCTTTCAGGAAATGCTGTTATCTTTGGCAATGAGGTCACTAGTCAGGAGAAAGGCTGAGTCCAGTAGGTGTTGCAGACAGAAGGAGTGAAGGTAAGAATGGAAATCTGATCTACCAGGAAGCTAGTGTTGGTTGCAGTTCCTGGTTTCCTGTCCTCTTTCTAAAATTTTATCACAACTGCAACTTCAGGGTGCCAAAAAATGACTGAACCCCCTCAGATTGGGCTTTTATACAATGCTCAGAAAATTCTGAATAAGGGATGACTACACTCAGTCAGAAATAGGGATGTGAACAAGATGTCAACTTTTGGCTTGTTTGGACTTTTTTAACCAAAACATCTTAATTCATAGCTTAGCATGTGTGAAATTGATTTAGTGCACATCAACGTATTTGAAAATAATAGCAATACTAAATCTGATTACAGAAAAAAATAAAATAAAATTTGGAGGGTGTTTTTGGAAAGGACATCCAGCTCCGAATGTGGATGATCCAGTCAAATATCACAAAGGGACGTCCATTTCACATGTACTTTACAACAGGATACAGCCACTTCTAAATCACTTGCGCTTCATTCTGTGCCGTATTTTGTCATGGAATCAATGTTTAACCAACTTAATTTCAAACACACTTTCTTATCTTTCTCTGACCCCACTTCTGCCTTGATGCATTTCTAAATCACTTCCAGATAAATCTGATTAACCTTAACATGCTAATGTAATATCGCTGTCTGTATACAGTCTCTTCCTCTCTGAACTGTTATTGTATTGCGGTATATAAAAAAAAATAGTTATTATTTCCAATGTTCTACCATCCTTATTCTACTATACACCATATTTACCATACTTTATTGCTGCTTCAATCTCTCATATAATGCTTGGCGGACAAACTCAGGGGGCAGCTAGATAAAAGGAATGAAGTCTGGAATTGGCAGTGGAGGGAAAGGGTAAAGCTAAGAGGCGGCTTATCTGAGGAAAGGAGTTATCGGGGGGGGGGGGTATAAGGAGAGAGGAGAGAGATTGAGGGGCAGCAGAATGAGCACAATAGGAGCTTGAACAGTACGTGAAGGCGGATAGGGAGCCAGTAAAGTGATTTAAGGAGAGGGGTGACATGAGATTAAATGGTGTGGTAGCCCAATTTAAAGGTAATAAAATAAAAACAGAAAAATACGATACCTACTAGTCAAGTCAAGAAATATCTGAAGTTAGCACTTTCTTCCATAAACTTAAGTAACTTGGGTCCATTTTAATATCCAATGTTAATGAATTTTAAATCGGTAGAGCACATACCTAGTCCAAAAGGTGATGTATCTGTGAGTTTAAAAGCAAAGGTGCCCTGAATCCAAAACTTGTGCCACCTGACAATGTGCCAATTTGAAATGCAGCGTAACTTTTTCTGGCACCATTCCAAAAGGAAGCACCTCTTCTAACTAAATAATTACGAGCTAACTGAGCCTATCCCACACAATTACTCCAAATTCTTTCAAAATCATTTACTTCAGAGGTGCCAAGGCTGGCCCATCCCAGAGCTGGAGATTTGACACTGCTATGCTGGTGATTGAAGGTCAGTGAGTGAGGATTTTCTCACCGGCCAAAGCCATGTCCAGAACCAGTTCTAACAGATGTGCATTCCAAAAATTGACCTATTCTTATCAATACATCGAACATTCAATTCCTTTTAGGTTCAAACAATTTTTATTGATGCAAACACAGCAAATACAACACCAGCACACCCCAAAGGTGCACAGAACAAATAATAATGCATCATATACAATAATATACAAGCATATTATTTTTCTAATTATATTGGTCTGAGTCTCTGGTTTCTGCTCTTGGTAGGATCTCCTTGTCCATTTGGCAATTGGTTCTGTCTTCAAGCCCATCGTTCATCTTCTTTTAAGTCCCTACCTGCCTTGTCCAGTATTTCCCTTCTTTGTCCCTGCCTCTATCCTCCTGCTAACTTCCCCTCTCTGTCCAGCATCACCCCTCGGTGTCCCTATCCCTCCCCATGTCCTCCCTTTTTCCTTCCGTCCACACAACCCACTTACTTTGGGGCCAGTATACAGTATTTATACCTCTTTTCCTTCCCTTCTGGTGATCAGCATCCAGCCTATCCCCAGTGAAATGGGAAGCTACCAGGAACTCTGAATTTTTCTTTCTATCTCCTAGGTTCTGGAACCATCATTAAAGACATTTGGACAAGAGTTAAAAACTCACTTGTTTACTATTGCATTCAATCCCTCCTAGAGGCTAGGCTTGGTGAGTTCTTTGAACAGTGAAATACTATTTAATTATTTTAATCTAATTACTCTTTGTGATATTGTATAGTTCATATATCAGTTTTATTTTGTTTATGAATGAGAATATTTCATGCTTGATCTGTCCTTTTAACAAATGGCGTCTTTTTCCAGTTTATGACATTTGATTGCTTTGTACATTGCTTCAACTTGTGTTGCAATCAGAATTAGTTTACCAAATTTGTGAAAAAAAAACCATAATCTCTCTCTCTTAAATCTCTCCTGTCCTGCACCCAGTGACCAGCATTTCTCTCTCCTGGTCCCCTGTGCAGGGAAAATGTAAACATGAAAGAAGCTCCCACAGCCACACGTCTACCCCTTAACAATCATCCATCTTGAGTACTCTGGATTACTGCAATATTATATACCTAGGAGCTTATAAAAAGACACTTAATAAGCTGAGACTAATTCAGAACACTGCGGTCTGTCTAATCTTTGCTTTAAAAAATGGGAACACATTACCCCTTATTTTCAGAAACTTCACTGGTTGCCTGTGGAATCAAGTTTGCCTGCAATAGCTACAAAGCTGTTTTTGGGATGCTACCAGCTTACCTTGCCTCTCAGTTCACTTTAAACTGAGAATAAATCTATTTAACTATCCCTCCCTGAAATCATGTTAATACAAGAAGTTTTTGGATAGAATGTTATCATTCCAGGCAGCTAAATCGAACACATGGCTTGGAAAACCCTTACTTGAGGCCACTTCTTACATTGACTTTAGAAAATGACTGAAGACACGTCTGTTTGACAAGTTTTGAATCTCTAATCATGTTCCTCCTATCTCATTATCAATTCTCAATCCCAACAGCCATTCACATCTTAATTACACCACTGTTCAAACTTTTAGATTTTAGATTTAACTGATGTACTTTTTCAGATTGAATGTTTTTACCTTGTATCACTGACTGTATGTATCTCTGTTGTAAACCGCTTTGAACTTCTGGTATAGCGGTATATAAGAAATAAAATTATTATTATTATTAACAACTGCTGAAACATTTTCCTCCTCATTTGCGTGGACTTGACCACATCAGGAAATACTTGTGCTTTCTGTCCACAGTGAGTCAGATCTTTTTTTTTTTCCTTGAAATAAGACTAATACAAGGTAGCTCTTGAAGTGACTGTCTCCTAAGATGTTGGTAGCAACCTCTGTGGAATCCTCATCCTCCTTGACCATGGTAGAGGAAGGGTAAAAAGAATTAAGATAGTCTCATTAGCATTTGGTAATTATAGAACAGGACGTCCCATGACAGAAAATGTAGAGGGAAAGTTTCAAAAACTGCAGATTTGGGGCCTAGCTTAGTTTTCCATAACCTCAGTATTTCAATGAAGAACAAAACTGTCCTTAATTCCTAAGATAGCAGCGTCTGGGAGGGTAGAAAGCTGTACCTTTAGGACAGGGGTAGGGAACTCCGGTCCTCAAGAGCCATATTCCAGTCAGGTTTTCAGGATTTCCCCAATGAATATGCATAAGATCTATTTGCATGCACTGCTTTCAATGCATATTCATTAGGGAAATCCTGAAAACCCGACTGGAATATGGCTCTCGAGGACCGGAGTTCCCTACCTCTACTCTAGGATCTGCAGACTTCTCTGCTGCTTGAGTCCAGAATTCGCAACTAAGAAACAGGAAGTGGTTGTTGAGTGTTTCCATTTTCCTTCATCACTTTCCATACATCAGCCCTCTGGTCTTGTAATTCCACCTCTGGCTTTCCTCCTTTCCTTCTCTATATACGAGAGCCAGTTGTACCTGTCCTGCTTTTTCATGTCCTGACTTTTTCTCTTTTCTGTTCCTCCTCGTAATGAGGATTTTGTTAGCGCTACTTTTTTTTTGCCCTGATATTTACAGCAAAAATCCACTCAACAACCAGATACTCAAAAAATACATCGAAGACTCTTCACCAAGTGACCCACACATGCTACAATATCCCCCTCTTTTACAAACACTGGCAGCGTGGGCCGGCGTGGTTAAAGCTCCAACGCCCGTAGAGATTGAATGGGTATCGGAGCATTTATTTAAGAGGAGATTTCAGCAGCCAACGTATGCATTCCAGCATTTTTCCATGCATTCATAGTTTCATGGGAGTGTTTTTGATATATTTTTTTGTATTTTTACAGCCACATGGTTGGTGAACTCTTATCTGTTTTCTTTTCTTCTTGCTTATATTTACTCTGCTTCCATCAAGATCAGTAGCACTTTTTCAGTCTACCCAGTTTTCCCTCCCTCAGGTACTTCTCCTTAGCTTTCATATCAAACCACATCATGTCATGATCGTTGCTGCCCTGGTATCAGTCATCTAAGTGGTATTTTGTTTAAACTTTTATTTAAACAACAAGCAAACAGAGTACATAGTGTCCTTGTTAAACTATTAAAACCCATGTGAAGGTGTAGGTGAGGCCCCAGTTTTTTCCATTGTAGATATACATGAGATGACCTATTTCACCTCCAAAGTAACAGTTCACTCCCATCAGATTAATACATCTGAACAATTAAGGGCCTGAATCTGTAAATGGAGCCCTGTCGCCCTCTAATTTGTTTTAATTGACTTTAATCTTGGATCATTGGTTTGTTTGGGGGTTATTTTGGATAGGAGAACAAAAGCAAAGTGCAAAAGCAATGATCCAAGTTGAAAGGAGCAATAAAAAGGGCTCCTGACCTTTATGTCAGGAAAATAAATAGAAAAAAATAAGAGAAAAAGGAAACCAACATGAAACATAAATGTGTAGGCCATTACAGTAGGAGGAGGAAATATTTTTTTCACTCGGAAAATAGTTATGCTCTGGAATGCGTTGCCAGAGGATGTGGTGAGAGCTGGTAATGTAGCTGGTTTGGACAAGTTCCTGGAGGAAAAGTTCACAGTCTGCTATTGAGACAGACATGGGGGAAGCCACTGCTTGCCCTGGATCAGTAGCATGGAATGTTGCTACTCTTGGGGATTCCGCATGGAATGCTGCTACTATTTGGGGGTTTTTGCCAGGTACTTGTGACTTGGATTGGCCTCCATGAAGACGGAATACTGGGCTAGATGGACCATTGGTCTGTCCCATTAAGGCTATTCTTATGTTCTTACAGTGACCTGAAAAGAGGATCTGTGTGACACAGGCAAAATTACAAGTTGCACAGTCAAAGTCTGGATAGATTGTAGTGAGGAGGGATGATTGACAGGATTTCCAGTTTGAATATTTAAGACCTATGTTAGATGTAATAATGATATTCATTCATTCTATTATACATTTCTTCATTCTCTCTCCTCTCTTGCTCATGCTTTTCTAGAGGAATGCCACAAAGGAAGCACAAACACTCAGGCTTAGAGTCGAGAGGAGACGCTCCAAATGAATGGTCTCTCCCTCTTTTTATTGAGAATCATATCTCCATTAATTACTTAGTTAATGCTCTACAAGGTTATAATTTCATAATGCCTTTACAGTGAGGATTAAACCATTGTTTATCTATATCAAAGCTACTATCTCACGTGACATATGAATACATAATAACAATTATAATAAAGTGATTCCCAATGTGTACCTTTCTGATATGTCTCAAATCTTACTATGGCATGTGACAGTCCAAAGGTTATAGTGCATGCTTCTTAAGCTCTCTTGATTAGCCTTGCTCAGGCAAAGTCTGATTGTTGCCCATAGAAGGGATGCTTAAACAAGATAAGAGAAAAAGGATAAATGTATGTCTGGTTAATATGTGCCAAGGGAGGGGGGAATGCCTCAGCCTTCTGCTCAAGATGCAACCCTTGTCCTTGCTTAGAATGTATACCTTCGTTAAGGACGAATACAGGGACTTATGTATAAGTACTAGTCAGTAAAATGGCTATAATGATAAATAAGAGACTGACTATAATTGTTGAGCTTGCAAAAACAATTCAACATTTTACCAGTGGTCAGAAAGTGATGTTTTATATATCAATGACTGGACGGTAAACTCTTCCCTCAAAAGGAGGTTCTCACCCCCTCTTCAGAGTTTCACTTTTCTGAGCATTTTTTCAAAGTTTCAGTTGCTTTCTCCTCACCGGTAATTATCACCATTATAGTCAGTCTCTTATTTATCATTAGAATGTATACCTGGCAGGAGGGAGAGGGAGAGGGAATGAGAAACAGGGCCTCAGAACCAAACCCAGGCCTAGATCCACACACAGGCCTCGATCCGCACACAGGGCCTAGGTCGGTGTGCCGACCTGGCCTGCGTTCAGAACCGCCTGCATGTTAACCCTGCCTGTGTTCTGATGCCCTGGATCAGAACTTATCAGATCTCCATCCCTACACTTTTCTCGTCCACAACATCCAGTTCTATGTTTTCTACTTTGCTATCCCAAAAGCTTGGCATAAGCTTCTTCAGTTGGCATCTCATGCGCCCTCCCAAAACACAAGCTTTTTGAAGCTGCTTTTAAATCTTAACCCCGAGACATTCACTCATAAGAACATAAGAACATAAGAAGTTGCCTCCGCTGAGGCAGACCAGAGGTCCATCTCGCCCAGCGATCTGCTCCCGTGGCGGCCCATCAGACCTATTGCCTGAGCAGTGGTCCCTGACTATTTCTATAACCTACCTCTACTCCTATCTGTACCCCTCAATCCTGTTGGTTTAACCATCTTTTAGTTTGTATACAGTATGAAGTTCTAGTCATCCAAATGTATTTATCCTCCATAGCAAATCAATCTCCTAGGTATGTGAGTATGAGAATGGACTGATAGATGGAAGGAACAGGTTAACAACCAAGCATGGAAGTAGATGAGAAAAAGGTTTGTCAACTGGAAGGATGGTTCAGTCCACCTTTTCGTTTATTTACTATGATTTATAATCTGCTTTTCTCACCAGACTTGAAATAACTTATAACACTTAAAAATACAATCATTGTGTTATACAAAGCCATTCATCCCTTTCTCTTCTGGGTTCCTATTGAACAACTCCACTCCCGTAAACCTCAAACACAAATATCCTACCCTGGGGTGGGGGGAGGGAATGAAAGGCTGGGATAGTTTATCATTAGAAGTATCTTCTTGAATTCGTAGCCACTAATTCCATTGCTCTATCCAGTGGTTCTTAAACTTGTCCTGGGGGCCCCCCCCCAGCCAGTCGGGTTTTCAAGATATCGCTAATGAATATGCATGAGGCAGATTTGCATGCCTGCCACCTCTATTATATGCAAATCTGCCTCATGTATATCTTGAAAACCTGAATGGCTGGGGGTTCCCCAGGACAGGTTTAAGAACCACTTATCCAGACAAATGAGCAAAGCTCTATTCATGGACCCCCTTCCTGGACAGCTTTTCCAGTAGAGTTATCTAATGTGGTTACCATGCCAGAAGTGTGATTCAGACTAACACAGAGCGGACTGGGTTATCACATCGGCTCAATGACCACATGGAACTCCAGAACAAGGATTTCTTAAGCACAATGCAAATAATAAGAAAAACACTAGCAGAAAACTGGGGAAACAGAGATCATAGCTAACCACATTCTAGCTCTTGGGTGAGGTTCATTCCTGTCAAGACATGCAAAAAACACACAAACACAGAGCAGTAATGTTGAGCCACTAGAATCCTTTAGTTATTCAAAAACAATGTTATTACAAGTGGAGATACTAAGTCCAAAATACTTTTAATTCTAGTCCATCAGCCCACGGAGCCTGCTTCAGGAGCAAAATTTAAAAATGTAAAAGTGTCCACAGCACTACAACACTTATAAGGTTGCACTTGTAGGGTCTCCAGACCCTAAAATAGAGCTCAAAACAAGTCCGGGGGGGGGGATGGGGTAAAAAAAACACTAACCAGATAACTCTAAACTGATCTGTGATAACTTCCCCAGGTCCCTTGTAATTTGATTATGTAGGAATGACAATTAAATTATTTGCCAAAAAAATGAAAGAAGAAGTAGAAAAATCTTTCAACCAGTTTTCCCTGCTGCAGAATGAAAAGGGAGATTTTTGTTCCCTGTTTTTACCAGGAGCTGAGCAGCTATCGGTACAACCCATACGGTACACAAAACTCTGAGTCAGAGAATGAAACAACCTGGATTTGATGGTACCTGTGAAGGCCAGAGGTCACGCTGCAGCCGTGCTGTATTGAAAGTTTCTGCTAGTAAGGAGTTGCTATTATTGTCCTAGGACTGGAACTACATGTTTCTTTACCCTCCCTCTCTTTCCTGTAAACTCTAATATGTCACTTCTCTGCTTCTGTCACAGATGAGTTTTACCCTATTTGGAATGCATGGACAGATCATTAACTTCCTACTCAAAGGTTCAGTGACAAATATCCTTTCCCCTGCAAGGAATGTAGCATCGATGTAACAAGGTTCTCAGCCCAACCAAGAAGAGAATTTATGTAGTTTTCGTATTTATATACCACTTATAGCCTAAGTGGTTTTACATTCAGGTACTCAAGCATTTTTCACTGTCTGTCCTGATGGGCTCACACTCTGTCTAAGTGATTTGCCCAGGGTCACAAGGAACAGCATGGGATTTGAACCTACAACTTCAGGGTGGTAAGGCTGTAGTTCTAACCACTATGCCACACACTCTCCTAAAGTGAAACGAAAAGTGTCAATGAAAGTGTGGAATAACTTGCAAGTTTCGTGGTTCCACATCATTTTCTTCTTGGTTGGGCTGAGAACTTTTCAGAGGCCCCTCGTATTGTGATGTCATAATGCCTCATTCCGCCAACTTCATCGGTGATGTCACAATGGCTTGGTTTCCCTATTCTTGGGCTCATTTACTAGATGCAATTGCTGAATTGAAACGAAAAGTGTCAAGAAAAGTGTGGAATAACTTTGCAAGTTTCGTGGTTCCACATCATTTTCTTCTTGGTTGGGCTGAGAACTTTTCAGAGGCCCCTCGTATTGTGATGTCATAATGCCTCATTCCGCCAACTTCATCGGTGATGTCACAATGGCTTGGTTTCCCTATTCTTGGGCTCATTTACTAGATGCAATTGCTGAATTGAAACGAAAAGTGTCAAGAAAAGTGTGGAATAACTTTGCAAGTTTCGTGGTTCCACATCATTCTCTTCTTGGTTGGACTGAGAACTTTTCAGTGGCCCCCTTGTAGGTACTTCAGGTACAGTTCTTCCCCACTGATGAAATGACATTCCAAACCCTCAGATCTTTCAGCTACGCTAGTAGAGACACACTGACTCAATTCATCTTTCAGTGACTTTCACCTTGCTGGGAATTAAAAAGTCAAGACACTATTTATGCTGAGCATAGCCCGACAAAACAAAATCGCTCCCAACCCGGTATTTGGTTTTTTTACCAGGTTGGCTGGAGCTTTGTGCATCGTGCCCCCAGTTAGCTATGAAGGTTGCCAGCAGCCGCTTAACTCCTGGCTCTGCCCTCTGTACCATCCCTGATCTGCCCACTTGGGGCAAGGCTATTGAGTGCCAATATTCATTTAAGTGCCGCTAAATCTCGATGGCTGGACAGACACAAGAACATAAGAATAGCCTTACAGGGTCAGACCAATGGACCATCAAGCCCAGTAGCCCGTTCTTACATTGGCCAATCCAGGTCCCTAGTACCTGGCCAAAATCCAAGGAGTAACAACAATCCATACAGAATCCCAAGGAATAGCAAGATTCCGGAATCCCAAAGAGTAACAAGATTCCATGCTACCGATCCAGGGCAAGCAGTGGCTTCCCCATGTCTTTCTCAATAAAAGACTATGGACTTTCCTTCAAGAAATTGTCCAAACCATAGGTCTTGAGCTTCTATCAGACAGGCTGCCTCTTCACCAACTACTGATAAATGTAACAGATCTGAAAAAGTTAACAAATAGGAGAAGTGTCCGAAGTTTACTAGAGATATCAACAGCACATCAATATCAGCAGTGTCTATATCGTTGCCTTAATGGCCTATCTAGATATCGTCACACTTGGGAGCAAAATTACATCGAGTTTCATTTTCAAATCAGTCGCGCTGACTGACTTGAGAGTTAGTAACTTGCACTAGATCCTGTGGGCTACTGCTTGTCAATCTTTTTGTGGCCATGACCCCATGATAACGCCAAATGAAACAGTGCAAAACAATGATGTACCAATGGAGACCCCATTCAGGTTGTGACCTCATTTGGGGTTCCAACACACAGTTTAGGAAGCTTTGCCTTGGGGTACAAATTTCTCCCTACAGCTTCCTAGGTTTAGAAGGTGACTATATTTAGCTACTCGGTTTCTGGGCAATTCCCACACGGGTGGTTAAGTCAATAACTTAGCTGACTGTCTCTACGGACAGGAATGGCTAAGTTCAAATCTATGTCATTGTGTTTCCCAACTAGTAAGTCATGGCTTACTGATGTACTGCTACATCTGTGACTGTTACTTCATTGTCTGCCTGTAAGGTTTCGAATCATTTTCAAACTAATAGTGTTGGTATTTAAGGTTATTCCTTCGTATCCGACACAGGCAATGACACTCTATCACCTGCTCAGAACCTTATGGTCTGAGGGGAAAATATGACGGTCATTGACAGATTTCTCGAAAGTACATTATGAAAGCATAAGAGCATTTGCTTTTTCTTTAGCAGGAGTGGCTTTATGGAACAATTTAACAGGATCACTGAGAGCTCTTTTGGATTAAAAAAAAATGTAAGAATGTATTAGAAACCATTCTATTCATGGAAGCATTTAAATGATTGCTTACTCAGAAAATTGCTCAAAATTTACCTCTTTGCACAGGCGTTTTTCTGTTAGCTTTTCCACTTCTCAATGAAGATTATGTTGCCATCGTTTAGACACTCATGTGATAGTGTTTGTATCCCTGACGTCTGTTTTTTACCTGTTATGTATTATAAGCTGTGGATGTGAATTGTGAGCCGCTTTGGTAAAAAAGCGGATTATAAATGTTTTAAATAAATAAAATAAATCTATGAGAATATTCCTTCTGATATATGTGGATGGCCATGTCAGGTAATTTATCTGTTTGAAGAAATTGGAGTATTTGTTGTTTGTTTGTGCATAACTATTATATTTGCCTGTAGTTTATGACTGTATCTGAAAACCGCCTAGGAATAGGCGGGTAAGAAATTGTTTAAATAAATAAAATTAACATTTCTGTAGCCCTACCAGACGCACGCAGTGCTGTACATCAAACACACAAGAGACCGTCCCTGCCCGAAAGAGCTAAAATTCTAATTATGACAGACACACGGGACAAAAGGTGAATCCATACACACAGTGGATGGGGAAGAGTAAGAACGGTAAAAGAAGGAGCCTCCTGTTCAGATCACAAATGTTGGGAAACTGCTAAATCTGAAGCACATCTAACTAGAAACATAGAAACATAGAAAGATGACGGCAGAAAAGGGCCACAGCCCATCAAGTCTGCCCACACTACTGACCCACCCCATTAAGTCTGAATGCTGATGACCTAGTTCCTTAACTCTCGTAGGGATCCCAGAAGTGGTACACAGTAAATGACCATCCAGTCTGTCCAACAAGGTGACCACAGCCTCATCTATCACTCTGTGTGGGCCCAGGTCACCCAATGCTGGTTGTGAAGTCACCAACATACTAAACATATAGTCAGACAAATATGTTGCAGATGATAAGTGGTGTATTGTAGAGAGCAGTCAAGATGCCTTCCCCTCCCTCCTATGCTAAACAGTCCCCCCCCCTCGCAGTATGTGACAATAAATGATCAACACACTGGAGTTGTCGAACCTTCTCCTGTCCCTCACCACGTGCGGGACTGGCATCGGCCTCCGTTCCCCCAGATCTGATCAGCCATGCCACCACTGCCTGATGCACATGAGTTCCGGTCTCAGCTCCCTTGCAACAAGAACCAACAGTGGCTGAGCACACATCACTTCCTTGCCTACAAAATAGCATGAGCCTCAGCCTAGCCAGGCTGGATTGTGTAGCGCATGCTCTTGCTCCTCGGAGTCTCTCCACCCTCGCCTGAGACGTTCGGTGCAGCCCTAGCTTTTCAATCTCTCCAAGGCCTCTTCTGGGCATGTTTGTATGCCGCTCATTTTTAAACATGTAGGTGTGTCTTGGGCTTGAGAAGCACGGATGATATGTGTCCTAACATGTCTGGCTAGATTTGAGCTATGTGCTGTATCACAGTTGTTTGTGGATAAATAGATGGATGATCTTTCAGTCTCTCTCTAAAAGGAAATAGAAAACAAGATTCCCCCAAAAACCCTCAGTGCATGCTCACACATGCTGTCTTCCATTCACCTACTCATTGCCACTAATACCCCCATCCACTCAAACCTTTAGTCCCCCTACTTGTGTAATCAGCACATATACCATCCGTGAAACACACCTTTTTGCACTGTTTACAACACCTACGCCTTTTATTCGTGAAATTAAAGATAGGGTTACCAGATATCCGGAAAAACCTGTCCTCTTTTTAAAAGACTGTCCTGGTGCCTGGCAGGGACTGTCTCTTCTGTGTTTTGATGTAGAGTGCTGTGTATGTCTACTAGTGCTATAGAAATGATTACTAGTAGGAGCATGGAATGTGGCTATTCTTTGAGGATTCCAAATAATAGCAGCATTCCAGAATCCTGACTCCATCTCTGGCAGTCTTCAAATCCAGACTCGAAGCCCACTCAATTCCAAACTCCAACCCATCTTCTAAGTACCAATATCTAACATTCCCAAATGCACCTTGATTAGCTTGTAAGCTCTTTTGAGCAGGGACGGTCTCTTCTGTGTTCTGTGCGTATGCCTAGCAGCGCTATAGAAATGATTAGCAGTGGTCCATTTGACACATACTATGTTTGGATAAGACGAAGGCATTGGGATAAATAAGGGGTGGTTAGATTGAGGGCAAATTATGCACACATTTGAGGAAGGCATGTGGACCTGGCCTCTGTTGCAGGATTTGTGGCAAGCTAGTCCAAAGCTAGTGTGATTGATTTGGCTAGTCTGTCATCGTAGCCTCTCCGCCCTTTTTTATACGCTGTCCTCGCTGAGTAGTCCACTACAATAATATTCCACTGATGGGCTTCCATCCACCACATCTTGGTCACCTGACAATTATCGATCATAATATCAAACATTAGAAATACAGTAATAAATTGTACGTCCTCCAGCTTCAGTGAGTGCATTTCTGGAGTTCTGCGCTAAGCAGTTATGGAATAATTCCCAGTATTCCCGTTGGAATAAATGGGGCCTGCACCCTGTGGGAGCTGCAAACCAAAGCTCTAACTCACTGTCCAACCTTCAGGAAGTCACTTGACCTCCTTTAGCTTACTTGTAGTTTAAGGAAGGGGCATCAAGACAGCAGGCATGTGATAGCTCTTAGGTATTCCCTAGCACTGTAACAGGAAAACCAGGGAGCAGATCGGTTGTATCTGGAAGTGAGTGATTCATTTCAAAACAGATACCTAATGTGGCCATGTTTCGCTCTAAGGCTGCATCAGGGGTCGAAACTATGATACAGCAATAAACAAACAACTACATTCATTTAAAATTATCACATAAAAGAAAGAACATGCATAAAAGTCACATTAAAAAAGTCCCTGGCACTGTATACATCAGATTTACTACCTAGTATTCAAGGCATTTTGGTTGAGTTTACCATTTTATCTTAACAACAAACTTCAAGCTGAAAAGCATGGCAGAATATTGTGGACTTTGTAACGTCGTTTGCTGACTCTGCCATCTTTACAATGTACCACTAGAAACAGGACGTTTTCTTATGTTGGTCCTTGCCTTCTATCATTCCTGATTTAAGTAGGCTTTCTGGGTGGGGGGGTTTTGCAAAGTTCTCAAGACTTGGTTGGTTTCTTCTTCCTTTGATGTTTGATTGTGAATTGAGAATTTTTATGACTGTTATCTTATTTTACTGTATAATTTATTTTATTTAACTTGTATTGAGATTTGTGTTTTATTATTATTTTTTTTTTTTGGGGGGGGGTTCTTTTTATAAACCGCTTTTAAACTTTGCATTGGGCAGTATATAAAGACTGATAAATCAAATCAGGGAAGTAAAAGTTCATGATTTGTGACTCCCTAACATCCTGTGTTGAGAAACATTTAGTGCTGAGCTGGAACCCACTAGTGCTACTACTATTTATCATTTCTATAGTGCTGAAAGGCATACACAGCGCTGTACATTTAACATTCAATAGATGGTCCCTGCTCAGAAGAGCTTACAATCTAATTTTGACAGACAGAAAGGACATCTCGGGGTTGGGGAGTTTCTGGCAGAAGGAATGGTACAACGGGTGTAGGTATCGGACAGTGAGTTAAGATTTGAAAGCAGCTTAAAAAAAAGTGGTCTTATAGCTTGGATTTGAATATTGCTAGAGATGGAGCATGAGGTATTGACTCTGGCAGCCTGTTCCAGGCATACAGGGCAGCAAGAAAGAAGGGACAGTGTTTGGGGTTGGTGATGGAGGAGAAAGGTATAGATAAGAGGGACTCACCTGATGAATGGCATTTGCACGGGGGGAGGGGGACGGGGGACGGGGGACTAGAGAGTGAATGCATTTGTAAGTCAGTAAAAAGAGTTTGAACTTTATTCGATAATCCTGATAAGAATGCTGGCAGCAGACTCTTACCAGCTTCTGCCTGCTCCTAATATTTCCAGAACTGAACAAACAGGTTAGGGATAGGCTCTGGCAAAAAACAGCAACAGGAAATCCCTACACATGGCGCGCAGAAAGCATGCTGCATAAGATATAAAGGGCAGGGAGGGGAGAGAGAGCTGGAGGAAATAGAATCAAAGAGGAAACATCTCCTAAGGCAGGAGATGGCAGGAGTACATGGCTTTAAGCTGGAGAGGAGACCTGAAACTGCAAAGTAACCTATGCTGGTGAGGAGCATTAATCACTGGTGAATGAGAAGACAGACAGGTTTTGTACTCGCTCTACAGTGAGATACCGAAGAGAAGTGACCCTGGAAGGGCCTTGCAAATATCAAGTCATGCTGAGCTCTGAACTCTCCAGACAAGCGCAGCGGTTCTCTGGGCCACTGCGGAGCAGAGTGGAAGAGCTGAAGAACCGCTTTCGTCAGAGCTCCCCACTCAACCTCAGCCACAACGAGAGTGCCAGGCTGGCCATGGACGCTCTTCTGGACAAGGGCGAAGATGGCTACCTTGAAGCTCTGGCCAAAGAAAAGGAGCTGCCCTTTCTCTCCAGCTTGGACATTCAGTACATCGGCAGCTGTATGAATGTAGCTACCTCAGGGCAGAGCAGATCGCAACCTGGAGCTGAAACTCTCCTGGAGGAAGACGGCATCTCAGAGCAGACATCCGGCACCTACTTCCCGCTCATGTCCGATCTGGATCCCCCCATGCTGGAGCTGGGCTGGCCAGATCTTCCACACACTACTGCAAGTGGCCCCGCTCAGGTGCATGTCTTATTCCAGAGAGAGAAGTCCAGCAACATCAAAGACTGTTTGCGATCACTCATAAACAAAGCACGAAAGGTAAGAAGATGGGATGGAATCATAATGCTTTTGTATTTTGCTGATTGTGAAAGCTCGGTGTAGTGTTTGCATTTTATCTGAACCAGGATGAAACGGCATCGTCCAGGCTTGTCCAAGCAGACCAGGTTTTCAGGGATATAATTATTTTCTCCACAAAAGACACTCTTTGAAGAACCTTGTTTTTCTCATCCTACTGACATTTTTGTGGCAGAGGATTTGTAGATTTTGTTTTTAATTGCTTCCAATTGTTCAGCATGGCGTCGCAGGACTTTTAGAACTTGGAATGAATTTGTTTCAGGAAATAACGAAAAGTTTGAGAAAGCTTGAAACAGAATACCCATCCCAGGCTCAGGTTTTTTTAAATGCACATTTGTTTAACCCTTGAAATGGCAGATGCTGAAAATGGCTGCTTTGTGTAACTTGAACGAGAGCAGTTGCAGATATAGAAACACATGTTGCTTCTGAGCAACAATGCCAAATAAAGGGTTAAACTCCCTCAACTACCTGTCTGCAGAAGGAGAAGTATGAGGACCCAAGTTTTGCTCTACTCATCTGCAGAGTAAGGAGATTTTAGCATCCCAGTGGACAAGTAAATTTAAATTATGAGGTAATGGGGGAAATTGTATTAAAGCAGGGATCTCAAAGTCCCTCCTCGAGGGCTGCAATCCAGTCGGGTTTTCAGGATTTCCCCAATGAATATGCATTGAAAGCAGTGCAAGCATATAGATCTTATGCATATTCATTGGGGAAATCCTGAAAACCCGACTGGATTGCAGCCCTCAAGGAGGGACTTTGAGACCCCTGTATTAAAGGGAGGCCTCTTAATGCTAGAAAAGTGATGAATAATACAGTATACATTTTCAGGGAGAGGGTATGTTTCCTCCCGTAGAGTCTGTAGGGTACACTAGATGCCTGCCCTAAGTGTGGAATACTGGGTGTGGGCCCGAGGCACATGTTCTGACCCTGCCCTCCAATATAGTTCTATTGGAGCAAACTATGCTACCAATTTATAGGTAGGTATGTGCCAGGTAAGGATTGCTCTCTTTCTGTATGATTGTATGGCAGAAATGGGTTCCCTGGTAAAAGGCATGTGTAGTATTGTTATTGACCAAGAAATGTAGCTTTGATGCAATTAGCCAGTGCAGTTACAATATTGACAGTGAAGTGCCTGAGATTGTCAGCTACTCAACCTACACAGTGGTTATGAGCTTTCAGAATACAAGGGAACCATTCTAGGATACCTTGGAACCACATGTACATGGTAGGGTACTAAGGAGGGAGTTATTTAACTCGAGTCAGGTTATTTTAGCACAGTTCTGATTTTATGCAATGAGACTCTGTGTTAAAATAGCCCTATTTAACAGTAGTCCATATTGATAACTTGCCCCCTAAACCCCTGGTATTATAGATAAGCCTTCTGTTTTGTTGTTAGATGGGGTAGGAATGGGAGTGGGAGATCATTGGTTAGATTAGTTCATATTTGAAGATAGCTAGAAGGAGATTCATTGTCATATGTGGAAGAGCTAACCACATAGTGACGTGTAGACAAAGTGTTTAAATGAAGAAATTGAGTGACCCCAATGATCTCATAGTTTGTGTTGGAGGTGGTTGTGGTGGGTTTGGGTTTGAAATATTAGGTTGGGGGATTGCAGAGGGGTCAGGCAGATATAAATGGGTTCTACAGTTTGGTCAATATGTTTACATTGCATCTGTATTGGATCAAAGCCTTTGTAATTTGATCTGTTGTTGCTTTATGGCTGGACCTATTGACCAGTAATGAGACGTTTAAAAAATAAGTCTTAAGTTATTACTGCAACAGGCATATGCGGGGGTCTACCTATGAAATTACATAGACGCCTATGTTGACTTTATACAATAGGTTTGTTACTTGGATGCATGCATCCTCCCAGAAAATGTCTTTCCATAATGAATAAAACGCACAGTATGTAAACATGAAGATTAATCATTCATCCAGGTGCCACAGTCAGTCAGTTTTTCAGCATTTCCAGAGAGTACTTAATATATTACATTAGTGTCTTCTATTCTGCTAATACCTTTCGGTTACACACCGATGGTGCGCATATGTCATTAGAATAATGGAATATACATTGGTATATTTATTTAATTTGATTTATATCCCGTCTTCCCCAAGGAGCTTAGAACGGGTTACAAGGTAACATACGTACCAGTTAGCAAGCAAGACACATAACATATATGAATATACATGTGCAAATCTGCATGTGTGCTATTCTATAAATACACGTGTATCTTACATAGCGCATATGGGTAGAGTCTGGGCAAATCAGAGGCGCAGGACTCATGCAGAACATATAGAATTCTATAAGGTATACACGTACCTTCAGCACTTAGGTTCACACATGTATGCCAGTGGTAAGTGCTCGTGCCTAATGATAGGCACATATTTTCACCATTACACTATTATTCCATGAAGGAAAGCAGGAGCCTGTTCCAGAAGTGCCTCCAAAACGGAAGCACGAGAAACAGTGGCCTACATTAAAGAGTCAGTATAAGTAAATTTATTTCACAGACATTCTCCGGAAGATATCTGAAATCTTACTCACTCTATTGTCACCACTGAAAGGTGTACGCAGCACTGTACATTTTGACATGTATAGACAGTCCCTGCTCAGAAGAGCTTACAATCTAACTTGGACAGACAGACATGATATATAGGGTTAAAGATGCAGAACCCAAGGTGAGAGGAGTTAGGAGTCGAAAGCACTCTCAAAGAGATGGGCTTTTAACTGGGCCCTGAACACTGTCAGAGACGGAGCCAAAACAGATTTAGGAAACCCTGCCCTAATCTCTTCTTTCTGAGTTAATACAGATATTTATTTTATTGAACAAATTTCTGTCTTGTCAATACTAAATGCATATTCTTGACCAAATATAATGAAATAGCAATCACACATAAAACACAAAATCATATGCAGAACAGAACGCATTTTGGTAATCTCTGTTTCCTGTGTTTCCTGAAGGTGATTGCAGTGGTCATGGATCTGTTCACCGATGTCGATATCCTCTGTGATCTCGTAGAAGCTTCAAACAAAAGAAAAGTTCCCGTCTACCTACTGCTGGATAAAAGGAACCTGAAGTACTTCATGGAAATATGTGATAACATGGGGTTCACCAGGCTCCATTTTCTTGTACGTCTCAATGGTAGAATTACCTTTTTACAGTCTGACTGATCGGTGATCACAGTTGGTCCTCAAGTTCAACATTCAGCAGATCCCTAAGCAGAAAAGTTATAAATTAAGGAATAGTGTACACAGCACAGTGCAGTGGTGATTTAATTTAATTTGCATATTTATATCCCGCTTAACCAAGCGGGTTGCAATAAAAGATAATACGAGGGTTCTTCAAAATGTTTCCATACTGTTCATATTTTTTGTGGGAAATGTAGTAAGAGGGTGTGTCATAGGATTCTGGGAAAAATGTATCGCGAAACAGGATGATTAGGTGGAAAAGTGATATCATTTGCTTTTGAGATATTTACCGTAATAAATAGTGTTTAAAAAAATAAAGGTGTGGAAATGTTTTGAAGATCCCTCGTACAGTATCAAAAAATGTACAAACTATTAAATACATCTTAAAATATAATCATAATATCGACCCTACTTAATCCAAGTATCCTTCTGGGTGGCTTACAATCTAAAAGCCAAATATAAAATAAATAAAAAGTAAACAATCTAAATTAAATGAGTTTAAAAGGTACATAAATCAAAATCAGTATCTAAGTTTCTAATGTCTCCAGGGTTCTCTCCATGTCATATGTTTATTGCTTTCCTGCAAAGCCCAATATTAGATAAGTTTCTTATTTCACTGGGCAGAGAATTCCAAAACTCTGCAACTCTTCCCAAGATAAGAACAAAGGTAAAATACAGCCCTGCCCCAAAGACGCATCTTTGTGGGCACCTGAGGTCATGGCAGGAAAATCCCCAGATTCTAGAATGGTGTCCAAAGCTAAATGCACGAGATTAAAGAATAGGGTCAGTAATGCACCTATCTTACTCCCCCTTTTACGAAACCACATTAGCTCTGACACTCATAGAATTCCTTTCAGCGTTGCAGTTAATACAGCCACTTCTGTCGATAAAAAAAGCCTAATGCGGCTTCGTAAAAAGGGTGGGGGGGGGGTTAATTTGCTAATTGGCTCTTATTAACCATACTCATGTTGTTCCTAGCTCTTCATGAAGGTATGCTGAGAGGATCAGGGGGTGAGGCGGTCCTCTAGAGCAGTGGTTCCCAATCCTGTCCTGGAGAACCCCCAGGCACATCCTTTATATGCAGATCTCTCTCATGCATATTCATTAGGGCTATCCTAAAAACCCGACTGGCCTGGTGGTCCTCCAGGATAGGGTTGGGAACCACTGCTCTAGACCCCATGACAATTAGGGAAACTTGGGTGATTGGGGATCGTCAGGTTAGAGGACTAGAGAATAATCTCAGAGAAATTATCAGGCCTTCTCAGACCTGGGAGTTTCACTTTATGTTGCTTCTAAAACTTGTCCTACCATCTTTCCTGGGCTCAGGTCAGTGCGGTTTACAATAATTTAAAAATCTCAGAAGTAGGAAAGGAACTACAAAGTCAAAAACATTCACACTTAGTATCAAATTTCACACAAGCCAGGAAGGAGGAAGGGAGAAAGTTTTGGATAGGTCTCTGCTAGCCACAAACGAGATCCATGGGCATCCGAAACGGTAACCGGCTCATGACCCATAGGCAGGAAGAAAATAGCCGAAAAGCGGATTCTGACAAAAATAGGGAGATAATACGTTCCACAATTTTGGTGCCTGGAAAATGAGCCCAGTTATGGGTCATCTTGTAATGGGCTTTCTTTGGCGCAGGGAATGAAAGGCAATGACCGTCTACGGATCGTAGTAAACAGGATGGAGTATAGGGAACACTCATGGAAGCTAAATATGCAGAGGAACTGAAATGATAGGTTGTGAACGTGAGGCATAGAATTTTGAACTGGGAGCCAATGCAGAGAGTGATGTGGCAGTAATTTCTCATGTTTTGTTCACCTTGAAATCTTCTGTGAACTTCTCTCCATTGAGGAGAAGTAGCTAACAGCTCCGTTATCATTCACTGTCATGTGCTGATGTCAATCAGGTGAGCTAGCTCCCACCCTGATCCCGTTTCTGCTTTTGTGTCCTGCACTGACTCCTCCATTTGCCATCCATAGTTTCTTGACCATTTGGGGGTTTGTTTGTTTTTTTTAGTTCTTGAAAGTGCGCACTGTGACCGGAGACACTTACTACACAAAGTCAGGAAAGAAGTTTTCTGGACAGAATTTGACAAAATTTCTCATGGTTGATTGCGAAGAAGTTGTAACTGGTAGCTACAGGTGAGTAAAGATTGAATCATGGCATGGGTCATCTCAGAAATCATCTCAGTGACGATGAGGTCACGAACAGGAAGAACATGATGTGTTCCAAAGAGTGTGGGAGTGTGTGGTGCAGTGGTTCGGGTGACAGCCCCAGCACCCTGGGGTTGTGGGTTCAAATCCCGCACTGCTCCTTGTGACCCTGGGCAAGTCACTTAATCTAATAACTCACTCCACACTCGCAAACACAAAGGGACTAATAATCAAATAACTACTCAAAAAAAGAGATTTCACTTTTTTACTCCTTCATAATTGCATAATTTAAACTTCTTTCTTTGGCTCAACAACGCATTGTAGACTTAAAACTTAATAAAGCCACTACTATACTTCTATTAGGAATCTTGTAAAGGGGAGAAAAAGCCTCAGACTTGTGTCTGCTGCTAATTTTTTAAGAATTCAGTCTACTATTAGAGCTACCTCATCGGCATAAAAACCCCCTCCTCCAAGTATTCCTATTTTCAGTATCTAAAAATTATGTTTATCAATTTTAGATTCTCAATGAATACTTTACATCCACATGCGCTGGGAGCCCTACTCTAAATCTCCCTAAAAAACAGCAGTGGCAGGAGTGACCATACAAATCGCTTCCCGCTAGTGTAATTGGAACGCGTCCGGGTTGTGTGCCAGTATGTAATGTTACTAATACTATTATAACGGACACTTATCTTTCCCAGCGCCATGCTGACTCAGGCAAACGGTTCTTCACACCCTCTCCGCATGTTCTTGTGGCAAGTCTGCTCAGCCAAAGTCGACGATGGACAGCCAGCATTTCGCTAAACTGCATCAGGGATTCCTGGGCTGCACTAAAAAATAAGCAGACACATTCTCAAACAATGCAAATGAAAACATACAACCTTTTAAAACCTCCTGTCTTCAGAACAGATAACAAATACTCACATTGGCACTTAATCTCTGTGCTCACAGGCATTGAATGCGCAGGCATCTGACGTCAGCCAGACGCCTCCTCCAAGTCACTTAATCCCCCAGTGCTCCAGGTACATTAGATAGAGTGGGAGCCTGCAGGGATAGATGCTTGAGTACCTGAATGATTTGTATTCTGCATAGAATTGTAGGATATGCAGAATATAAATAATAAAATAAATAAAATAATGATTCAATTCACCAAACATTTCTGCCAACTGCAAACAAAGGCCAACACTGAAAATTCACCCTGAGTGGTTTTCATTAGAAGTCTGTGATCTTTGAAAAAGAAGTAACTTCAAGAGCCTACAAGAATTTTGTAAAATGTATATAATCCACACCATCCATGGATCTGAGAGGACAGCAAATGTCCGTTCATAGCCAATTGAAAACAAACAGCAGCGTATCGGAACTCGGCCACATGTACAAACAATTAATATTTGTCATCATTACAGGCTGTCCAAGTATACCACACTGTTTGACAATAGCAGCCAACCCATTTCCCTTACTCACATGGCTTCCTTCTTTCAGCTATGGATGATGAAACCTTTCAGTGGTTTCAATCCATCTCTGTTCTAACAGCAGTTTATTCCATTCGATTGGGCCGGGCATGAGTTTCTTCCATATGATATTGTCTAAGGCAGAGGTAGGCAACCACGGCTCTCTAGGGCCACAACCTAGTTGGGTTGTCAAGATTTCCACAATCAATAGGCATGAGATTGATTTGGATGTACTCAGTGGTGTAGCGAGGGTAGAAGGCGCTTGGGGTGATGGGCACCTCCCTGCACCCTCCTCTCCATCCCCCTCCCACGCCATGCTCGCACCGCCCCTGTAACTTTTTAAATATTCACTAGCATGAGCACCTTCTCCAGCCTGCTGCTTGTGCTGGTGTTAGCTTTCCCTCTGATGTCACTTCCTGGCCGTAACCCAGAAGTGATTTCAGAGTGAGCTAGGCCAGGGTAGTTGCTTGCACTGGTGAAAATTTAGAGGTTTGGGGGGATGTGAGCATGGTGTGGGGGGACGGAGAGATGCCGGTGCCCCCACCAAGACGGAACCCAGGGTAGTCTGGCTCCCCCACACCCTCTTACTTTGCCACTGGAAGTACTGCTTCCATTGTATGCAAATCAATCTCATGCAAAATCATTGTGAAAATCTTGAAAACCTGAGGACTGTGGTTGTCCACCCATGCACTAGAGAGAGGGGTGCAAAAGGATATTTCAAAGGACTACAGGCTTTACGGTATTTCAGAAGAGTTAAAGGTTGTATCTTGGGGTGAGGCATAAGGTTTCAAGGGTTGAGGATGGTTTCAAAGAGACTGGAGGGAATTGGTCACATGCAACCGTTCACCTATAAGAACAGAGATCATTTGCCCTAGGACAGGGGTGGACAACTTGGGTCCTTGAGGATCGTACTCTCCACGCAGTCAGGTTTTCCCCAATGAATATGCATAATGCCCTTATTTTAAAAGAAGCTATTTAATATCATAACATAAAATAAATTTTATTAAAATTTCAATTTTTATTATACTTGTATATTAACCTTCATAAGACCACATAAATACATACAATGCTGATACAACAATCACAAGCCTTCCAAACGGTGTTACCCCCTCTACATCACAAATTCATAATAAAAAGTTCACTCCGATGCTAAACTTCATAAACTTGTTACCCTCCTTTCAAAAGTTCACAATGTATGTTCTTCTTGCACAGTTATTTGGAAGTAAGGAGGACGAACAGAGACATCTGGGTCTTACTTCCATTGAAAGAAATGGAAGTAAAACCTGGATGTCGCAATTCGTCCTCCTTTTTCTGGAGTCATATGGTAATCCTAAGTTTGGGTCATGTGACTTGCAGAGAAGTGCTGTGGTGGCATGGCATGAGTTGAATTCAGAGGTGAACTAAAAATCTTCTCCTTAAAACTTGGCTCTCCCCTATCATCTCTAGGCATTTTAGGCAGTTACACTTGCATATATGTTTACATTTTAATGTGCAGTTGATATGGGATAGGAAGTGCCCTAATGAATATGCATGAGAGAGATTTGCATATAATGGAGATGATAGGCATGCAAATCTGCTCCACGCATATTCATTAGGGCTATCCTGTATTTGTAGAATCATCTGCCTTCATACAATATCTATCAACAGCTAATATCTATAATCTTTCTTTCAGTTTTACTTGGCTTTCAGGTCACATTCACAGCAGTATAGTGCTCCACTTGACTGGAAGCATTGTAGAAGGTTTTGACCGAGAATTTCGATATCTATATGCAAACTCTGAAGTTGTTGACTATTTCTGTGAATTAGAAGAAAAAAACATTGTAACTGGTCATCATATACCAATAATTATACAACCAACCCAAAGAAACACAGAAATGTATACACCAGGACTGTCTAACCACTCCAGTAGCCCTTCCAGCTGTAGTGTATCAAGCCTAAAGGCCTCTCCTTACATGAAAAACTCAATCAATAACATGATCCATCAAGATAAAGAGCCATCTGCTGGTAATATTGGCCAGCACCGTAGGGCTTTTTATAATCCAAAGGTCAATTTTTGCAACCAAGATCGGAGGCAGTCAGAGCCTCATAAAGTCCTGGAGAAAACTGTTGGTCTGTTTGGCCTACAAAGAAAGACCAATCTTGGGAATTTAAGCTCCATATTATCAAGATCTTCACCAGATTTGAACTGTGAGGAACCAACAGAAAACACTTATTTTGGAATCAGATCAGGTGCCAGAATAAAACCCACAGCTCTACAGCCAGAGTTCAAGGCTTTGCCCCAGATGAAAAGTGACCTGTCGCTCAGTACCAAGATGACAAGTGATGCCAATGACGAGAAAGAGACAGTAATAAGTCCCATTGGAAGCAATAATGAGGCATCATCACAGAAATTAAGCAACGTGCACAGAAACAAGAAGAGAGAGACTCTAGGACACAGCAATCTGGAATTGATGATGAAGTACAATAAAATTCTACCAAACCCACTTTATAGTCGCTTTGGGCCATGATGGTCTTTTGTGGCAATGTTCTACAGAGCTACAATGGAAAGCACACACCCTTCCCTTTGCTGAGCAGAGAATACTATGGCAGATAAGGACCAGAAACCCATTTCATTTTTGCTGCATGTCCACAAATCCCAGCTGAACTCTGGTTTTCCCTTCACATCTTCACAGAGGTGACGGGACTAGTGTGTAGGAAGTATCCTTTCTTATTCTCCACCTCATGATCTAATACAAGGGGAGCTCAGCGTAGTACGTTGTGGTTACCATCTCAGAAATATGGGAGCGAATAAATTGGACATGTAGAAAGTGAGCTAAACTGACATTCCCACAGTCTGGTTCCTGCCTTTTCTTTACAATAAACAACAAAAATTATTGATGAAAAAATTAACAAAGTTATCATTTTAATTTCCCTGAAATCAAATAAAGGTACTTTGAAACGTATCCTGGAGGAGTGGTTAGCATTTGGACCAACATGTAATTGGTCATGCTGTTCAGGATTGGCGTGGGATTCTCCAAGTGTACGCCCCCCCTTTAATCAAGCTGCTCTAGAGGTTTTTAGCATGGGATGGCTCATAGGAATTCTATGAGCGTTGGGTTGGAGCATTTACAGTGCTGTCTCACGCTAAAAATCTCTAGTGCCCTAACTTTTTTTTGATGTTCATTTTTATCATTTTCCTTTGTTCAGAGAGGGGCCCTTTTACTAAGCAGCAGTAGAAAACGGGCTGAGCTCATCCGAGTGCAGAACTTTCCCTTGCGTTAAGGCTATTTCCAGTGTGTCCGTGAAAGAGACATTTCTTTTATTAGTTGACTTTCTGACCATTAAAACAAAAAGAAAATTAACACAGGAGCACTTCTAGGAGGTGCTAAAGACTCCCACATTATGGACACGGGGTGACTTCCCTGTTCTCAATCAGGTCAGCCCACAAACTTTCCCACCCAAAATTCAAATTTCTTGACCCACAGACTGCCCTGTTCTCAATCAGGTCCGTGAACCCACTATATATATATGTGGAAGCCTAAGAGAACAGGGTGATGTCAGTTCACTAGCTGAATAACGATTCTATGCCCGTTGTGTGCCCTGTTAAAATTTGTTTTTAAATAAATACTCCGCACTTAACGCATGCAGATGGCAAAGCCAACGCAGAATGCTTTAGCGCATTTTGCATTAGGCCATTTTCCCTGCATTAAACATGCATTAGCACTTGACACAGCAAAGTAAAAGGGTCCCCTAATGATTCAAAGTACGGACCTTTTTTTGTGAAGTTTGCAAAGAATATTTGTTGCATGATCATTTTATACCTCTATTACAGGCCTAATGGTGAGCCATGTTTTATTGTTGTATACAAAGGAATTTATTTGTTAAAAATCAAAGAGGTCATAAAGACTAGGAAAAATCAATCAAAAACAAAATTTCAGATTTCACTCCAAATATTTAAAAGACAAAGCGGTGTGTGCTCAGAATGCTTTGCTGACCAGTAACATTATAAATCAACCAACTTCATTTAATAATGCACACAAAATATATACTACCTAATATTTAGGCACTATTTAGCTGACTGGGAACAACTTAAAATAATAGTAAATATTGAAGAACTAAGGCCAGTACTGGGCAGACTTACACAGTCTGTGTCCGTATATGGCCATTTGGTTGAGGATGGGCTGGAGTGAGCTTTGATGGAGACTTCAATAGATGGAACCTAAGCACAGTACTGGCCAGAGCTTTGGCCCTGAAATAGCTAAGAAAAAGGAAAATTTAAATTAAATCAGTAATTTAAAGAGTGGGTAAGGTTGGGCAGACTGGATGGACCATCCGGGTCTTTATCTGCCATCATCTACTATGTTACTATGACTTCCATCCAGCATAATAGCGCTGATATTCAGTGGAAAATAGCTGGCTATCTCCCACTAAATATCCAGGTCACCAGCTAGCCTGGTCACATGACATAGCCAGTCAGCACCAAGATTCATTGGCTGACTGGTTAAGTCTAATGGCCAGAGACGCCTAAATAGAAGGTCTATGGTTGGCTGCTGTGACTTAGCCAGTCAGCCGATGAATAGCAGCTTTTCTGGCTATGTCTATGGTGGCTGCACTTAAACTGAAAATTCAGTGCCAGTGGCCAGATACGCTTAATCAGGCTCAGCAGACCAACTTGCAATATTCAGGCCAAGGCAAAAAAAAGTGTCTTCAATAGTCTTTAAAATGTCACAAAGGAGTATTCAGAATGAATTGAAAGGAGAAGATGATTCCATAGCCTGGGAGCTAAGTAAAGAAGGCCGACTGGTTGGTCACTTCGTCTTTATATGGCCTGTAATTCAATTAATCTGAATTAAATAATGGGCCTTATTGAGATGATTCACCCTGAAGCAGAGTGAACTGACACTTAAACGCTTTCATAGAGGGAAGACTATTTGGTGCTGTGACCACTTGGCAAATGCCATCATCATATATTCAGATTTGGTTTTATATCTGGAGCTCCTGCTCCTTGTGGCTGCCATGATGACCTCTTGCGGTACTTGTGCAGTACTGAGAGGCTGCCATGAGAAGTTTCAGCAGCCATTTTCTTCAAGCAGCTCATAGTGAGCTTCACTCCTGCCCCCATTACCCTCACTGGACCACCAGGGAATAGAGATAGGTCCCCTCCCCATCCAGTCCTATCTAAACCAGGGGGAGGGGGAAGGTAAGGAGGATTTGTAACACCTTTACTGAAGCTCACCGCTCTGAATTGACTCCCCAGTCAATCATAGCGGTATAGATGCTTCCAATAAACATACATCAGGCGCTGGGAGGAGGGTCAATGGGAAGAGGTGGGAAGGGGCTCCAAGGGCACCACACAGTTTCTCTACAATTATGCAGGTCCCAGCCAACAATCAGCCAGGTCCTACATAACTATCTTATGCAGGCTTGACTGAATATCAGCCAGGACATGTATAATCTCTGGAGTAGGCTTACCAGATTTGTTAGTGCAAAAATGAGGACCCGTGGCCCCATCCCCACACAAACCTCATCTCTTCTTCCACGAGTCCGGGCCATGTCTAGAGGGCCTCTGAGCATGCGTGGAAGTGATATGATGACATCACACGCAGGTGCGCATGCGTGTGATGTCATCACATCACATTTGCGCATGCTCTATGGTTCTCCAGATGCGGCCCTGAGCTCAGGGCCTTGCAAAACCTGGACAAACTGCCAGGTTTTGGAAATCCATTCAGGCACCTAGATAGTGCTCTAAAAGGAGAACATGTCCAGATTTTCACAGATAATCTGTTAACTCTACTCTGGAGGCCAGTCCCACTCAAATTAGCAGTAGTCAGTGTTGGTGACTGCATATGGCCATTCGGGCTTTAAAAATGAAAACACTGAACACTACTGGCTACATATTACCCCACTGATTTTCTAACTCCTGTTACTCTATGTCAGGGGTAGGCAATTCCGGTCCTCGAGAGCTGGAGCCAGGTCAGGTTTTCAGGATATCCACAATAAATATGCATGCATACAAATCTATCTCTTACATATTAATTGTGGATATCTTGAAAACCTGACCTGGCTCTGGCTCTCGAGGACCGGAATTGCCTACCCCTGCTCTATGTTATCTGGGTGTTCCAGCTTTGTGTACACCCTGTGCTATGAAAATGTTTTACTGCGTATTGTGCTAACATTATTAGTAGCCATACTATGTACTGTTATTTCAAATTAATCTTGCTGAATGCCATTTAGGGCAGGAGTCTCAAAGTCCCTCCTTGAGGGCAGCAGTCCAGTCAGGTTTTCAGTATTTCCCCAATGAATATGCATGAGATCTATGTGCATGCACTGCTTTCAATGCATATTCATTGAGGAAATCCTGAAAACCTGACTGGATTGTGGCCCTCCGGGTGAATTAAAAAAAATAAAATAGGTAGTAAATAAATCCTAAAAAACAAATAAAATAAATGCCTAACTTGTTATAAAACGCAAAGTACTTTTTCCTTTTTTTGCAATAAATTTTATTGAATTTTTGTATTATGGTGCAACAAAACATTGATGAAATTAGAACAGTGGTTTCCAACCCTGTCCTAAAAACAGGGGAGGGTTTTCAGGATAGCCCTAATGCAGGGGTAGGGAATTCCGGTCCTCAAGAGCCGTATTCCAGTCAGGTTTTCAGGATTTCCTCAATCTATGTGCATGCACTGCTTTCAATGCATATTCATTGGAGAAATCCTGAAAACCCAACTGGAATACGGCTCTTGAGGACCAGAGTTCCCTACCCGTGCCCTAATGAATATGCATGAGAGAGATTTGCATATAATGGAGATGATAGGCATGCAAATCTGCTCCACGCATATTCATTAGGGCTATCCTGAAAACCTGAGTGGCTGGTGATCCTCCAGGACAGGGTTGGGAACCACTGAATTACGAGGAAGTGAGTGTGGGAGATTCAAACAGGCAGGGAATTGGGTGCAAACCTGCTCGTTCATCATCAGGGGCATCTGGCAGGTTCAATGTCAGAGGTTCTGGGCCAAAGCCCCCATAACTCACCCTAGGAGAGACCAGGTTAACAGGGGGAGTGAAACTGAAGCTCCTAGTGCTGCAAAGCTTCCCAGTCCTTGAAGATCATCTGCAAAGGGGACAGCGGTACCTCCCACCAGCAATTCCTTTGGCAGACATTTACTGACCGTCCCAACTGGTACGGTGGCCGCGTTAGTCCACTTTTTCATGGAGCCAGTTTTGCAACCGCTCGAGGCCTGGGCAGAGCTTGAAAGGAAACTGAGCCCGGCCCCGCCCCGACGCCTTCTCCGACGTAGCTTCCTGTTTCCGGCGGGGCCAGACTCCAGCGACTGCAAGGCGGAAAGGTTGGGGCGGGGGGCGGACGACGGTAGGACGCGGTTGGGGGGGGGCTGGGATCTGTAGCAGGGCACGAGGTAAAGGCCGGATCCCAGGCCTCCGGATCCGCCCAGCCTTGTGCCTGCTCTTAAGGTGGCTCATGGTCTCTCTCTTCCCAGCAGGTAGCAACATGGCAGTAGGACGCGGTTGGGGGGGGGGTTGGGCTCTGCAGCAGGGCACGAGGGGGGGGGCTGGGATCTGCAGCAGGGCACGAGGTAAAGGCCGGATCCCAGGCCTCCGGATCCGCCCAGCCTTGTGCCTGCTCTTAAGGTGGCTCATGGTCTCTCTCTTCCCAGCAGGTAGCAACATGGCAGTAGGACGCGGTTGGGGGGGGGGTTGGGCTCTGCAGCAGGGCACGAGGGGGGGGGCTGGGATCTGCAGCAGGGCACGAGGTAAAGGCCGGATCCCAGGCCTCCGGATCCGCCCAGCCTTGTGCCTGCTCTTAAGGTGGCTCATGGTTTCTCTCTTCCCAGCAGGTAGCAACATGGCAGTAGGACACGGTTTAGGGGGGGGGGGTTGGGGATCTGCAGCAGGGCACGAGGGGGGGGGGCTGGGATCTGCAGCAGGGCACGAGGTAAAGGCCGGATCTCAGGCCTCCGGATCCGCCCAGCCTTGTGCCTGCTCTTAAGGTGGCTCATGGTCTCTCTCTTCCCAGCAGGTAGCAACATGGCAGTCCGAGCCTCCTTTGAAAACAATAACGAGATCGGATGTTTTGCTAAACTCACCAACACTTACTGCCTAGTGGCTATTGGTGGCTCTGAAAACTTCTACAGGTAAGGTGGGCGAGAAATATAAAATACCGAATATAAGGTCTAAAAGGGTGAAGGGTATATGCAGTGGCACAGTGAGGGTGAGAGGGGCTCCTCTTCTCCGCCCCTTCCCTCCCTCCCTCCCTCCCCGTACCACTGTAATGTTCCTAGCGTGACTAGCAACCCCCAAGCTGCTGTTGCGCCAGCTCTTCCTCTGACATCACTTCCTAGGCATGGGTCCAGGAAGAGCCGATGCTGGCGCAACAGCATCGGCACAAAGGTTTAGACAAGTTCCTGGAGGAAAAGTCCATAGGCAGTTTTTGAGAAAGACATGGGGGAAGCCACTGCTTGCCCTGGATCGGTAGCATGGAATGTTGCTACTCCTTGGCTTTTGGTCAGGTACTAGGGACCTGGATTGGGCACCACGAGAACGGGCTACTGGGCTTGATGGACCACTGGACTCACCCAGTAAGTCTATTCTTATGTTCTTATATTTATTTATGTTTATTTATGCATGTTTATTTATGCATGTGTTTGTTTGTTTTTTTACATTTGATGATGTAGACAACTTTAACTACTGTGCACTTCATTTGCTTATCACATAGGAAATATAGCACTTTACCAATGTTCATTCTGCTGTCCCTCAGTGTCTCTCCTCTCTCCCAGAGAACTCCATTCCTCAGATAAGCTGCTTCTAGCTTTACCTTTCTCCACTGCCTGTTCCAGACTTCGTTCCTTTCATTTAGCTGCCCCCTATGCCTGGAATAAACTACCTGAGTTTGCCTGCCAAGCCCCTTCCCTTCCCATGTTTAAAAGCAGACTGAAAACCCACCTTTTTGATATAGCCTTCAATCCATAACCCTACTCCCCACTGCCCACCACCCTAACTGTATCCATGGCATCCTGTTTGTCTGTCTTGTCTGTTTAGATTGTAAGCTCCTTCGAGCAGGGGCTGTCTCGTTTGTGACATCTGGTAGTGCTATAGAAATAATGAATAGTAGTAGTAGTAATAAAAAACCCCAAAATCTGTGATTTTTACCAATGTCTTACTACATTGGCTTCTTAAATGTTTAGCTGCTATTGTCTCTCTTTTTTCTAGGAAAAGGTCTTTGATAGTAATGGAAGATAGTTGACTAAAAGTGAAACATCTTGTTCAGCCTTTTCTAAAAGCATTTTCCTTTCTTGTAGTGTGTTTGAGGGTGAACTCTCCGAGAACATTCCGGTTGTTCATGCCTCTATAGCAGGGTGCAGGATCATTGGGAGAATGAGTGTCGGTGAGTTAGTCAGTTTTTTAGAATTTAATTTGCATTCAATGATTCCTTCTGAACATTCACTACACAACATAGAAACATTTAATTAGAACCACCATTAGGTGAACCCTAATCCCTTCTCCCCACCAGGCAGATTTGCAAGATATATTTGGGGTGTGATAGTTATTTATTTATTTAGTTTTCTATCCATTTGTCCCCAAAGAGCTCAGAACAGGTTACATCATGCTTGCTTTTACACTTTCCAAAGGATCTCCAGACTTGAATAAAAGATCCAGTGCTGTTGTGAGTTTAGGCATCAAGTAACCATTATCAAGTTATTTGAGAAACTGCAGAAGTGGCACAGATTGTGTTTCCAATATTTTGAAGGTTCATTTGAGTTATATTGGTCACCTGAGCAATTATTGTTGGCATACTTGAAGACTCTGGATCCCTTTGTTAAGGAGGAAGTATGCCATTCGCTTTTCTGCTGGGTCTCTTATGTGTCTCTAAGTCCACCACTCCTTCCCAGTAGCCTTCTTTCTTAGGGCGGGTCCACCGAATATGATAATGTGCCCTGGCATCCATAATCCCTCCAGCAAAAATTTGACTTAAGCTTTCTGATATACCCACTTTCTAATAAATATGTTAAGGAGACCCTGAGAAGATTTTGGCAAAGTTTACCTCACTACTTATCCCCCACCAAAATCTCTCCACTTCCTGGGTATGATTGTATACTTGATCATAACCTAGAGATCTCACATACAGTACAACTGGAGCCCATCATCCTTTTGAAATTACTGTGCCTTTCTAATCTCTGTTAGAGCGTTCTGTTGCATGAGGTCTTTAAGCTGCATATTTCTCTAATCCATACTCCTCTACCAGTTTTTTTTACATCCCATAACTTGCAGACACTGGGTTAGATGGAGGTTCAACTCTTCAGCCGTTCAGCCATCCAGTCCATCTATCTGATTTACCCTCCCAGATGAAAATTGCAAATGCCAAATGGATATTGAGGTGTAATTTCTCCTTTTTAAAAAAAATTAAATTGTGTTTTATCCAAAGAACAAAACAAACAAGCCCATTATATACCATTTCTCTTTGGTACACTTTTTCAAATATGCATGTAAGATTCCAGAGAAACACAAAACCTTCTAGCTCAGCTTTCGTATCTCTTACCCCTTTATTCAACAAACCTAGCAATTTGAGGGTCCAGGCAAATGTTTGGATCCTCTTAATTTATGCAATAGAGATTAATTTCAGAACTAATATGCTCTTTCCATCTATCCTGTAGACTCCAAATTTTACAGAACTGCAGTATCTTATTTCCTTGCTCTGCTGTCAAATTTGACATAAGAACATAAGAAATGCCTCTGCTGGGTCAGACCCGAGGTCCATCGTGCCCAGCAGTCCGCTCACGCGGTGGCCCAACAGATCCAGGACCTGTGCAGTAATCTTCTATCTATACCCCTCTATCCCCTTTTCCAGCAGGAAATTGTCCAATCCTTTCTTGAACCCCAGTACCGTACTCTGCCCTATTACGTCCTCTGGAAGCGCATTCCAGGTGTCCACCACACGTTGGGTAAAGAAGAACTTCCTAGCATTTGTTTTGAATCTGTCTCCTATCAACTTTTCCGAATGCCCTCTTGTTCTTTTATTTTTCGAAAGTTTGAAGAATCTGTCCCTCTTTACTCTCTCATCCAGTGCACAGTCATAATTCCACTCTTCAAAACACTTACACTTCAAAGCACTCCATAAATCTAAGATGACTCTTGTGGGCTGGCTTCATGTAATCCATTCTTGAAACTCAGCTTTACCATATATACTCAATTATAAGCCAAGTTAACAGCTCCCCCCCCCTTTTTTTTTTAAATAACTCATTTATAAGTTGGGGGGGAGGGGGTTATTCAAATGGTTAGTCTTCTTCCCCCACTGTAGTGTCCTGCATTTTTCCCTCTCCTACCCTCCCTACATGAACATCACTTCTCTCTTGTTCCTTCCCCCCCAATCCCACGGTGACCAGCACTTCATTCTCCCTTCTCTCCCAACCCATGGTGACTGGGACTTCTCTTGTCATCCCCCCACCACAGTGACTGGCAATCTAGTGTTTCCCTCTCCCGCCTAGGCAGCCGGGCCATCCGAAATCTCAAACCATTCCCTTCCCATCATCGTCGCAGCCACAGTGAGCAACTTGACTGACTTTCTGCTCACACCAGTCCCACAGCTCTTCTTTCTGACGCATCTTCCTGTTACAGAGATGTTTGTGTAGTTTCATACAGCTCAAGATGCCACAAAATATGCTGTCTGAAGTAAGATAAAAATTGGAAGGGATACTGAGAGGGAAAGGGCTGGTCAGGTGGGGGATGAGAGGCCATGAAAAATTAAATACTAACGTAGATGTTTTCAGCTAGGAAAGTCTGTGATAGTGCTAGTGGTGTAATTGATGGGAAAAGTCAGTGACTGCTTTCTCTCCTCTGGTCAGGCAACCGCCATGGACTACTGGTTCCAAATAATACCACAGACCAGGAGCTGCAGCACATCAGAAACAGCCTGCCAGACTCTGTGCGGATCCAGCGGGTGGAAGAACGACTCTCGGCTTTGGGGAATGTCATTGCTTGCAATGATTACGTGGCTCTTGTTCATCCAGACCTCGACAGAGTGGGTGACCTTTTCTTGTCTTGAAAAGTGGCTTGATGCTCTCATAGAACATACTGGCCTGGATATGGCATAAGGGAAAAGGTGTTTATAAATTGAAATATAACATTTATGAAAACATACCTTTTCATAAGCATCACACCCTAAAATGTGTTAATGAAAAAAAGTGAGTATGAAGCAGTGCTCAAATCTTATTTGTACTCAAAAATATTTGCAAAAAACGACTTTTCTTGTGGAAACAGTAATGGAGATGAGTCCAGTAGGACAACACTTATGTTCTTAAGGGAGAGGACATTTTTGATCTGCTTGCAGCTCCCGTATTGCTAAGATTATTTCACACTTCAAAAATAATTTGAAATGAGTTATTTTGATGTTTTGGGGTGGGTTTTTTTTTTTTTTACCTTTTTTGCATTATATCTTAGCTTTACAAATTGTGGTATATTGCCTTTTATTCTGCCTGACAACACATGCAGGGTGTCATGTATGTTAAAACATTTACTGGTTCAGACCAAAGGTCTATCAAGCTCACTATCCTGTTGCCTACAGTATCTGACAGGATCCCAAAATAGCAAAATAATTTCAAGCTGCTTCTCATTTTAATTTTTTTTAAACCCTGCTAGATTTTATCACATTCTGTTGAGCTGATTGAAGATAAAGTAGGTTTTTAGCCTTTTTTCTGACTTAGGGGTCCTTTTATTAAGGCGTGTTAACCGATTTAGCGCATGCTAAATGCTAAGTCTATGGGCGCCTTAGTATTTAGCGGACCTTAATAAAAGGACCCCTTAGTGACTATTTTGCTTTTTTTTTTCTCGCATAGCTGGAAATTCAATGCAAAATTAGATCTTCTGTCTTCTCACTACATTTTTTTTTTCCTGTTCACAGGAAACAGAAGAAATTTTAGCAGATGTTTTGAAAGTTGAAGTTTTCAGACAGACAGTAGCGGACCAAGTGCTTGTAGGAAGTTACTCCGCATTCAGTAACCAAGGAGGGCTGGTACATCCCAAGACTTCCATTGATGACCAGGATGAGTTGTCCTCTCTCTTGCAAGTTCCACTTGTGGTATGCAATTCCTGCACCCTGTATTCTTCCATCTTGGCGAATCTTTCATGTTTATTACTTTTATATTCAGAGGTGTGCAAATGACCCAAGTAAATAATTGTCCTGTTTTTATTTTTAAATCCTGATGCATTAAAAAAATAGCCGCTATGTAATGCAGATAGTAATATTTTTATTATACCGTGTTTTCTAACTGGCAGTTTACAACACTAAAATCTAAATAGAAAATAAGAAAGGAACTACAATAACTTTAATAGAAAATAAAATAAATATTAAGAATTTTCATCCGTGGAGAGAGGGAAAGCAGGGGAAGGTAGAGGGAGAAATCCAGTGATATTCACAAGTGACCTTAGGGCTCCTTTTACAAAAGTGTGGAATAGCGTGTGCTAACCGCTACCGCCTCCTCTTGAGCAGGTGGTAGTTTTTCGGGTAGCGAGTGCTAAAAATGCTAGTGTACCTTTGTAAAAGGAGTCCTTAGTCTCACTCATGATTAAAGGCCTTTTTGAACAGTCAAGCTTTTGAATTGGGTTTAAATTTATTGAAATCAAGTTCTGTTTTTAAAAGAAAATGGAAGTGAATTCCAGAATGATGGAGCCATGAAGAAAAATGGCTAGTTGATTCTAGACAGGCCATTCTCAGGTTTGGAAGAATGAGATTATAGAAATGTAGAGATCGTAGTAGCAGTGTTGGTGAATATGGCATTGTAAGAAAAGAGGGGAAGACCTATACGTAATGCTTTTAAAGGTTAAGGTTAATAATTTCAATATTATACGCCATTCTATTGGAAGCCAGTGGTATTATGGCAGTTGACTGGAAATGGCCCGTCTAATCTGTCCAAAGAAAGTTGGAGTTGGAAGTGCTGCTCTTTGCAGGTTCCCCCCGCCCCCAACATCCAGTGGTAACCTCCAATCAATCCTTTCTCTTGAGGTACCTGGAGCAGGCTGAGTATTTTCAGAATACAATCTTAGGTTTTAGACAGCAGTTAAATGGGCATTTCTGTATTCATTTTAAATTGTTGGTTTTAGTACGTCAAGCAGGCTCTTGAGTGGTATTGCCTTGCTAGGGTGTTGGGCTCTGAGCATCATGGTTTGTTATCGGTAGACTGTTCTCGAGTGCATTATGCAGTCATGAGAGAGGCTGCATTCTCTGCTACTGGCCCTTTTCTATGGAACCAGTTGACGGAGTGGTAGTGTCATTTGTTGGAGCTTTCTAAGAAATAACTTAAGACGCCTTTTTTTAGCTGTGGGAGTTAGTGCTGTGGCAGAATATGGGCTGAATAATACATGTTGAGAGGTGGTTATTGTTTTAATTGTGGTTTTATATTATGTATGATTTGTACTCTGCCTAGATAAGAGGTGGGTAAAAAATGCTTAAATAAAATGTGGTAGTCCTGCCCTGTGGTAACTGCTTTTTTTTTGTAGAGGGTGCACTTGGAAAGCCAGGCTATTTTGTGGAGGTCATTCACTCTTTACTACCTATTGGGATATGGGCAGGATGTGGAATTGCCTGGAGTAGACTAGGTGCTGGCTGGGCAACTTGGATAAGCTGCTTGTCATACTGTTGCCACATTCTGAAAAGTTGCCTTTATCCTTCGGATAGTTTTTCAATAAGAGCAATTTCACTAATGTACACCGTATATAAGAGTATGGGCAATGTACTGGAGTTTTGTGAATGAAGAGCTCATTAACGACCGTTGTGTTTCTTTCAAACTAAAAAGGAAAGATTCAGAACATTTTTCTGGGAGCTGGTTTTCAGGGAGATGGTACCTTGTCTTGCAGGCTGGCACTGTGAATCGTGGCAGTGATGTAATTGCCGCAGGAATGGTGGTGAATGACTGGTGTGCGTTCTGTGGTCTGGATACCACAGTCACCGAACTCTCAGTTATAGAAAGTGTCTTCAGACTCAATGAGGCCCAGCCCAGCACCATTGCTACCAGCATGAGAGACTCTCTAATTGATAGGTAAGGAAAATGCACACGACAACTGCTTTTTAACTAAACAGATAATTCAGGGGTGTAAATTTCTGCCATATCCTATTGAAAGGCTAAATGAAGGGACATCCATGCTGAAGGTATGAACTTAACTGTACCATTATGGATTGTTGAGCCACTCTCTTTACATACGAGAAGAGCACAGAACATAAGTTACTTAAAAAAAAAAAAAAATGTTTTTGGAAAGTGTCGAGTGTGGTGCAGTGGTTAGAGCAACAGCCTCAGTACCCTCCCTGCTGCTCCCTGTGACCCTGGGCAAGTCACTTAATCCCCCCATTGCCCCAGGTACATTAGATAGATTGTGAACCCACCAGAACCTGAAGTACCTGTATGTAAACCGCTTTGAGTGTGGTTGTAACTACAAAGAGGCGGTGTACAAGACCCAATCCCTTCCTTTTCTTTGAACAAAATGAGTGTTTCTTGAATTTCATAGTCCCATGTACTTTTCTAAAGTTTGTTTTCATATTTTTCTTTCAGTTTAACATAGTCCAAGTGCTTCCGTGTCTAATGTCCGTGACACTGGAAGACTGGAAGCAGAAGAGCATATTCCATTATCAATCTCTGTTGGAAGAAGCATCTTACAGATAAACAAGTATTTTGTCTGCACTGCAAAGCTAAGAGTTAGATATCTTTGGAGGCAAATAAAAGAAGGTATTTTATCCTGTAGTCACTAAACTCCAAAGGAAGGTGAAAGTGCCAACATTTCATGTGCTAACTTTTTTTGCTGCTTCAAGAACCAAAGGTAATAATCGGCCATGCATTTGTATGAGCCCTGGCAAATTTATTACAAGTAATGCTAAAGAGAAACAATTTTACCAGCTAATATAAGACATAGGTTAAAAAAATATGTAAAATTCTCTGGTCTTTTTATGGAACCTGGTCAGAAAGCTTGCATTTTGGTTGATAAAATGGGCTTCCTTTAGCTCTGAAAGATTATCATTTGAAATGTGAGTCTCCTTGCCTCCCCTTGGAGTTTTGTGGATAAAGGATAGAAGGCAACGTCTGGTACGGCGGTTCTTTTGTGCAACTGGGTGGCTCTAACAATACTTTTGTGCTTAAGCAAAGGGATTCTGTGAGGTTTTATTTTATTCTATGTAAATTCACTTCTATTTCATTTAAACACCACAAAAATTTGTGTGCATACTGGGCACATGATACTATACATACACAAAGGATTGAAATAACAGTCTGTCTCTATAGATTACAGGTTTCAATCAATAGAATATCAATGCTGGCCGAGGGATAGTAGCCAAAGTTGAACCTTTAGCAGCTGCTTCTAATGTTCGTAAGCTTCAGCCTTGTGCAGAGGTTTGCAAACAGATCTTGTTAACCCTAGATCTAGTCGGGATTTCATGAATATGCGTAAGGAAGATGTATATTCTTTATTGATGCCATGTCATTGTATGCTACATAGGAAGCTACTGTAAACCTTGTACTTCTAGACAAGTAAGGGAAACAACTGTTGTGAAGCATTCTTGTTGTTTTTAAATAGAAAAAAAAATACTGTAATGGGCACTGTTCATATTAAATCCACATCTTTACATTGTGGACTATGTAATATTGCTGAAAAACCAAGGTTGTGTCATTGAGGTTTTATGGGAATATACTTTTTACAAGCCTACCCAAACTCCCAGTCTCTTCCTTTTAAAATAAGTGTTGTTGCCTCTCCTTCTTTTTTCTAGACTTCTAATCCTTCTCACTGAGGTTGTTTTTTTTAATTGAACATCGAGTCTACAGCTCCACTAAAAAAAACCTACCTTAACAGGGAACAGACAGAATAAACAAAATTCTATTTATCAAGGAAATACAGATCAAATTTATTCTAAATCTGCTTCAACCTGCTATAATATAAACTACAACCACTCCCACTTTACCCCTCCAAAGATATGTTCTTTTTTTATTTTTTATTAAATCTTTATTCATTTTCATATCTTACAACAAGTGTATAATAATCAGTCAGAAAAATTTTTAACAAATCACTTGACAATCTTACTTATAATCATTAAAATATAAAAGAATCCCTTCCCACACACCCATTTATATTTTTTTTTATATCATTTCTTTAATCATTTTTTCATATTACAACAAGTGTATCAGAAAAATGTATATGATCTTATAAATACACACTTGATTTACCTTCATGACCACTTTAAGTACAACATATCATATTTATATACATATTTTATAATGTTCTAAATAATATGTAATTCATTTAATATGTATGACCAATATAAATAAAATAACCCCCCCCTCCCAATCCCTCCCTACCTATTTCATTATGACAAAGATATGTTCTGTAAGAAATCATTTAAGCTGGCAGGGATTTTAAAAAAACAAACCAACAACATATCAAATACTTGCAAGGATACTGCAAAAAGAAAATAGCTCCAATTGCCATTATGGAGGTGGGCAGAGGGCTGGGGAATGTGGTCCCGGTGATAAAACATCCATTTCTGCCGGGGACACCTCCAGCATCAACTTGGTGGAACAGTGGACTTTTATTTAGTTACTTAACATAGTGTTTAAGAAAATGTTTTTATTGCATTTACACAATTGGTTGTGATCACTGGGTTGGTTATGGAAAAGGGAAAGAAAACTCTGGGGATGGTAGCACTATAAAGGGGGACAGGATGGAAAAGAATTGACTGGGCTTGAAAACTAGATTGTTTGCACGCACCCCTCTTTTAATTTGTTCTCGCCACATCCAAAAAACACTGGATGAGCTGGCTACAGAATTCTTCATCTTTCTTACCAAAAGATTAAGTAACTTAATTTTGTCCTGTAATGAAGAAAAGGTCACCAAGAGAGGGGGCCTAGAGCTAATTACATTTTGTGATGATTCTAAAAGACAATTATTCAAAAGAATCTATTTCACTACAGGCCACATCTTAAGTTCCTTCACTTACTCCAGCATGAGTTTAAGAGTGTAATTACAAACTTATGCTATCTTCATTAAAAACAATAGAATGTCCTTCATATTTGTACATGGTAATAATATCTGCTGATAAAAGGTAAAGACTGAAAATGAGAGATTTCCAAACACAATACTTTTGTTCTGTTTTCAAGAAACTCTGTCTTACTAGAATGCATTTAATAAAGGAAACCAGTGTTGACTGTAAATTAGTTCCTTGCATCTCTGAGTCAGTTTAGAATCTGAAGATAATTTATAGATATGGAAAATATGATTAAGATTTTCTCCCTTCCTAGTGAATTGACTGTAAACTCAACATTTGAGAGTTCTTAGGTTTCTCTTCTATGAAGTTCGCTTTTAGGATGTTGTCTAAGGCCTTTTTTTTTGTTGTTGTTTTTTTTTTTACCACAACTGATTATTGTGTTCTGGCAACAAGCTCACGTGTAATTGTGCACTGAGTAGGGAAAAATGCTTCTATGAATTTATCTTGAATCTTCTAGCTAGATTCCATCATTAGTATGCCTGCTCCTTGTCATTCTACATTAACCCATGCACAACTCACAGAAGCACTGTTATCCTGGAATCCTTTCATTTGCAAAGAGGTGCACAGCTGTAGAGGGAGGAGAGCACAGAAAGTCCCTGACCTTCCACAGATTGTCCAGCACCATCACACCAGCTCAACTCTAGCTTGCAAAATAGAGGTCTGACATCCTTCCCTCCCTTTTGCCTGGCCTGGCCTGGCCAGGTCTATCATCTCTTCCTCTGTCTGTGGCTATCCCTTCAAAGGCTGAGCTTAAGGGAAGAAAATTAAAAGGAAGGCCTCTGGGCCTGATAGACCAGTCCAAATAACATTAAGTTATGGCCCTTGAGCAGTACATCAAAGTAGAGAAAAAGCAAGTATGAGTGACATCACCAATATAATAAGTGGCGCAACCTGAAACTGCTTAGTCGAAGTCTAAGAGAAACAAAGGAGACCTAGAATGCAAAAACCTGAAATCCCCACTGTGAACCTTGGCAAACTTACACAGACCTACTGTAATTTAATCTGTTCTTTAACATAATCCTGAGGAAGCAGCAGAGACCAGCACAGGCCCCTAAGGAGAACTTTGTAACTAGCCAGTCTCTCAGGAAAGGAATGGATATTAATAGGTAAGCCTAAATTTCACCTTCCTCATCATGCAGATAGACCACTGGGCTGTGCCAAAGTTCATTTGTTAGGGTAGGAGCAATCTGGAGCTCCATATACTACCACCCCAACAAAACCACTATTAGCTTGGAGTGCTTTTTTATTTTTTTTTTAAATTTTATGGTTGCCATTGTGTGTATATGAAAAATGGATGGAAGAACTTGCATTACAATTACTACTATTATTATGGGGTGGGTTTGGGGCCTACTGGGTTGGTATTTGTTAGCAAAAAACAAAAGGAATTGACCCCAAGATATGTAAAAAAAAAAAGAAAATCCAGAGAAAACCAAAAAAACTCTGTGGAGTGACGATGTTCCTAAATGGACTTTATTTGAAAGTATCAAAGGTACACTAAAATCATCCACATAAAATAATTATATCCACATAAAAGTAAATCATCCACATAAGAGCCTTAAAGGACCTAGTCTGCTAGGGATACAGGACCCAACACGGTCTGCATTTTAACAAAAAGTCTTCTTCAGGGGTCCCTGGGGGTTCTATAAAGGTGAGTACGTGGGAAACAATTGTGTGCAAATGCAAGCAGTGTCTCACTTCTGGCTCACCACACAATTGTTTCCCACGTACTCACCTTTATAGGACCCCCTGAAAGGTGATTTGGACACACAAAGTCAGAGGTGTGAAGAAAGTACAAGAGATTTATTACGGTATACCGGACTCTAGTGCAGTTAATAGCCTGCCTACTAGAGTGTCAGAAACAGGAAATACATGGACTTTTATGCCCTTTTCGCAAACTAATATATGCAAAAACTACAATTTTCATTTGTTACTTCTATAAATTTCTACAATTATTATTGGTCCTAAGCTCACACTAGCAGGTCACTTATCTAACTCTTACAGTTCTAAATGTTAAATGTACAGTAGAGAATGACACGGTGACAGAATTCATCACCGTTCCCGTCCCCGTGGATAACCGTGGGAAATAATCCCATGTCATTTTGTAGTGTCTATTTCAACCTCGGACCTTCTACACCAGCATTCTTCAAAGCAAAGCTTGCGGGTCAGTGGTTGTGCCCAATTATACTCTGATTCTTTCCTCTCTCCTTAAAGAATGACATGAAGATGGTTTCCCGCGGGGACGGGAACGGTGATGAATTTTGTCACCGTGTCATTCTCTAATGTACAGAAGGGCAGGGTACATCATGGCTCAAACTCTTATCTATTTAGCTTACAACGTGGTAAGGCAGGAACATACATTTTAGGCAGATGAAGTCAATAGATTGTAAACTTTCTTCAGTTATGTAGGCCAGAGCAATACTTTAAACAACAGTTAACCATTTCATGACCCTACACCCCAGGGACCCCTGAAGAAGACTTTCTGTTGAAACGCGGACCGTGTTGGGTCCTGTATCCCTAGCGGACTAGGTCTTTTAAGGCTCTTATGTGGATGATTTTAGTGTATCTTTGGAACTTTGATACTTTTAAATAAAGTCCATTTAGGCACATCGTCACTCCACAGAGTTTTTTTGGTTTTCTTTGGTATTTGTTAGGCTTGAAGAAATTGAGAAACACTGAACTAAAGTAACCCGAGCAAGAATGGATTTTCTTTGAGTAGGGTAGAACAGGGACTCTTTAAAAGGTTCTTAAAGTACAGAGCCGTGAAAGTCTGGGGTTTCCTAGGGAGGACAACGTCAGCTTCTTAAAGAAATGCCCAACTGCTCCAGTCACCTGCGTCCAACTGCCTTCCGCGCGCAGGAGGCGCGAAAGGCTCATCTCAAAAGGTGGGCGGTGGAGTCCGCAGGACGGGAGCTCTCTGCGCTTTGCGTGGGCGGGTCCTACGCCAACCGCTCCGCCGGAAAAAGGAAGTGGCCTCAGCGGAGGGCGGGACGAGGCTTCTGAGGAGAATGGCGGGCAAAGTGTGTGAGAGAGAAGCCGTCAGGTAGATGGGGCTCGGTTTAGCGCTCTACGCTCACAGTTAACCCCGCGTTGAAAAAGCGGAGGGCCTGTCTCGGAATTACTAAAAAAAAAACAACCAACGCGCATAGAACTAATTCCTATGCGCGTCGAAGCGGTTTCCTGTTGTAAAAAGGGGGGGGGGAGGGGAATTAGGAGAAGAGACCAAAATTGCTAATATTGCAAAAACGTTTTCTCTTGCCACAGGCATCATCCTCGCCCTCTTCAAATCTGACTTTGGATCACAAGTGCAATCTATTTTAAGAAAGTACGTTCCTAGGTAAGTGAGGCAGAATTTTGCTCTTTAATTTTCCAGTCAGCTGAGTTTGGGTGGTGACTCCTAATATGCAGCCCAGCATCCCCTAGCTACCGTGTGCAATGACACTTCTCCCTCCGTATTCGCGGTTTTTAGCTTGCTGGCTCCTCCCCCCAAATGACATCAGCTTGCATAGAGAAATCGCCAATTCCCAGCATTTTCTTCACCGTGTTTTGCCTCTCCTTCAGGCTTCCCACCAGGTTATTCGCACGATGGTTTTTAACAGAAAACAGCGAATAACATGAAAAAGTTATTTGCGGTTTTTCTATATTTGCGGTTCTGTTAATTGCCTATCGTAACGAATACGGAGGGAGAAGTGTACTGTATTCTTCTCTATGTGCGTTACTTTGGTCTTATCCACATTGAATTTTATTTGCTATTTTAATGTCTGCTTATTGCAAAAGGATCTTTCAATCCTCACAATCTACATTTGATTTAACAACTTTGATTAATTTGATGTCTGTAGATACAATGAGCCTCACCCCCGTTTCCAGACCATTTTGTAAATATCTTAAAAAGCACTGGTCCCAGTATAAATTCCTGAGGTTGCACCGAGTTGTTAACCTTATATTGAGAAAACTGATCATTTAACCCTATTCTCTGGACTCTGTCCTTTAGTCGTTCCTAATCCAGAGTAGGGTTCTTTGGCATGATCTCAAATCTTGCAACTTGATGAATTCTAGATATTGTTTATTTTCTTGCCACCAAGATAAGGCTAATCAACCCATAACTTCTCTGGAAGAAAATATCTAATATGGAAACTGCCTTGGTTGTACCACAGAAAGACAACATATCGAGAATCATATAAACGTATATTTGAAGATGGAGAACATCTGCCTTTCGCCAGACCCAGAGGGTTGCTTTCCAGGGCTGCTTTGATCTCATTTAGGTCCCCTTATATCAAGCTGCATTAGGGTTTTTTATTGCCAGCCACTGTGGTAAAAGCTCTTGGGAATTCTATGAGCATTGGAGCTTTTACCGCAGCAGCCGGCAATTTAAAAAACCCTTAGTATTTTAGGATGTATCCCAGTGGCTCCATAGCTTGATTGATTTAACTTTTTAATATTTCTGCACAAATCCTCCAGAGCTGTGCTGCTGGTGAAGAAGAGCACAACCTAGTGAACACAAAGAAATGACAATGATGAATATATCAAAAATACGAGGAAAAAGATCTCAAGATCACTGTGAAAACATCTTTGTGTCAATAATACACATTGTAGGGGTGAATTCTTATCATGAGTCAAAAAACTTCATTTAATACAATTTTTTTTTTAAAGTATTTTTGCTTTTTATGATGTATTCCTTATTCAAAAGGGTATGTTGTTTACTTACAGCAGCCTAACAAAATGCCCCAAAAAACCAAAACCCCTCACTTATCTTCCCGACGGTGGCCTAAATGTTTCATATTTAAGGCTTCATCAGGAGCGTGCTGTTTCATTCTGTATTATCAACCATTATCATTGTTATTAAAAAGTGTATATTCAAGACCAATATAACTTATTTTCAAGATGGTTTCATGATACTATCAAAACCATATTGTCAAAAAAAATGGCGCTAGCATTTAGCTAATGAGCAACAGCCAATGAAAGGATGCAACCATTGGCATGGTGACATAAGTTCATTCACAAAATTACTTTTCATTTAGTCAGCTTGTTGAGACAATGGGGTTCAAATGAGTCTAATAAAAAAAGCAACAATGTTGATTATTCCAGGACAAGCAGGCAGCATATTCTCAACATATGGGTGTCGTCATCCATGGAGCCCCAATGTGGACAGCCTCACAAGCAGACTTGCTTGAAGAACTTTAGAAAGTTCGCAACTGCCACACCGCGGCGAGTGCTTTCCAGCTCGACATAGGGCACGCGTCTCTTCGGTTCTAAGTTTTTTCGATCATGTCATGGCGGGGCCTACTCCATGGCCTCAGCCAGCGATCTTTGATTTCTTTTTCGATCATGTCAATGGTGGGGCCTACTCCGTGGCCTCAGCCAGCAATCTTTGATTTCGCCGTGGCCGTGTTTCATTCCATAGTGTAGCCGATATCAACGCGCGATCTCCATCCCTCACCCACATAAGTGGTGTGTATAGTGTTTAGGACCTGACCATCGTCCGGAGTCGTGCACCCGCTATGCTACACTTTAAAATTGAGCCCTTAAATGTCGTCGAGTTCAGATTGAAAAAATATTCGGGGGAATGGATCTGCCTTTACTTAAGGCCTTGACCCCGATTCCGGCCCTGACCTCGACTCCATCAAAGTCTTCTACGGGGCCAAAACCTTCAACCTCAACCTCACTCAAACCTTCCTCGATGGGGAAGTCTTTGGGGAAATCAGCTAAATCTTCTTCTGAGACACCGTTATCCTCAGTGTCTCCGTCAGATAAGATAGCTAAACCAATCCCTCTGGAAATGCCACCCTTAGAACCAGTGGGTCTGAGGCTACCCAGGAACCATGTCTCAAAATCAAGGCAACACTCTTCCTCGAGGTCGTTTTTCTCAGAGTCCATAGCCACACTAATTGTACCAGATCCAGTGGTCTCGTGCCAGCTTTGCAGAATATGTTGGAAACTATTCTGCATCAGGAGTTTGGTAACATGCTTGTCAAATTGACTCCTGCCTCGATTCTGCTTCCTGCAGTCCAGCCTGAGCACTCAGCAGTAATACAAGGAGTTGAGTCCTTGAGAGTGCCTCGAGCTCAATCTACACACTCTATGCAAGGAGTCGAGTCCTTGAGAGTGCCTTGAGCTCAATCTACACACTCTGTGCAAGGAGTTGAGTCCTTGAGAGTGCCTCGAGCTCTTTGCACTCTATGCATGGAGTCGAGTCCTTGAGAGTGCCTCGAGATCATTCTACACATTCTAAAGAAGGAGTTGAGCCCTTTTCAGGGTCTTGACATTGTTCTCCGACTTCCAGTCCTACCTCTTCACATAAGGCGTTGCCCTTTTTGAGGCACAGGACGAGGACTCCTCGACATTCATCTTTGAGGGTGGATCCGACTCAATCATGGGACCATGATTCGAGCCCCAGGTCGTCTTCTTGAGACATGTCTCATTTATCAAGGCATCAAGACTCTTCGAGATCACCAACTCCTTTGTCGAGATCTGTTGTAGAGCCTCACCATTCTCATCAGTCGAGTTCTTCTACAAGGCTTTCTTTCTCATTCCAGAAGTGGGCATTTGTCTTCACCTTTGCCTATGGATTCAAATCTCAGGTATCAATACTTCAGAGAGGCTTCACCTTCGTTCTCTGCTGTGAAAGGTACCTCGAGGGGCTCTCATTCACCTCCTGAATGAGGTCATACCTCTTCAGATCTGGTGTCCTTTACCAAATTTCTATGCCAAATGAGAAAGGATCTTAACATCACTTTGGAATCTGACTCAAAATATTCTAAGGAATATTTGGAAGAACTGGGTATATCTCATCCTTCTAGGGATTCTCTCAAATTACCCATGAATGGCATTCTTTTTCAATCTTTCAAAAGAAATCTTGATACACCATATTCCTTTCCCGCTGTGCCAGCAAAGATGGAATCTTGATATAAGATGGTCCATTGTAAGGGATTTGAGAAGTCTCAATTATCCCATCAATCTATTCTCGTGGAGTCTTCTTTAAAAAGAACCAATCCCGCCAAAGTTTATGCCACCGACCAATATCTTCGGCTCATCTAAAATATCTCACTTGGAAAGTAGTCTTCCTCGTTGCTCTCACGTCTGCTCGCAGAGTCAGTGAGCTACAAGCTTTAGTAGCGGACCCACCTTTCACAGTATTCCATCATGATAAGGTGGTCCTCCGTACTCATCCTAAATTTTTACCTAAAGTGGTTTCAGAATTTCATCTCAATCAATCCATTGTTCTTCCAGTGTTTTTTCCAAAGCCTCATTCTCATCCTGGAGAAACAGCTCTTCATACTCTGAACTGTAAGCGTGCTTTGGCTTTCTACTTGCAAAGAACTAAGCCACAGAGATCTTCTCCCCAACTTTTTGTCTCCTTTGATCCAAACAAGTTGGGACATCCAGTTTCCAAGAGAACCATCTCCAACTGGTTGGCTTGTTGCATCTCTTTTTGCTATGCTCAGGCTGGACTGCATCTAGAGGGTCAAGTCACAGCCCATAAAGTTAGAGCCATGGCGGCATCTGTAGCTTTCCTTAGATCTCCTACTGAGGAAACCTGCAAAGCTGCTACTTGGTCCTCGGTTCATACATTCACCTCTCATTATTGTCTGGATTCTTTTTCCAGACAGGAAGGCCACTTTGGCCAAGCAGTATTACAAAATTTATTCTCCTGAATTGCCAACGCTCCACCATCCCATTCTGGTTAGCTTGGAGGTCACCCATATGTTGAGAATATGCTGCCTGCTTGTCCTGGGATAAAGCACAGCTACTTACCGTTTCAGGGACAGCAGGCAGATATTCTCACAACCCACCCACCTCTCCTGGTTGGCTTCATAGCTAGCTATCTGAACTGAGGAGACGCTGAGACGCGCGCCCTACGTCAGGTAGGAAGGCACTTGCGCAGTGTGGCAGTTGCAAACTTTCTATAGTTCTTCAAGCAAGTCTGCTTGCGAGGCTGTCCGCATCGGGGCTCCATGGATGATGTCACCCATATGTTGAGAATATCTGCCTGCTGTCCCTGGATAACACCTGTTACAGTAAGTAACTGCTTTATATACCTTAATGGTAAATCCAACTTTGGGTTGGGAGGAGGGGGAGAAGCAGGCAAGCTGAAGGATGAGAGAAAATGGTTCCTAGTTCTTTTAAATTAAAAGAGGCCTTTTGAACAAAATGTCTCCTCTTTACCTGTTCAGATTTTTTGGTATTTTTTTTTTAAGTTCAGGTTATGCTGGTGTAGGCTGGATGCCTCATAGTTGTAAAGAATGGTGTTCCCTTTTATACTTTAATACAAATACCGTGTGTGTATATCTATCTATCTATCTATAAATCATACCTGTTTGAGGTTTGTATGGATGCTAAGTATGAAGCTCGCGGGTGAAACAGCAACAGCTCTTTTTCCTGTGTCATTCTCTATTAACAACGCAATAAAATGACTCTAAAACAGGAAGGTGGCTCCAGGTCCAAAAAGCCACACTTTTATGTTGCTCTGCCTCTCAAACATTCCACAGTCTTGCTGTTTCAAGCAGTCCTATTCTTACACTCGGCTTTCTTTGGACTTGCTCTGGTCACATGACCTTATTATGCATGAGGGGTCCAAGCCAAAAAAAAGAAGCTTCAAAAAAATTTCTTAGAATTAATCTGAAAGATTGGAATGAATAATTACAAAGGGGAGTCTTAAAATATATAAAGCAACTTAGAACAGTTTAAAACAGCTTTAAGTTCTCAGTCAATCAAAAACATCTAACATCAGCAAGGATCTCAAAACAGGATTTTATGGTTGAATCTAAGAGAGAGAGGGTAAGGGGCCTTAATCGCAACAAAATTGCAATTTTTAAAGGTGTAGAACATCTTAAATGAAGCAAAAAGTTCTGGAGAAAACACTGTTTAGCTATAGCTGTCTTCAGATGTACCTTGGGGTTCCAGAGTTCTTATTTACCTCTCCCTCAAGTTACAGGAATGGATGAACAAGAAAGTGAGGAACACAGGAAGGATATAAGCAATGTTCCAGATCCAAACAAGAAAGAAGACATTAAGACTTCAGAGCCTGAGGCAAAAAACTCAAAACCATTGGGAACATGTGATTTACCTCAGTGTCAGATTGGAAACAAGAAAGTAGATGACATGCGATTCATGATTACTTGCACTAATTGGTACTAGAATGAACCCATTTAGGTTTTATTTATAAGTGTCTGTAGTTTGTTGAAAAACCCTGTTGTAATGATATTAATATGTGAAAATTAGTGTCTGGCTCTACCAAATAAAACAGTTCATCTGAATCGCATGAGATATCCTTTTCATTTTTATTTCCAGTGTGCATGTGTATACATTTTAGTTTTATTTGTGCAGTGAAAATTTCATTCAGATTTATAAAAAGAGAACCTTTTTGCTGTGTAGTTTTGATTTAGCTTTTTGTTATGTAAATTTGTTTTGAAAAGTAAAATTTTGCAAGAAAAATGTTTCAAAATCATCATTCTACTGTGTGGCCTTTTTTTTTTGCAATTGTTTATTTATTTCTTAAAGCACCTCAAAAATTAATTTTGAACTGAAGTCTCAGGTCAGCTGGGAGGACTTTTTTGGTTTAAGACCTCTCCATATCTGGATGTTGAGTACAAATCCAGCTGTTGGTTGACACTGCTGGCTCTGATTGTTGAGCACTGACCCAGCTGCCTTGGCACAGCTCTGGTACAGGATATTTCTCCCTGCTCCAGCTGCCTGGTGGCACTGCGCCATCTCGGAAGATAAAAAACAGCTCTGTCTGCAAGTTGGCCAGATGTGTGGCGTTATTGGCGCTGCTGTAATCCTGAGTATAGGCTGCAGCCTTGGGTTCAGCACGGATCTGTCTCTCCATGGGGAGAGCAGTTCTGGCTGCCTATGTGGTACGGCCCCATCTCCGAATGAAGTGCACAGCTACAACTGGCTGTCTGGCACTGCCTATTTTCTGGTGGTATAGTGCAAGTCCTCTGGGTGCATCAACACAGCTCCATCCCTGGATGTTGAGTGTGGATATTTGCTGCACCTCTCCTCAGTGGGCCCCCACACATCAAGATCCATTTCTGGAAACTATGGGTGACTCCTTTATGGAGCACAGCTCAGTGTAGTGCTGTGGACTTTAGCCCTTTGTCAGTCTGCAGGGCATACTTCCCTTTCCAATGTTGAGCGCATTTTTTGCTCTGGCTTTAGCCATCTCTCGGGCAAACTTTCTTTGCTGGTGGTCCAGTGAGTAGCCCTCCTGGCTGTTGGAGGGAGTATCCTTGGCGCAGCTCCTTCCCTGTGGGGAGGATGCTTGTACTCTGCTCTGCAGCTTGCCTAAGCTTTGGGTACTGCACTCCTTATTCTTGCTACCTTGGGGATGGGGGTTGTGATGGGGCGCTTCCTTCTCTCGATAATTGGACTGTTTTGATTCTGTTTGGTGATGGTCTTTTGGGTGCTCGGGCACCCGGTGGTTCTAATTTGCCCTTCTTACAATTCTCTGGGGGATTTAGGCCAGGCTGGTTTGGTATTTTTGGCCTATGATTCGTTCCTCATCCTGCCCAACTGAAGACTGCTTTGCTACATCCCAGTCATCTCTGGATTCATCTGCTGCTGATGCCAAGGAAGGAAAAATTATGCTCTTACCTGATTTTCTTTCCTTTAGTCACCTCATATGAATCCAGAGTCCTGTCAACATAAGAAGCGCCATCTCCGGATCAGACCTTCGGTCCATCTAGTCCGGCGATCCGCACATGCGAAGGCCCTACCAGGTGTACATCTGGCGTAATTTTTAGTCACCTATATCTTTCTATGCCTCATAAGAACATAAGACGTTGCCTCCGCTGGGTCAGCTTCTTATGTCTTAAGAGGCATAGAAGGATATAGGTGACTAAAAATTACGCCAGGTGTACACCTGGTAGGGCCTCCGCGTGTCCTTTCTGTTCATTTCGGGCTTTGCCTTTGCTCCATAGGGATTGGCCCGCTGGAGTTATTGGCTGACTGGCTTTTCTTCCTTCCTGCTACTTTCTTCCTATATATGATAGAGTTCAGTTTGGTGTTCTCTATTTCTGCCTGCTGGTGGATGGACACAACTTGCTCGTCTCTGGATTTGTCTGCTGTGACTAAAGGAAGAAAATTATTAGGTAAGGAACATAATTTTTCTTTTTGGCAAAGCATAAATACTGTAGTCATTATACAACCTTTCCTAATTTTTTTTTGGGGGGGGAAGTCGGGCCCTCAAACAGCAGACAGTTAATTGCAGTTAATACAGACTTTTTGATGATCCTGTTTGGTATTTTACTCAAAGATTTTTCTTTCATAGACTTCAAACTTCAATCTCCAGAACAAAGGTCATACTAGACTAACAAAATGCAAATCACTTAAGTCTTATCAAAAAAAGAATGTGTTCAGGACCTCCCCCTAAAAATGACCAGGTTTTGTAGTAACTGCTTCAGTGTAGGGCTTTCTTTCCACTGCTCCAATCTTCATGGAATTGTTATAACCAATGCTTATCCAACCCAGTATCCTGCTTCCAGGGCAAAAGTATCCAGCAGACTCCCAAAGAGTGTCCAGATCCCAGGGCAAGCATTGGTCCTTGTGGGTAATCGCTTGTAGCCTTCCTGCTGAGGCAGATATCTCTATTTTTGACAGAGAAAACAAGCTGCTTCATTGCTTTCCTTCACGCTCTCTTCCTCTGTAAATGACATTTGAGTTCTTACAGTTTATATTCAACTGAAGAATCAATAGAAGGGTTCATCACATGTATATTGAACCAGAATTATTGCAGCATCCTTGATTTCAGCTATCTACAGTAAATTCCTTGTTTCCTTATTTGTAATAAACAGCTTACCATTAAAAAGTGATTCTTATATAGATGTTGATTTGGTTTAACCTAACAAAACAGCCAGTATGTATTATAAGGACAGAATACAATTAGCTGTGATTTTCCAGTGGATTAAGATATGTTATTTTATTGTTAACATACGTAAAATATGGAGTGGACTTGTCCTAATCAGACTGATGACTACAAACTACTGTAAAAATGTCCTTTTACTCATCCAATGGTTCAAATGACTTTATTTATCCAGTAACTCAGTGACTCGACATGTACATGTTTCGGCCAAACAGGCCTGCTTCAGGAGTCTTGAGAGTCTTCTAAGTAATATCAAATGATGTTTTGAGTAAATGTATAGGCTCTCAAGTCAATGCTACAGTGAGCCGCGATAAAATTCTAAAACCATGTTAGAAATTAAAATGTATTTAAACAATGTAAGAACAAAACGATGCGAGCTTAAAGGTCAAATAATGGGATCCATGGTAAAATGTCAATGTGGGCTACAGTTAAGACTTTTTAGGGGTATAGTTATCAACATGGTTAAAATGGCAACCCACAAGTTATGCTATTTTAGTACAAGGACCCATTTTATTTACAACTTCAAGTGATAAAATAACCCATCTTAATATTTGCCACATTGATTAATTGTAAATCAATTAAGAAGGAAGTTAAAGTGTGGACTAAAAGCTTTGTGAGTACCTGGGAAAATAGATCTTAAGTAAGCAGTAAAAGAGAAAAACAAACAAGGACAGAGATATGGATGTTAAAATTTAAATATTAGTCGAGGTGAACAAGGATAGTCTTTCCATGGTAGCAGGAATGTCCTGGATGGAAAGGGGTGTGGTTTTTTTTTTTTTTAATCCCAGCTTTACGTCTCACTGTGGTATGGAAACAGTAATTTCAGTGCTTAGGCTCACACTTATGTCTGGAACAAAATTGAATAACTCTTGCCATGTCTTTAGACTTATCAGTTGCTTTCAACCTGATCAACCATTTGCTTCTTTCTGTTGGTTCCAATCCTTTCTTTAGGATTGGACCTTTGCTGTTCTTATGCTGGCTTCTACTTTGAAGATCCAAAACCTGCACTGTGGAGTCCCACTTGTCCCTTCCTGTTCTATTTGTTTCTGAGGCTACTGGCAATAATAATTCAAGAAACTGCCATTTCTTTTCATATTTATGTAGACAATATTCTTTTATTTCGTACTTATCCAGACAAACCCAATATCACATCACTTCAGTCTGTTTAGACAAAAATTGCTCGATAGCTCTCAGAGAATCACCTAGTTGTCAATCCAGAGAAAAGTGTAGCCTGTTGGCTAACAGGGGCTTTATTCCATCCATTATCCAAATTACAGCTCTTAGGAATGACAATAACTCTGGTAGATTCTCAGAACCACTTTTGACTATCAACTATCCTTTGCTCCACAAGTCTCAGACATGTGTAAGACATTCCTTGTTATAGCTCCTGCCTTCTGGAATTCATTATCCCTGACGATTCAGGGAGAGCTTTCCATGAAAGGTTTTAAGTCGGCTATTAAAACTTGGTTTTTTAACTAGACTAATTTGGCGTGACTTTGGGAATGTCAACCACTGGATCCTCTACTGTCTGTTGGATTCTCTGTATCTTTATGTGCTGTTATGAGTGAAATACTTTCCTATCAATTTGTAGCTTGTTTCTAGTTGCATTTTGTGTTTTTAGACTGTGCACTGCCCTGTCAGTTAAAGGTGGTATAGGAAATCAGAAATATTTTTGTTTGCTGATTGCAGTCAATTATCAATAAAATAAATACATACATACATACACATATATACCAACTGTGTTGCTCCACCCAGTGGGCCACTGTATCCAGGCAAGAATTAGGACAGCCCAGATCAAAAGTATCTGAGTCAATATTACCAATATAAGCTGAAAGTCACTGGTACAGAAAACTACTTATTTTAAAACTTTGAATGTGTGTTAGAAAGGGGGATTTAAAAAATAAAAAAAGCTTTAAAGTGGGTAGTTGCACTGAGTCATGAGGAATGCTGAAGATAAGGGGGGTAAAAGCTGATCTTACTACAATGTTAGTACCACTGACGGCAGCAGAGCCACTCTGATTTTTTTCTGAATACTATCAAAATAGTACTACTGGAAATCTTTCTAGAGCAACCTGGTACTACCCAGATAGTGATGGGTAGAGTGAAGGAGCACCATGCCAATTCTTTCTAACTCTATGGATAGCCAGCAATATTCATCCACTCTACACATAGCTACATAGTTTAATTTAAGACTGTGGAAAGGCTGGCATGGAGGTGCTGTTCTTGTTTCCTACTGTGCACATCCATCAGTTTTTGAGGATATAACATGTTGTACTAGTACACAACAAAAAGGCAATCTGAAATGAAACTATTCAACTATACAAATACAGCTAATTTTAAAACAGTGGTTTTAACATTTATGTGCCAATTATCATGTAAATGTTTATAATAACTGTTTACATGGATTTGGGCACCTATACGTGTGCACTGCTGAATTTCAGCCTGAGTGCTATTCTGTAAATATGTTTATTTAAAAGACAATATACTACCAAGCCGTCTCTAATCAGGGCAGTTTACAAAATAAATAAATATACACTGAAAAGAGAAGAACTTAATTGGTAACAGAAAAGACCTATTACATGCATACCAAAAATCCATTCATCTGCTTAGTGTATTTCCAAAGATGGAGTATGAGCAAGATTAACATTTATACACATGACATGTATGCATTAGCACTTAACTTCTGAGATAACGCATACAGGCGCATTTAAGTTTTACACTAGTTTTCTATACTGGAAAGTTGGTGCCCTTGTTGCTTTTGCAGAATGGACTCTGTCTGTGCCAAATTCTAGAACTGCCCTCTTAGTGGCTGAATATCGGCATTATCCATAGAGCTGGAGATGTTCAGTGCTGCTGAATATATGCGTTGTTAAATGCCATGTAGCCTTTACTAAAATCTGATGCATTGCTGACTACTACCCCATTTGTTCAAAATGTCAGCCCTCAAATATGACAAACTCTTGACATGCTTAAATGCAATTATTCAGATCTGCAACGTGACATAATCAGGCTCGAGAAATGGGCATTGACATGACAGATGAGGTTCAATGTGGATAAGTGTAAAATGATGCATGTCGGTAACAAAAATCTCATGCACGTATATAGGATGTCCGGGGCGGTACTTGGAGACACCTCCCAGGAAAGAGACTTGGGAGTTCTGATCGACAAGTCGATGAAGCTGTCCAAGCAATGTGCGGCGGCAGTGAAAAGGGCAAACAGAATGCTAGGAATGATAAAGAAGGGGAACACGAACAGATCAGAGAAGATTATGCCGCTGTACTGGGCCATGGTGCACCCTCAGCTAGAGTACTGCGTCCATGAAGAAGGACACGGTACTACTCGAAATGGTCCAGAGGAGAGCGACTAAAATGGTTAAGGGACTGGAGAAGTTGCCATATAGCGAGAGATTAGAGAAACTGGGCCTCTTCTCCCTCGAAAAGAGGAGATTGAGAGGGGACATGATCGAAACATTCAAGATACTGAAGGGGATAGTAGATAAAAACAGGTTGTTCACCCTATCCAAGGAAGGGAGAATGAGAGGGCACTCTAAAGTTGAAAGGGGATAGATTCCGTACGAATGTAAGGAAGTTCTTCTTCACCCAGAGAGTGGTAGAAAACTGGAACGCTCTTCCGGAGTCTGTTAAAGGGAAAAACACCCTCCAGGGATTCAAGACAAAGTTGGACAAGTTCCTGCTCAACTGGAAAGTACACAGGTGAGGCTGGGCTCATTTAGAGCACTGGCCTTTGACCTAGGGGCCGCCGCGTGAGCGGACTGCTGGACACGATGGACCACTGGTCTGACCTAGCAGCGGCAATTCTTATAACATTTCCCTCAATACCTGGTTCTTTGTCTTCTTTGGGGTTTGATCCATGATCCAGTTTGTAATATACAACTGCTGATTGTGTAATCCTCAGTTGGAAGACAAAATACAGAACTATATTTTACCTAAACAGAGATGCAAAGAAACTTACCACTATTGCCTGTGTACCTCTACTTCTGTGACCTTTTACACAACTCTGCTGTATGTATCACTGGTTTAGCCTGAAAAATGTTAAACTGCATCTGTTGCATGCCTGTGCTGTAGCCCGACTATCAATACTACTGTTTGTTTTGCTCCTCTACTGACTACCTATGACTACAATTTCCTGATTCACTGTGTGCCTCCTCCACAGTCTTACTTGGACCTGTTTATGTCTCTGTTATGGACTATACAGTACCATGGTTACTTCCTTTACAGTAGTTGTACCACCACTGTCTGATGTATGTCTCCGTTGAGAACTCTATGCTACCAATAGAGTGTACATTTAATGTTTAAGCTTACTGCCATATGATGAATTAAGTCTACAAAACAGCCAAGGTGCATCGTTCCAGACTCACAAAAGATATGTATCCCTTAGGATCAACTTCTGTCTATATAACTGATCCTATTTGATATGGTTATTCAAATATCCATTAATACCTTGACTGCCTCACAGCATGCCGTGCAATAAATGTTTCCAACTGATTAAATAATTTCTTCATCTGATAACTAATATTTAGAAGACTTTCCATCAATGACATAAGCAACAGATGTAAAAGCAATATAGAAAAACAATTTACAGAAAGGCCAGATATTCTAGGTATGGAAATACTGTGAGAAAGTGTCTGTATAGTGCTGGTATACATATTACAACACCTTGTAGCCCCCTTACACCAAAAATGTAGAAATCATCATAGCCTGTGCTCTGCAAAAACCCTATCAAGATCAGACCATTAGTAAACAGGACCAATATCTATCAAAGAGGCTTTACAACACATCTGACTCAATGACTAAGGTTGAAATGCTCCCCTTATATCTGTGGGAAGGAGGCAGAGTGGAGGGAAAAAGTTAGAATACAATACCGAATACTCCCTAAAAGCTGAAAATGAGCATTCTGTGTGTGTCTTCTCTGTCAGCTGTTACTCAGAATATGTCAAGACAATTTTTTTCTCTAATCAGGAAGATGCCTTCAGTTTTCTCCCTTCAGTTTTCTAACAGTTTCAGTTGAAGGGGAGATCAACACCATGGCTTTAATATTGCCGGGCCTGCCACGGCTACAAAACTACTTGGGTTCTTCACAGTTATTTAGTTAGGGACTACGTTTGAGCATTTCAGGCTCATAAAGACTTTGAGACTGGTGGACGTGAAAACAGCAATGCTCTAACCTCTGAATATTCAACCTACCACAAGACCTCAAAAGTGATTAATGCTGTAGACAAATTCACGGTGCTGTGGCCACCCAATGGAATATTTCTTGCAACACAAGTAACTATCCAATTAGAGCATGGCATATTTTCTTATTTTCACAACTTTCTAGAAGTGGTGGAGGTTCCCAGATACATCTCCACTAATAAACCTGGGCTCAAATGTCAATATTCTGTGATCACTAGTAGTCCCCAATCTGTACAAAAGTTCTGACCAGCAGCTGTTGGAAAGATGTAGCCAGATGAGTTCCTGGTTCTTGTATTCAGCTAAAAGAGAGCTAATGGGTTACAGTGCCATGGTCCTCATCCTTGTATGCAACAGCTATAGAAATGCAAATCTGAGTGGTGTCTAGCTACACTGCAGAATGCTGGTGTCTTTTTGATAGATGTAGAACAATGTAGAATGATGCTCTTGTTCTGAAGGAGTTCCACAAGAGGTATCTGATTACAAAGTAGGCCTGCAGAGAATGGCACACCAAAAGAAGCTAAGTTTGAGGCAGTTCTTACTAATGAAAGAGGCTCCGCTGTGTAAGGCCATCTCTGTGTCCATCTATGCTATCAACACCATAAGAATATCCACCATTCAGGTACCACTGCAGGATCCCTGTAGTCTGAAGCAAATTCCTGAGTCTGTCATACCCACTCCTGCACAGGCCGTTTGTAGTACGTAACATTTTGCTGGATTCCTTTGTTTTTGAACTGGAAGATTGTGTATACCAAGACAAGGATGCACAAAGACAAGATGCAAGGAATGACCACTGCAATGGCATTCACAGTACTAGGCACATCATTTATTGTAACCATGATATCCACATCATCATGGATGTGATGTCGGTCTTTCCGACTGTCCACGTCCTTTTGGTTGCAGCCCATCCAGTCTTTGAGGATTGACCTTGGATAACCTTGTTCCACAGTCAGCTTTTGGTTGTCAAACTTCCAATATTCCTTTCCTTTGTAGAAATAGGTATAAACTAGATAAAAAGAAGAACAAATTGGTTACAAATCTGAACTGTACAAATCCAATATTTTAAGAAGTATAAAATATAGATTAAGAGGAAATATTGCATTCTAGCTGAACTCATGTAGCTGCCAGTGTTGTTGGGGGTTGCAGTTGGAGGGAGGATGTCTGGTGACATCAGCAGCTCTTCTGGGACACTGCCACAAGCTGCCCAGTTTGGAAGAGTTCTGGCCAGGAAAAGGTATTTAGCTGGCAGGGGCTAGAGGATCAGGGTGCAGCTCAGATATTTATATTTTGATTTGTAGGGGAAGGCAGGGGTAGGACAGATCAGAGAATGAATGAAAAATTTAATGTCCAGCCAAAATTAACCATAAGGCTATGCCAACAGATTGAAGGTGCAAGGTTTTCTCAATTAGTCCCCATATCTATTTATATATTCTACTTCTGCTCATCCCCTTTGCCATCTATTAAGATATTTTAATGTGTTGACATAGGCCCTTATTTTAGAAGCATCCCCATGTCTAAATGGCAGAATTAAAATAATGCCAGTTCAGAACAGGGGTCATTCAGAGGTAAGGAAGCTACATGGCAATGGGGTGTGGGGAGGTCCAGGAGGAGTGACTTGGAAGCGGCAGCAATATAGATATGTATTCTTTATTTCACATTGGTAATCCATATTTGCAGCGGGAAACCAAAACAAAGTTCAGTATGGTTAAATCCCTGAAATTAAGTTTATAGACTGTTAATCATCAGGAATCCCATCATGCATTGTCATACCATATGAGATACAATAAGTGTAGAAGAGCAGAAACCCTTCGTGTACAAGTTGGCAGAGAAGTGTTAGTAGGAAGAATCCCTAAACACTGCAGAACAGCAACTGAATCTGAGAAAACACTGGGAATTTCTGGACTTGACAACACAGTATAAAGAGTCTCCAACCCTTGCAGAAAACAAAGAGAGCTCTTGAATCTGGCATAACAGCAGACACCTATACCAAAAGCCCAAGGCCTCGATTTAACTAGAGTCGAGAACTTCTGGCCCATTGCAGGAATACCCTGGCCTGCAAAACTGTTGGAATTCTGCATCAGCACACAATTGACAGACTTCCTTAACCAAGTGGACGGATTCCACAGCTCGCAACACGGTTTTAGAGCCATGCATAGCACCGAAACACTACTACCAAAATTAACTTCAACAGTCAAATCATACCTGAGCAAAGGGAAAAAGTCTGTCCTGCTACAATTTGACATTTCAGCCGCCTTGCATGGTACAGTCCTCAACTGGTTATCACAGTTCTTGAAAAACAGGTCTTATGAAGTTTGGAAGACCAGCCAGAGATCCCAGAGTTGGGAGTCCTCGTGTGGCATCCCACAAGGCTCCCCTCTCTCACCTTCCCTATTCAATATATACTTGAGGACAGTGGGAAATACCCTCCCCTTCCCTCAGATTCACCTCTTCTCCTATGCAGATGACATATTCTTACTCTGTGCAGCCAGAGAATTGCTAGACGACACTGTTCCTCATAAAATCTGCTGTCGAAAACCTAAGTAAATGGGCCCAGACCAATTTCCTGAAGATCAACAATCAAAAGACCAAAGTACTGTGGTTTGGGGACTACAGTCAGCTACCTTGCAAAGAACTGTTACTATCTACAGACGAGGTACTCACAATATTGGACTCCTCTAAGGTGCTAGGAGTTACCCTAGACTCCTCCTTATCCTTCAGGAGCTAGATCACATCCCTGGCAAAGGGATTCTACTTCAGACTAAGACAATTAAGATCGATCAGATCAGCTCTGACCCAGGACAACTTTAGAACAGTGGCACAAGTTATCTTATTGCCCTACCTGGACTACTACAACTTCCTCTACTACGGCATTATGGAGAAAGAACAGAGGCGCCTGTAACTGCTCCAAAATGCAGTGGCGAGACTGATTTTTCGGTTCAACCGCTTTGAGAGGGTTAGCCCCTTACTGCTAAAACAGCACTGGTTACCTATCAAAAAACACATTCAGTTCAAATTAGCTTGTGTTATTCACAAGGCCATCTACGGAGAAAGCTCCAGCGGTCTAGTGACCTGTATTCCAGTCTCTCATACTTTTCTCAATTCAAGTCTTGCACAACAATTTAAAATACCTTTCTCATCTTCTCAACGAATATGCTGGGAAAAAAACGTTTAACTCCACTTTTGAATTCCTTGGACCATACATCTGGAACAATCTACCAGCTCACCTGCTGCTGATTCCCACACACTGTCTCTTCAGGAAAAGACTAAAAACATACCTCTTTCCCTCGTAGTTACGAATGCTATGCACGGTCTAGCGCTCCCATTTATCACTCCCCCATACTCTGAACTATCTAAACTAAATCTGCCCACTTTAATCTGGAATCACAAATGTATTCTTTCTTGCTGTGAGCTGCAATGGTTCCCTGTCAAATTGTGGGATATAAGAAGCTGTAATATTATTATTATTACTCATCGGATGCATGCAATGTGTATAGTATTGCATACATCTAATAGCATTATAGAAATGATTAGTAGTAGTAGTTTCCATGAGAAATATGCAGGTAAATTAGGGAAATCCCTTTTCTTCAAATTCACTGAGCTTTGGAATAACCTCCCTGGCCCGCTGCTGAACCTTGGCTCATTCCAATTATTCCGAAAGCATCTGAAAACCTGGCTTTTCTCCAAAACGTAAAGCTATCTATTGAAAATGTAAAGCTAGCTATCCTCTTCATAACTTCTAATTTCTAATTATATCCTTTCCTCATTTATTGAATTTACCTGTAAACCGTGCCGAGCTCTATCTTTATGGAGATGATGCGATATCCAAAGTTTAGTTTAGTAAATAGGAAATCAAGTATTTTTAAATCATGTCTAGGATTTTCACTTACAGCCTTCTTTGCTCACAAATGCTCCCTGGGGTGCTTCTGGGATTCCTTTCCAGACTGTGACAGGTTTCGGGTACCCTGGGTCTGCAGCTCGTTTCTCTTCATTGTATCTCCAGTATCTGTCTCCCTTGAAGAAGTAGGTCTTACCAACTGGCTCCCAACGCAAAGCTGTATCAATACCTTCACGGGGCAGGCAGCTTCCAAGTTCCACAAGGCTGTGCGGATAGCCTGGCTCTGCTGTCACTTCCTTAAACACCCAATACTTATCTCCTGGATATCAGGGAAAAGAGAGAACACATGAAATTGACTTTTTCTTATGTAGAAGTTAAGGTTTATCTTGATGTAAAGTATGTTCATGAGAGTTGGTGAACTCAATATATTATAAAAAATGGCTCTTAAGTAACTTCACTTTTCACTAGTAAAGAGAAAAGAATATGATAATTACAGAAACCAAAAGGAATTATGGATTACATGCTAGGTATCAGAACTATTATTATTACTACTATTTATCATTTCTAAAGTGCTATTGGATGTACACATAAGAGATGGCCCCCTACTGGAAAGAGTTTACAATCTAGTCCAGGGCTGCCCAAGTCCAGTCCTCGAGATCTACTGCCAGGCCAGGTTTTCAAGATATCTACAATGAACATGCATGAGAGAGAGATGGCAGGCAAATCTCTCTCATGCATATTCATTGTGGATATCCTGAAAACCTGGCCTGGCAGTAGATCTCGAGGACCGGACTTTGGCAGCCCTGATCTAGTCAAAAGAAGTAAACAAGGATTAGGGAAATATGGGTACTGAACAGGTTAATGGGTAAAAGCAGTCTTAGGGCTAGAAACAGCGCACAATGTACTGACTTAGGATGTCTATTCCAGGCATATGGCACAGCAAGATGGAAAGGTACAAACTAGAGTGACTTCGCTGATGAAAGGAGTTCCTAAGGAAGAATGTAGAGAAAGATAAGAGTGGAGAGATACTGAGGAGCTGTAGCATGTATGAATGCACTTGTAAGTTAATAAAAGGGGTTTGAACTGTATATGGAAATGGATAGGGATTCTTCATGTTTATTGCACACCTTTTTAAAATTCCATCACTATGCATGGACAAAAGGTTGATAAACCTAAGCCCATCAAGAAGGTAATACATTCAGACCCGGAGAGAGGGGAAAAAAGGCAGCTGTGGCTAGTGGTAGCCCTACCAAATGATTGCTGCTGTGGTTTCCCAGGGCCACCTGGACATGTCATCTGGGATTATCAGAATGCAACAAGACTGGAGTAGAGCTGCCCGATTTACGATTCGAATCAATTCTGTTCGGCTGAAAAGATTCAAATCAATTTGGGTTGGGTTTTTTTAAAACAGATTCATTGATTCAGGCCTACTCTTGGACTTTTCTGCTGCTAGAGTCCTTCCTTCTGATGGAAGGACTCTGGCAGAAGGAAAGCCCAAGAGCAGGCCTGTGCAGATTGGCGGCCAATGATGGGAAGTGAATTTGAAGGTATGGGTAGCGGGGTGGGGTCTGCTATGCTGTGCTGCTTCTGCTGTCAGACCTGAGTGTATGTATGTGTGTGTGTAGGGGGGAGGGGATGCTGCCGCTGCTGTCAGACCCACGCAGCAGGGCACTGCAACCATTACCGCTGATGTTGGACCCACATGGGTGTTGCTGGAAGCTGGAAGGAAGGGAGAGATGATGGTGGGTACATCACTCATAGCAAAAATATAAACAGTACTTAACTTCAAAATTGCTGACTTCAGTGTGTTTCAAGCAACTGCCCTGCATTAGAGAAATCTTCACTATAAAAAAGCTTCAGGGTCCAAAATCTACTGCAATGCTTCACTGTGTATAATAAACCTATTCCACTTTGCTATTCAAAAAAAGAGGACATAGCAATCTTGTTTATACACAGAAAATACTCCATTCAAAAATTGTTCCCTCAAAAGACCCAACCAATTATAAGAATCCTCTTCTCCAAATTATAAAGTACTATATCCAAACCCATCAAAGCAGTGATAACCATTCCAACAACTACAATCAACCAAGCAAACCCATGACAGAAAAATATTGCACTGCCGACCGAGTTTGGAATGAATTCAATTCTATATCTATATCAGATGTTGCTCTGCTCCTAAAAAAAAACTGTCCACACACGGCAATATCCTAGACACCTTCCCCTGTAAACTATTAGCAAGCACATCCAATGCAATCACACAATGGTTAATAACACTCATCAATGCCAGCAGCCATACCAAATGGGATATATACCTGAAACACAAAAGCAGACTTATCAATACCATCCAACTACAGACCAATCACAGGAATTCTGAAACTAACAAAACTGCTTGAAACCATAATATGTAAACAACATATACATCAAAAAGCATTCCTGTCTTCACCCATCACAATTCGGATTCAGAGCACAACAGCACCAAACTCCTACTCCTTACATTAACAACCATCATCAAGCAAACTCTAAGCAAAGGATAACAAGCTATCCTACTCCAATTTGACTTCGCAGCAGCCTTCAACTCCTACTGACAAGATTTATTGAAAATCCTAATAGGAGACCCAGTCCTAGATTGGTTCTACACAAAACCTTCTCCAAAAGCTGGAAATCATTCTGCGGTGTTCCAGAAGGCTTGCCTCTATCCCCAAACTTATTCAATGTATTCATGAGCCCGCTTGGAAATAAGTTTGATAATGGAGAACATCTACTAACCTATGCAGATGATATCTTCCTACTCATACAATAATATCCAGCTTCCTTGAATGCCTCAGAAAAAAATCACAGAAGGAATAAACAAAATCTCCATCTGGGCCACCAGTAACAAACTGAAGTTAAATACAGTACAACCAAACCAAATTACTCAGGTTTCATACTGCCCAACATACTGTCCCTAACTCACTATCTCTACCATCTGGAACCAACCTCAAAGTGCACAAATCCAAAGTACTTGGAGTCATTCTTGATGCCACACTTTCCTATGCACCACAAATCTCCAACCTATGTAAGAAAATCTACTACAGCATGAAACGGTTGTGGCTATGACTGATCAGTCCCTTCTTTTTTTTTTTTTTTGGTATTTCATTATTCAGTCCTTTTTTTATGAAAGCCACTTTGCTAAATGCTCATCCTTTCACCGCACAATTGCAGGATCTGCAGGGCAAGGAAGAGGCACTGTGGATCAATTTGGAAAGAGGGAATGGTGAACAGAAGAAGTGGACAGAGATTTAATAGCAGACATTCAGCATATATCTAAAAAAGGGGAAGTTTTACTAATAGGTGATTTTAACATGCCGGTTGTTGATTGGGGTATCCCTATTGCGGGGTCGTCTAGAAATAGGGAGATCCTGGATTCTCTACAAGGAGAACTGTTCCAGCAGTTGGTAATGGTACCCCACATGGGCTGGGGTCATACTTTAGTGCTTACAAATGGGGAAAGTGTTTCTGATGTTACAGTGGGTGATCATCTGGCATCCAGTGATCACTGCATGATATGGTTTAATATTAAGATGGGTATAGAGAGGGCTCACTCAAAAACAAAGGTTCTAGACTTTAAAAAAACTAACTTTGTTCAGATGGGGGATTACGTCAAGGAATTGTCTGGATGAGAACGTCTGGAAGGAGTGGAAATGCAATGGGCAAAAATGAAAGGAGTAATTGGGTTAGGGATACCATATGGCTCCAGAAAAAGGAGGACGGATTGTGACTTATGGGTTTTACTTTCATTGAAAATAATGGAAATAAGGAGGACAGACTGAGACATCTGGGTTTAATTCCACTGAAAGCAGTGGAAGTAAAACCCAGATGTCTCAATCTGTCCTCCTTTTTCTGGAGCCATATAGTAACCCTAGTAATTGTAAGAGCGACAAACCTTTTGGTGAGGCACATAAGTAAAAGTAAGAGGAAAAGAAGGCTGCTTTGGTTCTCAAAAGTAGTAGCTGAGAAGGTAAGGAATAAGAAGTTAACTTTCATAAACTACAAAAGATCACAGAAAGAGAAGACAGGCAAAAATATCTGGAAAAATTAAGAAAGGCTGGTCGTGTACTCAGGAAAGCAAAGATGCAAATGGAAGAAAAATAGCTGACACGGTATAATGGGGAGACAAGACATTTTTTAGATATATTAGTGATAGGAAGAAGTGCGAAAGTAGCATTGTGAGACTCAAATGTGAAGGGGAGAAATATGTACAAGCTGATAAAGAAAAGGCTGAATTGCTTAACAAATATTTCTGTTCTGTGTTCACGGCTGAAGCGCCGGGAGTGGGACCGCAGAAGACAAACATGAATAGGGATGGAGGAGTGGTAGATCCTGATCAATTTTCAGAGGGTTGTGTTCGTGAGGAGTTAGCTAAAATAAAAGTAGACAAAGCGATGGGGCCAGATGGTGTACATCTGAGGGTGCTGAAGGAACTTAGGGAAGTTCTGGTGGCTCCGCTGACTGACCCGTTCAATGAATCTCTAGAGGGGAGTGGTACTGGAGGACTGGAGAAGGGTGGATATGGTCCCTCGCCACAAAAGTGGAAGTAAGGAAGAAGTAGGGAATTACAGGCCGGTAAGTCTGACTTCTGTGATAAGCAAATGAATAGAAACGCTTTTAAAACAGAGAATGGTGAAGTTTCTGGAATCTTATAGATTACAGGACTGGAGGCAACATGGATTCACTAGAGGTAGGTCTTGTCAGACAAATCTGATCAATTTCTTTTACTGGGTAACCTGAGAATTGGATAGAGAGAGTGTGCTAGATGTGGCATATTTAGATTTTAGCAAAGCCTTTGACAGTGTTCCACATAGATATCTAATAAATAAATTGAGTGCCCCCGGGATGGATCCCAAAGTGAAGGGCTGGGTCAAGAGCTGGTTGAGTGGAAGACGACAGAGGGTAATGATAAATGGAGATCGCTCTGAGGAAAGGGATGTTCCCAGTGGTGTGCCACAAGGTTCTGTTCTTGGGCCTGTTCTTTTTAACATTTTTATAAACGATATTGCTGAAGGGCTATTGGGTAAGATTTTACCTCTTTGCGGATGATACCAAAATCTGCAATTGAGTAGACATCCATGATGGTGTAAATAACATGAAGAAAAACCTGGTGAAGCTTGAAGAATGGTCTGAAATTTGGCAGCTAAAATTTAACGCTAAGAAATGCAAAGTCATGCATTTGGGCTGCAAAACCCAAGGAAGTGGTACAGTTTAGGGGTGAACTTATGTGCACAACAGAAGAGTGAGACATGGGTGTGATTATATGTGATGATCTTAAGGTGGCCAAACAGGTTGAAAAGGTGACAGCAAAAGCTAGAAGGATGCTAGGGTGCATAGGGTGAGATATGGCCAGTAGGAAAAAGGAGGTATTTATGCCGCTGTTTGGTGAAACCTCATTTTGAATATTGTGTACAATTCTGGAGGCCGCACCTTCAAAAAGATATAAAAAGGATGGAGTGAGTTGGTCAAGAGGAAGGCTACTAAAATGGTGCATGGTCTTCGTCATGAGGCATATGGGGGCAGACTTAAAGATCTCAATCTGTATACTTTGGAGGAAAGGCAGGAGATGGGAGTTATGATAGAGACATTTAAATACCTACGTGATGTAAATGCGCATGTGTCGAGCCTCTTTCATTTGAAAGGAAGCTCTGGAATGAGAGAGCTTAGGATGAAGTTAAGAGGTGATAGGTTCAGGAGTAATCTAAGGAAATACATTTTTTAAGAAAGGATGGTAGATGCATGGAACAGTCTCCCGGAAGAGGTGGTTGAGACAGAGACTGTGTCTGAATTTAAGAAGGCATGGGATAGGCCTGTGTGGGATCTCTTACAGAGAGGAAGAGATAATGATTACTTCGGATGGGCAGAGTGGATGGGCCATTTTGCCTTTATCTGCAATCATGTTTCTATGTAACTAGGGATGGAGGGGGATAGGGATCTGGACTTGTATACTGCCTTTTTGTAGTTATAAAACGGTTTACATCCAGGTACTTCAAGCATTTTCCCTATCTGTCCCAGTGGGCTCACAATATTTCTAATGCACCTGAGGCAGTGGAAGATTAAGTGACTTGCCCAGGATCATTGAGGTGTTTGAACCCAGAACCTCAGAGTGCTGAGGCTGTAGCTTTAACCACTATGCCACACTCTCCTCCTTAAACTACTGCAGGCCTAAGTTCCAAGCAACTACTCAGATTGTCTAATTGCTGTATTTTGAATTAGCTGCAATCTTCCAGCTCAAGAAATTTGATTCATTATCCGATTTCTACCACATAAAAAAATGCACTACAATAAACCCACTATGAGCTAATATCAAAAATGTAGTCAGAGATTCATGGGAGGTAGATTCTATGTCAGTCATTGAGACCAAACTACCACTGAGGTTTTTGTCCTTGTTATTGAGAAGCTTTTTTATATCAGCTCATATAGGGTTTATTGTAGCATTCATAAAGTACATCATCGGATTGCCAAACTACAACAGGAGGGGGTGGAGGTAGTGTAGGCCTGATATTTAGTGGGCCTGTCTCCTGAATCTGTGGTCCTCAACCTCATTTTCTATGCACATCCTTCAGCCTGCTAAGGTCTGTCGCTTCTATCTCTACAGCACACTACTCATGCTTAGACTACTGCAATTTACTTCTAACAGATCTCTCGCTAAACTGCTTCTCAGTTCATGACTTATCTTCTGCCAACCTTGCTACACTCACCTTACCCCTTTCCTCAAAATCACTTCACTGGCTCCCTATCCATCTTCAAAAAGAGTTCAAATTCCTATTACTAACCTACAAGTGTGTTCGTGCTGCAGCCCCTCAATGTCTCTCCTCTCTTATCTCTCCTTATATGCCTCTCTGAGAACTCTGTTCCTCAGATAAGCTGCTTTTATCTGTACCTTCTCCTCCACTGCCAATTCCAGACTTCGTCCTTTTCATCTAGCTGCCCTGTATGCCTGGAATAAACTACCTGAGTTTCATGTGTTTAAAATATTTGATTAGATCGCAAAATCCAAATCCAGTGCGATTTACATTTAGTTAAAAATTAGATTAAAATAAACAAAACAATTAATATTATAAAATAATACATTTGAAAAAGGGAGGAAAAAAAGGATTAAATACAATTCATAAACAAATAAAAAGGGATAGGTAATGAAACAAGAGGTTGGGAAAGGTTACCTACTTAATTTTCACTTGTTTAAAAGTAGACTGAAACCCACTTTTTTAATATAGCCTTCAATTCATAACCCTACTCCCCACTGCCCATTGCTCACCACCCTAGCCAGTAGATTGATCATTCCCCTTAACTATAGCCCCCACCCTGTTTATCTGTTTTGTCTTTAGACTGTAAGCTCATTGGAGGAGGGATTGTCTCCTTCGTGACTGTACGACGCTGCGTATGTCTGGTAGCACTCTAGAAATAATTAATAGCAATAATAATAATAATAACAACAGCTTATATACCACAATACCATTAAGTTCTATGCAGTTTACAATAGATTACAAATTGATTGAATTTAAGAGGGGGGAAGAGGATAGTTAATAGGACCGGAAATGCATTGTTGAGGAGAAAGAGATTAATAGGACAGAGGAATCACTATGGAGGAGAAAGAAGATGAGTGGGTCAGTTGTCTAGATACTTTAGGAACAGTTGAGTTTTTAGACGTTTTTTGAATTCCTCATAAGTAGTGGGCGAAAGCAGTTGATCCAGGTCTTTACCCCACAATGCTGCTTGATGTGAAAGAAGGTGTTCATGGTGTTTTTTCAGTTTACAACCTCTAACTGGGGAGGGAAACGAAGTAGGAATAAGAGCTTCTCTTGTGTCTGTTGGCAGAGAAGGAAAAAAGGTCAATTATGTATTTAGAGGCAAGTCCGTTTAGCGCTTTAAAGCAGAAGCAGGCGAATTTAAACTTTATGCGTGCTTCCATCGGTAGCCAATGTACATGATCTTTAGTCCGAAGATTAATCTGACCGCTGCATTTTGCATTAGTTGTACACGTCGCATATTTTTTGGGGAAATGGCTAAGTAGGCGATGTTACAGTAGTCAAGTTGACTTAGTACGAGGGATTGGACCAGGGTTCTGAATGCCGACGTATCGAAATAAGCTTTAATGGATCTGAGTTTCCAGAGAGTGAAGAAACCCTTTCTGATTAAGGAGTCCACCTGGTCTTTCATGGTTAGGCCTTGATCTAGAGCAGTGGTTCCCAAACCTGTCCTGGAGGACCCCCAGGCCAGTTGGGTTTTCAGGCTAGCCCTAATGAATATGCATGGAGCAGGTTTGCATGCCTGGCACCTCCATTATATGCAGATCTGTCTCATGCATATTCATTAGGGCTATCCTGAAAACCCGACTGGCCTGGGGGTCCTCCAGGACAGGTTTGGTAACCACTGATCTAGAGTTATGCCTAGTATCTTTATGGTGGGCTGGATGGGGTGTCATTGATGCATAGAGGTATTTTGGTGTCAAACGGATGTGGTGAAGCAATGAAGAATTTTGTTTTTTCTGAATTAAGTTTGAGCTTGAAGTTTGTCATCCATTGCTCCATCATGTTTATGGCTTCTGAAGCCTTGGGAATAGTTTCCGAGATAGAGTCAGCAAATGGGATTATAATCGTGAAATCATCTGCATAACTGAATAGTTTTATCCCCAGCTGAGTTAATTGCAAGCTCAGTGAGGACATGTAGACGTTAAATAGCAATTGAGACAATGGTGACCCTTGTGGCACACCGGATGGATTGCTCCAGGTATCGGAAAGCTCATAATTGAAGCGTACCTGATAGGTGCGGGATGTAAGGAAGCCACGAAACCAGTGGCGTCTAGGCATTGTAGCATTTTCCTGTGGTCTACCAGGTCAAAGGCTGAACTCATATCGAATTGCATAACCAATGCATTGAGGCCCCTGCTAAACAGTAGGCGCAGGTTGTCTAAAATAGCTGCAATTACTGTCTCCGTACTGAATAAAGGTCTGAAACCGGATTGGGTTTCGTGTAGAAGAGAGAACTGATTAAGATAGTCCATTAGTTGGGTATGTACTAGTCCCTCCATGATTTTTACAATAAACGGAATGGATGCTACCGGTCTGTAGTTGGTTATTAGGGCTGAGGGTTCTTTGCGATTTTTTAGAATTGGGGTTATTAGAGAGGAACTTCCCATTTTTAAAGTTGTGGGCCAGGTATTGTAGCAGCGATAGTTTGAATTGTAATGGTGCCGCTTTCATAATTTCTGCAGGGCATGAGTCCAGAACGCAATTAGTTTTAGAGTATTTGTTGTATAGTTTGGTGTAATCACTCCATTTTAGGTCTTGAAAGGAGCTCCAGATCATGTCTGCTGATATGTCATTTCCTTGGGTGTTAGCTATTTGATGATCATTAGGGTCGTTTGTTGAGCAGTGGTTTCTAAGGTTTTTAATTTTTGAATCGAAGTGCAGAGGGTAACTTAGTGTAACTGTGTGTGGGTATGGTGTATTGAGTGGTGTCGAATAAATTCGTGACCAGGTTGAATAGCTCTTTTGTATTGATTCCTTGCGAATCATTGCAAGATGAGTTAATTTTAGTGGAGTAGAATGCTTTACGTTTGTCTTTTATCATTTGTTTGTATATTTTTATAATAGCTCTTCATTTGTTACGGTCTGCTGATTATCCTGTTTTTGCCAGCTTTTTGGTGGGACATAGAATAATATGCAGGATAGGGATTCTTCTAACTGGCAGTTGCTAATTTTGCATGCTAAAATTTCTAGTTGGTCGGTCACTTTGGAATCTAGTAATTCGAACTCAAAACCTTCTTTAAGAATAATTGCTAATCCTCCTTTTTTTCCCGGGCGGTTTAGCGTAAGGATTTTGAAATTGTCTGGTAGGAGGTCAATTATTATTGGATCATCTTCCGATAATAGCCATGTTCGGTTAGAAAAAGACAGGCTATTTGCTTGCTAATGATCCAATCATTAATTAGGAAGGCTTTATTCCTGACAGATCTAGTATTGAGATATGCACAGGGAATAGATGCGGATGTGGTAGGTTCGGTAGAGGTAGTAGTAGTTGCAGTAAACTTCAATGGATAATTTACCCATTCTCTTAGGCTTCCACAGCTGGCATCATGACTGGAGCAGGTTTCCGGGTGAAACCTGCTACATTGATAATTTACCTGTTTAAAGTTGGACCTGATATTTATGTAGTCCATGTAAACACATCAGTACAGTATATCTGGCTACTGGAAGTATATTGTGGCACTATTCATAGAAACATAAGCTTCGCCTCTGCCGAGTCAGCCCAGCAGTCCACTCCTGCGGCGGCCCCCCAGGTCAATGTCCTGTAAGTGATCTAATGCTCTAAAGCATTTTGTACTGTATAGTAACCCTCTAATTGTACCCTTCAATCCCCTTTTCCTTCAGGAACTCGTCCAATCCCATTTTGAAACTCAAAATCGTACTCTGCTCTACCACCTCTTCTGGAAGCGAATTCCAGGTATCCACCACCCTCTGAGTGAAGAAGAACTTCCTAGCATTTGTTCTGAATCTGTCTCCCTTCAATTTTTTTGAGTGCCCTTTAGTTTTTGTTGCCCCCGCCAGTCTGAACAATCTGTCCTTCTCTACCTTCTCTATACCCTTCATAATCTTGTAAGTTTCTATCATATCCCCTCTAAGTCTCCAGTTTTCCAGGGAAAAGAGCCCCCAGCTTCTCCAGCCTCTCAGCATATGGAAGGTTCTCCATGCCCTTTATCATTTTTGTTGCTCTTCTCTGGACCCACAGAAACTTTCATCCTGGCCCCTCTTAAATCTAAACTGATAAATTTTGAATGGGTGTTAAGTTGTTGATCCAAAATTTATCCATTACACAGCACCAAACTGAAGACAAATAGGCAGTTATAAGTGCTTTTGTATATCAACCCAAGGAAATCTAAAGAACTGATCTAAGGAGCAAGGCACATTTGGCTGCAGAATTGTTGCTCAGTTTTCGTAGGTCTAAAGTTTATCCTACTCTGATAAGAAGAGGGAGGATGAAAGAGGACAAGCAGATGAAAAATAAAATATATAGGCAAAGTTCTTTAAGAATTCCAGGTCATATATACACACAGCAACTCTGGCTATTCATGTGGATCAGTGATGAGAAAATTTTACCTTTAAAGAACACAAACTTCCCATCTGACCTCTCATAGGCAGCGTCAATCCTGGCTGGAAGACCTTTCCAGAAGTGCTCAATCTGCATAGGGTAGCCTTCCTGAACCTTGTTATTGCGTAGACGCCAAAACCAGCGATCCTGGGGAAAAACAAAGTTGCACTTGTATGTCCATGTATGTCTGTGTACATATAATCCTGTAGGATTCTTCCTGGTAACTTTCCTTTAACTGGCTATAACAGACTCATCCATCTCTGCAAATCTCCCACTGTGTTTTAGAAAGTTGTTCCCAAATCTGTGCTGTGCAAACGCTAGGCTGGCAGGTTTTCAGGCTATCCACAATAAAGATAGAGAAATCTGCATGTCGTGAAGACAGATTTGCATGCACTCTCTCATGCATATTCATTACAGATAGGTGATAAGATGTCTGAAGGAACCTGATCTCAAAACAGAAATCAGAATGGCATAAAAGACAGTATTTATCATGTGCAGAAACTAGTGATCCAACGTGGCCATATTTTGGTGATTGCCCGCATTAGAAGTGTGGTGGTATCTGTTAGGACAGAAATAAAAATACATAGAAATGAATACTTAAATTATTAAAAAATAATGGAAGCAAACAACAAAAAGTAAATAAAAAAGCAATAAAATCAAAATAGCCAAACTGGTAAACAAGGAAGTGCATGAAACTTAATTTAAAAAATCAATTGAATGGTATATAAATAAACAATCCTTAATTTAAATGTAATCGCAAAATCAAAACTTCAAACAAAAATAAAGCTAAAAGCAAAAAATATGCATTTGTAATTATAAATATATGTGCTAAAAAATATAAAAGCCAATAAAAACAAAACTTGTTCAAATATGATCATAAACATAAACCTACCAGAATAGGGGTGGAAATGAATTAGATAATCACAATGCGATTGTCCCAAGGCTCACTATCTGTGAGGAATGAATGAAATAAAATTGTAGTGTAAACTATGAAAACAATTAGTTCATTTATGTGTACCCTGAATTATCAGATGTTTTGGGATCACCTAAAACAGAGTTGCCTATTTACAACTGCACCAGCACGAAATGTATTTCATTACCTGAATGCATTCCATCTATGATATAGATGACAATAACCAGACACTTTATCTTACCTGAATTGAGAACTAAACTCTTTGTACCTCTAGATGTCAGTGCTCTTCAGAGATAAATCCAGGTTGTGTTGTGACAATAACCTTCATTAGCATGGGACAAGATCTAAACAGTAATCCTCCAAGAATGTCTCACCTCTCCCTTCCTTTTTACAGCCTATGGAACTACTTGAATGTGTTATTCACCATCTCAAGCTATTCTCTGACTTTTGCTCTTTACATTTCAAAGAAATAGTCCTTGTTATTTATATGTATTGTTATAGCCAAGGACCTTTATTTTAGCCTTTTTTGCCTTGTCCTAGCTACTGTTTTTAAAAACTATTATTCACCACTTATTCCTTGGCATTCTGTCTTCATTTGTTATTGTTTCTCTTCTTAATTCTCTCATTACACTTTTACGGGAAATTTCTGTAAATGGCATCTAAAAAATAGGCAATACTAACTCTACTTTACTGTTGAAAAGGATTGAAACCAGAGAGAGTGAATAACAATCTATCTGCAATGGTATCAGGTGGAGGGACCTTGGGGTGATAGTGTCCGAAGATCTAAAGGCAAAAAAATAGTGTGACAAGGCAGTGGCTGCTGCCAGAAGGATGCTGGGCTATATAAAGGAAGTCAGTAGAAGGAAGAAGGTGTTGATGCCCCTGTACAGGTCATTGGTGAGGCCCCACTTGGAGTATTGTGTTCAGTTTTGGAGACCGTATCTGGCGAAGGATGTAAGAAGACTTGAGGCGGTCCAGAGGAGGGCGACGAAAATGATAGGAGGCTTGTGCCAGAAGACGTATGAGGAGAGATTGGAAGCCCTGAATATGTATACCCTAGAACAGTGGTCTCAAACTCAAACCCTTTGCGGGGCCACATTTTGGGTTTGTAGGTACTTGGAGGGCCGCAGAAAAAATAGTTAATGTCTTATTAAAGAAATGACAATTTTGCATGAGGTCAAACTCTTTATAGTTTATAAAACTTTCCTTTAACAGTTAAAAGGAAAGATATATAAACTATAAAGAGTTTTACCTCATGCAAAATTGTCATTTCTTTAATAAGACATTAACTATTTTTTCTGCGGCCCTCCAAGTACTCTATTTTTTCTGCAGCCCTCACATTTAAAGTTTAATATCTTTTCTTTCTCAAAACTGGCACATTTCAATCACTATATTGAAAATAAAATCATTTTCCCTACCTTTATTTTTCTGTGCTTTCAACTATGTTTCCAGGGCCTTCTTGTCCTTTGACTGTTTTTCTCTCCGTCTTCACTTTCTGCTTTGCATCCATCTTTGGCATTAACTTAATGTTCAATTTTTCTGCTTTCTTTTCAAAATCTATGTTTCCATGTCTTACCTTCCCTTCCTATCTCTCTCTTCTTCCATCCTATTTCCATGGTCTGGCATCTCTTTCCTTCCTTTCTCTCCCTCTCTCCTTTCCCCTGGTCTGGCATCTGTCTCCTTCCCTTCCCCCATGCCCTGGCATCTCCCCCTCCCCCTCCATGGTCTGATATCTCCTTTCCTTCCCTCCCTCCCATTAACTTGGCTTCTTCTCTTGTTCCTCTCCTCTCCCTTCTCCTTCCTTCCCTCTCCCCAATTGGGTGCAGCAGCAACAGAAGCAGCATTTCCCTGCCCTCTTTCCTGTGCAGGAGAGGCATTTCTCTTCCCCTTTCCCTCCCTCTCCCTTTCCCTGTACAGCAGTAGCAGCAGCAGCATTTCCCTAGGGTCCCCCTTTCCTATGTAGCAGAAGCATTTCTCTTTCCCCTTCCCTTCCGTTCTCTTCCTTGTAGAGCAGCAGCGTGCCTGGCCGGCTCGTTCCATTCAAAGCCGCGGGTGGCGGCTCCTTGCGAGATCCGTGCCTGCGTTTGAAGCCTCTCTGATGTTGTGACATCAGAGAGGCTTCCGATCCAGGAGTGGATAGTGCGAGGAGCTGCCAACCCGCGGCTTAGAATGGAACGAGCAAGCCAGACACGCTGCTGCTCCAAAAGGAAGGGAAAGGGGAAGAGAAATGCTGTTGATCGCGTCCAGACTGCGGGCCACAAATAAAACCTGGAGAGCCACATGCGGCCCGTGGGCCGCGTGTTTGAGACCGCTGCCCTAGAGGAAAGGAGAGACAGGGGAGATATGATTCAGACGTTCAAATACTTGAAGGGTATTAACGTAGAACAAAATCTTTTCCAGAGAAAGGAAAATGGTAAAACCAGAGGACATAATTTGAGGTTGAGGGGTGGTAGATTCAGGGGCAATGTTAGGAAATTCTACTTTACGGAGAGGGTGGTGGATGCCTGGAATGCGCTCCCGAGAGAGGTGGTGGAGAGTAAAACTGTGACTGAGTTCAAAGAAGCGTGGGATGAACACAGAGGATTTAGAATCAGAAAATAATATTAAATATTGAACTAAGGCCAGTACTGGGCAGACTTGTACGGTCTGTGTCTGTATATGGCCGTTTGGTGGAGGATGGGCTGGGGAGGGCTTCAATGGCTGGGAAGGTGTAGATGGGCTGGAGTAAGTCTTAACAGAGATTTCGGTAGTTGGAACCCAAGCACAGTACCGGGTAAAGCTTTGGATTCTTGCCCAGAAATAGCTAAGAAGAAAAAATTAAAAAATTTAAATTGAATCAAGTTGGGCAGACTAGATGGACCATTCGGGTCTTTATCTGCCGTCATCTACTATGTTACTATGTTAGAAAAAAGTCTCAGAATAAAGTGACATTCATAAATATAAGTAGTTTAATGCTGTCATGAGATCAGTCATTGGCATAAAAAAACTCCACAGAGACTGTGAAGAAAGCCTGGGATAGGCACGTGGGATCTCTTAGAGAGGAAGAGATAATGGTTTCTCGGATGGGCAGACTGGATGGGCCATTTGGCTTTCATCTGCTATCATGTTTCTATGTACTGCACAATACACTTACTTATGTATTCTGGGTGATTTTTAATGTACACTTTGAATCCAAATTTCTATTAAGGATAGGGACTTTACATTTTTTGTTGAGGGACTTAAGATGTGAAAGAGCCCTGACATTCCAAAGCCATCTTTTAGATTTAGTTTTGACTACAATTAATTTGTTTTCATCTTGCTGTTGTGAAGACAATCATTTCTGTGGACAAATCATGTATTAGCTTTTACTGCATTGACTCTTCCTTAGGCTCCAGACCTTTCAAGGGTTGATATGCATAAAAACGTCTTGTATTCCAATCAAGGATAGACTCTGAGTTTCTGTCAAAGACTGTATCCCTTCAACCAATTTTTTTTCTCTTTATCTTTGGGCGAACATGTTTCTCAATGAAACAAAATGTTCTCAAACCTTGGATTGTCATGTTCCACAGGTTATGTTTCATGAGCAAGAGAACTCAAAATAGCCTTGGCACCACACAGGATTAGCTCTGAAAAGTTGTGCCAGAAGAGATGAAAGAAAAGATTAGAAGTGGCAAAACAACTCTACAAAGAAAGTAATGTGTGTTACTTGAAAGAGTTAAGACTAGCTCTCAGAATTGTGAAAGACATAAAAAGGAACAGTTTTCCAAGACTGATTGAAATAATTGATCTCATTTGCTTGACTTCTTTGAAGGTGTGGATAAAGGCGAGTCAGTTGATATAGTCAGAAATCTTCTGACAAAGATCCTCATGAGAGGCTCCTGTGAAAATTAAAGAGTCATGGGATAGGAGGCAATGTTCAATTGTAGATTAAGAATTGGTTATCGGACAGAAACAGAGGCCATTTATCTCGATGGAGAAGGGTAAATAGTGATGTGCCGCAGGGATCTGTACTGGGACCGGTGCTATTTAACTTATTTATAAATGATCTGGAAATTGGAACTACGAGTGAGATGATTAAATTTGCAGATGACACTAAACTGTTCAAAGTTGTTAAAACGCACATGGACTGTGAAAAACTGCAGGAAGATCTTAGGAAATTGGAAGACTCACTGATGATCTTCCAGAAAACGCTGAAGACCCATCTCATCAATTGAACAGTCCTAATGGACAGCCTCCTCTTTGCTTCCCTTCCTTAAACACCCATTCCCTCTCTCTTTCGTTTGAGGAAAGATGAAAGAGGTTAGGACTCTTCAAAATCATGAGGGGTGTAGAACAGGTACAAGTGGATCAATTTTTTACTGCATCAAGATTTACAAAGACTAAGGGATACTCGAAGTTACAGAGTAATACTTTTAAAACCAATAAGGAGGAAATATTTTTTCACTCAGGGAATAGTTAAGCTCTGGAATGGTAAGAGCAATTAATGTAGCTAGTTTAAAACAAAGTTTGGACAAGTTCATAGTCTGTTGTCGAGATAGACATGGGGGAAGCTACTGCTTGCCTTGGATCAGTAGCATGGAATGCTGCTTTTAGCTGGGTTTTTGCCAGGTATTTGTGACTTGGATTGGCCTCCATTGGTCTGACCCAGTAAGGCTATTCTTCTGTTCTTATCATTGAAGACCCATATCCAGCTACTGCTCGCCATTTACAACCATTTGATTCATCAGGTCTGTGCATGTCAGTGTAGACCAGCCTTCACTTCATAAACCAACACAAGCAACACAATTGCATGTCAAGTAATCTTTTGATGATTAATTTGAAGTGCTTTATAGCAAAGCTGATTACTTCCTTCTGAAGGCAGTGCTATGCAATATTTCTCTACAGGGATAAGAATATTTTTTTATAGTTTTTTCTCTTTTTTATATGAAAATCTAATTATTTTGACAAAGAAAAATGCAAAAAAAACCCACAAAAAAACATTTTTTTACTTTGTGGACTGATTCTATTTTGAAGCAATTCAGTTTCTTTCTGAACTTGCTTCTTGAAAGAAAATCCTTTGAACCAGTTAGGTAAAAAATGCAATTGTTTGGGCCTCTTTTGGATTTTATAAAACAGGCAAAACACACACACATGCTCATGTGTTGTTATAAAATTATCCTCCACTTTCGTTTTACTACAGGAAAGCAAATTGCCCTCTATCTGCTACATTATAAAACAATTATCAATTTTTGATAACCTGATACAATAAATGAGCAGCCACGTGGCTGGTAGTGCAATAAAGAAATTGCAGACAAATTAAATCTGTTATCCAACAGGGATAGTAATCATGCTGCTTTGGATAGGTACATCCCTGTTATAGTAGTACTTTCCTACTAAAAACAGGCATAGCTGACAGATATTGGGAAAAAAAACCCCAGGATGTGCAATATGAACAAAAACATTGCCACATCCCTAGTTTCATACCTTAAAGACAAACATTTCTCCCCGGAAAAGGGCCACAGTGTTGAAATTTCCATCGCATATGTTGGGTTTGGATCCTGCTATCGATGGCTTATCCCCTAAAGGAGGCCGTGGGGGTCGCGGCTGTCGTTCGTGCTTCCTTTCAGAGGTTGAATGAATTCTACGGACAGGTAGAGTTGGCAAAGGCCTTGTAGGCTCTAGTGTCTCAGCAGGAGGGCCTGTGTATGGAAAAGAATTAAGTCATTATGTTTTCAAAGTCACTAAAGTCAGCGATCACAGGTTAACGACGATTGCTGCTACTCACCCGATTCACTAAACGGCACACCACATATTTTCCAATCCAATCCAATCCAACCCAAACCATGCAAAATAGCCAAGTGATTGATTCACTAACACTTGCTTGGCTATTTGGCATCGGATTTTACTATCCTAAAACCCGACTGCTGTAGACCTGTCGGTAACTGTTACCAACAGGTCTGCCTGTTTTTTTATTCATTTTTTTCTATGGCACAGATATTTTGCATGTACAGTGCTCCCCCGGTCATTCGTGGTCGGCGATTTGCGGTATTTTCCGACCGTGAATGACCGGACAGGAGAGGGCAGCTGGAGCACCAGCGAGTGAAGGAAATCACTCGCGGTATGCTCCGACAGCCTCTTCCTGCACTAAAGTCAAGCCTCACCAATCAGGAGCTGCTTTTTTTTTAAATCAATAAATGTTTATTGAAAAGTTTTGGAAATATACAAACCATACCATGAATATCATGGACAACAGAACATACAGCCATCAGTCAGAGAGCACAGCAATAAATCTACAAATCACAGAAGTACCCCCAACTATACAATCAAGCCCCTGATACCCAGCAGCAACCAGAACTCCACAAATCCCTCCCCCCCACCCCCAAGCTCCACCTCCAGCAAAGAGGGCCCCCAGTTGGTTCTTCAGGAGAGCCCCCTCAGTTGGTGAGGCCCAACTTTAGTGCAGGAAGATGCGGTCAGAGCATGCCACGAGTGATTTCCTTCACTCACCGGCGCTCCAGCAGCTCTCTCCTGCCTCTCACGTTTTTATTAATATTTGATAAATCGCTTATTTAATTTGCTAAACGATGTACAACCTCTAAAAAAAAAAAAAACTAACTAAGTTACAAAGAAACTAACAAAGTAACATGATTCTTACAAATAAAACAAACATGAATCGGGGAGGGAAGGAGGGAAAAGTTACAATTCTTTCTTAGAGGGAATAAACAAAGAAGGAAAAAACGAAAGGAAGGGGAGAGAGTTAAAAAGCCTTAAACATTATATCATGTCCAAAGTTTAAATTTTAAAAGCATCTTTAAAAAGATAAGTTTTTAAGGATTTTTTAAAAGAAGTAAGGTCCTTTTCGTCTTTAATGTTTTGAGGTAATGAGTTCCACAATTGAGGACCCATTATGGAAAACATATCGTGTCTTCTGGTGCCTACTATTTTCAGAGAAGGAATAACTAAGAGATTCTGGGAGGCTGCCCTCTCCTGTCTCCCCCACTAAAAACCGTATTCGCAGTTTTTCAACATTCGCAGGGGTTCCTGGAATGGAACCCCCGCGAATATCGTGGGAGTACTGTGTTACACACAAAAAATATCTGCCCCATTAAAAAAAAAGAATAAAAAAACAGGCAGACCTGTCAACCCCCCATAACCCACAAAAGGCAGGAGGGATGCCAACTCTCTCCTGCCACCCAATGCTCCCCCCTACCAAGCTGAAAAATATGGCAGGAGGGATGCCCGGTCCCTCCTGCCATCAGCCCCCTCCTCCCAGCGTACCAACGGCTGGCCAAACCCCCCCTTTCCACGCTTAAAAATATGGTAGGAGGGATGTCCACTCCCTCCTTCCATCGGCCCGTATCCTCCCCCCCTCTAACAAACGGCAGGAGAGATGCTCACTCCCTCCTGCCACCAGACTTCCCCTCCCCATACCTTTAAAAGTTGGAAGCAGGAGGGGTGCTCAGTCCCTCCTGCTCCTCCAGCCTCCTGCAACACAATGCGGGCCTTAGGCCCCGCCCTGGTGCACCGGAGAGGGTCCTAAGGCCCTGATTGGCTCAGCCATCTAGAGCTCCTTCCTTGGGAGGGGCCTGATGCACCTGAGCCAATCATGGACTTCCTCAGGGATGAGCCTAAGGAAGTCCTTGATTTGCCCAATAGATTGCAGAACTAACTAGGCCTTGTTTTATGGCATGGTGACAATTTCATGTTGTTTGTTCTTAGCTAGATAAAAACTCACAAATTACTTCTCTGTATTCTATACTAGTGTCTCATTTGGTTTACTGCAATGCCATTTACTCTCTTACTCAAGTTCTTCTCTAAAGACTACAAACAGTACAAAATATGACCATGTCACTCTGCTCTATTCAGAATTACTGACGCCCATCAGAATTACTGTATTCAAAGTCTCTCCTGCCCAGTTCAACTCTTTTGAATATCAGACCCATAGATTTCAGCAGTCCATGCTATTATAAGTGGCATAAGACTTTAGTGAACTTCTAACTGGTGTCTGGCTTTTCAAACACATTTGAGATCTTATTCATTGGTTCAGTTTGTGAACATCCACTACTGGTACATGAGACATTATACAGTATGGGTGTTAAAGTCATCAAACATTTCCAGATAAGTCTGACAAGATACAAAATTACTAACAATGTCACTGACCATAGATTTTCTGAATTCCTTGGAGATCATCTTGAGGCAGTTTGAAGTTGTGTGTCTCCATGTACTGGTAAAAAGGAGCCATTATGGCACTGGGGTCATTAGAATGCTCTAGGCCCAAGGCATGGCCCAGTTCATGCACAGCCACCAGAAACAGGTCATTTCCTAGGGACAAACGATATTTTTAGAACTATGTCTATCATAAACTAAAGAAAACCTGGTGATTACCTATTAATTAAATCCAACATAAAAACCACCAATGTAAACCAAAATGACACTGAAGGTGATTTATTTTTATATAAGGGAACAAGCCTCAGGTTATGGAGTTTCACCCATTTCGGGTTTTCTCAAAGAGAAAGACTATATACTCTGTATATCTATGTGCTGGTTACCCAAAAATGGGGAATATAAATGTTAATTGGTGTCAAATGAATCATTGTCAAAAGCAACATTAGTAATGGATACCAAACCTCACCTTTTTAGAACTGATGTAAAAATGAACAAGTGCTTTTAAGCAATGAGACCATCTGTGGGTTGCACCCACTGAAAACTGCCTCTCTTCTCAACCATTGCACTTGCTTGTCAATGTTGCACATAGAAATTGCTGCTTATACGAGGTCTTATATATTAAATTGTAATGTATAGATAGCACTTAACTGACTGCCGTTATATACCAAATCATCTCCTAAAAACAGGAACTTGATTCGGTTTACATAACTAGATCACAAAGAAAGATCTATAGCCTAAAAAGCGATGAAACAGTGGCTTGTAAGGTTTTGCAAAAGATCTGAAGAGATAAACACAATCTAATTTGAGGAGGTAGTCTCAAGAACCATTACTTCTGAAAACTAACTTGATACTTATCTCCTTGTGAGAGATTTTCAAGCTTTCAAGAGGGTTCTCTGAAGCAGCATTCTTTTGCGAAACTTAAGTGCTATCTATACATTACAATTTAATATATAATAATAATAACTTTATTCTTCTATACCGCCACAATCTTGCGACTTCTAGGCGGTTTACAATCAAGAGTGCTGGACATTCAGCGAAATACAATAAGTAGATATTCAGAGGAAATACAGAGATCAGAGACCTCAGGAGATAGAAATACAATTTGCTGAGCGAAAATGTAATATGTACATGTTGGGGATAAATAGCAACGTAAAGTTACGATAAGATGAAGATAACAGATTATATTTATAACAGTGCTGTACGTTCAGGTGGAATTGTTTAGGTATTTCTGGAACAGGTATGTTTTTAGGCGTTTCCTGAATTCCCCGTATGTAGTGGGCGAAAGAGGTCTTGAGAGAGAAGGTGTTCGTGGTGTTTTTGGGGAAATGAGTTTTGGGTTTGTTTCTCTTGAGTTTGTTATTAGAAAATGCGAAAAGGTCCGTTATGGACTTGGGGGTCAGGCCGTATAGTACTTTGAAGCAGAGGCCGGCAAATTTAAACCTTACTCATATAAGCAGTAATTTCTATGTGCAAGTGTGAATGCAATGATTGAGAAGAGAGGCAGTTTTCAGTGGGTGTAACTCACTGCGTTTTTACATCAGTTCCAAAAAGGTGAGGTTTGGGGGGTCCATTATCAATTATACATGTGCTGGCGCCATTCAGCATGAACATCACCCTCACAGGACCCTAATGTCTCACCTAACTCTATACCTTTAAGCATTACTTTGTTGGATACCTGCTCTGTATAATATAAATACCATGCTATTCACCATTTATTTTTTTCAACATTAAGGGCTCCTTTTATAAAGCCGTGGTAGTGGTTTAATGCGCACTAAACTGCCGGCCACTCCTCTTGAGCAGGCAGTAGTTTTTCTGCTAGCGCGGGGGTAGCGCGTGATTAAAAGCCCTACTGTGGCTTCGTAAAAGGAGCCCTAAGTAGATATTATTTTCTTGATCAAAACTTTGCTAGCAGGTGGTAAAGCCTGTTATTTGATCCAGGCCTGACCTCCAGATTATTTTAGCAACAGAGATCATAGGGATGCAACAATATATTTCTTACACATTTAGCCGTGTATTTGGTTTGAGGTTCTTGACTTTTATTTTTTCCTTTTTTTCATTTACACAATGACATTGTACAAATGAAACGGCTCTAGGATCTACAACCAACTGGAAGCAGAGGACATTTTAATGTGAGCAAGTGCAAAGTGATGCATGTAGTGATGTGATGCAAGATTCTACCAAGGGAGGGGTACAGATAAGAGTAGAGGTAGATTATAGGGATGGGATTAGAGGTAAGTTATAAAATTAATCAGGGATCAATGTTCAGGCACTAGGCCTGATGGGCCGCCGCGGGAGCGGACCGCTGAGCAAGATGGACCTCTGGTCTGACTCAGCGGGGAAAGAAAAAAAAAAAAAAAGGAGTCCCCACTAGGAGAAGGATCTAGGTCTCATCATTGATGATACACCGAAACCCTCTGCTCGGTGTTCAGCAGTGGCTAAGAAAGAAAATAGAATGTTAGGAATTAAGAAAGGAATGGAGAACAAAACTGAAAATATTATAATGAGTTTCTGACACTCCATGGTATAGGACCAGATTTAGCAAATGGTGTCCAAATTTGAGTGCTGGAAAATGGCACCCACTGTGACCCGGTAAGGCTATCTTATGTTCTTGTGCCAGAGGTTATGGTAAGAGTGAATAGCCTAGCTGGTTTTAAGAAGGATTTGGCCAATTTCCTGGAGGAAAACTCCATGAAAGACACGGGGGAAGCCGCTGCTTGCCCTGGATCAGTAGCATGGAATCTTGCTATTGTTTGGGGTTCTCTTTGGGTATGTACTAGGGACCTGGATTGGCCACCACGAGAACAGGCTACTGGGCTTGATGGACCTTTGATCTGACCCAGTAAGGCTATTCTTATGTTTTTATATACCCAGCAAATGTTATGTCTTTGTATCATTCCATGGTGCGACTGCATCTCGAATACTGTATGGAATCCTAGTCACCGCATCTCAAAAGAATATAGTGGAATTAGAAAAGGTACAGAGAAGGGCAACGAAATTGATAAAGGGAATGGGCGACTTGCCTATGAGGAAAGGCTCAAGCAGCTTACAGAAGAGATGGCTGAGGGGAGATATAGCTTTCCAATTCTTTCATTATGTAAGATTGTATTGTTGACTTTGATTGGAACCTCTTCGCTGATTGTCCAGCTGTAAACCACCTTGAACTTCTATGGCTTTGGCGGTATATAAGAATAAAATTATTATTATTATATGATAGAGGCCTATAAAATACTGAGTGGAGTGGAACAGGTAGATATTAATTGTTTGTTTACTGTTTCCAAAAATATAGGACTAAGGGGTAAGTGATGAAGTTACTAAATAGTAGATTTAAAACAAACTGGAGACATTTCTGCACTCAACATATAATTACATTCTGAAATGTGTTGCTAGAGAATGTGATGAAAGCAGTTGGCTTAGTAGAGTTTAAAAAAGGTTTGGATAATTTCCAAAAAGAAATTTATTAAGATGGACTTGGGAAAATCCACTGCTTATTTCTAGGATAAGCAGCATAAAATCTATTTTACTCTTTTGGGATCTTGCCAGGTACTTGTGACTTGGATTGGCCACCACCGGTGGGGGTCAGTGATGGATAGTAACCGCTCACACCGGGTGCATTTCTTAAAGCCCGTCGAGGGACGGGACATGAAAAAGAAAGGGGCCGGGAACAAACGAAGTCCCGCGGCCGCGGCTCCCGGGAGCCCCCGGAGCCGAACTACAAACCTTTTTTTTTTTTTTTTTCGACGAAAAACGATGGACTGTGTAGAAAAAACAATAAATAAAGCACAGCGACCGAGCTAAACAACCCAGACGCGGTGTCAGAAGGCAGAAAAATAGGAGCTCAATTTCCACAGGGCTTCTGGCTCCGCGGAAAAAACTGAACTGAGGACCACGAGGTGGGATGCGCCCTCTAGTGGGCAAGAAGGCATGCACATGCGTGGTGCAGTGTAGCAAACTTGAAACTTCAATCAAGTTTGCTTGAAAAGCTGTCCGCGCTGGGGCTCCGTAGATGACGTCACCCACATGTGAGAATATCTGCCTGCTGTCCCTGGATAACACCTGTTACGGTAAGTAACTGTGCTTTTTACTCTTTTGGGATCTTGCCAGGTACTTGTGACTTGGATTGGCCACTATCAGAAACAGGATACTCAGCTTCATGGATCATCAGTCTGACTTATTATGGCAACACTTGCTTTCTTAATAAGAATCAATTCAAATTTAAAAAGGCAACAAAAAATAAAAGTAGAATCTCAGAAAAGATTAGACCACAAAATTCAGGTGGAAAAAGAAAAACGGGAGAGAAGAGAGGGGCTACTAGACTACCAAGAAATTTATTTGGAGCTTGTGGGCTGATTCAAATGGATGGGCAAGCGGGTGGGCAAGTATTTTACTTTTCACTAATGGGGATGGAGGAGTTGGATCAGAAGAGGGAGGGTGGTCAAGTTGGAGTGAGAGAGGGGGTGCTGCCAGTCACTCACTCCTCTCAACCAACTCTTCTGTACTATTCTGGACCTGGCACAAAATTTCCCCACACAACACATTGCTGCAAGATACATAATTACTGATATTAACATGCATTTTAAAATGGCTTTTGGTAGGGTTTCTATGCAAGTTTACACCTGCACTGAAACCCTTCCTGCATTGCTATCCTGCAATAAAAGTCTATTTATGTTTGCATTACCCATACAGAAAGATTACTGCAAGGGCCCCTCTGTGAACATTTGTGCTTACTGTGTTCCAGCTATTTTAATTGTTTGTTTATCTTCTGTATAGCTCCACTCCTGGTCTCTCCTTCTGCTTTGTGACTGATGAGCACAGAATGAATCAGATAGACAAAAAGAAAAGTTAAGCAGCTTTCCAAACTGCCAAAAACTCATAATAAAAAGAAGTTCTCGAGGGAGATGGATTATTAAATGAGCAATGGGTAAAAGGGGCATTTGGGGAAGACAAGATTGTAGTACAGAGGGGAGTGGCCAAGATGGCGGCATCGACTAAATGCAAAGTTAGAGCTCTCGTCGCAGGGAGAACCTGATCACTAAGAAAATTATGCCACATAAGAGGAAAGGGAGTGATAAGGCGCCAGTTTCCTCGATGCCAGCATACGATTGAGCAGTTGTTGCCTGGTATCTGCATTAAAGTTGGCGGAGCTAACCCTGCGGTGGGAGAGGGTAAAGAAGGCCTGTCCTCACAAGGGCATGAGATCTCACTCTCGCCTCCTTACACCGAACTGCCTCCCTGTCCGGCAGATGCCGCTGCTTTGGCAGTGAGAACAGACTGTGCTGTCAAAGTTGCACCAGGAGTTCCTATGGAGGAAGCGCCCAGAGCAAATGAGCTTCTGCCGATGGTGACTAACATTGGGGAGTTAATCCCCTCCAGTGAGGTGACTTTAACAGCAATTTGGGGTATGCTCCAGAAGTTGGACAAGGCTGCCTCGAAGACATCGGAGGAGGTAAAAGTTTTGGCTAGTAAAATTGACGATATCTCTAAGGCCTTGGAACATTCGGATACTGAAGTAAAAAATACAATTACAGAAGTACAGTCAGAAGTATAATCTTTGCAGGACTTTAAAAAAAATGCTACAATTAAGGATACTATGATATTACATCTAAAAATTGAAAATATAGAGAATTTTAATTGCAGGCTGAATGTTAGGATTCTGAACTTCCCCAAAGTGCCCAGGTTATCTGCTTATGACATGTTTAAGAAATACTTAATGGGAAACATAAATTAGCGTTATTTGCGGATGACATTCTGTTATATGTGAAGGATCCGGAGGTTTCCTTTCCTGAGATCCTTAAGGTGTTTAGAAAATTTAGAGGTTTATCTGGCTTTACAATCAACATGGACAAGTCCGAGTTCTTGAACATTTCTTTGGAGGAGGGGGAGGCAATGGGGTTGGTTGATAACTTCCCGGTGCGGCGAGCAGGGGCTCATATTCGTTATTTAGGTATTCTGATTCCCACTGATTTATCGCGTCTTTATGATCTTAATTATTCTAGGATAGTACGTTTAGTGCGGATGGATATGCAAACTTGGAAGGGGCTATGGTTGTCCTGGTGGGGACGTATTGTGGTTATCAAAATGAATATTTTATCCCGTTTATTATTTTTATTTCAAACACTCCCTATTGAGGTGCCTAAACGATTATTGAAGGTATTGCATAAGGAATTTCGCTTTTTTATTTGGCAAGGGAAGCACCCCAGGTTGAGTCAACAGGTGCTTTGGTCTGCTCGGGAAGACGGGGGTAGGGCGCTGCCAAATTTGTATTGGTACTATGAAGCGGCACAACTTCGCTTTCTACTTGATTGGAGGATAGCGGTATTTAAGCCTGGGGTTCAAATAGAGCAAAGTTATGTTCCTCATTGTGCCCTACATACTTGGTTATGGACTTCTTTGTTGGTGTCTGAGTGCTTGCAGGGACAACGGAATCCATTTTTTTGTCATCTGATACGGGTTTGGGGATCCCTGTGTCAAAAGGAGAGGGGTGATAGAGGGGTTTCTACTCTTGCTCCACTTGCGGGGGAACCGCGGTTTCATGCAGGAATGGAAAGGGGGGCTTTTTGCATATATGCAGTTGAGGCATTTTATGATTTCGGTTGGTTGGGATAAGGGAAATCCTCAGGGATCTGAACATTTGGAAAATTTATGGGTGTTATTGAGTAGAGTGCCGAGACCGATTTCCATTCTATATAAATTTTTGCGAGGTATGGAGGTCATTTCCCTTCCTTTCAGGCTACATTGGGAACGGGACCTTCATCTTCAATTTTCTGCAGAAGATTGGTCCCGTATTTGTGCTGAGGTGCAGAGAGCTTCTCATTGTATTTTAGTGCAAGAAAATGCATATAAAATCTTAACACGCTGGTATTATACACCTGAACGGTTACATCTTATGTACCCACTGGTTCCTGATTCTTGCTGGAGATGTGGTAGGGGTCCTGGCTCCTTTTTGCATATTTGGTGGGAGTGTGGGGTGATCCAGAAATTTTGGGTGCTTGTTACTCGCTCTTTGTCAGTGTGGATCCAGGATCCCATACAGATTTTACCCCAGGTGTGTCTGCTTGGGTTGCATAATGTTAGAGATGCTCCTTGGCAGACAAAATTGGTCCGAATGGGGTTGGCAGCAGCCAAATGTTTGATAGCGCAGTATTGGAAGAAGTTAGTTGCTCCACCAGAGGATGAATGGTTGGAAAAATTACAAAAACTTGCCCAGATGGAATGCTCGACCTCTCATTCAGACAGGAAACCCAAACATGGATTATGGCCAACAAATTATGAGTCATTCAGAGACGTGAAACTCTACAAGGAGGGAACGCTCCCCCCTGAAGATGAACCAGAGTTTACCTTCCAGTCATTGCAACTATTTCAATGCTGGTCACGCTCCATGTTGGTTTCCAGAGTGAATAAATAAATAAATAAAGGTTACAATCTTGCAGTCTTCTATGTGAATATACTTTCTTGCTATTTTCTTATTTCTTGTTTCACAAACATCAAGAGCTATAAGGGTTTTGAAACTTAGCTCGGCTTGGCTTTTAACAAGTAGAGGGGTCTCCCCCGTTTCGATTCCTTCCTCCGGAGACCCAAAACATAATTTGCAGTGGTAATCAGTGGTTCAAACCTTATATGCTTTTAAACTCCGTGATGAAACTTATATCGCCGGAGAGACGCTGTCAGTGTACACAAAAAATTTTTCAACTGCCACTGACAGCGTCTCTCCGGTGATATAAGTTTCATCACGGAGTTTAAAAGCATATAAGGTTTGAACCACTGATTACCACTGCAAATTATGTTTTGGGTCTCCGGAGAAAGGAATCGAAACGGGGGAGACCCCTCTACTTGTTAAAAGCCAAGCCGAGCTAAGTTTCAAAACCCTTATAGCTCTTGATGTTTGTGAAACAAGAAATTGATGATGATTGAGGTCTATAAAATTATGAGTGAAGTGAAAGGGGTAAACACAAATAAGCTTTTTAGTACATGGACTAGAGCAGGGGTAAGCAATTCTGGTCCTCGAGAGCTACAGGCAGGTCAGGTTTTCAGGATATCCACAATAAATATTAATGAGATAGATCTGCATCTCAATGAGGCAGTTCATGCAAATCCATCTCATACATATTCATTGTGGATATCCTGAAAACCTGACCTGCCTGTGGCTCTCGAGGACCGGAATTGCCTGTCCCTGGACTAGGGGACACTCCATGACGTTACTGAGAAGCACATGTCATTCAACAAGCAATTAAGATCTGGAATTCATTACTGGGGATATAGTTAAAGCAGTTGCATTTGAATTAGGTTTGAACAGGTAAATGGTTTATTAAAGTGAAGAACAGTTTGAATGCATTCATATTGTGACTATGCAAACTGACTTTTGTAACTGTATTTTCCTCTACTTATTGTATGTCCTTTTATTTTGCAATTTTACTGTGTATGAAAACTTGTAAGCCACCTTGGATAAAGGCGGATTATAAATTTTTAAATAAATAAAAACCAGGCAAATATGAGGAAAGCCAGTGCTTATTCTGGAAAAAAGCAGCATAGACTCTTCATTTTTTGGCATCCCAGACTGGCCACTGTTAGACACAAGGAATTTAGTAAAAAGACTACGGATAACAGAGCAAAAGGTCTTATGATTTAAAAGCTGATGGTAAGAAAAAAGAAATGAAGAGTAATTTTTTGACCCCAATGTTAACACTGGTACCAATCACAGGACTCTATGAAACACACGCATATTATTCCAAGTGTTTGTTTTACCTTTTTCCACTCAGCTTGTGAAACCTGAAAGATAAGTCCACAAGAAGCACTTACCATCATGATGAGAGTTTCCCAAAGTCCACGGCTCATCAGAATCAAAGTGCGTGTCCCCTCCAATTCCTGGGCCTGGGAAGTAGGCATGAGCCAAGAATCCGCCTTCACCGTCAAAGGGAGAACTGTCTCCATGGAATCCAGATGCAAAAAATATCATGATATCAGCCTCTTTCCTCTCACTCTTCACCTCGTGGTACGGAACCTCTTCAAAGGTCAGTGGGGTCACTTTCTGCCAGACATCGAATGCCTGCCGGATTGCTTTCCTTGTATCAAGCTCCCCAACCTTCGGAGTATAGTTGTGTATACTATGAAAAACAAGAATTAGAAGTATTTCATTAAAAGTAGTGAGGTGCTGATAGAGGAGAGGAGAACAGGCTTCTGTGCTCCCAAGAAGCCCTTAATTTTCTAATGAAATAAGAGTGGTAATAGATAGACCAGAGGTGGTACAAGGGTGTGTGAGGAAAGCTTGCATTGCAGTTGCTTATGATGGTAGGGAAATATGGGCATGCAGCTTACGTTTAATAGATATGATAATAATAATAGTATTATTGATGACAGTGACTGCCTTTCATCAGTTTCTTGCAGAACTCTCCCTGGGAAAACAGGTTATTCCTCTCTCTAAGTGATATTTGATAACAAAAGTATTATAGGTAAAGAATCAGAAAAAAAGTATTATGGGTCTTCTTGGACTCCATGCTACATATACAGCCACTAATAAGCCTGTTTTGCCTAATTTGTGAATTGGTCACAATCTACGTCCAAATTTAGCTGTTCATCAATTAGATCCAATAATGGATGCCTTTGTTGTAGGGTATCTTTATATGGGTGTATTTTAAAAGAAAGAATAAAACTTGTAACCTGTGAAAAATACAGCTGCATGTGTTCTTTTGCCTCTTAAAAGTGTACGATCATATTTTGCCTGCATTCTGAACTGCATTGCTTATAGAAACATAGAAACATGATGGCGTAAATACGCATGAGTCAAGTCTCTCATATGAAATGAAGCTCTGGAATGAGAGGGCACAGGATGAGGTTAAGAGGTGATAGGCTCTGGAGTAATCTAAGGAAATACGTTTTTACAGAACATAAGAAACGCCTTCACCGGATCAGACCTAGGTCCATCTAGTCCGGCGATCCGCACACGCGGAGGCCCAGTTAGGTGCTTTCTGTTGGAGACCCGGATATGATTTGCAAGAAGGTGTGCATCCAACTTGCGCTTGAAACCCTGAACACTAGTCTCTGCCACAAGCTCCTCTGGGAGAGCATTCCAAGCTCTCACCACTCAATGTGTGAAACAGAACTTCCTGACATTTGTCTTGAACCTGCTGCCACACAGTTTCAGGCTATGACCTCTTGTCCGTGTCACATCTGAAAATGTCAGTATTGCTTCTTCCTGGTCTATTATGTCAAATCCTTTTAATATTTTAAAAGTCTCTATCAAATCCCCTCTCAATCTTCTCTTTTCGAGGGTGAACAGTCCCAGTTTTCTGAGGCGTTCTTGGTAGCTCAAATTCTGCAAACCTTTGACTAGTTTTGTGGCTCGCCTCTGCACCCTCTCCAGTAAAGTCACATCCTTCTTGAGGTATGGAGACCAGTGCTGGACACAGTATTCTAAATGTGGTCTGACCATTGCTCTGTAAAGTGGCATTATGACATCCTCCGACCTACTCGTGATCCCCTTTTTAATCATGCCCAACATCCTGTTTGCTTTCTTTGCTGCCGCCGCGCATTGAGCTGATGGTTTTAGGGTTCTTTCTATCAGGACCCCCAAGTCCCTTTCTTGTTCGCATTTGGCTAATGTTGCACCCAATATTCTATATTCATGTTCTTTGTTTTTCTTTCCCAGATGCATCACTTTGCATTTGTCTATATTGAAATTCATTTGCCACTTTATTGCCCATTTTTCCAGCTGGTTCAGATCCTTCTGAAGATCCTCACAGTCCCTTGGAGAGCCAGCCCCCCGACATAATTTTGTATCATCTGCAAACTTGATTATATTGCATGTCGTTTCCTCTTCAAGGTCATTTATAAAAATATTGAACAAGATGGGCCCAAGAACCGAGCCCTGGTAGATGTGTGGAACAGTCTCCTGTGTTTGAATTCATCGTGGGATAGCCATGTGAGATCTCTTAGAGAGAGGAAGAAATAGTGGTTACTGCAGATGGGCAGACTGGATGGGCCATTTGGCTTTTATTTGCCATCATGTTTCTATGAAAAGATAGATATAATAGGCATCTCTGAAACCTGGTGGAAGGAAGATAATCAATGGGACACTTTTATACCAGGGTACAAGTTATATTGCAGTGATAGGATGGATCAAATTGGTGGAGGGCCTTGAATTGAATAGACTGAAAATTCTACAAGAGCAGAAATACACCTTGAAATCCCTATGGGTAGAAATTCCATGTGTAAACGGGAAAAGGACAGTGATAGGAATGTACTACTGTCTGCCTGACCAGGATGAACAGACAGATGCTGAAATGTTATTAGAAATTAGGGAGGCTAACAAACTGGGTAACACAATAATAATGGGTGATTTCAACTATCCTGATACTGACAGGGCATACTAGGGAGATAAAATTCCTTGATGAACCCCACTATTTACCCTTCTCCATTCAGAATATATTGACCATTTAAACCTACTCTCTGTTTACTGTCTTTCAACCAGTTCTTAATCCTATGACTCTCTAATTTCCTCAGATGTCTTTCATGAGGTACTTTATCAAATGTCTTTTGAAAATCCCAATACACAATATCAATCGGCTCATCTTTATCCACATGTTCATTTACCCCCTTCAAAGAAATGCAGTAGATTGGCAAGGCAAGATTTCTCTTGACTAAATCCATGTTGACTTTCTCTCATTAATCCATGCTTATGTATATGTTCTGTCATTTTGTTCTTTTTGTAATAGTCTCTACCATTTTGCCCAGCACTGATGTCAGACTCACCAGTCTATAATTTCCCAGATCACCTCTGTAACCATTTTTAAAAATCAGCATCATGTTGGCCACCCTCCAGTCTTCCAGTACTATGCTGGATTTTTAAGAAAAATTACAAATTACTAACAATAGCTCTGCAAGTTCATTTTTCAATTCTATCAGCACTCTGGGATGTATACCATCTGGTCCAGGTGATTTGCTATTGTTCAATTTGTCAAATTGACCCATTACATCTTCCAGTGTTGCAGAAATTTGTTTGAGTTTCTCTGATTCTTCAGAATTGAATACCATTTCTGGCAGTGGTAACTCCCCCACATCTTCCTTGGTGAAGACTAAAGCAAAGAATTAATTTAATCTCTCCGTTATGTCCTTATCTTCTCTGAGAGCCCCTTTTATCCCTCGGTTGTCTAGCAGCCAAACCGATTCTCTTCCCAGCTTCTTGCTCTTATATACCTAAAAAAGTTTTATTGTGTGTTTTTGCTTCCAGCGCAATCTTTTTTTTAAGGTCTCTCTTTGCCTGTCTTATTAGCATCTTGCATTTGACTTGCCATTCCTTGTGCTGTTTACAATTATTTTCAGTCGTATTCTTCTTCCACTTTCTGAAGGATTCTCTTTTAGCTCTAATGGCTTCCTTCACCTCATTCGTTTAACCACGCTAGCTACCATTTGGTCTTTAATACATGGAATATATCTAGTCTGGGCTTCCAGGATGGTATTTTTCAATAACAGTACAAAAGGAAGTGGGAACGGACAATGAGCACTCCACTGAAGAACACTGATGTAAAACCAACTTGTTTATTTCATAAAAGGACACAAGCAGAAGCTGTGGACCCGATACAGCACTGTGTTTCAGCATCTGAGGAATGCCTGCATCAGGGGGCCACTAAAAATGGAACCAAACCTGTGGCATACATGTTCACAGATGACACGTCTGGGATAAAACAAAGCTCGGTCCAAGTAACATGCCAAAGTAATCAAAAACACTGAAAACCTATGGGTTCTCTGTCCTGTTGGACTTTTTGGTGCTTATTGTTGAATAACATCCATTTTTGACCTTTGCATCTGTTCCTCTAAGTTTTTTTTTACCATTCTCCTCATTATCATAGTCTCCTTTTATTAAAGTTAAATGCTGTATATTGGATTTCCTGTGTGAACTTATTCCAGGGATTATATCAATTCTGATCATATTATGATCACTGTTATCAAGTGGCCCCAGCACCAATACCTCCCGCACCAATCCACGTGTTCCACTAAGAACAAGGTCTAAAATTATTTCGCCTCTTTTCAGTTCCTGAACCAGCTGCTCCATAAAGCAGTCCTCAATTTCATCAAGGAATTTTATCTCCCTAGTATGCCCAAAGCATACTGCACTTTTGAATGTAATTTTGACTGCAGTGACAAATGTAGCTTTTTATAATTCAGCAGCTGTAACACAGGTGGACAGGAGGTTTTTTGCCAGTGACGCTAACCAATCCTCTTAAGTTAAAAGAGGTTTTCCCCACAGGGGTCTGAGGCTTTTCCTCCTTGAACAATTGTTTCTGTATTGCTTCTTTTGATTCTAATGCACTAATCCAATTTATATTTTGGGACCACTGCTGTTCAATATATTCATAATTGACTTGGAAACAGGGAAATTCGCGGATGACACAAAACTCTCCAGTAAGGTCAGAACTGTTGAGGGATGCAAAGATCTACAAAGAGACCTGAACAAACTGAGCGAGTGGGCAGAAAGATGGCAGATGAGCTTCAATGTAGAGAAATGTAAAGTCTTGCATATAGGGAAAGGGAACCCGATGTACATCTATATGATGGGAGGGAGGGAACTGGGGGAAGGCAACCTAGAAAAAGACTTGGGGGTATTGGTGGATAAAACAGTGAAGCCGACGGTGCAATGTGTAGCGGCCTCAAAGAAAACGAACAGAATGTTGGGCATTATCAAAAAGGCTATCACTACCAGAACGAAGGAAGTTATCCTACCACTGTATCGGGCGATGGTGCGCCCGTATCTGGAGTACTGCGTCCAATACTGGTCGCTGTACCTTAAGAAGGATATGGCGATACTCGAGAGGGTCCAGAGAAGAGCGACTAGGATGATAAGGGGCATGGAAAACCTTTTGTATGCTGAAAGGCTGGAGAAGCTGGGGCTCTTTACCCTGGAAAAGCAGAGAATTAGAGGGGACATGATAGAGACTTATAAAATCATGAAAGGCATAGACAAGGTGGAGAGAGACAGATTCTTCAGAGTAGCGGGGACAACAAAAACAAGAGGGCATTCAGAAAAATTGAAAGGAGATAGTTTCAAAACGAATGCTAGGAAGTTCTTCTTCACTCAGAGGGTGGTGGACACCTGGAATGCGCTCCCAGAAGAGGTGATAGGACAGAGTACATACAATATTGGGTTTCAAAAAGGGATTGGATGACTTCCTGAAGGTGAAGGGGATTGGAGGGTAACTATACAGAACACTAAATGAATAGGGAATACACAATTTAGGTAAAGGATCACTTACAGGTCATGGACCTGGGAGGCCGCCGCAGGAGCGGACTCCTGGTCTGACTCGGCAGAGGCAATGCTTATGTTCTTATATTCTTAAATAGTGGAGTTCCCCAGGGGTCTGTGCTGGGACCGTTACTATTTTTTTGAGAGTCAACAATTTTTTATTGATGATACAGCAGAAAGATAACAGAACAAGAATTGAACACAGCAATCATCAATATGATATGATTATAAAATGATGCTTCCCCACCTTCCCCCCACCAACACAGACCAGCAGAACTACGAAAAAGCGTAGGATTAGGCATGACAACAATCATGCAAACTCAAGACATTAAAGAAAAGGAGAGGGAGGAGAAAGAAGAGAAAAGAAAGGGACTGGCACTTCTGGAACATCTATACTCGGGGACCCACAGTTGCCATAAATTGGAGGCCAACTCATGGCTTCACAGGGAACTGAGGATAAAGCTACGAGCCTTAGGGGGCAGGGAATATATATATATATATACAGACCCCATATTTGGAGGAAAAACTTTTTCTGGCAAAAGGAGCCACGTCCCTGACCTCTTTCCAATAGCATAAGGGCATGTAGGCGGTTACACCAAGCCCAGAAAGTTGAAGTCCAGATCCCTAAAATGTTTTTTTAGCCAATAAACCAGCTTTCTGAACAAAAAGCCTATTAGAGCCAGCAGGTACATGGAAGGCCTCATATTTGTCCAAAAGAAAACCTCCCCCCAGCAGATGTTCCAAATAGCGAACCACTCATTTCCAGAAAGTCTTGATCCTGGGCAGCCCCAGAAAGCATGAAAGATTTTGTCTCCTTTGACACTTCTCACATTGAGCTGTTAAACCAGATTTGAACAGCTGAACATGCATAAAACAAGCTCGGTGTAATACTCTAAATTGGCATTCTCCTAAGTCGGCATTCACAGAAAGAGTAGGATTACGTTTAATGAGACAGCCCACGCCTAAGTTCTGTGGTGACAAGCCTATGTCTGGTGCCCATTTGATATGCAAGGCCTCCCAAGATTTGCCAGGGGAAAGAAAATACAAGGCCTTGTGCAGTAAAGTAATGTTTTGGCCCTCACTGACTTTTAAACTTATAGATCACCTACACGTTTAAATGGGAATTTTAGAAGACCATCATTTATATATAGAAACATGATGGCAGATAAAGGCCAGTCTGCCTATCCGCAGTAACCATTATCTCTTCCTCTCTAAGAGATCCCACGTACCTATCCCACGCTTTCTTGAATTTAGACACTGTCTCTGTCTCCACCACTTCTTCCAGGAGACTGTTCCACACATCTACCACCTCTTAACTTCATCCTATGCCCTCTCATTCCAGAGCTTCCTTTCAAATGAAAATGACTCAACTCATGCACATTTACACCATGTAGGTATTTAAACATCTCTATCATATTTCCCTTCTCCTGCTTTTCCTCCAAAGTATACATATTGAGATCTTTAAGTCTGTCCCCATAAGCCTTATGACGAAGACCACACACCATTTTAGTAGCCTTCCTCTGGACCGACAGCATACTTTATATATCTTTTTGAAGGTGTGACCTCCAGAATTGTACACAAATGGGATCTCACCAAAGTCTTATACAGGGGCATCAATACCTCCTTTTTCCTACTGGCCATGCCTCTTTCTATGCACTCTAGCACCTTCTAGCTTTTGTCGTCACCTTTTCAACCTGTTTTGCCACCACAACACATCTATATAATAAGGTGGTATGTTAAGGACATGGAAAGAGTGGTCTGAGCAGGTGTAACATACCAGGTTTAAAGTTTATTACAATTTGTTACACTGCCCATCAGACTTCCACCTAGGTGGTTTACAATACAAGTAAAACATTGGTTACAAGAAATAGAAAGTATAATCTCCATAAGCAATATTAAAGGGAGAGAGGGAGAAATGTTGGTTGTGGTGGTGGTGAAGAGGGATCAGATGTAACCCCACTGTTGAAGGAAAATCATTGGTTACCGGTAAACCATAGAATTACTTATAAAATAGCTTTACTCACACATAAAATATTAGTAAATAAAGCCCCAGCATTTTTAGAAAGATTCTTAATACCACACATGCCTGTAAAATCTCTCCGATCAGAAGAAAAATCCTTGCTGGTAACTCCCTCACTAAAAATTATTTACTCAAGGAGGGATATGATTTTTTCTGTCACAGCTCCACAAATTTGGAACTCTCTTCCTCTCAATATAAGAGAAGAAAAATTACTAAATTCAAAGGCTTACTAAAAAGCTGGCTGTTTAGGGATGCCTTTAACTGATCTTCCTTAATCATTACTTCTTTCTTTGAACTTATCTGGACAAGGAACACTGTTAAGTAGAAATTAAGTGGGTACCATCCCCTAACCTTCTGTTTCCTTACCCACCCTTTCATTTATTTTCTTATTGTATTTAATCCATTTTTTTTTCTCCCTCATTTTCTGTAGTGTTTTTACATTATAATTGTTTTTAATGCCCTGTTTGCTGTAAATTTTTTTTATTTTACCTACTTTTAATTTTGTAAATCACATTGGATTTGGATAATGCGATTATATCAAATATTATAATAAACTTGAAACTTGATCAAGTGCCGCTGAAGGCAAGAATGAACAGCTGCCCACCTGGAAGGAGTAAGTGGGATCCCCTGCTGACCTGGAAGGCTTCCCTACAATGTCAGAGCTGACATCAGCGGGAAGCCTTCTGGGCAGTCTCCCACTTAGCACACTGAACATCTCCCTAATTAGGTAAATCCCAGAACCACCCTGACTCCACTTCCTGACTGCCTTGGCTCTAACCAGACAGTATGGCATCGTCACACCAGATTTTCAGTGACACTGTGTGGTTAAGGGATGCTGAAAATCCAAGAATGGTCTGCTCACCACAATTTTACCAGGCAGTAAGACTCTCCTACTCAGTTAAATCATTGCTAATAAGAGTATCTATCCTGATGGTCATAAAGAGCTTGTATTACTGACAAAAAGTGGAAAACATCTACTTGGCATAAAGAAGGAAAAGATGAGAACAGAACAGTTCGACAGACAGAGAGGTAGCTGAATTCCACTAGTGAATCAATGTAAGCCATCTAAAATTTGAGAAAGGGAAGTCAAATGATTTAAAACTCTGCTGAAGACCCACTTTTTTCTCCAGGTCTTTGGCAAATCTACCTGATAAGGAGGGGAGAATTCATTATCTCTTTCTATTTAATAGTCTACGTCTAAATTTAATTGTATTTTTTGTGGGGGAGGTTTCTTTCTTCTTTTGTCTGTATGGATATATGGTTATCTTTTCACTGGAGTTCTTTTCTTATAACCATTGATCTGGTAAAGCCAGGCAGTATATTAAATTTTATTAAACAATAAATGATAAAATATATAAATGGCATAGGAATTTGCATGCACAAAAGTGATACCAGCTGTGGGAAGAAAGAGACAGGAAGAAAGCAGACCATACCTGTACGTTATGTGCTTCTGCCGCCATTTTTGTCCGGTTAGAGCATAGCGTTTATTCCTTCGTCTATGGCTTAGATGGGGATGGTCAGGGACGCCACACCGAGGCCGTTTCATCCACCTGCAAAGGAACACTACTGATTTAGCTTATGGAAAGACCTATATAATGAAACTCAGCAGTATCTTCCATTCATGATATCGAGTTAGTATCTAAACTACTGTGGAATGGAATTTTAGAAATCACGTCCAACCAAGAAAATGGATGCTAAGTACATCAGTCCATGTCTCATGTATTTTAGATCTTCCGACATAAAGCATGTTATAAAATCCATGAAAAATGGACATCCATGTGTTGGCTGGAACTTGTATATCACCTGTTGTAGTTTTGGTTTACATTCAGGTACTCAAGCATTTTTCCCTGTCTGTCCCGATGGACTCACAATCTATTTAATGTACCTGGGGCAGTGGAGGATTAAGTGACTTGCCCAGGGTCAAAAGGAGGAGCGCGGGGCTTGAACCCACAACCTGAGGGTGCTGATGCTGTAGCTCTAACCACTGCGGAGGAAAACAAGGGCCATGGATGGCTATTTGGCAGCATAGGAATGTCCATATTATAAAATGACTATGCAGCTATCCATGTTAATGAGTAGTATAATGGTTGCTGGCCTGGACTGCACAACCTCACCCTTAGGTACTTTCCTATCCTGCTGCCCCTTTCCCTCACAGTCCGTTGTCATTCTCTCCACTTCCTCCTCCCCTAATGGAAGTGTAAGCCATCCAGACATTTATTTGATGGATGGGATATGAACTCTTAAAGTTGGATAGAGCAGAGAACCATAGGTTTATGGTTATGTTGGTGGGGAGTGTGTGGTGCAGTGGTTAGAGCTACAGCCTCGGCACCTTGAGGTTGTGGGTTCAAATCCCTCGCTGCTCCTTGTGAGCCCATCAGGACAGGTAGGGAAAAATGATAAAGTACCTGAATGTAAAACCACTTAGGATATAAGTGTTAATGGAATTCTGCCATCCTGCTTTAATCTCAACAAAGTTCAAGTTTAATTAAAAGTTTGATCACATCGCAGTTTCATATTTCAAAGCAATGTACAGTATAAAAATAGGGAAGACAGACTGCATTTATTACAATAAAATGAGTACCAAACATCCAAGTACGAAAAGGGTGGAATTACAAATTAATTAAAGACAAGAGAGACAAAAAAGGTTAAAACAAGAGGGAAGGGGTAACTTTGTCCATTAAAAATAAGATAAAGATAAAGAAAGCCTCGTTGAAAATTCAAGCTTCAAATGCATCTTTGTAGAGCCAACACTTTAGGGCTCCCTTGAATTTGTTAAGGATCCTTTCTTCCCTAATATAATCTAGTAAAAAGTTCCATATTTGTGGAGTTGTGACCGAGGAGGTCGTGATGGAGACCACCATTCCGGGATTCAAGGGCAAGTTGGATGCACACCTTCTCGCAAATCACATTGAGGGATACGAGTAAACAAGGTTTCTCAACAGGGAACACCTGGCTTGGCCTCTGCGGGTGCAGGTCGCCGGACTGGATGGACCTAGGGTCTGATCCAGCAAAGCCATTTCTTATGTTCTTATAGTATCCCGTCTTATGTAAATGATTCTCAAAAACGGAATAGAAAGATTTTTGTCCTCTGATCTTAAAGTTTTTATGGGAGATATGGTATTACATATCTTTCTAGGAATATTGGTGCTTCAGTTGTTAGCCTTATTAACATTCAAAATATTATTTTGTATTTGATTCTATGTATTATAGGTAGCCAATGTGTTTTCTGGAAGACGGGTGTTACATGATCATATTTTTTCTTATGATGATTTTTATTGCTGTGTTTTGGATTATATGTAAATGTCATAACAACACAACAGAATATATATAAAAAAAAACAAAACTGTTCAAGTCCTAATTCAACTTTTTATTATTTGTTTCCTTTTTTTTTTCAAAAATTGTGAGCCCTCTAGTAACAGGAAAATACCCACAATGACTCCCTTTATGTCATTCAGTGGGGAAATGCTTAAGCAGAGCATCTTTCTGTTAAAAAGGATGTGCCAAGTACCAGGTCTAAATATAGACATCCAACTTTTTGAACACAGACAACTATTTCCCTTGTGCAAACAGAGTTGGGCATCCATGTTTTGGCCTCTCTCCAATCCCTTCCAAAACGCCCAGGCTACGTTCCCTCGCCATATGGACGTGCAGTACTTATAGGCATTCACATTCTGGCAGTAAAACACTAAAGAAGCTTTTAAAACTGATTCAGAAGCAATTGTAAGAATAATTCCAGAGGCCTTCTGTAAGGGACTTAGCCAACACCCTCCACTCCAGAGCACAGAGATGCACTTAAACAAGCCTGGCACTGAACAGGACTGCCTGGGCAAGTTTGTTGCCCACATCACCTACAAATATCTAAACTACAGGTCTCAGGGATGCATGGGAAAGGGATGGGTTATTGTAACTATGGGTGGGAATAAGAGGGGAGGGGTAACTAAGGGGAGGAGAGTGTGGCGCAGTGGTTAAAGCTACAGCCTCAGCACCCTGAGGTTGTAGGTTCAAACACACGATGCTCCTTGTGACCCTGGGCAAGTGACTTAATCCCCCCATTGCCCCAGGTACATTAGATAGATTGTGAACCCACTGGGACAGACAGGGAAAAATACTCAAGTAGCTGGTAATCGGAGCTGATATTGTGATGTCATAATATCTCATTCCACCAGTGCCTAAAAGCCAACCTTATCAGTGATGTCACAATACTTAGCTCACTTTTACTACATTTTGATTTCTAGAGTGGTGCAGTGGTTAAAGCTACAGCCTCAGCACCCAAACTGTTCTGTAAAAGTAGAGGGGACGCTGGGAACCAGTGATCACAATATGATCCAGAACGATGGCCACTGCACTGAACTTCCAAAAAGGGAATTATGAAGGGATGAGACTCATGGTGGGGAAGAAGATTAAGAAGAGGATAAGCACTGTAAAAACACTAGAGCAAGCATGATCCCTTTTTAAGGACAAAGTCACCGAAGCTCAAAATCTATATATATACCGCATATCAACAAAGGATCCAAGAGGAAAAAAACCAAGGAATCAGCGTGGCTCACTGTAGCGATAAAGGAAGTGATCCAAGACAAGAAGACTTCGTTTAAGGAATGGAAAAGGTCAAAAAGGGACGAAAACTGGAAAAAGCACAAACAGCATCAAAGCAGGTGCCACAAGGCGGTAAGAGGAGCCAAAAGAGACTATGAGAAAAAATTAGCGAAAGAGGCGAAAAACTTCAAGCCGTTCTTTCATTATATTAAGAGGAAACGACCTGGGAAGGAAGCAGTAGGGCCATTGGATGACCATGGAATAAAGGGAGTGCTAAAGAAGGACAAAGCCATTGCTGACAAACAATACATTTTTTGCGTCTGTATTTACCGAAGAGGATATACACAACATACTGACAGGCTATACGCAGGAAACGAAGACGGGAAACTGACAGGTTTGACAGTCAGCCTAGACGAGGTATGCAGGCAGATTGATAGGCTTAATAACGATAAATTCCCGGGATCGGATGGCATCCATCCGAGGGTAATCAAGGAAATGAAAGGGGCTATAGCTGAACTGCTTCAACTAATAGCCAATCTGTCACTCAAATCAGGAAGGATTCCGGAAGACTGGAAAGTGGCGAATGTTATGCCGATCTTCAAGAAAAATTCGAGGAGGGATCCGGGAAACTACAGACTGGTGAGTCTGACTTTGGTACCAGGAAAGATGGTAGAGGCGCTAATAAAGGACTGCATCATTGATCACCTTGATGGACACGATCTGATGAGGACCAGCTAGCACGGCTTCAGCAAGGGATGATCTTGCTTGACGAACTTGCTGAACTTCTTTGAGGGAGTAAACAGGCAGATAGACAAGGGCGAGCCAGTCAACATTGTATATCTGGATTTTCAGATATACAATGAACACCACGGTTGAACACCACGGTCCCACATGAACGACTACTTTGAAAAATTGCGAGCCATGGAATCGAGGGTGAAATACTCATATCGATAAAAAACTGATTGACGGATAGAGTGGAGGTAAATGGACAATACTCAGACTGCAAAAGCGTCACAAGTGGAGTGCCGAAGGGTTCAGTGCTTGGACCCGTGCTCTTCAACATATTTATAAACAACTTGGAAATTGATACGACGATTGAGGTGATTAAATGTATGGACGATACGAAGCTATTCAGAGTAGTGAAGATGCAGAAGGTACTACTCGAAAGGGTCCAGAGAAGAGCGACTAAAATAGTTAAGGGGCTGGAAGAGTTGCCATACAGTGAGAGATAGAGAAACTGGGCCTCTTCTCCCTTGAAAAGAGAAGACTGAGAGGGGACATGATCGAAACATTCAAGATAGACTTAGTAGCTAAAAGACAGGTTGTTCACCCTCTCCAAGGTTAGATTCCTTACAAACATAAGGAAGTTCTTCTTCACCCAGAGTGGTGGAAAACTGGAACGCTTTTCCGGAGTCTGTTGTAGGGGAAAATACCCATCAGGGATTCAAGACAAAGTTAGACAAGTTTCTGCTGAACCGGAACGTACGCAGGTGAGGCTGGACTCATTTGGAGCACTGGTCTTTGACCTAGGGGCCGCCGCGTGAGCAGACTGCTTGGCACGATGGACCACTGGTCTGACCCCAGTGGCAATTCTTATGTTCTTATGACCTGCAACGGAACATAAAAACACTCAAGAAATGGGCCACGACATGGCAAATGAAGTTTAATGTGGATAAGTGTAAGGTGATAAATGTCGGTAACAAAAATCTTAGACACGAATACAGGATGTCTGGTGCGGTACTCGAAGAGACCCATCAGGAAAGAGACTTGGGAGTACTGGTCGACAAGTTGATGAAGCTGTCCGCGCAATGCGTGGCGGCAAAAAGGGCAAACAGAATGCTAAGAATGATTAAATTATACTTTTATTGGTATATTGTTATGGCATTTTTGTACACTGCCTAGAAGTCTCGAGTAGGCAGTATAGTAAATTTTAAATAAATTTGAAACTTGAAGAGGATCATGAACAGATCGGAGAAGGTTATCATGCCACTGTACCGGGCCATGGTATGCCCCACCTGGAATACTGCGTCCAGCACTGGTCGCCGTACATGAAAAAGGACACGGTACTACTCGAAAGGGTCCAGAGAAGAGCGACTAAAATAGTGAAGGGGCTAGAGAAGTTGCTGTTGTGCGAGAGGTTAGAGAAACTAGGCCTCTTCTCCCTTGAAAAGAGGAGACTGAGAGAGGACATGATCGAAACATTCAAGATAATGAAGGGAATAGACTTAGTAGATAAAGACAGGTTGTTCACCCTCTCCAAGGTAGGGAGAACGAGGGCACTCTCTAAAGTTAAAAGGGGACAGATTCTGTACAAACCTAAGGAAGTTCTTCTTCACCCAGAGAGTGGTGGAAAACTGGAATGCTCTTCCGGAGGCTGTTATAGGGGGAAATACCCTCCAGGGATTCAAGACAAAGTTAGATAAGTTCTTGCTGAACTGGAATGTACGCAGGTAGGGCTGGTCTCAGTTAAGGCACTGGTCTTTGACCTAAGGGCTGCCGCGAGAGTGGACCACTGGTCTGACCCAGCAGCTGCAATTCTTATGTTCTTATGAGCCCCCCCTAGAAAATTGAATGAATGAATGAATGTTAACAGTAAAAGTACCTGTTACTAACGTGCCTCCAGTCTCTGAATGGCTGATGCCCATAATCCCTCTCCAGCCTAGCAGGCTCACAATTGGACAAAATGATTTATTATTTGAGAATGGTTTAAGCTTGCAAATCAAAGTCCTATACAGAATTACAAATAAAACATTCAAAACAGTTAACATATCCACTCTCTTGCAACAAACTGAAATTATGTACCCTTTTCCAAATCTGTGATGGATCACATACTGTCATACAATCCAAGTTCTTATTTCACTTTCAGATCATATGCCATAGCTTCACCGTCATTAAGCTGTTACAAAGCAAAGATAATACCCTTGTATGTAGCTGCTTTGAAGTCAAAACTCTCTCTACTCCATTAGGCTCTCTAAAAGTCATTGCTCAGCATAATTGAGAACTACTTCTCAAAATGTGTATACCCAGAAATTCACTTTGCAGTTTATCAAGTAGCCTATATGTCGAATCCATCCACACTTTTTTAGATTCCAAACCTCCATCTCACGGATAAATGTGCCTAATGAGAAATTACTGCAATTTTCAAGGTTTGTACAAAATGTATTATCACAATTTGGATTCTTTTGTTTTGTTTTGTTTGATAGAAAATTTCAAAATATACACAAGCAAACAATATATGTCCATAAATAGGAAGAAATCTCCAAAAAAATACTCTCATAAAGGGAGAGCTAAAACATAAATAAGGAATCCTATATAATAAAACGCTAGCCGCGCATGCGCACTCCTATCAGCGTGCTTCCGTGATCAGTAGGTCTGTGGCCGCAGGAGTGCGCATGCGCGAATCCCCAGCACCTACCTACACTCGCCGGAAGGACCGGACCCCAGCGCTGGACATCCTGCTCTCCTGTCAGCTCCTCTCACAAGCCGCACCAGTGTCGGAGAAGGCTTCCGACGCTGGCGGGGATCGAGAGGAGCTGCGGCGACACCTCAAGGGGCGAGAAGGGAAGCGCCGAAAAAAGACTTCAGCCACTAGGTCGTCGGCGTCGTCTTCACTCCTCTCCCCGGCACACCCGAACCCCCGTTCAGCCTCCCATCCGACCCTCCCTTCGGCTCCCTTAGTCCCTTGCCGCCGCTCCTCTTCTCTTCCCGCGGTCCTGACAAACGTCCTGACTCCAGCAGGGGCCGCAGCACTCTAAACACGCTGCTTCGCGGCCTGCTACTGCCCTGATTTGCTCTGCATGCTCAAGGCCCAGCAGACGAGGAGGCCGATCTTTGGGGTGCCCAGATGAGGGTAAGAAGCGGCAGGGTGGTGCCCAATTGTGGCGGGGGGGGGGGGGTGCCAGATCGCATCAGGAGGGGTGCCGGATCGCAGGGGGGGGCCTTCGAGGGGAGCAATGCTGGTTCTTGGGGGGGGGGAACGTATCAAAGCAAGTTTCCATTATTTCCTATGGGGAAACTCGCTTTGATAAACGAGCATTTTGGATTACAAGCATGCTCCTGGAACGGATTATGCTCGTAATCCAAGGTACCACTGTATTTAAAAGGAAACAAATGCATTCAGAAACTGTATGAGAAAACACAAATCATGGAAGTCTTACTCGATAGTTGTCTGATCCAATATGCCTGTTACGGGGATTCCATAAAATTGCTGCATGGCAGTGACTGCAGCCTGCATGGCCTTCCCTGAATACAGAGCTGACATGCGCACGTCATATGGAAGCAAATAACCGTATGTTTTCAACCAACTCTGAAAAACAGGAAAAATATACACAGTTATGCAACCAGAGAACTTAGAACATAAGAACATAAGAAGTTGCCTCCACTGGGTCAGACCAGAGGTCCATCGCGCCCAGTGGTCCGCTCCCGCGGCGGCCCATCAGGCCTATGACCTGTGAAGTGGTCCCTGACTAATTCCTATAACCTACCTCTACTTCTATCTGTACCCCTCAATCCCCTTCTATCTGTACCCCTCTGAAGATCTTGGCTTGTACTGGTAGTCTAATTCTCCCTATACATCTTTAGCTTAGATTGGTGAAATCTTTTTTTGTTTTTAACATCTTTTTGCATTGGTGGCTCAGATGTTATTATCACAACTCAATTATTGTAATTCTTTGTATTTGAACTGAAAACTGAGATACTTTTGCACCGATTTCAGAGATTGAAGTGAATTATATTTATTTATTTAGAAAAAATTATTCCACTTAAACCTATGCGGATTACACATAAAAACAAATAGATCAAATAATTCAAATTTAACAGACTGATTTTGGTCTTAAATAATTCATGCATTGTTTTAAATATTTGTTCAGCATCTGTGATGGTTAAAAACATCTCTCCTTTTATTACTCTTTTAAAAAAAATTATTTATACTTTTATAGATATACATAAACCAGTATATATATATATATATATAAGAAATAAAGAGAGATTTTACATACAGATTAAGAAGGAAAAGAAACAAAAACAAATAAAACTCAATATGAGATTACCAGTCTCTCCAGTAAAGCCCACAATCTAGGAGAGACAATTCACATTACCATGGGATTTGATATTTAACAAGGATAAAGAAAAAAAAAATCATTACTGTAGTATTACATTATTCCTAAGGACCTATGTCACTGTGGAGGCACTGGAAGATATTACTCCCTTCTAGAAAAAACCATAACTGAGAGGGGTCGAAAAAAATATATCTAAGCTGAAATTTAGCCCCCAAAGAAAGTACGGATTGTCTCAATTGTAGGAACCCTCTCCTTCTGGTTTGAGTTAACTTTGAGACATATGGGAACATGGAGATCTTAGAATCCATAAAGGTCACTTCTTTAAGCCAAGTGTAGAGTTTGAAGTAACTTCGTCCTCTGAGGTTTCCAATATTCTTGTTAAATTCAATGGACTCGATGGATCAAATGAGACCTTAGGTTGAGAAGCCTTCTTAGAAACAGGACGGTAATATATTCTATGTAAAGGTGGAAAAGCAGTCTCTGGGTATTTAAATGAGTCCTTAAGGAATTTATAGAATAAGTCTCTAGGAGACTGCTAGAACTTTAGGAAAGTTAAGTATTCTCAAATTCAGCATTTTAGTATAATTTTCAACTTTCCTTAATAGCAATAGACTATCTTGCATTAAAATAGTTTGAGTCTTTTGTAGACCTTGAACTCGTTGGTCCAAGCAGTCCACTTTTTCCCCCTGAGACTTTATTTCCTCCTGAAGAGAGTCAATTCTTATTGCCTGTGCATTTACCAGTGGTAGAGTTCCTGCACACAATTTATAAAGTGAGTCTAAAGCCGATAGACTCCAAAGTGAACTCCGCTGGCCTTACCAACAGGGGAACCGCTGGAATCTGTCCTCCAACTGCTGGAGCCGTCACTGCCTTCTCCATGATTGATATCTCTGCCTGGGAGATTTGGGATGCTAGTAAGCCCTCCAGCTCAGCTAGGGAAGCTGCTTCCTGTCCCTTCTGAGCTGCCGTAGTTTCCCTCTCTTGTGGCTGCTGGGGAGGCACTGGTCCTGCAGGGCTAAGCGAGTGCCGAGACTTCTCTCTGACTTGGCGCAGTTGGGTCACCCCGAAAATCGTCTCCTGCCTTTGCGAGGTGAGCTCAGGTTGCCGGGCTGTGGCAGCCACTCTTCCCCTTCTTTTAGGCATTTTGTTATCGGATAACCCCGATGAATGGGAACGAAAACGTTTCGGCAGGAGAACGTGTTGCAAGCGTCCTCACTACACCATGGCCATCTTGTCTCTCCTTATTACTCTTATTGGGGCTATTTTGCTAAATCAGCTAGCACTTCTTAGTAAAAGACCCCCACTGTGAACAAATCCTTGGAGGAACTGTCCCTATTTATCTGAAACAAGCAGTAGCGAGACCTTTGTTGAAAAAAAGCTAAATTAGAACCTGCTTTACCGGAGACAGAATTATCATCCAATTTTTTCTCTTTCTTCAGGAAGGAGAAGTTGGTTTTAGTCCAATTGCACAACTTTATTGATAGGACTGGAGACTTGGATCGATTTCAGTTTGATTTTGGGCACAAGCATAATATAGAGACTTTATTAATTCCAGTTCTGGATATTATCCAGTGTAGCTTTGACTGTAGTAAGGATTTTTTTTTGTATAGTAATGCTAGATGTTACTGCTGCTTTTGAAGCAGTTAGAGTAATTAGAAGTTAAGGGATGGGTGTTAGTCTTTTCTGACAAATTGTTATTTTCAAGCAGAGGCAGACTAACAGTGATCTAGGCTAGAGAATGACACAGGGACAAATTTTTCCCTGTCCCCATGAGAACTCATTTTCCCATCCTACCCCCGCAAGTTCTTTTCCGTCATCTGCACAAGCCTCAAACACTTTAAAATCATAAGTGTTTGAGGCTTGTGTGGTTAAGGCAGAGCTTACAGGAATGGGACAGCGAGAAAACTCATGGGGATAGGACAGTTAAATTGAGTTCCTGCAGGGACAGGGACAGATTTGTTCCCGGGTCATTTTCTAATCTAGGCCCCTATCAAAAGAGATGGATGCTGGAGGAGAGAGGGCCCCCTACTGTTCTGGGCACTTGGCCAATGGTCAGTTTTCAAGTGAGAACTGGACCTCAAGGTTCAGCACTCTCTTCCTTGATATTTAATATCTGTTTGGCTCCCACATGCAGGTTAGTTGAGTGGTTTAAGAGTTCAATAGCATCTATTTGCTGATGTTTTGGGTTCTCTTTTTGAAGCAATTGCCTTTTTTGTTTTGGTTATTTGTAAATAGATTTTGATTGACTTTCATTCCAGTTCATATTTTTCTAATTTTCCTTGAAGGAGTTTAAGGACTCCTTTTATGAAGCCGCGCTAGCGGAGTTAGCGCGTGCAACTTTTAATCACGCGCTAACTCCCACGCTGGCCAAAAAGCTACCGCCTGCCCAAGGCAGGCATTAGTGGCTAGCACAGCTGGCGGTTTAACGTGTGCTATTACGGGCTTGATAAAAGGAGCCCTAAATCTCTGTCCCTAGGAAAAAGCATTATCTGGGAGTCATTTTCGATGCCAAATTATCCTTTAAACCAACTCTTTTTTTTTTTTTTAATTATTTATTTATGCAATTTTAAATGAACATACAACATAAAAATGCCTTAAGAAATAGAAAGCATATTGCTAAATACAAAAATAATCAATAAAATAATATTTCCCATTGAAATCTAACAAGCAAACATATTCATAGCAACTTTCTCTATAAGTCCTCAATTAAAGATAGGGAGAGGATAAGGAAAAAGAGGCACATCTCAGGAGAAAAAAAAAAACTTAAATAAATCAATAATGACAACGTCTCGCCGGAAATAAACTACTACAATCTTCCATTTCTAATAATTATTATATTCTTTCCCCCTGACCTGTATTTTACGCTTATTCTCAATAAAAGCCTCCAATTGTTTGGGATCAAAGAAAAGATACCTAGTTGACTCATACAATATTAAACATTTACAAGGAAAACGCAAAAAGAAATGAGCACCCAGGGCTATCACCTGAGATCGTAGAGCCAAAAATTGCTTCCTTTTCTCCTGAGTGTCTACACAGACATCAGGGAAAACCCAAACTTTACCTCCCAAAAACAATTTATCAGAGTTACGAAAAAACATTCTCATCACCCAGTCCAAAAACAAATGTAACTAGGAGTGTAGCTCTTATACACTCTTCTTCCAAAGATGTTTCTAATAGTTGTGTTACATTTAAACTATCCATCGATAGTTCTCCTTGGGAAGAAGTTTGCCGTTTCTTCCCTGGCATAGAATAGACTCGAGAAAATGGAGGCACAGTTTCCTTTGGAACCCCCAGAACTTCCATCAGATATTTCTTAAGCAGTTCAATGGGGGCTACAGTCCTGGATTGAGGAAAATTGATAAAACGCAGATTCAACCTACGGGTATAATTCTCCATTTTCTCTATTTTGTTCCTCAGTCCAGTCATACCTTGTCCATAGATCAGGGTATTAGATTTTGAGTCTTTAAGACTTTGTTGAACTTCCTCTACTTTTTTCTCAAGCTCAAAATTCTTTGCCTCCTGGATGACAATACATGTTTTACAGTCTTGCAAAGAATTGTCCACCAAAACCTTATTTCCCATGAAAATCTTCTCCAAGCGAGCTACAGCATCCCAGATAGAATCTAAAGTAACATGGGGAGGTTTAACCAGTGGTGTAATTTGCTGCTCACCAATATCCTGCCTCTGGTCAAATTTCTCAGACCTGGAGCTCTCTCCGTGCGTCTCCTCTATACCTGCTACAGCACCTTCAATAACCAGGTGGAGCTCAGAACTCGCTCCCATATTGTCTCCCAGCTCTCTGGTTTCTCCTCTTATGCTCCAGATACTACCCTCCTCTGTTGAATAATCCGCAGCGCTAGTCACAGCCTGCGGGTTCAACGCTTGTTCCGGCAGCGTCACCATGCCTGGGTCAGAGGGTGGAAGTCGCTCCTCCGGGCTCAGAGTGACATTGAGCTCAGGTAAGGCCGCCCCTTCGCCAGCACCCGCTCCAGGGATATACGCTGTTCGGACTACAAATCTCTCCATGGTGGAAAGGGGAAGTGGAGAGGACTCGGAGGGGTAAGTCCTTACTTTCCCCTTTCTCTTACCCATGTTGATATTAGTTCAGCGCTATACAGCAAGAGGAAAACAAGTTCCAAACAGTAGCCTTTCTCAGCGTGGCTACCGGCGAGATGCCATCTTGACTCCTCCCCCCCTAAACCAGCTCTTAAGAATATTATTACAAGAGGCTTTTTGTCTTTCAGATGGAAAAAAACTTTGTCATCGTCAGCATTTTTCCACACTGATGTCCAGTCTTACGTTAGCCCTTTGATTATTAGAATGTTTTATTTCTTGGACTTTCAAGACAAAAGTCACAAAGCAACTGAGCGTTTGATTACTAAAACTTCTTGATCTGAAGAAGTTACATTGGCTGCCTGTTTTAATTTTTACAAGCCACTGCACGATGACAGTCCACTTTGCATTGCTAATTTTTTTTTTTCCAATTTTTTATTCATTTTTTCATCTTACATCAAGTACACAATATTACATCAGTTGAATTATATACATCACTTGAAATTCTTACTATTATCATCTTAAATACATAAATTACCTCCCTCCACCACCCACCCTTCCCACAAATATTGTAATCAAAAAAATCATACATGTTACATTCATAAATATTGATTAAACCTTTAATATAACTATATACCACCCCCCTTTCCATAATTATAATTGTACTTTCAGTGTAAAAAGGCGTCTAATTATTTATGTTCTGTTGATAAAGATTTCATTTATTGTTTTTGTGGAGGAAAGCCCAATTATTTGGAATACTTTACTTCTCAGCATTTATGGACACAGCACCATCTCTCCTTTCGCAAACAAAAGCATATGTCTTTCATCAAGTGTTTTCTGCAGGTTAACTTAATATTTAAATTGAACTCTTGCAGCTGATGAAATTTTATTTTTTACAGCTTTATTGAACATTGTGGTTGGTTTTGTTATAACGCTTGTTTATGGTAATATGCTTTTGCAATTATATATGTTAGCTGCTCAGATTTGTAGACGAGTGGGATATAAGATTTTATAAATAAAAGTACATTTAAAATAAATAGAAGACAATTTTGTTTTACTTAATGCTTAATTAAGCTTTGGAACTCATTGCCAAATGATGTGGTAAAAAGCTAGCATAGCTAGGTTTAAAAATTATTTGGGCAAGATCCTGGACGAAATGTCCAAATGTAAGTCAATGAAAAGGTGACTTCCACTCAGGAATCAAGTCTTCAATCAACACTTGATTTATGGGCAATATAGATTCAATAAAACATTGATATACATTCACTTTTGATTTGACACCAACAGTGTTTCAATACAGACTTGGAGGAGGACCATTTTCAAAAAGGACATCTAAGTCCAATTTGGAGGTTTCCTGCAAAACGTCCAAAGTCGAAAATACAGAAATGTCCATTTTCTAAAGCTCAACCGCTTGACATCCAAAAATATATATTTTTTTAAATTGTCTACTTTGACGTCTAGACCAACAGGATGTCCAGCCCTTAAGACACCTAACTTTATACCCCATTTTTGACCAAAGAATCATCCAAGTTGAAAACGTCCAAATTCAGAACATTTGGATGTAGGAGGGGACCATCATTGTGATAGATTAGCCACACAGAAATGCCAACAGAGCAGTGGGATATCTTAAAGGGCATTGCTGTGAACTTCAAATGAAGACAGCCAGAAGTACATCTCACCATATACTCCTTATAATCTATGCTGAGCCACCAAAACTCCCCCCAAAACCTACTAGACCCACCTGTCTGTCACCCCAGTGGCACTCATGGCTACAAGTGGAAGCTATATTTAGTAGATTAGGTTTTTGGTGGGTTTTAGTGGATCCTTCTCTGTAGTTTACTAGCCCATCCATCAGGTTACTTAAGGCACCTATGTGAAGCTCTACTAGGCTTTCCCATACCAAGTGCTGCTGTTCTAGAGACAAGCATGTATTCTTTCATTCAGAGTTTTGGGGCGTGGGGGAGTGTGGGGAGTTCATACCTTAATGTATTCAGTAGTCATCTGGTCATTTTGGGTAACTTTGTGGCACTTAGATGCTTCTAAAACAGGTCTAGCTCTGAACATCTAAGTTCTGTGCAGGACGTCTTAGAACTCTAGTGTTTTATACCGGTTGCGATTCAGCATTGACTTAAGAACATACATAAGACATGAATGTTGATGTAAAGACACAGTTTTTGTTCTCTTGCTGAGAATGGGTTGGTGCCTCTCTTGACATCACAATTATATGAGCATTGCTAAATATTTAAGGCAATGGTTCTTAAACCTGTCTTGGGGGATCTCCACAGGTTTTTAGGATATCCACAATGAATATACATGAGAGATAATGCATTACCATGGAGGCAGTGCATGCAAATCTAACTCATAAATATTCATTGTGGATATCCTGAACAACCTGATTGGCTGGGGCTCCCCCAGGTTAGGTTCGGGAATCACTGATCCTCAACTCTAAACTTTGTCCTTCAGTTCTTCATCTTTAGCATTAAATTATAAGGTCATGTTGCTGTTATGGTTCTGGCTTAAATGAGTTAAGCAATAGGAATAGACGGTTGACATTAAATAAATAAATAAGATAAACTCAAGGTCATCCCAGTTCTGTAGCAGGGGTGAGCTTGCATCCTGTTCACAAGGTGATCATATCAATAGGATATAGGTGGAGAAAAAGAACTAAACCAAAAATCCATGGAAAATGTATTTGCATAATTTATCTCAGGATTAGCTTTAGATTCTAACAGAATATTCAATATTATCTCCCTGGCATCCATTTGCACTGTCATGACATCAGAAATGAGCAAATGCACTTTGAAGGGCTTTAGACCGCATTGAGTTTACTTTACTGATGTTGTCAATACTGTGCACTCTCAGAGAAGAGAAATCAATCAGCTGATTGATGCACAGCTTCTGTACGGATCTGAGCACTGGAGCAAAGGGACATATTCCGACACTGTGAGAGCAGAAGGAACAGAAGCACTGCACCAAAAGGAACAGTTTTTAAAGGGATTAAGCAATTATGGATGCATTAAAATTCCCTCGTGAAGAACAGTAGTTTGTAATTATATTTATATATTAATCCGTTGCTACTGCTCTGTCTATTATGGGTAGTCTCAGTACCTGGAAATAGAACAGAACTGTTGTTCTTAAAAACAAATTTAGATGTTCTTTTGTTGTAGTTTAATTCTTAAATCTGGATTCCTGTCTTTCTAAGGGAGTCATTCACTAACGATATGCACTAATGCCATTACTGCATTATTTACTGCAGGGCCCATTTTATATTTTCAAGAGGCCAGAAGATTTTCGGTAAATTGACCCATTGGAGATTTAAATCAGTCCTCTGTACTTTTTGGTTCCAGCCAGACATATTCACTGGTGGGAAGGAGAACTTACACTAGGATTTGGCCAAAAAGAATGGATGACTTTTACTTTTGGAAAATATTGGAAACTTATAAGTAGATGTTTGGCAAATATGAAAAAATGTGTTATTTCCATCTTAAAAATTTGTATTTAGCAATTTGTTGAAGAGTGTTTTATTTTGTAAAACATTTGAGAATATGAGATGAAAGTAAAGGGAATAGGACTCGATATACCACTTTCTCTGTGTGGTTTACCTATTTTATGCTGGGTTTCACTAAATGGCAGCACAACAAAGAAAAATGGGGAGACCCGATAATCCACCGATGAAAACAAAAATCTGTGGATACAGATGTTCTGGAGATAATTTATTAAACACTAACATATGTTATATGTTATATGTTTTCACTAAATGGCGACAGAGGTTTCTATTGCAGGCCGGTGAGATAAGAAACCTGTACCTCTGTTTAGTAAAAGGAGCCCTTAGACAAGTACTTTGGCCTAGATTCATGAAACTCTGTGTTCCAGATCGTTGTTGGGCGATTTGTGGCCAAGTCTTGCCAGGTGACCGATTCATAACAGTTCCTGCATTAAAATGATCTGATCAGATGCCCACAAGCGATCCCAGGATCACTATAGAGCGATCAAGATGTATGTGCAGGAATCATTTCAATTTGTGCAGCCAGCATGGAACAGAACGTCCACCCAATCAGCGCTACAGGGGGAAGGAGTTCCTCCACCCACAGAACGTTGTGCAACCAATCATGTTAGGTGCTACCTGTGGCTCTGGCCCACTTCTGTTAACTCCTCCTCCCTCTCTCAAGCTTGGCTGCAGTCTCCCATAGGACAGAAAATAAATAAAAAAAACAGGAAGATCTACTGAACAGAACACGCTTAAAACCTGTGGGTTAAAACCACGGGCTCACAGAGAGACAGGGCGGCAGAGAGCAGAGAGATTTCAGTTTTTCTTTGATGGTTTTATTTTTTATTTTGGTACTGGGATTTCAGGGCGGCAGAGAACAGGACAGTCTGCAAGGACTGCAGTTGCTTCACTTTGGATCGGCAACCCCAATCTCTGTTCTTTCTTCTGTTTAGTGAATCGCTGCCTTCCTACTTATGCATGGCATTTCCCTTCATTTGCATGATCGGATTGGATTGGATATTGATCGCACAGCTGTTTAGTGAATCGGGTTGGGGAACAATCAGGTCGGGAAACCATTGGTCCATGATCGGTAAGTTTTGTGAATCTAGCCCTTTGTTAGTGCTAAGTGATTTGCCCAGAGTCACAAGGAGCTGCAGTGGGAATTGAACTCACAACCTCAGCCTGCTGAGACAGCTGCTCTAACCACTAGGCCACCTACTAAAATATTGGGGGGGGGGGGGGGGTATTTTATTTTGTTTATTACTTTGTAAATTTTAATCTTATTTTGTTTGAATGAGGATTGTGAAATACAGATTAATAAATCAATATTAAGGAGTGGAGGAAATCTACCACAAACACTACATTTAAACCTCTCCATCAAAATGCTCTAAATAACCACTGTGAACAATCTCTCAAAGCAAAGAAGAGAAAAGCCTCAGATCACGGAGTGCCAGCAACAATGGCTGTACCACATACAGATCACAAGCATTAAAAAAACCTTCAATTCTCCTTATAAAATATTGCGACACCCTTAGGCCTAACCTACCCACCAAAACCCTACTCTACAGCAAGAGCACAAAGATTGTGTCTATATCCACAAGAACACTGTATATCACTGAGAACATGGTAATACATTTACTTACACTAGGATTTGGCTAAAAAGAATGGATAACTTTTACTTTTGGAAAATATTGGAAACTTATAATAATAATTTTATTCTTATATACTGCCAAAGCCATGATAGTTCGAGGCGGTTTACAACAAGAGGTGCTGGACAATCAGCGAAATGGTCACAATACAAAGTCATCGAATACAAGCTTGCAGAATGGAAGAAGTGAAAAACTATAAGATTCTTAGGTTACAAATCGATTAAACAAATTCTTTTTTACTGATTTTCTAAAACTGAAGTAATGTATAATAATGTTACCCAGCCAATCGTTCCATTTACCTGTCTGGAAGGCAAGAGTTCTATCCAGGAATCTTTTGTAGCGGCAGGCCTTTATTGTCAGATAGGTGAACATATGAATTCTACGTGTGGGCCTAATAGAACTATCCAGATTAAATTGAGAAACCAAGTACATAGGGGCCAGACCAAATACTGATTTATAACAAAGACAAAAAAATTTAAACCAAACTCATGCTTCCAGGGGCAGCCAGTGAAGTTTTTGATAGTAGGGACTTATGTGTTCCCATTTTTTCAACCCAAAAATCAGTCGAACTGCTGAATTTTGAATAACTCGGAGTCTTTGAAGGTTTTTTTTTAAGGTTCCCAAGTAAATGATGTTACAATAATCAAGCATGCTTAAAATGGAAGATTGAACCAATAAGCGGAATGATACTGTGTCAAAATATTTTCTGATGGTTCTGAGTTTCCAGTAGTCAAGTTTGAATTCATATTTTGCACATTTTGCACATTGGTGGAAAACTCCTGCGGAGCCACGAGACAAAATCATCTCAGCTGAACAAGATAAGTGCTAATCCTATTATGAATACATAGAAGTTTAAGGATTATTAAAAGTACTTGCTGGATGTTTTTAAATAAATAAAATTGATGCATGTAATGAAATGAACAATCATTATTAATAAGAAAATCAAATAAACTGGTGATCAATTTTGATTAGATGGAATAATTTACCAGTATTATATATTTTGTACTCCTGATCATCTATAGTAAATACATTTATATCAACATTCATGTCTTCTGTATGTCCTATGTCATTGCTGAATCACAATTGGTAAAAAATCACTACAGTTCACTTGTGCCCGTCCAAAACTAAATAGCAGCTGCAATCACAGGCATGTACAGAATTACAGTGCTAGACAGACTTCTATGGTTTGTGCCCCAAAACTGGTAGGGAGAGATAGAGATTAAGTTTATGCATATCGTATCACTTTCAAAGCATAGACTCCAATTGCAGGTGCGGCATTTCCCTATGGGGAGAGGGGTAGAATCATAAAGTTAATATCAGCGAATAAATGATGTTAGTCAGTGTTGGGGGGGGGGTAAGAGACATCTTTAGGATTGAAGGTAACGGTATCATGGTATTATATTTGGAAAGTTGTTGACTGTCTTGTTTGTGATACCCATGTTTAATCAAAAAGAAGTTGAGCCTGTACAGAGTGCCAGACACCACTCTGAGAACCTTGTTGGGAAGACCAGATGGAATGTGCAGGTCTTTATCTGCTGACATTTACTATGTTACTACTTTCTATGTCCGTATAAGGACACTGCTAAAAGAGGGCACTTATCTTTAAGAACATAAGAATAGCTATACTGGGTCAGACCAGTATCCTGTTTCCACAGTGGCCAATCCAGTTCACAGGTACCTGGCAGAAACCCAAATAGTAGCAACATCCCATGCTACTGATCTTAGGGCAGGCAGTGGCTTCCACCATGTCTGTCTTAGTAACAAACTATGGACTTTTCCTCCAGGAACTTGTCCAAACCTTTTTTAAACCAGCTACGCTAACCACTATTACCACCTCCTCTGGCAACGAGTTCTAGAGCTTAACTATTTGTTGAATGGAAAAATATTTTCTCCTTCAAAAACATATAAACAGGATGGAGTCAATCCGGAGAAAGGCTACTAAAATGGTAAGTGGTCTTCATCATAAGGTGTATGAGGACAGATTTAAAGATCTCAATATTTATACTTTGGAGTAAAGGCGGAAGAGGGGAGATATGATAAACCTTTAAATACCTACATGGCATAAATGCACATGAGACTAGTCTCTTTCATTTGAAAGGAAGCTCTAGAATGAGCAGGTATAGGATGAAGTTAAGAGGTGAAAGGCTAAGGAGTAATCTAAGGAAATACTTTTTTACAGAAAGGATGGTAGATGCGTGGAATAGTCTCCCAGCAGAGACAAGACTGTCTGAATTCAAGAAAGCTTGGGACAGACATGTGGGATCTCTTAGGGAGAGGAGGAGATACTAGATGCTGTGGATGGGCAGACTGGATGGGCCATTTGGACTTTATCTGCAAGCAGTCAATGCATGGATGAGGCGCTGGTGTGAGGAAGAAAGATTCCACTTTGTGCGCAACTGGATGACATTCTGGGGGAAGAGCAAGCTATTCAGGAAGGATGGACTCCACCTCAGTGGAGACAGATCGAGGCTACTTGCAAGCAACATCAAGAGAGAAATTGAGAAGTTTTTAAACTAGGAAGAAGGGGAAAGTAGACTAAGAGTCGATGGTTCGGGAACCAGTATACCCAGAGGATATACTGTACAGGAAGATAGCGGGGAAGAGTCACCGGATCATTGGCAAGACAGAAATCCTGACAGATTGAAAGGGACACAAGAGGGAAGGAAATGCAAGAGAGTAACAGGCTGCAAACTCAAGGAGCCTAAGGAATAAGATGGGGGAATTGGAAGCTATGACACAAAAAGATAACCTTGACATCATCAGCATCACAGAAACATGGTGGAACGAGGAAAACATCTGAGACACTGTGCTACCGGGATACAAGCTATACCGCAGAGACAGATTAGGTCAAAAATGGGGGTATTGCCCTATATGTCAAAGAAGGAATTGAGTCTACCGGAGAGAACACACCAGAAATGACAAATAAGTTAGAGTCTCTATTGGTTAAAATTCTGGGAACAAATGGAATGGAAACAAAGATCTGCATCTACTACCGACCTCCAGGGCAGTCCAAAGAAATTGATGGAGAAATGACGGACGAGATTAAACGCAAATGCAAGGGAGTCAATGCAGTTATCATAGGTGACTTCAATTATCCGAGGATAGACTGAAACCTAGGCACTTTTGGCTGCAGTAGGGAGACCAATCTCCTGGATGCTGTGGGCGATTGCTTCCTGGAACAACTTGTCAAGGAAAATACGAGAGGAAATGCAATTCTGGACTTAATTCTAAATGGACTACGAGGACCGGTGCAAGGTGTAGAAGTAGAAGAGACGCTGGGAAGCAGTGATCACAATATGATTCGCTTCAACCTGGACACGGGGGCAAAACATTGAGCCAGAACAACGGAAACAGCACTGAACTTCCAAAAAGGGAATTACGAAGGGATGAGACTCATGGTGGGGAAGAAGATTAAGAAGAGGATAAGCATTGTAAAGATGCTAGAGCAAGCATGGAACCTTTTTAAGGACACAGTCACCGAGGCACAGAATCTATATACTGTATATTGGATAGCAACAAGGGATCCAAGAGGAAAAAGAACAAGGAAACGACGTGGCTCACTGTAGCAGTGAAGGAAGCGATAAGAGACAAGAAGACTTCGTTTAAGGAATGGAAAAGATCAAAAACGGATGAAAACTGGAAAAAGCACAAACAACATCAACGTAGGGGTCAAAAGAGACTATGAGGAAAAAATAACCAAGGAAGCAAAAAACTTCAAGCCGTTCTTTCAACCCGCGAAGGAAGCGGTAGGGCCGTTGGATGACCATGGGATAAAGGGAGTGCTAAAGGAGGACAAAGCCATTGCCAACAAACTGAACATATTTTTTGCATCTGTATTTACCGAAGAGGATATACACAACATACTGGAAGCTGACAGGCTATACATAGGAAACAAAAACGGGAAACTGACAGGGTTGATGGTCAGTCTAGAAGAGGTATGCAAGCAGACTGATAGCTTAAAAACGATAAATCCCTGGGTCCGGATAGTATCCATTCGAGGGTAATCAAGAAACTGAAAGGGGCTATAGGTGAACTGCTCCAACTAATAGCCAATCTATCGATCAAATCAAGAAGGATTCTGGAAGACTGGAAAGTGGTGAATGTTATGCCGATCTTCAAGAAAGGTTCGAGAGGAGATCCAGGAAACTACAGACCGATGAGTCTGACCTCAGTACCGGAAAAGATTGTAGAGGCGCTGATAAAGGACCGCATCATTGATCACCTAGACAGACACAATCTGATGAGGACCAGCCAGCACGGCTTCAGCAAAAGAAGATCTTGCTTGACGAACTTGGTACACTTCTTCGAGGGAGTAAACAGGCAGATAGACAAGGATGACCCAGTCGACATTATATATCTGGATTTTCAGAAGGCATTCAACAAGGTTCCGCATGAACGACTACTTCAAAAAATTATGATCCATGGAATAGAGGGTGAAATACTCATGTGGATTAAAAACTGGCTGACGGATAGGAAACAGAGAGTGGGGATAAATGGACAATACTCGGACTGGAAAAGTTGTTCCCAGTTTCACTTTTCTGCTTTCCTGTGTGTCTTCTGAAAATTCTCTCTCCAGTGAATGCTGTCCGTGTTTTTCTCTCCTCTGTCAAGTCTTGTCCCTTTCCCTCTTTATACCTGTCTCTGACACGCTGATCTTTCCTTTCTAGCTCTTTCCTCCCTTTTCTTTTCTGCCTCTGTCCACTCAAATTTCACCCTCTCTCACCCTTACATAAGAATAGCCTTAGGGCACCTAAAGTTAAGCGCCTATTGCATGTCAATCACACAAAGGCACCGCTAAGCATGATTCTGTAATGAGCGCCTAACTTAAAACTTAGGTGCCTGTAATGTAGGCTGGGATTTTAAAAGCCTACATTATAGACACCTAAATCCTTTAGAGAATCGTGCCTAGCGACATCTAAGGTCTTTCTCCACCCCTAAACACACTTACTTAGATGTTAGGTGCCTATCTTCTTAGGCGCCATTCCACAAAGCTCATTATTGAAGCCAATTTACAAATTAAGTTAGGAACCTAACTTTAGGCGTCTAATTATTTAGGCTTCTACAGTGTTTTCCCCAGGGCCTTTCAGCCAGGCGCTCCGCCCAGCTAATTTAGATGAGCGCCCGGCTGTAATCTCGATCGCAATCCTGATGCTGCTGCTGCCTTCTCCTCAACATTAAAAAAAAAACCCTTCTCACCGGCTTGGAGATTTACTGGGCTGACTCGGCACAGCCTGAATCGCAGGAGCCTGACTTTTTTTTTTTTTTTTTTTTTTTTTAGTTTTTAACGCCAGCAAGCAACTTGAACCCATGCTCCGGGGCTCTAACATGTGCATGCCACTTCTCTCCGAAACCGGAAGTCACGTCCTGAGGGAGGATGAGAAGGGAAGTCGGCATGCACACGCCCCGGAGCATGGGTTCGCTATAGGAGACAGGTCAGCTTACAACTTGCTCATGCTTGCTTCGGGCTTTCCTCGCTGCCGGGTCCTGCCTACTTTCTGTTTCCGTAAAGGCAGGACCCGGCAACGAGGAAGGCCCGAAGCAAGCAAGAGCAGCGAGTTGTAAGCTTCCTTCCGTTGCTGACTTATAGAAGATAGTTCAGCGACGGAAGGAAGCTTACAACTTGCCTTAGTCCAGCCCTGCACAACATGCGGCCCAAAACGGATCTCACTGCCGATATGGCTCTCACTCTGCTCTCCTTTGAAGATCAGCTCAGGAGGCAAGATTTAGCCCGAGATCGGACGAATATTAAAGGGCATTTGAAGGCATCTGAGCAGATTGAGGAGAACATGTCCTGTTTTTCTATGCCTAAAAATACCACCTTGTCTAATGTAATCTCTGATCAGATCCTTAAGAGTGATGCAACTATGTATGCTGGACAGTCTCCTCCAGTAAACAGAGCTTTAAAGCCTGCAACCATACAGAACCAGATGGTCAAAGGGCTCCGAAGTGTAGTATTGCCAAGGGATCTGTCTCACAAGTTTCTGACGCTGGCAGATGTAAGCACAGCACAAGAAATAGAGACTTTTGGCATTCTGTGTAGAAAGCTGATGCATAATGAATTTACTATTACACATGTAATAGTGCCAAAGCAGTCTGCTGGACCAGACTACAGTACAGTGATATGGGGAATATGGAAGAATTATTCAGTGTTCAAGATCAACATGATCTCCTCACAGAAGAAAGACGGAGAGAAAGAGAGAGGCCTAGACCAAAGAGGAAAGACAGGAGGAAGATACTGGAGAGGGGGGAGAGAAGGGAAGGAGATAGAGATGTCAGACCATGGGGTGGAGTGGGAAGGAAGGAAGGAAGGAAAGGAGAAGAGAGAGATGCCAGAGCATAGGGGTGGAAACAAAAAATGGAGAGGGGTTGAAGCTGAAATAAATTATGTACAAAGGAGAGAAAGGGCACAGGATATAGAGTTTATTGAAGGGACATAGAAAGAGGGAAGAAACCATATGGAACAGAGAGAGGGCAGACACTGGATGGAAAAGGCAGAAAGGGTGGACAGTGGATGCAAAGGGCAGAGATAGGGTGGACAGTAGATGGAAGGGGTAGAGAGAGGGTAGAGGCTGGATGGAAGGGGCAAAGAGAGAGGACAGATGTTGCATGGAAGGGAGCGAGGACAAATGCTGAATAGAAAGAAGAGAGTGAAGAGAAGATGACTAAAGCAGAAACGACAAAAGGTAGAAAAAAAATATTTTTTGTTGCTTTACGTAGAATCAAGTAGTATTGTAACAGTATTGATTAAAATTTATCAATAGGAAATGGAAATAAGGCAATTTGGGGAGGGAATAAACCCCTTTCCTCAGGTCAGGACAGGATACCATAACAGCTGTATACTGTACTGTCTTGAAGAAAGATTTGGCCTCTGAAAGCTAATTGAAAAATGGATTAGTCCAATAAAATGGTATTTTCATATTTCTCATTATTTTATTTCTATTTGTTAATTTGTAAAGTGGTGACTGTTATGTAGAAGTTTTTTTCAAATTTACATCTACTGTCTTTATATTTTGCACAGTATTAGGGGACATGTGTCACTGTTTCTGTGGTGTTGCATTGTATGCAGAGTCTGGTTTCTTGGTTCAGTTTAACTTTTGTCTACATAGTTCTATTTTTAGTTTGTGATTATTCCATATTGGGCGAGGGTGTATCTGTGTTCTGTGTGTATGAAAGGGACATGGCTTTCTGTTAGCATCGACTACAAGATCAATTGACTGTGTAGGATCTGGTTTGTTTAGTTTTACAATGCATGTGTTGGTGTTCTAGTGCTCACTGCAATGTTTAAGATGCTGCCTTTTCCTAGATGCACCCTTATTGTGTGACTGATGGATTATTACTAAAAATATCTTTTTTTATATAGAGGAGGGGGTTGTTAAAAAAATGATTAGCACTGGCTGTCAAATATACTAGGTACACCACTGGATTTAATGACTCTATTCTAACTTTACTGTTGACATAGGTGTTGTCCCCCCCAACACACAGACACACATTATAAAGAATTAAATTAAAGTTGTATTATCATCAAGTAGCTTTCAAATGACATTATAAGCAAATAAAAATAAAATATTTTTAATACATTGCTAATTATTACCTGCATCTTTACCTATACTGTTTTGCCCTAGCTCTTACTTTGCACTATAGCAAAATAAAAAAGAAGCAGATAAAGATCAATCACACAGGTGCCCTTCAAGGCTCAGTAACACCTCCATAAATTATGTGGAAGAGGTCTGGAAGTGGGGATAGCATCTATTTCATATCCTCAGTGAGACCTCAGGAAGGAACCTAGTGATCAAAACATTATTAGAGGTGTTGTACAGCCATTTCTTGTATGACTGGATGAGCTATATTTATCTTTTTTTTTTAGTTGTTTAAATTCATGCAGATATAAATGGTTAGATTGAACCTAATGACTTCATTAACGCATTTCCCTTTTTTAAACCTCTATACTATTTGAAAGAGGGTGAATATCTAATTATTCACTTCTAGAATTGGATACTTCTTAAATTTAGTAAAAATATTCTGGCACAAGTGTCAAACCTTAAAAAAGGAAGTCATATCGAGCATTGGAAAATAATAATAATTAACTAATAAAAATAGTATACATTTAATTTTCCTCACTACCAAATTGCCCCGCCCCGCCCCACCCGGCTACTTTTTCATGCCACCCGGCTGGAAAAAATTTCTGGGGAGAACACTGTTCTATCTTTAAACGCCTCTTATAGAAATTTCCCCTTACTGGGTTAGGCCAATGGTCCATCTAGTCCAGTAACCTGTCTTCACAGTGACCAATCCTGGTCACAAGTACCTGGCAAAAACCCAAATAGTAGCAACATTCCATGCTAGTCTCAATAGCAGGCTATGGACTTTTCCTCCAGAAATTTGTCTAAACCTTTTTTTAATCCAGCTACGTTAACCACTATTTACCATATCCTCTGGCAATGCATTCCATGGCTTAACTATTCTCTGAGTGAAAAAAAGTATTTCCTGTTACTTCATTGTTTGTCCCCTTCTCTTTGTAATTTTTGATGGAATAAAAAAAATCGATTCACTTGTACCTGTTCTACACTACTCAGGATTTTGTAGAATTCAATCAAATCTCACCTCAGCAGTGTAGTGTAGTGATTAAAGCTACAGCCTCAGCACCCTAAGGTTGTGGGTTCAAACCCCATGCTGCTCCTTGTGACCCTGGGCAAGTCACTTAATCCTCCACTGCCCCAGGTACATTAGATAGATTGTGAGCCCACCAGGACAGATAGGGAAAATGCTTGAAGTACCTGGATGTAAAACCGCTTTGAGTGTGGTTGCATAACTACAAAATGGCGGTATACATTTCCCTTTCCAAGCTGAAGAACCCTAACCTCTTTAGTCTTTCCTCATACAAGAGGAGTTCATCCCCTTTATCATCTTGGTTGCTCTTCTTTGAACCTTTTCTAGTTCTGCTATATATTTTTTGAGATAAGGCGACCAGATAAAATACAATACTCAAGGTGAGTTCATACCATGGCGTAAAACAAAGGCATTATAACATTCTTAGTCTTGTTTTCCAATCCTTTTCTAAGAATTCCTAACATCTTGTTTGTTTGCTTTTTTAGCTGCCACGGTATATTGAGTGGATGGTTTCAATGTATTGCCTACAAAAGAGGTGCCCAACCTCGGCCCTCGCCAGCTTGGGTTTTCAGGATTTCTTCAATATACATATATTAGATCTATTTGCATACAATGGAAGCAGTACAAGCAAATCTCATGCAAATTCATTGGGGAAAGCCTGGAAACCCAACTGAATTGCGGCCCTTGACAACCGACACTGGACAACCCTGGTCTTCAACGACATTAAGATCTTATTCTTGGATGCTGATGTACGTACTTACCAACTTTCTATCTCCTTCTCACTCCCATTTCCCATCTCAATCCTTCCTCAGCCTTAGCTTAACAAGGTTTAAAAAAAGATTTGGATAATTTCCTAAAAGAAAGGTCCATAACACATATTAAGCTGGACTTGGGAAAATCCACTGTCTATGAGTATTGCTGGGATATGCAGCATAAAATATGCTTTACTCTTTTGGGATCTTGCCATGCTGCAAATCCAGACACAGAGATCACCATTCAGGATATAGCAGGTGGATTGGTGGGAGCCTGTCCTGGGGCCACCAACTGCAAACATTTCCATAACTCATAGGCCAGATATTCCTGAGACAGAAGTAAGAGGAAAGATGCTGGGACAGATAGAAATGGAGGCAAGAGAATAAGAATAAGAAGACAGAACAATGAGCTACAAAGATACTGGAAGATGGGAGAGAAGAAAACGGAAAAATATAATGGAAGCTATGAAGAGAAGAAATGGCAATGATGGGAGGAACAGAAAGATGGGAATGTGCAGAGAGAGAAGATGAGAAAGACGGAGCTGGGATGAAGCAGCCTAACTTTTGTTCCTCTGTCTCTACTGAAACACACCTATATTTCTATATTGGTGATTTTAAGAAACTGGAAAAATTACACGCTAAGCATTTTGAGTACGTATCAACATTCCCATTTATTCTCCGCCAAATTTCAATTTTCCAAGATGTAAAGTAGGCAAAAAACCCAGGGTTTGGTTTTTTTCCTGTCTCTAACCACAACAAGAAGTCTGGACCAGCAAGCCATTCATTTATTATTGATCTAATATACTACCAGTGGAACAAATGGTGCTGCTAGGAAATAAAATTGTGGTAGAAAAGAAAGTTAAAACAAAAAAAGAGAAACAGGTAGGTTGAGAGAAAATGGGAAGATAAAGAAATTCATAGTAAGAGAATGGAAGGGAAAGGGCGGACAGAGGGGTCACATTTCAATCCTAGGTGGAGTTGGAAAAGCCAAGTTTTGAGTTTCTTCTTAAGTCTGTAGAGTGCAGGAAAAGACAGAGTCATAAGAAAGCCAAAGGTAAAGCTTTGGGGCTGTGTCATGGAATATAAGGGATAAGGAGGCTTGCCAGAAAGAAACCAGCAGAAGTGGAGCTGTAACGGGTATCCATTATTTAGAGATGAAGAGGAGTGAGATGGTCACAGTGGTGGACAGTGTACACAGAGGTAAGCAGGAAGCCCTTTTCTGAGGCACTGCTTTTTCAGCCCCCTGTATCAGCAGAGAGCTTACAACCCATATGCAAAGAGAGGCAGCAGAAGCTTCTTGCCTCACCCTCCTGTGGCTCATTAATACTTTGGCTCTGGCTCTAACTCTGTATGGAACTGCAGTGCAAGCGGAAAGGTGGGAGGTGGAGAACAATAGCTCAAAAGGGCAAGAGAGAGAATGAAAAAGAGAAGAGAGAGAGCAAGGAGAAGCATATAAAGCAAGATAGGGAGAAGGGGGGAGACAGCAAGAGATTAAATATTGCATGGGAAGGAGGAAGAGGAAAGAGAGCAAAGGAGTGAAGGGGGAAGGAATGGAGATCTGGAGCTTAGGTCAGAAGAGGAGCTCAGGCAGATCACAAGTAGGCAGGAAAAGCTAGAGAGTGGAGGAGATTAGAAGAAAAAAAAAAAGAACCAAGAAATTACACATTGTTTGCTAGAAAACAAAAGCCAGAAGTCACCTGGTCTCTCCCTGTTTCCTTCCTTTCTTCTCATTCCGCAAATGTAATCTAGGTGCACTGAAGGTTACTGAACTTGAACCCGATCACCTTATAATAATTACATTTAATGAGAGACCAGCTGCCAGCAGTCCTTAACTCAAAAATGACTCAATCACTGCTCACTTTTATTTTGCCCCTTGACCTTTCTATAATTTCACTCCAACATTCCTTTGGGCTGTTGGAGTCCGTGTTGGCATTTTCAAGATTTAAGAGAGGACAATAAAATAGACCGAAAGAAAGAGTTCTGAAAAGTTTTAACAAACTTGTTAATGCTTGCTTAAAGCTTTAAAAAATGGGAAGAGGGCAGGAAAGTAAAATGCTAACTTGCTTGAGACATCATTTATGGGTATTAACAGTCTTGTTAGAATTATATCAGAATTGAAATGGGATTCAGAACTTTGTTTCTTCCTTTCTGCCAACACAAGTTTTTATGAAAATTGTATAGTTAAAGAATTATTTCAAATGGCTATAGGAAAAAGAAAAAGAACAGTCCTCAAGGTAATGAAATCATCCTCTCCGTTGTTGCCTTTATTCCCCAAACCTGCCTGAAATTGAAAAAGGCAAAAAACAGTTGGAAAGTACTCTGTTTCAAAACACTATCCAAGAACAATGAAATCTCAAAAAAACAAAAATAATAACTCAGGGTAAACAATCTAAAAAAATCCCACCCAATAAATTATAAAGAAAACAATTATTTAATCATGCGGTAACAAAGTACTGTTGTCACATAATATCATCTGGTCAAACTACAATCACTGCTTAACCCTTCAAGATTGGGGAGAGAAACATCAGATTTATATGTTGGTAATGAATCATCGGGTCTCCTATAACACAAATTATTCAGGTCCCGTTCTATAGAACCAAGTCTTTAATCATCTGACTCTCAAACCACAATTAACCAAAACTTTAACGGGGCAGTACAATTTATGGTACATGTTTGTTTCCTAAACAAACATTCAAAACCAGAAAAATCTCAATAAAGCAGGCGGATACTTATCTTAATTCTAAAAAAACTCCAATCGACATCGAATATCTAGATTTTTAGAAGACATTTAACAAGGTTACGCATGAACATCTACTTTGAAAAACTGTAAGCCATGGAATCAAGGGTGATATACTCACGTGGATTAAAAACTGGTTGGCGGATAGGAAACAGAAAGTGGGGGTGAATGGACAATACTCAGACTGGAAAAGCGTCACGAGTGGAGTGCCGCAGGGTTCGGTGCTCTTCAACATATTTATAAACGACCTAGAAATTGGCACAACGAGTGAGGTGATTAAATTTGCAGATGATACAATGTCATTCAGAATAGTGAGAACACAGAAGGATTGCGAAGACCTACAAAGAGACATAAATATGCTTGAGGAATGGGTCGCGAAATGGCAAATGAGATTCAACGTGGATAAGTGCAAGGTGATGCATGTCGGTAACAAAAATCATATGCACGAATACAGGATGTCCGGTGCTATACTTGGAGAGAGCCCCCAGGAAAGAGACTTGGGAGTACATAAGAACATAAGAACATAAGAAATGCCATCTCCGGATCAGACCTTCGGTCCATCAAGTCCGGCAATCCGCACACGCGGAGGCCCTGCCAGGTGTACACCTGTCGTAATTTATAGTCCACCATATCCTTACATGCCTCTCTTAAGGAGATATGCATCTAGTTTGCTCTTGAAGCCTAGGACGGTCGATTCCGCAATAATCTCATCTGGGAGGGCATTCCAGGTGTCAACCACTCTCTGAGTGAAGCAGAACTTTCTGACATTAGTCCTGAACCTGTCCCCCCTTAGCTTCATTACATGTCCTCTAGTCCGTGTCAAATTGGACAACGTAAATAATCTTCTCTGCTCTATTTTGTCGATTCCTTTCAGTATTTTGAAGGTCTCGATCATATCCCCACGCAGTCTCCTTTTCTCAAGTCAATGAAACCATCCGTGCAATGCACGTCGGCGGTGAAAAGGGCAAACAGAATGCTAGGGATGATTAAGAAGGGGATCACAAACAGATCTGAAAAGGTTATCATGCCGTTATACCGGGCCATGGTACGCCCCCACCTGGGATACTGCGTCCAACACTGGACATAGTACTACTCAAAAGGATCCAGAGAAGAGTGACAAAAATGTTTAAGGACCTGGAGGAGTTGCCATACAATGAGAGGCTAGAGAAACCGGGCTTCTTCTCCCTTGAAAAGAGAAGACTTAGAGGGGACATGATCAAAACATTCAAGAAATTGAAGGGAATTGACTTAGAAGAGAAAGAGAGATTGTTCACCCTCTCCAAGGTGAAGAGAACGAGAGGGCTCGCTTAAGTTAGAAGGGAAAAGATTCCGTAGAAACGTAAGGAAGTTCTTCTTCTCCCAGAGAGTGGTAGAAATCTGGAACACTCTTCAGGAGGCTGTTATAAGGGAAAGCAACCTTCAGGGATTAAAGACAAGGTTGGATAGTTCCTACTGGAACAGAACATATGCAAGTAAGGCTTGACTCAAATAGGGCACTGGTCTTTGACCTAAGGGCCGTCGCGTGAGCGGACTGCTGGACACGATGGACCACTGGTCTGACCCAGCAGCGGCAAGTCTTATGTTCTTATTCCTGACGCTTTTTGATGTGCAGCACTATATTGAGACTATGGTGGCTTGCCTGTAGTTTAAATTAGATTAATATTATACTGGTGAATTGGAGCCATTTTGAAGTGGGATTGGTGGTTCACTTGATGTATTTTTTCTTTCTTTTTTAGACTTATATAGTGTGATGAATCCCCCAAAGCAGGTCCTAGAGACCGAAATGCTTAGTAGATGAGCATCGAGAGTGCTATAAAAAGTAGCACTGGAGTATTTTTTAGAATTAAGATAATGCTTTATTGAGATTTTTCTGGTTTTGAATGTTTGTGAGGAAACAAACATGTACCATAAATTGTACTGTCCCGTTAAAAGTTTTGGTTAATTGTGGTTTGAGAGTAAGTTGATTAAAGACTTGGGTCTGTAGAACGGGACCTGAAATAATTTGTGTTATAGGAGACCCAATGATTCATTACCAACATATAAATCTGTTTCTCTCCCCAATCTTGAAGGGTTAAGCAGTGATTGTGGTTTGACCAGATGATATTGTGTGACAACAGTACAATGTTACCCTATGATTAAATAATTGTTTTCTTATAATTTATTGGTTTTGAGATTGTCTGTCCTGAGTTATTGGTTTTCTTTATGTGAAATTGAAAAAGAGGCAGCCTGCAAGCAAGTTCTGAGGCCCCTTCCCTAGCATCTGCCCTGGGCCCATCAGGTCTAGCACAAGCCCTGCTTGCTCCATATCTAGTAGATGGCAAACAAAACCAGCCATTGAATTTGCCGAAACTGAAACCAGTGCCCCCTCCCTCCCTCCCACAGAAAGTAGGTTCTCCCAGGTTCCCCTGACCACAACCCTTACCACATGCTAGCTGGACAGGAAACTAGAAGAAAGATGCTGGACTATTTGCAAGGGTTGGGTTGAAGGAGGAAAGAGAAGGTAAATGCTGGACCATATGTGGGGGAAGAAGGTCAAATGCAGGACCAAGTGTTGGGGGGGGGGAGAAGAACCTGAAGAAAGGAGTATAATGGGAGAGTAAGATGGCAAGGGAAGCTAGCCGAGAAAGCCAAAGCCTGTTCCGCTGCCTCAGCTGAAATCGCAGGGTCGCTCGAGCCCTTTGTGACGTCACTGAGCATTGTTGAAGCTGCTCTTCCATTGGTCGCTGCTGCACGAAGGGCTTCCTTGGAAATAAGGAGCAAACAATTGGGCCATTATGAGGCAAACAATGGAAGAGGGAACCGGGAGGGCCGCTCCCATAGCGCCTCTCTGCCCCCCGGGAGCCGTGTCCCCGCTTTTGCAGGCACTGACCTACCTCCACAATGAAGGTCTTCTCTTCGGCGCAGAGGGACACGGCACCGAGAAGCGCCTGCAGGAAGCAGCCGCGCAGGCACAGGGTCAGCACCCCGGCGGCCCCCGCCATCGCTGCTCATTCACGGCGCTATGCCATCCCCGGATCGTCCACCCAGCGCTGACACCCCCGGCGCGGCGGCGCGCACTGCCCGTCGTCGGCGCGCTCGCGCCCTCCTCGCTGTGCGCGCGCAGCCCAAGAGCATCCTCCCAGGGCTGCTGCAAGAAGCCCCCCTCCCCCCCCCTCAGCTCTGACCTCCCACCGAGAGAAGTTTCCATGCACTGCGTCCAATGTGGTGATCTCAAGGCAAGGAGGTGACTTGCCCAAGAAGAGGTTGGCAAAAATGGCTGTGGTCAGGTCCTAGTTTCTTTGAACAGCAGCAGCATCACATCTCTAGACAAAGTTTAGTTCCAATTTGATCGTGATTTACAAATAAAATTAGGAAGAGACACAACAATACACGGAACAACGGCTTGAATTGTTACCCACTTCATTTTCATGTAGACATATTAGCTCACAGAGGAAGTTGTGTCCTGAAGACCAAATGGTAAAAATGCATCTTACCCAATATCTTATTAGCCTAATTCAAGGGATTCTGTTACATGGGAGTGATGATACCTGAAGCAAGAGAAGCTGAGGTTCTAGAACAAATCTCCCCCCAAATGGCCAAAAAAGCCGAAAATGTTCACGCACCAAAAGTCTGGGGTCCTCTCAGTAAGTTCTACACAAGCTCCTTCCATTCTCAACCACTTGGAAAGGATTAGATATCAGGTTTCCTGAACTATACACACAAAATGCAGTTACTCCTGCTGGCATTCCATGTTCCAATAACACAGGCATATTTTGTAAAGTTACTCCAAAACTTTCCACCTGACTTAAATATTTGAAAAGACTGCCCTAAATTAAGCAGGTAGTTCTCTGGTACCACTTTTAAATATTGGCAATTCCCAGGTTAACTCGATTACTACGGCTATTTAACATTTCTATAACGCTGAAAGGCATGTAATAGATGGTCCTTGATCTGGAGCTTACAATCTAGTTTGGACAGACAGGACATTTAGGAGTAGGGGAGTTCCTTGCAGAGAGAATGATAGAAAGGACACAACTCTAAACCTACCATTCAAGACATAAATTAGGTTTCAAAGCAACATATGAAGATCATTTAATAAATAATGCACACTACTTTTTTTAAAATTTACATGTTGTTTTTTTTCAAGTATTTCTTTACAATCCTTCAATATAGTCTCTCTGCTTTGCAATGACCAAGTCCCACCATCCGGGAATCTTCATTATTCCATCCAAGTCACCATTTTTGTTCAGTTGCCGAATGGCTCGGGTAATGGCGGAAGAAAGCTCTTCCAGGGATGCAAAACAATGTCCACACATAGATTGCTTCAACTTTGGAAAAAGGTCGAAGTCAGGTGGACTCATGTCTGGCCTGTAGGGAGCATGATGTAACACCTCCCAGATGTATTTACATAGTTTTCCAATGATGACATTCCCTATTTGCTGGCAAGTGTTATCATGTCTTCACAAAATGAGATGCCCAGCCAAGAGCAACTGAGGTCAGGTTTTGTGCATTTTTCTGCAGTATACTGATATTGGTGGAATCCCTGTGGTTTCAGAAAGTTACATGACAATCTTGTTCAAGAGCATCAGCCACGAGTTTCACAAATCGTTCATTGGTTGTTGATTTCGGCCTTCCTGGTCTTGCATCATCTTCTATGCTCACACAACCACTCCCAAAAACGAGTTGCCCACCGAGAAACTGTACTACGGTCCACTGTTAACTCACCACAAACTTCACTTAACGCACTGTGGATTTCTGTTGGGTTTTTGCCATGTAGAGTTTCAGTCTTAATGTTCGATTTCTGATTGTCAACAGACACAGTACCTGAGACACCTGCATCCTCCATTTCCCACACTTGTCACAGTCACACTATGTACACTACAGCTCCTAAGCACACGTCCTGCTGCTTCAAGCATTGAAGTGAAAGTGAAACAAGGTTTAATGCAATTGCAGTGTTGTCAGCCTGTGCATTATTTATGAAATGACCCTTGTTGATTAAAAATACTCCAAAATCAGCAGGTATGTGCATATTTATTGTATCTGTATTCGCTAATTGTAACTATTCGCTGATTGCCCAGCCCTTCTCTGTTGTAAACCGTATCAGCTGATTCTCTGTTGTATCTGTATTCACTGATTGTAACTATTCGCTGATTGTCCAGCCCTTCTTTGTTGTGAACCGCCTCGAACTACTACGGCTTTGGCGGTATCTAAGAATTAAAATAATAATAATAGATTGCATTGTCTATCAGCGCAGTTTTAATCTTTCCAGTAATTGAGAATTCTCCATACCTGGCATAGGACTTCATGAAGGACAGTAGAAAATCTATGTCAAGAACTGTGATGTCCAATACACCACTTGCAAAAAGACAGGCATCATGCCCTCAGGGATGTATCTCCAGGGCTTTAAACACTTAGGAGGTTCTAGTTCATTGTATTCTCTCGGAGGGCTTACAGGGGTAGTTCCATTCACAGCTGGTACAGTTGTGGTATGAAGCAGTCTGAAATTGACTGGAGCAACTGTGACTGCATGCCTGTTAATGCGACAATTGTAGATAGGCAAAATTAAGAAGATCAAGAAACAAAAGTACCAGGCAAGTAGCATTGCTACGATCACAAGTCGATGCTGTTTCTTGAAGTCTCCATAGCAGTGAAGAATGAAGAGAGACAGAAAAAATGACAAATACTATCTCAAACTGTACCACTCTTCATTACAGGAACACACAAGTATCCAAAGCAGCTCTTACAATGAAAACCAACCATAATCTGAATCAGCCAGTTCCTACCACAAACAAAAGAGCCTCAAAGGTTTCAATACCACAGTGACCAGTAGAACATTTCTCCACACTGGTGCCAAAACAGCGAGCAAGCTGTCAGACAGCTGAGTACCTAGACAATTCAGTGCCAATTCCTGGATAGGTGCTGGCAAGATTATTCAGTCCTAGCTCAGACCACAGCAGCCAGCACTTTCAAAAACATGGACCTAAAGTTGACAGATTCCTTGGGGGCAAATCTGGAACATCAGGGTAGAGCAGACAGGTGGGCATAGTCTTGGTCCTTTTTCTTGGAAAATCTCTCCGTAAAATGTATAATCTACTTAAATCATTTTAATTCTGTTCTAATTTTTTTCTATTACAAAATATTTGAACTCAAGTACAACAAAAGTAGATAATTGGGGAGGAATTTAATCGCAATATGCATCTCTAATATCTTAGATTTCAGTTTCTATTTCTATTACTATGACGGATCTGGAATGTTTACTTAGGGGCTATTTTACCTCCTCTTACAAAACCGCAAAAGTGCTTTTTTGTGCTGGCTGGCATGCTGAATGCTTGGCGTTGCCCGACACTCATCAAGTTCCTATGAGCGTTGGGAGCAGTGCAGAACATTCAGCACGCTGGCCTGCACTATAAACCGCTTCCATGGTTTTGTAAAAGGATGGGGGGGGAGGGGGTTAATTTTTCCACCTGGGGCTAAGCCACTGATGCAGACTGTAAGGATCCACTCATTTTGAAACGAGAACTCCAAGAAGCCAGTCTCTGCATACAACATAAGCTAGAGAAACACAAACAAGTGCATTTTCTCCTCTACTGAGCAAACACAGATATGTCAACTTTGGTAACATGTATTTCTTATATTCCAAATACCAAATTGAAAATACAGATTTTTTTCTACCTTTGTCCCTGGGACATTATTTTTCTAAAGACTAAAAATCCTCGCTATAAAGATACGGAAGTGGTACACAGTGTCCAAAATGTAAAAAAGCATATAAATACCCTAATTACAAAAACTAAATACAAACATAAGAATAATTGAAAATAATAAATGTGGGTGAGGTGTTAACTCAGTATCACAGATCCCACAGTAGTAGCTGAAAACAAAAATCATGCTCAAATGAGACACTCGATAATGTGACCTACGTCCTGAAATTTTAAGTTCAAAAAGAGATGTTACAAATGTCAAGTATTTGATTATCTTTTCAAGACAATATAGAAATAAAAAAACGTATATTAATCTGATGAGCAAATCCACTGTCTGAGGATTTTTAGTCTTTTAATTCCCCCTTTCTACCAAGGCTCAGTAAAAGAGGGTGAGGTCACTTTGTTATTTCCTCTCTCTCTAAAATGTTCTTTGGTTTGGAATGTTATTTTTCTAACCACTTTGGTCCTGGTCTCTTTTGACCCATCAGTTGATTTTAGCCCCTTTTTACAGCATCCACTGTCCATTCCTTTCTCTTGTCCTACTCTAATTCTGGACATTGATATTTCACTTTTCATCTACTTTCCTCTATTTCTCTCTTCTCACTCTGCTTTTCTTTTCTGTACCCTCTCTACTCATTGGCCCTCTCATACCCACACTGATTCTGTTTTCCCCTTTCATTCAACTTGTCTTATCACCAAAAACAATTTATTTACCTTTTCCATTCCATTTTTCCAATTCATCTTGCACTATCCTTTACTTGTTCTCATCGTCATCTTACTAACTCACCTCTTCATATCTTACTACCATATTTTCCCTCCCAGTTTAATCTTTTTATCCCTTGTCTACCTTTTTGCTTCCAAGGCCATATTCCCTCTCTCTCTCTACATTTTCCCTTTCCCCTCAATCATGTTTCCACTTTCTGCATTCCAATGTTAGTCAGTCCATTTGGGCATGCCATGAGCACTGCTGTTGAGAATGCTCTAGTCCTCCATCAAGTGCACAGCAAGATCTGCAATGATAGGACTTCAGTAAGTCTCCTTTGGGTAGAATGTAGGGCACCAATTTATGTGACAGATGTCTATGATATTGTCATGAATAGCTCTAAATATTGTCGCAAGCCACTGGAATCAGTCCACAGGACACCCTTTGGTCCTCCACGCTTCCAGCGGCTGATCTGGAAGCATTCTCTCTGATGTATTTGCATCAGAGGGAATATTTCTGGGTCAGCCGCCAGTAGTGTGGACGAATAAAGGAACACTGCTAGTGGCCTGAAAAGAGCAAGGAAGTGCGGCTGCATAGGACCCGATGCCGGAGCAAGGTACTACACCCATGGGTTCTCCAAACAAAGCAGACCCATCCCTGCAGGATCCCTGTGAGTCTGGAGGGGATCCCTGAGAGCCTGGAGGGGATCTGCGTAGGATATTCATCGTGGAAATCCTTAAAACCCGACTAGATTGCAGCCCTCAAGGAGGGACTTTGACACCCCTGCTGTCAAGCAAGGATGTCCAACCTCGGTCCTCAAGGGCCATAATGCAGTCAGGTTTTCCCCAATGAATATGCATGAGTCTATTTGCATGCACCGCCTTCATTGTATGCAAATAGATTCATTGTGGAAATCCTGAAAACCCAACCTGGCAAGGGCTGAGGTTGGCCAATCCCTGCTGTAGAGCTTTAAATCCATAGGACCAAGAGCACCCTAAAACATTACATAAGTGCTCATAAACTTTTGTGAACTACACTAACCCCCACCCCCCAGTTCTGTATATTGTGCCTAAAGTTGTTCACATACATCTGTGCATGTAACCAGTGTGCACACACAGCTTAATTAATTGGCACCAATAATTGGCAATTAACATCTCACAAGTCACGCTAATTGAGACTAATTAAAAGTTACATGCACGATTCTGTAAAAAGATGCGCCAGTTGAACAGCGTGAATTTGAAAAGGAAGCCTGGCAAGGAACGGATCAGGAGTGTTCCTAGTAGGTACACTGTAACAGAATACAGCTGATGTGCACACAACATAGGTGCAGACATTTAGATAGCCTAAATGCCTGCACCTAAGTTATGCATCGCACACAGGCGCTAAGCGCGATTCTATAAAAAGGTAGACACACCTTGTAGAATCACACTAAGTGCTGCTGTAGACTGCACCAAATATATACAGTAGAATATGGATCTAAATGTTCATAAATTCAAATGGTCTATAAAACGTTTAAAACATGGTCATACCCATATTAAACTTATTCTAAAAGTATAACATCCAATAAACTGCTTTAATAGTTCCTAGAAATACATCCATTTAAAAAATATTTCTCAAATGTAAACCCTTCATATTTCATTAGAAATCTCTCGTATGTGACCTTTTGATTTATCCATGCAGTTCTTGAACACATTGGGCTTGGAGAGCCCTCTATAGGCAGCCTTTGGAACAATTCATGATTTATAAAGGCAAACTTGTGTTTAGCTTTACCTCCATCTTTTTACTGCACTTGCTCCTTCGGATGGTTCCATCTTGATTTTACTTTCCCCGTTTCATATAATTTTGCTCTAGTACTAGATGCTTATGAATGTTTATGTCCCTATTCGTGTTTTAGGTATGATCTGTGCTCTAGGACTATTATTACTTCACCCTGATTCAGACAGCATATTCGTATATGCTGAAAAATGTAGGGCACAATTTAACATCTGATCTACTACACCATAATACAAAGGTTACTTCTGGGCTGCTCTCTTCTCTAGACAAGAGCAGGCTTCATTCCTTATCAGATGTGGAAGAACTAGCTGCTGCCTCCTCCACCATATTCATCTTGGCTGTGGGAGGAAGCAACTCTGGTTAGTCTCAGGGATAAAAGTGCATGGCACATTTTTGGCAACATGTTGAGTGGAAGCAACCCTGATTCTGATCACCTAAGCTTTCTATCTTCCTGTGGCTCATCCCCACTTTTTCTATCACCCATTGGGGTAAACCCCAATGGGTGATAGAAAAAGTATCGCCCCAGGACCTCTAGTCTATCCTTTGCTGTCAATGAGTGTTGCCTACATCTATCAATATCATCTATGATTGGGAGTGTGATGCATTTGAACCGGCGTAGCTCACTGTATTGGTGAAGGAAGCGATCAGAGACAAGAAGACTTCATTTAAGGAATGGAAAAGGTAAAAAACGGACGAAAACTGGAAAAAGCACAAACAACATCAAAAAAGGTGCCATAAGCCGATAAGAGGGGCCAAAAGATACTACAAGGAAAAAATAGCCAAGGAGGCAAAAAACTTCAAGCCGTTTTTACGATATATTAAGGGGAAATGACCCGCGAAGAAAGTGGTGGGGCCATTGGATATAAAGGGAGTGCTAAAGGAGGACAAAGCCATCGCCGACAAACTAAACACATTTTTTTGCATCTGTATTTACCAAAAAGGATATACGCAACATGCCGGAAGCCAACAGGCTATACGCAGGAAACGAAGACGGGAAACTGACAGGATTGACAGTCAGTCTAGTAGAAGTATGCAGGCAGATTGATAGGCTTAAAATCAATAAATCCCTGGGACCGGAAGGCATCCATCCGAGGGTGATCAAGAAACTGAAAGGGGCTATAGCTGAACTGTTCCAACTAATAGCCAATCTGTTGATCAAATCGGGAAGGATTCTGAAAGACTGGAAAGTGCCAAATGTTACGCTGATCTTCAAGAAAGGTTCGAGGGGAGATCTGGGAAACTACAGACTGGTGAGTCTGACCTCGATACCGGGAAAGATGGTAGAGGTGCTGATAAAGGACCGCATCATTGATCACCTAGACAGACACAAACTGATGAGGACCAGCCAGCACGGCTTCAGCAAAGGAAGATCTTTCTTGATGAACTTGCTGCACTTCTTCGAAGGAGTAAATAGGCAGATAGACAAGAGTGACCCAGTCGACATTGTATATCTGGATTTTCAGAAGGCGTTTGACAAGGTCCCGCATGAACGACTACTTTGAAAAATTGTGAGCCATGGAATCGAGGTTGAAATACGTGGATTAAAAACTGGTCGACGGAAAGGAAACAGAGAGTGGGGGTAAATGGACAATACTCAGACTGGAAAAGCATCACAAGTGGAGTGCCGCAGGGTTCGGTGCTTGGACCCGTTCCCATCAACATATTTATAAATGACCTGGAAATTGGTACGACGAGCAAGGTGATTAAATTTGCAGATAATACAAAGTTATTCAGAGTGGTGAGGATGCAGAAGGATTGCGAAGACCTGCAATGTGACATAAACATGCTCGAGAAATGGGCTGCGACATGGCAAATGAGGTTTAATATGGATAAGTGTAAGGTGATGCATGTTGGTAAGAAAAATTTTATACGCGAATACAGGATGTCCGGTGCAGTACTCAGAGAGACCCCCCAGGAAAGAGACTATGGAGTACTGGTCGACAAGTCAATTAAGCTGTCTGCGCAATGCATGGCAGCGGCGAAAAGGCCAAACAGAATGCTAGGCCAAACAGATTGGAGAAGGTTATCATGCCGCTGTACTGGCTATGGTACGCCCCACCTGGAATACTGCGTCCAGCACTGGTCGCCATACATGAAGAAGCTCGAGAGGGTCCTGAGAAGAGTGACTAAAATGGTTAAGGGACTGGAGGAGTTGCTGTACAGTGAGAGATTAGAGAAACTGGGCCTTTTCTCCCTTTAAAAGAGGAGACTGAGAGGGGACATGATCTAAACATTCAAGATACTGAAGGGAATAGACTTATTAGATAAAGACAGGTTATTCACCCTCTCCAAGGTAGAGAGAACGAGAAGGCACGTAAGGAAGTTCTTCTTCACCCAGAGAGTGGTAGAAAACTGAAATGTTCTTCGGGAGGCTGTTATAGGGGAAAGCACCCTCCAGGGATTTAAGACAAAGTTAGGTAAGTTCCTGCCAAACCAGAACATATGCAGGTAAGGCTAGACTCAGGGCACGGGTTTTTGACCTAAGGGCTGCTGCTTGATTGGACTACTTGGCATGATGGACCACTGGTCTGATCCAGCAGCGGTAATTCTTATGTTCTTATTAGCCATTATCAATATAGCACTGCCAATTGGAGTGAATTGCGCAGGTGTGCTGGCTTGGGATCATGTGCATGGCATGTGGAAGATGTACTTATTTGACAGTATATGTGGCCATGCAGATGATATATTTAGATGGTGTGGATTGTGACACTGAATGCAGCCAAGGTAAGGTGGATGTCAAATGACCTTCCACCATGTTAGTTGATTTGCATGGGGCCAAAAGCTGATGTCTTGAATGAGCAGGGGGAAGTGGTGGGGATCTGTGAAGGTGTCATACCTCTCTAGAATTCCAGACAGCGCCATATGTGCACCAGCCAAAAAAGTTAACATGATGCTAGAAATTAGGAAAAGAATGGAAAATAAGACCAAGAATATTATTTCTCTGCGGTGACCCCAAGTAGTAAAATACTTGTTGGCTCTCCTTCAGCCTTTTTTGACCTAACTTAAAAATTTGTGAATACCACTGTACTAGGACATGAAGAGAAAGGGACAGGGAGATGTAGCCCAACAAGAATGGAGAGAGGGAGGGCGATTCTGGAAGTGGTGAGCTATGTGGAAGAGGTCAAAAGGGGGATGATGAGAAGATGAGTGAGAGAACAATGAGTACAGTGGTAGAATGGGGAGTAGATAGAAGGAAATAGGCTGGGAAAGGAGTGAGATGGGAAATGGGAAAGCTAGGGACTGAGAGGAGATGGAAAATTGATAGGTTAGCTGTAAATTTAAAAAGAATAAGGGCGAGAAAGAGGCAAATATTTGAGTGGACAGAGGAGGAAAGCTGAAAGGGAAAAATCAGTTTGATGGAGACAGGCTTAGTGAGGGAATGGAGCAAGAGAGAAGAGGAGAAAAAATGGACAGCAGTCACTGGAAAGAGAATTAGTAGAAGACAGACAAAAAGCAGAAATAGAAACTGGGATCAAGATGATGGAAAAGCAAAATGTCCAGACAACAAGGTAGAAAAACTGTTGTTTGTTTAAATTTTAGTTTGAATTTATTCACTGGAATAGTTTAACTTTGGGGTATGTGCATCACAAATATATTTGTATTGTATTAAGTGGCCCTGCCAACTGAAGACTTCCTCTTCTGGTCTGGCAACCAGAAATCTCCAAGCTTTGCAGCTACTGGCACTATACTCAAGATGCCAGTTTTCATGCATGCATGAAAGCCAAGCCAGGGTGGGGGAGAAGGTAGGCAGCTGCAGAACTTGGAAAATTCTGGTCACTGGACTTGAGGAGGTGTTCATCAGCTGGTGAGGCCTGAGGATCCCCACCAGCTACAGCAAGAGAGATGTTAATTTTCAGGAGGCCCAGCCCTCTCTCATGGTTATGCCACAGATTTTGCTCAGTATAAAATGAAGTACAGTACTTGCCGAGTTTTTTGTGTGTGTTTCAAGTTCAGTTTTGGTATTCATATTTCTAATATGTGATCCATTGTTCTGTATTTGGTGAAAGTCTGTGTGCGTTTTGTTTGAGAAGTAATTTAAAGTTGTTTTAAATGTGGTGACAGCAAACGCAAGAAGGATGCTAGGGTGCATAGGGAGAGGTATCACTAGTAGGAAAAAGGAAGTATTGCTGCCCCTGTATAAGATTCTAGTGAGACCTTATTTAGAATATTGTGTGCAATTGTGGAGACCACCCCTTCAAAAGATATAAACAGGGTGGAGTTAGTCCAGAGGAATTCTACTAAAATGGTTGGTGGTCTTCATTATAAGGCAGACTTAAAGTTCTCATATATACTGTGGAGGAAAGGTGGGAGGGGGAGATATGATAGAGATGTTTAAGTTACTACATGGCATAAATGCGCAAGAGGCAAGTCTCTAGAGAAGGAGAGGGCTTAGGACAGTGGTCTCAAACTCAAACCCTTTGCAGGGCCACATTTTGGATTTGTAGGTACTTGAAGGGCCTCAGAAAAAAATAGTTAATGTTTATTAAAGAAATGACAATTTTGTATGAGATAAAACTCTTTGTAGTTTATAAATCTTTCCTTTTGGCTAAGTCTTAATAATAATATTCTCATTTATAGCTAAAGAGATATGATCAAGAAACTGTTTTATTTTACTTTTGTGATTATGATAAACACACCGAGGGCCTCAAAATAGTACCTAGCGGGCCGCGAGTTTGAGACCACTGGCTTAGGATGAAGTTAAGAGAGGTGATAGGCTCAGGAGTAATCTAAGGAAATATGTTTTTACTGAAAGGGTAGTTAGTATATGCTTGGAATAGTCTGGACAATGTGTTTGAATGAAATAAAGCATGGGACAGGCTTAGGGATCTCTAGGGAGAGGAGGAGATAGTGGTTGGCTGGATGGGCCATTTGGCCTTTATGTGACATCATGTTTCTGTGAATTGTGTTGTGGAAACGACATCTAATTTCCCTAGGGTTCTGAATGCCACCATTTAGCTGTTTGAAAATAGACTTCTAAATAAAAGAGAAGCCAAGCTGTGGCAGGCTCCCGCACACACAAGAAAGGAGGAGGAACAGCCTTTCTCCCGGCTCCCGCCAGAGGGCGCTCGGGTCAGGCTGAAATCCGACAGTCCTCCGCACCTTGCCACGATGGGCGGAGCGCAATCGAAGAGCTCCGCTCCAATCGGGGAAGCGGGGCGGGGCCGTCGGGAAAGTTTTGGAGCCAGGTGAGCGTGCGCTTCCTCCCTGCGTCTCGCGGTGGTGCTCTGGGACTGGGCTTTGCTGAGCGAGTCACGCGCCGCCGATGCCAGTCGCACGCGCCGGCCTGAGCGGCTTCCCGCCCCCTGGGAGTGCGCGCGCTGCGCCTGGGCTTCGAGCGGCGGCTGCCGGGGTTTCGGTGGCGCTTTCCTCTGGGTAGAAGGCAAGATGGACGCGGGTCTGGAGAAGGAGTGCAGCGCGCTGGGAGGCCTCTTCCAGACCATCGTCAACGACATGAAGGTAGGCGGAGGGTGTACAGCGCTGCGTATCCATGCCGTTCCTAGGGCGCTAAGGTGCGATGCCAATGGAAAGTTTTTCTGCACCCTTCCTCGTTTTGAACTTTGATAGCAACTGCTTTTAGCTAAAGCTCCGGGATAAAAGCTGAGGCCTAGCTATGCAGTAATATGTTCCCAAACTTCCAGACATAATTCACCAGCATTCAACACTTAGGTGGTGGGTTCTCCCTTGCTGCCAAACATCTAGAAGTAAAAAAAAAAAATCGGGTTCTTCATTTCAAATATGGCAAAGCACACACATGGCATTTTCAATTCAGAATGGGGTAATTCTATTATGGGCCTTGATTCGGTTAAAGAATACTGTACTAGCATAAGTTGGCATTTATATATGATAAATAGATGTGCTAGATTAGTGTGTAAACAGTATTCTCTCTGGATTGAGTGATCAAGAAGAATTCTTAAGACATCCTCAGGCTCTTGGCAGGCACCAAATTAAAATTTATTACCTTAGTTGGATCTGGTGACTGTTCTTATTAAGCCCCTGGCCCAGCTTCCTTCTGACATGAAGACAAAGCTCTGTTTCAACTTCCACCTTCCCTAAGTCCTCCATTATTGCCTAAGTATAGGCAACCTGTTTGAATGTTTTGGGGCCCTCCTCTTTTTGGAGGGGTACTGGATCTTTGTTGCTGACTTTAGGTTCTTTGGAAGTGGGAGTGAGTGGGGTGGTATAACCGTGACAGCAGGCAAAAGTGAAAGGACTAATGAAAGAGACCCTATTCAAATCCATAAAAAATAATGGGTAAACTCTGTAATACTGTCCACCCCTTTACAGGATTTCCCCCATCTTCTCAGTACTTTGCCTAAAATTGGTCTGTGGGTGGATTTACTGAAGTCCTTACTTAGGGTTATTTTCGGCTTTTTTGACTTTGAAATCTCCTAGCAACCCAGATGCATAATGTGCTTCAGTGTTGCCTACTGAAATCTGAATAAAATCCTTTCAAATGAGACTGCTGTGCATTCATGACTCTTCTGGCTATGAGTTATGTTTGCAGACCTTTATCTCCACTTTTTTTTCCTGAGCTTGTTGCATTTTGAAAATGCTCTAGAGCAGGGGTGTCCATCGGTCCTTGAGGGTTGCAATCCAGTTGGGTTTTCTGGATTTCCTCAATGAATTTGTATGAGATCTATTCTTGTGCAATAGGTGTGTCATTCTGGACTGGCGGGTAATATCCCCTTGTTTGTGAGCCATGCAGAATGAATCCATTTGGCTTTTGAATCCTTCCTTCACTAGAGCTCTGTTGGCCCCTTCAATTTTTCCTTCACACAAGCCAGAAGGAGTGTTTCTGATCTGCTCTATATATTTATTTTTGGTCTTTTTCAGTCTTTTTGCTTTTTGGAGGGATGGCTTTTGGTGCTCAGAGCTCACCCCGTCAAAGTTTCAGTTCTGCCTGTATGGAGAAGCAGACTTAGATCTACAGCAGATAGGCTAATCCCTCTATGGTACCTGTTTGCTAGCCTGCATGAACTTTTCTGGTGCTTGGGGTTCATTCCCCCTGTAGCATTGTTTGCCTTTGCATCTCACAGAGGCTTGAGTGCAGACTGTCAGGCATCCATATGGGGCTCAGCGGTGCTCTTGTCCGCAGGGGTTCGAGACTCAGTCACACTGGTCCGATTGAAAGCCCGAAGATTCAACTTTGGAGGAGTGGTTTGTTTGAAGCAGTGATTTCTTCTCACAGATTAAGCTACCTTAGGAGCTGAGAAGCAGGCTGCAGCACATTTCCAGCACAGGTCACACACAGTAAGACTGCTAACAGCTTTTGAGGAAATCGGAGGGGGGGGGGGGCGTGAAAGTCTTTAAAACCTTCCTCTCCTTTTTTTTTAGGTTTTTGCCCCTTCCCTTAGGGTTCCTCACCTCTTAAATCCCCAAATTGTTTGGGGTTTGTTTGGGTTTTTTTTTGTTCTAGTTAAAGTGTTTTTGAGCCTGCCAGGGTGGCCATCTTGGATTTCCCAAAAATTGTTTAAAGTTTTCCAGAATCTTCAATTCACCTCATTTTGCCTCAAAACTGGCAGGGATGGAGTCCTTAGGCTCCTTTGTCCTCATTTCATGCCAGTTTTGTGCTGGATGGGTGCCTGAAGAGCACCCTTGCACCACATGCCATGCATCACATGAAAGGGGGGGGGGGGTAGGAGTGGCCAGCTTAGCCTCCCCTTTCCTCTCTAGAGCTGAAAAATAGTTGGGAGTCTATTGTTTGGAAAAAAAAAAATTCCTTCCAGAGTTCTGGAATGGCAGTCATTCTAAGCACAGGAGCATGGAGGCTGTGGAGCCCAAGAGACGCAAGCCAAAGTCATCTGAAGGAGACTCTGTGCTGCCTAATACGCCATTTTCTTCAGAATTTGTCAATCTGATGTTGAGAGCTTATCTGGATAGATAAAGATCCCCAAGGGAAGTCTGGCAGTTCACTAGGAGGCATGGGATAGGCTTGTGAGTAAAAGTAAAATTTAAAAAAAAAGCACGGTCAGCGAACGCATGCGTGGACCATCTACCAACAAAGAAGATGGTCTGCGCATGCATTGGGATCGCTCAGTAGTGATCCATGCAGTCGGTGGGGGGACGTTCCTCCGATCACCCCCCCTTTGAATATTGTCCCATTGTGAATTGGTCGGCCTGCCATGGATCGGTCACGATCGGGCAGGTTAGTGAATCGGGCCCTATGAATGTAAACTGTAACATGTTAGCTTTTTGGAAAGGATGGGATATAAAAATCAAATAAATAATACTTGAGTACCTGTTTATTAGTCAATGTAGTGTAAACTGCTTTGATGTCTGCAGAGGAAAGGTGGTATATCAAATAAAGATAACCTTGGGAGTGGTTAGGATTTGATATGGACTCCCTTTTCACTCCTGAACTCTAAATTCCAATATGTTGTGAATTTTTTTTCTAATGGTATATTCAGCTAATTTTTATAATACTGGAACAGCCTGATATTGTCTTAGAAGCATTTATCTGGTTGATTGGGCGGTTGCTGAATTTCACTGTAGACTTCCTGAAGATTGCTGAAGTGGTTTGGTGAAAAAGCCAGGAAAATATCTGAACAGTAATATTCAATGCTGATATTGGGATAAAAAGTTATGTAGATACTGGTGTTGCATATTACTGTTATCCAGATAACAGTGGCTGCTGTGTTTAAAACGATCATGTCCAGCGTTTGAGATTGACCTGATAGAACATAGTATCACAAGTTTCAAAAAGCATAGCTAGAAGATAATCTCTTGTTTCATGACCAGGAATTCTCTGTGCTTACCCCATGCTTTCATTAATTCTGTAGCTGTTTCTCCACTGCAAAGGTAGTGAATGACTGACTCGCATGGTGGGGAGTTCTCTCTCCATTTTGCCCGTCCTAGTAGTGCATGGTTTTGTTACTCTTGACTCACTAAGCTGCCATCGTTGTGCTTCTGGTGAGCTCATCACTGCTGTCACTGTTGTTAATGAGTTGAAAGGGCATGGATGAGACAAGATAAACTACCGTATTTTCAGAGTAATGGCATAGGTGAGCATGACTTAAGATTTTCACTGTTTGAGCAAAAGGTCTACAACTGTCAATAGTGAGTAACAAATGTATTAAAATAGTTAAATAATGAGCATTGCATGCATCGTGTTTATCTTTTATGGAAGATTCTGAGATGGGCTCTTTTTGTGATCTCTTTGTATTAATGTTTTTGGTGGGTATCTTCCTTGTTTGAATTTTAGTGTTTTCTGGGCCAAAGGTATACAAGTTATGTAGCAGTGAGGTGAGAGGCTGTTTGTACTGCACCTCTGGCTGTACTGTCTCTTACAGTATGTCCTGGAATGACAGCTGGTGCTTATAAACTGAACTATCTCTAGAAATATTTGAGAGTATTAATTAAGGCAGTGGTTCTCAACATGCTGAACGCTGTAGTGGGAAACTAACCGCCTCCCCCCTTCAAAAAAAGCCTAAATATCATTTTAATTGTTTTACAAAATCAGATATATTCTATTAACAGAATTAGTATTGACATGTATTAAATTTAATTCCTTATCAGCAGCAGATGAATCCAGATGAGCGAGTTAAGTCCACCTACCAGCAGGTGGAGATAGAGAGCACAAAGTTCAGCTCTGGCATATATGCAATGGTATGATCACTGGTGATTCAGTATTTTCTATTTCCGCAGGTGTATGGATGGTCTCTCCTGCTTCTGGTTTCATCTGCTTTAATTGTACAAAATCAGATTTTACTAACAGAATTGTTATTGACATGTATCAAATATAAGTTTTTTCTCATAGAATTTGTCTTCACTTTATTTGTGAGACACAGAGGACATAAGAACGTGGAAGGGTATAATCAAAAGATATATCTAAGTCCGTTTTGGGCTTAAGTTGCTAGTCGCCCAAAGTCGGACATGGGAAAAGGTCCATTTTGAAAAATACGTCCAACATATATTTTTTTCAAAAATTGACTAACTATGTCCAGCTGTGTGATCATCTAGACCGCTAAGTCGTCCATCTTTATATCCCATTTCATCCAAAAATTCATCCAAATCAAAAATGCCTAGAAAAAGACCTTTTGGATGTGGGCGGGGTCAGCAAAGTGATGGACTGGACACCCAGACATTGCACCTTGTAGGGCACTACTGTGAACTTCACAAAAAGGGTGCCACATACACATCTCACCACAACAACCTTATAGGTCATGGTGAGCCCCCCAGAACCAACTAGACCCACCTGTCTACCACCCCAATAGCCCTTATGGCTGCAGATGCCACTTATATGGCAGTACATAAGGGTTTGGGGGATGCACATGTTTCACCATGCATGCAGTGGTTAGAGTGGCTTTTGGGCCTGGGTCCTCCTCTCTATGGTTCACTAGCCCACCCCTCTCAGACTATTTAAGCCACCTCTGTGCAGCTATACTAGGCTTTCCTTTGCCAGATCTCCAGGTGCTGATGTTCTGAAGACAGATATGTAAAGTTGTTGTTACGTCTGTTTCGATTATGAGCCCCATAAGCTTTAATCATACTGGGCCAGGCCAAAGGTTCATGAAGCCCCGCATCCTGTTTTCACCAGTAGCCAATCTAGGTCACAAGTACCTGACAAGATTACAAAAAAGTAAAACAGATTTTATTCTGCTTATCCTAGAAATAATAAATGGATTTTCCCAAATCCTTCTTAATAATGCCTTTTAGACTTTTTTCATAGGAAATTATCCAAACCTTTTTCAAATCCTGCTAAGCTAACTGCTTTTACCACATCTTCTGGCAGTGAATTCCAGAGTAAAAAATATTTTCTGTTTTATTTTAAATGTACTACTTAATAGCTTCATTGCATAACCCCTAGTTCTAATATTTTTAGAAAGGGTAAACAAATGATTCACAACTAACTAGTCACAAAAGGACTAACACCAGCTGTATTTAGTGGAGCAACACTTATTTAGTTTAATTTTAAGGAAAAGTTGGATGTGTTATCAAAAGTTGCATGAAAATGATCTGCTCGTTGAGCTCAGAACATATAGACAGAAAGAACATATAGTAACATATAGACAGAACATATAGTAACATATAGAAAGAACATATAGTAACATATAGACAGAAAGAAATTCTGTCTATATGTTACTCTTCTGTACTCTGCCCCTGCTGTGGCAGAAGGAAGTATACTCAGGCTGATTTGTGAGAAACTGGAAAAAAAAAATTTGCTTGGTTTCTCTACAATAAATGTAATGCTTTTTGCTTCTGAAATATTGGGGATCCTGAAGGGGCTATGCAGAAGCTCAGTGTACTTTAGAATGGGACCTACTTCCTAGATAAGAGATGTTCAACAATTATGTCTAAGTTGACTTAGGTCCTTTTGCTGTTGAGGGCAGTCAGTATACGTGTTTTGTGTTTACATTGTAAATAGCATACTGTAATCAAAGAATTACAACAGTAGAAATATTGAACTCTGTCTAGCTTATTCTTGCTGTCCACTGCCTTGTGTGGTGACAACTACATTCTAATAAACATCCCTCTTCCCAATTACAGAAAAAGTACCAATGTTTAGAAACAGAAACCCCCCTAAACTACAATCTTTGCCAGCAATACAAACAACATGGGAGAATTAAAAAGAGAAATACATTTCCTCCTGTATGGAGCAAAATACAATGGCATGGCAGAGGGTAAGTCTGGATGATTGGACATTTCATTTTTTTTTTTCTTTCTTTGGCTTTAATAATTAATTTAAAAATACCTTCAGCGCTCCCCGTCCCTCCTTAAACAGGCACCACCAAACCTGTCCCAGAGCAATCCTACTCGCTCCTGCCCATGCTCTGTCAGTGACGAAATAGCTGCCGAGACTTCCAGGAGCGGTATCGCGATGCTGAGTAGACTGCTACAGCACCAGGGAAACAAGGTAGGCCTGGGGGGTTTCCTCAGGGTTGGTGGTGCCTGTTTAGGGCACGAGGGGGAATGCACTGAAGGTATTTTTATTAACAATTATTAAAATCAAAGAAAAAAAAAAAAATGAATGTCCAATCATTGGTGGGGGAAAGTCTCCTGGTTCAGGGAAAGGGGGGGCTGGGCTGATGACCCCTGAAGCAATCCGGATAATTAAAGTTCAGATAATTTCACAAAACTAACAATTTTCTAATCTCTAGAAATTGAGAATGATTTATTTACAGAGTTCAACAAATCCCAAGGCACCAGGTTGCCATGGCGACTAAAGATTGGACCAGCCTGAACATATTGGCAGCTCATTCTGTGCTGAGAAACGAGAGCAGCATTAGTGGGCAGGCTGTCTTTTTTTCCTTCTCCTCCCTCTGGTAGCATCTCTGAAGTGTGTGTGTGTGTGTGTGTGTGTGCACCCCTTTCCTCCACCACCTCAGTGCTGAAAAAAGCAATTGCATGTCGAACCACAGCCACCTCCTCTACCACCAGATACTGAATGTAACATTTGAAATGCATGGTTTAGATTTTGTATTTAGTGCAGAGGAGGATGTAGCCTGATGGCACAGCTGCTCTTGTTTCCTTCCACTTTTGATCATTTTTTTTTTTGGGGGGGGGGGTGTTTGCGGTTAAGGCAGTGAGACTTGGGTATCTGTGGAGGGAGGAGAGACGACTGAGTGTGTGCGTCATGGGGGAGGAGGGCTGGTTGGGAGGAAGAGAAAGTTGAGTGGGAGGGTTGGGGTATTGAGGGAAGGGTGTATGCCACAAGCATATATAAGTTGATGGTTATCGAGAATGTGTTTGTGAATGTGTGTGTGATGGGGGAAGGCAGAGCGAAAGGTTAGGGTAGCCTCTGTGAAGACATTTGGCATACTAGCAACTGCAAAAGTAGCCAATAAGCCAGTAGCCTTGTTGGTAGGATCAATTTAAATTTTTGTTTCAAATAGTAATTTATTAATGAAAAGACAATGTGTTATAATCATAAGACACTACAATTCCAAGGCTTTGAATAGACCAATAACATGCAGTTGGTGTCCCAGTATTGAACAGCATTGAACTTGGGGGTTAGTGCCCAAGAAAAGGATCTGGGTATCATTGTAGACAATACGATGAAACCTTCCACCCAATGTGTGGCGGAGGCCAAAAAAGCAAACAGGATGCTGGGAATTATTTAAAAAATGGATGATTAACAAAACTAAGAATGTCATAATGCCCTTGTATCGCTCTATGGTGTGACCTAATTTGGAGTATTGTGTTCAGTTCTGGTCTCCTTATCTCAAGAAAGATATAGTGGTGCTAGAAAAGGTTCAAAGAAGAGAGACCAAGATGGTAAAGGGGATGGAACTCCTCTTGTATGAGGAAAGACTAAAATGGTTAGGGCTCTTCAGCTTGGAAAAGAGACGGCTGAGGGGAGATAGGATTGAAGTCTACAAAATCCTGAGAAGAGTAGAACGGGTACAAGTGGTTCGATTTTTCGCTCTGTCAAAAATTACAAAGACTAGGGGACACTAGATGAAGTTACACAGAAATACTTTTAAAACCAATAGGACAAAATTTTTTATCACTCAGAGAATAGATAAGCTCTGGAACGCGTTGCCAGAGGATGTGGTAAGAGCAGATAGCGTAGCTTGTTCTAAGAAAGATTTGGACAAGTTCCTGGAGTAAAAGTCCATAGTCTGTTATTGAGAAAGACATGGGGGAAGCAAGTGCTTGCCCTGTATTGGTAGCAAGGAATATTGCTACATCTTGGGTTTTGGCCAGGTACTAGTGACCTGGATTGGCCACTGTGAGAATGGGCTACTGGGCTTGATGGACCATTGGTCTGACCCAGTAAGGCTCTTCTTATGTTATGTCATGGTACCATACAACCACCCACTCCCAATCTTCTCTCAGTTCAGCTCCCCAACTATATCCCTATAATACTACTGATATGGAATGACCTGTGCTTACATGCTTTGTGAAATGATCAAATTAATAGCCCCACCACTCTTACCCCCCCCCAAGGCCCCAACCATTCCAAATCTAAGGACAATTGTGCCCCTTCTTAGAAAAACAGGGAAAAAGAAGGCAGATAGACTACATGGCCTATCTAGTCTGCCTAATGCCATCTATTATCCGCTCTCCCTTAAAGATCCAACATATTTGTCCCAAGCTTCCTTGAATTCAGATACTATTTGTCTCCTCCACTGGGAGGCCATGCCACACATTCACTACCCTTTTGTGTGAAAAATTATTTTCTGAGGTTACTTATGAATCTATTCCGTCATCCTATTGCCCCTCATTCCAGAGTTTCTTTTCAATTAAGAGATCCGCCTCATGTGCGTTTATGCCATGTAGGTATTTAAATGTCTCTATTATATCTCCTCCCACTTTTCTTCTAAAGTATACATGACATCTAACAAGTCTGTCCCCATGTGCTTTATGATGACCATTTTATGATGACCAACTCCATCCTGTTTCTATCTTTTTGAAGGAGCGATCTCCAGAATTTTATACAATATTCTAAATCAGTGTTTTTCAACCTTTTTACACCTATGGACAGGCGGAAATAAAATAATTATTTTGTGGACTGGCACTGTTCTGCGGACTGGATGGGCAGGGGAGGGCTTCAATGGCTGGGAGGGTGTAGATGGGCTGGAGTAAGTCTTAACAGAGATTTCGGCAGTTGGAACCCAAGCACAGTACCGGGTAAAGCTTTGGATTCTTGCCCAGAAATAGCTAAGAAGAAAAAAAAAAAAAATTTAAATTGAATCAGGTTGGGCAGACTGGATGGAACATTCGGGTCTTTATCTGCTGTCATCTACTATGTTACTATGTTATTATGAATGTTGAAGAACACGGCTAAGTCGTGGCCACACCCCGCCCAGTCTCTGCCCCAGACTCTGCCCCCATAATAGTACTACTTATGAAACTATTTTTTCCATTCATTTTTCATATATGCACACAATATAATCTTATTAACACATAATTAAACTACACAAAGCACACTGTATGCTTCTCAACATTCATTCCTACCAGAACACAGATAACCGCTAGGCAAATATGGAACCAAAAACTAAAAAGTACTAATGTATACAAACAAACCCTAAGACTCTATATGCAGTACAACCCCAGAGAAAAAGAAACAAATGCATTTTTTCCTGAACAGTGCAAAATAGACAGATATAAATTCTCAAAACTTATGCAATTCGATCACTACCATTCCGCCTACCTTTGTTGTCTCCCTCCCTCCATACTGTGCCTTACCTTCTGGCCTGCTCCCGTCTGGCCATTTTATGCCGCCCCGGTGTTATCTTTAGGCTGGCTCCCTCTTCCTCACTGACGCAGTGCACAAAGTCGGATACTGTGCTCAGAGAGGAAGGGTTGGAGTTTGGTAATATAGAGGAAGAAGCGGCAGCTTTTAGCGTTATGTTGTATCTGGGCAGTGACCCGAAGATTACAAACAGACAAAACAAGAAGGATATGAGCATTGTCCACAGAGACTGAGAACGAGGGAAGTGGAGAGGTGGGTTTAGGCGGGAAGATGAGCAACTCTGTTTTAGCCATATTAAAATTTAGATGGCAGTGAGACATCCAGGTGGCAATGTCAGGCAGGCTGAGACTCATCTGGGTTTCAGTAGAGATATTTGGCGCAGAGAGGTAGATCTGGAAGTCGTCAGCATAGAGGAGATCAGCGCTCCAAGTGAGCATGTGTAGATTGAGAAAAGGAGTGGTCCTAGGACAGAGCCTTGAGGTACACCAATTGATAGTGGGAAGGCTGTGGAGGAGGAACCACCACTGCATACACTGAAGGTGCGATAGGAAGAAAACCAGGAGAGGGCAGAACCCTGGAATCCCAACAAGGACAGCCTATCAAGGTGTTCAACAGCATCGAAGGTGGCAGACAGAGAAAGATGAGTAAAGAGTAGAGTAGGTCCTTCCTTCATGTTATCCATATATCAGGGATGTCTTGCAGAATTTGATATCTGCAAAGAGGCAAATCTTATCAGACAGCCCTTTAGCAATATCACTTACAAAAATCTTAAAAAGAGGAGGCTCAAGAACTGTACCTTGAGGCACACCACTGGCAACATCCCTTTCCTCAGAGTGATCTCCATTGACTACTACCCTTAAGTACCGGACCCCTCGCTGTAGGGGAGCTGTCCAGAATCAGCAGGAGTTTTTCTTAACTTTGACATTAAATTTTGCTACTTACAGTTCAGTCATTAATAAAGTATTTCTCTGGTGCCACAAGACTGGGGGATTCTCCTGTGTCCAGTATTTCTTTTTTTTTTTTTTTTTTTTTTTGCTTTATTTATATTTTAAACAAATTATCAAGAATAAACTTCTTGTACAGAATATGATTAAGTCCAACATAATAGCTTAACAAAAGAAATAACATTTAATATAACTAAATTACTATTTACTCAATCAAATTAAAGTCCCAAAATTTGAGGATCCAAGGTGTTTCCTGAATGAGAAAACTATTTAAAGAAAAAAGATAGATTGAAATTACAAATTAGGCGGTTAGTTGAGAGTGAATTTATGCATTAAGTTTTTCTTTTTCCCCTTCAAGGCGCTTCCTAGAGAGAAATCCTGTCAACTGAGAGGGTTCAAAGAAAATATAGTTGCAAGACTTGTACTTAATTTGCAAGGATATCGTAAAAGAAATAATGCCCCATTGCAGTGACCCCAGGCTTAAGAAGCAAGAATTCTTTCCTTCGTTTCTGAGATTCCCTTGTCACGTCCGGAAATATTTGAACTTTATGTCCAAGAAATTCTTTGTCTATTCTTGAAATAAAGCTGTAATATCCAATTTTTGTCTGGTGATAAGACCACCGTCGCTAATAGGGTAGCTGAAATAGCTCCCTCCCTCATTGAGGATTCCAATAATGTTGTTAGATCCATCTGTTCACCTTGGCCTTGTTGTTCTAATGGATGTTGTTCTTCCAAATTTTTTGGTGTTGGCAAATAGTATATTTTAGAAAAAGGGGGAAAGGCATCATTTGAAACATTAAGAACTTCACAAAAGTACTTTTTCAAAAACTTCTTTTGCTGATAAAGAAGGAATCTTTGGAAAGTTCAAAAATCTAAGATAATTCAACCGCATGTTATTTTCCATCATTTCCACCTTTCTCCTAAGGTTAAGGTTATCCTTAATCAGTGTCGTTTGCACCTGATTTATTTCTTTATTTACTTATCTTTTTATCTATTTTTTCCACATTGTTTTTCATCATTATATTTTCCTGTTTAAGTCCATTTAGTTCATTTCTTTGTTCTGAGAATTTCTCTTCTAATACTTTAATTTGTGGTGCCAATGTTTGTCCCAGAGTGATTACTAAATCCCATATAGAATCTAGGGTAACATTCGTGGGTTTAGGAACAGAAAATATACTTGCAGGTATTGTCCCAGCTTCCACTGAGATGGCAGTCTTCTCTCGCTGCATGCCTTGCTCCAATTCTAATACCCTCGTTGTTCCCACCGCAGTTACGTTCTCCTCAAGTGCTTCGCCCATTTCAGCCTCCCGGGAAACGGAGTCTGTCTCTTCGGACTGGCTGCTTTCCCGTGGAGAGCTAGCACACTGCGGTTGAGGGGGTGGGGTTCTGGCATCGGGGCTCAGAGTCGATTCTAGCCCAAGGAAACTCGCCATGGCCTCACTACTTCCTGGCAGTTCCAGCGGGCGACTCCCCGACGCAACTGCCTCTTGGTTTAGTCACCGCAAAAAATGCTCCCTGGTTGTCTGGAGAGGAGTCTCCGGGCGCCTCGAGGCTCCAGATGCGCCTTTTCCTCTCCTCTTCGGCATCGATAAAGCGAAAGGTAATATTTGTCCGGGTCTCTGCTAGCGTCTTATTCGCTCTCAACATCTCGCAGCCATCTTGGATCCCCCTTGTGTCCAGTATTTCAAAACAGTTTTTCATGCATTTGCTTTCCTTGATTAAAATTGCTCATCTACATCTGAGGTGTGGGCGACATTATTTTGGCCTATCAAGTCTGCCAGATAACTCGCAATTCTTCTTCAGTAGACATTTCTGGGGCTCTGAAAAGTATGTATATAAGTGCTTGGCTCTGCCTCAGCCTTGGCCACCTGATATCCTTACCCAGCATGTCCTAAATGCTTGCAGCTGAGAAGTATTTATTTTATTTGTTGGGATTTATTAACTGCCTTTTCATGAAGATTCACCCAAAGCAATTTACAATACATTTAATAGTAATTGGGTATTCTTAAGTATTTTCCCAAACTGTCTTGGCAGGATCACAATCTGATTGTGGTACCTGGAGTAATGGAGGGTTAAGTGACTTGCTCAGAGTCGCAGGGAGCAGGCTGGGATTGAGCTCACAACCCCAGGATACTGTGTTATATGCCAGTGTTTCTCAACATACAGTATGGTGTGCAATCCACTTCTTGGGGGTACGCGATAGTGCTTCTAGATTCAATTAAATGTATTTGTTTCCCCCCTCCCCCAGTCAGCACCCGATACCTGATGAAATTCAATGATGATTCGCTACCCCCTGCCCCCAATTCGATGGTGATTACCACTACTACTTTAGGTTGGAGTTGGAGGCGAGGCGAAACAGGCTTCTCCTGGACTGCCTGCCATGGTGTTCCTCTGCCGCATCACCAGTGATGTCATCAGCAACGTAGCAGAGGGAAAGCCCTAACAGGCAGACCAGGAGCAGCAGCCTGTTTACCACTGCTACTTTAGGTTGGAGTCGGGGGCAAGCCGAATCAGCACTAAATCGAGGGGGGGAGCAAATTATCATTGAATCTTGTTGCAGTATTGGCAGCTATTCCAATATGCTGCCTGCTGCTGACTTGGAAGTCTCTCTGCGGCAGAGGGGAAACTTCCGGGTTGGCAACAGGTAGTACGTGAGAGTCACTGACGATACCGCAACCTGAAGAAGCAAGGCTTGGAGTGCAGGGAAGAAGGAGAGGAAGGATATCTGATGGCACAGGGGGTGGGAAGAGGTAAGAGGAAGAAAATCTGATGCTAAAGGGGGAGATGGAAAGATGGGAGAGTTGAGGAAGACATGCATGATGAGGGGAGAAGAAATTGCAAATAATGGAGGAGAGGAAGGGAAGATGGTACATGGAGGGGGATAGAGAGATTTTATATAGCAAAATATTACTGATACACAGTGTAAGAAAATTTACCTTAGGAAAATAGAAGACTGGGCATCCAAATGGCAGATGAAATTTCATCTGGGCAAGTGCAAAGTGATACATGTTGGAAGAATAATCCAAATCATAGATAGTTGATGCTACGTTATTGTGTAGGAGCTGCCACTCAAGAAAAGATGCCCGACCTTCCAAATTCCTAAGGACCTCATGCAGTTTTTCTTAGTTGGCATGTGTTGGCATATGTTTTAAGAGCTTTGGATAGTTTTGTGTCATCTGCAGATGTAATCGCCTTTTGTTTGTAGAGCCATATATGTTTTTGTTTACTTTTCTTACATAATGATTTGCTGCCATTTTATAGTTGGCTAGGACCACTGTTTTTCCACTTATGTTCTCTCATCTTGTCAACTCTTTCTCATATTTTTCTGCTTCTGCAAATGGAATACTTTAATTTCCATTTAGCGTGGTTTCTATTTTCCTCTTGGCTACTTGATATCTCAAGATGGCTGCAGAAGGTTTTATGAAGGAGTGCTGGTCATTTTGATTGGCATTTTATTTAACAAATAGCAAATGTATAACTGAGGAATCGTAAATAGAGGTAATGGCCAGTGAAAGTCTTAAGCAGTGTGGTAGGTTAGGGTTGTTTTTTTTGTTTGGTTTTTAACTGCATGATTATTGGGTTGAATTTGACCAGTCAGGCACTCCATCATAATTGGTGCTGATTTTTTTCTGTTTCACTTAAACCAAGATATTTTGAGGACCTGGATGAGCATCAATAACTTCTGCAGAGCTGTGTGCAATAGTATTGAATCATATTCATTCTATCACTATTTATGTTTTGCACATCTGTTGCTACCAAAGGAAACTTTTTTTTTGGCATTTGGAAAAAAATAAGGAGCTGGAAAAGAATGTTAAAAATAGATTCCAAGAAACTATAAATTTTTCATATAGAAAAAAACAGTCAAGCTTAAGAGGAAAATAGTGACTCAGCGGCACCAATTACTTCATTTGCCAAAAATTTGAAGTTTCTGGAAAGATGCAGCTCGTGTAGAATAAATACTTTTTTAAAACACTTTGCTGTAGCTGAGGTACTAAATGCAGTATAGTAAGCAGTTGTAAAAAAAGAGGGAAAAAAATTTCCTTCCTTTCAAGTTGAGTAGGTTTTTCTGAGGACAAGTGGGACATTGTGTTCTCACATATGGGAGATGTCATCTGATGGAGCTTTGGCATGGATGCTGCCAAGCATTTCAGAAGAATCTTAAAATTTTGGGGCTTTCTTTGGTGCTTTTTCTGTCTCCTTTTTTTTTTTTTTGTGGCCCGTTGAGGTTTTTATTTTTGTGCCGCTTCCCGTTTTTAATTAAAAATTGAAATGTTTGATTTTGCTTCAATTGTTTCTGCCCGTTGTCCCTTAAAATTCTCAGTGGTTTTAAAGTGTACTAGATGCGGCAAAACAATTTTGACTCGCATTCACAATTGGTGTTTTGCCATACTGGGACCTGACCACACAGCCTCTTGTCACCTATATTCTAAAATGCAGAAGAGAACACAGAAGTAGAGAGGACCAATGTGAGAAATGTTTTAGTGCTTCTGAGTCTTGTCTACTGGAATTGGGAAGTGGCGGTCCCTACTGCTGGCAGAGTATTTTCCCATTCCTGTACTGCTCGTTCTGTGCACTCACATTGGACGGGAAGGTACCTGCTCATGTGTGGTATGGTGCCACCACAGGCATTGAGATTCTCTGAATGCTGGGCAGTGTCCGTGCTGGGATTCCCATCAGATGTCACCCTTATAGGAGAATACATCTCAGCTACAGATGAGTAACTTCACTATCTGGTAGAAATGTAACATAATGTGACTGAATCAGCTGACTCACCTTATCCAGCCATTGACGGAAATCTCATTTTCTGTGGTTGATCTTAAGATATAAAGATTTTAAAAAGTTAAAGGGGTAGCAGAGACAGTTGTAGGATTTCTTGAAGGTAACAAAAATAACTTGAAGATGATTGATTGCTTCAGTACATATATTGCTTCTTATTTGATGACACTGGCTAAAACTAGTTGAAGGCCTTAATTGTTTAATAACTGCCCATTGTCCCTTGTATAGGTTCAGGTATGGGTCATCCACCATTACCACTAGAATTGTCAGCATTCTTTTCTCTCAACTTTTTAAAGCATGAAAATTGGGCTTCCATAACACTTGTATTTTGAAGGCTTATACCAGCAGATCCAAATCCTTAAAAGTTCATATTTTTCCTTGAAGCATCTTTCATTCATCAAGTCTTTTTCACAGTCTTGAGTTTGTCCCTCTGATGTTCTAGATTGGACTGCCCTAGTATTTTGTCACTAGAGTATTTATATAAATTCCCTGAGTAGTATATAAAAGTTTATAAATAGGTGACAGTTATTCATTGAAATCCACTAAGCAGAATATTAAGTCAATAAATACAATCCAGAATGTAGCGGTTAACAGAACATGCGCTAGCATTATCTCCCCAAATAGCAAGCCTTCATTTGCTTTCTTTTAAACTCCAACAAGGGCACTAGTTGCTGCTGACTTTATAAGCATTTGCCCAATTAGTCGCTTCATTCAGAAACTGATGCAGTTCTTGCTTTCAGTTTAAGAAGTTAGAGATTGGTTGTTTCTGGAAACCAGTTCTTTTCAATCTCTTTAGAACAGATCAATAATAATGTCAAATGAAGGATCTGATTTCTTTAAGATAGCAGTTGAAAAGTATGGGAACAGTATAGAATTATATATGGATTAGGTTGAGTTTTTGAAATGTAAGGGGTGGGAGAGAGTCTGATTATGATTAAGTATTTATGTTTTTATATATTTTTGTTACCTTTTCTACAAAAGGGATAGGTTTGAAATAAATGAAATTTCCTTAGCAACAGCAGCAGATGAATCCAGAGACCAATGGGATAGCACACATCTACCAGCAGGCGGAGATAGAGAAACTGATTAACAGGTGGTCCTATTGGTTGGCACTCCTCCTGTATCTCCAGTATGCTCTATCTCCCAGCAGGTGATGGTCGCTATTCAACTAGCTCCTGAATTCTGGCTGTAACTGGAAAATTATTTTCTCCTGTTGAGGTTTCTCTTCAGTGAGCTGGCGATGCTATTTCTCCAGTTGAGATTTTCTCTTCAGTGAGACAGGGGTGTCCGGCTGAATGGTGCCGGCTTTAGGGATTACACCTGGGTCCCCCCAGGTCCCTGCCTCACCCTCCCTCCAATGATAGAGGGTCTGACTGGGTCTCCATTTTTTCTTCTTTCCCTTCTCTGTTTAAAAAAATAAATAAATAAAGGGAGACCACAGTTGCTACATTTTGCCCTGTTAGTGCTGCACAACCAACTCTTACTGGCTTCAATTGGCCCTAACAACAAGCTTGTGAGTTTGATGTGTTTTTTTGACTATTGTTTGAACTTCAGGTTCTGTTTGGGAGTCTTAGTACTATGGTTCGGTCAACGTACATTTAAGGAATGGATATTTTATTGAGGCTGTTTTTTTTTTTATGACTAGAAATCCGTTGAGGGAGCCAGGACTTTCCCACCCTTTGCATGCCCGCGCTTAGTTTCCTTGTTGGTTACAGCGCGACAGTAGCGGTGCGATTTCATGCTTGCACTTGTTCTCCTCGTTGGGTTTCAGTGCAGCAGTAGTAGTCCTGTTTATTCTGAGGCTCTCTTTTGCCGGTGGTGAAGAGTAAAACTGTGACTGAGTTCAAAGAAGCGTGGGATGAACACAGAAGATTTAGAATCAGAAAATAATATTAAATATTTAACTAGGCCAGTTACTGGGCAGACTTGCACTGTCTGTGTCTGTGTATGGCCATTTGGTGGAGGATGGGCAGGGGAGGGCTTCAATGGCTGGGAGGGTGTAGATGGGCTGGAGTAAGTCTTAACAGAGATTTCGGCAGTTGGAACCCAAGCACAGTCCTGGGTAAAGCTTTGGATTCTTGCCCAGAAATAGCTAAGAAGAAAAAAAAAAAAAAAAAATTTAAATTGAATCAGGTTGGGCAGACTGGATGGACCATTCGGGTCTTTATATGCCGTCATCTACTATGTTACTATGGCCATGTGCACTGATTGTGCAGGTGCCGTTTTATAGCAACATGCATGAGATGGGACATGTATTTTCCGGCGCTGTGGGAAGCACCGCAACATTCTTCTGGTTATTCCCCGAGTCTGATTTTCTTTCTGTGCAGGCTGTGGCAGGGTAAATTTTGCTGAGCTTGAATCCGACTATGTTTCTAGGAGCGTTGATGCAGCAGCCACGTGTTGGCGAGAATCAGGCGTGCGCTTGGGTCTCCGGTGATGGCGGGAGTGCTGCAGCATTCCAGTAGTTTATTTACAGCTGACTTTGGTCAGGGTATGCCGCGGCTTCTCTCCTTTCCGGTTCAGACAAGTTGTACGTGTTTCACCAGCTTTGGGACAAGCTTGGGCAGATTTATATGTCTATGTCTGTGTTCCTGCTGTATTCCCTTGAAGGAAGCTGCTAGTTTAATCGGACTCTGGGGTTAGCACTCAAGGGGATTACCAGACAGACTCTGACCTGTGCTAGGTCACCCAATCTCGGTTTATCTCTGGACTGAGCCAACATACGGCAACTCACGGCACAGTGAGATCAGCAGTAAGATAGTGCCCTGTATTTCACATGGGTATCTCATTGTCTCTCTTGGGGCAGATTGAGCCTTTGTTTGTTGGTAACTGTCCTTATTTGGGCCTCTGTGCTACACTGCATGTGTCTGGTTGGATGTGGGGGCGCATGCAGTAGATGCGTTTAGTGCTTCGGTTGTTTCCAAGTTCGCGCTGTCTCTATGGCCATAATGACACTTTGCATCTTTCTGTGGCCAGGACTCTCTTTCTCTATTTCTGAGGGGGCCTGGACTTCAGATTTCCATGCTTATCATGCTGGTTTCTCCTGTCGCCATTTTCTCATGGTTCATGCTTAATGGACCCCCTGACCAGACAAGAAGGGCTGTACAGCTCCTTCTAACCAGGAGCCAGTTACCTATTCTATCAAACCTGCGGAGGAGCAGGTGCTATGTGGCTGTTAGCCTCATCCCTGAAGCTCTCGGCGATGTGAGCTTTGTCTGATACCTGTTAGGATGCTGTTGTTTTCCACAGGGCGGTAGATGCAGCATCTTGATTGCGTCTAGTATGTATTCACTTTAAAGGACATACGTATTTTGCTCACGTTGCATGGAGTTAGTACTGTTTTCATGGTTCCAGTATACTCCTCTTTACATTGCGAAACTTGATTTTTCCTAGGAGAATTTCTTTCTTCTTACAGATCCTACAGTTCTCATCCTGCCGTTCACTTCATTCTGAGAGGATCTTGACTTCTTCCAATGACTCTTCAGGCTTTCTCATGAAGGGGAAGACGCTATAATGTCAGGTCAGGGGGCTGTGTACATTTTTCAGGATGCTTGCAACTTTGCATCCTCAGGTTTCCGGTTCGTTCTTGGAGTCTCTATGTTTTGTGTTTTCCTAAGTGTTACTGGTCCTCAGGGCAGTTCTTGTAGTTCTTCAGGAACTAAGGGACGTTGTTCCACTTACTGCATGGTGCTCAAGATGGGGGCATTGGGCAGGCTGGATCCCATTCTGCTGAATTAGTGTCTCAGGGTTACACATTTCTGCAGAAAAACTGGGAGAATATTTACATTTTCACTATGGACTCTGAATCAGCACTAGGTTTGCTTGCCTTTCTTGAAGCAGCGCTTTCGGTTTTAGCACATGCCATTTTGCCTATCCAAGGCTTCACGAACATTTTAGAAAATGTGGGCAGTGGTACCATTTTGGTGCTACCAGGCAATTCACCTACTTTCTTCTTGACTGACTGCTTGATTCAGACGTCTTCCAGTCAGGCCATTTGACTGACACGGAAAGGGTGGTTTCTTTTCCTCAGTTCTTTGGACGTGAATCTTCAAATCTACACAACGCTCTTTTCTCCTGTACTATTTATAGGTATATCGGGGCGATGTTTTTATTCATATAGGAGAGAAATGTGTTTCTTCCCAGAGACTAGGGCGATGGGTCACAGTCTCAGGTTTGCATTCTTCTTCGGTCACCATGACCAAGAGTATGGGATTCTGTACAGGTTCTAAGATCCATGTTGCTGACTCCACTGGGAACTTCAACTTGCTTTCCCATTATAACGCTACAGCAGTCGCTTTTGTTCCGGTAGTTCCCGGTATCTCAGAGCTCCAATTATTTGGTAGGCTCCTCAAGCATCGCTCTGTATGATTTGGTGGCTCAGCGAGATTTCTCTTTTCAAAGGCCTTGGTCTTTGCTGGACTAGCTCATGGTCACCAAACCTCCCGGGTTGGGGGGTCCATCCTCAGCTCCAGGAGTCTGGTCTTAAGAGGTGACTCGGTACTTGTTCATTCTTCTACTCTAGAGCATTGTCAGGCTACCATTTCTGGAGCTTCAGACCATTTTTCTGGAATGACGCTGAAGGTCTTTTCAGTCAGTATTATGATGGGGGTATTTCTCTACAGCCTGGGCAGTAGGTGATGTACTCAGTTGTCGGGTAAAGTTGTGGTACTACTTCATCTTCGGGTAAAGTTGTGGTACTACTTCATCTTCCTCTTCTGTTGGCAGATCATTTTATGGGTCAGGAAAAGAGTTTGGATAGACTTTTTCTCCGCAAAATCTGAGCATGGCCCATTTATTGTATGTTACAGTGTACAGCGCTGTGTATTCTCTAGAAAGTGTAAATGTTAGTAATAGTGAAATCTTCTACATCCTGGATATTGAGAATTTTGGTTCAGGCGTTCCAGCTCTTTTTATGGAAGTGAGATCTCCTGGAACTAGACCTCATGGCCTTGTCTCAAAATTCTAAGCTTCCTAACTTCTTCGGCGGGTACAGGGAGTGGGAATCAGAGGGGGTAGCAGTGTGGCTTCTTTCTCGCCTCTGGTTTCTCTTTTTTCAGTGTTTTCCCCTGGCTGATGATGGATTGGATTTGCCATCTCAAGCTCGCTTTCAGGGCATAGTATTTGTAGAATCTCTGGATTGGCTGCGCCATCCTTGCTATGCGGATCTGATGAGTCTTTCGACAAGCTGGACTGTTGAGTTTCCTGGTATCTCCAGATTTGCTCACCTAGGGTCCGATCAACATGGATATTTGTACTACTTTGGTATTACGACCTAGCTTTTGAAAAGTCATGGCTGACATGTAAGGGTTATGCGAAGCAGGTTGTTTCTTCTCTTATTCAGGTGATACAGACGTCTTCACCTGTGGCTTCTGCTTCCTTTTGGAGGTTTTTCCTTTTTTGGGTACTTCTCAACATTTGCACCCTTCCAGAGTTCTTTTTTGGCACAAGTGTATTGCCTAGGGCTTAGCATTCAATTCCCTTCAGCTTCAAGTGCCATTCTTAGCTTGTTACAAGGGCTAGGTATATTGCTCTTTGTTTACATCTCAGCTTCATGTAGTTCAGTTCCTAAACGGAGTACGGTATATTCGTACACCTCTTAGAAAGCCCTGTCCAGAGTACAGTCTTAAGGTACTTCTTCGCAGTTTACCGAAGGCTTCATTTCATCCTTGTCTTTTAAGACTCTAAAGGGATGTGCCGTTGAACACGGGGCTTCTTGTGGCCTTGGCTTCAGCTCGGCGGTTTTCTGAGTTGCAGGCCTTGTTTAGCGAGGATTCCTATTTCTGATTTACAAAATCTGGGGTGTCAGTTTGGACAGTTCCACAATTTCTTTCTAAGGAGGTGTCATCCTTTCTTTTATGACGCTCTCATTTTTCCTTCCTTCTTCTTGGGAGGAAAAATGGGGAGACGTGCTTTTATTCATTGCATTTTTTGAAAGTGCGTAGCGTTCTCCTCGAGCAAGGTTTCTAATGACTTTTAGTTGTTTAGATCACCTTTTTGTATTCTTCACGGGACGCCTCAAACGTATGGCGGTGTTCAAAGCCTACATCGTTCAATGGATCCAGGAGGACATTCTTTACGCTTGCTTGATGGCAGGGAAGCAGTTGGCGAAAGAACTTCATGACCATTCCCCAGAGCGATGGCTACTTCTTGGACTCGGTCCAGAGGTTTTTTCCTTGGAGGAGTTTTGTCTCGTGGCTACTTGGTCTTCCGAGAGTGCTTTCTTTCAGCATTACTGGTTGGATGTGGGGGCGCATGTGGTAAATGCGTTTAGTGCTTCGGTTGTTGCAGAGGCGGTGTTTGCTTCCCACCCAGATTGAGGATTGCTTTGCTACATCCCATTGGTCTCTGGATTCATCTGCTGCTGTTGCTAAGGAAGGAAAAATTATGTTCTTATGAGGGGCAAGGGCAGAGCCAGAGAGGATCGAATACAGAGGGCGAACGACTGGCTGCGAGGATGGTGCAAGGAGATGAACTTCGGGTTTCTGCACCATGGAGAAGCATTGCAAGGACTACAGGGACACGACGGGCTACACCTAACCAGAAGAGGGAAGAATGTCCTTGGACACCGCCTAGCCCGCCTACTCAACAGGGCTTTAAACTAGGTAAGTCGGGGGAGGGTACAGGCACAAATAACATACCAGGCGAACTAAAATGCCAATACATTTTTGAGGCTGAGGAAAGTAGTCACCGAAATTCTGGGTCATGGGTGAGTGCACACACTTTTGAGTCGGGAGTAGGGTCACATCATATTTATGGGTCACATTGTAATTCCGGGTCTAGGGGGAGTACACACTGTAGTTCTGGGTATATGGGGAGTACACATTGTGGTTCTGGGCCTCAGGAAAGCACAAATAACACAAACAATGCTAAAGGTGTTCAAATAGCTCAAGCAGGAATATCCCCACTGAGACGTAACAAAAATATAACATGGAGGGTTATGTACGTCAACGCACACAGTTTAGGAAACAAGATCCTGGAATTGGAAACAGAAATAAGGAATGCCGACCTGGATGTGGTGGCGATATCCGAAACCTGGCTCACAGACTCCCACGGGTGGGACATGGTCATACCGGGTTACAACTTGCTTCGCCGGGACAGAGATGGTAGGATGGGAGGGGGTGTAGCATTATATACTAAAGATGACATTAAGGTCACGAGAATCTCAGATGTCCAGTATACTGAGGAATCCTTTGGGTTAATTTGGCCAGAGGGAAGGACAAATGCTTGTATCTTGGTGTAATTTACAGACCCCCAAGACAACAGGATGACCTGGATATGGAAATAATCGAAGATATAGAAAATATCACCTTGCGTGGGGACACAGTATTGCTAGGTGACTTCAACATGCCTGATGTGGATTGGGTTACACTTACTTCTGCTTCCGGCAGCAGCAGGAGACTATTAAACTCTATGAAAGGAGCAAGCCTCAGGCAACTGGTGTTGGAACCGACAAGGGATCAGGCAATACTGGACCTGATACTTACCAATGGAGAAAGTGTCACAGAGGTCTCGGTGGGCGACACATTGGCCTCCAGTGACCACAACATGGTATGGTTCAATATCAGGAAAGGTTTCACTAAATCTACTACACTAACCAAAGTCCTCAAATTCAAGGACACAAATTTCAAAGAAATGGGAGACTTCGTTCACCAGGCGCTACAAAGCCAAAAAGAAACCGATAACGTGGAAGACATGTGGTCGACTTTGAAAGCAACCATACAAGAAGCAACAAACCGCTATGTAAAATCAGTAAGTAAACGGCGAAGGAACAATAAGCCACATGGTTTACTGCGGAGATCTCAGACCTGATCAAGGAGAAGAAAAAAGCATTCATCTCTTACAAACAATCAGGGAAGCAGGACTCTAGAGCAGACTACCTGACCAAATCAAAAGCCGTCAAAACAGCAGTCAGGGAGGCTAAATTCCTCATGGAGGAGTCTCTAGCAAAGAACATCCAGAAGGGAGATAAATCCTTCTTCAGGTATATCAGTGATAGAAGAAAAAACTCAGGCGGGATTGTACGTCTTAGGAAACCAGACGGAGACTATGTGGAAAAGGATTCGGAAAAAGCCCAACTATTAAATGAATACTTCTGCTCAGTCTTCACCTGAGAAGCGCCAGGGCTCGGCCCTCAGCTACAGACAAGGGTTGGCTCAGTTGACCCGTTTAGTAACTTTGAGTTTACGCCCAGCAGTGTCTACGGTGAGCTGTCAAAGCTCAAGGTTAACAAAGCAATGGGGCCGGACAACCTGCACCCCAGGGTGCTTAGGGAGCTGAGTGATGTCTTGGCAGAGCCACTGTCCGCGCTCTTCAACCTCTTCCTTAGTACAGGCAGCGTCCCGTTGGACTGGAGGACGGCTAACGTCATTCCACTCCACAAGAAAGGCTCAAAGATGGAGACAGCAAACTACAGACCAGTGAGTCTAACATCGATAGTGAGCAAACTAATGGAAACTCTAATCAAACACCAATTAGATAAGATCCTGGTTGAGGAGAATCTACGGGATCCCCGACAACATGGATTTACTAAGGGGAGATCCTGCCAATCCAACCTGATCAGCTTCTTTGACTGGGTGACAGGGAAGCTGGATATTGGGGAGTCCCTGGACATCGTGTACCTGGACTTTAGCAAAGCATTCGATAGCGTACCACACCGCAGGTTACTGAGCAAGATGAGTTCTATAGGATTAGGTGACACATTGACGAAATGGGTTGGGAGCTGGCTTGGAGGTAGGCTCCAAAGGGTGGTGGTGAACGGCACCCCCTCTGAAATGACGGAGGTGATTAGTGGAGTACCACAGGGCTCAGTCTTGGGCCCAATCCTATTCAACATCTTTATAAGAGACTTGGCAGAAGGGCTTCGAGGTAAAATAACATTATTCGCCGATGACGCCAAACTGAGTAATGTAGTGGGCAAATGCACAACAGACGAAGATTCAATGCCCGACAACATGATGCACGACCTACTCCTACTGGAGCAATGGTCTAGGACATGGCAACTCAACTTCAATGCCAAAAAATGCAAAGTTATGCACCTGGGCAGTCAGAATCCATGCAAGTCTTATACCCTTAATGGCGAGATCCTAGCAAAAACGGTAGCAGAACGAGACTTGGGGGTAATCGTCAGTGAGGACATGAAGTCTGCCAATCAAGTGGAGCAGGCTTCGTCCAAGGCAAGACAAATCATGGGCTGCATACGAAGGGGTTTCGTTAGTCGTAAGGCGGAAGTCATTATGCCATTGTATAGATCCATGGTGAGGCCCCACCTGGAATACTGTGTGCAATTCTGGAGGCCGCATTATCGAAAGGATGTGCTGAGACTGGAGTTGGTGCAAAGAATGGCCACCCGGATGGTCTCGGGACTCAAGGATCTTCCATACGAAAAACGGCTTGACAAATTACAGCTATACTCGCTCGAGGAGCGCAGAGAGAGGGGAGACATGATCGAGACGTTCAAGTATCTTACGGGCCGCATCGAGGCGGAGGAAGATATCTTCTTTTTCAAGGGTCCCACGACAACAAGAGGGACATCCATTGAAAATCAGGGGCGGGAAACTACGAGGTGACACCAGGAAATTCTTTTTCGCTGAAAGAGTGGTTGATCGCTGGAATAGTCTTCCACTACAGGTGATTGAGGCCAGCAGCGTGCCTGATTTTAAGGCCAAATGGGATCGGCACATGGGATCTATTCACAGGGCAAAGGTAGGGGAGGGACATTAGGGTGGGCAGACTAGATGGGCCGTGGGCCCTTATCTGCCGTCTATTTCTATGTTTCTATGTTTCTATGTTACCTGTTAATTTTCTTTCCTTTAGACGCAGCAGATGAATCCAGAACCCCACCCTTTCTGGATATTGTCTTGTCAGTTTTTTCTTTTGCAACTTTCGAAGTTTGTTATTATTGATGGTTGTATACTGTATTATTGCCTTTTGAGATTTGTTATGGGAAATAAGTTTTTTTACATGCTATGCCTATTGATGGTTATGGATGCTTGGGCAAGGAGCTATACTGGAGATACAGGAGTGCCAGCCAATAGGACCACCTGTTAATCAGTTTCTCTGTCTCCGCCTGCTGGTAGATGTGTGCTATCCCATTGGTCTCTGGATTCATCTGCTGCGTCTAAAGGAAAGAAAATTAACAGGTAAGAACATAATTTTTCCATAACTCTAATAGTAAAGAGGACACAGGGTAAATTTTATTTATTAATATAGGCCCCCTTTAGCAAGCTGTGTAAGGTTTGTTTTGGTTTAAAAAAAAAAAAAAAATCACAGACCGCTGTGGTAAAAGCTCCGACACTCGTAAAATTCCTATGAGTGTTGGAACTTTTACCAAAGCAGTCTGTGATAAAAAAAAAAAAAAAACCCAAAACCCATACAGAGCTTGATAAAAGGGGACCATAGTAAATTTCTAATCTGCAGTGTCTGCATTTCTAGGCAGTGTACAAACACATACAGAAATGGATAAACTGCAGAATAATTTAATTCACCTACGATACTAGCTGTCATCAGGTTACATACTTGGCCTAAATTGTCTCATCACTGAAAGCTTGCTGGAATAATTAGGTCTTCATAAATTGTTGGGGTTTTGGTTTTTTTTTAAATTTTTTATTATCAAGGCTCTTGAAGGAGGGCTATGCAAATACATTGGTGGGAAGGGGAAGAGGATCAAGACCAATTCATATCCTCTAGGCATAGGACAAGTAGCACTTGAATTGGGTACAAATAGTGTCACTGTATTTCACACACTATATTTTTTATTTTATTTTTCAGTCTAGTTACCCCACTTGGGAGGACTTTATCAGCAAAGCCATAAAGTTACAAACACAGTTGCGGTAAGTAAATAACATTTCTTGTATGTTTGTTTTGGCTTGCTTTATGCGAGAGAATGAAGGAACAGATTATTGTTATGCTGGTTTCTTTCATTTGTAATTAGTAAAGTAAAATGTCATACAATTTAAACAGTAAATGATACCAAATACCACTTCCAGAGAGTGTGTGTCTGAAATTAATTCTACAATAGTTATAACTACTCAGGAAAAGGCCTCAGAATGGGAGCTTACGCAAAGTCCTATCATGGACTGAAACTTCAGCGTAACTGCTCCTGCTCCAAGTGGACCGAGTGATATGTCCACGAAACGCTGGCCACGTCAGCAATTTTTGGCAACTTACAGGCAACTTTTGAACTAACAATGACAACGTTTAAGATAAGTACTCAGTTGTCAAATTCTGTTGCAAACTAATAGAGAGATGTATCTATAGTTATCATAAAGTTACAGTTTACATAAAGGCCTTATAAAAAGTTAAAAAAAGTTTAAAAATTATTTATTCAAACTTGAAGTAAACTGTCTTGAATACACCCTCAGGTTTTTGGGGCCAGTGATTGGAGCAGGAGCAGTTACGCTGAAGTTTCAGTCCATGATAGGACTTTGCGTAAGCTCCCATTCTGAGGCCTTTTCCTGAGTAGTTATAACTATTGTAGAATTAATTTCAGATACACACTCTCTGGAAGTGGTATTTGGTATCATTTTTTGTATATTGTGTTTTGAACCACTTCGGGTGAATATATCTTGGAGTTTATACAATTTAAACAGTAATCATAAATGGTGGTATTAGATGGCAGACTGGATCAAAGTCATCCTATTTCCACCTGCCTACAGTGCTCTCTGTCTAGGTTGTCTTTTTCCAAGATAGTTTTTTGTCTGCTATGTATGCTTAAATTGGAATTTTAAGCTTAATTGTAGGTACAGTGAGTATTTGCAAGCCATCAGACAAAGAAACAATCTAAGATTTGTACCTGTAGCAGCAGACTGTTAAGTGACTTGCCTAAGGTCACCAAGAATGTCAGTGGAAATAGGATATGAGCCTTGACTTCTAGTTCTTGGGCTACCACTCTAACCATTACAAGACTATGCGGCTGCAATAAGCACTGCTGAAAGTCTGTTCCAAGTTTGGCCCACTTTCCCTTTACCCCTACTCTAGAGAATTTTCTATACAGGCAGTCCCCGGGTTAAGAACGGGTTCTATTTTTTAAACCGTTAAGTTGAATTTGTATGTAATTCGGATCCTAGTATTCTTCCCACCTTCTCCATGTCCGGCATCTTTTTCCATCCATCCCACTGTTCCCTCTCCACTACCACATCCAACATTACTCCTCTCATCTCTCTTCCACGTCTATCTCTACCTCACTCCTCTCCCACCCCCATATCCAGTAATGCTCTCTCTCTCTCTCTCTCCCTGTGCCCAACAATTCACTTCTTTCTTCATCTCCCCATGTGCACCATATCTTTCCCTCTGACATCCAATTTTTCCTTTCTATTCCCTCCCTCACCTCAGCATCTCGTTCCCTCACTCCCTCCATTCTTCCATCCTATGGCTCGTGCTCCCCTCCCTCCTTCCCTCATTCTCTCTCCCTCCCTATGCCCAACAATTCACCACTTTCTTCACCCCCCTCATGTGCACTATCTTTCCCTCTCTGACATCCAATTATTCCTTTATCCCAGGATAAGCAGGCAGCATATTCTCACATGTGGGTGATGTCATTCACGGAGCCCCGATGCAGACAGCTTTGCAAGCTGATTTGCTTGCAGAACGTAGAAAGCTTGCGACTGCCACACCGCGCATGCACGAGTGCCTTCCCGCCCAGCGTAGGGTGCGTCTCTCCTTAGTTCTCAGTTTTCTGCAGAGCTGAGAAGTCTTGTTTCTGACGCTCTGTGCTAGACTTAGTTTTTCGTGCCTTCTCTTGCTGCTGCTTCTGTTTTGTTATTTTTCAGGGTCGCTGTGTTTATGCGTGTTTTCTTTAAAAAAAAAAAAAAAAATTAAAAAACTTGATTTTCTTTTTTTGTCACAGCGGGGCCCGCTTTGCAGCCTCTGCTGGCGGTTTTCGACTTTCTGAAGCCATCTTTCCATCTATGTCCAAGTAGGCCACAGGCTTCAAGAAGTGTAGCCGTTGCCAGCGTGCGATCTCCCTCACTGACCTACATAGGTGGTGTATTCAGTGTTTGGGACCTGATCATTGTCTGGAGTTGCATACTCACTGTGTGTTGTATACACCCTTCAACCTGGAGCCCGCAAGCGTCGTCGAGTTCAGATGGAGAAACTTTTCAGTATGGATCCAATTGCTCCGGTCTCAACCTTGACTTCCCATCTGGTCAAGTCTCTCACCGGGGTTCCGCCTTCTGCCTCGTCCTCGACCTCATTGATTTAAGCCGTCCTCGTCCTCTCAGGTAAATCTGCTAAGTCTTCCCCTGACGAGACACTTGCCTCACTGCTTCCCTCAGGTCAGATACCAGCAGTAGTTATCAAGCTACCCAAGAAACATGTCTCCAAGTCGAAGGGTCATTCTTCCTCCTCTTTTCCGGAGATCATCCCTACACCGACAGTACCCAGATCCTCCGGTCTCGGAGTCCCAATTGGAGACTCTCATCCAGACCATTTTGGATCGTCGGCTGGGCACTATTCTTGCCAAATATCCTCCTGCCTCGACTGCTTCCTGCAGTCCAGCCTGAGCACTCGGCAGTATCACAAGGAGTCGAGTCCTTGACTGCATCTCGAGCTCAATCTTCTCACTCTATACAAGGAGCCGAGTCTTTGGGAGTGCCTCGAGGGGATTCTACATACTCTATGCAAGGAGTTCATTCTTTGCGAGTGTCTCGTCTGGAGCATCAGCACGCTAGCCAAGGAGTCTTGTTAGTGCCTCAAGATGCCTTGACACCAGGAGTTGAACCTCTTGTGGTGTCTCGATCTCCAGCCTCCATCTCTCATTCTCGCATAAGGCTTTGCCCTTCCCGAGGCATAGGACAAAGACTCTTTGACACTCTTCTCAATGAGACCTGCCTGGTTCGAGGCATCCTTTGAAACATTCATTGAGGCATAGATCCTCTTCTCGAAACATGTCTCATCTCTCTACACCTCGAGCTCATTCGAGGGTTTCTACTCTGAATTTGAGGACACCACCTCCAACTGCTTCTCTTACAAGGCCTTCATCTCTCAGTGAGTCGTCTACACCAGAATATTCTGGGCTCAGGTGTGAGTACTCTAGGGAAGCTTTGGAACCAAGGACTCCAGGTGTTTCTGTACATGGATGACTGGCTCATCAAGGATTCAACATCTCAAGGGATTATTGTAGCGATCCTACGGACTATGTGATTCCTACAAAGCTTGGGATTCAAAATCAGCTTTCCCAAGTCTCAGCTACAACCCTCTCAGAATTTGCAGTTCATCGGAGCTGTTCTGGACACTGTCCGACTCGGAGCATTCCTTCCTCAACAACGTCAGGATGTTCTCATTCGCCTCTGCCACGAAATGTCTTCCTTGACTACAATTTCCGCAAGACACATGATGGTTCTCCTAGGTCACATGACCTCGACTGTTCATGTGACTCCTTTTGCCAGACTTCACATCAGAATTCCTCAGTGGACACTGGCATCTCAGTGGGCGCAGGCTTGCGACTGACTCTCTCAACACATTACAGTCACTCCTTTGTTGAGACAGTCTCTCCACTGGTGGATGCTCTCTTTCAATCTCTCCAGAAGTTTACTTTTTGACAGCCCCTCACAAGAAGGTCCTCACAACAGATTCCTCGACCTACGCTTGGGGGGCTCATCTCAATGGTCTCCGTACTCAAGGCCAATGGTCCAGCACAGATCATCAGTGTCACATCAATCTGTTGGAACTCGGAGCGATCTTCAGTGCTCTCAAAGCTTTTCAGCATCTCCTTCACGACCAGGTAGTCCTCATTTGGACAGACAACCAAGTCGCCATGTACTACGTCAACAAGCAGGGAGGAACAGGAAGCTCAAAAGGTGTGGAACTGGGCGATCCATCACAACACCTTCCTGAAAGCAGTCTACATTCAAGGAGAGAAAAACTGTCTGGCAGACAAATTGAGTCGTCTTTTGCAACCTCACGAATGGACACTCAATTCCTCACCTTTTCATCACATTTTTTCTCAGTGGGGGACTCCTCAGATAGATCTCTTTGCGTCTCCCCACAACTACAAACTGCCTCAGTTCTGCTCCAGGATATACTCTCCTCATCGCCTCAAGGCAGATGATTTCCTTCTGGAATGGATGAATCAGTTTCTCTATGCATTCCCTCTGATTCTCAAGACTCTTGTCAAACTCAAACAGGAACATGCCACCATGATTCTCATAGCTCCTCGGTGGCCCAGACAACCCTGCTACTCCCTTCTACTTCAACTCAGCACCAGATAGCCTCTACTTCTACCAGTATTTCCCACTCTGCTTACACAGAGTCAGGGGTCTCTGCTTCATCCCAACCTCCAGTCTCTACACCTGACAGCTTGGTACCTCTCAAACTAACTGCCACTCGACAGTTTTCTCAATCTGGACAGGACAATCTACAGGAAGCCTACCACTAGACAATGCTACAATCAGAAATGGACTAGATTCTCTACTTGGTGTACCATTCATCACAAGGAGCCTCAATCTTCCTCCTTGTCTTCAGTTTTGGATTACCTCTTTCATTTGTCTCAATCAGGCCTCAAATCCACATCCATTCGAGTCCACCTCAGTGCAATTGCTGCTTTTCATCAGCCTATCAAAGGGAAAACCCTTTCTGCTCATCCTGTGGTTTCCAGATTTATGAAAGGACTTTTCAATGTCAGACCACCTCTCAAACCTCCTCCAGTGGTTTGGGATCTCAATGTTGTTCTTGCTCAGTTGATGAAGCCTCCTTTTGAATCAATGGATATGGCTCATCTTAAATATCTCACTTGGAAAGTGGTTTTTCTCATTGCTCTTACGTTTGCTTGCAGGGTCAGCAAGCTACAAGCTTTAGTAGCGGACTCGCCTTTCTCAGTATTCCATCATAACAAGGTGGTCCTTCGTACTCATCCTAAATTTTTGCCTAAAGTGGTTTCAGAATTTCATTTCAACCAATCGATTGTACTTTCAGTGTTTTTTCCAAACCTCATTCTCATCCTGGAGAAACAGCTCTGCACTCTGTAAGCGTGCTTTGGCTTTCTACTTGCAATGCACTCAACCACATAGATCTGCTTCTCAACTTTTTGTCTCCTTTGATCCAAACAAGTTTGGACATCAATTTCCAAGCGCACCATCTCCAACTGGTTAGCGGCTTGCATCTCTTTCTGCTATGCTCAGGCTGGACTGCATCTACAGAGTCGAGTAACAGCCCACAAAGTTAGAGCCATGGCGGCATCAGTAGCTTTCCTTAGATCTACTTCTATTGAGGAAATCTGCAAAGCTACTACTTGGTCCTCGGTTCATACATTCACCTCTCATTATTACTTACTAAAATGTACATATTACATTTTTGCTCAGCAAATTGTATTTCTATACTATTGCCTCCTGATGTCTCTGATCTCTGTATTTCCTCTGAATATCTACTTATTGTATTTCGCTGAATGTCCAGCACTCTTGATTGTAAACCGCCTAGAAGTCGCAAGATTGTGGCGGTATAGAAGAATAAAGTTATTATTATTATTATTATTGTCTGGATACTTTTTCCAGATGGGATGGCCATTTTGGCCAGACAGTATTACAAAATTTATTCTCCTAAGTTGCCAACACTCCCACCATCCCATTTTGGTTAGCTTGGAGGTCACCCACATGTGAGAATATGCAGGCTGGTTGTCCTGGGATAAAGCACAGTTACTTACCGTAACAGGTGTTAACCAGGGACAGCAGGCAGATATTCTCACAACCCACCCACCTCCCCTGGTTGGCTTCTCTGCTAGCTATCTGAACTGAGGAGAGATGCGTCCTATGCTGCGCAGGAAGGCACTCGCGCATGCGGCAGTTGCGAACTTTCTAAGTTCTGCAAGCAAATCAGCTTGCAAAGCTGTCCGCATCGGGGCTCTGTGGATGACATCACCCACATGTGAGAATATCTGTCTGCTGTTCCTGGTAAGTAACTGTGTTTTATATTCCCTCTCTCACCTCAGCATCTCTTTCCCTCACTCCCTCCATTCTTCCATCAGGCTCCTCTCCTTCCCTTCATTCTCTCTCCCTCCCTATACCCAAGAATTCACCTCTTTCTTCATCTCATCTCTTTCCCTCTCTGACATCCAATTCTCCCTTTCTAGCCCCTCCCTCACCTCAGCATCTCTTTTCCTCACTCCCTTAATTTTTCCATCCTATGGCTTATGGTCTCCTCCCTCCTTCCCTTCATTCTGGGTCCCAAGTTCATACCCCCTCCCTCCTTTCTTTCATAATTTGTCCCCCTCCAGAGTCCCAACACACTCCCTCTCTCTCTCTCTGGGCCTCAAGTTAGTGCCACCCTCTAGTGGGTGTTTACCTTCTGGCCTGCTCCCTCCTTCCTGCCGCAGTCATTTCTTTGCACAAAGCCATGGGTGGAGGCTCCATGTGTCCCACGGCTGAGCTGGAAGCCTTTCCTCTAATGTCGTTCTGACTCTGTTCTGTATAGGATACCCAGTCCCAGAAGCCACCCAGGTGGCTTTTGAGAATCGTACACAGGCATCCTATAGAGAATCATGTCTGTCCTCATGGACAAACAACTAAGCCTGTCTAATAACCTGATTCTCTAACTGACATCCATTTCACAGGCGACAGAGAATCAGGTTGTTGTCCCTTGTCCCCTCCCCCCCCCACAAAGACAAGCGGCAGGAGGGATGCCAAGTCCCTACTGCCAGAACCCCTCCACCCACCCTCTGTACATTGCCATCAGGAGGGATGCCCACCCCCAGAGCCCCCTACCTTAAATTGTTGGCCAGCTGGAGGCTTCCTTTCTGCCTCCAGCTGGCTGGCCCTACATCTTGCGAATGTTGGGCCTGCCCCTTCCCCGTACATCGTGATTGGCCCAGGCGCTTAAAGCCTCTCCTGTAGGAGGAAGGAAGCCTCCGGCTGACTAGTGATTTAAAATGTGGGGTGGGGGGGGAGTCCAGAGGGTTGGTAGTGGGGTTCCGGCAGGAGGGACTGGGTAATCCTTCTGCTAGCAATATCCAGAAGGGCCGGCCGGCCTCTAAACTTATTGTAGCAGAGACATCCCTTGCCGCGTTTGCTTACAATGTGTTGTATGTATTTTGATTTTTATATAAAGGCTGATATGCTATATTTAGAACTGAATGTTTTGTAATGCACATTCCCTGAATCTTCATATTTTATTTTAGGACAGCAGCAGTGGTGACTGGTTCCTTTCTGGATGCCTTTCAGAAAATAGCCGATATGGCCATGAACACACGAGGTAATTTTTACATGCTTGATCATTGCTTATCTCTAAAAGTGTGTGTCCAGTGAGGACTGCAATTGAGGATCACTTTCGTTAATTTTCCTGCTTTTGCAAGGCTTGGTTCAGTAGCTTGATTTTGTAATAATAAAGTTCACTTTGGACATGGGTGCTATTTCTTTTTTTGATATTTGATCTTTAAAGCATTCTGTAACTTTTTGTAGCCATGCACTACCCCTGCTTTATTCTTCACTGCAGGTAATTGCTGTCATTTTTACCTTCTATCCCATTGTCCCCAAAGAGCTCAGAACGGGTTACAGATTCAACATACTTTTGAGTTTATCAGAGCAGATTAATGAGTTGTATGTTCTCTCAGGGTTTCTGCAGCTTCCTACTTGTTGCAGGTTTCTGGGTCTCGCTATGCAACCAAAAACAAAATCCTCTGGTTCTACACCCATCAACAAACAGCTCCCAATAGCATTGCTCTGCCATCTGCAGATAAAATAGTTATAGAATGTAGCCACCACCAAAGCCACTAGGCAGGATTCAACAGTGCCCCTAGTGATCACAGCAAAAAACGATCCGGGCGTGTGACTCAGAATGGAGTCAACCCTGCAGGGACTACAATACTATATACAAAAACCAAACCACAAAATTCCAGATGTAACAGTTCTCAAAATAAATTTAATAGTCAGAATGTGCCAAGCACAGTTCACTCAATCTCCGAAACTGTATTTTCCACTCAAGCAGTTTCTTTTCACCAAAGTTCTTTCCCCTAGCCTGCACAATGCAAGTCTCAGGTAAGTCCATCTCCTTAGCTGTAACTGTCCAAGTATTCAAACACAAGAGCTTCCAGCAAACACAGTACTGCTGGGGCCAGGAGAATTGCCTCAAGTTTGCATTATGTAAAAGCACAAAAACAGCTTTCAAAATTCCCTCCCAGATAGTGGCAAACTTCTCCCACAAGACAATCTCAGCTTCTTATAAACTTAGGCTGGGAACAAAAGCAGCAGTCAAAATCGCACAGTTCAAAGGCAGTCCATGAAAAGGCAAACAAAAAACATCATCAACCAAAATAGCAGAAGCAAAACAAAACAGTTTCATTCATTCAAATGTCCCCAAACAGCAAAAACCAAAAACTCAGTTCTCCAGTCAGTACATGCAAATGGCAGCCAAATCCTCATTCATCAATTTAGGTGTTACAAACAATTAATCTGAAGCCAGCTCTCCCTGAAGCTCCATCGGTGATATCTTGTACATGAATGCAAGGAGCCTAAGGAATAAATGGGGGAATTGGAAACTATGGCACAAAAAGATAACCTTTACATCATTGGAAACATGGTGGAACGAGGAAAACGTCTGGGACACTGTGCTACCGGGATACAAGCTATACCGCAGAGACAGAGTAGGACAAAAAGATGGGGGTATTGCCTTATACATCAAAGAGGGAATCGAGTCTACCGGAGAGAACATACCGGAAATGAAAAATAAGGTAGAGTCTCTATGGGCCAAAATACCAGGAACAAATGGAACAAAATGAAAATCAGCATCTACTACCGACCCCTAGGGCAGTCCGAAGAAACTGATGGAGAAATGGCAGACGAGATTAAAAGCAACTGCAAGGGAGGCAATTCAGTTATCATGGGCGACTTCAATTATCCGGGGATAGATTGGAACTTAGGCACCTCTGGCTGCAGTAGGGAGACCAAGTTCCTGGATGCTGTAGGCGATTGATTCCTGGAACAACTTGTCAAGGAAAATATGAGAGGAAATGCAATTCTGGACTTAATTCTAAATGGACTACGAGGACTGGCGCAAGGTGTAGAAGTAGAAGGAACATTGGGAAGCAGTGATCACAATATGATCCACTTCATCCTGGACAAAGAGGCAAAACATTGATCCAGAACGACAGCCACGGCACTGAACTTCTGAAAAGGGAATTACAAAGGGATGAGACTCATGGTAGGGAGGAAGATTAAGAAGATAAGCACTGTAAAAACACTAGAGCAAGCATGGAATGTTAAGGACACAGACACCGAGGTGCAAAATCTATATACACCACAAATCATTAAGGAATCCAAGAAGAAAAAGAACAAGGAACTGGCGTGGCTCACAGTAGCGGTGAAGGAAGTAATCAGAGACAAGAAGACTTCGTTTAAGGAATAGAAAAAGTCAAAAACGGACGAAAACTGGAAAAAGCACAAACAACATCAAAGCAGGTGCCATAAGGCGGTAAGAGGGACCAAAAGAGACTACGAGGAAAAAATAGCCAAGGAGGCAAAAAACTTCAAGCAGTTCTTTCAATATATTAAGGGGAAACGACCCGCGAAGAAAGCATGGAATACAGGGAGTGCTAAAGGAGGACAAAGCCATCGCCGACAAACTGAACACATTTTTTTCGTCTGTATTTACTGAAGAGGATATATACAATATATCAGAAGGCGGCAGGCTATACGCAGGAAACGAAGACGGGAAACTGACAGGGTTGACAGTCAATTTAGAAGAGGTATGCAGGCAGATTGATAGGCTTAAAAACAATAAATCCCCGGGACCGGATGGCATCCTTCCGAGGGTAATCAAAGAACTGAAAGGGGTTATAGCTGAACTGCTTCAACTAATAGCCAATCTGTCTATCAAATTGGGAAGGATTCTGGAAGATTAGAAAGTGGCGAATGTTAACGCCAATCTTCAAGAAAGGCTCGAGGGGAGATCCAGGAAACTGCAAACCTATGAGTCTGACCTCGGTACCGGGAAAGATGGTTGAGGCGCTGATAAAGGACCACATCATTGATTACCTTGACGGACAAAATCTGATGAGGACCAGCCAGCACAGTTTTAGCAAAAGAAGATCTTGCTTGACGAACTTACTGCACATCTATGAGGGAGTAAACGGGCAGACAAGGGTGACCGGGTTGACATTGTATATCTGGATTTTCAAAAGGCGTTCGACAAGGTCCCGCATGAACGACTCCTTCAAAAAATTGCAAGCCAAGGAATTGAGGGTGAAATCCTCATGTGGATTAAAAACTGGTTATCGGATAGAAAACAGAGTGGGGGTAAATGGACAATACTTGGATTGGAAAAGCATCATGAGTGGAATGCCGCAGGATTCAATGCTCGGGCCCTTCCTCTTCAACATATTTATAAACGACGAACGAGGTGATTTAAAATTGCGGACGATACAAAGTTATTCAGAGTAGTGAAGACACAGAAGGATTGCGAAGACCTGCAATGTGACATACCGTATTTTTCGCTCCATAAGACGCACTTTTTCCACCCCAAAAATAAGGTGGAAAAAAGGTGCGTCCTATGGAGCGAATACCCAACACCCACCCCCCCCCCCTCGTTACCTTATTTTAATTTTGGTGCCCTCCCTCACAGGACGTGGCTGCCTCTCTAGCGGCAGAGCGGTGCAAAGGCTACCTGCCTGGTCGGCTGACGCGGCTGCCTCCTCTTTCCTTCTGTAGTGGCAGAAAGGCACACAAGGCTAGTACCGCGCTGCTTCTGTTCTTGCGGTAAGTGGCTCGGGACCAGGCAGGTAGCCTTGATCAATGCTCTGCCGCTATAGAAGGGAAGAGGAGGCTGCCACATCAGCCGACCAGTCAGGCAGCCTTGTGCACCGCTGGAGATACAAGACCTGCTTCCCACACATTCCCCATTGGCTGGGTGCGAACAGCAGCCATCGGAACTGGAAGCTGCTGGGAATTGGCATGGTGGTGCGGCCCTGACGAGAGCGAGCGGCTACATTAACAGCAGCAGTGGCGGCTGGTTCCAGCCTCCTACTCATCTCCCTCCTCCCTCCCATCCCCCAAGGCAGTGCTGGGCGGCACATCCGGGCCTCAGCTGCCTCCATCGTCACTCCTCTGACTCCCTTCGCGTTTGGGTGGGACATGGATGAATGGGCCCATCAAGTTGCACCAGAGGAACTATAAGGTATGGGGGAGAGATTGGAGGGGCCCTGCATGCCTGCATGCCTCAGGGTGGGGGTGAGGAGTACAGGAAATGAAGCTCAACATGGGGAGGGAAAGAGATGAGCAAAGAAATGCTGAAGGATGAGGGCATAGGGACAGGGACATGGAATAATGCTGGAAAGGGGAGGAATAAAGATACAGAGATGTGATACTTAATGGAAGGGTATACATGGATAGTGAAGAAGAGAAGAAAGATTATACACTTTGGGGGGCTCTGCCTGCCTGCTTGCCTCGGGGTGGGTGGCCCTGCCTGTCACTAGACCACTAGACCTGCTTGCCCTGTCCCTGCCTACCACTAGACCACCAGAAGGGGGACAGGGTGCAGAGCCTGGCAGGGAGAATTTTGGTTCAGAATTTTTTTTTTCTTGTTTTCCTCCTCTAAATCTAGGGTGCGTCTTAAGGTCATGTGCGTCTTATGGAGCGAAAAATATGGTAAACACGCTCTAGGAATGGGCCACGACATGGCAAATGAGATTTAATATGGATAAGTGTAAGGTGATGCATGTCGGTAACAAAAATCTTATATATAAATACAGGATGTTCGGTGTAGTACTCAGAGAGACCCCTCAGGAAAGAGACTTCGGAGTACTGGTAGACAAGCCAATGAAGCTGTCCGCGCAATGTGCGGCGGCGGCAAAAAGGGTGAAAAGAATGCTGGGAATGATTAAGAAGGGGATCACAAACAGATCGGAGGTTATCATGCCGCTGTGCCGGGCTATGGTACGCCCCCCCCTGGAATACTGCGTCCAGCACTGGTCGCCGTACATGAAGAAGGACACAGTACTACTCGAAAGGTCCCGAGAAGAGCGACTAAAATGGTTAAGGGGTTGGAGGCATTGCTATACAGTGAGAGATTAGAGAAACTGGGCCTCTTCTCCCTTGAAAAGAGGAGACTGAGAGGGGACATGATCGAAACATTCAAGATAATGAAGGGAATAAACTTAGTAGATAGACACGTTGTTCACCCTCTCCAAGGTAGAGAGAACGAGAGGGCACTCTCTAAAGTTAAAAGGAGATAGATTCTGTACAAACGTAAGGAAGTTCTTCATCACCCAGAGTGGTGGAAAACTGGAACGCTCATCCGGAGGCTGTCATAGGGGAAAACACCCTCCAGGGATTCAAGATAAAGTTAGACAAGTTCCTGCTGAACTGGAACGTACGCATGTAAGACTAAACTCAGTTAGGGCACTGGTCTTTGACCTAGGGCCGCCGTGGGAATGGACTGCTGGGCATGATGGACCATTGGTTTGACCCAGCGGCGCAATTCTTATGTTCTTATGTAATTGGCCCCTATCTGGTTTCTGTGGGAGATCTATAGACCTAACAGAGCCTTGCAATCAGAAGGTGGAATGAAACTAATAGTGAAAATGGAAAAGGGAGTGTGATATGTGGCCACGAAATCTAGAATGTTCTCGATTGCTGCTGTGACTCTCTAGAATACATTGTCGGGACATTTAAAGATTATGCTTCAGTTTTATGAAACTATTGTTAAACCGTACTATGCATTGGTTTTTATTAAGACTGGTAGAGAGAGGGCTCATTCTAAAGTAAAGGTCCTAGATTTACTTTGCTCAGATGGGGGGATTACCGCTCCTACTTCCTTGCAGTGTATTTCTTTGGCTGGTGAGGCTTTTGGTATCCTCTTCAGCCATTTCATGGGATGCTGCAGTTTTGAAGGGTGGGGGGGGGGGGTTAGGGCCCATCCCCCCTCCTCTTGGCTAAGGCATTGTGTATATCACGTGAGAACAATAGTAGCATACCAGGTAAATAGTACAGAAAACACCTATAAATGCAGAGTAACAGAAGTATGATGCATTAGTGAAGTTACCAGTCACTCAGAGTAGGGACCATTTTGTTTCATTCTATAAAAGTCAAGGTGGTCACTAATGGTCAAAGTTTAAGCCTATTTAAGAATAAGTCTGTTTTTTCTTTGCTTTGAGATTTGTTCCAGTATACAGGGCTTTTAATCATCTTGTAGTTATGTTGTAGGTATTTATGTAAAAGTATAAAAAGCATTTCTTCTGCTTTAGTTATTTTAAGATTGTTTTTAGCCTTATGTTTATTGAGCACAACACACACTCCAAAATCTACTGCCACAACCTAAACTAGATACAACAATAAGGCAGAAATAGTCAAAAAGGTTCACAAAGGGGGCGTGAAAACTAACGAGATAATCTCAAATTTTAAGGGTGCTCTCAGTGTGAACAAGCAGCAACAGGAGACAAGCTCCGACACTTCGTGACTCAGGTAGAGGTAATATACCCCCACCCGCACACCATCACTGAGCACCCAGGGTGTGCAGTAAATCAAGGTGAAAACGTTCACAAATCAAAAACAAGTGAGTAACAGGTGAGACCTGAGCTAAATGAACCCTACCAGCCAAAACCCCAGCAAAAAATCAAAAATCAGAAAAACGATAACTTAACTGAAGAATGAAGAAGAAACTCATCTCTGAAGCTTAAAATTAAAGCACGTCCGGATAACAGGTTCAACCGAGCTCGGAGTTTCGTTATGCAAGCTGTTATATTTTCGATGAGGTTAGTGAGGTTCGAATCTATCTCGAGAAGGACAAGGATGTCAAAAGCGTAAATAGAGTTTCAAAGGGAGATAGATGGAAGAATTTCAAAGAAGACACATAAATGTTAAAAAGAATAGGGGACAGAGGTGATCCCTGGGGAACACCACATAGCGGTTTCCAAGGAGAAGACATGGCTGGGTCGTAAAAATTTCAAGAACCAGTTTAAGACTGTGGAATCAATGCTTATCTCAGAAAGTTGGTAAATTAGAATATCGTGGTGGACAACATCAAAGGCTGCAGATAGATCGAATTGTAGTAAGATAGCAAATTTATTACGAGATACAGTAAGTAAGTTCAGACTAGTTCTTATGTTTTGCTTTTTCATGAGCACTATTACAGAGCACAGGCAATTTTTTTCTGCAAGTTTTCTTCTATGGTTCCTGCAGCAAGTAGAGATCTTGTGTTTGATTAGAGTAGCAAGCCTGTTCTTGCCTTAGCAATTGAGCTTTCCAAATGCCTTCATTCTTAGAGATTCTGTGATTCATAAGTTCAAATTCATGTTCACTTCAAGTGTTCTGGAATATTGGACTTGAAAGACATGTGTTCTGAATGTGGGAAAGAGTTGATATTATTTCCTAGGAATATCTTTATTAAGTTTCCAGAGTGTAGTTCTACTTAAGGGTGTGTGCAAGAGTCAAAGCCTGGCTCCTGGGAGGATTGGTGATCATTAGGTATTGGGGCGCCAGGTAGAGGAGTGTGTGGCGCAGTGGTTGGATCTACAGCCTCAGCACCCTGGGGTTGTGGGTTCAAACCCTGCGCTGCTCCTTGTGACCCTGGGCAAGTCACTTAATCCTCCATAGCCCCAGGTACGTTAGCTAGATTGTGAGCCCACTGGGACAGAGAGGGAAAATGCTTGAGTACCTGATTGTAAAACCGCTTAGATAACCTTGATAGGCGGTATATAAAATCCTAATAAACTTGAAACTTGAAACTAGAGGAACATAGACATTTTCAGCTAAAATTTTACCTAAATGTTAGCCTCCTAAATTTGTGTGCTATTCATTTGCCTAGATTTAGGAGCTTGGCACCTTCCCCCTCCCCTCCCCACATCTCTTCTGGCAATTACAGACTAGTTAGAAATGTATTGTCCAAAAAATTGCATTACAGTTTAAAAAAATAATCTAGTTCCTTCCCCTTCTTAAAGCCTCATTCCAGGACTTGTTACTTTAGCATTTTCTTTCCAGTGAAAATTCTTTTGTACATAAGTTATTGTAAGTTTCTTTATCAAATCTTTATTTCCACATTCCCAGATCCACAAAAGGGAAAATTCCTATATTAATGTCTTAGTAAAGTTTTGCTGTTCATAGCTCTAATTTTTCATCTTTTTATTGTGACCATATTTCATCCAGGACAGACTTTCAGATGGGAAAATCACATGTCTGATGTGTGCTTCAGGGTCCAGAGAGCGGATGCTGTGAATCACATGCCTTGTAGAAATCTGAGCAAACAGTTTGTGTGTCTAGGGCAGCGTGAAGCAACTTGTCTGAGGCTCTCAAACAAAATTTAAATAGTTAAAAGTAAATGATTTTCTCTTCTTGAATTCTTTCACCTGATGTACTGGGTAGGTTGAAGTAGCTTGAAAAGAGCAGTTCGAGTGTGAATGTATTGCTGTTCAAAATGTGAACTGATGAATAACTACATTTATTTTTTTTAAAAGGGTAAAGTAGATGGTAATTGATATGCCGCTTTTTTTCTTTCCTTACAATCAAAGCGGTTTATATATTTTAGGCAGGTACTTATTTTGTACCTGGGCAATGAAGTCTTATGTTTAAATCATTTTTATTAAAGAAAAGCAAAAACTCACTACAATACAGATCTCAACACAAATAGATTTTCAGCATAACACAACACCAATCCCCCACCCACCCAACCACCCACCCAACCCGGATGGCAGCAGCGGCAATCAACTCAAGTGAGAAAAGAAATATAAAGGGGAGAAAGAAATATACCAAAGGGAGTCTAAGCATCCCAAAGTTGTTGTTGAACATAAGAGGTAAAAGTTAAACTAAAAGGCAGCCAACAGAGGCGGAATAGCCGCCCAGCTTTAGAGGACATATCAGCAATGTCTCTCCGTTCCATTAACATTTGTTGTAACATTTGTGTTCTCCACTGAGCAAGAGAGGGAGGCTGAGATGAGAGCCACTGTAACAGAATACACTTCCTCCCCATCAACACTGTCTTCCGAATGAAAGACGAACATCCAGGTCTAGGAGGATGAAGCCTAATCTGTAAAGTGAAGAGAAAGGTTGGATGTAATCGCCAGGAACACTGCCAGAGTTGAGCCACAGAAGATACCACCTGGAGCCAGTAGGAAGATATCAAGGGGCATGACCAGAACATGTGTCCAATAGTTGCCAAAGGTTGAGAACATTTGCCACAACCATGTCCCGAACCAATCCCCATCAAATAGGCTCTCTTTGGAGCATAGAACGCACGTAAAAGAAATTTATAATTCCTCTCCTTCTCCACTGCTGATAGAACTGCAGTATTGCCCATGCGAATACCCCTACGAAGCATCTCCTCCGAAATGGGCATCCAGAGATCAATAGTCCATTTCTGAGCCAGAGTAGCACAATCCAAAGTACCAGATAAGTCTTGTAAGAACTTATGATGAAACTTCAAAGGTATAATGTCCTGAGCCGTGAGGCAAAGAGCCTCCTGTAACTGATCATGAACTTTCTCCATCAGTATGCTCGTTGCCAAAGTTTGCAAATAATGTTGAAGTTGTCTATATGCAAACCAGTCAGTTGGACGAAAATGAAACGTTGCTTGTAGTTCTGCGAAGGAGATAGGATGACCCTCACGAGTTACTGCTTGAGAGACATACTGTAGGCCCGTCTTGGACCAACGACGAAACAAAGCAGAGCAGAGTCCAGTCCAGGCTTAAAGTCTACTGAACTTCAGGAAGGCAATGAAAACCCACCTTTTCCCTTGACCCTCTTGACCCACCTACTCAAATCCCAAACCTAACAAAGAGCACCAGCCCTCTGCCGTCACAAATCTCAAATGCTGATGTTCTTTGCCCATCATATAATGCTCTATCCTACCAAATCACCATGTCTTTTGTCATACAATGCTTTGCCAAATTGTCATACTGTCACCTTTTTCTCCCACTCTTTCTTACTTTATATGCTAGAAATTCACGTGCTATGTCCACTACACAATATCTGCTATCCCATGACCACCACACTAGGTTCTACCATTTTAAGTGCCATACTAAGTTAGCCATGTTTTGTATACTGTTTTGCCCACGCTATGGTTTGCCATACCACACTTGTATATATAATGCTATGTTTGCCATAATATAGATAGATAGATAGATGATGTCAGAGGAACACCTGGGCGTTAGAAAGCCACGATGGGGCCTGTACTACTGACAATGTGGTTTGTTATAAGGTACTGTATTTTAGTCTCGCAGTCGGGGTCACACACACACTTATATACAAGCTGCTTAGGGACGTATGTAGGGCTTATGGTGGGGTTCTGATGGAAGGGAGGGAAGGATGGGGGTTTGGCTGCGTGGCAGGTGCAGGTGCTCGCTCAAGGGTTCTGCTGTACAAGGGATGGGAGGGAGGGAAGGGAAGCTGGGCAAGGGTCCTGCTGCACAAGGGATGGGAGGGAGGGAAGGATAGAAGCTGGGTAAGGGTCCTGCTGCACGAGTAGAGGGAGGGGAGGAAATTTGCTGCACATGTGGGGGAGAGAAAGGAAAGAGGAAGAATTGAAGTGAAGGAGAGGAAGGGCATAAAATTAATATATAAGGCATTTGGTCCTAAAATTAATATGACACTGTCTTATTTTCAGGGAAACACGGTATTGGGTGTAGGATGTCCTAATTTATTCCTCAGAGTACACATTTTTGTGGATATCTTTTGTTTACCTGCAATTGCATCACTTTTTTCTTTCCCAGAGATTAAAAAAAAAAAGATTTGACATCGATATGTGAACATTTCTTAAGAAAACTGAATGGAGTGTCCTAATTTTTTCACATGTCTGTAAATAATCCTGAGTGCTAAGTAAAAGTTGAGTTTTGCCAAGGATATGTTGGGTGGGTGAGAGGGAGAGAAGCTTTCAGCAGTGTTGACTTCTTATTGGTCTTATTGGTGGTCAGGGAAGACAAAAAAAAAAAACTTTTGTCACAGCAGGACTTATGCTAAATTAATGAATCGTGCAACAAGTAAGTCATAGTAGTGTAAATGCTTGAAAATCAATTTGCCTGTACTATTTTCAAGAAGTGCCTGTTCTGCTTAATTCTATTTCTTACAAATTCAGACAGCAAAAATGAGTCCAAAAACTAGTTGTGCAAGAATGGACGTGAATTAGATTTGTGATCATTTCAATTTTAAGAAATGGACCAGTGTTTCTCTGAGCTGTTTTAGCTTTGCCTTTTTTTTTTTTTTTTTTTCTCTCTGCTTCCTGAGCCTACAGGATATTAAGATTCACAATTTTAAAAATGCAAATAAAGGAGCTTAGACATTCTGCTGTTCACCCCCTTCCCTTCCCTTGCTATAGCTGAAGCTTAATTCTGCTATTTTTTGTGCCCTTGTAAGAACAGTTTACATAGCCTCTGAAATGTATTTCCATGTAGAGATCTGCGGGGAATGGGGACTATGGGAATCCTGCAAGTATGGAAGAAGTTACTATGTGATTCCTGTGGGAGTGTAGTCAAAATATCTGGTGCTTTGAATGCACTGCAAGAGTCAAATAGAGCACCAGACTGAGGCTTGGAACACTCATTGATTTGAATAGTGAATGTCACCTAAAAAAAACATGAGATTTGGAGGAACCAAGAGGGGCTGCAATGCCTGTGGGGATGGAGGAGATTAATTGTGGGGACAGAATGGATCTTCATGACTACGGTTGAGGATGGGTGAAATTTCAGTCCCCTGCAGTTTTCTGTTTCCATGAATCAGCAGCTAAAAAGCAAAACAGATCACTCTGATGATTGATTCTAGTTCTCTTGAAACTCACTTAAACGTCATCTTAGCTCTGTCCATAGGCCTTCCTATGCAGATGTGCAAATCGTGTGTCTAATGTGAGGGGCTTCTTACTCCTGATAGTGTGAAGTTAAAATGTAATGCAAAGAAGTTCACTTGGAGTGAAAATCCAAAGGATTTGTAGATATGTAGAGGTAGTAGAGACAGTAATGGGATTAAAAAATGCATGGGACACACACAAAGCATCCCTAAATAGAAAGAGGATAGAATTAAAACAAAACTTGACAGTGGCAACTCCAACAGTGGGAGAGTGAAACTGATACCTGAAGGCTGCCTATGGTCTGTGACCCATATGTAGCAAGACAGATCAGGATGGCTTAGAGTGGGGCCAGTACAGGGTATACTTATTTATGGTCTTAGCCCTGAAAATGGTAAGTGTGGATCAGGAGCTGGAAGGCGTATTTTATACCACATTCGTATTATCTGAGTACAGGTCTTGCATATCTTGGGGGGAGGGGAAGACATCTTATAGTGGATCTGAGCAAGAAAAATGTAATAATTTTGTGCATTGTTGGTTCAGCATTGCCTTGGTAATGAATGTGACTGTGCAGGTCTTTATCTATACTGTCATTTACTATGGTGCTCATAATCAAAAAAATATAAATGTCCAAAAAGCGTCTTAAATTGGCACTTTGACCCTGACAATTAAGACATTGAGGTGTCCAGAGCTCGAGATGGGCATGAAGGAAGCATGTTATTGGGGAGCTTTGGGTTTGTATAATGGTGGGTTAGACTTGGATGCCTTTCAGTGATGATCGAACATATGTTTTGTAAGGCATCCTGGATGTAAACATTGATAAGATTGCTGCGATATCTTATCATAAGCCAATAATAAAGACCTTGTGACAGTGACAGTTACAATAAGATAAGTTTATTAGCGATAAGCAAAAGGCAACTCGCATGAAATAGCAAAGTACAGCATATTGGCTACAAAGGATAGCATACATACGAAATAGGAATCTGATGTTCTTTTGGGTCTGACTCCTCTCTCTTCTCTCTCCTACGCCATCCAGCATGTCACTTATATACATTATATCAGTAGACTAGGATACCTCCTAGTTACTCACTTCTCATTGGTTTGTCATATATGTCATTTTTATTGGCTGAATGGTCTATACCAGGGATGTCAAAGCCCTTCCTTGAGGGCCGCAATCCAGTCGGGTTTTTGGAAAAGCAGTGCATGCAAATAGATCTCATGCATATTCATTGGGGAAATCCTGAAAACCCGACTGGATTGCGGCCCTTGAGGAGGGACTTTGACACCCCTGCTCTATACACTTATGGAGCCATACTGAAGCGTGACTGACCTTTTATAATTCCCTGACCAATGCATTCCGAATACTAAGGCTAATAACTCCAGAGAGCAAGCCCTTCCTTGAGGGCCGCAATCCAGTCGGGTTTCTGGAAAAACAGTGCATGCAAATAGATCTCATGCATAAGGGCTATTGGGGTGGTATGCAGGTGGGTATAGTAGGTTTTGGGGGGCTCCCCATAAATTATAAGGGGGTTATGGTGAGAGATACCCTTCATGTGAGGTTCACAGCAGTGTCCTCTAAGGTGCCCCATGGCTCTGTTGGGATGTCTTGTGTGGCCAATCCATTACTATTCTGGCCCCAGCCACATCCAAATGATCTGGATGAGGACATTTTGAACATAAACACTTTTGTATTCGAAAATGGCACAAAGTTAGACATCCTAAAGACCAAGACATCCAAATAGGTGAATTTGGTCGTCTAGTGGTTTTGAAAATGGATGGTTAGGCTGAATAGTACCTCTTCTTTGTATTCTATTCCAGTGGAGAGCTATTGTTTTGGAACTGAAGGGGGGCACTACACTCCGATGGTGATATGGGAGGTGCTGAAAGTTGAGTGATACATTTCTGTAAAACCCGGTTTGTTGGAATGGATTTATACCTAACATATGGACTCCTGAGAATATTGACAGAAAAAAGATTATCCAGTTAAGAACCTAATCTTTCAATTTGATTTAGTGCTAATTTGTTCTTTGTTTTAGGTGCAACAAAAGAAATTGGATCGGCTCTGACCAGAATGTGTATGAGACATAGGAATATTGAATCCCGACTGAAGCAGTTAACATTGTAAGTTTACATAAAATTGTATTAAATTAGCTGTTTCTGCAAAGAAATTTCCTCTGCGAAGAAATTTCCCTTTCTCCAAGTACTTTTCTTGACTGTGAGATATAGTGCCACCTGCTGTCTTGGAAGACCAATACCAGTCTTTAAGAGTTTTTCTGATGTCCTCCTAGGGTCCTTTCTGCTAGAGCTGTGGATTTGGAGTCAGTAGCAATTTTGGGTGGAGTTGGTAAAAATGTATTAACTCCTACTCCAACTTCAAAATAAAAACTGACATTATAATATATGCTGAACTTATTGTATACTTGTATATCACAGATTTAAAGTACTGGTAAATCCAAGTTGTATTCCTATACTTTAGATCCAGTACAAAAATTTAAAGCATAATATCAGTGGGAGTTGAAGTCGGACAATAGAAAAATAGAGGAGTCGGAGTTGAAGATTTGGCGTATCAGTTCCATGGTTCTGCTTTCTGATAATTCATCCTTTCTCTTGCTTTGGTCTGTTGGTTTGCAGAGGCAAGATTCTGATTATGCAGGTGTTCGGAATGAAGGTTCCTGCAGTGTAGCTCAGATCTTTCTGAGACATGGTGAATGCACAAGCCTCTCTAAATACACAAGTGATTTGAAATAGTCTGTAGGTCCTCTGTTTGCTAGAACCCAAGTTATAACTGCAGCAACTTTTCATTCTTGGTTTTTCACTATCATGGGGTTAGATGTGGCTATGAGGAGGCACTAGATTTGAATCTCCAGACCTAGAATATTTTATTTCATGACATGCCTTATGAAGTTCAAGGTGTGAGGTACAATATAAAAATTCATGATGTACTGTTAACAAATCTGCAACCATCTCTATCTAATATAATAAAACGCTAAGCGCACATGTGCACTCTTAGCCCGTGCTTACCTTATCCCTGATCTGTCGCGCTGTGCTTACTACGTCACCAGGACTCCAGCCGGGACCACAGCCAGCCGCCGATCGCCTCCACGAGCGAAGTACGAGAAAGTGAGAGTCCGTCCGTCAGAGCTGCTAAGAAGATCAGCGCCGCAGCCCCAACCCCCTCCCCCCGTTCCACTGTCGCGCGCTTGGTACCGCCACAGCTCCGGCTCTTTCCCACCCTCCAGACTTGCTGTGAGGGCCGCAATGATGAACACCTCCGGCCGGGCTTTCCTTCAGTGCCGTCAGGGTCCGCCTTCGCCAACACAACTTCCTATTTCCGCGCGGGCTGGGCGCCAGCATGGGTAGAAGGACACAATGTATGCGATGCGGGAGGGAAGAGGAAGCTGGTGAGATAACGGACCTGTGGGGGAAGGGCTAGAGAGGTGATAACAGCAGCTACAGAAGAGAAGGGAGACTTTGCCATTTAGAAGGAGGATAACAGGCTTGAAGGGAAGGGGCTAGATAAATACAGGACCCATGAACAGGAAGAGCGATAATGGGCGACAGTGGACTGGAGTGACCAGGCCGGATCATAACTGGCAACCATATTCTATCAAATTTTGCTTGGCTACTGCACAGGGAAGTGGGGGAGATAAAAATGCTGCTGCAGAGGGGGCAGGGAGAGACACAGATAGAAAGACAGACAGCGGGAGGGAGAGAGACAGAAAGAAAGAAAGACAGACATATTCTAGAACCCATTAATGTAACAGGCTTAAAGACTAGTATATATATAAAATCGGATGTGTGTGTGTGCATGTTCCAGCATAACTCTAAAACGCATGGAGAGATTTCAACCAAACTTACTATCTGGGAAAATATACTGTGAGGGTGGGAAGGGGGTGACGTACAAATTATCGAAAATGACTGATTTTACTGTCTAATCCAGGGGTGTCAAACTCAATCACATTAAGGGCTGAAATCTAAAACACAGGCTAAGTCGCGAGCCAGACCCCGCTCAATCTCTGCCCCAGACCCCGCCCCCATAATAGTACTAATGGTAACACTATTTTTTCCATTCATTTTTCATATATACATACAATATAATCTTATTAACAACACAAAATGGTTAACCACAAAATTAAACTGCGCAGGCTTGCCATAATCTTTTCTGTACTTCATTAGAATCTGTCTTTCATCATGACTAAACACATGCTTTCTCAGCTCTTTAATCAGGATTAGGCTATGAGTCGTTAAATCCTAGTAGCCATTGATGTTCCATGTGTTCAAACCTGGGGGGAAGGGGAGAGGGGCTTCATTCGAAGAATGAGGGTCTTCCCCAGGTACTGTGCTCTTATGTCTTCTGTGTCATTGCAGCCTTGGGAGGTGAAGTAAGTTCTGAGAGTATGTCCAAAGGTGATCAGGCCAGCCAGAAGCTCTCGTTCCCATTCAGGCTTTGACAGATTGTTGTCTTGTCCTAGAAAGACCATCCATGAATCCAACTTTTCTTCCTCTCTCCTCCACACCTATTGACAACATGTCTCCCTCTCTCTCCCTTCTCTGTTATGATCTTGCGTCTCTCTGTTCTTCCTCAGGGTCTCTCCCCCTCTTTCTCTTCTGTCTGCACCTCCTGTAGTCCAGCATCTGCCTCCTGTCTTTCCCCTTTGGTCCAGGTCTCTTTCTCTTTCTCTCTCTCTCTCTCTCTCTTTCTCTTTCTCTTTCTCCCTTTCTCTCTCTTCTTTATCCTCTCTCTCTCTTCTCTCTTCTCTCCTCTCTCTCTCTTCTCTCTCTCTCCTCTCTCCCTCTCCTACTTTTGAAAAAATTGTCTGGATGTGAAGGGGAGAACTTTGGGGGAAGTCAATTTTCATTGCACTAAGAGTACCAAGTTGAGAAGCACTGATGTGGATATCAGAAACTCATTGTTTCAACTGTTCTTTATCCTTGCCTCTATAACTCAGGAGATCTTTAAGGTATGCTATTATTAGCCCCAGGTACAGTATATAATGTGATCAGGTAGATTCTGCAGAAATCTGATGCTTTCTCTTTGAATTGAGTTACTCAGAGGACCTTTTCCATGCTATGAGATCATAGACAGTATCTTCATGCTGTTGTTGCAGTGCTCTCACAGACAATTTGATAAGCCCATTGGAAGTGAAAATTGAAGAATGGAAAAAAATAGCTAACCAGCTAGACAAAGACCATACCAAAGGTAAAATGACAGAAATTGAATTTCACTTAAATTGCTAGTAATGTATTACTTCTAAGGATGAGACAGCCATAGAATCAAAGTTGACTGATTCTAATATCGTATTTTATTTATGCTTTGTTTTGTGTTGGTAAACACTGTGATTTGAGTTATGCATGTTGTAATTTAAATGACTTGAGGTTTTTGATGTGCTGTATAGAAAAATGATTAAACGGTCACTATGCATTTTTACTCATTGCTGAATAGATGATGAAAATATTTGTAGGGAAGCTGATTTTCTTGCCATTGCTTAATTCTGACAGCAAGGATAATGTTTGGTCATAAGAACATATTCTTTAGCAACTCTCAAGACCAGCATAGGTTAATCTTACAAGTTGATATATATCTCATCATGACCAGCAGGTGGAGACTGAGACAAAACTTTGGAACTGTAAATCTGATTAATTGTAATTCTTGTAAATCTGTTTAATTGATGTGAACCGCCTAGAACTCCCTAGGAATGGCGGTATACAAAAATAAAATTATTATTATTATATCATGTGACCCCTCCCTAATTACCTCAGTCTTCTCCATCTCCCTTGGTAGGGCTGTTGGAATTTGTTAGGAATTTTTGCCCCTTTTTGTTGCCAGACTGAGCTTGGGTGGACCCTGTTTGGGGGTCCGTCCGACCTCAGGGGTTTCAAACCTGGCGGGTCTCGAGCGGGGTCCCTCCCGCCTTTCCTCCACCTCCCCCAACATTTTTCTAGAGGTGCCTCAACAGTAAGCCTTACCCCCTGGTGGTAAGGCATATTGTTTATCAAACCATTGGAGTTCTGTGACGGTCTGAAGGGTTGCTTTCCCTTTAAATTTGCTATATTTTACTGTATTTTCCAACTAACCGGCACTTTTCTTCTAGCTAGGTCGCGTATGGACCAGTTGAGCACTTCTCAGGGGAAGAGGTGCACAATTTGGTCCAGACGTGAAGCACTCAGTCGGCCTGAAAACAGCTGTTTGGGCCGGTGTGGTAGAGGAGTCTCGTCAGCAGCGGCTGCAGGTGTCCAGGGCTCTCCGCCCGTTAGTGCCTCGCGAGCTGGCAGCGGTTTGCAGAGATGCCCGGTCTTCCCCTGCTGCCCATGGAGGGATTTCCTCAGCCGCCGACGGTACGGCTGGGGATTTCTTATCAGCTGTGGGGGTTTTTTTTTTTCCTCAGCTGCTTTAGCGGCTGGGACAGTTCAGGCTTCCCAGCTGCTACAGGCCCTGGAGGGTTTATTTTTGGCAGGCACTTTGCTATTTTTGAGCAATAAACCCTCAATTTGCTCTGCCACCTCTGGTGACCTTCCCCCTATCTTGGAAAAACAGGGGCAGGTTTCAGCTGGGACCCCTGCTCGGGCAGATGGTCCCATGGGGCCGCCGGAGGTTTTTTCCACTGATTCATTTTTTAATTTATGCAGAGCTTATTTTCAGGTGGCCGGGGTTTTTTGCAGTTGGCCCGAGGGTTTTCGGGGGAGGTTTTGCCCCTCTCTACTACTTTCACGTCCAGTCCTCCTCCTCACTCGTCCAAGCACCCGCAGGTGGCATGGGATGAAGACTTGAGGTCTGAGGAGCGTGCAGATCTGGATGAGGACCTGAACCCTTGGGGGGACCTCCAGGATCCTCTTGAGGAGACAGCCGCTGGTAGCAGGGCCTTGTTTTTTCCGACTACCAGCGAGGAGGCATCCGCAGTGCACCTTTTTCACAGAGACGAGCTCCCAGTTTTGATTCAGCAGGTCTCCTCGGTTTTAAGTTTTGAGGAGATGCCACCTTAGACCCCCCCCTTCGGGGGATCCGCCTGGTGTCCCGCTCTTTTCCTATGCATTAGGATATTCAGAATATTCTGGTGCAGTGGCATACACCGGAGGAGCTGTTTCGGTTTTCATTCTCCATGGCTCATTTGTATCCCATCCCGGAGGGGGATAGGGCTACCTTGAGGTCGCCAGTGGTAGATGCGGTGGTCTCCGCTATTTCAAAGGGGCATACTGTGCCCGTAGAGGGCTGTTCTGCCTTACATGATTCTGAGGAGAGTAATTTGGAGGCTCTCCTTAAACAGAATTTTAATGACTCTGCCTTGGGGGTCCAGGAGGGGGGGGTGGTCTCATGGTTGCTTGTCCTGGGATACAGCACAGTTACTTACCGTAACAGGTGTTATCCAGGGACAGCAGGCAGATATTCTCACAACCCACCACCTCCCCTGGTTGGCTTCTTAGCTGGCTTACTGAACTGAGGAGCTGTGCGCCTATGTCGGGCGAGAAGGTACTTCTGCATGCATGGTGCGGTCAGTCGTGAACTTTCTAAAGTTTTTAAAGTGCTGATGCACTTTATCAGCTGTCTGTGTTGGGGCTCCATGGATGACGTCTCCCAAATGTGATATCTGCCTGCTATCCCTGGATAACAGCTGTTATGGTAAGTAACTGTGCTTTTTATATTACTCCTACTAAATATCCTTCCCCCAGTCCCCTTGGTAATCAGGATCTTACTGTAGGTTGTCATGGTCCACCATCCTAGATTCTGGGACATTCTTCCTGATTTCCCATGATATTTCGTCAGTGTGGCTTTAAGTGCATCACTTCTGTTATTCTGTGAAGTAATGTTGAGTCTTGTAGTCCTGTTCTAGTAATTGCTGTTCTTTTAGATTCTAGAGGACTCGGTGGGTATCTGATCTTTTGCACTACGAGTACTGTTTGGAGCCATTTTATGTAAATTTATTATAGGGGCTGCTCAATTACGAGTTTAAACAAGCCACAAGGAAGTAATGAAGTTGAAAGGAGAAACAGACCCGAGATGTGTTCTTGTAATATGCTGATATGCTCAATTTAACCACTTTTTAAAATTTCAGAATACAAGAAGGCTCGTGCTGAGTTAAAGAAAAAATCCTCAGATACCCTGAAACTACAGAAGAAAGTAAAGAAAGGTAAGGACAAATTGATTTTTTTCTGGAAGTTATTGAGCTGTTGGAGGTTCCTTAGCATATTGGAATTTGAGTATGCGGTTTTGGAATGCCAGGCATGCAAATAAGACTTTTATTAACAACGTACATTTTGCTGTAGTATGCGTAATGGGATTTTCAAACACAATATAATTGTGTCTTGGGGAGAGGGGGCTGTTTACTAGGTTGTAATTACAAACAAGTAATAATTGAAGCTAAGAAAAAAATATGCTGTCAAACTTGAAAAAGCACCTAATACTGCCATCTTATACAAAACTTTAGTCACTCACTTTATCTGACCAACTACCAATATATGGTATGGTTTGATATAAGAGCTAAAATGGACTATAGACATACGAAACTCAAAATCCTGGATTTCAAGCAAGGGTGTACCTGAAGAAACAGCTGATGGGATGGGAGAAGGGATGTGGATAGACTGTGGTCTAAGCTGAAAGGAGCTGTTAAAATGGCAGCTGAGCTCTATGTAAAGAAAATGAATAAAAGCAAGAGGAAAAGAAAATCATTATAGTTCTCAAAACAGGTGGCTGAAAAAAATGAAGGCAACAGAGGCAGTGTTCAAGGAATATAAAAGAGAAACTCAGAGAAGAATACCAGATAAAGCTCAACGAAGTAGAAAGAGATATGACTGGCAAAAGCGCAGGCTGAAGAAAAAAATGTAAGGTGATGCATCTTGGCAGCGGGAATTCTTGCACTACATACACCCTAAATGGAGAAAACTTAGCAAAAACTGAAGTAGAAAGGGACTTAGGAGTAATCATCTGTGAAGACATGAAGGCTGCAAATCAGGTGGAGAAAGCCTCAAAAAAGGCTAGACAAATGCTTGGCTGCATCAGAAGAAGCTTTATCAGCCGAAAACCCGAAGTTATAATGCCATTATACAGATCCATGGTGAGACCGCACCTGGAGTACTGTGTCCAGTTTTGGAGGCCACATTACCAAAAGGATGTGAAGAGAATTGAGTCAGTTCAGAGAATGGCCACAAGGATGGTCTCAGGACTTAAAGATCTTTCATATGAAGATCGTCTGAGCAGTCTGCGCTTATACTCGCTCGAGGAGCGCAGAGAAAGGGGGAATATGATAGAAACTTTCAAGTACATAACGGGCTGCATCGAGGAGGAGGAGGAAATCTTCACTCTTATGGGTTCCACGGTGATAAGAGGACATCTGCTAAAACTTAGGGAAGGGAGATTTCATGGGGACACCAGGAAAGACTTCTTTACCGAGAGGGTGATTGATAGATGGAATGGTCTTCCACGTCAGGTAGTCGAGGCTAGTAGCACACTCGACTTCAAGAGACGATGGGACAAACATCTGGGGTCGCTACAGAGGTATGATAGAGGATAATTTCTCGTGGGTGGAAGGGATCATGATTGGGCAGACTTGTTGGGCCGTCTGCCCTTTTCTGCCATCATATTCTATATTTCTGTTTCTATGTTGGACTCCCTAGCTTACTACAATGGGATAGAGGGAGAATTGGCCATTAAGAAAATAAATTCTGTAATACTGCCTGGCCGAAATGATCATCTCTTCTGGAATAGAATTCTAGACAATGAGATGTGAAAGTGTGAATTGAGGTCCAAGTGGCAGAGGCAGTTTTAGTGGAGATTTGGAGTTGAAAAGTCCTTTCATAAACCTGGAATCTAAAGGATGAGTGGCTAGAGGTTTATCGTTGACAGGAGCATGGAAAGCACCAATAGCACTAAGGTGGACCCTGACCAAAGTTGTTTTGAGACCAGAAGTGGAAAGAAAGGAAGTGAAGAGGATGAAAGTTCTTGGTGATGAAGAGAACCAAGAGGTAAAACGGGTCCACTTCTGTTGATAGCATTGTAAAATAACCTTTTTTTTTTTTTTTTTTTTAAGATGTACACTGCCTTGAAACTCTGTATTGATGATTTTATCAAATTTTTAATAAAACTTGAAATTCATTGCTGGGTAGATGGTTTTCTGGATGAAGCAATAATGGCATGAACCTGATCAGAGAGATGAAAAACCTGTTGAAGTTACAGATTGCAAGTTGGGATGTAACATGGATGCATGACTCTGAGTGAATAGAGATGGAAAGATCTGTAATGGAATTGGATCCTTGACAAGACAGCTGACATAGAAGGGAGAATCACGGTTGTCTGGGCCACCGAGGAGCTATGAGGATTAGAGAATGACACGGGGGGAAAAATTTATCTCCCATCTCTACCCATCCTCCCAGAGGAGCCCAGAACAGGTACGAGAGTACATCCACAAAATAGACAAGACATGACGTATGTGAAACTATAGACTTGGCGGACATAGCTTAGTTGGTAGTGCAGCATTCACAGTACAGACATAACCATAACTTAGAAGTAATACAGCTTTTGCATTGCAGGTCTGAACCTGATTGAAAGTAATACAGTTAAGTATTGGTGGGTATCAGAGTGGTCATCTTCTCGTCATTCTCTTCCTTCCATTCACTGTCTGCTTTCTCTCTACCTCTTCATATGGCATCTGCTCTATTTCTATGCCTCTACCAGAAACTGTCTGCCTCCCTTCCTTCCATCTCTCTCCCTTCCCCCTCCACCATTGGTCTGGCATCCATCTTTTTCCTTCCATTCCCTCCCTGGTCTGGCATCTGTCTTCTTCCCTTCAATCTCTCCCTCCCTCCTCCAGGTGGTTTTTAGCATGTCTCTCCTCCTTTCCTCCCTTCAGATCTGGTATCCCTCTCCTGTTCTTCCTTCTCAATTTGTTTTCTACCTCGTCTTGTTCTTTATCCCCCACTTCCTTTCAGTGTCTGCTCCCCTCCCCACTTCCTTCTAGGGTCTGCTCCTCCCTTCAGCGTCTGTCTCGTCTCCGACACAACTTCCTAATTCCGTTTGGGTGAGAAGGCTGCAGTGTCCGAGCCGCTCAGAAACAGAAGTGACAGAGCACTGTGTAGTTGAGTCCACTCGTGTTTGGAGGAATCTGCTGAGTTTGTCGGCAAGGACAATATTTACCTTAAATATAAATGGCCTTTAGAAATATGTTGTGAGGGATTGCTCAATTCCAAATTTGTTGGGCCTCTTGACAACCTGCTTGTTGATGTAACATTGGACTAGAATGACATGGTTTGAAAGAGAATTTTGAAAAGTGGTCAGCATTATGAATAGCTTTTAATTCTAGAAGGTCGATGTATTTTGACTTTACTAGCTAATTCCAGTAACCCTGTGTCTTGAGGCCGTCCAGGTGAGCCCCCAAAGCATACATGGATGCATCTGTGGTGAGGACTTTCTGATGCTGGGGAATCTGAACAAGGAGACCTCTGTAAAGATTGATTGGGATCCATCCACCACTGAAGTGATTTCTGAAGTGGTGAAATGATGTTGATCTGTTGGGATAAGGGGTCGAAAGCTTGAGACCATTGCGACGCTAGGGTTCACTGAGCTGTTCTGAGATGTAGATGAGCGAATTGGGTAGCATGGGTTGTGGATGCCATATGGCCCGTGAGTCGCAGCATCTGCCTGGCTGAAATGTTCTGCAGAGTGGAGACTTGTTTGCAAAGATGAATCAGTGTCTTGTCTTTGTTGAGGAAGATAAGTCCGTAACTGGTATCGAGAAGGGCTCCTATGAATTGGAGATGTTGCGATGGTTGAAGTTGAGACTTTGGAAAGTTGACTTCGAACTGAGTTGCTGAAAAGTAATTGTTAGTTTGATTGCCAAGGAAACTGCTTGAGGAGATAATGGCCTTTATTAGCCAATTGTTGAGATAGGGAAACACTTAGAGACTGTGAGTACAGAGAATTGCTACCATGACCACAAGGCACTTTGTAAATACTCTTGGAGAGGATGCAAGGCCAAAAAGCAGAACATTGTATTGATAATGCTGATGAGCTATCTGAAACAGAGAAATTTCCTGTGGTCAGGATGTATGGAAATGTGCATATAAGCCTCTTTGAGGTCTAGGGAGCATACCCATTCGCCTTGATTTGTAATCTGATGTCTATATAAATTTTTTCGTCTTATTTTATGTATGTGATTACCTGTAAAGCTGCCTAGAAATAAGTGGTTGAGAAATCTTTTAAATAAATTTAAAAAATGCGGAACTTTTCTCTGACTAGATATTTGTTGAGATTTTGGAGGTTGAGAATTGGATGTAGAGCTCCCTGTCGTCTTTGGAATTAAGTACCAGGAGTGGAACCCCATATTTTTCTGATTGGGGGGGGGAGACTACCTATATGGCATTGAGTTGGAGTAAAGCATCTATTTCCTGAAGAAGGGACATCAGTTGTGATGTAAAAGAAAACTCTCTCGGAGGGTGATTTGGAGGAATGGATTCAAAATGAAGAGAGTAACCCTTCTTGATGACTGTTAGGACCCATGAGTCCTTGGTAATGAAGGTCCATCGTGTGTAAAATGATTGAAGACATCCTCTGATGGGAAGAGACTGTAAAGTTGGGTTATTGACTATGCACTTCTTAAGTCAAAAAGACATTGCTGACTTCTGAGTAGCTGACTGTTGCTGTTTTTGAGATTTCTGATGTCTCTTTTGAGGAGGTAGCTTAGCAGAGGAAGAAGAGCAGGGTACCGTCTCTTATAAGTGTAAGAAGTCTACTTTTGAGCAAGCCTGATTAGTAGGTTGAGACTTCTTTGGTTTGTGCCGAGTATTTCACCTCTGCTCATACTGGGTAAGTTTTTCTATGTGGGAGTCTCAATTTTTTCTCCAAAAAGTTCCTCTCCCACACTTGGTAAGTTTGGCCAAGCAGTCCTGGAGATTTATATTCATATCAGAGACCTGTAGCCAAGCAAGTCTTTTCATAGCTAGAGCCATAGCAGAAGCTCTGGATAAAAGCTCAAACGCATCAAAAGCAGTAGGTGCCGTATACTTCCTGGTTTGTAGAAGGCTATGTTGAAATTCAGGAAGGTGGGCAGTTAGGATGTATTGTTCAAAGACTGCTAACTTAACTAACTGTTTGAAATAAAAAGACATAAATTATAGTTTAAAAACTCTGTTGGATAACATAGAGTTTTGGTATAGACGACAGCCAAGCTTGTCCATAGTCCTGCCTTCACGACCCGAGGGGGCTATAGCATAAACTCTAGAGCTAGAAGACTTCTTAAGGGTGGATTCCACTAACGACAACTGATGTTGGAGCTATGGTCTATCAAACTCTGGGCAGGAGATGATTCTATAGAGGGAATCTATTTTTCTGGGAGTGATGGAAAGTGGAGTCTCCCATTTCTTTAGGAGAGCCTCTTTAAGGAGATTGTGAAGTGGTACACTTCTCTCTGTATTCGCAGTTTCAGCAATCGTGGTTTCGTTTATTTGGGTTTTTTATCTTGCAGGCTTCTCCCCCCCCCCCCCCCCCCATTACATCAGCTTGCATAGAGAAATCGCTGATTCTAAGCGTTTGCAGAGAAAATTGCTAATTCCTAGCACTTTCTTAACTGTGTTTTGCCTCTCCTTCAGGAACAGACCAGGTCTCCCAGCATGTTATTCGCGGTTTCACTATATTCACGATGGTTTTTAATAGAAAATAGCGAATAACACATGAAAATATTGTTCGTAGTTTTTCTGTATTCGCGGGTCTGTTAATCCCCTATCACAGCGAATATGGAGGAAGAAGTGTGTCAAGAAAAATACTGCTGAGAAGGGAGGGCAACCAAATAAAACAAACCATGCTTATAAACCTCTGTTGTATGTCATCTCTAATTTCTGAGGAAAGGTTAAACAGGTTAGAGGTCTTCAGCTTGGAGTAGTCATTCCACCCCTTTCTCATTACCTTTTCTAGTTCCGCTATGCCTTTATTTTTAGATGGGGCAGTCAGAGCTGACCACAATACACTAGGTGCAGTTACCTCGTATGTTTATATGAAGATACTATAATCCCTGTATTATTCTTTATTATTTTCCAAATATTTTCTAATGTATATTTTAAGTACTGCAGCCCTCCAAGCAGACAGTGACTCCAAAATCCAATCCCAAACCTTCAGCTGGATGCTCTGATCTTTAATCCTATGAGATTTGTGTATCACATTGAATGCAGCATTTTCTGTGAGTTCTGCACATGATTTTTTTTTTTCTTCAGATATCATTACTTGCATTTTGTAAAACCTAAATATGAAAAGTTCTCAGCCCAACCAACTTCCTAAATTCTGAGTTATTTTGCCACTAATTGAAAAGAGTGTTTATTTTATTTTGCAAAGTGCCAGTTTGCAGAATCGTAATGCTGTTTTGATGTTGTTTTAGATCATTGATTGAACCATGTCAACAAAAAGTGTGGAATTTTCAAGTGTGGAACTCCTGAAGGAGAGAACTCCAAAGGTAATCCATGAATGTATGATTCAAACATTGAGTGACAAATGCCCATCATACTCCAGACTGCACTGTTCCCTCTAAGCTGAGCAGGAGTCCTCCACCCACAGTCTCACCAATAGAGGGTGCTGTTTTACTGTCACATTTTTCAATTGTGAGGGACAGGCAAGTTCTGCAGGACTCCAGGGAACATACCTGTCCTTAGCGACTGAAAATATTCCACCCCCTAGTGGTAGCAATGCAGCTGGAGGACACCTGCAGAGTGAAGAAGTATGTAAACTTTCAGCTTAGAGATTTCGATACCGGGAGACCTCGCAGTGTCAATGGTGTCCATGATCTGGTTTTGACATATCGGCTAAAACAATTGCAGAGACACTACAGATAGCCAGGGAATGTGTTGGGTGTATAATTCATGAGCAGCTGGGTACGCAGAAACTGTGCATGCCCAAATATTTGAATGCCGATGAGAAACGACGTCGAGTGGACACTTCCAAGTTGATTTTGCAGCACTTTCAGTAAGCTAGTACTAACTTTTTGGAACGACTAGTTACTGTTGTTGAAACATGGTTATACCACTGTGATCCTGAGACAAAACAGTCCATGCAATGGCAGCCACTCAGGTTCTCCAAGGCCAAGAAAATTCAAGACCCAAAAGTCAGCAGGAAAGGTCATGGTCACAGTGTTTTGGAATCTGAAAGGTGGTGTAATGACTATCTTCCAAGGAGCCAAACAGTTAATGCAGGATATTACTATAACTTGAGGTGTCAATAAAAGGAGGCATTAAAAGAAAAAAAGGAGAGGAAATGAGTTCTCTCTTTATAAGACACTGCACTTTCTCAGAAGGCTGGCAAAATGATGGATGTTTTGGCAGTTGGGATTTCGATACATAGACCATCTACCCTACTCCCCAGATCATGCTCTATCGGACTTATTTTCTATTTCTAAACCTTAAAGAGTTTGAAAGGGTGACCATTTTCAAGTGATTTCGAGGTGATTGCAGCAGCACAGCAGTATTTCAGTGACCAGACATCAGTATTTATTTGGAAGGGTTGCAGAAACTTCAGACACGATGTGCCAAGTGTGTTGAACTTGGGGTTAAATATGTGGAATAACTAAGTTTCATGGCTCCACGTCATTCCCTTCTTGATTGGGCTGAGAACTTTTCAGCACCCCCTTGAAAGGAATCTTCTGTCTCTCTGGCTTGTTCCTTAATGACTAAATTAGGGGGTTAGGGAACTTTCACATGGAATTCGGCCCTGTGTTAGTAAGCAACCTCCCATCTGGCACATTTTTTTCTGGTAGATGATTTACATGTTATAGATTCAGCAAATTTCTGTGGAAATTATCCTTATCTTTTCTCCATTTGAAAAATTTTGCTCAAATTTACTCCAAATGCTGTGTCATCGACTAGCATTAAAGTCCTAGCAACTTTCTCTTTTTTACAAACAAATTCCATTCTACGTTCTGATCACAAGGTTTTACTTCACGTCTGCAGGTAGATACTAAATTTGTTTGAGAGAATGTATTTGTCAGCAGAAATGCTGAACTAGATGCAACTAGTTTCTAGCTACAAGTATGTCCTCTGGCTTATTTGTCCAGACACGTCTTTGTTTTGTATTAACAGTATTACCATATAAGGAAGGCTGTGAGAGAGTGAATGAGTTAGATCAGACTAAGAGCATATTAAGAACTAAAGAATTGCCATACTGAGAACATAGAGATCAAGATGACGTCAAATGGACACCTGAACGAGTTGTGCCTCTTACCTCGTCTAAACCAGCATCTCTGGCAACTCTCCCCATGTTTTAATATGGGGAAAGAGGAAGGGAGCCTTTCACTCTAACCTTCCGGTGACTGGAGCCTCTCAGCGGTTGGTGCAGACATCGATGCAGAGTGCATTTGCCCGCTCGGGTGAAGAATCCCGACCCACTTCAGGGGAGAGCCCGGATTCCTAGGGCAATCTCAGCACAGAACCAAGCCAGGCATTGTTGAGCCCAGAGCAAAGGAAGTGAATCGATGCAGGGAGTAGAGGGAGTTCTGCCACCTAGAGAAGGAAGGTTGGATCCCACTATGAGAGGGACGCCTGCACTTGACTTTTTGGAAGAAAGAGCAGGTGAACAAGGTCAACGAACTCCCTACATCACAGGAGAAGAGGTGAGAGGTGCTTCGGGAGGGTGAGCTGTTATTTTTGGGGAGTTGAAAAAGCCTGAAAAGATCGATATGGCACTCTGGCGGGCCATACCAGTCATGGACTCCAACCTGAAATTAAGCCTTTCTACTTTGAAAATGGACTATGGCACTGTCTTTTCTAAGGTTGAGCAACAAGGGGCAACATTAACCAATATAAAGGAAAAATTGGAGAAGCAAGAAGAGGAGATAGGACAAATGAAAAGAGTGGAATTGGAAAGAGTTAAAGAATTTTGAGAACAAACTATGGAAAAAATAATTTTAAGAATTTTGAATTTTCCAAAATGTCCTATTATCTCACCAGTAGAGATGGGTTGGGAGACCTTAGCCATTGCAATGGAAAATTTACCTCCAATTGTGAGAACTTATTACCTGAATATTAAACGGCCACAAGGGGAGTCTACTCCTATTGAAAAGCCACCAGATCAAAATGTGGACATGGACGTGTCAACTTATCTAGAAAGTTCCCTAGAGGTCGTTACTGATAGAACCACTTTGTTACTTACATTAGCCTTGGAGAGTGACAGGGAATTTATTCTATGTTTGTATTTCCGTCATATTAATGACAAGTTTTTGGGCTCTAATGTGTGGATTTTTCCTGATTTAGCCCAAAAACCCAAAGACGTAGAAAATAATTCTTGGCTTTAAAACAGAGTTCTCACTCTAGGAGCTACATTTCTTGTTAAATTTCCTTCAAAATGCTATGTATTATTTCAAAATAAGAATTTTTTATTTTTTGAGCCCAAACAGCTTTTATAATTTATTGGTTCTAAAGAAGATTTGGTAACCATGACTAATGAAGTATGACCTTCCATCTGGCTGTGGGATAGGATATTTGATGTCGTTACTCTAATATAATTTTAAAGTTGATTTGAAGTTTATTTCCTCTCGATCTCATCTATTGTGGGATAAATAAGAGCAAATATTACTCGTTTATATTTTGGTTTTCTTTTGTTAATGTTAAATTTCTTCATCTCTGATCTGTATCAAGTTATGATTGTCATACTTGCATAATATAAAAAATTCAATAAAGAAAAAAAAAAAAAAAAATTGCCATACTGGGATAGATCGAAGGTGCGTCCAAGCCCTATTTTCAACAGTGGCCAACTTGGGTTCCAAGTACCCAGCTAGATCCCAAGTAGTAAAATAGATTTTTTTGCTGCTTATCCTACACATAAACAGTGGATTTTCCCAGCCATCTCAATTAAAGAATGACAAGGGGGAAAAAATTTGACCCCGTTCCTGTGAGCTTGGGCCCTATCCCTGCAAACCATCTGATCCCATCCACACAAGCCTCAAATAGATTTATACTGAATTAATTTTATTAAAGCATAAAAAGAAACAATATTCTGTACAATTGTCATTTTATAAATGAGTTCTAACTGTTGAACTAGAGGAAGAGATCTTCAGCTGGCAGGGCTTTGTTTATAAATGTTTATCAACACAGCTACAATACTACTTTATCCTAAAGCAAAAAAGAAAGAAATAGAATTTTTTTTTTCTACCTTTTTCTGCTTTCCTCATCTTCTCTTCATTCTCTTCCTTCCATCCACTGTTTGCTTTCTTTCTGCCTCTTCTATATGGTATCTGCTCTCTTTCTATGCCTCTATTGCAGGGGTAGGAAACTCCGGTCCTGAAAGCTGTATTCCAGTCGGGTTTTCAGGATTTCCCCAATGAATATGCATGAGATTTATTTGCATGCACTGCTTTCAATGCATATTCATTGGGGAAATCGTGAGGAGCGCTCCTGACCGGGAGGGGTGGAAAGGGAGTCAACTCATGGCAGATAATTTACTATGGGGTCAAGGTCATTCACTACTCCATGGGACAGTGAATGACCTTGTCACTATACCTGTGGTGGCCAGACTTTTTTCCCTCCGTTCCTGCGGGTAACAGTCACCATGTCATTCTCTAATCTCAATAATGGCCTATGGATGTCTTTTTTAGGAAATTATCCAACCTTTTTTTAAACCCTGCTAAGCTAACTGATTTCACCATATTCTCCGGCAACGAATTCCAGAGTTTTTAATTATACGTTGTGTGATGAAATATTTTCTCCGGTTTGTTTTAAATCTACTACTTAGTAGCTTCATTGCATGTCTCCTAGTCCTAGTAATTTTGGAAGGGTGAACAAGTGATTCAGATCTACCTTTTCCAATCTACTCAGTATTTTATAGACCTCTATCATATCACCCCTGAGCCATCTCTTCTCTCTTTCCTCATAGGGAAGTAATCCCATTCCTTTTATCATTTTTATTGCCCTTCTCTGTACCTTTTCTAATTCTTTTATAGCTTTTTTGAGATATGGCGACCAGAACTGTACACAATATTCAAGGAGCGGCTGTACCATAGAGCAATACAAGAGCATTAGAACATTTCTATTCCTTTCCTGATCATTCCTAACATTCTATTTGCTTTCTTAGCAGCCGCTGCACGTTGAACTGAGGGTTTCAACGTATCCTCAATAACACCCAGACAGTGACTCCTAACACACAACCCAGCATCACTTAGCAAGCTGTTCTCATGTTAAGTTGCATGATGGTATTTTTTGTTGAAAATATTCACTTTGTATTTAACAGTTATTTTTGATACTAGTGGTATGAGTGACGAATAGAAGTTTTAGCTAACAAATAAAATGTTCATTTCAGAAGTAATGTTATGGGACAAATTGGTGTCATTGTGTTTTTTTTTCCAGGTCATTGATCTCTACCAAACTTATCCATGGTTTCAGTCTGGAGATTTGATTGCTTTCACTGGATATAAACCATTGGGAAATATCTTATATAATTCTGAATTTATGTTTTAGGCGCTTTAGAATATTTACTCTCATAGGAAGATCTTTTTTATTTTAGGATTATGAAAGGACAGCTATCGAGCAACTGTGGCTTAGTGACTCTAGGTTGTAGGTACCCATAAATAAGTAACTTCCTGTGTGTGATACTACCCCTTCCATGAAGCTTCTAAGAGGCTGGTAGGCCCACCCCGGGAGGCGCAAAGGGGTCAACACAGGGGAATAGCAGAATTTATTTTTTTGCTGGTTTTGACCCGTGATTGGGAGGGAGGGGGGCTGTTGGACCCGCGATAGGAAAGAGGGGGCTGCTGGCTGAGAGGGGTGGGAAGGGAGGTGACTCGCAGCAGATCCATTGTGGGCACAAGGCCATTTTACCACTACGCGGGGCGGTGAAAGTCTTGCTCCCATACCCAAGGCAAAAAGCTGATTTTTCCCCCCCCCCCATTCCTGCGGGTTAGCTGTGGGAAACAGTCCCCGTGTCATTCTGTATGGCTAAGCATAAGTGTGTGGTAGCCAAGGAGCCCGAGACCTAAAGTGAAATTGCTTAAAGAGGACTCAGTGCTGCCTAATAAAACCTTTTTTCCTGAATTTGTTAATTTGATGTGGAGAGCTTATTTGGATAGCTGGGATCTTCATATGAGGTCACACAAGGAGGGCTTGGGCTCCCAGGGTGCATCAGTGTCATTGGCAGAGGCTGACCAGGATCCTTTGGACCTTTGACAGGGACTCAGAAGGCAAATGATCAGTCTATATGCCCTCGTTTTCACAGAGCAAGTCTTCCCTGCTGGGTGGTTTAGGGTCGCAAACAGGAACAAGTACACAGGATGCCGTGGCAGTAGCCCTTGATTAAGGGGAAGATCCCATAGTACTGCAGCTGTTCAAGCCTTCGGTGCTATTAAAATTCCATTACTGATTCCCTGTGGAAGTTACAGTTAAGACTCCCAAAAGACTCCCTTCTACTCGGTGTGCCATGCATCTTAGTATGACAAGTACATGCCACAAAAGAGGCTGCTGCTTTGATCCCTAAGGCCAGAGCTTCTGCTTTTAAGGATCACATCCACTGTGCAATCCTGTGTATCCTTTAATACTCATACTATGCCTCTCTCTTGCTCACTAAGGACATGCACTTTGTTACCTGAGCTAGCAAGGAATCCACCTTAGTTTCAAACCATTTTATTAGGATAAGTGAAACAGAGCAAAAGAAAAGCACATCTCCAAGCTGAAGCATACTGCACCATAGTACAGCTAATAATGTATAGCAAATACCTCTGTGTTCTGAGAAGAAAATCCTGGAGAAGGACCACAATTGGCTGGCAGTTACATGTGAGAATGGAGTGGATACTGCACCATTTACGGAAGAAAGTGTTTATGAACAACTTGAAAAATTGAAGTGGACAAAGAGAGATCCATCCAAGGATATTGAGGGAGCTCAGAGAGGTTCTGGTGGGTCCTCTTAAAGATTTGGAGACTGATGTGATCCCTCTTCACAGAGATGAAGTGGGGAACTATAGGCCTACTTTTAGTATTACAGCATAATTATTGACTAAGCAAAAAATATTTCCTTAAAACGAAATCTCTTAACAGCTGTTTCCCTTTCAGTAGTTCCATTTGAAATGTCCAAACTATCAGATAACTCTAAGGAAGTCAACAGATCAGATGTCCCACTAGAAAAGGGAACCACAGGTGGAAGCGACAATATCTTCAAACCTTTTCATATATTCTGTCAGAGTCCAATGGGGATAGAGAAACATTTTCAAAAATTGATGAATCTTGAAAACTGGAAGCAATTGAAAATTTAAATTTATTACCAAGGTTCTCTCATTAGAGCAGTGTCCATATAATTCAGCTTATTAATACTTACATCAGAAAATTGATAATTTTTCCCTTCTCAGTTAATTGAACTGTATGAGAGGTGGTTACTTCAACTGTTGAGTTCACTGTACCTGGAATTGATTTGTTAAATATAGCATGCCACAAAGTTTCCAGAATTATCACTTGTGCTTTACTGAAAAATTCTGCTTTCTCAGACAAAGGCAGGCAGTTCTATTATGTTGGCTTTTATGACCAAATATCAGACTTGCTGGTACACAAGAAGGATCGGGCTGACTTTCTGGCCCTTGTTCTCTCTGCAGAAGTGAGTTTCCACTAAGTCCCTCAAATGACTCCCCATGCTTTTCCTTCAATGCAGCCATCAAAACCATGGTGGGGTAGAGAGTGAGGTCTGAATTCTCAGCCTATTAGCCCCTCCCAGTGGCAAGTTTGAAGCTTTTAACTGGATGAAATCCTCGTTGCACAAGCAGACTTGGGATCGAGCTGGTTCCATGAGCCAAACTTCCTCTTTCTATTTTAAAATGAGCAAGAAAAATCAGAGAGAGGTATATAGTTCAGCATGCTGGCAGTACAGTGGCTACCATCTTGCTCCTCCCCAGCCATATAGGATCCTAAAAGTTAACTGCAACAGTTTAATAGGAATATGTGCGTAAACCAGTAGCAGTGTAATTTTTCCAGTCATGAGATGACAGCAGAAACTTACTCTGGCCCATCTAGTCTGTCCAGTTTCACACGAAGGGTATGTCCCAATTTTCAACCATCTGCAGGACAAGTCTTATATATTTTTTTTCTTTTTTGTCATATCTTGTGCTTGAAGAATTTTTATGAATCTGAACTGTGTTTTGTGTCTTTTTAAAGTTTTAAAATTTTTTTAAAGTTTTTTTTTTAAGTTTTAAAGTTTATTATTAAGTTTATTAGGATTTTATATACCGCCTATCAAGGTTATCTAAGCGGTTTTTACAATCAGGTACTCATAGTAACATAGTAACATAGTAGATGACGGCAGATAAAGACCCGAATGGTCCATCCAGTCTGCCCAACCTGATTCAATTTAAATTTTTTTTTTATTTTTTTATTTTTTAAATTTTTCTTCTTAGCTATTTCTGGGCAAGAATCCAAAGCTTTATCCGGTACTGTGCTTGGGTTCCACCTGCCGAAATCTCTGTTAAGACTTACTCCAGCCCATCTACACCCTCCCAGCCATTGAAGCCCTCCCCTGCCCATCCTCCTCCAAACGGCCATACACAGACACAGACCGTACAAGTCTGCCCAGTAACTGGCCTAGTTCAATATTTAATATTATTTTCTGATTCTAAATCTTCTGTGTTCATCCCACGCTTCTTTGAACTCAGTCACAGTTTTACTCTCCACCACCTCTCTCGGGAGCGCATTCCAGGCATCCACCACCCTCTCCGTAAAGTAGAATTTCCTAACATTGCCCCTTAGGAAATACTACTCAAGCATTTTCCCTCTCTGTTCCGGTGGGCTCACAATCTATCTAACGTACCTGGGGCTATGGAGGATTAAGTGACTTGCCCAGGGTCACAAGGAGCAGCGTGGGGTGCTGAGGCTGTAGATCCAACCAGGCTTAAAGAATTTTTAAATAAAGGAAATAAATTTAGACATATACTTCTAGCCCTGCCATATTCAGTTTTTGCGTGTTTTTTTTTTTTTTTTACAGATTCAAACAAAAAGGAAAAACACCAAACATTTAAGTTTCAGAAATATGTCATTAAGTTTATACCAGAGAAAGGTTGTCGACTTCTGTTCACTTAGGAATTAATTGAAAAATATAATTTAACCAGAGGTGCCTAAACTTTTGCAGACACTGTACATCCACTGTCTTATTTATAGAAAAATCTTGATATGTCACCTAATTATAGGGTGTAGCAAAGCCATAGTTAAGAAGCTAAATTGCCATTATAATACTGCTGTAAAACTTTATAGAAATTCTTGCAAAGCAATGCCAATATTGCAAAATTTTGGTCCAATATGAAATTAATATTAATGAATTGCACTGAATGCAAATGCACGCAAAACAGCTCAAGATGTGGTAGTAAACTTTCTCCAATGCATACTGATGCTTTCCTCCCCTTAGTGGTGCCTAAAGATGGAGCAAGACAAAAGAGACTTTGGCTCTTTCCATGGTTGAAAGCTGGGCAAGCGCTTTGCCTACATAGTGTAAAGCTCCTCCTTCCTACTTATAGAGAACTCCTTCCCAACTCATAACCCTAACCCCTCCTCAAGAATCACACCCTTTACTATCGGGATAAGCTTGTGAAAGTGCAAGAAGGTATGTGAATGTCAAAGAATATTTGTAAACTAAACAAAGAATCTAAGATTGTAAGTAGAACTCGAAAGAAAGCCAATGTCATACTAATTATAACCACAGCATATAGAGTGTGGACAGCATTTCTATTGCTTTTCCATTTTGAAGTCTTGTCTTCATTTGGCTTTGGTTCTAGGAAAGGATGATATGCGTCTACAACTGGACTGTGCTCTTCAGGATGTGACTGATAAATATGCATTGTTGGAAGAGACAGAGAAGAAGGCTGTGACCCGAGCACTCACAGAAGAGCGGGGACGCTTCTGCACCTTTGTATGTCTTCTAAAACCAGTTTTGGTAAGTCTTAGTTTGATTTAATGCACTATTTATATACCACTAAATCACCACACTGGCATCTAAATGGTCTGCAAAACAATATAAAATTTGACCTATGCAATGGTACTTTAAGTAATTTCCCTCCAATCTGACTATAGTATTTATGAAGGATGTATACAAGCAAATATTTTCATACATACCAGGAATAGAAAAGCACAACAAAAGAGAAACTCCAAAGAGACAATGTTACTGAGCAGATAGGTGTTTATCAAACAAGTACGTTTAGTCATTTTCTGAAGGTGAGGTAGTTCACTTCTGTTCTTATGGGTACTGGAAGGTCATTCCAGGTTCTCTGGAAGCAGCAAATGTGAAGAGGGTGTTGAATACTTGCTTGGATGAGGGGCCAATCAGTTGAAGAGTGGTGTTAATCCTTGTTGAGGTGAAGAACAGGTGGATTATCTGTTCTGGTGAGTTGGCATTTAGAGCATGGTGCATGATGCAGCAAAGCTTAAACAAGATGGATTCTTGCCAGGATTGCACAAATTTAGCACTTTTAGAGTGTCCTGCTGCGTGGGGGGGGAGGGGTGCTACAGTGCCCAAATGAGCTTCTCCCTTGCTGAAGCAGGTGACCAAATGCTCAGCTAGCCCGGTGGAGGGGCTGTTGTTGATTTGGGGGCTCAGTACAAATGGTACTTCTGTCAGCCTTGCTGTGGACCCTCCGCAGCCAAAGAAACACAAATGCAAGTCTTCTAAGAGTGACTTTCTGCCCTGGGAGCCAGACACTTTTTCTAAATTTATGAAATTTTTGTGGCCATAGTTTCAGAACAAGTGTTCTCCCACTGAACAGTCTCAATCCGCCTCCATGGCGTCTAAGTGGCATGTTGCCTCTGGGCACGTCCTTGTCTCAGCCTGTTGCAGCTTTTGCACATCCTGATCTGAAGAACCCAAATGCTGATGTTTCCCTTACTGATCCCTTGTTTGCAGGTACAGCACTTCCCAGAGCGCAAGATCAGGGGCTGTGTACTGGATCTGCAGATTCTGCTGGGGTCTTAGATCCTGTGCATGATTCGACTGTCTTGTGCTTATTTAAGATCGTTGCCATGCCAGACCTTATTTCTGAGTCATTGGAGGAATTGAATTTTGTCACTCATTTCTTCCTCCTGGCTACATGGTGTGCCCTCAGAAGTGAGCTACCTTTCCCTGGTACCCTGGTACCCTGATATGAGTGTTCTGGTTTCGGAGCAGTTTGACTCTCTGGAGGGTTTTATGAAAATCGATAGAACTATGTCCTGCTTGTATCCTGTGGCACAGTATATTCCTCTTTACATTGTGAAACTTGATTTTTCCTAGGAGAATTTTCTTGCAGATCCTACAGTCTCATCCTGCCATTCCCTGACCTTCTGCACTTCATTCTGAGGGGATCTTGACTTCTTTCAATGACTCTTCAGGCTTTCTCATGAGGGAGAAGACGCTATAATGTCAGGTCAGGGGGCTGTGAAGATTTTTCAGGATGCTTGCATCTTTGCATCCTCCTCAGGTTTCCAGTTCGTTCTTGGAGTTTCTGTTTTGTGTTTCCCTTTTCAGTGTTACTGGTCCTCAGGACAGTTCTTGTAGTTCTTAGGGAACTAAGGGACGTTGTTCCACTTACTGCATGGTGCCCGAGACGGGGGCATTGGGCAGGCTGGATCCCATTCTGCTGAATTAGTTTCTTGGGGTTACACATTTCTGCAGACAACCTGGGAGTATATTTACATTTTCTCTATGGACTCCGAATCGGCACTTGGCTTGCCTGCCTCTCTTGGAGCAGCGCTTTCGGTTTTGGCACATGCCATTTCGCCTACCCAAGGCTTCACGAACGTTTTAGGTGATGTGGGCGGTGGTACCGTTTTGGCGCTACCAGGCGATTCATCTAATTTCTTCTTGACTGCCTGCTTGATTCGGACGACTTCCAGTCGGGCCATTTGACTGACACGAAAAGGGTGGTATCTTTTTCTCAGTTCTTTACACGTGCATCTTCGAATTTGCACAGCGCTCTTTTCTCCTGTACTATTTATAGGCATATTGGGGTGATGTTTTTATTCATATAGGAGAGACATGTGTTTCTTTACGGAGACTTGGGTGTGGGGTCTCGGTCTCAGATTGGTATTCTTCTTCGCTTACCATGACCAAGAGTATGGGATTCTGTACAGTTTCTGGGATCCATATTGCTGACTCCACTGGGAACTTCGGCTTGCTTTCCCCTTCTTACGCTACAGCAGTCGGTTTTGTTCCGGTGGTTCCCAGTATCTCAGGGCTCCAATTATTTGGTATGCTCCTCCTGCATCGCTCTGTATGATTTGGTGGCTCAGCGGGATTTCTCTTTTCAAGGCATGCCTCGGTCTTTGCTGGACTAGCTCATGACCACCGACCATTCTGGGCTGTCGGGTTGGGGGGCTTGGTGGCTTCCATCCTCAGCTCCAGGAGTCTGGTCTTCAGAGGCGACTCAGTACTTGTTCATTCTTCTACTCTTGAGCAGGGTTAGGCTACCTTTCTGGAGCTTCAGATCATTCTTCCGGATTGCCGCTGAGGGTCCTTTTGGTCAGTATTATGATGGCAGGTGAAATTGTTCTGCTTCAGTGGGTGGACTCTCATCTTCGTCTTCTGTTGGCAGATCCTTTTATGGATCAGGATAAGAGTTTGGATAGACTTTCTCTCCACGGAATCTGAGCATGGCCCATTTCTTATATGTTACAGTGTACAGCGCTGTGTACGCTCTGGAAAGTGTGCATGTTAGTAATAGTGTAATCTTCTGCATCCTGGATATTGAGATTTGTGGCTCAGGCGTTCTAGCTCTTTTTATGGACGTGAGATCTCCTTGACCTAGACCTCATGGCCTCGTCTCTCAATTCTAAGCTTCCTAGCTTCTTCGGCGGGCCCAGGGAATGGGAGTTAGAGGGGGTAGCTGCATGGCTCCTTTCTCGCCTCTGCCTTCTCTTTTTCAGTGTTTTCCGCTGACTGATGATGGCTTGGATTTGCTATCTTGAGCTCACTTTCCGGGCACAGTATTTGTAGAATCTCTGGATTGGCGGCGCCATCCTTACTATGCAGATTTGATGAGTCTTTCGACAGCCGGACTAAGAAGTTTCCTGGTATCTCCGGTTTTGCTCGCCTAGGGTCCGATCAACATGGATATTTGTACTTCTTTAGTATTACGACCTAGTTTTTTGAAAAATCTTGGCTGACGTGCAAGAGTTATGTGAAGCAGGTTGTTTCTTCTCTTATCCAGGTGCTACGGACGTCTACTCCTGTGGCTTCTGCTTCCTTTTGGAGGTTTTTCCTTTGTTGGGGGCTTCTTAACGTTTGAACCACTCCAGAGTTCCTTTTTGGCACAAGTGTATTGCTGAGGGCTTAGCGTTCAATTCCCTTCAGCTTCTAGTGCCATTCTTGGCTTGTTACATGGGCTAGGTATATTGCTCTTTGCTTACTTCTCAGCTTCATGTAGTTCAGTTCCTAAACAGAGTGCGGTATATTCATGCGCCTCTTAGAAAGACCTGTTTGGAGTACAATCTTCACGTACTTCTTCTCAGTTTACCGAAGGCTTCATTTCATCCTTGTCTTTTGGGACTCTAAAGGGCTGTGCCGTTGAACATGGGGTTTCTTGTGGCCATGGCTTCAGTTCTGCAATTTTCTATGTTGCAGGCCTTGTTCAGCGGGGATTCCTATTTCTGATTTCCGAAATATGGGGTATCAGTTCGGATGGTACCACTATTTCTTTCTAGGGGGGTGTCATCCTTTCTTTTATGTCATGCTCGCTTTTCCTTCCTTCTTCCTGGGAGGAGAAATTGGGAGCAGTGCTTTTATTCACTGCATTTTTTTGGTACGTACGTAGCGTTCTCCGCGAGCTCGGTTTCTAACGACTTTTAGTTGTTTATATCTCCTTTTTGTATTCTTCAAGGGAAGCCTCAAACGTATGGCGGCATCCGAAGCCTCCATCGCTCGATGGATCCAAGAGGACATTCTTTATGCTTGCTTGCTGGCAGGGAAGCGGTTGGCGAAAGAACTTCATGACCATTCCGCCGGAGCGATGGCTACTTCTTGGGCTCGGCCCAGAGGTTTTTTCCTTGGAGGAGATTTGTCTCGCTGCTAATTGGTCTTCCGAGAGTGCTTTCTCTCCGCATTTCTGCTTGGATGTGGGGGCGCATGCGGTAGGGGCGTTTTGTGCTTCGGTTGTTGCGGAGGCGGCGTTTGCTTCCCACCCAGATTGAGGATTGCTTTGCTACATTGGTCTCTGGATTCATCTGCTGCTGTTGCTAGGGAAGGAAAAATTATGTTCTTACCTGTTAATTTTCTTTCCCTTAGACGCAGCAGATGAATCCAGAGCCCCACCCTTTCTGGATATTGTCTCTTGGTTTTTTCTTTTGCAACTTTCGCAGTTTGTTATTATGGCAGGTTGTTTTCTGTATTATTGCATTTTGAGATTTGTTATGGGAAATAAGTTTTTTACATGCTATGCTTGGGCAAGGAGCTATTCTGGATAAACAGGAGGAGTGCCAGCCAATAGGACCACCTGTTAATCAGTTTCTCTATCTCCGCCTGCTGGTAGATGTTGGCTATCCCATTGGTCTCTGGATTCATCTGCTGCGTCTAAGGGAAAGAAAATTAACAGGTAAGAATATAATTTTTCCTTTCTGATATATTCTGTTTTAGTTTTTATTACTATGACAGTAGTAGATTTTCTATATAGAAACATAGGAAAATGGTGGCAGAAAAGGGCCATAGCCCATCGAGTCTGTCCATTCCAAGTATCCGCCCCCCTGAATTTACTCCCTTAAAGATCCCACGTGAGCATCCCATTTTGTCTTAAAATCCGTCACGTTGCTTGCCTCAATCACCTGCATTGGGAGTCTGTTCCAATGATCTACCATTCGTTCGGTGAAGAAGTCTTCCTGGAGTCGCTATGAAACTTCCCTCCCCTGATTTTCAGCGGGTGTCCTCTGGTGGTCGAGGGTCCCACGAGACAGAAGATATTATCTCCGACTCGATGCGACCCGTGATGTACTTAAATGTTTCAATCATGTCTCTTCTCTCTCTTCGTTCCTTATGTGAGTACATTCGCAATTCTTCTAGTCTTTCTTTGTATGTTTGATCCTTGAGTCCCAAGACCATCTTGGTGGCCATTCGCTGAACCGACTCGATCCTCAGCATGTCCTTACGGTAGTGTGGTCTCCAGAATTGAACACAGTACTCCAAGTGAGGCCTCACCATGGATCTGTATAACGGCATGATGACTTCAGATCTCCTACTTACAAAACCTCTACGGATACAACCCATCATTTGTCTTGCCTTGGAGGAAGCCTTCTCCACCTGATTGGCAGCTTTCATGTCGTTGCTAATGATCACCCCTAGATCACGTTCTGCCCTGGTCGTAGCCAAGGTCTCACCATTTAGTGCATAAGTTCTGCGCGGATTTCTCTTGCCCAGGTGCATTACCTTGCATTTTTTAGCATTGAAGCCCAGCTGCCAAGTCGTTGACCATCGTTCCAGCAGCAGTAGGTCATGTGTCATATTATCAGGTAACAAGCTTTTGCCTACTATGTTGCAAATTTTGGCGTCGTCGGCGAACAGTGATACCTTTCCTCTAAGTCTATGCGTCATATCACTTATGAATAAGTTGAATAGAATCGGGCCCAAGACTGAGCCCTGCGGAACTCCACTGAGCACGTCCGACGCCTCTGATGGGGTACCGTTAACCACAACCCTCTGTAGTCTATATACAGTGGGTCTGGAATTTGTTTGCTTTTTGCAGGGTTTGTTGGAGCTCTGAAGGGGTCTCCCTTCCTTTATTCATTTTCTTGGGAGATATGGTGTTAACTTTTCACGTGGAGCCCTTTCAGTCTTAGCTATGCCGCGGGGGAGGACAATGAAGAGTTCTCTCCCTTGGGCTCTCTCTCCCTTGAACTAGGGGAACTCTCTCCAGAAGAGACTAGTTGGAGATGGCAGCAATTGTAATCTATTTTTGATCTGTTTCTAGCTGCATTGTGAACAGTTTTCTACCTCAAAAGGAGTGAAATTTTAATTTTTGAAATGTTTGTTATTCTAGGATGAAGAGATTGGGATGCTAGGAGAAATAACACATTTACAAACCATTCTGGAGGACCTTACAAATATGACTGCAGAACCAAACATATTGCCTCCAACAAGTGAACAGGTTAGTCCTGCACTGCCTTAGTTTGTGTTTGAATGGGCACTAGGCAATGATCTTGTTCTGTAGGCAACCAATGTAACTGTTTTAAAGTTGGTGTAATGTGCACATGCTTTGATGCTTCCATAACAAGCTGGACTGCAGCATTTTGTACCACTTGAAATGCCTTACATTTTGTCTTTGCTATACCAAGGTATAGTGCATTACACTAATCTAATCTGGATAACATCATTGACTGTACTACTGTATGAAAATTATATTCTTCATTATATAAGTAAACTTGTAACCTATTCTGAGCTCTTCTGGGAGGACAGGATATAAATAAATGACAGGTAATCACAAAAGGTAAAGCTCCTGGTAATGATGGGTTTAGTATAGAATTCCATTAAGGACACACTGATATAATACCACCTAAACTTACCCTTGAGTAATCTTAGTAAAGGTTCATTTCTAGAGTCCACAATTTTTCTCCTGAAAATGACACAGATCACACAAAAATTTAAAATTATAGGCTTTAGTTCCCTAATTAATGTTGCTACAATTTATGGAAAAAATTTTGGCTATCCAATTAAGTACTATTCTTCCATCTTTCATTCACTGTGATCAAAGTGGTTTCATGCCTGGTAGGTTATTGACTGAAAACTCCAGGCTATTCTGGAATATTCTATATTATCCTAGGATAAACAGGCAGCATAGTCTCACATATGGGTGATATCATCCACGGAGTCCAGTACGGACAGTATGAAAAATGAACTGTCACTTTAAATTTTAAGAAACTTTGTGAGTGCCTACCCGCCCAATGCCGGCTCATGGAACTTCAGTTCTTTTTCTGCGGAGTGAAGAAGTCTCTCTTGACTGGACTCCGTTCAGTCGGTGTTACCTTCCTGCTTCACGTTTCTTTTACATTGTTTGTTCCAGTTCTGGTGTTATCCTTTATTCTAATTTCTTTTTTTTTAAAAAGATAGTAAAAATATTTATTTTATTTTTCTAGAACCTTGTTCTTCAGCCTTGAGGTTCTTTCCCTTGGTGGGGTTTCATTCACCATTGAGTTTAATCTTGCCGATGAGATTTTTCCTATGTCGAAACCTACGATGGGGTTTAAAAAGTGCTGTAGGTGCCAGAGGCCTATTTTGATAACAGACCCCCATAATTGGTGTCTTCAGTGTTTGGGCCCTGATCACCAAATTGAACCTTGTATTAAGTGTTCACTTTGCAAAAGTGTTACATTAAAACCTGTCGTATTCCACTACGGTTCTGCTCCATTCCGGCTCTGCTCCAGACATTGGAAAAACTTCAGAGCCATCGCCATTGAAAACTCTTGCATCGACATCGGGAAATCTTCTAGCATCAGGGAAGCCGGTTACCGAGACATCCTCTTTCCAGCAAGCGTCGCAAGTTCTCTACAGCATCGAGTCTCTTGATGCAGATCACACATTGACGCCACATTGACGCCATTGATCTAAGGATCTGGCTCTCTTCCTAGGTGTGCATCCTCATAGAGGTCACCCTCTCCAAGACAACCTGCTGCACCGAAAGTACTGGTGCATACAGCTCAGCAACTGTCACAGGCCTCGATGACATCGAGTCTCTTGATGCAGGCCAAAAGACATCATTGTTCTGCTGATCTTCAGGTTGTTTCTCCTATAAGGTTGTGTGTACTTTACCAAGGCACCCATACTGAAACAACCTGCTGCACTGACGGTACTGGTGCACTCTTTCTGGGAGAAACTCTATAAGAGTTCTTTCACAGGGAAATTGCCACTGTTTTTAAGTCGCACTGCATGCATCTCCTACAGTCAGCTCCCTTGGTACCAGCCCAAACTGAACAAACCACTGTGAGGCATCAAGGTACTGGTACCACCGATCCATTGGAGCATCGGAATACTGCTCAGGGATTTTCTATGAGGCGTCATAGTTCTGTCTCTCGACGCCGTTCTTCCTCCAGGCATGGTTCTTTGCATCGATGTTCTACTTCTCAATGATGCTCTCCTTTGAGACTTCGAGCTGCTACTTCAGGTCGTAAGTCCTCGTCTGTGAGGCATTCCAGACCAAGACATCAGAATTCCTCCCTCCTTCCAGCGACCTCCTCTTTTAAAGAGGCATCGGGAAGTTCATCAATCCTCTTCTGCCTCTTTATTAGACCAGTACCGAAAATGTCGCAGGGCTGCTTCTACACATTTTTTCCTAGAAGTTTTCTCTGATTTGAAGTCTAACTCAGAGTGTAGTTTTTCCTTCTCTGAGTCTGTTGATGCAGCACTTACCTGAAGAAGTCTCCTTTGCTGCTTACATTAACCAGTTGTGCAAAGATTTATCTGTTTCAGTGGAGACTTATGCTTCATTAAATGCTGAATTTCAAAATATATTGAACTTTAATGGGCCTTCCAAAGAGCTCTTCAAATTGCCATTGCATGAAATGTTTAAACAGATCCTTTCCAAAAATTGGGAGATGCCTTTATCTGTCAAGGCTGCTCTGGGGAAGATGAATTCGCTTTATAGAATTTTCTCTACTGCAGGATTTGATACTCCACAATTTCCACATCATTCATTATTGGTGGAATCGACCCTCAGAAAATGTTTTCCTACCAGAGTTCATGCCTCATTGCCTCCGGGACGCTAAGGCCGTTCAATGGACAATGCTATTAAACACTTAATTACACTTTCTACATGTCTTTGTATCTTCAACATGTACTATGGTTGACAACTTTTACTCCATCTTCCTTTTGATTCCAGAAGCCCGGAGGTTTGTATGTGGTTGTAGGGGAGGAGGTGGCCACTCTATATCTTTAATAAAAAAAAAAAAAGGTTTTTTGAGAATGACTTTCTCTTTACTTAATCACTTCAAATCATCCTCCAAGAGAGTCTCTTTTCAATAATTCTCTTCTTCATTGGGAAATGCTATCTTTTCTTCTCCTCAAAGAAAAGTTTCACCCCTGCAGAGGAACTGGGGTTTTTACTTCATGTATTTCCTCATCCCAAAAGGGAAGGGAGGTCTATGGCCGATTTTAGACCTCAGGGGACTGAACAAATTTCCACCTGGGGGGGTACATTTCATATGTTGCCTCTGATAACTTTATATTCCCTCTTAGATCGCAACAACTGGCTATGCTCTCTAGATCTGAAAAGAAGTTTCTTCTCGTATTCCAGTACATCTGACCTTCTGGAAATTACTCGGATTTCAGATAGTGCAGCACTATTATCAATAAAGAGTCCTGCCTTTTGGCCTTGCATCCTCTTCCAAAGTATTCATTAAGTGCCTGGTTGTAGTGGCAGCAGCGTTAGATGCAGGGTCTCCAGGTTTTCCCTGTCTGGACGATTGGCTCATCAGTGATCCAATCTTGCAATAGGTTCTCGCAGTGACTCAGTTCACAATTCTCTTCTTTCAGCAGTTAGGATTCAAAATCATTTTTCCCAAATCTCAACTTCAACCATCTCAAAATCTGCAATTTATCGGAGCTCTGCTATATACCATTTATCTCAGAGCGTTTCTCCCTCAGCAAAGACAGCAAAATTTGATTCAGCATTGCGATCAGACTTATCTTCTCCCATCAATCTTGGCCACACATCTGATGGTACTCCTGGGTTACATGGCTTCCACGGTGCATGTTACTCCATTTACGAGACTTCGTCTCAAGACTTCTCAATAGACTGTATTGCATGTCAGTGGTCTCAAGTTCTTGATCCATTGTCTCAACACATTACACTTTGACAATCTCTGCTTTTCCTTGCTTTCCAGGGTTTTTTTGTTCCACACATCTCATCGTCTTACGCTTGCGGGGTTTATCTGAATGGCTTTTGCACTCGTTGCTGGTCTACTAGAACCGTTTTTTCTATCTAAATCTTTTGGAACTCAAAGTGATCTACGATGCTTTTGAAACATTTTAGCACATTGTGACTAACTACATCCTAATCCCCATGGACGTTCAGGTTTCTTTTTTTTTTTTTTATATTTATTTACAGTGGTGCCTCGCATAACGGACGCCGCCTCGCACAGCGAACGCTGCGCACAATGAACTTTATGTCTTGATCCGTACAACGAACTTCGTTTCACACAACGAAGTCGCCCGAGCTGCATCCTTCCGCGCAGGCACTGCGCTTAACTGCCCTCTCTCCGCCTGGTTCCCTCTTGCCCCCCCGACTCCCCGACACGATCGGGGCAAGAGGGAGCTCAAGCCCTCTTGCCCCCCCCCGACTCCCCGACACGATCGGGGCAAGAGGGAGCTCAAGCCCTCTTGCCCCCCGACTCCCCGACACGATCGGGGCAAAAGGGAGCTCAAGCCCTCTTGCCCCCCCGACTCCCCGACCCGATCGGGGCAAAAGGGAGCCCAAGCCCTCTTGCCCCGCCGATTCCCCAACTCCCCGACAATATCGGGCCAGGAGGGAGCCCAAGTCCTCCTGGCCACGGCGACCCCCTAACCCCACCCTGCACTACATTACGGGCAGGAGGGATCCCAGGCCCTCCTGCCCTCGACGCAAACCCACCCCTCCCCCCAACGACCGCCCCCCCCAAGAACCTCCGACCGCCCCCCCAGCCGACCCGCGACCCCCCTGGCCGACCCCTACGACACCCCCAACCCCCTTCCCCGTACCTTTCTGTAGTTGGCCGGACAGACGGGAGCCAAGCCCGCCTGTCCGGCAGGCAGCCAACGACGGAATGAGGCCGGATTGGCCCATCCGTCCCAAAGCTCCGCCTACTGGTGGGGCCTAAGGCGCCTGGGCCAATCAGAATAGGCCCGGGAGCCTTAGGTCCCTCCTGGGGGCGGGGCCTGAGGCACATGGGCCCAACCCGACCATGTGCCTCAGGCCCTGCCCCCAGGAGGGACCTAAGGCTCCCGGGCCTATTCTGATTGGCCCAGGCGCCTTAGGCCCCACCAGTAGGCGGAGCTTTGGGACGGATGGGCCAATCCGGCCTCATTCCGTCGATGGCTGCCTGCCGGACAGGCGGGTTTGGCTCCCGTCTGTCCGACCAACTACAGAAAGGTACGGGGGAGGGGGTTGGGGGTGTCGTGGGGGTCGGCCAGGGGGGTCGCGGGTCGGCTGGGGGGGCGGTCGGAGGTTCTTGGGGGGGGCGGTCGTTGGGGGGAGGGGGGTTTGCGTCGAGGGCAGGAGGGCCTGGGATCCCTCCTGCCCGTAATGTAGTGCAGGGTGGGGTTAGGGGGTCGCCGTGGCCAGGAGGACTTGGGCTCCCTCCTGGCCCGATATTGTCGGGGAGTTGGGGAATCGGCGGGGCAAGAGGGCTTGGGCTCCCTTTTGCCCCGATCGTGTCGGGGAGTCGGGGGGGCAAGAGGGCTTGAGCTCCCTTTTGCCCCGATCGTGTCGGGGAGTCGGGGGGGCAAGAGGGCTTGAGCTCCCTCTTGCCCCGATTGTGTCGGGGAGTCGGGGGGGCAAGAGGGCTTGAGCTCCCTCTTGCCCCGATCGTGTCGGGGAGTCGGGGGGGCAAGAGGGCTTGAGCTCCCTCTTGCCCCGATCGTGTCGGGGAGTCGGGGGGGGCAAGAGGGCTTGAGCTCCCTCTTGCCCCGATCGTGTCGGGGGTGCCAGGGACTACACGGAGTCACCCACCATACCACCCGATTCGGGTAAGCGCAGGTATCGGTGGGTGGCTTATTTGCGGGGGGGTGCCTTATTTTACATTTTTTTCTAAAAAGGGGGGGCTGTCTTATTTGATGGCCCTGCCTTATCATCGGGGAAACACGGTAGAAAAAAAAAAAAAAATGAACAGTTAAGTCCCAGTTTTTGCCGCTGAGACTCTGCCCTCTCACTGTAAAATTAGACTCTACTTAGTCTGTCTTTAAATTTAAAAAATGTGTGTTGTTTTAAAAAACAATTATGTTTTTAGATGTATCTAAATAAAAATAATAACCAAAAATTTATCTTTTTTTATGTCATCTTAGCATATTTTATGCTACAGAACGAATTATTTTTTTTAACATGTATTGTTATGGGAAAACGCGTTTCACACAACGAACGTTTCACATAACAAACTTGCTCCTGGAACGGATTAAGTTCGTTGTGTGAGGCACCACTGTATAAATTTTTCAAATTATTTAGGTTTCAATATATTACATAAACAAGCGAGGAGGCACAGGTTCTCTTCTTTTTTGTCAATAGGCCCAGAAGTGATTGCTCACAATATATTTTTGAAAGCAGTATGCATTCAAGAGAAGCAGAATTCTCTCGCAGACGGATTCAGTAGGTTTCTTCAGCCACACAAGTAGATTGTTTCATGGTTTATTAAAATTTGATTAAACGCTAATCATAAAATTTGAAGTGTTGTACATTAAAATAACACATAAAAGAGGTACTAACACTAAATAACAGACAAGACCTAAAGAAGACCAAACAAACTCGACATAGGGAAGGCCAGCAAAACAAGAGGAAAGGAGGGAGAACTACAATTTTGTAAAGAAAAGAAAACAAAGGTAAAAACAAGGGGGAAGGAGGAGGGGGTAAAGAGATAAGATAGCAGAAAGGATAAATTACTCGTAGGCATCTTTAAAAAGGAAGCATTTTAAACTACCCTTGAATTTATCTATATTTTGTTCTGCTCTGATATATAATGGGAGGGGAGTTCCAGGTCGAGGGTGCCGTGACAGAAGTTGGAGGCACAGCGGGTACCGATAATGTTTAGTGAGGGGACAGAGAGTATGTTGAGAGGCAGATCTTAAAGCTCTGGGAGGATCATATGAATGCTTAACTCTGCAGTTCTGCATCACATATTCTCTCTTGGGGGGGGGGGGGACTCCTCAGATAGACCTGTTGCATCCCCCCACAATCACAAGTTGCCTCAATTTTGCTCTAGGCAATATTCTCCCCAATGCCTGGAACTGGATGCGTTTCTTTTGGATTGGACAGACAAGTTTCTTTATGCGTTTCCTCTAATCCCTCTCAACTTCGAGATGCTTGTCAAGCTCAAGGAGGAATTGGCCACCATAATTCTGATGGCCCCTTGGTGGCCCAGACATCCTTGGTTCTCCCTTCTACCTCAGCATCATGGAACCAATGCCTCTTCAGACTTTTCCATCTCTTCTAACTCAGTCACGGATATATCTGATCTACAGGCTTTACACCTGACAGCTTCGTACCTTTTGGGTTTCAAGTTTATTTAGGACTTGATATACCGCTTTTATAAACAAAGCAGTTTCCATCTTTCTCATCCTGTCAGACTTACCTTAGAAGCGTCATGAAAACCGTCTATGCAGCAGTGTTACCAACAGAAATGGAGACGGTTTTCCACTTGGTGTACTTTTCATTGTCTATATCTGCAATATTGAATTTCTTCTACATTTATCCAATTTTAGGCCTCAAGACCACTTCGATTCGAGTTCATCTCGGTGCTATCAATGCCTTTCACAGCTCAGATGATGGTAGACCTCTAACTGCTCATCCTGTTGTGTGCAGATTCATTAACTGACTTTTTCAAGGTCAAATCACCTCCAGTAGTTTGCGCTCTAAATGTTGTTCTCCCTTATGAAGTCTCCTTTTGAACCAATGTCTTCAGCTTACCTGAAATACCTCACTTGGACGGTGATTTTTTTTTTCTTATCTCTTACTTCTGTTTGAAGAATGTGAATTTCAAACACTGCTGGCGGATCCACCGTTTAATGTTTCATCATGACAAAGTTGTGCTTCGCACCTATCCGAAGTTCCTTCCAAAAGTAGTCACAGAATGTCATCTAAATCGATCTACCATACTTCCAGTGATCTTTCCTAAGCCTCATTCTAATTCTGGAGAAATGGCTTTTCATACTCTCAACTCAAACCTTTGCTTCCTGCTTACAGAGAATTCAGCCACATAGAGCATCTTCTCATCTTTTTGTCTCCTTTAATCCTAATACATTGGGATGTCCTGTATCCAGAGAACTATATCTACATGGTTAGTGGTTTGTATCACTTTTTCTTATGCTCAGACTGGGCTGCAACTGGGAGTTGTCACAGCCCACAAAGTCTGAACTATGGCAACTTCAGTTGCTTTCCTACACTCAACTCCTATTGATGAATTGATACAGTTGCTACTTGGTACTCAGTTCATATATTCACATCTCTCTGCTGTCTGGAATTTAATTCCAGACGGGAAGTTCACTTTGGCCAAGCAGTCTTGTAAAATTTATTTCCTTAATGGCCAACACTCCCTCCATCCCATTCTAGTAAGCTAGGGAAGTCTCACAGGTGAGATGTTGCCTGCTTGTCCTGGGATAAAGCACAGTTATTTACCATAACAGGTGTTATCCAGGGACAGCAGGCAGATATTCGGGTTCGTGAATTTTAAGTTCTTAAAGTGGGGTGCACTTTTAAAGCTGTCCATACCGGGGCTATGTGGATGACGTCACTCACATGTGAGAATATCTGCCTGCTGTCCCCAGATAATACATGTTATGGTAAGTAACTGCTATATTGTGTGGGTTGGTGATATGCAAAATTTTAGGTATTAATGTGTTTGAAATTTAATTAAATTAATCAGTTGATTAATTTTCTATCCTTTCCCCCAAAGAGCACAGAACAGATTACAGGTTAAACATACATAATATGCAGTTATGCCTTAATTACAGTCCAAGCTTATAGTACAAGTTTTTATTCTAATTTGATGATTTGATGCATACTAGGGGTCCAATACCAATACACACATTGTACAGTTTACAGGTTAAATTTGTCTTAGTTACAGTGGAAAATCTTTCAATACAAGTTTTTATCCTAATGTGACACATACCCAGGATCTAGTACCAAAATCCATTTCGTTGTAATCCATTGGTCATGGGTGGGGGAGTTAGGTGAAGAGGTATGCTTTTTTTTATTGCTTCCCTAAAGTTGAGGAGTTCTTGTCTTTTGAAATGTTTTATTAAGTATTTATGGAACCTACCTAGGTTTTAAGCAGGCTATAAGTTTTGTGTTTGTTTGGGTTTTTTTTTTGGTGATCCTAATTTCCTTTTGTTCTGAGGGATTAGTCCAGATCTCGCTTTTTGCTTTGTTGGGGGGTTGATTTTTATTTTTTCTTAGGCACAGGGTTTGTGGTATTTGTTCAAAATTAATAAAAATTTAATAGAGGCAGACGTTCTCATTTTTCTCAATTAATCCAAATACTGAATGGAACCTAATGCACAGCGGTCTTAGGTGGCAAAGTTCTAAATTACTCTGTCTGCTCATAGATAGCACAGCCCACAAGTATGGACTAATCCTTTGGGACTATAGGAAAGAAAATGATAAGAAACTCAGTTTTCCATTTCTTTTCAAGAACAATTTTGTGAATTTTATTTCTTTTATTGACCCTTTCTGTAATTACTGTATTAGATATTACATCATCCTGAACTCCTAGGATAGTTCTATACTCCTTAAAAAAAAAATTGTGCATCTTTTGTCTCCCTGCTTTGTTCCTCTTTTTTTTTCTCTCATTTTTCAGGTGATTCATGACTTGAAAAGTTCAGATTACAACTTCACGTACCACACCCCACCTTCGTCCCCTTGCAGCACCCTCTCCCGCAAGGCCAGCATAAACAGGTACCTAAAAAGAAAGCTAAAGAGCTTCTGTGAACTGCTTGAAGCTTCTTGAAGTGAGTAAGACATATGTGGCTGAGTTTTTCATGAAGCCATGAAATTTGGATAAGTGTTTTAAGGTGCAATCATCTAGGATTGTTACATTGCTGGCATCAGGTAATATCTATGAATTTTCAATTTCCCATAAACATACTTTTATTAAGTTAAATTGCTTGAGATGCATGAGCTCCATCCTTTTAAAGCCTCATACATGAGTTCATGATGCCTTATTTTTTTTCAGTTGGATGACAAGAGAATTAGACTGAGTATATAAGCTGGATTTGGTTTCTCCACTGGATGACATTGGACATACTAGTAGATGACTCAATAGATATTTTTCCGTTGGACTCTGCTGTCAGCATGCAGAAGTCAGGCAGTGGGCCTGATGGGCCGCCGCGGGAGCGGACCGCTGGGCAGGATGGACCTCTGGTCTGCCCCAGCGGAGGCAACTTCTTATGTTCTTATGTCACTAGACATCCTTTCTTCTATCTTTAACACAGAACCTCTTTAAATAATTGAATAAATTATCTTAGCTATAATATATAAATTACTTATTACATGAAAGTGATGTGCTCAGACCCACAACCTCAAAAATAATGTGAAACATAAAGTTCACCAGCACTGGTTGTCATGGACCATCATAGCATCATCTGGTCCTACCGCCACAATCTAGATTCTTTGTTTTAATTATCACTTGAAAAGCATTACTTGTATGCTGAATGGGGCAGTATTTGACTGTGATTTCATGCTTTAAATGAGTGTATTCCTATGTGCTATGCCCTCCGAGCCGGTCCCCCGACTCGAGTTTCGCCTTTTCACAATTTCCTCAGGGGGGGGGGGGACACTGAAAAACAAAAAATCACCAGTGGAACATCTACACTTACCTAGTGGCAAGAAGGTTCCTGGAGCAGCGCTGCATGCAGGAAGCTTCTAATTGGCTGGTAGGCCTGTCCCGGGAAGCAAGAAGGAGCTGACCTAGGAGAGTCGCGGGTTTGTGGTGGTTTTTTGTTTTGTTTTGCTGCTGGTGAACGGGGAGCCAGAGAAGGGAAGGTGCGAGGGCTGTTGGACCCATGGGAGGGGGGCTACAATTGCACTTGTGAGCGCTGGCCGGGAGGGGTGGGAAGGGAGGCAACTTGCGGCAGATAGTTTACGGCAGGAACATGGCAGTTCACCGCTCTAAGAGGTAGTCAATATAAACATAGAAACATGATGGCAGATAAAGGCCAAATGGCCCATCTAGTCTGACCATCCATAGTAACCATTATCGCTTTCTCTCTCCGAGAGATCCTACGTGCCTATCCCAGGCCCTTCTTGAATTCAGATAGTCTGTCTCCACCACCTCTTCCGGCAGGCTGTTCCATGCATCTACCACCCTTTCTGTAAAAAAGTATTTCCTTAGATTACTCCGCAGCCTATCATCCTATGCCCTCTCATTCCCAGAACTTCCTTTCAAATTAGAGACTCAACTCGTGGCATTTATATCATGTAGGTATTTAAACGTGTCTATCATATTTCCCCTCTCCTGCCTTTCCTCCAAAGTATACAGATTGAGATCTTTAAGTCTGTTCCCATATGTCTTTTTTTTCCCCCTATTTTATTTATTTATCAAATTTTCTTATGACGAAGACCACGCACCATTTTAGTAGCCTTCCTCTTGACCGACTCCTTCCTTTTTATATCTTTTTGAAGGTGTGGCCTCCAGAATTGTACACAACATTCTAAATGAGGTCTCACCAAAGTCTTATACAGGGGCATCAATATCTCCTTTTTCCTACTGGCCATACCTTTTCCTAAGCACCCTAGCATCCTTCTAGCTTTCACCGTCACCTTTTCAACCTGTTTGGCCACCTTAAGATCATCACATACAATCACACCCAAGTCCTGCTCTTCTATCGTGTACATAAGTTCTTCATCCCCTAATCTGAACCGTTCCCTTGGGTTTTTGCAGCCCAAATGCATGACCTTGCATTTCTTAGCATTAAATTTTAGCTGCCAAATTTTAGACCATTGTTCAAGCTTCATGTTATTCACACCATCCTGGGTGTCTACTCTATTGCAAATTTTTGTATCATCCGCAGAGAAGCAAATCTTACCTGACAGTCCTTCAGCAATATCATTTATAAAAACGTTAAAAAGAACAGGCACAAGAACAGAACCTTGAGGCACACCACTGGTAACATCCCTTTCCTCAGAGCGATCTCTATTGATCACTACCCTCTGTTGCCTTTCACTCAACCAGTTCTTGACCCAGCCCTTAAATGGCCTTGTCTTCCCTGTACCTGAGGCAACTAGTGGGTGTCTTCCCCTGTTCCTGTGTGTTAGTGCTCATGTAAAATATTTTGCAATAAATTATGGCAAATAGACACCTGTTTTTAAAAATAAGCCAAACTAAAACAAAAAAATTGTTATCCTAGGACAAGCAACATACATAGTAACATAATAGATGACATCAGATAAAGACCCGAATGGTCCATCCAGTCTGCCCAACCTGATGCAATCTAAAAATTTGGGTTTTTTTTTCTACTAGGGTACTTCTTAGCTATTTCTGGGCAAGAATCCAAAGCTCTGCCCAGTACTGTTCTTAGGTTCCAACTACTGAAGTCTCCGACTCAAAGCTCACTCCAGTCCATCTACACCCTCCCAGCCATTGAAGTCCTCCCCAGCCCATCCTCCACCAAACTGCCTTATACAGACACAGACCGTGCAAGTCTGCCCAGTACTGGCCTTAGTTCTTCAATATTTACTATTATTTTCTGATTCTAGATCCTCTGTGTTCATCCCACGCTTTTTTGAACTCCGTCACCATTTTCATCTCCACCACCTCTCTCAGGAGCACATTCCAGGTATCCATCACCCTCTCTATAAAGAAGAATTTCCTTACATTGCTCTTGAGTGTCCCACCCCTCAACCTCAAATTATGTCCTCTGGTTTTACCATTTTCCTTTCTCTGGAAAATATTTTTTTTCTACATTAATACCTTTCAAGTATTTGAACATCTGAATCATATCTCCCCTGTCCCTCCTTTCCTCTAAGGCAGTGGTCTTAAACTTGCGGCCCGCCAGGTACTATTTTGAGGCCCTCAGTATGTTTATCATAATCATAAAAGTAAAATAAAAGTTTCTTGATCATATGTCTCTTTAGCTATAAATTACAATATTATTATTAAGACTTATCCAAAAGGAAAGATGTATAAACTATGAAGAGTTGTACCTCATGCAAAATTGTCATTTCTTTAATAAGACATTAACTATTTTTTTTCTGAGGCCCTCCAAGCACCTACAAATCCAAAATGTGGCCCTGGAAAGGGTTTGAGTTTGATACCACTGCTCTAAGGTATACATATTCAGGGCTCCATTCTCTCCTCGTATGTCTTTTTTTTTTTTTCCCATAATTGTTAGTATTAAGCATAAAAAACAAGATGAAACACCATCAAAACAGCACAAATCACACAAAACCAGACGTCATGACACCTCGTCTAGACACATATCCTCTAGATATATACAAAGATCAGCACGCAAAAAAAAAAAAAAAATCATGACCATGACTAGTAACCTTCCCATGGTGCAACAACCCAACCCTCGAAGTAGCCCCCACAAAACCCCCACCACATCCCAACCCCCCTCCCTCCTAATCCAATTCTAGTCTCATGTGGAGTGAGGAAGACCTCCAAGTGACATAGCCAGACCATACTTTTCGATAGGGTTCCATGCGCATCCGGCACATAGCAGTTAATTTACATATCAATTGAATAGTATCTAAACGATTAAGTAAGTGTTCTCTCTCCGGGACCTTAGCTGAGCGCCAACAGCCCGCCAAAGCCACCCATGCTAGGGTCACCACAAAAATAGCCAAACGATGTTCCTGGGGGAGAAACCCTGGGAAAGGCATATTAAGTAGACAGCATTCCATCAAGATCGGAATATGCTTCCCCAAAATTTGGACCAATATCTGCCCCACCATATTCCAATATTCCTTAACCTTAGGGCAGGACCACCAAATATGCCGAAAGGAGCCCACCTGTCCACATCCCCTCCAACAGTGATCAGAAAGAGCAACCCCAAAGGAAACTAATTTCACTGGTGTCAAATACCAGCGATAATAAAGTTTATACCCGTTTTCCAAAAGAGTAGAAGTGAGAGGTAAAGAAAAAAGATTTCGATAACAACCACCCCACTCCTTGTCATCTAAAACTCTCTCAACTTCCCTCTCCCATAGACTGCGATAACTGTCCTCTGGATCTTCCCGCAATAATAAGGCCTGATATAAGCGAGAAATCCCTCCCCGCCCAATCCCTTTCTGCAAAGCCACTTCCAATTTAGTGTCCCCCAATAGCAAGTCCCAATATGCCCGTTTATACAAAAAGGTACTCATTTGCGCATACGGTAACACATCAGTGCCCAAGCCCATACTCATCCTATAGTTGAGCAAAGGGAAGCAAAGCGCCATCCTGCCAAATTTGACTAACCGTACACAGCCCTGTTCGGACCCATTGATGCCGGATAGGGTCCTCTCCCCCTGGTACAAAGCCCTCTAAGAGACTGATAGGAGACAATGTAAAATGTCTACGCTCCGGGAACATTTTCCGTCTCAACTAGTACCAAGTATTTAAAATCACTCTCAAAAAAGGATTGTCTACCTTCAAATGTGCCCACAAGATGGAAACTGGAGCCCGCGGAAGTTTCCACAGTGAGATATCAGGCATACAGGCCTGCTCCAAATACATCCAGAGACGATCTTCATATCCAATCCACGCAGCCACTGCCTGTAATAAAGCCGCCTGATAATAAAGGCGGAAATTGGGAACTCCCATCCCTCCCTGCTGTTTACGCTGATATAGAAGGGCTCGCTGTACCCGCGGAGGTTTACGTTTCCAAATGTAAGCAAATACTTTACGATCCAATATGCGAAAATACCCCATCGGTATCGCTATAGGTAAAGCCATAAAAAGAAATAAGAGCTTCGGAAGCAACATCATCTTAACGGCTGCTATGCGGCCCATCCACCCAATGGTCATACCTTCCCATCTATCCAATTCTTGAAAAAGTCGTTGCTGTAGTGGGGGAAAGTTGACCGCAAATAACGAATCAGGGCATGCTGTCAGTTGCACCCCCAAATACTTGAGAGATCTCCACGCCCAACAGAAAGCAAATTGACCCTGAAGCCGCTGAACCTGTACAGATGAGAGATTAATATTGAGAATTTCAGACTTATCCATATTTACCCGAAAACCCATAATCTTCCAGAGCCTGAATCAAATATGGTAATGAATCCATGGGATTCTGCAAAAACAAAAGAACATCATCCGTAAAAAGCAAAATCTTGTAAGACCGCCCACTTCCAACCCCTGAATATAGTCATGCTGCCGAATCAAACATGCAAAAGGTTCCATAGCCAAAGCAAACAGCAGTGGCGACAAAGGGCAACCCTGCCTTGTTCCCCGACCCAGTTCTACTGGGTCCATTAAAAACCCATTGATCTTAAAGCTGGATAAGGGAGTCCTATATAACAAACAAAGCCAGGAGAGAAACTTTTCATCAAACCCTAATTTAAGCAAAACACCAGAAAGAAAGCCCCATTCCACCTGATCAAATGCTTTCTCAGCATCCAAAGAAAGTAAAATCGCTGGGATCCTATGATGAGATGCATGCCAAATCAAGTGCAGGGCAGTTTTAATATTGTCAAAAGCTTGGCGTTTACAAATAAAGCCCGCCTGATCAGCCTTTATCAGAGTCGGTAACACTCGCTGCAGCCGTTGAGCTAAGATTTTGGTAAAGATTTTATAGTCAGAATTCAATAATGAGATAGGCCAATAAGAACCACAATCCTCACTATCCTTATTCGGTTTCAACAACAATGTCACAGCCGCCAAGCGCCAAGAAGCCGGTAAAATAGATTCCGCTTCAAAAGCATTAAAGACCCGAACCAACACTGGGGCAACAATTCCCTGAAACCGCTTATAAAAAGCATTCGTAAAACCATCCATCCCCAGCGAGGAGCCCATTGGCAAAGCCTCAATCGCCTCCCGGACTTCCTCAAGGGTGATAGGTAGCGAAAGCTGGGAGCCTCCCCACCAGTCAGAGAGGGCAGCTGTCCCGATCAAGAAATCCCTCTATCTCTCCAGCCAACAAATCGTCAGCCTGGCCATAAAGAGAAGAATAATACTCCCGAAACTCTCGCCCAATATCCATGGAGTCAGTAACACAAAGTCCCTCACCAGTTCTTATTGCGGGTATAAAATTACGATAAACCCGTTTTTTAAGTTTGTGGGCCAAGAGGCAGCTTGATTTATTGCCAAATTTAAAATAAGTTTGCTTGATCGCCTGCAAAGCCCTCCGTATCTCCTCTAATTCCAAAGCCTTAAGCTGAATCCGGAGTGCCTGCAACCCTTTCTCGTTCCTGCTGCGTTAATTCCACATGTTTCTCCTTCATCTCCAAACCTGGATCTCCCCGCTGAGCAAGCGTTCAGCACCCTCCTTCACTCTATGCTCTCGTGCGGTCAGGCCTATCACCCACCCCCGAATTACTGCTTTAAAAGCTTCCCACAATAGCCCTGGTGAAATCTCTGCAAGATCATTAAACTCTAAATATTCCATCATAGCTTTGCCCAGCCATTCGACATTTGCAGGATCTAACAAAAGGCCATCTGGAAATCGCCATGGCGGACACGGGTGTCTTTCTCCACTCCGCTCCAAAATTAAAAGCACTGGCAAGTGATCAGATAGCGTACTAGACTCAATATGACAGTGCCGCAAGCGAGACACCAACCCCTCTTCCCCCAGCCACAAATCTATCCTAGAGGAAGAATTATGTACAGAAGAAAAATAAGTATAGTCCCTCACCGTTGGATTAGCTTTCCGCCAAAGATCACACAAATCCCAATGATTCAAAAGAGTTCATAGACTCTTCCTCTCCATCTTCCCTTAGTGAACACCCGATGAGGAATTATCCACCAAGGGATCCAAAGTGAGATTGAAATCCCCACCAATCACAAACGTCCCTTCTACACAAGTCTGGATTCGAGCCTCCAGCTGGCTAAAAAAGATGCCTTGACGTTCATTGGGAGCGTAGACATTGACCAGTGTATACCAGTCCCCATCAAGTTGGGCCACCAAGATTAAATAGCGACCTTCCCCATCCCAAATGACACGCTTGCACACTGTGTGTACCGCATTCGCATTCGCAATCAAGATCCCCACCCCCTTACTTTTCTTATCAGCCTTATTAGAAGCTAAATAGACCCCCTGAAAAAAGAGGATTATGAAATAGATGTTCATGGCGTGGTCCAAGATGTCTCTTGTAAAAAAAAAAAAAAGGACCTGAGGGCGAAATCGCCGATCCTCCCTAAATAAAAACCGCTGCTTATAAGCCACATTTAGGCCTCGCACATTCAATGTGAGGAGGCTAAGCTCTTGAGTGGACATCAGTCCTTACTAGCCACCCATAATGTAATGTAATGTAATGTAATTTATTTCTTATATACCGCTACATCCGTTAGGTTCTAAGCGGTTTACAGAAAATATACATTAAGATTAAAAATAAGAAAGGTACTTGGAAAATTCCATAACTGCTCAGAATGCCAAAGAACCCCACCTGCACCGTCCCCAGAGGACTCCCCACTTCACATCAGCCACCCAAAAACTTGACGACTTCCATTATTCCCTCCCCGCCCCACACCCTTCCCCTCCGCCCCCCATCCCACATTCCCCCCAAACACCATACCCAGGCCTATCCCCTAAGGAAAGACCAAGGACCAAGGAAGAAAAAAGAGCTACTGCCAACCCCTTTCATATAATACCCAAAATTCCCAATGCTCCCAACTACCTATAGAAAACCCCCTCCCAATTCACCCCCTCCACCAAAATCAAAATAATCCAGCAACAATGCAGCCTAAAGTCAAACCCCCAACGGGAGGTCCCCCAAATGAAACCGCCTCCCACCAACCAAGCTCACAAGGGATTTCCCAGGACATCCCCCAACAACAGCCCCACCAGCAGAACCCCCCCCCAGCATAAAAGACCCAAAACACTACAGAAACTCACTCACCACCAAACCCTCATAGCAAAGATCAACAGAACCCCCCAGAAATAAATCCAGACCACAACCACAGCTCCAGGACCCCATCAATAGTCCAGAAAAGGGGGCCATCCAAAACCAGCAGCCTCATGTCGAAAAAGAGGAGCAAAAAGTTTCAGGGTCCAGTACCCGGACTAGCCGCTGCTCCCAGTGAATTCCTGGTGAGGCGACCACCTAGCTGGGCCACCCGTTGCCAGCGGGGTTGCGGGGGACGTTCTCCTGCCGCAGGTGCCTGTCCAGGCCGACTACTTGATGATGGTACCTCTCCGGAGAACTAGACAGAAGGGAAAATCTGAGCTGCATCCTCCAATGATCGCACTGTGCGTAATCTCCCTTCCAGATAGAACAGCAACGAAGTAGCAAATAGCGAAGTACTGGACGTAACTCCGCTCGCCGCCTCAAGGTCACTGCAGCCAAATCTTGATATAACTCAATGTCAAAGGTATCCAATTTCAGATTAGGCTGCACCTGTGCCGCCTCTTTTGTTTTAAAGTCTGCAAAGCAAGCTATTATGTCGCGGGGTTTGTCCCCCTTTGGGCCATCAACGCTCTATGTGCCTGTTCCAGGTGAATAGCATCAGGAGCCATGACCACCGTATCTGTCGACAGGAGCATGCTGGCCACCTGCTGCGCCACCCGCTCGCTATTAGCATATTCCACCACCTCCGGCACACCCCGAATCCGCAAGTTAGAGCGCTGCCCACGGTTCTCCAAGTCTTCCAACTTGTCAAGCACAAAGGTATGGTGAGTGAGTAGATCTTTAGTTTTAGTATCCAATTCCAGCAAATGCTCCTGATGTTGCTCAAGGCCCTCCTCTGTCTCAGCCACCCTATGACCCAACTCCGAAATCTCACCTCTCAGGTCCGTTGCCAGGGTCGACAGTTCTATGCGGACAGATTTAATATCTGTATGAATGTCCTGGAGCATCAGCTTTAATTTTGCCAAAGAATCTACCGCTGAGGGCCACCCCGCCTCCCCAGCTGTTACAGAGATTACCTCCATCGGCCCCGCTGCACTCTCTTCCTCCGCAGCCGCCATTTTGAGCACACCCCCGCCATTCGGGAGAAAGGAATAATCCTGCAGGGTTCTCTTCGGCTGTCCCGCCATCAAAAAGGAAAATGTGCCGCTGTCCGCTTGCTGGCTCCGAGGCCGGTACTTTGGGGGCAAAACGCTTAATGAGAGCGCCGGGAAAATGCTATTTTAAAGTCGGGGCTTGCGGAGCACCCACCTCAGCCAACCATTTGTGTCGGTGACGTCACTTCCTCCTCCTCATACATCTTTTGGCACAAACCTCCTATCATTTTCGTCGGCCTCCTCTGGACCGCTTCAAGCCTTTTTGTGTCCTTCACCAGATATGGTCTCCAAAACTTAAAACAATACCCGTAAGTGGGGTCTCGCCAATGATACAGGGGCATCAACACCTTTGTTCTTCTACTGGTTACGCCTCTCTTTATACAGCCCAGCATCCTTCTGGCAGCAGCCTTGTTGCACTGTATTTTCACCTTTAGATCTTCGGACACTAGCACCCCAAGGTCCCTTTCCCCATCCGTGAATATCAGCCTTTCCCCTCCCAGCATATACAGCTCCTTCCGATTATTAATTCCCAAATGCTTTACTCTGCATTTCTTTGCATTGAATTTTAGTTGCCAGATATTAGACCATTCCTCTAACTATTGTAGATTCTTTTTTATGTTTTCCACTCCCTCCTCGGTGTCTACTCTGTTACAAATCTTGGTATCATCAGCAAAAAGGCAAACCTTTTCTTCTAACCCTTCAGCAATGTCACTAACAAACATATTGAACAGGATCGGCCCCAGCACCGAACCCTGAAGGACAACACTACTCTCCTTTCCTTCCTCCGAGCAACTTCCATTAACCACCATCCTATGGTCTCCTTTATTTTGGCATTTCTTCTGTCTACCATCCACCTTCCCTCTGTGTCCAAAGCAGGCAGCATATTCTCACATGTGGGTGATGTCATCCATGGAGCCCCGGTACGGACAGTGAAGTGTAGTGTAACTTTAAGTTTTAAGATGCTTCGCGACTGACTGCACCGCGCATGCGTGAATGCCTTCACAACCGGCACCCGCTTGCGGCACGTCAGTTCTTCGTTTTCCATGGAGCAAAGAAGTACTTTGACTGGGCTCCGTTCATTCTGTGTTGCCTTCCCACTTCGCGTTTTTTCTTTTATTTGTACTGTTAAAAAAAAAAAGATTACTTATTGTGTTTTCTTTCCTTCTGAGGTTTCGGCCTTGCAGGTTTTCCTCGGCAGGTTTCTTTTCTCTTTCAGTTTCAAAATTGAGTTAATGTTGCCAATAAAATTTTTCCATCAATATCGAAACCTACGATGGGATTTTAAGTGCTGTAGGTGTCAGCCTATTTCTATCAGGAGGCCTTAAACATAGAGTGAAATCCTGTGCCTGGTGTTCCACCTTAACAAAATCGCTCCATTAAGACCCGTCACATTCAGCAGAAAAAGTTGTTCTGTTCAGCCATGGACACTGGCGAATCTTCAGAACTGTCGACATCGAAAACTCCTGCATTGACATCAGAAGAACTTACAGCATCAGGGATGCCAGCTAAGAAGCCATTTAATTCCGGCAAGCATTGCAGGTCTCAACAGCATCAAGTCACTTGATGCAGACCAAACATCGATGCCATTGTTCTCCAGCTTCGCTGGTGTCTTCTTCACGGTGTGGATCCTCGTCGAGGTCACCCATTCAGAGACAACCTGCTGCACTGAGAGTATCGGCTATTGAGCCTTCAGTACTGGTGCATACTTTCGCTTCTAAACAAGTGTCACAGGCCTCAACAGCATAGAGTCCCTTGATACAGGCCAAACAACGATGCTATCGTTCTCCAGCTTTATAGGTTGTCTCTTCTCCATGGTGTGCATCCTCTTCGAGGTCACTAATTCCGAGGCAACCTGCTGCACCAAGGGTACTAGCCATTCGTATGGGTGCATACTTTCAGGAAGAAACTTGATGACTAATATGTTTAAATTACACTGTATGTGGGTGCTAACATTGCCAGCCCAGCCTGAGCATAGGACAATGAGGCCTCATGGTACCGATGTCATCTATGCATCGAGATATTTCTTATGGATTTTCTGTGAGGCATCATCTCTATTCATCAACATTCTCCCTCGAGACATCAATCTGTCACTTCGAAGCATTGATGCTCTTCAACAAATATTCATCGATCCTCAGTCTCTTCATTGGATCGGTACCGAAGACAGGGAAACTTCTCTTAGACATTGTTCTCTTTGTCACACATCCCCAGGATTTTTCTATGCTTCACGATCTGACTCGGACCGTGCACTTTTCTGAGCCTAAGTTTGTGGCATACCTTCAGATCCATCTCTGCAGAAAACATCTCCTAGAAGCAGCTCTTCTCTAGAAGGACATGCCTATGCTAAATATATTAAGCAGCTGGGCAATGCCCTACCTATCAGATTAGATGCTGACACTGCAACAAATGCTGAGTACCTGAATGCCTGGGGCTATGAGCCTCCCAAACAGCTCCTCAAGTTAGTTACATGGCATGTTTAATGAGACGCTTCTCAAAAATAGGGAAACTTCTTTAACTAGTCCAGGTTTGATAAACCACAACTTCAACATCAATCATTACTTGTGGAAATAACCCTTAAATATTTCAATACAAGTTTGCCTTGCTGCCTCCAGGACGTGAAGATCAGACTCTGGACAAAATTTGGATTCAAGTTTATTTGAGATTTGATAAAATTACTTTTTTTCATAGATACAAAGCGTATGAACAATTTTTTTTAAAAAGAAATATATATATTTTTTTTAATTTAAATTATTTTACAATGTTATATTCACATAGAAAAGATATGGATCCAAAAAGAAAATAATATACATACAACTTAAGTTTAAATAAACATGCAAATCCACATTATTGGAAGGAAGCAGCTCATTAATTTAGAAACTTGCAAAGCAATCAAAATAAGGAGGAAGGGGGGAAACCCTCACCCCTTTCTCTCCCCATTGAATTGAAATGAGCGCAATTAAATATTTACCCCATTTTAAAAAAAAACGAAAACAAAGCAGGTTGTTTTATTCCCTTTAAGAAACAGATTTAATTGAAGCGGGTCCCAAAAAATATAATCTTTGTCTTGGATAAGTAGTAGGCACTTACAGGGGAACTTAAAAAAAAATAAAAGCACCCATTTCAAGAGCCTTATGTCATAAAGCCAAAAAGGCCTTCCTCCTAATCTGTGTGGATTTCACCACATTGGGAAACATCAAAACTTTGTCTCCACAGAATTTCGTCTCTATTTCGAAAGTAAAGTTTCAAAATAAGAGCTTTGTCTGACTCATTTAAACAAGTAATTAATAATGTAGCTTGGGTTTGGATCAAATCTTGGGTATCTTCTAAAAATTTTGTTGAGTCAAAATCCACTACTCATTTGATCCAAACCTCCTCCTAATGGAAATTTTTTTTCTTTTGGGGGTTTATAGTAAAAATTTGAAAACATCATTGTGTCTAAATTTGTTACCCCAAGTATCTCCAAGACTAACAATTTTTAGGAGAGTCACAGAAGTACTTTCGATGAGAGGGAGATGGAGGGAGGAACTACAACTTGGTATAGGAAAGAGAATAAAGAAGGGATAAAAACAAAAGGGTATTTGTTTGATCAAAGCTTGCCTGCTTTGAGTGGAAGTGTTGAATTGACTCCAAAATCATATTAATTAAAAAGCATCCCTGTATAGGTAGCTTTTAATTTTGATTTGAACTTTGATGGTTTTTTTCTTCCCTTATCAGGGCTGGTAATAGGTTCTAGATTTGGAGAGCAGTAACTGAGGTGTGTTTTGCCTAGTGTTTATAGTTGTAGGGATGAAATTATGAGAAGATTCTTATCCTCACCTTCCCAGCCTCCAACAGTGGCTTCCTCCCCTTTCCTCAGTACTTGCCTGTAGCAGTGCCAGTAGCGTCAGCGCAGCGATTCACTTCGACAGCCTTGGGGCTTTTGCTGAGTTGCGGCTCGCCTCTGATGATGCAACTTCCTCTTTCCTCGAAGGCGGTGCGACCCATCAAAGGACCTAAGGCTGCCTAAGTGAATCGCTATGCTGACGCTATGGTGCTGTTGCAGGCAAGTATTGAGAGCTGGGAAGCAAAATGTCGGAGCTCCCCTGATCTTGCCAGCCCTATGCGGACTGGCAGAAAATTTCTGTGGACAGACACCGGTTCGTGGACCGGCGGTTGAAGAACACTGATCTAGAGCATCTGCTGTCAATGGCTATGAAACACATAGCTTGGCTAAGAGTCTCTGATATGGGCATTGATCTCAAACAGATTAGCCAATATTCCATGTCTAAGAGAACATTTTGGCGATTCCATTGAAGCAGCCATGCAAAAATTGGCATAACATGAAAAGACTTGGAATTCTTTGAATAGAACAAAGTCTAAATCTCACGCTTCAAAGCTGTCTGCTAAACATTCCTATTCATTTCAGAGGCAATATTCTGCTAAACCTTATGCTTCTAAGCCATCACTACAGAAGAAGCAAATATAACAGTGACCTCTGAACAATCAGGTGGCAGCTCCTCCAAAACCATGCTCAATCCTTTTGACATGCTTCAAGAAAGCATAGTTGCTGTTCCTCCTTCTCAACCAATTGGAGGTTGGCTACAATTCTACCATCAATGTTGGACTTTTATATCAACTAATCTTTGAGTTCTCAAAGTCATCAAGGAAGGTTACTTTCTTCTTTTTGACACCATACCTCTGAATCATTCTCCAAGAGAATCCTCTTTCAACCTCAGCAGACGTCCCTCCTTCGTGAAATAGAGGCTCTGCTTCAACTACATGCCATAAAAGTAGTATCCCCTTTTCAGAAAAATCAGGGATACTAACTACTCCAGGTGTTTTTCTCATCCCAAAGAAGACAGGTCTAAGTCCAATTCTCAACCTCTGAGACCTTATCAAGGACATGTTTTGAATCTCTGGAACTTTATACTCACCATTAAATCAAAACGATTGACTATGCCCTCTAAATCTATGAGGCTTATACCCATATGCCAATTCATCAACTTTCTGCAGTTTCTAATGGCCCATCAACAATTTTGATTTACAGTTCTGCCTGTCCGCCTGTCCAAGAGTATTCTCTAAGTGCTTAGTAGTAATGACAGTAGCTTTAAGAGATCAAGGGTTCAAAGTTCTTCCCCGTCTCGTCAGTTGGCTCATAGAAGATGCCTCTCCTCAAGGGATGCTCTCAGCAACTCATTACTGTTTCTTCAGCAGTGGGGTTCGAGGTCTACTTTCTGAAAGTTCACCTTTAAACCCTCTCAAACTCTACAATTCCTAGGGGCCCTACTATATATCATCCTGCTTAGGTGTTCCTACCTCAGCAAAAACAGGGAAATTTGCTTCAACTATGCATTCAATTCTACAATCTTCTGTCCATTTTAGCCATCAAAGGATGAATCTATTGGGTCACATGGCATCTACAATCCATGTTACCTTCTTTGTGAGACTTCATCTCAGAATAGCTCAGTGGTCCCTGGTGTCTCAATGGTTTAAAGTCTCAATCCATTCTCACAGAAAATTAGTCACATCGCTTTGTAGATCTCTTCAGTGATGGATGAATTCTTAACATCTTTCCCAACGGCTGCTGTATCAAATGCCTTCACATCAGAAAGTTCTCACTCCAGACTCCTCCATGTATGCTTGGGGAGCTCACCTGGATGGTCTTTCCACTGCTCTGCTCAAGAACAGGAGTTCTGCATTACCTCTTGGAGCTCAGAGTGCTTCATTTTTTGGGTGCATAGATTTGTAACAAATTTAAGTGGCGACTTCTTGCTTGGTACACCTCAACTATTGATTACTATTCATCTATGAAAATTTCAAGGCCTGCTTTCATTTATTTGCAAAGATATTGCAAGTCAAACAGAGCAGAAAAATATTAACAAATTTATACCCATGTTTTAAGCCTTGTATTTCAGTTTTTACACTAGCAATCACTTTGGTTCAAAAAGCATTGGATAGAAACATAGAATAAGACGGCAGAAAAGGGCCTTTGGCCCAACAAGTCTGCCCATTCAAATAACCCTCCCCCCTAAGTTCTTCTAATGTTGATCCCATTTGTTTTTAAAGTAAGTCACATTACTGGCTTCAACTACTTGAAGTGGAAGATCGTTCCAACGGTCAATCACCCTTTCAGTGAAGAAGTAATTCCTATAGATAGAGCAACTTTTTCTCTACCAGATGTCAAATTTCAGGAGGGTGTTTTTTTGTACAGAGAAGAAATTTGCAATGGAATTCTGGTTAGTTAAAGCAGCATAACTTGAACTATTTGAAAGTATTAATGGTATTTGTCCTTGGAGAATTCTTCCTATATTCAGGCTGAACTGTGGAAGAACAATACATTATATATAATTTATTTTATTTTAAAAATTTCTATACTGTTTAAACCTAAACAGTTTACATAATTTTACATACACAAAGCTGGTCTATTGAAAAAACATCTTCTGAATTCGGCATTTCAACAAGAATGGTTAGACAATCAAGACAGCTTAAAATAGAAAGTGGCATACTAACAATGCCAAGTAAAAAGAAAGGCAAATCACTTTCAGATGTGACAAAAAAGGTGTCCAGTTTTTTTGAAGATGAGTACAGTAGACTGTGTCCTGTAAAAAAGGACTATATTTCAGAGTTGAGGGGGGAAAAAGTTCAAAAGCAAAAGAGGTTGCTGCTAAGCAATCTGAAAGAGATGCTTGAATATCTCAATAAAAAATGGCCCAGAGTTATCAAGCAAGTGGACAGACAAGATGGCCGCAGAGTAGTGAGGACGCCGAGAATACTTTTTCCTGTCGGTATATTTTTCCTACCCATTTTTGGGCTTAACTGAACCACGATGATGCCAAAAAGAAGAGGTAGAGTGGCTGCTTCAGCCCGGCAGCTGGAACCTACTTTGATCAATCCTGAGGTGATTACAGGTTTCCTTACATCTTCACCTTGGGGCGAACCGGCTTTGCTGAATTTGAGGAAGATTTCAGTATTCGGGAGTGAAGCATCGCTTAGTCCCATGGGACCAGTGCCACCTCTGCAGCAAGATTGGGGAGTAGCGGCATCTCCGCAGTGTCGGGAAGTAACATCGCCAACGGAGCTGGTGGGCTTACTGACTTTCCATGTTGCTGTGGCTGGGACATCAGAGAAGACTGCGGAAGTTTCAGCAGTTGAAGAACAGATACCACCGGTTCTTCCACTGGTTAAGACCTACTGAATTCACACTAGGGTCAGTTTGGACTGCTATGGACTCTTTGCATAGGCTATGTGCTGGAACCTTTCCCCTGGTAAATTTGCAGGTACAGAGATAGGACAAACTTCAGGAGGAAATAAAGGCTCACGGAGAAAAGGTTAATCACCTAGACCAACGTGGTTACAATCCTCTCAATCCACTATACTATAGGATAGATTATTGTTCGCTAGGAATGTTGAAAACTTTGAAAACTATACCAAATTGTTGAATCTTAGGATTTTTAACTTTCCCAAAGTGCTGACAATGTCTCCTAAAGACTTATTTTATAAGTTTTTTGAGGGAAATATTCAAATACCCGGAGACTGGGCTTCCTCCTCTCCATAGGATATATTTTCTGCCAATATCAAAACAGAAGGCTTCTGCTCCAGCAGTTCATCTGAGTCACCAAGTCCTTAAATATAACCAAAATTTTGGAAACTTCAGAGGACGAAGTCATTTGTTGCTTGACATTTTTGGTGATATTTCTTTCAACAAGACAAAGAGGTACTTCTAAGGCTTTTTTTTTAGGCTCAAAGAGGTGACCTTTCTGGATAGTAAGATCTGTATGTTTCTGGACGTCTCAAACAACTCAGACCAGTAGAAAAAGTAGGGGCCACATTTCAACTAAGATATCCCTGTAAGTGTATGATCCTTTTGGATCAAAATTCCTGTGTTTTGTTGTTTTTTTTTAACCCTCTCAGTTACAATTTTTTCTTGAAACAAAGGGAGTAACACTGTCTAGTGCCCCTAGTGAGAAGTAGGGTCCTGGTAATAATTTGAAGATGTAACACTACTAACTTGATTTTTTTCCTTTGAGTATATCATTCTCTGTGATGTTGTGAATTGTCTCTCCTAAATGTGGGCTATGTAAGAGTCTGAGTTTTGTTAATTTCTTTGGAATCAATAGATCCAAGTTTTTTAGTTTCCTTTAAGTTGTAAAATGTGGCAAAATCTCCTTTTCAATATATATAATGCTATGTATGTGTGTATATATTAACAGTTACTGGATGCTAGGGTCTACTTTGGGGATTAGCGCCCAAGAAAAGGATCTGGGTAACATCATAGACAATACGATGAAACCTTCAACCTAATGTGAGGCAGTGGCCAAAAAGCAAACCGGATGCTAGGAATTATTAAAAAAAAAGGGATGGTTAACAAGACTTAAGAATGTCATAATGCCCCTGTATCACTCCATGGTGCGACCTCATCTGGAGAATTGTGTTAAATTTTGGTCTCCTTATCTCAAGAAAGATATAGTGGCGCTAGAAAAGGTTCAAAGAAGAGCGACCAGGATGGTAAAGGGGATGGAACTCCTCTCGTATGAGGAAAGACTAAAACAGTCAGGGCTCTTCAGCTTGGAAAAGAGACGACTGAGGGGAGATATGATTGAAGTCTACAAAATCCTGAGTGGAGTAGAATGGGTACAAGTGGATCGTTTTTTCACTCCGTCAAAAATTACAAAGACTAGGGGACACTCGATGAAGTTACAGGGAAATACTTTTAAAACCAATTTCAGGAAATTTTTTTCACTCGGAGAATAGTTACGTTGTGGAACACATTGCCAGAGGATGTGGTAAGAGTGGATAGCATAGCTTTTTAAGAAAGGTTTGGACAAGTTCCTGGAGGAAAAGTCCATAGTCTGTTATTGAGAAAGACATGGGGGAAGCCACTGCTTGCCCTGTATTTATAGCATGGAATATTGCTACTCCTTGGTTTTGGCCAGGTACTAGTGATCTGGATTGGCCACCGTGAGAACAGTCTACTGGGCTTGATGGGACCATTGGTCTGACCCAGTAAGGCTATTCTTATGTTCTTATAAATAAAGAATTTTTTTTTTTAAATGGCCCAGCTTCTCAAAATTAGTGAATTAAGACCAAAATGGTTCATTACATTACATTAGTGTCTTCTATCCCACCAATACCTTTCATCTGGTTTGTGTATGCTCTGCATATCAGAATGTTAAGCTGATGCTTGCAAGCAGCATAGTCAAGGATGACCATAAGGATTTAATGGGAAAAACAGTTTGCAATTTGGAGTCAAAAATTGTATGCTCCACAGGTGTGATGAGTGTCCTGGTAAAGGTGCACTTGGAGCCTACCTTTTCAATGAATACAAGGATATTGATCCTGAAGAAATTGGATCCAAACAGATCATGCCACTTTAGATGTGAAACAAATGGCAGTCGAAGATTTTATAGCTGTGCTTGGTGAAAAGATTACAGATCTCTCAATACATCATTACATTTTGAAACATCAAGCACATTACTTGAAAACAGTCAAAGAAAATTTAAATCCTGATGAACTTCTTGTTCTAATGGGTTTTGCTGAAAATTATTCCTTTGCTGTTCAGGGTTTCCATTGGGAAAATAGCCAAGCCACTTTGTACCCTTTTATTGTCTAATTCTAACTTAACAGTGAAATTCATGAGTGTTTGTATCATTAGTGACAGCTTAAGGCATGATACAGTGGCAGTGCACATTTTTGGGGAAAAGTTGATTCTTTACATAAAAAGCTTACTTTCTGCCAATGTTAGTACATAAGATATTTCAGTGAAGGCTCTGCTGCAAAATACAAAAACTTAAAAAATTTGTTAAATATCTGCTATCACTGTTCTGACTTTGATATTAATGCTGATTAGATTTTTTTGACACAGCCATGGTAGGCCACCCTTCGATGGAATTGGTAGAACTGCTAAAAGGTTAGCAGCATGTACAAGCTTAAAACAGCCAAATTCTTTCACCAAGTGACCAGTTAGTTTTGTGACCAAAATTTGACAAAAATCAAGGTTTTTGTCTGTTTAAAAAGAAGAAAGAGTCTGCTAGACTCAATCAAGAAAGATGATTGGGACTGCCTTTTCAATTGCTGAAACTCTCCAGTTAATGCTTCTCTAAAAATAGAAAATCTTAACCTGGACAATACATAGCATGTGTTTATGATAACAAACTTTGGGTTGGAAACATTTGCGAAGAGCATGATGCGCTCATAAATGTCCATGCATCCTCATGGACCAATTCACTCATTTCATTGACCATCTAGGAAGGACACTTGTTGGAATTTCTGAAAGACCACATTTTGCAATTCTGCCTGCACCAATCACAGTATACTGGTCGACAATATACATTTGGCAGAATCAACAATTCAACTCATTGAAGATTGTTATTGCATAATGTTATGAAATTTAAATGACTATGGGCTTGGTAACTATAAAGAGACCCACTATAAGGCTTGGGAACCATGGCTAAGAAAACCCACCCACCCGTGGCTGGACTTGCCTGGCTATCGGGCGTGACCTCTTGGCGATGGGGTTGTCAGTTTGATAAACTGGCAGTGGTTAAACCACCATGGACCAACGCAAGTTTGGCAATATTTAATAACTATTGAATAAATGTGTAGTAATGCTTAACACAATTCCTTTACTACTAAACCCTTAGTGCTTGGCAATTTTTAGCCCTGTGCCACAATTAAGTTTTAAAAACAAGCAATATAAACCATAAATTATGTGTGGTGTAAAGTTCTTTCATAGTTCAACTCGAATATTTGAAGAACACTCCAATGACAAATACACAATTAATATTTTTAAATAGTTAGTTACGTTGCTGAGACTATCTGAATTCAATTGCAAGTTTCTTCCCTATACCAAAAAAAACACCCTCCTGAAAATTTGATATCTAGGTAGAGAAGAAACTGGTGTCAAAACTGAAATACAAGGCTTTAAAAATGGGTAAAATTTGTTGTAAATATTTTTGCTGCCTTTAAATTTTCACACATGGATAATCAGTAGTTGAGCAGGTACACCAAGCGAGAAGAAACAATTTAAATTTGTTACAAATCTATGGCACCCCAAAGATGAAGCCAAAAATTAGCAAATTGAGTTTTTGGCCAACTTTGGCATTAGAAGAGCACTTAGCCTAGACTTTTGAAACTCTAAAGCTTATTAAGTACAAAAAGTTGTACATCTAGATTAAATTTCAAGCTGATGTTAGCAATACTCTGTGTACAGGAGGTCCTTGAAGATGCCTATTTGTTTCGTACAACACGAACAAAACTTTAGGGCCTCTACTTAGGCTCCTCTTATTACATGAATTTCATGTTTTCGAGGTTGAAACTTTGCAGGTCTTGCCACTGTTTGCCCTGGGATCTGTAGTTTCAAGTTTATTAGGATTTGATAGACCGCTTATCAAGGTTATCTAAGCGGTTTTTACAATCAGGTACTCAAGCATTTCCCCTATCTGTCCCGGTGGGCTCACAATCTATCTAACGTACCTGGGGCTATAGAGGACTGAGTGACTTGCCCAGGGTCGCAAGGAGCAGCGCAGGGTTTGAACCCACAACCCCAGGGTGCTGAGGCTGTAGATCCAACCTGTAGCATAGAATGTTGCTAAATATTAGGGTTTTTGCCAGGTACTTGTGACCTGGGTTGTCCACTGTTGGAAGCAGGATGCTGGGCTAGATGGACCATTGGTCTGATCCAGCATGGCTGTTTTTATGTCCCTTTGATTAAATTATCAAGTTCCAAGGGATGGAGCTGAAATGTTACCAGCAGGGATTTTGGTATCCTCCCTCAGTAAGTACTGATCTGGTGGGGATGATCTAGGTGGTCAAATCAGTTTTTAACTCATAATTATTTTTTTTTTAATGTGTAAATGTCTTATTGAATTCATAAAATGCAATAATTCAATACAGCAATTAATCTAATGACATTTAAGCCCTTCCACCCTCCCCCTAACACAATTGTAAAAGTAGATGAATTAGGAGTACAAACCAGAAAGACAAGTCAATTAGCATGTATTCTACAATAGTCATCTAAAAGAGCCCAAACCTTCTTAAAAGATCAAACTGAACATCACCTAACAGCAGCTATGTCTTCATATTTGTGTGTAATTTTCTTTAAGTCCCTCCAGACCAGTCCAGAACCCACCCGTGGTTCTTAATACCAGTTTTTCTATCTCCTGAAACATTTTTGGCTAGCTTGTTATTATCTGTTAGATCTATAATCTGGAGGACCCTTGTCTTTAGTGGTTTTCTGTTGAGTGGTTCATTAGTTCCTAGGGCTAGCTTTTTCATTTTAGTTGCCTTTGGTCTTCTGCATAGTTGTGATAAATACTGATTAGTCAGGGGATTGCACATGTTTTTAATTAAGGACATCACAGGATTGTCCAGAAAATCCTAAAGTTGGGAAAACTGCAAATTGACGTTTTCCCCTTGAATTTGATTGTGCTTGATCAGAAAATAATTTAAAATAGTTTTGAAGTCCTTCCTGGGTTTGCTCAAAGCCATTGACTATATAAAGCTCTGTTTTTCTTAAGATTTGCTATTTAGCTTAATGGGATTTTCACACTAAACAGTGATACATTGGGAAAAATAATTTTTATGCAAAAAATCTAGAAGTATTTTATTAAATGAACCTTCAATATCTGCACTTTATTGTGAAAAAATAAGAGAAATATAACATATTTCACTAATAGCTAAGCACATACGTCTTTGTATCATCTACCAACGGTGTTCCAAACACTGAGGCATTCAATATCTTCTTAAGATAGGTTAAAGCCTTTGATACTGTTCAACTCCTTGCAAAAAGGCTTCATACTGCACTGGATCTGTGGCGAAGTCACTCACTTGGTTTGTCAACACAGTAAAGGTAGTTAATGATGCAGCCTAGCGAGATGTTAAGATTGGCTCTTCTGACCACCTGTCCACTGGATTTGCCAAACAGGATTTGCGTGAAACAGGAAATGTGATTCAGATCCAATCAAAGTATAAAGTGACGTTCTTCGGGTTACCTGCTTGAAAACAAGCAGGTACCCAACAAACTGGGCACTGGTGTTCAACAGCTTTGTTTAGCAGTATATTAGTGAAGTTTGTTAAATTTCTGTTGTTTTCCACAATAAAGTGCAGATATTGAAGGCTCATTTAAAAAAATACTGCTAGATTTATTGCAGAAAGTTTTTTAATCCATGTATAATTGAGTGTGAAAGCTGTTAGGATGGGAGGACATAAGAGAAGTGGAAAGACAGTGGTCTAAGCTGAAAGGAGCGATAAAAATGGCTACGGACCTTTATGTGAAGAAAATCAATAAAAACAAGAGGAAAAAGGAAGCCGATATGGTTCTCCAACCTAGTGGCTGAGAAAATAAAGGCGAAAGAGTTGGCGTTCGTGAAATATAAAAAAAACCAAGAAGAGGAGAGCAGAAAGGACTACAGGGTGAAACTGAAAGAAGCCAAGAGAGAGATACGTCTGGCGAAAGCACAGGCGGAAGAACAAATGGCTAAAAATGTAAAAAAGGGAGACAAAAATTTTTTCAGATATATTAGTGAAAGGAGGAAGATGAAAAAAGGAATTGCTAGGCTAAAAGATGCTGGGAACCAATATGTGGAAAGTGATGTGGAGAAAGGGAATGTGCTAAACAAATACTTCTATTCTGTGTTCACAGAAGAAAATCCGGGAGAAGGACTGAGATTGTCTAGCAAAGTTGCATGGGAAAATGGAGTAGATTCTGCGCCGTTCACGGAGGAGGGTGTTTATGAGCAACTTGAAAAACTGAAGGTGGACAAAGCGATGGGACCAGACGGGATCCATCCCAGGATACTAAGGGAGCTCAGAGAGGTTCTGGCGAGTCCTATTAAAGACTTGTTCAACAAATCTCTGGAGACGGGAGTGATTCCTGGGGATTGGAGGAGAGCGGATGTGGTCCCTATTCATAAAAGTGGTCACAGGAATGAAGCAGGAAACTACAGGCCGGTGAGCCTCACTTCAGTTGTTGGAAAAATAATGGAAGTTTTGCTGAAAGAAAGGATTGTGTACTTTCTTGAATCTAATGGGTTACAGGATCTGAGGCAACATGGCTTTACAAAAGGTAAATCGTGCCAAACGAACCTGATTGAATTTTTTGATTGGGTGACCAGAGAGTTGGATCGAGGACATATGCTAGATGTAATTTACTTGGATTTCAGCAAAGCCTTTGATACAGTTCCTCATAAGAGGCTGTTGAACAAACTTGAAGGGCTGAAGTTAGGACCCAAAGTGGTGAACTGGGTCAGAAACTGGCTGTCGGACAGACGTCAAAGGATGGTGGTTAATGGAAGTCGTTCGAAGGAAGGAAAGGTGAGTAGTGGAGTCCCTCAGGGATCAGTGCTGGGGCCAATCCTGTTCAATATGTTTGTGAGTGACATTGCTGAAGGGATAGAAGGAAAAGTGTCCTTTTTGCAGATGATACCAAGATTTGTAACAGAGTAGACACCGAAGAGGGAGTGGAAAAGATGAAAAAGGATCTGCAAAAGTTAGAGGAATGGTCTAATGTCTGGCAACTAAAATTCAATGCAAATAAATGCAGAGTAATGCATTTGGGGATTAATAATAGGAAGGAACCGTATATGCTGGGAGGAGAGAAGCTGATATGCACGGACGGGGAGAGGGACCTTGGGGTGATAGTGTCCGAAGATCTAAAGGCGAAAAAACAGTGTGACAAGGCAGTGGCTGCTGCCAGAAGGATGCTGGGCTGTATAAAGAGAGGCGTAGTCAGTAGAAGGAAGAAGGTGTTGATGCCCCTGTACAGGTCATTGGTAAGGCCCCACTTGGAATATTGTGTTCAATTTTGGAGACCGTATCTGGCGAAGGACGTAAGAAGACTTGAGGCGGTCCAGAGGAGGGCGACGAAAATGATAGGAGGCTTGCGCCAGAAGACGTATGAGGAGAGACTGGAAGCCCTGAATATGTATACCCTAGAGGAAAGGAGAGACAGGGGAGATATGATTCAGACGTTCAAATACTTGAAGGGTATTAACGTAGAACAAAATCTTTTTCAGAGAAAGGAAAATGGTAAAACCAGAGGACATAATTTGAGGTTGAGGGGTGGTAGATTCAAGAACAATGTTAGGAAATTCTACTTTACAGAGAGGGTGGTGGATGCCTGGAATGCGCTCCCGAGAGAGGTGGTGGAGAGTAAAACTGTGACTGAGTTCAAAGAAGCGTGGGATAAACACAGAGTCTAGAATCAAAAAATAAGATTAAATATTGAACTAAGGCCAGTACTGGGCAGACTTGAACGGTTTGTGTCTGTATATGGCCGTTTGGTGGAGGATGGGCTGGGGAGGGCTTCAATGGCTGGGAGGGTATAGATGGGCTGGAGTAAGTCTTAACAGAGATTTCGGCAGTTGGAACCCAAGCACAGTACCGGGTAAAGCTTTGGATTCTTGCCCAGAAATAGCTAAGAAGAAAAAATTAAAAAAATTTAAATTGAATCAGGTTGGGCAGACTGGATGGACCATTCGGGTCTTTATCTGCCGTCATCTACTATGTTACTATGTATAAGTTATAGCTATAATACCAAGAAATTTGCTCCATTAAGCAAAACTAATAGCAAATTTTAAGAAAACCACAGCTTTATGTAATCAATGGCTTTGAGATAACCCAGGATGGGCTTTAAATTTTTTTAAAATTCTTTTTCTGATCAAGCATAATCAAATTTGTGGGAAAAACTTCAATTCACATAGTTTTTCCAACTTTAGGTTTTTCTGGACAACCCTAATGTCACAGTAGTTCTCAGTCCCCAAATGCTGGCAGGACAGACAAATCCCAATTGCCTGCACTGGTATGGTGTGACTTGAAGGAAAGAAAATTAGCAGGTAAGAACTAATTTATCTATGCTTTCCTGTTTGTTTTTTTCTCTTGCACAGTAATTATACGCATTCATCAATAAGACATGTTCCCTCCATGGATTCCATCTCCAGCTCAATTGAAGGACTTCATCTTACATCAACTAATGCATTATTGCCAGATGATGTTTACCAGGTGCCGTATTGCATAGACTTGAAATCTGTGGTGATAGTATTATCATTATTTAAATTTGTGTAAATTTTTACTTTAAATGCCCAGTGCCTTCTGGGTGATCTCAGGAGAGGTGGAGGCTTAAATGAGTAAACATTAATATAGAGACTGATGAAATTTTGGATTTGTCACCAAAACTGGTTCAGATTTTGAGACCAAAACTCTTCCTCCATCAGGCCTCCCAATGACCTGAAGGCCCACCCTGGTGGTCTAGTAGTAGTTGCTTCTGGGCAAGAGAATTCCCAGTTGCTTTTGCCCCTACCGATTCCTTAGCCGGAATATCTGCCAGGATCTCCTCAGACAGCTGAGACTGCTGTGGGAAATTCCAGTGGCCATCTTGCTGGGGATTGCTCTTGCCCAGAAGAGGCCACTAGATTAGCAGCATATTTAAAGGTAAGCTCAGGGAGGTCTGGAAGGGTTGTGTTGTGGTTAGGGTGGGCAGCCAGTCCAATAGGACCTGCCCTCTGCAAGGGTGAGTGTGGGATGTGGTAGTGGTAGCTGACCAGGGAGGATCCACGCTCTGCTTTGGTGGGGGAGACACTGTGTTGGATTTTGTTTTAGGCTGAAACCAAATGGCGCATTTTGGGCTGCTGATTCAGTTTTGGTTGAATCAGTTATCCTTTACATCAATAAAATATCAGATCTGGAGTGCCTAGGTGTAGACCTTAAGCAAAAAGGTAAGTGTTCTAATCAAATTCAAAGATGAGAAAAAAAATTACATCCCATCAGGAAAAGTTCATAATTTTATTTACAATTTTTATTTATTGCATATAACTGAAACAAATTCATTCAAAATGGTTTACAGATGTAAAAGACAAGTTAGGAAGGTGCGGAGGAAAAAAACATTGTATCGGTAAATTTTGGGGTGCAGCAACCCTGAAATGATTGAATTTTAGCATTGAAGGGGTCCAGAAAACAGGAAATATTTGAACTTTATTGCACCTTTAACTTTTGCAGTTAAGGTACAGTAAGTGCAAAGCCTGTGCAGTAAACATAATGGGTGTGCTCAGCATCTGTGTTGCATTTAGCACATTGACAGATAGCGCAGGAGCATTCGTACTATCTGCTAAAAACAATATTCAACCTTTCCCTAGTGATCCAGGATGGGCCTCTTTGTGCACTGGATTCACAATGGCAGATCTTAACCCTAATGGTAATCTCTCAATACTACTGTCACATAAACACAATAGTGCTGTTGGAGTCTTGGTGAGGTTTGCCCTAGGGAGTTGGCCATGTGGGAAGGGTCTGCCCAAGCAGGGGGAGTTTATATGGGGGAATGGAACATTGGGCCTTGATCATGGGATGGAGCTGAAGGCAGTGTTGAGGGAGTCAGAGTTTGGGGGGAGGGGGAACATGGATTGTGGCTGGACTACCAGGTAGTGCCACTGCATTTAATACATTTTTGAGTTAGCGTTAAGTGGAGCTGCATTGTCAGTAATCATGACAGCTAGCATATGGCACTGACTTACATATTAGCTGTTGTGGTGGCCATACCTCTCCCCACCCTTGTCATACCCACAACTCACCCCTACCCCTTGCTAAGTAGCTAGTGACGGTTTTTACTATACTGGCTGGTTCCTCCTTAACAGGTGTCATGCAGTAAATTCCCCTGCTAGCTGTTTAATAAAAGGGCCCTAAGTGAATAGAGATGATTTAAAAAAAAAAAAAAATTGGCCGGTATTAGCCTAACTGGTTTACGCAAGCCATTGTATGCAGCCTATATAATATATATAAGTATTACTATGTTAAACCAATGACCCTTTATTCTTCGTTCCTTTCTGCCCCTCTATTAATAATGACCAACTCCTCCGTTTTTGAGACTCCATTAAAATCCTTGGTGTGGCCTTTTGAGAGTACCCTGTTCTTTAAAGCCTAAAATAGAATGCTAGGTATTATCTAAACTAAACTAAACCTTAAGTTTATATACCGCATCATCTCCACGGAAGTAGAGCTCGGCATGGTTTACAAGAACTTAAAAATGAGAAAGGGTAGGAAAAGGTTTACATAAGTTTATAAATCAAGTGGAAAAGTAAGGGAAAAAAGAAATTACATGTTAGAGAAGAGCCAGGTTTTTAGTTGCTTGTGGAATAAATGGAGGGAGCTCAGGTTCCGCAGCGGGATGGTAAGGTCATTCCAGAGACCTGTGATTTTGAATAGAAGTGATTTTCCCAGTTTACCTGCGTGGAGAATACCATGTAGGGAGGGGAAGGATAGTTTTAATTTATGGGCGGTCCTGGTGGAGTCAAGGCACGAGGAGTTGAAGGAAAGTGGAATTAGGGAAGGAAGGATGCCGTGAATAATCTTAAAAGCCAGGCAAGAGCATTTCAATTGGATTCTGGAAATCACTGGGAGCCAGTGAAGATTGGCCAGGAGTGGGGAGATGTGGTCAGATTTACATTTTGCAAAGATCAGCTTGGCTGCAGTATTCTGAATAAGCTGGAGTCTTTGGAGGCTTTTTTTTTTGTTAAGCATAGGTAAATGGCATTACAATAGTCAAGTTTGGAGAGGATGATGGATTGAACAAGGATGGCGAAATGTTTTTGGCAGAAGCAGGGTCTTGCTTTCCTTAGCATGTGGAGGCTGAAAAAGCATGATTTTGTCAAGGAGTTGAGGTGGTCGTTGAGGGAGAGAGAGGAATCAATAATGATGCCAAGGACCTTGTTTGAGAACTCAAGGTGTAAGGCAGCGCCTGAGGGTAGTGCGAAGAGGGTGGGCAGGTGTTCTAACTTTGGGCCGAGCCAGAGTAATTTTGTTTTTGATTCGTTTAGTTATATCAAGAAAGGTATTACAGCCAGAACGAAAGAAGTTATCCTGCCATTGTATCGGGCAATGGTACGCCCGCATCTGGGGTACTGCGTCCAATATTGGTCGTCATACCTTAAGAAGGATATGGTGTTACTCGAGAGGGTTCAGAAAAGAGCGATGTGATTTATAAAAGGTATGGCAAACCTTTCATATGCTGAAAAATTAGAAAAACTGGGGCTCTTTTCCCTGGAAAAGTGGAGGCTTAGAGGAGACATGATAGAGACATACAAAATCATGAAGGGCATAGAGAAAGTAGAGAGGGACAGATTCTTTAAATTTCCGAAAACTACCAGAACGAGAGGGCATTCGGAAAAATTAAGAGGGGACAGATTCAGAACCAATGCTAGGAAGTTCTTCTTTTACAGAGGGTGTGATAGGACAGAGTATGGTATTGGGGTTCAAGAAGGGACTGGATGATTTCCAGAAGGAAAAGGGGATAGAAGGGTATAGATAGAGGATTTCTATACAGGTCCTGGACCTGATGAGCCACCGCGTGAGCAGACTACTGGGCACGATGGATCTCTGATCTGACCCAGCAGAGGCACTACTTATGTTCTAAATCAATTCTGTGGTTTACTCCTCCTTTTTGCCCTGCACTGGCTCCCTGCCTCCCTTTGTATTTAAGTACCTGGAAGACCGAGCTTTGCTCGGGAAAGCTGGCAATCATTCTGTGGAGTTCTCCACTCTCCCCCGACACTTTACAATCTATTCATGAGCTCCCTGTGTCATATCAACTTCAATAATAATGAATGTTTGCTTTTGTATTAAGATATTCTTCTCAACCCGATTGTGGGTGACTCCAATGAAACCCCCCAAAGAATAGCTATTGGCATAGACAAAAGCACCCATGGGCTACACTTATAAGAACCTAAGAATTGCCGCTGCTGGGTCAGACAAGTGGTCCATTGTGCCTAGCAGTCCGCTCACACGGCGGCCCTTAGGTCAAAGACCAGTGCTCTAACTGAGACTAGCCTTACCTGCGTACGTTCCTTTGAGTCATATTGGACTCCACTCTCCCCTACAAACCTCAAATTTCAAACCTATGGGAAAAAAATCTATAGTATAAGATTAATCGGACTTCTCTTCCATGACCACTATTTCGCCATACTAACACAAATGCTAGAACTATCTCAACTAGACTACTGCAACTCTATGCAGGCATAAACTCTACTCTCATCTGCAAACAACAGCTGATCTAAAACATTGCTATAAGACTAATATTCAAATTGAATCCATAATACCGTATCGCAACCTCCTTCACTGGTTACCCATCAACGAATGTATCACCTTCAAATTATGTATAATTCATATCCTATATGTAAACTCCACAGAATCACTCATTACATTACATTAGAGATTTCTATTCTGCCATTGCCTTGAGGTTCAAGGCGGATTACAAAAGAATTACAAAAACATATTACAAGAAAAGATATCTGGTAATTTCTAGAGGAGATAAAAGTGTGGATGAGGTTGCTTTGGGGAATTGGGAAGTGGTATTGGGAGTGGGAAGGAGCTAGTGGTATTAAGTCGTTTGCAGGAATTTCTTGAAAAGTAGGGTCTTTATTTCTTTTCTGAATGTTTTGTAGTCTGGGGTCATAATCAGTAGATTGGAGATTTGGTTGTCAAGTTTACTGCTTGTGTGGCTCATTGACCTCTTTATCAACTCATGGGCAGCCTCGGCCATAAACCCAAACTTCTGATCCTATCGTCTCCAAAAGGAATCAAATACAAACGCATATTCAACATACTACTTGTCTATATTGGTGTAAAGACCTGTGTGGTTGGCTGTGGTTGTCTGTCTTTCAGGCAATTTGGACTGGTTGGTTCCCTTTGCTTCTTGCTGCTTACCTGAAAGTGTAGGCTGAGCTTCCATCCATATCCTTTGGTCCTTCTAAGTGATCTGGTTATATCCTGGCCCTGTCAGTGCACAGGTCCTCGCGGACCTTCCTGCCATTGGTCTCTCTGGCAGTGCCAGTGCACAGGTCCCTGCGGACCTTCCTGCCACTGGTCACTCACTCTTGTGGGCTTACAGGAGTTAGGCTTATGCCCAACTTCCCCACCTGGGTCTTTCCCTGGTCCTTAGGGTCTCTTAATAGCCTCAGAACCCTTTTATTTCTGTGATAAGTACATATGCAAATCAGTTCTTTCAAAAGACAATCCGTCCATTCTCTCTTCTGATCCGTCTTTCAACAGTCCCCTCGATCAAGGCGTCCCTGTCCAGAAGGATAAGGGATATCTGGGTCCTGCCACCACCCTTCTAGTCCTTCAATGCTGACTAGTACCTCCCATACAGGACTCCAATCCCACCAGTCATTTCCCTCTCCTCAGGGGCTGTTCCACAAGTGGATGAGGAGACCTGTGATTCTTATGTTCCTGGGATGGGGATGTACACCCTGTCACAGCTTGGAATGGGCTTCCAACAACCATCAAGGCAGAGCCCAACTACATCAGATTCCGGCGAAAACTAAAAGCTCACCTCTGAAGAAATATGCCCCACAACAAATAACTTTAGGCATAATATGATCGCTACCTATTACGCTGCTTGCCTTTATAACAAAATATTAGGTTCTTGCTAATCTTCTTTCTTGTAAATTCATACTTTATTCTGGGACCAGTGGATTATTTCCCTCTATCCGCCAGGATTTGTAGGAAGCCTCAAACTTCAGAGACTTAAACCCCTCCCCCTCTTACCTCAACACTGTCCCTACGGACATCAGGCAGTCTTTAGGAAATTAGTAAATACCTACTTGTTTAAGAAATTCTTATCTGACTAAGAACTTTGTAACTATATCTGTGACTTGTTGTCTCTTGTATTTTATCACTGATTAGCCAGTTCTTATCTGTAAACTGCCTTGAACTCCTTGGGTATTGGCAGTATAGAAAATAAAGTTGTTATTATTAAAGCAGCCAGGAACTTCTGTAGAGGATAAGAACAAGAGAGAAAGGGGAATGGGGACACTGACAAATAAGAAAATTCTGCTCATATCAACAAATGCAACAATAAAAAATAAGAGAACAGGTCATAAAACATTAGAAACATGAACAACAGTGATACAAGGAGAGACGGCCTGTACTGTTAGAAGGGGGCGCCTAAACTAGGGACCCCCCAAAACCAAGTGCCTTTCCCTTTAGTTTTTCCTTTTCCCCTTTCTTTTTAATTTTATGCAATGTATCTTACCCACTTTCCTTATGTAGCATGTTTTGTCTGTCCCATTTTTAATATTTTAAATCATTAAAAAAAATTTTGTACAAATGTAAACCGTGGGATATCAAGACTAAATAAAGTTGAAAGTTGAAACTTATAAAGGCCGGTCAGAAAATAGAAATCCAGAAAATAGACAATCGGTGATTCAGCCAAGTATAGGGCGGGTTCCCGGAATAAAGTGTGGATTTACAAGAAAGAAGATTAGCAGAGGTAAGAACCTAATCTTTCGTTTTTGTACAATCCCACTTTATTCTGGGACCAGTGGGAGCAGTCCCAAAAATTCAGGGTGAGACTGAGCCTGCTGCCAACACAAAGGGACCAAAAGCAGCATTCTGCTTGGCCGCCACATCGATCCTGTAAAACTTGGTGAATGTATGCAAGGAGGACCAGGTAGTGGCCCTGCAAATCTTATACAGAGAAACAGCTGACGACTCTGCCCATGCACTAGAATAGCCCTGGATAGTCAAAGCTGCGTGCGCTCAAGAGCCATGCTGTAAGACCAAAGCGGTCCGGATCTTGCATTGCAATTGGTACCTGTGTGAGAAGGCGAGAATGACAAGGGAGACTGAGCCCCTGAACCTGCTGGAGCCAAACCAAATCGGCATTCCATGGCCATCTCGGCTAATTGGGTGCCACCAGAATCACCAGACCCTCATGGGCTGTTATGCACCTCTACAGATGACCATCATGGGCCACGGAGTGAAGAAGTAAAGAAGACCCTCCTAGGGCCAGGGCTGAACCTGAGCGTCCAGGCCTTCGTTTCCGGCCTCTTGCCGATGACTGAAGAAACGATTGGCTTTCTTGTTGGCTGCAGTCGCCATGAGGTTGAACATGGGACACCTCCAATGATCGAGAGTGACCACTTTCTGGGGTTCAGCGTCTGACGACAGTCTGCTTGCACGTTGTCCACTCCTGTCACATGTGCCACAGATGCAGCCCTGAGGTGGCTCTCCACCCATCAAAAGAGCAGCTGAGCTTCCACACTGAGGGACTCTTCGTGCCCCCTGACAATTGATGGAAGCCACCACATTGACATTGTCTGAGAAAACACGGATGGCTCGATGACTGAGATGACTCTTGAGGAGACGGGCCAGCTAAATTGCCTGCAGTTCCAGGCGATAGCCCACTTGTGCTCTGAGGGTACCAACTGGCCATGAATAGGAATAGATATGCACACAGCTTCCCATCCTTTGAGATGCGCATCTGCCGACAAGATCACCCAGTCCGAGACCAATGATACAAATGGGACAATGAGAGAGGATGCAACCACCACGCTAGACTGTTGCACACCACCATCATCCAGGACAGGGGTGAATATAATGGGTCCCGTTGTGGATTCCAGCATGAAAGCATGGCATCTTGCAGCGGATGCAGGAAGGCTCTGGCCCAAGGAACCACATTGATCAGTGCCATCATGATCTCCAGAACCCGGAGATACTGCCAAGCCGTCGGTACCAGAGTGGCCAGAAGGTCCCTGATAACTTGCTGTAGCTTCCTCTGATGGGACACGGGCAGAGACACTTTGTTCTGACCCGTGTGAAACCGAACTCCTAGGTACTCCAAATCCTGGGTGGGATCGAGGTGACTCTTTCTGAAGATAATCACCCAACTCAGACATTGCAGCAACTGTACCATCTGATGGACAGTCTGAAGCCCTTTGGACAGAGAGGGCACTCTGATCAACCAGTCATCCAGATATGGATGAACCAAGACACAATGGAGAGCAGATGGGCCGTCACCACCACCATCACTTTGGTGAAGGTCCGGGGTGCTGTTGCCAACCCAAAGGGCAGTGCCGCAAATTGGAAATATCACCCCAGAATATGGAATTGCAGGTACTTCTGGTGGTCTGGGAAATTGGGAATATGGAGAGCCGCCTCTGTCAGATCCAGGGAGGCTAGTAACTCCCCAAGCTCCACCAATGTGATCACCAAGCGCACACTCTCCATGCAGAATCGAGGGACCTTCAGGCTGCATTGACCGCCTTGAGGTCCAGAAGTGGTCTCCAATCGTTGGAACAATGAAGTATATCTAATATCTCCCAGAGCCTGAGTCTTGCTCCAACATGGGTTCTATGGCCACAATATCCAAAAGTCTGTGGACTTTGGCCTACACCCGAGCTAGCTGCTCCGAGCAGCTGGCAGGGTAATCTAGAAAATACTGTCGAGGACAGAGAAATTCCAACTTGTAACCATCTCAGAATCTCTAGAACCCAGCAGTCCGAGATGATGACCTCCCATTCCACCAGAAAGACTGACAACCGCCCCCTGATGCACGGAGAGGGAGACCAGCCTGGCATCAAAACTGTTTCTTGGTGGTAGCTGCCAGTCGACTTGCCGCAGACTGCTGACTGCAATACCCGCCAAAGTGCGGTCTGACGAGGATTGATGAACTGTGGAAGGGCCTGAGTATGTGCGAGAACACCGAAAGGGCCGAAAATGAGAAAGCCCAGAAGGGCGGGACCTGCTCCTATGCAACGCCTTGGGTTTACGATCCTGAACACTAGCCATAAGGCCACCCAGACCCTGACCGAACAGGAGCTGATCCTTGAAGGACAACTGGCTCAATGTAGCCTTAGAAGATGAATCACCAGACCATTGATGGATCCAGAGCATCCTGCAAGCGAAAACAGAATAGACACGAAGCTTGGCAAAAACGTTCAAGATGTTGTACAGGGCATCAGCCATGTAATCCACTCTGGAGATGAGAAAATTCAAATCCCGAAGGACCACAGTGCCAGGATCATGGCGCAGCTTGGAGTGGCATGCCTTAGCCATGAAAGAGGAGGCCATTGCTGCTTTGACCTCAGCTGTGGCCGAATCAAACAGATGCTTAACCTTTTCCTATTGTAATACATTTTATGCTACGCTGGTTCCAATCGTAATTATTTTAGCAAAGTTTTTTATTATTCACAGTTATCATTTAATAAGTCATAAGTCTGTAAATTCAAATATTTTGTGTTCCTGGCTCTTTATTAGTATGGGACATACGATGGCAAAGACATTTTTGGAATGTCCCCTCATCCGGGACACACGATAGGAAAAGGTTAAGGATAAAATCCACGTATCGGTCCTGGACATTCTTCAAGACCAACCCCCCATCGCTAGGGAGAGATGTGTGCTTGGTGATATGTGCCACCGAAGAATCCACCTTCGGAGAAGTAAAGCGCTTGTTAAAGCCATCCGCCATAGAATAAAGCTGTGCCATGGCTCAAGCACATTTCAAGGGACCCTCGGAAGTCTTCCAGATATCCATAAGAATCCAGAAAACAGGATGATCAGGAGTGATCTGGTCACTCATAAGGGAACATTCAGCAGAGACTGGCTGGTCCGCCTGTAATTTCAAATCCTGCAGAGAATCGGATATTAAATCCATCATATACGGGTATGAAGAACCTGCGCACAGTGGGTTCCTCCCCCAAATCACGGGCTCGGCACTGGTCTGGATCCTGGAGATCCACCAGATTCGCCATGTCTGTGGCCGCTGCAGAGCTGCCCTGTGAAAGCAGAGGAATGGAAAATGTCTGGCACAACTGCGGGCATAGTCAACTTACTCCTTGGTACACTTGCTGGAAGACAAGTCCCTATGACTGGCACAAAAGCCGGTAGAAGGGAAACAGACAGGGACTTTTTAACTAAGTATGCCTGATAAAGGATGTGCATACATTCCAGGGGGAAAACCATCTTCTGTGGCAGGAGCCAACTTCTGCACCTCAGATTTGGAATGTTTCAAAGATTTGAGGTTTTTCGCTGTATCCACGCTTACGGATCACCGAAACGCCAACAGCGTACTCCCCAGGGCCCTCTGACACCAGTTTTGCGGGAGTCAGGGCATGAGGTGATTGAAGATCCTCAGAGGTCAAAGGCACCGCATTCGAGCAAATCTCACCCCTTGCCATCCACATCGCATATGAAACATGGCTGCGCAACTGACAGCCATCCATCGCAAATAAGGCATGAATCTGGAAAAATCTAAAATGGCCACTGAGGCCATTTTGACTAAAAATAGCTCAACAAAACCACAGGAAACCCTCAAAAACAGATTTTAGAATTTTAAGGGTGGAGGGGATAGGTGTAGGACATGCAGGGAAACCACCTAAAACCCCAATTTTAAAGACCCCCCCCTAAAATCTCTTCATTCAAGCTGTTAGCTTGCTCTCACATAACCATGTGCTCATAGGAAAAAAAGAGAAATTTTACTCACTGTGCTGAATGAGAGAAACTGAATGCAACTTGAACACTGCTTGCAGGGCAGACCCTTTACCCCAGTGAACTGGAAATCTAGCTTTCAAGTCTTCTGACTGCCCCACTGGCCTGATCACCATGACTGGAGACCTCTACCACCCTTGGGCACACCGCTCAAATGCCTGGTGGAGGGACGCAGTCTGGCTCCGATCCCACCTTCACGGAACTGTCTCAGCCTGCACTACACCCACTAGTGGACGATCCTGGGGTGAGCTAACTCCCAAGAGAAAGGTCCTGGGCAGGGAACCCCCCAGAAGTAGACGTTCTCCAAAAGCCTGCTATCTCCCGCAGCCAAGGATGTTCCCACAGGGAACCTCCACAGCACGAGGGTGAAACCCGCAAACAAAAAGTACTGAAAGTTCACAAAATAAAAACACGAGCAGAAAAGATGAGCTCCTACAGCCTAGCTTGTAGGAAGAAAAGACTGATGAGCATGCTCGGGAGGAGGTATGTAAGGGAAGGGGGGAAAAGCTTCTGAAGTTTTGAGGCTTCCTACAGACCTGGCAGGTGGAGGGAAATAACCCACTGGTCCCGGAATAAAATGGGATTGTACAAGAACTTTGGGTTCCTCCTGCCATGATGGCTCTAGGATGCTGGGCCTGTCGGTCAGGAAACCTCTTGACTGCAGCACACCACTCCACAGTTGTAGTCTGGTGCTACAGCAATCTTTCTCAGTGCATTCCAAACACCGAATGACTGCCAAACTTTTTGCCATACTCCAGACCAAGCGAATAAGGGTCATTTGTTTAACACTATGATACCTATATAGGCTAATACTGGTCAGTTTTATTTAAATCATCTTTATTCACTTAGGATTACCAGACATCTGGATTTACCCAGACATGTCCTCTTTTTAGAGGACTGTCTGGTTGGCTTTTCAAAACCCGGCACTTTGTCCAGGTTTTGAAAAGCTTCCAGCTTGGGTCTGCGTCAGGAGGGCATCTGCGCATGCATGAATGCAACATGGTGATGTCACATGCACAGTTGCCCTCCTGATGTGGCTTTAAGCACGAGAAGAGGTCGGGGTCATGGGTCCGGATTTTATGATCATAAAATCCGGTAACTCTACTTAGGGCTCTCTTACTGTCAGAGTACTGAGCTGAAATGTCTAATTGAAGGCATATTGACACAAAATGGCTTTGCTATTCTTCTTTCAGCTGATTGAAAAAGTCAGGAACTTGATAGTGTTAGCAATTTGAGGGATGTGGGAACTTATTTTCCCGTCCTGTTCCTGCCCCATTCCTTCAAACTCTATCCTCATCTGCACAAGCCTTGAACACTTTAAAATCATAAGGGTTTCTTGCAAATATATAAGGCTTGGTTAATGTTGTACCAAGTAGCACCATAACTTCTGCCATTTCACAAATTTATTAGGAAAGTTACAATCAAAACAATTGTACATATTATATTCAGATACTTAAGGGTTAAGTGACGCCCAAAGCTGCAGTGGGAATTGAACCAAGTTCCCCAGGTTCTCCGGTTGCTGCACTACCACTAGGCTACGCTTCTACTCCACTTAAGTCACTTGATATCCAAATATATGAATTAATTTAAATGAGTCTAAAAAAAATAACTTTTGGAAATGAATATATTGAGCAAAAAGTTGCAGGAAAACTTGAGGTGAAATAATTGAAGGTCCTGTATGTCAACCAATAAAAGAAACTGTGCCATCCTAGATAATATGAAAACAAGTATCCATTGCATTATCATCCCTCTTGTCATCAAGTACTAAAAATTTGCTGCATAATAAATTAAACAATGATACAAATAGCAAAGGATACAAAAGAAAATTGATCAAGTATAGAGAAAACAATTATAGCCACTGTTAAGAAAAGTATGAATTCACGGACAACTGTAAAGCAAACGGAGAAGATAGCTACAGGTTTCCTCCTTATAATTATTTTACAGGACCAGAAGACTGTCAGTTTTCCACATTTGGCAACTGGAGGAGAGAACAGCAATATCATGCACAGTCAGTCTGCAGATGGTCATTGGTCTGTGACATCCTATACTGTAACAAAGGTATATGTTAGTCTGTATTGTACATAAGAGATATGGTAAGACTTCTCTCTCTGTATGATACTGTCAGCTGGCTGCCATCACTCATAAGCCCTGACAACTATTAAAAAAATATATAGGTTGTATGGCATATTTTTTTTTGTTAAAACCTTATGTTCAGGGTATAAATTCTATAAAAAAATTTCTCATAGATTACTGTATATACTCAAATATAAACCGGGATTTTTGGGCCCAAAAATTGGCCTAAAAATGGGGGTCCGGTTTATATTCGGGTCAGTGCCCCCTCCCAGAATTTTATTTAAGATGCCGCAAGGCTCTGTCCCCCTTCTCCTTCCTGTCCTATCATACCTCTGCCAATCTGTGGTGGAGGAGCAGGTGCAGCGGGAACCAGTAAGGAAGCTGCTCAGCGCCGAGAATCAGTGTCAAATCGCGCTGCTTACTCGACTTTGATATGTTTCATCTGTTAAGATTGTGTTGATATTTTCATCAATAAAAAGTTTTTGAACATAATCTCCCTCCTAACCCCATCCCCCAAACCTTCTGAGGTACCTGGTGGTCCGCAGAAGTCTTTGTGTCAGGAATGTGCTCGCCTTCTAAAATAGCTGCTGTGACCTCTCACAGCTGCTTACGGCATTTCTTGTAGTACCGCGAGAGGTCATGGCAGCCATTTTAGAAGGCAGCTGTGAGAGGGGCTGCGCTCCTGTCACAAAGACTCCCGCTAGACCACCAGGAACCTCGGTAGGATTGGGGGGGGGGGGCAAATCAGGGGTTTTGGAGGGAGAGTTGAGAGAACATTGGCTATCGGTTGGGGGAGGGACAGGGGGTGAGGAGAGGTGCAGAGACCTACGAGGGGTTGGAGAAGAGAAGCTACACCTTGTGGCTCTTTACATTTTGGATAAATTGTACCCACTCTTAAGTAATCAGTTGCTAATTTCTGTAGCCCAACCAGGATCATCTAACCCTGGCTTTGAATCAAGACTTTGGTACAGACTTGCAGCACAGTAGCCGGGATTCTCTACACTGTTCAAGTGGATACAGCACACAAACCACAACTCCATCCTGTTCTGAAGACACTATCCCTGCTCATGGTAAGAATCTGTAGGTCTGTAGCAATGAATCTGTTAGCGATGGATGGTGGTGTGAGTGAAGAAATGTTTGAGTGCTGAGGAAGAACTTCTGCTAGAGTAGTCTACTGGTATACAAATAATATAACAGAGTTGAACTTAGGTCCGTCTTCCAGCACAATTTTTCTTTTTTACACATTTGCCTATCCAGGCGCAAGGCAAGTTAAATTTTGATATAGTTTGTTGTTCACTGTCCCAGAAAGCTCACACTTTGTACCTGAGGCAATGGAGGGTTTCAAAGGCTTGCTTTACTGTAATATCAAAGTAGTTTACAATCATGGTAATGGAATTGATAATGAAGACTGATACACATAATTACTTAACATGGATATAAGGCTATAATTTACTACTTTAATGACGCACCTCACTAGTAAGCGCCAGGCAAGTTACATTTGAAAAAATATGGCAATTATACATTCTTGCACAATCCCACTTTATTCTGGGAACAGGGGGAAGTAAGAAAGCAGTCCTGAAAATTCAGGGTGGGACTGATGAGCCTGTTGTCAATACTGAGGAACCAAAAGTGGCATCCTGCTTGGCTGCCTCTTCTATCCTTAAAACTTGGTGAAGTGTGCAAGGAGGACCATGTAGTAGCTCTTCAAATCTCATCCAGACACACAGCTGATGACTCTGCCCAAGAAGAGGAAACGACTAAACAAGATAAGATATTGCAGAGACTGGATGTGCAAAGTTTTACTCCACTACCTGGAAAGTTGTAATGATTCTCAGCGTTCTAACTAGTCAAGGCTTCTGTTGGCAGATAGATTCACATGGCAATTTTGTTGTCATACATTGGCTGTGGTAAACAGCCACTTATTTCTCTCAAAGCTTATTCGACTAGAAATGTGGTGTCCTCATGGGTGGAGCCTTGGGCATTTCTGCCTGAGGAGATCTGTAGAGCAGCTACTTGGTCGTAGTAGATATGGTGGCTTGAGGACGCTGCTTTTGAGCCCTCACTCGCACTGCTTTGGTATGTCACCTAATAATACAGACTCCTGTGTTTTATGCAACAATGAAAGATTAGGTTCTTACCTGGTTAATCTTTTTCTGTTAATACATACAGGAGTCTGTACGGCCTACCCTTGGGTTTTGCAATTCACCTGCTTTATGCCTCAGATAACTCTATAGTCCAGAACTGGAGATTGTCTCCTGTCCGTTGGATGAACATATATGATTAAATTATTAATAAACTATATTGGTACCAGAACCAGTATTTCATATAAGGAAAACTTGAATTATAAAATATTGCTCTAACTATGGCAAATCTAACCTGTAAACTGTCTGTGTCAAATTAGGATAAAACTTGTACTGAAAACCTTGCACTTGTAAGGATAACTATGTCAAAATGTAACCGGTAAACTATATATTATGTACATTAATATTAGACCCCTAGTATGTATCAAGATAAAAATTGTATCGTAAAATTGTACTGAAATTTTGTATGTCTAACCTGTAACCCATTCTGAGCTCTTTGAAGACAAAGGGATAGAAAACAAATTAAATAAATACTGAGTTTGTTGAGCTTTGGAGTAGAGTATGACACGGGAGAAAAATTTGTCCCCGTCACTGGACCACCGTCTCCTTTATCGCCCCGTCCCCGCGGCATCCACCCTTCCCTCTCGCCACCTCACTGCCCTTCACCACCCCTCGCACGGTCCGTGTATCTCCCTCCCTCCCCCTTACCTTCTCGGCGTGTTTTAAGGTTTCAGAGAGTGAAGAAATTAAGTGCACGAAAGAAGAGTGGGACTTGGATGTGATTGTATGTGATGATCTTAAAGTGGCCAAACAGGTTGAAAAGGTGATGGTGAAAGCTAGAAGGATGCCAGGATGCATAGGGAGAAGTATGGCCATGCAGTGTCCAAATATCTCCCCGCTTCTTACAACCTGACAATAGTAAAGCCGGCTCCTCTCAAAATGGTGCACCATATTGTCAGGTTGTAAGAAGCGGGGAGATATTTGGACACTGCATGGATCCCCTGAAATAGCCTTCCCAGGCGAAACAGAAAGCCTTTTCTGTCGGGACTAGGAGTTAAAAGCCTATTTTGAAGTTCTACGCCTTCAGATGAGTGTATTTTCTCTGTTATTGTGATTCTATGCTCTTTGCCTCCACAACCGCTTACACAAGTGAAGTTGAGCTGTAGCCCTCGCTAATAATTTAGTCAGTTTGGGATTCTGGTCACTCCTTTTTGGACACGATTAATGCATTGAACTTTGTGCACACTGCTTACATTAGAAAAAATTTCTGAAGAAAAGTGGATTCTGTATGAATGGAAATTATTTATTTATTTACAAGTATACGGAGTTTTTTATAAACCCGTGATGATGTGCTTAGGTTTGGGCACTTGTGTAGTCCCAGCCTTCCACAATTGAGGTTTATTTTTCTCCGTTGTATTATGATTTTGCATACAGTTTGTGTTGTGCCAGCAATTCGTGTAAATGTGGCTTGAATGACTCCCTGCTACTAATCATTATCTACAATACGTTTCTGACACATATTTTCTATGTCTTATTCACCATTCCTTTCCTAATAATTCCTAGCTTCCTGTTTGCTTTTTTGGCCACTGCTACACACTAGACAGAAGATTTCAGCGCAGTGTCTACAATGTTACCAACTGACTCCTATGATTTGGATTGTTTTTCTCAATGTGCAGCAGTGTGTTTGTCCACATTAAATTTCATCAGCCATTTAGATGCCCCGTCTTCTAGTTTCCTAAGGTCTTCTGCAACTTTTCACAATCCACATGTGTTTTAATAACTTTGGGATGTTTTGTGTCATCTACAAATGTAATCACTTCACTTGTTCTGATTTCCAGATCATTTATTTACCATCCTCCATTGAGAATAATGACATTTAACCTTACCCTGTTTTCTGTCCAATAACAAATTCCTAATCCACAACATAATATTGCCTCCTGTCCCATGACTTTTTAATTTTCTCAAGAGTTTCTGATGAGGAACTTTGTCACAAGCTTTCTGAAAACCTAAATAAACTACATTAACCAGTTCACCTTTAATCCATATTCGTTTCCACTTTTCCAAATAAATGAAGCAAATTGGTGAGGCAAAGACATACCTTGGCTGTATCCTTTCTGTTTCTGTCCCATTAAACCATTTTTATCTATGTGTTCCATAATTATTTTTTTTTATAGTAGTTTCCACTATATCAGTCCGTAATTTCCTGGATTACCCCAGGGACTGTTTTTAAACATTAGCTTTGCATTAGTTGCCCTTCAATATTCCTGTACAACAGATGATTTTAATGAAAAGTTGCAGATCACTAACAGCAGATCTGCAATTTCGTGTTTGAGTTCTTTTAGTACTCTGGTTATATCTTTTGATCCAGGTGATTTACCATTCTTTAACTTATCACTTTGGCTCAGTACATCTTCCAAGTTTACCGAGAATTCTTTCCCTTCCTCTGCATCATCGCCCTTCACAACCTTTTCTGATGCAGGTACTGTAGATCTCATAAATTTTCTTCTGTAAAGACCGAAGCAAAGAATTTGTTCAGTCTCTCTGCTATGGCCTTGCACCCCTTTTGCTCCTTCATGATCTAGAAACATAGAAAGATGACGGCAGATAAGGGCTACAGCCCATCAAGTCTGCCCATACCATTGACCCCCTTTTAAGTCTACTTGCCCCCTTAACTCTACTGACCTGCTCTATTAAGTCTATATCCTAGCGACCCTATTCATTGGTATGACTCTCGCGGTGATCCCACATAGGTATCCCATTTATTCTTGAAGTCTGGGATACTGCGGGCCTCGATCACCTGTACTGGAAGCTTGTTCCAATGCTCTATCACTCGTTCTGTGAAGAAGTACTTCCTGACGTCTCCACGAAACTTCCCTCCCCTGAGTTTGAGCGGATGTCCTCTTGAGAAGAAAGATATCATCTTCCACCTCGACCCGTCCCGTGATGTACATAAATGTCTCAATCATGTCTCCCCTCTCCCTACGCTCCTCGAGAGTATAGAGCTGCAATTTGTTCAGTCTCTCTTCGTACGAGAGACCCTTTAGCCCCGAGACCATCCTGATGGCCATCCGCTGGTCATCTAATGGTCCCACGGATTCCCTTTCTGCTTCTGATATACTGAGGATTTCCCTCTATAGCAAGTTTCTCTTCATATTCTTTTAGTCACATTTATTTTATTTATTTAATTCATTTTCTATCCCGTCCTTACCAAAGAGCTCAGGACGGGGTTACAGGTTAACATACAATAATATACAGTTAACAGGTTACAATATGCCATAGTTACAGTAAAAAAAAAAATTTTCTGGTATAAGTTTTTTGGTTTTTTTAAAATCTTAAATCGATGCATACTAGGGATATCTGTAATATACAATTTACAGGTTAAATTTGTCAGTTAAAGTACAAGATTTTACAATACAAATTTTATCCTAACGACATGTCACTCAAAAGAGCAAATTCACTCTTAATCCCAAACTCAGCCAGTCATTGCAACAAAATAGTATGTGATGTGGTATTGAATGCTGCAATAAAGCAAGAATCAGAAATCAAATTCTCCACTATCAAAGGTTTTACACATCCAGGTAAAAAAAGACTTTATCAATGCCAATGCCTGAAGGCCTTCATTTTTATGATTTTATACATATGGTAGAGAACTGAATGCTTAGAACTCCACTGACCAGAATCTAAGTTGGACGCAGCTGTGATGACCTTCATGAAACCCTCTTATTCCAGCATCACACTGCTTATATTGCAGGAGTATGACTCCTGGGAGGAGACTGTCCAAAGATACAGGATGTTGCCATAATGGTATGCTCCAGTCATTACAAATAGTTTAAAAATATGAAGAGCAATGCATTAAAACAAGAGGGAATAGCAAAGTAGTTGAACTAAGTTATTTGGTAATTTGGGCCATCCTGATCAGTAATTATGATCTCACTGGGGGTGCTAGGAGTAAAAACTGTAAAGGATTTAAAGAAAACATGGAAGAAGCGCACAGTATTCTTGACAGCAAGGCCAAGAGATGAAAGCTGCAAATTATATAAGGTCTACAGTATTGCAGCAAGAAAGGGCAGGAAAGAGATATCAAAGAAGCATACCCGAAAAGTGATGAATGAAGCCATCAACTTGGAAATTTTAATTATATTTACTTCTGAATATTGCATGCAAGCATGGTGATTTGTCATCACTGATTCGAATAGAGAGCAGTAAGACCCCTGCAGTGATGTAATGCCAGCCAGTACTGCTGTTGAATATCAGGATCAGTTGTTTCCATGGTTATTTTAATTATCACATCAACGCCTACACTACCTACAGAATGTTGCTGATTTAGTTCCTCCTCTTTAGAACTAAATGCACTAGGGAAAGATGGCTTTGAGTTCTGACAAGAAAAAATGATTAGAGATGTAAGAGATGCAAGTGTGTGTTTGTTTTTTGTTTTTTTCTTGGCTTGCCATAGATAAAACCATAGCAACTCTGTGGCTGACTTGCCTTTTTAAGTAATAGCAAGCAAAAATGATAGAGCCACATTTGAATCCACTTCTAGCACTAAAACTGATGGCTATCTATGAGAATATCATTGTTCTAGATGTATTTTGGATCCTATTTTTGTAAATACCTTAGGAACGTACCTTAATCACAAAACGAAATCTTGGAATTCTGAGCCTTGCGGTTTCCCTTTGAAAAATCTGTCAATATAGGATGTACATTAAATCTCTTCATATACTTTAAGATACATAGAAACATGTTGGCAGATAAAGGCCAAATGGCCCATCCAGTCTGCCCATCCACAGTAACCATTATCTCTTCCTCCCTCTAAGAGATCCCATGTGACTATCCCAGGCGTTCTTGAATTCAGACACACACTGTCTCTACCAGGAGACTGTTCTACGCATCTACCAAGTTTCAAGTTTATTTAAAATTTATTATATCGCCCACTCGAACCTTCTACCACCCTTTCTGTAAAAAAGTATTTCCTTGGATTACTCCTGAGCCTGTCACCTCTTAACTTCATCCTATGCCATCTCATTATAGAGCTTCCTTTCAAATGAAAGAGACTCGACACATGCGCATTTACATGTAGGTATTTAAAGGTCTCTCTTATATCTCCCCTCTCTTACCTTTCCTCTGAAGTATACATATTGAGATCAAGTCTGCCCTTATACGCCTTATAGCGAAGACCATGCACCATTTTAGTAGCCTTCCTCTGTACTGACTCCATCCTTTTTCTATCTTTTTGAAGATGCAGCCTCCAGAATTGTACACAATATTCTAAATGAGATCTCACAAAAGTCTTATACAGGAGCATCAATACCTCCTTTTTCATACTGGCCATACCTCTCCCTATGCACCCTGGCATCCTTCTAGCTTTCGCCATCACCTTTTCAACCTGTTTGGCCACTTTAAGATCATCACATACATTCGCATCCAAGTCCTGCTCTTCTGTCGTGCACTTAATTTCTTCACCCCCTAAACTGTACCATTCCCTTGGGTTTTTGCAGCCCAAAGGCATGATCTTGTATTTCTTAGCATTAAATTTTAGCTGCCAAATTTCAGACCTTTCTTCAAGTTTTGCCAGGTCTTTCTTCATGTTATTAAGAATATAAGAATAGCCTTACTGGGTCAGACCAATGGTCCATCAAGCCCAGTAGCCCATTCTCACGGTGGCCAATCCAGGTCATTAATACCTGGTCAAAACCCAAGGAGTAGGAATATTCCATGCTACCGATCCAGGGCAAGCAGTGGCTTCCCTCATGTCTTTTTCAATAACAGACTATGGACTTTTCCTCCAGAAACTTGTTCAAACCTTTCTTAAAACCAGCTACGCTATCTGCTCTTACCACATCCTCTGGCAATGTGTTTCAGAGCTTAACTATTTTCTGAGTGAAAAAAAATTTTTTTTTTAATTTCCTGCTATTGGTTTTAAAAGTATTTCCCTGTAACTTCGAGTGTCCCCTAGTCTTTGTAATTTTTGATGGAATGAAAAATCGATTCACTTGTTCTACTCTACTCACGATTTTGTAGACTTAGATCATATCTTCCCTTGACTGTCTCTTTTCCAAGCTGAAGAGCCCTAACCTTTTTAATCTTTCCTCATACGAGAGGAGTTTAATCCCCTTTACCATCTTGGTCGCTCTTCTTTGAACCTTTCCTAGTGCCCCTATATCTTTCTTGAGATAAGGAGACCAGAAATGAAAGCAATAGTCCAGATGAGGTAGCACCATGTATCGATACAAGGGCATTATAACATTCTTAGTCTTGTTAACCATCCCTTTTTTAAATTCCTAGCATCCAGAGTGTCTACTCTATTGCAGATTTTGGTATCATCCACAAAGAGGCAAATCTTACCCAACAGTCCCTCAGCGATGATATTTATAAAAATGCTAAAAAGAACAGCTTTAAAGGCAGAACCTTGAGGCACACCACTGGTAACATCCCTTTCCTCAGAGCGATCTCCATTGATCACTACCCTCTGTCGCCTTCCACTCAACCAGTTCTTTATCCAGCCCATCACTTTGGGACCTAATCCAAGGGTATTCAGTTTATTTATAATAATAATAACTTTATTTTTCTATACCGCCATAATCTTGCGACTTCTAGGCGGTTCACAGTGAAGAATAGCTGTACAATCAGCGACTTACAACATACAGATGGAGAAGAGGTTGCAGAGCAGCCTGTGATTACATGGTGCAAATTAGTTAGAAGAAAGATATACATAGGTTGCAATATAGTTTTAACATATTACAATAAAAATGTTGGAAAACCAGCAAATAACAGAATACAAATGGAGAAGAAGACATTGAGCAGTCAGAGAATACGAAATACAGAATACCGTGAATGGGGAAAAAGTGGATTCAGTATGATGAGCGGTAGCTTTGAAAGGGGGGGGAGGAAGACTGGCTATGAAATAAATTTGTTGAACAGAGTAGTCTTTAATTCTTTCCGAAAAGCGCCATATGTCAACCTGGCACCATCAATGAAGTAGCCTAGCCAAGTTTGTTGCCTACCAGCTTAAAACGTGAATGTTCTGTCTAGAAAGGTTCGGTATCTGCAGCCTGTAATCTTCGGGTAGGCAAAGAGGTTGTGATTTCTTGTTATCCTTGTGGGGGAGTAAAGTTCGAAATGAGGTAGTAGATAGTTGGGGGCCATTCCCCACACCAGTTTATAGGAAAAGCAAGATAATTTGAATAATATTCGAGCCTCAATTGGTAACCAATGCAGCAGTTTGTAGAAGGGACTGACATGGTCTCTTTTCTTTAGTCCGAATATTAGGCGGACGGCTGTGTTTTGAACTATTTTTAATTTTAGACGTCTGTGTGGAACACTGTCGAAGGCTTTGCTAAAATCTAAATACACCATATCTAACGCACTCCCTCTATCCAATTCTCTGGTCACCCAGTCAAAGAAATTGATCAAATTTGTCTGACAAGACCGACCTCTATTGAATCCATGTTGTCTCTGGTCCTGTAATCCACAGGATTCTAGAAACTTCATCATTCTCTGTTTTAAAAACGTTTCTGTTAATTTGCTTACCACAGAAGTCAGACTTACCGACTAGTAATTCCTTACTTCTTCCTAACATCCACTTTTGTGGAGAGGGAAAACATTTGCCCTTCTTCAGGCGTCCGGTACCACTCGTGACTCTAGAGACTCATTGGAAAGGTCAGTCAGCGGAGCCACCAAAACTTCCCTAAGTTCCTTGGATGTACACCATCTGGCCTCATTGCTTTGTCTACTTTTATTTTAGCTAGCTCCTCATGAACACAACTCTCTGAAAATTGATCGTGGTCTACCACTCTTCCATCCCTATTCATGTTTGTCTTCTATGGTCCTGCTCCCGGCATTTCAGCCGTGAACACAGAACAGAAATATCTGTTAAGCAATTCGGCCTTTTCTTTACCAGCTTCTACATATTTCTCCCCTTCACCTTTGAGTCTCACAATGCCACTTTTGCACTTCTTCCTATCCCTAATATATCTAAAAAAAAGTCTTGTCTCCCCATTTTACCGTTTAAGCTATTTTTTCTTCATTTGCATCTTTGCTTTCCTGACTACACGACCAGCCTCTCAACTTTTCCAGATATTTTTGCCTGTCTCTTTTGTAGTTTATGAAAACTAACCTCTTATTTCTTACCTTCTCAGCTACTACTTTTGAGTACCAAAGCGGCCTTCTTTTCCTTACTTGCCTCACAAAAAGGTTTGTCACTCTTACAATTACTCCTTTCAGTTTTGCCCACTGCATTTCCACTCCTTCAAGACGTTCCCATCCAGACAACAATTCCTTGGCGTAATCCCCCATCCAAACAGTGTTAGTTTTTTTAAAAAGTCTAGAACCTTTCCTTTTGAATGAGCCCTCTCTGTACCCATCTTAATATTGAATCATATCACCATGCAGTGATCACTGGATGCCAGATCACCTACTGTAACATCAGAAACACTTTCCCCGTTTGTAAGCACTAAGCCCAGTATGATCCCTTCCTACGTGGGTTCCATTACCAACTGATGGAACAGTTCTCCCTGAAGAGAATCCAGGATCCTCCCTACTTCTAGAAGACCCCACAATATGGATACCCCAAACAACATCTGGCATGTTAAAATCACTTATTAGTAAAACGTCACATTTTTTAGATATATTCTGAATGTCTACTATTAAATCTCTGTCCACTTCTTCAATCTGTGAATGAGGCCTGTATATCACACCAGTGTAAATATATTCACCATTCCCTTTCCAAATTGATCCACAGTGCCTCTTCCTTGCCCTGCAGATCCTGCAATTGTGTGGCTTTAATATGATCCTTAACATATAATGCTACTTATCCCAGGATAAGCAGGCAGCCTATTCTCACATGTGGGTGACGTCATCCACGGAGCCCGGATGTGGACAGCCTCGCAAGCAGACTTGCTTGAAGAAACTCAGAAGTTTCGAGTCCGCTGCTCCGCGCATGCGCGAGTGCCTTCCTGCCCAGCACAGGGCGCGTCTCCTCAGTTCAGATAGCTAGCAGAGAAGCCAACCAGGGGAGGTGGGTGGGTTGTGAGAATAGCTGCCTACTGTCCCTGGATAACACCTGTTTTATGGTAAGTAACTGTGCTTTATCCCAGGACAAGTAGACAGCATATTCTCATATGTGGGTGACCTCCAAGAATGGGATGGTGGGGAGTGTTGGTAATTCAGGAGAATCAATTTTGTAACACTGCCTGGCCAAAATGACCATCCTGTCTAGAGAAAACATCCAGACAATAATGAGAGGTGAAAGTATGAACCGAGGACCAGGTGGCAGATTTGCAAATTTACTCAATAGGAGGAGTGGATCTTAGGAAAGCTACTGAAGCCGCCATGGCTCTGACTTTGTGAGCTGTGACTGTAGATGCAGTCCAGCCTGAGCAGCCACCTGTCCTTTTCTTCCTATCCTGTCTTTTCTGAACAGATTACAACCTGGTTTAACTACATCCCAGTCATGATCACCACTATATCCAACTCGTCTTCCTCCATCACAGCTTCTAGATCCAGAATCTTGTTTCCCATACTTCTGCGTTCCAGACATTGCCCCCTTTTCCCATCTGTGTAGAGGTATTCAGTGATTTACTTACCTGAAGGCTTATACTCACCTGGGGGCTTTAATCATCCTACCCCATCACTTCTAGTTTAAAGCCCTCTTCAGGAATTAGCCAGCCTGCTGCCAAAGACAATTCTTTACCTTCTTTGATAGATGCGCACCATCCCAACTCAGCAGCCCTTGGAAAATCATCCCATGATCCCGGTAACCAAAATGCTCTCAATGATACCATCCACGTAGCCACACATTCATCTCCAGGATGTGAGCTTCTCTGCCATGGCCTTTACCCTCAGGAGGGAGGATGGACAAGAATACCACCTGTGCACTTGTCTTCTTCACCTTCTCTCCCAGAGCCACAGTCGCTTTTGATACGTTCGCAGGGGTACCTGCCAGTATTGTTAGTGCAAATGTGGATGAGCAGCATTGGATAATAGTCATTAGGCTTGATGAGTCTCGGCAAGCTCTCCATAACATCTTGGATTTTGGCATCAGGCAGACAGCATACCTCTCATGACATCATATTTGATCTGTAGATGGATGCTTCTGTACCCATCAGAAGGGAATTGCCAACTACCACTACCTTATGCCTCCTATTGATCACGGATCCAGTAATTTTGGGGATTTCAAGCTTTGGTTCTTCCTTTCCATGCTTATCTCCTCCACTTCCAGGACAGCATACTGGTTCTTCAGTTCAAAGGTGGGGGAAGTTACAGTATCAATCTTGCACTGTTCCGTAATCTGAGTCCAGCTGTCTTCCCTCAACTGCCAGAGTCCATTTCCGTCTCCAACGTAATTCTGCCCAGTATTTCTCAAAGGCTTAAAAAAGCATTTGTTATGGACAAGTGTTAGGACATTAGCAACATTCTTTATAGCCCCCACCTTAACAAGGTTGGAACCAGGACTTTTGACACTAACCTTTTAAAAGGGAGCGTGAGCATCTTTTAAACTACATAGAAACAAAGAGAAATTTATGCAGATCAAGACCATATGGTTTATCCATATGCACTTGTCCCAAGCTTGCTTGAATTCAATTAGTCTGTTTCTACCAGGAGACTGTTGCACAAATTCACCACCCTTTTCGGTAATGGTGGGCAGGAAGGTATGCACATACACCACTTTCAAAGGTTTCTGGAATGATTGCAGAATCACTAAATCCTGCTTGTCCTTGGAGAACAGGGGAAATCAGGAGGGAAGCAAAATGTTTTTCACATCACCAGAAGTTTAAATTCCTTATCCGGGATCCATTTGGATTAGGGTGAGGCACATAAAAATTTGTTCCCATGTCTTTCATAGCACAGAGAAAAAGTTCTGGGGCTTGGCTGTAAGAGCTGATGTTTGCAATCCCCAGAGCATATCCTGCCAGCAAAAGAGCAGTGCTGAGGGGTACTCAAGAGAAGATAGATGCCCAGGCATTGCCAGCAGGGTGAAAAAGCAGTATCATGATATTAGGGCCTCATGCTAAAAATTGTGTTTTTTTTTTCTTGTAGATAAATTTGTTCTAGAGAATGCTGCTGTTTTTATAAGTTGTAATACTTGTTATAATATATGAACTACCCAATGATGTAAGCTAGCTTTCCAGATAAAATTTATTTTTTGAGAAGTGTCATAACCTAATACGACTAATTGCCATTATCAAGAATAGGTGACAACTTTTCTGCAAAGGTTTGTCATACATATCCCTATTTATGGTATAAGGCAGTGTATCAAACTTTTTTTTAGCTCCCACATAAAGAATGGACACAGAGACAAATCTCCCCCCCCCCCCGTGCATTTTGTCACTGTTCCTGCCCCATTCCTATAAGTTCTGCCTTTAAAATCGTGTTTGAGGCTTGTTCAAGGGACAGAGCTTGAAGGAATGGGGTAAGGAAAGGAAAAGAACGGGATGGGTAAATGAGTTCCCGTAGGGATGGGGGAAAATTTGTCCTTGTGTCATTCTCTACTCCGGCACACTAAATGAAGCAAATGTTTTTTTGCGGCACATTATAATTGAAATTATAAAAATGCAAAAACAACAAAAAATTAAAATTGAGTTATTTAAAGTTCTTTAAGCTATGTATGGGTAATTGTAACAACAGTGAAACTAAAGTAGATAGAATAGAATAGCTAATCAATGTGATGGATGTGCTTGTTTTTGAGTGCAAATTAACTCAAAATGCTGCCGAATAGTGGACAAGCCAATATGCATTTAATCATCCACCATTTGCAGTCGCTCTTTTTTTTCGATTTAATTTGTCAGTGCTGAAAATCCAAATTTGCAAACATAAGATCCAAACGGTAACAAAGCCTTGATTGCTTTGTTGCTCAAGTAAGGATAACTGATAACTACTGCATAAAAAAATGGTCTCTGAAAACTAATGGCAATAATTTTATCACATCAAAGAATGATGGTAACATCCTTACGCACACAGATGCTCGTAACATTGATAGACTCTTGCATACACAATGTACACATCATCTATTCTAGTCTGTACTTATGAAGGAAATTTTTAAAAATAAAGTAAAATTCTGGAATATCTCTTGGCACACCGGAATCTCTTCAGGGCACACCACTGTCAGGGCATACATGTTCAGAAAAGTTGTTCAATGCCTTATACCAGTGTGTGTCTGAGTTATATTTCAAAAATATCTTGGGGCAGACATACTTTTTTATGTACTTGTTAATATCAACAGCTTTTCAGAAGGTGCACATTGAGGAAGTGAACGTACAGTTGGAAGGAGAAATAATCACTTTGAAATAAGAATGTTGGACTATCAAATATGTGAGATACAAAGAATCCCTTAAATATGTAATTGACTAGAAACTAGGACTACTGTATGCAAAATGAGAGCAAAAACAAACAAACAAAACCTCCCATACCTCATGAATTGGGGTATCCAGAACACCAGTTTATGATCCTAGAGAATCAGTGTGCTAGTGTAACATTATACATTGCCATTTGGAAAAGCCACTTTAATTTTTATTTCCAAAATATCAAAATGTTTTTCAAAATTCTTGTCTCTAGTTGTGATTCTATTGTCTTGCTTCTTTTTTTTTCTCTTCATTTCAGGTCCAACTGCTTCCCTTGTCTTATTCCCATACAGTATTGTGTTTTTATTCCCTTTATTTCCTTTTCTGCGTTCTTTCCATACTTTTCTTCATTTTGCTGGAGTATCCAATGTTTGTCTCTGAGCAGTTTGTGTTGCTGTAATTTCTAGCACTCGTTTATGGTATACAAGATATGCACAGACCAAGTCTACATATGTCATCTTGCAAAATCAGGAGAACTCCAGCAAAAGTCTAAAAAAGTCCAACCGTGTTGAGACCTTGGGAAGAATGTTCCCTAATGCTTTCTTCATTCTATGATTACTCTCTGCTCATTTTCTTCTGTCCTTTTCTTTCATATCTTTCCTTTTTTCTTCCTCATCCTTTTTCTTGTATCTTCCCTATTCATTCTCATCTATGGTTGATAACTGACTTCAGATTTGCCCAACAGTTCATCCAGTCCAGGTTTTAGCTCATTCCATGCAGCGGCTTGTAATTCTGATTTACAAACTGGATTCCCTAAGAAAAGTAAGACTACAAGTACCTGTTGGGTAAAACTGGAGTCAGTTGCCAAGCCTATCTTCATCCCTCCCTCCTTTCTTATCTCCTTAGGATAGGCCAGGGACCTTCCTGCAGGTATGGGGCAAGAGAGGGACTAACTAACCTGCTCTGGCGACAGCAGCAAAACAGGTAAACAGACCCTGCCTCCTGGGAAGCAGGGAGGGGAAGGTAAGGCAATAAGTTGACTCATCAGCATTAGTTCTTTTGGGGGGGCAGGAAAAGAGGTTCCAGTTTCCCAACAGACAGGGTTTAATCTAAATATGTGGGTAGTAGCATAGAACACTTTGTGTTCCTGAAAGCATACATGTTTGAGAATGACAGCTATTCTTGCAGAAGTAAGAAAAGGGGAAGGAGGAAAAATCAGGTTCGTACCTTGTTAATCTTCTTTCTAGGAGACGACACATTCATGAACCTTTGGGTAGTCAACCTCTTCTTGTGAGAATTCTTGTAGAGAATCTTAGTATTCTTTTGCTCCTCCTCCCATCCCTCTGGCCTGTTCACCACCAGTGCCTCAGTTCATACCAAAACAAATGGTCAATCCTGGAGAAGAAATAGAATAGAGAGGGGTACAGATACCCCCTAGATTCTTCAACATTGCAGTTGTGCCCTTTATCTATGTTAAGGTTGAATAAAGGAAAGAAACAAGATGCCTGGATTCCCTGGTACATTGGAGGCAGTAAGCAGGCAAATGAACATCTGACAGGGCAGAGTTCAGTAATGTCTATTAGAAAGAAGATTACTGAGATAATCTTATCTTTCCTTCTAGTGCAACAGACACATTATTTCTGAGTCTTTGGGACATATCAAAGCAGTTGCCATAGTCTAGGGTGGGGCAGATGAGCCTGCTGACAGTACAGAAGAACTGAATGCAGAGTCCATTTTGGCCATTATATCCACCTCTACAGCTTTCTTCTAGATACACTGCTGAAGATTCCGTCCACAAGGAAACCACACTTCTAGTGGATTGCATCTTTATGGATATAGGCAGACACTTTCTGCTTCTAATATAGACTGAAGAAATGGCCATATAGATCCATCTTGAAATGGTAGGTTTTGAGGCTGGTCGGCCTTTGCGGGCAGCATTTGCCAGTACGAAATTCATTCATAACATGCAAATACTGAAGTAATACCCTGTTTACATGCTTACATCCAACAATTTCAGCACCTCATTGCTCTTTCTCATGTCTGAGGGAGTGAAGGCAGGCAGTGGCACTTGATTGATATGAAAGCTGGAAATCACTTTTGGTAAGAACATAAGAATACCTTACTGGGTCAGACCAATGGTCATCAAGCCCAGTAGCCCTGTTCTCACGGGGGCCAATCTAAGTTACTAGTACCTGGCCAAAACCCAAGGAATAGCAATATTCCATACTACTGATCCAGGGCAAGCAGTGGCTTCCCCCATGTCTTTCTCAATAATAGACTATGGACTTTTCCTCCAGGAAATTGTCCAAACCTTTCATAAAACCAGCTGTGTTATCCGCTCTTACCACAACCTCTGGCAATGTATTCCAGTTCTTAACTATTCTCTGAGTGAAAAAAAAATTATTCCTATTGGTTTTAAAAGTATTTCCCTGTGACTTCGAGTGTCCCCTGGTCTTTGTAATGTTTGACAGAGTGAAAAATCGATCCACTTATACCTGTTCTACTCCACTCAGAATTTTGTAGACTTCAATCATGTCTCCTCTCAGCTGTCTTTTTTCTAAGCTGAAGAGCCTTAATCTTTTTAGTGTTTCCTCATACGAGGGCTGTGTGCAATACCACACCTGAATCCAAAATTCTGTGGAAGGGATCTCTGCATGACTGTGCCTGCAGTTCCAACACTTGTTGGGTTGAGGTAATTGCCACAAAAATCACCATTTTGATTGTGAGATCTATCAGAAAAGCTTGTTCTAGAGCAGTGTCTTGCAAACTTTCCAACCGGCGGCACACTAAATCCAGTGTTCCAGCCGGAAGGGCCCCCAGAAGTGCGCGGAGGCCCATCTAGCCTTAACTAACTTCAGTGGAGGGATCTGGGAGGTACAAGGACAGAAGGCGAGACGCCGGCAAGAAGGATAGTCATCTGTGCCGGCTGACAGGATGTGCCTCAAGAAAGACCGGTAATCTGGACTCAGAGAAGCCAAAATGAGGCCCTTGGTCAGGCCGTCCTGAAGGAACTCCAGAATCTGGGGAACCGACAGTACAGATGGATATTTGTACTTCTGGACACACCATGCCTGATAACATCTCCAAGACTTTGTGTAGGCAGCTACCATGAACGACTTCTTGCTATAGAGGAAAGTGGCAATGATGGCTAAAGAGCAACCCCTGCCAACTAAGGCTGTGCTCAATAGCCAGACCATAAGACCAAAGCAGTCCAGATCCTGCAGCGCAATTGAGCCCTGCATAAGACTAGGATGACATGGAAGCTGAAGCCCCTGCTCCAACCATAGCTGAACCAGGTCGACATACCACAAGCGCCTTGGCTAGTTGGGCACGACTAGGACCACTGGATCCCTGTGGGTCACTATCCTTCTCAATAGACTCCTGATCATGGGCCATGGAGGGGAGACACTACAGTAGACCTTCCCGTGGCCAAAGTTGAACCAGAGCATCCAGGCCTTTGCTGCTGATCTCACAACGCCGACTGAAGAACTGATCAGTTTTCTTGTTGGCTGCTGATGCCATGAGATCAAATGTGTTGCAACTCTGTTCCACTATGCAGTCAAATACCCTTTGGGATAGGAACCACTCCCCAGGGTCTAAAGTCTGACTGAGAAAATCCACCTGGATGTTGTCCACTCTAGCCACATGTGCTGCTTACACTGCCATGAGGCATTTCTCCGCCCACCGGAAAAGAAAATCTGGGTCTCCACACTCAGGGAGGTGCTCCCCTGGTGATTGGTGTAAACCACCGCTGTGGTGTTATCCAAGAAGATGTGGATGGCCCAATGCCAGAGACAACCCTCGAAGTTGAGGAGTGTAGTCAAATTGGCCAAAGCTTCAGGTGATTGACCACTTTGGCTTGGAGAGGGCCCATCGGCCCTGAACAAGGACGGTCATGGAAATGGCACCCCAGGGCCTTAGACTGGCATCTGTTGTCAGAATTACTCACTCGGAAATCTGGAGGGGGAAGACCCTTTGAGAGAGTGCAGCCACAATGCTAGACTGCTCTGGGCCACTGTCATCCAGGGTAGTGGAACATGTAACGGATCCTGCTGCGGGCTCAAGCGTGAAATCAGAGAATCCTGCAGTGGGTGCAAATGGGCACTGGCCCAAGGGACCACATCTATCGTGGCCACTATGGTCCCCAGAACCTGGAGATACTGTCGGAGCTTCTCTTGATGAGACATGGGCAAGAGAATCTGGTTCTGACATGTTTGAAAGCGAACCCCAGGTATTTTAGAGCTTGCAATGGTTAGACTCTAACTGAAGTTGATAATCCAGCCCAGACACTGAAGCAACTGAACAACTTGGTGAACTGTCACTCTCCTTGGACTCCGCCGGGGCTCTGATTAACCAGTCCAAATATGGGTGAACCAAAACTCCCACGGTGCGCAGATGGGCTACCACCACCACCATCACATTGGAGAAGGTCCTGGGGCATTGTCACCAATTTGAAGGGCAGTGCCACATACTGGTTAATGCTGCTGTAGAACATGGGAACCTTCCTGTGGTCTGGAAAGAGAGGAATAGGGAGATCTCCATTTGGAAGAGAGGCACTCTCAGGGCTACATTGACCGCTTTGAGATCCAGGGTTGGCCTCCAATCTTCTGAGCCTCTCTTTGGAATGATAAAGTATATTGAGTAATCTGCCAGAGTCTTGCTCCAAAATGGGCTCTATGGCTGCAGTGTCCAGCAACCTGTGGACAGTGGCCTCTACCAGAGCTGCTTTCTGTGGCCTTCCCATGGGGGAATCTAGAAAATCTGCCAGGAAACAATGAAATTCTAGCCTATAGCCGCCCTGGAGGACCTCCAGGACCCAATGGTCTGAGGTGATGGCCTGGCATTCCTCCAGCAAGGCCGAAAGCTGCCCCCCTCCCGATCTGCTGAAGGGTAGGCAGAGACCTGGCATCCAGAATTGCTTCTTTGCAGGTGCTGCCAGATGGCTCCCTGTGGACAGCTGGTGCCGAGAATCTCCGAACCGTGGTCTAGTAGACCGAGAGGAATGCTGGCCAGAGGAGGCCCCAGAGTACTGATGGTAACATCAAAAGGCATGAAAAGCAGGCCGCCCTGAACCCCTTTAAGTTCAGGGCTGTTGATAAGCAAAGACTTGGGCCTGTGGTCCTGCACACTAGCCATGAAGTTATCCAGCCCTTTGTCAAACAGAAGTTGTCCCTGGAAGGGCAACCTGCTCAAAACCACTTTTCAGGATGAGTCGCTGGACCACTGTCTGATCCACAGTATCCTACATGCTGAAATGGAATAGGCGGAAAGCTTAGTAAGCACTGTCAATATGTCAGACTGCCATGTAGTCCAACCCGAGACCAGGAAATCAAGGTCCTCCGAACACAATTGTCAGAATTATGGCAGAGCTTAGAATGGCAAACCCTTAGGCCACAAAAGAGGCTGGTGCAGCCTTAATTCTGGCGGCCATTGAGGCAAACAGACGCTTGAGAATAAAATCCACTCTACGATCCTGAACATCCTTCAGGACCACAGCCCCATCACTGGGGAGAGAAGTGCATTTGGTAACCTGTGCCACTGAGGAATCCACCTTCAGGGAAGCCAAACGCTGGTTAAAAGCATCCACCATAGGGCAGAGCCGAGACATGATGCTAGCTCATTTTAAAGAGCCTTCTGGCGGCTTCCATATGTCCGTGAAAATCTGAACTATGCTCAGATGATCAGGAAAGATGGCAGATTGTTGCCTCTGATCACTCAGGGAACATTCCGCATTGACAGGCTGCTCAGCCTAAGGCTTCAACTCTTGAAGAGAATCAATAAATGAAATCCACCAGATGCGTGGGCTTGAAAAATCTACATACAGTGTGATCCTCCCCCCGATATGGGGTTCTACTCAGACCTTTGCCTGGATATTGGCAAGGAGTGGGACATCTCCTGCAATAGTAGTGCTCACCTGCGTAAGAAGAGGCACTGTCAGGGTATCTGGGTCAACCACTGGCACGGCCAGTATACTGACCAGGACCATATTGGGAAGGGGCATAAGACATGTGCCTTGGGAAGGAGGGGTCCCCATATCTGGCGATAATGCCTGTGGAAGGGCAGCTGGCATTAATTTCTTAGCCAAAAAGCCTTGTACATATTTCATAAATTCAGGGAAACCCCATCATCCAGGGCAGGAGCCGCCTCCTGCGGATCCTTCTTGTAACTCTTGGAGAACTAGGGCGATTTTTCCACTGACTCGTCCTTGCGTTAACGGAGCACTCCACAGGACACACCATTGCCATTCTTTCAGGCATATGAGCAGAAACAGCAGCAGGACCTCCTTCCGAGGTCGAGGATAGAGAATGACACAGGGATAAATTTGTCCCCATAGAAACTCAATTTCTCCGATCCGTCCCATTCCTGGAAGCTCTGACTTAACTGCACAAGCCTCAAACACTTATAGTTTTAAAGGGTTTGAGGCTTTTGCAGATGAGGACAGAGCTTGCAAGAATGGGGCAGGGACAGAAAAAGAACTCGCCAGGATGGGAAAATGAGTTCCATGGGAACAGGGAAAAATTTGTCCCCTTGTCATTCTCTAATTTGGAGCTCACTCACTTGAGCATAGGTAAGAGAAGAAAACCACTTTTCAAGTGAGAAACTTGAGATGAGCAGAAACCATTGGCTCAAATGGTGGCTTCATCAGAGTGGCTATGACTACATTAAGATCCCAGACAGTTGTCTGGGAGGCAGTTTGAATGGAGGTTTGGAATTAAAAAGTAACATAACATAACATTATACTTATAGACCGTGTTAGCAAAAAGTTCTACGCGGTTTACAAAAGATTATAAACATTAAACATAATCGTATATTTGAATGAGTCAACTAGTCAGGTATTTGGAGAAAAGATAGGTTTTTAGCTGTTTTCTAAAATGTTTGTAAGAAACAGCTGTGAGCAACAATAATCGAAATTCTTTTTCATGAGAAGCTGTCTGAGATGCTAAAGAGTGATTTAGGAATTTCTTGCTTTTACAACCTTTTACAGAAGGGAAATTGAACAGAGCATGAGTTTTTTTTTTTCTATTGCATTTGTGAGTAGCTATGGAAAAACTATTAGCCAGATAAGTAGGGGCTGCACCATATAAAACCTTTTAACAAAAACAGCCCAACTTGAACAATACCCGGGCTTCCACAGGCAACCAATGCAATTCACAATAAAATAACGTAACATGATCATATTTCTTCAATCCGTAAATCAGTCTAACTGCTGTGTTCTGTATCAATGATAATCTCAATAATTCCTTCTTGGTAATTGATAAATAAGAAATATTGAAATAGTCAAGGAGACTCAACAGTAATGACTGGACCAATAATTTAAAGGCTGAAAATTCAAAATAGGGTCTAATTGTTCGAAGTCTCTATAAAGTAAAATAACTTTTACGTACAACAGCATCTATCTGGGTTTTCTTAGTAAGATGTTTAATATGATTCCTAAAATTTTAATCGTTGGATGGATTGTATAAGATGTTGAAAGTATATTGATGGAAAGTTCATGAAAAAGTCCCTTCATAAACCAAGAAACAAGAGGATGGGAGGCCACATTTATTGTTGACAGGAATGTGAAAAGCACTAATAGCATAGAGGTGAACACTGACCAAAGTTGTTAGTCCAGAATTGGAAAGATGGAGAAAATAATCCAATACTGATGATAGAGAGGAAGATGGAGCATTTTGTTGGAGAGTACACCATGTACTAAACCATGTCCACTTCTGCTGGTAACATTGCTGAGTGGAAGGTTTTTCTGGAAACAGAAATAATGGCTTGTACATCTTCCAAGAGATTAGGATCTGCTGCAGTCAAGCCGAAAGCTGTGAGGTGTAGCAATTTCAGATTGGGATATAAAAAAGATCTTTGAGTGAGCAGAGATAGAAAGATCTGAAAGGGAATTGGATCCTTAGCACTCAGCTGAAGTAGGTTGCCTGGGCCACCGAGGAGCTATGAGGATCATGGTGGCTGACTGCCTTGAGTTTGATTAACATTTTGAAAATGAGAGGGATCGGAGGAAATGCGTATAGGAAAAGAAAAGCATCTGCTTTCAGATGTTGAGAATACTGCCTGGAACAGTATTGCGGCAACTTGTGATTGTGGGGAGAGGCACAGTATTGCGGCAACTTGTGATTGGGGAGAGGCAAACAGATCTATTTGAGGAGTCCCTCATAGTGCAAAGTATTGTGCCATGTTTTATGAGTTGAGTCCACTCATGTGGTCGAAGAAATCTGCTGAGTTTGTTGGCTAGGGTGTTCTGAGATCCTTGCACATACACAGCTTTGAAAAATGTTTAGAGCACTTGCACAATTCCAAATGTACTTGGCTTGTTGATAAGGAGGGAGAGAGCTCATTCCCCCTCTTGTGATGTAATACATTGCTACTTGACTGTGAACCAGGAGGACTTGGTTGGATAGGATGCTCTGGAAGGTTTGAAGAGCACATCGAATTGCTCTCGAGTTCTGCAGATTGATGTGTAATGTTACCTCTTGAACAGACCTAGTGCGAAGACCGTCCAGGTGAGCTCTCCAAGCAAACATAGACGTGTCTGTGGTGAGCACCTTCTGATGCGGTGGTATGTGAAATAGTAGACCTCTAGAAAGATTGGTTAGATTCATCCACCAATGAAGAGACAAAGAGATGAGATGACTGTAATCTTTTGAGAGATGGGATCGAGAGCCTGAGACCATTGAGAGGTTAAGTCTGAGGTGAAGTCTTGCTAGAGAGGTAACATGGACTGTGATGTGCCCCAAGAGTTGCATTATCTGTCTGGCTGAAATGGTTTTTAGACAAGAAACCTGCTGGCAAAGTGAATTAATGTATCTTGTCTTTGCAATTCATAGGAGCCCTTCTCAATACAGCTACAAGTTTTTCTTCCTCAACAGAGTTTGAGGGTTGAAGTTGAGGCTTTCGAAAACTGACTTCGAACCCTAGTTTATCGTCGACTGTGTTGCTGAAAGTATTTCTTGAAGGGGAGTCAGCTTTTATTAGCCAGCCCAGATATGGGAATACTTGAAATCCATAAATACGTAGAGTTGCTGCTATGACCACCAGGCACTGGGTGAATACTCTTGGAGAAGACGCCAGGCCGAATGGCAGAACTTTGTACTGAAAGTGGTGTTGAGCTACACGGAACCACAGGAATTTCCTATGAGCTGGGTGTATGGATGTGTGTGTATGCATGCATCGTTGAGGTCTAGAAAGCATAGCCATTGGTTTCATTTTAGAAGTGGGTCTAGAGTCCCTAGGGATAGCATGCAAAAGTTTTCTTTTACTAGATATTTGTTCAATTTGTGGGGGTTGAGAATTGGATGAAGACCTCCTGTTGTCTTTGGAATTAGAAAATACCTGGAGTAGAACCCCTGATTTTTCTGAGAAAGAAGGAACTACCTGGATGGCATTTAGTTGAAGCAAAGCTTCAATTTCCTGAAGAAGGGATGTCTGTTGAGATGTGAAAGAGGGACTCTTGGAGGGTGATTCGGAGGTATTTCGAAATGAAGTGAGTAACCCTCTGTGATGACTTTTCAGACCCAAACATCCATTGTAATGAGAGCCCAACATCGATGATAATACTGTAATCGACCTTCGATAGGTTGCGGAAGAGGCTTCATAGGGAATAAAAAGATCATGCTTTCTAAAAGCATGTCAAAAAGATGTGCTTCTGAGGGGCAGACTGAGATTTTTGAGGTTGTTGCTGTTTCGGCCTATTCTGTGGAGGTGGTTTGGATGAAGAGGATGTTGCAAAATATCTCCTCTTATAAGGGTAGGCAGCAGGTCTTGGAGCTGACTTAGATGGTTGGGATTTGTTCTTTGCCCTGTTCAAAGAACTCCAGTTTTGCTCGTGTTGCGTGAGCTTTTGGGTGGCCGCCTCTACACTATCTCCGAAAAGTTATTCTCCAAGTCATGGAATGTTGGCTAACCGATTTTGCAAATTAATGTCCATGTCGGAGATACTCAGCCAAGCCAGATATCTCATAGTTACAGACATGGCGGATGCCCTTTATGACATCTCAAATGCATCAAATGCCGTCTGGGCCATATACTTCCTGGATGAAGAAGGCTGTGAGTCATCTGTTGGAACTCTTCCAGATGTTCTGAGGGGAGATACTGCTCAAAATTGGTTAACTTTTTGACTAGATGTTAGACTATAACTTCTATATGTCCTTTTACTTTAAACACTCTATTGGCCAACATTGAATTTTGGTAGAGGCGGCGCCCAAATTTATCCATCGTGTGACCCTCATGTCCCGGTGGTGTGGATGCATAAACTCTGGTACTAGATGACTTAAGAGTTTACTCCACCAACAGCGATTGATGTTGCAGCTGTGGTTTGTCAAATCTCAGGCAGGGAATTATTCTATAAAGGGAATTTTCCCAATTACAAAACAGGGCCTCCTTGAGTAGATTATGTAAGGACAACTTGAGAAGCTCCTTACATCATAATCTTAAGTGTCCAACAGCTCAGTCCTGGGCTCAGTGTCAATTTCCAGCTTGATAGGCAGGGCCTTCCTCAAGGGGAGATATGATTTCAAATACTTGAAAGGTATTAACGTAGAACAAAATCTTTTCCAAAGAAAGGAAAATAGTAAAACCAGAGGGCATAATTTTGGGTTCAGGGGTGGTAAACTCAAGAGCAATGTAAGGAAATTCTTCTTTACGGAGAGAGTAGTAGATACCTGGAATGCGCTCCCAAGAGAGGTGGTGGAGATGAAAAGGGTGACAGAGTTCAAAAAAGCATGGGACGAACACAAGAGTATCTAGAATCAGAAAATAATAGTAAATATTGAAGAACTAAGGCCAGTACTGGGCAGACTTGCACGGTCTGTGTCTGTATATGGCCGTTTGGTGGAGGATGGGCTGAGGAGGGCTTCAATGGCTGGGAGGGTGTAGATGGATTGTAGTGAGCTTTGACGGAGACTTTAGTAGTTGGAACCTAAGAACAGTATCAGGCAGAGCTTTGGATTCTTGCCCAGAAATAGCTAAGAAGAAGAAAAAAAACAAATTTTTAGATTAAATCAGGTTGGGCAGACTAGATGGACCATTTGGGTCTTTATCTGCTGTTATCTACTATGTTACTATGTCTCAACAAGGATCTCGAATCGGTACCATGTGGCCTCAAGGTGCTATGCTAATGCTGGGCCGTACCAAGGAAGTTGATGACAGCGGTGTACCATATAACTTGAACATGTCACAGAGCTCCCTCTTAAAGAACGTCGCTTCTTAGCCTGTATCGAGGGATTTGATACTGTTAAGGCTTGCGACGTTGGGTGAGAAGAGAATGGCTTTTTAGCTGGCTTACCTGATGCCTGAATGCCATCCGATGCTGGTACCACTGGTACTGCAGGCTCTGTATGTTTCCATAGCCAAACTGAAGAGTTTTTCTTTCTGGATGCGGTGGGCGTTTAGCAAATACTTCTGCAAGGTGGAACAGCGCAAGGAGGAGTCCAAATGATTTTCAGGGCCCAAACACTGCAAAACCAGTTATGGGGGTCAGTTATGGATATAGGCCGCTGATGCAGACAACACTTTTTAAACCCCATCAATGGTTTTGACATGGATTGGAATATAGTGTCAGCAAAATTAAACTCAATGATTGATTTTTAACAAAGGAAAACCAGACACTGTGAAAACCGACTTAAAAACAACTCACAACGGCAACCAAAAAGCCCTCACGAGGGCCAGCTCCCAAGTGCGAGACCCAAAAATAATAGAACTTTTTTAAAGTAAACAAACAGATAAAGCAAATCAATGGCTATAAGCCAAAAAATACAATTAAGAATGGGTCGAAGACACGCAAACAGACGAAGTCAGAACACAACTTTGCTCCGCGGAGAATGAAGAACTGAGGTACCACGAGCTGGTGGGAAGGCACTTGCAAAGTTTCTTAAAACTTAGTACAGTTCACTTTTCATACTGTATGTACTGGGCTCAGTGGATGATGTAACCCACGTGTGAGAATATGCTGCCTGCTTGTCCTAGGATTGAAAGCATAGTAACATAGTATATGACAGCAGATAACCTGTATGGTCCATCTATTGTGCCCAATAAAATAAACTCATAGCATAAGATATGATGTGATACTATATTTGCAAAACTACAAAACTGATGAAAAATGCACTGAGAACTGGCAAGACGGAACTTCTCTGCTCTGTGGGAAAACAGACTGTTGGTCCCACGCACTCACATTAAGTGAAAAAGCCACCTGCGCATGTGTGATATGGTGCTACTAAAGGCATCACAAGATACTAGAATGCTGGGTAGCATCTCAGCCAGGCTCCATCAGATATCACCCGTGTGACAAATATCTTGCTTGTTGTAATATAACATATACAAAATAATTTAAGTTATATTAGATTCTTTTTAAACATTCAGAGTTTTATAGTATATAACCTATACAGTAGTATCTTAGATGAGTTAGAACTGTTGACTAAGGGCTCCTTTTACAAAGGTGTGTTATGGTTTTTAGCGCATGCACAAAATTACCACGCGCTATAGTGTGCGGTAGCCGAAAATCTGCCTCCTAAAAAGGAGGCGGTAGTGGCTAGCACGCACGGGAATTTAACGGGCGCTATTGCACACGTTAAGGCCCTAGTGCACCTTTGTAAAAGGAGCCCTAAATATATTCTGATTTAATGGTTGGTTCATTTGAGCTTCAGATAACTGTTGAAATGTTTGAACCTGTTGTGGAACTCAAGTCGCATTCATTTGTGTGAAAGTTTAATATAATTAATTTCCTTTAGGAAGATTTTCCAGAGTTAAATGTGAGTATACATATGTATTACAGTTTAAGGAAAGTATTAATTCTAACTCTAGCATTTGTATTCTACTATCTAACTTACAAGTTCAAAGTGGATAACAAAAGTTCACTGGTTGCTATCAGGATGTCACGTATGTAAAAAAATAAAAATAAAACATTTAGTATTTTAATTCCATAATTAAAAAAAAAAGTCTGGAATATATAGGATTTCAAAATGACAAATAATGTACTAATTTGATATAAGAACTCACATCTTAATTTGCAAATATTAGTATAAACATTTTATATCTAAATCATTTTATATTTGGAAAATGCAAGTATAGTTACTCATTTGCCTGTAGCAAACATTGCTGTGGAGGAAATAGTATTCCTGCTGTGGATTGATTCCACATCTGTATATTTTGGTTCTCCAGGAAGGGGCCTAAGGCTCTGATTGGCCCAGATGCCTAATGCCCCTCCTGTGGGGCATCCGGGCCAGTCAGAGCCTTAGGCCCCTTCCCGGTGCATCCATGGGAGCGGCCTTATGCAACCTGGGCCAATCAGAGCCTCAGACCCTTCCCTGGCGCATCCCAGGATGTTACCGGGGAGGGGAAGGCCCATTTTGGAAGATGCAGGCCAGCTAGGTGGAGGGAATTGGCATCCTTCAGGTCAGACATCTATATGGGGGTGTTGTATAGCAGCCAGGAGAGAGAGAGTGTGCATCTCTCTTACTGCATATATGTTTGTGTGGGGGGGAGGAGAGGTTGGGTGGCAGTTTTGCTTGGCAGTGGGAGAGTGGGCACCTCTCCTGCTGCAGGGGCGGGGTTTTGTGGTGGGAGAGATTGGGCATATCTCCCACTGCAAAGGGGGGTGGGGGTATTGGTTGGCAGCGGGACAGAATCGGCTTCTCGCTGCTGCAATTGGGGGCGGTGGTTGGTAGCGGGAGAATAGGTATCTCTCCCGCTGCTGGGGGGAATGTTGCTGCCGCTGCTGGGGAGGGATTTTGTGATGCAAGGGGAGAGAATGAGCATCTCAGCAACACGTCTTTTTAGCAGTCTCTGAAACTGCCATGCTGGGGTTTAAACAGTGCAGTCACTGTACTGCACCCCTGGACCAGTTGCCACTTTTAGAAAATGGCTTGACAATTTTTAAGAATCCAACAGAGGGTTCATTTCAATGTTAAAGAACCCATTTGCATGTCATTGGAAACGGCTAGAAACCTCACTAAAGACAGATAATCTGTTTTGATAATCTGCTGCTAAAATGCATGCAGGCTAAACCGTCATCAAACAGTTTAACAAACGACAGCATTAAAGTTTTGAGAATCTGGACCTGACTACAGATAATTGAGAGGTTAAAGGAATTATGATGGTTATATCAGCATCATCTCCCAATTTTAAATTGTCATACGCATTGAAGTACAGTGGAACCTTGGTTTATGAGCATAATTCGTTCCAGAAGCATGCTCGTAAACCAAAATACTTGTATATCAAAGCGAGTTTCCCCATAGGAACTAAGGGAAATTTGCTTGATGCGTTCCCTCCCAAGGCCAGCAGCGCTGCCCCCCCCCCCCCCCGAGAACTGGCATTGCTCTCCCCCGCTCACACAGGCCCCCCTGCCCGAACAACTTCAAACTTACCCCCCGTTTGGCACCGGCACGCAGCTCATAGGGACGTGCCGGTGCCGCTTGAAGAAGTTCCTGCCTCTGCTGGGCCTTGAACATGCATCTGCGCATGCTCAAGGCCGAACTAGATTAGATTTTTGAAAAGAGCCAAGTTTTCAGGTGTTTGCGGAAGGATTGGAGGGAACTTGAAACTCTGAGCGGGGATGTGAGGTTATTCCAGAGTTCTGTGGTTTTAAAGGGGAGGGATGTTCCTAATTTTCCTATGCGGGATATACCTTTTGTAGAGGGGAATGGTAGTTTCAGTTTTTGGGAGGATCTGGTGGAATTAGGGTTAGAGGAATTCCAGAAGAGTGGGATAACGGGAGGGAGGATGCCATGTAGGATCTTGAAGGCTAAACAGGCACATTTAAAGAGGACTCTGGAGTGAACTGGGAGCCAGTGAAGTTTGGACAGGAGTGGGGAGACATGGTCGAACTTGCCTTTTGCGAAAATAAGCTTGGCCGCGGCGTTCTGGATTAGCTGAAGTCTATGGAGTTTTTTTTTAGTTAGGCTTAAATAGATGGAGTTGCAATAATCCAGTCTAGAGAGGATGGTGGCTTGAACAAGGACGATGAAGTGAGAGTGATGAAAGTACGATCTCACTTTCCTCTGCATATGAAGACTAAAGAAGCATTTTTTTACCAAGAAGTTGAGGTGGTCATTGAAGGAGAGAGAGGAGTCTATGATGATGCCAAAGACTTTGCTTGAAAACTCAAGCTGAAGAGTGGAGCCAGAATATAATGGGATGGAGGTGGGTAAATGATCTAACATTGGGCCGAGCCAAAGTAATTTTATTTTGGACTCATTTAATTTCATTTGTACAGAATGTGCCCAGGAATGGAGGTTCATTATACATGCGGATATGTTCTCAGCGAGATTAGCGAGGTTCGAGTCGGTCTCGAGGAGGATGAGGATATCGTCGGCATAGGTGTAGAGAGTTTCCAGGGGGGATAGGTGAAGAAGTTTCAGAGAGGACATGTAAATATTGAAAAGGATAGGAGAGAGGGGTGAGCCTTGCTGGACTCCACATATCGGCTTCCAGAGAGGGGATGAGGTACCGTTTATATTAACGGTGTAGGAGCGTAAGCGTAGGAATTTCGAGAACCAGTCTAGGACTATGGAACTTATGCCTATTTCAGAGAGTTGGAAGATTAAGATATCATGATGGACGACGTCGAAAGCTGTGGAGAGGTCGAATTGTAGAAGTACAGCGAATTTGTTGCGAGAATGAAGTTGTTGTACCTTAGAGATTAGTGAGGTTAATAGGGATTCGGTGCTGAAGTTGGGTCTGAAGCCGAATTGGTAGGGTAGGAGAATAGAGAATCTTTCTAGGTAGGATGAGAGTTGAGTGGATATGATGGATTCTAACATCTTGGTTAGGAGAGGGATGTTTGCTATTGGACGGTAATTGGAGGGAATAGAGGGATCAAGGTCGGTCTTTTTCAGTAGAGGGGTTAGTGCAATATGTCCCATTTCGGAGGAGAAAAGGCCCGATGTTAAAGCAGCGTTTATAAGTTTGGTGAGGGAAGCGATGGCCTGTGTAGAGATATTCTCGAATAGGTAGGAGGGGAAAAGGGTCCAAGGTACACTTGCAAGATTTTAGTTTGAGGCAGAGTTTGGAGACTTGCAATTCGGAAACAAGCTCAAAAACGGTCCAGGATCTGTCGGCTGGAATGGGATTGGAGACAAGTAGGGAAGGGTTGAGGTCGGTAGAGATTAGGGAGTTGTAGGAGACTGTAGGCGGGAAGGAGCATCTTAGGGTGGTAGCCTTTTCATTGAAGAATTTTGCAAGGGCATCCGCTGATAGCGACGAGGGGAGCAAGGATGGGTCCTTTCTTGTAGTTAAGGAGCACCAAATGTTAAACAACGCACTGATCTGGTTGTTGGAGCTGGAGATTTTATCTCCGAAGAAGTTCTTCCTGGCTTTTTTTAGTAATGAATTGTAACGTTTAACATCTGATGCCGGGGGTGGGGTGGGGGCAAATGACAATGTAGGCCCTTGGAGATGTTGGATGAGAGAAGCCACCGCTGCAGAGATTAATGAAAAAGTGAGGTGAATTTGAGTTGGTGGGAGAGCGGATCTGTGGCCTGAGACCATTGTGATTGTTTAGGAGGAAAGGGGGAAATAATTTTGAAACAGATAAAATTAATAGAATATTAAGTGTGATATTGAAGTAAAAAATGTTGTATTTATTGTTACAGTTATTGTAAGATTTGAAAAATAATAAAGAATCGGGGGAAAAAAAAGAGTGTTGGGGATCCCTGAGATGAAGATAGGCAAATGGAGTAACATGTACTGTGTAAGTCACATGCCCTGGGAGACATCTGATGCACTGTAATGGTTTGTCGTGGCAACATGTTTTTGCAGAAGCAAATTATATTGTCAAGCCTGGGTATCTTCCAAAAATTTTGTCAAATCAAAGTCTACCATACTCATTTGATCCAAACCCCCTTCTACTGGAACTTTTTTCTTTTGGGGGATATAATAATAATTTGAGAACATAATTATATCAGAATTGGGAATCCCTAGTATCCTAAAGATACTTCCTCAGAGCAGTGGTCTTTTGATTAGATCGGTGTTGATGTGAAGACCTGTGGATTCAGTACCTGGAAGAACTCATGTCGGTATCCTGATGGAATGATGCTTGGGCTATGATGGTACTGATGGAACCTAAGTAGGTACCAGGACTGGTTGTGTCTGCAACGCAAGTGCCAGCTCCCTTTGAAGTAACTCTTGAAATTGTTCCTGCAAAGGTTGCATTGGTACCGTAGATGTTGTCAGGACAGCTGATGCTGTCAGTGGTGTAGTGTGTCGAGGCGTTGGTGACTTCAATGAAGAGGCATGCCTCTGAGGAGACAATAACTGCAGTGAAGGAGACCTTGACTTCTTGTGTAGGCTTTTGGTATGCATTGACTTGATGCTTAAGAAGATGCCAGTGTATGAATAAAGGGAGAAGAGTGGGTATGCTCCTTAGCATTCTTAGGAGGAGAGGTAGATAGTACCTTCAGAGCTGACACCGAGCAGGATGTTGGGTGCTGAGTTTCTCCTGCTGTAAAAGTCAAGCCTTCATAGAATGCTTTTGAAGGGTAACACAGTGGAGACGAGAGTCGAGCCGGTGCCCAGGACCAAGACACTAAAGGTACAAACTGTGCGGGTCAGTGATGGAGATGGCCCTGTTACACAAAGAACACTTTTCAAAACCACTAGAAGGATTGGACATCGATGGACAGTCAGATTGAAGGACTCGGTTGTGGTGGGGATTGAGTAAAAGGGAACTTAAAATTTGATCAGTGCAGCCTGCCCGCAAAGAGGCTGAGAGGAGCCCAAAATGCAAAATCAAAAAAAAAAAATGTAAAGAAAACAAATTAAATTAAGGAAAGAAAATAAGAGAGGAAAAAGGTTGGGAAGACAAAAATTACTTTAAAAATTGCACATGTTGGAGACACTCCAAAAACACCACTACTTAGTTCTGCAGAAGACTAAGAACTGATGGCCCATGAGCTGACGGGCAGGAAGTCAGTCACACATGCATGGTACGGACATGGGTCTGGCCATCTGACTACAGCAGGATTTTATTTCTCGGTAGAGTGCTTTGGCTTTTATTATTCTGTGATTATTGTATTTGTATTTTACATTAATAAACTTTACCATTTTAACTCTTGGAAATCTGGGAATTGGTTCTACATAGTTGACTTTTGTGGTACCTGGTCCATTGCGGTGGGAGTTTGGGCCGTTCTTGTGCCGTTAACCACCCCATTGTGTTATTTGTTTTCAAGAGGGCTTGCTGTAGTTACATGAGACAGCCAGACCATACAGAATTTCAAATATCCTTTGTAGCTCATTTTAAACATCATATGGGCTTCTGTGGGTAATCGTAGTAATTTTTATTTTAAAAGATGTGTCCATTCAATAATACTTTCTAGCGGAACATAGTAATCTAGATGTATTTTGAAGAGTGAAGTTGAGTGCAGTTTTTTTTTTTGTTTGTTTTTGAGACCTAAAGTATGTTTCATAGTGATAAAACATATGCTTGAATAATTTTGAATTTCTCAAAAGAAAATGTATAGCTGCTGTAGTAGAGTAACCATTGTCTTTAACCATCCAATTTTTAGTTTCAGACTATGATTACATCTCATTGCATGAAGATCAAGAAGAAACAGATCAGCTAGACTTTGACAAATCTTCCACAATCCCCAGGAACAGCGATATCAGTCAGAATTATAGGAGAATGTTCAAGACTAAGAGACCTGCCTCTACAGTGAATCTTCTTGCTGACCCTGATTCAATCATTAGGTCACCCTATGTGGCAACCATTAAGAGAAAGCCATCGGGTAAACCTCCCCTCAGGCGTGGCACAATAAGCAGCATTCCTGTTCCTATAAAGACACCAGTGGTACCAAACTACTTCAACCATTCCTCAGGGATCTTTAGTGGGCGAACTAACAGTGAAGAATTTGTAAATATGCAGGATGCTAGATCTGATCTTTCTCAAATGAAATCCTGCCTTTATGCGTCATCCCAAAGTCTCAGTGCAATTCACACACCGTACTGTGCAGTAATGCCTAATCAACCCTATTCTTATTATAGGAATATGTATCAGTCATTCCCTAGTTCACAAACAATAATAACAAATAGCCTAAATACTTCAACTATAAATAGTGTAGCAGATCCTAGGTCAGAACAACAGACTATTCCTTATGATTTTCAGAGAGTGGAAAACACAGAGTCCTGTTTGGGGACCTATGGCCTTCAGACATGTGCCCTAACTCCAACTGAAGACAATATGCTAAAACTGATCAGGCGTGGAGTGAAACTAAGAAAGACTGTAAGTAATGATAGGTCTGCCCCTAAAATTAATTAGGTGGAGGGATCTTGACAAATAGTCAAGTTTTAGATTGCATTATGTTGCCTGGTGTTTAGGAAGCTTGATTTTATTTTCTGTGCATTTAAAACGCACAATTAGCTTGCTATTCTAATACTCAAAATGGCTTCTCAACAAATGTATTCAACTAGTACAGTTTCTGTTTTTAGCAAGTAAAAACTTGAGCTTTTAATTTAATAGTATGTAATAGATAATGACACTTTGGGTTTGTAACCTCTGTACATCTAAGTTGTTGAATTGCAAGTTTATTTAAAATCTAGTAGAATCTTTTTTAAATATGCTTTAAAATATTCAGATATTTGTATATATTAATGTAAGTTTCACAATATTTTTCTTTGATTTTCATCCTTGTAATAACCAGCATTAAAACTATAGGGTTTTGGTGGTGTACGGTTACTTTTAAGTGAATAATTGTATAAATACCCTTTAAGTTTATGTACAATTGCACTAAGTTACATAGCACAATAGAAAACACTATTATGTCATTTTAAATAGCAAAATTCATACTCTTGTACTATCAAAATATCTGTACCACCCTTCATTTCCAAATGGTCTAAGTTCCCCCTCTAAAGGTGAAAGGAGCAGTTGAGCTCTTTGAGTTATGTGATTGATTTTCATTCATTTACTGTATCTAATTCCTGTTCCAAAACTCACTAAGTCCATGATATTTAATGACTTTGTTGAATACTCTATGCAAAATTCATTCAGTCCAAAAGCCATTACTTATCTTTCTCAAAACTGCTGCTGATGGACAAAGTGAGTTTTGGAAAAGTACTCTTCAATTATGGATTTATTGTTGCTTCCTACCACTGTTAATATAACCTTACATAAGAGGAGAATATGAATATTCATCCTTAAGTTTGTTGTAATATTTCCCAGTCTTGTGCCTAAATTTGATTTAAACTAGAGACAAACAATATAAGTGGATATGGGTTGGACAACACCATCCCCAAAATTTAGCCTAAAAATGCTGAAAAGCTCTTCATTCACATATTTTAGTTACTGTCTGCTTTTTGTCTCTAATGTTTAAAACAGATCATTTTATTATTTTGTATAACATTTGATTCTTCTTTGTCACAAAATAGATGTTTATCCTGTTTTATTTTCCAGCACATTGAATTATATCTAGTAGTGTACCACTAGAACAAATTGATTGAAAGCAACCATGTTCAATAATTTGATTATCTGCGAGGACTGGAGATTTCCTTTTACTCAAAAGGACAAAGTCCCCAAATCTGTGAGGATTGGAGACTGATTTCCTTTTACCCAAATAAAGGATGACCTTTTGAACCTGGATGCCTTCCATCTTGTCACCCTGTTCCTTTTGTTCTGTTGCTGCCATGTGGGTTTTGGTTCTTTTGGTGGAGCATTATACCACATACTATACATATATCTATACATGTATATATTTTAGATTACTGTATTTTTCCTATGATATCTGATTATATATATATATGCCCAGAGGACATAAGCATGTGTCAATATCTGAATGAATCTGGTTATATTTGTTGCCTACACCTTCACTTTTGGTACAGATATGAATGCTTAATTTATACTAGCAGTGGACAGGTTAAGCCAATGTCAGCTCTTTGAAGCTGGTCACCACTTAGACCACTGATAAGCAAATCCACTGGAGCTCAGGGACATCAGACTAATTCCATCTATAAAAAGCATTACTATTTCTCTGCAATGATCTTGAAAGTATGAATCTAAGAAATTTGTCAGCTTAGAATTATACTTTCTCTTTGCCTTGTAAATTTTTACAAAATACACAATTTCTGAAACAGTTCTATGTTCTTGAAGGGTTACAGTTGAAATATTTGACTTTACAGATGTTTTTTATGCCACATTAAGGAATAATTAATTATGTAACAGTAAAAAATAATTCAAATCATAAATGTCATTATGTATGAAATGCTGACTTACCTCAGAAATAAAAAGCAATTGTATAAAAATGATTACAAAAGGTGGTTTTTGTTTATCTGATGCTGGATAACCTTTAGGTGTGACCTGTGTGGCTCCACTGGCCAGCTTTTCTTTGAACAGAGAAGTCTCTTCCTATGCAGCATATCTACAGTATATCCAGGAGTAGGAACTAGATTAGTTGTAAGAGGGACGCAGTTAGATTTGAATCCAGAGCCCAATATCCTAGAGGTATAACACTAGTATAGAGAAACAAATAGTGAGACCTGTTTTCAACACTTACAATTTGGCAGCTAAAAGGATGTGCCTGATTAATTTATATGCATATTTGCCAAAGTAGCAAAATGAGAATAGTAGAGAATGTCAACAGTGCAAAAAAAACTAAATAGCCCACCATATGAATTCAAAAAGTGCAAGTAATCTGCTCAAAGAGAAATACAAGTTATGAGGAAGTAACCCTTGGTTGTCAGCTTATTCACAAGCCCAAGTTCTTTATGGCACTGCAGTCATGTTTTATGGAGATTTTTTGAGAAATTAGGTCTTTTTTTAAAAATAATATCTTTATTCATTTTTAAATCAAACAACAAGTGCACAAAAATGTATCGTACATTAATTCCAATATCTAACACATAAAATCTAATAGTATAATAAACCCCCACCCACCCACCCTTCATCAAATTCTCAACCAGAAAACATTATATTATATTATGTAATATATTATAAACATAGCATATTAAATTTCACCCCAAATCCACCCTCCCCCTTGAGTGTGCTAGATAATTCTAAAAAAGAAAAGAAAAGGAAAATATCAGTTGATATCTATTCATCACAATACTTTGCCAATGGCCCCCCAAATCTTTGCAAAGTTATTATATTCCCTTTTTGTAACGCTATTGCTCTTTCCATCTTAAAAATATGGCATAACGAAGTCCACCAGAATGTGTAATTAAGATTTTTGTGATTTTTCCAATTATTGGTAATATGTTGAATGGCAACCCGTCATAATTAATAAAAGTTTGTTGTTGTGTGATAATTGACTCTTTTTTCTCATAACCATTCCAAATAAACAGTATCATAGGAAAGCACAACATGGTTTTCCAATAAAGAATTTACTTGAGTCCAAATTGAATTCCAAAATAACTTGATATAGGGACAATAATAAAGTAAATGATCTAGTGTCCCTGGTTCCATATTACAGTAATAAGAATAATACAAAATTGGCTAACACACCTGGTCCTTGGGGAGAAAGTCTAAGGGGGATGGGGCAAATCTACAAGATAATAAATAATGGACATCAGTATGAGCCCTTCATAAGTGAATGAATGTGGACCTCTGGCTCAGGCAATATCTCAAAAGGTGACCAGCACCAGACCGCAGTCTAAATGAGAATAGCCTCATACATCATATAGTCCATGTGTGCCTAAGAAAGATTCCACATCCTCCCAAAACCAAATAGACTTTTTTGCACCAAGGAATGGGCAACACATACATACTTTCCCTGAAAACACACCTTGTGAATAAAAAAATTTTTCAAAATGCATACAACAATAAATATGATGGGTAGAATAAATACTATAAATATACATATAAAATATAACAGTGTCTGTGTGTAAAGTGCAAATGAGAGAAATAAATAAATACTTAATAAATAATCATAAAGAAAATATAAAATGCAAGGTGCTTCATAAAGTACCAAATGTGTGGCAAGAATAAGACATAAAGTGCAGATGCAACCTATAGCACCATAAATGAATAAATACTTAATCAATAAATATGAAGAAAACACAAGGTGCAAGATGCTTCATGAAATGCAAAATATATGGCAAGAATGAGACATAAAGTGCAAATGCAGCCTGTAGCACCATGAAGAACACTATAAATATAAGGTGCAAATACAGGTCCCCCCTAACCATCCGTTATTAAGGTCTTATCAATTAAAGTGCAAGTGCAATTTCTCACTAACCATAAGTTGTAAGCACCACAAACACACACACGTACGCACCCAGCAAAAATGATAAATAATAAATACGTAGCTGCCTAATGTTAAACACTCACACATATACACACACACACACAACGGCTCGGATAGAGCCCAATCAAAAGTATCCGAACATATCACAACTTAAAGAGTCACTAATGATTGTCACCACTCTACGAATCACCACTCGACAGAGCTCCGTTTCGCCACTTCGTCAGGAGCAGAGATTGATTTGAAAAACTAAGTAAGTTGGTGAAGAACCGACATAGACTGCTAAGTCTGTCGGTAGGAAAAAATCCCCTGGTTCCCAAGTGTACTGCAATCAAAGACGCTAGGACCGAAAAGTAAAACATGGTGGCTTCAAGCTTTAAAGACGCCCAGGAGACCCTGCATGGCCAACGCCCAAAGAAACGTGCCGACGTGATGACGTAATAACGCCATGACGTGGCAACATACAAAAAAAACAAACAAAAGTGTGGAAAAATATGGGAATATAAAGAATGAAAATAAGTGTGTAAAAGAAATATGTATAAAAAATATGAGAAAAATGAAAATAATGATGCGAAAAAATGTATCTATGGAAAAAAATGAAAGAGATAAAAATGAATGAAAATGACCATGTATGCCATGGCCACCAGTACCATCACATCATGAAACATCTGTCCACATTCTCATTTAGTCCCATCGGAGGATAGGATTTGAGATGGAAAATCCAAAAGTTTTCACTTTTTCTCCCCAAGGACCAGGTGTGTTAGCCAATTTTGTATTATTCTTATTACTTTTCGGATATTATTGGCTATTATCCATTTAGGGTTTTTTATTTGTCCATATTACAGTGCCAGCATTTATTGGACTTAGAGCTATCTAATTTTTGTAAACGAACAGGGATCCAAAACGCTCTATGCAACAAAAAGAACCAAGTTTGCCTCATAGATGTTGACACTGTACATCTTATCCTCCAAGACCAAATTCGTGACCATTGAGATGCAGAAATCTGATGCTTAATCTCAATGCTCCAACTGTCTCTGAGACCACAATTTGGTTTTTTATTCAAATATCCAGATAATAATTTATACCACAATGCGGCTTGATGTCCTAGGAAGTCTGCTTGGAAGCATAGGAACTCCATACTATATTGATTGTTAAGACTTTTCCATTCAGGGAACCCCACCTGAATAGCCTGCTTCAGTTGCAACCATTTAAAACTTTGTGACTTATTAAGACCAAATCTATGTTGCAATTGTGAAAATTCAAGCAGTTTACCATCTGAAATAACATCATTCAGAGTTCGAATGCCTGCAATAATCCAGTTCTTCCAAAGGACTTGGCATTCGCCTATTTTAATCTTGGAGTTTATCCATAAGGATTGATTAGTTGATTTATTAATTGGAATAGGTGTTAAATTGCTAATGTATCTCAATGTTTTCCAAGTATCCATTAAAATTTTGTTTTCCTTATATCTCCTAGGCATGTTAATACTTGGTACATGAACTAAATTCAAAGGAAACAAGAGGCGCCATTCTAAATACAACCAATCTGGTGCATTATCTATGAGTTCTGGGAGGATCCAATACATACCCTGACGTAAAATATAGGCTTGATGGTACCTATAAAAATTTGGAAAATTTACCCCGCCCTCCTCAATTGGCTTTTGCAAGGATACTAAAGCAATTCTAGGCATTTTACCAAACCAAATAAATTTCGTAAGAATACCATTAAGCTTTTCATAAAAGGACCCTTGAAAAAAAATTTGGTATCGTACTCATTTGATAACAAACCACAGGCAAAATCATCATTTTAATAGTTTGAACTCTCCCCCACCAAGAAAGATGTAAAGGATTCCATTGCTCACATAACTCTGTAACTCTTTTCAGTAAAAATTTTTCATTTTCTTTCACTGTGTCATCAACAGTATTTTTAATTTGAATACCTAAATATTTAAATCCATCTTCTTTCCATATGAATGGAAAAGGATCGAATAATCCTTTCAAACCATAGACATTTAGAGGTAAAATTTCTGATTTACTCCAATTAATTTTATAACCTGAAAATTTACCAAATGTATCAATCAATTCCAACAAACAAGGAATGGTAGTCTCTGGATTTCTCAAATAAAGCAGAATATTATCTGCATATGCTGAAATCTTATATTCCATATCAGAATAAGGAATACCTAATATCCCCTTTGCTTGTTGAATAGCTAACAATAAGGGTTCTAATCCAATATCAAAGAGCAATTTTATTGTCCATGTATTCAGGCATTTTGGATATCAATCTGGGATCAAGTTAACCTAATGATGGAGAGTCATGTGGCATTGTCCTATGACACAGTGGTTTTTGGAATGTGCATGAGGGCTAAATGCCAAATATCTGCAGCAAACAATAAATTACTGATGATTCTTACTGGTGTGGGAATTCAGCAAATAACGACTAATTGGAAAGACTGTTCTAGACTGAATTGTAGTTTTTGGTGGAACTCAGTATGCCATATGTATAAGATGGAAAGATTTCTTGCAGTACAGAGGGGGCATTTTAAAAGGTTTCAGGAGGTGTGGAGGCCATTAATTGAATATTATAATGATTAAGGTTTATTCTTTTTCCTTAGGGGATAATTTGTAGAAATGGGGGTGGGTGGGGGGGATAGGATAATCCAATTAAATAGCGGTATATTTCAACTGATTAATGGATATAAGAAACATGGTATATATGTATGAATAGAAAAGGAAAGGGGGTAAAATTATTGGAAATAAAATGAAAAATGAGTTTGAGGAAGAAAGGGTGGGGGGAGGGATAGGTTAAAGTATGATTAATTGTATTAAGGAAGAGGGATGTCTAAGTATGTATATGTTTGGATAGATTATTTTATTGATATGGGAAGGGATGGGAGGTGGATGGGGGGAATTAAAACATGTATAATAATATTGTGTAAGAATGTCAAGTGAGTTATGTGAATTAATTGTAATAATATTGTACACTTGTTGAGAGAAATAAAAAGGAATAAAGATTAAAAAAAAAAAAAAAAAAAAATTATCAAAGAGCAAAGGAGATAAAGGACAACCTTGTCTAACTCCCCTCCGCAACTGAAAACGCTCAGATAACATATTATTAATGTTTAATCTCGCAACAGGGAAGCTATACAATGTTTTAATTATTTGTATAAATCCAGAACCTATACCAAACCAATCTAGAGCTTGATACATAAAACTCCATTCTACCCTATCAAAAGAAACTGCAAAAGCTGGATCAGCCAAATTTTTGGATAAATTTAACATATGCAATGCTAATCTAGAGTTACTAGAGTAATGTCTTTTAGCTACAAAACCAGTTTGGTGCATATCAATAATATAAGGGAGAGCCTTTGATAATCGTAAAGCCAAAATCTTAGCCGAAAGTTTACCATCCACATTTATTAAAGAAATAGGCCTGTAGTTCGAAACCAAAGTAGGATCTCTATTTGGCTTGGGTAAAACAATTACTAATGATTCAGCCATAGTACCCTTAATATAACCATTAATAAGTTGTGATTGATATAATTTTAATAAATGAGGTGAAAGGATATTTTGGAATGATTTATAAAATTCTACCGTAAAACCATCACCACCTGGAGCAGATCCACCAATGGATCAAAAACTGGCTGGCAAACAGGAAGCAGAGGGTTGGTGTAAAGGGCCATTACTCAGGCTGGAAAGGGGTCACGAGCGGAGTTCCACAGGGGTCGGTGCTAGGACCACTCCTGTTCAATATCTACATAAACGATCTAGAGGCGGGAACCAAGTGTGAGGTCATTAAATTTGCAGATGACACCAAACTATACAGCAGGGCTCAAACCAGGGAAGACTGCAAAGATCTCCAAAAGGATCTAACGTAGCTGGAAAAGTGGGCCGAAAAATGGCAAATGAGCTTCAACATAGGAAAATGCCAGGTCATGCACGTGGGGAAAAAGAACCCGATGTTCACGTACAGAATGGGGGGAACACCGCTAGGAGTCAGTAACCTGGAGAGACCTGGGAGTGATGGTAGACGCAACACTGAAGGCATCGGCGCAGTGCGCCACAGCCTCAAAGAAAGCAAACAGAATGTTGGGTATCATTAAAAAGGGTATTACGACCAGGACAAAGGAAGTCATCATGCCGCTGTATCGTGCAATGGTGAGGCCGCATCTGGAGTACTGTGTCCAGTACTGGTCGCCGTACCTCAAGAAGGACATGGCAGTACTTGAAGGAGTACAAAGAAGAGCAACTAAACTGATAAAGGGAATGGAAAATCTCCCATATACCGACAGATTGAAGCAGTTGGGACTTTTCTCACTGGAAAAGCGGAGACTTAGAGGAGACATGATAGAAACCTTCAAGATCCTGAAGGGCATAGAAAAAGTAGACAGAGACAGATTTTTCAATTTAAGGGGCACCACAAGTACGAGGGGGCACTCGGAGAAATTAAAAGGGGACAGGTTTAGAACAAACGCTAGGAAGTTCTTTTTCACTCAGAGGGTGGTGGATACATGGAACGCGCTTCCAGAGGCTGTTGTAGACAAAAAAACATTAAATGGTTTCAAAGAAGGTTTGGATAGATTCCTAGAAGAAAAAGGGATTGAAGGGTATAGATAGGTATAGACCACTACTCAGGCAATGGGCCTGATGGGCCGCCGCGGGAGCGGACCGCTGGGCAGGATGGACCTATGGTCTGCCTCAGCGGAGGCAACTTCTTATGTTCTTAACTCTAAGAGATTTCAACGCTGTTTCTAACTCTTTTAGAGATATAGGCTCATCTAAACTCCGTTTTATATGATCAGGAACCTTTGGTCCAATAATTAAATCTAAAAAATCTAATCCATCCTTTTCCCTCTCTATATAAGGTTCAGAAGAATACAGGCCTTTATAAAAATTTAGAAACTGTTTTAATATTTGTCCAATTTGATTATTTATAATTCCTTTATCATCCTTTATTGCATTAATATTATTTCTTCTTTTCTTTAAGGTAATTTGCCAATAATCTTCCCGCCTTATTAGTATTTCCATAATACACTGTTTGTTTGGAAAACAAATCTTTCCTTATCATTTTTGAAGTAGTTCATTATATTTACCTTTTGCTTTTAAAAGAGCTTGCAATGTATCTTGTTCCCATTTATTTATTAATTTAGATTCTAATAATTTAATTTCTTTTTCTAAGTCCAAAAATTGAATTTTAAGCTGTTTTCTAATATAAGCAGAATATGAAATAATAAAACCTCTCATAGTAGCCTTAAAAGCATCCCATAAATTTTCCATGGATATATCCTCTGATAAATTGAATTGAAAAAAATTCACTAATTTGTATTTTAAAATCCATCAAGAATGTCATCCATAAGCAATGCATTATCAAATTTCCATAGAGGTCTACAATTCTCTGGTTGATCTAATTGTAATTCAATCCATATTCCTGCATGATTCGATATTACATTACATTACATTACATTAGGGACTTCTATTCTGCCTATACCTTGCAGTTCAAGGCGGATTACAAAAGAGCTAACTGGACATTTCCAGTGAAGTTACAACAGTTTTGGGTTTGTTTGTTTTTTGGTTACAAGGGAGGAGAGGTACCTGGATTAATTCCAGAAGAACTTGCAAATTGGATATTAAATTGACTGTACGTTACTGTATGATATAACAAATAGATTACAGTTAGAGTACAAATAAGATTACATTATATTTCAGGGATCTGAATACTTGGTTGGTGTTTTGGGGAGGAAGAGATTATTTAAGTGGAGGTATTGGGGGAGAATTTATCTAGGAGGAGGGGGAAGGGTTGGGGTAAGATATCTGGATAAATTTTTTGAAAAGTAGGGTTTTGATAATCAATTCTTGAAAAAGACTTATGAACCTGTGAACAAAATGAAAATTCCTGCTCATTAAAATGAAGAATACGCCATATATCTTTTAAATCGCATGACTGAACCAAATTATCTAACCCTAAAGATTTTATATTTTTACTTGGTTTTTTATCCATTAAAGGATCCATTACAGCATTGAAATCTCCAGCCACTACTAAATTAGAAGTAGCCAGTGGCAGTAATATCCTCTGTAAAGTTTTAAAAAAGTCTTGTTGATTTGAATTAGGGGCATATATATTAAACAACGTCAGGGTATTATTTCCCAGGCTCATATCTACGTGTAACCATCTACCATTTGGATCTGAATTTACTAACTTAAAATTAGCCTTACATTTTTTATTGATGAGAATTGCTACCCCTGCTTTTTTACCTATAGCCGGAGCAGAAAAACATTTCTTCACCCACCCACCTTCCAGTTTCTGTGATTCAATCAAATTTAGGTGAGTCTCTTGTATATAATAAACATCCGCATTCTGGGTTTTTTTTTTTAAATGACAATACTTTTTTCCTTTTGATCATATGATTAAGGCCATTGACATTAATAGAAAAAACCTTAAAAGACATCATGATGAATAAACATAATGAGTAAACCAAATCAAACAAATAAAAGAAATTTTGAATCATGAATATAGACACCATCCTCCCTATTTCCAATTCTAAAATGTGAAAAAATTCCCAATTTAGCACACTCAATAATCCCTTATTCCCCCTCCCTCTCTGTAAACCACAAGATTTAATAATCTTTATCACAACCATACCCAAACAACACAGAAATTCCACCCTCTTCCCTCTTTCCTCCCAAACCCCCCCAATATAACGACTGCCTATAAAACACACATTGGAATAGTAACCTCAAAACCCCTCCCACTCTAGGCAAACTATATTTTACTTACATCTATCTTTTCATTAAAGAATAGATCAAATTTACTCATCTGTCCAATAAACTAAATATTAACCTAAATCAATGTTTCATTTCATAAACTTAATTTTACATTCCTAATAGAATTCATAATTAATTGATATACTTATTAAAAAATTAATAATTAATATCCTATCAATACTTATTTCTACCATTTCAAAAATAACATTTTATATTCCCCAAATTTATCATTCTTATCCATATGCATATTTTAAAATTTATTCCCAATATTCCCAATAAATTAAACACTCTATTTCAATATTTTTGATTATATATAATAAAAATGATATATTCACATGACCTTAAAATAATACAAATATATATAAATATAAATATTTACATAAATAAGATATTAAATATACCAACACATTAAATTACCTCCAATCAAACTACTTTCATCCTTAAAATAAAACATCCACACCTTAATTTTAAAATAACATCCATACACCATACATTCCAAACATTTCATCCAAAAATGTACAATTAGATAAAATACATTAATTATTATTTAAAATAAACAAATAATCACTGATGATAATAAATATGCTATATATTATTGTAATTCATAACCAATAATAAAATATTATAAGGTATAATAACTCAAATCTCTTGTCTATCACAACAAAATGGAAGCTAGGACTCCTTAACGATCTGAAGTGTCCCAACCTCTTGATCACACCCTGTGCAATCGTATTTAACACAGACATAGTATATTTTAAAACATATTCCTATGCTATACTTTCACAGTACTGTTAGATCTGGACGACCTTGCTTTATTTCCCCAGCATTGTAATCCTGACATTTTCTCATGTTCCAAGTCCTGAGACACCAGCACAGACCCGATCAACTCAAAGACTTTGCTGGAAGCATCCAAAAAGTCCAGTTCCTCTTTCACAATATTGCTCTCAGTGAGCTGAACTTCAAGTTTTTGTCAGGCTGTCATACACTTACTAAAATCTTTCTGTAACTATTTGTATTTCTCCACCTCTCCCTGCAGTTTCTTCTGACTCTGTTCATGCCATGCTACTGAAACAGGAGCACTTCCACCCAATGCAGCTTCGTTTCCTATTCTTTAAAGACATTTTCCTCCTTTCTTACACAGAAAAGCTTAATCAGGAAACAGCAACAGGACACAGTTCAAGCTATATTTCTTCTTTTAGTCTTCCTTAACTGAGAATAAAGCGAAGCATAGGCATCATTGCTACTCTGGATACTACCAGCAGACAATCATTCACTGTTCTTGCGCCTATGCAGTACTGTGATCATTCTTATCTTGTTCACATCTTCCTGCTACTCCACTACTGTCTACTTCCATTTTTCCAGGATGAACTAGTCTGTCTCTGGTAAAGCTCCTTTCCCTTTATCCTTCATTCTTTTCTTTTCTTTTGCAATAAAACTTCCACCTATTCCATAACAGCTCTTATGTCCAGTCACATTGGTAAGCGATAAGAAAAATCTATAGAGATTATTTAGCTGCAGCTCTCCAGCCTAGTATTTTATATATAAATATGATGTCATTTTTATTATCCATGAGTATTTTCAAGTATTATATTTACAGAAGAAGACTTTTAGCATCATAAAATATATTCACTAACAGTTATCTAAAACATTTTTCAAAACAATTCTTCAATTGATGCTACTGTACAGCTCAAAAGTTAATACAGCCCTTAGTTCTTTAAAAGGACATGGGCTCCGATTTTGAGAGAAAGTCTTAATTTCTCAGGATCATCAAAAAAATAAGGACTTGTCTCCGCTAGAAATTCTCATTTTAGCAGGATAATAAAGACCATACTTGTATCCGTTTTCTTTTAATTTAGGTCTCATATCAAGGAATTGTTTCCTTATATTTGCTGTGTTTTTGGCAAAATCTGGCAAAAAACCATATTTTGGACCCTTTATAATTTAAATTCTTGTCATTTTTGGCTGCATTTAAAATATCTATCACCTGTTGATATCTTAATAACTTAAAAATTAAAGGTCTTGGTCTCCCTTGATTATCAGACCGTTTAATCGGAATCCGGTGTGCACGCTCCATTTCAATGGGGTGTTTGAAATTCAACTGTAACAGTCTAGGCAGCAGATTCTCCAAAAATTGAATCGCATTACCCCCTTCTAAATTTTCAGCTAAACCAAAAAGTTTAACGTTTTTTCTCCTACCGCAATTCTCATAATCCTCCAGCTGATTTTTTAACTGTGATCCTCAAACTGTCAGTTTTACATCTCCTCTCAGCACATTCTAAAACTTCCATTTTTGCTTCCAAATCAGTAGTTCTTGTGTTTGATATTTCCATTTGACGATGAATGTTTACAATTTCTTCTTTCATGTCAGCCATATTATTAGCATTTTCTTGTAACAGTTGTTTAATATATCTCAATTCACCCATAACTTCGGCTTTACTTAGCTCTTCCGTTACGTCTCCCGGAAGAGGAACCTTAGACGGAGTAACTTGATCCTGCTTTTGACGTTTAGCAACCCCTCCGGTTTCATTATTAGATTGCTGCGTACATGCCATGATCTTACACCGCACAACACTTTAAAGCCGAAATGAGTAAAAAAAAAATCTATCTTTAAAATAATGAACCGTTGCCCAGGTAAGAGAAGCGTCGCGATCACACTTCCATCTTGTGTGCGCGCTAAGCTACGCCCCAGAAATTAGGTCTTAACTTGCTAATTTTCTTTTAGTCCTTCCAGACCAGCATAGACGGATGGGTTTACGCTTCTCTGCCAGCAGGTGGAGAGTGTGAACACACAATTCTTTTTTATATATATATATATATATATATATATATATATATATATATATATATATATATATATATATATATATATATATTTATTGAAAGTGAACAGGATCACAACCATTCTTAACACAAACTCAGAAAAAATACAAAAGTAGCCACATACAGGAAATAGACAACACTATCAGCGAGTCCTGCAAAAAGAGCCTCCCATGCAAGAGACCCAGAGTTACGTTATGACAATAGCAGAAAACAGGGCACTGTGCCAGTTGCTAATACCAAAAAGAATGGGAACCAGAAAGAATCAAGAACAATAAGAGTGCCCTGCCACCATTTTTGTAAATACTCCTAAGACACTCCTCACACCTCCAACCACACATCATCATGGAACCCAGACCCCCCCCTCCCCAGGAACCAAAGAAACTACAAGTCACAGCAGAGAACTAGTATTGAGCAGAGGATGACGAAGGGAACAGCTCCCCAACCCACTCAAGTATGCACCAGAGGTATAGGACCGAATCCCAAACTGAGCTAACTCTCGGAGTCTATGCTTCCACTGGGGTACTGGTGGCACATCCTCTGACATTCAGTAAGTCAAAATCATTTTTTTAACTAGGAGAATGGCATAAAAGAAACGGCATTGGGGAACTGTAAAGCTGTGTTCCTGAAGGGGAGCCTGAAAGCCCAGTAGGAGAATCCCATAGTCCCAGTTGACTGTATGACTCACAACCAGTTCCAGAAGAAGAAGCACCTCCTGCCAGATGGACAGTTTGGAGCACTCAAGGAAAGAATGAATATAAGTACCAGGCAGACATTTGCACTTAACACAAAGATCACTATCCCAAAGTTCCAGGCATGCACCTCGCTGTCTGGTAAAATAAGCTCTATGGAGGACCTTATACTGAAGTTCTTGAAAGTCAGCAGACTTAGTAAAGGAGTATAAGGTCTGCAAACAGGAATTGCTGCTCAGACACTGTGCCCAAGATCCTGTTCCCATTGTAACTTTAACCGACAAAGGGATAGAGGTTTTTAACAGTTTATACTAGTATGAGAAAGTGTTAAGTGCGGCTGAGAAGACGGTCAGTATCCAACTGCCCCTTAACCCAGGCCCCCTCAGGCCCCCGGCGTTCAGCATCCCAGTAGCGCTAGAGTTGGAAGTATGAAAACAAATATTGATGAAGTAGATCCCAGCTGTCTTGGACCTGTTGAAAAGAGGAGAAATCTGCAGAAGAAATCTCCAATAGATTCTCCTTGGCCACATAGCTCTGAGACATCCATTCCCAGAACACATTGAATTCTAGCAGTAGTACAAGTGGGCTGTGCAGTCCCATTTAGTAAAGTTCTTGCTTGGCTATTTGTCAGACTGATCCTAACAAATGGACTGAAAGAACAGGCACACATAAAGGATGAGCTCATACACCTCTTCCTGGTGACAAATGCACACAGCTGAAGTGTCCTCCTCCATGGGCAGTTCAAACACCCAGTTAGCTACCCATGTCATCTGACCCAGATCTTCAGCCTCATCGTCATCCAGAAAAGCCACGTCATCCCATGAAAGACGCTGGGGGTGGAGGGAGGCCTGGAATCAAAGAAAGAGACCCCCAAACAAAGCTGAGACCACTGGGGAAGTCACAGGATCACCAGCCATATGCAGTACACTTTGTACATAGCCAGCAGAAAGTCCCCACAGGCAGGATAGAATCACGCTCAACTGCAAAGGAAGAGGTCTGCACAACCTGTTCTGCCTCTCTAATCTAGGTGGGCATTCAGAGTTTCCCCGCTCAAAAAGAAAACTCCACTGAAAAAGGCTCCCCTCCACCCCCCCCCCCCCCCCGAGGTTGAATTCACTGAAGAGGCCTGAAAAGATAAAGTTGATGTGATGAAAAGGGAATTCACAGTGCTTGTGGCAGAAAAGGAACCCCTAGCCTCCCTATTGCTGGCAGCCACAACACCTGGGGAAGCCCCAGTGTCTTTAGTGGTTAGGGAACCGCAGGCCTCCTTGCCGCTGATGGATGATGCCCCCTTTGTGGCCACTGGGGAATCCCTCTTGCCAGCACATGAAGCCAAGCCTGACGCAGGTTTCCCTCAGGCAGCCTCGAGCAAAAGCAACAAACGCTGGCTTCATTGAAATCTCAGTGGGAACACACTGAGCACTTCTTAGGCTGAGAAGCGCTCATTGTGAACCATGAGGCAGGCTCAATTCAGATGCTATTTAGCTAGAAGGGAGAAAAGTTATGAATGAAAATTCTTCCCTTTAGATCGGTACTAACAAAAAAACAAACAAACAAACAACCCAACAATGGCTCTGCCTCAGGATTTTTTTTTTTAAACTTCAATTTTTAAAGGAGCAGACCACACTGGCTCTCCAAGCTGTGATTAGTGCCCTCAGCCAAAGTATAGTTGAGGTACCTCTAAATAAAAGTTGGGTAGAGACTTGGCCGCCCAAGTACATGACACCTAAGGTTTAACAGGACTCAAGCTCTTTCTGGACAAGTAAAGGCCAGAAAGGCCACCACCTATCCTCTCCAACAGACCCTAAATAAAGGCCCAAAAAAGGGAACAGGAGTGCACAGGTTACCACCACCATCTACTGGAGACAGAACAGACTGATCCTGAGGGGGGACTACAAAGTCCACTTGCTAGAATTCAGTGGGTTCTCAATTTCCACCTGCTGGCAGAGGAGCATAAAATCACCTTTCTGTGCCAGTCTGGAGGGTCGCTTAAGAAGCTGTTCAAAGGGCTTCTGCTTAAATTGATGTATTTGTGCTATTTTTCAGACGGTTTCTGTGATGAACGGAAAAAAAACACCTGAAACTTGTCCCTACTGTAATGCAGGGGAAAAGGGTGGTAATGTGAGTGGAGTTAGGATGAGCCCCATAAAGTGCCTGGGTAGATTTCATTCTGAAATTCCATGTTCTTTACCTCACCTACTTTACTCTGATAGTGAAGGCAGGAAAAAGAATCCACTCAATCAGAAAAGTGCATATCTTGTTCTAATATTACTATATAATTTCCTCTTAGTTCAAGAAAAAGGCCTCAGAAAAGGAGCCTAGGCACAGTCTTATCATAGACTACAATAGTCCGTGTAGTTTACAATGCTCCATTCAGATTTTTTGGCCGATGACTGGAGCATGGAGCATTGTAAACTACGCGGACTATTGTAGTCTATGATAAGACTGTGCGTAGGCTCCTTTTCTGAGGCCTTTTTCCTGAACTAAGAGGAAATTATATAGTAATATTAGAACAAGATATGCACTTTTCTGATTGAGTGGATTATTGTTTAGGGTGATATAGTAAATATTTTGGCCACTCGAGTTGATAAAATCTTAAGGAAAAAGAATCCCACAGCAATGCCCTGCCATTAGATTTTTGAAGAGAAACCCCTTGTAGTTCCTTTTTGAAAACTGACTTGCACATCTGATGGATACCTACAAGCCTGGGACTGAAAATACCCACCTCTAAAAGGACAGTTTATCAGGCTAGTCATTAACTGTGGGAAATAAAACAAACACATAATGCAAATTTGAATGTTAAAAGCCAAAATATTAGATTTATTATATATGAGTATATACAAATTTATGCATACAACAAATATATTTATCAGCTTTTCTGTTCTAAAAAAATAAATTCTTGTATTGAGTAATAAGCCATTAAACCAAAAATCATGTGCTAGATAAAAAGATTTTTTCCCTTCCTGATAGAACACTTTTAATAAACAATGCTACCATTATCATTTGTGTTACACTTTGTTCCAAAGAATAAGAATCTTCACACAATTTTGTTATCAAAAGCCAGGATAGTCATGTTTTCCATTATGCTGAAATGAAAACAATCGCTATATACAATATTTCAAACCAGTGTTTCTCAGAACCAGGTATAGGCTGTGTAGATGCTACACAGTACCATACATATAATGTCAAGTTCTCCAGAAGACAAATTAAAAAAAAAAAATGAAAGGAAATGTCAAATTGTAATGGAATAGGGGGACTAAAAGTTGGCTGGAGCTATATCACAGCAACAAATCCTCAGTTTCATTAGCAACTAATTGCAGACAGCAAAAGACAGCTGTACAACATGCAGAAAATATATTACTCATTCAAGAATTGAAATTCTACATTATGTGCCTCTTTATGTATGCATATATCTGTGGACTAAAGCTGGATACAGCATAGCCTGAATTAATGAACAGTAGTACCAAATGAAGTTAGAAGAGTACAGTATTATAGTAGACTCTCAGTTAACCGGCACTCATGGGGATTGATAGATCCAGATAAATATAGTTTCTGGTTGCTTGAGAGTTACTATTATAAAAATAGGTCTAACTACACTTCTCTCTCCGCATTCACGATGGATGCAGGTGGAACATAGCTGCGAATATGGAAAAACCGCGAATAACGTTTTATATGTTATTTGCGATTTTTTGTAACAGCCAGCGGTTTTGTGATTAAAACCACAAATAACTTCACTAAGCTTTTAGGGCTTTTAGCAGGCAAGCAACGATTCACTAAGCTTTTAGCAGCTTTTATCAGGCAAGCAGCAATTTTCTGGGTAATAGCGATTTTCTCCATGTATACTGGGAAGCAGAGTTTCTCTCTATGGATGATGGGAAGCAGTGTTTTTCTCTGTGCATGCTGGAAAGCAGCGATTTTCAGGGTGAAAGATTTGAAGCATCCATTTGTTGGGAGAAAGCATGGAAGCAGCGATTTTCAGAGTGAATGTTGGTAAACGTTAAACTTTTTTTTCGGTACAGTAAAAAGAAAGGAACTTTAATCATGATGTAATTTTGGGGGGGGGCGGAGTCAACATGTGAAAAATCGCGAATAAGTGAAACCGTGAGTGCAGAAACCGCGAATACAGAGGGAGCAGTGTAATATACCCCATACTAAGCCAACTGTTAGAAAAGGACTGGAACAGGCAATCCACAAGGAAAAATACTGGGTGAGTTCTGTGCCCAGTCTGGAGGGACTAAAAAAGAAAATTAGTAGTGGTAAGACATAATTTCTCCTCCTTTAGTTTCCCTCCAGTCCAGTACAGATGGATGGGCTGTACCAAAGCAGTACCCATCAAGGGTGGGAACGCAGAAGGGCCACAAGAACTTACTCACCAAAAACATCCCAATGCACCTGGATGTCAACCTGGTAGTGACACACAAAGGAATGCAGAGAAGACCAGACTGCTACACTGGGGGCACAAGAGAACTCTCTGCCCAAGATGCCACCTGACCTCTCGTAGAAAGAAAATCAGGAACTGGCTTCTTCTGAAGTGATAGTTTCCTTGATCCAGCATGCAATGGAAGCTTTAGAAACATCTCCCTTATGACTGTTTGCTAGTAGGCCAAAAAGATGATCCAACTCCTGAGTTCTTTTCATATAGGCCCAGAGAACTTTGCAGACATGCAACTTATGCAACTGCGTCTGCTTGAAATACCCCCCCTCCCAACAATAGAAGGCCTGCAACTCTGATAAAATAATCACCAGAAACACCGCCTTCAAAGTAAGGTATTTCAATGTGCGGGAACTCAGAGGCTCAAAAGGAGGATGGAACAGCACTGACAGGACCATATTGGCAGACGCAGCAACTTTGCTGCCCTCAAAAAAATGGATCACCTCAGAATGAGAAGACAACCGCCATGTGAATGCAAGGCCCCTAAAGGGCCACAAGCCCGCAAACTGAATGCGCAAAGAGAACCAGGCAAGGTTTCTCTCAAGCCCATCCTGCAAAAAATCCAGAATGCAAGGTACCGACGTGTGAAGGGGGATCACTGCCCTCGCAGAACAGCAGTCCTCAAAGATACGCTAAATACAGTCAAAACCGTAAAAGAGACCACCCTATCTGAATAACCTTTCTTGCTTAAATGCTCCCCCTCAAGAGTCAAGCCGTAAGACAAAAGGAACTTGGATCAAACATGGAAATGGGACCCTGAGTTAGAAGGGTGTTCGACAGGGGCAAATGAAAAGGCTCCACAACAAGGAGATAAACTACAGCACCATACTACTGGCACCGCTGCCAATCCGGAGCCACCACAATCATGTGGCCTGTGTAACGCAAAGAACTACTCTGCCCACCAGAGGCCAGAGGAAAGACATACAGCAGTCTGTCTGTCGGCCAACATTACACCAGAGCATCCAGCCTCTCGGCCTGAGAATCTGCGCTGACTGAAAAATCTCTGTGCCTTGGAGTTGAAACAAGTGGCTATGAGATCCATTATCAGCCGACCCCACGGCTGCACTATCAGATTGAAGGCCTCCATCCCCTGATGGCACTTGCTGGGATCCAGCACATGACTGAGAAAATCTACTTGGACATTTTCCATTCCTGCTCTGTGGGACGCTGAAATGTCGAGCAGGTGTGTCTCTGCCCATTCCATGAGAAGAGCTGTCTCCTGTACCACCAGACTCGTGGCTCCTCCCTGGTGATTGACATAGACCACCGCTGTGGCACTGTCAGAGAGAACCTGAACAGCCTTGCCTGAATGGCTCTGGTCTCCAGAATGTTGATAGACCATGAGGTTGCCTCTGGAGACCAGCTGCCTTGAGCTGAATGACTGAGATACTGGGCTCCCCAGCCGAGAAGACTGGCATCCGTGAGGAGAATTGTCCACTGGGGCTGATCCAGACTTACTCCTTTGATTAGATTGTGGCACTGAAGTCACTAGCACAGACTGCGCCAAGAGACCAGCTAAGTGCATGCAGTAAGCTTTGTAGGTAGAAAACACAAAATCTGGGGAAAACCCCATGACTGGAAGGGAATCACACTCCACCACCAAGAAAGAGGCCTGCAAGACCTGTTTCTGTCTCTCCAGTCTATGTGTGAGCTCAGCAGAAGAATCAACCAAAATGGCAGAGTTTTTCCCACCATAGAAGAGCTGCTGAAAAAAGTTCACCTGAGGTCAAACATCCTGACGAGGTCTGAAAAGATAAAGCCGTAATAAGGGAATCCTCAGAAAACCCTGACGTGACGGCAGGGAGATCCCTACTGCCTGCGGCAGTAAAGGAACCCTGGGCCTCCCCACACCGCTGGCTGATGCAACGGCCAGGGAACCCCCAGAGCTGTTGGCAGTAAGGAAACCCTGGGCCTCCCTGCTGCCCATGGCTGATTCTGCCCTTGCGACTTCCAGGGAATCCCTCTTGCTGGCTTGCGAAGCAGACTCTGATGACGATTGACCTTTGTGCAGCTGCGAGAAGCAACACACACCAGTATCATTGAGGCCTTGGCAGGCGCACACTGTGTACTTCTTTGGCAGAGAAGTGCTCATTGTGAAAACCAGTTTGCTAAAGGAAAAAATATGAATGAAAAGCTTCCTTTCAGACTGGCATTAACCTTGAATGGCTCTGCCTGCTTGCTTAATTTTTTTTTAAATTCAGTTTAAAGGAGCAGACCTCACTGGCTCTCTTAAGCTGTAACTAGTGCCATCAGACAAGGCGTACAGCTGATGCATCACTAACATGGAGGGGGAGGGACTCAGTTGAACGTATGTGACATATCCCCGTGGGACCCATCCTCTGTCCAGATGAGAAAAAGGACAGAAAAGGACACTTCCTATCCCTTCCAACAGCCACTACCTAAAGGCCTAACAGGATCGAGGCAGACAGCGTGCCAGACTTTAAGAATAAATGGGATACCCATGTGGGATCCCTACGAGGGTCAAGATAAGAAAATTGGGTCATTAGGCATAGACAGGGGGTGGGTAAGCAGAGTGGGCAGACTTGATGGGCTGTAGCCCTTTTCTGCCGTCATCTTCTATGTTTCTATGATTGCGCAGGCTTACCACCTTGAGACTGAGACTGCAGACTGATTCTAAGAAGGACTTTTACTTTTACATATGGGGCATACTGAAAAAGCATGAACTAAATCAAAATCCCCTTTTTTCAGCACATACCTTATAGGTCTGCATGACAATTCAAGATGTTGGGGGAAGGAACCAGGTATTTCCTACAGCTATGAATGCCTGAGATGGACATTTACTGTATGGACTCTTACTGTATGCACTGTATATAGTCCTTCCCTCTCTTAATTATAAACCTATAACTAGTTTGACTTTACGATTGCTTTGTTATGTTCTTCAATTTCAACTGCATTGTGTTTATTTCATCTAACTGTTGTGAACCGCCTAGAACTCCCTGGGTATAGCGGTATACAAAAATAAAATTATTATTATTATTATTATTTTACTTTTACATAAGGGGCACACTTGAATTCTAGTTTCTTTACAGACCCAGTGAAAAGCCAAATCAAATTCAATCTCAAGGAAAGTAAGGCTGGGAAAAGAGACATGTGTGGCTTCAGTGAGCAGATATCATGCTTTATGTTCACTAGAGTGGGTAAAAAGTACAGACTGCTAAGAAGCAGGTGACATACGGATTTTTCTCCGAGAAAGCATAAGAACATAAGAATTGCCATACTGGGACAGACCAAAGGTCCATCAATCGTAGCAACCTGTTTCCAACAGTGGCCAACCAATGTCCCAAGTAACTAGCTTCATTAGTTGACATAACTCACTTGTGTGACTGAGATTATACTAATTTTTGATAGTCAAATGTAATATGTTCTGCTCTAGAAAGTTCTAAAAGCTTTGTTTTGCATGTGTATGACACAGGCCCATTTGGCTCTCATCACTCATTTGGGAGGGCTGCATATTATGCTTGCCCTCAGAGAACCATTAGGATGCAGTAAGAACTTAAATCTCATGGCCCAGAACTATATGACAACACTATTGCACTGGACAGAAGAGTACAAAAGCTGTCTGGTCTTAAATATTTTTTAAATCAAGACTTATTTCAAGACCGACGGAACTTTGGCAACACCTTGTGACCAAGTCAGTACTGGGAACTGATTCTCACAGCAAGGCAAGAATACTTACTCTGTAATGTCATTTGTTCATACTCACAACTATCTCACTATGATGCTGGGATTAGTATGTTCACTTAGGGCTTCCAACTTTGTTATAACCAAAGCTTAATCCCACACCACCCCCCACCACCACCACCAATCTAGAGAACAACCTTGATGGTGATACTGAGTTTATCAGTTGTAACTAATGGACCCTGAAAACTGATAACCTCCTCAACTGGCATCTGCTATTGCAGGTGGGTGACATAGGGACCTCTGCCATGGCAGTGTTCTTTTGCAGCCAGTAAGCCTTTTATCTTTGCTCCCGCTGCATTCTCTTGCTTCCCCTTAACTCTTGAAACTCTTGAAGAGAGTTTAAAATGTGAAAATTGGCACTTCCTGTTCTTGCAGAGTTGGAGAAGCAGCACAAATTTGTGGGAGAAAGAGACAAACTCCCATTGTCCTGGGCCTAGGTAGGAGGATAGAGCTGGGACAAAGAAAGGCTGATGCTAGAAGAAAACAGCTGATGTTGTAAAACTGGGTTTTGGATCTGTGAGGGAGCAAGAGGTTACTTCTTCACTGACACTGGACAGCAGGGGGTGCTAAGAGTTAGGGGAGGTAGAATAATCATGCCAAGTCAGGGGGTGGGACTCAGACAACAAGGGGTTCATATGCTCTAGAGTGGAGACAGTCAGAGATGTTCCAGAGCAAAAGTCTTTCCAGAGAGAGGCTAGAGACAAGAGGTCTCCAGCAAGAGAGACCTTCCCTAGCTGTGGGCTGAGGAAAGATTCTGGGAAGCAGAGTGCCTGTCAGGTGGTTATGAGAGAGACTGTCAAGGTAGGTGAGAAGTCTTATTTATTTAAAGGCTTGATATTAAGTGTGAAAGGCTAAAGGTAAGACTGCTATGAAATTGGATCTTTCCTAGCAGTGGGTTGAAGTGACTAGAGAAAGATTGTTGTATTAAATGACTTTACATTTGACCTAAGAGAACATTTTGCCCTTCTCTGTGAAATAACAAGGCTCAAGTTTGTGAATAAAGTTTGTTGCACCTTTCAAGTGTGTCTGACTGTGTGTGCACAGGCTTAAAATCCGCTTGGTATCTTACAGGGTCATTGAATGCAATCCAACTAAAAAGCCCCCCCAAAATTTTGGTAACATGAACACATCAATAAACCCCCATTTTTCTAACCCTGGGAAAAGAATCTCACAGCCTCAGATAAACCCCTAAAATTCCAAATGATAAATATCTAGGTCAGATGTCCTCTTTATAGCGTAACACCTAAACCAAATAAGGCTTAAAAAAAACAAAGGGAGCTAAAATGTAGCTTTTTGTACTTCATTCATGCAATTTGCTCTCTGTTAACTTAATCTTTGGCTCTTGAGAAATTTTAATCCAATCCTACTCTAGTAGAATAGTGAGGTGCTGTCAAAAAAAAAACAAAAACCAAGAACTGAACTAGAATTATAAGGTCATGAAATTGATTGGCTGTAGTACATACAGAACTAATGTAACATTTCCCAAACCTGTCCTGGAGTGGTTTTTCAGGATATCTACAATAAATATGCATGAGAAAGATCTGCATGCACTTCCTCCACTGCATCCAAGTCTACCTATGAATATCCATTGTGGATATCCAAAAACTCAACTGGCTAGGGATCTCCCAGAACATGGTTGGGAACCTGTGGTGAAAATCAAATAGAATAGCATAGCAAGAACATATTTAAAAACACCTTTTTGTTCAGTTCCTTTGATTTCCACCACTCTTCCAAGCCATGCCTTTCTTTTTCATTTAGTAGATAATATATACAATACAGGACTATATGACATATACATTCTATGCAGTTCTGCAGGAATGGAACATACCACAGGAATATTTTAAATATGTAATCTTGTCTTACAAACAATTGGGCAGCACTGCAGTAATGAAGCACACAGGAAGGATTAATGGTTGGCTCTTTCACTGACCACATCCTGTAGCCGCTTCAACAAAACATCATCTTTCTCTGGGCAAAGTCGCTTTTCAGGTGATTCAGAGTCACTGTCTATTGTTAATGCTCGCTTCTTACTCCGTTGATCACCCTGTTTAATCATGTTGTTGATATCTTTCAGACTCTGCACAGACAAAAAAGTAAAAGGCAATTATACTTACGTAAACATTAAAGTTCCAGATTTCTGAAAAGTTAATGAAGACAAAGGTGCCCAAGTCCAAATCCTGCATATCAAGGTACTCATAATTTACTAAGGACAAAACTCCTGGTAAAAGAAATTTATCTCTGAGACTACTACAATGGAACAATCTGGTTACCAACTGATAACAGAGGATCATCAGATGGGCACAAGACTTATAGCATGCAACAGTTCATTCTGTTTTGAGCAGCTAGCTTTCTTTACTATGCTTTCTCTAATCAGAAAATAATGGGTATACACCAGGGGTGTCAAAGTCCCTCCTCGAGGGCCGCAATCCAGTCGGGTTTTCAGGATTTCCCCCGATGAATATGCATGAGATCTATTTGCTTGCACTGCTTTCATTGTATGCTAACAGATTTTATGCATATTCATTGTGGCCCTCGAGAAGGGACTTTGACACCCCTGGTATACTGAAGGAACTAAGGCCAGTACTTGGCAGGCTTGCACAGCCTGTGTCCTATATATGGACATTCAGTTGAGGATGGGTTGGAGAGGGTTTCGATGGCTGGGATGGTTAAGATGGGCTGGAGTGAGCTTTGATGGAGACTCCAGTAGATGGAACCTAAGCACACTACTGGGCAGGGCTCTGGTTTCTAGCCCAGAAATATCTAAGAAAAAGTACCATTTAAACTAAATTAATTTATGGAGCATGTATGGTTGGGAAGACTGGATGGACCACTTGGGTCTTTATCTGCCATCTTTTACTATGTAGATAATTTGGTGAGATATAGGAAGCCAATGAGCCATTTTCAGGTATGGTATCGTATCTACCTGTATTTGGATCAGTTGTAGACGATAAAGCTCTTTTGTTCTTAGGCCTATTATTATACCTAAGCTTCATATATAATCTACAAAATGTACTTTACTGATTCTTACATATTAATCAGATGTAACAATATCATCGAAAAATAAAAAAAGGTAGTTTTAACTACAGTGGTACCTTGGATTACGAGCATGATCCGTTCCAGGAGCATGCTCGTAATCCAAAATGCTCATTTATCAAAGCGAATTTACCCATAGAAAATAATGGAAACTTGCTGATACATTCCCACCCCCGATAACCGGCATCGCTTCCCCCCGCTTGCAAAGGCCCCCTCCCTCCAACGAGAATCTCGGCAAGAGGGAGAATTAGAAGTCCTTGAGCATGCGCAGATGCATGCTCAAGGCAGGCAGAAGCCGGAAGATCTTATAAGTCCCGGCATGATCTGTGCCTGCGTGCCGGTGCCAGACCAGGGGGGGGGGTAAGTTTAAGTTGTTCGGGCGAGGGGGCCTTTGCGAGCGGGGGGGAGCAATGCCGGTTATCGGGGGGGCGGGGGGGTGCTCGCAAATCGAGTCAACACTCGGTTTGCGAGTCAAAAGTTTGCTGAGTGTTTTGCTCGTCCTGCAAAACAATCGCAAACCGGGTTACTCGCAAACCAAGGTTTGACTATCTCCAAATATTATGCTGAAACAAAAATTGAACCAGTCTAGCATTTTCTCCTTTCTGCTCCTACCTTGGAAGGGCTCCCATTGAATTTGTACAGAAGCGCAGTTCTTGGTGTCGAGCATGAGCCATTCTTGTGTGGTGAAACATAGATAGAATGCTGCTGAGACACTCGCCGAGGAGATAGAGGCTGCTGTTTTATATTTGGAAAAGGAGACAAGGGTGGAGCTTCCACCTTAAAGAAAACCAGGGAAGATGTGAGAAGTTTTTAAAGTCCAGAGGGCAAATTTCAAGAACTGTTTACTTGGATAAATGGCTATTTAGCCAGGTGAATAGGCCATCTGAAAACGGGCCACCATTTTCCCAAGCAAAATGTATGCATAAAGACCAACAAAGTATGATAGTTCCAAGGTGAGGTGGTGTTATATGAAATAAAGATTTCAAACTACTTGCCTTGTTCTTAATTCTTTCATGTCTCATGTTGCAATGTGGCAACTGAAATAAGCATTTATGGGCAAAAAAACCACTTAAGCGAAATAGCATCTGTGAAAAAATTGCAAATCTGGGTGGTTACCCATTTCTTAGGCGTTTCTCCAAGTGCCTGCATTGTTTGGAAATTTGTCCCCTCCAGATTTTCATGGAATCTTGTGTCTTGCATGCAACAGTTCATTCTGTTGTGAGCAGCTAGCTTTGTTTACCCTTTCCCAGTTTAACTACTGGCAAACTACACCAAGCAAACCTACACTAAAACAAGAATTAATGACTGTGACCATTCAACAAACCTTTCTTTCAGTGACCACTGCTACAATGAATGCCTAGGGATTGACACAGTACAGCTATACAACCCTAAACTCCTATTAAGCTATTGCCAATCATTCTTTCACTGTATGACCTGATTGACAGAAGCCACGAAAAAGTCAACAGACACAAAATAACTTCTGTGAGCGCAAACAATTTGTAGCACAACAGTCCAAACCCTATCCTATATAATGGTTACCTTTCTTCTTTTTCAGGTTGTTTATGGGACCCCCATGACATGAAAAAAAATCATAAATCCCTAATGAAGTAGTTTGCATAGAGAGCAAAGTTGCTTACCTGTAACAGATGTTCTCCGTAGACAGCAGGGGAATGCAGCCACACTTGATGGTGAGGTCTCTGACTGAGCCTAATGCGTTGGTGCTCTCCCTAGCTATAGGGAGCTTTTAAGCTTACTGAGCATGTGAAGCATTGCCCTATTCCCCTAGCCCCCTCCCCTCCTCCTGTCAGTTTCGTTCTTAGCAATAGAAATGAGGGGACGGTGGACGGGCAAGTGTGGCTGCATTCCCCTGCTGTCTACGGAGAACACCTGTTACAGGTAAGCAACTTTGCTTTCTCTGGAGACAGGCAGGGGATATGCAGCCCCACTTGATGGTGAGTCCCATGCTGAAAAGCATATGGGAAGTGGAAAACAGTCTAATAATGCAAAGAGGTTACATAAAAACTGATTGGCCAAAGCAAACATTTTGAGCTAAACTTTAGTCTAAGCCAGGGTTAGGGAACTCCGGTCCTCGAGAGCCGTATTCCAGTTGGGTTTTCAGGATTTCCCCAATGAATATGCATTGAAAGCAGTGCATGCAAATAGATCTCATGCACATTCATTGGGGAAATCCTGAAAACCCGACTGGAATACGGCTCTCGAGGACTGGAGTTCCCTACCCCTGGTTTAAGCAGTAGTGTGTGATAAAGTATGTGCAGATGACCAGGTATTTGCTGTATGGAGATGGACTTAAAGTTAGCTATTGAAGTTGTCGTAGGTCTCAATTTATGTGCCCAAAGTGGAAGAAGGGCTGAATATGAGCTTCGTTGTAACAAAAAACATGCAAGAGCCAAGATGAAATGGCTCTGTTTGTCACTGGATGTCCACAGATAAGTGGATTGTAGGAAATGAATAGTGGAGGAGGATAGACCGGCCCAGAATCTGAGCCAAAGCAGACATCGAAGATGCTGACACCTGAACCAGAACTCAAATAAGGACATACAGAGCGTCAGGAATATCAGCTATACCAGAGAAGAGAAGCTGAGGAGGAGGCTATGTCATTATTTGCCAAAGTGCTCAACAGGAACAAACAAACACAAGAACGCTGCCGAGGCAGCCAGGACCTCGAGAGCCACTGCTACAAAATGTTTACGGAAAACCACATCCTCATGGTGGTCCTGCATGCCCTGGAGAACCAAACCACCTGCGCTGGGAAGGAAGGAGAACTTAGACACCTGCGTAACCAAGGAGCCTTGCCAGAGGAGCCCATGTCCCAAAAGCTGGCTGTCAGGAACAGGATGCCAAGAAAATGCGAAGACAGAAAGAGGTAGAAAGAGCTGGCTGCGGGTCCAAAGTGAGCTCATACAGAGACTTGAAAAGAAATGCAGAACCATGAGCATCCCCAGGGTAGAAAACTAGAGAAGGACCTGCAGATCAGGCATGCTGGTGCAGGTCTTCAGTCACAGGAAAGGCATCCCCAGAAAACAAGGGGTCAACAAATGATTCACAACATGAGTACCACAAAGGTAACCCGCAAAAACGGGGAGCGAAAAAATAGTGGTCGTCACGGGGATGGGGATAAAGTCATTCACTGCTCTGTGGAGCGGTAAATGATCTTGTCTCCGCAGTGAAATGAACACATGCAGTTAGGAATCTCGTGGTCCAGCAGCCCCCTCCCGCCCGATCGCCACGTTCCACCATCTCCCTCCTTCCCCCTCACCTCATTTGCTGAATTTAATTTTTCTTCTCCCAGCGGCACGCTTTCAACAAGTCGCATGCGTGGTTGCTTCAGTTGAATCTTCTCCTCTGATGCAACTGGAAACAGGAAGTTGCATCAGAGTAGAAGATTCAACTGAAGCAGCCGTGTACGCAAAACTCATTGAAAGCATGCTGCTGGGAGAAGAAAAATTCTGCACATAAGGTGAAGGGGGAGGGAGGGAGATGGTGGGATGGGGCGATCGAGTGGGAGGGGACTGCTGGACCGAGCGATCTGTGACCACGCGTGTTCCCTCACAGTAGGAAGGAGAAAGGGAAAGAGATGTTGGGCCAAGTGTATGAAGAAAGAGACAAGCAGGAAAGAGAAAGGGGAGGACAGGCATATGAGCCAGATTTGGAAGCGGGAGGAGAGAGAGGGAAAGAAGCTAGATGGGGTTGGAGAGGAGAGAGACACATTGGTGTGGAAGAGGAAGAGAGGGGAAATCTGGACTTAGGAAGGTAACAGAAACAGAGGGGAAATTATGTGCATGGGGGCATAGGGACAGAGACATAAAGAGGAGATACATGGGGATGGTATATGGACACAGGGGCAGGGCAATGCTGGACACAAGAGGGAGCATACAGATACAGAGGGGAGATATTACAAATGGGGAAAATAGAAACACAGAAGGGAGATGGTTTGTGCATATGGGATCAGATGGTTTGCGGGGATGGGACAGGGACTGAGCTCATAGGGACAAATTTTTTTCCCGTGTCATTCTCTACTGGGAATGCCTCCTCTACACTGATCTTCGGGCTGCCAATCTGACACGGTGTCTGACTGAACCTCCATCCTCAAGGACCAATGGACGCGCTACTTGGATGGGTGGAAGAAAAATGCAGTCGGCGGCCTTAGAGACACCGCTGAACCCCCAAAGGATGCCTAATAGTCTGCGCTTGAACCCCGGTTTAACAGAGGGTGAGAGAAGCACCAAACTTCACAAAAACTAAAGCAGGCTGGCCAATAGGTACCACCAGGGATCAGCCTGTCAGCTGTAGAGTGGAGTCTGCGTCTTCTCTACGTAGGCAGAACTGATGAAATGCTCAGAGAATAAAGAAATCCCAAAAAGGGACAAAAGCATAAAAATAAAATAAGAAAAAGGGAGAGCAGAACAGAAATACTCCATCAGGCACGCGTGCAAAAGAGAAAACCTGAAGGTGGTGCTATAGCTCCCAGTGAAGTACAGGAGCCACAGAAAAAATCCATAGTGGATTCCTTCTGTATATGGAATGCGGCCATTGGGATACAACTCACATGTCTAGAATGTCTCACCTATTTTACTAGAAGCAGGATTTTTTCCATCTCTCTCCCCTTCCCTGTAAGCCATCTTTCCTTTCTCCCCCTTCTCCTCCATCCCTGTGTACCATCTCCTCCCTCTCTTTTCCTCTCCCATATCTGACATGTCTTCTCCCTTTCCCCCTCCTATGGTCTGGGATCTTTCTCCTCTCCTTCTCACAATCTGGCATCTTTCTGTCTTTCCTTTCCCCTTCTCTTAGTCTGGAATCTCTCCCTCCTCCTTCCCTGGCATTTCTCTGTCTTTCCTCCCTGGAATCTCTATTTCCCCCCTTCCCTTTCTCCCCCTAGAGGTCTGTCATCATTCTTTCCCTTTCCTCCGCATCCCCAAATCTATCACTCTTCCTGTATTTCTCTCTCTTCCTTCCCTTGCATACCTTTGTTTGGCACCTCTCTCTCCATCCCTCCTCCCTCCAGTCAAGAATCTCTATTACATTCCCTATGTGATTCCCCCCTTCCTCGTGGGATCTGGTACTTGCTCACTGTTCTTGTTCCCAGTAGTGCTGCTCTTACTTTTCGGGCTGCTGGCAGTGTGAGTGAAGCCTGGAAGCTTTCTCTCTGCTACAGCTTCCTGCCTATGCAGGGACAGTAAGCAGTAGCAGAGAGAAAGCTTCTGGGCTGCAGAAGGCAGTGTGTTTACTTCACTCATGTTGCCAGCATCTCAAAGAGTAAGAGCAGTGCTACTGGGAACAAAAACAGTAAGCAAGCACCGGATTTCACCAAGTGAGACTCCAGATTGGTGCCTAGGCCACCCAGAAGTTTTCTGAGGGCTGACATTGGCTCGCGGGCCTTGCATTGTAGATCACTAATGTACGATATTTACTAGTGGAAACATACAGCAGATCACATTAACAGCATTTCACATACCATGTTATCCTGGGTGGAAAATGAGTACTTTAGTGCAAAGAATTTCATTTTTGCCACATAGATGGCATTGTAAAAAGTGATCAGATCACTCCTCTCCTCCTTTCTTTGATCACTGGAGTTCTCTGGCGACTTCCTCTGCGACGAACAGCAAGTACTACCATCAGATGCTGTTGAAGTAATAGGGAGATGCATTTAAAACAATCCCTTTCAGCAATATGAATGAAAGCATTACCCATTTCTTTCAAAATATAATGCATCCTAGCAGCTAGATGGGTCATCAATAGATAATCTCCTACTTTGGACTAGTATGGTATGGAGAGACTAAGGCCTAGATTCACTAAACTCACTGGTCTGGATTGTTGTTGGGCGATTCGTGGCCGAGTTCTGCCAGGCGACTGATTCACTACTGAGTCATCATGCAAATTATCTGATCAGACGCAAGCCCCCCAATGGATCTCTGCAGAACGATCATGACGCATGCGCAGACCATCCTGGTTGGTTGTACATATGACCTGCGCATGCGCTGGCTCCACACGTGGACATTGGAACCATTTCAAATTATTCAAATCATTTCAAATTGTGTAGCCAGATATGGAACAGAACACGCTTTTAACCCACAGGTTAAAACCACGGGCTTGTACTTCGCTTTTTGCAGAATATATGGGGAGCAATGGACAGTTTAATTTTGAGGGTGTTTACTGGGATTTCCGGGTGGCAGAGAGCAGGAGAGTTGGCAAGGGCAGTAAGCAACTGGTCCTCAGCAGTCGCTTCATTTTAGATTGGCAAACCCAATTGGTGTTTGTTTCTTCTTCTGCTTAGTGAATCGCTGCCTTCCTACTTAGGCAGGCAATTTCCCCTCATTTGCATGTGCGGATCGGAGATTGATCGCACAGCTGTTTAGTGAATTGGGTCGGGAAATGATCACAAAATCATCGGTACACATACAGTAAGTTTAGTGAATCTAGGCCATAGCCCTTCCCTCATAACCACCAATCCCAGAGCAATGATAATTTTATTAGGATTGACATCCAATCTTATCACTCCTTATTCCCCTGAATCTACTGGTGCTACTCCTGGCCCAGAAACAGTGACAACAGGGATTAAGTATCAATAAAGATCAGAAGGGCACTCTCTAAAATTAAAAGGAGATAGATTCCGTACAAATGTAAGGAAGAGAGTGGTAGAGAACTGGAAAGCTCTTCTGGAATCTGTTACAGGGGAAAACACCCTCCAGGGATTCAAGACAAGGTTGGACATGTTCCTGCTGAAACAAAACGAACGCAGGTAGGGCTAGTCTCGGTTAGGGCACTGGTCTTTGACCTGGGGGTCGCCGAATGAGTGGACTGCTGAGCACGATGGACCACTGGTCTGACCCAGCAGCAGCAAATTCTTATGTTCTTATGAACCAACTCCTGGCTTCCAGGCAAGATGTCAATCCTGCAAGTCCTATGCCCCCAACCCTTGCTTTTACTACTTGTGACCAAAGTCACAAGACTTTCCTATGCAAAATTAGTGATAAAAATCATGGGGAAGAAAAACAGACCCACCAAATCTAGCCCATTCAACCCCTTTCCCTAGATGCAAGAGATTATTGTCATCTCTGGCCAGAAATGATCACTTTAGTTAAGGAAAAATAAGTAATATTGATTCCTAATGATCAGCTACAGAACAGCACTGGAAATGACTACAAGCAGCTCCTTATATTGTCTGCTGTAAGAGATTGCTGAAGGATTTGGTATAGAGACCGAAGAAAGGAAGAATGCTAGAGTTTGCAGATGACTCCACAGATTAAATATGAATACAAACCAGAATCTTCCATCTCCACATTCAAGTCTATATTTGCATTATCTTTAATGACTTCTTCGGAAGCTGTTTTCAACAAAACACTTCTGTAAACCTGGAATGAGAGTGTGATCTTTTTAATCACACCTAGCAATAATTATGCAAATAAAACTTAGGTTTATAGGCACTCTGGAAAATGCCCCATAGTAGAAAATAACACAAGGACAAATTTGTCCCCATCCCCACAGGAACTCAATTTCCCTGCCCCATCCCCTCAAGTTTTGTCGCTGTCTCTGTCCCATTCCTGTAAGCTCTGCCTTAACCACACAAGCCTCGAACACTTGTGATTTTAAAGCATTTGAGGCTTATACAGAAGAGGACAGAGTTTGCAGGAATTGGGCAGGGACAGGAAAAGAACTCTCCGAGATGGGAAAATGAGTTCCCAAGGGGCTGGGGAAAAATTTGTACCCGTTTCATTCTCTACCTCATAGTGCTTCATCCTTGGACTAAGGACTAGATAGCAGAATCATTGATAAAATGGCCATCCTTTCATTGAGAATCAATATAAATGCCCATTAACGACAGATTAAGTTCTAAACTTGATAATCTGGGTTCTGTTAAGATACATAGGAGTCCATACCTTAGATGTTGATTCCCACTTCCCGCGAAACTGCATAAGGGTATCACTTTAAGGTCTTGAACTTCTCCCCTTCTGCAGTGGAGAACAGCTCCCTCTTCAGTTACTACCAAAGCAATCGAACTCCACTGAAGCAGAAGAAAAGAGAAGGAGAAGCACAGGAACTTCCCCTGCAATAAATATATTCTGCTCTGCTCGGAAACTTAGGAAACAGAACAATGAGCAATAAACAATAAACATTTAACAAGCAAACAGTGAATAATAAATCACGCACATGAGTAGCTAAGAGCCAACCTGCTAAGTGCAACTAGTATGGGCTAGAGCACTGTTCTTCAATCGCTGGTCCATGGACTGGTGCCGGTCTGCAAAAATTTCCTGCCGGTCCGTGGCCTGATGAGCTGGGTACCCACGTGTCTCCCTCCCTCCTGTGAAGAAGCCGATGCTTTGCTTTCCTCCCCGCACCGGAATAGCAGTGGCTCTCTTCCCAGCCTCCAGACAGTGGCTCATCCCCTCTCCTCAGCTCTGTATTCTAACTTGCCTGCAGCAGTGTCAGTAGCGCTGAGTTGTGGCCCGCCTCTGATGATGCAACTTCCTCTTTCCTCAGAGGCAGGCGCGACCCATCAAAGGACCCAAAGCTGCCTAATCGTTGTGCTGACGCTACTGACACTGCTGCAGGCAAGTTAAAACACTGAGCTGCTGCTAGTCCAGGTAAAGGAAGGTACTGGTGGGATAGAGAAGTGCCTGGCAGCAATGCTTGCTTGTATGAATGCTCTTGGGCATGTTTTGGGGTTGGCATTGCCACACTGGACTGGAAATGGAGGATGATGAAGGGGGAGCTGCTGATGTTAGGGGTGAAAGGAGAAGGGGGGGCTAGAGCTGGTTGGGGGAAGGGGGAACTGCTTCTGCTGGTCAGGGGAATTGCCACATGACTGGAAATGGAGAATAGTGAAGAGGGAGCTGCTGCTGGATAGAGGAAAAGAAAGGGAGGGGTGCTACTGGACCTGGAGGGAGAAGAAGGAGATGCTGCTGGACTGTGGGGAGGGCAGTGGAGAAGGGGGCAGAGAAAGTGAATTGATGGATGGGGAATAGTGGACTCAAGGAGGGAGAGATGCTAAAAACAGGGGGAGAGCAAGGAAGGCATACAAGCCATAAGGTGGGGGGCCTGGGCTCCGGGCAGAAAAGAATAGAGAGGTGATGCCCAGAGAAGAGATGCTGTGCATGGAGTATAGGGACAGACACAGAGGGGAATGCTGGATGAAGAAAAGATGGGGTCACAGAAGGGCAATACTGATCACAGGGGTACTAAGGGACAAGGACGCAGAGTGTAATGGTTTTTATTTCAGTCTTAGTAGTTTGCCAGTCCACAAAATAATTCTTTTATTTCCGCCAGTCATATGTGTAAAAAGGTTTTAGAACACTGGGCTAGATAACCCTCCAAAGGGAAAGAATAGGAAACTCCCTATTCCTGTAACGTTATCTCTGCTTAATCTTAGGAACTGTAGAAGAGGTTCCAAGATGGATACTGACAATGTCCAAGGCAGAAATCAAGCAAATCAAAAGTCTGCACAGGGAAGGCAGTATGGACTCCTGTGTATTTTAACAGAACCCAGATTATTAAGGTAAGAACTTAATCTGTCATTCTATACACGGAAGTCCATAATTTAGCTGACGTATCAAAGCAGTGCCAGACATCTAGAGAACAGATGAGCCTGCCCGAGGAACCGAGGACCCAAAAGCAGCATCCTCTCAAGTCACCACATCTACTCTGTAGAAGGTATGAAGATTTCATCAGGTGAAACAGCCTGGGATTCCACCCAGAAGTCACTACATCTCTTTTTGAATGTGCTGCAATAGAGATAGGGGGCTGTTTCCCACATGCAATATAAGAAGACATTGCCTTGCAGATCCATCTGGCAATAGAAGCTTTGGAAACTGGTTTGCCAGTTCTCGAGTGACTGGTCAACATAAAAAGATAATCAGAAAGCTTGGAGTCATTAGACCTCTCCAGGTAGATAAGCAGGGCTCTGTGCACATTCAACTTGCGCAAAAGTTTGTCCTGTTTGGCAGAACCCATAGGATGAAAGGTGGTCAAATTACGTTCCTGATTGACATGGAAGAAACTACCTTCAAAAGAAAGGAGGGAACTGTGCACAGAGAAACACCCGATTCCATGAAATGGAGAAAAGGCTCCCAACATGAGAGGGCTTGCAATTCTGAGATCCTTCTCGCTGAGTCTATGGCAACCAAAAACACTGTCTTAACCGTAAGGACTAGCAGGGAAGCTTCTGAAAGAGGCTCGCACGGATTACGGGCTAGGCCTTTCAACACCATATTGCGGTCCCAAGATGGAAATAGTCTGCGCAATAGGGGTCTCAGTCTGGGCATCCCCCTCAAAAACCGAATGACATCTAGGTGAGAAGCCAGCGACCGCAGGCCACTTCGAGCCTTAAAGCCTGAAACTTCAAGACCATTTTCAAGGCTGGCTTGCAAGAAGGAAAGGATCAATGGAACGGGAGCTCTCTCTGGCTATACCTGCTCCTTCCTTGGCACACCATAACTGGAAGGTCTTCCAGGGCTTAGCATAACTCACAACCATTGAAGGCTTCTTTGCTCTAAGGAGTCGTAATCACAACCTCTGAATTACCCTTCCAAATCAAGGCCACGTGCTCAAGAGCCATGCCATAAGACCAAAGCATTCAGACTTCTCCACCGGAACTGGGTCTTGACTGAGCCCCAGATGAAGCACCAGTTTCAGGAACCTGCTTCTCTGCAGAAGAACCAGATCTGCGTAGCAAAGCCTGCGGGTCCAGTACGGGGCCAGCAGGATCACCAGCCCCTGATGGTTTGCTATCCTGAAGATGATCCAACCCACCATGGCTCAAAGTAGAAATACATAGAGGAGCTACTCTGTGAGCCAGGGCTGAACTAAGGTGTCTAGATGTGCACTTCCTCACTTGGCTCTTTGACTTGGCATGTGGCCATGAGATCCTTGTCCGGTTTGAATCAAGTTTATAATGTGATAGTTTGGGTATTAAAAAAAAGTTATTTTTTAAAATCCTATACCTGTTTTACCCTTCTTCCTATTTCCTGTACCCCAGAATTTAATGTAATCAGTTCATTCTTCTTATCCTCATGTTCCTGTAAATGACTGCAGAGTTTGCATTTGTCTATTGCAGAGTCTGTATTTGTGTGTGGTCTGTCTGTTCCCCCCCCCTTTTTTTAATGACATTGCAAACTGCTCAGATTTTAACCCTGGTTTTATATTTGCGGTATATCAAATAAATTGAACTTGAACAAGGGAAAATGCTCTCTGGGACAGCAACCACTCTCCGAGATCCAGAGTCTGCCTGCTGAGAAAGTTGGCCTGGACTTCTCTGACATATGGGCAGCTGAGAGAGCCTGCAAGTGAAATTCCTTCAACTAGAATAACATCCATGCTTCCCTGTCTGTTCACATAAGCTGCAGCAGTGGTGTGTCTGAAAACACCCTAACAGCCTTTCCTGTCAGGAAAGATTGCAATTCCAGCAAGGCTAACAGAATGGCTCTTAGTTCCAGATGATGTATGGACAACTTGCTTTCTGATGGGGGCCACCTGCCCTGGAGGAGCCAACTGCAGTTGCTGAGGTTGGCATCAGTCATGAGGGTTATCCACATGTCGATTCTGAGAGGCATACCCCTCACTAAGGCCTCTCCCTGGAGCCACCAATGCAGGTTGCACTTTGCCTTCGCAATCCAGGGGAGCTGCATCTGCAGGGAATGGTGTTACGGAACCCATTTGGACAGAAAAGAGTACTAGAGGTTGCACTTACAAGCTCTCGCCCACAGAATCACTTCCAAGGAGGCCACCATTGAGACCAGGCACCTGCAGATAATGCCACGCAATGGGGTTCGGAAGAGCCAAGATCTCCACCATCTGCTTCCTAAGCTTCTGTCTGCGTGGATCAGGAAGAAAACCTCGGCCCTGCACTGTGTCAAAGCGGACTCCCAGATATTCCAAGCATTGGTCGGCTGCAGCTGACTTTTGTGGAAGTTGACTATATAGCCCAGATTCTGTAAGAGACATCTGCTGAACCGTGTGCTTGCAGTTCTCCAGAGAGAGGGCCATGATCAGCCAATTGTTTTTAAGTAAGGATGCACCTGAATCTCCATCCTGTGCAGGTAAGCTGCTACAACCACAAACACTTTGGTAAAGGTGCTGGGAGCCGTGGCCAAATCAAAAGGGAGTGCCACAAACTGGAAATGCTACTGCAGAACATAAAATCTCAGATCTTTCCTGTGATCTGGAAAGATCAGGGTATGAAGATACACCTCTATCAAATCCAGATAGGCAAGGAATTCTCCCGAAGTCACCGCTGCTATGATAGAGCGGACCATCTCCTTGCAAAAGCAAGGAACCTTTAGGCCTTGTTTACAGACTTCAAATCCAGAATGGGCCTCCAATCTTCTGTGCCTTTCTTGGGCACTATGAAGTATAAATCTAGATCCAGATTCTTCTTCAGGAACTGGCCTCCTTTTCTTGCTATCCGGCCAGTGAGTAGAGGAACAGATCAGGAGGAAGCTGAAAAAACTCAATCCTCTGCACCTCTCAGATAATGTCCAGAACCCAGCGGTCCTCCAATATGAGGAGCGGTGACCTTCATCTTGGTGTGATTGTTATTTCTTGGAGGCCGAGCTACCACAGGAACCCACAGGCTGCTGATGTCTATAACTGCCAAATATCTGTCTGGACCCCTGAAAGGCCTCTGAGAACAGTAACTGAAGGAAAATTGGCGTGATCTCCTAGAGGCACGAAAATTGCCTCTGCCGCCCCTGGCAGATCGATGGGTCCTATTATCTGGGAGGGATTTGGGATGGTGATCTGCCACACAGGCCATGAGGTCAGCTAACCCTTTGCCACACAGAATCTACCCCTTATAGGGTAATCTGCAGAGAGTGGCCTTGGAGGCTGAGTTGTCCACCCATTGTCTGATCCAAAGCATCTGATGGGCAGAAATGAGAGTACGCCAAAAACTTACTCAGAACTCTGACAACATAAAGACTATCAGCCACATAATCCACTCCTAAGCTCCAAGGGACTAGTCCGCATTCTGATATGGCAGGCCAATGCCACAAAGGAGGCCACTGCTGCAGCTTTGATACCCAAAGCCAGTGCTTCAGATTATCTTTTAAGGATTATATCTACCTTATGGTCCCGTGTGTCCTTTAGTATCACTCCACCTTCACTAGTGTTTGGTCACTTGTGCTACTGCAGAGTCCACCTTCGGCTGAACATACAGCGGTTGGAAGTCTGAAGCCATAGGATAGAGCTGAGACATAGATTTGGCCACCCTTAGAGAGCCTTCAGGCTTGGTCAATGACTATGGAAGTGATATCTGGATGAGCAAGGAAAAGGTTTCTGTGCATTAGTGCCACACATGATGGAGCACTGCGAGATGGAGGGCTGCTGGGCATGGAGCTTCAACAAAGAAAGGGTGTTAGATATGACATGGGAATCGGAAACTGATTTGAAAAGGTGACGCACTGAGGGATCATCACTGTAATCTGCCATCACTCCTGCCCCCCGGCTACTGGACCCCATTAGGGATTCTAAATCAACCACTGTCACAGAAGAGTCCTGCGATAATAAAGGCATGGAAAGGGACTTCCAATCATCTCAGTCCTGCTCCGAAGGGTCACCAACAGTGGGAGCCAGTGTGGTATGAGGCGGGGATGCCTGCCTGTGAGATGGATTCAAATTCAAGATTTTTTTTTTTATATCCTATAAATCAAATGATGTCTAAGCAGCTTACAATACAAATTAGTATATAAAACAAATAAAAATAAATCTAATGAAAACGTCACATAACACAAGAGGAACTACAATTTGTAATAGAAAAGAAAAAGGGAAGCGGAAAACACAGCAGGTCAGGACTATGTGTTCCAACTGGTATATTCTGCAGTACTTATAAAAATAGATTATGAAATACCTATGAATAAGCATCAGTGAATAAAAATGTTTTAAGAGATGTCTTAAAAATATTAAGTGAGGTTTGAAATCTAAGGTGATTAGGAAGCAAATTCCACAATTCTGGTCCCTCAACCAAAAAAATGGAACTACGAGTAGCCTAAAAAGATCTCTCTAAATGTAGGAACTATTAAATGATTTTGATTGAGGGATCTAAGTGATTGAGAAAGAGTGTAAGGTGTTAAAAATTTGATCAGAACTAAAGGGACATCTGAGAAACGAATTTTTAAAAACAAATAAAAGAATTTTATAAGTAATGAGATGAGATATAGATAATCAGTGAGCTGATTTGAGTAATGGAGTAACATGATCATATTTTTTATGTCCTCTTATGAGTTTTATTGTGGTATTTTGAATTAGTTGAAGTTGTTTAGGTTCTTTTAACTGTGTATGTTTATATAGAGAATTACAATAATCCAAGCGGCTAATAACAAGTGCATGAATGAGAACATTTATGGCTGAAGGTTGTAATAAAGGATGAATAGAGCATATACGACATAAGTTATGAAAGCAACTCTGCACAACTGAAGACAACTGTGCTGAATATGGAATTTACTGCGAGCGAAGTCTACCATGAGTTATCAAAATTAAAAGTAAACAAAGCTATGGGCCCGGACAATCTACACCCTAGAGTACTTTGAGAATTGAGTGATGTCCTGGCAGAGCCGTTAGCCATACTCTTCAGTCTTTCCCTAAGCAAATGAAAAGTTCCCCTGGACTGGAAAACTGCCAATGTTATCCCGCTCAACAAAAAGGGATGCAGGTCAGAGGCTGAAAATTATAGATCGGTGAGTCTCACATCAATAGTGAGTAAACTCATGGAAAAGTTGATCAAGAACAGATTGGACACATTTCTGGATGATGAAAGATTAAGGGATCCCCACTAGCACGGCTTTACAAAGGGAAGGTCCTGTCTGATAAGCTTCTTTGACTGGGTAACAAAAAAACTGGATGGGGGCGAGTCCTTGGACATCGTGTATTTGGACTTTAGCAAGGCTTTTGATAGTGTTCCACACCGTAGGTTATTGAACAAGATGAACTCGTTAGGACTCGGAGAAACACTGACAGCATGGGTACAAAACTGGCTTAGCGGCAGACTTCAAAGAGTAATGGTAAATGGTATTCCCTCAAAAACGTTGAAAGTGACCAGTGGAGTACTATAGGGCTCGGTCTTGGGCCCGATGCTATTTAATATTTTTGTAAGAGATCTAACTCAGGGACTTTGAGGCAAAATTACATTATTTGCCAATGACGCTAAACTATGCAATATTATGGGCAGGGCAACAAAACCTGACAGCGCAACCAATACCAGCACTATGGAGCAGGACTTGCTTTTATTGGAACAATGGTCCAGTACTTGGCAACTAAACTTTAATGCCAAAAAAATGTAAAGTAATGCACGTTGGGAGCGGAAATCCATGCAGAACATACACCTTGAACGGTGAAAACTTAACAAGACCTACTGCAGAAAGGGACTTGGGAGTACTCATCCGGGATGATATGAAAGCTGCCAATCAGGTGGAGAAAGCTTCAGCAAAGGCTAGACAAATGCTGGGTTGCATCAGAAGGAGCTTTATCAGCCGAAAGCCTGAAGTCATACTACCGTTATACAGATCTATGGTGAGACCTCACCTGGAGTACTGTGTCCAGTTTTGGAGGCCACATTATCAAAAGGATGTGAAGAGAATGGAGTCGATCAAGAGAATGGCCACTAGGATGGTCTCAGGACTTAAAGACATCCCATATGAAGAACGTCTGACCAGACTGCGCTTATATTCTCTCGAGGAGCGCAGAGAAAGGGGGGACATGATAGAAACATTTAAATACATCACGAGTCGCACTGGAGGAAGAAATCTTTTTTCTAAAGGGTCCCACGGCGACAAGAGGGCATCCGCTAAAACTTAAGGGGGAAAGATTCCATGGTGACACCAGGAAATACTTCTTCACCGAACAGGTGATTGATCGATGGAATAACCTTCCACGCCAGGTGGTTGAGGCCAGTAGCATGCTCGACTTCAAGAGTCGATGGGACAAACAGATGGGGGTGCTACAGAATTATGCTTAAAAGATGGATAACCCAGGGAGGGAGGGTTCCTGAGTAGGCAGACTTGTGGGAGGGAGGATTCTTGAGTGGGCAGACTTGTTGGGCCACCAGCCCTCTTCTGCCGTAATACTCTATGTTTCTATGTTGAATAAAGAATTATGTTTAAACGTGTGTTGTTATAACCTGTGGAATTGCAGTATCATTTAGAAGGAATTGAAGAGAGAAATTACAATTTTTGTTCTTCCTAAGAGCTTCTTTTACAAAGCCACGCTAGCGGCTGCCCTGTGCTAACGGCCCCGAAGACCATAAAAATTTAAAGGGCTTCGGGGCTGTTGCTGCGCAGCTTTGTAAAAGAGGCAGTAAGTTTTCGATTTTGATGGGTTAATGATTAATTTATTTTGAGTAAGCCAAGTTGTCATATGTTTGTCTATTATTAATATTACTGATTTGCAATTTATCTGATGGATAAATAGTTGATAAAATTTGAATATCGTCGGTTTAAACGAATGTTGTAAAGTCTAATGACTCTAATAGAGTCAATAATGGAGAAAGAAAAATGCTAAAGTAGGTGATAATGTTGATCCCTGTGGTACTAGAGATGGGCTCTAGTAAAATTGAGTGATTTTGTGGTAGAATAGATGTTGTTTAAAAAATATTGCTAAAAATAGGCCGTTGGAGCTCCCCCAAATTCCAATTTTCCCCATAGGGAATAATGGGAGTACTCACTGTGACTGTTGGTACTTACTTGCCTGAATCAGCCTGTCTGCGGGGGGGGGGAGGGGGGAAAATAATTTTTACCTAAGAAATTGTCAGACTTCGACCGTCAAAGGAATTCTGGCTACCAGTCGGACACATCATGACCAGACTCCCACCCCTGAGATTCCTCACACAGTGATTGGGGGGGGGTTTGAAACTACACAGCCAGCTCTCTGATACCCAGAAGATTGTTACACAGGGGCTACACAGTCTGTGCTTAAGTCTCTGATTAAATCAGCAGGCGAGCTGCTCCGAGGGGCATGGACCCTGAGTTCTTAAAGGGACACAAAGCAGGCTGGCTCCACAGGTTCTTGATGAGATTAGCCTGCGTCTTTTCCCTGGCAGAGTAAGCCCAAGAAGGTAGATGGGGGTGGGTGGACCTCCGAGCACCAAAGCCCATGAGAAATTTTAAAATACGATGGAAAAATACCCCAAAATAAAAAGAAGAATAGCAGATCAGAATACACCTTCTAAGTTTTCATGCAGAAGGAAAAACTGAAGAGGGAGCTGTTCTCCACTGAAGAAGGGGGAAGAGTTCAAGATCTTAAAGGAGAAATTAGGGTCTTACCTACTAATTTACTTTCTTTTAGCTTCTCCAGACCAGTAGAGGTTAATCTTTATGAATGGGTATATATCAAATCATGACTATTCGTAAAGATTAACCTCTACTGGTCTGGAGAGTGCTAAAGAAGGAGAAATTAGGATCCAAACCCTGACTCAGGCACAGACCAAAAGATGGAGCACAGTCAAACCCTGTGGTTTGGAACCCACTGAAGGATGGGATGGGATATCTGCCATGATGGCATGGCCAGAAGAGACAAAATCCCAGGAGGATTACCTCGGGCTAGTGAGCTGGAGGTGGCTAACCGCTTTGTTGAAAATATACTAGAAGCTCAGAGGTCAGCCGTTGAATGTCTGCTCCAGTTGGAGCAGGAGAAGGAAGTCCTCCAAGAGCAACTGTCATTCTTAAATTATCTTTAGTTTATAATCTTCTCACCGCCACTTTGTTATTGCTGCTAGGTTATCAATTTGTCTATGCTGCTAGTTAAATAATTTCTTTCTGTCATTCTTAAATTGTCTTTAGTTTATAATCTTTTGTAAACCGCTAGAACTTATGGTTACGCGGTTAAGAAACATGATGTTATGTTATGGAAGACCAGTTGGAAAATCAGAAAGAACCGACTGTATGATGGCAGGAGCTTGAAGTAACTTTGTCAATTCTCCAATTTAGTCCTATAGGGTAGACATCGGTAGAGTTGGTGCAGTTGGGTGTCAAGGCATTGGTGACCTGATGATGAGGCATGCCTTCAAGAAGACACCACTTGTAAAGATGACAACCTTGTCTCGATGCATTGATGCTTAGAATGTTGTCAGTGGAGTGGATGCTAGAGACTATGCCAATATATGACTGAGATGGTGCACCGCTTAAAGCCACTAGAAGGCTTTAGCATGGAGAAAGACCACTGTTGTGAAATCGATGGATTCAATGGTCCTGGGAGGTTGAGTAAATTTAAGCCCAGACACTCCCAGCCTGTGAACAGGCTTTGAGTGGCCCAAAGACCTGAAAAAATTAAAGGTGGAAAAAATGACAATTTTTACCAAAAAAAAAAGAAAGAACTATGAAAATAAGTATAAATAATGAAGAAAAACAATATTAGGAAGGCACAAAAATGAAGAACTCCAAAAGAACACAGCTTCTCAGCTCTGTGGAAAACTGAGAACTGATGGTCATGCAAGCTGATATCGGGCAGGAAGACACCAGCGCATGCAGGGTATATGCAGTCTCATGACTTGCAAAAAGTTTAAAGTGACAATACACTTTTGTACTGTTCGTACCGGGTTCCATGCATGACATCACCCACATCTGAGAATATACTGCCTGCATGTTCTAGGATAATACAAATTATACACCTTAATAGGAATACATTAGAACAATCAAACACTGAGGTGCTATTCTTCATAAGGTAATACGTTTTTCTATTTTTAGTTTTTATTTTGTAATTTTAGTTTTCTTATTTTAGTTTTATGTACCATTATGTTTTTGTTTTTAAGTGGACTTAACAAAATGTAATTGTCCCCGATACAGGAAGTCTCATGCTGAAACATGTTGGGCTGAATGAACACTTGTTAAAAGAATTCTGTAAATATACCTACTTGTAAACCATCTTTTTATACTTCTCTTCCCCACTTCTTTTGCTTCTATCTTCTTTTGCTTCTATCTAGTACTGCATGCAGTTAGACACTGCCTCTCTTTTTTGAGTACAATAAAATGATACATCTTAATAGGCAGACGAGAGGGAAAGTGCAGTTGAGACATAAAGACAGACAACATCCTCAATATGCAGCCTAAGCAAACTGGTGCTTGTACTTACATAACTGTTGGCCTGGGGTTGGCTCCTGTAACATTTCATGATATCTTGAAAAGTTCTATCTTCTTTAGTAACCTGGAAAAATCAATAATATATGCTGAATAAAAATAAAAAAACAAAATGAGGACATAATCATAGTTCAACCAGATTTAAATAAGGAGAAATGAGGTTTTTACCTGCTAATTTTCTTTCTTTTAGTCTCTCCAGACCAGCACAGAAACTGATGGGTAATAACTCACCATGACCAACAGGTGGAGACTGAGACACAAACTTTTGGCTGCAGTACAAGTGGGCTGTGCAGTCCTAAATACAATCAGTCTGACGAATAGCCAAGCAGAACTAATAAACTAATCAACAACACTCCCAGGAGAACAGGAACTAACAGAGAGAAATACTATTAAATATTGAATAGAATAAGAACTTTCAAAACGTCCCCACAGCTCGCCAGCTAAGCCAGACGAACCAAACGCCGCTGCTCTTTCTCTTTTTTTCATGTTTATGTATTATCAATCTCCCCAAACTTACGAACAAAGATACCACAGAAAAAAAAAGTACTCTTTGTGCAACAATCCAAACAAGAAAATGACAGGGAGGGATCTGTGCCGGTCTGGAGAGACTAAAAGAAAGAAAATTTGCAGGTAAGACCCTAATTTCTCCTTCTTTATCGTTTCTCCAGACCGACATAGAAACTGATGGGACATACCAAAGCAATACCCATCATGGGTGGGACTCCCAAAGGGCCAACACAAGAACACGCTCACCGAACATCCCGTCCTGACGCATCTGAACGTCTACGGTAGTGTTGCACAAAAGAATGGAGAGAAGACCAAACTGCAGCTTTACAGATATCCACCGGAGGTACAAGAGAAGACTCCGCCCAAGAGGCTGCCTGACTCCGAGTGGAATGAGCTTTGAGAAATTCAAGAACAGGCTTCTTCTGAAGAAGGTATGCAGTAGTGCTGCCCGATTCGAATCAGGCGAATCGATTCAATTAAAAAAAAAAATTGGCCTCCTGATTCAATGGCTGACCCTTCCCCCGTACCTTCCTAAAGCAGGAGCAGCAGCGCTGCCTCTTGCTGGTTGTCCGCTGCTGCTCCTGCTTGAGGAGGGAGGGTCGGTCAGAAAGGCCTCCCCCAGCTTGCCCGCTCTTACCTCCTTTAGGCTAATAGGGCAGCCTGCAGACTCGCTGGTGTTATAGCGATCCGTGCAGCTGCCTGTAGTCCTCAGCGGCATGTTCTCTCTGCCGCGATCCTGCTCTGACGTCAGGGGCAGGATCCTGGAGGATTCCCAAAAGGTCCAGATCCTCCTCAAGTGAAAACTGCTCCTCATAACCAAAATCATTGTCCCAAGAGACCCTCAGCCGCTTGGACGAGAAAGGAGGAGACAGGGACAAATCCAGCGCTGAGGGTTGCCGAACCAGAGTGGACACGGAGGGAAACCCCTCCCCCCGAGACACCTGGGGCGGAAGCAGGACCCCCGGTCGCTTGAACATACGCCTTGCACAAGGCGAAAACAAAGTCATAGAGAAAACCCACTGGCAGCCCCATGGGACTTACTGCCAAAGCAGAAGACCCAGCTAAAACCTGCCCCCGTCTCTCCAATACAGGGGGAAGGTCATCTGAGGCTGCAGAAAAAATGGAGGTGCTTCCCACCCAAAATGGAGCAGAGCCCGCTGAAAAAGAAGCCCCCGAAGCCTGTAGCAGCTGAGAGGCCTGAACCACTCCAAGCCAGCAGCAACTGTAAGGGAGTCCCCAGCAGTTTCGGCAATAAGGGAAACCTTATTTCCCTGACCGTCAACAGCTGGGGGAATCCCTATGTGGGCAGCGAGGGAAGACGGGGCTTCCCCGCTGTTGGCATGTGAGGCACTCGCAAAAGGGACCTCTGGACACCAGCACCCAAGGCCGACGAGGATTCCCTTTTGCAGTGGCCAGCACACCACAGACACAGGCCGGCTGCATCGACCTCATGTCTGCAGCACAATGAGCACTTTTTCCCTTTAAAATTTCTCATTGCACAATACGCGACCTAACTGTAAGAAACATGCCAGTTAACAAGAAAAAAAGCAATAACAAAGCCCTGAAGGATCTCTTCAGACCGGCACTGCCTCAGAATTTTCTAAGCTCTCTAAGCCATATGCCTTGCCGGTATCGGTGGCAAGGCTTACAGCTGGGGAGGGAGAGGAAGGGGGGGGGAGGGACTCAACTCATGACCTGTCGAGTGTGACACTCCCGAGGTTGGACGGACTCCCAAACAGGGTTCCCCCAAGCTCAGTCCGGCACCAGACAGGGACAAGAAAGCCACTACACAAACTGCAACAGCCCTACATTAAATAGGGAAGACTGCAATAGCTTACCACACCTGCTGGAGACTGAGAGCAGACTGAGGTATGAGAGGGAAGCATAGCTATTTCTACTACAGCCAAAATATTTTGTCTTATAGTAGATGATGACAGATAAAGACCCGCATGGCCAATCCAGTCTGCCCAACCTGATTCAATTAAATTTTATTTCTTCTTCTTAGCTATTTCTGGACTGTGCTTATGTTCCAACTACTGAAGTCTTTGTCAAAACTCATTTCAGCCCATCTTCACCATCCCAGTCATCAAAGCCCTCTCCAGCCCATACTCAACCAAACGGCCATATACAGACACAGACCGTGCAAGTCTGACCAGTACTGGCCTTAGTTCTTCAATATTTACTATTATTTTCTGATTCTAGATCCTCTGTGTTCATCCCATGCTTTTTTGAACTCCATCACTGTTTTCTTCACCACCACCTCTCTCGGGAGTGCATTCCAGGCATCCACCACCCTCTCCGTAAAGAAGAATTTCCTTACATTATTCTTGAGTCTTCCACCCCTCAGCCTCAAATTATGCCCTCTGGTTTTACCATTTTCCTGTCTCTGGAAAAGATTTTGTTCTACATTAATACCTTTCAAGTACTTGAAATCATATCTCCCCTGTCCCTCCTTTCCTCTAGGAAAGTGGTCTCAAACTCAAACCCTTTGCAGGGCCACATTTTGGATTTGTAGGTACTTGGAGGGCCTCAGAAAAAATAGTTAATATCTTATTAAAGAAATGACAATTTTGCATGAGGTAAAACTCTTTATAGTTTATAAATCTATCCTTTTGGCTAAGTCTTAATAATAATATTGTAATTTATAACTAAAGAGACATATGATCAAGAAACTGTTTTATTTTACTTTTGTGATTATGATAAACATACCGAGGACCTCAAAATAGTACCTGGCGGCCACGAGTTTGAGACCACTGCTCTAGGGTATACATATTCAGGGCTTCCAGTCTCTCTTCATACGTGTTTTGGGGCAAACCTCCTATCATTTTTGTCGCCCTCCTCTGGACTGCTTCAATTCCTCTTCCCCACTTCAACAAACTCTACAAAAAATACAGTCATGCAGCCTGTGACCTAAACCAGTCCTCCATATCTACTAAAAAACGCCAGTATCAAATTCCGCTCTCTCCTCCTACAATGGACACAAACAATGCTCACAGATGGCCTTTTCCCACAAGACCTCAGCGAAATCATCGTTACCCCTATCCTAAAAGACCCTAAAGGAGCAACGGATCAACCTTCCAACTACAGACCCATAGCATCAATACCACTTTATGTCAAAATAATGGAAGGCCTAGTAGCCAAACTCCTCAATGACTATCTAGAAGACCACAACATTCTCCACCATACACAATCTGGCTTCAGAACCAATGAAACACTACTAGGATCCCTCCTGGACACAGCTAGACAACACCTCAGTACAGGAAATAAAATACTCCTCATACAACTAGTTCTTATGTTCTTATGGTAGACCGTAACATTCTTCTACAAATTCTGGATACAATTGGTATCACAGACAAAGTACACGCTTGGTTCTAAGGATTCTTAAAGACCAGATCTTACAGAGTAAAAGAGTAAAATCAAGCAACGAAAAGTCAGAACTCTGGTCTAATCCCTGTGAAGTACCTCAGGGATCCCCTTTATCCCCCATACTCTTCAACCTCTACATCACATCCCTCGGCACCTGTCTAGATAAATCAAACATAATCTCATATAGCTATACAGACATCACCATTCTTCTCCCTTTTGACCAACCAAAACCCTCCACGACAGACACTATACACAAAACATTAGAAACAATAACAACTTGGATGAAAGACCATAAACTGAAACTAAACTCAGACAAAACAAAATTCATTCTCCTAGAAATTGATAAGACCCCATCCATAACAAACCTAGTAATCAACTCAACCACATTCCCCATGCAACCCACCCTAAAACTACTAGGAATGACGATTGACAGGAGCTGTACCATGCAACCACAAATCAATAAAATAATACAGAAATCCTTCGCAATCATGAGAAACTTAAGACAAGTGCGAAAATTCTTCAACAAAACACAATTCCGGATCCTAGTCCAGGCCCTAATGCTGAGTCTCCTAGACTACTGCAACATTCTCTATCTCCCCTGCCCCGCAACCATGATTAAACAACTCCAAACAGTCCAGAACACAGCCCTGAGACTCATCTACTCACTGAGGAATCATGACCACATCTCCGAGGCGTTCCTCCATTCACACTGGCTACCAATTCAAGCAAGAATACAATTCAGGTTCTACTGTCTTCTATTTAAAACCATGGACGGCATCAGCCCAACATACCTAAACAACCGCCTAATCTGAACGGAAAAAACTGTACGGTGACCTCCTGGCCACACAGGCAGCTAGATTAGACCATCAACTCTCTACTTTGCTGATAAAGACCCCAGACTACAGAACATTTAGAAAAGAAATAAAAACCATACTATTTTTTTAAAAACCTGAAACCCAACAATCGAAACCAACCTAAAGCATCTCTACTCTCTAAAACAACCTAACGCCACAAGAACCTCCTCATCTCTACAAACCAATCTATTTATTCTATAATTTCTCTTGAAATGGCCAGATAGATCCTTTATTTAATCCGCCTTGAACCGCAAAGTAAAGGCGGAATAGAAATCACTAAAGTAATGTAATTTAAGAAGAATTGTTTGCCATCCTCTGTTCAGAGGTAGAGCAGGCACAGAAAGCAATGTTACTTACCGTAACAGTTGTTATCCAGGGACAGCAGGCAGGTATTCTCACTAGTGGGTGATGTCATCCGACAGAGCCCCGATAAGGACATCTTGCAAGCATGTCTTGCTTGAAGAAACTCAGAAGTTTTGAGATGCCCGCACCGCGCATGCGCCAGTGCCTTCCTGCCCGATGCTCCGGGCATGTCTCCTCAGTTCAGGTAGCTAGCCTGAGAAGCCAACCCAGGGGAGGTGGGTGGGACGTGAGAATAGCTGCCTGCTGTCTCTGGATAACAACTGTTACGGTAAGTAACATTGCTTTATCCCAGGACAAGCAGGCAGGTATTCTCACTAGTGGGTGACCTCCAAGCTAACCTCAATGGGATGGAGGGAGAGTTGGCAACTTAGGAGAACAAATTTTGTAACACAGTTTGGCCAAACTGTCCATCCCGTCTGGAGAAAGTATCCAGACAATAATGAGAGGTGAATGTATGAACCGAGGACCAAGTGGCAGCCTTACAAATCTCCTCAATCGGTGTCGATCTGAGGAAGGCTACAGAGGCTGCCATTGCTCTGACCCTATGGGCTGTGACCTTACAGGGAAGGGGTAATCCAGCCTGGGCATAGCAGAAAGAGATACAAGCCGCCATCCAATTGGAGATGGTGCGCTTCAATACAGGTCGTCCCAACCTGTTTGGATCAAAGGAGACGAAAAGTTGAGGAGCAGTTCTGTGTGGTTTGGTGCGATCCAAGTAGAAAGCCAAAGCACGTTTACAGTCTAGAGTGTGTAGAGCTGACTCTCCAGGATGAGAATGAGGCTTCGGAAAAAACACTGGAAGCACAATGGATTGGTTAAGATGAAATTCAGAGACCACTTTAGGCAGGAATTTCGGATGAGTGCGGAGGACCACCTTGTCATGATGGAATACTGTGAAAGGTGGGTCCGCCACCAAGGCCTGAAGCTCACTGACCCTGCGAGCAGATGTGAGGGCCACCAGAAAAACCACTTTCCAAGTGAGAAACTTTCGGGGAGCCTTGCTCAGAGGCTCAAAAGGAGGTTTCATAAGCTGAGAAAGAACAACATTTAGATCCCAAACCACTGGAGGCGGTTTGAGAGGAGGATTAACATGAAAAAGTCCTTTCATAAATCTGGAAACCACAGGATGAGAAGAGAGAGGTTTCCCTTGTAGAGGCTGATGGAAAGCCGCAATAGCACTCAGGTGGACTCGTATAGATGTTGACTTGAGACCAGACTGAGACAGGTGTAGAAGATAGTCCAATACAGAGGAAAGAGAGGCTCGTTGAGGCTCCTTAGAATTGGAAACACACCAAGAAGAAAATCTAGACCACTTCTGGGAGTAGCATTGACGAGTAGCAGGCTTTCTAGAAGCTTCCAAGACCTCCCTCACCGCCTGGGAAAACTGGTGAGGGGTTACATTGAGAGGAACCAAGCTGTCAGGTGGAGAGACTGCAGGTTGGGATGAAGCAGTGAACCTTGATGTTGAGTAAGCAGTGAAGGAAACACTGGAAGAAGGACCGGCTCCCTGCTGCTGAGTTGAAGTAGAAGGGAGAACCAAGGTTGTCTGGGCCACCGAGGAGCAATCAGAATCATGGTGGCATGGTCCGATCTCAACTTGACCAGAGTCTTTTGAATGAGAGGAAATGGGGGGAACGCATACAGGAAGCGATTCCCCCAATCCAGTAGAAAGGCATCTGCCTCGAGACGATGAGGAGTGTAGATCCTGGAGCAAAAAAGAGGCAGTTTGAAGTTGTGGGGAGCCGCAAAGAGGTCTATCTGAGGCGTTCCCCACTGAGCAAAGATCTGATGAAGGGGCCTGGAATGGAGGGTCCATTCGTGAGGCTGGAGAAGCCGACTCAGCTTGTCCGCCAAGACATTGTCCTTCCCTTGAATGTAGACAGCTTTGAGGAAGGTGTTGTGGCGAACCACCCAATCCCAGACTCTGAGAGCTTCCTGGCAGAGGGAGGCCGAGCCCGTGCCCCCTTGCTTTTTTACATAATACATGGCGACCTGATTGTCGGTGCGAATGAGGACCACCATGTCGTGCAGCAGATGTTGAAAAGTTTGAAGAGCATTAAAGATGGCTCTGAGCTCCAGAAGATTGATTTGATGGAGTCGGTCCGCACAGGTCCAGAATCCCTGAGTGTGGAGCCCATCCAGATGCGCTCCCCAGGCATAGGTCGAGGAATCGGTTGTGAGAACCTTCTGGTGGGGAGGAGAATGAAACAGCAAACCTCTGGATAGATTCGAAGAGGTCATCCACCAGAGCAGAGACTGCCGAAGAGCAGGAGTGACTGTGATGTGTCGAGACAACGGATCCGACACCTGAGTCCACTGAGATGCCAGGGTCCACTGAGGAATCCTGAGGTGGAGTCTGGCAAACGGCGTCACATGAACTGTAGAGGCCATGTGGCCCAGGAGGACCATCATGTGTCTCGCCAAGATGGTCTGGCGAGAAGACACAGACTGGCGGAGATGAAGAAGAGCATCCATGCGCTGAGAAGGAAGGAATGCTCTGAGACGAATGGTATCCAGGACAGCCCCGATGAAGGGCAGAGACTGGGTCGGCTGTAGATGAGACTTGGGGAAGTTGATCTCGAATCCCGAACTCTGCAGGAACAGAACCGTGGACAGGGTCGCCGAGAGGACCCCCGAGGCCGAGGGAGCCTTGATCAGCCAGTCGTCGAGGTAGGGGAATACCTGAAGACCCTGGTTCCTGAGTGCTGCGGCCACCACCACCAGACACTTCGTGAAGACTCTGGGAGACGAAGACAGGCCGAATGGAAGCACTCGAAGGCGCGGGGCCTCAGCTACGCGGCCGACCCGGAGTCGGAAGGAAAATTTTTTTTTTTTTGAAAAAAGAAATCAAAGAAAGAAATAAACGCACAGGAGAGCCCAAAAGAACTCAACCCGCGGCAAAAAGAAGGCAAAAAAGATATTCAATGGGCGCAAATTGAAAATAGACTTCTCAGCTCCGCGGAAGAAAAAGAACTGAGGAGACACGCCCGGAGCATCGGGCGGGAAGGCACTGGCGCATGCGCGGTGCGGGCATCTCGAAACTTCTGAGTTTCTTCAAGCAAGACATGCTTGCAAGATGTCCGTATCGGGGCTCTGTCGGATGACATCACCCACTAGTGAGAATACCTGCCTGCTTGTCCTGGGATAATCTTGGCTTACCCTGAATTAAGAGCCAATGCTGAAAAAGAAATAATAGAATGCTTTTCTAAATTAAAGATAAATGAAGAAAACACTAACATGATGTAAGACAGAGTGAAAAAAACTAAGCTGAGGAACCTGTTGCATACAGGAAGTATCATGCATGGTCAGAACTTTACAACAGCTCTGCAATTCGGGAGAGCTCGTCTGGTCTGGCACTGTCATATAATGTCATCCTCTTATGTGGCTGATTATCTCTATTGACAAGCAGGATGTAATTTATTGATATACTTTCTAAACCAGAAGATATACCTTGGCCATGATGTAAAATGCACACAGGAGGAGCTGATCCAGGTGTCGATCTTTCATTAGTTCTGTACAGTGAATTAATGTGTATTCAAAACATGTCCATATCTTCCTTCGCAGCTCATTGGAAACATCTAACTTCAAACATAAATCCCGCAGGCGGACACTTGCCAAATGATATACCTGCAAGGAAAGATAGAACAAAATACTGTCACTAAAGTATAGTTGCCAGCTTACCTCCAAAATCACAAGATAATAGTCTAATCCTTGGCTCAATTTCTAGCCAAATAAATTCTAAGTGAAAAAACCAAAAACACTAGACTACATTGAATACAAGGACTAGGTTCACATCCCATAACCCTTGAAGCTAAGCTGCCAACACTAGTGCTGCCCGATTTACGATTCAAATAGGTTCACCGATTCACTTCAGGTGAATCGATTCAAATCGATTTAAAACACCAAAAAATCGGCTTCCCGATTCGGACCCTCTCCCCTCGCCCCCTAAAGCAGGAGTGGCAGCGCTGCTCTTGCTGGCCGACCGCTGCCGCACCTGCTTTAGAGGGCGAGGAGGGAGGGTCAGTTGGGAAGTGCTGCTATCGGTTTCCCTCCCCCCGGCGTCCGGTTCCCTCCTGGCCTCCCGCTTCTCCCCTGGCCTCCCCGCACCGTTTACCTTATAGGTGAAGCCTGCAGAGCAGATCGCGGTACTAATGCCTTTGCAAACTGCTTCGAGGCTGTTTCCTCCGCTGCGATCCTGCCTCTGACGTCAGAGGAGGGGCGGGACCACAGCAGAGGAAATAGCTCAAAGCAGTTTGCAAAGACGCTAGTTCCGCGATCTGCTCTGCAGGCTTCACCTATAAGGTAAACGGTATGGGGAGGCCAGGGGAAAAGCGGGAGGCCAGGGGGGAACCGGACACCGGGGGGGAGGGTGCAGGCCTTCAAGGGGGGGACAGGCCTTTAAGGGGGGGGACAGACCTTCAAAGGGGGGACAGGCCAGGAATGGTGACATAGGCCTTCAGGGGGGACAAGCCTTTAAAGGGGGGACAGGCCTTCATTGGGGGGGGCAGGCCTTCAGGAGGGACAGACCTTCAGGGGAGGGGGGGGGCCCTGGTGTAGAAGTACACAGAGGGAGGGAAGGGGGGTTTCAAAGAGATGTGCATATGCCGGACTTTGGGGGGGAAGAAATAATGGGTCTAAAAATAGAGGAGAGGGAGAGAGATGATGGACAATGGGATTTAGAGAGGGAAGGAACAGAAAGGGAGAGAAATTGGACACAAGGGATGGTGTGGAGGGGGGATAGAGATACTGGATAGGAGGGTAGTTGGGAAAAGAAAGGGAGAGATGGTGGACCCTGGGGTGGTGGGGAAGGAGGGAGAGATGCTGGATGAAAGGGTAGTTAAGAATAGGTGGATCTGTGGATGGAGACGAAAAAAAAGATGCCAGACCTCCGGGGGAGGGAAGGGAAACGGAAGGGGAGGACGGCGATGGCAGATGGATGGTTAGCATGGAGAAAGAAGAAAGAAGGAGATCCTGGCAAGCAAGTTATCGGAAGACAACCAGAGCCTGGGACCAACAAGATTTGAACAACAATAATGATCAGACAACAAAAGGTAGAAAAACTAATTTTATTTTCTGTTTTGTGATTCCAAAATGTCAGATTTGAAACGTGTATCCTGCCAGAGCTGGTGTTAGACCGCAAACGTGAGCTAGGATTTAACAGAGAGAGGAAAAGACTTTTTTGTTTGTTTATTTTGTTTACACCACAGCGCCAGTGTGGTTAGGAGAAGGCAAAGAGGGTGAAGAGGCTATAAAATAAACCCACCAGGATGTTTGAAAGAAACACCCAATTGGGCACTTAATTCCATGGCCTATTCAATGCAAGCCCTGTCCTAGTTTTCATTTCACTTCACACATGCCCATTTCACTTTCCCTTCACAACCTTTTAATTTCTGATCAAATCCCCATATTCCATTTTCTAATTATACTTTAATTACATCTCTCACCACACATCAGTTTTTATTTGACTATTCTTATGTTCTTACTATTTACAGTAGTTCTTTCTCACCACCTTTATTGTGCCAGCGTTGTTTTGTTTACGTCATCTGTCCTAGATTCTCTCTGCTTATTCTCTGTGTCAGTCCATTTGAACTTGCAATGCATGTTTATTATTCAATTCATTTCATTCTTTGAAATTTCACTCGATTAGTTTTACTTTTAATATTTTTTTTACTCTTTGTATTCTTTGGCCAATTACCTTACTGTCGGCATTTCTTCTTTCCTTCTTTTTTCACAAGTCATCAGCCTACTACTGTTCAGCTACTAGATAATGTCATCATTTGGTGCTTTTTAATCCTGGTTTACCGTGGCATTCTTTTTCACTACTGCGGCTGTCTGACAGCACTCCTTGCATTGATAGCAGATCTTTGTAAATTCTTTTCCTTTTTTTTTTCTTTCCAACATCTATCTGAGATTTTAATTTTAATTCTGCTAAGCTTAGTGGTCTAGTAGGTGGGTTATATTATGTATTCTTGATTTTTATCTTTACTTTTATTTTTATTGTAATTACGTTTCAGCTGGGCGTTAAAAATTAAAGTTTATTCTCTGGCCACAAAACACTATTAGCATACCACGTAAGGTTTGTCTTTTAGTATTTTAATCATCATGATGTTTTTGTTGGGCCGTTAAAAATTCAAGCTCATTGTTTGGCCCATTATGTTTTTTTCAATAAGCATAGCGTTTTGAACCTTTTAATGCTTGTGGTTCTCCATTTTAAAGGTTGGGTAAATGGTTTCTTTTATGTAACATTATAGGATCATATTTCAATACCCTTCATGATAGTTATACTAATGATAGTTCACTTGTTGGAGATTTTAAATAGTTGATTTAGTTTAATTGATTTGTTCACCAGTTGACAATCTATTTATTTTCGTTCACTGCTCGATTTAAGGTCCGAGTTGACTTTGTTAGTATCAACATCTGTATCTTCCAACCTCGTACCTTCATATCTCAGGTATGTATTTTTAGTACCTTCATTATTCATAATTATCCCATTTTGAATTCTACCTGTTCTGTATTCTATTTTGCTCACCACCCATTTTTAGAATCATTATTTTCATCCACACCTGTTTCTCCAAAGAGGAACACAATTACGACATGAATAGCTTGGATCTCACTTCCAATTCAGCACCTCTTGCATCCTTATTTAGCACTTTTTGTATTCAAATTTCACATTTATTCATTTAGAGCACTATTATTTGTGTCATCACAACTATTCTCTTAGAGCTCTTCCATTTGTTTTACAATGAAGATCCTCATGGGACACACAATCATGTGAAAAACTTAGGTCACCCCATGAAATATTCAGTTCTTTCTTAAGAAACATTCACATATCAATGTCAAATCTTTTTTATTGATGTCTGGAAAAGAAAGTGATGTAATTTCAGGTAAACAACAAATATTCTTCTCCAAGTATGTATCTTGGATGCCAGTCAGCCCTTTGGGCCCTGAAGATTTCTTTAGAATATGTTTATATTACCTACCTGGAATCGATGGGGTTAGGAAAGACACTAACTGCATGGGTCAATGATTGGCTGAGTGGCAGACTTCAGAGGGTGGTGGTTAATGGTACCCTCTCTAAAACATCGGAGGTGACCAGTGAAGTGCCGCAGGGCTCAGTCCTGGGTCCACTCCTTTTCAACATATTCATAGGGGATCTGACTCAAGGGCTTCAAGGTAAAATAACACTATTCGCCGATGACGCCAAACTATGTAATATAGTAAGTGAATGTAGTTTACAGAATTATATGGCGCAGGACCTGCTTACATTGGAAAGTTGGTCCTCAACCTGGCAGCTAGGCTTCAATGCTAAGAAATGTAAGGTCATGCACCTCGGAAGCGGAAATCCATGCAGGACATACTTCTTGAACGGAGAAACTTTAACTAGGACTTCAGCAGAACGAGATTTAGGAGTAATCATCAGTGCAGACATGAAAACTGCCAATCAAGTGGAGAAGGCTTCATCTAAGGCAAGGCAGATATTGGGTTGTATCAATAGAAGTTTCGTCAGCCGAAAGCCTGAAGTCATAATGCCGTTGTACAGGGCCATGGTGAGACCTCATCTGGAGTACTGTGTGCAATTCTGGAGGCCACATTACAGTAAAGATGTGCGCAGAATTGAATCGGTTCAGCGGACGGCCACCAGGATGATCTCAAGGGTCTCTCGTATGAAGAGAGACTGAACAAATTGCAGCTCTACACTCTCGAGGAACGTAGGGAGAGGGGAGACATGATCGAAACATTTAAGTACCTCACGGGACGTGTCGAAGTGGAAGATGATATTTTCTTTCTCAAGGGACCCTCGGCCACAAGAGGGCACCCGCTCAAACTCAGGGGCGGAAAATTTCATGGCGACACCAAAAGTATTTCTTCACAAAGAGAATGGTTGATCATTGGAACAAGCTTCCAGTGCAGGTGATCGAGGCAGACAGCGTGCCAGTCTTTAAGAATAAATGGGATACCCATGTGGGATCCCTACGAAGGTCAAGATAAGAAAATTGGGTCATTAGGGCATAGACAGGGGGTGGGTAAGCAGAGTGGGCAGACTTGATGGGCTGTAGCCCTTTTCTGCCGTCATCTTCTATGTTTCTATGAGCTCCTCTGATGCCTCTGTTGGTTGTTACTTGCTCATTGGGTGTTCAAGTGTTAGCATGTTTGAGCAGAACAGTTGATTTGTTTGGGAAATTTCCCATTTTTGTCCTCAACTCTTGTTTGCTTTTGTACTAACTGCAGGTGGCAGTAGAGCTCCCAGTGAAGTAAGATCACAGAAAACATCCAGAGTGGATTCCTTCTGCATATGGCTTCCAGCCATGAGGAGATAACCCTCTTGTCCAAAATGACACACCTATCTACTGGAAAAGATATTATCAAGGTAAAGACATAATCTCTTTTTACCTTGCACCAAAGAAACAGTGTCTCAAAATTGGTATTAGATCCCTAGTATGTGTCTAGTTAGGAAAAAAACTTGTACTGTTAACTATGGCAAATTGTAAACTGTTAACTGTATATTGTGTTTGTTGACCTGTAAACCATCCTGGGCTCTTTGGGGAGGACGAGATAGAAAACAAACTAATTAATTAATTAAAGAAATAATTATTTTAGTCTATTTAAAGAATGCTTTAACTTCATACTATAACACTTGCTTTTCTCCACCTCAGAAAAAAAACCTATATATTCTTGTAACCATATTTTATAGTTGTCAGTCATCAACATCCCTAGTTTTTCCTCCCATTGTTGTTTCGAAATATAATTCACCTCACACCGGAAACAAAGGCTCAGACCTTCATGGACAATGCTTTACTCCTACCTTATAAGACTACATCCCTAACTGGTGCAAAACAAAAAGATAAAAATATGCTTTTTATTAGCAATTTAGAGCTTCAATTAAATCAGAAAAAGACATTTTTAAAGCTACAAATTACAATAGCTGTATATTTTCACTGATAGATAACCAAATTAGTCTTCTAGATAAGATGAAGTTATTTTAAACCATCTACCAACCTTGGACAAAGAGAGTGTTTGGCATTTAAATGCTCACCTTCCTGAAGAACAGTGCTAGGGAACCAGTTTTCTTCGGCTTGCTCCCCAATACTGAATACATTTCTTGTGCTTTGCTGACATAACTTTGTTTTGGAGAACTAATCAAGGCTTGAGCAGTCAAGGGTATCTGTAGATCTGCCTCACTTTTGAGTGAATCAGATAAGTTCATTGATAAGGGTATAAACGTGATCCTAGTAGTATCATTATCACTACCTGCAAATACAAACACACACTAAATTTCTTTTTCTATCTGATTAGTAATATTTATCTGCAATTAACATTATGTAGTTAAGATTTTATACAAACACATCTATAAATAAATTTCTGTTGCACTTTTACAATAATTAACCTGCTGCTGAAGATACTTCTTCCTTTCTTTGGTAGATGCATACCATCCCTGCTTAGAAGCCCTTGGAAAATCATTCCATGGTCCAGGAAGTCAAAATACTCTCAATGACACCATATAATTATGTTACAAGCCTGTTTACTCCTGCAGCCTCTTTTGTTGTAAACTGTCTTGAACTGAAAGGTATGACGAGATATTACATTACATTAGGGATTTCTATTCCGCCATTACCTTGCTGTTCAAGGCGGATTACAAAAGAGTTAAAGAGGGTGTTTTACAAAAATATTTCTGGTCCTTTTTGGGGGAAAAAAAGAGCAGGTTGATATGGAGGTTCGGGGGGTTAGAGGGATGAAAGAAGGAAGCTTGAGAGGTTAGGACTTTTTCAGGGATTTTTTGAAACGTATAGTCTTTATTTCTTTTCTGAAAATTTGGAATCTGTGATCGTTATCAGAAGGTTGGCAATTTGGTTGTCTATACTCCATAAGAGGAGGAAAACCCAAGAAAAAAAATTTCCACCGCCCTGCCCTGTAGCCCCTCCGGTGGCCTAGTGGTAGGCCAGGACAGTTTCTTACAGAGCAAAAAACCCATAGAAAGGTAGGCACCCCCCCCCCCCCCCCAGGCAGCACAGGCACCCCTCGGTACCTTTTTTTAAAGTCTGTTGAAGCTTTCCACGCTCCTGCCTGTCTCCTTCGCTGGATGGCTGGTCTTCTGTTCGGGCAGAGCAGCGCAGAAGGCAGACGCGTGCTGTTTGTGTTCCTGCCTGGTCTGGCACCACTCCCTGATTCCGTTTTATTGAGAATTGCATTGGCTGCCAATAGAGGCTCGAGTTTTGTTTAAGTTGGGTTGCTTTTGCTATAAGGTTATGTATGGGTACCGTTCCGTCTTATATGGTTAATAGATTCTCTCTAGCATTGTATAAAAATAATAGCAAGTCTCATGCCCTATTCACCTTCCCGTCAGTACAGGGCTGTAAAAGTAAGAAATTTCTGGACCATACAGCACAGTTACTTACCGTAACAGGTGTTATCCAGGGACAGCAGGCAGATATTCTTTACGCATGGGTGACGTCACCGACGGAGCCCCGGTACGGACCTTTTTAACTAGAAAGTTCTAGTTGGCCGCACCGCGCATGCGCAAGTGCCTTCCCGCCCGACGGAGGAGTGCGTGGTCCCCAGTTAAGATAAGCCAGCTAAGAAGCCAACCCGGGGAGGAGGGTGGGACGTAAGAATATCTGCCTGCTGTCCCTCGATAACACCTGTTACGGTAAGTAACTGTGCTTTATCCCAGGACAAACAGGCAGCATATTCTTTACGCATGGGTGACCTCCAAGCTAACAGAGAGGGAGGAGGGATGGTTGGCCATTAGGAAAATAAATTTTGTAACACAGATTGGCCGAAGTGTCCATCCCGTCTGGAGAAGGCATCCAGACAGTAGTGAGTAGTGAACGTGTGAACTGAGGACCAAGTGGCAGCCTTGCAGATTTCCTCGATGGGCGTGGAACGGAGGAAAGCCACAGAAGCAGCCATAGCTCTGACCCTGTGGGCCGTGACAGCACCTTCCAGTGAGAGACCGGCCCGAGCATAACAGAACGCAATACAGGCAGCAAGCCAGTTGGAAAGCGTCCGTTTAGAGACAGGACGACCCAGACGGTTAGGATCGAAGGTCAGAAAGAGCTGAGGGGACGAGCGGTGAGCCCTGGTAAGGTCAAGGTAGTATGCAAGGGCACGCTTACAATCCAGCGTGTGCAACGCCTGTTCCCCAGGATGAGAATGGGGTTTAGGGAAAAAGACAGGCAACACAATGGACTGGTTGAGGTGAAAAGCCGAGACCACCTTGGGAAGGAATTTAGGATGGGTACGCAGAACCACCTTGTCATGGTGAAAAACAGTGAACGGTGGATCGGTGACCAGTGCATGCATCTCACTAACCCTCCTGGCAGAGGTGATGGCAATGAGGAAAAGCACCTTCCAAGTTAGAAGTTTGAGCAAAGTTGTGGCAAGAGGCTCAAAAGGGGGTTTCATGAGGGCTGATAAAACCACATTCAGGTCCCAGACGACAGGAGGAGGCTTCAGAGGTGGTTTGACATTGAAGAGGCCTCTCATGAACCGGGAAACCAGTGGATGAGCCGTTAGAGGTTTTCCGAGGATAGGCTCATGAAACGCAGTGATGGCACTGAGGTGGACTCTGATTGAGGTAGACTTGAGGCCAGCGTCGGACAGAGAGAGCAAATAGTCCAGTACAGTTTCCACCGCTAATGAGGTGGGATCGTGATGATGCAGTAGACACCAAGAGGAGAACCTGGTCCACTTCTGATGGTAACATTGGAGGGTGGCCGGTTTCCTGGAGGCATCCAAAATGCGACGGACAGGCTGCGACAGATTCTCTGGAGAGGTTAGCCCGAGAGAAGCCAAGCTGTCAGGTGGAGCGAAGACAGATTGGGATGCAGTAGAGATTGACGTTGCTGCGTAAGTAGAGTAGGAAACACAGGAAGAGGAATGGGTTCCCTGGAGCTGAGCTGAAGCAGGAGGGAGAACCAGTGTTGGCGAGGCCACCGAGGAGCGATGAGAATCATGGTGGCCCTGTCCCTGCGGAGTTTGGATAACGTCCGCAACATCAGAGGTGGTGGAGGAAAGGCATAGATGAACCGATCCGTCCAGTCGAGCAGGAATGCATCTGGGGTCAGACGATGAGGAGAGAAGAGTCTGGAACAGAACTGGGGCAGCTGATGGTTGTGAGGTGCTGCAAAGAGGTCCACCTGCGGAGTGCCCCAGCGAGCAAAGATGGAGTGGAGTGTTGAAGGGTCCAGAGTCCACTCGTGAGGTTGAAGGATGCGGCTGAGATTGTTGGTCAGGGAGTCCTGTTCGCCCTGGATATAGATAGCCTTGAGGAAGAGATTGCGGGCCGTGGCCCAGGTCCAGATGCGGAGAGCCTCCTGATAAAGGAGGCGAGATCCGGTGCCGCCTTGCTTGTTTATGTAGTACATGGCGACTTGATTGTCTGTGCACAGGAGAAGAACCTGAGGGCAGAGAAGGTGCTGGAAGGCTTTGAGAGCATAGAACATGGCTCTGAGTTCCAGGAAATTGATGTGATGTTGACGCTCCTGAGGGGTCCAGAGTCCCTGGGTGCGTAGATCTCCTAGGTGAGCTCCCCACGCATAGGGGGAGGCATCCATGGTTACGATCATGGAGTGAGGGGGTAGATGAAAGAGTAGACCCCTGGAAAGATTTGAGGAGTTCAACCACCATTGAAGAGATTGCTGAAGAGACGATGTCACAGAGATGGGATGAGAAAGAAGATCCGTGGTCTGTGACCATTGGTTGGCAAGAGTCCATTGAGGTGTCCTGAGGTGGAGTCGCGCCAGAGGAAGCACATGGACCGTCGAGGCCATGTGGCCCAGGAGGACCATCATCTGTTGGGCAGGAATGGAGTGATGAAGGAGCACCTGACGACAGAGGTGGAGCAGGGTCCGTTGACGATCGGAGGGGAGAAATGCCCTCATTAGTGTGGTGTCGAGAACTGCTCCAATGAACTGAAGGCGCTGTGTAGGAAGCAGATGCGACTTGGGGTAGTTGATCTCGAACCCCAGGAGATGGAGGAGAGAGATGGTGTGATGAGTGGCTTGTAGCACAAGTGGCGACGTAGGTGCTTTCACCAACCAATCGTCCAAGTAGGGGAACACCTGGAGGTTGTGAGACCTGAGGAAGGCCGCCACCACAATAAGGCACCTGGTGAACACCCTGGGCGATGAAGCGAGGCCAAAAGGTAGCACTTTGTACTGATAGTGACGGTGCTGTACCTGAAACCGTAGGTAGCGACGTGAAGTCGGATTGATTGGGATGTGAGTGTAGGCCTCTTTGAGGTCCAGGGAACATAGCCAGTCGTGTTGAGAGAGAAGAGGGTACAGCGTGGCAAGGGAGAGCATTCTGAACTTCTCCTTGACCAGACACTTGTTGAGGTCCCTGAGATCGAGGATTGGACGAAGGTCTCCTGTCTTCTTGGGAACCAGGAAGTAGCGGGAGTAGAATCCCTGACCCCTTTGGGCCGGAGGCACCTCTTCGATGGCATTGAGAAGAAGGAGGGATTGGACCTCCCTCAGGAGGAGGGGGGTTTGGGAGGAGTGAGAAGCAGACTCTACGGGAGGATTGTCTGGTGGAAGAGTCTGGAAGTTGAGAGAGTAGCCGTGGCGGATGATGTTGAGGACCCATTGGTCTGATGTGATGACCTCCCAACGGCTGAGGAAGATTTGGAGATATCCTCCGATTGGTTGAGGAAGAGGCAACGAGGGAGGAAGACTGGCTATGCCCTGGAGAGAGGAGTCAAAAGGGCTGAGAGGGTTTCGAAGGAGGGAGAGGCTTGGCAGGTTGATTAGACTGAGAGCGAGCCTGAGTGTGCTGATGTTGTTGACGGGGCCGCCGAGGTTGCTGAGAAGGCGGATTGAGGGGTCTGGCAGAGAACCTGCGCTGGTACGAGGACTGTGGTCTGTAAGGGCGAGCAGGAGGAACCTTTTTCTTAGGTTTATCAAGGGTGTCCCATCTGGTCTCATGGGCAGAGAGCTTCTGGGTGGTTGAATCTAAGGACTCACCAAAAAGTTCATCCCCAAGACAGGGAGCGTTGGCTAGGCGGTCTTGGTGGTTGTCCAAATCAGATACCCTCAACCAGGCCAGGCGGCGCATGGCAACGGCCATGGCAGATGCACGGGAGGTCAGCTCAAAGGAATCATAGAGTGCACCATAAATTTCCGCAGTTGAAGGAGGCCGGAAATTTGCTGCTGGAAGAGCGGAACTTTGCGTTCCGGAATGTATTTTTGAAGGGCGGACAGTTGTTGGACTAGATGTTTCATGTAAAAAGAGAAATGAAATGTGTAATTGTTCGCCCTATTGGCCAGCATTGCGTTTTGATAAAGGCGCTTGCCAAACTTGTCCATCGTTTTGCCTTCTCTGCCAGGAGGGGTGGAGGCATAAACACTGGAGCCCTGAGTTTTCTTTAAGGTAGACTCAACCAGGAGAGACTCATGGGGCAGCTGAGGTTTGTCAAAACCCGGGATCGGGATGACCCTGTAAAGGCTATCCAGCTTCCGGGGGGCCCCGGGGACGATGAGTGGGTTCTCCCAGTTCTTATAAAAAGTTTCCCGCAGTATGTCATGCACGGGTAACTTGAGAAACTCCTTGGGAGGCTGTTCAAAATCCAAGGCCTCCAGAAAGGCCTGGGATTTTTTGGAGTCAGACTCGAGGGGGATAGAGAGAGCCGCTGACATCTCCCTGAGGAACCTTGAGAAGGAGGATTGCTCAGGCTTAGAGGTGGTATCAGGCGCTGAGGGCTCTTCGTCCGACGACGATGTGTCCTCCTCGGTACCGGGAGGGGAGTCTTCCCATAAGTCCGGGTCCCTGACATCAGTGTGCGCATGTCGAGATATCGGGGTGGAAGGCTCAGTATGGTGTGTCTTAGACAGAGACTTGCCAGAGCGCATCGAGATATTACCGGGAGAGGAAGATCGGTGCTGGTCTCAGTCCCGGGAAGAACGGTGCCGGTCTCGGTCCGGGGAGGACCGGTGCCCAGCCTGGTACCGAGGAGGATCGGCATCAGCGTAGGTATGACCTACGGGATGGGCACGAAGGTGTGCAGCCGAGAGAATCGGCATGGAGGAGTTCAGTGGTACCGATGGAGTGGATACCGGTTGGACGGCGTGAGGCTCGGGCCGGTCTGGCACTGAAAGGAGCGGTGCCAGGAGGATCGGTAACAGGTGCTGGAGTTGTTGCTGCAGCTGTTCTTGTAATTTGTCTTGGAGGATGGTCGCGATGCGGTCATCCAGGGGTTGCACCGGAACCGCTTTTTTCTGCTTTGGTTCCTTAAGTGCCACTCCACGCCCCGGCGATGAGGAGGCCGATGACGAGGCACTCACCGAGATCGGGGCGGAGCGTTTCCGGGGTCGGCGTGAAGCCGGTAGGGTTGGTGTCACCACTGTGGCCGGAGGGCGCTCAAGGGAGGTGGAAGGCTTCTTAGCCGGCTTACCTGGCGCCAGCGACGCCGATGAAGGATCGGGCGTCGAAGTGGTGGGTGCCGATTTTGGCGGTACCTTAGTCGACGCACTCGGTTCCATAGCAGATGCGGTGCCGAAGAGGATGTTCTGCTGGATTTATCGATTCTTTAGAGTGCATTTTTTAAGAGTGGCACAGCGGGTGCAGGAGTCCGCCCGATGCTCAGGACCCAAACATTGTAGGCACCAATTGTGTGGGTCAGTGAGGGAGATCGGGCGTGCACACTGCTGGCACTTCTTAAAACCCGGCTGCGGGGGCATGAATGGGAAAACGGCCTCCGCAAAATCAAACCCGGAGGCCTGTATGGTGACAACAGGCCCCGCCGGGGCTGGATCGAAAATAAAGTAAAAAAAGCAAATTTTTTTTTTTTTTTTAAATGAAAACAAGAAAGAACCCGAAGGCAAGGAGAAAAAATAAGAGAAAATCGCGAGCGGGAAGGCAAAAAGTAGATTTTTCAACGGCCGTTGAAAACACATGCGTCTTCTTCGCTCCGCGGAAACGAAGAAACTGGGGACCACGCACTCCTCCATCGGACGGGAAGGCACTCGCGCATGCGCGGTGCGGCCAACTAGAACTTTCTAGTTAAAAAGGTCCGTACCGGGGATCCGTCGGTGACGTCACCCATGCGTAAAGAATATGCTGCCTGCTTGTCCTGGGATAATTTAGCATTCCAAGCAGCTTCACACAACAGAGAATTGCGATTGTTATTACTTGGAACTTGCTCTTATAAATATTTCAAAACTCAACTGAAATCTTATCTCTTTTCAAAATACTGTACAGTGGAACCTTAGTTTGCGAGTAACGCGGTTTGCGAGGGTTTTGCAAGACGAGCAAAACACTCGGCAAACTTTTGTCTCTCAAACCGAGCACCGCCCCGATAAACGAGCACTTACAGCTGTAGGAAGCGCCGCTTCAGGGGGATTCCTCTTCCGTCCACCGACAAACCTTCCATGCTGGGTGCCTTCTGCATATTAGAGAGCCTCTGTCTGAGCCCACGCAGCCGAGTGCCGTCCCACCTGCACGTTGCATATGATCATGCACATCAATCATCAACGTTGTGCGTGATCATATGCAACGTGCAGGTGGGACGGCATTCGGCTGCGTGGGCTCTCATAGGCTCTCCAACATGCGGAAGGCACCCGGCTGACTGGCGGACGGAAAAGGAATCCCCCTGAAGCAGCGTTGTGAGGGATCAGGGGTTCTCCAGCGGCTGGCGGACAGAAGAGGAATCCTCCCGAAGCGGCGCTGTGTGGGCTCAGCGGTTCTCCAGTGGCTGGCGGACGGAGGTGTTTCCTTCAGACGGCACTGCAGCACCCGGCACCCAACAGGTACACACCCCTGGGCCACCCCTCGCTACTTCCTCGGCACCTTTTGGGTTGTGGAACCAATTGTCAGCGTTCCCATTATGGCCTATGGGGAAAGTTGCTTTGATATACTAGTACTTTGGATTACGAGCATGCTTTTGGAATGAATTATGCTCGTAAACCAAGGTACCACTGTACTTGGTCAAATAATTTCTTTTTGTCATTCTTAAATTGTTTTTAGTTTATAATCTTTTGTAAACCGCGTAGAACTCATGGTTGCGCGGTTAAGAAGTATGATGTTATGTTATGTTATACCACGATCAACATGGCCATTCTGGCACCACAAAGATCAACCATCCAGGATAGTTCGCTATCCAGCGTATGACTTGGCCTACTATTGGGCCACGGGGGAAACATATACAGTAGATTTTACATTGGCCACTGTTGGACCAGAGATTCTAAGCCCCCGCTTAAAGGTTTGAGTCTTCGGCTGTGTACCCTTCAGGAATGGGGTAAAGGTGGGCTATGGAGCGCGAAAAATGAAAAGGCGCTTCTGGGCACCTACCACTGTGCAAGCATAATATTCTGAATATCTTGATGCATAGGAAAAGAGCAGGAAGCAGAGTGAATCCCCTTAAGCAAGGGATCCATCGTATGTGGGGACTCCGACACGGTGTCCTCAAAGTTTAAAACTGAGGAGACCTGAAGAATTAACTCATGAAGCTCATCCCGCTGAAAACAGCGCACCACAGACGCATCTTCGCCAGCAGGAGGGTGCTTGAACACCCCCCCCCCCCCCCCCCCCGCTGGCAGAATCCATTCCCCCAAGAGGATCCTGGAAATTTCCCCAAAGGTCCAAGTCCTCATCAATAACATCTTGCTCCTCTGGGCAAAAATCCTCATCCCAAGAGACCATCGGCCACTTGGACGAGAGAGGAGTAGAGGGGGGCAAAACCGCCGTTGTCTGGGACCGAACCAGGAAAGACGTCAAGGGCAACACCCCCCCTCCCCACCAGAGTGGACACGGAACCTCCAGCCGCCAGCACATAAGCCTTACAGAATGCCAACATAAACTCAGTGGGGGAAAACCCTTGGCGGCCCCAGCAGGGGACCCAGCAATACCTTGCCCCTGCAATTCCAAAACATGGGGAAGGTCACCTGAGGACACAGAGATGAAGGAGCCAGAGCGTACGCAGGTAAGGCTAGTATCAGTTAGGGCACTGGTCTTTGACCTGAGGGCCGCTGTGTGAGAGGACTTCTGGGCATGATGGACCACTGGTCTGACCCAGCAGCGGCAATTCTTATGTTCTTAAGGATGAGATTCCCGCTGAAATTGGACCCGAAACCGCAAAAATTGGAACTCCTGCAGCCTGCCGCATCTGAAAAGCCTGGGACTTTTCTGATTCTGAGGCCAAGGAACCGACCGATGCGAAAAAGGGAATCCTTTACACCCTCACCATCGGCAGCTGGAGAACCCTCTGCATAGGTGTTGGGGAAAGCCCAGGATTCCCCATGATCTGAAGCCAACTCGCGAGGTACATGCGGTGGGGTGCCCTGGCCGCCAGCAGCCGCTGACAATGAGACTCCCCCACTGCTCCGGCCTGCACAAGCCACCCACGAGTACCTCGCATCTGGAGCACTTCTTCCCTTTAAAAGTGCTCATTGTGCTGAAAACCACCCTAGCTACAAAAAAGTGCTGGTTAGATGAGAAAATACCGTAAAAACAGCAGTTTTAAAGGAAAATAAGCCCTTTAGACCGGCACAGCCTCAGGATTTTTTTTTTCCCTTACTCAGAACAGACTCCACGGCTCTTAAAGTGGGAAGCCTGACCAACCACGGGAGCCTGGCTGTCAGCTGAGGCACCTCTACAAAAATTGGGGGAGGTGGAGGAAGGGACCTAGCACAGGACCTACTGGGTTTACCACCCCTGAAGTCGGACGGATCCCCAAACATGACCCATTCAAGCTCCGTCCAGCACAAAAGGGGAACCCAGGAGTCCAAAACAAATTCCAACAGTACTAAGAGGGGAGCCAAATTAGTCTTACCACCTGCTGTTGGAGACTGAGAGTTAGACTGGATTGCCAGGGGGGGAGTCTATCCTAATATACAAGTTTTGTTCTCAGTCTCCACCTGCTGGTCGCAGTGAGGTATATTACCCATTCGTAAGGACTATACCAGTCTAACAGGCACTACCGAATATTGTATTACTGGACCACTTCATTACTTTGCAACTAGCACTAGTTACTGCCGTTCACATCACAGTGTGTGTTGATGTTCATTTAGAGATCCCCATACCTGCATTCAAACTGCATTCACAGCCAAAGCTCAATTTTCCAGGCATATTTCATTCAGTGGCTAGCATTTATTACCCTAGAAGGAATATAGCTAACAAAGGAAAATAAGACTCCTCACCAGTCACAGGGATGGCCACTCTGTGTCTCATGGTCCCTGTCACTGTTGTAGATGCTGTGGAGAAAATCATCTGGCTCGGTGACATGGATAGATTATCAATGGCAACAGTTGTGGATGGGGTAATTTTTAATTTAGTCATTTCAGTTGTGTTAATTTTTTCTACATGGAATTCCTTTAGATTGTCATCTCTAAAAAGCCTCCTTTTTGCACTCCCTGCTGATGGAGAATTGTAACGTTCATGGACAGATAATGGGGACAGAGGCTGAAAATCTATGGAACAAAGGAAGACAATAGAAATGTTAGAACTTTAACTTTTTAAAATAAACATGATTAATTGTATCTCAACATGAACAGAACTGCCAAAAGTGCTTTAAAGTCTGCTTTCTTCAGGGATACTAATAATAATTGACAAAACATCTTATTTTGTATGTAATCAAAATAAAAATATAAGATGTGCCACTGATCAAAACAGATCATAAACATATCACATGTAAATAAATCTTTAACAGACACTTCTATTATCTTTGTAATATTCTAGCACCAAATTATGTTTATTTCATAATTGCCTCCTTTTCTCCACTGGACATATCAGAACAGTACAAAGTTTATAACATTAAATCATAAAGGGAGAGGAAAGAGATTCAAGAAAAATGCACAATACAATAGTCAAGTTTCCAAGTTTATTATACCACCAAATCAAACTTCTAGGCAGTGTACATCCAAAAAAAGGGTAAAATAACATACAATTGTTAATACAGAACATTAAGTTTCAATTGACAAACAAAGGACTAACATAACGGACTAACTGGAACATGAGGAAAGCGGTAGAACCACATTATTTATATTAAAACACAAAGAAGGGGAAGAAACATAAGGTCGGGGAGCAAATGTTGGGTTAAATACATAAAAAATTAAAAAGATTGCATCCTTAATAGGACGGTTATATCTAAGTAAGTCAACATAACCCTTCTGCCACCCAAAGACAATTTCTGAACCTCATGGGTCTGTAATAAATTCCACAAGATCTTTCACAAAATCTGGTTGCTAGAGCCCTTCTTGCATCCATGGGCTTTTGAATTGCAAACATTTTCTACATTCTATAAAACTTTGCACTTAGGGCTAGATTCACAAAGAAAACTGATTGTGTACCGATCAGTTTGCGACCAGATTTCCCTCTCTGCCAACCATCCTCCGATCCGTGCATGCAAATGAGGTAAAATGCATGCAAAGTAGGCAGGAACGCGATTCACAACACAAAATTTCACATCCGACTGGGCTGGACGATCAACTGAAGAAGCAACTGCTGGGGACCAGTCGAAAACGTCTTTCCGACCCTGCCCTCTGCCCTGCAATCTCTCCTGCTCTGCCCAGATTTCGTCTCCTGCTTCGCCCCAAATGCCATCCTGTTCTGCCCCATGTCTCCCGAATGCCGTCCTGCTCTGCCCCGTGTCTCCCGAATGCCGCCCTGCTCTGCCCTGCACTGCTTCATTCAGCACAATCTCATCACCCTGTAGCTGTGAAAAGTCTTATCTTATGCAGTATAAATTCCTGCCCTTCCCCGAATCTCTCCTGCCCTTCCCCGCCCTGCTAGCCAGTGGTTTTAACCCGCAGGTTTAAAGCGGTTAAAACCACGAGCTCGCAGGGCTAAAAACTAGTTAAAAAAATAAAGTAAAGTTAAAATAAAACACAAAAAGGTCGCGGCCGGACAGGTATGAGGATTGTATGTATATTCATTTTATTATATGTGTATTTTATTATGTATTTGCTTTTATTTTGTCTTCATTTTATAGTGTATGTAAATTATGTCTTAAACGGTATATACATTTTAAAATAAATAGATTTTATGTTGTTATGTTCCCCATGCATCTCTACCTCTCTCTTTATGCCCAATTTTCCTCTTTCTTCATTTCCCCATGTGCTACCATCTCTTTCCCTCTCATTCACACACTCATGCCCAACAATTCTCCCTTTCTATTCCCTCCGTCCTATGTTCCAAGTTAGTGCCCCCTTCCTCCCTCTCTTCTGTGTCCCATGTTTATGCCCCCTCCCTTCCTAGTAGAGTTTGTGCCCCCTCCCTGTCTTCCAGCCGTTGTCCCAGAATCGTACCCCTCTAATGCCCCAATGCGATTCTTCCCCTCCCTTTTTCCCTTTGTCACAGAAAGATCGTGTCCCCTTGGGCACAGTATTCCAACTCGATCCATCGCCTTCAGCAGCTTGTTGGGGGGACGCAGGCAGCAATTCACACTCTTAACATTGCTGACCCACAAGCCTTCCCTCCGTCAGCTCTGATGTCGGAGAGAAGGTTTCTGGGTCAGCTACATGCGTGTGAACCGCTGCCGGCTGTGCTTTGCCCCCAAAAGCTGCTGAAGGCAGAAGAAGCGAGTGCGGCAAGAAGGTAACTGGGAATGTTCCCCCCTCCCCCCTGCTGACCCAGATGGCTTTCCTCCGACGTCAGCTCTGACATCGGAGGGAAGCCCTGTGGGTTGGTTTTGGGAGGGAGGGAGCAGGCAGGGATCCCCGGCAGCAGCTTCAGCGGGTGGGGCAGGCAGCAAGGGATCCCTGGTGGCAGCAGCATGGCTTTGACGGACGGGCAAAGAATATTCTGAGGCCAAACCGTGTATTCCCAACAAGTGGCCCGCGTACCGCGTGTTGAAAAACACTACTCTAAAGTATACATATTCAGGTCTTCCAATCTCTTTTTATATATCTTTTGGCACCAAGTTACATACCATTTTCGGCACTTTTCTCTGAACCTCTTTAAGTCTTTTTAGCTAGGTATGGCCTCCAAAACTGAACACAGTACTCCAGGTGGGGCCAACACCTTTCTTCTGATGGTTATGCTTCTTTTTACACAGCCTAGCATCCTTCTGGCTAAAGCCACCACCTTGTCAGACTGTTTCACTGCCTTCAGATCCTCAGACACTATCACCCCAAGGTCCCTCTCTTCATCTGTGCATGTCAGTCTCTCACCTCTCAGCACATATGTGTTCCCTCTGATTTTTACTCCTCAAATGCATCAGTCTGGGCACTTGATACTATACCATACCATTTATTAAATACTGCAAGTTTTGACAAGGATTCAATGCGATTTACAACAAGAATTCAAGAGTAATGGCAATAAGTAGTGGTAATCTCTGCTCAGTGTTTGCTGGCTTTGCTATTTTAAAAACTAGAGCTGCTCTTTGAGTCGCTCTTTAAAGCTTTCAAACTCATGCTGAGGGTGCTCCTATCTTAAAAATTTAGATTTGAGGTTTATATATTTTTGGTGAAGTCTAGGGAGTTAACTTTCCTGCAATTCCCTAGGGCATGCCCAACTTATATTTTGGTGTCTATTAAGGATATTTTGTCTTGGGGTTTTTGCTATAATAAGTAGCAAATAGCAGTTTGGCTAAGAACAGATATGTCTTAGGCATGTCCAAGACGATTAGTTCAAGGAGAAGAGATGTGTCTTAAGCAGTTTTATAAAATAGTAATACGAGTCCCTACAGATTGTTAAATCCTACCTCCTGCCACATTACCCTGGATACAACTAAGCAGATTACCTGTTAGTGCAGGAAATGCTTCTCTCAGGCAACAGGAGCTCTGAAGCAATGCACGACTCCTGGAGCAATGCCCAGCACATTCAGTGTAGGAAAGATCCCTCTGGGGCAGCAAGAATTCAGCAGGGGAATAATGAGCAGCTAAGACAGAGTCACTGGAATGGTTGCAGAATGGATTTGCCCATTGGTTCACTCTGGCATCAGATTCAAGGAGCAGGCAAGGCTCAAGCCTCCTGGCATCAGCCTCAGGAACAGACCTCTGGAATCAGGCTTGTGGAACAGAACCCTATCATAGAGAAGACCTGTGTGTCATACCTCCATGATAGTGCATCTGACTCTTGGGCTCTCCAGGAATGTTTTCTTTATACCCTCTGGTTCCAGGGCTTATCTTGGAAGATGAGATGTTCTCCCCGCTTCCTGTTCTGGCCTCTTGACTTGAGTATCTCCAGAAATATCTCCTTAGCATCACTTCAGGCAGGATTCCAGGAACCTCGGCTCCTTACTGGTAGTATCCAGAGATTTCAGGCACCAGGGTGTCTGAGGGGTCATCTTGCCTTTGAAACAGTAGGTGCCAAATTCTACAGCGATGGGGCAATGACAGAAAAAATGGTTGTGCGCAACATAAAGATATGATTAATTTATGGAATAGATAGAAGGTGATGGGAAGCAGATCGTAGAGATCTTGAAGGATTGTATGGGATTAATAACCTATTTATAAATTCAGGACAATTGGTAGTACAGGTTTTAAAGGTTAAAAGAAGAATTTTATATGTGATCCTATGACCAACTGGTAACCAATGAGCTTTTATCAACAACGGGGTTACGTGGTCATATTTTTTTTAGAGTTGGTGATGATCTTGATTACAGTGTTTTGGATTATTTGTAAACGTCGCAGCTCTTTTTGGGTAATCAAGACAGGAAATTACTAGTGAATGAATTAGAATGTTAATATGTCAAATATAAAAGACATCATCAACGAACTTTTGAATACCTAGGAGCTAAAATTTGGAATGCTCTACCGGCAGAAATCAGAACTACATCTTTATAGTGTTCATTTCAAAAACTACTGAAAACCTTTTTATTTGATAAATGGGTCTCACCCACCTTTTGATGCTCTACTTCACAGTTCTTCAACCGCCGGTCCGCGGACCGGTGCCGGTCCGCAGAAAATTCCTGCCGGTCCACACAGGACCGGCAAGATCAACTTCTTCAATTTCCTGCCGGTCTGCGCAGGACCGGCAAAATCGAGGAGCTGTTGTTCGCGCAGGGCCAGAGAGATAATAGGGAGCCTCACACTGTGCTTTCTCCCCTCCCAGCGGCTCTCCTTACAAACGCAGAGATTCAAAAAGGAAGCCTTGGTGCTTTTGCTGAGTCGGGCCCCCTCTGATGATGCAACTTCCGCTTTCCTCAGCGGCGGTGCGACCCAACAAAGGACCCGAGGCTGCCTTACTGAATCGCAGCGCTGGCAAGTAAGGAGAGTTGCTGGGAGGGGAGAAAGCTGCTGGGCATGGTGAAAAAAAAAGGGACAGCTGCTACTGGACCTGGATAGGGAGAAGGAGAGATGCTGCTGGGAGGGGAGGAGGGAAAGGAAAGGGAAGAGAGTTACTGCTTGACAGGGGGAGGAGGGAAGGGAGAAGAAAAAAGGAATGAAACAGCTTGCAGGGAGATTAGAGGAGGGGAAGGGGAGAGACAGGAATGAGATGGGAAGGGGGGTCAGCAGAGAAATTGAGAGGGACAAAGATGCTAGATCTGGTGTAGGAGAGATAAAAATGAAGAGAGCAGTGAAGCTGGAGTGAATCGTGTAAAATGGAGAGAGGGGCATAGGCTGGATGGAAAAGGGAGAGGGGCATAGAAAGAAGACAAATACCATATGGAAGGGGGAGAGGTCAGACAGTAGATGGAAGGGGCAGATGCTGGATTGAAGAGACAGAGAGGGCAGACGCTGGAAGGAAGAGAGTGAAAAGAAGATGAAAGCAGAAACCAGAGACAACAAAAGGTAGAAACAAATAATTTTATTTCTATTTTGTGATTAGAATATATCAGATTTGAAATATATATCCTGCTAGAGACAAAACTGGGGACTGCAGTATTTTGTTAGCATGATATTTCTATGAACTTGGCTTGTTCAGTTTTCTTGATAGTAGAGGGGATATATGTGAAGGGGAGGGGAGACAGGGATTTTGTTGGTCCGTGCTCTGTATATTTGTATTTATACAATCACAATTGTTCAGAATATTTTTTCTTTTTATACTTTAATAAAATACGTTCAATATAAAATCATAATTGCGGCTTGTGCAGATGGGATCAGATGGTTTGCGGGAACCGAGCTCGCGGAGATGGGGCGTAAACGGGGTTTTTAAATTTCAGTCCTAGTAGTTTGCCGGTCCACAAAATAATTATTTTATTTCTGCCGGTCCACGGGTGTAAAAAGGTTGAAGAACATTGCTCTACTTGATAATCCTATATTAATCTCAATGTTCTATTGCCTTTAATCATTTGTTTGAAATCTACTCTGAATCAAGTAGGAGATAAAATGGAATATAAGACAAAATTAGCATAGCATAGCATTATTTGAACTTTATCAGCTCTTCCTTTTTTGGAAGACCATCTATTGATCCCTACTCCTTTTGACTTTCTTCTATCTTGTATGTATGCATTATCCTATGTGATCTTAACCACCAGGAGATTAAAATTAATCCAAAACACCGCCGTGCGTCTCATCTTCGGCCTAAAGAAATGGGAACATGTCACCCCCTTCTACCACCAACTACACTGGCTGCCATTCGATTCAAGAGTCCTTTTCAAATTTGCATGCTTCTGCTACAAATCGGTTAATGGTGCTACTCCAAGCTACATCAACCCCCACTTTAACCTCTATCACATAAACAAGAAATCCCGTAGAACTCAACTATTCGCCTTCCCCTCGCTAAAACTCTGCCACTATAAAAGATTCATAGACAAAACCTTCGCCTACCAAGCAGCCAAGCTCAACACATGGCTGGCCCAAATGATCCTCGAAGCCCCCTCCTACTTCGACTTCAGAAAATCTCTCAAAACTTACCTTTTCAGCAAACAAGACCTCTAACGGCCCTACCCGCTCACATTTTCCTCTCCCCCCCCAGCATTCACCCCCCCTTTTTTCAGCTCCTCTCTTCCACGTCTTCAACAACCTCCCCCATCCTCGGTCAATTTCAGTTTTTACTTGTTACTGAACTGTTTTATTTTATTTGTTTGTAAATCTGCTAGATAACGTAGATCTTTTTGAATTGATGTAAACCGCCTAGAACTCGCTGGGTATGGCGGTATATAAAAAATAAAATTATTATTATTATTATTATTATTAACATTGACTTCTTGTTAAAAATCTGCCAATTACCATGAAGATTTTAAATCTCACCTTGCCTGCAATTTCCTCCCAGGTCCGTTCGTACTTCTTTTAAACGAGGATGCACTATAGGAGACATCGGCATCATAGGTAGGTGACCCTGAACATTTCCCTCATTATCCATCTCAAAGTTATTGGGAAATATCACCTATAAAGAAAATTCTAATTAGAGAACAAAATTTACTGTGGGCTTGTTCCAACTATTTTAAAGTTGGAAATAAAAATTACAAATGACAAAAACAATTTAAAAACAGCAGTGCAACATCAAAAGCTGTCTAAAAAGAAAAAAAAGCCTATGAAACTTTGAAATATGGAAACAAAAATACAATCTTAAACACTCTTGCAATATAATAGTAACACAGTAGATGACAGCAGATAAAGAACCGTATGGTCCATCCAGTCTGCACAACCTGATTCAATCTAAAAAAAAAATTTTCTTCTTCTTAGCTATTTCTGGGTAAGAATCCAAAGCTCTGCCCAGTACTGTGCTTAGGTTCCAACTATTAAAGTCTCCATCAAAGTTCACTCCAGCCCATCTACACCATCCCAGCCATTGACAACTGAAAACATATCTGTTCCTAAAGTACATAGGAAACTGATTTGCACAATCTCTCTTTCAATACCAGATCTCTAGAACTGCTAAACAATAGATATTAACTATGTCAATTCTACTCAATTTGTAACATTTTTTATAATCATTGTAAACCGCATAGAACTTCACGGTCCTGCTGTATATAAACCGTTATTATTATTATTGACGCTCTCCCCTGCCCATCCTTAACCAAATAGCCATATACAGACACAGACCATGCAAGTCTACCCAGTACTGGCCTTAGTTCTTCACTATTTACTATTATTTTCTGATTCTAGATCCTGTGTTTTTCATCCCATGCTATTTTGAACCCCTTCACCATTTTTTTCACCACCTCTCTCAGGAACGCATTCCAGGCATCCACCACCTTCTCCGTAAAGAAGAATTTTCTTAACCAATATTTTCCTTTACACAAGCACAGTTTAGGGCAGTAATTCCCAAAACTGACCTTGGAGGCACCCCAGTCAATTAAATTTTCAGACATCCACAATAAATGAGATATTTGTATATACTGCCTCCCCTGCATACAAATCTTCTTATCAATATTCACAGTGGATATCCTGAAAACGTGACTGGCTGGGGTGCCTCCAGATCAGTGGGAACCACTGGTACAGGGTTTCCTACCATTTTAAATATTATTAGTATTATTTTATCTCCAAGGTGGCTACACATCCAGAAATCATATGAGGCAGTTTTCAGTTTTCAAAAATCTATGTTGTTCCAAATTACAGTTTAAAAAATACAGTATAATTTACAGAGATTAAAAATAAAAATAAAAAAATACCACACTACTATATACATCCTAGAACATTCAGATATTTTACACTTATTTGTAGACAGCATGATGGGGCAAAATAATGGAGTCACCTGCAGCAGAGACCAGAACTGACTCATGGTGAGGTTGCACCATTGAGCTTCGGTTCTGGGAGTCTCAGGGTTGTCTTGGGGATTTTTTCCCGTTCCATGGCTGCCTGAAGCAGAGCATGCTGAAGTGGGCGCATGCGAGCCCAGGTCCATCAAACCACATCCAGGGAGGCTGCCATTGACCCCAAGACCTGGAGAAAAGCCTGCGCTCGAGGACACCAGGAAGCCATCAGAAGGTGAATCTGCGACTACAACTTGACCACTCAGGCCTCTGGCAGGAAGACCTTCCCCAAGCTAGTGTCGAAAAGAACCCCAAGGTACTCCAAGTGCTACAACGGAGTCAATCGGCTCTTGGACAGGTTGAATACCCATCCCAGCAACTGCAGGAACTCCACAACCCAAGCCGTAACTTGGGAACTATCCTGAAAAGACTTTGTTCAGATCAACCAGTCGTTCAAGATAGCACAGTTACTTACCGTAACAGGTGTTATCCAGGGACAGCAGGCAGATATTCTTGACTGATGGGTGACGGCACCGACGGAGCCCCGGTACGGACAATTTTAGAGTGATTGCACTCTAAGAACTTGGAAAGTTCTAGCAGGCCGCACCGCGCACGCGCGAGTGCCTTCCCGCCCGACGGAGGCGCGTGGTCCCCAGTTAGGATAAGCCAGCTAAGAAGCCAACCCGGGGAGGTGGGTGGGACGCAAGAATATCTGCCTGCTGTCCCTGGATAACACCTGTTACGGTAAGTAACTGTGTTTTATCCCAGGACAAGCAGGCAGCATATTCTTGACTGATGGGTGACCTCCAAGCTAACAAAAAGAGGGATGGTGGGAAGGTTGGCCATTAGGAAAACAAATTTTGCAAAACAAATTGGCCGAAGTGACCATCCCGTCTGGAGAATGCGTCCAGACAATAGTGAGATGTAAAAGTATGAACTGAGGACCAAGTAGCAGCCTTGCAGATTTCCTCAATAGGTGTGGAACGGAGGAAAGCCACTGATGGGTGACCTCCAAGCTAACAAAAAGAGGGATGGTGGGAAGGTTGGCCATTAGGAAAACAAATTTTGCAAAACAGATTGGCCGAAGTGACCATCCCGTCTGGAGAATGCGTCCAGACAATAGTGAGATGTAAAAGTATGAACTGAGGACCAAGTAGCAGCCTTGCAGATTTCCTCAATAGGTGTGGAACGGAGGAAAGCCATGGCTCGAACTCTATGGGCTGTGACAGAACCTTCCAGTGTCAGTCCGGTCTGAGCATAACAGAAAGAAATGCACGCTGCGAGCCAATTGGACAGCGTACGTTTGGAAACAGGATGTCCCAATTTATTCGGATCAAAGGACAGAAAGAGTTGAGGGAATGATCTGTGGGGCTTAGTACGGTCTAAATAGTAAGCTAAAGCCCGCTTACAGTCCAAAGTATGCAGAGCCTGTTCTCCAGAATGAGAGTGAGGTTTCGGAAAGAAGACAGGCAGAACAATGGATTGGTTGAGATGGAATTCAGAGACAACCTTAGGGAGAAACTTTGGATGTGTACGCAGAACCACCTTGTCATGATGAAAGACGGTAAAAGGTGGGTCTGCTACTAGTGCATGGAGCTCACTGACCCTCCTGGCAGAGGTGAGAGCAATCAGGAAGAGAACCTTCCAGGTGAGAAATTTGAAAGAAGCCGTGGCCAAAGGTTCAAACGGAGGCTTCATTAATGCTGAGAGAACCACATTAAGATCCCAGATCACAGGAGGTGCTTTAAGAGATGGTTTCACATTGAAAAGACCTCGCATGAATCTGGAGACCAAGGGATGAGCTGAAAGGAGTTTCCCATGGACTGGCTCATGAAAAGCAGAAATAGCACTGAGGTGGACTCTGATGGAAGTAGACTTGAGACCAGAGTCAGACAAAGAAAGAAGGTAATCCAACAAGGTCTCCACAGCAAGGGACGTAGGATTATGATGATGAAGAAGACACCAGGAAGAAAATCGTGTCCACTTCTGATGGTAACATTGCAAAGTGGCAGGTTTCCTGGAGGCATTCAGAACAGAACGAACGGACTGAGACAAAAGAGTATCATTCGAAGTCAGCCCGAGAGATACCAGGCTGTCAGGTGCAGAGACTGGAGGTTGGGATGCAGAAGGGTCTCCTGATGCTGTGTAAGCAGAGAAGGAAATTGTGGAAGTATAATAGGTTCCCTGGAACTGAGTTTAAGTAGAAGGGGGAACCAATGTTGCCTGGGCCACCGTGGCGCAATCAGAATCATGGTGGCCTGTTCCCTCTTGAGCTTGAATAAGGTCCGGAGCATGAGAGGCAGAGGAGGGAAAGCATACAGGAAGAGATTGGACCAATCCAGGAGAAATGCATTCGCTGCCAGACGGTGAGGAGAGAAGAGTCTGGAGCAGAAGTGGTGCAGCTGATGATTGTGAGGAGCTGCAAAGAGGTCTATCTGAGGAGTGCCCCACTGAGCGAAGATGGACTGTAGAGTGAAAGGATCGAGTGTCCACTCGTGAGGCTGGAGAATTCTGCTGAGCTTGTCCGCTAAGGAATTCTGTTCTCCCTGAATGTAGATAGCTTTCAGGAATAGATGGTAATCTGTGGCCCAAGCCCAAATTCTCTGGGCTTCCTGGCACAAGAGGCAAGAGCCTGTCCCACCCTGCTTGTTGATGTAGTACATCGCAACTTGATTGTCTGTGCACAGCAGGAGGACCTGAGGAAAGAGAAGATGTTGGAAGGCCTTGAGGGCATAAAACATCGCTCTGAGTTCCAGGAAGTTGATGTGATGTTTCATTTCCTGGGCTGTCCAAAATCCTTGAGTTTGGAATTCGTTCAAATGAGATCCCCAGGCATAAGGGGAGGCGTCAGTGGTGATGACAAGTTGGTGAGGAGGTAGATGGAACAAAAGACCTCTGGAGAGATTTGAGGATATCAACCACCATTGTAGAGACTGACGAAGAGATGATGTCACAGATATGTGTCATGAGCAAGGGTCTGTCGCTTGGGACCACTGGGTCGCTAGGGTCCATTGAGGAGTGCGCAGGTGGAGATGTGCGAAGGGTGTGACATGAACTGTGGAGGCCATGTGACCCAAGAGTATCATCATTTGCTTGGCAGAGATGGAGCGTTGATGAAGCACCTGCTGACACAGAGATTGGAGAGTGTGAAGATGGTTGGACGGCAGAAATGCTCTCATGAGGACTGTGTCGGATGATGTTGAGGACCCACTGATCCGAGGTGATGATTTCCCAACGGCATATGAAATGAGTAAGGCGTCCTCCTATGGGCTGTGGGAGGTGGACAGAAGGAGGAAGACTGGCTACGTCCTGGAGAACCAAGTCAAAAGGGTTGAGTGGATTTTTGTGAAGGAGGAGGTTTCACTTGTTGTTGCTGCTGTGCAGGTCTAGCAGCTTGCCTCTGTTGTTGCCTCTGACGCCTGGGCTGTTGCTGGGCCTGAGGTAAAGGACGAGCCACAAATCTACGTTGATAGGCCAATTGCTGGCGAAAAGGCCTGGTAGGTGGGGTCTTTTTCTTTGTCTTAAGGAGAGTGTCCCATCGAGTCTCATGAGCTGAGAGTTTTTGAGTAGTGGAGTCCAAGGATTCTCCAAACAGCTCATCCCCTAAGCAAGGTGCATTGGCCAGTCGATCTTGGTGATTGACATCGAGTTCTGAAACTCGAAGCCATGCCAGTCTCCGCATGGCCACCGACATAGCCGTGGCCCTAGATGTCAGCTCAAATGTGTCATAGATTGATCTGACCATGAATTTGCGGAGTTGTAAGAGTAATGTAGAAGTTTGGCGAAAGGCTGATCTCTTACGATCAGGGAGATATTTCTCAAAAGATGACAAAGTCTGAATGAGATGCTTGAGGTAGAATGAAAAATGGAAAGCAAAGTTCCCTGATCTGTTTGCCAACATCGCATTTTGATACAATCTCTTGCCAAACTTATCCATGGCCTTACCTTCTCTGCCAGGAGGGACAGAAGCGTAAACACTAGCCCCCGTGGATTTCTTTAGAGTGGATTCCACCAACAACGATTCATGAGGGAGTTGTGGTTTGTCAAAGCCCGGAATAGGTATGACCTTATATAAGGAGTCCAGTTTGCGGGGAGCTCCTGGGATGGTCAATGGTGTCTCCAGATTTTTGTAAAAAGTCTCTCGCAAAATATCATGGAGAGGCAGTTTGAGAAATTCCCTTGGAGGCTGGTCAAAGTCCAGTGCATCGAGAAATGCCTTGGACTTTTTGGATTCAGCCTCCAAGGGAATAGAGAGAGAGTCACACATCTCTTTGAGAAAAGAGGTAAAAGAAGTTGCATCAGATTTAGAGGACGGATCTAAAACAGAATGATCCTCTTCCCCTGATGAACACTCTCCCTCTGAGAGAAGAGGGTCCTCCGAGTCGCCCCACAGATCAGGGTCCCTTACTTGAAAACTGTGGTCCCGGGATTCCGGTGTGGAGGGTTCTAGGTGTCGAGTTTTATGCATCGACTTCCCAGACCTCTGTGAAACGGTACCGGGAGATGTAATAGGCTGTGACGGCGCCGAGGTTTGAACAGCCTGGTGTAAGGATCTCGGTTCCGGCGCTAAGACCGGCATAGATACCGAGGAAGTAGTATGCATCGGTACCGACAAGGTGGATGCCGACAAAGGAGGCTGCTCCACTGCCGGTACCAGAGGCTCAGACCGGACCGGGACTGGAAGGCTCGGTGTCAGAAGAGCAGGTAGCAGCTGCTGTAGTTGTTCTTTGAGCTGTACCTGCAGGATGGCGGCAATGCGCTCGTCCAGTGAAGGCACCGGTACCGCTTTTTTCTTCTGCGGTACCTTGGGTGCCGCTCTACACTCCGAAGAGGAACCCGATGTCGAGGGGCTTACCTCAATCGGAGTGGAGCGCTTCCGCGGGCGCCTCAAGGTCGGCAGGACTGGGCTCGCTGCCACTGAGACCGGAGGGCGCTCCAGCGGGGAAGGCTTCTTAGCCGGCTTACCTGATGGATGCGACGCCGGCGCGATGTCGCGCGGTGTCGACGAGGCAGGTGCCGACTGTGTCGGGGCCGAAGTGGGGACCGGTGCCGCCGAATCCAACATCTCGGTACCAAACAATAACCGCTGTTGAATTTGGTGGTTTTTAAGAGTTCTCTTTTTCAGAGTGGCACAGCGGGTGCAGGAGGACGCCTGATGGTCAGGACCGAGGCACTGTAAGCACCAGTTGTGCGGGTCGGTGAGAGAAATGGGCCTCGCGCACCGCTGGCACTTCTTAAAACCGGGTTGGGGGGGCATGAACGTAAAAACGGCTTCTGCCAAATCGGGTGGCAGCAGGCCCCGCCGGGGCGAACCCGAAAAAATGAGAAAAAAGATAAGAAAATTCTTCTTTGTTTTTTTTTTTTTTTTAAGAAAATAAGAAGGGAAAAAATACCGAAAAAGTTTACGCGAGCGGGAAGGCGTTAGTAGAAAAAATTTTCAACAGCCGTTGAAAGTGCGTCTTCTTAGCTCCGCGGAAACTAAGAAACTGGGGACTGCGCGCCTCCGTTGGGCGGGAAGGCACTCGCGCGTGCGCGGTGCGGCCTGCTAGAACTTTCCAAGTTCACTCTAAAATTGTCCGTACTGGGGCTCCGTCGGTGCCGTCACCCATCAGTCAAGAATATGCTGCCTGCTTGTCCTGGGATAAAGGGGTGAACCAAAATGTCCTTTTTGTGCAAGGCTGCCTCCATAACCACCAAAATCTTGGTGAATGTCCGCAGAGTCATGGCCAGCCCATAAGGAAGCACACAAAACTGATAGTGCCGTCCCAAGATCACAAAGCAAAGGAACCGCTGATAGGAGACACGAATCGGAACATGCAAGTAGGCCTCTGTCTGATTGAAAGATGTCAAAAATTCCCCCGGCTGAACCGCCAGAACGACAGATCTTAGGGACTCCATGTGAAAGACAGAACTCGCAGAGCCCTATTGACCTCCTTTAGATCAAAGATGGGCTGAAAAGTCCCCTCTTTCTTTGGCACCAAGAAGTAAATCGAATACCAGCCGGTGTCACACTCCCGCACAGGCACTGGCACTACTGCTTTGAGATGTAGCAATCTTTGAAACGTCTGACGAAAGGCCCACTTCTTCCATGCCTGACAAGGAGAAGTGAGAAAGTGATCTGGCAACGAGCAGGAAAACTCCAGAGCATAACAATCCCGAATCACCTCCAGGCCGTGGGAAGACCCAGTGGCAGGAAAAGAAGCTGCCCCTCAACAAGGGCGATATTTGCGTAAATCACACAAACGCCCCTGAGCAATGTCACCCCGCGCAGGCAGGCAGTTATGGTTTTCAGGAAGATGTGGCACCTTAGAGTCCGTTAAGGTCTGAACCAACTTGTTCATATTCTCGCCAAACAAAAAAGATCCCTGAAAGGGAAATTTTGTCAGCTTAGCCTTAGATGCCGCATCCGCCAACCAAGCCTGGAGCCACAAGGTACGACGAGCGGCTACCCTGAGAGCCATGGACTTGGCCAATGCCCGCAAAAGGTCAAACATGGCATCAGAGAGATAAGAAGCACCTGTCTCAATTTTGGCTACTTCCTGTTCCACCAGGGACCAGTCATCAGACTCACGGTGAAGGACACACTTGGCCCACTGAAAACAGTGGTAGCCCCGTGCTACCAGACCACCACACATCGCCTGGACCACTAAGGCAATGACATCAAAATTCTGCTTAAGGAGGGGCTCTAACCTACGCTCCTCAGAGTCCCTCAAGGCTGAGCCGTCCACAATGTGATGGCCTTGACCACCGTGTCCATCACCATCAACTTTAAGGTATCCCTATCCCCCTCAGGTACTTTCCACTGCACAAGCACTATATCCCAAATATCCTGATACATAGGAAAAGAAGGGGATGCTGAGTGGATCCCCCACAGCAGAAGGTCCATCACACGTAAGTGCTGCTTCACGTCTTCCTTGAAACGCAACATCAAGGAGACCTGAAGAGTAAGCTCCTGGAACCCTTCCCACTGAAAGATGCGCACCACTGACACATCCTTGCCAGCTGATGAAACCGAAAAACTGCCCCCTGGAGTCCAGGTCCTCATCAAGAGAAAAATGCTCACCATACATAAAATCATCGTCCCAAGAGACCCTTGGCCGCTTGGACGAGAGAGGAGACGGGGACGTAACTGGCGTTGAAGCGGGACGAACCGGTGTGGATGCAGAGGGAACGCCCCCCCCAAAACCCCTGGGGTGGAAGAAGGACCCCCGGCCCCCTGAAGATAAGCCTTACACAAGGCAAAAACAAAATCAGGGGCAAAAATCCCTGGCAGTTCAATGGGACACACTGCCAAGCAGAGGACCCAGCAGAAACCTGCTCCCGTCTCTCCAATACAGGGGGAAGGTCACCTGAGGCTGCAGACAAAATAGAGGTGCTTCCTGCCAAAATCGGAGCAAGGCCCACCAAAAAACATGCCCCCGTGGCCTGTAGCGGCTGAGAAGCCTGAACCTTCCCAGCCACTAAAGCAGGCAAGCCAGCAGCAGCAGTAAGGGAGTCTCCAGCAACATCGGTGGTAAGGGAAACCTTATTTCCCTGACTGTCGGTGACTGGGGGAATCCCTGTGTAGGCGGTAAGGGAAGCCCAGGCTTCTCCGCTGTCAGCTGCCAGCGTGCAAGGCACTCGTGAAGGGGATCCCTGGATGCCAGCACCTGAAGAAGACGAGGATTCTCCTTTGCGGCGGCCGGCACACAGCAAGCACAGGTCGGCTGCATCGACCTCACATCTGGAGCACAATGTGCACTTTTTCTCTTTATAGGTGCTCATTGTGCAATACGCGACCTAGCTAAGGGAAACAAAGTGCCGGTTAGCAATAAAATCAACAACAAAGAACTGAAGGTTCCCTTCAGACCAGCACTTTTTCAAGATTTTCTTTTTTTCAGAACAGACTCCACTAGCTCTCTAAGCCATATGCCTCTAGAAAAAATTTGGGATAGGTGGAGGAAAGGGGGGGGGGAGGAGCTCAACTCTTGACCCATTGAGTATGACACCCTCGAGGTCGGATGGACCCCCGCAAGAGTCCCCCCAATCTCAGTCCGGCACCAGATGGGGACGAGGAGCACGACACAAATTCCAATAGCCCTATACCGACCAAGCAAATACTGGCACAGCTTACCAACCACCTGCTGGAGACTGAGAACAGACTGGGTTATATAGAGGGAAGCACAGCTATAAATATTACAGCCAAAAGTTTTGTCTCAGTCTCTACCTGCTGGTTATGGTGAGCTATTACCCATAAGTGAACTGTACCGGTCTGGAGAGATGCTAAAGAATAAGACTTTCCAGGTCAAAAACATCAGGTGGCAGGTATTAAGTGGCTCAAATGGAGCTTTCATCAGCTGAGAAAGGTTTGTAAAAGTTCCTTGAGGTAAAGTCCAAAGCATCCTATTGAGAGACGTGGGGAAAGCCACTTCTAGCTCTGGATTGGAGCATGAAATCTTGCTACTATTGGGTTTCTGCCAGGTACTGTGACCTGGATTGGCCACTATTGGAAACAGAAAACTGGGCTAGATGGACCACTGGTCTGACCCAGTATGGCTGTTCTTATGTTCTTATTCTATGACACCATGGGAGGCTTAACTGGGAGCTTGAGTAATATAGCAAGCCTCTCATGAAGCAGACAACTACAGCCTATACAAAGATAGGCTTACCTTCCACATGCTGATGGTAAATGCAAATTGCACAGAGTTGGTTTTGATCCCAGACATTGATAAGTGTAGAAAGCACTCAAGCAGTTTTTGTGTATGATAAGAAAAGGTATCTAGGGCTTTGCCCTCACATCAGACAGCAAACCTATTCCACTTGTATGAATATGTATCTTTCCTATTTCATTATAGTTCTTTTCTTTGCTTATTATTCTGTAAACCACTTTGCCCTGTAGGTTTGGATAAATAAGATATGTACAGATTAATAATTACTAAGAGTCCCCTTATTGTGTGTTAATAGACATAAGACAGACTTAAAAGAAAAATTATTTATTAAAATACTGTTGCTGCAGCAAAAATATATATGAGGGTAGTTCTATAACTAGGCAAGTCCATTTGGGAGCACAGAGAATCCATATTCTGTAATGACATATGCACACAAACTGTTATAGAATACTAGCATAAGTTGGCAGAAAACACATGACCATGTCTGCGCTGTCTATGGCAGACATTAAATAGACATGCCAAAATCACCTGGACTGGATGGTAAACATCCCAGGGTACTGAAAGAACTCAAACATGAAACTGCTGACCTGCTATTAATGATCTGTAACATGTTGTTAAAATAGTCTTTAGTATCTGAATAGTTAAGAACATAAGAATTGCCATGCTGGGACAGACTGAAGGTCCATCAAGCCCAGTTTCCTTTTTCCAGCAGTGGCCAACCCAGGTATCAAGTACCTAGCTAGATCCCAAGTAATAAAACAGATTTTATGTTGCTTATCCTAAGAATAAGCAGTGGATGTCCCCAAGCCATTTCAATAATGGTATATGGACTTCCCTTTTAGGAATATATGCAAACTTTTTTAAAACACCGCTAAGCTATGAAAAGATTAGGTTCTTAACTTTGCCAATCTTCTTTCTTGTAAATCAACACTTTATTCTGGGACCAGTGGGTTAATTCCGTCTACCCGCCAGGACTTTGTAGGAAGCCTCTTATTCTAGAGACTTTAGCTCCACCCCTCTCAACTCACCACTGTTCCCTCAAGACAGATATATATATATATATATATATATACATAGTCAAACCTCAGTTTGCAAGTAACGTGATTTGCAAGTGTTTTGCAAGACGAGCAAAACATCCCCGCAAATCCTGCCTCGCAAACTAGTTTAAAGAGATTTCTACTATTAGTGTTCAGGGAGCCAATTTTTTGGGCGTAAAAATTAGTGTGTTTTTTTGTTATTAGTTTTTTGTATTCAATTACTTTTAGTCTCCAATTCAATCTCCCTTCACTGCTCCCTGATTTCAACCATAGTCTTTCGAGTTTCCATACCTCTCGTTTCATATTTCCTAACTCGGCGTCGTACCAGCCATCGAGATTCTTATTTCTCGTTCTCCTTAATTTAATGGGGGCCATTTTGTTTAATATTTGCGTACTCATATTAGTCCACGAGTCCACTGAAAAAGAGTCTGAATCTGAACTGGAAGTTATGTCATAGTGTGACCAGAATTCAACTGGGTTCACCAATCCTCTGCTAGCTACCATTCTCTTATTTCTTTTAGCCTCCTTGGATTTGGTTGGGGGGCGTCTTAATTGCCAGCTAAATTGGAAATTACATAGGTGGTGGTCTGACCAAAATGAGTCAGTCCAAGTGGCTTGCTTCCAGTAAATCTTGGGATTGAATGGATCTTTGGAGGAAAAAGTAACTAGATCTAACTGATGGCCTTTTTGATGGGTCTTTTCAGGGGCCGGCACAAAGAAGTCTAATGACGAGATAAAGGATAGTAAATCTTTAGAGTTACCCTGCTCTGCCTGCTCTAGGTGAATATTTAGATCTCCTGACAGAAGGTTATAGGGGCCTGATATTGAGTTTGTAAGAAGGAATTCATAGAAAAAGTCCTTGGCTACGGGCCATTTCTTAGGAGGAATGTAAAATAGGGTAATTATTAGAGCGTCATCTAACTGATCTGACCAGAGTTTACAGGAAAGAATTTCAAGGTCTGCTGAAGAATTTGAGGCTAGGATTGTAGACTAAATAAACTAAATTCTGAAAAAACAAAATTCCTTTTGCTCGAAAAAGCCCAAACTCCTACCATCACTGAACTGAAAATCAAAAATACCAAATACCCAATACAACCCGAACTAAAACTCCTAGGAGTTACGATAGACAGATGTTGCACAATGCAGCCCCAGATCAACAAAACAACCCAAAAAGCTTTTCTAACCATGAGAAATCTCCGTAAAATCAGAAAATTCTTTGACCAAGCACAATTTAGACTAATCGTCCAATCCCTAGTCTTAGGTCTGCTGGATTATTGCAACTCCCTATATCTTCCTTGTCCAGCCACTATGATAAAACAACTCCAGACCATACAAAACACCGCCCTCAGATTGATCTACTCACTCAAAAAATATGATCACATAACAACTGCCTTCTTAGACTCTCACTGGCTACCCATACAAGCACGAATCCAATTCAAATTCTACTGCCTGATATTCAAAGCATTACACGGCTCTTCCCCCTCCTATCTAAATAACCGCTTAAACCAAATCTCCACCTCAAGACACAGAAGAACATCGAACCCTTTCGCCTTCCCCCCACTCAAAGGCACACAACGCAAGAAAATGTTTGACGACCTTCTAGCAACACAAGCAGCAAAAATCAACCATTCCATCTCCAATCTTATGACAATATCAGACAACTTCAAAACATTCAGAAAAGAAATCAAAACCCTGCTTTTCAAAAAATTCATCCAAATATCTTAACCCCTCCTCTTTTACCTCCAGAAGATTCACCTACCTTCAGATAACCTTCCCCCAAATTACCCACCTTAACACCTTCCAATTAAACAAATACCATAAATAGATTGTAACCTACCCTCTCTAACTGAATTCCATATGTATTTTTCATACAGTTCTTCACTGTCAGTTTAATTTCCATCCTATAAATTCACATAGAATTTTTCTTTTTTCAACCATCTTTATTTTCTCTTCTTTATTAATTTCCAGGTACTTTAGTTAGATTGTGAGCCTTCGGGACAGTAAGGGAATTTTTTAAGTACCTTCTTACTTCTCATTTATAATCTTAATGTATATTTTCTTCAAACCGCTTAGAACCTAACGGATGTAGCGGTATATAAGAAATAAATTACATTACATTACATTACTCAAAGGATTCTCTTAAGATAATAGCTACTCCTCCCCCTTTTCCCCTGCTTCTAGGTTGAGGCAGACAGTCGCGTATAATAATGTCGTTATCCAAAACCAACCATGTTTCAGTTAGAACGAAATCAGGGTTGGTGTCCTCCAGGCAGTCTTTGACCAGCTGCGACTTGTTCCTGATGGATAGTATATTTAAATAGAAACCGTTAAGGTTTTGATGGTGGGGAGCGTCAGTGGTTACTGAGTGGGTAAGCTTCCTCAGCATCCGCTGTTTTTTACAATAAGGTCTGCTAGGTTTCCGCGAAGGGGGTAGAACCGGGATTTGGAAGGGACCCCCTTCGGAACAATCATATAAAAAATGATTTACAGACTTAAGAGGTTCTAGATTAGTAGAGCGGGATCTTATAAGGACTGGAATGGGAAGGGAATATAGAGCATCGACTGACCTGCTTTTGTAACAGATCCAGTAGAAGATAAGGAACCAAATCAGATGATTACTTAAAAGTGCCATCATGTAATGAAAGAACAGCAGAGAGTGATAGCTAAGTCCGGAGTAAGATTAGTAGATTAAATTGTGCAGAGAGTAAGGTAGAAGTTATCCGGTGTAGTCATGCAAATACTATAACCGGAGTAGGCATACAAGTACTTTATCCGGAGAAGTCAATGCAAATACTTTAACCGGAGTAGACATGCAATTGGTAAAAGCCGGAGTAAACATGCAAATACTCATCGGTTATTTCAGGCCAGTCCATCATGCAAATACTTTATTCGGAGTAGTCATGCAAATACTTTAACCGGAGTAGACATGTAATTGGTAATAGCCAGAGTAGTCCTGCAAATACTTATCAGTTATTCCAGTCCAAGGGGGGTCTTCCAGGACAGGATAAGAGACCGCACAAGCAGGCACTAGTTGGTGTGGAGACAGTGAGGTGGAGTAGTGAGGTTTCCTTTGGGGGTTTTTTTTTCTTTTCAGTGTTCCCCGCTGGTTCTGGGGGGGTGGGGGGGGCCAAACAGCGCTCACATGCTCTGGAGCACGTTTCCAGGCTAAGCCGTTGGGCCTGCTGGCCGGTGGAGTCGATGCGAGAGCCGCTGGTATCGGTGGGAGTGAAGATCCGGCTGCAGGTTGGTCGTTGGTATCAGCGCGGGTGAAGATTTCGCTGGAGCTTTTTCAAGTTCCCGGCTGGATTTGGGGGGCGGAGCAGCACTCTGGAGTGGGTCTCTGGGCTGAGCCGTTGTGCCTGCTGGCCAATGGGGTCAATGCAAGAGCCGCTGGTATCGGTGGGAGTGAGGATCCCGCTGCAGGTTGGTCGTTGGTATCAGCGCAAGTGAAGATCTCGCTGGAGCTTTTTCAAGTTCCCGGCTGGATTCGGGGGGGGGGGGGGGCAGGGCAGCGCTCTGGAGCGGGTCTCTGGGCTGAGCCGTTGGGCCTGCTGGCCGGTGGGGTCGATGCGAGAGCGCTGGTATCGGTGGGAGTGAAGATCCCGCTGCAGGTTGGTCGTTGGTATCAGCGCGGGTGAAGATCTCGCTGGAGCTTTTTCAAGTTCCCGGCTGGATTCGGGGGGGAGGGGGGCGGAGCAGCGCTCTGGAGCGGGTCTCTGGGCTGAGCCGTTGGGCCTGCTGGCCGGTGGGGTCGATGCGAGAGCCGCTGGTATCGGTAGGAGTGAGGATCCCGCTGCAGGTTGGTCGTTGGTATCAGCGCGGGTGAAGATCCCGCTGCAGGTTGGTCGTTGGTATCAGCACGGGAGAAGAAGGCACTCCAGGTGTCTCCCCTGCAAGGTGACATAAGCCAGCATCATGTCAGTATCTGAGAAGACTCGGATGGCTTGATAACGGAGTCGACCTTCAAAGTAGAGGACAGCCAGATAAAGCACCTGGAGTTCCAGGCGATTGAGCTCTGAGGGAGTGCACTGGGCTTGAACAGGGACGGTCCTACACCCCCCCCCCCCCCCAGACTTGGAGACTTTGCATCCGCTGTCAGAATCACCCACTCTGAAATCTGGAGGGGAAGACCCCTAGAAAGCAAGAGAGATTGGAGCCACCAAACAAGACTGTGCTGAGCCACTGAAATCCAGGGCAGGGGAGAATGAAACAGAATCCTGCAGAGTGAACAAATGGGCTCTGGCCCAAGGGACCACATTAATTGTCGCTACCCTGGTCCCCAGAACCTGGAGGTACTGCCAGGCCATTGGGACTTGAGGAGCCTTAAGGCCTCTGAGAGCCAGTAGGAGCTTCTGTCGGAACACGGGCAGGATCATTGCATTCTGGCTCATGTAAAATCAAACTCCCCTGCACTCCAAATCCTGGGTAAGCACAAAGTGACTCTTCCTGAAGTTAATCACCCTGCCCAGGCACTGCAGCAACCACACACCCTGATGAACATCCTGATGCTCCTCGGGGCTCTGGGCATTCTGTCGTCCAGAGACGGGTGAACCAAAATACCCAGGGTGCTAATATGTGCTGCCACCACCACCATGGTGAAGGACCTGAGCGCTATCACCAACCCAAAGGGCAGTGTCGCAAAATGGAAATGTTGCTCTAGGACAGGGATAGGGAATTCCAGTCCTCAAGAGCCGTATTCCAGTCGGGTTTTCAAGATTTCCCCAATGAATATGCATTGAAAGCAGTGCATGCAAATAAATCTCATGCATATTCATTGGGGAAATCCTGAAAACCCGACTGGAATACGGCTCTCGAGGACCGGAGTTCCCTACCCCTGCTCTAGGATGTGGGACCTTAGATACTTCTGGTGGTCTAGAAAAAATGGGACCATGGAGATACACCTCCGTCAGATTCAGGGAAGCTAGAAAGTCTCCTGGAGCCCTCGATATGAACAACCCATGCAAAGGCTCCAAGCGGAAGCGAGGCATTTGGGAAGCCTGAACTGTCCCAGCCACTAAAGCAGGCAAGCCGGCATCATCTGTGAGGGAATCCCTAGTTGCTTCGGCGGTAAGGGAATCCTTTTTACCTTAACCATTGGTGGCTGAGGAAAACCGTGGGCAGCGGGGGAAGCCCAGGCTTCCCCACTGTCAGCTGCCAACTCGCGATGCAGTTGCGGCGGGGAACCCTGGCCGCCGGCACCCGCTGCCGATGAGGCTCCTCCACCACTCCGGGCTGCACAGCGTCTGCACAGGCCAGCCACGAGTACTTTGCATCTGGAGCACAATGAGCATTTATTCCTTTATAAAGTGCTCATTGCTCCATACGCGACCTAGCTCAAAGAAGTGTCGGTTAGTGAAAAATAGAGTAATTTGCAGCAAATTTAAAGGGAAAGCAACCTTCAGACTGATTCTGCCTCAGGATTTTTTTTTCCATACAACAGACTCCACTAGCACTTAAAGCAGTATGCCTTACTTGAATATGGAGCAAGGCTTACTGCTGAGGCACCTCAAAAAAAAAATGTTGGGGGGGTGGAGGAAAGGAGGGGAGGGACTCAGCACAAGACCCGCCAGGTTTGACACCCCCCGCCTGAGGTCAGACGGACCCCAAAACAGGGCCCACCCAAGCTCAATCCAGCACCAAAACGGGGACTAGGAGCCCTAAACAAATTCCAACAGCCCTAACCAAGGGAGATGGGTACAACTTACTCACACCTGCTAGAGACTGAGAGAAGACTGATGTAATTAGGGAGGGTCATCTCTTATGTACTATTCCAAAGTTTTGTCTCAGTCTCTACCTGCTGGTCATTATGAGATATAACCCATCTGTAAGATCTATGGTTATACTAGTCTGGAGAGTTGCTAAAGAATACTTTTTTTGCAGAAAGGGTGGTAGATGCATGGAATAGTCTCCCAGAAGAGGTGGTGTCTGAATTCAAAAGGGCCTGGGATAGATACATGGGATCTCTCGGAGAGAGAAAGAGATAATGGTTACTGCGGATGGCCAGACCAGATGGGCCATTTGGCCTTTGTCTGCCATCATGTTTCTGTTTCTAAAGTAGGATTGTATAAAAACTGATTTCACCACATTATCTGGCAATGGATTCCAGAGTTTAATTACACATTGTGTGAAGAAATAATTTCTCCGGTTTATTTTAAATCTACTACTTAGTAGCTTCATTGCATGCCCCCTAGTCCTAGTATTTTTGGAAAGAGTAATCAAGTGATTTACATCTACCTTTTCCACTCCACTCAGTATTTTCTAGACCTCTATAATATATCACCCCCTGCGTTGTTTCTTCTCCAAACTGAAGGGCCCTAGCCACTTTAGCCTTTCAACATAGGGCAGTCTTTGCATCCCTTTTATCATTTTCATTGCCCTTCTCTGTACCTTTTCTAATTATGCTGTATCTTTTTTCAGATATGGCGACCACAGTTGTACAAAGTATTCGAGGTGTAGCCGTACCATAGTGATACAAGAGCATTATAACATTTTCATCTTTGTTTTCCATTCTTCCTGATAATTCCTAATATTCTCTTTGCTTTTTTAGCCGCTGCTGAGGGTTTTAACATATCCTCAATAATGACACCTAGATTCTTTTCCTGGGTAGTGACTAACATCACGTTAAGCTCTGGAATGCATTGCCAGATGATATGATACGAGCAGTTAACAAAGCTGGTTTTAAAAAAGGTTTGGACAAGTCCTTGGAGGAAAAGTCCATAGTCTGCTACTGAGACAGACATGGGGGGAAACTACTGCTTGTCCTGGATCACTAGCATGGAATGTTGGTAATATCTGGGCTTTTGCCAGGCACTTGTGACCTAAATTGGCCACCATGAAGAAGGGATACTGGACTACATGAACCTTCAGTCTGACCCAGTAAGGCTATTCTTATGTACTTATGCAGATAATTTACAGTATTCTTTAAATTGTGCACATCACACCCACATGTACATCCTTTGCATTTACATATTAAAGCAATTCTGCACGTTATAGAATTCCTCTGTGCACAGAGCTTCCACTTCCACACAATGTACTAGTATTCTGAAACATTTGCACACAAATGGTGCCTAATTTCAGGCATCCTGTTACAGAATACTGTTCTTCAATTCAGCAGTATTTTCTTTGCTACATACTTCTTCACAGCTAGGGACTCTATTCTCTGAAGCTTGGAGCATATCCCAGAGTGCAGAATCATGGCCCCAGGCCCAACTCTCTAGAATCTGTTCCTCGATGCTGTTCAAGTGTTTCACCATTTCACGAGACAGTCCTTCCTCTGATCGAATAACTATTTCTATTACCTACAAGAACACAAAAAGAATTGAATTTAATAATCTGCTATTTAATATATTCATAAATGATCTAGAAACAGGGATGAAGTGTGAGATAATAAAATTTGCAGACGACACCAAACTATTTAGTGGAGCTCGGACTAAAGAGGACTGCGAAGAATTGCAAAGGGACTTGAACAAACTAGGGGAATGGGCGACGAGATGGCAACTTTGAGAAATGTAAAGTACTACATGTGGGAAGCAGAAACTCGAGGTACAGCTATACGATGGGAGGGATGTTATTGAAGGAGAGTACCCAAGAAAGGGACTTAGGGGTAATGGTGGACATGACAATGAAGCCGACGGCACAGTGCACAGTGGCCGCTAAGAAAACGAACAGAATGCTAGGTATAATCAAGAAGGGTATTACAACCAGAACAAAAGAAGTTATCTGCCGTTGTATCGGGCGATGGTGCGTCCGCATCTGGAGTACTGCGTCCAATATTGGTCGCCATACCTTAAGAAGGATATGGCGTTACTCGAGAGGGTTCAGAAGAGAGCGACACGTCTGATAAAAGGTATGGAAAACCTTTCATACGCTGAAAGATTGGAGAAACTGGGTCTCTTTTCCCTGGAGAAGAGACTTAGAGGGTATAGTTAGAGGGTTACCATACAGGATATTAAATAATTAGGGAATAGAATGTTTTAGGTATAAGATCACTTACAGGTCATGGACCTGGGGGAGCCGCCGCGGGAGCAGACTGCTGGGCATGATGGACCCATGGTCTGACTCGGCAGAGGCCTTGCTTATGTTCTTATGATAGAGACTTACAAGATAATGAAGGACATAGAGAGAGTAATAATAATAATAATAATTTTATTCTTATATACCGCCATGCCCATCGAGTTCTAGGCGGTTCACAATAATTACATTAGGATCCGCATTGACATGTCAATTTACAAACAATGTATTGGATTTACAACACCTTCAGCCGAACATGGCTGAAGAAGCGGAAGTGGGAAGTAGAGAAAGAGGAAAGCGGTCATAGAGGGGGGGGGCAGGGCAGAACAGGCCGATTTACCACAATTTATTGGATTTACAACAACTTTAGCTGAACTTGGCTGATGAAGAAGGAGGAGGGTAAGTGAGCTGGAAGACAGCGATCAATAAAGGGGGGAAAGGGTCGGGCGTGTGGCCAGGTAATTCCGGAGAGGGGGCGTTACGGGGCTTGTTTGTTGAATAGATAAGTTTTGAGTGTTTTTCTGAAGTCGAGGTAAGTGGGAGCCTCGAGAATCATTTGGGCGATCCATGGGTTCATCTTGGCTGCTTGGAAGGCGAAGGTTTTGTCTAGGAATCTTTTAAGATGACTGAGCTTAAGTGAGGGGGAGGCGAACAGTTGAATTCTGCGGGATTTCTTGTTGGTGCAGTAAAGGTTAAAGAGGGGATTGATGTATCTTGGCGAGAGGCCATTTACCGATTTGTAGCAAAAGCATGCGAATTTGAAGAGCACTCTGGATTCGAAAGGCAGCCAGTGAAGTTGGTGGTAGAAAGGGGTGTTATGTTCCCATTTCTTTAGGCCATAGATGAGGTGAACGGCGGTGTTTTGGATCACTTTTAGTCTCTTGGTAGTTTTCTTCGTGGAGTTCAAGTAAATAATATTACAGTAGTCTAGAATGCTGAGAATGGCAGATTGCACTAGAAGGCTGAACGAGGAGTCATTGAAGTATTTTTTTATGGTTCGGAGCTTCCAGAGTACCACGAAGCATTTCCTGACACTGAGGTCGGTGTGAGATTCTAAGGATAAATGTCTGTCCAGCGTAACACCCAGGATTTTTACGGTGTTTTCAAGGGGGAAAGGCCTTCCTTTCAGTTGGATTGTGGTGTCCTTGATTTTGTTGTTGGGGGAGGCCAGAAAAAATTTTGTTTTGTCGGAATTTAGTTTCAGCCTGAATGCTAGCATCCAGAGCTCAATCTGGTTGAGGATATTTGTAATGTAATCGAGTGTTTCAGGTGAGAAACTAGTAAAAGGGATGATTAATGTGATATTACCTGCATAGATGAAAAATTTGAGTTTGAGGGTGTGTAGTAGGTTACCTAGGGAGGCTAGGTAGATATTGAACAGGGTGGGGGATAGAGGGGAGCCCTGCGGTACACCGCAGGTGTTTTTCCAGCTGTATGAGAAAGCGTTGTTCTGGTGTACTTTGTAGGATCTATTTTTTAGGAACCCCTGAAACCAGTTGAGGACCTGATCAGAGATACCAATGTGTGACAGACATTCAAGGAGTATGGTGTGGTCGACCAGGTCGAAGGCACTGCTTAGGTTAGGTCTAGTTGTATAATTGAGAAGGTGCAGAGATGGTGATCTGACCAGAGAGAGTCTGACCAACTGTCTTGTTTCCAGTAAAATGTGGGGGATGCCTGTTCCTTGGAAGAGAAAGTTACTAGGGAGGGACAGATTCTTCAAACTTTCAAAAAATAAAAGAACAAGAGGGCATTCGGAAAAGCTGAAAGGGGACAGATTCAAACGAATGCTAGGAAATTCTTCTTTACCCAACGTGTGGTAGACACCTGGAATGCGCTTCCAGAGGACGTAATAGGGCAGAGTACGGTACTGGGGTTTAAGAAAGGATTGGACATTTTCCTGCTGGAAAAGGGGATAGAGAGGTATAGATAGAGGATTACTGCACAGGTCCTGGACCTGTTGGGCCGCCGTGTGAGCGGACTGCTGAGCACGATGGACCTCAGGTCTGATCCAGCGGAGGCATTGCTTATGTTCTAAATCTACCCCCAGGCCTACATGACTGGCTCAGACTACATGTCCACCATCTGCTGAGATACTGAGAAACTTATTTATGTATGTAGCAATCTTACTGGCTGGCTGGGAACTGCACAGGGTTCCTATACAATTCTCAATGTCAGTTTTCTCATTCTCTATTTGTTGGTAGGAGTGCATAATCCAAGCATCATGACTGGTCTGGAATGTTGCTAAAGAACTATCATTGCTCGCTATCTGTAGTGAATCATTTGGATTGTTTCTGAGATCATTAAAAACATTAGAAATATTACCTTATAGAAATAAAAAGGCCTCAGACTGAGAAATTCAATGATCCAAGGAAACATACGTGGGGAGCTGTATGCAAATAGTACAATTTCAAGACAGCATGCCATCAAGGAACAATGGAAAATATCTTGTTCCAACAAAGCCTGAAATGGACAGACAATAGAATACTGCAGTCATCTATATGGATTTGCTCTGAATAATGATCTTTATTTATGTACTATTTTAACCCTTCAGAAATCCACTCATCAGCTAGTTGAGCATTTATCTCTAGGATTATTTATTAAAGCATTTCAGCCTAGCCTGATCAGTGCAGTGTAATGCTACTTTAATACATAAATACTGAGCTTTACAATCTTAAAAGGAAAAAAAAAACACCTTGCAAATCTCTTCATATTATTATATATTTTCCATATTCTGCTGTCTAAAATACAAAATTCAATAGAATAGGAATCTGTTTCACTGATCCACATAAAGCACAAATTACTTACCTGTAACAGGTGTTATCCAGGGATAGCAGGTGGATACAACCTCATGAACTGGATACAATCCACGCTCACAGATGGTCAGTTCCCACCAGAACTAGGCGAGATTATTATCACCCCCATACCGAAAGACCTCAAAGCCCCAAACAATAACCCAGCCAACTACAGACCCATAGCTTCAATCCCATTATATGTCAAACTACTAGAAGGTCTTGTAGCACAATACCTCTCCAACTACCTAGAAGACCACAACATACTACATACATCACAATCAGGATTCAGAAAAAACCACAGCACAGAGACACTGCTTGTATCTCTAATGGATATAGCCCGACAACACCTCAGTAAAGGAAACAGGATACTAATCATCCAACTAGATCTCTCAGCAGCATTCGACCTAGTTGATCACTCCATACTACTCCAGATACTAGATGCCATAGGGATCTCAGGTATGGTACTCAACTGGTTTCAAGGCTTCCTTAAAACAAGAACATATTAAGTAAAGACAAAAGATCTCATATCGGACCCTTGGTCAAACCCCTGCGGAGTACCGCAAGGATCTCCACTATCACTCATACTTTTCAACCTCTTCGTATCCTCACTGGGCACCACCCTAGACACCCTAAATATAGTATCATTCAGCTACGCAGACGACATAACAATCCTTCTCCCCTTCAATATTCAAGACCCCAATTCATCAGGACGACTGAAAACAACATTGGAAACAGTAGAAACATGGATGACGAACCACAAACTGAAATTGAACACGGATAAAACCAAATTCCTCCTGCTAGAAAAAGACAAAGGACCAACCTTAACTGAATTGGTGGCAAATGCAATCAAATACCCAATACAGCCCACGCTCAAAATTCTGGGAGTAACGATAGACAGGAGCTGCACAATGCAGCTTCATACCAACAAAACTATCCAAAAAGCTTTCTACACCATGCGCAACCTGCGGAAAATAAGAAAATTCTTTGACAAAGTACATTACAGGATCATAGTCCAATCATTGTGCTAGGTCTTGTAGACTACTGCAATAGCCTTTACCTACCATGCCCCACTTACATGATCAAACAATTACAGACAGTACAGAACACAGCTCTCAGACTCATCTATTCGCTAGGAAAATATGATCATATCACTAATGCCTATCTCGACTCGCACTGGCTACCGATACGAGCAAGAACCCAATTCAAACTATACTGTCTATTATTCAAAGCACTAAACGGAACAGCACCTCTCTACCTAAACAGCCGCCTAAACCGAAACCTCTCATCCAGAGCAAGGAGAACCCAGATCCCATTCACCTACCCCCCACTCAAAGGCACAAGACGCAAAAAACTATATGACAACCTACTTGCCACACAGGCCGCAAAAATTGACCCCACCATATCCAAGTTGCTGATCACAACTACTGACTATAAAGCGTTTCGAAAAGATATCAAAACCATTCTATTCAAAAAACACATCCCAACAATATAATCTATCATCATCCTCTCACCCTTCGCAACCTCCTGCAATTCTTCTCCACAGGCAACATCTAATCTAGTCGCAATGGACGATAAGTCAATTCTTATCTGGAAACACTGTTTCCTCCAAATATCTCAAAATGTCAGATATAACAACTTAAAAACAGATTCGTGCTTTTCTGTAATATAAAGTTATGCTTTGTAAAATAATGTAATGTAAGTTATGCAAGTACTGGAAAGATAATGTAAAGTAATGCAAAGTAATTCCACGTAAAGTTTTGTAAAGTTATGTACGAAAAGTTATGTAAAGTTAGCTATGCAAAGTTTGTAAAGTAATGTAAAGAATTGTATTGTCATCGCCTGGAAATGACCAGCCATCTTCTAATGTAATCCGCTTAGAACCGCAAGGCACAAGCGGAATAGAAATCACTAATGTAATGTAATAATATTCTCACAGATGAGTAATGCCATCGAAGGAGCCCGGTAGGGTCAGTGTAAAAGTATACTTTCACATTAACTTCTTAGAATTTTCAAAACTGCCTGTATCGCGCATGTGCAAGTGCCTTCCCACCTGACATTAACTCATGGGACCATCAGTTCAGTAAACCAGCTAAGAAGCCAACTAAGGGAGGTGGGAGGGTTGTGAGAATAACTGCCTGCTGTCCCTGGATAACATCCGTTACAGGTAAGTAACTGGGCTATATCCCAGGACAAGCAGACAGCATATTCTTACAGATGGGACTTCCTAGCTACTACAAACAGGATGGAAGGAAGCTGGCGACTAAAGAGAAAATAATTTTTTTTTTTTTTTAGAACTGCTTGGCCGAACTGACTATCTTGTCTGGGATTGGACTCCAGACAGAAATGAGATGTGAAAGTCTGTCGTAGGGACTGAACATAATGTCTATAATGGAAGAGAAATGGAGAAATGTACTAAGGCTGCTACCACTGTTAATTCATGCGTCTGAGTACTGTTTTCCAGTGGCAGCCCAGCCCAAGCCTGGCAGCATTATATGCAGTTGCCCAACACACAAGGTAACTTTTGCCAGCTAAATAAACTACATCAAAAACCTACTCTGACAGGATAACTTGGACATTAGGGAAGAGTAGGCTTCACCTAAGTTAAACAGTCCTTTTATAAAAAACGAGTCTCAGAGCTACAGGCCAAGCCAGGAACGCCAGAGCACGTGCGTATAAGCCTCCTTGAGATCGAGGGAACACAACCAGTCCCCCTCATCCATCAAGGGATACAAAACAGGAAGCGAGAGCATCCCGAATTTTTCCCGAACCAGGAATTTGTGCAGCTTCCGGAGGCCCAGGATAGGACGGAGGTCCCTGGTCTTTTTGGGGACCAGGAAGTACCTGGAGAAAAACCCCCGTCCCCTCTGACAAGGGGGGACCTCCTCCACCGCCCGAAGGCGAAGAAGAGCCTGAGCCCGAGCCTCCAGAAGGAGCAAGGGAAGCCGCGTTCGACTCGAAAGCGACACGCTGGGAGGACAGTCTGGAGGCAACGCCCAGAAGTTCAGCGAATACCCTGCTCCGACAACGGTGAAGACCCAAGCGTCCGAGGTGATGTGGGCCCAGGTATGGTAGAAAGCCCGGAGATAGCCCCCAATAGGAAGAGGGGCGGGGTCCAGGGCGGAGGGGGCCAGCCCCCTTCCGCTCAGCCAGTCAAAAAGACGGTGCGGGCTTAGACACCGCAGGGGTCTGAGGTTTAGGAGAAGCCTGCTGCTGCCGCTGGCGCCGAGGAGGCGGACGAGAGAAGGCAGGCGTAGACTTCTGTGGGTACCCCCGGGGCGGCAGCCGATAAGCCTTAGGAGGAGTGGGCTTCGTCTTGGGCCGCACCAAAGATGCAAAGGAACGCTCGTGCTCCGAGAGGTGCTTAGTGGCGCTTCAATCGAGTCAGTAAAGAGTACATGCCCCAAACAGGGAAGATAGGCCAAGCGATCCCGAAGGATGGGGTCCATATCGACGATGCGGAGCCACGCCCAACGGCACATGGCAACCGCAAAGGCGGAGACCCGAGAGGAAAGCACGAAAGCATCGTAAGTCGCATGGAACATGTACAGGCGAAACTGCAAAAGAGAGTCCACCAGCTGCCCAAAACTCTGCGCGGCGGGCAAGTCATCCTGAAAGGTGGGCAAGGAGTTGACCAGGACCTCAAGACACGAGGTGAATGTAAAATTATAAATCAAGACCCTGTTGGCCGTCCCGGCGACGTCGAGGCACAAGGCTTCAGTCGACGTCGAGGCACAAAGCTGCTGTCGACTTCGAGGCACGAAGCCCAGTCAACGGCGCCCCAGTTGACGTCGAGGCACAAGGCCCCAGCCGACATCAAGGCACAAAGCCTCAGCCGACGTCGAGGCACAAGGCCCCAGTCAACGGCGAGGCACCAAGCCTCAGGTCGACGTCGAGGCACCAAGCCTCAGTCGACGTCGAGACACAAAGCCTCAGCCGACGTCGAGACACAAAGCCTCAGCCGACGTCGAGGCACAAAGCCCCAGTCAACGTCGAGGAACAAGCCTTCATTCGACATCGAGGCACCAAGCCTCAGTCGACATCGAGGTACAAAGCCTCAGCCGACATCAAGGCACAAGCTCTCAGTCGAGGCACAAGCCCCCAGTTGATGTCGAGGCACAAGCCCGCAGTCGACGTCGAGGCACAAGACCTCAGTCGACGCCGAGGCACAAGACCTCAGTCGACGCCGAGGCACAAGACCTCAGTCGACGCCGAGGCACAAGACCTCAGTCGACGTTGAGGTACCCAGCCTCAGTCGACGTCGAGGCACAAGCCCCCAGTCGACGTCGAGGTACCAAGCCTCAGTCGACGTCGAGGCACAAAGCCCCAGTCGAGGGTCGGAAGATGGCACCGTACCAATGAAACTGGTAAGGAAGGTGCAGCAGTGCACTCCATAGAGGGCAACCTTGAGGATGAGTATTCCCATGAAAGGAGGCACGCTTCGAAGGTCTCATAGAGACAGGCACAACTGCACTCGATGCCGGAATGCCTGAGACTCAGTCGGAGGCGTTACCGAGGTAACGCACCTAGAAAGAAAGAAAAGACTTACCCAAGGAGGGAACCCACGAGCACCGCAGACGGGACGCCACCGGGGAACGAGGCTACACCAGCCCGATTCCAAGGAAGGAAAAAGGGTCCCGGCCATTCTGTTCACCAGAGGTGAGCCCAAAGAGAGGCCAGGGAAGAAGAAAACACAGCCACAGCCAAACGAGGCCTAGCAGCATGGCCGAGGCCCAAGAAGGGCCTGCCAGTGGAAAACCAGCAGAAACACAACAAAAAGTACAATTTTTTTTTTTTTTTTTAAACAAGGAAAAACACAATCAATCAACAAACCGCACAGCGACTCCCGAACAAAACAAAGAAGCCGCGGTGCTAGAAAGGCACTTTGAAGAACGCAGAGAAGAGAGACAGGGCTTTCTGGCTCCGCGGAAAACTAAGAACCAAAGACCACGAGGAGGGGATGCGCCCTCTAGTGGAGCAGAAAGGCACACACATGCGTGGTGCAGCACTAGCAAACTTGAAGTCTTCAATCAAGTTTGCTTGAAAAGCTGTCCGCGTCGGGGCTCCGTTGATGACGTCACCCACATGTAGAGAATATGCTGCCTGCTTGTCCTGGGATAATCAGGGCTTCCAGTCTCTCCTCATACATTTTATGGCGCAAACCTCCTACCATTTTCGGCACCTTCCTCTGGACCGCTTCAAGTCTTTTTATGTCCTTCACCAGATACGGTCTCCAAAATTGAACACAATATCCAAAGTGGGGCCTCACCATCGACCTGTACAGGGGAATCAACACCTTCTTTCTTCTACTGGTCACGCCTCTCGCTGTACAGCCTAGCATCCTTCTGACAACAGCCACTGCCTGTTTTTTCGCCTTTAGATCTTCAGACACTATCACCCCAAGGTCCCTCTCCCCATCCATGCACAACAGCCTCTCACCTCCCAGCACCTTCCGATTTCTAAACCCCAAATGTATTACTCTGCACTTCTTTGCGGTGAATTTTAGTTGCCAGATATTAGACCATTCTTCTAGCTTTTGTAGATATTTTTTCATGTTTTCCACTCCCTCCTCTACTCAGTTACAAATCTTGGTATCATCCGCAACAAGGCAAACCTTTCCTTCTAACCCTTCATAAATGTCGTTCACAAACATATTGAACAGGATCAGCCCCAGCACCGATCCTTGAGGGACTGCACTACTCACCTTTTCCTCCTCCAAGCGAATTCCATTAACCACCACCCTCTGGCGCCTGCCTGTCAACCAGTTTCTAATCCAGTTCACCACTTTGGGTCCTAACTTCAGCCCATCAAGTTTGTTCAAGAACCTTTTATGAGGAACCATGTCAAAGGCTTTGCTAAAATTTAACCCTCCTCTTTTACAAAACTGCGATAGTAGTTTCTTGCGCAGGGAGCCACGCTGAATGGCCCGCGCTGCTCCCGATGCTCATAGGAACTCAATTAGCATCAGGAGCTGCGCGGCTCCCCATGCTAGAAACTGTTATCGCAGTTTTCATAAAAGGAGGCCTAAGTAAATTACATCTAGCACAGTGGTCTCAAATTCAAACCCTTTGCGGGGCCACATTTTGGATTTGTAGATACTTGGAGGGCCGCAGAAAAAATAGTTAATGCCTTATTAAAGAAATGACAATTTTGCATGAGGTAAAACTCTTTATAGTTTATAAAACTTTCCTTTAACAGTTAAAAGGAAAGATATATAAACTTCCGATGCAGGAGTGGATAGCGCAAGGAGCCGCCAACCCGCGGCTTTGAGCGAATGAGCCGGCTGCTGCTCCAAAAGGAAGAGAATGATGGCCTCTAGACCGCGGGCCGCAAATAAAACCTTGAGAGCCACATGTGGCCCGCATGTTTGAGACCACTGATCTAGCATATGCCCTTGATCCAATTCTTTGGCCACCCAATCAAAAAATTTAATCAGATTCATTTGGCACAACTTACCTTTAGTAAAACCATGTTGCCTTGGATCCTGTAACCCATTTGATTCAAGGAATTTCACTATCCTTTCTTTCAGCAATGCTTCGATTATTACAATAACTGAAGTGAGGCTTACCAGTCTGTAGTTTCCCACTTCATCTCTGCGACCATTTTTGTGAATCAGCACCACATCTGCTCTTCTCCAATCCCTAGGAACCACTCCTGTCTCCAAAGATTTGTTGAACAAATCTTTAACAGGACCCGCCAGAACCTCTCTGAGCTCCCTCAATATCATGGGATGGATCCCGTCTGGTCCCATCGGCTTAGTTGTGATATGTGTATACTGTATGTGCTTGTATTGCAAGACATTGCTTGTATAGCAAGTTAAAATTTAATAAAATGTTTTGATTGTCTTGCAAAACACTTGCAAACCCAGTTACTTGCAATCCACGGTTTTACTGTATATGTTTAGATTCCAGTCCTTTAGGTGACACCAGCAAGTAAACTGTGTGCACATGATGCGGTACAAATATCACATAGAGTTGATCAATCCAAGCTCAATCCGGCCAAAAACAGGGACTAGAAATCCCTAAACAAATTCCAACAGCCCTACCAAGGGAGATGGGTACAGCTCACTCAACACCTGCTAGAGACTGAAAGAAGACTGATAGGTCTCTTATGTACTATTCCACAGTTTTGTTTCAGTCTCCACCTGCTAGTCATATACCCACTTGTAACATAGTAACATAGTAGATGACGGCAGCTAAAGACCCGAATGGTCCATCCAGTCTGACCAACCTGATTCAATTTAAATTTTTTAAATTTAAGATTTAACCTCTACCAGTCTGGAAAGTGCTAAAGAATAAATGCATTGGAGTTGAACTTGTTGAGAAGGTCAAGAAAGAGCATACCTATGACTATGTGAGTAGTAGAATGCTCACTTCAACTTGCCCAAAAACTTCCAAGAGGAGGGAAGGTGCTCACCAGGAGAGTGTCTTTGAGCTTCTTTTAGATAGTGACTATTCTCCTAGGACAAGCAAGTCAAAGTAATCTCTAGACAAAAAGAGCAGCATAATTAATCTGCCACTGACTCTGAGGAGTCTCACGTCAACTTCTTTACATCCCCTTTGGGGGATGTGGTCCCTACCCAGCTGAGAAAAACTGCTGCCTCAGCAGGCTGTCCTGCTATAGATGGCTTCCAAAACATTTCCTCGCTTGTTAATTTTTTTCAAGCTTTACTGAATACAGTATTACCAAGCAAGGCTGTGACCAATGCTCTCTCTCTGCTGAAGGGAAGGGGAGAAGAAATGGGAGGAAAGAACAAAGTTAGGAATGCAATTGCCCAGAAAGAAGCCAGTGTCCCAAGTAGAGACATTTGAATGCTGCTTCTTACCTATTTTTTAACTTTTCCTACTATACTTCAGGTATAGGAGGAATAACTCTATAGAACTGGCATCCTCAATTTGCATCAGTACTGCTACGCCTTCCACTGGAGACAGAGAAATACCGGCAAGTGATTCAGCCACACCAGCCAAGAACATGTGTTAAAATAAAATAAGTAAAATACTAGTGATGTCACTGAAAAACTGGCTCTCTGTCACCATCTGCCAGCAGGTTAGCATAAACACACATATCTGGACTGACATGATAAGGAAGTGAGATTTGAACCCCTCGTTTTCAGAAAACTGCTCTAACCAATAAACAATTCCTTAACTTATGCTCACTCACGGTCATATCTTTTCCATGAAGTCTTCGTGTCTCTTGTACCATTATTGTCTCCAAAATTTTATAATACAGAATCTCAGCTAGTTTTAACCTGTTAACAGCAAAATCTGTAGAAACAAAACCAGTCTCATTATATAACCTGATTTCATAATGATTTATTGAATTTTGATAATATACATGTACATGCCCACACATATAACGAGGGTAATTTTATAACAAGGTACCTATTATAAACACAAATTTAAGGCAATTTTAAAACCTATTTTATAAAGACCAGTATGCATCTACTTTTCAGTATAAAAAAATACTAGCCTAACTGGCCAAAGACGTAATTTAATTTAAGGCACAATCAATTACACTAGCACTAGGTTTGGTGTAAATGCCCACCTCTAGATGTTAGCAACAACATGTCTAAAGCAATTACTCCCTTGTAGCAGGTGCTCTCCAAGGACAGCAGGATACATTCTCAAAGGTGAGAGATATCACCAATGCAGCCCAACAATTTTTAAAGAAGTCTTTGCTACTGTGCACTTTGCATGCATACACCTTCCCAGCTTCCATCATTGCATAGTGCCAAGGTAGTGTATAGTAATACCCTATAGAATACAGCACTTAGTGGAGGTAGGCAGATTATATGAGAATGTGTGTTCTGCCCTCGAACACCTACTACATGTGAGTAACTGCTTTCTTCAAGGCCATCGATCACATTGGAATCTGGAGCTTCTCTTAAAGTTGAAAAAACAGCCAAAGTATTAGGGGTTGTTTTGGACCACTCCATGACATAAAAGGATCAAATCACAAATTTATGTAAGAAAACCATGTATGTAATAAGACAGTTGAGTTTAGTAAAGGAGAAATTAGGTTCTTACCTGCTAATTTACTTTCTTTTAGCTTCTCCAGAACAATAGAGGTTAATCTTTACGAATGGGTATATATCCAATCATGACCAGCAGGTGGAGACTGAAAACAAAACTGTGGAATAGTACATAAGAGATACCTTCCCCTATTCCTATCAGTCTGCCGAAGAGCCAAGCAGAACTAAGAACTGGAAACAGAAATAAATACTCTGAAAAGGAGTAATACCTAACATCCCCAAATGCTGGAAAATGCAGAGGAGAGATACCAGAAAGAAAATGTCCCCACAGCTCACCAGCCGAGCCACAGCCACTGTTTTTCAATTCTCCCCGGCCCCAGAAAGATACTACAACCACAGCAAAAAACAAAAACTGCCCATGCAACAGCCACAACAACAGACATGGTGGGGATCTCTACCGGTCTGGAGAAGCTAAAAGAAAGTAAATTAGCAGGTAAGATACTAATTTCTCCTTCTTTAACACTCTCCAAGCTGGTAGAGGTTAATCTTTATGAGTGGGACGTACTAAAGCAGTCCCCATCATGGGTGGGACTCCCAAGGGGCCGACACCAGAACACGCTCACCGAACACTGCGTCCCGACGCGCCTGAACGTCTACCTGGTAGTGTCTGACAAATGAATGCAAGGAAGACCAAACCGCAGTCTTACAAATATACATTGGAGGCACGAGCGAAGACTCAGCCCAAGAAGCTGCCTGACCCCGAGAGGAATGAGCCTTAAGAAATTCCAGAAAAAACTTTTTTCTGAAGTGGATACGCGGAAGCAATAGTTTCCTTGATCCAGTGTGCAACAGTAGCCCTAGAAACGCCATCCCCCTTACGAGGACCCGCTAGAAACGAAACATAGAGTATGACGGCAGAAAAGGGCCGGCGGCCCAACAAGTCTACCCACTCAAGAACCCTCCCTCTTTTGAGAATCCATCTGAAGAGGACACATGTGGGCCCGCACCCACCTCACTAAGTCTAGGGAAGCCGCCATCGACCCCAAGACTTGGAGGAAATCCTGCGCCCGAGGAGGCGAATCTGAGATAGCAACTTGCTTACCCAGGCCTTTGGAAGGAAGACCTCTCCCAAGGAGAAGTCGAACAGCACCCCAAGGTACTCTAGACACTGAGATGGGACCAACCGAGTCCCGGAAAGGTTGACCACCCAGCTCAGCAACTGGAGAAACTCCACCACCCAAGCCGTAACCCAGGTGCTTTCCTGCAATGACTTCGCCCGAATCAACCAGTCGTCCAGGTAGGGATGCACCAGAATGCCGTCTAACTGCAAGGCTGCCGCGATGACCACCATAACCTTGGTGAACGTCCGGGGAGCCATGGCCAGACCAAAGGGAAGCGCACAGAACAGATAGTGCTGACCCAAGATCACAAAGCAAAGAAAGAGCTGATGGGAGATCCAAATGGGAACATGCAAGTAGGCCTCCGTCAGAGAAGTCAGGAACTCCCCCAGCTGAACCGCCAGAATGACAGACCGAAGTGTTACCATGCGACAAGAGGGAAATCTGAGAGCCCTGTTGACCCCTTTTTAAAGTTAGGATGGGCTGAAAGGTCCCCTCCTTCTTGGGCACCACAAAGTAAATGGTGTACCTGCAGGTGCCGCACTCCTGAGGGGACACTGGAACAACTGCTTTGAGATCTAGCAACCGCTGAAGAGTCTGGCAAAAGGCCAGCATCTTCCATGCCGCCTGAAACGGAGAGGCTAGATATGATCTGGCCGAGAGCGGGCAAACTCCAGAGCATAACCGTCCTGCATCACCTCCAGGACCCACTGATCGGACGGGATCTCAGCCCACTTGGGAAAAAAGGTTGCACAGCCGGGCACCCACCAGAAGGAACCAAAGGGGGCGCCGGCAACGAGTCATTGTGCAGGACGGCAGAGGGGGAACTGGCGGAGGGATTCCAAGCCCCCCCGATGAGCCCCCGAAAGCACTGCATGCGCTAATAAAACCGATCCCGGGAAACCCCGGAAGCCTGGAAAGTAGCAGTCCCATGCACAGGGCGATACTTGTGGAACTCCCGCAGTCGCCCGCGGGCAGTGCAATCCAGAGATGCTGGGTGGGCACAGTCCTCAGGCAGGCGGGGCACCTTAGAGTCCGTCAGAGTCTGAACCAAATTATCTAAGTCCTCTCCAAACAAAAAAAGACCCCTGCAAAGGAGATATGATAAGCTTTTTGGACGTGGCATTTGCCGACCAAGCGCGAAGCCACAAGGTACGTTGCGCGGCCACTCCAAAACTAGAGACGTAGCTAACATTTGCACCAAGTCATAGAGAGCATCCAAAAGGAACAAGGCAGACATCTCAATCTTTGCTACCTCCTGATCAAACAAGGATATCATCAAATTCACGATCCAAGACACGCTCAGTCCACTGAAACACGGTGCGAGCCACCAACCCCCCCCCCCCCAAATAGCCGCCTGGACCCTCAAGGCAGAGACATCAAAATTCTGCTTAAAAATGGTCTCCAACTTACGCTCCTCAGAGTCCCGTAAAGCAGAACCACCCTCAACAGGCACAGTATGCCGCTTAGAAAACGCTGAGACTACCGCATCCACCACTGGCAACTTTAAAGTAGCCCTATCCCCCTCCGGGATGGGACAGCAATGAGCCATGGTATGCGCTAACCGAAACGGTGCTTCTGACGTATTCCACTGCGCCAATACAATATCCCAAAAATCCTGATGCAGAGGAAAGGAGCGGAAAACAGTACGGATCCCCCTTAGAAGAGGGTCCCTCACACGCGGGATCTCCGATGGCACTTCCTCAAAACGCAGTACCGAGACCTGCTTAAACAGGTCGCCTCATCGCTGGAAGACAGGAAACCCAACGCCCCGCCACCAGCAGCTGTCCCCTCGGGAGGATCCTGGAATTCCTAACAGGGTCCAGGTCCTCAGCCAAGCCAACACGTTCCTCTGACCACCAATCCGCAACCCAAGGCACTCACGGGCGCTTGGACGAGGGAGGGAGGAAGAGGGGACGCCAAAGGAGAAGAGGTAGGCAAAGCCACAAGAGGAGGGAACCCCCCCAAGGCGCAAGTGGGACCCCCAGCCACCTGAAAATAGGTCCTGCACAAAGAAAAATGTAAATTAGGGGGGGAAAACCCCGGGGGTCCCATGGGACTCCCTGCCACAGCAGGGGACCCAGCTGAAACCTGCCCCTGTTTTTCCAATACAGGGGGAAAGACACCTGAGGTTGCATACAAAATGGAGGGGCCAGACTGAGAAAATGGCAAAGTTCCTGCAAAAAACAACCCCTCCTGGGCTTGTAGCAGCTGGGAAGCCTGAACTGTCCCAGCCACTAAAGCAGGCAAGCCGGCATCAGCTGTTAAAAAAATCAGCTGAGAGGGAATCCTTTGTATCCTGACTGTTGGCAGTCAAGGGAATCCTTCTGTCGGTGGTGGAAGAAGACCGGGCCTCCCCAATGCTCCCTGCTGACTAGCGAGGCACTATCGGCAGGGAGCTCTGGGCGCCTGCAGTCACTGCCGACGGAGCTCCACCACCGCACCGGCCCGAACAGCAGTTTTCAGGCCAGCCGTGAGTGCCTCCCATCTGGACCAAATTGTGTCCCACTCTCCCTGGAGAAGGGCTCAATTGCTCGATACGTGACCTAGATTTAAAGTGCCAGTTAGTGCAAAAATACAGTAAATTTAAAGGTGGATTAACAGAAAAAATTGTATTCCTCATAGTAACATCCGTTTCAATGAGGGAATAATAAGAAGATTTTGCGCAGTGGATTGTAGAGACCTAACAACAAGGACTGTAGCAGAACGTGACTTGGGGGTGATCATTAACGAAGACATGAAGACTGCCAATCAAGTGGAGAAAGCTTCATCCAGGGCTAGACAAATCATGGGCTGTATCCATAGAAGTTTCGTCAGCCGTAAGCCCGAGGTCATAATGCCGTTGTACAGATCCATGTGAGACCCCATCTGGAATACTGTGTACAATTCTGGAGGCCGCATTATCAAAAAGATGTGCGGAGAGTTGAGTCGGTTCAGCGAATGGCCACCAGGATGGTCTCAGGTCTCAAGGATCTCCCGTATGAGGAACGACTGGGTAAGTTGCAGCTGTACTCACTCGAGGAACGCAGAAAGAGGGGAGACATGATCAAGACGTTCAAATATGTCACAGGCCGTATCGAGGTGGAAGAGGATCTCTTTTTTCTTAAAGGACCCTAGGCAACAAGAGGGCATCCGTTGAAAATCAGGGGTGGGAAATTTCATGGCGACACCAGAAAATATTTCTTCACCGAAAGGGTGGTTGATCGCTGGAATAATCTTCCACAATAGGTAATTGAGGCCAGCAGCGTGCCAGATTTTAAGAAAAGATGGGATTGGCATGTGGGATCTCTCCATGGAGGTAGTTAGGGGGTGGGTCATTAGTGTGGGCAGACAAGATGGGCCGTGGCCCTTTTCTGCCGTCATGTTCTATGTTTCTAGGTTTCTATGTAACTTGAGTATGAGGGATAAGCAAATTATTAATAAATTCTGGCTGGCTATTTGCTTTCGTTTTAAAGGTTAGGAGTAAAATTTTGTAAGTGATCGTATGCTCTATAGGCAACCAATGAGCTTTACGAAAAAGAGGCGTAACATAATCATATTTTTTTGCGTTAAATAAGATTTTTATTGCAGTATTTTGAGCCATTTGAAGCCTTTTTATTTCTTTTTTTGTAGTGCCCTTGAGAAGGGCATTGCAGTAATCCAAACAAGAGATAACCAGTGAATGGATTAAAATATTCAGGGACGCGGACTCAAACAATTTTGCTAGGGCTTTGATCATGCGTAGCCGATAAAAGCAATGTAGGACCACCGTGCTAATATGCTGGTGATAAGTAAGTTTGCCATCAAGTATGACTCCTAGTAATTTTAGAGAAGGAACAGCTATGATAGGGAGATTTTTGAGCTTAAGGGGAGATAATAATGAAAGGCCATCTTTGAAAGGAAAAATCATTAGTTTTGATTTGTTTATATTCACGGAGAGCATATGTGCATCGAGCCAAGAATTAATCTTTTCAAGTTTGTCGTTGATAATGGTAATTTCATTTGGGTTATTTAAATCTATTGGATGTACTAATTGGACATTGTCCGCATAGGCAAATGTTGTGAAACCAATGGATTGGCCTAAAGGCGCTAAAAAGATAATGAAAAGCATAGGAGATAGAATTGAACCTTGCGGTATACCATAAAGCACAGTTACTTACCGTAACAGGTGTTATCCAGGGACAGCAGGCAGATATTCTTAACGCATGGGTGACGTCACCGACGGAGCCCCGGTACGGACCTTTTTAACTAGAAAGTTCTAGTTGGCCGCACCGCGCATGCGCGAGTGCCTTCCCGCCCAACGGAGGAGAGCGTGGTCCCCAGTTAAGAAAAGCCAGCTAAGAAGTCAACCCGGGGAGGAGGGTGGGACGTAAGAATATCTGCCTGCTGTCCCTGGATAACACCTGTTACGGTAAGTAACTGTGCTTTATCCCAGGACAAGCAGGCAGCATATTCTTAACGCATGGGTGACCTCCAAGCTAACAAAGAGGGAGGAGGGATGGTTGGCCATTAGGAAAATAAATTTTGTAACACAGATTGGCCGAAGTGTCCATCCTGTCTGGAGAAGGCATCCAGACAGTAGTGAGTAGTGAACGTGTGAACTGAGGACCAAGTGGCAGCCTTGCAGATTTCCTCGATGGGCGTGGAACGGAGGAAAGCCACAGAAGCAGCCATAGCTCTGACCCTGTGGGCCGTGACAGCAGCTTCCAGTGAGAGACCGGCCCGAGCATAACAGAACGCAATACAGGCAGCAAGCCAGTTGGAAAGCGTCCATTTAGTGACAGGACGACCTAGACGGTTAGGATCGAAGGTCAGAAAGAGCTGAGGGGACGAGCGGTGAGCCCTGGTACGGTCAAGGTAGTATGCAAGGGCACGCTTACAATCCAGCGTGTGCAACGCCTGTTCCCCAGGATGAGAATGGGGTTTAGGGAAAAAGACAGGCAACACAATGGACTGGTTGAGGTGAAAAGCCGAGACCACCTTGGGAAGGAATTTAGGATGGGTACGCAGAACCACCTTGTCATGGTGAAAAACAGTGAACGGTGGATCGGCGACCAGTGCATGCATCTCACTAACCCTCCTGGCAGAGGTGATGGCAATGAGGAAAAGCACCTTCCATGTGAGAAGTTTGAGCTAAGTTGTGGCAAGAGGCTCAAAAGGGGGTTTCATGAGGGCTGATAAAACCACATTCAGGTCCCAGACGACAGGAGGAGGCTTCAGAGGTGGTTTGACATTGAAGAGGCCTCTCATGAACCGGGAAACCAGTGGATGAGCCGTGAGAGGTTTTCCGAGGATAGGCTCATGAAACGCAGTGATGGCACTGAGGTGGACTCTGATTGAGGTAGACTTGAGGCCAGCGTCGGACAGAGAGAGCAAATAGTCCAGTACAGTTTCCACCGCTAATGAGGTGGGATCGTGATGATGCAGTAGACACCAAGAGGAGAACCTGGTCCACTTCTGATGGTAACATTGGAGGGTGGCCGGTTTCCTGGAACTACAGGCCGGTGAGCCTGACTTCAGTTATAGGGAAGATGGTGGAAGCGATGATCAAGGACAACATTTGTGAACACATCGAGAAAAATGACTTACTGCGAACAAGCCAGCACGGATTCTGTAAGGGAAGGTCATGCCTTACGAACCTACTGTACTTCTTTGAGGGAATAAGCAGTCAGGTGGACAAAGGGGAACCCATGGACATCATTTACCTCGATTTTCAAAAGGCTTTTGACAAGGTGCCACATGAAAGGCTGCTTAAGAAGCTGTGGAACCACGGGGTGGGCGGGGATGGACACAGATGGATCAAGCACTGGCTGTCGGGTAGACTGCAGAGGGTCGGAGTGAAGGGCCAATTTTCTGACTGGCGGGGAGTCACGAGCGGTGTGCCGCAGGGATCGGTGCTGGGGCCGCTACTCTTCAACATATTTATCAATGACCTGGAAACGGAGGCAAAATGCGAGGTTATAAAATTTGCGGATGATACCAAACTCTGCGGCAGAGTTAGGACCAGGGAGGAGTGTGAGGACCTGCAAAGGGACCTGTACAAGCTGGAAGACTGGGCAAACAAATGGCAAATGCGCTTTAACGTTGAGAAATGCAAGGTCATGCATATAGGAAATAAGAACCCGTTGTTCAACTACAAAATGGGGGGGGGGGGGGCACTGCTGGGAGACAGCGGACTTGAGAGAGACTTGGGTGTGCTAGTGGATGCATCAATGAAGCCATCCGCACAGTGTGCAGCAGCAGCGAAAAAAGCCAACAGGATGCTGGGCATCATAAAGAAGGGTATCACAACCAGGACGCGGGAAGTCATCATGCCACTATATCGGGCGATGGTGCGCCCGCATCTGGAATATTGCGTTCAGTATTGGTCGCCGCACCTCAAGAAGGACATGGCGGTACTTGAGAGAGTCCAAAGGAGAGCAACGAAGCTGGTAATAGGGCTGGAAAACTGCCCATACGCTGAGAGGCTGGATAAGCTGGGTCTCTTCTCTCTGGAAAAGAGGAGGCTCAGGGGAGATATGATAGAGACCTTCAAAATCTTGAGAGGCATAGAGAGGGTGGATAGGGACAGGTTCTTCAGACTGAGAGGGACAACGGGTACGAGGGGGCACTCGGAGAAACTGAAGGGGGATAGGTTCAAGACAAATGCAAGGAAGTTTTTCTTCACCCAAAGGGTCGTGGACACATGGAATGCGCTCCCGGAGGAAGTGATCAGGCAGAATACAGTACAGGGATTCAAACAGGGATTGGACGGATTCCTGAGGGACAAAGGGATCGTAGAGTACTGAAAGGGGTGCGGGGACAAAGAGTCAAGAATTGGATGGGAAGATAGGACTTCGAGGTGAAAATAAGGGGTGATTCAGACAGGTCATGACCTGTTGGGCCGCCGCGGGAGCAGACTGCTGGGCGTGATGGACCTGTGGTCTGACCCAGCAGAGGCACTACTTATGTTCTTATGGAGGCATCCAAAATGCGACGGACAGGCTGAGACAGATTCTCTGGAGAGGTCAGCCCGAGAGAAACCAAGCTGTCAGGTGGAGCGAAGACAGATTGGGATGCAGTAGAGACTGACGTTGCTGCGTAAGTAGAGTAGGAAACACAGGAAGAGGAATGGGCTCCCTGGAGCTGAGCTGAAGCAGGAGGGAGAACCAGTGTTGGTGAGGCCACTGAGGAGCGATGAGAATCATGGTGGCCCTGTCCCTGCGGAGTTTGGATAACGTCCGCAACATCAGAGGTAGTGGAGGAAAGGCATAGAGGAACCGATCCGTCCAGTCGAGCAGGAATGCATCTGGGGTCAGACGATGAGGAGAGAAGAGTCTGGAACAGAACTGGGGTAGCTGATGGTTGTGAGGTGCTGCAAAGAGGTCCACCTGCGGAGTGCCCCAGCGAGCAAAGATGGAGTGGAGTGTTGAAGGGTCCAGAGTCCACTCGTGAGGTTGAAGGATGCGGCTGAGATTGTCGGCCAGGGAGTTCTGTTCACCCTGGATATAGACAGCCTTGAGGAAGAGATTGCGGGCCGTGGCCCAGGTCCAGATGCTGAGAGCCTCCTGACAAAGGAGGCGAGATCCGGTGCCGCCTTGCTTGTTTATGTAGTACATGGCGACTTGATTGTCTGTGCACAGGAGAAGAACCTGAGGGCAGAGAAGGTGCTGGAAGGCTTTGAGAACATAGAACATGGCTCTGAGTTCCAGGAAATTGATGTAATGTTGACGCTCCTGAGGGGTCCAGAGTCCCTGGGTGCGTAGATCTCATGGGGACACCAGGAAGTACTTCTTTACTGAGAGAGTGATTGATAGAGTAAGCAGGACCTACTGAATAAGGATAGAGATACAGAGGGGACATGAAGAGGAGGTGAAATAGAGACATAAGTAATGCTGAAAAAGTGGGGGGGGGGGGGTTGGGGGAGATAAAGGCATTGAAAGGGCAAATGGTGAACATGGGGTAAAGACAAGGACAGAGACAAATGAAGATTCTGAAAAAGTGGTGAGATAGGGATATAGGTGAGATGGACACAAAGAAGGGTGATGCTGGAAAATAGGTGGAACGGTAATTCTGACAAACACAGAAGGGAAATGCTGGATCAAGGAGAGATGGGGCTCAGGCTGGATGGAATGAGGAGAAATGCCTTGTTGGCCCGGAACTTGCTCTGGATTTTATTGATAAAATGAGAGGCAATAGTTTGAGCTGTTGGTATTGAAGTGGATGATTGTTGCTCAGGTTTCTGTTGGCAGATTTTTTAGTGCCAGTAAGTGCAATGCCGGTCAGAGGTGAGAGGGTGTAGGTATCCAAGTGCATGACAGCAGCCTTGGTCATCTTGGAGGAGGAAGTGTGGAAGGTGGGACAACATATCAACCATTAAACCACAAAATTAATGCCTAAAAGCTGTTGCTTCTTGCATAGAGGGGTGGGTGGTGTTTCTTAGGCAGGGGACTGAAACGTCACAGGAAACTATAGGACAGTGACAGACGTATGAGACAAGGAAACATAGTTGAACTGCAGTGCATGAAAGGAATAAATAAGCATGCACTCAAATGGGTAAGCACTAAGAGCTCTGCTGTTTGAAAATATATCGGCTGGATTAGAAAATTATTTGTTAGTAGTCTTCTTATGAAAGGTTAAACAGAGAGGAGGAATCTAGGACAAAAATGGCTCTCAAGAATGTGTTACTATTCTATAATTTGACCCTATTCCTTATTTCTTATCACCCCTGGTACATTTCCACAACTGATTTTCAATGAAGCAAAGTTTGAGCTTGCTTGAGAAAACGATCAGTGAATGCCCCAAATGATAGGCGTGTTAACACATACCACCCATCTGTTTATTCTAATGGACTCTGCGCCAACATCTGCACTTAAGGCAAGGGCATTTAGGGCTATATTCACTAAAGCTCACCTTGTTGGGCAATCTTTGGTCAAGTCTTGCCGGGCGACCGATTCACTACACATCCTCATGTAAATTAATTTGATCGGAGGCACACCTCACAGTGTCCCCACGGATCACTGCAGAGCGATCCAGACACATGCGCAGACCGCACAAGTGAGGTCAAAACAAAAGGGAGGGGGGTGGCTGTAGTTTTGAGTGGACAGAACACGCTTTAGTCAGAAAACGCTGCAGCTAGATGGAACAGAACACACTTTAGCCAGGACAGAACACGCAGCAGATGGAACAGAACACTGACAGGTTAGAAAAGCTGGGGCTCTTCTCCCTGGAAAAGCGGAGACTTAGAGGAGACATAATAGAAACCTTCAAAATCCTGAAAGGCATAGAGAAGGTAGACAGGGACAGATTCTTCAAACTGAGGGGAGCCACAAATAAAAGGGGGCACTCAGAGAAATTGAAAGGGGACAGGTTTAGAACAAACGCTAGGAAGTTCTTCTTTACTCAGAGGGTGGTGGACACATGGAACGCGCTCCCGGAGGCTGTGGTAGGGCAGAGCACGCTGCAGGGGTTCAAAGAAAGTTTGGATAAATACCTACAGGACAAGGGGATTGAGGGGTACAGATAGACATAGAGATAGGTACAGGAAAGACAGGGACACTTAACAGTTCATGGACCTGATGGGCTGCCGTGGGTGCGGGCTGCTGGGCGCGATGGACCGCTGGTCTGACCCGGCGGAGGCAACTCTTATGTTCTTAACACACTTTTATCCCCGGGTTAAAACCACAGGCTCACACTGCAGGGACAGGGCAGTAGAGTCGGCAGGGACAGGGCAGCAGAGAGCAGTTGAGTCGGCAGGGACTGGGTGGCAGAGAGCAGGAGAGTCGGCAGCAACTGGTCCTCAGCAGTTGCTTCTTTTTGGATCGGCCAGCCCAATCAGTGTTCCTTCTTCTGCTTATAGAATTGCTGCCTTCCTACTTTGCATGCCATTTCCCCTCATTTGCATGGATGGATCAGGTGGGAGGTAGAGTTGGGAGGGGACAGAAATCCCACCCGTTCCCGCCAAAATCCCACCTGTCCCCACCCATCCCCGTGAGGAATCCCTCATCCCCAACCGTCCCCGCGAGGAATCCCCTCCGTCCCCGCCCATCCCTATAAACTTCAGAAATAGTTATTCATTTAATTATGCTACTGAATTAAAGGCTCTGGTAGAGACCCATTTACAAATAAGCAAGAGGGAGGAATGTTGGACATAGTGGTGAAGGGAATGGAGGGAGAGATGTGGCATGGTGCTGGAGAGGGGTGATAGAAGGAGAAATGTTGGGCATGGGACTGGTGGGCAGGGGCAAAAGATGAGAAAGGGATAAATGCTGGACCATGGTAGGAGGAACCAATGGACAGCAACAAGAATTTACAGAAGATGGCAAAGCAGAAAAAGAAACTGGGACCAACTTTATGGAAAAATAAGTCTCCGGACAACAAAGGTAAAAAACGGAACTTATTGACTAAAATATGTTAGCTTTGAGAAATGTATATAGCAGATGTCTTTGTATTGTGTTCAAAAGAAAAGGAAATGCATTACTGGTTTTATTTCTACAGTGTTGAAGTAATTGCTGACCCTTGCTGTGGCTGGTGGGGATCTCCAAGCACCGCCAGCAGAGAACCTCCTCTAGAGATGGCCAGACTCCCCTCCACCAAGCGCAGCAGTCGCTGGCAGCATCCAGGAGCCACTGAGGTGCCAGCATCTGTGACTCAGGGATGTTACTGCTGCCTGCCAAGCTTGGCAAAAGGGACCCACAGCCAACTGCAAAGGAAGTCCTCAGCTGACAGCTTGGGGGTTCTTATCAGCTGAGTATTTATATTTACATTAGAGGCTCTGGTAGAAACCTGTTTACAAAGTATGTATTCTTCCCAATTAATATTTCCAAATGAATAAAGTTTATATTCAGGTCAGTTTATATTTGAGTATATATGGTAACCATTAATTATATAGCATCTTAAACATTCTGAAAGTTATTGCTCAAATTCCTTGTTCTAACTCCCTCTGAATAAGTAAGCAGAGGTAAGTCTAACAGAATAGTTTCAACTCTAGATACATGCCATGCCACCTTACCAATATGAGATCCAGAATGCTCATCTGTTGACTGTGTGTAATGTAAGCAGAACATTTCTCCTATGTCTTTGATTCGCAGTATAATGCTTACTGTGGGATCACGAATACAAGATCTGTAACACAATACAAGCTGTCAACTTACCATCCCCTTAATCACAACAGCTTAATATTTAAATAGGAAAAACAAAAGCAAAAACAAGAACATTTTTAAAGGCAGACCTTTTCTTTTTGGTTTTTTATAAGATAGACATTCCCTAGCCTTATCTGTTTTAATACATATATAAATACATATCTTATCTATATAACACACATTAAAGTATCATTAAATAAAAAACTTCATATCGTTTATTAATAAATCTTGTGTTAGGCATTCTTCACTGTACAAGCACTTTCATATATTTCTGGGGGGACCAAACAGCACAGTTACTTACCATAACGGTTGTTATCCAGGGACAGCAGGCAGATATTCTCACATGTAGGTGACGTCATCCACGGAGCCCCGCAGCAGACAGCCTCACAAGCAGACTTGCTTGAACTTTGAAAAAGTTTGCGAGTGCTGTACCACGCATGCGCAACTGCCTTCCCGCCAGAGTCAGGGCGCGCGTCTCCTCAGTTCAGATAGCTAGCTAAGAAGCCAACCAGGGGAGGTGGGTGGGTTGTGAGAATATCTGCCTGGATAACAACTGTTACGGTAACTGTGCTTTATCCCAGGACAAGCAGGCAGCATATTTTCACATGTGGGTGACCTCCAAGCTAACCAGAAAGGGATGGTGGGAGAGTTGGCAATTAGGAGAATAAATGTTGCAAAACAGACTGGCCAAAATGGTCATCCAGTTTGAAGAAAGTATCCAGACAATAATGAGATGTGAATGTATGAACTGAGGACCAAGTGGCAGCCTTGCAGATTTCCTCAATAGGAGTTGATTTGAGGAAAGTTACAGATGCTGCCATAGCTCTAACTTTATGGCCCATGACTCGACCCTGCAGAGGGAGACCAGCCTGACCATAACAGAAAGAGATGCAAGCAGCCATCCAGTTGGAGATGGTTCTCTTTGAAACAGGATGCCCTAACTTATTTCGATCGAAGGAGTTGAAAAGTTGAGGAGCAGCTCTGTGAGGCTGAGTGCACTGCAAGTAGAAGGCCAAAGCACGTTTACAGTCCAGAGTGTGAAGCGCTATTTCTCCAGGATGAGAATGAAGCTTTGGAAAAAACACTGGAAGTACAATGGATTGATCGAGATGAAATTCTGAAACCACTTTATGTAAGAATTTAGGATGAGTACGGAGGACCACCTTGTCATGATGGAAAACTGTGAAAGGTGGATCAGCAACTAGAGCTTGTAACTCACTGACTCTACGAGCAGATGTGAGGGCAATGAGAAACACCACTTTCCAAGTGATATATTTAAGACTAGTCTTTAAGCCCGTTACATTAACGGGTGCTAGAACATATGTGTGTGTGTCTATCTTTATTTATTTCTCTCTCTCTCCTTAGCCGCTTTTTTTTTTCTGCCTTTCTTTTTCCTTGGCTGTCCATCACCACCCCTTGCCTGCTCCCCCTGTCCATTTTCCCTTCCTTTTACCTCCCCTGTGTCCACCACCACCCCTTCACTGCTCTCCTTATGCAGCAGCAGCCCTTCTCCCTTTGTTTTACCTCCCCCCTGTCCAGCAGCACCTCTTTCCTTCTCCCCCTGTCCAACATTAGTCCTCCGTTCCTTTTCTTCAACCCCCTGTCCATCAGCATCTCTTACATCCATAGTGTGCAAACTCATGGAAACACTGATCAAGCAGAAACTCGACGAGATTCTAGACGAAGAAAATTTACGAGATCCACACCAACATGGATTTACCAGGGGAAGGTCCTGCCAATCTAATCTGATTGACTTCTTTGACTGGGTGACCAGTCGTCTGGATGCCGGGGAGTCCCTGGATGTGATATATTTGGACTTCAGCAAAGCTTTTGATAGCGTCCCACACCGCAGGCTGTTGAACAAACTAAAATCGATGGGATTAGGGGATACATTCACTGCATGGGTAAAGGATTGGTTAGATGGTAGGCTTCAAAGGGTAATGGTAAACGGTACCCCCTCCAAAACATCAGCAGTAACGAGTGGAGTACCTCAGGGCTCCGTCTTAGGGCCGATTCTATTCAATTTATTCATAGGAGATTTGACTCAAGGGCTTAGAGGAAAAATATCACTGTTTGCCGACGACGCCAAACTATGCAACATAGTAGGCAAAGGCAGTGTTCCTGACCTTATGATGCAAGACCTACAGAAATTGGAACAGTGGTCATCAACTTGGCAGCTAGGCTTCAATGCTAAAAAATGTAAAGTAATGCACCTAGGCAAAAAAAATCCACACAGAACTTACTCACTAAATGGTGAAACCTTGTCCAGGACCACGGTGGAACGTGATTTAGGAGTGATCATTAGCGATGATATGAAGGCTGCCAATCAGGTGGAGAAGGCTTCATCCAGGGCAAGACAAATGATGGGCTGCATCCGGAGGGGTTTTGTTAGCAGAAAACCTGAAGTCATAATGCCACTGTACAGATCCATGGTGAGACCCCATCTCGAGTATTGTGTTCAATTCTGGAGACCACACTACCGGAAAGATGTGTTGAGAGTTGAGTCGGTTCAGCGTATGGCTACCAGGATGGTCTTGGGGCTCAGGGATCTCACGTATGAGGAAAAGTTAAAAAAATTGCGGATGTACTCACTGGAGGAGCGAAGAGAGAGGGGGGACATGATTGAGACCTTTAAGTATATCACAGGGCATATAGAGGTGAAAGATGATATCTTCAGTCTTACAGGGCCCTCGGTAACCAGAGGGCACTCGCTGAAAATCAGGGGAGGGAAGTTTCAAGGTGATGCTAGGAAGTATTTCTTCACCGAAAGGGTGGTCGATCATTGGAACGAGCTGCCTCAGCAGGTGATTGAGGCCAGCAGCGTGTTGGATTTCAAGAGGAAATGGGATATTCACGTGGGATCTATAGGGGAGTAGAAGTCAGGGAGTGGGTCATTGGTATGGGCAGACTCGATGGGCTGTGGCCCTTTTCTGCCAGTCAATTTCTATGTTTCTATTCTCAAACCGTCCGTGCCAGTTCAGGCCTTGAGGATCATGGCAGGGCGGAAGGCATTGTTTGGCGGCCGCTGGAAGTTGGGGGGAGTGATGAGCCAGCGGTGCATCTGGATTGTGAGCAGCCCTGCCTTCGGTCCTGTCTCAGTCCCACGGGGTCAGAGGCTTTTTCGTCCCTCCACTGCGGCGGGAGCCTGAGCCGGCATAGGCGGTTGAGGGGGGAAGGTTGTGGTCGGAGTTGCTAGGCTGCAGCGGATGTGTGAGTTGCGAGTGTGGGGCCTGCAGCGGCGCGAGGTGGAGAGCAGACTGTGGTGACGTTGTAGGCGCGCATGCGCACTCGTTTTTCCGCGACGGGATCAGGGAACACGATTTTTTAATGCGCATGCGCGGCCTATCATTTTATTATATTAGATGAGCCGAATCTATTGGTTCAAATGGAGGCTTCATTAAGTGAGTAAGAACAAGATTGAGATCCCAGACCACTGGAGGCGGTTTGAGCGGTGGATTGAAATTGAAATGTCCTTCATAAGCCTGGAAACCACAGGATGAGCAGAGAGGGGTTTCCCTTCAATAGGCTGATGGAAAGCAGCAATTGCACTGAGATGGACTCTAACATGTAGATTTGAGGCCAGAGTGAGATAAGTGCAGTAGATAATCTAAGACTGTAGAAAGGGATGTAGATATTGGTTTCAAATGACGAGTAGTACACCAAGCAGAAAATCTAGTCCATTTCTGGTTGTAACACTGCCTAGTGGACGGCTTCCTGGAACCTCTAAAATGTCCTTTACAGATTGAGAAAACTGTAGCGAGGCAGTTAGGTAGAGAGGAACCATGCTATTAAGTGAAGAGACTTCAGATTGAAATGAAGTAGAGTCCTGAGAATCAGAGGAAAAGGAGGGAAGGCGTAAAGAAACTGATTTGTCCAATCCAGAAGGAAAGCGTCGGTCTCGAGGCGCAGAGGAGAGTATATCCTGGAGCAAAATCAAGGCAACTTGTTGTTTTGGAGGACGCAAAGAGGTCTATCTGAGGAGTCCCCCATCGAGCAAAAACTTGATGTACAGAGGAGGAATTGAGTGCCCATTCGTGAGGTTGGAAAAGGTGACTCAATTTGTCCGCCAAACAGTTTTGTTGACCTTGAATGTAGACAGCTCTGAGGAAGATGTTGTGAGGCACTGCCCAATTCCAGAGCTTCAGAGCTTTTTGACACAGGGAGAGAGAGCCCGTGCCTCCCTGTTTGTTGACATAGTACATGGCGACTTGGCTGTCTGTTCAAATGAGGACTACCTGGTCGTGAAGAAGATGTTGAAAAGCTTTGAGAGCATTGAAAATCGCTCTGAGTTCCAACAGATTGACATGACAGAGACGATCCGTGCAAGACCAATGGCCTTGAGTACGGACACAGTCGAGATGAGCCCCCCCAAGCGTAGGTTGAAGAATCTGTTGTGAGAACCTTCTGATGAGTGGGCATGTGGAAAAGTAAACCTCTGGAAAGATTGGAAGAGAACATCCATCAGTGGAGAGACTGTCATAAGAACATAAGAAGTCGCCTCTGCTGGGTCAGACCGGTGGTCCATCGCGCCCAGCAGTCCGCATCCGCGGCGGCCCATCAGGTCCATGACCTGTATGTGATCTCTTAAAATTCACCTTGATACCCTTTCTGTATCCTATCTTTACCCTTATCTGTATCCCTCAATTCCTTTATCTATCAGGAATTTATCCAATCCTTCCTTAAAACCCCATAGTGTGCACTGTAATGTGTTGAGAAAGTGGGTTGCAAGCTTGCTGCCACTGAGATGCCAGGGTCCACTGAGGTATGCGAAGGTGAAGTCTGGCAAAAGGAGTCACGTGAACTGTAGAAGCCATGTGACCAAGAACCATCATTTGTCTCGCTGATATTGAGGTGAGAGACGACACTTGGTAGCAAAGGTGAAAAAGAGCATGTTGACGTGGTTGAAGCAGGAATGCTCTGAGTTGAACAGTGTCTAGAATGGCTCCAATAAACTGTAGAGTTTGGAAGGGAGTCAACTGGGATTTTGGAAAATTGTCTTTGAACCCCAGACTTTGAAGGAACATAATAGTCTGTTGGATCGCTGCAATAACCCCTTGTTGAGAAGGGGTTTTGATGAACCAGTCGTCCAGATATGGAAAAACTTGAAGGCCCTGCGTCTGCAGGGCTGCAGCTACCACCACCAGACACTTCATGAAGACCCTGAGGGATTAGGCAGAACTCGGTATTGAAGATGAAGATTCCCCACCCGAAATCTTAAGAATCTGCGAGAGGCTGGATGAATTGGGATATGAGTGTAAGCCTCTTTGAGATCCAGAGAGCATAACCAATCCCCTTGATCCATCAGAGGGTACAGGGTTGGTAAAGAGAGCATCCAAAACTTCTCTTTTACTAGAAATTTGTTGAGTGTTCTGAGGTCCAGAATAGGTCGCAGATCCCCCATCTTCTTTGGGACTAGAAAATAACAGGAGTAGAACTCCGTGTCCCATTGGTTCAGGGGAACCTCCTCGACAGCTCGAAGAAGAGCCTGAGCTTCCTAAAGAAGAAGGGGAAGTTGCGATGTACTGGAAGGAAACTCTCTTGGAGTGAGATCTGGAAGTACTTGAAGAAATTGAAGTGAGTATCCCTACCGAATGATGTTGAGAACCCAGAGATCGGAGGTAATCAGATCCCACCGATGGTAAAAGTGGTGAAGCTGACCTCCTATGGGCAGGAGAGAAGTCTGATGGATGGAGGTTGGTATGCTCAGACTGAGATTGTCAATAAAACTGGGCCAGCTTAGCTGCAGTAGGAGCCTGAGGTTTTTGCTGTCGCTGCTGCTGTTGTTGCCATCTGGGTGGAGGCTTGGAGAAAGTTTTCTGAGGGTAACAACGTGGAGGAGGCTTGTAAGGCCGAGCAGGTGGAGTCTTAGCCTTAGGCCCAACCAAGGAGGCAAAGGAGCGTTCATGTTCAGACAGACACTTGGTGGCAGCCTCTATGGAATCATCAAAGAGCTCATTTCCCTGGCAAATTAGCCAGATGGTCCTGTAAATTAGGATCCATGTCCACAATGCGTAGCCAAACCAGGCGACGCATAGCCATAGCAAATGCAGTTGCCCTACAGGACATTTCAAAGGCATCATACATGGCTTGAAGCATGAAAAAGGCATATCTGTGACAAAGTGTGCAGAATCTGTTTAAACTCTGGAAGACTTTGCACCTCAATGGCTGGTAAAAACTTAGGCATTGTCTTCAGGCAATGTTTGAAGTAAGAAATAAAAAGGAAATTATAGTTAAGAATCCGATTTGCCATCATGGAATTCTGATAAAGCCTGCGGCCAAACTTATCCATGGCGCGGCCCTCCCTGCCCGGAGGCACTGCAGCATAGACCTTGGTGGGATTAGATTTCTTAAGCGAGGATTCCACTACTAAGGATTGATGGGACAACTGCGGTTTCTCAAACCCCTTACAAGGAACCGTACAATAGCGAGATTCCATCTTAGAGGGTATGGCTGGAATAGAATAAGGGGTCTCCAGATTCCTGAGAAAAGTTTGCTTTAAAACAGAATTCATGGGAAGGCAAAGGGTCTCTTTGGGTGGATGATGCAACTCCATCTCAGCTAAGTATTCAGGAGTGTACTTAGATTCCAAGTGAAGATCTAGCTGAGGAGCTTTACCCATATCAAACACAAATCTTGCAAAAGATGTGGACTTGGATGTAGATGGTTCTTCAGGAGAAGAACGAGACTTAGGAGCCGCCGAATAGGATGGAGATGTTTCCCTGGAGTATTGAGAAGGCATGGCAGTATCCAGCGCAAGAGTCACTGATAAAGCTCCACTGTATGTTAGAAGAGGAGTCAGAGAGTGTTTGCGCTTCAGAAGCCTTGATGGAAAATTCCCAGGAGTACGAGGGATGAGGTGCCTCAACTGCTGCCTGGGAGAGACAGGTAAAGAAGGTTCCCTAGCAGATGGTCTCGAGGGAGGAGTCCTCAACCTCGATGTGCCTCGAGAAGGAGAAGCAGGAGGAGTTGAAAGCTTCAAAGGTTGAGGCTTATGCCTGGATCTTGAGGGAGTCTCAACGGCCTTCGATAAATGAGGCATAGAAGACTCAGTACTATGAGGCGGGGAGTCTTTTCTTTGAAGGGGAGACTCTGCTCGGAAGAGGAGACTCTTTACTCTGTTTGGAAGCAAGATACCTCGAGGATGAGATGTGCTTCGAGAGGTGCCTCGATCGAGGTTTAGTAGCTCACTGGAGACGAGGTTGAGTGACTGGAGACTTGGACCTGGAAAGATGAGGTGAAGAGTCACTGGAGGATAACTGGCGAGACCTATGAGGCTTGTCTCGAGGCGCTTCGACAGGAGGCTCAGGCTGGCTCGCAGCAAGCAGGGTCCAGGCAGGGTCAATTTGAGCCAAGACCAAGGTAATCTGAGTGGTCAAGATGGCTTTCAACATGTCCTCGAACATAGGCACCGAGACCAATGGATCTGGTCTAGGAGGTGCAGCAGTGTGCTCTAAGGAAGGCGACCTCGAAGATGAGTATTCCCTATGTTTGGAGGCACACTTGGAGGGAGGTCTCATGGAGGCTGGCGCGACTACATTTGCTGCCTGGAATGCCTGAGACTCTGGAGGCTTCTTAGGTAGTGTACCTGAAGGAGAAAGAGGAGACTTACTTGCTGTCTTAGAAGGGACAGCAGTCGAGGTCTTCGAGAACGAGGGTGTCGAGGTCGAGGCCTTAGTCAAGGTCACCACGGGAGTCGAGGCCTCCCCCCGAGGTCGAGGTCTTCTCCGCAGACTGCTCTATAGTGCCAAATAGTTGAAGAATTTTAGCACGACGTCTGCGAAAGGCTCGAGGTTGAAGAGTAGCACAGCGACTCAGGACAATGTTCTGGTCCCAAGCAGGTTATGATGAGGGTCGGTTAAAGATATGGCCCAGCCACACTGGCTACACTTTTTAAAACCAGTAAGGGACCGGGACATAGACACAAAGGAAGCCGCGAATGAACGAGGTCCGGCAGCAGGGCCTAAACCCAGAGCCCTGTGGCCAGAAAACCGGCGGAGAAAAGAAAAGGTTTGGTTTTTTTTACAAGACGCGGCGCACAGCGACTTAACGAAGAAAACTAAAATAATAGAAAAAAGCTGTGGTGCAAGAAGGCAAGAACACAAAGTTTACAGCAGAGCTGGAGAATACAGGGATTCTCGGCTCCACGGAAAACGCTGAACTGAGGAGATGCTGAGGAGACGCACGCTCTGACTCCGGCGGGAAGACACTAGCGCAGGGGTGTCCAATCTGCGGCCCAAGGGACGCATGCGGCCCCGTGAAGTATTTTGTGCGGCCCCGGTCGAGGGCAATGCAGTGTTTTCCTCTGCTGCCCCCGGGTGTTTACCATCTTGACGGCTCCCTCCTGTGTCTTGCTGCAGCGTTTGAAAGTTTGTGCAGCCCCAGAAACATTTTTTCGGCCAATGCGGCCCAGTGAAGCCAAAAGGTTGGACACCCCTGCACTAGCGCATGTGCGGCGCAGCACTTGCAAACTTTTTCAAAGTTCTTCAAGCAAGTCTGCTTCCGAGGTTGTCCGCTGCGGGGTTCCGTGGATGACATCACCCACATGTGAGAATATGCTGTCTGCTTGTCCTAGGATAATGTATGCTTCTGAGTTCCTTCACCAAAATTTTAAGAAGGCAGTCTCTCATAAGGCTAGTAAAACAAAACTGCTTACCTACAGAGAACAGGACAAATCACATACATAAATGGGTGAAGTTAATTGATAGTGGAAGAAGAAATAATTCTCTCAGAATTCATAAAAAAAGATTATGTACTTACCTTAGTAAGCTCTTTTCCAGCAGATAGGTGGGACATTCTAGACCAGTGGTTCTCAACCCTGTCCTAGGGGAACCCCAGCCAATTGGGTTTTCAAGATATTCCTAATGAATATGCATACGACATATTTGCAAGCCTGTCTCCTCCATTATATGCAAATCTCTCTCATGCATATTCAATATAACTTATATAAATAGAAAGAGCTATACTTTAATATAAATAAATTACTATTGCCACTATCCCAAATAAAGTGTTCACAAATTTATTGCTTTCTATAAAATACCTATACATAAGAACAAAAGCAATGCTTCTGCTGGGTCAGACCTGAGGTCCATCATGCCCAGCAGCCCGCTCACGTGGCGGCCCAACAGGTCCTGGACCTGTGCAGTGATCCTCTATCTATACCCTTCTTGTCCAATCCTTTCTTAAACCCCAATACCGTACTCTGCCCTATTACGTCCTCTGGAAGCGCATTCCAGGTGTCCACCACACGCTGGGTAAAGAAGAACTTCCTAGCATTTGTTTTGAATCTGTCCCCTTTCAGCTTTTCCGAATGCCCTCTTGTTCTTTTATTTTTTGAAAGTTTAAAGAATTTGTCCCTCTCTACTCTCTCTATGCCCCTCATGATCTTATAAGTCTCTATCATATCCCCTTTAAGTCTCCTCTTCTCCAGGGAAAAGAGACCCAGTTTCTCCAATCTCTCAGCATATGAAAGGTTTTCCATCCCTTTTATCAGACGTGTCGCTCTCCTCTGAACCCTCTCAAGTAACGCCATATCCTTCTTAAGGTACGGCGACCTATATTGGACGCAGTATTCCAGATGCGGGCGCACCATCACCCGATACAACGGCAGGATAACTTCTTTCGTCCTGGTTGTAATACCCTTCTTGATTATACCTAGCATTCTATTCGCTCTCTTAACAGCCGCTGCGCACTGTGCTGTCGGCTTCATTGTCATGTCCACCATTACCCCCAAGTCCCTTTCTTGCGTACTCTCATTCACTAACATCCCTCCCATTGTATAGTTGTACCTCGGGTTTCTGCTTCCCAGATGCAATACTTTACATTTCTCAACGTTGAACTTCATCTGCCATCTCATCGCCCATTCCCCTAGTTTGTTCAAGTCCCTTTGCAATTCTTCGCAGTCCTCTTTAGTCCGAGCTCCACTAAATAGTTTGGTGTCGTCCGCAAATTTTATTATCTCACACTTCGTCCCTGTTTCTAGATCATTTATGAATATATTAAATAGCAGCGGCCCGAGCACCAAGCCCTGTGGAACACCACTCGTGACCCTCCTCCAGTCCGAGTAGTGGCCCTTCACCCCTACCCTCTGTTTCCTACCCGCTAACCAGTTTCTGATCCATCTATGTACGTCTCCATCCACCCCATTGTTCTTCAGTTTCCGGAGTAGACGCTCGTGAGGCACCTTGTCAAAGGCTTTTTGGAAATCCAGGTATATGATGTCTATGGGGTCTCCTCTGTCCATCTGTTTGTTAATTCCTTCGAAGAAGTGCAATAAGTTAGTTAGGCACGATCTCCCCCTGCAGAAACCATGTTGACTTGTTTTCAGAAGTTCGTTTCTTTCCAAATGTTCATCGATGTTTTCTTTTATCAGTGCTTCCGCCATTTTCCCCGGAACAGAGGTCAGACTCACCAGTCTGTAGTTTCCCGGGTCACCTCTTGATCCCTTTTTAAAGATGGGCATGACGTTGGCTATCTTCCAATCCTCCGGAATCACTCCTTGTTTCAGGGATAGTTTGCAAATTTGCTGCAGTAGTTCCGCTATCTCCTCCTTTAATTCTTTCAGAACCCTTGGATGGATTCCGTCCGGACCCGGGGATTTGTCAGTTTTTAGTTTTTCTATCTGCCTGCGCACATCTTCAAGGCTCACGTCCATGGATGTTAATTTTTCTGCTTGATTTCCATTGAAGAATTGCTCAGGTTCCAATATGTTGGTTGTGTCTTCGTTCGTAAATACAAACAAAAAGAACATGTTAAGTCTTTCCGCAACTTCATTCTCCTCCTTCACTACTCCCTTCCTGTCTCCGTCATCCAGCGGTCCCACCTCCTCCCTAGCCGGCTGTTTCCCTTTAACATATCTGAAGAACAGTTTGAAATTTTGTGCCTCCCTGGCTAGCCTCTCTTCATATTCTCTTTTGGCTTTTCGAACCACACGGTGACATTCTTTTTGATACTTCCTGTGCTCTTTCCAGTTCTCCTCAGTTTTGTTCTTTTTCCATTTCCTGAATGAATTTTTCTTATTGCCTATTGCTTCCTTCACTATTTTAGTGATCCATACCGGATCTTTTGTTCGATTCTTTTTGCACCCCTTTCTGAATCTGGGGATGTACAGATTTTTCACCTCGCTCACCATGTCCTTATAAATATATTAAAACATTCACAATCTACCCAACCACCTTGCTAAAAGTCCAATCATAAAGTGCATCAAAGTCTGTATGATATACTATTATATCTTCAATCCTGTGTTAATTTTCTTTTTTCTTTTTCCAATTATCTTCTTTCTGTTATAGTCCTTCATATATCATACTCCAATCTTCAAAAATCTGAACAGACACACCCTATACAGGTCTGTATTTCGCCGTTCCCAACTTCAGATTTAAAATATGTTCTTGTCATTCATTATATATTGTTTATAGGCCACACACTGTTAGGATAACTCCAAACCAGGACCTCTCTCTGCAGTAGCAGCACAGAAATTAAAGCCGAATTGCTTAACAAATATTTCTGTTCTGTGTTCATGGCTGAAGCGCCGGGAGCGGGATCACAGAAGACAAACTTGAATCTAGGCCTTAGTTTGGTGTGTTCATGACTGCTGCAGTGAGAGTGAACATGATGGAGAGATCAAAGAGCTGTCTGAGGCCTTCAGAAAGAAGATTGTAGCAGCTTATGTCTGGCAAGGGATTTAAAAAGATCTCGAAAGAAATTGACAGCCATTCCACGGTCCGGAAAATAGTATACAAGTGGAGAACTTTCCAAACAACTGCCAACATACCCAGGTCTGGCTGTCCAAGCAAGTTGACACCCAGAATAGACCGCAAGATGCTAAAAAGTCTCCAAAACCCTAAAATGTCATCAAAGGACCTACAGCAGGCTCTTGCTACTGTTGATATGAAAGTGCATGCCTCTACAATCAGAAAGAGACTGCACAAATTTAACTTGCATGGGAGGTGTACAAGAAAGAAACCTTTGCTCTCTTAAGAGAAACATCAAGGCCAGACTGAAGTTTGCCAGAGAGTACACAGAGAAACACTAAGACTTCTAGAATAGTGTTCTATGAACAGATGAGTCTAAAAAGCAATGTTACTTACCGTAACAGTTGTTATCCAGGGACAGCAGGCAGCTATTCTCACTAGTGGGTGACGTCATCCAACGGAGCCCCAATGCGGACATCTCACAAGCATACTTGCTTGTAGAAACTTTTAGAAGTTTCGAGTTGCCCACACCGCGCATGCGCGAGTGCCTTCCCGCCCGATGCACCGGGCGTGTCTCCTCAGTTCTTTCTCTTCCGCGGAGCTGAGAAGTTTGCCTTTGAAACTCTCTGAGCGAAGTTCCTTTTTGTGTCTTCTGTGCCCGCGGGTTTGGGTTTTTTTGTGCTCATTCCTGTTGGCTCTCGTTACGTTTTGTTGTTTAAAAAAAATAAATAAATTTTGTTCGATCGTTCGACCGGGCAGGTCGCGTGGCTGCGGCCCTGCGGCTTCGACCTTGCGGCGGAGCTTTTTCGGCCTATGTCCCGGCCAGCATTCCAGGAAAAGAACCTCATACCAACTGTGAAGCATGGAGGTGGAAGTGACATGGTTTGGGAATGCTTTGCTGCAGCAGGACATGGCCAGCTTACCATCATAGAATCCATCATGAATTCTATCATGTATCAGAGGGTGCTTGCGGAACATGTGAGACCAACTGTAAGAAAATTAAAGCTGAAGCGGAACTGGACCCTGCAACATGACAATGACCCAAAACATACCAGTAAATCCACCAAGGACTGGCTGAAAACTAAGAAATGGAGAGTCCTGGAGTGGCCAAGTCAAAGCCCTGATCTTAATCCCATTGAGATGCTGTGGGGTGATTTGAAATGGGCTGTACATGCAAGAAACTCCTCAAACATCTCACAGCTGAAATAATTCTGCATTGAGGAGTGGGCCAAACTTTCCTCAGACTGATGTCAGAAACTGGTAAATGGCTACAAGAAGCGTCTCACTGCAGTTATTTCAACCAAAGGGGATAACACTAGCTATTAGGGTATAGAGTGTCCTAATTTATTCTTCAATTAGAATACATATTTTTGTGGATACCTTTTGTTTCATGAGTAAATCAAGGAAAATTTGTGTTGTTTACCTGCAATCACATCACTTTCTTTTCCAGAGATTAAAAAAAACAAGATTTGACACCAATATGTGAACATTTCTTAAGAAAGAACTGAATATTTCATGAGATATCCTAAATTTTTCACATGACTGTAAAAATGAGCAGGAACATAATGGGAAGGGAGTGTATACAAGCAGAAAAAGGGGGCCAAAGAGAGCACACAATGGAAAGTGCAGGAGAGGTAGGAAATGGAGACGGATAGAAGGAATAACAGTATTCAAACTTAAAATTTACTTTTATTTTTGCTTACTTGAAAATATTCACTAGTTGCTCACTGGGAGCATTTTTCAAGCCTGACACCATACTCTGTAAGCGATTCACACTTTGTGTTGCTGAAGTAACAGGTGTGTTCATGGCTTCTTTTTCTTTCAAATATCTCCTTCCAGTCAAAGGTGTAGAAGGGGCAAAGGATCTTTTCTGCCAGGTGAGATGAAAACCTGAATCAGTCAATTTATTAATCCAACTGAAAAATAAACAGAAGCTTAAAAACATATGTATCTGAAAATAAAGTACAACTGTTCATCTTGGAAGGGGGGGGGGGTTAATCAGGATCACTGTAGTTATATAGTAAAACAGATGCAGTATATCCAGTACATTGGTTCCCCAAACTCTCCTGGAAACCCCCAATCCAACTGAGATTTCAAAATTTCTGCAATGTGTATGAATGATAAAGTTGCATTCAATAATAACTTTGTGTAGATCATGCATGTGGGAAAATGATTTAAGTCCTCTTGCTTAAAAGTACAAAAATATTTTATAGAAGATTTGGCAAATGCTAAGATTTTATAAAACATATATAGCACAGTTACTTAAAGCATTATCTGGAGACAGCAGGAAGCATATTCTCACATGTGGGTGATGTCATCCACGGAGCCCCGATACGGACAGTGGTAAAAAGTACTGTCACTTTAAGCTTTTAGCAAAGCTTCAAGACTGCATGAACGAGTGCGTTCCCGCCCAACGCCAGCTCACGAGGTCGTCCATTCTATGTCCAAGTGAAGAAGCCAACTAGGGGAGGTTGGCGGGTTGTGAGACTATCTGCCTGCTGTCACTGGATAACACCTGTTTCGGTAAATAACTGTGCTTTATCCTTAGACAAGCAGGCAGCATATTCTCAAATGTGGGACTCCCTAGCTTTAGCAAAGGGGATGGCCACTGTTGAAAACAGGATACTGGGCTTGATGGACCTTTGGTCTGTCCTAGTAAGGCAATTCTTATGTGCTTATGACAGACTGGTCAGGCCCTGGGGCACTGAAGAATGGGTGGATCTCCAATGCTCTAAGGAATCTCTCTTGAAGGACTCGACAATGACAATTGTCATGATGGGCATCAACTCTGACACCCTGTAAGTCATCAGCATTAATGAAGGTGTAACTGGCAAAGCATGAGCATCCAATATGAGCAGGAGATCTAGCAGGTCTGAAGATGAAGCTCTCAATGCCTGTGCATCATGTTCAGCCAGAAGATGCCCCATTACCTCCTGGAAAGTAGTCCAGGATCTACTTCGCAAGGGAAACTATTGGTAAAGGCAGGGACTCAGCTGGGGTAGGGACTTCCTTTGAAGCCATCAAGGTTGAATTTACAGCCTGGTTCCAGCTTGATGGAGGCTTTTCAGCTGGGAAAAGAGACGGCTGAGGGGAGATATGATTGAAGTCTACAAAATCCTGAGTGGAGTAGAATGGATACAACTGGATTGATTTTTCACTCTGTCAAAAATGACAAAGACTAGGGGACACTCGATGAAGTTACAGGGAAATACTTTTAAAACCAATAGGAGGAATTTTTTTTTTCACTCAGAGAATAGTTAAGCTCTGGAACGTGTTGCCAGAGGTTGTGATAAGAGCGGATAGAGTAGCTGGTTTTAAAAAAGGTTTGGACAATTTCCTGGAGGAAAAGTCCAGTCTGCTATTGAGAAAAACATGGGGGAAGCCACTGCTTGCCCTGGATCGGTGGCATGGAATGTTGCTACTCCTTCGGTCTTGGCCAAATACTAATGACCTGGATTGGCCACCGTGAGAATGGGTTACTGGGCTTGATGGACCATTGGTCTGACCCAATAAGATTATTCTTATGTTCTTATCATGCCTGATCAGAGTCCTTGGGGGGTGAGCTGCTTCTTGGATATCAAGGGGTCCGTGGTCCATGTTAATGCTTCCTGATCTCCACCCGACACATGGCATCAGGTTTCCTCATCATAGAGAACTAAGTACAATTCTTCCCTGTCCTTAGGGTGGGATCAGACGATGCTTGATGTTAGTGACCATTACCATGCTCAATGTCGAAGCATCCTTAGTGTCTGAAACAGTTCTAAGAACTATTGGAACCTAAAGACCAAATAATAGTGATGACTACAAAACCTGCAAATGAAGGAGAATCAATGTGAGCAGAATGGAGATTGTGAAGGTACAACTCTCTGCTCCATGGAAAGATGATTTCTGGCTTGGACCCATATAATGAAGGCAGGTGGAAGACACACGCATGAATAGCAGCATCATGTTTCCAAAAACTCTAGAAAATAACACCGGGGAGTGTCTCTGCACCATCAGACTACAAAACCTTCAAAAAAGAAATAAAAACCCTTCTATTCATATAACACATGAAACCGAACTAACACCTGCATCACCTGCAACTACTACATATGAACTTCTAATATCATGACAACTCAGATGTAATCCCTAACAATTCAAAGAAATGTACAAACTACTCGCTAAACACTTCTAATATCCGGACAAATCATTTGTAATCTGCCTTGAACCGCAAGGTAATGGCAGAATAGAAATCCCTAATGTAATGTGACATCACCCATCAGTGGGAATATGCATCCTGCTTGCCCTCAAAGAATAAACTATAGAAATGTAGTTTTAATTTGATTGGTGCACATTGGCACAAACACACCTTGTTTTAGTTATATACCAGTAAATATACAGTGGATCTTGACAACTCTTTGTTGGCAGATCACTATTACATCTGAAATAGGCACTGCAGGGATTGCTTTCAACAATTCATAATTGTAAAATATATTACTTTATCACAATGGTATTGCAGGGTGCATTCCACAGGTATTCTTGTGGTCACTTTGGATGTAAGCATTTCTGCTACAAACTTCCGAGGAGTACCAATTTCTTCTTCTGCATCTTCCCCTAGAAAAACTCGTTCATCAAAATCTCCCACTGTCAAGACGTACTCTTCATATTCTTTATTCAGTGTTTTACTGGAATAAGAAAGAAATGGCACTGAGCTGCTGAACAAACTCACATTATTCCATAAACATGTTTTGTTTTCCCTCTCTGGAAAGCCTCACCTTACTCCTTCCCTTCTAGCAATGTCTCCAAATGAGTTATTTCCATGCATACTGTGACAGTAATGAACCCCACTCCTTCGCCAGGGCATCTTAATCTCTCAAATTTACTACTAACACTTGCTCTATGCCAAAGAGCTTTCTTCAGGAGTTCAAAAGAGGTTGTCAATACATATTAATGAAAGATTAGGTTCTTACCTTTGCTAATCTTCTTTCTTGTAAATCCATGCTCTATTCCTGGACTAGTGGGTTATTTTCCTACAGTTGCCAGACAGCTTGTAGGAAGCCTCATATAAACAATGCTTTGTGCCCTCTCCTCTTACCTCCCCCATCCCCACCCCCTGGAATCTAGTTTGTGACAAAGCAGCCAGAAACACCTTTAGAGGACAAAGGCAAAAGAGAGAGGTACAGGGATACTCCCCAACCAGTAAGTCTAATCTGCTCATAACATGAAACCAGTCCAATCATGAACAATTGAAACAAGTCATTAAAACATTAGGAACCCAAACAACAAAAAAGGAGAGCTATAAGTGCTATAAGGAGACTCAGCCTGCACTGACGGAATGGAGCGCTGGGACTAAGAACCCCCAAGGTAAAGTGCTAAACACATTCGGATGGAATTTTTACAAAGGCTAGTCAATAAATCAGAAATCCAGCTTACCAGTGCATGTAAAGGCAGTCAATTGGCAAATCAGAACTCACAGGGCAGGTTCCAGGAATAGAGTATGGATTTAGAAGAAAGAATATTGTGAAAGGTAAGAACCTAATCTTTCGTTCTTGTACAATCTTGCTCTATTCCTGGACTAGTGGGATGTAACAGAGCAGTCCCATAGAGTCAGGGTGGGACTGATGAGCCTGCTGCCAAAACGGAAGAGCTAAAAGCAGCATCCTGCTTTGCCGCCACATCAATCCTATAGAACTTGGTGAAAGTGTACAAAGAGGACCAGGTAGCAGCCCTGCAAATCTCCTCCAGAGACATCGCTGATGACTCTGCCCAAGAGGAAGAGACGCCTCAGGTAGAGTGAGCCTACACCGAAAGGAAGGGCTTCTTATCAGCTACTATGTAAGCAGAGGACATAGCCTTATGGATCCATCTGGAAATGGTGGCTTTGGAAGCCAGCCTGCCCTTGGGGACAGGACCTACCAGTACAAACAGATAATCAGAGACAAGAAACTCGTTCGTGACCTCCAGGTACTGCAACAGGATTCTGCGCACGTCCAGGAACCGTAACACCCAGTCACACTATTGCGTGGCTTGGGAAGAAAGACATGGCCTTGTGCCATGTTGAAACAGATTCCCAAGTATTCCAGCTTTGGTAAACACAGGAGAGCCTTTGCCCGGGGAACCACTTCTATGGTTGCTGTCATTAACTCCAGTACCTGATGGTAATGCCAATCCGTGAGGTTCGGCCTTGCTAAGAGTTCTATAATCAGCTTTGAGAGCTTCTGTTTGCGTGGCTTGGGAAGCCTTGTGCCATGTCAAAACAGATTCCCAGGTATTCCAGGCTTTGGTAAATACAGGAGAGAAATCCCTTCCACACCAAAGAAAACAACAAGCACAGCCTAACCAGCCTGCATCAGGAGTCTTAACTATTATAAGGAACTGACTTAATTCAAGAAGAGTTTTTCAAAGTTTAGACCACTGCATGTGTGGTTCTTTTTTTACTTTATTTTATTATTTTTTGAAACTTGCCAAAAGTTAAATCACAATGAATGTTCCCAAAACCACAAGACAATAGAGGGCTGTTTTTCAAGTTCCTTATAATAGTTAAGACTTCTGATGCAGGCTGGTTAGACCAAAACACAGACATGTCGACAGGGCTGTGGAGTCGGAGTCGGAGGAAATTTCGGGTACCTGGAGTCGGAGTCGGAGTCAGAAGTACAAAAAACTGAGGAGTCGGAGTCGGAACAATTATCTACCGACTCCATTTTTGAACTTGGCATACCAATCACGAGCGATTCTTTCAGCTATAGCACCCACTATATACACAGCACAAATGTTGCGAGCAGCTTCTGCGTCCTTAGAACCTTGATTAAAAGCAAAAAGAAGGTGGTGTCGAAAATGCTCATTTCTCTCAACTTGACATTCCATTTTAACGATCTGAAAATCAACCAGTGCTGTGGAGTCGGAGGAAATTTCGGGTACCTGGAGTCGGAGTCTGAAGTACAAAAAACTGAGGAGTCGGAGTCGGAACATTTATCTACCGACTCCACAGCCCTGCATGTCGAGTCTTTATTGGAACAAATAAAATCTTTTAAAACCCAGAGGTCACCTTCACTGTGCTTGTTGTATTCCAGGCATTGGACCAGTTCAAGATGACTTTTCTTGAAGTTGACTATCTACCCTAGGTCCTGTAGAAGTCCTATGACTTGCTTCACTGAATGCACTCCCTCCAGCTTGGACACAGCTCTGATCAGCCAGTTGTCCACGCATGGGTGTACCTGGATCTCTGATTTACGGAGATGCACTGCAACCACTACCATCACCTAGATGAAGGTGCTTGGTGCCATTCTCAGCCCAAAGGACAGTGCAGCAAACTGGAAATGCCTCTTTAGGACATGGAATCTTAAATATTTCCCGTGCTCTCCTGGAGCTACTGTTGCAATAATCAACCGAACAATCTCCATTTTGAAGCAAGACACCTGCAGCGCCTCAATTACAGACATCAGGTCTAGATAAACCTCCAGTCATCTGAGTCTTTCTTGGGAACTCTAAAGTTTATGGAGTATTTGCTTCAGTCCAATTCTTTTCCAGGAATGGGCCCTATGGCTTGAATATCCAAAAATCTTTGAACTGTCGTTCAGACCCTGGTCATTTTTACTGTCTCCCAGCTGGAGAATTCACAAAGAGATCCATTGGAGGGCGAGCAAACTCTTATCTTGTGTCCCCCTCCCAAATAAGATCTAGTACTCAGTGGTCCAAAGAAATCTGCACCCAAACCCAACAGCTACGGGAGCACGACTACTATCCTGGCATCATTGTATTTTCTTGAGCTGTACTGGCTTGAGAGCCAGAGACTTGAGGTTGTCTGGTACTTCCAAACATCTACCTGGATCCCTGAAAGGATCTCTGTGCAGAGGAGTTTCCACAGTATTGCCGAGAACGTTGCAAGCCTCGATAGTTACCCTGACTGGCCCCCCCCCTGGAGCACACGATTTGCTATCTGGCAAAAACTTAGGACGGTGATCTGCCATGCTGGCCTAAGTCATCCATTCTTTACCAAAGAGCATATGCCCTTTGGGAAGTCTGCTCAAAGTAGCTATGGAGGCTGAATCTCCAGCCCATTGCCTGATCAGGGCATTCTATGGGCAAAACAGCATAAGCCAAAACTTTGCTCATGACTCGATATCATATACGGTATCTGTCACATAATCTACCCCCTCTAGCATCAGTTGAGGAAATACGTCATCACCTGGCATCAAAGTCTGATGTAACCTGGTGAGGTATGCCCATGACCAATAGAAACTATAACTTCCAATAACAAAACAAAACAAAAAAGATGTTCGAAAATATGAGAGGAAAAAGGATCGCAGAAACCTGCTCAGAAACTGATGAAATACTTAATGATTCAAGTCTGATTTCAATCATTGATCCTGTAAAAAACCTCTCATACTATTCTCTTCTTTAACACCTTCCATGTGTGAATGTAAATATTAGTGATTATTTTTAATATTTTGTTGTTTCAAATGCACTCTACAAATTCAGTGATAACAGCTGATTAATACTGAAAAGCCACCAAACTTATCTCAAAGCATGGTTACATCAGTCCAATCCCGACGGTGCCCGTTTCGCCAAACGTAAATCGGCTACTTCCGGGGATACACTTAGGACTGGAAAAAGCAGGATTGGCTCAAAAGAATCTATAAAATGAAACAACTGTTACAAAGAAGTGCTAAATAAAACAATTTACTGTGATTTTAAATTTTTAAATATTTAAACCCCTTAAGTTTTGTTGAAACTGGCAAAAGATCCCTTTTGCTGTATAAATGATAAATTATTATATAAATTGTATAAAATATTCTGGGACTGTTTTAAATAGTCTAATTATTGTGATATCTTATTTTTGTTGTGTAATGTATAATTTTTAACAACTGATCAAAAACTACGAATCGAAAAACATTTAGATAAACCAACACAAATGTGGCATATATGAAAAAACTGAGAAGAGCCCAATGAAATTTTATAATAATAACCACAAGTTAAACATTGCAACAGTGTAGCCACCCTGATTAGCTGTGAAAGCATCTCATCTATCATTTGCTAACAAAGCCACTCAGAATAAACATTGCAGCAATATGGCCATAGGGAAGCTGTTAAAGACACCCTTTGCCAAATAACAAATGTTTCATTTAGCAAACAGTTGCGGTATATGAAAACCAGAATACTGCTTAAAGATGGGACAAAAAGTTCCATTTTAATCATTTTGAATGTCTCCTTTTACACACTGTAAGTAAAATCTACGGACTGGTGATGCTAAAAATCTACTTTCATAAAGAAAAGAATAGAATGCCATGTTTTAAAAAGCTCCGCCTTGTGAGTAAACGGAAAATGAACATCGAGGCTAAGATAACTGTGTTCTGTGCCATAAAAGGCATTTGTTGTTAAATTTTAACTCTTACACAGACACATTGGTCCTTAAATAAACCTTACTTTGCGTTATCTCATTTTCTTTTTCTGGCGTCTCGATGTGAAAGAGATGTCGAGCATGCGCATTTAAATCAGCTTGCATGACGTCAGTTTGAAACACATCTTAATAAACAGCTGATTTTGTGTCAATGCTAATGCCTCTACTCTGTGTGACCTGTTGTATATCTTATTGTGTCGAGGGCAAATCTCGCTTACATGCTGTAAAAAGAAATATGTGAACAATTCAAAAAAATTTAACTATTTTTTAAAAATGTACCTAGAGATGTGTGAATTTAAAGCAAATTAAAATTCTCAAACAAAACCTGAAATGTCCAGAGCAAATCCTGAAATATTGAAAGACAGAAAGAAAATTCTAAGGGGTCCCTTTTATCAAGCTGCATAATACTGTGCGTTAAACTGCCTGCTGCGCTAGCCGCTAACACCTGCATTGAGCAGGCGTTAGATTTTTAGCCAGCCGCGGGGGTTAGCGCATGATGAAATGTCCGACACGCTAACCCCACTAGCGCGGCTTGATAAAAGGATCCCTAAGTGTCCAAAGCAAAATCCTAAGTTGTTAAAAGAAACGATTCAACTCCAAAGCATTGTTTAGCCCTAGCAGTTTGACTGTGTTTAATCTATGAATCCACCTGGCTTCACGTTGAAAGAAATGTTGGTTGTGCATTTGAAAATTAAAATCAAAGCACAAAATGCAAGAAAAGAGAATTAGTATATCCTTCCAGCTCCATAGAAAGAAAGACTGAGGAGGCCGTGTACAATGATGCAAAGAAAGAACTTGCATACAAGTGCAATAGGGTCTCTTAAAGACTTCCAGAACTTGTCAAATTGGAAAACTATTTTTCCTTCATGGGATCCGTCAGATGATGTCATCTATTTGAGAAGACATGCTATCTGCTTTTCCATGGAGAAAAGATGTAACTGATATTATAATTTACTTGTGACATGCACTACAAAATCCTTTTTGCAATATAATCATGGGCATTAAATAAAAAAAGCACAATACAACTTACTTATTCTCAGTAAAGCTGGAAATATCCAAAAGACAGTCACCTTTTAAAATCTAAAAACGAAAGTAAATACTAATATAAATAAAGTAGTAGTAGTGGCAAGGTACCATATTTTTCGCTTCATAAGACGCACCTGACCATAAGACGCACCCTAGATTTAGAGGAGGAAAACAAGAAAAAAACCCATTCTGAACCAAATTCTCCCTGCCAGGCTCTGCACCCATTCCCCCCTCCCTGCCAGACTCTGTACCGTGTCCCCCCCTCTGGTGGTCTAGTGGAAGGCAGGGACAGGGCACGCAGGCCTAGTGACAGGCAGGTAGGCCTAGTGGCAGGCAGGTCTCACCACCCCAAGGCAGGCAGGCAGGCAGGGCACTCCACCCCCCCCCGAGGCAGGCAGGCAAGCAAGCAGGCAGGGCTCCCCCGTACCTACGGCTTTGGCGGTATATAAGAATAAAATTATTTTAGTTCCTCCGGTGGTCCTTCCCTTCCCTCCGGTTGACTCCCGAACTAGCTGCAGCAGCGTCAGTGAGGGTAAAAGGCAGGCACGAGCTTTTCGCGCTCCTGCCTTGTTCCATGTTGCTGCTTGAATGGCTGCCTCAGTTCTCGTAAGGCAGCCATTCACGCAGTGATGCAGGACAAGGCAGGAGCGCGAAATTCTTGCACCTGCCTTTTACCCACTCTGATGCTGCTGCAGTTAGTTCGGGAGTCAACTGGAGGGAAGGGCAGGAGGAACTAAATAAGGTAACGGGGGTTGTGGGGGGTGGGTATTCGCTCCATAAGACGCACCCTTATTTCCACCCCCTTTTTGGGAGTGGAAAAAGTGCATTTTGTGGAGCGAAAAATACGGTAGTTATTTTACTTTAAATGCTTAAAACTATGGGTAATCTTAAGAGTGTTAAGTCCCAATGTACACTAAGGGCAGAGAAAGGGAGTGGACACTATTAACAGAGCATGTTCTGGATACTACATCCATAATTTAGGAGCCATTAGAGCCTCCTAAATAGGAGGCAGTAAATGCTTCCCCCTTCAATTTTTCTTAAGTTACGTGTGTTAATGCCCATGACCTGAAAAAAATATCTTGGGAACTGCTTGATTCCTAGGTGTGCTAGAAATGCGCTTAGCACACAGGATAGTCCTAGATTAACATGCACTAAGTCCATTTGCTATTGCACTTTAGTAACACACCCCTATTATTTTCTTTGGCATGGTTTGAATAAGTGCTGTCTTTGAAATCCTCAGAACTTTAAACATCTACCAAAGTTCAGGTGAAATTTTGCATCTTACCAGGTAAAGCAAAGATACTACTTACCTGTAGCAGGTGTTCTTCAAGGACAGCAGGCATACATTTTCACATGTGTGTGATATCATGCACAGAACTAGGTAAGGACACTGCCATGGACACTAACACTTCCCATTCAACATTGGCACGTGGGACTGACAGTTCAGTAAAAAACAGTAAAGCAGCCAGTTAGGGGAGGTGGGCGGGTGGTGAGAATCTTTGCTTTCTCCGAGGACAAGCTGGCATTACATATATTCTCACACGTGGGACTCCCAAGCTGAAAGAAGTTTAATATTAAATAAAATGAGGCTAGAGGGAAAGTTGGTGCAGAACTACCTGTCCAAACTGACTGTCTCTTCTGGACGTATGGATTGAGGACCATGTAGCTGCTTTGATGATGTCCTCAATAGATGCAGAGCAGAAATGAGCTACTGTGGCAGCCAGCCTACTAGGGTCAAAAGCTAGAAAGAGCTGAGAGGATTCCCTATGAGGTTTAGTCCAGTCTAGGTAGTGTGCTAGAGAATGCTTGCAGTCCAAGGTATGAAGTATTTCTTCTCCGGAATAAGAATGTGGTTCAGGAAAGAAAACAGAACTATGGATTAATTGAAATGGAATTCCCAAACAATTTTAAGGGAGAATGTGTTCCGAGAACTACTCTATCATGACTGCATCTTGTGCAGGGAGGATCCAACACAAGAGCTTGAAGTTCACATACAAGGCATGCAGATGTGAGGGCGATTAAGGAAAACAACCCTCCAAGTGAGAAGTTTCAACGAGCAAAATGCAAGCGGTTTAAGAGGAAATTTCATGAGAATAGAAAGAATCACACTGAGTTCCCAAGCAAAAGGTGGAGGCTTGAGGGATGGAATGCACTGATAGCGCTGAGAAGCAGTGGATTTGCCCAAGCCATGGACTTCTCTTTTAGGAAATTATCCAAACCTTTTTTAATCCCTGCTAAGCTAACTGATTTCACCACATTCTCTGGCAATGAATTCCAGAGTTTAATTACACATAGTGTGAAGAAATATTTTCTCCACTTTGTTTTAAATCTACTACTTAGTAGCTTCATTGCATGCCCCCCTAGTCCTTTTATTTTTGTAAAGAGTAAACAAACAATTCACATCTACCCTTTACACGCCACTCAGTATTTTATAGACCTCTATCATATCCCCCCTGAGCCATCCCTTCTCTAAGCTGAAGAGCCCTAGCTGCTTTAGCTTCTCCTCGTAGGGAATAGAGAACACAGGGGAAAAATTGTCCCAGTCTCCATTCCGTCCCCGTGAACTCGGTCCCTGCTCCATCCCCATGAGCTTGGTCCCTGTCTCCACCCTGTCCCCGTGAGCTCGGTCCCCATCCCCGTAAACCATCTGATCCCATCCGCACAAACCTCAAATAGTTTTATATTGAACTTATTTTATTAAAGTATAAAAAGAAACAATATTCTGGAAATTGTCATTTTATAAATCAGAGCTCTGGCTGCCGAACTAGAGGAAGAGATCTTAATAATAATAATAACAGTTTATATACCGCAGGACCGTGAAGTTCTATGCGGTTTACAATGACTAAAAGTTACAGACTGAGTAGTACTAACAGAGTTAAGATTTAGTGGTCAGTTATTGTGGGGAGGGATTGTTCAGTGTAGCTGCCTAGATAATTTAGGAACAAATATGTTTTTAGGTGTTTCCTGAATTCTCCATAAGTATTCGCAAGCATGAGTAATTGTTTCAGGTCTTTACCCCATAATGCTGCCTGATAAGAGAAGAGATATTGATGGTGTCTTTTAAATTTACATCCTTTAACCCAGGGGCAGGCAATTTCGGTCCTCGAGAGCCGGATCCAGGTCAGGTTTTCAGGATAGCCACAATAAATATGCATGAATTAGATTTGCATCTCAAGGAGACAGTGCATGCAAATCCATCTCACACATATTCATTGTGGATATCCTGAAAACCTGACTTAGCTCTGGCTCTCAAGGACCAGAATTGCCTACCCCTGCTTTAACTGGTGGAGAAACAAAATTCAAATTTGAGCTTTTCTTAAGTTGATTGGTTGAGAAAGAGAAACGGTCAGTTATATATCTTCAGCTGGCAGGGCTTTGTTTATAAAAATGTTTATCAACACAGCTACAATTCTACTTTAACCTCAAGCAAAAACAAAAGAAACAGAATTTTTTTCTACCTTTGTTGCCTGGTTTCTGCTTTCCTCATCTTCTCTTCATTCTCTTCCTTCCATCCACTGCTTTCTCTCTGCCTCTTCCATATGGCATCTGCTCTATTTCTATGTTTCTCCCTCCCCCCCCCAATTGGTCTGGCACCCATCTTCTTTCCTCTGCTCCCTCCATGGTCAGGCATCTCTATCTTCTTCCCTTCCATCTCTCACTCTCTCCCCGAGGTGGTTTTTAGCATCTCTCTCCTTCTTTCCTCCCTTCAGATCTGGTATCTGTCTCCTCCCCTTCCCCCAATGCTCTGGGATCTCTCTCTCCACTCCTTTCCTTTTCTTTTATGCTCTTCCTTCTCAATTTGTTTTCTACCTCTTGTCTACTTTCTTACTTTCCAGTCCTCAATTTCTCTTTCATTGTGTCTACCTACAGCTTGCCACCTTTCCCTCACTCCTTCCAGTATCTTACTAACTCTAACATCTTCCTCCAATCCTGCAAGTGCCCTTATTCTTTATTGCCTCCATCCAGTATGTGCGCCCCTCTCTCCTCCCCACTTCTCTTCAAAGGCATAAAGAAACCGATCCGCCCAATTGAGGAGAAACGCATCTGCTGCCAGACGATTAGGGGAGTAGAGTCTGGAACAAAATTGGGGCAGTTGATGGTTGTGAGGAGCTGCAAAGAGGTCCACCTGAGGAGTGCTCCACTGAGCAAAGATGGACCGGAGAGTGACAGGATCGAGTGTCCATTCGTGAGGTTGAAGAATTCTGCTGAGGTTGTCTGCCAATGAATTCTGTTTGCCCTGAATGTAAACAGCCTTCAGGAAGAGACTGCGAGCTGTCGCCCAAGACCAAATCCTTTGGGCCTCCTGGCATAAGAGGCGAGAGCCCGTTCCGCCTTTTTGTTGATGTAGTACATGGCTACTTGATTGTCTGTGCACAGAAGAAGAACCTGAGGGCAGAGAAGATGCTGAAACGCCTTGAGAGCATAAAACATCGCCCTGAGTACCAGGAAATTGATGTGATGTTTTCGTTCCTGGACCGTCCAAAGACCTTGTGTGCGAAGGTGATCCATGTGTGCCCCCCAAGCATACGGGGAAGCATCCATGGTGATGATCATGGAATGAGGAGGCAGATGGAAGAGAAGACCTCTGGAAAGATTGGAGGAGTTCAACCACCATTGTAGAGACTGCCGAAGAGATGAACCAGAATGCCCTCCTTGAGCAAGGCTGCTGCCACCACCACTATAATCTTGATGGAGGTCCACGGCAAGACCAAAAGAAAGCGCACAAAACTAATAATGCACTCCCAGAATCGCAATGCGAAGAAAGAGCCCCCCTCCCCCGCGTTCAGCAACACTGAATCTCCCTGATGGCTAGCAGGTGAAGAAACACCTGCGTGGGCAGCAGGGGAAGCCAAGTAATTTCCACCGCCTCCCCCCTCGCCGACGAGCAGTGCACTTGCGAAGGGTCACCATGCACACCAACACCCGGAACACTTTGTGCACGTCGGCCGCATCCACTGCTTGGCGCCAACAAAAAATGCATTTTTTTCTGCTTTTTAGAAGTGCTCATAACGAACACGTTGAAGACCCATGCACAACAACGCTGTATTAAAATGGCAACCTCAGGCCTTTTTATATCTTGTTCTTTTGTCTTTTTTTTTTTTTTTTAAATCTTCTCACAGTTCACCAGCTATATCAAGAGAGCAGACCCCACTGGCTCTCTAAACTGTAGTTTGTGCCTAACAGGTAGCCAGGTGTGCCATTGAGGCTCCTCTAAAGTAAAGACATAAGGGAAGGTGGGGGAAATGGGGAGAGGGACTCAACCTTTTTGAGTGCGACACCCCCAAGGTTAGTAGGACCTCCGAGAGGGTCCCCCAAATTCTGTCTGGACAGCAAAAAAGACAAGATTCACTAATCAGATCCAACAGGCCCTATCAAACCTCAGCACAGAAACATAGAAACATAGAGTATGATTGCAGAAAAGGGCCGGCGGCCCACCAAGTCTGCCCACTCAAGAACCCTCCCTCCCTTGAGAATCCATCTGTTTAACCATAACACTGTAGCAATCCCACCTGTTTGTCCCATCGTCTCTTGAAGTTGAGCACGCTACTGGCCTTGACCATCTGGCGTGGAAGACCATTCCATCGATCAATCACCTTTTCAGTAAAGAAGTATTTCCTGATGTCACCATGAAATATTCCCCCCTTAAGTTTTAGCGGATGTCCTCTTGTCGCCATGGGACTTGCTGGAGACTGAGAAAAGACTGATTGTAGATGCACAGCCCACTTGTACTGTAGCCAAAAGTCAATGTCTCAGTCTCCACCTGCTGGCAGAGGAGCATAAACCATCCATTTTGTAAACCGCTTAGGCTTTAGGCAGGATACAAGTTTGTTAAATCAATCAATCATTCAATCTCAAAACAGTGATACATATTATGTATGAAAAGTCTAAACTTATAAGGTAAGAAAGAGAGAGCTTATGACAGTGAAGTACAATATAAATCTTAATACAAGTTTCTGATTTTGACCTATGTAATGCAGAATTTAATAAAAAGAGCCTGCAGAATACTTTAGAAATATTTCTAAAGAAATTACTAGTAAAGATACCTTTCTATCAAAGAGTTTCGAAATATAGGGCTTGAAGTAATGTTCCTTTATTCCTTTAGCTTCCACAGTTAGCCCATCATGCAGCTCACAAAGTGTGCTGATAATACAGCAAAGCTCTTCTGAAGGTTTGCAGATAGAAGTTGGGAGATCAGCGGGCAAGGCTGCAATACAAACAAAATGGAGACTAAAATTGTAAGGTGTAAGATAAAGAGATGGGTGTCAGGTCAAAAGCGCGCTGGGACAAAGGCGTGAGCAGACAACTGAGCGCAGCACGGAGGCGCGCACCGAAGAAAAAGACTGCTTTTAGGGGCTATGACGGGGGGTTACTTAATACAGATCGCGCTGCGTTGTGGGGAGTTTGGGGGGTTGTAACCCCCCACATTTTACTGAAAACTTAACTTTTTCCCTGTTTTTAGGCTCCCCAACAAAAACCCCCGTCGCAGCCCCTAAAAACAGTCTTTTTCTTCGGCGCGCGCCTCCATCTTGCGCTCAGTTGTCAGCGCGCGCCTTTGTCTTCCGCGTTACTGTCTATGAACCAAAGAGATGTAGTCCAAAATTAGGAAAACACATGCAGCCCTGGCCTGCTACTTTTTCTGGGGCATTTCACTTCACGGTACTGCGGTATATAAAAAAATTGTTGTTATCTCATTCTTTCCTCAGCCCTCCATTCCCTTTCATCTTCAATGTACCTCCATTACCATATTTCCACCCTCTGTTATATCTATCCTCTTATCCATTTCCTTGCCACCCTCACCTCTCCCTCAGGGTTCTACCATTCTCGGCATCTTCCTTCCTCCACCCTTATAGCCCAGCATCTTCTTCTCACCCTCACAGCCTGCCTGACATCTCCATAGCTCTTCCCTGCTGCACTCCCTTCTCTCATTCCCATCTCTTCATTCTGTCCCTGAATCCAACATCTCCCTCCTTCTCCCCTTGTACCTCCTGTGTATTTCTATCTCCCTCTCATCTATCCTCATGTCCACAGCCCTCTCTCTCTATCCCTTCCTTATGTCAAATCTCTCTATCCCCCTCCATGTACCATCTCTCCCTTCCTCTCCTCCACTATGTGCAATTTCATCCTCTCCTTCCTCCCCTCCCCCTGTGCCACCAACTATCCTTCTTCTTACCTCCCCCTGTGCCACCAGCTTTTCTTCCTTTCACTTTTTCCCTCCCTCTGTGCTACCAACTTTCCTTCCTTTCTTCCCCTGCACTACAAGGTTTGCTTCTTCGGGTCACGGTATTGCCGCTAACCTAGAAGTCTCCCCTCTGCCATGGAGAAACTTTATTTATTTATTTAATTCGATTTCTATCCCGTCCTCCCAGTAGCTCACAACAGGTTACAAGCAAACATTCACAGTGGAATACATTTGGACAGTACAAAGACTATACAGCAACTTAAGTACAGGTTAAGAATGGAGAAGAGAGTGCAGAAAGGAAGAGGAATTTAAGGGGCGATGGGGGTTGATTACAGTTTGAATTTTAGTTGAAGAGGAGGGTCTTTACCACTTTCTGGAAGGTCATCAATGAGTTCTATAATCTGATTTGCGGGGACAGTTGGTTCCAGAGTTGGGGGATGAAATGGCTGTAGGAGCGTTTGCGGGGAGTTTCTGACAGGAGAGACCTTCTGGGGGGATGCATAGGCGTTTCTCTGTTTCAAAGCGGAAGAGGCGGGCAGGGATGTACAGGGTTAGCTTGGATCCTATGTAGGCTGGGGTGGTGGCGTAAATTATTTTATGCGCTATTACCAGGGCCTTGAATGCACAATGTTGGTTGATCGGAAGCCAGTGCTCTGCGCGGAGGGCTGGGGAGATGGGTTCGTGGTAGTTGAGGCTGTGTAGGAAGGGATTGCTGCATTTTGTACAAGCTGGAGGCATGAGATCTTTTTTGGCCACTCCGTTAAATAGGGAGTTGCAGTAATCCATCCTGGAGAGAACATAGGCATAGAGGAGTTGGGCTAGGTCTGGTTTGAAGAAGTAGGGTTTGATCCTTCTCAGTTGGCGGAGGTAGTAGAAGGAGGTGGAAACTACTTGAGATATGTAGGTGGACAGGGACAGGGGGCCATCTAAAGTTACTCCTAAGCTGCGTACCTAATCTGCTGCTATTAGTGAAGTGGAATCCCAGGATAGTGTTGGGCGTGTGTATTTGGTAGTTTTTTTTCCTGATCCATAAAAGTTCGGTCTTGGAGGCATTCAGCTGTAGTTTGTTGTTTGTCATCCAGGTTTACATGTCGGAAAGGCAGAGTTGGAGATTGGTGATTTGAAATGATTGGTTTTCGACTAGTGGGAGGAGTAGCTGGATGTCATCGGCGTAGGAGTGGATTTTAATGTTGTACTTCTGAACTGTATCAATGATGGGTCTGATGTAGAGGTTAAATAGGAGGAGGAGATAGAAGGGCGCCTTGGGGAACACTGTATTTGATAGGTTTGGGGTCAGATTTGTGTGGCCCTAGTAGGACTGTTTGGTGAAGGAAGGAGGTGAACCACTGGAGGGCAGAGTCCTTGATTCCGAGGTCACAGAGTCTGGATAAGAGGAGGTGGTGGTCGACAATGTCAAAGGCAGCGCTGAGGTCTAGTAGGATCAGTAAGGCATCGCTGCCTTTGTCGAGTATCGCCAACTGTCATCTATGATATCCAGGAGAACTGACTCTGTGCTGTGGCCTGTTCGGAAGCCAGATTGTGCGGGGGACAGGGCAGCTTGTTCTTCTATGAAAAGGTGTAATTGGCGGAGCACTATTCATTCTAGAAGTTTGGAAACTGGCCGGTAGTTGCTGGGTTCGTTAGGATCAAGGGTGGGTTTTTTGAGTGTCGGTTTGATAATAGCCGACTTCCAGCTAAGTGGTACTGTCCCCGTGGAGAGGGAGGAGTTAATGATGGGGAAGATAGATTCCGCCATAGCATCTTCTGTGGATAGTAGGAGGCTGGATGGGCAGGGGTCAAGGATGGTGCTGGAGGGCTTGAATTCTTTCAGGGTTTCGAGAACTTCAGCATGAGTGGCCATGTGAAGTTGGGATAGAGTAGCAGAGGATGGAGTATTGGGGTTGGGTTGCGGATATGCTGGTGGGGGGTTGGTGCTGGTGGCAGTGTCAAGATTATTGCGAATGGTTTGACTGGAAGAAGTCCGAGAGAATCTCACTATCAAGTTCAGTTGGATTGTTGTGTCTTTTTCCTTGGGCATTGGTGAAGAGTTGGTTTGTAAGGGCGAAGAGTTGTTTGGATCTAGCTGGGACTTTCTGAAGGATGTGAGAGTAGTAGGCTTTCTATGCTTCTAGGATGGCAGTTTTGTAGGTGGCAGATGTGTTTTTCCAGTGAGCTTTGGATTCTGAATTTGGCTGTTTGATCCAGCTTCTGTCTGCTTTCCTCAATGATCTTTTAATGGATCGGAGGTCGCTGGTGTACCAGGGAGCAGATGTTTTGTTGGTGGTTATTCATGTTGTTTTTGTCTGAGCGAGGCTGTTATAGAGGGACTGGATGTTGGAGTGCCAGGTGGAGGCTGCTAGGTCGATGGAGTGGGGATGTAGGGTGTAGGTTTTGTTCAGATTGTGAATGCCTGAGGCCATGACTGTAGAGTTGACTGAGTTAGGGATTTGAAGTTGGGTGGGTGGGATAGAGGCAGCGTGTCGGAATTGCTACCGTGACATGATGAGACTTGATGTCGACATGGCCAACGCGGTGAAATTCTGCACAGGAAAAGGGAATTTCATTCCTCCCTCCCTCCCATCCCCAGTGCAGTAGTTTTCCCATCTCTCCCTCTCGGTCCCCTATGTAGTACTTCCTGATCGAATCCCCCCACCCCACCCCATGAGACCTCAACTTTTGGGCCTCCTAGAGTAGCAGCAGCAGTGAACAGGCTGTTCGCAGCCTACCTGACAAGGGAGCTTCCCTCTGCTGCATCATCAGTGATGTCATCAGTGCACAAGCCAGGTAGATCTATTATCACAAAACAGGAAACAAAAGGGGAAGACTGTTCACCACTGCTGCTGCTTTAGGAGACCCAGGACTCATTGAATCAGTGAGTCCAATTTTATAAGGAAACAAATCAATTCTAATCAATTCATCGAAGTGAATCGGTGAATCAATTCGAATCAGTGAATCGGGCAGCACTAGTGATTAGGCGTGTACATAATTTCCTGTCTAAATAATGAGCAAGTGCACAAAGCACAGTTACTTACCGTAACAGGTGTTATCCAGGGACAACAGGCAGATATTCTTAACTGATAGGTGACGGCACCGACAGAGCCCCGGTACGGACAATTTTAGAGTGATTGCACTCTAAGAACTTAGAAAGTTCTAGTAGGCCGCACCGCGCATGTGAGAGTGCCTTCCCGCCCGACGGAGGCGCGCGGTCTCCAGTTAAGATAAGCCAGCTAAGAAGCCAACCCGGGGAAGAGGGTGGGACGTAAGAATATCTGGATAACACCTGTTACGATAAGTAACTGTGCTTTATCCCAGGACAAGCAGGCAGCATATTCTTAACTGATGGGTGACCTCCAAGCTAACAAAGAGGGATGGAGGGACGGTTGGCCATTAGGAAAACAAATTTTGTAAAACAGATTGGCCAAAGTGTCCATCCCATCTGGAGAATGTATCCAGACACTAATGAGAAGTGAAAGTATGAACTGAGGACCAGGTAGCAGGCCTTGCAGATGTCCTCAATAGGGGTTGATCTGAGGAAAGCTACAGAGGCTGGCATAGCTCTAACCTTATGGGCCATGACAGAACCTTCCAGTGCGAGTCGTCCGAGCATAACAGAACGAAATGCAGGCAGCAAACCAGTTGGAAATCGTTCGTTTAGAAACAGGATGACCCAGCCTATTAGGATCAAAAGATAGAAAAAGCTGTGGAGACGATCTGTGAGGTTTGGTGCGCTCTTGATAGTAAGCCAAAGCACGCTTACAGTCCAAAGTATGCAAAGACTGTTCTCCAGGATGAGAATGAGGTTTAGGAAAGAACACAGGTAAAACAATGGACTGGTTGAGGTGAAAATCAGAGACCACTTTAGGCAGAAACTTGGGATGAGTATGAAGAACCACCTTGTCATGGTGAAAAACAGTGAACGGTGGGTCAGCTACTAGTGCATGTAACTCACTGATCCTCCTGGCAGAGGTGAGGGCAATAAGGAAGACCACTTTCCAAGTGAGAAATCTGAGGTGAGCTGTGGCCAATGGTTCAAAAGGAGGCTTCATGAGAGAGGAGAGAACCACATTAAGGTCCCAGATAACCGGAGGAGGCTAAAGAGGTGGTTTCACATTGAAAAGGCCCCTCATGATTCTGGAAACCAAAGGATGAGCAGTGAGAGATTTTCCGTGAACAGGCTCATGAAAAGCAGTAATGGCACTGAGGTGGATTCTGATGGATGTAGACTTGAGACCAGAAACAAAGTAACACATAAAGGAACAATGTATGCTTCAAACGTCTTTTATCATACAATGGTGCTCAGATTCCACGATGGAAAGGTAAAGAACTCAATAAAGGCAAAAGCCCTAAAGAGACTTAAATGGTATCAATCATTGCACCGGGTTGTAAAAGATGTTGTGAAGTGCTACTACATTGGTTTATAAAGTTCATAAGTCCAAAAACGGTAAATCCAATTTGTAAATGACTTTAAGTCACTTAAAGTCATTTACAAATTGGATTTACCGTTTTTGGACTTATGAACTTTATAAACCAATGTAGTAGCACTTCACAACATCTTTTACAACCCGGTGCAATGATTGATACCATTTAAGTCTCTTTAGGGCTTTTGCCTTTATTGAGTTCTTTACCTTTCCATCGTGGAATCTGAGCACCATTGTATGATAAAAGACGTTTGAAGCATACATTGTTCCTTTATGTGTTACTTTGTTGTCAAGGACCTTTAGGAACATTCCTTTTTGAATTATACCCAGTTGTTTATATTGGGACTTGAGACCAGAGTCAGACAAAGAGAGCAAATAATCCCAACACCTGTTCTACCAATAGGGAAGTGGGGTTATGATGATGAAGACGACACCAGGAAGAAAAGCGAGTTCACTTTTGTTGACAACATTGGAGACTGGCTGGCTTCCTGGAGGCATCCAGAATGTAACGAACAGGCTGAGACAGAGATGTTTGAGCGGAAGTCAGCCCGAGATAAACCAAGCTGTCAGGTGGAGAGATGGCAGGTTGGGATGTAGCAGAGATTGCTGATGCTGAGTAAGCAGAGTAGGAAACACTGGTAGAAGTATGGGCTCCTTGGAACTGAGCTGAAGAAGGAGGGAGAACCAATGTTGCCTGGGCCACCGCGGAGAGATGAGAATCATGGTGGCCTTCTCTCTCTGAAGTTTGAACAATGTCCGCAACATGAGAGGGAGGGGAGGAAAGGCATAAAGAAAACGATCCGCCCAATTGAGGAGAAACGCATCTGCTGCCAGACGATGAGGGGAGTAGAGTCTGGAACAAAATTGCGGCAGTTGATGGTTGTGAGGAGCTGCAAAGAGGTCCACCTGAGGAGTGCCCCACTGAGCAAAGATGGACCAAAGAGTGACAGGATCGAGGGTCCATTCGTGAGGTTGAAGAATTCTGCTGAGGTTGTCTGCCAATGAATTCTGTTCGCCCTGAATGTAAACAGCCTTCAGGAAGAGACTGCAAGCTATCGCCCAAGACCAAATCCTTTGGGCCTCCTGGCATAAGAGGCGAGAGCCCGTCCCGCCTTGTTTGTTGATGTAGTACATGGCTACTTGATTGTCTGTGCACAGAAGAAGAACCTGGGGACAGAGAAGATGCTGAAACGCCTTGAGACCATAAAACATCGCCCTGAGTTCCAGGAAATTGATATGATATTTTCGTTCCTGGACTGGCCAAAGACCTTGTGTGCGAAGGTGGTCCATGTGTGCCCCCCAGGCATACAGGGAAGCATCCGTGGTGATGATCATGGAATGAGGAAGCAATGGAAGAGAAGACCTCTGGAAAGATTGGAGGAGTTCGACCACCATTGTAGAGACTGTCGAAGAGACGATGTTGCAGATATGTGTCGTGAAAGAGGATCTGTCGCCTGTGACCATTGATTGGCCAATGTCTACTGAGAAGTACGGAGGTGGAGACGGGCGAGAGGAGTAACCTGTACTGTCGAGGCCATGTGACCCAAAAGAACCATCATCTGTCTGGCCGAAATGGAGGGTTGAAGAAACACATGATGACAGAGGTGGATCAGTGTGTGCAGACGGTCAGAGGGGAGAAACACCCTCATGAGGTTAGTGTCTAGGACCGCTCCAATGAATTGAAGTCGCTGAGTGGGAAGGAGATGCGACTTCGGGTAATTGATCTCGAACCCTAGAATGTGAAGGAAGGAGATGGTGTGGTTGATGGCTTGAACCACTTGCTGAAATGACAAAGCCTTGATTAACCAGTCGTCCAGGTAAGGGAAAACTTGGAGACTGTGAGACCTGAGAAAGGCAGCCACTACTATCAGACACTTTGTGAATACCCTTGGAGATGAGGCTAGGCCAAAGGGTAGTACTCGGTATTGATAATGATGGTGATGGATCTGAAATCTGAGATACCGTCGTGAGGTCAGATGGATGGGTATGTGAGTGTAGGCCTCTCTGAGGTCGAGGGAGCATAGCCAGTCTCCCTGAGTGAGTAAGGGATAAAGCATGGCCAGAGAGAGCATTCTGAACTTCTCTTTGACTAAACACTTGTTGAAGTCCCTGAGATCCAAGATAGGTCTGAGATCTCCTGTCTTTTTGGGAACCAGAAAATATCGGGAGTAAAATCCCTGCCCCCTCTGATCTAGAGGAACTTCCTCTATGGCGTTCAGAAGAAGAAGGGATTGGACCTCCTGAAGGAGTAGGGAGGACTGAGAGGAGTTGAAAGCAGACTCTTTTGGAGGACTGGCTGATGGAAGAGTCTGGAAGTTGAGAGAGTAACCGTGATGAATGATGTTTAGAACCCACTGGTTTGAGGTGATGAGTTCCCAACGGTTGAGAAAAATATGAAGACGTCTTCCGATCGGTTGGGGCAGAGGAGAGAACGTTGGAAGACTGGCTATGTCCTGGGGAAGCAAGTCAAAAGGGCTGAGAAGTTTTTGGTTGAGCAGCAGGTTTTACTGGTTGCTGCTGTTGTTGACGAGCCTGCTGATACTGTTGCTGACGTGGCCTCCGAGGTTGATGAGAAGGTTGAAGAGGACGAGCAGAGTAGCGGCGTTGATAGGATGACTGCTGATGAAAGGGTCGAGCAGGTGGAGGTTTCTTTTTGTTCTTCAGCAAAGTATTCCACAGGGTCTCATGGGCAGACAGTTTTTGCGTGGTGGTATCCAAAGATTCTCCAAATAACTCGTCACCCAAGCAAGGAGCATTTGCAAGGCGGTCTTGGTGATAGACATCGAGTTCTGAGACCCTAAGCCAAGTTAAACACCGCATGGCGACAGCCATTGCAGTAGCCTTGGCCAGCATAGCGTTTTGGTATAAGCATTTGCCGAATTTATCCATGGTCTTACCCTCTTTGCCAGGAGGGACAGAGGCATAGACACTAGTGCCCGCAGCCTTCTTTAAAGTGGACTCCACAAGTAAGGATTCATGCGGGTGTTGAGGTTTGTCAAAGCCCGGAATGGGGATGACTTTGTACAGAGTGTCCAATTTTCGTGGAGCTCCAGGGATGGTTAAAGGAGTCTCCAAGTTTTTGTAAAAAGTTTCCCTCAGAATGTCATGGAAGAGCAACTTGAAGAACTCCTATGGAGGTTGATCAAAATCCAAGGCATCAAGAAATGCCTTAGATTTTTTTGGAGTGAGACTCCAAAGGGATGGAGAGGGATTCTGACATTTCCCTCAAGAATTTTGTAAAGGAGGACTGGTCAGGTTTACTAGTAGGCTCCTGGATAGAAGGATCCTCCTCATCAGAAGAAACCTCATCATCTGTACCCAGAGGCTCTTCAGAGTCGTCCCATAGGTCAAGGTCTCGCACCTGAGGGCATCGACCTCGGGAGACTGGAGTCGAGGGGTCACCATGCAAGGATTTGCGCATCGACTTCCCGAACCGCATGGATGCTGTACCCGGAGAAGTTGCATGGCACCTAGCGGGATCCAGAAGCGGTGCCGACTCGGAGACCATCTACACAGCATGGTGCGAGGTTCTCGGTTCCGCTGATAAAACAGGCATGTAAGCCGAGGGAGTGTGAACCTGTGCCAAAAGTGTTGACGCCGATAACATAGGCTAAGCTACAATCGGTACCATAGGCTCAGATCGGACAGGAACTGAAAGTTTCGGTGCCAACAGAGCAGGAAGAAGCTGTTGCAATTGCTCCTGAAGTTGGACTTGGAGGATAGCCGCAATGCGATCATCCAAAGAAGGTACCGGTACCGCTTTCTTTTTCTTCAGTACATAAGAACATAAGCATTGCCTCTGCCGGGTCAGACCAGGGGTCCATCGTGCCCGGCAGTCCGCTCCCGCGGCGGCCCTCCAGGTCCATGACCTGAAAGTGTTCCCTACCTAACCTAAAATGTCCATACCCTATTTGCTCAGTGTCCTGTGAGGTAAACCTCTATCTGTACCCTGTTATTCCCTTCACTCCAAGGAAGTCATCCAGTCCCTTTTTGAACCCCAGAATTGTACTCTGGCTTATCACCTCTCCAGGAAGCGCGTTCCAGGTGTCTACCACCCGCTGAGTGAAGAAGAACTTCCTTGCATTCGTTATGAATCTGTCTTCTCTCAGTTTTTCTGAGTGACCTCTTGTTTTAGTTGCCCCTGCTAGTCTAAAGAATCTGCCCCTCTCCACCTTCTCTATGCCTTTCATGATTTTATAAGTCTGTATCAGGTCCCCTCTCAATCTCCGCTTTTCCAGGGTAAAGAGCCCCAGCCTGTCTAACCGTTCGGCATATGAGAGGTACCTGAGGTGCCGCTCGACGCTCGGGAGATGAGGAGGCCAATGACGTGGCACTCACCTCAATAGGAGCAGAGCGTTTACGAGGGCACCTCGAGGTCAGCAGGACTGGGCTCACTGCAGCTTCGACCTGAGGACGCTCCAGGAAAGAGGAAGGCTTCTTTGCCGGCTTACCTGGGGGATGTGACACCGAAGTAAGTTCGGGCGGTGTCGAAAGACTCGGTACCGATTTAGAAGGGGCAGCCGACGTCGGAGTGGATGTCGATGGTTCCATCCCGGCACCGAAGAGAAGTTTCTGTTGGATTTGTCTATTCTTTAAGGTGCGCTTTTTAAGAGAAGCGCAACGGGTGCAAGATGAAGCCCTATGATCCGGACCCAGGCACTGGAGACACCAATTGTGGGGGTCGGTCAAAGAGATAGGGCGCGCGCACCATTGACACTTCTTAATTCCCAGCTGCGGGGGCATGAAGGTGAAAACGGCCTCCGCTAAATCAAAGGCGGAGGCTTCGATGGTGCCAACAGGCCCCGCCGGGGCCAGACGAAAAAAGACATTTTTTTTTTAAAGAAATAAAATGAAATGAAAAGAAAACAAGGAAGTGAAACTTCCAGAAAAATATGCGCGAGCGAGAAGGCAGAAAAATTTTCAACGACCGTTGAAAAAAACGCGTCTTCTTAGCTTCGCAGAAACTAAGAAACTGGGGACCGCGCACCTCCGTCGGGCGGGAAGGCACTCGTGCATGCGCAGTGCGGCCTACTAGAACTTTCTAAGTTCTTAGAGTACAATCACTCTAAAATTGTCCGTACCGGGGCTCCATCAGTGCCGTCACCCATCAGTTAAGAATATGCTGCCTGCTTGTCCTGGGATAACAGGACATTACCTCCTATCCCATGACTTTCTAATTTCTTCAGAAGTCTTTCATGAGGCTCCGTCAGTGCTGTCACCCATCAGTTAAGAATATGTTGCCTGCTTGTCCTGGGATAATAGCATAATTCCACAGCAAAGCCAATGATTCAAATGAAGCTGCTGCTGTCACCCCTCCTGAATTGTACTCTCTTCCAGCCAGGGTCAGTCTGCCTAAGGCAGCACCATTATGGTATTAACTTAATCGTTACACTTACAGGAGTCATATATGCAGAGGGTTTTCAGGATATAAGAAAGTAGGAATCCAAGGGTTAGACAAAAGATCACTTACAGGTCATGGACCTGATGGGCCGCCGCGGGAGCGGACCGCTGGACTCGATGGACCCTTGGTCTGACCCAGCGGAGGCAAATTCTTATGTTCTTATTCCTTTCCTTCCCTCTTCCTCCTCACCCCCAAGTGTCCCAATATCTCTACTTCCCTATTCCACCTTTAGACATCCAGCAACATCCTAGAGTAGCAGCAGCAGCTCCTTACCCCCATCAGGGCAACATTGGCAAAGTAATCGTCATGTCTAAAGGAGACAACACTGTATTCTAAAGGCCTGCTACATGCAGCTCCCTCCATACAGGGCTCTTTGCTGCACTGGCCACACTGTTCGGATGGGGGATAACATCAAGGAATTGTTATCTGGATGGGAACGTCTGGAAGGAGTAGAAATGCAGTGGCCAAAACTGAAAGGAGTTATTGTAAAGGCGACAAATCTGTGAAGCAAATAAGTAAAGGTAAGAGGAAAAGAAGGCTGCTTTGGAGATTGTGTCTGAATTCAAAAAAAGCTTGGGATAGGCATGTGGGATCTCTTAGAGTAGTGTATCGCAAACTGTGTGCGATGGCACACTAGTGTGCCTTCTGAGATTCCAAGTGTGCTGTGGCACATTGAGGAGGAAGAGAGGCGCCGGCCAGCTGACTTGCCTACAGGGCCAGAAGTTCTCAACATGCAGAACGGTGCCAGCGCTGCATGTCTAGCGACTTCCTGCTGCCATCGCGTGTCTCTCGGCATTCCTGCCTTCCTCGTCTTCTCTCCCCACCCCCGGACCAGCAGCGGCAACTCAGTGTGCGTTTAACTTCGCCACACAGCTGTCGCTAGCATTAGTTTAGACACAGTTTCATCAGGCAGCCTCGGGCCCTCTGCTAGGCCGGTCCGCTTCGATGATGCAACTTCCTGTTTCATCAGAGGTGAGCCGGCCTAGCAAAGGCCCCAAGACTGCCTGATAGAACCGCATCTAAACTAATGCTAGCGGCAGCTGTGTGGGGAAGTTAAAAGCACATTGAGCTGCCACTAGAGAGAGGAGAGGTACTACCGGACAGGAGAGGAGAGCAGAGAGATACTGTTGGACATGGGGAAAGGGAGAGGTGCTGCTGGACAGGGGGTAGAGAAAGGAAAGGGAGAAGAGGTGCTGCAGGACCTGGCAGAAGGGGAATGAAAGGAAAGGTGGAGGGGAGGGTTAGATGGTGTATGGGGAGAGATCATATTAGTTGTGAGTGGGGTTGGGGAGGGGAGGGAAGGGAAGGAAAGGAAAGAAAATTGTTGTAGGAGGAGTGAAAGTGATGAGAGAGGTAGAAATGGACATGGGGTGGAAGAGGAGAAATGGTGTATGGGGAGAGAGCATGTTGGGTTGAAGGGTGGGAAGGAGGGATGTCACTCAAAGGAAAAGGCAAGGAGAGAGAGAGAGAGAGAAAGCGTGCAGAAGGCAGAAAGTGTTGGACTCATGGAGAAGGTGAGATGGATGGGGAGGACAAAAATGAAGGAAGGAGAGAGATGTCAGACCATAGAAATGGAGGGAAGGAGAGAGAGATAGGAATGGAAAAGTAGATTTTGAGAAGAAAGCAGAAAAATGGAAAAATTGAATGCTAAGTTAATGCCAAAGATGGATGCAAGGTAGAAAGTGATTAGGAGAGAAAAATAGTCAATGGATAAGAAGCTCTGAAAACATAGTTAAAAGCACAGAAAAATAAAATCAACAGACAACAAAGGTAGGGAAAATGATTTTATTTTCAATATAGTGATTGAAATGTATCAGTTTTGAGAATTTATATCTGCTGTGTATATGAAAAATGAATGGGAAAAAACTGCATTACAATTAGTAAAGGGGTGGGATCTGGGGCAGAGCTTGGGAGGTCTGTGGTTGTGGTACTCAATTAATATTTGTTAGACTTGAGAAACACTGCTGTAGGCAATCAGCCGGCCACAGCGCCTCTCCTTCTCTCTGGCCCTCTTCCATGCTGGCACCCCCTACTGGCGTCTCAGAGCCCATCTGGAGGGCAGCTGTGCATGCGCAGACATCGACATGATCATGTCACGCAAGCATGCGATGTCATCACGGCGACGTCCGCGGACTTCCGAGTGCCTCGAGCCGTGGCCACTACCTTTAGTGTGCCCCAGCTTGAGAAAGTTTGGGAGACACTGTCTTAGAGAGAGGAAGAGATAACGGTAACTGTGGATGGACAGACTACATGGGCCATTTGGCCTTTATCTGCCATCAATTTTCTATGTTTCTATCAACATGATTGAATGGATAGTAGTAGTAGAAATTTTTACATTAGCACATATAGTATTGGCTGGGAAGTGGGGGCAACAGTCGGTTCCAGATCAATTACTGATTTGAAACAAATTAGACTTTTTACAAGCTATGTCTAAACAGACTGCCCTTCAACATAATGCACTGAAATCTTATCATAAAGAATGGGATATGAACATTGCCTGGAGAGGTGATTGAGGTATTTTGTTTCTCTACTGCTAAGTTATTTTACAGATGAATGTATGCTTTTTTGGTAGATATATGGAGTGGGAAGGGGATATGGTTGGTTGTTACCATTGAGATAAGAAACTTATAATTATGATATCATTAATGAGTGACTGGATTTTGCTCTGCCTTTTTGGTATGTATCCTTTGTTGTATGATCTTAATGTTTCAATAAGAAAGAAATGAGGATAAAAAATGAAATATAAAAACAGAAAAGATTTTTATTAGATAAAATCAACACCCAACACAGCCACGTTTCAAAGAATCTTCATGAGGAAAAACAGTGAAATAGTTCAAACTGATTAGCTCTAGGAGAGAAAAAAAAAATCTGAGGAATAAAGTTTCCCAAATAACTCACATATAGAACATAAAAAAACAGCCAGATAAACACAACTGTACAAACAGGAGGCAAGGTATTAGAGTGCAAAATTGTAACGAATTGGAACCAGCAGGAAAGTCAGACAGAAAATTACTGAGAGGAAGGACAGAGAATGAGCAGTAAGGGCTATAAAAGGAAAAGGGGCTCGTTTCTAGAATTAACGCCAGCTCAATGCTGGCGTTATGGTCTAGCGCGCGTGGCAATGTAGCACTGGCACACCTTAGTAAAAGGAGCCCTAAGAGAAGGGGGGGTGAGAAAGGGGAATATCTGTTTTCCTTATAATGAGAATAGCATTTGAGCTTTATGGACCCCTACACGTTTACATAGAATTGATAGCTCTAAGTCTAATAGATGCTGGCATTGTCATCTTGAAGCAGGGACATTAGATCATCTTTTATTCTATTGTCCATTCATATTAACATTTTGGAAATCAATTTGGCCCCAAATAAATAGGATGTTAGAAAATCCTGTAGCCTTGACATACGATACAATTCTATTTGGTACTGCAATGAGATCTCAAAGTCAAATTTCATCAAATAACAACAAACTTTTATTTATAATGACTGGAATAGCAGTACAACAAATTACACACAATTGGAAAAATTGTGACAGATTGAACTATAATTTTTGGTGGAACTCAGTTTGCCATATATATAAAATGGAACATACATTTGCAACACAAAAAGGATATATGGATAAATTCAAAAAGATTTGGGGACCATTAACAAAATATTGTAATAATTGAATTTCATTTTCCCATAATAAGAAAATAGTTAAAGAATAAAGGGAGGGAAGGGATATGGGAGGGGGGTTTATACTCTTTATTATAAATTATAAATAAAATATTATTAATACCGTATTTTCGCGGATATAACGCGCGCGTTATACGTGATTTTACGTACCGCGCATACCCCTCGCGCGTTATATGCCTGAGCGCGGTATACAAAAGTTTTTAAACATAGTTCCCACCCCGCCCGACGCCCGATTCACCCCCCCAGCAGGACTGCTCGCACCCCCACCCCGAACGACCGCTCGCACGCGCTCCCACCCGCACCCGCATCCACGATCGGAGCAAGAGGGAGCCCAAGCCCTCTTGCCCGGCCGACTCCCCGACGTCCGATACATCCCCCCCCCCCCGGCAGGACCACTCGCACCCTCACCCCGAAGGACCGCCGACTCCCCAACAATATCGGGCCAGGAGGGAGCCCAAACCCTCCTGGCCACGGCGACCCCCTAACCCCACCCCGCACTACATTACGGGCAGGAGGGATCCCAGGCCCTCCTGCCCTCGACGCAAACCCCCTCCCCCCAACGACCGCCCCCCCCCCAAGAACCTCCGCCCGTCCCCCAGCCGACCCGCGACCCCCCTGGCCGACCCCCACGACACCCCCACCCGCCTTCCCCGTACTTTGTGTAGTTGGGCCAGAAGGGAGCCCAAACCCTCCTGGCCACGGCGACCCCCTAACCCCACCCCGCACTACATTACGGGCAGGAGGGATCCCAGGCCCTCCTGCCCTCGACGCAAACCCCCCTCCCTCCAACGACCGCCCCCCCCCAAGAACCTCCGACCGACCCGCGACCCCCCTGGCCGACCCCCCCACCCCCCTTCCCCGTACCTTTGGAAGTTGGCCGGACAGACGGGAGCCAAACCCGCCTGTCCGGCAGGCAGCCAACGAAGGAATGAGGCCGGATTGGCCCATCCGTCCTAAAGCTCCGCCTACTGGTGGGGCCTAAGGCGCGTGGGCCAATCAGAATAGGCCCTGGAGCCTTAGGTCCCACCTGGGGGCGCGGCCTGAGGCACATGGGCCAAACCCGACCATGTGTCTCAGGCCGCGCCCCCAGGTGGGACCTAAGGCTCCAGGGCCTATTCTGATTGGCCCACGCGCCTTAGGCCCCACCAGTAGGCGGAGCTTTAGGACGGATGGGCCAATCCGGCCTCATTCCTTCGTTGGCTGCCTGCCGGACAGGCGGGTTTGGCTCCCGTCTGTCCGGCCAACTTCCAAAGGTACGGGGAAGGGGGGTGGGGGGGTCGGCAAGGGGGGTCGCGGGTCGGTCGGAGGTTCTTGGGGGGGGAGCGGTCGTTGGAGGGAGGGGGGTTTGCGTCGAGGGCAGGAGGGCCTGGGATCCCTCCTGCCCGTAATGTAGTGCGGGGTGGGGTTAGGGGGTCGCCGTGGCCAGGAGGGTTTGGGCTCCCTTCTGGCCCAACTACACAAAGTACGGGGAAGGCGGGTGGGGGTGTCGTGGGGGTCGGCCAGGGGGGTCGCGGGTCGGCTGGGGGACGGGCGGAGGTTCTTGGGGGGGGGGCGGTCGTTGGGGGGAGGGGGTTTGCGTCGAGGGCAGGAGGGCCTGGGATCCCTCCTGCCCGTAATGTAGTGCGGGGTGGGGTTAGGGGGTCGCCGTGGCCAGGAGGATTTGGGCTCCCTCCTGGCCCAATATTGTCGGGGAGTCGGCGGTCCTTCGGGGTGGGGGTGCGAGTGGTCCTGCCGAGGGGGGAGAAGAATCGGACGTCGAGGGGGGGCATCAGGCTTTCAGGATGGGGACAGGACTTCAAGGGGGGACAGGCAGACCTTCAAGGGGGGACAGGCAGACCTTCAAGGGGGGACAGGACTTCAAGGGGGACAGGCACGGAGAGGCGGGGCAGTGCACCGAAAGTCAGGGCGGGTGAACGGTGAGTCGGGGCAACCAGAGGAGAGTCGGGGCAGTGCACCGAAAGTCAGGGTGAGTCGGGGCAACCAGAGGAGAGTCGGGGCAGTGCACCGAAAGTCAGGGTGAGTCGGGGCAACCAGATGAGAGTCGGGGAGGGCGAAAGGAGAGTCGGGGTGGCCAGAGGAGAGTCGGGGAGAGCGAAAGGAGAGTCGGGGTGGCCAGAGGAGAGTCGGGCAGCATGCGCGTTATATGCCTGAGCGCGGTATAGAAAAGTTTTTGTACATATCATCGTGATTTCTGCGCGCTATACCCCTGTGCGCGTTTTACAATGGTGCGCGTTATATCCGCGAAAATACGGTAGATGGTAATAAAGGGAAGGGAAAAAGGTTAATAATTTAAAAAATAATTGATAAAATCATTACAATATATATGTTGTATAACTTTATAAGAAAAATAATTACAGTTATATGATATATAAAATCATAAGAAATATAAGATAAGAAATGTTATGTATAAAATACATTATAGTAATATCAAGTGTATTATTAAGATAATTGTATGAAAATTTATGACACTTGTTAAATGAAAAAAAAATCAATAAAAAAAAAAAGAATAGCATTTTTTTCATTACCTCCTAAAGTGGGTGGGGATACCAACTGACCAATAGGGGTCAACATGATTACTGATATTTCTCTCACAAATTACTGGGTTAGAATAGGAACTGTAACAGAATACAATAATTACCTTTGAATGAAGGGTTTAACAAATCTTTTTTGTTCGGACAGAGGAGCACATTTGCATAAATCAGATCCAAGCAGCAAAGGAGTAAATGATAGGAATTTACCAAATCATCTCCAATCATACGGAAATTACCTTAAAAAAAAATTAAACCATTAAGTCCCAAATTGGAAGATATATGCCCATTATTGTATTGAGCAAAAAAAGCATTATATAAAAACAAAACAAACACCCCCTAAAAGAATGACATTTAAGCTACAGCAGGAGCAAAAACATAATTTTTAAAATATTTAGCTGTCTGTTAAAAACAAATAATCCTATAAGATGCTCTGTCAGCTTTGGTTTCTTATTTTATTGCAGGTAAAATAAAAAGATTATGTACTTACCCTGGTAAGCTCTTTTCTAGACAGTTGGGTTATTTCACTGTAGTCGCGTGCAGAAGGAATCCACTCCGGATTTTTCACTCTGCCTCTGTTGTACTTCACTGGGCTCTCTAGCTTCAGCTTCATTTAGTACCCAAGCACATAGAACCACCAAGTGAAGTAGAGGCACCTGTAGCAACAGGCTTAAACAATTGCTCTGCTCAAAAGTAACTAGACAGTACTATTAACCACTAACACTGGCTACAAAGAAGTTCAGAAACTACTCCCCAATAAACTGAAATATATACAAATTCTTCCTATCCACAAGGGCTGAAAGGCATCCAAGAGTCAACTTGGAGAAGCATAAAACAGATTGAAGCAGTAGACAGGCGCAGGAAGGAATGGGCAAGAGTCTGTCTCACCTATCTACTAGAAAAGAGCTTATCTTAGTAAGTACATAATCTCTTTTTCCAGTGCAATAGGCGAGACATTCTAGACAGTAGGGATGTACAAAAGCAGTCCCCAAAAAAGCTAAGGTGGACTTCCTGCACCGACCTTTAAAATCAAGGACCCAAAAACGGAGTCCTGTCTTGCCACCATGTCCACTCTGTAGAATTGGCAAACGTATGAAGAGAAAACCACATCACCACTCTGCAAATCTCCTCAAGAGAGGCAGATCTAGCTTTGGCCCATGAAGAATCCACACTCCAGATAGGTTGCACCTTGATAGAAACAGGAGACTGTTTCCCTGAAAGAATGTAGGCTGACGAAATGGCCCAACAGATCCATCTGGAAATCATGGCCTTGGAAGCAGGAGAGCCCTGCTTAACTGAATGAGTCAGCACATACAAATGGTCAGAGAGACGAAACTCGTTGGTGACCTGATAACACAGAAGAACTCTGGCACATCCAGTTTTTCAACAGGCGAGCTTGTGTCCTGGAACCTGTAGACCAGACGTGTCCCACGGTGTAATCAAATTTGGTCTGCATGACAATTGAAAATTCGCAATTAAGCTGGTCCGCCAATGGGGGGAAAGCAGAGAAAGGCACAGCGGGAGCACAACATGGAGTCGCGAAATGTGGTGGCCACAAGACTTGAGGCGCGACTTCATGCTTTGTGATGTTCTGCTCCCACCGTGCCTTCCTCTGCTTTCCCTCATCGACACTCATAGTCGCCTGTACAACGAGGGCTACAACACCATGTGTGGTCACACCGTGCTCACCCTCTTCGCTGTGGACTACGGGCTGGTGCGGGAGCCGCAGTCCCTGGAGGCCTGTGTCAACGTGCACTGCCTGTGTGGGCTGGTGACCGCCTTCGTTGAGTACTCGGAGGGCAGGACCAGTAGGGCCCGCTTCCACAGCGTGCCTCCCTTCGCTTTTGCTACAGGTAAAGGACTCTGCCTGATACCCATTCATGTCCTCTTCTTCCTTCCCTCCCCCCTCCCGTTCAAAGGTTGGCTGGGTCAGAAATAATAGCAAAACTTGCTTCCATCAATGCATAAAGCACAGTTACTTACCGTAACAGGTGTTATCCAGGGACAGCAGGCAGATATTCTTAACGCATGGGTGACGTCACCGACGGAGCCCCGGTACGGACACTTTTAACTAGAAAGTTCTAGATGGCCGCACCGCGCATGCGCGAGTGCCTTCCCGCCCGACGGAGGAGAGCGTGGTCCCCAGTTAAGATAAGCCAGCTAAGAAGCCAACCCGGGGAGGTGGGTGGGTCGTAAGAATATCTGCCTGCTGTCCCTGGATAACACCTGTTACGGTAAGTAACTGTGCTTTATCCCAGGACAAGCAGGCAGCATATTCTTAACGCATGGGTGACCTCCAAGCTAACAGAGAGGGAGGAGGGATGGTTGGCCATTAGGAAAATAAATTTTGTAACACAGATTGGCCGAAGTGTCCATCCCGTCTGGAGAAGGCATCCAGACAATAGTGAGTAGTGAACGTGTGAACTGAGGACCAAGTGGCAGCCTTGCAGATTTCCTCGATGGGCGTGGAACGGAGGAAAGCCACAGAAGCAGCCATAGCTCTGACCCTGTGGGCCGTGACAGCACCTTCCAGTGAGAGACCGGCCCGAGCATAAAAGAACACAATGCAGGCAGCAAGCCAGTTAGAAAGCGTCCGTTTAGAAACAGGGTGCCCCAGACGGTTGGGGTCAAAGGACAAAAAGAGTTGAGGTGAAGAGCGGTGAGCCCTGGTACGGTCCAGGTAGTATGCCAGGGCCCGCTTACAGTCTAGCGTGTGTAACGCCTGTTCCCCAGGATGAGAATGGGGTTTAGGGAAAAAGACAGGCAATACAATGGACTGGTTGAGGTGGAAGTCCGAGACCACCTTGGGAAGGAATTTAGGGTGGGTACGCAGAACCACCTTGTCATGGTGAAAAACAGTAAAAGGTGGGTCGGCCACCAGTGCATGCAGCTCACTAACCCTCCTGGCAGAGGTGATGGCAATGAGGAAAAGCACCTTCCACGTCAGAAATTTGAGTGAAGTAGTGGCAAGAGGCTCAAATGGAGGTTTCATGAGGGCTGATAAAACCACATTCAGGTCCCAGACGACTAGAGGAGGCTTCAGAGGTGGTTTGACATTGAAGAGGCCTCTCATGAACAGGGAAACCAGTGGATGAGCCGTGAGAGGTTTTCCGAGGATAGGCTCATGAAACGCAGTGATGGCACTGAGGTGGACTCTGATTGAGGTAGATTTGAGGCCAGCGTCGGACAGAGAGAGCAAATAGTCCAGTACAGTTTCCACCGCTAATGAGGTGGGATCGTGATGATGCAGTAGACACCAGAGGAGAACCTGGTCCACTTCTGATGGTAACATTGGAGGGTGGCCGGTTTCCTGGAGGCATCCAAAATGCGACGGACAGGCTGAGACAGATTCTCTTAGAGGTCAGCCCGAGAGGAACCAAGCTGTCAGGTGGAGCGATGACAGGTTGGGATGAAGTAGAGACTGATGCTGCTGCGTAAGTAGAGTAGGAAACACAGGAAGAGGAATGGGCTCCCTGGAGCTGAGCTGGAGGGAGAACCAGTGTTGGCGAGGCCACTGAGGAGCTATGAGAACCATGGTGGCTCTGTCCCTGAGGAGTTTGAATAGCGTCCGCAACATTAGAGGCAGTGGAGGAAAGGCATAGAGGAACCGATCCGACAAGTCGAGCAGGAATGCATCCGGGGTCAGATGATGAGGAGAGTAGAGTCTGGAGCAGAACTGGGGCAGCTGATGGTTGTGAGGAGCTGCAAAGAGGTCCACCTGAGGAGTGCCCCAGAGAGCAAAGATGGAGTGGAGTGTGGGAGGATCCAAGGTCCACTCGTGAGGTTGAAGGATGCGGCTGAGGTTGTCAGCCAGGGAGTTCTGTTCGCCCTGGATATAGACGGCCTTGAGGAAGAGACTGCGGGCCGTGGCCCAGGTCCAGATGCGGATGGCCTCCTGACAGAGGATGGGAGATCCGGTGCCGCCTTGCTTATTTATGTAGTACATGGCGACTTGGTTGTCTGTGCACAGGAGAAGAACCTGAGGATAGAGAAGGTGCTGGAAGGCCTTGAGAGCATAGAACATGGCCCTGAGTTCCAGGAAGTTGATGTGATGTTGACGCTCCTGAGGGGTCCAGAGTCCCTGGGTGCGAAGATCTCCCATGTGAGCTCCCCATGCATAGGGGGAGGCATCTGTGGTTATGATCATGGAATGAGGGGGTAGATGAAAGAGTAGACCCCTGGAAAGATTTGAGGAGTTCAACCACCATTGAAGAGATTGCTGAAGAGACGATGTCACAGAGATGGGATGAGAAAGAGGATCCGTGGTCTGTGACCATTGGGTGGCTAGAGTCCATTGAGGTGTCCTGAGGTGGAGTCGTGCCAGAGGAAGCACATGGACTGTCGAGGCCATGTGGCCCAGGAGGACCATCTTTTGCCGAGCAGGAATAGAGCGACAAAGGAGCACCTGACGGCAGAGATGGAGCAGGGTTCGTTGGCGGTCTGAGGGGAGAAACGCCCTCATCAGAGTGGTGTCGAGGACGGCACCAATGAACTGAAGTCGCTGTGTGGGAAGGAGATGTGACTTGGGGTAGTTGATCTCGAACCCCAGGAGATGGAGGAAAGAGATGGTGTGTTGAGTGGCTTGTAGCACAAGCGGAGACGTAGGAGCTTTCACCAACCAATCGTCCAAGTATGGGAACACCTGGAGGTTGTGAGACCTGAGGAAGGCCGCCACCACAATAAGGCACTTGGTAAACACCCTGGGCGATGATGCGAGGCCAAAGGGTAGCACTTTGTACTGATAGTGGTGGTGCTGTACCTGAAATTGGAGGTAGCGACGTGAAGTCAGATGGATCGGAATGTGAGTGTAGGCCTCTTTGAGGTCTAGGGAACATAGCCAGTCGTGATGAGAGAGAAGAGGGTAAAGCGTGGCAAGGGAGAGCATCCTGAATTTTTCCTTGACCAGACACTTGTTGAGGTTCCGAAGATCGAGGATGGGACGGAGGTCTCCTGTCTTCTTGGGAACCAGGAAGTAGCGGGAGTAGAATCCCTGACCCCTTTGGTCTGGGGGTACCTCTTCGATGGCATTGAGAAGAAGAAGGGATTGGACCTCCCTCAGGAGGAGGGGGGGTTGAGAGGAGTGAGAAACAGACTCTATGGGAGGATTGTCTGGTGGAAGAGTCTGGAAGTTGAGAGAGTAGCCGTGGCGAATGATGTTGAGGACCCACAGGTCTGATGTAATGACCTCCCAACGGTTGAGGAAGAGTTGAAGGCGGCCTCCTATCGGCTGAGGAAGAGGCAATGATGGCGGGAGACTGGCTATGCCCTGGAGAAAAGAGTCAAAAGGGCTGAGATGTGGGGGAGGCTTGGCAGGTTGGTGAGACTGTAAACGTGCCTGAGTTTGGTGCTGCTGACGAGGCCGGCGAGGCTGTTGTTGCTGAGGCGGGTTGAGAGGTCTGGCCGAGAACCTGCGTTGGTAGGAAGACTGCTGTTTGTAGGGGCGAGCAGGTGGAGTCTTCCTTTTAGGTTTGATTAGGGTATCCCACCTGGTCTCGTGTGCTGAAAGTTTCTGGGTAGTTGAGTCCAGGGACTCCCCGAATAGTTCATCACCAAGACGAGGTGCGTTAGCCAGGCGGTCTTGGTGATTAATGTCGAGGTCAGAAACTCTCAGCCAGGCCAAGCGCCTCATGGCAACAGCCATGGCAGATGCTAGAGAGGTCAGCTCAAAAGAGTCATAAATGGATCGCACCATAAATTTCCGGAGTTGGAGCAAACTGGAGATTTGTTGTTGAAAAACCGGGATCTTACGCTCAGGGAGGTACTTTTGTAAGGAGGAGAGTTGTTGCACCAAATGCTTCATATAGAAGGAGAAGTGGAAGGTGTAATTATTAGCCCTGTTGGCAAGCATGGAATTCTGATAAAGGCGCTTGCCAAATTTATCCATTGTTCTGTCCTCTCTGCCAGGAGGGGTGGAGGCATAAACACTGGAGCCCTGGGTTTTCTTCAAGGTGGACTCCACTAGAAGGGATTCATGGGGTAGTTGAGGTTTGTCGAACCCCGGGATAGGAATGACCCTGTATAAACTATCCAGTTTTTGAGGGGCACCCGGTACCGTGAGAGGATTTTCCCAGTTTTTGTAAAAAGTTTCCCGTAAGATGTCATGGACGGGTAACTTTAAAAATTCTTTGGGAGGTTGTTCGAAGTCCAGGGCGTCCAGGAAAGCCTGGGACTTCTTAGAGTCGGATTACAAAGGGATCGACAGAGCCGCCGACATTTCCCTGAGAAATTTTGTGAATGAGGACTGTTCAGGTTTGGAACTGGTATCGACCATCGATGGTTCCTCGTCCGTTGAGGAAGCCTCATCATCGGTACCGGGTGGGGATTCTTCCCATAAGTTCGGGTCCCTGACGTCGGTGTGCGCAGGACGGGACGGTGGTGCGGACGGCTCAGTGTGGCGAGTCTTAGAGAGAGATTTGCCAGAGCGCATCGAGACGGTACCGGGGGAGGAAGATCGATGCCGGTCCTGGTCTCGGGGGGACTGGTGTCGGGGAGGGTCGGCATCAGAGCGTGTTTGTATTGGAGGATTAAGTGGTTCAGCCGCGAGTACCGGCATGGAGGTGTTCAACGGTGCCGATGGTGTCGACACCGGCGGTATGGTGCGATGCTCGGGCCGGTCTGGTACCGGAAGGAGTGGGGCCAAAATTGCAGGCAACAAGTGCTGGAGTTGTTGTTGCAGTTGCTCTTGCAATTGGCTGTGGAGTATGGCCGCAATGCGGTCGTCCAGAGGGGGCACCAGTACCGCTTTTTTCTTTGTCGGTACCATAGGTGCTGCTCCATGCCCCGGCGATGAGGATGCCGATGACGAGGCACTCACCGAAATCGGGGCGGAGCATTTGCGGGGTCGGCGTGATGCCGGGAGGACCGGCGTCGCCGGTGTGGCAGGAGGGCGCTCAAGGGAAGTGGAAGGCTTCTTAGCCGGCTTACCTGGTGCCAGCGACCCCGAGGAAGGATCAGGCGTCATCGAAGTAGTCGTTGCCGACTTTTGTGGCGCCGTTGACGGCGCAGCCGATTCCATGGCAGATCCGGTACCGAAAAGGATATTCTGTTGGATCTGTCTATTTTTCAAAGTACGTTTTTTAAGAGTAGCACAGCGGGTGCAGGTGTCAGCCCGATGCTCTGGACCCAGGCATTATAGGCACCAATTGTGCGGGTCAGTGAGAGATATTGGGCGTGCACACCGCTGGCACTTCTTAAAGCCCGGCTGAGGGGGCATGAAGGGGAACACGGCCTCCACAAAATCAAAACCGGAGGCCTGTATGGTGGCAACAGGCCCCGCCGGGGCAGGCCCGAAAAATAAAGAAAAAACAAAGTTGTTTTTTTTTTTTTTTTTTTTTTCAAGTTAGAACGAAAAACGAAATCCGAAGGAAAAGGAACAAAAAAAGGAATAAAATAGCGCGAGCGGGAAGGCAAAAAACGAGATTTCAACAGCTGTTGAAAGCACATGCATCTTCTTCGCTCCGCGGAAACGAAGAAACTGGGGACCACGCTCTCCTCCGTCGGGCGGGAAGGCACTCGCGCATGCGCGGTGCGGCCATCTAGAACTTTCTAGTTAAAAGTGTCCGTACCGGGGCTCCGTCGGTGACGTCACCCATGCGTTAAGAATATGCTTGTCCTGGGATAATATATTATTGCTGTTTTTGTGATAAATTGTATCAAGCAACAGCATGTCTGCTAAGTTGTTGAAAATCTTACACTCATTGTAAAATTTTCTAAATAAAATTATTTTAACTCCCTCCTAATACCTCAATGGCTTGCAGCATTTGAAGACCAGAGTTGCTTACCTTGTCCAAGTTTTTAATTTTGGCCCATCACAGAGCTTGTGTGGGGTTGGAGAGGTTGTAACCCTAAACTTCTACTAAGACTAAGGAGTGCTTTTATTAGGGTGCGCATTTAGCACGCACTAAATCGGTTAGCGTACCTTAATAAAAGGACCCCAAACTATCCTAATTAAAAATTCAGCCCTGTGTTTTAGATTTCGGCCCCTTATGTGATTGAGTTTGACACCTCTGCTGTAGACTGACAGGCAGGCAAATACACTTCCGTAATAACATGGAAAGCCGAAACCACCTTCAGCAGGAAGAAAGGAATTGTCTGAAGGGAAACCTCAGCTTCTGAAATACAGAGGAAATGGGCTTAGCAAGACAAAGCCTGTAGTTCGACACGTCGCCGAAACAGAATAGGCACCAAGCTTGGCAAAAACATTCAAGATGTTGTAGAGGGCATCAGCTATGTAATCCACTCCAGAGATGAGAAAATCCAAATTCCGAAGCACCACAGTGTCAGTGTTGGAGTGGCATGCCTCAGATATGAAAAAAGGAGGCCATTGCTGCTTTAACCCCAGCCGTGGCCAAATCAAACAGACACTTAAGGATAAAATCCATGAATCTGTCCTAAACATCCTTTAGGACCCCCCCCTCCCCATCGCTTGGGAGAGATGTGCACTTGGTAACATGAGCCACTGAAGAATCCACCTTCAGAGAAGTAAAGCGCTTGTTAAAGCTATCCACCATGGGATAAAGCCGCGCCATGGCTCAAGCACATTTCAAGGGACCCTAAGAAGTCTCCTAGATATCCGTAAGAATCCAAACAGCATCAGGAAAAGAGGCAGATTGTGGCCTCTGGTCAAGCATTGAAGCTGGCAAGTATGAAAAATAACTTTAAAAAACAAATCTGGAAAAATCCAAAATGGCCACTGAGGCCCTGTATTGATTAAAAATAGCCCAGGAAAGCACCCACAGAACCTTCAAAAACAGAGATTTTTGGATTTTAGTGTGTGTGTGGGGGGGGGGGGTATAGGACATGCAGGGAAACCACATAAAACCCCCTTTTTAAACACCACCCAAAATCTCTGATGCAAGCTGTAAGTTTGCTCACAGGAAAAACTGAAATATTTTACTCACTGTGCTGAATGAGAGAAACTGCATGCAGCTGAACACAGGCTGGATTTCAATCTTCTGACTCCCCACTGGCCTTGATCACCACAGCCGGAGACCTCCCTCACTCTTGGACACGCCGCGCAAACATCTGGCGGAGGAAAGCAGTCTGGCTTCGATCCTGGTTGCACCTCCAGGAAACTGTCTCAGCCTGTGCTACACCCACTAGCTAGCTCCCAAGGGAAAGGTCCCGGAGTCCCGATCTGATGTCCAGCAAACCCCACAGAAGCAGACGTTCTCCAACAGTCTGCAATCTCCCGCAGTCAAGAATGTTCCCGCAGGAATCTCCACAGCACAAGGGTGAAAACCGTGAACAAAAAATACTGAAAGATCACAAAATAAAACATGAGCAAAAAAGATGAGCTCCTACGAAAAGACTGGCAAGCATGCTTAGGGAGGAAGTATGTAAGAAATAATCCACTGGTCCCGGAATAAAGTGGGATTGTACAAGAAGCTGTATTTATGATGGGTCCAGGTCCTACCTTCTCTCATGCTCCTACAGTGCCCTTACAACGCAGATACAATTGGCCACTTTTTAAAAAGAAATTTTACTCATTCACTTAAAAATGTGATCTGTTAAACATGTATCGATAGTGAAAATAATTATGACTTTTTTAGGGTACTAATGCTGTCCGATTCACTGATTCAAATCAATTGCACCGATTCACTTTGGTGAATCGAGAAAATCAGACTCACTGATTCAGCAACCTCCCACCCCGGTGAGACCTGACATACCTCCACTCCAAGGCTTCCTAAAGCAGCAGCAGTAACAGTGCTCTGAATGGGCTGCTTGGGTCGGCCTTCCAAATGCTGCGTCACTGATGTGGCAAAGGGAAGCCCTAGCGGGGAAGGCCGCAGAGCAACCTGTTCAGAGTGCCACCGCTACCGCTGCTTTAGGAGGCCTCAGAAGGTATGTCAGTCACAGTGGGAAGGGCAGTGGGGGGCAGAGAGAGAGAGAGAGAGATGGCAGACAGTGGGAAAGAAACAAATGTTAGATATGGCAGTGGAAGATAGAAAAAAATTATTTTATTTTCTATCTTGTGATTACAGTATGTCAGATTTGAAACGTGTATCCACCCAGAGCTGGTGTTAGACAGGACCTAACAGAGAGAGCACAATAATTTTGTTTAGTTTGATTACACCACAGCGCCAGCGTAGGGTTGGAGAAGGTAAAGCGGGGCAGGAGTGGGTGGAAAGACTACAAAATAAACCTGCCAAGATATTTGAAAAAAAATGCCAGATTGGGCAGGAAAATCCAATTGAATCGAAAAATCGAATGAATCGAATCGAAAATTTTTTCCCTGAACTGGACAGCACTAGTACTTACAGGGTTTGAAATTACCATTTGCAAATATCTCAGATTTTAGCCATGCACACTGCACAACACATCAGTAAGTAGCAATTTACATACCCTTGGTATATACAAAAAGGGTCCAGCAGAACTTAAAGAGGTCTTTAGCACTACATGGAATTCGTCTAATAAAATAAAAGGAGAAAAGAAATGCAAACATCAATATATCAATCCTTTCATTAAATAGTTCACAAGTAGTTCAGTTAAAAGTTATTTTCTATTCTCATTTCAAAACTTTTGCATACATAGCTCAGCTCCAAGACCCCAAGACAGAACACTTGAAAACCTAGACTGCCTTTTCCTCACAGAAACCTGGCTTACTTCTGAATTAGACCCCAGAATAACGGAAGTATGTCCAAAAGGATACAAGATAATAGTGGTCTGCAGAGAAAACAAAAAAGGAGGAGGAATTGCCAGAAGCACCATAGACCTAAAAATACAAGACAAAATAACTACTCACATGGATTTACTCGCAGGAACCCTAACCAGCATATTATGTTACATATCACCAGGAAACTGGAACCCAGCAAAACCAAAATTTGAAGACTTTATCTACAGAAACTCACTAACAACAACGTATAATTTAATCCTAGGAGACCTAAAACTCCAAACAAGTAGAAATCTTACTATCATACCTCGAAGCCTTAACATACAAGATGCTAGACCCTCAAACCACACATTAAAAAGGTTACCGACGTGATGCCGAGTACCTGATCGGTCGTGCCTCTGCACAGCTCCAGGCCATGCTGCCTTAAAACTACTTAATAAGCGCTGTCTTTATCCTGGGACACCTTGCCTCACACTTCGGAGATCTCCCAGAATGGACGGGGACGTGAAGAAAGTCTTACGGGAGTGTTTTGAGCTCAGTATGACAGCAAGAGTGCAGCGAGATACCCGCGGGAAGGTGAAGCCGACAGACATTAAGATGGCGGACAACCATGCGGTCCCCATGTTTACTATACAAGAGGAGGCCATACAGGAGCTCACTAAATCCCTAACACTGGTTATGGAAGACAAGCTAGCAAAAATTCAAACCTTTATGGAGGACTTCCGGGAGACCCTGGAGACTCATGTGGGCCGCCTGCAGAGAGTTGAGGACTGAGTGGCTCAGCAGGAGGATCGCTCCGCTAATTTTGAGGAAGTAGCGTCCAGGGGGGGGGGAGAGAAGGGAAGCCGGCACGCACACGATAGAGCCCCGGAGGGAAGCTTACAACTTGTTGCTTTTACTTGCTTCGGGCCTTCCTCGCTGCCGGGTCTTGCCTTCGCGGAAACAGAAAGTAGGCTGGATCTGGCAACGAGGAAGGCCCGAAGCAAGTAAAAGCAGCAAGTGTAGTGGTATACCATTTGAGAAAAACAAACGCACGGACATCGGACCCGATTCTGCTTGCTCTTTTAAAGCTCCGATCCAATCTACCTTGGTGTCTATTGTGGAAGATAAAGTGGTCAGCTAGGAAGAATAAAATCAAGAAAGTTCAAGTTTAGTCAAGCTGTGATTTGAACTTTATAGGCATTTGTTTTTCATCCTTTAACTGGCAGGCAGAAGGATGCTCCATTTATTAATCTTGCAAAGTCTGATACAGGAAAAGCTAGAAGTGCATCAGGATTTAAGGAGCTTGGGGTGTGCAAATCCACTTAATGCAGAAATTACAGTAAAATGAAATCACTTTTCTATTTCACTGCAGCTCTATGAGGTTTTTTTGCACTTAGCTTTAGTCAAATGATGGATAGGAATATGTTTATTTCATTTAAGTTAAGGGAAAACAATATTTTTTCTGAGTATCCTTTAAATAATGGTTCACAAATTAATTCAGCCTGTTTTAAGGCTGGGTTTTGTTTTTCACATTATTGCTTCTATTTTTATAATCCTTAAAAAAAATAAGGGGCAATTCTCCAAGTGGGTTCATCCTGGTAGGCACCCTGAGACTGTACAGGGAACGCCTATTCTATAGCAGTGAATGGGCTCCCAGGTTCCTTTACAGAATGGTAGCATATAGCCTTAGATTCAGGCGCCTTACAGTTAAAGCAGCCTTAGAGCATGTCCACTTGTGGGAGAAATGATTTTATTTTCAGTTTAGTGATCAAAATGTGTCTGTTTTGAGAATTTATATCTGCTGTCTATATTTTGCACTATGGCCCCCTTTTACTAAATCGCAATAGCGTTTTTTAGCACAGGGAGTCTATGAGCATCGAGAGCAGTGCAGGGCATTCAGCGCATCTCCCTGCGCTAAAAACCGCTATTGCGATTTAGTAAAAAGGGAGGGGGTATATTTGTCTATTTTTGTATAGTTGTTCCTGAGGTGACATTGCATAAAATCATCTGCCTTGACCTCTTTGAAAACCTGCGGAATATATATGATGATTAACATTTTCTCAGCGTGGGTTTTTTTTTAAATTTTATTGTTGGTAGATCATTTTGACTTGGTCATTTTAAAAGTAGCTCGCAAGCCCAAAAAGTGTGGGCACCATTTCTTGTATGACTGGATCAGCTATATTTATCTTTTTTTTTTTAGTTGTTTAAATTCATGCAGAAATAAATGACTAGATTGAACCTAATGACTTCATTAACGCCTTTCCCTTTTTTTAACCTCTATACCATTTGAAAGAGGGCAAAAACTTCTTAAATTTAGTAAAAATATTCTGGCACAAGTGTCAAACCTTAAAAAAGGAAGTCATATTGAGCATTGGAAAATAATAATAATAATTAACTAATAAAAATAGTACACATTTAGGGCTCCTTTTACTAAGTTACAATAGTGGTTTTAGCGTGCGCTTAGTGCGCGGAGAATTGCCACAAGCGCTAGATGCAACACCAGCATTGAGCTGGTGTTAGTTTTCCCACATAGCACAGGGGTTTGCGAGCGCTAAAAATGCTAGCACACCTTAGTAAAAGAGAGGGTTAATTTTCCCCACCACCAAATTTCCCCATCCCGCCCCACCCGGCTACTTTTTCATGCCACCCGGCTGGAAAAAATTTCTGGGGAGAACACTGGTTTAAAGGATTTCTACAATCCAGAACCTACAGAGTCAAAACAAACAATGTAAAATCAGAACCTTGATCCAACCCGTGCGGAGTACCCCAAGGATCTCCTCTATTACCCACACCATTCAACCTATACATTGCCTCCCTCAGCTTCCACCTAGATAAACTAAACTTAACCTCTTACAGCTATGCAGACGACATAACCATCCTCCTTCCTTTTGACCAACCAATACCCTCCATGGGAGACACAATACACAGAACACTCGAAATAATAGCAACATGGATGAAAGAACACAAACTAAAACTAAATCCTGACAAAACAAACTTCATTCTACTAGAAAACAGCAAAACCACAACCATAACAAACCTAGTCATAAACTCTATCTCATACCCCATTCAACCCACTTTAAAATTCCTGGGAGTGCTAATAGACAGACGCTGTACCATGCAGCCACAAATCAACAAAACAATCATTTGCGGTTATGAGAAACCTAAGGCAAGTTCGAAAATTCTTCGACAGAAAACAATTTCAACTCGTGGTACAATCCCTAGTCCTAGGACTAATAGATTATTGCAACATACTATATCTCCCATGCCCAGCAAACATGATAAAACAACTTCAAACAATACAAAACACAGCCCTAAGACTTATCTACTCGCTGAAGAAATACGACCATATCACAGAGGCTTACCTCGAAACACACTGGCTCCCAGTTCAAGCCAGAATACTCTTCAAATTCTACTGCCAACTATTTAAAGCCATAAACGGAGATAGCCCAGAATATTGGAATAATCGGCTAAATCAATCCTCCTCAACCAGATACAGGAGAACCCACAGACCATTCACGTACCCGCCGACAAAAAACGTCAAACGAAAGAAACTATATGACAACCTCCTAGCTACTAGAGCTGCAAAACTGGACCATCAACTCTCCAACCTACTAATCATGACCACAAACTTTAAAACCTTCAAAAAGAAACAAAAACCCTACTATTCAAAAAATACATTAAACTAAACTAGCACAACCAAATGCGTACCACCTGCAACTCTCCCTGATCCTTCCATCTTAGTAAATTTCCAGACTACTTCTTATGTATCTCCAACTGACCTAATACCTCATATGTAATATATAATACTATAAATTGTAATAATGTAATCCGCCTTGAACCGCAAGGTAATGGTGGAATAGAAATCACAAATGTAATGTAATGTAAATACCATGGGTAGCTACCCAGACCATTAAGATTCCCTGAGCAGTACAAATGTTCCAACAAATAGTAACATAGTAGATGACGCAGATAAAGACCCGAATGATCCATCCAGTCTGCCCAACTTGATTCAATTTAAATTTTCTTCTTCTTAGCTATTTCTGACCAAGAATCCAAAGCTCTTCCCGGTACTATGCTTAGGTTCCAACTACTGAAGACTCCATCAAAGCTCACTCCAGCCCATCTACAACATCCAAGCCATAGAAGCCCTCCCCAGCCCATCCTCAACTAAATGGTCATGTACAGACACTGACCGTACAAGGCCTTAGTCCAGTACTGGCCTTAGTTCTTCAATATTTACAATTAAAATTTTCTGATTCTAGATCCTCTGTGTTCATCCCACACTTTTTTGAATTTTGTCACCGTTTTCCTCTCCACCACCTCTCGGGAGCACATTCCAGGCATCCACCACCCTCTTCATAAAGAAGTATTTCCTTACATTGCTCTTCAGTCACCCACCCCTCAACCTCAAATTATGCCCTCTGGTTTTATCATTTTCCTTTCTCTGGAATAGATTTTGTTCTACATTAATACCTTTCAAATATTTGAATGTCTGAATCATAGCTCACTTGTCCATCCTTTCCTCTAGGGCAGAGCTGCCCAAGTCCGGTCCTCGAGATCTACTGGCAGGCCAGGTTTTCAGGATATCCACAATGAATATGCATGAGAAAGATTTGCATACCAAGAAGGCAGTGCAGGCAAATCTTTCTCATGCATATTCATTGTGGATATCCTGAAAACCTAGCCTGCCAGTAGATCTCGAGAACCGGACTTGGGCAGCCCTGCTATAGGGTATAAATATTCAGGGCTTCCAGTCTCTCCTCAATCATTTTCGTCGCCCTCCTCTAGACCGCTTCAAGTCTTCTTATGTCCTTCGCCAGATACGGTCTCCAAAACTGAAAACAATACACCAAGTGGGGCCTCATCAACAACCTGTAGAGGGGCATCAACTCCTTTCTTCTATTGGTTACGCCTCTCTTTAAACAGCCCAGCATCCTTCTGGCAGCAGTCACCGCCTTGTCACACTGTTTTTTCAACTTTAGATCTTCAGACACTATCACCCCAAGGTCCTTCTCCCCATCCTTGCATATCAGCCTCTCACCTCCCAGCATATACGGTTCCTTCTGATTATTAATCCCCAAATGCATTACTCTGCATTACTTTGCATTGAATTTTACTTGCCAGATATTAGACCATTCCTCTAACTGTTGCAGATCCTTTTCCATGTTTTCCACTCTCTCCTCGGTGTCTACTCTGTTACAAATCTTGGTATCATCTTCAAAAAGGCAAAACTTTCCTTCTATCCCTTCAGCAATGTCACTCACAAATATTAAACAGGATCGGCCTCAGAACCGAACCCTGAGAGACTCCACTAATGTCACTCACAAACATATTGAACAGGATCGACCCCAGCACCAAACCCTGAGAGACTCCACTAGTCACCTTTCCTTCGTCTGAGCAACTTCCTTTAACCACAACCCCCTGGCATCTGTCTGACAACCAGTTTCTAAACAAGCTCACCACTTTGGGTCCTAACTTCAACCCTTCAAGTTTGTTCAAGAACCTCCTATGAGGAACCGTGTCATAGGCTTTGCTGAAATCTAAGTAAATGACATCTAACATATGTCCTTGATCCAGTTCTCTGGTCACCCAATCAAAAAATTCAATCAGATTCGTTTCGCATGATTTACCTTTAGTAAAGCAGCCATGTTGCCTCAGATCCTGTAACCCATTAGATTCTAGGAAGTTCACAATCCTTTCTTTCAGCAACATTTTCATTATTTTTCCAACAACCGAAGTGAGGCTTACCGGCCTGTAGTTTCCCGCTTCATCTCTGTGACCACTTTTGTGAATAGGTACCATATCCACTCTTCTCCAATCCCCAGGAACCACTCCCGTCTCCAGAGATTTGTTAAACAAGTCTTTAATAGGACCCGCCAGAACCTCTCTGAGCTCCCTTAGTATCCTGGGATAACTCCCGTCCAGTCCCATTGCTTTGTCCACCTTCAGTTTTTCAAGTTGCTCAAACACTTTCCTCCATGAATGGCAAGAATCTACTCCATTTTCTTGCATAACTTTGCCAGACAATCTTGGTCCTTCTGCAGGATTTTCTTCCGTGAACACAAAACAGAAGTATTTGTTTAGCATGTTTACTTTTTCCTCATCACTCTCTACATATCGGTTCCTAGCATCTTTTAGTTTAGCAATTCCATTTAGCTTCCTCCTCTCTTGGCTTCTTTCAGTTTCACCCGGTAGTCCTTTCTATACTCCTCTTCTTGGGGAGGGGGGGTTATATTTCAGGAAAGCCAACTCTTTTGCCTTTATTTTCTCCGCCACTTGTTTGAAGTTTCCTTTTTCTCTTGTTCTTTATTTTCTTCACATAAAGGTCCATAGCCATTTTTATCGCTCCTTTCAGCTTAGACCACTGTTTTTCCACTTCTCTAATGTCCTCCCATCCTAACAGCTCTTTCTTCAGGTACTCTCCCATTTTATTAAAGTCCATACATTTGAAATCTAGGACTTTAAGTATTGTGCGGCCGCTCTCCAATTTAGCTGTTATATCAAACCAAGCCGTTTGATGATTGCTACTTGCCAGGTGAGCACCCACTCAAACATTAGAGATACTGTCCCCATTTGTGAGGACCAGATCTAATATCGCTTTTTCCCTTGTGGGTTCCATCACTGCCATCTCTCTCTAGCAACTTTATCACCCTGCTTCTTTCAAGTACTTACCATCACACCATGCCTCCTCAATTTTCTAAGGCAGAAAGCTGGTCCCAGAACAGTTTATGTTTATTAAAAATTTACTATATTGTTAAATCTTTAAATAAGATCCAAGCAGATTACAAACAAATCTAAATCTTAAACAGAAAACAGATCATTATTAAATTGATAGGAAATTATGTGATGATCTTAAGGTGGCCAAACAGGTTGAAAAGGTGATGGCGAAAGCTAGAAGGATGCCAGGGTGCATAGGGAGAGGTATGGCCAGTAGGAAAAAGGAAGTATTGATGCTCCTGACTCTGGTGAGATCTCATTTAGAATATTGTGTACAATTGTGGAAGCCGTACCTTCAAAAAGATATAATAAGGATGGAGTCGATCCAGAGGAAGGCTACTAAAATGGTGCGTGGCCTTTGTCATAAGGCATATAGGGACAGACTTAAAGATCTCAATATGTATACTTTAGAGGAAAGGCGGGAGAGGGGAGATATGATAGAGATGTTTAAATATCTATGTGGCATAAATGTGCATGAGTTGAGTCTATCATTTGAAAGGAAGCTCTGGAATGAGAGGGCATAGGATGAAGTTAAGAGGTGATAGGCTCAGGAGTAATCTAAGGAAATACTTTTTTACAGAAAGGGAGTCACCGAAACTTGGATACTTGTCGGGACTTTGATAGTTATAGCATTCAAAGGACTCATTATTGAACTTTGATAGGAATTGTCAATAAAGCATTTGTCACCATAGGTTGGATATGAAATCTCCAGTGCCTCGAAGAGAGTGAATTGGATGATGCATACCTTGATGTAGATGAGGCAAGCCGGAAGGGAGGCATTCACTTATCGACATCGAGGGACTCAATGTAAGGGTGACCTGAGATGCCTGCTGGGAAGTGGTAGCTTCTTGGCTGGCTTACTGGATGGAATGATGTCACCCAACGCCAATGTCGATGTCTAAGAAGGTTGAGAAGTCTTCTCAGTGTCCATGCCGATGCCTAACAACTTTTCCTGTTGAAGCTTTCGACTCTTAATAGAACATTTCTATAGGGTAAAACTCCGAGTGCAAGTTTCTACTGGGTGATCCAGGACAAGGCACCACAAGCACCAACTGTGAGGGTCGGTGAGAGAAATTGGCCTTTGGCACCTGCAGCATTTTTTGAACCTGGATAATGGTCGTAATATCGACGTAAAAACAGCCTCAGCCACATTAAACTCAATGACTGAGGAAAAATACGGCCTCAATGGGCAGAGCCTGTGAGAAAAAAAAGGGAAAACCCCCGAAAGGGAGAAAGAAAAAATTTAAAGAACGTTTTTTTTAACAAAAGAAAAAAACGAAGAAGAAAAAGCACAAGCAGGAAGGCAAATACAAAAAAATCTGAACAGCGTTCAGGAACTTGACTTCTTAGCTCCATGGAAAACTAAGAACTGAGGAGCCGTGAGCTAGCATTGGGCAAGAAGGCACTCGTGCATGCGCGGTGCGGATAGTTTGTGAACTTTCTTAAAATCTAAGTGGCTATACACTTTTAAAGCTGTCCATACCGGGGCTCAATGGATAATGTCATCCGCATGTGAGAATATGCTGCCTGCTTGTCCTGGGATAATTCACATTACAGGAATCACCTCAAACAGCTCCTCTTTCTCTTAGATATGCAACCAAATTATCAGCAATTATTTCTGCATAAGTCTTCTCTTTAGTTGCTTTTGCAGGAATAAAATGTCACAGATATCTGCCTCATGGCTCCATACAAACTTTATAATGTTCCTCTTTCACCATACCCAAATATTTTTTGGCATTCTCTTCTGCCTTTACATTGAATCAGTTACGTAAATTAGAGGTTTGTTAAACAAAAAGTCCTTTCATGCACTCATTTTTTTTGCTTTTCACTACACAATTAGATTACTGTAACATTTCTTACTCAGGCATCTCCCAGACTTTAGTTGACAAACTCCAGACTTTACAAAATTACACCATTCGTCTTCTATATCAAGTGAATAAAACTGCTCATGTTACACCTTTGTTAAAGGAGCATCACTGGTTCCTAATTAGGCAGCAAATTAAATTTAAGATTCTGTTTTTAACAATCAAAGCACTTTGGCAGGGTGTCCCAGACTATCTTAACTGTCTCATTAAACCGTATACTCCCCTGTGCACACTATGTTCTTTAAATGACTACTGGTTGGTATTGCCTGCATCTCAATTTGCACGCCTGAAGTCCATGCATCATATTGCCTTCTTTTTCACAGCCCCGGCTTTGTGGAATTCTCTCCCTCCATACATTTAGTATGGGGTTTCATTGAAGAAGTTTAAGGCAGCAGTTAAAATATGGCTGTTCGAGCAAGCATTCTTACATTAACTGAGTGGCCCTTAGGTGCAGTTTGCTACTAGTTCCTATATACATGTTTTACCATTTTTTGTTTTCCCTGTTTTTTACATAATTCCTTATGCTTTTGTATCTAATATGAGTGTGCTTTCCTATCTGAATATTGTAGCTCTTTTCTCACCTATGTTATCATTAGATTGTAAAATGCCTTGTTCTGTTTTATGTTTACAGTTAAAGGCGGTATAGTAAATCTCATAAAAATAAATGACCATCAAAAAAGTCCAACTGATGCCATTCTGCTATAGTTCTTCCTCAAATTGTGCATCCTATTTTTTTCATGATTCTTACCAGAGTCCACTTCACCTTGTGATCAATCACCAAAGCAGTGTCCAAGCGAGTAATGAGTCTTGCAATCTCTGCTGTTTCTTTCAGTTCAATATAGTGTCTTAAACTGGCAACAGCTACGTTAGTTAATATCCTCAAATTATATTTTGGCCTCTTCCTAACTTTCTCTAGTCACAGGAGCTTCCTCCACATCATCTAAATTTCCCTGTTCTACTTCAAGCACAGATCTCTCCATCATCTCTTGCTCTTATGCTGTTCTTTCCACACTTCATTCTCTGCTTTTCTTCATCCTCCTTCCTTTTTGCCTGCCTTTCCTTCTGTAGTTCTTGTCTTCTGGTCTCAGGTAGCTCCATTGATGCAATCTGATGAGGTCCAATACTCCCAACTTTCTCTTTGACCTTTTATAAAGACTAAATCAATCCCAGCAATCTTCTCTCTGATGCAGTCACAAAGTAGGTGTATCCCACATCACACCAACTCTTTATTTCACACTTGCAGGTAAGTATGAGCATCAGTGTGTCAAGCTTCTCCATAAATCTGTCTTTTTCCTCTAGTTTTGGTGTGTCCACTGAAATTTTGCTGGTTTGTTTCCACTTGGATTTCAACTTTGCTTTAATCTTAACATGGCTATTTATAAAAGAACCACTGAATTTTGGATTTGCTTTGCACCATTCAGCAAATAATCCAGTCATTAAATAAATGACAAAAGTAGTATCTGAGAAGGTAAGGAATAAGAGGTTAGCTTTCATAAACTACAAAAGATCGCAGAAAAGATGAAGATAGGCAAAAATATCTGGAAAAGTTAAGAGAGGCTGGTCGTGTAGTCAGGAAAGCAAAGATGCAAATGGAAGAAAAAATAGCTGACACGGTAAAAGGGGGAGACAAGACTTTTTTTTAATATATTAGTGATAGGAAGAAGTGCAAAAGTGGCATTGTGAAACTCAAAGGTGAAGAGGAGGAATATGTAGAAGCTGATAAAAGAAAAGGCCATATTGCTTAACAAATAATTCTGTTCTGTGTTCATGGCTGAAGCACCGGGAGCAGGACTGCAAAGACAAACGTCAATAGGGATGGAGGAGTAATAGACCCTGATCGATTTTCAGAGGATTGTGTTCGTGAGGAGCCAGCTAAAATAAAAGTAGACAAAGTGATGGGGCTGGATGGTGTACATCCAAGGGTGCTGAAGGAAATTAGGGAAGTTCTGGTAGCTCCGCTGACTGACCTTTCAATGAGTCTCTAGAGTCGGGAGTGGTAGCAGAGGACTGGAGAAAGGCGTAGGTGGTACCTCTCCACAAAAGTGGAAGTAAGGAAGAAGAAGGGAATTACAGACTGGTAAGTCTGACTTCTGTGGTAAGCAAATTAATGAAAATACTTTTAAAACAGAGAATGGTCAAGTTCCTGGAATCCTGTGGATTACAGGACTAGAGGCAACATGGATTCACTAGAGGTAGGTCTTATCAGACAAATCTGATCAATTTCTTTGACTGAGTGACCAGAGAATTGGATAGAGGATGTGCGCTAGATATGGTGTATTTAGATTTTAGCAAAGCCTTTGACAGTGTTCCACACAGACATCTAATAAATAAACTGAGTGCCCTCAGGATGGGTCCCAAAGTGACAGGCTGGGTCAGGAACTGGTTGAGTGGAAGGCGACAGAGGGTAGTGATCAATGGAAATCGCTCTGAGGAAAGGGATGTTACCAGTGGTGTGCCTCAAGGTTCTGTTCTTGGGCCTGTTCTTTTTAATATTTTTATAAATTATATTTCTTTGCGGATGATATCAAAATATGCAATAGAGTTGACATCCCGGATGGTGTGAATAACATGAAGAAAGACCTAGCGAAGCTTGAAGAATGGTCTGAAATTTGAAAGCTAAAATTTAATTCTAAGAAATGCAAGGTCATGCATTTAGGCTGCATAAACCAGAGGGAACGGTACAGTTTAGGGGTTGAAGAATTTATGTGCACGACAGAAGAGGAAGACTTGGGTGTGATTGTATGTAATGGATCTTAAGGTGGCAAAACAGGTTGAAAAGGTGACGGAAAAAGCTAGAAGGATGCTAGGTTGCATAGGGAAAGGTATGGCCATTAGGAGAAAGGAGGTATTGATGCCGCTATAGAAGACTCTGGTGAGACCTCATTTAGAATATTGTGTACAATTCTGGAGACCGCACCTTCCAAAAGATATAAAAAGGATTTGGTCCAGAGGAAGGCTACTAAAATGGTGTGTGCTCTTTGTGATAAGGCGTATGGGGACATACTTAAAGATCTCAATCTGTATACTTTGGAGGAAAGGCGGGAGAGGGGAGATATGATAGTCATTTAAATACCTACATAATATAAGAACATAAGCATTGCCTCTGCCGAGTCAGACCATAGGTCCATCACGCCCAGCAGTCCGCTCCCGCGGCGGCCCTCCAGGTCAATGACCTGTAGTGATCTATTACTCATTATACCCCTGGATCCCCTTTCCCTTCAAGAACTCGTCCAATCCCTTTTTGAAACCCAAAATCGTACTCTGCTCAACCACCTCCTCTGGAAGCGCATTCCAAGTGTCCACCACCCTCTGGGTGAAGAAGAACTTCCTAGCATTTGTTCTAAATCTATCTCCCCTCAATTTTTTTGAGTGCCCTCTAGTTTTTGTTGCCCCCGCCATTCTGAAGAATCTATCTCTCTCTACCTTCACCATACCCTTCATGATCTTATAAGTTTCTATCATATCCCCTCTAAGTCTCCGCTTTTCCAGGGAAAAGAGCCCCAGCCTCTCAGCATATGAGAGGTTTTCCATGCCCTTTATCATTTTTGTTGCATGAGTCTCTTTCATTTGTAAGGAAACTCTGCAATGAGAGGGCATAGGATGAAGTTAAGAGGTGATAGGCTCCGGAATAATCTAAGGAAATACTTTTTTACAGAAAGGGTGGTAGATGCGTGGAACAGTCTCCCGGAAGAGGTAGTGGAGACAGAGACTGTGTCTGAATTCAAGAGGGCCTGGGATAGGCACGTAGGATCTCTGAGAGAAAGAGATAATGGTTACCGTGGATGGGCAGACTAGATGGGCAATTTGGCCTTTATCTGCCATCATGTTTCTATGACAAATTCATCAGTGCTGCAACTTCGACTGTCTTAATCACCAATATCTCTCAAATGCAACCCATATCTAATGAGATCCCTGACAGTTGGTTGTTCAGCTACAGGTAGTTTTCTGCCCGATCCCACCAAATGTAAACAAGTCCAATCTTGTAGCATTGTTTTTCTTTTGGCCATTCTCAATTTACAAAGATTATCACTATGATGACCCTATGTTGAAAACATGTGAAAGAGAAAATGAAACTAATGTGTTAGTGTTAATAAATAAGTAAGATAAGGCACAAAATGCATTACTGTAATATGCAATGCAATATATTTCAGTAATGTGTGTATTTTTGCATAATTTCCTAGAAATTCCAGGTAGGTAAATAACATATTACACAAAATTTAAAGATAGTTTTTTTCATTAGTGCTTTATAAAATTATGACATCTCTAAAATTGACACACCCTATTATACAGGTATTAATTATTCTAAATTTGTGGTTATCTGTAGTGTGCTTAGATAGTGACTTGTCTATGGTCAGCATAACTAGAAGAACTGGGATTAAAATCCTTAAAATCTACATCATGGAATAAGTTTTTTCTTTAACAATTATATTGAGTCATTTGTTAAATAGATTCAAACCACTTCACCTTTGTTTCCTGCTTCTTTGCAACTTAGGTGGGTCTTCATATGGATTTTGAAATATATTCATAAATATTGGTACAAACTTCTTGAAAATGACAGTGGATACTTCAAAGTTCCTCTCAAGGCTTTCAACTCGCTCTCTGAACTCCTGGGATAAGTTGGACATGTCCATCCATTTTTTCATTTTATTAAAAAACTGAATTAAACTTAAGAAAAAAAAAAGAAAAGCAATCAAAATTGAAGTACTGACCATTACTATGACTGATTTATCTCCACCCTGGGCAGGTTTTATTGTATTTAAAAAAGAAGAGAGTTATAAAATTTTATAAAATAAAAATTACCTGCCCAAAATTAACAAAAGATGTGATTGGTAATAACAGTTTTCCCTGCTATTTAAGCAATGAAGAAAGATATTTTATAACACTACAGCTTCTGGATAACTTAAAAAAAAAAAATCTAGCACTGAGGCCCTGATTCTCCAAAGTGCTCCCAATTGTAGGCAGCTGTAGGCGTCCTACAGCTGTCTAATCAGCCAATCGGGAGGCACATTTTCTAAAAAAATTTTTTTAAAAAATGCTCCCCAGGCAGGCCGCCTATATTGAAGGCACCTCCAGGGAGCCTAGAGAGGCCCGCAAGCCCGCCTAAGGCTAGGCAGTAGCCTTAAGCGAACCTAGACGGCCCTACTCATCTCCCTAGCAGAGCGGGAGACGCTTACAATGTAGGCTAGCAAAATGCTGGCCTACATAGTAAGTACATGCGGCCACTATACCTAATCGCGGCAAGGATCTCCCTGCCTCGATTAGTATAGCGGCCACGACTACCAGTCTCCCATCCTCAAACCTGATTGGCCCAAGCATCTAAGGCCCCTCCTGTAGCGAGAGGGGCCTTAGGCGCCTGGACCAATCAGGCCCTAGGATCGTGTGGGTTGGGCAGTGGAGTGGAGGGCCCGCCTCATTTGGACGTTGGCGGGCCTGCTGCCTGGACGGTGCGAGGATCCGTCCGGCCAACTTTCAGGTAAGTTCTGTTAGCTTGTAGACTGGTATAGTCCTTATGAATGGGTTATATACCTCACTGCTACCAGCAGGTAGAGATAGAGCACAAACTTCTATATCAGGCTAGAATCTGCCCAGCAACTCAGTCTGCCAAATAGCCAAGCCGAACCTAGGAAAGACTTCAACTGAAAACAGTATAACACACTCCAAACAGCAGTGGAAAAAAACAACAAATACTTGTGCTCATTGCTCCATATGCTAGCTAGCTAAAAGAAAACTGCTGGTTAGTAATTTATAGTAAATTTAAAGGGAAAGCAACCCTTTAGACCGGCACTGCCTGAGGATTTTTTTTTTTTCTGCAGAACAGACTCCACTGGCTCTCAAAGCAGTATGCCTTACCTGAATAGAGAGCAAGGCTTACTGCTGAGGCACCTCTACAAAAATGTTGGGGATGTGGAGAAAAGGGGGACAGAGACACAGCAGGAGACCCGCCCGGTGTGACATCCCCAAGGTTGGACGGACCCCAAACAGGGTCCACCCAAGCTCAGTCCGGCACCAAAACAGGGACTAGGAGCCCTAATCAAATTCCAACAGCCCTAACCAAGGGAGATGGGTACAACTCACTCACACCTGCTGGAGACTGAGAGAAGACTGATGGATAAATGGAGAGTCACCTATTAATGTACTATTCCAAAGTTTTGTCTCAGACCCCACCTGCTGGTCATGATGAGATATTACCCACCTGTAAGATCTGTGCCTATACCGGTCTGGAGAGTTTCCTAAAGAATGATTTATAATTTGTTTTATTATTTTTTTACAGTATTTGCTTTCCAAAGAAAAGGTACTAACCAAAACAACTATTCTGTAAGAAAGAAAATTCTACCTTAACTTAGCTGAACGTAGTATTCTAGTCAGAGAAACGCAATTTCCTTCCATTATCCCCCTTCCAACTGTTGGAAGGATGCTTTTACGACATGCAACGTATAATGCACATGCCAACCAGTGTCCCACTTCTCCCTAAATGAAGACAAAACAGATTCTCAGAGGACAATATTTGTTGTAAGGATAAACAGAGATAGTATGTATTTGCACTTGTACTGTTTATATTGCATTGCATTCGATTGCTATAAACCGCCTAGAAATTTCAGGTATGGCGGTATACAAAAATAAATTATTATTATTACCTTGATTAAATCTTTTCCAGTAGATGGGCGAGTCATTCTAGACATGTGGGTTATCTGCAGATGGTCACGAGCCATCTGCAGAAGGAATCAGATTTTTTCCTCCGACTCTCCTTTACATTACATTACATTAGTGACTTCTATTCCGTCTGTACCTTGCAGTTCAAGGCAGATTACAAAAGAGCTAACTGGACATTTCCAGGAAGGTTACAATTTTGGGTTACAAATGAGATGAGATAGCTGGATATTTCCAGGAGATATTGCAAATTAGTTAACAAGTAGAACAACTGGACATTTCTAGGCAATATTACAAATAAGATAAAAAATAAGATAGCTGGATATTTCCAGAAGCATTATATTTTAGGGTACTGTATTCTTGGTTGATATTTTGGAGTGGAAAAGAATACCAGATGAGTGGAGGAATTGAGAGGGGTTATATTAGGGAGGGGAGGGAAGATGGGTGGGGTTAAGGTGACCGGATAAATTTTTTGAATAGCAGGATTTTGATTTCTTTTCGAAATGTTTTGAGGTCACACATTGTTGTCAGCAGGTTGGAGATGGAGTGGTCGAGTTTTGCTGCTTGCGTCGCAAGTAGGTTGTCAAACATCTTCTTGCATTGAGTACCTTTGAGTGGAGGATAAGTAAATGGGGTCAGAGATCTTTGTCTAAAGGAACGGATCAGATTTAGGCGGTTGTTTAGGTAGGAGGGGGCAGAGCCATTTAATGCTTTGAATAATAGACAGTAAAGTTTGAACTGAATTTGTGCTTGTATTGGTAACCAGTGTGAGTCCAGGTAGGCAGAGGTGATGTGGTCATATTTTCTCAGTGAGTAGATCAGTCTGAGAGCAGTGTTTTGTATAGTCTGTAGTTGTTTTAGCATGCTGGCAGGGCATGGCAGATAGAGAGAGTTGCAGTAGTCCAGTAGACCTAAGATAAGGGATTGGACAATGAGCCTGTATTGCTCTATGTCGAAGAATTTTCTTATTTTACATAGATTTCTCATGATTAAAAAAGCTTTCTGGGTTGTCTTGTTGATTTGAGCCTACTTCACTAGGAGCTCTACTGCCACCTGAAGTCAGTACCCAAGCATAAAGAGATCCATCGATAGTATGTGAAGTAACTTTAGAATAACAAACAGTCAATAAAGCATCTAAGGAGCTCAGGAAGTACCCCTGCATGCACATTGAACATATATGCAAAATTCTTCAAAAACCTTAGGGCTGACTGGCATCCAAAGAATCAAACTTGGAGAAGCATAAACAGAATGAGACAGTAGGCAGGTGAAGGAAGGACAGGGCAAGAGTCTAGAACAGTGTTTCTCAACATGTGGAATAAGTCACCCGAGGGACCATAGTGTCCCCAACACCCCCCCCCCCATGCCTCTGAAAGCCCCCCCAACCCCTTACCTTATTAACGAAGGCCGGCTGGAGGGATGCCTACCCCCTCCAGCCAGCAGGCCCACCTCTTCAAAATGATGGGTCTTCCCCTCCCTGGTGCATCCTGGAATGCGCCAGGGAGGGGCCTAAGACTCTGATTGGCCCAGGTTGCTTAAGGCCCCTCCTATGTCGGGGCAGTATGCTTAACTGCAGCGGCGGGAGTTGGCATCCCTCCCATTGTTTGGGGGGGGGGGGCTTTACTTGACTTCGACAGCGGGAGGGAGTGGGCATACCTCCTGCCGATCTTTGATTTGGGGTCTTTTTTTAAAATTATTTGTGGGTTTATTCTGTGCATGTGCTGATCACTATCACCAGTGATCGGCACATGAAAATTTAGCAACCCTCCATGAACCTCATTTGCATGCGCGGTTTTTTAAAGAATGACTCGCCTTTTTTAAATCATTATAGTAGCGGCTGAGACAGCAGCCCATCGGATTTTACCGTGAACATTTGAGAATCTCCCCCTCAGTGTGGGAATATTTTAATAGTTTCTCTACCTATGGGTAAGGCAAACATGCATACAAAATGCCGACATGGGCCATGTTTCACAAAGTTACATCAGGGAGCAGTCTCAAACTTAGGACACTGAAAAATACAAATACAGTCCCCCTCCCCCCTACATATTCATGAGCAAGTCTCTAAATCACCCTTACCTCCTGGACCTCTCCACACCTTACTTTTAAAACATGGTGATCTAGCAGTGAAGCAGGGTAGAAGCTATCTTCCTACACTCCTGCGCTGTGCAGAGCCACAAACAAAAATGGCTACTGTGAGTTCCCATAGTCTTGCGAGGCTTTAAAAGTAAGGTTTTAAAAGATCAAAGTTGGCGGTTTTAAAATTATCTGGAAACATTGGATGATTGCTGGAATTCGTATTTTAGAGGATGTAATGAATAAAGGTAAACTGCTTGAGTTTTCACAATTGCAAAATAAATTCGGTTTGAATAAATCACAATATTTCAGATGGATGCAATTGAAGCAGGCCATTCAGGTAGGGTTCCCTGAATGGAAAAATCTTAATAACTATCATAGTATGGGTCACCAGGCCGCAATGTGGTATAAATTAATATCTGAATTCGTACATAAAAAGAAAAAAAATGGTCTTAGAGATATTTGGAGCATTGAGATTAAGCATCAGATTAATGCATCTCAATGGCCACGACTTTGGTCTTGGAGGTTAAAATGCACATTGTCAGCTTCTATGAGACAAACTTGGTTTTTTATTTTACATAGAGCTTTATGGACCCCTACACGTTTACATAGAATAGATAGCTCTAAGTCTAATAGATGCTGGCATTGTCATCTTGAAGCAGGGACATTAGATCATCTTTTATTCTATTGTCCATTCATATTAACATTTTGGAAATCAATTTGGCCTCAAATTAATAGGATGTTAGAAAATCCGGTAGCCTTGACATATGATACGATTCTGTTTGGTACTGCAATGAGAGCTCGAAGTAAAATTTCATCAAATAACAATAAACTATTATTTATATTGACCGGAGTAGCAGTACAGCAAATTACACATAATTGGAAAAATTATGACAGATTGAACTATAATTTTTGGTGGAACTCAGTTTGCCATATATATAAGATGGAGCGTACATTTGCAACACAAAAAGGATATATGGATAAGTTCAAGAAGATTTGGGGACCATTAACAGATTTTTGCAATGAATGATTTTAATTTTTTTTTTTTCCCATAATAAGATAATGGTTAAAGAAGGGAGGGAGGGAAGGGGTAAGGAATTTATTATCTTTATTATACATTATAAAAAATATATCATAATGAATAAATGATAGTCCTATGAGAAATTAATGTGATAAAGGGAGAGAAAAGGGTTCATAATTAAATAATAATTGATAAAATCATTACAATATATATGTTACATAAATTCATAAGAAAAATAATATAAAATATGGTTTATATAAAATACATTATAGAGATATCAAGTGTATTGTTAAGATAAATGTATGGAAAATTTATAACACTTGTTGATATGTGAAAAAATCAATAAAAAAAACTTAGAAAAAAAAAAAAAAAAAAGTAAGGTGTGGAGAGTTCAAGGAGGCAGCAGTGGTTCAGTCGGCCACAAATTTATTTTGGAATTTTTCTTATTCACAAGGGGATTGTGCCCCTAACCCCCAAGAATATGGAGGGGGATGTATGCATATTAACATTCAAAAACAAAAATAATCCAAACAAGAAAATGCTTTGAAGGTCGGCACCTGAACATCTCATTTTGTACAAACTTTCTCTAACAATGAAACCGAGAAAAAATACGCCAAGTTTTAATACAACATATGGTGGCTTGGAACCAATAACCTTCTTAGTTTCACTCTCAAAATTACGACAGTCAATCCAACTCCTGATTTAAACACTGAAGGGACAAGGTATCCAAAACAAAAAAATCTACTCAGTTTGTTTTGGATACTATGTCCCCTTAGGATTTAAATCGGGAGTTGGGTTGGCACTCGTAATTTTTGAAAGTGAAACTAAGATGGTTATTGGTTCCAAGACATTAAAACTTGGTGTTTTTATTTTCAGTGCCAATGTTAGAGGAAGTCTGTACATGATGAGATGTGCAGGTGCTGACTGTGTCAATGCATTTTGTGGTTTGGATTATTTTTGGTTTTGAATGTTAATATGTATATTTGTATTTTTCATTGTTGTTAATTAAGTTCAGGACTGCTCCCTGATGCAAGTTTGTGAAACAGGCCTAAGTCAGTGTTAGCATGGACTACATTTTAAAAAATAATTGTGATACTAATGCTTTGGAATATTTTTAAACTGAATTTAAGTAAGAATAATTTACTTTTCATACACCTGATGACCATAGCAATCGAGTCACAGACTGTGAACCTGTGTGAAGGGAGTCACTATTGGGGGGAGGATTGAATGTTTATAAATGTTTCACAAAAAAAACTTATTGGCATGCCATCTTGTGGCATGTATGTCATAGATTTGTTAACCCTTAGAGGAGTAACCCCATTTCTGTTAATTCATTTGTGGTCTTGACCCCTAGTTTGGAAACCTATTGGATAAGATAAAGGCTTAAAAAATCAAAAGACTGATCCTACCACCGAGGGTGGTTTGGTGTGCCTGACATCAGGGCATATAATCAGGCCTGCTTGTTACGCCATGTCGGTGATTGAGTGTTGGGCACCTTTTTTTACACGGATCTTTCCTTGAAGCGGGATTATTTTTATCCTCTTCATCTTCTTTACGTCCTCCATGCCCCCTTGCCGAAATTGCCGAGCCTCTGGAATAGAATTCTTTTTCGGCCTCTGTGGTTAGCGTGGCACCGGACTCTTTGGTTGTGGAATCAGGACTCCCATGTTAGAAACAGAAACATAGAGTATGACGGCAGAAGAGGGCCGGCAGCCCAACAAGTCTGCTTACTCAAGAACCCTCCCTCCCTGGAATACCCATCTTTTATGCATAACTCTGTAGCACCCCCACCTGTTTGTCCCATCGACTTTTGAAGTCGAGCACGCTACTAGCCTCAACCACCTGGCGTGGAAGTTTATTCCATCGATCAATCACCCGTTCGGTGAAGAAGTATTTCCTGGTGTCACCATGAAATCTTCCCCCCTTAAGTTTTAGCGGATGCCCTCTTGAAACTTAAGGGAAGAAGATTTCATGGTGACACCAGGAAATAATTTTGCCCTTGGTGGGGAATTTAGCTTTCCCTCCAGATGTTGGCCCGTCCATTTTTGGTCGCTGTTGGGCTTGGGGAGTCAAATCAGTTACAGCATGTTCTGCAGGATGCTGGGGCCCTTCTTTCCTGTGAGACCTGGAGAGGCGGGGGGTTCCTGGGATTGGCCTTCTTTTGCCTATTGTCAACTCAGGCACTATGTGGGCTCTCTCCCAGGGGTTCTCTGGGTGGGAATTTTGGGATCCACTTCTGTGCTTATTTTGGTAACAGATCAGGACACTAGGGTCCTGATTTCTTATTTTCATAGACAGATCATGGATCTTAGACCGCCCAGGGTTTTTCTCAGCGTTCTGGCAGCCTGGCAGCGTGATTTGGGAAGGGACCTTGGGGGCAGTTTTTTGTTAAGGGTGCTGAAACGCACAGCTGGTCTAGTCTATAATGCTGAATTACGGGAATGTCACTATCGCACAGTCCTGCAGGCTTATGTTTCTCAAAGCCAGGCTTATTATATAGGCTGTGTTGACACTCAATTCTGTGTGTGTTGTTCTGTTGAGGTTAACTCTTATTTTCATGGTCTCTGGAGCTGTGTGGAGATCCAGGCCTTTTGAAAAGCACTGGCCTCCTGCTTGCAGGACCTTTTGCAGGTTCCCATCCCTGTATCGGCGCTTTCTATGTTATTTGCTCATATTTCATTGCTCTCAGTGTACACTTCTTCAGAAAAACTATTTCTTCGTAAATGTTTCATTTTGGGGAATAAATGTATCTTATGTTACTGGCTCTCTTCTGAACTACCCTCATTTTGGTATTGGAGAAATCGGCTACATGAGCTTATGGGCTGGGAGGCCCGCTTGGCCTGTTCCTCTTGTCGCCGGAGCAGAGACTTTGTAAACACATGGACTCCATATTTGAACATTTTGTCTCCAGTGAGTCGTAGCCATATACTAAATAGACTCCAATTATATTCTGCCATACCCGTTTGACATCTCAACTCTGTCTGTGCAATGTTGTATTTTCTGTTGGTTGGGGGGTGGGAAGGGAGGTTGGGAGGGGTTCTTTCTGCGGGGAGGGGTGGTTTGTTGTTTGCCGAGTGGCCTTGGAGGACATAAGAGTCCAGTCCTCCATGGTGGCTAAATTCTATTGTAAACATTGTTTTACGCTTTTATTGGTTCTGCTGTTGTCGCTGTTTAATAAAAAGATTTAAACATAAAAAAAATCACAAAAGAAATGAAATAAATGGAAAGGAAATCATTAATGGTAAATGGGGTTATGGATTCGATATACCTCTTTTCTGTAATACAAGCAAAGCAGTTTACATGTTATTATATTGAGTCCACTACCTGTAATGTATATGTGCAGGGTGGGGGTGGAGGGACCTAATAATTTTCAAAACTCGAGCATTAAAGCACCTGCATTTTTAGATAAACTTCTCATAGCTTACCCCTCATCCAGAACACTTAGATCAAATGAATAGCACCTTTTGTCTGTCCCATCTATGAAAGTGATTAATACACAACGGACTAATATTTTTTTTGTTACAGTCCCACAACTCTGGAACTCCTTACCAACTGATTTAAGGGAAGATACAGTCTTGGAGAGATTTAAAGGATCTCTAAAGAACTTTCTTTTTAAAGATGCTTTTGAAACTTAAGAAATTAGATTTGGATACTGTAGAACACTTTTTGCCTTAAATCTGGGTTAATTCTATATCCATCCATCAACCAATACCCATTCCCATTCGTTTTCTCCTTACTGTTGTAATTTATTGGAGTTCTTTCCCTTTTTTTTCCTGATTGTGAAGTCTAGTGTTTGTCTGATTTTATTTATTTCCCTTTTATTAAAAAATATTGTATATTGTTTAGAAAACTGATAAGTATTTATATCAAATCTATATACAGTATATATAAACAGATGTATCTGTGTGTGTATGTATGTATGTTCCAGCATAACTCTGATACGCATGGAGAGATTTCAACCAAATTTGGTATACATATCACTTGCTATATGGGGAAAAACACTGTGGGGTGGGAAGGGGGCGACATGTAAAGATTCTCAAAAACGACCGATATTACTGTCTACCCCATAGTTTTCGGCCTCGCTGAGATGATTTTCAAGCATAACTCCGAAACACAAGGAGAGATTTCAACCAAATTTGGTATACATATCACTTGCTATCTGGGGAAAAACACTGTGGGGGTGGGAAGGGGGCGACATGTAAAGATTCTCAAAAACGACCGATATTACTGTCTACCCCATAGTTTTCGGCCTCGCTGAGATGATTTTCAAGCATAACTCCGAAACACAAGGAGAGATTTCAACCAAATTTGGTATACATATCACTTGCTATATGGGGAAAAACACTGTGGGGGTGGGAAGGGGGCGACATGTAAAGATTCTCAATAACGACCGATATTACTGTCTACCCCATAGTTTTCGGCCTCGCTGAGATGATTTTCAAGCATAACTCCGAAACACAAGGAGAGATTTCAACCAAATTTGGTATACATATCACTTGCTATCTGGGGAAAAACACTGTGGGGGTGGGAAGGGGGCGACATGTAAAGATTCTCAAAAACGACCGATATTACTGTCTACCCCATAGTTTTCGGCCTCGCTGAGATGATTTTCAAGCATAACTCCGAAACACAAGGAGAGATTTCAACCAAATTTGGTATACATATCACTTGCTATCTGGGGAAAAACACTGTGGGGGTGGGAAGGGGGCGACATGTAAAGATTCTCAAAAACGACCGATATTACTGTCTACCCCATAGTTTTCGGCCTCGCTGAGATGATTTTCAAGCATAACTCCGAAACACAAGGAGAGATTTCAACCAAATTTGGTATACATATCACTTGCTATCTGGGGAAAAACACTGTGGGGGTGGGAAGGGGGCGACATGTAAAGATTCTCAAAAACGACCGATATTACTGTCTACCCCATAGTTTTCGGCCTCGCTGAGATGATTTTCAAGCATAACTCCGAAACACAAGGAGAGATTTCAACCAAATTTGGTATACATATCACTTGCTATCTGGGGAAAAACACTGTGGGGGTGGGAAGGGGGCGACATGTAAAGATTCTCAAAAACGACCGATATTACTGTCTACCCCATAGTTTTCGGCCTCGCTGAGATGATTTTCAAGCATAACTCCGAAACACAAGGAGAGATTTCAACCAAATTTGGTATACATATCACTTGCTATATGGGGAAAAACACTGTGGGGGTGGGAAGGGGGCGACATGTAAAGATTCTCAAAAACGACCGATATTACTGTCTACCCCATAGTTTTCGGCCTCGCTGAGATGATTTTCAAGCATAACTCCGAAACACAAGGAGAGATTTCAACCAAATTTGGTATACATATCACTTGCTATATGGGGAAAAACACTGTGGGGGTGGGAAGGGGGCGACATGTAAAGATTCTCAATAACGACCGATATTACTGTCTACCCCATAGTTTTCGGCCTCGCTGAGATGATTTTCAAGCATAACTCCGAAACACAAGGAGAGATTTCAACCAAATTTGGTATACATATCACTTGCTACCTGGGGAAAAACACTGTGGGGGTGGGAAGGGGGCGACATGTAAAGATTCTCAAAAACGACCGATATTACTGTCTACCCCATAGTTTTCGGCCTCGCTGAGATGATTTTCAAGCATAACTCCGAAACACAAGGAGAGATTTCAACCAAATTTGGTATACATATCACTTGCTATCTGGGGAAAAACACTGTGGGGGTGGGAAGGGGGCGACATGTAAAGATTCTCAAAAACGACCGATATTACTGTCTACCCCATAGTTTTCGGCCTCGCTGAGATGATTTTCAAGCATAACTCCGAAACACAAGGAGAGATTTCAACCAAATTTGGTATACATATCACTTGCTATCTGGGGAAAAACACTGTGGGGGTGGGAAGGGGGCGACATGTAAAGATTCTCAAAAACGACCGATATTACTGTCTACCCCATAGTTTTCGGCCTCGCTGAGATGATTTTCAAGCATAACTCCGAAACACAAGGAGAGATTTCAACCAAATTTGGTATACATATCACTTGCTATCTGGGGAAAAACACTGTGGGGGTGGGAAGGGGGCGACATGTAAAGATTCTCAAAAACGACCGATATTACTGTCTACCCCATAGTTTTCGGCCTCGCTGAGATGATTTTCAAGCATAACTCCGAAACACAAGGAGAGATTTCAACCAAATTTGGTATACATATCACTTGCTATATGGGGAAAAACACTGTGGGGGTGGGAAGGGGGCGACATGTAAAGATTCTCAAAAACGACCGATATTACTGTCTACCCCATAGTTTTCGGCCTCGCTGAGATGATTTTCAAGCATAACTCCGAAACACAAGGAGAGATTTCAACCAAATTTGGTATACATATCACTTGCTATCTGGGGAAAAACACTGTGGGGGTGGGAAAGGGGCGACATGTAAAGATTCTCAAAAACGACCGATATTACTGTCTACCCCATAGTTTTCGGCCTCGCTGAGATGATTTTCAAGCATAACTCCGAAACACAAGGAGAGATTTCAACCAAATTTGGTATACATATCACTTGCTACCTGGGGAAAAACACTGTGGGGGTGGGAAGGGGGCGACATGTAAAGATTCTCAAAAACGACCGATATTACTGTCTACCCCATAGTTTTCGGCCTCGCTGAGATGATTTTCAAGCATAACTCCGAAACACAAGGAGAGATTTCAACCAAATTTGGTATACATATCACTTGCTATCTGGGGAAAAACACTGTGGGGGTGGGAAGGGGGCGACATGTAAAGATTCTCAAAAACGACCGATATTACTGTCTACCCCATAGTTTTCGGCCTCGCTGAGATGATTTTCAAGCATAACTCCGAAACACAAGGAGAGATTTCAACCAAATTTGGTATACATATCACTTGCTATCTGGGGAAAAACAATGTGGGGGTGGGAAGGGGGCGACATGTAAAGATTCTCAAAAACGACCGATATTACTGTCTACCCCATAGTTTTCGGCCTCGCTGAGATGATTTTCAAGCATAACTCCGAAACACAAGGAGAGATTTCAACCAAATTTGGTATACATATCACTTGCTACCTGGGGAAAACCACTGTGGGGGTGGGAAGGGGGCGACATGTAAAGATTCTCAAAAACGACCGATATTACTGTCTACCCCATAGTTTTCGGCCTCGCTGAGATGATTTTCAAGCATAACTCCGAAACACAAGGAGAGATTTCAACCAAATTTGGTATACATATCACTTGCTACCTGGGGAAAAACACTGTGGGGGTGGGAAGGGGGCGACATGTAAAGATTCTCAAAAACGACCGATATTACTGTCTACCCCATAGTTTTCGGCCTCGCTGAGATGATTTTCAAGCATAACTCCGAAACACAAGGAGAGATTTCAACCAAATTTGGTATACATATCACTTGCTATCTGGGGAAAAACACTGTGGGGGTGGGAAGGGGGCGACATGTAAAGATTCTCAAAAACGACCGATTATACTGTCTACCCCATAGTTTTCGGCCTCGCTGAGATGATTTTCAAGCATAACTCCGAAACACAAGGAGAGATTTCAACCAAATTTGGTATACATATCACTTGCTACCTGGGGAAAAACACTGTGGGGGTGGGAAGGGGGCGACATGTAAAGATTCTCAAAAACGACCGATATTACTGTCTACCCCATAGTTTTCGGCCTCGCTGAGATGATTTTCAAGCATAACTCCGAAACACAAGGAGAGATTTCAACCAAATTTGGTATACATATCACTTGCTATCTGGGGAAAAACAATGTGGGGGTGGGAAGGGGGCGACATGTAAAGATTCTCAAAAACGACCGATATTACTGTCTACCCCATAGTTTTCGGCCTCGCTGAGATGATTTTCAAGCATAACTCCGAAACACAAGGAGAGATTTCAACCAAATTTGGTATACATATCACTTGCTATATGGGGAAAAACACTGTGGGGGTGGGAAGGGGGCGACATGTAAAGATTCTCAATAACGACCGATATTACTGTCTACCCCATAGTTTTCGGCCTCGCTGAGATGATTTTCAAGCATAACTCCGAAACACAAGGAGAGATTTCAACCAAATTTGGTATACATATCACTTGCTATCTGGGGAAAAAACACTGTGGGGGTGGGAAGGGGGCGACATGTAAAGATTCTCAAAAACGACCGATATTACTGTCTACCCCATAGTTTTCGGCCTCGCTGAGATGATTTTCAAGCATAACTCCGAAACACAAGGAGAGATTTCAACCAAATTTGGTATACATATCACTTGCTATCTGGGGAAAAACACTGTGGGGGTGGGAAGGGGGCGACATGTAAAGATTCTCAAAAACGACCGATTATACTGTCTACCCCATAGTTTTCGGCCTCGCTGAGATGATTTTCAAGCATAACTCCGAAACACAAGGAGAGATTTCAACCAAATTTGGTATACATATCACTTGCTACCTGGGGAAAAACACTGTGGGGGTGGGAAGGGGGCGACATGTAAAGATTCTCAAAAACGACCGATATTACTGTCTACCCCATAGTTTTCGGCCTCGCTGAGATGATTTTCAAGCATAACTCCGAAACACAAGGAGAGATTTCAACCAAATTTGGTATACATATCACTTGCTATCTGGGGAAAAACACTGTGGGGGTGGGAAGGGGGCGACATGTAAAGATTCTCAAAAACGACCGATATTACTGTCTACCCCATAGTTTTCGGCCTCGCTGAGATGATTTTCAAGCATAACTCCGAAACACAAGGAGAGATTTCAACCAAATTTGGTATACATATCACTTGCTACCTGGGGAAAACCACTGTGGGGGTGGGAAGGGGGCGACATGTAAAGATTCTCAAAAACGACCGATATTACTGTCTACCCCATAGTTTTCGGCCTCGCTGAGATGATTTTCAAGCATAACTCCGAAACACAAGGAGAGATTTCAACCAAATTTGGTATACATATCACTTGCTATATGGGGAAAAACACTGTGGGGGTGGGAAGGGGGCGACATGTAAAGATTCTCAATAACGACCGATATTACTGTCTACCCCATAGTTTTCGGCCTCGCTGAGATGATTTTCAAGCATAACTCCGAAACACAAGGAGAGATTTCAACCAAATTTGGTATACATATCACTTGCTACCTGGGGAAAAACACTGTGGGGGTGGGAAGGGGGCGACATGTAAAGATTCTCAAAAACGACCGATATTACTGTCTACCCCATAGTTTTCGGCCTCGCTGAGATGATTTTCAAGCATAACTCCGAAACACAAGGAGAGATTTCAACCAAATTTGGTATACATATCACTTGCTATCTGGGGAAAAACACTGTGGGGGTGGGAAGGGGGCGACATGTAAAGATTCTCAAAAACGACCGATATTACTGTCTACCCCATAGTTTTCGGCCTCGCTGAGATGATTTTCAAGCATAACTCCGAAACACAAGGAGAGATTTCAACCAAATTTGGTATACATATCACTTGCTATCTGGGGAAAAACACTGTGGGGGTGGGAAGGGGGGCGACATGTAAAGATTCTCAAAAACGACCGATATTACTGTCTACCCCATAGTTTTCGGCCTCGCTGAGATGATTTTCAAGCATAACTCCGAAACACAAGGAGAGATTTCAACCAAATTTGGTATACATATCACTTGCTATCTGGGGAAAAACACTGTGGGGGTGGGAAGGGGGCGACATGTAAAGATTCTCAAAAACGACCGATATTACTGTCTACCCCATAGTTTTCGGCCTCGCTGAGATGATTTTCAAGCATAACTCCGAAACACAAGGAGAGATTTCAACCAAATTTGGTATACATATCACTTGCTATATGGGGAAAAACACTGTGGGGGTGGGAAGGGGGCGACATGTAAAGATTCTCAAAAACGACCGATATTACTGTCTACCCCATAGTTTTCGGCCTCGCTGAGATGATTTTCAAGCATAACTCCGAAACACAAGGAGAGATTTCAACCAAATTTGGTATACATATCACTTGCTATCTGGGGAAAAACACTGTGGGGGTGGGAAAGGGGCGACATGTAAAGATTCTCAAAAACGACCGATATTACTGTCTACCCCATAGTTTTCGGCCTCGCTGAGATGATTTTCAAGCATAACTCCGAAACACAAGGAGAGATTTCAACCAAATTTGGTATACATATCACTTGCTACCTGGGGAAAAACACTGTGGGGGTGGGAAGGGGGCGACATGTAAAGATTCTCAAAAACGACCGATATTACTGTCTACCCCATAGTTTTCGGCCTCGCTGAGATGATTTTCAAGCATAACTCCGAAACACAAGGAGAGATTTCAACCAAATTTGGTATACATATCACTTGCTATCTGGGGAAAAACACTGTGGGGGTGGGAAGGGGGCGACATGTAAAGATTCTCAAAAACGACCGATATTACTGTCTACCCCATAGTTTTCGGCCTCGCTGAGATGATTTTCAAGCATAACTCCGAAACACAAGGAGAGATTTCAACCAAATTTGGTATACATATCACTTGCTATCTGGGGAAAAACAATGTGGGGGTGGGAAGGGGGGCGACATGTAAAGATTCTCAAAAACGACCGATATTACTGTCTACCCCATAGTTTTCGGCCTCGCTGAGATGATTTTCAAGCATAACTCCGAAACACAAGGAGAGATTTCAACCAAATTTGGTATACATATCACTTGCTACCTGGGGAAAAAACACTGTGGGGGTGGGAAGGGGGCGACATGTAAAGATTCTCAAAAACGACCGATATTACTGTCTACCCCATAGTTTTCGGCCTCGCTGAGATGATTTTCAAGCATAACTCCGAAACACAAGGAGAGATTTCAACCAAATTTGGTATACATATCACTTGCTACCTGGGGAAAAACACTGTGGGGGTGGGAAGGGGGCGACATGTAAAGATTCTCAAAAACGACCGATATTACTGTCTACCCCATAGTTTTCGGCCTCGCTGAGATGATTTTCAAGCATAACTCCGAAACACAAGGAGAGATTTCAACCAAATTTGGTATACATATCACTTGCTATCTGGGGAAAAACAATGTGGGGGTGGGAAGGGGGCGACATGTAAAGATTCTCAAAAACGACCGATATTACTGTCTACCCCATAGTTTTCGGCCTCGCTGAGATGATTTTCAAGCATAACTCCGAAACACAAGGAGAGATTTCAACCAAATTTGGTCTACATATCACTTGCTATCTGGGGAAAAACACTGTGGGGGTGGGAAGGGGGCGACATGTAAAGATTCTCAAAAACGACCGATATTACTGTCTACCCCATAGTTTTCGGCCTCGCTGAGATGATTTTCAAGCATAACTCCGAAACACAAGGAGAGATTTCAACCAAATTTGGTATACATATCACTTGCTACCTGGGGAAAACCACTGTGGGGGTGGGAAGGGGGGCGACATGTAAAGATTCTCAAAAACGACCGATATTACTGTCTACCCCATAGTTTTCGGCCTCGCTGAGATGATTTTCAAGCATAACTCCGAAACACAAGGAGAGATTTCAACCAAATTTGGTATACATATCACTTGCTATATGGGGAAAAACACTGTGGGGGTGGGAAGGGGGCGACATGTAAAGATTCTCAATAACGACCGATATTACTGTCTACCCCATAGTTTTCGGCCTCGCTGAGATGATTTTCAAGCATAACTCCGAAACACAAGGAGAGATTTCAACCAAATTTGGTATACATATCACTTGCTATATGGGGAAAAACACTGTGGGGGTGGGAAGGGGGCGACATGTAAAGATTCTCAAAAACGACCGATATTACTGTCTACCCCATAGTTTTCGGCCTCGCTGAGATGATTTTCAAGCATAACTCCGAAACACAAGGAGAGATTTCAACCAAATTTGGTATACATATCACTTGCTATCTGGGGAAAAACACTGTGGGGGTGGGAAGGGGGCGACATGTAAAGATTCTCAAAAACGACCGATATTACTGTCTACCCCATAGTTTTCGGCCTCGCTGAGATGATTTTCAAGCATAACTCCGAAACACAAGGAGAGATTTCAACCAAATTTGGTATACATATCACTTGCTATCTGGGGAAAAACACTGTGGGGGTGGGAAGGGGGGCGACATGTAAAGATTCTCAAAAACGACCGATATTACTGTCTACCCCATAGTTTTCGGCCTCGCTGAGATGATTTTCAAGCATAACTCCGAAACACAAGGAGAGATTTCAACCAAATTTGGTATACATATCACTTGCTATATGGGGAAAAACACTGTGGGGGTGGGAAGGGGGGCGACATGTAAAGATTCTCAAAAACGACCGATATTACTGTCTACCCCATAGTTTTCGGCCTCGCTGAGATGATTTTCAAGCATAACTCCGAAACACAAGGAGAGATTTCAACCAAATTTGGTATACATATCACTTGCTACCTGGGGAAAAACACTGTGGGGGTGGGAAGGGGGCGACATGTAAAGATTCTCAAAAACGACCGATATTACTGTCTACCCCATAGTTTTCGGCCTCGCTGAGATGATTTTCAAGCATAACTCCGAAACACAAGGAGAGATTTCAACCAAATTTGGTATACATATCACTTGCTACCTGGGGAAAACCACTGTGGGGGTGGGAAGGGGGCGACATGTAAAGATTCTCAAAAACGACCGATATTACTGTCTACCCCATAGTTTTCGGCCTCGCTGAGATGATTTTCAAGCATAACTCCGAAACACAAGGAGAGATTTCAACCAAATTTGGTATACATATCACTTGCTACATGGGGAAAAACACTGTGGGGGTGGGAAGGGGGCGACATGTAAAGATTCTCAATAACGACCGATATTACTGTCTACCCCATAGTTTTCGGCCTCGCTGAGATGATTTTCAAGCATAACTCCGAAACACAAGGAGAGATTTCAACCAAATTTGGTATACATATCACTTGCTATATGGGGAAAAACACTGTGGGGGTGGGAAGGGGGCGACATGTAAAGATTCTCAAAAACGACCGATATTACTGTCTACCCCATAGTTTTCGGCCTCGCTGAGATGATTTTCAAGCATAACTCCGAAACACAAGGAGAGATTTCAACCAAATTTGGTATACATATCACTTGCTATCTGGGGAAAAACACTGTGGGGGTGGGAAGGGGGCGACATGTAAAGATTCTCAAAAACGACCGATATTACTGTCTACCCCATAGTTTTCGGCCTCGCTGAGATGATTTTCAAGCATAACTCCGAAACACAAGGAGAGATTTCAACCAAATTTGGTATACATATCACTTGCTATCTGGGGAAAAACACTGTGGGGGTGGGAAGGGGGCGACATGTAAAGATTCTCAAAAACGACCGATATTACTGTCTACCCCATAGTTTTCGGCCTCGCTGAGATGATTTTCAAGCATAACTCTGAAACACAAGGAGAGATTTCAACCAAATTTGGTATACATATCACTTGCTATCTGGGGAAAAACACTGTGGGGGTGGGAAGGGGGCGACATGTAAAGATTCTCAAAAACGACCGATATTACTGTCTACCCCATAGTTTTCGGCCTCGCTGAGATGATTTTCAAGCATAACTCCGAAACACAAGGAGAGATTTCAACCAAATTTGGTATACATATCACTTGCTATCTGGGGAAAAACACTGTGGGGGTGGGAAGGGGGCGACATGTAAAGATTCTCAAAAACGACCGATATTACTGTCTACCCCATAGTTTTCGGCCTCGCTGAGATGATTTTCAAGCATAACTCCGAAACACAAGGAGAGATTTCAACCAAATTTGGTATACATATCACTTGCTATCTGGGGAAAAACACTGTGGGGGTGGGAAGGGGGCGACATGTAAAGATTCTCAAAAACAACCGATATTACTGTCTACCCCATAGTTTTCGGCCTCGCTGAGATGATTTTCAAGCATAACTCCGAAACACAAGGAGAGATTTCAACCAAATTTGGTATACATATCACTTGCTATCTGGGGAAAAACACTGTGGGGGTGGGAAGGGGGCGACATGTAAAGATTCTCAAAAACGACCGATATTACTGTCTACCCCATAGTTTTCGGCCTCGCTGAGATGATTTTCAAGCATAACTCCGAAACACAAGGAGAGATTTCAACCAAATTTGGTATACATATCACTTGCTACCTGGGGAAAAACACTGTGGGGGTGGGAAGGGGGCGACATGTAAAGATTATCGGTAACGACAAGTGATTGTCATAATCAGCTAGTTTTCAATGAAACTTGAAGCAAATGAAGCCGGTTCTCAGCCACCTGCACTAATCATGAGGCACTTGATGAACCTTCATTGAAAGCATTTGGTGCATTTGACACGGGAGAAGGAAGTCCAGGCGCCGCCGAGTTTAAACGTCATTTGGGCCAATCACTAGCCACAGCTGCCGCCCCCTCATCTCAGAAGCAGGCGACGAAGGAGACGGTCCCTGCCCGAATGAGCTTACCATCAAGACAGGCAGAGAGGATGTGGTTCGACGGCTGGCTGGTTTTCAGACTACTTTTGAACAAGGGACTGCAAAATGACTGCCGAAGCCGATTCGTTCCTGACACCCGCCACAAAAGACTACGAGTCCCAGAATGCACCGGAGCGTCGCCCCGCGCCCTACCTCCAGAGTGAAAGAATCCCAAATGATGGTGAAGTTGCTGAGCGCCTCCGCCGCGGTCTCTTCGTCCATGTTCAACTCCTGGCACAGCGCCTGCAACGCCTGGGCCACGGCGCGCTCCTCCTCCGCCATCGGCATCCCTGAGGAAACGGCGACTCTCGCTAGCTCCTTTCCTCTCACTCCGAGCGCCCACAATGCCGCGCGCGCGGCTCCAGTGGCGCGAAAATGAGCGCGGAACGAGCCCCGGCGGGCGGCTCACTGGGAACCGAGAAGTTAGCGTGTGGGCTGAGAGGAGATAGTTCCTTCTCTCGGAAAACAGCCCGTTCTAGCACACGCATGCACGACCGACAGCTTTAGCGACGCTGATTGATTGATTGATTTTTGTTTTTGATGTGGGTGCTAAAGGTTACTACCAACGAAGGAATAAGGCGGAACTCTGGCGGAAGGATATATGTTTTGAGTTGTAGGGGTTGTTTTACCATCCTGTAGCAGACTTTGACAAGAGCAATCAACAATTTATTAGGCATGGAGCTAAAACTTTATACATCAACACAGTTTGCAGAGAATACAGTTTATACAAGAGGCCAATCAAAAACATTTTTCATATATCATATACTAATTTAACTCCAGTCAACCGGGGGGGGGGGGGGGGTGTGTGTGAAAAAAAACCTAAACTACCTGAAGAAAATATTAACAAAAAATGGTGAAAACCTAATGACTACATTCAAAAAATACTACTCAAAAGATTGGCAACTCAAGGAACCATTGTGGCTCCCAATAAAATTTAACCTAGCCTAATCTCATCCATTGTTTTCTGTGTCCAGAATGATAAGAATAGCCTTACTGGGTCAGACCAATGGTCTATCTAGCCCATTAGCCCTACTGCACAGAGGCCAATCCAAGTTGTAACTACCTGGCAAAAACCCAAATAGTAGCAGCATTCCACACCACTGCTCCAGGACCAACAAAGTCTTCTCCCATCTCTATCTCAACAGCAGCCCATGGACATTTCCTCCAGGAACTTGTCCAAACCTCTTTTAAAACCAACTACATTAACCACTCTTACCACATAAGAAATGCCGCTGCTGGGTCAGACCAGTGGTCCATCCTGCCCAGCAGTCCGCTCATGTGACGGTCCTCAGGTTAAAGACCAGTGCTCTAAATGAGTCCAGCCTCACCTGCGTATGTTCCAGTTTAGCAGGAACTTGTCCAACTTTGTCTTGAAACCCTGGAGGGTGTTTTCCCCTATAAAAGACTCCAGAAAAGCATTCCAGCTTTCCACCACTCTGGGTGAAGAAGAATTTCCTTACGTTTGTACGGAATCTATCACCTTTCAACTTTAGAGAGTGCCCTCTCTTTCTCCCTACCTTGGAGAAGGTGAACAGTCTGTCTTTCTCTACTAAGTCTATTCCCTTCAATATGTTGAACGTTTCGATCAAGTACCCTCTCAATCTCCTCTTTTCAAGGGAGAAGAGACCCAGTTTCTCCAATCTCTCACTGTACGGCAACTCCTCCAGCCCCTTAACCATTTTAGTCGCTCTTCTCTCTGGACCCTTTTGAGTAGTATCGTGTCCTTCTTCATGTACAGCGACCAGTGCTGGAAGCAGTATTCCAGGTGAGGATGTACCATGGCCCGGTACAGCAGCATGATAACCCTCTCTGATCTGTTCATGATCCCCTTCTTAATCATTCCTAGCATTCTGTTCGCCCTTTTTGCCACCGCCACACATTGTGCAGACAGTTTCATCCACTTGTCGATCAGAACTCCCAAGTCTTTCCTGGGAGGTCTCTCCAAGTACCACCCTGGACATCCTGTATTCGTGCATGAGATTTTTGTTCTCGACATGCATCACTTTACACTTATCCATATTGAACCTCATTTGCCATGCTGATACCCATTTCTCAAGCTTGATTATGTCACGTTGCAGATCTTCTGGCAACACATGCCAGAGCTTAACTATTTTTTGAGTGATAAAATATTTCCTCATATTAGTTTTAAAACTATTACTCTCTAACTTCATCGAGTGTCATCTAGTCTTTGTAAATCTTGATGCAGTTAAAAAGAAAAACAAAAAACGATACACTTGTACCCGTTCTACATCACTCAGGATTTTGAAGACTTCAATCATATCCACCCTCAGCCTTCTCTCTTCCAAGGTGAAGAGCCCTAACCGTTTTATTCTTTCCTCATACGAAAGGAGTTCCATCCCCTTTATTATCTTGTTTGCTCTTCTTTGAATCTGTTCTAGTGCCGCTATATCTTTTTTGAAATAAGGAAACCAGAACCTATTGCAATACTCAAGGTAAGGTCGAACCATTGAGCGATACAGAGGCATAATAACATTCTTATTCCCCCTCCCCCCTTTTATAAACATGCAAAAGTAGTTTTTAGTGCAGGCCAGCATGTAGAATGCTCTGCGCTGCTCCTGCTACTCAGAGTTCTATGAGCATTAGAAGCAGAGCATTCAGTATGGCAGCCTGCAGTTTTGTTAAAAAAAAAAAAAAAGGGGGGGCGTTAAGTCTTGTTTACCATCCCTTTTCTAATAATTCCTAGCATCTTGTTTACTTTCTTGGCCACCGCTGTATATTGGGCAGAAGATTTCACTGTATTGTTCATGACGACACCCAGATCTTTTTTTCAAACGCTAACTCCTAAGGTGGACCCTGGCATCTGCTAACTATGATTTGTATTGTTCTTCCCAATATGCATCACTTTGCATTTGTCCCTATTAAATTTCATCTGCCATTTGGACACCTAGTCTTCCAATTTCCTACGGTCTTACTGCAGTTTTTCCACAGTCCACATGCGGTTTTACAACTTTGAACAGTTTAGAGTCATCTGCAAATTTAATCATTTCATTCATAGTTCCAATTTCCAGATCATTTATAAATAAATTAAATAGTACTAGTCCCAGTACAGATCCCTGCGGCACACCATTATTTATCCTCCTCCATTAAGAAAAATGGGCATTTAACCCTACCCTTTGTTTTCTGTCCGATAACAAATTCTTAATCCACAATTCAACATTACCTCCTATCCCGTGACTTTTCATTTTCTCAGGAGTCTCTCATGAGAAACTTTTCTCAAAGCTTTCTGAAAATCTAGATACACATTAACCAACTTGCCTTTATCCTCTCCCTTCACCCCTTATGCTTCACCATACCCCCAACCTTACATGTTCATGTTCTTGGTATCACTAAATTCCCAACTAAGATTTAGCCCTCAAATTAGCTAGGTAGTCAGGTGGTTGGGGTTTTTTTTACACTACACAACTAATATTCTGGTTCATTTCCTGCTCATTCCAACAAATTGATTACTATAATTCTTTATATGCAGAATTACAACAAAAAACATTTATGCAGACCAACTGATTCAAAACACTACCATTCAATTAATCCATAATCCCTCTCTTGAAAAATGCATACCGATTCCCTCTACCATATCAGATCACTTACAAGGTACTTTTATTGGTATTCAAAGTCCTAACTTCAGGAGATCTGTCATATCTCACATGATATTTCATTGCTTATAGTCCTACCAGAGCTCTCAAATCCATTATCCAGAATCCATTATCCCTTCATACTGTGATACAATGCACAAACATATCCAACAATTGTTTTTTTCTCAGTTCATGGGCCCCAGCTGTAGATTTTTCTGGAACATTTTAAATCGGAGCTAAAAGTGTTCCTTTTTTTAGATGCCTATTCATAATCTACTGCTTAGCTCTGCTTCATTCACTTCCTGTTTGGGATACAGAAAATAATGCACATCTGCCCTCCTCTCTTTTCTATCAGGAATTGTAGTTCTACCCTATGCCTTCACTTTCATATTATTGTTTTCTCACAGATTCCTCTCCCTTTCCCAAATGATAGATATATAACAAATATATAATAGAAACATAACAGCAGATAAAGACCAAATGGCCCATCCAGTCTGCCCTCTCACACCATCCACTATCTCATCTCTACATGCCTTTTTCACGGAGAGGGTAGTAGATGCCTGGAATGCCCTCCTGAAGGAAGTGTTGGAGTGGAAAACGGTGATGGAATTCAAAAAAAGCATTGGCTAAACAAAGTATCTCTAATTAGAAAAAGAAGGATGTAAATGAAAGGGACAGACTTGCACAGTCTGTGTCCCATATGTGGTGATTTGGTGTAGAATGGACTGGGGAGGGCATCAATGGAAACTCCACTAACATGGAACATGAGGATGTTACTGGCCAGACTTCTGGTAGATATCCTGCAAACAGGCTCTTTGGATAGGCTGGAGAGTGCTTGGATGGCAACTTCAGCATTTGGAACCTAAAACAATACTAGGTGGATTGTAGTCTATTTTCCAGAAATATCAAAGAGGAGACAAGTTAATTTAATCATTAATTTTTAATGGATAAACTACCAGGTCTTTATGTGCCGTCATTTACTATGTTACTATGTCCCATACTATCTTGAATGCAGATATAGATCTCATCTCTACCGGGAGACTATTCCATGCATCTACCACCCTTTCTGTGAAGAAGTATTTTCTTACATTACTCCTGAGCCTATCACCTCTTAATTTCATCCTATGCAGTCTCCCTCCAGAGTTTTCCTTCATTTGAAAAAGGCTCATCTCCTGTACATTAACGTCACAGAAATATTTAAACATCTCTATCATATCATATCAAATATTTAAACATCTCTATCATATCTATCATCTGGTACAATCCCTTATACTGAGTCAACTCGATTATTGTAACATCGCCTGCTTGGCACTCCCCCAGAAGAATATGCGGCGATTGCAACTAGTTCAAAATGCAGCAGTTAGACTACTTTGTGGACTGAAGTTTGATCACGTAACACCTTCCTATCGACTTCTACACTGGCTGCCAATGGAGGCATGTGTGAAATTCAAGTTTGGTTGTTTTTGCTTCAAGGTACTTTATGGCTTAGCCCCTAAATATATAACAGACCTTTTCTCTTTCACAACCAACAGACACAAGCGAAGCTCACACCCGAACTTTGTTTCTCCACCGGTTAGAAGTTGTAAATTTAAAAGTCATCACCAACATCTTTTCGCACATCAAGCAGCACTATGGAGTAAAGACCTTGAACAATGGCTCGTGCCTACTACCTATGGGGAATTCAGGAGACGCCTAAAAACACATCTGTTCCTGAAATACTTAGGAAACCAACCTATACAATCTTAGTCCTTAACAAACGATCTCTAGAACTATCAATCACTAAGTCTGTACTTTGTTTATTCCATTCAATCTGTAACATTTCTAATCATTGTAAACCGCATAGAACTTCACGGTCCTGCGTTATATAAATTGTTATTATTATTATTATATCCCCTCTCTCCTGTCTTTCTTCCAGAGTATACATATTAAGTTCTATAAGTCTGTCCTTATATGATTTATGACAAAGATCACTAACCAATTTGTAGCAGCCCTCTGGACAGACTCCCATCTTTTTGAAGGTGCGGTCTCCAAAACTGCACACAGTATTCCAAATGGGGCCCCACCAGAGACTTATACAATGGCATTATCACCTCCCTTTTCCTACTGGCCATTCCTCTCCTTATGCACCCAAGCATCTTCCTAGCTTTGAAAGTAATCTTTTCTGTTTTGCCACCCTGAGATCAAATAAAATCATCCACAAGTCCCGCTCTTCTTCCCACAGTTCTTTGCCTCCTATACTGTACTATACCTCTTGGATTTTTGCAGCCCAAGTGCATGATCCTGCCTTTTTTTAAGCATTAAATCTTAGTTGCCAATTGCTTAACCATTCAAGCTTTGCCAGATCCCGCCTCATGTTATCCACACCATCCGGGATATCTGTCCTATTACTTAGCTTGGTATGATCCTCAAAAAGACAAACTTTGCCAGTTATTCCGCAATATCACTCACAAAGATGTTAAATAGCTGGCCCAAGGACAGATCCCTGCAGCATTCCACCAACATCCTTTTCCTCCTTGCAAACTCCATTTACCACTACCCTTTGTCTCCTTCTACTTGAACAGCTTTTAATCCAGTTTGTCACTTTAGGATCCATACCGCATATATTCAGTTTATTTATCAATCGCCTACGCAGCCTCATGGCTGGGAGGGTGTAGATGGGCTGGAGTAGGTTTTGATGGAGATTTTGGCAGTTGGAACCCAAGCACAGTACCAGGTAGAGCTTTGGATTCTTGTCCAGAAATAGCTAAGAAGAAAAATTTTAAAAATGTTAAATTGAATCAGGTTGGGCAGACTGGATGGACCATTCGGGTCTTTATCTTCCGTCATCTACTATGTTACTATGTCAAAAGCTTTGCTAAAGTCCAAGTACACAACATCTAGCACTCCTCCAATATGTTTATTGGAAGCTTCTATACACTACTAATGACTGGGGAGTCAATTCAGAGCGGTTTGCATGAGTTTCAATAAAGATGCTGCAATACATGAACTTCATAGAAACATAGAAACTGATGGCAGAAAAGGGCCACGGCCCATCTAGTCTGCCCACACTAATGACCCACCCCCTAACTTCCTCCGTGAAGAGATCCTACGTGCCAATCCCATTTTTCTTAAAATCTGGCCTCAATTACCTGTAGTGGAAGACTATTCCAGCGATCAACCACCCTTTCGGTGAAGAAATATTTTTTGGTGTCACCATGAAATTTCCCACCCCTGAGCTTCAACAGATGCCCTCTTGTTGCCGTGGAACCTTTAAGAAAAATGATATCTTCTTCCACCTCGATATGGCCCGTGACATATTTGAACGTCTCGATCATGTCCCCCCTCTCTCTGCGTTCCTCGAGTGAATATAGCTGCAATGAATCCAGCCGTTCCTCATATGGGAGATCCTTGAGTCCTGAGACCATCCGGGTTGCCATTCGCTGAACCGACTCAACTCTCAGCACATCTTTGTGGTAATGTGGCCTCCAGAATTGTACACAGTATTCTAGATGGGGTCTCACTGGATCTGTACAATGGCATTATGACCTCGGGCTTACGGCTGACGAAACTTCTACGGATACAACCTATGATTTGTCTAGCCTTGGATGAAGCTTTCTCCACTTGATTGGCAGTCTTCATGTCTTCACTAATGATCACCCCCAAGTCTCGTTCTGCTACAGTCCTTGCTAGGGTCTCACCATTTAGTGTATAAGTCCTGCATGGATTTTTGCTGCCAAGGTGCATGACCTTGCATTTTTTGGCATTGAATCTTAGTTGCCAAGTCCTGGACCAATGCTCCAGTAGGAGTAGGTCATGTGTCATACTGTCGGGTATTGAGCTTTTGTCCGGCACTGTGCTTTTGTCTGTTGTGCTCTTGCCGACTATGTTGCATAGTTTGGCGTCATCGGTGAATGACGTAATTTTACCTCGAATCCCCTTAGCCAAGTCTCTTACGAAGATGTTGAATAGGATCGAGCCCAAGACTGAACCCTGCGGCACTCCACTGATCACCTCCGTCGTTTCGGAGGGGGTGCTGTTTACCACCACTCTCTGAAGTCTACCTCTAAGCCAGTCCTTAACCCATGCCTTCGGTAAAGGTGTTACAATACATATATATATATATATATATATATATATACATACAAATGTTTGGTCACCCAGGCAAAGAAATCAATCAGATTCATATGACAAGACCTGCCTCTTGTAAAACCATACTGCCTCGGGTCCTGAAGTCAATTCAGTTCTAGAAATTTCACTATCTTCCATTTAAGAAACATTTCCATTAGTTTACAAACTACTGAGATCAGACTAACCAGCCTATAATTCTCAACCACCTCCATCCGCTCTTGTGCAGAGGGGCCATATCCACCCTTTTCCAGTCCTTCAGAACTACACCAGACTCTAAGGAAACATTGAAAAGATGATACAACAGTGCTGCCAAAACCTCTGTGAGTTCTTTGAGTACCCAAGGATGTACCCCGTCAGGCCCCATCGCTTTGTCTATTTTTAATTCAGCTAGCTAGTGATCATATGTGGTGATCGTAAGGTGGCCAAACAGGTAAAAAAGGTGATGGTGAAAGTTAGAAGGATGCCATAAAGCAAAAAAATACGACCATTTAACTCCTTTACTGATTAAATCCCATTGGTTGCCTATTAATCACCGAATCACCTTTAAAATAGCACTCTTAGTCTTTAAAGCTCTGTTATTTAATGAACCACAATTCATTTCCAGAATGATTATTCCTCATCATTCTCCCCGATCTCTTCGGTCACTATCTCAAGAACTATTGTCGGTCCCCTCTTTGAAAATAGTGGGTACAAGAAGAAATGAGATGTTTTCCGTTTTAGCTCCTGAAACTTGGAACGCTCTGCCACTCTATATTAGAAAAGAAAAGGACCTCATCTCATTTAAAAAACTTTTAAAATCCTTTTTATTCAATGATGCTTTTATTAACTAATGATCTAATTATTTGTTGCTTTTTTGCCCTGTCCTTAAATGTTTTTTACCCTTTTTGTCTCTTCCTTCTTAGATTAAGAAAATTGTAACTTTGCCCTCTCTTTCCTAGTGTATCTAGTTAGTTATGAACCTCTTAAGTTTTAATAATGTTTGTTATATATATTATTGTTTTTAAAATGTGTTAAAATTTGTTTTAGGACTGTTTGTTCACTCATTAGATGTTTTAAACTGTACATCGCTTAGAAAACTCTGTTTATAGGCGATTTATCAAATAAAATTGAACTTGAACTAGGTTGCATAAGGAGAGGTATGGCTAGTAGAAAAAAAAAAAAAAGAGGTGTTGATGCCCCTATATAAAACTCTGGCGAGACCTCATTAGAATATTGTGTACAATTCTGGAGACCACACCTTCAAAAGATATAAACAGGATGGAGTCGGTCCAGAGGAAGGCTACTAAGTAGTCTTCGTCATAAGGCATAAGGGGACAGAATTAAAGATCTCAACATATATACTTTGGAGTTAGATTGTAAGCTATTCCGAGCAGGGACCGTCTATTAAATGTCAACATATACAGCGCTGTGTACGCCTTTCAGTGTTATGTAAGTGATAAATAATAGTAGTAGTAGCCATTTAAATACCTACATGGCATAAATGCACATGAGGCAAGTCTCTTTCATTTGAAAGGAAGCTCCGGAATAAGAGGACATAGGATGAAGTTAAAAGGTGATAGACTCAGGAGTAATCTAAGAAAATACTTTTTTTACAGAAAGGGTGGTAGATGTGTGGAATAGGCTCCCAGTAGAGGTGGTAGAGTCAAAAACTGTTTTTGAATTCAAGAAAGCATGGGACAGGCACATGGGATCTCTTAAGAAGAATAGGAGATAGTGGATGAGCAGACTGGATGGGCCATTTGGCCTTTATCTGCCATCATATTTCTCTATTTCTGACAAACACAGTCTTCTGAGAATCTTTCCGGATCTCCTACACATCTATTCCCATTTGTATTCATTTTCTACGGTCCTACCCCCGGTCTTTCATATGTGAACACAGAATAGAAATAATTGTTAAGCAGTTCAGCATTATCCTTATTAGTTTCTACATATTTGTCTCCTTTACCCTTCAGTCTCATTATGCCATTTTGACTCTTCTTCCTATCAATTAATATCTAAAAAACATTTTGTCTCCTAATTTTACCATATCAGCTATCTTTTCTTCCATTTGTATCTTTGCTTTTCTGACAGCTTTTCCTCTTTCTGCAATGTCTTGTAATTTATAAAGGCTAACCTTTTTCTCTCACCTTTTCAGCTACTACATTTGAGAACCAAAGCAGCCTTCTTTTCTTATAATGGTTGTACAAATTTTGTACAAGGCCTCAGTATCATTACTAGAAGACAACTGTACACCAATGACTACTAGTCTACCAGTTCTAACAGGGTAGGACTAAGGGGGGAATTGTTTGGACATGAGGGGGTCTTTTAGGGAGTGAGAGGGTATGAATAAACATGTGGATAAAGGTGATCCAGTTGATGTAATGTATCTAGATTTTCAGAAAGCTTTTGACAAAATTCCTCATAAGAAACTCCTGAGAAAATTAAGGTGTTATGAGATAGGAGGCAAGGGAAGATTAGGTTCTTTCTAGTAGAAAGGCATATGAGTGTTGAACCAGTGTGTTATATAACTCTAGTTGCCAGTTGTGTAGAAGGAATCATCTACATTTTTTTCTCTCTCTCGGCAATGCCTCCTGCCTCACTGAGCTGTGTTGTAATTCCTCAGTTCATGCCAAAGCAGTTGGCCATCACTGTAAGAGGACAAATAAGGTGGCGCACAGGGAACTTCCCAACCATCTGAAATCTTTCAAATGCAACACATCATTGCAAATAGGAACAAACTGTGCAAAGTGGAAACAACCAAGCCACCTACCTGTGTGCAACCAGCACTAACACTTATGTAGTTTTCAAAGGGCTAGATTCACTAAGCAAACCGATCGTGTACCGATCGGTTTGCGAGCCCTTTGCGACCAAATTTCCCTCCAACCCCATTCACTAAAGCCTGTAGCGATCCGATCCCGACCCTCCCATGCAAATTAGCAAAACCCCATGCAAAATAGTCAAGCGATTGATTCACTAACAATTGCTTGGCTATTTTGAATTGGGTTTTACTAGAGGCAAACCCAACTGCTGCAGACTGAGTTACCGACAGGTGTGCAGGTTTTTTGACAGGCCTGCCTGTCTTTTTTTTATTCATTTTTTTTCCATGCACAGATATTTTGCATGTGTTACACATGCAAGATATCTGTCCCATAAAAAAAAAAAAGACAGGCAGGCCTGTCAAAAAAACGGCTGGTTGTTTTCACAATAGTTAATTTGATTCTAGCTGTGGTATAGTAATTTTAAGCAATTCAATATACTTTTTTCTAACCTTTTTCATCCATCTAATCTAGCCAATTACTGGTTTTATCCCACAGTTTTTACTTATGTTTCATTTTTTAACTAACTGTAAACCGAGTCGAGCTCCTTAGTGAGTAGATTCGGTATATAAAAGGAAGATTATATATATATATATATATATATATAAAATGTGCATAATATTTAAAACAAATATAAAATTTAAAACACATGAAAAAAAACAGCTCAAATATAAAAATGGTGTTAAGATTTGCCAGCTCAATGTGCCTGTTAACGTCTAAGTCCAAAAGGAACTTAATAGTTACTGCGTTAAATGAGTTGACGTCATCGCCAACAAATAGAAACTAATTATGTAATTTCTTTAATGATAATTGTGACTTGATAAACAGCTAAGGATAACATAAACCACCAGTAATCTAAGTAACAATGTGGAATGTTTATAATATCTAAAATAAAATTTAAAACATGAGAGAAAAACAGTTCAAATATAAAAACGGTACCAAGATTTGTCCAGGCCTAGATTTCTGAGACTGCTTTTGTATGCCCCACTTGTCCAGAATGACACACCTATTGCACTAGAAAAAGATTAGGTTCTTACCTTAATATCTTTTCTAGTATTTATTTATTTAAAACATTTTTAATCCACCTTACACTTTATCCAAGGAGGCTCACAGTATTAAATACATATTTCAGTAGATAGGTGTGTCATGTTGGACCTCCACCTTGTCATTATTTCTGCGCCTGCCTTCTATCTCACTCAGAATGCTCGTATCCAAACCTGTTAGTTGGATGCCAGTCAGATCTTTAGGGTATGAAGAATGGTCTCCAGCTAGGACACTTTGGAGTATTATTTGAGCTCCATGAATGTCTCTGGCATGATTGTATCACTATGTTTATCATGATTTCAGAGCAGAACACTCTGGTTCTTCGGGGAGTTTCCCTGTACCCCTAACTTCATATCTGTTTCTAGAAGGGGCTATTGCCTGCTTTGGAACGAACTACAGGAGGCAGCAGAGCCCTCTGTGAAGAGGGATTAAAAATCGAAAGTCCAGTAGATTCCTTCTGCAAGGCTAACAAGCACTGAGATATAATGCACTTGTCCAGAATGACACACCTATCTACTAAGAAAGCAATTAGCAAGGTAAGAACCTAATCACTTTATATTAACCTAATCTTTTTTTTTTTCCAGACTATGTTTCAATCAATCATCAGCAACAGTGGGGACCATCTTTCTTCACTTCACTTCACTAGTCACTCCAGATATTTTTTTTTGGGGGGGGGAGGGGGAAGAGAGCATGAGGCAGGGACTGGCTCCCTCCTTTCGGTTTTCATGTTCATTTGCAACTTTCTGGCTATTTCCTCCCTCTTTTAAATCTCTCTGGTGGAGGACCAAGGAGAAGGAGAACATCTCACACAGGAAACAAACTCAGACTTGGTAGTAAACAGTGATTCCGCTAAAACAGCGGCTCAAGTAGTTTTGAATGCATTAAATAAGACAGTGAAGACAGGGGAAGCATTTTTCCTACCTTTTGCCCTAAGACTAGGTTGATATCGGGGCAAGGCCTTGCTAAGCTGGCTCCAGATATTGGTGACATTGCAAGGAACCCAGAATGTTTGCAAAGAGACAACAAGGCTTACGTTGTAATGAAGCCGATACTCAACCTAAAATCCCACAAACACTTTTTTCCCCCAATAGTTGCAGGGATTCTGAGTCACATATTCTAAAGTCAGATATGCAATTCTTAAGTTGTTAATTTTTAGACATCTTGATTTGGAGCTGAATAAGCAAAACGTTTTAAACTAAGACTTCTTTGAGGGGTGGTGTGTAATGGTAAAGGTTGCATGGTAACAGATGTGTGTTGATCCTGCTCATGACAGCAAAATCCTACAACATGAGTCAGATGATATGCATTGCGTAACTGTACAACATGCCCACGTTTTAGTAACGCTTATGAGATAGAGAAGATTTAGACTGCTTATTCTAAAGATTTTAGGCATATCCATGATCTCAGCTAAATAAAAAGAAAAATTAGTGCTTAAAACATTCAAAAATATATTGATCCAAATGACTTTTTTACATAAATAAATTATATTGTTTTGGATTTAACAGATAGAACATAAAACCCTTTATGGTTTCACTGGAGGCAGAACAAGTGAAATGTTAGTTACAACAGAGAGCTAGCAGCATTTCTACCAAATTTGTTCTTCAACATTCCATACTTTGCAAGCTACAAGAGTAACCCGGAATTACTATCAGTACCACAGTAATTCAGAATTACTAATTTGATCAGAAGAAAGCTGATAATGCCTTGAGAACAAAAAGATTTTGTCAGGTAACAGTTAAGAGACTTCTCTGAGATGCTCATTTGAATGTATACAAAATTTATGGATCTCAAAATGTAAAAAAAAAAGACAAATGTTAATACATCATTAAATAAATAATGCAAAAATTGAACTTGTTATGTCAAAACATTAGGATCATTTCATACATAAGAAAACCGTGATAAACATAATACACGGTGACTGTAACAAACGATTGCTGGTTCATCTTTAAAGGCCCACACATTTCACTGTATTCCTGTATCATTTAAGGGAATTCCACACACTTGCTTCCAGGCAAGGCCTAACCAAGGAACTAGAAACTCAAATTCTCAACTATTCCATAATGCGAGACAGTCAAAATATCATAAGCTGTTTAGGAGAAACAATGATGATTCTTCTCTGCTTTCCCTATTTGAAGAGGTGATTTCAGGAAGAATCCAACTCAGATGAATTTCTGCATTTCCCCAGAAGTCCTCATTCTTTTTCAGTAGATCTTGGGGAAATCAAAACACATTGACTAAAATCGCCATATAGCAAATCAGTTGAATCCCGTTCAATCATGCAAGGTATTGACACTCAGCCTCCATGTTTAGCTACTCTGAATTTGTTACCCTTTCTATCTAGTCAGTCATTTTAGTGACAGTCTTTCTGGAACTGAATATATGCATCTCGCATCTGGTTTGCACATTGTACTGCTACTGCTTTCCTTAGTTCATCAGGAATTTTGGATGTTGCCTCCACAGCATCTTTACTGTCATGGTATGCACAGAAATAACCCATTTGAAGACACTGCCCCCAACAGAAAATTGGATCAGGAAAGAACCCCAGATTTTCTGCACAGCAGCATGCATCATTGTCCCTGAGTCAACAAGCTTCCCTTCCACTTTAAATTTCGGACAGATCCCAAAGTGGATTTTGTGTGTGGAATCTGAGAAATTCTCTGCAAGTTCACTGAATTGGGTATCAAACCCATTACTTATTGGGGTATCCCTGGGGGCAGGTGTAAACCCTGGCCACTCCTGGTGCAAAATGGTGGCTCTGATTCCTTGTCTTGTGGTACTACTACAAAGGTCAAATTCTTTATTTGGCAGTTTGATCCCAAGCGGTTGCACTGCCCTATAGTATGGCATCCAATTACTACACTTGTGCACCTAAAGCATGCACTAATTTACTCATTAACTGCTGAGTGCACTCTAGAAAACAGGCTGGTAACTGAAGTAAATTCATTGCTGATTATAAGCATGACCAATTCTGTACATCCTGAAATATACTATTCCTTGTGCCCAATAATGACATCCAAAGGATTCCATTACAATAAATAGCCTGAGGCACGTTGCCTGAAATGGAAGGTAGCATGATGTTACTGATCATAGAATAATGATACCAGAATATGGGCAATGCCTGGAAATAAAATAATCCATTTTAGATGCCAATTTGGCATACATTACATTTAAATCTTTTGTGAGACATAAGCTTGAAAACTGAAGGTGGCCATATTGACCACCTTTCTATTTCTGTGGTAAATGCACAAACTTTTATGGGAATGCCAAGATTGCAAAGTTTTCCTGAGTGAAAAAATAAGGATTTCTACTGTTTGTTAAAAAATAAATAAATAAATAAAAAAAAGGAACCATATTAATACACAAATGAATGTTAAATCAATGAATAAACTAAATCACTCAATGAAGCTACTAAGTAGTAGATTTAAAACAAACCAGATAAAATATTTCTTCACACAACGTGTAATTAAACCCTGGAATTCGTTGCCAGAGAATGTAATAAAATCAGTTAGCATAGCGGGGTTTAAAAAAGGTTTGGATAAATTCCTAAATGGGAAGTCCATATGCCATTCTTGAGATGGCTTGGGGAAATCTACTGCTTATTCTTAGGATAAGCAGCATAAAATCTGTTTGACTACTTGGGATCTAGCTAGGTATTTCAGACCTGGGTGTATGGCAATTCTTATGCTCTTCTGTTGAGAAATAACACTGTGCTTGTCATTACTAAAAATTATTGCCAGGGCAAGATTAAGGCATAGGCAAATTAGACATGTGCCTAAAGTCCAATTCAGTGGTTCCCAAGGCAACGTTTTACCTCGGTAAGTTAGTTATGGTTGAAAGAAGAGTGGGAAGGGAACCAGAGCCACCACTCTTGCTGAGGCTGTTTGTCCCCAATGGACAGGAGGAGTTGAAGAACAGCGTTCTTTCCTCTGCCCGTTTTCTTCTGCAGTCAGACCTACATGGGTGGGGGCCTTATTTGTGGGAGTTTTACATTGCATTTCTGTTATGATAGGGGCGCCTAAAGTACTTGTCTGCCTTGAGTCCACCAAAGTCAATGCTGCCCTGCCCTGTCCAGGAACAGTGGTTTACTTTGCTGATTCAAACTCCAGCAGGCTTGCAACTGGTGTGGATTATCCTTACACATATAAGTGCATTTCTTTTCTAAGAAAGTTATGACTATTAGCTTTTATACATCTCGTGCTTAGTTTATACATGACAAATGAAATCTACAGAAAAGAAATGTGTAGACATCTCTGTGCAATGTGTTTAAACATGTTGATATATAGGTTTTTTCCAAACAGTTCAAATTTTACAGTGTATCATACAGCAGATCTCCAATTCAAGTGTCTCTCTGTAGAACAGTTTTGGCATAAAATTTAAAAACAGGGTGAAGAAACAAGGTGTGGAATTCCTTTAAGAGTGTTTTTCAAGTAATGGATCATGAGCAATGAAATAAGCAAAAACCTAAAGGTATGAAAGATGAAACAGGAAGAGAAATCCCCCCCCTCATCTTTTAAGGGCAGAGACAACATCAGCTGCCTTATCTATTTGGAGTTCTGTTTGACAGTTAAGAAAAGCAGTTCTGTATCGTTCTCAAAGTAAAGCATATTTCAGAATTATCACTATAAAATGGAGAAATATTGTTTGAAAATGCAGAATAAAATAGGACACAAATAATACCTTTTCACTAACATTAAAAATGCTATTCCCTATAATCAAATCATATTTTTCCTTCTGAACAAACATTTCTGGGGATTATCTAACTTATACCCAATACAGGTGTCAAACCATGTTTTTATCCTGAACAAAAACCCTCCAATGTAATACTAAAACTTTCTTGTGTCAGCCCAATGACTCTATTTGGTACTGCCAAGGGAAAGACATGGGCTCCCTTACCAGCTCTTTGAGCTGGGTGCAGGGCCATCTCGAAGGCTGAGTGGCGTGGCCATTATTTCCCCTATGGTGGCCGCTAAGCAATGAGTGGAGTGGGTGTGATTGTGGCTCAGGAGTACTTATTTAATTAACAGGGAGATAAAAGGTCAAGTATACATTTGAGACAATTCTTTAACACGGTTCCTCCACTTAGGCAACCTAATAACACAAATGGCAAGCCCATTCTATAAGGACACTTTTGTGAACAAGTGTCATTCTAGAATAGGGAAGGAAATAGGACTTGATACAGAAACACAAAAACATGGCCCATCCGGAGTAACCATTATCTCTTCCTCTCTCTAAGAGATCCCACACGTTCTTGCCTTTGGGTGGTTACAATCAAAGCAGTTTACATGTTACGTACAGGTACTTATTTTGTACTTGGGCAATGGAGGGTTAAGTGACTTGCCCAGAGTCACAAGGAGCCACAGCAGGAATCAAAGACAGTTCCCCACTTCTCCACTCCCAGCATCAAGTGCAGGTCCAGAGCTCAGGTAAATGTTGGATCTACCGCTGGCCCCGCCCATGCTCCTCCCCAAAAAATAGTTCCGTGCTATGGAATTTGAGCGTGCAACTACAGAATACTGATTAGGTCTGATCCTGCTATTTACACTCCGTTATTCGCATGGATTCTATAAACTGGCGTGTAAATGTAAGCAAGCTCTTATGAAATGGGGGGGGGGAGGACAGACAGTGCTTGCAATGGCATTTAATGGCTGTTCAAAGAGCAGCAAGAAAAGCAGATCTCTAGAATGTTTTGAATAAGATCAGGATAGCTACTGTAGTAGGGATGCTGCAGAATCAGTGTGTGAATAAGGTGAGCCAGATGACAACAGAGAGACAAGGAGGAACCAAAGGACACCAAACAAAATACAATACAGTAGAGTTTATCTGAAAGGTCTGAATTGAGGCCACACCAGTTGTCTGTTAAAGGAATTTCAAATAACTCTGGACAATGTAATACATGAAGCCAATCAATATTTGTATAATTGAAGGCTTTCCGGATTAATGATTAGGGCCCGGGGACTGTCCATGACTTTTTTTCATAGATGAGAATTTACTGTTAACAGATTTTCAGATAACAGTGCTCTACCATAAATACAAAACAAAAAGTGCACCTCTAAAGCCCAGCTCCAAACAAAAGAATAAACCAAGGAACCAACTCTTTTGCATCCAGACAGACAAATGCTTTTTCAGAAATCATGGCTCCCAGGTACACGTCTTATTAAATCATGATTTTGTTTGGGGGGGGGGGGGCAGCAGCCAAATCTAATGAGAGCCAAGAATCTGGTGGTTCTTTCTAGACAGTTAAGAGAAAATCCTAATAGAAGGATTGTTGAGGACCTCATTTGTTCCTTCACAAAAGGACATTTGAGAGTTGCTTCTATTACTTTGTTAATTTTTTTTAACTGATTTTTCAGGAAGAGTTAACCTTATATACGGTATAAAATCTCTATGGCATTCTTGTAAGAATACCCAACTCCAAGCCAACTATTTGTGCATGGAGAATTAATGGTTCAGTGTCAGAACTGCGACATAAATAGGAGTGTGTGTTACCAAAAGAAATGTGCCTGTGCAAATGTTTGAGAGGGAGAGGATGTGTGATCATTCAGTTTGCACTAAATGGGAATATAACTTTTCCAGTGTTTTAATTTACTGCAGATGTCTGAAAACCTGGTACTGCTGCCACTTATGGGGCTGGTGTGAGTTTTTTCTTTTTCTCTCTAAAAAAAAAATGAATATATGCATTTGAGTCATTAGTTATATACTTTTCTCTATACTACCATACTAGTGTCCATGATAAAGAATGGGAGCTGCTTTAAACCAAAAATACACATTAGCACGTATATAACTGTGCTTTTTGCTGCTCTACATACAGGTTTCTCATTCAGTGTCACTTGACAAGGAATAACTAAAGGTTGTAGGAAAAGCAGATTTGTAGATGTCTGCTGCTGCTCAGATTTTTTTCAGGCAAAAGAGCTGTTATTTTGCTGAAGAAGGTAGGCAGATGTAGCAGATGACTACGGGCTGGATTTATTACCATTTGCTGGAATGAACATCTGATTCTTAGGAGAATATAGAGCCTCCCAAACAAGCTAGACAACATGGTTTCATCTCACAAAAAGTGGCATGGACCCCGTGGCTGGCAATGCCTGTCCCCAGAGTTCTTCCGCAGCAAATCATATGGACTTTATTCTTGGAAATCGACAAAGACTGAAATGAGAGGAAATAACAAATACCTACGTGATTAGAAACTTACAAGTGCAGTCTATTTTTCTGCATTTTTTTTATCCAAATGAAACAAAAAGTTTCTAATTCATGTTGTCACTAGTTTCTTTAAATTGCTCCCCCTCAAGCTGCTCTTTTTCAGGTGTGGCTTGGCCTGTGCAGTTCTGATCTGTCTCAGTGTCTTCCTGCAGCAAGACTGGTTCTGCTTCTGTACTGCTGAAGTCTCCTTTGGCTTTCTTTCTCTTTCTCCGCTGGCTTTCCAGACTCAGTGCCTCCGAGTGTCTGCTCTGCTGCATTCCAGGCAGTGCCATACCAATGCCAGGGGAGAGATACATGGAAGGATAGAGCAAGCCATGTGACATTCCAGGTATAAGAAATGGATTAAAAGCTACAGGACTACTGGGCGTGACGACAGGTTCCAAGTGATCTGAGAAGGAGCTCTCTTTCTGCATCTCATGGCCACTTAGCTTGTCCTCAACAATTTTTCCAGGGCTGGGTGCACTGCCTTTTGTTGTGCTTGTTAAGGAAGTTGGAACAGTTGATGTGCATGTAGTTGTCATACAGGTGGGTGGGTTGAGAAGTCCTCCAACGCCAAACATCTGGGGCACAGTGGCCATGCCAGGAAGCATCATAGGTAACATGCTCAGGGTGTTCTTGATGTCCTCGCCAGCAGGTACAGTTGCAAATCCTGCAGGAAATCCAACCACCCCAGTTAATGGTACCCCCTGCATGTTTCTCATGTTCTGAAGTCCTACAAGGTCCATCCCAGTGATAAGTCCATTCATGAACAAAGGTCCCATTCCCGGGGATGTGTCTGCTACAAGCCCTGAGCTTTTTATCAACTCACTTCTTGGTCGCCTCCCTCTCCTTCTGGGCCCAGCATCTTGTAAAACAGGTTCAGTCAGGATATGATTAAATTTGCTCTCTGGCAAGAATGCCTGAAAATAAAAATAACCCAAAACAGCTGGTTAGAAAAGACTTTCTAATGTGCAATGTCACTTTTTATTTGTTCCTATTCCTTCCCCTGCAGTTTTCATGTGGGAGCAATCATGCAATAACACACTTTTTATATCTTCCCAGATCAGGGAGCTATCACATTTGCCCACCATGGCTGCTTGTGAAGATGTCTCCTTTATATCATATCATACTACCTGATTCTCCTGAGAGGAAGTGATGTGGTTGGCAAGGACACAAATTTGGCACCTATGCCAAAGACAGATGGTCTGTCATCCTCTATTTATTTTCCCTCAAGCAGCAACTCCCCTCATATAGGTATTTCCGCTAACTTGGTGTATAGGTTGAAGAAGAGATCCAAGCTCTAGCAGTACCTGATAGTGGCTAGTGGATTGAACAGCACATTCAGACTCGCACTGCATTCGGATACCCCATCCTCAGGACTGTTCATCTCAGGAACAGACCAGAGCCAAGATCAGCTATGAAGAAGAATGTAGGGGCAGAGACAGATAGGAATCTACAGTAGGTCTTTCAATAATACTTCTGGCTCCAGCCCTCACAAATGCTGCTCACCTGTGTGAAGGAGGAGGGGCATTGAGAATGTCATGGGTTGTGAAATTAGGAGGAAAAGGAGATTGGGGGGGGGTAAGTATGGGGATATGGAGTTTTCCATATACTGATAATATTTTTATCCTTATTTTGAAGTTCTCTCTAATAATTGAAGCAGGCCATTCAGGTAGGATTCCCTGAATGGAAAAATTTTAGTGATCAGTATAGTTTGCCATTCTTATGTTTTCAGGTGGACTTTCTGGGTCACCAGGCTGCTCAGTGGTACAAATTGATATCTGGATTTATGAATAAAAAACCAAAAACGGGTCTTTGGGACATTTGGAGCACTGAGATTAAGCATCAAATGCACCTATGCCAAAGACAGGCACGAATTTGGTCTTGGAAGATGAGATGTAGTGTGTCCACATCTATGAGACAAACTTGTTTTTTTCTGTTACATAGAGCATTTTGGACCCCTGTTCGATTACAAAAGTTAGATAGCTCTAAGTCTAATAGATGCTGGCACTGTCATCTCGAAGCAGGGACTTTAGATCATTTGTTATTCTATTGTCCATTGATTATTGCTTTTTGGAAATCAATATGGGGTCAAATAAATTGTATGGTAGAAAATCCAATAGCATTATCCTATGATACTGTGCTGTTTGGCATGCCAATGAGGGCTAAGAGCCAAATATCATCTAAGAATAACAGGCTTCTACTTATTATGACAGGGGTTGCCATACAACAGATTGGAAAAACTGGAAGAGATTTAATTACAGTTTTTGGTGGAACTCTTTATGTCAAATTTATAAAATGGAGAAGATAACAGCCACATAGCAGGGGAATTTTTGAAAATTTCAGGAGATTTGAGAGCCATTAACAAAATATTGTAATGACTGAATATTTCTTTTTCTTTTTTTGCTTTTTCCCTTAAAAATACATATCCAGGATGGGGGGAGGGGAGGGATTTTTATTGATTTGAACATTAAATAAGGTATATAAGAATGGGGTTTATGATAGGTTTTCTGGAATTTTAAGAGTGTAATTGATTAGGGGGGGAGGGGGAGATAAAGTCTGATATAATGTTTAACAGAATATTAAGTGTTGTATTTGAATTTTAAATGCTATAAATACTGTTACACTTATTGTAAGTTTTTTAAAAAACGAATAAAGAACTGGAAAAAAAAGAAGTTCTCTTTAACATTAGATAAAGCAACAATTTTTTCAAAATCAGAATTTATTAATGTAGGAGAAACAAGGAAAAGAATGTATAAGGTGCAGGAATCTTGTACATTCCAGTCTGCAGCCTTTTCCTTGTTTTGGGTGTTCGCCTTTTACTGCAGACCCGTTGGATTTTTCTTTGTTTTGTTCTGTGGAAAAACAAATACATCCTCTTAAATGTACAGACTTTTTGTCCCTTTTCAACATAGTCGCCATTTCTCTGCACACATTTTTCCCATTGTTCTGCAAACTTGAAAATTCCCTTGTGGTAAAATTCCATTCCACTGCCAGAAGACACAGACGCACTATTTTCTGAACATCCTCCACCGTCTCGCAGTGTTGGCCTCGCATCTGTTCCTTCACAAAGCCGAAAAGATGGTACTCATAGAGTTCCAGGTCGGGACTATAGGCAAGGTGTGGAAAAATCATCTCCTTCATTTCTCTGAAGAAGGTCTTGAGTGATGGTTTTCGATCAACAAACATGGGACCCAGCGGGCACAAACTTTTTGAAAGCCTTAGTGTTCAATCATTTCCTGCACTGCACTGTGTCCTATTCCAAGTTTTACCTTGATTTTATTCCCAGTGACACGTCTGTCTTCTTTAGTGATGTTATCAACCCTTTCCTTGCTGTGTTCCATGCAGGCAGTGCAAGGGCTACTGCTATGAGGCTGATCTTGGATGCTCGGGTTTCCATCTTTGAAATGTTTCACCCATCTCCTAACATTGCTAGCGCCCATGCACACAACTCCATATGCACACTGAAGTGTTTGGAGAATTTCTACAGCGGGGATTTCCTTTTTAACAAGGAATTCAATGACAGCACATTGACGAAATGAAACATCAGTGTCAGCCATTTTGTATCTACTGTCTGTGATAGAAGCTAATCATGTCACAATACCTCAATGCTTAGTGTAAAGTCTGTACATTAAGAAGAAGTACTTGTTTTTCTTACATTAATAAATTCTGATTTTTAAAAAATTGCTGCTCGTTAATTTCAGTATGACCCTCGTACTGAGCTAGAAGCAGGTGTAAGTACTCATGTGTGCAGTGCCATTTTAGATAAGTCATGGATGTTGGTTTAGCAGAATAAAAATTTTTAAAATAAAAATATACTGTACATATTTCAACTAGATAAACAAATATAGTGGAACACTCAGTATTGCATATAATGTAAATAAAACAGAGGAAAAAGGACCTCAAAAAACCCCTGGATTACAATCAATAAGATCATAACCAATTGGGGTTAGGTTTTCATCACTGGTCCAAAACCCCTGTGTGATTATTAAAAATTCAATATATAATAGTGTTTGTTAATTTAATATTGTGATTCAAAATTTCTCTAATCACTAAAGAGCAAGTTAAGGCCGGCAGCTTTATATTAAAGGTTTCTATGATATAAGATAAACCAAGCACTTACCTTAATGGTCCAACGGAGGCCCAACCGTTTCGCTCAACGGGCTTCTTCAGGGGTAACGATAAGACTTAATGTAATGCCGGTACAGACTTTGCTCGAAAGTTCTGTGGTGTAGCTGCGTGTTCTTTGCGAAACGTGTTGAGCGAAACGGTTGGGCCTCCGTTGGGCCATTAAGATAAGTGCTTGGTTTATCTTATATCATAGAAACCTTTAATATAAAGCTGCCGGCCTTAACTTGCTCTTTAGCGATTAGAGAAATTTTGAATCACAATATTAAATTAACAAACACTATTATATATTGAATTTTTAATAATCACACAGGGGTTTTGGACCAGTGATGAAAACCTAACCCCAATTGGTTATGATCTTATTGATTGTAATCCAGGGGTTTTTTGAGGTCCTTTTTCCTCTGTTTTATTTACATTATATGCAATACTGAGTGTTCCACTATATTTGTTTATCTGAGATTATTCTTGGACACTCAACTGAGTTTCCACTCATTTTTCAGTTTACCATATTTTAACTAAAACATGCCAAACCTATAACATTTTAGATTCCAGGGCTGTACATGTAAGCAAATGGTAAAATCAGTGTATCTTCACTTCTCCCACCAAGACATCTTAAAAAAAAAACCCCAAGAAAAATGTATAGGAGATAAATATTGATTTCACAAAATAAAAATATCCTTAAGATGGCAGGCAGGAAATAGAACAAATGTAAAACTATTCAAAAAAAATTAAAAAACAAAATCATATTTCTTTTCCTACCTTCCGACCTGAGCTCTTGTTGATCACTGGCACTCTCTCTTCCCCAGTCCCTGTGTTTATGTCCAACTTACTTGGGTCCTTGGAGCGCTGCCTTCTTTGTTTGGGCTTGTCGGAAAAATTCTAGAAAGTAATATTTTGATGTTAAAAATTTTCTATTACAGATCAGAATGTGATAAAAGTATTCTGTCCTTGCTACTTAATTCTGTTCATTAACATCAGATGACAAAAGTATGGGTAGCTCAACGATTAGAATTCGGAGTCATCAAAAAGCAGATGCAAGTTCTCTACTCAGTTCAGGCTTCTGGTATTAGGCTGGAAGAGCTGCTGAATTAGCACATGTGGAGGGACATTATCAAAAGTTCAATCTGTATGTTTCCAGTTAAACACCCAAACTGGAAGCAAAGAAATATCCATTTTCAAAGCCACATCACTAGATGTCCCCCAGTTGGTTTTTTTTTAAATCGCCTACTTGGACATCTAGGCCAACAGGACGTCCAACACTTAGGACACCTAACTTTATAACCCATTTTCGACCACAGAAACAACCAAGTTGAAAACATTCAAATCCACCTTAGAAGGCACTAGAGTGCCAGAAGTACATTTCCAGATACCCCTTATAATTTATGGCAAGCCCTCCAAAAATCCCCCAAACCCTACTAGACCCACTTGTCTACCATCTTGATAGCCCTTATGGCTGCTGGTGGCTCCTATATGGCAGTAGAGTAGGGTTTGGGTGGGCTCACACTTTCCAACCTAAATGCAGCGGTTAGAATGGCTTATGGGACTGGGTCCTCCTCTCTATGGATCACTAATCCATCCACCAGGTTACTTTAGACACCTATGTGATGCTCTATTAGGCTTTTCCATACCAAGTTCTACTGTTCTAGAGACAGGTAAGTACTGTTTCATTCAGATTTTTGGGGGGTGGGAGAGTCATAACTTAATGTATCCAGTAGTCATCAGGGCAGTTTGGGTAACTTTATGGCAGTTAGATGCTTCTAAAACAGGTCTAGCTGTGAGCATTTAAATTCCATCCAGGACATCTCGGGAAAGGTTCAAATATATGTGCTGGATATCCAAGTTAAGCCCACCCATGACACACCTCCTTATACGCCCCTGGAACTCTGGACGCCCAGTAGGAGAAACATCCCCCTAGACATCCAGGAAAACGTTTTTGAATATAGGCACTTGGTCATCCCAGCGATTAGAACGTCCAAGTGCCGACTTAGGCGTTTTTTTTGGACGTCTTACTGTTTTGTTCATGAGTCCTAAAGCTCTGAGGGACAGGAGAAGTATGTACTTCAAGTCATTTTGAAAAAAGCAACAACATTATCTGTAAAGCCGCAATTTGCTCAGTTGCCAATGACAAGGTTCTATAGTGCTTGTTCTATCTACATACTATAATATGAAACTCTCATATAAGGTGCCTCAAAAATTATGCACCCTAAATAGGAAAATAATAAGTCTAAAGATCAATAGGGAAAGTTACTAAGGTGCACTGAAAAAATAACGTACTTTGGAGCTTTTGTACTAAGTTGGGATAAGGCATAGGCTTAGTGTGTCGTCATACGAGTCTTTCCCATGCGCTAAGCCTGTTTCCAGTGTGGCAGCAAATTCGGCCTTTATCTCTTTTTTTGGCCATGTACTAAAAATTACCATGTGAGACTACTTCCTATTTGGGAGGCGCTAAGGGTTCCCACGTTATGGATACTCTAACCAGTTAAAGTAGTGGTAACTTCAGTGCACTAGTGATAAGTGCATTCACACCTATTCTCCATCCCTTATACAGCCCCTCAAAAAATAAACTGAAATTAATATTGCAAGATCAGTGTGTGCAGACAGCAAAATGAAGAAAGAACACTTTTGCTTTAGGCAATGTTAGTACCTAACACAGCTTAATAAAAAGGCCTCTCAATCTGTCAGGATAATTTTACACATCTACAATCGCTCTTGTTTGATTTCTGTTCCTCCTCTGAAAATCCACTAATCCTTGGAGATTTCAATATTCACTTTGATAACATAAATAATCCCTGTACTGCTGATCTAGTAAATTGGTCACAGACCTTAATTTATCTCCTTTCATAGCTGAACCAACTCACTCAGCAGGGAATGTCTTCGACATGATTCTTACTTCTAAAACCCAGACTTCAGCATTTCCAACCTATCCGTCCCTTGGTTGGATCATTTTCTGATAAAAGTAAGTTAAGTTATCTCCTACCAAAAAGCACCTAAAACTTAAAAACATCACATATAGAGATTTTAATAGTCTGGATCTTCCCACCATCAACTCTTCTTTCAATTTAAAAAACATGGACCTAGACAATGTGACCCAAGATGAACAACTTTGAACTATGGGATGCAGCTATTTGCTCACTCATAGAAAAACCAATCCCTTTGGTAACCAAAACTATCACTTCACGCAAACGCAAGAACCCCTGGTACTCAGAGGAGCTTATCTTACTAAAAAAAACAACTGGAAAGGAAATGGAGACATTACAAAACACTTACTAACATAAACAACTATAAATCAAAAATTAATCAAATGAAGAATAATGATTATACAACTCGCATTTCAAAAGCTATACTTTTCCACGTCAGGTAGTTGAAGCCAGCAACATGCTCGACTTCAAGAAATGATGGGATAAACATGTGAGTTCACTTTCGGGAATTGCTTAGGGGGGGTGTTCTTTTGAGTGGGCAGATGTGTTTGGCCGACGGCCCTTTTCTGCCGTCATACTTTATGTTTCTGTTTCTATTCAATTCTAAAATCCTTAACTACTAACAGCCAAGAACATGATTCTGTTCTAATTAAAGCTCCCACAGCCCAGGAACTTATTAATCACTTTCGAGACAAAATAGATAACATCAGAAATCAAATATATCACATACATGATCCTGATCCTTAGAATGAAACACCTTATCTCAACTTACCTACTGCAGAATGTTCTAGGTTCAACCTACCTTCATTGTCTGATATAGAACATCTCTTTCTGTGCATAAATACAAAGGGAACACACTCGGAAATAATCCCCCCGTACATCCTCAAATGTTTTATTTTCCTGCTTTGGCCCATTCATTCACACTAATTGTAAAAAGGTCTAAAAACAGGCAACCTGCCCTGAAGAGAAAACCAACTACCATCCAATCGCATATATACAGTTTCTTGCCAAATTAACAGAAAAGATTGTTTTTAATCAAGTCTCAGAGTTCATTGAAACAACTAATGTCCTGCATCCAAAACAGACCGGATTCAGGAAATGCCACTCAACAGAACACTCCCTGATAGGTATAACGAAAACTTTATTATATCATTTTGATCATCATAAATCAGTCATCCTTATTTCCCCAGATTTATCTGCGGCATTTGATACCATTGACCATGCATTATTCTTAATTAGACTCATCATCTGGAATTTCCGGCCAAATTCTTGATTGGTTTCAGTCCTTTTCGGATTTAACAACTCCACATCCAAACCTTACGATAATAAATATGGTATACTGCAAGGTTCCATCTTGTCACTACTCCTATTTAACATCCATCGGTTTCTCTGCATTCGCTTATGCAGATGATATCCCAGCTCCTACACATTAAATTTCGAAGATGTCAGTGAAATAGCCATCATAAATCAAAAATTTGAAGAAATCAAACTCTGATTAAACGATATGTTAGCTCTAAACATCACAAAAACCAAGATGGGTTAACTTTATGCACCCCCATTACTCTTAATGGCAGTTTTTTACAATAAGTCTCAACTATCAAAATCCTAGAAGTCATTTTCGACCAAAAACTTTCGTATCATGATCATATTAGCTGTGTAGTTAGATCTTGCTTTCATAGGCTATGTATGATTTGTTCAGTATCAAAATATCTTGGACCAAAATCGTTAAACACCCCTAGTGATTTCTAAACTTGACTATTGTAATTCGTTATTCAAAGGTATCACACAAAAGGAATTAAGACGTCTCCAAATAATACCAGAACACGGCAATAAAACTCATCTCGAACTAGAGAATGACACGGTGACAAAATTCATCACCGTTCCCGTCCCCGCGGATAACCGTGGGAAATAATCCCATGTCATTCTGTAGTGTTTGTTTCAACCTCGGTCCTTCTACACCAGCATTCTTCAAAGCAAAGCTTGAGGTCAGTGGTTGTGGCCATTCATACTCTGAATAATGAAGCCATTGTGACATCACTGATGTGATTGGCTCTTAGGCACTGGTGGAATGAGGCATTATGACATCACAATCTCTGCTCTGGATACCAGAGACTGTCATTCTGTAGTGTCTGTTTCAACCTCAGTCCTTCTACACCAGCATTCTTCAAAGCAAAGCTTGAGGTCAGTGGTTGTGGCCATTCATACTCTGATTCTTATGTGAGCCAAGGATAATGAAGCCATTGTGACATCACTGATGTGATTGGCTCTTAGGCACTGGTGGAATGAGGCATTATGACATCACAATATCTGTTCTGGATACCAGAGACTGTCATTCTGTAGTGTCTGTTTCAACCTCAGTCCTTCTACACCAGCATTCTTCAAAGCAAAGCTTGAGGTCAGTGGTTGAGGCCATTCATACTCTGATTCTTATGTGAGCCAAGGATAATGAAGCCATTGTGGCATCACTGATGTGATTGGCTCTTAGGCACTGGTGGAATGAGGCATTATGACATCACAATATCTGGATACCAGAGACTGTCATTCTGTAGTGTCTGTTTCAACCTCAGTCCTTCTACACCAGCATTCTTCAAAGCAAAGCTTGAGGTCAGTGGTTGTGGCCATTCATTCTCTGATTCTTATGTGAGCCAAGGATAATGAAGCCATTGTGACATCACTGATGTGATTGGCTCTTAGGCACTGGTGGAATGAGGCATTATGACATCACAATATCTGCTCTGGATACCAGAGACTGTCATTGTGTTGTATCTGTTTCAACCTCGGTCCTTCTACACCAGCATTCTTCAAAGCAAAGCTTGCGGGTCAGTGGTTGTGGCCATTCATACTCTGATTCTTATGTGAGCCAAGGATAATGAAGCCATTGTGACATCACTGATGTGATTGGCTCTTAGGCACTGGTGGAATGAGGCATTATGACATCACAATATCTGCTCTGGATACCAGAAACTATCATTCTGTAGTGTCTGTTTCAACCTCAGTCCTTCTACACCAGCATTCTTCAAAGCAAAGCTTGCGGGTCAGTGGTTGTGGCCAATTATACTCCGATTCTTTCCTCTCTCCTTAAAGAATGACATGAAGATGGTTTCCTGCGGTTATCCGCGGGGACGGGAACGGTGATGAATTTTGTCACCGTGTTATTCTCTATCTCGAACGCTAGGAAATTTGACCACAACACCACTCCTAGAAAAAGCACATTGGCTCTTGATTATGTACAGATTCACATACAAAATAATATTGCTGTCTTTTAAAACATTAATATCAAAAGCACTGCTATTTATAAACAAACTTCTTATACCATATACGCCCTCCCGACGCCGAGATCTACTGACCAACACCTATTAACTATCCCTTCCCTGAAGATAATCAACACAAAACACCACGACATCTTCTCTGTCACCGCACCACAACTTTGGATTGTTCTAGGAAAACTCTCTAGACCGCTTTAAAGGCAAGCTGAAAAGCTTCTTGTTTAAGGACACCTTCGATCTATAAGGTCCAACAGATCTCTATGATAATTTTCCAAGTTTTATTAGAATTTTGATTCAATCGCAATATCAATTTCAAAAGTGATTTACAAATAAAAGAAGGGGTCCATCCTGTTGAAAATACATTGAAGACAAAGACATTACAAACCTACACGTGAGGAGAGCGGGAGGAACTACAATAAATATAGAAAAGAAAGACAAAAAAGGTCAAAACATCTCTTTTCCCAACCTTTTCCTTTATGCTATTATGATTGTAGTTCTCCCCTCCTTCCCTTTTGTTTCAATTTGTTTGTTTATTTTGTCCTTTGCAAGTGTAATCAATTTGATTGCATTTTTTAAATTGTACCCATTTAAATTTTTGTACATCGCTTTGGAATTTGATAAGCGATCAAATCAAATTTTAATAAAGCTTGATTTGCCTTTAATGCACAATTTTCTTTACTGCAACACACACATTAGAAAACAATGAGATACAAAGCACAGGATTACATGAAAAGCAGCTCTTTATACCAAATTAATACTACAGCTTACATGAAACCTTGCAAGCTACATTTATTAAAAGTTCTTCTATACCGCCTCCTTGTTTCATAGAAACCATGGGAGCTCTGCACAGCAGAATACTACTTGCCCTGGATCGGTAGCATGGAAGGTTGCTGCTCTTTGGGTTTCTGCCAGAACTTGTGACCTGGATTGGCCACTGTTGGAAACAGGAGACTGGGCTAGATGGACTATTGGTCTGACCCACTATGGCTGTTCTTATGTTCTTAACTGTCTAATAAAAATAAAAACAAACAAACAGATATTAAAAATCACTAGTGGTGGGAAGGGAGATGGAGGAATAAGGGGAAGTTGCTGAGAGGTGGGAAACAAAAACACAATCTGTTCTAATAATTAAGGGAAAAAAAGCATATTAGTTTGTGTTAGCTAGTATCTAAATTCCCCCTTTCTGCAAGGAGTCATTCATCATTCTACACAAAGCCTGAACACAAAATTGATATTTGCTATTATTAGTTCAGTAGGACAAGAATCCAAGGCCAAAGTAATAGGCCGCAATCCCTTTAATCAGGGCTGTGGCGTCAGAGTCTGAAGCAATTTGGGGTTACTGGAGTCAGAGTTGGTGAAAATGTGATGACTCGAATTCCGACTCCTAATATTATAATGCTTAAATTTCTTATTTCACAGATTTGATTAACCCATTTTTTCAGGATATGTTTTATTTTTAGAATAAATTTTGATATAAAGTTCTTTGATTATAAAATGTAATGTATTTAATGATATTTATATTAGAGAATGACACCCAAATATAGGTTCATTGTTATAGTGACTAAAAAATATTCCTGCATCTAAGCTGAAATGCCAAGTTCTCTGGTCAGCACATATACACAATTTTATGCAAAACATTTTCCATTTAGACTTTCATTCTCAGAGCAAAGTTATCGGGTATTTTGCATCAGTTTTCAAAGAGAAAACAGGCCTGCACTTTTACCAGCAAGCTCACCATGGGTATTTGTACTTACTTTATGTGTGGGTAGATTTTGTAAAGACAATCACATGTGAAGATTTCAAAACCCAATCTACATTACTGTATTTTTCGCTCCATAAGACGCACCTGACCATAAGGCGTATCCTAGATTTAGAGGAGGAAAACAAGAAAAAAACATTCTGAACAAAATTCTCCCTGCCAGATTCTGTACCCAACCCCGCACTCCTTGCCAGGCTCTGCACCCTGTCCCCTTTCTTGTGGTCTAGTGATAGGCCGGGACTGGGCAGTGCCTAGTGGCTGGCAGGCAGGTAGGGATAGGGCAGGCAGGGAACTCTTTCTGCTTCCTGCTCAGCTTTGTAAAATGCACATCTCTAGTGGACATGCAAAGACGAGGACAGTATCTGAATTCAAGAAACCATGGCTATGAAAGGGATTATAGAGTCTAGAAGTAGAGGAGGTTTAAATGACTTGCCCAGGGTCATAAGGAGCTATTACAGCATTAACCATGAGGTTTCTCCTCCATCCACTCCATATGGTTGGAAAGGCTAAATAGAATATTATATAATCTTTATCTGCCATTACTTCTCTGCATTTCTATGAACACAATTTTGAATAACAATAAAATAAAATTATATTGTATATCAACTTCAAATTCAACACTGAAATACTTGAAACTGATTTATCAAGGGTATTTCTTCTAGTTTACACATTTTAAAAAAAGTTCTTAAGCTCTATGAACTGGCCCTTGAAGAATTTTGGGGATTTTTGTTTTCACAGGTGGAGAAAACGCAGAGGGGATTTATAAAAGCATTCTGAGAGAGCGAACCTAAATCTTCATGAAGAGAAATCTCATTAAACTTCTTTGTTTGATTTCACTCAAAAGTTCGATAGTTCTGCTTTTGGGTGGTGCCAGGTTTCACACATTAACTGATAAACAGAAATAAAGTGCAAAATTTGTAAAACCTGGTCCAGCGCTGCATCGGAAGGCTCCCCCCATCTGCCGCGGAAGTGACACCATTCGGGCGGCAGCGCTGGACCAGGCAGGCGCACTAGAGGCTCACACCTGCCTTTCACTTCCGCGGCAGATGGGGGAGCCTGCTGATGCAGCGCTGGACCGAGCTGATAACACCATTAAGGCGGAAACGCTGGACCAGGCAGGCGCACTCAGAGCTCACACCTGCCTCTCACTGCCACAGCAGATGGGGACTCGGGCAGCCGTCCAGGAGGGGAGCCTGCCAATGCAGTGCTGGACCACCAGGATTACATAAAGGGGTGGGGGGGGGGAGACGTGCAGTATCCTTATTTCCACCCACTTTTTTGGGGAAAAAAGTGCATGTTATGGAGTGAAAAATACGGTATGTTCTTTTTTGATCCTGCCCACAATATGCCCTGGAAACATCTTCATGTGGCTAAAAGTATATGTATTATACAATGAAGTGCATACTGTTAGAAATATTGAGGGAGCGTTATTTTTAGACAGCCAATTTACAGAAATACTCTTAATAACTGTCCTTCAGTCCCAGAGATGCAGAAATCTAAGTTCACTACCCTGTGACATGGCATCACAGTGTTGAGATAGTATGAAGTTCCTTCCCTGTAATGATGATGCCTAGTGTATATTAATTAAAATGATGCAAGTATTTGAGGTTTTCATGCCATGTTGCTGTTATGTTCAAGATATATGCATCACTTACAGACCCAAAGCCTGGTATATCCATAGTGTAGTCTGATTGTTGTTTCAGCCAGTCCAGCAAGCTTTTGTTTGGGGCCGCTTTCTCTGCCACCACAGAAGTTGTGGTTATTGGCTGTGGAGAAGAGGTGCTCAGCAAATTCAGATGGGTGGTGCTTTGGAGGGGCTTGTTCTGATCCTCTCTATCATCCTAAGGAAGACCAAAGGAGAAAAAAGGCCATAAAAGAGTTCAGTTCCATGTAATACTCTCTCAAATGCACAGTTTAGTCTTTTCTATACCAATTATGTCACACAAACTTCTCTCCTTATGCTCCCTTCCATATGGGTGGCATTGGGCAACCATCATGAAAGATCTCTCTGCTTACTTCTGGTCTGACCTTTCCTCATAACAGACTTGAACAGTTTGGGCACCCAGAAAGGGCCAATTTACAAAAATAATAACTTGTTCATAGTTAGTCCTGACTGTCTTAGTAACATAGCAAATGACAGCAGATAAAGACTTGAATGGCCTGTGGCGTTCCACAAGGCTTCCTGCTTTCCCCTATTTAATTTAACCTGCTCATGAGCTTGCTTGGAGACATCAAATTCGATGTCCTGTCCTTTCTGCACCTGCTTACAGTTTTCAGTCAGTTTATGCTTCTCCAAGCTGATTATTGGAAGCCAGTTAGCCCTTTGGGGCTGTAAAGAATTTGCATATATGTTCAGTTTCTTGGGAGTAGTTTAAGAGTACTTTTTAGTTCCTTAGAGCAGAACCATTTGTTTAGCCTGTTATTACAGGTGCCTCTCGATGCTTGGATACTGACTGTAGAGGGCGCTAAACTGATCTTTGTAGTACACTGGAGGCAGAGTGAAAAATCCGGAGTGGATTCCTTCTGCAGCATGCGAGTATGGGGAAATAACCCTATTGTCTAGAACAAGGGTGTCAAATGTCAATCCTCGAGGGCCACAATCCAGTTGGGTTTTTAGGATTTCCCCAATGAATATGCATTATCAATACTCAAATACAATCGGGATTTATAATATGCTATCAATAACTCCAATTAATTAAACATTCAATACACTCAATATAGCTTCTTTTTGTGTATTCAATGAAAGCAGTGCATGCAAATAGATCTCATGCATACTCATTGAAAACCCAACTGGAATGCGGCCCTCGAGGACTGACATTTGACTCCCCTGGTCTAGAATGTCTCACCTATTGCACTGGAAATACATTTATACTCATAACACATTATAGATCAAGTTCATTACATTTGCGATGTTAAGGAATGCAAAAACACCCTAACATACCGAAACTGGAGGCTGCAGAGCTCTCTCCTTCATAAACATGAGGTCCATCCCTTCCACATTTTTCCTTCTCCCCCTTCTCCTCCTCAAGGCAGCATCTTCTCTTCGCAAGCTCCCATTCACGATTTGTCCTGTAACAGGGTGAATTAAGCCTGCTTGCAAGATCCCAGACAAGTCCATGCCTATAGAGCCCTGCAGAGCATTGACAGACCCTAGCTTAGGTGTGCTTGTGCTGAGTGAAAAAGGTGGTGTGGAATGCGAGGAAGGGTCCGCAGCTCTGGAAAGGTCCATGGCAGATTCCCGCCAGCCGTTTAGGACCATGGTAGATTTTTCATGGGATGAACTTAGCTGTTCTAGGCTCCTGTTCTTGATACTTTCCATTTCATTCTCAAATTCAAATGGCTTCTTGTGCTTTTCTTCATTTTCGGGAAATGCAGGCGACATGAATCTATCCTGAGTGTAAAACAACAAATCGTAGATTTTAAGAAAAAATTGATTATACATTTAAATCCAGAAGTATTACCTGCCTATGGAAAGAAAAAAGAGTCACATTATGCAGACAATTTCAATAATATGTCTCAAACCTTGGTATAAACTAGACATTTTAGATGAACTGAAGGCTAGGGTAATATATTGAAAAACAAAAGGCTGTATTATAATGATGGCTGCATATTTCTGTGGCAGGAAAACAGATCTTAAATGAGAAATTCAGACAATATATTGCCAGATATTTAAAACTAGAAGCTAGGAGTGAACCCCAACAAAAGCAAGACAGCCGTAAGGAAGCCAGCAAAAAATAACATCTCAGTGAAACAAACCAGAGAAAATATTTCTTCACTCAACATGTAATTAAACTCTGGTGAAAGTCGAAGTCCATAGGCCATTATTGAAATGGCTTGGGGAAATCCACTGCTTATACCTAGGATAAGCAGCATAAAATCTGTTTTCCTCTTTGGGATCTTGCCTGGATTGGGCTTGATAGACCTTCAGTCTGCCCCACTATGGCACCTCTTATATTTTTACGCAATTACACCTGTGCAGTCAAAATGAAATCCTGCTCCCCAACCATAGACCTCCATTTGTGACGGAGAAAGAGAAGACATTTGCTGCATTCCTGGCATGTAAAATATGTTTAAAGATGAGATACTGCTGACTAATTACCACATGCCTTATAGGAGATAATAGGCAGAACAGATGTAAAACCAAGTAAAATCTCTAATGTTGCTGATCTTTCCAGACCCTAAAAGTCCCCAAACGTGCATTTTGGCCTATAATGCACTGCCTCTCTTATTTGATTATTCCTCTATCACACATTACTTGCCTACTTGTGATCTAGTTTGATATCCTTGACACCTTATCTTCTGCAACATTTACCTTCTGCATATGAGAGTCTGGGGATTCACCACTGAAGTCAGCCTCCTGTGTTTCTTGACCACTAAAAGTCCTTCTAAGGCCTGGGGCAGATACTGTACTCTGTGCTTCAAATTGCTGACTAGAGGAAGGCCATTTTCCTTTCAATACTGCATGGCAGATGTTATCGATGCGATTAATTATCACCCGATCCTACAAAGAATACATGTGTTACAGCAAATGCATCAGGAAATTTCACATTCTTCTCTTTATTATGTATTAATGCTATCATTAAAAAAGCAAACATCTTATTAGGTATTATTGAGGGTCTCTCGTGTTTGAAGGTCACATAGGCACCTATTTTATAAATAGAACATCACTAATAGGAAGATCTTTTATAATGAAATTAAATAAAAACTATCCCCCTCTTTTACGAAGGCATAGTGCAGGTTTTAGCGCCAGCAGCAACGGTAACTGCTCTGACGCTCATAGAATTTCTATGAGCATTGGAGCTGTTACCGCCACTGCTAAAACTCGCACTATGCCTTCGCAAAAGAGGGGGTATATATAAAAATAGAGTGGTCAGTGAAAGATTAACACCATTCCACTGGCACTAGTGTAATCTGAACCAACACAGCACCTCCATCCTGCCTGGAATAAGAATAAATGTTACTTATCTTGCCATATCTTGTAACAAAACAGGCAAGAGGAAACTGGAACAGAAACACTGATGGCAGACTTTAATCCTCAGAGTGCAAAGGGCTCAGTTGATTGGGATTCCCCCTGCAATCAGCTGATGGGAAGACTGGGGGAGGGTCCCTTTTTGGGTGGTGGGAGGGGATCGTGACTTACACACTCCAGTGGTCATCTTGTCACCTTTGGGGCACTTAGACCTATTTTACATTTGTCGAAGTCCCAGAATGTAAGTTCCGCCTAGGACATCCTGAGAAAGTTTTGATTACTGCTTCAGGACCTCCAGGTTTAAGCCCACCCGATGCCTGCCCATAATGCATAAGAACATAAAAATAGCCTAAATGGGTCAGACCAATGGTCCATCAAGCCCAGTAGACTGTTCTCACGGTGGCCAATTCAGGTCACTAGTACCTGTCCAAAACCCAAGGTGTAGCAATATTCCATAGACTATGGACTTTTCCTCCAGGAACTTGTCCAAACCTTTCTTAAAACCAGCTACGCTATCCGCTCTTACCAAAACCTCTGGCAACGCGTTACAGAGCTTAACTATCCTCTGAGTGAAAAAATATTTCCTCCTATTGGTTTTAAAAGTATTTCCCTGTAACTTCGTCGAGTGTCCCCTAGTCTTTCTCATTTTTGATGGAGCGAAAAATCGATCCACTTGTACCCGTTCTACTCAGTATTTTGTAGACCCCTCAGTCATCTCTTTTCCAAGCTGAAGAGCCCAACCGTTTTTCCTCATACGAGAAGAGTTCCATCCCCTTTACCATCTTGGTCGCTCTTCTATGAACCTTTTTTGGCACCACTATATGTTTATTAAGAACTTTATATACCGCACAACAGCCTAAAAGGATCTAAGCGGTTTACAATACACAATTCAAATTCATCAAGAAAAGAACTCCATTAAAAATAGAAAAGGAAAGAATAAGAACAAAAGTTAAAGTTCTTTTTTCATAAAATATCATAGCAAATATCTCAACAGTAACAATTCTAACAGTAAAACAATAAAACACAGATCAGTCCCAAACTCTGTTCTAAGTTGAGAAAGCCAATTGGAAAAAATGTGCTTTTAAATGTCTTTTAAAATTTATATGATTCTTCTTTTATCAAGTCAATGGGCAGATTATTCCATAACCATGGCACTAAATAAAAAAAATGCACAATCTCTAGTTGATGTAAGATGTACCTTCGAAATATGAGGAATGACTACCCTATTGCCATTCAGAGATTGTAATAAACGTCTTGGGACGTAGAATAGCACCAAATTAGAAAGATCTGAAGGCTGTAACTGGAATAATGCTCTATGTGCTAACCAATGGAATTTGAAATACAAAGGTGTCACATAACCGACCTAGTAATCTGATTGCAAACGCTTCAACTGTCCCAACCCAATGCCTGCATAGACTAAATTACCATAATCTAACTTTGACAATACAAAGGCATGAATTAATATATGCAATGATTTCTCATCCAAAAAATCTCAAATGGCTCTAAGCTGTCTTAGTGCCCCAAAACCTTTAGCAACCGTGCTTGATACCTGTTCCTGAAAATGTAAACAACAATCAATTATAACCCCCAAATATCTGAAACTATCTACTAGTCTTATACTGCAATTATTTAATGAAAAATCTAGTTGAGGTGTTGCTTTATCTCCAGAGATACAACCATTCTTCTATTCTATTTAAGCTAGCCAAAAGAGGACCTAGATCTAATGTAGCAGGTGATAGTCTATAGACTAGTAGAATGTCATCTGCAGGGCTCAGAAAATATTAAATAAAACTGGCGATAGGGCTGATCCTTGAGATAAGGAGACCAGAATTGAATGCAATACTCCAGATGAGGTCACACCATGGAGCAATACAGGGACATTATGACATTCTTAGTCATGCTAACCATCTCTTTTTTAATAATTCCCAGAATCCTGTTTGCTTTTTTGGCCGCTGCCACACATTGGGCGGAAGGTTTCATCGTATTGTCTACAATGATACCCAGATCCTTTTCTTGAGCGCTAACCCCCAAGGTGGACCCTAGCATCCGGTAACTGTGACTCAGGTTATTCTTCCCAATGTGCATCACTTTGCATTTGTCCACATTAAATTTCATCTGCCATTTGCACGCGTTTTAACAACTTTGAACAGTTTAGTGTCATCTGCAAATTTAATCACCTCGCTCGTTCCAATTTCCAGATCATTTATAAATAAGTCCCTGTACAGAGATCACTGCGGCACTCCACTGTTTACTCTCCTCCATTGAGAAAAGTGACCATTTAACCCTACCCTCTGTTTTCTATCCGATAACCAATTCTTAATCTACAACTGAACTTTGCCACCTATCCCATGACACTTCAATTTTCGCAGGGGGACGCAGAGCAGCTTAGAAGTGCTGCTGAACATCCAGCAAGTTGGTTTTGATTATGAGCCTCATAGTGTGGTAGTGGACTCTGGGGTCCCCTCCCAACCATGTATAATACCAGCAATGATAGATGCATGCAGGGATAAAAGCCCCTGCCATAACATATCTAGCGTATTACAAAGCTTGATTACACCAGACCTAGAGTACAGCTTGTACAAATCACAGAAAGCAAAATTACTTACCGTAATAGGTATTATCCGGGGACAGAAGGGTGAGAGACTCACATGTGGGTGACATCATCCACCGAGCTCGGTACAGACAGTTTGAAAAGTATACTGTCACTAAGTTTTATTTATTCATTTATTTAAAAAATTTCTATACCATCTAGCCCTAGGGGGTTTACATAAGATCAAACATACATAATGCTCAAAACAATACAAAAGACAAAAACTTTGCGACTGCCTGCACCGTGCATACGTGAGTGCCTTCCCGCACACCTCAGTTCCGTAAGCAAGCTAAGAAGCCAACCAGGGGAGATGGGTGGTATGTGAGAATATCTGTTACGGTAAGTAATTGTGCTTTAACCTATGTGGGACTCCCTAGCTTACTGGAATGGGATGGAGTGAGAGTTGGCCATTAAGAGTATAAATTTTGTAATACTGCTTGGCAGAAAGATTCCAGACGGTAGTGAGATGTGAGCGTGTGAACTGAGGGCCTAGAAGCTGCTTTGCAGATTTCATCTATGGGAGTGGAACGTAAGAATGCAACTGAAGCTGCCACAGAATTCAATTCTCTGAGAAGAGTTGCCATAACCCCCTCCAAATTTAAGCTGCCACAGCAGATGTACTAAGTAGAAGTACCTTTAGCTCCTTTTTTATTTCTTCTTTTTTTTTTTTTTTAATTCTTTATTCATTTTAAAACTTTCATCAAGTGTACAAATATTCATAATAAACACAATTAGTCTGAGCACTTGAACATCTTATCATTATAACTTATAAGTAGAAATGTAACCCTCACCCCACCCTCCCTCAAATCCCTCTATTCATTATAAGATCATATATTTGTAACCCTCCCCCCACCCAATACTAAATGGTGTATAATTAATAGAAAAATGGCATCTAATCATGACAGAAAGATGTTAATGGCTCCCATATTTTAATAACATTTTTATAATTTCCATTCTGTACCGCTATTGATCTTTCCATTCTATATATATATATGACATACTGAATTCCACCAAAAATTAAAATTAAGCCTACTATGATCTTTGGATGGCAACTCCAGTCAAAATCATTAAAAGTTTGTTGTTACACGCTGATATCTGACTCTTTTTCCTCATAGACATTCCAAATATCACAGTATCATAAGATAACGCTACATGGTTTTCCAATAAACAATTTATTTGATCCCAGATTGAGTTCCAAAAGGCTAAGATATGGGGACAGTAAAACAAAAGATGATCCAAAGTCCCTACATCCATATTACAATGCCAGCATCTATTAGACAACTTTTGTAATCGAAAGGAGAATGGAGAAAATGGCAGGAGGATTGCTGGGGTTGATATGACCAGGTATGACCCCAAAGCTGGTACCACTTAGCCAACATACCCTTTAGCGCTAATGAACCATGAAACCCAGACCAGGAGCTTATGAGAGACTGTCTGCTGATAGATATATTTTAACTGACCAAGGAGCATACTGTCCTGAAGAAAAGAGTTCAGTTTAGTGTTCTCTATCAATACCTGCTGGTAGATGGTCATAATCCATCATTTTCTGGATTCATCTGCTATTGATGACAAGGAATCAGAATTTTGACACTGAGGAAAGTTTCTCCCACTATCCACAATGAAGCACAAGACCACCAGGCAGGGATCATGCCAACCAAATGAAAGTTTTCAATGGCTGAACACAGGAGGACAGGCGTTTAGATTTATCCTTTCAAGAAATTAATGTACATTTCAAGAAAAGCAGCTTTGAGGTACCTTAGGCCACTCTGAAAAGGAGTAGAGTGTTTTCTCCTGCAGAAGCTGTGCAATGGTAGGTGCTCGGGTATCGTGATAGTCATCCAGGGTCTCTCGGGCTAAAGCAGTCACGCAACATTTGTTCTCTTCTGAGCACTTTTCAGCATAATCTAAAAACAAGACGGCCACATCTAGTTATTGCCAGGCTGTCACTAAGCAAGTGATACCTGCCATAAACTAAAGATTTATGTCCTGACTTGCAAGACAGAGTGCCCACCAAGACCGGTCTAAATGTATAAAAACTATTTTCTTATTGCTGTAGATAGATCCATAACAAAAGTGCTGTCACTTTTATTATGGATCTATCTACAGCAATAAGAAAATAGTTTTTATACATTTAGACCACTATCACCAAAGAGAATGTGCACTAAATCACAGCTGATAGGCTTGTAGAAATGCACATTTTGTTCTATATAGCATATCATCAAAACCTGTTTTATAACTGACTGACCATTGCTGGAAACAGGACTGGTCTTTGACCTGGGGGCTGCCGCTTGAGCACGATGGACCACTGGTCTGACCTAGCAGCGGCAATTCTTATGGACTTTTGGCCTGACTCAGTATAACACACCAATATGTTCTTATGTTCATGCAAATCTCTGCAATCACTTTCTTCCTTGTCAACTAGATTTGGCATAACATGCACTTCAGCAATAGAAATGCTTATTGAATGGTGTATTTTTAGACAGGGTTAAAGTAAGTTTTCCAGGATACATTAAGTTAGGAGAATAAAAGAAAGCATATATTTACCACTTTCAGAGACTCTACCCCACAAAGAGCAGTTGCTAAGTATGTGGGAACTTGGAAAATGAATAACTAAAATTTATGCATGCTAAAAGGAAAACTGTGACCTATACAGGCTTACATACACTGAAAACAAAGTAGACTAGTGACATAGATATAGGTGGTGATGAAAGAGATGCTTCAACTGGGACTTTATTGCACTAGAACAGTCTGTGTTTCAGCACTTTCGTGCCTTCCTCACACATTCTGTTGTTTGGAAAATGACACAAAAAGCCTAAACACTGCAGTATCAATCTCTTAAGCCCAAATAAATCAAGCTAACAGGAAGCTAATTGTGAGAGAACACACTACAGCCATCTATGATATCAGACCTACTTCTCTTTCTAAACATTCTGCCTATGGTCGCTCTTTACCTGTTTATGCTGCTTGTAAGCACCAAATATTTCAAGATGGCGCTTAATGTGTGTACTGTGTAGCAGTGGTAATGAATATGCACAAGTTAAATTTGTATGAATTATCTCCATTCTTTTAAAATCTCTCTCATGCATATTCATTGTGGATATCCTGAAAATCTGACTGGCTAAGTGTGTCTCAAGAAATGGGTTGAGAACCACTGATATACCGAATCACAATAATGGAAGTAGCTACATAGAAAGAGTGTTCCCACCTTTTTATTACACCCTTATGCTACTGTATAATTAAAATACCACAGAAAAAAAAAAGACTCAAATGTTTTAAATACTGAGCCCAAAGTTATTATCTGGGTAGCGGTCTCTGCGCTCAAGTATTCCCCGGATGAACTTTAGTGAAATTCTTGCCAGCCTTTGAAGAAATATGCTGGATGCTTGGAAGTTAAGGGGGCTAACAGTGGATAAGATGGCTTCCCAATGTGAAAAGTGAGGGAGGGGACGGAGGAAGAAGGGCCCTGGGAGCAGCAGGAGACCACAGTCTTAACATAGCAGAAGAAGGGTGGGAACGATGGGGAGGAGGGCAGCAGAGTGGTTTCAAACCCATGAAAAACACCACATGAAATCTTTAGTTACACTCACCCATACAGCAAAATCTTCACAGTGAGTCATAAGACACATAAATTCTATATTGTTATTTAAACTATTGTATGAAAAATATAAGCATTACTTTTGCACAATTTTAGATCATTTTTAACTTTTAGATGCAAAATTTACTGCACTACAATAGGCCCCGATCCTCCAAATGGCGCCAAATTTTTAGGCACTGGTAGGTTTCAATGATGTTTTCAAGGTGCCTAAAAAAAGCAGCGCCGGAATCACGCCTCTATAGGAATGGCTTATGCCGGAAGTGGCGTTACACACCATTATGTACTTAGGGAGAAGCCATTCACATCAAAGGCAGGCTCCGGAAATGTAGGCCTGGCACCAGTTAGAGAATCCAGGCCACAGTGAACCTACATCCTAAACTGCTGTACTAGAAATGCCACTTATAAGAACTCTATTGTGCTTTATGGCCACTATGTGTATGATAAAGACGTTACCTGGACATAGACAGTCTTCAACTTTGTTCTCTTCCATAACATTGCATTTTGCATCTGTACCTTCCTCCTGAACGGGCCCATCTCCGCCCACAAGGAAGGCTGCAAACTGCAGCTCCCCCTCAGCTTTTCCTTCCAGGGGCTTCTCCTTCACACCTACAGCATCGTCCTTAAGGAACCCAGACAGAACCTCTCCAACCTTGTATGGTGCACAAAGTTTCTTTATGGGTGTCCTTTCACAGCCATTCAGATTCTGCTCCATGTTGCTCATCAGATTTTCTACATGACTTGCACTCCCTGTTTTCCTAGTCTTGTACTGGCTAGTAGAGTTGGATGCGGTCGGTTTAGCATGGCTTATCTCACTGGGGACACCACTTACATTATCACGATACAGTTCTATCATCCAGTCAGTGCTAGACTCATAGTCTTCACCCTCTCCTATATTGCTTTGGGAGTTATTATTCACCTCCTCCAGCGGCCTGTTCTGATCCTCCAACTTGTCTGATAACACATCAGAATTTCCAGGACTGTGACTGCAACCCAGAGCCGATTTATTCTCTAAAGAGTCATCTCCAAACAGTCCAGTGAAACCTTGGTTCGGTGGTATTTTCCTATCTAAGCTGAGCACACCAGGGTTACATGAGCCCTCTTCTTCTGCCTCCTGCATGTTTTCTGTGCATTGCAAAGGATCAGACATTCCAACAGGAGATGCCTTGCTGTGACCATTTAACCCCGTGGAATCCAGGGGATTGTGCTCCCCTTCCTGGTTGTCTGTGTGCTGGTATTCTGCTTCCATACCTTCCAAGAAACAGTCTGTCATGGTAGGTTCAGGGTCATAGTTATACAGAGCTTCATCGTTATTCACCTTACAGAGCAGACTTTTGGTTACCTCATTTCTCACCTCTGCATAGTTCAAGGTTTCTGGACCAAGTAAGCTTTGTTCACTGCTGCTTCCATCTAATACTGCACTGCTATATGTTTTTTCTTCATACATCATACACATCAAAGGTTCCGGTAAGGAGCAATCATCATGGTTAATGGACATAATATCCCTAACTTTGGACAGGAATGTTTCACTGCTTCCATCTTGTGAGCTACAAGGAGGGTTGGCGATAGGATCATCTAAGTTTTCTAGTTTAACCTGATATTCAGTGTCATTCTCTAGTAACTCACAAGTCCTTTCCACTGAATTGTACAGTTTTGAGCTACCCTGATAAGGACAGCATAGTTTTTCTGGGCCTGGATCCCCAGTCTGCTTATGCTGAGAATAGTTTCGATAGGCATCCAAGAAAGATAACTGGGGATCGTTCATTACATAGTAGTCAGTGCGACTCAGGCCATGCTTGGCAGTGCCAATCAGAAGATCTCGGTCATGTTTTCCACACTCCCACCACACTGGGAGGTAAAGACTAGGCTGGCATAGCTTCATGCGCTCATGCACATAAGGATGCTTCAATACTTGTTCTCGAACCTTGCGGATGAGCTCAATACGATACAATGTTTTTGCAGCCCGTTCTTCTGTTATCGGCTCAACACAGATAGCAGGATCTGGTGTACCTGTGAACACACATGAATACATAGTGATAAAACCAAAACTGATCTATTTTCAAATGCTCAAAATATCTGGTACTCATATTTTGAGAGTCACTCAAAACTAGGCTTTTCCTGGCTCAGCACTGAAGCACGTAGGATCTTTCAATTAGATCATCCTGGGAGAATGGTATTGTGTCTGCTCTTTGGGCCTTTCCACAGGCTTCAGTGCTTCTCACGCCAAATGGTGACATCACTTCTCTCTGACACATGTACACACAAACCCCGCTGGCATGGATCACCTTTTCATACTCCCCCCCCTTTATTCTCTCCACATGTCAGTCCCCTCTCTTTCACCCTTACCCTATCTATCCCACCACCTATCTGGCCAACAATTAAGTGAAAGAGAGCAGCTGTATTTCAGGTCACAATCCCTTCTTTTGTCCCACAAGACCAGACTCTAGGTTTGATAAAAAAATAGAACACCTCTCCTATGAAGAAAGACTAAACTTTGTAGAAGAGACAGAGAGAAAGAAAAATACTGGTGAGGTTTTTTTAAATCATGAGAAAGTTTGGACTATGGAAAGAGGAAACAGTTGTTTAAGCTAGGAGATTCTCCATGAAACTAACAACTGTCGTATTTCAAACAAATTAAGGAAAGTACTTTTTCACTCAAAATCCAATTAGGCTGTGGAATTTATTGCTGGTAGATATGGTCAGGCAGTTAGCATAGCCAAGTTTAAGAGGGTTTAAATGACAAACCCTTATTAGCCATGTAGGCTTGGGAAAGCCAGTGCTTATCTCTAAGAAATAGATCTACTCTTTGGGAACTGAGTTGAACTGACTATCGTCAGAGGCAAGAAGCTGATCTAAATGGATCATCAGTCTGACTCATGTTTTCAACATGCCTCAATCAACTCTTCTGCCCTATTCCATTACAAGTGCTGTGTGCTCCTGACTGACGGAGATTAGCGGGATTGAATCTTGTGCGAATTCAACCCCTTGATAACTTTATAACACCCATCACATACCCTAAATGTTCCTCTTTCTTGTCTAATGCACACTTAAAAACAGGAGAACCCGTAAGAAGGGTGCCTCAGGCATTAAGCTCTCACAGGTTGAAAGAGTGTTTTCACAAGATGATGCACTAAAGGCCTGATGAACTGAAGGATTTTTCCTTTTTGTCTCTATAGGGAAATTATTATTACAATGAGGAAAACAACAGCTATATTATCCAGAATCCCAATAGATTTTGCAAATGCAGGTCAAAGAAGCAATATGAATAACACGGGAACACATTTTTCCCTGTACCCGCAGGAACTCAATTTCTCCGTCCTATCCTTGTGAGATTTGTTGTCCTTGTCTCATTTCTGTAAGCTCTGCTTTAACCGCACAAGCCTCGGACAATTATGATTTTAAAGTGTTTGAGGCTTGTGCAGATGAGAACAGAGCTTGCAGGAATGGGGCAGGGACGAGAAAATGGGGATGGGGAAAAATTTGTCCCGTGTCATTGTCTGAATCTGAAATTTTGGCAGGAAAGTTCATTGGTTAGAGATTTGAATTTTGATGGGAATTTGTGCACCAATGAACTTTCTCACCAAAATTCAAATCTGTGACCAATGGACTTTTCTGCTTCAATCACCTCAAACCCCAGCCAATCAGGTTAGAGGACCACTATATATATATCTATATCTATATATAAAGACAAATTGCAGATCTCACAGCATACCCTGAAGAAAGCCACAGCATGATGGCTGAAATGTCGGTTCTACCTCCCAAGACATGGTGAGTCAAGTCCAACAATAAAGCAGAAATAACTACCGTATTTTCACGTAGATAACGCGCACCCGTGTAAAACGCGCACACGGGTATATAGCGCGCGGGGAACACAAATTTATGTAATAAAATGTTAATATAGCGTGCACACGCATATACCGCGCATGTTAAAACCTCCTCCCGCCTACTCCGAACCGGCATCCTCCCCCCGCTCGCGTCACCTCCCCATCCCCCTCTGATCCGAGATAATCAGATCCGGCATTCCCCCTGCGAACCAGCATCCTCCCCCCCCCCGCTCGCGTCACCCCCTCTCTCCCGCGATCCTACATCCTCCCCAGCACCGCAAATACAACTCTTACCCGATTGGGCATCGGCACCGGCACCAGCACCAATGCACAGCATGTGCCAGTGCCAGTGCCTGAAGATCCTCCCTCGTTGGTTTGGGCTGGGCCGGGCGGTGCGAGAGAGATCCTCCTTCTTCCTCTGCCGGGCTGGACTAGGCTTTGAGCATTTGTGCATGCTCAAAGCCTTCTGATCTCGCTCTCTCCGAGATCTCGGAAAGAGCGAGACCAGAAGGCTTTGAGCATGCGCAAATGCTCAAAGCCTAGTCCAGCCCGGCAGAGGAAGAAGGAGGATCTCTCTCGCACCGCCCGGCCCAGCCAAGCCCAGCCCAAACCAACGAGGGAGGATCTTCGGGCACTGGCATTGGTGCTGGTGCCAGTGCCCAATCGGTTAAGAGTTGTATTTGCGGTGCTGGGGGGGATGTAGGATCGCTGGGGAGGGGGGGTGATGCGAGCGGGGGGGGGGGGGAGGATGCCGGTTCGCAGGGGGAATGCCGGATCAGATTATCTCGGATCAGAGGGGGAATGACGCGAGCGGGGGGGGGTATGCTGGTTCGCAGGGGGAATGCCGGATCAGAATATAAAAAAAAAAAAATTGTAAAACACGCTCACACGTATAACGCGCATGGTTATGCACGGTTTGTAAAATCGTGTATAACGCGCGCGTTATATGCGTGAAAATACGGTAATCTATTTGAATATGTAATCTGACTTGAGCTGGGATTTGGAAGACTGAGTACTTCATTTTAAAAAGTCTACATCCAGGAGCAAATAATAAATGTATACAAAAAATCTACATTCAATCAAAGTTAGACAAACTGCAGGAAACTTCAATATCTAAATCAATCCTTCCATCTTGATCCTAACTGCTAAATCTAGCCCTTTTCTTGTGTTTCTGAGAAATCTTTATTTGCTTCATTTGTATAAGCAGAAGGAACTCTCTCACCATCCTCTTTGCGCAGGGGCAAGCGGCAGACTCTCCTACACATGGCAATGAAACTGTGAAAATATTTTTCCAGGCTCTCATCTGCCTTCTTCTCCAAACGAGACACAGTTCTGAACTGAGTCCAGTCAAAGACTTTCTTGTCTGTGTCATAGATGACACCAAATGAGGAAATGGTCCTGTAGAAATCGGCCTGTTCTCTTCTTGTCCACCTAGGAGATAGGAAGACAAGGACAATAAATTGAGACACCATGAAATTAAGAGGTAGTTGGTTAGAGCAGCAGGTTGAAACCCGGTTCAGATCTCACTGGGTAAAGATTTTTAGGGTTTACGCATTTGTTAGGAATATCTTATCCTGTTAAACCTACTGATTTTAACTGCTGTGGTGCTGAAAAGAGCAGAAATAATCTAAAGAGTAAAAGATATGACAACCAGGAACAAGAACGTTAGTTCCCTGGTAAGGGGTGGTACACTTTAAAGAGGAATACAGTGTTACCTCCCGTACTATGTCCTGCATTCCACTAAAGACCAAACTTAAAATAGCTCCCGGACCAGTTGCTCCAAGAAGCAGTCATTTATGACATCTAGGAGTTTTACCTCCCTAGCACTCCCTGATGTAACTGTTCCTTTGTTGGTGCACCCTGACGCAGCAAATAGCAAAACGGGGATTTCCCTGTCGGGTCTACTGGGATACCGGACCAACTGCACTTTGGCAACCGATTACCCAGCCGAGAAACAGATAAGTCCACTTTTATGTAATATGGATACAGCAGTGGACATTTTGCCATGAAAGAAGTGATTTTCCTATTTTTCAAGTCACCAGGATTTATATTCACTGGTTTTCAATATTTGAATTGATATATTCAAGTCTCCACTGTGGGATAGAAAATGGACTATAAAGGGGTGGAGTTTTTTCAACCATATGAAGCTTAACTGAGGTTTTTTTCCTCCACTTCTTTAGGTTTGTCAGGTTGTTTCAGCCTGTTCTGTGAATTCTTAGGTGACACATTTAGTTTGGAGCAGGAAGATTTGTTTGCATACAATTTGTCTAATTCATCCAAAACAGTGTGGTAGTTTAAATCACCCATCACTGTTTCACAATTCTCCAGCTTTCCTAATCTCTGAAAACATTTCTTCATCTGTCTGCTCATTTTGTAGTATAACTCTACCTTTATATGCCTTCCTTTCAAACATGGATTCCCCACTTCCATCTATGTCATGCAGAATGTTGATTTGATTTGATTTAATTCCCTCTAACATATAGCGCAACCCCCCTCCAATTTGATCGACTTTATCCTTGCGATATAATTTGTACCCAAGTAATACAGTGTCCCATTGATTGTCCTTCTTCTACCAAGTCTCTGAGATGCCTATTATATCTACCTCATCATTCAATGCTATATACTCTAACTCTCTTACTTTATCTTTTAGACTTCTAGCATTTATATACAGACACTTCAAATTGTGTTTTTTACTTGTATCTACAGGCTGCTGAGATGATGACAGGGATAACTTCACATCTTTACTCTGCTTCCCTCTTAAGCACTCTTGGCTTTCTTTCACCATTTTTGAAACTTCTCTATTGGGACTCCCTAAATAATGTTCTGATTCAACAGTATCCTAATTGCTTTCTCTCAAACATTTTTTTCATACACATCTGCCTGTCTTCATTATTCTTAACTCCTGCATGATTTACTGCTTTACTCCTACTTCCTCCAGCTCTGGAGAACTGTGTGCGCGCGTATGTATACACATAAATGTGGCAAGGGAGAGGGATGATTTTGCTGCTGTCTGAGATGCCTGTTCTGTTTGGGCAGTGCGTGCAAAGAAAGTCTGAACTGCTATTCCCTATTTTGTACCTGCTCTGTAGATAAATGGAGGACTTTAATTTTCAGTGCTTTTGATCCAGATCCTTTCACAAGTGCTAAATTCACTAGTTTAAAAAACTGCATACCTCTTCTGCATTTCCTTCACAACAGGATCAGAATCAGTTGTCCTGCGGAGCATTTCCTCCTGGAGCCAGTATCCATGGTTACTGGGTATTAACAACTCTGCTCGAGGAAGCTCTTTACGATTACATCGCTGGTACACTGTGATCAAGCGTCGCAGTCTTGCTGTCAGTGCAGATGAAACTGGCCAGCAGGATCTGTTCAAGTTCAAGCCATCCTGGGCTTCAAATATCACGATAAACATTAGTATTACAAACCATTCCAGAAATTCTTTTTTTTTAACTACAAATATTGCCCTGCGTCTCTCAATGCTGGAAGGCATGCTATTCCAAGGAGAAATTAGGTCCTTACCTGCTAATTTTCTTTCTATTAGTCTCACCAGACCGGCACAGAAATGGATGGGTTTACACTCCTCTGCCAGCAGGTGGAGACTGACACACTAACTTTTGCCTACAGTACAAGTGGGCTGTTCAGACCCTCTTACAATCAGTCTTTACGAACAGCCCAGCAGAAATCAACTAGGCTGAACCAGGACATACAACTCCACACTCACATGGAGAAAACCAAGGAATAGTCCCAAATTGGACCAGGGGACACTGTTGGATACTGATTAGAATAAGAACCTTTCAGAACGCCCCACAGTTCACCAGCTAAACCAGCCAAACCAAATGCCGCTGCTTTCAACTCTCCAAACAACCAGCAACAACCAAAACCTGCAGAAATAAACTGTATTCTTCGTGAAAACAACAAACAAAATCACAGGGAGGGGTCTGTGCAGGTCTGGAGGGACTAAAAGAAAATTAGCAGGCAAGGACCCAATTTCTCCTTCTTTAGCATCCCTCCAAACCAGCACAGAAATGGATGGGATGTACCAAAGCAGTACCCCCAAAGAACACGCACACCGAACACTGCAACCTGACATGCCTGAATGTCTACACAGTAGTGTCAAACAAAAGAATGGAGAGAAGACCAAACCGCAGCTTACAGATATCCACCAGAGGAACAAGAGAAGATTCAGCCCAAGAAGCTGCTTGACCCCGAGTAGAATGAGCTTTGAAAAAGTCTGGCACAGGCTTCTTTTGGAGAAGGAACGCCGAAGCGATAGACTCCTTGATCCAGCATACAATTGCAGCCTTGGAAGCACCGCCCCCCCCCCTCTCCCCCCCTTATGAGGACCAGTTAAGAGGACAAAAAGACAATCCGATTTATGGAACTCCTGAGTCCGCTGAACATAAGAGCAAAGGACATCCAACTTGTGCAACTGCCTCTGCTCCATCGATCCCTCCCAACTACCCAAGACTGGGAGGATCACAGACTGGTCAACAGGATACAGCAAAACCACCTTCGGAAGAAAGGAGGGAACCAGCCGCAGTACAACCCACTTCCTAGAGAACTCCAAGAAGCGAGGCCTACACGAAAAGGCCTGCAGATCCAAAACACGCTTTCGGAAGTAATGGCCACCAAGAAAACCACCTTAATAATAAGGTCCTTCAATGTACAGGCGCTGAAAGGCTCAAACGGAGGACAAACTAGCATGGAGAGAACTAAATTGAGATCCCAGGCCGGAACCAATGGCCAAACTGGAGGCCACAGCTCTCAAGAAATGAATCACATCTGGAGAACAGGCCCAACGTTGATCGTGCAAGAGACCACGAAAGGAAGAAAAAGCAACAATTTGCACCTGAAGGGAGGACAAGACAAGGCCTTGCTCCAGGCCATCCTTCAGAAACCCCAGGATATGAGGCAAAGCAGCTCAAAGGGGAACCACGCCACACAAGGAACCCCACTCTTCAAAAAGATGTCAAACACGGACATAAACCGAGAGGTAGAAAGTCTCCAAGACCCTAAGAGAAAGGATAGCACCTTATCCGAATAACCCTTCTTCCGTAGTCAGGCCCTTTCAAGAGCCAAGCCGTAAGACAAAAGGGACCTGGATCAAACATTGGAATGGGACCCTGAGTCAAACAGATTTTTAAGAGGCTCATTTTTAATTTGGATGGAACGTACACCTGATTTTTTTTTTTTCAAATGTCAACAAACTGCAAGCATCTGTTAATAAAGATCTTAAATCTGTTTGTCCAGCTTCATTTAAATGACAGCTGATTCAAAGTTACATCTCTGTATTGGATATTACAAGAACATTGCCCTTACAGAAATTAGAGGTTGTTTTTAATTAAATACTCACAGATAAAATTGAGGTCTTAAAACATTAAATTCCAGTTTTAAAGTCTGGAAAAAAAAGATCTGACAAGAAGGGCAGTGGAAGATGATCTACCACTAGCAGATGAACCAGATCCATATACCACGGGTGCCTGGGCCACTACGGAGCCATGGGAATCACATGGTCTGCATGCCGAGCAATCCAAAGAAGAACTCTGCCCACCAGAGGCCATGGAGAAAAGACATATAGCAGGCCATCCCTCGGCCAAGCCTGCACCAGAGCATCCAGTCCCTTGGCCTGGAAATTGCTGTGCAGACTGAGGAACCTCGGCGCTTTGGCGTTGACACTCGTGGTCATCAGATCCATGACCAGCCGACCCCAGGACTGAACAACCAACTCAAAGACTTCCAGCCTGAGACACCACTTGCCGGGATCCAGCGCATGATGACTGAGAAAATCCGCCTGAACATTGTCTACACCAGCAATGTGGGAAGCCGAGATATCCTGAAGATGAGCCTCCACCCACTCCTTGAGCAGAGAGGTCTCCATGCCACCAGATAACTCTTGGTACCCCCCTGACAATTGACATATGCCACCGCTGTGGCATTGTCGGAGAGAACTCAAACTGACTTGTCTTCCAGCAAGGACTGGAATTCTACCAATGCCAGCCGAATAGCTCTGGTCTCCAGAACATTGGGAACGACCGGGATGCCTCCAACATTGTCCAGCTGCCCTGAGCCGAGCGACCGAGGCATGAAACTCTCCAATAGAGAAGACAGGCATCCGTGAGAAGCATTGTCCACTGGGACTGATCGAGACTCACCCACTGAAACAGATTGGAAGACTGGAGCCACCAACGTACGATGCACTGAACTAATCCCTTGAGCGTCCAGATCGTGAATCTGTGGCGACCACTGTTCAAGAAATCCATACTGAGGAGGACGCATGTGAGCCCGAGTCCACAGGACCACTTCCAAGGAAGCCACCATGGACCCAAAGACGTGCAGAAAGTATTGTGCCAGAGGACATCGGCAATCCATCAGAGAGCGAATCTGCATCTGCAATTTGCACACCCTGACCCTTGGAAGGAAAAAAAATTCCCCAGGCTGGTGTCAAAAAGCACACCAAAATGCACCAAGCACTGAGACGGAATCAACCGACCCTTGGCCAGAAACCACCCAGCCCAGAGACTGGAGAAACTCCACAACGCGAGCTGGAATCTGGGAACGCTCCTGCAATGACTTTGCTCAAAACAAACAAGTACCAGAGGTGCACCAGAATGCCCTCCTTGCTCAAGGCTGCTGTCACCACAGCCACTACATAATCTTGGTGACGGTGCATGGCACTGTAACTAGACCCAAATGGAACTGCACAAAACTGATAATGCTCTCCCAAAATCACAAAGGGTAGGAATCATTGATGGGAGGCCCGAATGGGAGCATGCAGATAGGCCTCTGTAAGGTCGAGAGAAGTCAGAAATTCCCCAGGCTGGAGAGCCAGAATGACAACTTCCAGGATTTCCATGCAAAAAGACGGAACCCAGAGAGCCCTGTTGACACCTTTGAGATCTAAAATGGGCAGAAACACCCCTTTTTCTTGAGCACCACGAAGTAAATGGAGCTCCTGCCGGTGCAAATCCCCTGAGGAGGCACTGGGACTACATCTTTGAGGTCCAGCAACCTGAGCAGTGTCTACCGAAAAGACCAAAGTTGCCTGACAAGGAGTGGAGAGGAAACAATCTGGGAAAGGACATGAAAAACTCCAGAGCATAACCATCCAGAATCACCATCGGGACCCACTGACCCGTTGTGATCTCAACCCATCCCCAGTAAAACTTCCACAACCAGGCTCTGGTTGGGAGGACTGCAAAGCCTGAATGGACAGAAACATCTTTTGGAAGGAAAGGAGATCACACCCCAGCCAGCGCGGTACCTACGAAATCGATTCAAATGTCTTCAGGCAGAACCACCATGTGCAACCGGGCAAGGTCAGTCCTCTGATGTTTTGGGTGTTTTTTTATCTTTACTGAGGCACAATAGAGACACTCAAAGCCTGAACCAGCTTATCCAACTCCTCTCCAAAGAAAAAGGAGCCCCAGAAGGGAAAACCCACTGAGCTTAGACTTAGACACCACAGCCAGCGACTAACCCCACAGGGCACGGTCGGCCATCACACCTAGAACCATGGACTGCACTGAGGCACCCAACAGATCATGCAAAGCATCATAATAATAATTTTATTCTTATATACCGCCAAAGCCGTAGTAGTTCGAGGCGGTTTACAGCAAAGAAGGGCTGGACAATCAGCGAATAGGTACAATCAGCGAAACAGATACAATTTAAATAGGTAAGCAGGATATAGGTACAATATATAGGTACAATGTATATAGGTAAGCAGGATACAGAGGAAGGCATAAGAGATCTTGGAAAACGAGAGGGCGGGCATAAGAGAAAAGAAGCTCCCAGCTCAATCTTAAGAACTTCCTGATCCACGAAGGACCAGTCAGCTGCTGCTTGGTCAAGAACTCTCACAGATCACCGGAAAACAAAGCCAGGGTGCCAGACTGCCACAATACGCCGCCAGGGCAACCACATCAAAACTGCATTTAAGTAGAGCTTCCAGTCCTGAGGATCCTCTAAACACAGAAAACTTGGGGAGGTGGGGAAAATGGGGGGAAGGACTCGACCCTCTCGAGTATGGCACCCCCAAGCTCGGTAGGACCCCAAGAGGGTCCCCAAGCTCTATCAGGACAGCAAAAGAGACCAGAAAAATTCCCTAACCAGATCCAACAGGCCCAAACAAAACAGACTGCACAATCTTATCATTCCACCTGCTGGAGACTGAGAAAAGACTGAGTGTAAGAGGGACTGCACAACCCACTTCCACTGTAGCCAAAAGGTAGTGTCTCAGTCTACACCTGTATGCAGAGGATCGTAAATCCATCCTTTTCTGTGCCGATCTGGAGGGATGCTAAAGAATATGAGTTTAATTGTACTGCTGGTAAACCAATCTACAGGACTTCTCAGTATTCTGGTTGTGATACAGTACCACAAAGTTAGGGCACATGCTGGAAAGTTCAGTGTCTTGGAATGCTCTTGCATTCATATGTTTTTGGGGTGGGGTTTTTTTTTTTTGCTCATTATAGTATTCTGCCTTCTATGGGGCTATTTAATAAATCTTCACTCACTTCAAAACTACTTATATTTTTCTCCATTTTAGAGTTCTCGCTCAAGCTATCTCAAACCTCACTGCTATAAAGGACAGTTAGTAGTATTGTCACTCAGTAAGGAGCATCATCAAACCATTAAGAGACTCCAAAACTATTACTCACAGCTTATTTATAAATTCTCCAACAGTATCATCATCAGTCCAACTCAATTCTTCTTATATACCAGACACTGTGAGTATTTAAGCATAAAATGGCACCAAAGGACCAACCTCCATAGAAAAAATACCAAGCCAAACACAATGGAGATGAGAAATACCAGTCTTTATTATATTTCAATATGACTCATTTTGAAGTATAATAAAGACTGGTATTTGTTTATGTCTTGCGCCTTGTCTTCTCCACTGTATTTAAGCATATAATCATTTGCACAATATCCATGGTAGTGAATCCTTAACTTACCCCCTCTTTTACTAAGGTGCGCTATGCTTTTAAGCACGCGGTAAATATTAAGACGCGCTAAACGATAACGCATGCATGTTATCCTATGGACGCGTTAGCGGTTAGTGCACGTGTTGATTTAGCGCACCTTAGTAAAAGAGGGCCTTAGAATTACAGAATCTTCTTTACATCGTTTACTTTTTTCCCCAAAATCCTTTCATGAAACTCAGTCGAGTTTCTCCTTATTTTAACAAACTATGTCTTTTGGGGGTTAGAAATGGGTTCATGGTAATGGTATAAAATGTTATTAAGTTATAATAAGTATAATATTAAAAATATATTATTTAATAGGTTAGAGAATTAAAATATAATTTGTTTTTCTCAAACATTTTAATTTATATTAGTTAAATGATTCCAATGATACATATTGACTCATTAAATAGATAATGAAGTATATTTTAAGAAATAGAATAAGTTATGTGATGAATTATTATAAATGTTTTATGTGACTTATTTTTAAAAGAAAGATGATTCAAAGTTAGTCTGTTGGGGATCTCTTGTTGTCAGGTCTAATATGTGTGTCATCAAGTTTTCACTTTTAATAATGAATTGGGGAGGGAGGGTGGGAAAAAGGGTTGGGAAGGGAGGACTAGGGAGGGAAAAATTCAATGTGCAAAGTTTAAAATATAGGGAATGGTGTCTGTTCATAATAATTTTATTAAGTCTAATTATTTTCATTGGAGTATGTATTTGGAAATAAGAATTTATAATGGAGATTAAAATTTTTTCTTTAAACGTTAATGGCCTTAACCATCAAATAAAGAAGAAAACAACAAAATGTGGATCTATATTTTATACAGGAGACGCACGTATCAATGGCGGAGTCAAAAAAGTTGGAAGGGGATTGGGTAAAACTGAGGTTTTTTTGCCCCTGCTCTTGGCAGAAAAGCTGGGGTTGCCATATTAATAAATAAAAAGAATACAGCTAATTTTCAATTGGTTGATTCTGATCCCTTGGGTAGGTGGGTACATGTAAGAATGAGCATGGGAAATAATACTCTGGAACTGTTTAATGTTTATGCCCCAAATACGAATCAAAGTGAATTTCCCACTGGCTGCTTCTAATTTAGTAGTGGCTGGAGATTTCAATGCTGTTATAGATCCATTAATGGATAAAAAACCAAGTAAAATTATGAAGTCCTTAGGGCTAGATAATTTGATACAATCTTGTGATTTGAAATATATATAGCGGATACTTCATTTTGATGAGCAGGAATTTTCTTTTTGTTCACAAGTTCATAAATCTTTTTCAAGAATAGATTATATTTTTGTTTCAAATCAATTAGTACAAGTGACAAAAGCATCCATAGACCCTATCATACTATCAGACCATGGAGGTGTGTGGTAAGTTTGGAGAACAAGAATGCAGTAGGTCTGTTTGGAAATTCAATAATACATTGATTGCGGATTCAAATTTCCTTGAAGATTTTAAATTAAAAATGATTGAATTTTTTCAAATTAATACCTCGGAAGAAATTACCACAGAAACATTAAGGGATGCATTTAAGGCTACCATGAGAGGTAATATTATCTTATATTCGGCATATATTAGAAAACAACATAAAAAACAATTCTCTGATTTGGGAAAAAGAAATTATAAATTTGGAAAATAAATTAGCTGATAAGTGGGAGCAAAATACCTTGCAGGCTTTATTAAAAGCAAAGGGTAAATATAATGAGATATCGTCAAAATTGGTAAGGAAAGATTTGTTTTCCCAACAAACTTTGTATTATGGAAATTCAAATAAGGCGGGAAGATTATTGGCAAATTATCTTAAAGCGAAGAAAAGAAAAACAAAAATTATTGCTATAAAAGATGAGAAAAAAATGACACATACTCAAATTGAAAGCAATTTAAGTCAATTTTTATAAAGACCTATATTCTTCTGAGCCTTATGAAAATACAGAAAAAGATGGTATAGAATTTTTGAATCTGATTGAGGGTCCAAAAGTTCCTTAACATATTAAAAGAAGTTTAGAAGAGCCTATATCATTAAAAGAATTAGAAACAGCGTTGAAATCTCTTAGAGTTGGATCCGCTCCAGGTGGGGATGGTTTCACAGTGGAATTTTATAAATCATTTCAAATTACCCTATTGCCTCATTTATTGAAATTATATCAGACTCAACTAAATAAGGGTTGCATCACAGGTACTATGGCGGAATCATTGACTATAGTTTTGCCAAAACCAAACAAAGATCCCACATTGGTTTCAAATTACAGGCCTATATCATTAATCAATGTAGATGGAAAACTTTTGGCTAAGACTTTGGCTTTACGTTTAGCCAAGGTTCTCCCTTTTATTATTGATATGCATCAAACTGGATTCGTTGCTGGAAGACATTCATCTAATAACACAAGATTGGCTTTTCATATGTTAAATTTGACAAAAGCCATGAAAGATCCGGCTTTTTCTGTATCCTTGGATGCAGAGAAAGCCTTTGATCATGTATCAAGCTATGGAATGGTTTGGAATAGGTTCAAGATTTATACAAATGATTCAAACATTGTATAGCTCCCCTGTTGCAAAACTATATATTAATAATAATTTTTCAGAACGCTTTAATTTGCGGAGGGGAGTTAGAAAAGGTTGTCCCCTATCTTCTTTGCTTTTTGATATTGTTTTGGAACCCTTGTTATTAGCTATTCAACAAACAAAGGAGATACAGGGTATTCCTTATTCAGACCGGGAATACAAAGTCTCTGCATATGCAGATAATATTTTGCTTCATTTGAGAAATCTTGAAACAACCATTCCATGCTTATTAGAATTGATTAAAAAATTTGGAAAATTTTCAGGATATAAGATAAATTGGCGTAAATCTGAAGTTCTTCCACTTAATGTGTATTGCACAAAAGGATTATTTGATTCATTTTCTTTTGTATGGAAGGAAGGTGGATTAAAATATTTGGGTATTTGGATAAAAACCACACTGGAAGACACAATGAAAGAGAATGAAAAATTTTTATTGCAGAAGGTAACAGATGTGTGAACAATGGAATCCATTAAATTTGTCTTGGTGGGGGAGAGTTCAAACTATTAAAATGATGATATTGCCTGTGGTATGCTATCAGATGGGAATGTTACCAGTTTTTTTTTAAGGGGTCCTTTTATAAAAAGTTAAACAGTATTCTTACAAAATTTGTTTGGTTGGGCAAAACTCCTAGAATTGCTTTAGGATCTCTACAAAAATCAATTACAGAGGGTAGGGTAAATTTTCCCAAATTTTATAGGTATTATCAAGCCTATATTTTGAGATAGGGCATGTATTGGGTCCTCCCAGAGCTCATCGATAATACTCCAGATTGGTTATGGTTGGAATGACGACTCATGTTCCCTTTGAGACTATGTCATGTTCTTAGTATTAAGATGCCTAGGTTATATAAAGATAACAGAATATTTATGGATACATGGAAAACTCTTAGGTATGTTAATAATTTAACGCCTATTCCAATCTATAAATCAACTAATCAAATAATATGGTTAAACTCCAAGATTCAAATTGGCGGATTTAGGTCATCTGGAAGCACTGGATGATTGCAGGTATACAAATTTTGGGAGATGTTATTTCAAATGGTAAATTGCTTGACTTTTCACGGTTGCAACATAAATATGGTCTTAATAAATCACAAAGTTTTAGATGGTTGCAACTGAAGCAGGCTATTCAGAAGGGGTTCCCTGAATGGAAAAATCTCAATAATTAGTATAGTCTGGAGTTCTTATGCTTTCAAGTGGACTTCTTGGGTCACCAGGCCGCACAGTGGTATAAATTGATTAATGGATTTATAAATAAAAAACCTAAAAACGGTCTTAGGGACATCTGGAGCATTGAGATTAAGCATCAAATTACGGCGTCTCAAATGAATTTGGTCTTGGAGAATGAGATCTACAGTGTCTGCATCTATGAAACAAACTTGGTTTTTTTCTTTTGCATAGAGCATTTTGGACCCCAGTTAGATTATAAAAGTTGGATAGCTCTAAGTCTAATAGATGCTGGCATTGTAATCTGGAAGCAGGGACTTTAGATCATTTAATATTCTATTGTCCCTGTATCATGGCTTTTTGGAAATTAATCTGATCTCAAATTAATTGTTTATTAGAAAACCATGTAGCATTATCATATGATACAATAATGTTCGGTATGTCAATGAGAACAAAAAATCAAATTTCACCAAGTAACAATAAACTTTTATTGATCATGATAGGAGTCGCCATACAACATAAAGGGAGTTATAATAATTTTAAAAAGATTTGGGGGCCATTGACAAGTTATTGCAATGATTAGACACCATTATTCATTGAAGGTACACTTGCACATAGGGGGGAGGGGAGAAGGTATAAAGTTATATTAAGGTCTGATCAATTGATAATATTTATATGAAATTTTTGAATGTTTTGGGAGGGAAGGAGGGGAGGGTATAAATGTGTTTTTAAGAAGATGTTAAAAGAAATACAAGAGATGTTTATAAGGTTTAAATGTTATAATATTGTATTCTTGATGTCAGATGGAAAAATGAATAAAGAATTTGAAAAAAAAAACAACAAACAACAAACTATGTCTTATTTTGCATGGACTATTTATCATCAAATTCATGGAGCTGCTATGGGGGTTACTCATGTACTCCCTCCACAGCAATTTTATTTGTGGCAGATCTGAACAAAAACATGTCTTCTGTAGACTTAATTTTGGAAAAGCTCCCTTCTGGAAGATAGGTTTTTTTTTCATTTGAACTGATACATATGAGGAATTGAAAAGGAGTTTGTCCATAGTTTGAAGCCATTACTTTACATTTTCAATTTACTATGACACACAATCAAGAGTGGATTAAAGCAGAAATATACTCTTGCAGCTCACTGGAAAAAGAAAAGAGATCTACCTTTGAATTTTAAATGGAGAATTATCAATTACATGTCCAGGATTAAATTTTATATATATATATATATATATACACACACACACATATAAAATTTAATCCTGGACATGTATATATATATATATACACACACACATACATACACACACATACAAATCTAGGAATTTTTTTGATTAAAATATTGACTTCTCCCTGGAGCAGAGTGGACTACTCGTTTATTCAAAACACAATCATGATGATGGATATTGTAAAGAAGATTCTGTAATACTACATACACCACAGAACTGTGATACATATTCACCGAGATGTTTTCTGTTCTTTTACTTAAATACAGAAAATTTATTTTTAAATGATTTATACAATATTTTTCCAAAACCACCCAACAATGATCACTTTGCTCTGTAAAAAACCAAAAACAGCCCAATGGCTCATGAACAAAACTGCAAGATCCAGATTTAAGTAAGGTTCCCCTCCAGCCCTTGATCAACCAGAACAAATCAAGTGTAAGTTCAGGGAATTAGAGAATACAAGGGAAAAACACAAAACTAAGGGCTCCTTTTACAAAGCCGGGCTAGGGCCTTAAAGCGCGGAATAGCGCGCGCTAAATTGATGCATGCGCTATCCGCTACCGCCTCCTTTGGTGCAGGCGGTAAATTTCCGGCTAGTGCTTGCTAATCTGGTGTGTGCGTTAAAACCGCTAGCGCGGCTTTGTAAAAGGAGCCCTAAGACTTAGGGCTCCTTTTACGAAGGTATGCTAGTGTTTTTAGCGCATGCACCAGATTAGCACACGCTAGCCAAAAAACTACAGCCTGCTCAAGAGGAGGCGGTAGCGGCTAGCGCGTGCTATTCCGCGCATTAAGGCCCTAATGCGCCTTCGTAAAAAGAGCCCTTAAACTCACCACTATCCTAGGATATATTCTCACCTGTACTACTGTCCTCTCTCTTCATGTCCACTTCGTTACAAGATGCAGGATTTTCCTCCTGAAAAATAATATATTTGTTGACTTTTAGCATAGGTATTTTTGATGGTTTCCTACACAAAAATGACACATTAGCTCACTGATCCCTAATTTTTTCAAGAGATGGGTCATCCTAAAGAGACTGACTGGATAGAATCTGCTTGGTTGGAAGGTAAAGAAAGATTAGGTTCTTACCTCGATTGTCTTCTTTCTTGTATAAGTGTCTTGTGGTCCTGAACGTTAGTGTTTTGCATCTGAACCTGCAAATTGCTTGCTGAATGCTATCATCTTTTGAACTCTGCCTCCTTCCCAGGGAGCTGCTCCTGCCCCCTCAGTTTAGTACTAAAGCAGCCAAGTAACACTATAATGACAGACATAAATAACCAGGAGGGGAGAAACGTGGAAAAATCCCCGACACTACAATTCTATTCTGCTCTGTAACTAACATATCTATTAACATTATAACATTCAAGCAACTGATCAAAACAGATATAAAAACTGTGTAACTAGCACTAATCTTATACAGAGCTCATAGCTACCCGCATGTCCTGCTATCAAGCAAAGAAACTAGACTTTACTTTTCTGAGCATTTCCTTTCGAATTCTCCAAATCGGACTGACCTTAAGGCAGAAAGCAGGCGAAGCCCACTGATTGGGCAGGGCTTCAGGACCCCTAGACACAAGAAAGATTATCAAGGTAAGAACCTAATCTTTCTTTTTAGTGTAATGTGTCTTAGTGATCCTGAATGCTAGGGATGTACCAAAGCAATCCCCAGAATCTAGGGTGGGTCAACTGAGCCTGCCTTCAAAACAGAGGACCCAAAAGCAGTGTCACTCATGGCTACTACATCCACCCTATACAACTGGTAAAGATATGAGAAGTAGACCAAATAGCTGCTCTACAGATATCCTTGGGTGAAACCACCCGAGTCTCCGCCCATGAGGTAGTATCTCCTCTAGTGGAGTGTGCTTTCAATGTGATTGGTAGCTGCATACACGGAGGAAATGGCAATCTTAATCCATCTAGAACTTAAGGCTTTAGAAGCCAGCTTCCCTTTCTTGGCAGGACTAGTCAGAACAAAAAGGTGAAATTCATTGGTAACTTTGAGGTACCAGAGAAACACTTGCTTGACATCCAGCAAATGCAACACTTTATCCTTTTTCTTAGACTCCATAGGGTGAACAGTGAGCAAATGGACTTCCAGATTAAAGTGGAGGGTCGAGACTACTTTTGGTAAGAAGGACGGAACCGTGCGCACGAAGAGCCCTGCTTCCGTAAACGTAAGGAACAATTTCCTGTAGAACAGAACTTGTAACTTGGAAACTGATACTGAAGGGAATAGACTTAGTAGATAAAGACAGGTTGTTCACCCTCTCCAAGGTAGGGAGAACGAGAGGGCACTCTCTAAAGTTAAAAGGGAATAGATTCTGTACAAATGGAAGGAAGTTCTTCTTCAACCAGAGAGTGGTGGAAAACTGGAACGCTCTTCCGGAGGCTGTTATAGGGGAAAACACCCTCCAGGGATTCAAGACAAAGTTAGACAAGTTCCTGCTGAACCAGAATGTACTCAAGATAGGGCTGGTCTCAGTTAGGGCACTGGTCTTTGACCTAGGGGCCGCCATGGGAGCGGACTGCTGGGCACCATGGACCACTGGTCTGACTCAGCAGCAGCAATTCTTATGTTCTTAACTCATCTTGCTGACATAAAATCACACCATAAACACAGTCTTGACCAGGGGTCTCCAAAGTCCCTCCTTGAAGGCCGAATCCAGTCGGGTTTTCAGGATTTCCCCAATGAATATGCATTGAAAGCAGTTCATGCACATAGATCTCATGCATATTCATTGGGGAAATCCTGAAAACCAACTGGATTCGGCCCTCAAGGAGGGACTTTGGAGACCCCTGGTCTTGACTGTATGATCCAGAATGGAAACCTCCCGTAAAGGTTCATATGGAGCTCTACTGTTAAGATTCCAAGGGAAAGGGAGACAACCAAAAAGCCCCTTTAATGAACTAGGCAACATCTCGGTGAGAATTCAGAAATCCTCTTTTCTCCCCAAGCTTGGAAACAGGAAAGACCTGCTATCTGCACCTTCAGCAATTTGACCAACAGACCCTTCTAAAGTCCCTTCTTGCAAAAAAGTCCAGTACTACCAAAATCGGAGCTCATAAGGGCTCTACAACATCCACAGCACACCAGTGTCGAAAGGACTTCCAGGCTTTGGCATAGTCTGCTACCGTCAATGGCTTCTTAGCTCTAAGCAGGGTTGAAATGACCATGTCCGAGTATCCTTTGCTTGTCAGAGCCACCCGCAAGCCCAAAGTGTTCCAAATTCTCGATAGGGACTGGTTACTGAATAAGAAGATCCACTTGAAACAGCAGTCTGAGGCCTTCAACCTTCTGGAGGCAAACTAGGTCTGCATACCATGAACTGTGGGACCAATCAGGTACCACTAGGACTACCAACCTTGGATGGCTCGCTATTCTGTGGAAGACTTGCCAAGTATGGTCCACAGGGGGCGGGGAGAAGGAACACGTATAAGAGCCCTTTTTCCAGCCATGGTTGAACTAACGTGTCTAATCCCACTCTTCCGGGCTCATATCTTCAGCTGTAAAAGTGATCTTACTTTGTGTTTATAGCAGAGGTCATCAGATCCATCTGTGGATGCCCCCACCGCCAAACTATGGAGTTGAACGTCTGGTAGGATAGTAACCATTCCTCCAGGTCAAAAATCTGCTGACTGAGAAGGTCAGCTTGCACATTTTCCATTCCCACTATGTGCACAGTCGAGAGGGTCTATAAATGGGCTTCTGTCCACCAAAAGAGGAGTTGAGCTTCTAGGCATAACAAGGCACTTCTTGTGCCTCTTTGCCTGTTGACACAGACCACCACTGTCACATTGTCTGACTGCCTTGCCTTCCAGAAACTTTTCAAGTGTCTGTACCACTACTACTACTATTATTATTTCTATAGTGCTACCAGACGCATGCAGTGCTACACAGAGTCACAAAGAGTAAGGAAACAGTCCCTGCTCGAAAGAGCTTACAATCTAAACAGGCAAGACAAACAGGATGTCATGGATACAGTTAAGGGGAACGGTTAATCAGCCGGCTGGGTTGGAGGGCAGAGGAGTAGGGTTAAGGATTGAAAACTATATCAAAAAGGTGGGTTTTCAGTCTGCTTTTTAAAAAGGGAAGGGAAGGGGCTTGGCGGACAAACTCAGGTAATTTATTCCAGGCATAGGGGGCAGCTAGATGAAAGGAACGAAGCCTGGAATTGGCAGTGGAGGAGAAGGGTAACGTCAAGAGTGACTTATCTGAGAAATGGAGTTCTGTGGGAGGTGTATATGGTGAGAGAAGCAAGGAGAGTTATTGAGGGGCAGCAGAATGAACACACTTGTAGGTCAGCAATAAGATCTTGAACTATATGCGATGGCAGATAGGGAGCCAGTGAAGTGACTTAAGGAGAGGGATGACATGAGAGTAGCAAGTTTGGTAGAAGATGAGTCTCGCAGCAGAGTTTTGCACAGATTGCAAGGGGGAGAGGCGAGACTGAGTGATACCATTTAGGAGTAGATTGCAGTAATCTAAGCATGAGGTTACGAGAGCTTAAACAAGGGTCCGGGTAGTGTGCTCAGAGAGGAAGGGGTGAATTTTGGTGATGTTGAAGAGATAGAAGCGACAGCTTGTGGGATATACGTAGAAAATGAGAGGTCAGAATTGAATACCACTCCAAGGTTGCAAGCAGAGGAGACTGGAACAATGACAGCATTATTTACAGAGATGGAGAAAGGAGGATGAGGAGCAGGGATTTAAGAGGAAAGAGAAGCAGCTCAGTCTTGGACATATTTAGTTTCAGATGACGGCAGGACATCCAGGCAGCAATGTCAGCCAAACAAACAGAGACTTTTTCTTGAACTTTAGGTGAAATTTCAGGTGCAGTGAGGTAGATCTGGGAGTCATCAGCATATAGGTGATACTGGAAGCCATGGAAGGCGATCAGGGCACCAAGGGAAGAGGTGTAGAGAGAGAAGAGGTCTAAGACAGTACCGTTAGTCAAATGGTTCTAGTGAATTTATGGACCACTTTTGCTGAGCCAGTGTCTTGACGACTCTGAACTGGGTATCTATTGCAATGAACGCCCCCCCCCCCAAAAAAAAAAAAAACAACAAAAAACAACCCAAAACAAAACAATAAAAACCCTTAAAGGCTGGCATCGATGGTTAGAATCTACCAGGAGGAAATTCAGAAAGGCATGCCCCGCAGACTGCTCTTTGCTTCCGATAACCAGGGAAGTGATTGCTGAAGAGAGTCTTAGGAAGGCCTCATGCCCAAGGCACCACTTCTATAGCTGTCACCATCGACTTCAGGACCTACAGATAATACCACGACATGGGAGTCCGACTCTGTAGCAGGTTCAAAATCTGCTTCCAGAGCTTCAATATGCCTGGCTATGGAAGATAGACCTAGCCTAAGGCTATGTTAAGTTCAAATTTCAAGTTTTTATTAAAATTTGATGTGCACACATTATCAAATATTTTAAAGCGTATTACAAAATTAAAAATGGGAGAAAACATTGTAGTAGATTAGTACAAACTAATATATACATACAAAAATTCAATACAGGTACCAAAGGAAGGGGGGAATGAACTACAATAATTAAAGAAAAAGAGAACATATATGGGTAACACATCGGAGGGGGGGGGATGAAGAGTAATGAAAAAGGAAGAAAGATTAAAAATTAAGTGGATTTCATGTTGGATGTTTAAATATAAATTAAAATAAATAAATTCTTTTAAACATGGACTGATTGTCTTATCCATATCTCAAAGGCATCCCTATACAGAAAGCTTTTTAAAGAGCCTTTGAATTTTTCTAATGATGTTTCTCAAAGTATTCCAAAGCTGAGTTATTGTACCAATAACTTTAAGAGAAGGAATAGTCAAAAGATGCTGCTCTGTAGATCTTATTGTCCTAAATGGAGTATATGATATAAGAAGACAGTCAAGAAATATTGGTGCATTTGATAGTCGGATTTCGAAGGTTATTAATGCAATTTTGTATGTGATTCTATAGGAAATTGGTAACCATGTGCTTTTTTCAGAAGTGGTGTCACATGATCATATTTTTTAGAATTGGTGATAATTTTTATTGCTGTATTTTGTATTATTTGCAATCTTCTCAGTTCTTTCTGTGTTATGCTCTTATACAGTGTCAAACAAAACTCCCAGGTACTCCAGATGCTGGGCCAGCTCCAGCTGGCTCTTCTTGAAGTTGATTATCCATCCCAAGTCCTGTAGAAGCTGGACCACTCTCAAAACTGCCTGTTCATTTTCCTCCTTGGACAGGGTTCTGATGAGCCAACTGTCTAAATATGGGTGCACCTGGATCTCTGCCTTGTGGAGATGCGCTGCCACCACTATCATCAACTTGGTAAAAGTGTGAGGTGCCATCGTGAGGCCGGAGGGGAGTGCCGAGAACTGGAAAAGCTGCTCCAGCACATGAAACTGCAAGTACCTCCTGTGGGACGTTAAATTGAGAATGTGAAGATAGACCTCTGTCAAATCGAGGGAGGCCATTGTTGCTAAGACTAACCAAATGGTCTCCATATGGAAATGCAGCACTTTCAGTGAAGTATTGACCGTCCTGAAGTCCAGAATTGGCCTCCAGTTGTTGGAGCCTTTCATTGGTACAATGAAGTATATGGAGTACCTGCCCGAACCTGATTCTTCAACTGGTACTGGCTTTATGGCATAAAGATCCAGAAGTCTCTGTACCATTGTCCGGACTCTGAGGACTCTCTAGGGCTGGCCGGCCAGAGAATCTACAAAAGGATCTGAAAGGGGGACACAAAACTCAATTTTGTAACCTTATCGAACAACTTCTAGGATCCAATGGTCTGCACCAACTGAGCCCAGACTGAACAAAAGGCCAAAAGCCTGCCCCCTATCTGGCAGAGATTTGGCCTCTGTCCTAGCATCATTGTAGTTTTTTGGAGATTGGGGAGAGAAAAGAGTCTGAGGCTTGCTGTCTTCTACCCTCACTGATCTTTTGTCATGACCCATCTGCATCACTTGGCCTCCTGTATAAGGACAGAATTTTTGAAAGCCTCAAAAATTCTCACATCCTGTACTCAGTCATCCGGGGTCTACTATCTGGCAAGGCCTTAGGGCAATGGACCGTAATGCTGGTTATCAATTGATCCAGACCCCTGCCAAATAGCATCTGCCCTTGAAAGGGAAGTCTGCTCACAATTGGCTTTAGGGGCTGAATCTCCTGCCCACTATCTAATCCTGAGCATCCATTGGGCAGAGATAGCATAGGGTGACATCTTGCTCATAACTCTTGATATCCTACAGAGTGTCTGCTACATAATCCACCCCAGATTGGAGCATTTGTGGATCTTTGTCATCCTCCGAGGTCGGGACTCAAGACAGAAGGGTATGACAAGCACATGCTACAAATGAAGCCACAACTGCTGCCTTAATCTTTAGGGCCAAAGTTTCAAATTGCTGCTTGAGGACCACGTCTAGTTTATAGTTCCAAGTATCCTTCAACATAACACTCTCAGTAGTCCATGACCAACTTTGTGATATCCGGATGCAAGGGAAAGAATGCAGTCAGAGAAACTGAGTCACTCATAATTAAGCACTGCAATGAGGGGGTGGGAGGAACTTCAAGCTTCAGTTCTTATAGCAAGGTAGAAATAATGCCAGAGATTGCAGAAGCTTTGAACAGCCAGCACACCATGGGCTCTTTCCCCTGGTCCAGGGCCACTGCCACTTCTTCATCTCTGCTCTCATGCAGAGAGCCAGACTCTGTCAGAGAAACTGCAACCTGGGACAATAGTGGTATGGAATTAGACTTTCTATCCTCCCAGTCTATGTCAGACTGAACCTCCTGGTCCAGCTCTGTGTCTTCATCTGGTCAGGATGCATGCCGAGGTGATATCCCTGCACCACCTCCTCAGTCGTACTGAACACAGACATTGAGAACCTTCAGCAGTTCAAATAGACATTCCACAAAAGGCATTTCACAAGGGTGAAGTCTTGTACTGGGGGTCTCAAGAATCACGGCTGTGACCCCCTGCTGGTCCTCCTGGGCTCCAATGCCACCGCACGTCTGTGTTTGGCCAATGCATCTTTGGAGGGCTATGGAAAAGGTCTCTTCCCTTGGGAATGTGTCTCCTGTGGATCCCCAACCCTGGATGACTTGGAGGAGGCTAAGCCCAAGGTTCCCATCCGTCCCCCACGCATGGGACATTGATATTCCTCAGCCATCCATCCAGCTCAAACCTGGCAATGATATAGGGGTAGGAAGTCCTGAGGAGTCCATCCCTGTCAATTTTAAGTAAAATTGAGGGGTTTTGAGAGGCAGATGAAGACTTTAGAAAAAAAGATCGTTTAAAATTCAAGATAGCTGTCACCAGTAAAATCGTGCCAAAAATAGCTCATGGGGACTTCCTTGAAGTACAAAAATTGCATGGAAAGGGGTTTTAGAGGTGGGGGACTTTGGCTCTGGCTGCAGAAACCTTTAAATTTCAGTGATAAATGGAGAAGAACATGGGGGAAGCCACTGCTTGCCCTAGATCAGTAGCATGGAATGTTGCTACTCCTTGGGTTTTGGCCAGGTATTACGGACCTGGATTGGCCACCATGAGAATGGGCTACTGGGCTTGATGGACCATTGGTCTGACCCAGTAAAGCTATTCTTATGTTCTAACTCTGCCTCACAGGTTCACCGGACGAACTTGGTCTTTGGGATGTCTGTCAGACCAGGGTCAGACTGAACCTCAAGCCCCGGAAAACCTTGCACCGCAAAGGGGAAGAGGACTATGCAGCCAACCCACTATTAATCCCAGCCAAGCAGGCTAAGCTCAAGCTCCTGAAAAATCAGGAATGTGAGCAGCTATGCAGGGGACAGCCCCTGAGTTTAAAAAATACAAAAGCAGGCTGACTAGCTAGGTGTCTTCGAGGGATGATCTTGCTAGCAGCAGACTTCAGCAGCACAAGTCTGTGTCTTTTCCCAGGCAGAGGTCCCAAAACGTGGGAACCTTTGGGCACCGAGCCTCCGACCAAACACTTAGAAAAAAAATACCCAAAAATAATAAAACCGAAGAGCAGAGCAGAAACACTTCTGAGTACTTGCTTGCAGAAAAAAAACTGGTTGGGGGGGGGGCAGGAGCAGCTCCCTGAGAAGGTGGCAGAGTTCAAAAGATGATTGACAGCATTCTGCAAGCAACTTGTGGGTTCAGATTCATAACCTTAGCATTTAGGACCACTAGATACACTGCACTAGAAAAAAGCATAGTAGTAAATGGGAGTTCCACAGTATCACCAGCCCTAAGTAGTAGTAGTAGCAGCACTGGTTCAGGCCAGCTTTTCCTTCCATTACTTGCTAAATCTAGCTCCAAACAACTTCCCAAAATTCAAGATCCAAATGCATCTAATTTCAGACAACCTGGGCCGGGGGTTGGTAACCTGCAGCTCTCTGGATCCTAACCCTTTAATCTCCCTCCCAATCCCACGATGCCTCCCTGCGAGCCTACCGAGATACCTGGTGGTCTAGCGGGGGTCTTTGTGGCAGAAGCGCAGCCATCTCACGGATGCCTTCTAAAATAGTTGCCACAATCCATCACATCTGCTCGTGGCATTTCCTGTAGTATTGCGAGCTGCCATGAGAGGTTGCAGCAGTCAGTTTAGAAGGCAGCCACAAGGAAGCAGGAGTGAGACGGCCGCACTCCTGCCACAAAGACCCCTGCTGGACCACCAAGTACCTTGGCAGGCCCGGGGGGGGGGATCGTGGGGTTCAGAGGAAGATTAAAGGGTTGGAGTCTGGAGAGGGGAGAGAACCTTGGCTATGGGTTGGGGGAGGGGACTAGGCCGGGGGGGAGGTGCAGAGACCTGCAAAAGGTTGAAGGGGAGAGAAGCTACATTTTGTGGCTCTTTGTAAAACTTGGGTCAAACATTTTGGATAAATTGGCTCTTGCTTTAAAAAGATTGCTGACCCCAGACCTAGGCAATAACTGAAAAGAGTCAGGCAACATTATTAATAAGTCATCAAATACCACCTATTTGATTTCAGCTGATGAAGTCTTAAAGCCCTGCATCTCATTTCATCCTCAGTTTAGGTTGCATAAGGACAAGCCTTACTGGGTCAAACCAATGGTTCATGTAGCCCAGTTTCCTGTTTCCAACAGTGGCCAATCCAGGGCACAGTACCTGGCAGAAACTCAAATAGCATAAAATTCCAAGCAATGGCTTCCTCCATGCCTGTCTGAATAGCACACTATGGACCTTTCCTCCAGGAACTTGTCCAAATGTTTCTTAAACCCAGCTACGCTAGCCACATCTTCTGGCAAAAAGTTCCATGTTCTTTTTCGATCACAGGCTCAGAAAAATGGAATTGCCTCCCTGGATATTTAAGGTTGTTGTCTGATACATCTGCCTTTAAGAAGCAGCAGGCACTCAGATCAATGTCTAACAAAATACATTTAAATTGTTGATGCTTTAGTTTACAGGGTTTAGTAGGGAGGGCAATTTGTTGTTCCTCTGCTAAATTAAAAAAAAAAAAAAAAAAAAAAATGACAAAAGTGAAAATCATAGATTGTGCTGTACTATCTACATGGTGTGTAAGCTGATGGTACTTTAGCATCTAAAAGCAGAAATAGACAAGAAAAGCCACCTGCGATTTCTGCCTTCAGGAGCTTTGCCTGCAGAGTTCCACAAGAGGGAGCTAAATAGAATACTTTGCATTCTTCCTAATCCCACTCACCTCTTGTTGCTCCTCTAAAACCTCTGATTTGTCTTCATTGTTCTCATCTTTGCTCACATTACCTCTAAAAATAAAAAAGTAAATATAAAGCAACAGAAGAGATGACAGGGATCAGTTCAGTTTCCTGTCAAGTCAAAGCAGTGGTCTGTAGCAATCTGCAATACAAACCAGACAAAGACATTAAAAAGGACACATTCATTTAATGGAGCACCAAATTAGTACTCAAAGAGGCTTGTTAATATAACATCTTTGCTGTATCTTAAGCCTCTAAAGGGATGGGGGAGAGGGTTGTTAGTATGGCTCTGGGTTCAGAATGGTACTGGCGACCCCTAGTGATAGTGTTATGGTACTAACTGTATAAAAGACAAAACCTATTACAGTGGATAATCTCCAACAACTCCCCTGGCTAGATTTGCTAGGCCCTCTGCTGCTTTGGAGAGAACAAGATCCCTGATGACCATCAGCAGAGAGGAAAAGAAGTGGATACTTAAACCTATTAGAATGATAGATCTCCTCCTTGCCTTCTGCTCTGTGACCTCCTGGAGGAGGATGGGTTGATGTGGGACTAGACAGGGACTTAAATATATTGTTGTGTTTGTTCTTTTATTAGAGATATGGCCTTCAATGAGATTCTCTTCCTGACATCTGTAAGCTTTTCCTAAGGACTGAGGCTGAGACTCATAGCAGCAGCTCTTGATGTCATTTGAAAACATCTTAGGTCACTTGGTCCACAAGTGAATGGAGCTGTGTGACCTTCTCTTAAGGAACAGTATCTGCAAACTCCTAACTCTGTGAAGTATGTACATGCCAGAAGCTATGTGGGAAGAAGAGTGTTCTGTAAGAATTTTCTCCCAAAAGACTCCAATTTCAGAGCTTCCCTCTCTGTGGCACTGAAAATGCAATTTTACAATAAAAGATAAACATCTAAAGAAATTCAAGGGAAAGGAGATCATAGACCACTATTGGGGAAATCCAAGGATACAAATCTCAGAGAGATATTTAAAACAGAAAAAAGAACTGCTTTATACTTTGGTCATTAATTAACCCACCAAGCTATAACAACACTTAGCATGCCACTGTTCAAGACTGAAAAACAAAAGAAGATTCCCTGGATTTAATAATATATTTATAAGGAAATCTCAAAAAGAATAAAGCTTTTAAGGAAACTACTTCTTACCACGAGGCAAGAAATCGTTTTCTTCCTTTCCTGAGTTTTTCTGCATACTTCAGGGTAAATATAATAACATAAGAATAGCCTTACTGGGTCAGACCAATGGATCATCAAACTTAGTAGCCTGTTATCACGGTTTCCAATCCAGGTCGCTAGTACCTGGCCAAAACCCAAGGAGTAGCAATATTCCATGCTACCGATACAGGGCAAGAAGTGGCTTCCCCTATGTCTTTCTCAATAACAGACTATGGACTTTTCCTCCAGGAACTTGTCCAAACCTTTCTTAAAACCAGCTACGCTATCCACTCTTACCAAATCCTCTGGCAATGCATTCCAGAGCTTAACTATTCTCTAAGTGAAAAAAAAACTTTCCTCCTATTGGTTTTAAAAGTATTTCCCTGTAACTTCATTGAGTGTCCCCTAGTCTTTGTAATTTCTGACAGAGTGAAAAATTTATCCACTTGTACCTATTCTACTCCACTCAGGATATTGTAGACTTCAATCATATCTCCCCTCAGCCGTCTCTGAAGAGCCCTAACCGTTTTAGTCTTTCCTCATATGAGAGGAATTCCATCCCCTTTACCATCTTGGTTGCTCTTCTTTGAACCTTTACTAGCGCCACTATCTCTTTTTTGAGATAAGGAGACCAGAATTGAACGCAATACTCCAGATGAGGTCACACCATGGAGCAATACAGGGGCATTATAACATCCTTAGTCTTATTAACTATCCCTTTTTTAATAATTCCTAGCATCCCATTTGCTTTTTTGGGCTCCGCTACACATTGGGCGGAAGGTTTCATCGTATTGTCTACAATGATACCCAGATCCTTATCTTGGGCGCTAACCCCCAAGGTGGACCCTAGCATCCAGTAACCGTGATTCAGGTTATTCTTCCCAATGTGCATCACTTTGCATTTGTCCACATTAAATTTCATCTGCCCAGTCTTCTAATTTCCTAAGGTCCGCCTGCATTTTTTCATAATCCGCATGCGTTTTAACAACTCTGAACAGTTTAGTGTCATCTGCAAATTTAATCACCTCACTTGTCATTCCAGATCATTTATAAATAAATTAAATAGCACCGGTACAGACCCCTGCGGCATTCCACTGTTTATTCTCCTCCATTGAGAAAAATGTCCTTTTAAACCTCTGTTTTCTATCCGATAACCAATTCCTAATCCACAACAGAACTTGCCACCTATCCCATGATACTTTAATTTTCTCAGGAGGAACTTTATCAAAAGCTTTCTGAAAATCTAGATACACTATATCAACCGGCTCACCTTTATCCACATCTTCAAAGAAGTCAAGCAAATTTGTGAGGCAAGATCTCTCAGCTGAACCCATCTCATTAAATCAAGTTTGTCTCTGTGATCCACAATTTTATTTTTTATAATTGTTTCTACCATTTTGCCCGGCACTGAAGTGAGGCTTATTGGTCTGTAATTTCCCGGATTTCCCCTGGAGCCCTTTTTTAAAAAAAAAAAAATTGGCGTAACACTGGCCACCCTCCAATCTTCAGGTACTTCAGATGATTTTAGCGACAGGTTACAGATCACTAACAACAGGTCAACTATTTCATTTTTGAGTTCTTTTAATACTGGGATGTATACCATCCGGTCCTGGCGACTTATCACTTTTTAACTTGTTGATTTGGCTTAGTATATCTTCCAGATTCACCGAGATTTCTTTCAGTTCCTCCACATCATCACCCTTGAAAACCATTTCCGGTTCAGGTAGATCTCTTACATCTTCTTCCGTAAAGACTGAAGCAAAGAATTCATTCAGTCTTTCCGCTATGGCCTTATCCTCCCTGAAGGCCCCTTTTGCTCCTTGATCATCCAACGGTCCCACGGATTCCCTCACAGGTTTTCTGCTTCTGATGATACCTTAAAAAAAATGTTATGAGTTTTTGCCTCTTTCACAAGTTTCTCTTCATATTCTTTCTTAGCTGTCTTTATCAATGCTTTGCATCTAACTTGCCAGTGCTTGTGTTTCTTCTTATTTTCTTCATTCAGATCTTTTTTCCATTCTTTAAAGGATGTTGTTTGGCTCAAATAGCCTCTTTCACTTCACCTTTTAACCATACCGGTTCTCATTTCCTCTTCTTTCCACATTTGCTGATACATGGAATACATCTGGTCTAGGCTTCCACAATGGTATTTTAAAATAACATCCATGCCTGATTTACAGTCCTAACCTTTGCAACTGATCCTCTTAGCTTTTTAACCATTTTCCCCATTTGATCATAGTTGCACTTTCGAAAATTAAATGCCCCTATAGTAAATTTATTTTGCAATGTTACTCCTGGGAGCAGCTCAAATTTGATCACGTTGTGATCACTGTTTCCCAGTGGACCCAACACAGTTAAGTCCTGTACTATGTTTTGCATTCCACTAAGGACCAAATCTAAAATAGCACTCCCTCTTGACGGTTCCAAAACCAGTTGCTCCAAGAAGCAGTCATTTATGACATCTAGGAATTTTACCTCCCTAGCACTCCCCGATGTAACATTTAACCAGTCAATGTTGGGGTAATTGAAAATACAAATGCATAAACGAGTCTTTATCCTGGGGGGAAAAAAATAGTCAATCTTTTAGTAACAAGTTCTCCTGAGGATTCCAAGAGACCAGTAATATCCAAAGTTGTCCCAGATAATGCTCCAGGTCTAAGGTCTTGCTTAGCAGTTAGGTAATAAATGCTGTTCAAAGTAGGCAAACTTTAATGAGGGAACGCCAAAAACTCCTTCAGGTATCTATAGAAAATATCTTTGGGGGATACAGAATACACTTGAACAAAACTCAATACTCGAATATTTAAATGCCTAGCAGAATCACATCTTTGTCCAGTACCAAAGATGACTGGACATTCTTAACAACATACTGATCACAACTGTCTACTTTTATCAGAAATAACCTGAGATTGACTTTCTTCAGTTAAAGATTTAGTTATCAGTTATGAAGAAAACTGTCCAAATAACATGATTCAACGAATTCAGAGTCCCAACTGGGGCCCCATTGTGATATTCCACCATCAACCTGGAAAAGTTTTGCCGGAATGAATGTCTGACCTCCTACCAGTTGGTGCCAGTGTGCTTCACCAGGCAGGCTGTACATATCTGTTCACACCACTGCTGCTGTTTCTTACCAAAGGCCATCTTGCTCCTGTCTGGATTCCTTTATATTGTCTGGTTTTCTTGTAAGAACTTGGTCTATACCAGAGGTAGGCAATTCCAGTCCTCGAGAGCCGGAGCCAGGTCAGGTTTTCAGGATATCCACAATAAATATGCATGAGATAGATTTGCATCTCAAGGAGGCAGTGCATGCAAATCCATCTCATAAATATTCATTGTGGATATCCTGAAAACCTGACCTGGCTCCATCTCTCGAGGACCGGAATTGCTTACCTCTGGTCTATACTATTTGGTGTTGTCTGCTTCTTGTCGAATTCTGTGTGTTTCATTAGATACTTCTTGATCCTCCTCTAGTCTCTTGCTGAACCCTGGCTTTATGCCAGCCTTACTCATCATTGAAGGGCTCTCTGTGCACATGTCTCCATTGAGGTTGCTCTGCTTTCTAGTTCCTGGCAGTGAGAATCTAGCAGCTACTAGTACTGGAAGGCTCAACATAAAGGGAAGGTGGTCACTACAAATAGAAGACCTCATCCTATCTTCCCCTAGACTTAAGGGAGCCACACAATGGGGGAAACTGTCCACGACCCTAGCCCTTTTTAAAAAGCAGGCTTGAATGGACTCAACATCCCCCCCCCCAAATAAAAAGAAGTTGAAACCCTACTTAAGGAGTTACAAGGGACACATATGACAGCGAAAGCAGCTGATAAAAATGTCTTGAAATGTGTGACATTATTACTTATCTGTGAGGTCTTGATAATCAAACTGTTACTTTTTAGAAAATTTGACCTCAATCTTTTAAACTCGCTAATATATTATTACCATATTTTTGCTCCATAAGACGCACCCTAGATTTAGAGAAGGAAAACAAGAAAAAAACATTCTGAACCAAATTTCTCCCTGCCAGGCTCTGCACCCAAACCCACACTCATTGCCAGGCTCTGCACCCTGGAACAGGGCACAGATGTAAATGCAGATGACTTTTTAAAATATGCAATGTCACTTCACTAATACCTACAGAAAAATAGACAAATATAGGGCAAAATAGGTTGTTGGTATTTTTTCTTCTTTCTTTCTTATGTATCTGAAGTGGACGTCAGAATTAACGTTGGGGGTAAGGCTTCTGGGCCGGTGGCGTGCAATCGTGCCTCGTCCTTCCTTTCCTCTACTTGCGAGTGACCAAGTAGCAGCGAGGGGCTGGGGGAGGGTTGGGTATTTGCTCCATAGGACGCACCTTTTTTTTCCCACACACTTTTTTGGGGGGGAAAATTGCATCTTATGGAGCAAAAAATAGGGTACATTATTTCAACAATAAATTCTAAGTTAAGCCTCAAATCAATAATTGTGCTTACTCAAGTAACAGTAGACTATTTTTCGCTGTACTTTCTTACCTTTCTATCACTTCTTGCGATACATCATTAAGCCCTTCAGCTGACAGAGACGTCTCATCAGGCATCCCCACTTTCTCCAGGAAGTAGAGAGCTGGATCAGCTCTCATTATGTTGTACCTCTCATAACCTGTATGAAAGAAACACGCAGCATTAAAATGCAAAAGAAAAACATAATATGTAAATGATGGGGGAAAAGGAGCAAAACTGTGCAGCTAGTCTCTAATTTGAATTTGTCCACTTCAGGTACATACGTATCTCCTTATCACTCACCTGTTCATTTTGCCTGAACTCTTTCCCAAACCATGTCCAAAATCTGTTACGCTTTCTGCAAGACCAATTTAAGTCAAACACACCGGCCCTTTTCTATGTTTTACTACCAAGTTTTTAATAATCCCCTTAGCCACAACAGTTAGTAAAGCTATTAGAAGAAACTGGCTAACCTTGTCTCTCCAAGCCTTCCTGGAGGCCTGATGTTGTTGTATAACTACAGTTTAAGGTTGTAACTGCTGCATTATACAATGCCTTCGTCATCCAATTGTTGCTGAGAAATGAACTGCCTCTGTGTTTATCCCACGCTTAGAGTTGCTACCATTTTTGTCTTCACCATCACTTCCTGAAGGACAAGTCAGGCTTCTGGATTTTCTGACACTGTTCCTGTCATATCCTGAACCTTAGTACTACATTTACTTGGGTCATTAATAATATTTTTCAGGTATTTTAATGTCTCTGTCATATACCTCATTTTTCTTTTTCTAGAGCATTCATAATTGAGGTCCATAAGCTTCAATTCTTATGGCTTTTGGTACAGACCCTGTACCATTTTGATTTCCTTTTTCTGGTCCGTCTTTAACCTATCTTTATCCTTTCTGAGAGACAGAACTGAACATAGTATTTTAGGAAAAGCCTAATGTCCTTTCTTCTGCGTCCGAGTCAGACACCAGGTCTATCAAGCCTAGCATACTCAGTTCAGATCACAAGTGGAATAGAAACTTCTCAGAATTTATTTCAAGAGATAAGTAATACACACCTACATCCATCCCTCTGGTATGGCTGCTACCTTACCTCACTGTTTAACTACTTTGAGATCTAGGTCTTTTTCCTGATCAAATATAAGATCATCAACAGTTTGAAGGAAAATTTGTTCTCTTCTCTCTAAGATGTCAGATGAGGGTCTTCAACAACAAGTTATTTTCTCTCTAATTTAACTACTTTCACTTCAATTTTATGTGAACCGAGTCGAGCTCCTTTTGGAGAGATGACACAGTATATAAATTAAAGATTTAGATTAGATTAGACAGAGATGCAGGAGTGGCATAAGAAATACAGTACTACCCCCTCCTTTACAAAGCCGCACTAGCGTTTTTAGCACTGGCTGCTGCGGTAAAAGCTCCGATGCTCAAATTCCTATCAGCGTCTGAGCTGTTACTGCCGTGGCCGGCACTAAAAACGCTAGCGTGGCTTTGTAAAGGAGGGGGTATATTAGGTCGGACCAAGAGTCCATTAAGCTCACAATCTTCTTTCAACTCAAATGAAAAGGGGTTTAGCAGGATGCTAAAGAATCAATGCCTTTCTTTTCGCTTACCGTATATACCCAAATATAAGTCGATCAGACTATAAGTCGAGACACCCTTTTCCCCCCAAACAGGAGGAAAAATGGTTGACTCGAATATAAGTTGGCTGGCTTAATATTCAAGTGCCCTGCCCCATCAGGCTCTGCATCCAGCTCCTTTTCTGCCAGGCACTGCACCCAGAACCCTTCCCTCCCTCCCTCCCCTGTCAGGCATTGCACCCAGCCCCCTTCCTTCCCTCCTCTGTCAGACTCTGCACCCGGAACCCTTCCTTCCCTTTCTCTCTTCCTCCCCTGTCAGGCTCTGCAACCAGCCCCCTTCCTTCCCTCCCTCCCTCCTGTCAGACTCTGCACCCAGCACCCTTCCTTCCATCCCCCGTCAGACTCTGCACCTTCCCTCCCTCCCAGGCTCTGCTCCCTGCCCTAGCCTCATACCTCTACTGCCGATCCCCACTGGAGGTGCAGCGGACAGGAATGAACTTTCCAAGTTCCTGCCCTGCTGTTAACAGGCTTCTGTGAGTGTCTTCAGCTGCGCTGAGAAGCATGAGCAGGCGCACGATTTAGTGGGGCTGCTCAGTGCTAAGCGGCTTCCTTAATGGTTCCTGCAAATTTTCGTGAGAATTCTCTAACAGACAGCGTCCTAGTACCAACCCCCCACCCAACCTCTGATCACTTTTAAAAGGTTAGGTTATCTCATGGAGGGTCTGTAAATCACTATTCCTTCATTCTGTCTGATCTTACACTGGTGTCCATGCTAATGCAGATTCTAAAGCAGTCTCTTCAGAAAAAATGTAAGCTTTTCTAACATTTCTGGAATATTGCTTAAGAGCCAGTCCTAGAATCAATTCCTGCAAAAAAGAGTGATGCGTTCTGCCTCTACCAGTTTCAAGGAAACGAACAGAAAACAATGCTGCTAAACAAAGATTGGCATTTTCAGATGTACTTACGATAGGTTAAAAAAAAGATTAAAATTGTGACAAAACATTCAGGGGTAGTTATTCAAAAGATTTGCTTAGCTAAAACCGGGTAGCTAAATTAATGTATTGATTTGGTCCTTTTATATCTGAGTAGTTAAAAATCACAAATTGTACAAAGAAGGACCAAACTGGAGGTGTTTTTGGAGTAGATTTTCAAACGTAGCTGGTTGGTAATATATTGAGCACTAATGAATGGGCTGATTCTAGAAGTGCTGCTCACCACCATTTACAGGATTGCGCCTACCGGTGCCTTAACACATCTTAGGCACCAGTATATTAAGCTACGGTTTTCCTGGCCTAGGTCATACCACGCCTATTCTCTGCCCCTACCCAGGCCCACTTTTCTTGCCTCAACTTGCTCTGAGTTCCACGTAGAACTCTTAATTGTTTTAAAAATTTTTCCTGAGCTTTTAACGGCATGGTCAATAACCACTAATCAATTCAGGCCCTAAGAGGATGCTGATGTGAGAAGTCCAAAAAGGTGCCTTCGCATCTTTATAAAACAGGCACCTAGAACTAGTCCTTGTAATGTGCGAAGTGTAATCTACTCATAGGGAGGTTATTTTATGAAGTATTTTTCAAGCATATAAAAGGCTCTTATAAAATTACCCAGGGGATTTACACATGTAAAAGGTGTGTTCCTTGACATAACCTCATGTAGGCCTTTTCTGGGGTAGAGCAAGGATGAAGTCATGATTAAACACGTATGATATATAAAATGCATGCAATTTATATGCTAACATTTACACCTGCTCCTGAGCAGGCACAAATGGCCACTGCATCAGTCTAGCCATAACTGCTGCCAGATTTTAGCCTCTGCTGTTAGTTAAAGACACTTAAAAACACCTGTTTCTTCATAAAAGAGACTAAAAAATGAGTGCCTATGTGGCCTTTACACAAAGGAGACCTTAACTGTAGCAGCACAGCAAAATACAGTACATATTTTCACAGGTGGATGATGTACTCATGGGAATCATTTTCCAGTTTACTTACATAAAGCTTTCGAGAGTTGCATTTAGCATGTGTGCATCTTCACAGCCGTCAACGTCCCATGGGACTTAGCCAGTTAAGTCTCTTGCTTACAAAATACAACTCCAAGCAGAAAAGGAAGAGTATGGGAGACTATGTATCCTGCTGTTTTTCAGAGAACATTTGTTATAGGTAAGTAATTACGGTTTTTTTCCAGGAAGGGGATGGGATTTGATATACCACCTATCTGTGTCTACAATCAAAGTGGTTTACATATTATATCCAGGCACTTATTTTGTATCTGAATAATGGAGGGTTACAAGGAACTGCAGTGGGAATTGAACATGTGGGACTGCCTAGCTTCAGGATGCCTTCAACAAAAAAGGAAAGCTTAATTTTTTTATCATCTCTTCCCCATATATCAATTGATGCACAAAAGATGCTCTTCCTGAGATACCTACCGTGCTTATACACACCAATGAGAAGAGATTTATCAGCCTCTGCATTCCACCAAGCCACTGGGATCTCCACATAGTCAATGTCGGGCAACAGGACATCCAAATCCCTGAGAAAGAAAAAGATGGAAGAGGGTCACTAAACCTTTCATTTACTAACCTCTTCTGTAGACCTATCTGCCTACCTAGTCCTCTCTTCCTTCTCCATAAACAACTGACAAATGATATTTTATTTTTTCTCATTAATTTTACAAATTTTACATCATAATTTTACAGATTTTACATCAAGCCCCAATCCAAATTAAGGGGCCCTTTTACTAAAGAGCGTTAGAATCTGAGGTATCTCATGATCCTATGCAAAGGAATGCATTCGTTTGCTGCTGCTTCAAAGTCAACTTCAAATAGTTGATGAGCAAAGCCTGCCCCATCCGCCTTATAAAGCCAGTAAAATATATTCTTTCTGGTGAAGATTTGAGTCGTTCAAGAGGAGTGGAAAGATCAGAGGTTATACCATAATATTCTTCTGCAAATATTCTGGCAAGTACTCATCTGAATGGTTGGAGACATCCGAGTCAGACTCCTCAAAGTACTCTCTGCTAGGTGAGTCAGGGGGTGTGCTATCTTTGCTGGTCTTGGGGATGATGGAAAGAGGGGCTACAGGCAGGTGCAAGGCCCAGCCTGGCGCCTTCAGTAAAATGGCACCCCTAGAAGTAGTCTCAAGTGACTACAGCTAGGGATCATGTTTCCATTATTATTTAGTTCATTTCAATCTTTGTATTTTATTATTTTAACTCTGTAAATTGCCTTGACTTGATTTACCAAATTTGCCGATATATATCAAATTCTTAAATAAACAAAATTTTAGTCAGACAATGTTAGGGCCATTTAAGTCTTCTTAAGGGCCAAACAAAGCAACTTAAGGCCTTAACGCTGCTTGATGAATTCCCCCTAAATGCCAGTTGAATTATTTACTGAAAATAGCTCCCTATTGTTTTCTTTTTACTAATTCTAACACGTTATGTATTCAGATTTATCATAATACAGTAGAACCTCTGTAAGTTGACCACCCAAGGGACTGTAACAAACTGGTCAACATAAGGAACTAGGCCTACTGTACTGATATGTACATGTACTTAACTTTCTCAACGCTGGCAAAACCACTCAGCATAACTGAGAATTTTTCCACAGCAAATGACTTCAGCTGCATTATCAGATGCTTGACATCCTCTTCCTTTTGGAGTCTCTGCAATTTCTGTGTCATCCTCACTTGCTTCTACCACTTCATTAGCTGCTTCATGCACTTTTACGCTGGTCTGTACTTCAGTCAATACTGCTTGGAAAATTGCTTCTGGGTCAGGTTCATTACAAGTTGCCACCTCATCATCCAATGCAACAAAACCTTCAAAATCTACTTCTTCGGATTCTACCATGGGAGATGGACTGTCTGATGGGGCCAAAGCATTGTGCTCTTGAATTGTGACAAACCCAACTTTCTTGAAACACTTCAGTATCGTTTCATGCTGAACTTTATTCCAAGCAGAACTGATCCAGAGGACAGCATCCAGAGTGTAACTGATGCAGCGGACCACAGGTTTCTGTTTTAGTAATGACCCACTGCATGAGCTGGGCTTTGTAGTGCATTTTAAATGTTTTGATGACGCTTTGGTCAACAGCTTGGATTTTTGAGGTTGTGCTTGGAGGCAGAAATTTCAGTGTCACATTTGTAAGATGATTCACTTGCAGGTGGCCAGGACAGTTGTCTATTGTCAGTAGAATACACCATTTTTTCTTCTTCATTTCTCGGTCGATACCCCTTACCCACTCCTTAAATAGGGCACCAGTCATCCATGTGCATTTTTTGATCTCCAAGTGACAGGGAGGTCTTCAGGTTCTTGAATGCAAGTGACTTTGTGATTTACCAATCACAAAGGGCTTTATAGTTTCTCTCTGGTTAAGCTAGCGCAAAGCAGAACTGTGAAATGTTCTTTGGAAAGTTTTCTACTCTTACATTTGTCACCCTTCATGACTAGGCTCCTGTCAGGCATCGCCTTGAAAAAGAATCCACAATCGTCAGCATTAAAGATGTCATCATCTTTGAAGCCTCTGGTGAAGTCTGGGAACTTTTTGATGAACTCTTCTACTGGAACTTCATTGGATTCACCACACAAGATATTCTGGGAGATCTCGTGTCGCAGTTTAAATTTATCCAGCCAACCACTTGATCTGCTATTCCAAATACATGTGCAAATTTTTTAGAAACTTCTTTGATCATCAGTCCAGAGATTCAGGTGTTAACTGCCCTCATTTGTTTGAACCAATTAATGTGGCTTTATTGTCTTCATTGAGGGAAGTTTTCCTCCTTTTCCGCTGTAGGTCTCCACTTTCCTTATCATATCTGTCCAAGTACTCGTGTTTACGATTTTGGGTGTTGCCAAGTACTCATGTTTACGATTTTGGGTGTTGCTGTGGTCTTGCTAACACCAAAATGTTCTACCATCTTTCTTTGGCTGCTGCTTACATAGTAACATAGTAAATGACGACAGATAAAGACTAGAAAGATCCATTCTGTCTGCCCAACTGTACATGCACCATAAATTAATGATTCATTTTAATTGTTCTTTTTCTTAGATATTTCTGGGACAGAAACCCAGAGCTCTGCCCAGTAGTGTGCTTAGATTCCATCTACAGGAGGCTCTGGAATGGTTTAGCCCACCTAAACCATTCCAGCTATCGAAGCCTCCTCAGCCTATCCCCAACTGAATGGCCATATACAGAACACAGACAGTGTAAGTATGCCCTTAGTACTGGCCTATTTCTACAATATATACCCATTATTTTCTGATTAGAGATTCTCTATGTTCATCCCATGCTTTTTTGAACTCTGTCACCATTTTCTTCTCCACCACCTCCCTCAGGAGCGAATTCAAGGCTTCAACCACACTCTTCGTAAAGAAGATTTTCCTAACATTACTCTTGAGTCTATCTACCCCTCAACCTCAAATAATGCCCTCTGGTTTTACCATTTTCCTTTCTCTGGAAAAGATTTGAATATCTGAATCATATCTCCCCGTCCCTCCTTTTCTCTAGGGTATACGTATTCAGGGCTTCCAATCTCTCCTCATATGTCTTTTGGTACAAACCTCCTACCATTTTCGTCACCTTTCTCTGGACCCCTTCAAGTCTTTATGTCCTTCGCCAGATACGGTCTTCAAAATTAAACATAATTCTCCAATTTGGGCCTCACCAATGACCTGTACAGGGGCATCTACACCTTCTTTCTTCTACTGGTTATGCCTCTCTCTATACAGCCTAGCATCCTTCTGGAAACAGCCATTGCCTTGTCACACTGTTTCTTTGCCATGAGATCTTCAGACTCTATCACCCCAAGGTCCCAATCTCCATCCGTGCATATCAGCCTCTCACCTCCCAGCACATATGGCTCCTTCTGATTTCTAATCCCCAAATGCATTACTCTGCACTTCTTTGCATTGAATTTTAGTTGCCAGATATTAGACCATTCCTCTATCTTTTTCATGTTTTCCTTGGTGTCTACTCTGTTACATTTTCCAGAAAATATACATCAATCTCTTCTTTCAATGTCAGCTCTTTGAGTTCTTTCCTTTGGGCCATCATATCTCAATTAACTGCAATATTTTTCAGTAATTGTAGGATGTACCTATGAGACTTCCATTGAGTACATGTAACAGAGAAACATGATGGCAGATAAAGGCCAAATGGCCCACCTAGTCTGCCCATCAACAGTAACCATGTCCGATCTATAAAATTAAGTCAACTTAAGGAGGTGGTCAACTATGGAGGTTCTACTGTACTCATTTTTAGTAACTGAGGATCCACCTTTTCCCTAACAATGCAATTGCCTCTTTTTCAATCACTTTTTAAATTTTCACAGGAGCAATTCTCTCTAACATAATTTTAACTTATGCTATTGAATGACTACATTTTTTTAAAAGGGTAAATTTACCAACTTGCACAAGAGACCTTTTGAAAGTTTTCCAGTCAAGTTTAAAAAACATTTCCCCGCTGCAAATTCATAGACAGGAATTTCACAATGGACTGTCACGTGATCAGATATAGCAAGATACAAATAGAAAACCTTTATTAATGCCAATTCCAAGAAGTACTCATTTGGAGGAAAGGCAGGATTATGATTGTATACACAAAGAGAATCTGCACAAATTTATACTTTCTTCACACTAGGTGTAAATTTTTGCATAAGAATTTGGGCACTTCTGGGGATAATTTCGGGTGTCTGGGCCACTCATAAAATAGGTGACATTTATTTATTCATTCCATTTTCGATACCATTCTCCCAGGAGAGCTCAGAACGGTACTGGGGTTTAAGAAAGGATTGGACAGTTTTCTCCTGGAAAAGGGGATAGAAGGGTATATAAATAGAGGATTACTGCACTGCACTGGACCTATTGGGCCGCCGCATGAGCGGACTGCTGGGCACGATGGACCTGTTCTTACATGAGTTTATTTAGGTACTCAAACATTTTTCCCCGTCTGTCCTGGTGGGCTCACAATCTATCTAATGTACCTGGGGCAATGGAGGGATTAAGTGACTTGCACAGGGTCACAAGGAGTAATGGGGGTGCTGAGGCTGTAGCTTTACCCACTTTGCCACACTCTCCCCTTTCTGGAACTTTGACAGGGCATCTGTTTATAAAATCACCACCATAAGACATGTTATGCCCCATGTTAAACCAAAAACGAGACTATTAAAAATCACTCCCATTTGTGAATGAAGTTTCAAACATATGAACTCCTTGAAAAATCAAGCACTCTTACTACTTATTATTTCTATAGCACTAGCAGGCATATGCAGCATGCTTGAAAGAGCCTACAATCTAATTATGACAGACAAAGAGGGTGAATCAACACATGCGGCTCAGGTAGGGAATTGCAAAGGAATGAGGAGGTAGACAGAGGGAATGACAAACAGATCTGGGTGGATTTTCCTGTTACCTAGCTGAGGCTCCTTCCAAAGCTTTATCAGCTGCTTCCCCTAATACTTCGGCCTTCAGGTAATACAGCATCCGAACACGCAAAAGGACTCTAGAAAAGAAAATTAGTTAATAGTGGGTATTGGTGCATTCCATTGTTTTATCACAGATGTGTTTTTTAAACCATTTATTTAGAAATATGAAAAGACAACACCATTATGAAATAGAGTCCACCCAAATCAATCTTGAAACCTCCCTGATTTGTTATACATATCTTGTTTAACTTAAAAACGCTATAAGATCCTTCCCCCCGGCAGTTTGCAGAAACATGTTCATTTTGGTTTATCTGTTTTTCAATTCTAACTTTTTTGTGTATTTGCTATTTTACTGATTTGTATTTGTGTTAAAATCACAGTACACTTGCCGATTGGTCAATTTTTTAAATATCTTTTATAAGTTATCTTTTATATCTTCATGTGCATATTATCTTGTTATTGCTTACATTTTTTTATTTATATTTTCCATTTGCATACTTTATGGTTTTCCCTTTATTACTTTTGTGCACTGCTTTAACTCAATGTGCTGGATTCTGTAAACCAGTGGTCCCCAACCCTGTTCTGGCCAGTCAGGTTTTTGGGATAGTCCTAATGAATATGCATGGAGCAGATTTGCATGCCTGTCACCTCCATTATATGCAAATCTCTTTCATGAATATTCATTAAGGCTTGGTGGTCCTCCAGGACAGGATTGGGGACCACTGCTGTAAACGACACCTATATCAGCAACGTCTACAAAAATGGATGCCAGCCACATGTTAATTACCACTGCCTAGCTTATGATGCCATTTATAGAATATGGCCCAAAATGTCTGCAGTGCTAGCATGTCTCTGACATACATACTGTGGTAACAGCATGTCTCTGCACATTCTTGTAATACTAAAAAATGTCTCTCTAATATTATAAAACCCCTCTTCCTGTAATATTTTCTGTAGTACTTACTGCAAAACTGCTAAGTCTCTGTTGTACTGCACCATCTCCAGCCATACGTCTATGCCTAAGCCATGCTTTAACAGTATTCCTATGCTTCTGCCACGTTGCATAACAAGATAAGAATAGCCTTACTGGATCAGACCAATGGTCCATCAAGCCCAGTAGCCCATTCTCACGGTGGCCAATCCAGGTCACTAGTACCTGGCCAAAACCCAAGGAGTATCAATATTCCATGCTACCGATACAGGGCAAGCAGTGGCTTCCCTCGTGTCTTTCTCAATAACAGACCATGGACTTTTCCTCCAGGAATTTGTCCAAACCTTTCTTAAAACCAGCTATGCTATTTCCTCTTACTACATCCTCTGGCAACACGTTCCAGAGCTTAACTATATTCTCTGAGTGAAAAAATATTTCCTCCTATTGGTTTTAAAAGTATTTCCCTGTAACTTCATCGAATGTCCCCTAGTCTTTGTAATTTCTGACGGAGTGAAAAATCGATCCACTCCACTCAGGATTTTGTAGAGACTTCAATCATATCTCCCCTCAGCAGCCTCTTTTCCATGCTGAAGAGCCCTAACCAGCACTGTCTATGTCTGTTTCATACTGCACTGCTGAAATACGGCAACAGTAATCTCTCTCTGCTTTACTTGTTTCCTGCAGTTCAGTTGTGTTGCTGATATACTCACTTATTGCAATGTTGTTTGAGATGTTTCTTGTAGCTATCATCATGTAAGACAATTTCTGGATTACAATTTACAAGCCAATCTGCATTTTTTAATTCTGGAAGCAACATCTGGTTTTTAGTTTTCTTTCCCTTTCTGCCTCTGGGCACAGGTGCAGACAAACCTGAAAGACAAACATTTGTCTTATTGAGCAAAGCTGATATGCTGAGAAAAAATGCATTTAATTCATATATGCACCTAAAAGTATAAACTGCTTTTTGGTAAGTTCAAGGAGAGCCAGCTGGGAACTATGGTTGTCAGTTGCAGTTGCAATATATAGTAGATATATTTGGGCATGGGCTCACAAGCTGCCAAATCAACCGTATGTCATGCAACATAGGACAACAGTGAGAAATAGGATTTTAAAAATTAAGGGGCATGCATGCTCAAACTCCACTCAAAGGTTTTATAGCATTTAAGCTGCATGCTAAAATACCACTTAGGGAGGATTATAATAAAGCATTTCCCTTGTTTAAAGCATGCTTTATAATGTACTTGGAAAATGACTCAAAACTGCACCATCAAATGCCTACATATAAATAGGTGTGCTGACAAGATGGCGTAGACTTTATGTGAACCTCAGGTAGACATTAGAGAATGACACGGTGGCTGTTACCCATGGCTAGCTACGGGTAATCCCCCAAAACAGTGGGAGAAAAAAAAATTGGACGCCACAGGGACAAGGCCATTCACCACCCCGTGGAGCGGTGAATAGCCTTAAGAACATAAGAACACTGAACATAAGCATTCCCTCTGCTGGGTCAGACCAGAGGTCCATCACGCCCAGCAGTCCGCTTACATGGTGGCCCATCAGGTCCAAACCTGTATAGTAATTCTCTATCTATACCCTTCAATCCCCTTTTCCTTCAGGAAATCATCTAATCCTTTCTTGAAACCCACACCCTCTGGAAGCACATTCCAGGTATCCACCATCCTTTGGGTGAAAAAGAACTTCCTAGCAGTAGTCCTGAATCTGCCCCCTCTTAATTTTTTGGAATACCCTCTCGTTCTTGTTGTTTTTGTCTCCGCAGTTAAGGGAGGGAATGCACACGGTCACCGATCACACAGTCCAGCAGCCCCTTCTTGCCGTCTGGGCATCTCCCTCCCCCTCACCTTCTTGGTGATTTTTAATTTTCTCTCAACAAGCAGCCGGAGCCTGGAAGTTGCTTGTGGCTGCCAGAAAGTTCTCCTCTGATGCAACCGGAAACAGGAAGTTGCGTCAGAGGAGAAATTTCCGGCCGCCGCATGCAACTTCAAGGCTCCGGCTGCTTATTAAAAGAAAAAGAAAAATCACCAGGGGGAGGGAGGGAGATGCTCGGACCACTCCCTGGCTGAGAATGTGGTGGTAAGCGAAGAGAAGTCAGCTTCCCAAATGAACGGCAAACCTAGAAACGGCAGGGCTTCCAAGCCATCGAAGAGTGCCTTGAGTAATGACTCTAAAATGTGCAATACAAATCCACACTTAAATGCACTAAATGCAGACAGCATTTGCCTTAAAGATGACATTCTTAAGGCTGTTGCCTTAAAAAAAGAAGAGAGGGGAGAAGACGCTGAAGGGAAATGGGGAAAAGAGAGAGGGGAGAAGACGCTGAAGGGAAATGGGGAAGAGAGAAAGGGGAGAAGACGCTGAAGGGAAATGGGGAAGAGAGAGAGAGGGGAGAAGACGCTGAAGGGAAATGGGGAAGAGAGAGAGAGGGGAGAAGACGCTGAAGGGAAATGGGGAAGAGAGAGAGAGGGGAGAAGACGCTGAAGGGAAATGGGGAAGAGAGAGAGGGGAGAAGATGCTGAAGGAAAATGGGGAAGAGAGAGGGGGAGAAGACGCTGAAGGAAAGTGGGTAGGAGAGAGTAGAACAGACACTGAAGGAAACTGGATGGAAGGAGGAGATAAAGAAAAAAAAGGCACATACTGGGAGACAGATACCAGGGGAGGAGAGAGATGCTAAAAAAACACCTAGGGGAGGGAAGGAAAGATGGAAGGGAAGAAGACAGATATGCAGTCTATGGGGGGAGCGGAGGGAAGAAGATGGGTGTCAGACCAAATGGGGGGAGGGGGGAGGAAGAGATAGAAGGGAGAAGCACAGTAACAAAGCATATGGAGAAGGCAGAGAGTGGATGGAAGGAATTGAATGAGGAGAAGATGAGGAAAGCAAAAACCAGACAGCAAAGGTAGGAAAAAAAATTTCTATTTCTTTTCTTTTTTTTTGCTTTAGAATAAAGTAGTATATTAGCTGTGTTGATAAACATTTATAAACAAAACCCTGCCCTCTTTCTCTAGTTCAGCGGCTAGAACCTTTGATTTATAAAATGACAATTGTACAGAATATTGTTTCTTTTTATATTTCAATAAAATAAGTTCAGTATAAAACTATTTGAGGCTTGTGTGGATGGGATCAGATGGTTGACGGGGACCGAGTTTGCGGGGACGGGGCGGAGACAGGGACAATTTTTTTCCCTATGTCATTCTCTAGTAGACATTTGCAGGGACATCATTTGGGCAGCGCTGGAACAAAGTTGCAATGAATGTGTCTAGTTTATGAAATATACGTATACATGCATAGAATATAGAACATACACACACTGAGTGCACTACCAAGACCCTCATCACCTCTCGTCTAGACTACTGGAACTTTCCGCTAAACCATTTCTCCCCCCCTTCTTTCTGTTCAGAACTCTGCTGCACGTATCATATTCTGCAAATGTTTCTATGCCCACAATACCCCTCTCAAGTCACTTCATTGGTTTCCTATCCGTTTCTGCATATAGTTCAAACTCTTCTTACTGACCTACAAGTATATTTGCTCTGCAGCTCCTCAGTATCTCCCTCACTCATCCGATAAGTTTCCATATGCCTGGAACAAACTGCTTGACTCAATAAATCAGGCTCCATCTTTGGCAGAATTCAAAATCCAGGCTGAAAGTCCACTTCTTTGAAAATGCTTTCAATTCCAAACTCCAACCCACCTTTTAGTACCAATATCTGTCTTATTCCCTCTGTAATTTCCCCACCTGAGCATCTTCTTGACTAGCTTGTAAGCTCTTTTGAGCAGGGACTGTTTCTTCTGTGTTCTGATGTATAGCGCTATAGAAAAATTGCTACTCTTTGGAGATTCTGCATGGAATGTTGCTATTCTTTGAGGATTCCAAATAGTAGCAGCATTCCAGAATCTCTAAGAACAACATTCCGGAATCCTGCCTTGCTGCGTCTCTGACAGTATTGAAATCCAGACCCAAAGCCCACTTCTTTGAAACTGCTTTCAATTCCAAGCTCCAGCCCACCTTCTAAGCACCAATATCTGTCTTATCATTCCCTCACCTGAACAATGTATTGATGCACCTTCTTGACTAGATTGTAAGCTCTTTAGAACAGGGACTGTTTCTTCTGTGTTTTAATGTACAGCACTGCGTATGTTTAGTAGCGCTATGGAAATGATTAGCAGTAGTTATAGTAGTACTTGCACCTTCGGAGCAGGTATAAATTTGTGCAAGAACATTTGTGCACTACTGTTCAAGCCTGGTTTATAAAGGCACATAGGTGTCCTTGTTGTCTTTATAAAAAAACACAAACTTCAAATGGTATTATATTCACAAAATATGAAACTATTGAGAACCATTTGCACATTATCAAAAATGGACATTACTTCTATATTCCAACTTTTAATTAAATACACTACTTAAATAATTGAATTTAGTAATTTAACTGTTGACTTTTAATCACATTACATTAATTAACTTCTAATGGGGCAAGCCTCAGACTTAGGAGAACATGTTTCCCAAAATGGGATTGCTTAAAGAGAGAAACACTTTACTCTCTTATCTCCTTAAAACATCACCGGCTATTACTCCACCTACCTACCAATATAGAATTCTCTATTTTTTATTTTTTTTAAAAACTACATTACATTAATTTTTTTAAATAAATAATTCTAAACACTATACCTCCTCTTTTATTAATTTAAATCCTTAAAACTTATTAAATTTAAACTACAAGTACTATTTTGGTATGGGATATATATATTACTTAAAATAAATCAGCATGCCATTTTGAAACTCAGGACCAACTCATACCAGACCATATAGATTCACCTAGTCAAATTCAATCAAGATATCTCATTTAAAATTCTTATTCAATTTCATTGCAATTCATTTCCTCTTATTGTTAATTACAATTTCATCAATTCATATATCTTACATATTTCTCTAACCCCTAAAGTGCTCATTGAAAGTGCTTCAGTGTTATAAATACAATAAATACACTAAAAATATCAAACTTATACTGATCCCTTTTTTTCTCTTAAAGGACCATATGTTTTGAGACAATCTTGAATTCACTAAATCAATGGCTTTCTTATCAATGTTTCAAACGTTTCTTCAATCGTTCATTTGAAAAAAGTTCAAGCAAAAAAAGTGAGTTATAAAATGACAGGAAATACAGGAAATATTTCCCTATAAACTTTCACCTACTAAAAAATCCCAGCATCTTCTGGTGATAACAGCATTTACAAACTAAACGGGAAAAGAATGTGAAAAAAAATAAAATGTATGAGCTAAACTGACTGTCCTTTTTTCCTCATCCCCATTGCCGCAAAGTTGCTTGCGGGCACCGAGGATAAAAGCATCGGAGCGCTCTAGAAAGGAAAACCAAATCAAAAGCACAAATCTAACACTAAAAGATGCCTCAACCTTTTACAATGAACAACATGAATGGTTGCAGCATATACAAATATGGTAACAAGGAATAAAAAGCCAGAAGCTTTCACAGAAATGTACGAATAAGATGAACACCGTTTAAATTGAGACCTGCTCAGAATATCATATATACCGGTACTCGAATATAAGACAAGATTTTTGGGCCAAAAAGTGGCCCAAAAATAGGGGATTCGTCTTATATTCAGGTCATTGCACCCCCCCTCCTGGACTTGTTGCAGGCCTCCGCCAGGCCTGCCATAAGGCTGGGTGGGGTGGGCCGGAGCCAGGAGAACTTGAGGTGGCTGTTCAGGGAGGGGCTCAGCACGGGGCAGGAACGCAGAAAGCTCACTCTTGCCCGGTACACTGCTGGACCACCAGGGATTCAAAAAGGTATGCATGGGGAGGCAGTTAAAAAAAAAACTGACAGACAGCTGGGACAGGAGACATCCCTCCTGTTCTGGCCCACCTGGTTATAAGGCAGGCCCGGTGGGGACTTACAGAACATCAGGAGAGAGGGGGGGACAGGGCAGGAATGGGGGCTGGGTGCAAAGCCTAGCAGGGAGGGAGGGGGGTTGAGTGAAGAGCCTGACAGGAGCGGGAGTGAGAGAAGGGGGCAGGGCACATAAATATTAAACCCCCCCCCCCCCAATCTTATATTCGAGTCAACCTTTTTTTCCTCCTTTTTGGGGGGAAAAAGTACCTCGTCTTATACTCTGATTCACTTATATTTGAATATATACGGTAGATGCAATTGTGAGCTTCCCTGTCCTGGAATTGATTTAATGTTCAACATTTTTCTCTCTCTCTCGTTTCTGGCCTTGAATGTCTTTCTGAGAAAGAAACAGCCAAATGAATTAATGAAATGAAATGTACTTGGAAGAAAAAAAATAAGATCAAGCCATAAGGAAATAGCTGTAGTAAGTTACAAAAGAATAGAGGTTGTTATGTTGTTTATACTTGCAAGTTAGTGTACAGTTAAAAAAACTTATTGGCCAGCCTCAATACACGTTTCTCACTGATGACAGAGAACGCAAACAGCCAGCCATTACCGGAAGAACACTGGCCTCCAACCGGCCTCACTGTACAAAAATACAGTCATGTTGGGATAGCAAGAGCACAATGACAGTCTCAGAATGCCTGAGGTCATCTTTGCTTATTTGTCTAGGACTGGTCCCTGCCATATATTTACCCCACTCCTCAATCTTCATGCCTCTTCCCCCAGAAAATGTTCAAGTGCTAGGCCTGCCGGGAAATCTCTCCTCCCAGGTAAAAGCAAAGCAACTCTACAGGATGTCCTTCTGGACAGCCACAATGACAGCAGTGCACAACTAGACTTTCTCTATACAGTATTAGGATATCCCTTTCCTGTATCTTGCTTCTTTTCTTTGTGCTCACATAGCCTAAAAGATTATTTAAAACTCTGAAATGTCTCTCAGATGGATTTCTAGCACGTGACTTAAGAGGTGCAAGTTTTAAGTAATGATCTGAGGATCTATGTACAGTATTCTTGCAACCCACATGCTTCCTCTAGTCTCCATGTTCCCATCTATGTTGCCAAGTTTTAAATGGCAGATAATAGAGGGAAACACAGTCAGCACAGTACCAGAATGATTCTGCAGTGCATGGTTCTGTCCATCTTTGGTAGGGGTGATCAGGTCCCATATAAAGCTCTTGATCTTCTCATCCCCCTTGTAGTGTTTCACACAATAGACCAACAGTGCTCGACAGATCATCTCCATGTCCTTCTCGTTCAGGTGCCATTTGAAGCGTCCATATGTCAGGATGTCTTTCCACCGACCCCAGCTTAGGAACAAAACAAAGCCATTTATAATAAAGTACCATCACACACACTTAACAGTTCTGGCCCTTACAAAACACTTTCAAAAGCCTTTGCTCCAGTCTTATGGCATTCATTACCCTTTGAACTCTTTGTTTTGAATGTAACTATGGCAAGTGTAGAAACATTTTAAAGGTCTGGCCTTTTGCTTTGGCCTTTGAAAATCTATCATCTATTCTCTCTCCAGTTGTATCTGGCTTTCTTTTGTTTTATGAATGGTCTGGTTTAATGTTTCCCACTCTCTTTTATTAATCATGTTTTAATTTTACATAAGAACATGCCATACTGGGTAAGACCAATGGTCCATCTAACCCAGTCTCTTGCTTCCACAGTGGCCAATCCAGCTTACCGACAGAAACCCAAAGAGTAGCAACATTCCATGCTACCAATCCAGGGCAAGCAGTGATTTCCCCCATGTCTATCTCAATAGCAGACTTTTCCTCCATGAACATGTCCAAACCTTTTTTTAAAACAGCTACATTAACCACTGTTACCATATCCTCTGGCAATGCATTCCAGAGCGTAACTATTTTCTGTCTTTCATGTCTGGAATATATTTTAAACCCCATGACAACTTTATGAATCAAATATAATTAATAAACAAAATTATTTCCACTGCCTAAGAAAATAATGGTTTCACTTCACGACATGCCATGGATTTTTAGTCATCACAACTGGGTCCTTTTAGAGTCTACAATTTCACTATCATGTATGATGTGACAATACAGCCCCAAGTCGTTTTAGTCTCAGACTATCTGGCGCAAGCCTACACACAGAATCAGCACCTGATCTTGTTTAGCTAAGTCATCAGCTGAATACTGATTAGAGGCCTAGCTTCATATCTCAGTGCACACACCATTACAAGCACTTAGATCTTAGGAAATAGTAGATTGTCTATCCCAGCTGGTTGTAAATGTTATGAATTCAACCACTGGAAAGTTCTTTGGCCTTCATGAACAGTCTCTTCTTTGAAGGCATAGTAGGCGATTTCAGATTTTTGGGGTGCTTTTATATTTGATTATGTATGATTTTATGATTTTACATTGCCATGTTTGATTGAAACTCTAATAGAGCTTGTAATGTTGCAAACTGTATTATAATTTATCTTGAAACTAATTTTGGATATAGGTAGAACATAAATGGAGATAAAAGTTAATGCATTTTTCTTCTGTAAAACCAAAATATATTTGTGGTCTTCCTGTAAGTTTTAAAAATTCAAGGCGACTTTACTTAACATGCATGACATTAAAAACAAGTGTCCAAAATATATTTTTTCTACCAAATGCAATCCCCCATTTAAAAAAAAATGTTTAACTTGACAATGTACTATTTCCATTCTTCACTCGCTATACAGTGAGTTTTAATACAAATTAAGAGGGATCTAGTAGAGGAGTTAGATTTCACCATCTAAAACAGAGTACCATAGAAGCATTCCTGAGGCTGAGAGGGAACTTGTTCCCACTCAGACTCTTCTCTAAGTTGTAGAAGAATGTAATCTTCATGGAGCAGCAGGTACAGCCCCAAAATAGGGCATAAGGGAAGATGAATGGCCAGTAGGAAAAAGAGGTGATGATGCCCCTGTATAACCAAACCAGCCCAACTCTTGTATCCTGTAAATGTCAGCTAGGAATCATTGCGGCTTACTGCCACAGAGACATAGAGATTGCATGGGGACTGCGTGGGAATGGGTCAATGCACTAAGGAAAAAAGGTGAGATTTCAGTGCTTTCCTGAAAGGGAGGTTGTTCCAGATTTTGGCCCCTAAAACTCAAAGGTGGTCTCAAAGAGAGCTTTCCTTTGAAAATGGTGGGTGGAGGGGGGTGGTAGTTTCCATCGTTGGATTGTGTGATTTGGATGGCGGATGTGTACAAGACCCCGATTGAGACCTCATTTAGAATATTAATACTATTCTCAAGACCCCACTTTCAAAAAGATATAAACAATTTGGAGCTGGTCCAGAGGAAGGCTACTAAAATGATCAGTGGTCTTCCTCTGTGGGGGGGTCAAAGATCTCAATATGTCTACTTTGGAGGAAAGCAGATATGTTAAGAGATGTTTGAATACCTATGTGGCATAAATGCAGAGGAGGAGTATTTCAACTGAAAGGAAGCTCTGGAATGAGGGGCCATAGGTTACTTACTTCTGAGTTTAATCCCTTTCACCTTTATCCTTCTTGAAAAGTGAAGTGAATTTGTGGAATGGCCTACCAGTAGAGACAAACTATCTAAATTCAAGAAAACTTGGAACATGTACTGAGGATCTCTAAAAGAGGAAGGAATAGTAGATGGCACAGATGGGCAGACTGGAGAGGTCATGTGTCTTTATCTGCATTCGTAACCTACAGGGAGCAGCAAGTAGCACCCAAAAGAAGAGCACAGAGGCAGTTACAATTGGGCAGACACGATGGACTCGACTGCTCTTTACCTGAAGTCATGTTACTACTGAATGTTCAGCAGTGAACTAGTTCTTGGAAAGGGAGATGAAGGTCCTTCGCCTAACCAATCTGATGAATCTGTGAACTTGACAGGGTAGAATGATTTCACCAATATGCCCAGCATCCACTTCTGGGAGAAGTGCAGTATTAGCCAACCTGAAAGGCACAAATCTCTTCCCCTACTTTCCTATAACATACTGTAGTTCCACCCTCTTTCCTGCGCCTCTTGTGTCTTCTTAGTTGGACATTTACTTGATGAGTGGGGTAGAAGCCATAAATAAACTTGGAATTAGCTAGTTAATAAGCCACTTATACTTTATGTGGATAAAAGTACCTGCATAATTTCAATTTATGGTGAGCAGAGGAATTCTAGGTGTGGAGTTTGGACAGCCTTGCAGGAATTCTCTTTTTAGACAAAGTGTGAAATTGGAATCAAGACCCCCAGGATGGAAGGTGCCAATTTTGGCCCATATTTTAGAAAAGGATCAGCCAACATGCAGAAAAGGGTATGTGTGTACCAGCTACATGCGGTGGGAGCATCCATTTTACAAATATCAATGTCAGGATGGGACTACCAAGGCAACATACTCATCTATGCACTGTACATACATATGGATGTTGGTATTTTACATAGACATATGCTCTACCACAGTGTCTCGCAAACTAACTGTGTGCCATGGAGAGATTCCAGAACTTGATTTAAAAAATATTCCCTTCATAAGTATACACTCAAGTATGTCGCATACACAAGAGTCAACACTTACTTATTCATGCCTCACGGCAGGTGCAAATGTTAACATCCAAATTTTTTTTTTTTTATTGGTATGGAGTCTCCTTGGAAGATGAGGAATCCACATCAATATGGTAGGCTTGCCCTTCCTATGCCTACTGGCAAAATAAACTTGGTGCGCACCCCAATGTCTAAATAGACTCCTTTCTAAAATGGCATTTATACATGTATGTGTAAATGCTGCTATTTATATGCTAGGATGCTGTTAAAATGAGGGCCCATGTCTTAAATCCAAAATGCATGCATTTGCATGAGAATTCATGTGTGTGCCATAAATGTTTGTGTAATTTGTAGATCCAAGACTGAACGGAGCTTGTTGAACATCACCTACCCAAATATCAGCAAGTTCTTTTCTACCCTGAAGCATTCAGCACGGAGGTAGCGGCGCGTTCTCTCATGCAGACGCCTGGACCTCGTTGGCCTCTCGTCGGTGTCACTCTCCAGCTCCGAGAACTCCATGAGCTCATCATCTTCAAAAGAATTGTAGTGTTTTGTCTGTTTCCTGACTCGAGGTCTGTCGATCACTAAGCTCTCCTGTGAAGAGGAAAGAGGACTATGAAGGCAAAGGCTCATGGTATTGCTTTCTAAGCTAAATATTATTACAGATAGCAGTATTGATTTGGAAGAACAATTTCTAGCTAATATGTGACTGTAGTACTTTGGAAATTATTATTTGCTCTGGTCTTGACAATCCCATTGCCCACTGGTGGGGCTCAAATGAAGATGCACATCTATGTACTGAGATACAGTTGCATTTTAAAGCTAATGTACTTTGGCACTAAAAAATGAGAAATTCAACCCATTTTTATATGCGTGGCACTTAAGCTTGATATACTCCCCTAAATAAATATACAGTTAAATTTAATTTGCATATACAAAAAGTAAAGCTAATCATAAAAAGTGAAGTCAAAAAAGAGGACACGTAAACCCGTCTGTGCCCTACCTGCAGCCCCACCTCCCATCAGTCTTGCCCTGTCCTGCCCCCTCCCCCCCCCACTTTTCAGCAGTCTCAGCCCTGTTCCTCCCAACCTTTCAGTCATTTCCCTTAGCTCTCCTTCAGTGCTTCTCTCTCCCTCTAACCTACAAATCCCTCCCCCGGTGGGTGCTTCTCTCTCTCTCCCCCTCCTTCCATTCTCCCCCTCAGATGCTTCTCACACTCCCCCCTTCCAACCCCTCCCCCATGGGTGCTTGCTTCTCTCTCTCTCCTTCTTCCCTCCTTCTCCCATGGGTGCTTCTCTCTCTCTCCACACCTGTAAATTCTCTTGTATTAGGGACAACAGGGGCTGCTATAATTCCCAAAAGTAAAGCAATATGTGCAAGAAAAGTGCAGTTTCTTAGATAAAATCCAGATTCTATGCCTTCTACCTTAAAAAAACCCACAAATAAATTCCCTATTACATAGCTACAGGGAGCACTTTCTCCCTCCTGAGCAATGACTTCTGCATTGCATTTGAGAGAGGAAAAAGCAGTGATTCCCATTTTCCCCTGCATCCCACAGAACATACCCACCTTCACCTGAAAGCAGATGCCATTTTGGAAAACTTCTTCATTATGCTGTGGAAGCCACACATCCCCTCCATCCTCCACTTGGTTATACTTGTTCCTCACAGGCATGTCTAGTCTCCCCTCCCCCCTCAGCAAAGTCCCAACCCCTTGCTACTGCTGTTGCTGCCACCACCAGCACTGAGGCTTACAGTCCCGGGCCAGCAGGGATGGTACATCTGCTCCTTGATGCACATCCACCACCATTGGCTGGCCTGAGGAAATAGGTGGGAATAAAGGAAGAATACCCCAGACAATGTAGAAAGCTATCCCGTTAGTTCTCTAAAAAGAGGACATATCTGAGTAAATCTAGATGTTGGTAACCCTAATAAAAATACTATATGGGCTGTGTTACATTTGCTATGTGGAAATTGCTACTGCAGCAGTAGCAATTTCCACATAGCAAATGTAACACAGCCCATTCAATTCCTATGAGCTTAAGTTTTGACTAAAGCTCTTTATGTTGAACCCTGAACTATCTAATAAAAGCTTCTCACTTACTGAAAAAACCCATTTGACCAAAGTAGCATTTTTGCATTAAGCCGAGACTCGGAATAGATAAGAAATATATCTAAAATCCAAATCAATGGGAGGAGTGCTTCCTCTCAGGTGCTCAAGCTAGCAGGTATAGTTGGCTTTTCTCCAAACCTAACCAGACATGACAGACAGATCTGAACACAGATTTCTCACAGTACAGCGGTCCAGATCTGTAAAATTATTTCAACTTTAAACTGGGAGAAAAAACCTGCAGGTTTCAGATGCCCTCCTCTTCTTCCTCTATTCTTGAAATGACTTCCAAACAAAATACACAACAGGAACTCAAGATAGCGCAGGGAAACCAAAGGCACAGCAAGCATTTCACCACTTCCCAGACCCATCCACCCATGATTTACTTTTTCATTTTTTGAATCTGTGTCTAATTCTGCGATCTTAGCCCACTTCTGCCAGAAGTTGGGGTCATCCAAGGAAATGTCTGTTCTGTTTCCTGAAGAAACAAAGCTGGCCTGAAAGACAAAAAACAACAGATCAACATGAATTAGTCATACTCAGGTTCACATCCAGTGTCATCAATGTACATTACAGGATAGAATGGTTAAGAGGAAATGAATGAGTAGCCAAACCACAAGAGATAGGGTTTTCTTTCAAGATCAATCAAGAGAACCATTCAATCACTGGTTTGGAGCCAGTTTTAGATTCCAATCCAAACACACAGCTGATGTTTAAAAAAAAAAAAAAAAGGATCCAAGATGGACGCCACTACCTGCGAGGACGCCTTCGATTGTTTGTCTTATTTTCCTTACAAAGGGGTGAGAAGTGTTTTCTACCCATGCCGAAAAGAAGGAGGGGGGGGGAAAAGCATCGGTGGAGCCTCCCGACGCTCAGAACCACCACCTGTTACTATAGATGACTTTCTTAGACACCTCCAACAAGGGCAATTGCCATCGGGGAATCATCCGCTGGAGCCTCCGGCAGTGAGTAATGCCATGGTGGGTATCCTTGGGCTAGCTCCCCGCGAGATGAGACTACCCCGGAAGAGGAAGTTTCTCATCCTCGGAGGCCAGCATATCGGAGGGCTTGCCGGTGGAAACAACAAGGAGAGGTATTTCCCCTCTGAATGGAAATGCGGTTGGGACATCTCAGGCTATTGAGGCACAAGGGTTTCAGGAGGTAAAACAATCTAAAGAACTGTATCTTGCTATACCTGCAGTAGCTTTTTCTGCACCTAAACCCCCAGAAGTTACCCTAGACGCCCTTTGGGATTTGGTGGTGAATTTAGGCAATTCTCTTAGCCCACATATAAAGTAATTGGACAAAGAAGTAAAAAACTCGGAAAGAGGAAATTAAGTCCTTAAAACAGGATTTGATTTTGGTGACAGTAGATAGTCAAAAAATGGACAAAGAGATAACTACAATTAAACAAAATCAAGACCTAATTGTGAAAGACAATATTATCTTGAGGAGGAAGCTCGAGGCTCTTGAGAATAGTAATCCTGCTAATAACTTGCGATTTATAAATTTCCCCAAGATTTCCTCGATCACTCCTCGTGATATGATTAAAAGCTATTTTATGGATGTGTTAGAAATACTGGGAAATTCTCTACCTCCCCTCACAAGGGCTTATTATTTACCTATAAAGTCTCAAGGAATTCAGAACCAGGATCATGACCATCAGGATGTTACTGCAATTTTGGAAGAATTTGATACAGAAGCAGCTATTTCAGCCATTTTTTGGTTGACTGTCGCATTATCCCAGATAAAGATTGGATTCTTAAATTGTTCTTCAAGAACAGATTTAAGGACTTCCTGGGGTTCAAAATACAGATATTTCCTGATGTTTCGAGAGAAACGCAGAAGAGGAGACAAAAATTCTTAATCTTGAAACCAGGAGGTATTTTCTTTTTACGTTACCCTTGCAAGTGTATTATTAGATACTGCTCTCTAAAATATGTTTTTGTAGACCCCTCTCATTTAGTTAGTTTTCTCTCCCTAAAACGCTTGGAGAATGAAGGTGTAACAGCTCCTGTATAAATTGAATAAGCTCTTTGTTTCAGCAGTAGATATACTTATCTTGATTATTAATATTATGTCTTAGTAATTACTCTTTTCCTTACTTCTTGGAACACTTATGAGGACTTGAGTGTAATTAAGAAATGTTTTATTTCTTTATTCTTGATGATTCTAGTTTAATCTGTTTTGTCTTAATTTATGCTTTCTATACAAGATGTTAAAGCTTGGAAAATAATTTTGAAATCAATTAAAAAATATATTAAAAAAAAAAGGTGTGGAGCTCTCATTTATTCATTCATTCATTTATTTATTTAGTCCGTTGTCCCAAAAGAGCCCAGAACGGGTTACAGGAGTACATACACAGTATGATCAAGACAAATATGGGTGACATATTTGGAAAGCAAGAGGTACAATGAGAGCATCTGAGATACACTAGGTAACTATACAGAAAAAACCCCTATCTGAAATATGTGCACAAGCTGTGTATTTTATAACCTACGCATACATTTTGCTACTCTGCCCACATCGACATCTGGGTTTTACAAGCATGAAAAATCCTTAATAAAATTTCCCCATTAAGTACACTTCTGGAAGACACACCTTATAAAAAAAAAAAAAAAAGAAAGAAAGATATTGTCAGGAGGCAAGTTTATACAAATGAAGAAAAAGCTTTACAGTGAGGGTTGATGGCAAAAGAATGGAAAGAAAGAACTTTGCAGCGCACGAAGATGGCTGGGTAGAGGATTAGCTCTGTTGTGACAGGCAAATTTTATTAAGATTTTGGCAGTTAAAATTAAAGAAAAGTGAAGGAAAAGAGAATTGAAGTAAGAAATGGCTTCGGGTAAAACTAGTAAAAGTAATCCGGTGAATTCAGGAGCAGGAAATAAAAAAAGAACAAAAATGGATTCGGTATCCCCGACAGCGGTCCCGTTGCCTCAGGAAGAAATTGATAACAGTGATTTGATGAATGAACTTCAGAAAATTAAAGAAATAGTAAGTGATAACGCTAAAAATATAAAAGTTGTGAAGGAGGAAATAGAGAGTCTGACAAATAGAATGCAGGCAGTTCGAAAAGCATGCTGAGAAATCTGAGGCAGAGATGCTGGTGTGTAAAAAAGATCACAGAGAAATAGAGGCGTTGAAAAAGGATTTTGAAGACTTATCAAATCGTGAAAGAAGGAATAATTTGCGTCTGATTGGGATACCTGAGGGGATTGAGCAGAATGATCCTATTCAATTTGTGACTAATTTTATCCCAAAGATCTTGCCATTTAAAAGTTCTTTTCCTTTGGAGATAGAAAGAGCACATCGGATACCGATGAAAAGATCAAATAGTCAGAAGGGTCCCCGTCCAATAATCTTTAAGCTGCTAAGACATCAGCAGGTGGTAGAGACTATAAAGCTGGCTAAAACAAATAAGGATCTTAAATGCCAGGATTCTAAGATCTTTATAGTACCTGACTTTGCAAAAGCTACAGCCTACAAAAGAAAACAGCTTTTGGATTTAAGACCTAAACTGAGAGCAATGGGAGCAAGATATGGATTGATATACCCTGCTATTATGAGGGTAACTTATGAGAATAAAACTTATAATTTTGAAGAAGCAGGCAAATTACAGGAATAAATAATATACTTAGATTATTTTTGGTTTATATTTTTGAGTGAAAATTGAAAGATATTTTATAAAGAAGGAAAAAGTGGAAAAAAAAAAAATAGAAAAGGAGAAAAATATTTTCTAGAAAATTGTTGCAGTTAGATTTAAGGGGGATCAACATTTCAAACAAGATTTAAAGAATAGAAATGAAAATTTTAAAGAGACAATAAGAAAAGAAGAAAAGAAGATTTTGACAAGGTAAGAAGAGGGATGGAGCATATAGGAAGTGAAAAAAATATGAGGAACAATTATAAGATTTGGATGGTTTCTTAATGTGAGTTTATAATTTGCATTTGAGCGTGACTGAGATAATAATATGAGGACACATAAATGCTGCATTGGAGAAATGTGGGAACTTAGAATATAATAAGATGAAAAATACAAAAGACTATTGATGTAAAGAGAAGAAGATGTGAAGATAGACTGATGGAAATGACTTGAGCATTATTTAGATTTACAATTTGCATCTGAAATTGACTGAGATATAAGGATGATGTTGCAAAAATACTTTATTGGAGAAAGATGAATTAGCAATCTGCAAGAAGATGGAATAAGAGACTGAAACAGCAGGATGAAGATGTACAAGTGTTACAGTTGTGCAGAATGGAGAATAGACTGTAATAGATTGAAGATGCAATGAAAATTAATGAGAGTTTTAAAAAATATGAGGTCTGCTTGGTTGAAATGTTTGATCCTTCTTTTGATGTAAGGATAAAAAAAAAAAATGAATATTATAGGATGGAGTGATGTATGTTCCATTGAAGTTGTGAGAAACTTAGGTTATACAAAAAAATAAAATAAAAGAATAATATTAATCTTGGGGGGGTATATATTGTAAGAAATGGTTTCCGAAATATTGGGTTTATACTTTTATAAATATATTAGAGGTATAGGATGGAAGAATGTTTGGAAATTTGAATGAGAGGGGAAGTATATAATAAAGAATTATAGTAAATACGGGTATTTAGGGTATTGAAGAATGGATTGACAGCAGGAGAATTTAGTGTTGGTTGTTTGAAAGATTAGAGAAAGAAAAATGAGTATGTTATTGCCTGTGGGGAGTTTATTTTTGCTCAGTAATATGTGCGTTTCGAAGTTTGCATCTGTGTTAGGGGAGGGTGGGGGATGGGAATAGGGGGGGATGGGGAAAGAGGGGAGGGGGGGAGACTCATATATTGGTTGAAGGAAAAATAAAAAATGTATATTTTATGTTTGAGTGGATTATATATGTATTTTATATTTTATTTGTAAAATGGGTTTTAAAATTTTTTCTTTGAATGTAAATGGCCTTAATCACCCTATAAAAAGGAAAAAGGTATTGAAATATATTAAACAACAAAATATAGATATATGTTTCTTGCAAGAGACACATTTGTCTGGAACAGAGTCTATGAAGCTGACAGATAAGTGGATAAAACAATGTTTATTTGCACCAGCGGTAAAAAAGAAGGCAGGAGTTGCAATATTGATTAATAAAAAATGTCCAGCAACATTTAATATGGTTAAGGCAGATCCTCAAGGAAGGTGGTTACTTGTTGACATGAGCATGGGCAGTAATACAATGGCGTTACTAAATATATATGCACCTAATTCGAATCAAAGTGAATTCTTTAAATCTCTACAACAATTAGTTTTACCACTGGCTACTACTAATTTAGCGGTGGCTGGGGATTTCAATGCTGTTATTGATCCAATAAGGATAAAAAGCCTAGTAGAATAATGAAATCAATGGGATTAGATAATTTGGTACAAGTATGTAATTTAAAAGATATATGGCGTATTCTTCATTTTAATGATCGGGAATTTACATTTTGTTCACATGTTCATCAATCGTTCTCAAGAACTGATTATATTTTTGTTTCAGATCAGATGGTACAGCAAGTTATAAAAGCTGACATAGAACCAATAGTAATATCTGATCATGGAGGTATATGGATAGAAGTTAATTTAGTAGATCCAGATAATTCCAAACCTGTATGGAGGTTTGATAATACATTGCTTGCTGATTCTAAATTTTGCACAGAATTTCAAAATAAAATAAATGAATATTTTAGACTTAATTATTTAGAGGAAATTTCTATTGGAATTTTATGGGATGCTTTCAAAGCAACTATGAGAGGACAAATTATATCATATTCTGCATATAAAAAGAAACTGTTAAGAAAACAATATGTGAATTTGGAAAAAGAAATTAAGAATTTGGAATTAAAATTGGTTAATAAATGGGAACAGGAGACATTTCAAATATTGTTAAAAAAAAATGTGAATATAATGAAATTTCCTCTGGGTTAGTAAGGAAAGATATTTTTGCTCAGCAGGTGGTGTATTATGGTAGTGCAAATAAGGCTGGAAGATTATTGGCAAATTATTTAAAAGCAAAGAAAAGGAAGGAGAAAATAAGCATAATTAAGGATGAATTAGGACATTCTCATTCTCAAATTGGAAATATATTAAAACAATTTTTAAAATATTATAAGTCACTGTATTCTTCTGAGTCTTATTTAGATAAAGAGAAAGATGGGTTGGATTTTTTGAGTTTAGTTGAAGGTCCTAAGGTTCCTGATCATATAAAAAGAAGTTTAGATAAACCTATATCATTAAAAGAGTTACAAATGGCATTGAAATCCCTTAGAGTTGGGACCGCTCCAGGTGGAGATGGATTTACAGTAGAGTTTTATAAAGAATTTCAAATTTCCCTATTACCGTATTTATTAAAATTATATCAGGATCAACTGAATAAAGGTTGTATATCAGGCACTATGGCAGAATCTTTAACTATTGTTTTGCCAAAGCCAAATAAAGATCCAACATTGGTTTCAAACTACAGGCCTATATCTTTAATAAATGTAGATGGTAAATTATTAGCTAAGATTTTAGCATTAAGATTGGCTAAAGCTCTTCCGCATATAATAGGAATGAATCAAACTGGATTTGTTGCTCAAAGACACTCTTCTAATAATACTAGACTGGCATTTCAGATGTATTATTTAACAAAACAAATTAATGATCCGGCTTTTTCGGTTTCACTAGATGCTGAGAAGGCTTTTGATCGTGTAGAATGGAGTTTCATGTATCAAGCTATGGAATGGTTTGGTATTGGATCCGGATTTATACAAATGATACAAGCATTGTACAGCTCCCCAACTGCTCGCTTATATATAAATAATAATTTTTCGGATGCTTTTAAGTTGCAAAGGGGAGTTAGACAAGGTTGTCTATTATCTCCTTTGCTCTTTGATATAGTTCTTGAACCCTTATTATTAGCTATTCGACAGGCAAAGGACATACAGGCTATTCCATGTGCTGGAGTGGAATATAAAGTATCTGCTTATGCAGATGACATCTTGCTTCATTTGAGGAATCCGGAAACAACAATCCCATGTCTACTGAAGGTCATAGATACATTTGGAAAATTCTCAGGATACAAAATAAATTGGACTAAATCAGAGATTTTACCTTTAAATGTGCATTGTACAAAAGGTATACTTGATACTTTCCCTTTTATATGGAAAGAGGATGGAATAAAATACTTAGGTATTTGGCTGAATAAAACACTTAAAGAGACAATAAGAATAAATGAAAAATTTTTATTACAAAAAGTTACAGAATTGTGTGAGCAATGGAATCCTTTACATTTGTCCTGGTGGGGAAGAGTACAAACTGTTAAAATGATGATTTTGCCTGTGGTTTGCTATCAATTGGGAATGATACCAGTGTTTTTTCAGGGGTCTTTCTATAAAAAATTAAATAGTATTCTGGTTAAATTTATTTGGCTGGGTAAAATTGCAAGAGTGGCTTTAGTGTCTTTGCAAAGACCAATTAAGGAGGGTGGGGTAAATTTTCCCAATTTTTATAGGTATCATCAGGCCTATATCATGCGCCAAGGTATGTACTGGGTCCTCCCAGAACTTTTGGAACAATTACCAGAGTGGTTAAGGGTGGAGAGATCACTTATCTTTCCACTTAGGCTTGATCTTTTGCTTGGTATAAAGGTGCCTAGAATACATAAGGACAATAGAGTATTAATGGATACTTGGAAGACAAATTAACTACTGATTCTATTTTAAAATCGAAACAACAGACTATTTGGGTAAACTCCAAGATACAAATAGGCGGGTTTAAGGTTGTCTGGAAAGATTGGATTAAAGCAGGTATAAGATCATTAACGGAAGTAATTGATAATGGTAAGATGCTTGAATTTTCACAATTGCAACATAAATATGATCTGAATAAAAAACAAAGTTATAAGTGGTTGCAATTGAAGCAGGCTATTCAGGTGGGGTTCCCTGAATGGAAATCTTTAAATGATCATTACAGCTTAGAATTCTTATGTTTCCAGGCAGATTTTCTGGGTCACCAGGCCGCAAAGTGGTATAAAATTATATCTAATTATTTGAATAAGAAGCCTAAAAATGGATTAAGAGATATTTGGAGCATTGAGATTAAGCATCAGGTTAATGCATCTCAATGGCCACGTATTTGGTCTTGGAGAATTAAAGGTACGATGTCAGCATCTATTAGGCAAACATGGTTCTTTTTGTTGCATAGAGCATTCTGGACCCCTACTAGATTACAAAAATTAGATTGCTCTAAGTCTAATAGATGCTGGCATTGTAAAATTGAAGTTGGAACTCTAGACCATCTTTTATTTTATTGTCCATGTATTCAGGCATTTTGGATATCAATATGGGATCAAGTTAATATGTTGATGGAGAGTCATGTGGCTTTATCCTATGACACGGTGATTTTTGGAATGTGTATGAGGGCCAAATGCCAAATATCTGCAGCAAACAATAAATTATTGCTGATTCTTACGGGAGTGGGAATTCAACAGATAACAACTAATTGGAAAGACTGTTCTAGATTGAATTGTAATTTTTGGTGGAACTCAGTTTGTCATATGTATAAGATGGAAAGATTTTTTGCGATACAGAGGGGGTATTTTAAAAGATTTCAAGAGGTGTGGAGGCCATTAATTGAATATTATAACGAGTAAAGTTTATTCTTTTTCCTTAGGGGATAATATATAGAAATGGGATGGGATGGGAGGGATAGGGAGGGAAAATATTGGAAAGATGTTGTTATGAAAAATAAGGAGATATATGTAATAGGATGGGATATTTATTGTTGTGCATTACTGGGTATAATAAAATGTTTAAAGTGTTTGAGGAAGAAGGATGGGGGAGGGACAGATTTCATGTCAGATTAATTGTATTATCAAAAAGGGATGTATAATTATATATAAATTTGGAAGGAATATTTTATTGATATGGAAAAGGGTGGGAGGTGGGGGGGGGAATAAAAACATGTATAATATTATTGTTTAAGAATGCCAAGTGTGTTATGTAAATTAATTGTAATAATACTGTACACTTGTTGAAAGAAATAAAAAGGAATAAAGATTTAAAAAAAAAAAAAAGAATGGAAAGATGATAACTGAGGAGCAATCTGAATAAATATTTCTTCACAGAAAGAGTGGAGGTTCTATGGAACAGTTTATATGTAGAGATTGTGAAGACAAAAGAAGTGTCAGATTTCAAGAAAATACGGGACAAGAACAGGAGGCTTCTGGAAATGAGAGAAAGGATGGAAATCTATTAGGTCTAAGGCAAGAGTGGTCAACCATAGCCATTAAAAGCTACAACCCAGTAAGGTTTTCAAGATTTCCACAGTGAATATGGAGATTATTGCATACAATGCACCAGTACATGTAAATCAATCAATCTCCTACATATTCATTGTGGAATTCTTGAAAACCCAATTGGGTTGTGGCCCTTGAGGACTGTGGTTGCCCACCCCTTATCTAGCTGGGGTTGGGCAGACTGATTGGGCCTTGTCTATCTGCTCTAAAGTCTACAAACTACATTTCCAGTCCATGAAATGACCGACTCTAGTTTTTGCTCTAAAAAAAGTAAATACTACACACAATGAAAAGTATATACTTATAATAAAAACTCTTTAAAATAATATTGTTCTGAGACAGCAGCAATTTGGTGGAAATCCTGAGTCACCCCATTAAACACCTGCCATGAATGATCAATGAATGACTCAATGAAGCTGCTATAGATGAAATATTGGCTTGGTGAAAGTATTGCATGCTTTTAACACATGAAAGCCTCCTGACACTGACAAGCCAACTCCTAGTACTCCACAATTTAATATCCAGTACCTTAGCAAAGGTCGATCCTTTCCCCTCTGACTGGATGGTGATAGTCTGGGTCCTGCGCTGAAGGATTTGATCAATATCCTCCTCACAAAATTTTGCACCTTCATCTTCCTCATCCATAAGAGCACCATAGGCCCCTTTCCGCAACAGATCCTCCACTTCTATCTTTGACAGCTGTTGTACCTGCACAAAAGGAGAACAGACTATAAAGGTATTTAACTTACATACATTGTCATAGTTCAAGAGGAGGTGGGAATATGCAGAACGCACCACTGAGATTAGCGAGTCTTCTAAAACTTTCAGGTAACCCAACCATTTGTTTTTCAGTGGGTGGTAAAGGGATCCTGATACCACAAGAAATCAAGATCGTCTAATCACAAAAACCACTTAGTCAAAACCCTTCAACTGGTGGGCAACACTATAAATATGTAACAAAGGTAGACTAATACTAAAGTATAACACTACAGAAGAACAAAATCACAGTTTTTTGAAAGATGTGCAAGCATTCTTTCAAGTAATAATTTCACAAAGCTTATTTTCATTTAAAACATCAATGTTCTAGTGTTACAAGTAGTAAACTGCAGGTTCTGGTTTGCTAAATTTGAGCCCTTATAAGTGCTACGCTCCTCTTACTGAGCATCACACTGAGGTTTAACCACTTTGCTGTGGCACTCCCCTGCAAGGAATGACTAGTGTTGGTCAGTGAATCATCTGAAGCTTCTAGTCAGGAAGCTATGGCATGAGTGAGAAAGGTCCATCTCTTGTCCATCGTGGAGAGGACTAGAACTGGACAGCAACAGGAAGTGAAAGTAGCCACTGCCCTGCTTCCACAATGACCAGCAGAAAGACAATGGAACTGGAGAAGGAGGAAGTCTATTTCTGGTCATAAGTTCCCCTAGTGCAGGGAGTCTCAAACTCACGGCCCCCCAGGTACTAATCTGCGGCCCATGGTCTGGCCAGCTCCCTTACTGAAGTTAATCTTCAGTTCAAAGCCGCGGGCGGCAGTGGCAGCTCCTCTTGCATCCGGGCCTGTGTCAGAAGCCTCTCTGAAGGCTAGCTCCCTTGCCGAAGTTATTTTTCAGTTCAAAACCGCCACTGTGGCTCCTCTCACGAACCGCACCTACGTCAGAGAGAAGGCTTCCGACACAGGTGCGGATCGTGCGAGGAGCTACCGCCACCTGTGGCTTTGAACTGAAAGATGACTTCGGCAAGGGAGCTGGCCAGAAACGAGGAAGATAAATGCTGCTGCCCTGCTGTATAGATAAGGGGGGGGGAGGAAAATGCTGTTGCTGCACAGGGAAGGGGGGAGGGAAGGGGGAAGAGAAATGCTGCACCCAATTGGGGAGAGAGAGGGAAAGAGGGAGAAGAAAGACAAGGGAGAGGAGAGGATTGAGAGATGCCAAATCCATGGGAGAAGATACCAGACCACGGAGGGGGAGAGAGAAATGCCAAGGCATGGGGTGAGGGAAGGAGACAGATGCCAGACCAGGGAAAAAAAAGGAAGGAAGGAAGGAGGAATTGAGAAAAAGAAGGAAGGAGGGAGAGAAAGGAAGGAGAGAGATGTCAGACCATGGAAATAGGGAGGGAAGGAGAGAGAGATAGGAAAGAAACACATGGAAAAATAGATTTTGAGAAGAATGGAAAAATTGAATGTTAAGCTAATGCCAAAGATGGATGCAAGGCAGAAAGTGAAGATGGAGAGAAAAACAGTCAGTGGATAAGAAGGTCCTGGAAACAGTTTAAAAGCACAGAAAAATAAAGTCACCAGACAAAGGTAGGGAAAATGATTTTATTTATAATATAGTGCTTGAAATGTGTCAGTTTTGAGAAAGGAAAAATGCTAAACTTTAACTGTGAGGGCCGCAGAAAAAAATAGTTAATGGCTTTTTAAAGAAATGACAATTTTGCATGAGGTAAAACTCTTTATTTATAAACTATAAAGAGGCGGGGCAGGGCTTGGAGCGCGCAAAATGATGGCATAACCGCGGTGCTCCTCGAATCCAGGCACCTAACTGAAAGAAAAAAGTTGTTTTCTTCACTCACCCGACTTATAAAAAAGTGAAAACAGCGTCGGAAATGGCAACTACAAGACAGGGGAAGTTGGAGAAGCCGTGCACATCGGGTGTATCGGTGAAAAGATCAAAGGTCACTCCGGTGTCGCCGTCAAATGTGCCAATCCCGCTAGAAAATGAAGAGTACTCTGACAAAGCGGATATAATGTCAGAGTTGTTTAAAATCAAGTTGATGCTGACTGACAATGCAAATAAAATATCGGAAGTCAAAGAGGAAGTACTAAGTCTAAAGCAGGAGATCCAGACTGAAAGGCAGAGGATGTCAGCGATTGAAGAGAGAGTCAAACGGTTGGAAGATATCACACAAAAGTGTGAAGCTGAAAGACAAGCTGTAGAAATGTTAAAAAATCAACTTGTGGACTTGGAGAATCAGGGAAAGAGAAAGAATATAAGAGTGCTTGGTTTGGCTGAAAATCTTGAAGGGGGAGACGCTATACAGTTCTTGGAGAATTTATTACCTAAACTGTTACAGTTAAACTCGAAGTGGCCGTTGGAAATAGAACGGGCACATGCAATCCCTTCAAAGAGATCAGTAAACCAGGTTGGCCCTAGACCCTTGATTTTTAAAGTTTTAAGATTTCAGCAAGCTTTGGAAATCTTAAAGGTGGCAAAAGCTAATAAAAATTTAAATTATAAGGGTTCTAAATTGATGCTGGTCCCGGATTTTGCAAAACCAACTGCAAATATAAGGAAGCAGTTTCTTACGCTGAGACAGCAGTTAAAAGAAAAGGGCTACACTTATGGCTTGTACTATCCATCAACAATGAGAGTGTCTAATGGAAATAAGTCCTTGTATTTTCAGGATCCTGTAAAACTTAAAGAGTTTCTTTCACAAGAAGAACCAATGTCTACATGAAGGAATATATATTAAGAAAGAAGACAAGAAAGAGAAGACTCACTTTTCAGAGTTTATGGAGTGGAGTTCACAGTTAAGATCTTGGAAAATGAATTTATGAATGAATCTGTTTTTGCAAATGAATCATTGTAGAATAAGGAAGAAGAAAGAAGAGAGAAAAAGGGAAGCAAGGAAGGGAAAAGAAGAAAGAAGGAAAGGAAAAGGAAAGAGAAGAAGAAGAAGAAAAGGAAAAAAGAAAAAAAAAGAGGAAAAAGAAGAAAAGGAAAGGAAGAGAAAGGAAAAGGGAAAAGTTTCAAGTTTTATTATTGTAATCAATACATTTTTTTTTTTGCTTTAAAAGTTATTTATGTGGAAAGTTTTAGGAAGATGATTGGTAATTGATCAATTTATTTTAAATGCATTTGAATGTTTTTATGATATTACATTTTTGAATTAATGAGATTTAATATACATTATAATATAATGTCTTAAAGTTCAGTTTTTGATTTAAGGAATATCTTATATTGAATGAGATGATATGTTCATAATTTTTTAGGAAATTAATTTAATTAGGAGTTTTATTACTATTACATATTTATGTAGATATTAATTGATATGAATGACAATAATTGATTAAATGATGGGATAAGTGTAGGGAATTGGGATTTAAAAGAGGGATAATTAATAAAGAAGGAAATAATTTTAGGGTACTAATTAGTTTATATGAATATACCTATTTTATTCAAGTATATATTTATATTGAATTTTATTTGGATGATTTTATTTGAGGATGTTAAAAATGAATATGTTAATACCAATATCAATATATATTAATTGAATGAATGAAAATATATATATAAATTAAGTAATTGAGTATTTAAATATATGAAAAATATAGAGGAATTTTTGGGATATGTTAAAATAATATTGAGGGATATTAGTTGCCTGGGGAGGGGGTTTAAGGTCTGCTATACCAATGTGTGTTCCAGATCAGACAATGTTTGTGGGGGGTTGGGGAGGGAGAGTAGAGGGGGGGAGGGGGGATGGGATGATTAATGTATCTTTAAGAAATGAAATTGGAAGAAGTGTTAAAGTTGAATTGTTTCAATATAATTTTATTTTCTGGGGAAAAAAAGGATGGGGGGATAGGGCAAGGGGAGAGGGGGTGGGAAAGGAAATATATCTTAAATATGTGCTGAGGTCTGATCATAATATTTATCATAGAATTATATGTCAAATTTTAATCATAAAAATAGATGGATATTAAAATTTTCTCTATAAATGTCAATGGTTTAAATCACCCAATTAAGAGGAAGAAAATGTTAGCTTTTCTACATAAACAGAATGCGGATGTATATTTCATTCAAGAGACGCATCTTTCTGAGATTGAATCTAAGAAGCTATCAGGGGGCTGGATATCTAAATGTTTGTTTGCACCTGCTGTGGGGAAAAAAGCTGGGGTTGCTGTTCTTGTAAATAGGAAATGTAATGCTGATTTTCAATTAATAAACTCTGATCCTTTAGGACAGGGGTGTCCAATGTCGGTCCTCAAGGGCCGCAGTCCAGTCGGGTTTTCAGGATTTCCCCAATGAATATGCATTGAAAGCAGTGCATGCAAATAGATCTCATGCATATTCATTGAGGAAATCCTGAAAACCCTCGAGGACCGACATTGGACACCCCTGCTTTAGGAAGATGGGTGCATATCAAAATGGTTCTGGGAAATACAACCCTGGATTTATTTAATTTGTATGCTCCTAATTCAAATCAAATGGAGTTTTTCAAACAAATTCAACAAATATTATTACCACTGGCTGCTTCTAATTTAGTGGTAGCAGGAGATTTCAATGCTGTAATGGATCCGATTTTGGATAAGAGACCAAGCAGAATTATGAAATCGTTAGGTTTAGATAATTTGGTACAGTCTTGTGATTTAGTTGATATATGGCGTATTATTCATTTTAATGATCAGGGATTTTCTTTTTGTTCTCAGGTCCACAAATCTTTTTCACGAATTGATTATATATTTGTGTCTAATAATATAGCGCAGCGTGTGATGAAAGCAGTTATTGATCCTATTGTAATTTCGAACCATGCTGGTGTGTGGATTGACTTTCAGAATGATGAGTTAGTACAGGGGTGTCCAATGTCGGTCCTCGAGGGCCGCAGTCCAGTTGGGTTTTCAGGATTTCCCCAATGAATATGCATTGAAAGCAGTGCATGCAAATAGATCTCATGCATATTCATTGAGGAAATCCTGAAAACCCGACTGGACTGCGGCCCTCGAGGACCGACATTGGACACCCCTGAGTTAGTATATTCTAATTCAATTTGGAGATTTGATAATGCTTTACTTGCGGATTCGAACTTTCTGGAAGATCTTAAATTAAAGATGAATGAATTTTTTCAAACTAATAATTCGGATAATATAAATGTTGAGATTTTGTGGGATGCTTTTAAAGCAACAAAGAGAGGAAATATTATTTCATATTCAGCATTTATTAAAAAACAACTTAAAAAACAATTTGTTGATTTGTAAAAACAAATTAAAGTATTAGAAAATAAATTAATTGAGAAATGGGAACATAATATATTACAAAAATTATTAAAAGCAAAAGCTAAATATAATGAGATTTCTTCTCAATTTGTGAGGAAAGATATGTTCTCTCGGCAAGTTCAGTATTATGGTAATTCAAACAAGGCTGGAAGATTATTAGCAAATTTTCTTAAAGCAAAAAAAAGGAAATCTAAGATTATTGCAATTAAAGATATACAAGGCAATACACACACTAACACTAAGGATATTTTAATACAGTTTCTTGATTTTTATAAAGATTTATATTCTTCTGAATCTTATGAAAATAAAGAACAAGATGGATTAAATTTTTTTAATTCGTTTATTGGACCAAATGTCTCGGATCATATAAAAAGAAGTTTAGAAGATCCTGTATCTTTAAAAGAAGTAGAATCAGCATTGAAGTCTCTTACGCAGTACTCCAGATGGGGCCTCACCATGGATCTATACAACGGCATAATGACTTTAGGCTTACGGCTGACGAAACTCCTACATATACATCCTATGATCTGCCTAGCCTTAGATGAAGCCCGCTCCACTTGATTGGCAGTCTTCATGTCTTCGCTGATGATTACCCCTAAGTCCCGTTCTGCAACAGTCCTTGCTAGGATCTCGCCATCTAGCTTATTTATTTCCTCTTACACTCTTACTAGACCTCTCCATCTTTGAAGATCACCTTACCATTCCTTCTGTCTTCAACAAGACAAAGTGCATTCTTGTGAACTCAAGTCCCGTCCCACCTCCCTCCCTGCATGCTGAACCATTCTTCTTAAAGTTTATATCAGCCCTGAAGACTTATGTATCTTTTCTCTTGCGCACTGCTGAGATAAACAGGCAAAATGGCTGCCTGCCGTGTGTCTAGAATTGTGTAAGCCAACATTTTAAAGACCTACATTTAAGGCGTTGGAGCTATACCTATGGAGGCGCATAGGAACGCTTAAAGCCACTTCTGGTGCAAACCACGTCCGCACGGTGTCTCTAGGTATCCCTTTGTGCCTCCAGGTATCCCTTTGTGCCTCCATAGGCTTGAGACAGGAAGTGGGATGCCATTTGAGAATTTGGCCCTTCGTGACAAGCTCTGGCTCCACCACCAGTTCTCAGCCTTCAACTTTTCCTCTCATTTATTATGTTTAGCTCATTTCTGTTTTCTGATTTAGTCTGTAAACCGCTGGATTGTCCTCACTTAAAGGCAGAATATAAAGAGGCAATAAACATAAGTAGTATGTCTGAATTGGGGGGATACAAAGGTAACTCTTCAGAGTCTTTTTATGCTAATTTTATAAGGGTATCTCTGTAGCAGTAAATGAAAAAGCAATTCATGGGTATGCACCTCTTTGAACACATTAAGGAAGAGGAAATCAGCACTTATGCAGAAGCATTTACATTTTACAGCTCTTGATGAAAAATATAATGTTGGGGTAATTTTATTGTACTCTGTGTAGAAAGAAATGAAAGAATGGAATAGAATGTCCTTACATATATAAATAAGCAAGTGCCCTAAGCATTACTCTACAAGCATAACTGCAAGAGGGACACGGCTGTGACATAAGCATAACCACGCTGCAATACTGTTTACCTGTACCTAGCAATCACTTTGTTCACTGCTATACTGTATACCGTCTTGAACTGAATAGGTATGACGGGATATTAATAAAGCTATTATTCTTATTCTTATAACCTATAGAATACTGGATGTTATATACGATCTTGCTGCATTTACATGCCTGTGGTCACACCAGATCAATGGCTGACAAACTAATTTATACTAAACAGGCACTCACTGAGCTGCATCGGGCACCAAAAAGGAGGCGCCCACTTACAGAATGATCAGTGCCTTTGAGTATTTGGACCTAAATTCTGGTTCCTAAAAAAGAAGCATGTCCAGAGAACAAAATCAGCTACTGTTAGGGGAATCAGTGGTAAGCTTCATTTTAGGGGTCTCAATATTCAGGCTCCTAAAATCATAAGAATAGTCTAACTGGGTCAGACCAATGGTCCATCAAGCCCAGTAGCCCGTTCTCACGGTGGCCAATCCAGGTGACTAGTACCTGGCCAAAACTCAAGGAGTAGCAACATTCCATGCTACTGATCCAGGGCAAACAGTGGCTTCCTCTATGTCTTTCTCAATAACAGACTTTGGACTTTTCCTCCAGGAACTTGTCCAAACCTTTCTTAAAACCAGCTATGCTATCCGCTCTTACCAATCAGTTAGAAATAGGTGCTAAATTGAAGCACCGAGGATTCAGTGAACCTAAAATCATTCATATACGCAGATGACATCACCATTATCATTCCCCTAACTTCATTCACACAACAGATGGAACAACTCACCTCTTCTGTCCTCACCAAGTTAGAACTATGGACCTCACAATTAAAATTAAAATTGAACTCCGAAAAAACCAAAATTTTCCTGGCAAGTCCTACCCATAAACGAACAAACACTTCACTGAAATTGAACGGCCTAGATTACCCTATCAACCCCACCATAAAAATCCTTGGAGTCCTCCTAGACCAGGGGTGTCCAATGTCGGTCCTCGAGGGCCGCAGTCCAGTCGGGTTTTCAGGATTTCCCCAATGAATATGCATTGAAAGCAGTGCATGCAAATAGATCTCATGCATATTCATTGAAGAAATCCTGAAAACCCGACTGGACTGCAGCCCTCGAGGACCGACATTGGACACCCCTGTCCTAGATAGATGCTTGACCTTCGAAGATCATACTAGTGCCCAGGTCAAAAAATGTTTCTGCTCCCTCTGGAAACTTCGCACCATTAAACGCCACTTCGACCACCTCTCCTTTCGTCTTCTGGTCCAATCACTAATCTTAAGCATACTGGACTATTGTAACATCATATACCTGGGATCTTATAAAAACACCATCAAACGTTTAAGAATAGTTCAAAATGCTGCCGTCCGCCTCATCTTTGGCCTCAAAAAATATGACCACGTAAGCCCCTATTACACTAAACTCCACTGGCTGCCGGTGGAGGCAAGGATCATCTTTAAATTTTCCTGCCTCTGCTTCAAAACCTTAGCAGGCTCTTCACCAATCTACCTATCTGAGCACCTTGAAATTGCAGGACCTACGAAACACCTATCTGTTTTCCTTTCCTTCCCTGAAGGGCTGCCTCTACAAGAAATTCCTTGACAGATTCCTAGCGGGCAAATGGAACAAATGCCTCACAGCCCTCATCTCCAATTCCCCCCCTATCAAATGTTCAGGAAGTCAATAAAAACCTACCTTTTTGACAAATTCCTCTAACTTCTCCCCCCCCTCTTCCTTGTCTCCTCCTCTGACCTCGACTTACCTCCAGACTCTCAGACTCCTCCAATCTTGTTAACCACTAAATGGCTTAACAAAATGGATCACTCAGTCCAACTAATTATCCCGTCTTCGTTACTCCCCATACTAAATGCCTCTGTTCTGCCTCATCGAACACCGCAGTATGTAACTCACAGCAAATGTAACTTCATTGCAAATGTACAGTCTCTTCATCTGTTAACCGCATAGAACTTCCATGGTAATGTGGTCTACAAGAATAAAGTTATTATTATTATTGGCAGAGAAATGGAACATAGATGGGACGTGATATACCATCTTTGTGAGGTTTCATACTATACACAGGTATATCATATCTATATTTTGTACCCAGGGCAGTGGAGGCTTAAGTGACTTGCCCAGAGTCACAAGGAGCTGGGAATTTAATCCAGTTCCCCAGGTTCTCAGGCCACTGCACTAACCATTAGACCAGCATGCAGAGGAAGAGGAGGGGAGGGGCGAGCCAGGTGCCCCAAGTCCACAGTCCCACATCCTTTTTCTAGTAATGCATTATGCAGTGCAATATTAGCACACGCCAGCTATTCTAAACATTAATACACATACCATGCAAGTAAATAATAGTGCTGAGTTCATAGAATTAACTGCCCCTTATGAGTCCATTCTCTCAGCAGCATATTGCTACAACTTACCCCATTACTGCTTGCTTTCCTGTTAATGTCCTGCAGCACAGCCTTGTCAAGCCCCAGCTTTAAACTTGCTTTATCAAACATCTCCCGCTCATAGGAGTTCCTGGTTATCAGGCGATAAACTTTCACCGCTTTACTCTGGCCTATCCTGTGACAGCGAGCCTGAGCCTGGCAAAGCGAAGAAGAAAAAGATGTGGAGTGTTATCTAGAACACACACTAATATGCAAAATAAAGAACAGGAAGCTCACAGGGCATTAGAAAACAGAGAAAAACTATGGCCAGTCTTATCTGCAGAGGTTCGGTACAGGTTTCCAACCTGATTTGATTATGGGTATCTAAATTTCAGATAAAAGTTTGAATGGTATAAATGGCTCTATTGAATTCACAAGAACTTTTCATACAATTTTCATTTATGAAGAAATTAGGTTCTTACCTGCTAATTTTCTCTCTTTCAGTCCCTCCAGACCGGCACAGAACTAGTGGGTTATTACGCACCTCTACCAGCAAGTAGAGACTGAGACACTAAGACAACTATAAACAAAATCCAACAGCACTACACTACCTTGGTAAAGACTGCACAGGCTTGCCACCTCCACCTGCTAGAGACTGAGAACAAACTGATTGTACTTGGGACTGCACAGCCCACTTATACTACAGCCAAAAAAGTTAGTGTCTCAGTCTCCACCTGCTGGTAGATGTGCGTTATAACCCATCAGTTCTGTGCCAGTCTGGAGGGATGATATTAACATTTTCAGGTTGGACAGACAAACAAAACAAATATTAGCACTTAGAGGTCAGACATTTAATATTATTTATGTTAATTGTTTTGATTACAAGGGGTTAGAGGGAAGAACTACAATTTTGAACTAAACTAAACTAAACCTTAAGTTTGTATACCGCATCATCTCCACACTCCTAGAGCTCGGCACGGTTTACAGGGAATGGTATAGAGAAGGAACTCCAATGAGGGATACAGGACAGTAAAGAGAAAGTTTAGAGGGACTTAGTATAATAAAGGGGAGTAAATATTACATTTTTGAGAATAGCCAAGTTTTCAGATGTTTTCGGAAAAGTTGGAGGGTGCCCAGATTCCGAAGTGGGGTAGAAAGGTTATTCCAGAGCTCTGTAATTCTGAAGGAGAGGGATGTCCCTAGTTTTCCTGGATGGGATATGTCTTTCAATGAGGGAAAGGATAGTTTGAATTTTGGGGTGGATCTGGTGTTAGGATTCGAAGAATTCCAAGATAGTGGGATGAGGGGAGGAAGGATGCCATGTAAGATCTTGAAAGTTAGGCAAGCGTATTTAAAGTGGACCCTAGAGACTACTGGAAGCCAGTGAAGTTTGGACAGGAGTGGGGAGACATGGTCAAATTTACTTTTTGTGAAGATTAATTTAGCCGCGGTATTCTGAACCCGCCTAAGTCTTTGAAGGCTTTTCTTTTTAGGCATAAGTAGATGGAATTATAATAGTCTAGTCTGGAAAGGATGATGGATTGTACGAGGACAGCAAAGTGTTGTTGATGGAAGCAGGATCTCGCTTTCCTCAGCATGTGAAGACTGAAAAAGCATTTTTTTAACAAGGAGTTGAGGTGATCGTGGAAGGATAGTGTAGAGTCAATGATGATGCCCAGAACTTTGCTAGAGAACTCAAGCTGCAATGTGGTGCCAGAGGACAGTGGGATGAGGGTGGGTAGCTGATCTAATTTTGTGCCGAGCCAAAGTAGTTTTGTTTTGGACTCGTTCAGTTTCATTTGTACGGTGAGGGCCCAGGATTGGAGGTTTGTTATACATGAGGATATGTTCTCGGAGAGGTTGGTGAGGTTCGAGTCAGTCTCGAGGAGAACAAGGATGTCATCAACATAGGTGTAAAGTGTTTCCAGGGGGGAAAGATGGAGGAGTTTCAGGGAGGACATATAGATATTGAAGAGCATAGGGGATAGAGGTAAGCCCTGCAGGACTCCACAAGTTGGTTTCCAAGGAGAGGATGAGGTGCCATTCATATTAACAATGTAAGAGCGGGAGCGTAAGAATTTCGAGAACCAGTCTAGGACTGTAGAGTTAATGCCAATCTCAGAAAGTTTGAAAATAAGAATATCATGATGGACAACGTCAAATGCTGCAGAAAGGTCGAATTGTAGAAGAACGGCAAACTTATTACAAGAATGAAGTTGTTGAACCTTCGAGATTAATGAGGCCAATAGAGTTTCGGTGCTGAAGTTGGGTCTAAAGCCATATTGGTAAGGAAGGAGAATGGAGAATCTCTCTAAGTAGGATGAGTTTTGGGTAGATATGATGGACTCTAGCATCTTGGTCAGGAGGGGTCTAGAATAGGAAAGAAAGACATTTAAGGTTAATACATTAGGGAAGGGGAGAATTCCATTTGTGCAGGAGAAAAAGAGAAGGAAATAAATTCATAAATCGAACGCATCCTTGAATAGAAAGGTCTTCAAGTTTGATTTAAATTTATCCAGCGAGGTTTCTTCGCGGAGACAAGAGGGGATGGAGTTCCATAACTGAGGTCCTGTGACTGAGAATATGGAGGAGCATGTGGTGTCATCGATTATTTGTTGTGGTGTGGGTATTAGTATAAGGTTCTGATTTTGGGATCTTAACATTCTTGAGGGTGTATAAGGGATTAGCAATCTGTGGATGAATTCTGGCTGTTTGGAGGTCTTTGTTTTAAAGGCTAGTAATAAGATCTTATAGGTTATTCTGGTAGCCAGTGAAATTTTATTAGTAGTGGGGTTACGTGGCCATATTTTTTTTTTGTTAGTAGTTTATCTTATTCAACTGTACGTAGAATTTGCCCTTCAATTTACCCATCTACTCATTTATCACAGTGATTTTGTACTACCCATCTTGCCCACTTAGCTCTCTCTTAAGATGCTTCATTGTGTTGTATGAAAGCTACTAGCATCACATCTATGTTACTTGAATATTCTACTACAGGTATATTAAGGTGTTTCATGACATAAGGCAAATGTGCAGAAATGCGGCTCATTCAGCCTTAAGGGTCCAGCAGAGCCAGGGCCTTTCCTGAAACACTCTTCACAAGCTCCCCGCTCTCTGAGGCGGCCACAGAATAATACTGTGTGAGAATCATGACCATCACCCCACAGCTACACTCTCCATATCCCGGACACCCTCTCAAGGTAAAATTCATATATTTAACATCTGATTACATTTGCACTATCAGTATTACCCATAGGTAAGACCACCCTGATTGATCAGATAATTTTTCTAGAACAAACTTCTCAACTTACAGTATAGTTGAATATACAGTATGTTGTAAACATATTAAAAAAAATAAACACTGGGTTTACAATCATGGAGAAAACTGACCAAGACATGCTTGTGAAGAACGAACATAAATAGCCAGGGAAAAAAACCCAAACCAATTATTGATTAAATATAGCTGAATGGATGGAAAAAAGATCCGAATGAAGAAAATTAGAAGAAATACAAGCACTGGCAAGTTAGATGCAAAGCATTGATAAAGACAGCTAAGAAAGAATATGAAGAGAGACTTGCAAAAGAGGCAAAAACTCATAGCAATTTTTTTAGATACATCAGAAGCAGAAAACCTGTGAGGAAATCTGTGGGACCATTGGATGACCAAGGAGCAAAAAGGGTACTCAGAGAGGATAAGGCCATAGCGGAAAAACTGAATGAATTCTTTGCTTCGGTCTTTAAGGAAAAAGATGTAAGAGATCTACCTGAACCAGAAATGGTTTTCAAGGGTGATGATGCAGAGGAACTGAAAGAAATCTTGGTGAATCTGGAAGATATACTGAGCCAAATCGACAAGTTAATAAGTGATAAATAGCCAGGACCGGATGGTATACATCTCAGTATTAAAATAACTCAAACATGAAATTGCTGACCTGCTGTTAGTGATCTGTAACCTGTCGCTAAAATCTTCTGTAGTACCTGAAGATTGGAGGGTGGCCAATGTTATGCCAATTTTTAAAAAGAGCTCCAGGGAAGATCCAGGAAATTACAGACTGGTAAGCCTCACTTCGGTGCCAGGCAAAATGGTAGAAATGATTATAAAAAATAAAATTGTGCAACACGTAGACTTACATGTTTTAATGAGATGGAGTCAGCATGGGTTCAGCCTAGGGAGATCTAGCCTCACAAATTTGCTTGACTTCTATGAAGATGTGAATAAGCATATGGATAAAGGTGAGCCAGTTGATACAGTATATATAGATTTTCAGAAAGCTGTTGATAAAGTTCCTCATGAGAGGCTCCTGAAAAAATTAATAACAACAACTTTATTTTTCTATACCGCCATAGTCAGACGACTTCTAGGCGGTTCACATCGAAAGAAGGCTGGACATTCAGCGAATTACAAATGCATGAGGGGGAATGTTACATAAGAAAAGGGTAGTAAAGGGAGGAAAAGTAAGAGGGTTGTAAGGGGAGGGAAGTGAGAGGGGTTGCCTGAGAGATTGCTTCGGGTTTGTAGGGGGAAAATCGTGGTGAGTGTAAATCGGTCTGTTTAGGTGATGAATTTGTCAAACAGAGTGGTTTTGATTGATTTTCGGAATGCGTTGTAGGTCTGTTTGGTTTTATTTATGTAGTTTCCCAGCCAGGATTGTTGTGCATGGGATAGGTGGCAAAGTTCAGTTTCAGGATTAGAAATTGGTTATCAGATATAAAACAGAGGGTAGGGTTAAATGGTCATTCTTCTCAATGGAGGAGAGTAAACAGTGGAGTGCCACAGGGGTATGTACTAGGACTGGTGCTATTTAACTTATTTATAAATGATCTTGAAATTGGAACAACGAGCGAGGTGATTAAATTTGCAGATGACACTAAACTGTTCAAAGTTGTTAAAATGCATGTGGATTGTGAAAAATTGCAGGCAGACCTTAGCAAATTAGAAGACTGGGCGCCCAAATGGCAGATGAAATTTAATGTGGACAAAGGCAAAGTGATACACATTGGGAAGAATAACCTGAATCACAGTTACCAGATGCTAGGGTCGGTGCGGCCTATCTAGAACTTTCTAAGTTCTTAGAGTGCAATCACTCTAAAATTGTCCGTACCGGGGCTCCGTCGGTGCCGTCACCCATCAGTCAAGAATATGCTGCCTGCTTGTCCTGGGATAATCACAGTTACCAGATGCTAGGGTCCACCTTGGGGATTAGAGACCAAGAAAAGGATCTGGGTTTCATTGTAGACAATACAATGAAATCTTCCTTCCAATGTATGGCGGCAGCCAAAAAAGCAAATAGGATGCTAGGAATTATTTAAAAAGGGATGGTTAACAAGACTAAGAATATTATAATGCGCCTGTATCACTCCATGGTGCGACCTCATCTGGAGTATTGCGTTCAATTCTGGTCTCCTTATCTCAAGAAAGATATAGAGGCGCTAGAAAAGATTCAAAGAAGAGCGACCACGATGGTAAAGGGGATTGAACTCCTCTCATATGAGGAAAGACTAAAAAGAATAGGGCTCTTCAGCTTGGAAAAGAGACAGTCAAGGGAAGATATGATTGAAGTCTACAAAATCCTTAGTGGAGTAGAACGGGTACAAGTGGACAAATTTTTCACTCTGTCAAAAATTACAAAGACTAGGGGACACTCGATGAAGTTACAGGGAAATACTTTTAAAACCAATAGGAGGAAATTATTTTTTTCACTCAAAGAATAGTTAAGCTCTGGAAAGCGTTGCTAAAGGATGTGGTAAGAATGGATAGCGTAGCTGGCTTTAAGAAAGGTTTGGACAAGTTCCTGGAGGAAAAGTCCATAGTCTGTTATTGAGGAAGACACAGGGGAAGTCACTGCTTGCCCTATAGCGGTAGCATGGAATATTTCTACAGCTTGGGTTTTGGCCAGGTACTAGTGACCTGGATTGGCCACCGTGAGAATGGGCTACTGGGCTTGATGGACCATTGGTCTGACCCAGTAAGGCTATTCTTATGTTCAAATTCAAATCTATGACAAAAATCAGGGAAAACTATATTTTTTAAATAGTTGAAAGTCGTTTGGCTGCAATGCTAAAGTTATTCTAACAGAACCAAAAAGCTGAACTAAAATTAATTCTACCTGATTTCTACCATTAATATTTCATTATATTTAAACCTAATGAAATTTGAAGCCTAGGAATGAATTCTTTGTATTCTGTAACAATCTCTTGCATCATCCAACCTTAGAGGTGAAAGGCTGCATAACTCTGGCCAATTGGATAAGTCAGAAAACAATGAATACCAAAGTTCCAGAGTCAAAAATCACAAAATGGAATTCAAAAATTATCAAGCATCATTCATCTGGTCATCTTATGCATCTAAAAGCTGGTCTATGCAACTGATTCAATTGTTGGAAAGAAGGAAAGACCTCAGTCTGAATGTTTGTGTCACACACCAGCCAGTACGAACAAAGATGTAATCACCGATCTTCCTCCACCACCATTATTCAATCTACATGTGCAAATTCCGTAGTATAAATATGTGCTTTAAATACTTGAATGGTGCAAATCACTCAAAAACACTTATGTGAATGGTGCTGAGCTATTCAGTACTCAATGCAAGGAGGTGAGAGGTTCTGCCATCCAGTCTGTTCTTCACTGGTCACTTACAGCATGAAAAATTTCCGTAAATTCTGATCTAAAATGTATTCTAACTGCATGCAAAGATGGAGTCAAAAGAAGTTTATGTAACGTTAGAGATGAGCATCTTACCTGGAGATCATTTTGTGGGTTCCAGTCAGAGTCAAAGATTATGCAGGTGTCGGCTGCAGTGAGATTGATTCCCAGACCTCCTGCTCTTGTGCATAAGAGGAACACAAAGCGATCTGAATCAGGCTTACAAAACCGATCAATGGCTGCCTGTCGCATGTTGCCTCTTACCCGTCCATCAATGCGCTCATAGGTATATCTGGCAATACAAAGCAGCATAATCAAGATTAAGTAGATGTGACTAGATGCAGCTATTTTTTTTTACATCCTCATCTGACCTGGAAGGACATTTTTGCATGTGTACCTGCATGTGAGTTACATTCAGATGGTAAAATTATGTTCTTGCCTGTTAATTTTCTTTCCTTTAGAAGCAGCAGATGAATCCAGAGACAAGTGGAATAGCTCACATTGACCAGCAGGTGGAGATAGAGAAACTGATTAACAGTCGGTCTTATAGACTGGTATTCCTTCTGTCCATTCAGTTATGCTCCTTGCCCAAGCATCCAGAGATAGGAGAATGAGCCTCAAAAAAAAACTTCTTTCCAGTAGCGAATGTTGACACCATAAATTCAAGAGTACAACTACCAACAATAACCCAACTGAAAAAATCCTACCTAACCCATAGACAGACAGTCCACAGAAGGGGTGGGGCTCTGGATTCATCTGCTGCTTCTAAAGGAAAGAAAATTAACAGGTAAGAGCATAATTTTACCTTCCTTAGCATAGCAGCAGATGAATCCAGAGACAAGTGGGATGTAGCAAAGCAAAACTCAAACCGGGTGGGAAGCTAATGCCGCCTCCGCAATCACTGAAGCGCCAAAACTAGCCTCCGCACGGGCAGCCACATCTAATCGGTAATGCTTCGAAAAGGTATTTCCAGACGACCAAGTAGCCGCCCGGCAAATCTCCTCCAAAGAAAGAACTCCGGACTCCGCCCAAGACGTAGCCAATGCTCGAGTCGAATGAGCACGAAGTTGCTCTGGTACCTGCTTCCCTGTTAACAAATAAGCTGAAGCAATCGTCTCTTTGACCCAACGAGCAATGGAAGCTTTAGACGCAGCCATACCCTTGTTTTTGCCCGCGAACAACACGAACAGATGATCCGACCGACGAAAGTCGTTAGTCACCCCCAAATAATGTAGAACAATCCGGCGCACATCCAGGAGACGCAACGATGAGTATCGCTCCCCCCAATCCTCCCTCCGAAAAGCCGGGAGGAATAAATACTGGTTCACATGAAAGGAAGAAACCACCTTAGGCAGGAAGGACGGCACCGTCCGAACAGACACCCCAGCATCCGAAATACGCAAAAAGGGATCCCTGCAAGATAGCGCCTGCAATTCCGACACTCGTCTTGCCGAAGCCATAGCTACCAAAAACACTGTTTTCAACGTGACATCTTTCAACGTAACCGCAGACAAAGGCTCAAAAGGCGCCACCCGCAACCTTCCAAGGACAAGTTTAAGACTCCACGCGGGACAGGTTCGCTTTACAGGAGGCCGGATATGGTGAACCCCCTTGAGGAATTGGACCACGTCGGGCTGTGATGCGAGCGCCGAGCAAGAAACCCGGCCCCTGTAACAAGCAATGGCCGCCACCTGAACCTTCAGAGAATTATAGGCTAACCCTTTAGCTACGCCCTCCTGCAGAAAAGAAAGAATAGCCGACAGAGACGCCCGGAAGGGCGAAATACCCTGCCTCCCACACCATGACTCAAAAATTCTCCAGACTCTAGCATAGGAGGCAGAAGTAGAAATCTTCTTAGCTTGAAGAAGAGTGGCAATAACCTGCTCCGAATAGCCCCTACTTCTCAGACGCGACCGTTCAATAGCCAGGCCATAAGACCAAAGTGGGACGGATTTTCCATGGAGATTGGACCTTGAGTCAGTAAGTCCGGAGTCACCTGAAACTTTAGCCGATCGCCTGCTGATAGTTGAATCAGATCCGCGTACCATGGCCGACGCGGCCAATCCGGAGCCACTAGGATCACCCTGCCCTGAAAGAGAGAGATACGTTGTAACACTCGACCTATCATTGGCCAAGGAGGAAATACATACAGAAGGGAATTCGGAGGCCACGGGAGAGCTAACGCGTCCACTCCCTCCGAGTCGTTCTCCTTGCGTCTGCTGAAGAACCGAGGCAGCTTTGCATTGCGGGACGAGGCCATGAGATCTATATCTGGAAGCCCCCACCGTAGGACCAGCAGATCGAATGCCCGAGCAGACAGCTCCCATTCGCCTGGATCGAGAAGATTTCTGCTGAGGAAGTCCGCCTGAACGTTTTCGTGACCCGCAATGTGTGCCGCCGAGAGAAGAGGAACATGCACCTCCGCCCATCGAAACAGCACCATTGCCTCTTCGGCTAACTGAGGACTCCGGGTACCCCCCTGACGATTGATATACGCCACCGCCGTGACGCTGTCCGAAAAGACCCTGGTCGGACGGTCCTGAATCATGGACTGAAATGCCCGAAGCGCAAGCCTGATAGCGCTCAACTCCAGCATATTGATCGACCACTGGGCCTCCTCCGAGGACCACACCCCCTGCACTGAAGCTTGCAGGCACTGAGCCCCCCAGCCCAGAAGACTGGCATCCGTCGTAATTACGACCCATTCCGGCGTCGCTAGCGGCATGCCCCGGAATAGATTGAACTCGTTGAGCCACCACTGCATGCTGCGAGCCGCCCGAGGACTCCACTGGAGACGCCGATCGTAGTCCTGAGATGCCGGGGACTACCGGGAAAGTAGAGATTTCTGTAATGGCCTTATGTGGAACCGAGCCCAGGGAACCACCTCCAGAGTCACCACCATCGAGCCCAGAACCTGTACATAATCCCAAACCCGAGGTCTGGGCGACCCGAGAAGTAGATGAACCTGAGACTGCAACTTCTCTCCCCGGTCTCGGGGCAGAAACACCTTCCCCAGACAAGTGTCGAACCTCACCCCCAGATGCACCAAAGACTGGGACGGGGACAGAGAGCTCTTGGGAAAGTTGACGATCCACCCCAAAGACTGAAGGAGAGATATTACTCGCCGAGTCACCGACAAACTCTCCTGCCTGGAAGAGGCGCGGATCAACCAGTCGTCTAAGTACCCGAATTCCCTCTTTGCGCAGAAAAGCTGCCACTACCACCATCACTTTTGAAAAGGTGCGGGGAGCCGTTGCAAGACCAAAGGGCATCGCCCGAAATTGATAATGCTGGCCGAGGATCGCAAACCGCAGAAACCGCTGATGCGGAGGCCATATCGGAATATGGAGGTACGCCCAGGTGTAGCTCCCAAAGCCGGCACCGCTCAGCCAGGCACCCCTGTCTTTCTGAAGAGAGCTAGTCTCAACAGAAGAATATAACTGAACACCAATTCACCCGGCACAGCCAGAATCCAGGAGCTAGAGTGATAGCTCCAACCCCTGCTGGGAGATAGAGCAAACTGAATGGACAGAAGGAATACCTTCTTGTTTTTTTTTTTTTATACTGGAATGAAGAAAAAAACCGCAGAGCCCAAGTAAACCCCTCAATCAACCGGAGGGGAGGGTGGAGAAGGGACCTGGGAGGGCCCAGGTGTAGCTCCCAAAGCCGGCACCGCTCAGCCAGGCACCCCTGTCTTTCTGAAGAGAGCTAGTCTCAACAGAAGAATATAACTGAACACCAATTCACCCGGCACAGCCAGAATCCAGGAGCTAGAGTGATAGCTCCAACCCCTGCTGGGAGATAGAGCAAACTGAATGGACAGAAGGAATACCAGTCTATAAGACCGACTGTTAATCAGTTTCTCTATCTCCACCTGCTGGTCGATGTGAGCTATCCCACTTGTCTCTGGATTCATCTGCTGCTATGCTAAGGAAACACGAGTTATATTCCCTGCCCAAGTGGGTTCACAATCTAAGCTATACCTGAGGTAACGGAAGGTGAAATTACTTGCACAAGAGAGAAGTAGGATTTGAACTGCTTCCTTGGTTTACAAACCATTAAGCTACTCATCCACTCCAGATTCTGTTAAGTAAGCAGTTTGGACATGGGAGAGGACATTTCTGACCAAAGCAAAAGATGGAGAAGCCCTGAAACTGCTACCAGAGACCAGAAGGACTTAAAGAAGGGGCTTAGGAGAAGGAAGAGGAGGCAATACTGTGTGCAATGTGCATGATGCACAAAGCAGAGCCAAGCTATCCTGGATTTCCACACTCCAAATCTCAAGCTGTGTGACTACATAAGTGCTCAGAAAGGAGCTCCTGCATGTTTAAGAGCCATCATCGATGAGGAGAAAGTGAGAGCTACGATGAGGTACTTGATCTGCTTGAGAAATATGTTTTTCCTCCCCTATATTAAAGTTCTTGTAAACCATGCTGAGCTCTATGTTTATGGAGAGGATGCAGTATATAAACTTAAGGTTTAGTTTAGTCTAATAAAGACTTATTTTGAGAGAGGGGCACAGCATTTTACAGTTTAACATACAAACTCTTTATTTTCAAGAACAATAACATATTGACTAACTGAAACACCAGTCTCTTTAAAGACCTTCATTAAAAAGCAGTTGCAGACACTAGGAGCTGTCTATGCCACACTCACCGTCGCTGGATGAGATAATCCTCCAGGATATCCAAGCACCGCACCATCTGGGAAAAGATGAGAACCTTGTGTCCACCAGCAATTAGTTTGGGCAGTAGCTTGTCAATCAATACCAGTTTGCCTGCTGCCTGGATCATCGCTTGCAACTGAAAATCCACAGCATCTGGACTGTGAGTCTTTCGAAAGTCTTCCAGAATTTTCTCCTCAGCCCCTGTAAGTTAGCAGATCAGTGGCAGAATTCCTCAGGACTATGTATGCGTAAATGAGCAGAGCGAATGTAAATACACCTATATGCAGTGTGGTAATTCAGCTCTTGTCCAAACGGAGGCTATTAGAGGGTTCACTTACCATAAGTTATCCGACATAGGAAATTCAGATTCACTCTCAAAATATAAAGCATAATTAAGTACCATGAAATTGAGTACTTCAGATTAAAAAAAGCCATGATGAGTGAGACCAAGGTCCATCAAGTCACCATCATCAGTTCACACATGAACCTGGCTAATCACAAAAAGCAGATTACATTTCTCATAGCTCATTCAAGAAAATCTCCCCAATATTTAAACCCTATGTTTGATGTTCAATTCAAATGCCGACCACAGCATTTAAATCTACATCCAGACACAGGTGTTGAATCTAGGAGTATAGGCTACGTCCCAACTTACACAGATAGTTGCCCGAGTAGCAGCACCAAACATTAGCAGGACAGGGATAACTTGCTGATCGCATTATCTCCACCCCAGCACTATCCGGACAGTTCCAAAGACATCCAAGATGATTTTCAAGAGCACTATACTGAGAAAGATTGTAAATTCTTTTAAGAAGGGACTAGAATGCGTGTTTAATGTACAGTGCTGTAGAAATAATAAAAAGTAGTAGCAGTAGTAAAATCACAGGCTGGGTTGGGGGGGGGAGGGAGTAGCTTTGGCAGTGGATTTCATCGACTAGCAGGGCTTCAGCATTCCCACTAGCAAAAGGCATGATACCTAATGAGGAGGGGATGGGGGGCTATTTCGTGCCAATTATTGATAACTATGAACAATTAAGTAATTAAATTACATGCATAAGTAGTAACATTCTAACACCATAACTGTGCACACCACTTAGAGTGGTAATGCTCAAAATAGACTTCAATATTTATTTCAGGTAAATCCACATACAGGAGAGTTGTGCTAAGCTAAAACCAACCACCTGTTCCTTTTGAGGACAATAAAGAAACTCCAAAGTCGGGAATCTACCCTTAATCAAGTTTCCCTTTGAAAAGGGATTTCTGTGGATAATGAAGGTGTTGATTAGCAAAAAATCCCCGTTTTCCACTAAAGGGGATTTGTACTAAAGGGGATTTCCACTAAAGGGGATATGTAGTCTAAGCATATGTATGCTTAGACTACATATTTTTACCTGCATACTGATGGGGTGTAACTTTCAAAGGGGATTTTTCCCTGATCAACAATTTCATTATCCATAGAAATCCCTATCAAAACTGCTCCTCTTAAGCTTTCCTTCTATTTTGTGGCCTTTCAAGAGTGAACACTCAGGAAGGATAAATTAGGTCCTTACCTGCTAACTTTCTTTCTTTCAGTCCCTCCAGACCGGCACAGAAACAGATGGGTTTAGACTCCTCTGCCAGCGGGTGGAGACTGAGACATTGACTTTTGGCTTCTGTACAAGTAAGCTGTACAGTCCCACTTATAATCAGTCTTAACAAATAGCCAAGCAGAAAACCATTAGGCTGAAAACAATAACATCCCAACTCCACATGTACATGGAGAAGACAAAGGAAAACACTGTTGGATACTGATTAAAACAAGAACCTTTCAGCTAAACCAGCCAAACCAAATGTCGCTGCTCTTTAAACTCCCCAAAACAACCAACAACAAAAACCCGCAGAAAAACCCCATACCTCTTTGCGAAAAACACAGAACAGAATGACAGGGTGGGGTCTATGCCAGACTGGAGGGACTAAAAGAAAGAAAATTAGCAGGTAAGGACCTAATTTCTCCTTCTTTAGCGTCCCTCCAGACCAGCACAAAAACGGATGTGACATACCAAAGCAGTACCCATCATGGACATGCACAGTGCACAGCAGCCGCTAAGAGAGCGAATAGAATGCTAGGTATAATCAAGATGGGTATTACTACCAGAACGAAAGAAGTTATCCTGCCGTTGTATCGGGCAATGGTGTGTCCGCATCTGGAGTACTGCGTCCAATATTGGTCGCTGTACCTTAAGAAGGATATGGCGTTACTCGAGAGGGTTCAGAGGAGAGCGACACGTCTGATAAAAGGGATGGAAATCCTTTCATACGCTGAGAGATTGGAGAAACTGGGACTCTTTTCCCTGGAGAAGAGGAGACTTAGAGGGGATATGATAGAGACTTACAAGATCATGAAAGGCATAGAGAGAGTAGAGAGGGACAGATTCTTCAAACTTTCGAATAATAAAAGAACAAGAGGGCAATCGGAAAAGTTGAAAGGGGACAGATTCAAAACGAATGCTAGGAGGTTCTTCTTTACCCAACGTGTGGTGGACACCTGGAATGCGCTTCCAGAGGGCGTAATAGGGCAAAGTACAGTACTAGGGTTTAAGAAAGGATTGGACAATTTCTTGCTGGAAAGGGGGACAGAAGGGTATAAATAGAGGATCACTGCACAGGTCCTGGACCTGTTGGGCCGCCGCGTGAGCGGGCTTCTGGGCACGATGGACCTCAGGTCTGACCCAGCAGAGGCATTGCTTATGTTCTTAAGAGTAAAGTCCTTCATCATACAGGCGCCGAGAGGCTCAAAAGGAGGACAAATGAGCAAGGAGAGAACTAAATTGAGATCCCAGGCAGAAACCGACAGCTGAACTGGAGGCTGCAGCAATTTTGCAGTTCTCAAGAACCAAATCACATCCGGAGAAGAGGCAAAAGGAAGACAAAGCAACAATCTGCACCTGAAGGGAAGACCAGGCAAAACCTCGCTTCAGGCCATCCTGCGAGGCAAAGTAGCTCGAAGAAGAACCGTGCCATATGCGGAACACCAGTATTCAAAATGATGCCTAAGAGTGGAGATCACCTTATCTGAATATCCCTTCTTCCTTAGGAAAGCCCTTTCAAGAGCCAAGCCTTAAGACAAAAGGGACCAGGATCAAACATTGGAATGGGACCCTAAGTATGAAGATCGGGTGAGAGGAGCAGTGGGAGAGGATCCGCCTCTAGCAGATGAACCAGATCCACATACCATGGGTGCCTGGGCCAATCTGGAGCCACCAGGATAACATGGCCCGCGTGCTGGGCAATCCAAAGAAGAACTCTGCCTACCACAGGCCATGGAGGAAAGACATACAGCAGGCCATCTGACAGCCAAGTCTGTACCAGAGCATCCAGCCCTTCAGCTGGAAATCCCTGCACCGGCTAAAGAACCTTGGTGCTTTGGCGTTCACACTAGTGGCCATGAGGTCCAGGATCGGATGACCCCAAGCCTGAACAATGCACTCGAAGTCTTCCAGCCTGAAACACCACTTGCTGGGATCCAGCACATGACAACTTAGAAAATCCACCTGGACAGAGGAGCCACCCGAGGGGTCCCAATCCCACCCATCCGCCGAAAGGACTGCATGCATTGGAAGAAACATCCTCGGGAAGGAAAAGAGGTCGCACCCCAGCCAGGGTGGTACCTACAAATCTCATTAAAATGTCCCTGGGCAGAACATCTCGCAAAGCCTGGCGAGGCTGGTCCTCTGGCAACCAAAGCACCTTAGAGCCATTCAAGGCCTAAACCAGCTTATCCAACTCCTCCTTGAAGAGAAAAAAGCCCAAAAGAGAAACTTACTGAGCTTTAGATGCCACATCCACTGACCAATCCCAAAACTACAGGGTAGGGTGGGTCACTACACTCAGAGCCATTGATTTGGCTGTGGCACGTAAAAGATCACACATGACATCAGAGAGATAAGAAGCTCCTAGCTTAATCTTTGCCACTTCCTGATCCACTAAGGACCAGTCAGCTGTCTCACGATCAAGAATTCTCTCAGATCACTGGAAACAAGCCTGGGATACCAGACCACCACAATCACCACCTGGACTGCCAGGGCAGCCACATCAAAACTGCGTTTAAGAAGAGCCTCCATTTTATGGTCCTGAGGGTCTTTCAGAGCCAACAAGACTTCCACCGGCACGGTATGTCTGTGAGCAATAGCCAAGACCACCGCATTGACCACAGGAGATTGAAAAGTATCTCTATCCCCATCCGGAATGGGGTAGAGTCTGGTCATGGACTGCGCCAAATGAAAAGGCGCATCCGGAAGTTTCCATTGAGCTTGCACTTCATCTCGAATATCCCGATGCATAGGGAAAGAGCAGGATGCTGAGTAGATCCCTCTAAGAAGAGGGTCCACCACACAAGGGGGGGTCCTTAACTCCCTCTTCAAGGTGTAAAACAGAATACACTTGAAGTATGAGCTCCTGCAGCTCTTCCCAATGCACACAAGATGCGTCCTTGCCAACCGGCACCTCTGAAAAATGTGCATAAGATACATCCTCACCAACTAGCACCTCTGAAAAATCTCGGATCTGAAAGGTCCTCCCCAAGATCCAAGTCCTCATCTGGAGAAAACTGATCAAACAAAAAAGAATCCTTATCCCAAGACGCCCATGGCTGCTTGGACGATGGCTGAGGGGGCTGGACAGAGGCAGCCATAGCAGAAGACTGAATAGGGGTGGCAGTGGAAAGGAAAAATCCCCCAGATGACCCTGTGACTCCTGGAACAGAAGCAGGACCCCCCAGCCGCCTGTAAATAAGGCTTGAACATGGCCAACACAAAATCAGGTCTAAATAACCCCGGCAGCAATACAGACTGCATAGCAGGAGTAGAAGACACATTTAAGACCTGTTCCTGCATAACTGGAGTCGCTATTCAACATATCATCAACAATTGGAAGGATTGCAGTAAACTTAATTTCATCTTTTGGTGGAACTCATTATGTCATATGTTCAAAATGGAAAAATCAATAGCTGTACATAATGGAAAATATGGGGGCCATTGACATCTTTTTGTGATGAATAAACACCAGTTATTCTATTCTATTGAAATATATACCATGAATAACAGAGGGGGAGAAGGGTTCTTATTTCTTTGTGTTTACTATTAATAATAATGGGAAGGGGGGGGGGTTATGTGTTTATATATATATAATTGTTGTTTTTCTTGATAGATTTACAAGTGATGTTTTCAAGAATATGTATGATATTAATTTGTACACTTGTTGAAAGATTAAAAATGAATAAAGATTAAAAAAAAAAAAAGACCTGTTCCTGCAGTTCCAAGACAGCTGAAGCTGTGGGCAAAATGGACGCACTTCCCACCAAAACTGAGGGAAGGGCCATCATCAAACTGGCACCTGAAAGCATACGCAGCACCAAAGCCAGACTCGACCCCACCGCAATAGAAAAACCGTCAGCTGACCCAGCAGCGGCAAAAAGGGAATCCCCTTCATAAACAGCGGGGGAAGCCTAGGCTTCTGCAGTGCCTCCTGCTGATGCGCAGTGCGTGCGCAAGATGGAGAGCCCAGCACACCGACATCCTAAGCCAGGTCCCCCTCGATGCAGCCAGGACATTTCATGCACATGCCAGTAGCATCCACTGATTGGCGCTCACAGCCAATGCACTTTTCAGGCTTTTTAGAAGCACTCATAATTAAAATGCCAAAAACTCACGCACAACGCTGTTAACAACGGCGAACTCAGGCTTCTTGTCTTTTGTATTTTTATTTTTATTTTTTTTAACTTTTCACAGCTCACTAACTGTCTCAAGTTAGAGCAGACCCCACAAGGCACTCTAAACTGTAGTCAGTGCCGGTATCAGTGGCAAGGCGTACAATTGTGGTTCCTCTAAACACAGAAAACCTGGGGAGGGACTAGACCCTTTCAAGTGTGGCACCCCTGAGGGGTCCCCCAAGCTCAGTCTGGACAGCAAAAGGGACAAGAAAGATCTAACATGCCTTAACAAATCACTGCACAGACTGCAAACAGAGCACGCTACCTGCTGGCGACTGAGAAAAGACTGAGTCTAAGAGAGACTACACAGCCCTACTTGTACTGTACTGCAGCAAAATGTCAATGCTCATTTCTGTGCTGGTCTGGAGGGACGCTAAAGAATGTGCTTTTAGTCGTCTCATTACCCTGCTGCCTTTCTCGCTCACCATTAATGAGATAGGGATGGTTGCAGCATTTCCGCAGTTCCATCATTGTGTTTATGAGGTTGGGCATGTTATGCTGGTTTGCGCCCTTGGTAAGGAAGGTAAAATTTTTTTCCAGGATTGCTCTGTAATATTTCTTCTGGATGTTTGTCAGTTCCACTTCAATGATAGTCTCCTGCTTTGGTGCCAAGTTCTTCTCCACATCATCTTTTAGCCGCCGTAGCATCATGGGCTTCAGAAGAGACTGCAACTTTTTCACCTGCCCGGAATAGCACAGAAGTAGGATGCTATGTATTAATCAATGGCTGATCTTCAAGTGCAGCAGAAAAAAAGAATGTGGTTTGGCGGCTCAAGGGTAGTACTCTCTATTACCAGGCTCAAATCACATGAATGGGAAAAACACAACTTGTTTTAACTGCTGATACTCAACTAGGAGACAGAGAAAAGGATCATAAAAGAAAGAAAACAAATACTGTGTTTCCCCAAAAATAAGACACTGTCTTATATTAATTTTGGGCCCCAAAAAGGCACTAGGTCTTATTTTCGGGCAGGTCTTATTTTTTTATGTACAATGATCATCTTTCCCTTCCTCTCCTCCACTCCAATTCTTCCTATTTCCAGCATCTTTAAGAAATAAATGAGTACTTCAAGAATAGCATTAGGAAGGAAAAGAATTCTGTCTGCACCACACAATAAGTTAATTTGGCCAATATCATACAGAGATTTTATAAAACAAGGATTCTCCATTCTAAGCAAAGATGGCACTACTTCCTCAGTGTTGATCTCCTAATATTTTATTATAATCTGCAATCATGATCCAGTAAATCTAACTTCTGAGAAATATCCAGAAACCAGCTGGAATTTTAAATCATGCATTACAATTTTTCTCTGCAGATTTCTTAGGTTACAACCTCCCTCTCCCCCTAAAAAAAAAAAAAAATATCCCCAAATCATATTACCTGTTCTTCTGTCTTGAGATCTCCAAACTCCTCCAGGAAGGCAATCTCTGAAGGGAACTGCATTGGCTCCAAGAAATTCAGCAAACTGAAAAGCTCCTCCACAGAGTTCTGCAGTGGTGTCCCCGTCAGTAGAATCTTGTGTTCCTGTCCATAGATCGGGACAAAAACACATTAATACTGAAAGAACAGCATTCACATTATATATCCTATTTATCTACCTCATGCTTTCCAAGTATAGGTAAATTTGAGCCAAAAACAAAACTACTTTGAATTCAGCTAGGACATATAATTTACTATATCTATCATATTAGTTATCTTTATATTACACACTGGGTATGCTTCAGTAACAAGGTGGTAAAATATTATTGGCGATTCGGACTCTAAGCATGGAAAGACCAAGGCTTGGTATATGTCAAGGACATTGTCACAAAGGATGGCCCATGCAATCCATGGTTGACCTTGATTTAGACATGTGTGCCTGGCTGACCTATGGCCAAGTATGTCACTATCTGCAGTCTCTTGCCCAGGGGTCAGTGAATGAAGATGTTGTGGATTCTGTGGTGGAACTTTTTCCATTGTCTAGAACAGGAGTGTCAAAGTCCCTCCTCGAGGGCCGCAATCCAGTCAGGTTTTCAGGATTTCCTCAATGAATATGCATGAGATCTGTTTGCATGCACTGCTTTCATTGTATGCTAATAGATCTCATGCATACTCTTTGGGGAAATCCTGAAACCCCGACTGGATTGCGGCCCTCAAGGAGGGACTTTGACACCCCTGATCTAGAACCACAGCAGCCACTATTTCCTTTTATCAAATGAGTCTGGTCTTGCCTTTCGACTGAGCAAATAGTCACTGCTTAGAATGCAGAAAGTGAAGAAGATCTGGTGGTCACCAGTGAGGCCTTGCACCTATTGTTAAAGTCTTTAAGAATCTACATCAGGGGGCGTGTCTTCGCGGCATGCTAAGATGGACGGGTGAATGAACAGCTCCGCGGTGAAAGGCTAATATTGTGGAAAAAAGTAAATTAACAGTTGTGTAAGTCGGGTTGACAGAGTGTATTTAGTTTTAAAATGGCTTCGGGCAAACATAATAAAAACAGTTCGGCGGGATTAGGAGCGGGAAGTGTAAAGCGATCGAAGTTAGAATCGGTCTCCACGTTAACGGTCCCTTTGCCATCGGAGGACATTGAAAATAGAGATTTGATGAAAGAATTGCAGAACATTAAAGAAATTGTGCTGGAAAGTGCCAAGAATATAAAGGACCTTAAAGAGGAAGTGGAAATCGTAACGAAGAGAATGCAGGCAGCTGACTTTAAAATAGAGCAGTTAGAAAAGTGCGCTGAAAAATCTGAGGCAGAGATTATGACATACAAAAAAGATCATAAGGAAATTGATATGTTAAGAAAGGATCTGGAAGATTTGTCGAATCGAGAAAGGCGAAATAATTTACGTTTGATTGGGGTACCAGAAGGTGTAGAAAAAAATGATCCTATAGCGTTTCTAATGAACTTTATACCAAAAATTTTGCCGTTAAAAAATCCTCATCCGTTAGAAATTGAAAGGGCGCACCGAATCCCATCAAGAAGACTAAATAGTCAAAAGGGTCCCCCGTCCGTTGATTTTTAAACTGCTTAGGTATCAACAGGTTGCAGAAATTATAAAACTGGCTACGGATAATAAGGATTTGAAGTGCCAGGATTCAAAAATCTTTATAGTTCCGGATTTTGCAAAAGCAACTGCCTATAAATGAAAGCAACTCTTAGACTTGCACCCTCAACTGAGATCATTAGGTGCAAGGTATGGGCTGGTATATCCGGCAATGATGAGGGTGACTTATGAAAATATAACTCATAATTTTGATGAGGCAGCTAAATTAAAATAATTCTTAAATCAGTATGATCTGCCTATGAATTCTTGAACAGAGATTTGGCAACTGAACTTCTTATACTTTTAATATTGTTCCTGTCCATTGGTTTTGTATGGATACTTTAAAGATTTTTTTCTCTGAAGTTTTGAGTTTATAGAGATTGATAATTCTTTGACATGGAATTGATATAGTAAATTTGAAAGTGGCATAACATTCTGAAAATGACACGCGCTCATTTAAAACAGTTAGTGGATGCAGTGTTATACTGGAAAGATAATTATAAGGAACAATAAACATCTCATTGGGAAGGATTTAACATATAATATTGGCAAACAAATAAACAATAATGGAAGATCTGTAAATGGACATGGCAAAGTGGAAAGTAATATAAGATATGAGATGCAATACTGGACTGTTGAGGATCGCTTGTAAGATACGGCTAGATCCTCACATTGACATAATATTATTAATCTGACCTTTATTGAATTCAGAGGTTAGAGCTACACAGGAACAAGAAAGGGATGTTGTGATTGATTTACCATGGATTTAAAAGGATTTGAAGATAATCTCCAGAAGATTAGAAGATTTGCAGCAGTGTGTATGCCTGAAAATGCTGGGAAGGAATGGTTATTATATTCTGCACTTTGGGAAGTTTCCTTGACTACTATATTATAGGATGAAAGAACCGGTGGATAGATATGGCAAAGTGGTATGGAATATGAGTTATGGTGTGCAGTGCTGAGAATATGGGGGTCGCTGGTATGATATGGTTGGATCCTCACTCGGCCTTATACTGTTACTTTGGCCTTTATTAAATTTAAAGATGGGAATGCATAAAAGACAGAAAGTGAATTTATGGAAGATACACCTTGGATTTTAAAAGATATTGAAGATAGTTTTTTAGAAGACTGAAGGAATTACAACATTGTGATTACCTGGAAATGTTAAAAAGGGAGGAAGAATATATGATACACTTTGGAAAATGTCTTGATCTGCTATATTCTATGTATTGCATAATTAACTTCAAGGTCAAGATATAATATTGGTAAAGATTGTTTGGTTATATACCAAATTATGAATCTTCCATGGTGGTATGAGCCTGAAGTTTCATAATATGAGGTGTTTGAATGAAGGGAAAAAAAAAAAAGGGAGCATGTGTAGCCTTATGCTTATCTAAGATGACATAATATTGTTCTAATAGAATATAACTATTTAGTTGCCTTTATAACAAAATTTAATAAGAGATAAGATGGAAAGGTTTTATTTAAGGTATAATCTCTTACTTGTTTTTTAGGTTTTTGAATGGTTGGATGGATGGAAATATGAGTGCATGGGGAAGTAAGCATTATAAAGGGTAGCAAATGTTTTTTTATGTTATCATTATAAGGAAAATAAAATGGGGTAATACTGAGTGGGAATTGAGTTTTAATGAGTCTGGTTAATAAGTGACTTACATTAATATTGTCTAGATGGATTAATGTACTTAGGTGAATTAATATGAGCTTAGCCTAAGGGGTGTTTTTCATTTACTTGTTCCAATATGTTTGTTTCGAAGTTGGCAATGATATATTGGGAGGGAGGAGTGGGAGTGGGATGGGGGGGGGGTAGTGAGAGGGTATTTGGAATAGGGGGAGGATTACTTTGAAGTTTAAGAATGGGGGAAAAAGTATTTAATAATTACTGTGTGGAATTATATGAGTATTAAAATTTAATTTGTATAATGGATTTCAAGATTTATTCTTTAAATGTTAATGGTCTTAATCATCTGATAAAAAGGAAAAAAACATTACTATATTTGAAACAGCAGAATGCGGATGTTTATTTCATACAGGAGACTCACCTTAATGAAGATGAATCAAAGAAATTAATTGGTAATTGGGTGAAAGATTGTTTCTTTGCACCTGCGGTGGGAAAGAAAGGTGGGGTAGCTATTTTGATTAACAAAAAGTGCTCTGCAGGATTTAATATGGGGGCTGCAGATAAATCAAGACGTTGGGTGCATGTGAACATGAGTATGGGCAATAATACTGTGGCGCTTTTTAATGTGTATGCCCTAATTCGAATCAATTTGAACAGGGTTTGCTGCTCAGAGACACTCTTCTAATAATACTAGATTGGCCTATCAGATGTTATATTTAACAAAAGACATAGGAGATCCGGCTTTCTCTGTGTCCCTAGACGCAGAGAAAGCTTTTGATCGTGTGGAATGGTCATTTATGTATCAGGCCATGGAATAATGGTTTGGTATTAGTTCGGGATTTATACAAATGATTCAAACCTTGTATAGCTCTCCTGTTGCTAGATTGTATATCAACAACAATTTTTCTGAGTGTTTTAAGTTGCAAAGGGGGGTTAGACAGGGTTGTCCTCTGTCTCCTTTGCTTTTTGATATAGTGCTTGAACCCTTATTATTAGCTATTCAACAAATAAAGGAGATACAGGATATACCACGTTCTGGTAAAAAGTATAAAGTATCTGCATATGCGGATGATATACTGCTTCATTTGAGGAATCCTGATACAACCATTCCAAGTTTACTTGATTTGATTGAAAAATTTGGAAAATTCTCAGGTTATACAATAAATTGGTCCAAATCAGAAGTTCTTCCTTTAAATGTGCACTGCACAAGAGGACTATTTGATTCATTCCCTTTTATATGGAAAGAAGAAGGAATAAAATATTTAGGTATATGGATAAAAATCACACTTGATGAAACAATGAAGGTGAATGGAAAATGTTTATTATAAAAAGTAACAGAGCAATGTGAGCAATGGAATCCTTTACATTTATCTTGGTGGGGAAGAGTCCAAACTATCAAAATGATGATTTTGCCTGATGTTTGTTACCAAATGGGAATGATACCAGTTTTTTTTCAGGGGTCTTTTTATAAAAGATTGAATAGTATTCTTAGTAAATTTATTTGGCTGGGTAAAATTGCAAGAATTGCTTTAGTAATAATAATAATAATAACTTTATTTTTATATAGCGCAGTACCACAAATAGTTCAGAGCGGTTTACAGTGTAAGAGACTGTACATTTACAGCGAAGATACAATGCGAACTGTACATTTTCAGAAAAGGTATTTATACAGCAAAAAACAGTGTAGATTTACCATGCAGGAGACTGTACATATGCAGCAGAGATATGTATATAGTGGAAAGGCAGTGCGAGAGGCATTATAAAGAACAAAGCAGTATACAAAACCAATGTAGGGTGGTGAATGTCAGGAAGACAACTAGTTTCTGTTGTAGGATGGTGGTATTTGAGTATTTGGTGATGGGGGAGGTTCCAGAAATTTGTCATAGAGGAAAGATTTGAGAGATTTCCTGAAGTATGAGTAAGATGGGGCAGATGAGATGAGGGTGGTCAGGCAGTTTGTCCATCTGCCCGCTTGGTATGAGAGAGTTCTATTGAAAAATCTTTTGTAGGTGCATCCCTTTGGGGAAGGGTAGGTAAACAGGTTGGCGTTACGCGTGCGAGTGGTTCCAGGGAATACGAAGTGGTGAGCCAGATAAATCGGGGATAGGCCAGTTAAGGTTTTGAAGCTGAGACAGGCGAATTTGAAGATGACTCTCGCTTCTATTGGCAACCAGTGCAGTTTTCTATAATAAGGGGTGATGTGGTCTGACTTTTTGAGGCCAAAGATTAAGCGGATCGCGGTGTTTTGGATAAGTCTCAGTTGCTGGATGGTTTTCTTGTAGTAATCCAGTGTGCTTAGGATTAGGGATTGGACCAGCAATCTGAAGGAGGGGAAGTCGAAGTAATGTTTGATGGTGACTTTACAAAACCCAATTGAGGAGGGATGGGTAAATTTTCCAAATTTTTATAGGTACCATCAATCCTATATCCTGCGCCAAGGTATGTATTGGGTCCTCCCAGAACTCATGGAGAAGCTGCCAGATTGGTTATGGTTGGAATGGCAGCTCATGTTTCCGATCAGGCTTCGTCATCTGCTTAGTATTAAAATACCTAGAATATGGAAAAGTAATAGGATAATAATGGACACATGGAAAACTTTAAAATATGTTAATAATTTAACTCCTCTTCCAATTCAAAAATCTACCTATCAAAACATATGGCTAAACTCCAAGATAGGCGGGTTTAAGATTGTCTGGAAGGATTGGACTAAAGCAGGAATACGAACTTTAAATGATGTTATATCTGATGGTAAGCTGCTGGAATTTTCACAATTGCAACATAAATTTGGTCTTGATAAAAAACAAAGTTATAAATGGTTGCAGTTGAAGCAGGCTATTCAGGCAGGGTTCACTGAATGGAAATCTCTTAATAATCAATTTAGTTTAGAATTCTTATGCTTTCAGGCAGACTTTCTGGATCACCAGGCCGCACAGTGGTACAAAGTACTATCTGGCTATTTGAAACCAAAGTCTGGACTTAGAGATATTTGGAGCATCGAGATTAAGCATCAAATTAATGCATCTAAATGGCCACGTATTTGGTCTTGGAGGATGAGATGTACAATGTCTGCGTCTATGAGGAAAACATGGTTTTTCCTGTTGCATAGAGCATTCTGGATCCCTGTTCGTTTACAAAAATTGGATTGCTCTAAGTCAAATAGATGTTGGCATTGTCATCTTGAGGCTGGAACCCTAGATCACTTATTATTTTATTGTCCTTTTATTAATGCTTTTTGGAAATCGATCTGGGATCAAATAAATTGTATGTTGGAGAATCCTGTAGCTTTTTCATATGACACAATTTTATTTGGTATGTCTATGAGGGCCAAGTGTCAATATCCTCTAATAATAATAAGCTTTTAATTATATTAACAGGAGTTGCCATTCAACAAATAACTTATAACTGGAAAGATTATAAAGGATTAAACTATTGTTTTTGGTGGAATTCGGTGTGTCACGTGTATGAAATGGAAAGAACACTGGCTGTTAAAAAAGGATATTTTAATAAATTTAAGGATGTATGGGGGTCATTAATAAATTATTATAATAAATAGTTTTAATTTCAAGGATAAAAATGATTGATATAATTAATATAGTATGTGATAATTAAATACAAATATGTTTCGGAGGGGTGGGTGGAGGGTAATTTTTGTTGTGTGAAAATTGTAGATGTTCAAGTGAAATTGTATATTAATGAAGGAAATTGTTGTACACTTGTAAAATTTAAAATGAATAAAGAATATAAAAAGAAAAGAAAAAAAAATAATCTACATCAGATCTTTCAATTTGCAGGAATTGCAATATAAGTTTTTACTGCATTCTGGGTGGACATTGCCTCTTCTCTGCATTGTACAAAGCACCATTCTCAACAGGCAATTTTGTATCATATGTTTTGGACTTGTGATAATATAAAGCATTTTTGGACACGTGTTTTGGCTTATCTTTACAAGTTGTGCACAGAAGATTGCCTTGCCATGTGTACGTATTGTTATTTTCTAACTTTATCTCTCTGGGCATGAAGAGTGCCACTAATCGATTGCATGAGAAGTTGTTCCTCTGGTTAGGAAATGCATCTTGAGAAACTGGAGACAGAAATGCCCCCACCCCCCCCTTCTGCGACAGAGTGAAAAAATTAGATTTATGTTTTATTACGTATGGAGAGACTGGATGTAAAAAAAGCCTTGCCTGCAGCACGGCGGTGATTTCTACAGATCCGCCTTGAACCGCAAGGTAATGGCGGAATAAAAATCACTAATGTAATGTAATCTGGTCACCTGTTTGGGACAATGTGCTTCCCAGAGCCCGCAGTTACTTGTTGAATATGTAATCTGGTTTGGGTTGGGTGGGCATGGGGGAGGGGTTTGGACACTGTGTACTGTTTACGGGGCTGCTGTGAAGAAACATGTGTGGTGCTGACCATTTTCTTTCTTCCTGTTTGTGTGTTCTTGAAGATTCAATAAAAATTGTGAAGAAAAAAAAAGATTGGGGAATTCAGTCCATTAGAGGAGTAATTTTATAAACAGGCTTTTGTGCTTAAAGGCCTTTCTAGAAGAGTGGAATTACGCCTGGATTACATGTGGTGCTGCTAAGGTGGCCTGTACCTGCCTGTAGCGTGTTCAAGTATGGAGTTTGGTGGCGTGTAGGAGTCTGATTTATTAAATGCACATGTACTTTATGTGCAAATATTTACACCCATTTCTCAGCAGGATGAAGTGCCAACAGCTTCCATGTGATGCAATTTTTATCACGTTACACTAGCATTTTATTAATACACAAAGAAGGCACTTACATGGCCTTCACAAATAGGCTGCTTTATAAAATTATGAAATTTCCCTTCACATGCCCAATTTTTGAGAAGATTGTTTTTTGTTTTCTTAAACTTATAAACTGTCTTTCCAATCTGTCATTCAACATTTCATAATCCACTCTTATCTAGTGCACAGCACCATTATGTCCTTGTAAAGAATTAAGTTTAATCTCCATCTACACCAGTGGTTCCCAAACCTGTCCTGGGGGGTTTTCAAGATATCCCTAATGAATATGCATGAGAGAGATTTGCATATAATGGAAGTGACAGGTATGCAAATCTCTCTCATGCATATTCATTAGGGATATCTTGAAAACCTGACTGGCTGGGTTTGGGAACCCCTGATCTACACGCACCCAAGTACCTTTCCTCCTTCAAAGGCCAATATTGCAGCCTAAACAGAAACCAGGTTTTGCAGAAAGTCACAACAAATCTGCATACAATTTGCATGCACTGCTTCCACTGTATAGAAACCTACCCAATACACAATCAATATGAAAACCCGGATTCACTGCCACCTTCCCTTCTGCACACATTATCCCCACTACAAAGCAAGCACATCAAAAGCAGCAGTAGTGAAAGCTTCTATCGAAACACACAATGCCCCACAGCATAGACAGCAGCAACACAAGCTGCCCTCACATGTACACATGCAGCCCAACCCCCAAGGGATACAGCATGGGCAGCATCGATGCGCACCACAAGCCAGGCATAGGACAGGCAGCATCACGGTATGCTCTGCACCAGTGGATAAGTGTGGCACAAAGCAAGAGACATTGAAAGCTTCTCTTCAATCCCAGCCTTCAAGGGTCACAACAGCTCAGGTTTTCAGGACGTCTTTAAAACCATTGCTACTCTCTCCAGCCTGTCCCACTGGCATCCCTCAAGGCCTGGGAGTGAAGACCATTGCTCTAGAGCAGGGGTGTCAAAGTCCCTCCTCGAGGGCCGCAATCCAGTTGGGTTTTCAGGATTTCCCCAATGAATATGCATGAGATCTATTAGTATCCAATGAAAGCAGTGCATGCAAATAGATCTCATTCATATTCATTGGGGAAATCCTGAAAACCTGACTGGATTGCGGCCCTCGAGGAGGGACTCTGACATCCCTGCTCTAGAGCATCATCTTAAGGGCAAGAAGAGAATTTAACCACTGTGCTTAGACAATCTTTTCCTTCGCCAGAGGTTTCTCACCAATATCATGAGTTTCAGCCCTTCTAGCAACTTGCAATTCCTGTTCTTCAGTCGATGAGCTTCATCAATGATCACACAGCTCCACTGGATCTTCTTTAGCTCTGGACAGTCTGCCAGGATCATCTCAAAGGTTGTGATAACAACCTGGAACTTGAAGATTTCTGGGAGAGGGATCCCCTGCAGAGAGCAGGAAGAGACAAATAAAATGCATTATGACCATCAAGGGAGAATGGGATATTATTGATATCATTCAAATCATTTAAAAAGCACCTTCCCTATAATGGGGATTTACACAGTAACAAAATCCCAAGCCCCTTAACTGTTGGAAATGCTCTGTTTTCCTCGTAATGCTGCTTCATTTACTATCCACCAGCAGACAGCTAACATCTGACATCAATTTTCCAATAGTTTCATTTTTTCTGAGGATAAAAATTAAATCTGAGTTTACTTACAGATTGGGAGGTAAATTTCTGGGAAAATCACTACAGTACCTCTTAACTGTACTTGGGAAAGATACTTTTTAAAGAAAAATAAATTATTCCCAAAGTTGTCAAATGCAATTGTTCCAAAATTCTCTTCTGAAATGCTATAAATATTCTTGCTTTTTTATTTTTTATTTAACACAAATAGCTGCCCCATGTAGTGGCAATGATATGCCAATGTATTGTAAGCAATAACTTACACATACCAGCCCAGCAATCATAGTAAGAGTCCTCAAAGCTGGGACAGAGATTACAGCTCACTCCAGGAACAGTAGATTCTGATTCCCTTCCATTGGGCAATGATTGCTCCCAACCTCTGCCAGCTCATTTTGTCCATAATTCAGCTCTTAACAAATATGCATTTCAAAAAATATATGCCCTGTAGCAGTCAGGTCAGGTCCAGAACATCTGAATTCTTAACTCAGTGCAGATTATATTGTACTTGTGGGTAAACTGCTCTGGGTTTATGAAGAAAGGTGGAATATGCTGTAATACACTATATGCCTAACCCAAGCTAACAGCTCCATGATGTTGAGTCTTCTCATCTCAGAACAGCAGCATCAAGAGGAATTGAGTAAAAGTCAGAGGTGATCTATCCTACAGAGGAGATGCAAAGTCTCTGCTTTCTATCTACCTGCCTGAAACCCATGGAGCTCAATGTACCAAAGCACAGAAGCTCTACACAAAGCTTACAGGTTCTGTACACTTTTTTCAGAGAAGAATTTATCAATGACTGAAGAAAATTTTCTGCAGAAAAAAATCCATGTGTAAAAATCTAGGCACACAGTTCAATTCAATCCTATGCTCATGAAATGTGATTTTTAATGCTCAGAATATATCTGCTGGTCTAAGGTGGAGGCCCTTCAATTTACCTCAGCTACTTTTTCAAGGTGAGATAGTTGAATAAGAAATGGGTTCCCTCCTAATTCACAATATACTTTATGCTTCAATGTATTTAGTTATTATCAAAGTGCAATAAAACATACCAAACAAAACAGAGCAGTTTTCACACTATATTTAAAAAAAACATAACTGAGTAGAAACGTCTGCCCTCCCCACCCCTGCAATCACCAATAGCTCAATAGTGGCCCAAGTGGATTCCCAGTATATAAAGACCAGCAGGAAGAAGAGAGGCTGGGCTGATTTATTCGCTTCAATTCAGCAATAACCGATCCCTTGTTCTTTTTTTGGTACTGAATGGGGATCGGTCACTCACTGCTGAAATGCAATAAACTAACTAAAATTTATCAACACCCCCACCCCTACTGTAGAAAACAACACACATATTACTGTGACCCTGTGCACAGTTTTCTTCTTTTAACTTTTTTTTATTTAAATGCTGTGTCAAAATGTGGAATGATTTCAGCACATATTCTTAAAGATATACTGCCTAATATCAGGAGAGTCTTAAGAGCCAGGAGCAATAGACATAAAGGGGGTCAATATTCAATGCTTCTGGCAGTGGGAAGGTGTGGCTCACTGGCTGAGCTGCCGCCTCTGCACCCAGAGATCAAATCCCGGTGCTGCCCCTTGTGCCATCAGCTTTGAAATGCCAAAGCCATAAAAAGGCGGTATACATGTCCTCTTTCCCTTAAATCCCTTGTCCGGCATAAATCAACAGCACATAACACAGTTAACACACAAGTCAGATTTGGCTATTTTGTAGGCAGTCCAGAGCAGAGTCCCATTTTCATGCAGTTCACCCGAATCTTGCTGCATATGCTTTGATATTCAGTGCCAGGAAATGGCGCTGCCTTGGATATCTGAAAGAAGGCAGGTTGAATATCCAGCTCAGAGATGCTAATTATTGAAGAGAAAAGTCTCGGAAGGAGTACACATACTTAGCTGTCAAGTCTTCAAGTGTTGAACCTCTGCAGTCTCCTCGTTTCTCATCTGTCTTACCTTTTACTTTTTGATTTTCCCAGACTTCATGCTCTTGACCGTCATTGTTACCCTTCCTGCTCTCCTCCTTTGCCATGTAGTTTTGTGGCTTTTCTTAATTCTATTGTGTGATATTTCATGACACATATATGTGCTTGAAATGAAGTTCAAATGCCTCATTCACTAATCATCTAGCTTTGAGAAAAAAGTTTAGTCAATGAGGCCCCTTGAGATTTACAGCAATTATGCACTCTTTCATTTTCCTGCAAAGATGCTAAAATCACCTGTTTATCTCTATAGAACATCTCATACTGCTGGATCATCTGCCTGCTGATCTGACTGCCATGATACACCACAGCATTCATTTGCGTCCATGTTCGGAACTCCCTTTCCCAGTTGGTGATGGTAGAGAGTGGGGCAATGATCAGAAAAGGGCCACGGATCCCCATAAGGAAGATCTCAGACAAAAACGTGATGGACTGGATTGTTTTCCCCAATCCCATTTCATCAGCCAGGATGCAGTTCTTTCTGTTAAAATCAGAGAGAAAAGATTATTTTTATTTTAAGATTTATCCACTGCCTGCACCAAAAGTCATTCCATTATTTGTTCAAAGTGGTTTATAGTTAAAAGATTCCTACAACCACAAATACAATATTTAAAGCCCACAGAGCTGCCAGTTTCCAATAGTAGGAAAATAGGTACCATAGTGTCAATATTTTCAAAATCTCTCCACAAGACTGTTAATTCTAAAAGGACTTAAATAAATCTATAGCATATTTTAACATTTATAAGTGCTCAATCACCAACCAGCTATGGTTGCATAGAGGGACCATCATCGCACTCTGAGAGTCCCTCTACCTGCCCTCCTAAACTAAGCTGTTATAATTGTTGTATTTCTTGAAAAATAATAAATAAAACTTATCTGTTGTAAACGCTGTTTTCTTGTAAGGGCAGAAGCTTGGCAAAAAGCCCTTTCTGCTGTTCCTCTCGGAGTTTCAATGAACCTTACGGCCGCTGAATGCCCCCCTTCCTGATGACGCCTTCGGCAAAACTCAAGTCAAAGGGAGGCCTTTAGTTTATTGAAGTCGGAGTTTTAAAGGTTTCTTTACAACACTGTAGCGGGATAGATTCATTTGGGACACTACTTTTTGCCAAGCTTCTGCCCTTACAAGAAAACAGCGTTTACAACAGATAAGTTTTATTTATTATTTTTCAAGAAATACAACAATTATAACAGCTTAGTTTAGGAGGGCAGGTAGAGGGACTCTCAGAGTGCGATGATGGTCCCTCTATGCAACCATAGCTGGTTGGTGACTGAGCACTTATAAATGTAAAAATATGCTATAGATTTATTTAAGTCCTTTTAGAATTAACAGTCTTGTGGAGAGATTTTGAAAATGTTGACATTCAACACAAGCAATTTATATATTAGCTCCTAATTTTGAGATTTAGTTTTTGACCATAGTGTCAAGTCAAATAGTTCAAAATTTCAGCTCCCAGTAAGGCAGTTGTGATAGGGAAGATGTTAATTGGAATAGATGTATTAGTTGTGGGGGATAATTTAGCGGGCATTAACTTAAAACTTAAAACAGTTTCCCTGCCCTCAGGGTCTATCTGCATTCCCATGCCAGAGTCAGATTGATATAATTTCCCAAAGGCCTTCGCTGACATAAGTAATGCCAACTAAAAATGCTGAATGGCAGCGACAGCTAGTCTGACAAGCACCACTTGACATATCAAACACACATACAGCCATTTAAATTGTGTTTTTACACCATATTCTAATAGATCCTCCATGTTTATTCCATACCTTTTTGAATTCCGTCACTATTTTTGTTTCTACCTCTTCCAGGCATCAACCACCCTCTCCATGAAAAATAATTTCCTGACATTACTCCTAAGTCTGCAGATCCGCTCTTTATAGTTTGAATTACTCCTAAGTCTGCCACTCAACAACCTCAATTATTTCTCCCCTATCCCTCCTCTCCCCTAGGGTAAACCTGATCAAGCCTCCCCAAATCCCGACGCATACTATATCTATTAATCTTGTAATCTCCCTGGGAATGCCCAGGCCAAATCTTGTTGTAAACCACCTAGAACTGAAAGGTACTGGCGGGATAGAAGACACCAATGTAATGTAATTCAGGTCTTCTAGTTTCTTCTTTGTAAAGATTTCAGGAAATATGATAGAAGCAATAAATTGCAGTAGTCAAAATGTAGAAGAATAAAACTCTACAAAATTGTACAAAAATTAGAATCAGTAAATCCTACATTCTGCAAAGTAGATGCCGCTTAAAAAGGCAGTTTTTTAATGACATTCTTTAAATGACCTCAGGATAGAGAGGAATCCATCATACCGAAGTTCAAAAATAATCAGTATTGAACATCAATCTAGCAAAGAACTAGAAGGACAACAGATTTGGTTTGTGCTATAAAACGAGTTTTAGCAACATTAAGTTGAAATCTATTTATTAGCTGCTATCTATAACGTGTGCTAAGTGTGTTAAAGCATCTTTAATGGTTGTGTCAACTGCGAAAAAAAATTGCAAATCAGCTTACCCATGTGGGTGGGGGGAGGGGAGGGGTGCTGTTGATAGGGGTGCACTCCTGAAAAAACAACAGGAGGTCACTCCTTGGTGTGTTTAAGGGTTTGAGGTTTGGGGAGGGGATGTGGGGTTCTGTTTGAGGGTGGGTATCATGCCTATTGTTGTACTGGGGGTTTTGCTTCCTGTGCTTTCTTGTTCTCTTGATTGTTCCCTGATTTTATTGCTGTTTTGTATTCATGATGTCATTGATATCCACATTTCTGTTTTATATTTCAAAAATTTTCAATAAACATTTAATGATAAAAAAAAAAAAGAATTGCAAATCATCAGCATAAAATTTATAATGTAATCTTAAACTAGAAAATAATTTGCAAATTGGGGTCATGGCAGAAAGTGCGGATCCCAGTTGGACTTGAGTCAGTCGGGGTCCAAGATGAAACACTAACACTGATCCTAATCTGACAAGAATGCAAATCCCAAAAAAGATTTTAAAACCAACTCTCAAGTTTATCAATTTGGATCTTGTAGATAATAGTATTGAAAGCAGCAGGTATATTAACAGTTACCATAAATACTGTAGACTACGCTCAAAATCAAGTTTCACTGTACCTAAAGCAGAAACTAAGTGTTTCAGTGTTATACTTTAGCCTAAAGCCAAAATGATTTTCATCCATGAGATTTTGGTCAATAGTCAAAACAATATTCTCCAGTCCTTTAGTCAGAATGTAACTGATGAAACTAGGTGATAATTATTTGGCAAAGATACGTCTAATATTTCACCTTCAGAAGAGGTAAAAGAGGCTCTCTCAAAAAAAAACCCAAAAAACCAAGGTACAATGCCCTCTTCTAAAGACTTACTTACAATTTCTGTCACAAAATTACCATATATAGTTGACTATAAGTCCAGAACTTTGAGCTGAAAAATAATATGGAAATACCCGATTCTTATCGATGGGTAACATCATAGTAAACCCCCCTCCCCCAAAGTACAAGAATCTTTCTAGCATCTCAATTCCCTCCCACCCTGCAATCACTAACCAGGCTGCCTGACCTGTCGCAGGTAGCCAAGTCAGAGGCGGTGGTACTGCATTGGATTTCACTACAGTTGTTGCAAGCTTCTTCCTCATTTTTGGCACTGTATACCATGTGTTCCTCAGACTGAAAGTGTGTCATGTTAATCCATTTCAATTCGAGTTGTACACATTTCATTTCATTCTTGATAACCCTCAGCTTCCCTTGCTTCCTATGTTCCATGTCCTGCTTGCAAATGTTGACTTTACTTTGAATGTCTTCAGGTCTTCCTCAGTAGCTCGTTGAGTGCTTTCCAACCTGAGGGGCTCATCTTCCAGCATTATATCACAATTTGTTTTGTTGTAACCCTTCATATAATTTTTGTGGTCTCTCTTCTGTGCAGATAGAGGTAGTATTTCTGCCGCTGTCACAGAGATGCGATTCTCTCTCTTTTTTAAAAAAATTTATAAACTTTATTGAACCATATGAAGCAAAATACAAGAAGAAGAATAATTTATTTATCTGCCGCCATACCGGGGAGGTTCTAAGCGGCTCACAGCACAGAAAACAATACATACAATTCCATAAAAAGTATCCTGATAACTATAACAAGGAGACAATGCAAACATTTCAAAATGCGTCAGAGTAAAACGTAGACCATGGAGATAAAAATGCGAAGAGATAAAAAAAGCATAATTAAAAGAGAACTTATTAAATAATTGAGTCTTTAGCAGTTTCCTAAAATCTAAATAAGAAGAAGCTTCTAACATCATTTTACCGAGCCATATATTCAGTTTGGCAGCCTGAAAAGAACAGGTTCTGTCAAGGAACTTCTTATGGTGACAGGATAGACTATTATACCAGACAATAGCAAAAGTACAACCAACATAACAACTCTTCCGTATATGGCTAAACAATGTCGCCTAAAGAGAGTCTATCAAGGCAATTCTAACAGTATCCCTCTAATACTAGCCAGACCCCCCATCCGTCAGAGAAGTGATTCCCATACTGCTGCTGCCCACATGGGTGGTTTTCTTATTCTGTTACCTCAGCCATCCACCTTAGGAGGCCATGCCATTTGTTAAACTTACATCACTGCTACACTCAAGTCCTCGCAGCACTACAAGCTAAGAATGAAGCCCTCTGAGGACACCATAACCAAAAGATGTGAGCTAAATCCAAAATGTCTTCCCTCCTTTGGAACCTGCTTCCTTTTTTTGCCCTAGAAGCAACAGTAATTGAAACTACATCACAAATTTGCTCTGCTTACCTACAGCTAACATGATGTAGGCGGCAATTTTCATATCATGTGAATGTCTTACAGGCCTTGAGATACTTTGCATTTGTGGAAATGTAACCAAATTTTCAAAAAGAAATCAAAACTCTACTTTTCAAAAAATTTATCCAGATATCTTAACCCAACCCTTCCCCCTCCTCCTAGATAAATTCTTCCCCCAAACCTCCACTTAAATAATCTCTTCCTCCCCAAAACACCAACCAAGTATTCAGATCCCTGAAATGTAACTTAATCTTATTTGTACTCTAACTGTAATCTATTTGTTATATCAAACAGTAACGTACAGTCAATTTAATATCCAATTTGCAAGTTCTTCCGGAATTAATCCAGCTACCTCTCCTCCCTTGTAACAAAAAAAACAAAACCAACCAATACTGTTGTAACTTCACTGGAAATGTCCAGTTAGCTCTTCTGTAATCCGCCTTGAACTGCAAGGTATAGGCGGAATAGAAGTCCCTAATGTAATGTAATGTAAGTAGCCTTTGAAAATTTAGAGCTTAACAGCAGTTGCAAACAACATGTAGAAAAATTGCACAGGAATTTCAAAAAGAAATTCCTGTGTATATTTTCCTTGTCCTGTCCCTAAGCTTGGCCTTTTAAACCACAGAAAAAATAGAAGTGTGGTGGAAAAAAAAAAGAACAATTTTCAGTTGCAAGGTAACTGCTTCATTGCCTAGGCAAATCCTAAAAAAAAATAAATAATTACCTTCTTTATATCCCTCATGTCAGCGCTTTGTTGCGTTCTACCACTGTCACTTCCTATGCACTATGAATTAAGTTTTAGCCTGTTTGTTCACCAACGTCATGAATTTAATTTCTCACATCAGTCCTCTCATCCCATCATGTCTACTGTCACCTTTCTACTGCCCACAAAACTTATGCCTACCTATCAGACAGATCTCACCTGTTATACCAGTTAAACAGAAGCCAATTCATGCCCTCCAACTGGTATTCTCGAAGCTGGTTGTTGTTCTTGTACTCACGAGACTTCTTCAGTTTTTGCCAGGCCTCAGAAGCTGGACGTTCCTATAGGTATAGGAAAAAAGAACATAGTACAGGATGACTTGAGACAACCAGCAGTGGCAGCGTGGAGAAAATTACACAATGTTGTTACAATAATAATAATAACAGCTTATATACCGCAGGATCGTGAAGTTCTATGCGGTTTACAATGATTATAAATGTTACAGATTGTGTAGAATTAACATAGTTAATATCTATTGATTAACAGCTCTGGAGATCAGTTATTGTGGGAGAGATTGTACAAATCAGTTTCCTATGTACTTTAAGACAGAAAGACTTCAAATCATATATCTAACAGTAAGATAGGGTAGAAAGAAATTTAGTTGCTTACTTGTAACAGAGGTTCTCTGCAGACAATGGGATAAGCCAGCCACACTTAGGTGGCACCATCAATGACAATAGCGGATAGCGTAGCTGGTTTTAAGAAAGTTCCTGGAGGAAAAGTTCATAGTCTGTTATTGAGAAAGACATGGGGGAAGCCACTAGCATGGAATGTTCTACTTTGGCCAGGTACTAGTGACCTGGATTGGCCGCCGTGAGAACAGGCTACTGGGCTTGATGGACCATTGGTCTGACTCATGAAGGCTATTCTTAGGTTCTTACCAGCTCCGTAGAGCTCAGAAAATGTCTACCTAGAGATAACTACTGTCTGTTTTGCAGAATTGTTTGTTTTTCTGATCAATAAAAACATATTTCAAAAAAGAGCCAGTCCAGGGTTTCAAATGTGACGAAGACAAGAGGGTAAGTGTGGCTGGCTGATCCCGTTCTCCACAGAAAACCTCCATTACAGGTAAGCAACCTAACATTTCTCATAAATAAGCCGAAACACACAGGTGACACCTGAGCTGAGGGAGGAATGAAGAATGACAGGCTGTGGTAGGTTGAAGTAGCAGGAGATATACGGTACTTTATAAAGAACAAGAGCCAAAGAAATTATGAAGAGTCACGTCAAGCAAAACAACAGATATGTCAGATGTCTTTTTCTCGGAGGTGCTTTAGTTTAGACTGTGAGTCCATTTGGGACAGAGAGTGAAGCTCAAAGTGCCTAATGTATTTCGTTTGTAAACCGCTTAATACTCACATACAAGTGGTATATAGCACAGTTACTTACTGTAACAGGTGTTATCCAGGGACAGCAGGCAGATATTCTTGACTGATGGGTGACGGCACTGACGGAGCCCCGGTACGGACAATTTTAGAGTGATTGCACTCTAAGAACTTAGAAAGTTCTAGTAGGCCGCACCGCGCACGCGCGAGTGCCTTCCCGCCCGACAGAGGCGCGCGGTCCCCAGTTAGGATAAGCCAGCTAAGAAGCCAACCCGGGGAGGTGGGAGGGACGCAAGAATATCTGCCTGCTGTCCCTGGATAACACCTGTTACGGTAAGTAACTGTGCTTTATCCCAGGACAAGCAGGTAGCATATTCTTGACTGATGGGTGACCTCCAAGCTAACAAAAAGAGGGATGGAGGGAAGGTTGGCCATTAGGAAAATAAATTTTGTAAAACAGATTGGCCGAAGTGTCCATCCCGTCTGGAGAATGCATCCAGACAATAATGTGATGTAAAAGTGTGAACTGAGGACCAAGTAGCAGCCTTGCAGATTTCCTCAATGGAAGTAGATCGGAGGAAAGCTACAGATGCTGCCATAGCTCTAACTTTGTGGCCCATGACAGAACCTTCCAGTGTCAGGCCCGACTGAGCATAACAGAAAGAAACGCAAGCAGCAAGCCAATTGGAGAGAGTGCGTTTAGATACAGGATGACCCAACTTGTTAGGATCAAAGGACAAAAATAGTTGAGGAGATGATCTGTGGGGCTTAGTACGTTCAAGATAGTAAGCCAGAGCATGTTTACAGTCCAAGGTATGCAAAGCCTGTTCACCTGGATGAGAATGAGGCTTTGGAAAAAATACAGGCAGGACTATGGACTGGTTAAGATGAAAGTCAGACACAACCTTAGGAAGAAATTTGGGGTGTGTACGGAGAACCACCTTATCATGGTGAAAAACAGTGAAAGGTGGATCGGCCACTAGTGCATGCAGTTCACTGACCCTCTTGGCAGAAGTGAGAGCTATAAGGAAGACCACTTTCCAGGTAAGAAATTTGAAATGCGCTGTGGCCAAAGGTTCAAAAGGAGGCTTCATTAAAGCAGAAAGAACCACATTGAGATCCCAGACCACAGGAGGAGGCTTGAGAGGTGGTTTCACATTGAAAAGGCCCCTCATGAACCGAGAAACCAAAGGATGAGCCGAGAGGGGTTTTCCATGAATTGGCTCATGAAAGGCAGCAATGGCACTAAGGTGAACTCTGATAGAAGTAGATTTAAGACCAGAGTCAGACAAGGAAAGAAGATAGTCCAACACCAGTCCCACTGCTAGAGACATGGGATCATGGTGATGTAAGAGGCACCAGGAAGAAAACCGAGACCACTTCTGTTGATAACATTGGAGCGTGGCCGGTTTCCTGGAAACATCAATGATAGAGCGGACAGGCTGAGAAAGAAGTGAGTGAGCCGAAGTCAGCCCGAGAGATACCAAGCTGTCAGGTGCAGAGACTGTAGGTTGGGATGCAGTAGGGTCTGCTGATGCTGAGAAAGCAGAGAAGGAAACAGTGGAAGAGGTATGGGTTCCCTGGAACTGAGTTGAAGTAGAAGGGAGAAACAATGTTGCCTGGGCCACCGTGGAGCGATGAGAATCATGGTGGCTTGTTCCCTCTTGAGCTTGAACAGTGTTCGCAGCATGAGCGGTAGAGGGGGAAAAGCATATAGGAAGAGACTGGTCCAATCCAGGAGAAATGCATCAGGCGCCAGACGGTGAGGAGAGTAGAGTCTGGAGCAAAACAGGGGCAGCTGATGGTTGTGGGGAGCTGCAAAAAGGTCCACTTGAGGAGTGCCCCATTGAGCGAAAATGGACTGAAGAGTCGAGGGATCGAGAGTCCATTCGTGAGGTTGGAGAATTCTGCCGAGATTGTCCGCTAAGGAATTCTGTTCCCCTTGAATGTAGACAGCCTTCAGGAATAAGTGACGAGCTGTCGCCCAAGACCAAATCCGTTGTGCTTCCTGACACAACAGGCGAGAGCCCGTTCCTCCCTGTTTGTTGATGTAGTACATTGCAACTTGATTGTCTGTGCAAATGAGTAGTACTTGAGGAAAGAGAAGATGTTGAAACGCCTTGAGGGCATAGAACATCGCTCGGAGTTCCAGGAAATTGATGTGGTGTTTCTTTTCCTGGGCAGTCCAAAATCCCTGAGTTTGGAATTCGTTCAAGTGAGCTCCCCAGGCGTAGGGGGAGGAATCTGTGGTGATGACTAGTTGATGAGGAGGTAGATGGAACAGCAGACCTCTGGATAGATTTGAAGATGTCAACCACCAAAGAAGCGACTGTCGAAAAGACGAGGTCACAGATATGTGTTGTGAACAAGGATCCGTCGCTTGGGACCATTGGTTCGCTAAGGTCCATTGAGGAGTACGCAGGTGGAGACGTGCGAAGGGTGTGACATGTACTGTCGAAGCCATGTGCCCCAATAGCACCATCATGTGATTCGCAGAAATGGTAATCTGTTGAAACACCTGCTGACAGAGATGGAGGATGGCGTGAAGGCGGTTGGATGGAAGAAACGCCCTCATCAGAACAGTGTCCAGAACGGCTCCAATAAATTGAAGTCGCTGGGTCGGAATGAGGTGAGACTTGGGTAGATTGATTTCGAACCCTAATAGTCGAAGGAAGTGAATGGTCTGATTGGTGGCAAGCAGAACCGCCTGAGGGGAATGAGCTTTGATCAACCAGTCGTCCAGATAAGGGAAGACTTGAAAGTTGTGAGAGCGGAGATAGGCCACTACCACAATCAGACATTTGGTGAATACCCTGGGAGAGGAGGCCAGGCCGAAAGGTAGCACTTTGTATTGATAATGATGTTGATTGATGAGAAAGCGCAGATATTGCCTGGACGTCAGATGGATAGGAATATGTGTGTAAGCCTCTTTGAGATCGAGGGAGCATAGCCAGTCGCCCTGAGCGAGAAGAGGGTAGAGGGTGGCAAGAGAGAGCATTTTGAACTTCTCCTTGACCAAACATTTGTTGAGATCTCTGAGATCTAAGATGGGTCTGAGGTCTCCGGTCTTTTTGGGAACTAGAAAGTACCGGGAGTAAAAACCCTGACCTCGCTGATCTTGAGGAACTTCTTCGATGGCATTGAGAAGAAGGAGGGATTGAACCTCTTGAGCGAGAAGGAGGGACTGAGACTTGTTGGAAGCAGACTCTTTTGGCAGGCCTAACGGCGGGGGAGTCTGAAAATTGAGGGAGTAGCCATGGGCTATGATCGAGAGCACCCACTGGTCGGTGGTGATTACCTCCCATCGAGAGTGAAAAATGGTTAATCGACCTCCTATGGGCTGTGGAAGAGGACAGGAGGGAGGGAGACTGGCAATGCCCAGGAGAAGGGAGTCAAAAGGGCTGAGTCGGCTTAGTCTGAGTGACAGGCTTTATGGTAGGCGGCTGTTGCTGACGTGCTTGTTGGTGCTGTTGCCGCTGCCTCCGAGGTTGTGGAGGTTGAGGCTGAACTGGCCGAGCAGAAAACCGCCTCTGATATGATGGCTGCTGTCTAAATGGACGAGGAGGAGGAGGCTTCTTTTTATTTTTTAGCAAAGTATCCCACCTCGTCTCATGGGCAGAGAGCTTTTGAGTGGTGGTATCCATAGATTCTCCAAAGAGCTCATCACCCAGGCAGGGAGCATTGGCAAGGCGGTCCTGGTGGTTCACATCAAGGTCGGAGACTCGGAGCCATGCCAATCGTCTCATCGCTACAGACATAGCCGTGGCTCGGGATGTGAGTTCAAAAGTATCATAGATGGACCGGACCATGAACTTCCTGAGTTGTAGGAGACTGGAAGTGCATTGTTGGAATGCAGGAAGCTTACGGTCAGGAAGATACTTTTGAAAAGAAGAGACTTGCTGAATCAAATGTTTCAGGTAAAAAGAGAAGTGAAACGCATAATTACCTGAACGGTTGGCCAGCATTGCATTTTGGTAAAGTCTTTTACCAAATTTATCCATGGCCTTGCCCTCTCTGCCAGGAGGGACAGAGGCATATACACTAGAGCCTGCCGATTTTTTGAGGGTGGACTCTACCAGCAGAGATTCATGGGGCAGCTGGGGTTTGTCAAACCCTGGAATAGGAATCACCTTGTAAAGCGATTCCAGCTTCCTAGGGGCTCCTGGAACGGTGAGAGGAGTTTCTAAATTTTTGTAAAAAGTTTCCCTCAAGATGTCATGGAGGGGTAACTTTAAAAATTCTTTCGGAGGCTGGTCAAAATCCAAAGCATCAAGAAATGCTTTGGATTTTTTAGAGTCAGACTCTAGAGGGATGGAAAGGGTGTCCGACATCTCCTTAAGAAACTTGGTGAAGGACGAGTGCTCTGGCTTACCAGCAGGATCCTGCACCGATGTAACATCCTCCTCCGAGGAATAATCTGCATTGGTACCGAGGGGGTCATCAGAATCATCCCACAAATCAGGGTCCCGTACCGATGACAGACGGCCCTGAGAAAGTGGGGTAGAAGGTTCGGTATGCTTGGTTTTGCGTACCGATTTACCAGACCTCATGGACACTGTACCGGGTGACTGTACAGCAGTACGGGTGTCAGAGAACGGCACCGGCTCCGAAGTCGAGTAAGCAGTGCGTCGAAGAGACTTCGGTTCCGCCGAGAGAACAGGCATAGAAACAGATTTTTGCGGTGCCGACAACGTCGATGCCGACAAAACAGACTGTTCGACGATCGGCACCGAATGCTCAGTAGGTACCGACACTGAAAGGCTCGGAGTCAGCAGAGCCGGGAGCAAGTGTTGTAACTGCTCCTTAAGCTGGACCTGAAGGATGGATGCTATTCTCTCATCCAGAGACGGTCCCGATGGCACCGGTACCGCTTTTTTCTTGCTCGGTACCTGCGGTGCAGCTCGACGCTCAGGCGAAGTCGATGCCGATGAAGAGGCAGTGACTTCAATAGGAGCGGAGCGTTTGCGAGGCCGGCGCGCAGTCTGCAGGACTTGGCTCACTGCTTGTTCGACTGGCGGGCTAAGGACAGTAGGGGATGGCTTTTCCTAGCCGGCTTACCTACAGGGTGCGACACCGAGGATGGATCTTGCGGTGTCGAAGTCACCGGTGCCGATTTGGAGGAAGATGACGGTGTCGATGCCGGGGGAACTTCCATGGCGGCACCGAAAAGAATTCGCTGTTGAATTTGGCGATTCTTTAGAGTTCTCTTTTGGAGAGAACTGCAGCGGGTGCAAGTTTCTGCCCTATGGTCCGGACCCAGACACTGAAGGCACCACTTGTGCGGGTCGGAAAGGGAAATAGGACGTGCACACCGCTGACACTTCTTAAAACCCGGTGAAGGGGGCATGAAGGGAAAAACGGCCGTAGCAAAATCGAAGCCCGAGGCTTCGATGGTGCCAACAGGCCCACCGGGGCTGACCGGAAAAAAGTCGAAAAAAATGGACTTTTTTTTTTTTTAAATAAAAGAAAGAAACGATAAGGTGAATAAATCACGACAAGAAAATAACGCGCGAGCGGGAAGGCGAGAAAAATTTGAAAAAATTTTCCAACAGCAGTTGGAACACGCGTCTTCTTAGCTCCGCGGAAACTAAGAAACTGGGGACCGCGCGCCTCTGTCGGGCGGGAAGGCACTCGCGCGTGCGGCCTACTAGACCTTTCTAAGTTCTTAGAGTGCAATCACTCTAAAATTGTCCGTACCGGGGCTCCGTCGGTGCCGTCACCCATCAGTCAAGAATATCTGCCTGCTTTTCCTGGGATAACAAATGCAATGCAATACAATATGTGTAAACAGCAGCAGCGTCAAAGAGAAAATATGTCAATGACAGTAAGCAGCAAGCTACTGCGGGACCCTCTGGAGAACAAGTTCTACCCAAAACAGTTAAATGGTCAAGACAGTAATGGGTAGCAAAGAGAAGAGCCGTTGTAGTGGCTCTTCCTTACAGAGGGATGTTTGCAATCAGTGCAGACTGAGAACTAGAGAGACGTTCGAGGAGCTACTGAAAAGTTCTCAGCCCAAACAAGAAGAAAATGATGTGGAGCCATGAAGCTTACAAATGATTCCACACTTTTATTGGCATTTTTCTTGTCAGTAATATTAGATAGAGATATCCAAAAATGAAAGACCTGAGTTGTAGTCATTTCATGAGCAAGCACTTTGCCTTGGGACTCCATCTCCCCTGACAGTGTAGACATAAAGCTGGGGGTCATGGGAGACATGTAGCAAGTAATCTTTGGCTTTCCTTTTTCAGTTATGGTGTTTGTTCCTTTCGATATTTTCTCGTTTGAATGGATTCATTCTCCCTAAGCGGTGAAGCAAATCCAATGCACTGCAGCCCATGTTGGAGGCATCTGTGGCCAAAGGGGTTGCTGGAATCGCTTGGAGGACAGTCAGCAGGGGTCCACTATAAATGCGCCTGTTTAACTTTCAAAATCCTATATGGTATCCTCCCTCCCTTTATCCCTCTTTCTTGGAATTCCTCAAACCCTAATACCACCAGATCCTCCCACAAATTAAAACTATCCTTCCCCTCGCTAAAAGGCATTTCCCACACAGGAAAGCTAGGGACCTCCCTCCACTTCAAAATCACTGAGCTCTGGAACAACCTTACCTCCCCTCTTCGGAACTTGAGCTCTCTCCAAGTTTTCCGCAAACATCTGAAAACCTGGCTTTTCTCAAAAAATGTAAGTCTCCCTCCAACTTAGGAATCAAGAAAACTCTTATATCTTGGCATCCCAAGTCCTCTAAATTTTCTTCACACTTCTACCTCTAACCCTCTGTTGTAGTTCTTTCCTATTTCTCCTACTGTAAACCGCGTCGAGCTCTACGAACGTGGAGATGATGCGGTATACAAACCTAAGGATTAGATTAGATTAGATTATAAACACAGAAAGAAAGAGGCAAAGTAAATATCAAGGACTGTGATATTACCAGGTGCTTCATTTCAGGTGGAATCTGGAGAACTTCAAATTCTTTAATCTTTACTGGATCAACATCCTCCTCAAGCTCCCAAGTACTTTCTTCGTAAGACAGTGAGCACCATTTAACCAAATAATGAGTTACCTCCTACAGAAACATAATGCGGCAGCAGTGCTTTTATTTAAATACATTCAGAACAAACGTACACATCAAAAGAAAGAATTTGTCAGCAAATTATTTTCATTTATTCCAGTTAATCAAATTCTGTGTGTACAGATGAACAGCATTTGGTAAGGAAATACTAAGAGACCCTTTTACTAAGCTGTGTGAGGCACTAACACACATTTAAAGGATGCACTAAAGCCTTAAGTTTTGCCTCTGAAAACGCTTAGCAGAGGTATTTATTTTTAGGGGGGGTTTGGGAGAAGGCATTGCAGGGGCACATAAAGAGCAGAGAACAGGCAACTAGTGTGCAGACATCAGCATGTCCATGACGTGGGTGCCCTCAACACCCCCTAAACAGGAGGCACTAATTGATCCCGCAACAATTTTCTAAACATCAAATGTATGGACACAGGAGCAAAAAGGGCAAAGATAAGAGGGAAGAAGAGGGTTTTCAGGATATAAGGAAGTAGGAATCCAAGGGTTAGACAAAAGATCACTTATAGGTCATGGACCTGATGGGCTGCCGCGGGAGCGGACCGCTGGGCTCGATGGACCCTTGGTCTGACCCAGCAGAGGCAAATTCTTATGAAATGCCTCTGCTGGGTCAGACCCGAGGTCCATCGTGCCCAGCAGTCCGCTCACGCGGCGGCCCAACAGGTCCAGGACCTGTGCAGTAATCTTCTATCTATACCCCTCTATCCCCATTTCCAGTAGAAATTTGTCCAATCCTTTCTTGAACCCCAGTACCGTACTCTGCCTTATAACGTCCTCTGGAAGCGCATTCCAGGTGTCCACCACACGTTGGGTAAAGAAGAACTTCCTAGCATTTGTTTTGAATCTGTCCCCTTTCAACTTTTCCGAATGCCCTCTTGTTCTCTTATTTTTCGAAAGTTCGAAGAATCTGTCCCTCTCTACTCTCTCTATGCCCTTCATGATCTTATAAGTCTCTATCATATCCCCTCTAAGTCTCCTCTTCTCCAGGGAAAAGAGACCCAGCTTCTCCAATCTCTCAGAATATGACAGGTTTTCCATACCTATTATCAGACGTGTTGCTCTCCTTTGAACCCTCTCGACTAATGCCATATCCTTCTTAAGATACGGCGACCAATATTGGACGCAGTACTCCAAATGCGGGCGCACCATCGCCCGATACAACGGCAGGATAACTTCTTTCGTTCTGGCTGTAATACCCTTTTTGATTATACCAAGCATTCTATTCGCTCTCTTAGCAGCCGCTGCACACTGTACCGACGGCTTCATTGTCATGTCCACCATTACCCCCAAGTCCCTTTCCTGGGTACTCTTATTCAATAACATCCCTCCCATTGTATAGTTGTACCTCGAGTTTCTGCTCCCCACATGTAATACTTTACATTTTTCAATGTTGAACTTCATCTGCCATTTCGCCGCCCATTCTTCTAATTTGTTCAAGTCCCTTTGCAACTTTTCGCAGTCCTCTGTAGTCCGAGCTCCATTAAATAGTTTGGTGTCGTCCGCAAATTTTATTATCTCGCACTTCGTTCCTGTTTCTAGATCATTTATGAAGATATTAAATAGCAGCGGCCCGAGCACCGAGCCCTGCGGGACACCACTCGTGACCCTCCTCCAGTCGGAGTAGTGACCCTTCACTCCTACCCTTTGTTTTCTACCCTCCAACCAGTTTCTGATCCATCTATGTACGTCTCCTTCCACCCCATGGTTCTTCAGTTTCCGGAGTAGACGTTCATGGGGCACCTTGTCAAAGGCTTTTTGGAAATCTAGATATATGATGTCTATGGGGTCTCCTTTGTCCATCCGTTTGTTGATCCCTTCGAAGAAGTGCAATAAATTCGTTAGGCACGATCTTCCCTTGCAGAAACCATGCTGGCTGGTTATCAGAAGTTCATTTTTTTCAAAATGTTGATCGATGTTTTCTTTTATCAGTGCTTCTGCCATTTTCCCTGGAACCGAAGTCAGGCTCACCGGCCTGTAGTTTCCCGGGTCACCTCTTGATCCCTTTTTAAAGATGGGCGTAACGTTGGCTATCTTCCAATCTTCCGGGATCTCGCCTGTTTTCAGGGATAAGTTGCAAATTTGCTGCAGTAGTTCCGCTATCTCCTCCTTTAATTCCTTCAGAACCCTTGGATGTATGCCATCCGGACCCGGGGATTTGTCAGTTTTTAGTTTTTCTATCTGCCTACGAACGTCCTCAAGGCTCACTTCTATGGATGTTAATTTTTCTGCCTGACTTCCGTTGAAGAATTGCTCAGGTTCCGGTATGTTGGACGTGTTTTCGTTTGTAAATACAGACGAGAAGAACATGTTAAGTCTTTCTGCCACTACCTTCTCCTCCTTCACCACTCCCTTCCTGTCTCCGTCGTCCAGCGGTCCCACTTCCTCTCTAGCCGGCTGCTTCCCTTTAACATATCTGAAGAATGGTTTGAAATTTCTTGCTTCCCTGGCTAGCCTCTCTTCATACTCTCTTTTGGCTTTCCGAACCTCACGGTGACATTCTTTTTGATGCTTCTTGTGCTCTTTCCAGCTCCCCTCAGTTTTGTCCTTTTTCCATTTCTTGAATGATTTTTTCTTATTGCCTATCGCTTCCTTCACTGTTTTGGTTATCCACGCCGGGTCTTTTGTTCGATTCTTTTTACACCCCTTCCTGAATCTGGGGATATACAGATTTTGCGCCTCGCTCACCATGTCCCTGAAGAAGGACCAGGCATGATTTACCGTTAGCCATGTTTTGGAAGTGTTCCTAAGTTTCTTCCTTACCAATTCCCTCATTGCTTCGTAGTTTCCTTTCCTGAAGTTAAAAGTTGTCGCAATGGATCTCTTGCCTTTTGACACTCCTACCTCAACCTTGAACTTGATCATATTATGATCGCTGTTTCCCAATGGTCCCACTACTTCTACTTCCTTTGCAGGTCCCCTTAACCCATTTAGGATTAGATCCAGAGTGGCATTTCCTCTCGTCGGTTCTCTAACAAGCTGTTCCATGAAACAATCCTGTGTAGCTTCCAGGAATTTTGTTTCCCTAGCGCATTTCGAGCTTCCAAGCCTCCAGTCTATCCCAGGGTAGTTGAAGTCTCCCATAATAACCGTGTTGCCGCTTTTGCATTCACGCTTCATCTCGGCTTCCATTTCCTCATCGATATCTCTGGTTTGCCCCGGTGGGCGATAAAACAGGCCCATCTTTATTTCAGGCCCTTTCCTTCCCGGTATTTTAACCCATAGAGATTCCGGCTTGCTGGCCGTCTCTGCTGTGTCCATTTGTGTGGATTGTATGCCTTCTTTTATGTATAGGGCTATTCCACCTCCTTTTTGTCCTGTTCTGTCCTGGCGATAGAGCTTGTATCCCGGTAGTGCTGTATCCCATTTGCTTTCCTCATTCCACCATGTTTCAGAGATTCCAATGATGTCGATGTCTTCTGCGTTGGCCAAGGCTTCTAGTTCCCCCATTTTGTTTCTTAGGCTCCTTGCATTAGCATATATGCACTTTAGATCCTGGTATTTTGCTGTCCTCCTTTCCTTTCCCTGTGCTTCGGTCCATATTTTCTTCTCTTTTGCTGCAGACATTGTAACCACTTCTTCTGGGTTAGTCGACTCCTGTAGTTTGTCCCTTGTTCCTTCCCAGCCATTTTTCCCCTCGGTATCTTCACAGGATACCGTCTTCCGAATCGTCGACCCTTTGTCAACTGTCGGCTTTCCCCTTCTTCTTAGTTTAAAGCCTGTTCTATTCCTCTCTTGACGTTGTTTGCTAGGAGTCTAGTTCCTGCTGCGCTCAGGTGCAGTCCATCTTTCCTGTATAGCTTGCTCTTGCCCCAGAATGCCGTCCAGTTCCTCACGAAGTGGAATCCTTCTTCCTCACACCATCTCCTCATCCACGTATTTATTGATTGTAGTTCCTCCTGCCTTTTCACATCTGCCCTCGGTACTGGTAGGATCTCAGAGAACACTATCTTCTGGGTTCTCATCTTCAGCTTCCTTCCCAGAATCTTGAATTGTTCTAACAGCGTGCTTCTTTTGTAGTCTCTCCTGCTGACATCGTTCGTCCCGATGTGGATCACTACAGCGGTCTCTTCTGTCTCCGCCCCTTCCAGGATCATTTCAATTTTGTCCCCGATGTCCTTGGTTCTTGCTCCCGGAAGGCAGGTCACCAGTCGGTCCTCTCTCCCTCCTGCTATGTGGCTGTCCATGTTCTTATAAAGTGGGTGAAACGTGATTCACGTCAGGAGAGGTGTGTAAGTTAGGTCAGTAAACAAAATTATATATCAGTGCTCACTAAAAGTTTTTGAATGAAAAAGAAAGTAAAATAATTTATTAAAAAAAAAAAAAAAACCCTGAGGATCAATGAAGAATGTGGCTACATGTTGAGTTATTTACTCTACTAACTGTCTGAAAATCCTCATGATAAGCACACAAATATATAAGTAATAAAATCTACTAGATTTAATTGAAAAACATATCGGTTCTTTTGGGCTTTACCAATAGGGAGGATTCATGATGGAGAAATTAGGTCCTTACCTGTTAATTTTCTTTCTTTCAGTCCCTCCAGACCGGCACAGAAACAGATGGGTTTACGCTCCTCTGCCAGCAGGTGGAGACAGAGACACTAACTTTTGGCATCAGTACAAGTGGACTGTGCAGACCCTCTTACAATCAGTCTTTACGAACAGCCCAGCAGAAATCAACTAGGCTGAACCAGGACATACAACTCCACCCTCACATGGAGAAGAGAAAGGAACAGACCTAATCAGGACAGCCCACTTGCACTGTAGTCAAAAGTTAGTGTCTCAGTCTCCACCTGCTGGCAGAGGAGCGTAAACCCATCCGTTTCTGTGCCGGTCTGGAGGGACGCTAAAGAAATGACATGTTATTTATCTGATTTGCCTTACTATTGAACTTATCCACCTTGCCCTGGATGAACCATTCAGGTCTTTATCTGCCGTCATTTACTATGTTATTATATACTGTGATTTACAAGTTGTTACTCCCAGTTAGTTTATATCCATTCTTGCTATAAAGAGGCACTAGCCTGGGTGTCTGTGTTGTCTTATTGAAATACAGCATGATCCAAATTGTCACTTCTGTCTCACCATTAATTGGTGCAGTAGTTTAAAAAAGATCTCTAAGCTCCTTTTCTTCTATCACAATTGTGCTGCCTATTTCAGTGGTCCTGTTTGCACATATTCAGCTTAAACCGATTTGAAATCTAGAGGATCAGAGAATTCAAACACATCCTCAGTATGTCTGTGACTTGTCCTTGGACCAATAGCAAAATGCAACACTTAGCTGTCAGATTGTAGAACCAAAGGCAATTTGAAGACATGCTTTTTTGCTTGTAGAACCTGAGAACCTAGGCAACCCAGGTCCAACATTGGGTAAATGTTCAACCTCACAACATACTATGAGTTTGCCACCAATTTATTATCACTTCACTGAATCTGCTCGCTATTTGCACACACACTTCAAATCCTCATATGGGCAAAGTAAATGCCAAAATAGGGCTCAATAGAATAACTCTGATACTGTGCATTACTTTCTCTGATAACCAGGAATGAAGACATAACAACATTATATTGATAGCACCAGTGAGCTTACTTGGTAAGCGCCAGACTTCTATCCTGTACAATTTTGCAGGTTCATAGTACATCAAGGTGTGATTATCAATTATCAAATTCATGATGGCAGGATAAAGACAACCACAACTTACTGCTGCAGATCTTTGAAGGCAAGGTCTTGAGTTTTGATACAACTTTTGAAGGGAAAACCAGTTGGTCCTCATTTGAAAGGGTTGGGGTTACAGAGCTATGTGCTGTTTTGAAGACTTGACAGCCCATTCTGTCCTTTGGGGATGTTTGCTCTCCATGTTGTTTACAACAGATGGGAGATGTATGAACCAATATTGGCTTAGATGGTTAATGGTGTGTTGCAAGCAGGTGAGATGGCCGAGGGATGGAAATTGGTGACTTGTGTATAAACTACTGAAGAATGTTTCTTTGAGTTCCCAGGTACTTAAAGGCTATAGATCAATGTCATCCCTCCCAATGGAGAGTGTGGTGGTGTCACAATTTGAGACTTTTCCTACCATCCACGTATATTTTGGATTCAGTGTCAGCTTGGCTTCAGGAAGACCCATATTAATGTTGTCTACTGTGGATGCATGGATATTTTGGCCACGTTCAACACATTGAATCATGACATTCTGTTGCATTGCCAGAGAAGTATTGGCCTTTCAGGAGTTATGTAGCAGTGGTTCCGTCCATTCATGAGAGGCAGGCAGCAAGAAGTTCCGATAAGTAATACATTTTCAGGTACCAGGCATTTGACCACAGGAGTCATGCAGGGGTCATTTATTTGGTGCCATTATGTCATTAGCTGAAATGTCTTTTGGTGTTTTTTTATCACATTTATGCTGGAGGTTTAAAGATAATTTGGAGAGCAGCAGTTTGCTTAAGCTCTGTATGTCCCTGAGGCAGAACAAGAAATGAGCAGCCATATAAGTTTCTGAATTACTAACAGAGCATTTTTGAATTGTGGAAATCATTTCAAGTCTTCATCAGTTATGTGCACAGAGTGGGTATTTAATCAGAATTTGATATATTAAGTATGGAGATATTTTGATTAACATGTATGGGTATATAGTTAATGTGAGAGAACACTCCAGCATGCAGCTTTTTTTGAGCAGTGTAAACTGCCAAAGTTACTGAAGTTTTCTCATATAAGATTACAACCAACTGCTTATCACTTTATCCATTTTACTTTTGAGTTACAGGAGTTTAGGATTTGATTCAGTTTTCTTGGGTGTCATCCTAGGCAATTTTTATAGCAATAGCTGGTAGGATGGAGGATATTAAATAGATATTAAACTCTATATTTTGGACTATCCTTAGATTGGGTAAAGGCCCTACAGGTGATAAAGAATACTGCAGCACAGCCAATTTTTTTCACAAGTTGCACTGGCTTCCTGTGGAGGCCAACCTAGAGTTTAAGCTTTTGTTATTCATTCATAAAGTGCTCTGGAAATCTTTGGCTAGTTATTTGGCCAATGTTTTATTACAGTGGGAACACACTGCACACTTCTGCTTGCTAGAAGTGCACATATTAACCCTCAAGGCAGGCAAAATGAAACCAGAGAGAAAAACACTGCCTCGTGTTTTAAAGTAAAAGGAGCAGACTCCACGGGCACTCAAAACTGTAGTCTGCCTGACCGCAGAAAGGCGTACAGTTGAGGCTCCTCTAAAGAAAAAATGGGGAGGTGAGAGAAATGGAGGAAGGGATTTGACCAACTGAATGTGACACCTCCGAGGTGGTAATGGTCCCACAGGACCCCAAATCAGTCCAACCAGAAACAGGGGTAGACAAAAAGGCCACTACCTTACCTTTCCAACAGACCCTGCCAAAGCCTATATGTAGAAGACTGCACAGGCTGCTGGAGACTGAGAACAGACTGATTCTATGAGGGACTGCACAGCCCCCTTGTACTGTGTTTTCAGTCTCCATCTGCTGGCAGAAGAGCGTAAACCCATCTGTCTGTGCCGGTCTGGATGGATGATAAAGAAGCTTTTGTTACTCGTTCACAAAGTGCTTTGGAAATCTTTGGCTGGTTATTTGGTCAATGTTTTGCAGCAGTATACACTTGTACTGTCTTTGCAATCTGTGGGAACAGTGATGTTGAATGTCCCTAATTTGGCTTGAGGAAATAAACCTTTTCTTTGGTAGGACCAGTAATCTGGAATTGGTTTCCTCTCCTTTTAAGGCAGTTAATACAGCAGTATTTAAGAAACAACTAAAGGGGAACTAAGGCATTGAAACGTAGAATTCTTAGCTGATTTCAGTGTGCACTACTAATTTCTACGCCTGTGTGTGGAACATACAGCAGAAAATAGTCACTATAATTTGTTTAAGCACTTACCTCACCCGTTTCAGAATCTTTTGTATGTGCTACTTCTAAAACTCGATCAACTTCAACATAGTCTGGATTGAACAAATCTTCATCCGGCTAATAGCACAAAATAAACAGGGAAAGTTGTGAAATTTTAATCAAGCCATTGAGCAAAGTACATAAGTGTGTGTCCCTCCTTTCAAACAAGTATAAATACCAACATGTACATTTGCATCAACAGGTGGGAACCGTCAGCATACATACAGTTGCTTTTAAAGAACGTTACAAATTGTTTTCTAGATATCATAGACAAAAATGTTAACATGTAAATATTTATATACTTTACAATAGAAACAATCTTAAGGATCAAACGTAAACACATTGGTTCCTGCTTATTCATTTATTTAATATATTTGTATCCCGCATATCTGACAATTCTAAGCGGGAACCAGGATAACATACATAATAAAAAAGAAAGAACACAATACACACTGACACATCATCAAACAGAACAAAACATCCAAGCCCATAAAAAGCAGGAACATAAAATAACACATGGATCTAAAATATCTTATGCAAAATGAAAAACAAATCCTACTTTCTTCCAAAATGAAGGTATTCAGAAGGCTCCTTCCCCAACTTCAGCCAACAAATCAACATTCATATCTGTTAAGGAGTAATTAGATCCTTACCTGCTAATTTTCTTTCTTTTAGTCCCTCCAGACCGGTACAGAAACAGATGGGTTTATGCTCCTCTGCCAGCAGGTGGAGACTGAGACACTGACTTTTGGAATCAACTAGGCTGAACCAGGATATACAACTCCACACTCACATAGAGAAGACAAAGGAACACTCCCAAATTGGACCAGGGGACACTGTTGGAAACCGATTAGAACAAGAACCTTTTAGAACGCCCGCCCCACAGTTCGCCAGCTAAACCAGCCGAACCAAACGCCGCTGCTCTTTCAACTCCTCAAAACAACCAAATTCTGCACAAAAAAACATACTCTTCATGAAAATAACGAATAAAATGACCAGGTAGGGTCTGTGCCAGTCTGGAGGGACTAAAAGAAAGAAATTTAGCAGGTAAGGACCCAATTTCTCCTTCTTTAGTGTCTCTCCAGACCAGCACAGAAACAGACAGGACATCCCAAAGCAGTACCCATCATGGGTGTGACCCCTGAATGGCTGCCAGAAGAACACGCTCACCGAACACCGTGTTACGAAGCGCCTGAACGTTTACACGGTAGTATCAAACAAAGGAATGGAGAGAAGACCAAACCGTAGCTTTCCAGATATCCACCAGAGGTACAAGAGAAGATTCAGCCAAGAAGCTGCTTGACCCCAAGTGAAATGAGCTTTGAGAAATTCTGGAACAGGCTTCTTTTGGAGAAAGCACGCTGAAGCGATAACCTCCTTGATCCAGAGCGTAATGGTAGCCTTGGAAGCACCATCCCCCTTTTGAGGACCCGCTAAGAGGACAAAAAGATGATCCAACTTACGGAACTCCTGGGTCCGCTGAACATAAGAGCGAAGGACCCTACGGACATCCAACTTGCGCAACTGCCTCTGCTCTAATGAGCCCTCCCGACTACCCAAGCCCAGGAGGCCCACGAACTGTTTGACATGAAATGGCGAGATCCTCTTCAGAAGAAAGGAGGGAACTGGCCGCAGCACGACCCGCTCCCTAAAGAACTCCAGGAAGGGAAGACTAAACAAAAAAACCTGCAGTTCTGAAACATGTCTCACGGAAGTAATGGTCAACAAGAAAACCGCCTTAAGAGTAAGGTCCTTGACTCTCAAGTGGAGGACGCATGAGTATGGAAAGAATTAGACTGAGATCCCAGGCTGAACTGATGGCTGGAGCAATTTTGCAGCTCTCAAGAACTGAATCCCAGCTGGAGAAGGAGCCAAACGCTTACCACGCAAGAGACAGCAAAAAGAAGACAAAACAGCAATCTAGACCCGAAGGAAAGACCAGGCAAGGCCTCGCTTCAGGCCATCCTGCAGAAACTCCAGGGTGTGAGGCAAAGCAGCTCGAAGGGGAACCACGCCACACACGGAGCACCACTCTTCAAAAAGACACCAAATACAGACATAAGCCCGAGAAGTAGAAATTCTCCGAGACTAAGAGAGTAGAGAGAACCTTATCTGAATATCTCTTCTTCCTGAGGCGAGCCCTCTTAAGAGCCGAGCCATAAGACAAAAGGGACCCGGAAAAAATCATGGAATGGGACCCTGAGACAGAAGAACGGGCGAGAGGGGAAGCAGGAGAGGATCTGCTAATAGCAGACGAACCAGACACGCGTACCATGGACACCTGGGCCAGTCCGGAGCCACGAGAATCACACAGCCTACGTGCTGGGCAATCTAAAGAAGAACTTAGGTTATAAGCAGAGTAGAAATTTTTAAATAAAAGAAATAAATAACATCAAGGAACTCCATCATATTTAAAAAAGGATACAATGTACAAAATCAACATACCATCAACCATCCAGAGAATACAATAATTAAAAATAACAATAAATATAATTGTATTTCAGAAAACATGCATTAACATTCATCAATAATGTGTTGGAGAATAGGCATCAAGAACATTCTTTTGGATGAATTTCATGAAAGTGACTGGCAAGGGTAAAACCATCATTTCAACTGCAGGAACTCTGTCTTCTATAGATACTCTCTACTTTGGTGGCCATACAAAATTCCTGATCTATTTTTTTGTTGTCTTTTTCTTTATCCCACTCTAGACTGGCTTCATTGTTGTCTCTTCTACATTTACCTCTAGCCATACTCATCAGCTTGATTCTGCATCTCTTTTTCCTCAGGACTTTGCTTCCTAGTCCATTGATGACCAGGTTCGTGTTGGGACAGATAATGTATACTGATAAGACAGCCTTATGGCCTTTATTAGATCAGAAGGCTTTAGCAATTATGATTCGTGCTTTTATAACCAAGATTGGCTTTTCTTAAATTCTTAACTATATGAGACAGGAAGGTGGACTTGCTAAAGGCTGCAACTTATGCTGTGTCAAGCTTTTATGGTCTGCGACCCACACCTATGGAATGCAAAACTGCTTGATGTGGTTTACCTCTCTTGTTCTCTTTACGTGTCTGATGTATTGTTTAGTCGGTACTTATTTGTTCATTGTTTTCCCCTCCTTTATACAAATTGTAAAATGCTTAGAAAACTTGATTTGCGTTTTATCAAAATTTTAATAAACTTGAAACTTGAACTGAAGAGATGTTAACCAACATTTTGGAAAAGCGTGAAAGCAGTTTTCGAACAGAAGGCAGTGGTGTCATTATGCTGAGCTACCTTGAGAAGCCATTAGATTTGTTGTATTTATTTACTAATATACCTCAGGCTATCTTGATAAGGAATAAATATCAAACGTTAAACACTTGCATTACAGCTCCATGCAAATTTCCATCATCTGCTAACACAAAGTCTCAAAGGCTTGCAGTGCCCCAAACATGTTAACCAGAACAGTTTCTCTTATAACTAGGCCTACAATGACAGAGAATTGTCTCACCTCAGTAAAAATATGTTTCATTTGCGCCTGTTTGTTCCTAAAGCGCCTGATTTTCTGCTGGATCCTGGGGTCTTTTTCCAGTTCGTGCAGCGTTGCCCATTTACAATGAAGATAAGAACTGAAAAAGAATAAAATGTTTACAGAAAGCAGACATCCATCACTTCCTGCCACTTCAACGGTTTATAAAAGAATTAGGTAAGCAACAATCCATTCAACCACAGTGCTTGACTGGCCAATATGTGCATAAAACAGAAAGTCAAACTAACCGTCATTCTCCTCTTTGCATTTCAAATGAAATGTATTTGAATCAATTAAATGATTGAAGCATCAATAAGACAGCAAATAAGACAAGTCTACTATAAATAAAGAGAGGAAAAAGCATGCAGAAGAAAATAAAGAAGGGAGATTAGGTCTTTACCTTGATAATCTTCTTTCTAGTAGAAAGACACATTCTGGAACTGGTGGGTAGTCAAGTCCTCGTCGCGAGATTCTGTGCAGAGAGCCTCACTTACATTTTTCCTCTCCACCTCCCTTCACTCTGGGCTCTCCTACAAGGGATCAGTTCAGATCAAATCAGATGGTCAGCACTAGAGAAGAAACATAACAGAGAGGAGTATGGGGACACTCCCCCAGAAACAAAGCTATTCTGCTTATATCAAAAATATTGATGACCCTGGCACAACCAGCACCATGAATCCCAAGGAGTCACTGCACTGCTGTAAGTCAAGTGTGCTTGGTACATCATACTGATAAATTCCAAAGCAAGACCCTGACTAGGCCCCCTGCAGATGCTCATGTGGCCCTTTCTGGGATTTGACAGCAGATGTGCAGTTGCACTTTGCCGGGGGGGGGGACACGATCCATTTCCCAGCTCAAACTGGGTTTTCAGACCTGGCACTTGGGCCATCTGCAATCCCATGCCCCCAGAAGGACTACAAGAGGCTAAACCAGTAGCTCCCCACCCCCACTTCCAATGTGCTGTGCAGCACACGGGACACGGTCTGTCCTCGGGCAGCCATCCAGGCAGATTGAGACTTATTGAGAGCGGTAGAAAACTGAAATGCTCTTCCGGAGTCTGTTATAGGGGAAAACATCCTCCAGGGATTCAAGACAAAGTTGGACAAGTTCCTGCTAAACTGGAACGTACGCAGATGAGGCTGGACTCATTTAGAATACTGGTCTTTGACCTGGGAGCTACAGCGTGAGCGGACTGCTGGGCACGATGGACCACTGGTCTGACCCAGCAGCAGCACTACTTATGTTCTTATTTCAAAATCAAGAAATTCAAGACGGCACTAAAACTGGCCCTTAAACTCTCGTATTAGGATTTAAGGGGGGGGGGGGGAAACTTTGAAAAAACTAATTTAAAAACTCTTCACTCCCTCTGATTTTATCTCTTCAGCCTGTACTCATTGTACCATGCTTAGGCTAGAACTGTAGCCAGGGAAAAAAAGGGAAGGACTTCTGCCTCAGACAAGCCTGTAAAGTGGATATCTTGCTTCTTCGGACTGCTCCAGTGTCCCCTGACCAGACTAGGACCTTAATCCTACTGGACCAGCAGCAGCCCTTATCCTGGTGAAGAGCTACTCAGCCTGCGCTCAAACTCTCTGCGGACAAAGCAGGCTTCTGCTGATAGAGTCTACGTTATCCCAAAGCCAGGAGCCTCTACAGCATTAAAAAGCCTGAAAGTCAAGAAAACTATAGATGAGCAGAAGAGATCTCGTGTGTAGAGAGTGAAATTGAGCACTTGTTGGAACAATGTAAATGAGGCTCTGGGCACAGAATCTACCCACCAGTTCAAGAATGATGGGTCTATAGTGCACAGCAGACGTACATAGCACTAGAGACTTTATTCCCTGGAGCTTAGAGTCTAGTCAAGAGAGACAACCAAATTTGTCTCGGAGCTAAAACCACAAAGAAGGGAAAGGGGATGAGATTTAGCATACTGCCTTTCTGCGGTTACAATCAAAGTGGTTTATATATTATATTTATTTATTTATTCAATTTTCTCTACCATTCTCCCAGGGGAGCTCAGAAGAGTTTACATAAATTTATTCAGATACTCAAGCATTTTTTCCTGTCTGTTCCAGTGGACTCATAATCTATCTACTGTACCTGGGGCGATGGAGGGATTAAGTGACTTGCCCAGGATCAGAAGGAGTAGTGTGGATTTGAACCCAGAACCCCAGGGTGCTGAGGCTGCAGCTTTAACCACTGCACCACTCTAGAAACTAAAATGTAGCTAGGAAGTTCTTCTTCACCCAAAGGGTGGTGGACACCTGGAATGCGCTTCCAGAGGGCGTGATAGGACAGAGTACAGTATTGGGGTTGAAGAAGGGATTAGATAATTTCCTGAAGGAAAAGGAGATAGAAGGGTATAGATAGAGGATTACTATACTGGGCACGATGGACCTCTGGTCTGACCCAGCAGAGGCACTACTTATGTTCTTAAGTGAGCCAAGTACAGGATAGTCCAGCCATTGTGACATCACTGATGAGGTTGGCTCTTATTGGTGGAATGAGGCATTATGATGTCATAATACCAGCTCTGGTTATCAGAGGCTGAAACTTTTCATACTATTATTTATTCAATTTGAATGGCTTACATGAATTTATTCAGCTACTTGAGCATTTTTCCCCGTCTGTTCCAGCGGGCTCACAATCAGTCTAATGTACCTGGGGCAATGGGGGATTAAGTGATTTGTCCAAGGTCACAAGGAGCAGCGTGGGTTTGAACTCACAACCTCAGGGTACTGAGGCTATAGCTTTAGCCGCTGCACCATGCTCTCCCCCAAAGTCACAAGGAGATGCAGTGGGAATTGAACCCAGTTCCCAGGTTCTGAGGCCTCTGCACTAACCACTAGGCTACTTCTCCACTCATGAAAGAGAAGAATTAAGAATGCAGTTATGTGTGTGATAAACCTGACAATATGAGGATGATATAAAAGTCTGTAAATATTTAACAAAGAGCTCTGGCTATGTATATTACACTATAGTCAAAACAAACTAAAAAGAAAGGGGCTAATATTAAGCCCACAACGGTCAGTGTTTTTGGGTGGGCTTTTAAACATCAACTATCACAGGTAAAAAAGAAACCTGGACATTTGAGTGGAAGTATCCAGATGTTGGTTGCTGCTCAGCACTGCAGCTATAGAGGAAGCAGTGATATTCAGCTTAGAGAATGACAGGGGAACAAATTATTCCCCGTTCCTACAAGCTCCGTCCTCATCTGCACAAGCCTCAAACATTTTAAAATCATAAGTGTTCGAGGCTTGTGTGGTTAAGGCAGAGCTTACAGGAATGGGACAGGGACAGCGACAAAACTTGGATTTATTTATTTATATCCTGCCTTTCCCAAGGCACAAACAGAATCACATACAGTACAACAAATCAAATAGTGATACTGTAAAGCCTCCTAAAATTACAAAGAGGCTACCAGCACCTCGCATCAAAAAACTCTAAATCAAGTCCCATATTTCATCTTACAAAAGAGGTGTTTCTTCAACATTTTCTTAAAACTACTCAAACATGTTTGCTGTTGTAAATATCCCAGAAGCTTATTCCACTCCCGAGGACCCACACATGAAAATATGCTAGCTCTAGACACAGCAGGGACAGGGAAATTGACTTCCTGCGGGATGGGGGCAAACTTGTCCCCGTGTCATTCTCTAATTCAGCTGCTCTCCAAATACCCAATCAGGATACACGGACAACAGCCTCTCTTTTCTATCCTAAGCTATCTATCTGTTTATTTACTGCCACTCACAACTTGGCACAGCAGGGGCAGTCTATGATAAAAATAAAGGGAGAGAAGGGACTCGGGGACAAGAAGATACATATTGAAAGTACAAAGAGGGAGAGAAACAGAAGATAGAATAGCCAGATTAAGTACTAGCTTCTCCCATCTCCACCACGGACCTCTGTGGCACATCTGGATAGTGCCGCGATGGTCCGAGGAAATATTCAGCAGCACTATCCAGGCAGTGCCACCAAATACTCAGCAAACCAGGACTTATCCAGTTAGCTAAGCCCTTTTCAATATCGGCCTCAAAGAATACAAGGCGATACCTTTTTTCTTAAGCAATTTAATACATGTGAAGTTCAACTTTCATAGAGATTTCCATGTGAGGACCTTCACAGTTTGTAGCCTACTTTACAAAAGGCTCAAAGAACTTTTCACACATTTTTTCAGGTTTTTCCTGAACTGAGTGTAATTAGGAGACATCTGAATTCCTATGGGAAGTGAGTTCCAGATTTTCTATAAGTTAATTAACAGTACAAAAATAGTGAAAGGACAGTACAGGAAAGAGAATAAAGAAAAGATAAGAATGGGGAGCAAGACCAACAGATAGGAAACACTATTATTTTATAATTGACAAAAGAGATGTAATATAAATAGAAAATTAATAAACAGTGTACATACAAATTTCTGTATTTGACATAAAACTCTTCTACTTCGGAGGAGAGTCCGCCAGGATGGAACTGAAACACATCAAACAATGGATTATGAAAGTGAATCTGATCAAGCCTCCTTAATTTTGCACTAATTCACAACCACTCTACATGGAAGAATGCATGCTGCACATGCAGACCCAGGATTACATTTCTATTTAGCAGTACAGTGCTCCCCTGTGAATTGGCGGCATTTTCCGACTGCGAATGACCGGACAGGAGAGTGAAGGAAATCACTCGCGGTATGCTCCGACGGCCTCTTCCTGTACTAAAGTCGGGCCTCACCAATCAGGAGTTGCTTTAACAAGCAGCTCCTGATTGGTGAGGCCCGACTTTAGTACAGGAAGAGGCGGTCGAACCTACCGCAAGTGATTTCCTTCACTCGCTGGTGCTCCGGCTGCCCTCTCCTGTCTCCCCTGCTAAAAACCATATTCGCGGTTTTTCAACATTCACGGGAGTTCCTGGAACGGAACCCCCGCGAATATCAGGGGAGTACTGTATTGTATTTCTTAATAATTTATTTGCACTTGGAAATCAGTTAGTTCAATGTGCTACACTTACTCTCTCAAAAGTTCCCATTCCTTGTCAAAACATGGGTGGACACAAGAACTACCACTCCCTATGAAGTGATCTGGTAGCATACCATGTGCATAAGCACCGTTAACTTTATTTCTTCTCCTTGTGTAATTCAAGTCAATTGACTTGCAGTGCAAGTGCTTTGAATCCAATAAAAGCCAGTTACTGCCATTCTGCTTCTCTTAACTGAAGGAAGAGACTCACTTTTTCACTAGCATCAATTTAAATTACCAAAGCCCTCTAGGTGGAGAATGTGTCAAAATACCTGGGAAACTATTTGGTGCTCCGTACCATATCACACATGTAAGTGGTTACTGAATTGCAGTATTAGGAAATCTAGAAAGGTGGGGACATGATTGTTATTTGAAGTGAGGGGGAGGGTAAAAGCAAGACAATTGGATTATCCAAAGATGGGGAGTTAGTTTAAGACCCATCACTGACATTTCAAGAACGTTGGCTGGAAACACGGGGGTGGGAAGGGGAAAGCTTTTAGCTAAGGTTATTTTATTTTATTTATTTCAGTATTTATATCCACTTATGATCTAAGTAGTTTACATTGTGGTACTCAAGCATTTGTCCCTAACTGTCCTGGGGCAATGGGGGATTAAGTGTCTTTCAAAAACAATGTATATAAGATAAAGAGAGATCAATCATAAATCCACAAAAATTCCTCTCTTTTATTCAATTTTCAAATTCTTCATTAGAAACAGTGATGAAGTTTTCTCCTATCAGACTTATCTCCACTGAAGTTCTTTATAGAGGATCCCCGTGCGTTGCCACTGATTAACTAGATAGGGAACTAACCTCTTCGGCACTCTCCCCCTCCTGCCTAATTTTAAGATGATGTATATCAAAAAACTCTTATAAAACTGATAATAAACTTAGCTTCAATTAGGCAGGGAGTTCTTATGAGTTCTTATATCTCTCAGCTTCTGTTTTCTTTGCTGTGGTCCGTTCCTGCGGTCCGTTGGCAGGAACGGACCGCAGCAAAGAAAACAGAAGTTGAGAGATCATCTTAAAAAAATCATCTTAAAACATCATCTTAAAATTAGGCAGGAGGGGGAGCGTGCCGAAGAGGTTAGTTCCCTATCTAGTTAATCAGTGGCAACGCACGGGGATCCTCTATAAAGAACTTCAGTGGAGATAAGTCTGATATGAGAAAACTTCATCACTGTTTCTAATGAAGAATTTGAAAATTGAATAAAAAGGAGGTATTTTTGTGGATTAAGTGTCTTTCCCAGGGTCACAAGGAGCAGCTTGGGATTTGAACCCACAACCTCAGGGTGCTGAAGCTGTAGATCTAACCACTGCGCCACACACTATGGCTTGTGATGTGCACCAAGCTGGGTGCCTGTGTTTACAAAGTAATGAGCTGCTTTAAATGCATTTGCATATTTTGTATCTCATTACTATATAACATGAGGTGACCTATCACTGCATTAAGGCACTGCACACCCAGCATTAGAGTTCTTTAAGGAGCAAATACAGGTTTGTTCCCTAACACAGGTCGATAACCACCTCCCTTATTTGATTAATGCAGCAGAATAGATGTCATGCTGCTGTGTACTAAGTTGTGCATCTGTTCTAATGTAAGAATGTTTTTTGAAAATTATAGCATAATTTGCCTACTATGGAAAAAAAAAATCAGCTCCCAAGAGAAACCCTGAATACTGAGATATGCACTGGGGTCACTGTGCTCATGCCAAGTTTAATTGTCTGAGGATATCTATGTTATCGAGTTTTCCCTGACACAGATTGTCAAGAGCAAAAAACATCTCACCTCTTTCTGGACCATTCTGGATGCCAGAATCTTCTCTATTATATTGGCATCATCTTCTGGAGGCTCCTGGAAAACAACACAATACAATGAACCTACTGCATGGATCCCCAAGTCCTCCAACTTAAAGAAAATACAATGAACCCCAATAGCTCTGTGGATCCAATTCCTCATCCTCATATTGTAATAATTAAAACTCTGCTGTCACAATGCAACCTCATAGTAGTTCATATATATATATATATATATATATATATATATATATATATATATATATAAAAAGAGAGAGCTCAGTATTGAAAGCAAGTTGTGCATTTGCTGGATGTTTTCAGTGATAATTCAGATAAAAATCAGGCTAAATGCTCAAATTTGATATAATAGCACCTTACAACTAAGATAGTGGATCTCTCACAAGATGGTTCACTGTTGGGAGTAGGTTGAGCAAATCATTGTCAACATGCTGGGGCCAGGTCTCCTATACAAAAATAGCTGGTGGTTTATTTTTGGATTGAGTGGATCCTGAGATTGATGGGCATCAAGTGCAACTCTTGCACTATATCCCGTTAGTGGCTTCTATAGAGATAGCAAGAGAATAGAGGGCCAGTAAAGTACCTGGATCCCATCATTTAGAAGAGTAACTCCAACAGGTCTTCCAAGTTCACAGTCATGTGATACGAGTGGCTGAAGCCTTCTGGAGCAGTGAGGAAACTCTTTATACTATGCAGTAGGAGCCACTGCTGCAATTGAGGGACAGATGGCAGAATGATGTAAATTCTTGAAGGGAATTTATTTTTTATCAATGAAGGAGTGGTATCAATGAAGACTGGAAGGTGGCAAATGTTACACCGATTTTCAAGAAAGGTTTGAGCAGGAGATCCGGGAAACTACAGACCAGTGAGTCTGACCTCAGTACCGGGAAAGATGGTAGAGTCGCTGATAAAGGACCGCATCATTGATCACCTTCATGGACACGGGCTGATGAGGACCAGTCAGCACGGTTTTAGAAAAGGCAGATCGTGTTTGACGAACTTGCTGCACTTCTTTGAGGAAGTAAACAGACAGATACTTGATATAAGATGAAAAATGAATAAAGAATTGGGAAAAAAAAACAACTTATTTATAAATAAGGAAATTGGAATGACGAGCAAGGTGATTAAATTTGCAGATGACACAAAGTTGTTAAAACACATGCGGATTGGGAAAAATTGCAGGCAGACCTTAGAAAATTGGAAGACTGGGCGACCAAATGGCAGATGAAATTTAATGTGGACAAATGTAAACTGATGCACATTGGGAAGAATAACCCAAATCATAGTTACTGGTTGCTAGGGTCCACCTTGGAGGTTAGCGCTCAAGAAAAGGATCTGGGTGCCACTGTAGACAATACAATGAAATCTTCCGCCCAATGTGCGACAGTGGCCAAAAAAGCAAACAGGATGCTAGGAATTATTTTTAAAAAAGGGGTGATTAAAAAGACTAAAAATGTTATAATGCCCCTGTATCGCTCTATGGTGCAACCTCACCTGGAGTATTGCGTTCAATTCTGGTCTCCTTATCTCAAGATATTCAAAACCAGAAAAGGTTGAAAGAGTGACCAAGATGATAAAGGGGGTGGAACGCCTCTCGTATGAGGAAAGATTAAAAAGATTAGGGGTCTTCAGCTTGAAAAAGAAACGGCTGAGAGGAGATATGATTGAAGTTCACAAAATCCTGAGTGGAGTAGAATAGGTACAAATGGATCAATTTTTCACTCTGTCAAAAATTACAAAGACTAAGGGACACTAGGGGATAATTTAAAACCAATAGGAGGAAATAGTTAAGCTCAGGAATGCATTGCCAGAGGTGGTGGTAAGAGCGGATACTATAGCCAGATTTAAGAAAGGTTTGGACAATTTCCTGGAGGAAAAGTCCATAGTTTGTTATTGAGAAAAACATAGGGGAAGCCACTGCTTGCCCTGGATCGGTAGCATGCTACTCCTTGGGTTTTGGCAGGGACCTGGATTGACCACCATGAGAATGAGCTTCTGGGCTTGATGGATCATTGGTCTGACCCAGTAAGGCTAGTCTTCTGCTCTTGTTTTCTTCATTTGGATCCTTTTTCCATTTTTTGGAAGATGTTCCTTTGGCACTACAAGACTTTTTCATATCTTTAGATGGATAAGCTGATCAAGGATTGGTCACCAGAGCGACTCTGCTTTGCTCACCAGGTCTTTTAGCAAATTTAGATACTGGCCTTGAGCTAGACTTGCACATGGTTAGATAGGTTTGATCCCAACAGAAAATTCAAGCCTCCTAACATTACATCTCTGTGCAGAAGTTGATCATCAAAACACCTTGGCTATCACCCAAACACTTGTGACATGCTCTGGGAGAACACAGGCACTTAAAGCTGTACTTCTTAGGTATGAAATAGGAAACAATCAACACTAGGATTAAACATTAACTTTTCCTGAAAAAATTAAAGGAGAAACCAAAATATACAATGAGAAACTAGACCTACAAGCACAAAAATGGTTTGGTGGAGCTAAAACTGCAATCATGTATCAATAAAAATAAAGAATAAACTTAGGAGGGAGCCCATTGGTTCAGTGTTGGTGCTGCAGAATGCTATGCAGAGGATTTGGGTTGAGTGTCTAGTCATGTCTTTCATTGCCACAGTTAGGGAATCCTTAGAAGCAGGTCTTAATTTGTAGTCAATAAGGAAGTGAAACTGTGGTACGAGGGAGACTGGGCAGCAGCAAGAAGAGAAGAGGAGCCAAATAGGGAGCAATTATTTGTTCTCTGCGACACACTCACCACATCACCTCCTCTTCCATTGAGGTTGCCTGGAAGGGAGAACCTAGAGCAGAACACACCCCTGTTAGTCTGGAGTCTGGAAAAAAAAAAAAAAAAAAAGAGGTGGGCCATTCCCCCAGAAATTAAGCCCTGTAGAGAAATCAATGTTCACTGCAAATTGGAAAGGGGATCCGTTATTGAAATATGGTAGCACCTAATGGTCAGACCTGAGTCTATACTTGCAGAATTCTGGAAAGAAACCTGGCGCTTGACTCCAACCAAAAAAATAGAGCCCCAGCTGAGGAATGTCACTGTAATGACCAGGTTATACGAGTCCAGAAATATAGAAAAGGGGAATAAATCCAGAAGAGTTGCAAACTACGGTTCCTGCTGCTAAACCCCAGATCCCGTTCTCATTGATTTGGATGCATAAAAGGAGAGGAAACAGTCAGCCACAAAAACCAAAATAAGTAGAAAGAAAGAGGAACAAAACCAAAAGTTGTGACTAAACAAAAAATATTTAAGAAGTCAGCAGTGAAAGCAGTCCAAAATTATATCAGAAAATTCTAAGAAAGGCTTCTGCTCTGCCCAGACGAAGCATCTGCTGACACATCCAAGTGCATTTTTGCTTCTATCATCAGTGAACTAAACCTATTACATCTGATGCAATGCTGGCTCCATGCACTAAAGTACCTCTGCTTGCCATGCCAATGCAGAAGATGACAGCGCCGATGCTCGCTCTACTCCCAGAACGGCAATTGTTTCACCATCGTCATCGACCACTTTTAGGTCCAAGTCCTCATTGTATTTCCTGCGTTTTACCTGTCGCCCAGACCGCCGTTTCTGTGGGCCAAAACATTTGACGTTAGAATGTGCTATACAAGACATCAAAAACCAGGGCTGTTTCAGGCTTTCCTTCTCAAGTATTTCATCTTTTGCTTGGAAAGCATGATTTTGCACATGGAAGTTGGCTCTTATAAAATTGAATGCAGGTATAATACAGAAGACACTGCCTACATTTATCTCATCTGGATGCATACATTCCCACGGGCATAATTTGCCCATCGCTAATGTGGAGTTGTGATGTACATGTGCATTAGGGTGGTCCAGGGTAGCATGCAAAAAAACTCAACCTTGTCAAATCTAGTCTCCACAAGGCTTATTTTTGTCCACTTAGTATGTGCATCTAATTTCAGCTTCATTAGACAATACTTAGAGGTCAGTTATTTATGTACTGTTTATGAAATTCGTTTTAATTTTTTATAATACTGTTTTTATTTATATAAAGCATTTTATACATATATGATAGACAGCATATCAAGAAATCAATAAACTTGAAACTTGAAACACTGTTTGCTTGTGTGTTGTATATGTAGGCGATTGCACATACAGTGGTACCTCGGTTTACGAGTGCACCGGTTTGCGAGTGTTTTGCAAGACGAGCAAAACATTTGCAAAATCGGTGCCTCGGAAACCGAGCATGGCTCGATTTACGAGCCCCACCCCCCGCAATCCGGCACCCCCCCCTGCGATCCGGCACCCCCCCCCCGCCACGATCCGACCCCCCCGACACGATTGGGCACCTCCCCCGCCACGATCCGACCCCCCCAACACGATTGGGCACCCCCCTGACACAATTGGGCACCCCCCTGACACAATTGGGCACCCCCCTGACACAATTGGGCACCCCCCTGACACAATTGGGCACCCCCCTGACACAATTGGGCACCCCCCCGCCGCTTCTTACCCTCATCTGGGCACTCTTGAAGATCGGCCTACTCGTCTGCTGGGCCTTGAGCATGCTCAGACGCTCAAGGCCCAGCAGACGAGTAGGCCGATCTTCAAGAGTGCCCAGATGAGGGTAAGAAGCGGCGGGGGGGGTACCCAATTGTGTCAGGGGAGATGTCGGATCGTGTCGGGGGGGATGTCGGATCGTGTCGGAGGGGGTGCCCAATCGTGTCGGGGGGGGGGGTTGGATCGTGTCGTGGGGGTGCCCAATCGTGTCGGGGAGGGGGGTTGGATCGTGTCGGGGGGGGTGCCCAATCGTGTCGGGGGGGGGGGGTGCCGGTTTGAGGCAGGGGGGGTGCCGGATCACAGGGGGGGTGCCTGATCGCAGGGGGGGGCCTTCGAGGGGAGCAATGCCGGTTCTCGGGGGGGGGGGGGGGGAACGCATCAAAGCGAGTTTCCATTATTTCCTATGGGGAAACTCGCTTTGATAAACGAGCATTTTGAATTACGAGCATGCTCCTGGAACGGATTATGCTTGTAATCCAAGGTACCACTGTAATTAGTTTGTATGGTGTCATCTAGTTTGCAATCTGTACACGAAAACTGGCTCCTTGGGAAGTCAGTCTGTCAGCTGTCAACTGCTAGACTGCCATGTGGACTGGATGTTCTTTGACTGGTCAATTTCATTACTATAAAGAAGGAAAACCTTTACCAGAGAGCTATAATTTGGTGTGTGAATCAGTGATGGTGAGCTAGGATACCGACAATGCATGGACTCACAGAAAGTTAAAGAAACTACATGACTAAAAATGTTGCAAACAAGGCGCTCACAGCCATGTCCAGACATCTATTGTTTCTGTACGAGCAACTAGTAGCCTTTTTTGACAGAATCACACCAGAAACAGTGCTACATCCACCGTTGCCAGACATTCCACGATGCCTCATGCGTACAGATGAAATGGAACCTATGACCTTTGAAAGTCTTGTAACACCGAGAACACAGTCATTTTTTGATCTCTTGATTGAAGGAGGATCAAAAGCAAAAATATTCCTAAAGAAACATCCCACAGTCCATTTTTCAAGGAACTTTGGAATTGAGCATCCAAACTGACTGTTAATTATGCAGCAGAACAAGGGATAAGCCTCATTGAAAAATACAACGATACTTTGACAAAAGATGAAGAACAGAAGCAATCTGTTCTTCGGCTAGTGGCCGTCACTGAAAAAAAGTTTCCTTCCTTATCAAAGGTGACTCTTATGTCATAAACCATTGATTATTTGTCGAGTGCACAAAAATTACAAATATACTGCTAAGTTAGCAGTAGTTTTAAAAAAACAGTGAAGTAGGGCGACCTCTAAACTTTGTTTGTTTTAAGTAAACTTTTGTGTGGTTTTCATTTTTATATAGAGGAATAAAATTAGCCTTGTGGACAAACAAAATGTTTTAGTTAATTTTTTTGGACCACCCTAATGTGCATTTTATAAAACATTTACAATTTTTTGAACCAAGTTTAAATTCATGTGAGAAAATATGAGAACTACCGAAGGTCACTATATCAGTCTATTTTATAAAAATAAATAGGCATTTATTTTACCATTTTAGACATGAAAAGTGCCCTCATTAAGTGCAGCAGCACATTAGCCTGGTGAAAAGTGGATTTCTGGAAGATTGTCCAAAGAAAATGATTACCTGAACAGACACCTGCAAGGACCTATGTGGTCTCAATGATGTATTTTTAGATTGTGGCAGCCGTGTACCTTCCTATGGATGCCAGGCTATTTAGCAAATAGCCTTGCTAGTTACATACACATTTCCGGCCCTGAACAGTTCCCCAGTTTTGATCTTTAGATATCAAATTGAAAGTTCTTTTCTTTCCCAAGATGAAATATACTTTTAATCATATAAGTAAAACTTAATACAGGAAAAGGGCAAATTGACAGTGTTAGTTATAATCCTAAAGAACAGCACAAAAGAGGTATTTTCTGTACAGAGTGACAGCTATGACTCTAGCCACTTTGCTGGTCTTTATCTGCCATCTGTCACTATATCAAATTAGTTAGTACTGAAATTTTGCAAAATTGATTAAGCATTAACAAAAGACTTTCGATGCTGTACAAGCACACTGGCAAGAAACTGAATATTTCATACATTTGCAGCTCGCAATATATCCATTGGAACCATCTCAAAAGAAACGCTCTCATCATGACAGTTAATCATAAGGCTTCCACCACATATCCTCACACTGAATGGAGTGGTAAACTAGAAATCCCATATGCTGCTAAGGCAAAGATACTGGCTAGCCTTAAACCAACAAACTTCTACATGAGAGGTGGGTTCTGTGCTAAACAGAAGCTGACCTACAGAAAGGGCTCATTTTCCCAAGCTCGGACCCATGAGGATCACTGGCAACTTGAGGGCCATAGGATGTGTTCTGGATCATGGATGAGATACAGCCGTAACTCTGTTGAGTCTTTTGACAACGTTGAAGTTAACTGGATTATTGTATGGAATGGAAAAGTGGGAGACAGGCTGGATTCCCACTGCAGCTCCAGGAACAAAGAGACAGATTGCGAGCCAACTGGAGAAAGAGAAGTTACCTGCACTCCTAGAGAAACTAAACTACACTTAACAAGAATTTATTGACTAGTCTCAGAAAAGGATGCTCCTGTTACCACCCACTTTTTATGAATTTAGTGAAATTTGAACAAAAACGTATTTGCTCAGCCCTAGTCAATTTTCCACAAGACCAATTTATGAACACACAAATCCTTTGACTATCGCTCCTTTTTGCTTTTTTTTAAATTAATGTTTCCTCTTGAAATTTAATTGCCAATACAATTGATTCCCTAGATATTAACTAAAACATGATTATGTTACTGTCACTATTTCCGAGTTGCCTCAACACCAAGTCCTACCTTCCACCTTGTACTAAATCTAAAAGAACTCCTGAACAAGCAGCAATCATTTGTTTGAACTAGGGACATTTATCTGATATCATCTGATTAGCTTCTTCAATCTTTTGCTAGTATGATGTCAGTCAATGAGCCGCAGAGCACTTCCTCCTGGAGGTCACAAGATGGAACCTATTCTCTTGGTCTCAGACTACATTGCTTTCTCTACTCACTGCACAGAATCATCACTTGTCATTGCCCCAGGTACGAAATAAGTACAGGGGGGCCCCCATTTCTGTACCAGGATACATGAAACCAGAGATAATTGTGAACGCTATTATTTAATTCTTTAATTCATTTTCTATCCCATTCTCCCCAAAGAGCTCAGAACGGGTCACACGTTGACATACATAATATACAGTTAACAGATTACACTTTGCCATAGTTCCAGTGCAAGGTTCTACTGTTTAACCTCATTGGCATTAAGCCCGACTGCACTCTACCCCACCATGCCCACAGCAAATCCCAGCAAAAAAGGCTGTTTCAAGAGATTTCTCTCACTGTTCGTTGCTGCGATCCTATCAGGCTAAGTGTTTGTTTTGAGGTTTTATTTGAAACCTTATCCACCTGGGAACCCTGATGAAGGCGTGTTTACCGAAACACGGACCGTGTCGGGTCCCTTGGTATGGTACAAGGTAGTAACATTAACCGCATTCATAATCTTGGTTTAAATAAATTTAGCCTGCGTCTTTGTACATTGGTCTGCAGTTCTCTTTTGTTTTTGGACGGCTTGGGGAAATCCACTGCTTATTCCTAGGGTAAGCAGCATAATTTGCTATTTTTCTTGACCTCAAGAGGAAACTTATTTCCCCTGGTTGCTAAAAAATTTAACTAGTGTTTAAAATACTTTCCCAGTCCTGGAAAAACCTATTCGGCAGCAGTTCTCCTGTAAAGAAGACATTTAGCCTAGCCAAAGTCATCTAAACTGTTTTAATGTAATGATTTCTAAAGCAAATCTTTTGTGCATTTGTACCTGGCTGTCCGCAGATTCCATGGATTCCTCTGTGCTCTGAGTAGCTGAATTTAACAAGGACTGTTCCAAGTTATCCACAGAGATCTCATTTTTCCTTTTTCCTTTCTTCTTTCTTTCCATAGGCAATGGTCCCTGGTCCTTACTGAAATAATAATATATGATATGTAAAGAAAAGTTGGCAAAAGTTTATTTTTAATATTTTATGTTTTAAATACAGTAGTATAAAAAGGTAAATGTTTGTCAGCACAGGAATGTGATAAACATAAGGAAGTGGAAAATGTCAGCAGATAAGGACAATGTGACCTGCCCATTTTTCTTGCCTACTGTGCCATCACTCGTTTTATTCAACCATAGTTTTCTTCTTCTCACAAAGATAGCAAGATTATTTTCAAAGAAAACTAATTGTGTCAGGCAAAATAATGACATACACCACCATTCAAAACAAAATGGAAACCAGGTCTTTCTACAACTGGACCAAAACTATGCTTAACGTGGAGAAAAAAAGAGCGGCTAGCGTAGCTGGTTTTAAGAAAGGTTTGGACAAGTTCCTGGAGGAAAAGTCCATAGTCTGTTATTGAGAAAGACATGGGGGAAGCCACTAGCATGGAATGTTGCTACTCCTTGGGTTTTGGCCAGGTACTAGTGACCTGGATTGGCCACCGTGAGAACGGGCTACTGGGCTTGATGGACCATTGATCTGACCCAGTAAGGCTATTCTTATGCTCCCGCCGTGGTTCATCGCTGGACCACCATAGATACTAAAAGTACGCGGGGTAAGGCAGGAGGGAGGTAAAAATTCTTAGAATCGGCTGGGAAAGGAGGCGGGAGGGATCGCTGCTGGACTACAAGGTCTCACAGAAGGCCCAGCAGAAGCCTGCAACAGGTTTGGGAGAAGGGCAGGTGAGCGCTGACCTGATTATAAACCGAGACACCCATTTTTGGGCCAAATCCCTGTTTATATTCAAGTATATACAGTAACTGCTTAACACACGTTAGTAAAAGGGGCTCTTAATGTCACATTTATTGCTAGTAATAGGAAGATTTTCTCTCTCTGTTGAAATAAAAACAAGCACACACCTTGCCCTCTTAGTTTTTGGCTTGAATGCAGACTGAAAAGCATTTTTCTTCTCTTTCGGAGGTTTCGGATCTCTTGGTTTCCTGGGTTTCTTAATCTCCCTCTGCTGTTTTGGCTCCTTCTGTTTCTGTTCTTTAGCTTTTTTAGGGTCCTTGGGTTCTTTCAGCTCCCTTCTTCTCTTTGGTTTTATGTCGATTACCTTGGTTTCCTTTTTTATAGATTCTAGTATCCCTGGTTCCCTTTTCTTCCGTTTTTTCTTCACTCCGGTGCCTCCACCACCACTATCCTCCATCCCATTGAGAACCACCATCCTTTTAGGAATGACTGCTTTCTGTTCATCACCAGCAAAGCGTTCGTTGTGAGCTGTGCAGTGATACGCCAACTCTGTGATTGTCAGTGGGTGATGAATGCTTGGCTGGTCTTCATCACAAGCAAAGCTGGACTGGGATTTATGCTCACATGGCATGCAAGCATCGGAATGATTTAACACTTTAAATGTTGGCAGCTGAAAAGAAAAAGAAAATGAACATTAATCCCCAATCCATGATTCTTCTCTCATAACCATGTTTATATCTTTAACCGTTTCCAACACACATCCCCTTCAGCCCTCAAAAAGGGCCCAGAGATTCTTTATATTTGCTCTTTCTGTCTCTGGTTCTTCTTCTAGCCATTAGCTGTTTAACCTACCCAGTGCGCTGCAGATTTCTCCTGGGCACCAGAAGAAATGCCAGCAACAAGAAGAGCAGATTAGAGAAGCACCTTGCATGCCATACCACTAACTCTACTCGTCTTTCCTCCTGACAGCTAGTATAATGTGACAGATTGTGAGGGGGAATTATGAAGGTGGGAGTGATGATATGATGGACAGAGACATTACTAGGCACTTAAAGGAATCAGGGTTAAGGGGTCATAAAGACCTCAATCAAGATTTTGATTATTAAAGCTCCACAAAGAATGATCCTGTAAAAGCACAATTTGACATCATACATTTAAAGAACTCAGCTTGTACCAAAACAGCATTGCCAGGACTCAAACCATACCAAATGTACATATGAAAAGGCAGCACTACAACTATTACAGCATACCCTAGAATACCAAGTTACTTACCTGTAGCAGATGTTCTCCATGGACAGCAGGACAAATCCTCAAACCATGAATGGCATCACTGACTTAGCATGCATTAGAAACTTCTCTACTTGGAATATACTGGAAGCTTGCCACTCCCGAACTGTTGCTATCACATGAAACCAATTCAATTGATATGCTTAGTTAAATGCAATGCATATAGCACTGAATGATGAGATAGATATAATAAGCATCTCGGAGACCTGGTGGAAGGAGGACAATCAATGGGACACTGTTACCTGGGTACAAATTATATTGCAAGGATAGAGTAGATCAAATTGGGGGGTGGGGGTTGCACTATATGTTAAAGATGGAATTGAATCAAATCAAATAAAACATTCTGCATGACATAGATAGAAGTGTGGAATCCATATGGATAGAAATTCCATGTGTGAAAAGAAGGAATATAAAGGTTGGGACAAAATGAGATTAGGAAAGCTGGAGAAATGGGTAACACTATAATAAAGGGTGACTTCAATTACCAAATTAATAGGGAAGAGTATGTAAACTCAACAAGTAACAAAGTTCATACTCTATAGAACCCCCTACAATTCCAAATAATCACTCCTAGATAGAGGAAATACACCACACACTAAATTCAAAGAAGGAGCACAAGAGAACCAGAAAAGAAAAAGAAAGTGACCCAGTAAGGCTATTTTTATGTTCTAACTTCTTGGAGAGACTGGTGGTTGGTTATCTGAAGACTTGAATCCTGCTGCTCATGGAAAACACATGTTATAGTAACTACCTTGGTTTTCTCCGAGGACAAGCAAGAAAGAAACATGCAGACACCAAAAGCAACCTAGTTCTTTGGGGGAGATGGAGCTGAGTAGCCCCTGTTCTTCAGTCACTGCATCTTAAGGTGACAGGGGTCCTCCATGATCACCACGCCTTGTCTTGGTAACAAGAAAAAAGGATGATGCCAGCAGGTGCACCAAATTGGCATACAAAGGCTGGCAGGGCAGAAACGTGCTGCAGAATAGAAACTGTACGTTTTTTAGAGAAGCTGAAAGTGTGCTATTAGAAATTGATATTTATGCCATAAGCAGAGAACTTACTGTTAAAGTCACAGGAGGCAATTTAGACCAGGGAGGCTCTAGTCAATGTTCCTGTTTGAGGAAAGTACTTGGAATTAAGTTGTGCAAATGGCTATGGTGTGGAAAGTTCCTAAGAAGCCTCCTCTCTAAATTATGCATGAAATTTGTAAATAGAATACGTTAATATACCACTAGCAGTACCTAATCATTTATGGTAAAGACTTTTGTAAGCTCTTCAGCTACTGGAATCCCTCCTTGAAGTCAGATATTCACAGGCAGATTCACAGAGCTCAATGTTATTTCAAATTGCAGGCTATGAAAGCTATAAACTTGATGTTCTACTTGACTAAAATTTGGAAAAGCCCAACCTGATCAGTTTCATGATAGATAAAGCCCAAAGATCTGCCTTGACCAATAAGGAACAGTGAGAGACTTTGCTGTCAGGATCACATTTTCAGGATATCCCTAAAAAATACGAGACAGATTTGCATGCATATATACTACCCTCACTGTATGCAAATCTGTCTCATGTATATTCATTAGAAATATCCGGAAAACTTGACCTGTTTATGGCCTTCAAGAAATGAATTTGAACACCTCTATCAGAAATATTGGAGTTCACACAAATAGTACCCCTTCTCCAAATGACTCCTGAGGCTAGTTTGCTGTGAAACAATCCTCTAATTGACACAGCAAGTTACAGTAGCATTCTGCATTAACCGTTTGGCCCCTTACTGATTCTAAAACACTGTGACTCCAAGATATAATTACCCGAAGTGGTTCAAAACACACTATACTAAACTGATCATTAGTACCACTTCCAGACAGGAAGTATCCAATATATATTAATATTCGTTCAGGAAAAAGGGCATACTATAATCATAGGGAGTCTTTGTTAACCCCCAGAAATGAGAAAACACAGAATACAGACGATCAGATTATGACCTGTGTCCTCACATACTCAGGGGATTGTCACAAAACTGTTCGGTCCCTAAGGAAACACTGGGAAATTTTAAAGATTGCGGGGGTGTTTCAGGATTTCCACTTGCGGATAGCTTATAGAAGAAACCATAATCTCAGGGAAATTTTATGTCCCTCCACGCTCCCTGATAATGATGTGGATGCTGGAGTGACATATTCTGGTGATTCTAGATGTGGGTCTTGTCAGATGTGTAAAATAATGATCGAATCTGACTCTTTCTGCAATCCTAAGGATAATAAGAAGTACTCTTTACGACACTCTTCCGATTGTAAATCACAAGGAATTGTATATATTTTGCAATGTCCATGTAGGTTATTATATGTAGGACAAACCTCAAGAAAATTTACTACTCGATTAACAGAACATAAAAGTAACATTAAAAATAAAGTAATGGGGGCTCCACTGGCTAAACACTGCATAGAAAAAGACCATGAGTTTTTCTCCCTTAAAGCAATCATCATTGAAGTTGTTCGTCAGAATAAACGAGGGGGTGATTTTAAACGATACTTGGCCCAGCATGAACAGAGATGGATCAACCGTCTGGGATCTCTTGAACCTGGCGGTTTGAATAAAAATCTTGAATGGCAACATTTTTATTAATTTAATCTTTATTAAAATATTAACAGTAAGTTTTCCTTTGGGCTTTAATTCTCCCCGTTAAGGGTTAATGTCGGGTTTTATGATGTCAGAACGTCCCGGTACGTTGCCTAGTCAGCACGCTGAGGCACAAGTATAAAAAGTACTGCCGGTGCCATATTTCCTCTGTTTGTGAGCCTTTGACAACGATTAACGGTGAAGTAAGTTTGACTATTTTTGATTAGAAGGAAAGTATGAATAATAATACTCTTATGGTATGATTTGAATGTATATTCTAGATGCCTCAATGCTTCTGCCTCTGGCCCTGAAGCAGTGGACCGAATGTTATGTCCACGAAACGCTGGCCACGTCGCAACATATTGGCAGTGAACAGGCTATATATGAACCAGCAATGACAACGCTGAGATAAGTATCTAATATCTAGTTGTCGAATATTCTCTCCCAAACCATCAGAGAGGTGTATCCATAAGATTTAGAATAGTTTTGAAGAAAATATTTAAAATATCTAAAAAAAAGTACACATATTTATTTGAAAATAATTAAAAATAATTTAAGTGAATTAAAGAAATTTTCAGGTTTTTTGGCCAATGATTAGAGCAAGGAGCTGTTACGTTGAAGTTTCAGTGTATGATAGGACTATACGTATGCTCCTATTCTGAGGCCTTTTTCCTGAACGAATATTAATATATATTGGATACATCCTGTCTGGAAGTGGTATTAATGATCAGTTTAGTCTAAAACACTGTGGCCATGATCTATCCTGCTGACATTTTGGTCTTGAATTTCATTCGCCTAGGAGAACCGAGTGCCGTTTTGCACGGACTGTTTTGTCTCGAGATCATAGTCGTTCCAAAAAGTTGGCACCAATTCACTGAATATGTCTCAAAGCACAGTTACTTACCATAACAGGTGTTATCCTGGGACAACATTAAGATATTCTCACATGTTGGTGATGTCATCCATGGAGCCCCAGTACAGACAGTGAAACGTGCAGAATTACTTTAAGCTTTAACAAGATTTTAGACAGCCCGCACCACGAGTGCACGCATGCCTTCCTGCCCAACGCCAGCTCGCAAGGTCGTCAGTTCTATGCCCAAGCAAAGAAGCCCAACTAGGGGAGGTGGGTGGATTGAGAGAATATCTGCCTGCTGTCCCAGGATAACACCCGTTACAGTAAGTAACTGTGCTTTATCCTTAGACAAGCAGGCAGCATATTCTCACGTGGGACTCCCTAGCTTTAGTAAAAGGATGGAGGGAGAGTTGGGTTTCAGAAAAATTAGAGTTGCCTCGTAAAAACCTAGACCCAATGTCATACGAGAGCGCGGAGGCAAGGAAAGGAACATAACAGAAAAATGAATAGAAGAACTCCATGTTTTATTAGAGGTAAAAGGAGAATTCCAAGAAAACCTATATGTATGGAGGCTGAGAAAATAATAAAAGACCTCCCAGAGGCAGATGAATCTAAACATAGGCGACGGAGACACCAAAAAGATTCAAGAATCAAATAAGAAAAGATTACTAGCAAATGCACCCATATGGAGACCAGCAGTTGAAACCAGTCATATCCCAGAGTAGATACAAATAAAAAGGGAAATGATTTTCATAAGTAACAGCATGATTCTCATGAAAAGAATAGCCGTAGAGGATAAAAAGGATGAACTATCCTAGAAGGAGAGAAAAGCTGATGCTCTATACTGAAAAAGAGGAGCTTAGTAAGGTCAGTGTTACTAAAATTGGGACCTGAACCCATGAAAGCATATTTCTAGAAGGAAAGTAGTTTAACCTTCAAACTACTGTTCCCTGTTACTGGTATGTCAAAATATATAAATTTTACCCCAAATGATCCAAGATGGCCACGGTGCAGACGCTCTGAGAGCAACGCTTCTGACCGCTCCACTCATCTTTCCTTTTCTCTGTTAGTCAGCTTGCTGGTTACCTACTTCAGATGCCGAAGAGAAGGGGCCGGAGCGCGGCGCTCCGAGGCGCCTTCCTTCGGCAGAGTCGATGAGATGTTGCGGCGGTTGCAGGAGGCAGTCCTTCCTGTGTCGGGAGCAAGCCCGTTGAGAGCACCGGAGATGGGCGAGACCGGGGTTGTCTCTCCAGGGCTAGAAACCACCTTGAGCCCCGACTTGAGAGCACCACCTCGGTGTCCCCGGTCAGCCAGTTCCCCAGGGGTGGAGGAAACCCTGGAGATGGTGGAAGTACTTCCCCTCGAGACAGCGGGTCATCATGGGAAACTGAGGAGGCAATACTCTCTGACCAGGGAGTAGTTGCAGGAGAATCCGAGCTGGGACAAGCAACCGGAGGTGCAGGATTCCAGCCAGAACCTAACCAGGGGAACTTTTCTTCTTCTGACGGTGAGTATTTTTACATTCAGCAAAGTCTTCCAATTTTAGAGAAACCAGCGCAAGTGACTTTAGATTCACTATGGGATTTGATTGCAAATTTTACTAGGAATATTAGTCCCAATTTCCAATATATTGAGGGGAAATTGATTCAACATTCTAGAGAGCTGAAAGATTTGTCTGCGGAAGTGACTGTTTCAAAGGATACAATTCAAAAGCTTGATCAAGAAATTTCTTTGACCAAACAAGTACAGGAGTCCCTAATTAAAGACAATATTAACTTAAGGAAGAAATTGGAGACACTTGAAAATAATTCCCGGAATAACAATTTGAGATTAATTAATTTCCCCAGATTGACTTCAGTTACTCCTAGGGAAATGCTTAGGAGATATTTGATAGAAACTTTGCAAGTTTCAGAAGAAACTTTACCACCGTTTGTTCAAGTGTACTATTTGCCAAATAAAGAAGGGGCCCCAACGCAAGTTAAAATATCGGATCAAGCATTACTGAATGTTTCTGAATTGTTAGAAACTTCAAATAGAGAAACAGTTGTACCTTCTACAATGATTTTGACTGTAGCTCTCGCCATGGATAAAACATGATTATTGAGACTTTTCTTTAAAAATAGACAGAAAAAGTTTCTTGGTTGCAAAATACAAATGTTTCCTGATCTCTCTAGAGAAACTCAAAAGCGACGTAGAGAATTTTTGCTGTTGAAATCTGGAGTCACTTCACTGGGAGCAACGTTTTACTTGAGACATCCTTGCAAGTGTATTGTTTGCTACCGTTCACTTAAATATGTTTTTTTTGAGCCACAACAATTAACAGCTTTCCTGGCTATGTCCCGACTGGATAAAGAGAAATCAACAGCTCCATAATCATATATCTGTCCATCTCTCAGTTGTGTCTGTATTTTATCTTCTAATAATAATTTCCTTTGTTCGCTTTAATGAATTCTTGGGTCCATATTTTGAGGACTTGAGTTGAGTTGGTTGAAAGAATTTTCCTGTATTTTTCTCTTTTTATTTAGATTGAATATGATTTATATTGGATATAGGTCATATCTATACTAACTAACTTTCTGTACAAGTGATTACTTGGTATGTCATTTGAAAACTAATAAAATAATTAAGAATAAATTTTACCCCAGTAAAAATAAGGAACGCAGAAACGAGCCATGAGAGATGTGGTCCCGAGTAGTAAATAAGTGCCACATGAAAACACATGTACCCAAGATGAACAAGAAAAACAACCCATTGTCACTGAACTCCTGTACTCTCTTACTTTACTATAGAAGAGGGATCATGGTAAAAGAGCTTAGCCGTGTGGTACCCCTCCCCCCCCCAAAAAAAAAAAAAAAAAAAAGAAATTACCTCTGAGCCAGTGGTAAGAAGATACCAGAGAGTTGAGAGTGACCTAACTAAACGAAAAGAGGCAATGTGCATGCAGATTTGAGGTACTGAATAGAAGCTTCCTGGGAAACAATAGATGTGCTTCATGGAAAGTGGTCACAAGTAAAAGAAAACATGGGAGGAAATGGGCATCCAGCAGAAGAAAACCTCAGTGTTGCACAGAGAAGTACCCAACGGAGATTGACCGGATGCATCCACCACTGGTGAAGTGACCACTGAGATGCTAGAGACCACTGAAGCACTGAGGAAATGGGGTAACATGGACTGTGGACGCAAATGTGGCCTATGCACAAGTGTAATACCAGAGGGCCAGCTAGAAAACAACATAGACGCAGATCCCATGTGCCTATCCCAGGCCCTCTTGAATTCAGACATAATCTTTGTCTCCATCACCTCTTCCGAGAGACTGTTCCACACATCTACCACCCTTTCTGTAAAAAAGTATTTCTTTAGATTACGCCAGAGCCTATCACCTCTTAACTTCATCCTATGCTCTCGCATTGCAGTTTCCTTTCAAATGAAAGAGACTCGACTCATGTACATTTATATTATGTAGGTATTTAAACGTCTCTATCATATCTCCCCTCTCCCGCATTTCCTCCAAAGTATACAGATTGAGATCTTTAAGTCTGTCCCCATACGCCTTATCACGAAGACCACACACCATTTTAGTAGCCTTCCTCTGGACAGACACCATCTGTTTTATATCTTTTTGAAGGTTCGGCCTCCAGAATTGTACACAATATTCTAAATGAAGTCTCACCAGAGTCTTATACAGAGGCATCAATACCTCCTTTTTCCTACTAGCCAATTCTCTTCCCTATGCAACCTAGCATCCTTCTAGCTTTCGCTGTCACCTTTTCAACCTGTTTGGTCACCTTAAGTTCATCATATACAATCACACCCAAGTCCCGTTCCTTTGTTGTGCACATAAGTTCTTCATCCCCTGCACAAAAGTTCTTCACAATAGGAGAAGCACGTAAAGGGAAAGATACTTCAAAGTAATTGTATGGACATCTTGGGAAGTACTGCATGAACATTGATAGTACAGTGGGAGGTGTGCTTCAGTAAAAAAAACCTATTTGATCCTGCTTAGAGGATAAAGATTTTTGGATTTTTTTTTAACATGGTAAGGAATCTAACTTAACAGGCTCTACGCCCATGTTAGATTCCTCCACTAGTCCTTGTGATTATCCAGACATCAGGAAAAAAACATCTGACAGGCTCTTCACCCATGATGAATTCCTGAAGTAGTATGGAAAGGTGATTGCAAAGTGAATCGATGCCTCGACAGAAAACTGGATTCAGTACCTTGTAGCCCCAAAATGCTAGGCTTAGGAAGGCCCAGGACCGAAGAAAACAATCTCTAGAAGCAGGTCCAAGACTAAGCTGGATTCTTAGACAGATGACGCCTCACGGTATCTGAAAAAAACATCGATGTCTATGCAGAATCTCGAAGGGCGATCACCATTAACGGGAACAAGACATCGATGTCTTTGAACCCAGACTAACACTCCAAAATAAATAATGTCTGAGACAATAACTTCAAATTCCCTTCTTATGCAAGTCTGCACAGCGTAGTCCATAGCACAATAAAGATCACATTACTGTTAGAAATTAAGAAACTAGAGCTGGAATGCTGTGCCATGGCTAAGGGCGAGTTCAAAATTAAGCTGTATTTTTTATAAAAAAGCTTTTGATGTCCTGATGAAGACCTTCGATACCTCGATGTGAACAACATCGGTGTTTCACTGGTGATCGATGCTCCAATGAAGAGGATCGTCAACGGCGTCAATATCTTATGAAAGCAGAAGGATGATCTGAGGATGAGCGTCATCATCAACTTGAGGAACGTCAATACGAAGCAGAGGCTGAAGTGGAACCGATGAATGTAAAGGGGAGAATGAGGATACTCCCCAATGTCGGTACCATTTCCATGAAAAAAAAACATTCCCTCAAACTGCAGCTGATGTGATGCTCTGTCAAGGTCATAGCCAATGTAAACAATGTGAAGCAGTGTGCATAAAACCATCGATCCTGGAACAAATATCCTGCACTGATACCTCAGACTGAGTAGGTATCAATGGTGCCACAGGGTGTCGAGGGGTGGGAGACCTCAAAAAGGATGCACACCAAATAGGAGAGACAACCTGCACAGAAGGAGAGTACCAGTGTCGATGTAGTATTCCTCAATGCTGTACACCCATATCCTTGGATCCAGGATAGATGCTACAGTACTGAGGAAAAAATCTGCTACTGCAAGAAATACTACATTAATGCTCAATGTACATCGATGCTACGACGCAAGAAGAATCTGGAGAAGATACCATTGTTTGATATGCTACACTTAGCCTAGATCGGTACTGATGCAGATCGATGCATGAAAAGGAGGCACCAACACCACATTGCCACAGTTGTCGAAGTGTGGATTACATTACAATAGTGATTTTTATTCCACCATTACTTTGCGGTTCAAGGCGGCATGCCAGAGAAGGCGATGCACTCTAAAATGACACTGGCGATGCACTCTAAAATGACACTGGCGATGCACTCTAAAATGACAATCTGTATCGACGTTCATCGATGATGAGGAGGCACCATGACCATATAACATCAAGTGGTATCGACAGTGTCACAGGCGTCGATGCACAAGTGACTTAAAAGGCAATGTGCTTAAAAAAAAAAAAAAAAAAGACAACCTGTATCGCCCAGAAAGCCATGCATCAAATGGACTCGATGCTTAATTGGCAGGGCACTGTCCACTGCGATTCATCTGTGGTTGAGACATTGGTTATAGAAGGCAAACATAATGCTAGGAATGATAGAAGGGGATCATAAACAGATCAGAAAAGGTTATCATGCCGCTGTACCGAGCCATAGTACGCCCCACCGGGAATACTGTGTCTAGCACTGGTCGTCATACATGAAGGTCACGGTACTACTCGAAAGGGTCCAGAAAAGAGTGACTAGAACATAAGAACATAAGCAGTGCCTCTGCTGGGTCAGACCAGGGGTCCATCATGCCCAGCAGTCTGCTCACGCGGTGGCCCATCAGGTCCAGGACCTGTATAGTAACCCTCTATCTATACCCTTCTATCCCCTTTTCATTCAGGAAATTTTCCAATCCCTTCTTGAACTCCAAAATCGTACCCTGTCGTATCACTCCATCTGGAAGCGCATTCCAGGTGTCCACCACCCGTTGGGTGAAGAAGAACTTCCTAGCATTGGTTCTGAATCTGTTCCCTTTTAATTTTTCTGAATGCCCTCTCGTTCTTGTAGTTTTCGAAAGCTTGAAAAATCTGTTCCTCTCCACTTTCTCTATGCCCTTCATGATTTTGTAAGTCTTTATCATATCCCCTCTATGTCTCCGCTTCTCCAGGGAAAAGAGCCCCAGTTTCTCCAATCTTTCAGCGTATGAAAGGTTTTCCATACCTTTTATCAAACGTGTCGTCTATTCTGAACCCTCTCGAGTATCACCATATCCTTCTTTAGGTACGACGACCAATATTGGATGCAGTACTCCAGATGCAGGCGCACCATCACCCGATACAACGGCAGGATAACTTCTTTTGTTCTGGTTGTAATACCCTTCTTGATTATACCTAGCATTCTATTCGCTTTCTTAGTGGCTGCTGCACACTGTGCCGACGGCTTCATGGTCTTGTCCACTATTACCCCCAAGTCCCTTTCTTGGGTACTCTCACTCAATGACAGCCCTCCCATCGTGTAGCTGTACCTCGGGTTTCTGTTTCCTACGTGCAAGACTTTACATTTCTCTACATTAAACTTCATCTGCCATCTCGTCGCCCACTCCCCTAGTTTGTTCAGGTCCCTTTGTAAATCTTCGCAGTCTTCTATAGACCTAGCCCCATTAAATAGTTTGGTGTCGTCTGTGAATTTTATTACTTCGCACTTCGTCCATGTTTCTAGATCATTTATAAATACATTGAACAGCAGCGGTCCAAGCACCGACCCCTGCGGAATACCACTCATGACCTTCCTCCAGTCCGAGTAGTGGCCCTTCACTCCTACTCTCTGTTTCCTACCCGCCAACCAATTCCTGATCCATCTGTGTACATCTCCTTCTACCCCATGGTACTTCAGTTTCCAAAGTAGGCGTTCATGGGGTACCTTGTCAAGGCTTTTTGGAAGTCTAAATATACGATGTCTATGGGGTCCCCTTTGTCCATCCGTTTGTTAATTTCTTCGAAGATGTGCAATAAGCTCGTCAGGCATGATCTTCCCTTGCAGAAGCCATGTTGGCTTATTATCATAAGTTTATTCCTTTCTAGATGCTCCTCGATGCTTTCTTTTATCAGCGCTTCTGCCATTTTCCCCGGAACCAAGGTCAGACTTACCGGTCTGTAGTTCCCCGGGTCACCTCTCAATCCCTTTTTAAAGATGGGCGTAACATTGGCTATCTTCCAATCCTCCAGTTAAGGGGCTGGAGGAGTTGCCATACAGTGAGAAATTAGAGAAACTGGGCCTCTTCTCCCTTGACAGAGGAGACAGAGGACATGATCGAAACATTCAAGATAATGAAGGGAATAGACTTAGTAGATAAAGACAGGTTGTTCACCCTCTCCAAGTTAGAGAGAACGAGAGGGCACTCTCTAAAGTTAAAAGGGGATAGATTCCATACAAACGTAAGGAAGTTCTTCTTCACCCAGAGAGTAGTAGAAAACTGGAAAGCTCTTCCGTAGGCTGTTATAGGGGAAAACACCTCAAGGGATTTAAGACAAAGTTAGACAAGTTCCTGCTGAACTAGAATGTATGCAGGTAAGGCTAGTCTCAGTTAGGGCATTGGTCTTTGACCCAAGGGCCACCGCAGGAGCGGACTGCTGGGGCATGATGGACCACTGGTCTGACCCAGCAGCGGCAATTCTTATGTTCTTAATGCTAATATGCCACCGATGCAAGTAGATGGAGGTATCAATGTCTACCAGTACTGACAAGTCCAACTCCAGACCTTTATGTGGCATAAAGAAACACTGAGATTAATCAACAGTGTTTGTCTTCTTCTAATGAATAGCCCTGGAGTCAGATACAGTTGGAAAGGGCAAACCGATGTGGAGTAGAAACAAGGCCGACAATCCATCAATGATCACAGAGGAAGTCAGAATGGAAATTTGTGTGAAGGCCACTAAAAACTGAAAGAAGTTTAAAGAAAGTCCAAAATTTTTTCTTTTTTTCTACTTTACTTGTTTTCCAAAAGAAAAGTAGTAGAACAGAACGAAGAAACTTGATATACTTGATAAAGATTTATAAAAAATAAATGGGAAGGCAACTCGACAGAGAAACAAGAGCTATGTGTTTTACTCTGTGGAAAAGGAAAAACTGAGAACCTTGTGTGTTGGCATCAGGCAAGTAGTGCGGGCAGTCTAAAAGCTTGTTAAAGTTTAAAGTGATTCTGCACTTTTCACTGTCCATACCAGGGCTCTGTGGATGAGATCACTCACATGCGAGAATATGCTGCTTGCTTGTCTAAGGATAAAATCAACTTGGAAGTGTCCACTAGAGAGCTGCACGGGAACGGGGACGACGGGAATCCCGCGGGACCCGCGGGTTTCCCCTTCGGGTCACGGGGATCCCGTGGGGACGCCCCCTAGGGTCGCGGGGATCCCATGGGGACGCCTCCGAGGGGCGCGGGGTTCCTGCGGGGCTGGATGTACTAAGTCGCGCGGCTTTTCTCCCTACCTGCTCTGCTTGCAGCACAGAGCCGAACGGAAGTCTTCCCGACGTCAGCGCTGACGTCGGGAAGACTTCCGTTCGGCTCTGTCCTGCAGGCAGGGTAGGTAAGTAGCCTCGCGGCTCGAGTGGCTACCAAGGGAGGGGGGCGGTCTGCCCCGCCCCGGGTGCAGCACAGCTGGATAGGTCCCCTTACTTTTGTGGCGTTTCCCTGACCGACCGACAACAACCCTGGTCCGACAAACCTCCCTACCCTTAACCGCGAATCTAAATTACCTTCTTACAGCAGCTGTAAGAAGGAAATTTAGATTCACGGTTAAGGGCAGGGAGGTTTGTCAGACCGGGGCTGTTGTCGGTCGGTCGATCGGGGAAGCGCCACAAAAGTAAGGGGACCTGGCCGGCTGTGCTGCACCCGGGGCGGGAGAGAAGGAGGGGGGAGAAGGACGCTGAAAGCACTGGGGAAGACAAAGGGGTGGAGAAGGACGCTGAAACGCCATGGGGAAGACGGGGGGGGGAGGGGGGGGAAGGACACTGAAAGCATTTGTGGAAGACAGAAGGGGGAGAAGGACGCTGACAGGACATGGGGAAGACGGGGGGGGAGAAGGACGCTGAAAGCACATGGGGAAGACAAAGCGGTGGAGAAGGACGCTGAAAGGGACATGGGGAAGACGGGGGGGTTGGAGAAGGACACTGAAAGGCCATGGGGAAGACAGAGAGGGAGAAGGACGCTGAAAGGGACATGGGAAGACAGAGGGGGGAGAAGGACGCTGACAGGACATGGGGAAGATGGGTGAGGAGAAGGACGCTGAAAGGAAATGGGGAAGATGGGTGAGGAGAAGGACGCTGAAAGGAAATGGGGAAGAGAGAGTGGGGAGAAGAACGCTGGCAGGGAAGAAGACAGAGAGGGCAGACTATGGGGGGGGCGGAGGGAAGAAGATGGGTGCCAGACCAATTGGAAGGGGGGGAGAAAGGGAGAGGCACAGTAACAGAGCAAATGGAAGACGCAGAAGGAAGAGAGACAGTGGATGGAAGGAACTGAATGAGAACATGAGGAAAGGCAGAAACCAGGCAACAAAGGTAGGAAAAGAATTCTATTCTTTTTATTTTTTTTGCTTCAGGATAAAGTAGTATATTAGTTGTGTTGATAAAAATTTATAAACAAAAGAGGCTCTGGTAGAAACCCATTTACAAAGTATGTATTCTTCCCAATTAATATTTCCAAATTAATAAAGTCTTTTTGCTTATTTGTAAATGGGTTTCTACCAGAGCCTTTAATTCAGTAGCATAATAAATGAAATAACTATTTCTGAAGTTTATAGGGACGGACGGGACAGAGGGATTACCTCACGGGGAACGGGCGGGGACGGAGGGGATTTCCTCGCGGGGACGGGTGGATTCCTCACGGGGAAGGGTGGGGACGGGTGAGACTTTGGCGAGGACGGGTGGGGACGGGTGAGACTTTGGCGGGGACGGGTGGGATTTCTGTCCCCACACAACTCTCTAGTGTCCACTCAAAAGCACGTGGGATCTCTCAGAGAAAAAGAGATAATGGTTACTGTGGATGGGCAGACTGGATGGGCCATTTGGCTTTTATTTGCTGTCATGTTTCTATGTTTCTCATCAGCATTCAAACATTTGGCCATCCACTTGGCTGACAGCTTCTGCATACCCAGCTGCTCGTGGATTATACATCCAACACATTCTCAAGCAATTGTTTTAGTCGATATTCGCTGATCTGCCAAAATCAGGTCATGGTTAACAATTTCAGGAGTTGACAGTTTGAGGCCTCCCAGACCTTGCTGCATCTTCGGTCTCAAAATCTCCACGCTGAAAGTTTGCACACCACTTCTTCATTGTGGAGTATGATGGACATTGTCACTCAATGTTTGCATCATACATTCATGGATCTCTTTTTTAGAGTTTTCTTCTGCAGGAATAGGAATTTCATGACGGCACAAAGTTCCACACTTGAAAATTCCACAATTTTCATCGACATGGTTCAATCAATGAAATGAAAACAAAGTCCAAACATAGCATTTCGATTCTGCAAATTAGTACTTTATAAAACACTCTTTCTCGGCTACAGTAACAAAATAACGCTCGGAATTTAGGGAGTTGGTTGGGCTGAGAACTTTTCAGCACCCTCTCATATTTTGTAAGTGCGCTGCTATCACAGCCAGGCATTTTGTGACATCTTCTATTATAGATAGAAAACGAAATGGCAGAATGCGATATGGAGGTGGTCATTTCCTATACAAATATGAAATTCTTTATATGTGGGTACGCTTAGAGAAACCATAAAATTTACTAGAACTATTACAAGGCCTTCAAGCACCAGCTCCTCTGCCACCTCAAAGTACTATTCTGTCAATCACTATTTGATAGACATTGAATAATAATAATAATAACAACAGTTTATATACTGCAGGACCGTGAAGTTCTCTGCGGTTTACAATGGTTAAAAGATGTTACAAAATTAAGTAGAATTAACAGAGTTAGAAGCTAGTTTATTAACAGCGCTAGAGATCAGTTAGATAAAAACCATCTAGAACCTTCACAAAGAAAGGCTTAATACAATCAAAACATACATTTCAACAAACTAAAGGAAGGTAATGTTTTTTTTCATAAAACAGGACATTTTGTATCCCAATTTTCTCTTGTGGTTTCCTTGTCCTTCTATTTCTGTATTCTTGGATTAGTACTGGTGTCTAATAAAGAGATTATTAAACAAAAAACAACCCAGACATTTCAAAGAAAAGGGGTCATACGAGGAATGTTAGACGAAAATAAAGAGTGATAGAGAGGAATGGTTAGAGTATTAGGCTGGGAATCAGGGAATCGAGGGTTCAAAACCCGCTGACAGTTCTTTTGAACTTGGGCAAATTGTTTCAGGTAAAAAACTAGATCATACACCCTTTGGAGATAGGAAAATACTTCTGGTGCTTGAAAGCAATTTGCTGTGGGTTACCAATGAAAAGGCAGGATTTAGAAAATGACATGGGGACAAATTTTTCCCTGTTCCCGAGGGAACTAATTTCCCCATCCCAGCGAGTTCTTTTCCTTTCCCTGCCCCATTCCTGCAAGCTCCATCCTCATCTGCACAAGCCTCAAACATTTTAAAATCGTGTGTTTAAGGCAGAGCTTACAGAAAAGGGAGAGGGACAAAGACAAAATTTATGGGGATGACACAGGGAAATTGAGTTCCTACGGGAACGGGGAAAAATTTGTCCCCATGTCATTCTCTAATTTACATGTAAATTAAAAAATATAAAATCAAGCATGTTTGAGACATACTATGAGGCTATGGTATTGCAAAGAACTTAAACTTCATTCCCTCTAGAAGAGAAGCAAAGGAGAGGGGTTAAGCAGAAAACAAAGCACAGATATTAGCAAGACAAAGGTCTTGAGGTAGACAAAACAATTATAACTCTTCAAAAAACAAGATGGCTGGTACTTAAAGAGCCAAATGTTCAGACAAGAACCTTACCATTTTTCATAACTATTTAGATCAGTGTTTCTTCTAACGCTTTATATGGCTGTGATGATTGAGAACACAACCTTCAGCCCTACCTTGCTCTCCATGCCGTTGCTCCAGGCTCCTGTATAACATCAACATCAATATTGCATAATCTCCTGCCTCTTGTCAAGGTCATGCAGGCCTAGACATAATGTTCCTGCATTGGCAGGTGACATGGTGACCCCAAATTTGGATTTTGATTTAATAAGTTTTCTCTCCTATACAGAGGATGAGAGAAGGGCCTTAGCAAATCTGACCCTAAAGTAACAAAAGAAAATGGCCATCCTCAATCACATCGCCACAAACATCAACATATTAAGAAATATTACAGAAAGATGTATTGAATAGAATATAGGTCCACAAACCTGCTTATCTTTTTTTTGTATTTTCATTATCATCAACTTTGGGAAGGTAATTTATACCTGGATAAACAAAACCAAAAAGCCAATGAGCTCATATTGTCTATTGTTTTAGCTTCTGCCCTACCTCCAGTCTACAGAAAAGAGAATACAATTCTACGTCATGTAGCTGCTGTTTGCTTTTCTTGTTTTGCTACAATCTCTATTTGGACTTCTGTAAATACTTAAAGCCAAGTTTTTATATAACTGGCACCTAGACATATACACATAGAAGTGAGAGTTTTATTTAAATTTTAATGTATTTTACATAAAATTCTATATGGAGTTACCACTGTACATGAGCAAACATTTTATTTTTGTTGATTCATCTAGGGCAGTGGTCCCCCCCCCACCCTGTCCTGGAGGAGCATCAGGCCAATCGGGTTTTCAGGTTAGCCCTAATGAATATGCATGAGAGAGATTTGCGTATAATGGAAGTGACAGGCATTGAAATCTGCTCCATGCATATTCATTAGGGCTAGCCTGAAAGCCCAATTGGCCTGGTGGTCCTCCAGGACAGGATTGGGGACCACTGATCTAGGGTGAGGAGGTGGTTTGGCGCAGTGGTTAAAGCTACAGCTTCAGCATCCTAGGGCTATGGGTTCAAACCCATGCTGCTCCTTATGACCTTGGGTAAGTCACTTCATTATTGCATGATTTCTGATTTTTATAAAGAAAATATAATATTAGACAAAGGGAACCTAAGTAAAAACATAACACAATTTTAAAATTAACTACTTCATTTCTTTGAGGAAGAAGTAATCCAACATCCATATCACTCATGTGAAAAAATAACGTAATAGCTGTGGGGAAGGGAGAGTGTGGTGCAGTGGTTAAAAGCTACAGCCTCAGCACCCTGAGGTTGTGGGTTCAAACCCTGTGCTGCTCCTTGTCACCCTGAGCAAGCCACTTAATCGCCCCATTGCCCCAGGTACATTAGATAGATTGTGAGCACGCCAGGACAGATAGGGAAAAATGCTTGAGTACCTGAATAAATTAATGTAAACTGTTCTGAGCTCACCCGGGAGAACGGTATACAAAATTGAATAAATAAAGTTTAGATTCAACAAGGCTGGCTGTCCTGAAATATGGCTACGTTCAATCACCTTAACCCTTTAATTGGCAGATGGCAAAATGGCTGCTTTACATAACTTGATGCTGAACCAGAGCAACAGTGCCAAAGGGTTACATTTTGTCAGCTGGTGGACTGAGGTTTACTTAAGGATCAGAAACCATATATGCACTTAAAACTCCCTACATTGAATTTGTTCTTTCATTCTTGGACGACTAAAAAAATGTAAAGTTGTCACATGCTCAGAGGATGCTGTAGGGCAGGAGATTAAGTGCAAATTTCAAAGGGATTCTCCATTAACGTTTTTTCAGGTTTATTCTACATACTTTTGAGTCTTCAGAGAAAGAAATCCCTGTTTTTAAAGAGCAACTCTATGGGGAGTTTCCAAATTCATCCACTTTCTTTTGGAGCATTGGGTTTAAACCTTGCAGTTGAAATTTGTGGCAAATAAATTCAGCTCCAGAGCTTCCAAGAGAGAAAGTTTTGACTAAATGCAACTGACAGTCACGTATTTTATGTTTTGTTCTCCTGACAGGAAGAAAAGAATTCCCACAAAAACCTTATCTGTTTACACACCTTCAATTTTTGTCCCCGAGTCTAGTCCTCTGCATGTATGGAGACACTTGCTCTTTAATCTTCCCTTACATTATTCTAAATGAGTCAACCTATGGAGCCACATCAGTGATGAGTGAAATAGTCCATCATCTTCTTTCTAATCACTATAAGAGAAAGAAAATTTATTGTAAGCAAAAATGCTACAAAAGCTATTTTGGCAGAGACAAGAATGTGTGACACAGAGCTACTAATCTAACCAAGTATTAGAGGAAGGTTTCTTCCAAGTACTTATTTTCTATATTAATGTTGACCATTCAAACAGCCTGAAAAGCAGCAAAACACACAAACAGTACAAATACATGTTTTCAAGGATATTTACTAAGCAGTGAGCACCTTTAGAAGTCATGTTATGAAGAGCAGAATAAGGAATATACAATCTCTGCTACAATGCGGATTTTTTAACTTGGCATATGGAGAAGGTAGAAACTTTGTAGGCAAGTCAGCAAATTAGGAAAGTATGCATAGCTTGACTCAAGAATTCTTTCCAACCCTACTGCATCTCATTCATACGTCTGTCTCTCTCTTTATTTTAGATCCAGGACAAAGATATGTATATATAAATAGAAAATGATAAATTTACCACATTATAATGGGTTTTTTTTATTTTGAAGCCTTAGTCGGAGTCACTGGCATTGCGAGGGTGGGAGGTGCCAGGGGCAGTGGTGCCTCCCCTCACTCTCTGCCATGCTCCCCATCCCTTCCCCCATAGCTATTTAGCTTCCTCGGAGCGAGCAGCATCTCCAACTTGCTGCCTGCGCCGGCGTTCCTTCTGACGTCACTTCCTAGTTGTGGGACCTGGAAGTACTGACAGAGGGAAGTGCCGAGGCCAGCGCAAGCAGCAGGTTGGAGCGAAGAGCTAGAGGTACGGTGGGGTGGAGAGGAACTGGTGTCCCCACCAAGATGCCCCCCCCTCCTCCCCACCTCTTACTACGCTACTGGTCGGAGTCAGTACATTTTTGCCAACTCCGACTCCACAGCCTTGACAGCGTCAGGGATGATGTGGCAGATGTGAGGGTAGATTTGGGGCTATGGGAGCTTTTTGGGGTAGGGAACTCCACCTTTTGAACTGTCTTGCCATGTTCTCTAATGACACCACAATCCAAACCCTGCAGGACCCATCAGAAACATGTTGATTTAAGAGAGCAATTTTTTGTAGTGCTCATAATAACAGAGGTCATTACCGATCCATTCGTGAGGTAAAGACAGACTGATGCTTACAAGAATAGGAACAGGACTGGCCAGTAGAAGAGAGCTGATAATACCTCTATATCTGGTGAGACCACCCCTTGGAGCGAAAGTGAAATTGTAAAGGAGGGAGATTAGCTTATAAGTGTTAGATTTATTATTACAGGAGCCACAGAAGGCTCAACTTGGACATTTTTTAGCATGTCCATTTATTCGGCCCACTTTGAGACTTTTTAAGCGTCATCATTTTCAAAAAATGAAAATCCGCATTAATTCCATTGAATAGATTGTAAAAAGTTGTATAAGATCACCAAGTTTTATTTGTTTTGCTTATATAACCAAGGAACTATTTGGGCTCAAAGCTAGGAATACTGTACATGGTTGCAGTATGGTGCTAAACCTTCACAAGTATTCTACAAAGTTAGTTCGAGTCCTGTAAAATTCAAAAACTTAACATGGAATGATCCCCCTGGCAGGTTTCACATTTTCAACACATTTTCTGTAATTAAGAGATCAATTCTGATAATTCATATCTTAGCTTTTGTGAAAGAAAATTGCTTTAGTATTATGTTAAGACTTATGTTTTCCCTCATTCCTTTTTTCTGGTTTTAAATTCTTTGGAGAATGTTAGTTTCATCTCAAGTCCCTTAAACTATTATAGGTTTTCTTATCATTGATTGTAAATTATGGCTTGTTTTTTGTGTTCATATTCCCTTTTCTTTCTTTTTATCAATGAATGTTTCAAGAGATATTTTCTTAACCATTGTTCATTCCATTCTCTGTTTTTAAGTTTAATGATAGCTTTTTTAACATATTTCTAGTTTCTAATGATGCAACATATTTTAGTCACCATTTTATGTCTCTGTTATTTTTAATCAGATGTTTATGTTTTACTTGTCAGATCCCTGACAAAGGCCTATTGGCCAAAACACCTACGTGTTGGGTCATCTGGAGACAAACTTTTTCTAGCACCTACGTCCCATTGACTGTTCTTTCTTGCTGTGAGCCATCATTGTGAAGGTGTTTCTCTTGTTTATTTGGATTGCAGTTACCTATCCCAGCTTGCTTGTCTATTTCCAGGCATAGGCTGCCTCGACCAGGACAGGGATGGGCAACCTTGATCAAATATTTTCAGGCATATTCATTGAAGAAATCCTGAAAATCCAACTGGGATGCAGCCCTCTAGGACTGAGATTGCCCATGACTTCTAATCACAGCCTTCCTTAATCTCTTGAACAGAGTGACAGCTAAGCCTCAAGCATTCCACCTCCCTGATCCATCTTGCTGCCTCATGTTTCCTCTCTCTGGGCTTTTTGTTTCTCTTACCTGCAGGCTTCGTTTTAGGTGCTCAATTACCTTTCATTTTTCTCATTAAAGCCCTTCTGCCTCCAATATGAGTTCACTTCCTGTTAGTTCAGGACTCTCAGGAATACATCTTTCAGCATCATCATGAGGTCATTTCTTTTCAGAGCTCCTTTTAGTTGCATGCAAATCAACTGTATGTGCATTAATTTGTAGGTTAATGCAAATTTACTTTATTTTGCATACACTATGTTTTGTTAATGTGCACTAACAAACCAGATGCATGCTAACAAATTCATGTCCCTGCTTTCTAAACATAATAAAAGAAACCGGTTCCCCTTATTTGTTGATTAGAATACATGTCCATAGATTTAAATTCCGATAGTCCTGTTAAAGTTTTAAGTATTGGAAGCCTGTGCTATGCCTTTCCCCTCTTTCTGCGTCTTTTTGATAGCTTCCCTTTATTCATTCTATCCTGGCTGCTACAGTCTTGTAATTGTACATTGCAATGATGCAAAGATTGATATCTGTTAGACCACAATTACTCAAGGAATACCGGATTTTTCGGACCATAAGACACACTTTTTCCACCTCCAAAAAGAGGGTGTACCAAATACACCGCGCGCGTCCCCCCCAGGTACCTTTTTTAAGTGGTGGTGGTCCAGCACGGTCTCCTGCTGGACGGCTGCCTCTTTGCAGAGCGATACACAACACAGGAGTGCGACTTTTGCGCTTCCTGCCTGGTCCTGCGCAGCTCTGTGATTGGTCATAAGCATCTTTAAAAAGAACTAGGTGAGTGCAATTAAGAACGCTAAAAGGAATTCTCATCCTGCCTATGAAAACTGTTCATTGATAATTAAGGGTTGAGCAATATGATCATCAGGCCCCAAGAACAGAGTTGGTTTCATTTTTTTTCACAAAAATGTGGCTATTTCTGTACAGTAATTTAAAGATGAGGAAGAATTAGGTGATTAAGAGTGTTTAGGATTCATCTGGCTGGCTTAATATCGACCTATTGCAAGGAGGATTCATGTCCTCTTCAGTTATTTAGGAGGAGGCCATTCCGTGATTTTAGACCGAGTGTCTTTTACTGCAGGCATTCAAGAGGACAGCTGTAAGACTGGCCTACTTCCAACCAATATCGAACCTCCCCTTTTTATGCAAAAAGTTTGGAAGAGGCGACATAGTGACAGATGAAAGAGAATGGGCTTCCCTCTATGAATCAATCAGGGTTTGCTGGGATAGCACTACACATTCCTAACAGCAGTAGTAGTTGCTTATGGAACAGAAAGAATACGGAGAAGAGGTCATATGGTCTTGGCATGCTGGATCTTACTGCTGCTTTGATACTGTGAATTATAAACTTTTGTTGCATTAAATAGTAAATAGGATGTATTGTGTGGAGGGGGGAGCAAGACCAAAGGAATGTATGCAAGTAATTTGGGCCTTTCTGGAGAACCAACTGCAAAAAGCATTGATGGGATCAAGTAACCCAAAATCCTGGTGAGTGGTCACATATCTATTTGCACCCACTCTGATATGTGCTAATGTACAAAGGGATTTCAAACCACAGATCTTGTTTTCAGAACTGAATACAAAAAGACAAGCAGGAAAGCAAAGACCAAAAGATGAGTAGCGCAATAACTTAAGGTCCATAAACTTGAACTACATGCATGTGTGAACAAGGACAGTCTAAGAAAGTAGAGAACTTAAGAGTGAAGACTGAGAATCAGTTAATGCAATCAGATTTCTTCTCTGGTTCAGTCGTCCTTTTTACAACAGATGCGCACTCCTACCTGTGTGATCCGTAGGTCTCTGGCCGGCAGAAGTGCGCATGCGCACTTAGGGTTTTATTAGCTTGGGAGGAAATAAGAAAACGGCCCCATACACATGGACCCCCAAGGTATAAGCCGCGAGTCGCCAGGACTGTCTTCTGCAGCAATGCTGTGGCAATTGCGGGGTTAAGCGCCCACGTTTCAGCACTGAATTGAAGGGATGTGTGGGGAAGCATTTACAGCTTCTGCCAGCAGCGCCGGAGCTCGGGCCCGTCACCCTTACCGGGAGAAAAAGCGAGGCAGTAATGTTACAGCTGGAGAGTGCAGAGTGAGGAAGAAAGCAGAGACAGCGCTGCACAGGGAAATGGAGGGGGAGAGAGACAGACAAATATTCTAGCACCCGTTAATGTAACGGGGCTTAACGACTAGATTACTCTATATTACTGTAATGTTATTTATATCTGTTGCATGCGATGTAAAACCAAAATAAATAACATAGTGGCCAAGTATATTCATATTGTAGGCTTTACATTGAACATCCACTCTAACTACATACAGTTTGAGTGAAATGGCGTGGTGGCCGTGTTAGTCCACCTTCCAAGGTAATATAAAATAAATTTAAACAAAGGAAATTAAGGTGATACTTTATTGGACTAACTCAATGCATTTTACGATGAGCTTTCTTCTGATCTGCAAAGCTTATCGTAAAATGCATCAAGTTAGTCCAAAACAAACGGTATCACCTTATTTCTTTGTTTTATTTCTTGATATTAACTACAGTTTAAAATGGGTTTGGTGCCCAGAGATGAGTGATTATATTATCTGCCAAAGAGAACCTGGGATCAATTGGGCAGAAACTAAGTTGAGCTGATTCATAATTCTAGAATTCAAAAAAGAGACTATTTTAGTTGCACTCACATGCTTTCTGTTGACCTCTTGCCTCTCTTTCTCTTCTGATGGATTGAATAATTGTAAAGTCTATCTCCAATGTAATAGTTTTTGTAACCTTCAGCCTAATATAATAGTATTGTAAACCACTTAATACTTATGTACAAGCAATAAATCCAATCCAATATGTATGTAAACAGGATTCCAAATGAAATTTATAAGCCTACGGAGGGACAGTACATAATCCCCAGGAAAACTCAACTATTTACCTTCTCCATTGAAAATATTGACTATTTAATCCTATTATGCTTTCTATATTTAACCAGTCCTTAAATCCCATTATCCCATGACTAATTTGCTCAGGAATGGTTCATGAGGTACTATGTCAAATACTTTCTGAAAATCCAGATACACAATATCAATGTGCTCACCTTTACCTATGTTTGTTCATGCCTTCAAAAAATGTAACAGATTGGCGAGTCAAGATTTCCCTTTCAGGGAGTGCAACCCAGAGTATGGCTATTCCAGAGAAGGTGGGTATCACATCAGGTGATGTCCTTTGGAGAGGGTGCGGTTAGGAATACTCTTTGGAAGGGACCATAGTGACCTTGGAGGCGTGTACAGGGAAATGCTGCACTTCCAAGTACTCTGGATCATTTCCTTTAAGGGCCTTGAATATCAGGCAGAGTTTTAAATTTAGCCTTGTACTGTGCTGGAAGCCAGTGAAGATTTAAAAACTGGTGCGATGTGCTCATGTTACTTACAACCTTCTATCAATCCTGCTGCAGCATTCTGAATCAATTGGAGCTGGTACAAACTCCTTGTAGTCAGACCAGTGTAGAATACATTATAGTAATCCAGTCTTGATGTTATCATGGCATGCACAACTGCAACAAGCCTTCTCAATGTAAGAATAGAGATAGTGAAGTGATCACAAATGATAGAAGTAGCTCTTGAAGGTTGAGTCTAGCTGTATTCCAGGGTTCCCGACTTGTAATTTGAATAGGAGCTTGTCTTTGCCAAAAGAGATTTTGATGTCAGGTATTTGCCCACTTATGTTAAGGACCCAGAGCAGCTCAGTTTTACTTGGTTTCAGGCAAAGTTTGTTGTTTTTAGCCTATTCTTGAATTGCTGTTAAACAGGTAATAAAGTTGATTCAGGGCGGTGGGTAAGTCAAGTTAATGGGTAGAGTAGCTACACACCTTCCACGTACACAGAACAGAGTATCCACTGACTGAACCAGCTTTGCTAGTGGCTTGAGATAAATGTTGAACAGAACAGGCACCCAGTGATGAAATGCTGCCAAACAGTATGGACTGTTGCCTATCATAGTATCTGAAGCAAATACTATGCCATTGATGCCTGCTTTTGCCAGTTGTGATCCATAGTGTCAAAAGCTACTGAGAAATCCAGCAGTACCAAGGCAAATCTCTTGTCTCGATTTCTGTGAAGATCACTTAGAAGGCATACAAGAACTGTTTCTGTTCCATAATTGGATCTATTCAGTTTCTCTTTTCCAGCCAATCACCAAGTTGAACACAAGACTATTCTATGGGAAATGTTCTTTTTAAAGCAAAGGACTCACCATTGCCTTTATGTCCACCTCAATACTCTACTATCTAGATCATCATAAATCTGTTCTTCTCATTTCCATCGACCTTTCATCAGCTTTCGATACAATTGACCACAACCTTCTTTTAGAAAGACTACAGTCCATTGGTATCACTGATCAGGTTCTCTCTTGGTTTAGATCCTATTTTATCAACCGTTCATCAACTGTAGCCTTTAATAATATCAGAGCAATTTTCAGTTACATATGGCATCCCCTAAGGGTCTATCCTTTCTCTCCGTTGCTATTTAATATTTTCCTAGCTCCACTGTTGACTCTTTGCCAATCCATTGGCTTTAATGTTTTTGCATATGCAGATGATATTCAGCTTATACACCAGCTAGACTAATAATTCCTCCGAAACAACAGCTATTAAAAAGAAACTAGAACTGATTCACCAATGGCTTGAGACTAATAGATTAGCCTTGAATGTCAACAAAATCCAATGTTATGTTATTCCCTTGGAAAGAAGGTCACAAACTTCTGTTTCCCATTACTATTAAAGGTTCTATACTGCAATCGACCAGTAGCATTAAGATCCTTGGGGTCATTTTCGACAGCAAACTTACCTTCCACGAACATATTAGTAATATTGTTAGATTTACCTTCTTTAGATTACGGCAAATTCATTCTGTTTCCAAATTTCTATACCCTAAATCTCTAAACATACTAATTCATTCGCTGGTGATCTCAAAAATTGATTATTGTAACGCTTTGTTCAAAGGAATTGCCTTAAAAGAAATTTGTCGTCTTCAGATTGTTCAAAATGCCTCAATTAAACTCATAAAGAATGCAAAAAAATTTGATCATGTGACTCCGTTACTCAAGGATTGCTCACCGAATAACTTACAAACTAAGCCTACTAACTTTCAAATCTCTTCTCTATAAAACACCTTCTTTCAAATTATAGAGTATTGATTCCCTATACTCCCTCTAGATTAGTGGTCTCAAACTCAAACCCTTTGCAGGGCCACATTTTGGATTTGTAGGTACTTGAAGGGCCTCAGAAAAAAATAGTTGTCTTATTAAAGAAATGACAATTTTGCATAAGGTAAAACTCTTTAAAGTTTATAAATCTTTCCTTTTGGCTGTCTTAATAATAATATTGTCATTTATAGCTAAAGAGACATATGATCAAGAAACTGCTTTATTTTACTTTTGTGATTATGATAAACATACCAAGGGCCTCAAAATAGTACCTGGCGGGCCGCATGTGGCCCCCGGGCCGCGAGTTTGAGACCACTGCTCTAGATCACTTAGATCTATTGACCAACATCTCTTGACAGTTCCTTCTCTTAAAACTATAAATACACGGCGGCACTATATTTTTTCCTTTACAGCCCCCCCAAATGTGGAATTTACTCCCAATTCATGTACGAGAAGAATTCAGTTTGGATAGATTTAAGAGCAAGCTAAAATGCTTTCTTTTTAAAGATGCATTTGACAGCTAATAAAACTAGATTTGGTTTGTCATCCTGAAAATAGGATTAGATCAGGTGTCTCTACTGAGCCCTGGTGTTTAAATTCTCTGTTGCTTATTATTCTCCCCCTCCCTACTGTTTTTTTTCCCTTATATGTCTTCTTTACTATTTTTAAACTTGTATTTTTTTTCCTATTCCCTTCCTCTTGTATCATTTGTTTTGTCTTGTTAGTCATATTTACATTGTCTGTTTCCCTTTGATTATTGTAATTTAATATTTTAATGTTTTGTATATTGCTTAAAATACGGAATAAGCGATTAATCAAATACTTGGAAACTTGATCATTGCCCACTAGAAAAAGAAGAGTTCAACATTTTTGTGGCAACTTCTACGAGGCCCCTGCTTGCCTGCTGCATCTCTTTGATGGGTAGGTAGTTGGTCAAAGATCTCAGCATTTTGTCAAGGCCCCCTCTATTATAGGGTTAAAACGGTCACATATGTCTTTATAAGACTATACACTCCTGGTTATCTAATTGGAAGCTGGGTGAAATAGTGTGTAAATCCTGGTAGAAACTTGAATGCAATTGTTTTTTGACTGCTATTAAGGCTTGTCATGTTTCCTATAGTTTAGCCTATCCTTATCCAAGCAAGATTTATGACATCTCACTTAAGGGTCCAGAGACCATTTGCAGCGGTTCCATTTCCTCATGCATCCACATCTGATGCAAACTTTTTTTTTAATTTGCAGCTAAGGTTCGTTTGTTTTTTTTATCTTCATTTTCCTTTCTGAAAGTTAAATGCAAATAGAGAAATTAGGTCTTACCTGAAAATTTTCTTTCCTTTAGTCCTTGTCCACTCACTATTCCAGGACACATGGACAGCAACACCCCGATGACCCTGCAGTGGAGGCTCAGTGTGCAACAGTTTTACATAAGAAAAGCCATACTGAGTCAGACTAATATTCTATCTAGCCCAGTATCCCGCTTCTAACAGTGGCTAATCCAAGACACAAGTCCCTAGCGGAATCCCAAATAGTAGCAAGATTCTATGTTACTGATTCCAAGGCAAGCAGTGGCTTCCCCTACGTCTCCCTAAATAGCAGACTATGGACTTTTCCTCCAGAACTTTTTCAAACCCATTACGCTGGTTCACATCCTTCCTGAGTAACAGATCCCTCTCTACTCAACACCTTAGCAAAACCAATCAAATATGGTGTTCCACAAGAGGCTCTATCCCCTCTATTACTTAACCACTACATTAGACCCGTCCTTGACATAGCCCGCAAACATCAAATCCAAATACACTCTTTCACTGATGACATCCAATTGTATCTACCATGTGGTGAAATCCGCACTTAAAGATCTCAATCTGTATACTTTGGAGGAAAAGTGGGAGAGGGGAAGATATGATAGAGACATTTAAATACCTATGTAATGTAAATGCGCATGAGTTGAGTCTCTTTCATTTGAAAGGAAGCTCTGGAATTAAAAGGCATAGGATGAAATTAAGAGGTGATAGGCTCAGGAGTAATCTAAGGAAATACAGTACTTTTTTACAGAAAGGGTGATACATGCATGGAACAGTCTCCTGGAAGAGGTGGTGGAGACAGACTGTGTCCAAATTCAAGAAAGCCTGGCAATGGCACGTGGGATCTCTTAGGGAAAGGAAGAAATAATGGTTACTGTGGTTTGACAGACTGGATGGGCCATTTGCCCTTTATCTACCATCATGTTTCTATTAATTCCCCAGACCTTAACCCAAAAGAGCACATTTGGCACCACCTCCATCTACATGATAGACGACTGGATCCACCACCACGCACCCATCAGCAACTGTCAGACACACTGCAGTTTGCATTGCTCCAGATACCTCTAGCGACCATCCAGCATTTTACTGAGTCACTCCCACAGTGTTTGGCTGCCGTCCATGCTGCCAGAAGCGGTTGTTCCGGATATTAGCAGGTAGTCATAAATAACGTGACTCGACTGTATAAATTAATAGGACTTTGCTAGAGCCCCATTCACCTCCAAGCAATGATTTTATCCAATAGTCTAATGCGAGACTATAAAGTCAAGATCTTAGCTTCCAATGAGTATTGATAACTATGCAGAGCAGATCTCCGAGTCCACAAGATCAATAAACCCTGCCCTTCTTCAGCACACCGTCCAGGGCATATTATGAATCGACTAGACATTCTGCAACTTCTTTTCTGGCCCCTAAGCTCTGGAATGATCTCCCTCATTCAATAAGAGAACAACTAACATTTTCCCATTTAAAAAAATAAAGTTTTAAGAGACTTCTTGAGCAAGCCTTCCATTGAATATTTGGTTGCTTGTCGTGGGTGTTTTGTAGAGGATGCATAGTTAAGGCATATTTTTATTTGTGTTTTACTTGTGTTAATGGTTTACCTTTCCTTTAAATATATTTGGTTTTCTTTTCCTTCTTTTGTTCTAGATTGTAAACCACTTTGACCAGTTTTGTAATTGCAGTATAGCAAGAATTTTTAACAAATACAGTCCTCAGCAGGACTCTCATTAGAAGCAGTCAGCAGATGCTACCACCCAGAGCAGTGAACAGCCAGCCAACCAACCAGATCATAAACATAGCCTATACCTAGGGCAATGATGAGTGCTTCTTAGTGTTTTCAGCCCAACAATAAATGTTCATCCCTAAGGGAACCAGCATGTATAGGTGCTGTATTTCATCTAATGCAGTGTTTCTTAACCTGCGGTACACGTACCCCAGGGGGTACGTGGGCCGTCAGCCGCCCAGGACCTCTCCTCACTGAAACCACCACAGATTTCTCCCTGATTCCCCACCCTACCCCCAAAGCTGCCATGCTCCATTCTCCTCCCCATGCTCTATTCCCCCCGCCGGCAATGCAGAAACAGAGACGGGCCAGGCGCGCGCAGCAACTGCACAAGCAGACAGCCCACAAGCCTTCCTCCCAACGTCAATTTTGACATCAGAGAGAAGGTTCTGGGCCAGCCAGGCAGTGATTGGCTGGGATGTAACTTCCTCTCTGACTTCAGAATTGACATTGGAGAGAAAGCTTGTGGGCCGTCTGGTTGTGCAGTCGCTGCACGTGCCTGGCCCATCTCTGTTGCTGTATCGGCGGCAGGAGAATGGAGCGTGGCAGGATTGGCGGGGGAGGGAGGGAAGAGGGGAATGGAGCATGGCAGTTTCAGGCACTCATCCTGCAACAATTTTCCTTCCTTCCCTCCCCCTAACCCCACTCACAACTAATATGTTCTCTCCGCATGCACCATCTCACCCTCCCCTCCAACATATAGCATCTTTCCTTTCCTTCCCCTTCAAGTCCAACAGCACTTTTACCTTCCCCTTCTGCCAGCAGCACCTCTTCTCCCTTCCCTTTCCCTCCCCCTTGTCAAGCAGCATCTCTCCCTCTCCCCATGTCCAGCAGTACCCCTTCTCCCTTCCCCATGTCCAGCAGTATCTCTTCTCTCCCTAGCGGCAGCTCACTGTGTGCTTTTAACTTCCCCACATAGCTGCCGCTAGCATTAGTTTAGCCATGGTTCCATCAGGCATCCTCGGGACCTTTGCTATGCTGGCCTACCTCTGAAGAAAGAAGAAGGTACATCATCAGAGGCAGGCCAGCCTAATAAAGGCCCCAAGGCTGACTGATGGAACCATGGCTAAACTAATGCTAGCGGCAGCTGTGTGGGAAAGTTAAAAGCATGCAGTGAGCTGCTGCTAGGGAGAGGAGAGGTACTGTTGAGATGGTGATTCCATCAGGCAAGACTTGGGGCCTTTGATAGGCCAGTCTGCCTCCAATGATGCAACTTCCTTTTTCGTCAGAGGCAGGTCGGCCTCGAAAACGCCCGAGGACACCTGGAATCACTGGCTAAAATAACGCTAGCAGCAGCTGTGTGGGGAAGTTAAAAGCACACAGTGAGCTGCCGCTGCTGGTCCGGGTGGGGAGGCTAGGGAGAGAAGATGAGGAAGGCAGGAGATACGCGAAGGAAGTTGGGAGACATACAGTGCCAGCGCCACATACCCCCTGGGGTACGCATATCGCGTGTTGAGAACCTCTGGCCTAGTGATTAATGCAATGGCCTGAGAACCAGGGGAACTGGGCTCAATTCCCACCACAGTTCCCTGTGACCCTGGGAAAGGCATTCAACCCCAGGTCCAAAATATGTACCTATATGTAATATGTAAACAGCTTTGATTGTAACCACAGAAAGGCCATAGATCAAGTCCTATTCCCGGGCCCTACGTGTAAAAATTTACATACACATCTTTATAGGACTAAAATTCAGTTAGCACCAATAATTATTAGCAACCAATTATCAGCACTAATTGGCTCATGCAATTAAACTGAACGTTTAAATTTGCCCACACATGGCACCTCAACAATAAGCACCGACTAAACGAAATTCTATAAAAGTTAGGTGCACTTGATAGGTGGCATCTAAGCATGATTCTAAGTGGGCTTAAGTGTCGCTAGGCACCCTAACTTTAGGCACCCCCTATTTATGCCAGGGTTTTCTTGGTCTAAATTACTGCAGCCAAGTTCAAAGTAGGCACCTACATGCAAAACACCCATGATCTGCCCCCGAACTATGCCAACTTTGTAATAGGCACCTTGGACTAGGTACCTATGAAATCAGGTGCCAAACAAACATAACATAACAACTCACTTGTATACCGCAAATACTATTCAGTTCTATGCGGTTCACAGAGATTAGCAATACAAACGCATAAACATCCAGATTCTATAAAAAGATGCGTCTTTAAAGTATGTCGAAATTGTTGATATGAGTTTGAAAGTGTAAATATGCGAGTCAGATCCCTAATCCATGAAGCTGCCTGGAAGGACAGCAATCATTCCTGGAATTTCTTCTATTTTCCATCCCTTTGCAGAAGGAAACTGAGTACAATTTAAGTCAATTAGGAGGTGCTAATAGTCAATTATCAGCGCAAATTAAGTTTATTAACCAATTAAGTTAGGTGCGCTGACGTAGGCAACTACACAGAATTTGCCATATCTAGAATTAGGGTAGATTGTCAGGGAGAATCATTTTCATCAGCTATATTGTCTTACTCTATCTATTAACATTGGGAAATTCAACAACCAGGAAATATTTTATTTTTTATTCATTCAATTTTCTATACTGTTCTCCCAGGGGAGCTCAGAACAGTTAACAAAGTTTTTATTCAGGTACTGAAGCATTTTTCCATGACTGTCCTGGTGGGCTCATAATCTACCTAATGTACCTGAGGCAAAGTGGGGATTAAGTGACTTACCCAGGGTCACAAGGAGCAGCGTGGGTTTGAACTCACAACCTCAGGATACCCTCTCCCCCTAAATACAGAATGGCCTCACTACTACTACTATTTAACATTTCTATAACGCTTATAAACATATACAGCACTGTACATCAACACACTTAAGAGATGGTACCTGCTAGTTTTTTAACAAAAAAGATGAATGGTGGGATGAAAGTTGATGCAGAATTCCATGCTGAATTGGTATGTATGAGTGTAAGAGGGGGGTCAGTTCTGGGGATCTTTTATGCCAGTAGGCGAAGAAGTGATTAAAGCTCTTTCAACTGCGACTCCAACAAGATCATTGTAACACGAATATTATGAGGCAATTAGCTATGAAAATGGTAAATAAATCTCTAGTAGATGGATTTTTTCCTCAAAATGTAAACAATCTACTATTACACCAGTCTTAAAAAAAGATTGATATAGAGATAACTTGACATCTGTGCTATCGTCCGATTTCTGCTGTTCCTTTTTTTGGAAAAGTGATAAAGAAACTGGTATTAAAACAACTGGATGACTATGTTCAACAAAAAGAGTGCCTAGATCCCTGTCAATTTGGGTTCCAAAAAGCATACAGTGTGGAATTGTTATTAGTTTCAGTTGTTGGTAGCCCAAGGGAGGGATCAGACAGAAATGTATCCTACTGCATGATATCATTAGATGTTTCTGGTGCTTTTGACTCTGTGAATTTGGAATTACTACTGTGGAAGTTGGACCAGTGGTTCCCAACCCTGTCCTGAAGGACCACCAGGCCAGTCAAGTGAGAGGTATCAGCATATAATGGAGGTGCCAGGCATGCAAATCTGCTTCATTAATATTCATTAGGGCTATCCTGAAAACCTGACTGGCTTGGTGGTCCTCCAGGACAGGGTTGGGAACCACTGAGTTGGACAACTTAGGCACTGATGGCGAGGTTTTGAAATGGTTTGTCTCTTATCTAATAGGAAGATCGTTTTGTGTGAAAAGAGGACAGAAGGTGTCTGCAAAAATATCAGTGTCCCCCAAGGGTCAGCATTATCGGCGTTGCTGATCAATATTTACATGGCAACATTAGGGACGGTATTTCAAAAGCTGGAGTTCAATTATAGATTATACGCCAATTATATTCTATTCTTTTTCCCTATAGGGGGGCAACAACTAGAGGTCGAGGCAAAATTAAATCTGTGCATGAATGAGATGGGAATGTGGATGTCTAGTGATGATTGTGAGTCAGGACAGGGATGGAAGATTTCCTGAGTCTTTGAATGTGATTGATGGGTGTCCAACTAAATGTGAAGAAAGAGATGGTGGTCCTGGGGGTCTACTTGTATTCTGCCCTAACAACGGGAAAACAAATCTTGAAGACCATTCAAGAAGGGTATGCTCAGCTACATATTTAGGAGAGGCTGAAATCTATGTTGACACCCAATGATTTCAGATCAGTAGTGCAAGGGTTAAAATTGTCAAGATTAGATTATTGCAATTCACTTTATCTCAGAATAGCCAAGACAAAATATTGAATTCAGCCATGAGGCCAATTACTGGGGTCTCTAGAATAACTCCTATTACACCTGTTTTGAAACAGTTACACTGGCTTCCAAGTACAGCAGAGTGCAATATAAGGCGTTATCCATAGTACATCAAGTTTTATATCAGATGGCCCCAGTGTATTTTCAAATGTTTCTGGAAATATATCGATGGGGAAGAATGTTGAGGTCCGAGAGTGGGATGAGATCGACAGTGACTAGGGAATTGGGAATGCACTATGCTGTGCTGGAGTGAAAATGTGGAATGAATTAACAGGGAACTTACGAATGTGCTAATCGTGTAAATTTCAAGAAGTTGCTGAAAACACAGTTATTTGTTAATGCATTTATGTAATATTTCTTAGCAGTTAGTAATGAAGATATAAAATAATAATAATAATAATTTTATTTCTTATATACCGCTATACCGTGAGGTTCAAAGCGGTTTACAGTATAGATACCATAAATATGCAATAAAAATTGAAATAAATGAAAAAAGGTACTTAGAAATTCCCTAACTATCCCGAAGGCTCACAATCTAGCTAAGATGTTCTTGGCTTCATAATGATATTTGTCTTTTAGATATGTATGTTTAATTGGAAATGCTTGGTAACAGACGGTATATACATTTTGAGTAGGAACTGAGGGAGTTTCTCAGAGTGCTTAAGGTGAGGGGTTATGAGTTAAATGATGATTCTCTATGCATTTCTGTTTCTTGTGGCTGCAAAGATTGAAGATGCACACCAAAAAGACCCCAAACACTGTCTAAATCAGGGGTAGGGAACTCCGGTCCTCGAGAGCCGTATTCCAATCGGGTTTTCAGGATTTCCCCAATGAATATGCATTGAAAGCAGTGCATGCAAATAGATCTCATGCATATTCATTGGGGAAATCCTGAAAACCCGATTGGAATACGGCTCTCGAGGACCGGAGTTCCCTACCCCTGGTCTAAATGCAAGGTGTACACCACTGTGCACACTGCTGCCTTTGAGTGCACACAAGAACAGTACCCGAGGCTGAGATACAGGAGGAGGAAAAGGAGGCCCTAAGGAAAGAAGTTAAAGGGAAAAAAAAGGTGCAGTGGCAAAAGTTGTGGGTAAGATGAATTCATTCCATTGCAAATGTTTTCTGTGTTACAAGCTAATACAGGTACTTTGGTAACAGCCTCACTTCCTATCATACTGAGAATACCATACTATTATGGATGATCAGAAACTGAATACTCTATACACTAATGTATAAATACCATAATAAAGACTACAGCACAATAATTATCAATTACCGTATTTTTCGCTCCATAAGAGGAGGAAAACAAGAAAAAAAACATTCTAAACCAAATTCTCCCTGCCAGGCTCTGCATCCAACCCCACACTCCTTGGCACCCTGTTCCCCCTCCCTGCCAGGCTCTGTACCCTGTCCCCCCTCTGGTGGTCTAGTGGTAGGCTGGGACAGGGCACAGGGCTCCTATGCTAAAAGGACATCAGAAATGGCACAAAACAAGGGTGCAAGTGGACAAAGCATATCTCAGAGCATGTTACAGAGCAATCGTCAATAAAAGAAATATTACAAGGCAAAGGATTAATCAAAATGTATATCAACAGAACCAAAGCAGCAAAATAAAACATAAGAACATAAGCAATGCCTCTGCTGGGTCAGACCTGAGGTCCATCTTGTCCAGCAGTCCGCTCACGCGGCGGCCCAACAGGTCCAGGACCTGAGTAGTAATCCTCTATTTATACCCTTCTATTCCCTTTTCCAGCAGGAAAATGTCCAATCCTCTCTTAAATCCCAGTACTGTATTCTGCCCTATAACGTCCTCCGGAAGCGCATTCCAAGTGTCCACCACACGTTGGGTAAAGAAGAACTTCCTGGCATTCGTATTGAATCTGTCCCCTTTCAACTTTTCCGAATGCCCTCTTGTTCTTTTATTTTTTGAAAGTTTGAAGAATCTGTCCCTCTCTACTCTCTCTATGCCCCTCATGATCTTATAAGTCTCTATCATATCCCCTCTAAGTCTCCTCTTCTCCAGGGAAAAGACCCAGTTTCTCCAATCTCTCAGCGTATGAAAGGTTTTCCATCCCTTTTATCAGACGTGTCGCTCTTCTCTGAACTCTCTCGAGTAACGCCATATCCTTCTTAAGGTATGGCGACCAAAACTGGACACAGTATTCCAGGTGTGGGCGCACCATCGCCCGATACAGCGGCAGGATAAATTATTTTGTCCTGGTTGTAATACCCTTCTTGATTATACCTAGCATTCTATTCGCTCTCTTAGCAGCTGCTGCGCACTGTGCCGTCGGCTTCATTGACCTGTCCACCATTATCCCCAAGTCCCTCTCTTGGGTACTCTCATTCAATAACATCCCTCCCATCGTATAGTTGTACCTCGGGTTTCTGCTTCCCACATGCAATACTTTACATTTCTCAACGTTGAACTTCATTTGCCATTTTGTCGCCCATTCCCCTAGTTTGTTCAAGTCTCTTTGCAATTCCTCACAGTCCTCTTTAGTCCGAGCTCCCCTAAATAGTTTGGTGTCATCTGCAAATTTTATTATCTCACACTTCGTCCCTGTTTCTAGATCATTTATGAATATATTAAATAACAGCGGCCCGAGCACCGAGCCCTGCGGAACACCACTCGTGACCCTCCTCCAGTCAGAGTAGTGGCCCTTCAACCCTACCCTTTGTTTCCTACCTGCCAACCAGTTTCTGATCCATCTATGTACGTCTCCGTCCACCCCATGGTTCTTCAGTTTCCGGAGTAATCGTTCATGAGGCACCTTGTCAAAGGCTTTTGGAAATCAAGGTATATGATGTCTATGGGGTCACCTCTGTCCATCTGTTTGTTAATTCCTTCGAAGAAGTGTAGTAAGTTGGTTAGGCACGATCTCCCCCTGCAGAAACCATGTTGGCTGGTTATCAAAAGTTTGTTTCTTTCCAGGTGATCATCGATGTTTTCTTTTATCAGTGCTTCCGCCATTTTTCCCGGAACCGAGGTCAAACTCACCGGTCTGTAGTTTCCCGGGTCACCTCTTGATCCCTTTTTAAAGATGGGCGTGATGTTGGCCGTCTTCCAATCCTCCGGGATCACGCCTGTTTCCAGGGATAGGTTGCATATTTGCTGCAGTAGTTCTGCTATCTCCTCCTTTAGTTCCTTCAGAACCCTTGGATGGATTCCGTCCGGACCTGGAGATTTGTCAATTTTTAGTTTATCTATCTGCCTGCGCACATCTTCAAGGCTCACTTCCCTGAATGTTAATTTTTCTGCTTGATTTCCAATGAAGAATTGCTCAGGTTCCGGTATGTTGGTTGTGTCTTCGTTCGTAAATACAGACGAAAAGAACATGTTCAGTCTTTCAGCGACTTCTTTCTCCTCCTTCACTACTCCCTTCCTGACTCCATCATTCAGCGATCCCACCTCCTCCCTAGCTGGCTGTTTCCCTTTAACGTATCTGAAGAACGGTTTGAAATTTCGAGCCTCCCTGGCTAACCTCTCTTCATACTCTCTTTTGGCTTTTCGAACCACACGGTGACATTGTTTTTGATACTTCCTGTGCTCTATCCAGTTCCCTTCAGTTTTGTTCTTTTTCCATCTCCTGAATGAATTTTTCTTATTACTTATCGCTTCCTTCACTATTTTGGTCATCCATATCGGGTCCTTTATTCGACTCTTTTTGCTCCCCTTTCTGAATCTGGGGATGTACAGATTTTGCGCCTCGCTCACCGTGTCCTTGAAAAAAGACCAGGCATGTTCTACCATCCTCCATTTCTTGGAAGTGTTCCTAAGTTTCTTCCTTACCATTTTCCTCATTGCTTCATAGTTTCCTTTTCTGAAGTTGAAAGTTGTTGCCATGGTTCTCTTTCCTTTTGGTATTCCTGCTTCAACCTTGAACTTGATCATGTTATGGTCACTGTTTCCCAACGGTCCCACTACTTCCACTTCCTTTGCAGGTCCCATTAACCCATTTAGGATTCGATCCAAAGTGGCATTTCCTCTCGTCGGTTCTCTAACAAGCTGCTCCATGAAGCAATCTTGTGTAGCATCCAGGAATTCTGTTTCCCTAGTGCATTTTGAGTTTCCAAGACTCCAGTCTATCCCGGGGTAGTTGAAGTCTCCCATAATAACTGTGCAACCGTTTTTGCATTCTTGTTTCATTTCGGCTTCCATTTCTTTATCGATATCTCCGGTTTGCCCGGGTGGACGATAGTATAGGCCCATTTTTATTTCATGTCCCTTTCTACCTGGTATTTTAACCCATAGCGATTCCAGCTTGTTGGTCATCTCCGCTGTGTCTATTCTTGTCGATTGTATGGTTTCTTTTATGTATAGGGCTATTCCACCTCCTTTCTGTCCTGACCTGTCCTGGCGATAGAGCTTAAATCCCGACAGTGTTGTATCCCATTTGCTTTCCTCATTCCACCATGTTTCAGAGATTCCAATAATGTCTAAGTCTTCTGCATTGGCCACGGCTTCCAATTCCCCCATTTTGTTTCCTAGGCTCCTTGCATTAGTATATATGCAGTTTAGATCCTGGTATTTAAGTGTCTTCATTTCCTTTCCCTGTGTTTTGGTCTTTAATGTCTTCTCTTTTGGTACACTCCTTCTAACCTCTTCTGGGTTAGTCGACTCCTGTAATTTGTCCGTTGTTTCTTCCGAGTCTTGCATTCCCTTAGTATCATCACGTGATACCTTCTTCCGAATCATCGACGCAAGGGCAAATTAATAAAACATACCGCAAAGCATATCACAGAGCAAAGGATCAATTAGAATACAATAGAATAAAGTCAGATCACCAAATGCAGGAATAATGAAACAAAGCATATCTACTAAGCAACCATATGTGGACAAAATATAAAATAAGATATATACAAGTACCAGAGCACAAGACAACAGATAAGTTAAAACACAGAGTAGAAGCCCAGCCAACCAGAAGAGAAAAAATGGGCTGTCGAAGGCAGTAAGTAAATTAACAGAGCATGCTGAACCCATCAGAATTCCAGTGAAACAGAACATGAACACAGAAGACAAACACATACAGGATCAAAGACTTAGAGCAAGAAAGCTAAATACTGCAACATGGTGCCCAAAGCTAATGAAGAACTAGACGAGACCCGCGCAAAGGCCAAGGAAACACCGTCGACTGCAAATCAAATCAGATTTCTCCATGGTGCGACCCAGGCTGAAAATGCTTTGGTTTTCCTGCTAGGGGATGCCGACTCCAGCTGTATCAACAATCAGTCCCCATTCGGCATCAACGAAGCCCTGGCCTCTCCCCTGCTTTCTTTACGCTGGCAGCTGCTAAGCTCAGACGACGACAGTTGCGCGTTGCCTCCCTTCGGGTGGAGTCTGCCCTGGGATCGCCAGCATTGATAAGCTTTCTTCCCTCTGTGCCACCATCCCTGGCCTGCAATGCTATGTCTCCTAGATGTCTGCGGCAGTCTCTGCTGTGTCAGCTAAGAGCGTCCCGAATGCTGATCTCCCACTTCGCCCAATGAAGTGTCGTGGGCCCAGGCATTACCGTGCTTGTGCGCCGCTGGCCCTGAAGCAGCCATCCAGCTACCACCGCAATTTAAAGGTACCACCAGGGGGGGGGGGCCGTTGTGTATATTCGCTCCATAAGACGCACCCTTATATCCATCCATTTTTTTGGGGAAAAAAAGTGCATCTTATGGAGCGAAAAATGCGGTACTTTTTCAAAATATTTTCAATATCAACTTAAAGCCTTGTGATCAAACTCAAAAACCTTCTGATTTCTATGTAGTCCTTTTACTAAACTGCATTAGGCACTAACACGCATCTAATGCGGAAAAAAAAGCTAGCCGCAGGACATGTTACATACATTCTGATTTGTTTTGGGATGTGCATGAGCTAAATTTTTTTGACTGGCATATCAGAGACAGAGAGTGGGCATCCCTGATCTATCTACGTTACCACACGGATGATACAGGAGCCTTTACCAACTTCAAATCAGGTGGTGGTACATTTTCCCACATTAATTTTTTTAAATGGATACATTCTAATGGCAACATGGCCAATCATGACAAATAGATAATGGAGGGTTTCGGTATTGCTTTTTCAGGCAACAGTAAAAATGGCCTTAGCGAATGCACGTTAAGGCCATTTTTACTGCCTCTTATTAAAGGATTCCTCTGATTGCTTATGTGTTTTAGAAGACGATCAACTTTTCAAAAAAAATCTGAACTTACTACTATATTTAGACTGAAAAACAATAATTTTTCTCTTTTTCCAATGCAGCACTGTGTTCATAGCAAGGTGAAAATACAGTTGATCACAATAAGTTTACCAATTTAAAAAACAAATGCAAAGAATTACTAATTTAAGTGAAGGGACGACATGTTTTGAAACTCCTTGAAGAAGCCTGTTTAAGATGCAACATACTACAGTGCTGGAGAAAAAGAAATTTGTTGTTTGGACTGAATATGAAAAATTCAGATGTACTGAATCATTTTTTATTTTTAATGTTGCTAAAGCCACATTAGCAATCATAGAAATAAATTAGGTTATTCTGTGTGCAATAATGGATTCCAATTACTTTTGTTTACTGGCTTGACTTTTGAGCTCACAGGTTCAAGGTGTCACTGAAAACACTGAATCTTTACAAAATTGATTATACTGTGACGGAGAATTTATACAGTATTTTGACCAGATTTTTTTTATTTAGTCCATTTTGTAGTATTCTGAATCTGCACTAGCCAAAAATCATGTTCGCTGCAAATTCCAACAATCCTCATTGTCAGTTTAAAACATTTTGAGTTTCACAAACATGACACTTATACAATACATAGTAAATGATGGCAGATAAAGACCTGAATGGTCCATCCAGTCTGCCCAACCATAGTAACTTTAATGGTATCTTCCTTTTGCACACAGCACAAGCAGCCCCATAGCATTGGCGCTACTGTGCCCTCAACTCTGAAATGAGCATTAGGACATACCAAAAAGAATAACACTTCACATCACTATGCCACACACAACACCAGCTTACACACATTAAAACACAATGAGGAATATTTTCAAATCACTAAGACTTACAAAGTTACACAGTAACCACTGGAACTTTGTAAGTCTAAGTGCTTTGAAAATGAGCCCCAATGTTTCTTATCTAGAAATACACTAATGGGGAGGGGGTTTTCTCTCCTATTCAAAGAGGGATATCTTAATAGTATGAAACAGTTACAACACTGTCTTGTGCACTGGCATTCATAGAGCTTTATGGTTATAGAAACATGACAGCAAATAAAGGCCAAATCGCCCATCCAATTTATTGATTCATTTTTCTATACCGTTCTCCCAGGGGAGCTCAGAACGGTTTACATGAATTTATTCAGGTACTCAAGCATTTTTCCTTTCTGTTCCAGTGGGCTCACAATCTATCTAATGCACCTGGGGCAATGGGGGGATTAAGTGACTTGCCCAGGGTCACAAGGAGTAGCGTGGGTTTGAACTCACAACCTCAGGGTGCTGAGGCTGCAGCTTTAACCACTGCGCCACACTCTCTCTGCCCATCCGCAGCATCCACTTTCTCCTGCTCTCCCTATAGGCTAAGACTCTATACACCTGCATTGTGAGGTCATAGAGTATTGTTGTTATAAGCTAAGGCTCTTAGCACTTGCATTGTGAGGTCATAGAGCTTTATGGTTATAGAAACATGATGGTAGATAAAGACCAAATGGCCCATCCAGTCTGACCATCCATCCGTAGCATGCACTATCTCCTTCTCTCCCTAAAGGCCAAGGCTTTTTACACCTGCATTCTGAAGTCATAGAGCTTTATTGTTATAAGCGAAGGCTCTTAACACTTGCATTGTGAAGTCACAGAGTTTAGATATTACTCCATTCATCTAAGGAGCTATAATTAATAATCTGTGATGATAATGATATGTAACCACTTCCAATATCACAGCTCTGACTTTTATCCTCAATTGAATAAAATTCTATGCATAAATAAATAATTTAATGAGTAAAGTGCTCAGACCCTTAAACCAAACTATGGTCGCCTTTACTGTCCCATTGACACTCTCTGTTACCCACACCAACAATATTGAATGAAAATTAAAACACAAATAAAGAAAATCACTTCTCTTATATGTTGGTTGGTGGCTTATTGATTATACTGTTGGCGACCATAGATCTCTGTGTAAAATGCCTGTGCTCAAAAGTGCTCTAATTAAAAATATTGAATGCCATCTGTAGAGCCCCAACCCCCCGACTCAAGTTTCACATTTTTCCTCAGGAGGGGTCACTACTACTGGCATTTTCGACCTCAGAAGGCAAGAAGTCCGGAACACGGCTTGGTTTAAGGGTCTGAGCACTTTACTCATTAAATTATTTATTTATGCATAGAATTGTATTCAATTGAGGATAAAAGTCAGAGCTGTGATATTGGAAGTGATTATAGAAACATGATGGCAGATAAAGGTCAAATGGCCCATCCAGTCTGCCCATCTGCAGCATTACACTATCAAGTTTTCAAGTCCGAGTTTTATTAAATTTTTGTTATTGTTATGTACGCAATGTCAAAAGCTTCAATGTGTAGAACATTTTAAAAAATGGGGAGCAAAACAAAACTCTTTTATACAATTACATTCAAATGCTATACATTCTAATACATGACTGGTACCAAATATCTGTCTCATGCTTTCTTGAATTCAGACACAGTCTTTGTCTCCACCACCTCTACCAAGAGACTATTCCATGCATCTCCCTAAAAAAAAGTATTTCCTGAGTGGAGTAGAATGAGTACAAGTGGATCAGTTTTTCACTCCATCAAAAATTACAAGGACTAGGGGACAGTTGACATGAAAGGGAAATACTTTTAAAACCAATAAGAGGTCTTTTTTTTTTTCACTTAGTCAAGCTCTGGAACGCGTTGGCAGAGGTTGTGGTAAGAGCGGATAGCGTAGCTGGTTTTAAGAAAGGTTTGGACAAGTTCCTGGAGGAAAAGTCCATAGTCTGTTATTGAGACAGACATGGGGGAAGCCACTATTTGCCTTGATTCGGTAGCATGGAATGTTGCTACTCTTTGGGGATTCTAGAATCTTGTTACTCCAAGATTGCGGAATCTTGCTAGTCTTTGAGATTCTGTATGGAATGTTGCTACTCCTTGGGTTTTGGCCAGGTACTAGGGACCTGGATTGGCCACCATGAGAACGGGCTACTGGGCTTGATGGACCATTGGTCTGACCCAGGAAGGCTATTCTTATATTCTTACGTTCTTAGTTAAGGTCTGGAGCGCGTTGGCAGAGGTTGTGGTAAGAGCGGATAGCGGTAGCTGGTTTTAAGAAAGGTTTGGACAAGTTCCTGGAGGAAAAGTCCATAGTCTGTTATTGAGACAGACATGGGGGAAGCCACTATTTGCCTTGATTCGGTAGCATGGAATGTTGCTACTCTTTGGGGATTCTAGAATCTTGTTACTCCAAGATTGCGGAATCTTGCTAGTCTTTGAGATTCCGTATGGAATGTTGCTACTCCTTGGGTTTTGGCCAGGTACTAGGGACCTGGATTGGCCACCATGAGAACGGGCTACTGGGCTTGATGGACCATTGGTCTGACCCAGGAAGGCATTGCCAGAGTTTGTGGTAAGAGCGGATAGGGTAGCTGGACAAGTTCCTGGAGGAAAAGTCCATAGTCTGTTACTGAGTAAGAGATGGGGGAAGCCTCTGCTTGCATGGAACGTTTCTAGGATTTGGGTTTTGGCCAAGATGGATCATCGGTGCTCTTCTTATGTCCTCACTTCACCTCAGGCAGAGATGCGTCTTATCCTCCGTCCTCCGAGAGACCCGAGACCGAAGAGCCTCTGCAAGGAAGGAAAGAGCGGGGGCTCCGGGGAGCGGCTTTCTTACCTCCAGCTGCCGAGCTGCCCCGCCACCAACTTCAGCCTCACAAAGGAAACACGAAAGAGGAGGAGGAGGAGGAGGAGGGGGCGGTTGAGCTGCTGCTGCTGCTGCCGCCGCCGCCCCCCACCACCCAGCTCGCGCCTTCACGGCGAGGCGACGCTCAGCCACATTCCCCCGCACGCGGCGGGCGCGAGACCCGGAGCCTCCCCTCCCCCCAACCGAACCGACGACCTTCCGACGCCGCTCGCGCCTCGTCCCCGCCGTTTCCCTTCACCGGCGCCCCGCCCCCTCTGACACAACTTCTCTCCCCCGGCCGCCTTCCGCCTCGCCGGAAACAGGAAGCGCGTCACGGGAGGGGGCGGGGACGCCTGCTGGACGCGCCGGTGCAGCCCCCCCCCCCCCCGAACGTGCGGACGCTCAACGTGGCGCCCTCGAGAGCACTTGAGTGTGGTGCAGGCGCCGAGGTGAGACGGAAAGAGCTTTTCCCGAGGCCCCAATTGACCCACCTGAAGAGCATTTGCTGACCATTCCTTCCCTTAGAATTATTCAGACTAGAAAGACAACTGAGCTTTTCAGTCATGAAATGGTTAACTGTTGTTTAAAGTATGGCTCTGGCCTACATACAATCTATTGACCTCATCTGCCTAAAATGTATGTCCCTGCCTTACCACATTGTAAGCAGGAAAACTTGGAACCACAGAACTCCGGAACAACCTCTCATCCCCGCTCAGAAATTCCACAAACACTTGAAAACTTGGCTCTTCTCAAAAATCTAATCACCTCCCAGTCCCTCTCCTATATCCCTTCATTGTAGTTCTTTTCCTCTTAACTTCTGTAAACCGCGCCGAGCTCTGCGCTTGCGGAGATGGCGCGGTATACAAATCTAAGGTTTAGTTTAGTTTAGTAAGCTAAATAGATAAGAGTTTGAGCCATGATGTACCCTGACATTTAGAACTGTAAGAGTTAGATAAGTGACCTGCTAGTGTGAGCTTAGGACCAATAATAATTGTAGAAAAGTTATAGAAGTAACAAATGAAAATTGTACTTTTTGCGAAAAGGGCATAAAAGTCCGTGTATTTCCTGTTTCTGACACTCTAGTAGGCAGGCTATTAACTGCACTAGAGTCCCGTATACCGTAATAAATCTCTTGTACTTTCTTCTGAAAAAAGCCGATCTTGACCCTTCCTTACCATCGAACTACCGCCCCATAGCCAACATCCCTCTTTTAACAAAACTTCTGGAGACCATAGTCGCTACCCAGTTCTCCTCTTACCTAGAGAGATTCTCCATCCTCCAACACTACCAATTCGGATTTAGGCCCAACTTCAGCACCGAGTCCCTCCTAGTTTCCCTAATCTCAAAGGTGCAACAACTACACGCCCGAAACAAATTTGCTGTTCTCCTACAGTTCGATCTCTCCGCAGCTTTCGACGTCGTGCACCACGACATACTAATCTACCAACTTTCCGAGATAGGAATAGACTCCTTTGTCCTAAAGTGGTTCTCAAACTTCCTTTGCGCACGCTCCTACACTGTCAACGCAAACGGCTCCAAATCCACCTCGTGGACACCATCCTGCGGGGTCCCACAGGGCTCTCCCCTATCCCCTATCCTCTTCAACATGTATATGACCTCCCTGAAGCTTCTCAAACTATCCCCCCTTGAAACAATTTACACATATGCAGACGATATCCTTATCCTCCTCGAAACAGACCAGAACCTTACAAACCTCCAAGAGAACATCACCTCATGCATAATGAGACTTCATGCCTGGTCCCTCTCTGTTCAGATGAAATTAAATGAATCAAAGACAAAACTACTCTGGCTCGGCCCAAAGTTAGCACACCTGCCCACCCTCTTCACTCTACCCACAGGTCCCGCTCTTCGCCTTGAATTCTCAAGCAAGGTCCTCGGCATCATTATCGATTCCTCCCTCTCCCTAAACGATCACCTGAACTCCTTGGCAAAATCATGTTTTTTCAGCCTCCACATGCTTAGGAAAGTTAGATCCTATTTCCACCAAAAACACTTTACCGTCCTGGTACAATCCATCATCTTATCCAAACTCGATTACTGTAATGCCATTTACCTGTGCCTAACAAAAAAAAGTCTTCACAGACTCCAGCTCATTCAGAATACTGCGGCCAAATTGATTTTTGCTAAACGCAAATTTGATCATGTCTCCCCCTTACTTACCAAGCTTCACTGGCTCCCTGTACTTTCCAGAATTCACTTCAAATGCTCCTGTCTAGCTTTCAAGATAATTCATGGCATCCTTCCGCCACTAATCCCTCTATCCTTCCTCGCCCAAACGCCTGCTACCACCAGATCCGCCCACAGACATAAACTATCCTTCCCCTCTCTACGTGGCATCCCCCACGCAGGCAAACTGGGAAGATCCCTCCTCTCCAAAATCACGGGCCTTTGGAACGATCTCACTATCCCGCTGCGAAACCTGGGCTCCCTCCAGCTGTTCCGGAAACAACTGAAAACCTGGCTTTTCTCTAATATATAACATCTCCTTCCTACTTCCCCCTTTTCATATGCCCTTGTAAACTCTCTCTCCCCTCTTCTTGTATTTTAAGCTTTGTAAACCGTGTCGAGCTCCGCTTGCGTGGAGATGATGCGGTATATAAACTTAAGGCTTAGTTTAGTTTAGTTTAGTTCACGCCTCTGACTTTGTGCGTCCAAGTGACCTTTCATATAGAAAAATTCAAGGGTAAACTAAAGAGCTTTCTCTTTAAAGATGCCTTTGTAAATTAATCATTTAGTCTTCTAACTCATTTTATTTTTTCTCTATAATTTTATTGAAGTAATTTTTATCTTCCCTCTCCTTATGTATCTCCCTTATTTGTTTCTATAACTTTTAAACAAATTGTAACTCTTATCCATCTCCTCCCTTATGTTCCTAGTTTCATTAAATTTGTCAATAGTCTCGTTAGTCTTAGTTTTGTTATTTACTGTATTATTCCCCTTATTTTGTAATTTTATTATTATGTACATCGCTTAGAATTTAGATTAAGCGATTAATCAAATTATTATTAAACTTGAAACTTAATAATCTGTTAACTTCATCTTATCGTAACTTTATGTTGCTATTTATCCAAAATAGGTCCTGTCGGACATTACCTACTAAAATGTACATATTACATTTTCGCTCAGCAAATTGTATTTCTATACTATTGCCTCCTGAGGTCTCTGATCTCTGTATTTCCTCTGAATATCTACTTATTGTATTTCGCTGAATGTCCAGCACTCTTGATTGTAAACCTCCTAGAAGTCGCAAGATTGTGGCGGTATAGAAGAATAAAGTTGTTATTATTATTATTATTATTACAACTTCATGTTCCCAGCTAACAGACAACAATCCTGGTTGAGACAGACCTACAACGCATTCCGAGACTCTGTTGGACAAACTCATCACCTAAACAGACCACTAGGCTTTTCCCCCCTACAACCCCTCTCGCTTCCCTCCCTTACTACCCTTTTCTTCTGTAATATTCCCCCTCATGCATGTCCAGCCTTCTTTCCATGTTGAACTACCTAGAAGTCGTCTGACTATGGCAGTATAGAAAAATAAAGTTATTATTATTATTATTACAAATCCAAAATGTGGCCCTGCAAAGGGTTGGAGTTGGAGATCACTGATCTAGCCAATTTGCACTAGATACACTTCTCTCTCCGTATTCACAGGGGATGCGGGCACAACGTAGCCGTGAACACCGAAAAACCGAAAATAACTGCTTTCAGGTTAGTCACAGTTTTTCAGTAAAATAGACCTGAAAAAGATAATAAACCATGAATAACCCAACCTGCAATTTGCTCCGAACGACGCCAGGAGCAGCAATTTCCAATGTGAAACGCCGGGTTCAGTGATGAAAATTAGGGGGCGGAGTCAGCAGCCAAAAAATCGCAAATAAGCGAATCCGCGGATACGGAGGGAGAAGTGTTATCTAAAACATTGAAGGGAACTGATAAATTTGACCAACTTGAATCCAGGAGGCAAAGTTACAATAAAATTACTGCTGTGGCTCTCTTGCTTTTTGTTAGGGGTAAGCGGGTTGAAATAAAAATGTTTCTTAAAGAGTTGGGGAGTTTGGGCTCTGCACATATAACAGGGGAGAGTGTGGCGCAGTGGTTAAAGCTACAGCCTCAGCACCCTGAGGTTGTGGGTTAAAACCCCTGCTGCTCTTTGTGACCCTGGGCAAGTCACTTAATCACCCCATTGCCCCAGGTACATAAGGTAGATTGTGAGCCCACCGGGACAGACAGGGAAAATGCTTGAGTACCTGAATCAATTCATGTAAAACCGTTCTGAGCTCCCTTGGGAGAACGGTATAGAAAAATTGAATAAATAAATCTACAGAAGGAACATAAGAAGTGCCATCTCCGGAACAGACCCTAGGTCCATCAAGTCTGGCGATCCGTACACGCGGAGGCCTCGCCAGGTGTAACCTGGCATAGTTTTAGTCCCCATATCACTCTAAGCTTCTCATAAGGAGATGTGTATCTAGCTTACCCTTACCCATGTCACTTTATGCCACTCATACGGAGATGCACATCTAACTTACCCTTAAATCCCAGAACGGTGGATTCCGCAATAACCTCCTCACTCGTTGGGTGAAGCAGAACTTCCTGATATTTGTCCTGAACTTGTCCCCACTTAGCTTCAGTCCATGTCCTCTTGTCCATGTCACATTGGACATTTGTAAATAATTTTTTTTCCTGCTCTATTTTGTCGATTCCTTTCACTATTTTGAAAGTCTCGATCATATCCCCTCGCAGTCTCCTCTTCTCAAGAGATAACAATTCCAATCTCTTAAGTCGTTCCTCGTATTCCAAGTTCTCCATGCCCTTTATTAGCTTCGTTGCTTGTCTCTGCACCCTCTCGAGCATTTTTATATCCTTCTTTAGGAGACCAATGTTGGACTAACTATTCCAAGTGTGGTCTGACCATCGCTCTATAAAGCGGCATTATTACTTTCTCCAATCTACTCGTGATTCCTTCTTTATCATGCCTAGCATTCTGTTTGCGTTCTTCGCTGCCGCCACACATTACACCAACGCCTTCAGGGTCCTATCGATTAATACGCCAAGGTCCTTTTCCTGTTTGGCTCTTCCGAGAGTTGCACCTGACATACTATACTTGTGTTCCTTATTTTTTCTGCCTAAGTGCATCACTTTGCATTTTTCCACATTAAACTTAATCTGCCATTTATCTGCCCATTTCTCCAATCGGCTCAAGTCACTCTGGAGTTTCTCACTGTCCTTCTGCGAGTTGATTGCCTGGCATAGCTTTGTGTCATCTGCAAACTTGATGATCTCACTGGATGTTCCATCCTCTAGGTCGTTGATGAAAATATTAAATAAGATGGGCCCAAGTACAGAGCCCTGGGGCACACCGCTAGTCACATTCTCCCAGTCTGAGAACTTCCCATTTATGCCCACTCTCTGCCTTCTGTTCTCCAGCCAATTGCCTATCCATCTTACTATATCTCCTTCTATTCCATGGCCTTAAAGTTTCCTGAGGAGTCTTACATGTGGAACCTTGTTGAACGCTTTCTGAAAATCCAAGTATATAATATCCACCGGTTCTCCATTATCAATTTGTCTGTTTACTGTCTCAAAAAATTGAAGTAGGTTTGTCAAACATGACTTCCCTTTCCTGAATCCATTTTGGCTGGCTCTCAACAGGTCGTGTGTGTCTAAGTGCCGGGTTATGCTATCCTTGATCAGCGCCTCCACCATCTTCCCAGGGACTGACGTGAGACTCACAGGTCTATAGTTGCCCGGTACTCCTCTTGATCCTTTTTTAAATATCGGCATGACGTTCGCTATTTTCCAGTCGTCCGGTATCTATCCTGTTTTGATTGACAGGTTGGCAAGTTTTTGCAATAGTTTTTGCAATAGGAACATGTTTGCTTTTAAAAGGTCTGCATTTGAGTGTATACCTATTTATTTCTAAAAATAGCTATGTTACTGCGTTGCACTTTATACACATACTACTTAGGATTTCTATAGTGCAGTGTCTCTCAAAAAATTTTTCAGCTCTGGCACACTAAACAGAGCAAATGTTTTTTGTGGCACATTATAATTTAAATTATAAAATTGCAAAAAATTAAAATTGAGAGCTATTTATTTAAAGTTCTTTAAGCTAAAGTAGATACAATAGAATTGCTAATCAATGTGATGGATGTGCTTGTTTTTGAGTGCAAATTAACTAAAAATGCAGCTCGATAGTCTACAAGCAGACACCAGGGTATTACATTACATTACATTACATAAGTGATTTCTATTCCGCTTGTGCCTTGCGGTTCTAAGTGGATTACAAGTTAGAAGATTGGACATTTCCAGGAGCGTTACAGTACATAAAATCAAGAATGTATCAAGTTACAAATGTTAGTCTGGACATTTCCAGGAGAAATTGAAAGCAAATAGTAGATAGTAATAGGTTGTTGTGATGAATAGAAATAATACAGTCGGGAGGGAGGAAGTGACGTCATCTTACTGAATGGCAACGTGAAGCAGGAGCTCCGTCGGGCTTCTGTGTTTTGTGTGCTTGGCGCTTCCACATTGCGTTTTTTTCGCCACGAATTCGGATTGCTCCGGCTCCCCTTTTCATGGCGACTCGAAAGCACAAACAACTATGAAGAATTTAGGAAACACCTAAAAACTTACCTGTTCTCGAAATACCTAGGAAACGAACCAGGACATCAGCACCTCCCGTAACTCCATCACATACCCAAACTTGTAAATTGTTAACCTAACTCCTAATCACTAACTATGAATACTCCATTCAATTCATGGAACATTTCTAATTCTTTGTAAGCAGCACGGCACTTCTTGGTCTTGCAGCATACAAACTGTTGTTACTATTATTAATGCCGGTATTATCAGATGTACACTGCTATACTCTTTAATTCGTCTTATGTACAGTCTCTTTTTATTGTATTTACAGTTACCCTTTATTGTAAACCGCCTAGAAGTCGCAAGATTACTGGCGGTATATAAAAATAAAGTTATTATTATTATTATTATTATCTGGAGAATCGATCTAGGCGCTGCAACCTGCGCTTTAAGGGCATCCCTGAAACAGAGGAGTACAGGGATTGCAAGGCAGTGGTACGGGACTTTTGTGAGCATTTGCTGAGAGCTGATGAAGCTGACCTGCCTGCAACTATAGTTCTGGTGCGTGCCCACTGCAGTTTGGGAGCCGCACAGGCTCAGAACACTCGTGATATCATTGCTTGCTTTGGAGAGTTCACATTGAAGGAACGGATCTTGCTGGGTGGCCGACGACAGGCTACACTTCGGTGTACACCTGTTTTGCATGCTGGGCTAAAGTGAGGAGGGAGAAAAAAATAGCAAAGGTGGATTGGGGGAGATTTATAAATATACTTTGGAAAGGATGGTAGGGGGGTAGAAAGCCAGCTACAGTGCTGTGACTGCTGGTGGGGAGGGGAAGGCTGAAAATGCTATGGTGGCGTGCTTGTTGAGGTAGTTAAAAGAATTTATGGGGGTATGAGCTGGGGAGGGGGCAGAGAGAAACGTAATGGGTCTGCATGCTGAGGGGTTTATTTAAGGGTGGAGGGGGTTTAAGAGAGTCATTAATGACAGGTGAGGGGAGATATGATTGAAGTCTACAAAATCTTGAGTGGAGTAGAATGGGTACAAGTGGATCGATTTCTCACTCCATCAAAAATTACAAAGACTAGGGGACACTCAATAAAAATCGCTATTGCGGTTTTGTAAAAGGAGCTCTTTCATGCCACGTCGTCAACATTGTCAAAATATAATAAAAAATTGAGCAGAAGTGCTTGTTAGCCTTTATATCGACAAGTTATAATGGCTGGCTTCAATTCACAAGCCACACATTTAGAAGGAAGCTGAATTATTAGTCATGTGTGTAGTTAACTCAAAATCCAGCAATGTTTATACTAGGAACAATTGCTATTGTATTCTTGCTGTCTGTATTTAGTGTTCATTTTCCTTTCTTTTCTAGCATGCCATGTGGAATGCTGGAAGTGATGGACTCTGGAATTTTACACACAAAAAAGTGTTGGCATGCCCTGGATGATGATCCCCACCACACATGGTCTGCATTTGAGGTCAAGAACAGCAGATATGCCAGGAAAAGGTGAGGGAAAAATAATAATAGTAATAATAATAACTTTATTTTTCTATAGCGCCATAGTCAAACTGACTTCTAGGCGGTTCACATAGAAAGAAGGCTGGACAATCAGCGAATTACAAAATGCAAGAAGAATGAAGTTACATCATGAATTGGAGAAGCATGGGGAAAGAATACATGAGAGAATAAAGATGTTACATAATACAATGGGGTTATAAGGGGGAGAAAAAAACAAACAAAAAAAAAACCTGAGAGAGGTGATCTGATTAAGCAAGGAATTTGCCAAATAGAACAGTTTTAATTGATTTAATTGAAAAGAGATGACGAACAGGTATGAAAACCTGCCACAAATGCCAATGAAGTGAGAGATGGAAAATGTATTTATTTATGCAATTTCATTATACAAGCTATTATAAATAAAATTACAAGGAAAAAATAAATATAGTAGCATTTATCAAACACAACAAGAGGAAGACCAGGAAAGAGAATTTAGAAGGAATAAGTCAACAAAAAGCAGTGTGTTCCAGGAGCATTTAGATTTACAACACACACAAATCTTAAACAAGATCTACACTTGAAGCTGCTTCTTACTATTAATAAAGGTTTAAAAAGACATTTCACAGAGCTATGTTGGCCTAGACCAGGGGTCCAACCTTTTGGCTTCCCTGGGCCGCATTGATCAAAAAAAATGTTTCTGGGGCCGCATAAACGTGCAAACGCTGCAGCAAGACAGAGGAGGGAGCCGGCAAGACGGTAAACACCAGGGGCAGCAGAGGAAAACACTGCATTACCCTTGACCGGGGCCACACAAAATACTTCACTGGGCTGCAGGTTGGACACCCCTGGCCTAGACATTTGCATAGAATTGGACAGTGGTGTTGACAGAAATTTCAAGGTTGTTCATCCTTGTAGAAAATCTGCCATTTTACAGATTCACCTGGCACATCTGTCACCACTCCACCGAAGAAAGTGATCAAGGACACGCTGGCTTGTAGGACGCTTTGGTAGTTGGCCTCCCTTGGCTGTAGCCAGCTGGAATGGACAAAGCATCCGTCTTCCCGAGAGTAGGTAAGAACATAAGAATTGCCGCTGCTGGGTCAGACCAATGGTCCATCCTGCCCTGCAGTCCGCTCACGCGGTGGCCCCAAGGTCAAGACCAATGCTCCAAATGAGTCCAGTCTCACCAGTATAGCATGAACTTGTCCAACTTTGTCTTGAAAGCCTAGATGTTTTTTTCCCATATAACAGACTCCGGAAGAGCGTTCCAGTTTTCTACCATTCTCTGGGTGAAGAAGAATTTCCTTACGTTTGTACAGAATCTATCCCCTTTCAACTTTAGAAAGTGCCCTCTCGTTCTCTCTACCTTGGAGAGGGTGAACAACCTGTCTTTATCTATTAAGTCTATTCCCTTCAGTATCTTGAATGTTTCTATCATGGCCCCTCTCAGTCTCAGTCTTTTCAAGGGAGAAGAGGCCCAGTTTCTCTAATCTCTCGCTGTATGTCAACTCCTCCAGCCCCTTAACCATTTTAGTCGCTCTTCTCTGGACCCTTTCGAGTAGTACCGTGTCCTTCTTCATGTACGGCAATCAGTGCTGGTAAATTCCTGACTTGCTTCTTTTTGGTTCATAACTCATCATTCCTTAAACAGAGTCATGAATGAGACAGCTGTTCTAGATACTGACAGCTGTCTACTAACATTCTGTAAACAATAGTTTTCATTTTACTGTCCCTTGGTCTTACATCTCTGAACTCTCAGACCTTATGCACCATATGCTTTGCACACTACTTCCCATAGCAGAACTACTGTTTTCACAAACCACCTTAAGCCTAATGGAACCCTCCTGACTTATACAATCCCCAGACTGGACCTGTTTGAGCACAGACCCGTGCTGCTCTTAGTCAGGTTTTTTTGGGCTCAGTTCTGTGGGACCCCCATCTTCCCACTCTTTATGGCTAGTACACCCGGAGTGTCCTTTCCCCCACTACATATAAAGCTAGGCGTGATGAACCGATTTGTAAAGGCTTTGAATAAAGACGGTTTGTGCATTGAATACATAACGCATATGTTACCTTGATTTACTATGGAAAAACTGAAGGCAGGAATTTTCGAAGGTCCACAGATCAGACAACATATAAATGACCCACATTTCATAGCATCAGTGAATGAAATCGAATCATATGCCTGGTCTTCATTTGTTCTTGTTGTGAAAAGCTTTCTTGGCAACAAGAAGGCAGACAACTACACACAATTAGTAGAGGATATGCTCTTTCATTTCAACAGGCTTGGCTGTAACATGAGTGTTTAAGTCCATTATCTGCACAGTCACTTAGGTGGCTTTCCAGAGAACTTTGGTGACTTAAGCGAAGAGCAAGGTGAAAGATTTCACCAAGACATAAAAACAATGGAAGCCAGATGGGATGCACAATGATGGCAGACTATTGTTGGAATCTTATGCGGGATTGTCCTGGCAGATCTTACAAAAGGAGCTTCTTGTGTGTCAAATGACTGGAAAGTTTATTTGCTTTCGGTATGAAATAAGTAGATTCTAATGGTGTACACTTTTCCTTTCATTTTTAATATGTTTCCTTCATGCTTAAAATATATTAATTTAAACACTACATTAAAATATCCTGGTTTTTTAATGGGTAAGCAGAGTGAAGAGAGGTATATGTCACATGTTCTATATCTCAAAAACTGGATCCGTTAGGAGAAAACTGGTGCCATTTTTTAAATCAGCAGGTCAAATATACCCAGAAACAGGTCTAACATTTGAGGCTCCAAAATGAGTGTTGGCCAGTGCTATCGTTGCAAGATGTCAAAGTCTGGTACGCCCAAAGCCCACTCATAACACGCCTCCACCCTGCCCATCTCGTGTTCTGGATGCACAGAGGTTGGAACACTGCACTAGACATTCAGAAAGGCAGTTTCAATTATCGGCACTTGTACATCCTGGTGATTAGAACGTCCAAGTGCCGATTTAGGATGCTTTTTAGATGTCTACATTTTTTTGTTTATGAGCCTGAATGGGTTTAAGCTCAACCCTGCACTTCCATGGTCACTGTATAAAATCCAACAGTGGTGTCCACATTAACTCCCAAGGACTTACATTTGGTGAAAGTATCATGTGACATACATTCAGTGAAGAGAAATATAGAGTCGCATAAGAAATTTATACTGCTTTTCCCATAAGGTAATATTCTCTAAAATGGCACAGGTCCACTTCCGACATGCTTGAAGATGCTGCACCAAAATATCCGTTTGCAGTTCTTCCAACCAGTATGGAACTAGAGTGGCAGAACCAGGTCGGAACAGACACACATTCTTACGTTAGCATTCACCATCTCCAACTCAGAATCTAGTATCTACAGTGGTGGAATGAAGCTAGTCTGGAATAAATTGCCAATGGTGGCAGTCAAAATTATTTTCCATGCATGGCATAAGTGCAAGGTTTTATGTCTTTTTTGACATACAAGGAATAAATCAGATTCTCACTGCTTGAATGCACATAATTAAAATAATGTTTCAAATAACCATATCTCTGTATTTGCATGTAGGATAGCACAATCAAACTTAATTAGCAGCATGTGAACTAGCTACCCTACACAGTTTGTCAAATTAATTATCTTAAGCCTTATTATGACTTCCGTTCAAGAATCAAACAGCTTCAATATCATATTAGTTCTGAATATGATGTAATAATTATGTTTAAAAAGCAAAGATGAAAGCTTCAATAATCAATCATTTAAGAAAAATTAATCAAATAAGTACTAAATTAAATAAATGCACACAATTTAAACACACATTTCCTTTTTAATATTGAATCATTAATTTAATAAATGTATATTTATGAATGCTTTTAGTAACAGTACATTTAAAAATATACGTGCTTTCAAGAACATTTCACAATGATGCAAAAATATGCAGAAAAGAATATTCTTTTAGGAGGAAGTTACCAATGTAGGCTACAGTTAAGATGGGTTATTATAGCTCTAACATATTATTTTAGCAGCGGTTCCTGCCTTTAAGACAGGTTATTTGACTGTTAATCTAGGTTATTAGTAACTGGGTCTCATTGCATAAAAGGGCCTGGTGCTCAAAGACCACATTGATAACTTCCCTCCTCAGAGGGAAGTTTTATAGAGGCATGTGAATGGGTGCAAATTTCTGTTTCGGTTCCAAACTTCTTTATTAATAAAAAATCTCTGTTTGCAACTTCCGAATATCAAGATCATACACGAGCCTTAAGAAAAAGCGCAGATGACACCAGCTGAAATCACACTTTTTATTTTCCTGTTATCTCCTCTTGTATCTTCTTTGCTCCACAATACCCTTCCGGGTCTCCAAAAAGGAGTACCTAAATGGGCCGCCACGTGTGCGGATCGCCCGACTAGATGGACCTCGGTCTGATCCGGTGAGGGCGTTTCTTATGTTCTTATGTTCCTGTGCTTCACCCCCAATATCTGGAAGGAAAGCCTTAACTCCTAAACCTAATCCCTTAATTCCAGCAGAAAGTAGTATTTGCTCATTGTCACCTCATTTACCTTTCCATAAATAGAATGCCAGGAAGTTCATCTCGATTCAACACACTGCGCACCATTCATTGAGTCAACACAATCATCCCCCCATCTTCATCTATAGTTCCATCCAACTCCCATGATCACAAATTAGGGAGCCAACACCCTCAGCCATAAGGCACCCTAAATTTCATTACATATTCTGGCAGGAAATGTTTATTGATTCTTGATATACCGCGTTATCCAACTTATGGTCCAAAGCAGTGTACAAAATTCAATTTAAAAACTATGAGGAAGGAACGGCCTAGTGGTTAGAGCTACAGCCTCAGCACCCCAGGTCTCAAGAAAAACTCTCAATTCACACGGAGGTCCTAAAAGATATACTCTCCAGACTCATGAAGTGAATTCCTCTATTCTGCATATATGCAAAATACATAGAAACATGATGGCAGATAAAGGCCAAATGGCCCATCCACACTAACCATTTTCTCTTCCTCTCTCTAAGAGATCCCAAGTGACTATCCCAGGCTTTCTTGAATTTAGACAGTCTCTGTCTCCACCACCTCTTCTGGGAGACTGTTCCACGCATCTACCACCCTTTCTGTAAAAAAGTATTTCCTTAGATTACTCCAGAGCCTGTCACCTCTTAACTTCATCCTCACAATCTGGGGCAATGGGGGGATTAAATGACATGCCCAGGGTTGCAAGAAGCAATGTGGGTTTAAGGAGCTTTAACCACTGCACCACACTCTCTCCTGTCAGAGCACTTGCCTCACCAGCCTATGCTAAAATCCTCTAGTGCAGCTTGATGAAAGATGGGGGCTTAACTTCCTCTTTAACTGTAATAAAATCTAAGAGCTATTTAGAGTCCAAAAATGCTAAATTATGCCTCAAAAATGATCAGACCCAGTCAGGGAAATTTCAAAACAAAATTTGCACCTAACACTCTTGACAGCAACGCCAAGAATGCCTGGCACCTTTTCCGAGTATGTCACGTCTTGGGCCCATCAATTGCTTATTAATATGGTGAACATAAAGGGCTGGATTGTTGAACCGGCACGGATTTTGGCAGACACCTTAAAAGCAGCCACCAAACATGTGGCCCCGGTTACAGAACTGTGCCGACATGAAAGATGGGTGCTGGAAATGTAGGCCAGCGCTTATCTGCATGAATCACGCCTACGTAGACACTTTAGGCCACTTCTGGAATATGCCTTGCCTACTTTGGCATTCAGTGGCTCACCTATGGCATTCAAACCCACCTATGTAGTCGTGACTCTGGTGCCAGTGTGCACCTCAAATCTCGGTTAAAAACGCCATTTGGATGGAGTTTTTAAAGAAGGTATGGGCGCCTAGAAAATCAGTGCCGGTGTGAGAATCTGGGTCAAAGAGGCTGTTGATTGTTGAGATCCAGTCCCAGGGCCAAAGTAACTCCTAAAGTTAGTCTCTGAGTTAGTTCGGTCAAATGCATATCTGAAGAGTTCCTTCCTTGATTCTGGGAGAGCTTCTAAGGACATTTGGGGTATTTCTATACAGTAACATCTCTCCATGTCCACTGAAGATATAATTGTGGATTTTGAAAAATTCAGGATATGCAAATGATTCCTCTCTTAGCTGATTCTCTATTTTCTGGTGTATTGTATTCCTCTGAGTATCTCACAAATGCTTCTAAGCCCAGCTTCTCCTTCATCTTTCTTTCACACTCTTGGGCCCAAGCGGCACCAGTTTCAGAAAGCAATAGAATATCACCCTCCATCTTTTCAGATATGTTCAAAAGAGATGAATTTAAGCCCTATACTACATCCTAGAGCAGCGGTCTCCAACTCCAACCCTTTGCAGGGTCACATTTTGGATTTGTAGATACTTGGAGGGCCTCAGACAAAAAAAAGTGAATGTCTTATTAAAGAAATGAGATAAAACGCTTTATAGTTTATAAATCTTTCCTTTTGGTTAAGTCTTAATAATAATAATAACTTTATTTTTCTATACTGCCATAGTCAAGCGACTTCTAGGCGGTTCACATTGAAAGAAGGCTAGACAGTCAGCGAATAACAAGAAGCCTAAAATAGAAAAGTTACATACTAATTGGGGTTCTATGGGTAAAGAATACATGAAAATTGGAGCTTCCTGAGAGATTGAAATAGCGTTTACAGAGGGGAGTATCATAGTGAGAGAGGGTGGTCTGTTTTAGTCAATGAATTTGTCAAATAGGGCGGTTTTAATAGATTTTTGGAATGTATTGTAAGTCAGTTTGGGTTCATTTATGCAGTTTAAGGGACATATGATCAAGGAACTGTTTTATTTTACTTTTGTGATTAAGAGGGCCTCAAAATAGTACCTGGCGGGCCACATGTCCTAGAGTAACTCAAGGATAAGAAGGAAGGGTCTCATAATTTCCTTCATTTGTACCCCTACAGAGGGTCCCCCCCTGCCAATTACAAGCTAAAGCACTCACAGTTAATCAAGCTAGATTGCCCTTTTCCAGGGGGACAACTCTGCAAGCAGTGAATTCTCATTCAGCATAGGGAAGCCCAGAGCAGTGTTTCATCTAAGCCATGCTTATGTGTGGAAGTACGAGGAGCAGAAAGAGTGCGCACATGCAAAATTTTTGCTGTCTGTCTTTATTGGCAAGAGCGTGGTGCAGTGGTTAAAGCTACAGCCTCAGCACCCTGAAGTTGTGTCTTCAAACCCACGCTGCTCTTTGTGACCCTGGGAAAGTCACTTAATCTCCCCTTTTACAAAACCACAGAAGCAGTTTTTAGTGCAGGCCAGCGTACTGAATGCTCTGCACAGCTCCCGAACTCTATGAATGTCGGGAACAGCTTAGAGCATTCAACACGACAGCCGGTGCAAAAAAAAACACTTTTGCGGTTCTGTACATGGGGGGCTAAATCACTGTCCTAGATCCATTAGATAGATTGTGAGCCCAACTGGGAGAGACAGGGAAAATGCTTGAGTTCCCTTGGAAGAACAGTATAGAAAAATAATTAAATATTGTAAACATTTTGAGTCAAGGCTGAAAACTTGCACACATTAGAGGGGAAATTGGCTCAAAGAGTCTTCTGCTTCTAACTCACATTATTCCTCCACTAGTAGTCTCCTTCCAGGTTGCAAAGATGCCATTTGATCGACAGGGCTCAGGGACACCTCGTCTTCATTACTGCATTTGGATAGAGGTGACGAGTGGTTCACATCCAGCCAGGACATGAAAGATATCAAGCTTAGTTTGCAACATCAAAGATACTTGACTAGATGGCAGGATGCTGCCTTCATCATTCCCTTCCTCCTGTGCATAATTCCAGACAACCAGATTCACAAGCTGCAACTTTTTATGAGTGGCAGGTACATCAACTTGGATCTGTCTACACCATGGCAATTCTACAATAGGGTGCTTCCAGTTAGGTGCCCCGATTCTGCATGTGGCGCTCTTTCACCGAATGATCTCAGGTGCCATCTTGAGAGTCCTGGCATGATGCAGGGGTGGTTTGCTATTGCCTTCGCCTGAGCATGGAGGGCTCAATGACTTCTCCCAGGCCACAAGATGAATATATCAACTAATTCCCCAATGTGAGTAGTCTGGATTCTATATAATAAGGGGCAGAATCTCAAAAGAAACCCTGTACTCCATTCTCTAACAATAGATACCAGCATTCCTTGTAGCTGCATGGTTTAAAAATGTGGAATACTCATATGTTACATTCCCTCTAAGCTAAGTAAATGAGCAATCACTCATGATTGCTTACTTTAATAACCCTGGCCCCACCTACCCAAAGGTATAGGCCACATGTCCGTCCGAGGCGAGAGTTAGGCCAAAATCAGAATTCCTCTTGAGAGCCACCCTAGAGCTCTTGTTTCCAAAAACTCAAACTGTGCTCCTTTCTGCTGGGAGTCCATTAACCAACTCCCCCTTTCAGTTCAGGGTGAGGTCCCTCTTGACTCCTCAAAATGTCCCCTGAGGATTGAGGGGGTCCAAGCCAAAGCTCCTCTCCCTATCAGGAGTCCAGTTTAAGGCTTTAGGAGTCTCTTTTCTGTATAAATCACCCCTTTTCTCTGCAATTCACTGTCTTAAGAAAATTAGTTATTCAAGTCCAATGGCAAGGTCAATCTTTACTATTGGGCAACACAATATTCCGAGGAAATAGGGGTAGCTGGTTCCTAATACCACCCACCCCATTAGGAACTAGTTGAACCCAGCTATTTCCTGTTTAACCCTGGTTACCTATTTCCCATGGGAACTATGAGGCGGGGTAGACTCCAGGGTAGCTCTCCCTCGGGAAGGTACTCACACACATGATGGGACATACACCCCATCACACTTACATCAATACAGTGGTGTCTCACACAACGAACTTAATTGGTTCCAGGAGCAAGTTTGTTATGCGAAAAGTTCGTTATGTGAAACGCGTTTTCCCATAACAATACATGTTAAAAAAAATAATTCGTTCTGTAGCATAAAATATGCTAAGATGACATAAAAAAAGATAAATTTTTGGTTATTATTTTTATTTAGATACATCTAAAAACATAATTGTTTTTTAAAACAACACACATTTTTTAAATTTAAAGACAGACTAAGTAGAGTCTAATTTTACAGTGAGAGAGGGCAGAGTCTCAGCGGCAAAAACTGGGACTTAACTGTTCATTTTTTTTTTTTTTTCTAGCATCGGGGAAGCAGCGAGAGTAGCTCCGCCCCCCCCCAACGCATCAGCAGTAGGCGCCGGGCCCCTGCGAGCCGACGGTCCGCCACTGCACAGGGAGCCAGGCGGAGAGAGGGCAGTTAAGCGCAGTGCCTGCGCGGAAGGATGCAGCTCGGGCGACTTCGTTGTGTGAAACGAAGTTCGTTGTAGGAAGCAAGACATGAAGTTCGTTGTGCGCAGCGTTCGCTGTGCGAGGCGTTCGTTATGCGAGGCACCACTGTATTTGCATATCAGGAAAATTGTTGGTTTTTAGAACTTGTCACTCACATGTCACCCCACCCCAGCCAATCCTTAGAGGAAGTATTAAACTGGAAAACAGTTTATATCAACAAAGGACCCCGTCTTGCATAGAACCCAGATTTCACTTCCATAGAGAAGAATTGGTTGAAAGATGACATAAAAATAATTGTAATGGTAGATTTACTGGGAGGCTGATACTGGCGGGGGTGGGGTGGGGGGTATTTACACAGTGAACTTTCTTTTGTAGTGTAATTCGTATATAATTTAAAGTCAGAGCGAAGAGGTGACCTAGTTGTGACTTCATGTGTGGAAATGTTATCCCTTTCATCCCTGGCTTGCCTCCCCATCTATTCCACTTCCCGCCCCATTTTAAGGCACCTTTTTCAGTTCATTATTAGCACCCCATGCAGGCATTGTGTATTTACATATAAAGCAGTATCACAGCACTCTTGGTTGGAGAAGGAAAAACTGGTAATGCAGCCACAATTAAAGTGCTGTGCCCACTCACCCTATCCAGTCTCCTCAGTCATCGAATCAGATGATAATTTGCCAAATGCACGGTGTGGGCAGCCTGACTGCAGCTCTGCACCAAGAGAGGGAATTCGACCATGCTTTGTAAAACACCCACAGCAGATGCTCTGCTTTTGCAGCAAACAGTGGGAAATACAGATTTCCACCACTACACGGGGCTGGCAGCAGTTTGCAGGTCTGGATGTTTTTTGCTTGGGCTGCCAACCGTTAGGAGTAAACATTTTGTGATGCTAGCATGACCAGAAAGACCAAAGAATCATGTTTATCTTCATTAGGGATCAAATATTCTAGTCCTCTACATTTTCTCTTCATTTTGCCTCTTCCCTCCACTGGAGTTCCTTTCTACCCTAACTCTTGTTAACTGTGTCGAGCTTTACGAATGTAGAGATGATGCGGTATACAAACCTAAGGTTTAGATGAGATTAGATTAGAATCATCTATGGAAATAGTAAATAGTAAATTCACATACCATTTACATATCAGCGTTGTTTTTATCAATTGCGCATGATAAGATCTCTATCTCAACTGTTAGAACCTGTTTCCCTGAACATTTTGACTCATTCTCTTGTGATCTCATGTATCGATTATTGTAACGCCCTCTTCAAAGGCACAACAAAAAAGGAAATAAGAAGACTCCAATTAGTACAAAATACTGCAGTAAAAATTTTATTTAATGCAAAAAAAATATGACCATGTCACCACTCTTTTATGTAAAGCTCACTGGTTGCCTATACAACACAGAGTCACCTTTAAAATTCTTTTATTAACATTTAAAATTTACAACGGGTCCTGAAGAACATTCAGAAGGTGTCACCCAATATTACTCACTGGGAAATGCAATTGAAAATTGTTCTTAGACTTTACATTCCACCGGAACGTGCAGCCCGGATGGGGATTACTGCGTCACATTCTTGCCCGAAATGCAATCAGGCTCACGCATCTTTGAGTCACATGTTTTGGGCCTGCCCCGCAATCCAACAGTTTTGGAGACATCTGGGCCTATATACCACATCGCTTTGGAGACGGCGATGGCTTCCGCAACCGAGGACGTTATTTGGATTTTATAATTTAGCCTCGCCCAAACCCAGGGGAATGTCAGCATTTATCTCCAGAGCCCTTTTGATGGGAAAAAAAGCCATCCTCACCACCTGGCTCTCCCATGATCCCCGTCATATGCACAATGGAGATCCCTAATGATAGTGCACGCAACACTGGAGAGACGCATGGTGGGAGACTTGACTCTTGGCCCGGGTTGCAAATTTTGTCAGGTGTGGGAGCACTTCTGGCAGGACCTCACACCGCGTGCTCGCAGTAGACTTTTGAATCTTTAAGATTTTATTCCCACTTCAGCTGTTGGACTGGCCATGGATTCTTGGGGAGGGGAGGGGGGATGGGAGGGGAACCGATTATGTTGTTGAAAATGTTATTTCCTGAATGATACTACTGTTTGTATTTGCTTCTTACTGCTGGAATAATAAAAATCATTTAAACATAACATTTAAAACCAGAGAAAACAACCAGAATTCATTAATAACCTACTTATCCCTTACAACCTTACAAGGACTTTATGATCTACAGCTTAAAACCTTCTCACTATCCCATCTCTGAAACATAGAAATACATTAAGGTCTACCATTTTTTCTGTTAGCGCCCCCTCTCTTTGGAGCAGTATCTCAAACTACCTAGGCGAAAAACTTACACTAACAGACTTTAAGTCGAAATTAAAGACATTTCTCTTCCTTGATGCTTTTGAAACCTAACTGTCCTTTTAAGGATGACCTAGTACCTAGAAGGATTCTTAATACCTGCTCCCCTCCCTATTGATTTTTTTTCCCTTACATGTTTTCTTTTTCTTTACATATTGCAGTTCTAGCCCTTCTTTCCCTCTTGTCTCTGTTGGTAAATTTTTTTTTTAAATCTTTTAAAGTTATTTTCCCTAGTGCTGTTGTGCGTTTTTAAACTGTATTTTAGTTAATAGATGATTTTAACATTTTTGTACACCACCTAGGTGGTTTGATTAGGCGGTATAAGAAATTTTAAATAAACTTGAAATTGCTATCCTGATGAAGTATTGCCTTGGCCCTTTCTTTATCTACATCAGAAGAATAAATGGCCGAGTCAGCCAGGCCAGAATTTGAGCTGGAGGAAGCAGTTTGGCCAGTCCTATGATTTCAAGAGTGAATTGAAGAAAATAAAGCCAGGGTAAAGGAAGAGATCATAGAAACAGAGTTTGACGGCAGAAAAGGGCCGGTGGCCCAACAAGTCTGCCCACACAACAACCCTCTCTCCCACAAGTCTACTCAAGACAAACCCCCCCACCCACCTGAAGTATCCATCTTTTAAGCAAAACTCTGTGGTACCCCCACCTGTTGGTCCCATCGACGCTTGGTCAAGTACGCTACTGGCCTCGACCACCTGACGAGGAAGACTATTCCATCGATTGATCACCCGTTCGGTGAAGAAGTATTTCCTGGTGTCGCCATGGGATCTTCCCCCCTTAAGTTTTAATGGATGCCCTTGTCTTTGCTACTTGATTCTCTAGATCTTTAGCCAACATAAGACAAACAAAAGCGAAATACAACACCCCCCCCCCCAAGCTTATGTTTGGGATGTGAAGAAGTGCACGTAGAAGCAGTTCTATAACGGCATTAAGGCAAACCTAAAGTGTTAGAAAAGTACCATAAAACCCACCTCGGTGTTTTGAAACCGAGGAGCAACAAAAACAGAGGGATAAAATTATAAAATATACAAAAATAGATCACAGTAAACATGATGACCCAACATGGTCCATGCTTCAGCAAATAATGCCTTCCTCAGGAGTCCATATATCACCTATGTGAGACTGGTCAAGTATAGTTTATTTCAGGTTCTTACCACTAAAGCAGAACCCACCCAATATAAGCTATACTTGACCAGGAAGGCTATAGGGGCTAGTGGGCTAGATGGACCTTTGGTCCGACCCAGCAAGGCTATTCTTATCTTCTTGTGTAAACATGGGCTGTGTATCACTTTTATGGTGGGTCCAGTTGTACAACTATAAAGTGATAGGAGTATAAATTAATCAAATTGCTGGTAACATAGAAACATAGAAATAGACGGCAGATAAGGGCCCACGGCCCATCTAGTCTGCCCACCTTAATGTCCCTCCCCTACCTTTGCCCTGTGAAGAGATCCCATGTGCCGATCCCATTTGGCCTTAAAATCAGGCACGCTGCTGGCCTCAATCACCTGTAGTGGAAGACTATTCCAGCGATCAACCACTCTTTCAGTGAAAAAGAATTTCCTGGTGTCACCTCGTAGTTTCCCGCCCCTGATTTTCAACGGATGCCCTCTTGTTGTCGTGGGACCCTTGAAAAAGAAGATATCTTCCTCCGCCTCGATGCGGCCCGTAAGATACTTGAACGTCTCGATTATATTTCCAAATAACTGGTGATATATGTGATTATCAAATTAGTGCAAAACGGTGCAAACGTGCAAGATATGGGGGTGTAAGCAGCTCCCCATAATAAATAGAAGATACTTGACTCCTAAACCCAGTCCTGAATTTCGCCAAATAGGCTTCTTCAGGAGGAGTGAATGCTAAAACAAACAAATAAATCTTAATTAACCTTACTTGCCCATTTAGAAAACCTACATCTACTGTGATCTGTTTTTGTATATTTTCTATTTTTAATCAACATTTTTATATTTTTCATACTTCTGCTTCTTTCGCCTGAAACTTAAGAACAACAGCAGGGATTCAAGATAAAGTTGGACAAGTTCCTGCTCAACTGGAAAGTATGCAGGTGAGGCTGGGCTTGTTTAGAGCACTGGTCTTTGACTCTGCTGGACACGATGAACCACTGGTCTGACCCAGCAGTGGCAATTCTTATGTTCTTATACCTAAAAATGCCCCTGCAATGCCCACGACACTACTCTATAGGCAGAACGACCACGACACGCCCATGCTCCATCCAGTGGTACAGCCCATTTGCCGCTATGCATCAGATATATAAAAGGAAAGAAACCAGCAAGAGAGGCAGTGGGCCCTCTCGACGACCAGGGAACGAAAGGGTCAATTAAAGAGGACAAACAGGTTGCCGATAGGTTAAATTCATTCTTTGCCTCAGTCTTCACAAAAGAGGACATTACAACAGTGCCAACCACAGGGAAGATTTTCACGGGGGGCATAGAGGAAAGCCTCACAACAGTTAATGTGACGTTGGACATGATATACTTTCAGATTGACAAACTAAAAAGCGACAAATCCCCTGGACCGGATGGAATTCACCCAAGAGTATTAAAGGAACTTAAGGTGGAAATTGGCGAATTATTACAATCTGTAGCTAATATGTCCATTAGGACTGAGCAAATGTCATCCCAATTTTCAAAAAAGGATCAAGAGGTGATCCAGGAAACTACCGACCTGTGAGCCTCACATCGGTTCCAGGGAAGATAATCGAAACACTGATAAAAGATAACATTGTACAACATTTGGAGGATCACAATTTAATAAGGGCTAGTCAACACGGCTTCAGAAAAGGGAAGTCATGTTTGACAAATTTACTACAATTCTTTGAGAAAGTGAATAAACATTTGGACAGTGGAGATCCAGTGGATATAATTTACTTGGACTTCCAGAAAGCGTTTGATAAGGTCCCACATGCAAGGCTTATGAAGAAACTACTAAGCCATGGAATAGGAGGAGAAGTGCACAGATGGTTCGGCAAATGGCTAGAAAATAGAAGGCAGAGGGTTAGCATAAATGGGAAATTTTCGGATTGGGAGAAAGTGACTAGCGGCGTGCCCCAGGGCTCGGTTCTTGGGCCTATCTTGTTCAATATTTTTATAAACGACCTAGAAGAGGAAACATGCAATATAATAAAGTTTGCAGATGATACAAAACTATGTCGGGCGGTTGGCTCTCAAAGGGACTGCGAGGACCTCCAGAAAGATTTGAACCAGCTGGAAATGTGGGCGACAAAGTGGCAGATGAGCTTTAACATAAACAAATGCAAGGTGATGCATCTAGGAAGGAAAAACAAAGAACACGAGTATAAGATGTTGGGGGTGACATTAGCAAAATGAGAACAAGAAAAGGATTTGGGGGTACTGATTGACAATACTCTAAAGCCATTGGTACAATGTGTGGCGGCGGCGGCGAAGAAAGCAAACAGGATGTTAGGCATAATTAAGAAGGGGATCACGAGTAGATCGGAAGATGTCATAATGCCACTTTATAGAACAATGGTCAGACCGCACTTAGAATATTGTGTCCAACACTGGTCTCCATACCTCAAGAGGGATATAACTCTGTTGGAGAAAGTGCAGAGGCGAGCCACGAAACTTGTCAAAGGAATGGAGAATTTGAGCTACAAAGAACGACTCAGGAAACTGGGATTGTTTACCCTCGAGAAGAGAAGACTGAGAGGGGATTTGATAGAGACTTTTAAAATATTAAAAGGATTTGATATAATAGACCAAGAAGCAGCATTGCTAACATTCTCGGATGTGACACGGACAAGAGGTCATAGCCTGAAACTGAGCGGCAGCAGGTTCAAGACAAATGTCAGGAAGTTCTGTTTCACACAGCAAGTGGTGGGTGCTTGGAATGCACTCCCGGAGGTTGTGGCGGAGACTACTGTACTGGGGTTCAAGCGCAGGTTGGATGCACACCTTCTTGCATATCATATTGAGGGATACGGTAAAGTCGGGTCTCCAGAAAGGAGTACCTAAATGGGCCGCCGCATGTGCAGAGCACCGGACTAGATGGACCTCGGTCTGATCCGGTGAAGGCATTTCTTATGTTCTTATGTTATGTTCTATTTTGATCGCCCAAAGTTGGGTGTGGATTCTGCATGTAAACTAAGTAGTCAATTAGGCGCTAACAACCAATTATTGGCATTAACTGGAATTAAGTGTGAGGGGCGATGTTATAGAATGCCGCTAGTTATGCATGAGGTTTCAGCAGGTGGAAGTCCTTATGCCCAAAACTGGCCATGGAAATCTGGTTCAATGCCAATATTATTTTAATCGTTCACCTAATAAATGTACAGGGTTAGAGCAATGGTCCATCTAGCCCAGCAAGGGTAAGAGGTGACTGTGGGGTGGTTCCCCCTCCTGCCATGCATGCGTACCCCTTCCCTTCCCCTGTACTCTTTATGTGTAAGCAATTTTTATTTTCAATATTAGAGGCAACCAACAAAGTACAATCAACAAAGAAGAAATTCCCAACAGGAAGCAGAGTACAAATGCGGCAGTGAGCTTGGACTCTGATAGCCCACTGTCGAAAATGAAACCCCATCTCCAACCCCCCCCAGCCCTGTAGGAAGGAAGAAGAAAAGAAACAAAAGAGAAGAGTGGGTGAGTGTGGCGCAGTGGTTAAAGTTACAGCCTCAGCACCTTGAGGGTTTAAACCCACACTGCTCCTGATGACCCCAGTCAAGTCACTTAATCCCCCCATTGCTCCAGGTACGTTAGATAGATTGTGAGCCCACCGGGACAGAGGGAAAAATGCTCGAGTACCGGAATAAATGCATGTAAACCATTCTGAGCTCCCCTGGGAGAACGGTATAGAAAATTGAATAAATAAATAAATAATTAAATAAAAGAAGAAAAAAAAAAGGGAAAGAGACCAGTACACAACAAACCGGACTCCCCCACGCCAACCATACCCCGAGCTCCAGCCCAGACAGGGTCAAAAGGAGTTCAAAATGTCACTCTGGGCTTTTGGTGACAAAGATTGGATATAGGGGTCCCAAATCTGAAGAGAGAGCCGTTTTTGACGCTAGCTGTGACAGGCCACCTTCCGCTCCATCAGCAGCAGAGCATGCAAGTGGCTTCTCCAGGCCCAAAAGGATGGCAAGGAGTCACTGATCCAAACGGAAAGGATCACCTTCTTTCCCATGAACCGACACTGACCAGAATGAGGCAAACGAAAGGCCAGAGGGAGGGGATGAACCAAATCTCCTTCAACATAGGACCAAGCTTGTCTCTAAAAACGTTTAATTTTCACACAGGACCAAAAGGCTTGGAAAAACGAGTGGGGCTGCTGGGAGCATTTAGGAAATAAAGGCAAAGTCGTGGAGCCAGAAAGATATAAATGTTGCTGCATAAAATACCCACTTTGGAGCACCCAGAACTGACATTTACATAAGTCCGCATTCTCCGTACTCTTTAACGTTCCTGGCGTGAGCAGCAATCCCAACCTGCTGCTCAAACCAGCATCCACTCTCTCTCTGATGTCACTTCCTAGGCTTGGGTCCAGGAAGTGATGTCAGAGGAAGAGCCAATGTTGGTGCGAGCAGCACATTGGAGTTGCTGCTCCTACCATAAACATTAAAGAGGTAGGAGGAAAGATAAGGTGTGCGTGCATGCATGCAGTAGTGGGAGGGGGGCAGAGAGGACTGGTGCCGGCACCCCCACCAAGATGGTGCCTAGGGCAGACCGCCCCACCGCCCTCACTTGCTATGCTTCTGCTCATGGTGGCCAATCCAGGTCACTAGTACCTGGCCAAAACCCGAGTAGCAACATTCCAGAATCCCAAAGAGTGACAAAAGATTCTAGAACCCCAAAGAGTAACAAGATTCCAGAACCCCAAATATTAGCAACATTCTATGCTACCAAACCAGGGCAAGCAGTGGCTTCCCCCATGTCTCTCTCAATAACAGACTAGGGACTTTTCCTCCAGGAACTTGTCCAAACCTTCCTTAAGACCAGCTATGCTATCTGCTCTTACCACAATCTCTGGCAATACGTTCCAGAGCTCAACTATTCTCTGAGTGAAAATTTTTTTCCTCCTATTGGTTTTAAAAGTATTTCCCTGTAACTTCATCAAGTGTCCCCTAGTCTTTGTAATTTTTGACGGAGTGAAAAATCGATCCACTTGTACTCTTTCTATACCACTCGGGATTTTGTAGACTTCAATCCTATCCCCCCTCAGCCGTCTCTTTTCCAAGCCGAAGAGCCCTAACCGTTTTAGTCCTTCCTCATACAAGGAGATCTAGTCCCTTTATCATCTTGGCCACTCTGCTTTGAAATGCCTAATCTCTTATCTGACTATTTGTTGGTCTCTGTTCAGCAGGTTGTCTCCTCTGTCTTTGTCTACACTGTTGCATACATCTAGCAGCACTACTGAAGTGATAAGTAGTGATAGTGGACAGCTTCTACAATTTATTCATTCAATCAAAGCAGGTGCAGCTTCACTTAACACAAGAATTTTGATTGACAAAAATCAAATGATCAAACATAAGCAATCAGTGAGAGAAGGGATAGTGTCTGGCGGAGGTAGAACACAGAGTGGCGAGCAGGCCTGGCGACATACTAGTGACATCATCTCCCACCGTGTACATTGAACCCCTCAGCTCAGGGTGCAGCAGTGGGTAAGAAAGCAGGTAAGAATGTTAGGAATTATTAGGAAAGGAATAGAAAACAAATAGGAGGATGTTATAATGCCTTTGTTATTGCTCCATGGTGTGGCCATACCTTGAATACCGTGTGCAATTCTGGTAGCTGTTTCTCAAGAAAGATATAGCTTTCTTGAGAAACAGTAGAAAGAAGGGCAATGAAAATTATAAAAGGGATGGGTCAACTTCCCTGAAGAGAGGCTAAGGCAGGGAGGGCTCTTCAGCTCACAGAAGAGACGGCTCAGGGATCATATGATAAGATGTCTATAAAATACTGAGTGGAAAGGGTAGACGTGAATTGCTTGTTTACTCTTTCCAAAAATACTAGGACTAGGGGGCATGCGATGAAGCTACTAAATAGTAGATTTAAAACAAACCGGAAAAAATGCTTCTTCACACACATAGTGTAATTAAATACTGGAATTCATTGCCGGAGAATGTAGTGAAATCAGTTAGCTTAGCAGGGTTTAAAAAATTGGGGGGGGGGGGGATAATTTCCTAAAAGAGAAGTCCTTAGGTCATTATTGAGATGGCTTGGGGAAACCCATTGCTTATTCCTAGGATAAGCAGCATAAAATCTGTCTTACTCTTTAGGATATTGCTAGGTGCGTGTGACCTGGGTTGGCCATGGTTAGAAACAGGATACTGGGCTTGATGGACTTTCAGTTTGTCTCAATATGGCAATTCTTATGTTCTTAAGCATACGATCTGAGTTTGCTGGAAGGAAAGGAGTTCGGTGCCTACCTTGTAGTAGTGTGGCAGGCAGGGAGGCTGTGGGCATGCTGGTGACATCATCTGTTGTTATATCTAGCAGCTGCTAAGGTGTGTGTGCCCAAAAAGGAATGACCACATCTGGCCCTTTTGTAGCCCGTTCTGAGCTACTTGGAAATTTGGAGATATTGTGCAATCCTATTGTTTTTTGGAAGAGGATAGGACCTCGAGCAGAGTGATCAAATGCAGGGCTCTATGGATTCCTTTGTGATTACATCATTAACCTGCGTCAACTACCAGCTGAAGTCCTGGGAGCTGTGACTATCCTGTAGCCCTCTTGGGGGTATAGTGAAGAACCCAGAAGCTGTTATATCTATAGTAGATGTATGAGGAGAGACTGGAAGCCCTGAATATGTATACCCTAGAGGAAAGGAGGGACAGGGGAGATATCATTCAGAAGTTAAAATACTTGAAAGGTTTTAACGTAGAACAAAATCTTTTCCAGAGAAAGGAAAATGGTAAAACCAGAGGTTAAGGGGTGGTAGACTCAAGAGCAATGTAAGGAAATTCTTCTTTATGGAGAGGGTGGTGGATGCCTGGAATGCGCTCTTGAGAGAGGTGGTGGAGAGGAAAATGGTAATAGAATTCAAAAAAGTGTGGGATGAACACTAGATTCAGAAAATAATAGTAAATAGGGAAGAACTAAGGCCAATCTGTGTCTGTATATGGCCGTTTGATGGAGGATGGTCTGGGGAGGGCGTCAATGGCTGGGATGGTGTAGATGGATTGGAGTGAGCTTTGACAAAGACTTCAGTAGTTGGAACCTAAGAACAGTACCAGGCAGAGCTTTGGGTTCTTGCCCAGAAATAGCTAAGAAGGAAAAAAAATAACCTTTCCCCCCCCCCCCCCCCCAATCAGATTGGGCAGACTGGATGGACCATTCAGGTCTTTATCTGCCATCATCTACTATGTTACTATGTTCCTAGACCTGACTTGAGGCATCTACAGCATGGTTGGTTTCTACATCAAAAGAGTCTGTGTTGGAGACTGTTAAGTGGAACCCTAGTGATTTGCCTGTTATCAATGAAACCAGTTTCCTTTCTGTGCCCATTGGGGCCAGTGACTGGTTTAAGATGCAGCCTCCTGAAGAAGTAACTGGTCTGGGGACATAGATAAAATGAATACCCAACAACTGCCCAGTAGTTTAATATGGGCGGCTTTCTTCAGTGTGGGTCTAAGTCACCTCCCTTCAGTTTTCTCTAGGCCTGAATTAAGGACAATTTTGTTAATACACAAACACATACTTTCTGCCTCTCTCCAGGATGGGCTGTTTCATCCTTACCTTAGTGGTTATGGCTATAAAGAGATTGCTGGAAAGGTATAATGAAGGGATGGAACAGGCAACGACATAGTGCTTCTCACCTCTCGGTCTTCATGATTCAGGGAATTGAAAAGCTCATGGATATAGAGTCTTTCACACCTCTAGGACCCAGCTGATGCAGAGTTGGAAGAGATGAATTATTATGTTTCTGATTAACCACCATCTTCTTCATTAGTGACTGAGAGCATTTACTAGTTGCAGACTGCTGTTCGGCTAATGAGAACCCGATTTGCTGGCTTCGGTTCAGTTCAGTTTCCAGTGGACAGGTGTACAAAGCATGAAAATCCCCCCCCAAATTTGCAAAGACCAGGAATCTTTGCTCCTGTCACCTCCAAAGTTAAGCTTTCCAGGAGCAGGAGTGAGGCTCTCTAGACCTCTAAAATTTAATCAGAGAAAAAAAAATGTTTAAAATGATACATTTTAAAATAATGCAGTGGCTTTTATGAAATGGAAGTGAAACAAAAGCAGTTAGAAGACGTCCTTCTGGAATAGCAAGTGCTACTAGAAACTGTCATTGCAATCAAAAGCTCTCCGAGCAGCCGCATCTGGGGGGCAAACCTGAGATACATCCAGGATGGCATGTTTTGTCATGCTGTGCAACACAGATAGTGTTTGAATTAAAAAAAGAAAACATAATTGCATGAAGAGTTCCCTATCTAAATAGAAAAAAAAGCAAAAAAATGTCCAAACCAAGGAAGTGAAAGGGAAGGAGAAAAGGAGCAGGAGCCATGAGATAGTTCTGTTGCTCAGCAACCGGGTTCTGGTCCTCCATGTGTTCCTCTCACGTGGTTGCCATCACCATGGCAACGACTCCCCTGGCATCCATGTGCTCAGCATGTCTATTTCACTTTGCCTCTGGCTCTTGCAGACGGTGGGCTAGGTTAGAGTGTAGTGATTTTTTTTTTTTGGGGGGGGGAAGCAGCACAGGGAAAAAAAACAATGACAGCTGCTGCAAGGAAACCCTGCTCTGTCAGGTTTCGGCTTTTTTTAAGCTGTTGATTTAACAACCCTGCACTTAGAAAGCACCGTGTGCAACTGTTTGCTAGATTGCATGCATGCATGTACAGCTGAATGGCAAGAGGTGTCCCTTTGCTGGAAACCTACCGCGTCCTTCAGCCTTTGTGTAGTTACAAAACCAATTCAGCCTTACTTCTGTTCCCAATACAAAATAAAAAGGTCAGATCTTTGGTTGGTGAATTGTAGACCAACATTTTTTCTTGAACTGCAAAGCTGAAAGGAAAAAGTAAGACTTTCGAACAGAAAGATTCATGATTTTAATTGCACAAGTCTTCATTGTGGATAAGGAGTGTCTGAAGTGCAGATAGAAAAGGCTGCTAGGAAGAGCAATTAAGAAACCCCAACAGGGTTTGCTGCTGCTTCCCAACACAGATGCCTTGGCTACTGCATTTCTTTTTGATCAGCACTGTGTGTGTCTGATGACAAGACCAACGATGTCTAGCTAGTGGAGAAGGGAGATATGACGGATGGCTAGAGGTACACCTAACCATTTTGGTGGTCACATACATTTCCTAGGTGGGGGGGGGGGGATGATAGAGTGGAGCCGAATACACAAATGCAAAGCCTGGGGAATATTCCTATGAGTTACATGATGATACTTTAATAACAAATATGAAGATAATTTTTGTATTTTTCACTCAACAAATATATAAGTTCTGGAGCTCATTGCCAGAGCATTAAGTAACAGCAACTCTTGTAACATCTCCAAATTTTTTTAAAAAAGGTTTGAACAAGTTCTGGAAGGAAAAGTCCCTAACTGGCTATTAAGAGAGACATGGGAAAAGCCACTATTTATCCTTGGAATTGGTAGTATGAAATCTTGCAAGTACTTTTGACCCGGATTGGCCACTGTGGCCATAGAATTCTGGGCTTCGGCCTGACTCGGTATGGTTCTTCTTCTGTTCTTATGGTTTGATAACTAGTTCTAGATCTAGAACAAAGAATTATGATAAGGCTAATATGTCTAAAAAAGGATTCAACCCTAAAATATTCTCCCCCAAAATGTCCTCATCCCTTAAGACACCCAGAGAAAACTTACTACACTCCAAGGACAAGAAAACCACAGATAGGATCCCCTTGAGAGTGACATATAATTCAGAGCTGGAAAATTCCATGAGATCTACACCCACTATTCCAGGAAGATGAATTATTAAAAGACCACCTGTGCTGGTCTTCCATCAGCCACCTCTGTCGGACACTGGAAAAACCGCTGCACCAATGATTTTATGGTGAGAATATTAAAAGAGACCTTTAAAACTATCCAAGAACATAAAACCGTTGAAAGCAAAAATGATAAGGCATTTTCACACCTAGCAGACAGGACTTAACAGAGATCTGGCCTTTCTTTTCCACTAGAAAGACTTTTTAAACTGCTCTGCCATCTTTCTGTCTACCACCCACCCACCCACCCCTCCCTCTTCCTACCCTTGAAATGCTTTCATGTTTTCCTTATATATATATATATATATATATATATGCTTTTTTTTCCTGATTTGAAGGGTTACCTTTGAAAACTCCTAAAAATGCATCGAGTTAGTCCACTCCAAATGGTATTTCCGAATTTCCTTTGTTTTTCTTCAAGTTTTATTTAATTTTTGATATACCATCTTTCAGAAACATCTAAACGGTTTACAATAATTGAAAATATTTTTTTAAAAACCAAAACAATAACAGGTACAGGGAAGGTAATAATCAACCAACACAAAACAAGAGGACTAAAAGGAAAGAAATACAATGTAATAAAAATTATATTACCTTCCATTTTAATCAAAATTACTTTTATTTGGATGATTCTTTGTGTTCATTTCAACAAATTTTTAAACAATCCCCTAATGAATGTATAAAACATTCCCTTCCCCAATCAAGAATGCAGAGCTTCTCAGCTTCACAAGGAGCGCCAGGAACAACATAGAGGAAGCACCGTCTCAGGGGCAAGGAGATGCACTTCTGGTCATGGGGCTCCCCCCACTGATTATGTTGTGCATGAGAAGGCGACTGCATCTAAATAAATCTCTTTTTACTTCATGCTTCAGTGTGCATGTGAGTTGTTTGTTTCTGTCTCTAGAGTGGCTGATAGAAGGTAACAAGTTATATTCAAAGTTATATTTGTATACTGGTACAAGAGTATAGTGGTACCTCGATTTACGTGTGCACCGGTTTGCGAGTGTTTTGCAAGACTAGCAAAACATTCGCAAAATCGGCACCTCGGAAACCAAGCGTGCCTTGATTTATGGGCACCCCCCGCTCGCGTTGCATCCCCCCTGCCCCCGCTATGATCCGGCATCCCCCAGGCACCCACCCGATCACATTCCTTACCCCTATTTGGCATCGGCACCAACGCACAGGACATGCAGATGCCGGTGCCCGAAGATCTGCCTTTTTCTTTATGCTGGGCTTTGAGCATCTGCACATGCTCAAGGCCTTCGGGTTCCTGTTCTCTCCGAGATTCTCAGATGCTCGAGGCCTAGCACAAAGAAGGCAGATCTTCGGCATGTCCTGTGCGTTAGTGCTGGTGCCAAATGGGGGTAAGGAATGTGATCGGGTGGGTGGGTGCCTGGGGGATGCCGAATCGCAGTGGGGGGGGCGCCCCACGAGTGGGGGGATGGTGGATCACGCGGGGGGGCAACATGAGCGGGGGGGGCGGATCGCAGGGGGCGCCATGAGCGGGGGGGATGGTGGATCACACGGGAGGGGGGCCACACGAGTGGGGGGATAGTGGATCATGCGGGTGGGGGCCTTCATGAGCGGGGGGGAGCAATGCCGGTTCTTGGGTGGGGGTAGAGCAGCGCCGCTGGGCTCGGGGGGTGGAGGTGATTGGGAACGAATCAAGCAAGTTTCCCTTAGTTCCTATGGGGAAACTCGCTTTGATAAACAAGTATTTTGGTTTACGAGCATGCTTCTGGAACGAATTATGCTCGTAAACGAAGGTTCCACTGTATTTTGTTTCTCTCACTTGCTTAGATCTATGTAGATCATGTAAATGTACATGTGTTTGTGCTAGTTTTCTAAACATTGGCATGTATAACGAGTACCACTGTCAGTGCCTATCTGTGTATACACAGGGACTCCTGAATCAAAATTTAGGGATTCTTTTTTCATATTTAGATGCTGTGGAATTTTAACATTATTAACATAGAACTGCACAAACTAAACTTGCATTATTAGCTGGTTCTCTAGCACCTACATACTCGGGACTCAGCTCAACCTATTGCAAGAGATCCACCAGTTGAAGAAAGTATGTAGCAGCTGTAGCTGTTTCAGACATTACGGAACAGCACTATCGTCCATCCAGCCTGCTCAGAAAAGGGGCCAGCAGATTTTTAAAACCACCAGTAGAAAAGCCAGGTGGTTTTACTGATGTCATAAAGAGAGGTGCAAGGTTGAGGAGGCTAGGCCTCCTCCAATCCCAGTCATGACCTTGGCTGCTGCGCCTGTTTGTCAAGAGAAGCAGAATCAGCAGCAAAACAAGATAACGTAAGGATGGAACCTGAGTCTCTATGTACAAGGCTGCCACGCTCCGGTCCCGGGTTTGAGACTGTGTTATTAATGAAAAGGAGAAGATAATAAGGTGCTGGTCGCCTCATATTTTATGCTTTGTACTTCTTTTGTATTATGGAAGCATATGTTGTTGATGGTGTATGTCATGTTTGATGTCATGTTATAGTTCAGGGGTAGGCAATTCCAGTTCTCGAGAGCCAGGTCAGGTTTTCACGATATCCACAATAAATATGCATGAGATACATTTGCATCTCAAGGAGGCAGTGCATGCAAATCCATCTCATACGTATTCATTGTGGATATCCTGAAAACCTGTCCTGGCTCCGGCTCTCGAGGACCGGAATTGCCTACCCCTGTTATAGTTCAACCTGCTCTGGGTAAGGGCGGGATATAAATGAATGAATAAACAAACTTAGCTCTTCACGATCCTTTTTTTGAATTGCTGATCCTGGCCCTGAGAAGCAGCTGTAATCGGGAAGTGATAATGAACAGAAACTTTATGTTTTGCAAGTGCTCCTGGGTGCAGACTTATTTGAAAAAGATTAGGGATAATTGTATTTCTTGGCTACTTGCTCCCTTTAAAACCAGTTGCTGTGCTATTCTTGCGCAATAGGGTTTGCGCATCTGTCCCCTGGTCTTGGCCAAGAAAGTCATTCTTATGTCATGGAGATTGCAGGTAAATCCAGTGCCCAGTAGCAAAATCTTATGTTTGATCTGAATAGAAAATAGAGGGATACAATGACCTTAACAGGTTGAAAGATTTTTTAAATTTAGATGGGCATCCTACTGGAGATGTTAGGGACAGCTCAAGGCAATTTGCTACATCAGGCAAAGAAAGAGATAGTGCCCTCATGTGTCCAGCTCCCCCCCCCAAAAAAAAAAACAACCCAACAACAACACACCCAACCAAACTAGAATCAGGAAGTAAAGAGGGGATGGGGTGAGTGACAGAAAACAGGAAATGAAAGGAGTCAAGCAAATAAGTTAATTATAAAATCATGAAAACACAAACCATATTATAGCAGAATTAGACAAGGTGCAGAGAAAGGCAACAAAAATGATAAAAGGGATGGGGCGACTTCCCTATGAGGAAAGGCTACAGCAGCTGGGGCTCTTTAGCTTGGAGAAGAGATGGCTCAGGGTGATATGTTGAGTGGAGTGGAAAGGGTAGATGTCAATCCTTGTTTACTCTTTCCAAAAATAGTAGGACTAAGGGGCATGCAATGAAGCTACTAAGTAGTAGATTTAAAACAAACTGGAGAAAATATTTATTCACACCTATAAATAAACTCTGGAATTTGTTGCTGGAGAAAGTAGTGAAATCAGCTTAAACTCCTAAAAGGGAAATCCATAGGCCATTATTGAGTTGGCTTGGGGAAATCAACTGCTTATTCTCATGCTAACAGCATAAAATCTATGTTATTACTTGGGATCTAGCTAGGTATTTAGGACCTGGGTTGCCAAGGTTGGAAACAGGATACTGGGCTTGATGGACCTTTGGTCTGTCCCAGTATGCCAATTCTAATGATCTTATTATTATAGGCATATAAAACAATAGTTGAACAGCTTGACAGGATTAAACCACACACAAAAGAGAAGTGCCCAGTCCATTCTATCAGAGTTAAGCCCTCTGGTGGTGATCAGGGCCTAGCTGCATACCCACAAGACCTGGTGTGAGGAGCACAAGTCCTCACAGAACAGTTAATTCTATAGAGAGGGTATATTATTCATTCACATGGGCATTCCCACATCAACCAATGCAAGCTTTTCCAACAAGAGTACAGAGTAGAATGTTTCACTTTACAACTCAACATACGAACTCTGGTATCACAAATCAGTGATAGCCATATAAACTCTTTCCACTACCAGACAGTGAAGCAAGTCAAAACTTTGTACACAGATACTCAAAAGCTTACCATACCAGCTCCAGTTTCTCAAACTGCACCAACCTTACCTATGAAATGTCAGCAGTGCATGTTAATATCAGTGCACCTTCAGTTGGAAAACGAGAACAAGGAAAACTCATAGAAGGTTCTTGAACAAACTTGACAGGCTGAAGTTAGGACCCATGGTGAACTGGATTAGAAACTGGTTGACGGACAGACGCCAGAGGGTGATGGTTAATGGAATTTGCTCAGATTAGTGGAGTCCCTCAGGGATCAGTATGTTCAATATGTTTGTGAGTGACATTGCTGAAGGGTTAGAAGGAAAAGTATGCCTTTTTGCAGATGATACCAAGATTTGTAACAGAGTAGACACCAAGGAGAGAGTGGAAAACATGAAAAAGGATCTGCAAAAGTTAGAAGAATGGTCTAATATCTGGCAACTAAAATTCAATGCAAAGAAGTGCATTTGAGGATTAGAAATTGAAAGGAGCTGTATGTGCTTGGAGGTGAGGCTGATATACACGGATGGGGCGAGGGACCTTGGGGTGATAGTGTCTGAAGATCTAAAGGCAAAGAAACAGTGTGTCAAGGCAGTGGCTGTTGCCAGAAGGATGCTAGGCTGTATAAAGAGAGGCTTGACCATTAGGAGAAAGGTGTTGATGCCCCTGTACAGGTCGATGGTGAGGCCCCACTTGGAGTATTATGTTTAATTTTGGAGACCATATCTGGCAAAGGACATAAAAAGACTTGAAGGAGTCCAGAGGAAGGCGACAAAAATGAAAGGAGGTTTGCGCTAGAAGACGTATGAGGAGAGACTAGAAGCCCTGAATATGTATACCCTAGCGGAAAGGAGGGACAGGAGAGATGATTCAGATGTTCAAATACTTGAATGGTATTAATGTAGAACAAAATCTATTCCAGAGAAAGGAAAATGGTAAAACCAGAGGGCATAATTTGAGGTTGAGGGGTGGTCGATTCAAGAGTAATGTTAGGAAATTCTTCTTTACGGAGAGGGTGATTGATTCATGGAATAAGCTCCTGAGAGAGGTGGTGGAGAAGAAAACGGTGACAGAGTTCAAACAAGCGTGGGATGAACACAGAAGATCTAGAATCAGAAAAGAATGGGTTTACATTGAAGGAACTAAGGCCAGTACTGGGCAGGCTTGCACGGCCTGTGTCCCGTAAATGAATAGTCAGTTGAGGACGGGCTGGCGAGGGTTTCAATGGCTTGGATGGTTAAGATGGGCTGGAGTGAGGTTTGATGGAGACTCCAGTAGATGGAACTTAAGCACACTACCGGGCAGGGCTCTGGGTTTCTAAGATAAAGGACCATTTAAACAAAATAATTAATTTATGGAGCATGTATGGTTGGGCTAACTGGATGGACCACTCGGGTCTTTATCTGCTGTCATTTAATATGTTACTATCCACAACAAAGAAACCCTTAAACAAATCCTGTTCAAAAAATTGTGAACATCACTTTTCTCATCAAAGAGTTAAAATGTTACATTAGGAGTTAAATATTCTAGATGCTATTATAAATTTTGCATTTATTAATTTAGGGTTTTTGGTCCTTGGCATATCTTCATGTACTTGAGTTTAGGTGACTACATAAAGAGTCTGACATCGACAAGACCAGTCTCTCTTAGCCAGTCATTGTCATTATAGTGCCAGATAGATATTATTTTGACCTTCAGATCAACAGAATTAGTGAGTGTTTGTTCCTAAAACTCTTTTCAGCAACAACCACAAGATTCCAAGGGGTTGAGGTCAGATGATTAAAGTGGCCAGCTAAGTCTCTTCTAGCCCTACGGTCCAATCATTGTTGCTGAGTCTTCTTAATAATTGCAACAAGAAAAATATGGCTAGACTTAGATTGATCTAAAATACAACAGTTAGACTGATCTACAGTCTGAAGAAATATGATCATATGACACTGTTCTATCGTGAGTTGTAATGGCTTCCCATGGAGGCTTGTGTTATGTTTAAATTAGGTTGTCTATGTTATACTGTTCCGCTTTATCTAGCTGACAGATTTCTTATAGCATCTTATAAGAATAGTAGACGAGCACATGCCCTTTTCATTATTCCATGACCATACACTGGCTTACCAAGTCATTTTTCATGATAAAGAATTTCGATCACTGCTGCTTACATCTTGCTCTTAGCAACATTTTAGATCACAGTTGAAAACTTATCTTTTTTCAAAATACTTGGCTGATTAGCTCCATTCTGTTGTCCTTTGTAATTTTTATTGATAATCTTTTGTAAACTACGTCAAACTTATGGCTACGCGGTTTAGACGTCTGATGTTATGTTATGATGAAGTCTTTCACCATTTTTGACCTGTGGTAGAGGGTCCTGCAGGCAAAATTTTGCTCTAAAGAGATTAATGGCAGACAAGAACACTTAATACAGGGGAAGTGGATTCAACCAAATCCAGAAGCCACAAATGCCTTCTATAGTTGATGTCACAAAGTTGTAGCACTCACCAGTTTTTCTTCTCGCATGCAGCTTTAAAGTCATTCCCTATGATGTTCCGTTAAAGGCTCCAATATCACAGAGGTAGAAGGGCTTTAGAGAAGCATCTTGAGAAATCAACTACATCTTCTTCAAGTACCTTAAACTGTGCTAGATCCAACTTCTAAACCAGTTTGGTACAGTTATTGTTGATGTTTTTTGTTGGACTTAGTGGGAGACCTACAAATAGCAAACTTGATGGCTCAAAGCCGATATGGTGTTGCTTTTGTCCACAGTTCAGCCTACCCAAGGACACCTATCCTGTTCTCTTAGGCTTCTGCAGCTAGTGGCATGATTATTTCAGTTGTCCAGGTCTCGCTGTGTCTGGGTAGGTAGAACCAACATTTCAGCCTAAAGGAAGCCACAGCATGATGGCTGAGATGTTGAGTCTACTTACCTAGATGCAGCAAGACCTGGACAGATACAACACTCATGACACCGATCTGTGGATGATGTCACCCTCATGTGAGAACTTGCTTCCAAGTTTATTTATTCTTTGATATACCGCTTTTCAGCAGGTATCTAAATGGTTTAAAATAGAAACTATCTAAAAAAAAGAAAAAATGATGAGAGGAAAACATAACAAATGGACATGCTGAAACAAAAGGATAGAGGGACATGGTAAGTAAATAAATACATCAAGATAGAAAATAAAAATGAAAGGGAGGATAATGGGAGAGGGGAAAAGTACAATGGGGTAGGGTTCACTTCAAGGGAAGCATTTTTGGAGATGTCCATGTTAGGAGCTACATGTACTCTGAGGTGGTTCAGGTTGTAGGCATCTTTTCCTTGGATAATCTTTACAGCAGTATTGTGCATCAGATGGAGGCACTCCAGATCCCTCTGAGGCAGGCCGTTTCTCCCAAGCTTGGTGATTTCACCTGCCCTGTTCTGTAGTGAGGGAAGTGTGTAGAAAAGCTTATACTACTCTTGCCTGTGCTGAATTTATGACACAGAAGCTTGCGTTGCTGCTGCCTGTGTCCTGCTATGTTAGGTGCTTTCGACCTTCGAGTCCTAGCGACTTGATCATCATCATCAAGATTTTGTGGCAGAATACATTAGTCGATTGCTGGGCCTTGCTTCTGTGCAGTATAAATCTGTTGCCATTGTGGCTTCAAACGCAATCCTCCGCCTCCAATACTGCCCTTCTGCTGCTGACTAGATGGGTGGTGCGTTGTTAGTCTGACATCTCTGCTGAAACCCGTGTCCTAGCTTTTCTAAAATTGGGCAGGAGGTATAAGGAAAAGTAGCCCAGCTGTTGCCTGTGATGTACTCTCTCTGCAGTGGGCCAGAGTGTAGGGGCTGGTGCGCCAGTGCTGCTTATGCTGTTAACCATCACATACCCACCCTACCAAGCATTATGTTTCCAGGACTGTTGCTCTCATTTTAAGCCAAAAATTAATTTTCTGCTTCATGAAACACACAAAAATCCTGAAAATAACTTATTGTACTTAGGTAAGAACTTATTTAAAAAATTTATTGGACTAAATGTGTTACATTCAACATCTCATGTGTTTCCCGTGGACAAAGTACTGACAAATACAAATAAGCTTTTCTTCTTCCTGACTGAAGAAATACAGCAAAGGAAACAATTCACACCTTGATATTTACAGTTTGCCCTTTTACGACCTGGAGCTTGCAATATTTACAGAAAAATAGAACAGGAAGATTACTTTGGCAGAAAATTTACAAACTATACATGATTTTACGCACAGGATGGTTTTGCAATAATCAAAGTGTGCTTAAGCCAAGATGTGCCATATTGTACATGCTTCACGCTCCTTATAAGCCTCATAACACAGCAACCATTCTCCATCAAATCCTTCTATTTCACGTTGGGTTCCTGATGCTGTGCCATTTCCATCTATTTGTTTATACTCTTAACAAAATTCATCATTTTCCAGAAGTTTACCATATTTCTAGATGTCTTGATGAGGTTTCTGGCTTTGTAGCTAAATCCTTTCTATTGTATTAACCCCTGACGTAGCCCCTAGTATCCATGCTGTGCTTTTTAAAGAAACCTTGGGGTTTTTTTTTGTGAACTACATCTCTCTTACATCATTTTGCGATGTGCCAGGGGGTGTTACATGCATTGTTGAGGTCATGTGGCCCAACATTCTCAAAATGTTCCATGCCGATGTCTACTCTTTTGAATTTCTACCACTGCAGACACTAAAGGAGCAAGTGTACAACTTCGCACCTGCCGAGTGTCAATTCTAGAATGGCATTACAGCATCGATACACCTACATTTAGGTGTACCCACTTATGCCAAGCCTTTGGCTATCAAATTGGCACAACTTATAGTATTTGATAAAGTGCATGCATACGTAGAAGACATGCCATGCCCCCCCCCCCCCTTGAAGTCATGCACCATAGCACTTGTTCACATAATGTCAATTAAGGTGCAAGTACCCAGTAGAATTGCCCCGTTTCTATGGTAGAAATCTTTTGGCCGAGTCATGTTTAGCAGAGCTTCAATGAATTCCAACTGTGGTGATGGGATTAGTTGGGCTTTAGGATAGTATATACTATCTATGTAATGATCTTGTACCCTGCTTAGAAATTTGTTTAATTTATTATCGTATTAGGATTAACAATTCTTTATCCAATAAATTTCCCCTCCATAGAGGTACTCGACAGGGCTGTCCTCTCTCACCATTGCTATTTAATTTAGTGTTGGAGCCACTCCTTTCAGCTATACGACAAAATCCCTCAATTAAAGGTATTCCCTCCTCTGATCGAGACTTTAAATTAGCAGCTTATGCTGATGATGTTTTACTTTTTCTGAGGGACCCTTTACTCTCCCTTCCTAATCTTATTCATATTATCACTCAATACTCCCTCCTTTCCGGTTACTCTGTTAATTGGGAGAAATCAGAGATCTTCCCTCTAAATGATAATATACTTCCATCAGATTTGGCTCATTTTCCTTTCTCATGGTCACATGAAGCTGTGAAATACTTGGGGATTTTAATACATAAAGATTCGGTTCATGCTCAAGATCTTAATATATCTAAAGTCAAAAATCTAGTTCTAAACACTACATCACGATGGTCTCCACTTTTTTTATCCTGGTGGGGTAGAATAGCATCCATCAAAATGACTCTGGCCCCTCAAATTAATTATATCCTTTCTATGCTCCCTCTGTTATGCCAGAAATCATTATTTCATTGGCTAAATATGAAAATATCTGAATTCATTTGGAACAAGAAAAAACCTCGAATTGCTCTCGCCAAACTGAAAGCCTCTAAGATCAATGGTGGTCTTAACTTTCCTGATTTCTATCACTATTATATTGCTTCATTAGCCAAATATGGAGCTTACTGGCTCACTAACTCCTCCACTCAAGATCTTCCTGCCTGGTTTGAAATGGAATGTTTTTTATGTACGCCTTTACACATCTCCTGCTTACTAACGGTGTCAATACCAAGGCACTTGAAGAGGTACTCTTTATTGGGTGCAACGCAGCATGCTCTTTATCTTATAGATACATTAACTGAAATCTCAATTAATGTTAGTCCACTCATGTCCCTTTGGAACAATCCCAAAATTCAAAATCACGACAAATCTCTATCATGGAAAAGGTGGCAGCGGGCAGGTATATGGTTTGTCCATCAATTGTCTACCCTCAACTCATTAATTCCATTCGATATACTGTGCTTTACATACTCGCTGCCTCCTTCTGCTTATTCACAATGGCGTTCTCTCACTGGAGTGTTGTCTTCTATGCATATACGATTTGACTATATGACTTCAAAAAATACTATTTACCACTGGTCTTCTTTGTCTCTATTAAAAGGCAAGGCGATATCATCCTTCTATAGTATTTTAAGAGATCACTCCTTCACTTTTTCACCTCACTCTATGAAGCACTGGGATGCTATACTTACCACTCCGCTTTCTGACATTGATTGGGAGCTTTTCTGGTCATCAACAAATCGCCCGCTTTTATCTTCTAGAGTATCACAATCAATGTACTTTCTTATGTGGCAGGCAATATGGACCCCACTTCGCATGTGGAAAGCTAACTTAAAGCAAGACTCTGTTTGCTGGAACTGTTTGAAAGAGGAAGGAACTCTTGATCATATGTTATTTCATTGTACTCTAGTCCGTTCTTTTTGGACCTACGTCTGGAACACCATACAATCTATTACTAACTGCTCAGAAGAAATCTCTATGGACATTGTAATCCTTCGCTCTCAACACCCATGTTTCACACAATCAAATTGTCCATCTAAACTCATTGATACCATGTTGGTGACTGCTCTCATGCACATTCTAAAAAATTGGAAATCACCTTCGCTACTAAATTATACTTTTTGGTGGAACTCTCTGAGTATGTATCAGATTTGAATCCTATGCATATGAGAAGAGAGTTACATTCCGAACCTGCATGAACTTGAAATATAACAAATCTCCATGGTCATTCTTAGATTCCTATGTGCGCTCATCTTCTTAGACACTCCTGTTATCCTTTTCTTCTCTTCTCTCTTTCATTTTTCTTTCCTTTTTCCTTTACTGCTCTCTCTCATCTTTATCTTATATATCCCTTACATGCATCTTCAATAATTGGAGCCTTTGCTCCTCTACAGTTAAACATAGATTTGTATACTCTATATACAGAAAGCTTTATTTTGTTTCTATGTACTTTAAATGATTCTTGTATCCTTTAAAATACTTAATAAAAATTATTGAACTAAAAAAAAACAAACAAACCTAGTAACTCCAGCACTATGATGAAAGTGCACATTGATCTTTCTACCTCTTCTCGAGATAGTTCTCTTTACCAGCCAATTGTCCAAATAGAAAAACCTATGCTCTCTGTAGCCATGCTATGACAAGGCCTTTTGTGAATATCCAAGGACCCAACATGAAGCCAAATAGCAGTACCTAATACTTCCTGCAACTGGAATATATTTCTATGTGGGCATAAGCGTCTCTTAAAAACAGAGAACCTGAACAGTCTCCTTTTTGAAGAGAAGACATTTTGGTGCTTAGGGAAACCATCCAGATTTTTTTCTCTTCTTAGGAACTTGTTCAGGCCCTTAAACCTATGATGACATGGAATTCTCCCCATCTTTTAGTGAACTGGAAATACTTAGGAGTAAAATCCCTTCCCTTTTTCTCCTATTGTGTCTAAAAAAGAAGAGAGCTCTTTGGAAAGTATTTCCTGATGTTGAGAGTTTTGCCATCCAAGAGAATCTTGACTATTTGGTAGAGTTTCCAATACTGTAGTTGTGGATGGTACCCTGGATAGTCAATTTTCAAAACTCATCAACTGGAGGTTATAAGGGGCTAGAAGTTTGTAAAAAAACAAAACAAAATCAACATTCCCCAAGAAACATAGCTTCCACCTATCAGTAGGTTGTCTGTCATTGTTACCGAGATACTGGCTATACTCTCTTAAAGTTTTATTATTAAAAATTAAAAGTTTTCAAGTTTGATTAAAATTTTGTTATACAGCCAAATCAAAATTTCAAGGCTTCAGCTGCAGAGCTGGTTGGGTCTTTTGGGCTCTCTTTCTGGGTTCAGTCTAGTATGGAAAGAGGAGATAATGAGGATACTTACACCTTGGAGAGTAGAAAGATAGTCTTTGCCCTCCATTCTGGTACCTACTGGGAGAGGAGACCACATTGGAAGGAGGCCTAGAGAAGGCCTTAGGAATGCCACTATGCTGCTCTGATCAGGGAAGCAGCCTCCTGCACTTTTATCTCCACTTACTTAAGATCAGAAGTTCAGAGCCAGGCCAGTCTCTGTACATCAATACCCTTCAGCAGCTCTTGATGTATTGAAAAAATCATTGCACTCCTCTTTTTCCACCAAGGAACAGTGCTACTCAGCCTTCTCCCAAGAGAGAATGTCTGAAAATTTTCCAACACCACACAGAATGTTCCACTAGCACATGTCCAAGAACAGCTGATAAGCAGCAATGGAAGTTGCACTATAAAAACCTTCTCTCAAGACTCCATAGTCCAATCTTTTCTTCCGAGTGCACCAAGAAATGAATCATGGAACTTTTAGCTCTTTTTAGAATGGATATGATTACCCTGGAATGGTGAGGTAGCTGCTGTTTCTTGAATTTGGGAGCCTTCTAGACTCTTACACAGAGCTAATCTTCTTGTTAATAGGTGCCAGTTATTGGTATCAGTAATGGATAAAGTCCTGTTGCACTGGGTGTACTTTTTAGAGCCACTGGGGCATTTTACTGACACATTCTGTCATGAAAAACAGCTGCTGCTGCTTCTAAATCAAATGACTTGATTGTGCAAATAAATATCCCAACTCGGAGGCTCAGGTACTCACCAAGACCTATATTGGGTGAATTGGAAAAAAAAAAACCAAAAAAACAACATCCAAAAACTAATTAACAAGCTACCAAAGACATAGCACCACACAACAGCAACAGGACACACGAAAAAAACCCCCTTAGAAATAAAATTGATAAAAAACATGAAGCAAGCTCTGGTAACGCATGTCCAACTGGCTCCATGCGACACTAGCAAATGGCATCACAAAAACGTCTAGTACTTACTAGGTTGCAGCATTGTTCAAGGAGAGAGTAAAAAGCATGAGCGAGAAGCTGCATTCTGTGCTAAGCTATAAGGCTGGAGAAGAAAGATGTGAGTGCATCGTAGAAATTACAGAAAGTGAAAAATGAAGGCAGATAAAGACTATATGGCCTATCTAGTCTGCCCAACCATGCCATCTACTATCCCCCTCTTATACAAAAATGGATGAAATTATGTATACATGTAATCACAGCGCTCTCAAATGCAAAATTTCCCATCTAAGACCAGGGCATGCAGAACAGGTGACACTTTGTTTTGGCATCAGAAGACACTAGATAACAAAGATGATTGCAGCTGTGAGCTTAGATTGATGACAGAAGATGCCCTAATGAGGAAAGAAGAAAGACTGACCACATAAGGCTGGAGAACAGCATGGAACAAAGTGCAGGTCTAAAGCAGTGCACGCATAGCTTGTGAATGGGCATATGCAAAGGCTGACCATGGAAGGAGTGGCATCTACAAAGCCTGAATGCAAACTGTACCACCGACGTCCATTTGTACATACTGCAGTGGGAAAGCAGTGACACCTGGGTCCATGACAGCAGCGTGCAAATGGGAATAGGCCAAAAAGCAGCATGGTGGAGATGGGATGGTTGGCACAGCTGGTCAAGTAGAAGGTTTCATGCATGCATCACCCTTCTGTAAAATTCTTTTTACTTATGCCTAGCTATGTGAGAGAAGGAGTGACAGTGGTACCAAGAGGCTTGATGTGGAGGAGGAAGGACCGCGTACAAGGAGTCAGGAGGTCTGCAGGGGAACTAGCAGATAGACTATTGTAATGCCTTATTTAAAGGAATAGCACAAAAGGAAATTAAGCGCCTGCAGATTATCCAAAATACCTCGATTAAACTTATTGAAAACGCTAAGAAATTTGACCACGTTATACCGTTGCTCGAGAAAGCTCATTGGTTGCCAGTTTCATATCGAATAATGTATAAATTGAATTTGCTCACTTTTAAATCAATAATTTTTAAGACTCTGGCTTTTATTTATAAATTTTTAATTCCCTATAAAACTTCAAGAGTGTTACGGTCAACTGATCAACATTTATTAGTTGTTTCATCGTTAAAAGTTATAGGTACAAGACGACATTCTATTTTTTCAGTTACGGCTCCTCTAGCCTGGAACGCCTTGCCAATTTATTTAAGAGAAGAAAGAATTTTAGATAAATTTAAGAGCAAGCTTAAAGGATTTCTTTTTAAAGATGCTTTTAGCCATTAATTGATTTTTTTACATTTTATATTGAATCTTTTTTCAGTCCATTTCAAATTTCCGTACCTCTCCCTATTGTTTCTTTTATATTGAATTGTATTTCTTTCCATTACCTTACCTACTGTTGTCACGTATGTTTATTGTTATATTGTAATGTTTAGTCATGTTAAGTATTTCAGACTATTTTGATTTGTTTTAAGTTGTTATAAATATGTATTTTTACCCGAAATCTGTAATTGATGTTGTACATCGCCTAGAACCTTGAATAGGCGATTAATCAAATCTTATAATAAACTTGGAAACTAAGGTTGGGGGAGGGGAGAGAGAAATATTTGAAGAAAAATACCAGACAGAGGTTCAAAATGTTTATTCCACATTATTAAAGAGGGCTGAGGCATTTGGCGTTATATTATGAGCCTCCATATATCTGTAGGCATGTTCAAATAAGCAATTAACTGATCTTTTATGTGCATAACTCCCTGCCTCACCTCATATGGTAAAACAAATAGAATGGATTTTAACAACCTCAGATCCCAGCGCTTTTGAAAATGAGAAATTCAGCCACAGCTTTTTAAAAAGCAAATGCAATAATATTTTAGTCTTCTCAGTTAAAGCGGTCCTAGTCCACTGAACTAAGCTTCTCCTCGCTTCTCTCTCCTTATCTACCTGCCAGAGAACTCCATTCCTCAGATAAGTCACTCTTAGCGTTACCCTTCTCCTCCACTGCCAATTCCTGACTTCGTTTCTTTCATCTAGCTGTCCCCTATATCATCAAGCCCCTTCCCTTGTTTAAAAGCAGACTGAAAACCCACCTTTTTGATAGAGCTTTCAATCCTTAACCCTACTCCTCTGGCCTCCACAACCCAGCCGGCTGATTAACCCTTCCCCTTAACTCTATCCATGACATCCTGTTTGGCTGTCTTGCTTGTTTAGATTGTAAGCTCTTTCGAGCAGGGACTGTTTTCTTACTCTTTGTGACTCTGTACAGCGCTGCGTGCGTCTGGTAGCGCTATAGAAATAATTAATAGTAGTAATAACAGTACTTGATCAGCCTCTATTTTCATTTAGGGAACAGAGGAGACAGATGATGTCACCAAGAATGAAAAAGTGAAGGCATGAGTGCCTGTAGAAAACTTTTTTGGGCAAGTTTACTGCTTGTTGACATAAAGAGATGTAAAAAACCAAAATCATAAAAATGTTACAAAAACCATTAGTCATCAAAATCTCTAGGCAAGGCAGGGGCAGCATATATGATTCCCATTGAGGGATCTACCCTTGTGGTTATCACAGAAAAATGTAAATATAAAAGAAAAATAACCTTTCAAAGGCTTCTGATAGCAGCTGAGAGAAACACAAGTGCATGGCATCCACGAAATATCTTATATGTGGAGCCTAAAAACCTGCAGAGTGCTCAAAGTTACACGCTTGGTGCCGGAAACCATGCTTAACTTTAGGTGTGGTTATTTATACCAATGGAAATGTGACACAAATTCTCACGCCTAAAGAAAGCGTGGATCTCCCCCACTATTCTATGACTATGCACGTAACTTGGAGGAACGCCCCTGTTTGTGGGTCAATTTTCTTGTTGTACCGCCCATGACTCTTCCAGTTCTGTGCCTAAATTTACACATGTAAATTTTAATTAAAACCAATTATTGGCCCCAATTGGCTTGTTATTCAATTAAATTGTGTGCATAGAATTTTTAGTGCTCTTTATAGAACTCGGGGTTTATACTTGATGTTTTATTGCCCTGAACTTGAAGCCTCCCTTTGTGCTTTTTTCTCTGCTCTTTGTGTGGCTGGTGCCTGGGCTCCCTCTCTGCTTTTCACTATTATCAGAGAGCAAAGTGCGACTCAACCAGGGGCTCGAGCCACTTGGGCTCCATCAGGGCCTTCAGTGCTCCTCGGCCTGAAGCTCTTCAAAGTCCTCCATAAATGTTTTGCATTAAATTACAGCAACACAATTACACAGAATACACTCCCATCTTAAGGTTAAAAGATAAGAACATGAGAATAGGTAGCTCTTGGCTTGTTGATACCTAATAGTCATTAAATTAGTGTTCATGATATTATGAATCACTTGCAGTAGAGAGACCCATTGCCCTGAAGACTTTGGGTCTAGTTCATTGTTACTTTTCTGAGAAAGTTGGTTCAGTGAACTGGACCACTAGAAATCCATCTCCACCGAGTCAGATCCTCAACCTTGTCCATTCATCCAAATATAAAAGCCATCATCTGCCACATCATTTCCATCCTTGTATATCTCAGTTAATGCCCTCAAAAAAGCAGGAAATACAAACTAAGGACTCTTGTCAGATCTCAGGATTTTAGGGCTCTCTCTTCCTATGGAGCAAAACAATTTTACTGACCTTTAAGACACAAGTCAGTGCAGTGCTCAGACTGAAACCTGTGACAGCATTTGGGAGAAAAACCCATGCACTTTGGATGCAAAACAAATGGACTCTTTAGTTCTTCTAATCCAAGTTCTAGGCACATCTGTTTGTATGTATTTGTGGATCTCTGCACATGTTGCTAATTTTTCACTCCTTTCCTCTGGCACTACTGCCTCCAGCAGTCTGGACAGGGACTTGTCCCCATATCATCTGGTGACCAGCAGAGGCCTGCTAAAGAGGAAAGCGATACATCAGCCTTCATTTTGCTCCCTCCTTTCCTCACACACTTGTGCATTTTTCTCCTCATTCCCACAAATGTGATTCTCTCTCCCCACCACTTGCCTGTGTCACTTCTTCCTTTGCAGGCATCAATGTCATGTCTGAATGGGAACTGCTGGCACTTTTTTGTTCAGGCAGGGATGAGAATTAGGGGGACAGAGGACTGAACTGAAGTGGTGCAGAAAGCTTGCTGATATAATGCTGAAGCATGGGACTTAGAGTATGACCCTGACTGCCACATGCACTTGACAAATACTGAATAGAATATTAACTCGAATCTTTCTCTTGAATATTCTAGAATACTCGCATGTACCTTCCTTTGCAATGTCTGTGTAGCGAAATCCTAATATAGAGAAACCTATTTGCATGAAAAATTCAGAGACTAGTTTTCTTATTAATCTTTGCAATCTGATATGTTGGAAAATCATAACAGATATATGGCAAACAAAAAAGGTATTTAACTACAAAAGGAAAGCAGTGAGTGGTGGACACCTGGAATGCTCTCCCAGAGGAGGTTATTGCGGAATCCACCGTTCTAGGATTTAAAAGCAAACTAGATGCACATCTCCTTATGAGAGGCATAGAGGGATATGGGTAACTAAAATTATGCCAGGTGTACACCTGGCTGGGCCTCCGCGTGCACGCATCACCAGACTTGATGGACCAAAGGTCTGATCCGGAGATGGTAGTTCTTATGTGGCCAGTCTGGTGACTCAGGGTAGTTGCCATGTAGAGGTTGGTCTTTGGTGCCCCTGGGTCACCGAGGTATGGTGCAGACATAACACTCACAGATTCTGGGGGGAGGGAGTCCCAGTCACTGCAGAACAACTCCTCCTAATGGCTCGACAGGGCTGATGATTACAGGTTGTCTTCACTCAAGAACTGTAGCTGCAATGATTGGGCTTAAGTGTGTAGGAAAGGATATGAAATAGGGAAAACAAATCCACAAGTAGGCTCATGCTATGGTACACCAGCTTTAACGGATTCCAAGAAGCTGGAGGATCATGCCAAGGCATAAAGGGCAACTTGTACGCTAATGATGCCCCGTGATTTTTCACTCCAGAAGGGTTAATGTTATTGGAAGAAAAAGACTTCAGAAAACGCTGATCTCAGTGCTAAAGTAAACGTGCGATCTTTACTTTGCAAAAAAGCAATAAATATGAATACAATAAAATAGCAATCCTGTTGCTTGTGGCATCCCAGCAAGGACGGTTTCGCTCCTTTAGAGACCAACTCATCGTGATTTAAACCCCGCCTTTAATTTTGGTCACTGCCATGTGGGATTGGTTTATGTGAACTGAGGACTTTGATTCCTCCTCCACCATAATTCTAGGGTTGAATGCAATCAACCCTCACCCGCTGGCAAACCCTTGGATTAAAGGCGAGGCTTACAACCAGTTCCACACTCTAACTGCACAGCAGCCTAAACTTGCCTCCTGGCGTGCTCTGCCTGCAAAGAACTGCAAATTTCTTCACACTATTATATAATTTAAGAAAAATAGATATCAATTTAGCACATTGCGATGTATACATATTTACTAGAAGGCTACAAAGGCCTGTATCCAGAGGCACTGGATATTACACCTCTATTCTATAATAACTGGGAAAGAAAATTATATTTCAGCTTTGCTGATCAGAAATTCTAGGTGACAGATAGCAACAGTAATCACCCATTTTCCACTGATTTCCACTGACTTCATAGGGCCCGAAGACTCCCAGCACCGATGTTGCTTTAGGAATGAATGAAAATATAGCCAAAGCAAGGAGTGGGTTTGACAGCGGTCTCTCCATGGACTGGGTTTCATGGTCTGGTTCTTCTCTTTCTTTCCCACCTGGCACAGAGATTGTGAGTGGTGGGGGTGAACCCCAGAGGTATGACCTTGTTTGTGCAGAATGCCTCATGGCGAGACTTTCTAATTTTGGTTGTTCAATATTTTTCTTGCTTCTGATCCAAAAATTTTGGCGGCAGTCTGGGCTCTAAGGGCTGCAGTTCTTGAGTCCAACCTCATGGAACAATGAGGTATAAAATTCTGGCTCTAGCTGCTTATTCCTGTATTTATTAATAATATCTGTGATCTTCTGCTTCCGGCGGACATGGGGAGGGTTGTATGAGTCACTTTCAAGTCGTTTCCTCCGACAGATATTAATTACTGTCTGACGAACTAAGAAACCTACGAAAGAAAAGAAAGTAGATCTTGTTTAGAAGACAGAAAGCAGAACAAACATTCCTAGGGCTAATGGCCTAGTAGGCTACTCCAGCCCCTGAGAAATTATCAATAGTAATCCCAGTGAGGATTGCTACATTTCACATACACCAGATGAGTACCACTAAGTTTATGATTCACTGGGATTTTTTTTTAATTCCAAATACCTTTGAAGTCTTCAAAGAGCAAGGAAAGGGGAAAAGCAAAAAACTAGAGAAAGTTTGGTGAAAGTGATAGACCAATGAATCTGGCATTCTCTCATTTACCACAGGACAGAGTAGCCTATAAGCAGCAGTGGCCTGAGAATCTGAGAAATTAGAGTTAAAATGCTACTTTCTCCCAGTGACATGCCATCTATTGCTGCAGGTATAATTTAGCTTGTAAGCTCTCTACGAAAGGACCTATTGACTATATCTCAGAGCCGTTGATACATTTGATCATATTTTGATGTGTAAATGGGCTGACTTAGGAATTACTAAGAATGTTTTTCGATGGTTTAATGATTTTCTGAGCAACAGGTTTTATCGTTAAGGAGAAATTAGGTTACCTGCTAATTTTCTTTCTTTTAGACCCTCCAGACCAGCACAGAACAGATGGGTTTACGCTCCTCTGCCAGTAGGTGGAGACTGAGACATTGACTATGTGGGATGTGCAGTCCCATCTACAATCAGTCTGACAAATAGCCAAGCAGAAACTAACTAGGCTGAATAATAACATACCAACACCACACTCACATGGAGAAGACAAAGGAAAATGTCCGAATTGGACATGAACACACTGTTGGATACTGATTAGAACAAGAACCTTCCAGCAACGCTCCACAGTTTGCCAGCTAAACCAGTCGAACCATGTGTCGCTGCTCTTAATATACTCCCCAACAACTAAGACAACAAAATCCCGAACTCTTCATGAAAAAACACTGACCGGTCTGTGCCGGTCTGGAGGGACTAAAAGAAAGAAAATTAGCAGGTAAAACCTAATTTCTCCTTTATTGTCCCTCCAGACCGGGACAGAATGGATGGGACATACCAAAGTAGTATCCATCATGGGTGGGACCCCCGAAGGTCTGCCACTTGAACTGGAAATGCACTGTTACTTTCACCATCTTCACTAGGAACAGGATATTGGCAATTGCACGATAGTAACTAGGGTCCGAAATTGCATTTTATGCATTTTTCAATATGTTTCAGGTATGTTATTTTCTATTGCTCTGGAAAATCCCCCATCTCTAAGCTTGTACTAACCATCAAGTGTACAAATGGAAATAAAGATACCAGAGGTTTTTTTTTATATCTTTACTACTCATTACTGAAGAAGAGGAAGGATCATTCGCACTTGTTTGTTCTTGAATTCCAATGGGAATTGCATTCCTAATGTTTATTATCTTATGCTGATAATAATTAGCCAATTCTTGTGCCTTTGGTTGCTGTACTTTAAGTTGATCTTTGTCCCGATACATAGTTAAGAGTTCCATATAAGACAGAAGTATTGGGTGCATTTGTAATTTTCTTTATGATGTCTTTCTTGCAAGAGTTACTGATTTCTTATAACTGTCTACTGTAGATTTATAAGAAAGATGAGAAAGATGCGTCTTCTCCCTATGCCATTTCTATTCTGCTTGGCATAAGCAGATCTTGTGTAAATCAAGAGTTTTTCCCCTTGATGATCATTAGCTGCCTACAAGGTAATAATGGAGCTACAGAATCTAGTAATGCTATTAATTTTCCATTTCAGAGGAAACACGTTCCTGAAGTAGTTGATTATCAAATTGACTATGCTGTAATTTAGATCCCGAATATCCTGATGCTTAGGGAAAGAGCGGGATGCTGACCGGATCCTTCGCAGCAAAGGGTCCACAGCTTCCTCTTCGAAGTGTAAAACTGAAGACACCTGAAGAATAAGTCTTGCAGCTCTTCCCAGTAAAAAATGCACACAATCGATGCATCCTCACCAACCAGCGCTTCCAAAACCCTCCATCCAAATCATCAGACCCCTCCTAGAGGATCCTGGAGGTCCACCCCAAGATCCAAGTCCTTATCCAGTGAAACTTCCTCAGCCATAAAAGATCCTCATCTAAAGTCACCCTTGGCCGCTTGGACGATAGCTGAGGGAGACAGAGGCAGTCGGAGCAGGAGACTGAACAGGGTGGCCATAGAAGATAAATACCACCCGCAGAAGACACAGAGACCCCAGGACAGAAACAGGACTCCCAGCCACCTGTAAATAAACCTTGTACATGTCTAACAAAATCAGGGCAAAAAACCCCTGGTGGCAATACAAAATTCACAGCAGGAACAGAAGACACATTTAAGACCTGTTCTAAAACAGGAGGAAGGTCACCTGAGGTTGCGGGCAAAATGGTTGCGCTTTCTGCCAAAACTGAGGGAAGGCCCGTCAACAAACTGTTTCCTGAAAGAAGAAACGGCAACAAGGCCTGACTAGACCCTGCCGCTAAAGCAGGACTGCCTGCAGCCACTGCTGCATCAGCAAGGGAATCCCTAGTGGTGCACACACGAAGGGGAGCCCTGCACACTGACGCCCGAAGGCAATGCCAGTTCCCCCTCGAAACACTTTATGCATATGTCAGCTGCATTCACCGCTCAGCGCCCACAAACCACACTTTTTCTGCTTTTTAGAAGCACTCATAACGAATGCGCCGAAGACCCAAGCACAACGTCACCGTATAAAACCAGGAGCCTCAGGTCCTTTTTATGCTCCTTTTTTTTTCCCTTCTCACAGCTCACCAGCTGTCTCAAGAGAACAGATCCCACTGGCTCTCTAAACTGTAGTCTGTTCCTAACAGGTGGCCAGGGGTACAGCTGAGGCTCCTTTAAAGCAAAGACATAAGGGGAGATGGGGGAAATGGGGGGACTAGACCCTTCTGAGTATGGACCCCCCAAGGTCACTAGGACCCCCCAAGAGGGTCCCCCAAGTTCTTTCTGGACAGCAAAAGGGACAAGAAAGATTCACTAATCAGATCCAACAGGCCCTAACAAACCTCAGCACAGACTGCACAAGCTTACCACGCCACCTGCTGGAGACTGAGAAAAGTCTGATTGTAGATGGGACTACACAGCCCACTTGTACAGTAGCCAAAAGTCAACATCTCAGTCTCCACCTGCTGGCACAGGAACGTAAACTCATCTGTTGTGTACCAGTCTGGAGGGACAATGAAGAATGAAGAATATTTTCCACATGGCAGCTGCCTTGCAGAGTTCCATAGGGCTCTTCTGTCTCACCTCTTGTTTAGCATCTACAGAGAGTTCTTTAGGTTTGCTTACTCTCGGGGATGGAGAACTTTTTGTTTTCATATGTGGACAATATGTTTATCTTATTACCGATTTCTCAAAATTTGTATTATTCATATCTCAGGATAAAAACAAGCACAGGTAAGATGAGAGCTTGTTTTTATCATGTCTTCTAAAGCTAAATACAGATAAGAACAAAATCCTTTGGCTTAGTTCCAATTTAAGTAAAGCTCCAAATATTATTCCATTAAGTAATGATTCCTCTCTTTGGTTTGAGAAAACCTTTAGAGTCATGAGAGTAATATTAGATTTTGCCAAGTCTATGGAACTTCAAGTTACTGGATTCACTTCTATTTCTACAGGAATTATTTTGCTTTAGTGGTACAATAGCTAATTTTGACTCAGGTGGATTACTGCAACTCTCTGCATGTAGGAATCTCGCAAAAACAAAACTTGGTAAAGACTTTAGTTGCAGAATATTGCAGCTCAATTCTTAAAACCAGTCTCTCTCAAACTGTGTGCCACAGCAAAGTGGTATGCCCCAAAGAGATTCCACAGTGGTGTGCCACGAGAGATTCTAGAATTTTACTTTATTTAAAAAAATTCCCTTCATAAGTATACACTAGAATAGATGACATGAATGTTGCATACGCAAGAGTCTGTCAATGTTATGAGTGTCTGTGTATGTAAGGATACAACCGCCCAGACAAGCATCATTCTTTGACAACTAAATTTTCCTCCAAGATTCTGGGCTTTGTGCTTGACTCTTCACTTTCTTTACAAACTCAAGTTAACAACTTAGTTAAAAAATGCTTTTTCAATCTTCATATGTTGAGAAGGGTTTGACATTTCTTCTATTAACATCATTTTGCTACATTAGTGCAGGCAATATTATTAGCTCAGTTGGACTACTGCAACTCTTATATATTTGTCTGAGCAAGGGTAATTTAAAAAGGTTGCAATTAGTCCAAAACACGGCAGCCAAACTTATTTTTGGAAAAAAAGATCAAACACGTCTCCCCTTTGTTGAAAGTACTTCATTGGTTGCCAGTTCACTTCAGAATTAAATTCAAATACACTAGTATAATTTTAAAAATTATACATGGGATTTTTACACCGTTAGTAGTTATCTCACTGAATTCCTTATGACCTAAAAGATCAAGACCATCTCAAATGCTCAAACTCTCATTCCCTTCTGCCAAGGGTGTTAAAGCCATGGGATTTATTTTCCGATCTTTTGCATACATTTTTACAACTATTTGGAACGTATTTTTTTATGAAATTAGATCTCTTGTCTGTCTTCATCTATTTAGGAAATCCCTGAAAACCTATCTTTTTCAACAAGCCTTAGATGAATACAAAATCGATCTTATTTAGCCATGGTGAGCCAATAAATTTGACTCCTCTTCTGTCCTGTTGTTCTCCTTTAATAGCAATAATGTAAAGCGAATCAAGCCCCGGTACTTGGGAATGATTCAGTATATAAACTTAAGGATTGGATTGGACATGACTGGTCCCTGAAAACAAAAATAATATTTTTTATGTTTAAGCAATTTTTTTATTGAAAGTTTCCAATGGTGCAAAGACCTAGACAACAATATAAAACAACAGGAAAAACATAAAACATCTCCAATAAATCCCAACCCCTCAACCCCAACCAAGTCCCCCCTCTCCTCCCCCCATCCCCACACAAGAAAACAAGGAACAAAGCATCCCCAGAAAACTGGAATTCTTACAGTCCTCCAAGGCAATAAACTCCCCTTTTCCCCTCATCCAGGTCAGAATTATAGGGGATAACACTATCATAAAAATGTCCCCTCAAAACCCTCCCCTGCAAAAAAGGGGTTTATTTTTATTTTTTATGCAGTAGTTATCCTAACTTGAGCAACAAAGCAATCAAAGCTTTGTTACCATTTGGATCTTCTTATCTTTGCAAACTTGGATTTTCAGCTCTGACAAAAATTAAAAAAATAGAGAACGACTGGAGTTGGTGGATGTTGACTATCAAGTTGCATTTTGAGTTAATTTGCACTCAAAAACAAGCACATCCATCACATTGTTTAGCTATTCTATTCTATCGACTTTAGTTTCAATGTTATTATAATTACCCATATATAGCTTAAAGAACTTTAAATTGATAACTCTCAAATTTAATTTTTGTTGGTTTTACAATTTTATAAATTCAATTATAATGTGCTGTGAAAATAAATTTGCTCCGTTTATTGTGCCATGAAAAACTTTTGCTCCATTTAGGGCTCTTTTTACGAAGCCGCGCTAGGGCCTTAACGCGCGGAATAGCGCATGCTAGCCGCTACCACCTCCTTTTGAGCAGGCGGTAGATTTTCGGCTAGCTTGTGCTATAGTGCGTGCTAATCCAGTGCGTGCACTAAAACGCTTAGCGCACCTTCGTAAACGGAGCCCTTAGTGTAAAAAGCAGTTTGAGAGATGCTACTTAAAACAAAAAAAATGTGCTCATGTATTTCTTTTGTTAATCCAGCTTTACTGGTTGTCGTGGCAGTCTGAATCATTTAAAAAATATCTTGTCTACCAGTAGTTTATGAAATATTATCTGGGCAGTCTTCTTAAAAGTTCTACTACTGCTTTAGGGATTCCTCCAGGTTTCTGGTGTAAGAAAAAATGAATTTTAGAATATTTATTCTGTTTTCAGTCTGTTAAAATTTGGAACTTTCGGTTCGTAACGACATCTTTTTCATAAATATTTGCTCTAAAATTGTAATACGATTCATCAAATTTTTTTTGTAATATTTCTAGTGCTATTCACTAGATTCTTGACTTGTAACTTTACTTTGAAAATTATTGAGCGAATGTGACTCTGTAAAGCATTTTGCTATTCTATTGTTGTTCCCCTTCTGGGGTGTTGACTTGTAGTCTGTTTGACGGCTTTTGCTTCTTTTTGTGATGCGCTTCACTTTCAATAAATAAACAATTACAAAAAAAAGAAAATTATTGAGAGAAGGCAGGTTATAAATACTTAACTCTCCTAAACTCATATTTAGAAATGGTATTTAAATCTAAATGGCTATATACACAGGTAAACGGGCTAACTGAATACTATTTATGCATTGTTTTCCACAACATTTGGTTTGGTTTTGATGGAAAAATACCTGCAGAAAAAGAGGGTGCAAAAAAAATGGCACTGATGAATTACGAGGCTGATTTAGCTGTAGATAATGATCTTACCCAGAGCTCTTCTGCTGACCACCATCCCATCCACTAGTGGGATGACCATGTTGAATTTCCCAGTAGCTCCTTGCACTTTTACCCGGAATAAGCCAGTTCTTAAGGGATGGATGAAAATAACCGGAACCTCTTTTTCAGGTATGTTTGTCCTGAAGAGGGGGGAAAAAAAGCTTTATCAAAATAATGGCATACTGAGATCAAGCCTAGCTGTTAACTGTACCAGGGGTTCTCTGCAGCCACGGCCTGGGTGCTGGAGCTCTCCCTCTTTTGAGTCCTCTGTGCTTGTGCGGGGGTCCTTCCCATGCTGCCATATGGACCCTCCCCGTCTATTCAGAGCTAGATGTGAGACTTGTGACCTGGATTTGTTTCACTTTTTTAAAAATTTATATTTTATTGCAATTTTAACATCTCTCATAAGAGAACTCTTGCTTAGGAAAAACAGAATGAATCACAATAAAAAGAAATTTGAAAAATTACACACTCTGCAATATTGAAGCATTCAATTATATCTTCTCTTCCTTAGACCATAATAACTAAGGGGGTGGTCAAATATAGGTATTGCGTATCAGGAATAGACTTAACAGCTGAGTTCCTTATTCCCAAATGCTGTTCTATACTAACTAAACTGCTGCCAATTTCTTCAAATCCAGAAAGGCTCCTAACTGTTCAGGGGCAAAAAACACCCACATTTCAGTCCCAAATATGTTACCATGCATTTGCATGGCTAAGCAAGAAAAAATGTTGCACCCAAAATTACTATTGCAGTTCTCATTGCCAGAAAACTTTTTTTTACCTTGAAAATCTAGTCTCAAAGAAAGTAGCTCTCACTGAAATATCGGATAATGTGGTTTCTAACAGGTCAGTAACATTTAGATGTTCGCTTGCACTAAAATTTAATTCTTCTGCCTCTGGGGTGGCTTCTTTCTTCATGGGCAAATAATATAGTCGATTCATTTGTGGAAACGAATGCTATGACCTTGTCATGTGCAGGAGTAAAACTGTGGAATGGCCTTGTTGGCCAAATTCAGAAATGTGGTGAAAGGAGGTCATTCAGGAAACGCAATTATTTGTTGATGCATTTCTTTGAGCATTTGACCTATTGTAAGGATTGAATCTTTCTGCTTTTGCTTTTATCTGTTCTGACCTGTTTCAATATTTTATGTATGTAACTTTTAAAAATAAATAAATAAAATATTGATTCACGGGAGGAATATTTTCAGGGGGAAGATATTTCGCTTTTTTGAACCGACTTTTCCTCCCTTTCTTTGTGGGATTGAGGGGAGAGTGAATGTGCTTATAGTCTCCTGTTAAAAGGTAAGCAACACCACAGACAAGCACAATTCTATGGTGGTTATAATTGAAAGCAGAAAGCAGCCCTTAGCTTTGCAATCATTGCAGCAGAAGAAAAGTGATGGAAATTTTAAGGGGTGCTGTGAGAAGTATCACATGCTAGTCTCTCCAAAGGCTGTCTAGACCAGTGTTCTTCAACCGCCAGTCCATGGTGCGATCAACATGGTGTCTTCGGGCCGGCTTCCTGAGTGCTGCACTGCTCCTAAGCGCGTCCTTTTCCCACAGCTTTGTGCAATGCAGCACTCAGGGAGCCAGCCCGAAGAAACCATGTTGATCGCACCATGGACCGGCCTGAAGATAACATTGGGGGGGCAGGCCAGAAGTCAAGGCACATATATATATGAAAAATGAATGGAAAAAATGGTGTTGCAATTAGTACTATTATGGGGGTGAAGATGGGCACGACTTAGCCCAGTGTTCTTCAACTGCCGGTCCACAAAATAATTCTTTTATTTCCGCTGGTCCAGAGATGTCAAAAGGTTGAAGAACACTGGTCTAGACAATGTTTATTGGAAGCTTCTATTACTAATGACTGGGGAGTCAATTCTGAGCACTCTATGTCCCTGCTCTATGGACATAGTTTATCACTGCCTTGAAATCGTTTATGTTTATTAAATTGAAACAATTTTTTATTGAACCAGCCAAAAAGGACAATGAACACAGTAGAAGGTACAGCATTTGTTCATGAAACCCCCGATCCCAAGATCCCACCCAGCACCCAATCCCCCCTTACCCCGCCTGCACAACAATAGAAACCAGACTACACAAATGAATGAGAAGCTGCCAAAAGAACCAGAAAAATGCTACAGGCATAATACAAAGCAATATGGTAATAAAGAGAGAACAAGAATGCTAGCCCACCCAACTGAGGTCGCTTGAGCAGAACCAAATTGAAAGCTTGACATTCAGGGCCCTGGATTCTGATGAGTCCCAAGAGACAATGCAAAAGACCTCCCCCCCACCAAGAACTAACACGCAGCAAACAAAGACTCAAACCAAGGCAAACAAAACCCAAAAACCCAGAAAATACCAAGTTGGGGAAAGGCTATCCCAAGGCCAATTAAACAGGCAAGGTATTAAGAATCAGAATACAGGTTCTAGGAGACAAGGAATTTATATAAGGACCCCAGACCTGCAAAAAGAACTTAGATTGTCGCAAGGAAGTACGCACCCAACCCTACTGAAGCAACATCAAAGCATGCAAACGATTTCGCCAAGCCCAGTAAGGAGCACGACCCGAAACCCACTCCCCCCAAAGAATGTTATATTTATTAAAGCCTTTCAATAAAACCCAACATGGTTTATAATTTAAAATTGGAAAATTCAATTTTCAGAAAACTCTGCAATGCTTTGTACTGCAAGTTGGCTGCCAAGCAGTTGTCCATTCAAGAATTACTGCTATATCTCATTGCTTCTGAAGCACTAGTAAGCATTCACAGTGCCTTATAACTACACAAGAGATGGTCCCTGCTTGAAAGAGCTTACAATCTATCAAGACAAACACACACGACATAAGAGAAATTACAAATTGATATATTAAGAAATAGCTGAAACAACAAGGCTAGGAAGGAGCAAATCGGGGTTTAAGAATTTTAAAAAAGTGTTGGATTTGAATAGTTACAGACACTTTAACTTAGTAACTTTATTCCAAGGAAGATGGAAAACAAGGAATTGAGTGTTGGCAGTGGAGGCGAAGGAAGTGTGAGGACAATAGTGACAGGCATAGAAACAGAGAAAGCGGGTAAGTGGATTTGGGGGGAAATAGAGAGAGCTCGGTCTTGACTGAACTGAGCATGTGTGGCGCTGGAGCCCCCTGCAAGTTTTTCTGCTGCTCAGGCGGGGGCTAGCAATAGCATCCCTGCCAACCAGGTATCCAGTGCCACTATTCTGAGCCGGAAGTAGGGGAGGGCCCGGGTTCTCCATGGCTACGCCACTGCTCTCATCTTGTAGTACAGCAGATGGATTGTAATATCCGTTACATCTGACTGGTAGCTGGACCAGGCTGACCTCCAAGCCACTTTTCTGTCATGACAACATTACAAAAGAGAAAAAATATTCTCAAAGAAAGAAATCTGTGAGCCATACCTGAGAGAAGCATTACTATTGACTGCCGTTTCTATGCCAGTACTGGTTTCTGACAGCAAATCAGAGAGAGGAAAGTTTTCTGCAGGGAAATTAACATACAAAGTCATGTTTAGTGGCTGGTCCTTTCAATGACTTTTAAACATATCATTTGCTTCTCAGGAGGAAACTGTGTCCATCTATTTGCTTTTTACTTGGGGTGATTTAAGGGCCTGCTTTTGCAACAGAATCTCGTCCTCACTGCTGTGTTATCCACCTCCTCTTCCTACCTGCTGCTACTATTTTGCTAGTGACTGCCTAGGTAAGAAGTCCAAAAAAGGAGCCTAGTTTACAAGGAAAATACGGGCACTTAAGTACCTTTATAAAGCAGTCCAAGAAACAGCCCCAACAGTGCATAAGTTCACATCTGGTCAGACGGAGTAACTTGTGCATCTACTCTGTGCATATTCTACAGTCTGCCGGGGAATGGTCCCCGGCAGTGCACACATTCCATATGCAATTTTCTAAAACATGCTTTACACACAGAAATCCATCCTCTTTCCTCCTAGGAGTCAGGCATGCTGAGACCCAATCTTGTTTTTCTTGCTGTTGTGAGCACACTTTAATAGCTGCAGCAGACTAAAAGTCCCCTTTTTACACAAGAAATCAAGGCAGGAATTGGAAGGTTCAGGTCAGGACATTCTGCTATTTTACAAAAGGTCTGGAAGACCTTTTTCTACAACCGTAGAAAGACAGCGGGAAGTGACAGGTACAAGTCAGAACAGTCATTTCATTTTTTTTTTTTTTTAATCTTTATTCATTTTCAAAAATTACAACAAGTGTACAACAATCATTCATAAATATCTTAATTAATCACTTGACATTCTTATTTGTAATATTCCAAATAGATAATTATATAAGAAGCCCACCCCTCCCACCCATATACGAATAAATAACAATTATCAATTATTATCCTTCATAATCCCACCCCCCCTTATCTTGTCCAATATTTAGGTGTTTATTCTGATCATCAGAATAAATCGTCAATGGCCCCCAAATCTTTTTAAACTTATTATAATTGCCTTGTTGTAGAGTAAATACCCTTTCCATTTATAAATATGACACACTGAATTCCACCAAAAAGTATAATTCAATTTAGTATAATCTTTCCAATTCCCTGTAATCTGCTGAATGGCAACCCCTGTTAATATTAAAGTTTATTATTATTCGCTGAAATTTGGCTTTTAAATCTCATTGAAGTACCAAATAATATAGTATCATACGAAAGGGCAACATGATTTTCTAACAATGAATTAATTTGGGGCCAAATTAACTTCCAAAAGGCATTTATATAGGGACAAAGTTTCTTGGCTTTTAATATACCGACCATCAATAAGTATCTGGCCGGTTTACAATAAAAATTTGAAAGGAAAAATTAAATAAATAAATATAAAATAATGAAAGTGCACACTGAAGACATTAACTAGACAGACTTGAAGGTGAGGGAGAATGGGAAGGATGGGGGGAAAGTTACATGTTAAAAGAAGAAAGGAGAAATGATCTAATGTCCCAACTTCTAAACCACAATGCCAGCATCTATTGGATCTTGAACTATCTAACTTCTGTAAACGAACTGGGGTCCATAAAGCTCTATGCAACAAAAAAACCAAGTTTGTCTCATAGATGCTGCCCTTGTAGTTTTTATTCTCCAAGACCAAAAACGTGGCCATTGAGAGGCAGAAATTTGACGCCCAAGCTCAATGCTCCAAATGGCCCTAAGACCAGTTCTTTGTTTTTTATTCAAATATCCATATATCAATTTATACCACTGTGCGGCTTGGTGACCCAAGAAATCCACCTGAAAGCACAGGAATTCCAAACTATACTGAGAATTAAGAACTTTCCATTCAGGGAACCCTTCCTGGATGGCCTGCTTCAACTGCAACCATTTAAAACTTTGTGAATTATTTAAACCAAATTTATGTTGCAATTGTGAAAAACTAAGCAATGATCCATTTATAATCACATCATTCAAAGTCCGTATACCTGCAATGATCCAATGCTTCCAAACTATTTTAAACCCGCCAATTTTGATCTTGGAGTTTACCCAAATTGATTGATTTAATGACTTGGAAATTGGGTTTGGTGATAAATTACTAACATAACGTAGGGTTTTCCAGGTATCCAACAAAATTCTATTATTTTTATATTTTCTGGGAATATTTATACTAATAAGATGAGATAAATGTACGTTCTGGTTCAGCAGGAACTTGTCTAACTTTGTCTTGAATCCCTGGAGGGTGTTTTCCCATATAAGAACCTCCGGAAGAGCGTTCCAGTTTTCTACCACTCTCTGGGTGAAGAAGAACTTTCTTAATGTTTGTACGGAATCTATCCCCTTTAAACTTTAGAGAGTGCCCTCTCGTTCCCTCTATCTTGGAGAGGGTGAACAACCTGTCCTTATCTACTAAGTCTATTCCCTTCAGTACCTTGAAAGTTTCAATCATGTCTCCTCTCAATCTACTCTGCTCGAGGGAGAAGAGGCCCAGTTTCTCTAATCTGTCGCTGTACTAAGTTATTCAGAGTAGTGAAGATGCAGGAGGATGCGAAATAGATGACAGGAGCCTATGAGAGACTTTTACAGTTTGTGAAACCTATTCCTGCATTTTGCTGGAGTTGCTGAAGTCACGGGCTTGTATAAACTGGTTTCAGTTCAGATGCTGAGATGCTAATATGTGGCATGTGAGTGTGTGGATTTCTTGCTGTGAAGTTTCTCAAGGACACCAACCAGTGTTGGAAAGACAATGAGCTATTTGACAGTGCTGAAAGAAAATGCAAGTTAGCAGGACACTCCATCTGGGAACCTAAGAACTGATAAAGTGATGCCAGGCTAATGCGTTGAGGCACTGATACTGATGTACCCGTGTGACGAATGGAAACTTCAAGAAGAAAGTTCCAGAAGCTATGCCTGTCCAGGGCTCCCCAGGGAAGAATAGAGGTGTGGACTAGGAAAGGGTTAGATGGCAGTTGGTCTGATCCAATAAGGCGATACATATTCACAGCCAGGGGAAGGGTCTAAGACACAAACATCTTCTGTATAAAACCCCCATGCTCTGGCAGAGTTTCTTTAGAGAAGCTGTGCCATACTTACAGAAAAATGCTGGCACTGTTTGTATGAGGTTTTTTCTCTCTGTTGTATATGACCAAAATGATTTATTTCTGATTTGACAAATGCTGCTATAATACTAATTGCTAGAATAAAAAGATATTTGCTTTGGAATATACAATGTAATCTTGTGGGTTTAACTTTTTTTTTTTTTCTTCACGACGGATCCCTAGTGAAGTAAAGTAAGCAGCCTTTTACTTCAATTGCGAAGTTTTTCAAGTTTTTTTCAAGTTTATTAGGTTTTTATATATACTGCCTATCAAGGTTATCTAAGCGGTTTAACAATCAGGTACTCAAGCATGACATAAACACGTTCGAGAAATGGGCTGCGACATGGCAAATGAGGTTCAACATGGATAAGTGTAAGGTGATGCATGTCGGTAAAAAAAATCTTATACACGAATACAGGATGTACGGGGTGGTACTTGGAGAGACCCCAGCAGTACTGGTCGATGAGTCGATGAAGCTGTCCGCGCAATGGGTGGCGGCGGCGAAAAGGGCAAACAGAATGCTAGGAATGATTAAGAAGGGGATCACGAACAAATCGGAGAAGGTTATCATGCTGCTGTACCAGGCCATGGTACGCCCTCACCTGGAATACTGCGTCCAGCACTGGTCGCCATACATGAAGAAGGACACGGTACTACTTGAAAGGGTCCATAGAAGAGCGACTAAAATGGTTAAGGGGCTGGAGGAGTTGCCATACAGCGAGAGATTAGAGAAACTAGGCCTCTTCTCCCTTGAAAAGAGGAGACAGAGGGGACATGATCAAAACATTCAAGATAATGAAGGGAACAGACTTAGTAGATAAAGACAGGTTGTTCACCCTCTCCAAGGTAGAGAGAACGAGAGGGCACTCTCTAAAGTTAAAAGGGGATAGATTCCGTACAAACGTAAGGAAGTTCTTCTTCACCCAGAGTGGTAGAAAACTGGAACGCTCTTCCAGAGGCTGTTATAGAGGAAAATACCCTCCAGGGATTCAAGACAAAGTTGGACAAGTTCTTGCTGAACCAGAATGTACGCAGGTAGGGCTGGTCTCAGTTAGGGCACTGGTCTTTGACCAAGGGCCGCAGAAGGAGCGGACTGCTGGGCATGATGGACCACTGGTCTGACCCGGCAGCGGCAATTCTTATGTTCTTATGTTGTAACTGCAAGTGTGGGTGCTGATCTTGCAACATACGTGTGCATGTACTGGATTTCAGAAAGCTGCACATACAAGAGCAGTCAATTAATAACCTTTTAATGCATCTGCCTGCTCAATCACTGCTGGGGACTCCAGGTCCAAACAAATAGGCTTTTGGCAATGCCTCGGAGCAGGTACGAAAGACAAAATGGAAACTATATATGCAATTTTTCAGCTAGTCCAAATTACTCCCCTTGAAATTGCTGCATCTTGGAACATCAACATCATGTGTAAATAGCCACTTATGCAGTTTACACATGTAAATGCTTCTAAAATAACTCCTCCTTCACCCTAGCTACCATTTACATACTAGCAGTGCTAGAAGGGGTTTCTGATTACAAACAGTGCTTCAGTAGCCCAGCATGCTTGGCTCTGAAATGGTAGAAGCAGTTAGAACAGGAACCAGAAATCAGAACCAAGTGAAGCTATTGACAACTTAAGATACATGATTTTTCTTCTACTACTGGTTTCACTGTGGATAGTGATCATCTTTATGAACAATAATGAGAATGAAAACATTTAAAAATAAACAATTACATTAACTCAAGAAAGAACAGTGTCAACTACCTAGATCGTCGTACTGCTCAATCCAGACTACAGCTACTTTGGTCTCAGGACCCATAGGAGGTACAGTCCGGCCTGGGGGTAACTTCTTCGCCCTGGATATAGGGCTCAGCTGGTGGAGACCCAAGAAGAGAAAGAGCATTTCCATTATACACAGAAGACTTCAGAGGAATACCTGCAATTGACCAAATATCCTACTGGGCCAGAAGGAACCAGAACTAAAGCTGGAAACCAATTTTACCTTCAGGATCAACTATTTAAAATCTGAACTTGGTTATTAATGTGGATATAATACTGACTATTCTCACTGCAAGTGGTAGCTGTGAAAACATTAGAATGATCTTTAACAGGAAAATACACAATTATATAGTAAAGCTAAGATGTTTACCGTATTTTTCGGTCTATAAGACGCACCCCCCTGTAGAGGAGGAAAAACCAAGGGAAAAAATTTCCTCCTTTATAGAGGGGTACGTCTGGTGATCTGGTGCTAAGCAGCCTGAAGCCATCCGCACCTGAAGCAGCCAGCCCACAGCCAGAATATGCCTGCACCTGAAGCTGCCCGCAGCGAAGGAGCCCCCGATGATGCCCACATCTGAAGCCTCCCGCCTGCAGCCCAGTCAGAAGCCGTTGCATCAAAGGAACCCGCCTGCACCTGAAGCCTCTTGCCTGCAGCCCAGTCAGAAGCTGTCGCATCGAAGGAGCCCACCTGCACCTGAAGCCTCCGTCCTGCAGCCCAGTCAGAAGCCAGCGCATCAAAGGAGCCCGCCCGAAGCCGCCCGCAACTGAAGCCGCCAGCTCAAAGCCACCCCGGTACCTTTATAAAGTTGTGGTGCTCTCTGGGCTGTCTTTGGAAGCAGAGCTGAGCGGCGCAACGCAGAAGCACGACCTTTGTGCTTCCTGTTTGATCCCGCGCTGCTCAGAGATTCTCATTGAGAACTGACATCAGTCAATCACTGAGCGGCGTGGGACCAGGCAGGAAGCGCAAAGGTCGTGCCGCTCTGCTTCCAAAGACAGCCATCAGGTAGGAGAGCACCACAACTTTTTTAAAAAGTACCGGGGGTAGGAGGTGTATTTGCTGTATAAGATGCACCCACTTTTCCACCCCCTTTTGGGGGTTGGAAAAAGTGCGTCTTATGGAGTGAAAAATACTTACTGACCTTTATGTTCAATTAGTTATAGGACAGATTTATTTTGGCACATTTTTACATGGATTGATATTATGTATACACACCCGCTGTGAGGCACCAAGGTTGTCTGTATTATTAGGGAAGAGTTCCAGTGTTAGGGATGGCTGTTTTAGTATTCCAGGGAGAAGGTCCATGCTTGAGTCCCCGTCCAACTCAGAGACTGTGCTTTCTACAGAATCAGCTGGGGAAGCAGGGGAAAGAGACATGGTTTATGGTTTAATTTTATTTAATATACTGCCCTTCCTTAAACAGCAACAAAGCAGTTTACAAAGTTATAATATAATATAATATATATATAATATGTGTGTTTATTCCTATTGGAAATGTGATAAAGGATGGGTGGTTGGGAGGGTTAATGTATCACTAGTGTTTTATATGGTAGAGATTAATGTGCTATTGTGGAATAACTTGTATAATATATTAGTTTGTGCATTTGCTGTTCAATTTGAAAATGAATAAAGAATTTAAAAAAAAAATAAAAAAATTTGAAAATAGAAAAGGAACTGCAAATTTAAATCAAAAGAAAAGATTTTTTTGATTTTAATTCTCAGCAAACTGCATCTGTAGTAAATCCTCTCAACTCTGGAGACATCCAACTGGATAGAAACGGCTTTTTAAAAAAGAAATATCTTCAGAAGGGTTCTAAATTTCAAATACATCAATTCAAGGTGAACTATATTAGGAAGGAAATTCCATAATGATGGTGAAAGACAGCAAAAAGCTCTATCCATAGTTAACTCATAATGAACATAGAAACATAGAAACATAGAAATAGACGGCAGATAAGGGCCCACGGCCCATCCAGTCTGCCCACCTTAATGTCCCTCCCCTACCTTTGCCCTGTGAATAGATCCCATGTGCCGATCCCATTTTGCCTTAAAATCAGGCACGCTGCTGGCCTCAATCACCTGTAGTGGAAGACTATTCCAGCGATCAACCACTCTTTCAGTGAAAAAGAATTTCCTGGTATCACCTCGTAGTTTCCCGCCCCTGATTTTCAACGGATGCCCTCTTGTTGTCGTGGGACCCTTGAAAAAGAAGATATCTTCCTCCGCCTCGATGCGGCCCGTAAGATACTTGAACGTCTCGATCATGTCCCCCCTCTCTCTGCGCTCCTCGAGCGAGTATAGCTGTAATTTGTCAAGCCGTTTTTCGTATGGTAGATCCTTGAGTCCCGAGACCATCCGGGTGGCCATTCTTTGCACCGACTCCAGTCTCAGCACATCTTTGCGATAATGCGGCCTCCAGAATTGCACACAGTATTCCAGGTGGGGCCTCACCATGGATCTATACAATGGCATAATGACGTCCGCCTTACGACTGACGAAACCCCTTCGTATGCAGCCCATGATTTGTCTTGCCTTGGACGAAGCCTGCTCCACTTGATTGGCAGACTTCATGTCCTCACTGACGATTACCCCCAAGTCTCGTTCTGCTACCGTTTTGACCGAACTGACCGAACTGACCGAGCAGGAGGGATAAAGAGGCATTGATCATTCAAGGAATGTAAAACTCTGAGAGGACAGTAAGAACGAACAAGAGAAGATATTTATTTATTTTGATTTCTATCCCGTCCTCAGAACGGATTACAAGCTAACATTCACAGTATGTTACATTGGACAGTACGTTTGACAATACAATATACTACAATACAATACCATACAGTATAGTAACATAATGACAAGACTGGGGATTAAATTTGCGGACAATACAAAGTTATTCAGAGTAGTGAAGGCACAGGAGGATTACGAAGATCTGCAACTTGACATAATCAAGCTCGAGAAATGGGCAGCAACATGGCAAATGAGGTTCATCGTGGATAAGTGTAAAGTGATGCATGTCGGTAACAAAAATCTTATGCACGAATACAGGATGTCCAGGGCGGTACTTGGAGAGACCTCCCAGGAAAGAGACTTGGGAGTTCTGATCGACAAGTCGATGAAGCCATCCGCACAATGCGTAGCGGTGGCAAAAAGGGCGAACAGAATACTAGGAATGATAAAGAAGGGGATCATGAACAAATCGAAGAAAGTTATCATGCCGCTGTACCGGGCCATGGTGTGCCCTCACCTGGAGTACTGCGTCCAGCACTGGTTGCCGTACATGAAGAAGGACTACTCAAAAGGGTCCAGAGAAGAGCGACTAAAATGGTTAAGGGGCAGGAGGAGTTGCCGTACAGTGAGAGATTCGAGAAACTGGGCCTCTTCTCCCTTGAAAAGAGGAGAGTGAGAGGGGACATGATCGAAACATTCAAAATACTGAAGGGAATAGACTTAGCAGATAAAGACAGATTGTTCACCCTCTCCAAGGTAGGGAGAACAAGAGGGCACTCTCTAAAATTGAGGGAATAGATTCTGTACAAACGCTCTTCCGGAGTCTGTTATAGGGGAAAACACCTTCCAGGGATTCAAGACAAAGTTGGACAAGTTCCTGCTAAACTGGAACGTACAGAGCCGAGACTGGACTCCTTTAGAGCACTGGTATTTGACCTGGGGGTCACCGTGGACTTGCTGGGTATGATGGACCACTGGTCTGACCCAGCAGCGGCAATTCTTATGTTCTTACAGTAACTTAAGGACAGCTTGGGGTAGGGATATTCATAGGAAATTCCTGGAGAGGTATTACAGTAGATTGGACCAGAGGGTTGCCAACTAGTGGTTGTTGGTGGGAGAGAGTTTAGAGGGCATTATTTGCGGCTGGACCTTTAGTTGAAGAGAAAGATCTTCACAGCTCTTCAGAAGGTCATTAATGAGTTCTGTGAACTGATTTGTGGGGGGGAGTTGTTCCAAAGCTATGGGATGAAGTGGCTGTAGGAGCGTTTGCTTTAAAGGTTTTAATAAGGATTTTAACAAATGCAAAAGGGAATTGGAGGCCAATGATGCTCAACAGGGACGAAGTGTGAGATAATAAAATTCACGCACGACACCAAACTATTTAGTGGAGCTCGGACTAAAGAGGACTGCGAAGAATTGCAAAAAGATTTGAACAAACTAAGGGAATGGGCGACGAGATGGCAAATGAAGTTCAACATTGAGAAATGTAAAGTACTACATGTGGGAAGCAGAAACCCGAGGTACAGCTATACGATGGGAGGGATATTAATTGAAGGAGAGTACCCAAGAAAGGGACTTAGGGGTAATGGTGTACATGACAATGAAATCGACGGCACAGTGCGCAGCGGCCGCTAAGAGAGTGATTAGAATGCTAGGTATAATCAAGAAGGGTATTACAGCCAGGACGAAGGAAGTTATCCTGCCGTTGTATCGGGTGATGGTGCATCCGCATCTGGAGTACTGCATCCAATAATGGTCGTCGTACCGTAAGAAGGATATGGCGTTACTCGAGAGGGTTCAGAGGAGAGCGACACGTCTGATAAAAGGGATGGAAAACCTTTCATATACTGAGAGATTGGAGAAACTGGGACTCTTTTCCCTGGAGAAGAGGAGACTTAAGAGGGGATATGATAGAGACTTATAAGATCATGAAAAGCATAGAGAGAGTAGAGAGGGACAGATTCTTCAAACTTTCGAAAAATAAAAGAACAAGAGGGCATTCGGAAAAGTTGAAAGGGGACAGATTAAAAATGAATGCTAGGAAGTTCTTCTTTACCCAACGTGCAGGGAACACCTAGAATGCACTTCCAGAGGGCATAATAGGGCAGCGTATAGTACTGGAGTTTAAGAAAAGATTGGACAATTTCCTGCTGGAAAAGGGGATAGAGGGGTATAGATAGAGGATTACTGCATAGGTCCTGGACCTGTTGGGCCGCCGCGTATGCGGACTGCTGGGCACGATGGACCTCAGGTCTGACCCAGCGGAGGCATTGCTTATGTTCTTAGATGACGGCAGATAAAGACCCGAATGGTCCATCCAGTCTACCCGGTACTGTGCTTGGGTTCCAACTGCCAAAATCTCAGTCAAAACCTACTCCAGCCCATCTACATCCTCCCAGCCACTGAAGCCCTCCCCAACCAAAAGGCCACATACAGATACAAACCGTGCAAGTCTGCCCAGTACTGGCCTTAGTTCTTCACTATTTACTATTATTTTCTAAATCTAGATCCTCTGTGTTCATCCCACGCTTCTTTGAACCCATCACCGTTTTCCTCTCCACCACCTCTCTCCGGAGCGCATTCCAGGCATCCACTACCCTCTCCGTAAAGTAAAATTTCCTAACATTGCTCTTGAATCTACCACTCCTCAACCTCAAATTATGTCCTCTGGTTTTACCATTTTCCTTTCTCTGGAAAAGATTTTGTTTTACATTTCTCCCTATGTTTCCGCATCTGTGGATTTGCTTATTTGCGATTTTTTGGCTGCTGACTCCGCCCCCTAATTTTCATCACTGAACCTAGCGCTTCACATTGGAAATCGCTGCTCCCGGCGTCGTTCGGAGCAAATTGCAGGTCGGGTTATTCACGGTTTATTTTCTTTTTCAGGTCTATTTTAACAAAAAACTGTGAATAACCTGAAAAAAGTTATTTGCGGTTTTTCGGTATTCATGGCTATGTTCTGTCCGCTTCCCCCGCAAATACAGAGGGAGAAGTGTACATTAATACCCTTCAAGTATCTGAACGTCTGAATCATATCTCCCCGGTCCCTCCTTTCCTCTAGGCAGGGATGTCAAAATCCTTCCTCGAGGGCCACAATCCAGTCGGGTTTTCAGGATTTCCCCAATGAATATGCATGAGATCTATTAGCATACAATTAAAGCAGGTCATGCAAATAGATCTCATGCATATTCATTGGGGAAATCCTGAAAACCCGACTGGATTGCAATCCTTGAGGAGGGACTTTGACACCCCTGCTCTAGGGCTTCCAGTCTTTCCTCATACGTCTTCTGGCACAAACCTCCTATCATTTTCGTCACCCTCCTCTTCAAGTCTTCTTATGTCCTTCGCCAGATACAGTCTCCAAAACTGAACACAATACTCCAGGTGGGGCCTCACCAATGACCTGTACAGGGGCATCAACACCTTCTTCCTTCTACTGGCTATGTCTCTCTTTATACAGCCCAGCATCCTTCTGGCAGCAGCCACTGCCTTGTCGCAGTTTTTTTGCCTTTAGATCTTCGAACACTATCACCCCAAGGTCACTCTCCCCATCCGTGCATATCAGCTTCTCACCTCCCAGCTTATACGGTCCCTTCCAATTAATCCCCAAATGCATTACTCTGCATTTCTTTGCATTGAACTTTAGTTGCCAGACAGTCAGTTTACTCTTCTATCACTATTGGATCAAGACCCATCAACTCCTTTTACATAAAAATCTCTCTCACACAGAGCCTGTCACTGCTTTAAAGGAATGACACACAATCTGTAAGACAAACATGGTGTACAAAGATGTAGGAGATTATATGTACCATTAATTATTGGCTGTAGTGGTTACACAGATTCAAATACACTTATGTACGACTGTTATCACAGCTGATGTAAAACCTTAGCTCATTTCCCAGGCTTCAGAAATCCCAGAAAAGGAGCCTTTCAAGGTCAGGCAATGTCACTGTACATACCAATTAAACGTCTTGTAAAAGACAAGCTTTGAAAAATCGTTGGACATAGACAAAGCAGACCTCATTTTGATCCCCCAGTCTGAAGACTGGAAGAAGAGGCACTGAAAAATGTTCCTGGAAGATTTTAGTACAAGTGCAAGCTGGAAAAGTGTTAGAGGTAGGATTTGGGGCTCAATGGACCATCGGTTTGACCCAGCAAGAAGCTTTCTGTGTTCTTATCTGTTTAGTGAGAGGTAAAACTAAGCTATTCATTGTGATATGTAATGTGAATTACTCCTTTGAAATTGCGTTGTTTTCCCTGTAATAGTTGAAAGTACCTCAAGGTGCATAATTACTATTTTGTTAGATATGTGTATGATGATGTTATTGTATAACAGTATGTGTATATTTTTGTGTGCTGAGATTCCTGGCAGTATATAAACTTTTTAAATAAATAAACAATGTGGTGTGGCTGAGCATCGTGTCACACAGTCTTGTCTATCTAAAAATAATCCTTTAAGTGACCACAGGATCTACACGCATTGCGCTTACATAAACACTCCACTGGTGTTGGAACCACAAAGGCAATTTCCGTGAGGGCGTCAGCATAATACAGCACTTTCTTTTCGCCATTAAAAATACTTCCACTTGTGTCCTCTGCTAAAACCAATTCATCTGGGAAGAGAGAAAAGACAGATCATTTGACAGCTCCTTTTTACCCATCTCCCTGAGTAGATTCGCCAACAACAGAATATACAGAATTTCAAGAGATTACTCAAAAGGCATCTGTTTTGTCAGATGAAATACAGGGTCTGAGATTGAATGAATGAGGAAGAGTAGAGATTGATGACAGTAGGGTGCTGTTCACGGAAGTATTTGATTGTCTGGATTGTGTTTCCTGTTTTGTAGGTATGTTTATCATTATGCAACTCGCCCTGGATAAGGGTGGGGTATAAATCAATAAGAGATAAACACACACATCCTTCTCCCAATGTTTAGAAGGGACCATCGGTCATGCAAACTCAGGAGTTAGGTGGTCTGTTCTCGTCCTCCAGGGAAGTACCTTTTCTTGTTGCTGCCAAGTGCGCCTTGATAAGATTTCTGTACATATTACGCTCTATTAAAGCCAGGAAGCAACAGAAATGTTGCAGGGCCACCTGTGGTCCCCATGCTACTATATTTTTCAGAATTCTAATATAATGTGTAATCTGTCTCTCTTTTCTGGACACTTGAGCTGCGTTCTCCATTCCCTTCTCTTCTGAAAGCACGGTTGAATGAGGGACACTCACTTGCATGATGAATTCATCTTGAACTAAAACAGCTATTTGATCTTACCTTGTTCCTGCCCCTCTTGGTCACTGCAGCTGTTAATTGACCAGCTGGTTGAAATATGCCCTGTCCAGCCAGGATGTTTGCGCACGGAAACTGGCCAGCCCAGAGACAACAAGAACTCAAGGAAATGTGACTGAACATTGCTGGAAGACTCGACATTCTTCAGGATCTAGACAAAAAAAAAAAAGAAAAAAGATATTTTCCATTTTTCTCACCTCTGGTCCATCCTGTGCATTGTCACTCTGCTCTCTGTGACCCTTTTATGCTGGTTTGGGTAAAGGTTGTATTTTCACCAGGGGAGGTCAGAGCAAAATGACTAACAACACAAAAACATGCACATCCTGACGCACAGTAAAATCTAAACTCTGTAAGTTCTATATTAATATGTTTATGGCAGATAAAGTAAGGCTAAACTCAGTTAGGACACTGGTCTCGAGAGCAGACTGCTGTGCACAATGGACCACTGGTCTGACCCAGCAGCGGCAATTCTTAGGTTCTCATACAATTCATCTTGGAAGATGGATTAATAACTGCACTGATCTACCTATACTAGCATTGAACATCCAGATCAAATTGTCCATTGTAACTTCCTGGGTAATTGACCCAACTTCTTGCAATATAATCTAACCTTGAACCGAGTAGGTAAAGGCGGAATAGAAAACCTGATTAACATAACATATTCCAAAAACAGCCCAAATAATTTTCTGGCATAATGATGGCTGAACATGAGCATTCTGAATTCATTTATCAGGAATACATATTGAACTGTATATCCAGCTAAAATTTCTTACATACTTAACATCTGCATATTCTTTGATCTAATTAAAACCGTCTGTATGAACAGTTCACACAAAGCCATGAGACGGATGCTCGGCAACAATTTCTGCAGAGAATTTTTTTTAAAACCCTAAAAGCAGGGGGCATGGCTTGGAAGCGCATGGCAACAGTCGGGTGAACGGTGAGCTCCGTCCCGATAGATCATTTTAAAGATTATTTAAGTTACAAAAGTTAACTTTTCTTGTTGGATACGGGAGAATTAATTATAAATATGGCGTCTGGAAAGAATAACAAAGCTGATTCAGCTTTTGTGATGCCGGCAAGTGCAAAAAGAGCCAAACCCGAGCCTCCGACCCCTTCGAAAAAACAGGCTGAGAAGGAAGTTGTTGAAACAGCTGAAATATTGAAGGAACTGAAAGCAATTAAAGAAATTGTGCTAGGAAACTCCAAGGATATTAAAGAGGTTAAGAAGGAAGTAAATATTCTTAACAGGAAAATGGAGCTGGTGGAGAATAAGATTGTTAATCTTAATGATAGACTGCTGGCAGTTGAAACAGATTTATTCAAATTCAAGCCGGTGCAAAAGAAAATGGATATACTTACGCAAATGCTGGAGGATTGTAGTAATAGGGAGAGAAGGAGTAATTTAAGATTACTTGGGATCCCGGAAGGGGCAGAAGAAAATAATATTACTTCCTTTCTGGAGAATCTCCTCCCTAAAATCCTCCCTCTCAACTTTAAATATCCTATTGAAATTGAAAGAGCTCACAGAATACCAGTCAGGAGGAATGATACTCAAAGGGGACCTCGTCCAATAATATTCAAGCTCTTAAGACATCAGCAAGTATTGGATATTATTCGGCTGGCTAAAGAAAATAAGAACTTAAAGTTTCAGGACTCTCGCATACACTTTGTTCCAGATTTTGCTCCTGCCACTGCAGCAAAGAGGAACAAATTTCTTGATATGAGACCACAGCTCAGAAGTCTTGGAGCAAAATATGGGCTGATTTATCCAGCGATGATGAAAGTGACTTTCAAGAATAAAACAAGGAATTTCAAGGAACCAGAAGAGTTGCAGGACTTTTTGCAGAAACAAGAGGAACTTATGATTACATAGAGACATGGACTTTATTATCTATTTTTTTGATGCTCTGTGTTGCATTTCAATTTCTTTAAAAGATGCAGTTCAAGGTATTATATATTTGGTGCTTTTAATACAGTTATTAATACAGTTAGTAGAGTTTACTGGCTTTAGAATTGAAAGGGTTTCATATTTGGAATCTTATCCTTTTATGGAGTTATGGAATCACTTACAGGCTGTTTATTTTTGATGCTAATGTAGTTTTGATGAGTAACCTCATATGGTAATACTTATATAGTAATATGCTTTTATGTAAAAATATTATTGGAATGGAAAAGGAAGAGGAAGAAAGAAAAAAACAGGAAAGGAGGGAAAAAAAATGATTTTTGTTATGAATCACTTTATTCTTAATATTGATTGGGGCTCTACATAAAAGTTTTGTTTGGTTTTTATTAAAGAAAATTCTTTTAAGGGGGTCGGTTTAGATATTAGGGATTTGAGGAAAGGGTTTAATTGTTAAAATATTTTTTGTGTAACTTATGATTATAGATTTTTTTTTTTTTTTTAAATGTTCTATGGGGGGAATTCTCTTTACCTGATTATCTATGTGTGTTTTCAAGCTTACACATTTATTAAAGGGTGGGAGGGTGGGAATAGGGTGGAGGGCTGGGAAGGGGAGGGGGAGTGGGATGATTAATGTTTCTTTAAGACATGAAGTTGGGAAAAATGCAGAAATTGAAATGTTTATTGAAAATGGGATAAATGTAAAATTTGAATTTTTCTTTTATAATCTTATTTTCGGGGGGGGGGGGTAAGGGATGGGGGGATTGGATGAAGAAAATATATTTACTTAATGTGCTGAGGTCTGATCATCTTTATTATTATAGAAGTATTTGCCAAAATTTAATTATAAAATAGATGGATATAAAAATGTATTCTATTAATGTCAATGGTTTAAATCATCCTATTAAGAGAAAGAAAGTACTAATGTTCCTTAAAAAGCAAAATGCGGACATATATTTTATTCAAGAGTCGCACCTTTCTGAGCATGAATCTAAAAAGTTATCTAGGGGTTGGATTTCTAAATGCTTCTTTGCACCTGCAATAGGGAAAAAAGCTGGGGTTGCTGTCCTGATAAATAGGAAGTGCAATGCTGATTTCAAATTAATAAACCATGATCCTTTAGGAAGATGGGTTGCATATCAAATGGTTCTGGGTAATACAACCCTGGATTTATTAAATTTATATGCTCCTAATTCGAATCAAATGGAGTTTTTCAAACAAGTTCAACAATTACTGTTACCACTGGCTACTTCTAATTTAATTGTAGCAGGGGATTTCAATACTGTAATGGATCCAATTTTGGATAAGAGACCAAGTAGAATTATGAAATCGTTAGGTTTAGATAATTTGGTTCAATCTTGTAATTTAGTTGATATATGGCGTATTCTTCATTTTAATGATCAGGAATTCTCTTTTTGTTCTCGGGTCCCACAAATTCTTTCTCACGAATTGATTATATATTCGTGTCTAATAATATAGCGCAGCGAGTGATGAATGCAGTTATTGATCCTATTGTAATTTCAGATCCTGCTGGTGTGTGGATTGACTTTCAGAATAATGATATGGTACAGTTCAATCCAATTTGGAGATTTGATAATGCTTTATTTGCGGATTCGATCTTTCTGGAAGATTTTAAATTAAAGATGAATGAATTTTTTCAAATAAATAATTCGGACAATATTAATGCTGAGATTTTGTGGGACGCATTTAAAGCAACAATAAGAGGAAATATTATTTCATATTCAGCATTTATCAAAAAACAACTTAAAAAACAATATGTTGATTTGGAAAAACAAATTAAAGTATTAGAGAATAAATTAATTGAGAAATGGGAACATAATACATTACAAAATTTATTAAAAGTAAAAGCGAAATATAATGAGATTTCTTCTCAATTTGTGAGGAAAGATATCTTCTATAAGCAAGTTCAGTATTATGGTAATTCAAACAAAGCTGGAAGATTATTAGCTAATTTTCTCAAAGCAAAAAAAAGGAAATCTAAGATTATTGCAATTAAAGACACACAAGGCAACACACACACTAACACCAAAGATATTTTAATACAATTTCTTGATTTTTATAAAGATTTATATTCTTCTGAATCTTATGAAAATAAAGAACAAGAGGGATTAAATTTCTTAAACTCATTTATTGGACCAAATGTTCCGGATCATATAAAACGAAGTTTAGAAGATCCTATATCTTTAAAACAAATAGAATCAGCATTGAAGTCTCTTAGAGTTGGATCCGCTCCGGGTGGTGATGGTTATACTGTTGAATTCTATAAAACATTTCAAAATATCATCTTACCATATTTATTAAATTTGTATCAATACCAAATAAATAATGGGAATATATCAGGTACTATGGCTGATTCGATAATTATTGTCTTACCAAAACCAAACAGGGATCCTACCTTGGTTTCAAATTACAGGCCTATATCTTTATTAAATGTAGATGGTAAGTTGCTTGCTAAAGTATTAGCAATAAGATTGGCAAAAGCTTTTCCTTTTATTATTGATATACACCAAACAGGATTTATTGCTAAAAGACACTCATCAAACAATACTAGATTAGCATTTCACTCTTTAAATTTAGTGAAAAATTTGAATGATCCAGCTTTTATGCTATCTTTAGATGCAGAAAAAGCATTTGATAGAGTGGAATGGAGTTATATGTATCAAGCTCTGGAATGGTTTGGAATAGGCCCCGGTTTTATTAAAATGGTTCAGACTTTGTATAGCTCTCCTGGTGCAAGATTATATATTAATAACAATTTATCAGATAGATTTAACTTGCGTAGGGGAGTTAGACAAGGAAGTCCTTTGTCCCCCTTACTTTTTGATATTGTTTTAGAACCCTTATTAATTGCAATTAATCAAACTAAGGAGATAAAGGGAATCCCATTTTCTTACTGGGAATTTAAACTTTCTGCATATGCAGATGATATATTATTATATTTAAGAGAACCGGGGAATACTGTTTCCAAGTTTACTTAATCTTCTAGAGAAATTTGGGAAATTTTCTGGATATAAAATTAATTGGAGTAAATCGGAAATTCTTCCAATTAATGTTCACTGTACCAAAGGATTATTTGATTCATATCTCATTTATTTGGAAAGAAGAAGGATTAAAATATTTAGGAATTATTATCAAAAATACAATTGAAGATACAGTCAAAGAAAATGAAAAACTTTTATTAAAAAAAATAACAGAAATGTGTGAGCAATGGAATCCTTTACATCTTTCTTGGTGGGAGGAAGAGTCCAAACAATTAAATGATGATGTTTGCCTGTGATTTGTTATCAAATGAGTATGATACCAATATTTTTTCAGGGGTCATTCTATAAAAAGTTAAATAATATTCTTACAAAGTTTGTTTGGTTTGGGAAAAGACCCAGAATTGCTTTAGTATCTTTACAATAGACCAATTGTGGAGGGAGGGGTAAATTTTTCCAAATTATTATAGGTACCATCAAGCCTATATTCTAAGACAGGGTATGTATTGGATCCTCCCAGATATCATGGAAAATGTACCAGATTGGCTATATCTAGAATGGCGGCTCCTGTTCCTACTACATTTGACAAGTCATATGACTTTGCCTGTTCCTGTATTCAGTGAGCCTTTACCAGTGTCCCTCCCTGACGAAGAGACGAAATCCGGGTCGGAGGGACGGGAACTTAATCAGATAAGAAAAATATTTAGGATTTTTACTGAAGCACTTATATTTTTATTTTCGCAAGTCACCAATGAGAGTTAAGATCAATAATACCCCCTAATTAAGATAAGTACATCAAGCTGGACATACTTACCAGATAGGTGTTAGATACGCTTTAAAATATATATATACATAGGGAGGGCCGGGGGACTTGTGAAGGCGATGATGGTCCCCTTGAAAACCTCATTGTAGTGACATCACTATCATATGGGTTTCTTGGTTCTGAGCACGTCACAAATAATTTAAATATTGTATTATGCACAATTATAAATGGAATAATTTCTAATAGGAATATAGCTGTGAATATATGAATATATCGTCAATAACGTCACAGATTACAAAGATAGTTATCTCTCTATTTTGTAGTCAACATACCCACTACATTTAGAACATCTAATTAGTATAAACATGCCAAGACGATATAAGGATAACAGAATTCTATTGGATACTTGGAAGACATTAAGATATTAGTAATCTATCACCAGAACCAATTGCTAAATCATTAAATCAATCAATTTGGGTAAACTCCAGGATCAAGATTGGCGGATACAAAATTGTCTGGAAACAATGGATAATTGCAGGTATACGAACATTGAATGATGTTATTTCAGAAGGAACAATGCTTAGTTTTTCACAATTGCAACATAAATTTGGATTAAATAAAACACAATATTTTAAGTGGTTGCAATTGAAGCAAGCTATTCAGGCAGGGTTCCCTGAATGGAAAACTCTTAATACTCAATATAGTCTGCAGGTTCTATGTTTCCAGGCGGATTTCTTGGGTCACCAAGCCGCAAAATGGTATAAATTGTTAAATGGATTTTTAAATAAAAAAAGAAAACTGGACTTAGGGATATTTGGAGTATTGAGATTGGTCAGACAATATCTGAGTCTCAATGGCCACGATTTTGGTCCTGGAGATTAAGATCTACAAAGTCAGCATCTATGAGTCAAACTTGGTTGTTTTTGTTACATAGAACTTTATGGACCCCTACGCGCTTACAAAAGATAGATAGTACTAGATCTAATAGATGCTGGCATTGCAGAATAGAAGTTGGAACATTAGACCACTTAATTTTTTTTTGTCCCTGTGTAAATGCATTTTGGAAACTAATTTGGCCCCAAATTAATGAATTACTAGAAAATCATGTAGGACTCTCATATGATACTATACTATTTGGTACAGCAATGAGAACTCAGAGTCCGATTACAGCAAACAATAACAAACTATTATTAATATTGACAGGGGTCGCCATGCAACAAATAACTCAAAATTGGAAGGATTATACCAAATTAAACTATACATTTTGGTGGAATTCAGTATGTCATATATACAAAATGGAAAAAACAATAGCATTACAACAGGGAAATATTCATAATTTTAAGAAAATTTGGGAACCATTGACTCATTATTCCAATGATCAGATTTCATAGCACATTAGTAATGATTATATTAGAATGGGGAGGGGAGGGGAATGTATATTATATGGATTTAAGAAATGAAAAAAGGGGAGGGTTATATTTTATGTGATAAGATGAATTATTTGTAATCACAATTTTTCATGTATTAATTGAAGCTTTATGTACAATTAAATTATTGTAAGAAAAGGGTTCCCTGAATGGAAATCATTAAACAATCAATATAGTTTAAAGTTCTTATGCTTTAAAGCAGACTTCCTAGGACCTCAAGCCGCATGGTGGTATAAATTAATATCTGGATATTTGAATAAAAACCAAAAATGGTTCTAAGAGACATTTGGAGCATTGAGATTGGACATCAAATTAATGCATCTCAATGGCCACTAATTTGGTCTTGGAGAATGGGATGTACAGTGTCAGCGTCTATGAGACAAACATGGTTCTTTTTATTACATAGAGCTTTTTGGACCCCTACTCGTTTTACAAAAACTAGACAGTTCTAAGTCTAATAGATGCTGGCACTGTAATCTAGAACCAGGGACATTAGATCATTTATTATATCATTGTCCTTATATTTAAAATATTTTGGAATTTCAATTTGGCCACAAATTAATAAATTAATGGAAAATCATATTGCAATATCATATGATACAATTTTTATTTGGAACAATGATGAGAAAAAAAGTCAAATTTCACCAGAAAATAATAAACTTTTATTAATTATGACAGGGGTTGCCATTCAACATATAACTAACAATTGGAAAAATTATAACAACCTAAACTACACATTTTGGTGGAATACAATATGCCATGTTTTTAAAATGGAAAGAACAATAGCAGTACAAAGGGGACATATAATAAATTTATAAAAATATGGGGGCCATTGACAAAATACTGCAATGATTAAATAATAGAATACTTTTTCTTCTTTTCTTCTTTTAGAGATTTTTTTTTTTTTTTTTTTTTTTTTTTATGACACACATATAGGGGGGATAAGGAAAACAATTTATATATAATATATTATAATATATGATACAGAATGTAACAAATGATTAAAAAATAACAGAAGGGTGGGGGGAGGGAAAATGAATAAAATTTATCCAGAATATATTGTATTAGATAAATATGTTATTGAATAATTATCAATTTGTATTCTAATATGTTGTATACTTTTATAAAATTTGAAAATATTATATTAAAGCAATAAAAGGGTGGGGGGAGGGTGAAGGGGAAAATCAAATTCAGACATACATTGTGTTAGATATAAAAGTGTTACCATGCATTTATTAAATGTATTTTATTATTATGTACACTTTTTATAAAATTTGAAAATAAAAATATAATGGAAAAAAAAAAAAAAAATTATTGTAAGAATGAAAAATTTATAAATAAAATATTAAAAAAAACAAAAAAACCCTAAAAGCAGTGAAATTATACTCCATTTGTTAATTGTAAAACTCAGTTATGATATTAAAAATCGCCAGAGCTGAGCAATTCTTTGGAGAGAGGGAGAGTTGGGAGAAAGAAGGGTCTTTGTCTCTACTGAATGATTTAGAATCAGGACAGAAGGTGATTGCCCTCAAAAATTCCAAAGGTTCTATCTTTTATACTAGTCTTTGTAAATTAAGGCCTGAGTATATCTGTACCAAAATCCTATTTCAATTGGACCATTTTTTTTTTTTTTTTAAATTAAGGAGTAGATACAAGGGATGGACAGAGACTAGAGACAATGCACTTAATTTAAAATCTAGGAACTGGTCTACAGCATCTTGTCCATGCACTGAGCAATGCATGGGAGGAATTGACATGTAAGTCAACTAGAGGATTGCTTAACCTTGGGTATTTTAGATGACTTGGCTCCAGTGGCGCAAACACAAACAAAGGAGAAGGCCCAGTGTTCCACAGGCAAAATCGTAATCAAACACACAAAGAGGATCACATAATCTCTGGATGTCTAGGAGAAATCATTTATTCAAACAATCAGTTTAAAATAAAATAAAAGCAACTCTGGATCAATAGGTACAGATTTTGTCACTGATAGTACTTGCTCACAAAGTGAGACTTGGTGCCAGTGGAGACAAAGCTTAAACAAACTAGTAGATAAAGACAGGTTGTTCACCCTCTCCAAGGTGGAAAGAACGAGAGGGCCACTCTCTAAAGTTAAAAGGGGATCGATGCCGTACAAATGTAAGGAAGTTCTTCTTCACCCAGAGTAGTGGTAGAAAACTGGAACACTCTTCCGTAGGCTGTTATGGGGAAAACACCCTCCAGGGATTCAAGGCAAAGTTAGACAAGTTCCTGCTGAAGCAGAATGTACGCAGGTAAGGCTAGTCTCAGTTAGGGCACTGGTCTTTGACCTAAGGGCCGCTGCATGAGCGGACTGCTGGGCACGATGGACCACTGGTCTGACCCAGCAGCGGCAATTCTTATGTTCTAGGTGGAAGAAATCTTGGTTTCACCTGTGTTTCCAGTGGCAGGACAGAAAATTAGAGAAGGTGGATAAAGTTGTAGATAGCAGAAAATTGGAAGAAATGTAATGAACATGTCTGGTAGCATTCTAGAAATAAGTAACAGTAGTAGTTTTATAGACAGGCTTTTAAAGCAAGCTAAAGGCAAGCATATAGTGATGGGCCTTGGTGTTGAGATGTCTATTTCAGGGAGGGTGTGTGCCTCAATAATATCTGGATTGCACCTGCTCTTGATATCGACAAAGTCAAAGCCACAGCAGCGCATCAAGTTAAGCAGCACTCCATCTGCAATTGACAAAGGCAGGGGGTCATTTGGGGATATGTGGGCCTTCAAGGACACTGATCAACCTCCACCAATGCCCTGCCTTGTTTTCCCTTGGAACCAATGAAGACAAGGTCATCCATCCTCTTCTTCTGGCAGGAATTGGATGATGACCATTGAGGGTGATCAAGATAGTCTCAATGTGAATGGACTGGTCTTATATCTGAAAAACCTCTCTCTCTGTTTTTCTCTTCCACAAATCCCCTCTTTGACTTCTCAATAAAAACAATGAGGGACCATAATTTGATCTGTAATGGATATGGTCTTGTTGCACCTAGGGGACATGTCATCTGGAAAAACTAGCTGCAGAGAAATCAACAATTGACTGTGACAAACCAACAAAAAAAATGAGAAAATTTTAGAAACTATTGAAAAACCTAAGAGACTAACAATACAGGTTTTACAAATTTTAAGCTGAGGTTATAGGAAAAAGTAGAACAGCTTTGCAGACAAAATTAGACTGAGATCCCATGTGACAGCAGCAGGAAAGATCAAGCGCAATGTACGGCGAGTGACCCAAATGCTTCGAGAAAATGTGCTGGGGTACAGTTTCTGTGCTAAGCTTGGAGAAATACTTTTTTATGAAGATACCTGGAATGCTCTTGCATTGGAAATATGAGGGTCAAAAACAGTGATGAGATCCCAAAAGGCATAGAATAAACATATCTAAGCGCTTTCTAACAGCAAACACACACACAAACATATTAACATAAAAGACCAACATTCTGAAAATCTCATCTTCTATGGCAGTTAGAATTAGTACAATTCGTACATAATCTTAGATGTCCAGGTAAATTATACAGCATGAAGATGGAATAAAAGTCTGGAGCATTTGCACTCACAGAAAATCCTTAACTTTCACACTTGAAAGCAGTGTATCGCAAAATGTATCTGCAACTCCATGCGGGAATCTCCCCCCTCCCTTATCTTTAGGATTGTAACTGATGCCCTTTTCTTTTTTCATGTTTAAAGCTGTGTCCCATAAACTTTTTTTTAGCTCCAGCACACTAACAGAGCAATGTTTTCTGTGGCTTTCCCATTCCACCCACAACCCTGGCCCCGCATGAACCTCGTCTCGTCTTCCTGAGCTCAGGGCCATGTCTGGAGGGCCTCCGACGTGATGACGCGGCGCCAAGCTGAGGGAAGACGAGACGAGGTTCATGCGGGGGCAGGGTTGTGGGCGGAACGGGAAGGGGGCACGTGTGTGTGCCACAGAAAACATTTGCTCTGTTAGTGTGCCGGAGCTAAAAAAAAGTTTGTGGGACATGGCTTCAAACATTAAAAAGACAAGAGCATCAGTTACAACCCTAAAGATAAAGGGAGTGTGTGTGTGTGTGTGGGGGGAGTAGCCCGCATAGAGTTGCAGGTACAGCCTTGGCCACCTTTCTGGGCAGATTGAACAGGCCATGCTAGTCTTTATCTGCTGTCATTTACTATGTAACTGTTGATACAAATGAATGGTTATTGCTTAGTCTTTCAGCATGCTTCCAAAGAAACGACAGAATTCTCGGCATTCTTACCTCTTGACTTGTTTTTTGACCAGCCTTCATATAGAAAATGAAAACTGTATCAAAAGGACGACAAGGCAGAAGATCCAAGTATCCAATATCATCAAAGAACCCTGGGACGGTGGAATCAAGTGCGATCAGATGAGGTGGCAGACGGCTATTAGCAGGTTCCTGCCCAGCAAACAAAGCGATATGGAATTTTACCAAAGGAAGGTAATGGGAGCACATTGTGAAATGAAATATTTCCTGGGAACACGTAGACTCTTTAAAATGATTAGTAGATGGGAATTTATATGCAAATACACTCTAAAAATTCTTAGGCACAACATTAATGTGAAATTTCTGAACCCCAATGGAAGCTGAAAATAATTATACAAATGTGTGTCTATCAGGGGACAAATGAACTCTCTAAAAGAAGCTTGGCATCTGGGAAAAACTAGATCACAAATCAAGTTCAAAAATTGGACGGAGGATTCCATCGAGCCAATGGCCAATCCAGGTCACAAGTCCCCAGCAGACACCCAAATAGTAACAAGATTCCGCAGCCCCAAATACAGTAGAATCCCCATGGGGATTGGTGGATACCTGACAGTTACTGTACAATTCCCTCTCTCTCTTCCATACCAAAGCAGCAGAAGCAGGCAGCTACGAACCCCCACCTCCCTTCTTCCCCCAAAGCAGCAGCAGGAGGCAGCGTTCAAAACAGGCTGCTTGTGGCTTGAGGGAGGGAAGGAGGGGGTTTTGAGGCTCAGGACTGCTGCTGCTCTGTTGCTTCGGGGTGGGGGGGTTCATGGCTCAGGACCATTGAGGGAGGGAAGGAGGGGGTTTTGTGGCTCAGGACTGCAGCTGTGTTGGTGCTTCGGGGCAGGAGGGGGGGTGCCACGACTCAGGACTGCTGCTGCTTCTAATGCTTTGGGGCTTGAGGGAGGGAGGCTGATTCACGGCTCAGAACCACTGCTGTGATGGTGCTTCGGGGGTGGGGTTCACGGTTCAGGACTGCTGTGTCTTCTACTGCTTCGGAGTGCTAGGGAGGAGGGTTCATGGCTCACGACTGCTGCTGCTTCTGTTGCATCAGGGTGGGGGTTCAAGGCTCAGGACCATTGCCTTCTGCTGCTTCAGGGCTTGAGGGAGGGAAGGAGGAGGTTTGTGGCTCAGGACCACAGCTGTGTTGGTGCTTCAGGGCGGGAGGAGGGTTCACAGCTCAGGACTGTTGCCTTCTGCTGCTTCAGGGCTTGAGGGAAGGAGGAGGGTTCATGACTCAGGACCACTGCCGCTGGTGCTTTAGGGGACTTTTTTCCCCCTGGCAATTTTCTTGCTGGTTGGGTGAGTGCTGATTAACTGAGATTCTACTGCAGTAGCAAAACTCCATGCGAAATCCCCAAAGAGTAGCAGGATTCCAGGCTTCATATGTCTATCAAGTGCGTAAATCATCAGAATAATGACACGTGGGCATATGCCAAAATGCCGCTTAAGGGCTATTCTGTAAATTCATGTATATCTTATAAAGCATGCAATTTATATGCACATGGGCAAAGTTTAGGCAGAGCTCACACTGAAGTTACATGCCTTCATTACAGACACATTTCACTTGTTTCACTAGTATTCTATGCAAGAAAGTAGACATCTACATTCCTTCTACCAGGCTCTCAGTTGTAAACCAGGTGACCAGGGGCCAGTCTATAAACAGTGCCTAAATCGGTACCTAGGCAAACGTCTTTCAAAGTTAGGCACCGTTTATAGAATGGCACCTAGGCATCTGCAGCTTATGTGCCAGTTTTTTTGGCCTAAAATACCAGTGCCTACCTCATTCCATGCACAAACTCTGCCCCCCTAACCACACTCACTTTTTGGGTAGGCACCTTGGTGCAGACTCCTACACAGCACCTACCCAGAAATTAATGTATTAAAATTGGTTTTTCTTTAACAGTGCTGGGCTCCTATATCACCTAGGTGCCCCAAGTCTCCATCTGTGAAAATTCCTGCTATAGCAGACATTTTTATAGGAATTTCTACAGCACTCTCTATACAACATCAATGCAAAGCTTTATGCTTTAGAAGTACATATGCCGTCATCTGTAGCAGCAAATTTCTGGTGGCTGTGCCACATGAAAGCTTCTAATACTGAGCTAGGACAAGAGTACTACAATGCTGCTTAATTGCATAACTGGATTTGAAATGGTGTCCCCAGATTACAGATTCATACAAACCCTTCCTACTCCACTTTAGGATGAAATAGGGACTGCTGCAAAACTCCCATCACATCCCCATTAGTCTTGGGTTTTACCTTCAGTGCCTCTAGTGAGAGGAAGCCAAAATGGGAAAGGAGTAGGCGTGCGGTCTGGAATTCCTTCACAGGAGGTGGTGGTTTACACTCCGTGACGGGATCTGGATAACTCTTTCTTTGCCATTCTTCTTCTTTCAGCTGCTCTAGGGAAGTTTCATATGCAATCTGCTTGGACATTGCATGTTTCAGCTTTTCATGTTTAACCTCCAGCTGAAACATAAAAAGGCACAGAATAAATAAATTCCTTACCTGTAATAGGATTTTCTATGGATAGTAGTCTAGTTAGCCACATGCATGGCGGTTTCATCTGATGCTGCCAATGCAGCTTCCTCCAGAGCTTCTGGAAAAGCCAAAAATACTTCTGGGCATAAATGGAACTTCCAGTGCATGGACTTCTTAGTCTCATGTACTAGCTTTACAGAAAAGAAAAAAAAGGAAAAAAGATTACTTACCTGTAGTAGGTGCTTTCCTAGGACAGAAGACTTTAATCCTCACACATAGGTGACATCACCGATGAACCCGGAGTGGGAAACAGTATCCCAGCACCCATTTCTAGAAGTGTTCATGCCATCTCACTGTCACTTGGGACCACCTCAGTCTATCAAATTTGAGAGCAGGCATGTCAGACATGTGGCTCACCTGCACCTAAAGACTTCAAGAATTGGCTCATGTTTCTGAGAAAATTTCTTCCCTAGTGCGCTGGACATGGAGACCAAACACAGATTCCTGTGTCAAGGAAGACGTCTATTTCAGGCTGAAGCATCTGCTGAGCAAAGTAGCACTATGGGCCCAATATTGAGACTGTAGAAGGCAGCCTGGCTACCTCACATGGTTCATGGTGATCTAGCCATCGGCACCGAATATCCAGGTCAAAGTTCACAGCTGTGGACTTAGCCAACCATGTTTGCTAAGGAATAGCAGCCAAAGATAGACCTGCCTTAGCCAGTCAGCCACCTGATAAATATTGGCAGTGAACAAATATGTCACATGATGTACCCAGTCACTAGCCAATCCAGTGAACTGGATATTCAACAGGAGATAGCCAGCTATCTTCTACTGAATATCAGCGAATAAGCGATACTTAGCTGGCCAGATGCCATTCCTGGCCGACTAAATACTGCTGAACATTAGCCGGTATATATGCTCCTCAAACCTCTGTACGAGCTGCTCTTTGAAGGCTATGATTAACAAAGGTGGGGGAATCATAATAGGAGTGGACATAGACTGAATGAATTCTTTGTTTTGGTCTTTATGGAAGACGATGTAAGAAGTCTACCTAAATTGGCATGGTTTTCAAGGGTGATGAGGCAGAGGAACTGAAAGAAATCTCAGTGATCCTGGAAGATGTACTAAGCCAAATCAACAAGATAAAGAGTAATAAATCACCTGGACCAGATGGTCTACGTCCCAGGGTACTGAAAGAACTCAAACGTGAAATTGCTGATCTGTTGTTAGTGATCTGTAACCTGTCGCTAAAATTGTCTGTAGCACCTAAAGATTGGAGGGTGGTCAATGTTACGCCGATTTTTTAAAAGGGTTCCAGGGGAGATCTGGAAAATTACAGACTGGTAAGCCTGACTTCAGTGCTGAGCAAAATAGTGGAAAACAATTATAAAAAATAAAATTGTGGAACATGTAGCCAAACATGATTGAATACAGCCAAGGGAGGTCTTGCTTCACCAATTTGCTTGACTTCTTCAAATGTGTGAATAAACATGTGGATAAAAGTGAGCCGCTTGATATAGAGTATACAGATTAGAGAATGACACAGGAACAAATATTTTTCCCCCTCCCCACAGAAACTCATTTTTCCATCCCGTCCCCGTGAGTTCTTTTTCTGCCCCTGCCCCATTCCTGCAAGCTCTGTCCTCATCTGCACAAGCCTCAAACATTTCCTGTGTCATATTTACAAGATGGAAAGAGCAATTGCAATACAGAAAGGAAGTTATAAAAAAAATTTTAAGATATGGAGACCGATGGTTGATTTTTGTAGTGAATAGGCATCATTTTTCTTTGATAATACACATAGGGGGGTGGGGGGATTGGAAGATAAGATGTAGCGAAATTGAAATTTTGAAAGAATATGATAGTTTTAATGATTGTATAGAAAGATGGGAGGGGGGAGGGTTTTTAATTAATTTACATATTAAGAATATAATGTATGATGTTCAAGTTTTATATGATAGTATTTCATGTTGTTCTTTTTGAGCACTTGATGTAAGTTTGAAAAAGAATAAAGAAATAAAAAAAACACACCAAAAAACCCCCACAAATGTTCGCGGCTTGTGTAGTTGCCTTTATGTATTGTGTTCTATGTTACAATCTTTGTCATGAAAATATACATTGACATTCTGAGGTGACTGTGAAGAGGAATAAAGGCGATAAGCCCTGCAGTATAGACTGAGGAGGACCCACGCAACAGTGAGATGGCCCATACTCTTCTGGAAAGGTTGTGGGAATACCATTTACTATGTTAGGTTCCACTAGTGATTCCCTCCACTAGAACTCTTCGATCTAATGACCAACAATATTTGTTAACCGTTCCATCACTTAAAACCATTAATACACAAAGACAATACATTTTTTCCATCGTGGCCCTTCAATTGTGGAATTCCTTGCCAATCTACTTAAGGGAGGAAAGAAACGTTGACAGATTTAAGAGTCAATTAAAATGCTTTCTTTTAAAGATGCATTTGACTGCTAGACATCATTAAAACACCAAATTAAAGTAAAATCCATTCTTTTTTTTTTTAAACAAATAAAAAAAATTAATAAAACAAAAATCCCTCCTCTTGTAATTCTCCATGATTGTTGCATTTGCCTCCAATTATTGTATTTCTATCCTATTTACCCAATAGTCCCGTCTGTTTTGAAAGCTATGTATTTGCTATATGAACTCTTTGTTCCCCTGTGTTTTGTTATAAATTATTTTTAGAACTATACATCGCCCTGAATATATGATGGGGCGATTAAACAAATTTTAAATAAACTTGAAACTATGAGGATTCATAGTCCTTCGAGGAAGCAACTTCAAGAGAAGATGACAGATATGTACTGCCAATTATGCTGTTGTCCAGCGAGAATACCCATTACAGAGAAGCAACTCAGAATTTCCTGAGGCCAAGTAGACGTAATGTGACATATAAGAAGGACTCCCTAGGTAACAAACTCCCAAATTCTGTACCCTCAACAGGGGGTAAGAACAGTGAGGTCTCATGCTATCCATAGACAGCTTAATGAAAAGGTTCAACTGAAGCACCTGAATCAGACAACTAGGAGTTATCGCCTTTATGTCTCAGATAAATACCAGCTGCACTGAGGAGAAGCCTTAGTTGATTTTCAAACCTGATTCTGAAAGGTTTAGATGTGCTGAAGCAGTCTTTATATGGGACAAGAGACAGGCTCTAGAGTCTTGCCCTGCATTCCTTTCTGGAACCCAGAAATATCTAAGACAACTGAAGAAATTGTAAACACTCACCATAAACCCACTGGCTACCAGTCCCTAAAGAATACGAGACCCCTAATGTGTTAAATTCAAGTTGCCTAATCTTCAACATGTTTGTTTCCAAATAAGTTACGAGCTCTGGTCGTTTTCCTTCCTCTCTTATTCAGTTGATATCTTAGACTGTCTTTCGTTCATCTCGCTTGTAGCTCTGGATCTCCTCTCTCCATCGCTACTTCATCCTTCTGGCACTCCATTTTCTCACTTTCCAAACTATAGGGAAATATGTATGTATAATTCTAGGTGTATTTCATATTAAATCTTCTCTCATCCCAGAACATCCTTACTAATAAATCTTTTTTCTTAATAATATTTTTAATTTTTAAGGCTGCCCTCTTAGCAGAAAGTGCTCATTTTTCAAACAAATGTGACAAGCACCCCTTCTCAATCATTGCACTGTTTGCACTAAATTATAAATAGTCTATTCAAAAAAATAATCCATTCAATAGATAATTAAAATTATTTACTCCTTCCATTTGTGCTTATCTTCTGTTTATTATTCCAAACTGAAGCAGTCCTCTTGTCCACTGCAATGATTTTTAGGGTGAACAAAAATTATATCAACTTGTGTTTCTGGCTCAGCAAACATTCAAATAATTTCAGGAGGGAGATTTGCGGCCAGTAAGTCCTAGATTTTTAACATCCCTAACCTGTGACTGGAATACTTTTTTAAAATAATTATTTCTTTATTAAATTTCAAGTTTTCATGATCATAAGACGTCATAATATACATACAATGGAAACAATACCAGAACAGAATTGAATAATAAGAAAATAACATTATCTTGTACAGTTAGTTAGTCCCTAATAATAAGGTGGGGGGTGACAACAAAATTTACATATTTAAATTTCTAAGGAAAAGAAAAAGCTGAGTACCTTACTCTGGGTTAACATTTCATTCTTACAAAGTTTAGGCCTGAAGATCTAATGGGGTACTAGTAGGAACAACCTCTGCCAGTTATAAATTTAGTTAATTGTGATGCTTCAAAAAATATATATTTAACACTCTTGAGATTAATCAGACATTTACAGGGATATGTAAGGGTAAAAGTCGCCCTCAACTTTATGACCTGGAATAGCAGAAATAGATTCTAAATCACTCAATTTCACAGTACCTTGAGATAAATCCAAGCAAAGTGGGTCCTGCGCTCCCTCTCCTGTCTTCATGGCAACACTGGATTGCAGCTGAGTTGAATAATCAACCTGCAATGTCTATGCCGCGGAGCCATTTCTCTCTCCGCAGTCTGCAGGTTGGGCTGCTCGATTCTCCTCTTTTCCTGCGTCGATATGCCCAGGAAGGGAGTGTGGTTGATCAGAGCTCTTCTGGAGAGAAGTCGACTGCCTCAAGGGAGGATATGGAGTCTTCCATTTGGCTCTCACCTCCAGTCTAGGACTTTTCTTCCGGCTTTGCAGTCATCCCCCCGCTCCACAAAGGCGTCCATGGGACCAGATAAACGTTGGGCCGACCCAGATTCGACAGAAAAAACCCAGGTCTTTGCCTTCCTCTTTACCATCAATAGGTAAGCATTTCTCCTGTGGCGTCCTACGTCAAGTGCTTCAGGCAGCCATCTTAGTCTGTCTCTGCCCCTCGAGACTGGAATACTTGACCAGATCTGCAAAAGTTTGCTTGTCTGTGAAGAAGTGTGGAGAAAGTGGAGGGGTTCAAGGGGTTTTGAAGATGGTGGGCTTGACAGATGTAAGGCACCTTCAATACTCCTTGTGCAAGATTTTATCTATTGTTATTCACCAATTCATAATTCTTACAAATCAAATTGATTTCTTTTAGCAATGCCCAGTTTGGTTGCCTCTGCAGTTTGGAATGTGAAGGGGGAATGGAGAACACTTGGAGGCTTAATGCCTCTTTTAAGAGTATAAAGATGCACATAAGATTAGCCACACTGGGTCAGATCAATGGTCCATTTAGCCCAGCATCCTGTTCCAAACCAGGTCACAAGTACCTAGCAGAAACCCAAAGAATAGCAACATCCCTTGCTCCTGTCAGTCTCACCGGTTCTCAAACAACGATATTCTGTGTTATTAAGATTTCAGTAAGTCACTGGCCACATACACTAATGAGATTTAACAAGTATAGCAGATAGCAGAGGAGCAAGTCAGAATGGTCATCTCACCTCATCATTGACGATTTCATGCAGATCTGGGATGCTGAGATCTGCCTTGACAAATGGGATTTTATCCACTTCTTCAGGAAACGGCCGATGCTTCACACTGTATCGAATGCCCACATTGTTCTTTGGTTGAGGACGTGACTCAGGTAAGAACAGCTAGCACAAAGAAAAAGAATTTTCCCACATCTTACACTCAATCACCTCCACAATTTACTTACATGAAATACAAACTACTTCAGTTCTATCAGCAGCTTTGTATCTAGTTGATGTGACACATATATTTGACTATTTAATAATATTTATATAAAATTCTCATGTTCTAAAGACCATTCAAAGCAGTAAACACTATGTTTAACAAAATGTTCTGCATAAACATTATATGTAAGAATAAAAACCATAACAATTAGAATAAAATATAACTTAGATGCTAAACTAACAACACTGGAGGTGACCACATACTGCACCAATGGCTTCTTACAACACACCGGCTGGCATAGAAGTATAGGCCATGACATGATAATGTACACTTTGCCAGTAGGCATGTACAGGGATCAAGTCTGCAAGGAGACTATGAAATATGCTAATCTATGCTCAGAGGATTTATGGGATAAACAGTATAGATGAGCTTCTTTGTAGAGCTCATAAGATGCAACATCAGGCTGTTCTGGAAAATTCCTTTTAATTAAGCCATGAGGTGATCTTGTTTCTCTCTCCTCACGGTTCACAGAATAAATCATTTTGCAACAACACCAGTTCTTGTGTTTTCCTCTTTTGCCAGTAGGTTCTTGTTTTCCTGCTGAATGCTCAAAATTTCACTGAACTCCTAAAAATGGGAAGTCATAGGTGGCAGAAAACCATGAGTGAGCAGAGATTTCCAGCACTAGTCACCTAAATCAGGCATATAAAATGGTGGTATCCAATTTAGTAGAACTTAAGATCCTAAATTTAACGGAATTCTCAGCCAAAAACTTTGACTGATAACATGGGGACAAACTTAGCAAGTCAGCTTTTTGGAACATTGGCTCTTCTCAATCTAGTTTCCAGTTATTTCCTTGTAACCTCTGGTCACTCATAGTTTTGATATGTGCCTTTTCCATTTCTTTCTCTAGCTCTACAAGAGTCTCACCGAAGCCCTCCAGAACTTTTACCTTTCAGCTTTAGTCAGAAGCATTTTTACAGCACTAAAACTCTTCCCTAAAACCCCTGTAGAAGTGCCTTGGGTTGTTATAATTAGAGAATGACACGGGGAAAAAATTTGTTGCATCAGAAGAGAAGCTTCCGCCCACACAAACATGCTACTGCTTGCAGGCTTCGACAGCATTGTGAAGAAGTTACTTAAAACACACCGCTAAGGTAAGGGGGAGGGAGGTGGCCACGCGCATTCCTTCCCTTAACTGCGGGGACAAGGCCATTCACTGCTCCACGGGGCTAGCCATGGGTAACAGCCACCATGTCTCTAGTTTTAATCATTTATTTTGGTATTTTTCCTTTCTAATTTTCTTCCCATTTCCACAACTTTTATGCTTCTATGATTACTCATTTTGTTACTGGAAACTATGAATTTAACTTCTGTTGATATCGAATACTTCAATTTGAGGAAGTATCAATGGCACCTCTGTACATGTTTTATTTTTTCCCCTTAATATGTTTTTCTCCCCAAGGCAGGGGATTTTTCTTTCTTCTTGTAATTTTTGATGCATAATATTGATATGACCTTATAATTCTTATTATGTTTTTCACTTTAGACAATCATTCCCTCTTCTGGCCCCCAACCTATGCATTTAACTCCACACACACTAGAAGCTTAACTGTCACCTTCTCCACCTCCTATTTTTCCTCTTTGCTTGGCTTCCTGACTTGTCTTACATCACTTTATCTTTGTTAGGAGGAATGGTAGCAGAAGTTTTAACATATGAGCCTGGATTCCCCATCTAACAAAGGGAATCCACATTGATGAGAATCATTCTGAATTGCAGAAGTAGCCTAATGGTTAGAGCAGTGAGTTAAGATCTAGGGCAACCTGGCTCAAATCCCACTGTGGGTTCTTATGATCTTGGGCAACTTACTTAATCCTTTATTGCTTCAGGTACAGGCCAAATGTGACCTGATTGTACAGCATTTTGACAGCTTTCAGGCAATAAAATGAAAAAAAAAAAAAAAAAAAAAGCCCAATCCCAACACCTTAGTGCCCCTGAGCATTAAGTCCTCAAGCACCATCCTTCAGAAGGCCTTATGAATGGGAAAGGACCTCAACTGGCCTCCTCAGACCCTACAAAACTGGATTCCTTTTCAGCTTTTCCACTAGTGCCTCTGCCATCTTGAGGGAAATCATCAGGGAGACAATGGGAGCTCTTCCTGCCTCAACAGGAATATAACCCAGGACTCATCTGCCTCAAGAGGATAAACCTCCCACTCTTCAGGAGACATGAACCGATACCCTTGTTAACCAATGAATATGTCATAAGGGAACAGAGCGGACAATACAGCAACTCCCAAAGAGACCCCTCAAATCTTACCAATTATGTAAAAACAATTATCTTAATTGTCAATGTCCTCTCTGTAAATATACAAAAGTGGAGGAAAGAAAGAAGAAGAAAAAAAAGACTTCAGTGCAAAAATTCTCACAACCGTTGCAATCACAAACAATATTTGGAGCTTTATAATCATTTATAAAAAGGGTCCACTACCTAGTGTTCTAAAATTTCTGTCAAAAATTCACTTCCACATGCAACTCGAAAATCACGCTCTTTCCCTACCCTCTCTGCTGGCAAGAGAATAATGTGGTCACTCAAAATTGCTACTTTCCTGATGGTGGAACAAACACCTCAGACACAGCTGCTGGCCTGAAAACCTCCTTTAAAACCACAGCCCCAGTGATCACCAGCTGCCTTGCTGCTTCCCCATCACATGTGGGGCAGAATAAGCCAGTGGCTGAGCTGAGCTACCTTATGCCACAGGTAACCATTGTTGCTCTTGGCCTAACAAGGCTGTGCTACTGTAAGCTGCCACCAGCCCCAGAGCTCCTCTTGCTTAGGCAGACCTAATCACAGATGTACACTGGCCTCTCCTTCGCCACCTGGAACTCCTATAAACCCGTTCACCACCTGTTCCAGAAATCTCCCTAAGCCATTCTTTTTTCTGCATGCCTTGATCAAAAGGGGAAATGGGGAGAACCCAGATGGAGGGAAAGGGAGTCAAACAGGGTTCACTGAAGGGGCTTCCCTTACACTTACTGCTCCACATTCACTGACTGGGACCCTGTGGGACCCTTGCTGTCAAGACTCCAAGGCCACCAAATTCAGCTAGCTCCACTACTTCACCTGTGGTCTATTTTTCTGAAAGGTTGTTGTTGGTTTGTTGTTGTTTTTTTTTTTTTAATTATCACTACCACCGTCTCTAGCCTGGTCTGGAAGCTAAGAGTAAGTTCAGACTGAATGACATGCTGCCAGGGCATATATTTTTCTTTCCCTCTCTTAGTATTTACTTTTCTGAGAATGACAGAGGTCTTGGGCCATGTCATCATCGGCAAGGCTTGAACATCCAAAGGCTTCATCATCAGACCTCTCAGTATAGCAGAGACACATACCTGTAGCGGTGTTTTTCAGAGGACATCAGGCCTATATTCCTACAATGGGGGTAACGTCATCCAATGAACCCAATAAGGACACTTTAAATCTTTAGACAATGCCCTACTGTTTGTCTTCAGAGAACATACGAGGGCTGTTCAAAAAGTATCAGACCTTTATTCATAAAAAATACTCGTATTCAGATACAACAATCTTATACTAATCTCCTTCAAAAGTAGTCCCTTGGCTGCCCACACACTTCCTTCCAACGGTTCTGCCACTGTTGGAAGCAGCGCTGGAACGCCTCTTTTGAGATTGCTCACAACTGGTCCATCGCATTCTGCATGATGTCTTCTCGACTGAAATCTGGTCCCTTTCAGGGGAATTTTCAGCTTGGGGAAAAGCCAGAAGTCACATGGAGCCATGTCGGGAAAGTAGGGAGCCTGAGAAATCACAGGTGTTTTGTGTTTGGTCAGGAAACTCCTATCAAATGTGAAGAATGGACAGATTTGTTAGCAGCTTTGGCATGAACTTTGCTGAAATTCTCCTGAAGCCCAAATCCTCAATCAAATTCTCGCCTCATCTGCAAGTTCTCTGATCGTGATCCAGCATCACCAGGGTCCTCACTTGGTCAATGATGATCTCATTTCTGGCTGTTGAGGGCCTACCAGAACGTGCTTCTCTCTCCACTGATGTGCGGCCATCTCTGAAGCAGTTATACCACTCTTTTATCTGTGCGGTTCCCATTGCTTCGTCCCTGAAGGCCTGTTGAATCTTGCGAATTGTTTCCAATTTGGAATCGCCAAGCATTACACAAAATTTAATGCAGTAGCGTTGTTCAACTTTTTCTGTCAAAAAAGAAAATCAGACGGTGCTCACTTACATTTCCTCACTCATCGGTGGTCTGCCGGCAACTGACAGCTTCTGTAGGCGGGAAAAAAATTCAAGCATGCACATTAGGGTCGCCTACATATGTGCACCAAACCATGCCTCCCTAGTTTTATTTCTTTATGCAAGAAAAATTAAGGCCTGATACTTTTTGAACAGTCCTCGCATGTACTATATCTTAGAGTTGCATCTACCTATATTTTTCTCCTTGCTACCTTTTGATTGGCTCTAGCTGATCTGGGTAGGTGGCAGAGTTGCAAGGCCCATGCGTGTCTCCCGGACATTCCTCGGATCAGAACTGTGATTGATGGACATCGGTTATCTGCAAAGAGGTAAGAAATACAACACCTGGTCAAGAGGGGAGTTCAAACAAGGTGAAGAAATAATGAACCACTTTATTGGAAGATGTCTGCTCTCCCAATCTTATCTTGTATCATTCAAATTTTAAAACCATGCTCTCCTACTCTCTCTCTCCAACCCCAATAAAGCAGATTGCAAAACTTGTGGGAAGTTTGCAGGTCCACAGGTTCCACAAGCTAATTTTCAAAGGAAACCTCCTCCTTTAAAGGTTCTGGTCTGGTGGGATTTCAAAATGAAATCATATGTATGCTGTGAAATAGTAACCCAGAGAATTTGTCTATGTAATTGCCTAATTACACAGATACTACTCTTATCACTTAAAGCTATTTCTTCTTGACCCCTTCTTTAACTCCTTGGGTATAGAACTAGGATTTATGGAACTGACATAATACATATATGCTGATGTTCAGATCATTTTCCCCAATGGTAAACTTCTTTAGATGATACCTTTAAACACACTGAAATTAGCCTGGTACATATTACAAGTTGGATGCAAATTAGAAAATGAATGGTATAAAATGAAGAACTATAGGCCAGTAGTGGGCAAAATTGTAAGGTCTAAGTCCCATATATGGCAACTTGGTTTAGGATGGGCTGGGAAGGACTTTAGAAACATAGAAAGATGACGGCAGAAAAGGGCTATAGCCCATCAAGTCTGCCCACTCTACTGTCCCACCCCATTAAGTCAGAGTGCTGCTCGACCCACGTAGAGATCCCACGTGGATGTCCCATTTATTCTTAAAGTTGAGCATGCTAGTGGCCTTGATCACCTTGATCCTAGTTTGTTCCAGTGATCCACCACCCTTTCTGTAAAGAAATACTTCCTGGTGTCACCACCAAATCTCCCTCCTCTGAGTTTGAGCGGGTGCCCCCTTTGAGGGAAACGCCAGTAATTTGGAACTAGGCAGACTTTTACAGTCTATATCCTGCAAATGACAAGATAGGCTGGAGTGAGCTGATGGCAACTCCAGAGTTGGAATTCAAGAACAGCATCAGGCAAACTTCTACAGTCTATGTCCCAAAAAATCATAGAAAAAAAGACAAGTTAATCATGAATTTATAATACATGTGACTATTGAGCAGACTGGATGGACCATTCTTATTTCTCTGTCATTTACTCTGTTACTGTGTTGTTCACAGGCTTAAACACAGAAAAAACCCTCATTATTTTGAGTGTGAGGTAAGAAGTTTCCATTATCCACAATTAAGAACATAAGCAATGCCTCCGCTGGGTCAGACCTGAGGTCCATCGTGCCCAGCAGCTCGCTCACGCGGCAGCCCAACAGGTCCAGGACCTGTGCAGTAATCCTCTATCTATACCCTTCTATCCCCTTTTCCAGCAGGAAATTGTCCAATCCTTTCTTAAACCTCAGTACCGTACTCTGTCCTATTATGTCCTCTGGAAGCGCATTCCAAGTGTCCACCACACGTTGGGTAAAGAAAAACTTCCTAGCATTTGTTTGGAATCTGTCCCTTTCAACTTTTCCAAATGCCCTCTTGTTCTTTTATGTTTTGAAAGTTTGAAGAATCTGTCCCTCTCTACTCTCTCTATGCCTTTCATGATCTTGTAAGTCTCTATCATATCCCCTCTAAGTCTCCTCTTCCCCAGGGAAAAGAGACCCAGTTTCTCCAATCTCTCAGCGTATGATACGTTTTCCATACCCTTTATCAGACGTGTCGTTCTCCTCTGAACTCTCTCGAGTAACACCATATCCTTCTTAAGGTACGGCAACCAATATTGGATGCAGTACTCCAGATGCGACGCACCATCGCCCGATACAACGGCAGGATAACTTCCTTCGTCTGGCTGTAATACCCTTCTTGATTATACCTAGCATTCTATTCGCTCTCTTAGCAGTCCGCTGCGCACTGTGCCCTAGGCTTCATTGTCATTGTCCACCATTACCCCAAGTCCCTTTCTTAGGTACTCTTCCTTCATAACATCCCTCTCATTGATAGCTGTACCTCAAGTTTCTGCTTCCCACATGCAATACTTTACACTTCTCAACGTTGAACTTCATCTGCCATCTCGTTGCCCATTCTCCTAGTTTGGTTCAAGTCCCTTTGCAATTCTTCGCAGTCCTCCTTTGTCAAGATAGATGGCAAGATTATTCCCCTCCGAAAAAAGTTTGAAGTTTGGGAAATATGATTAGATCCACCTAGAAGGTGTTTTTCAGGTTGATCACGTTGCATCTTCTGGTTTTTGACATCATAAGAACATAAGAATTGCCTCCGTGGGTCAGACCAGAGGTCCATCACGCCCAGCAGTCCGCTCCCGCGGTGGCCCATCAGGTCCATGACCTGTAAGTGATCCTTTATATCCTTCTATCCCTTTTGTCCTTCCTTATCTATATCCTTCTAACTGTATCCTTCTTTATCCTATATCTTCTAAATTTTTCTTTCAAGAATTTATCAAATTCCTCTTTGAAACTCTGTAAAGTTCTCTGTCCTATCACTCCCTCCAGAAGAACATTCCAGGTATCCACCACTCTCTGAGTGAAGAAGTACTTCCTGGCATTGGTTCTAAACCTGTCCCCTTTTAGTTTCTCCGAGTGCCCTCTTGTTCTTGTAGTTCCCCACAGGCTGAAGAAACTGTCCCTCTCTATATTCTCAATGCCCTTCATGACCTTATATGTCTCTATCATGTCCCCTCTGAGTCTCCGCTTCTCCAGGGAGAAGAGCCCCAGTCTCTTTAGCCTGTCTGCGTATGAAAGGTTTTCCATACCCTTTATCATACGTGTAGCTCTTCTCTGGACCCTCTCAAGTATCGCCATATCCTTCTTCAGGTATGGCAACCAGTACTGGACATAGTACTCCAGATGCGGGCGCACCATCGCTCGATACAGTGGCATGATAACTTCCTTCGTTCTGGTTGTAATACCCTTCTTGATGATACCCAACATTCTGTTTTGCTTTCCTTGAGTCCCTCTGCATTGTGCTGTTGGCTTCATTGTCGTGGTTCACCAGCATTCCCAAGTCCTTTTCAAGGTTACTTTCCCCCAGTGCCACCCTCCCCATTATGTAGCTAAACCTCTGGTTCTTTTTCCCTACATGCATGACCTTGCATTTCTCCACATTGAACCTCATCTGCCATTTGTTTGCCCACTCCTCCAGCTTGTTCAGATCCCTTTGTAATTCTTCGCATTCCTCTATTGTTCTAACCCTGCTACAGAGTTCGGTGTCATCCGCAAATTTTATAACTTCACACTTTGCCCCTGTTTCTAGGTCATTAATAAATACATTGAACAGCAGCGGTCCGAGTATTGACCCCTGTGGAACCCCGCTCGTGACCTCTCTCCAGTCTGAGAATTGGCCCTTCACTCCCACCCTCTGCTTCCTGCCTGACAACAAATGCTTAAGCCATCTGTGTACGTTGCCTTCCACCCCATGATTCTACAGCTTCCTAAGCAACTGCTCGTGGGGTACCTTGTCAAAGGCTTTTTGGAAGTCAAGATAAATGATGTCTTTGGGATCTCCCCTGTCCATCAGTCTGTTTATCTCTTCAAAGAAGTGCAGTAAGTTCGTTTGACACGATCTTCCTTTGCAGAAGCCGTGTTGGGTCGTTTTCAGTAGCCCTATTTCTGTTTATGTACTCACTGATGCTGTTTTTAATCAGTGCTTCCACCATCTTGCCCGGAACCGAAGTCAGACTTACCGGTCTGTAGTTTCCCGGGTCCCCTCTTGATCCCTTTTTGAAGATAGGTGTAACATTTGCCACTCTCCAGTCCTCCGGGATCTCCCCTGTTTTCAAGGATAGGTTGCAAACTCATTGGAGTAATTCTGCTGTTTTGTTTTTCAGTTCTTTTAATACCCTTGGGTGGATTCCATCCGGGCCCGGGGATTTGTCTGTTTTCATCTATCTATCTGCTGGAGGGACTTCCTTGAGGCTTACCTCTAATGTTGATAGTTTTTCTTCTTGGTCTTCCTTGAAGATATTCTCAGCTTCCGGTACGTTGGTTGTGTCCTCTCTTGTGAAGACTGAGGAGAAGAACTTGTTTAACCTATCGGCCACCTCTTTTTCCTCTTTAACTGCTGCCTTTCTATCTCCATCATCCCAATGGTCCTACTTCCTCCCTTGCCGGTTGCTTCCCTTTAACATATCTGTAGAACAATTTGAAGTTTTTTGCTTCCCTGGCCAGTCTCTCTTCGTATTCTCTTTTTGCTCTCCTAACCACTCTGTGGCATTCTTTTTGGAGTTTCCTGTGCTCTTTCCAGTTATCCCCAGTTTTGTCTTTTTTCCACTTCTGGAATGATTTTTTCTTGTCTCCTATTGCTTTTTTCACTACATTTGTTATCCATACTGGGTCTTTTGTTTGGTTCTTTTTGCACCCCTTTCTAAATCTGGGGATGTACAGATTTTGTGCTTCTAGCACCGTGTCCTTGAATAGGGACCAGGCTTGCTCTACGGTCTTTATTTTTCTGTTTGAGCTGTTCCTAAGCTTCATTTTCACCACTGCCCTCATTGCATCATAGTTCCCTTTCTTGAAGTTGAGCGTTGTCGCTTTGGTTCTCTTCCCTTTTGATGTTCCTACTTCCAATTTAGACTACTGCAACTCTTTGAATCTAGGTATTTCTAAAGTGTTATCCTTTTTACAATTACTTAAAACCAGGAGCAACTGCAGACTCCTAAATATGGTTTTATTATACGCCTTATGATTTGGAGTTAATCACTTTGATATTGATGTTCTAAATTCAATGAGGGCAAAGATTGAATTATTGTTTTTGGTGGAATTGGTGTGCCACTTGTATAAATTGGAAAGAGCGCTAGCAGTTCAAAAAGGATATTTTAATAAATTTAAGGATGTGTGGGGGCCATTAATGAATTATTTCCCTACTTAATATAATTGCTGATTTGGGGTGGGGGGAGGGTTTTTGTTTTTTGAATTTATTATTAGATATGAAAGAAATGTTCTATGATATTATGTTATGTTATGTATATTATTTCATATCAATTTGGTGGGAGGGATGGGGTTAAAGCTTATTTTTAAGACTAATTCTAGAAATTGAAGTGATGTATATTTAAAATCTTGTTATTTTCTGTACACTTAATGTAAAATATAAAATGAATAAAGAATTTAAAAAAATAAAATAAATTCAATGAAGGCTCAACCACAGGTTAGTGCGACTGTCGCTCAGGCACTGGCTTTGTTTTAAAGATCTTTTTAATTTACAGTTTTACACACATTTTCATTGTCTAGTTCACATTCATTTACTGTATAGCCATCCACTAAGTTTCATCTAAAAGCATTAAAACTTTTGAACTATTTAGTTCATTTTAATCATGAATCCAGCACATTTTGACCATTTGTTCTATTCACATTCATTTTCAATTTTATTATTTTCATTTTCTTCCTTAAAGGACCCCTGAGGAAGGCAAATCATTGCCGTGTAGGGTCCGTACTCCTGAAACTTGTTCCACCTTTGGTGCTTATCTGGTTTTGTGGAACTTGGTCCTTTCTTGTTGGTCTTTTGGGTTCGTAGTTTTGACTACGATCCATTTTGGTTTGTGCTGCCTAAATATGACGAGCATGTGAACAGCATACGGTATTCTGTAAGATGCCTGTGTAAGTGGCACCCCCTTGAACACCTTTTCACATTTACACGCTATGCCACTTATGTCTGCCCTTGCAAAAGAGTGCAACCACTTGTGCATGCAGGTATACACTTGCTTGTGAAAATACCACTATTTTGTACATTTACAGGAGCATCTACTTATACAATTAACCTTTTAATTCGCATTTATTCTTGGAAATCTTGGTTAATCCTTATTTTTATTCAAGTCCAAACTCAAACCCTTCCTTTTTCCAAATGAATTCACCTTATAACAAAATCGAAGAGACGCCCTTCCGCTCTCTTATTTTATTGCAACTTTTTTCCCTTCTCCCGCTCTCCCTATATCTTTCTGTTTGTCAAATCTGCCTTTTCCCCCTTAAATATGTTAGATTATATTTTGTTCTTTTAACTATTTTTTTTTCTTTTTTCAAATCAAACCAAGAAAAACTTGTACAGAAAGCAAAATTAGCAATTATACGTATAGCCTCATCAATTGACTTCCTTCTTGGCATTATCCCGTTTGGAGGTAGAAAAATCTTAAGCCCTAAGATCCTGCAATCAGCCATATAACCATTTTTTTGCATAAGAATGTACATTATGTTTAATTCTTTTCTTTTTGTTCTCGCTATAAGAAATATCTTGGATCCTATAATTTGAGGACTTGAGCATACTAGCTATAAACTATTCTAATGTTATTGTATTGTTCTTTTAACTTTTATTGTATTTAACTATTGTAAACCCTCTAGATACTTGTGATGGACAGTATAACAAGAAATAAATAAACTTGGAAACAATTGAACAGAAAATACAAAATCATTTTTGCAGAGGTTATATAGAAACAAATTTTCGACATGTTTTATGCAAAATACTAGCATAGTGGTAGAAATCATCAGGGCTGTGGAGTTGGTAGATAAATGTTCCGACTCCGACTCCTCAGTTTTTTGTACTTCAGACTCCGACTCCAGGCACCCGAAATTTCCTCCGACTCCTCGACTCCGACTCCACAGCACTGGTTAATTTTCAGATCGTTAAAATGGAATGTCAAGTTGAGAGAAATGAGCATTTTCGACACCACCTTCTTTTGCTTTTAATCAAGGTTCTAAGGCCGCAGAAGCTGCTCGCAACATTTGTGCTGTGTATATAGTGGGTGCTATAGCTGAAAGAATCGCTCATGATTGGTATGCCAAGTTCAAAAATGGAGTCGGTAGATAAATGTTCTGACTCCTCAGTTTTTTGTACTTCTGACTCCAGGTACCCGAAATTTCGTCTAACTCCGACTCCTCGACTCCGACTCCACAGCCCTGGAAATCATACCTTGAATCTATTTACAGCCGCTTGTGAGATGCGTTTGCGCATAAAGTCTGCATATTAACGTACTTTCTACTTTACTTGCAAACTCCACCAGTAAAGTGCATACCATCATGTGAACATGCATACATTTACACTGGTCAGAATGTAACAGGTCTTTTACATGCATATGATGCCACATATACATGGAAAAGATTTTATAAAATTAAACCCATTAGAATTCATGGAGGACTGATCCAGGCAATTTCAAGGGTTCAGTTTGCACAAAGACTATAACAATGTGGTTTCAAGAAGACTCTGAACAGCCAGTAAATAAAGACATACTCACTCTGTTCAACACTCAGCGGCTGCTCTAACATGGCTAGGATTACGCTATTATCTAAGACAAAGTAGCGGAAACTGGATTTGCTTAGGATAGGCAGATGGGAGCATTTAATCAATGTGGCTTCATTCACCAAGCTGCAAGGAGAGGCAGGACCACTGGGAGGAGGAAATGCTCCAAGCAACTGCATGATGCTGCAAAGAAAACAAAAAAAAAGGACAAATGATCACACTGCCACACGACAGAAAGCATCAGTCCCCAAAACTGATCATGCCAACTACTTAGCCAAACTTTCAACAGAGCCAGTTCTGCTACTATGTGAACAAGGCAGCTGCCTACTAGAAAATGACACGGGGAAAAAATGTGTCCCCGACCACCGTCCCTGTCACTGTCCTGTCCCCGCGACCACTGTCCCTGCCCCATCCCCGTGACCACAGTCCCCACCCCGTCCCCGTGACCTCTGTCCCCGCAGCATCCTTACAAGCCTCAGTACTGTAATATTTAGCTTATTCCTTCCTTATAAATCAAAGTTCTGGCTGCTGAACTAGAGAAAGAGATGTTCAGCTGGCAGGGCTTTATTTATAAATTTTTATCAACACAACTAATATACTACTTTATCCTAAAGCAAAAAAAAAAATAAATAAATAGAAATTTTTTTTCCTCCCTTTGTTGTCTGATTTCTGCTTTCCTCATCTTCTCATTCAATTCCTTCCATCCTCTGTCTGCCTTCTCTCTGCGTCTTCCATTTGCTCTGTTACTGTGCCTCTCCCTTCCCCCCCCAATTGGTCTGGCAGCCATCTTCTTCCCTCCGCTCCCCCCATAGTCTGGCATCTTTGTCTTCTTTCCTTCCAGCGTCTTCTCCCCACTCTCAGTTCCCCATTTCCCTTCAGCGTCTTCTCCCCACTCTCTATTCCCCATTTCCCTTTAGCGTCTTCTCCCCACTCTCTGTTCCCCATTTCCCTTTAGCGTCTTCTCCCCACTGTCTTCCACATTTCCCTTCAGCGTCTGTTCCATTCCTTTCCACCACCACCCTTCCGTCTCACCATCCCCTTCAGCGTCTGTTCCTTTTTTCCGCCTTTTAGCACCCCTCTTGCGGTCCGACCATCTCCCTCCCTCCCACCTACCTTCGTGGCGCGTTACAATGTAATTTGTACAAGCCGCCGGAGTCTGCGAGCTCGGTCCCAATCCCGTCCCCACAAACCATGTGTTCCCATCTGCACAAATTATCTCGCTTCTGTGTTCCTATTTTCCCCATTTCTAATATCTCCCCTATGTATCTGGTATTGCTCCCCCTATGTACATATACCATCCCCATGTACAGTATGTCCCCTTTATGTCTCTGTCCCTATGCCCCCATGCACATGATTTCCCCTCTCTTTCTGTTACCTTCCTGTGACCAGATTTTCCCTCTCTTCCTCTTCCATACCAATGTCTCTTCAACCCCATCTAGCTTCTTTCCCTTTTTCTCTCCTCCCCTGCTTCCAGCATCTGGCTCACCTGCCTGTCCTCCCCTTTCTTTCCTGCTGTGGGTTTATTTTTCTCCCTCTTCATCACCTTGGCCCAGCATCTCTTTCCCTTTCACTCCCTCCTTCCTAGTGTGAGGGAACATGCGCAATCACGGATCGTGCTGTCTAGCAGCCCCCTCCTGCCTGATCACCGTGTCCTCCCATCTCCCTCCCTCCACCTCACCTTAGGTGCCGACTTTAATTCTTCTTCTCCTAGCGGAATGTGCGGCTGCTTGAATTATTGAATCATCTCTCTGACGCAGCCAGAAACAGAAAGTTGCATCAGAGGAGAATATTCAACAACTCAAGCAGCCACGTGCGGGTGGCTTATTGAAAGTGTGCCGCTGGGAGAAGAATTAATGTCAACACCTAAGGTGAGGTGGAGGAAGGAAGATGGCATGACACGGATGATCGGGTGGGGTGATGGACCGCGCTATCTGTGCTTACTTCACTGCAGAGACAAGACTATTCACCGCTCCACGGGGCGGTGAATGGCCTTGTCTTCGTCCCCGCAGCGACCACTATTTTTTTCTTGCCCTCATTTTGGGGGGGGGTTAGCCGCGGGTAACAAGTCATTCTCTACTTCCTAGGACAGCAGCAGTGCTGCTATTGCCTTTCTCCTTCTAGAGATGGAAAGGAACATGGATTCAGTGCCAGCATGGGGCCTAGAAGCAGAAGCCTGTGCTCAATCGCTGTCATGTCCTGCCCCTCCCTCTCCAAGAGAAAGCTCTATATATCACCTGAGGTGGGGAGAGAATGGGGGAATTTGACAGCACCTGATCGTAGGCCTATGTGTCTGGCAGTGCTATAGAAATAAGTAGTAGTGGTAGCAGCATGACCCCTTACCAACGCTTAATCCACTTGCTTCCTAAGCGCCAGAAAAGGAAGGGCTGTGGCCTGCTTGATAAGAGGAAGAGAAAAAGGGGAGATGCTGGATTTTTGAGGAGCGGGGAGGGAAAAGGGAGATGCTTAATAGATCAACAGCTGTAAGCTCATTTATAATGCACAGAAGTGGTGCAGTGAAACCAATGTCACACAGACTTCTACGGCCTGACAAATTGGGATAGGCTGGAGTAGATTGTGACAGCAGCTCCAGTGCAGGGCAAACTTTTTATGGTATGAGGATCAGAAGCAAGGATGCACATTTTAGACCACATTCACATCATATGAATGCAGGTCCTGTATATCTCAGTAGGGGAGAGGAAGACATCTTAAAATGGAAATTAGCAAGTAAAATGTAATAACTACTGCATTGTTGGTTTAATATTGTCTTGGTAATGAACGTGACTATTGGGCACACTGCCATCATTTATTATGTTGGATTTTGGAAGGGTAGCAAAGAGGCGATGCTGGACTATTAGGGGTGGTGTTGGTGTAAGGTCTTGAGCTGTCCCTGGGGAGGGGGAGGAGGCACATGTCTGAAGAACAGCCTACGGCGTGGGATACCTTTGGGATTGCCATGACTGGAAAAGTAATGAAAACAAAATGCATGAAACTACAGGACATGAGTATGCTCAGATCTTTTGAATCCACCAATGCATGTGTCTGGCCCCCATAAGAATGTGTGGAGCTTAGGGAACACTCACAAATGTGGTTCTCTGGTCCTTCTTCCTCTCACCACGGTACATTCACTTTTTATGCCATGTCATACATACCATGTTAGTGTGGCTTCTGCAGCATCTTTCACTCTCATGGAAGCAGGATTTGGTTCTTTATCTCCTTTGTATCGGACCTCCTGTTCGTGGTTTTTGGACTTGCTCCCTGAAATACCCAGTTCTACAATCTCTAATACCTCTTTCAGACAGTCCTACAGATAAAAAAAAGTACAAGCAGTGATCCAGAAATATCAATATTCATATATTATGGATCAAAATTTAAAATGTTATGTATATCACAGTGAAGGTGACAGCTGTGTTTTGCTGAAGAGCTACGAGTTATGATAAAAGAGCTATCCCCTTCTGCTACTATAGGTTATACCATCAAATCTTTGCCTGAGAAGAAATCTATTTGGTTGCCCTTCTATGTACCTTGTCTGTTTTATCTTTTTTGAGATGCAGTGACCAGAATTTCACACAGTATTCGAGGTGCGATTGATACAAAGACATTATTATTTTTTTTTTTTATATTCTTTATTCATTTTAAAACTTACAAGTGTACAAAAGAACAACATGAAAGATATTCATACAACACTTGAAATTCTTTCAATAATATCATAAATATATTAATAAATTAATTTCCCTCCCCCTATCCACCATTTTGTTACCATTAAACATTCCATATATTTATTATAAACTCATTATAAAATCAAATTTTCCCCATCCTCCCCCCTCCCCCCTATATGAAAGAAATACCATCAGAGGAAACCGATGCCTATTCATTACAATATTTAACCAATGGCCCCCAGATCTTTATAAAATTATTATAAATACCTTTCTGTAAAGCAATTACTCTTTCCATCTTATATGACATAAGGAATTCCACCAAAAATACAAAGACATTATAACATTCTCATTTTTGTTTTCCGCTCCTTTGCTAATGATTCCTAACATTCTATCTGCTTTCTTAGCCACCGCTGCTGAACAGAAGGTTTCAACGTATCCTGAACATTGATACCTAGATCCTTTTCTTGGGTGGTAACTCCTAATGTGGAATTTTGCATTACGTCAAGGAATTATTGTCTGGATGGGAATGTATGACCAGAGAATTGGATAGAGGATGTGCGCTAGATGTGGTGTATTTAGATTTTAGCAAAGCCTTTGACAGTGTTCCACACAGATGTCTAATAAATAAACCAAGTGCCCTCGGGATGGGTCACAAAGTGACAGGCTGGGTCAAAAACTGGTTGAGTAGAAGGCGACAGAGGGTAGTGATCAATAGAGATGGCTCTGAGGAAAGGGATGTTCCCAGTGGTGTGCCTCAAGGTTCTGTTCTTGGGCCTGTTCTTTTTAACATTTAAATAAACAATATTGCTGAAGAGTTGTCGGGTAAGATTTGCCTCTTTGCAGATGATACAAAAATCTGCAATAGAGTAGACACACCGGATGGTGTGAATAACATGAAGAAAGACCTTGAAGCAAAGCTTGAAGAATGGTCTGAAATTTGGCAGTTAATATTTAATGCTAAGAAATGAAAGGTCATACAATTGGGCTGCAAAATCCCAAGGGAACGGTACAGATTAGGGAGTGAAGAGCTTATGTGCACAACAGAAGAGCAGGACTTGGGTGTGATTGTATGTGATGATCTTAAGGTGGCTAAACAGGTTGAAAAGGTGATGGCGAAAGCTAGATTGCATAGGGAGAGGTATGGCTAGTAGGAAAAAGGAGGTATTGATGCCCCTGTATAAGACTTTGGTGAGTCCTCATTTAGATATTGTGTACAATTCTGGAGGCCGCACCTTCAAAAAGATATAAAAAGGATGGACTAAGTCCAGAGGAAGGCTACTAAAATAGTTGGCATGACTTCATCATAAGATGTATGGGGACAGACATAAAGATCTCAATCAGTATACTTCGGAGGAAAGGCGGGAGAGGGAAGATATGATAAAAGACATTTAAATACCTACGTAATGTAAATGCACATGAGTTGAGTCTCTTTAATTTGAAAGGAAACTCTGCAATGTGAGGGCATAGGATAAAGTTAAGAGGCTCTGGAGTAATCTAAGGAAATACTTTTTACGGAAAGAGTGGTAGATGCATGGAACAGTCTCCCAGAAGAGGTGGTGAAGACAGACTGTGTCTGAATTTAAAAGGACATGGAATAGACACGTGGGATCTCTTGGAGAGAGAAAGAGATAATGGTTATTGCAGACTGGATGGGCCATTTGGCTTTTATCTGCCATCATATTTCTATGTTACAGTTTGGGTTTCTCTTCCCCACATGCATCACTTTGCATTTGTCATCTACAATTTTGATGCCCAGTCTCATAAGGTCGTCTTGCGATTTTTCACAATCCTCTAGCAATTTAACAACTTAGAGTTATCAGCAAATTTAATTACCTCACTAGTTATTCCTATCACTAGATCACTTATAAATATGTTAAAAAAGCAGAAGACCCCTGGAAACACCACCATCTACTCTTCTCCGTTGAGAATACTGACTATTTAATCCTGGTCTTTTTTTTTTTTTTTTTAATCTTTTAACTACTTCTTAATCCAAAATAAGATACTGCCTCATATTCCATGACCTTCCAATTTCCTCAGGAGTCTTTCATGAGTTACTTTGTCAAAAGCCTTTTGAAAATCCAGGTTACACAACAGAAATGCCAATATTTGAAGAGTTTTTTCATCTACTTCATAAATCTACTCAATTCTGCTGCCTAGAAAGGGTGGTAGATGGGTGGAACAGTCTCCAGGAAGAGGTGGTGGAAACAGAGACTGTGTCTGAATTCAAGAGAGCCTGGGATAGGCACGTGGGATCTCTCAGAGAGAGAAAGAGATAATGGTTCCTGTGGATGGGCAGACTAGATGGGCCATTTGGCCTTTATCTGCTATCATGTTTTCTATTTCCACATGCTGTAATAGTGAACCCCATAATTAATTCAGGCCCAGATGCACTAAAGCCAGCGACGATCATATTTGCCGACCCATTGCAGAAAATGTCTCAGCGCCTGGTTTTCTGCACGATCACTCATTCCCTGTTCCAACCATGCAAATAAGTTGATTAATGTTACAATGCCATGTAAACTAGTAAGCGATTGATGGTCTAACATGGCTTCACGATGCACTAAAAAAGTAATCGCTTTTAGCGATCCAAAAAAAGCGACTGCACAATATTTGCCCCATTAGAAAAAAAGTCCCCACACCAGGAACTGACCTTCCCCTCCCCCCGCAAGAAAGGCAGAAAGAATGCCTACTTCCTCCTGCCATGTGGACCCCACATGAGAAAAAAATGGAAGATAGGATGCCCACTCCCTCATGCCATGGCAACTCCCCCCTTCCCGTGGCAGTGAAATGGCAGGAGAGATGCTCACTCCCTCCCACCACCCAAGGCCCACTCCCACATCAGGCACCCCCCCAAAACATCCCCTACCATCTCCCCATCTCCCCTAAAAAAGGCAGGAAGGATGCCCACTCCCTCCTGCCACAGGAGGTCCGCTAAATCCCTCCCCCCGTACCTTTTCAGAGACGTTGGAGCAAGAGGGAAGCTCAGCTTGTCCTACTCGTAGGCCTGCCAGTCCTTTCCCTCCCCGATGCATCATGTGATGCACAAGGAGGGGCCTAAGGCCCTGGTCTATTCAGACACCTAAGAGGAGGGAGTTTAGGCATTTGAGCATCATCTGTGCCCGTTAAAAAAGAGAAAGGTTTCCTCCCCTGAACAGCGTGGCAGGAGGCTTTGCCCTGCTGGCTCTGCACATGTGTGAGAATTGCTCTTACAACGATCCATTAGATTGAAGAGTCAAGGATCACAGCGAACATCCGTGTGAATCATTTGCATGTGAACTTTTTAGTACATCAATAGCTTTCTGAATTAGCCCAAACCACACGGACTTACCGATCCTCTTAGTGCATCTAGGCCTCAGTAGATTACATTCAACCACTGGTTTAAGGATTCTATTTATGTTGGGAGGGGGTTCTTGTATTGTTATTGGATTGCTATCTATTGTCATGTATGAAGAGTTAGTGCATCATGTCTGCTTTTGTTCTGTAATTGTTTTTCACTGTATAAATTTAATTTTTTTTTTTTAAAAAAGGGATTTTATTTACTTTTCATTTTTAAATCCATGGTCCTAAAATGGGAGAAATTTTAACAGGCCCTTAATATATCAGCTTAATATTGAACTTGTTACATAAATCACTCTCATATATATTCTATGTATTATTTACAAGTGTTTCTATTAAATAATAATTTATTTCTTATATACCGCTATACCGTGAAGTTCAAAGTGGTTTACAGTAAAGATACATTTTGACAGTACATGGGATACAAACGGTTAACGATAAAGATATATTTTGTCAGTACATGGGATACAAGTGGTTTACAATAAAGATACATTTTGTCAGTAAGTGGGATACAAGTCATACAAGTGGTTTACGATAAAGATACATTTTGTCAGGACATGGGATACAAGGGGAGAGAGGGTAAGAGTTAGTCTCAAATTAGTGGCGAGGTAGAGAGGAGTGCCGTAGTGAGGAAGAGGTGGGGTGGGAGTTTAGAATTTGTTAAACAATTGAGTTTTCAGGGATTTTCTAAAGTCTGCGTATGTAGTGGCCTCAAGTATGGGTTTTCCAAGCCATGTGTTCAGCCTGGCTGCCTGGAAGGATAACATTCTATCTAGAAACTTTTTGTATTGATAAGATTTCAGGGAGGGGTAATTAAATAGATTTTTTCTGCGAGTGCTCTTGTTCGAACCGCTGAGAAAGAACTGGGAGATTAGGTAAGTTGGAAGCATCCCAAAGAGAGCTTTGTAACAGATACAAGCAAACTTGAAGATGATTCTACGGGTAACCAGTGGAGTTTCTGATAGTAAGGGGTAATGTGTTCCCATTTTTTTTAAACTGTGGATTAGTCGGATCGCAGTGTTCTGAATTAATCTCAGTTTGTTGAGGTTCTTTTTATAAGCATAAGATGGATGATTGTACTAGTAAACGGAAGGACTTTTCGTTGAAGAATTTTTTAATAGTGCGAAGTTTCCATAGAACCAAAATACTTTTTTTAAACAATAGGTTTGTGTGATTTTCCAGGGTTAGGTGTTTGTCAAGGGTTACCCCCAGTATCTGTATGGTTTGGTCAATTTTGTATTCTCGACTCTGTAAGTGAATTGTATTTTCGTTTATCTTTTCGTTGGGGGATGCCAGGAAAAATTTGTTTTTTTCTGTGGAGTTTTACTTTGAAGGCCATCATCCAGCGCTCTATCTGATGTAGGATGTTGGTTAAGGAGGTGATGTATTGTGACGTTAGGGAGGTTAGAGGGATCACTACCATAATGTCGTCTGCGTAAATGTAGAAGATGAGCCCTAGGCTTTGTAGCAGATTTCCTAAAGAACTTAGGTAGATATTAAAGAGGGTCGGGGATAGGGGGGAACCCTGGGGTAATCCGCAGTTGTTATTCCAACTATGGGAAAGTTTGTCGTCTTTGAATACCTGGTAGGATCTGTTCCTGAGGAATCCCTGGAACCAATTGTGAGCGTTTCCTGTGATGCCTATGGCTTCTAGGCAGTTCAAAAGAATGGTGTGATCTACTAGGTCAAAGGCGCTACTTAGGTCCAGTTGCAGGATCATGGTACTGGTACCTTGGGTGAGAAGGGAGTGTAGGTGGTTTAGTAGCGAGGCTATTATTGTTTCTGTGCTGTGACCAGGTCTGAAGCCTGACTGGTTGTTGTGCAGTATGTTGAATTTGTCTAAATATGCATTTAGTTCAGCGTTTACCATCCCTTCCATTATTTTAACTGCGAGAGGGATGTTAGCGATATGTCTGAAATTGGATAAGTTGTTGGATGGTTCTTTGTTGATCTTTTTAATGGGTGTTGTTACAATCTGACCTAAGTTTTTCGGGAACATTCCTGTGGTTAGTTGTAGGTTGACCCAGGTGAGTAGTTTGGCTTTGAAGATGATTGGGGCTGCTTTCATTACATCTGGGGGGCAAGTGTCCAATCTGCAGTATGATTTGACGTACTTGTTGTAGAACTTGTTAAATGTTTACCAATCGGTCTCACTAATAGTAATTATATATGGAATGATATAATATATAATAAATATATAATTATATGTGGAATGATATAATATATAATTATATATGGAATGATATAATATATAATAAATATATAATTATATGTGGAATGATATAATATATAATTTTATATGGAATGATCACAAGATCCTAACATTTTGACTATTCCTTCTCTGTTCTTCATTATGTCACATGTCTACTGAGAAAATAAAAAGGTTTCTTAATTACCTCTTCCTTATTGAGAGCTACTTTTTTTTCATTAATTATCTCATAAGAACATAAGCAATGCCTCCACTGGGTCGGACCTGAGGTCCATCGTGCCCAGCAGTCCACACATGTGGCAGCCCAACAGGTCCAGGACCTGTGCAGTAATCCTCTATCTATACTCCTCTATCCCCTTTTCCAGCAGGAAATTGTCCAATCCTTTCTTAAACCCCAGTACCGTTATCTGCCCTATTACGTCCTCTGGAAGCGCATTCCAGGTGTCCACCACGCGTTGGGTAAAGAAGAACTTCCTAGCATTCGTTTTGACTCTGTCCCCTTTCAACTTTTCCGAATGCCCTCTTGTTCTTTTATTTTTCAAAAGTTTGAAGAATCTGTCCCTCTCCACTCTCTCTATGCCTTTCATGAGTAAACTTATGGAAACACTAATCAAACACAAGTTAGATATGATCCTGAACGAGGAGAATCTGCGAGATCCCCATCAACATGGATTTACAAAGGGAAGGTCCTGCCAATCCAATCTAATCAGCTTCTTTGATTGGTTAACAAGAAAGCTGGATATGGGGGAGTCCCTGGACGTTGTGTACTTGGACTTCAGTAAAGCTTTTGATAGTGTCCCACACCGCAGGTTATTGAGCAAAATGAGTTCAATGGGATTAGGTGAAACATTAACTGCATGGGTTAAAGACTGGCTTAGAGGTAGACTTCAGAGGGTGGTGGTGAATGGTACCCTCTCCAAAATGTCGGAGGTAATCAGTGGAGTACCATAGGGCTCAGTCTTGGGCCCGATCCTTTTTAACATCTTCGTAAGCGACCTGGCTCAGGGGCTTCAAGGTAAAATTACATTATTCGCCGATGACGCCAAACTATGCAACATAGTAGGCGAAAGCACAGTGCCAGACAGTATGACACAGGACCTACTCTGACTGGAACATTGGTCCACGAATTGGCAACTAAGTTTCCATGCCAAAAAGTGTAAGGTCATGCACCTTGGCAACAGAAATCCATGCAGATATTACACCCTAAATGGTGAGACCGTAGTAAGGACTACAGCAGAACGAGACTTGGGGGTAATCATTAGTGAAGACATGAAGACGACCAATCAAGTGGAGAAAACTTCATCCAAGGCTAGACAAATGATGGGTTGTATCCATAGAAGTTTCGTTAGCCGGAAGTCATAATGCCATTGTACAGGTCCATGGTGAGACCTCTTCTGGAATATTGTGTACAGTTCTGGAGGCTACATTATCAAAAAGATGTGCTGAGAGTTGAGTCGGTTCAACAAATGGCAACCAGGATGGTCTCAGGACTCAAGAATCTCCTGTATGAGTAATGGCTGGGTAAGTTGCAGCTATACTCACTCGAGGAGCGCAGAGAGAGGGGAGACATGATTGAGACGTTCAAATATGTCACGGGCCGTATCGAGGTGGAAGAAGATATCTTTTTTTTTTAAAGGACCCACGGCAACAAGAGGGCATCCATTGAAAATTAGGGGTGGGAAACTTCATGGCGACACCAGGAGGTATTTCTTCACTGAAAGGTGGTTGATCATTGGAATGATCTTCCACTGCAGGTAATCGAGGCCTGTAGCGTGCCAGATTTTAAAAAAAATGGGATAAGCATGTGGGATCTCTTCATGGCAGAAATTAGGGGGGGTCATTAGAGTGGGCAGACTTGGTGGGCCGTGGTCCTTTTCTGCCGTCATTTTCTATGTTTCTATGATCTTGTAAGTCTCTATCATATCCCCTCTAAGTCTCCTCTTCTCCAGGGAAGAGTCCCAGTTTCTCCAATCTTTCAGCGTATGAAAGGTTCTCCATACGTTTTATCAGACGTGTCGCTCTCCTCTGAACCTTCTCGAGTAACACCATATCCTTCTTAAGGTACGGCGACCAATACTGGACGCACCATTGCCCGATACAATGGCAGGATAACTTCTTTCGTTCCGGTAGTAATACCCTTCTTGATTATACCTAGCATTCTATTCGCTCTCTTAGCGGCCACTGTGCACTGTGCCGTAGGTTTCATTGTCATGTCCACCATTACTCCCAAGTCCCTTTCTTGGGTACTCTCCTTCAATAACATCCCTCCCATCGTATAGCTGTACCTTGGGTTTCTGCCTCCCATATGTAGTACTTTGCATTTCTCAATGTTGAACTTCAGATGCCATCTTGTCGCCCATTCCCCTAGTTTGTTCAAGTCTCTTTGCAATTCTTTGCAGTCCTCTTTAGTCCGAGCTCCACTAAATAGTTTGGTGTCGTCCGCAAATTTTATTATCTCACACTTTGTCCCTGTTTCTAGATCATTTATAAATATATTAAATAGCAGCGGCCCAAGCACCGAGCCCTGCGGGACATCACTTGTGACCCTCCTCCAGTCTCTTCCTATTAAATACCAGCAGATGATTATATTTTTAAAAACTCTTTAGGATTTCAAATTATTTCATCTTTTCCTGTTCTTATGTTTGCTGGATTTGAGAATGGGGTACTGAGTTGTCTAGCTTGTGTAAAAAAAAAAGTGAGAAAATGAGAACTTTGTGGACTATTCATTAATTAGGTCTTTGCGTGTCTTTTCAGCAGTAGTTCCGTAATCCATCAAATATTCCCAATTTGTATCATTCACAAAAATGAGGTATCTGTAAATAGCCTGCAAAATCCACATTACCATTGCTTTGCTTCTTGATCATAACTATATAACAAACATGATCAGGCTCAAAGTGTAAAATATGGTCCAATGAAGGCCAAACCCTGATCCTACACTGAACTGCAGAACAAGAGATGTTGCCCAACAAAAATAGCTAAAGGTCAGGAACAGTCCCGATTTCTCAAGATTGCATGAAGAAAGTCTGGCAGTAAACATAAACTTCCCACTCTCTGTTTTGGCCCGTGACGGATATGGTTCACTGTTACTGTGTGCTCTCAATAAAGTGATACTTTAAGAAGGAATCTTGTAATTTCGATTGCAATTTACTCACCTTCTCATTTAGCATATTAGGATGTTCAGTGAGCCAGACACAAAGGCACTGAAAGGCTGCAACAATCATGGAGTGTAGATCTCTGGAGTGCAGCGGGGCTGGGCGGCTGCACTGGTATACAATGTAAGAACACACTGAGCTGATGGCTCTCTTCCGGTCAGCTGAGTCTATAGCAACCTTCACCTATAATACACATGGTAGGCAAGGGAATACTGATATTGACACAAGTGGTGCAAAATCACCAAGATGGGGTCAGGATGGCAGGAAGGAGATGACATTGCTCCTAACAATGGATTAAAGGGAAAATATACACATCCCTAAAATCAAATACAGTAATTACTTTTCATCAAATATACACAACATTCTAAAATTCATAAAGCTTTAAAATCCAGCAAGGTGACTAAGGGCTAGATTCACTAACCTGTCTCTCCGTGAAGGGAGAACATTCAAATGGGGGCGATTGGAGTACACGATCGGTTTGCTTACTGAATCTAGCCCTAAGCCACTCTCTGTTAGTAGGAAAATTTAACAGATCATTTCATTCTTGCACACCCTCATCCCATATCATCATTGTAAGAAAAAAGCCAGAGCACAGTTAGAAAATTACCCATTAACAATCCACCTAATTTGTATGGCAAATATAAACAGAAATTACATTACGTTTCCCTTTCAAAATCCCACAGAAAAGTGCATGCACAATGTATCCAGCCTTTACAATGCACAGATGTGTATTTTATAATCTTTATGTATAAACTCCAACTCTTTCCTAAAAGACCTGTTTCTGCACTATTTTATATACTTCAGTGGCTTTTAAAATTATCCTCCTACTGGTCAAGCCAAAATGAGCATCCTTAAACATTCTACTGGGATATAAAAGAGGCTTTCTCCAATAGCATCTAAATTTGCGGGGGTTCCATTCCAGGAATCCCCGTAAATTTCAAAAGCAGGAGAGGAAGGAGAGGGCAGCTGGAGCGCCAGGGGGTGAAGAAAATCACTCGCAGTCTGCTCTGACCGCCTTGTCCTGTAGTAAAGTCGGGCTACACCAATCAGGAGATGCTTTGACACGCAGCTCCTGATTGGTGTAGCCCGACTTTACTACAGGAAAAGGCAGTCGAAGCAGACCGTGATTGAGCGAATCCGCGATTCGCAAACTGCAAATTCGCGGAAGACTTTCCAAATGAAGTCTTGGAGTCAAAGACAGAAAAAGGACACTGATAAATTTAAAAAAACCCAGAGACCAAGATGGCTGCTATAGTTAGAGGACATGTGGTCTGTTTACCTTATCATGCCTAAACGTCAGTGGAAGATATTCTCTCCTGCTCGTCACCCCCATACAGCAGAGACCACCTGAAGGATGTGCCAACTGCTGTGGGTATGAAGCGAAGTGTCACTCAGTTCGGCAGGTCCTTTAATGCCATCCTACCTCAGAGTCGAACCATTAGCGCAGGTGTCAACAAGGGTGGAAGAGATGCCAGAGAAGGCACTCTTGAGTGGGAAGCTGACTGAAGACAAAGGAGGTCAACCTGGGGGTGTCCCAGAAAGTAGGAAGGGGCTGCAGCTTGTTTGGGGATTACAGAGGAAGGTCAAGCTGTTGGTCTGAACCTTCATTTATTACCACTTGTTAAACCAACAGTGACAATGGATTCCATAAGGCAGGTTCTGGAATCCCTTTAACAAGTTCAGTTGTCCTGCTTGCAATTCTCCCAGACTCCAGAAAAGTTTTGAAATTGGAGAAGAACCTTATTGCTGCAAGAACAACTGTGGAAGATCTTTCTGACCAAGTTAAACAGGTGAAATAGTTGCAATCTACTTTTTCTCAAGATAAAATGAAGTTAAATAGGAAGATCAAGAACTCTGAAAATTACTCAAGGGCTGTTGAACTTTCCATGTTCTATGACAAAAGTACCTAAAGATATGCTTTATAGATTTCTTAAAGAACTCTATATGAAGTTTGGTGTTACCCCCTTTGAATAAGATATACTACATTCCTGGTCCCCCCCCCCAAAAAAAAAAGGCTCTCTACCCATTTCGCAGTCAAGGAGGGCTAAAACCCGTTGGTCAAGACTGATGTTCCTATTGCACTAGAAATAAGTGTTATCTATCCAATGATTGATTACCAATTTTAAGGCTATCATAACAAGAAAATCAAACAAAGCTTTATCCACTAATGACAAAAAGGATTGTAAAGATAATGATTTTTGCATATATTTTCAGAAAAATTAAAAATTTTCAGAATCTTATCACACACATCTGCCCAGAATGTAAATTATCACATTCAAATATTAAATGCACAAAATGTTCCAGTTCGCTTGTGGACCGTGGTCACAGAACCATTAAGTTTGGATTTTCTGGGAGTCCATAAAGTCCAATTATAAAGTACATGGATTGAGTTATCAAAAAGGATGAAGATGCTCTGGGGTTGAATGAGCAGAAAATTTGCTCGTCTTCCTGAGACAGATGAGAATTAATGTTTTTCCCCCAATGAAGCTTTGTTTGACAACACACATTTGTTTCAATAAAAGCATTAACCCCTCTCCCCCCCAAAAAAAATTCTGCATTTGCACGTACAACTGAACTGGCCTAATTGGCACTGATAACTGGCAATGGACAACTCATAATTGACACTAGCTAGCATTAATTAAAAGTTACGCACACAACTCGGAAAGTGTGCTAGTTCTAGTGTAGAAATTTGAAAAGGAGGCATGGTCCAGGGATTCGTGCACAACTGAGGCGCTGGCACTTAGGCCTGGTTTTAGTGACCTACGATGGACTGGCGCTTAGCACGATTCTAGAAAAGGTACACACTTGTAGAATCGCACTACTTGCTGATCTGGTCTGTGCCAATCTTTTAGGCTCTCATTACGCTGCTATTTCTAAGAAGTGAGAAATTCCATTTTTCCATACTTAGAACATCTATAAAAACTGAAACAACATAGTCTTGTTATAATTGTGCAAAGGATTTAAGGGATGAAGTGGAAATTAGCTGACTAAAAAAGTAAATATTACAGGATTTCCATATTTGCCCATTAATAGGTTTACCACCCATCAGAATATCTTTATTGCTCCAAACAGCATCATACTCTGAAATTTCCCCACACCGGTACAAGATGCAGTCTTTCAATCCCATGATTTCAATGCTGTGGGATTTTCAGCAGAGAAAGGAGAAATTAGGTTTTTACCTGCTAATTTTCTTTCTTTTAGTCCCTCCAGACTGGCACAGAATGGATAAGTTTACGCTCCTCTGCCAGCAGGTGGAGACTGAGACATTGACTTTTGGCTACAGTACATGTGGGCTGTGCAGTCCCATCTACAATCAGTCTGACAAATAGCCAAGCAGAAACTAACTAGGCTGAAAACGCCAAAACAAACCAACTCCACTCTCACATGGAGAAGATAAAGGAATTGTCCAGATTGGATCAGGAAACACAGTTGGATACTGATTAGAACAAACAAGCAGATGCACCAAATGCCGCTGCTATCATTATACTCCCCAACAACCAAAACAAAAACCCAGAAAAAACGTACACTTCACAAAAAACACCGAAATATACGACAGGGCGAGGTCTGTGCTGGTCTGGAGGGACTAAAAAAAAGAAAATTAGCAGGTAAGAACCTAATTTCTCCTTCTTTAGCATCCCTCCGGACCGGCACAGAACGGATGGGATGTACGAAAGCAGTACCAATCATGGGTGGCCCCTCCCTCCCAAGGGCCGCCACAAGCAAACGCTCCCTGAACACCGCATCCTGATGTGCTTGAATATCTACCTGGTAGTGACAACCAAAGGAATTGAGAGAAGACCAATCCACCACTTTACAGATATCCACCAGAGGGCACCGGTGAACTCTCTGCCCAAGAGTGGAATGAGCTTTGAGAAAATCCGAAACAGGTTTCTTTTGGAGAAGATATGCCAAAGCGATAGCCTTCTTGATCCAGCGTGCAATCGTAGCTTTAGAAGCAATTTCCCCCTTATGAGGATCAGCCAACAGAATACAAAAGATGATCCAACTGCCGGAACTCCTGAATAGCCTTCTTGATCCAGCGCGCAATCGTAGCTTTAGAAGCAATGTCCCCCTTATGAGGATCCGCCAACAGAATAAAAAAAGATTATCCAACTGCCAGAACTACTGGGTCCGCTGAACATACATGCGAAGGACCCTACGGACATCTAATTTGCACAACTGCCTCTGATCTGAAGAGCCCTCCCAGCTACCCAAGACTGGGAGGATCACAGACTTCCTTCGGAAGAAAGGAGGGGAACCAGCTGCAGCACAACCCGCTCCCTGGAGAACTCCAAGAAGGGAGGCCTGCACAAAAAAGCCTAAAGTTCAGAAATATGCATTGCAGAAGTAATGGCCACCAGGAACACCACCTTAAGAGTAAGGTCCTTCAACGTGCAAGAGCTAAGAGGTTCAAAAGGAGGACAAGCAAGCATGGCAAGAACCAGATTGAGATCCTAGGCTTGAACAGAAGGACGAATTGGTGGCTGGAGCAATTTTTCTGCTCTCAAGACACAAATCATATCAGGAGCAGAGGCCAAACGCACGCACCAGACTGCGAAAAGAAGACAAAGCCGCAATCTGTACCCCGAGGGAGGACCATGCAAGGTCCCGCTACAGGCCATCCTGCAAAAACTCCAAGATGTGAGGCAAAGACGCGTGAAGGGGAGGCACACCAGTCCTCAAAAAGATGCCAAATGCACACATAAGCCCTAGAGGTAGAAAGTTTCTGAGAACCCAAGAGGGTGGAGATCACCTTATATCAATAACTTTTCTTACTTAGGTGTTCCCGTTCAAGAGCCAAGCTGCAAGACAAAAGGGACCCAGATCGAACATGGGTCAGAAGGTCGGATGAGAGGGGAAGTGGAAAAGAATCTACCATGAGAAGCCAACCAGATCTCTGCCTGAGTCAGTCCGGAGCCACAAGGATCATGCGGCCTGCATGTCGAGCAATGCGAAGAAACACTTTGCCCACGGAGGAAAGACATACAGTAGGCCGACCATTGACCAAGGCTGCACCAGAGCATCCAGCCCCTTGGTCTAGTAATCCCTGTGCCAAATGAAGAACCTTGGTGCTTTGGCGTCGACACTCGTGGCCCTGAGGTCCATTACCGGCTGGCCCAGGCCTGAATAATCAAGTTGAAGGCTTCCAAACTGAGCCACCACTCTTCGGGATTCAGCACATGATGACTGAGGAAGTCTGCCTGGACTTTGCCCACTCCTGCTATTGTGGAGGCCAAGATGTCCAGAAGATGAGCCTCTGCCCATTCTATAAGAAGAGTCACCTCAGGTGCTACCAGATGACTCTTGGCTCCCTCTGAAGATTGACAAAAGCCACTGTCGTGGCATTGTACTGCAGCCAATAGTCAATATCTCTGTCTCCACCTACTGGCAGAGGAGAGTAAACCCATCTGTTCTGTGCCGGTCTGGAGGGATGCTAAAGAATTAAAATATTAGCAGAATCCTATTTTTAACCAACTAGACAACAAAGGTTGTGTTATGAAACCATCCCTCCATTCTTCCCTCCCAATACCCCTCAAAAGTGGAAACATAAAGTTAACTTTTGGGCTATAATCTTTATGTGTGTGTAATCTCCTTGCCAAGATCTCACCCTTGAAATATCTCACTGCCAAAAGTGATATTATGGCTGTAGAAGACACACAGTCTGATTTGGGAAACAGAGGTAACAGGAGTATACCATGTATGTTTTTATACAAATATCCATATTCAGAGACAATGGTGTGGGGCTTAATTTATAACAGAGCAGAGTAAACACAGCAATGAAATGCTGACCTTTGCTAACCCAGACAGAAGCTCCAGCGCTGCCAATGAGATGCTCATGTCCTGCCTCCACTGCGAGTTGAGTCTTTGGGTCACCAAGTGGATGCTGCGCATGAGGAGCCCAGCTGCAGTATCTGTATGAAGAGCTAGGATGTAACCCCAATACCACAAACCACAGGGAAGGAAAACAACTAAGCATTAGTCATGGGATGCAAAGCAATCTACCAGGCAGAACCCACAGCAGCCACAACCAGCACCAAGGAAGAAGAAAAGGCTGGCATCGCCATCCCAGCAAGGAGGAGTTATTCAAATAGTTACGGGAGACTAAAGATCTAGCAGATTACACATGTAAGGCCAAGCTAGTTTATAATTTCAAAGCAGACTTTGCACAAATACATCACAAACAGTAAAAATGGACATCATTGCTTTCTTTTCTACCGCAGTTAACAAAATGTGCATGAAAAACTCATCAGCTACATTATGACTTTACAGTGCTCACTATTAACAAGACTCTCTGAGGAGAATCAACTTTTGGACCTAAGGACAAAAACCTTATCTTTTTAGGTCTCCATTTCTCCTTTTAATTAGCTTCTGAGCCCTGTAGAATACACTGGAAGGCTTTTGTTGTTTCCACTGTTGTCTGATCAACTTCCTTCAAATGCCAGTGGAAATGGAGGTTGACTGCTGAGATTCTATAATACATTTCATCTGTCCCAATAATCCAGGATAGAGAGCATTGCCTAGTCCTACCCATAGGAAGCTATAGTGCATTTCTTTTCATGCTTGTGCCTCATCAGTTACAATTTTTTTAATCACAGAAAAAATGTGGACAGCAGCCATATAACATGTTACCAGGGCTGCAAAGTTGCAGTTAGTGAAAATGTGCTGACTCCGACTCCTAAAAGAGTTAAATTGTATGCAATGCAAACATTATAATTCGATAAATAATTTGATTAACCCATTTGTTTCACGGTATGTTTTACTTTTAGAATATATTTTGACATCAACTTCTTTGATTACAAAATGTAATATATTTTATGATATTTCTATTAGTGAATGTGGCAACTAGAGAATGCTTTGGACACCAGTTACTACTCCTGTGTTGAATGCTCTATTCATGTGATAGAGTAAGGAGAAATTAGATTCTTACCTGCTAATTTACTTTCTTTTAGCTTCTCCAGACCAGTAGAGGTTAATCTTTACGAATGGGTATATATCCAATCATGACCAGCAGGTGGAGACTGAAAACAAAACTGTGGGACAGTATATAATATACTCCCTTCTCTATTTACATCAGCCAAGCAGAACTAAGAACTGGAAACAGAAATAAACAATACTCCGAACAGGAGTAACAACTAACATACCCAAATGCTATTGGAAAATGCAGAGGAGAAATACCAGAAGGAAAATGTTCCCACAGCTCGCCTGCTAAGCCAGCCGAGCCACAGCCGCGGTTCTTTAATTCTCCCCGGCCCTAGAAAAATACTAGAACCTGCAGCAAAAAACAAAACTGCCCGCGCAACGGAACCAACACACCAATGACAGACAGGGTGGGGACCTCTACTGGTCTGGAGAAGCTAAAAGAAAGTAAATTAGAGGGTAAGAATCTAATTTCTCCTTCTTTAACACTCTCCAGACCAGTAGAGGTTAATCTTTACGAATGGGATGTAACAAAGCACTCCCTCACACGGGCGGGACCCCTGAAGGGCTGACACCAGAACACGCACACCGAACACCGCGCCAGAACATCTACCCAAAAGTGTCTGACAAAGGAATACAAGGAAGACCAAACCGCAGCCTTACAAATGTCCACTGGAGGCACGAGCGACGACTCAGCCCAAGAAGCAGCCTGACCCCGAGTGGAATGAGCTTTGAGAAACTCCGGAAAGGGCTTCTGCCTCAGAAGAGAAGCGGAAGCAATAGTCTCCTTGATCCAACATGCAATAGTAGCCTTAGAAGCGCTAGCCCCCCTACGAGGACCCGCCAGAAGAACAAAGAGATGATCTTATTTCCTGATCTCCTGGGTCCACTGCACATAAGAGAGAAGGACCCGACCAACATCCAACTTGCGCAGCTGTCTTTGCTCAGAAGAGCCCTCCCGACTACCCAAGACCGGGAGGACCACAGATTGATTGACATGAAAAGGAGAAACTACTTTCGACAGAAAAAGAAGGAACGGGCCTAAAGACAACCCGCTCCCTAGAAAACTCCAAGAAGGGAGCCCTACAAGAGAAAACCTGTAGCTCAGAAACATGCCTAGCGGAAGAAATGTACACCAAAAAGACCGCCTTCAGAGTAAGGTCCTTCAAAGAGCAGTCGTCCAAAGGTTCGAAGGGCGGGTGCACCAGAACAGATAGAACCAGAATGAGATCCCAAGAGGGAACAGAGGGCCGCACAGGAGGCCTGAGCAACTTGGCCACCCGCAAAAAGCGAATCACATCAGGAATGGCTGTCAAATGTTGACCTGTCACGAACCCCCGAAAGGCTGACAAGCCGCAAGCTGAACCCGGAGAGAAGACCAAGCCAGGCTCTATCCAGGCCATCTTACAAGAACTCTAGGATGTTAGGCAGAGAAGCGCGAAAAGAGACCACTCTCCACACCTGGCACCACAAAGAAGTGCCAAACCCGCACATAAGCCTGAGACGTAGAAAGCCTCCGGGACCCCAAGAGTATAGAGATCACCTTATCTGAATACCCCTTCTTACCAAGGCGACTCCTTTCAAAAGCCAAGCCGTAAGACAGAAGGAAGACGGGTCGAACATGGGAATGGGACCCTGCGTCAGAAGGTCGTCCAAGAGAGGCAGAGGATCCGCCACCAGATCCGCGTACCACGGATGTCAAGGCCAATCCGGAGCCACCAGAACCACTAGACCTGGATGGCGAACAATGCGGAGAAGAACTCTGCCCACTAATGGCCACGGAGGAAACACACAACAGCCCCACTGTTGGCCATGGTTGAACCAGAGCATCCAGATCCTCGGCCAGTCCATCCCTGTGATGACTGAAAAAGCGGGACACCTTGGCTTTGCCACTCGTGGCCATCAGGTCCATCAGAGGCTGACCCCAAGCCTGCACTATCAACTGAAAAGCCACAGGGCTGAGACACCACTCTCCGGGATCTAAGATGTGACGACTGAGGAAGTCCGCCTGAACATTCTCCATCCCTGCTTTGTGAGAGGCAGAGAGGTCCAGAAGATGTGACTCCGCCCAAAGCATGAGTCGAGCCGCCTCCTGCACCACCTGAGCGCTCTTGGTGCCCCAACGATTGACATAAGCCACTGCCGTGGCATTGTCCAACAGGACTCTGACCGACTTGCCCATCAAGAGGGAGCGGAAGGCTAATAGTGCCATATGGACGGCTCTGGTCTCCAACACGTTGATCGATCAGGACGCCTCCTCCATGGACCAGGTGCCCTGAGCTAAGTGACCTAGACACTGAGCCCCCCCAACTGAGGAGACTGGCATCCATGAGAAGCACCGTCCACTGCGGTAGATCCAGACTCACCCTCTGGACCAGATGAGAGGTCTGGAGCCACCAACGAAGACATCCAAACTGTGCCTCTGGGGTGACCACCTCCGGAGCAGAACATACTGAAGAGGTCACATGTGGGCCCGTGCCCACCTCACCACGTCCAGGAACGCTGCCATCGACCCCAAGACTTGGAGGAAATCCTGCACCAGAAAACACCGGGACGCCAAAAGAAGGCGAATCTGAGATTGCAATTTGCTTACCTGGGCCTCTGGAAGGAAGACCTTCCCCAAGGAGGTGTTGAACAGAACCCCAAGGTACTCCAAATGCTGAGCTGGGACCAACCGACTCTTGGAAAGGTTGACCACCCAACCTAGCAACCGGAGAAACTCAACCACCCAAGCTGTAACCCGGGTGCTCTCCTGCAACGACTTCGCCTGAATCAACCAGTTATCCCAGTAGGGGTGCACCAGAATGCCCTCCGATTGCAATGCCGCCGTGATGACCACCATCATCTTGGTGAATGTCCGGGGAGTCATGGCCAGGCCCAAGGGAAGCACACAGAACTGATAGTGTTGACCCAATATTGCAAGGCGAAAAAAGAGTTGATGAGAGGCCCGAATGGCCTCCGCCAGAGCGAGAGAAGTCAGGAACTCCCCCGGCTAAACTGCCAGAAGACCAGATTGCAGTGTGTCCATGCGAATAAAAGGGAATTCTGAGAGCCTTGTTGACTCCGGTTTAAACCAAGGATGGGCCGAAAGGTCCCCTCCTTTTAGGGCCCCACAAAGGAAATGGCGTACCAGCCGGTGCTGCACTGCTGAGGGGACACTGGACAACTGCTTTGAGATCTAGCAAGTGCTGAAGGGTCTGGCGAAAGGCTAGCATCTCCCATGTCACCTGACACGGAGAGGCTACATATGATCCGGCAGAGAGCGGGCAAAATTCCAGAGCATAACCGTCCTGCACCATCACCAGGACCCACCAATCGGACTTGATCTCGGCCCACTTGGGAAACAAATTGCGCAGCCGGGCGCCCATGGGAACCAAAGGGGGTGCCGGCAAAGAGCCATCGTGCAGGACGGGCAGCAGGGGAACCGGGGGGGGGGAACTCCCAGCCCCCTGAAAGGACTGCATGCGCTAAGTCAACTGACCCCGGGGAAAAACCGGAAACCTGGAAAGAAGCAGCCCCACGCCCCAGGTGAAACTTGCAAAATTCCCGTAGACGCCCCTGGGCAGTGCCACCCCGAGACACCAGGCAGGCACAGTCCTCAGGCAGATGGGGCACCTTAGAGTCCGTCAGAATCTGAACCACCATATCTAAGTCCTCTCCAAACAAAAACAACCTCCAAAAGGGAAATTTTGGGAAGTTCAGTTTTGGATGTGGCAACAGTCGACCATGCGCAAAGCCAAAAGGTATGGCACGTGGCCACCAAAAGCCCCAGACTTAGCCGCACCAAGTCACAAAAAACATCCGAGAGGAACAAGGCAGTCATCTCAATCTTCACCACCTCCTGATCCACTAAGGACCAGTCATCAGACTCACGATCCAGGACATGCTCAGACCACCGAAACACGGTGTGAGCCACCAGCCCCACACATATAGCCGCCTGGACCCCCAAGGCAGAGACATCAAAATTATAATTAAGAAGTGTCTCTAATGTACACTCCTCAGAGACCCTAAAGGCAGAACTACCCGTAACAGGCACGGTATGCCACTTAGCAAGTGCCGAGACCACCGCATCCACCACTGGCGAAATTAAGGTAGCCCTATCCCCCTCTGGGATGGGACACCCATGAGCCAAGGCGCCCCGACGTAGTCCACTGCGCCAGCACAAAATCCCGAAAATCCTGACACACAGGAAAAGAGCGGGAAACAGGACAGACCCCCTGAAGCAGAGGGGCCCCCATACGCGGGGACTCCGGTAGCACAACTTCAAAAATGCCATCCCCCTCTAGAGGATCCTGGAACCCCTCAAAGTGGCCAGGTCCTCAACCACGCCAACACGCTTCTCTGACCATCAATTCGCAATCCAAGCCCCTCGCGGGCGCTTGGATGAGGGAGGAGGAAGAGGGGACGCCAAATGAAAAGAGGGAGGCAAAACCATAGGGGGTGCGGAAGGAACCCCCCAAAACCCCCCAGGTGTACGTGGGACCCCTAATTGTCTGCACAAAGAAAGAAATTAAATTGGGGGCAAAAAACCTCAGGGGTTCCCCAGGGACTCCCTGCCCCAGCAGGGGTCCCTGCGGAAACCTGCCCCTGTGATTGCAATACAGGGGGAAGGTCATCTGAGGTTGCAGACAAAATGGAGGGAACTGTCTGTCAAAATGGGGAAGATCCCACCAAAAATAACTCCTCCAGGGACTGTAGCGGCTGGGAAACCTAAACTGTCCCAGACGCTAAAGCAGGCAAGCCGGCATCAGCTGTTGAAAAATCAGCTGAGAGAAAATCCTTTTTCCCCTACCGTTGGTGGTTCGGGGAATCCCTCCGGAGGTAGTGAGAGCAAACCGGGCTGCCTCATTGCCTTCAGCCGGCTCACGAGGCACTAAGGTCGGGGAGGTCTGGATACCTGCAGCCGTTGCCGACAGAGCTCCAGGACCACACCGGCCCAAACCGCCGAATTCAGGCCGGTTGCGAGTGCCTCGCAGCTGGACCAAATTGTGTCACACTCCCCCGGAGAAGGACACAATTGCTCCATACGCGACCTAGCTAGGAGAAAAAAGTGCCGGTTAGTGCAAAAATAGAGTAAACTAACGGAAGCAACCCTGCAGACCGGCACTACCTCAGGATTTTTTTTTTTAGAACAGACTCCACAGGCTCTCAAAGCAATATGTCTTGCTTGATTTAGGGGGCAAGGCTTATTGCTGAGGCTCCTCTAAAAAAATGTGGGGAGGTGGAGGAAGTGGGGGGGGGGGGGGGAACCCCGCTCGAGACCTGCCGGGTTTGACACCCCCGAGGTTGGACGGACCCCCAAACAGGGCCCACCCAAGCTCTGTCCGGCCAAAATACAGGGACTAGAAACCCCCCTAAACAAATTCCAACAGCCCTACCAAGGGAGATGTGTACAGATCACTCATAACCTGCTGGAGACTGAAAGAAGACTGATGAGAATAGAGAAGGGAATATATTATATACTATTGCACAGTTTTGTTTTCAGTCTCCACCTGCTGGTCATGATTGGATATATACCCATTCGTAAAGATTAACCTCTACTGGTCTGGAGAGTGCTAAAGAATAAGCTTTTGAGACTCTTGACAAAGGCATAGACGCCGAAACACTGTAGGTGCTACAATCAATAAAGGGTATCTTGAATTATTGACATCTTATCCTCACGACAAACTCTGTCACCGTGAGTCCCTACAGAGATATATAAATAAAGGAGTCGAAGTCGGAAGATTTTTGTGTACCGACTCCACAGCTCTGTGTGTTCCTGCTCCTGTACGTGTGAGCCAGCGTATGCTGAATGTTTTTAAGAACTGTTTCTTTCTCATGGCCGTCCTTCATGGCTGTGTTAAGTAAAACTGAAATCCCTCTGGTTGGTGGAGAGTTGAAATGGATTAATTCTCCAAGCCTGAACTCTTCAGAACTCTACTCCATCATCCTTCCTTTATGGGAAGAGAGGCATCAGAATGAAAACCACTTTCAAATCCTGGAGGGCTACCTCTAAGACTCGCATTTTAACACAAGGGGTTTTAGAGGGCTTTTCAAAATTATTAAGGGATCATCAAATATCAGCTAAGAATGGATTTTTAAGCAGCAGTCATCCAGCTGGCTCTCATAACTGTGGCCAACCTCAGTTCGGTTTCTTGTATCTTTTGTAAAGCTGTCCTAGTAGAAGTACTAGGGGATTGGGCTGATGTTGGCCATAGCTGCGACTGACAGCCAGCTATACTAGTGAAGCTTTTGACTTTTTCAAGACACTCTGCTATTGACTGGTAACCCACATAAGGTGGCTTTAAAGCTCTCTGTATATCAAGTATGAAAGTGATGTTAGTTACCGTAGTCATCACCAAGTTGCTCTATACCTGATTGCCAGACTGCTTGAAATTAAAGGCAAAGAAAGCATTTCAATGGGGGTTTTGTTAGTTTCTTTATTACTACTTCCCACGGAAGCGGAAGTAATAGAGAGTAAAACAAAGGGAAGTTTTCAAATCTGTACACAAGAAAAAGAAAAAAAATTTGGAGAAGTGCTGAAAGCTATACCTGTAAGTCCTATGGGGACGAGAAAGAATGAAAATGGAAAAGGAATAGTTACTTTATAAACCTATACAATAAACTTCAAAAGACATGCTTTATAGTTCAAGTCTACCAGGCTCTAGTAACAGGGTGCAACTTGTAAAAAATCTTTTCTGATTTTTTTAAATTGAAAAATACTCATTACAAGAATCCATAATCAAAGTACAGAATTCAGTACAGGACTGAATCCGAGTGTCTTATTAGTATTTCCAACCCAATGGAAATTGGAAAGATTTATACAAAAGAGATTGAGAATAATTCTCTAAAACTTTAATCAAATGGGATGAAACTTGGCATGTGGGAAAAACCAATCAAACTACACACATGAATCTTGGTTTTGCTATACCATGACAGGACCTTTGCGTGCCATAAGGAACAATTAATAAAGAGCTGGAACTTAAGAAATGGGACAAATCAGACCATGGATCCAGGGAAATAATTCCCCCTAATGCACTTCTATGGGAGGAGTTTCAGTTGCTGTGGCATAGAAACTTACAGACAGTGAAATACTGAAAAGGGGGAGCTCCTCTTGCTCTCGACTCTCCCAACCCTCTAAAGCTCCACACCCAAAAAAGTCCTCAGCCCTCCAAAAAGACCCTTCTGCTATTACTCTGCCCCCACAAACCACTTCATGCAAACTGCTCCCACTGCCAAAAACTACCCTCCACAATTGTCCCACTGCTAAAATTACTCCTTCATCTGTCCTACCCTTTAAAACTATCCTCCACTCCCAACTACCTACCAAAAATAGAGTGCATGATCATACACAGAACAATGACAGAAATACATGCTCATGAACAATGCACACGACACATACACAAAGACAGACAAACCAAACATAAGATGTATATACGTATACACACACATACAGAGTTGCTATCCCCAGTTTATGTATTTCAACATGCTTTGGGTAGTATTTCACCAGTGGAAAGGTAAGACCCAAATTGAAACGGATTTCAATTTTCAGATGGTAACATATGTTTAGCTAAATAGCCCCTAAAGGAGGAATGTTTTCCAGAAGTCCACTTTACATCAACCGGGCTATAAAACAGCTAATAAAGTCATTGATTAATACAATTCTACACTCTTCAGCATCATGAACTATTTATTAACAAATATGGTAACAAAATCTGTGCTAAGAATCTTAGATAACAGAATAGATACACTATGAATACAGAAACACGAGGGCAGATAAAGGCCAAACGGCCCATCCACTATCTCCTCCTCTCCCTATAGGCTAAGGCTCTTTACACCTGCGTTGTGAGGTCATAGAGCTTTATGGTTATAGAAACATGATGGCAGATAAAGGCCAAACGGCCCATCCACTATCTCCTCCTCTCCCTATAGGCTAAGGCTCTTTACACCTGCGTTGTGAGGTCATAGAGCTTTATGGTTATAGAAACATGATGGCAGATAAAGGCCAAACGGCCCATCCACTATCTCCTCCTCTCCCTATAGGCTAAGGCTCTTTACCCCTGCGTTGTGAGGTCATAGAGCTTTATGGTTATAGAAACATAGAAACATGATGGCAGATAAAGGCCAAACGGCCCATCCAGTCTGTCCATCCACAGCTTCCACTATCTCCTCCTCTCCCTAAGAGACCCCACATGCCTGTCCCATGCTTCTTGAATATCTGTGCCATGTAGTCAAACATGCTTAAGTTGGGAACACCTCTTTGGCAATCTAAGCATGCAGGGGTAGATCAGCCTCTATAAAACCATTCTTCAAAATTAGTCAAGACTAAATCACAACATGCTGTTGACATTTTAATGATGTTATGCATCTGCAGCAGTTTGAACAAGGTCTACATGCATTTTCTGTTTATTGTTTAGCATCTAGAAATCAGTGGTTCCCAAACTTGTCCTGGGGGACCCCCAGCCAGTCAGGTTTTCAAGATATCCCTAATGAATATGCATGAGAGAGATTTGCATACCTGTCACTTCCATTATATGCAAATCTCTCTCATGCATATTCATTAGGGATATCTTGAAAACCTGACTGGCTGGGGGTCCCCCAGGACAGGTTTGGGAACCACTGATCTAGATCTTTGAGGTTTCTTTTTTCCCTATGAATTTTCAGTTTAGAGGAACAGAAGAGACAAGTAATCTCCTTATTCAGGCCAATCTAAACTTCCTCATACCCTGTCCTTGGCTATACTGCTAGGGGGAGGCCCACAGCTCCCTATAGCGTGGATGTCATGGGAGTGTGATTATGTATAAAGGAATAGTACAGTCCTCCTTGCAAGAGATTTTCATCAGCCACATCAATGGAGCCGCATAATGGAACAAATTTCTAGAGCTTTCTTTCGGAAAACCGAGGTTCCCACTTGGGATGCATGACACCTTCATTCCTGAATCTTTGTCATTAATCTAACTAGTTTAACTACAAAAATAAAGGTGAGAGGGTAAAGGTAAAATAAGCTAAAAAGAGGAAATAACAGATTGTCTGTTTTGATTGTAAGCTCTTTGGAGCAGGGTCTGTCTCCTTGGTGACTCTGTACTGTGCTGCATACATTTGGCAGCGCTCTACTCTACAAATAATTAATAGTAGTAGCAGTAGTAACAGAACAACTATTTTGGATGAGTTAAAATAAAAAGTGGGGCTGGCATATTCTTTTTCAAAAACATGAAGACAAGCTGAAAACCAGATGAACCTCCTAAAGGAGCTACAGTTGAGTTCTAGCTTTCAAAAAGAACAGACCGTTGGAAACATCTGGGCATAATGCAATGTGAATATTATGGATTATGATTGTTGGGCAAACATTTCAGGCTTTCTTTGGGGTGTGCTGTAAGGTCTGCAGTTATGACTTTATATAGTAGCAAAAAAAAAAAATAAATAAATAAAATCAAATGTGTGAAAGTTCCAATACAATGAAGTGATCACTCAGGGGCAACATCAGAAATGTGGGGGATGTCAATAGTGTTATAAAACAATAGAAGGAGCCATATGGAATGTACCAGGGAGAAATTTGACGATCAAGGCTAGAGATAATACTAACTGTAACAGTAGATGGGTGGTGTATGCTATAATATGTCCCTGTGAATTGATTTATATTGGTAGGACCAGCAGACCGATTAAAACCCGATTGAATGAACACAAATCCTGGATTATGAAACTTGGTCTTTAGCGGGTTGAGTTAACAAGTATATATAAATGAACCCTAAACATGCCGCCGCCATCTTGTAACAGAACAGATATATGAATGAGCAGTTTGGATGGCAGCGGTAATGGTAAAGATCGAATTATGTTCTCAAAGTTTAAATTAGGTTAATAGTATGAGAGTAAAGATTTTAATATATATTTATTGTTTGATTTTAGAGTGTCTCCCTGATGAAGTTGAGGCGAAACATGTCAGGTCCTACCGCTAAAAGCTAAATCAAAGATAAAGATAAGTGAAAGTTTAAAAAAATTCAATATTTAAAGATTAAAATAAGTAGTGTGTATTGAGAACGGAAAGCTACATAAGTAATGCTGTAAAACCTTTGACCAATGACGACTGGTGTAGTAAGCTCCCCAGAAAAGTAAGCTATATGGAAGGAGGAGCGGTAGTTATGAGGTTTTTGGGGAAAGCACAGTTACTTACCGTAACAGGTGTTATCCAGGGACAGCAGGCATATATTCTCACATGTGGGTGACGTCATCTACGGAGCCCCGGCGCGGACAGCTTTTCAAGCAAACTTGATTAAAGTTTCAAGTTTGCACACTGCACCACGCATGTGCGTGCCTTCTCGCCCACTAGGGGCGCATCCCACCTCGTGGTCCTCAGTTCCATAACTAGCAAGGAAGCCATCCCCGGGGAGGCGGGCGGGTTGTGAGAATATATGCCTGCTGTCCCTGGATAACACCTGTTACGGTAAGTAACTGTGCTTTATCCCAGGACAAGCAGGCATGATATTCTCACATGTGGGTGACCTCCAAGCTAACCAAAAAAGGGCAGGTGGGAGGATGGCAATTTAGGAAAACAGATTTTGCAAAACTGACTGGCCAAACCGGCCGTCACTCCTGGATAAAGTGTCCAGACAGTAATGAGAGGTGAATGTATGAACCGAAGACCAAGTGGCAGCCTTACATATGTCCTCCATCGGAGTGGATCGGAGGAAAGCTATCGAAGCTGCCATCGCTCGGACCTTGTGCCCCGTGACTCGACCCGGGGGAGGAAGGCCAGCCTGAGCGTAGCAAAAGGAAATGCAAGCGGCCAACCAGTTAGACAGAGTGCGCTTGGAAACTGGATGCCCTAATCGATTGGGATCGAAGGACAAAAACAATTGAGGAACCTTCCGATGAGGCCTGGTGCGTTGAAGATAAAATGCCAACGCCCTCTTACAGTCAAGCGTGTGAAGCGCCGTCTCGCCAGGATGGGAGTGGGGCTTCGGGAAGAACACCGGAAGGACAATGGACTGATTGAGGTGGAAGTCAGAAACAACTTTAGGTAAAAACTTAGGATGGGTGCGGAGAACCACCTTGTCGTGATGAAAGACAGTGAAAGGGGGGTCCGCAACCAAGGCTTGCAACTCCCCAATCCGCCTGGCGGAGGTGAGGGCAATTAGAAACACCGCCTTCCAAGTCAGAAATTTCAAGAGGGACTTGTTGAGTGGCTCAAACGGGGGTTTCATCAGTTGAGCCAGAACCACATTCAAATTCCACACGACTGACGGAGGCTTAAGAGGGGGACAAACCCTGAGTAACCCTTTCATGAAGCGTGTCACCAAGGGATGGAGTGACAGAGGGCGTCCCTCCAGAGGTTGGTGGAAAGCAGAAATCGCACTGAGATGAACCCGCACCGAAGTGGTTTTCAAGCCGGAGCGCGACAAATGAAACAAATATTCTAAAACCGAGGATACCGGAACTGATACCGGATCCAGGTGAAAAGACGAGCACCAGGTGGAAAACCTGGTCCATTTCTGCGCATAGCAAAGCCTCGTCGAGATCTTGCGGGAGGCTTCCAACACCTCCTTCACCGATTGAGACAGGTCCGGAGGAGTCAGGGAACAAGAAACCAGGCTGTCAGGTGCAATGACTGCAGATTGGGATGTAACATGGATCCTTGACTCTGAGACAGCAGAGAAGGAGAGACAGGCAGGGGGAGAGGCTCTCTGGCACTGAGCTGGAGCAGCAGGGAGAACCAGTGCTGACGCGGCCACCGAGGTGCTATGAGAATCATCGTGGCCGTGGACGATTTTAGGTGTACCAACGTTCGCATGATCAGAGGGAACGGAGGGAATGCATACAGGAACCTCCCTTCCCAGTCGAGTAGGAAGGCATCCGCTTCCAGACGGTCCTGCGAGTACATCCGAGAACAATATAGTGGTAGTTTGTGTGTCTCCGGAGAGGCAAACAGATCCACCTGTGGCGTTCCCCAGCGAGCGAAGACCTCGCGTAGAACTGCTGAGTGTAGAGTCCACTCGTGCGGTTGCAGAAGTCGACTCAGTTTGTCCGCCAGGCAATTCCGTTCTCCTTGGATGTAGACCGCCCGGAGGAAGATGTTCCGGGAGGCCGCCCACTCCCAGAGGCGAAGAGCTTCGGAGCAGAGGGGCCATGACCCTGTTCCTCCCTGCTTGTTCACGTAATACATTGCCACCTGATTGTCCGTGCGGACGAGGACCACCTGGTCCTGCAATATGTGAACGAAGGCTCGAAGTGCTAGGAAGATGGCTCGCAGCTCTAGCACGTTGATATGAGACTGACGGTCTTCTGACGACCACAGGCCCTGCGTGCGAAGACCGTCGAGATGGGCTCCCCACGCGTACTCCGAGGAGTCCGTGGTCAGGACCTTGCGAAAAGGCGGAGTGCGAAACAATAGTCCCATGGACAGATTTGAAGAGTCTGTCCACCAACGCAGCGATTTCCGCAAGGGCGGAGTTACCGAAATGAGGCGAGACACCGGGTCGCACTCCTGGCGCCACTGGGACGCGAGGGTCCACTGAGGGATCCTCAGGTGTAGCCTCGCAAACGGCGTGACATGTACCGTCGAGGCCATATGGCCCAGCAGCATCATCATGCGCTTGGCGGACACCCTCGATAGTTGGGAGACCTGGCGGCTCATCCGTACCAAGGCTTCCAACCGCTGGGTCGGCAGGTAGGAGCGGAGGCGCACCGTGTCCAGCACCGCACCTATGAATTGAAGAGACTGCGACGGTCTCAACTGAGACTTTGGAAAGTTTATCTCGAACCCGAGAGTTTGCAGGAAGGCAATAGACTGTCGGGTCGCTGAGATAACCCCCTCCCTGGTCGGGGCTTTGATGAGCCAATCGTCCAGGTAAGGGAACACATGGAGTCCACGTGACCTGAGGGCTGCTGCAACCACCACCATGCACTTCGTGAATACTCGTGGGGACGCGGCCAGGCCGAAGGGCAGTACCCTGTACTGGAGGTGGAGGTCCCCCACCTGGAATCGTAAGAATCTTCGACAGGCGGGGTGCACCGGAACATGGGTGTATGCTTCCTTCAGGTCGAGGGAGCACATCCAGTCCCCTTCCCCCAAAAGGGGGTACAGAACCGGGAGAGATAGCATTCGAAACTTCTCCCGGGCCAGGAATTTGTTGAGCTTCCTGAGGTCCAGTATGGGGCGCAGGTCCCCGGTCTTTTTTGGGACCAAAAAGTAGCGGGAGTAAAACCCCGTACCCCACTGGTCCTTGGGGACCGGCTCGACCGCCCGAAGCTTCAAGAGGGCTTTGGCTTCGGTTATAAGGGTCGGTAGCTGCGAACGGTTGCAGGGGACTAAACTTGGGGGACTGTCCGGCGGCGAGGACACAAAGTTGAGCGAGTAGCCCTCGGAGACGATCCGGAGCACCCAAGCGTCTGAGGTAATCCCGGTCCATGCCTCCCGGAAGAACCGAAGACGGCCCCCGATAGGAAGGGGTTCCTGAGAAAGTGCGGAGGGGAACCCGCCCCGTCCGCTCATCCCGTCAAAAGGAAGGCGCTGGCTTAGAAGGGCCCTGCGCCGGGGCTTGGGGTTGTCCCCCTCTGCCTCGCTGAGACGGACGTCTCGGAGGCGGTCTCGAGAAAGCCGGGGTCGACTTCTGAGGGTATCGGCGCGGCGGAGGCCGAAAGGGTTTCTGCGGCGGGGGCCTAGGTTTGGGGCGGACCAGGGATGCTAGAGAGCGCTCCTGTTCCGACAAGCGCTTGGTCGCCGCATCCAATGACTCGTCGAATAACTCGGACCCCACACAAGGCAAGTCTGCCAGGCGTTCCTGCAGGTTTGGGTCCATGTCGAGGGTGCGAAGCCAGGCCAAGCGGCGCATGGCCACCGCGAGGGCCGACACCCTCGAAACCAGCTCAAAGGCGTCGTACACTGCATGGAATAGGTACAACCGCAATTGAGACAGGTTGGACATAAACTTGTCGAATCCTGCTCTTTGGGAGTCCGGTAACGAGTTCCGATATTGAGGAAGGTCCTTCACCATACCACGCAAAAAGGAGGAAAAGGTGAAGGCGTAGTTTAGAACCCTGGTGGCCATCAGGGAATTTGAATAGAGGCGGCGGCCAAACTTGTCCAGGGTCCGCCCCTCCCTGCCTGGTGGAACCGCCGCAGAAACCCGTGAGGGCTGTGATTTTTTAAGAGCAGACTCCACCAGAAGAGACTGGTGTGAGAGCTGCGCCTTATCGAACCCTTTAGGGGGAATCGTCCTATACTTCGATTCCATTTTTGAAGGCACAGACGTGACTGTAAGAGGGTTTGACAAGTTCTTCAGCCAGGTTTGCAGAAGGACACTGTTGAGAGGGAGTCTAGGCACCTCCCTAGGAAGAATGGGGAGGTCCTGTTCCTCCAAAAACTCTTTGGAATACCGAGAGCCTACCATCAGGTCAATCCCCAGGGCTTGGGCCATGTCCTGAACGAAGGATGAAAATGAGGACGGCCTAGCCTGGGGAGAGGGGGTTCTCGACCGCCCCACCGAGGAGAGGGGGGAGGCCTCATGTGAATAATGAGGATCCCTAACCGATCCCGAATCCCAGGATCCCCTCTCGAGGGCCCTCGAGGGGGAAGGGGAAGTTGTCCTCCTCGCAGAACCCTTGGGTGAGGACCCCGGGGTTCGTGGGACACTCTCCCGTTTCCTCGGCGAGGCGGCCCGGGAAGACTTCCCATGGGGTGAGCGGAGGAGCCTCGGGTTGTCGAGGCGCAACTCCGACACCTGCAACGCCTCGCCCCCGAACGACAAGGAACGGTCGCGCCGAGGCGAGCCTCGGGGCCGCTTAGACTTCCTCGATCGACGCCCCGTCCGAGGTCGCGTCGAGGGCGAGGTGTGTCTAGAAGACCCGGAGGAAGAGGAGGAAAGACGGCGCACTCTGCGCAACTTTTCTTTGGGCCTTACACTCCGCTCAGGGGGTTCCCCCGAGGTCGAGGTCCGGGGCGGGGCCGAGACCGAGGTGAACGGGGTCCCAGTACCCGAGACCGAGGTCGCCGAGGCCGGGGCTCCCGAGGGAGCCGAGGCCGGGGCCTCCGAGACCGAAGGCGTCCAGGCCGCGGTCGAGGCCGCCGGAACCGCAGCACGCTGCAACACTTCCAGGGCTCCCGACAGCTCCGATGAGATCAGAGCTCGGAGGAGATCCTGGAAGGCCGGAATCCCCACGAAGGTGGGGAGTTCCGAGTCCGGGGCACACTCCCTGGAGGGCGACCTCGGTCTCGAGTATTCCCTCGGGGTGTGCGGAGTCGAGGTCCGATGCGGGGCCGGGGTCGACCCACCCGCCTTGGCCTGACTCGAGGATGGCTTCTTTGCTGAAGGGGATGGAACAGAGGACTTACCCGAAGCTTGCTTCACTGACGACGCCTTCGAGGAGGAGGGCCGAGGCGAGGCCGAGGCCCCCGAGGACGCCGAGGCCGAGGTCAAGGCCGGGGCCGAAGCCGAGACCGACGTCGAGGCCTTAGGCGGCGCGTCGACGGCGAACAATTCGGCCATTCTTGCCTTACGGCGACGGAGGGCCCTGTTTTGGAAGGTAGCACAGCGATCACACGAGTCTGTCGGATGTTCGGGCCCAAGACAGACAATGCACCACCGGTGAGGGTCGGTGATGGAAAGCAACCTTTCACACCGGCTGCACTTTTTGAATCCCGTAACAGGACGGGACATCCACGAAGAAAAAGAAGAAGGCCGGGAACGTACCGACGTCCCGCGGCCACGGCTTCCGGGAGCCCCCGGAACCCGACGAAAAACGAAAGACTTTTTTTTTTTTTTGAAAAGAAACGAAAGGAAAAGAGTACCGCGAACTAATTCGAAGGGAAAAACAAACTAAACGCGGCAGCTAGAAGGCAAAAACACTGGAGCTCAGATCCACAGGGCTTTCTTGCTCCGCGGAAAAATTTGAACTGAGGACCACGAGGTGGGATGCGCCCCTAGTGGGCGAGAAGGCACGCACATGCGTGGTGCAGTGTGCAAACTTGAAACTTTAATCAAGTTTGCTTGAAAAGCTGTCCGCGCCGGGGCTCCGTAGATGACGTCACCCACATGTGAGAATATCATGCCTGCTTGTCCTGGGATAATCAGCTGATATGATGGTGATAAATATGGTATGAAGGAGAATTAAGGAGAGGAGAAGATCTTAGAGTATATATGCTTGAAGCAGTGTTGGAATACTCTAAGTGAAGAGTTTAAGCCATTTTGTACGGGTGAACAGTGGCTTTTTTAAATATAACATTATTTTTTTTTAAAAAAAAAAACCTTCAAATTCTTACTCACTTATTTTTAATGACTAGATTACTGCAATTCTCTCTATTATATGGGGCTGATGTTCAGGATATTAGTTGTGCTTCAAGTCATACAAAACTTGACAGTGAAATGGATAACAGGTTCTATGACATTTGATCATGGCTATTTATAACACACAGAATCTCATTTTAAAATCTTACAATGGTACATAAGATACATGATTCTGGTGTCCCCCTAATACTGTAGTTTCCTTCCAGAATCCTTCATTCATCTCAAAATAATTGCTTGGTTGTGCCATCACTCTGCACCGTTTCAATTTTTTCAACAACTCTAGAATTTTCAGTTTATCAGGTCCTACCTACCCTTTGGAATGCACCTTCTTCAAGTCTCTGCTTAGAACAATCCCACTCTAAAATTTAAATATGGCCTTAAAACCATTTTAAAGATGCTTCTTGATCATGTGCCTTCACTGCCCTTCAGAAGGCATCCTGGACCATGGACTGGTACATGTATCAGCTATTGTATTTCTTTTCTTACATATGATTTTATTTGAAACGTTACTCATTATTGGTACCAGATATACCACCCAAAGTTGTAAACTTGAGAAGGAGAATAAATTTTGAACAAGTGGGCCTCTGCAGCAAAAATGTAGATGGAATTGGGGGGGGGGGAGGGAAGATGTCTCAGAGATCTTGGATAACAACTGGCCTAATCACAGGACAATGGGAAACAAAATATTAAACCCTAATTAGAACTCTAGAAAAACAAACAAACAGAGATACACTAGGGCACACTTTCACAGCCAACATCTGAAAGTAGCAGAATGTGCAGCAGTGAGAAATGTGTCCTTTGATGCCAGTGGGAAAAGGAGCTGGGCATTCTTGCCTGACAACTACTGGGCATAGTTAGAAAGAACCCTCTGTCTCTTAAAAAAAAAACCCCAAAACTTTGGAAATGTTCTAGGGTTTGGTGCTCATTGAAGGAAATGGTAATTTAACCTGTCTTCAGAGAAAATGGAACATAAAACCCCATAATTCACCCTATTCTTATCTCCTAAAGACTTCTACTTCCCGTTGGTAACTCTTTACCCAACGTTTTTATTACCTTAAAAATTTTATGTCATCACTTGTTCTATTTCTTTAAATTTTGAATGTAATTCTTGTTTTAGTTTGGATGTAATCCGCCTTGAACCGCAAGGTAATGGCGGAATAGAAATCATTAATGTAATGTAATGTAATAAAAGCTGTAAGTACTTATTATTAGCTGCTTTGTGACAAGTTCAAAACACTGCGGACAAGAAAAACAAGTCACACAGTGGCTGCTTCAGTTTTAGCCAGATTGTCTTATACTCAAGGGGCTTTTAAAAACACTTACTCAGGTATCTAAATTGTGCAAAAAGTTCTTGAATTTAAATGTTGCAGTCCAATGCCTTTCCTGGAGTTCAGTACCTACCATAATCCCTGAGCAGTGCCTGGGCCGGTCTCTCGCTGTCTGGAGTGGTTGGTTCTGCACTTCCTCCACTTGCTGAGCTAATGCCACTATTAGTACGACTATGGCTCTTCAAATCATTCTCTCCACCACCCTAAAAAAATGATAATTAGTAGTGTGTGTATGTAAGGTGTATAATGAAATGATGGCCATTTTTAATGCCAATCCATTCTGTTTGCAGGGAAAATTATATGCATACTTTCACTCAACAAGGCCTTGTATGTTAACGCAGTCTCCTTTATTTAGCTCAAAGCATCATTCCAGTTTAGAGATACAGATTGTTTTCCTCATCTTCACCTGGCACATGATATCTGTGCTCTCTCCACACCGACACTGACAGAAGAGATGACAGAGCAATTGGAAACAAAGGTTCAAGACGTATCGGCACGAAAAGCCTTCTTTGGCCCTCTGTAGATGGACAGAGGGATGGACTGGAAACTTGGGTGTGGCAATTACAGTTTGCTAAACCCCCAGTGAAACTCATGCAAGCATATCTTTTGGGTCACAATTATAGATATTTCTTTCAGGGTTACATTTCCCTTTGTAGAGCGGCTAAAATGGGCCTTATTCAGCTTAATGACTAGATGAGGAGAGGACAGGGAAGGGCCACCTTAGGACATCTCTTTTGGTCATGTGGAGAGATCCAACCTGCTTGAGTAGGAATATCCCAAAACATTCGCCTAAGTTTCCATTTAAGCCTCCCACTTATCCCTCAACTTTTATTTGCTGATTTTTGAAGAACAATCCAAGCAACTTCCAAAGCAGAAAAGGAACTCTCAAACAGTAGACTCTCAGGTATCTGGCACCCAAGTGGATTGGTAGATGCCGGATAACTGCAGTTTCTGGTTGCTTGAGAGTTACTGTAAAAGTAGTTTTGCCTCTCTTCCTCTCTCTATCATCCCGCCACCCCCACTTGTAGATCTAGCAACTGCTTCTCCCTTCTCACCCTCCTTTCTGGTCTGGGTCACTTTCTCTCCCCCCTTTCCCACTTCCCCTCTACTTTTTTCCTGACCTCTATTGGTTTCAGAGCTAATTAATGCCAATATCCCGTCTTGCTGATGTGATGTTTTATCACTAGATTTAGAAGTCAGCAATAGAATAGGATGAGCTGGAGGTTCAATGTTGGCTTTTTAAGGGAAGATGAGTTCAAGGATATAGTTCAGGAAGTTCTCACTCCTATGCCATGCATCAGTGATTTCCAAACCTGCTCTGGGGGAACCTCAGTCACTCATGTTTTCAGGATATTCAGGAGACCAGTCTCCTTAGTATACAAATCTTTCTCATGCATATTCACTGTGTTTATCCGAAAAATCTGACCTAAGTTTGGGAACCTCTGCCATATATAATGACATTGCAGAGGGTCCTATAGACATATAGTGGTATGTTTTAAAGATGAATATCAAAAGAACTAAACTATATATAAATATCAGAATATCAAATCAATATATATAGTGAATGAGCCCTTATGGAAAGATTACAATCATCCAAAAACGTGGAGAAAAAAATCTCAGAAAAATGATCCTACACCATATGGCACATTAAATCATTGGTCTCTAAAAATTAAAACAACAACACATCAAAACTACCGCTCAATAAAAATTGCAAAACAAAGTTCTTCCACACAGAAATACTGCAGGACAAATCCCATCGTAAAGAAAAAACGCTCTGTCGTAAGGAGACGGTCCTCAAATTCAAATTTTACCAACCAGACACAACAATGGCCCTGTTTCGCCCATGACTATCACAAGAGTCCTGGCCTTTGTACTCCTCACAAAAAACACACAAGAACAAAAACAAAAAAAATTTAAAAAAAGAAAGAAAATGTCCCCATAAAGGCTCACCAGTGGTTAGCTGCTCCCGTTCACTATTCACTTAAATCACTCTCCTGATTGGGCGTTAACCACACCAGGCACAGCATTCTTACACGTAGCTTCATGATGTCACAGTTGACGACAGGTCGTCTCTTAGACCACACGATCTTCTATTGCAGTACACATAAAAGCCAGATGTACTTCAATAATTCAAAAATCAAAAAAATCTAGCACAATAGTCCATCAGATATCCAATCAACATCTTCGTATCAGATGTGCTGATCCAGATTTTTCAGTGCCCCATGCTAATCCTCCCGCTGTCCAATTGACATCTTCACACCAATTGCGCTAATCCAAACTTTTCAGTACCCCAAAAAGACAACTGCTGCAGCATCAAAAATTAAAAATAAAAACCAAACTTACAATAAATCCCAAACCTGCGGCAAACCCCAAACATAACAACCCAACTTGGGTTAAGAGACTACAATACAATGTTAGTAAAAGACATTCCACTCAATGTTTTCATTCAGACTTTTTCGAACATCTGAATCCCAATCAAAAATCCATTTCTGTTCCAACTGCCATAGTTTTAAAGGTCATTATTAGAAGAGCTATTAGTTTCTCAATTGCCTCTTAAAAATGGAAGAGAAATGAAATGGCTGAGATAGAAATGGCGATGCGACTCTTGAGGTGGGAATATACAACATAGAAACAGAGACTCCTTTTATTATAACCCTATAGCAGCTAAAATATCAATACACTTTACTTTTGTGACTACGAAGGCTGGTACTATCTTGACTACTCAAGGTAGGGAGAAAAGGGTAAAATATGCATTTTATTTGTACAGATTTTGATTGGTGATTTTTTTGCTCTTTTGTTATGTTATTGTATTGAGACACAAACTACGTTTTACTGATGTCAATAAAGGGGTCATTAGCAGACCTAATCATTTTATAACAGAAATATTTCTTACGTTTTCAGCCTGATTGCCAGTGGCTTCCAAAAATGCTGAATCTTGAACAATATTTAACATTGCACCTATAGGATCAAAGAGATCATGTTAAGAAACACTAACAAGATAAAGAACATCCGACTGCCTTCTTAAATATATTTTTCAGTACTTTAATATGAAGTACATTGCACGGAACTATACATAGAATTCGTTTATTCAGCATTTAATATCATTTTTACCAGAACAAAAGGAGACATATTCATCAAATACTGTACAAAAAACCAAGGACCACCAGAGGTTTTGGGACCTATTCATGCCATCGTGAACAAAAGGGATGGTGTTCTTATTCATAGATGAGCCATAGGCAGGTCAGGTTTTCAGGATATCCACAATATTTATGCATGAAAGAGATTTGCTTCTCAAAGAGGCAGTGCATGGAAATCCATCTCATACATGATAAAGACTTTAAAATATCTTCATGGTGTAAATGCCCAGGAGGCGAGTCTCTTTTGACCGAAAGGAAACTTTGGAATAAGGGGGGTATAGGATCAATGTGAAAGAGGATAGTCTCAAGCAGGGCTGTGGAGTCAGAGTCGGAGACAATTTTGGGTACTGGAGTCAGAGTCGTGGGTACCAGAAACTGAGAAGTCGAAGGATTTATCTACCGACTCCACAGCCCTGGACTCAAGTGTAACCTAAGGAAATACTTCTTCATGGAAAGGGTGGTGAATTCATGGAATGGTCTTGGGATAAGTACACAGGATCTCTAAAGGGGAAGAAAGGATAGTATAGATGGGCAGAAAGGAGTGTGTCAGATTTATGCAGGCATTTTCTCTGTTCCTGGGTCAATGGAGGGTTAAGTGACTTGACCATATGGTCTTTATCCACCTTCATTTTTTTATTTCTTTATCCCAATGCAGCTGTATCCTAGCTACTCACCAAAAGGTTTGGTGGTTAGGAGACCCAATCCTCTTGATTAAGAGCCATTGGGAAGTGTGCTGAAAGAAGTGCAGATTGCTTTTTCTTTCAGAAGAATGTCTTCTCATTACTGTGCCCAGCTCTAGCTGTCATGAGAGATCTGACAATTTTACTGGATTTGGTCTTGATCATTGGACTACCATCATTATTGTTGTTAAATTCCTCACATCAAGACAGGTTGATCCATCTTCGGAAAGTGACACTATGACAAGATGAAACCAAACAGCCTTACTGAGTCAGACCAATGGTCCATCTAGCCCAGTATCCCATCTTCATGTTGGCCGATCCAATATGAAAAAGTGTCCTGACGCTTTCCCAGACTCAGAGGAAAGCTGTTCACCCACAGCTCCCCAAAAAACAGTATATTGTGTGGTAAATTCATGGACATCATTGACAGTATCTACGGCACAGCCCTTGAATGTTCTTTTCTTTCTATCCGATTAGAATGAAACTATGCAATATTTTGTAAACATTTGAAGACTTGCTTGTTTGAGATCATATTTCCCGAAAGACTGTATGCATTTTAAGTATGTGGAAGTGTGTTTATGATGCATTTGGTGATTGTTGCGTTGTTGTCATCTTCCATCCCCAGCCTTCTACTGTAGGGATAAGGTGAGTTATAAATAAATGAAATGGAATGAAGATAAAAATTCAGAAAAACACCCAGCTTCTACAATTAAGAAAATTCAATGGCATAAACTAAATATTTAATTGGGCTTCAGTTCAGATTGAGTACTTACCTAGGATCATTTGAGTGTTGTTGGGATCTGTCTCTGTTTGCAGAGCTCCTATCAATACATTCACAAGTCTCAGCTTCAAGGATAGAAATGTTACAGGCTTATCACACGATGTGCTTTCATCATTGCTAAATTTTCCCTCCAAGAGAACCTTCAGGAGGAAGGAAAGAAATGACGACATTTTCAAAAGTGAAACTTCCAATGGTGCTTGCCTTTGAAAATTCAGAAAGCCAGTATACTGTGGATACTTTTATACTTTCCACTATTTCTTTTCTTAGCTCACTTAAATAAGAAAATCCTGTTTGTGTATAATCTCTCTTAATGTTTTCCTCTTCTGGTGTCGTTTCTGAAGCATATAACTGTTTAAACAACCATTTTTATTACTTTTTAAAATAATTTTTCCATAAAAACATATTATATGGTTTTATGTACTAATTCAAATGGATGCATTATGTGTTCATTTGGTATTTTTTTTATATTTATTTGTAGTTTTACTGAAAGCACAACCCCTGATGCAGGCTCAGTAGAGCCAAAACACAAACTGTGTCAGATTAATTTGCATCAATAAAGACTTTTTTCATCTGTGATTTGAAGACTCCTTCATTTCTCCGGTTGAAGCATCATTGAGACTCTACTTTGGGTGTTCTTTTGGATGTTTTTATGGCGATTTGGTTTCCCTTTTTTGTTTGCTTTTGTGTTTCATGTACAACATATACGAGTATGTTGGAAGATACACTGTGATTGAAAATGAAATTGCCTACCCCATTTTTCCCTACATGTACAATCAGAGGATGTCACTTGTGCTCCTGACTCAATACTGCTCATCAATGAACAAAATTTTGGCTTCTAGGGAAAAAGCTAGGCAGGCCTACATAAACAGTAGCAAGGTTGAAAACTTGGAACCTCTATCTTCAACTGATAATAGCTACCTACTTCTGATTTCACTGTGCCAAAATGATGAGGGAGTGGCAGCAACGATAGCAAGATGTGGATAGAGGATCTTCTCAACTCCGTAGGATTGACATATGTTTTAAACTTTGACAGTTCCCTGAAATTGAAAGCATGAAAGATTAGAAAACATTTAATTAATGTTTCTAATTTTATTTTCTAACCAACACAGATAATACAACCTCGGTGCAAAAAAATAAAATAGGTTTTTATTGGAAAGTATTGGAGAAACACCATGTCCCTAAAACTCACACCCTTCCCTTAGCTTGTCTTGTATTTTCCATTTAGTTTTTTGCCTTTTCGGTGGTGATAAAAACAGTTATTTGATCAACAAAAACATGGCTAAATACCCAAACACCCAAATTAGCTAGAAAAACACCTAAGACTAGAAGCCCCATGCTTAATAAATAAAACATAAGATCTGCTAAACAGAATCAGGCAAAAAGGTCTGCTCAGCTCAGCTCAGTCTCCCATAAGGGCAAACAGAGGAAGCAGAAAGTGTGAGACAAGTGCTTAGAAATATTAATCTTCATATTGAAAAGTCTCCATTAATACAAACCTCTTCTAAGAAGTCAACTCATGGCACATGGTATGATGTCACTTAACATACACAGAAATGGATGCATTATCAGTGATGTAAATTCTACCCTCCGAGGCTCTGTTCTAATCATGAGACCAAGTGCTCTGAATGTCACATCTGTCAGTGTGTCCCTTTTATTCACAGTCAACTTGAGGATGTGGTGTTCTAGTTTAGTTATCAGTTTCCGAGAACACTCTTTTGATTGTAAATTCTACCCAAGCCCTTTCCATTGTGGAGCCTTCCATTTGAACTTCTACCGCTAATGCTGAACAGACTTGTCTGGCTAAATAAATGTAACATACTTGGGCAGAGACCGTCAGCTGATTTTCCCGCTGCTGATAAAGCTTTTATTCAGTGCTCCCCCCCAATTTATCATAACTGCTACTTTACCATTTACAAAGCAAATGGAGCCTTAATCAAAGGTCTCTGACTACTAGAAAAATATAACCTAGCAGGTGCAGAGGATCTGGTATGAGCTTTAAATAATTGCAAAAGGGCATAACTACTATGAAAAACTGTGTTAAGGTAGAAGAGGGACAGCCAAGTTTCTAGGGATAATGCTGTATCATTTGCAGCAGCCTAAATATTCTCCTGCCCTTTTTTATTGTTTTGTTCCAGAATGAAGGTCCTCAAGAATTCGCATTAACTGCTTCATTCTAGAACAGGTCGCATGCAAGCCATAGAATGCTAGCAATTGCCCATGCGATTGCTACATTACGCGCTTAAGCGCTAAACCCTCACTCGGTGGTATGCTAGGACTTAGGTGCACAACTCACGTAACATATAAATGAAGGGCTGACAGGGCTCCATGATTAACAGAGTCAGCTATGCAACTGGTGGCTGTCCAAATGTTAAAGCTTCTTTTCTCTTTCCATTCCCTTCCCCCTTGGTAATCAATTGGATACGATCCTGAACGAGGAGAATCTACGAGATCCCCATCAACATGGTTTTACGAAGGGAAGGTCCTGCCAATCAAATCTGATCAGCTTCTTTGACTGGGTAACAAGAAAGCTGGATATAGGGGAGTCCCTGGACGTCGTGTACTTGGACTTCAGCAAAGCGTTTGATAGCGTCCCACATCGCAGGTTATTGAGCAAGATGGGTTCGATGGGACAGGGTGAAACATTAACCGCATGGGTTAGGGACTGGCTTAGAGGTAGACTTCAGACGGTAGTGGTAAACGGTACCCTCTCCGATACGACGGAGGTGATCAGCGGAGTGCTGCAGGGCTCGGTCTTGGGCCCGATCCTATTTAACATCTTCGTAAGAGACTTGGCTGAGGGACTTTGAGGTAAAATTACATTATTCGCCAATGATGCCAAACTATGCAACATAGTAGGCAACCGCACAACAGATGAAAGTACAGTGCCCGACAAAAGCTCAATGCCCGACAGTATGACGCAGGACCTACTCCTGCTGGAGCATTGGTCAAAGACTTGGCAACAAAGTTTCAATATATATTACAGAGAGACAAAAACAAAAAAATATATAAGGGCAAAATGAATAATAAATAACTACAAAAACCCTTAAAGATGAATGAATCAAAAAGAATGGTAAACAAGAGCAGTCATAGAAGTTAACAGATTAGAACATTCATATGAGAAATTTTATCAGTCATAAACTTTAATAGTATTTAAACATTGTTAGATAATGAGCAACAGCTCAGCATATAAAATATTTCATCATATAGACATATAAACGTATAGACATATAAACAAATGAACAAGTGATGACGTTGGTGTGGCGATTGCAAGTTCAGTTATCAACAGACCTAGCCTATGACTTTCTGTCCGCGTCATTCTTCCTTTTGAAAAAGAACGTTTTGAAACACGGCCTGTGTTAAGGAGGAGAAAACAAGTGATTAAGAATTTATCTAATCTCCTGGTTCCTTTGCTTCACCCTTTGATGACGATGATGACTGTGATTGTGACTTCGTGAGCTTTTTACATGATTTACTTCTCGGAACTCCATTAACTTTTACTGGTTTGCTGGCTTGCACATTGATTTTTGGACATTGAATTTGAACTCATACACTGCACCTTGCACTTTGATTTTTGATATCTGGACCTTGATATTTATTTTTTGAAGTTCTATCTTTGCACCTTTTAAAAATTTGAAGCTGGTTCATTCTATATTTCATTTTGTGCTGAAATCCCATTATGTATTAAGTTGTATACTATATTTCTGTCTTTAATTATTTATAGATATTATCATTATTGCCACAGTTACTATCATTGTCTGGGTGTTGCTTGCATGTATGTATGTGTGTATGGTATGTCCACTTGTTCATTTGTTTATATGACAATACGTTTATATGTCTATATGATGAAATATTTTATATGCTGAGCTGTTGCTCATTATCTAACAATGTTTAAATACTATTAAAGTTTATGACTGATAAAATTTCTCATATGAATGTTCTAATCTATTAACAAAGTTTCAATGCCAAAAAATGCAAGGTCATGCACCTTGGCGGCAAAAATCCATGCAGGACTTACACCCTAAATAGTGAGATCCTAGCAAGGACTGTAACAGAACGTGACTTGGGGGTGATTATTTGCGAAGACATGAAGACTGCCAATCAAGTGGAGAAAGCTTCATCCAGGGCTAGACAAATCATGGGCTGTATCCGTAGAAGTTTCGTCAGCCGTAAGCCCGAGGTCATAATGCCGTTGTACAGATCCATGGTGAGACCCCATCTGGAATACTGTGTAATGTAATGTAATGTAATTTATTTCTTATATACCGCTACATCCGTTAGGTTCTAAGCGGTTTACAGAAAATATACATTAAGATTAGAAATAAGAAAAGTACTAGAAAAATTCCCTTACTGTCCCGAAGGCTCACAATCTAACTAAAGTACAATTCTGGAGGCCGCATTATCAAAAAGATGTGCGGAGAGTTGAGTCGGTTCAGCGAATGGCCACCAGGATGGTCTCAGGACTCCAGGATCTCCCGTATGAGGAACGACTGGGTAAGTTGCAGCTGTACTCACTCGAGGAACGCAGAGAGAGGGGAGACATGATCGAGACGTTCAAATATGTCACGGGCCGTATCGAGGTGGAAGAGGATCTCTTTTTCCTTAAAGGACCCACGGCAACAAGAGGGCATCCGTTGAAAATCAGGGATGGGAAATTTCATGGCGACACCAGAAAATATTTCTTCACCGAAAGGGTGGTTGACTGCTGGAATAATCTTGCACAACAGGTAATTGAGGCCAGCAGCGTGCCAGATTTTAAGCAAAGATGGGATTGGCATGTGGGATCTCTTCAAGGAGGAAGTTAGGGGTGGGTCACTAGTGTGGGCAGACTAGATGGGCCGTGACCCTTTTCTGCTGTCATTTTCTATGTTTCTATATTTCTATGAGATTACAAAAGTAGTCAGTGATTAAAGAATTCTGTTTAAATAAATACATCCCCGACGCCTCATCTGAAATCCTATGACCCAAGAGGGAGAAACCACCAAACTGGTCTACACAGGGCCTGCAGCTGCTTAGCTGGTCCTGAATAAATGGCAGAGGGCGCATACACAGGGGTAGGATTTCAGTGGCTCTCACATAAGCTTCATTCCTGAAAAGTATTTTAGAACAGCCTCCGCGTCAGTTCTAAAATCCACCTCCATAGCTGAGAGATGGCATATACCTTTGCAGTAAAGAAAGGAATATAACTGAGCGAGCTGGCTGGCTTTTTTCATGCATCAACTATTATGTCAGCAAGTTTGAGAACAACCAATCTAATTCAGTGCTTGTGGTATTCTTATGTTTAGAATCAGTGAGACACAACAATAATACAATTTATTTGCAAGTCTGCAGAAATGTAAATTGCTGCAAAGTGCTTTAGTGCTGGAGAATCCACTATATTTTCATACAGAGTTTTTAGAAATGTGTGATCCCTAGAACCAACAAGGAAAACACTGCATAAGCATAAGAGCACAACGAACCCCATCTCCAAAGCCAGGCTAACATTCTTCATAGCTCTGCCGAGGCAACCTCACAAAACATAACATAGGAGTTTACCTGTCTGGTAAAATAGTCTCCAGTGCAGAGATGAAGTAAGGGACGACCACGTTGATTCCCTTCAGATCACAGCAAAAGAGCGGAGGGGAATTCAGAATAATACTGGCCAAAACCGGATGGCAAACAAAATCCGATATCTGTAAACCCTGCAGTAAAACCATGTAAAACCTAAAGAAGAGAAAAATCACAGTGTTATCATACAAGCACCTAGCAGTCGTCATATCAACATTTTTCTCCACACATACAAAGGTTATAAAAGATCTGCAAAGAAAAGCTACATAATTGTGACACTCTGAGAACATAAACTGATCTTTAAATATATTATGAACAGCCCAACATGTTTCAATGTAGAGTCTGCATCAGGGGCAAGTATTGGTAAATAGCAAAAAGGGTACCTATCCAATAAAAAAGGGGGTAAAACATTATTGATTCAATCTAAATTCCACATGTAAGCCACTACCAGACCTCTCTAGTGAAAAATGATTATTTCTGTGAATGTAAAAATTAAAAAAAACCCACAAAAAACCTAGAAGAAATGACATGCCTTAAAAGGACCCTCAGAAAACAAATACCAGAGCAATTCTTTACCACAGTCACCTTAAAAACACTAATCTAATCTGTTTCTACAAACTTGAATCTATTTAGCACAACAGTTTTCTGACAAATCTTCCTTTCGGATAACTCCCACTCATTTGTTACCATGTGGCTCATGAATCCAAGATATTCATCACCTTCAAACTGTTCAAAACTCAGCGGTGAACACTGGTTACCTTCAAAATACATCCCCAGTTTGCCCCTACATCTTTCTCATCTGCTTATACACTTCCCCCTTCCCATTCGCGGTTTCTGCACTCGCGATTTCACATAATCGTGATTTTTTTCTGGGGAGGGGGAAATTTTTAAAAAACCATATTTTTACCTCCCTGCCGCCTTCCCGGCCTTATCTGGTGGTCTAGCAAGCTTTCGGGGCAGGAGCGATCTTCCTACACTCCTGCCCCGTGCAGATCGCCATGAGGAAATGGCTGTAGGGAGTTCCCGTCGTAGTCTCGAGAGACTACGGGAACTCACAGCAGCCATTTCCTCATGGCGATCTGCACGGGGCAGGAGTGTAGGAAGATCGCTCCTGCCCCGAAAGCCCTCTAGACCACCAGGTAAGGCCAGGAAGGCGGCAGGGAGGGGGGGGATCAGAGCTGGATAATCACGGTTTTTCGCCATTCGCGGTCCGGCTCTGCCCATATCCCCCGCGAATAACGAGGGAGAAGTGTATTCTATTCCCCTGCTAGAACGCATTGATCTCAAAGTAAACTTCTTCTGTTTAAATTCTTTATTCATTTTTAAATCAAACAAGTGCACAAAAATATATCATAAATTGATTCCAGTATAGCACTATAAAATCTAACACAAAAAAACTAATAGACCATTAATGATAAAACCCTACCCGCCCACCCTTCATCAATTATTCTATATAAAATATATTATTATTATAAACATAGTTATAACAATTTCCTCCCCAAATCCCCCCTCCCCCCTGAGTGTGCATATAATAAATCTATAAAAGGAAGAAAAATGATGCCTATCCATTACAATACTTTTCCAATGGCCCCCAAACCTTTGCGAAGTTATTATAATTCCCTTTTTGCAACACTATTGCTCTTTCCATCTTAAAAATATGACATAACGAATTCCACCAGAATGTGTAATTAAGATTATTGTAATTTTTCCAATTATTGGTAATATGTTGAATGGCAACCCCTGTCATAATTAATAAAAGTTTGTTGTTGTGTGATAATTGACTCTTTTTTCTCATAACCATTCCAAATAAAACAGTATCATAGGAAAGCACAACATGGTTTTCCAATAAAGAATTTACTTGAGTCCAAATTGAATTCCAAAATAACTTAATACAGGGACAATAATAAAGTAGATGGTCCAATGCCCCTGGTTCCAGATTACAATGCCAGCATCTATTAGATTTAGAGCCATCTAACTTTTGTAAACGAATAGGGGTCCAAAACACTCCATGTAACAAAAAGAACCAAGTTTGTCTCATAGATGCTGACACTGTACATCTCATCCTCCAAGACCAAATTCATGGCCATTGAGATGCAGAAATCTGATGCTTAATCTCAATGCTCCAAATGTCTCTAAGACCACATTTTGGTTTTTTATTCAAGTACCCAGATAACAATTTATACCACAATGCGGCTTGATGTCCTAGGAAGTTTGCTTGGAAGCATAGGAACTCCAGGCTATATTGATTATTAAAATTCTTCCATTCAGGGAACACCACCTGAATAGCCTGCTTCAGCTGCAACCACTTAAAACTTTGTGATTTATTAAGACCAAATCTATGTTGCAATTGTGAAAACTCAAGCAGTTTACCATCTGAAATAACATCATTCAGAGTTCGAATACCCACAATAATCCAGTTCTTCCATATGACTTGATATCCACCAATTTTAATCTTGGAGTTTATCCATAAGGATTGATTAGTTGATTTATTAATTGGAATAGGTGTTAAATTGCTAATATATCTCAATGTTTTCCATGTATCCATTAAAATTTTATTCTCCTTATATTTCCTAGGCATATTAATACTTGGCACATGAACTAAATTTAAAGGGAACAAGAGGCGCCATTCTAAATACAACCAATCCGGGGCATTATCTATGAGTTCTGGGAGGATCCAATACATACCTTGACGTAAAATATAGGCTTGATGATACCTATAAAAATTTGGAAAATTTACCCCACCCTCCTCAATTGGCTTTTGTAAGGATACTAAAGCAATTCTAAGCATTTTACCAAGCCAAATAAATTTCGTAAGAATACCATTAAGCTTTTTATAAAAGGACCCTTGAAAAAAAATTGGTATCGTACTCATTTGATAACAAACCACAGGCAAAATCATCATTTTAATAGTATGAACTCTCCCCCACCAAGAAAGATATAAAGGATTCCATTGCTCCCATAACTCCGTAACTCTTTTCAATAAAAATTTTTCATTTTCTTTCACTGTATCCTCACTAGTAATCTTAATTTGAATACCTAAATATTTTAATCCATCTTCTTTCCATACGAATGGAAAAGAATCAAATAATCTTTTAGAACAATACACATTTAAAGGTAAAATTTCTGACTTATTCCAATTAATTTTGTAACCTGAAAATTTACCAAATGTATCAATCAATTCCAACAAGCATGGAATGGTAATCTCTGGATTTCTCAAATAAAGCAGAATATCATCTGCATAGGCTGAAACTTTATATTCCCTATCTGAATAAGGAATACCCTGTATCCCCTTTGCTTGTTGAATAGCTAATAATAAGGGTTCTAATACAATATCAAATAGCAAAGGAGACAAAAGACAGCTTTGTCTAACTCCCCTCTGTAAATAAAAACGCTCGGATAACGTATTATTAATATTCAATCTCGCAGAGGGGAAGCTATACAATAATTTAACCATTTGTATAAATCTAGAACCTATACCAAACCAATCAAGTGCTTGATACATGAAACTCCATTCAACCCTATCAAAAGCTTTCTCTGCATCCAAAGAGACAGAAAAAGCCGGATCATCCAAATTTTTGGATAAATTTAACATATGCAACGCTAATTTTGAGTTATTAGAAGAATGTCTTTTAGCAACAAAACCAGTTTGATGCATATCAATAATATAAGGGAGAGCCTTGGTTAAGCGTAAAGCCAATATCTTAGCCAGAAGTTTTCCATCTACATTTATTATATAGGCCTGTAGTTCGAAACCAAAGTGGGATCTCTATTTGGCTTAGGCAAAACAATAGTTACTGATTCAGCCATAGTACCCGTAATACAACCTTTAATAATTTGTGATTGATATAAATTTAATAAATGAGGTAAAAGGACAATTTGAAATGATTTATAAAATTCTACAGTAAAACCATCACCACCTCCCTTCCTCATATCACCTCTATAACTTTCCCAAATATAGTCCACTCCCTGGTACCATCTTCTCACTGTCCCAAAAAAGTAACCGGTAACCCAAATAATCAACCTGATTCCTAACATCTCCTATGAAATCCATCTACCAAACATCCTTAGGAAACTAGATAATTCTCTATGTAACGTAATCAGAAAAAATTTCCTATGTAATGTAATTTCCAATGTAATGTAACTTCCTATGTAATGTAATTTTTATGTAATGTAAAGTAACCAGATAACCTTCTATGTATTGTAACCAGAAATAATTTCCTATCTAATGTAATCTGAACCTCAATTCTGTAATTCCAAATTAATCTATTCACTGAATACTTGTTGGAATGTTAGTATCTTGTCTCTATCTTTGTTTCTATCTTTTCTATCTTTACCATTTTAATAATCTATGTTTCTATCAGGGCAAAGGTAGGGGAGGGACATTAAGGTGGGCAGACTAGATGGGCCGTGGGCCCTTATCTGCCGTCTATTTCTATGTTTCTATGTTTCTAATTGTTTTTTTTCAGGTACTTTAGCTAGATTGTGAGCCTTCGGAACAGTTAGAGAACTTCCAAGTACCTATCTTTATTTTTATTTTATTTGTATCTTTAATGCATCTTTATTGTAAACCGCTTTGAACCTCACGGTATAGCGGTATACAAGAAATTAAATTAAATTAAATTAAATCCAACTCTAAGAGACTTCAACGCTGTTTCTACTTCTTTTAGAGATATAGGCTCTTCTAAATTCCTTTTTATATGTTCAGGAACCTTTGGTCCAATAATTAAATTTAAAAAATCTAATCCATCTTTTTCTCTATCTACATAAGGCTCAGAAGAATATAGGTCTTTATAAAAATTTAGAAATTGCTTTAATATTTGTCCAGTCTGATTATTTATAATTCCTTTATCATCCTTTATTGCATTAATATTATTTCTTCTTTTCTTTAAGATAGTTTGCCAATAATCTCCCCGCCTTATTAGAATTTCCATAATACAATGTTTGTTTGGAAAACAAATCTTTCCTTATCATTTTTGAAGCTAATTCATTATATTTACCTTTTGCTTTTAAAAGAGCTTGCAATGTATTGTATTCCCATTTATTTATCAATTTAGATTCTAATAATTTAATTTCTTTTTCCAAACTCAAAAATTGAGTTTTAAGTTGTTTTCTAATATAAGCAGAATAAGAGATAATAAAACCTATCATAGTAGCCTTAAAGGCATCCCATAAATTTTCCATGAAAGTGTCCTCTGTCAAATTAAATTGAAAAAATTCATTAATTTGAATTTTGAAATCATCCAGGAATTTGTCATCCATAAGCAATGTATTATTAAATTTCCATAAAGGTTTTCTATACTCTTGTTGATCTAATTGTAATTCAATCCATATTCCTGCGTGGTCCGATATAATAATTGGATCTATAGAAGCTTTAATCACATGTTGAACTTTATGAGTTGGTACAAAAATATAATCTATTCTTGAAAAAGACTTATGAACCTGTGAACAAAATGAAAATTCCTGATCATTAAAATGAAGAATACGCCAGATATCTTTTAAATCACATGACTGAACCAAATTATCTAACCCTAATGATTTTATATTTTTGCTTGTTTTTTTTATCAATTAATGAATCTATCACAGCATTAAAGTCTCCAGCCACTACTAAATTAGAAGCAGCCAGTGGGAGTAATAACCTCTGTAAAGTTTTAAAGAATTCCTGTTGATTTGAATTAGGGGCATACACATTAAACATCAGGGTATTATTTCCCATACTCATATCTACGTGTAACCATCTACCCAGCGGATCTGAGTTTACTAAATTAAAACTAGCATTACATTTTTTATTAATGAAAATTGCTACCCCTGTTTTTTTACCAATAGCCAGAGCAAAAAAACATTTCTTCACCCACCCTCCTTCCAATTTCTGGGATTCAATCAAATTTAAATGAGTCTCCTGCATATAATAAACATCCGCATTCTGTTTTTTCATAAAGGACAGTACTTTTTCCTTTTGATCTGATGATTAAGAACATAAGAAATGCCTGCACCGGATCAGACCTTGAGTCCATCTAGTCCGGCGATCCGCACACGCAGAGGCCCAGCCAGGCCTACCCTGGCAAATACTTTAGTTATTCGTATCCCTCAATGTGGCTTTCAAGATGTGCATCCAACTTGCCCTTAAAACCTTGAATGGTGGTTTCCTCCACAACCTCTTCTGGGAGAGCGTTCACCACTCACTGTGTGAAGCAGAACTTTCTGACATTTGTCCTGGCCCTGTCCTCCCACAGCTTCAGTCCATGACCTCTTGACCGAGTCACCTTTGACATTGTGAATAAAGTTGTTCCATGCTCTATTTTGTCAAATCCTTTCAGTATTTTAAAAGTCTCTATCAGATCCCCTCGCAGTCTCCTCTTCTCGAGAGTGAATAATCCTAGTTTTCTGAGGCGATCCTTGTAGCTCAAGTTCTCCATACCTTTTACAAGCTTCGTCGCTCGCCTCTGCACCCTCTCCAGTAGTAGTATATCCTTTATTAGGTAGGGAGACCAATGTTGGACACAGTATTCCAAGTGTGGTCTTACCATCGCTCTGTAAAGCAGCATTATGACATCCTCAGATCTACTCGTGATACCCTTCTTGATCATGCCCAACATCCTGTTTGCTTTCTTTGCCGCCGCTGCGCATTGAGCCGACGGCTTCAGGGTCCTGCCTATCAATACCCCCAGGTCCTTTTCTTGTACGCTTTTGCCCAAAGTTACATCAAACAAGGTATACTGGTGCTCCTTGTTTTTCCTGCCCAGGTGCATCACTTTACATTTTTCTACATTAAACTTCATTTGCCACTTTTCTGCCCATTTCTCTAGTTGTCTCAAATCTCTTTGGAGTTCCTCGCTGTCCGTCTGTGACCTGATTGCCCGACACAGCTTTGTGTCATCAGCAAACTTGATGATTTCACTAGTCGTTTCTTCTTCCAGGTCATTTTTGAAAATATTGAATAAGATGGGCCCAAGAACCTTGAGGCACTCCGCTAGTTACTTTCTCCCATTCTGAGAATTTCTTTTACGCTCACCCTCTGTCTTCCAGCCATTTTCCTATCCATCTTAGTATGTCCCCTTCTATTCCATGACTTTGTAGTTTTTTGAGAAGTTTCTCATGTGGAACTTTGTCAAACGCCTTCTGGAAGTACAAGTATATTATATCCACCGGTTCTCCGCTATCAACATGTTTGTTCACAGTCTCGAAAAACTGAAGTAAATTTGTCAAACATGACTTCCCCTTCCTGAAGCCATGTTGACTAGCTCTCATTAGGTCATGGGTATCCAGATTTTGGACTATGCTATCCTCAATCAATGCTTCAACCATCTTCCCAGGGACCGATGTGAGACTCACAGGTCTATAGTTTCCCGGTTCTCCTCTTGATCCTTTTTTGAAGATTGGGATGACGTTTGCTATCTTCCAGTCTTCTGGTATCTTTCCGGTTCTAACTGACATGTTAGCGAGGGATTGCAGTAGTTCTCCGATTTCTACCTTTAGCTTCTTTAATACTCTCGGGTGAATTTCATCCGGGCCTGGAGATTTGTCACTTTTTAGTTTGTTGATCTGATAGTAAATCTGGTCCAGATCCACATTTACTGTGTTGAGGCTCTCCTCTATTACTCCCTTGAATACTTTCTCTATTTTGGGTACAGATGTGGTGTCCTCTTTGGTAAAGACTGACACAAAGAAGGAATTTAATCTTATCTGCAATCTGTTTGTCTTCTTTGATGCATCCTTTTCTTTCTTGATCATCGAGAGGGCCCACTGCCTCCTTGGCAGGTTTCTTCCCTTTCACGTATCTAAAGAAAGGTTTGAAGTTTTTGGCCTCCTGCGCTATCCCTTCCTCATAGTTCCTTTTGGCGTCTCTCACTGCCTTGTGACATTTCTTCTGGTCGTCCTTGTGTCTGTTCCAAGCCTCGATTGTTTTCTTGTGTTTCCATTCTTTAAATGAGTTCTTCTTTTCCCTTATTGCATCTTTCACATCTTTGGTCAGCCAAGCTGGTTCTCCTTTGCCTTTATTTTTCCTTCCCTTGGCTATCAGCGGAATATATAAATTCTGCGCTTCGGTGATAGTATTTTTTAGAAGGACCATGCCTGTTCTACCGTTTTGATTTCAGCTATCCTATTCTTGAGCCGTTTTCTTACCATGGCTCTCATGTTGTCGTATCTTCCTTTTTAGCGGTTTTCTAAAGTTAAAGGCTGTGGATTGTGTCTTGATTCGCTTTCCTTTCCCAATGTCTAGTTTAAAGTTGATCATGCTATGATCGCTCGTCCTCAGCGGGACCGTGACTACTACATCTTTTGTCTGTCCAGTTATGCCGTTCAGGACCAAGTCCAATGTGGCGTTCCCTCTTGTCGGTTCCTCTACCATTTGCTCAAGGAAGCAGTCTCCTATCATATCCAGGAACTTTGTTTCTTTGCCGCAGCTTGTGGTTCCTAGGTTCCAGTGTATCCCCAAGAAGTTGAAGTCTCCCATGATCGTTACATTGCCTGTTTTATATCCTTGCCTTATTTCTTCAGTCATTTCTGTGTCTGTTTCCTCCGTCTGTCCTGGGAGTCTATAGTAGAGGCCAATTTTTGTGTCTGCTCCGTTCTATCTGGGAATCCTTATCCAGAACGACTCCAGTTTCTCTTTCCTCTCTGCGTTCCCTTCTCTGATCACTTCTACTCCCTTTTGGACGTAAAGGGCAATGCTTCCCCCTTTCTGCCCAATTCTGTCCCTTCTGAATAGCTTGTATCCCTGAAGTACCGTGTCCCATTCATTATCCTCATTCCACCATGTTTCTGTTATGCCAATAATATCTATTTTTTTCGCGTCTTGATAGTGCCTCTAACTCCCCCATTTTGTTTCCCAGGCTTCTGGCATTCGTATGCATACATTTAAGCTCTCTTTGTACTCCCTTCTTGGGTTTTCTGGGCTTTACAGTCCTTATTGTGTCTTTCACAGTATCTATTTGCGCTCCTTTTGTGTCTTCTTCATTTGCTTCAAGCTCTTCCCCCTTATCTGGGCAGATGTCTGTAGTGCCCTCATTTGGACCTCCTGTAGCCCAATCAACTGATTGTCGACTGTCGGCTCTCCCCTGATCTTTAGTTTAAAGCCTTCTCAATGGCCTTCTTCATGTTACCAGCCAGTATTCTCGCTCCTTCCTTGGTGAGGTGTAGTCCGTCCTTCCTGTAGTACCTGTTTCTTCCCCAGAATGCCATCCAGTTGCGCACGAAGTCGAAGCCTTCTTCTTCGCACCATCGTCTCATCCAGGCATTGATTGCTCGTAGTTCATCTTGCCTTTTTGCATCTGCTCTCGGTACTGGTAGGATCTCAGAGAAGGCCACTTTCACCTTCCTGATCTTCAGTTTTCTTCCAAGTGAGCGGAGCTGGTTCTTCATTTCTTCCCTGTCATACTTCCTTCCGCTCACATCGTTGGTTCCCACATGGATAATTACAGCAGTCCTCTCCTCCTGCGCTATCTATGATCCTGGTGATCCTGCTGGCAACATCCTTTACTCTTGCTCCGGGCAGGCAGGTGACCAGTCTATCTTCTCTTCTTCCTGCGGTATGGCTGTCCACATTTCGTATGATGGAATCTCCAATGATGATCCCAATCTTCTCTATTTGAGGGTTTCGTGGAGGTCGTAAGTCTACATCCATGGTGAAGGTTCCGTCTGATTTCTTCCGTGTCCCAAACTCGTGCAGTCTCTCATTTCCGCTGGGTGAGTGGTCGCCCTCAACTTCCATATCATTAACATTAAGAGAAAAAACTTTAAAAGACATCATGATAAATAAACGTATAATGACTAATCAAAATCAAACAATTAAAAGAATTTCGAAACATAAGAACAGACATATTCCTTATTTCAGATTCTAACATATGAAAAATATCCTCTTTTAGCACACTCAATAGTCCCTCTCCCCCCCCCTTTAAAACCAAAAATTCCTTTGCACATCCACTCCCTTTTGAAACAAAAATACCTCCCTTCTCCCACCCCCTCCCCCCATAGATAATGACTGCCTAAGAACACACATTTGGAGTAGTAATACCCAAGCCCCTTCCACCCAGGCAAAACAATATACTTTTGTCCATATATCTTATCTTAACTGATTATTGTAATTCCTCAAAGTAAACTTCTTGCCATCTCGTCATAGTCCATCAATGCTAAAATCTTCAGTGCAACAGATCCAACTCTTTGGAATGCTCTCCCATGCACCCTACGCCTTTCATAAAGTTTAAGTCTGGCCTAAAAACCTTTTTGGTTAAAGATGCTACAATTTCTGTTAAGGACATTGTTCATGTACTGATATGTTGAGTATTGATATTGTTCTGGCTGTGCTTGTTTGAATAAAAAGAAAGACCACCTTTGCTTTATTGCTACTTAAAACTAGTTAATATAAACTTAATTCACTTCCAACACATTAGATTGTCTCATTTTGATAGGTCATTTAAATGCTTAAAATTGTTGCAGATATCTGAGAAAAGGTTAGTTATGGTGTCATTAAACCTGTACACAAAATTTCTCTCTTTCTAAAATATTATGAGCAAATATTGAAGCAGAAGACACAAAGTACTAGAGAAGTCCACATAGGCAACGTAACACTTCTTGTAACTTTGGACAAGTGACTCTACCTTCCTTTGACTCAGAAACAATTTATTTATTTAAAAATTTATATACTGCATAAAAACTATGCGGTTTACAAAATTACATGCATACAAAATATAAATGCTAAACAAGTCAAACACAATAAAACATTAACCAACGATATCATTATTATTAAAACCTTCTTTTAAATTCATCCTACAAGGATAGGGAAATACATACTGTAGATGAATGCAACTCATCCAACCTAACCTCCTACTGTCAGAGTACCTGGATAGATATGCAGACAGAATCTCTTCCCCAGTCTTCTTGCTACAGAATATCCTACACAGAGTTCCACAAGCCTCTGCCCTTCCAGCTTCATAATTTTCAGGGAACTCGTTGGCATCAAACATGGGATTGGAGACCATGGTGTCGGTGGACATTTGGGAGCCCTTGCGACGAAATTCCACACCAGCCTGGGTTGCCAAAGCTGCAGAGAAGAAAAAGAGCGTAGCTCATTGCATTTGAAGATCAGAAGCTCAGGCTCATGGGAATTTACATGCAAAGATTTCATCCTTTTTTAAAATGATCATTGAGGAGTTACTCCCAGCACCTGAACCACTACCTCCTACGACTTCATCCATATGAGTAAACAAACAAAAGAAAGCAATTTATATATTTTTTTGTGGTCTGACCTTCTTTCCCTTTGCTATATTTATTTACAATCAAATTGTTTTCTTAAAGTATGCCAGTGATGAAGATATGAGGTCTCAGAGCACACAAAGAACTTTCTGTTCAGAATCCACTCAGGTCCTGAGACACATCCCAAAATAAGATCACTTCAATTTGGAACTGCTGTACCTGCACTTTCTACTACAAATACTCCATTTCAAAGACTAGATCATCAGCTGAGTCCTTCATTAATGACATCTGAACTACACGTCATACAAGCTGCATAAGGATATTAACTAATTGATCTTAGTATAACTAAATATTGATCCTCATTTTAGAAGCATTCCCATGTGTAATCAGCAGCTTTTAAGGGCTCCTTTTACAAAGGTGCGCTAGCAGTTTTAGCACGCGCTACAATGCCGCACGTGCTAGACGCTAACGCCTCCATAGAGCTGGCGTTAGTATTTTCTGTGTAGCACGGGGTTAGTGTGCACGGCATTGCAGCGCGCGCTAAAAACGCTAGTGCACCTTTGTAAAAGGAGCCCTAAGGGTGTTTATTGCCTACATATGCAAATAGTGAGTTTTGAAAATCGCTATTTACATGGAATCCACATCACATGTAGACTGCAAGGAGGCACCAAAAATATAGACCCTGTTTTACATATCAATATGGAAAAATTCAAACGTCGGCATTTATATTTGACCCCAGGTACGTATAAAACACCTGCTGAAAGAGGCCTGTGTAAAGGCTGAGGTCAGCTTCCTCACCCTCAAACTGACATATTCAGTATATCAAGATATTGTTTTTGGTGGAATTCAGTTTGTCATGTATATAAAATGGAAAGAGCGTTGGCAGTTCAAAAAGGTTATTATAATAAATTTAAGGATGTGTGGGGACCATTATAGTAATGAATAAGTTACACTTTTCCCAATTTTAATACACATTTGGATTTGGGATGGGGGGTTTCTTGGTTTTCCATTAAGAATATATATATGAGGGTCATAAGATATTATTTTCAGGTGGTATATATTAATTATATATGAATTTGGGAGGGGGGGGTTAAATCTTCTTGGTGTATGATATTGAAGATTTTTCAAGTGATGTTGTATTATAATTGTTTGATATTTACTGTACACTTGATGTAAGTTATAAAATGAATAAAGAAATTTAAAAAAAAAAAAAAAAAGAGAGAGAAAAAAAAAGATATTCTGTATTACAGATGCACCCCTCTGAATCTCCAAACCCCCACCCAGTTTTTACTGAGGTCCATGATAGTCGAGTGCAATTCTTGTCTTTGGGGCACCCCCCAGCCAGTCGACAATAAACTTACATGAGCAGATCTGCAAGAATTACACCACTGGTGTACAACTCTCTCTCATGCAAGTTTACTGTGGCATCCTGAAAACCTAACCAGCAGGGCATGTCCTGAGGACTGGTTTGAGAAACACTAGTCTAGTGGCAACAGGAGCAATCAAAATGGCAGACCTGATCCCTAGTGGTAATCTTGTAACACTAATACAAGTTGTGAGTGCCAAATTGAACACGGAACTAGCAAGAGCAGGAGATCCTGACAAGTGGGGATCACTCCTACTCAACTATTAGGGACCCCAGTAAGAGTCGAGAAAGAATCATGGCAGGTGACTGAAATGAGAAGAGGGGAGAAATTCTGATCATTCTAGAGAGAATCAGAGAATACTGATCTTATTTGGAGGGGGAGAGAGATTATGAAATGTACAATTTTAAAAACCTACTCCTATATATTAGGGTAAATCAAAAAGTAAAGGCTTTAATAGAAGTAACTGTGAGCAATTGAACATATCATTTTTCCCTTTTCCCATTTGTTGGGTTTTTCAACTGCTCCTGAAGTCAGATGAGCATCACTTCCTTCATCATGCTTTGTCTCATATCGTTTCGGGAACCTCCACACATTGTGCAGATCAGTCAGCTGTTTGGGAACCCATCGTATGCAGACCTTCTTGTATTCCAAGTCATCATGCATTATGGCAATTGCAGATCCATTGCTGATATCTAAATCTGCAGCCAACTTAGAATTTGATTAAGCGATCAATCAAGAAAAATATTAAACTTGAAACTTGAACTAAGACATCATTATCAGTCGGTCTTCTCTAATCAAGGCAGCTGCCATGTCAATGTGTTCTTGTGTTGATGGGCGACCAAAACGGACCTCCTTCGGTTACACCTGTTCTTCCCACTTTAAACCTTTTTACCCACTCAAACATTTCGTTGTTCATGGTGCTGTGTCCATACCGAGTCAAAATCTGACCGTGAATTTCCAAAGGTTTCACTCCCTCTGCCCAAAGCAAGAGCACTACTGCATGTTGTTCTTCAATGGTACAATCTTGCAATGGAGCGTCCATGTTTCAGACCTCGTGCCTGCCACATGACTGAAGGCTGTACGTGAACGAACTATCCAATAGGCAACGTATGAGTACATATGTTGCATTTCACTAGCTCTGTTCCAGTTATCGCATAATTTTAACAACTGCTTTTAATTTTTGATTCGCCCTTACATATGGAGAGATATCATTTTAACCTTCCCCCACATATGCAGCTTTTTAAAACCTCTGCACCTGTGGGACATGAAGAGAGGTGGATTTGCAGTCCTGGACTTCCTTATACTTGTCTTATAAGAGGCTCTGCATTTGGAAGAACTTTTTAAAAATACAGCGGGAACTGTGCATGTCTCAAACTAGACGTCTAGACATTTGGAGCATTGAGATTAAGCATCAAATTACTGCATCTCAATGGCCACAAATTTGGTCTTGGAGGATGAGTTGTACAATGTCGGCATCTATGAGACAAACTTGTTTTTTTCTGTTGCACCGAGCTTTCTGGACCCCTGTTCATTTACAATTAGATAGCTCTAAGTCTAATAGATGTTGGCATTGCCATCTCGAAGCGGGGACTTTAGATCATTTATTGTTCTATTGTCCATTCATTTTGGCTTTTTGGAAATCGATTTGGGGCCAAATAAATTGTTTGTTGGAAAATCCTGTGGCTTTATCCTATGATACTATATTATTTAGAATGTCAATGAGGCAGAAAAGTCAAATTTATGCAAAGAATAATAAGCTATTACTTATTATGACAGGAGTTGCCATTCAGCAGATTGGAAAAATTTGAATAGATTAAATTATAGTTTTTGGTAGAATTCATTATGTCATATGTACAAGATGGAAAGAATGTTAGCCTTGCAGAAAGGTAATTTTAATAACTTTCAGGAGGTTTGGAGGCCATTAATAGAATATTGTAATGAGTAGTTATTGGATTATCATTTTTCCCTAATAGGTATAATTGCAAAGTATGGGGGGGGGAGGGGATTTCTGATTTGATATTAAATGATTAGATTAATAGGACAGAATATATAATATATAATATGATATATGTACTACATATAAATTAGTAGGGTTTGGAGGGAGGGTTTAAATATTATGATTTAAGTTAAATTGATAGAGAATCAAGTGATATTGTATAAGTTTAAATGTTATTTTATGATACACTTGTTGTAAGATGTAAAATGAATAAAGAATTTAAAATACAACCCCCCCCCCAAAAAAAAAACCCCCAACTAGACATCTAAATCAACATCTCTTCTAACTGGGCTCAGTGTGGGTATTTTCAAAATATTTTACTTTTAGAAGCACCCACAAGATGAGAAAGATGTGGCTTTTCCATAGCATAAGTGTCTCCATGTTGTGTAGTGAATACAGGACCATCTTAACCGAGTTATGCAATAAGGACCACGGAAACAGCTCCACTATTTCAACAATTCTAGAAAATTATTTATTAGTAAGCAAAGAAATGGTCAATGGGGTTCTTGACCTCCAATTTCCTATTTGTGTTCTGACCAAATGGAGAGATATACAGGTATACTGCATAACTGAAAGTTTACTATTTTGACACATGGTGGGATTAGTTTAACTTAAAAGGATTAAATATAAGTACAGTGGTACCTCGGTTTACGAGTGCACCGGTTTGCGAGTGTTTTGCAAGACGAGCAAAACATTCGCAAAATCGGCGCCTCGGAAACCGAGCGCGCTTCGATTTGCAAGTGCCCCTCTCCTCGGCGAACCGGCACCCTCCCCCCCCGCGATCCAGCACCCCCCCCCCGCGACCTGAGGTCCCCCCAACCCACCCGAACCCTCTTCTTACTTTTCTGTAGCCTCCGCAGCGGCACCGGCACCAGCATGTCCTGTGCGTGGTGCCGGTGCCTGAAGATCTGCTTCCTGTGCTGGGCCTTGAGCATGTGCGTATGCTCAAGGCCTGAGAGTTCATGTCGAACATGAACTCTCAAGGCCCAGCACAGGAAGCAGATCTTCAGGCACTGGCACCACGCACAGGACATGCTGGTGCCGGTGCCACTGCAGAGGCTACAGCAAAGTAAGAAGAGGGTTCGGGTGGGTTGGGGGGACCTCAGGTCGAGGCGGGGGGTGCCCGATGGCGGCGGGGGGGGTGTGGATCGCGGGGGGGAGGGTGCCGGTTTGCGGGGGGGGGGCCTTCGGGGGGAGCAATGCCGGTTTTCGTGGGGGGGGAGCAGCGCTGCTGGCCTCGGGGGGGAAGGGGGGCGGTGGAAATCTATCAAAGCGAGTTTCCATTATTTCCTATGGGGAAACTCGCTTTGATAAACGAGCATTTTTGTATTACGAGCATGCTCCTGGAACGGATTATGCTCGTAATCCAAGGTACCACTGTATATAACTTCCTCTGAACACCTTTTCAACATTTGTCACAGAATATGGGCAAGTGATAGAATAATATTCAATGGTAATTTGGCACTGGAACAGCCATGAAAAAGACATCTTCTGCATGCTAAAAACAGATACAGTGGTTTTCTTGGCCTGTATCTTCAACTTTCTAGGGCACTCAAAAGCAAACCTGGCAAGCAATTTCAAGAACCACCTCAATCTGAGGTGCTACTTTGATCAAAGTGTTTTAATACCAGTCCTTTGCTCATTATAGTAACCACAAAATAATGATTACTCTTGGCCCACAACCTATGGAATTCTCTGCCATATCATCTCAGTTTTGAAACAGGCTTTAAAAAGTCATTTGATCTTGAATAGCTCTGGGGGAAACAGCATCTATCTACATAGGGCTCAGCCACTTTTTTACATTTTTTATTGTTGTAAACTACTCATGAAGTCACAAAACCGCCAATGAAGAAATATTCCGAGAGAACAAGGACTTTTACAGTTCCTGGAGCTGCAAATCCATGTTTTAACCATGTGGTACTTTTCTCACAACATCATCTGTTTTTAAGACTTCTTGACATTTTCTTCAGTTTAAATACTCCTGGAACCTCCAAGCATTAAATTCATATTAATCCAACCATCAGCTGAAGATCCTATGCGTTGCTGCTTACTCCTTAACTAAATTCACCTAAGACTATGGGCTCCTTCCTTGTACACTATCTAAAGAAATAACTTATGTGATCTTAAAAGGGTCCAGGGAAGAGCGACGAAAATGATAAAAGGTATGGAAAACCTTTCATACGCAGACAGGTTGGAAAGGCTGGGGCTCTTCTCCCTTGAAAAGCAGAGACTCAGAGGAGACATGATAGAGACTTTCAAGATCATGAAAGGCATAGAGAAGGTAGAAAGGGACAGATTCTTCAGACTATTAGGAACCACAAGCACAAGGGGGCACTCGGAGAAACTGAAAGGGGACAATTTTAGAACCAATGCTAGGAAGTTCTTTTTTACTCAGAGTATGGTGGACACCTGGAATGCGCTTCTGGAGGTTGTGATAGGACAGAGTACACTACGGGGGTTCAAAGAAGGATTGGATAAATTCCTGAAGGATAGGGGGACTGAGGGATACAGATATAGAGGTAGAGATAAGTTATAGAAAGAGTATAGATAGAAAGATAAGAGGGATTAAAGGGCTTAGAAAAGGATCACTTTACAGGTCAAGGGCCTGATGGGACGCCGCGGGTGCGGACTGCTGGGCGCGATGGACCTCTGGTCTGACCCAGCGGAGGCAACTTCTTATGTTCTTAAACATTATTGTACATTACTGGATACTAAAGGTCATCACAACCTGTGAAAAATCATATTCCAACCAAACCCACTTCTATGTCATGGCACACTTAAAAAAACATATTGAGCTGCAAAACCTAGTTGTAATCTACATCTTTCACTAATACAGTCTCAACAGCTAAGTTCAAAGTCCGTTTTAGCCAACCATATCTTAGTTTGGTATTTTCTTAATACAGTAGAGCACTTTAAATTTGAGGTTTCATTATCAAACATACCGATTACTTAAGAATAAAATCTAGGCTTTAAACCCATTTGAATGATCCAGAAAAACATTTTGAATCCGTGCAGATTTTACTTCTATGGTAACTAAGAGCAGTGATATCAGCGGAAAAAGAGCCAGAGAATGAACAAGCACAGAAACCGATGACACTGTTGGGACAAACGTCACGGTGAACCCATTAGCCATGAACATGTGAAGAAAGGGTTGAAAAATCTTTCCACTTATTAAACTTAAATATTACCTCTCATGATGCATTACGCAGTTTACAATTAAGAAAGAATTTTATATTGGTCAAACAATAATCTATGATTTAAAGTCACAGAAAAGTAATAATTAAGTTTTATGCTGACAATGACTAATGAGAATGCAGAATTTGTGGAACTTTATGTGGAGAAATGCAAAGTGATGCACATTGAGAAGAATCATCTGAGGGCTCCTTTTACCAAGCCACACTAGCTGCTACCATCTCCTTTGGACCAGGTGGTAGATTTCCGGCTAGTGCGCGCATTAAAACCGTTAGCACGGCTTTGTAAAAGGAGCCCTAAGTCATAAATAGCAAATGCTAGGGTCCACTTTAGAGATCAGCACCCAAGAAAAAGATCTGGGTGTCATTTTAGATAATACCCTGAAACCTTCTGTCTAAATGTACAGTGGCAGCCAAAAAAGGCAAACAGGATGCGAGGAATTATTAAAACAGGGATGGTCAATAAGAGCAAAAATATTTATTCTAAGGTCTCTGGATCTCAGAGAAGATATTGAAAAGGTTCAAATAAGCATAAGCAAGATGATAAAGGGGATGGAAACATTAGAAAAGAGATGGCTTGGAGGAGATGTGACTGAGCTCTCCAAAATCCACAGCAGGTACAAAGGAACAGGGTACACGCAATGAAGTTACATGCAAACACTAATAGTTTTTCACTGGAAGAATAATTAAGCTCTTGAACTCGTTGCCAGAAAATGTAGTAACAGTGGTTAAAGTAGCTGGGTTTAAAACTATGGAGACAGATCAATGAAAGGAGCAGCCTGTGAAACATGAACTTGTTCCCCATGAGATAAGTGACTTAAAATATATTTTGAATAAAGTAACAAGTATCTTTTTAAATAGAAATGTGGATAAAATTATTGCACAGAAAAAGGATGCATTGAAAAAAAAAAATCATTAAATGGAAGGATTATGTGGAATGTTCTGATCATTCACTGCCAAAGAAAGAGCAAACTGTCAAGCTCCCAGAGAACTGCTGGATGACTGTACTGGCTCCAAACACTGACCCCTACGAAGGCATGCCACCACCTATGTGTTCTCTTTCCTATACCGATTGCAGTTCTTCCCCGCACCTCCCTCTCTGTTTCAGTAAGTCAATATTGTCCCAAAATTGTTTGTCTCCCCTTTTTCTTTACTATTGTACATCGCTTTGAATTTATGAAAAAGCGATTTTTTCAAATTTTAAATAAACTTGGAAATAATAAATAAACTTTATTTGCAACCACAATATGATCAAGTTCAAAGTTGAAGTAGGAATACCGAAGGGAAAGAGAACCACAGCGACAACTTTTAACTTCAAGAAAGGAAACTACGAAGCGATGAGGGTAATGGTAAGGAAGAAACTTAGGAACAGCTCAAAGAAATGGCAGACTGTACAGCAAGCCTGGTCTTTATTCAAGGACAGAGTGAGCAAGGCGCAAAATCTGTATATCCCCAGATTCAGAAAAGGGTGCAAAAAGAGCCGAACAAAAGACTAAAGAAGCGAAGAAAGTGATAGGGGATAAGAATTCTTTCAAGAAATGGAAAAAGGGCAAAACCAAAGAGAACTGGAAAGAACACAGGAAGTATCAAAAAATAGGTCACCTCGTGGTTAGAAAAGCAAAAAGAGAATATGAAGAGAGGCTAGCCAGGGAAGCACGAAATTTCAAACCGTTCTTCAGATATGTTAAAGGGAAGCAGCCGGCTAGGGAGGAGGTGGGACCGCTGGATGACGGAGATAGGAAGGGAGTGGTGAAAGAAGTGACGGAAAGACTAAACATGTTCTTTTTGTCAGTATTTACAAAAGAGGACACATCTAATATACCGGAACATGAACAAATCTTCAAAGGAGACCAAGCAGAAAAATGAACATCCATGGAAGTAAGCCTCAAAGACGTACACCGGCAGATAGAAAAAGTAAAAACTGACAAATCACCGGGCCCAGACGGAATCCACCCTAGGATACTGAAAGAACTAAAGTAGGAAATAGCGGAACTACTACAGCAAGTCTGTAATCTATCCCTGAAAACAGGCGTGATTCCAGAGGATTGGAAGATAGCCAATGTTACGCCCATCTTTAAAAAGGGATCGAGAGGTGACCCGGGGAACTAAAGACTGGTAAGTCTGATCTCGGTCCCAGGGAAAATGGCGGAAGTACTGATAAAAGATAGCATCGAGGAGCATCTAGAAAGGAATAAACTTATGATAACAAGTCAACATGGCTTCTGCAAGGGAAGATTGTGCCTGACAAACTTATTGCACTTCTTCGAAGGAATTAACAAATGGATGGACAAAGGGGACCCCATAGACATCGTATACTTAGACTTCCAAAAAGCCTTTGACAAGGTACCCCATGAACGCCTACTTCAGAAACTGAAGAACCAAGGGGTGGAAGGAGACGTACACAGATGGATCAGGAATTGGTTAGCGGGTAGGTAGCAGAGGGTAGGAGTGAAGGGCCACTACTTGGACTGTAGGAGGGTCACGAGTGGTGTTCCGCAGTGGTCGGTGCTTGGACCGCTGCTATTTAATGTATTTATAAATGATCTAGAAACAAGGACGAAGTGCGAAGTAATAAAATTCGCAGACGACACCAAACTATTTATTGGGGCTAGGACTATAGAAGACTGCGAAGATTTACAAAGGGACCTGAACAAACTAGGGGAGTGGGCGATGAGATGGCAGATGAAGTTTAATGTAGAGAAATGTAAAGTCTTGCACGTAAGAAACAGAAACCCGAGGTCAGCTACATGATGGGAGGGCTGTCATTGAGTGAGAGTACCCAAGAAAGGGACTTGGGGGTAATAGTGGACAAGACAATGAAGCCGTCGGCACAGTGCGCAGTGGCCGCTAAGAAAGCGAATAGAAGCTAGGTATAATCAAGAAGGGTATTACAACCAGAACGAAAGAAGTTATCCTGCCGTTGTATCGGGTGATGGTGCGCCCGCATCTGGAGTACTGAGTCCAATATTGGTCACCGTACCTAAAGAAGGATATAGCGATACTCGAGAGGGTTCAGAAGAGAGCGACACACTTGATAAAGGGTATGGCAAACCTTTCATACACTGAAAGATTAGAGAAACTGGGGCTCTTTTCCCTGGAGAAGCGGAGACTTAGAAGGGATATGATAGAGACTTACAAGATCATGAAGGGCATAGAGAAAGTGGAAAGGGACAGATTCTTCAAATTTTCGAAGACTACAAGAACAAGAAGGTATTCGGAAAAATTAAAAGGGGACAGATTCAAAACCAATGCTAGGAAGTTCTTCTTCACCCAGAGGGTGGTGGACACCTGGAATGCGCTTCCAGAGGGCTTGATAGTACAGAGTACGGTTTTGGGGTTCAAGAAGGGATTGGATGATTTCCTGAAGGAAAAGGCGATAGAAGGGTATAGATAGAGGATTACTATACAGGTCCTGGACCTGATGGGCCGCCGCGTGAGCGGACTGCTGGGCATGATGGACCTCTGGTCTGACCCAGCAGAGGCATTACTTATGTTCTTATGTACTTACCACCTACCAGTTTTATCCAGATTCAGCCCTACTGATCAAAGGAGGCATCAGGAATATGAAATGCAAATACCACCAAAAATTCATGAAAACGCTCAAGTTTTAAAGGGCATGATGGCTATAAAAACGTCACAAAGAATGTCATCATTGAGGGTGAGATTTGGTGCATTATGCACGGAACATTCTGTGGTCTTCTACCAAGTTCTCAAGAAGGTAATGATATTGATTTTGAAAGGTTCCAGTCAGACGGGAAGGTGGCCAATGAGCTAATGAGATGTTTGATGGCTAACTTTGACCTAGACCTCCATGAAGATGATGTTGAGAAACAAAGCATGACTTGCTCCCATGTATCAGACTTTCTGATTCTGAAATAACTGTTCTGAACATGGAAACAGCAGAGAATGACAATGAAGAAGATATATTCCGTTACCACTTTGGAAAATCTCTCTTGCATCCCTTTATGCAATAGCTCCTTCTATCAAAGATGAAGCTTAAACCGAATGGATTACACCTGAATATAACTGAATTCTAGCATTATATTATGTGCAACAAGACGACCCTTTAGACTTCCAAGGGTTCCAAACCCCGACTTTCACAATTCTACCTCTCATCTCTCCTGTACGCCCCTTGCTTTTCTTGTCTATAAAATGACATATTGACTACTTTTGTTGCATGAGCTCTTGTCCAACTGTAAATTGCCTTGAGCCTTTATTGGCACAGAGCAATCCACAAATCTCTGATTAGATTAGAATTACCTTTTGGTATATGGTGGTGAAACAGATATATTTTGTACATTATTTCTATGTTCCTTTTACAACTAATATCTACACATAAAAACTATTTGGAACAACCATAGTTGTAATTGTTTTTGTTGGTAGATGCTCTACAGTAATCAATTATAATATACTTTTAGCAAATCTTCCCTTTCGACTGGTTTATAGCATCCAAGTAATGTGCTTCCATCTTCTTTAGACAATTTCCCCAAATGGTGACTCCTTGGTGACCAAAAGCTGACAAAGCTGGCTCTTGCAGTGCCTTTTCCTCACCATGAAAAACTACTTCTATAAAGGACCTGGGTTCATTTTCTCAGCCAAATACTTCATAGCACCGAATATGAGGATTTGCCTTCTGTTTTCCTGGAAATACAGAGATACTGATTCTATATTGTACAGATCAGTATATTAGAAGATAATAAAAAGCATCAGACAACTCACAAATGCTTTGGCTTTTAAATCTCTCAAAGCCCAATCTAGTTTAAGCACTTCCATCTCCCAAGTGTACAGCAATAAACTATCTAAATACACACCAATAAAATATAACCTATTATGAGCTATTGGCAAGGAATTGTCTGTTATGTCTGTGGTGTTCTCTAGGGTAACCTAATGGTTAGAACAGATGACTGAGAACTGGAAGAGCAGAGTTCAAATCCCAATGGACCTCCTTTTGTTCATGGCAAATCACTTAACCCCCCCCCTCCAAGTGCCTCAGGTACAAATTGGAAAAATACCTACTCTACCTGAGTGTACGCGGCTTCGATAGCATTCGGGCCTGCAAGAGGTGAGGTGGGAGAACAGGAGGCTTTAGAGGACAGCTAGAAGGAGCAAACTTGCACGGGTGCTCCTAACCCCAGAGAAAACAGTATGTTCACAAGCCATAATAAATCAATATACATCAATGGGCAGGATGAAGGCTGACTTACTTACATTTTTCTCTCTTTGTGGGCAAGTAAAGAACACCCCACATCTACTCAGAGGAATAGATCAAAATGCCCGTATACATTAAATCAATAGGGGTGTGTTAAAGAATGGGAGCAATGTCTGGTCTTTAGAACACCTTATTTCAACCTCAGGGGTTTTTTTCTTGCCTCATGAAATTGTTGGCCAGTTTTCAATCGCAATGCCCTCGAGTTCTCTCAAATCTTACATGTACTTCTATAAAGGTGTATACATTCTGAACACATAAATAAAAATAAGGATTTGTGCTTCTTTTTCTATTGATACCAAAACCTAGCCATAATCATTCTTAGCCATGTAAATGCATTACTTTTAAATTCTGTATGTACAAATTCAATATTAAACAGAGAGATATTTATTTCAGGAAACCTCAGCAGTCATTAACAAAGCATAACAATCCTTTGCTAAACAGATTGTCATCACCTTAGAACACAATTGTTGTTTCTATAAAGATTTTTCTTAACGGAACTATGCCTTCAGAAGCCAGTTTTTCAACCAACATAAATTGTCTTTCTAGAAAAGGTCAAACTGGAAAATCCAATTAACCAATTCTGCAAATTTGATTAACGGTGGATATGTGCTGACTGCAAAGGCCTGAATTGGCTTAGTGGACCTAAGAGAGACTAGGGGTTAAGATGAGTACCGAGCAGAGCTTTGGATTCTTGCCATAGCTTAGAAGAAAAACCCCAACAAATTTTTAAATTGAATCAGGTTGGGCAGACTAGATGGACCATTTGGGTCTTTATCTGCCGTCACCTACTATGTTACTATGAGGTGACTGTGCCAAGGAAAAGCATACTGCCCCCTATAGGGGTTATGTAGAAATTCAGAATGAGAAAATTTAATTATAGAATATGGAAAACATATCTTAAAGGATAACTTATGAGAATTTTTCTTATCAAATGTTGAAAACTTCCAAATATCAATCAAACCTCATACAACTGTGTGTTTTCTTAAACCTATGATGGGTTGTTTATAAGCTCAGGTCATCAGCTGTAAATATAATAAGTATGCTCACCTATACTCTGGACAAGTATATTGAATTAAAAAATCTGATTTATAAAGTTAATTAGAAAAGTATCATCTCTGAGAAATCAAATCCCTGGCAATGCTAACCTTCCAAGGCATTGAATGGCACATGCAGAGAGAACGGAAGGGTGTAAATCTTTATGTATCTTCCCATGAGCCATTTTGTTTTGTCTAAAGACACGGATTATGTGCCATGGCTGGAAAATACACTCCATGCAGAATGCACACAAATCAAACACTAGGTCTGCATAAAAGAAGCTTCAAAATAAAATAACAAAACAAAAGACATAGGTTAGTACAGTCCTGGAATTTATGGCACACTCACAGATGGAAGTACAAAAAGTGATGGGATTGATTCAGGCAGATTAAATTTGCTTATAGCCGACAATCGTACCCATTCAAAAACACAGAAAAAAAAAAGCAAAACCAAACCATGTAAAGGTGCAAAATCTACAAAAAAACAATGGTGGGCAAGGTCATAAAATGTTAGAACAAAAAGGGATTTATGAGAAATGAAATTAAAAGAACATGATTGCAATTAAGGAGAAACTACTAGTTCCTACTTACAAGATTTATAAGAAAGAAGAATTTGGATAAAAGAGGCTGCAAGATAATAGAAATAAAATGGAAAGAAATCAAAGGACAGCAGTGGTTATAAAACACTTTTAAAAGATTGTGAAGTTTTAAACTGTTCAAAGTTGATTTTCAAAGTATTAATACAGTCAAATATTTCTGCTACACACATAGGGCCAATTCTAATGTTTATCTACAGGTGTTTCTCTCCCACATTACACCTAAGTTCAGATAGGCCATGGAGGAGATACAGGTCTGTAGCAAACGTCTGAATTGGGCCTACAGGAAACTGGCATCCGGGCTTGAAATTGTGATTTCAAACAGAAAATTACCATACAAAACAATAAACAACCTGCCAAATCGAGACGCAGAATGGATCGGACTAACCCTTCCCAGCTATACTTAAACTAATACTGTGTATGCTAAACCAGAATTAAACTATTAGTCACATTTTATTTTGTCCTGGGGCTACTATCAGCAACACTCTGGACTTCACAACCCTCCTGCTGTCAGTCTTAACCCTAGCTGAATACACAGAATTACTCTGGAACACATTGTCAGAGGTTGTGGTTGAGAGCGGATTTCCTGGAGGAAAAGGCCATCGTCTGTTATTGAGACAGACATGGGGGAAGCCTCTGCTTGCCCTGGATTGGTAGCATGGAATGTTGCTACTTCTTGGGTTTTGGCCAGGTACTAGGGACCTGGATTGGCCACCATGAGAAAAGGCTACTGGGCTTGATGGACCGTTGGGTTGACCCAATAAGGCTAGTCTTATGCACTAAACGCCAATGGAATAGTCAGAATGGTGCAAGCATTTTAAGCAAGCGAACTGGGAATTAAGAGAATGCATAGATTTTCTATATTTTAATTTTAAATTATTTTAAGAAAATAAATGTTTCTTATTGGTCCTTACTTGGGGGGGGGGATATCTTAGTCATCAGCCTGGGAAAAGAGTAACAGGACAGTGAATGGTAGAAGAGAGAGATTTCAGAGGAGAGAGAAGGGAAGGGAAGAGGATGGGAATCAGGGAGGAGAGGACTGAGCAGGACAAGGAGCTTCTACATCCTCACTCATACCCTACCCTTAATCTCCAGTCCTGATTTTAAACCCCCCTCCCTCCTGAAACCCTAAATCTGAACAGCCAGCACTCAAGCTCTGTTTTGATCTCAGTTACTGGCATCTCACAGGAAGGGAAGATGGAAGCCTGATATTCTTTTTTGGGGACGGGACAGTTGTCTCCCCTCCCCAAGAATGATCGTGTGACTTTCCATGTTGATTCTGAAGCTGTGCAGCAGCTCATCTTCCATGAACAACACTTTGGGGATCTGCATGGTGAAATAAGGGTGAAGCCGTTATCTGAGAACAGAGGAAAGAGACTTTGTTTGACACCACTAGTTTATGTTCTAATAGCTTGAAGACCATAGATAGGTTCACTTGCGTGATGTTAAGAAAAGAAATGATTTCAATACGTCTGATGTTAGGGTACCTGTACGTAGTACTTTCCTGTTCTGGCTGTCTGCTAATGCCAGGAGTGTGACACGGGAGACAAAGATTGAGCTAAAGTATTTGGAAAGAGGTGGGGAAAGCGTGCAGAAGGGGGATAGGGACTTGCCTACCGCCTTTTGGCGGTTACACAATCATATTCAAAACGGTTTACATAAAGGTACTCGAACATTTTCTCTGATGTGAAGGGGGGGGTGTTGTTCCCAATTTGAAAGCATCAGTACCCAAATATTCTGCGGTTTGGAAAAAGGAGGATCTAATGTAATCTAAACTCTTCTAACCCGTCAGATCCCTAAAAAGATCCAAAGTGAAGCCCTTCGGCCCATATTCTAGAAATTGCGCCTTAACTTAGGCGCCTCAGTTAAGTACAAAACACATCTAAAATAAATGCCAGAAGTGGCGTTAGACGCTATAAAATGCCTCGGTAGGCGTGGTTTACGTCAAAAGCTAGGCACCAGAAATAGAGGCCTTGAAAGCCCTGGCCTATCTTTCCTGAAGGCGAGATTCTCTAAACGGCGCCATCACGTGATTGACATGCAATTGACGGTCACTTTTAATGCAGCAGACGACAACGTTGTTTAAGAGCACACGGGCTTTCATAGTTTCAAATAAATAAGTTTTCAAATATCTTCAAAATGATAGGTGGGGATTGAAGTTGTTTTTTTTTTTTTTTTTTTTAAAAGAGGGAGACTCTTCCAATGCTCAAAAGAGAAATACATAAAAAGTTTCTAAACTCCTTTTACTAGTTAAACCAGGGGTGTCCAATCTGTGGCCCCATGAAGTATATTGTGCAGCCCCGGTTGAGGGCGACGCAGTGTTTTCCTCTGCTGCCCCTGGGTGTTTACCGTCTTGCCGGCTCCCTCCTTTGTCTTGCTGCAGTGTTTGTGCATTTGTGCGGCCCCAGAAACATTTTTTTCAGCCAATGCGGCCCAGGGAAACCAAAGGTTGGACACCCCTGAGTTAAACTATTAAACAAGGGATAGGTTAATGAAAGATGATCTGTAGAGCCAAGTATGTGGTTAACAGTAGGAAATAAGATCAAATTTGACAGTAGGATAGGTTCAAGGCCATACCTTTTCTTATAACTGAAACAGGCCACCTTTAAGTTCGCTCGGGCCTTAACTGGCAGCCAATGTAGTTTCAAGTTTATTTGGGTCTTGATATACCACTTTTGTAAGCAAAGCAGTTTCCAATTCATACAAAGTATTAAAAAGTTTTTAAAATATACAATAAAGGGAACAAGTCAACAAGAGTAGTAACATGAGCAAATTTAATAATAATAACAACTTTATTTTTGTATACTGCAATACCATAACAGTTCTAAGCGGTTCACAATAAAGAGACAACTGACAAGCAGCAAAAAGTACAGAAGATTATGAAGTAACAAATTTGTCAAAAGATAGGTCTTTGATGATTTCCTAAAAGATTGATAGAAAGAAGATTTTGAAATTGTTTCGCTTAGCCAAGTTCATTTTAGCAGCTTGAAATGAGTATCCTGTCTAAGAATCTCTTATAAAGGCAAGATTTAGGGCTCCTTTTGAGCAGGCGGTAGATTTCCGGCTAGCACGCGCTAATTCGGTGCATGCGATAAAACCGCTAATGCCCTTAATGTAGGAAAAGCAAATAAGTGAGATCTATGAGTACATTTCGTGGTATGGGCCAGCTCAAAGTACCAGGAAAGATAAGTTGGGGCCAAGCCAGTTAAAGTTTTGAAACAGATGCAAGCAAATTTGAAGAGAGGTTCAGGCTCTTCAGCTTGGAAAAGAGACGGATATGATTAAAATCCTGAGCAGGTACAAGTGGATCGATTTTATACACTCAAAGTTACAGGGAAATACTTTCAAACCCATGGAACTGGAAGTCACAGATGGCAGTTGCAGGTTTTTCCAACATCCTTGATATGACTGCACTGTTACCAGCAAGATAAGTCAATGCAAGTTTCTCCTTTGGTTAGCTTTGGAGCTTCAACTGAATCCCATCTCCTTGAGATGACCAAGAACACCTTGGGGTGAGCCACAAAAGATGCAACTGCCAGACTGCGATGTCCAATGGAAATCTGTGGTAAGAAGTGTAACATTCCAGAACAACTAACATTTTTAGAAACTTTTACTTTCATTTGTTTGGCTAGCCATATTTTATTTTCTTGGTATCCGGAACCGTTTAAAAAATGAATCACTAAAGACACGTTTGTTTGATTTGTGCACATTGTAACAGGGGTCATTGCTCTAACTTTCCATGCTTGTACCTGATATACTCCTATCGACTGTCTTAGCATGTATTTTATTTTATTCTCCTGTTGTGAACCGCTTCAAACTTTTGGTAGAGCGGTATACAAAAAAATAAATATTATATTTTATTTTTATTGTAATTTGGTGGTGCTCAATCCAGCCCTTGGGGCACACCAGGTAGGTCAGGTTTTCAGCATATGTACAATGAATATACATAAGGCAGACATGTGAATATCCTGAAAACCTGACTGGCAGAGTCTGCCCTGAGGACTGGGTTAAGCAATACTGGCTTAAGTTGCAATCTTACATTGGAGTCAAAAAGACTCCATTGGTTGTTCAAAATCTGCTGAATCTTGAAAAGAGCCAGAATCCTGAACACATTTCACTGGAAACCACCCCCTCTCCCCGAACATTTGCAGCTAAAGTATGTAGATTGCCAATGCCTTAGTCTGACTAACATATATTATTTGGCAATAAACATAAAAAACTGTGATGCAATCACCAGTTTTCACAGAAGCGCTATCAAAGAAAATATCCATCAGGAATGATTTACAAAGCAGCGGTCGTAATACAGAACCACAGCTAATCTCAGAAGCAATTTTGGCTGGAATTGGAACTTACCGACTCCAATTCCACCTTAAAAATTGGAACCGACAACATCATAAATTTAGCATTTTATATATAGAGACTTTTGTCTTGGATCTAACTGATATTTACTAAAGAAGAACTGCAGAGAGCAGCCTCTGTAGCATCCACCGCTTGTCAGGCACACAATGAGCACTTTTTCAGTCTCCTTAAAGTGCTCTTTGTGAACTGTTAAGTTGGAAAAGATAAAACTGCCAGTTAACAATTAAAAGCTTCCTTTCACACTGGCACAGTATGGTTTTTTTTTATTTTTGTAAAGTAAAAACTTTAACAAAAGAGCAGACCCCACAGGCTCTCAAAGCTGTAGTCTATGCCTAAACTGTGGCAAGACGTTCGGCTGAGGCTCTGCTAAGTAAAATTTGGGGAGGTGGGGGGAAGAGGGGGAGGGGCTCAGCTGCCCAAGTATGGCACCCCTGAGGTTAGATGAACCCACAAAAGGGTCCCCCAAGCTCTGTCCGGATAAACTAAAAAGGGACAATAAAGGTCTCCACCTGCTGGCAGAGGAGCGTAAACCCATCTGTTCTGTGTCGGTCTGGACTCTGGAGGGACGATAAAGACTGACACTTTTTAAACCATGGAATCTTTGGTGTCTAGCCCTGTAGAATCGCTTCAAAATTACCTCGCTATGAAAAGATTCTAAGAAAGAGGCAATTAAAGTAGCAGATGTTATCTTTCTCCTCTGGGAGTTCACAGCAGTTTTAAGACTACAGTATTTAAAACATATCCACAAAAAAGACAAATCTGCTTCCACAGTAATTGGTATCTACAGCAATACACGAGTAATCTTAGGGAGAGTGAAATGTTCCACAATTTCGCTCATATAATTAGATAACATTTTTAGCTGAGACAGCTTTCATTTTTGGAAGCTTATAAATCTTAGATTCTTTGATCTAGTTATACTGAACCAAGCTATTTCTCATGTTAGTAGAGATGATTCCAAGCAGTAATGTCCAAAGACATACTTTTGAAACACAGCACATAGGAAAAGGCTCTGATCTAATGATCTAATGAGTTTTAAGGACTAGCATACAACATTCCACATTAGCAATTGCATGTGCTCATGAAACTATCTTAGAAATGGAGAAGAGGCAATGTTTCAGACTCCATTTGCAACTCACGTACTCCTAAGTTCTAATCTTTGCTATTTTAAAAAGCTGGGAGAATGCCATACAGTATACATGGATACATCATATAAGTTATACCAATCTGTTACGAGGTGAGGAGTGGCCTAGAGGTTGTGGGATTGCATCCAAGCACTGCTCTTTGTGACCCTGGGCAAGACACTTAATTCTCCACTGCCCCAGGTACAAAATAAGTACCTGTATTTATGTAAACCGCTTTGAATGGGTAACCACAAAAAGGCAGTATACCTTTACCCCATCTAAATTACCCCAAATATGGCCAAATAACTAAGGGCAAGTTTAAAAACAAGTTGGTAGAAACGTGACGCATCAGAGATCAGATTTTGATCAAATTAGTGGTGGTGAGTTTCCATATAACTTTGATAGCTACAAGTACATGCAGTCTCAATCAGGCTAATATGATTTTAAAACAAAAAAGTCTGAAGGTTTTGATAGAAAGTCTGGCACTTGCAGTGAAAGGAGAAATTAGGTTCTTACCTGCTAATTTTCTTTTAGTCCCTCCAGACCAGCACAGACAGATGAGTTTATGCTCCTCTGCCAGCAGGTGGAGACTGAGGACACAATGAATTCTTACAGTACAAGTGAGCTGTGAAGTCCCTCATAGAATCAGTCTGATGAACTCAAAACCATAAGCTTTCACCAAAATTCAGGAAATTTATGTAAAATGATTTCTTTGAACAAAGAATAGTGTAAAACCAAGCATAACTGTTGGAGAAGGATCAGAACAGATAACCAGAACTAACCCCACAGTTTGCCAGCTATACCAGACGAATCAGATATCGCTGCTCCATAATCAGTATTTATACTCCCCATAAAAAGAAAAGGCAAAAAAAGAAGAACATGCACGAGATCGTAATCCCGAGAAAAAAATGACTTCATGGAAGCATGCGCAAAAACACAGGGTGGGTTCTGCGCCGGTCTGGAGGGACTAAAATAAAGAAAATTGGCAAGTAAGAATCTAATTTCTCCTCCTTTATTATCCCTCCAGACCAGCATAGACGGATGGGACGTATCAAAGCAGTACCCATCACAGGTGGGATCCACAAAGGGCCACCACCAAAAACTGCGTCCCAACACACCTGAACATCTACCCAGTAGTGACACACAAAAGAATGCAAAGACCACCAAATTGCAGCCTTGTAGATATTCACCAGGGACACATGAGAGGACTCAGCCCAGGAAGTCGCCTGACCCCAAGCGAAATGAGCTTTGAGAAACTCCGGAACCAATTTCTTTTGAAGACGGTACGCCGAAACAAACTCTTTGATCCAACTTGCAATCGAAGCCTTAGAAGTATCTTCCCCCTTACAACTGCCCGCCAGCAGATGAAAAGACGATCTGACCACCTGAACTCGAGTCCATTTCACATAAATACAGAGGATTCTGCGGACATCCAACTTGTGCAACTGTCTCTGCTCTAAAGTACCCTCCCGACTACCCAAAACCGGAAGGGCAACAGTCTGATTCACATGAAAAAGGGAAATGACAGGCAGGAGAAGGACAGCTGGTCAGCCAATGCAGGGCCCCGAGAAGGATTCGAGGACGTCGAGGCCTCTGGATCCAATGAGGACGGGGATCGTGGTGGTGATAAAGACCCCAGGGTGTCCTCGAGCTCCGGCATCGGAGGGGGTGAAGTAGCCGGTGGTGAATACTCGAGAAAAGGCTGCTACCGATGAGGCGAGGCGTGCCTGGAAGAGTGCCTCAATGAATGCCTCAAACGATGATGCGAACTGTGCTTGGAAGCCAGCCTCGATGGACGAGGCGAGTGGGTCTTCGCTGAGGCCCCCAGATAGTGGATGGGGCTGGAAGCGGTTGATCGAAGAAGAGGTGGTTGGCTGGGCTCACCCCGAGGGACTCGTAGGGGCTCGAGCCCTGGTATCAGGTGAATCGGCTCCAATGGAGGCACTCGCAAAGACTCTATTCCTTGCATCGAGTGAATCGGTTCCAACGGAGGCATGGGCAAAGACTCTGCTCTTTGCGATGCATGCATCGATGCCAGACCAGACACTCGCAGAGACTCTGCTCCCTGTTGAGAGTGTGTGTATCGCACCGGAGGCGGCTCGACCTCGTGGGAGGCCTCCGCGTGCCCAGGCTGGATTTGGAAGAGAAGCTTAGGCCCTATGGTGGTGAAGAGCTTGATGAATTGCTTCTCCAGTAAGGTCTGGAACGAGGCCGGCAAGGAGGAACCGAATCAGCAATGGGACCACCTGCACGGGTCTCGCGCTCCTTGGAGGCAGTGTGTGAGTGCTTGGGCTTGGAAGCCTTGGGCACTTTTAGCACTACCGGTGGAATGGGCTGCTATGCTACCTGATCTGAAGAGACCGAGGAAGGCATCGCAGCGAGCACTGGAGTCTGAGCCAGCTTGAGGAGACTCGAGGCCGCAGAGGTGGGAGACTGGTGTGTGGATGATGTCGAAGGCGAGGGTCCTTTCGATGAGGATGGCTCTGCCGAGGACTCCATGAACAGTGACTCCCACAGGACGCAACAACGCTTGAAAGCACGTGTGGTGAGTGTGGAGCAAGGCCGGCACGATTTCGGAAGGTGCTGAGGCCCGAGACAATGAAGACAGCGTCGATGAGGATCCGTTAGCGAAATCGCGCGCTGGCACTTGGCACACTTTTTAAAACCGATGATAGGCCGGGACATAGGCCGGAAAAGCTCCGCTGCAAGATCGAAGCCGCGGGGCTGCGGCCACATGGCCTGCCCGGTCGAACGGATGGAAGAAATTTTTTTTTTTTAACAATAAAGAACGACGAAAATCAGCGATTAAGAAAAAAGAACCCAAAACTGCGGACTTTAGAAGGCACAAGTGAATAAACTTCACGCAGAAAGACGAAGACGGACTTCTCGGCTCCGCGGAAAAGTAAGAACTGAGGAGACGTGCCCTGCACGGGGCGGGAAGGCCCTCGCGCATGCACGGTGCGGGCGACTCGAAACTTCAAGTTTCTTCAAGCAAGACTGATTGTGAGGCGTCCGCATCGGGCTCCGTTGGATCACATCACCCATTAGTGAGAATACCTGCCTGCTTGTCCTGGGATAAAAATATGAATTAATACAGTCCTGCAAACTAGCACAAAAAGAAAAGCACTGCCTTGGGTCTGCTTTTTTTTTAAAGGGAACTTTAAATTAAAAGGAGCAAACCCCACAGGCACACAAAACTATAGTCTTTGCCTGTCTGTGGCAAGGCATAAAGTTGAGGCTCCAGTACAGAAAAAAATGGGAAGAGGGGAGGGACTCGACCACCCAAGTGCAACACCTCTGAGGTGGTAATGGTCCAGTGGGACCCCCAGCTCAATCCAACCAGAAAATAGGGGCAGATAAAAAGGCCACTGCCTAACCTTTCTAAAAGACCCTGCCAAGGCCTAAATGTAGAAGACAGCACAGGCTTACCACTCCACCTGCTGAGACTGAGAACAGACTGATTCTCTGAGGGACCACACAGCCCCCTTGTTCTCAGTCTCCACATGCTGGCAGAGGGATGATAAAGAACTGAAGCAATTCTGTGTTAGATTGGTTTCCAAAATGTTGTATATATTAGAGCTGGAACACCACCTCTTTTAGTCTCCTCTCAGTAAACAAAAAGCAAGAAGATATTTGTGACCATATATAGTTAACGTCAGTGCTAATTTAGGTCTGCAGTTTGAGAAGACTCTTGGCTTTGTCTATTTGGTCTCAATTTCTAAAGTATTTCTTCAGGAGACTGCTGTCTTTGTGAGACTGGTTTACATTACATTATTATATTGCAAAACTGTTCAATAAGAAATCCTAGTTGCCAAATGCAAAAGGAAATATTTTACCTTCTTTAGGATTCAGGGATTGGCCTTAAAAGATCACCAGGTCTGTTATGCCTCCTAATAGCCTTTAAACTTCCCATCCAGCTCATACTGTCCCTGGCTTTTAGTTTTTTCTTGCCTCTTTTCCTAGGATTTTCCCCCTCCCTCCTATTCTTCACTGCAGCAGGTTTGAACATGTTGCAGTGTGACGGCCGCTCTGCTTTGATACACTGGCAGCTGACAAGCAAATACATGGAATTTTTTCATTTTGCTTTTACTAAGCAAAGATGGTGCCATTCTAAAATACAGCCCTTTGTCTAGCAAAGAAAAATGGCAGTCAAAGGCAAAAGAGCTGAGAAGTACCAAAGGACATACTTTGGCAGACTGCAGCCATCATCCAAAACTGTTGCAAGGGAAATTATAAAGCTTAATGCTTTGAATATTTCATGATCTGAATATGAAATTTCCTTGTCCATAAATGCAAATGCACATAGATGCACGCTCACGACAAAGCCAGTGATTTCCCAAGGCTCCAGGAATATAATACTGAACAGATTCTTCTGCAACCCCTGCCTTGTACCTAATGCTGGCAACTATTATACGTATGATAAAAGCAGAGTGTCTATGAAAAATATAACAACTGAATTCCTGTCCTTCCCAGATAAATAAGCAAATCATAACCTCTCTTTTGAATAACACAGTCGATACAACTTCCACAGATCTATTCTGTATCTTTCCTCATTTATCTATGTTAATCTTGCAGGTAGGAAATGCCAAGGTGAAGATCGTTTTACCAAGCTGGTCGTCAACATTTACCAGTCATACTGCTGTCTCGGTTTACTCCATTATGGAGCTTACAGTGCACCAACGCTGCATCAAACAACCACGAGCCAAAGAGGTTCAAGATACTGTTGACCTTTGGCCTTGTAGGGGCAGGTAGAGGCCGAGGCTCAGAGCTGGTTTGATTTGGGCTGGACAACGGGGAGGTCGAAGATGGCTGATGCTGAACCTTGGAAGTATGAGTAGTACTAGCCTACAAAGAAGAGAGAAGTTAGATTAAGGTTTGCTTCTAATATCAGATTTCAACTTGATTTAAGCATGCAAAGACTATAAACGTGCAACACTTTTTTTCCCCTATTGTTTTGACACGCAGTTTCAAACAAATGCCTACTCCCAGTAAAGGACATCTCTTGGCTCCCTTTCTTGGAGCGCTCACTCACCACAGCATTCCACAGCATAAGACTTATCTTTGTAGGGTAACGATGCCCTTTAATCAGTGGTCCCAGTTTTAGCTATTAGCCCAAATCTGATTACATAGAGACCAAGGAACATTGAAATGTTAGTTCTGCAGAGTGTTTAACTTGCGGCATCTGCCCACAGGGGCCAGGAGGGGATAATAATGGTATCAACCCATACAGACAAGGAGGAAAAGGAGGTGGTCTTGGCCTATGTAGGCTAAGGGTGGTAGTTGTGGCTGCATTGTCTTGCATGAGCTGGGATGGTAGCAGAGTTCAAAAGGGGAGCTGAAAATAGCTGTGGGGCTCCTCTGAATAAGAGAGAAGTAAATTGGGTGTTGGGGGTGGGGTCATCTTGCAAGGAACATGGAAGGAGGGAGAAAGAGAAATTAGGTTCTTACCTGCTAATTTACTTTCTTTTAGCTTCTCCAGACCAATAGAGGTTAATCTTTACGAATGGGTATATATCCAATCATGACCAGCAGGTGGAGACTGAAAACAAAACTGTGGGACAGTATATAATATACTCCCTTCTCTATTTACATCAGCCAAGCAGAACTAAGAACTGGAAACAGAAATAAACAATACTCCGAACAGGAGTAACAACTAACATACCCAAATGCTATTGGAAAATGCAGAGGAGAAATACCAGAAGGAAAATGTTCCCACAGCTCGCCTGCTAAGCCAGCCGAGCCACAGCCGCGGTTCTTTAATTCTCCCCGGCCCTAGAAAAATACTAGAACCTGCAGCAAAAAACAAAACTGCCCGCGCAACGGAACCAACACACCAATGACAGACAGGGTGGGGACCTCTACTGGTCTGGAGAAGCTAAAAGAAAGTAAATTAGAGGGTAAGAACCTAATTTCTCCTTCTTTAACACTCTCCAGACCAGTAGAGGTTAATCTTTACGAATGGGATGTAACAAAGCACTCCCTCACACGGGCGGGACCCCCGAAGGGCTAACACCAGAACATGCACACCGAACACCGTGTCCCGACGCGCCAGAACATATACCCGCAAGTGTCTGACAAAGGAATACAAGGAAGATCAAACCGCAGCCTTACAAATGTCCACTGGAGGCACGAGCGACGACTCAGCCCAAGAAGCCGCCTGACCCCGAGTGGAATGAGCTTTGAGAAACTCCGGAACGAGCTTCTGCCTCAGAAGAGAAGTGGAAGCAATAGTCTCCTTGATCCAGCGTGCAATAGTAGCCTTAGAAGCGCCAGCCCCCCTACGAGGACCCGCCAGAAGAACAAAGAGATGATCTTATTTCCTGATCTCCTGGGTCCACTGCACATAAGAGCGAAGGACCCGACCAACATTCAACTTGCGCAGCTGTCTTTGCTCAGAAGAGCCCTCCCGACTACCCAAGACCGGAAGGACCACAGATTGACTGACATGTTCTTATAGATAAGAGTAGAGGTAGATTATAGGGATGGGATTAGAGGTAAGTTACAAAATTAATCAGGGACCACTGTTCAGGCACTAGGCCTGATGGGCCGCCGCGGGAGCGGACCGCTGAGCAAGATAGACCTCTGGTCTGACTCAGCGGGGGCAACTTCTTATGAAAAGGAGAAACTACTTTCGGCAGAAAAAGAAGGAACAGGCCTCAAGACAATCCGCTCCCTAGAAAACTCCTACAAGAGACAACCTATAGCTCAGAAACACGCCTAGCGGAAGAAATGTCCACCAAAAAGACCGCCTTCAGAGTAAGGTCCTTCAAAGAGCAGCCGCCCAATGGTTCGAAGGGCGGGTGCACCAGAACAGATAGAACCAGAATGAGATCCCAAGAGGGAACAGAGGGCCGCACAGGAGGCCTGAGCAACTTGGCCACCCACAAAAAGCGAATCACATCAGGAATGGCTGTCAAACGCTGACCTGTCATGAACCCCTGAAAGGATGACAAGGCCGTAAGCTGTACCCGGAGAGACCAAGCCAGGCCTCTATCCAGGCCATCTTGCAAGAACTCTAGGATGTTAGGCAGAGAAGCGCGAAAAGAGACCACTCCCCGCGTCTGGCACCACCCCTCAAAGAGGCACCAAACCCGCACATAAGCCTGAGAGGAAGAAAGCCTCCAGGACCCCAAGAGTGTAGAGATCACTTTATCTGAATACCCCTTCTTACCAAGGCGACCCCTTTCAAAAGCCAGGCCGTAAGACATAAGGGAGACGGGTCAAACATGGGAATAGGACCCTGCATCAGAAGGTCGTCCAAGAGAGGCAGAGGATCCGCCAGCAGAGCGTACCACAGATGTTGAGGCCAATCCGGAGCCACCAGAACCACCGGACTCGGATGGCGAACAGTGCGGAGAAGAACTCTGCCCACTAATGGCCACGGAGGGAACATGCACAACAGCCCCTCTGTTGGCCATGGTTGAACCAGAGCATCCAGACCCTCGGCCAGTCCATCCCTGCAACGAATGAAGAAGCGGGACACCTTGGCATTGCCACTCGTGGCCATCAGGTCCATTAGGGGCTGACCCCAAGCCTGCATTATCAACTGAAAAGCCACTGGGCTGAGACACCACTCTCCAGGATCTAAGGTGTGACGACTGAAGAAGTCCGCCTGAACATTCTCCACCCCGGCTATGTGAGAGTCCGAGAGGTCCAGAAGGTGTGACTCCGCCCAAAGCATGAGCCGAGCCGCCTCCTGCACCACCTGAGCGCTCTTGGTGCCCCAACGATTGACATAAGCCACCGCCGTGGCATTGTCCGACAGGACTCTGACCGACTTGCCCATCAAGAGGGAGCGGAAGGCTAACAGCGCCAGACGGACAGCTCTGGTCTCCAACACGTTGATCGACCAAGACGCCTCCTCCATGGACCAGGTGCCCTGAGCTGAGTGACCTAAACACTGAGCCCCCACAACCGAGGAGACTGGCATCCGTGAGAAGCACTGTCCACTGCGGTAGATCCAGACTCACCCTCTAGACCAGATGAGAGGTCTGGAGCCACCAACGAAGACATCCAAACTGTGCCTCTGGGGTGACCACCTCCGGAGCAGAACATACTGAAGAGGTCACATGTGGGCCCGCGCCCACCTCAACACGTCCAGGAATGCTGCCATCGACCCCAAGACTTGGAGGAAATCCTGTGCCCGAGGACAACGGGATGCCAAAAGAAGGCGAATCTGAGACTGCAATTTGCTTACCCAGGCCTCTGGAAGGAAGACCTTCCCAAAGGAAGTGTTGAACAGAATCCCAAGGTACTCCAGACGCTGAACTGGGACCAACCGACTCTTAGAAAGGTTGACCACCCAGCCCAGCGACCGGAGAAACTCAACCACCCGAGCCGTAACCCAGGTGCTCTCCTGCAGCGACTTCGCCCGAATCAAGCAGTTATCCCAGTAGGGGTGCACCAGAATGCCCTCCGACTGCAATGCCGCCGTGACGATTACCATCACCTTGGTGAACGTCCGGGGAGTCATGGCCAGGCCCAAGGGAAGCACACAGAACTGATAGTGCTGATCCAATATCGCAAAGCGAAGAAAGAGCTGATGAGAGGCCCGAACGGAAACAGGCAAGTAGGCCTCCGCCAGAGAAGTCAGGAACTCGCCCGGCTGAACCGCCAGAAGGACAGACTGCAGTGTGTCCATGCGAATAAAAGGGAATTCTGAGAGCCCTGTTGACCCTGATTTAAACCAAGGATGGGCCAAAAGGTCCCCTCCTTTTAGGGTCCCACAAAGGAAATGGCATACCAGCCGGTGCCACACTACTGAGGGGACACTGGACAACTGTTTTGAGATCTAGCAAGCACTGAAGGGTCTGGGGAAAGGCTAGCGTCTCCCATGCCACCTGACACGGAGAGGCTAGATATGATCCAGTCGAGAGCGGGCAAAATTCCAGAGCATAACCGTCCCGCACCACCACCAAGACCCACCGATCGGACGTGATCTCGGCCCACTTGGGAAGCAAGCTGCACAGCCGGGCGCCCACGGGAACCAAAGGGGGCGCTGGCAAAGAGCCATCATGCAGGCGGGCAGCAGGGGAACCGGGGGGGAACTCCCAGCACCCCAATGGGCCCCCCTGAAAGGACTGCATGCGCTAAGCCAACCGACCCCATGGAAAAACCGGAAGCCTAGAAAGAAGCAGCCCCACGCCCCAGGCGAAACTTACGAAATTCCCGCAGACGCCCACGGGCAGTGCCACCCCGAGACGCCGGGCTAGCACGGTCCTCAGGCATATCTAAGTCTGAACCACCATATCTAAGTCCTCTCCAAACAAAAACAACCTCCGAAAGGGAAATTTGGGGAAGTTCAGTTTTGGACGCGGCAACTGCCGACCATGTGCGAAGCCACAAGGTATGGCGCGTGGCCACCAAAAGCCCCAGACTTAGCCGCACCAAGTCACAAAGAAAATCCGAGAGGAACGAGGCAGTCATCTCAATCTTCACCACCTCCTGATCCACTAAGGACCAGTCATCAGACTCATGATCCAGGACACGCTCAGACCACCGAAACACGTTGCGAGCCACCAGCCCCATACAAATAGCTGTCTGGACCCCCAAGGCAGAGACATCAAAATTATACTTAAGAAGTGTCTCTAACATACGCTCCTCAGAGACCCTAAGGGCAGAACTGCCTGTAACAGGCACGGTATGCCGCTTAGCAAGCGCTGAGACCACCGCGTCCACCACTGGCGAAACTAAGGTAGCCCTATCTCCCTCCGGGATGGGATTCTCATGAGCCAAGGCGTGCACCAACCGAAACGGTGCCCCGACGTATTCCATCTTGCCAGCACAAAATCCCCAAAATCCTGACACACAGGAAGAGAGCGGGAAACAGGACATACCCCCTGAAGCAGAGGGGCGCCCATACACGGGGTCTCTGGTGGCGAAACTTCAAAAATGTAGCACCAAGGAGACCTGCTAAATCAGGTCTAAAAGCTCATCCCTCTGAATAAAAAGCGCACCACGGACACAACCCGACGCCCTGCTGCCGTCTCCTCTAGAGGATCCTGGAAGCCCGCCAAAACGACCAGGTCCTCAACCACACGAACATGCTCCTCCGACCACCAATTCGCAATCCAAGCCCCCCGCGGGCGCTTAGATGAGGGAGGAGGAAGAGGGGACGCCAAATGAAGAGGGAGGCAAAGCCACAGGGGGCGCAGAGGGAAACCCCCCAGGTGCACGTGGGACCTCCAATTGTCTGCACAAAGAAAGAAATTAAACTGGGGGTTAAAGAAAAGCAGAAAAAGAAATAATGCGCAAGCTGATGACTGAAACCCATGACAGTGGGTAGGGAGACAGATAAAAATAGGGTCAAGTGAGCAGAGGTCCAGCCTGGGGCAGAGATGGTCAAACTAAGGGGAGAGGGAGAAGCTGAGGGGTAGAGGATCACCTTTAACACACAACTAGAGTATAAAAATAGAAACAGGTCATCGGTGTTTAGGAGAAGTAGACACTTATTTCTACCATATTTTATAAACTCGCACACTTAAAGTTAAGCAGGTGTGAGGTAGAGGTCTGCACGGGAACGGGGATCGCGGGGATCCCCCAAAGTCAACAGGACTCCCACGGGGACCCCTCCCAGGCCTATGGGACTCCCACGGGAATGGATTCGGAGTTCCCATTCCTAGGCCTACCTAATGTTGATCGTTGAAATTTTCAAGTTGAGACTGGTCCAGGTCCAGCGCTGCAGCAGGAACAGCCATATTGAGCAGTGAGCTCAGCATGTAAGTGCTCACTGCACCTACGTGCTAAGCTCACTGCGTTGAAGCTGATTGGTCGGGCGGTGTCATGTGCAAGACTAAAGCAGGAAGTCAGCTGTATTTGGTGAGCCGCCTGAGTCCCCTAAAGGCCCCGATACCGGCGACTGAGAGGAGAAGGTGAAGGAGGAGATCCATAACATAAGAACATAAGAGTTGCCTCCGCCGGGTCAGACCAGAAGTCCATCGCGCCCAGCAGCTCGCACCCGCGGCGGCCCATCAGGTCCATGACCTATTAAGTGTCCCTGCCTTTCCTATACCTATCTCTATGTCTATCTGTCCCTGCCTTTCCTATACCTATCTCTGTGTCTATCTGTACCCCTCAATACCCTTATCCTGTAGGTATCTATCCAAACCTTCTTTGAACCCCTATAGCGTGCCCTGCCCTACCAACGCCTATGACATGACCAAGGAAAATTCTTCATGTTGAATGGAATGTTGTTTAATCAGGTTAAATCCCTTTTATTTTGCCCTGTCTTGTTTTATTCTCTGCTCTGGTTCACACTTCTCTTTCCGTTTGCTACTGGCATTTCTCTATTTTGGTCGTATTCGTTGCTTCAGTTGTTTTGGTTTGTCCCAGTGTCTAGTTTTTTGTTGTTTTTTTGGGGGGGGGGGTTGTTCTGGCATCATCGTCTATTCGTCTTATTCACTGCTGTATGTGGTTTCATTGCCTTTTCTTCTGTTTAGCGCATATTTCAAACTTTCATTTGATTATGTTGCCCTATGGCTTTACCTTGGTTTCTCATTACATTTTATATACAATTGCACATGTTTTTGTCTTCTCAATTGGCTTTTCTATGCTTCTTAATTATTTTGTCTGGCTTATTTAATTTTACATTATTATTTTATATACATGATTTTATCTGTTCTTTATGTCTTTTTGTCTCTATGCTAGATTCTCTCATTTATCATGTGGCCAGATTTTAGAAATGCTTTTGGCTTTTCTAAGTTTAATTGAGTTTGGTCTTCATTTTGGTTTGTTACACTATTTATGCATATATTTGGTATTTTTTATTCATTGTGATTTTCTGCTTATTTATATGATATATATATTATATATATATATATATATATATATATATATATATATATATATATATATATATGTTTTATTCATATATTGCTTCATGCAGTTGGATTTCCATATGTCCATACTATGTAATATGTTTTATTTTTGGGGACAGGTAACTTTTATGGGGGACGGGGACGGGTGGAGACGGAAGGGATTCCTCGCGGGGATGGGTGGGGACGGAGGGGATGGATAAGATTTTGGCGGGGACGGGTGGGATTTCTGTCCCCGCGCAACTCTCTACTGTGAGGTAGACACACATTCAGGTACTTGAACTCACAATGTTGCCCATGCCTGAAAATGGCCTGCAAAGGAATTGTCAAAATGGGCACTTTGCATGCTGCAATTTTAGAAACTCTTTTAGGCCTATTAAAAGACCATTACATGCAAAATTAAATTAAAAAAAACAAAACCCCACACACTTCATAAAATTACCTCATTAAGAACACAAAATTCGGCTTCTTTCCCTTTCTGTATTGCATTTTTTGCTCAAATATATTGTGTTGTTTTGACAAATTTGCTGAGATTTGTTTTGCGATAAATTCTTCCAGAAGCATATAAAACACCAAAATATGAAACTTATGTTTAATTAATGCCATTAGCTTCCACTACCACAATCAACCAACCCGTGTCTTTTCCACACGTGTCTGCTGTTGTCACATTTGGGACAATGTTAGTAGACCTATAGTCAATTCTCCACAAGTGGCTCATAAACCTGTCCTGGAAGAAACCCCAGCCAGTCACATTTTCAGGATATCTGCAATAAATATTCATGAGAGAAATACACTGCCTCCATGGCATGCAAATTTATCTCCTGCATGCTCAGACTGAAATATAACCCACTTTACAGTGAAAGTTACAAGCCAGAATTAGCAAGGAAGAAATCTAGCATGTTGATTCACTTAGGAGTCAATTTTATCGCCATTATGGGATTAACTCCTACCGATCTATACAGAAAATGGTAAGCACAGGCACGGGACATTCATCTTACCACAGTAGCTTTTATTGTGGTTTTGTTCACAGTCACAGCACGGTGTCTTCGACTGTGAGGTGGAGTCGTGTTTGTGGCAGTGCTCTGAGGCATACTGAGTCTGTTCACTGGTGTGGGAGGAGCACTGTCAGATCGCGGTCTTGAAATACCTGGAGGGAACAAAACATCAACATCAGATTCTGCCATGCCTTACTTTACCTGGTGGGTCTGGCACCAGGCTATGGTGCTCTGATTAATGTCAGGAAATCCCCACCTGGACTACCAAATTATGGTGAAAATATATATATATTCTACATTGAAGAAAGCGATAATTGGGCCTTAATTTGTAGGGGAAAAAAAGGATGTGGAACTGTGGAGCTGGAGGACAGGCAGGAGCAAAAAGAAGAGGGTTGAATTCAGAGTACAGTAACTAGTCTCTGTTCCACTCAATACTCACTGAGCAGAACACCCCAAAAACTAAGCTCAGAAGATGATATGAAACTTTATTAAAATGCATTTGAATTGGATCTGGTCTAGAATTATTGCAGCATTTATTAAAAAAAACTACTCACATCAGCTTTTAAGTGGGGAATGAATCTGTCATTGAAATACAAGGGCCACTTACCGTACATATCTGCTTTTGTTCCAGGAATTCAGATTTGAGATACAGGTGAAGTTTCCCTGATAGCTCAGTAAGAGTTTCCCTCAGCTTGGTTTTGATGCTATCTACTGTGAATATTCGGAGCGAATAATTTTTATGAAGACGATACAATGGTCATTAATCAAACAGACTATTTCATAAGACTCACTTAAGCAGTTTCTGAAGATAGCTTTAGATTCAATATGCAGAACTGCATAATTTGATCACTAATGATTTGTGAAGTTGGAAAAAATAAAAATCTACCCCTAAAATGGAAACTCCCTATGGACAACCATGTGTTCTACTGTTTCCCGGCTTCTTTTTTGTTCTTTACCAGCCTCTCATAGCTCTTCCAGATTCTGTTGCCTAAAACAAATACTGCTGTTGACCTATTAAATAAGGCAAATGATTCCAAAGTTCAGAAGCTCTGAGATGAAAAGTCATTCTCTGCTAGCATATAGCAAAAGAAGACAAGGATAGACGAGATGGGTTTTCTGATCTTTATCTACCATTAGATTCTGTATATATTGATTTGACTATACAAATAGTCTGAACTACATCTGTAGTCACAGATTTAACAAAATCCAGCAAAGAGGCCATATCTTGTTTGCTTCTGTTTTGGCTCCTAATATAATGTTCTCTCCTGCTCTGATTGTACACACGACCAACAGCTTCAGTTGTCATTTTTAAACACCTTTCTATCGATAGGGTGTGTGACGGCCAGTCTGGAATCACTAGGAGCTTGCTCAGAAATGCCTTAATCTCTGCTGTTGTCATGGTACAGGTAAAAGGAAGCTCGTAGACCCCAGAGTTCCAGTCACGTATCTGGGTCAGTGTAGTTGCGATAGATGGTGTTTTCCTGGCTCTCAGCCTGCTCTCTTCAAGCTGCATCTTCTCATCTCCTTCACCTTTGATCTTCAATATCTTCTCCACTGCAACTCGACTATCAAAATGTGGTGATGGACTTGTCTATCTTCTCTGACAAACTAATGGTTATAGAACTCTGAACTGTAGCAGGTGTTCTCTGAGGACAGCAAGTTCACTATTCTTACAGCTGGATGACGTTATCTGGCAGAACCTAGTGCAGATGCCTGCTAGCAAGAAGTTTCTAGCAGTGCCGAATATACGGGTGAGTTCCTGACGATGCACGAGAATAGGTCCCTCAGTTCTATAAATAAAGCTTAAAGACTACAACTCCAAGGGGAGGTGGGAGGGTACATGAGAATATTTGGTCTGCTGCACTCAGAGAACATCTACTACAGATAACTAATTTCACTTTCTCCGAGGACAAGCAGGCCTTCATATTCTCACAGAACTCTTCGCAAAGCCGCGAGCAGCAGCTTCTGAACATGGTTGACCTTGAAGCATTCCAGGTCAGCCGTGGGCCACAGCTTTGCAAAGAGAAGTGCGGCTGGTAGAAGGGAGCTGGCCAGATGAGGTAAACACCTGCAGGAAGGGAGCACAAACTTCAGACAAAGGAAGGAGGGAGGGAACAAGAATTTGGGGCATAGGATGAAAAAATGGAGGGCATGAGGGAAAGATGCTGAGGTGGGGAGGGAATAGAATGAGAGCTCTGGGAAGGGGAGATTGAGTGAGAGGGAAGGAGACATGCACATGGGGAAATGAAGAAAGAGGTGAACTGTTGGGCACAGGGAGGGAGAGAGAAATATTTAACATAGTGATGGGAGAGGCGCGAGGTACAGATGTTTGGGGAAGAGAGAGAGATGAGAGGGAGAAATGTTGGATGTGGTGGTGGAGAGGGAACAGTGGGATGGATGGTGGCAATTTTATGGACTTATTGTCTGTCTTTTTCTGACTTAACTTTACCATTCCAAAATCTGAAATATGCCTGGTCTCAAGGATTTCGGATAAAGGATCTTGTACCTGTATATACTTGAGACTAATCTAATGCACTTTTGTTTCCAAGTTTGATTTTAACAAAAGAATTAAGAATTTTTATATGTCGTCTGGTGTCCTATCTGCTTTTATTTGAGAACAGAAATCCCCCCATCGGATTCTGACCTGTTCTCCAATTTGTCAAGATGAATTGATTCCATCTACAAATTCTGTGCACCATTATTCATGTGATGAATGAAAATACCATAAATTTAAACTAAAATATGGAACACACTTGCGTTTTGTGTATACCTAAATACAAGTTGAGTGACGCTGGAGAAATTAATTTTTGAATCCTGTGAGAAAAGTTTGTTCAGATTTACATGATCATGGAGAAAGATCCCTCCAACTAACACATCTACAGTTCATTCTGCTCGTCAAAGACTACCACTATCTGCATCATGCATATACCATATATACTTGAATATAAATAGAGATTTGGGGGCCAAAAAAATGGTCCAAAAATGGAGGTCTCTGTTTATATTCAGGTCAGCACTGATCCGCTCCCTCCCGAACCCGTTACAGGCCACTGCTGGGCCTGCCATGAGACCTGGGTTTTCAGCTGTGGGCCAGAACAGGAGGGATCCCTTCCGTTTCCTGTCCCAGATGACTCTAATACCTTTTACCTCCCTCCAAGGTGTGCCTTTTAAATCTCTGGTGGTCCAGCAGTGGGCCAATCAATTAGCGGCTCTGCACGGGCAGGAGCGAAGGAAGGTTGCTCCTGCTGCAGTTCACCGCTGGACCACCTGGGATTCTAAAGGTACGGAGGCGGGAGATAAAATTCTTAGAATTGGCTGGGACAGGAGGCGGGAAGGATCCCTGCTGACCCGGCCCACCAGGATTTATGGCAGGCACAGTGGAGGCCTGCAAGTCATTGGGAGGGAGGGGGGCTGGGTGCAGAGACTGGCAGGGCAGAGGAGGGAATGAATGATGGGGCTTAGATGCAGAGCCTGCCCCTCCCCCCCGGTTTATATTTGAGTTAGCCTTTTTCCTCCTTTTTTGGGGGTATGGGGAAAAATGTTACCTCGGTTTAAATTTGGTCAGTTTATATTCGAGCATATACGGTAAATTAAATAGAAAACAAGACTTTAAAGGTGACTGGTGATAGGACTATTGATTCCCCAAAAATTTCTGAGTGCCCTCAGAATTAAGAAGCAGCATTCTGTTATTGATTAAAACACTCAAGATGGAAAATGCAGTACAATCTAAAAATTAGATATATACATACATATTTTTATATACCCACACACAGCTATTAATATAATAGAAAAATGGATGCTCAAATTGAAAATATTATGTAATTGAACAGAATTGCACAGAATGCTGCAGCTTTTGTAACATTTTCTACCATTCGCCATAACCATAGTTAAAATCATTTGGATTTAAAGACATTTAACCCCATCTACCCAGATTCTTTCTACTAGAGTGCATCAAGTAACAGGTTTGAATACCATATATGGGTAATCTTTCACCCCCTTTGTTCTTAAAGACCGCAATGCCTAGAGAAGGAAAAACAAATGAATGATAGTACATTTATGTTCTAACATCATTGATGACCCCCCCTTTTTTTTTTAAAAAAGATTATAAAGTCCTTTATTGTAGTTTTTTAAAATCATGAACATTTCTTTAAGCACAGTGACTCCGTCCAGCGCTGCGTACATCTGGAAGCACTATAGAAATAGTAGTAGTAGAAAGCTTAACACACTCTACGAAAGTCTTCAATTTGGAAAATTCCAGGATGGATTATAAACTCCTGAATTACAAATGAAGAGCTAGATTGACATATTCACATTACCATAATAACAGCTGCTAACATGCATAAAAGTGTTATTAGTAAATAGGTCTCACTACACAAAACTGGACCTATAGTCATGTGAATTTTGAAGGGTTAAAATGGCGTCATATTAGAGAAAAAGTTAGCACTGATCTAACCATATCTTAGTCATTCCCACTGTTTTTTAATCTCTTGTAAGTTTAGTAACCAAATCCAATTTGCAGAACCATCTGACCCCTGTAATGATTAACATCCTACTGAAAACATATTTAGCTTCTCCAGAACTCCTCTTTCACCTCATAGCCTGGCTTAGGACCGAGGTTCATTACTCTCCGAATATGTGCAAAACTAACCCATCTAGAAACTTCCAAAACCAGCATGACACCGGGGGTCTCATGAAAAGAATAGGAAAGCTAATTTCTAGCCCCAACTAAAGTGCAGATCTTCACCAGTTTAACCATTTACCTAGGAATGCATCCACTAGACAACTGATTCCTCGCATAGCTCGGAAGAAGATCTGAGGAAGCTGTTTAAGGCAGGGGTACTGGTTCAACTCCTGGGTCATTCCACTCACATTCAGAAACTGCTCTTGAAATTTGGGGGTTGAACTTATGATTGCTGGGTTACTTAAATCCACAGGATTACTAAAAAAAAAAACAAAAGAAAAAAAGGCTTAAGTAAATGCTACTATGAATTTAACAGAAAATTATGTAAGTATACATTGTGAGAGAGAAATAACACAAAAAGTTGATCTGCTAAACTAACTGGCAAAATACTGGTGCATGCAACTAGCTGGTTGAGAGCAATAAAATTGGCTTCTCACTGCTGCATACCAGCTTCAAAATATAGCCAGTGCAATCTAACCCTACCCTCATTTACAGAGAAGCTGTTCTTTGAACCATACCTCAGCATATGAAGAAATCGAAACCAGGTCTGCGTAACACACTCATTATCCATCTCTGCAGGAATCAGACTAGCATCTTCGTCAGGAACTTTAAACGGAGGAAACGAAGGACCATAGGTGAAGCGCACCAGCCTACAGAAGAAGGGAATAGACTTAGTGGATAAGGACAGGTTGTTCACCCTCTCCAAGGTAGGGAGAATGAGAGGGCACTCTCTAAAATTGAAAGGGGATAGATTCCGTACAAACTTAAGGAAGTTCTTCTTTATAATGGAGATTAAACTCTTTTCTCTTAATGTTTTTTTTTTTAAACATTTTATTTATTCATTTTTGAATTCTTACAACAAGTGAATTAAACATAATACAAACAATTTTCATATATCACTTGTATTTACAATCAAATATTCTTGTAATATAAAATACATACCCCCCTTTTTATCAATATTCCTATTCCATATGATATACATTTCCCTCCCCATCCCCACCTGTCTACTACCCATGTGCTAAGATATCTGATCATTAGAGTAATTAGTCAATGGTTCCCATAATTTTTTTAAATTATGAAGATTCCCTTGTTGTAACGCTAACATCTTTTCCATCTTATATATGTGACAGACTGAATTCCACCAAAATGTATAATTTAATTTAGTATAATCTTTCCAGGTTTTGAGTAATTTGTTGCATGGTGACCCCTGTCAATATTAATAATAACTTGTTATTATTTGCAGAAATCGGACTCTGAGTTCTCATTGCTGTACCAAATAATATAGTGTCATATGAGAGTCCTACATGGTTCTCTAATAATTTATTAATTTGGGGCCAAATTAGTTTCCAAAAAGCATTTACACAGGGACAAAAATAAATTAAATGATCTAAAGTCCAAACTTCTAATCTACAATGCCAGCATCTATTGGATCTAGTACTATCTAACTTCTGTAAACGAGCCTGTAAACTAAGGGGATAAAAGGAATCCCATACTCTAACTGGGAATTTAAACTTTCTGCATATGCAGATGATATTTTACTGTATTTAAGAGAACCGGGGAATACCATTCCATGTTTACTTAATCTTCTAGAGAAGTTTGGAAAATTTTCTGGATATAAAATTAATTGGAGTAAATCTGAAGTTCTTCCAATTAATGTTCATTGTACCAAAGGATTATTTGATTCATATTCATTTATATGGAAAGATGAAGGTTTGAAATACTTAGGTATTATTATCAAAAATACAATTGATGACACAGTGAAAGAAAATGAAAAACTTTTATTAAGAAAGATAACAGAAATGTGTGAGCAATGGAATCCTTTACATCTCTCTTGCTGGGGAAGAGTTCAAACAATTAAAATGATGATATTGCCTGTGGTTTGTTATCAAATGAGTATGATACCAATATTTTTTCAGGGGTCATTTTATAAAAAGTTAAACAATGTTCTTACAAAATTCGTTTGGTTTGAGAAAAGACCCAGAATTGCTTTATCATCATTACAAAGAACAATTATGGAGGGAGGGGTAAATTTTCCAAATTTTTATAGGTACCATCAAGCCTATATTCTAAGACAGGGTATGTAATGGATCCTCCCAGATTTCATGGAGAATGTACCTGATTGGTTATATTTAGAATGGCAGCTCCTGTTCCCATTACATTTAGAACATGTAGTTAGTAAAAAATTGCCTAGGAAATACAAAGATAATAGAATTTTACTTGATACTTGGAAGACCTTAAGATATATTAGTAATTTATCACCAGATCCAATTGCTAAATCATTAAATCAATCCATTTGGGTAAACTCCAGGATCAAGATTGGCGGATTTAAGATAGTCTGGAAACAGTGGATAATTGCAGGTATACGGACATTGAATGATGTCATTTCAGAAGGATCACTGCTTAGTTTTTCACAATCGCAACATAAATTTGGCTTAAATAAAACACAATATTTTAAATGGATGCAATTGAAGCAGGCTATTCAGGCAGGGATCCCTGAATGGAAGGGTCTTAATACTCAATATAGCTTGCAGGTTCTCTGTTTTCAGGCGGATTTTTTGGGACACCAAGCCGCAAAATGGTATAAATAGTTATATGGACTTAGGGATATTTGGAGTATTGAGATTGGACAGACAATTTCTGCGTCTCAATGGCCACGATTTTGGTCCTGGAGATTAAGGTCTACAAAGTCAGCATCTATGAGTCAAACGTGGATGTTTTTGTTACATAAAATTTTTTTGACCCCCTACACGTTTTCTCTTAATGTTAATAGCCTCAATCACCCAGTAAAAAGAAAAAAAATGCTTGCATTCTTGAAAAAACAAAGGGTCGACATATATTATATACAAGAGACGCATCTTTCGGCTATAGAATCAAAGAAACTCGAAGAGGATTGGGTGAAACATTGTTTTATTTGCCCCTGCAGTTGGGAAAAAAGCAGGGGTTGCCATCTTAATAAATAAAAAATGTTCAGCTTCTTTTCAAATGATAGATTTTGATCCCTTAGGAAGGTGGATTAATGTAGAAATGAGTATGGGAAATAATACCTTGGCTTTATTTAATGTTTATGCCCCTAATTCGAATCAAATTTAATTTTTTAAGAACATACAACAATTATTACTCCCACTAGTTGCTTCTAATTTAGTTGTAGCTGGAGATTTTAATGCTGTAATGGATCCTTTTATGGATAAAAAACCAAGTAAAAATATAAAATCATTAGGGTTAGATAATTTAGCACAATCTTGTGATTTGAAAGATATATGGCGAATACTTCATTTTAATGATCAGGAATTTTCTTTTTGTTCACAAGTTCATAAATCATTTTCAAGAATTGATTATATTTTTATATCAAATTCACTGGTACAACAAGTGACACAAGCTTCCATTGATCCAATTATTTTATCTGATCATGGAGGGGTGTGGATTGATTTTAAACTTGAAGATAAGGATAAAAATAGATCAATATGGAGGTTTGATAATACATTGGTTGCGGATTCAATCTTCCTTGAGGAGTTTAAATTGAAGATAATTCAATATCTTGTACACTTCATGTAAAATATGAAAATGAATAAAGAATTAAAAAAAATAAATAAATTGAAGATAATTGAATTTTTTCAAATAAATACATCAGAAGAAATTAGCAAAGAAATATTATGGGATGCATTTAAAGCCATTATAAGAGGTAATATTATTTCATATTCTGCATATATTAAAAAACAACTTGAAAAACAATTTTATAATTTGTAATCTAAATTAGTAGATAAATGGGAACAAGACACTTTACAGGCTCTTTTAAAAGCAAAGGGTAAATATAATGAATTATCGTCAAAACTAGTAAGGAAAGATTTATTTTCTCAGCAAACCATGTATTATGGAAGTTCAAATAGGGCGGGAAGATTACTGGCAAACTATCTTAAAGCAAAGAAAAGAAAAACAAAAATTATAGCAATAAAGGATGAAAAAGGAAATACACACACTCAGATAGGAATTATTTTAAATCAATTTTTAAATTTTTATAAAGACCTGTATTCTTCCGAGTCTTATACTGATAAAAGTCAAGATGGTTTAGAATTTTTAAAGTTTATTGATGGCCCGAAAGTTCCTGATCACATAAAAAAAAGTTTAGAAGAGCCTATATCATTAAAAGAATTAGAAACAGCATTGAAGTCTCTTAGAGTTGGATCCGCTCCAGGTGGGGATGGTTTTACAGTGGAATTTTTTAAATCATTTCAAACTTCTCTATTACCCCATTTATTAAATTTATATCAGTCTCAACTAAGTAAAGGTTATATTTCAGGTACTATGGCAGAATCCTTGACTATTGTTTTGCCAAAGCCAATAAAGATCCTACTTTGGTTTCAAATTACAGGCCTATTTCTTTAATTAATGTGGATGGAAAATTATTAGCTAAAGCATTGGCAATGCGGTTGGGTAAGGCTCTCCCTTTTATCATTGATGTGCATCAAACTGGATTTGTTGCGAACAGACATTCATCTAATACTACCAGATTTGCTTTTCACACATTAAATTTAACAAGATATGAATGATCCAGCTTTTATGGTATCTTTGGATGCAGAGAAAGCTTTTGATAGAGTGGAATGGACATGTATCAGGCATTGGAATGGTTTAGTATAGGTTCGGGATTTATACAAATGATTCAAACTTTGTATAGCTCCCCTATGGCAAGATTATATATTAATAATAATTTATCAGAATGTTTTAATTTGCATAGGGGAGTTAGACAGGGTTGTTCACTATCTCCTTTGCTCTTTGATATTGTTTTAGAACCCTTATTATTAGCTATTCAACAAGCAAAGGGGATACAGGGTATTCCCCGTAAAGATTGGGAATATAAAGTCTCTGTATATGCAGATGATATATTATATCATTTGAGAAATCCAAGAATAACCATTCCATGTTTGTTGGAATTGATAGAAAAATTTGGAAAATTCTCAGGATATAAGATAAATTGGAGTAAATCTGAAATTTTTCCACTTAATGTACATTGTACAAGGAGTTTGTTTGATACATTCTCATTTGTATGGAAGGAAGATGGACTAAAATATTTAGGTATTTGGATTAAAAACACACTAGAAGATACGGTGAAAGAGAATGAAAAATTTATATTAAAAAATGTAACAGAAATGTGTGAGCAGTGGAATCCTTTGCATTTATCTTGGTGGGGGAGAGTTCAAACTGTTAAAATGATGATATTGCCTGTAGTTTGTTATCCAATGGGAATGATACCAGTTTCTTTTCAGGGGTCTTTTTATAAAAAATTGAATTCTATTCTTACAAAATTTGATTGGCTAGGTAAAACTCCTAGGATTGCTCTAGTATCTTTACAAAAACCAATTAAGGAGGGCGGGGTAAATTTTCCAAACTTTTACAGGTACCATCAAGCCTATATTTTACGCCAAGGTATGTATTGGATCCTCCCTGAGCTCATTGGTTGTATCTGGAATGGCGACTCATGTTTCCTTTACATTTTTGTCATGTCCTTTGTATCAAGATGCCTAGACTGTATAAAGATAACAGAATTTTAATGGACACATGGAAGATATTACGATTTGTCAGCAACCTAACAAATATTCCTATTAGTAAATCAACAAATCAAACCATTTGGCTAAACCCCAAGATTCAAATTGGCGGATTTAAGATCATCTGGAAGCATTGGATGATTGCAGGTATAAGGACTTTAAATGATGTTATTTTAAATGGTAAACTGCTTGATTTTTCACAGTTGCAGCTTAAATATGGTCTTAATAAATCACAAAGTTTTAGGTGGCTGCAACTGAAGCAGGCCATTCAGGTAGGGTTCCCTGAATGGAAAAATCTAAATTCGCAATATAGTCTGGAATTTCTATGCTTTCAGGCGGACTTTCTGGGACTACCAGGCTGCATAGTGGTATAAAATTATAAGCAAATATGTTAAAAAGAAACCCAAAAATGGTCTTAGAGATATTTGGAGCATTGAGATTAAGCATCAAATTTCAGCATCTCAATGGCCACAAATTTGGTCTTGGAGGATGAGATGTACAGTGTGGGCATCTATGAGACAAACTTGTTTTTTTCTTCTGCATAGAGCGTTTTGGACCCCAGTTAGAATACAAAAGTTAAATAGTTCAAAGTCTAATAGATGTTGGCACTGTAATCTTGAAGTAGGGACTTTAGATCATCTTTTGTTTTATTGTCCTTTTATCTTAGCTTTTGGAACTCAATTTGGGATCAAGTAAATTGTTTATTGGAAAAGCATGTGGCATTATCTTATGATACAATACTATTTGGTATGTCAATGAGGAAAAAGAGCCAAATATCATCACATAACAATAAACTTTTATTGATAATGACAGGAGTCGCCATTCAGCATATCACAAGTAATTGGAAAAATTACAGTAGACTCAATTACAATTTCTGGTGGAACTCATGTCACATATATAAAATGGAAAGAGCAATAGCTATACAACAAGGAAGCTATAAAAAATTTAATAAAATTTGGGAGCCATTAACTTCTTATTGTAATGAGTAAACACCATTTTCTATTGTAATATACACCATCTAATGATTGGGGGGAGGGGGAGGTATATTTTACATTTTTCTTATTGGGGAAATAATAGAGGAATGGTGGGAGGGGAGGGTGGTAATTTTATGTATTGTAAGATAAATCAGAAAGATTGTCAAGTGATGTGTTTAATTGTATTGTTTTATTGTTTGTGCACTTGATGTAAGATTGAAAACGAATAAAGAATTTGGAAAAAAAAAAAAAAAAAAAGGAAGTTCTTCTTCACCCAGAGAGTGGTAGGAAACTGGAACACTCTTCCGGAGTCTGTCATAGGGGAAAACACCCTCCAGGGATTCAAGACAAAGTTAGACAAGTTCCTGCTGAACCAGAACATACAGAGGTAGGGCTAGTCTCAGTGTGCTGGTCTTTGACCAGAGGGCCGTGTACAGCAGACTGCTGGGCACGATGGACCACTGGTCTGACCTAGCAGCGGCAATTCTTATGTCCTTAAGAGTCAGGAAGCTTTAAATATGATTTTTTTTTTTAAATTGACAAAGGTCAGAGCTGAGTTTCTGCAGAACATTATCCATTAAAATCTGTCAGCCATGCCCATGTCCCCTCCCAAACATGGAAAAAAATGATGTCAGAAAGGATAGCAGAAGAGAGAATACTTTGAAAAAACCCAGAAACAAATTCTTAATCTCTTCTTTGTTGACAAGGTAAAGTGGTAAGGACTTGGTACAGAGAAAAATACCTGAAGTGTTTCTTTTTTTTCCCCCCCAATTCTTTATTCATTTTTCATCTTCCATCAAGTATACAATATTACATCAATTGAATCATACACATCACTTGACATTCTTTCTATTATCATCTTACATATATAAATTATCTCCCTCCCCACCCACCCTTTTCACAGATATTATAATCAAGAATTAACATACATGTGCTATATTCATAGATACTGATTAAATATATATTATAACTATATACCACCCCCTTCCCTAATTATAATTATACTTTCAATGGGGTCTAATCATTACAATAAGTTGTCAATGGCCCCCAAATCTTCTTAAAGTTATTATAATTCCCCTTTTGTATAGCTATTGTTCTTTCCATTTTGTATATATGGCATAATGAATTCCACCAGAAGGTGTAATTAAGTCTAGTGTAATTTTTCCAATTTCTGGTGATATGTTGAATGGCAACTCCTGTCATCTATATATATATATAAAATCGGAGGTATGTATGTGTGTATGTATGTGTGTGTGTATGTGCCGTGATCACGCAAAAACGGCTTGACCAATTTGAACGAAACTTGGTATGCAGATCCCTCACTACCTGGGGTGATATGTTCTGGGGGTCTCGTGGCCCACCTGCACACATGGGCGGAGCTAGAAACAGAAAATCAGATTTCACCCATTCATGTCAATGGAAAATATGTAAAAAGCTGCCATTCTCACAGTAATTCAAAAACGGCTTGACCGATTTGAACAAAACTTGGTATGCAGATCCCTCACTACCTGGGGTGATATGTTCTGGGGGTCTCTTGGCCCACAACTCTATGTTGCTTGCTCAAGGGTGGGTTCACCCAACAATTTATATGTTCTTGCTCCTGGAGGTGAAACTAAAAATGTTGTTTATAATCACGTTTTGCGTTAGTTGTATTGTATTCATTTTGTCAAATATTTCACATTATAATTTGAATATTGTACTTTTTATTAAGCTGTAAAAAAATAATTTCATTCACCACTATAAAGTATCTTTATTTGAATCCATTTACAGTGTTATTGCTATAATTAAATACCCGTGCAACGCCGGGACATCAGCTAGTTATTAATAAAAGTTTATTATTATTTGATGAAATTTGACTTTTTATTCTCATTGACATCCCAAATAGGATTGTATCATATGATAGAGCTACATGGTTTTCTGTTTTTGAATTCTTTATTCATTTTTGCATATTACAACAAGTGTAATAGATAAAATCATATGAACTTATAAATACACACTTGGGGGGGGCGTGGCTTGGACGCGAATGATGACGGTTGGGTGAAAAAGAAGCTCCGTACAAACAAGCTTAATTTCAGAAAAAACTACAAAAAAAAAAGATTTTTTGCCATTCTCCTGCACCTCTCCTGATTCTCTTCTTTTTGCCGATTTTACTTCTCCACAGCTATATATTTTTGTCAGCCACTCTGTCCAGTATCCTGCTTTGATGTCACTCTTCACAGCACAAAGAAAAACCGGCGAAAGAGCTTGTCTTACCAACACAGATATAAAGCCGGTGAGGAAATAATAGATCTTTTTAGGCTCCTTTCTCTCAGGACTTTATTTCAGTTTCGGTGAAGAAGGGTAGTTTCAAACTGTCACAGTTTTTCTCCTCAGTGATCTTTAAGATCTTATAAACTGTCAGTAGCTTGCCTTCTGTGCCGCACCACTCCAGCACATAAAAAAAAAAAAAAACCGGCGACGAAGAAACAGATTTTTTTTTTTTTTTGGCTCTTCCTGTTTCAGTTTCTGCCACATTTACAGCATTGTCGGCACTAGTTTTTCGCCGAAATCGGCTTGAAGGGGGAAACTTTCCCTTTTCTTCCGTTGGCCAGTTTTTTTTTTTTTACGTTCTTGATGATATGATAAATTAGAGTCTGCCATAGCCACCAAAACAAGGGCAGGCGAGTGGGGGAAAAACCACCTGGAGGATCCTACCTCTTTAGTTGAGTCAAAGAGACGTTTTAAAAGTGAGAATCGGGAGATAGAGGTGCCGTTTTTGTTTCCTGAGAGACGAGGTATAAAAGGCTGGAGATTGACAGAGTCTGGGACTGCCGGAGAGCTGCCTAGCGACAGGGATAAAAGTTTTTTTTTTAATGCCTGATGCCTGCCATAATAGGGAGATAAGCTGTTTTAAAGTAGCTGCCCTCTGCTGGAGATGAAGCGAAGTCTGCAGTAAAATCTACTTGGCAACGGTTTTTTTTCTTAACTATTTCCTTGCTGCTAACTTTTTTTAGCGCTTGGGCTGTAAGAAAGTGACATCGAGGCAATTGAGAGATGCTGAAAATACATATACATACACATTGAAAGACTAAGGAAAATATATTGGATGTAATATTGCTCTCCTCGATAAAGGCTGCGATTGGGCTTATAAGAGGAGAGCCAGAAAAAGAAGGCTACAAAAATTTTTCAGCGCTGAAGCTAGATGTCAACAACGAGTTTGATAAATTAAATCTATAAAAAATAACCAGCCATATCTAAAAAAGATCTAAGGAAAAGAAAGGCTACTAATTGGAATATTATTGCCTTCATAGAGACTGAGATAGGGCTTGAAGGAGAAGAAACAGAAAGAAAGACTACCGACATTTTTTTTCACAGCAATAGAACTTAAGACAAATAATTTACAGTTGCTTTAAGAATACTGTAAAAAAAGGGGGCGTGGCTTGGACGGAAGGTTGGATAAACGAATAGCTCCTTATATGCAAATATATTAAAAAGAATTACTACCAAATATTTTAAAGAAACTAAAATATATATTGAAATATGACTTCAACTAAACAAAATAAAGCTGATTTGGGAGCTGGAACATCGGGAAGCAATAAGAGGTCGAAACCAGAGCCAGGTACACCCTCTAAAATCCCATTACCAACAGAAAAAAATCTGGATGTTATGGAAGAACTAAGACAAATAAAAGAAATTGTCTTAGATAGTAACAAAAAACTACAAAAAGCAATGGAAGATGCTGCAATCCTAACAAAAAGAGTGGACATCACAGAAAATAGAATTTCAACATTAGAAGATATTACAGAACAATTAAATACAGATATGAATCACAGCAAAATCATATGGAAAGAAATAACAGAGATAAAAAAAAAATCTTGAAGACAGCCGGAATCGTGAAAGACGGAATAATTTAAGAATAATCGGATTACCTGAAGGAGTGGAAAAGAATGATCCGATTGCATTTCTTGAAAAATTTCTACCTAAAATACTACCACTGAAATTTAAAACGGAACTGGAAATTGAAAGAGCTCATAGGATTCCAACACAAAGAAATAACACTCAAACAGGTCCAAGAACTTTAATTTTCAAACTTTTAAGACATCAACAAGCAATTGAAATATGCCAAATAGCCAAGGAAATCAAAAATCTTAAATGCCAAGATTCAAAAATACACATTGTCCCGGACTTTGCAAAAGAAACAGCAACAAGAAGAAAACAATTCTTAGACATGAGACCACAACTAAGATCTCTAGGAGCTAGATTTGGGCTCCTTTACCCGGCGATTATGAAGGTTACCATTGCTAACAAAACGCAAAACTTTACGGATCCAAAAAAACTACAGGAATTTATGAATCAACTGGAACAACCTATGACAATCTAAAGAACATTTAATGGGTTCATACTAAAGACTATTGACCAATTTGTGAAAACTTTGACTTATATGATAATGAATTTCAATAAAAGAACATCGGTTACAGATTAGATCGGAACGGAAAGCAATGGAAAAAGAACACACAAAGATCGAATTAAAGACTTAAACAACTTGCAACATTCTCCATGGAAAACAAGAAAACGAAAAAAAAAAAAAAAATACAAAAATTCTAGAATTCTACATAGAATAAATAGAATAAACTTACTGGCAGGAACGAAAATGAATTGAAACACATCTCCGAACTCAAATGATGACGAAGAAAGTTTTTTCAATAAACTTAAAGATGTACTGATTAGTTGAGAAACTTTGAAGGCGGAGTAATGGTGAGAAGGAGAATCATCCTTCAATCACAGAGAAGATTATAAAAAAGACGAAGTGATTGGTTTGTTATATTTCCTGTTGAAGGCGGTACTTCAGGTTTAAATTTGCGTTTCAAATACATTAAAATGCGTTTCAAATACGATATATATGAAAAGAATATATCTGAAACGCAAAAATTGCCTGAAAAAGTTTTTTAAATATATATATCTCAAATTTCATGTTTCATCTTTATAGACAATTGCTCTTTTATTTATTAAGTTGAATTTTAGAACCCACAATTGGTTCTACCTGGCAATCATCTACGGGAGATATAAGGGGAGTTTTTGGCACAGGACTTCACTCTCGTCTGCACAGGCCTCAGATACTTTAAAATCATAAGTCTCTGGAGAATATGCTATTGAGACAGAGCTTACAACAATGGGGTAAAGACGGGATAATGAAATTTAGTTCCTGAAGGAAAGGAACAGATTCGTCTCCATTTCATTCTCTAATTTGAATTAGGGTCTATGTTCATGAATAGAACTCTGATGGGATTATTAGCTTTTCTTAATTGACAACTCTCTCGTGAATCATAGGAAAATAGTGAGCATAAGAGATGAGGGAATTCCTGTGCTGAAGACTCTAGTTACAGTTCTGAGGAAAGAGGCTAAATTCGAATGCTCTTAACATGATAAACTTATTATACCTAGGTATGAAAGCTTTTTAAAGTAAAAATAATTTACCACCTGAAAAGAAATGAATTGTAATTGAAATGTTCTCAGATATAAGTAATGTAATATAATCATTCTTATGGATTTAAAGACATACAAATATAGAAAATAATATTTCAATATATAAGAATGAAAAACTTTTTACTTATTCTTATAATTAATAATAAAATAAGAGAAAATATACATAAATAGAGAAAAGATAGTAGTACTTTAGATAATTATTAATAGCTTGTGGGAGTTATCTAAATCTAACCTCAACCTGCGTATCCAAGTTTTCGTAATTAATAAGGGGGGGAAGGGAGGGATAAGAGGGATGGGAGGGAATAAAAGGGAAATATATAAGGTAATCATGGGTGTAAAGGAAAAAAGAGAAATGAAATACTTAAAACATTGGGAAAATATACATATTTTAATATCTGAAAATTTAAAAATAAATGGATATTAAAATTATGTCTTTAAATGTTAACGGTCTAAATCATATGATAAAAAGGAAAAAAACACTATCATTTTTAAAAAGGCAAGATGCAGATATATGCCTTATACAAGAGACCCACCTCTCACATATAGAATCTAGTAAGCTAGAAGGAGGCTGGGTCAAACAGTGTTTTTTCTCACCAGCTATAGGGAAAAAAGCAGGTGTTGCTATTTTAATTAATAAAAAAATGCTCTGCTTCATTTAAACTAAAAGCTTCAGATATTCATGGAAGATGGATAATGGTGGAAATGAATATGGGAAATACTACCATGACGTTAATCAATATATACGCCCCTAATTCGAACCAAAATGAATTCTTTAAAACTCTTCAACAACTGATCATACCACTGGCTACTTCAAATCTTATAGTAGCAGGGGACTTCAATGCTGTAATGGATCCTTTATTAGATAAAAACCCAAGTAGAGTTATGAAATCTATGGGACTAGATAATTTGATTCAATCTTGTGATTTAATAGATATATGGAGAATACTTCATTTTGATGGTCGGGAATTTTCTTTCTGTTCTCATGTTCACAATTCCTTTTCAAGAATAGATTATATCTTTACTTCAAATCATCTTGCACATCAAGTGACACAAGCAGCCATTGATCCAATTATTCTATCTGACCATGGTGGAGTGTGGATCAAAATTAAAACTACAGATCAAAATAATAACAGACCAATTTGGAAAATGGATAATACACTGTTGGTCGACCAAAACTTCTGTGAAAATCTCCTAACAAAAATGAAAGAATTTTTTCAAATAAATGATAATGATGATATTAACAAAGAAACTTTATGGGATGCTTTTAAGGCATCAATTAGAGGACAAATAATTTCTTATTCGGCTTTTCTAAAAAAACAAATTAAAAAACAATTTTTAATCTTAGAAAAAGAGATTAAAAATTTAGAATCAAAACTTATAGAAAAATGGGAATATTCTATTCAACAAGAATTATTAAAATTAAAAGGTAAATATAATGAGATCTCATCTAAGATGATTAGGAAAGATTTATTTTCTCAACAAACATTGTACTATGGTAATTCAAACAAATCAGGAAGAATATTGGCAAATTATCTTAAAGCGAAAAAAAGAAAAACAAAATTAATAGCAATAAAAGATGAAAATGGAAATACATATACACAAATTGAACCTATTTTAAAACAATTCTTAAAATTTTATAAATCTCTTTATTCTTCCGAAAATTATCTAAATAAAGAAAAAGATGGTTTTGAATTTTTAAAAATGTTAGAGGGTCCAAAAATTCCTGAACATATAAAACGAAGTTTGGAAGAACCAATATCACTAAAAGAATTAGGAACAGCTTTGAAGTCCCTTAGAGTTGGATCCGCTCCAGGTGGTGATGGATATACAGTGGAATTTTATAAAACATTTCAAAATTTTTTATTACCCTATTTATTAAATCTTTATCAATATCAGCTCAATAAAGGTTGTATTAAAGGCACTATAGCAGAATCTTTGACTATTGTTTTGCCAAAGTCCAATAAAGATCCCACTTTGGTCTCAAACTATAGACCAATATCTTTAATAAATGTAGATGGAAAATTATTAGCAAAAATACTTGCGCTAAGATTAGCTAAAGCTCTCCCCCATATAATAGGTATGCATCAAACAGGATTCGTTGCTCAAAGACATTCATCTCACAATACCAGATTAACATTCCATATGTTATATTTAACAAAGAAAATGAATGAACCTACTTTTGCAATTTCATTAGATGCAGAAAAGGCCTTTGATAGAGTAGAATGGCCTTTTATGTATCAAGCAATGGAATGGTTTGGTATAGGTCCTGGATTTATACAAATGATACAAACAATGTATAGCTCCCCCTCTGCTAGACTATATATTAATAATACTTTTTCAGAAAAATTTAATCTACAGAGAGGAGTTAGACAAGGATGTCCCTTATCCCCTTTGCTGTTTGATATTGTTTTAGAACCCTTAATATTAGCCATCCAACAAGCTAAGGAGATACAGGGTATACCTCATTCAGATAAGGAATATAAGATATCTGCTTATGCAGATGATTTATTACTATATCTGAAGAATCCAGAATCCACCATTCCACATCTACTTGAATTGATTGAGAAATTTGGAAATTTTTCAGGATATAAAATTAATTGGAATAAATCAGAGATTCTTCCATTAAATATACATTGTACAAAAGGTTTATTTAAAACATTCCCTTTTGTTTGGAAGGAAGAATATATTAAATATCTTGGAATTTTGATAACAAAAACAGTAGATGAAACAATGAAAATTAATGAAAAATGCTTATTACAAAAAATAATAGAAATGTGTGAGCAATGGAATCCTTTGCATTTATCTTGGTGGGGAAGAGTACAAACTGTAAAAATGATGATTTTACCGGTAGTATGTTACCAAATGGGGATGATACCAGTTTTTTTTTCAAGATTCGTTTTATACAAAAATAAATAGGACTTTGACAAAATTTATATGGCTTAATAAAAAACCAAGAATTGCTCTAGCGTCATTACAAAGACCAATTAAGGAGGGAGGGGTAAATTTTCCCAACTTTTATAGGTATCATCAAGCCTATATCTTACGTCATGGTATGTATTGGATCCTCCCAGAACCCACAGATAATATTCCAGACTGGTTTTGGCTAGAATGGAGGCTTATGTTTCCATTACGTCTTAATCATGTAATTAGTATCAAAATGCCAAGGTTATACAAAGATCATAAAATATTTATGGATACCTGTAAAACTCTAAAATACATAAGTAATCTTACTCAAATTCCAATTAGTAAATCAACCAACCAACCTATATGGCTAAACCCCAAGATCAAAATTGGCGGTTTTAAAGTCATCTGGAAACATTGGATGATAGCAGGCATTCGCACTTTGGATGATGTAATTAAAAATGATAAATTGCTGGAGTTTTCACAATTGCAACAAAAATTTGGTCTCAATAAAACACAATATTTTAAATGGTTGCAATTGAAGCAATCTATTCAGAAAGGGTTCCCTGAATGGAAAGATCTCGCTAAATATCACAGTTTGGAATTCTTATGTCTCCAGATGGACTCAATAGGTCACAAAGCCGCACAGTGGTATAAATTAATATCCGGATATATAAATAAAAAACCAAAAAATGGTCTTAGAGACATTTGGAGCATTGAGATAAAACACCAAATTAGTGCATCTCAATGGCCACGACTTTGGTCTTGGAGGCTAAAATGTACGGTGTCAGCATCTATGAGACAAACTTGGTTTTTTCTTCTTCATAGAGCTTTTTGGACCCCTACTCGTTTACAAAAAATAGATAGTTCAAGATCTAATAGATGCTGGCACTGTCATATTGAAATTGGGACATTAGATCATCTTTTATTCTTTTGTCCATTTATCCTATCATTCTGGAAATCAATTTGGCCCCAAATTAACAGAATGTTAGAAAATCCAGTAGCCTTGACATATGATACTATATTATTTGGAACAACTATGAGAGCAAAAAGCCAAATTTCATCCAGTAATAACAAACTTTTATTTATTTTAACTGGAATTGCAATACAACAAATTACATTCAATTGGAAACAACATGATAGATTGAATTATATGTTCTGGTGGAATTCGGTATGCCACATATATAAAATGGAACTTGCTATTGCAACACACAAAGGATACATGAATAAATTTAAAAAAATATGGGGACCATTAACCGATTTTTGTAAAGAAGGATAATTTTTCCTATAAATAAAACTCGGAAATATTCAAAGACCGTTAACATGATTTCTCTAATGAATTTTTCCCATGATAAGATAATTGTAAAGAGGGGAATGGGGTGGGCTTTTCAATTTTGATTATTACATACTAAATTAATATTTAAAGAATGTACAATAAAATTGATTTATGTATAATTGGTTGGGAAGGAGGGTGGGACAGGGGATTATTATATTAATGTTAAACTTGATATTAATATATGAGTTAGTCAAGTGTGTATTTAAGTTTCTATTGAGTTTATTTGTAACACTTGTTGTAACACAAAAAAATGAATAAAGATAAATACACACTTGATTAACTCTCATATACTTTAAGTACAACATTTCATTACAAATTCATATTCTATAATATTTTGAATATTATGTAATACACCTAATATTTAAACTATTCTTATTAAATAGAAAATCCTCCCCTCCCATCACAGTATTACATACAAGTACCATTACAATGAAACTATTGATATATTCATATATTATGAGATAATAAAAAATAAAACCCACCCATTTCCCCTCTAATCAAATATCTTACACGGTTTTCTAATAAAGAATTAATTTGTGACCAAATTGATTTCCAAAAGGCCATGATACAGGGACAAAAGTATAATAAATGATCTAAAGTCCCTGCTTCCAGATTACAATGCCAGCATCTATTGGACGTAGAGCTATACCTGAAGTGTTTGATACACAAGCTGGACTGGAAGCGAAATAGAATTTAAGAGCATCAATACACCCTTAAGCTGGTGGAGTCTTAGGACTTATTCCTAGGTAGAATGATTTGGGCCAAATCACAGATTGTGTCTGCATGGCAAAAACCTCTCAAATGATGATGGTTCAGAACCCCCCTCCTCAGATTTAGTACTTGATCAATGGGTTAAACTCCGGCATTTCTCTGCCAACTGAAAATGGAGTGAAGATATTGAGGCTGGATGCTACATTTTAGATCACAGAAATTTGACAAAGATGGCTCCATTTTTGTTTCATTTACATTGATTGCCAACTGAGGCAAAAATATATTTTAAGCCAGTTTATTTGATCTATTGAATTTTTAAAGGTTCTTATTCAGACCACCCAACTTTTAGGCTCAGCACCAACGTAATCTCTTTGTATTAATAATGTCATTCCACAAAATCTTTACCTTTAAAATATGCTTTAAAAACGTATTTAATTCTTCCATACTTTGGAATAATCTTCCTCTTGATCTTAGACTTGTTGCTCCCTATCAGTTTGTTCATAAGAAACTTAACGTTTTTATTATAGCATTTAATTTCTACTTCTTAATATATATTTTAATGGCTTTTTTCCCCAGATGCTGAATTTTGCAATCTACTTTGAAACTAGATAGGGATTTAGTGGAATATAAATGGACTGAATTAGGTTAGATTCCCAAATCTTTTAAAATTTGCAATCCCACTTTATGGGTGAAAAAAAAAATGAATATGACCCTACTGTGGTAACTTTACTTGCCCTTCTCTGCTAACGGGCCGCGTCGAGGCAGAGGATGACATCTTCTTTTTCAAGGGACCTGCGGCAACAAGAGGGCATTTGTGGAAAATCAGGGGCAGGAAACTACGAGGTGACACCAGGAAATTCTTTTTCACTGAAAGGGTGATTGATCGCTGGAATGGTCTTCCACTGCAGGTGATTGAGGCCAGCAGCGTGCCTGACTTTAAGGCCAAATGGGATCGACACATGGGATCTATTCACAAGGCAAAGGTAGGGGAGGGTCATTAGGGTGGGCAGACTAGATGGGCCGTGGCCCTTATCTGCCGTCTATTTCTATGTTTCTATGTAACTAGAAGCCCCAAGTGACACTGCTGTTGAAATCCCTCAAGTTATAGCATCCAATCAGCCTAAATGGAGTACTCTGGTGCTTGTTTGTTTTTCTGCAGCCCTGGTCAAGACCTCAGTTGGGATTGCAACCCAGTCTGGGTCATAGTGGTTAACTTTCACACGGTTGTCTCGTTGTAGCTTGTATAAGTACAGGAACACCAAATGTTTCGGAAGTAGTACTTAGAAGATCTTGTTATATGTCTGTTTTGTAGACTGTGAAATATAAAAGGGTAAACTCTGGGTATTATGCCACAACCAAGGTGGCATTAGTGAAGCTGGAGAACTGCACTGAGCTTGAAGTGTGTAGACTTCTCTCACATGGTATTAACCTACCTAGAAGTCAGGGCACAAATCACTTTGCTCCACTGCTCCACCACAGCAGGGTGATGCCTCCAATTGGCCACCATCTCCTTGGCCGTTTTCCAGTAGGGAGGTGTTGGGAAGCACCGGGTACAAGCCAGGAACCAAACCTCAAACAATACACCAATCAGCTTATCTGCCAGGCTCTCTGCAATGCCTCCTAAATAGTTCAAGAAAAGATCTATATGTATTTATCTAAAACAAATTAAGAATAAGGCACTCACTTTATTCAATGTTTAGAGAAAGAGGCAATAATATATCATAAACTCCAATATATATAGTATATAAACCATATATCCTCACATCTCATGTGAGGATATATGGTTTATCTAAAACAAAGCACAGAATCAAATTATCACAGTTCTCTAGCTGCACACTTTTGTTAAGGTTTATCAATTCCCTCTAGCTAAGTACAGTAATCATCTCCATTTTAAGTGTGGCAAGTCTGCATACTTTATGACACTCAGATGCTTTTCATTTTAATGCACTATTTACTATCATTAAGGGTCACGTCAGAATAAGCAACTTTTAATGTACACTTACTTGCTTTATTATGGGGTTTTTCATATGATATAAATAAATCTTTCAGATATTTAATTTTTTATTTATATGTGATTTAATCTTTTTGGGTTAACATTTTATTTATGTTCATTTGGAAGTTGTAAGCTCATGACAGAGCCTATTTTAAGGTGAAACTTAACCACATTAGGCACAGTTTTAATTCATCTGTGAATAAATAAAACAAAGCAGACCTGGCACAGTTGGAGCTGCCAAGAGAGTATCATTTATCTGCAGAAGAAAGAGCAGCAACACCTCCCAGGTTTCTCGTGCCATGATGGAAGACTCCCGAGCCAGTTTCTGCACAGACCTGAGAACTTGCATGCAGAGCCGAATCTGGTTAGGGCCTTGATCTTGCCTAGAGAACAAGATTGGAGACACTTACCAAACCACCAGGTTAATTGTCTTTTGTTGAACTCCTACAGAGTAATTTTAGGAGGAACTTAGGCATTTAGAAAAGCTTCCTAATGCTTAAGTAGGCTCTTTTGCGAACATACACAAAAGGTAGGCACTATTCATGAGCATATATTCCCAATACTCCCACAGGCAGAGTAGGGATTTGAAGTGGAACTGGCACATACGTGCTAAGTCTAATGACCACATATACAAATTTATAACTGCCTCATAGCCAAGTGTAAATTTGTGAAAGTGCACTCCTAAGGATGAATCTAAGAGCCTGGGACAATGGAATACTGAAGCAGATAGCAACATCAGCCCTTTCAAGAGAGGCAAAGTCAGATTTTTTTCTCTTTGCTTACTGAGGGGGGGGGGAACAAATGATTTGGGTGGGCTAGTCTGTCATGGACAGTAAGGAAGCTGCATTTAGAGGAGAGGAGTGGCTTAGTGGTAGAGCAACTGAAGTTGTGGGATCGATTCCCAGCACTACTCCTTGTGACCCTGGACACGTCACTTACTCCTCCACTGCCCCAGGTACAAAATAAGTACCTGTATATATGTAAATTACTTTGAATGGATAACCACAAAAAGGGGGTATACAAGTCCTATCTCCCTCCCCCCTTTTTATAAAGCACAAAAACAGCACCAGAAATTATACTGATATTAAGAGATTTGTCACAAAATAATCATGATATATATATATATATATATATATATAACTATATCCTACAATAATCCCATTTTTTAAAGAGCATCAGAAATGGACCAAGAGATTCTCATTCTCCATTCAGGATTCCTCAAAGAGAACAATCACCTTTCATAATTAGCAGGTAGAGTTGCTTCTTATATGCCAACTATGCGAGACTTGTCATATAAGAAGAAATCTGAAGGTCTTTAAATAATTGTTTTGATTATAGGAAATACAGTGTGAGTGCATTTATAAAATAGATATATACCGCTGATATAGTATTTCATTTTTCCATTAGATGCCCTAAAATGAAATTACCCTCCTGTCTACAAGTATTAAAATGTTGAGTTTATCACCACAAGATATCTTTAACCCAGTACACAATCATTTTGCAACTTCCAGGTTACATCTCAGAGATAAAGGGGCTCATTTTCGAAATGGAAAAACGTCCAAAAAATGGCAAAGCAGCAGATGGACTTTTCACAAAAAACGTGCAAATCATTCTTTTTGAAAATTGTTTTAAGATGGATTTTCTTCCCAGTGCGTCTAAATCTCAAGGGGGGCATGTTTTTTTTTTGGTGGTTTTACGATTTGGACATTTTTCCACAATAATGGAACATTGTAAAAACATCCAGGACATTTTAGGCTAACCTTGTTTAATAATGACTGAGTGCCCAAAAAATGTCCACACTGACCTGATGACCACAGGGGGGATAAAAGCAAGACCCCTCCCTTTAATCCCTCAAGTGGTCAATGACAGTACATACCAGGCTTTATGACAGTTTTAGATGCCATTCCTTTTAAAGCAGCGAATATGTCCCTGGGGTAGCCTTGTGGTTGGTGCAGTGAATAATATAAAAGACGCCCCAGGCCCATATCCCACTTGTGGTGGAAAGTGTAAGTGCCCCAAAGAACCCAGATATAGGTGACCCCTGCAGACATAAAGGCTATTACTGTGGTGTACAGTTGGGTACAGTACAGTTTTTGCTATTCTTGAAGGGCTCACCATAGCCTTGTGGTTGGTGCAGTGAATAATATAAAAGACGCCCCAGGCCCATATCCCACTTGTGGTGGAAAGTGTAAGTGCCCCAAAGAACCCAGATATAGGTGACCCCTGCAGACATAAAGGCTATTACTGTGGTGTACAGTTGGGTACAGTACAGTTTTTGCTATTCTTGAAGGGCTCACCATACTATATAAGGGGATTATAATGGGAACTTTTATGTGAAGATGACTGCAATGTCCCAGAGGCTGCCCCACTGCTCTGCAAGAATGTCTGTGTGGCCAGTCTAGTAAGCCTGCTGGCTCCAGACATCATGAAGGCTTGTTTTGGGGTGTTTTTGTGAAAATGTCCATGTTTGGCAGTGGATTTTTTGGGGGGTTGTTTTTGAAAAAACAAACAAACACAAAATTGGATTTGAACTTCGCATTGAAAATGTCCCTAATGTAACCTGTTACCTGCTGCTATTTAATTCTGTTAGGCCTTGCATTTCCTAAAGCTACATAGGTTATCTTCATCCTTTGTATAAAAATCTATTAGTTTCCCTACATCTGAATGGTTAATATTAAACTGTCTCCTTTGTGACTAACCGGATTATATACGCTAAAGAGCAGGACTTCTCATATGTGCACCTGTACAGTGGACAGTTCATTTATATTTTATTTTTTTCCTTGTACACCACATTTGCCAATTCTTGTGTTTCAGCGAGGCTTTTTATAAAAAATTTTAAACGACCAAATATGAGTAACATTACACGTGATGCAACAGCAACAATACAAGCTAAAACATGAATGTTCTCAGAGTCTGGACAGCCATGTATATGTGAAACAAACTAGACAAAATGTGGAATCAGAAATCTCAAGATCAACATTTCTTTCTACGGAGGGATCTGTGATCTCAGTTTGTTGAACTGAAAAGTAACTCACTGTTGCTGGTACTTTAGATATTCTAAGAACTTCTGGCAGCTATGAACTATATCGCATTTGGTATGACATTTTCTGGTTCTAATTGCAATATATATTTGTAAATTATTAAAAATAGTTCAAAGTAGTAATCTATAAATTCTAATAAATAAAAGCTACAGTGCAACAAAAGATAACATTTTATAAAAATCAGACTCCATTGGTTTGAAGCAGAAAGAGCACACTGTTACACCACGTCTAAATGCTTCACCTAGTACACCCCCTCCTTTACAAAGCTCGCTAGTGTTTTCAGTACCTGCTGCCATGGTCAAAGATCCGATGTTCATTTGTGTGCGCTGTTACTGCCGTGGCTGGCACTAAAAACACTAGCCCCCTCTTTTACAAAAGTATGATAGCTGCGCTGAATGACCTGTGCTGCTCCCGACGCTCATAGGAAGTCAATGAGCATCGGGAGCAGCGCGGGCCATGCTACTGCAGTTTCGTAAAAGGAGGCATAGATGGCTTTGTAAAGGAAGTAGACAATAGTCTGCTTTGCAGATGGTGACTAAGAAGGAGAGTTATCAGTGTGGGATACTATTAAGATAACTGTTAGAAATTGTCCCATTTTACCCTAAGGTCTTCATTGGATTATTTTACCAGAAGCTGTACTATTTTAAGACAAATTAATAATCTGCTTTGATAACTTCCCCCATAAACATTATGATCCTACTCGAAATAGAATCAGATTCAAAAGCCATCGGAGCAAAGTATTTCTCGAACATGAGGTGTAGGAGAAGCAGGGAAGTTAAGGTTGCGGACCTCATAGAGCACAGGTGTCAAAGTCGGTCCTCGAGGGCTGTATTCCAGTCGGGTTTTCAGGATTTCCCCAATGAATCTGCATGAGATCTATTTGCATGCACTGCTTTCAATGCCTATTCATTGGGGAAATCCAGAAAACCCGACTGGATTCCGGACTTTGACACCCCTGTCATAGACCTTGCGGATCTAAACCCGCCATGTCCTTCCAAGTCCGAGGTCCGCGCCACTTTTACTCTCTGGCTCTGACGGATCCTAGCGTAGGGAGGGAAAAGCATTAGAGCCAGAGCCTAAAAGTGGTTTGAGCCCAGTGAAGTTGGCACCCGGGTCAGCGTCTTCCCCACTCACCTGGGGGCAAAGAGATTGTGCAGGTGCTTGAGGATGGTCTGAGCGTAGAGGTTGGGCTCCTGGAGCACCGCCTGCGGGATGGAGTCTTTGGGGGCCACCAGCGCCGTCATCCAGTCCGTGTAGACGTCCACACAGTACTTGACCGTGTCCCCGTCCAACGGCAGCGTCAGCCCGTAGCACAGCACCTCCATCGTCCATTTCACCTAAGGGAAGGGAAGAGAGCGAGAGGGTGAGAAACGCGCCCCCGCTTCCCTCACCCCCCGACCCCCACCCCACCCCCCGGTCACCTCTTTGGCCGACTTCAGGGGGCTCTCGGCGGCCGGCGCGTTCAAGGCCTGGCCCAGGGGCCGCAGCACCGCCGTGGCCACGTCTCGCCCCACGCTCTCGGGGTACGTGTGGAGGACGCTGAGGTGGCCCCGGTCCTGCTGGAGAGGGACGTGCAGCGACCTCCACTCCGAGTACATGGCGACGGCGGGCGGCGGTTGAGGCCGGGACCGGAAGCGGAAGCGGAAGCGGCCTGGGCGGGAAGAGGACGTGACGTGACGCGTCAAGTCTCTGCTGCGCAGCCGCCGACGAAAGTGCCAGAAGGGCAGCGGCTGGGCGCCCCCCACTAAGGAGCACCGAAATGCCCTTTTCCCACAATGCACTTCTTTCCCACAGGGCTCACCACAGGAGAGGCGCCTTGTTCATGGCAGCTGCTCCCTGCTCCAGCGTTTAATGGGGGGAGGGAGAAATTGAACATGCTGGTGGGGGGGAGGGAGAAATTGAATATGGGGAGGGGGAGGGAGAAATTGAACATGCTGGGGGGGGGGGGGGAGGGGGAGGGGGAGGGAGAAATTGAACATGCTGGGGGGAGGGGGAGGGAAAAATTGAACATGCTGGGGGGGAGGGGGAGGGAAAAATTGAACATGCTGGGGGGAGGGGGAGGGAGAAATTGAATATGGGGAGGGGGAGGGAGAAATTGAACATGCTGGGGGGAGGGGGAGGGGGAGGGAGAAATTAAACATGCTGGGGGAGGGGGAGGGAAAAATTGAACATGCTGGGGGGGGAGGGGGAGGGAAAAATTGAACATACTGCCGGGGGGGAGGGAGAAATTGAATATGGGGAGGGGGAGGGAGAAATTGAACATGCTGGTGGGGGGGAGGGAGAAATTGAATATGGGGAGGGGGAGGGAGAAATTGAACATGCTGCCGGGGGGGGGGGTGAACCCCCTTGGGAAACTCTGAGCTCTTCTTCTTCCAGATTGTGAGCCTGCTGGGACAATCTAATGGATTAGTAGAGTAAATTGCTTAATAATCTCGAACCATTCCTGGCACTGAGAATGTAGCTCAAGAAGATATTCCAACAACACAACCCACTGCGAGAAAAAAGGGAGCCTGGACGCTTCTCACCTCTTCCATCTGTTTAAAAGAAGAGAACAGCAGCTGTGGTACAGGGGTAGCAAGAGAGGCCCATCCCAAAGAATGAGATGCACCACCATAATGAGCAAGATTGAAGACCAATTGCTGTGGTTTCCGAGCAATGCAGCTGGGCCACATCTACATGGTTTGCTTTTGAACTGTTCCTGAGGCTCTAGTCGATGGGGACCCCAGGCATAGGGGGGTGTCTTGCATTTCCCGCCTTCCACTACCATGTGGTGCAACATCTCCCTCTTCCTTTACACCCCCATTCTTCCTTCCGTCCCATTCTCCAACCTTTCTCCATCCTACCTTCAAGCTAGCGTTTAGCAGCAGCAATGATTCACATACACTCTCTGCAACCAGCTAAGGATGCACTCATGCTGCATCAATGCAAGAGTCCCAGCAACAGCTGAGCTCCTCATTTTTGGCCCAATACACACACACTGGGGTACCCAGTACACATTCATTATAGAAGTAAGGGATAAGGGGCAGTATCTTTTGTTCCATGCCTCATTGAAGAGTTGATGCCCAATGACGGCAGCTCAGCACTGGTGATACAAACAGAGCCTGGGTGATCTACCCTGCTGCGTAAGTCCATTGATATGAAATATACTTTTCATTTTACAATTTATAAAGATGATCAAATTATAGATGCATATGAATGACATACGAATGGATTGTGGCCATGAGCTGAAGCTTTGATGGATGCTTCTACTATGTACTCATGGACAAGGGTGCAGCTTTCAACACACTTGACCATCCTCTCCTCATTGAGTGGCTCACTGAAATCGTAATCTGAACACTGCACTACAATGGTTCTCATCTTTCCTAAATAACACATCCCAAAAGCATTGTGAATAACATGCTATCGAAACAAAACTGATCAGATATGGTGTTCTGTAGGGGCCTCTGCTATCCCCCCTACTATTCAATCTCTACATTAGACCTGGCCTAAAGATTAGCCTGCAGATATCAAAAATGGATTCACTCCTTTGCAGATGACATCCAAGCCCATGATGCCTAGATTGCAAAAATCCTAGCCTGCCTCTCGGAAATCAAAAACTGGATGTCTGTCAACAAATTACAACTAAACGCCTCCAAGATGGAATTTTTTTGGATCCACAAAGAACCCTGCGACCGCAACCGTCCCTCACTGTGCTGGGACTGAACTACTATAACTGCAAAGACCAAGTGCGCAGCTTAGGAATACTCCTTGATTGCAACCTGTTGCTTTCCGACCATATCTCTCACTAAAACTCCCAAAAATAAGGAAGTACATTTCAGAGTCTGACTTTGCCCAACTACTCTAGGCCTTAGTACTCTCCCACATGGATTACTGCAATGCGCTATTCAACGGTCTCACGGTGAAGAATGTACGATGTCTCCAGTGTGTTCAAAACGTGGCAATCAGGCTTCTGAAAAATCTCCGTGCCTGTGACCCTGTCTCTCAGGCTCTAGCGTTGGCTTACTGGCTACCTGTAGCCAAACGTGTCTTCAAGGGTCTGATGCTAACATTCAAATCCTTGTATGACATGGTACGGGCTACATACTGAACCGGTCCCTCAGCTCCCATTATGAAATACAACTCAAATGCCCCCTGGTCGTGCCTTTCAACTGCAAACCGCCAAGCGACGGTCCTACTCCCACTTCATATCGAGCCACTGGAATCAACTGCCCCCGCAGATCAGATCCCTTGAAGGACTCCTCAGCTTTAGAAAAGCAATAAAAACATTCCTCATCACCTAAACCCCTGCCCTTGACCCATGGACTACAAAGAAATGTAGATTAGTACCAGAACCAGTATGTGTCACGTAAGGAAAACTTGTAAAATCTTGTACTGTAACTTTGGTAAATCTAACCTGTAAACTATCTTAGGATAAAACTTGTGCTGAAAACCTTGCACCGTAAGGATAACTATAGCAAACGGTATATTTTGTATATATATCAAACCCTAGTATGTATCAAGTTAGGATAGAAACTTGTATCGTGAACTTGTACGGAGCTCCTGGGGGACAATGGGAGGAAATGAATTAAATAAATAAAGATACTGTATAAAGTATTTTTCCATATATGACCTCCAGGTGGCACTGCAGGCTTGCATTTGTAACCAGAAATAATAACATTATCTTCAGAAAACCCCCAAATAATTTCTAGATATTATTCATTTGCTGCAGTTGTAATTTGGTTTTCCAGGATCATTTATCATAAAACTCTTTGATTTCCTATTCCATGACCCAGGGCTGCTATAGTATATTTCACTAGTAGATATTTGTGGGAGTTCAGGGACTGCACTGTAATGGTACATTAACAAAATGCATTTTATTAAAGTTCTCTTTGCAGACTTCAATTTAAAAGTATACTGAGCTGTTACCATTTATTATCTGGCATTGTTTCAGTGACCTCTTTCAAACTTACTGACTGAATTCTTAAATAAAGTATTTTCAAAGAGCTTTACGAATTCTTCCTCTGAGCAGACTGCGCAGAACGAGATGAATATGTTTATATAAACAGATTGTGATTGGAGCTTTTTTACCTGCTCCCTAGCTCTGTGGGTAAAAGTTTGCACGTTTAACCATGCACATAATCTTAGCTGCATTGTTTGAGGGCATTTCTTCAGGTCAACTTAGTTCATAGTTATCAAACCTTTACATGTTCTTTTGGCTGCTGTCTAAACATACACAATGTTTCTCGTGGGGTGATAAACTGCCTGCACAATTTGACTTTGATTGTCAGTGCAAACCCCAAAGGTCAAAACTAGCTGCACAGATTGTGTTACGTGGGCATTGTAGACAAATGGGAGATGCACAATGCAGTGGTTACTGTAGTGCTGTCAAGTATCTAGTTCCAGGAGGGAGATTTTAGGCCAGGTTTATGTTTCTGACATTCTCATCCTGGAGCATTATGGGATCTGTGGCACTCATTGCAATGGGTAGAATAGTTCAAAACCAGGACTGGCCAAAGAGTCTGGAACTGGGCAACTTGGAAACGGATGGTGCAGGACCTTAAACATCCCTTTAATAGAGGGATATTAACAATTATGGCGCAGTCCCTACCCATTCCCTGCACTGTTCCACACTATCCAGTTAATGTGGTGATCAGCTAACCCTCAATGCAGTGTGTTAACCCTTAGTGTGGACCCACATTGTTAACATATGTTAATTGCCTCATTAATTCTCCGAAGATCTGCCTAGTTTCAGGCAGCAAGAATGCACATAAATATTGGCATTCTAGTCATGTGCCTATATGGCCACATACACAAGGTGCATAATTAACTATTCTCTGGCTCTGCAGTATTCTGCAATGCACATATGTTGCAGATGGGTAGAGTTTACATCTATATACATAGATCATAACATCCTATAATGTATGCACATTCTTTTGCAATCTAGATGCAAGCATTTTCACTTGCTCTATGACTGGTGGAAGGATCTGAGCATGCAAAGTAAGGGCATGGGGACTTGTGTGCCACTGTTTTGTCATTTCAAAGCTGATGGCACTGGAGGATTAAGTGAATTGCTTGGAGTCACAAGGAGCAGCACCAGGATTTGATCTCACAACCTCTGGGTGCAGAGGCAGCAGCTAAACCAGTGAGCCATAGCCCTTCCTCTAGCAGCCCAGAAGATGGCTTACACTTCTATTTAAGCATGAGCCTACTTTTCTTTACAGAATAGGCTTCAAATGGGCTCTTTTCTAGCACCAAAATCTAGGTGCCCTGTAGAGAATTATATTCCATATGCTTAATACACTTTAGTAAAAAGGCTCCAGGAAGCACAGTGTAGGTAATCATCAAGCCAACACAGGGTGGATTACAGTAAAATCACTGAAAAATAAATGCAATCATTGTGGGCTTGATGGGGGATAGTGTCTTCTTGCAGGACACATTGAGGGATACGAGTGACTAAAGTATTCGCCAGGGTACGCCTGGCTGAGCCTCCGTGTGTGCGGATCACCGGACTAGATGGACCCCAGGTCTGATCCGGTGCAGGCGTTTCTTATGTTCTTATGTTATGTTCTAAATCCGTCAATGAAGCAGCCACAATCTGGCACACCCAAGTAAAAATCCTCTACGAGAGCCTACCCTCAGTCAAAGAAATTGAATGCAATCTCGCCTCTTCTTGGTTCACTAACAACCTAAGAACTAAGAAAAGAGAACTAATGAAAGCACAGAGGAATGGTACAAATCCAGGCCGAATGGCGAGAAACTCAACTGGAGAAAACTACACGAAAAATACAAACGAGCTATACTTGATGCAAAAAAAGACCTACTTCTCCCAACAACTACTAAAACCCTCCAACAGATCAAAGAACCTCTTCACATTATCCAAAAAGATATTCTCAGCACTACAGGGAGTCAATCAACACCTGAATAAATCACTTTCCGACTACTTCACTGAGAAAACAGACAATATACGTTCCCATCTGGAGGCTATAATTTCTGATGTTCCTTCCAAAATATGCCCAGCCCTGAAAGGTCAGCATGAAAAGAAAATTCACCTCCTCTTGGTTGGGACTTAGTAACACTGGGGGTCACATGTATGGCCCAGCTCGCTGTCTCTCTACATTTCTTCTGCTTTGCTCTCTAAATTGTATTTATTGCAAACCACTTTGCCAGTCTCTGAAAAGTGGCAAATGAAATAAACTAAGCTAGACAAACCAAACGAAGGGGCAACTGCCAAAGATACCCTTCCTATACCTTGTATGCCATAAGCAAGATTTCCTGATTGATGATGCTGTAGGGGTGCTAGACTGCATGTTGGCGCAATCCATAGGAAGTGTTTCCCAAGCAACTAGAATTTCCTCAACATTCTTCGAGGGTGGCTGCAAAACCAGACCTGTCACAACATTGAGAGTTTTGCTGAATCCTTCAGCTGCAATGCAGTGACAAGTATGTCAAGAGCAGTGGAAGGAAGCCTGGGGAAGTCAGTTGCTGTAATAAGCAGATGGGGAGTGTCTGGGAAGCCAGAAGACTGATTGCATTTAGTTTCTAGAGCATGAATGAGAACTTGGCAAGTACGTACTAAAATCTGAGGACTAGAAAATAGAGAAATTCTGCACCTCAACTACAGTTTAACACGGGGGCTATTTTAATAAGGACCTGCACACTTTTGACTAAAAGCCTTTACGTTCTGTGTTACGGGAATAAATGTTCCTGCCGATTTGGATTTGGTTCCACGCCAGCTACTTCTCCTGCCAGAGCACTTTGGACCTGTGCTTGAAATCCTGGCAGTCACTGAGTACCAGCGGGCTCAACCCAAAGGGGAAAGGGGACGAAGAAGCATGTCAGTAGTCCTGGTTGAACCATCCCTGAGTTGAATGAAGGGAAGAATCCAAATCTTTACAATTGTGACCTTGCCATTTGTGTAAGTGACCCTCTTAATATAGGGGTTGCTTCTGCCATTCCCAGAATGATTCTGCCTAGCAAATTCCGTACAATTCAGGTTTGATAGTGATTTATTTTATTTCTCTGGTATTGTACTGCATGTAAAGTCTTTTACTAAGATGTGCTAGCCATTTTAGCGAGCGCTAAACGCTAACACATCCATAGGATATAATGAAACATAGAAACATGACAGCAGATAAAGGCCAATGGCCCATCCAGTCTGCCCATCCGCAGTAACCATTATCTCTTTCTCTCTCTGAGAGATCCCAGGCCCTCTTGAATTCAGACACAGTCTCGGTCTCCACCACCTCTTCTGGGAGACTGTTCCATGCATTAACTACCCTTTCCGTAGAAAAGTATTTCCTTAGATTACTCCGGAGCCTCTCACCTCTTCACTTCATCTTATGCCCTCTCATTGCAGAGTTTCCTTTCAAATGAAAGAGACTGGACTCATGCACATATACATTACTTAGGTATTTAAACGTCTCTATCCTATCTCCCCTCTCCCACCTTTCCTCCAAAGTATACAGATTGAGATCTTTAAGTCTGTCCCCATACGCCTTATCACAAAGACCACACAAAGACCTCTGGACCGACACCATCCTTTTTATATCTTTTTGAAGGTGTGGCCTCCAGAATTGTACACAATATTCTAAATAAGGTCTCACCAGAGTCATATACAGGGGCATCAATACCTCCTTTTTCCTACTAGCCATACTACTCCCTATGCAACCAAGCAGCTTTTGCCGTCACCTTTTCAATCTGTTTGGCCACCTTAAGATCATCACATACAATCAAACCCAAGTCCCGCTCTTCTGTCGTGTACACAAGTTCTTCACCCCCTAAACTGTACCGTTCCCTCGGGTTTTTGCAGCCCAAATGCATGACCTTGCATTTCTTAGCATTAAATTTTAGCTGCCAAATTTCAGACCATTCTTCAAGCTTCGCCAGATCTTTCTTCATGTTATTCACACCATCCAGTGTGTCTACTCTATTGCAGATTTTGGTATCATCCGCAAAGATGCAAATTTTACCTCACACAACACTTCACCAATATCGTTTATAAAAATGTTAAAAAGTACACAGGCCCAAGAACAGAACCTTGAGGCACACCATTGGTAACATCCCTTTCCTTAGAGCGATCTCCATTGATCACTACCCTCTGTCGCCTTCCACTCAACCTAGTAAAAGGACCCCTTAGTTTGTGGTCCTGTATTTTCATAGGGGTTATCTGTGTTCTATATGTGTGACCAAGACCAGGCGTTCTGGTAGGAATGAATGATGAGAAGCATACAGTGTAGTTTAATTTTGTGGTTAACTATTATATATTGTTAATAAGATTGTACTGTTTGTATATATATAAGAAAAATGAATGGGAAAATGGCATTACAATTAGTAAATTACTATTGAGGCGACATTAGGGGCAGAGTTTGGGTGGGGTTTGGGGGTGGAGCTTTTGAGCACCCCCAATCATTTTGAAAAGTTGGCTTCTATGATTGAATGCACCACGGAGGTTGCACCATGGGGCGATACAGAAGCATTATAATATTCTTGGTCTTATTTACCATCCCTTTCCTAATAATTCCTAGTCTCCTATTTGCTTTTTTGGCCCCCGCAGCGCACCACAGTAGATTTCAGTCTATTGTCTTAGATCTTTTTCTCAGGTACTGAATCCCAAGATGGACCCTAGCATCAAGTAACTAAGATTTGGATTCTTCTTCCCAATGTGCATCACTTTGCATTTGCCCACATAAAACCTCATGTGCCTTCTGGATGCCCAGCCTTCCAATTTCCTAAGGTTTTCCTGCAATTTTTCACAGTCCGTGTGTTTAACAACTTTGAATAGTTTTGTGGCATCAGAAGGGAGCCGAGGTGGGCGCAAATAGCTGGTGGAAGATGCTGCTTGTGCCAGCGCTCAATTATTTGGGAATTATATGTTAAATTCAAACCATATAAGAGATAGTGAATGAATCTTCAGGAATCCTCAGAGTACCAGCCAGGTAGTGTAGCCTTAGCTGGGGCAATCGTCATCGATTCTGCTTATTATATTTATGTTTGTTTTTATAAGGTCAAAAACTATTGTCAAAACATAATAAAGAGTTTCCTTCTTAGTATTAGAAACAGTTATAGCTTTAAAGGCTACTTTGCTTTGCAACTACACCCCCTCTGACGTGTATCACGTTTCAAGTACTTTCTTAAGGGAATGAGGTGGAAAAACGCTATTTTTGTTAGCAATTTTGAATCGGATGGCTCTAAAGCAAAAATAGCGGGGGTGGGACTGAGGTGCTCGAGTGATGAGGGGTGCAAGGCACAATGGAGAAGAGCGGGAAGTGCATGGCGTGGTGATTATGGGCACTCCTGCCCTGAGCGCCAAGCTCCCTAGCTCCACCACTGTCAACATGTAATTAAACTCTAGAGTTCATTGCCAGAGAATTTGGTGAAAGCAGTCAGCAGGGTTTAAAAAAGATTTGGCTAATTTCCTGAAAGAAAAGTCCCTAAGCCATTATTAAGATGGATTTGGGGAAAATCCACTGCTTATTTCTAGGACAAAATCTGTTTCACTCCTTGGAATCTTCCCAGGTACTTGTGACCTGGTTTGGCCACTGCTGGAAACAAATACTGGGCTGTCCAAGTATGGCAGCTCTTATGTTCTTATGTGAGCCAAGTTTAGGACAATCGTGACATCACTGAGGTTGGCTCGAAGGCATTGGTGGAATGAGGCATTATGACATCACAATCTCAGCTCTGGAATGTTGCTGTTCTTTGGGTTTCTGCCAGGTTCTTGGGAGCTGGATTGGCCACTGTTGGAAACAGATACTGGGATAGATGGACCTTCGGTCTGTCCCAGTTTGGTGCCTGAAGGGATCAGTCATAACAAAGACAACCTAAGCTAGGGTCTAGAATCTAAGTATGCAACTTCCAGGGACGGATTTATACCACATTCATATCCATCCACTCATTCCTTCTTCCCTATACAGTTGCTATAAACAGTCAATTTGGGTTTTTTTAAGCTACTAAGCGCAGTCTCCTATGAATTTAACACACATATATACATGTATCTATTGTTCTGATTTATCGAGCTTAGATTTGCTGACATGCAAGTTTTGTATCACTGAGCAAAACTAGGATTTTGTCTGTGACATTTGTTGACAAATTGCTTCCATCATACTTTGGAATTAATTATACTAAAGGACTCTGGTGACCTCAGCATCAGCCGTGGGACTGATAAATGAGTGATGCCACTACACAGTTTTCAGGTTGCAGTTATTAGCGTTTCCCAGACAAATCCCAAAGAGAAAAGAAATGCCCTTTTCTGCAATAGTTCAGTCCCTTTTCAGAAATGCAAATGAAGGTGCCGTTTCCTGTAACTATAAACATTTGATTAGGGATTTATATAGCATACCTAATAAAAGTGTGTATTCAAAGAAAATAAATAAGAATATAGTGGTCTTATGGGATAGCAAAAGGATAATAAGAAGGCTATCGAGAGAAATGGTATTTGTTCTGATAAAGAGGCATTATGGCCCAAATTCTAACCAAACTGCACATAGCACAATTGTATAAAAGGCTCCCACTATTTATAGAATAGCACTTAGCGGCTGTGCTTGGCATAATATGTTTATTAAAATTTGATATCCCGCTGAAGCCTACAACAGTTCTCAGCGACTAACCATAAAAACACACATTCAATAAAGGAAAAGATCTCCATAATATATAGGTAAGACCCAGTGGCATAGTAGGGGGAGGGGGGACGAGCGACAGGTCGCCCTAGGTGCCATGTTGGTGGGGGTGCTAACACCCCTCCTCCTCTCTGTCCCACCGCCTCTTCCCATTCCTCCCTCCCCCCCTTCCCTTCCCCTATACCTGTAGTGGAAGTTGTTGTCCGCGACCTCGTCGGCTCTCCCGCTGATGTCACTTCCGGGTGCTACGCATAGGAAGTGACGTCAGAGGAAGAGCCGATGGGGTCATAAGGAGCACGTTGTTGACCGCCATGACTAACAACTTCAACTAGAGGTACAGAGAAAGGGAAGGGGGGGGGGGGGCGCACCGCAGGCGGGATTGGGGAAGGAGCGGGGGGCGTCCATGGCAGGCAGTGGTGGGGGAGGGGCGCTCTCACCCTCGCTATGCCAATGGTAAGACCTAAGCAATCATACAAAGAAGGTGCCGGCACACCTTCTAAAAATACCTAAGTACCTTGTTAACAGATAGGATCATTTTAAGGAACATCTGACCCAAAAGCTAACTGGGAAAAAGGTCGTTAAAACTCAATTCAAGACAAATGTTAGATTCCTAGTCAATTCTATTAAGTGATGGCCCAACTAATCTATATCTAGGTGCAGCCATTTAGCTCAAGGGAAACCAAGCCAAGTTGTGCCCAACTTTTAGGAACGCCCATGATGTGCCCATGCTCCTTCCCCTAGACACACACCCTTTTCAGATTGGTGTACAACTTTATAGAATGAGCCTACCAAGTTATGCTGGTAACTTCTAATTAGGGCCAATTAGCGTTAATTATTGGTGCCGATTGGTCTTGTTAAAGAATTAAGTTGTGTGTTCAACTTATGGCACCATATACAGAACTTGGGGGTATGGGGACAGTTCTATAAAGGGTGTCCAAAATCTGTGCATTACACTAAGAGAGAATTCTATAATAGCATCTGGCCATCTGTTGTAGAATAGAGCCTAATTTGGCCTTTGGGTGGGTAGAAATGCTGTAGGCATGCCATTTACAGTATTCTGTAGGTTTGGCAGGTGTGTGTGCCCCCCCTCCCACCCCACTCTTTGCAGAAATGGACAGAGACTTCATTGAAGACATTCAAAATACAGCTGTGTAAAGGGAAGTATTGCAAATAGGTGATTTGAATATGTCAGCTGTTGATTGGGATGACCCTACTACAGAATCTTCTAGAAGTAGGGAGACCCTGGATTCTCTACAGGGAGAACTGATCCAACAGTTGGACTTCGTGCTTAGGAATGGGGATTACTGGATTTTTGTGCCTAAGTTGGGAGCCAGCTTACACCAAGTTTTACCAGGTGTGAATCTAGCATCAAAGTTAAGTGCAAGATTCGCACTAAGTTAGTATTGTGCAAGGATGCTCTATTCAGACCAACCTTTTGCACACTATTAGTTTAGCATGGATCTCCCCAGTGTCTAACTTTGAGGACCATTTACTGAATCCCCCCCCTAGCGGTCAGCAGCAAGAACTCTCTCCATATATTCAGTGCTAAGGTCCATCTTTTGCTCACTGCTGGGTTTGAATGTTGACCTGTTCATTTGTTGTGCCAGATATATCACAAAGTTTAAAAGCTCTAAGGTAGGGAAATTGGCCGCAGAGCTCACTGGTACTTCCAAAGCATCAAGACTAGGCTGGATGGATGGATGAAAATGAGCAAGAGTTACCCTTATTTTATCGGTACTATTTCCTAGAGAAAAAAAGAACTGAAAAATGTAGGGGGGTCACGTGATGCTTTGCAAGTGAACGGAGTCCCAGACTTTACAATTTCACTCTTTTTGGCTCATCGGAGAAGACTTTTGCCATTTCTGACAGAGTGGGCACCTGTTGTTATAGCGATAGCCCTGCCACGGATTTGTGCAGTGAGCTTAACTGAAGTGGGTTCTGGGCGTAAATGCAGGCTCGAGCACCGTGGCCTTCCAAATCAGTCCCACACGGTTCCTACCTCCGACACAGCCTCCGACATTGGTAATAGTGCAAGAAGCAGCCATAGAGGAGCTGAAAAAAAAAACATCTCTCTGTTGTCGTCGACGATAAACTTACCCGAATACAATCATCGGTTGATGAAATAAAAGATGACTTAGAAAAATGCAGATCACTGCCAACCTAGGGTCAACTGGCATCTCTCAAGGCCAGGATGCAGCTGCATGAAGACCTCTGTTTAACACAGTATTTCTGCAAGTTCTGTGGAAAGAGAGTTCATTTCTGAAGAAGCAAGCCAAGAGCTTCAGTGAGGTCACATTGCGGGTCCAAATGCTAGAGGAAAGCAATTTTGCAAAAGACATTATTTCTCAATGAGAACTGTTGCTGATATAAATTAAAGATGTAATCATCGTTCCTGAGAAACTGCAAGGCTAATTAGGCCTCATCAATAGCACCTCCCTCTGTACGATTTGTCTCACGAGCTCTTTGATGGAGTGCCTTGATCTACATTGCTATGGTTACCAGACAGGCCAGCTGGCTTGCCTGAGACGCTAGAGAGCACTGTAAGGCCTGATTTAATCGGAAGATATCAGTGTTTGAATAGTGACAGTGATGCACGGTTCTGCCTAATGGATGTGCTCTATGTCATTGTAATTCTTCCTGGTCTTACACACCTGTATGTCTGGCCTCACTAAATCAACTTTAAATTATGGAGAAGAATTCTTATTCATGATGGAACAGGCTCTTTTATTTCTAGGGCTGCAGTACTATTTATTAGAGGGAAAAGAAGGCTAATGTGCAGGGCACATGGACTTTAATGGCCGGGCTCTACCAGTGACCAGATTCACAAGGTTGAGCCCTGCTGAACTGTGTTACCTGCATAAACATTTAGAATGCATGCATTCATGTTAAGCTGCTGGCCCAGCTAAGACCTACTGGGAAGGTGAGAGGCAAATGGGGGCACTGGCTTTTCTTACACCCACCAGAAGGATTTAAGAAAGGTTTGGACAAGTTCCTGGAGGAAATGTTCATAGTCTGTTATTGAGAAAGACATGGGGGATGCCACTGCTTGCCCTGGATCGGTAGCATGGAATGTTGCTACTCTTTGGAGATTCTAGAATCTTGGTTCTCTTTGGGATTCCGGAATCTTGCTACTCCTTGGGATTCTGTATGGAATGTTGCTACTCTTTGGAGATTCTAGAATGTTGCTACTCTTTGGGATTCCGGAATCTTGCTATTCCTTGGGATTCTGTATGGAATGTTGCTACTCTTTGGGTTTTGACCAGGTACTAGGGACCTGGATTGTCCACCGTGAGAATGGGCTACTGGGCTTGATGACCCAGTAAGGCTCTTCTTCTGTTCTAAGGAGGGAGCATGTGTTACTCATGCTGACCTTCAAATTGCTTATTTCTCCTATTGATGGCGCTGGCCCTGGCTCTTATTTGTCGACCTGTCGATAGTTGTGCTGTAATCAGGGTCAGCTCTAGCAACAGACTTGCTTTGTAGTTCATGAGGGCTAGTGGCAAAGTCTGGCTGTTGCAAGATGGATTTGCAAGGTGGTTTATTGACAGAAACCACCATTCTGGGTTTCAAGGGCAAGTTGGATGCACACCTTCTTGCAAATCACATTGATGGATACGGATAAACAGGTCTTCATCGGGGAACACCTGGCTTGGCCTCCGCGTGTGCGGGTCACCGGACTGGATGGACCAAAGGTCTGATTCGGTGAAGGCGTTTCTTATGTTCTTATGAGGCCTTTTTGCAGTCCTAACTTTACCCGGCTAACTCACAGGGTAAAGGGTTGACCATTACCACTGTCTGGTTCACTACTGGCTCCAGCCAACTCTGTCTCTGGCACCAGCCTCTTAGCTGCCCCTGAATATTGGTGGCCAATTGGCTCAGCTGGATTTATCTAGGCAGGAGCTGCTTCTTTCCAGTTCAATCCTTTTGAATATTGGGCTTCAAAGTCATAGAGCTGTAAAATGGTTCTTGGTTTACTCTGCTTAGTTTCATTTAATTCAATCTTCTCAGACTGTATATTTGAAAAAGCAGCTCTTTACTCCCTAAAATGAGGCTTTAGCCTCTTCTCCGCTGTTCTGTAGCCCTTGGCTCCTTCTCTCACATATACTAAATATGACACATTTGCAAGAAAAGGTTGAACTGAATGCCCTCCCCCATCTCACTCAGGTGCTCCCTTTCTCCTCCAAATTTTTATGTCTCTTGAGTATTGTGGTTTCCTCTGTAGTGTCCAGATTAAGGAAAAGCCTCTGGGTGACTGTATTAAGCCCTGCCATTTAGTGGCAGCTGATAAGGACAGTCCGTTGCCAGCATCTTCACTCTTTTGACCCCTCCTGACAGAAGTTCAGGATCCAGTCATAAGAACATAAGAAACGCCTTCACCGGATCAGACCAAGGTCCATCTAGTCCGGTGATCCACACATGCAGAGGCCCATTTAGGTGCTCCTTTTTGGAGACCCGGATTTCCCGTATCCCTCACCCCAAGACTTTGTGTCTCAAGGGGCAGCCCCTACTTAGCCCCCTGGGAACACTCCTTTCTTGTTTATTGAAAGCTTCTATACCTAATTTACATGAGCTTCTGTAATGGTGTCACAATTCTGAGTTAACATTATCTGGGAACTTAAGAACATATAAGAACATAAGAAACGCCTTCACCGGATCAGACCAAGGTCCATCTAGTCCGGCGATCCGCACATGCGGCGGCCCATTTAGGTACTCCTTTATGGAGACCCGGATTTACCGTATCCCTCAATATGATATGCATGAAGGTGTGCATCCAACTTGCGCTTGAATCCCAGTACAGTAGTCTCCTCCACAACCTCCTCCGGGAGTGCATTCCAAGCATCCACCACGCGCTGTGTGAAAGAAGGTTTTCAGCACTGGCATAATTAAACCATGATCAATGCATGTACTTCTGTAAAGATGTTACAATACAGAATCGGCATTTCTGAGATGGTTTACAATATAGACATAATTGATCATCCTATTTATTTGCACCTTTTTTTACCATAATCGATCCACCTGCTTATATATACACTCCTTTATACAACCTGGGGAAGCTGTGAGTCAGTCTAGCAACTGCAGTGCGTGATTCTTCTCCTTCCAGAAAAGAATTAAAGATCAGAAGAGGGGGAAGAGCCTGGGTTGGTTTCCTTACCTAATGCTATTCTACTTTAATCTTGTTGGACACTCTCTGGGGGAGGAAAGTGATTTCTCCTAGCTGACTTTCTCTGGGGAGGAAGATAACGCTCTTACCTTTACTTATGGTTTTTTTAGGTCCCACAAAAGCTCAACTTCTATTGAGCCAAATTCTCAGACCAGACCTTCTACCATTCAGGTTTGAGTGGCATTTTTTCTGCAGTGGGGATCCAGAATATTCCTCCTGTAACTGCATATGAAGAGTACACTTTGTGTCCTGCTAGATCCTTTTAGACAAGAAGATTGACTACTGTTGGAAGCAGGATATTGGGCTCGATGGACTTTTGGTCTATCCCAGTATGTCAATTCTTATGTTCTTAAGATTGATAAGACTCTGGGTCAGTTTTATTTCCTGTTAGTCATCAACTCCACTACTTCCAGCTTTAAGGTCCTTTCCCTTACAAGGACTGTTTTATGTTAGCACTCTATTCTCTCTCTCTTTCTCTCTCAATCTAAATGACCAATCCCTTCTCCATTATGACACATTTACCCTCAGGGGACAGCTCTGGATCAGACTGGCAAACTTTGATTTGTTCAGTCTTTTTTTAGGACTAGACTGGCAGACCCTGGACTTGTTTCTCTTTATCCTTAGCTCCTAGAATAGAGAGTATAAACTCCTGTTGATCCCAGAGTAGGATAACCCCCTTCTCCCCACCCACTCCACGGTACTTCTTACTGAAGCATCTCCAGGGAGGAAAGGACCAGACTTTTTCTTTAACTCAGAGTTCTACTTCCCTTACAAACCTTATACATCAATGTCATTGGAACACTTTCTCCTCATGATCTGATTGGCGCCTTTCTAGGGAAAGGGCCCAGAATGTTCTTCCTGCAACTATAAAGGAAAGCACCTTTTGGCCGCCTGTTATAGTTGCATATCCAGATGGATGCTAGTTTGTATTCATGATGGAAATCTTTCTGGAGTTGATTCGTTGAAGGAATGAGCAGAGTTATCAATTTTTGTCTGCATTTCTGCTACTTTGAGGTGAAAACTGTAATTGTGATTTCTGGTGTATTGAATCCACAAGAATATGTTATCAAATGAACCCATGACTCTAACAACATGACAGGATTTATTTTAACCCTCTCTATAACCATGAAGATGTGTCTGAAAAAACCTTCTGTAGAGCTCTTAACTATATTGAAGTAAGGACATATGTCTAGCCATGTTGGGTCAAACCAATGGACCACCTAATCGAGGAAGCTTCTGCTCTTTAGAATCCACCTTATAAAAGCCAACTCCTTTCTCATTATTATTATTTTATTTTTTGTCTTTTCCTTTGTAATGCTCAAAGGTAACGTTACTCGTTCCTGAATGGGGAAAGCTATAATAGCCTTTTAGGCGGCCTCTGTCTAAGGATTGGCTGGGTGAGTGACAAGTTTTAAAAAAAATTTTTCAGGTGAGCAACTAGTTTTTAAAACCAGATTAGCAAGTATTTTTGTGAGTGACCATGGAAAATCTGTGAGCGATGCTCCTAGAATGTATGAATTGCTCATATGCTTGGAGGGAACATACAGTAAGTGGGGTGGTAATAATAGCCCTTGAGGGCAGTTATCTGCCCCATGCATCGGAACAGTCCATAAGCATGAGGGCATCAGCACTCAACTAGCAGACTGACATCCCTAGTAGAGCCTGATATGATGAATGTCAAACCAACAGCAGAAAGAGACTTCAATGGCCATCTCACGAACTTCTATGCGCTGATAGGGTATTTTGGGGCGAAATGCACCAACAGCCAAAAAATTGGGATAAAAATACAGACTGATACCCGAATCCATTATTTCCTATCCTTTTTTATTGGAATTCAAATTAGTCTTTGTTATTAAGCTGGACTGGTAGCCCATTTGCAAGTACCTGCATACTAGCAGAGCTTGGGATGCTGAAAAGTCTCTTGGAGAGAAGTTTGAATCATTGCTAGAGAGTGATTCCTAGAGGCCATTCTTAGTTCACCAGGTTCCAGATGAAGCCGTATGGTTTATACCCCCTCAGCCAAGAACTGTTGTGGCATGGGGATAGCAAACTATGAAGATCCCTAAGTAGCAGTGAATGACGGTATTTCTCAATATGTTAGATGTTGCAATGAGGATCTGAATTTTCAAGTCTAAGAGAGATGTATTGTAAGGTGGGGACATAGGTGCCGGCTCTGTGGGTGACCGATGACCTCTAATATAGTAACATAGATCTGAAAATAGCAGCAGTGTAGGGCAAAGAGGCTTCTTGCCTTTGGTCAGGCTTTAGGCTCAGATCCTGGAGCATAGGCCTGAGAAGGGAAAAATGAGAGAAGAGAAATATAAGCAGGGGTCAAGAATGAACAAGACTGCAAAAATGTGAATATGTGCTTAAGGAAGAATAATTTGTAGCTGTGCTGAAGGCAGAGGAAATGCAAGCTCGTGTTCGGTGCAGCGAGGGAAGGGCTCCTGCAGGCTTGGACAGTGTATGTGTAAAATAGAGCTGAGGTACAAGAAATGGGAAAAGACCCTGGAAGAAAAATAAGGCACAGAGCGGAAATGTTGGGTACAATTGAATTGTTTGTGTGAACACTTATTTATAAGAATTTCTATACCGTCTAACGGTTTACATAAAATCAAACATACATAATGATTAAAACAATACAAAGAGACAGATAAAACATCAGGATTTAAATTCACAATAAATCTTCGATCAAGGTGAGTCAGACCCTATAAAAAAGCAGTCACAAACAAAGGTCTCTGTCAGCACATTTCCATAACTTTATCCCAGCACAACAAAAGATCTACATATTTCAGATTAAAATTGCTCCTCGGACATCTTATCTTTGGATTACTCTGGAATTATTATACCATACAAAAACTGATGACAAACCATCACAGGCAACCGGTGCAGTTGTGAAAGGTAAGATGCAAGATGAGCATATTTTGGAGCTCCTGTGATCTGGCTGCAATGCTCGAGAACCAAAGAACTCGGGAGAGTTGTCAAAGCTCTTTTGTAGTGTTGCTGTTTAGGAATGCAATACAGGAAACATAATTAGACCGCATTCGAAGGAACGTGAGAAAAAAAGTGTTTTGAATCTTGAAAATTTGAAGGGTCGGGATGTGAGTACCTAAGAGGAAAACTGGCATTTGAAACTGCAGTGTATTAAGATTCATTCTTCTTAGTGAAAAAGAGAATTTTAAAGCACATTTAAGAAACCCAGCAATATTAAGATTAACTCGGAATTCACTGCTCAAATATTGGAAAAGCATCAGGAAATGTGCTGAATTTCTTTTGGAAGTGGTACCTCTCATATAATCAAAGAGAAAGATTTTGTGGGACACGGTGTGAAGTGGTTACAAACCACATAATTCTAAAGCAGAAAAAGAAATGCAATGCTATCTAAAGGACAAGACTGCATGCATCGTGGTCTGTAATAGAGAGTTGCGCGGGGACAAAAATCCCACACGTCCCCGCCAGGATCCTTTCTGTCCCCACCCATCCTGGCAAGGAATTACCTCCATCCCCGCCCGTCCCCTTAAAAAGCAGTAATTACTTCTGACAGGATCATCAATTCCACAGTTTCTTTTGTGTTTGCGCTGCTGTTTTCCTTGTGGAATCTCTTTGGCGGAACCCTTTTTTTGTTTTCTGTTCAGGTAATTAACTTATAAACCCCCTCTTTTACTAAGGCTGACGTGTCCATTATATTATATGGACGAACCCTGCTTCCAAAGCCTTCCATCCCCGTGGGAGTCCCGTTGGCTAGAGAGGGGTCCCTTTGGGAGTCCCGTGGGCCAGAGGGGGGTCCCCGTGGGAGTCCCGTGGGTTAGGGGGGATTCCCACGGGACCGGTGGGATTCCCGTGAATCCCGTTCCCATGCAGACCTCTAGTCTGTAATATTCAAGTACCAATAAGGTGTATTAACAATTGAACTACCTGTCTGACAGAAGACATTGAAAGAAAACAATGAAAATCTGGGAAAGTAGAACCAAAATGTAGTTGTAGTCTGACTGTAGAGGTGGATTAAGGAGCCCTGTAGCTGGCTTATCAGATATTAAATATTATCCATGACAGACTTGGAATGACTTCCTAAGGAAAAGGAAAATGTTAAATTAAAAGTTTGAGAGAAGTACCTGCACAATTTAACCAAAAGTGTAACAAGGGAAGATATGGGGCTATGGTTTCAGTTTTTGACTGTTTTGAGTGAGAATACCCTATTTAGGAGAAGAGTTTAGCCAGGGACTTACAATTATCCTCTTATTTCCTGGGTTAGTTTTCCCAGTTTATTAGAAAAGATTTAAGCACATATAGGAAGCTAGTTTTCATGATTGATTTTTTAAAAGGTAGAGAGTAGATGCTGTTGCAATTATCGGGCACCCAGCCCAAGATGAAGAATTAAAAACAAGAAAAAAGACCTCTGAAAAGAGAAGTGTCATTATTGACACACTAGAAAATATTTAATTGTAATTAAAGAAAAGAAACCAAACATTGGAGAAAAAAAGAAAGTGATAAGAAAATAAAGAAATTATAAGAACACTTATCTGATATATCTAATATGGTTGGAAATTCAAAAGAAAACCTGAAAAAAAGAGAACATGATTAGTTTTATTATATAACATAGCAACGCTACAATTGAAAGTTGATATTTGACTTATAGCATCGCTGACTAGAAAAAGTTTATAGTGCATTTCTTATAAGAAATTTCTGAGAAAAGAAAGAGTTGAATGTTCAGATCTTAGAACCTGCTTTAAGGTGAGACTATTTGAAATATATTTTGTAAAATTTAGCTGAATTTTTTCTAATATATATTTTAATTAGAAATGATTCAATATAAACACTTGAATTCTATCTGATGTAATAAAAATACGAGTATATATTAATTTAAGGACAGTTGTGTCATTTTTATTATTTTAGTCCTTAATTTATAGATATAGGGCCTCTTTTATCAAGCCAAATAGCGTAGGCCAGGGCAGGTAATGAACCAAAGCCCACAGGGATGGAATTGGCTTCAGTGCATTTGCCACATGGCATTCACTACTTGATAAATGAAGCCCATAGAGTGGTAACAGTCTTTCTCTGAAACTACCGGTAATATTAAACTTAAAATCAATTTTCATTTCCTTTGAAGACATAAGACAAGGTTAGTGTTATATTATTAAATGCCCCCTTTGGCACTTCCTGAGGTAAATTTGCCACCCTGACATATAAAAATAACAGGATAGCAGATGGTCAGCTCTTGGGGATAGGGTCACAGAATGAAAGAGGTATGCACAGAGGGGAAAAAAAAAGAAATGAAAGGATAAACAGAAAAAATTTTTAAAGTTGAAGGAATGAGGAACTGGAAAAAAAAGAGAAACATAGAATATGATGTCAGAAAAGGGCTATAGCCCATCAAGTCTGCCCACCTAGTGACCCACTCTCAGACTTTATCCCACTAGAGATCCCACATGCATATCCCATTTCTTTTTAAAATCTAGCACGCTGCTGGCGTTAATCACCTGCAGTGGAAGTCCATTCCAATGATCGACCACCCTTTCGGTGAAGAAATACTTCCTGGCGTCACCATGAAATTGCCCGCCTTGGATTTTCAGTGGATGACCTCTTGTGGTTGAAGGTCCTTTAAGAAAGAAGATATCGTCTTCCACCTCGATGCGGCCCGTGATATATTTAAACATCTCAGTCATGTCCCCCCTCTCTCTACGTTCCTCGAGCGAGTATAGCTGCAATTTATTCAGTCTTTCCTCATATGGGAGGTTCTTGAGTCCCGAGACCATCCTGGTGGCCATTCGTTGAACCGACTCAATTCTCCGCACATCTTTTTGATAATGTGGTCTCCAGAAAGTCAACAGCAAGCAGAGAAAAAGGATAGACACAAAGATTTGTAAATTGTTTATCAGCTGCCCTCAACAAGTGACTCAGCCCAATTAGCCCTGGCTGGGAGATAGATTATGGAGCTGGGTTAGTTGTGGGGGCAGCTAGTATCCATTGTATAGTTCTAGCTCTGCATTCACTCTATTTTTTTTTCTTTAATTCCAGCATCATTTTTGATCCTACCATCCTACATCCACTATCCTTTCTGTGAAAAATGATTTCCTGATGTTGCTTTTGACTTTACCTCCCAGTAGCTTCATATCATACTCAAACCAGTTTGGAAGTCAATATGAAATTGCCCTTACTGGTATAATGTCCTGAAAGTTGCTACCAATGAACTGATTCAGAAATCAGAAGAAGGTCTTAGCAGGACAAAACTGTGTTAGGAAATAAACAAGAAGGATACATTGATCAATGCCAGTGCCAGGAGGGGGGAAAGGATTGATGAGGATGGGTTGGATGATACTTTTAGGAGTGTCGGGGTTGTCTTCGGGGGGGCTTGGGGTTGGTTTTCTTTGTGATTTTTGGGCAGCTGCAGCTACCTCTTAATTAATTAAATGTCCTCAAATTAAATTTATTAAAAAAACAACTGTAAATGACACAGAAATAAAAAAAAAAATGATCTGCACACACACCACTATTGGAAATTGTATCTGTTTCAGTTTGACTAGTTTAAGAACTCAGAGCTCAGTATCTGTTTCTTTAAAAAAAAGAGTAGAGGGTATCGGAGAAGCTCTACTTTCATGTGATATGGGGGTTGTTATAGCAACATCTCTCTAAAGCAAATGCTCTGCTCAGAAAACAGGGTCCGACAGCCATGGAGAAAAATGGAAAGCCAGGCAGAGAACAGCTACAGAGAGGCATTATTAAACTGTAGAAACACGTCCTGTTGAAATACTGAGGAGGAGGGAGAGAAATAGAGATACACAACACATCTTCCAGCAAAATTTACAGATGCAGTATAAATCCACCACCTGGGTGTCTAAGAAATAACAACCGGTCATCTTTTTAACAATGACTGATGAAGGCAGAATTAGACCCAGATATTCAATGATGGGCCGTATCTGGCCACTTGCATTGAATATCCGGGACCATGCCAGTGTGTCTTATGTACGTCCCGGCCACTATTAAGCTGGAACCCACATAAGACACTTACATGAGCTCTGGTTGAATATTGGCCTAGAGCTGCTTAATGCTTATGGTTGATATCTCCTTAATATGCCACCTTTCCTGTTAACATTGCAAAGTGATTTGCATTAAAAAATTATAGGAAAGGAATGCCATTTAAAATAGGAAACCAAAACATACTAGATGAAATAAATTTAAAAATTGTTGTAGGGTCAGGGGGGGAGGGTGTCAGTGCATAAGGGAAGCAGATGCCCTCACTACCTACAAATACTGTGAGACTGCTACAATGAGTTGTGATGGCCATTTTGTGACTAGAGCTGTGATGGGTTCCTCCTCTTGGTGAATGGGCATTGCTTCTGCCCAAAGGCCCCCTAGACTATCAAGGGTAGGTCAAAGATGGCTTACAGGAATGGGGGTGAGACTTGATTGAGGCCATTCTGTCATCATACATGAACAATTTGTCCAAGAAGGCACTTTAAATGCGTCTGCCTAACATTCAAGATCCTACATGGCACTCTTCCTCCCCTAATTCCACTATCCTGGAATTCTTCAAGACCTGACACTACCAGATCCACCCAAAAACTTGAACTATCTTTCCCCTCGCTAAAAGGCATCATCTATCCAGGAGAATTAGGGAAATCTCTTTTCTTCAAATTCACTGAGCTTTGGAATAACTTTCCTGCCTTGCTGCAGAATCTGAGCTCCCTCCAATTATTCCGAAAGTATCTGAAAACTTGGCTATTCTCAAAACTGTAAATCTCTCTACCCTCTTTATAATCACTAATTCTTATGTTTTTCCTTTCTTATTTTAAAGTTCCTGTAAACCGTGCCGAGCTCTATCTCTATGGAGAGGATGCGGTATATAAACTTAAGGTTTAGTTTAGTGGAAAAGGTTGGAATAGTTTTATGATAGCCTGGAAATTATTGAAAATGCTTTATTTGAAAAGGATTGAAAACTTTCTAAAAATATCAAGCAAAGACAACTGTCAGCTGCAGAAGCTGTTAACGTACTGACCTGCACTATAGTATTAAGTTGGGAAACCTACTCCTGACGCTGGTGATGGCCAAAGCCAATCCATATCTCCCAGGGCTCTTCTTCTTGGACACATCTCAGGATATCAAATAGGAGAAATGAGCCTCAAAGTACAAATAGGATGATTGATGGAACTTCTTCAATTTTATTTGAGATCCCAGCTTATCACTTGATGTGTCCTAAGTAAACAAGGTCAATCAGTCCCAAAGCAAAGGACCAGCACAAGAAAACCCATATCAAAAATGTCATCCACCACTCCTACACCTTCTGAACTTCCAATGTCCCTTACATGAGAGACCTCATCCTTTGAGAAAATGTTAGAACATAAGTTGCCAAATTTAGACTCTTGAGTTTCACTTATTATAGTGCTGCTAGATGTACACAGCTCTGTACATTAGAACATTCAAGCCACAGTCCCTGCTCAGAAGAGCTTGCAGCCTACTTAACAGACAAACATGACAAGTAGGGGGTGGGGAATTCATCAGGCATGAATATCTTCAGCGATTGGGGGTTGGGCACTGAAAGTAACCACAACTACCGCAATCCTCACTGGTTCAGGTTCAATTGCAGGATGGCAAAAGGGCCAACAAAGCCCCAAATGAGGAAGGACGCCAAAAAAGAGCTCCTTTATGAACCCTTGAGAAAGCCCTTTTTACGGCAAAACAGGTCCTGTTGGGGCATGCTAGAGACACTGCATTAAAACGATAAGTAAAAAGAAACTATAATAATTATAACCATGAAATCATCAGCGCAATGTGCAGTGGCCTCGAAGAAAGCTAACAGAATGCTGGGCATCATTAAGAAGGGAATTACAACCAGGACGAAGGAAGTCATCATGCCACTGTATCGTGCAATGGTGCGCCCGCATCTAGAGTACTGCATCCAATATTGGTCGCCGTACCTCAAGAAAGACATGGCGATACTTGAGAGGGTCCAGAGAAGAGCTACGAAAATGATAAATGGTATGGAGGACTGTTCATACGCTGACAGGCTGGACAAGCTGGGGCTCTTCTCCCTGGAAAAGAGGAGGCTTAGGGGGGACATGATAGAAACTTTCAAGATCATGAAGGGCATGGAGAAGGTAGACAAGGATAGATTCTTCAAACTACGGGGAACCACAGGCACAAGAGGGCACTCAGAGAAACTGGAAGGGGAGAAGTTTAGAACAAATGCCAGGAGGTTCTTCTTCACACAGAGGGTTGTGGACACATGGAACGCGCTCCCGGAGGAAGTGGTCGGGCAGAGTACGCTACGGGGATTCAAAAAGGGATTGGATGGATTTCTGAAGGATAGGGGGATTGAGGGATACAGATAAGGGTAGATAAGAGTATGGAAAGAGTATAGATAAAAACAAGGGGGCTATAGGGCTAAATCAAGATAACATGACAGGTCATGGACCTGATGGGCCGCCGCGGGTGCGGACTGCTGGGCACGATGGACCTCTGGTCTGACCCAGCGGAGGCAAATTCTTATGTTCTTAACTTTTATTTTGTATACCGCCATACCCAGAGAGTTCTAGGCGGTTCACATCAGTTAAACAAAGTTACAAATGAAGACGTTGTGGGAAGTGAGGAAGTCAGTTAAACAGAGTTAGCTGACCGGAAGTCAGTTTAAACAGAAGTTACAAACAATGAAGTCATTTGAGTTCGGAGATTACAGTAAGAAGGAGTAGGCAGGGATTCCCGTACAAACTATGCTATGTATTGCTCTTTATTTCTGAATAATTACTAAAAGCAATACAGAAGTAAATGGACTAGCTACAGTTAACAGGAGACTATGAGAAGAGCCAAAGCCACTCACATATATTTTTGGAATTGATGTAAAAGGCTTTGTTGGCCCTTTTGCCATCCTGCAATTGAACCTGAACTAGTGAGGATTGCGGTAGTTGTGGTTGTTTCTAGTTTGGCCTCACTTTTTCATCTTCTGCATTTTTTTAGTACTGAAAGTAACCTCAAAGAAGTGGGTCTGGAGCCTGGATTTGAATACAGTCAGGAATGGAGCTCAACGTAGTGATTCAGGGAGTCTGTTGTAGGGGTAAGTTGCAGCAAGAGAGAAAGAACGGAGTCTGGAGTTGGCATTAGCGAAGAAGGGTACTCAGTGGCATAATGAGGGAGGTTGGCACTAGAGAATGACACGGTGACAAAATTCATCACCATTCCCGTCCCGCGCGGGAAATAAACCCATATCATTTTCTAGTGTCTATTTCAACCTCGGTCCTTCTACACCAGCATTCTTCAAAGCAAAGCTTGAGGTCAGTGGTTGTGGCCATTCATACTCTGATTCTTATGTGAGCCAAGGATAATGAAGCCATTGTGACATCACCGATGTGATTGGCTCTTAGGCACTGGTGGAATGAGGCATTATGACATCACAATATCTGCTCTGGATACCAGAGACTGTCATTCTTCAGTGTCTGTTTCAACCTCGGTCCTTCTACACCAGCATTTTTCAAAGCAAAGCTTGCGGGTCAGTGGTTGTGGCCATTCATACTCTGATTCTTCCCTCTTTCCTTAAAGAATGACATGAAGATGGTTTCCTGCGGTTATCTGCGGGGACGGGAACGGTGATGAATTTTGTCACCGTGGCACCCTCCACTGCATTATGTGCCCCCCCTTCCCCACCTTTTGAGCGCCTTCTGCCAGCCAATCCCCCATTCCATTACATTCAAAATTCTGTTACTCACCGATACAATTAAACAACACCATATACCTGCCTTTATAGACAAATATCTAATCCCTTAGGCCTCCTCTCGTGCACTCCGCTCTAACCATCAGGACCTTCTTGTCATCCCCTCCATCCGAGAAATCTTCTACGATACCACTAGAAATTCCATCTTCTCAGTCATGGCGCCCTCACTTTGGAACACACTTCCACGGCATATAAAGCACGAGTCTGCTCAAGACAAAACTCAAAACCTTTTTATTCAGGATCCGATCTACTTTCCCTGAGATAATTTTCACCTCAGGCAAACTAACCTCTAATGTATTTTCCACCCCTTTCCTTCATTTTTATTTATTTTATCTTTCCCCTCCTGTGTTGTCAGCCTTAAGTCATGTAACCCCCCACCCCCACCCCTCACTAAATTTTGTGATGGGTTTTTATTTTTTCCCAACATTTGCTTTTAAAACTATTTTATTGATTGTAAACCGTCCAGATATATTTTGATGGACGGTATATCAAGAAATGATTAAACTTGGAAACTTAGTAGCATCTTCCACTTGATGCTCACACCAGCCTCGGCTCCCTGGTCCAGTGACGAGGACGTGACATCAGAAGGGAGCCGAAGCCGGTGTGAGCAGCAAGTGGAAGATGCTACTTCTGCAGGCAAACATTTCAAGAGGTAGCAGAGAAGCAGAGAGGAGGAGAGGCCCCTGCTCCCCCTTCTGGGGAGGAGTATAGGGAGAGAGATTGAGAAGCTGCAGAGTGAATGTATGAAGCGATGGATGGGCAGCCAATGGAGTGATTTGAGGAGAGGGGTGATATGGGTATAGCAACTGGTGAAATTTTGGATGGATTGAAGGGAAGAGAGGTGTTTACGAGGAAGTCCTGTGAGAAGCAAGTTGCAGTTGTCAAGGCGAGAGGTGATGGTGGTGTGCTGTGAGGGGAATGATCAGATTTTGGAGATATTACAGAGGTTCTGGTGGTCTGCTGGATTTGTGCAGAGAAGGAGAGAGAGGACTCAAAGATGACCCCGAGGTTGCGGGCTGACAAGACAGGGAGGATGAGAGTGGGGGGAGATGGGTTTAGGCGGAAGGATAAGTAACTCAGTCTTGGCCATATTCAGCTTTAGGTGGCGGTGGGACATTCAGGAAGAAATGTCGGACAGGCTAATGCCTATTTTTTTTATATTCAGTGGCTGTAGGAGACAAACTAAAGCCAGGACAAATTGATTTTAGTAAATTCCCTATTTTTGCTTATGAATGAAGTTTACAACAAACAAGTTATTAATAACCCCCACATTTCTCTTCTGTACCAAGCTTTAAGTATCCAAATTTTCCAGCAAAGAGCTCGTTAAGGATGAAGAAGAGGAAAAATGGGGCAGATAATCCAGGACCTGTGGACTGGTGAAGAACGTAAAATGCAAACATGATATTTTGCTTTGGTTTAAGTCCTGGCAGATGTTGATGGACAGACTCTTCATGTGGCTTTTAATATGTTATTGTATAGGAAAAGCCTGAAAGTAGGACACAGTTAATCTAGCATTTACTAATGGAGTAATAGGTAGAAGAAGCTTGAATATCATTTAAAGTTTTAATTGGACAAACATTTTTTTAAAAGTCTTTGTTGTGTCAATTAGTTGATTGACTATCACCTGCTTTCTGGGTTTGTGAAAACTGATCTGTTGTGAATGAAATTGTTTATCAGGGAAAAAAGGGACTGGGGAATGAGAAAAAAATTCAATTAAATGTCAGACTACCGAGCGACAAGACATATTTGATAGGGCTTTTAGTTTAATTGCTTGCATTTCATTAAGAGATTTATTTATCAGGAGAATTCTTCATTTTTTAAAATATCTTGGTTACACACACAGCTCTGGTTGCTTCTGGCTATTTAATTGTGCTTCTAGTAATCAGAAAATGAAGATCATGCTTTTAAAATTCAGAACACATCACTCATACTCTCCCACCTGTAATCACGTTCAGCCTAGTTATTAGAAAATCAAATACAGTTTCTCAGGTTCACCGTTTTGCTGTCCAGAAAATAGATACTGTGTTTTAATGCAGAAGCCTCCAACTCTCATTCGTTCAGAAGAGAAATTTCATCTCATTTGCCCATAAGGACAATAATTTTCCATCTTAAAATTTTCTGGACAAGTCACTTGAGGGTTTGTTTGTACTAAAATGTGCTAAGCCCTTAATGCATGCATGACGGTGTTAAAGCATTCTGCACCCATTAGGGAATTTTTCTGGGAGAAGTCATGGAATAAGCATGGCATGGGTGTGGAAACATCTTGCTAGGACATGATCAAAATGTTCAAGATACTGAAGGGAATAGACTTAGTAGATAAAAACAGATTGTTCACCCTTTCCAAGGTAGGAAGAACAAGAGGGCACTCTCTAAAGCTGGAAGGGGATAGATTCCCTACAAACGTAAGGAAGTTCTTCTTCACCCAGAGAGAGGTAGACAACTGCAACGCTCTTCCAGAGTCTGTTATAGGGGAAAACACCCTCCAGGGATTCAAGACAAAGTTGGACAAGTTCTTGCTAAACTGGAACATACGCAGGTGAGGCTGGACTCATTTAGAGCACTGGTCTTTGACCAAAGGGCTGCCGCGTGGGCGGATTGCTGGGCATGATGGACCACTGGTCTGATCCAGCAGCGGAAATTCTTATGTTCTTATGTTAGAACATTCTAGGTAACAGCTCAGTTAACGCTTGATCACTTAAGCACCTCCTAAGTGCTCCTGTGTTCAATTGTAACAGTTACCACACACTGACCACATTAATGTGCTCAAATCTGTGTTAAGTTCAAATCCTACTGCCCTTTAGTAAACATACAACATTGGCTCATGAGCATTTTTATCAAGGGCTTTATTTAAACATTTAGAACACAACATGAACGGGTCAGAATGGAACATGTTTGGTCCTGGTAGGCTGTCAAAATGCAGCTGTGTTTATGACTTTCATTTATTTGGACTTAGCTCCTGCCCTTTTAGTACCATTTCAAGGTGAGCTACATCCAGGTGCAATAAGTTGGGTTTTTTTTTCCTGTTCATGGAGGTTTCAAAATCTGAGGCCCTCTACTGAGCTGTGCTAGAGGTTTGTACCACAGCCCAGAGTGCTAAATGCTTCTAAACTGCTCTGACTTCTGACTAGGGTTACCTGATGTCCGGATTTCCCCGGACAGCTTTTCAAAACCCGGCACTTGTCCAGGTTTTGAAAAGCTTCTGGTAACAAGTGACCACTTCCAGCCCTCTGGCCTCAGTAGTGAATCTGGCCCTTAGGTAATGCTTTGGCCTCACTAACAAGGGAATCAAGGTATCTTGTTGAAGGGATCTTCATTGCTCTTCTTACCTCCAAGGGACAAGTGAATATCACTTCATCTAGTGTTCCAGAGTCCATCCTGTTAGATACTTCCTCTCATTTCCTTATTTGGTGGTGTTCCTCAGCCTTATTTGTGCTGATTTTCTTCAATGCAAATAAGCTCAGTGTTCCTGGGTCATCATTCATTGCTTTTATACCCACACAGTCTTTCGATAGGGTCTGGTAAAGAGGGGTTCTTCTGAGTTTCTTGTGACGGGGTATACAAATGTGTCTCATCCTGAACATCTGACTGGCTGTGGGGTCCCCCCAATACAGGGTTGGGAAGCCCTGATTTTAATCTAGTCTTCTAATATTTATATGGTTTAAGAAGAATTTTTAGCCATAGGTTAGCCAGCAGGGTTGCAACTGAAAATGAATCTCGATTGCCACCTCAAAAGTTAGCCAGCTGTCATAAGGGTTCCAGTCCAATTTGAAAAGGCACACCAACAAGGATTATGATGTCTTCAAAGGAACTGCATGGAGTTATTATGGTACAAGTACAGATGATGAAAGGTTGAATTAATCCTCTGCTGAGACAGGTCTTGCTTAACAGTAGGACGCCTGTTAACCACTGCTGCAAAACTCTGAGGCCAGGAAGCAGATATAAATTCTGTCTCAAACCTTGTGCACCAAGCGAAGTGTGGCTCTCTATTTTTACAAGAGGTGCGTGAGAGAAATTCAGTCATTTGTCATTTTACTTTAGCAAATGGATTTGCTGGTCATTCATTGAATGTATTACCTCAAAAGTTATTTAAAGGGGAACAAAAACCAATGTGCGGGAAGCATCGTTAAGAAGTGCAAGATAAAAGCAACATCAGTGGGCTCATTAAATGCCAATAGAAGATTTATTGAATGGTTTAATGTGTATAGCAAAAAGCTATTTGTCGTGTAATTAGCTCAAATTATCTAAACATTGAAGGCATAATTATGAGTGGAATAATATAGGAAGTTTGTGGGGAATATTCAGGCATTAAATCAACATTTAATAAGATACATACAGCTAAGTAATTAGATATCAATTAATTATAGAACTACCAGTTGGTATTTAGTAAGTTTATCAATTGGCAGCTAACCAGCCGTGCTCCTACAGCTCCCTAACTTTGGGTGGATCCTTTTCCATCTTTTAGAAATAAATTATAGGCAAGGCTGTGTCCATACGACTGCTTAAGCAGCTGTAAATTCCTCCCTCACCTCCCCTAATTTAAATGCATTGTCCCTGTGTCTGAGGGAACATTGATGCAGTCTGCTGGAAATTGGAAAGCCTGAGGATTCAGAAGAGAAAGGCATTTGTTTGAAACAACATCAATGGAGTTTCTCATGCTGTTTCGTGCCATTTTTGACATAAAACAGGGAAAAAAATCCTGAAATTCATTTTTGCCCTTGTTATTAACATATATTTATGTCAGAAATTTAGGGGTCCTTGTTACTAAAGGTGTTAAGCCCAGCTTAGTGTGGGAAGACATTTACCACAAAATGCGTTGAAGTGTTTTATGATAATTTTGCATGAGTTTTCAAACTTTTTTTTGAAGGGGGCATGCCACGGGCAGGGAATAGGCATTAATTAGCTAGTGTGTTCCGATTAGCGCACACTAACTGGTTAACATAATGTGGGAATCATGTAGCATCTCCTAAACTCTTCAACTTGGCACCCTGATGCAGCGTGGGAAGCATCAATTCTCCTATAACAGCATCAGAGTGCCCTGACCCCCCTTACAAGAGGATAGCGCAAATGCCAACTTGGTGCGCCAAAAAGAAGCGGCACTCACTTATGCCTGCTTAATGGCAGATGTAAGTGGGACTGCCTCGATGCACCATTCAACACGTGTATCTTATGGTGTCCTAAAAGATGCGTGCATTGATGCTTGACACGGCCATCAGTTGCGCACTCTGCTGCCTACGTGGGAGCTTCCGGTATAGTAACACGTACTTCTGAATGTAGGCACATAAAAACAATCCCAAATGTAGGTGCATCTTTTTGCGGAACTTGCCCCGATAGTCTGCTATCCTTCGATGAGATCCAAAATAAATTGAAATGCTCCAGACTTAATGGCGACATGTTGACCTCCTTGTAACACAGTAGCACAGTACACGCAGCAAGGTGGCCAGAGCTGCGCCTGCTGCTCATGCTCCAGTGCTGGTTGTGACGTCACCACCATGCCAACCATCTAGGCCGCCAAAAATGAGGGGATGGTACGTGGTTATGACTGGCATTCAACTTATCAGTGAAGATGCCTTCCCCCCCCTCCCTAAGCTGTCACAGCAGCCCCACTCGCACTAGGTGACAATGAAATGATGTTACACACTGGAGGTGTCTCTTGCCATTTGACTGCAGAAGGCTGTCCAGCGTCGGCCTTGGTTCCCCCATGCTGGAACTAGCTTAACTGTTTACATTCCTTCCTTTATAATGAAAGGGCTTGAGTAACCCTATTAAAACCACAAAATATTAGCCTAGGTAAAAAGAAAACTCTTATTACGTTCCTTCAGAAGACACATTTGGATGTTAAAGAGTTTCATACAGTAAAAGATAAATATTACCAAAGCGATAGCCTTTTCTCCTGTTTTCAGGAAGGAGATGGGGTTGCAATTTTAATTTGAAAATCAGTACAAAATACAAAGCTATCTAATGCTTCACATGAGGCGGGAGGAGGGATCAAGTTGTCCTTATGGCTTTCATGGGTGCAATGTACTCGTATAATGCTGAATGTATACACTCCAACCATAGACTTTCCAGTCCTTTTTTTGAAGAAATTGATGAAATCCTAGACTGGGGATGTTAACGTGCCTTTAGATCTCTATATGGACAATCTACATGTGGATGTTGCCCATCAAAATCCTGGTGAGTTTTTCACTCTTATCATTGATAATGAAGGTGGTAGATCCCAGGTACCTTCAACATGCAACTGTAAAGGAATATACATTGTATTCCTAGACCTACCAATCATACTCTCAGACTGATTATCTCTCAATTTGATGTGGGGGGGCATTCATACTACTCCAGTTATAATATTGGACCATGCCAAAATATATCTTTGATGCTCCAAAATAAGATCGATTCGCCCACTCTTTGACTCTGGAGTATAAATGCTGACTCTGTTCATTAGCCAAGTACAACCTACAGCAGGATTCTGTCTCTGTTGTGCTACGTAAACCACAGATTCAGTAATTAGCTCCTAAATAAATCCACAAACTCTGGACTATAAGACAACAGTCTTTCTCTTGCATCCTATATCCATTCCCTTCCATGTCATTCTTCAGGCTGAACCCAATACTGACAAACGACTATCTACAGATAGAAACATAGAAACATAGAAATAGACGGCAGATAAGGGCCCACGGCCCATCTAGTCTGCCCACCTTAATGTCCCTCCCCTACCTTTGCCCTGTGAATAGATCCCATGTGCCGATCCCATTTGGCCTTAAAATCAGGCACGCTGCTGGCCTCAATCACCTGTAGTGGAAGACTATTCCAGCGATCAACCACTCTTTCAGTGAAAAAGAATTTCCTGGTGTCACCTCGTAGTTTCCCGCCCCTGATTTTCCACGGATGCCCTCTTGTTGTCGTGGGACCCTTGAAAAAGAAGATATCTTCCTCCGCCTCGATGCAGCCCGTAAGATACTTGAGGCCATAGCTCTCCATTTTTCCAGAAGATACATGGCCATCATAGCACTATTTATTTATTTTAAGTATTTATATCCCACTTATAGCCTAAGTGGTGGGCTCATATTCTATCTAATGTACCTGGGCAATGGGGGATTAAGTGACTTGCCCAAGGTCACAAGGAGCAGCATGGGATTTGAACCCACAACCTCAGGATGCTGAGGCTGTAGCTCTAACCACTGCGCCACACAATCCCCACTAGGAGATGGTGCCAAGCCTGGGCACATATAGTAGAGTAGAAGCCCAAGTGGCAAGCAAGGGGTTAAAATAGACCTTCCCCCAACCCATAATTCTGTATTCTGTGCAAACTGCTGGAGTTTGCAAGCTCGGACAGATAGAGCAGCGTTTGAGAGATGAGCTGAGGGCTGTTTATCTTCAGCATTGTACCCAGCTGCTTCTCCGGTTTCACTGAGAAATACGTGGCCACCCATCTAAAAGGAAATACATTTCCAGTTACTAATAACAACCATTGCCATGGATACGGCTGGTCCACTGAAAAAGGAAAGAATGGCTTTCAGGTCAGTGCTCTATTAATCAGCTCTGAACATTATCTCGAAAGCCAAGTTATATGCAAAAGATAATTATTCAGACAATTAGCTAACAAAAAAGTTCCATATTTCAACATTCGACTCCGATATCCAATTTACTCTGTACAGCAGTTTTTGTGCAGGGCACATTAATAGGAATTAATCATGTTTTGTTACAAATGCACGTGTTCTTTTTTTTCTCTCTCTCTCTCTCTCTCTGCTCCTTATCTTTCCTTTCTACTTATTCCTTCCTGTCTGGTTCTCTTTGGGGCACCATTACATACCTTATTGCATTTCATCCATCTTTTATCAGAAAGCAATAATGCTTGACCTCTACAACCTACGAAGGAGAGCTTGGTGAGGAAGTTTTGTTCTTCTCTGCCTCTCATCGTGCAGTGCCTCTCACCCCCATCCTTCGCTTAACAAGGGAGTCCTACCATGCAGTACAGGGCAGACGGTTTTTATTTACTTGATAATCGAGTCATTTACAGTTTTGTGGTGGTTCACAAACAGGTTTTGGCACCGGAAGACTCAAGACAGACCACCCTACAACAAAATCAAAAAGGAGCAGATACGAATAGGACAAAAATTCATAATCCAAAAACACAAAGAGTTTTCTCAATGACATCAACTTGGAAACAATAGGTAAATGACAGGAAAACAGGGAAATTGTCTAGAGCAGACATAAATCTCCTGCATGCCTAATGATTGAATCTCTAACTACGATGGCCATCTCAAGCCTTCTCTGTTGAGCAGAAGCCCCTGGAGACATATCATCAGTCCAACAGGATATTGCATCCCCTGGTGGTCAGGGCTACAGGATTAATTCCTTCTTCACCAGGGTCATGCCCTTCCTCCAAGGCAGCATAGGGGCTGACAGACTGGCCATGTTGGCCTCCTCTGTGTACCTCTCTGTCTCCCTCAGCTCCTCCAAGTCTAGACTCCAGAGATTAGACCCATTGCAAGTTTCAAGTTTCAAGTTTACCTTTATTTGATGAATCGCTTATCACAGTACCTAAGCGATGTACAATTAAAAACCATCAGGGTGTGGTAATACATTTAGTTTCTAATAATCAAATAATAGACAGACATACATTTAGTTTATAAAAATCACTTTAAAAAAAACGACAAAGATTGACGAACATGAAGGGGTGGGAAGAAAGGGAAGAAGTTACAATTTTGTTATTTATAAAGGTTTAAACATTCAAGGGTAGAGCACATTAGGTAGACATGGGTTAAGATGGAATAGAAGAGAATTGAAAACTTAAAAAGACTATGTTTTATAGATCAAATGCGTCCTGAAATAAATATGTTTTTAAAATTTTCTTAAACGCAACAAGGTCTTTTTCGATTTTGATAAAATTTGGAAGGGAGTTCCACAGTGTGGGCGCTTTTACAGAGAATATATCATTGCGTCTGGTGCCTATAATTCTTAATGAAGGGACTGAAAGCAAATTTAAAGAAGAAGATCTTAAGGAACGAGCAGATTTGTATGGGATAATTAATTTTGCAATAAATTGGGGTTCGTTGAAGCATAATGTTTTGTAAACCAAAAATAATATTTTAAAGGTAATTCGGTGGGTTATAGGAAGCCAGTGAGATTTAATGAGTAAGGGGGTGACATGATCGAATTTCTTCGCATTGAATATTAATTTTACTGCTGTATTTTGGATGATTTGGAGACGTCTATTTTCTTTTTGAGTTATGTTAATAAAGAGAGCATTGCAATAGTCCAGTTTGGAAATAATAAGAGAGTGAATTAAAATATTAAGTGATTTAGCTTCCAGAAAAGTAGAAATTGAGCGTAAGAGACGTAATCTGTAGAAACAGGATTTAACTATTGCGCTGATGTGGTCATGAAAAGATAGATCAACATCTATTATTACGCCGAGGATTGCCTGTGTGTGAGGAGCTCTTTGCGCCAAATACACACATACGACTTCTTATCAACTGGGAGATAATCAAGCATGTGCTACTCAGTATAAAAGACTGAGTAGCTCCCATCTTGCTGCTGGACTGCTACCTGCATCTTCGTATTGGTGAGTTCTTAATTGAGTGGGAATATATAAACTAAAGTCCCATCTTGCTGCACACGCCCCTCCGCTCCTTCCCCAATCCCGCTTTCCCTTCCCTTCCCTTCCCCATACCTCTAGTTGAAGTTGTTGCTCGCAGCATCCGGAAGTGACATCAGTGGGAGAGCCGACAGGGTTGCGAAGATCATGTTGTTGACCGCCACAAACAATTTCTTCTAGGGGAAGGGAAGGAAGTGCACGCATGGAGGGAAGGAACAGGAAGAGGTGGGGCAGGGCTCCCACCAACATGGCGCTCGGGTCAGACTGCCCCCCTCATCCCCCCCCTTACTATGCCTCTGGTTCCTTAATATTTATTATTTTAGTAATACAACAAAAGTACCATCAGTGTATATAACACCATATAAGGGCTGCCAAACCCTTATGTAAACAGCACAAACCAAAGAGAATTGACCTCAAAGATTGCTTTGGATTCCTGCAGCGTTCGTCTCTCCACATACCAATTCTTCCACGTATTCATCATCATAGGACTCTTAGGGACCCCTGAAGAAGACATCTTGTCGAAACGCAGACCGTGTTGGCTCCTGCGCCATTAGCGGACTAGGTCCTTTTGATCTGTATGTAGATTATTTTTACGTGGATTATTTTATTGTATATTTGGAACTTTGCTTCTTTCATTAAAGTCCATTTCAGGATCATCGTCATTCCACAGTGTTTTCTTTGTTTTTTCCTAAACCCTTATGTAAAACATATTAGAGAAAAAGATGAACAGCTAAAGGGTTTGACCTTCAAGCAGTGACTGCACCCAATGAAATGGGCCCTTCCTTGCCCGACGGGTAGAACTGCAAGCAGTTATGGCCTAGGGAAGAGTTAGCAAGTTCTTTTTTGTAGTGTATGAGAAGTATTAACAGGCAGGATTAGAAAAGAGGACAACAGACAAGGAAAATAACATTCTTTTACTGCTTTTTAAAATTGGCAATTATTACATTGGGGGTCAATTATAAGACCTGTACAGTGAAAACAGACTGACAGAGTATGAATGGAAGTCTATCCAGCACATTATTGACACCGAGCCTGGAGTGCAATATTACAAAAAGCTATAAAATCAATCTGCATTTTGGAAAATGAATACGGTACCATCTGTTCATTTAGCTCAAGCTTATTACATCTCTACCATCAAATAGTCCACGATTTACTTAGCAAATTAAAACTTTCTGATCTGGTATGTTAATTTACTCTGTTTTCTTATGCAGCAGTACCTGGAGCCCACACAAAGTGTTAGATGAATGACCAAGCAATGAATTTGGCTGCTATTACATACTGAAACGAACAAAGAGTCACGAACTATTTAAGACAGCTTGAGAAAGGGGTTTATTTTGTGAGGGAGAATGGAAAGTTTAAACACTGATCAATTTTAGTAGCAAAAGCATGCAATATTAGCAGAATCACAATAAGATGTTGAAAAAATATAAGTAAATTTGGTTTAATTCTGGTTAAAGGATGCAGAACATAGGCAGTACACTGGGGTAACATTATTCACCTCTGGGACCTCCCAAAATTTCTCTGATAAGAGAAAAAGGGAGAGGAGACGGAAGAACTGATTTTGCTTTCAGTGATAAAATACTTGGGTAGGCTACTGGAGTCTTCCCTATCCTTTGAGCTCTCTTGTGTAGTTCAGGCTTTTTGTTTTAAGTCAAATCAGGCAGCTGTGATCAGTTCAGGATTTGTCTGACTTGGTTTTTGTGGTGGATGGTGTGGTTCAATATTATGACACATAATGGGGGGGCTTATTCAAAAGTGCAGATTCTAGATGTCCAAGAAACTAACTTTGTCCAGATGGATAAGTTCCTGGAGGAAAAGTCCATAAACTGCTGTTGAGACAGACAGGGGAGAAGCCACTGCTTGCCCTGGAATGGTGGCATGGAATGCTGCTATTTATCACTTATATACCGTGTTTCCCCCATTATAGGACCTCCTCCTTTAGTAAGACACCCCCCTTTTTTTCCCCACCTGGGAAATATAAGGTCCCCCCCCGAAAATAAGGCACTATTTGGCAAGCATGTCTTGGCGATTCAGAGTACTGGTACAGTACCGTATGCGTGGTCACACAACTTCCTGCTTCCGCTGTCCAGGAAAACAAGCCCAGGAACAGCCTCTGTACACCGAGGCCCTGATTCTCCAAAAGTGCGTCCCGATTTTAGGCAGCTGTAGACGTCCTACAGCTGTCTAATCAGCCAATCGGGATGCACGTTTTTAAAAAAAAAAATGCTCCCCAGGCAGGCCGCCCGGGAGAGGCGTCCTATACTAAACGCCGATTCTGTAACCGGCGTCTTTAGAGAATCGGGTTAAATTAGACGCGGCCGCTATACTTATGGCAGCAAGGGATCTCCCTGCTGCAATATGTATAGCGGCCGCGGTTGTTGCGGCCGCCTGTCCCATCACTGACAGGAGAATGCCTAACTCCTCCTGTCGGAACCCCGAGCCCTCTCCCCCCCAAACTCGTAATCGCCGACAGGAGGATGCCCAACTCCTCCTGTCGGAACCCCGGAACCCCCAAAACCAGAGTAGCATCATTCCATACAGAATAGCAAGATTCTGGAATCCCAAAGAGTACCAAGATTCTAGAATCTCCAAAGAATAGCAACATTCCATGCTACCGATCCAGGGCAAGCAGCAGCTTCCCCCATGTCTTTTTTAGAGTGAGCAGAGCTTGTGTGTATCTTGGGAACACCACAATTGAGCTTGAGGAAAGCTAATAATAATTTATTTCTTATATACTGCTATACCGTGAAGTTCGAAGCGGCTAGTCACAGCGTCACACCGAGAGTCCGAGGAAACTTCTTTCCAGATCTTAAGACCAATAAAGACACTTGGGTTTGCCTCCCCAAAAGTTTTAAGACAGGATGAAATATAATTTGGAAAAAAACATTATCAGCCATATCCAAACTCCTGCTTACCTTGGCAAAGATTCATGCTTGGTTCTCTTTCTGTTCCAAACCTCAGATATAAAGCAAACAAAAGAAAAACCCAACAATATCTGCAGTAAAAAAAGCACAACACAACACAAAAAAACCCTGCAGATGGATGTACCAAAATGCAGGCCAAATTTATTAATCAAGAATTTTGAATGTGGTCAATGTTGCCACCTTGAACCAAACCAAAGGACCCGACATGGTCCATGTTTTGGTAAAATACGCCTTCATCAGGGGTCCCTGGTGGATAAGGTATCAAATGAAACTGCAAATCGAAAGCTTAGTCTAAGGAAATAGCAGCAATAGCATTGGATTGAAACTCAATGAGTACTCCACCACGGCCACGGCGGAGTACTCATTGAGTTTCAATCCAATGCTGTTGCTGCTATTTCCTTAGGCTAAGCTTTCGATTTGCGGTTTCATTTGATACCTTATCCACCAGGGACCCCCGATGAAGGCATATTTTACCGAAACATGGACCATGTTGGGTCCTTTGTTTTGGTTCAAGGTGGTAACATTGACCGCATTCATGATTCTTGATTAATAAATTTTGCTTGCATTTTGGTACATCCACGAACCTCAGATATGCCAGAAGTCGTAGACAACCAAGCCTCATGCTCCTGCAACTCCAGGAAACAATAATTCAATCCGTTTTAGTCTCCTGTGGACTTCAATGAAAGTGGTATTTATTTACTAAGAAGTAGTCTGATAATACATTGAAATTGACAAGCTGTGGAAACAAGTAACAAGGCGACTGGAGACAGAGCTGCATGGAAGGGTGAGCAGTCGGCCTTCAAAGACATATTCCGTTTTCTCTTTTAATTACAATTTATCTAAAGTGGGTTGCATCAACTAATAAAGCAACTGTCAGTGAAAAATTAGAACTGGTGCAAGACTCGACAACATCCCAAGTGCTGTCAAGGCACAAAGTAGCAAATCTCTGCCGACAGGTATCAGTACAAGTGTTTTACCTTAAAAGACTAAAGATTAGTGCTTGAGACGAAAGAGGGTTACAACACTATTGTCTATTACTGTTCCTGTCCCTTCCTATTGCTCAGTTTTATAATTACTTTGCATTTTCTCCAGTGACTAAATCTACTACTTAGTAGCTTCATCGCATGTCCCCTAGTCCTAGTGTTTTTGGAAAGAGGGAACAAGAGTCATATAGACTCCCTAACATTATCACACAAGTACTTTTGTTGCTCTTTCCACAGTGGCTAAAAACCACACTACAGTTTTATAAAAGGGGGAGGGGTTAGTTTGTGATTACATACTAGGTGAAGGTGTTTGCTGTGTTTTGTGTTCGAAAAGACATGGGTTTCTGTTAGGACTGACTATGTAGGATTCATCTGTACTAGTCTGGCTTGTTTAGTTTTACAATGGGTGTATTGATGTTGTACTGCTCACTGCAGTATGTAAGATGCTACCTTTTCCTAGGTACACTTGTGTGACGTGTGGATTGTTACTAAAAATCATGTTTTTCATACAGATGGGGGGGTGTCAAAAACTGATGGGCCCTGGTGTCACATATGCTAGGTATGCCTAAGGTAACCCTATGTCCCTTTTCAATGGGACCATCCCGTTATTCGACCGGCCATCCTGTTGTCCTGACCCACCACTTTGGGACGCCGAAATGTCCCGTTTTCGGGGACAGCGTCCCAAAGCTGTGCACAGGGACAATGGGACAGGCGATCGCTTCCCCTCCCTCCAGCGCCGATTCAAACCCCCGTCCTCCCACAGCCGCTGTACCTTCTTCTTGCCGCCCAGAAGCCTTTTTCCCCGACGTCAATTCTGACGTCAGAGAGGAAGGCTTCTGGGTGGCAAGAAGAAGGTACAGCGGCTGTGGGAGGACGGGGGTTTGAATCGGCGCTGGAGGGAGGGAAGGAGGGAGGCAGGCGCAGCAGGGAGGGAGGGAGGCAGGCAGGCTTTGGCAGCTTTGGCGCAGCAGAGAGGGAGGGAGGTAGGCAGGCAGACAGGCTGGCTTCAAGGGAGGGGGTGGAACAAAGGCTGGAAGGCAGTGAGGGGGACATAGGAAGGAGGCACTGAGGACACTAAGGACATAGAAAGGAGGCACTGAGGGCACTAAGGCTATAGGAAGTGGCACTAAGGACATAGGAAGGAAGGAGGGAGGGAATAGAAAGGGACAATTGATGGGCCTGAGTGCAGAAAGAAAGATATGAAAGAAAAGATGCACAGTCAGAAGGAAATGCAACCAGAGACTCATGAAATCACCAGACAGCAAAGGTAGGAGAAATGATTTTATTTTCAATTTAGTGATCAAAATGTGTTAGTTTTGAGAATTTATATCTGCTGTCTATATTTTGCACTATATTTGTCTATTTTTCTATAGTTACTGAAGTGACATTGCATATTTTAAAGTCATCTGCCTTGACATCTTTGAAACCCCCCCAAATATAAATAATAATTAACATTTTCTCTGTATATAGTGTGCTTTGTGGGTTTTTTTTTAAATTTTATGGTTACCATTATGAAATAATAAGATATTATGTGTACATGAAAAATGAATGGAAGAAATTGGGGGTGGGATTGGCAATTAATAGATGTCCCATTCTGATGAAAAAAATAAATGGTCCCGTTAGGTAGGCCACTGCCTTAAGGCAACCACTCACAGACCTTGGCGGTGCTGCTGCGTTTACTTTGTTTTAGCACAAAGACTGTTCGCACCAAAATCGTCATCGGTCTCAAATTTTTCAAAGTGCTTTGAAATATCCTTTACTTAAAGTAGTTTTACTTTAAATAGATACTCATCTTATTTACGGCTAGTGGATGATATTCTGACACAGGACTATATTTCGCCAAAGCTGTTTCAAGGAAATTAATTCCCCCTTAATCCGCCGTTTCAACACTGACGCGGGAAACACTGAACCAGCAGATTAAGGGGGAATTTCCTTGAAAAGCTTCAGCAAAATACAGTCCTATGTCAGAATACGATCCCCTAGTATCTATTTAAGCTATTTAAAGTAAAACTACTTTAATTAAAGGATATTTAAAAGCACTTTGAAAAATTTGAGACCGATGACGATTTTGGTGCGAACAGTCTTTGTGCTAAAACAAAGTAGACGCAGCAGCACCGCCTGATGGTGCCTTAAGGTACTGTGACGTGAAGAACTGATGTGAATGACCCACCTGTGCCCCCTTTGTACTTATGCACTAACCTTTTTTCCGGGGGCGAGCCATAGCCGATTACAGCAGGCCCGACGAATTCAAATTAGGGCGATCGGAGGAACGCCCCCCTCCGACCGCACGGATCGCGAGTGTCCTAAGTTTAAGGAATTGCAGCTAAGGGCGGTTATAGGTGAAACTGCCAATTGGTATCAGTCATCGCCACTTAAAGGTCATTACTGACCGTTAAAATCAATTATCACTTGCACATGTGGTTTGCCTGCTAATCAGAAAGTTTCCAGAACTTGGGGGTCACAGACATTTTTTGTGGAGATGCTTAAAAACTGCTCTGAGCAGATCCTCACTCAGCACCTCTTCAGGACAAGGAACAGTTGCGGTCTGGGTTACTTTTTTTTGTTAGCTGGGCTTCTAAAGTGAAAGTGATGTCGGCTAGAGAATGACACGGTGATAAAATTCATCACCGTCCCCGTCCCCGCGGATAACCGCGGGAAACCATCTTCATGTCATTCTTTAAGGAGAGAGGGAAGAATCAGAGTATGAATGGCCACAACCACTGACCCGCAAGCTTTGCTTTGAAGAATGCTGGTGTAGAAGGACCGAGGTTGAAATAGACACTACAAAATGACATGGGATTATTTCCCGCGGTTATCCGCGGGGACGGGAACGGTGATGAATTTTGTCACCGTGTCATTCTCTAATGTCGGCTGCACCGATCCTGTCGTTTTCAATAAAAGTAATGGAAAGAGAGAGAAGGAAAGGAAAGTCATGATAGGGGGGGGGCAAAGGAGAGAAATAGAAACCCAAAAGAGAAGAGGGGAGAAAGAGGGAACCACAGAAGAGGTCCATGATCTATGCCAGAAACCAAGAGGTCACTTGGAGCAGCCAAGACTTGATTGCTTGGCATCAGAATGATACTACTATGAAACATGCCTTCTATCCACCGAGTGATCTTCAATTAACCGTCTTGTATTTAAACGTGGGCAAGTTTTAATTTCGGTGCTTTGGGTAACTTCACTATCTGCTTTATATCAGATGCAAAACTGAAGCTTGCAAAACACAAATGGACGTACAATGGATGGTTGTTTGTCAGCTCCACCCTCAGCCCTGGCCCTTTATAACACAGGTACAACTCTCACCTGGAGAAAGGGAGGGCAATTTTCAGTCCCTGAGTTCAATTCTTTGGAAAATTCCCTTATTAGATTGTAACGTCTTCAAGAAACCTTATAAATAGTCATTTTCTTGTAGTAAAAAGGCCATATATTGGTTACTACTAAGGTTTCTTGATTGATAACATGCCAGTGTTTGCAGAATCTGAATGAAACAGAAAAGCAAGGCAATGAAATATTTAAAGCATTCACATTATAGGCAGGAAAAAAGGGCTGCGTTTTTTTTCTCAAATGCTACTTGTGCAATGGGGGCTATTAAACAGCTCATACTCCCTTAGAAAAAAAAAAATGAAAGGGGGAAACATTGTCAGCTTTAATTGCAATGGTATAAATATTTGATATTCAGTAAATGAGATCAGTAGCTATGAAAACATTCTTGCAAATGGATTTTTACCTGTAGCTCAGTCCCATTAGCGAGGGAAGAAGGTGGGAGGGGAGGCAGCACAGCCATAAGGGCCTGTAATTAACTCCAGTCAAGCAGAGCTAAACATTTATGACAGTTTTCCTGATCTGAAATTAACTGCCACAGCAGTGGAAGAAAGAAAGTGCAGAGCCGAATTCTCCCACTAGGATCGTTTTTGTACCCACCATCACTGCTTCTCTAGTCCCCCTCTCCTGTTCCAGCTACATCACGACAAGGGCCTTCTTCTGACCCTGCCTCTACATTTTCTCTGCCATTGCCCCCGTCCCTCTGCTTACAACAATTGTAAGGCTGAGCCCTGGTGGAAACAGGCTGCGGTCCAGCCCAGTTGAAAGAATCCTCCCTCTTGATGGCTCTGAAAAATTGCTACTGGAGTGCTGGTGCTCAGAGGAGGGGCCCCGAAGCCCAATCTTCATTTCTCTGCTTCTGATTTGAGTCTTTTTTCCCCCCCCGCAGAGCCCTAGTGGTTGCGGTTGTTGTAGAGATTTTCTGGTAGGTCCCTAAAGATCTGTGACCAACATACTACTCGCTGCAGAGTAGAGTTATTCCGGAAAGGTCCTCGTGAGTATAAGTAACAATTTGCATTCACACACAAGGGAAGAGATTTGTGCCCTGTTATAGGTGAAAACACCCTCCAGGGATTCAAGACAAAGTTGGACAAGTTCCTGCTAAACAGGTGAGGCTGGACTCATTTAGAGCACTGGTCTTTGACCTGGGGGCCGCTGCGTGAATGGACTGCTGGACACGATGGACCACTGGTCTGACCCAGCAGTGGCAATTCTTATGTTCACTACTTTAAAAAAATATATAGTTATTCATCTACATTGTTTCCCATCCAAGTACTAGCCAGGCCTGACCCTGCTTAGCTTCCAAGATCAGACAAGATCCATCTGCACTGTATTTGATCCCTTTGACTACGATGTGCTGGAGTGATGCTTAAATGCAGCCCAAGCAGTGGGGCAGTGAAGCTGATGCTGGACGGACTTCTATGGTCTTTGTTCCGTATATGTATGTAGGGTTACCGGAGGTCCGGATTTACCTGGACACGGCCTCTTTTTAGAGGGCATATAAGGGCAGACAGCTTTTCAAAACCCGGTACTTTGTCTGGGTTTTGAAAAGCAGATCAGTTATGGAGGGGCATCCACACATGCATGGATGCCCTCCCTCCCGACAAGCAGACTGAGCGGGTGGGGCTAGGGGCTGGGCGGGGCTGTGGCGTGGGCATAATGGGGCGGAGATGAATGGAAGTGGGCGGGTCTATGTACGTAAAATCTGGTAACCCTATGTATATGGCAAGACAGATCAGGAGCAAGTGTGCGTATTTTATCCCACTTCCTATCACCCCAATGTAGGTCTTGCTAGAGGAATTTAGCAAGTAAAATGAATAATTATTACATTCTAATTGTGAGATTGCTGTGCAGACTGGATGAACCACAGGGGCCTTTATCTACTACTAGGAATTATTTCTATAGCGCTACCAGATGCACAAAGAGTAAGAAAACAGTCCCTGCTCCAAAGAGCTTACAATCTAAACAGGCAAGACAGCCAAACAGGATGTCATGGATAGAGTTAAGGGGAAGGGTTAATCAGCCGGCTGGGTTGTGGAGGGCAGAGGAGTAGGGTTAAGGATTGAAAGCTCTATCAAAAAGGTGGGAAGGGGCTTGACGGACCAACTCGGGTCATTTATTCCAGGCATACTATGTTGCTTATAGCCAAGCTAAGATCAATTTCCATGTTGTTTCCAAATCTTTAATTCTTGAGTCCCTGGTACCATTTGTCATACCCGTAGGTAGAGGCAGCATCACTTTGCTCATCTGTACGTCTCATTGCTTCTTTCCCTCAGGCGGTCTGGAAAATTGTATTATGTATATGTGTATATACTTAATATACTGTATATGCATATACTGTATATTGCTAGTACACACTGCTGTGGAGAAACCGAGGGCTACCTCTTCCAGCACCTTTTAGCAGAATTAAGCTCTCCAAGGAAGAAAATGAAACATTCAAAAAATATATCTGAGACACGTCAGCGAGAGAAAGCCAGAAGCACAATAGCCTGTGTGAAGTTAAAGAGGTGAACGAGAAAGGCTCAAAGTAATTTGAATGGGGGGGTGGGGGGGAGACAGAGATGGGCTTCTCTATCGGAAAAGCAATGCAAACACCTTCTGGATTTCTCGGCTTTCAATTCCTTCCCTGAATTTTAATTTTGTTCTGTCACAGTGAGTTACATCAGGAAGAGAAGGAACAAAGCAGGCATCATTCTTAAGGTAGATTCTTTAACTCTTACCATCACCATGAGCTACCATGTTATCCGGCCCAAAATGGCATCTACACTTCTCCTATATAATAGAAATTACCCTCTGCCTCTCACTGATTTGCAGAGATGTACTTTCTAGCATTTGAAGCTGCTCTAAACCTGCTGTGCTATTACCCAAGACTAATGGTACCCGACCTTTTTTCCCCAACGATCCTCGAATATGTGACACCCTGCATATATTACCCTCAAGCACCTTTGATCCGACACAGTAGAGCATTTCTTATTAGTTAAATATAAACATGTCCTGCATCCACAAAAACCCCACCTCCCCTCGAAATAGGCGCTGATCAGAAGTATCTCATCTGGGATTTATGAGTGGCACTATGTCTACAGAGGTTCAAGGCGACTTACAGTACAGTTTATGGATGCTTAGAGCTTCATTACTATACAAGATACATTATAAGACCTTTGGGAATGTTTGAGGTAGAGACAGCATTTGAAGAGGTGCTGCGAAATGACAATAAATGAACAATTAGAGAAGGATTCTATACAACAAGAGAGCTAATATGGATCGATGAAAGATGCCATGAGGTAGGTAGAGTCTGTTACAGTCATTAATCAGTGATTAGCTGTGTACTTGGTTCTGTGCTGCTAACTGGGTGTGCTGCGGTTCTGTGGGTCTATTTCTCTGGGAGTAGGGCAGTGCTCCAGGGAAGTCATCATAGAAAAACATATTCTAATGATCATGTTTTCTGAGCACTAGCAAAACAAAGAAACAGTCCACGATGACAGCACAGCAGAAAGACACAGTGAGAATGGGACAATGGACTCTCCAAATAAAAGGACCATGTAAAAAAAGGTTTATTATGTCCATTCAAACTTGTTGTGTAGCGTTAGAGTTACAGCCTCAACACCCTGGGGTTGTGGGTTCAAACCCTGTGCTGCTCCTTGTGACCCTGGGCAAGTCACTTAATCCCCCCATTGTGAGCCCACCGGGACAGACAGGGAAAATGCTTGAAGCACCTGTACGTAAACCGTTTTTAAGTATGGTTATATATAAGCCCCAATCCCTGGCAGAAACCCAAGTAGTAACAAGTCTCTGGTAAACAAAGCTGATATTGTGACATCATAATGCCTCATTCCACCAATGCCTAAGAGCCAACCTCATCAGTGATGTCACAATGGCTTGATTGTCCTATACTTGGCTCACATAAGAACATAAGAACTGCCATACTGGGACAGACCGAAGTGGCCAACCCAGGTCCTAAGTACCTGGCAGAAACCCAAAGAGTAGCAACATTCCAGAGCTGAGATTGTGATGTCATAATGCCTCATTCCACCAATACCCAAGAGCCATCCTCAGCAGTGATGTCACAATGGCTTCATTGTTCTATACTTGACTCACTTCTGCTATTGTATTGGAGGAGAGTATGGTGTAGTGGTTAGAGCTTAAAGCCTCAGCACCCTGAGGTTTGGGGTTCAAACCCCACACTGCTTCCTGTGACTGCCTCAGGTACATTCAATAGATTATGAGCCCGCCAGGACAGATAGGGTACCTGAATATAAACCAATATATCCTTCTTTGACATTTTATTTGTCCCATTCCCACTGTTTCTTTCTTCTGAGCACTACCAACATAAATCTCTCCACTGCTAGGCACATCTGAAATAAATACAAATGTGTAGAAAACCTTAATTCAACATATATGCAGCAAATTTGCCATGCAACAGTAGCACTAATTCATATGCTTCAAAAAGCAAGAACTTTACCTATGAATGGGCAACACTCTACAAATGTTATACTGGGCCCTAGAATACAGATACACCTACTGCTAGTAATAAAAGAACACGTTCACTGCTACAGATTTCTAAACAGAAACTGCATGCCAATATCCCTCCCATCCCTAACATATACAATAACATTTGATCTCATACTTGTGAGATACCTTTTGAGGAATTCAGGGCTTATGCAAAGCCTAATTCTATCTTGAATAGACTATTGCAATTCTTTGTATCGTGGTCTTTCAAAGGCTAGACTGAAGGCTTGCAACTGACTTAAAACGTTGCTGCTCATGTTATTTATGGTTGTTCTAGATTTTTTCGTATCACTCCCTGTTTATAGGATTTATATTGGATACCAGTTTGGTTTCACATATACCTGTTGTGAGATGCTCCGCTGTATAGTAACATAGTAGATGACGGCAGATAAAGACCCAAATGGTCCATCCAGTCTGCCTAACCCAATTCAATTTAAATTTTTTACTTCTTAGCTTTATCTAGGCAAAAATCCAAAGCTCTACCCGGTACTGTGCATGGGTTCCAACTGCCAAAATCTCCGTCAAAGCTCACTCCAGCCCATCTACACCCTCCCAGCCATTGAAGCCCTTCCCAGCCCATCCTGAACCAAAAGGCCATATACAGACACAGACCGTGCAAGTCTGCCCAGTACTGGCCTTAGTTCAATATTTACTATATAGTAACATAGTAGATGAAGCAAGACTGTGACTTTATAGGGTCCTCCATGTTTTTGAGGTCGGAGAGAGAGATTGCCATTAAGTTGTTGTTCCATTACTATCGCAAATAGAAACGGTAGAAAGCAGAAAGTGGTTTTTCCATAATGAGTGTGATGGAATGGAAAACAATTGCTGTGTTTCCACAACAGGTCGTTGGATGGTGCAAGCTCATCTTTTTCTACAGACTTAGGGTGAGTAGGGTCTAGAAAGCTGTTTGGATATATTTTAAGTCTTGTATAGAGCTTTGCTATTTTTATATTTAATTTTATATGTTGGTGGGTGATTTTGTAATCTATCTAGGTGTAAGGATAGAAACATCTAATAAATGAACCAACACTTCTTCCTATCTTTTAAATGGGGTAATAGTAATAATAGCTTTATTTATATTCCGTCATACTTTTTCAGTCACAATATTGGGATTAAGACTTAATTCATAATACTTTTTTCTGATATCCAAGTAGTTATTTTCATCTTTGTTTTCCTGATCATTCCTGACATTCTATTTGCTTTCTTAGCCACCGCCACACATTGAGCTGAGGGTTTCAACATATCTGACATGATATCACGTTTCGCCAAATTGGTTGGGTACCACCATATCATAAGAACATAAGAGTTGTCTCCGCTGGGGCAGACCATAGGTCCATCTTGCCCAGCGGTCCACACCCGTGGCGGCCCATCAGGCCTATTGCCTGAAACAGTGTTCCCAGACTAATTTTATAACTTACCTCTACCTCTATTCTTTTCTGTATCCTTCTATCCCTTTTTCCTCCAAGTATCACACTATTATTTATTCAATTTTCTCTACTGTTCTCGCAGGAGAGCTCAGAACAGTTTACATGAATTTATTCAGGTACTCAAGCATTTTCCAGTGTCTGTCCCAGTGGGATCACAATCTATCTAATGCACCTGGGGCAATGGGGGGATTAAAGGGCAAATTCTATAAGAAGCGCCCAAAAGTTAGGCCATGTTCAGCGCGATTCAAATAAAATTGGGTGCTGTTTAATGAATCATGCTGAGCGGAACCTATTTTGGTGGTGCCCAAGAAATAGGCCAGTTCTAGGCACAACTAAAAGGCGCCTAGCTGAGTGCTTAAGCACGCTTAAGAGCAGCGATTCTGCAACAAGGCGACTAACATGTAGCCACGCCCACGCCTAACATGCATAGCACTTATTTTTTGAAGGCCGCCTAAATTTTTAGAGGCGCCTTGTTACAGAATCGGGCTTTCTTGATAGGCGCCTATGTTTCAATCAGTGCTGATTAAAAAGCTCAATTGCGCTTGTTATTCCATTTAGATAGGCGCCTATCTAGATGGGTGCAAAATAGGTACCTAACTTTAGGCGCTGGTTACAGAATTTGGACCTAAGTGACTTGCCCAGGGTCATAAGGAGCAGTGTGGATTTGAACCCACAACCTCAGAGTGCTGAGGCTGTAGCTCTAACCACACTGGGGGAGGGGGGTCATGCCTTCATATCTCATTTGGGTATCTTTTGGCCCTTATCTGCTTTTAAAACAGGTCTTGCACCAAACGTGCAAATGTCATCCTGGACATCTTGGTAAATGTTTGATTATGACTGCAAGACTTCCAAGTGCTAAGGCCGCCCATAACCCGCCGCCAACATGACCCTTGAGCTTTGGACCCACGGCAGACAAAAAGCCCTGCAAGACATCTATAATAATAATAATAATAACTTTATTTTTCTATACCGCCATAGTCAGGCAACTTCTAGGCGGTTTACATTGTAAGAAGGCTGGACATTCAGCGAATAACAAAAGGTCTTAATACAATACAATAAGTCTACTTACAATACCGAACAATGAGTCTCAATACAATACAATACAATACATTACTATGAGTCTAAATACAATACAATACAGTAAGTCTATGTACAATACCATACAATGAGTCTAAATATTAAACAATAATCTAAAAGGTTATGCCGAGAGGCTGGAGAAACTGGGCCTCTTTTCCCTGGAAAAACGGAGACTTAGAGGGGACATGATAGAAACTTACAAGATCATAAAAGGTATAGAGAGGGTAGAGAGGGACAGATTCTTCAGACTGGCCGGGGAAACAAGAACAAGAGGGCACACAAGAAAATTGAAGGGAGACAGATTCAGAACAAACGCTAGGAAGTTCTTCTTCACTCAGAGGGTGGTGGATGCCTGGAATGCACTTCCAGAGGAGGTGGTGGAGCAGAGTACGATTTCGGGTTTCAAGAAGGGGTTGGACAGGTTCCTGAAGGAAAAGGGGATTGAGGGATATAGATAGAGGGGGTACTATACAGGACAAAATGTCTTCAGAAGAGGATCATTTGCAGGTCACTGACTTGGGGGGCCGCCGCGAGAGCGGACTGCTGGGCACGATGGACCTGTGGTCTGACTCGGCAGAGGCGATGCTTATGTTCTTATGTTAATTAGAAAAGGTACTGAGAAGGGCGACATAAATGATAAAAGGTTTGGGACAACTTCCCTATGAGGAAAGGCTAAAGCAGCTGGGGCTCTTTAGCTTGGAGAAGAGAAGGCTCAGGGGGGAAATGGCAGAGGTCTATAAAATACTGAGTGGAGTAGAAAGGATAGATGTAAATCACTTGTTCACTCTTTCCAAAAATACTAGGACTAGGGGACATGCCATGAAGCTACTAAGTAGTAGATTTAAAACAAACCCGAGAAAATATTTCTTCACACCATGTGTAATTGAACTTTGGAATTGTTGCCAGAGAATATGGTGAAATCATATTTTAAAAGGGTTTGGGTAATTTCCAAAAAGAGAAGTCCATAGGCCATTCTTGAGATGGATTGGGGAAATCCACTGCTAATTCCAAGGATAAGCAGCATCAAATCTGATCTACTCCTTGGGATCTAGCTGGGTACTTGGAAACAGGATACAGGGCTTGATGGACCTTCTCAGTAAGGCAACTCTTATGTTCTTAAACCCCCAAAAGATGAGTACAATTTTATTAAATAAGTGCATATTGATGATAGAATGCTGCAATTGTCATGTATGGACTTATCAAGATATTGGCACACCAAAGCACAGGTACATCCGAGGGGAGCCACTGAGGATAGTTTATGAGTCGGAGGTCTTTCACTGTACAGAGAGCTTCATTGAATGCCACAGAGCAGCGGAAGCGGTATGGCTTAAATGTGGGCATCTAATTGCTGACGTTCTCTAAAGCATTAGGCGTTCAAATTCTTAGCATCTGGATTTCGGGGGCCTAGCTTTCAACACCCTGAGATCTAGTCCCCAAATTTCCGAGAGGAAACATCACCAGACAGATTTAAAAGTTCGCTGAAGGGATGCCTTTGAAGAAGAAGAATTAGACTCCTTTTTATTTTAACCTTCCAAGTCTTTCATGATTTTAATCTGTATTCTCATCTTATTCTCTCCATTTTGTTCATACCTTAAATGTAGCTTTGTAGCTCCTCCCCTTTTCCTCAAGTTCTTGGTCTGTCAATTGTTTTGTTTTTGGTTTATGTGAAATTGAATTCTTATGTTATTACGTCCCCTTTTTTATTTGTACATCGCTTAGAAATACTGATAAGCGTTTGAATCAACTTTTAAATAAAACTTGAACCTGAAAAATTGCCCCTTTAGCGGTACCCACAAATGGGCCCTATCTGTGGGTGGAGCAGAGGCGTGTCCTGGACACACAGAATTCTATCAGTTGTGTGCATTGCAGGGCATGAGTCTGCCAACGTTATGCCATCCATTGGCCTGCCGTAAGCAGTCATGTCTAACTTTTGACACTCAAAACTCTTAATATAGGGGCCGTGCTATAGAAAGTGGTCCCCATGTCTCAACAGAAGCTTATGCAAGGCAAGTAATGGAAAAGCAAATGTTGGAGGGTGCACCATCCATCTCAGTCATAGCAAGTTGGTTTTACATGCACAGACCCAAAACGATGGAAAAAATTAGTCTTCTTTTGACAGCAGCAAAGAAAAAGCACCTGAAAAGAAGTAATGGAACAGTATTACACCGTCATTTGCATCTGTCACCACAAATGAAGATGGAGAGTGTTTGCTGTAATCAAGCTGGCTTAGAACGGGAGAATATCGAAGAGGAGAGTTTGCAAATATCACAAAAGAAACTCAATGGTAAATGCACAGACAAGAGATATTTCCTAGATTGATCTATAGTGTAGCTTCTTATAACAAACCTTTCATCTTTTAGAAAAGAAACAAAAGAAAAGACTAATTGCTTCCCTTCTTTATTACTTAAAAAGTCAGTATTTCAAGGGTTATACAACATTTATGCAGACATCTCATGCAAATCCACATAAAGTCAGTTTTTCTGTCTCTATGTTGGCATGTCGATGGATCTAAAAGACCATGATGGCAGATAAGAGCAGAGTAGGCCCTGACACCCCCCTCCACGCCTGGTTTGAAAAGTGAACGGCAAGTTTTCCTTGGAGAGGAAATGCTCTGTTCTTTAATTCCCATCCTTATGACACGTGGGATCTCAGGGAGAGAGAAAGAGATAATGCTTACTGCGGATGGGCAGACTAGATGGGCCATCTGGGCTTTATCTGACATCAAGGGGAATCCTCTGGTCTAAATGTTCAAACTGGCTTCCTCCCATGGTCCCGCAGGAATCCCAGGGTGTTTGAATTTAGCTGGCCAAGCTGATATTCAATGGCTGAGCTGCTTTTTAGGTGGGTCTTTCTAGCTCGTAGCCTTTTACCCAGCCAGCACCAAAAACACTGATGGAAATGTTCTATATGGATGTATTCAAGTGTTTCATAAAACATGCTCTAAAACACAGATGCAAATGTCTACATGTACTCTATGTGTATATAGAAATATTTATGGGAGCCGAGTGTGGCACAGTGGTTACAGCTACAGCCTTAGCACCCTGAATTTGTGGGTTCAAACCCTGCGCTGCTCCTTGTAACCCCGAGCAAGTCACCTAATTCTCCCCTGCCCCAGTTACATTAGATAGATTGTGAGCCCACCAGGACAGACAGGAGAAAAATGCTTGAGTATCTGAATAAATTCATGTAAACCGTTCTGAGCTCCCCTGGGAGAACAGTATAGAAAACTGAATAAATAACAGTGTGAAAAGTTTGGTATTGTGACATCATAATGCCTCATTCCACCAATAGGAGCCAACCTCATCAGTGATGTCACAATGGCTGGATTGTCCTATACTTGGCTCATTTTTGCTACATTTTGATTTCTAGAGTGCTGCAGTGGTTAAAGCTCCAGCCTCAGCACCCTGGGGTTGTGGGTTCAAATCCACACTGCACCTTGTGACTTAATCCCCCCATTGCCCCAGGTATATTAGATAGATTGGGAGCCCGCCAGGACAGACAGGGGAAAATGCTTGAGTATCTGAATAAATTCTGAACTCCCCTGGGAGAATGGGATAAAAAATTGAATAAATAATAGTATGAAAGTTTCAGCCTCTGATAGCCAGTGTATTGTGACATCATAATGCCTCATACCACCAATAAGAGACAACCTCATCAGTGATGTCACAATGGCTTCATTGTTCTATATTTGGCTCACTTTTGCTATTGCATTGAAGGAGAGTGTGGCGCAGTGGTTAAAGCTCCAGCCTCAGCACCCCGAGGTTGTGGGTTCAAATCCACACTGCACCTTGTGACTTAATCCCCCCATTGCCCCAGGTACATTAGATAGATTGGGAGCCCGCCAGGACAGACAGGGGAAAAATGCTTCAGTATTTGAATAAATTCTGAACTCCCCTGGGAGAATGGGATAAAAAATTGAATAAATAATAGTATGAAAGTTTCAGCCTCTGATAGCCAGTGTATTGTGACATCATAATGCCTCATACCACCAATAAGAGACAACCTCATCAGTGATGTCACAATGGCTTCATTGTTCTATATTTGGCTCACTTTTGCTATTGCATTGAAGGAGAGTGTGGCGCAGTGGTTAAAGCTCCAGCCTCAGCACCCCAAGGTTGTGGGTTCAAATCCACACTGCACCTTGTGACTTAATCCCCCCATTGTCCCAGGTGCATTACGTAGATTGTGAGCCCACTAGAACAGATAGGGAAAATGCTTGAGGTTATAGGTTCAAACCCTGGGCAAATCACCTAATCCTCCCCTGCCCCAGGTACATTAGATAGACTGTTTGAAGTACCGTACTTGTACGTAAACCACTTTGAATGTAGTTGTGTAACTTCAAAAAGGTGGTATACAAGTCCCAACCCCTTTCCCTTTGTTAAAATATTCACACACGTTGCAATTCCCGTAAAAGCACTTTTCTACTAGGACTTACTTTTATGCGTACTTTATAGAGTTAGCTGATTAGCTCCTAAATAAACCTGTCGTTTGATGCTTTCTGCTTTTTCTCGTTCACTTTGGGTACAATATTTAGCATTCTGATTTTCCTTTTATGAGACTTACCTCGTTCTGAATATGTTTCGTCTGTATTAAGACTTTAATTACTTTACATTGTATTTTCAGCAACAACCTCCAACACGAAACATCACGTTGATGAGACTGTTTTAGGCTGCTGGGTGCTAACCGTTCTTTCTTTGCAAGCCTACTGTTTTGACATCATTTTTTTAAAGATTAAAGTGTAACAATTAGGCTGGCAGATTTAATCGCCTTTTAAGCTTGGTTCTTTGGGCTGATAAATGATAAAGGGATTGTAATTTCATTCTGAGCTAATGGGTAATAATAGCTTATTTGTGAAGTAATCATCTACTCAGATGGCTTCTATTAAAATTCAATTTTGCCTTGTTTTATAATGACGATGAATTCGCTGAATGCTTCGCTTACTGAAGGGCGATGATGGCATCAGGAAAGAGTTCAAATGGGAGTTGTTAATAATACCTTCCACAGCATATGTTTACTTTCTAACACAAAGTGCCAGTGGATAGAAATCCATTAGCCACTTATCAATTAAGGGGTTAAGAACAGCAGTCACCGTAGCATAGCGGACCTGAAGGTTGCTGGTCAGCGTGGGAGCTCAATGTGGAAAGCTGGTAGTGAGCTTAATTCACCCCACTCAAGTCTTTGTGGGGCCTAGGGGATCTATTCCACAACAAAAAGGAAAATGTAGAAAGTGCGGAAGGGACAGCGCAAGTCAGCCTTGAGAACTATCAATTGATTAAAAACATATAAACAGAAGAACATAAGTAGTGCCTCTGCTGGGTCAGACCGGAGGTCCATCGTGCCCAGCAGTCTGCTCACGCGGTGGCTCAACAGGTCCAGGTCCTCTATCTGTACCCCTCTATCCCCTTTTCCTTCAGAAAATTGTCCAATCCCTTCTTGAACTCCAATACCGTACCTTGTCCTTTCACGCCCTTTGGATGCGCATTTCAGGTGTCCACCACCCGTTGGGTGAAGAAAAACTTCCTAGCATTGGTTTTGAATCTGTCCCCTTTCAACTTTTCCAAATGCCCTTTTGTTCTTGTAGTTGTCGAAAGTTTGAAGAATCTGTCCCTCTCTACTTTCTTTATGCCCTTCATGATCTTGTAAGTCTCTATCATATCCCCTCTAATCCTCCTCTTCTCCAGGGAAAAGAGCCCCAGTTTCTCCAGTCTCTCAGTGTATGAAAGGTTTTCCATTTTTATCAAACGTGTCGCTCTCCTCTGAACCCTCTCGAGTATCGCCATATCCTTCTTAAGGTACGGCGACCAATATTGGACGCAGTACTCCAGATGCGGACGTACCATTGCCCGATACAACGGCAGGATAACTTATTTTGTTCTGGTAGTAATACCCTTCTTGATTATATCTAGCATTCTATTCGCTCTCTTAGTGGCCGCTTCATTGTTTTGTCCACAATTACCTCCAAGTCCCTTTTTTGGGTACTCGTTGCTCAATAATATCCCTCCCATCATGTAAGCCTATCAGAGAGTCTCTAATTCTTTTATACTGGAATCCTATGGGATCAGCATTAATGTGCATGCGCTGTAGGCAGGAAGACCTCATTGTGTCCAGAAAGACATTAATAGAAACATGACGGCAGATAAAGGCCAAATGGCCCATCCAGTCTGCCCATCCGCAGTAAACATTATCTCTTTCTCTCTCCCAGAGATCCCACGTGCCTATTCCAGGCTGTCTTGAATTCAGACACTCCATTTCCACCACCTCTTCCAGGAGAGTGTTCCACACATCTACCACCCTTTCCGTAAAAAGGTATTTCCTCAGATTACTCCGGAGCCTATCACCTCTTAGCTTCATGAGTGTGCAGTGTGCGTCTGTACTTTTACGACTGATTTTCCTAGTGACTTTGAATCTTCAGTTTCTTATTCATATGAGAACTTGTGATGGTGAGTTACAAAGGAAGCAGGCCGTAGAGGCTGTCGAGCCACCGCTCAAGATTGTGATTTGACTAATAAAATTGCACACCATCGTTCTTGGTCTTAAAATTAACACCCCACAAATGCAGAGCAGGCCGGACCGTGCATAGAACAAATAATGAGCAGGGAGGAGCAATCTAGAGCCTGTAGGCAAGTCTAAACCTCTGCATCTCGGCCAAGAAAGGTTTGGATAGGTTCCTGGAGGATAAGGGGATAGAGGGGTACAGATAGAACTTGAGGTAGGTTATAGAAATGGTCAGTAACCACTTCACAGGTCGCGGACCTGATGGGCCGCCGCGGGAGCGGACCGCTGGGCAGGATGGACCTCTGGTCTGACCCAGTGGAGGCAACTTCTTATGTTCTTAACTCTACAGCCAAGGGAGGAAGTGAATTGGGATTTGGCTCCTGCTAGTTTTAGTAGGAGCTCAAGGTGAATTACATTCCCTGTCCTCAAAAGGCTCACACTTTAAGGGCCAGACGCGGTCGCTACACCGGTTCCAGCCTGTATGAGGAGCAGGTTTGCAATTTCCTATTTGAGTTAGGAGGAAAGCGAGGGGAAACCACAAGAGTCACGACCCGTCCGCTCAACAGGCTGCATTACTGGAAATGAGTGGCAGGAGATTATAAGCCATTATTAATAAGAGCATCCACAGCCTTTGGCTCCATGAGCAAGCAAAATAAATGCTAATAGTCTGACACGTTCCACCATTTAATCTAATTAGACACTTCTGTACCATTTGCTCGTAATTATGGCTTTGTTTTAAGGAATCTGTCAAAGTTGCTGGAAATGTGAACTGTTTTGTAATGAAGATAGAAAGAAGATGGGCAGCCGGAAATCTGTTCAGGCACTTAACCCTTCCCTCCCTGGGGTTTCTGCAACAGAGAGAAAAGGTAGCACCTCGTTTACCTAGGATTTGGGGTTCCCAGAGACACTGAGCTGTAGGCGATTTAGATTCACTAAACTTGCCCACCTGGATCATTGTTGGGTGATTCTTGGCCGAGTTTTGCCGAGTGACCAATTCACTACAGACGCACGCCCTATAGCGATCCCACTGATCGCTGTAAGAGCGATCGAAACGCATGCGCAGAGGATCCTTCTTGTTTATTGATTGCAATTTACGCATGCGCTAGTTATTCGCCCTTACTACGTAGTTAGTGGGCGGGGTTTATTCCCGCACGTCATTGGCAGCAAAGCACAAGCGAGCTCAAAAGAAAGGGGGAGGGGTGGCTGCAGTTTACTTTTGCTGGCCCTACGAGTTGGACATTTTTATGTTCAAATATATTTTATTGAGCTCAACATGAAAAACAAGCACATACACAAGTTGAAACACAAACAAGCTCAAATATTTTTTAACAGACCCCCCCGGGGTCCTCCTTCCAAGTACAACACCTAAAATAGGCTATAGTATAATACAAAAATAGGCAGGCATACATAAATTAACAGAAGAATACAAAAGAACAAAGTCTCAACTGCGAGCCAAGGGAGTCATGGTAGTCCAAAAGGGTTCCCAGGTGCGCTGAAAAGAGCGCCCTGGGAAAGAGGAAAAGTCCTGCACATCCCGTCTTTCCCACATCAGTAGGATAATCATCCGGCTTGGACATTTTTAAAAAGGAATGATTTGTGACCGACGCAGTGAATTATTTTGTGTAGCCAGATTATCAAACAGAACACGCTTTAAACCCACGGGCTCGCAATGCGCTTTTTACAGAATATACGCATATGTAAAGATATTTTACAGTTTTGTTTTTGATTTTGATGGTTGTTTTATATGGGGTTGTAACCTAGATACTAATATTTCAGGGTAAGAGAGTCGGCAAGCAACTGGTCCTCAGCAGTCATTTCTTTTTGGGTCGGCAAACCCAATCGGTGTTTCTTCTTCTGCTTAGTGAATCGATGGCTTCCTACTTTTGCATGCCATTTCCCCTCATTTGCATGGATGGATCGGAGATTGATTGGGCAGCAGTTTAGTGAATCGGGTCGGGGACAGGATCGGAAGTTTTAGTGAATCTAATTCTAGCTTTAGTTTTGATGTTTACTAGTTGAATGAACCAGGTTAGGACTGTAGGTTACTAGAACAGTTCTGCATGTTTTGCAGACCCCCAAATTTTCCAGCACAGATGCCTTAGTAGAGAACAAAAGAAAATGACACCAGTCGAGATTTGAATCACCCTGGATGCCAATTCATCGAAACTAGAGTCAGAAATGTTGGCGAGGGGGAGGTGCAAACACCATAATGTGTTCTAAAGTTATTTCTCTAGAAAAGATAGTGGGTTGATTTTTAATGACTTTTGAGATGCCATAATTGGCAAAATTAATTAAAACCTGAACTCAATTAAAAGTCACATTCATTTGCTCCTTCTCAGCAGAACTAAGAACTATTCAAACTGGAGGGAAAAAAATGGAAGCTTGAAGTCCTGATGTCATAAGGCCTGGCAGAAACCCAAGCAGCAGAGCTGAGATTGTGATGTCATAATGCCTGGCAGAAACCCAAGGAGCAGAGCTGAGATTGTGATGTCATAAGGCCTGGCAGAAACCCAAGGAGCAGAGCTGAGATTGTGATGTCATAATGCCTGGCAGAAACCCAAGGAGCAGAGCTGAGATTGTGATGTCATAAGGCCTGGCAGAAACCCAAGGAGCAGAGCTGAGATTGTGATGTCATAAGGCCTGGCAGAAACCCAAGGAGCAGAGCTGAGATTGTGATGTCATAAGGCCTGGCAGAAACCCAAGGAGCAGAGCTGAGATTGTGATGTCATAAGGCCTGGCAGAAACCCAAGGAGCAGAGCTGAGATTGTGATGTCATAAGGCCTGGCAGAAACCCAAGGAGCAGAGCTGAGATTGTGATGTCATAAGGCCTGGCAGAAACCCAAGGAGCAGAGCTGAGATTGTGATGTCATAAGGCCTGGCAGAAACCCAAGGAGCAGAGCTGAGATTGTGATGTCATAATGCCTGGCAGAAACCCAAGGAGCAGAGCTGAGATTGTGATGTCATAAGGCCTGGCAGAAACCCAAGGAGCAGAGCTGAGATTGTGATGTCATAAGGCCTGGCAGAAACCCAAGGAGCAGAGCTGAGATTGTGATGTCATAATGCCTGGCAGAAACCCAAGGAGCAGAGCTGAGATTGTGATGTCATAAGGCCTGGCAGAAACCCAAGGAGCAGAGCTGAGATTGTGATGTCATAAGGCCTGGCAGAAACCCAAGGAGCAGAGCTGAGATTGTGATGTCATAATGCCTAAGAGCCAGCCTCAGCAGTGATGTCACAGTGGCTCGATTGTCCTATGCTTGGCTCATAGAAGAACATAAGAATTGCCATATTGGGACAGATTGAAGGTCCATCCAGCCCAGTATCCTGTTTCCAGCAATGGCCAACCCAGATCAAAACCCAAAGAGTAAAACAGATTTAATGCTGCTTATCCTGGGAGTAAGCAGTGGATTTCCCCAAGTCCATCTTAGTAACGACTTAGGAAATGATCAAAACCTTTTTAAAACCTCGCTTGCTAACTAAATTCAAAGGGTAGCTATTCAATGGTATTTAAGAGGGCAGGTTAAGTTTAGCCTGCTTCAAAGCCACTCAGCAGATTATCCGTGGATATTCAGCAACACTTAACCACACACTGCCACTGAATATCCTCTCTGACTGCCGTGGTATGGTGTGGTTGTGTTAGGGTGGCCTGTGAGCAGATTCGGGGAGTAGCCAGCAATTATGTGGGAATAAGCTAATGGACATGTGCTGTTCCATCTTTTCACACTTCAACTGTACAACTTCCAGGTTGGTGGTTTACTGGGAAATTCACTGCTGGTGCCTGGAATATCTGGGCTGGCTCTTAAGAGCGTCCCCTCATCAGTTCTTGCCTCTTGGCAAAAGGATGTTCATTTTTTGCTGGAAGTGGGTCTGGAACAGGCAATCATCTCTCGATGCCCCCTCACTCATTGCAGGAGAGAGCAGTGTGCACCAGAGGTTCCCAAACCTGTCCAGGTACCTCCAGGCCAGTCAGGTTTTCAGGATATCCAAAATGAATATGCATGAGTGAGATTGCATGCAGCTCATTATTAGTAGTAGTAGTATTGACTGATTTGATATACCACCTGCCCGTTAACATAGAAAAGAGCTTCATTCAGTGACAGAAAAGTGACACCATTTGCTCAGATACACACACACACAAATTAAACTGCTGCTCTGTGTTGCAGGTCCACAATTCCCAATATCTAGATCGTCTGATGCATTTTTAGCAGTACCTTAAAATGAGGAAAAGGCTGCTAAGCTCAGATCAGGCAAAGATACGGTGCTGGAAAATTAAAGGATGCATTCCTAGTGGATTCTCAATAAGGATCATTCGGTTGGAACCTAGAAAACGCAAAACGTGGGACGGAGGATATGGGACCGCAGACTGGAGCAAATATCCAGGTATTCCGGTAGGCAAGAATAAGACTCATGAATTTAATTCTGTACTGGACAGGCAGCCAATAAAGGCAGGATAACAGATGCTTTCAATTGTCATGGATATTCTTTGTAGATATTCTAAAAACATGCCTGGCTGGGGAGCCCATAGGATAGGTTTCAGAACCATTGAAGTGCGCATTGCCTAAAATTTCGAATGCTTATTTCAGGGGATATTTAAACATCTCTTCCATGCACTTTAAAAAATACAGGTGCACATTTTGGTCAGATCCACACATGAAATTTTATGAAGCCTTTCCAGCATCTATAAACAAAGTCGGCCTTTAAATTTTTTTTGCAAAAGTATTTCCACCTAAAAAGGGCACACTTAGAAAGTCATTGTCGTTTGAAATTTATGTTGGGTTGGGGTTTTTTTTCTCACGGATTTGTGGGATTTGAATTTGGGTGTTATTATGTGTTTACTTCTGAAATACGGAGAACTGAGTTTCATTTTTCTGTAAATACAGATGCAAAAATTTTCCAAATGCCAGATCTCTCCTTACTGACTAATATGGTGAATGTATTACTCAGTCTCTCCCTAAAGAGCTGTCATTATTAACATTTACCATTCGAAAATATAAGTCAATTCACTCAGCTCCTGGGATGGGCAGCAGACTTTCTTGCTTGGTAAATGTACTCGGAATATCAACTGGCTACAGGATTTCCCATTTTGCAATGGTAATGCATATACATTTCACATTGGCATTTACATCTGGCCTGAATTAGGGACTGTAGGAATTTCTGTATAATAATAATAATAATAATTTTATTCTGAAAGTCTGGTCATGGTCCTGGTCACAAGGCTAAGACCAAATCTTACCTTCGATAAGACACTGTTTGGTAATGCTGAAACATTTCAGACTTTCTGACACTGACCGCTGGACCTTTGGTCTCTTGAAAGGATGTATGTATAAAAGATTTCTTGAAAGAACTTTATCTTTTCAAGCTGGTAAACGGAGTACAACTTTAATTGGTCTAATTGCAGCTTATCTCTTTGATAAATTTTACTGACATTGTATCAGTTATGTGACTTTTAATGCTTCTCATCTGGTTCTCCCTTGCACTGTTTGATATCTTGCCCAGTGGTGTTTTCTTTGTTCCTTTCCAGATCCCTCCTTTCTTTCTGATCAGCACTTCTTGTGCTCCTTCCTGGATCCCCTCCTTCTTCCTCTGCATCAGCATTTCTCCTAATGCTTCTTTTCAAATCTGGTTTTCTCACTGCAGCAGCTTCTTTCAATCTAAGGCTCCTATTTTTTTCCTCTCCGAGCCACGAGTTCCCCACAAATAGCCACCTGGACCTCCAAGCTGGAGAAATCAAAATTCTGTTTAAGGAGAGTCTCTAACTTACGCTCCTTAGAATCACATAAGGCAAAACTGCCCTCTATGGGCACAGTATGCTGTTTTTCAATAGCGGAGACCACCGCATCCACCACTGGTGACTTCAAGGTAGCCCTATCCCCCTTCAGGATGGGATACAAACGAGCCATGGAGTGCAAAAACCGAAACGGTGCCACCAGCATATTCCACTGTGCAAGGACAATATCCCGAATATCCTGATGCATAGGAAAAGAGAGGGACACAGGGCAGATCCCCCGAAGAAGAGAGTCCCCACATGCGGGTCTCAGGTGGTGTCTCCTCAAAGCGTAATACCGATGAGACCTGCTGAATCAAATCTGGGAGCTCATCTCTCTGAAAAAGGCGCACCACAGAAGCCTCCTCGCCAGTAGCTATAAAAGCCAAGGCCTCGCTACCAGCAGCCGTCCCCTTGAGAGGATCCTGGAGGTCTCCCCAAGGGTCCAGGTCCTCATTCAGATCCACACACTCCTCAGACCACAAGTCTTCATCCCAGGCCACATGCGGGCGCTTGGACGAGGGAGGAAGAGGAGGGGACGTAAAAGGAGTAGAGGGGGGCAAAGCCACAGAGGGTGCAGAGGGAACAACCCCCCGAGACCTCCAGGCCAACCACAAAACCTCTGGCCACCTGAAAATAAGCTCTGCACAAAGCAAAAAATAAATCAGGGGAAACCCCCCTGGTGGCCCCATGGGACCCCCCCTGCCTGTTCAGGGGACCCAGCAGAAACCTGCCCCTGTTTTTCCAAGACATGGGGAAGGTCACCTGAGGTGGCAGAGCAAATGGAGGGTTTGCTAGTCAAAAATGGCAAAGTTCCCGCCAAAAATAACCACTCCAAGGCCTGTAGCGGCTGGGAAGCCTGAACTGTCCCAGCCACTAAAGCAGGCAAGCATCAGCTGTTAAAGAAACAGCTATGAGGGAATCTCCAGCCGCTATGGCGGTAAGGGAATCCTTTTTCCCTTCACCATCGGCGGCTGAGGAAATCCCTCCGTGGGCAGCTGAGGAAGACCGGGCCTGCCCGCAATCAACTGCCGGCTCGCGAGGCACTTTTGGTAGGAAGCCCTGGCCGCCAGCACCCGTTGCCAACGAGGCTCCTCCACCGCTCCGCCCTGCACAGCGTCTACACAGGCTGGCCGTGAGTGCTTCACGTCTGGAGCAAACTGAGCACTTCTTCCCCTGAGAAGTGCTCATTGCTCCATACATGACCTAGCTAAAAGAAAAGTGCTGGTTAGTTAAAAATACAGTAATTTACATTAAATTTAAAGGGAAAGCAACCTTTCAGACTGGCACTACCTCAGGATTATTTTTTTTTTTCACAGAACAGAATCCACTTGGCTCTCCAAACAGAGGCACCTCTAAAAAATATGGGGGAGGTGGAGGAAATGAGGGGAGGGACCCAGCACACGACCCACCAGGTTTGATACCTCTGAGGTCAGATGGACCCCCAAACAGGGTCCACCCAAGCTCAATCCGGCACCAAAAAGGGGACAAAGAGCCCTAAACAAATTCCAACAGCCCTTCTAAGGGAGATGGGTACAGCTCACCAACACCTGCTGGAGACTGAGAGAAGACTGAGGTAATTAGGGGGGAGACACCTGATATGTACTATTCCAAAGTTGTGTCTCAGTCTCCACCTGCTGGTCATGATGAGATATAACTTGCTTGTAAGATTAACTTATGCAGGTTTGGAGAGTTACTAAAGAAGTTATGCTTATTGACCCCTCAGTGCAGAAAAGGCTTCAGTGCTGTAATTAACGCTTGTGATAGACATCAACACACAACATATTAAAATGTATGTTAAGGAGTGTATGAGCTAATTTGTAGGAATGCAGGGACATTTCCAGTAGCACACAGGATCACGTTTAAAACATTATTTCTCACGTTCAAGGTCCAATCCGAACATTCGCCGGCATTCACTGACAGATTTTTGATGCCATATACTACCTCAAGGATGCTTCGATTGACTCAACAGTCTCTTCTTACAATTCCCTCCATGCACCAAATAGTATATAAAACAATCTTTTCCGTTGTAGCACCATCCCTATGGAATTCCCTCTCTATCTATCTGAGAGAAGAACACTGTTTAAATCAAGCTTAAAGCTTTTCTATTCCAAGATGCTTTCAATACCTGAAGCACTTCTCCAGCCTTAAAATGTTTTCTCACTAGACTTTTTGCCTCTCTCCTTTTAACGGTATTCCCAGCCTCCTGTTTTGTTCCCTTCCCGTCTCTTTTCATTTATATGATGGATCCCTTTGCCATTTTCCCTTCTGTGTCCAGTATCATCATTTAGTGTTTTAGTCAGTGTTTAATTATACCTTTGTAGAAAAGTGATTTTTTTTTCCTGTAAACCGCTTAGGATTTATTTAAGCAGTATATCAAATGCTATAATCTTCAAAGATTTTAAAGGAGGGCTAAAATCTGACTTTGCCATCTGTATCAGTTGCCTCCGATTCATTCTGTCTCTTCTCTCCTGTGTCATGCAGTGAGGAACTCTAGGTTAGACTACTGGAATATTGCTACATCTTGGGTTTTGGCCAGGTACTGGTGACGTGGATTGGCCACCGTGGGAACGGACTACTGGGCTTGATGGACCATTGGTCTGACCCAGTAAGGCTATTCTTATGTCCTTATTTGTTACAAACAGACATAACAAAATACAGGAAAATCCACAGTAAAATAAACCCATAAGGAAACAGAAAATAAATCTTTTTCTTTCAAAGATACAGTCCGCATTATTGGAGTTGCTAGATAAGCCAACAGAAATCAAAGATATTTATTAAATCATTTTTCCATCAGGAGCAGGCTTAATTAAATTGGCCATTTTCTTTTTTCTATTTGTCACAAATTATCCTCAACTAAAAAAAAAACTTTTCATGAAACTTTCAGGTTTATCTTTAAGGAAATCCTCTAACTGAATAGGATCCATAAACACATATTTATCACTTGCATAGGCAAGCAAACATTTGCAGGGAAAATTTGAGAAAGAAAGTTTCTCCCACAGTCAAAACCTTAGGCTTAAGCTGTCGGAACAACTTTCTTCTAAGCTGAGTCTGCCTGGAGACGTCAGGAAACACATTGACCACAAAACAATGCCTGTTTTTTCTCAAAATACAATTTTAATATAGCCTGCTTCTCCAATTCTGTTTTATATACTACCAACAAGGTAGCCTGTCTAGCAATTATATCTTTTGATGATTCAAGAAACTGCAAAATATCTAAAGTGTCTGGAGAAACCATCCAATCCATTTCTCCCTCCCTAAAGCTCCTGGGGATGTAATAAAGATTGTCTGACTGTAATGTGCTTTGAGTTGGAATGGATCAAAAGTATCAGCTTGTTTCTACCGATATAAAATACTGACGTGAATTTGTGCGTAGGAAATATCCTAGGGAAAAACCATCTTCCCGGTTCTAACAAGCCTTCATGGTGCCACCTTGGAAATCAAGTGCAAAAGGGCAGTGAGCGAGAGAAGAAATGCACCTCTGCTTTTCATTTGTGGACAAGGATTGATCTTACATTGTTTATTAAAAGCACAGCAAAATACAGAACAAGGAAAATTGCACAATAGGTCCATAAAGGTTCCTTACTTCAAAATGCGCATTGGCTTCCGGTGTCCCATCGTATTCTATACAAATTATCTTTACTTACATTTAAATCTCTATTATATACAACTCCAGCTTTTATTTATAAAGCATTGATACCTTATAATTCTCCCAAATTTTTGAGATCAAACGACCAACTCTTGTTGGTCATCCCCACTCTCAAAATTATCAATACTCGAAGGCAATTTATTTTTACTGTTACGGCGCCTCAGACCTGGAATTCACTCCCGCTATACTTAAGAGAGGAGAAGAATTTGGAAAAATTTAAGAGCCAACTTAAGAGCTTTCTTTTTAAAGATGCGTTCAATACTTAATTGAAATGTTAATTTGCTCTTTCATTAATTGCTCTTTTGTCTACTTTTATTTTACCTATTTATTTGTCCTTCAATTCCTGTTGTGTTTTACCTTTAATTGTTGATTCTTTCCTATCTAAGATTGTATTTCTATCCCACCTGTCCTATTGTATTCTTGTCTTATCTTAATTAGTTTGTTTTGTGACTTATCCCCTTGTTAATTATATGGTCTATTTTATGTATATTTTAGACAATTTATTTTACCAATTTGTACATCGCTTAGAATTTGGAATAGGCGATTAATCAAATAATAAATAAACTTGAAACTTGAAACTTGTTCTTTATTAAAACATTTACCAGAGTGCCTTTCAAAACACATCAAAGCAATTTAGCAATGGTGACTGCCCAGTGCCAGCTTTCTTCTCTTCTCCAGATACTTTACCTCTGTCCTTCACTTTCCATTTATACTGGAGTTCCTTTTCGCTCTACTAATTTTTAATGTAAACTGCTAAGATACGTAGATTTCTCTTTACAGTATATCAAGACTGGTAAGTATTGACCTGGTTACACTAGTATTCAAGAAAGAAAAGTAGGTGCTCACTTTCATTTATAGAACAGGGGCCACATGGGTGCTGATGTATATAGTAGGGGCCTGATTCTACAAATGGTACCCTGGGAACCATAATTGAGGCCGCCTAGCAACACCTAACTAAAATCTGGGCCTAACCTAAATTAAAATCAATTAGCTTAAATGGAAGGGTAATTGACCATGCCATTGAAGTTAATTGAATAATTAAATAAAAAAATTAAAATTAAAAGTTAGCAGGATTCCACTTGGTGCCTAGCGATGCCTAAATCAAGGTGCCTTCCAACACCTAACAATGTCCACCTGAAATGTAGGTGTGGTTAGGGGTGGAGAATAGGTGTGGTTGACCCAAGTGCCAGTAGACATCAGAGTTAAGCGCCAGTAAATTAGGCCCTTCAAAAGCTGACACATAACTCTAGGACACCTAGCGATGCCTATGAGTGGCCAATGAAAAGTTCTTAGTCCAACCAAGAAGAAAATGATGTGGAGCCATGAAACTTACATGTTATTCCATACTTTTCTTGATACTTTGTTTCAATGAGGCAAATGCGTCCAGTAAATGGGCACAGGTATAGGGAAACCAAGTCATTGTGACATCACCGATGAGGCATTATGACATCACAATATGAGGGGCCACCGAAAGTTTTTAGTCCAACCAAGAAGAGAATGATGTCGAGCCATGAAACTTAAAAGTTATTCCACACTTTTCTTGACACTTTGTTTCAATGAGGCAAATGCATCTAGTAAATGGGCACAGGTATAGGGAAAGCAAGCCGTTGTGACATCACTGAGGAGGTTGGCTCTTAGGCATTGGTGGAATGAAGCATTATGACATCACAATACGAGGGGCCGCTGAAAAGTTCTCAGCCCAACCAACCAACTTCTTAAATTCTGAGCATTATTTTGCCACTAGCTGAAAAGAGCGTTATCTTATTTCGTTAACACCAGGCGCGTAATTAGCAAAGAATGAGCTATTTCAGGCCAGATGCTTATGGAAGTTTTAGAAAGCATAGACTTCTTCAGAAACAATGGAGACTTTTACTTGATGCTCTGATATGATCTCAGTGATCACGGTCTAGTTTTCTTTTGAAATGAAGGCATTGGTGAGTGGTAAAAACTCCAGAATACCGAAACCACTAAGGGCGATGGCAAAAGTAATAATAGTGGAGACGTGTACATAATTCCATCTGTGTCATGCATCAGTTTCATTATGAATATCTGACACCAGTTCAATTTTAGCACCGTCTCCCTAAACATCTGATGCTCTCAGAGCACTTCACAAGCTCATTACAAAATGGAAAGTCCGCTATTTTCACGGCTGCCCGTAGTGAGGTGAGCGATGGAATTTCCATTTTAAGCCGTTAGTCTAAGTGAGGTCCTGTGTCTGCAGGGTGCTCACCAGCCCCTAATTTAGCTTTCATCTGTAGTGTAATACGGCGGGAAATATGCATTTTGATGTCCTTTCTTTTTAACAAGCGTTGCAATGCCTCATTCTGTAGTCTGGAGGCAGATTTTGCTGTCTGGTTACATAAAATATATCTCTTGTAGATATCAATATGGACATTCAGGGGCCCAGGGCCACAACTGGGGAGGAGGCCCCAAAGCTGGAGTCTTCAGCTTGAGGCAGGCTTGGGGGGCCCATGTGGGGATATATTAGACCCATATACGTATATTTGTACTTAGCATAATATTTCGTCTTCTTTGCGGCTAAAGATAAGCCTGCTATTTATGTGGCCTATTTTAACCAGAAAACAGAGTTGGTTTGAAGCTGAAAATTTGCACCCAGATGGTTATGTCACGTGATACAGCCGGGTAGCAGCTAACCCCGAATATTCAAATGGCACTTATTCACAATTCTTTTCTTAGAACTCTGCTCAGAGACATGAAGGCTGATTGCTCCGCCTCACCACCCAATCATTGCAGTGTTCAAAAATTGTCTCTGAGCAGAGTTCTAAGAAAAGAATTGAGAATAAGTGCCATTTGAATTTATTTTGTGTGATGATGCTGTAGTGACTTTTTCAGGTCTTATTGACATCTCTTTAGTCACTCTACAAATATCTACGGTGCATTTGAGTTATTTACCCCTGGTACATTTTTGTAACCCTGAATATTCAGCAGGAGATAGCTGGTTCTCTTCCGCTGAGTACATACAATTAGGTGCTGATATCCTAATTAACCGTCCAGGAGCCATCCCTGACTAGTTAAATAGTTTTCAGTATGGGAGATATAGTGCTTAGGTGAGCAGTAAGAAAGTTCAAAAGCACTGTCCCAACATTACTCCCAAGTTTTACCATTTTCCCTTCTCTGCAAAATATTTGGCTCTGTATTACCTTTCAAGCATTTACGGTATATATTTGTATCATATCTCCCCTGTCCCTTCTCTTCTCTAGAGTGTACATATTCAGGTCTTCCAGTCTCTTCTTCTATATCTTATGGTGCAAGCCCCTTACCATTTCCGTTGCTTTCCTCTGGACTGCTTCAAGCCTTCTTATATCCTTCACCAGACATAGCCTTCCAAACTGAATGGCCTCACCAACAACCTGTTCAGGGGGACATTAACACCTCCTTTCTTCTGCTGGTTATGCCTTTACAGCCTAGCATCCTTCTAGCTACAGCCACTGCCTTGCCACACTGTTTCATCACCTTCAGATCCTCGGACACTATCACCCCATGGACCCTCTCCCTGGCTGTGCATATCAGCCTCTCACCTCCCAACACATATGTGTCCCTTGCATTTCTACTTCGCAAATGCATCACTCTGCACGTCTTTGCACTGAATTTTAGACCTTTCTTCTAACTTTTGCAGATCCTTTTTCATATTTTCCACTCCCTCTGGGGTGTCCATTCTGAAACAAATCTTTGTATCATCCACAAAAAGGCAAACCTTACCTTCTAACCCTTCAGCAATGTTGCTCACAAATATATTGAAGAGAATCCAGCACTCCACTACTCACCTTTGCTTCCTCTGAGAGAATTCCATTAAACATCACCCTCTGACGTCTGTCTGTCAACCAGTTTCTATCCAGGTCACCACTTTGGATCCCAACTTCAGCCTGTCAAGTTTATTCAAGAGCATCCTATGAGGATACATGTCAAAGACTTTGCTGAAATCTAAGTATATTACATTTAGCACACATCCTCAATCCAATACTCTGGTTGCCCAGTCAAAGAATTCAATCAGAATGTTGCCTTGGATCTTGTAACTGATTAGCTTCTAGGAAATTCACAATCCTTTCCTTGAGCAACACTTCCATTATTTTTCCAATAACTGAAGTGAGGCTTACCAGCCTGTAGTTTCCCAATTTATCTCTGTGACCACTTTTGTGAAGAGGGACCACATCTGCTCTTCTCCAATCCCATGGAACCTCATCCATCTCCAAGAGGATCCACCAGAACCAATATCCTGGGATGGATCCTGTCCGGTCCCATGGATTTGTCCATCTTCAGTTTGTGAATGTCATGGTATCCACTCTGCTCTTGCATATTGCCAGCCAATCACAGTTCTTCTCCAGGATTTTCTTTCATGAATACAGAAGTATTTGTTTAGCACATTTGCTTTTACCTCATAGCGGTTCAAAACTTTTTTCAGTCTTGCAATTCCATTTGTTGTCTTCCTCTTTTTCACTAATATACCTGAAAAGTTTAGTCATTTGCTCTTCTGCTTCCCCTTTTGCCAGACAAATCTCTCTCTTGGCTTCTTTCCGTTTTATCTGGTATTCCTTTCTCTACTCCTCTACTTGAGTTTAAAATAAATAAATTCACGAATACCAACTCTTTTGCATTTATTTTTTCTGCCACTAGTTTGGAGAATCATATTACATTACATTAGTGATTTCTATTCCGCCTTTACCTTGCAGTTCAAGGTGGATTACATAAGAATTTTTAAGATATTAAGAAGTACTTAGGGAATAGTTTGAACATTTTCTGGTTTGCAGGAGGAGTTCAAAGTATGTTTGGTTGTGTTATATTGGTTTTATGTATTTTTTGAAGAGTAGGGTTTTTGTTTCTTCTTTGAAGATTTTGTAGTCTGTGGTCGAAGTCAGCAGATTGGTGAGTTGTCGGTCCAGTTTCGCTGCTCTGGAGGCCAGTAGGTTGTCATACATTTTTCTTCGTATGACATTTTTCCTTGCTTTTATTTATTTTCCTCACAAGAAGGTCAGTAGCCATTTTTATTGCTCCTTTCAGCTTGTACCACTATTTATCCACTTAATATTCTTGATCTTAAGGCATGACTATTGCTAGTGGTCATGGTGGCCATTTTTGCTTAGGAACCTCGAGATGCAGAAGTGAGTGGCTTCACATCTGTCCCCAAGCGCAACTAGACTACCAGAGCTGCTAACATCCAAAGGAAGGCAAGGGGGGGGGGGGATCAGATGGTATTCAGAGGTCTGAATGTTGACTGAAAATATCAAGTTAGGAACACCACAAATGTGAAATTTACTTCTAAATAAACATGTAACTTGAATGGGATGTGGGGTTTCTTGGACGATGTACTTTGTTTCATTTTCCTGATAATTTGGTCCATCATACTATCTTTATGACCAGTTCTCTAGAATATCTGCTTCTGGATGGCTACCGGGACCCGGTATATGCAAATTTTTGAAGATATCATGAAAACTTGGCAGGCTGTGGGATTAAATGGTCAGGTTTGGAAATGTAAGTTGTTTAGGTAACTAATCTTGGCACAATCACATAGCACGGATGTGGAGTAAAGAAAACAGTTTCTGAAGAAGCTGGGGAATGTTTCAGAGGTGAGCTAGAGCAGGAGGACATGACAGCTTGAGGAAAGAGAACATCTTCTGGTTTCTAGTGGCAGGATTACGATTCACCACCAGGCAGCCCCATTGCCTTATGGGTTTATTTTGCAATAGATTTCCAACCTGCTGATTAAGGGTGAACATTATTAGAATTAGTGTTAGCGTAGCTCACAAATCTGTTTGGTAAGGCTCATCTCCATATTTTAAAGGAATGTGGAAGGAGTCCAACTGCAAAAGAGACACTTTGTACTTATTGCCCATGAGGACTTGATTCTGGGATGATGCCTTTCTCATCCACAATAGGAAAAAAATTGACAGCTATGTTCAAAAGTAGGTAAATTACAAGTCAAACGTGCTAAAATGGCTTATTAAAATGATCATATCACTTGATACACAAATAGCACATTCAGATTCTCCACTCTCTTTAATGGGATGCTGCATTCAATTCCTAATGTGCTATTTTAAAAGTAATGAAGCTGAAAAGATCTTTATCTTCTCTGATAATTGCAGTTATTGGCAGCCATTCAGAAGAAAAGAATGAAAGTAATTGCAGAATCTTTGCAGATATCGTCTTGGTGAAGCCTGGGTGGTTTTTTATCTCTGAATTAATCACACAGCAGAACATATACAGTAGCTTACAAAATGCATCACTGGCTCTGGCTCTATAGATATTGACATATCAAATCATGGCCGCCCACTCTTCAAAGTTACTGCACTAAAGGAATGAGGTGGGTTTTTTTTGTTATGAAGGACAACAGATGAGTTTAGAGCAATGACCATGAAGCCTCCAAAGCCCCTCATGCCATGTTTCAATCCTCTCTGTCACTATTTCACACAATCTGTGGAGAGGGGAATTGAGATGTCTAAGTCAGGATGAGGAGAATTCCCCTAGTGTTTTACAAGAGGCGCTGCCAAATATAGAACTTCTAAGTTTATTGGTGGGGGGGTGGGGTTTCCCCCTAATTTTTCTTTTTAATCTACTGTAAACCGGGTTGAGCTTGACCCGGTCTATAAATTAAAATTTTAGTTTAGCTAGCTTAACAAATGCAAAATTGTACATGTCTGTCCCTTCATGTGCACATGGGGGTGGGGGTGAATTGCACTACTGAGTCACGAGAGCAGCTCTTTGAAATTGCTGCTCCTAACACTAGCCATTTTCTCTCTCCTGACAGCTCCAAGCTACCTTCCGATCCCTCATTGTGTCCACCCCTTGGAATCCACTCAATAGGTTCCCTCTAAGCTGCGCTGGCATGCGCTGGCGCACAAAATATTACAACGCAGCGCATAAGTTCCTCGTCACAGCGCACACAGTGTAGAGCACAGTTCTTCAACTGCCGGTCCGCAGAAAATTCCTGCCGGTCCGCGCAGGGCCGGCAAGATGGACGTTGTTAAATTTCCTGCCCTGGTGGTTTTCGCGGAAATCTTCTGTTCCTCCCAGCCTCGGGCGATCAAGACAGGCTGCCGACGTCGGGCATTCCCTCTGAGTCTCGCCTATGCGGAAACAGGAAGTTGAAACAAAATAGGCGGGACTCAGAGAGGAAAGATCCCGACGTCTGCAGCCTGTCTTGATCGCTGCCCCTGCCGAGTCGCCGAAGAGGGCTGCGGGGAAGCTGCAAGTAGAAGGGAGATGGTCAGCGTGCGCGGTGGGGGGCAGCGTGTGGATTGGGGCCATCAGCAGCGTCTGTGCTGAAAGCCTGCCCACGTGCAGAATGCGGCGGATAGGGGCCTCCGGCTCGTCTTGGGCGGCAGGGCCTGCAGTGCAAAGCTGTTTTTGCCGGCTTGGGGGGGGGGGTGGGTGTCACGAATGTGCAGGGAGCCTTCAACAGTGGCTGTCTCCTCTCCTAGCAGCTCTATACTTACCAGGGCAGTGATTCACTTTGGCAACTTCCCCTTTCCTCAGAGGCGGCAACGGACCCAAGGCTGCCTAAGGAAATCACTTCTGCAGGCAAGTACTGAGAGCTGCTGGAAGGACAGGAAGCCACTGTTGGAGGCTGGAAAGCTGATGGATAAAGGGAGAGCTGCTACTGCACCTGGAGGGAGGTAGAAAGAGAGATGCTGCTGGGAGGGGAAGAGGGAAAGGGATGGGAAGAGAGCTACTGTTGGATAGGGGGGAGGAGGGAAGGGAGAAGGAAGAAAGGAAGGAAACAGCTGGCAGGGAGATTAGAGGAGGGAAAGGGGAGAGACAGGAATGAGAAAGTAGAGAGAGATTGATGCTGGAAAGGGGGTCAGCAGAGAAATGAGAGAGGGATAAAGATGCTAGATCTGGTGTAGGAGAGATAAAAATGAAGAAAGCAGTGAAGCTGGAATGAATGATGTAAAAATGAGAGAGGAAGCACAGGCTGGATGGAAAGGGGAGAGGGGCATAGAAAGAAGTCAGATACATATGGAAGGGGGAGAGGCCAGACAGTGGATGGAACGGGCAGACGCTGGAAGGAAGAGTGGAAAGAAGATGAAAGCAGTGACCACAAAAGGTAGAAAAAAATCATTTTATTTCTATTTTGTCATTACAATATGTCAGATTTGAAATATATATCCTGCTAGAGACATAACTGGGGACTGCAAAGCCTAATACTATTCCTGTCATGTGTTGACTGCAGTATTCTGTTAGCATGATATTTCTGTGTAGCATTCTGTAATAATTTGGCTTGTTCAGTTTTCTTGATAGTAGAGGGGATATATGTGAAGGGGAGGGGAGACAGGGGTTTTGTTGGTCCTTGCTCTGAATATTTATATTTATAAAATGACAATTGTACAGAATATTGTTTCTTTTTATACTTTAATAAAATACGTTCAATATAAAATCATAACTGAGGCTTGTGCAGATGGGATCAGATGGTTTGTGGGGACGGAGCTTGCGGAGACTGGGTGAAAATGTGTTTTTATTTCGGTCTTAGTAGTTTGCCGGTCCACAAAATAATTATTTTATTTATGCCGGTCCACGGGTGTAAAAAGGTTGAAGAACACTGGACTAGAGTATGTCCCCATGAACCTACAAATCTTAAATTCAGTTCCATAACTGGCCTGGAACTTAAGCTGGCCTGATGCCTTGACAACATATTTATTTGGCTCATAACTTGCTGGCGCCCGATATTTTTAGCTCACAGTGAAAAAAGTTTGCTCACAACACCCGCCCGCTTAGAGGGAACACTGCCAGACCCCTTCCAATTTCCACCTCCCAGCCAATCCCTCCTAGACCAACACTGAGCGGGCGTCCTCCAACTGCATATAGAAATCCAGAAGAGTTGTTCTGATAGGGGAAGAGGCTGATGGGTTTGAACCAGGAGAGAGACCGCAGGGTCATCCTGTACAGTCCGGTGCTCTCAAGATAGCAAACAAGTTTGATATGATTGCAACCAAAGCCAGAGGGATTTCTAAACTGCAAAGAAAGAGGCACAACCAGCAGAGGCCTGACTTATAATAATGGACCTGATATTCAGAGCCATTTAAGCGAGCCACAGAGGCTGTGGCCCGCTTAAATTGCAGATTGGCGGCTAAACATCAATTTTCAACATCACTAAGTTGAGCAGTGCTGCTGAATATAGACTCTGTCCAGCCCAAAAAGAGTGGGCCAGGCAGAGTTGGGCTAGGGGGCGGAACTGGGGAGGAGCCAGGGCTTATGTGGGCTCCGGCGGGGTTTGCATAAAATAAATGGGTGAGTTTGGGACAGCTCAAAAGTTGTCATAAATTCACCTGCGTATTGTATGCAGACCTGCTAAATATTGGGCTGGGGCCTGGATAAGTTGTTTTCTATTAAAAAACAAAGCAAAACCATACCTCCCCCACTCTCTGCTGCCCCCCAACACTGGCTTCTCTTCATTGTTGTTTCCCATCTTTGCACTCCCCCTCCCTATCGGACAAAAAACAAAGGGTAGGGTTAAATGGCCATTTATCTCAATGGAGGAGAGTAAACAGTAGAGTGCCACAGGGATCTGTACTGGGACTGGTGCTATTTAACTTATTTATAAATGATCTGGAAATTGGAACTATGAGTGAGGTGATTAAATTTGAAGATGACACTAAACTGTTCAGAGTTGTTAAAACACATGTGGACTGTGAAAAACTGCAGGAAGACCTTAAGAAATTGGAAGACTGGGTGTCCAAATTGGCAGTTAAAATTTAATGTGGACAAATGCAAAGTGGGAAGAATAATCCAAATCATAGTTACCAGATACTAGGGTCCACCTTGGGGGTTAGCGCTCAAGAAAAAGATCTGGGTGTTGTCATGGACAATACACTGAAACCTTCCGCCCAATGTTAAGCGGAGGCCAAAAAAGCAAACAAGATGCTAGGAATTATTAGAAAAGGGATAGTAAGCAAAATGAAGAATGTTATACTGCCTCTGTATCACTCCATGGTGTGACCTCACCTTGAGTATTGCGTTCAATTCTGGTCTCCTTATCTCAAGAAAGATATAGTTGCGCTAGAAAAGGTTCAAAGAAGAGCGACCAAGATGATAAAGGGGATGGAACTCCTCTCGTATGAGGAAAGACTAAAATGGTTAGGGCTTTTCAGCTTGGAAAAGAGACGGCTGAGGGGAGATAGGATTGAAGTCTACAAAATCCTGAGTGAAGTAGAACGGGTACAAGTGGATCGATTTTTCACTCTGCCAAAAATTACAAAGACTAGAGGACACTCGAAGTTAGAGTAATACTTGTAAAACCAATAGGAGGAAATATTTTATCACTCAGAGTGGTTAAGCTCTGGAACACGTTGCCAGAGGATGTGTTAAGAGCGAATAGCATAGCTGGTATTAAGAAAGGTTTGGACAAGTTCCTGGAGGAAAAGTCCTTAGTCTGCTGTTGAGACAGACATGGGGGAAGCCACTGCTTGCCCTGGATCGGTGGCATGGAATGTTGCTACTGTTTGGAGATTCCATATGGAATGTTGTTGCTCTTTGGGGGTTCCAGAATTTTGCTATTCTTTGAGATTCTGCATGGAATCTTGATACTTCTGGGGTTCTAGAATCTTTTGTTACTCTTTAGGGTTCTGGAATGTTGCTACTCCTTGGGTTTTGGCCAGGGACCTGGATTGGTTATTGGACTTGATGAACCACTGGTCTGACCCTGTAAGGCTATTCTTATGTTCTTATCTCCTAGGCTTTGTAGGAAGACGGGAAATAGGGCTTAACTTACACGTCCTGTAAATACAGAGAGCCACATGTCTTTAACCTCTAGACTAGGTCTAGATTATGTACTATATGTGGAACAAATGAATGTCAAGGTCTCCTGCACAACAAAAATAAAACAAGTTAATTGCATGAGTAATCACATTTACAAAGCTCCTGGTGCCAGCTGAAAAATAAAGTTAGGGGTTACATTTCAGTGATTATACTCTATTTGCCATTTGTAGACTTGTGTTTCTTGCAAATGTTGTCAACAGGATCTTCAGAAGAACTCTAGAGAAACACGTTTGCATGCCGGTGCCAACCTTTTCCTATTGTTTTGTACTCAGAAGTTGTCAGCAGAATCTTTGTACTAAATGAGCCAATATACACCTGCCACGTCCTTTTAAAAGGTCATATTGTCTGCTCTAATTACCAAACATTAGTTTGTAAAAATAATTTAGAGTTGTGTTGGTAGTGACATTAGACTTTGAATAGGGGAGAATAGCATAGATAAGCGATTAACCTCTTTTCAGTTTGACCTCAACTGATCCTAATAATATTGATGAAAGAAATTACTGGCAAATTCTACATATTTTAGTAAATTTCACACGATTAATTGTATTATTATATATAATAGTGAAGGTAATTTTTAAAAGTCATTTACTTGAGTATATACAGTAGAGATGTATGAGAGCAATTTTGAAAGGTAAACGCCTTCTTTGAAAATTGCTCTGGGCCTTCCTTAGGGAAATGGATGAAGCTGTGAGTAGACTGGTGAAGTATACATGGGACTGTCATTTCCTTCTTGTGCAAAGTTCTTAGAGGAAGGCTCCCCAAGGCACTGATCCAACAGTGGTTTTTGAAAAAGAAATTACTCAGGACATGTCTCTCTATGATTTATGGTTTAAAGCCTTTTGATCTTCCCAATCTCACTATCTCACACAACCAATTTGCTTCTTAAACTAAACAGATACCATTATTTGGCAGCTGTACCAAACTATGTCTTTGAGAAGATGTATAAATATTTTAATAACACATAACCATGGCAGGATTAATTCATCGAGGGCCCCTAGGCACACAAGTACACTGGGCCCCCCTGCCCCGCCCCACCCCACCCCACCATGCGCTTAGGCGGAAACAGGAAGCTGCATCAGAGGGAAGCTTTGGGCAAGCAGCACCGCTTGCACAATTATAGTTCCGGTTGCCTTTCTTACCCGCGCTACTTGCTTGTCTTACTTTCCGTCGATGGGGGGGGGCCGCGTTGCCAATCGGGGGGGGGGGGGGGAGGCCCGCGTTACCAATCGATGCAGGAGGAATCCATCACTGTTTGGAAAAAACAATGTTGATGCCCTTCTTCATCGGGCCCCCTTGACCATTTCAGGCCCTAGGCATGTGCCTACTTGGCTTATTGGTTAATCCTGTCCTGCACATAACATACAGCAGTGGGGAAGATGAGACTGTTCTGAGGGAGGACAGCTGAACTTAGATTATAAGACCCTGCAGGATTGATACTGTGACCACTTGCCCTTGAACTGAAGAACTGGTATGTGAGTCCTGAAAAGTGAAGGAGATGAGACCATCCTAGGGAGAAGAAGGACCAAACCTCAAAATCCCCAAAGTTGCTGGATTAATGACCACTAGGAGCATAATGTAGTGGTGGTTGGTGATTCCCTTCTGAAGGGTACAGAGGCAACCATCTGCAGACCAGACATGATGTCCTGGAAGGTGTGATGTCTGATTGGTGCCAAAATCCAATATGATCCACTTCAACCTGGACACGGGGCCAGAACATCGATCCAGAACGACAGCCATGGCACTGAACTTCTGAAAAGAGAATTACGAAGGGATGAGACTCATGGTGGGGAAGAAGATTAAGAAGCGGATAAGCACTGTAAAAACGCTAGAACAAGCATGGTCCCTTTTTAAGGACACAGTCACTGAGGCGCCAAATCTATATATACCATGTATCAACAAGGGATCCAAGAGGAAAAAGAACAAGGAACTGGCGTAGCTCACGGTAGCAGTGAAAGAAGCGATCAGAGCCAAGAAGACTTCATTTAAGGAATGGAAAAGGTCAAAAACGGACGAAAACTGGAAAAAGCACAAACAACATCAAAGCAGGTGCCATAAGGCGGTAAGAAGGGCCAAAAGAGACTACTAGGAAAAAATAGCCAAGGAGGCAAAAAACTTCAAGCCATTCTTTCAATATATTAAGGAGAAACTAACCGCGAAGGAAGTGGTGGGGCTGTTGGATGACCATGGAATAAAGGGAGTGCTACAGGAGGACAAAGCATCATCGACAAACTGCACACATTTTTTGCGTCTGTATTTACCGAAGAGGATATACACAACATACCGGAAGCTGACAGGCTATACGCAGGAAATGAAGACAGGAAACTGACTGGGTTGACGCAGTGGCGTACCTAGGGTATGTGGCACCCGGGGCCCATCATTTTTTGACACCCCCCCACCCCATGTAAAAAAATATTTTTTGTAATGACCATGAAAAGGAATAAATGGTCAGAATAGAAACAGGCAGTGAAAATTTTCTTATATTCCAAACATAACATAACATAAATTATGTCTGAATTGTCATGACATCAGAAGTACATATGGAGTAGTTGCAGGTGATGCTTGGGACAGTTCTGATTGTGTTAGTTCGGTTTTATGTGTTTTTTGAATAGAAGGGTTTTTATTTCTTTTTGAAGGTTTTGCAGTCTGTGGTCGATGTCAATTGGTTGTAGAGTTGGGGGTCGAGTGTTGCAGCTCGAATGGCTAGGAGGTTGTCGAACAGTTTTTTTCTTTTGACGTTTTTGGTTGGAGGGTGTGTGAATGGTGCGTGAGTTCTCCTATGTCTGTTTGAAGTGGATTGAATTATTTAGCTGAAGAAATTAGTTACCCCCTCATCCCACACACATTAATTCTCTTCCATTTTTGTTCCCATTATAAAAAACACTGATCAAAAGCAATGCTTTTTACTTGGAAAGGTAACATAAGTTCAAAAACATCATTCATATTAGACAATACTCCTCTTGAACCTGTAACCCAATTGAAAATTCTTGGAGTAATAATTGAGGTAGATCTTTCATTTCATAGACATATTAGTGAAATAGTTAAATCTTGCTTTTACAGACTACGGCTTCTTCGTTCAATTTCCTCCTTTTTAGATCCCAAATCAATTAATATTCTAGTTCATTCTCTAATCATCTCAAAACTAGACTACTGCAATTCCCTTTTAATCAATATAACCCAGAAAGAAAAGAGACGGCTCCAAATTATCCAAAACACTGCAATTAAACTAATTCATAACGCAAAAAAATTTGACCATGTTACCCCATTGTTTATTAAATCACATTGGCTTCCCATCTCTCATCGAATCACTTTCAAAGTTATATTTCTGGTTTATAAAACATTAATCTTTAACGAACCCCAATTTATATAAAAAATGATTGTCCCATACAACTCTTCTCGCTCTCTAAGATCATCCTCATCGAACTTGCTTTCAATCCCCTCGTTGAGAATTATCGGTACAAGACGAAATGATATGTTCTCTGTGGTGGCTCCTGCATTGTGGAACGCCCTTCCAAATTTTATTAAAAACGAAAAAGATATTACTTCTTTTAAAAAAATTTTAAAAACTTATTTATTTCAAGATGCATTTGACTTATGACAGATCTATTCTAAATTCTCGTATTCTTCAAATAACTAATCAAATTTCTACCTTACCTTACCCCATTCTTTCCTAATGTGTTTTCCTTTTTATGTAAATTTTAACAAATATCATAATTGTAACTTTTCCCCTCTTTCCTACTCATTCATGTCTGTCCAAATTGTCTGTCTATTGTCTAGCCCATTGAAATTATATGTATTACCACAATCTGTTGGTTTTTAAACTGTACATCGCTTAGATATTGTAATAAGCGATTCATCAAATGTAATCAAACTTGAAACTTGAAACTTGATAAGTTCTCAGAAAAAAAATACATTAAAATAAGAAGTGAAAACAAAGGCCCCTACAGATGAGAACATAACATAAGAATAGCCTAACTGGGTCAGACCAATGGTCCATCATGCCCAGTAGCCCATTCTCATGGTAGCCAATCCAGGACACTAATACCTGGTCAAAACCCAAAGAGTAGCAACATTCCATGCTACCGATCCAGGGCAAGCAGACACTTCCCCCATGTCTTAATAACAGATTATGGACTTTTCCTCCAGGAATTTGTCCAAATCTTTCTTAAAACCAGCTACACTATCTGCTTTTACCATAACTTCTGGACACTTCATTTTTAAGTTTAGATCTTTCCTTTCAAACAGAGACCTTGCTAGATGTCAAATACAGCACAAGGTAACTTCACATGGACTTAGCTGTGCAGGAAATGTGAATCTCCTCATACACCCACCATATAGTGCAAAAATGTGCAAAGGTCTGTTTTTTTCTTTCGATCACTACATAGCCTAATGCCACACAAGCAGCGCTGTTACAAACATATTCTGTAGGTCAATGCTAAGGATAACAAAGTTTCCTTCCTTGGACCAGAAGGAGATACTGATAAACCACTGGAAGAGATCCCAAAACAACACCCAAAGACCCACTCAGTGTGTGAACCAGTTGAGTGGAGTGGACTAACTGGGGGGTGGAAATGGGCCCGGAGTTTGCTCAGCAGAATTTCCCAGACCACCTCTTCCTCTCAACACATTGACACGCTGCCACCACCACCACTAGGAACACCTCACTGGGTAGGCCAGCTATGCTATAAAATTTATAAAACACGTTATTATATTTTCTTATAAAGCACATATTTTAACTGAACTCTCTGACATCTTCAGCCTTTCCATTCACAAAAATAGAAGGACGAAAAGTTCCCATTTCCTGCTGTCTCATGTCCCCGGCCTATACAATATTTTTTTTCTGCAGACCCTTCAAAAGTCTGACCAAATCCTCGTTTCACTTGCATTATAAAGTACTGAGGATGCCATCTCTCCCCAATCCCAGGTCCTAAAGTCTAAGACAGTAGCGCAAACTAATGCTGCCAGATTCAGGAAAAAAAATTTTGATTCGATTCAGCCTATTGAATTGGTTTTTCAGTTCGATTTTCCTGCCCAGTTGGGTGATTTTTTTCAAAACTCCTGGTGGGTTTTATAGTTTTTTCACGCCCTTTGGCTTCTCCTAATCACACTGGCGCTATGGTGTAAATAAAATAAAGAAACAAAAAGGACTTTTCCTCTCTCTGTTAAATCCTAGCTCACGTTTGCAGTCCAACACCAGCTCTGGCAGGATACACATTTCAAATCTGACATATTATAATCACAAAACAGAAAATAAAATTAATTTTTCTACCTTTTGTTGTCTGGTTATATTTCAAATCTTGTTGGTCCAAGGCTCTGGTTTTCTTCTGATAACTTGCTTGCCAGGGTCTCCTTCTTTCTTCTTTCTGCATGCTAACCATCCATCTGCCAACTCTGCCCTTCCTTTCCATTTCCCTTCCCTCCCCAGGAAGTCTGGTATCTTTCCTTTTTTTCATCTCCCTCCACAGATCCACCTTTTTTTAGCTACCCTTTCATCCGGCATCTCTCCTTCCTTCCCCACCACCCCAGAGTCCACCATCTCTCCCTTTCTTTTCCCAATTACCCTCCTATCCAGTATCTCTATCACTCCTCCACACCATCCCTTGTGTCCAATTTCCCTCCCTTTCTGTTCCTTCCCTCCCTAAATCCCATGGTCCATCATCTCTCTCCCTCTCCTCTATTTTCAGACCCATTATTTCTTCCTCCCCCCCAAAGTTTGGCATATGCACGTCTCTTTGAACACCCCCTTCCCTCCGTGTACTTCTAAACCAGGGTCCCCCCCAAAGGCCTGTCCCCCCTTAAAGGCCTGCACCCCCCTTGAAGGCCTGTCCCACCCCCTTGTAGGCCTGTCCCCCCCCTTGAAGGCCTGCCTGCCTGTCTCCCCCTTATAGGCCTGTCCCCCCTTGTAGGCCTGCCTGCTCGGCGCTTAGCACTTCAGTTTGAATAGTATAAAATCAAATCAAACTTTTATAGAATTTGGGAGAATGCCTACTCAGGAAAGAATCTAGAAAAGGGGCGATTTCCTCCCTCCTCCCCCCCCCCAATTCAAGAAATTCTATACAAAAAGCACCAATTTCTTCTGCAGAATTTTGGCAAGTAAATCATTTTTATATCTAACTTAAAACTCTTATTTCCTGAGTAGACAAGTGTTTATAAAGAAGTAAATCAAACTTGCTTTGCATTTGGCACATATTAAATTCTTTACTTTTATTAAAATAATCATATAAACGATCAAATATGGCCATATGCCATGAAACGTAACAAAGCCACTGGTCGTCTTACTATATATGGCTCATTTCTTTGGATTTCTCTGAAATGTTGTGTTTGGAAAGAATCTGAGCTCTACAAATGGTCATTAAAAAGCCTTTTAACAGAACTTATGACAAATTATCAAAATCTCTGTTTTAAAGGGTTGTTTTTACTCAGCTGAATCCACTAAAATAAACAGACCTGAGAGGAACAGAATGACAAAGAAATGCACTCGGCTTTGCTGAGAAGTTCAATAATCAAATAAGATTGAATATAAACAGAAGGACGAAGGGACAATGATTTTTTTTAATGTATTGTATGGTCTACAATTTGCTTTGTTTAAGGGGAATGCAACTACCAGATGGATTCATATAAAGCAGACTCTAACAAGACGAAAGTCACTTAGTTGAGTAATGAATTGACAAAAGAAAAAGGTTACATTTTCTACAACCCACTCCATCCTGTGTACAATCTTTAAACTAGCTTCAACAATGAGGGAAAGTCAGGCTGAACGCTGACCACACTGCTCTCTGCTTAGTGATGATTCAGGCTGCTACTAGAGAATGATTGGACTGCCTTTCTGCTGTCCAGCTCTATCCAGATACGGTTGGTCGCTGGCTGGATAACCTTGGGCACTGCCCAAGCTTCGCCCTCAGACACCCTGGCACTGTCCACAGAGTGCCAAGGCAGTCAGAAGGAATCCAGTCAATAGCACAGAATATCCCTTTCACCAGCACTTATCTAGTTAGCAACACTTCCTAATTGTATATTGGCTAAAAAGCAACAGGGGCCCTCACTGGGGGAGGGGATGTGTGCATGTAGGGCAGTTAATTCAAAGTACACTTTCTCATCTCTCCCCACATGTCATCCTTCCCCTGAGCACACTGCTCATTGGGTAAGTCCTCTCTTATCTGTACCCTTCTCTTCTATGACCAAGTCCAGACTCCTAGGCTAAGCAGCTTAAAATCTGTTTTACTACTTGGGATCTTGCCAGGTACTTGGCCACTGTTGGAAACAGGATACTGGGCAAGATGGCCCTTCAGTCTGTCCCAGTATGGCAGCTCTTATGTGAGCCAAGTGTAGGACAATTAAGCCATTGTCTCAACTCTGGAATGTTGCTACTCTTTGGGTTTCTGCCAGGTACGTGGGTCCTGGGTTGGCCACTGTTGGAAACAGGAGACCAGTGAGGCAATTCTTTTGTGAGCTAAATGTAGGACAGTTAAGCCATTGTGACATCACTGATGAGGTTGGCTCTTAGGCATTGGTGGAATGAGGCATTATGACATCACAGTCTCAGCTCTGGAATGTTGCTGCTCTTTGAGTTTCTGCCAGATATTTGGGACCTGGGTTGGCCAATGTTGGAAAGTAGATACTGGGCTTGATGGACCTTTGGTATGTCCCAGTATGGCAACTCTTCTGTTCTTATTTAGAATATTGTGTACAATTCTGGAGGCTGCACCTTCAAAAAGATCTAGAAAGGAAGGCTACTAAAATGGTCAGTGGTTTTCGTCATAAGGCGTACGGGGACAGACTTAAAGATCTCAACATGTCACCTTAGAGAAAAGGCAGGAGAGGAGAGATATTTAAATACCTACTTGGCATAAATGCACATGAGTCGAGTCTCATTTGAAAAGGAAGCCATCTGCACAGTGCTCAGCAGCCTCGAAAAAAGCCAACAGGATGCTGGGCATCATAAAGAGGGGCATAACAACCAGGACGCGGGAAGTCATCATGCCATTGTATCGAGCGATGGTGCGTCTACATCTGGAATACTGCGTTCAATATTGGTCGCCGTACCTCAAGAAGGACATGGTGGTACTTGAGAGAGTTCAAAGGAGAGCAACGAAACTGGTAAGAGGGCTGGAACACTGCCCATACGCCGAGAGGTTGGATAGGCTGGGGCTCTTCTCTCTGGAAAAGAGGAGTCTCAGGGGAGATATGATAGAGACCTTCAAGATCATGAGGGGCATGGAGAGGGTGGATAGGGACAGATTCTTCAGACTGAAGGGGACAACAGGTACGAGGGGGCATTCGGAGAAACTGAAGGGAGATAGGTTCAAAACAAATGCAAGGAAGTTTTTTTTCACCCAAAGGGTCGTGGACACTTGGAATGCGCTACCGGAGGAAGTGATCAGGCAGAGTACGGTACAAGGATTCAAACAGGGATTGGACGGATTCCTGAGGGATAAAGGGATCGTGGGATACTGAGAGAGGTGCTGGGATGTATCACAGGTATAGAAAGCTAACCAGGTAATAAGTATAGAAACCCAACCAGGTCGTGCATGTGCAAGACTGGAGGGTTAGGACTTCGATGGGAAGCTAGGACTTAAATGGGAAACCAGGGTGGCAAGGGGACCCCCTCTGGGGATTCAGACAGGTCTTGACCTGTTTGGGCCGCCGCGGGAGCGGACTGCTGGGCAGGATGGACCTGTGGTCTGACCCGGCGGAGGCACTGCTTATGTTCTTATGTTCTTATGCTTATGAAGCTCTGGAATGACTGTGTCTGAATTCAAGAAAGTGTGAGATAGGCATGTGGGATCTCTTAGAAAGAAGAAGAGATAATGGTTATTGCGGATGGGCAGACTGGATGGGCCATCATGTTTCTATGTTTTTATCATTGTCACAGAATTAATTTAGAAGCCCCGGGACAGTCTCTATGAGAGCTGAAAGCTTAGGTTTCTCTTGGTAATCACCAGGTTTTCAGCTACATTTTTCTTTGTCTGCACTAAACTTGGGCTTGACAGTTGTCCCTGGACTGGGATCGGGGGGTAGTTACAGTTGTAGATGTTCTGTATCTCTGTGTAAGAGCTGTTCTTGGGATCACACTGTATTTTACATCCCAGATATATACAGATGCAGTTTCTATGCACAAGCGGCAAACCATACTTCTATCAGGGCAGGAGCAGTGTACATTAATAATCAAACGCTGAACTCGCTGGTATTGTGGCCTTCAATCCTGGCTCATAATCAAACACTTTGCAAAGCAAACCAGGTGTTTCTCAGATATGAAATTGCCTCCATAAATTAAAACAAACAGAAAGTGATGTTAGCCATCCGATCTACATTCAGCACGAAAACATTGCAAATTCTTTGGTTTCCTATATCACTCTTAGGAATTGGAAAGAAGCATTTGAAAATGAAAACTGAAGTACAATTGTGAGATGTTTCCTCTGTATAATTTTTTAAATGGAAGGCGCTCCGTTCAGGCTATGCGTCCAGACTCTGCTGGCACAGGGTTCTGTATTTTGCTGGACTCTCTGCCATCTTTAGTCTGCGGGAGGTAGTTGTTTATTTTGGGCTAAATTCAAAATAGGGCTCTATAAGAGAGGTTCCAAAAGGTGGGTGCTAAGCTATGATTCTATAACAGCAGAATTGGGCACCCAATCTTTTATAGAATGTTTCAATTTATTTGATACACCGCAAATACAACCACAGTTAGTCTAAGTGGTTTACAATAATAATATATTAAAAACAAAAAAATTAAAAAGACATAACAAGAGAGGCAATAAACAAAAACAAAAATACAACCTACATACAAACAAAAATGAGTACAAGGGGGATAAAGAAAGGGAAGTCACCGTGAAATTTTGCCCAATTAACGACATAAGCTAAGAAGTCAAGAAGAAAGAGTGATCCATAGCATGAGTAAAGAAAGGAAAAAGGTCAAGAGTAGGACTTCAATTGCACCTTAAAAGTAGCATAAGATTTTTTGATGCGGAAGTAGTAGGGTAAGGAATTCCAAAGGGTGGGAGCCATAATGGAGAAAGAAGAATTCCTATGAAAATCGAGAAATAATTGCCGAAATGAAAGGACAATCAGTAACTGTTGCTGAGATGAACGTAATGTTCTTTGTGGTGAATATGAGACCAGAAAACTGTATAGGAAAGAAGGAAGACCACTAGAGTGAGAATGTTGTATTTGAAAGGAATATGATAAGACACCGGAAGAATATGTTCTGATTTTACAAGTGGCGTAACGTGATCAAACTTAGAACAGTGGTACAGTAATCTGACTGCAGTGTTCTGAACTAACTGAAGCCGGAGCAACTGATATTTCGGAAAACCGATGAGAATGGCATTACAGTAGTCGAGTTGGACAAAACTAAAAAAATGTATTAATACCAGCATAAGTCCGCAGTTACACACTACACTCTAGGTATGACCACGGATACTCGTACCGTGTCTAAGGCTGATGCACATGGTGTCGTTTACACTTGGCAGTTGGAGCATAAATGCAACCATTTTATAAAACACCCGCACAAGTGTTCATTACGGCCCTGACTCACCCAGGCCCCTCCCACCCATGTAAGAGAAGACGGCCATGCCACTTATAGAATAGGTCTTTTCCACAGCTACTTACTGCTCAGATAGTACTGATATAATAGTACAACCCCTCAAATATACAGTACCAATACAAATATCCTTTTAAAGAGATCCTCAGAAGCACCTCTCATCAGCCATATTTTCTGCTTCATAAAAATAAGAACATAAGAAGTTGCCTCCACTGGGTCAGACCAGAGGTCCATCGCGCCCAGCGGTCCACTCCCGCGGCGGCCCATCAGGTCTATGACCTGTGAAGTGGTTCCTGATCATTTCTAGAACCTACCTCTGCTTCTATCTGTACCCCTCAATCCCCTTATCCTTTAGGAACCTATCTAAACCTTCCTTGAACCCCTGTACTGTGCTCTGGCCTATCACAACCTCTGGAAGTGCGTTCCATGTGTCCACCACCCTCTGGGTAAAAAAGAACTTCCTAGCATTTGTTCTAAACCTGTCCCCTTTCAATTTCTCTGAGTGACCCCTAGTACTTGTGGTTCCCCACAGTCTGAAGAATCTGTCCCTGTCTACTTTCTCTATGCCCTTCAGGATTTTGAAGGTTTCTATCATGTCTCCTCTAAGTCTCCTTTTCTCTAGGGAGAACAGCCCCAGCATTTCAACCTGTCAACGTATGAAAAGTTTTCCATACCTTTTATCAGTTTAGTTGCTCTTCTCTGGACCCCTTCAAGTACTGCCATGTCCTTCTTGAGATATGGCGACCAGTACTGGACACAGTACTCCAGGTGCGGGCGCACCATTGCACGATACAGCGGCATGATGACTTCCTTCGTCCTGGTTGTGATACCCTTTTTAATGATACCCACGCACTATAATCATCATCGATCTGTTGTTTTTTGAAACTTTCATTTCTTTTGAAAAAAATCTTTCTGTAAACTTAATTCTTATATAGTTGCACTTTTTATATTTGAATTTTAGTTATAAACATAGCTACTTGGTGAAGCTTGGTCTGAAATTTGGCAGCTAAAATTTAATGCTACGAAATGCAAGATCATGCATTTGGGCTGCAAAAACCTGAGGGAACGGTACAGTTTAGGGGATGAAGAACTTACGTGCACGACGGAAGAGCGGGGCTTGGGTGGGATTGTATGTGATGATCTTAAGGTGGCCAAACAGGTTGAAAAAGTGACGGAGAAAGCTAGAAGGATACTAGGGTGCTTAGGAAGAGGTATGGCTAGTAGGAAAAAGGAGGTATTGATGTCCCTGTATAAGACTTTGGTAAGACCTCATTTAGAATATTGTGTACAATTCTGGAAACCTTCAAAAAGATATAAAAAGGAAGGAGTCGGTCAAGAGGAAGGCTACTAAAATGGTGTGTGGTCTTTGTGATAAGGCGTATGGGGACAGATTTAAATATCTGGGGTACATTGAATGTGGATTTCTAAGTGGTGATTATACATTTTTTAATGCAAACTGTTGGGTTTTGGACAGAGTTTTGGGCTCTGAGTGCTGACCATACTAACCCCTTCCTTTACAAAGCTGCGCTAGCGATTTTAGGTCCGGCTCTGGCGGTCAGAACTCCGACACTCATGAGCACCAGAGTTCTTACCGCCACGGCCAGCACTAAAAACGCTAGCGTGACTTTGTAAAGGAGGCGGTAAGTGTGATGCTGAGAGTCCTACATTGGACATCAGCTGACAGTTTAAATCAAACGCTGCTTCTCATTTATTGCCTAGGATCATATTTTCCAACTCTCACCTGAGCATAATTACCTAACATTAGAAACTCTAAGGTATGTTTGAATGTCAGTACAGAGCGGTTTCACTTAAATAGAAATGGGTTATGTGTAAGAAAAGTATATTTCCATATTGTTTCAAACATTTCAGCTCGTGCACTCTGCTATGTCTATATTTTGACATGAAAGTGCTGGTCCTCTTAGCGACGGTGAACTTGGGTAATGGACTTTCCATTGAAAATCTATATAACCCATGTAAGGCACAATTTCTTCCACTCCACACACATCTGATAGCTGGTACTTCTGCCTATTAAGGTACCAATTCATTCTCACTGAAATATTTTTCAGTAATGGAAATGTACTTGGAAGAAGGGAGCTCATATTCTTGGCGAAACTTCAAACAAGCTCTCAAAGCATTTAAGGGTTAATTCTTAAACCTTGAAAGGTCACTCAAAGTTAAGCAGCACGTATGGTGTAAATATGTCCATATCTTACATATATATGTTCTATACATGAATAGTGTAAATATGTCCATTTTTTCATAGGAGAAACCAAAGAAACACTGTGGAGTGAAGATGTTCCTAAAATAGACTTTATTAAAAATGTCAAAGTTCAAAAGTACAATAATATAATCCACATAAAAACCTAAAGGACCGAGGTGCATGAACATCACAGAAGGCGCTCTAAGGTCTACAAATGCATTTTAATAATAGATTCTACAGCTTACCTTACAGCAAATCAACCTTGAGCAGGCGGTAGTTTTTGGCCAGCGCGGGGGTTACCACATGAGGAAACGTCACGCGCGTTAACTAGAGGTCTGCATGGGAACGGGGATCGCGGGAATCCTGCAGGTCTCGCGGGGGTCCCGTGGGAATCCCCCCTAACCCACGGGACTCCCACGGGGACCCCCCTCTAGCCAACGGGACTCCCACGGGGATGGAAGGCTTTGGAAGGAGGGTTCGTCCATATAATATAATGGACACGTCAGCCTTATTAAAAGAGGGGGTTTATAAGTTAATTACCTCTATCAGAAAACAAAGAAAAGGGTTCCACCAAAGAGATTCCACAAAGAAAACAGCAGCGCAAACACAAAAGAAACTGGCATTGATGATCCTGACAGAAGTAATTGCTGCTTTTTATGAGGACGGGCGGGGATGGAGAGGATCCTGGCGGGGACGGGCAGGGATGGGTGGGATTTCTGTCCCCATGCAACTCTCTAGCGTTAAACCCACTAGTGTAGCTTGATAAAAGGAGCCCTAAGTTTTGTACCTGAGACAAGGGAGGGTTAAGTGACTTCCCCAAGGTCACAAGGAACTGGATTTCCCTGGTTTTCAGCCTGTTTCTCTAACCATTAGGCAGCTCCTCTGCTCCAATGGACTGAGTACCGGTCTAAAGGCGTAGGCTTTTTCCCATTGCCCTTATCCATTTTGCCTAGGAGCCTTTGACAAGTCCTTGGGGCAGTGGGTACTGTTTCACCGCTGGCATGCAGTTTTTCCCTGACCATTTCTAACAATCATAGTCTAGGGACACATTGAACTTGAATGTGATGTTACCCAACCTATGACTTCTGCACTATATTTGTGATGCCAGTTTAGAAATATGTTCCCACCAAGTGCTCATTTCTACTCATTAGCCATACTCTGTGTGACGCAGCGCTTGTTCCTGCAGGTTAACTGGCAAATGACTGTTTTTCATTACGATTTTCAGTCCAGAAAACTCTCTACTGCTGGGACACTGAAACAGCCCATTGAAAGGCTCCGAGAGTTCCTTAGCAGAATGCCTGCTCTATGTAAAAATCTTATTTTTCATTGAATAACTACCCCGAAGGCCTTCTAGATATTGTCATTAATTATGCTGTCATAAGACTTATCCCGTTCTCTCCATTAACCCTCAACACTTGCTGGCTTTGGAAGCAGACGCATCATGCACATACTGGTATTTTCCTAGCGAAGGGTTAATTTTCCTCTGAGTATAAAAGTGTCCTCATGGGAAAGGAATGTGTAGTGTGTAATGGCTGCTCCTGACCCAGAATCCTTTGAGAGGCCGCTGAGTACTCCCTACTAATGATCGCTATTATTAGAGAACAATTGATGGCCTGTAACTGAACAACAGAAACTAATGACTGGAAAACTTTTATTGTCCTTTAATTACTGGGCCTCTTTGTCAATTAGCAAAATGGAGAGACTCGTTTTTATCACAGCAATACACTTGCTAGAACTGTACTGATCAGCAGCTGAAAACCTAATGTCATTAGTGAGGCTGGATTGAGGCCTGCTACAGCTAGCAATGGAACAAAGGTGCTTTCATAGAGGACAGGCTTCGTAGTCAAATAAAAGAATCAGCACATCTGCTTAGCAGAGACTCAGCTAGAAAGTGGTTCTGCTTTCTGACCCAAATAAAGTGGATCCAGTTACTTGGCAGTGACTCACAGGTTTGAATGAGGGGATTGGGCCAATGTTTCCAGGTCTGTTCTGCTTATTACTGTGCTCTTATAGGACATTAACCCCTGTATTCTACATAGGTCACCCAAAACTGAGTGACCTAATTTGGGTACGCCTACCAGATCATGTGAGTACACTAATTAGTTAATGAGCTGTCAACAGTCGTAGAAACATAGAAGCATGATGGCAGATAAAGGCCAAATGGCCCATCCAGTCAATCCATCCGCAGCATCCACTATCTCCTCCTCTCCCTATAGGCTAAGGCTCTTTACACCTGCGTTGTGAGGTCATAGAGCTTTATGGTTATAGAAACATGATGGCAGATAAAGGCCAAATGGCCCATCCACTATCTCCTCCTCCCTATAGGCTAAGGCTCTTTACACCTGCGTTGTGAGGTCATAGAGCTTTATGGTTATAGAAACATGATGGCAGATAAAGGCCAAACGGCCCATCCACTATCTCCTCCTCTCCCTATAGGCTAAGGCTCTTTACACCTGCGTTGTGAGGTCATAGAGCTTTATGGTTATAGAAACATGATGGCAGATAAAGGCCAAACGGCCCATCCACTATCTCCTCCTCTCCCTATAGGCTAAGGCTCTTTACACCTGCGTTGTGAGGTCATAGAGCTTTATGGTTATAGAAACATGACAGCAGATAAAGGCCAAATGGCCCATCCAGTCAATCCATCCGCAGCATCCACTATCTCCTCTTCTCCCTAAGAGATCCCACATGCCTGTCCCATGCTTTCTTGAATTTAGACACTGTCTTTGTCTCCACCACCTCTACCGGGAGACTGTTCCACACATCTACCACCCTTTCTGAAAAACTGTATTTCCTTAGATTACTCCCGAGCCTTTCATCTCTTAATTTCACCCTATGCCCTCTCATTCCAGCGCTTCCTTTCAAATGCCTTGTATGCATTTATGCCACGTAGGTGTTTAAACATCTCTATCATATCTCCCCACTCCCGCCTTATCTCCAAAGAATACATATTGAGACCTTTAACTCTGTCCCCATACGCCTTATGACGAAGACCGCGCACCATTTATATCTTTTTGAAAGTACAGTCTCCAGAATTGTACACAATATTCTAAATGAAGTCTCACCAGAATCTTATACAGGGGCATCAATACCTCCTTTTTCCTACTGGCCATACCTCTTCCTATGTTCCCTAGAGTTCATAGTCAAAAGCGCGTGGCGACAAAGGTGCGCCGAGACAACTGAGCGCAAGGCGGAAGCCCGCCCCAAAGAAAAACAGTGTTTTAAGGGGCTCCGACGGGGGATGTTGGTGGGGACCCCCCCCCCACACTTTACTGAATACAGATCGCGCCGGCGTTGTGGGGGGTTTGGGGGGTTGTAACCCCTCTCATTATACTGGAAATTTAACTTTTTCCCTGCTACAAAGAACATAACCTTGAGGCACAGCACTGGTAACATCCCTTTCCTCAGAGCGATCTCCATTGATCACTACCCTCTGTCGCCTTCCACTCAACCAGTTCTTGACCCAGCCCGTCACTTTGGGACCCTTCCCGAGGGCACTCAGTTTATTTATTAGACATCTGTGTGGAACACTGTCAAAGATTTTGCTAAAATCTAAATACACCACATCCTCTATCCAATTCTCTAGTCGCCCAGTCAAAGAAATTAATCAGATTTGTCTGACAAGACCAACCTCTAGTGAATCCATATTGCCTCTGGTCCTGTAATCCACCGGATTCCAGAAACATCACTATTCTCTGTTTTAAAAGCATTTCCATTAATTGATGATAAATAGAAACATAGAAATAGACGGCAGATAAGGGCCACGGCCCATCAAGTCTGCCCACTCCAGTGACCCTCCCTATCTATCTTTGCGGATAGATCCCATCTGGCCTTAAAATCTGGCACGCTGCTGGCCTCAATAACCTGCAGTGGAAGACTATTCCAGCGATCAATCACCCTTTCAGTGAAAAAGAATTTCCTGGTGTCCCCATGCAGTTTCCCGCCCCTGATTTTCCACGGATGCCCCCTTGTTGCCGCGGGACCCTTGAAAAAGAAGATATCTTCCTCCACCTCGATGCGGCCCATGAGATACTTGAATGTCTCGATCATATCTCCCCTCTCTCTACGTTCCTCGAGTGAGTAGAGCTGCAACTTCCTTAACCGCTCCTCGTATGGGAGCTCCTTGAGTCCCGAGACCATCCTGGTGGCCATTCTCTGGACCGATTCCAGTCTCAGCACATCCTTGTGTAATGCGGCCTCTAGAATTGCACACAGTACTCCAGGTGCGGTCTCACCATGGATCTATACAGTGGCATAATGACTTCCGGTTTACGGCTGACGAAACTCCTGCGTATGCAACCTATGATTTGCCTTGCTTTGGATGTAGCTTGCTCCACTTGGTTTGCAGATTTCATGCATGGTTTACGTGCAGATCTGCCTTGTGCCCTATTCTATAAAATGCATGCCTATATTTTATAGCACACAACTCAAAAGGAGGCATTGTCAGGGGAGCATGGGTGGGTCAAGGATGTTCCCTCTAGAATGGGGTCATTTGTGCACCCAGCTGTCATTAGTTGCAGGCCAGCATTTATACCAAGTCTCAGGAGAATGCCAGGCTGTGCTCTTTTACCATTAACCCCAGTTATTAGTAACTAGTCTCTTTGCATAAAATTGGTCGTGTGCTAAAATAGCATGAGTTAGTGGTAACTTCCCTCCTTAGTGTGAAGAGTCTCAGTCTCTGGTAAACAAAGCTGATATTGTGACATCATAATGCCTCATTCCACCAATGCCTAAGAGCCAACCTCATCAGTGATGTCACAATGGCTTGATTGTCCTATAATTGGCTCACATAACAACATAAGAGCTGCCATAGGGACAGACCGAAGGTCCATCAAGTCCAGGATCCTCTTTCTAACAGTGGCCAACTCAGGTCCCAAGAACCTGGCAGAAACCCAAAGAGTAGCAGCATTCCAGAGCTGAGATTGTGATGTCATAATGCCTCATTCCACCAATACCTAAGAGTCAACCTCATCAGTGATGTCACAATGGCTTGATTGTCCTATACTTGGCTCACATAAGAACATAAGAACTGCCATACTGGGACAGACCGAAGTGGCCAACCCAGGTCCTAAGTACCTGGCAGAAACCCAAAGAGTAGCAACATTCTAGAGCTGAGATTGTGATGTCATAATGCCTCATTCCACCAATACCTAAGAGCCTACCTCAGCAGTGATGTCACAATGGCTCAACTGTCCTATACTTGGGCTCTTATCTACCCCACTCTTTTCTGTTTCTATAGCTATGGGCCATATTAAACTAGAAAAATGTCTAACATAAAAAATACTTACTTTTTTAAGAAAAAAAATAAATAAATTGTTAAAATATTGGGTATTTTTTTCCAGTGTGCTGGAGGCAGTTCTTCTCCTTTATACAATACATCTCAAAAGGGATAACCCTACAGCTAGAAGAAAGAATTTAACCTCTGTTTGATACCAGCAGTCTATGTTTAACTTCAGCTTCCAAAAAAGTGGGATATCTGAAGGTGTTTTTCAGATACAAGGTTGAAATTTCACAGGTGGACCTCAGTCATACAGAAATGGAGTTTCCATTTCACTTGACTGGCTGTGGGGGGCCAGGGCTGGACCACAGCTGAGTCAGACATCCTTCAGCAAAACCGAGCATGCTAGCAAAAAGAACAATGTGAAGAGGTCACGGAATCCACTTCCTGTGGGTAAACCATGGCTCTGTTTTTTGTAAAGCTGAATGCATTTTAAAGCAGAATGTATTGACTGAGCTCCTGTCTCTCTTTTTATTCTTTATTTTTAAAAGCTCCTCTGTTTCATATATTTTCAACCTCACAAGCTGTTTGCTAATATATGCTGGGGATTGTGTCTCAATAGCTTATGATAACTAAGTCAAATTAATATGTTGCTAATAATACAGGCCAACAAAAAAAATTTTTCTTGGTGCCTTGGGTTTTTGACCTGTTCCTGGGGTTATTTGGGGCGCTGATTCAGAAAATTACATTGGATAGATCGCATCAGCTCTAGTTTCTTAGCTATGGTTTTGGGATAGTAGAGCCAAACTTGAACATTGGACAAAAAAAGATTGGCCTACAAGGGATCTTCTAGCCCCTTTCAATTTTTTCGCAAATCATTTTGGAAATCACTCTTAGCTGTTTTTCTCTTTGACCTAATAGCTCTTTCTTTCTTTCTATTATCATCCTGTTTTCTGGGTTTTTTTTTTTAATACTGTTAATCCAGTGGCACTAACATATGACACTGTGCTATATGGCACTTTGATGAGAGCTAAAAGCCAAATATCATCTCATAATAATAAACTTCTCTTTATTATGACAGGGGTTGCCATACAACTTATTTTAAGGAATTGGAAAAACTGGGATAGCTTGAACTATACCTTTTGGTGGGAGTCACTGTGTCACATCTTTAAAATGGAAAGTAATATGGCTATACAACAGGGGCAAAAAGTTTCTGAAGATTTGGGAGCCATTGACAAAATTTTGCAAAGAGTGAGTGTTGATTTTGTCCTTTGGTCATGCACTTCCAGGGTGGGTTGGAAAATATTTTTTAATTCTTTAATTTGAGTGCAATATTTGAATATGAGTATGGGGGTGATATATCTATTTGTCATAGATTACAATTTGATTGATTTTAAGTGCTTTTATAGTGTAATATGATTGTATATGTTGCACTTATGTATGGCTTAAAAATGAATAAAGATAAAATACTGTTAACTGAGTTGAGCTCCTTGTTTGGTGATCACCCAGTATACAAAGTTAAGTTATAGTTTACTTTAGCTTATATGGTGGTTGGAGGACAAAATGTAATCAGAAACATACTGCCACCACTCCATATAAAGCTAGGCCTGATGAAACAATTTGGAAAGGCTTTGAATAAAGACGGTTCGTGCATTGAATACGTGGAGGGGCATAATCAAAAGAAACGTCTAAGTACGATTTGAACGTAGGGTGCCAGTCACCCAAAGTCGGCAGCACCAAAATGTCCATTCTCAAAAAGTCACTTAGATGGCTTTCCAGAGAACTTTGGTGACTTAAGCGAAGAGCAAGGTGAAAGATTTCACCAAGACATAAAAACAATGGAAGCCAGATGGGATGCACAATGATGGCAGACTATTGTTGGAATCTTATGCGGGATTGTCCTGGCAGATCCCACTCTCAGAAATCTTACAAAAGGAGCTTCTTGTGTGTCAAATGACTGGAAAGTTTATTTGCTTTCGGTATGAAATAAGTAGATTTTCATGGTGTACACTTTTCTTATACGTTTCCTTCATGCTTAAAAGATATTCATTTAATATATTGGTTTTTTAATGGGCGAGCAGAGTGAAGAGTGGTGTATGGCACGTGCTCTGTATTTCAAAACCTAGAGCCGATAGGAGAAAACTGATGCCATTTTTGGAATCAGCAGGTCAAATATACCCAGAAACAGGGCCAACATTTGAGGCACCAAAATGAGTGTTGGCCAGTGTAATTATTACCCTCCTTAGACATTAAAAAACATTTTCTGTGAAGTCTCTTTTTGTATGTTGCTCTGAGATTTATCAGAATAATATTAGTACACCGAACTGCATAGCCTATAGTCTGAGTTACTCACCTTCGCAATGGTAGATCTGACCAGGTACTGCATGTTGGAAGAAATTTCGAGAGCCTCTTACATTGTATTTCTTTTGAAAAATGAACAATACTGTGCTAAGAAATGGGCTTGGCGTGCCCTTATGTGGGTCTTTTCTAGATGCTAAGCCCTGCTTTAGTAATGGCTGACAAAAAGAGCAGTCATCTGTTTTTTTCAAAATATGGCCATAGAGTAATTGCTGCCATTTAAAATATATATATTACTGCGTGACACTTCCTGACACCTCTTTCCAGCATTAATGGCCATGTGCTAATTTTCCCATTTGAATGTAAGCCCCTCCTGCCCCCCTCCCCCCACACAGGGCTAGTATATCTCTTCTTGTGTTGTACCATCTCTCAAGCTGTATCTCCTGTAGCATCTTTGTACTAAACTAAATGGTATCTTTTTAAATTGTTCTGTAAGTCGCCTTGAACCCTTTTAGGCATAGTGCAACTCATAAATCCCAGATTAGATTATTTTGTGAGCAGTAATGGTACATGCGCTAGCCATGTGATTATCGGTTTAGGTTTCAGCTTTGGCCGAAAGCAGGTGATGGTCTTGGTTTCGGTGGCAGTTTGGTTAGCCTCTACTGTACAATACCAGCCATCTGCATTTCATGGAACAATTCCATGTAGTGAAAAGCTTTTCAGATGGTATCGAGTTGACTTTTGGCCTGGATAAATGTGCTAAAGTGACCTTACTAGTAGGAAAATTGAGCGATGATTCTGCTATGAAACCTTGCCCTGAACCTTGAATAGGAAGGTGTATATAAATATCTAGGAGTCGAGGAAGGATCACCAATCCAGTATAAAGTACTGAGAGAGAAGAACAGGAAAGAGCATTACAGGAGATTAAAACTGATTCTTAAAAAAGCTCTAACATTAGTTAATAAGATACAAACCATCAAGCAGATTGCGATTCCTGTATTTTCATATAGCTTTGGAACTGTGGACTTACCTTGAAAAATTGGATGTATGAACAAAAAAACTCCTCAATGCTCATGGGATAGTCTATAAGAATTGTACATCCCTAGAGCTAAAGGAGGAATAGGCATTATAGAAATAGATTATACTGCATTTACACAGCCACCATCATAGTCCTCCAGTGGACCCAAATGCACACAAAATGCTGAAATATGAAAGTATTCTATCATTTAACTTGGACAGGCATTCAGATGAGCAGCAGTAATGTGAGAATTCACCTGTATGCTCAGAAATGGAACCAACAGAATGGAGAAAACAGGATAGAAAGTTCTGTAACGAGTTAGATCAGCAAATACCAGATAAAAATAACTTGCAAATACTAGCCAGAAAATTTTCATTTGGGAATGTCCATTCCATTCGATTTTGTTGAGTGCATTCTCTTTTGAAAGCTGGAAACCGGTACACTTCTGGTAGCTGGTTGCAAAGAGAAATAGAAGGCCTTTTTGGTTCTCAATAGCAGTAGCTGAAAAGGTCTGGAAAAAGAGGTTAGCCTTCATAAACTACAAGAAATCTCAGAAAGAGGAAGGCAGGCAACAATACTGGAAAAAGGCAAGAAAAGCTGATAAAGTAGGCAGGAAAACAAAGAAGCAAATGGAAGAGAAAAAAAAATAGAGCAAATACAGTAAAATTGGGGGGAGGGTGTTAAGACTTTAAAAAAAAAAAAAATGTTAGTGATAGGAGGAAGTGGAAAAGTGGTAAGATTCAAGGGTAAACAGGAGGAAGCTGATGAGGATAAATATATATGGCATTTTTAGGAAGTGTTATACCAGAATGAAGGAAAAGGGGAAAATAATTAATTCTAGCTAGGCAGGAGGGGGAGAGGTGGTTTCCCTTTCTAGTGCGGCTGTTTAGTTAACCGGCTGAGGCCACTGCTCTTATAAAGTATACCATGTGAAGATTTGAGATTGAAAGACTGTTGGAGATAAGTTTAGATGGAAGAATACTTATCACTGGTCTCTGGTTAGAAGTACTAAAAGTGAATACAGAGAGGAATGATTGATAGTATTTAGAATGGTCTCTCTGTGTCCTACATATAATATATTTGGATTGAAAATAATTAATTCCCCTGTTACTATTAAAGCAGAGAAAATCAGTTGCAGAGGAGGCAGTGTACCTGGAGAAGCAGGGATTAAGGATGGCCATTTAGTTGAGGATGGGCTGGGAGGGTATAGATGGGCTGGAGTGAGCTTTGACGGAAATTTCAGTAGTTGGAACCTATGCACAGGGCCGGGCAGAGCTTTGGATTCTTGACCAGAAATAGCTAAGAAGAAGAAGGAAAAAATTTAAATTGAATCAGGTTGGGCAGACTGGATGGACCAATCGGGTCTTTATCTGCCTTCATCTACTATGTTACTATGGGTTTGCTCTCCTTGCAGATTGTAAAGTGATGTGGGCCGGGTGATGCTGATGTTTGGAAGGAAGGGTACATCTTAGGACCGGGAGCACAGGAAGGCACTTATGTCTTCTCAGTGGTTGGCACTTATGTGGCAGCGGCAGTTATAATATTGTTAATACATTTATCATTACAGATACTAATTTGAACTAGTTTCAGTTTGAACTTGAATTTAGCAGGGGAAAAAAACCCTTAATGCAAGAAGGCAAGAGTTCACAGATGTTCTGTAGGGTCTGTGGTAGTTTTGGTCTATGAGTTGTTCGGCATTTCCTTCTATATTGCCTAATCTGTGAGAAACAGGCTTTGCTGGTATTAATGCTGGTCTCTGTCTTGAAGTTTCTTCTGAATGACAAACTTCTCTATATATTTACACCTTTCTTTTCAGATGGGATAAGCAATTATGAAATTGGAGCCAAACATCATTTTGTATTTCTCCTTTCATTTGCAGATCGATTAAAGCGCTCATTTTTCCATATTTGCATCCCTGACATGCCGTCTTATTCTTTGGGATGGACAACCAATAGCATCTCTGTATTTTATGAAAAGGTTGAGGGGAATAGCCTTTCACAGCAGAAATAACAAAGAAGCCGGTGGCACCTTAGGAACACTGAGCCCAGCATCCTGTTTGACAGTGGCCCGTCTGAGTCACTAGTGCCCAGAAGATTCCAGAAAATATTCCTATTTCCCACAGCTCATTTTTAAGTATAAGCAATGGATCTCCAAGTCTACCCGGCTAATAATCCTACGGGAACTCACGGCAGCCATTTCCTATTGGTGATCTGCACGGGGCAGGAGCATAGGAAGATCGCTCCTGCCCCGAAAGCCTGCCAGACCACCAGGTAAGGCCGGGATGCCGGGGGGAAGGCGGGAGGGAGGTGGGAGTGGGTCAGAGCCGGACCAGAAGATATTTGCGGTATTTCACCATTCGTGGTCCGGCTCTGCCCCTATCCCCCCCGAATCCGGAGGGAGAAGTGTTGGACTTTTCCTCTAGGAATGAAACAGTACATACTTGCCTGTATGACAGCTTCATATGTTATGGCCAGTCCTATTAGAGTAGGAAGAAGGTCTCTGGAGTAGCCTAGTGGTCGGTGCAATGGACTATAGAGAAGGGGACCCAGGCCCATATCTTACTCTAAGTGGAGAGTGTGAGCCCACCAAAATCCACCCAAATGTTTATGTTTATTCATATTTATAGACCGCCCTTCACTACAACAGAGCGGTGTACAAGAACTAAAACCAGAAGGAAAAGAATTCAAATGTCATAAAGAAAATAAAATTATAAAAATAGAAGAATAATGCAAATGCTGCTATTGGGAATCCCTCCCTAGGTTCAAGTCCAAAAGATTTTGAATACCCTAGGAAATTAGAATGTTTCTAAAAGAATGCTAAATCAAAAAGATAGGTTTACAGTAAGTCGATCCGAATATATGTTGAGACCCCCATTTTTCCCCCCCAAAGAAGGAAAAATGGTTCACTCGAATATAAGATGGAGGATTAAAATTCAAGTGCCCTGCCAGGATCTGCACCCAACGCTCCCTCCCTGCCAGGCTCTGCACCCTGTCCCTCCTCACTTCCTCTCTCACTGCCCTATACCATCTCCCTCCCTCCTGATGCCTTCCAGGCCTCCACCAGGCCTGCTGCGGGACCTGGTGGTACAATGGTGGGTTGGGATATGAGGGATCCCCCAAATCCCATCTCAGCCGAATCCCCCCCTCCCCTGTCTCCACTGCGCACCCCGACTTCTTGGCAGCCTCGCAGTAGGCAGGACAGGAGGAATTCTTTCTGCTTCCTGTGCCTGCTGAAATTGACACCTCCCTCCCACCTTCCCCACGTACCTTTTGGGTTCCTGATAGTCAGCCGGAGCGATATTCCGGCCCTCCTGCTCCATTCGAGAACTCGCAGCAGCCAATCAGCCAGCAGCCTTGAACGGAGCAGGAGGGCCAGACGATTGCTCCTGCTCCATCCACCGGCTGGCTACCAAGGACCAGAAAGTTATGTGGGGGAGGTGGGAGGGAGGTGTGGTTGTCAATTTCGTCAGGCACAGGAGACAGAAAACATTCCTCCTGTCCCGTCCACCGCGAGGCTGCCAAGGAGTCGGGGGAGGCAGGGTTTTGGGATTCGGCTGGGATAGGAGATGGGGCGATCCCTCATGTCCCAGCCCACCGCTGGACCACCGGGTCTTGCGGCAGGCCCTGTGGAGGCCTGCAATAGGTCCGGGAGGGGGAGGATAGACGATGGCCTGAATAGAAGCTGAGACCCCCATTTTTGGTCCCAAAATCTTGGCTTATTTTTGAGTATGTATGGTGATTTGCATACTATTGTGCTGAGAATCACCAGTAAAAGAAAAATTGCTCCCACCACGGTATTTTTTTAACCCTGGTGGTGAAGTTTAGAGAATCTGAGTGCTTAAATGTTAATGTAGAGCGCTGCATACGTCTAGCAGCGCTATAAGAATGATTAGTCGTAGCAGTCGTCGAAAATGGCATTCTGAGCTGGGCACATGTAATGTGGGGCTCGGTCGGGCACGAGGATTTATAGCAACTGAAACCCGGTGTAAATGAGACAGGGAACCCCCCCTGACCCGCCTATGCCCCTCCCACGGCCATGCGCCCTTTTCAGTTGCATGCTAAATAATTTGCAAACACCTAGCAAGATGCGCAATTGTCAATTACGGTCAGCAATTGATTGCTAGTGTCCAATTGGCTTGTGAGTTGATCAAACTGCACACCCACATTGGCACATGCAATTTTGCTGTTTGCTTCCCTCTGGCACGCAGGAGCATGCATGCCAGTTCTGTGTTCACACCTAGCAAATAGGTTTGTATTTTGATGGTGACACTATAGAGGAGAATAGGCAGCTGTTTTCATGACTAGAACGCCCTCTGACTTATAGAATTGCCCCTAGTGTGTTACTAAGGACTGATTATACACTTGTGATCTTTGATTTCTGTTTATTGTCTGCTGTAGGTCTCCAAATTCTTGTGTCTCTCTTTTAACTTTCTCTACTGCTACATAATTCTGAACCCAACAAAGAGAAACCACAGTGCAGCCTGTGAGAGAGGTTTCCATGAAAAGCCCAGACAGTCTTGGAGGACGTGCTATCACCAGAAATGAGAAAATGAACTCGGGAACCTCTGTTTTCCAGTTTGAGCCCCAAAAATAATTTGGTGCCTGTAAGTGAAATGAAGTGAAAATGAATGACACATTGTCTATTTTTCTATTGCTTCATTTTGGACTCTAAAGGAAAAAGAAGAGCCCTACAAAGCCCTAAATCCCAGAGGTTGGCTATTAGGCCACTCCCCGCAGTCAAAATGGAAGGGGTAAGGAGGGAGCACATCTAGACCCTGCTTTTCACACTTTCCTTACACATGGAGGAGAGGGGATCATAAAATGGAGGGAGAGAGAGAGAGAGCCTACATTGGGGAACGAGGAAGAGTGTGAGAGAGATCAGGAATAGGGAGAAAGAAAGTGCTGGGGGTACAATGAAGACAGCAAGATAGACAGACAAGAGGCAAGGCTTGGGCTTGCTAGGGGTGGGGTGTCTGTTTCCTATTTATGAATTGTGCATACTGTTATGCCAAAAGCAATCATGAAATGTGTTGTCCTTCTTCCAGTCACTTACAATAATCCTATGTGCTAAAGATAGCAAAATATCCAGCGCTTTAAAGTATTACTTATTCTAATTACCTGAAAAATCATTTTTAAAATGTTGATGAAGGTTCTGTGCAGCAAACTTGTCAAACCCAAGGCCTCAACCACATGAACAAACATTTCACATGGCACAGGGACGGTCACTGAGAGCACTGATATGACTTTAAACAAAGCCACAGAAGCCCTGGAAGACCCCCCATTTTCTCTTCCAAATTAAAAGAGAGAGGGGGGGAGAAAGGGCAGAGAAAGACATGAAGCCATTTTGCTCACGCTGAAGAGGGGGAAGGGAGCTCAGATGTTGAGGGGCAGAGGATGAGGGAATGAGGGTCTCTGCAGGGCAAGACTCCAAACCCTTCCTGCCAAGTAGCTGCTTGACATCGCAGGTGTACAATTGGGCATGGGAGATTCATTTCATATCACCTCTACGCACACCTTTTATAGAATCAAGATGGCACTCTCAAATGCTGGGTATGCCCTGTGCCTGCTCACTCTCGCACCTACCCAGGCAGCCTTTCAGGGCATGCAAACGTGTGTGCTGACATCTGAAATTGCAGTGCCCAAATGATGCACTGTTATGGAATAAGAGGCGTATTTCTACAAAGAGAGTTCAGATGCTATTGGTGAGTACGGTATATCATTCCAGTTTGACTCGTGGTTAGTCACACTTTTTTTCTCTGAATGTACTATATGAAAAATAAAAAAATTTGTACAAATGTAGTCAATGGGCACCAAATTTTGTTGAATATTCCACTAAGTCCCCTACACTCCGCATTAATTCTTTCATATTTGTATATAGTACACACATTCACCCACTAGAAAGTATAATTTATTCTATCATGATTCAACAAAATTTGGTGCCCATTGACTACATTTGTACAAATATAATACTGTATTTTGTCTTACTTTTTTCTTGGTTTATTTATCTTTACACATCCAGGGAGGGTGGGGGGTTGGGAGGAAATATTGATAATGATATTTTAGGTAACTTGGTTTCATTTTATATTATTTACTTGGTTCTTATGTTATTACTATATGCAAAATAATGTAATTATTGAATGATAGTTTTGTTATCTATATAGATATTAGTGTTATGACTGAATGCAATAATATACTGTTCTTTTATTTATATAACACTGTTCTTGTTTAAAAATCAATAAAGAATTATTTAAAAAAAATAAATAATAAAATTACTTTATGAGCAGGAAGCCACAGAGACACATGGGGGGAGAGGGGGGGGGGGTCAATTTTACCTGGAAAACCACCCAATAAAAGCATCCCCTTTTGCAGGGAAAAGTGCCCACACCTCACGGTAGTCATGCTGGGAGCATGAGAAGACGAAGAAGATGAAGATGAAGATGGAGGTACTGACAGTGCCAGCCCTGTGTTTTAAACGAGGAGCTGTTTGGGGAATTTCACTGGGAAATCTTGCTTGTAACTGGGCTCCATTTCAAAAAAGACATTTGCTTGAGGGAGAAAATCAATGAATATTTACAGCAGAATTGCTATTATTCAGGGTGTCATTCATGCAAGAAATTTCATCTGAGCGCTCATCTTTTCATTCCGTCTACCTGGCACCAACTAAACATTTTACGTGTCATTTATACCATTTTCAAAACAATTTATACATGGAAACACTGATTTATGTACATAAATTTGCTGTCTGAAAACTACCCTTTCTTAATGTGACTAAAGGTACAGGAGGCATTCCCAGGGGGGTGTTTGGGGCTCGGTGGAGGCACAATGCGAGATATACCACAGAAAAACGAAGCGGTTTACAAAATCACATGTTTAAAGAAGACAAAAACAATAAAACATGAACTAATGATAGAAGAACCTAAGAATTGTCGCTGCTGGTCCATCGTGCCCAGCAGTCCGCTCACGCGGTGGCCCTCTTTTAAATTCATTCTACAAGATGGAAAGACAAAATCGCATAAAAGCATTTTATGATGCATTTTAAGAAGCCCACGCAGCTACTTTGGGGGGATCCGTCACCTCACAACGGATTCACTTATCTCTTTCCTCTCAATAGCGACCTACTGTCCTCTTGATCACTTTTCTCCTCAACAATGAATTTCCTGTCTAATTACTTCTCTTTCTTCTTCCCCTCTTGAAGTCAGTCAATTTGTACCTTTGCTTAATCTTTTGTAAACCGCATAGAACTTCACGGTATTGCGGTATATAAGCTGTTATTATTATTATCACAGTCACGTTGTTAATCAAGTGGTGTAAAAAAGGGTGACTTCATTTCAATGAGAGCAAAGCCCTGACCGACACCTATTCGCTAGGAAGGAAGGGCTCGCACACTAACCACGCACTAATGGTTAGCGCCTGGCCAGAGGCGTAGTAAGGGTGAGCGATGCCTGAGCTGGTGGCGGCCTCCTCCCGCCCCCACCACGTGTGCGCCCCTTCCCTGTCCCACATCGGTGTCAGCTCGCCCTTTGACGCCACTTCCTAGGCGTGGGTCCCAGAAGAGCCGTCGGAGAGAGCACCTATGCCGACGCAGGCAGCAGCCTCGCGCCGTGGAACTTAAAAAAGGTACGGGAAAAGCAAGGGGTGTTGGCGCGCAGCAAGGAGAGGAGGAGGGATGCAAAGCCCTTAAGGAAGACCATGACCTGGGCAGACCAAACACCAAACACCCCCCAGCACTAAACAATCATGAGAGCAGGAATAGGCCAAAACATGCATCAATAAAGGGTTCCTTGACACTTTGGTGTGCCAAAACTTAGCAGTGCTCGCTTACTCTAGGTCAATGACAAGCAGAAGTGGCGTGCCTTGCACTGCACACGACTTATACCAGTGGTCTCAAACTCGTGGCCCTCGGCATGTTTATCCTAATCACAAAAGTAAAATAAAACCGTTTCTTGATCGTATGTCTCTTTAGCTATAAATGACAATATTATTATTAAGACCTAGATTTATAAACTATAAGAGTTTTACCTCATGCAAAATTGTTATTTCTTTAATAAGACATTAACTGTTTTTTTCTGAGGCCCTCCTAGTACCTACAAATCCAAAAGGTGGCCCTGCAAAGGGTTTGAGTTGGGGAACCACTGACTTAGACCATGCTACAAGGCCCAGGGCAAGCTCATGCTCCAGCCAATGGTACAGTCCATTGGCTGTTATGCATCATGGTCTGGATTCTGAAAGCGGTGGCGTGATCGGCAGGTGCCTGTCACTCCAATTTATAGCGCTACTTTCAGGATCGCAGCCTGTGTCAAAGGTAGGTGCCAGAAATGTAGGCCAGGGCTTTACAGGCCTAGATTTCTGGTGCCTGCCTTCAACGTAGAATCATGATTAGTGGTGCCAAACATCAACCCCACCCATGACCACGCCTCTTGTGACATTTGGCTGCTAAGTGTCTACAGCGCTGTGTTTTGTAGGCACCTACTTTTTTTTCTTTGAATCAGTTTTTGAAGATGTGGTCAATTACCACATCATTAATAGCCAGTTAAAACAATTAACTACGGGCCCCTTCCTAAAGGCGCTGGATTTAGAATCCGGGCCCACGCGACTAGTGCGCCAGTTTTATAGAAGAACACCTAGTGGTACATGTTCAAATGCCCTTTTGTGATATCTGTGCTCAAAACCTGAGCCTAAATCTGTCTGCCTTTTGTAGGGTAGCCGTTTAGTAAATTTGCACTTAGTTTTGCACATGGATTAAGGAAATACAAAATGTTGTCATGCTTGACTCATGAATGGAAACAAGGTGGACAGCATCCTGCTCTTAAATCTGTTTTACTTCCTGCTCTTCCCATAGAGAAATCTAGTGCATGGGTTGAGCCTTCTGACAACATACATGACTTCCATAAAATGACTGAAATTTTCTTAGAACATAAGAATAGCCTTACTGGGTCAGACCAATGGTTCATCAAGCCCACGGTGGCCAATCCAGGTCACTAGTACCTGGCCAAAACCCAAAGAGTAGCAATAATAATAATAATATTTTATATACCGCAGGTATTACAGATCGAGTGAAATAAACAAAGTTCAGAGTTAGAGAATAACAGTTCTAAAGATCATTTGTTGAGGACTAAGATTGTATAGGTCAGTTACCTAAGTACTTCAAGAATAGCAACATTTCGGAATCCCAAAGAGTAACAGAGATTCTAGAATCTTCAAAGAGTAGCAACATTCCATACAGAATCCCAAGGAGTAGCAAGATTCCGGAATCCCAAAGAGGAACAAGATTCTAGAATCTCCAAAGAGTAGCAACATTCCATGAGGCTTCCCCATGTCTTAATAAGCAAGTCTCAAAGATATATTTGCAGACATTAGTATCTTTTAACCTTACTCATATACATGTCCAATTATATTCTTTGGGTGAACAGCTAGCCTGGAGCCGGACGTTAATGAGTGTTTGAGTTTCACACCTACACTGGCCTGGGTGATCATGATGGCAGGCTTCTGGGGCCTAGGTCACCCAGGTCATGAGGGATCATGAAGGGGCTGGGAATTGGCTAGAGCAGCTAAGGCTCAGAAAGTTCTACCACCTATTTCTGGGGCCCACTGATTGGACAGGAGGTTGTTGCTTTGGTTTTTTTTTTTTAATTCTTAACCACAGGAAGCTTGGATGCTTCCCTTTGCTTAGTGGAGTGGAGTTGAGGGTTAAGCTTTTTAAGTTGGAGCCCCAGGGAGCAGGATGCTTCCTGCTCTTCGAAAGCATCTTGCTTACCCAACTCATCACTGTTTAATTCAACAGTGGCCTCAGTTTTGTTGCAGGTTGGGAGAAGGGAGATTACCAGAGCTAGGAGCACTTTCAAAGGCGGTTCTTTGACCAAGGCCTAAACAGTCCCTGGCTGGTCAAAATTAGGCCTATGCTCACAAGCTTAGGTCTGGAGGTATAGAGACCTGTCCTTGCTAGGGCTTGGATGGTAGGGTAACAGGTTTTCCTCAGATTTATGTAGGACTCCATGCTGTTTAGGCCTTTCTTATGTTTTGAATTTATTCTGTTCATTGTTCGGGTAAATACAATTTTATTCCACAATAGGGCGAAGCTGTGGCCTGGTTATAAAGTCTTCTTTATTTTGTAAGTAATTGACAAAGAAAAAGGGCAGCTAGTCATATAGTGACATGGAGAAGGGATAGTCTCACATTCCCGGTAAATTGTACTATTATAAACAATCTGTAGTATACACGAGCTGGGAAGCATGAAGGGTGTTTTTTGAATCTCAAGGTACCATTCGGGCTAGAAAGCTGATTCCTGAGACACCTGTCATGAGATGGCAGTGATTTTCCCATTCTTACTTAGAAATTGAGTTGAGAGAGCAAGAAAGAGCAGCTACCCTACACTGGGCTGAAATCTGCAAAGCTTAGGTGAAGTCCTGGACCATTTTGGTTTTCATTTCATGAGTTTAGTAGGTTCACAGTCAAGTTCCCCTAACCTGAGTTCCATTTTCCAGTAGCATGCAAGAGCATGAGCGTGGATGTTCACAGGACTGGGGGGGGGGGGGGGGGGTTGTATACTCCTTCTTTCCAACGAGGCTAAAGAAAGCCCTGCAAGATAATTTTATGCATTGCTTTTACACTGCTTGGAAAGTCATCGCTTCATATGATTGGTCTGGCTGTATTTGATTACAATGTCTTACTAACCTTTTCCAAACCTCATTGTGTCACGGAAGAAAAATAAAGGGGGAGTGTGGGGGAGGGGGTTTGGATGGCTGTTGCCATGGCATTGAAGTATTTCTCGGTGAAAAGAGAGAAAAGAAATAAATAAGCCTAGACTGCAAGCTGATCAGAAGCAACCGTGCACATGGGTTCTCTTTTTATCACCTCCTCTATTGCCAAGTGCATTGGAGATGGGAGGAGGAATTCTGCAGACTGACAGATGAGAAAAGGAGAAAGAAATGACAAAAAAAAAGAACGAATAAATCAGTCATGCCACATTCATGGTTTATTCATAAGACGTGTGAGCCTTGCGTTTAAATTTGACATTCTCATGATCACAATGTCGTATATGCAAATTTCACGATTTCTCCATCTCCTTGCATTTCTAGTCTAAGTGGTTCTTCCAGGCCTTGGTTTGCATGCGAATGCAAATATGGACAGACCTCGACTGGCTCTGTAGCACGAAGATTGAAATGTGGTGCTGCAAATGCAGAAACAGAGAAACATGACGACAGATGAAGACCTAGATATGATTTTCAGTCAGTAGATCTGCGGCTCTTCTTGTACCATATTGTTACAGGACATCCTACTGCCCCTCCTATTACATTCGGGGGAGGGGGGGAGTACAGATTTGGCAGGGATTTTGCTGATCTGAGGAAGAAGGGGTTACCTTCAAAAACAATCATAAACTACATGAACCCCCATTGGGCTTTTTAATTGCTGGCCACGGCAATATTAGCTCCAGAATTCCCATAAGCATCATAGAATTCCCATAAGCATCGGAGCTAATACCACTTTGGCTGGCAAAAAAAAAGCCTAACGTGGCTTTGTAGAAGTGTGTAGGGGTGTGTGGAGGTAAGTTAGTCAAATAAAAAAGGGTTGCTTGACTTTGGCAGCTTGACATGGCTTTAATACACGCATTCAAGAAGCATTTAGGAGGGGCCTTAGGCACATGGGCCAACCTAACATTCCGGTTGGCCCAGGTGCCTAAGGCCCCTCCTATGGGTGGGGTCTTAGGCACCTGGGCCAAACAAAATCATAGGGGGTCCTGATGGGGGTGGGGTCTGTGGGTGGGCTTGGGGGTCCAGCAGGGGTTCGGGGGGTTGTCTGGCAGGAGGTATTGGACATTCCTCCTGCTGGTGAAGAGCATGATCGCACAGGGGGGTTTGGGGGAATGGCGGCAGGAGAGATTGGGCATCTCGCCTGTCGCGATCATTGGGGGGGGGAGGGAATGGTTCCACAATTCTCTAACCGGCATTGTTTATGACAGACGTCAGTTAGAGAATCGTGTTTTTAAGCAAAGGACTGGCCCCTCCTTTGCCTAAAAGGTCTTGTTTTGGATGTTTGGGACTTGGGCGATTTTTTTTTTTTCAAGAATAGGGCTTAAAGGTAGACGTAGTGGCGGTCTGAGCAATTAAACTGCTGAACATATAGGTAGGCCATTCTTGATTTTAAAAAAACCACCCCACATTTTGGACTTTTTTTTCGAGAATGGACATTTCCCTGCTACCTACTTTGTACGCCTAGGGCCTTAAGCCACAATTAGAATTAGACGTTGTTTTTGATTATGCCCCTCTATTTGTTTAACTTGGTTTTTTTACTCATAAGCTGTCTTGAATTGGACCACTTTACAGGTTTAATTTTGTCGCTTCTTGTCATTGTGGGTTAGAGCACTTTCTAGGAGACGGAATTTCCATGCATTCATGAAAACGCCTTTAGTCTAATTTCAGAAAATTTAACTTATGGAAAAATGCTTTTTCATGTAGACGTTGTTTCCATAAGTGAAGTAGGTGGTGAGTCATAATCAACCAAGATTTGGTCTATAACCAACCTTTTCTTGCAAAGATAAAGGTAGACTTTCAAACATACTTTGCCGTTAGATCCATTAGCTGAAAGTTTCCCTGGCTTAATGTCAAAAAGTACATACATTTAATTAGTTTATTGCATATATGTTTTTACCGCATTAAAAACTGAGTTCTTGGAGAGGATTTAAAAGTCCAAGGGGAAAAAGTTAAATCCTTAGAACAAACTGTTCAAGGAGTTCAGTCTTCTTGTACTTCAATTATCCAGGTCAAATTGGTGCTTTTGAGGAAAATGGAAAATATGGAGAATTATACCAAACAGTTGAATTTAAAGAATTTTGAATTTCCTAAAAACACTTATAGAGTCCCCAAAGAGTTGTTTTATAAATTTTTGAAAGAAGTCTTTAAATACCCTGAAGACGGGCTTCTTCCTCTACATAAAATATACTTTATACCTGCTTCTGTTAAAAAACCTTCCTCTTCAGAAGTTGTCCAATCTAATAAGAACATAAGAATTGCCGCCGCTGGGTCAGACCACTGGTCCATCGTGCCCAGCAATCCGCTCAAGCGGCGGCCCTTAGGTCAAAGACCAGCGCCCTAACTGAGACTAGCCCTACCTGCGTACGTTCTGGTTCAGCAGGAACTTGTCCAACTTTGTCTTGAATCCCTGGAGGGTGTTTTCCTCTATGACAGACTCCGGAAGAGCGTTCCAGTTTTCTACCACTCTCTGGGTGAAGAAGAACTTCCTTACATTCATACGGAATCTATCCCCTTTCAATTCTAGAATTCTGGCGACTTCAGAAGAAGAAGTTGTAGTTCAAACAATGCTTCTAGTGACATTTGTATTTCTACAAGATAAGGAAGCACTTCACCTATTTTTTAGGTTAAAAGAAGTCTCCTATATGGATGGCAAGATTTCTATATTTTCAGATATCTCTAGAATGACACAAACAAGAAGGAAAAGATTCCTAGAATTGAAAGAAAATGTTAAAACATTGGGGGCAAAATTTCAATTGTTATCCTTGTAAATGTGTGATATACTTGGATCAGAACACTTATGTCTTTTACGAACCCTCCCAATTGCAGTTTTTCTTGGAAGGGAAGAAAGTGACATTGCAGAGTTCCAAATGATCCCAATTTACTGGTCTGATTTAAAAATGTAGATGAGCTACTAATTTCATTTCTGTTAATTTTCTAAATCTTTCTAATTTTCCATTCCCAATGGTATGTGAATTGTTTCTCCCCCCAAATGTGGACTACTCAAAAGTTTGTATGTATCTAAAATTTGAATGAGTATTTTATTTTCTTTTATATTGTAAATTGGGAAAACTTTTGTATGTTCAATAAGTTAATTTTGTTGAAATTATGATAAATGAATAAATGTTTTGTTTTTTTTAAATCTGAGTTCTTGGGTCTATGTTAAGATTTAGTTGTGGGGGGTGAAGGGGGAAATACTTGTGGATATACAGAATTCATATAGGTGTCTATATAGTACTTACAAGATATGTGAGTATTTTAGCAAGTTTTCAAAGAGAAATTAGGAAAAACATATAACTCAAAAATTAATCATAAAGAATTAAAACATGAATCTATAACTGGAACGCTAAGAAGCCATATTAGAGTCTGCATGTGGTGCGACGCTGGAGAGACCATAACAGAAGTACATTTCCAGGACCTAAAAGAGACAGATTATATTCCTGGAATATATTCATGAAACATAAATACTGTATAGTATTTTTTTAAAAGTTCACATGTTCAAAAAAGTTGACAATGAATGAGCACAGAACAGCCAAACGTCTAAAACTGCCCTTCTTCTATAAGATTACCTCAGATATGTGTCTCTACGTAATTGGCATGGTGACGAATCATTGAGTGCCCTGTTTCCAATGCCACTATTTGATCATGAAGGAGGGTGACCTGCACAGAGTAGTGGGAGTGGTAGACTGGTTGTGTCGCTCTTTCTCTGCCATCATCTATTATTTGTATTTGTATCAAGCATCTGTTATTTGTATATGTATCAAGCCTGAGAAAGGAGACGGATAAGAGCTACTAAAATTTGCTAAGGCTTTGCAGCGACATAGGCAAACTCAAATACTGCAAATGCAAGAGGAAAATCTGTAGACGAAGAAATGAGATCTCAGATTTGAAGGCAATGCAGAATATAAATCTCGATTGATTGATTTAAAAACGGTTTCCAAGTAAGCATACATACAGCAAAAACAAAAAACAAAGACAAAACAAATCATTCTTGAAAATAATATCAACACAAATTTACAAATTCTTCAATGACATCTTTGAAAAGATGATACAAAAATGCCCAAACAGCTTGGTTTTCAAGATCTTCTTGACGCTGTAATGATTTGCCCATTAAGCTTGTTCCAATATGATATTCCAGAAATGGAAAACATTTGGAGCTGAGTTGCCACATATCTTACATTATCAGCTGTCAGTGCTACCAATTTAATTTTCCCCTCTATCTGCCTAATATCCAAACGGGAACGACTCCTGGCCAGCTAAATAGCATTAAGCCAGCTACCTCCCGCTGAATATCCTGGTCGTCTATTTTGCATGACATAGCAAGTCAGCACAAAGATTCATTTCATTGACTGACTGACCAAATCTAGCAGCCAGACGGACCCAGCCTAGTTAGGACAACTTAGTAGAGAGTTGCATGGGGACAGAAATCCCACCCGTCCCCGCCAGGATCCTCTCCGTCCCCACCAGGATCCTCTCCATCCCCACCCGTCCCCGTCAGGATCCTCTCCATCCCCACCCTGTCCCCGCAAGGAATTACCTCCATCCCCACCCGTCCCCGCCAGGATCCTCTCCGTCCCCACCCGTCCCCGTCAGGATCCTCTCCATCCCCACCCGTCCCCGTCAGGATCCTCTCCATCCCCACCCGTCCCCGCCAGGATCCTCTCCATCCCCACCTGTCCCCGCAAGGAATTACCTCCATCCCCACCCGTCCCCGCCAGGATCCTCTCCGTCCCCACCCGTCCCCGTCAGGATCCTCTCCATCCCCACCCGTCCCCGTCAGGATCCTCTCCATCCCCACCCGTCCCCGCCAGGATCCTCTCCGTCCCCACCCATCCCCGTCAGGATCCTCTCCATCCCCACCCGTCCCCGCAAGGAATTACCTCCATCCCCGCCCGTCCCCATAAAAAGCAGCAATTACTTCTGACAGGATCATCAATTCCACAGTTTCTTTTGTGTTTCCGCTGCTGTTTTCCTTGTGGAATCTCTTTGGTGGAACCCTTTTCTTTGTTTTCTGATAGAGGTAATTAACTTATAAACCCCCTCTTTTAATAAGGCTGACGTGTCCATTATATTATATGGACGAACCCTCCTTCCAAAGCCTTCCATCCCCGTGGGAGTCCCGTTGGCTAGAGGGGGGTCCCCGTGGGAGTCCTGTGGGTTAGGGGGGGGATTCCCACGGGACCCCCGCGAGACCTGCAGGATTCCCGCGATCCCCGTTCCCATGCAGACCTCTAGTTAAAGCGCGTGACGTTTCCTCACAGATGCATTCATGCCCCGGCCCATAAAGACAAGGTTTGTGCGGGGCGATGTCTAAAAAATTAGTTTTGAAAATCTGCACTTGGACATTTTGCCAATTAAAATGTCCAAGTGCCATTTTTGGGACATTTGCAGTTTTTGAAAATGAGCTCCTTTATAAGCTACATAAAAATCGAACCCTGCTCCTTCGACGCCTCCACCCAGTTCAGATAAACTTATGTAGCATAGACGTTTAAGCACATATATTCTGGGTAATTTTAGTAAAGGTAATTCCTGCCTGCCAAATACTATTGTATTTGTGGAAATACCTTTTAAAATCACCCTCTTAAGAGGCCATTTTAGATCAGCTGTACATGCATTCCTAGTGGCATATGATGGGGGCTACAAAGAGTCAAAGGTTTTTTTTGGGGGTGATCCAAAATTTTTTACATGGATTTCCAGTTTTTCAAAAGTGTCCCATTATACACAAGCATTAAGTGTCAGCAAACAGGTTATTTTGGCCAGGGCTTTATAGAGGGGACAATTTTATCTCATCTTCTAGGGAGTAATTTTCAGCTGGTGCTGGTCAACATTTTTTAAAACCATTCTTAAATCATGGCTGACTATATTAGCCCTGGATATCGAGTGCTTGGCCATGTGCGGGCATGGCAATGAATACCCAGAGCTAATAACATACTCTGGCCACCGGTGCTTATATGGGTCCTGGCTGAATATCGGTTAAGTCCTGCATAACTTTCTAAGTCCATTTTTTTACCTCTGTGAGCCCCCTCCCACCCAAGAAACAGCCTTTTCTTCCCATTATCCTCCCCCAGCCTGTAATATTAAGACCCCCCTACCCCTGGAATGTCTGCCAGCCCCCCTCCCATCTTGATAAGCCCCACCCCCAGGTCTACCATAGATCCCTAATAATCCAGTGAAAGCTATGGGGGTAAGAGCAAACCCTACTCACTCCTGCCCCTAGTGGCAGCATCCTCAAAATGGCCTCTACGATTCCATTAGATACAGAGTGATTTTCCTAGGAATGACTCTGCCTACAAATTCCACATTACAAAACTTGTATAAATATACCCTGACCAGTTCGTGCCACTCACAACGTATATGCCAAAAGAATCAGAAATGCTCATCAACAACTCAACCTTTAAAACAGTTTCACATAAACAACACCATCAAATGAAGTGTTAGGATCAGAATGAGTAGGATTGTTAACGTAAGAATAGGAGTCCCAGAAAGAAATGCAAGAAATAAATGAGGTGGTTCTTCTCTTGTGTCTCTAAATCAGTGTCTTTCAAACTTTTTTAGCTCTGGCACACTAAATGGAGCAAATGTTTTTCACGGCATATTATAATTGAAATTATAAAATGACAAAACCAACATAAAATTAAATCTGAGAGTTATTTATTTAAAGTTCTTTAAGCTATGTTTGGGTAATTGTAACAATGGTGAAACTAAAGTAGATAGAATAGAATTGCTAATCAATGCGATGGATGTGCTTGTTTTTGAGTGCAAATTAAGTCAAAACATGACTCGATAGTTGACAAGCAAAGACACATTTCATCATCCACCATCTACAGTCGTTCTCCTTTTTTTGATTTAATTTCTGTCAGAGCCGAAAATCCAAGTTAACAAAGATAAGAAGATCCAAACAGTAAGAAAGCCTTGATTGATTTAAGAACATAAGAAGTTGCCTCCGCTGGGTCAGACCAGAGGTCCATCATGCCCAGCAGTCCGCTCACACGGCGGCCCATCAGGTCCAGGACCTGTATAGTGATGCTTTTGCTTAGTCGCTCAGGTTGCCAGAGTCAATACGTCATGCTCCGTCTCTAGCAGTATTCAAAACCAAGTTAAAAGCCACTTTTTTAAAGCTCCTTTCAACTCTTAACTCTCATTCACCGTCAATTCCTTTACCCATCGTATCATTCCTTCTACTAGAAACACCCCAATCCTCTGATGTGCTGTTTGTCCAAATTAGATTATAAGCTCTTCTGAGCAGGGGCAGTCTTTTGAATGTTAAATGTACAGTGCTGTGTACGCCTTTCAGCACTATTAAAATGATAAATAGCAGTAGTGGTAAGGCAATTCTTATGTTTCTATGTATGTTTAAAAGTTTTTGTCATAATATTTGGTCTTAAGGACCCTTTTCTAATGGCTTGTTATATTGTCCATGGCCTTTTCTCATGTCGGTATTTTTTCTCCTGCACATTCTTAAAACAGAAGCAGCATCCCTCTGCAAAATCTGGGCACGTTTTTTGTGTGGTAAGGGGCCAGTAGCTATGAAAATGTGAAAAAAAAAATTAATACAACACCAGCTGTCAATAGAGACACTAAAATCAGATAAATTATAGTTATTAGAAACTCCGTTATGGTTGTAATCAAAATGAATTTATTAAATTCACATTATACCTGGAATTACTGCATACAAGATATTAAGCAAAGTGAATTAAATAGTAAACATTAAATTAAAATTCTGAGCCCTTCACCTTTTACTTCAGTGAAAGTGTTATTTAAATATGCAGATATATTTAAATTGCTGAAAACTTGCAATAAATTAGAGCTGGTAGGTGTTGGCACATGAACTAAGGTTGCTAATTTTACAAAGCCTAAAAGAGTAATGTAACAATGCTTTTTTTTTCTGGCTGCAGAACAGACGATCGTAGACTTCATTTGGCATCAACTTCTTGATGCTTTGGCCAATGAGAGCAATTTTCTTATTGTCAAAAATGCAAAGTTATTTAACCATCTGTCACTAAGATACACAGAGAATTTCTGATAAGGAAACAGTTAGGGGCCTTTTTCCTATGGTGCGGTTCAACAAAGATGAGTTGCGTGTCAAATACAGGGGGGGGGGTGTCTTCTCTGTATCTGCCTTGATGCACTTTCTGTTCAGGGCACTGATGGTCATTATATGCAATGCCAGCCAAGGTGAGAGTTCCTGTGTTATCATTCACTTCTCCGTACCTCAATCTGAGCCCCATACCCCTAGATCTGATTCCCCAATCGCACAACCAAATCCCTGGCACCCCAAATTATACTCTAAAACAACCTCCAATCAGGAATGATGAACCTTAATGATTTATGGTTTAATTTTATTTAATATACTACCCTTTCTTAGGCAATAACAGAGCGGTTTACAAAATTACAATTAAAATAGAAAGAAACTCCATATTCTTAAAAAAAAAACAACACACACACCCCAAGGGATAGCACAGAATGAAAAAAAAAGGTGTATATACATATATATATGCATACCTATATACCCTCATGACGCCAGAATCATCCAACTTAACAGAAAAAGCTTTCTCCAAAAGGAATGTCTCCAAAAGTGTTCTGAATTTCAAATAGGTGGATCCCCCCCTTTTTACAAAACTTCAGAAATGGTTTTTAGCACAGGCCATCAAGCTGAATGCTCTATGCTACTCCCAAATTCTACAAGTGTTAGGAGCATTGCAGAGCACTCAGCGCTCCGGCCTGTGCTACAAACCGCTTTTGTGGTTTTGTAAAAAGGTGTGTGGGGGGGTATATTTGGAAGAGAATTCCAAAGAGATGGTGAAATACAAATAAAGCTCTTGTTCTAGTTAGTTCATAATGAACTGCATGAAAAGAAGGAATTTGAAGACGCTGAGCGTTCAAAGAATGCAAAAATCTTGGTGGACAATAAGATCTACTCAAAAATTTAAATTGTCCTTTGCTACGTCGAAAGGCGTGACCTACATTGGCAAATTAGGGAAGTCTCTACTTTTCAAAATGACTGAGTTGTGGAATAATTTTCCTATTCAATTGCGCGATCTGGGCTCTTTCCAACCATTTCGAAAAAACATCTGAAAACTTTCCGCTCCTCTCTATACTATTCCAATTCCATATTGTATCTGTTCTCTTTTCTAATTTCTTGTAAACCGGGATATATGCCTAAGGTTTAGTTTAATAAGAGAAGAAAGAAATGCTGGACTATTGCAATGAATTGATTTAAAAGTTAAAATAAGAATTTTAAATTGAATGCGACGAGAAATTGGAAGCCAGTGATGTTGAAGATATTAAGGAGTAAGATGATCAAAATGAGAGGAATTAGAGAGAAGACGAATTGCCATATTTTGAATAGTTTGTAGTCTGCAAATCTGTATCTGAGGAAGACCTGTGTAAATACTGTTACAATAATCCAATTTTGACAGAATAAGTGAATAAATAATCTCTTGTGATTCCAAATCAAGAAATGAACGAATCGAGCAAAATTGTCTCATGGTAGTACCATGAGACTACTACTAGGAGACAGAGGGGAAGTTTTGGATGTCGGCACCATCGAGATCAGCATCAGAGGGTGGGTGTTGCCGTTGGGGACCACCTGAAGTACCAGTGTTGGAACCTGAATAGGTCCTGTCAGTGGGCAGAATTGATGTGTTGGGAGATGGGAATGCAATCAGTAGTGTGGGGGGGGGGGTGTCAAAGTGTGATTTGGGTGTATCAGGGGCATCAGGAGTATGATCAGGAGATGCTTAGGGTGGAAGATGTCAGGGGAAAGGGAAGGGAACTACAAGTCTCCACCATTTTTTCTTTGGCCACGTTGAATATCCAGGTTTAACCACTGATGACAGCGAAATGCTATTCGCTGCTGGCTGAATATTACCTCCAGGATCTTCCTTCATCCCCGTGACTTGCCTTAGGAGTGAACCCTGGGTGCTCCCATTTCATCCTGCTCAGGGCTCTAAAATGGACCGCTAGGAGTTGGTCTTCCTAATAGAGTATTATAAGGATCCTGGCTGAATATAAACCAGGTACCACATGACTACCAGTGGCTGTCTCTTGACCAGTTATGCGAAGATATCCAATGCTGGTGCCTAGTCAAAAGCTGGCGTTGAATATCCAGGTCCCATTTAGCTGGCAGCGATCAGTGATTAAAAAAATATAGAAACACAACAGCAGATAAAAATGACCCATCCGGTTTGCCCATCTGCAGCATCTACTATCTCCTCCTCTCCCTAAGAGATCCCCCGTGCCTGCAGTGGCGTAGCGAGGGTGACTGGTGCTCAGGGAGGTGGTGCCCCTCTCCCGCCCTGTTCCCCACCCCCCTGCCGTGCGTGTATGCCCATGCCCTTTACCTTTTTAACTTAGGCTCCAGCAGCAAAGAACTTGCTGCTTGCCTCGGCTTCAGCACTCTCTCTGACATCACTTCCTCCAGGAAGTGAAAGCGCCAAAGCGGACGTGGGCAGCATGTTTATCTCTGCTCGTGCTGAAGGTAAAAAGGTACGGGGTAGGGGCAGGGGTGCGGCTGTGCGGAGGAGTGGGAAGGGGGGAGGATGGAGAGGAGGAAGACCACGCCCCCCCCCACTGCTTGCCTGTCCCACACTCTCTCGAAATCAGACACAGTCTTTGTCTCCACCACCTCTACCAAGAGACTATTCTACGCATCTACCACCCTTTCTCTAAAAATGTATTTTATTAGGTTACTCTTCTCCCTCCATATTTGCAGGGGATACATTCAAAGATACCCCAAAAAACACAAATAACTTTTTCATATCATATTTGCGTGTGTTTGGTACAGCCCCCGCAAATACCATGAAATTGCACACTTTTCTCCGATGCTGCTGTTTGCTCGACCACGCTAAAAAAAAAAACCCCCAAGTGCTGAACTTTCTCGGCACTCCAGGGTGACATCATTTGGGGGGCAAAGCCATCAAGACACAAACCGTGCATAAGCAAAGTCATGCGTGCCAAAGTCGCCAATATGGAGGGAGACGTACTCCTAAGCCTATCACTTTTTAACTTCATCCTATGCCTCCTCATTTTTGCGTTTCCTTTCAAATAAAAGAGACTTACCTCATGCGCATTTATGCCATGTAGGTATTTAAATGTCTCTATCTCCAAAGTATACATTTTGAGATAAGAACATAAGAACATAAGAAGTTGCCTCCGCTGAGTCAGACCAGAGGTCCATCCTGCCCAGCGGTCCGCTCTCGCGGCAGCCCATCAGGCCCACTGCCTGAACAGTGCCCCTGACTAATTTTGTAACTGCCTCTAATCCTATCCCTATTACCTACCTCTACTCCTATCTGTACCCCTCAATCCCTTTGTCCTCCAGGTACCTGTCCAGACCCTCTTTGAAGCCCTGTAGCGTGCTCCTGCTTATCACATCCTCCGGTAGCGCGTTCCATGTATCCACCACCCTCTGATCTTAAAGTCTGTCCCCATACGCCTTATCACGAAGACTACACACCATTTTAGTAGCCTTCCTCTTGTCCGACTCCATCCTTTTTATATCTTTTTGAAGGTACGACTTCCACAATTGTACACAATATTCTAAATGGGGTCTCACCAGAGTCTTATACAGGGGCATCAATACCTCCTTTTTCCTACTGGCCATACCTCTCCCTATGCATCCTTCTAGTTTTCACCGTTGCCTTTTTAACCTGTTTAGTCACCTTAAGATCTTCACATACAATCCCACCTAAGTCCCACTCCTCTTTTGTGCACAAAAGTTCTTCATCCCCTAAACTGTACTGGTCCCTTGTGTTTTTGCAGCCCAAATGCATTGCCTTCCATTTCTTAGCATTAGATCTTAGTTGCCAAATTTCAGATCATTCCGCAAAGCTTTGCTAGGTCCTTCCTCATGTTATCCACACCTTCAGGGGTGTCTACTCTATTACAGATTTTGGCATCATCCACAAAGAGGCAAATCTTACTTGACAGCCCTTCAGCAATATTGCTTACAATAATGTTATTGAAGGGCTGTCAGGTAAGATTTGCCTCTTTGCGAATGATACCAAAATCTGACTGCCACCAGCTGAATATCGGAGGGCGGTATATATTTTCTGAACACCCATGACAACTTAAAAAGACATCATGTACCTGTATTCTGTACGTGTACACAGACCTCTATGCACTTCACAATATATGTCCACACTATCTACCTGCACACTCCCACACAGGCACACATAATCACATAAAAATTCACAGATTACTATCTGTTTATAACTGTTTTTCATTAAAATTTCAAAGCCACTCCAGAATAATTATCAGAAGTCTGATGTGTTTGCAGTTGACCATGTAATTATAGTTTTTGAGGCTAATTATACCTTGAGTCTTGGTGCTTATTTAATCAAAGATACAGCTATTATTAAAAGCGATAGAGAACTGGAAAGGAAGAAGAAACTGCAGGTTTATCATACGAATCTTTCTCATACTTACATAATGTTTTCATAAAACAACTTTTACTTTTAAATTTATGAACGGCTTCCAAAGCAGCATCAGGCATTTCTGTACTGTGGGGCCTCCTTAGTGCAGCAAAATGCCTGAAATACTGAATTGGGTGTTGAAATCACGTTACAATGCAAGATCATAAGGGCTTCCCTAAGCATTCCCAACACAACACAAATAAAATTTTAATGAGCTGTGTGCCACCTGCAAATTATTTATTTAAAAACTATGGGGTATACATATTTAAGAAATGGTTCAACAAGGGCTCTTTTGCTGAAATGCACTAGAATGTAGGCTTTAGACATGGTAGCACACAAGAACAGGGGAAACAAAACCAAAGTGGAATTGACCAATCAGAATGGTGCACAAAAAAGTGTCTTTCAACTCATCTGATAGATCCAAATGTCTTTATTCATCCAAAGTAACTCAATGACTCGACATGTACATGTTTCGGCCTCCCGGCCTACATCAGGAGTCTATGAATTATATATATAAAAACATGAATAAATCAATAAACATATAAATTTCACACAAAACATAGAAATAGTGTTAGAATACAGCAAAGACCAAATAAATAAAGTTTAATAAAAAACATCATATTATAATCAACATATATATAAAAAGATATGTGATACACATAGTGTATCCATCATTGCTAAAAATACATTACATACAATAAAATCACCTGAAATAGGTATAAAATATATAAATATACATATCTCTATCTTCATGAATAAAAAATACATAGAGCAAAAAACTCATTGAACCTAATGAATGCGAATTGATCAATGATAAACAATCATAAAAATCATTTAATGAGCAATTGATAAATGCTCCATTTAAATATCATGAATAGACAATGTATATCTAATCTAATCTAATCCTTAGGTTTGTATACCGCATCATCTCCACGTTCGTAGAGCTCGACGCGGTTTACAGTAGGAGAAATAGGAAGGAACTACAACAGAGGGTTAGAGGTAGAAGTGTGAAGAAAATTTAGAGGACTTGGGATGCCAAGATATAAGAGTTTCCTTGATTCCTAAGTTGGAGGGAGACTTACATTTTTTGAGAAAAGCCAGGTTTTCAGATGTTTGCGGAAAACTTGGAGAGAGCTCAAGTTCCGAAGAGGGGAGCTAAGGTTGTTCCAGAGCTCAGTGATTTTGAAGTGGAGGGAGGTCCCTAGCTTTCCTGTGTGGGAAATGCCTTTTAGCGAGGGGAAGGATAGTTTTAATTTGTGGGAGGATCTGGTGGTATATATAATAAAACCAATAGAATAAAGGGTGTGGGACACTAAAAAACTATGTAATTAATACAGATTACTTTGAGCAATGATGCAAAAATATATCTACAATACTAAATTCGGCCATGAAATCTATGAAGCCAAATGCTTAAAACATATAAAAAACTATAACTAACATATGAATATTAGTTTAAACTTTGGATGAATAAAGACATTTGGATCTATCAGATGAGTTGAAAGACACTTTTTTGTGTACCATTCTGATTGGTCAGTTCCACTTTGGTTTTGCTCTCCTGTAATCTGCGTTAGCACATGGTAAGTGTAAAGTGCTCACGCTGCCTTAAAAATTTCAGTAATGTTTATCATGTGTGTATCTTGCTTTGTTGCTTCAGTGAAGCGTTCATTTTTCAAAATAAAAAATTACAAAAAATAAAATTCAGTAATGTACAGGTTAGCATGCACAAACAACAAAATACTGCTAAATGCTCTTAACACATTTCTGCAGTAGCCAGTTGGCCTGGACTAATCTCGTGGAAAAGGGTCCGTAAAACAAAATATTGTGTGCCACGATCAACTTTCTGATCTATAGTCATTGTGAAAGGTTGACTCCTCTTTCAGACAAGTCACTTAATGCTCCATTGCCCCAGCTACAAAATAAGTACCTGTAGATAATATCTAAGCCACTTTGATTGTAGCCACAGAATGACGGTATATGAAATCCCATCCCTTTTCCTTTCTTTTCTAAAGCTATAGATATCTTCCCCTTGAAAAGATTGGCAGGAACCTAACCATGATTGTAAGACGCCCACCCCTACACTCAAATGTCCCTCCAGATCCCCCCTCTCCATGTTAACCATAGTAGAAAGTTTAGCCCCACCCATCTAGCTGAAACTCTCGCCTTCAGAATAAGCTCCTCCCCATATCTCCTACCACTGCACAAGATACTCCCATCCAGTTTTGAAGACTCAGGCTTTCCCCAGGTGTAGAAGAAATCTCCAGTCACTCCAGGTCTACCAGCACTGGCTAACCTGTGCCTCCTTTCCCCTGCATGTGAGGGGCATTGAGGCACTCAGCACAATTTTAACTGGTGGAGCAGCTAGGGATTGGAGAATGTGGTGGTATGGTGTCATTTTGGAATTTTTTAGGTAGTTGGGTTTTAGATAAGAAGGCATGGCTATGGGATTTAGAAAACTGCAGTGCTCAGGTCAGGGCAGGATTAATTCTTCGAGGGCCCCTAGGCACCCCTGGTCTTGCCACGCCCCATTTATCTGTTTTCTTATTTACTTCTTTATTTCCACTTGTATTTCTTTCTTTTTTTTTTTTTTAATTCAAAACAAACAAAGATTAGCATACCAGTGCACAGTTTTTCTTCTATGCCACCTCCAAACATCTCTGAACAAATTCCCCTTCCTTCCCTTCCCATCTACTTACTGAGATCTTTAACTCTGAACCCTTTCCATACGTATATAAAAGTGTTCAAATATATTGTAAAGCAGTAATACTATCCAAAATATAAGTTTACATTAATAACCAAGTTTGCAACGTCTCTCAACTGCCTCACTCTATGTCGACCAACTGTAACCCATATGTATGTATAAACAACCAGATCTGTAACTCCTCTAGCACGTTCCACTCCATGTATGTTAACTTGTAACGAAACAACAAGGCAAGTAGTCCACCAAAGAATCCAACATGAAACAAGAGAAGAATCGGCAGAAAATAAGGAGATTCAAATCAGATTTATTCAAGGTGCTTCCAAGAACCATGCCCGATGCATTTCGCCAAACAAGGCTAGTTAACGCTAACAGAAAACCATGTCTTTCATTCACACAGAACACAGATACACCCTCACCCAGTATGGAATAAGTAATCCCAAACTAAAAATAGAAATATGTAGACAAAGGTTAAACTGAACCGCCAGGAAGCCAAACTGCAAACAGTGAAACAATGACACATAACCCCCTAATACTCTGCAAAATATAAATATAGCAGATGTAAATTTGAAGAAACTGACACATTTTGATCACTATTGAAAATAAAATCATTTTTCCTACCTTTGTTGTCTGGTGATTTCATGAGTCTTTGGTTGCACTTCCTTCTGACTGTGCGTCCTTTCTTTCTTCCTCCTGCATGCACCCTTTCCTCCAGACCTTATCTCAACCAACATCTATCTTTCTGTCCCTCCATGAGTCCAACTTTTTCTTCCTCTCTCCCTGCCTGCCACCCAACACACTCAATTCCCTCCTCCAACTTTAAACTTTTTCTACCTCTCTCCCTGCCCCCTCTTTCTTTCATTCTCTCTCCCTCCCTTTTTCTTTCTTTCAGACTTTCTTTCTTTCTTCCTGCCCGCCCCCTCTCCTTTCTTTCTTTCTCTCCGCCCCGCCCCACCCCCCGCAGCCACCACCGCTGCTGATGATTTTGCCAAGCCACTGTTATGATTTCTCCCTGCTTTCCCGATGCGATGGGCCCACAAGCCTTCCCGCCCGGGGGGTGGGGGAGGAAGCAAGGCAAGAGATTGCTTCAACCCCAAAGCCAAAATTGTACTTTTCAGAAGGGCCCCAACACGGCAGCTGTTCTCACAAGCTGCCGGTGGCTGCCCCGAAGTTTTCCCTCTGTCGCAACTTCCCGTTTCCGACAGGGCAGATCGCAGCAGAGGAAAAGCTTCAGGGCAGCCGCCGGTAGCTTGTGAGAACAGCTGCTGTGTCGGGGCCCCTCTGAAAAGGACAATTTAGGAATTTAACAAAGAAGTTTGGACCGCGGGGCTCCCTGGATCTGATGGGCCCAGGGCAGCTGCCCTGTTTGCTCCCCCCTAATGCCGGCCCTAGGGCCCCCTGACAATTCCGGGCCCTAGGTACGTGCCTCCTGGGCCTACCCTTTAATCCGGCCCTGGCTCAGGTAACATAGTTTAGTTTATATGAGTGGTTCCATGGGATTGGAAAAGTTCGGAGGAGGAGGAGAGGGATCTTGTGGTAATATTGTCTGAGGATCTGAAGGTGACAAAACAGTGTGACAAGGTGCTGGCGGTAGCTAGAGGGAAGAGAGGCTTTATATAGAGAGAGAAATAACCAGCAGAAGAAAGGAGGTGTTGATGTCCCTGTAGGTTATGGAAGTCAACTGAATAAATTCATGTAAACCGTTCTGAGCTTCCCTGGGATAGAAAACTGAACAAATAAATAAATTACCTCTATAAATAAATTGGTGAAAGCATCAGAGTTTCCAAATAACTCCATTGAACTGTTGCCATCTTGAAGGGGTAAATGTAACACCATACGACCTCTGTAACTTACCCTAAAATATTAACATCTTGCACTATCTAATTGTACCACTTGGTACCCATTTGAAGAGCTTACCCAATGCTCTTCTTCCATTTCTATTTAATAAATTTTACCATTCTTTTTCTTGTGGAATCCTTTGTTTATATGGAGTTATTTGGAAACTCTGCTAGATACCATGATGCTTTCTCCAATTTATATTTAGAGATAGTTATATTTATTTATTCCATTTTCTATCCTGTTCTCCCAGGGAAGCTCAGAACGGTTTACATGAATTTATTCAGGTACGCAAGCGTAGTTTCCTGACTGTCCTGGTGGGGCTCACAGTCTTATCAAATGTACCTGGGGCAATGGGGGAGCAAGTGACCCGCCCAGGGTCACAAGAAGCAGCATGGGCCTGCAGTGCACGCCCAACCTCAGGGGGGTCTAGGCTGCAGCTCCACCCACAGTGCTGCATTCTCAGATAGAGTATGGTAACAGATCGCATGGTCAACTTAGACAAGATGGCAAAACATGAAATGGTGAGACATAGCATGGTGAGTACGGTTCGGGAAGACAGCATAGCAAAAAGTTTTACAAAGCATGGTTGATATAGTATGACATGGCTTGGCAAAGTGGTAAGGCAAGCGTACAATGAGAAACATAGCAGAGGACGTGGAACGGCAAACACTGTACGTCAACCAGACAGTGTGGTATTCACTGTATGGTAAAGATGGTACTATCAATAGCCCAAAAAAACACCCTCAAAAGCACAGGTCTACATATCAAATTATATCCAAAAAGGAGAAAAGACCTCAGTGTCCAATAGGAGCTCTAAAAAGCTACCCACATAGACAAGCTGGTTTCAAACATAATTTGAGACCAGCAGACACATCCTTGGTCAAAAACTCCCAAAGGCTCTTTCAAAAAACACACTCTCTTTCAAATTCAATTTTTTCAATAAAAGTCACTTTCACTTTCCAATATACTTTTTTTTAGTTTTTTCAATGAAAGTCATTTATCTGAACGTTGCTGTTTGAATGTAGTCCTGGGGTTAGAAAGCAGGAAAAACTGCTCCGTGGAGAGTAAGCTGAAAGTTATTCAAGCATGATCATTCCCACACTTCCACACAATCCAACAGGGCTCCCTGTTTCGCTATCACGCTTCTTCAGGGATTTGCTGTAAAAAAAAACCCAAAACAAGCTGGTTGCAAAGAACTTCAAAAGTTATAAAACGAACAAAAAATCAAACTGTAGCTTAACCCACAGCGATCATTCACCCGCTTCCACTCCTGATATGCAACTCCGCTCGTCATCACGCACACGTGATGACGTCATACTCATTCATATCCACTCCTGCAATAGCATAAATGTGCAAACATAAACAAAAAAACAGAAAATAATGCACAAAAACAATCAGAACCAAGGTTTCCAGTCCACACCACTATTCAAACCTATGGGAGCATAGGTTTGTAAAGAAAAAATTATGGCATGTAAGGTATAGGAGGACAGTGGTGAACAGTATGACGGTGTAGTAGATAGTGGAGCATTCGGGGCCCTTTGTCAGTGGGTCCAGGGAATTGGGAAGAGCTGTGTTTATACCTTCTAATGATTGTGCTGTACGCAAATTGCCTGCTTTTCGAAAATATACTACCTTTTCGGAACATTATAAATTGGTTTTACGCTTGTATATTTCACCTAAAAGAGCTCACCTTTCGGGGTTCCGAGCATCTTCTGCCTGTCCCTGATGCTGGTTTGGGACATATGTTCTGGACCTGTCCAATTATCCAGTCCTTTTGGGAAGCTATTTTTCTCTTTGTTGAAAGTATTTGGAATGTTGTTATTCAACGTTCCCCTTTGTTTCTTTTTGGTGTCCCTATCCATTTTACCCCTCGCAGGTCGGGGACTGCTGCATTTCTTAGGTGGAACTGTGGTGATAGCCCTCAAGTGCATTTTGCTTAAGTGGCTGGATGTGGAGGGACCTGACTATTCCCTCTGGCGATGCCTCTGATCACCCTTTTGATGTGGGAATGTCAAGATATACAAGACTTTTCTTCACTGCCTGGCCGGACTTTCCAATGCATCTGGGAGCTTTTTTGGAACACTATGACTCCATTGGCACGTAGCCACCTCCTGAATTGTTGACTTTGACTACTTTCTACACCTGTTGTCTGTTCTGAATATATATGCCTTTCTTCCTTGATTTGTTCTTTTGGGCTGGGCTTGAAGGAGGACTGGGGACTAGGGTGGGTTGGGGGAGGGTTGGAGGGGTGGTACGTTGTGTTCCTTCTGAATGCACCATGTTTGGCGGTTGTTTATTACTTGTTTTTTGGCCGGTTTCATTTGCTGTATCAACGTTGGGGATTGTGGGGGTATATGCGGGTGGGGGTGGTCGCTTCACGTTGTGTTCTATGTTGCCTTGAAGTGAGCTTGTTCTCTGGATTACCCTTCCATTGTTAAGCTCAATAAAACATATTTGACAATACCTTCTAATGATCTTATGCTGGTACGTAGTGGTAGGTAGTGCGTTTAAGATCTTGTTCGGGCACTCTCAAGGTGGAGAGCATGTCCCGAGTGCGTATGTAGTCATTTTTCTTCTTGTGAGCGAAGTGTTCAATTTGGGGCTTAGCACTGAAATTTGGAGGCCATTTAAGGCTGGTACCATGTCACGGAAGAGTTTTCAGGCCATCACTAGGCCTTTGAATATACATCGTTTGTTGATCGGCAGCGCAAAACCGCAGTGATCGTGTTTTGTATGTGGAGATTCTTCAGGAGTCGGATGGCGGCATTTTGTACTCATTGCAATCGACAGAGGTTTTTTGCAGTAAGTCCATTTAGGAGCGCGTTGGACGAAGGCATAGAGCAATTGCGAGAAGTCCGGTTCTGAGCAGTATTGTCTGATTTTCCATAGCTGTTGGAGGTAGTAGAAGGAGGCAGATACTACTTGGGAGATGGTTGCCATCAAGGATCACTCCCAGGTTGAGTTCTTTGTCTTTGGCCATCAGGTTGGTGGATTCCCATGTGATTGACGCGAGTTCTAGGCCATTTCTGCGTATTCAGAGGAGCTCGGTTTTCGCCGTGTATAGTTGCAGCTTGTTTCTAGACATCCAACTTTTTATTTCTGAGAGGTAGTTTGGAGATTTGAGCATCTTGGTGGCAAATGAGTGGATCTTAATGTGGTATTTTTAGGCGATGTCTATCAGCAGTCTAATATAGAGGTTGAAAAGCGCCTTGTGGTACTCCATACTTTATCAGTTTGGGTCATGACAGAGTAGATTTTAGTAGGACGCTTTGGGTCCTATGTCTCAAGGAGACAGGAGTGATGGAAGGTTAGGAGGACCAAGATCCCATCACTTCCTTGATCTAGTAGTAATCAATAGTGTCCGCCAGTGCCCTTTCTGAAGCCAGATTGGAAGGGGGAGAGGGTGTTCTGGGTCGGTTTTTTTGAAGGACTGCTGATTCCCGGTCCAGAGGGTGGTAGCACGGTGTCATGAGGGTTCAGGTATCAGGGGCAGTGGCTTGGATTAAGTGACTCCCCCAGGGCAGGCTTGGGGTACCAGGTCAGCCCCTCCTTTGACTTGAGCGCAACTGGGGCGACCGGCCCTTGGGAGCGCGCGCCACAGGCCCCCTCCCCCGCGCCGCGCCGCGCGCTCGCTCGCCTGACGAACAATAGAAGGCACTGGAGCAGCCTCGCGCTGCCATTGCACACCCGCACGCTGCCACGCGCCCCAGCGCGAGACTGGCGGCCCCCCGCCATGGACGTGAGGCTTTACCCGTCCGCTGCCACAGCAGAGCCCCTGGACTCGTATCCCTGCAACAAGGTAGGCGGGGGGGGGGAAGGGGGAGGGGGCGGCGCGCGGAACGTCTCGGAGCTCGAGGTTTAGGCGCGCAAAAGGAGCTGCGGCGCGGGGCGCGTGCACGGCCGCCTCTGCTTCTGTGTGTGGAGACGGAATTTGGCAGCAAATGTCAGAGGCACGTGGAGAGCTCGCTCGGAGCCGTGTTTTGTTGCTGGGCTGAGCTGCGCTGCTGCTGCTGCTGCTGCGTCCCGGGGCTCGGGCGATGGTTCAGGCGGCAAAATGGAGCGGAGGGTGAGTACGGGAACAATAAGGATGCTCGGGGCTCCAGGCACTCGGCTCGCCTTCCTTCCCGCAAATTGCAGGTGCGAGAAGGGCTTTGGAGGAGGAAAAGAAGCCGCCGAAGGCAGCTTCGGAGCAGGGGGGGAACATGAAGGGCACTACCGTCCTCCGCCACCAGGGGCTGCTCTTGTTCAGACAAGCTAGTGGCAACTCGAGTGGAAAGGTAGCCTACAAGTTTTGCATATGCTCACTTTCCTTGCATTGTTTTATTTTAAATAATGCTGAACCTATTTCCTAGGAAAGCTCAGACAGGACAGAACGGTCAGTCTGCTGGCTGGGTTGGTGGGCAGTGGGGAGGAGGGTTAGGGATTGAAGCTACATCAAAAAGGCAAACTGGGGGAATTAATTCCAGGCATAAGGGGCAAAGTCTAGAATTGGCAGCGGAGGAGAAGGGTCCAGCTAAGAGAGGTCTATAAGGAGAGAGATTGAACCCACTTGGGGGTCCGCAATAGGAGCCTGAACTGTATGCTTAAATGCTGGGGAAGCCTGTGTGCATGAACAGAGGAGGGCACTGAATGAGCTTGAAATTAGGGTCTCTAGAGATGCCGGTCCAAAGCAGGCGCTCCTTGGAAAACCTCCTGGTATTTTAGAATAGGGCATGGCAGGACTTTCAGGGGATTATGGATAAATTTATAGTGCCTGGATTTAGACTCAAAACGTCACTAAACTCTAAAAGTCGGTGGCAACAGGAGTGGATTTAAGGTGGGGGCAAATTTGGGGCTCACAAAGTCTGTTCATAAATCTTGGCAAATGATTGGCACTCTTACATTTCTAAGCTTAAACTGCGCTCTATTTTCAGCTGAAAATTCTTCTTAATTTATGAACGGGTTGAAATCACTCATTGTATTGTAACTCCATTACTGAGGCTCATGCAAACTGCTCTGAATTGACTCCCCAGTCGTCAGTAGCGCTATAGAAGCTATCCCGTTGATGCTTCAGACCTTCATTTCCTTTCTGGGGGGGTTTTCCCCCTGCTGCTCTGCCTCTTGACCTAGGCTCAGGATAGAACAGGGAAGGAGCACATGCTTAAAAATCAAAGCATTTTGCAGGAGTCGAAAGAGAATGCATTTGGAAACGGTCACCGTCTTGAGAATACTCCCCCGTGAAGTCTGAAGGTGTCATTGACAGTGTTGTGGCCTCCCAAGGGAAGATATTTAGGGGCTCTCCTTCAGCTCATTAGAATCCAAAACGGCCCCAGCTTTAATTTTAATGAAGACCATTGTTCTGTGGGCTTGCCGAGGGATGCACTGAGTCCACCACAGTCTAAAAAATGTATTTGACTCTTTGGCTGATAAACTTGAAACTTGTGTGTGTCTGGGGGTGGAGAGTAGCCTTCTGTGCTAATCAATTGGTGCAGCTTCATTGCCATGTTTGATTTTTGGACTGAAAAGATCCGATCACATGGCACAGTATTACCATAAACTGCACCGGTTGCCAATAGAGGCAAGAGTGATCTTTAAGTTTGGCTGTATATGATCTTCGGATCTTTGACTTTTTTTCCTTCTGAAAAAGGATGTGTGTAGAAATGCTTCTTTAGTAAGATCTTAGCAGCATTACGGGATAAACAAATTACTAGGTATCTTTCTATCTCTACAAATACCATCAATAGATTGTAACCTACCCTCTCTAACTGCATTCCATATGTATTTTTCATACAGTTCTTCACAGTCAGTTTAATTTCCATCCTATAAATTCACATAGAATTTTTCTTTTTTCAACCATCTTTATTTTCTCTTCTTTATTAATTTCCAGGTACTTTAGTTAGATTGTGAGCCTTCGGGACAGTAAGGGAATTTTTTAAGTACCTTCTTACTTCTCATTTATAATCTTAATGTTTATTTTCTTCAAACCGCTTAGAACCTAACGGATGTAGCGGTATATAAGAAATAAATTACATTACATTACATTACTTCTTATCTGGCATGAAGACTGATCTGTTTGGCAAATACTTTTGATTAATTAACTGTGTTTATACCGTGTACGCTTGTATTTTAATTTTTGTTAACTGCACAGAACCGCGAGGTACCTGCGGTCTATAAGAGATTTTGTTATGTTATGTTATTTATAGAATCACGCCTAGCCACACCTAATTCTTCATAGGGGCCAATAGGTGTCAAAACGTAGGTGCATATATATTAGACTTGGGCTCTCTTGGCCTAACTCAATCCACATTCAAACCCTGCCTCTAACCATGCCTACGTTCTGGTGGGTAGACGCCTGGGTCACGCCTACCGAGTTAAGCACCTACCTGAAAATTAGCTTTTTAAAATTAGGTTTTAAAGGTACCAATTGAACCAATTAAAAATAAAGTTAAGCGCCAAGATCGGCTAGGGGTCCAATGGTAGGTACTCTTTATAGAATCAGGGCGCCTAAATGTATCGCGCCTAAAAAACCAGCACCTACTTGTGCAGTGTTAAATGAAATTCTATAAAAGTTATGCGCACCTTATAGAATATCACTTAGTGCCAGTATGCGTCATAACATTTAGACGCACCCATTGCGTGCACATCGGCACATAAATTATAAGAATTCCCACGATCTGCCCCCTAACCACGCCCCCTGCGTAACATTGTAGGCAGTGCGCATACCGAGTTGCACACATAAAATCCAATAAAGCCAATAAGCAGCAATTATGAGGTGCTAATTGCCTATTATCGGTGCCGATTAAGCTTGTTAAACAATTAAGTTATGTGTATAAATCAACCGTGTTCACTGATTTCCTTGCCTAAAGTAAGAAGCATATACATAATTTGGGGGTAAGGCTATAGAATTAGGGAGATCAAATGTACAAAGAATTTTGCCTATGCAGAAAACAGGGAAAACTTGCCTGTGGGGTTCTGTCTGGTACTTGTGACCTGGATTGGCCACAGTGGAAACAGGATACTGGGCTTGATGGACATTTGGTCATTGTGACATCACTGAAGAGGTTGGCTCTTAGGCATTGGTGGAATGAGGCATTATGGCATCACAGTCTCAGCTATGGAATGTTGCTGCTCTTTGGGGATTCTGCATGGAATGTTGCTATTATTTGGGATTCCAGAATCTTGCTACTCCTTTGAGATTCTGGAATGTTGGTGTTCTTTGGGTTTCTGGATTGGCTACTGTTGGAAACAGGATGGCTCTTAGGCATTGGTGGAATGAGGTATTATGACATCACAGTCTCAGCTATGGAATGTTGCTGCTCTTTGGTTTTCTGCCAGGTTCTTGGGACCTGGGTTGGCCACTATTGGGAGCAGGAGACTGGGCTTGAAGGATCTCGCTGGTCTACCCCAGAAGGGCTATTCTTATGCTATGTTCTTAGGAACTAGTCAAGTGGAGAAGCAGAAGAATAGGGAAGCTGCAAAAAGTGTGACAGAGTTTTCAAGTCTAAAGTGATTTCTAATGTGGTGGTTTTCTGGGTATGGAGAATGGCTCTCACAACGGTATTACCCTCCCCCCCAAAAAGCAGTTTATGCCTAGAGATCACAGGTTCAAAGCCTGGCATGGATGAGTCATCTTCCTGTGGCAAAGAAAACAAGAACTTATTAGGTTATAACAACAGTTTTGGAATCGTTTACAATGCTTCAAACAGAAACATATTCTGTTTAAAAATCAGTGATTTCATAATATATTGGAGGGGGAGGGGGTGAGAAGAATATGGTGGTGGTAGTAATCTCCATGTACAAGTGATAAGGCAGAGTCACTAATAACAATTTTTAGGTCCTTTCAAGATTTCTTGAATGCTAAAACTGTACAATCAGGCACTAGAAAATGACATGGGGACAGAATTTGTCCCTGTCCCCATGGGAACCATCTCTGTGTCATTCTTTAAGGAGAGAGGGAAGAATCAGGGTATGAAGGGTACAGCCACTGACCCTGAAGCTTTGAATTGAAGAATGCTGGTGCAGAACAACTGAGCTTGAGACAGAATAGAAACCTAGAAAGATAAAGGCCAAATGGCCCATCCAGTCTGCCCATCCGCAGTAAGCATGATCTCTTTCTCTCTCTGACAGAACCCACATGCCTATCCCAGGCCCTTTTGAATTCAGACACAGTCTCTGACTCCACCACCTCTTCTGGGACGGTTTCCCGCAGTTATCCACAGGGACGGGGTCAAATTCTGTCCTCATGTCATTTTCTATCGGGCATATCCTCCTTTTCCTGCTCTCCTGTCCCATTGCTGCTGGCTGTCAGCCTTCTCTGCTTTCTTCCCTTTCTCTCATTTCATTTTTCTCCTGAAGCAGTGCAACTGGACGGAGAACTGGTAGCTATTCCACGTCCACAAGCCCAGCAGTAGCCCTTTTCTCCTCAGGTTTCCTGTTTGGGTGGGAATTCTGTGCTCGAGGAGGGAAATTTGGGTCTTTCACACATGGTCTCTGACTGATGCTTCTGCTCCCTGGGAGCGACATGAGCCAGTGCAGATTAGAGCAGCGGTGGAAAACCACAGTCCTGAAGGGCCCCAACGGATTTTCAAGATTTCCACAATGAATGTGCATGAGATCGAGTTTCATTCAATAGAAGCCGTACATGCGAAGCAATCTCATGTATATTTGTTGTGGAAATCCTGGAAACCCAACTGGATCTGACGTTAAATAGCATTTGCCTATTGATTCATATGGATTGGTTTTCTGTCTGTATAGAGAGACCTGTTTGGGTTGGTTTGTTTATATATATTTTTTAATATTATACATATTTTAAAGACTGTTGGACTAATTTATATTGCTGAGTGATTTCAAAAGTTACTTTCAGTTTATTATTTAACCAAGAAACCTGCAATCTTAGCATATTGCTCCCTAATCTTGGTTATATTTTACAATTATGAAATAATACCTTTTAATTGCAGCAAAAATTAAAATGTGTTAAATTAGGACAACCCTATTCTAACAGTTTTGAACATTTCCGGGGGGGGGGGCGGAGGGGGGTAGCTATTTTACTCTTGATAGAGAATGACACAATGACAACATTCATCACTGTTCCCGTCCCCGAAACCATCCAGTGTCATTCTCTAGTGTCCATCTCAACCTCAGTTCTTCAATGCAAGGCGTGAGAGTCAGTGGCTGGAAACCATCCTGTGGCTATCTCAACCTCAGTCCTTCTACGCCAGCATTCTTCAGTGCAAGGCTTGAGGGTCAGTGGCTGGAAACCATCCTGTGGCTATCTCAACCTCAGTCCTTCTACGCCAGCATTCTTCAGTGCAAGGCGTGAGGGTCAGTGGCTGGAAACCATCCCGTGTCTATCTCAACCTCAGTCCTTCTACGCCAGCATTCTTCAGTGCAAGGCTTGAGGGTCAGTGGCTGGAAACCATCCCGTGTCTATCTCAACCTCAGTCCTTCTACGCCAGCATTCTTCAGTGCAAGGCTTGAGGGTCAGTGGCTGGAAACCATCCCGTGTCTATCTCAACCTCAGTCCTTCTACACCAGCATTCTTCAATGCAAGGCGTGAGGGTCAGTGGCTGGAAACCATCCTGTGGCTATCTCAACCTCAGTCCTTCTACGCCAGCATTCTTCAATGCAAGGCGTGAGGGTCAGTGGCTATGCCTTTTCATACTCTGATTCTTCCCTCTCTCCTTAAAGAATGACATGGAGCTGATTTCCCATGGTTATTTGCGGTTGAGCAAAATCAAAGAGGATGGTGACACTTTATAGCTTTTGAGACTTTACAGTTTAGTTTTATTTGGTATACTACCCATCTAAGTGGTTATATGTCTGACCAAGTGGACTCTTGTTCTGCTAAGCTCATTCCTCAATAAATTTGTTGGTCAATGAAGTTAGATGTTAATACTTTTAAAATGAATGGAACTTGTTGCCAGAGGATGTAGTAACCGTGCTAAGCGTAGCTGGGTTTAAGAAAGGAATGGAAGTCTCCATCCTATAGCTTGCTATTGAGACAGACATTGGGAAGCCACTTCCTACCCTGGGATCAGTAGCATGGAATTTTGCTACTCTTTGGGTTTCTACCAGGACTTGTGAGCTGGATTGACCACTGTTGGAAATGGGAGACTGGGCTTGATGGACCATTGGTCTGACCCACTATGGTTATTCTTATGTTTTTATGATAAGATGCCACCAGCCTCTTTGTCATTTATCCTAGGCATGAAGGATGATTAAACTTGTTGGTTTTGTTTAATGCTCTTGTTAAGTAAAGTAGTAATGAATCGTTCGACCTCTTCTGTTCTCCTTCCCAACATCCCTCTCATGAGTCTCATTTCCTCTCTCTTTCCCCTTTTACTATGTCCTTCTTGGTTCCCTCACAAACCAGCACTTGTGAAGTGTATGACAAGGAAAACTAGGTAGGGGATAGTGGGGACCGTCAGAGCTGTTGTTAGGGGTGCAACCAAGGCAATTGCCTAGGACCTCCAAGCGAAAACGAAACAAGATACAGCCTGCTGTGGTGAACTTTGACATGTCTTCTAAATTTCTGTCCTGCATCCCAGCAGTCTTAGCAATGGCCCTGGTTGCAGCCAAATTCTTCTAGCAGAATCCATGTTTGTTCTAAAAGAGAAATTTAGAGTGATGAGAGCACAAGTGGTTCACCACATTCACGGCAGGGAGTACCGTCTTCATATTTGCAGTACATGTTATTCTTGACACGAGTAGGAGTTGATTCTGTTTTACATATTTTCCCCTTGTGTATAAAATGCAACAATAAATAGATTTCCATTTTTGCGTGTTGCTTCTGAATTTCGCTAAATTGCCTTTGATTTATTGTAATTACACCTCAGTTGTAAACCCATATGAAAATGTCTACATTTCCTGTATAAAATAATTTTAAGCAGATGCCCTTGTTTATTTATTTTTTTCAGCAATTAAGAGCATTATTTCTTCTTAGAATTTCCCTGTACATGTATTAAGGATTTGACATACTGCCTTTCTCTGGTACAACCAAAGCAGTATAAATATGATTTCTATGAGCACCCCGAGCTAACTACGGTACTTTTATTTCTGCTAAAAAGGGGTGTCTCTGTCTCCTTGCTCTGTCGCAAGTGGAGAAACCTGTTTTTAATTTACTTCGTATCTGAAACAGTTTAGGTTGTTTTATTTATTCTTAGTGTAGTTTATGATGAAAAAAAGTTTACCAAGATAACAGACTTAGGTCTCTCAATTATATCTGGACTTTTGTTTGACAGATACATTATTTCCTTTTTTGATTTGCAAGTTGTGATTTTGCCTTACCTGGTGGAACTTTCTATATAAGTTTATTTTATCTGGTTTGTAATGTATGTATTCTGCATAAATAAATAAGAAAAATGTCTTTATGAATGTTCCACACAGGTATCGTATTATAAAATTAAGCCTAAGGTTAGTAAATAAGCCTCACTGATAATAAAGCTCTCCTTAATAGCACACATTAAGTTCCATGCGTTTGGAATAACCTCCCAATATCTCTTCGACAGATTCCTTATTGCTTCCGCTTCCAGAAGACACTGAGAGGGAAATTCTGGAAAAGGTGCCAAATAAATAAGCACCTAATTTAATACATATATTGGCTTCAATTAGGAGCTTTAATAAGCTTATAATTGAAACAAATACAAATTAATTAGGTGGCAGATAGGTGCCTAAGTCCGAAGTAGGCGTGTTTAGGTTGTTCCCCCCCCCTGAAACCTGAGTGCTCTCCAACCCTTCCGTAAACAGCTGAAAACCTGGCTTTTCTCTAAAACCTAACACTCCCCCCTCTTCTGACTTCCTAGTCCTCTAACATTCTCCTCTCCTCTGATCTTCATCTAGCCCTTCCTTGGAGTTCCTTTCTCATTACAATTCCTGTAAACCGTGCCGAGCTCCACAACTATGGAGATGGTGCGGTATACAAACCCAAGGTTTAGTTTAGTTTAGAAGGACTTAGTGGCCTTTAGGTGTGATTCTGTAAAGTACAAAGAGGGCATTTGAACATTCATTTGTATTTCACCCCATTAGATGAGGGGACAACCATTTGTAGGGGGTGGTACTCCTCTGAGGTGAAGTGGGAGGTGGAGAACATCTGGCGAGTTCCCATTTAGAGCATGGTACATAGGCACCTATAACGGAGGCTTTTAAAAGCCTGGTCTACACTGTAGTTTTACTTTTAGTTAGACTTGATTCTATAATTGACCTTTTTAGGCCCAGAATTTGTCCCAGAAGACATACTGTATCTCTTCTCCTTATAGATGACTCTGGCCACTATATCTGTCTCATCTGATCTATAGTACCTCATGAACCATTCCTATTCTTAATCGCTGTACAAAGTCTTTTGTTAGCTGCATTGAATCCTTGTCAGAAAAGTGTGACCTGTATAGAATTAGCATCATATCCGTTAATGAGGCCCTTAGATTGGAAACCCTCTGCCACCAGGAAAATACTTGTGTGTAACTCACCTTGAGTTGTGAAGGAGAAGGCATGAGCTAGATATTTATGCATCCACTTTTTTTTTTTGAATAAGATCAGCAGTCGCCTGAGATAAAAGCCTGGTTTCCTCATTTGCAAAGAAGAGTCCTAGCACTGAGCCACTGAGGTGATCGGCCTTCTCGCTAACAAAGCTTTACAATAGGACAGATTTCAGCCTTACAATGTGGCGCAGTGGCTAAAGCTGCAGCCTCAGCACTCTGAGGTTGTGGGTTCAAACCCCACGCTGCTCCTTGTGACTCTGGGCAAGTCACTTAATCCCCCCATTACCTCAGGTGCATTAGATAGATTGTGAGCTCACTGGAACAGAAAGGAAAAATGCTTGAGTACCTGAATAAATTCATGTAAACTGTTCTGAGCTCCCCTGGAAAAACAGTATAGAAAACTGAATCAATAATAGTGTGAAAAGTTTCAGCCTCTGATAACCAGAACTGGTATTGTGACATCATAATGCCTCATTCCACCAATAAGAGTCAACCTCATCAGTGATGTCACAATGGCTTCATTGCCCTTTACTTGGCTCACTTTTGCTATATTTTGGTTTCTAGAGTGGCGCAGTGGTTAATGCTAAAGCCTCAGCACCCTGGGGTTGTGGGTTCAAATCCACACTGCTCTTTGTGACCCACAGGGACAGACAAGGAAAAATGCTCAAGTGCCTGTTCCAAACTCCCCTGGGAGAGAGGTATAGAAATAAAATATTCTGCTGTATCTACCTCTATATTTTACCCCCACAAACTAACTGTATGTTGGATTGTATCTCTGGGCATAAAAAAAGCATATCATTGTGTTTTCCTGGCAGTGGGTCTAATAAACATACGTTATTTATGCTGCTAATGTGTTTTTCTAGACAATTTTCCACTCACCGACTTATTCTGAAAAGTGCTGATTAGGTTTTTGTTTCTTTGATTTGTAAAACACTTTTATTTTCAGTGCTGCCTGAACCAGTGGAATGTTTGCAACCAGATGTGCATCATTTTGCCAGAATTTGGTTTGTAACTTTCTCTGAAATCATGTGGGTAAAGAGCAAGCTAGAGGGAAGGTGCCTGAACGCAGGGGACAAAATGGAAGGAAAATGGCCTTGGAGTTGGAGATGGGGGAGGGGGACAGAGTGCAGAGCCTGTAGCCAGGGGTGGGATGACCACTGTCCACTGTGTTCTTTTGCTGTGAGTACAGGACACAGTAGCCCCCTAAGCATTTTACTGCTATTAATAAGAGATTTATAGGAAAATCTCCCAACACACTATCGGATACTCTCCCTCCTTTTCAAGTCCTCATTAAGCACTTTCCCTCTCCCTTTTCCTAGCCCCCCCCTCCCCAAATCCCAGCAAGGCTCACCTTTTCCGCTCTCCCTCTTAGGTACCTGTCAGCTGAAACCCTCTTTTTTGAGGGGGTGGGGTGGGGGAACCCCCCTAACTACACTTAAAATATTCACTTGGTATCTAGTGTTACGGTAAGGTTTAGATGAGGATTATGGGAACCCTAAATGTGTTCTGTATCAGCAATTATGCCCAACTTCAGGCAACCTGAAAAGAATTGTCCCTATGTACAAAGAGTGTGCACATTCTCCTAATAGTGAATGCATCATTGTTTGCACGTGGGTGTACGACTGGGAAAGTAGCCACCCAGAGGGCCTAATTCTAGTAAGTTAGGTTCCTGACTTAATTGTTTGAATTGGTGATAATTGGCACGATAATCGACTGCGTCACTTAAAACCAATTAAGTAGTCGGGTCAAAGTTCTTAAGTAAAAGTATAGTGAAGAATACTTTTTTAAAAACCATATTTAATAATAATAATTTATTTCTTATATACCGCCAAAGCCATAGTAGTTCGAGGCGGTTTACAGTGAAGAAGGGCTGGACAATCAGCGAAAGGTTACAATGGTACAATCAGAGAAACTAGGTGCCAGATAAAATGGTACAATCAGCGAAAATGGTACAATCGGTGAAAGATGGAGTAATCAGAGCAAAAAAAAGGTACAATCAGAGCAAAACAGTAGAGTAAAGAAGGTCAGGACCATCTGCATATGGATAAATCTAAAAAAGAATGTAGGTATAACAAAGGAGGATATAGGCATTTAGGTTGTAAATCTGGTAAATAGATTAGATTTTAGTAGTTTCCTGAAGTTTTAGGTAGGATTTAAGTAAAAGTAAAAAGGCTGTTGTCTAATAGAATACTTTTTGAGTAAAAAGTGAAAGTAGCTCAGCTACAACAAATGCAACAGTCGTTAACATACTTATCCCAACAGCAATTCAATTCACTTTGCTTTCCGTAAAATTACATTTTACAAAATGGTCGTCGTTCATGCAAGTTTGCTCGTGGGTCATTAATCTAGCACAGCTGAAAAGGTTTTCCAACAACTGCATTAAAGCAGAAATGGATTGTTCAGCCTGATAAAAAGTTCCTTCAAACCGGGCCAGGTTGCATTATTGCTGATGTCTGACTGGATCTGCAGGATTTAATCAAGGAAATCTCTTGACTTCATCTCCATTAGAGCTAGTGCTATCGAATTCATCCCTGCCATCTTAATCTTCACTTTCATTATGATCAAGATGATATCCAGTTGCAAAGAAGGCTTTCACAAAACTGGAATCATTGTCATGTTTTAATAATTTTTCACCCGATGGCAAACTCTCTTCCAATATCTTCAAAAGTGTGCGAACCCTTCAGTTTTAAGGCCAGACACCCCAACTTCTTTTCTATCTGTCAATCAATCCAATGGACAACCGTCCCGATGTAGCATTTCCCATGGGATGACCAGCAGTCTGTTCTCTCCTCACCAAGAATTCATCTCTCTTTTGTTTGGCTGGAGACCAGTAACCAACCAATTTAAAAGGACAGGCAATCCCACTGTTCTCATAGGCTGTATTCACGCCGGCAAAATTTCAGACGAGATGACCCGCTGTTTACATGACAAGGTTTTCAATAGCAAAATCCTGTTCCCAGTTTTGCTGTTGCATGTGGTTCTCTATGGAAGAGCCCTTTCTATATCGTTTCAGCTTTTACTTGTTACTTTTAACTGCAGGCATCGGTAAAAGTAGTAAAATTTGGTGAAATTATTACTGTAGCAATACTTTTACTTAAGTTTAGTAACTAGTTATATTTAGTTACTGTTACAACACTGTAAGTAGTAAATTTAAAACAAATTGGAGAAACTATGTCTTCAGTCAACATGTAATTACATACTCAAATTTGTTGCCAGAGCAGCTTAGTAAGAAAGGTCCTTAAATCATTATTAGGACGGAAGAAACTGCTGCTTATTTTTAGGCTAAACTGCATAAAATCTCTTTTACTGCTTTGATCTTGCCGGGCATAGGAGACAACTTTTTCAAAATTATTGGGGTGCTGAACCCAACGGAGATTATTTTACATTGGAAACAGTCAAGGAATTTGTTGAATATTGGGGGTTCTCAATCGCCTACAAAGCTGTCTCCTATGTTGCCAGGTACTTGTACCTTGGGTTGGCTACTGTTGGAAAGAGGGCTTGATAGACCTTTGATCTGTCCCCACTATGGCAGTGTTTATGTTCATTTGTTCTTATGACCCATTACAGCGGCGGCAAAAAAAAAAAAAAAAGCAAACAGGATGTTGGGCATGATCAAGAAGGGTATCACGAGTAGATCTGAGGATGTCATAATGCCGCTTTACAGAGCGATGGTAAGACCACACTTGGAATACTGTGTCCAACATTGATCCCCCTACCTAATAAAGGATATAGTACTACTGGAGAGGGTGCAGAGGCGAGCGACGAAGCTTGTAAAAGGTATGGAGAACTTGAGCTACAAGGATCGCCTCGGAAAACTAGGATTATTCACCCTCGAGAAGAGGAGACTGCGAGGGGATCTGATAGACACTTTTAAAATACTGAAAGGATTCGACAAAATAGAGCAGGGAACAACTTTGTCAAAGGTGACACGGACAAGAGGTCATGGACTGAAGCTGAGGGAGGACAGGGCCAGGACAAATGTCAGAAAGTCCTGCTTCACACAGTGAGTGGTGAACGCCTGGAACGCTCTCCCAGAAGAGGTTGTGGGGGAAACCACCATTCAAGGTTTTAAGGGCAAGTTGGATGCACATCTTCTTGAAAACCACATTGAGGGATACGAATAACTAAGGTATTCGCCAGGGTAGGCCTGGCTGGGCCTCCGCGTGTGCGGATCGCCGGACTAGATGGACTCAAGGTCTGATCCGGTGCAGGCATTTCTTATGTTCTATGTTCTTATGTACAGCTCAACCAAAATTGTAAAGTGAACTTGGGTGGTTTTTGGCTTACAATAAAGTTTCTAGTTTTTAAGTTTCAAGTTTTTATTAAAATTTATTAACCCATTTATCATATTTCTAAGCGGCATAGAATCATACTTAAAAAAAATTTTCATTCATAATATGATTATAAAGTGGCCTCTCTACCTCTCAGGGTTGTGTTCACTGTTATTTTAAAGTACTTTATCATGAGACCCTTGCATTGTCCACAGTTAGGACACTCTGATTATTTGAGAGGGAAGCATAGCTGAAGAAAGGCAGAGAACCTAACAAGCTTACTTTTTCCTTTCAGGATGTAATTCTTTTCTGTCTTTGCTGTGAATGATTTATGATATATTTATGGTTCCTAGTTGCTAACTGTTAAAACAGAAATATCTTGTGATTCCCATGCTTTGGAAGGTGGATATGAAGTAGAGTGACATGGGGACAAATTTTTCCCCTTTCCCTGCAGGAACTCATTTTCCTATCTCGTCCCCGCGAGTTATTTTCTTGACCTTGCCCCATTCCTGTAAGCTCCGACTTAATCTGCACAAGCCTCAAACACTTTAAAACCATAAGTGTTCAAGGCTTGTGCGGTTAAGGCAGAGCTCACAGGAATGGGACAGGGACAGCGACAGCGACAAAATTTGTGAGGATGGGATGTGGAAATTGAGTTCCAGCCAATTCAGGTCCCTAGTACCTGGCCAAAACCTAAGGAGTATCAACATTCCATGCTACCGATCCAGGGCAAGCAGTGGCTTCCTCCATGTTTTTCTCAATGGCAGACTATGGACTTTTTCTCCAGGAACTTGTCCAAACCTTTCTTAAAGCCAGCTACACTATCCGCTCTTTCCACACCCTCGGGCAATGCATTCTAGAGCTTAACTATTCTCTGAGTGAAAACCAATTTCCTTCTATTCGTTTTAAAAATATTTTCCTGTAACTTTATCGAGTAACCCCTAGTCTTTGTAATTTTTGATAAGAGTGAAAAATCGATCCACTTGTACCCGTTCTCCTCCACTCAGGATTTTGTAGACTTCAATCCTATCTCCTCCTCTCTTTTCTAAGCTGAAGAGCCCTAACCTCTTAGTCTTTCCTCTTAAGAGAGGAGTTCCATCCCCTTTATCATCTTGGTCGCTCTTCTTTGAACCTTTTCTAGTGCCGCTATATCTTGAGATTAGTATTGAATGCAATACTCCAGATGAGGTCGCACCATGGAGCGATACATTGTAACTTCCTGGGTAACTGACTCAACCTCTTGTAATGTAATCCAACCTTGGACTGAATAGATAAAGGCGGAATAGAAAAAACTGATTAGCATAACATAAAGGCTATCTATTGGATTTCATTGGTATTGGCTTTTTCTGGATATTTCTGATCCTTGATATTCTCATCCACCTATTACTGAGGACTTGGTATGATTTTAATATTAATCCCAAGAGGAAACATTTTACATGACATATGGCATATAAACAAGGGATAAATTAGGTAGATTCTTTGACTTTTACATTGGCAAACTGTTAAAATTACCCCCATACCAGTATAAATTCAGTTGTATCTCCAAAATGTTCTCTCAATGTGTTTGAATTCTACAACATAATAAAAAATAAAGTGATTGGGTAATGAAATGGCATTATCAAAATTTGTAAAATGGAAAATTGCATTTGATTGCAGAGTTACAGTATCATTGTTTCGCACGGCTCACTGATTACAGGCTGAAGAAAGGGCAGCTGTCTTAACGGCACCGTATCTGATTAGCTCCTGCTGCATATGCATAGACCGTGCTGCGTAATCTAGGCAGACATCTGGAAAGCTACCTTTCCCTATCCTGCAAGAGATTTCAGTTGGGACAGAAAAACAAGTGAGATTGTGTAAACTGGGGGAGGGACGGGGAGAATACCGCATAGCCCAGTCCATAGGCTCCGTGCCAGTTCTAGTACAGCTGAAGACGGAAGGCATCTTTCAAAATGAAAACCCCCCAAATGTTCAAGGCATTTCAAATTCTACAGAGCGACCAGCATCCATCACCCCAAGAACTGAAGACATTAGGCTTAGAATTGTTTGGCCATGGCTTGATACTGAGGCACTGGATTTCAATGTGCTCTTATCAAAATAAGCAAATCCAGCAGATGATTAAACAATAGATATCTGAACATCATATTCATTTTCCTGAAAACCAAAACTGGTTGTGTTTCTTTTTTTCTTTTTTTTTTTTGGAGGGGGGAGGTGAGTCCTAGAACTTCAAGGACCCAAATTGGGAACTACTGCATTGACCTATTCCACTATTCCAAGCCATATTGTAGGAGGATTTAAAAAAAAATAGCATGATCATGTAACACCACTCCAAAATTTGCTCATTGGCCTCTAATCCCTCACCGCATCGCCCTATTATCATTCAAGATTCGTCAGACAAACCTTTTTTCCTGATAGACTGTTAATACCTCACACTCTTCCTAGAGCTCTGCGCTCGACCGATCAAAATCTCCTCTCTGTACCCTCTTTAAAAATCATTGATACTAGACGTAATGAGATCTTTTTGGTCTTCGCACCCTAGTTATGGAACTCACTTCTGGCCTACCTTAGAGAAGAATCTATATTAGATTTTAAGAATTCCCTGAAAACCTTTCATTATAAGGATGTATTTGAAAATTAAAACCATCAGATTCGGCTAAACCTATCATTAGAGCACTTAATCATTATTCATTATCTTCTTTAAATATGACCTGTTGCTCCTGTTCTGCCCCCCATTGTCCTCTTTTTCTTCAAACCATTGTAATTCTATCCCCTTTCCTCCTGTTTCTGTTCATCTGTCGTCTGAGTTTGTCCATGTTTGTATTTTTATGACTTCCTTGTTTCCCCCTAAATTTAATTGCTTTGAAATGGTTTTACAAGCGTTTTTATCAACTTTTAAATAAACTTGAAATTTTTTATTAATAGAAATTTATTAGCTGCTATTTCATGAAGAGATTGTAACTTAGTAAATGACGGCAGATAAAGACCTGAACGGTCCATCTAGTCTGCCCATTGGTTTTATCCATTAAAAATCCATGATTAGATTAACTTGTCTCTTCTTTGATATTTCTGGGCCATAGACTGTAAAGTCCACCTGTATTGTCTTAAGTTCCAAATGCTGAAGTTGCCATCTAATCAAGCCATTGTGACATCATTGCTGAGGCTGGCTCTTAGGCATTGGTGGAAGGAGGCATTATGACATCACAATCTCAGCTCTTGAATGTTGCTACTCTTTGAGTTTCTGCCAGGTAACATAGTAAATGATGGTAGATAAAGACCTCAACGGTCCATCCAGTCGGCCCATTAGTTATTCCCATTAAAAATACATGATTACATTAACTTGTCTCTTCTTTGATATTTCTGGGTCATAGACTGTAAAGTCCACCTGTATTGTCTTAAGTTCCAAATGCTGAAGTTGCCGTCCAAGCTCACTCCAGCCTATCCAACCATCCTCTTTGCAGGATATCTACCATAAAGTCTGGTCTAATTAGTATGCACAATGATGACTAAGTCAAAAGACGCCCATGGTCCACCCCCAACCAGTCCCACTTTTAGGTAGGTGCTTCGGACAAGGCGTATACTTTTTTTAGAATCTTGCTTTCTGACTTGTGTGCCTAACTTTCAGTTACTAAACCATACCATACATTTTCTTCTATACATTAAGTTTTGATAAGGATTCAATGCGGCTTACATCAAGGTTTCTAATCAGTGGTCATGGACAATGAATTGCAAGTTTGAAGAAGTAGAAATGTCGTTGCATTTTGAATTATAGGCTTGAAGAGAAGCAATGAGTCTTTACCATTCTCCTAAAGTTGTAATATGTGACTGGTTGACGCAAGTGTTGTGGGAGGATATTCCAAATTTTGGGGCCCAAATTAAGTCCAATTAAAGTCAATTCTGAGTTGTTAATAGCCAATTTTCAGTGCTGATTGAGTCCATTAATCAATTCTGTTGGGTGGCTAGCTTTAGGTGGACTTTATAGAATTTGGTCTGTGTTATCCAGCTTGCTCATTAGCTGATTAATTCTCCCTCCCAAGAAAAACATAGGAAAAAAAAGTTAAAATAAATAACGCACAATTAACATACACTGATAGGCAAATTATTTCAAAATGTTTTGACACATTGTAAAAGGGCCCTATGTTGCTTACAGTGGCATGTGGTGAGGGCATTCAGGGGATTCAGTGAATCCCCAGCTCTACAGCCCTGCTTTTAAACTTTTTGTTTACTTTTTTGCCTGATGCAGTTTGATTTGTTGCTTAGGCAGCCTGCTCAACCAGTCATAAGAACATAAGCAATGCCTCCGCTGGGTCAGACCCAAGGTCCATCGTGCCCAACAGTCCACTCACGCAGCGGCCCAACAGGTCCAGGACCTGTGCAGTAATCCTCTATCTATACCCTTCTATCCCCTTTTCCAGCAGGAAATTGTCCAATCCTTTTCTAAACCCCAGTACCGTACTCTGCCCTCTTATGTCCTCTGGAAACACATTCCAGGTGTCCACCACTCGCTGGGTAAAGAAGAACTACCTAGCATTCATTTTGAATCTGTCCCCTTTCAACTTTTCCGAATGCCCTCTTATTCTTTTATTCTTTGAAAGTTTGAAGAATCTGTCCCTCTCTACTCTCTCTATGACTTTCATGATCTTGTAAGTCTCTATCATATCCCCTCTAAGTCTCCTCTTCTCCAGGGAAATGAGACCCAGTTTCTCCACTCTCTCAGCATATGAAAGGTTTTCCATCCCTTTTATCAGACGCGTCGCTCTCCACTGAACCCTTTCGAGATTCTTAAGGTACGGCGACCAATATTGGACGCAGTACTCCAGATGCGGACGCACCATCGCCCTATACAACGGCAGGATAACTTCTTTCGTTCTGGTTGTAATACCCTTCTTGATTATGCCTAGCATTCTATTTGCCTTCTTAGCGGTCGCTTCATTGTCATGTCCACCATTACCCCCAAGTCCCTTTCTTGGGTACTCTCATTCAATATCCCTCTCATCATATAGTTGTATCTTGGGTTTCTGGTTCCCACATGTAATACTTTAAATTTTTCAACGTTGAACTTCATCTGCCATCTCGTCACCCATTCCCTTAGTTTGTCCAGTCAAACAGTATAAAAAAAAAAAAAAAAAAAAGCAGGGCTCTTGGGCTGGGGATTCTCCAAACCCCCTGAAGGTCCTGACAGTACTGATCTGAATTTGATTGGTTGAGCAGCATCTGCCTGTTGCCTGCTTGACCAATCAAATTCAGAGCAGTGCCTTTAGGGGTGGGGCGAATCCCCTGAAGGCCCCGACAGCACACCATTGGTTAGTTATTTTCTCCTCTGCACTGACCCCCCACTCTGGGAGCATTTCTGCTACAATGAAAACATGGTTTTTACCTTTAGAAGTAGCTTTTCAAATCGCACTCCCTGTTGAGAGCGGATTGCTTTCTTCTGATAATGTTAGCTCACTACGCTGAGTGGCTCAGATTTCCAAATTTCAGTGGGTTGGTACAGGCAACTGAGGGACATAAAGAAGGTTTCAAATTCATATAAATGGAAATGTCTTAAAATACCTTGGCTGTTGTTAAGTTAAATAATGATTTCATCTATCTATAAACCATATTCTTGCATTTACTGTTGAGGTCTCAAACATTTAGGCCTGGTGGTTTGAAGATCCAGACCATTGAAAATCACTCTGCAGGGAAAGAGTTTGACAATATGGAAGTGATTATACGTTTATGAAAAGCCCCACAGGTAGGAGCAGAATTGAAGCATAATTTGATTAGGGTTGATCCTGTCTCGCTGCCATTATCCAGTAAAAGGATACTTTTTCTAGAGCGAGGATAATTGGTACCCTCTGAATCCAAAGGTACCAAAAGCAGGGCATGTGACTTATTTTTACCAAAAGACAGAGGGATATCAGCCGCATAATCCTGCAAAATCTCGGCCTCAGATATGAACTAGTTACGTCTTTAAAAAATTATATACATTTATCAACAAAAAGAACATAATTCGGAAAAATGCATTTGAAAAACAGTGAACTTAAAACATCTATATTGCTATAGTCCATAGGAAGTTATGGATAAAGTAGCCCCTTCCTGCTGACCTTATGATACAAAAAAAAATGTCAAAGTTGCCCAAATGTATCCCCCCAAACTTTGGGGTCTTTTTACTAAGGAGCACTAACCAATTTAGCTCACACTAATGATTTGTATACCCTAAATGCTAAGATGTTCATAAGGGATAAATATGGACAACTTAATAATGCGAGTAATTGCCATTATAGAAGAGGAGTCTAGTACCCAGATTTTTGGCTTCTAAATTTAGGGAACCTTTTGAGAAGTTACTTGGAGGTACACTTTGAAAGTGAAAGCGGGCCCCATTTTGTTTATGAAGCAAATAAAGACAGGTGTGCCTCAGGGGTACACAGCGGCATTGGAAGAGTCCGTAGTGAGGTACAGCAAGCAGGGATATTAAAAAGTCTCCATGCATTGTCATCTCGAAGCAGGGACTTTAGATCATTTCTTCTTCTATTGTCCATTTATTTTGGCTTTTTTGGAAATCGATTTGGGGCCAAATAAATTGCTTGTTAGAGAATCATGTGGCATTATCATATGACAGTTTTATTTGGCATGTCTATGAGAGCTAAGAGCCAAATATAATAAACTTTTACTGATTCTGACAAGAGTTGCCATTCAACAAATAACGTATAATTGAAAAGACTGAATTATAGTTTTTGGTGGAGTTCAGTGTGTCACATGTATAAAATGGAAAGTACGTTAGCTGTTCAAGAAGGATATTTTAATAAGTTTAAGAATGTGTGGGGGCCATTGATAAATTATTGTAAAGAATAGTTATCATTTTTCCCTGACTTTACATAAGTGAAAGATTTGGGAGGGGGGTTGACTTTTTATTAATGGTTATGAAGAGAATGAATGATTTTATTATATTGTATGTATTAAAAGATATTAGAATGGTGGGTGGGAAGGGGATAAATTTTATTTTGGGAAAATTTGTGGTATTTCAAGTGATGTATTAAGTTAATCTGTTATTATTTTCTGTACACTTGATGTAAATATGAAATGAATATAGAATATAAAAAAAAAAAAAAAAAAAGTCTCCATGCAGCGGGTTGAGAGAACTCAGCACAGTTGTATTTCGGCAACAGCACCTGTGTCAGGAGTCCATGAAAACATTGAACCCAGACTATGGAGTTCATTTGCTTTTTAGAATGTCCTGTGCTAAGTCCACATAAGTTCCATAACAGCATCTTGGTGTCAGTATTCGGAGTATGCCTGTGGACCACCCATGCTCCCCACTTGCAGTTAGGGGCTATGGCCCTTGTGCTCGTAGGCGCCTCTCAATGAATTCTGCCTTGGACACACATTCCTAACTGATGCGTCCATCTCAGTGCCTCACTTATACAATTTTTTTCTCTGCCTTTTTTCTCCTCTTCTATGTCTGTGAGCAGAGACCCTGTGAACGAGGCCTTGCGTTGACAATAATCTTGTATTTGTAACACAACAGTCTATCATTGGTTGCTGAGCCACATTTTCATTGCAACATGAAGAGTTTTAATAATTTGTTCTTAGGTTACCAGAACTGGGTTGCTGTTTTTTTTCCATCTTGCAGGTGTCAAACATAGTGAACACAGAATTTTTATGTCAAGGCCATCAGAATATGAGTTTGATATGAATATATGTACATGTTATATAGTATGTATGAGCTTTTTTTTTTTTTATATGAGTTATGTAGGTGCTTCACTGAATCGCTTTGTTTATAGTGCTATGTATAAGTGTGTGAAACCAGGCAGTCAAGAAATGGCTGATGATCATACTAGTGATGCTTTTTTTTTTTTTGGGGGGGGGAGGAAGGATTCTGGTATTATTAATTGTGGCCTACCTTTATATATATTCTCACAATACAAGCTGAATATCTTCAAAATTAATCACCACACAAATGATATTCATATATTCTTAATATCAGAAATCCTGTGCTTCAATTTTTCAATTCAAAAAAAGCGGAAGAGACCTCAGTGTTTCTCAGGAAAATTCCTGGGAAACCTTCTATGGCAACAAAAATATTGTCATAGAGAAATACATCCTTGGTCTCAATTTTCACTATTTTCACCATTCACATTATTTCTTTTCTCATTATTTCATTCTTAATTTATCCCACTTAGGTGAAGATAAGATTTATCCCACTAAGATAAGTGCTTACTTTTAACTTCACCTAAGTGGGATAAATTAAGAATGAAATAATGAGAAAAGAAATAATGTGAATGGTGAAAATTGAGACCAAGGATGTATTTCTCTATGACAATATTTTTGTTGCCATAGAAGGTTTCCCAGGAATTTTCCTGAGAAACACTGAGGTCTCTTCCGCTTTTTTTGAATTGAAAAATTGAAGCACAGGATTTCTGATATTAAGAATATATGAATATCATTTGTGTGGTGACTACTTTTATATATTCCATCATAATTGGTATCCAGACTGGGATCTAACACCATTAATCTTTGCTATTCCTTATTGTGTTTTTATATTTCTCTCCCTGTCATCCCAGCTGTACTCCTTGGCTCCTGGATTTTTTTTTTTTAGTTCAATATGTTTATTAATTTTCAAAAGATAAGAACGATACATGCTAGAATACATGGTAGGCAAAATAATACACGAGTTCCCCCCCCACACACATACATGTAAAGCTTGTTTTATGCATGGAAATATTTTTATTTCTTTTTAAATAAAATTGTGCAGTTGTTTGTGCTTAGGTATGTAATACCTATATGTGCTGTGTTTCACGGCAACAGCCAAATTACTAGGACCAAATTTTGTTTGATTATTTGCTGTCGTTTTTTTCTCTCTCTCTTACTGTTTCTGTGTGTTTTTTTGACACGGCTACATTGTTAATATACATTTTTCAGATTTGGGTGGACCCCTGATGCAAGCAGACACCCTGAAACACGGCCCATGTCGGGTCTTATTATTTATTCAATTTTCTATACCATTCTTATTTTTCATCAATATGCTTACCATGTTGTTACTGAAAAAGTAATGTGTACAGCAGTCCTTTGTACTGTTATACTATCACTCGTGTTCTTCACAAACAGAACTTCATAACATGTTCATTTATAATTTTTACTAATTCATTGGTCTTCAGAAGTGCCAGTATTAGCCAATTGGTCTGAGTGGCCAAATACGATGTGGCACTAGCCTCCTCATCAGACCGTTTATGTTTTATATAAAGTGCTTTAATGCTTCTATACTTCAGTGCTTGAATAAATTTGGGACAAAATTACCAATGATTGGGGATGGTGTGGAGCTAAAGCATAAGGGGGGACTTTTTCTTGATACAGCCTTTGAGCCAAACATATCAGAATGACAGGTCCCTTCCCGATAACTACTGACAAAGGGAAAACTCAGAAAAAAAGATAAGTTGAAAGATTAAGTATAGAAGCACTAAAGCACTTTATATAAAACATAACGGTCTGATGAGAAGGCTAGTGCCACATCGTATTTGGCCACTCAAACCAATTGGCTAATACTGGCACTTCTGAAGACCAATGAATTAGTAAAAATTATAAATGAACTTGTTATGAAGTACTGTTTGTGGAGAACACGAGTACCATGTTGTTACCATCATAACTGGACATTTTGGTCATCTCTGATCTTTTTTTATGTTCTCTATGCACACATATACATATATGTCTAAAATATCGACCATAGGAATTCCTGGGCAGATTTGTGGCATGTCTACATGTCTAGAGTGCATATATGCATGTGCACACAGTGGAACTGGTTCTGGGATTCTGCTTTACAAAGGCACATAGGTGTTTTGTTGGACTTTTCAACTAGCTGCTCTTTTAGAAAACGAAACCCTCTTTGTGAAGCCACTAGATGTTGATATTGAGTGATGACCAAGGCTTTCTCCCCTCTGGGGGGGCGGGGGGCTCTGAATGCTGCCTGTGTAATATCCCCAGCCCTGGCCTAGAAGTCAAACCCAGATGCTGTATATGACCATTTGTAACACTGCTTTTATGTCACTGGGGATCGCTCTACTAGAGATGGTGTTTTATGTGTTGTGATGGTGGCATTGGTATGTTTGTGTAGAGGAGGAGGGGGATTATTCTGTTGGTGGTGGTATTGCTGTTGCTATGGGTGATGAAGAATGGAAATGAGGTTGGGATAGGTGTGTATTTGAGAGGGAGACATCTATTGAAAGGCAGTTGACAAACACCCTATACAACAGAACACAAATGAACAAGTTAGTTCTTTGATTAGAGTGTGGTATGTTGTACTGTGTTGCAAGTTAGTGTAACTTCCATTCTTTTGTGTTGCTTTGGGGAGTTATGATCACACTGGATTGATTTTTCACTCCCATCAAAAATTACAAAGACTCGGGGACCCTCGATGAAGTTACAGGGAAATACTTTTAAAACCAATAGGAGGAAATATTTTTTCACTCAGAGAATAGTTAAGTTCTGGAATGCATTGCAAGAGGTTGTGGTAAGTGCGGATAGCGTAGCTGGTTTTAAGAAAGGTTTGGACAATTTCCTGGAGGAAAAGTCCATTGTCTGTTATTGAGAAAGACTGCTTGCCCTGGATTGGTAGCAAGGAATGTTGCCACTCTTTGGGGTTCCAGAATCTTTTGTCACTCTTTGGGATACTGGAATGTTGCTGCTCGTTGGGTTTTGGCCAGGTACTAGAGACCTGGATTGGCCCCTGTGAGAACGGGCTACTAGGCTTGATGAACCATTGGTCTGACCCAGTAAGGCTATACTCTTGTTCTTATGTTCAGTATATCTTGTGATAATATCTAGCACAGGGCGGCAGGCAGAGCTCACATTGTCTTAGCGATGAATTCAGGGCCTTACTGTAGTTGTGAAGTTCAACTAATTAAAAAATGTTAAGGAACAGCTGCCAAATCTTATCTCAGCTGAGTAATGTTGACTGAAATTCAAACACACCGCGAAGTTGGAGAAGATGATTCTTAAAGAGGCCCATAAAGGAGCAAATAATGAGGTCATCAATATTAAAAAAACTTGGTTTTATATACACAGAGAGTTAGGCCAACGCGCACAATGCAAGAAGGCAGTACTTACGGAGACCTGTCAGTCCAACAGATGTGTTCTGGGGAAGAAAGAGTAGCAAGTATTGAAATCCAGACAAATAGAGCCGGGCTCTCCTGATTCCAAGAGGAGCAATTAAGCTCAAGGGGCCTTTTCCCAGAAGCTGGAAATGTAATGCAAACTGAAGGCATGCTTACAGCTTGTTTGTTATTAATTAAGAGAACCTATGTTTCCCTTGTTAAGCTGGTGAATTAATTGTGAGAGGCCATCTGTTGAAAAGGGGGGGGTTGGAAACTGCAGCCTGCCTGGGTTGTTCAGCACTTGCTTTGTCAGTTTAAATCCGGTGGAAGGTTGGTAACGGCAAATTGTTTTCAATCCCTTCGTATCCTTCAAAATGGGAGGGTAAGGGGGAAATGGGGATTTCTCGAACCTGAAACAGGAATGTTTGCTGCTGGAATTGATATCAAATTACTGCAATTCCAGTCTCTGTCCTTGCAGAAGAGATGTTGCTTACTACAGAAGGAGTAAAGAAATTGTCTGCTTAGCGGTAGGAATGTACACTCTGGTACCCCAGATCCATTCGGATGGGCCAACAGTGGGGTGGAAGGGGGTTTTGGCAGGGGAAGGTTTCTTGGTTTCTGCTATAGGACAAAGTGAGCCCTGGGCATCTAGAGTAGAGACTGGGAGGCAGGGGATTGAGGGGTGAATTTAAAAGGAAGCATTTTGGGATTATTTAAATGAGTTTCCACCTTAGGTGTTTGTTTTTTTTTTTGACCTAGGCAATGGGAGATTGGACGAATAAGCACGGAAGCTGCAGTAGAAAACAGAAAGAAAATTGAAAAGATGTTTTCATTAATAGCAAAAATCAATTTCAGGCACCGTACACGAACACAGAATCATTGAGTAAGGAGCGGCAATATATTGGCAGAAGAGACAGATGTCGCTGAAACATTTAACTAATACTTTGCTTGAGTGTTCTTAAAGCAAGATGAGGACAGATGCCAAAATTGATCACAAATTTCTCAGGAACAAGCAAAGAAATGCGGAGGGAACTAGGATTCAGGTGGACATACAAAGAGAAACCGAGAAGATGACAACAGCTAAAAACCACATGAGTTATCCAATCTGCCTCTCCCTACCAACTACTCATTTCCACTATCTCTTCCTCTTCCTCAGAGATCCTGAAATATCCCAAAAGAAAGGGACCTAGAATATAGGAAATCCCTTGGCTATTATGCATAGGGAGGCCTACTGAAGGAATCAGTGGCCTGATAACAATGGCCGAACCCATTCAAGAGAGGGGGAAGGGGGGAAGGAGTAGGTTAGGTTGGTAGAAGTGTGGTTGTATGTGCTAGGAGTTTGTGATTGTGGAAAGTATAATGTTGGTTGGATACTAGTGTTAGGTAGTTAGGGATTGGTGGTGATTGGGAGAGTCACTGATTGGTGGAGCTAGGCGGGGAGCTATGTGGAAAGTGAGGGTGTTTTGTTTGTGTGTGGAATTAGGGAGGTTGGGGGACTTTGGAAGGATTGTTGGTAATTTTTTTTTCGCTTTATTCATTATCTTTGGGGTTCCGGTAGTTTGTGGAAACTTGCAGTTATTCTGATTGGGCCTGTCATGGTAAGTGCCCATTCGGTCCAGGGGGCTGGTGACATGGGTCGGTCTGGGATGCTGACTGTTAATGCTGGAGACTTTGATGCCTGAGGTTCCAAGTCTGTGACCCGGCTCGATGGTTCAAGGGCTTAGCGTCACATGATTTAGCGTTGGATCAGCAGTGTGACTTCTCTGTGTAGCGGCTTCGTGTGCAAGATTGAGCGGTTCAGTGTTTGTGGGGGCGATGTTGATCTGAGGAGTTTTCGGTACTACTGTTTTGGTATTTTCAGGTAAGGGATTGGTGGCTTGGTGCTTTGGGTACCTTGGAGGTGACTTTTTGGGTAGGGGGAGTGTGATGTTTTGGTTTTTTTTAACTTTGGTAGGTGCGGGATTCGGGGGGTTGGTTTTTATGCTTGCTCATTTGCCTTTTTTGGATAATTTTGTGATTGGGGTGGGGGATCGTAATAAGGGAATAAGCCAGACTGCTTTGTGTGCTTTGTTGTTTGCTCTCGGTGGGAGTAGTTGGGGGGGGGGGGGTGCAACCTATCCTTGAAAACTGGAGAGATTCCGGAGGACTGGAAGATAGCAAATGTTACACCTATCTTTAAAAAGGGATCAAGAGGAAACCCGGGAAACTATAGGCCGGTAAGTTTGACATCGGTTCAGGCAAGATGGTAGAAGCACTGATAAAGGACAGCATCTGTGAGCACATCGAAAAAAATGGGCTGATGAAAGCGAGCCAACATGGCTTCTGCAAGGGAAGATCGTGCCAAACAAACTTACTGCACTTCTTTGAGGGGGTAAACAGCCAGTTGGACAAAGGGGAACCTGTAGACATCATTTACCTTGACTTCCAAAAGGCCTTTGACAAGGTACCCCATGAACGGCTACTTAGGAAGCTGTGGAACCACGGGGTGGAAGGGGACGTACACAGATGGATCAAACACTGGTTGGCAGGCAGGAGACAGAGGGTTGGAGTGAAGGGTCACTACTCGGGATGGAGGAAAGTCACGAGCATAGTTCCGCAGGGGTCTGTACTTGGACCGCTGCTGTTCAATGTATTTATTAATGACCTGGAAACGGGGACGAAATGTGAAGTTATAAAATTTGCGGATGACACTAAACTCTGTAGAAGGGTTAGAACTACGGAAGAGTGTGAGGACCTACAAAGGGACCTAAACAAACTGGAGGAGTGGGCGAATAAATGGCAGATGAAATTCAATGTAGGGAAATGCAAGGTCATGCATATAGGGAGAAAGAACCCGATGTTCAGCTACCAAATGGGGGAATTAGTATTAGAGGGAAGTAACCTTGAAAGAGATTTGGGTGTACTGGTGGATACAACAATGAAGTCAACGGCACAATGCGCAGCAGCTGCGAAGAAGGCAAACAGAATGTTGGGTATTATTAAAAATGGTATTACGATCAGAACAAAAGAAGTCATCCTGCCGTTGTACCGGGCAATGGTGCGCCCGCACCTGGAGTACTGTGTTCAGTATTGGTCACCGTACCTTAAGAAGGATATGGCAATACTTGAGAGGGTCCAGAGGAGAGCGACACGAATGATTAAGGGCATGGAAAACCTTTCATACACTGAAAGATTGGAGAGGCTGGAGCTCTTCTCCCTGGAAAAGCGGAGACTCAGAGGAGACATGATAGAGACCTACAAGATCATGAAGGGCATAGAGAAAGTAGAGAGAGATAGATTCTTCAAATTTTCAAAACATAAAAGAACAAGAGGGCATTCGGAAAAATTGGAAGGGGATAGATTCAAAACAAATGCTAGGAAGTTTTTCTTTACTCAGCGGGTGGTGGACACCTGGAATGCGCTTCCAGAGGACGTAATAGGGCAGAGTACGGTACTGGGGTTTAAGAAAGTATTGGACAATTTCCTGTTGGAAAAGGGGATAGAGGGGTATAGATAGAGGATTACTGCACAGGTCCTGGACCTGTTGGGCCGCCGCGTGAGCGGACTGCTGGGCACGATGGACCTCAGGTCTGACCCGGCAGAGGCATTGCTTATGTTCTTATGTTCTTATGTGATGGCTCCTAAAAAAGGTTCTCAGGGTAGGGCCAGTGCAGTGTCCAGGAGGCCCTCCAAAAAAGCAGGAAGGACTTGGGGCAGCATCAGAGGGGGTGGTAGATATTCCTGATCCTATGCAGTCTGCTGTTGCTGGGTCAGACCAGGGTCCATTGTACCCAGCAGTCTGCTCACGCGGCGGTCCTTAGGTCAAAGACCAGTACCTTATTTGAGTCTAGCCTTACCTGCATATGTTCTGTTCTAGTAGGAACTTACCAACCTTGTCTTGAATCCCTGAAGGGTGTTTTCCCCTATAACAGCCTCCAGAAGAGCGTTCCAGATTTCTACCACTCTCTGGGTGAAGAAGAACTTCCTTACATTTGTACGGAATCTTTCCCCTTCTAACTTTAGCAAGTGCCCTCTCGTTCTTTTCACCTTGGAGAGAATGAACAATCTCTCTTTCTCTACTAAGTCAATTCCCTTCAATATCTTGAATGTTTTGATCATGTCCCCTCTTAGTCTCCTCTTTTCAAGGGAGAAGAGGCCTAGTTTCTCTAACCTCTCGCAGTACGGCAACTTCTCCAGCCTCTTAACCAATTTAGTTGCTCTTCTCTGGACCCTTTCAAATAGTACCATGTCCTTCTTCATGTACAGTGACCAGTGCTGGACACAGTATTCCAGGTAGGGGTGTACCACGGTCCGGTACAGCGGCTTGATAACCTACTCCGATCTGTCCCAGTATGGCAATTCATATGTTTTTCTTCTGTGCCTGAAATGTATCACCTAAGCTCAGGGCATAGCATGTAATTGTGAGCAAAATAGATGCCAACTAACAGAGTCCAAACTTCTTGAGGATTTCTGCTTTCAGAAACAGGATTTTTCTAGTCTTCATATTGACGTTAAACTGTGTGTATGTTGAGTAGGATAGGATGGGGGAGAGATTCAAGATCAACTGGAAATTCTGAATAAAATATATGCCTACTCCTTGCACATGTAATATTTTTTGTAAATAGATTTACTGGTTTAATAACATATCACATTGTATAGGGAGATTAAGTGATACTTGTAGTCTGAAATCACCCAGAGAGTGGCTAGATAGTGGATGAAATAAGGATTTCAAATGACACATCGCTCTGTGCACACCACTGCATTGCTGTACCCTGCTGGCTCATAAGTTGCAATCCTGCCTGATGCACATGACAAAGGGAGTAAAAAGGAAATCTGAATAAATAAATAAATAAAAGTTCAACTCAGAAAACTGGTTTAATAGCTAATATGATATTCGTGTTTTACAGCCATGATTGACAGCCTAGCCAGCATTCAACAGAGAGGAAATGACTATGATTATCTCTCCGTGTTCTTGCTTCTGACTTCTCTGCTTTATCATATGTGTAATCCAATGAAATTTTCCAAGAATAATAATAGTAGAAAAAAATAGTTATTACTTTAACTCACCGTGCGCTCTAGAAGTGCATGTGAAAAGATCTTTTGTTTGGCTCTGGTAATTGCCTGATCAGTACGCAGAGGTACATAAGTACTGCAGAGTAGGAAAATGCTGAAGTAACAGGTATTTAGAGCATTTACGTGTATCAAGTTATCTGGGTTAATGTAATGTGATGTTGGTGTTGCTTGGGGACAGTTTCTCCAAATGGGTTAGTTTTGTGCATACTGTGACAAGAATGAACCTCACTTCTAGGCTGGGGTTTGTAGAGTAGAATCTCAGTCACTCACATTTTCCACTAATTAATGCTCGCTGTCATACTTTTGTTGTGCCAAAGAGATCTTTCTTCTGGAGTTGATATGATGTTACGTGGATAGATAGGTAACTTATCCAGGTGTGCTTGAAAATTCCACTTAATCAGGTCTGTGGCATCCAAAACAATAGGAAGCATTTCTGCATCTGTCTGCCACATTTCATGGTCTTGGACTGCATTTCTTGATACTTGCCCCCACTGTATGCAAATTTCTTCCATGCATATTAATTGTGGATATCCCCAAAAACTGACCGGCAAAGGGGTAGTCCAGGACTGACTTGGGAAATATGGCTGTATAGTACCCAGAGCATACATCTAGAATGTTCTCTCTAGTTATAATGAAATTACAGTTGTGCATGCTTTCTTCAAAATATCCAAGTACGCCTGACCATTCCTTACTTACTCCTAAATCATGCTGGATGCCAGGAGCACATGACCCGCATATACCAGTACTGTATTTAAAATCTTTGTTTCTGGGAAGTACAGGGGCTGCAAGTGATGCCATTGCGTTATGTTGATGTTCCTGATCAAGAAACAACAACAAAAGTGACCCATTTGGTGCTCACGATCATGTTTCAGCCCAAGAAGGGCCTGCCTCAGAAGTCTTGTTGTTGAAATCATGATGGATAAGATGTACAAATTCACATACTCTTATTATTCATTGGGTTGACAATGAACCATGAAAAACACTGATCTCCCTGTGAAGTACTGGCTTCTGTCCTTTGAATCCTAAGCTGCACAGGTCTGCTTCTCGCGATCATTAAGCAAAACATAAAAAAGCTGCAGATCAGTCAAAATACTGCGGTAAGGTTAATTTTTGGATTGAAACGAACTGACCATATCTCGCAGTATTATCATAGATTACATTGGTTGACAATGGAGGCGAGAGTGATTTTCAAGTTGGCCTGTATATGTTTTAAAGTGTTGAACGGATTACTGCCAAGTTATCTTTCTGATTGTTTCAAATTTGTAAATAGGAGACATCTGCGTATAGTACGCTTCTTTGATTTTCCATCAATAAAGGGTTGTGTTTACAAACGATTCCTTGGCGTATTGAGCAGCTCTGTGGGAAAAACAAATTGGTACTCGTATATCATTTTTACCTCCTATTCAGTTTTCAGAAAAATGTTGAAAACATATCTCTTTGGTAAATATTATGATTAATTCACTGTGATCTACTATATTGTCAGTATTTCTTGATCTGTAAACCGCACAGAACCGCGAGGTCATTGCAGAATATAATAATCTATGTTATGTTATGTTCTTTATCAAAAAAACAGTTGATGTTCAAGATGAAGACTTTATTAAAATGTCAATATTTGTAATCCATATAAAACAACAAGGACTCAGTCTGGGTCCTTATTGTTTTTATGTGGACATTTTAATAGTCTTCATCTTGAACATCAACTTTCCACGGTTTCTTTGGCTTTATTGGATTTTTTCTTCTGTGGAATCATCAGGGTCAACGTTTTGCTTTTGATGTTTCTCATCAAGCCTGGTTGTTAGCCTGGACATTAAAGCTTTGCACAAACAAATTGCTCAATTGGAAGCCTTGGAGACCACCAGACAAGCCTAAGTAGCTCATTTTTGACACCTCACATCCTGAATTAGTTTTTGCTTTGTTTAGCTAAATTGGTGCTATTTCATGATTACATTTCTTTTGAAGGAAACCTTTCCTACCAAATCCATGATGCTGCCAAGTGATGGCCCTGTTTGGGTTTAATTCCTACATAGACATTTATCTTGCATACAAGTCTAGGCAGAGGCCGACTGACAGTGATCTGGGCCCTCGGGCAATAAAGTCACGAGCCCCTAACCACTTATCAAAAGGTTTTAAACTAGATAGAGGTTAGGGGAGAGTGGGCAACATAACCAGTTATGCCTCTCATCTTAGAAACCTAACTGGTTATGTGCTGGCTTTCAAAACTTCTATATTATATATACATTTAAAAAAAATAAAATAGATGTGTATGTTGCATTTTGGAACAGGCTGTACAAAGGCAAATCCAGGGACCTAAACATCTCAATTAGGTTTTCTGAATCTGTTGCCTCCTGAAGTTTGCATTTTATTCTTTATTTTCCTAAGAAATTAAGTAACTTTGTGATTCAATTGGAAATCCTTCCATATCCTACTTTGGGTTCATACCATAACAAAACCTCTTTTTTTCTCAGTGCAGAAGGAAACTCAACATTTTGGAAACTCAGCCTCTAAACAGTCCAACTTTTTATTCTTTGTGTGATCTGACTCTTCTTCCAGCGTGTTACAGGGCTGTAATGCTCTGACTGTCCTGTGGCCAAATGCACAAACTTACCTTTTCTGTGTAGGTTTCTATATGTGTGCGTGACAAAATGAATATTGGGCGTGGTGGTCCACAGGCCCAGATAGCACTATACATTTTGCTGGTGGATGGATCAAACATTGCACATTGCCGGATAGCCCTAATCCTGCTTCCATGCCTCAGGGACCTCACAGATGCAATTTACATATCCTGTAGGGGAGATGATGGGACATTTTTTCCAGAGATTTGCCGTTGATCTTATCTTTGTTTTTGATGGCTTTTAGATGTCTTGGTTGGGGAGCAGAGATGTGTCAGTTTTATGATAGGCTTATATATACAGTACAGCCCTGCATTTGTAAAATATGGAACAGGCTCTGAAAGGTTTTGCAAAAGTGTCTATATTTGAAATGCTGGTTTGCCCTGTAGCTTCTTGATTGTAGTAGAGCGATCTGATTAACTTGATCAGGTACGCTGGCACTCCTGCCTCACTCCGTGCTTTCCATAGCTTGTCCTACTCAACACATTCAAAAGCCTTGGTATAATCAATGAAGCACAGGTAGAGTTTCAGTTTGGTTTGTTGTTAAAATGTTAATCATTTTGATATTATAATTTCAGCTGTATATAATTTGTATATTAGTTTAATATATGTTATATTTATTATCATTTTGTTATACCGCATCACCATATTACAGACCTCAGTGGTTTACATTATAAAAACAAAAATAAAGTAGTCGGTAATTATAAATTAAAAGTAAAATAAGTCCAGTGGAGACAATGATGAACCTCCCAAATGCAGGCACGATGAACCCATTTTAGTTTCAGTTTCCTTATCACTTGGCCTGAAAAATCTTATATTTGTTGGGTCAAATCCATAAAAAAATTAGATTAATGCCTTTTAGTTCATAGACTCCCCCCTCCCATGATACAGTATATTGAAATCTTTGGAAAGTAAGTCATAACCATGACTTGGTTTTCTTGGACTTTAAACATTTATTTGTGTTGAGGTCTTTATTCAGCTGCATGGCGAATGTATAATTAAAACATCTAGTTTAGACATTTTCAAATCATGGGTATATTTAGCAGCTCTGTTTGTTTAGATGGAACTGTTGAATGTTATGTATAACTTAAAACTCCTAAGTTGGGCATTTCAAGTGATGAAAGCTTGTGTGGACCATCTGTATATTTTATACATGGGGTAGCAGATGTTGGATAGTACATGAAGAAAGACATTCATCCATCCAGGCCAGGCCAGGGCAGGGCACGGAGAATGCGCCTGTATTTCTCAGGAAGCTCGGTCACATGTAGAACCTCAGTTAAAATGCACCTCTTTCCATGTGCAGTGAAAGCAGTGATTTCACAAAATTTCATGTGGGGGAAAACGTGGAAATACCCCATATATGTTTTTTTTTAAAGTGCTGCTTCAGCATAGCCTGCACAAGGCAGAACCTCTTCTTCTGTCCCTGTTTCCCTCCCCAGCAGAATTTTCACCCCTTGATCCCCATTCCTGGCCTGATACCTAATAGGGGCAAGAGCCATGTTCAGTCACTTCTGCTCGTATGATCCTGAGTTTCAAGATGGCTTCCTTGACCCCTAGTGGTAATCTTTTAATATTTCCATTAGTAGTCAGGCAGCCTGCAAGATTACTCCTAGGATTTATAGTCACCATTGTGAACCCTGAACAGTTATGAAATAGGAGCAGTGGGGGACAGCTCCCTTCCTGTTCCAGGGTGACATCATAGAGAGTTATGAGGGTGGCAGGATATTAAAGTGGGGGGTTTCTAACTACTGTGGTCTAGATTTGAGGGGGAATCAGGAGTTATCTGCTGGGCAGGGGCTAAGTTACTTAACCTCTGGTAGTACAGCTGCACTTAATGTGATCCTTGGAGGTGGTGCTCTATGTAGCTGTGCACACACAGTAACAACCTGCATATGGTCTATCAGTGCTTGCTGTGCCGCATCTCTGCCTCTGTGCCCATGACCCATCTAAATCCCACCCCTACCCATGTTAAGCAGCTAATGTGGGATTTTTATTGCACTGGCTGCTTATAGCGTGTGGTAGGCATTTGCACAGGTCCATAATAAAAGCTGCTATGTACTTACACCCTCACAAACTGCTTATTGCTACTTCGTAAACATCCTTCTATATCAGACAGTAATCATGTTCTAGGATAATTGATAAAATGCACATTTATTGTTCTAGCAGAATTCTCCAATCTTTCCAAATTTATGATATATTATCAGGTTGTCCTTTCTACCAGAAAGCCCTGTTGTCTGCATAGTTGCATCTGATTTTCAAGAGTCATGAAGCAAGATTCAGTAGACCTATTATCCAATTCTTCGGATTTATTAACTGTCTCTTTGGAAAAGTTGCAGAGCTGATCTGTATGAACCTCTCAACAAAGACTTTGCCCTTGTGGCCACTCTTCAAATGTCTATCAAAGAAATATTTTCCACCTCAACAGAACTATCTTGAGGAGAGACCACAACCTTTAGCCAAGAAACACTGGGAGGCACTCGTACTGCCAGAGGGTCCATGAAGCCAAGTCACTGCCAGATCAGTACGATTGGAATTGCAAGATAGATCCATGATATTCAGGCTAATTGGAGAGGCCGTTGAAGAGCCTAAACCTAAACCAGACAAGAAATCTGAAGTTTCTCCAACCTCATTTCACGTTTGTTCAGCAGGCCTGATATAACTTGAGTAGACATGCCAGATTTCTTAAATTACCCTCTCTTTTGCTCACTGTCCACTCAAGTCTTACTAGGAGGATTTCATGGCCCCTTAGATTGTGCCCCTTCTGTTATGTATCTGTGTCTCTGTACTGTAGTACCGAGTCCTAAGTAGTGTTCTTCCAGTTCACTAGAATGACATGTCAGGCTTACCTACACACAATGACACAGTTGCACCAATCCCCAAATAAGCAAAGGGGAAAACAGGAAAGGTCAGCATCCCAGTGACAACCTCTCTCTTTCTCTCCCGAAATTGAAAACCACCTAAACATGTAGATAGAAAGAATAGGCTTTTCAGACATTTAACTTGTAAAGATTTTACTCAAAGGAGACGTAAGGCAGGCTGTGCTTGCAAGAAGCTGACATAAGAGGGATCATAATATTATGATATTAAATTGTAAAACCTGGTGCATTATCAGCCCGCCCCTAGACTCCAGCACTGAGGGAAAAGGAGCTGAAGCATGAAAACCTAAGCCATAATATGACAGAGCTAAAATTGAACTAGGCAATTACAGCTTGTGTGATTCACAGAGTTGGGAAGCAAAAGTGCTATATAAATCAGCCCAGTAATCATAGGGTTTAAAATAAGGCATTTATTATTAACTCACATCTAGTGTAAGCATATGTTGAAGAATTATACAAGTGAAAAGTGTGAGGTATTTCCAATACAGGTAGGGAGGCCTGGTAGTAGAGCCCAAGGGCCATGTTGTAGCAGGATTGAGGATTAGAGCAAGGCCGATATGCCATAGTTTTCATGTAGGCTCAATACAGAACATTTGTTCCCATCATTTCAGAGACGATTCGCTACTCTTTAGACACTTTGGTGCATTACATCTAGATTTTCTCTGGTTCAGTTGTTCCAAATTATCCTTGTCAAAGAAGGATTCCAATGTAGATATGACCCCCAACATTTTTCTCGGTAAAGAAGGGGGCAAATAATTTATTTAGGGGCCTGTCTGCTAAAGTGCACTAAGTACTTGGGGGGAGTTTAGTGCATGGTAACTGTAAAAATGTTGTGTTAATAACTTAACACGGTTTCAGATGGCAATAGGGCTGGTTACAGTTGGAGCTAGTAGTGCATGATATCACATGGACAGAGCTAGCAAGTTATCATGCTGCTAATAGTTTGGGTTCACTTAACCCCTCTTCAAAAGGAGTCATATGAGCAGGTCATTGTCTTAAGAGTGCACCTAGGTCCTATGACTGCGTCTCTCTAAAGAGTAACCGTATAATTTGGATGCATGCGCACTTACAGCAACCACGCACCTCTGAATGCAGAGATAAGTGTGTAAATTACTCACACGAGAGTGAGAACTGCCCAAGCTCTTCTTAGACCTTATTCATTTGCTTGTCGTCTATAAAATACAAGGTGACTGAACAGCTGTCCACTGGAGCGATTAAGGCTTGACCTTTCCTAACCCCCCCAGTGGTTGCTGTCCCCCTCCCTCTCCCCTGATAGTGAAACTGGAAGGGAACACAGCAGCTTCAAGTATTATGGGCCTTATTAGGGAAGTAGCCTAGTGGTTAGAATGGTGGGCTTTAAACCAAGTGGCCCAGGTTCAAATTCCCATTGAACTCTTTTTTTTTAAATTTAATTGTGATTCCTCCAGAAACTGACATATAACTTCTGTACCTATATATAGAGAGAGTAGGGTTACCCCATGGCTCCAGAAAAAGTAGGACGGATTGAGACATCCGGGTTTTGCTTCCGTTCTTTCAATGGAAGTAAAACCTAGATATATCTCAGCCTGTCTCTATTGCTTTCAATGGGAACAAAGCCCCGATGTCTCAATCCGTCTTCCTTTTTCTTTTTTTAATTATTTATAAATTTATTATTTGTTACAACATATAAGAACTTCAGGCATTTTCACATAAAATCAAAGAAAATATTACAAATTAAAATACTTTCAGGTCCAAATTATTGGGGCTGTGTATCTCACAGTAGTGATCACATACGTACAAAGAAAAAAAAAATCTTCCAACAAACAGGCAATATCTAATTAATATCACTTATTATTAGTTTCAGGAAAATTACTCCTTTTTCTGGAGCCATATGGTAACCCTATATATAAGCCTCCTGGGTGCCTGAAGGCTATTGAAGTGGCAAATACATTCTGCTACGGTATGTGGGGGCAATGCTATAAATCCTTTTTTCTTTATAGGTAAGTCCTGTTTTACCCCCCCAAGATAGTTTCTATAAAATCATACAATATCCAGTATTTGAAACTTTAGAGTTAGTTCATGAAAACCCCTCAAATATTCCAGCTCCAAATAAAACCATTTTTCCTGCTTAACTCTGTATATGAGAAGGAAAAAGCCAACCGCAGCCGAAACAGCGCAAACTGAATCGTACCTGGAAAGAGCTGATTTTCCCCTTGCTTCCCATTGTACATAAGAAGAAAAGCGGCAGTCATTTGGTCCATTTGATGCCACTGGGCCACTTGGATGGTCCATTTGATGCCACTGGGCCACCTGGATGGTCTCGGGACTCAAGGATCTCCCGTACGAGGAACGGCTGGATAAATTGCGGCTATACTCACTTGAGGAACGCAGAGAGAGGGGAGATATGACATTCAAGTACCTCACGGGCCGTATTGAGGTAGAAGAGGATTTCTTTTTTTTCAAAGGTCCGACGGCGACAAGAGGACATCCATGGAAAATCAGGGGGGGGAAGTTACACGGCGACACCAGGAAATACTTTTTCACCGAAAGAGTGGTTGATCACTGGAATAGACTTCCACTTCAGGTGATCGAGGCAAGCAGCGTGCCTGATTTTAAGGAGAAATGGGATCGTCACGTGGGATCTCTGCACAGAGTTAAATAGGGGAGGGTCATTGGGGTGGGCAGACTAGATGGGCCGGGCCCTTATCTGCCGTCTTTTTCTATGTTTCTATGTTACAGGAGAAGCAGAAGTGACCACCGGCTCTGCGTGAAACCCTCTGTGTTAATCTTCCCATAGCTAGCGCCAGCTGCGATCTGGATTAGAATGCAGTTCCCTGATTATTACCTACACTCATTTAGTAATAGACTATACAAGAAAGAAGCATTTCAGAAGTGCTTCATCTCCTTGGCCCTAATGAGTGTTTTAGATTGAAGGAAAAGCGAATTCCCTGTTTTTGCTAAAATAAAACATTGACTGCATACAGATGGCAAATTGATTTTTTAGCATTATGACTAACATGATACAGGAACTATAAATCAAAACAATGAGGAAAAAAAAGGTCCACTGAAAACTATATTATTAATATAAGATATAAAGATGGAACCTGACCGATGAGTGTATCATAAGGAGGAAAAAAGACCTCATTCAATGAAACAACAGCTTATTTGCAAAAAACTTTCTGCAATGCTATATTCACCAACTCAAAAAAAACCCTCCATATAAATATATTTCTTAAATGTACCATCAGTGGCATGAAATGAAAACGTAATCATAGCACTTATCTTGAAAAAATCTCAACCGAGCGCCAGTTTCACCAGCGGCTTCTTCAGGGAAAATTAAGCTGAAAGTAGATAATCAATTTTCTTTTTGTGTTTTTTACAGAAAGTTTAATGGCATCATTATCTACTTTCAGCTTTATTTCCCCTGAAGAAGCCGCTGGTGAAACGGGTGCTCCATTGGGGTTTTTTCAAGATAAATGCTGTGATTACATTTTCATTTCATGTCATTGATGGAATAGTTAAGAAATATATTTATATGGCGGTTTTTTTGACCTATGATTAGATAGAATTGGTGAATATAACACTGCTGGGGTTTAAGAAAGGATTGGACAATTTCCTGTTGGAAAAGGGGATAGAGGGGTATAGATAGAGGATTACTGCACAGGTCCTGGACCTGTTGGGCCGCCGCGTGAGCGGACTGCTGGGCACGATGGACCTCAGGTCTGACCCGGCAGAACATAAGAACATAAGAACATAAGCAGTGCCTCTGCCGGGTCAGACAAGAGGTCCATCCCGCCCAGCAGTCCGCCCCTGCGGCGGCCCAACAGGTCATGACCTGCCTTAATCACCAGAAGAGGCATTGCTTATGTTCTTATGAAAGATTTTTGCAATAAGCTGTTGTTTCACTATATGAGGCCTTTTTTCCTCCTTATGATACACTCATCGGTCAGGTTCCATCTTCATATCTTATATTAACACTAGTGTTTAAGCCCGTTAGATTAATGGGTGCTAGAATAGATGTGCAGACTTAACAGTTAAACAAATTTACTGAAAACTTACCGTGTTGTCTGTCTCCTTGGCCGTTGTATGTCTGTCTGTCTTTATTTTGATCTGTCTCCTTGGCTGCTGTCTATCTGTCTTTTTATCTGTGTGTCTCCTTGGCCACTGTATGTCTGTTTGTTTTTGCTCTCTGTCTCCTTGGCACTATGTATGTCTGTGTGTCTTTTTTTGCTGACTGTCTCCTTGGCCACTGTATGTCTGACTGTCTTTTTTTGCTGACTGTCTCCTTGGCCACTGTATGTCTGTATGTCTTTTATTGCTGACTGTCTTCTTGGCCACTGTATGTCTTTTTTTGCTGACTGTCTCCTTGGCCACTGTCTGTCTTTTTTTGCTGTCTGTCTCCTTGGCCACTGTATGTCTGTCTGTCTTTTATTGCTGTCTTCTTGGCTGCTGTCTGTCTTTTTTTTGCTGTCTGTCTCCTTAGCCACTGTATGTCTGTCTGTCTTTTTTTGCTGACTGTCTCCTTGGCCACTGTATGTCTGACTGTCTTTTTTTGCTGACTGTCTCCTTGGCCACTGTATGTCTGACTGTCTTTTTTTGCTGACTGTCTCCTTGGCCACTGTATGTCTGTCTGTCTTTTATTGCTGACTGTCTTCTTGGCCACTGTATGTCTTTTTTTGCTGACTGTCTCCTTGGCCACTGTATGTCTGTCTGTCTTTTATTGCTGTCTTCTTGGCTGCTGTCTGTCTTTTTTTTTGCTGTCTGTCTCCTTAGCCACTGTATGTCTGTCTGTCTTTTTTTGCTGACTGTCTCCATGGCAGCTGAATGTCTGTCTTTTTTTCTGTGTGTCTCTGTCTCCTTGTCTGCTGTCTGTTTTTTTTTTTTTTCTTTCAATCTCTCTCCCTGGCTCCCTGTCCTTCTGTGTGTGTCTTTCACTGCCACCTTTTCTGTCAGTCTGTCAATGTCCCGTCTGTTGGCTCCCTGTCCTTCTGTGTCTTTCACTGCCACCTTTTCTGTCAGTCCCGTCTGTTTGGCCCCTGTCCGTGTATGTGGAGATGTCAGGGGGATGTCGATAGAGGTCCGTGATGTCAGGGGAATATTGAGGATGTAAATTATCTTAGGGGGGATGTAAATTATTGCGCGCCTTCTCCCACCTACCTTTTTTTTTTTTTTTTTTAAATCAAGCAGCAAACGGCAACCGGCACAAAATAACCGCTGCTGAGAGAAGTAAACCACCACTCATAGAAAATGGAACGTGCGCGCCTCACGCATCGTAAGTGCCACGCACGCGCTCACGCACACTTTACCAACTTTCTGCTACCCTGTATAATTTCTCTGCAGGCCACGGAGCGAGGGATGCACGCATGTGCGCTAAGGGTATTATTATTATTATTGATGATACAGTATCAGAAACATAAACATTTACTAGCAATGTAAAACAAATGTGTTACAGAAATGAGATAAATGTTATCAGAATACACAGTATGGAAACACAATTATTTGCCAAAGATATGGTATTCATGATGTCGTTAGCATTCTCAGAAACATAAACCATGATGGCAGATGAAAAGCACATAGATCTGCTGTCCCTTCCTCTCCGTTTCGATTTGTCACAAGCTTTCTTTCTTCATCTCTGTCAGGAGGCCATTCGACACAATTATTTCCTTACTTCACTCCTCAATCTCTCTTTTTTCACCTTCATCCTATACCCCCTCATTCTACAGCTTCCTTTTAATTGAAAGAGACTCACTTCTTGTACATTTATGCCACAGAGCTATTGCTCACGTGAATGCATTAGATGGGTAATGTTTCACACCCGTTCACTGCCCATGCTACACCTCTTCCAAAAATTAAATACCAAACAATGCACGAGCGGAATGTACAAATTATCCCAGGATGCTTTAACCCATCCTACTATGACTTTTTGGGCATGCTAAGCCCAGGTCAGGGCATAAATATTGGCCGCAGTACGCAAAATAACATAATTCTCCGTTCCTTTCTCTTTAGATCGTAATTTTCTTTGTCCTCTCTCTCTTGCCCTAATATATTCTCATCTTCCTCAGAATAAAAGATATGCACCCCCTGATTTTAGAAACATCCTACATCATGTGCATTCTTCATCGTGTGCTGTATCTTATCGACATTTTAGAAAACTCTTGAAAACATATTTATTTGATAAATTCTTATAGGACAAGACTTATAATTGATAATTTCATGAATCTGTATTTCCTGAGTTTGTTTCAGCTTCTTTGAGTTGTGAGCCGCATAGAACTGGAAGGTAATGAGGTATACAAGAAAAAGTGTTATGTTATCTTCATGTCTAATATCTTTTAGTGTCATGCATGTGCGACGTTCCCCGATTTACTCGTACTTAGATCCCTAATCCTGGCAGAGGCCTGCACTGAAACAGCTTTGAAAATTCTTAAATGTTAATAGCCCTGCAGCAGTTAAATGATCCAAAAGTAAAATCAATGAGTTTACTGTTTTTGTTTAACTGCCAGCAGCATGATTTTTTTTTATGTTGCTTAAAGCAATCAGGTATATAAAAATATGGAGGGATATTTCAGTCATTTTTAATACCCAAATGAGAAAATGGTTTGAAAGACTGTGGAAATAAATGTCACAACTCAAAGAAAAAGGAAAAAAAAACCCAGGAAATGTAGGAAACATGTTTGTAGTGAGGAAAAAGCTGTGACTGGTATTATAAAGAAGAAATGTAAAAATAGGGCAGTGGGTAAGAAAGCAGGAAGTGTGTTTACTGTGGGTTTTACTTGGAATTTCTTCTGGAGGCTGGAGATAAGACCTATTAACCCTTTTGGCTTTAGACAGCTGTATGTGCTGCTTTATGGCAGGATTGTTCTTCACTTCCCCTCTGTTGGAGTGATTTCACCATTTCAGAACCTGACTCTACCATCAATCATACATCTGTGGTCTTTGTATGTGGAAGGATTCCTTTGTGTCCCTCTGATGCATCGTAAAAAACAACACTTCATTGTATGCTTTAATATAATGTACAACTCTACTATCAGGTTTTGCAAACATGAAGAATTGATTATATTTTCTGGAACTCAAACATCATCACTTCCCCCCCATCCCCCACCCTTTTACATCCCTGAATTATCAATTTATCTATTTTCTAGTTTTGTTTTATTCTCCCATTGGCCTTTATTCTCCAAGGCAATGTAAGAAATAAGAATAGCCTTACTGGGGCAGACCAATGATCCATCTAGCCCAGTATCCTGTCTTCCCAGTGGCCAATTCAGGTCACAAGTACCTGGCAAAAGCCCAAATACAAGCAACATTCCATGCTACCGATCCAGGGCAAGCAGTGGCTTCCCCCATGTCTTTCTCAATATCAGACAATGGACTTTTCCTACAGGAACTTGTCCAAACCTTTCTTAAAACCAGCTACGCTATCTGCTCTTACCACAACCTCTGGCAATGCGTTCCAGAGCTTAACTATTCTTTGAGTTAAAAAATATTTCCTCCTATTGGTTTCAAAAGTATCTCCCTGTAACTTCGACTGTCCCCAGTGTTTCTAATTTTTGATGGAGTAAATAACCTATTCACTTGTACCCGTTCTACACCACTCAGGATTTTGTAGACTTCAATCAAATCTCCTCTCAACCATCTCTTTTCCAAGCTGAAGAGCCTTAACCTTTTTAGTCTTTCCTCGTACGAGAGGAGTTCCATCCCTTTATCATCTTGGTCACTCTTCTTTGAACCTTTTCTATTTATGACTGTTCAACCTTACGACATGACTTCTGCTCTCCGAAGAAAAAAAATGTTGTTAATAGATTGCTTTAAGATGATTAAAATGATTAAAATATTACCCAGACTAATAGTCTTGCCTTAATTTAACATAGGCCAACTTATGTCCTGATCCACTTACGACCTAGCAGTCGGAACCAATTGCGGTCGTAAATTGATGACTACCTTTACTCATATTCATGCAAGTGCATTTACACCAGACATTTGGCCATGCCCAAAGCTGTGTGTATAAATGCACACTTAACATCAGTATTCTAGTTGTGTGCACAACCGCTGTTGTGGAATCCATACTTAGAGCGCATAATCCTTTTGAGAGTTCCCCAAGAGTCGTTACCGTAGGTGTTTTTCCTGTGGGCAGAGCCAAGAGAATAATAATAATAATAATTTTATTCTTATATACCGCCATGCCCATCGAGTTCTAGGCGGTTCACAATAATTACATTAGGATCCGCATTGACATGCCGATTTACAAACAATGTTTTGGGTTTACAGGCAATGTATTGGGTATACAAACAATGTATTGGATTTAGAACACCTTCTGCCGAACATGGCTGAAGAAGAGGGAGTGGGAAGTAGAGAAGGAGGAAAGCGGTTAATAAAGGGGGGGGGAAGGGCCGAACGGGCCGATTTACCATGATTTATTGGATTTACAACAACTTTAGCCGAACTTGGCTGATGAAGAAGGAGGAGAGTAAGTGAGCTGGAAGACAGCGATCAATGAAGGGGGAAAGGGGCGGGCGTGTGGCCAGGTAATTTCGGAGAGGGGGCGTTAGGGGGCTTGTTTGTTGAATAGGTAAGTTTTGAGTGTTTTTCTGAAGTCGAGGTAAGTGGGAGCCTCGAGAATCATTTGGGCGATCCATGGGTTCATCTTGGCTGCTTGGAAGGCGAAGGTTTTGTCTAGGAATCTTTTAAGATGACAGAGCTTAAGCGAGGGGTAGGCGAACAGTTGAATTCTACGGGATTTCTTGTTGGAGCAGTAAAGGTTAAAGAGGGGATTGATGTATCTTGGCGAGAGGCCGTTTACCGATTTGTAGCAGAAGCATGCAAATTTGAAGAGTACTCTGGATTCGAAAGGCAGCCAGTGGAGTTGGTGGTAGAAAGGGGTGATATGTTCCCATTTCTTTAGGCCATAGATGAGGCGGACGGCTGTGTTTTGGATCACTTTTAGTCTCCTGGTCGTTTTCTTCGTGGAGTTCAGGTGAATAATATTACAGTAGTCTAGAATGCTGAGAATGGCAGATTGCACTAGAAGGCGGAACGAGGAATCATTGAAGTATTTTTTTATGGTTCGGAGTTTCCAGAGTACCGCAAAACATTTCCTGACGCTGAGGTCGGTGTGAGATTCTAAGGATAAATGTCTGTCCAGCGTAACACCCAGGATTTTTACAGTGTTTTCAAGGGGGAAAGGCCTTCCTTTCAGTTGGATGGTGGTGTCCTTGATTTTGTCGTTGGGGGAGGCCAGAAAAAATTTTGTTTTGTCGGAATTTAGTTTCAGCCTGAATGCTAGCATCCTGTTCATGCTCTCGTGTGGATTTAATTTTGAGATCACTCTGCATGTGGGAATTAGGTGGGTTTAAAAATCCCAGAGCATAAGGAGCTCCTTTTCCAAAGCAGCTTTCAGGCCGAAAGGCAGAAGGAATATCCTTAGATGATACTTACACTGTGGAAAGAAAAGCTAGCTCAGTCTGTGGAGAGTGCTTTTTTCTACCTTTCTTGTCTAGGTGGGAATGGTTTTCTGGTTGAACCTGGCCTCTTTTTCCCTTTCTCGACTGCTGTGTTCTTTCCACTAAGTTACTTTGGACCTTGGATTTGTTGGAGTAAGCAGCTTTCTTTGGTTACAAGCCAAGAGTTGTTTTCATACTTACAAATACTATCGCTCTGCTCTGAAGTTTCTCTTCTTTTTCTACATCATATCAGCGCCCTTAAACTCCTGACGCAGGCATCACTGCTGAAACGTGGCCCATGTTGAGTTGTGCATGTTTATTGAGGAAATGATGACCACTTGTTGGATGATCTATTTGTAATAAATATAGACTTTTACTGGATTCCTTGGACTCCCTTTCTTTTTCACCTCACTTTTCTGTTTGGTCTTCTCTCCAGGCAGCCCCCTCCCTGCTGTAAAAAGGCAGGAACTTCCCTGGGTTGGATTAAACTGTAGACCTCAGGCTCTGTGCTCTGTCCACCCCAGTTTCACCGTCTCCCTTCCTGTTTCATGGAAGTTGTTATGTGGGAGGGGAGGGTTTGGAATAGGCGGCAGAGGACTTTTGTCTGCTGGCCCTATGGAGTAGGAACAGGAGACCTGTGTGACCAATGACCATGCTTCTTGACAGCTAGGGTTATTGACTAGTCAGCACAATGCATTGTGTATAGGTAGTCCTGCTGCTTTCATGAAAATGAATAATGTAGATACCATTTCTGGAAGAGTACATGGAATGAGCTTTGTATTCTTATTACCAGGTGGTAAGTAGATGTTTTAAAAGTGATATTTAACAATACACTGAATGAGTGTGATAAGAGAGTCACCAAGTAGGCACAAGGGTCAATTTTAGGTAAGGATTTTTACCAGTATAAGGAGTCATTCAGTAGGATTTTGGATGAACTCTCAGACTTATTCTATGCCCTTGGATCGAGGAACTCAAGTTTTCTGTAGCGTAGAGTGTTAAATAAAGCTGGTACTTGTAAAATACATGGCAAGGAAGTAACGGTAGCACATCTTGTTATCATTCAAGTGACAGACCTACACTGAATCATCAAAGTCATACATCTGTCCTCATGGCAATGCAGGGCTGAGGCACAGAAATTAGTTTTCTGGCTGCTGCTCTATTGCTTACTCTTGTAAAAGCAGCAAGAGTCTCTTGTAAAGCTCTGAAAGCTATTAATTAATGTCAGATGGTGTCTGCAGTGTGATAAATCTCCAGTGGTGGACTCTACTCGGCACAGCATGGAGATGTCATATTCCCAGCACACGAACAGGATGGTGACTGTAGAAGTTTATTTAACTTTTGCCATAAAACAATATAATGAAAACAAATAGCAGAGTCTTGGTGCCAATTAAAATTCACGTGGACCAGGATTTCTTGCAAAGTAACTTCTCACCTCAGCAATCAAAAGAGCAACTATCTTTACTTATATAAATAGCAGCTAGGATTTTGCCATTCATATGCTCCTTTATGCTGGGTCGTCTGATCATGCTTGGTCATGTGTTTCTTCCCTTTTAACTGCTTCATGCCTGCCTCCCTACCCATTGCTTTTTTGCTGTTTGTTTTGGTTTTTGACGGTTTGCATATGCTCCAATGGCCTCTTTGCTATGTGGTGCTCATTCCAAGTGTTCTCTTTTTCCAGTTTTAGCTTATATTCTGTTCTTGAAATCTGATTCTTCTCTTTGGTAAATGTCTTGTAGAATATTTTTGTTTCCTTGTCCTGCTTGACAAGGGAAACGTGGAATGGCATTTTAGAAAGGACATCCAATTCAGAATAACATTGTCCAGTTTGGTTCATCGCCGGTGGCACTAGCATTTTAGAATGGGGTTTGCTAATGTACATCATGTGAGAAAACAGATAGCAGGAAAATCCATTTTACAAACTGAAAATATCCAAATTATGAACAGGGGAAAAAAACACTGGATACGAGGAGTTGATTAAGAGTCCATCCTCTTGACGCAACAGACATGAAACAAGAGGACCATGTCAAGGACAGAGTTGAGAAGTGAAGAGGAATGATTTGGATGAAGGATTTGTCTGGATTATAGGAAAGAGGATATGGAAAGGTCTTTAATAATGAGAGGTCTGAAAATTTGTGGATTTGAAGAGACCATTGAGTAAGTTAAGCTCCCCGTAAGTTGTTTTTGAGATCTCTGCTTTCTGGTTTTTGGGGGGGTTTTGCATTAAATTTTGATCACTCATGTAACGCCCTCTTATTATTAATTTTATCATTGAAAGTATGGGGAGGTCAATTTTTCTCCATAGATTAGCTTAATGGAATTTTTTCTGACCTATCTCCCGATATGATTGGGCTGTATGAAACTGCTGTAGAAACCAATGATGTGAATGGTGTTTCCTGAAGAGATGAGCTGATCCAGGAACTTTGAGGTTCTTTCTGAATTAAATTGACTCAATGGAAGATTACCAGTAGGTTCTGCATGAGTGTGATCAATCACATTTTTGGTATTGTTTTTACTTCAGTTGCCCCAATATTGACTGGATAAATGTTATATCAGAATAAAAATTCATAGATAAATTAAATAACTGCTTCTTGGTGCAACAGGTCCAGGAACTGCAGGAAGGAGAGCTATTTTAGTACAGGAGGTAATGCTGTTGGGTCTGCTGGGAAGCAGTGATCCAATTTGAGCTAAAATCTGGAGTGAATTCATGAATGAAATCTACCAAAGCAGCGTTTCGAAAAGGCGACTATGATAAATTGAGGAAAAGTGTTAAAAAGAAGCTAAAAAGATCAGCGGCAAAGGTTAGACTTTAAGTCAAGCATGGATATTGTTTAAAAAAAGCCCAGACCAGATTAATTCCACATATTAACAAAGGTGGAAAGAAGAGCAAACAGCCAGCCAGCGTGGTTAAAAGGTGAAGTGAAAGAGGCCATTTAGGCCAAAAAAAACATCCTTCAAAGAATGGGAAAACGATCTGAATGAAGAAGCTCTGATGCAGGCAGTTTGTTGCCGAAACATGTCAGGCTATTACTAGAATGTCTGAATGGTAGGTAAGACGATGTAAGTACACTTTAGGATCCTTGTACCAAACTGCAGGAAAAGCTGGCCTGGGAGTTTCCTTATGCAGGTTTCTCAAATAATGACTATGTGCTAATTTTTCCATTAGCGTGTGGCCATTATCAAAGCTTAGTGCATGAGCATTTACCCATTTTGTAGGCAGTAAGGTCCAGTTTCTATAAAGTCCACCTAAAGTTAGACGCCGATATTGGGACCTAACTTAATAGATCAATAGGCTTAATCGATGCCAATATTGGCACTTAACAGCTCATGCTTCAGAGTCTCGCTACTCGCTATCTCTGACCATTCCATACACCCCAAATCGAACATTGAGACCTTTGCAGATCAATAGATTAGTCCTACCATCAGTAAATAGAACTAAATCAGAATCAACACATAATAAGGCTTTTTTTTTTTAGCACCTAGTCAATGGAATCAACTTCCGCATACCATTCGTACTGAACTTAATCATAAAGCATTAAAAAGTTATTAAAAACATACTTTTTTCAACAGGCTTTGGGAATTGACTCTTTTCCGAATGATCTCGTTCATTAATTCGAGAGGTTCACAGGCAACTGGTCTACTATTATATTTTATTCTGTGGTTGGACTTCAATGTATCTTAGATATGAATGATGAGAATAGGTCTTTTCTTTACGTTATGGAGTCCTTTTTAGTTTTTATTTATGTAATTTTAATGTAATCCGCTGAGAACTTTTGCAAGATTTGACAGAATATCAAATTGTAATAAGCATAAACGTAATCGTCTTCAATTGAACTTAATTAAGAGTCAGGTGCCTATCTTGAAAAACTCAACTCTATAAAAAGTAGGCGCCTAGCCCAAAGCACCCCTGTAAAAGTGGCTGAGGTTAGGGGAGGCAGTTCAAGGGCGTGTTTTTGAGTTAGGCACCTCTTTGTGAATTAAGTGCTGTTAGGCTCTGATATCGGTGCCTAACTTTAGGTGAAGAAAACCCTGTCATAAATTGGGGACGCCTAAGTGTTAGGATGCAGAGTGTCACCTAAGCATGCTTAGGCGATGATCAGCATGATTCTATAATGGACATTTACGTTTTATAGAATCAGTACCAATAGGGGTTCTTTATAAAATCTGGGTAGAGAGTACTGTTGGGTGGGTAGGGGTGGGTATGGAGAGGGATGGTAAAGGTTCAAACTAATATAGATAAGTGGGGGTTTATTGATATTGGAATTTGTCTTTTATTATGTTTATTAATAATTGATGCATATTGATGTCTTTTAATGCTGTATTTATTGTATTTGATGATATTTGCATCAATAAAAACTGTTTGAATCTAAAAGAATAAAATAGTTATTTTGTGTGTACAGATGTTAAATTTACCACAAAACGTCCTTAAGCCCTTTTAAAAGCAGCATTAACCACCAAGGGCTTCTTCTTTAATAAACCTCTTTTGTTTGACGGCCACTGGTTGGTTCTTTTGGCTGCTTCTCTTCTGGCATTTGGATTTTTGCTGTGACTTTTTTTTTTTTTGCCTCTTCTTTTCTTGGGTTGTCTTTATTTCATTTTCTGGCGTTTTCTACCAAATTTCCTCTTTAAGATAGACAAAATGGTTATAGGCATTGGAATCTGATATTGCATAGATAACAAATCTTAATAAAACTTGAATGTGTTTGTGTGTTTTTATGTATGGTGCTGACCGGTGCGCTGAATGCGCTGCTCCAAAGCTCATGGAAACTTTGTGACCGTCGGAGCAGCACAGAGAGTTCAGCATGACGGCCGGTGCTAAAAACCTCTTGCGTGGTTTATTGGAACTGTAATTTCAAAAATCTGGAAACACATGTTCTGGATGACTGCAACGTCACACTCTCTCTGTGGATTTGTTAGTTTTTCATTGATGCAGAAGTGGCTCCGGATTTGTCACTGAAAACAGTGCCAGTATTTCTGTAAGAAAATTGTGCAACAAACCCTGAGCCAAATCTGACCCAAGGTTTGTAGGGGCTTTTAAAAATGTCACTTTCTGAAGCTGCTTATTTATCATCCACAGTGAGATCTGTCCTTTTCGTTGTCACGGTTGATACATTTTTTTGTTTCTGCATAATGTCTCAAAATAACCGACTTTTAGGTGTGAAAAACTGCAGATTGCACTAAGATAATCAATTATATGTTAGAGGAAACCAGAGCATTTGTTTCCATTGGTGTTATCAGATGCTGCGGTCAGGAAAGGAAACGCAGAGTAACTCAGAACCCTACAACATCCACCATGTGCGTTAGCACCTTATCTCTGTTTATCAGATTCAGTTAAAGTGGTTGATCTCTCCATCCGCTTCCCCACCAAAATAACCTCATTTGCTACTGCAAGAGTCATCTCCACCACCCCAACCCCTCACTACAGAGTCTCGGTGGAGCTTGGGAATATGTTGTTCTGGAAGAGTTATGTAAGTGACTGACTCTTGACTCGTCTGATGTTTTGGTAAATATGTTGGGGGTGAGCGCTTTGGTGACGTCTGGACAGTGGGTGGGTGCGGAGGTGGAGGCACGGTGCATGTCACTGATGCTTCCTGTTCTTGGTTCTTTGGTCTGCTTCTTGCATAATGAAATGAAGTCAAGGGGCCTGATGTAGCGAGATTTTTTTATGCTTATCTTCCAGTGCAAAAATTTCTCTCTTATCCCATGAAAAATACAAAAGTAGTGAGCTGGAAGTCAAGGTTCAAATCCCACTGTTGTAGCCTGTGATCTTGGTTAAATCACTCTATCCTCCATTGCCTCAGACACAACGTAGATTGCAAGCCCTCCAGAGATAGGAAAATACTTACTGTATCTGACTGTAACTTGGCAGGAGCTACTGTCTGCAAAGGTGTAATCTAAATCCAGTATTTTTAATAACACTTGAGCCAGCCCTGGCAGAAATGGTCCTCTAGTGGGAGAAGATGTTGGCAGCTCCTTGTGCACCTTAGAAGGAACACTGGCCTCAGGAGTGACATAAGGGAACATTTCTTCAGAGAAAGCTTGGTGGAGGCATCAGAGACCCTTCCACCAGAGGCATGGTAAATATGTTGGGAGTGAATGCTTTGGTGTCGTCTGGACAGTGAGTGGTGCGGAGGTGGAGGCATGGGGCATGATGAAATGAAGTCAAGGGGCCTAATGTATCAAGCTTTTTTATGCTTATCTTCCAGTGCACAGTGGTTAGACTAATCTTTCATTTAGGAAAATTTGAGCGAGCCAGCCCGTTATTGCCGGTGAAAAGGAGAATTCAGTTCAAGATTGCTTGCATGGTCTGGTGAGAATTCCAGATCTGACTTCAAAGTCATGTGCTCCTTCTGTAACTTGAGAACGACACAGTGCTTTAAGTTGACTTTTCCTTCTCAACAAATCCACCGGAAAAAGCTTTTCATGTCTACCTTCAATTCTGAAGGTCCCAATATCTGGAACAACCTACCGCACTACCTGCGTCAGCTCTCCACCTACTAGCAATTCAGGAAACCGTTGAAGACAACTCTCTTCTCACTAGTTCTCATGGCTTGTACTTCTTATAGCCTATGAATCTTGTAACTTCACTGAATATTCAGAATTCTTATTGTAAACTGCAATGAATCCTTGTTGAAAATTGTGGGGTATAAGAAACGGTATGGTATCCGCTCCACTCCATAATACCACGGGAAATGTCCAGATAACTCCTTATGTAATAATCTGCCTTGAACTGCAAGGTAATGGCGGAATATAAATCACTAATGTAATTGTATGGAAGACTCTCCCACTAGAGGCAGTGGAGGCAAAGTGAATGGAAGCAGGTGTGAAGGTAGAGACGGAGTCTGCAGTTCTGCAGTAGGAAATGACTAGACCGATGGGCTGGAACGCTTTCTCTGTTGATATATTCTGTGTTTCTGTGAATGCCCACAGAGCATTTTTTCAGCTCCTGATTAACACACTAAAAAAGGTGCTAATGACTTTTGGAAATTAAGGCCTTAATAGCTTTAAAAATCAACAAGATCCTGCAACTGTGCTAAAATTCTTTTCAGCAACCAGACACTGGTAAATGACCTTGATGACAGCGGTAATGGCATTATTTAGACAGTTACATTAGCGAAAGACACCAGTTGCAACACAGCAGCTAATTTACAGCTCACTAAGGAGCTGTGTTGCTAATGTAATTTGTTTCAGAGGCTGGACTGGTAGCTCAGGTGGGAAGGGAAGTGCTCTGCATTGCCGTGTGGGAGGTTAGAAACGGTCATTGCTTAATGGCAGCTAGAAGGTGTGGTCCAGAGCTTATTTCTCCCGCAGTCTGGCGATTCACCTCAGCTTAGTTTTATAAAACTAGGGGATGTTCTGAAGGCCAGAAACTGGGCAGGCTCACATCGAGAGATGGAAGAAACGCATGCCTTGTCTTTCAAGCAGGAAAACGTCGACAAACAATAATAATAATAACTTTATTTTTTATATACCACAATACCACAAACAGCTCAGAGCGGTTTACAGAGAAGAGACTGTATACAGACAGTGATATTACAAAAACTTTCAAAATTACATTCGCATGTTAAGATTAATCAGATTTATCTGGAAGTGTTTTAAAAATACATCAAGGCAGAAATGGAGTCAGAGAAATTTATCAAAGAGATAAGTTTTAATTGACTTCCTAAAAGTTTGAAAAGAAAGTGCATTTGAAATAAAAGTTGGTTAGACATTTATTCCATTTGCCTGCTTGGAATGATAATATTCTTTCAAGGAATCTCTTGTATATGTAGCCCTTCAGGGATGGAAAAGCGAACAAGTGAGCACTCCGTGTACTGGTTGTGCCTGGAAATTCAAATTGATGAGATAGATTGGGGATGAATCTGTTATGGTTTTGAAGCAAAGGCAAGCAAACTTAAAGATGACCCTTGCTTTCACAGGCAGCCAGTGTAGGTTTTTCTAATACAAGTTTACATGATCTGATTTCGTGGATTGCAGAATTCTGAATGATTCTCAGTCATGTGATGGTTTTCTTGCAAGATCCCAAGTATATAATATTGCAATAATCTAAGATACTTAAGATCAAACAAGGCAGGTGTGGATCTTGAAGATACTTTTTTCCCTGGATCAGAGCCTTGAGTGGGCCTGGCTGGACCAGTGACAATCAAATGGCTGCTGAGGATCTCCAAGGCCACCAACTGAAGACTTCCTCCAGTCCTCTGAAAGTGTTCAGTGGCTCAAAATGCCTCTCCTGCCTTTTTGAATATTGATCCCTGTGCATATACTTCTGTGCCATCTTGTTGATGCCATGGGGTGATTTTATACGAGGCTGTTTCTACCTGCAAAAATCATCTTTATGTGCAGGACAACCTTCGTAAAATAACCACCACAACTGCAAGTGCCAAGCAGAAGATCCTGTTGTTTTTTGTCTTATAGCTAAGTCTGTTAGAAACCAAAAGCAATGGAGAATATTTTATGACTAATCCTAGTACATTTAGACTGAAAAAGAATCACTCTTTGAATTGCTTGTGGAAAATTGGACCCCCCTCCTAAAATCAAGGCTTCTGAATCGTCCCACTGAAATATTAATAGAGTCTAATTGCTGAGAAGATTAAATCTTGTCTCCCTTCCAAGTTTCCGTAGTTCTAGTATAACTGTTTTCCTTTGTTTTTCCTAAGTTTACATCCAGGAACCATGTGAAATAACCCCTGTGTTTCAGTTGCCCCGGCATGGAGAATGATAGGCTGTGCTATGAACTGCCCCGATCATCTTCACGTGTCTTCCTGGGTTAACACGGCCTCTAGCTGTAGGGCAGAATCACGCAGCAGCGGATAATGGTAGACTTATAAACATGACTTACTTGCTGGAATAACTTCACACGGGCAGGTCCAAATCATCCTGCCCCATTCTGCACAGCAGGAGCCTGTTTTGGGAAAGGCTTTGGAAAATTAGTCAGGCTGTTGTTAGTCTTTCTTTTTTAAATTCTGTTCTTCTCAGCCCATAGCTGATGGCAGGTCACAGTTGTAAACATACCTAATTAAACTATAAAGAAGAAAACAGCAGCATTGAGCAGCAGACATAAAAGAAATGATGAAAGGTTACGGCAAATTCACTTTCACGTCTACGTTTACACCTTTAGGGGCCTGTTTATTCAGCTGGCAGTGCCCAGCGGTTTTTTATTATGCCAGGACATTCAAAGGCAGACCATGTCTATGTACTGGCATTCAATATCCGTTTACATGTGGCCAAAGTGGTTAAGCTGCCTAAGTGAAACCTGCCAAAGTCAGGCCTGAGTTTTACGCTGTCTGATTTGTCAGCTTAACTTAGTCAGTTGAAAGCTGAATTTGACCTTTTGTTGCGCTGGGGTGACATCACAGAATTCGCTGTTAGGGCGGCTAAGGAAATGCGCTGTCAGAGGGACTTTTAGAAAACTCCTCAAAACGCAACTCTTTGTTAATGCTTTTTTATAGGGTCTGATTTGTCCTGATCGAGGATTAACTCCCCATTACACACCGTATCACTTATAAAACCATTCTGCTCACCTTTAAAATCAGACTTTCTCACCTAGACAAGCTCCTCATCCCACAACGCTCAATACGTCTACTGAGGTCAGAAACGCTTGTCAATTCCTTCTATAAAAGATTTCTTTTACACTAGGAAAATAAACTTCGCAGTAGTAGCTCCAACCTTGTGGAATGCTCTGCCACAGCTACTCCGATCCGAACATCAACTTGATAAATTTAAGATAAGCCTGAAGACTTTCTTATTTAGCGATGCCTTTTCCTGCGTTTAGATTTTCCCTTTTTTTTTCTTTTTTTCTCCTCTTTCTTTCATTCTTCGTCTTTTTCTTCTTTTCATATTCAGCCAACCGCTTTTATAAAGTGATCCCACCCTATATGTTTTACCCTCTTCCCTCTCTCTCCCTTCTTCTTCTAACATGTAACTCTCCCCCCATCCTTCTTACTCTCCCTCACCTTCAACTCTGTCTAGTTAATGTCCTTGGTGTGCACTTTTATTATTTTTTTAAATATTTATCTTTTTTAAAATTTTTATTGTAAACCGGCCAGATACATGTTGATGGTCGGTATATTAAAAGTCAATAAACTTGAAACATGATTGGTCTCTCTTCTCTACTGTTTTTAGGTATTATGTTTGTGGATATACTGTAAACCGCCTGGGATCTAGAAGGTATAGAAATTTTATAAATAAATAAATAACTGCTGACTCTTCCCCCACCCCACAAAATCACCCATTGTGGCTTTAGCAGTTAGTGCTGACATCCAGCATCATTCATATAAGTCGTTAGCCCTGCACACGTCATTTAAGTGGGCCGGAGCCTCTCCTAGCTGGTCACATTGCTTTGAATGTTTCTCAGCTGTTAATGGCATGCATTAAAATGGCAGGGTTGACGCCGTCTGAATAGATGGAACTGACAACACTGAGCCCCATTTTCATAGAACACAGAAGCAGCTTCGGCTTCAGTGGGAAAATCAGGCCAAAACCCAAAATTTTGTCTTGTTTCAGTTTTGGGACTGATCTAGCATAGGACGCTAACTCCGGAAGTACATGAAGGTGTGGTGAAAGATTACCGTAACTCAGGGGCGTCAAAGTCCCTCCTCGAGGGCCGCAATCCAGTCGGGTTTTCAGGATTTCCCCAATGAATATACATGAGATCTATTAGCATACGATGAAAACAGTGCATGCAAATAGATCTCATGCATATTCATTGGGGAAATCCTGAAATCCCAACTGGATTGCAGCCCTCGAGGAGGGATTTTGGCATCCCTGCCTTAACTGTATCTTGGTAACTTCCCCCTTTAAACGCTTTCCAGTCGGGTTTTCAGGATTTCCCCAATGAATATACATGAGATCTATTAGCATACGATGAAAACAGTGCATGCAAATAGATCTCATGCATATTCATTGGGGAAATCCTGAAATCCCAACTGGATTGCAGCCCTCGAGGAGGGACTTTGGCATCCCTGCCTTAACTGTATCTTGGTAACTTCCCCCCTTAAACGCTTTCCAGTCGGGTTTTCAGGATTTCCCCAATGAATATACATGAGATCTATTAGCATACGATGAAAACAGTGCATGCAAATAGATCTCATGCATATTCATTGGGAAAATCCTGAAAACCCAACTGGATTGCGGCCCTCGAGGAGGGACTTTGGCATCCCTGCTTTAACTGTATCTTGGTAACTTCCCCCTTAAACGCTTTCCAGTCGGGTTTTCAGGATTTCCCCAATGAATATACATGAGATCTATTAACATACAATGAAAACAGCGCATGCAAATAGATCTCATGCATATTCATTGGGAAAATCCTGAAAACCCAACTGGATTGCGGCCCTCAAGGAGAGACTTTGGCATCCCTGCCTTAACTGTATCTTGGTAACTTCTCCCCTTAAATGCTTTCCAGTCAGGTTTTCAGGATTTCCCCAATGAATATACATGAGATCTATTAGCATACGATGAAAACAGTGCATGCAAATAGATCTCATGCATATTCATTGGGGAAATCCTGAAAACCCAACTGGATTGCGGCCCTCGAGGAGGGACTTTGGCATCCCTGCCTTAATTGCATCTTGGTAACTTCCCCCCTTAAACGCTTTCCCCTAGCAGCAAGTAATCTAACCTAGACCTACACAGATAGCAATGTTTGCATATGGAGGGTTTTGGTTTTTAAAAAAAAAAAATACTGTGGCTGGTGTTTTAAAAATTAGTCCACTCCCACCCCTGAAAACTGAGCTGCTTATCTTTACAATTTACAGTATTGTAATGTTTTATTTCTTGATAGATGATGCCATTTCAGTAAAATCCACTGTGGTACTTAATTGTGACTATGGAGAATATCAAATCAATAAGTAAAAATCAAATGTATTCAACGAAGAGCATGAAAATTGCCTCTGCTTTTAGAGAGCTGGACAGCTCTCAGGTCCAGCGCTGTAGAAAAAAGTCTGTTCCTGTCAGAATCTTGATAGATTAAGTACCGTTTCCACCTGTTTATCCATCAATCTCAGTTGTGCCGACTTTCTCCATTTGCTGTTTGCTAGCTTAGGCTGCTGACATTCACCGAATCGAAAGCAAAACCTCAGCCACCAGCTCTCTGCAGTCGGTGCGGAGCAAGTCGTCATTCACAGTGTGAGAACCCACTTAAATTGAATGACAGATTGTGCCAAAAGTATAATTATGGCTATTAAAACCCCTTATTATTGCACAATGTTTGCAGCCACTGCTTTTCCATTTGAAGATGCTGAAAGGTGAATACTGGTTTTGCTTCCTCTCTTTCCCCTCTCACTGGATAGCTAGCAGGCATATGTGTTCCGCAGGGCTTGGTGCTCGGGCCGCTGCTATTTAATATATTCATAAATGATCTAGAAACAGGGACGAAGTGTGAGATAATAAAATTTGTGGACAACACCAAACTATTTAATGGAGCTCGGACTAAAGAGGATTGCGAAGAATTGCAAAGGGACTTGAACAAACTAGGGGAATGGGCGATGAGATGGCAGATGAAGTTCAACGTTGAGAAATGTAAAGTATTACATGTGGGAAGCAGAAACCCGAGGTACAATTATACGATGGGAGGGATGTTATTGAATGAGAGTACCCAAGAAAGGGACTTGGGGGTAATGGTGGACATGACAATGAAGCTGATGGCACAGTGCGCAGCGGCTGCTAAGAGAGCGAATAGAATGCTAGGTATAATCAAGAAGGGTATTACAACCAGAACGAAAGAAATTATCCTGCCGCTGTATCGGGCGATGGTGCGCCTGCATCTGGAATACTGCGTCCAATATTGGTCACTGTACCTTAAGGAGGATATGGCGATACTCGAGAGGGTTCAGAGGAGAGCGACACGTTTGATAAAAGGTATGGAAAACCTTTCATACACTGAGAGACTGGAGAAACTGGGTCTCTTTTCCCTGGAGAAGAGGAGGATTAGAGGGGATATGATAGAGACTTACAAGATCATGAAGGGCATAAAGAAAGTAGAGAGGGACAGATTCTTCAGACTTTCGACAACTACAAGAACAAGAGGGCATTTGGAAAAGTTGAAAGGGGACAGATTCAAAACAAATGTTAGGAAGTTTTTCTTTACTCAGCGGGTGGTGGACACCTGGAATGCGCTTCCAGATGACGTAATAGGGCAGAGTACGGTACTGGGGTTTAAGAAAGGATTGGACAATTTCCTGCTGGAAAGGGGAATAGAAGGGTATAAATAGAGGATCACTGCACAGGTCCTGGACCTGTTGGGCCGCTGCGTGAGCGGGCTGCTGGGCACGATGGACCTCAGGTCTGACCCAGCAGAGGCATTGCTTATGTTCTTATGTTATGCATGTTGTCACAACTTCACATTTTAGCCGTGAAACTATTTCCTTGCAAAAGCAAACAAGAAACGTAGAACTTGCAGATCGTTCTGACGGGACTTCTCAATGCTGCCTTGGTGCTGTAGTTCTCCCAGGAAACTGCTACCAAATATTTTCAGGAACCAGCGAGGGTTAACAGAATTAAGGACTCTTTTAAACTGTGGGAGAGCTTTTTTAGCGCAGGCTCCGAGGCTCATTCAGTTCCTATGAGCATCAGATCATCATAAAACCCAGCGTAAGTAAACGTGTTTTCTTTTCACACAGAGAGACTGAGGGCACTAAGGAATGTGGCGCTTTACCAAAGGAATATTTGCCAGATCAAAAATGGTAGAAAGAAAGCTGATGGTGAAGTTCTGACCTAGACTTCTGGACGCTTTTTTTAAGACTGGGTAACGGAGGTGTCATTGTGCTTCTCCTGGACAGAGAGATACATAGAGGTCATTGACCTCTTTTGCCGGAGTCTGGTTCTTCTTTTCTTTTCCCTGCATCTTTCTATTATCCGAACTTGCTACAGTTCAGACTGAAATTCCTTGCGATGAACCTCCACTTTGACTCTCTCTTCTCCCATTCCTTCTAACCTCAACTACATCGTTGCTTGTAACTCTGACAAAATGCTGTGAATTCGCTTGTAATCTCTGATCTTAATTAATTGATGTGAACCGCCTAGAACTCCCTGGGTATGGCAGTATACAAGAATAAAATTATTATGTATTTAATTTATTTATTTGACTCATATACAGTCCCAAAGTGATTTGCAAAGACAAAATAAACCAATATAACACATTACCTATATACTGTATGTTCATAACAGATACAATAAAATCATTAACAGTCAATCTGGACATATTGTTATTGAAGTTGGAGAAAATAGGATTTGTTAAGATGGTTTTAAGAACATAAGGATAGCCTAACTGGGTCAGACCAATGATCCATCAAGCGCAATAGCCCTTTCTCATGGTGGCCAATCTAGGTCCCTAGTACCTGGCCAAAACCCAAAGAGTAGCAACATTCCAGAATCCCAAAGAGTAACAAAAGATTCTAGAACCCCAAAGAGTATCGAGATTCCATGCTACCGATCCAGGACAAGCAGAGGCTTCCCCCTTGTCTTAATAACAGACTATAGACTTCTCCTCCAGGAATTTGTCCAAACCTTTCTTAAAACCAGCTACGCTATTGCAATGGTTTGACTCCTATTTAGGAGGCAAATCATTTAGAGTAAGAAGTGAAGTAGATGTTTCCAGGGTTGTGGATGTCAAGAGAGGTGTACCTCAGGGTTCGGCTCTTTCTGCCATATTATTCAATGTATAGTATATACGTCCACATTGGGAACTGTATTTCGGCAGTTAGGAGTAGAGTACAGGTTATATGCAGATGATATATTTTTCTTTTTCCAAGTCATTGAAGATGTTCTTAAGGTGGAGTATTATATGGGAAAAATTGTGGAATGGATGGATAATCATGATCTCAAATTGAATGTGAACAAAACAGAGGTGATGATTATAAAAAATCCACAAGATAGTTTTGATATAGATAATGTGATTGTGATGGGAGAGCGACTGTCGGTTAAAAAGGAGATGAGTGTGTGTGTGTGTGGGGGGGGGGGTGTTTGGACAATGCATTGACTATGGAAAATCAAATATTGAAAACAATTCAGGTAGGATATATGCATTTACATAAGAACATAACATAAGAATAGCCATACTGGGTCAGACCAATGGTCCATCAAGCCCAGTAGCCCGTTCTCACGGTGGCCAATCCAGGTCCCTAGTACCTGGCCAAAACCTAAGGAAAAGCAACACTCCAGAATCTCAAAGAGTGTCAAGATTCCAGAATCCCAAATAGTAGCAACATTCCATGCAGAACCCAAAGAGTAGCAAGATTCTGGAACCCCCCCGAGTAGCAACATTCCATGCTACCGATCCAGGGCAATTAGTGGTCTCTGCCATAGTGAGCGTGTAAGATAGTACGCTTCTATACTGGTTTGGAGCCCTGACGCAGCTTGTAGGCGAAACGGCAGCTAGCTTGACGTCTTGTTTTTTTTTTTTTTTGTTGTTCTGAATTTAGTAGAGCAGCATTTGTGGGACAGGAGGGGGGATCAAGAGCCAGTGAGGAACTTTTCCCTTTCCAGTGTGGTTGTAGAAGCTAGCAACGCATGGGGATCTGAGGCTCTCCCCTTATTATTTAAAATACTTAAACATATTAAAAGGTTTATGCAGAAAAAGTTCAATGAGTTTGTGCTAAATATATGAAAACATTTTGAGAAAGGTATTGCACGTACAATTAGTGGCTTTCCCCATGTCTCTCAATAACAGACTAAATGCAAATGTTGCTTCAAAATTATGATTTTCTTACTGTGGTGCAAGCGTTAATTTTGAGTAGGGTAAGACTACTGCAATGCATTGTACTTGGGGGTTGCAAAAGTGAAGATGAGGGTGTTGCAGCTGCTTATTAATTCTGCAGCAAGGATGGCACATATAACACCTATTCTGAAGCAGCTACACTGGCTGCCGATCCAACAAAGAGTACATTATAAAATTTTGTTGATAGCACACCAGGTACTGTATGAAGTATACCAGCTGCAAGTCCAAAAGTGAAGCAAATGGTATCCAATCTAATTTGTACACGAGGCAATGGAGGAATAAATGATTTGTCCGTCTCGACAAACTCTAAATAAATATCAGTGCACCTGATAAGAGACTTAAGGGAAAGGGACATCACCCCCTCCGACATCAGAGTGTGAATAAGTACAGAATAGACACGGAAGTCAGAGCTCAGGACCACTATGGAAAAAAACAAATACTCTATTGTGGTTTGGGTGACACACACACCTAATCCCTTGTACCATTACTCTGACAACTGGAACCATCTTCAACCTTGAGAAAACCTCCAAAGTACTGGGAGTCACTTTAGAAAGCTCGTTAAGTTTTAAAGCTCATGTTAACAATTTAGTCTGAAAATCCTTTCTTATACTAGAAAAACGAAGAAGGATAAGACCCTACTTCTTCCAACAGCATTGAAGGACACTAGTGCAGTCAATGATATCGTCACTACTAGACTACTGCAATGCTCTACTCTTAGGTATCTGTGAAATTAATGTCAAAACCTCAACTGATACAAAACACTGCAGCAAAACTCATATGCTACAAATCAAGATTTGACCTTGTCACCCCACTGCTTATAGAATTACATTGGTTACCGATAAAAAGAGAATAGAATTCAAACTATGCTTCCTAGCATACGGTGATGACCCTGCTTCCCCAGATTTACTAAACTATTAGATAGATCTGTGGCCCAACATAACTCTTAACAACCTGACCCTATCATTCCCAATTCTGAAAGATATAAAATAGAAGATATCTCACAGCAAACCATTCAACTACCAGATAGCAAAAGCATAGAACTCACTTCCCATCGAAATTCACACAATCACAATATTACACACTTTTTTTGCAAAGATCTAAAATCATGACTTTTTAAGCAATCCCTACCAGGGGTCCAAAGAGACTCAGATTAATAAAACAAGACACCCCCCCCCCCCAAAAAAAAAAAGACAATGTTAATGGTCAATTGCTATTATGATATATTATCTCAGACTGTATGTATGATAACTATGTAGCACATATTATTCTTTGAAATCTAATTAACTCTATACAAAAGTCTATGTAACGATATGTTGCCTGTAACCCACCTAGAACTCTAATTAATAAGGATTCGGTGGGATATAAGTTCGCACATAAAATAACCTAATCTAAAATGATAGTGTTTCTAATCTACTTCTCGCACTACTTCTATTCCTCAGAGCTCTACTTTGCTTTCATAAACTAGAGGCTGGTGTTTCTTTCTACAGCCTCATTATGTTCTTCTTTTTGCGATACGAAATTAAGGACCTGCGATTTGAAATCATGAATTGATTAACAGCTGACAAAATTAATATTGATGAGCTCATTGAAAACATCTATGAGCATGTTAACATGGCAGCTGTCAAATCATTATAAGGATTTGTTAGGAAGGAACTTTTTCCTAAGGAAGATCTAGGTTTGTTTGGACAAAATCGTTTCCATTTTAGATACTCAAGTGTAAGGTCAGCCCCTTTATGCAGATTCTGTTATCAGCAAATATAGGCATAATCGCTGTTAAACTACTGTAAATCCTAAGTTACGCACTTAACCCCATGTGCGAGGCTGTTCTTTTCTTCACCCTGACTCACTGTCAGTGCTTTCATAGTTGAATTATGCATGGCAGATACCGAATTACAGTAGATTTCCCTTGCATCAAGTCTGATATTTGGAAGCATGGACGGAAAAAAGTGGAATAATCCCAAGACCATTTTTCTACGTTAAATTTAATCATCACACCCCAGAACCCTAAGAGAGAGTAAGCTGAAACCGGACATAGTGGTGAAAGAGAAAACACTAGAACAGAGGTAGGGAACTCCGGTCCTCGAGAGCCGTATTCATAGAAACATAGAAACATAGAATATGACGGCAGAAAAGGGCTATAGCCCATCAAGTCTGCCCACTCTAATGACCCACCCCCCTGACTTTACTCCCTTAGAGATCCCACTGAATGTCCCATTTTCTCTTAAAATCTGACACGCTGCTGGCCTTAATCACCTGCAGAGGTAGACTGTTCCAATGATCGACCACCCTTTCTGTGAAGAAGTATTTCCTGGAATCACCTCAAAATTTCCCTCCCCTGATTTTCAGCGGATGCCCTCTGGTGGTCGAATGACCTATAGGACAGAAGATATCATCTTCCACTTCGATACGGCCCGTGACATATTTGAACGTCTCAATCATGTCCCCCCTCTCTCTTCGCTCCTCTAGTGAGTACAGCTGTAACTTATTTAGCCTTTCTTTATACGTGAGATCCCTGAGTCCCGAGACCAGCCTGGTGGCCATTCGCTGAACCGACTCAATTCGCCGTACATCTTTCCGGTAGTGTGGCCTCCAGAATTGAACACAATACTCCAAATGAGGTCTCACCATGGATCTGTACAGTGGCATCATCACTTCAGGTCTCCTGCTGACAAAACCCCTACGGATACAACCCATCATTTGCCTTGCCTTGGAGGAAGCCTTTTCCACTTGATTGGCAGCCTTCATGTCATCACTAATGATCACCCCTAAATCACGTTCCGCCGTGGTCCTAGCCAAGGTCTCACCATTTAGTGTGTAAGTTCTGCATGGATTTCCCTTACCCAGGTGCATTACTTTACACTTTTTAGCATTAAAGCATAGCTGCCAAGTCGATGACCACTGTTCCAGTAGTAGTAGGTCCTGCATCATACTGTCAGGCAAAATGCCTTTGCCTACTATGTTGCATAGTTTGGCGTCGTCGGCAAACAAAGATACTTTTCCTCTAAGCCCTTGGGTCATATCACCTATGAATAAGTTGAATAGAATCGGGCCCAAGACCGAGCCCTGTGGTACTCCACTGGTCACATCTGACGTTTTGGAGGGGGTACCATTAACCACTACCTTTTGAAGTCTACCGTGTAGCCAGTCCCTAACCCATGCAGTTAGTGTGTCCCCTAATCCCAGCGATTTCAGCTTGTTCAATAACCTGCGGTGTGGGACGCTATCAAAAGCTTTGCTGAAGTCCAAATATATCACGTCCAGAGACTCCCCGGCATCCAGTTGTCTAGTTACCCAGTCAAAGAAGCCAATCAGATTAGATTGGCAGGACCTGCCCTTGGTAAATCCGTGTTGGTGGGGATCACGTAGGTTTTCTTCGTCCAAGATTGTGTCAAGTTTCTGCTTGATCAGTGTTTCCATAAGTTTGCTCACTATGGATGTGAGACTCACTGGTCTGTAATTTGCAGTCTCTGTCCTGCAGCCTTTTTTGTGAAGTGGGATAACGTTGGCTGTTTTCCAGTCCAAGGGAACTCTTCCGGTACGTAGGGAAAGATTGAAGAGTACGGCTAACGGTTCTGCCAGGACTTGGCTCAACTCTCTGAGGACCCTGGGGTGTATGTTGTCTGGTCCCATGGCTTTGTTTACTTGGAGTCTTGAAAGTTCGTAGTAGACGCTGCTGGGCGTAAACTCGAAATCTTGAAACGGGTCTTTCTGGTTGTCTCTTGTCCGTAACTGCGGACCGGCTCCCGGCGCTTAACAGGTGAAGACTGAGCAGAAGTATTCTGCATAGTTTCCGTCCGATTTCCTAAGGCGTTCTATCCCATCTTTGTTTCTTTTCCTGTTTTTAGGGAAAAAGTTCAGTTTACAGTAAAATGTGGAGGGTTACAACCCCCCAAATCCCCCATAACGCCGGCGCGATGTCTATTAAGTAAACTGGGGGGGTTCCCCAACAAAACCCCCCGTCGGAGCCCCTAAAAACTGTAATTTAGAGCGCGCGCTTTTGTCTTTTGCGCCGTTGTCTATGAACCGGTCCATTGTGCCCAGCAGTCCGCTGCCGCGGAGACCCTTAGGTCAAAGACCAGTGCACTGAGTCTAGCCTTACCTGCGTACGTTCTGCTTCTGCAGCTTAAACAAATGTAAAACAGTAAAGATAGTTTGTTTGTTGTTGGATTTTTAAGTGGTATTGGACGAGCATTACTGTTGTTTTTCTTGCATTTTTCAAAATGTAAACCAGCTACACAGAGGCAACAACTTCCTTCTAACCTTTAACTGATTGCACAGCTGCTTGATTTTGGTTTGCATGATTAAACTGGGGCATTTGCAGTTTCTATCCCACATCAGTTAGAAATTGCTTGTAGTGGAACTGCAGGTTTAAATTGTGATTTATCTGAGGTGTGATGCACTTGAAATGAACTTCTTTCTTCCCAGAGACCTAGGCTAAAGTTCTGTCAGGTTGCAGTCCCTTCTGAACAATTATACCGAGCAGTAGCGCAAATGAAAATGTTTGATGAAAACAACATGTGCATAATTAAGGCTTAATGAGCCCTTGTCTGTTTGGAATGTGCAATTAGATTTATAATAGAAAATACTTGAAAATGCCAAACAGCTTTAAATGGAGCTGAGATAAAAGAGATTTCTTCACTGTAAATCTACAGCTCTTCAATAATGTAATGAGCTGGAAGGGGCTATAATAAACAGTAAAGATGCATCTTTGGCTGTCTCTTTTCTCTCCCAACACACCAAAGCATCCCTCTGCCAGTTGTCTTTGTAGGGTAGCCATTTTAGCAAAACATAGAACATAAAGGAATGTACTGTTCAGTTAAAATAATAATAAAACCATCATAACACTTTGATTCTGGTTTTATTCCATTCCTCAAGAAATGTTACCATGGAAAGGCCTTCTGACCTGTTGAGCCACTTCGTCCACATATCTGATCCCTGACATGATGAGGATGTTGTTTTGGGTCTGGTTGTCTTTGTCGTCCTGCTGGACAAGTCCAGATTTTCGGGTTATTATGTCATCTTACCAGCGCATGAGAGGCAGAGACCTGAACTGTTTCAGTTAACTGAAGTTAAATGGTCATTTATCTCAATGGAGGAGAGTAAACAGTGGAGTGCCACAGGGGTCTGTACTGGGACCGGTGCTATTTAACTTATTTATAAATGATCTGGAAATTGGAACGACAAGTGAGGTGATTCAATTTGCAGATGACACTAAACTGTTCAAAGTTATCAAAATGCATGCAGATTGTGAAAAATTGCAGGCGGACCTTAGGAAATTGGAAGACTGGGCATCCAAGTGGCAGATGAAATTTAATGTGGACAAATGCAAAGTGATGCATATTGGGAAGAATAACCCAAATCACAGCTACCGGATGCTAGGGAGTTAGCGCCCAAGAAAGGGATCTTGGTGTCATTGTAGACAATACAATGAAACCTTCTGCCCAATGTATGGTGGCAGCCAAAAAATCAAACAAGATGCTAGGAATTATTAAAAATGAGATGGTTAACAAGACTAAGAATGTTATAATGCCTCTGTATCACTCCATGGTGCAACCTCACCTGGAGTATTGCATTCAGTTCTGATTCCTTATCTCAAGAAAGATATAGTGGCACTAGAAAAGGTTCAAAGAAGAGCGACCAAGATGATAAAGGGGATGGAACTTCTCTCGTATGAGGAAAGACTAAAAAGGTTAGGGATCTTCAGCTTGGAAAAGAGACAGCTGAGGGAAGATATGATTGAAGTCTACAAAATCCTAAGTGGAGTAGAACGGTTACAAGTGGAACGATTTTTCACGCCATCAAAAATTACAAAGAGAATAGGTAAGATCTGGAACGCATTACCAGTGGTTGTGGTAAGAGCAGATAGCGTAGCTATTTTTAAGAAGGGTTTGGACAATTTCCTAGAGGAAAAGTCCATAGTCTACTATTGAGAATGGCATGGGGGAAGTCACTGTTTGCTCTGGATCGGTAGCATGGAATGTTGCTACTCTTTGGGTTTTGATCAGGTACTACGGACCTGGATTGGCCACTGTGAGGATGGGCTACTGGGCTTGATGGAACTTTGGTTAAGTCCTGTTTTTTCAAGCTCCGGATGATTTGTTCAGTCTCAAAATTTTTAGAGCCCGAGTCTTTGAACATTCTAGTCCATTCTTTAGTCAATGCGAAATTAGACTATTGCAATAGTTTACTTACTGGAACCACTTAGAAGGAAATCAGATGCCTACAATTAATTCAAAACGCCGCCATCAAGCTCATTACAAAATCCAAAAAATTTGATCACGTGACTCCTCTCTTACACAAAGCACACTAGTTGCTAATAAAATATAGGATTTCTTACAAAATTTCATTAATAACCTTCAAAACACTACAAACTAAAACCCCTCAATTCATCGAAAAAATATCTCATTCCTTACGAACCTTCCCGTATTCTTAGATCTACAGACCGCGGATTACTAACTATTCCCTCATTGCGAATAATCAGTACCAAATGCCAGGACATCTTCTCAGTAGCTGCTCCTCAGCTTTGGAATTCTCTTCCCACCTCTGTAAGAGAAGAAAAAAAACCTAGATCGATTTAAGGGCCTTCTCAAGAGTCATTTATATAATGACACATTCAAAACTTAGATCCAATACTTTTTCCATCCTTCAACTTCCAAAATAAACAATTTTTCAACACCCCTGTACCTTTTGTGCTTTCCATAATTCTTATTCTTTTCTATATCAATTGTATTTCTTCCCCACTTATCTTTCCTTTCATGTCAGTTAAGTTTGACCATCTCATGTTAGTTATGCCATTTGTTTTAAATGTTGTTTTCAAACGCTTATGTTATAATTATTTGTATTTTAATTGGTGTTTTCATTTTAATCCCCTTTTTATCCTACCTGTAACTCACTTAGAAGCTCTGATAAGCGATGGAATCAAATTTTAATAAAAACTTGAAGCAGCATTTTCATATATAATTTTGCAAAACGCCTCACATATACATGTACGAGAATGCCAAAATAAATAAAGGGAGTCTTTTAGTCTTGCAATATCTGGGTAGGCCTGTCTTTCAAGGGAGCAGCCCTCGAGGCCAACTCTTGGCCAAGGTGTTGCTCCCAGAGACTGATTCATGGACCTTCCACTAGTTTAACTTGGAGAAGTCCAAGCTGTAGCCACAAGCTTCATTGTAAGGCCAGCTGGTGGTGACCCCAAGAGGCCTTATCTTGAGGGTGTGAGTAGCTCCCTCCACCACCACCACTACAGTTTTTAGTCCCAGGGCTTCCTCCTGCAGAATCTTAAAAACCAAACATTTGGTTGTTATCTTCCTCTTTAAAAATTATTTAAAAAAGCAGCTGAGGTCATTCAGTAGGAGTTTTCCCTATCTTGATTGGTTTAATTTAGCAGGGAGGCAGCTGCTGAGTAGGGCAGGCATGCACAGAGATCTGAAGCTATAGTAATTACTTCAGCAGCAGGAAATCTCTTCTTTGTGGCAGATGCAGCAGTATTCATACCAGGAAGCAGGTACTGCAAGTCATGTGGGAGCCGGTGCGTAAGTGGTGGGCTGACTCCAAGTGCCCTGTTTGAGGCAAGGGAGACATTGGAAGCCCCCATGGCACTGCCAGAGGTGATGAGCTCAGTTCCTAAGGCTCCTGTGGTGGGAATGGTGGCCATTTTGCCACTGGATTGCAAAAACCAGTCTCAATTTGATGAGGCTCAGGGCCCTTAGGAACTGGAGTTTGCAAATCTTACCTCTCTCCCCCAGGAGGTGGGGGACCCAGGCGGTGCTCAAACTCACGAAGAGAGTGGGCTACAGCTTGGAGGCATAGCAACAGAAAGTCTGTGGAAACAATTTGGGGGAGATTGGGTACTAGAGGGTCATGGGTTACATCCACTGGATCTAGTCTAGCCCCTGTAATCACTTGGGCAGCGGAACCCATCTATTCAGCATTTAATCTCCTGTACCCTCCTTCCCCCCTATTCCACTTCCTCCCCTACCCCCTCCTCCCCCCTCTCTCCTCTCTTTAATGTCGGCTTCAGCCTGCATAGGTATAAGCAACGCACAAATAGAAGATTAGATTAGAATAGAACCCTGAGCCCAAAAAGAAACTTAGATCTGTCCTTCAGAAAACGCCTAGCTACTGTATTTCAGTTCTGTTTCAAGTTTGGTTTTGAATTATGTCTCTTGTCTTATCACCAGTTTCTGGCATGGACTCGTCATCATGATCGAAAATACACTGTTAGTGGGGGAAATAGTGCTCTGTTTGTACATTTACATGACAATAAAGACTGATTGGCATTGATACTGGCCAGGATATTAGACTGATTTTGATGACTGCTTTCAGTGTGCGATGACTGCCTAAGAGCTCAAACCAAAGAAATGGTGTTAACCGTTATGTCCAGGTTCCAGAGAACAATTGTCACCTTCTATAAGGTACACAAAAATCATGACAAAAGTCTATTATGTTGCCCTTTTTTGGTCTTCTTTGCTAAAGAAAGTGCACACACACACGCACATATATGTTTTCAAGGGGAGGAGGGGCTTGTACTGCCTGTTTGAGTGGAAGAACCATAAGGACAGGGACTGTCTAATCCTGTGAGTGGCAACGTCCTTTCGTAGAAGGCTATTACAGACATCATCACCCAGATTCCATAAAAGTTGCCCTTATTTGAGTGTGAAGCCCAAATCCTTAGCTCAAATTCAAGTGCCCAGAATAACGATGGAAGCCAGTGGCTCTCGAGAATGTGAAGTGAAGGAAGAGCCCTCGTGGTTAACGCAGGAAGCTGAACGCTGTGGAAGTCAAGGTTCAAATCCTGCTGACACACATTGCAAGCTCAGCTAATGCTAAAAGTGAGTTTTTCAGATCAAATTTATCAAGATTGCCAGGTACCTTTGAAGTCTGGGTGCTTTATAGGCCCATTTTGCTAAGCCGAGAGTGTCTGTTATTGAGGGCGGGTCCACATGTCTGTGAAATCTAGGATAGGGCAGCCGGAGCTGGCAGAGCAGAGCCAAGCAGTCAGCTAGAATCAAAAGAAGCAGATACTAGTAGCCAGGTTTCGAGGGGGACAAAGAAGAGCGTGTAGAAAGGAAAGAGGAAGAAGATGGAGAATAGAAGGTGGAAAGTAACATAGATTCCACAGCTCCCATGCTGCATACCACCCTGACACACCAACCATGCTCTCCCCTCCCCCTCACATCCATATACCCCCTTTGCCACACAATTCTCATATACACCCTGCTGTACCCACACCAAAAGCACCCCCCACTGTTTTTCAGCTGTTTTTTTAAATGACTTTACAATTTACCACAATGTCTACTAAATGCCAACCAGAATTCATGGAGAGTGGCTTGTATGCGTTGTGGCCGGCTTGGAAGACAGCGTGAAGTAGAGCGAAAGGGGCGCCTGTAACTGATATGTGACAGGAAATCATGAATGTCTATGTTGTGGTCAGGCTGCTTCTGAGATGTGTCTTTGCCCTCGAACTGGGACGGTCAAAGGGGGTCCATGTTGTAAACTTTAGAGGGGATGCTAAAAATAGCAGTCTGGGCAGAAAACAGTCTGAGCATCTTAAAGAGGCCTCAAAAGATGTTATAGGGGACGGGATGTGCTCAGTAAATAATGTGGCAGACTCAAACTCTTATTAATTAAATTGTATTTACTAACGAGAGTCTGTGTATTAGCAAGTGGGAGCTAAGTCTCATTCTCATGCTATGGTGACTTTGTCATAAACTGTATGGGGACAGACTCTGGAGGAAAGATGGGAGAGGGGGGGTGTGATAGAGACGTTTAAATACCTCTGTGGTAATATGCAGGAGGTGAGTCTTTTTCTCTGGAAGAGGATGAAGTGAAGAGGTGAAAGGCTCAGGAGTAATGTAAGAAAATACTTCTTTACAGAAAGATGCGTGGAATAGTCTCCTGATGGAGGTAGTGGAGATGAAGACTGAATTCAAAAAAGCGTGGGATCTCTTAGGCAGAGGAGGAGATAGTGGATGTTGCAGATGGGCAGAATGGATGGGCCATCTGGCCTTTATTTGCCATCATGTTTCAGTGTTTCTATAACCATAAAGGTCTATGACCTCACAATGCAGGTGTAAAGAGCCTTAGCCTATAGGAAGAGGAGATGCAAATGTTAAGAGCCTTAGCCAATAGGGAGAGGAGGAGAAAGTGGATGCTGCGGATGGACCATTTGGCCTTTATCTGCCATCATGTTTCTATAACTATAAAGCTCTATGACCTCACAATGCAGGTGTAAAGAGCCTTAGCCTATAGGAAGAGGAGATGCAAATGTTAAGAGCCTTAGCCAATAGGGAGAGGAGGAGATAGTGGATGCTGCGGTTGGACCATTTGACCTTTATCTGCCATCATGTTTCTATAACTATAAAGCTCTATGACCTCACAATGCAGGTGTAAAGAGCCTTAGCCAATAGGAAGAGGAGATGCAAATGTTAAGAGCCTTAGCCAATAGGGAGAGGAGGAGAAAGTGGATGCTGTGGATGGACCACTTGACCTTTATCTGCCATCATGTTTCTCTGTTTCTATAACCATAAAGCTGTTTGACCTCACAATGCAGGTGTAAAGAGCCTTAGCCTATAGGAAGAGGAGATGCAAATGTTAAGAGCCTTAGCCAATAGGGAGAGGAGGAGAGAGTGGATGCTGCGGATGGACCATTTGGCCTTTATCTGCCATCATGTTTCTATGACCTCACAATGCAGGTGTAAAGAGCCTTAGCCTATAGGAAGAGGAGATGCAAATGTTAAGAGCCTTAGCCAATAGGGAGAGGAGGAGTCTGCGGATGGGCAGACTGGATGGGCCATTCGGTCTTTATCCGCTGTCATGTTTCTATGCCAAACTGAGCACACTGTTAAGAGAAGGCCATGGATAGGAAAGTTGTACCCAGAGGCCCATGGGGTGAATATATTTGACCACACTTTCTCAGCAACTGAGCTTTTTGAGTTTTGTATATAAAGGCTCATCTTAGAACCTCTTCTGTGAAAATCAGTCGTTCAGACTTGCTGCTTAGCTGACTCATAACCTCCGTATGGCACGTGGTACTTTCCCATGTCATGCTGCAATACTTACTGCCTTCTCAGCTTTCCTCTCTATATTTGGGAAATGGCTCTGCTCAACAACCAGGGGAGAGCGAGAGGAGCCTGGTTCAAATCCTACTGCAGACCTAAATTGTGAGCCCTCCTGTACCAAGACTGCAATTGGGACGGGCTGCCCTCTCACTACGCCACTGTGTACACCTAGAGAATTTTCCTCTACATCCTCAGAAACGCTACTATAGATGAGTGAGCTAATTTTCTCTACATCCTCAGACCCGCCGTTAAATCCTGGGCATGGGGCTGAGTCTTTCAGTCTTCTGTACACTTCTCTGCTCCTGGGTAGAGGAGCCACAGCCTCTTTACCATAGGTTGCTAGTGTGTACCGGGTTAGCTCTGGTACAGCCTATTGCGCCTCTCTGCGCCCACAAAATGATGCAGCCAAAGTACGTTAACCCATACGCAAAGTCTTGCACACTTTGTTGCGTTGACTCCCCAGAATTTGCACCTTTATGGTCAGTTTTGATCCTTGGCTGCCAAATTCCTAGAGGCTTTGAATCTACTCATTTCCATTCTTCTGAAGCTGTTATCAGTAGCCTGTTGGTTAAGAATTGTAATGTCTGCTCTGGATTCCCTTAAATGCACGAAACAGCTGGTGGAAAAATGAAGACACAGAATTCATTCATTCATTTATTAAGCAAAACCAATAAACAGAGAGTAAAAGGGATTGAAAGTGCAATGGGGAAAGTAGAGGTGTTATTCCTTTCAGTCCCTGCATACTACAGAGTGGCTTTATGATTTATATTTTCATGTCGTGATTGATAGACTGCTGTGTGGGAGAGAGGTGGGCACAGGATACATTACAGAAGGAAATTGGAAAATAAATCTCACTGGACTTCCTTGCTGATGGTGGGTTAGTTCACCACTAACCCTGTTCGTTCAGAGCAGCCACACTTGAATTGTGTATTAACATAATTCATTTCATCCCTCTGCATGCAACTTAATTGTTTAATCAGCTAATCAGCATTAATAATTGACAATTAACACCTAGTAATTGACGCTGGCACTAATTAGAACTTATACACACAGCTTTCTAAGGCCTAGATTCACTAAACTCACCGTTTGGGCCATCCGTGGCCGAGTCTTCCCGGGCGACCGATTCACAACAGACTCTGCATGCAAATATGATCAGACGCACACCCTATAGCAGGGGTGCCCACACTTTTTTGACTCACGAGCTACTTTTAAAATGACCAAGTCAAAATGATCTACCAACAATAAAATTTTAAAAAAACACAACGCACACTGTATGCATAGAATTGTTAATTATCATTCCTATTCCGGGGTTTTTTCAAAGAGGTCAAAGCAGATGACTCTATGCACTGTCACCTCAGTAACAACCATACAAAAATAGACAAATACCCACCCCTCCCTTTTTACTAAACCACAATAGCAGTTTTTAGCGCAGGGAGCTGCGCTGAATGCCCAGTGCTGCTCTCGAAGCTCATAGGCTCCCTGCGCTAAAAACCACTAGTAAAAGGGGACCATATTGTAAAATATAGACAGCAGATATAAATTCAGACACATTTTGATCACTAAATGTAAAATAAAATCATTTTTCCTACCTTGTCTGGTGATTTCATGAGTCTCTGGTTGCACTTTCTTCTTCTGACTGTGCATCCAATCTTTCTTTCAGCCTGTATGCTTCCTCTCCTCCACACCTCATTCCCTCCCCCAACTTTTTCTTCCTCTCTCCCTGACCTTTTTTTTCTTTCTCTCTTCATGCCCCCTTTCTTTTTTCTGTTTCTCTTCTTTCCTTATGTCTCCCTGCCTGCCCCTTTCTTTCTTTCTCCCTGCGCTTCCCCAAGCCACTGCCACTGCCATCAGGGAACAGGACCCAAACGCCACCAATGGATAACAGGCCCCAAAGCCGACGCCGACGCCAACGCCGCCTCATGCTCTCTTTGCTCCGGGCCAATCAATCTTCCTCTCCCCGACGTCAACTCTGTCGTCGGAGAGGAAGTTCCACCCAGCCAGGCAGCGATACTTCTTAACTCGGAGCCTCCCAAATCAGTTTTGTTTCAGGGCATTTAACTGCCTACCTGCCTGAGCCCCGCCCCTCACACTCAACCCAGGCACAGTGACGTAGTAAAGGCAGGGGCAGATCACCCTGGGTGCCATCTTGGTAGGGCCACCAGCACCTCTCTGTCCCCCCCCCATCCCCGGCGCCATGCTTGTGTCCTCCTTTCCTTCCCGTTGTACCTCTTTAAATCTTCACCAGCATGAGCAAATTTTCTGGCTTGCTGTTCGCACCGGCCTAACTCCCCTCTGACATCACTTCCAGGTTACGGGGCCAGGAAGTGACATCAGAGGGAAAGCCAACTCCAGTGTGAGCAGTAGGCCAGAAAAGTTGCATTCAAAGAGGTACTGGGGGGACTGGAAAGGTGCAAGTGTAGCATATGGGGGGGGGGGGGTGGCCACTGCCCAGCCATTTACTCCCTCACACAGCCCAGAATAAAACTCCTGGGCTCAGAACCTGCTCCGGAGACTGACTTACAGCAACACTACTCTCCTGCCATTCCAATAGCGAAAACGAGAATAAGGCTGATGTATGCAGCAGAATATCAAATATTATCATCATTATTGCTCAATTATGTACAGTTAATTTGAGCCACAGGAATATAAAATGGTGTGTAATATAATTGCCTTTTATGAACTCATGATATTCCCAGTGTGGCTTAAGTATGAAGCTGAAATACCTTATAAAAACCAGATGTTGTCAACACTCAGATTTCTAAAATTGTGTTTCTTTCTTATTTGGAGTGGGAACCCTGGAAAGATAAAACTGTAGCACTGGAGCCCAAAGCACTGACTTTTTCTTTCAAATTAAAATGATTACAAGGGACACGTTAGAGCCACAAGTCACTGTGTCTAGTGCATTCAGCAAAGAAAAAGTTCCATCAGTCCTTATCAGAGGTGACGTTTAATCAGTGAGTGTAATGAACCTGGCGACTGCAACATTTGGGGCTTCTAGATAGAGAAATGCATTCAACAAAGACCTAATACAGTGCTTGTTTCTCATGCAAGTTGCAAGACGAGCTGAAGTCTGATGGCAAAGAGAGATTTGGGGGCAAAGATGGCATCTGGGAGAGATGGGCGGTTTGGGGCTCTGCTGTGTTCCTGGCCAAGTCCTGATACTTAAGGAGTAGTGGAAAATAAAATTCCAATGCCTGATGCAACTGACTCAGGAGGCATGCTACATTTGGATGTGAGCTCCTCCGGAGGTGGTTCCTTAGGGCACAGTACTGAAAAGGTGTCACTGCCCTGGAAATGGATGTGCCAGTGGGTTGCTCTGGGTGCAGGAGTGATGCAGTTTCCTCTTCACTGAAATCAAAAGAAATTGAAGATATTTTGCCAACAGGATGTGCACAACAGAAGAGCGGGACTTGGGTGTGATTGTATGTGATGATCTTAAGGTGGCCAAATAGGTTGAAAAGGTGATGGTGAAAGCTAGAAGGATGCTTGGTTGCATAGGGAGAGCTTTGGCCAGTAGGAAAAAGGAGGTATTGATGCCTCTGTATAAGATTGTGGCGAGACCTCATTTAGAATATTGTGTACAATTTTGGAGGCCGCACCTTCAAAAAGATATAAAAAGGCTACTAAAGTGGTGTGCGGTCTTCATCACAAGGCATATGGGGACAGACTTAAAGATCTCAATCTGCATACTTTGGAGGAAAGGCGGGAGAGGGGGAGATACCTACATGATGTAAATGCGCACGAGTCGAGTCTCTTTCATTTGAAAGGAAACTCTGCAATGAGAGGGTATAGGATGAAGTTAAGAGGTGACAGGTTCAGGAGTAATCTAAGGAAATACTTTTTTACAGAAAAGGTGGTAGATGTGTGGAATAGTCTCCTGGTTGAGGTTGTGGAGGCAAAGACTGTGTCTGAATTCAAAAGGGCATGTGGGATCTCTCGGAGAGAGAAAGAGATAATGGTTACTGCGGATGGGCAGACTGGATGGGCCATTTTGGTCTTTATCTGCCATCAGGTTTCTATGTTTATAACCAGTTTTTAAAAGGGGAGGCAGCAATCAGCAGGACTCTGAGAACCCTATACAAATGCCCTGCAAGGAGCTCATTAGTATTTAAATGAGCACCGGTAGCTGTGTGTTGTATGAGTGTGAGTATGTCCTATGCCTATGCACGAGACACACACTTACCAGCTTGAAAAAAAACACACAAACCCAAGCGGGAACAAGGTGCGATCAGCTGATCGCGGGCAGGGGGGAGAGCAGAGTCACTTCCAGCAACGGAAGGTATGAAATGGAGAGGGGAACCTGGGAACCACTGGGCCTTTCCCCCTGTCTACTGGGCAACTCTGCACAAAGAGTATGCCTGCAATTTGAATGCTCTTTGTGTGAGCATAGCCCAGTAAAAGTAAATCGCTCACAGCCTGTATTTTGAACTGGGTTACTGGAGCTTTGAGCCTCAGGGCTTTACTAAGCAAGGAGTTATTATCCCCACATATTATACCTATTTGTTTAGGGGGAGGGTGGTAAAGATGCTTATAACATGACAAAAAGAGACTTCTTCTTCCATTATTTACTAATAAGATGGAGATTTTTAAAATTGTTCAGTATCTGTCTCCCTAGTATTCTCTCTCTTTCTCTGTTTTTCCCGTCTTTCAAAAATATTGTATTTCTCCCCTTGTATCCTTATGTATCTGGTTGACTGTTTTTTTGTGTTTTTCCCCATTTACGGTAACATTTTTCTTTTTTACATATTTGCTTTTATCGTAAACTGCTTAGACATTAGATAATCGGTTTATCTAGATTTGAATAAACTTGAAACTTAACTGTTCTCTAATTTGCACTGGAAGATCTCAGCAGATTGGCATCCACTTCTCCACCGTGCCTCTGTCTAAGCAGGAAACACAAAGCTTTAACTTTTGCCTCTTTGAAACGTCACAGCCAGGAGCAGACCAGACAGATCAAAGAGAAGAACGTTCTCCAGTCTACCGTTGGGCTCATCAGAGAAAGGGCCCGGCCTACAGCTCTTGCCTCTTCTAGATTACAGAGGGATTTGGAAAATGAATTTTGCCGCATTTCTTTCCTCCACCACTCAGCCGCTTCAAGAGTGACCTCGGAGATATCAACAATTCATCTGCAGGATGTTGCATTGTAACAGGTCCATTAGCAGTTCAATGCTGCTGTCACTTTTGTAGCCATGTCAAGTCCCATCAGCAACTTTGCTTGGTAACTGGTACTTACAACAAATCCTTAGGGAACGGACGTGGAAAGAGATGCTTTCTCCGAGTGGCTAAATCATGTGCAAAGCCATGTTTCCCAGCTCATCTCTTTGTTGTGAAATGTAACATTTGAGCCACAAGGTCAAGGGCATGTGATTTGTGTGTGTGTGTTGGGGGTGGGGGGGAGGAGAGCTCCAGATGGGCAGAGCTATTTGGAATGTTCCCAGATTCTGCCTTTTTTACCTCATTCTTCATCTAAGCAGAGGTGATAACACAACTCAGAAGGAATTCAACTGAAGTAGGCTCTGATGTTCAGTGCCAGCACCGAAGCGGGTACCAGCACTGAATATTTGGGTGCTGGCTGATCTCTGTCCTCACCTGCAATACAAGTGGGTAGGTGCGATATTCACTCAATTGCCCTTATGTTCAAGGCTGAATCTTAGCGGCTTGGCCACCATGCGGATGGGCTACTGGGGTCAGTAGCATAGAATGTTGCTACTTTTTGGGGTTTTGCCAGGTACTAATGACCAAGTTTATTCAATATTTGATTAATCGCTTATTTAACATTCTAAGCGATGTACATAGTATAATAATAAACATATGTTAATAAAGGGAGACTGACAATTTAATTTAAAAAAAACAAAACAAAAAACTTAAGACAAACATGGGATACAAAGGGAAAGAAATACAATTTTGAGAAGGTTAAAGAAAACATATATGGTAAACAACGTTAGGAAGGAAAAACGAAGGGAGGCAAGAGTAGTAAATGCTGGGATGCATCCGAAGAAGTTTTGTCAGCCGGAAGCCCGAAGTTGTAATGCCGTTGTACAGGTCCATGGTGAGACCTCATCTGGACTATTGTGTTCAATTTTGGAGGCCACATTATCAAAAGGATGTGCTGAGAGTGGAGTCAGTTCAGCAAATGGCCACCAGGATGGTTTGGCCTCTGTAAGGATGGGCTACTGGGCTAAATGGATCTCAGTAAGGCTATTCTTATGTTCTTTTGTACTGTGAAAGGTTGCAACAGCCAAGGCCTACTCCTTAGACCTCCTAGAACCTGAGAGATATTATAGGTGGGTAGAAGGTGGGGGGGGGGGGAGAGGGGTCAATGATGGGGAGATTCCAAAAGAGGCCTTCTGCTCTGGTTGGGGAGGGGGCTCAGTAGGGGGGCCTATTCACTTGTTGGTGGAGGGGTGGTTTGGAGGGGGCCTATGCTGTGGTTGGGGGGCTTTAGAAGGAATTATATTCTTGTTCAGGGGAAGAGAGGGGAGAACAGAGCAATATTCCAGCCATTACCCAGAAGTTATGTGGGTGCAACCTGATATTCCAGGCCAGTAACCATATAGCTGTAGCCAAAGTTGGGGCAGCCATTTATGTGTTCCCATCTGGTCATTTAGCTTTGCAGGCACCAGCTCTTGGATCCTTCTCAAGTCTGCTCCTAGATTGCCTTTCTGCTTCATGCCTCATATTCTACGGCACTGCCAAATAATTGCCACCGAATATCAGCAGACAACCAGTGCAATGGAGGTTAACTAGCCAGGAGTCTCTTGGACCCTTCTACTTTAAACAAATTTCTTTGGGGACTTGTGACCTGGTTTGGCCATTTCTGGAAACAGGATACTGGGCTTGATGGACCTTCATTCTGTCCCAATATGACAATCCTTAGGTTGATATGTGTTAATTTCTGCTGGAATGTCAGATTCATGTGCTACACCTTTGGTTGAGCTAAATCCTCGGTAGCCTGGGTACAGGGAGGAAACATAGAAATATAGAATATGACGGCAGAAAAGGGCCATTGGCCCAACAAGTCTGTCCACTCTAAGGACCCTCCCCCTAAACACTTCCACGAAGTGAACCCACATGCTTATCCCATTTTTTCTTAAAATCGAGCATGTTGCTTGCCTCAATTACCTGAAGTGGAAGATCATTCCAACGATCAACCACCTTTCAGTAAAGAAATACTTCCTAGTGTTGCTATGAAATCTCTCACCCCTGTGTTTCAATGGATGCCCTCTTGTTGCCGTAGGTCCTATAAGGAAAAAGATATCTTCTTCTTCCTTAATACGGCCAGTTACATATTTGAACGTCTCTATCATATCTCCCCTCTCTCTGCGTTCCTCGAGAGAGTATAGCTGCAACTTACCTAGACGTTCCTCATATGGGAGATCCTTGAGTCCTGAGACCATCCTGGTGGCCATTTGCTGAACTGACTCCACTCTCAGCACATCCTTTTGATAATGTGGCCTCCAAAATTGAACACAATATTCCAGATGAGGTCTCATCATGGACCTGTACAACGGCATTACAACTTCGGGCTTCCGGCTGACAAAACTTCTTCGGATACATCCCAGCATTTGCCTAGCCTTGGATGAAGCTTTCTCTACTTGATTGGCAGTCTTCATATCTTCACTAATGATTACTCCTAGGTCCTGTTCTACAACAGTTCTTGTTAAGGTCTCACCATTCAGAGTGTAAGTACTGCATGGATTTCTGCTGCCAAGGTGCATAACTTTACATTTTTTGGCATTAAAACTCAGTTGCCAAGTTGCGGACCATTGTTCCAGTAAGAGTAGGTCCTGCGTCATACTGTCAGGCATTGTGCTTTTGCCCACTATGTTGCACAGTTTAGCGTCGTCGGCAAATAATGCAATTTTACCTCGAAGTCCGTGAGACAGGTCCTGTACAAAGATATTAAATAGGATGGGACCCAAGACCGAGCCCTCTGGCACTCCACTGATTACTTCCGACATTTCGGAGGGAGTACCATTTACCACCACCCTCTGAAGTCTGCCACTGAGCCAGTCTTTAACCCATGCCGTCAATGTTTCCCCTAATCCCAACAAACTCATCTTGTCAAATAACCTACGGTGTGGGACACTGTCAAAAGCCTTACTAAAGTCCAAGTACACGATATCCAGGGACTCTCCCATATCTAGCTTTTTTGTTACCCAGTCAAAGAAACTGATCAGATTGGATTGGCAGGATCTTCCCTTTGTAAATCCATGTTGGTGGGGATCCCTTAGTCTCTCATCATTTAGGAATGTATCTAATTTGTGTTTAATCAACATTTCCATAAGTTTGCACACTATCGATGTGAGACTTACCGGTCTGTAATTTTCAGCCTCTGTCTTGCATCCCTTTTTGTGCAGCAGAATGACATTAGCTGTTTTCCAGTCCAATGGGACTCTTCCTGTACTCAGGGAAAGATTGAAGAGCGTAGCTAACGGTTCCACAAGGACGTCTCTCAACTCCCTAAGTACTCTGGGATGTAGTTTATCCGGTCCCATGGCTGTAAGGAGAGCTTACAGAGCAAACGTCCAGAGCTTAAATTCTTCGAGCTTAAATCAGGCATCCAGTAGGTATGACTGAAAAGCAGCAGGTGTTTCACTCCCAGGAAACAGTGAACTCTGACCCTGCAGTGATATGAACCCTTTTCAACCAAGGCAATTACATTAGTGAAGGCCTCTGGGCTCCAAATTAAATTAATTTTATTGCTCAGCTAGGTGAAAGCACGGTGCCTGTTCCCACTTCAAACTAAAATCATGGCAATATAAGTGCAATTGAAATTTTAAAAAATAGCTTTTCATTTTCATGCTTAAACCAGCAAATGTAGATTCAGTTGGAGGTAAATTTATCAAGGCAGATTTTACTCATTCAAATGTTATAACATTTCCTATTACATTATAAATTTAAAGTATACAGAGGGCATGATCCTATGTGTACTTTATATGTATTTAAAGTGAGCATTCTAAGGGGATTCTAGCTTTTATACGTGTACTTTAGAAAATGCAAAAGTGTGTGTATCTATCCAGGAGACAAGGATGCCCCATGCACAAATAATCAACAGCTTTATAAGGAAACACGTACTTTCCTTTTGTAAAAATGATGCTTTTTCTTCATATATTGGTTTAAACAACTGGTTAAAAATAATCTTTGGATCTTGGGATCCTGTCAGGTACTTATGACCTGGATTGGCCAATGTGGAAACAGGATACTGGGCTTGATGGATCTTCGATGAGTCCCAGTATGGCAAAGCTTATGTTCTCCCAGCCGGCAAGTTCATCTTCTGCTGGCCCAATTATGTTCTCCATGCTGGTGAGCTCGAGGGAAATCCTTTTGGAGGCTGGAGCTGCTGGAACCTGGGCTAGAAGTTTCCCTGAGCCTGAACCAAAGATCCTTACCTCTTTCTCACATTGGCAGCTTTCTGAGGCAGAGAGGGCTCTGGCTATTGGTCTGGAAGGATAGCCCCCCCAATGTGAGAGTGCTTTGGTAGCTGCTGGAATCATTGAATGGTTTTCATTCACGGAGGGTCCGAAAATGAAGTGTCTGCTCCTCAGACTCTCTTGAGCGCCAAGAGAATAGCAGAGATAGGATGTTTAGAAACTTTTATCACTATTCCAGATACACTTGTAAAGAAACCACCAGTAATGAACTTAGATTCAGTTTGGTTAGCAATATCAGACTTTGCATCCTGTGGTTAACTCACTTTCAACTCAGATTAACACTTTGGAAAGCAAGATAGTGATGCATGACAGAGAACTTTCTAAATTAGAATCTATGGCTGGAAGGCTAGTTACCTAAGGTAATATGGCACAGCAGCTTCAAGTTGACTAATCCAGTTTGAGATTTTAAATTGGGAAAATATGGTGAATTTTATCGAGCTCAAATTTAAGACTTTTCAGTTTCCTCCGTAATCAGAATGTTTCACCTAGAGATCTCTTGAAGAAACTTCTTCTGGAGGTGTTTATGTAACCTGAAGATTTGATTTCATCTATTAGAAAAATCTGTTATTTACCAGTAATGAAAATGGGGCTGGCCAAAAATGTTGGTGATATTACTTTGGAGTCCTTGGAAACAATTTTGGATTAGATTGGATCTTTGGTTTTTCTTGAGAGACGTTACTGATGACGTTGGCCAATAATGCTAATAGACACTTTCCAAGTTTATTAAAAATTTCATATACCGCCTAATCAGGCTTCTAGGCGGTGTACATTAATAAAAAAGCATTACATAAAGTACATATAGTATATTTTAGGATTGTATGGACTGTTGCTGAACTGAATGATTTTCACTTTACATGTTATTTGCCCACATTGTTTATTTCCTGATTTTGATGTATTCAGTTTTTCTGGAGAAGTGGTTATTACATGGATATATAGATACAAAATTATCCTTCCTGTGTAATGATGATTTCTTCAATTGTATTTTTATTGGCATATTCCAGCAATTAGACAATGAAGTGGCATGTTTTGAGGGAGGTAAAAACCAACAAAGCAGATTGGAGAAGACCTAGGAGTGGAAGGAAGTACCACAGGGGCCTATGTGACAAATGAGACCCAACATGGTGTGTTTCGGCTGATGCCTTCATCAGGGGTCCTTAGGCACTGGACAAACAGAGCTAGGGCATTCTTTATATCTATCACATATGGAGGTCCCTGAAAATAGAATCCTGGACTGAAATGAGGTTCTTTTGCTCCTCCATGGGACAACCATTGCTTCCAGGTACAGGAGGGGCCGTACTGTTATAGGATCTGATTTTCAGGGGAACTACATGTAATAGGGTATAACAAATGGCCTTGCAAAGTTCTTTTTTTATCAATTAACTCCGGAGTTGTTGGTCATTTCCTCCCCTTAGTTGTCATGAGTGGTCTTCTTCATTCCTTAGCTGAAGGACAGTTTAATGGCCAATTGGTTAGAGTCTGTGGGATGTTCTGCTATTTTAATGGTTGGTTGTATCATGCCACATTCTGGAAATTGCAGGCAGAATTTTCACTCTTCGGAGTGTTGTTATTGGTTAATTTTTATGTATTGATTATATATGTTTTATTGTTCTCTGCTTAGAACAATTTACCAATTTATATTCGTAATGAATCTTCTTTAGAAAAATTAAAGCGTTCCTTAAAAAGTTTTTTGTTCAAGGACGCTTTTGAAAAATAGACAACACAATTTTACAAATCACCAAACTTCTTAGATCTAAATTAGATTCCTGTATAGATTACAGACTCATCTTTTTTTTTCTCCTTTCTGTGTTACCTACCAAATGTGTTCCCCGCTAAATGTTTTCTTTCTCTCTTTAAAGATTGTAGTTCATCCCTTTCACCTTCCGTACTAGTTATGTATTAGAATGGATAGAATTTGATTGCGATTATGTTAAAGAGTTTTGTTCTACCCCCCTTTTTAAAATGTTATACGCTTTGAAGCTTTTGATATTGTGTACATAACAAAAATTTAATGAACTTGAAACTTTTCAAATAAGTAAGTAAAAAAAAAAAATCAAATATGTAGTTATTTAGCAGAAGTGTCTGTTGATGAATGGCTAAGTCAACATATCAGGAAATGCACAGATGTGACTACAGCAATGATCTCCTTGTGGCTTAGATTAGACCAGTGGTTCCCAACCCTGTCCTGGAGGAACACCAGGCCAATCAGGTTTTCAGGCTAGCCCTAATGAATATGCATGAAGCAAATTTGCATGCCTATCACTTCCATCATATGCAAATCTCTCTCATGCATATTCATTAGGGCTAGCCTGAAAACCCGATTGGCCTGGTGTTCCTCCAGGACAGGGTTGGGAATCACTGGATTAGACCACACAGATTGGTGGGGTAAATCTGTAATTGGACAAGCTGCTGGAGTAGGGGTGGATTATAGGACTATACCAGCTAGGGGGGTATTTTATCAGATTCTCTCGTCTCCCCACATCTTGTCGTACCAATGGCTAGAAGTACAAAATAAGCGCAAGGCATCTGAGCTGCAGCAGAGCTGAAAGCATTGCCATATTCCCTTCCCCTTCTTTGGCACAGACATCCTATTAAAAATACAGAAAGTCTGCACCAAAGGAGGGGTCAGGAATGTGACTCCAAGCTTATTTTTGTAGATTATCTTTGCTTCTGAAGAATTTGCATTGCAATAATCCAACCGCAAAATAATAAATGCATGAATTAAAGTCTGAAGAGTCTGAAAGTCCAAGTTTCTAATAGAATGGAGACAATGCAACCGGAAAAAAACAGATTTAAGCACCTGGTTAATCTGGTGGTTGAACAAAAGATAAGAGCCAATAATAAACTCCTGTGGTTATTAGAGTATTAAAAGGTATGGGAACTCGAGAAGATTGAGAGAGAGGATGTGCTAAGTGGTTAGTGCAGGAATGTCCACACTCTGCCCCTGACAAATCCTGTCCAAAAAATAACAGCCCAAAATGAACGAAGAACAAAATCAACAGCAGGACAATGCTGTTTTTGCTGGACACAGGACAGTTTTAGAAAATGACTTTAATTTATGAAGTCAAATAAAAGCTTATATAATCCCATCTGCAAATACTGTTGCTTAGAAGCGAAAGTATCATCTGTGCACTTGATGCGAATCGGAGGAAATGAGAAGTGAAGTCTAATGCGCTTAGTGTAAATCACCAATAATGCACTGCATCAGATTTTAATTTTCTACTTGAGATACAACCTTTCAGAATTAACAACAGTTTGACATTTAAAAGATTATAGCAGCTTGCTCAAATATATGCCTCCCATTCCATGCAAAAAATTGCTTTCAGAGTTGAAAATGTTGCAATTATTGTCCCATTCAGGTCCCATCCTAACTTTAACATTAGCATGTAGGAATGACAAAAAATTTTAATATGAGAGCACTGACCACCTCCTGTTTACAAGCCCATGTTATCTAGCACCCGGCATACTTCCTCCCAAATAGTCTCTTGCAAAATGCTTTCACCTGTTTATGGTAAAACCTTTCTTGGCGTGTTAACCATGCGTTGGAGCTTAACACCCTTTAGTGAAAGACCCTCTGTAATGGGGGCTGCTCCCAGTTCAGCTGGAAACTGCTAAATAAAAGTAAGATTTCAGTAACTTGTGAATTCAAAAGTCCTGGGAAATTGCTTTCCAACATCCTTGCTTAGAGCAAGGCCCATTAACGCTTTCAGCTTGTACGAACACGTCATACTATAAATTTTCTTTATGGAAAAAGAAGCTTTGTGCTCCTAACCACAAATTAAAATGTATCTGTGCATTTAGAATACTAATAACCTGCTCTACCACACTAGGTGGCTTACATGCATACCAAAACAACTCTTCTGGCGATGTAGAGCCTTCATCGGGGCTTTCTTGATAGTATAATAAATGAATATCACTGTGGTTCTTTGCATTTATCCTGGCTAACAATGATTGACACAAGCTTTAGAACACTGGAGCACATTATTGTTATTATTATTTAATTACTAATTTACATACGATGATGTGAAGCAGGGCGGGATCTATATAGCCCAGCTTGGAATTGTGGTTTTCCGCTGTTCCCTTGGCTTTCACAGACACACTGAGAGTACGCTTCAATATGATTCTAATATCATTGATTTAAGGAAAGTCAAGCTTTTCCTCTTTCTCGAGACTATGTCAGGGAAAGATCTATGGTTGAGAGTTGCGATTGAGGTCCCTGTATTGGGTTTTGAACAGTTTGACAGGCTTACCCAGAGCATCTGGACTAATCACCATGCACATTGAAGCTCCTTTGGTTAACTGTGCTTTCTACTAGTACATATGGTCTTTCTTGCAATACATGTCATTATATTCATAGTAATAAAAAGGATTTTTCTTTCCTCTTGCAGTTTGATGGGGAGAACATGTATATGGGAATGAATGACAACAACCAAGAGTTTATGTCGCCGGGTCAGGTAGGTGTCACTTCTGTCTTCTCAAGGTAATTTGAGGGAGTGCAAAATATCAGGGAATAGATGACCGAGTTCACTGCAGGATATCTGGCAATCCTTTTAACTTTTTGTAAGGCCTTTGCGGCAGGGCAGGAGGTGAGAGATTCTTCTGGGAGTCACTGAGAGATGTGTTAGTAGGAAATCCTTAAGTGGGTGGAGTTGGAGGACCCAGCCCGGAGAAAGCAGGGTAGCAAGGGGGATAAAAGCAGAGATATGGAAGAGGAAATGGACTTTTTGTTATCCTGATCTCCCACCTGTGGAGGTAAAGATGCAAGTGGAATTGCCAGAGTGCAATATTATGCTGTGTTTAATTCAGATTGGTGGGGGTAGAAGTGGCCCCGGGCTGAGGAGCAAGGATGAGACCTGGAGCGATTCACCACAAAAAGGATGAGCTGAAAGGAGATTGGGAACAGGGAGAGAGATGTAGCGAAAGGACATTGCGCTGAAATAGGATTGGAGCAGTGACATAGTAAGGGTGAGTGTCGCACAGGATGGTGGGGCCCATCCCCTGCCTAGGTGCCCCGCCCCTATCCTTCCTTTTCCCTGCATCTTTTTAACTTATCCGGCGTGAGCAGCTTGCCCACGTCAGTGCTGGCTCGCCCTTTCACGTCACTTCCTAGGTGCGGGTCCCGGAAGTGACATCAGAGAGAGCACTGATACCAACTCGTGCAGCAACCTCGCACCGGGGAAGTAAAAAAGGTACATGGGAGGGCGGAGGGGAGGAGGTTGCTGTGTCCTTAGAAAGACCACGCCCAGGGCAGACTGCCCCCCCCTTGCCCCCTCCTGACTACACCACTGGATTGGAGATTTGAGTTGAAGAACTCTTGTAAATCATCTTGAAAGTTTGAAGTTGCAACCCAGATTTCAAGCAATGTTCACGTTATCATTTTTTCATCTGTCTCAACTTGATTTACACTTCTCTCTCTGTATTCGCTGTGATAGGTGATTAACAGAACCGCAAATACAAAAAAAACCGTGAATAACTTTTTCATATGTTATTTGCTGTTTTCTATTAAAAACCATCATGAATATGGTGAAACCGCGAATAACACGGTGGGAGACCTGGCCTGTTCCTGAAGGAGAGGCAAAACACGGTGAAGAAAGTGCAGGGAATCAGCGATTTTCTCTGTAAACGCTTGGAATCAGCGATTTCTCTATGCAAGCTGATGTAATTTGGGGGGAGGAGCCAGCAAGCTAAAAACCATGAATAATCGAAACCGCTATTGTTGAAACCGCGAATACGGAGGGAGGAAGTGTATTTCAGGGAAGTGAAAGACTGGGTGAAGTGACTTAATATCAGGGAAAATTATCCTTCAGCCTAGTGGAGTAAGTCCAGGGTATCTGACCTGAGCGATATAGTGAGTGAGATCAGGAAACAGAAAGCAGGTGGGAAATTAAATCTCAGATGAGAAACAACAACTTTATGGTAAATGTGATTTCATGGAACACATAGATGCTGCTTTTATAGGTCTTGGGGAATAGAGTCCTTAGGTAATCTTCAAGACATTCAATTCCCATAGCTGATGCCTAGAATAAAGATCCCCATGCACAATTCATGGAATAAAAATTCCTACAGGACAGGAAGAGATTCTAAAGCTGAACAGAAGGTGTGAATGGAAAGTTTGGATAGGTCATCATATGCTCTGTTGTCTGTCGCTTGACAGTTCATGCAGATCACTCTTCTTCCAAAACCTGACGTGTGGGACCACCAGCCATTTGATATTTTGGCATATTGACAGTAAACATGCATGAAATAAATGCACATTCAAGGAAGCCAAACGATATCACTGTGGAGATCCTTAAAACTTGACTTGCTGGGAGCACCTGAGGACAGTTTGGGAACCACTGATGTAGGTGATCCATATGTAAGCGAGAGATTCCCATAGATGAAGGCTCTGTAGGTGAAAGCCCCTAGAAATTGCACCCCGGTGCCCAGGATTTTATGCAATCATAAGGACTGGTTTTCTTTATATTTGTCAACTCTTCTTCAGTCTGCTCCAAAACCTGGATTCTAGGAAGGTTCCTGAAATTTGTGTGCTGAATTGTGAGCTCAGCAACTAATTACTTAATGAGCCAATTAACACCAATTATTGGCATTACTTGGCAACTATTTGGATTTACACATGCTTCTGCCGGCATGCTATTCTATAAAGTTGGGTGCCGAAATTGTCTTCTGCGCAACCTAAAAGGGGGGCATGGTCATCCCATAATTAAACATGATGCTACTGAATTCCAGGACTGGGCGCTCAATTTGCACGCCAGGATCTACCCCAGGTTTCACATGATGTAAGTCTGGGCACCCAAAGCTAAGTGGTATTCTATAAAGGGGAAATAAGGAGGCCCTACTTCAAAGCACATTAAAGGCATTTTATGGTAGGTTGCTTCCATTTTAAGTCATGCCTTTACTCACACTCATATCTATATCTATAGGACCCCTGAGGAAGACCCTTTTGGTCGAAACACAGACTGTGTTGGGTCCTCTAATAGTACCAAAGTTGTGGATGAATTGCACTTTAAAAAAAACAACAATTGAATACACTTCTGAATTTTAATAAAGCCTGTATCGGTAAACGTCGGACTCCACAGTTTCTTTTGCTTTGGATATCGATTCTTCTGTGGATCCAAGGGGTCAACTTTTTGGGTTGCTGAGGTTGCTCCTTAGTGCACTTAATTTATTTTTAGGAGGCGGTGTGGCATGGACGGGTGACGGGCATGGAAGCATGGTACTGGATAAAATGGTAACTCTATAGATGTTGCCTACAAAATTGGTGCTTAGCGCTATGCTATAAATCGGCTCTGGAATTAGGTACAGTTTATAGAATATATGTACTTTATTCATTTGTATTCCGCCTTTTCGAAGACAGGTCACAGCAGATACATAAACACTCCACATTCCATGACCATTCCAAACAATACAGTAGTAAAGGGACCTGCGCTATATCACCATATCCAGGTACAAAACTTCATTACAAATACAAATTCCATTTTTCAGCAATTTTTTAAAATTCTGCCAATCATTCTGCTGACGAATATTCAGTGGAAGCTTGTTCCATTCACGGGGAACCCGTGCATGAAAATCTACTTTCCCTGGACATCTGCAAACGCAATTCCTTAACAGTCCGAATATGTAAATCCGCATGAGCAATAGAGGCAGATTCTTTGGTGTCATATGATGCACACACAGATAGACCTGACACATGCTCACGCCTCCCCAGCCAGAACAGTAGAACATCTTTAAAGATACTACTAGACAGAGAGGACTCATCAAATGCAATTTAAAGAACACCTTGCACATGCCCCCTGAAGGTCAAACCTGAGACCACAAGAACTCCTAGGTACCTTGCCTTTGTGTCAAATGGTATTTTTGTGCCCAGGAGTTCGGTTTATCGTTCTCTTGCACTCTCCCGACACACATCACTTTAGTTTTTTGAACACTTAACTTTAATCCAGGGATCTCAAACTCCCTCCTTGAGGGCCGCAATCCAGTCGGGTTTTCAGGATTTCCCCAATGAATATGCATTGAAAGCAGTGCATGCACATAGATCTCATGCATATTCATTACGGAAATCCTGAAAACCAGACTGGATTGCGGCCCTCAAGGAGGGATTTCAGACTCCTGCTTTAATCTATTAAAATCAGTCCAGCCCTTCACACGTACCACAATCATCTGCAATCGCTGTCCTGTCTCATTAACATTTCCATCAACAGGGGGAAAAAATTGGATGTCGCCTGTCTGCGTAGAGTCTGTAAGAGACCCCAAGCCCTGCCAGCAGCTTGCAAAGTGGTACCAGATAAAGATTGAATAATACAGCGGAAAGGACTGATCCCTGCGGGACACCCGTCGTGCTCTTCCCATTCACCTTTAGCTCTTGCTGTCGATTTCCATGCTAAGATGCAGCATGCCTGCTATGATGAAATAGACCGCTACACGCCACTTCCAAAAATAGATACACTGGAGCCGGTCTGTAAAATAAACAGATCTTTTATCATGGTAGGCAACCATTCAACACGTTGCTATAAAAATCCACACTGTGGAAGTGACTTCCTCCAATCCTAGCTCCATACAAATACACAGCTTAAGAGAGAGAGAAAAATGCACCAGTCTGTAATGCCTCTCGCTATTCGTTAAAGCTATCAATGTAGCCAAACTGAACGCATAGATTAAGTAAAACACAAGTTAGTAAAAAGCTATTTGTTACCTTAAATCCATGGAAAATGGCCTCAAACAGCCAAAGTTCAGTAGCTTTTTAAAATCAGCCCCTTTTCCCAATACTCAGCGCTATTTAATTGGGCAGAAACAGCCGCGGCTTTCTCCTGTTGAATATTTGTGATTAGCAGATACCACTAAATCAGATATGCTGGTTATTGAGCCTCAGGCTAGATAAGGTTAGAGGTTAAATCAGACGGCATAAATCACAGAAACTGAATATCCCATTAAATAAATAAGATTTTAGCAGCCTAAAACCCCGTGATGTTTAATGCCCGGCATTGAGTATTTGGTTTTAATGCCGGTAGCGGGTAGTCAAAGCCCTGCCTGCCAATGGCTAAGTATTGGACCCAGCATTTTGATTAACAGCTGAATCTTGTGTTTCAAAAAGGAAAAGAACCTCAAAAAGTAAGAGACCTTTGTTTAAGGATCTCTACTAATTTTGAGATTTTTACACTTTTTTATATATCTTGATTCAGCCATTAATCAAAGTCAATAATGGGGAAAGAATTCACCTCTTTTATCTGTCCTGGTTCAATAGAACAATTTGGCCCTCCTTTTGATGACATGTCTGGGGGTCCAGATGGATTTTAAAAACTCGGCACTTTGTCCATGTTTTGAAAAGCCTCCTCAAATTGCGTCGGGCAGGGAGGAAGTCCGTGCATGACATCATCGTGTGGCATCTGCACATGCATGGACTTCCTGCTCAGCAAGAGCAGGCCAAGGGGTGTGTGGCTAGGGGCGGGATTAAGTCATTACAGGGCTGGGATAGGCAAAACTGGGCGGGCCTGTGGGCGGGTCTAGGGGTCTGGATTTTCCCAAAATAGCAGAGGAAGGGGACTCAGCCTGATGTAGTTTTTGACCTCCCATCCTGCCATGTGATCAGTTTAGGGGGGAGGATATCATGAGGGTGGGGAGCTGGAGCAAGCTGGGTGGTGTACCGTGGTGTTCTGGAGGTGGATCAAGTGGGAGGGGCTGTGCTATATGGGTGAGGTGTTGGAGCAAGCAGGAGAGGTCGGGGAGGGGGAGAAAGAAGGAGAAGAGGAGGGAGGTGCTTGAAAAGAGAGAGAACTAGGAGTTCAAGAGAGTCAGCTGCAGAGGGTAGAGAGAGTATGTAGGAGGGTAGGGAGAGATTACAGGAAAAAGAATGAGGGGTGGAGTAGAAGTACAGAGAGAAAGCTGTGGGCTGGGCCTACCAGGGGAGAGAAAGATGGAGAAAGAGGGGAGAGCTGAGGAGGGATGTGATATTGCTGGGAGGGTGGAGGGAAGGCTGGGTTACAAATAAAGGCTATTGTTCAAAAGAGATGGTATGGGGATCAATATGGAACTTTCCACATAAACCAACACAAACTGCATGTAGGGATGTTCTGTGAAGCATGTCTTATTTGTTCAGCATGAAGCACGATTGAATTAAGAGTTTGCGCATGTAGTTAATCACAGAAAAATTATTTTAAAAAACAATAGTATTGAGAGGTTTTCCAGGATCGATGATAGAAACGTGGAACCTTGTAAGCCTTGGTTAAGGTCATTCCTGATAACCAAGCAGGTTTCTGAGATCCTTTTCCTCTCAAGAGATCACTTATTCCTGGAGTAGGCAATTCCGGCCCTCGAGAGCCGGAGCCAGGTCAGGTTTTCAGGATCTCCACCATGAATATGTAGGAGATGGATTTGCATGCACTGCCTCCTTGAGATGCAAATCTATCTCATGCATATTTATTGTGGAGATCCTGAAAACCTGACCTGGCTCCGGCTCTCGATCGACTGGAATTGCCTACCCCAGACTTATTCTATTGTCATTGGTGGAATTTTTTTGTGTTAGTTTACAAATAAAGGCCCCATTTTATGAAGCTAATTACCTCGGCAGCCCGGGAAATTCCCCTGGGTTGTTCTCCAGCTTGTGTGGACTTGTTTGGTTTTAATATACAACTGACTGACATTTGCTTATTTTGATTTGCTTAGTTGGGTTGCATTTCGACAGGTAACTCTTTTTTTTCTTTGCATCTACTTCTGTGATGTGATTAACTGGACACCAGTAGCCTAGTATAGGCATAAATAATTTCATAAATATTTCATAAATAAATTTGAGAGAGAGATATAAATAGAATTGAAGAAAGGAGAGACATATTCATTCCCCATCCAGTCACTTCAACTCTTCTTCACTTCTAATGCAAAGCTTCCAACTAATGAAGACTCGAGGGATCCAGAGCTTTCTAGCATTTTTTTTTTTAAGTTCCTCTTTGGGCCCTTAAAGAGAGCGAAGAAATCCAGGCGCAAACAGACAAAGGCAAAATGTTAAGAACGGGGAATTCTTCACAGTTGGAACTTCTTGCTCAACACCATATTTTTTCTCCAACTAGACAAAGGCACAAAACCCATCTTTTGGTCTACAGCACTGGTTCTCGTACTTGTCCTAGTGGACCACTAACCAGTTGGGTTTTCAGAATATCCCTAATGAATATGCATGAGAGGGATTTGCATATAATTTAGGTGACAGCATGCAAATGTGTCTGATGCATATTTGGCAGGGATAGCCTGAAAACCTGGCAGGCTGATGATCTCCCAAGAGAGATAGGAGATAGGGAAAGGAGGGTCTGATTTGGAGGGAGGCTGAATTGGGGGGGGGGGCAGGATCTGAAGAAGGAGTCTCTGTAATGGTGGAATGCTGATGAATGGGTGGTACTGGAGAAGGAATATTCCATTGGGGATGTGTCTGATGGGGGATCATGGAGTAGATAAGAGTGTTAGTAGACCTCCAGCCCCTTTAAAATATTGTGGGCCTGACTTGGAGCCTGCTGGCTTAGTGTCAATTCAGCTGAGATCACACAACGTTCCTGGCTTCAATGATGCAAATTTATTTTTACAATGGGAGTCACTAAACTGAGATACAATACAATACAATTTTTATTTGCATATACCTCAAAAGAAGTTCAAAGTGGTTAACGAAGGCAATAAGCAATACAATAAAGCCATTTAAAACATTGCAACTTTTTCAAAACATTTTTGAAATGAATTTTCAAGGCCTTTCTAAAGCTTTTATAATCACTCACTTCCCCCCCCCCCCCCATTTTACAAAACAGTGATAGCGGTTTTTAGTGCAGGCTGGCGTGCTGAATGCTCTGCGCTGTTCCTGAACTCTATGAGTGTCAAGAGCAGGCGCCGGCCTGCACTAAAAACCGCCATTGTGGTTTTCTAAAAAGAGGTGTGGGGGGTGTGAATGATCTGATCTGATCTGATAAATGTCACTGTGGTACTTCCGGAGTGGCTTCAAGCTACGTTGAAGTGGGGTAAGAGCGAGTCTAAAAAATATTGATGATTGATGATATTCAGTCGCTACCCAGATAATTTATCAATTTACGAGACAGCTGGCGACAGCACAATCAATGGCTTCTCTACCACCGCTAATGACTTGGGGAGTCAATTCAAAGCGCTTTATATGAGGTTTGTAAAGGTGTTACAATACAGAATTAACGTTTTCTGAGATGGCTTTCAATACGGTGACCCATCAAAAGCATGCCGGACATTGGCGCGCTGACAATTGCGCACAGGGACAAATGCGCACCGCTGCCTGAAGACGTTCTTACCGTTTCCATTAGCGCTGTGAGGGGTGTGTTCCCCCCACTACACTGAGAAATATTCACGCTCACGTTGAGGGGGTGTGGGGAGGGAATTCCCCCAATACACCAAAAAGTCCCACTCTTCTCCCGAACATCGACCCTTCTGCTCTGACGGGTGGTGTGGAGGGGGAACCCCCACACTCCCCTCAACATGAGCACGATTAGGGTTGTGTGGATGGGATCAGATGGTTTGTGGGGACGGGGACCGAGATCGTGGGGATGAGGCAGTGACGGGGACCAAGCTCATGAGGACGAAGTTGAGCTTACGGGGACAAATTTTTCCCCCCACGTCATTCTCTACTTCCTGATAAATCTGGTTGTCTGTGCTATGATTATCTTATCCCCTGTCCCTACTGTATTTAGATGTTCCTAGTGTTGACTGGCCAACTCTCTCCTCTTTGTTGCATTATTGGCTATGGTATTCTGTGTAAAAGATGGCCTTCATCCCTTTCTTGAACTTTCCAGTATCCTTTTCTAGTTCCTTATATGCAGACTGATGCTGAATGTACGGATTAGGTTAAATGCTGACTCTGTGGTCATGTGATGTAGTGGATGAATATCGACTTCATCCTATTTATGCTTTCCGATATTGCACGCTTACATATCTGCCGTTTTATTGTGTTACCTGCCTTTCCAGTGGTCAGAGCTGCTGTTTCTCTTAGATGGAGCCCTGTATAGCAGCTTTCTGTTGAGAGAGACAATTAATGACAGTCTGACTACTTTTGAATTTAATTTGCCATAAGTCAGCAAGACACCAGAACACTGATCCTCTTGGCAAATTAAGAGCAGCAATATTGCTTTCTCCGTTTGGGAAAGGGATTGGAACTCTGGCATTTCTGCCACTTTATCAAATTAGAAGATTTTTTTTGCCCCTTAGGATGTGTTAAATGCAAAATGTAATTTGTCTTCGAAAGAGGTCTTTAGTTGTAATGTAATTTACAGTCTGATCCAATGGAAGTGACTGCACGAACTTTGCAAAATGAGTGAGAATTGTATTTTAAAGACAGAGTTTAAAGTTCTGTATACTAGTGGAAGCACATTTCATAGAAATTTTACTGATTTATTTTTAAAATTTATAGACCAGTTTAAATAAGAACATAAATAATACTCGTACAAATGACCTACAGCTCAGATTGATCAAAAACATTAATTCATCACGTTTCTCATAAACTTGTTGTTACAAGGAGACCATATCAAAATCATATCCTCCCATTATTTGCACTTCTCGTTAACTTGTTGTTACAAAATTACCCTATCAAAATCAATATCCACCCAGCATCTATTAAATAAAAGCATCCCCAAATAGATGAGTTTTCAACATTCTCTTGAAGGTCAGGCCATTCATACGTAGTCTCAATGTCCCAGGAAGAGAATTCCGTAGACGCTTTCAACCCTACATAGTGAACTCTCTCTTCTTTATCAGTAATCAGTTTCATCCCTCTCTCGGATCTCAAGATTTTAATAGATACAGTCAGGGTTGGGCCTCTCTGACAGACCCAAAGCAAGCAACTGAATTGGGGACCCCCCCCCCCCCGATAATATAGAACTACTGTACATTCTATAAACGTCACTCACCGGGTCCTCTGAAATGGGATGTTTTACCAGGATAATTGAGGCTATGTAAAGACAAGATGTCTTTTAAGAAGCAACTAAAAACATATTTGTTTGTGAAAGCCTTTTAATATTGAACTCTTATTAGCCATGTGCTAGTTTTAGTAAGTTAGACAACTTTGGAGGAGTGAGTAGATAATGTTGTAGGGATTCTGTATGTATAAATGATTATGTATGTGTACTTTGTAAACCGCTTGGGTCTTAGGCGGTGTAGAAATGTTTAATATATATATATAAATAAATAAAAATTTTAAAAATTTATAGACTGCCTAAAAATAAGTGGTTTACCAAAGAATATACACAGAGTAAGACAAAATAGCGTATCTGTCATTCTCTTTCCTATCTATCTATCTGTTGTACATTACACAACTATATGGCTATGTCATTTAATGATCCACTTCTAGCAGATTACATGAAAGCATCAACTGAGTTTTCAACAATTTCTTAAAATTCCCACAGTCAGTGCATCGCACCATTCTACACCAGCGATTGAAAACATAGAGGCTTTCGTCTTCGCATAGTGCCCTGTCAGTTTCGTCCCTCCCTCAGACCTCTACATTCTTCCTGGCTGATGTATTTTCCAAAGAGTTTAGAAGCACGCTGGAGCTAGCCGTTACAAAACTTCGTGCACTATAGATAACTGAATCCTTTGCTGTAACGGAAGCCAGTGCAACTGTTTGAAAACAGGTGTAATATGGTGGGCCAGCCCAGGAGTTCCAGCAATCAACCTGGCTGTTGGATTCATCAATAACTGCAATGTTTTACATTTTGTCTTGGCCAAACCAAGATAAAGTGCGTTGCAATAATCTAATCTGGACGGTGTTGGTGCTTGCACTACTGATCTAAAGTCGTATGGAGTGCACATAGGTTTCAGTCCGTACAGAATATGTAATTGTGCATATCGTCCCTGAACGGTCTTGATTGGATTTATATCCCGCTACAAGGTAACATACATAATAATTTAACAAACAAGACACACAGGACTAAGGTAACAGGGACTACAGTGATATTTGTCTAATACAGTTTTTCATTCTGAATTAGCTGACACAGGACGAGGATTTATAGAACACGGATAGTTCATCTTACATGAGCAGTTCCAGAGATATGTTACTTTTGCATTTGGTTGGATCGTCTTGAGAGTTACAGACTGTATGGTTGCCTAGGCTGAAGAATTAGGGAAAGAGGTAGGTTTTTATTGCTTTCCTGAAGCTCAAAAGCCTTTGAGGGATTTGATGTGTGGAGGCAATCCAGTTCCCAAGTACCCAAGGAGTAGATCAGATTTTATGCTGCTTACCCTAGGAATAAGCAGTGGATTTCCCCAAGCCATCTCATTAATGGCCTATGGACTTCTCATTTAGGAAATTATCCAAACCTTTTTTAAACCCTGCTAAGCTAACCGATTTCATCACATTCTCCGGCAATGAATTCCAGAGTTTAATTACACGTTGTGTGAAGAAATATTTTTTCCGGTTTTAAACCTACTACTTAGGGCTCCTTTTACAAAGGTGCGCTAGCGTTTTTAGCGCACGCACTGGATTAGCGCCTGCTATAGCATGCGCGACCCGAAAAACTACCGCCTGCTCAAGAGGAGGTGGTAGCAGCTTGCGGCATTTTAGCACGCGCTATTCCACACGTTAAGGCCCTAACGCACCTTTGTAGAAGGAGCCCTCAGTAGCTTCATCCCAAGCCTCCTTCATTGCATCCATTTCCACCACCTGAAATATGGAGTAAATCCTCATGCCAAAATTAAGTGTGAATCCTTCTTATTCTATTACTATGCGCATAAATTATTTTTATTATTTATTTATTTATTTATATACTGCCTATCAGTGGAGGGTTGTCCAAGTAATTTTCCCTGTCTGTCCCAGCGGACTCACAATCTAACGTACCTGGGGCAAAGGAAGACCGAGTGACTTGCCCAGGGTCACAGCGAGCAGTGTGGGATTTGAACCTACAACCCCTGGGTGCTGAGCCTGTAGCTCTAACCACCAGATGCCCCTGATCTGTCCGGGATCCTCCTATTCCTCCACCACCTTTTTGGACCCTTGTGTAAAATTTAGACATGGATCCCATGACTAAATTTACACCAACAAATTTTAATGAATTCAAGATTCTAATGACCGGCGTTAATTGGCTTCTTATTCAGCTACATTGCACATGCCTTTTTTAGCACTTTTTATAGAATTCAGAGGATCACGTGCTTTTAATTTCACAAATTGATTATGGGAATGTAGTTTATGCTGGAATTAGGAAGACATTGCAAACATTTCAAACTGAGTGACGCTTGGAGATATGATCATGTGACCCTCCTTTGAATATACAGAGGACAATGTAAGCTCTTCGTACTGGCACACAAGGAATACTAGGGTCAATATGTAGCCATCAGTGGCGAACATTTTGCTGACCGTTGCTGGGGTTATGTCTGGACTACATGTAGCAATGAATATTCAGTTTATTTTTTCATTTTTTTCATTAATTTTTTAATTGCATAATCCAAAAGTACTTGTTAGTGTACAAGTCACATACAAAATTAAATTACAAAGCAAATAAAACCTCACATAATTGAAAACAACCCTATTAAATCAATTAACTAATATATTCTGAACTGACCCATTAAAGATCATTCTTGTTCCTTCGGCGCCATCGCTGTTGATATTCAGAACTTAAACAGCTAAGGGTCACTGCGCTGCTTAAAAAGAGGACTGTGACCAGTTAGCTGCTGACTCCGCCTCCCCCCTCCTCCCCCCAAATAGCTGGTCTTCACTTAGGCGCTATACACTAATTTTCAACAGCAATAATCGGCTTTTCCAAAGCTGCAGTAGAGAATTCCTGTGAGCGTCGGAGCATTTACCTCACCAGCCCACAGTAGAAACAGCTCTAAGTGCCCCATACAAGCGATTTAACTGGTCAGTGGCTGGTTAAATCTTTTTGAACGTTCACCACAAGATGTTTTATGTTTAATGCTTAATAAAGCTTGACATAACACCTTCCAAATGAAAATCAAGGCGATTGAGCCTCCTCATACCTTATGGACCCAGAAGATGTTTGCAATCTGTATGCAGAGTCCAACTGTTATGTACTGGGCAGAGTGGACTCTTGGTACCTCATTTGTGGAATCTCCTTCTGGCTTTTATCAGGGAGGAGGCTTATTTGAAGCAGTCGGATATTGTTGAAAACACAATTTTTAGTCAGGCTTCTGGCCTTTAGGACTAGATACTGTGTAAGAAAGAAGGTGATGAAAGGGCTGTTAATGTTTAGAAGATAGGGGTTTTGATATGTGGCTCTTTCTCTGGGGCATTTGATTAGGTCTTTCCTTTGGAAAATGGAGTTACTTTTTATTTTAATTTCTGAAATATTGCTATGTAAACTGCTGTGATCTGTCAAAACTTAGCGCTTTATCAGGTTTTAATGCACATAAAATGTAAGTCCAATTGTATTTGATATACCGCTAATCTGTTGTAAGTAAAAAAAAATCAAAGTGGTTTATAAAGATATTAATGGCAATGGATAGAGAATAATTAAAAGAAAAGCAAAATATAAAAAGGCAGAAATGTGAGACGTATAAGATTAAGAGAAGCCTCAGCCATGAGGAATATAAGGGAAGGAGGTTGTTTTGAAAAGTTTGGCAAAAAAAGCAAGTGAAACAAGGTAGTGTCAATCGAAGGCTATACACTTAGGGGTCCTTTTACTAAGACGCACTAAACCAGGGGTAGGCAATTCCGGTCCTCGAGAGCCGGAGCCAGGTCAGGTTTTCAGGATCTCCACCATGAATATGTAGGAGATGGATTTGCATGCACTGCCTCCTTGAGATGCAAATCTATCTCATTCATATTTATTGTGGATATCCTGAAAACCTGACCTGGCTCCGGCTCTCGAGGACTGGAATTGCCTACCCCTGCACTAACGATTAGTTCTACCAGTGTCCAGTTTTTTTATAAGCTAGATTTCCTATGATGCAAAAAAACGGGACACTCAGTGGACTAACCCCTTCTTCTACAAAGCACCCCAAAGCCCATAGAGATTTAAAGGTCTTCGGGGCTGTTGCCGCGTGGCAGCCTCAAGTGCGGCTTTGTAGAAGAGGGGGTAAGTGTATAGCCCTCGATGAACACTATGTTCTTTAACTTGCTTTTTTTTTAAATCAAACTTTTCAAACTACCCTTGTATCTAATGTGGGGGGGAGGGGTTGTGAAAAGAATAAAAATGTGTATTATTGAAAGAGAAGCAAAAGCTAATTCTCCTCAATGACTTGGTATAGTAAAGCTTTGAGCTGAAACAAGTTGTAAAATGAATCATGAGAGGAGGCGTTGGCAGAGATGAATGAAAAATGATAAGTTTTGAGCTGGGACTTGAATTTCTCCAGAGATAATTTGAGTTTAATGTAAAGGGGAAGTTTATTCCAGAGGGAAGAGGTAACTGCACTGAAGCAGGAAGTTCTATTAGTTTCCAAGTCTACTTCATAGAAGGAAGGGGACCGTAAGAAGGCGCAATCGAGAGAATTAAAGTGCCTCCGAGGGGAATAGGGGAAAAGAAAATTAGCTAGAAAAGAGGGGAGACTGGAAGATCGCAGCCGCTGGGACCTGAAAGAAAATTCTGTGAGCTAAACATAAACAGAAGTACATTTTAAGATATTCTGAGAGCAGAGAAAATGTGGCTGCAGAGCCAGACAGAGAGGGAGTGCATGGATGACTGCAGTTCCTCCCACTTTGCAAGCAGCTGACTTCCTAGTGCAAAACTCTGTATTAGAAGCTAGGGAATGGCTCGGGGACAAATTTTTCCCTGTCCCGTCCCCAGGAGTTTTGTCTCTGTCCCTGCCCCATTCCTGTAAGCTCTGCCTTAACCAAACACTTATGATTTTTAAGTGTTTGAGGCTTTTTCAGATGAGGACGGAGCTTGCAGGAATGGGGCAGGGACAGGAGAAGAACTCGGGGGGATGGGAATGAGGAAAAATATGTCCCCGTGTCATTCTCTATTAGGAGCTACTGAATTACACTTTTGAGAAGACCCTCCTTGGCACATGCCTAGCCTTTCCCAGATCCATAGCCCCTTCCACTTGCACATCATTGATTAAGTGTGTACAATTTCTGGAATCCCTATTCAGGGCAGTTAACACCAATTAGCAGCCAATTATTAAACTAAATGACACTATTCTATAATTTGCAAGCAAAACCTTGAACGCTGAGCAAGTTGATAGAAACCCTGGAAGTGCCTGTGCACTTTGCAAACAAAAGCCAGCTATTAAAAATTGCCCCTTAGATTTTTATGTCACCTAGGAGGTAGTTTCTTTTTTAATGGTTGTTTTTCCATGAGTGATCACTGCTCATTATATAAACATGCGCCAAGTCCAAGACAGTGTTCGAATGCAGACTCCGGGCTCCAAATGTATCTTAATGAGAACTAGTCACCACCCGACAGCTTCTATTTCATGAACTGATTGAAGCACCATTCTGTCTACCAGCTCATCATAAACCCTCTGTTTCTAGCCTATTCCACATTAATCATAAAATCAAAAACATTGTTTGTGTTGAAGCCAACCTCCAACCTCTGTACCTTGAAAAAAAAACACCCAAAAACTAGGCCAGACAAGTGAAAAATAAATCAGCCGCTTCCCCTTTTCCAAAGGCCAAAAAAAAAAAAAAGTATATTGATGGAGTTTTCTCAGCGACTGCTTTGAATTTCAGTGAGAAATTTTCTGTTCTTATTTAGTCATCCCACTTACATATTGCTGCAAAACAGTAACTGACATGGTTTAAGAAAATTAATTATTAACATTTAGCATTACTACCTAGCATAGAGCATTGGAACAAGCTTCCAGTACAGGTGATCGAGGCCCGCAGTATTCCCAGACTTCAAGAATAAATGGGATACCTATGTGGGATCACTGCGAGGGTCATACCAATGAATAGGGTCGCTAGGATATAGACTTAATAGAGCAGGTCAGTAGACTTAAAAGGGGGTCAATGGTATGGGCAGACTTGATGGGCCGAAGCCCTTATCTGCCGTCATCTTTCTATGTTTCTAGCAAATTTTGCATTCTAAAAATATTCAAGCTAAAAACACAGTGAAATAACATCATTCAAATGAGACAATTACGAAGACTGATTGAGAAGTAACAAGGCTGTTTGGTTTTTTATTCAAAATCAGATGACCCCACGGGATCTGAACATTTTTCTTTCTCAAAGTAGCATCCATCACATTCAATACATTTTTTGCAGCGTTTCAAAAATGATTCAAAAACATGCAGTAGATTCTTTTGTAACATCAGTTTTAGCGCTGCGGCTGTGTCATTTTTCACGTCATCATCTGAAGAGAACTTCTTTCTGCACAGTTGAAATTTGGTCAAGAGTCAGACCGACAAATTTGGGAAGGTTTATCAAACGGAAGTTTAATCTTTGATCTTATGAATCACCAAATTGTCTTTAATCAAAGCAGTTTTAACTTTTTGAGCAGCATTTATCTCTTTTTAAAGTCCTAGTATTTTTGGAAAGAGTGAACAAGCGATTCACGTCCACCCTTTCCACTCCACTCAGTATTTTATAGACCTCTATCATATCCATCTCTTCTCCAAGCTGAGTGTAACCCTGCTCGGAGATAAAGATGTTTCAACACCTCTGATGGGTAACTCCATGGTAGAGCTGGACACAGAAAGGGGAGTTTCCTCTGGTGGTTTGATAACAACGACTTCCCTAGTCATCTCCCCCACAGCAACTCCCATCAATTCAGCCGGTCGGGGAGGAGGTATGTATCAAAGCCCAAAAAATTCTGGTGCTTCTTCTCCTGAGGTTAACTCTGGTTCCAGGAACAGGGATCACAAAAGTAAAGCTTCAGGCCATCGACAAGACAATAGTGCTGCTCATGCCGCCATCTTGACTCCGCCCCCTCGGGCATGCAATCTATTATTTAAGTGTCTGTTCTACTTAGATCTTAAGTAGACCACAAATCAAACATAGATAAATTAAACATTGTATAATGCCAATATTCATTAAACTAAAATGGCAGAACATCGATATAAAACATAAAATGTAATTCTAGTTTGCACCGTCAGCATCAGTCAGGTTGCAATCCCAACTTCTTGGACTGGTTTTGAAGCTCAGGGCCAAGCCTAGTAAAGCTAGCAAGTCTTTCATCCACACCTGAATTTCAGTTCCAAGCCAGAGAAAGACTTATTTAAACTTGGAAGAATCATTCAGAGCAACTAGTTACATAAATTGGATCTATTAGACAACTGTAAGCAAGTAGGTAGTAACAGATGCAATCTTCTCGATTCTTCTCTTTAATTCTCTGTTCTTAGTTATTAGGCTTAGAGTAAAGCTGATGCTCCAAATATAGATGTTGGAGGCTTTGCCTTGATTGATTGATCAGTCTCGGTTGATTGATCTCTGTATGTGGGTCCTGGTCAATAATCACCATTGACCCCCACATGTGTCTTAAGTGGGTCCCAATTGAATATTGGATGTGACCTGAACACACTACCAAAACCCTTATCCAGCTCTTGGCAACATATTTCTTTCAGGCCTCCCGCGCGTCCATCTCTCACCCCCTCAATCCTCTCAAAATGCTACTGCAAGACTCATATTCCATGAGAGCCACTGTTCTCACATTACCCCTCTCCTCAAGTCACTTCACTGGCTGCCCATCCGTTTCTAAATACAATTCAAACTCCTCTTAGTAAATTACAAGTCCATTCACTCTGTAGCCCCTCAATATCTCTCCTCATTTATCTCCCACTATGCTCCTCCCCCCCCCCCCCCCGCGTGAACTCCGTTCATCTGGTAAGTCCCTCTTATCTGTACCCTTCTCCTCCACTGCCAACTCCAAACTCCGCCTTTCTTTGTTTGCCGCACCCTATGCCTGGAACAGGCTGCCAGAATCAATACGTTGTGCTTTGTTTCTATTCAAATCCCAGCTAAAAGTCCACTTTTTTGAAGCTGCTTTCAACTCTTAACTTCCCCTCACTGTCAGATACAAGAAACTCCCCAACCCTGAGATGTCCTGTCTGTGCAAATTAGATTGTAAGCTCTTCTGAGCAGGGACCGTCTATTGAATGTTAAATGTACAGCGCTTCGTACGCTTTTCAGCGCTATAGAAATTAATTTACCTGTTGGCAGTCAGTGTTTTTAAAATGATGACTGCAGACGGCTGAATATTGACCGGTATAGAGGCTGAATTCATAACATTTATTTACATTTGCCACCCTGCCCCCTTTTCTCTACATTTAACGTGAAAGGGGGTGTCCTCCTTTCTACTTTCTCTGAGAAATGGATTATTTCCCCTCCTTACTTCCTCCTCGGCAGCTCCTGGCCTACTTCATCTACTGGCCACATGCGTAGTCCTCTAGCATCAGTATGTCTTCAGCTGGTAAAACCTGGGCTCCCGGCTATACATGGAGCTCTGGCTGGCAAGACCTGGATACTGAGCAGATGTTCTCCGAGGGCCTCTTGGCTCCCCAGCATGGTTCTTCTCTTTCCTAGATGAATGTGTATATGGATCATACATTCATCTAGCAAAGAGGAGAGCCATGCAGGGGAGCCAGGCGGCCCTCGGAGAACATCTGACCAACAAGCAGCCAAATGGCTCTTTATGTAGTGTGTAGCTATATTTTATTACTCATTCTTGCATCCTGCTTTGGTTGCGTCTTGGTTTGGTTTGTATCCCTTGTAGTACTTGAATCTGTTTCCATGATTAAAAAAAGGCTTGTGAAGTTCTGTTGGAAAGCAGAAAATCCCGTCTTCGTTTCTCCAAGTTGCAGCATTTTATTTCAAGATTTTTATGGGTCCATATAAGTTTCTAATGGCAAAACTGATTTTAGTACTGGCCTGATTTAAGAAACAGTTCTCCCGTTTTATGCCTTGTGGGTAAATCCTTTTATAAATTAGGCACCGCAATTTTAATTAAAAGGCAAGCAAAGTTTCTTTCATGAAGATGCAATTTCATCGCCTGGTTGAAGATGCTTAACTGATATTATTACCCAGCAGACTGTACTCTATAAAAGCAAAAAAAAAGGACTCTTTTTCCATTTGCAAGCGTCTCAGACATCTTTACTCTGAGAATAATTATAGTAGCATTGCTTGAAAAAGATTCATGAATTTAGAATGAGTAGAAAAGCTGTAGAGAGAATTATTCCTAGGCTGCAGTTTCTCATTCTAGTCCCGGCAATGGTGTAGTTGGAGTGTAAGAAACCCAGAGTGAAACTATGTTTGACTAGATGTCATAGTAAACGAAGGAAATTTTTTCTTCGGCGCTAAAGCACGTACCCAAAGGCAAATGTAATGCACCGAGATTGTCCGTAATATCGCCCTGCTGAGCTGAGACAAGGCAAGGGAAAGAGCACAGCTCCAAGTAGGTCTGCGTTGTGCCATAGTTGCCGACAACTCTGTCGGTACGTTCTCAAATCAAGATTACTAAGTGTGAGCGCTGACATTGGTGGATGCATTAGAAGGAGTTGCATGTTGAAAAATGTGCCAGTGACTTGGATTTTCAATTTTATTAGCAATCCCAGTGGAAAATAGCAGAGCTCAAGTGCACAGTCAGAGTCAATGTTTACAAAAGACAATTTAGTTTCCTTCCAACAATTATGAGTGAAATTGAATCTCAGGAAATGTTTCTTTTCACTATAATTAGTCGTAACAATAGGGGGGAGGGGGAGCTGTCGATAGAATAATCATTTAGAGAGAAAACTTCAGGTGAATTATTTTGGAAAGAAATCCTCTTCTCAGCTGTATACGAGGTTTGATTCATAAGTCATGGCAACTATTTTTTTCTGTCCAAAATGCAGCAACACCGGAAATCGTAATATATACGTTTGAAAGTGTGTGGCATGTACTTCTTAATGTTGCCACCAGACGAGAGATGAGCGCAACGGTCTCTGCTAGGGGAGAGGCATAAAACATGACATTATTAAGAAACAAGTAACAAATGTGAGCCGTTTCACCAAACCAAGCACGCAATCAGCTTGAGAGTGAGTATGGTATGTTCAACTGTCATGCTGTCATGTAGGATTAAGGCGTTGCGTAGCAGCTGCAGAAAAGACTTGTAATACTGTATGTTCACAGTGTGACCCTCACGAGCCGGACGACAACCTGGAAGACCACTTTGAAGGATGGGAAGAATGAAAGAGTTTTGTACACCGTATGCCATAATAAAACCATGATTTCAAACGTCCTGTTTTTTCTCCCCTAGCAGAGACGACTGCACTCATCTCATCTGGTGGCACCATTAACATAACAGATGACGGCAGATAAAGATCCGAATGGGCCATCTAGTCTGCCCAACCTGATTCAATCTAAAAATTTGTTGGGGTTTTTTTCTACTTCTTAGCTATTTCTGGGCAAGAATCCAAAGCTCTGCCCGGGACTGTTCTTAGGTTCCAAAGCTCACGCCAGCCCCTCCCAGCCATTGATCCCTCCCCAGCCCATCCTCCACCAAACGGCCATATACAGACACAGACCATGCAAGTCTGCCCAGTACTGGCCTTAGTTCTTCACTATTTACTATTATTCGAGATCCTCTGTGTTCATCCCACGCTTTTTTGAACTCTTTCACCGTTTTCCTCTCCACCACCTCTCTCGGGAGCGTATTCCAGGCATCCACCACTAGAGTTTCCTAACATTGCTCTTGAATCTCCCACCCCTCAGCCTCAAATTATGCCCTCTGGTTTTACCGTTTTCCTTTCTCTGGAATAGATTTTGTTCTATGTTAATATTTTTCAAGTATTCGAATGTCTGAAGAATATCTCCCCTGTCCCTCCTTCCTCCTTCCAGTCTCTCCTCCTACACCTTTTGGTGCAAACCTCCTATCATTTTCGTCGCCCTCCTCTGGATCGCTTCATCATTATAATAATAATCATCAGTTTATATACCTCAAGGCCATAAAGTTCTATGCGGTTTACAATAGTTAAAAAAACAAACAATAAAAGCCTTTTTGTGTCCTTCACCAGATACGGTCTCCAAAATTGAACACAATACTCCAAGTGGGGCCTCACCAACGACCTGTACAGGGACATCAACATGTTCGTTCTTCTACTGGTTACACCTCTCTTTATACAGCCCAGCATCCTTCTGGCAGCATCCACTGCCTTGTCGCACTGTTTTTTCGCCTTTAGATCTTTGGACACTATCACCCCAACTAGACATTATATTCCAGTTACTCATTACTTTTACCTGGCACTTCTAGGGATCAGGCCCAGAATGGCATCTCTTTTGCTTTTATCCAATCCAGTCCAATCTTTCGGTTTATATACCAGATCATCCTCCAGTCAATAGACTTTTATATTCTTATTGATTCCTACTTTCTCTAAATATAAATACATTTTTCCCTAAAATTGGATCATTCTAAGTACACAATCCTAAAGATCTGTCCTCTTGACCTCAGCAGGATTTGCCTTTAAAATGTGCAAAGAACAGGAAACACTGCAGCTTTAAAAGTCCCAGTGACAGTTCTTATCCATATTTATAACGTGCTTTTTTTCAGTAATAGAACAAAGAGAGCAATTTCATGTGCCTCAGGCAGAGTCTAAGAAACAAGTGCTACGTGTGTCACAAATTATACATAAAAAGGAGAAGGAGAGAAAAGACAAGTTAACAATTCATATTTGCAAGGCACAGAAAGCATTGCGAACAAGTTTCATTTGAGAAATAATGAGACCTCAGAGGTCCCTTTAATAAAAGTGTCACAACCATTGAGAATGTGACTACAAGAATGTCACATCGTGAAGCTCAAACTGATGGTATCTGAAGCAGGCTTTTGTGCTTTGTTTTCACTTGTGGAAACAGAATAACTCTGCAGTTTTAATTATATTTTCTTTAAACATCCTGCAAATGTAGCACTCTATAACCACTTAAAAAACAAACCCAAGAAGAAACAATGCATAAAGCAGACACCAAAAGCCATGGTGGAAAAAGCAGTAAGAAAGGGGGAAGGCCTACCTCTCTCTCTCTCCAAAGGCTCTTCCAGCTGATCCTGGCATTTGGAGAGAGCAAATCAAAAGGAGTTTCCTAGCAGACTTCAAGAGACCTGCAGAGACTTAGCACATCAGGTGCTAACTGAGGGATGTAGAAGGCTAAGGGCATCTAACTTATGGACGTGCATCTCACATGTACATTAGAAAAGGATGCACAACCTTCCATTTGCTGGAAATGCCCTGAAGAATCATTCATTTTACAAACGGAGATATCCATATGATGAATGGAGGAAAACAAGGGACATGGATGTCTATGTGACCACAAATCAACGTTGAGCTCCACTCATTTAATGGCTACTCCATGTGAGAAGCTTGCTACAGCATTAATTCCCATTGACTTTCTTTGCACCACCGCATAATACCAATAGACTGGAATGGATATGGACTTGAGAAGTGGGAGTGGAGGTAGGAGAGGGGCAGTTGTTACGGGGCTGTATTCATGAACAGATCATGTGACCTCTTGGGAGTTACAATGCAAAAAGGGGTACAAGACAACGACTCATCTTTTCAAACTCTACGCAGAAGTAATCACGAGGAAGCTGGGCTTAGATGATTCGAGTGTTGGGGCGAAAGAACCATCAGCAATCTGAGATATGCAGATGATATCTACCCTGCTGGCAGAGAGTGAGAAGGACCTCAGGAAGTTGATCCTGAAGCTGAAAGAAGAAAGCAAGAAGATGGGACTTTACCTGAACATCAAGAAGACCAAAATCATGAAAGTCCGCATAGAGATCAACAATGAAGAAATAGAAGTGGTTGACAGCTTTGTTTTCCTTGGGTCTCTTTTTGATCACAGTGGTAGTTCAACAGCAGAGATCAAGTGTTGACTAGGACAAGGGGCGTGCAGCTATGGTGAGAATGGACCAAATATGGAAGTGCAAGGACATCTGAGTCACCATCAGACAAAGACTGATCACTGCCATTGTGTTCCCAATCATGACATGGCTGCGCGATATGAATACTCATGAAAGTAGATAGAAAAAAAATTGACACCTTTGTGCTGTGGTGCTGGAGAAAACTTCTATGAATCCCATGGACAACTAGGATCACCAACAAAGATGTTCTTGATCATATAAACACAGAGTTGTCCCTGGAAGACAAGATTACCACACAGAAACTGACCTATTTTGGACATATGATGAAGGCAAATTCATTAGAAAAGGAGGTGCGACTTGGAATTGTCAATGGTAAAAGGAAGCCGAGGATACCAAAGGCCCGTTGGCTGGATACCATCAAGAATGACATGGGAATGAACATCAAGTAATTGAAAGAAGCCGTGGAAAACAGGGAAGCATAGAGAGGATTGGCATACAGAGTATCCCACACAACTGAATGGATAGTAGTAGCAAACTGTGTTACTACTTTAATTTCCCTTACTCCCTCCAGTGGAGAACTAGTCAATGGGAACAGCTTTCTATAACCTGGGCATGCCAAGTACCAGGTCTAAATACCAACCTCCATCTTTTATGATTTAGAGGTCCTTCTCTCTTCTGCAATCAGAGCTGGACATCCATCTTTTGGTATCTCCCTAGTCCCACCCAACACACTCCCAGACTAAGTCCTTTGCTATATGGACATACTGCAGTTTTAGAAGTCCATATTCTTCTGCTTCTATAAAATTGGGTTTCGGATGTCCATGCAATAAGGACATCTAAATGACATTTTTCAGACATCCAATGAACAGAGCTTGTAAACTAACCAGCATCATGATATCTCTAGAAATACATATAGAGAGAGATGTCTCTAGTGGTGTTCATGATATTTTTCTTCCTATGATACTATTGTTTGAGCTTGGACTTTTCTTGGATAATAATAATAATAATAATAATAATAATTTTATTTCTTATATACCGCTATACCGTCATGGTGGTATGTACATTTTGTAATCAGGGCTTCTGATTTTAGGTTTTAAACATTACACATGAATAGAGCATGCCTAATGGAAAAAAATAAAATAGATGTTTACTGATAAAATCTGCTCCTTCTCCTGGAACTCTCTCCCCATCCCCTTGTCTCGCCCATCCTCTGCTCTATTTTGTGTCCTATGGGAGGGGCCTTAAGTATCTGGGCCAATCAGAGTCTTAGGCCCCTCCCAGTGCATCCCAGGATGCACCAGGAAGGCGCCATTTTGATGACGAGGCAGGCTTGCTGGCATGATGGAACAGACATCCCTCTTGCTGAATTTCTACAACAAAGTACGAGGGGGAGGGGGATTGGGGGTGTGTGCCTGAGCTGGGGCGCTCTGATCTGAATCACCAGATCACAAAGGCCTTCTTGTGGGGACAGTGGGGTGGTTGGAGGGGTTGGGAGGGGAGCCTGGTATTGGAGGGAGTGTTGGGGGCCAGGTTTTGGACTGTCAGGGCTGTAGGGATGGTCTATAGAAACATGACAACAGATAAAGGCCAAATGGCCCATCTAGTCTGCCCATCTACAGTGCCCATCTCTCTCCGAGAGATTCCACATGCCTATCCCAGGCCTTCTTGAATTCAGACACAGTCTGTGTTTCCACCACCTCTTCCGGGAGGGAGGAGGTGGACATCTGTCCTACCAACAATCTTCATGGCGGGGCAGGAGCGTGGAGAGGGGGGATTTGAGTGGTTGTGATCTTTACTTTGGGGGGGGGGTTGGGAGCAGGGGTTTTTTCAGGTGGCTGCAATTTTCATGGGGGGGTCGTGAGCTTGGGGGGTCCAGGTTTTCAAGGCAATGGGGAGTGGGCATTCTTCCTGCCGCTCTTTTTTTCAGGGCAATATGGCAGACTTGTCGGTAACACAGACCTGTTGGTTTTTTGGGGTCATTAGAAATAATCACTTTATATTTTGGGCATCACGAAGCAGTGTTAGAGCATAGATTGGTGGGCTGGTTTTAATATTAATGAACTCATTTTAATAGTAATGAGGTTGTTTGCATAGCAGAGTTGGAGGCTGCAAAGCACGTGGTGAGCCATTTTGTACATTGGTCAGTTAAATTAGGTCAGTGGTAAACCAGTTCGACAATTGTTAGACGCACGGTGGCTTTAGTGCATCTGGGCAAAAACTCAACATGGCTGTGTTTTGGCAAAAAATATGCCTGCATCAGGAGTCCTAATGAACACTAGTAGTGAAATCCACACATGAAAAGAAGTAATGCACCTCAAACGGTGTCCAGGAGCAGATGCAGAACTACATGAGCATTCCCTGATGCAGGCATGTTTTGCTGAAACACGGCCGTGTCGAGTCTCTTGATGTCATGAATGTGTATTGATAAGAAAGATGGTCTTTGGATAGCCTTCATTACTCCACTTTTTTTGTTTTGTTCTGTCCATTTACATTTGGCATTAATAAATTGCTGTGATTCAAATTCATGCAAAGCAGCTTATTGGTATCCAAAACTGTGAAAACAAGTAGGTGGAAAGGGCTCATTGTCAGAAGAAAGATTAACACATTTATGGAGGTTTAGTTATTTTTCTTGACATCAACAAAAAAATGGGGTCCAGTTTACCTGATTCCAAGGCCCTCCATATCACTCCAGGGGAACCTCCAATCTCTCATAGTCTGGTGCGTAAGTGTGCACAAGCATGCCTAAATGTATGCACTCCCGCTTACACTTGCTCTAAGGCGGGGAGTAAATGCTAGCGCCTAAACGATGCCAGTTAGGCAGGAAAATGTGACCATTTTGTAAAGTCCAGGTGTTAATCCATGTCATGTCAAGCACCAGATGCAGTTCTCAGACTTTACAGAATAACGACTAAGGCATGAACCTGCGCACATGCCAAGTGGCGCTTATAAGTGGCAACATGCGCACACAGAGTTCCACGCTAAGCTTGTACGGAATCTGGAGGTGATTGCAGATTTAGATGTGTGAACCTGGGTTTTTCTACATTTAAGTTTAAATGCTGATATTTACATATGTAGATCAGAAGTAGAGATTCCAAAAGAAGGGCTTTGCATGACCAAAATCTAGCTTTTTAACAAAACATACTGAAGCATTTCAGCAAAACCTGCAATCCGTAGGGGGAGAGGTTTCCAGTATTCTGTATCTTTAAAAACTCTCCAATTTCTATGAAAAGTGGTCTAACCTTTTGTGGCTTTCCATGCATTAATCATGAAAAGAGAAAAGATGCAGCCAGGCAGCACTCTGAAGCTATTACACAGCTGCATCACCTTTGTAAATATCAAGGTCCTGAAATGGAAAAACCTTTTGTATCAAGCTGACATGATTTCAGTGACTAGAAAGCATCCTTTCTCTTTGCTTATACTTTTCTAAAAACGATCCTTAAGAACTTGACTTAGAGACGGGTAGAGGTACATTATCATCTCTATAGGCATCTGCAAAAACCTACTAGCACTCCTTGTGGAATGATGATCTTTTGACAAAGATGTGGTCAAAAGTGGCATTAGTGCACCCTTACTCCAGTCTTTCCCATACGCAACAAATGCTTGATCTGTATGTTGTCTGCTTTAGCGGTGATGATGTACATTTGTTGCGTGTCTTTTGTTAACATCACTTTATGGGACCCCTGAAGAAGACATTTTGTTCGAAACACGGACCGTTTTGGGTCCCATATTTTATATAAATTGGTCTATTTGTAGGTAGCGATCTGTTTGTATATTTATAATGCACTTTGCCTGCATCTTGTGCATCTGTCTGCAGGACCTTTCTTTCTCTTGTGTTCACCATATTTTTACTGCAAATTTGTAGGATTTTTTTTTGTCCTTAGTCTTTCCCATACACAAGTCCAGTTTTAATGTAGCTGTAAAATGGCCTTGTGCACCCCCCCCCTCCTTTTCCAGGTCATGATTAAGATTCAGTGAAGAAGGGAAGTTCTTCCATTTTCTGCTTCCCAGCCCCCTACAATTTTCAGCTCATGGCTCAAGGTATTTTGGAGAAACTCTATTGCTGCAAAATAAATTGGACTCAATATTTGGCGGCTTAATTTAAAAATGTATTACCCGCAGTGTCCTATAGTTCTGCATGGGATACAATAAATCCATACACAATAAAATCAAAACATAAAATCAAACACAACAGCATAAACCATAAATAACATTCAAGAGAAGAAAACAGTCTTCACAAGTTCCCCAAACTGCAACACATTAGAAACATTCATCTCGACAGTTAATGTGTTCCACTGTAATGTTCCCTTTGCTATCATCATGGATCGACAAACGCTTGAAAGCCTCATGGCTCTAACTGAACTTCGAGCAACATTTGACTCTCAGAACGTAATGGTTGTGATGGCTGGTAAGAAGAGCCTTACTGGGTCAGACCAATGGTCCATCAAGCCCAGTAGCCCATTCTCACGGTGGCCAATCCAGGTCCCCAGTACCTGACCAAAACCAAAGGTGTAGCAATATTCCATGCTACCGATCCAGGTGCAAGCTGTGGCTTCCCACATCTCTTTCTCAATAACAGACTATGGACTTTTCCTTCAGGAACTTGTCCAAACCTTTCTTAATACCAGCTATGCTATCCGCTCTTACCACATCCTCTGGCAATGTGTTCCAGAGCTTAACTATTCTCTGAGTGAAAAAAAATTTCCTCCTATTGGTTTTAAAAGTATTTCTCTGTAACTTCATCGAGTTTCCCCTAGTCTTTGTAATTTTTAACAGGGCAAAAAATCGATCCACTTGTACCTATTCTACTCCACTCAGGATATTGTAGACTTCAATCATATCTCCCCTCAGCCGTCTCTTTTCCAAGCTGAAGAGCCCTAACCGTTTTAGTCTTTCCTCATACGAGAAGAGTTCCATCCCCTTTACCAAATTGGTCGCTCTTCTTTGAACCTTTTCTAGCGCCGCTATATCTTTCTTGAGATAAGGAGACCAGAATTGAATGCAATTCTCCAGATGAGGACGCACCATTGAGTGATACAGGGGCATTATAACATTTTTAGTCTTGTTAACCATCCCTTTTTTAATAATTCCCAGCATCCTGTTTGCTTTTTTTGGCTGCCGCCACACATTGGGCGGAAGATTTCATCGTATTGTCTACAATGATACCCAGATCCTTTTCTTGGGCCCTAACCCCCAAGGTGGACCCTAGCATCTGGTAACTGTGATTCAGGTTATTCTTCCCAAATAACCGGTTTTCAGTTCAGCGCTAACCAATTATTTTTAGCGGTACTAACTGCCAAGAGCCGTTTTCAGGTGGAGAGACAGGTGCTCCCCTGTTGGAAAGTTGTGCAGTTGACTGCGAGATTCTGGCCTGCCTTGGACGACAGACCTTTCAAGATAAGTGGTTACTTTGCTGCTTCTGTTTTTTGAGACAGTGTTGGTCTACTGTGTTTTGGGTAGCCACTTTCTCTTTTGCATATTTGCCTCCTTCAATTGAACTGCTATCACCATCTATAAGATTCTTGCTATTGATTTTTCATGTTTTATATCATCCACAGGAAAACATTGGTTTGAAAGCACAAGTTTGAGAGCAGTGGAATATGCTGTCTAAGTGGAGGGTTTTTTTCCCCCAGTACCTGTAATGATAGTGGCTCATTTTGCACTTTCTTAGTATTTTTGAGCCAAAAGATTGAGGTTAAGCCATACCATGTTATGGTCGCTGGAGGCCAGCGTATCTCCTACCAATACTTCTATGACGCTGTCTCCTTTGGTGAGTACCAGGTCTAGTATCGCCTGGTTTCTAGTGGGCTCCAGTACCATTTGTTTGAGTCGTGCTGCCTTTATGGAGGTTAATATTCTTCTGCTGCCAGAGGTAGTCGCAGAGAGTATGTTCCAATCTGCATCGGGCATGTTGAAGTCTCCTAGCAGAACTGTGTCCCCGCGCAAAGTGATGTTCTCTATATCCTTGATCAGTTCTATGTCCTTGTCTTCCTGTTGTCTAGGAGGTCTATATACCACACCAAGGTATAAGCATTTTTCGTTCCCTCTGGCCAGGTTCACCCAGAGGGATTCCCCGGAGTATCTATCATCTGTGATTCTGGTAGTCTTGATGTTTTCTTTAATGTATAGTGCTACCCCTCCTCCTAACTTTCCCTCTCTGTCTCGACGAAGCAAGTTGTAGCCCGGTATAACCATATCCCACCTGTGCGAGTCCGTGAACCAAGTCTCAGATATTGCCACCACATCTAGGTCTGCGTTCATTATTTCAGTCTCCAATTCCAGAATTTTGTTGCCCAAACTGTGTGCATTAACATACATTGCCCTCCATACCTTATTGTTGTTAAGTCCCTGTGAAGAGATTCCCTTCTGATTTAGTGTGACTCCCATTTTATCTTGTATAGTATGGGTACTTACCTTGGACTCAGAAGTGTGGTTGTGGCTCGCCACCTCAGGATAGTTTCTTACTGCTCTGGAATGTGAGTGGATACCCTCCCCCAACTTACCTAGTTTAAAGCCTTACGAAGTAGGCGGGCTAGTCGATGTCCAAATACGTTTTTACCTTTCCTGGTCAGGTGGAGTCCGACTGGTCCCTGCAGTCCCTGTAGCGCCTCTCCGTGGTCTAGGAATCCAAAGTTCATCTTTATGCACCATCTGCGAAGCCACTCATTAGTCCATTTGATACGCTCTTCTCTGGCTTTGCCTTTGTCTCTTACTTGGAGGTTGTTGCAACAGTGTTTATAAGACATGTCTCTTGCCTGCCAAATGGGATCCTTTCTCTGCTGCCCCTCGTGATCACATTTCTTGGAGCTCAGCTTGCGGCTAAGTTGCCCCAGTGGCTCGGCAACCAGTCTCCAGTTCCTAGTCAAGATAATACAGGTTTGGATCCAGGGAAGCCCTTATAGTTTAAGTTCAAGTTTCAAGTTTATTAAGTATTTGATTAATCACTTACTCAAATATCTAAGCGATGAACAAATCATTCAATTTACAGATAATACAGGGGTTATAAAAGACAGATGGACACTGAACAAAACATATTAAATTAACGACTAACAGAATAAACAGAAAAGGAAAACAAAGGGAAGGCAGGGTAATGAAATACAATAATAATGATAGAAAGAAGGACGATTATGGTACGCGGTTTTGCTGCTCGTCTGCAGATAGATCATGGAGATTACATTTAAAAAAACTTTTTTAAAAATGTTGCTGGCTGTTTCAAATATTACATTACGTTTCTCATTGTGTTGGCCTCTAACTTGTATCACTACAATATAGCTGGTTGTGTCTGCGATGTGCCATATCTTCTTCCATTGATGGAACGGTCCGCATCTCTTAAAGCCTTCTGAAATACATTAAAGTCTCCTCTTCTAGGCATCAGATTTATAAAGATCAGAACTAGAGGGAAGGTTCCAGGCACAGGGTCATCAGGGCATTTATCTTGAGAAAAGTCACCAGCTATTTGATTGACAGCACTCGTAAACAAAGCAACCACTGAAAAATGTTGGATGCTGTTGTTTGTTCATATTGTGCTCCCACGCAGGGCATTGTGTCAGCTTCTTTTAGTAAAACAATGGCAGTGCATTGTAAAGACAGGAAAATGGCAAAACGGGCTGTGAACTCATTTAATCAATTCTCTGGCTCGTGAGACTTCAGGCTGCATGCAACCCAAACGCTGATGAAACAAGTTTGTTTCTTCCTCAAATATCGCCAAAATCTGGCCCTTCTCCTCCACCAGGCACTTTAGCTGTGTGACGTGCTTTCCTCAGATGTCACGACAACGGTGCAGGCTATTGACCTGCTTCTGTCAATGCTTCAAGCTTCTCCTCGTCTTCGTTCTCTAGCTGCTTCTCCTTGTTTCCTCTGCTGCTTCTTATTTCTTCCAACACTCCTCCATTCATTAGACAACCTGTTTTTACCGCTGCACTAATTTATACCTTGATGAGCTCAGGTATATGACAGAGATGCAGAAGAAGGTATTAATTGATGCAAGAGAATGATGAAGAGTAAAGGGGGAGAATGGGAATATATAGTCGGACTGGAGGCAGTGGGAGAACGTGACGGAAGGTGGGTGAAGTTAAGTAGTTGGCAGAGGTGAGAAGTTCAGTGTGGAGGTCACTAAGACTGTTGAGAGGGAATAACTAGCTATTACAGGGGAAAAAGCACTAGATAGGATATTAATGAAGGGCTCAATCTGGTGACAGGGAAATGAATTGCAGAGAGGTGCAATAGAGGAGGAGCTGGGGAAGTGACAGGGAGACCTGGCAGTTGAGAGATGGTTAAGGATGGGAGGAGACAATGGAAGAAGATGGACTGAGATCCAGATGTGAGTGGTGATGATCTATGGAAGAGCTTTGTGGGATGGGGGAGTTACGAAGATGTGGAAAAAATATTTCATTTTATTTTCACTTAATTTGCTGCAGGAGTTACTAACCTACAGTACTACAGGTTAGTAACTCCAGAGGTAAATAAATGACTTGACTTGTGTTCAAACTGTGTTATTTTTATTTCCCTGAGAACCTCAAAGCCCTAACTCATGGACCTAATGCTCCAAGAAACCTTCTAAAAGGGGTGATACATAACCAGAACCCCCCAGGAAGGGCTTTCACGTTCTCCCCATAAGCACCTCCTAGATCTACCTCCAGAATCCCTGGTGTCTAGCGATGGAGGCAGAAGTAATCCCTAGTCACAAAAGGCAGATAGTAATATACCTTCCAGGATCCTCTAGCCATTCACATATAAAGATTCCATGTCGCAATCTGCTTCCCTCAGAATATTTATTCTGTTTGTCTGCATGGCCTTTTTAACTTAAGGGCTTTATGGAAACATGATGCCTGGCTGCAGTACTGCAAGACTACCACTAGGAGTCACTGGGGCCATTTTGGATAAAGACACCAGCAAGAGCAGGAATCACTTGAGATTGCTTTATTTGCTTAAGTTTTTCTTACACCCTGCCTGTCAACTCATCTAGGTAGCTTACAGCAGTATATATATAAAATAACATTTGACACCAAAGAATAACAGCTTGATTAAAACAACAAACCTAGAGATTTTGGGCTCCTTTTACAAAACCGCAGGAGAGGTTTCTACTGCGGGCCGACAAGAAAAATGTTCTGCCACTCATAGGAATTCTAAAGTCACGCAATAAAACCAACAAATTAAAATTATATTACAATGTCAACAATGTGCAAATGGTCTTTTAAATGTTTTCAAAAAGGAAGGAAGGTCTTTACATGTCTCAAATCTGATGGTAATAAATTCCACAAAGATGGACCTGCAACCACAAAAATTGACTCCCTAGGTACATCATAAGAGCATAAAAATAGCCATAGTGGGACGGACCAACGGTCCATCTAGCCCAGTATCCTGTCTTCACGGAGGCCAATCTAAGTCACAAGTACCTGGCAAAAACCCAAATAGTAGCAGCATTTCAGAATCGCAAAGAATAGAAACATTCTAGAACCCCAGATAGTAGCAACATTCCATGCGGAATCCCCAAAGAGTAGCAACATTCCATGCGGAATCCCCAAAGAGTAGCAACATTCCATGCGGAATCCCCAAAGAGTAGCAACATTCCATGCGGAATCCCCAAAGAGTAGCAACATTTCATGTGGAATCCCAAAGAGTAGCAACATTCCATGCGGAATCCCCAAAGAGTAGCAACATTCCATGCGGAATCCCAAAGAGTAGCAACATTCCATGTGGAATCCCAAAGAGTAGCAACATTCCATGCGGAATCCCCAAAGAGTAGCAACATTCCATGCGGAATCCCAAAGAGTAGCAACATTCCATGCGGAATCCCAAAGAGTAGCAACATTCCATGCGGAATCCCAAAGAGTAGCAACATTCCATGCAGAATCCCAAAGAGTAGCAACATTCCATGTGGAATCCCCAAAGAGTAGCAACATTCCATGCCACCGATCCAGGGCACGCAGTGGCTTCCCCCATGTCAATCTCAACAGCAGACTATGAACTTTTCCTTCAGGAACTTGTCCAAACCTTTTTTTTTAAAACCAGCTACGCTAACTGCTCTCACCTTCTCCAAGTGAAAAAATATTTCCTCCTATTGGTTTTAAAAGTATTACTCTGTAACCTCGAGTGTGCTCTAGTCTTTGTAAGTCTTGATGCAGTAAAAAAAAACCGATCCACTCGTACCTGTTCTACACCAGTCAGGATTTTGTACACTTAAGACCTCAGCCGTCTCTTTTCCAAGCTGAAGTTTGACTTGTCAAAAACAGACACCTCAAGCAAAACCTGCTGCCTGTATCACTAGGGATCATGAATTCCACTAAGGTAGGCTCAGGGATGGGCTAATGCCTTCACCCCTTTCTACCACAAACTCCATTGGCTGCCATTAGAATCCAGAGTCCTATTCAAATTCGCCTGCTTCTGCTATAAAACAGTATTTGGTTTATCCCCAAGCTACATCATTCCTCACTTCGCCCTGAATCACAGCATCAAGGACTCCCGCAGAATCCAACTCTTCTCCCTAAAACTTTGCCACTCTAAAAAATTCCTCGACAAAACCCTCGCCTTCCAAGCCACTAAGCTAAACCCATGGTTATCCCAAATGGCCCTCAAGGCCCCCAACTACTTCGACTTTAGAAAACTACTCAAAACCCGCCTCTTCCAAGACCAGGATCCTAACGCCCCTTCCTAACTAAACAATCCCTCTCCCCTCTACACCCTTCCCTCACCCCCCCCCCCCCCCCCTGGCAACTTTGATCACTTTGATATTGAGCCGCTTGTAACCCCGCTCAATTGATGTAAACCACTTGTAACCTTGTTTAATTGATGTGAACCGCCTAGAACTCTTCCGGGTATGGCGGTATACAAAAATAAAGTTATTATTATTATTCTCGTAGGGGTCTAGTTGGGGGTTGCATTGATTTGGGGGAACTCAGCTAGTGGAAGGCTACTTAGTCCACTTGCTTCCACTTTAAAATGCAGAGCAGAAGCCCTGGGCCGTGGCTGGTAGCCCAATGCTCCCAGGTGGCTCTGCTGTAGCATGGCTTTCAATGTGTCCATGGTGATCACACAAGCTGTGTTATAGTATTTACATAGTAATTAGCTGCTTTACATGCATATGCATCTCATTATGATATAGTGCAGAGTAGCCTAAATAATGCCATGTCAGTGAACTCTGCAAAATGCAGTGAAGCTCATCGTCTGGGAACTTTAGAATCTGGATTTTTTTGAACCTCAGAAAGCCGTGCGCTAACTTAACACACAGCGGGAGGCATCTTCACAAGTCCTTTTCCTTTTTTGTACAGTTTTTTTTTTACCCATAATTCAAATTTATCAATAACTTATAATTTTTAGAAAACCATATTATTGTGATGGTACGTTTTACTTATCTTTCAGTTGCCGTTATTACAAAAATCTCCACCCCTTCTGACGCATTTCAAAAGCTTTCTTCATGGGGGGGGGGTTGATCCAGTTTATTGCCACTTCAACAGAAATACCACCGACCCTGATATTGCATAGAAATCGCAAGGCTGCAGCTCGTGTACCGGGCAGAAAACCAAACTGGAATAGCACCTGCATTTTTATTTTTCAGCTTGGTTTATGTATGTCCCCCTCCACAATGACACTTTTTATTCTTGGGAATCAACAAGCAACAGAGAAACATAATTGCACTGATTTTCACAAGTGCTGCAGCCCTTCCGCTCTGATCTACTGCAAGACATGAATCAGAAAAATTCTATTAAAAAATCTCTTGAATGGCTGACACAGGAGTATTATTCGTGATGATTAATTTGACTTGGTCATTATGAACAGAGACAGGTCTGAAAAAATTGCATTTCGTTCCCCACTGAATTCATTAAATTACGGTACACATAATAGGAAGTTATACTTGACAGGATTTCAGTTCTGGATAAGGCAATTTGAAAAACAGAGAAGAGAAAAAGAGGCTGTGAAGGAAAGAGAATTTGTTTTCCGTTCTTTACTCTTGTATGCCTTAAAATTATTTAAAATGCACAATTGCTGGTCTGGTGAAACAGAAGCAAGGGTTACCACAATTCACAAAGGAGGTAATAATACGAGTAGCGATGATGATAATACGAGGTGGGGGCTGAATAGTTCTCAGCCCAACCAACCAGCTTCCTAAATTTTGCCACTGGAGCTGAAAAGAGTGTCATCTTATTTCATTATGTGTCAATTTGCAGAAATGAAATTCTATGTTTTTTCATTGTTTCAGATCATTGATTGAACCATTTCTACGTCATTCTCTTCTTGGTTGGACTGAGAACTTTTCAGCACCTCAGTCTCTGGTAACCAGAGCTGAGATTGTGATGTCATAATGCCTCATTCCACCAATAAGAACCAACCTCACCAGTGATGTCACAATGGCTTGATTGTCCTATACTTGGCTCACTTTTATTACATACAAGGGGTGATGAAAAGTTCTCAGCCCAACCAACCAGCTTCCTAAATTTTGCCACTGGAGCTGAAAAGAGTGTCATCTTATTTCATTATGTGTCAATTTGCAGAAATGAAATTCTATGTTTTTTCATTGTTTCAGATCATTGATTGAACCATTTCTACGTCATTCTCTTCTTGGTTGGACTGAGAACTTTTCAGCACCTCAGTCTCTGGTAACCAGAGCTGAGATTGTGATGTCATAATGCCTCATTCCACCAATAAGAACCAACCTCACCAGTGATGTCACAATGGCTTGATTGTCCTATACTTGGCTCACTTTTATTACATATAAGGGGTGATGAAAAGTTCTCAGCCCAACCAACCAGCTTCCTAAATTTTGCCACTGGAGCTAAAAAGAGTGTCATCTTATTTCATTAAAGGCCAAATTGTAGAAATTAAATTCTATGTTTTTGCATTGTTTCAGATCATTGATTGAACCATATCTACGTCATTCTCTTCTTGGTTGGACTGAGAACTTTTCAGCACCTCAGTCTCTGGTAACCAGAGCTGAGATTGTGATGTCATAATGCCTCATTCCACCAATAAGAACCAACCTCACCAGTGATGTCACAATGGCTTGATTGTCCTATACTTGGCTCACTTTTATTACATATAAGGGGTGATGAAAAGTTCTCAGCCCAACCAACCAGCTTCCTAAATTTTGCCACTGGAGCTAAAAAGAGTGTCATCTTATTTCATTAAAGGCCAAATTGTAGAAATTAAATTCTATGTTTTTGCATTGTTTCAAATCATTGATTGAACCATTTCTACGTCATTCTCTTCTTGGTTGGACTGAGAACTTTTCAGCACCTCAGTCTCTGGTAACCAGAGCTGAGATTGTGATGTCATAATGCCTCATTCCACCAATAAGAACCAACCTCACCAGTGATGTCACAATGGCTTGATTGTCCTATACTTGGCTCACTTTTATTACATACAAGGGGTGATGAAAAGTTCTCAGCCCAACCAACCAGCTTCCTAAATTTTGCCACTGTAGCTAAAAAGCGTGTCATCTTATTTCATTAAAGGCCAAATTGTAGAAATTAAATTCTATGTTTTTGCATTGTTTCAGATCATTGATTGAACCATATCCATCACATTACATTCTCTTCTTGGTTGGACTTTTCAGCACCCCCTCGTAGTTTAGGGATTTTTGTTGTTTCTTGCCAAATACTGCTAGGTGTACCGAAAGGCATTGTTGGAATTATGTACAGAAGCTTAAATCTGTTTTATTAAGACTAAGGAAAATAGTTCACATAGAACAATGAATACAAATATAGAGACTTTTATACTAAGTTGCATTAAAAAGCGACTTCTGCTATTATTAGCACATGGATTTCCCATTGGCTGCATTTTCCATTTTCTGAATTCATGACCATGTGTTAATTTCCAAATTAGCACCTGAGCACTTACCGCTACCTACTTACTAGGTGGTAAAGGCTCCCGAGCCAACCATGCGCGAATCAGTTAGCGTACAGCAATGTCACTGCCTAAGCTCCATCTCCACTATAAAATAAAATTTGGGGTTTGTTTAGTGCGTGGGATGCGCATGCCAATGCCAAAACCACCGAAGGATGTCCAAGCTTACCAGGGCTTAGTGAAAGGAGCCCATAGGCTGTCGTCTAGGGTTACCAGATTCCTTCTTGAAAAAAAGAGGATCCGAAGCCCCGCCTCCGTCCCCACACATACCTCATCTCTTCTTCCCTGAGTCCGGACCGCCTCCAAGCATACGCAGATGCGACAATGATGTCACACGCACTGTGTATGCTCAGGGGTCCTTCCCGAACAAAGTGATGGGTTTTGAAAGGCCATTCAGGCACTCAGACAGTCCTCTAAAAAGAGGGTTTTCCCGGACACCTGATAACCCTACTGTTATTTCAAGAACCAATCAGTTTCTGTTGCTTGTGTTGTTTACTCCGCCTCCTCCTATTTGAAGTATCTTTATTGTTCAGTACAACAATGTTGACTTTGACAAACAACGTTCCAAAAATTGTTTCTGACTTTGGCATTATTTTAAAATAGTTGCAATGTACCTGTAATCAGGGCTGCTCAGCTGCAAAGCTCAAATGGTCTGAAACAAGTGACTGATCACAATAAGGGCCTTATTTTAGTCTTTTGTATTGTAAACCTTCTGCATAATTATGCCGCTTATTGTCATAAATATGGCAAAACAAAGCCCTTTGGGAGTTCTGAGCACGGGTTTTGGCCTGCGTTCAATACGTAGATGACTAATGAGGACATTCAGTCCCCAGAGGTCAGAGCATGGCAGGAGGCAGAGTTTGCTGTGCTTAACCGAGAAGCATTAAGGCTTATGGGTTATGGCTCTTTAGGGGCCTCTAGGCTAGATCTGGATTATCATGCAGTGAGACATCAAATCTGAATAACTCTATTTAAATATTTTGCGGAGCTAGAGGTAGCAGATGTGAGTCAATATCTGAGTTTATATTTAAATCTTACAGGCAAATGTATGCTGCTTTTTTTTATTCTTTAATGCTTATTTACATTCTTTCGGTGTTTCTGCTGGTGGTGTTGACCATTGATGTTTATGTGGACAATGAGATATTTAGCCACTATCCAGAGATCGAAGAGACTTGTGTTAGGACAGCCCTAGTTGCCGCCTTGAATCTACCACCTCCACTCCGACACATCTTGGTGGCAGTGAGAGATTGGAGAAACTGGGCCTCTTCTCCCTTGAAAAGAGGAGACTGAGAGGGGACATGATCGAAATATTCAAAATACTGAAGGGAATAGACTTAGTAGATAAAGACAGGTTGTTCACCCTCTCCAAGGTAGAGAGAAGGGGAGGACACTCTCTAAAGTTGAAAGGGGATAGATTCCGGATGAACGTAAGGAAGTTCTTCTTCACCCAGAGAGTGGTAGAAAACTGGAACGCTCTTCCGGAGGCTGTTAAAGGGGAAAACACCCTCCAGGGTTTCAAGACAAAGTTGGACAAGTTCCTGCTAGACCAGAACGTACACATGTAAGGCTAGACTCGTTTAGAGCACTGGTCTTTGACCTGGGGGCCACCGCGTGAGCGGACTGCTGGTCATGAAGGACCACTGGTCTGACTTAGCAGCGGCAATTCTTATGTTCTTATGGCAGCAAGAAAACCTTTCACGAGATGTTCATAAGCATTTAAGTGATTTTTAATCTAGTGTTTTGCTAATAGAAAACATCTTCTTTGAGTAGGTCTCAGAGACTGTTTAGATTTATACCCAATGAATTGACTTGCAACTTATCACTGGCAGGTTAAAAAGAAAATGCTCGTCTTGTGGTCTTGTTTAGAACTGGGCCCTGAGTGGCCATCTGTGAAAAATGCCTTTGGAAACCGCATAAAGCTTTCTGTTAATACAGGGGCCCATATTTAAAGCAAATTGTTCATCCATCAGCAGGTGGTGAATGCCTAATTGCTTTTTCATTAGTTGTCACTTGTCAGAACCTTAGCTCACAAAGGGGAGGGGGGAGGCTAGTTATTAAGGTGTGACACAGCCATAACTCATGCCATTTGCCCTTAACGTGTAAAATGACCATATTGTGCACTGTATTATCATAATACATTTCTATATAAAACTAGTTTTTTAGCCCGTTACATTAACGGGTGCTAGAATAGATGTGTAGACTTAGGCATTTCTTTCTTTCTGTCTCTCTCTCTGTCCCCTTTCTTACTTTCTGTCTGTCTTTCTTTCTGTCGCTCTTCCTTCCCCCTGTCTGTCTTTCTTTAAGAAGTGCTGTGTTGGCGGGAACTTGCTGTTAGGAACAGGACGTCACTCTTACCTCGCACGCCACGCTCATCCGCATCCTCGCCTTCCAAGGCATGGCTTGAGCAGCCCCTTCGCATGCGCACAACTGCCTCCCCCCACCGTCTGTCCTTCGGAGCTGTGTGGCTGGCGTTGTGAAGGGGCAGTACGGGAGAGGGTCCTTGAAAGCTGGGGAGTAGAAAAGAAACTGAGGTGTGGGCGAAAGTTCATTTTTTACTTCAAAGCTGACACCGCGGCTCCTCTCTCGATCCCCGCCTGGTGCAGTTTGAGAGAGGAGCCGCGGCAGCGGCTTTGAGTTAAAAAATGACGAGGAGAGTCTCCACCGCTGTCATGGCCTGCTCTGAGGGGAGGGGAGAAATCTGCTGTATTTTCCGCCTCCAGTGATGTAGTGAGCGCGCATGCGCACTCTTGCCAGCACATCCCGACAGATCAGATCTCAGGGAACACGCGGCGAGATTGCGCATGCGCGCTTAGCATTTTATTATTATAGATACTGCAGTATACATGCAATGAGATGCAAAGCATATAAACAAACCCATGCAAAAGAAGCATTGGACCTGCTAACCCACAACCTGAAGCCCCTGTGTCTGCCTCTTAAAGAGCCAGCTCATAAAAACTTAATTTCCCCCCTATCCCACCACTCCAAAAAATATCATTTCTCCTGAAACCTTTTCATCACAATATCCCCCACCTTTCCCACAAAGACCCCCATCCCATGCTCCAAGAGGCCCCCCTTTGGCCTACCTGTTGAAATCCCTGGGGTCCAATTCCAAGTTGCTCCTGCCTCTGTCAGCTCTGGTTTCAAAATGGTGCCAGTGACCCCTTAACAGTAGGCTAATAGGCATTGCCCTTTTACAACAAACTTGACTCCCAATCTCTTCTCTCTCACCCCTCTCCTACCTCCCCCTCCTGCCTTCTCCTCCCTCTCTTCCTCCCCTCTCCCCTTCTAACCCTCTCCTCTCTTGACATCGCCTTGAACCTGTGACACACAAACAGAAGGTTAGATTAGATTAGATTTAGATAGAGGGGCTATAACTGAGACAGGACGAAGGTAGTACTTCTGAATTCTACGTAGGGCCATACTGAGCAACTGCATAGGGCCCAGGGAGGAGGGGGGGGAATCAAAATTCTCCAAATACACACTAAGATCCCACTGAGCAATGCTTGAGGTATGGGGGGAGGGGGGAAAGGATCTCAGAAACCTTCTTGGTTGTTAGGCATAAACCTCAGCCATGGTTCCACGTTTCATTCATTGATCCTCAAAAATCTCCCATTCCTATTTATATTTCTAAAACTTCTTTAATCCATTCTCTTTCAAATTTATCTTTAATATCAATCTTAATAGTGTCTATATTCGGCACACCGACAAATCCGTCCCAACAATTGTGCCCTGTGAAATGCGCACACCAATCTGAATCTGCCATAAGTAGATATCTGGAAGGACCTGATTTGCTCAGACTCCTTAGGCCCCGTCCCTTGGGAGGGGCTTGAAGCGCTTGAGGTGTCTCAAGCCCCTCCCAAGGGACAGGGCCTGAGGAGCCTGAGCAGATCAGGGCCTTCCAGATATCCACGTACGTAAAGGGTTTCCATAAACATCATCTAAACCTTACCCTAACACTAGTTACCAAGTGAATATTTTAAGTGTAATGGGGATTGTGATCGGGGGCGCATATGACTGGTCACCTCCCATTCAGGTCACGCATTTGTCGGGTCACCCTATATTCACTTATCTTAAGTGATGCAGGCAGCAAAAGGCCCGACGGGACCCATTTCACCTGAGTATTCCAGCTTTCTCTAGGGTTCAAATCTGCTGCATAATTTTTTTGCTTTTAACGGTAGCGTTGCTCATATCAGACTTGACTGAGGTTTATACCTAACCACCAAGCAGGTTTCTGAGATCCTTTTCCTCCCCCACCCATGCCTCAAGCAATGCTGAGTGTGTATTTGGAGTGTTTCCATTTAATCTCACCTGCCATCTTTTCGTTGGGTGTCAAAATTCTCCCCATCCATTGTCTTCTCTTGGCCACAGCGCAGTGGGTGGGTTGGGGCACAAGGGGTTATGTCACATAGGGTACAGTTCGAGCTCAGGACAGTCCTGATTCTATAACCAAGACGCTCACATTTACATATGTACATGTTAAGAAATAGTATAAATGATACCTGGGTACCTAAGTGCCATTCCACAAATACTCGAGTAACGTGCAGATTTGCAAGTGGGGTGTACATGGGGGTACAGGGCTGGTCCAACAGATACGCCAAACCAGGAGGTGACCTAGGGCAGCAGCTTATGCTGAATATTCAGGTGTAGAAAAGCCTGCAGTGACTGACATTAAAAAAAACCCAAACCACGGACTGCCTACAGCAGTGGTTCCCAAACCTGTTCTGGGGGACCCCCAGCCAGTCAGGTTTTCAAGATATCCCTAATGAATATGCATGAGAGAGATTTGCATATAATGGAAGTGACAGGTATGCAAATCTCTCTCATGCATATTCATTAGGGATATCTTGAAAACCTGACTGGCTGGGGGTCCCCCAGGACAGGTTTGGGAACCACTGGCCTACAGCATTAATATTACCCCTTATAGTTTTTATTAGCATTGAGGAAGCTACTTATACTTTTTTATGTCATTTCTCCGGGTGGGTGGTTAGTAGTTTTGCTAACTTTTAAGAAGAAATGTGAAATCAGATTGAGTTTTGGGGTCTGTTAGAACAACTGATAAATTTATCTCATGGTGAAGACTGTGCTCTACACACATGACACGAGAGGCAGCTTCTCTGAGTGGTAAACTGGTGCGAGTACGGGACAACCATTTAAGCAGCAAGGAGAGGCTCCTGGCTGGTTAAATTACCCGTGGGGGCTACCCACTTAATCGGTTAGTGACGCTGGATATTGGCATTACCCACTCAAGTGAAAAACAGCCATTTTGTGGGTGGTCTGGAGCAACATGTCAGCACTTAACCATCTAAGTTAATCAAAGAAATTGGACCGCATAAAACTCAGTCCTATCTTTAGATCCAGTTTTGCTTTGGGGGTTAAGTGCTGAATATCGCACTTAACTGCATGAGAGATATCCAGCTGTCCAGACCTGGATATTCAGTGCCGAGGCCCAGAAATGCCTCGGTATTAAAAATGTTGGGCTGAAGTGTAATTGTAAGAATAATTTAAATGTAGAACATATCCAAACAGGATGCCAATACACTGTACAATTCAGTATTTCAGAAACATACACGCATCCACCTCTGGGGTGGATGGCCTGGGAGCACATTTCTGGCATCTGGAGTCCGTGAAAACTTCCAAAGGGGTGAGTAGATGAATGAAAGTATTATTGTTTTCCAATAACAGTAGTTGCACTGAAGGAACAGACGTTGAAATGGTTCCCTCCCCTCCCCCCCCCCCCACCCCATGAATGTAATAATTTCCCCTGATATATAAGCAGGAGTCACATTTGTACAAGACTCTAGTAAAGCATAATGCTGATTAGAAAGCTCTCAGTGCCTTTTGCACTTAGGGTCATGACCCCAAATTTGTTGTGTCTTCTATCAACAGTACCGAGAAGCCCTTAGCATATCGGCTAAGAATTTTAAAGAAAATGTAGAAATTAGCCAATTGATGTGTTGATAAGAAGATATATCAATACGTCATGCTCCATCCCTAGCAGTGTTCAAATCCAAGCTAAAGGCCCACTTTTTTGAAACTACTTTCAACTCTTAACTCCCCCTCACTGCTATCAGATACCTTGACCCACTGTATCATTTCCCTCTACCATAATCTCCCCACCCCTGTAACCTCTTCTGAGTAGGAACTGTCTTTTAAATGTTAAATGTATAGTGCTGCGTATGCCTTTCAGCACTGTGGAAATAATAAATAGTAGTAGTATATTTTGTGATTGTTTTCTGATATTTATTTCCCCTTGAGGGTTACTTTCGTATGGCCTGGCACTTTCTTCCAGCTCAGTCGGAACAACTGCTTCCTGAGTATTCATTTTCCCCTTTATTCTGTACCTCCACCCCCAACTCAGCTCAGCCACTGCAATAATTCTCAGCGGGGAGGGTGGGGGCATCGGTGCAGTTACTGGGGATCCTAGGTCCAGCTATTTGACTTGGTCATAAAGGGTCTGATTCTATAAATGCGCCTAAATTGTTAGGTTCCTATGGAAATAGCAGCTGCCACATGTCATTCAAAGTTAGGGATCCTTTATAGAATCCAATTGAGGTAGGCGCCGGCAAGTGTCATAATGCCAGGTCTAAAATACCATCACCTAAGGTAGGCGTCTACTGGCACCTAACTCATTCTATGCCCAAACTCTGAGCCTTGGGTAGGCACCAGCAGGCACTTTGGTGTAGACGCCTATGTGGCACCTACCTGAAAATTTTTTAAAATTGTTTTTTGATGGCGCTGTTCAATTAACAGCACCAAATCAACCAATTAAAGATCAAGTTAGGCCGCTAGGTGCATTGATCATAAGAACATAAGCATTGCCTCTGCCGGGTCAGACCAGGGGTCCATCGTGCCCGGCAGTCCGCTCCCGCGGCGGCCCCCCAGGTCCATGACCTGAAAGTGTTCCCTACCTAACCTAAAATATCCATACCCTATTCGCTCAATGTCCTGTAAGGTACCTCTATCTGTACCCTGTAATCCCCTTTGCTTCCAGGAAGTCATCCAGTCCCTTTTTGAACCCCAGAATTGTACTCTGTCTTATCACCTCTCTGGGAAGCGCGTTCCAGGTGTCCACCACCCTCTGAGTGAAGAAGAACTTCCTTGCATTCGTTATGAATCTGTCTCCTCTCAGTTTTTCTGAATGACCTCTTGTTTTAGTTGTCCCTGCTAGTCTAAAGAATCTGTCCCTCTCCACCTTCTCTATGTCTTTCATGATTTTATAAGTCTCTATCATGTCCCCTCTCAGTCTCCACTTCTCCAGGGTAAAGAGCCCCAGCCTGTCTAACCGTTCGGCATATGAAAGGTTCTCCATACCCTTTATCATCCTCGTTGCCCTCCTCTGGACCCTCTCGAGTATTGCCATGTCTTTCTTGAGGTATGGCGACCAGTATTGGACGCAGTATTCCAGATGTGGGCGCACCATTGCTCGATACAGTGGTAGGATAACTTCCTTCGTTCTGGTAGTGATACCTTTCTTGATAATGCCCAACATTCTGTTCGCTTTTTTTGAGGCCGCTGCACATTGTGCCACCGGCTTCATTGTGTTATCCACCAATACCCCTAGATCTTTTTCTTGGCTGCCTTCCCCGAGTACCCTCCCTCCCATCGCGTAGCTGTACATGGAGTTCCCCTTCCCTATGTGCAAGACCTTACATTTCTCCACATTGAAGCTCATCTGCCATTTTTTTGCCCACTCACTCAGTTTGTTCAGGTCGCTCTGCAGTTCTTTGCATTCCTCAACAGTTCTGACCCTTCTGGAGAGTTTTGTGTCATCCGCGAACTTGATAACTTTGTCCCCGTTTCTAGATCATTAATAAATATATTGAACAGCAGTGGTCCCAGCACTGACCCTTGCGGAACACCACTTGTGACCCCTATCCAGTCAGAGTAGTGCCCCTTTACTCCTACCCTTTGTTTCCTGTCCGCCAGCCAATTTTTGATCCATCTGTGCACGTCCCCTTCCATCCCGTGACTCCACAGTTTCTTCAGTAGGCGTTCATGGGGCACCTTGTCGAAGGCTTTTTGGAAATCTAGATATATAATGTCTACTGGGTCACCTTGGTCCAATTGCTTACTTATCCCCTCAAAGAAATGCAGTAGATTTGTCTGGCATGATCGGCCTTTACAGAAACCATGCTGGCTCGATCTCATCAGATTATTTTTTTCTATATGCTCATTGATACCTTCCCTGATCAGTGATTCGGCCATCTTCCCCCGGAACAGAGGTTAAGCTCACCGGTCTGTAGTTTCCCGGGTCGCCTCTCGATCCTTTTTTGAAGATCGGTGTAACATTCGCTATCTTCCAGCCCCCCGGGATTACCCCTGATCGGGGCACCTAATGGTAGACGCTCTTTATAGAATCAGTGCTAAAAAGTTCAATCTCATCTGGGTTGATCTATTGTGTGTTTGGTTTGAGGAGCCACGCACTAATGTTGTCAAAGTCGTCGTGTATTCGTAGGCCCAACAAATCGGCTGTTCCCATCTGACTTTCCCCTAGTTTCACAAAGACATAGAGATGCCTTTGGCCCTTGTTTTAGAAACGCTGTTTTTGGATAATGGCCTTCTGATCAACCCTCTTTTTTGAGGGTTGATAGTGATGGCTTTTGTGGAAGCCCAGGTTAGTAAGAGAACTATTGGTTTTGGAAACTGTTTGAATTATGTGTTTGGATTTGTTGGGAGTGTATTTGCTGTAAACTGTTCAGGTTTTAAACAGGTATAATTTTTTTAAATAAATAATATAAAGCTGGAATATGAGTGTCTAAAACTGCAGCACAACCTTATGGCAAGGGGATATAGTCTGGGTATGTGTTGGCTGACACTAGGGACGGCCAAAATATCGACACCCAACTCTGATTTCTGTGTCCAAAAAGATGGACGTTGTTATTTAGACCTAGTGGCCAAGTAAAACCAGTGGTTTGGGTTCTGGTGAAACTAAGGTTACCAGATTTTGCTATTGTAAAATCCGGACCCAAGGCTCCGCCCCCACTTCCACCCAGCCCCACCCCCCAAACTTGTTCTCATTCTCAGAGCCGCGTCAGGAGGGCATCTGCACATGCTTGTGATGTCACCGCTTGGCATCCATGCATGCGCCCATGCCTTCCTGACACGGTCCCAAGCCAGATATGTCCTTTAAAAAGAGGACATGTCCAAGTCAATCCGGACTTCTGGTATCCCTAGGTGAAACTGAATCTGCAGCTGAAAACTGCCACTCGGGTTCAGCCAGAACGGGAACCTAAAACATCCCCCCGAGCCACCCTCCCCCACGACAGAAAGTCCATTCCCTCCCCCCCTTCCATAGGCCTTTCCTGGGTCTACCCTTTAAAAGCTCTGGTGGTCTCGTGGCCTCTTAGGAGCCGCTCTTACCATTCCCAATTCCAAAATGGCAGCCGTGACCTGCGGCAGTCTCGCAAGGCATCCTCGGGCAGTTACAGCCACCAACAGGACTTAGGAAAATCCTGAGCTAAATAGTTCTAAGCTCCTATTGTTCCGTTTAGTAAGAGCTCCTAAATCTCCTATTTACTAGGCATTTTGGGGTTAGCTTTCGAAGGCGACCTTTCTTCTTCAGTTCAGATGCTTTCATGTTTCACTTATATATATGATATTTCTCAATATTTGCTTATTTCTGATCTGAAGAAGGGCCACTTTTGAAAGCTCATGAAACAATGTACTAAGGCCAATAAAAAGGCACCACCTTCTTTCCTTGGTTTTGTTTTATTTCTATATATTAAAGTGGACTAATACGGCTGCCACACCATTGTGCTGATGGAAAATGACACAATTTTCACTGTGAAAATTCCTTTAGGATTTGCTCAACTGGGGTGAATCGCTGGAGGGTTAGAGCTTCTGATCTACTCTAGAGAGATGTGTGTTTTGTGTTGCGTTTGGTCTCTCTAGTTCTTGCCTCTGACAGCCTCTAGGTCAGGGGTAGGCAATTCTGTTCCTCGAGAGCCACAGGCAGGTCAGGTTTTCAGGATGTCCACAATGAATATGCATGAGATAGATTTGCATCTCAAGGAGGAATGGCCTACCCCTGGTCTAGGTGAAATGTGGCCGTGCCAGGCACGTGCTTTGTTGAAATTAAACTATTTTGCCTCATATGTTGGCTCAGTCTGCTCTGACAATGGTGACAGCCAAACCCAATGACAATGTGGTTCCCCTGGCAGAATGCAAACCGCCAACAACTGCTCCTCCCCTCAAGATACCTGCACATCTGACAACATGGTCTTCCCCATCAACATCTGAACTGCAGACAAGTACCCCACCCTCTGGTGGCGCTTCTCACTCCCCAATGCTGTCCTTCACCCTAGAGGGGAGGCCCTGACATGCAGCCTCCCCAAAATTAACAGGGACAGGCTTTCAAATCTCTACCCCCTATTCCTCCCAATGGGTTCCCCTCCCCCATACCATTCCCTAGACTTACCAACAGACCCTGGTGTCTAGTGGGGCAGGCTCGATGCCCACTAGGAATCAGGTATAATATTGAGATAATACTGCTAAATGTTTGGGGGGCCCTTTTGAAGAACCAGGGATACTTAGCAAGAGTGAGTGGTCTTGCTCCCACATCAGTAGACCCCCAGTAAGCCTAGGGACTGGGTCAAGGTTTCAGGGATCCATTAGGGAAGTCAAAATTTGAAGGCCAGGCCCTGTGCAGGAGGGTGTTAACATGGGGGAGACTGTCACATGACAAGCTGTTGTCTACATATTGGTGGGGGGGAGCTGCATTGGAGGAGTCGAATGCCATTGGAGGGGGACAGTTCATACTTTGGGTGCCACTGGGAGGGACTGCATTGTCAGGGAGTAGTTAGTGGGTTCAGGCAACATCAGGTGCAACAGTTGCTGGGGTAGAAGCTAGCTAGTGAGGGTTGGGGGGGTCAGAATGCTGGAATCAGGACCATTTGCAGAGAGTGCAGCTATTTTGGTCCTCTGTTTCTATGTCTATGTGTATGAGAGGGGGAAGTACGTCTTGTCCCCATGTGCAGCTTTCTTAAATCACTGCTCCCTCTGGACGTTGAAGGCCTTAGATGCTGTTTACTGGCAGAGCCTCTTGTAAAACAGAATGGGAATTTCATAGGTCCTGACTTGGATGTGAGACTTCCCCTCGCCATCTTCTATCTAAAATCTGCCTCTGCACTTCCTGAAAGCCTCTGGACAGGGTAGAGGGAATTCATCATGGGCCAAAGAAGATGAGGCTTAGGCTCCCTTTCTCTAAAGCATGGTAAGTTTATGTACTTAGTGCTTTAACAGCAACAATTAACGTGCCTGAGTGCAAAGGAGAAGTTTGCTAAGCATGTCCTCTGCAGATACCACCGTTTGCAATTAGTACATATGTACTAAGAGGGTCATTCTCCAAAGTGGGTGTTTAGATTCCATGTGGTGTTCTGTGACTATGTACACATCTTGCACAACTGCGTTTTTTGCTGCTAGGTGTACACATGGGTGGAGTCTGTTGGAGCAGGGGGGCGGGACTTGTGCTATAAGTTACCTGCTTACCTCTTGCATTTAGGCTAGTCTTCTGTTATGGAAGAGGCATCAGACAGGTCCTCTCTTACTGCCTAAATATAAAATACCTGTTACAGAATTGTCCTCTTAATATGCTTTATGGAGAAGGAGGTAATTGCGCCCACACTAACTGCACAAGTGACAGCATGCAATAAGTATCATAGTGTACAGTCAGTGCCCATAAGCTTCCCAGTTCCTGCCCCTCAGCCTAGCATGTACTCTTCTATTCCTCTACTGCTTTTCAAATATTATATGGAACAGCTCCAGCTTATTTATCAGGCTCTGTTTTAATATCTCATGGTAATTTGCATCATTATCTTAGGAATCAGATGAGGTTAAGTCTTCCGACAGTCAAAGGGATTAAGTGTCGTAAACATGCCAACTCCTCATTCGTGTACCGAATTATTTTGATTTGGAACACCCTTACTATGGAAATTAGATATTTAGAAGAGCAGTTATAACATTTTTGGGGGTTAAAGAAGATTGGATTGATGGGTATGTTATATTTCCTGGAATACTCCTAGAATTCTCTTATGGGACCCGCTTTAAGCTGAGTAGGTATCTGTGGGCTATAAGAATTGGAAAGGAATGGAAAAGATAGTATTCACATGTTAACTGCTTAAGGACCTCAAGAGAAGAGAGACAGATGAGATGTGACAGTTATATTCAAATACCTTAAAGGTATAACTAATGCACAAGAAAACATTCCTCAAAGGCAGGAATTCTCCTGAGGAAGAGATTATGAAGGAAATTCTAGAGCAAGAGTAGGACCTATTCCTCATGGAAAGGAGTGTGATGCACAGAATAGTCTCACAGTAGAGACAGAAATGGGATACACACAGGAAATCCCTAGTTGCAAAGAAGCGCCAAAGATCAGCTGAGGTCTGTGGCATTCCATAGGACCAAATGGAACAGATGAAGCTGATGATCCTAATCAGTTGTCATATTTAGAGGTAGTTTGAGTTGAGCTGATTTGGAGGGAAGGAAGGAGGCAGAAGGGGAAGAGAACAAAGGGAACAGAAAGGACGAATCCAGGGTTGGAAGAAGGGAGGGAAGAAGACCAGGGCTGGAGATGAGGAAGGAGAGAGAAACAGGATCTCTCAGTTGAGCTTCAGGTAGAGAACAAGGAATAGAATCCATCAAAGCATTCACTTTGCAGCAGGCCCATCTGCTTTTCTTCATAAATATCTAGCACTCTTTCTGTAAACAAATGCTTTCTGATAGGACTCTTGAGTGTGTCCTCCAGACTCGTATCATAACCCCCTTCGTCATTTATTTAGGGGGGAAGTGATTGTCTTTTACTGTGAACTCGGTCTCTGCATGAAACGGGATCTGAGCTAAAATAGCCCATGTTGATAACTTCCCCCCTTAGACCCCCTACGTTGTTGGTTGGTTTGGCTACTTTTGTTTTAATCCCCTTCTCCTTACAGGGATTATGGTGTTGAGTGTTCACCATTTTCAGGAAATATGGATCTAGAATTGGACACAATAGACCAGTTGAGGCTTCCGAATAATTTGTAAAAATACATTCTTTCCTTTTTTATCTTCCAATTATTCCTCCTTAGCATCCCTACAAATGTCTTTGTTACATTTCTTCACCTATTGAGGTCATCGGAGATGGTCACATCCAGAATCATCCTGTTTTCTCCATATTTAGTGTAGTTTAAAATGTATTTAGAAGGATTTCTCTAGGAAACGTTTTGACCAGACATAGACATTTATGAGGCTATTCTTTTAAAAAAATGAGGAGGTATCGGAGACAGGGCCAGGGTGGGTTCAAACTATCTTGCCACACACTCTATTCACTTCAAATTACTGTCCAGCTTGTATGCTATAAAGGTGTTGTAGTGACCTTAGATTTTTACTTCAGTAGCACCAGGTGGCTCAGCTTCCTTGTTCGTCTCAGCAAAGTCCTTCCGTTTTTGCCTGTCTGAAGGGGGGAGGGGTTCATAGATTAGGGTTACCAGATTTCACTTTAGTAAAATCGAGATCCCCCAGACCAGTTCTACACGCCCAGTTCTATACAAGCCTGCCCCATTACGCCCCAGTCCTGCCCTAGGCCCCCCTCCCTCCTCCCCGCTGCCTGCTCTCATTGGGCAGGGGGGCATCCGCAGTTTCGAGGAAGCTTTTTAAAACCTAGACAAAATGCTATCTGGACCCTCAGACATTTGCTTGAAAAGGAGGATGTGTCGGGGAAATCCGGATGTTTGATAACCCTATCATAGATCCTCCGTATGCTTGTGGGTTTTGGATCCATATTTTTTCCGCTTGGAAACAAGCTAACGCTTTTTCTTTCTTCAGCCTTTTTTTGTGCTTGTTTTTTTCAGGGTCTTGCCATTTGGCTGTATCTAATATAGCCTTCAATCCTTAACCCTACTCCTCTGCCCACCAACCCAGCCAGCAGATTAACTGTATCCATAACATCCTGTTTGTCTGTCTTGGCTCTTTAGATTGTAAGCTCTTTGGAGCAGGGACTGTCTTCTTTGTGACTCTGTACAGCGCAGCGAACGTCTGGTAGCACTATAAAAATAATTACTAGTAGTAGCATTTTGTTGTGTAATTTTTAATGTTGCTGTCATTTGATTGCAATCCACCTAGGAGTGGTTTTGATAGCTAGGGCACAGACTGTTAATTAGACTCCTAAAGGGAACATTTTTGACTGATCTGCTTTCAGTAAAGAGCCTGTTTAGATATTGATGAAACCACAATGATTAGCAGCTGATCGGCAACACCGCGATTTGAACATTAAAAACTTGGCAATTCAGAATTTCTGTAAATTAATGGCTCTGCCCAGAACAGCTGTTTCACAAGGCTTTCTGTCAGTTCTGTATCCTGTATAAAAATATAGGGGTCAATGATAGTCAAAGCAATGTAAGCAGCCAGAACGTGGATCAGGGATGCTGAAAATAACCTTAGAGCACCGAATTGAAAACAGGTTGGGGGGGCAATTCTTAGCCTGTATAAATAGGACCTCACAAAAGTCAGTCCTAGCTTGATGCGGCAAATTAGAGCTGGATTCCGGACTTAACCGCCTCTGCGTTAGCCAGTTCCACACAACGGAATATTCAGTGCCAAAGCCCAGACCAGACACGGCGTTGAATAGCCGCAGTTTAGCTGCTAGTGGTGGTCAACAAAACGCTGATAGCTGCTGGCTACATTTTGGACCCATAATTAAAACCGCTGGCTTCTGACTTTTATTGACCTCTGTTTGATATTGAATTGCAAGCAGAAGAGCAATATGGAAGGAAGAAAGCGCATTAAATAGTCAGTTAGGATGATGCATTGGATGAATAGCAAAGGTGCCTGGAATTAGATACTGTTTGTATTTTATTTATCATTAAGCAAAACCTTCCTGCATTGGAAGATGGTTTTCATTTTCAGCTGGACTTGATTTAATGATATGCATGTAACCAGATAGACCCAAGGCAAATCCCAGCATGCTACTTGCAGCAAAAGGAGCAGTCTGAGCGATGGTTGAGTATGATCCTTCACCGATACAACCAGACAAGGGTGCAAAAGTAAAGCAGACACTTTATTAGGACACAGTGTGCTGAAGCCTGTCACTTCACATGTACAGTAAACTAGAAATAAAGGCTTGTTGGATTCAGCTGCAGTAGAGCTTTGATTACCTGACCTAAATGGGACTGATTCATTGTCAGATAACTCTAGACAAAACCATCTTCCCTGCTTCAAGACCTCCACCCCTTTCAACTGCTCTCCCCCCTCTCCCTCAGGTCTAATTGAGAAACCCTGGAGGTCTAGCAGTAAGGTTGGAGCAGAAGCGATTCCCAGTCTCTCCTGCCCATCCCAGCTCAGGTTTCAAAATGGCCGCCTTGAACTCTGCCCTGATAGAGGTTTATAAAATCCTGAATGGACTGGAGCATTAGAAAAGTTAGTTGACAGGACTTAATGCCAGTTTTTATGATTTTTACTGCCAGAGTTTTTATTTTTTTCTGCAACCTGTCCTGAAACTCACCCTCCCCGATACATGAAACACCCTGAAAGTCTAGTGGCCCCACCCAACCCAACTCCCCCTGTTCCTGACATAAAACCATGAATCCCTGGTAGTCGATGGCAGTGCTTCTGAACCTTCTTTTGAGGCACACCTAGCCAATTAGGTGTTCATATTGCAGAGACCCATATTATGCAAATCAAAGTCCTGAATACCTGATAAGCAACACATGCCTCCAGGACACGACAGAGAGGAAGAAGTTCCCTCCTCACCCACCACAAGACATCAAAAGGCAGGGGTGATGCCATATCACTGTTATTCAAAATGCCAGTGCCTCATTCCTAGCAGAGCATCCTATGAAATAATGCAGACACTGCCATTTTGAATGATAGCAGCAACAGAGGCAGGAGTGAATGGGTATTGCTCTTGCATTTTGGCTTTTTGAGATGCATGGGGAGGGTCTTGGGAGTTCAGGAATGGGTATATTATCAGTAAAAAAAGGGACACTTGGCCTCACCCCATTCTGCCCCCAGTCCTGCCTCTACTCAGACTTAATCTCTTCTTCCCTGAGCTCAGGACCGCATCTGAAGGGCCTCCAATCATACACCAATGCAATGTGATGATGTCACGTTACATCCATGCATACTCGGAGGTCCTCCAGGCGCGGTCCCGAGCTCAGGGCCTTCCAAAACCTCTAAAAAGAAGACATGTCTGGGGTTTCCCAGACATCTGGTAACACTAGTTCTGCCAGCATGGGCATTTTGTGAGCCAGAGGCAAGAGGGTTAGATCAGTTCAGAGGGAGGCCTGCTTGACTACCAGCCCAAGTCACAAGGGTGGCCATTTGTAGAAAGGCAGACAGGGAGCTTTTCTAAAACATGCTCAAAGTAATGAGTGTATTATATTTTTATTTTTCATTTATCACCTGCGAGCTTGAAGGCTATTGAAGCAATTTATACAGATACAATAAGATTTTTTTTTTTCTGTCCCTGGAGAACTCACATTCTAGGTTTGTAGCTGAGGTGAGGGAGTGTTAAGTGACAAGGCACGACGGTAGGATTTGAACTGGCCTCTCCTGGTTCTCAGCTCACTGCTCTTACCTCTAGTAAACTTTCCCATAATTATACTCATTTGCATGCCTTCTCCCCCAGATTCTAAATTTGTGTCCAGTCCTGAGTTGCTTCTGCAGCTGAGTTAGTTAACGAGCCATTAACACTGACTAATGGCTGCTGACAAACAGTGATTGGCGTTAATTGTCACTGCTTTGGAGTTGTGCGTGTAACTCAAAAGGGGGTGTGGCCATTGGAGGGCATTGGCATTCTCAAACGTTAAGCGCAATGTGAGAGAATTGGAGGGATCCGCACCTGGCGCCTTTCTTTAGTCACAGGCGTTGGCACTGTTCCCTATTCTAAGAAGGGTTTTCATCTCCTTTGGGGGAAATTCTATAAATGGGGCCTTAACTTAGACGTGGCTAACACTGGCAGTGGCCTTAGGCACCTCTGGAGTCACACCAAAGGTAGGCGCCCAAAATGTAGGCCTTGGAAACCCTGGCCTGCATTTCCGGCACCTATCTTTGCTGGAAGCACGATTCTCTAATGGCGCTGTCACGTGATTGACCCATGATCAGCGGCCGCCCACAACTGTGTCGTTTAGAGAATCCAGCAGTTAGTGCCTATTTTTTTCCAGTGCCCAACTCTGGGCACTATTTCCTGAATCAAGACCTTTGTGTACTTACTTTACAAAGGCAAAGGGTTACCAGATTTTTGGCCAGAGAAACCTGGACACATGGCCCTGCCCCGTTGTGCCCCTAGCTCTGCCCTGTTCTGCCTCCAGCCCCGCCCCATTCTGCCTCTAGCACTGCCCCCTGCAAAGCCTCATCTTTGTTCTCCGACCTCTGGACTACATCTGGAGGGTCTCTGAGCATGCACGGATGCATTTGACGTCATCTTCACATGCTCAGAGGCCCTCCAAACGTGGCCGGGAGGTCGGGGCTTTCCAAAACCCGGACAAACTACTTGTTTTTGGAAAGTCCATCTGGGCATTCAGACAGTCTTCTAAAAAGAGGACATATCCAGATTTTCATGGACCTCTGGTAACCCTACAAAGGCACATGGAATTGGTGCATGCGTTGTCTTTATTCAGTTGTCAAAAATGAATCCTTCTAGCCAAACCTTTGGTTTTCTCTTTCGTTCTGCTCTCCAAATATGCTCTCTTTCGTGCCCATATTTGATTATTTCAATCAACTTTATTGTTCTTACAATCTTAGCAGTGATGATAGCTCTATTGTACATGGGAAATTGAAATGGGTACCTTCAGGGGCTGTGAACCTTGAAATTGCAACTTTTGAGATTCGGTATTATGTGATCTTCAGCCTCTTGAAGCCAAATTGTCATCAGGATATCATCTACATCATTTTAACAAACAGGAGAAAAGTTGGTTTTGGTGGATTTTCAGTTTGATCATGGCTGTTTGTACAAAGGTCCACTAATTATCGTGTTGATGCTACAGCAGGTTTTGGACTTTGGTTCGAGGAAGCTTTTTTTTTTTTTTTTTTTTTTTTTTAATAAGATAGTGTTCTATAAAATTCCTTTTAAAATGTACTCGGGTGATGCATTCAGCAGCATAGCTTGACTTCTATGTTGTCCTTTGTGTGTGATATGAGAATAACAATGTTACACAGAGGTTGAAGATAAGCAAAAAAAAAAAGAAATTTTTGCAGCCCAGAGAAAGAAAACTGTCTGAGCTGATACTTGCAAATGCTGGCAGGCAGAGACATATCATTATGCTGATTGGATATTGTTTAATCTGATTCATATTCGACTCAGCTTTGAGCTGAATTTAGCCATAACTGCAAAGTACTTTAAATGGTTCAAAAATTGTATTTTAAAAGGTTTCTTGTGCTCACACAACAATGAAAACATTTTTTAGACTATGTTAGCCGTGTCATTGCTCATTTAAATCTTCAAGGCAGCCTAGAACGGAACGCCGAAAATCAGTGTTGTTCGTGTCATAGACGGGGGCTTTGATTATCCTCATTTGGGGGTTTATTAAAACGCGTCCAAATTCTTTTTCATTCCTTTAAAGCCGACAATTCCCCGGGGTCAAACATAAATGAGATCAAAGTTCACGCAAGGGGCATTGCAGTTAGTCAGGAAAATAACAACCTCGCTGTTTCCTGGCCATTTGCTCCTTTTCAAGGTTTCCTGTCTTTGATATCCAATCTCAGAAACGCAGTGGGCCACCAGAGTATTTTCTAAAGGTAGACATGCAACTGAAAAATAATGAGATCAATATTCAGCACTGGCGGCAAACATACTAATGTAAACACTAGCACTGACATTTAAATTGACATGTATATTCAGAGCCGCTGGCGGCATCTCGGCGTAACCGGCACCTGCTCTCCAGTGTCCTAAACGAAACCTATCAAAGGTAATTCGGTTACAGTGCACCAAAGCCATACTAGAATGGCGGCACATAGGCGCTTTGCGCTGTCCTCCTCTTCCTTCCCTTTATTATTTCTATAGCGCTGCGCATTGAACACGCAAGAGACAGTCCCTGTTCAAAAGAGCTTACAATCTAATTATGACAGACAAAAAGGGTGAATCTATACACGCTGCTCAGAATTGATGCTTGCACTCGCACAGCACGTAACCGAAAGCGGGCCCTATGTGCGGGAGAAGCACGGGTGCATCATGGACGTGTTGCCATGTGACATGCACAACTTCTAGAATATTGTTGTTGGCGTGTTCTGTCTGATGCGCTTAGGCCCAGCGCTGCAGCCCCTCTAGCTAACGTTATCCATTTAGGGGCAGTGAGGGGTATGAGCCTGGTGAATATCAAAGAAACTAGAATTCAATGTAAGAAACTTTGATGGGTGTAAAACTCTGCAATTTGCTCCCTGGCATAAAGATCGTATGAAATTTAGGAAACAGTTGAAAACTCAATTGTTTGTTGACGCCCTTATGGAATACGTGGAGAAGCAACACTGATATGACCATTACGGAACGATTTTGTAGAAGCCGTAGACCAAACAAGAACTCCAACTTGTAAACTATGAAATCTTCATTTGTTTTGTTATGTTATCTTGTACATCACTTTGATTATAAGTGATTTATAAATCTTTTAAATAAATAATAATAAATAAATAAATTATTTTAAAGGACGCGTAATTGAACAGGTAAAGTACCCACTTAGGGGCATTTTAATCATTTCTGTGTAAATGACCCATTAAAGACTAGCAACTACTTAAAACGTACCTGCCATGACGTGATGGCATATACTATGTCACTGGGTGACGCATGAGTACATTAATATTCAGCTTAGACCCACACTTGCTCTAGGACTGGGGGCTGCCAGCCCCCTAACGAGGCACCTTCGTGCCCTACTATGAAATGATCCTCTTGCATGCTGGAAATCTCCAGTAGAGAGAAGCCCAGACGCCACTCACTAACGTGAGCTAAATATTGGGCGAAGGGATTTTGTAAAAATCTCAGGACCTGCTACTCCTTGGGTTTTGGCCAGGTACTAGTGACCTGGATTGGCCACCGTGAAAACGGGATACTGGGATTGATGGACCATTGGTCTGACCCAGTAAGGCTTTTCTTATGTTCCTAGTACATGCATAGCAGTTGTTCATACATCTGCTCTTATAGGTGCCTTGTATAGCCTGCCAGACAGATCTGACTACGTGAGCCCCACATTTTCACCAGGACTTCTAGTTCAGTGTTCTGCAGGTTTTGTAAATTGTAATTCTTGAATTTCCACTGGACTCTTTATAATTAGCTAATCCCTTTCATTGCACAGCATCAAGAATAATTAAGGTACCTAAACTTTCAAGATCGCCTGAGCTGCTCCTTCAGATATTCAGCTGAAAATGTGAACAGGGTACATCGTATTGTTTCTTATCACGTAGAGAGAATTCACATGCCAACTATGCGTGCTATTATGTAGATAGAGCATATCTCATCTAGCGTGTATTGTAAAGGTGTGTTTACAGGTAAGCACAATCTAGGCAAAATGTGGTAACTTATAGAAGACCAATAATAATAATAACTTTATTCTTATATACCACCAACAATCTTGCGACTTCTAGGCGGTTTACAATGAAGAGAAACTGTACAGACAGCGAATTACAGAGTATAGCATTGAACATCTAGTGAGAGTAACAGGAGAGTTACAGGGTCTGTGTATTACATGGTTTCACAATGAGTAGCATTATACAGTCGACGATATTCAGAGCATAAGTAGGAGAAGAGAAAGGAGATTGCGCTTTGAGTTACAAGACTGCGAAGGTGAAAAAGATAACATAAGATGTTGGTGAGAAGTAAGTTGTTAACTTGGTACATTTGAACGAAGGACGGGCACCAGTGGGAAAAACTGGTAACAATTAAAGATAGAAATTTTGGCAGAAGAGGGTAGACGGACTCCTTGGGATGGGAGGAGGCTCCGATTTTAGGGGAGAAGTCTGGTTAGGTTATAAATTTCTTAAACAAGGTGGTTTTTAGTTCTTTCCTAAAGATGATTCTCTGGCGGCATCAGTGAAGTAGCCTGTCCAAGTTTGCAGTCTACCTGCTTGGAATTTGAATGTTCTATCAAAGAAGGTGAGATATCTACAGCCTATGATATTTGTGTAGGTAAAGAGGTTACGGTTTCTGGTAGGCCTAATAATTCATGAGTCTGTCTCCAGCATTTAGGCGTGACCATTTAGACCTCCTCTGTGGCAGGAGTCAGTGCTCAGGAATTTATTGATGCTATAGAAAGAATCTTAAACTAATGTTGACCTGTTAGGCTGTTTTATTTGCCTATTTTTGGGATCACTTTCTACCTGGTTGCTATTTTTGCAGTCACGGTACAGTTATAGACATACTGTATGTACGTTGAAGTATTAGAGACAGCACCAGCTCAGCAACGGGAGCCAGTCCTGTTTCTTTGAATGTGTGCTGTAGATCTGTGTTACATTAGCACATTTGTAAAGAAATGCTGGACACTGGTGTTCTCTCTTTCTACTACTACTCCTAACAGTGACCAAGGCGTGTACAGTGTGACAATTGCTAGGAAAAGTCCGGATGTGACTTGTAATGGGGTAGCAGGATGAGATGCGTCTTGTACCTCCGTAGAAGCTACCTCCATTGTCACAGTTCGAAATGTGTCGTGCTATGGTTTAGAGTTAAAATACCAGGAAAAAAGATACATTGTGAAAATGTCCTTTTTAATATTTTAGACTTATAATGGTCAGAATGAGAGTAATGAAGACTATGAAATTCCTCCTATAACTCCTCCCAACCTCCCAGACCCTTCTGTCCTTCACCTGGTGGACCATGAATCAGGGTATCACTCACTGTGCCACAGCCTTCCACCAAACAGCCTGATACCAGCCTACTCCTATCAGAACATGGACCTTCCAACCATCATGGTGTCCAATATGTTGAGTCAGGAAGGACATCTTCTCTCCAGTCAACTCCCTACTGTGAGTACAAGACCTCTGTTACTAAACTATATTAACGTTTTACAGTTATGTGGCATTAATGAGGAGCAGTTGCAGGGTCTCTATGTTAACTGTTGGGGGAGAGTATTTCCAGGATGTTCCTATACAGTTCAGGGTCAAAATGTTGAGTGCTAAATGTCACTGTTATTGTAATTCCCCATGGTAACGTATGGGCCTCTACTCGTAAATCACCTAGAACTATTCTGGATAAGTGCGATACAGAAATTCAGATTAGATTAGATATTGTATAACGGCACATTTGCATACCAAATCTGGCATAGAATACTAGCATAAATACCCATTTACATGTCAAACAGTAGGCGCAACCACTTATGCCATGTGTATGGCCAGTGTAAGTGGTCACGTATAAATGCAGGAATTCTATAAAGTGTGCGCAAGAATAATGGAAATGCCCATGACCCCCCCCCCTTATGCCCCTCCCAGGCGAATGCCACCTTTGCAGTTACACAAGTGCTCAGGTGTAGAATAGTGTCTTAAGTGTCCTGCCATTTCTTTCCCGATTCAGCCCTTACTGCCATTTAGTGTCTAATGTGTGGCATGCTATGTAGAATGACCCTGTAAATGCAGAGACAATACATGTTCTATACATTAATTGGCTCGCAGACAACATACATGCAATTAGGGCCAGGTTTAGTCAGCTGTTCTATTGAAAGCGCTCTAGGCTAAAGGAGCACTTAGTGGAATCCTGGCCCAACCGTGGGTGGGAGGATTTATGTCAGCTGATCCTGGCATGCAAGTTGGGCATGGAATCCTGGGGTTCTCTAAGACTGCATCTAAATATATGGAATTTCTCTCCCCCTCCCCTTTTAGGATGTGCATGAGACATTATAAAATTATGCATAGAGAGATGCATGCATAAATTAAAATTAGAGCCAATTAACTCCAATAATGTCAACAATTGGTTATTGACACCCAACTGACTGACTAGTTTGCAGGTGCATTTGGGCAATGAGCGACCTAGAGAGAACCTGCGGGCTAATGTCTTCTATTAGGTGACATTACCAGCTGCACTGACAATTAACATGTGGCTCTGTGGTACATATTACGTGTAAAGCTTAGCCCCTGCTCCATTTTCTGCCCCAGGTTTTGGTTTGAAGGGGTAACTGTGAGAAGCCACCTAGTTGTAGCCATCAGAAACACACGGTATTCTAATCAAGTCTACACATAAATGATTTCTTGTAAACTGTCGACTAGTAGTAAAGTGTGCCATGATGCCACGTACCGTGCCAGTGGGGATGCACATGGGCGGAGTTTCAGCATATGTTCCAGCACCCAAATATTGAACCAATTCCTTCACTATGTCCTGGAAGAGGTCATTTATATTTTGGAAAGTTGGCTCCTTTGATTCCAACCAACACCTAGGTGTTATAGGTTGCTGTAGGTGTTTCTACATTTACCCCTGGCTTCTATAAAAATGGTTCATATTTAGGTGCAGTCCTGAGATGCACAATCAGCTAAATTGGATAACGAGCCAGTTAATGTCAGTAATTGTATGTTCTTCTTTTATTCTTATTATGCATATTTTGATTATGTTTGTTTACAACTATGATCTGCTTTGAATTGTGGAATAGATTTGTCCCCGTCCCCGTCTGTTCTCATCCGCACAAGCCTCGAACACTTATGATTTTGTATTTGAGGCTTGTGCGGATGAGGACAGAGCTTTCAGGGAGGGGATGGAGATAGATCCTGCGGGGCTTTTGTTCTCAAAAGCTGGCCACCGATTTGGTGAACTGGTCCAGGAAAAATGTATCACTTATGACCCTTATTTCTACATACCTGAATGGACCATCACAACGGAACAATACTTTCTTCACAAGTAATTCAGAAATGTAAGTGAGGCTTCCTTGGACATGTATTTCATTTTCTGGAGGTCTATCTAAAGGGTTTTATAACAGGCAGACATGCCATAAAGAATTTCACACAGTGTTTCCTGGAAGTGAATATGATTGTACTATTAAAGATTTTTATGGTTATGAGCTATGAATGGACCTACACATATGATATCATTTCTAGACACTCTACAAATCGAGCCCACCGAATTCTATTTTGTTTTCCAAGCGAAGAGTTTAAAATACCATTAGTAATCATGTTTCTAGAGACTTGTTCACCTGGGAGAGTCTATAATGTCAGAGGCTGAAACTGACTGTAGCTGAATGTAGAAGATACATTCAAAATGTCTCCCTGTGCATTATGGTAATTAAATACACTGCAGTTTGGTGTTTGCATTTCTGCTTCTTGGTTGATTAAAGGTCTGGTGATAACATAAAAAGAAAGCCTTTTGTTTTGGAATGGGAAAAGAGATTCTCTCTCACCCCCACCACAAGTTCAATTTAAAACATTGCACCTTAGAATGACCCCTATTTTTATAACATGATAATTCTACCCCGTGTTGATTGTCTCATTCGGAAAGGAGTTATTGCATGCATAAATCAGTTTCTCCAGAACGGAAAGAAGGTGGGGGTGGGGATGGTGAGAAGGGGAATTTAGTAAAGCTCTTTCCAGGAGTCTGAAATAATGTCTAATTTTGACCAGTCCTTGGAGAAATGTTCTGTTTATACCTTTGTGGATATGTCTCCCCCGATACAAGATAGGGAGCATGAGCCGTAGAGTTTAAGTACAGACATGAGCACCAGACCTTGTTTAGGAAATTCACAGTGCACGGTTGTAGAATATGCATTGCTCCTGGGAAAATTGGTTCCTTTGCAGCTTTTGATACTTTTCATTCTGCCCCAAAAAATAATGTCGGATGTGACTTTTCAAGACCGTGTATCCCTCTTCTTCAAGTGTTTTGGGTTTTTGAAAGGGATTTTATTATTATTTTATTTTCCTCTCATATATTTTGGTGTTTCTTAGTACGTTATGTGTTTATTTAGAACACAACTATCCACAAATCTAGGCGAGGAACCAAAGGGAACATACTTGATAATAACAATTACTTGTAATATGGGTGCGGCCTCCTGAATCAGTGGCGCTATTTTGATTTCTTTACGTATTCTTATTGAAGGATTAAAAGTTTGGGGGCTTCTGACATTGTGGGAACCCCGATGGTGTGGGAGCTCCTTTATTGACCGATTGAGATTGTGCTGTAAATGTATCATTATTTATTAAGAGCTGTACAAACTTTGAAAATTTAATACTAATTTAAATTTTTTTTAAATAAAATAAATAATAATTACATAAATAAATACATAGAGAGGAACTTAATAGCATCTATGGGGTCACAAGAGCAAAGGTAGAGATTTGTAGGGTCCACAAGAAGAAGAAGAAAACATTGTCAGGCTGAATGGATCTTGCAGTCGAGCTTTTTGGATCATGACATCTTGGGATAATTCTTCACTTTGTCCATTGAAAGGTGCCAGAACTTGAAGAGTCTTAACGTTTCAGTTTAGCTCACTGCCAGGCAGAACAACTCCAAAGGCTCCTTGTACGAAGCTGCGTTAGCGGCTTTATCGCACGCAAATTTTTAGCACGCGCTAACCCCCGTGCTAGCCAATAAACTACCGCCTGCGAGACCGGCATATTAGCATGTGCTCTAACGCGGCTTCGTAAAAGGAGCCCCAACTTAAGCAATAAGATATCTTAAAAATGTTTACTTTAAAATGATTTTTGTTTATAATTGCTCCTTTAGGTATATTTTTTCTGGTTAGGACTATTGTCTTTTCCCCTCTCTCGTTGTTTCTCTTGGTAAACTAGGCAAATCTTATCCATTTCAACTAACTCTCTTTGTTTTATTTATATTCCGCATCTCCTACAGTTCTGTGTGGATTACAAATTATTCAGGTTCTCAAGCATTTTGGTTGAGAGAATTAGGTTCACTTTAATCCTTCCGTAAAAATTTAAAAACTTGGCTATTTTCAAAATTGTAAGTTTTTAAGTTCATCTTTCTCTAATTTTTCTTGTTTAATCTAATGTAAACTAAGTCAAGCTTTATTATATAAAGATGGCCCAGTCTATAAATTCAAATTTCAGTTTAGTTTAGCTTAGTTTGTTAGTAAGAAAATGGATCACAAATGAAGAAGAAAACAGATTTCATAAACCTGCTTAGGCATTACAATGATCTAAGCCTTGCACCCTGCCCAAATATCTTCCCCCTCTGACCCATTGTGAAGCCCTCTGAGGACATGAATTGGATGAATTATGCTTATCAATAAGCAATTGGAGCGATTCACAGTTAGGAAAAATCAAAGAACTTCAGTAATCAAAAGGGATGGGATAGGAGAGATGAAAATCACACAACTAGACAAATGATCTTTCCTGTATGGGCAAGTCCTACCCTCTCAGGGAATGCTTGGGCAAAGAGGAAGAAAAGGTCTAAATTTGGGTTAGATTGTTCTCCATGAATTACAAAGGGAAGAGAATTCCAGAGAAATGGGGTAACTAAGAAGAATGCCGAATGGTTGGTTGGATTACAGTTGTGAACAGGAGCTCTTAAATGATGTGTAGATAGAGAACTCGGTGAGCGAGAAAGCATATAGGGGAAAGATAGGATAGAATTCCTGTATGAAGAACCCTCAATGCCAATGAGCACCTTAAGCTGAATGCAGTGAAAAAACTGGTTTAAAAAATGAAATATTCAAAATTATCTGATATTAATGAAAACATTTAGGGCTTGATTCTATAAACAAATAATTGCTAGGAGTTCGGCACTGTTTATAGAATCAGTCCAAGTCTGGGTATCAGATACCCAGGTAGTACCCAGCCTTTACCCAATCGGTGATCCAAACATTGTGATTAACCGGATAAATCCTGAATCGTACCTTGGCAGTCAGAGAACAGCCACTTAAGCACTGCTGAATCTGCCCTCGGGGGCTGGGAAGGAACCTTCCTACCCAGTTAAATCTTTTTGATTCTCTACCCCACTGATTCTATTCAGAAATTAATTTGCATTTTAATGACAGCATCAAAGATGGGAAGCTGAATAGCTATTTCTGGGAAGAGACTTTGATGCAGGACAGAAGAAACTTCAAGCAAACCTCAGATCTTGTTAAGCTCACCTCTCTCTTACTGAAGATCCTAATCCAGGGAATATTTATGAAAGTCCTTCCTGCTCATCTGACTTTTCGGACATCAAGGATATTTTTAGTGACCAGTTCTAGCCATGGCTCTTTTTTAAAAAATTATTAAACTTATAGGCCATTATTTAGGTAGATATCAACACGTAAATAGGGCCCTCCGATCTAACAACCAAAACCTACTTTCCATACCATCAATACTGTTTTACGACACCACTCGCAAATCCATCTTTTCCCTGTGGAATGCCCTTCCATTAGATCTTCGATTAGAGAACTCTCTTGAAAAATTTAAAGCTAAACTTAAGACGTTTCTCTTTAAAGACGCCTCTACTCTTTAGTCCCAGCTCTCGTATCTAATTCCCTTATATCTCTTCAAGTCCCTTTGAAACAATACGCTGAATTGCCTTGAAAGACCAAAACGCTTCTCTTGAAACGATCCCCATCCTAATGGGTCTCCATTCTCCATTTACCTCCCTTTAAAAAAAAAATTTCACTTCGATGTATTTAAAAAACTTTCACTCCCCTTTTGTTCCATCTACATCAGTGTGAACTTGTCCAGTATTTTTAGCATTTGATAACATTTTTCTTTTAATTTGCCTCCTTTTATTTTTTTTTTTAATCTCATTTTAATGTGCACCGTGTAGACCAGGATCTCAAAGTCCCTCCTTGAGGGTCGCAATCCAGTAGAGTTTTCAGGATTTCCCCAATGAATATGCATTGAAAGCAGTGCATGCACATAGATCTCATGCATATTCATTGGGGAAATCCTGAAAACCCGACTGGATTGCAGCCCTCAAGGAGGGACTTTGAGACCCCTGGTTTTGTTTGATAGGCGATATATCAAAAATAAAGAAACTTGAAACTTATCAAACAAAAAATACAAGGGCCTATAGAACAGTTCTATAAGCCCTTGTATTTTTCTTTGATGTAGTTTGTGTAATTGTTATTCCTTTTTGCTGTGGTATTTGAACCACATGTTAATCTTGGATATCCATATCACTTAGCAGTTTCAAGGAGCTGTTGGTAGGACATGGCTTGGGTGGGATGAAAATCTTCAGAGAGTGCCCCCACGTTAAGATTTACACCTGCCCATAGGCTCTTATGGGTTCTTAAAAAGTGCTCATTTTAGCCATTTGTTTATATGAGGGATTAAGGGAATCATTCGTCTTATTCTCAAATAGTTTGGATCCACCTCTGAAATGAAGCCATGTTAAAATTGCAGCTTCACTACTTAATTCTTGCCAATTGCATATGTATGTTTGTAAAATGAGGGAAGATGCATGGGGACGTGTCGGCACTTACACACGAAAGGTAAAAAAATTAACCCTTCCATAAGTAAATGCCGACACCTCTACGTGGAAGCTTTGCTCCCTCTAAGGCAGCGTATCGCAAACTTCTGGAAGTCGTGGCACACTAAACCCTGTGCCACAGCTGGAAGGCATCCAGAAATGCGCGGATGTCAACACGATGTTGTCCTGTGCATGTGTGATGTCATCACTTCGACATCCATGCACGCGCAAAGGTCTTCTAAATGGGGCCTTGAGCCACCAGTGGGGGTGGGGGGTGCAGCAGGAGGAGAGGTGCCAGCGGCATGTCCTGTAGGCAGTCAGCTGGCACCGCACCTCTCCTCTTCACCGGCATCTCGCGGCACACCCAGAATCTCGTTACAGTTTGTGATACACTGCTCTAAGGAGTGGCTTGGTGTACGCAAATTTTATTTTTCATGTGAGTGACAAGTTGTAAAAAACAACAGTTTTTGATCACAAAAAATATATCAGATATATAGCAATTGTTTAGTGTAGTTTAATTTTGTTTGGAAGTCAGGTTGGGTCAGTAGTTTTAGGAGCAGCCATGCAAAATGGGCTTCGCTTAGAGGGAACATAGCTTGGAAGCTGCCGAGTCCATGACATCCATCTCCATAGAGAACTCACTACACCAAAAATAACCCCTGATATTAGTGCCATCTCGAGAACAGCAACATTAGCAGGTCATACGGTGAAGCAATACGAAACTCTGAAAAAGTCACTGAAAACCTATCGAGCAAATCTTATCAGGAGTCAGGCCCAGGAGCATTATAATACCTACTGGGAAAACGAAACTAAAAGCCAGATGATTACACTGAATGGCCTCGGTCACAGTTGCTGAACAGATAGACCCTCCCTCGCTAAGCATAAGATAAGTAACCACAAAATGCAAATAGAAATATGTAAACCAAAATTGAATTGAAAGCCCAAGAATCAGACATAGTAATAGCAAAGAAATAGAAACAGTGATGCATGACTCCCTATATTGCTAGCAAGTGTAAATTTCAAAAACTGATCTATTTCTATCACTGGGTTTGTTTGGGGGGGAGTTTTGCTGTTCATTTTGGGCTCCTTTTACTAAACCACGGAAGAGCTTCTTACCATGGACCAGCAAGGCAAATGCTCTGATACTCATTCAATTCCTTTGAGCATTTATCTCATCGTCCTGTGATAAGAAGCTCTTCTGCAATTTAGTAAAACCAAACAATGGTACCTGATTTATTTATTTACTTTTCTATATCGTTCTCCCAAGGAAGCTCAGACCAGTACTCAAACATTTTTCCCTATCTGTCCTGGTGGTCTACCTAATGTACCTGGGGCAATGGGGGGATTAAGTGACTTGCCCAGGGTCATAAGGAGCAGTGTGGATTTGAACGCACAACTTCAGGGTTCGGAAGCTTTAACCACTGCACCACATTCTCCCCATCCATTTCTGTCTGTCTGATTGTCCATCTCTGTGTAGGGCACAAAGAGATAGACACCTAAGCACACAGATACACAATCTTACTCATACAACTCATATCATCCTAACACTACGTGTCCTTTCATACCTCGTTCTTGAACAGACTTGCATGAATTTGTAGAGGGAGGAAGGGAAAATGTACCTTTTATAGCAGCGAAAACTATCACATTTTCAACATTTTTTTATATCATTGGTCCCACTTTCTGGTTTCTGCTTTCCTCTCTCTCTCTCTCTCCTGTCTATTTGCAATTTCTTTTCTCACCTCCTGTTTTTTTCATTTATTCTTCTACATCCATCTCTGACATTGATTTTTTTATTCATTTCATTTTTCTTTCTATTTATTTTTCAGCTTCTCTATCCACTCAGATTTCATTCCTTCTTAGTATCCAGTCTTTAATCTCCCTCTTTTTATGCACCTGTGTACAGCCTTTCATCTCTGCCCCTCATTTTCCATCCTCTTATTCCCCAGTCTTTGTCTAATTCTTCTTTTCACCTGTTCTCCATTTAACATTTCCTCCTCTCTATATTTCTCTCTTTCCCTCCTTCCACTATCACTTCTCTCTTTACTTGTGTAAGTGACCTTATTCTACTGATTTATATGCATAATCTGCTCATAGAGATTAGTACAAATTTACCTAAAAAATGGATAAGCGTGTCCTACAAGTGCCAATTCTTAATGGCAAATACACGTGTCTTAGTGTGTCAGAGGCAGTTTAATAAAGGCATAAGGACTTGTATATCGGGTTCATAAAACAGGCAGAAGAGAAAAGGTAAAGTGCCTTAACACCCTTCTGGTGGCGTGACTGGTGGTAACGAATTAATTGGTATATTTCCCATGAGAATTTTTCATTCACTTGACATGTAGCTGATTTATTGACTCGGTTCTAATTATTATATCCTTAACAAGTCAGAGTCTCACATGCTTTCATTAGTCTTGCATCTCTCTCTGGTATATCATAGGGATGTTCTGCCATTTGAAATTACACAGGTAATTTTAACAACACTCTCTCCATCATTTTGGGTCATTTAAAAAAAATAAAAAACACCCAAATGGTACCAGACAAAATGAACCTTCATATCTATTACACTCAACTAGTTTCTAATCCAGTTGGTCATTTTAAGGCCCATATCAAGACCAATGACTTTGTAGGTTTTCTATGCAGAAACTTGCCGAAAGACATACCAAAATCCAGAAAGGCAACTTCTACCACCCCCTGATCCACCAAAATCCAAGAAGGCAACTTCTACCACTCCCCTGATCCACCGAAATCCAAGAAGGCAACTTCTACCACTCCCTTGATCCACTAAAATCTAAGAAGGCAACTTCTACCACTCCCCCGATCCACCGAAATCTAAGAAGGCAACTTCTACCACTCCCCTGATCCACCAAAATCCAAGAAGGCAACTTCTACCAGTCCACTGATCCACCAAAATCTAAGAAGGCAACTTCTACCATTCCCCTGATCCACCGAAACCCAAGAAGGCAACTTCTACCATTTCCCTGATCCACTGAAATCCAAGAAAGCAGCTTCTACCACTCCCCTGATCCACTTCTCTGGATCAAATTTCTCTGACCAGACCTGCCTCAGATGATATGATCTACTGCATCCCAGAAACTGCATTTTCTTCTATTTTAGCAGTAATTCTGTTCTGCACTTACTCCCTCACCTACCTATTAAGAAGTTTCATTATATTGTGTGTTAGTGATCGTATCATTTTTAATTGCTATTTGAAAAAATATTTACATCAAAGAAACTTTGAAAAGGAAATGATGCAAGAATTTTACTTAATCAAATCAATCAAATAAACATCAAAGGAAATAAAGAACGGAAAGAGCCCATATTAAAGTGGAGAATCAGAAAAGAGAACACCAGAGGAGCTGGATTAAGAAAAGAAACATTTTGTTGTTGTTGTTTTTTTTATTTTTAAAGGAACCAAATTAAACCTAGAGGCATAATTATGGATTCTTCAGAAAGAAATGAATTTGAAAGGGTTCATAGGAAACTTTAGAATGATTCTCAAAAGCCAAAAGAGGGGTGTCATATCTAATGATCTTATTGTGACCAGATACGTAGAAAATGTGATAACAAAAGCCAAATGGATGCTTAAATGCAACGGAAGAGGAAATAGGAGGCGATGATGCTTTTGTATAAGTTTCTGGAGAGACCCCATTTAGAATACTCTGGACAGTTGTGGAGAAGCACCTTCAAAAAGACAAATAGGGTGGGGTTGGTTCAGAGGGCAGCTCGTATTAAAGTCCTCAATGGTCTTCATCATCATGTCAAATTCCCAGATTCCGTTTAAAAAACCTCTCCACTATTTAATAAATTGGCTGAATGCCAACCATATTAATGTAATCGAAAGAAAAAGCCTCAGTACTGGGTGAGTCATGAGACCCTGCCTCCTCCCACATCATAGGCATAAAAAAAATTTGTATTGACATTGACAGGCTAACAATAACTTTCATTCCAAAAATTCTGATGTTGAATCACTAGTAGCAAAGTTTTAACCATGAGGTTCCAAGATGTATGTGAACGTAAATGGCTAATAAACTGTTAACCATCAATAACTAGATGCTAATAACCAATTATTGATGTGAATTGGCACCAGTGAGGATCTGCACATGCATCTGGCTGGGCACCTCCATCCCATAGTGTACACCCCAAAAGGAACTGTGGCCATGGGAGGCATGTAGGCAGGTTCCAAAAGAATAATGGGTCTCGGCACCCAACTTGGGCACTGGGATTTATAGCATATTTGAGCAGGCAGACTGTACATCTTGCATAGGAATTAGCATTAAGTGGTATTCTATTAAGGGCATGTGCTCATTAAAGAATAGCACTTAGGGGCTGATTCTATAAAGGACGTCTAACGTTAGGCACCCAACTTAATTGGCCTCGATAATTGGGAAAAAATGTAATTGGGCAAAAGGTAAAAAGATAAGACACCTATCGCAGGGCGCTTAGCGGTGCCTAATGCCTATGTGGGCGTTTCTATGGGCAGAGCGTGACTTAGATGCCACTAAACGCAATTCTCCAAAAACTTAGGTACCTGAAATGTAGGCCTTTAAGGCGCTGGCCTATGTTTTTATACAGGCTCTGCTAGCCGCGATTCTGACGGCACCTATTTGACACGTGGTCAGCGCCATTTTTCTAGGTGCCAGACAATGTAGGCGCCGTTTATAAAATGATGCCCATTTTTGAGTTCCATTGACAGAATTCCCTCCAATGTGTAGATTTTGGAAGAAAGGAGAGAGAAGGGAGGTACGATAGAGATATTTAAAACTCTGGCATAAATGCACAGGAGGTGAACCTCTTAATTGAAAGGAAGCTCTAGAATGAGGGGTCAAACGGTGAAGATGAAGGAGGACAGACTTCTTCATGGAAAGGGTAGTAAATCCATGGAACAGTCCTTCTGATGGACGTGGTGGAGATGAGGACTGTATCTGAATTCAAGAAAGCTTGGGACAAGAACATGGGGTCTCTATGGGAGAAAGAGGGATAGCAGATGGCATGGATCGGCAGATGGGTTGTCCATCATTTTCTAACTCGCTATGTAACTCTGAGGGCTTGTAGAGCTTATGAAGTTGGTAGATAGGCAGAAAATGCCATTTTTTTTTTGTTTCTACAGCAAAGCAAATAAGTAAAAACTGTAAAAAAAAAAATTTTTTTAATCCATCGTGACTAAAATAAAATCTGTTCTATTTTTTGTATTGCTCTGAAAAAACCTTGCGTTTATCTCCTTTCTCTGAAATGTACAATTACTTTAATCTTCAGAGTTATTTTTCCAGTCTGCCATGTAATTCATTTTTTCATTTGTAGCTTCAACACAAACCCCCTTGAAAATATGGAAGATTTCCTTGTATTAATTTGATCTCCCAGTTTGAAGTTGGCTTCTAGTGTTTTATGTCAAGCTTACAGGAAAGAAAAATGCCTTTTTAAATTTTATAAAACTCAGGAAAATGGTTTTAAATATATCCCTCCCTCCTCCATCTCCCCACAATTATTTATTTGCAAGAAGCCTTCAGGGTAATGTACCATTTTCTTATTTCACACTCCTTTTTCTCATAAATGAACCATCACTTCAATAAATCATTATGAAAACAGACTAACACAAACCCTGAAAGGTTGAAAGATTTATGTAACACATTTATGTTTTCCATTTTCTCATTCTACTTCTCCGCTGCGAAGGCTAAGCTAATAACAGCTGCTATTAATATTTTCTTGTTGCCTAGCAACCGCAGAGAGGAAGTAATAGCTTGAGCTAGAAAAATAGATGACCGATAAGGAAAAATTCAATTCTTTTATTATCTCTAGGGAGCAGCATTTTTTTTTACTTTATACATTATGATGTACAAGTGGAAAGTTGAATAGAAAAGACTTTTTTGTGTTCTTTTTTTTCCTATTTAAAATGCACATAATTTTACCTCTCCCAACTCTTTCAAATGATTTTTCCTCCCTATGCACTTATTATTTTTAAATAAAAAAAAAAAAAAAAAAAAGAGGGAGGGAAGATAGTGGAAGGGAATTTATTTATTTTCATCATTGGATTTAATGCTACTCATGGGGTATTTTTTAAAATTTCTTTTTCCCAGATGACATCACACACCTAAAAAGTAAAATAAAAAACAAATAAATTTCAAAGAGTGATTCCATTCATGGATTATCTTGCTTTAGAACAATAAACATGACAGTAAACAAATATTTATCAGAAGAAGGCCAGTAAGAGTGCTTGTAAGTTTTATCACGCCTTGTCTGGAAATATTAATATGATTAGAAGCCTTGCAGATTGTACTGAGTCAGTAAACACACAAGGGCTAGTTACTAATGTGTGTTAAGAGAAAAATGCTTGATTGTTGCCCCTTAACCCATGTTAAATGACACATCAAGTGGTGTATTAACATAATGCATGTCAGGCTAAGGTACCATGGTCTATATATTAATGAGATGCAAATACATGCCAAACATCTTATTTTGTATATTGAATAATACAACTTGTGTTGAATTTTGCAAGCTGTGTTCATTCCAGGAAAAATAACTCAAAGCTGGCATGATTTTCCTGCTGAGAAGTATGGGGCCTGAACATACTGGGTGCAGTCTTGGGAAGTCTCCCTTCCCCCAGCAAAGACCCCTCAAATATATTCCACTTCCCCCAAAGAACTCTCACCCCTCTCTCTGTATGGTCTCCAGGTCTTTATTTTAGTATTAATAGACCGCTAAGAATGTTATAATGCCCCTGTATCGCTCCATAGTGCAACTTCACCTGGAGTATTGCGTTCAATTGTGGTCTCCTTATCTCAAGCAAGATATAGCGGTGCTAGAAAAGGTTCAAAGAATAGCAACTAAGATGATAAAGGGGATAGAACTCCTCTCGTATGAGGAAAGACTAAAACGGTTAAGGCTCTTCAGCTTGGAAAAGAGACGGCTGAGGGGAGATAGGATTGAAGTCTACAAAATCCTGAGTGGTTCAAGTGGATCAATTTTTCACTCCGTCAAGAATTACAAAGACTAGGGGACACTCGATGAAGTTGTAGGGAAATACTTTTAAAACCAATAGGAGGAAATATTTTTTCACTCAGAGAATAGTTAAGTTCTGGAATGCATTGCCAAAAGTTGTGATAAGAGTGGCTAGTGTAGCTGCTTGTAAGAAGGGTTTGGACAATTTCCTGGAGGAAAAGTCCACAGTCTGTTACAGAGAAAGACTATGGGGCTGTGGGAGTCCAGGGTTAGTGATTACCACTGCTTAGTATCTCTCCATCTCCCCCACAGTGGCATAGAGGGCGCTATAGCCTACAGGGGGTTATAAACCTATGTATATATTATACTCACATGCCTGCAAACTAATTATAACTGGAAGCCCCTTTGTAGGATTTTCCTTTAAAATCAGACTGGCAGTACACGGTAAGTATGCAACACTCATATTTATTTGCATCTCCATCGAAGATCTGAAAATGTACTTTCAGAAAATACGTGTGAGGCTGTTAGGATGAAAGCTTTTGCTTTCCTCGATCTAACCACAATTATTTCTCCCAGAGGGAAAAGTACTGTGCTCACATCAACAATCTGGATATTTTTATCCACGGTGAAGAGGAGCAATTTTCAGCAGAAAATAAAAGCACTCTTCTACCACTGGAAATTATTTTGAAAATTACCCACATGCTGGACTGTGTAGTGAATACAGACATTTTAGCCTTTGGTACAGGTAGAGGGACTTGCACATTTAGAAGGAATACAAATGTAAATAATGGCTTAGTCAAGTTCCTGGAAAAAAAAGTCCATAGTCTGCTATCGAGACAGACATGGGGAAAGCCACTGCTGTTCTTGGGATTGGTAGCATGGAATATTGCTACTATTTGGGGTTCCAGAATCTTGTTCTCTTTGGGGATTCTGCATGGAGTGTTGCTACTCTTTGGGTATTTTTTGAGATTCTAGAATGTTGCTACTCTTTGGGGAGTCTGCATGGAATGATGGAGAAGCTGAGGAATCTATGAAGAGTTTGCGAATTCCCAATAGGAAGAAAGATGACAGAATTGTGGCTTGCTTGGATCTTTTCATTTGTGGGATGGAAGTCATTGTGAGTGATATAACCTAAATCCCCCCAACCAGCTTTTCCATCTTCAAGTCCAAGCCACCAATTGGAGTATCTCATAAAACCTTAGCTGACTCTTCTGACCCAATGCCATGTAAAACTTGATTATTTATATAAGGAAGAATAGGCTATAAAAATTTCAGTTTCTATGATGTATATATATATTTTTTTTACTGTGTAAACATGACATATTCCCCCTCCTTTACAAAGCCGTGCTAGCGTTTTAGCGCCAGCTGCCACGGTAACAGCTCTGACGCTCATAGTATTCCTTTGAGCAATGAAGCTGTTACCGCCGCAGCCGACACTAAAAATGGCACCTTTGGGTTTCTGCCAGGTACTTATGACCTGGATTGGTCATTGTGGAGACAGGATACTAGGCTAGACCCAATAGGACTGTTCTTAGAAAGCTATTATTTGCATGTGGAGATCAACAGCACATCCAAAGAGCACCTAAGTACAAAAACCTCTGAAGTCGTTTCCTGTAGGTGAGGTGCAAGAAGACCCAGGGAGTGACCTAAGGCAGCCTGTCATGATGAAACTCATGTAAACTTTATAAGACTTGAGGGAGCAACACTGGACCTGCATGAAGAGGGTACAGGGGGGGAAGAGAGAAGGATGAGACTGGAAGGGTTGGGAAGAGGAAGGGGGTAGAGATGGAAGTAATCCAGAGGGGGAACGCCAATGAGGATCAGGGCACCACAGTCCTGATATTAAGTGAATTTCAAACGGTGGCCATAAGAACCGTCCATTCTGGAGCTTTCTCGATACGAGCTGTGCGTCTCTGAATGTTAGTAGAATCGCAGACCCAAACAATGATGAAAATAGCTATTGGGCTGGAATGGGCTTCAACAGCTGGGAATTAAGGCCAGGGCTGAGCAGACTTCTACACTCTTCATCCCCAAAATGGCAAAGACAGATCAGGGCTTTGATTTATTGATTGGTGGGATATATATTCTGCTGTTAGCATTACATACACAGTTTATGACTTGATACTACAGTGTTTTCAGGGTGAAGACATTATTCATTACAGCATCTTGTACATGATTTAAGACGTAACATTACAGCGTTTTCAGGGGTTCAGGGGTTCAGAGAAGTATAGACAAGACAAGTTGCATTTAAACATGTAGCCCCTCCTTTACAAAGCCGTGCTAGCGTTTTTAGCACCGGCCATGGCAGTAAGAGCTCGGGCGCTCATAGGAATTCTACGAGCGTTGGAGCTGTTACCGCGGCGGCTGGCGCTAAGAACGCTAGCACGGCTTTGTAAAGGAGGGGAAGGAGGTCAGTTTTAGCTCTAATATTTCACAGGCTTGTTTTCTAGATCTTCCGTCTGTTTGTTTATATCTGTCTTTTGGGATATAGTTCAGGATTAGTAGGTGGGGGAAAGCATCTTTGAAGAGCTGTTATTCATAAGGGTTTGAATGTTTTGAGGTCAGTGTTGCTGCTGTGTAGCTCTAGAGGAGTTGAATTTAGCAATTACAATGTTAGGAATATTGAGTTGATAATGAACGTGGCTGTTGGCCACTGGAGGTCTTTATCTGTCGTCATTTTTGTTATTGTATTTGACCTTAATTTTTGACTGTAGAAACGATATGTCCAGCACCTTTAATGCGGGCAGTGAGACTAAAGAACAAATATCTTCCTAACGCAGAGAAGGTATAACTTCACAGCAATACATTGATAATAAAATATTGCCCACTATGCTCCCGCCAAGGTCAGGGAGAGTATGGACTTCCTGCCATGTTAGTAGAACTCTTTTCGTTTGAAACTGTCTATGCGTTCCTATATCTTTTCCTCGTGAGCTGTCATTTTGGACAGATATTCTCTTCTTTCAAAATGAGCGTATTGTAATTATTTGGGTCAACTTGCATTTCCATGAGAGCTGCAGGCTATATGCCATGTTAAATTACTGCTAGTCAATTGAGGACAACAGCTGTGGACTGAGGCATCCTCCAGTTCAGTTCTTTGCATGAGAAGGCCATTTTCTGTCCTCATTGTGGAAATAGTCTCGTCCGGTGCTTTCAAATGTAGTTAGTACTGGCATTCTAAGGTCCTATGTGTCAAAGCTAGATTAATCTTTATATTGAAATATAAGAATAAAGGATTTTCTTTTCTTTTTGACTCAATAGTTCCTCCCCTTTCCTTTCAGCGTGATCAGAACCAGGACTGGGAATCTAGTACCATAAACCTTCAGACACATCTCCCAGGGGCTTCATCTCAATTTTAAAAGACCTTCCCACCCTTCCTTATCTGATCAGTTGAGCAGGGTCCTACAATGAGCAGCCATGTGCCAGGTCCCCGTCCAGAATCTTGTATCATGGGCTTTAAATCCGGCCACCCCATGGCTCCGCTCTGCTTATCTCCAGGAGCTATAAACACCACTTCCAGCTCCAACTTTCTGGCATGCCAAACATCTGATCTAGGAATCAAACTAGTGGCCTTCCATACTGAAATGCACACCACTTATATCTGAGTCACTAGACCAACCCTGGAAGGCTTTTATTTTGTTGAAGGGATAATGTGACCCCTTATCAATTCCACACACCAAATCATTGCTTTTGGATGGAGAAAGGGTTGGATGTCTTGTGGAGCAGCAGCAGCTTTCAACACTGTCTCCCATTCTAAGTTGTTGGCTAGGCTCAGTGAACTTGGACCCACAGTATTAAAAAGGTTCATGTCCTGGAAAAATCAATTGTCTTCAAAGGGTAAATTGAAATCTGGAGTTCCTCAGAGTATTTTTTGTTATCCCCAATATTTTTTAATCTGTACCTTGTGCCTCTTGCTAAGCTTTTTGACACTTGGGGAATCAATTTCCAGTTCTCCACTGATGATGTCCAGTTAGTTTTCTTCTTAGATCATGATCAAGAATCAGCCATAGAAGATCTTAAAAGTAAATTAAGTCAACTAGATAATTGGATGTCTGAACACAATTTGGCACTTAATACTGAAAAAAAAACCCATCAGCAATGTGGATTTCTTGTGGCCAAAAACATTGAGAGCTTTTCTAGAAATTCTTCTAATGCAACTGTCTTGGGTGCCCTGATTCCAACCTATGCTTCAGTTCTCAGATTAACCATGTCGTGAAGTCAAGCTTTTTACCAATTCCCGGGACTTATGTTAAACCATATAAAACCGATTTTGGAATCAGAAAATCTTACAAAGACCTGATTTACGTAAGACAATTTGATGCTTCTTTTTAAAAGGAAAACAAATATACTTTTATTCTCCCAACGTTTTGACCTATATGAGTCAAAAAGCCTTTATACCCCCTCGTGTTTTGACCTTTTTTGTTTTCTTTCCTATATTGTAGTTCCTCCCGCTCCCCATATATGTAAGTTTGTAATATCTTTCTCTCCAATGTATTTTAAACAATATGGATCCCTTCTTTTATTTGTGAGTCGCTTTGAAATTATAATAATAATAATAATGTATTTCTTATATACCGCCAAAGCCATGGTAGTTCGAGGCGGTTTACAATGAACAACAAATTCTTAGGTGACAAATCGGTTGAACAGTTTCGTTTTTACTAATTTTCTAAAATGAAAATAGGATGAGGAGTGCATAAGAACCTAAGAATTGCCGCTGCTGGGTCAGACCAGTGGCTCACGCGGGGCCCTTAGGTCAAAGACCAGCGCCCTAACTGAGACTAGCCTTACCTATTAAAAGGGATATTCAGATTGCTGCCCAGTTAACTTGCCACATAAAGTTAGGATAGCTGTCTTGGTGTCCTAGCATAACATAAAATGTTTAGACCACAAATCCGTTAAGTTCTTTGCGGTTTACAAAAATTAAATAAACAAGATAATTAAATATTTCAATTCACTAAAAATTCAGAAAATAAATGTGTTTACACTTGTTTCCTAAAATCTTGATAAGAAGCGGAGGTCAGTATTATCAATTTAAGATCCTTGTCCCAAGATGCTGCTTGGTAGGAAAAAAGACGATGGTACTTTTTAAATTGACAACCTTTAACTGGTAGGAAAGCTAAAAAAGCATGTGAACTTCTGGACCTCTTTGAATTGTCAAAAAGAAATGAATCTATTAAATAATTAGGTACTAGTCCAGCTGAAACTTTATAACAAATACATCCAAACTTAAATTTCACACGAGCCTCAACAGGAAGCCAGTGCAGCTCACGATAAAAAGGGGTGACATGGACTGACATTTTTAGACAGAATATGAGTCTAACAGCTGCGTTTTAAATGATATGCAATCTAGAAAGATTCTTTTGGATACCCGTAAAATATTCTATTGTTACAATAATCCTGCTGATTTAGCACTAGAGATTGTATCAACAATTTGAAAGATGATGTGTCAAAATAAGTTCTTATTGTGCGCAATTTCCACAGTGTGTGGAAGCCCTTTCGCACTAATGCATCGACCGGATTTTTCATAGTTAAATTCTGATCCAGAATTACCCCCAAGATCTTATAGTCGGTTGGATTGGTTAGGTAGTGGCATTTAGCATATGTTGTTTATATGGGATGATGCAAAGAAGAATTTTGTCTTCTCTGGATTAAGTTTCAACTTGAATTCCATCATTCACTTTTCTATGACTGATGCAGGAAATTGAAAATGCAGTAGGGATTACAATAGTAGTATCATCGGCATAACGAAACAGTTTAATCCCATGATTAAGTAATCTAGAACCCAGTGAAGATAGGTATACAGTAAAAAGCAGAGGAGAGAGCGGAGAGCCCTACGGAACACTGTTCGAACTATTCCACTTACCAAAACAGACATCATTAAGCTGAACCTGAGAGGAACGTGAGGAAAGAAATCCTTGAAACCAATTGTATAGCTGGTTAGTAGACCAAAAATCACTACTAACTAGCTGCTGTGCCCTAACTCCATTCCTGGCCTGGCCATGATAATGTTACCCAGCCAATCGTTCAGTTGACCTGCCTGGAAAGCTAGAGTTCTATCCAGGAATCTTTTGTAATGGCAGGCCTTTATTGTTGGGTGTGTGACTATGTGGATTCTATGCGTGGGCCTAATAGTACAACCCAAATTAAAGTGGGAAACCAGGTACATAGGGGCCAAACCAAAGATTGATTTATAACAGAGACAAGAAAATTTAAATAAAACTCTTGCCTCGAGGGGCAGCCAATGAAGTTTTTGATAATAGGGACTTATGTGTTCCCATTTTTTTAAACCGGAAATTAGACGTACTGCCGAATTTTGAATAATTCGGAGTCTTTGAAGGGTTTTCTTGAAAGATCCCAAATAAATAATGTTGCAATGATATTGCGATTGAATCAAAATTTTAATAAAACTTGAAACTTGAGTTAATACATGCCTTCATAACATGTAGGTTGGATTACTGCAATACCCTTTATCTTGGATTAAGTCAGACCAATGTAGATCGACTGCCGCTAGACTCTTGACAGGCAGTAAAAGAACAGATCATATTGCTCCTGTGTTGCACAATTTGCACTGGTTGCACATTAAGTTTAACTGTTTAAAGATTGGCATGCAAAATCTCCAATGTACGATCTGCTTCCTGTGCGATACGCCCCTTATAGTTCTTATCCTGCCCACTGCATCACAGCCAAGCAAGGAAAGCAATTTCAGAGCCCCCACCTGCACTGGCCACATGTAGCTTGCCACAGCCCTGCCGTTTGTGCTTCATCAGGCATGCATTAACACCTAATGCGGTTAGTAAAAGGGCCACATTTTCCTCATGAAGTTTAATACGTTATTGAAGGCATCCTTGATCTAAAATATTCCAATTCAAAGACCTATTCTTGATGACTTGACCTATCATTTCAAATATTCATAGGGAAAAAAATTGTGTACAGATGTAAATATTTGGAAATATGCCTTGGCTTCAAGCATCTGTATAAGAAAATGAGGCAAGAGGACATAAGCTTTGTCAACAAGAAAGCTACGTCCTGAATAGAAATAACGTTTTGCACACGTGGAAATGTCCAATATGCATTAGTTCTCCTTCTAGTTTGCACTGTACTGAAAGCATTTCCAGGTACCCTGAACTTCCGTGTTATTCCTAAGTAGATTAGACAAAATGCAGTCAACAACCGAATGAAGAACAGAATCTGAAAAAGAGAATGATTTTTTTAAAAAACATAATTACGTGGTAGAATAATAGAGGGTATTGTAAAACACTTACTTTCAAGGAGAGGTAGGGGGAGGCTGGCTTGCAGCAACTGTGGTGGAGGATGGGGTGGGGCAGGTTCTGTTATGGTTATGACTGGTTTTGGTTGGCTTTTATACTGGAGAATGTGCATCACATGGATGAGGGTGGATGAAGCTGCATGGAGGAGACCTCTAAACCTCTCTCAAAGATGGTAGTCTGTTCTATGTAACGTTCAGCCACCTCCCCTCACTTCATCTACTTCATGCAGAATTACGCCTTCTCAAATAAGACGTGCCGAGAGGTTATGGCATTGCCCCAGATGGTGAAGCCTACTGGGACAGATGGGGAAAATACTTGCTGTTCAATGTATTGTAAACCATTTTGGGTGAATCTCTTCATGAAAAGGCAGTTTAAAAAATCCCAATATTTCAAATTTGTAACTTCCTTTGTTAAAGTGTGTTAAGGTTGACTTGAGATAACACACCTTAACTCACACTACTCTGACTATTCTTACTTGGCAATTAATGCTTCATAATTGATGCTAATTAGTACTAATTAGAAATTACATGTACAACTTGAAAGGCGCATTCTATAAAGTGTTGTGTGACAGTCCTCGTGTGCTTCTAAGAAGGGGGCATGACCAGGGGAGGAGCGTGTGCGGGGCTTAGAGAATACACAAGTGTTTAGGCCTAAAGGGGTGCACTTGAAAATTACAATGCGCACTGATTCTGTAAGGCACCAAATTTTGGGGCTCCATATAGAGACTTAACTCGCCCTCGTTCCAGAGCCTGTGTTCCTTTGAAAAAGGCCTAAGCCCTGTCCTTGGAGATATTTCAATCTCTCTCTCACATCTCCCCCTTTCCTGCCTCTCCTGTAGGATGTACATGATTACGTCTTTCAATCTACACGACTTCCATGTGCTTTATGACAAAGACCACTGGCAAGCTTAGTAGCCACTCTCTAGACCAATTCCATCCAGCTTTATCGCCTAAGATGGTGAAAACTTGCAGCCCAGTTATTTTCAGAATCCCAGATTTGGTTTCTCTCTAGCTCTCAGTCTCGATTGCTAAATCCCAGTCAGTCTCCTGTCTCTTTTCCTGCATGAAGTATCAGGGTTGCACTAGATTATTATTTTGTAGAACCGGTTGCTTCATCTTGAGGTGTGTGGAAATATTAGCATGATGCCTGCTGAAAGAACATCCCCCTGACAATAATTAGTGCAGCAAATAAGTCCTTTGTCGAATGCCCTAGGACTGGCTCCCTGTACATCAGCATGTCTGCATTAACAGTTGTAATTAAAATATCAATTGCACTATGTTGACAGGTTACCAAATTACAGACTGAAGTACATGGTAAGCTTAATCATTCCTAAAACCTTTCCAAAACGCCTGACAGAGAACTGCAAATAATCTTGAAAGAAACAAACTACACCGTGCTTACACTTTTGTTTTTCACTTCCTAGGCTTGAAATGGTTCTTGCTTTCAGGTCCACTTTGGTGTTCCTTTCAGAGAATTGTGTTTTAATGTGCAATAATGGTAAGATCAGATGTACAAATGAACAGTGTTGGAGTTGTTCTCTCTATTCTTCCTTTTCCATTACTTTCGAGCAATTCACATCTTTTTTTATTCTACAGTGAAGAGAAGACATTTAAGGGCCTGGTTTTATAATGGGACAACTACATCTATGAGCAGTCCAAACAGAAGTCCCGCTTCTGTAGACGTTTTGGGGTCTGTAGGGCCTCTTTATACCCTTTTACTTCTTTTCCCTTCCCCTTGACTAAACGCTTATGAGTTGTGCACCACTTTGAATTGCGGTACATCAAAACTGTAAATAAAGAAGCTTAATTTAAAAAGGCAACATCCCAATGGCATGTAAATATCCATACACAAATTTACACCTACTCTGGAAATAGTACAAATTATGCAACTCTACACGTATTTTTAAAATATATGCTTCCATAGCAACTCCACGTCTGCATCACCCAGTTACATCTCCAGGAATTCCTGCGTGCTTGTCTTATACACACTTTTCTCCATGAGAAATACTTTTTGATTGATCCCTAGTTGCTCCTATCCAGTACCAGATTCAAAATGTCCTGCTGAACCTTGATTGTAGGGCTACAATATTACCACTAGGGTCAGCTTTCAGGAATCACTCTTGCTTTGACCCTACTCAACGTAAGAAAACACAAGAAAGGCCTGGGGTGGAGGTGGGGGAGGGATGGGGGGGTGGCATAATGCTGAGGGTCCTTCAGATTGATGGGATATTTCCTTGTGGGAAGGGTATGATTTTGGAGATAGCTTCCTTGTGGGGGGAGGCTGGCCAACGGGTAGGGAAGCCTTCAGAAGAGGAGTCTGTGATTGGAAAAGGAGGGCTTGTGGTCAGTTTTTTAGATTAGGAAGGCACAGGGCGAACCAGATATCTATATGTGTATTCCCCATTTCACAAAGAAAAAACATGTACACAGGAAAATAATTTCACTGTTAAAAAGTATTTGGCCAGGGTTATAGATGAAGGATAAAGGGAGACATCGTCCTTTATCCACCATTACTTTCTTTCTACCTCAAAAGCAAAAAAATTAAAATGGCAGCATCACTCTTTGATCGGTATTGTTTTTATGTCTAGATTTATAAAATAGGCCAGCTGGCGAAGGAAGCATTATGGCTTACATATGGAAGCTGCTAAGTTCAAGCCGTGCATTTGTCAGTTAATAACTCCTGCATGTCCTTAAACAGAGCTTAAAAAGCCTGTGCATTCATCAGAGCCTTTTGTAAAACACCATCAGCAGTCAGCATAACCTGACCTGGAAGCCAGCATTTTATGTACAATGGGTCTTGAAATATAACCATTTGTAACTTATGAGCATCTGTAATGTGTGACAGATATGACAATACAATTTAGTTCAAAAAAACCCCGAAGTGTTAATAATTGCATGGGCCGAAGTGAGACATTTATTGAATGGTTAAAAATATCACTCTCAGCAATTAAGGCTGCTGGCTTAGTCTTGGAGGATAAAAAATGAAATGGATTGCCATTATGCTATTATTATAATGTCAAGGAGGTTAATACATGGATTGTCAAGTGCAGACAGATGTCATAATAATAATTATAACACACTCTTGGTGGTTTAAGGCCTTTAAAGCAGAATCTTGAAACAACAATGTTGAGATTTGTATTGGTTTTCATGAGGTAATGTAATGATTAAAAATGCAGAATAAGGTAAGAGACCCCCATAGTCATCAGCAGGGGCTACAAGGATAGATCAAGGAATTGAGGCAATAGTGGGATTTTTTTATCACGTTGACACATGTGAAAAGGTTCTTAATGTGCTTACAGCTGTGGAAATTGCAAAATGGAACTGAGCAATGGGGAATATTCTTCGGACAGAAAGTGCTTCCGTATTTGGGTTACTTATCAAGAGCTCCTTATGCCGGCTGCATTACTAACCAAGTGGCCAATATACTAAAACCTTTGCATGTGAGCTAGCTACCCATGCAGATGATCCGGGTGGCAAACCTTTGGGTAACACTGGATTTAGGTGTTCCCTAGGCAATGCCTAGTGCATGCCCACTAGATAAACAGAATTCCTTTGTTGCTAGGCAGGGCCAGGACTGGTTTACAGCAGGAGGTTGAAAAGCAGCTCTTAGGAGTGGCGTGGAAGAGTAGCTTCAAGGTTAGGCCAATAGCCCAAGACCCTGGGGAAAGGCTCCTTGTGACTCTGGGCAATCACTTTAACCTCCTTTGCCCCAGGTATGAAGTAAGTACCTGTATATAACATGTAAACCACTTTGATAGTGAGAGCAAGGATTGGAGGGTTGGCCCATGGATACAGTCAAACAAGGAAAAACAAAACTCATTAACTCAAAAAGGATAAAGCCTGTTACTTCAAAGGTTCAGGATTAAAGTCTCTTTAGATTTAAAGAAGTCTGAATTTGGGCCTGTGGCTGACAGGGTTTGGTGGAGGATGGGCTGGGGAGGGCTTCAATGGCTGGGAGGGTGTAGATGGGCTGGAATAAGTCTTAACAGAGATTTCGGCAGTTGGAACCCAAGCACAGTACAGGGTAAAGCTTTGGATTCTTGCCCAGAAATAACTAAGAAGAAAAAATTAAAAAATTTAAATTGAATGAGGTTGGGCAGACTGGATGGACCATTTGGGTCTTTATCTGCCGTCATCTACTATGTATGTTACACATGGTTACATATAGTTGGGGAAGGCACATGCTGGATCCATTTCTTCCTTCCCTGGGCCTCCTTAACCCAACTCTGGCCTGCCTTTTATACTTCCTAGCAGCTGTCTTCCTGGCTCCACCCTCCCTCATCACTTCCTCTTTGGGTGGGACTATAAAAAAGATAATCCACTCAGTTGATAACTCAGTCACTCCAAAGAGAGTGTTCTGAACCAACTGATTACCTAATCAATAAGTGCAATCAGATTGTCCAGTGTGGCAGATGCAACACACTGGCATTTACAAAGTCTAAGATTATTCACTCTCTTTGCAGCTTTCTTCTCTTCAAGTGGTGAAATTCACTGCCACTCAGAACAGACCATTTGGCTATGTAGGTTCCTCATTGTGGACTACTTTGCCTTTAAGCATCTCTGATTCACTTATTTTGGATTTCAAAAAGCTTTAAAGAACTGGCTTTTGGACAGACTGTTCACCCTCTCCAAGATAGGGAGAACAAGAGGACACTCTCTAAAGTTGAAAGGAGATAGATTCCGTACGAACATAAGGAAGTTCTTCTTCACCCAGAGAGTGGTAGAAAACTGGAAAGCTCTTCCGGAGTCTGTTATAAGGGAAAACACCCTCCAGAGTTTCAAGACAAAGTTGGACAAGTTCATGCTAAAGTAGTGAGACTGGACTCATTTGGAGCACTGGTCTTGACCTGGGGGCCGCCGCATGAGCGGACTTCTGGACAGGATGGACTACTGGTCTGACCCAGCAGCGGCAATTCTTATGCTCTTATGATTTTAGGTTTTAACTGTTGTGAAGGCTCTTAGTTGTACTGTAATTTTAGTTTTATTTTTAGTTATGTAAACCACATCAAAACTTTGTTCCTAAGTGGTGGGATTCATCATAACACATATGGAGAGACTTAAAGATCTCAATATGTATACGTACTTTGGAGGAAAGGTGGGAGAGGGGAAATATGATAGAGACATTTAAATACCTACATGGCATAAATGCACATTAGGTGAGTATTAATTGAGAGGAAGCTCTGGAATGAGGGGTCATAGGATGAAGGTAAAAGGAGATAGACTCAAAAGTAACCTCTGGAAATACTTTTTCACAGAAAGGGAGGTGAATGCTTGGAACGACCACCTCCTGGTAGAGGTGGTAGAGACAGAAGTGTATCTGACTTCAGGAGCGCTTAGGTCAAGTACATTGGATCTCTAAGGGAAAGGAGGGATAGTGGATAGGCCATATGTCTTGATCTGCCTTCATTTTTCTATGAAACACTATTTTGCTCTTCAGGTAGGAGGGATGGATGTATGGCTTGGCTACAGTAAGTTAACGACTTAAACTTAGCTGGCCAGCTTTCTTCCTTGACCTACCCACTTCCAGGAACTGCCCAGAATTTAAGCAGGGAGAAATTTTCAGAGCTTTGGATTCTGTGGTTAAGTTTCAAGTTTATTAAAAATTTGTTTGACCGCTTAATCCAACTTCTAAGCGATTAACATAATAAAATTACACAAAAATAAATTAAACATATTAAAACAGGGGAGACAATGACTTACTCAAAACATACTGCAACAGTAGGGCAGATGGGGAGGAACTACAATAAGTATAGGATAGATAAGTCATCGAGCTAAAACAGTAGGTTAGGTAAAAATTTGAAAAAAAAGGAAAAGAAAGAAGAGTGGCAATTTAACAAAAGGCGTCTCGGAATAGAAATGTTTTTAATGCTATTTTAAATTGTTTTATATCTAATTCATTGTGGAGATTTATAGGCAGTAAATTCCAAAGGGAAGGGGCAGTGACAGCAAAGTTGTTGGTACGTAAAGTATTTATTGATTTTAATGATGGTATGACTAAAAGATTTTGAGAAACGGAACGTAGGGATTTAGTTGTTACATACGGGATTAAAAGACTGTTAATGAAATCAGGTTGGTTATTCATTTTAGTGGTAAATGTTAAAAATATAATTTTATAATTGATTCTGTATTCGATAGGCAGCCAATGAGCATCAACTAAAAGTGGGGTGACATGATCATATTTCTTTGACTCTCTGAACCTTATACAGCAGTCAGCTAACTTCTTTTTCAACTTTGCAAAGATAATTTCTCAGCAGTCTATTTTGTTTTCAGTATTTTGTTTCCCTGTTTCTCAATGGGCTGCTAGCCAGAGCCAGGAGTGTTTCATTAACTAATGGAATTGTTTGTGTTTTCATGACACTGAGGCTTAAGAGATTCAATTGGAAAATTTAGCGAAGGGCAGGAAGCAGCTGTTTGACACTAACCTCTCAATTACCAGATCTAGTATTAATTTTGAAAGGAAGAAGAGTTCTGACATCACGTATATCTGAAACAATACTATCTCTGCCACCTGTGACTTAATGATGACATCAGTTTTACAAGATGTAGTTGAGGGATTCCACCAGATCCAGGTCAGGGGTCTAGGCCTCTCTCCCCGCACTCGGACATGTCGACCCAGCCTGCGTTCACAGGCCCCGCCCCCTCCCTTGACTTAACTCTGCTTCAGATGCATCACTCCACAGCTCTCCACTAGAGCCCAGTGCTGCTTCTGGGTCAAAGTAAAGCGCAACCGGGGAAAAAAATGTGATGTTGAAAATCAACAAGCAGAAAATAATTCTGATCACTGTCCTTCCCTATCTATATGTAGCAAAAACAATCTCAATTCGAGCTGACCCTTTCAAATTCTACTCTGGCTGTGGCTCACTGGTTGAGCTGTTGCCTCTGCACCCAGAGGTTTTGAGATCGAATCCTGGTGCTGCTCCTTGTGACCCTGGGCAAGTCACATAATTCTCCAGTACCCACCGCTTTGAATGTCAGCTTTGAAATGCCAAAGCAACAAAAAGGCATTATGGTACTAACATAGAGTCCTGATACAGGCAAGGTATGCCAAAACATGGCTGCGGTGGTTCAATGTGAATTGCCTTTTATTTTGGATCCAAAATGATTCCTAAGTCTTCATTGCCGCTCTTTCATTTAAGCAATGTGTCCTCCCCATCTGCCCATATGTATCATGTTACGTCTGTTCCCTAAATGTGAATTTGTTCCCTCTATTTTATATATTTTTTTAAAACCATTTTAATATTTTGTATAAATTGGAAACCGCTTTGCTTCTAAAAGCGGTATATCAAGACCTAAATAAACTTGAAACATTTCTAGATTTCAATATATTTTCTTGAGCTTCCCAATTTCGTATGAAGGAGATTATCCTCCACCCAAATTTGCTTCACCAACTTCAAATTTTTCAACCAGAAAAACATGGACTGTTGTTCATTGATAATTCTGATGACGTTGGTTTTTCCCTTAATATTGTTGAAGACAATTCTTGGTTACGTAAGTCTCCTTAGAGATGGTGGAGACAGACTGTCTGAATTCAAGAGTGTGAGACAGGCACGTGGGATCTCTTAGGGAGAGGAGATAGTGCACACTTTGGATGGGCAGACTGGATGGGCCATTTGGCCTTTATCTGCCATTATGTTTCTCTGGCTTGCTTATCTTTACAGAAAGCGAGGTTGTTTACAATTCAGCAGTCCCACAGACCCTCTCTTTTTTGATGTTTTCTCTCTCAATCACAACTGAGTGGAACAGCAGGCTACGGCAGTGCTAGGATATCTGTGCACACAGAGTAAAGGCCTTTCGTCCTTTCCAGAAAGAACAGATGGCTTTTACTTTTGCACATTAATAAGTGACCCACTTGTGTGAATGGAGAACTGCTGTCTTCAGAGAACATCTGTTACAGGTAAACAACTTTGCTGTCTTCTTCTCTGGGTGCCTTGCAGGGTTGGTAGACTTTGGGAACATCTTCAGTCACGCACTATATATAATTCAAATTCAGCTTGAAATAGTGCCAAACGACATATTCAGATGAAAACTATGAGAATCGTATCTGCAGACTCTTAATTATTATTTTGAAGCTGTGCCTAATTGCATTGCATCTCTTTAAGGAAAAGCTACAAATGTTTACGTGTTAGATGCTGGAATTCTCGCATAATCAGTGACATAAATAGGTAACACCTTTATAAAGAGTTAATAAAAATGTGTAAACACAAGATAGAGCGGAAAATATTGAGCAGTGTGCAGTAAAACATTTCAATGTTTATTGTGCTCATTGAATATTCATGAGATGCCAATTTAAATTACAGTTCGCAACTGTTGCTGTTCCTTATGAATAATTTAAACAAGTGTGGCCAAAGAGATTTCAACACTGCGAGGGATTAGCAACACGGAATGTACAATTAGCTTTTTATGTGCTATAATAAATTCATTCGAAAGATGGTTTTAATTAGCTCACATGTTAATTTAGAACCAAATGCAGTTGTTTGAGTGGATAGTAACCCTTCCCTCCCCAATGAGCTTACCGTACTTTGTGAGAAATTTATTTATTTATTTCAATTTAGCTCAGGCTTTTCCAGTAGTTGTTTAAGTTAACGTATCTCCCTATTGCAGCGGTAGGGAATGAGGGCCACAATCCAGTCGGGTTTTCTGGATTTCCCTAATGAATAGGCATGAAATCTATTTGCATGCACTGCCTCCTTTATATGCATTGGGGAAATCCTGAAAACCTGACTGGATTGTGGCCCATTCCCCACCCCTGCCCTATCCCCTAGGGGCTTATAATATAACTGGTCAATATTTTGCCTGCAGTGGACTTATTTAAATATGGATGTTCACGGCTGAGCCATTTCAGGCTACCGGTACTGAAAATGCATGTCATCTGCAGCTGACAGGAGCTATTCCCATGCTGGACTCTGGATGACACGCAGGGCTGGCTTAACCACTGGACCACGTAAGGCACTGGCTCAGGGCAGCAGCAGTAAAGAGTGCCAAAATCCACAGCCTAGTCTAAAGGTTAAGCCTTCTCTTCCCTTCCTCCCTACAGATCCAGTATCTCTCCTTCCCTCCTTCTCTTTCCACCACCTCCCCCAGTTTGATCTCTCTCTCCCTCCCCTCCCCTCCCCATGGGTCTGGCATCACTGCTCTCTCCCTCCCTCTCCCCTATGGTCCTGTAAACTGTCATTTCCACCCCTGCAAAATCTGAATCCATCTCTGTACATAAGAACATAAGAACATAAGCAGTGCCTCCGCCGGGTCAGACCATAGGTCCATCATGCCCAGCAGTCCGCTCCCGCGGCGGCCCAAACAGGTCACCTGTCTGAATCACCAGAAGGGGCCCCCTTGCCACCCTGGTTTCCCATTGAAGTCCTATCTTCCCATCGAAGTCCTAACCCTCCGGTTTTGCACATGCACGACCTGGTCGGGTTTCTATACTTATTTCCTGGATACTTCTCTCAGTATCCCACGATCCCTTTATCCCTCAGGAATCCGTCCAATCCCTGTTTGAATCCCTGTACCGTACTCTGCCCGACCACCTCCTCCGGCAGCGCATTCCAAGTGTCCACGACCCTCTGGGTGAAAAAAAACTTCCTTGCATTTGTTTTGAACCTATCTCCCTTCAGTTTCTCCGAGTGCCCCCTCGTACCTGTTGTCCCCTTCAGTCTGAAGAATCTGTCCCTATCCACCCTCTCTATGCCCCTCATGATCTTGAAGGTCTCTATCATATCTCCCCTGAGCCTCCTTTTTTCCAGGGAGAAGAGCCCCAGCTTATCCAACCTCTCGGCGTATGGGCAGTGTTCCAGCCCTCTTACCAGTTTCGTCGCTCTCCTTTGGACTCTCTCAAGTTACTCAACATCCATCCCTTCAGTTTGGCAGTCATTTGATCAGCATCCATTTTCAAAGACTCATCTTGAATGGGTCGAACTAAGTATCTGCAAACAGTAAATTGCCTGTTTCACTTATTTGCTGTAGACAGTAGGAAATTAAGTAAAGCAAGTCTTTGGATGATGGGTTGGTTTAATTAGTTTAGTAATACATGGATACATTATTATGACAAAAGTATATCAGTCAACTAACAAAACAAGGAGAACTTCATATATGAAAAAACTTTCAACCATAGAGGTGCTCAGAACCTTGAAAAAGGTGGTGAAATCACAAACCGGGGACAAGCCCTTGCAAATGTTTCAATGCTCTATCATCGCATCATCTTTGTTGGTAGAAAGAATTCTTTAAAGGCTTGTGAGATGAAATTAACTGTGATAACAAAACTCTATAATCAATGGTGTCTTTAACGCTTCAAGTGTTTGAAAAAACTTAAACTTACCTTGCACGGGTGGATAGGAAGCAGTTTCACTCCAGCAGGCTCTAACGCGTTTCGCCGTTGGCTTCTTCAGAGAGCCCCCATAAGCTGGATCGATAACAGAGTGAAACTTCTTCCTGCCAAAACAAAGATAAATCGCACTTAATGTATATTTATTAGAAAACCGATATTTTTACTTAACTCCCGTCGCTGCCGGCGGTTACCTCCCTCTTCACCCTTGGTTGCATCACTTCCTGGTAATGTGACTATCACCTGAACTCCCAGAAGATATACTATTGTGTCTGTCAATCTTAGTGTGGAAACGCCCACCATTCCTCTTCTCGACTGACAGTCTGCCAATGGAAGATCCATGCTTGTTCCTGTTTCCATAACAAGGCTTGCTTGTTCCCACCTCTTTTCAGTGTGGGAGCTTCCAACACTACAAACTTCAATTCATCCAATGTTGCGTAAGTGGAGCTCCCATGTCTCCCCGACGGATCTTGCTACAATGTTCCGTTATCCTAACCCGAACAGTTCTAGTTGGCATGGACATGTGATCATATATTCCACTCCCTCGGTGCTGCAGTTTGTATGTTGTTTTAAAGTATATGACTTTTGCAGATGTGGATGGATGACCTGCTGCGTTTCTATGACATGCGGGCATACACTGCACCTCCCACATTTGAAATGACCCCTTGGGGCTACAAGTAATTCATGATTGGAATTTACAAATTGAGAAGATGTGATACAATCTCGTAAGTTTTTACCCCTAGAACACGCAAAAATAGGGAATTGCTCAAATGTCTCATGAACCTGTAAAATATGCCAATGAGATTTAATGATCTTTTTAACTTCAAATGCTCTATAGGAGTATGGTAAAGTGCACATCATCCTGAGTTCATTTGGAGCACTGGAGTCAATAAGCAGATGGTCTCGATGCACATATAGGGCCCTTTTAAAAGACCTTTTAATGACCCCTGTCGGGTATCCCCTTTCTGCAAAACGCTTTCATTGTATGCTAATAGATATAATGCATATTCATTGGGGAAATCCTGAAAACCCGACTGGATTGCAGCCCTTGAGGAGGGACTTTGACACCCCTGCCTTATGACGAAGACCACACACCATTTTAGTAGCCTTCCTCTGGACCGACTCCATCCTATTATATCTTTATGAAGGTCTCCAGAATTGTACATAATATTCTAAATGAGATCTCACCAAAGTCTTATACAGGGGCATCAATACCTCCTTTTTACTACTGGCCATACCTGTCCCTATGCACCCTGGCATCCTTCTAGCTTTCACTGTCACCTTTTCAACCTCTTTGGCCACCTTAACATCATCACATACAATCACACCAAGTCTTGCTCTTCCATCGTGCACATAAGTTCTTCACTCCTAAACTGTACCATTCCTTTGGGATTTTGCAGCCCAAATGCATGACCTTGCATTTCTTAGCATTAAATTTTAGCTGTCAAATTTCAGACCATTCTTCAAGCTTCACTAGATCTTTCTTCATGTTATTCGTACCATCTAGGATGTCAACTCTATTGCATATTTTGGTATCATCTGCAAAGAGGCAACTCTTACCTGTCAGCCCTTCAGCAATATCGTTTATAAAAATGTTAAAAAGAATAGGGTCAAGAACAGAACCTTGAGGCACACCACTGGTAACATCCCTTTCCTCAGAGCGATCTCCATTTACTATTACCCTCTATCGTCTTTCACTCAACCAGTTCCTGACCCAGCCCATCACTTTGGGACCCTTCCCGAGGGCACTCAGTTTATTTATTAGACATCTGTGTGGAACACTTATCAAAGGCTTTGCTAAAATCTAAATACTAATAATTCTTTAAATTTTTGTGAACCACACTAAACTTGTAAAACTTTTGGCTAAAGCACAAGTTAATATATCCAAATGAATATAATAGAAAACTCTGAACGATCTCAAGCGCTCACAGCTAAAAGCCTGATGTGTGTTTGAAGCTAATAGCCACAGGGTGAGCTATCATTGATCTTGTGTGTTCTCTTTTTCAATCTATTGAGTATTTAAATTTTTTTAAAAATTTTTTTCAAAGTCTTATTTTAGCTTATATATTGGTCTTCTAAGCTAAAATAAGACTTTGAAAAAAAATTTTTTAAAAATTTAAAAGTGTTTCCATTATTTTGCTTAGTCAGACTAACTGGCCTGTAATTCCCTACTTTTTTCTGCTCGAAAAGCTGTAATTTAAAGGGTAAAGGGAGGGAGTTGATAAACCGCCTTTCTTTGTCCAATCATATTGATTACTGCGGTGGAGACAGGAAGCTCAACCGTTGCTTTGGGGTGACGTTTCGCATGGATCGACTCTTGTATGCTGAGCATCTGCCTCTGATCATGTGGGCTGACTCTGCGCTTCATGCGGAGCCCCACGTGGTAAGCGTTTCAGGGCAAGCGCTGGAGAATAACAAATGCCACACCTGCATTCTCACCTGGTCTAAACGGCCTAATCTAGCCCTTTACACGCAAGGTCATTTCACAGTGGACAGGAGCCCCTGGATTTTCACCTCTTTCGTTTTCTATTTCCCAGTCAGGGTTGCAAAGGTTTGCTCATTGGGAGGGGGAGAAAGGAGAGAACTGAGGGGGATCCTGATAACAGACAGAGCCTTATCGGTATCCGTTCCTCCCCACTGCCTCCCTCTCGTTCCTAATGACACCGTCAGTGTAAGCAAACGTGCGGCTGTTACTTTAAAGGATAAATTAGTTTGACTCTTAAACTCAATAATTAAAACTGTTATGGCTATGAGCCTGCAGGGATAATGTACCATTATTATAGTCGTTAGTTTCAATTAAATGCCTCCTGATTTTGCAATAGCAGCTGGGCACCTGTGTAAGAGAAGCCATTACTCTGAACAAGACATCTCAGATTCTAGCAGACATTTGTCAGAACGAGTATTTCCAGGAGCTCACGAAAATAGATCCGAAACAGTGACATATGGGGGCCGGACCAGGCGGCCCCCTAGTTCCATTTCCCTGTTTATTTAACTATTAATTCTCAGGCTAAGCTATTAAATGAAGCTTCAAGAACTAACTTGACTTCTGTCCTATAATATTGCAAAAGTTCTCACATCCAGTAGTAATATTAACCTATAATCAATTACACTTTTCACTGCTATGGGCTCCGCTCCTTTACCCACCCCACCCTTTTACAAAACTGCGTAAGCGGTTTTTGGTGCAGGCTTGCGCACTGAATGCTCGAGCTGCTCCCGATGTTCACGCTGAGTGTGGGGAGCGGCGCAGCACATCCAGCGCTAATAACATAGGCAGGCTGCACCACCTCGTACGCCCCGGCCCCCAGGCCTAGCAAAAGTCACAGAGACATAACAAGGGGAATAACAGGCCACAACTTTATTAGCATTATGCAGGAAAACTCCCTAGGAAGCACCCGAGCCAAATTCTCCTCTTTAGGCCCGCTCCCCGCCCTGCCTTCCAGCGGGGGAGCATGCGCATTTTGCTTCCGTGACCTGCCCTCCTCGTTTTCCAGCGAGGCCACTGCCTCCCCCCCTCAGTCCACTTGCCCTGCAAGCCAGCGAGGCAGACATGCCTTGACGGTAGGCGTAGTATGCTCTCTCTGCGAGTCCATTTTCAGGGTTCGGGTGCATCCGCCGTTGTGACAACAGTAGTGGAAAGAATACAACAATTTGGCACACTTTGTAACATCCTCATGCCTACTTAGTCAAATGCAATGAAAGAATACAAGCTAAAGCGTTTTTCTTACTAACATAATTTATCTCAGAGGCGGGAAGGTGGGGGCAGACTGAGCGTCGGGAGCCCAAAAGAAAAGGCTTCTGCTGCTCCCGGCGCTCGGTATTTGAGTCCCCCACCGGGGGAGAAGCTCTACCCCCTTTTCACGACTTACCCAATGAGGGCCCAGCCCTTGCCACTGACGTCGGAGGTGACGGCCGAGGGGCCTGCGGGAAGTCGGGAAATGGGGCAGAGCGAAGGGCGGAGCTCCCTCCGGGCAGCCACCATGTTATCAGCGGCATGCTCAGAGAGCCGTTGCTGCCGGCATAAACTGCTATCTCGGTTTTGTAAAAGGGGGGGGTTAGTCTTCTAAACATGTGCCTTATTTTCAACCAAACTTAGCAACATAATTTTTCAGCCAAGTAACTTAATGGATAAAGCTACTGTCTCAGCACCCTGAGGTTGTAGGTTAAAATCCCAGCGCTGCTCCTTATGACCCTGGCCAAGTCGCTTCACTCTATTGCCCCAGGTGCCATAGTTAAATTGTGAGGCCACTTAGCGTACCTGATGTCGATGTTGTGTTAATTAAGCACTGTGACTTGTTGCATAAAAACAGCGGTAGGTACGAAGGAGTGCTGAAAAGTTCTCAGCCCAACCAAGATGAGAATAACATGGATATGGTTCAAGTAATGATCTGAAACAAGGTCAAAACAGAGAATTTTTTTCTGCAAATTAGCACTCAACAAAATAAGATGACACTTTTCAGCTATAGTGGCAAAATAGCGCTCAGAATTTAGGAAGTTGGTTGGTTGGGCTGAGAACTTTTCAGCACCCCTCATATATCAAGCACTGAATAAACATTTATTTATATTTTAATTAGGTATTTATATACCACCTATCAAGGTTTACAATCAGGTACTCGAGCATTTTCCCTATCTGTCCAGGTGGGCTCACAGTCTATATAACATACCAGGGGCACAAGGAGCAGTGCGGGGTTTGAACCCACAACCTCAGAGTGCTGAGGCTGCAGCTCTAATCACTGGGCGCAGACACATTCGTTTGCCTCATTTATGAGCCTAATGCTGAAAATCAGTGCTCTCCCCACCCTACGTCCACCCCATTATCACACACTTTTTATGCTCCTAAATTTTAAGAGTTTAGTAAAAGTGTATGCACTCAGCCAAAGTAAATTTTCAAAGATGCTAATTTATGAGCAGAACTCTCAAAGTTAGGAACATAACTCCTTTGAATATTGGCCCTTCAGCTGCTAACATGCAGTTGTCCTACACACCACTAGGAGTGCTCTTGCTTGTTAAGATTCTCCCATTGCCTGACAGGAATTGGCAGCTGATTGGGTCTTATGGAGTATGGGCGCTATGGAGGTAATTTTCAAAAGATTGCCTAAAATTAGCAGCAGCCTTTACGAAAAGCTTCACCCAAGGCGATGTAGAGCACATACAATTTAACATAAAAACAATTCTGTTAACAGCAAAATTGTAGTATGATGATGTGCAATAACCAGTCTTACAAAAGGCAACCAATGATAAAGTCTTTATTAGAAACTATTGTCCCAACAAGGATCCAAGTTTCGGCGTATAGAAGTCGCCTTCCTCAGGGGACACTATAAAAACATATAAAACATAACCAACCACATGGTAATGTATGTCCATGTTCTCTAATATGTTATTCATAAGAACATAAGAATTGCCGCTGCTGAGTCAGACCAGTCATGTGGCAGCCCCAGGTCAAAGACCAGTGCTCTAAATGAGTCCAGCTTCACCTGTTTAGCAGGAACTTGTCCAACTTTGTCTTGAATCCCTGGAGGGTGTTTTCCCCTATAACAGACTATGAAAGGGCGTTCCAGTTTTCTACCACTCTCTGGGTGAAGAATTTCCTTACGTTTGTACGGAATCTATCCCCTTTCAACTTTAGAGTGCCCTCTCATTCTTTCTACCTTGGACAGGGTGAACAACCTGTCTTTATCTACTAAGTCTATTCCCTTCAGTATTTTGAATGTTTTGATCATGTCCCTTCTCAGTCTCCTCTTTTCAAGGGAGAAGAGGCCCAGTTTCTCCAATCTCTCACTGTACGGCAACTCCTCCAGCCCCTTAACCATTTTAGTTGCTCTTCTCTGGACCCTTTCGAGTAGTACTGTGTTCTTCTTCATACACGGTGACCAGTGCTCCAGGTGAGGGTGCACCATGGCCCGATACAGCGGCATGATAACCTTCTCCGATCTTTTCGTGATCCCCTTCTTTATCATTCCTAGCATTCTGTTCACCCTTTTTGCCACCGCTGCACATTGCGCGGACAGCTTCATCAATTTGTTGATCATAATTCCCAAGTCTCTTTCCTGATAGGTCTCTCCAAGTACCACCCCGGACATCCTGTATTCGTGCTTGAGATTTGTTTCCTACATGCATCACTTTACACTTATCCACGTTGAACCTTATCTGCCATGTTGATGCCCATTCCTTGAGCCTGATTATGTCACGTTGCAGATCTTCGCAATCCCCCTGTGTTTTCACTACTCTGAATAGCTTCGTATCGTCCACAAATTTAATCACCTCACTCGTCGTACCAATGTCCAGATTGTTTATAAAGATGTTGAAGAGCACGGGTCCAAGCACCGAGCCCTGCAGCACCCACTGGTGATGCTCTTCCAGTCCGAGTATTCATAATGCTATGTTTATGTTTTTCCATGTTCTCTCTGTTTTAATAGTGTCCCATGAGGAAGGCGTCTTCTATACCCCAATGCTTGGATCCTTGTTGGGACAATAGTTTCTAATAAAGACTTTATCATTGGTTGAACAGACGTCCTCCTTGCCTTTGTAAGACTGTCTACAGCTTTGATTGTTACTTCTTCTTTTTGCCTGATGTACAGCAACCACCATTTCTCGGACAACGGTGATGCGCAAAACAGCCATTCTAGAATCCTAGCATGTTCATTTAAGCACCAGCTCAATAGTCGTACATGCACATAGACGTGGAACTGGTAGCGCTGGGCACATCCTTAACCCACCCATGCCCCTCCCAGTAATTTGTTTGCTCATTCATTACTGCATTCGGGCGGTTCTTTTTTGCAGAAAGCTTGGATTGGAGGCTGTGCAGTCAGTGGCTCTAACACGTGGCTTTCTGCATGGGCCCTCTGAAAGATCAATATTCTAAATATTTTTCAAGGCTAAATTTGGGATTTAGTTGAACAAACCTGTGTGAGTGACAGTATTAACCTGTAAAACTGATAAATTTTGGCATGCACACACTGATTTGAGAAAGGCAGAGAGAACGAGAGGGTACTCTCTAAAGTTAAAAGGGGATAGATCCCTTACAAATGTAAGGAAGTTCTTCTTCACCCAGAGAGTGATAGAAAACTGGAACGCTCTTCCGGAAGCTGTTATAGGGTTAAACACTCTCCAGGGATTCAAGACAAAGTTGGACAAGTTCCTGCTGAACCAGAACGTACGCGGGTAAGGCTAGTCTCGGGGCACTGGGCTTTGACCTAAGGGCCGCCGCTTGAGCGGACTTCTGGGCACGATGGACTACTGGTCTGACCCAGTAGTGGCAATTCTTATGTTCTTATGAGGTAGAACCAGGCAGTGGATAGAAGTAAGCACCTGACTTCTAACATACCAGGTTTTGTTTTTTTTAATGTGGATTACAAATTATTCAGGTACTCAAGCATTTTTCTCTAACTGTCCCAATGGGCTCCCACTCTGTCTAATGTACCTGGGTGACTTGCCCAGGGACACAAAGAGCAATGAAGGATTCAAACCCACAACCACAGGGTAGCTGTAACCACTGCATTACACACTCCCCAGTATGTCAGAACAAAGCACTAGGGGTTTATCAATCTCTTCTCTAGCCCGCCCTTGCCTCTCTCTTTCTCTGCTCTTTGCAGTCCCCTCATCTTGTTCTCACACCACCCTCTTTTTCTCTTCTTCATACAAGCACACTTGTGCATTCCTCTTTCTTTGAATCTCTCCCATCCCTTGCTACCTCCTCCTTTCTTTCTCCAGCTGGCATGAAGACAGAAGTATTTCTTAAGCCCATTTACTGGATCATCTCCTGTATGATCTCTACTCTGTGTATGGTGCCAACACATTCTACAGCAGTGGTCTCCAACGCAAACCCTTTGCAGGGCCACATTTTGGATTTATAGGTACTTGGAGGGCCTCAGAAAAAAAGTTAATGCATTATTAAAGAAATGACAATTTTGCATGCGGTAAAACTCTTTATAGTTTATAAATCTTTCCTTTTGGCCAAGTCTTAATAATAATATTGTCATTTATAGCTAAAGAGACATATGATCAAGAAAGTGTTTGATTTTACTTTTGTGATTATGATAAACATACCGAGGACCTCAAAATAGTACCTGGCGGGCCACCTGTGGCCCCCAGGCCGCGAGTTTGAGACCACTGTTCTACACCAACACAGGACCTGGAATTAGTCTCAAACCCCCCCAAAATTTGCAGTGGTATTGGATGCAACAAGCCTATAGGTAACATTTGAAACCAGTTTCTAGGCTTTCAATTGTATCGAGGTGCAGGAATCCTGCTACTTTACCGACAAGCCATTCTCTTGGACTGCTCCCTCAAGTTAGATAAACTTCTGCTGGAATCCACAGGGCCTGAGCACATTTCCCACACCGTGGGGTTCATTTGATGTTCTATGCTGGCATTAACACTGTTCTCTGCTAATGATATATTACACCCCGATAACCTCATGCCGAATGAATAATCTTAATAGATAAGCTCCTGGGTCTTTTAAACCATGTTAACATTAATCAGACTAATACCAAAGCAAAAGACAGAAAAACATTTGAGAGAATCTGATTTCCCTCATGTCACCCGCTGCTGTGGTTAAACCCGACTGTCAACAAGTTCCTGGCTTAATTTGTTTCAAAACTAGGGGGAAAAGAAGAGAACAGCTGGCAATAATGTACAGATGGGCCCTAGTGAGGCAACGAGAGGGTACATTTCAGATCTTTGCACTTTTTCTTATTTACTTCAATGCTTTCAGCTTTGTAAACCGGCCAGATATACGCTGATGGTCGGTATATTAAAATGTAAATATACTTGGAAACTTGGTTTGATTTGAAATTTGGCAAGATTTTAAACTTTTCCCTTAAGATGTGAAAACAGCAGAGTCTGTGCTTTGATTTCTTTTCTGTGGGTGGTCCTTCCTTCTCCAAAAATATATTTATGAAAACACGCTCCTTAAATAAAGTGAATTCATGATGGGAGCAAGAGAAAAAAATGACTTAATGGCTTTCCATAGTGATTTATTGAAAGTTGTCTCAGGCACCTCCTCTGGTACTGTCAACAATAGCTGGAGAAGTGTCCTTGTCTATCATTCATCTTCCCTCTGTTTCCTGGCCCTTTTCTTCTGCTGTTGACCATCTCCCTTCTTTGGGTCTTTATTCTTGCCTTGTTCAGCCTCTTCCATCGTGTCAATATACTTCCCTCCTCCACCCATCCAACATTATTCCACGTGAAGAATGTTTGTTTTTGTGCATTATTTATTTATATAATTATAATCCCCTTTTGCATCAGTAAAGAATAACTCAAATAAAGAGACATGACTGCCCTTTTCCTCAACATAACAGATACACCTCCAGTATTGTAGAAACAGCCATCTGTAGGTGAGAGCTAAAATCATCATAGTGGGTCAGTCTCTCTTGAAACGTTGCAATACAGAAGTTCTTCCTTCAGTGTAACTAAAAGTGAGCTTCGACTAACCGTTTGACTTAACTTCTGCTTAACTGTAACTTTGAGCTGTAAATGTGGAACACAGAATGTTCCTGGGTTATAATTATTTCTAAGGCTGATAAAAGGAATAATTCAAGCCTCAATCTCGACAGTATCAACCCGCGACCCATACATCTTCCAGGTCACGCTTGCTGCTCTTGAGGCTTTTCTCATTGACCTGAAACCTTTTTGATCCTACTTCCTTTTCCTAGAAATGTGAACAAGGAAAAATTTGTGTGGATTGTTTATTAATATGGCTCTTTTTAAAATTTTGGGATTCTTTCAATTTATTTATTGCTAAAAACTTGTTAACATGTGCAAATTGACTTCACACATATCTCTTTTGCATGCAGTAAGTATTTTAAATGCATGATAATGAATGCATATCCCTGTGCTGCAGCTGAAAAGGAACATGCAGGCAGCCGCTGGCTCTGACCTGGTACCTTGTACTGTACCCTGCAGTGGTTACACTGCTCCTAGGTGGTAGGTGCTAGGTAGCAATGTCAGTTAACATCGCAACCTAAGTATTCATTATGGTTTGGCCAGGGAGAGCGGATGGAGCAGAAGGTAGGATAATACAGGTTTACTTAGCAATTATGGCTTATATTTTTTGTACAGAAACACAAATGGAGAGTTGCAAACCCAGAGAGTTAGAAAACCAAAGAGGTGTCTGAATATACTTGGCTGCCATCTGGTGGCTAGAATTATCACCACATGAACATAAGAATTGCCATACTGGGACAGACCAAAGGTCCATCAAGCCCAGAATCCTGTTTCCAACAGTGGCCGACCCAATAGTAAAACAGATTTTATGCTGCTTATCGTAGGAATAAGCAGTGGATCTCCCCAAGCCATCTCAGTAATGTCCTATGGATTTCTCTTTAGGAAATTATCCAAACCTTTTTTAAACCCTGCTAAGCTAACTGATTTCACCACATTCTCCGGCAACGAATTGCAGAGTTTAATTAAAGTTGTGTGAAGAAATATTTTCTCCACATTGTTTTAAATCTACTACTAAGTAGCTTCATCGCATGCCCCCTAGTCTTAGTGTTTTTAGAATGAGTGAACAAGCGATTCATCTCTACCCTTTCCACTCCACTCACCACCAAGTTACAGTTGAAGCAATTATTAAAAGATTGCAGATCTTCCCAAGTCTTGCTGTGCACCTTCGTATGGTAGGAAGGAGAAAAGAAAGACGCAGAGAATTGGAATTTATAAAGTCTGCCTAAAGTTAGGGGCCTAATTTAATTGATTAATCAGCTTAATCTGTGCCATTAAAAGCACTCAACACCCCACAGTCACCTTTGATTGGACTTAATTGAAATTTAGGCACCTAACTTGAAAATCTCAATTCTATAAAAAGTGAGCACCTAGCCCGAAGCATCTAAACTAAAAGTAGGTGTGGTTGGGGGCCGGATCAGGGGCGTGTTTTCAAGTTAGATGCCTCTTTGTCAATCAGGCGCTGTTAGGCTGATATCGGCACCTAACTTCAGGCATAGAAAACCCTGGCGAGGCTTAAACATTAGGATGCTCCACCTAAGCGTGATTCTATAACAGGCGCCTATATTTTATAGAATCTGTGCCGATATCAGTGCGTAACTTAGGCAGACTTTATAGAATCGGGGCCATCCTGGCTTCCCACCTCTGGCTTATGCAGTAGCCTCAAGTCTCTTTATTTCTTGATATTCCACATATTGCATTAACTTCTAGGCAGTTTAAAAATCGTGCCAGATTTATCAATAAAAATGTTCCTAAATTTTCAGTCTGGAGTAATTTTGCAGTGGAACAAAAGTTTGATAAATCTGCTGCTTAAGAGATGTTTGTTCTTCTGGGGAACGTTGTTTCACCCATCATTACAAAGTCCCTTAACCTACTGCCAAAAGGACTCAAAGAGTACAAAACAATGTTTTATCCAGGATTACTGTTCATTACAGGTATTTTCACTTGGGCTGTTTGCATTTTTGTAGAAGAAGCAAGATCTCACTGGTAATTACAGCACAGGGTACCTTATCCTGTTCTTCATGATTGGGAGAGAATTGTTAAAAATCTCTCCTGGTGATTTTTATCACTAACACTTACATGGGCAGAGTTTCAAAGCCAACCTGTTCAGCTGGTGCCCAAAACGAAACCTGTCATGAGGGGGAGAGTGTGGTGAAGTGGTTAACGACCCTGAGGTTGTGGGTTCAAACCCACGCTGCTCCTTGTGACCCTGGGCACGTCACTCAATCCCCCCATTGCCCCAGGTACATTAGATAGATTGTGAGCCCATCGAGACACCTGAATAAATTCATGTAAACCGTTCTGAGCTCCCCTATGGAAAACTGAATAAATTACATGGCACAAGAGGTTTGTAGTAACCGTTTGGCACTGTCGGGTTTCCTTGAAGCCAGAATGTTGCCCTGTCATAATGGCAAAGACTGTTGCTTATCTGAAGAGGTCACAGTTGCTGCTTTGTTCATTATATTTAGTTAATTGGGGCAGGCTGATTGTGTCTTCCAGTCTGAAGGTTTTTGAGAGTGCAGGAGAAAGATGTCAGGAATACGGAATACAGCAGAGGGAAAAAGAACCCGTATCCTATTTCAAAATGTAATTGATACTCCCTTTACATAGGATTCATCAAATTTAGGAGGAGGTGTGGGCGGAGATTACTCTTTAATAAATGATATTCTTTTCTCAATTATCAAATTAGACATAAGTTCATTACGGTAAGAAATACAGTTTTAATTAAAAAGAAATATTCTCCTAACCCAGATCCAGGAGCTGGTCCATCCAGATGGCACTTCCTTTGATTCCAACCATCAAGTTCCCCTGATCCATCGACCAGGGATATTGCCCAGGCACATGAGTGCCCTCAGCCAATCACAACTGATTTCTCAGATGGGTATAAGAAGTGGGATTACCCATGGTTCCCCATCACCCCCGGGAAGTAAGTCTGCTACACCTTCTCCCTCCAGCTCCACTCAGGAAGAGGAGACAGACTCACATTTTAAGGTATGTACGGAAATGCCGGTTTGGTGAAAGAGCACAGTGGTGGGGTAGTTTAGCCTAGGAGGCCTGGATTCTGACGAAAAGAGTACAAAGGGCTACGAAGGCTACCATGGCAACCTAGTGACGCCAGGCAATGCCACACATTTCTCTGAAACCAGTACAGATCAGTTTGTCTATCTGTAGCAGCAGTTGGGGGCAATTCATAAAAAAAAAAAACCATAAGCTAATGTTTGCACGCCAGTTAAACTTTATCAGTGGCTGTCTCTTCCTTTTAATCACCCACAGTTACAGCAGCCACAGGTGCAAGTAAGTGGACTCGTTGTCCTAAGAATGCCCCTTTTGCATTTCCTCGGATTCCATAAACGGCCTCAAAATTTCACAGGTCCAAGAGCAGAGGTGTCAAAATCTGCAGCAAGGCAGACGATAGAAAAAGGAGCAGATCCCAACTAAGATAAGCGATGAACTTCAGTTCAATAGATTTAAAAATCCCCCGAGGTTGACCACGTTTCGTCCAAACAAGAGCCGTATCAGGGTGAAAGAACATCCAGGTTGATACTCAGCATAGATCAGTCTTCAATTTCCTCTAAATCTGTGCTGAGTATTAGCAATACCCCTGATGCAGCCCTTATTTGGGAGAAAAGTGGCCAGTGTCAGCTGATTTTTAAATCTATTGAAATAAAGTTAATCTCTTATCTTTATTTGGGAACCGCTCCTTTTTCTATCGGCATGAATCGTAGTTGCAAATTAGCACCAATTAACAGTCATTGAAGTTAATTGGTAATAATTTGGCTTTGCACGCACATCTGCCTGAACACCATTTCAAATCCCACTGCGCACAAACCCAAAGGAGGCCTGGCCATGGGAGGGGGTTGCTGAGAAGATCAGTACAGTGTTATGGAGTATGGGGTTTAGCGGGCATAACCTGTCCTAATTAGATTGTAAGCTCTTCTGAACAGGGACTGTCTACTAAATGTTGAATGTTAAGTGCTGAGTAAGTCTAAGTCTGGCGCTCAGTGTAAAAAAGTGTGCTTTTTATGAAATAGCACTGCTCTGTGGTGCTGCGTGGTCACTGCTAGGTCTGAATATCGACCTGTACAATTGTCTCTCTTCATGGTGTTTTCAGGAATGACAAACACTTATCTTGGAGCCGATGTATATTAATGGAGCTTCTTGACCTAATTACAGAATTGGAGCTTCTGCTGCTCATGACTGAAGTTGCAATGCTGGAACAAGATTCACTTTTGGTCCTCAAGACTCAGAAATGGGAAGGTTTTTCAAAGATATCCCTCATAAATATACATGAGAGAGATCTGCATACAACCCGGGTAGTAGTTTTGCATGCATAGCTAGCTCATGCATATTCATTAGGGGTTGCTTTTGTCCCTTATGGACAGTCAGTGAATACAACTGTCAGGGCCGTGGAGCTGGTGTACCCAGCCTTCGCCTCTGACTCTTACTATGAATAGAAAATCTACAAGAAATTTGATTAATTACAGAGACATAGGTACAAATTAGGACTAATAGACCAGAAAATATATTTGAAGTTTAAACAAAGAACCTGATTTTAAAAAAAAATAAAAAATGGTGCAATATTGTTATGCATTTAATAGTTTTAATAAATCTTTGAAGAATTTATCCTTGGAAAAAGAATTGCCTCATGGTTGCCCTCAAAGCTGATTTAATTATTCTCAGAGCAGAGAACCACCTCTCAACCCTGACTTGAGTTGGTGGCAAGTCAGGAACCATCAGGAAAACATCTCTAGGTAAAAATTTCAGGATATAACTTATATTTTCCAGTACTTTAGATCCAGGACAAAAAAATAGATTAGTATAAAATGATACCTCGACTGTGTATTATAATGCAGTCAGAGTTACTACTCGTACATCTCCACCCAAAATTACTTCCGACTCCACAGTCCTGGTAACTGTTTCTTAACCCTAGACAAGGGAATTTCTTTAAAACTCCAGATAGATAGTTTGGATTCTGCAAAACACTACTCAAACTACACATTTGGTAACCAGAAGAAAGGAAAAGCCATCTGCAAATTGTTTGGTATTTGCCATATGCTCAGAGACACACAGATGATGAGGGATTGCGAGTGCTGGAGTCTCTGACCATTTCTTAATGTGCTCTGCCTTTCCCTGGAACCAGTCATTTTTCCTCTTTGCTTTCCTTCCTTCCTTGTGTAGGTCAAAAGTTGCAGAAACTCATCTCGGTGGGCTGGGTGTAAAAACAACAGGAATACTGTAACAGCTGAGCTACCTACCTCTCATGCTATTTTAAAAGAGATTTAGCACAAAAGATCATAAGAATTGCCAGACTAGGACATGTTAATGCCAAATTTAAAATTATATATTTAGGTTAACTTTTAATAGCCACATACTGTATATTAAATATGCAGATACCATGGTAATTAACTCTTTTGCAGTATTTGCAAAAGCACATTCGACCGCATCCCATGGGAAACGCAATTGCATCCCACTGGTGCTACAGTCAACTCCAAGAGCTGATACCAATTCCTGGCCTTCCCCCGCCCCCTGTCACTGGTTTATCACCCAACCAGAAGGCCACCATTTCCCTATGGGGCCGTTCCCCATCACCATACCTCTAGGAAACTAACATCTACCTTCCCCTTCCACAAAAACTCTCCCTAGGCCATACCAACAGAAGAGCATTCCTCCCTATTGGAGTTATTCTCTTGCTTATTCTTGAGTACCGAAAACTACTTCTCTTATTTATCATTTCTATAGCGCTGAAAGGCATATGCAGCGCTATACATTTAAAAGACAGTTCCTACTCAGAAGAGCTTACAATCTAATTTGGAGAGACAGGACATATAGGGGCTGGGGAGTTTCTGGCAGAGAGAACAATAGGATGGACATAGGTAATTTTATGATGAGTGGAAGTTAGGGGTTGAAAGCAACCTCAAAAAAGTGGAGTTTTAGCCTGGATTTGAAGACTGCTAGAGCCGGAGTCTGACCCGCTGATTAGGCACTAAATCACATTACAAAACAAGTATGAATAAATATTTACAGCCAGTATAAATAGCATCATGTCAGACTGAACAGTACTTTGCACATATACTCCATAGCTAGGCTGTGGTCTTATTTATTTATTTTAAAATTCTTATAAGGCATCATCTACCAATCTAGGTAGCTTACAATATACACACATGATTATATAATCATAAAAGTATGCTATGAACAGACAATTACGAGTCATATCTATTAATCAGAAAATGCTAATTCAAAGTGGCCAAGAAAGATAGATGCACTAAGGGCCAAAACGCCTAGATTGGTCATGTAAAAAAAAAAAAAAAAAGATAGACGTCTTGCGGTTTCAAAAATGGACTTTTAAGAACATAAGAATTGCCGCTGCTGGGTCCGCTCACGCGGCGGCCCATAGGTCAAAGACCAGTGCCCTGTTTGAGTCTAGCCTTACTTGCTTATGTTCTGTTCTGTTCCAGTAGGAACTTAGCCAACCTTATCTTGAATCCCTGGAGGGTGTTTTCCCCTATAACAGTCTCTGGAAGAGCGTTCCAGATTTCTACCACTCTCTGGATGAAGAAGAACTTCCTTACTGTTTGTATGGAATCTTTTCCCTTCTAACTTTAGCGAGTGCCCTCTCATTCTCTTCACCTTGGAGAGGGTGAACAAACTCTCTTTCTCTACTAAGTCAATTCCCTTCAATATCTTGAATGTTTCAATCATGTCCCCTCTCAGTCTTCTCTTCTCAAGAGAGAAGAGGCCCAGTTTCTCTAGCCTCTTGTTGTATGGCAACTCCCCCAGTCCCTTAACCATTTTTGTCGCTCTTCTCTGGACCCTTTTGAGTAGTACTATGTCCTTTTTCATGTACGGCGACTAGTGTTGGACACAGTATTCCAGGTGGGGGCATACCATAGCCCAGTATAACGGCATGATAATCTTTTCAGATCTGTTTGTGATCTCCTTCTTAATCATTCCTAGCATTCTGTTTGCCCTTTTTGCCACTGGATTTCAGGACATCACTCAGACTTAGATGTCCTATCAAAAATTTCCCCTCTTTGACTCTTTTCTCTGACCTGGACCTCCTCCAAATGTTCTGTTTTCATCCATCTTGCTGGTCACTTCTTAGACCTCATCGCCTTCCTAATCAAGGTTCCCTATTCTGTACCTATCACACTTTACCCCCCAGGGATTCAAGACAAAGTTAGACAAGTTCCTGCTGAACCAGAACATACACAGGTAAGGCTAGTCTCAGTTAGGGCACTGGTCTTTGACCTAAGGGCCGCCGCGTGAGCGGACTGCTGGGCACGATAGACCACTGGTCTGACCCAGTAGCAGAAATTCTTATGTACTTATGTTCGCCTGCCACATGAGTCTAGGCAGGTATTTAAGTAAATAAAACTAGTTATTCTACATTAAGAAAATGGTTTGATCACTTTTACTTCTAAAGTACAGGATAACATAAGGGAAATCTTGCCTTACCAATCTACTGCATTTCTTTGAAGGAGTGAATGAACATGTGGATAAAGGTGAACCGGTTGATATTGTGTATTTGGATTTTCAAAAGGCATTTGACAAAGTACCTCATGCAAGACTTCTGAGGAAATTAGAAATTCATGGGATGGGAGGTAATGTCCTTTTATGGACTGAGAACTGGTTGAAAGACAGAAAACAGAGAGTGGATTTAAATGGTCAATTTTCTCATTGGAGAAGGGTCAAAAATACCTCTTCTTGTATGTTGTAGATATACTCTTTATCAGGGAAAAACGGTAGGGAAATATCTTCTTACCCACCCTGTCTTCAGTGTGTGTTAATGTGTATAGTATTTCAAAAGAGGAAGGAGCCTCAGATCCCTATGCATTCTGAAGTATGTTAACTGAACAACCACACTGGAAAGGGATAAATCCTCACTGGCTCCTCCCCTTCCTGCCTAATATCAGCGTTCAATGCTAGCTCACACTCTAGTGCGTTAACGTGTGTCTTTCGTTTTCAAAAACTTCTGCAGTGTTCCAGGTGAGGGCATACCATGGCCCGGTACAGCGGCATGATAACCTTCTCCGATCTGTTCATGATCCCTTTAATCATTCCTAGCATTCTGTTTGCCTTTTCGACGCTGCCACGCATTGCGCGGATGTCTTCATTGACTTGTTGACCAGTACTCCCAAGTCTCTTTCCTGGGGGGGTCTCTCCAAGTACTGCACCGGACATCCTGAATTCTTGTATAAGATTTTTGTTACCGACGTGCATCACCTTACACTTATCCACGTTAAACTTTATTTGCTACGTCGCAGCCCATTTCTCAAGCGTGTTTATGTAACGTTGCTGGTCTTCGCAATCCTCCTGTGTCTTCTTACTATCTTTACTCAGTTACATCTGATGCTTGCAGTTAAAAGTAAAAGCGGAAGAAAGCTGTAAATGACAATTTCTCAATAAACCAAATGAAACAGCAAAACCGGAAAAAGAATATTGCAATTGAAATCCTCAGCATACTAATAATAGATTTTTTTTATCTTACACTTTGCTGTTCAGTGAATATAGCTTATAAGAACTGTGGAGTTACTTGTGTTTGTTGAATTGGTTACTGGTCTCCAGCCAAACTGAACAGTGATGAGTTGGGTCACTTTAAAGTGGAGATGAACAAGTCTCTATCGCAATGGACTGCTGGTCTTTCCATGGAAAATTTTACACTGGGGTGGCTGACTGTCCACTGGATTGATAGAGTATTTGAAAAAAATGTCATCTGGCTTTAAGACCATTTGATGTTCTTATATCAGTTCTCAAAGATATTCAGAGTTTTCCATCAGATGAAAAATTGGTAGAACGACAACAGATAATGATTTCAACACTGTGAAAGTCTTCTTTGTAACTGGACAGCATGAGTGATGAATTAGATAACAGTACTTCTAATTCAGATGATAATGATAAGAATGGACTTGGTCAAGTGTTCCCTTGATCAAAACCTGCAGAGCCAGTCAGAAGACATCAATATTATTGCAACCTGGCCTGATTTGAAGGAACTTTTAGCAGACTCTTGAATCCCTTTTTAGCTGGGCTGGATTAATGGCTCACAAGCAAACTCGCACGAGTGACAAGTTATTTTCAAAAGTTTAATTTTACTAAAATAAAGTGGATTGAATTGTACACTAATAACGTTGGGATAAAAACAATCATTGTCGTTGCAGTACTTTTACTTTTTACTCCAAAAGTATTATGCACTAAACGCTAACGAATGCATTAGCAGTTAGCAAAAGAGAGGGTGTATTAGGCAATAACTTTTTACGTTCACTTAAGTACATTTTAATGTATCCTTCACTGTACCCTTGCTTTTGCTTAAGTACTTTGACCTATGACTTTGAACACCTAACTGTGTATGCACATATATACCTGGCTATACTCTATAAAGGAAGGTAGGGTCTTCTTTACTGTGTAGAGTAGATTCTAGTTAGGCATACCTATATAGAGCTATACTCTAGAGAATGACATAGGGGACAAATTTTTCCCCATCCCCGCAGAAACTCAATTTCCCTGTTCCATCCCTGTAAGCTCTGCCTTAACCGCACAAGCCTCGGACATTTACGATAGTAAAGTGTTTGAGGCTTGTGCGGATGAGGACGGAGCTTAGCCATTGGTGGAATGAGGCATTATGACATCACAATCTGGGCTCTAGAATGTTGCTACTTAGGATTTGAAAGCGCTTGGGGCTTGTGCGGATGAGGTCGGAGCTTAGGCATTGGTGGAATGAGGCATTATGACATCACAAGCTGAGCTCTAGAATGTTGCTACTTAGGATGTTAAAGCCTTTGAGGCTCCTGCAGATGAGACCGGAGCTTGCAGGAATGGGACAAGGACAGGAAAAGAACTCGTGGGGATGGAACGGGAAAATGAGCTCCTGCAAGGACGGGGGAAAATCTGTCCTCGTGTCATTCTCTACTATGCTCTATAAATCTCCTCCACTACAAGTTATTGCAGTGGAGAACAGAGCTGTGCTGGCAAAAACATTCTAGAAATAACAGAAGTGGGAAATAATAATAGTAGGTGTGTGCGGCACAGGGATTAGAGCTACAGCCTGGTTCAAACTCCTCGCTGCTCCTTGTGACCCTGGGAAAGTCACTTAATCCCCTCTTTGCCCCAGGTACACTAGATAGAGTTTGAGGGAAATATGATAAAGTACCTGAATGCAAACCACTTAGGATATAAGTGGTATATAAATAATAAAACAATTGTTAACGTGGCAGAGTTACTAAGGACCTTCTTGCTTTTTTGATGCTGTTCTGAGGGGAGTATTCCCAGTGCCGTGCACTTTTGCCTCTTTCCTTCCCCCATACCTCTTTAATTTCACCAGCACGAGCAGCGTTGGTGTTGGCTCTCCCTTTGATGTCACTTCCTAGGCGTGGGACCTACAAGTGACATCAGAGAGAGCGCTGACGTGAGTAGAAGGTTAGAGTTGCTGCTCGCGCCAATGGAAAGCTAGAGGTACGGTGGGGGGGGGTGTGAATTGAAGGCAGACGCGTGGCAGGGGGGAGGAGCGGAAAGTAGAGAGGAGGATGGGAGCTGGCGCCTCCATCAAGATGGCACCCAGGGTGCGCGGACGGGCCCCCTCCCCCCACCACTGGGTATGCCTATCTTTTTAATATGAGTGAATCAACCAGGCCAATACCTAGGATAATCAGTAGAGAAGGAAAAGAAAAAACCTTTAAAAACAGGTAGCATGACCTTAGTAAATCCACCAATGACCTTTCTAAGTTGAGTGCGAGTCCGCCAATCGTGGTCCTGCCAGTGGGAGGTGCTGTGCCAATATGTGTTTGATCACTAATGACAAATAGGTTCCGTGGATTCCTCCATGACTTACTTGTCCCTCGCTATTGAAAATGTGATACTGAAACAGCGCTCCCCAGTGGCAAGAATGTAAATAGAGGAATCCTGCACAGCTTAAAGGAAACACTGAAACACATCTTCATTTTAAAAAAAAATCTAGAAAACAATAAGAAAAAAAAAATACTGTAAGGTGATCTGAGAAACAGGCAGGTAGATCTTTTAAGCATGCTAAATTGTATTTTTCTTTATGCATTTTTTGGGCTTGTTTTATGCATTGTGTATGTTTTGCTGTTCTCCACCTTGGACAAAGGCAGATTATAAATAATAAAGTGTAACTGTACTCTCAGTATCACATGTCTCTAAGCTTATTCACAAATGTCCTTGACCCAGCTTACAGCGATGCAAAATACAGCAAAAAACAAAACAAAACCATGAGTACAGTATTTCAGCTGTTATTTGTTCACTTGTGGCTCAGGCTTAACATGTAAATTTCAAGTACGGAGAGTAAGGCCACCACCTCTGATTTCTTAAGTCAGTGAAGAGTTTTCTCATGGAAACTAATATTAGAGCTTTATCTGCTATAAAAGCAAAGAGTTAAATATTCACCTGCAGCTGGCTTTTAGACTTGGATATTCAATGCTTGGATAGGTCCTGGTACCAGCATTGACTAGCCAGAAATGTGGGGGCAGCCAGCATTTAACCAGTTAAGTTAAATCAGCCAAAGATAGAACTGCCATGTATATGGTCCTATTTGGTTGACTCACTTAACCAATTAAGTGCCAGCTCTCTCCTCACTCCGCCCCTTGAGCCAGTTTCAGTTTAGGCAGTTAGGCACTGATTCTAAAAAAAGGCGCCTACAATTAGGCACCTAACTTAAATTTTTTTAATTTGCTTAATCAGTGCTGACAATTGGAAGCACCATTAAAAACCAATTTTAACGAATGAATTTGCCGGTAGGCGTCTACACCAAGGTGTCTACCAGCAAGTAGGCATGGTTGGAGCAGATTCATGGTTTGGATGTGGATTGACTTAGGCGCACTCATTTAGGCCAAGAAAACCCTGACCTAAAAGGCACTGTGCCTAAGGATTCAATGCCTACTGGCACCAGCACTTATAAAACGGTGCCCAGCGTTTGATTGACAACCACACCCAATGGCGCCCAGAAGATAGATGCTGTTTACAGAATCAGGACCTTGGAGTAGAGATTGAGTGGCACTGAATATCAGCAGGTATCCCCAGACTAGCATTGAGCCAGGCAGAAGAGGCTCTTGGCCAGTTAAACCACATTGAATGGTTTTGATGTAGCTATAGGGCAGGGGTAGGGAACTGCGGTCCTCGAGAGCCGTATTCCAGTCGGGTTTTCAGGATTTCCCCAATGAATATGCATTGAAAGCAGTGCATGAAAATAGATCTCATGCATATTCATTGGGGAAATCCTGGAAAACCTGACTGGAATACGGCTCTCGAGGACCAGTGTTCCCTACCCCTGCTATAGGGACTGAGCATCCCAGAAAAGAGTGAGGAATGTCGCTGGAAATCAGATTGTTACAGATTTTAGCACTGGACGTTTATAGAATCCATTAAGTTATATCAAAAGTTCTGTTAACCTTTGCTCTTGTACTGAAAGGGTTTTTAAAGGCTATGGTGCTGGTTTGTATATTTAATTATAAAATTTAATTCCAGCAAATCCAGTCAAGAGACCTCACAAGGCAGAGTATAATAACAACATCAAAAAGTCCTTAAAAAAAACAAAAACCAACAACACACAACTTTAGCAAGAGTTAACCATGTAAGAGACGCTCCCACCCATTTAACGTCTTCTGACCAGTCTATCCCAGGCAGATTTTCAATGGCGTTTAACTGGAGATAGCTCCTGAATTATTTATTTATTTATTTATTTCAATTTCTATCTCATTGTCCCCAAAGAGCTCAGAACGAATTACAAGTTAAACATACATACTATATAGTTAACTGGTTACAATTTACACTAGATTTGCCATAATTTCAGTACAAGTTTCTGATACAAGTCTTTTCCTAGCTAGACACATATTAAGGGTCTAATACTAATACAGTCAAATTTCAGTTTGCGAGTAACACGCTTTGCGAGTGTTTTACAAGACGAGCAAAACATTCTCGCAAATCGCAATTCACAAACCGAGCATTGACTCGATTTACGAGCATCGCTCCCCTCACCCGCACGAACCGGCATCCCCCACCTGCCCAAACAGAAGCCTTACCCCATCTGGCAACGGCACGCAGCCCACAGGATGTGCCAGTGCATGAAGATCCTGCCTCTTGCCTGGGCCTTGAGCATCTGCGCATGCTCTCACTCTCTCCGAGATTCTCCAGTGGCCTCGGAGGAGGGTGGGGGGGGCATGAATCAAGCAAGTTTCCCTTACTTCCTATGGGGAAACTCACTTTCATATATGAGCAATTTGGTTTATGTGCATGCTTCTGGAACGAATTATGCTCGTAAACCAAGGTTCCACTGTATACAGTTTTCCGGTTATAAGTTACCCTGGTTATTCTTACAGTGAAAGTTTTCCAGCACAAGTTTTCTCCTAATTGACACACAGACAGTTTATAGGTTGGATTTGCCATAGTTATAATACAAGATTTTACCTTATAAGCTCTCCTGAATACCTGGAAAACCGCTATGGCACTATCCGGTCAGAGCTGGGAGTTATTCAGGCCTGGATAGCTTCTGGCAGCCATAGCCTAACCCTCTGTAATATCCGGATAGAGACTCTGAATATCTTGGTCAGCAGCAGTCATCAGGATTGTAAGTGCTGTTGCCTAGATCAGCACTTTTGATTATTGATCCAAATATGTTTCAGGGTAAAATTGCCACAAATTAATTGTATTTGATATTTCAGATTACTGGTGAGAAGAAGGTTTCAACAGATTTGGGTAAAAAACCCAAAAGTCAAAAAAAGAAGAAAAAGAAGGACCCAAATGAGCCCCAGAAGCCCGTGTCAGCTTACGCACTTTTCTTCAGGGACACCCAGGCAGCGATCAAAGGGCAGAATCCAAGTGCCACATTTGGAGACGTTTCTAAAATCGTAGCATCGATGTGGGATAGTCTGGGAGAAGAACAAAAGCAGGTGAGTGTGAAGTTACTGCCTGGCACCTATCTGTCAAATCAAGTTTCACGCTCAACTTTAATGTCTTGATATGATGCCTAATGAGGGGCCTTATCGGGATAGACTGCTGTTATGCAGGGCCAGTCACCCGGTAGACATGAGGCGAGTCTCTTTCAATTGAGGGTAAAAGGGGATAAACTAAGAAGTAACCTCAAAAAATACCTTTTTGTGGAAAAGGTACTGAATATGTGAAATAGAGACAAGAACCGTATTTGAATTCTCTAAAGGAGAGAAAAGGATAGTAGATGGCACAGGCTTTCTGTCTTCATTTTTCTCTGTTTCTAAGTAAAGGAAGTTAAAGGTCCAAGTTTCCAAGTTTTATTAAAAATGGATAAAACGCTTATAAAATATTTCTAAGCAATTTACATTAAAAGTAGCAGTAGGGAAATTTTAAGAAATTTCAGGTTATTTGGGAGCCATTAACAAGATTGAAATTACTGCATAGAATAAATATTTTTTTTCCTTTTGTTCATACACGTCCAGAGTGGGGTGGGGGGTGGGAATATTTTATGATTTCTTTTGCTTATGAATAATTGTTGGGTATAAGGGAGGGTGGATATTTGATGCAAGTTAGAATTTAATGATATATTAAATGAAGTTAAAGTATATAAATGATTGTATTTTATGTTACACTTACTGTGAGTTTTAAAAATGAATAAAGATTTATTTAAAAAAAAAAAAAAAAGTTAGGGTAAAGACGTGAAGAAAGTACTAAGACAAACTCACTTACTAGACACAGAGGGAAGGAGGGTGGAAGTGCAATTGTAATAGGAAAGTGAAATAATAAAGGTAAAAAGGTCTTTGGCATCTAGAAATAGGAAGGTCTTAAAACCCGATTTCAGAAAGGGCATTTCAGAGAGCGAGCCCAGTTAATACTTGTTACTAAACCCTTTGGAAACTCAGCCATTCTTCTATATTTATGTATTATACTTACATTATTATAAACTGAGTCGAGTACCATTTTGGCTGAAGACTCAGTCTATAAAATGAAGTTTTAGTTTAATTGAAACAGTTGTGGTCGGATAGAATTATAGCAGATAGTACAGAGGGAAAGTATAATCAGTAGTACCTGCCCTTATACAACATGGCATCCAGCTGCATATCAGCCAAACTCCCACCTTGTGTCCCAAACAGACCCCTCCGCTCCCAGGAGGAGATGCTTCTTTAAATTCCCCCTGGTTGGAGCCTCCAACTAGAAAATGTCAGACGAAGGTCATACTCTCACTTTTTACCAAGGTGCTGGAATCAGCTGCCTCCTAACATCAAATCCCTTGATGGACTTTTGAGCTTTAGAAAAGCAATAAAAATCCACCTCTTCCCCTGACTCCTCAGGACAAGCTAGCATTCGGACTGTTACTCCCAAACCACTAGATTCTGAATCGATGTTCAACCGACTCTCTCTCCAAGTGTCTGCTAATCCAGAACAACTGAACTAAATGCATCTCACAGGACCCTTTAGTCTTCTGTTCCTTGTTAATTGTTATGTGTCTTATTGCGTTATCGGATATTCAGAAATTCAAAAAAAATCCTTAAAACCACATTATTTTTAGAAGCATTTCAATAAAGTTGAAATGTTGAATTGTACTGTAAAGATCTATTTATTTATTTATTTCGATTTTTATCCCGTTCTCCCGGTAGCTCAGAACGGCCTACAAGCAAACATTCATAGTGGAGTATACTTGGACAGTACAGCGATTATACAGTAGTTCAAGTACAAGGATTATACAGCAGTTTAAGTACAAGTTAAGAATGGACTATGCAGTAATTTAAGTAAAGGTTCAGGAAGGAGGAGTTTAAGGGGTAGATCGCAGTTGTAATTTTAGTTGAAGAGGAGGGTCTTTAGCGCTTTCCGGAAGGTCATCAATGAGTTCTGTAATCTGATTTGTGGGGGGAGTTGGTTCCAGAGTTGGGGGATGAAGTGGCTGTAGGAGTGTTTGCGGGCGGTTTATTAAAATGAGGTTATTCACCTGTAACCCAGTCCTGTTTGTCATATTCTGTGCATGTTATTATTGTAATGCCGCCTAGATATAGGCTGTTGATAACCCGTTCTGGGTTCTTGGGGAGGACAGGATATAAATCAGTCAATAAATAGCTGGCGGAATTTTGGTGTTTTCATCCTTATACACATCTATGCCGCTATTCTATTCATTTCTGCACATATTCAGTATGTAAAAGTTAGCAGCTACAGTACAGAATTGGCCCAGGTGCAGTGCCGCTGGGAATCCCAATCGGTAGCGCTAATCCGGATTGCAGGTTCCGCTAACTAGAGAAGTGCCGTTGAGCAATGGCCTTTTTTATTTAGGATTTTTTTTTGTCATGGTACTGGCAGAGCGTTCTTGTAAATGATCATCTCAATTCGATCCCTCTGCAAGCGTTTTGCATTTTCTGTTAATACTGCCTTCCTCAGTTCCTGGTTTTCTAGTCCCCTCCTCTGCTCTCTTCACAATGAATCTTCATTTTCTCTGACACACTTGTATCTAAATTCTTCATTTCCCGTTCTTTTGTGCTGTTATTATTTATATTTGTTGCCTGGTGATTGGCAATCCCGTATTCCACAGCATGATCAATCTGCCTGCCCTTGGCTTTTGTTCAAGGACACCTGTTCACAAAGTGGCAACAGTATTGTCTGTTCCTTAACTCTTTCTTCACTACACATAGAGGACTGAAAAGTTAACGCAACTTGCTTGGAGGATTTACAGGTTTTTGCTGAGTCTCAGAGCTTTGATAGCTCAGCATCAACTATTTCACATGTAATAAGAACTTTAGAAGGGCAAAAACAAAATAATTCGATTGTCTTCACTTGAAAAAAAGATCTGCCTTTATTTTAATACAGTAAAACCTTGGTTTACAAGCATAATTTGTTCCAAAAACATGCTTGTAATCCAAAACACTAGTATACCAAAGCAAATTTCCCCATAAGAAATAATGGAAACTCAGATTTGTTTCACAACCCAAAAACTTTAATACAAATACTATGCGTACTTGTATTGCAAGACCTCGCTTATTTAGAACAGTCACTACCCTCCTGCAGCGTCAGAGAGAGAAGAACCATCGGCTCAGTAGTGATGTGATGTGTGTATATTGTACGTACTTGTATTGCAAGACTTTGCTTGTATATCAAGTTAAAATGTAATAAAATGTTTTGCAAAACACTTGCATACCAAGTTACTTGCAATCCAAGGTTTTACTGTATATGTAATTGCTTTTCTAGCTTTTAAGCATTCCGGATGCATGACTTGGGCAATGGCCATTTCAACCAACTTCGGTAATTCTTACTCTGTGTAACATTCTGATAAGATTAATGAATAAGATAAGAATACTCCTTCAGGGCCTTTGGTCCAAGCATGATTCCACAGTGCATCTGTCACTGCTCAGCTTTTCTCCTTAACATTTAGGTGATTCTGTAACAAGGAACCTATGCAGTGCCTGTTCTATGAAGGAAAGCAAGCACATACTTTCCCTCTAGACCAGTGTCTCTCAAACTCTTAGTTCTGGCACACTAAACAGAGAAAATCACTAACTACAGTCGTTCTTTTTTTCAATTTAATTTCTGTCAAAGCTGAAAATCCAAGTTCGCAAAGAGAAAAAGATCCAAACGGTAACGAAGCCTTGATTGCTTTGTTGCTCAAGTTAGAATAACTACTGTATAAAAAATAAAACTAAAATTACTTGCCATTAGTTTTCAAGGACCAATCACATCAAAGAATGATGCTTGTCTGGGCGGTTGTATCCTTAAGCACACAGACGCACGTGACATGGTATCTATTCTAGTGTATACCTATGAAGGGAATTTTTAAAAATAAAGTAAAATTCTGGAATCTCTATGGGTCACACCATTGTTCCATGGCCCACAGTTTGAGACACTGCTCTATACAATACTAGTTGTAATTGGAATGACACACAGTACCTAGATTAGGATAATCATCTTCATAAACAACCTGCCTGTGGTGGTGAATCTCAGCTTGAGGGTCTCCTTCCACCGTCAGAAATTCTATAATGTCATGTTGCTTAAATCACACCGACAAGGGCCCACTGCATGCTTCCATTTCACAAGCTATGGTGGAACAGCCTCTTCAAACAGACACTTCTTGCCAACTAAAGTGAAGGAGATTTCAAAGAGCATGATCAAGTATCTTATACCCATATTTGGCGTTGGTTTAATCATGAATTGATGAGTGTGACTTTGGGGAAGGTCTCTATTTACCTTCATCTACTATATTATCTTGGGCAATGTCCACCTCACAATGGTCAGCTGGCGGCCATAGGCATTTTCTACCCAAATATTCATCAGCCACCCATCCCTGGATATTGGTGTTGAATATTTGTAGACTAGGCGGCCACCAACACTTATCCTGGTAGCAGCAACATTCAGACCAACACCCGGACAACTACCTGATGGCGGTTAGAACAGCCGTTTTTGCTTTCCAGTCGTGAATCAGTTCATTAAAAGGCGCTACAAGTTACGCACCAAAAAACTGGGCACTAAGCTAGTGTTTTAGAACAGTGTTTTTGTACAGCAGATCTGCTATAGAACTCTAGAATGTCCACATTAACGCACGGCCATTTATGCTGTGTCTATGGCTACTGTAAATAATAATAATTATTATTTTATTCTTATATACCGCCAAAGCCATATAAGTTCGAGGCAGTTTACAGCAAGAGGTGCAGGACAATCAGCGAAGAGGTTACAATCAAAGTCAGCAATACAATCTTACATAATAAAAAATATGAAAGCTAAAAAGTTCATAGGGTTACAGGATTGAATAAGCAGTGCTGAATAAATTCTTAGTTAACAAATCGATTGAACAGACTTGTTTTTAATAGTTTTATAAAACTGAAGTAGGATGAAGAGTGCGCGAAAACGTTACTAAGCCAGTCGTTCCATTTGCCTGCCTGGAAGGCAAGAGTTCTGTCCAAGAATCTTTTGTAGTGGCAGGCTTTTATTGTCGGATAGGTGAACAGATGAATGGTGGATCCTAAACGCTGCAGTCGTGCAAATAACGGCAGGAATTCTATAACGTGTATGGAAGAAAGGTGGGAACACCCACAACCCTCCCAGGTGAATGTAGGAGAACACTTAGGCATCCAGTTATAGAATCGCACCTAAGGGCACTTTTGCACTTAACTGCCATTTCCCTCCCATTATGGTGTTTACATGCCATTATTTCCTGCCTAATTTGCACCTAACATAGCATATTATATAGAACAAGTGTTTAAGACTGTTACATTAACGGGTGCTAGAGTACATATGTCTGTCTGTCTTTCTCTCTCTCTCCTTTTCTGCTGTCTTTCTTTCTGTCTGTCTCTCTCTCTCTCTCTCCTTGGCCGTTTTCTACACTCAGGCCCAACAATTGTCCCTTTCTATTCCCTCCCTCCTTCCTTCCTATGTCCTTAGTGCCCCCAGTGCCTCCTTCCCATGTCCTTAGTGCCCCCAGTGCCTCCTTCCTGTGTCCTTAGTGTCCCTTCCCATGTCCTTAGTGCCTCAGTGCCTCTTTCCTGTGTCCTTAGTGCCCCCAGTGCTCCTTCCTATGTCCCCCCTCACTGCCTTCCAACCTTTTTCCCACCCCCTCCCCGGAAGCTAGCCTACCTCCCTCCCTATCTGTCATGCTAAAGCCTGCCTGCCTCCCTCTAGCGCAGAAGCCTGCCCCCCCCCCATACTGGTCCCTGCTGCTGCTGCCTACCACCGCTTCAAACACCACCCCCCGGTCCACTGCTGCTGCTGCTGCCCATCGAAACAAAACCAAAAAGAAAAGGGTCCGCCGCACACAAACCGCCACAGGCTCCAGCTGAATGTGTCGAACATTGCCACGGAGCTATATATCACGGAGGCAGAGATCATGCTGTTGTAAGTGTGCATGCGCGCTTAGGGTTTTATTATAGACTAGTCTTTAAGCCCGTTACATTAAGGGGTGCTAGAGATTCCTCGGCTTCCTTCCCCTCCCTTTCCCCTTCCCGTCCCGTCAACCCCCTTGTTTCCCTTTGCACAGTCTCCCTGCTTCATCCGCTCCTTCTCCTGCACGGGCCACCGGAGCAGAGAGGACTGGGCAGAGGGGGCTGCCAGCCGGGGCTGGCGGAGAGGAGCTAGGCGGCTGGAGGAGTAGCAGCAGCCGCTGCCGATTGCAGCCTCCGTCCCGCCTTCGCCTCCCTGGATTTGCTAGAGTGGCCTGCAAGGTTCGCTACAGTGGCTGGCGAACCTCAGCAGGCCGCTTTGAAGAGGACCGGCAGTGGGAGGGAGGAGTCGCTGGCACACGCGCTAGTGCAGGCGCCGTGAGCACTGGCACAGAAGCACAGCTCACGCCACCAGGATTCACGGATTTTCGACAGCGCATGCGTGCTTAGCCTTTTATTATTATGTATTACTGGACTGGAAATTGCTACTAAAAGGCATGAACTTAGTACTACAAATAAATAAACCAAGTAACACCCTGCTCCATCCCCAGAGCGTCCCTACACTCACTGGGTCATGCCGAGGCGCTATGAGCACATACTTAGATTGTGAGTCCACTAGGGACAGAGAAAGTGCCTGAATGTAAATGTCAACCACTTTGGTTGGGGCACAGAAAGGCAACATATGACATGGACAACCTTTTTCCCTTGACCTTCAACAGTCGGTTAAATGCCACTGATTATCTGAGCTGATCCTACCTAAATAACTTACACTGATTATTGACATCCCCTCCCCCCCCCAACTGCACTTAGGCTTCTCTACCGTCGCTCAAAATTCGACCTTATTACTCCACTTCTCAAAACTGAGCACATGCTTCCCATCTGCTTCAGGATTCTTTATAAATATAACCTACTTACTTTTCAGATACTGGATTCTGGCTCTTCTCTATTTTTATTTTCTCATCTGATTCCATACTTTCCTAGAAGGGAGCTGCGTTCCTCCAATCAATTAGGCAGCTTTTTCTAGACATTTACAGAGATTCTAGTTTCTCTGTAATGGTCCCAAAGCTCTGGAACTCCCTTTTGCTATATCTGCGCACAGAAAAATCATTTAAATCACATTTGAAAGCCTATTATTTCAAACTGGTGTTTGACCCTAGTTCTTAACACTTCAGTTTAGTTCTTCCTTTGCTTTTTTTCTTCTTGTATTTTTCCCCCCTATCCGCCTGTTTTTACCTTATTTGTTCTTACCTCTTGATATTGTAAACCTTTCCTGCCCTTGTCATCGTTAATTGTACAGCATACATTTCTCTGTTGTGTTTATTTTATTGCTGTTTTTGAAATTATTTCCCTTTGATTTTTATCTATTGTTAACCGCTTTGATTTGACTTTTTGTTAATAATGGCAGTATATCAAATTTTAAAAAACCTGTAACTGTGTATGTATAAAATTCAGGCAGCTGTGGGTCTCCCAGGAAAAAGTAATGTAAACATTATTGGAAATGTGGTAGTGTGTCAGATTTAGCTCTGGAAACAGTTTCATTTCATTTTCTAGCAAGTGAGATTTATTTCTAGCCTGTGATTTGTTCAATTTAGTAAAAAAATATACATCAGATGTATGATGAAGTGAATGTATAGGGTAGTTGGCAATGCCTTTTTTAATCAGTATTATACAATATGTCTCAGTAGAAAACAGCTCTGTGTTTCTGTACGATGCGTCCTTCTGGTTTCAATAAATTGCAAACTTTGTAGCAGTTCAAATGAAGCATGCCGTCTCAAAGTATTCGAGAAAGCCTGCTTGATGCAGCTACAGCAAAAAGTAAAATAAGCAGCCACACTCTGCACTGGCTGTCCGTAGAGAAGATTAGGAACAAAAACCACAACCAAGAAAGGATGAAAGAACGCCAACAATATCTGCGCCAGTCGTTTTGCGTACATTACACACAGTGGCAGTGCGGGTGTCAGCAGGGTTTAGAATAATTGTCTTCTTTAATTAACTGGTTATCAAACAAGAACATTTCATTATGGCAAAATTACTAGCTACTTTGCTGAGACACAGAGGTATGAGAATTACAACAGTGACACATGCTTCTTGCAGCCAGGTCTCCTGGGGACCATCTTCTTTTTAATCCCTTTTTCTAATCGCGCATTAGACATAGTACTCTCTCTCCCTGTTCCATTTAGTGCCATACGGATCCTCTTGCCAAATATAAGAGACAGCAGCAGCTGCTGGCTTAGCCAGAGTGGCAACTTTTTCTAGATAGTTGAGAATCTGGAACCAGAAAAAAAAAATTGGCTGAAAATTAAGACAATGGAAAGTATTGGCCAAAATTATGGAAAATATTTTTATTTACATGGAAAAAAAAAGATTAATGAAATCTGCGGAGATTCTTTACCTTTTTTTTTTTTTCAAAGGCTCTGAATGAAAGAAAACGGTTCCAGATTAGTCCCTTCCCTTAAATGGGCTTGTGAAGAATTTACCTTAGAATGAAGGGTACTGGAATTAATTGGGAGGCTGAAAACCTTCTATGACCATAAGAATAGTCTTACTGGGTCAGACTATTGGTCCATCAAGCCCAGTAGCCCGTTCTCATGGTGGCCAATCCAGGTCCCTAGTATGTGACCAAAACCCAAGGAGTAGCAACATTCCATACAGAATCCCAAGGAATAGCAAGATTCCAGAATCTCAAAGAGTACCATGATTCTAGAATTTCAAACATTCTATTCTACCGATCCAGGTCAAGCAGAGGCTTCCCCCATGTCTTTCTCAATAACACACTATGGATTTTTCCTCCAGGAAAATGTTGTCTAAACTTTTCTTAAAACCAGCTCCGATTCGAAACAATGACCCTGACGCCTTAGTTCCACCACCTATGCTTAGGTTTTTGCAAGGTTAGATCTGGTAGCTATAGCATTTTGCATGGGTCTTATACATTTCTGGATGAAACACCTTTACCGTGTGCTGCGTAACAGGGAGGGAGAATCCCTCAGGTCAATATTCAGAACAGTTACACAGGTAATAGTGGAACTAATCACATAAGTTTTTAAAATAAAAAAGTTAGATGGACATAAAAATGACGTGCCAGTTTTCCATCTAACAAGGGTGCTGGATTTGAGTCATTCAGAGGTCAATTCAATAAAAGATGGTTCAAGTTAGACACCCAAAATCTAAGTGCTAATCTAGTGTTGCAGAACAGCAAGCATAAATCAGCAATTTGATACCTAAATAAAGGTGTCATCACGTACACCTGCTCTATGGCAGGTGTCTAAATGCAGCAGTCTGTCACCCACCTGACAGTATTATTTAACAGAGGACATGCAGAAATAGTCAGAGCGCTTTTGACTACTACTTCTACTTATCACTTGTATAGCACTGAAAGAAGTACAAAGCGCTGTACATTCTGACATTTATAGACGGTCCCTGCTCGGAAGAGCTTACAATCTAACTTGGACAGAGGAGACATGACATAGAGAGTAGGGGATGCAGAAGCCAAGGTGAGAGGAGTTGAAAGCACTCTCCAAGAGCTGGGCTTTTAAATAGGCCTTGAACACTGCCAGCGACGGAACCAGGCCAAGCTCCTCCTTTGAACCCTTAGGTGCCCAGGTACAAAGCATCTAACTGACAGGATTCGATAAATCATGCACTTAAGTAGTTGGAATGCACATGACCTCCCTAAGCCCCTCCCAGGGAACGCCCACTTTCCAGTTACACACTAGATCACCTAGGTGCCCAGTTCTAGAAGAGCCCCTAAGTGCACTGTGGTCCTTAATTATTATTAACTTACAAAGCGCTATATAGAATTACCCTGATGCTCTGGAAACATTTGCATAATACCATATTGGGTCAGATCCATTTCTAGCAGCAGCCAATGCAGATCAGTGAAGCCGCAGCTGTTAGAGGGCAAAGGACACATGTATAAACTTTGCGCATATTTTGTGACTCCACCTACACTCTGCCCAAACTCTTTCCTCACCTCACCCATCCTCAGATTATATAAAAGTATCTGCCTTCTAGTCACTGTGTATGAGATAATTGTATGAAAGGACTTAGCCACACAAAACTACCCCCCTGGGTGGCAAAATGCTAGGTGCTACTCTGACAGCGTCTGCGCGGCCAGATTCCATTATAGAAAACTAGCTTAAATCTGCATTATGTGGCCTGGTTTCTGACAAGAATAAATGTTCACACCTAAATGTTGGCAATCACTTACGTGCTGTATAGGTTTTGTAGGTAAGTGTGCAACCCACCCATGCCCCCTGCCCCTTGCACTTACATGCTATAACATTTAGGCATTATGTGCAATTATGTACACAACTGCAAAAATAAACGCCGTGTGGTAAAAAACTGCATCCGTCTCACCTAATTCTGTGGTATTTGGGCATTCAAGCTTTCAGAACAGATCACAAAAATAGAGGAAAATGTTCTTTCCCAAGAAGCCAAAAGTTTCATCTGCTCTGACCTGGGTCACACTGTTTTATGCTGACAGAGCTGAACTGCTAAAAGGATGCAGTTTTAAGCAGGAGATTTTGACCCCACTTCCCCGGATCCACTCCTCTCGCTCTGCACCACAACTGGGAAGAGTTTCAAAACTCACAGTGACACTCCCTGCCTGTTAATGCCAACCGCGAGATTTGAAGCTGCTAGTGAACACCTGCAAGTGGCTCCCGAGTCTCCTTTGTTTCATGGGAGTTTTCTGATTTTGGGTAGATGACTCGCTGAATCAGGAGGCTCCTGCTTTAATGTAGCTCATACTCCGCACACCCTGGCGTAGGAGTGGGGTTCATTCCTGTCTTGAAACTTGCAAAACTAACCCATTTGGAGGAATTGCCCTCGGAGACTCGGCAGGTCCATGTGCTAGAAGGATGCATAGCATTAAAAAAAAAAAAAAAAAAATTCAGAGGCCGTTCGTGCTGCTCATACCTTCTGAAGCTTCTCCTGTTGAGACTTTATCTCTTGCAAATTGGTTTGAAATCTGAGTCAATGGTGTGTTCAGTTTTATTATTAACAGTTGGTCATTTTTGGTTTTTCAGGCGTACAAGAGGAAGACTGAAGCTGCCAAAAAGGAGTATTTGAAGGCCCTGGCGGCCTATAGAGCAAGCCTTCTGTCCAAGGTAACATAGTAACGCTCATTAGCAAGTCATGATTAAGCAGCTTGTCATGCAATGTACCTCGCTTGCTAGATTAATATGTACCTAGAAATTCAGGCATGCGTGTTTCTGTGAACAGTTTCAGTACATGTAGTAGGAAACAGTCCATGCAAACAGTCTTCACAAAGATATAAGGGACCCTTTCAGTGAAGGGTACAGAATAAGCACCTGTGTATAATTGTAACCACAGAAAGACGGTACATCAGATCCCATCCCCTTTAAGCCCTAACATGCGATTAACGCATGAAAAGACTATTGTATATATACATCAGCTGGTTTGGTTAGGCTAGGTCAGTGGCCACATTTCACACTTCTGGGGCTAAACCTGGAAACCTTATTGCAGTCCCTTCATTTGCATAAAGGTAAAGATAACACACCCAGATATAAAAGGGCAACAGTAACTGGACTAAAAATTTGACAACTTTAAGGAGTTCCACTTCCTTCATCAAGGCTGGTAAATTCTGCATTTCTGGCTGTGCATTTTTCAATAATTAAAATGTTTGAACCTAAAATTTTTAATTGCATGATTAATAACATAAAGCGTCCCCCCCCCCCTCACATTTCCTCCAGTATGTAGACAGCAGAAGTAAATTCTCAGAACCGATATGTTTTCCTCCCTTTGGTGTCTGGTGATTTAATTTTTATAATCATTTTGTTCAGTCTCTGTGCTCTGAACTCTGTTTCCAGGGCCTCCTGTTCATTCACTATTTCTTTTCTCTACTCCTTTCTTTCTTACTCCAAGCCCTATATTCATTTTTCACATGAAACTTTCTTCCATTTTTCTGCTCCTCAAACCTGTCTAGTTTCCATATCTTCCTGTGCACATGCTAATTAGGAAGGGATTGGGATTTCATATACCACTTGGACAAAGTGTATTACGGTAAGTGGTTTATATTCAGGTCCTGGTGGCCTCACAATCTATCTGATGTACCTGGGGCAATGGGGGGATTAAGTAACTTGCCCAGGGTCACAAAGAGCAGCGTGGATTTGAACCCACAACCTTAGGGTGCTGAGGCTGTAGCTCTAACCATTAGGCCACACTCTCCTAAATCACAATATTTTTCAAAAGATTTTTTCTGAGGGGATGTGGCATGAGTGTGGAAATGTTAAACAGCTAACCTGTTCTGATTAGCACCCACTGGGGGCCGGATTCTGCAAAGAGCACCTACAAAAATGCCGCTGATGGCATGTCAATCACGGTATGGCACCTTTGGCAGAATCACGGCTACCGTTAAACATAGTCACCGGTAACACAGGACATGATTTTGCAGGCCTACATTCCCAATGCCAAGAGGCACCTCTGTACACACAATTACGGTGTCCTTTTTTATGATTTTTAAAATTAGGTTTTAATTGTTTTTTGTTTTCAAAATCTTTATTCATTTTAACATATACATCAAGTATACATTAAAATATGAACACAACATATTACATTATCACTTGATAATTCCATAACAATATATACCTAAAAGATTTATATCCCACCCTCATCTCATATCTATACATGAAATTACCCGTGCCAGTGAACACCAATTAAAATGATTAAGTTAGGTCTTTAGCTTTATCACATATTTTGCAAAAATCAGAAGCTAGGTTATTAGATATTTTATTTGGAATAGCGATACAATAAATATTAGCACAATTTATCAAATTTTAACAAGGTTTGGAGACTTTGAGGTGACTATTAGAACCTAAGAATTGCGGCTGCTGGATCAGACCAGTGGTTCATCGTGCCCAGCAGTGCGCTCATGCGGCAGCCCTTAGGTCAAAGACCAGCACCCTAACTGAGACTAGCCCTACCTGCGTATGTTCCGGTTCAGCAGGAACTTATCTAACCTTGTCTTGAATCCCTAGAGGGTGTTTTCCCCTATAACAGCCTCCGGAAGAGCGTTCCAGTTTTCTACCACTCTCCTTTTAATTTTAGAGAGTGCTCTCTCATTCTCTCTACCTTGGAGAGGGTGAACAACCTGTCTTTATCTACTAAGTCTCATGTCCCCTCTCAGTCTCCTCTTTTCAAGGGAGAAGAGACCCAGTTTCTCTAATCTCTCACTGTACGGCACCTCCTCCAGCCCCTTAACCAATTTAGTTGCTCTTCTCTGGACCCTATCGAGCAGTACAGGGTCCTTCTTCATGTTCGGCGACCAGTGCTGGACGCAATATTCCAGATTTGGGCTGTACCATGGCCCGGTACAGCAGTATGATAACCTCCAATCTGCTCGTGATCCCCTCCTTAATCATTCCTAGCATTCTGTTCTCCCTTTTCGCAGCCGCTGCACATTGCGAGGACGGCTTCACTGACTTGTCAGACTTCAGTTTAATTTACAGATACCTTTGCCTTTGTAGTAAATATGTGATGTTAATTTGGTCCACATCTGTCTATATAAGTTCAATAAAAAATAAAAAGTTAGGCAAGGGTAGGGCACCTTCTGCTGCCTAACGTACGGCACTGTTTAGAGAACTTGGAACTAACTGCATAGCACAGACTTAACGCAGATGCACTTTCCACCAGATTCTATATATGGCGCTTTGAGTTGCGTACACAAATGTGGCATCCAAATTTTTGTGTAAAACTTAATTGAGTAATGAGCCAATCAGCAGTAAAGCACAGTTACTTACCGTAACAGTTGTTAGCCAGGGACAGCAGGCAGCTATTCTCACATATGGGTGACGTCACCGACGGAGCCCAGATGCAGACAGCCTCACAAGCAGACTTGCTTGTAGAAACACAGAAGTTTCGAGTCAGCCGCACTGCCCGAGTGCCTTCCCGGCCAACGTAGGGTGCGTCTCCTCAGTTCAGATAGCTAGCAGAGAAGCCAATCAGCAGTAACAAGTAATTATCAGGACTAATTGGTAATAATTAGAATTTACACGTGCATCTTTTTAGACATATTCTATAAAGAGGTGTGTAAAAATTTCACTGCATGAATCTGAAAAGGGGAGTGGCTGTGGGAGGGGCATGGGTCTTCCAATGATTTGCACACAGTTACAGAATGTGCCTGATCTGTGCCTCAGCGAGGTGTGAGGAATTATACCAGGTTTCAGTTGGTGTAAATCCCCATGCCTAAAACTGCCATGGACCCCGGCGCTAAGTGTATTTATAAACTCTCGAGTGCACATTGTTTTCTGTGCCATATATGGACTTTTCTCCTTTATCCCTTCTAAACAGGAGCTGCCAAGTTCTCCTGCACTAATATTTTGCAAGGCTCAAGTGGCTCAGGGCTTGGGGAAATTCCTACAGTAAAAAAAGTACATTAAGCCTAGATTAGAATGTGTTTTAGTAACAGGTTCTAAACTGACTTGTCTTTGTGGCTCAGGTACCACATGTATCCATTATACAGTTCTTGATAGTTTGGAAGAGACAATCATAGAAAGGTCTCTGAGCAATGCAGTAGGATTGTCATTAATATAAATTCAGGAATTGTCTCTCTGTGTTTAATTAGAAATATGTAACATCCAGATCATGCATTTCTCCAAGATTGTGGACTTCGAACAAATGTCTTTTACCGTATTTGATCAACCTAGTTGTACCATGAATTGAAGCAAATATCTTTTCATCCTTTGTCCTGCAGAGTTATAATGACCAGGCTGAGACCAAAAGTCCTCAATGCAACCAACCTTCAAAAATGATTCTACCAAAACAGTCAATGTACAACATGGCAGCACAAGCTTCATCACCATATCCAAGCTTGGGGTCCTTTCTCTCTCCATCAGATCTTCAGAATTACTGTGGGCATCCTCATGCCAACCTCCCTAGGACCCTCAACTCCAAATCTATGTTGCCCAGTATCAGTGCCTCACCTCCTCCTTCTTTCCAGATTAGCCCACCCCTCCATCAGCAGCTGTCCTTACGCCATCCACAGAGCTCTCTCCTCAACCAGCCAATCAGCATGCAGCAGGTACAACAGCCCTCCATCTTATCTTCTCCCATGGCTCTGCAGGTACAGCCTCCAATGAATTCTTCACCTCCAGGACAGCAGGTGAGTTGTGGAAAAAAATATCAGCCTCCTTCTTCAAAATACATACCTGCTAAAATAGAGTAGCTTTGATGTAAAAATGTTAAACCGTTGAAGCTGAAAAATGCAATAGAGCACTTCAGAAAACCTTAACACTTCTCATAGGGTTATTTTGCAGACCATTTACTTAAAAGTAAATAGCAATTTACTTGTAATGGGTGTCCCAATAAGAGCACAATATTTAATTGTTCAATAAATGGCATAATTTATTTCAAAAGTGCTGATATTTTTATTTTAGTATAAAGTACGCACATTGTAATTAAGTGTGGAACACAATATGTGACAAATGTCCCCCACGACTCTGCTGGCACACTCTTGCACTGTTGATGAAATTTTCGATTACGTTTTCACATAATTGCAGCTCAGTTCCCACAAAGACGCAGCTTCAGCTGAGGAATTGTTGGTTGTTGGCATCAACGTGAGACTTTGCAAAACCCTAAAGAAAGAAGTTGCATGGTGTCAGATCGCACAATCTCGGTGGCCAGTTCTTGTCACCATTGTGTGAGATGACACGGTCTTGCAACAATTCAGTTGTTTCGCATGCATTGTGACAGTTGCACCGTTCTGCTGGAACAACATGTCTTCCAATTGAGACCACAAAAACTCCATTATGTTGCAATAATGTACATCATTCACTGTCAGTGATTCGTGGCGCATGCATTGGCTCTTCAAGAATCACTCAAAGATTTTTTTCGGCCCAAATCTGGCAGTTTTGTTTGTTCACGTACCCAATAAGGTGACCTCATTGCTAAAGATCATTTTCTCCAAAAAATTGCTGTGCACTTCTTGCTATCCACCCAATTAACAAATGCATGGCATTGCAGGTTATCTGTTCGATGCAGTTTTTGCGTCAGTTGAACCTTGTAAGCATGCAGATGCAGATCTTTCATGAGTATCTGCTGCATGATGCTTCTCGAAATGTGCAATTACTGTGAATGATGGCAAATTGAGGTTCCTGGAATTTTGACAACACTTTCAGGACATCCTGCTGTTTTCACATCCACAACCGAACCAGTTCCTCATATTTGTTGATCAGTTTTATAACTGAAGACAAATTTGGTGCATTTTGTCGACCAAAAATCACACGCTATTTGCAAACTGTTTCTACAAAACTTTCCCCACATTTGTAATAAGTTTTCACAATAATAATGCATTGTTCATTCGTGTAGCGATCCATGACTACTAATCACAATGTGTCTACATGACAGCTGTGAAATTTTCCGCCCCACTTAAACAGACCGGAAATGGCACTCATTTCAAATTTTGCACTCTTATTGGACACCCCTATATAAATTGACTGTCTGAAACTTGTTCTCCTTCAATGTGAATGCAAACATTTCCAGGACATGTGGTTATGTCTGTATTTAGAAGAGGCATTTTCAGGTCCCATCAATAGAGCATGTGAAGGGAAAGTAGAAACCTAGACTCCATTTTCAAACCTACATTCATTTCTCATGCTAAAATGGCTGGGCACAGGAACTTTACTTTGGAAAATTTGCACAAAGTACAGGTTGCACTGTTTGATCATTGGCCTGCAGAGTATCTTGATGTGAGCGAAATACTAACTCTCCAAGAAAGGGATGGAAAGCTACCAGGTTTGACTTGCTAGAAGACAGCCATTTTGACTCCTTATAATATTTATGTCAATGAGGCCTAATAGCCTACTCGCATGCTTTTAGGAGAGCATTTGTCTCTTTCATTGGGTTCCTACCCTTATGTGCAATTCAAGTGAAAAATGGCTCAAATATAGGATAAGTACAGGATGAAAAAATATCTCAACTAGGGAAAATAATTTTTAAAAATGTACTTAGCTTTCAATTCACTGTGTCTGGACATTCAAGTTATGTCCAAGTTCACTAGTGACTCCCCTACTCTGCCCAACTCTGTCGGTTTTGTGTAAAAGACTGTTTCAGGGGCTCAGGTAGTTGTCGGCAAAATCGAAAAACATAGAATCCTGCTCTTAAGAAGCTCTCTTTCTATGCTCCAAACTTCAAAATAATATCCCTTGGAGACCCCTGCTATATCCTCGTCCCTTTAATTGCATCTCTTTTGTAAACTGCAATGAATCCTAGCAGAAAATTGTAGGATATGAGAAGAAACGACATGGCATGGCATGGTAAAGCCTGGACAGCACCCAGAACTGAATACTGGGAAATAATGCTGGGGGTGAATATCAACCCCCCAACGTTCATAGATAATATAACATAACATCAAAACTTGCTTCTATACCACAATACTGTTAAATTCTATTTGGTTTACAAAAGGGAATTAAATTACAGTTAATGAAAGTTTCAGTTACAGTTATCCAGGAATCTAGTAAACAAATACATTTTTAGGTTTCTCCTGAAATGTTGGTAGGTGCCAGAAGTTACAATTAAAGACTACAAATCCCTGTCCCAAGTTGCTGCCTGATAGAACAAGAGACAGTGATATTTTTTAAACTTGCACCCTTTAACAGATGGGAAAACAAAAAAAGCATTCATATGTCTAAGAAGTTTCAAATCAACAAATGCAAACAAATCCAATAGTTAATTAGGTATGAGGCCAAACACACTTTGAAGCACAAGCAACCAAATTTAACCCTCACATGGGACTCCACTGGCAACCAATGAAGTTCTCGATGAGAAGGAGTAACATGATCGAACCTGCTCAGATTAAAAATCAATCGGACTGCTGCAATCTGGATAATACGCAATCGGTATAGTTTTTTGGGTGGCAGCCAAGTAAACAATATTGCAGTAGTCCAATTGACTCAACACCAGGGATTGTACCAATAGTCTTAAGGATGGAACATCAAAATATGCTCTAATTGTAAGCAAATTTCCATAAAGTTTGGAAGCCCTTCTGTACTAGGTCATCAGCCTGTTTCTTCATGGTCAAGTTCCGGTCTAGAATTACTCCTAGGATTGTAATTGTAGATTGAACAGGGTAAGTTATAATATTCAATTTTTGTCTTCTCTGGGTTTAGTTTTAATTTAAATTCAAACATCCATTTTTCAATTATCTCAAAACTTCAGCTATAACGTGGCTGATATGAGAAGATGACATTAAAGTGGGGATCAAGATGGTTATGTCATCAGCATAACTGAACAACTTAATCCCTAAATGGGATAATCTAGAATCGAGAGAAGACAAATATAGATTAGAAAGTGTGGAACCCTGAGGGATACCGCAAGGATTACTTCAAGTGCTAGAAAAAGGGCATAGCTTCAATTTAGGGCCAATTACTGCTTGTTGACAACTGCTTGTTGATTGGTACTTAGTTGCATGCCCAAGTTTTGGTGCTCTGCAAAGAATTTGAAGGATAATGGACAAGCACATCTTAATGCAATTTTATCTCAGCTATTTGCTGCATTTGAAAATGTTCTGCAATTAGTGTCATCATAGAGGATGCCTTTGGATGATTATGCACTCCTTGCTGTATATCTCTGCTTTGCCTCTGTCTCATACTTCAACCTTGAAAATATATCACCCCTAAGAAACAAATTCACTCTGCACATTGGTTACACCCTTCATTAAAGCAGAATGTCAGACCTTTAAACTTAGGCTAAGATATTTTGTTTGTTTGCATAATTACGCTTATTGCCATCCACAGCCCACATAATTGCCATTTTCAGGCTACCTCACGGGTTATTCTTTGATTTAACTTCTAACAGCCACAGGAGCTCTATAGCCAGGAAAAAATACTGTAATCAAAACTTTTCCAGCTGCCAGAGTTTTCCAAAAAGGGCAAAGAGAGTTGATGTAAGCAAAGATAAGAGGATAGTTTTGGAATATTCTAGTCTATCGCAAAATGCGTCTGCTCCTTTTTCTCATGTTTCAGATGCAGGTTAGTAAATCTTTCCTAAAATGATTGGTCGGTGGTCGTGTGCATTGCACCTGCGGCACATAGTAGGGATGTGAACAGGAAAACTTTGCAGTTTGTTTTCAAACCTTTTTCAACTATGCACGCTAAATATTTCCATTTTGATTTGTTTTCCCTCTCATTTCTACATGTTTTGGGTCCTTTTATTAAGCTTCAGAAAGTGCCAGCCCACGCATTCCACATGATGCTCTTAGCTGTCCTACAGTAAGTTCCTGTAAAGAAGAGGAAGGGGTGGCTGGCATGGAGAAGCAGAGGATTTCTGTATCTGTTTCACTGGAAATAACTCCATTCTCTGCTCTTCTGTTTGCAGGAGTTCTCGCATATTCCTTCGGAATTTCAGAACACTGTTGGACCCCGGTCCCCTGCCTCATCAAACCCCCCAGGAAATACTGACTGGGATAATGATTACCCAAGCAGGGAATGTGGGATCAACCAGTGCAGGCAAGTTGGAAAACTAGTATCTTGAAAATTCTCACAGAAAGGCCTTTAGCGATAAGGTTACATTCATATATTTTATTTCTCCAATGTTAATTTCATAGATATTAGCTTCATATCGGTCAGATCTAGCCATGTAACTTGGCTGATTAAATCTAAGCACTGCCCTAGAGCCTAAATCTGGCTGTCCAGATGCTCCCACTTGTCTATCCTCCCTTCCTCCTGCCATAAATTTTTCCCTAGGCTCGTTATCCATCTACATTAACTTTTACTTACTGATGTGTTCTCACTGCAATTCCCCATATTACTATATGGGCCTGTTAGCTTGTAAATCGCCTTGAACCTGTACTGGATAAGTGCAGTACAGAAATTTAGATTAGATTAGATAATGGAAAAGGTGTGCAGGAGATTAATAGCCCCTTCTGGGAAGCCTCTTACCAGATGCCTCTCCCCAAGCAGGGTGTGGATGGAAGTTTACCTTTTCCTTGCTGAACTTCTGACAACTCTTTCAGCTAAATTACATGCTAGTACAAGAGTTATTTTACTGTAGCAAACACTAAAACAAATACTTGCAGTATAAATTTTAAAATGAAGTGCTACAAAATGCATCAGCCCCGGCTCAGTCAATGGCTCTTTGGAATAAGACAGGGCAAAGCAGAGGCAACTGGAGGTTTCTTCTGTTCTCTTTGGACCATGGGATAATGAGAGGACAGGGCTGTCATTATCTTTCCTCCCTAGGAGTATTGGGTTGCTTATGCATAACTTTATTGAGCAGGTTCACCCCCAAGTGGTAGGAGTCAGGTGGCACTGTTTCTGAAGCAGGGTGATGAAAGGGATCAAGTGTCTGGGGATGTCTCCTACTCTCCCTGCCCTTCCTAGCTACCAGGGGCAACAGCTGGGAGAATTATGTTGAGAACCAAAAAAGTTGACCCAATGTATCCACAGAGACGAAAGTCCAAAAACAAAAGACGCTGTAGAGACAGATGTTCCCAATATAGACTTTATTATTTCAGTGTTATAATCCACAGATCTGAGCAATGAAGAAGACCCAACATGGTCTGTGTTTTGACCAAAGTGTCTTCTTCAGGGGTCCCCATGAAGTCCCTTCACGAGTTTTGTGGATTTAAATGGCCTAAAGCCCATGAACGCTGAATGCTTTCCTCAGCACCCCTGAAGAAGACACTTTGGTTGAAACATGGACCATGTTGGGTCCTCTTCATTGCTCAGATTTGTGGATTATAACATTGAAACAATAAAGTCTGCATCGGGAACATCTGCCTCCACAGTGTATTTTGTCTTTAGAGTTATGCTGAGAGTCTGAGGGAGGGGGTCGGGGGTTAAGTTACCTACCACTAGCCCCTTTAAGAGCAAGCAGGCCCAACTTGGGAGGCACACTGTACCACTGCAGCCGGGGTGTGCAATGTTCTCTGCTGCAGCAACACAGCTCAGTAACTACCCTTGAAATCTGGTCAAAATAATCAAGTCAAATTAATAATCAAGTTAAGTCTGTAAGGCCCCCTTTGATCAAGCCGTGTTAGGGTTTTTAATTGCTGGCTGCTGTGGGAAAAGCTCCAACACTCATAGGAATTCTATGAGTGTCGGAGCTTTTACTGCAGCGACCTGTGATAAAAAAATCCTACGCAACTTGATCAAAAAGCCCTGAAAACTACCTTTCCCAACCCATCACTTACAAAAAAAAAAAAAAGCCAGATTTATATTTTGAGGGAAAAAAAAATTGAGATATCCAAGTGCAGAAAACCCACAAGTCAGCTGATTTGCATAATTTCTTTAAACTTTGAAGAGAAAAATTATAGCTAAGGCCCTTATTTTAGAAGCTGTTTTCATGTTCTGAATATCTAAAACCCAGCATTTAGACATCCCGAAAATCTGGTAACAGCACGGATGCTCCTCTGCTGCCCCACGGCTGTGTCTCTTGTGTTGCCCCATTCAAAATATGGATGTTTCAGTGTGAAAAGTGGATGTAGCCTGCACCTGGATGTCCATTTCTCATGGATTTCAGAAGAGGTTGTATGTCATTAGACCTTGTTCTAAAATACATATTTGACATACAGACTTGGAAATCCATATTCTGAGTTGGCGATTCTTTCTAAAATACTGAAATAAACAGAGGCAACAACTTTTGTGTAAAACTGCTGCCCCTTCTAAGCTTTACTTCATCACGAGGGCCAATATCTCCCCAGGGAATTTGATTATTTGTCGCTTCCACAATTTAATATAAGTCGCAGCATTTAGACATTTTTAAGCATGAGCCACGTCAGCGTGTGTTTCTTCCTCACCAGTTGAAAGCTGTTTGGGCCTTACTGTAGTGTACGTTCTTTTGTTTTCTTCAAGCATGCTGCCCAAGGAGAATTCACCCTACCTCACCTAAAACCTGACATTTCTTTCCAAAAATAGGATCAAGGGGCGGCCATTTGACAGCGTGTACAATCCCAGCCACCTGGACAGCCATCAAGCAGGTCATAAGGATTAGAGATCCTGGCCAGAAGCACGCACCTGATAATTAGCTGGATTTCAGTGTCGCGAAAGCTGTTTCATTTTTGAACTTAAGAAAGGGCCGCCATGCTCAGGACAGCCAACCTCATGATTCACAAACAACAAAAGGACACCGATGTTGCTTAGCTATGGACCGTTTTCCCTTTCTTGAACTGCTTTTCACGTGCAGAACAGGGCCATACCCCAGTGCTTGCATCAGGCTGGCTTAGTAGAAGGATGTTCGTGCCTGGTTTGCTCAGGCCCTGAAGCTGGGCAGAAAAAAATGTGACGATTGTGAATAATGTAGATGCAAAAGCCCTGTCGGTCTTGGGACCAGCTTTCATAGCAAGGCAAATGGGAGCTCTGATGGCTACTACAAGTGCAAATACATTTTAAAAAAAATGTGAAAAAGAGAAATGACAAATATAATTTGTTGGATAGTTGTAAGTAGTTTACTGAGTGTTTTAGAACTGTGCTGAATACATCTTTAAGATTTTTTGTGTAAAAAATGAGTAGCTTACTTTATAGTAAAAACATTTTATATTGTAGCACATTTTTTTAGTTACACATAGAAGAGAGATGTGTATAAAGAGAAAACCTGCCAAACTTTTATTTGTACAGCAAGAAATGGACAATTTATATCCATGTTCTATGGCATTATTACCGTATATTTTTTTCCAGCCATATGTCCATCTATTTAAAATTGCTGACAATGGTTTTGTCTATTTATGAAGAACTAGAAAGCAAAATTATGGCTTATGAGGTAAATTTAATTTTTTTGTTGGTGCTGTCATGTCATGTCAGTACCAGTACGTTCAATTGGTTTCACAATGCTTATCTTACTTTACTTTCTAATAAAATATGAAAATGTGCTAAAACCAACATTTTTCTGTGTCATTTTGTAGACCTCACATGTACACATACAAGTTTCAAGTTTATTTATTATTTGATTAATCGCCTATTCCAAATTCTAAGCGATGTACAAATCAGCAAAATACATATTACAAAATACATAGACATACATAATTAATAAAGGGATAAGTTTTCAAAAAAAATAATAAAAAAAACTAATTAACGCAATACATGACACAATAGGGAAGGCAGGAAAGAAATACAATCTTAGAAAGGAAAGAGTCAACAATTAAAGGTTAAGCATAAGAGGAATGGAAAGACTACTAAATAGGTAAGTTAAAAAAAACAAAAACGAAAGAGCAGTTAACATTTCAATTAAATATTGAATGCATCTTTAAAAAGAAAACTCTTAAATTTGCTCTTAAACTTTTCCAAGTTCTTCTCCTCTCTTAAGTATAGCGGGAGTGAGTTCCAAGTCTGAGGCGCCGTAATAGTAAAGATAAATTGCCTTCGAGTATTAATTTTAAGAGAGGGGATGACCAATAAATGTTGATCGTTTGATCTCAGTAATTTAGAAGAATTATAAGGTATCAATGCTTTATAAATAAAAGCTGGAGTTTTAAATAATAGAGATTTAAATGTAAGTAAACATAATTTATATAGAGTACGATGAGACACTGGAAGCCAATGAGCATTTTGAAGTAAGGGAGTTACATGGTCAAATTTCTTGTTAAAACTTTTTCTATCAAATATTCACAACTTCAGACCATACAAAACACTGCCCTCAGACTGATCTACTCCCTGAAAAAATATGATCATATTACAACTGCCTTCCTAGACTCTCACTGGCTACCTATGCAAGCACAAATTCAATTCAAATTCTACTGTCTATTATTCAAAGCATTAAACGGCTCCACCCCCCCTATCTAAAAAACCGCCTAAACCAGATCCTCACCTCAAGACAAAGAAGAACTCCGAACCCTTTTGCCTTCCCTCCACTCAAGAGCACTCAGCGCAAAAAGATGTTTGATAACCTTCTGGCGACGCAAGCAGCAAAACTTAACCACTCCACCTCCAACCTGTTGATGGCAACGGGCGACTTCAAAACTTTTCGAAAAGAAATCAAAACCCTACTTTTCAAAAAATTTATCCAGATATCTTAACCCAACCCTTCCCCCTCCTCCTAGATAAATTCTCCCCCAAAACCTCCACTTAAATAATCTCTTCCTCCCCAAAACACCAACCAAGTATTCAGATCCCTGAAATGTAACGTAATCTTATTTGTACTCTAACTGTAATCTATTTGTTATATCACACAGTAACATACAGTCAATTTAATATCCAATTTACAAGTTCTTCCGGAATTAATCCAGGTACCTCTCCTCCCTTGTAACCAAAAAAACAAAACTGTTGTAACTTCACTGGAAATGTCCAGTTAGCTCTTTTGTAATCCGCCTTGAACTGCAAGGTATAGGCGGAATAGAAGTCCCTAATGTAATGTATTGTAATGTAATATATTGGACTGTTTTGCAAAAAAAATGTCTTTACACCCCTATGCATGCTTCATATTCAGCTCTCGATAAATTACAATGTAAAATGTGTTGATATAGGAATTTGTTTCCCTGATTTACATAAAACTCTTCACCTTCAACGTAAAAGAACAATTATACGAAGTATTCAGAAATTAATTAAGATTACAAAGCTAACATGTCTGTACACACCGTATCATATCACATTTAATAGCTTTGGGGCTCATTTTTGAAAAATGCAGATGTCCAAAAAACATCATAAACCGGCACTTGGACATCCCAGTTGCTGTGCATCCAAAACTCCATGGGTGCGTATTGGAGGTATGCTATGGGCAGGCTTAGACTTGAATGTCCGGAACTAGATCTGTTTTAGAAGCATCTAAATACCAAAAAGTTACACAAACTGACCAAATGTCCACTGGAAGGATTAAGTAATGACTCCCACACATACACTCCCCCAGTGGTCGCTGACTCCCTCCCACCCACTAGAGGTGTAAATGAAACAGTACATACCCCTCTCTAGAACAGCAGCATCTGGTATAGGAACTCGTAGTAGAGCATCATACAGCCTGGTGAGTGGGCTAGTGAGCCATAGAGAGGAGGACCCAGGCCCATAAGCCACTCTAACCTCTACATTTATGGTGGAAAGAGTAAGGACACCAAAATCCTACCATACTGCCATATAGGTGGCCAGCTGCAGCCATAAACCATAATAGGTTTGGGGGAGTTTTGGAGGGCTCACCATACATTAGAAGAGGGTTATGGTGAGATGACTTCTGGCACGTTTATGTGAAGTCCACAGCAGTGCCCTCTAAGGTGCCCCACTGCTCTATTGGCATGTCTACGTGGCTAGTCCATTACAATGTTGGCCCCTTCTATGTTTAGAACATGGACATTTTTCTGGTCGAAAATGGCAAACAAAGTTAGACGACCTAAGGTTGGACATCCAGACAGCCAATATGTACAAATAGATGATTTTCAGAAAAAAAAAATGTGGATGTCCTGCAGGAATCATCCAAAGTCACACTTGGATGCACTATTAAAAATGGCCCTCTCTGTTTCCCCAAACTGTCTTAAGATGGCTTATAATAAGTTTAATACAGCCCTCCAGTGGACAAAGAATCACATCATTTCTGTTGTATGAAGTGAATTTGAAGCAAAGGTCTAAACATGTCAAACAGCATTAGGATAAAGTTTTTCAGAGGTACAACTTTTTGATCTTTTAATCTGATTTTACTTAGTTTAGCGTTCTCATTATTCCTAGTATGACATGAAATTTTGAATTCTGTTGTCCCTCTGTACTTGTACTTCCTCAGGAGGCAAAGCATGGTTCGTTTTGTTTAATTTTTGAATTCTGTAGTATCATTGGCACAAGAGAATTACTGTAAATAATTGTTATACCCTTGATGGTTATTTGACATGTACATTATGAGCTAGTTTTATTCAACTTGTACAGTGAAAATAAGTACCCAAGAGCAAAAATTATTCATAAGTAACCAGGAAAGGAAATCATAAAAGAAATAAACATGAAAACCCGGTAAACATACAGAATTTTCTATGTTAGAACGCTGAAAAGAACTCAGAAACAGTTGAAAAGAAACCAAACTGGAGTCAAGGCCGAAGCATATAATCTCCTTTTTCAATCATAGGATTTCATAAGTCTTGAGAAAAATACATTCATAACTGCAATAATCTTCTTATTAAAAAATCTCAACTTATCTGAATGAAACATTTCAATCTCGTAGCGGGTTTTGCCAGAGCTGCTTCAGAAAACACGAAAAACGGGAGACTTCTCAGTGTGCTGCTCTCACACTATACAGTGGCTTAGTTGTCATAAAGTAAAGCCGTCAGAACCCGCTAAGAGATTGAAATGCTTCATTCAGATAAGTTGAGATTTTTTTATAAGAAGATTATTGCAATTATGAATGTGTTTTGTTCGTGACTTTTGAAGTGCTATGATTGAAAAAGGAGAGATTATAGGTTTGGTCTCTCCAGCTTTTTCTGAGCATTTTTCAGCATTCTAATATAGAAAGTTCTGTATATTTACTGGGTTTTCATGTTTATTTCTGCAGTGAAAATAAGATTCCATACAAACAAAGATACAAGTTGAGAGAGAGGCTAGAAGAAATATTTAATATATTTGAATATTCTTTCTGGCACTGACAAATCTATCATCATTGCAAATTCAGTAGCTGAGTGTGAAGAAAACTGGTAAGAAAGGTAACTGAGGCGTAGGATTACTTTAAAAAGAACTACACACATCAGGTTATTCTCGCTACATATCTCTTCATATTAGAGCTTCAGTTCAAAAGCCATCAGTCCCCATGGAACATAAGGATTGCCAAATGTCTATCTAACCCAGTATCCTGCTTCCAATCAGTGGCCAGCCAGATTGCAAATAGCAGAATCCCCAAAATCCCAAGAGATCATGCTGTCGACTCCAAGGGATAAGTAGTGGATTTCCCTAGGTCTGCCTTAATAATGATTTATGGACTTTAACTCCAGGAATTTTTCCAAACCTTTTCTAAATCCAGCTGTGCTAACTGCTTTTACTGCATTCTCTAGCAATGAGTCCTAAAGCTTACACATGTTTTGAGTGAAAAAAATGTCCTATGTGTTTTAAATGTATTACTATCTAACTTCATATTGTGTTCCCGTGTCTTTGTACCTTTTTGAAAGTGTAAATTATCAATTCACATTTACTGTATATGCTCGAATATAAACCTTGATTTTTGAGTCAAAAAATGGCCCCAAACTGGATGTCTTGGTTTATATTCAAGTCCTCCCTCTTGCTGGTCCAGTGGTGAGCCAGGGCAAGAGTGATCCTCCTATTCTCCTGCCCCGTGTACTTGGCATAAGTTACTACTAATTATTATTTCTACAGCGCTGTACATTAAAGCATTCTCAGTAGAGCTTACAATCTCGGTTTATATTCGAGTCAACCTAGCTTTATATTTGGATGGGTTTATATTTGAGTATATATGGTATCTGTTCCACTCCTCTCAGGATTTTGTAGGTCTCTACTTGGTACCCCTCAGCTGCCTTTTCTCCGAGCTTAAGAACTCTAACCTCTTTGGTCTTTGTTTATATGAGAGTCATTTCATCCCCTTAAATCATTTTGGTTAGCTGTCTTTGAAATTTTTCTAATTCTACTGGGTTTTGTTTTTTGAGATGTAGCAACCAGAATTGCACACAATACTCAAGGTGATATCACACCATGGAGCGATACAGATGTATTATAATATTCTTTGTTTTGTTTTCTATTCCTAATCATTTCTAACATGTTTTTTTAGCTGCCGTTTCACATTGGGCAGAAGATTTCAATGTATTATTCATGAAGATACCTAGAGTTTTTTCCTCAGTGGTGATTCCTATTGTGGAAATGGGCATCAGTGGCATAGCAAGAGAGATGTTCGTGCCTGGGGCAGAAGTGTCAAGCATCACCGAACCATGTACTTCCCCTGGCATCACTGCACCATCCACCCCTCCAATGCACCCTTCCCCGCAGCCCCCCATACCTCTTCCAATCTTTGCTGGCTGTGAGCAGCATTTCTTACCCACTGCTCAAACTGGTCTCATCCTTCCCTCTGATGTCACTTCCTGGTTCCTGTGAACAGGAAGTGAAATCAAAGGGAGGGATGAGGCCTGCATGAGCAGTGGGAAAGAGATACTGCTTGTGGTCAGCAAAGATTTGAAGAGGTACAGAGGGTGGAAGAGGAGAGATGCCAGCGTCCCCATCAAGGCAGCATCTGGGGCAATCCTCCCCCTTTACTATGCAAGTGCCTGGCATCATATAGCTATAATCTGGGTCATTTTGGCCAACATGCATCACTCTGCACTTGTCCACATTAAATTTCATCTGCCATTTAGAGGTCCAGCCTTCCTGAACCTTGCACTTCCCTCTGTCATGAAGCAACCTTTTGAACCAACGCAATGCTCATTGCTAAAGTATCTCATTTGGCAAGGACTTTGTTACCTCAACTAGATAAGTCTGTGAACTATAGATACTAATCAAATACTTAGTTATCGGGATTTATTAACTACCTTGATGCAGGTACAGCTTCATTTAAAACAACAAAAACTAATATTATGTTAGCAGTGGTAAAATGACCAAATGCATTGCTTTCTAAAGGGTTTCACATTACATGAATATTTTTCCATATTGCCTAATATAACTTTTATATTGTGATAACGTTTATCATATCTCTGTTACAGATAAACAGTACTGAAAAACAATCATAGGTCTCTATCTATCTATATTTCTGATACTACATCATGTCATTTATGGACACATCCTATGTGGTATCACTCCGCATCAATGAAGAAACAATGCTGCATACCTTGTATCCAAGGCTGTTTCGCACTGCCTGAAAGCGACAAAGGCCACCACGAAATCCATGGAGCTGTTTGTTTCCTTTGACTTCAACAGACTTAGCTCCTATGGCAAAGCAAACACAGATCAGAACTGTAGCACACTTGAAATCTACTTTCTCTAGGGAGGATCTACATATCAGCTACCTGATACATTTACTTCACAGTATTGCCTGGACCAGTCCTCAGTCAGCATTAAAAACATCTGTCCATCACTATAATGGGATACTTGCCAGTCAGCCTTCTCAGGAGTAGCCCCCACACTCAAACTCACTCCCAAGGAACTAGGCCGAACTCAAGAGACTACCTCTACTTCAGGACACAGGTGAAAGCCTGGCTCTTCTTCCAAGCCGACTATCCATTCACGCTGCACCTGGACTAGCTTTCTGCACACCCTGTAACTTAGACCACCTCCTCTTACGTAGAACTTGTCTTGACTTTAGCCACCTAGTATTTCTTTCAATAACGTTCTGCTACCCATCTTGTCTCATCTATATTCTGTTGAGATCTCAACCAAATTTGAGATATTTTCTGAGGCTTTTCCAAACATAATCAAATACATCCTGGGGCTCATTTTTTAGAGCTCTCTTGCATGACCTCCAGGCCACTCGGGATGAAAGTTGGTCTTGTGGGGCTTCCTGTCCATGGACAGAACAATTCTCAAAAATAAACTAAATTGAACCCCAGATAAGATCACACAATTAAATTTGTCTTTTCTCTTTGCAGGTATCAGTATTATTATTTGAGCCACAAAGGGGTAGGACTGGGGATGAGGGAAGGGTAGGGATGGCAGGAAGCACATGCTTCATGGTGTGGACTTTGCAACTCTGAAATCCTAAATCTTTGCAACTTTGAAATCCTAAATTTACAAATTGCTCTTGCAGTCCTTGAATCCTCTGCATTTCTCCAATTCCAACTACTATAGAGCCCAATAATTAAATAAAACTGATTGTTGCATGTTACAGACCATTCTTAAGAGGTCAAGTTCTTAAGTAGAGTCTTGGTTGTCATCTACTGTATCTCCTGCTTTCATTCAGGACCAGTGTCAGGAGTGCAAAGCCAAGGGAAGTGCTCCGTGTCCCCACTTCACAGGTATCCCCAAGCTTACCGAAGTTGAAAAAGGCAGGCTTTGGGGGCCCTCTCCCCAGTTTCTGCTCTGGTCCTCATCATGTCTAACCACAGCAGGAAAAAGAGTAGGTGGATTTTGATTGTGTGCAATTTAGAAAAAATGCTGAAAACACAATTATTTGTTGATGCCTTTTCAGATATAGCATGGAAGAATGATCCAGTATTAGTATATATTGAACAGACATTTTATGATTTTTGCTCTCACCCTTACCCAGAATGTTATGATTAGGTGAGGGATATGAAGGAATTTTAAGTTTGAATTTATGTTGAGCATATTTTATTAGATTGTAAACGTAACATAAATTGGTTGTAATGGTTATAACATGTGTAGTTTGATTGAATATTATGTACTAGTTTTTTAGCCCGTTACATTAACAGGTGCTAGAATAGATGTGTAGACTTAGGCATTTCTTTCTTTCTGTATGTCTGTCTTTCTGTCTCTCTCCCTGCCCCCTGCCCATCTTTTTTTTTCTTTTCTTTCTGTCTCTCTCCCCCTGCCTGTCTTTCTTTCTGTCTCTCTCCCTGCCCCATGCCTGTCTGTCTCTCTCCCTGGCCTCATCTGTCTTTTACTGTCTCTCCCCCCTGTCCAGCAGCACCCCTTCCCTGCTCCCCCTGTCCAGCAGTAGCCCTTCTCCCTTCCTTTTACCTCCCCCCTGTCCAGCAGCACCCCCTTCCCTGCTCCCACTGTCCAGCAGAAGCCCTTCTCTCTTCCTTTTACATCTCTCCCTGTCCAGCAGCACCCCTTCCCTGCTCCCCCTGTCCAGCAGTAGCCCTTCTCCCTTACTTTTACCTTCCCCCCTGTCCAGTAGTACCCCTTCTCCCGTCCCTACTCCCTGTCCAACCTCGGGGTTTTTGCTAGGCCGGCTTGCCTCACATTATCGAAGTGGGCCAGCCTAGCAAATGCCCCGCGGCTGCTGACGCTGCTGGTCCGGGGGTGAGAAGAAGAGGCATCCCGGCAGTGGCAGTGTAGTCAGAATGCAGAAAGTCAGCCGGCGTTGGAGATCGGGGCAGGAACAATGCTGAGGAAACCGCTGCATGCATCACAAACCGCCGCAGGCTCCTACTGCGCATGCGGCGGCATAGAAGTACGGATCACCAAGCACAGACGCACGGAGATCGAAGTGTGCATGCGTGCTAAGGGTTTTATTATAGTGGATGTTTTTGTGTGGAAAACGCTTAGACTTAAGCGGTCTCTAAATTTTAAAAATAAATAAATAAATGAATATAATCTGTAAACCATGAAAAATGTTAATTCAATGATAAGATACAAACAAATTTGGTCATGACATGTATATTGTGGAACTTAGCATAACTTGCAACTTGAAAGATGCTGTAGATTGTCAGCAGTTCTGTGTGCTTGATCATTTTATTCCTGACTATTTGATAATAAGTTTATTTGTTGAAGCAAGATATTAACACGAGCCTTGCTTTCCATTATTTTCCAGGGACACAAAGCAATTCACAGCATTTGTAGATAGCCCAAATTAGATGCTTTGTGATTCAAAATTGCAGGCTGCTTTCTTCAATTGTTCTCATTTCAGCAAATGATAGGCAAAAAATAATGTCTGCTGATGGGAAAATGCGATGACAGATGCAAAAATAACTTCAATATTTAGGCCAATGGAGTCTGGCTCCTGAGCTACAACAGACATCTTAATAGAAGCCTGCTTTACTGTACAGGCAGCTAAATAACACATCAACCTTTGTTTACAATGCATGGGATCATCTGCTTAATATAATTCTGCAGCAAATGACATTTTTCAGAGCTCAGCAGCTTCAGAAATAAACAATAAAATGATTATTGAAAAAGTATCATATATTTTTATTGTACTTTCTTTCCTGGTAGCTCTTGCTAATGAACAGTAGGTTGAAATGTGCACATCGATAGCTGCGTGGTAGCTGTGTGGATGGCTTGTTAGGCTGTGGGCGAGAGCCCTCACGACCTTCTGTTTGCTCAGCAGCTTTTAAGGGGTCTTTGTACTAAAGCACATTATAATCTGGGCTCTGCACATTTTAAAGTGGAAGTTTCCTAATCGATAAGCTCAGATTTAATGCAGCAGGATTTGGGCTTTTAAAATTTTGCTTGTAACGCCCATGTTAATTTCTCCATTAGAAACATAGAAACATAGAAATAGACGGCAGATAAGGGCCCACGGCCCATCCAGTCTGCCCACCTTAATGTCCCTCCCCTACCTTTGCCCTGTGAATAAATCCAAGCACGGGAGTCGAACCCAGGACTCTTTGGTGCAAGGTAGCAAAGATTTCCTCTAGTCCACCACTGGGACTTGAAAGAAAACTGTTGTGAGTGGATTTAGGGGTTCGTTTAGTAAGGTGCACTAAATGCTTAATGTACACTAATTTGTTGGCATGCAATAAGCCTGTGAATGCATCTTCGAAGCCCCAATGAATATGCATTGAAAGCAGTGCATGCAAATAGATCTCATGCATATTCATTGGGGAAATCCTGAAAACCCGATTGGATTCTGGCCCTCGAGGACCAGAGTTGCCCATGTCTGCATTAGGGTCTAATACCTTTCAGTAAAAGGGTCCCTTAGTGTGTTTGAGCTGCTTCTTCTCCTCATCTTTTCCTAGAAAACAGCTTTGAGCTGGCTTTACCTGCAGGCATATTTAAGCATGCAATAATTTCCATTTTGGGGGCAAAATTTTCTTCCTAAACATATCAATTATCTCTATGACAGCCAATGGGATGCTGTGGTACCAGTGATAGCATACACCACCAGTCTGATCTACTCTAAGAGGATGCCATGTCAAAGATTCTGCTGGAAACAGAATGCACCATGGAATCTTTATGGCTAGAAATTCCATCTGTAAGGGGGAAGAGGCTAGTGGGGTATACTACCATCCACTTAACCAGAAAAAAACAGATAATGAAATAGTAACAGAAAATTAGGGAAACTATCATATTTGGCAACACATAATAATAGGTGATTTCAAATACTAAAATTCTACAATACAGTGGCACCATAACTATTACTTATGCAAGTAAGTACACAACAGGGCTAAAATCATTTCTGTGTTTGATTTCAATTACTACAATGTTGACTGGATAAATGTCAGGTCAGAACATTCTAAGGAGGCAAAGTTCCTACATGAAATAAATAACTGCTTCATGGAGAAGGTAGGTCAGGATCTGACAAGAGTCCTTAGAGAAACACTGAATTTGGTACAAGAAGTGACAGTTTTGGGGCAATTTGGCAAAAGTGATCACTTAACATGATCAAATCTGACTTAATAATTGGAGCAAGGACCTTAAACATTATCCTCTGTGCTAGTATTTACTTTTCCTGTGATAAAATGTAGAAAATGAAAGAAAAACAATTAAAAGAAGTAGCTGAAAAGTTTAGGTATTTATATCAGGCATGAACATTGTTTAAAACATCATCTTGAAAGCCCAGATCAAATGTATTCCATGTACTTAAAATTAGAGCTGGTATGATTAAAACTAGGAACAGGCAGCAAGAAACTTTTCATTCTGTGTTGTTTCTTTGTTATTTATGAAACTTTTCATTTTATATATTTTTTAACCAATTTGTTCTTACAAAAACAATGTTAAGAGCTCACCCCCCCCCCCCCCTTTGCAATCATTCCAAAAAAGTATGCACTGTCTCCTGTGAAGGGCAGTGTATAAGTATTAATAAACATAAACACTATGAGGAAAGCATGCTTTTGTTTAATTCACCATCTATTTACTATATCCTCATTATATATTATCAAGGAGTTTCTTTAACATCAACGATCTTCCAAAGTCTTCTGATATATTATGATTTACTTGAAAATGATATTGTTAATCCTTTCAAATATCATTTTTCATTTCTCTTTATACAGTCTTATATTCTGGTTATGGGATATGACCTCGATGGCTACTTCTGTACAGAATAAATCTGTTGAAAGTACAGAATTTCAGTGTAGCTAGCATCCTCATTGGTCTTATCCCCCTGCCTACCACTCAAATCTATTTCTTTATCATTTAAAGTGCTTTTAGTAGTCATAAATAACTTATATATAACTTAGCTTTAAAGTGCTTGCAGTATTAAAACGGGACTCCGACATGGACCCACGTTTCGCTAGGCTGTTTCAAGGAGATACCCTAGGAAATATAACAAAAGACAATCAAATAGTTAGGATATCAAATATTCAACAAGCGTATCTCTACTCTAGCTTCTCTTACCATCAAACAGACTCACAGCCAGTCTCTGTTTCATTCTAACATGGCGGCGGCGTCCTACTAGCTACTTTAAATATCCTGAGATTATGTGACTTTTTGAATTAATCATAACAATCCAGAATACTGCAGCCAAACTGATCTTCTCAAAACGCAAGTCTGACCATGCCTCCCCACTCCTTGCCAAACTTCACTGGCTCCCAATAATCTCCAGAATCCATTTCAAATGTCCCTGCCTGGCTTTCAAGATCATTCACGGAATCCTGCCTCCTCTTATCCCACTGTCTTTCAACTCCTCCAGTCCCGACTCCTCCAGAACTGCCCAAAGGCTTAAACTAGCCTTCCCCTCTCCACGCGGCATCCACTATTCAGGCAAACTGGGAAAATCTGTACAGAAGTAGCCACTGAGGTCATATCCCATAACCAGAATATAAGACTGTATGAAGAGAAATGAAAAGTGATATTTGAAAGGATTAACAATATCATTTTCAAGTAAATCATAATATATCAGAAGACTTTGGAAGATCGTTGATGTTAAAGAAACTCCTTGATAATATATAATGAGGATATAGTAAATAGATGGTGAATTATTTAGTTCCTCATTTAAATAGAGAAAGATATTTGCCAAATATTGGATGTGTGCTTTTGTTTAATGACATGCAATGACATGGGATAAGAACATAAGAGTGCCATATTGGGACAGACCAAAGGTCCATCAAGCCCAGTATCCTCTTTCCAACAGTGGCTAACCCAGGTCCCATGTTATTGTAAACAGCCCGTCCCTAGTCAAAGCATGAGATAAAAAATGGAATTGTATTAAAAAAAAATGGCAAAAGGACCAAAATGAAGAAAATTCCTGCCATGACTTTCTAGTATTCAACAATATTAGAAAAAAGGGTTGTCCTCTGTGAATATTCTGCTTGGAAAAATCATTAGCGTCGCATAAATAAACACAGTTTCCTAGTTCAGTGTTCTTCAACCGCTGGTCCACAAAAATCTCCCGCCGGTCCGCAAAGGACCAGCGTCCCCCGCAAGCACCGAATAAAAAAGGTGGCTCACTGCAAATGCCTCGTGGACCACCCAGGAAAAAACACCAGTGCAGCCATCCTCCAACACCTCCAGGCAGCGCCAGGGCCGACCAACGGGGAGCTTGCACGAACCTGGTGCAGTGGCCGATGGGCAACTCTGGGTCAAAGACCATTGGAGAGTTGGAGGCATACAAAGCAGGTGCCACATGGCAAGTCCGCTGACTGTACTGCTCGAAGGCATCAGCTGTGTATGCACAGAAAGCCACAGCTTCAATGGCCTGTGCTCTCTCGGTCCTCCCTGGAAGGAGCAGAAGGTTCCCCCACTCCCAGACCCAGCCAAAAGGAATGAAGATCCCGCTGCTGCAACATGCAGCACAGAACCGGAGCAGCAAGACGCTAGAAGTGACCTCCCGAGCCCCCAGGTAGGCTGAGGAGAAGCCTTCTAATAGGAAAAGTCACTCCCCCTCCCTTGGCAGTCCAGTAGCGGCACCCGAGTCCACACCAGCATTCAGCTCCTCCATTTCTGCTGGTCCATAGGTACAAAAAGGTTGAAAAACACTGTTCTAGTTCATCAACAGTCTAGTGCTTCTCACTATTTCCAGCCAGCTTTCCACATGTGTAACCTCCTCTTCCCTTTTCACACTAGCTACTTCCAAAGAGTTCCTGTACACTGGACACAAGCTGGTCCTCGCCAACACATTGAATATTACACTCTTGTATTTGACAGCCTTTGAGTGCGAGGTCTGTGTGGCCTATCACACACCTTCTGTATAAAGACTAGCAGATGGTGTAGTACAGAAAATGAGAGAACTGTGTGGTGACAGATGTTAGCTAAAAGCTACACCAGAAACGCCACCTGCCTGTGACAAATATTTTCTGGTGTTTTGCCCAGTCTCTGCAAATTATTTATGACACCTGTGTATACAGGAAAGAAAAGAGCAATTCGATTCATATGCATGCTTCAAGGTTTACATAACATCTGTAAAGTACTCCTAGGACTCTTCTCCTGAGCATGCATTGTTTTATACGGCAAGAACCCACAAGATTGTGCTGCAGGTCCTGTGGGAAACCATGATCTTACACCAGTGCTTCTCAACCTTGAGGCACCCCATCCCCGTGGATAACCATGGGAAACCATCCCCATGTCATTCTTTAAGGAGAGAGGGAAGAATCAGAGTATGAAAGGCACAGCCACTGACCCTCAAAACTGGTGTAGAAGGACTGAGGTTGAGATAGACACTAAAGAATGACACGGAATGATTAGCACATAAGACCATAAGTGTTGCCATACTGGGACAGACCAAAGGTTCATCAAGCCCAGTTTCCAATAATGGCCAATTCAGATCACAAGTACCTGACAGAAACCAAAAGAGGAGCAGCATTCCAGAGCTGAGATTGTGATGGCATAATGCCTCATTCCACCAATAAGAGCCAACCTCACCAGTGATGTCACAATAGTTTCATTATTCTATACTTGGCTCACATAAGAATCAGAGTATGAATGGTGGAGTGGTGAAGGCGAGTTTTGGGCAGGACATGGGCCAACCTAGACTTATTCATACTGCAGGGATAATTGAAAGTTTTATGAGGCCGCCTGGATGGAACTTATATATTGTGACTTAGGTGATCTAAAACCAGGTCTAAGTGCCCAGAAGATATTCAAAGTGACCAGATAACCACTGCAGACACAAAGTACAGACCCACACACAGTCCTCCAGTGATCACTGGCCCCCTCACACCGCCATAAAAATGGGGAATAAAAATGTACATACTTGTCTCTGGAACATCAGCACCTGCTATAGGAAAGCCTAGTAGAGCTACACAGAGTTCGCTTAAGTAGCCGGGCCCATGGGAGGGGGGGCTGGGTCCTTCCACTCTAACCACTACACTACACTACAATGGTGGAAAATGTGAGCCTACCAAAATAAACCCAAACCCTACTGTACTGCCATATAGGTGAAACCTGCAGCCATAAGGGCTATTGGGGTTGTAGACAGGTGGTTATAGTGGGTTTTGGGGGCCTCAACATTACTTATATGGGAGTTCTGGTGAGATGTTTATGTGGCACCCTTTTTGTGAAGTTCACAGCAGTGCCTTATAAGGTGCCCCACTGCTCTGTTGCCATGTCTAGGTGGCCAGTCCAACACATTGCAGGGCCCTCCCATGTCCAAAAGGTCTTGTTCTGGGTGTTTGGGACTTAGACGAATATTTGGGCGAGAATGTAGTGGCGGTCTGGATGATCATACGCCTGGAAGTACAGTTGGACGATTTTCAAAAAAAGGTACACTTCTCCCTCTGTATTCACTATGATAGGGGATTAACAGACCCGTGAATATAGAAAAACCGTGAATAACTTTTTCATATGTTATTTGCTGTTTTCTATTAAAAACCATCGTGAATATGGTGAAACCGCGAATAACATGGTGAAAGACTTGGCCTGAAGGAGAGGCAAAACACAGTGAAGAAAGTGCTGGGAATGGGCGATTTTCTATGTAAACGCTTGGAATCAGCGATTTCTCTATGCAAGCTGACATAATTTAGATGGAGAAGCCAGAAAGCTAAAAACCGTGAATAATTGAAACCGCGAATAAGGAGGGAGAAGCGTATATTTAGACGTATTTTTCAAGAATGGACATTTGTGCCCTGCTAACTGTGCGACTAGCACCTTATGTCCAAATCGGACTTAGACGTATGTTTTGATTATGCCCCTCCACATGTCTAAGTTTCATTTGCAACTTGGCCTCCTGCTGGTTTACTGCAAAACAAGGGACTGGTGTATGATTGAGTGTTGTGACTGAACCCGGGATCATAACTCCTCCGGCCTACTGGAGTTATCCAGTGACTGTGACTGTGAGAAATTTCAAATGACTTTGTTGGGTTGTTTGTTTTTTTTGTGAGCCCTGGTGCAGGGCAGGTGAACCCCCGAAGAGCTGGCCAGAGCCCCACTGCGTGGTGTGGTGGGATGCCAGGGCTATATACATATTATGTACATTAAATAAAATAGAATCTCAAATCACATAACAACATAAGAACATAAGAATTGCCACTGCTGAGTCAGACCAGTGGTCCATCATAAGAAGTAAGAACATAAGAAGTTGCCTCCGCTGAGGCAGACCAGAGGTCCATCTCGCCCAGTGGTCTGCTCTCGCGGCGGCCCATCAGGCCCACTGCCTGAACAGTGGTCTCTGACTAATTTTACCATTTACCTCTAATCCTATCCCTATAACCTTACCTCTACTCTTATCTGTACCCCTCAATCCCTTTGTCCTCCAGGTACCTGTCCAGACCTTCTTTGAAGCCCTGTAGCGTGCTTCTGCTTATCACATTCTCCGGTAGCGCATTCCATGTATCCACCACCCTCTGGGTGAAAAAGAACTTCCTGGCATTTGTTCTAAACCTTTCCCCTCTCAATTTCACTGAGTGCCCCCTTGTACTTGTGGTTCCCCATAGTTTGAAAAATCTGTCCCTGTCCACTTTTTCTATGCCCTTCATGATCTTGAAGGTTTCTATCATGTCTCCTCTAAGTCGTCGCTTTTCCAGCTAGAAAAGCCCCAGCTTTTTCAGTCTGTCAGTATATGAGAGGTCCCCCATACCCTTTATTAGCTTAATTGCTCTTCTCTGGACTCTCTCAAGTACCGCAATATCCTTCTTGAGGTACGGCGACCAGTACTGGACACAGTACTCCAAGTGCGGGCGCACCATTGCACGATACAGTGGCAGGATGACTTCCTTCGTCCTGGTCGTAATACCTTTCTTAATGATACCCAACATTTTGTTCGCTTTCCTTGAGGCTGTGGCGCACTGCGCCGACGCCTTCAATGTTGTGTCTACCATCACTCCCAGGTCTCTTTCAAGGTTGCTCACCCCTAGCGGTGATCCCCCCATCTTGTAAGTGAACATCTTTTTCCCAACATGCATGACCTTGCATTTCCCTATGTTGAAGCTCATTTGCCATTTTTTGGCCCACTCTTCCAGCGTTGTCAGATCTTTTTGGAGGTCTTCGCAGTCCTCCATGGTTTTGACCCTGCTGTATAGTTTAGTGTAATCCGCAAATTTAATAACCTCACATTTTGTTCCCGCCTCCAGGTCGTTAATAAATATATTGAACAGAAGCGGTCCCAGCACCGACCCCTGTGGAACTCCGCTCGTGACCCATTTCCAATCCGAGTAATGGCCCTTTACTCCAACCCTCTGTTTCCTGTCCGCCAGCCAGTTTTTGATCCATCGGTGGACCACCCCTTGCACCCCATGGTTCCATAGCTTCCTTAGCAGTCTTTCGTTTGGTACCTTGTCGAAGGCTTTTTGGAAGTCAAGGTAAATGATGTCTATGGATTCCCCTTTATCCACCTGGCTGTTTACCCCCTCAAAGAAGTATAATAAGTTCGTGAGGCATGACCTGCCCTTGCAGAAGCCATGCTGGCTCAACTTTAGCTGCCCATTTTTTTCGATGTGTTCCCAGATGCTGTCCTTAATCAGCGCTTCCATCATCTTTCCCGGGACCGAGGTCAAGCTCACCAGCCTGTAGTTTCCCGGGTCTCCCCTTGAGCCTTTCTTAAAGATGGGCGTGACATTTACTATTTTCCAGTCCTCCGGAATCTCTCCATTTTTTAAGGATAGATTCCATATCTGTCGAAGTGGCTCAGCTATTTCGTTTCTTAGTTCCTTGAGTACCCTTGGGTGAATGCCGTCCGGACCTGGCGATTTGTCGCTCTTTAGCTTGTCTATCTGCCTGAGGATATCCACCTTGCTCACCTCTAGTTGGACCAGATTTTCATCCTGATTTCCTTTTACGATCTCCTCGGGTTCCGGAATGTTGATTGTGTCCTCCCTTGTGAAAACCGACGTGAAGAACTCATTTAACCTGTCCGCTATCTCCTTTTCCTTTTTTACCACTTCCTTTCTGTCTCCATCATCCAAGGGTCCCACTTCCTCCCTAGCTGGTTGCTTCCCCTTGACGTACCTGTAGAATGATTTGAAGTTTGTTGCTTCAACTGCCAGTCTTTCTTCATATTCTCTTTTTGCTTTCCTAACCACTCGGTGACACTCCTTTTGGTGTTTTTTATGCTCCTTTTTGGTTGTCCTCTGTCTGGTCTTTTTTCCATTTTTTGAATGATGCTTTCTTATCACTTATCGCCTTTTTCACTGCATTTGTTATCCACACTGGGTTTTTGTTCTATTTTTTTTGCACCCTTTCCTGAACTTGAGGACACACAGGTTCTGTGCTTCGTGCACTGTGCCCTTGAGTAAGGTCCAGGCTTTTTCTACGGACTCCATCTTCCTTGCGATATCCTTGAGTTTCTTCCCCACCATTTTCCTCATGGCATCATAATTCCCTTTTTTGAAGTTGAGTGCTGTCGTTGTGGTTCTTTTCACCTCTGATGATCCAATTTCTAGCCTGTACTGGATTGTGTTGTGATCGCTGTTTCCTAGTGGGGCTAGTACCGCCACCTCCTAGTACCACCACCTCGCCCAGCAGTCCGCTCACGCGGCGGCACTCTGGTCTAAGATCAGCACCCTAACTGAGACTAGTCCTACCAGCCCACATTCTTGTTCAGCAGAAACTTGTCTAACTTTGTCTTGAATCCTTGGAGGGTGTTTTCCCCTATAACAGCCTCTGGAAGGGCGTTCCAGCTTTCTACCACTCTCTGGGTGAAGAAGAACTTCCTTACGTTTGTACGGAATCTATCCCCTTTCAACTTTAGAGAGTGCCCTCTTGTTCTCCCTACCTTGGCGAGGGTGAACAACCTGTCCTTATCTACTAAGTCTATCCCCTTCAGTACCTTGAATGTTTCGATCATGTCCCCTCTCAATCTCCTCTGTTCGAGAGAGAAGAGGCCCAGTTTCTCTAATCTTTGGCTGTACGGCAGCTCCTCCAGCCCCTTAACCATCTTAGTCGCTCTTCTCTGGACCCTTTCGAGTAGTACCGTGTCCTTCTTCATGTACGGCGACCAGTGCTGGATGCAGTACTCCAGGTGAAGGCGTACCATGGCCCGGTACAGCGGCATGATAACCTTCTCTGATCTGTTCATGATCCCCTTCTTTATCATTCCTAGCATTCTGTTTGCCCTTTTTGCTGCCGCCGCACATTGTGTGGACGGCTTCATCGACTTGTCGATCAGAACTCCCAAGTCCCTTTCCTAGGAGGTCTGTCCAAGTACTGCCCTAGACATCCTGTATTCGTGCATGAGACTTTTGTTACCGACATGCATCACTTTACACTTATCCATGTTGAACTTCATCTACCATGTCGATGCCCATTCCTCAAGCTTGATTATGTCACGTTGCAGATCTTCGCAATCCCCTTGCGTCTTTACTACTATGAATAACTTCGTATCATCTGCAAATTTAATCACCTCGCTCATCGTACCTATGTCCAGATCATTTATAAAGATGTTAAAGAGCACGGGTCCAAGCACCGAGCCCTGCGGCACCCCACTGGCGACGCTCTTCCAGTCCGAGTATTGTCCATTTACCCCCACTCTCTGTTTCCTATGCTCCATCCAGTTTTTAATCCATGTGAGTATTTCACCCTCAATTCTATGGCTTGCAAATTTCCAAAGTAGTCGTTCATGCGGAACCTTGTCGAACGCCTTCTGAAAATCCAGATATACAATGTCGACTGGATCTGTCTGTTTACTCCCTCAAAGAAGTGCAGCAAGTTCGTCAAACACGATCTGCCTTTGCTAAAACCGTGCTGACTGGTCCTTATTAGCCCGTGTCTGTCAAGGTGATCAATGATGCTGTCCTTTATCATTGACTCTACCATCTTTCCCGGTACCGAGGTCAGACTCACCGGTCTGTAGTTCCCCGGATCTCCCCTCGAACCTTTCTTGAAGATCGGTGTAACATTCGCTACCTTCCAGTCTAATCTAATCTAATCCTTAGGTTTGTATACCGCATCATCTCCACGTTCGTAGAGCTCGACGCGGTTTACAGTAGGAGAAATAGGAAGGAACTACAACTGAGGGTTAGAGGTAGAAGTGTGAAGAAAATTTACAGGACTTGGGATGCCAAGATATAAGAGTTTCCTTGATTCCTTTCCCAATTTGATCGACAGATTGGCTATTAGTTGAAGCAGTTCAGCTATGGTCTCTTTCAGTTCCTTGATGACCCTCGGATGGATGCCATCCGGTCCCAACCCTGTCCTGGAGGACCACCAGCCAGTCAGGTTTTCAGGAAAGTCCTAATGAATATACATGGAGCAGATTTGCATGCCTGTCATCTCTGTTATAAGCAAATCTCTCTCATGCATATTCATTAGGGCTATCCTGAAAACCCAGTTGGCCTCGTGGTCCTCCAGGACAGGACTGGGGACCACTGACCCACAGTACTTATTTCCTTGAGCTGCTTCCTTAAATGTCCAAAACTAGTTTTGAATATTAAGAACATAAAGAGTAGCCATACTGGGACAGGCTGAAGGTGCCTCAAGCCCCATATTCTGTTTCCAACAGTGGCCAACCTAGGTCACAAGTACAGTACCTGGCAAGATCCCAAGGAGTAAAACAGATTTTATGCTGCTTATCCTAGGAAATGCAGTGGATTTCCCCAAGCCATCTCAAGAATGGTCTATGGACTTCTCTTTTAGGAAATTATCCAAAACCTCTTTTAAACCCCGCTAAGCTGATTTCACCACATTCTCCAGTAATAAATTCCAGAGTTTAATTAAATGCTGAATGAACAAATATTTTCTTCGGTATATATTATAGAATCAATCGCACATTTTAAAAATCAAGCTAATCCCCTGAATGAAAAAACAGTGCAAAACACTGGCTTTCTTTGAAGACATAATTGTTTTGGTTTCATTTCACACTGAAATGAACAGATTATTGGAAACACGTTTTTGGAGATAAAATACACTACCTTATAAAAGAAGAAAGATATATGTGGGAAGGCTTTTTATGCCAACGACTGAAACTGAACTGTGGTCATTATTTCACTGACTTCTCTGAAGCTTTTTCCTTCTGGACTTATTGTTTTCTGGATTTATTAAACTGAACCACATGTAGTTTAAAGTGTTATAATAGAGTTTGATAGCAATCATTTACTCTTTTCCCCTGAAACCTCTGGCATTGCCACTCCTAAAGTCTATGGGCAGCATTATAGAGTCTGATATTCCACACCTCCCCACAGAATAAAAGATCCGGAAATTGTCTGGAAGAGCCGTGAGCACAGCAGGTCTTAAACACAGAGATACCAACAGAAAGACTCAGCAAAACACTGAAGCTTAAAGGGTGCAGCTTTAGATCACCATCGCAGGGAACATCGGAAGCCTCTTAAAGAGGTGAGAAAAAATGAACTTTTAAAAAGTCCCTTTTTTTTTTTTTTTTTTACAGTAAACCACCAGCGCTTTACCCGTTAATTGTAAAAGCTGCTGTAGATTTGCACTGTGGTTATGCAACAGGAAGGCTTAGGCTTCCAGGTAATGTTCGCATGCATGTGAACCATGAAAGCCCAGCTCTAACCACCAGTGACTCCCATGGTCATCTCTGACTCACTATTATAAACCGGAAATATGTAGGTGTATGTGAGTGCAAAATAGAAAGGGGGAGGGGAGATTAAACCTCCACTAAAAGGTCTCAGCAGTGAGAACCAAATGAAATGTAGCAATGTATTAATTAGGAGTTTACTGCTATGCTTAATGTTAATGTCACGTCAGAAAACCAGTTTTGATACTGTTATAAAAAAGGGTCCAATATTCAGCTGATGGTGGTCAGCATTTTGACGATTGTCACCTGCTTTAGTCCCAGATATTCAGTTTTGGGCCACATCCAGGTACCATATGTGGCCAGATAAAATATATTCAGCATTTAAGAAGCTACAATGAACTGCATACAGATGGGACCAGTGGTGTAGGGAGAGGAGCAGGGAGGGGTACGGACCACCCCAGGTGCCATCTTGGTGGGAGCACCAGCATTTCTCAGGAAGTGATGTCAGAGGGAGAGACGCTGCTCACTATGGGGTGAGGAGGGAAGGCACGCATGGTGAGGAACGATTGTGGGGGAGAGGTGGCTGCAATGGGGTAGAGTGCAGGGGTTGCACAGCGTGGCAATGCTGAGTACCTCCTTCCCTCGCTGAATGGGACTGTCTTTTAAGCGGTTCAATTTATGTGATTATCCCAGCCAGTTAGGTGCTGACTCCACTGCCAGAATGCCCACAAATTAGCTGGTAATTTTCAGCAGCACTGTCCAGCTGGATGTCATTCAGTATGCCCACTTAGCCCCAGACAAGTGATTTAAGTTGCTTTGAATATGGACCCCAAAAGTTTTGCTTCCTCTCGGCCTCTGACCTCTATAAGTTACAGAGAGCCTTCCATCAAAATTGTATCAATACTGATTAGAGAATTAAACAGGGCCAAATTTGTCCCCGTCCCTGCAGGAACTCAATTTCCCTGTCCTGTCCTCGTGGGTTTTGTCGCTGCTCCTGCCCCATTCCTTTAAGCTCTGCCTTAACCAAACACTTATGATTTTAAAGTGTTTGAGGCTTGTGCAGATGAGGACAGAGCTTGAAGGAATGGGGCAAGGACAGGAAAAAAACTCGTGGGGACAGGAAGGGAAAATGAGTTCCCCCGGGGACGGGGAAAAATTTGTCCCTGTGTCATTCTTTAATACTGAACCCACAATACTAAGCCTTTTTGCTGTGCCATCCAGACCAATATACCAGAACCTATAAAGTCACTGACCTGTTTGGATGTCAGCGAGCGGAGGCCTTCTCTTTCTCTTCTAATCTCACAAAAGAGAGGGGAAATTCATCAAGGTGCCCTTTGCCACAAACTCTGAGGTTCAGGAAAAACTTAGGACTGAGGAAAACATCATTTGTCACATCTGCAGGGATTCAAATCACCATTAAAAGGATCCCTACGAGTGACACAACATCAGAGGTCAGACACCCACCCTGAGACTCACCACTACTTTCTCTACAACAAATCATCTCGTCTACATTTGCACCAGTAGCAAAGATAAGGTTTTAATCAGGCAGGAGAGACTCCCACACAGTTGAACCCCGCTAATCAGCTGTACTTAACTGTTAGTGCTGCTGAATTTTCCACTAACTGGCCGTCACCTAACCAATTGGATTAGGGTGAGCTAGCCAGTTAACTACGATTTTCAGTCTGCTAACCAGCTAAGTAACCACATAAATTTAGGACAGCAAACAGGTTGTCCTAACTTTTCCTCTCCTTTACAAAACCATGCTAGTGTTTTAAATCTTTGGGCATCCCCAGGGTCAATGAGTTCAGCCTTCAGCCCGCCATGGAACTCTTCATTCAGCATCAGCCCGTCTAGGCGGGAACAGGAAGTGAAGTCTGTGCTGAATGAAGACTTCCGGGGCAGGCCAAAGGCTGAGTTCGTTGACGCTGTGGCACAGCTGCCCGAAGATTTAAAATAGCAGTGACTGAAGAGGAGGTGTGGGAGTCAGGAAGTAAAGAGAGATGTTGTGCCGCAGGGTCCCATGGGGAGGGGGAGGAAGGAAAGAATAACATAACACATGCTGAAATTTTAAAATTAGAGCAGCTAAAAGAGGAGGTAGGTGGGAGCAGAGCCACGTTTTTGGGGGAGGTCACGGCCCCTGTGGTCCCCCCGTTCCGACGCCTATGAGCATAGACACCTAAATGTGGCAAGGATGCCCCTAAGTTATGATATTCTATAGGCACCTAGATGCCCTGCTAGCACTTATGCTGCTCTGTGTACACCTAGGTGCTATTATTCTAGATGTTTATGCATTCAATTTATTTATTTATTCATTCATTCACATATATAGACCATTTTCCTGACCAGATCATTCAAAATTGTTTACATCTTACATAATTTAAAAAAAAAATGGAAAGCAACAGACCCCAGACGGTGAACCAGTCAAGAAGACTAGGGCCAGATAAATGGTCTTCCACAAACAGGAGAAGAGGCCTGAAGAGGTCCAAACCACAATTTTATTAAATAACAAGTAGACAAGCTATGTCCACCACAAAGCAAGGGACCATATTTCAGGACTTAGAAGCCTACATCAGGAGTCATAAGCTTATGGAAAATGCACAGTCATATAAATATTATGTATGAGCACACAACCTTCGAAACACAAACTTAGTGGCTGTAATATCAAACACTGTTACAACTCAACAGCATTCTGTAGAAGACAACATCTTACAAAAAACAATAAAAGTCAGAAACAAGAAATAGAAAAAAAAAAAAAGCAGCCAAGATAAAAACAGCAAAATAACAATATAATAACTTATGCTCATGTCCTATCCCACAAAATTATATCACATTAATGGAGAAACAAAATTGTCTTTAACGTCCTCCTAAATATGATATGATTGCTTCCAATCTCAGCTCAGTTATCGATATCGTGACTTGCCCCAGATCACAAGGGACAGCAGTAGAATTTCAACCAGGCTTCCGGGATAGTGTGACAAACCTAGAGCCAGTCCTGGTTTTGTCCCAGGGAAAAGAAGCAACAATATCCATTCCCTGACCCGAAGAGCTGACCAAATTAATGGCGAAAGTCAGGAATTAGCTAACTACTCTTTTGATATGGAATCTGAACAGCATAAAGTCTGGTTTTCCAGCAACAGGCAGAAGAGCACAGCACAAAATAAACACGTTACGAAGCCAGCAAAATTTACTGTTTATAGGGAAAAGCCTATTACCCTAAGACAGCCTCAGTATAGGCAATATAGGGAGAGCCATGCTTTGCAACACAGAGAGCCAAGCCCCATCCCCCTTCACAGGTACAAGGAGAGGGAGGAGGAACATAGCAGACGGAGTGATTCACCAGGGCCTGAGTTAGGCCAGGAGGAGCAAATGCCAGAGGAAGGTCCATCCCTGTCTCAACCTAGTGTGTGTCCTGAGACCTGGAAGGAGATGTACGTTCAAATGGCCAGTGGATCCAGAACCCTTCTCTGAAGGCGTGGAGATTGGTCCTTAATATGAGAACCAATGCCAATGTTTCTTTGTTGCACTTATTTTTTCTGGGAGTTGTGCTAGAGAGGCAGAAACTTCTGCTGAAGACAAGAGGATTATTTTTGTGCTTGTTTTTCCCTCTTAAAAGGATTTCTGTTTGCCTTAAGTTTGAACATACTGAACTGAGTCCAGTTAAAGGACAAAATAAAAGTTACTTTTTGATATTACCCACTGTTTCCTTTGCTTTATATTTTTTTCTGACAGAAGTTTCTTAAAGATCCTAGGCGGTCGCTTGGATCAGGTACACCTGAGGGGTTACCCTATTCCTAGGGAACATGCCAGTCACTCAAAATTCACCACGAGCGCCCTCAGCTGGCCAGAACAGAGGCCTAGTGCGTGAGAATAGTTAGCACATGACCCTAACCATCAGACTCCATCTCCACTCCAAAATATATGGTGATTTTAATTTTCTGGAAGTATGAACATGTAGAAAATTTGTTTTAATACAAAATGAAGAATGAATTGTGCAAAATTCAAGTCTTACACCCAATGAAAGAGAAGGAACAGGACGTCATTATCTCTGATGACCTGACGATAATGAATCAGAGAGAAACCGAGGGGAAGATTAATAATATCCTCCAATATATAACAGATGTCTAGTGAAGCCCACCTTGCGAACCATATGGATGATATCTAGAGGAAGGATATTAAGTGCGTCTCTGAAAAGGGGGTCTGAAATTTTATTTATTTATTTATTTATTCATTTTTCTATACCATTCTTCCAGGAGATCTCAGAACTACAAGGACCGGCACAAGGTGTAGAAGTAGAGGGGACTCTGGGAACCAATGATCACAATATGATCCGCTTTGACCTGGACACAGGGGCGAAACATCAATCCAGAATGACGGGCATGACGCTGAACTTCTGAAAAGGGAATTACGAAGGGATGAGACTCATGGTGGGGAAGAAGGTTAAGAAAAGGATAAGCACTGTAAAGACGCTAGAACAAGCGTGGTCCCTTTTTAAGGACACAGTCACCAAGGCACAAAATCTATATATACCTCGTATCGACAAGGGATCCAAGAGGAAAAAGAACAAGGAACCGGCGTGGCTCACTGTAGTGGTGAAGGAAGCAATCGGAGACAAGAAGACTTCGTTTAAGGAATGGAAAAGGTCGAAAGCGGATGAAAACTGGAAAAAGCACAAACAGGATCAAAGCAGATGCCATAAGGCGATAAGAGGGGCCAAAAGAGACTACGAGGAAAAAATAGCCAAGGAGGCAAAAAACTTCAAGCCATTCTTTCAATATATTAAGGGGAAACGACCCGCGAAGGAAGCGGTGGGGCCGCTGGATGACCATGGAATAAAGGGAGTGCTAAAGGAGGCCAAAGCCATCGCCGACAAACTGAACACATTTTTTGCGTCTGTGTTTACCAAAGAGGATACGCACAACATACCGGAAGCCGATAGGTTTTATGCAGGAAACGAAGACGGGAAACTGACAGGGTTGACTGTCAGTCTAGAAGAGGTATGCAGGCAGATTGATAGGCTTAAATGATAAATCCCCGGGACCGGATGGCATTCATTCCAGGGTAATCAAGGAACTAAAAGGGGCTATTATTTGAACTACTTCAAATAATAGCCAATCTGTCGATCAAATCAGGAAGGATTACGGAAGACTTGAAGGTGGCGAATGTTATGCCATTCTTCAAGAAAGGTTTGAGGGATGATCCAGGAAACTACAGACCGGTGAGTCTGACCTCAATACCGGGAAAGATGGTAGAGGCGCTGATAAAGGACCGCATCATTGAGCACCTTGATGGACACAATCTGATGAGGACCAATCAGCACGGCTTCAGCAAAGAAAGATCTTGCTTGATGAACTTGCTGCACTTCTTCGAGGGAGTAAATAGGCAGATAGACAAAGGTGACCCGGTCGACATTGTATATCTGGATTTTCAAAGGCGTTCGACAAGGTTCCGCATGAACAATTACTTCGAAAAATTGCGAGCCATGGAATCGAGGGTGAAATACTCATGTGGATTAAAAACTAGCTGGCGGATAGGAAACAGAGAGTGGGAGTAAATGGACAATACTTGGACTGGAAAAGCGTCAGCAGTGGAGTACTGCAGGGCTCAGTGCTTGGGCCCGTGCTCTTCAACATATTGATAAATGATCTGGAAATTGGCACGACGAGTGAGGTGATTAAATTTGCAGATGATACTAAGTGAAGACGCAGGAGGATTGCGAAGATCTGCAACGTGACAAACACGCTCGAGAAATGGGCTGCAATATGGCAAATGAGGTTCAACGTGGATAAGTGTAAGGTGATGCATGTCGGTAACAAAAATCTTATACACGAATACAGGATGTCCGGGGCGGTACTTGGAGAGATCCCACACGAATGAGACTTGGGAGTACTGGTCAACAAGTCGATGAAGCCATCTGTTCAATGTGTGGCGGCGGCGAAAAGGGCAAACAGAATGCTAGGAATGATTAAGAAAGGGATCACAAACAGATCGGAGAAGGTTATCATGCCACTGTACTGGGCCATGGTACGCCTTCACCTGGAACACTGCATCCAGCACTGGTCGCCGTACAGAAAAACACGGTACTACTCAAAAGGGTCCAGAGAAGAGCGACTACAATGGTTAAGGGGCTGGAGGAGTTGCCGTACAGTGAGAGATTAGAAAAGCTGGGCCTCTTCTCCCTTGAAAAGAGGAGGTTGAGAGGGGACATGATCTAAACATTCAAGATACTGAAGGGAATAGACTTAGTAGATAAAGACAGGTTGTTCACCCTCTCCAAGGAAGGGAGAACGAGAGAGCACTCTCTAAAGTTAAAAGGAGATAGATTCCGTACAAAGACAAAGTTAGACAAGTTCCTGTTGAACCGGAACGTACACAGGTAGGGCTGGTCTTAGTTAGGGCACTGATCTTTGACCTAGGGGCTGCCACGGGAGCGGATTGCTGGGCACGATGGACCACTGGTCTGACCCAGCAGTGGCAATTCTTATGTACATGAATTTATTCAGGTATTCAAGCATTTTTCCCTGTCTGTCCCAGTGGGCTCACAATCTATCTAATGTACCTGGGGCAATGGGAGGGATTAAGTGATGTGCTCAGGGCCACAAAGAGCAGCGTGGGTTTGAACCCACAACCCCAGGGTGCTGAGGCTGTAGCTTTAGACACCGCGCCACACTCTCCCATACTGCGTCATACTGCACTGAATGGCTCATGGTGGGAGCCATCCTAAATTCCCACCTACCCGTCCTCTCTTCCTAAAAATGCATTCTCAGTAAGCTCATTCTTCTTCTGTGCTGTTGGTTATAAGGACACACTGTTGCTTTAAGAAATCACCTCTGTTTGTTTGTCAGTATCAGACTGCGTAACATGTTTGTCAGAGATAAGTAAGTGTAATTTCTGATGTGTTTCTTCATTGCTTCTTTCATGAATAGCTCTCCAATTATAGATAGAATTCAACAGGAAAAAATGTAATTATGGTGAGGGGGTTTATGTTGTAGCTGGGGAGGGACCTAGGATTTCTAATTGTAGAGAAACCACTCAGTACACAACAGAGGTAAAAACCAAAGAAAAGACCATTTCCATGTTAAATTACAATATCTCCACCTATAGCATAAATGTAACATTACATATTATCAGCTCCTACTAATGACAAGTCAAAATTCTTTGCAAAAAATCATGAGCTCAGGATGTTGTTTGAGTTGATAAGATCCTACCAGGTATTTAGGATTCAAAATCATATTACTACCACTGCTACTTTTAATTCTTTCTAGAGCACTACCAGATCTACTTAGCGCTCTACAGAATCACAAAGGAGACAGTCCCTGCTTGAAATTTATTTATTCAATTTTCTATACCGTTCTCCCAGGAGAGCTCAGAACGGTTTACATGAATTTTTCCCTGTCTATCTAATGTACCTGAGGCAATGGGGGGATTAAATGACATGCCCAGGGTCACAAGGAGAAGTGTGGATTTGAACCCACAACCACAGGGTGCTGAGACTGTTGTTTTAACCACTGTGCCACTCTAGAAACTAAAATGTAGTGAAAGGGAGCCAAGTATAGGGCAATCAAGCCATTGTGACATCACAGATGAGATTGGTTCTTATTGGTAGAATGAGGCATTCTAATGTCAAAATACCAGCTCTAGTTATTAGAGGCTGAAACTTTTTACACTATTATTTATTCAATTTTCTATACTGGACTCCTAACTTTATGGATTAGCCATGATTGTTTTCAACTGGTCTATTTGATTTGCTGAATATGTAACTCTGGGTGGGTGGAACAGTGGGGTCTTGTATTGCTTTTGCTGGGTCCACCGTGAAGAACAAACATGTGTGGCTCACTTTGGTCTGTGTTTTTGGTGGTATTCCTGTTAAAAAATTCATTAAAATCTATTTTTTTTTTTTTTAACTTTTTATTTATAGAAATTTTCATTCTTTCAATACATGAATCACATATTATAAAATGTATAATAAAATATATATGTATGTACAAATTCATATCATAGATATTCATCCCTTTCCCCTATTAATTGTTTTTCCATTTTTCTTTCATATTAATATCTATATTTCCCACCCTAACCCTATATTACTATTATCAATGTGTTAAGATATCTGATCTCTAGAATAATTAGTCAATGGATCCCATATTTCTTAAAATTTTTAATATTTCCTTGTTGTAAAGCCAAAATTTTCTCCATTTTGTAAATGTGACATACCGAGTTCCACCAGAATGTATAATTTAGTTTGGTAAAATCTTTCCAATTTTGTGTGATTTGCTGCATGGCAACTCCTGTCAATATTAAAAGTAATTTATTATTAAAATAAAAAAGGTATCCAGAAGGAGATCAAAAGCATGTGCTCAATTTTGAGAAGTGGAGTAATATGATTGAATTAGAATGGTGATAAATAAACCCGAGTGCAGTATTTTGTACAAGCTGGAGATGATGCAGTTGAAACTGCGGAAGTCCTATTAATAAGGAATTGCAATAGTGAATATAGTAAGGATTCGTAGTCAATTCTGGTCACAAGTACCTGGCAAGAGTTCATAAGAGTAAAACAGATTTTATACTGCTTATCCTAGGAATAAGCAGTGGATTTCCTCAAGCCATCTCAATAATAGCCTATGGACTTTTCTTTTAGGAAATTATCCAAACCTTTTTTAAACCCAGCTAAGCTAACTGATTTCACCACATGCTCCGGCAACAAATTCCAGAGTTTGGTTTAAATCTACTACTTAGTAGCTTCATCGCATGCCTCTAGTCCGAGTATTTTTGGAAAAAGGAAACAAACGAATCACATTTACCCTTTCCACTCCATCCAGTATTTTATAGACCTCTTATCATATCACCTCCGAGTCATCTCGTCTCCAAGATGAAGAACCTTAGCCGATTTAGCCTTTCCTCATAGGGAAATTGTCCCAAACCTTTTATCATTTTCGTCGCCCTTCTCTGTAACTTTTCTAATTCCACTATATCTTTTTTGAGATACAGTGACCAGAACTGCATACAGTATTCGAGGTGCGGCTGTACCATAGAGTGATACAAAGACATTAGGGGGTTCAATATGTATTTTCTGATGCATTACAATTGGAAAGATACAAATACACGTTTGTGTAGATTTTAATTTCAGCAACGTTAGAGACTCTAGTTGTTTGGCCTGCTTTCATTTGACCATTTTTTACTTTTATTGATTTCTTATAAGGGTTGAACTGAACAACCCTTGACGCAGGCAGTTACACGGCTTATGTCGGGTCCAATAAAACTGAGTTCCCACCCAGGACATGAAGGCCCTTTGTGCTTTTTTCCTGCTCATTGTACTCTGATCATTTAGATTTTATTAATGTATTTGTAATGTGATGGGGGAGTTTTGTGTTATTGTACATTCTTTGTACATTTTATTGCATATATCTCTGCACCATTATTCAAATTGCATATCAAGATCATCAGTTCCACATTTTTTTTTGAGCTTTGCGATTGTTTTTGTGGAACTATCTTGGTTGTCCTTGATTGGGTTTTTTTGTGTGTGCTTTTTACTGTAAATCATTTTGGCTCATAATTTTGTTCAGAAAAGATAGTGTATAATGTTTTATAAATAAGTAAATCCATTATACATATGAGGTGTCTGGATACGATCTTAACAGAATTTTTAATCCGAGCAGCAGGGATTCTTATATTCTCTCAAGGATTTACAGATGTCACAATTATTTCTTATCTGTTTCCCTCAGGCATTAAATATCTCTTCAATATTTGTAGAACTGTCGTCTTTTCAATTGTCGTGCTAATAACTTGACTCTTTCTAGCATTTTCTACATAAACTTGTTCAAAAAAATGTACATAATACTCAGTTCTTAGAGATTTTATAGCATCAATTCTATTTTGAACTTTAACTCCAACTGAGGTGTTTTAATTTTCTTGCCTTTTTCTGTTCACTTTGTAAGTTATCGAGATCTTTATATAATTTATCTTACCTCCCCAATGTTTTCTCTTGGCTGCAGCTTTAATTAACTTTTCACCTATGAAAGCTTTATTTGTTTCCCATAGGAGGACAAATTCTATATTGTTAAAGTAATTTATATTCAGAAGTGATTGATATGCTTCTGTTAATTATTTCTTAACCTTTTCTTTTTCCTTGTATAATGCCTCATTCAGGAATATTCAAGTAAGTAAAGTAATCAGAAGTTATTACCACCAGAAACATTTCCACTTTACTATCTATAACCACTTTTGACTCTTTTTTCAGCAGAAATAAGTCTCTTCTGGCATATGAATTATACTTAATTTTTAGAAATGAAAAAGTAGAGTCCTTCACGCCAGGGTATCTAAGTCTCTAGACAGTTATTAATTGAAATTCCTTCATATGCTTCCTTTTTTTATTCTAGGTCTTGAATAATCAATAGTTATCTCTTCTATAATCTGAATCTCATGAACTGCATTTTAAGAAGGGAACCTTTAAGTCAATTAGGAGAAGGATTTTCAAAACCATTTATAGAAGTAAGTAGCAGGGTTTAAATTAACTGTCTAAAAATTGCTCTCTCTCAAGACAGCTAAAAGTAAGCCTATTATCACACACACTTTTAGCTGCACTTACAGAAGGCATTCCCATGGACCTCCAGCGCTAAAGCTAGCGAGGCTCGGTAATAGTGCAGGAACAGCACAGAAATAGCTCCCCGATGCTCAGCACTAATTGCATGCAAATAATATGTACGTTGGGAGACCAAAAATAAGGGAAGGAATGCGACTGCCATATGCGCACAAGAGTTTTGCGGAAAGCATGGCTCTTTGGTGCATGAGGCAGGCCAACCCAAAAGTGGCACCGTTCCTCTGGCCCTTTAAATATGTCTTCCAATTTTTTTCCGCTGAAGGACAGAAAACAGGCTTGAGCTTTCATGTTTGGTTTTGCTCAGACTCACACATATGTGTTTTTCACAACCAGTGCTTAGAGATTTCCAGGGGCTTTCTTCCACTTCCAAATTCAATTTGAAGGAAAAATCAAGGGAAAATCTCTCTTCAAGACACCCTAATGCCTGCTCCAAACAGTAAGGGAGGCTTTCTTTTGTGAGCTGTTCTTTGAGCACTGGGGAGGGAATATGAAATGACTTCATTATCATCCATTTCACTACATTTCCACTAGATATTATTTCTGCTAATGTTGGCCATGCATTTATTTCCCACACTAGAGCCCTGTAAAATATTCTGTGCAAATTAATGTCGGCGTTAATTCAGGGGTAAGAAATTTATCGATAAAAGTTGGATAATTTGCGAGTCTAGTTTTAAAGGTGAGAAGTATTTTGTAAGTTATATGATGTGGGATGGGTAGCCAATGAGCATTGCGGAGTAAGGGGGTTACGTGGTTGAATTTCTTGGCTTTGTAAATGAGTTTTATTGCTGTGTTCTGGAGAATTTGGAGCCGACAGATTTCCTTCTGTGATATACCTTGGTATAGGGAGTTAGAAAAATTCAGATGAGAAACAACCAGAGAATGGATCAGAATATTGAGAGATGGTGGATCTAGGAAAGAAGATATTGAACGTATTAATTTTAGTTTATAGAAGCATTTCTGGACAACGCTTATCTGTTCGTGGAAAGTAAGTTTTTTACATTACTTCAGCGACTTCTATCCCGCCTTAACCTTGCAGTTCTAGGCGGATTATGAAAGAGGTCATAGAAACATAGATGACGGCAAATAAGGGCCATAGCCCATCAGGTCTGCCCACTCTACTGACCCACCCCCAAGTCTACTGGATATTTCCAGGAGTATTACAGGATTAGGTGCTAATTACAAGGTTGTCTCTGGAGCTGAAATGAGGGATGCTTTGGCATGGCATTACTTAGTTATTCTTAACAAAGTTGGTTAGTTAGGCCCAGATTCACTACAGATAGCGACTCAATTACTGTTGACAAAGTTTTTGAATAGTAGGGTCTTTATTTCTCTTCAGAAGGTTTTGTAATCAGGCATTGTTAATAGAATGTGGGCCATTTGGTGGACTAGTTTAGCTGTTTGAGTTGCTAGCAATCCATTGTACATCTTCTTGCATTGTGTGCCTATGATTGGGGGGTGAGTGAAAGGAGTTTGGGTTTTCCTTGGCCTGGTTGTGTTGTTCCGGATAAGGCGATCATTCAGGTAGGAAGGGGTGGCGCTGTTCAGAGCTTTGAATAGTAAAAAGTAGAATTTGAATAAGATTCTTGCTTGCATTGGGAACCAGTGGGTGTCTAGGTATGCTGATCATATTTGCTCAGTGCATAGATCAATCTGAGGGCTGTGTTTTGTATGGTCTGTAATTATTTTATCATTCTGTAGGGCATGGTAGGTAAAGGACATTACAGTAGTCTAGCAGTCCCAGGACTAAAGACTAGATAAGAAATCGGATTTTCTCTTTATCAAAGAATTTTTGTATTTGTTGTAGGATTTGCAAGACTGCGAAGGATTTTTGTACTGTCTTGTTGATTTGCAGTTGCATGGTGCAGCATCTATCATTATTCCAAGAAGTTTTAGGGCTGGTTGCATGGGATATACAGTGGATTTTATTTCTCTATTTGTTATGGTTGGAGTTTTTTCCTTTTTGAGCAGTAAGAATTTTGTTTTGTCTCTGTTCAACTTTAGTTTGTGGATTTTCATCCATTGTTCAATTGTGTCTATTGTCTTATGCAGTTTTCGAGTTATGATAGAGGTTGGCTGGACGAAAGGAAGTAGTATGGTGATATCGCCTGTGTAGCTGTATGATGTTATCCCTAGTTTGTCCAAGCTGGTACTAAGGAAGGCGATGTAAAGGTTGAAAAGTATTGGTGATAGTGGTGATTCTTGGGGTTGGACCAGGACTGTGATTTTTCTCTGTTTGTTTTGACTCTATATGTCCTGAATTGTACAAATCCTTAGAACCATGTGTGTACCCTGCCTATTATTCCTATTGCTTCCAGTATTTGTAGTAGGATGATGTGATCCACTAGTTCAAATGCTGCCGAGAGATCAAGAATAACCCCCAGTAACTTGATCTTCATGTCCATTTGTATTGGAGTGGATTCAATACAGATAGGCAAAATTAAGTCTTCCTTATCTGTGCTGGGAAACAAAATGCCTTTAGTTTTTTGGATGTTTAATGCAAGCATGTTTTCATTCAGCCATGAGCTGATTTGGGTAACTTTGTGGTTTATTTCTTGAACATCATCTGGAACATTAGGGTTCAAAGGATGTAAAAGTTGAATGTCATCTGCGTAAGCAAAGGCAGTAAATCTTATGGATTGAGCGAGAGTCAATAGTAGAGCTAAGAAGAGATTAAACAGTTTTGGAGAGAGGACAGAGCTCTGTAGTATTCTGTATTTTACAGAGAAGATTTCAGGCATGGTTTCTCAAATTTGCCTCACCTGCGCACGTTCGTTTAGCAGGAACTTGTCCAACTTTGTCTTGAATCCCTGGAGGGTGTTTCCCCCTATAATAGACTTCATAAAAGGAGGAAAAAGAATGTCGTCGTCATCGTCGTCTCCATTGCCGTTCAGAGGAGCGAAGTTGGCGATGAATGAGTGATAATTCGTGAGAGAGGGTTTTTTTTTTGGATGATGAAAAGGAAGTCTGTTGTTTGAGAGGTGCTATCGTCTGGTAGATGTCAAAATATTTTATCATTTTGTTTTTAAAAGTCTTATATAAGAACAGAATAGCCTTACTGGTTCAAACCAATGGACCATCTAGCCCAGTATTCCGTCTTCACGGTGGCCAATCCAGGTCACAAGTACCTGGCAAAAACCCAAATATTAGCAGCATTCCATGTCACTGATCTGCGGCAAGAAGTGGCTTCCCCCATGTCTGTCTCAGTAGCAGACTATGGATTTTCCTGGATTGTCTTAAAATATCCTTTTAGTATTCTCTGTCTGACAACAGAGGTGACATCCTAGTTGGTATTGCAATTTTTAATATGATATCTGTGTAGATTGATGCTAGTCTTTAGCATCTGACTTGTTTCTCCAATGTAGCACCCTTCTTTACATTTTTTTGCATTGAATAATATATACCACATTGGAAGATGACCATGTGTAGGATCCCCTTACATTGAATGTTTTTCCCATATGAGTGACCGTAGGATCCTGTGAGATGTGTTGGCATAGTTTGCAACTTATTATATTTCAGAGGTGTGTGCAATTCTCTTCTTTATGGATTTGTATAGGGCAGGGGTGTTCAACCTTGGCCTTCACCAGGTTGGGTTTTCAGGATTTCCCCAATGAATATGCTTGAGGTCTATTTGCATACAATGGAAGCGGTGCTTGCAAATAGATCTCATGTAAAGTCATTGGGGAAATCCTGAAAACCCAACTGGATTGCGGCACCTCGAGGACAATCCTGATGTAGACTTTTTCACCTGTTTTGGTGAAATCTTTCAAAGATAGTCACTCAAGAGCATATGGTTTGGAATGAGCTGTCGGCTTTCCCTCAGATTCTAGTTCAGAAGCTGCTCTATCTCCTTTTCAAATGTTAATGCCAGGCATGCAAGGGTGATTTGAAAAGTTTGATTATAAAGTAAGCTAAACAACGTGGTCTTCATCAAGGGCTATGCCGACGACGCCAAACTGTGTAATATAGTAGGTGAAAGCGATCTCACAGATGGTATGGCGCAGGATCGACATGGCAGCTGGGCTTCAACGCCAAGAAGTGTAAGGTGATGCATCTCGGCAGCAGAAATCCATGCAGAACATACACCTTGAATGGAGAAACACTAGCTACGACCTCAGAAGAACGGGACTTGGGAGTAATCATCAGTGTAGACATGAAGGCTGCCAAACAAGTAGAGAAGGCCTCATCCAAGGCAAGGCGGATGATGGGATGTATCAATAGAAGCTTCGTCAGCCGTAAACCTGAAGTCATAATGCCACTGTACAGAACCATGGTGAGACCTCATCTGGAGTACTGTGTGCAATTCTGGAGGCCACATTACCGTAAAGATGTACTTCGAGCTGAGTCGGTCCAGCGAATGGCCACTAGGATGGTCTCCGGACTCTAGGGTCTCTCATACGAGGAAAGACTGGGCAAGTTGCAGCTCTACTCTCTAGAGGAGCGCAGGGAGAGGGATAACATGATTGAGACATTTAAGTACGTCACAGGTCGTGTCGAGGTGGAAAACGACATATTCTTTCCTAAGGGACCTTCAGTCACAAGAGGGCACCCGCTCAAACTCAGAGGAGGGAGATTTGGTGGTGACACCAGGAAGTATTTCTTTACAGAAAGGGTGGTGGATCACTGGAACAAACTACCGGTGCAGGTGATCAAGGCCACTAGCGTGCTCGACTTTAAGAATAAATGGGACATCCACGTGGGATCTCTACGTGGGTCAAGCAGCACTCTGACTTAATGGGGTGGGACAGTAGAGTGGGCAGACTTGATGGGCTATAGCCCTTTTCTGCCGTCATCTTTCTATGTTTCTATGTTTACATTTAGTCCAGCGAGTTTCCATTTTTTTTGTATCATAGGAAAAATAGCTTATGAAAAAACTGGAATCTCGCTGGACGAACTGATGGAGACTTGTTAAGTTGCGTTTTTACCACACTTTTCAAACCACCCTTGTATGTGCCAACAATACAAATTACTCCTCCCTGGACACAATGAAGGAACTTGCTCAATCTCAGGACTGCTTCTCACCCACCGGCATCCACACAGCTGCCTGCAATGATGTCAGCAGTCTGGGAGTTAGCTCATCCCAGGTTTCAGGGGAAGACAATCTCTCAGCTGGAAGCAAACTAGAGAATTCAGCAACTGGAATGATCATAGACGCCATTAAGATTCAAGTGCTAGAAGTGCCATGATCTCTCTCAAAATGCAGAACAGAGGAACTGAAAATGCTGGACATGTCAGTAAAATGGAAAGCACAGGTTCAAAATGCTGACAACGCCAGCAAAGTGCACTGAACAAACCTCAGAATGAAGGCCTGCTGAAAGCAAAGTTAGGGCACAGAACATTTGTTTGTTTAAAGAACATAATATACATTTCCGGGAAGCTTGATTTTGAATGGCACAACAATGTTTGCAGAAGAATGCAAAGTTTTCTTTCTGCAAAGTGCTGTTTTTCAGAATCTCCTCAACTGTGTCACAAATGTTACAATATTTCCACTAAATTTGATTTTCCTCTAACACAAAGAAGGTGAGAGACTTATTCATCATTTGATTCGGGCTTATCTGAGCAATTACACATAACAATGTGTTACCATGGCAACATCACATACAAGACGAAGAATGTGGCTTTCATACCGAAATGGATGCGGGAAGGCTGGAGAAGATGATGGTCTGAAGCAAGGATGCAAACACGTTTCGATGCTGGCTTTGATTTGCAGCCAGTCACATACAAATGATCCCTCGCACTTGAATGTAGCCCATTCTTTGGGACACAACTGGACTGTCTAGTTTTCAGGTTTTCTACAATGAATATGAATGAGATGGATTTCCACAGGCTGATATCCTGAAAACTTCACTGGCTAAAGGTGTCTCATGAATTGAGAAGCGAGATCTTTGCTCTCACCCTAAATCTGAGGGTGTTTCGTCAGGACAAGGATGTGGCAAGTTCACAGATATTTAGACCGCATTTCAGAGAGGGACTAAGGCTCAATGTTCAAAGCAACTTAACCAGCCAGAAACAGCTCCTGGCCAGTTCAGTCACCCGTTTGAGGCTAACCGCTAATTCTTAAGTGGATTAATGTAACTGGTTAGTGCCACTAAAAATAACCAGTTAGTGTCAAATTGCAAAACAGCAATTTTGGAGGCAGAGTTGGCATTTGGCCAGTTAAGTGCTAATATTCAATACTTAAGTTAGTCACTTGAATACTGTAACCACAAAAAAGTCAGTCCTGACCCATAGCCACTTAAGTGCTGAATAGCACTTAAGCCACTTAAGTGCTGAATAGCAGACTTAATCGGCTATGCATTAGCTGACTCCACAAACCTGGAATTCAGCACTGATTTTCCAACTGAATATGAGGACCTAAACGTCTAGAAGATCGACATCAGAATTTGAGCAACACTCCACTGGCGGGATTAGGGGAATTGCCCCTTTAATTCCCCTCTGGCTTTTGAACCCCAAATGCCAAGTGACCAGGGAAACCAATCACTGTGAAAGTTGGGATAATAACCAGTGACATCTCTAAGGTCCCAGAGATAACTGGTTAAGTGCTGGCTTTGAACCCATCTCACCTGGTACATAAACATCCATTTCCCTGTGTTTTAGAACATGTTCTAGGTTCTAAAATACTGGTGAAATCTGTGACACACTGACCTGCACATCTCAACTCCTGCCTCGGTGAACTGTCTAAAATGGTGTTTATTTCTTGGAGTTTGTTAAAAATATTTATAAAGTAATTCTTGTGCGCGGAGAATAGCAACTACAGTACATGGATATCTGTACCCAAGGTATATGATTTTGCAATTCAAGAAATGTAGATGCAGAGAATGTATTTTAAAAACATGCTTAATAGTTAGTCCTTGAATATCATCGTCAAATATCAAAATGGAATCCACAGAGCACTGTCTTATGTGCTCCCAGCCAGATAATCCACTAGATGCAGTTCAACGCTATCATTTTCATCTCCAACATAGGGTTTTGTTTCCCTGAAGTACCATGAAACCTGAAACTAGGAGTTGCAGCAGCAATTTTGCACAGGCTGCCTCACTGAGGAGTGAGCGGCAATTGTTCCTGCTCATTTGCCCTCAGGAACATCCAGATAGGCCTGGGGAGGCCTACTAGGGTGGGGAGGGGCTCAAGCTTGCTATTATGTTTCTTTAGAGGTGAGTAAGATGTGGTTCAGAAAGGGTGGGGGCAGCCATAAGTGATCTGCCACTACCCAGAGGTTAAATAGGCACCAGCCAATATTTACAGTGTACCTGGTTACCTCAGCAGCTACAGTTAGTCCCAGTTCCTAGGGGCAGTCTGTGCTAATATTCAGCACACTGTTCAGTCAATTGCCACTGAATATCCATGGTTAGTGGGCTGAAGTAGACAAACAGGCCTCAGAGCCTTGACCTCTAGAAGCACCAGTGCAGCAACTGGTACTAGGGTTTGCCAAGTCTGGCCATGGAATCATGGGGAATATGTTATTTTTAAAATGATTTTACACTAGCTGATCACCAAGCGGATATCCCAGTCCCAGATACCCCAATCTCAGCAGCATAAATGGCCCTCTCTATGGGGCTGAACTTGGACTTAAACGGCATTGGGAGTGTCTCAGCGAGCCGGAAAACTATGAATTAGACACTTATCTTTATATCCTGTAGTCGAGCCTTACGCTGCTGTACTGTCTTTGAAGCTCTAGATGTAGCTGTTGGAAACTTGCCTTGCATTTCCTTGGAGGCATTGTTACAATAATGCCAGCACAGCACATTGTGACATCATTCCCCAAGCTTCACACCATTGGTCAAAGCAACATCTGTCTTTTCCGATGATTCTTTACATGTCACCCCCTTTCCACCCCCACAGTGTTTGTTCCCAGATAGTAATTGATATGTATACCAAGTTTGGCTGAAATCTGTCCATGCGTTTTGGAGTAATGATGGAACATACCTCATTTGCTTTGGTTGTTAGCAGCTTTTTTTGTTACGAGTTTTCACATAACAGCTTTTCCACGTATTCACTACCATAGGACTTTTCAGGGACCCCTGAAGAAGATTATCTTGTTGAAACACAGACCATGTTGGGTCCTACGCTTTCAGCGGACTAGGTCTTTTAGGTTTTTTTAATGTGGATCATTTTACTTTTATGTTCAAGTTTATTAAGTTTCAAGTTTATTAAAATTTGATAAATCGCTTATTGCATACTAAGCAAGTAACAATTAATATTTAAGATAGATCAAGAATCCATTGTACATCATTGAGGAGGGTTAAAAACAAACAGACAAAACAAACAAACATGATACATAGGGGAATGGAAAGTAAGAGAGAACAGTTACAATGTTAATATTCATCTTAATTTTAAGGAAAAGAAAAACGAATAGGGAGAAAACATGTTGATTGCTTTATTGTATCTTTGGAACTTTGACCTTTTTAATAAAGTCCATTTCAGGAATATCGTCCATCCACAGTGTTCTTTTTCTCCTGATTTGCTTTCTCTGGACTTTTTGGGGTCAATTTTTTTTTTTTTTTGGTTTTGAATGGAACACACATACATACATCCGATTTTATATATATAGATTTGGAAGTCACAAGTTTTAATGGAGATGATCAATGATTTATGTCTTGCTTCATATATTTTGTGTCTTGTTGAAACAAGGTGAAAAAATGTCACACATGATGGCATCCAGACAAGACACAGAAGAGGAAGAATAAGTAGAAACGATGAAGAAAGTAATGATACGTTATAAATCCAACATTTTTTTCTAAGCAAATTTGCCTGACTTTGGTTCAGTCAGAAATAGCAATTAATTTCCATTTTTAACAGAAAACCCCTCTGCAGAGACACCTAAGCAACCAGCCAGCGACCTATTGTGCAGCCATCTGGCACATTTTCATTTCATTTACAAGCCAAGTCAGGGCATTTATTTGAAATCACTGAAATAGCATGGTTGAGGGTGATAAGTATGATGTTCACCTCAGGCAAATTACAGCTGCACAAATAGCAACAGAGTTGTAACCAAAGAGTGAACCTAGCAACAATAATACTTGGTTTGATAACACAGTCTGTGTTGTTACTGCCAGTGACATTCTAACTCAAATAACGCAGCGATATCCACTGGTAAAGACGCTGCTTCCAGATTTGCAGGGATAGTTAGTCATTCAGCAATCTTCTTACAAACTTCCCTAAAACACAGTGAAAATCTAAAAATGTCATGTACTAATAGCTCACATCTAGACCAGTGCAAGGAGCAACTTCCTTAATGTGTGGAGCTTACTAATGAGCTTTCCGTGACTTACCCTGCAAAGTAAATTGAATGTGTATAACTTCAACCCCTCCTCTCTACCTTTGCTATCCCCTCCTCTTGCTCTTTTTCCCTTTATTCAGCTCTCTTTCTGATTCTCTACCTTTTCTATCTTCTCCTTTTCCCTCATGCTATCTTGTCCTTCACTTGCTGCCCAATTTTTTGCTTCTCCTTTTTAATTTATTATCCTCTCCAAGCCCTCGACTTTTGATCATTCCATGGCCTACACAAATTTTTGCTCTCTCTTCACTGCCACCCCCTCCTCTTTCTGCCTTCTTCCAAACATACTACTATTTATTATTTCTATAGCACTACCAGAGACAGACATCGCTGTACACTAAACATACTCTTTCTTGCTCCTTTCTCTTCCTCCTCACACTCACTCACTCCTTCTTCCATTACATATAAATGCTTTCTCTTCTCTGAGCCCTCCCCATCCCCATTCTATCACCAATTTACTCACCACCCCAGTACTTACTCTCTTATCTCCCTCAAAATGTCAGCGTGTCTCAGTAGATGGTGTGTGTGTTATTAAACTTGTATAGGAAGTTATAAATTATTGACACATTCTAAACTTTTACAAGATTTTTATTTGTTTTCTTTCCTCGGGAAAGGGGAGGTGTATAGTGGAGTTTTAAATTTGGTTTTTGTTTCAACAGCCCTTCATGATGGAAGGGAAAGGGATTGAGTGCCAAATTTTTGGAACGACTAGTTACTGTTGATGAAACACGGTTGAACTATGATCCTGAAACAAAACAGTCTATCCAATGGTGGCACTCAGGTTCTCCAAGGCCAAGGAAATTCAAGACCCAAAAGTCAGCAGGAAAGGTCGTGGCCACAGTGTTTTGGGATCAGAAAGGTGTTGTAATGTCTATCTTCCAAGGAGCCAAACAGCTAATGCAGAATACTACTGTAACGTGCAGTGCCGATTAAAAAAGGCATTGAAAGAAAAAAGGAGAGACCACACTACCGGAAGGATGTGCAGAGAATCGAGTCGGTTCAGCGAATGGCCACAAAGATGGTCTGGGGGCTCAAGGATCTCACGTATGAAGAAAGACTGAATAAACTGAGGCTCTACTCACTTGAGGAACGAAGAGAGAGGGGTGACATGATTGAAACATTTAAGTACATCACGGGCCGTATCGAGTCGGAAGAAGATATCTTCTACCTCATGGGACCCTCGACCACCAGGGGGCATCCGCTGAAAATCAGGGGAGGGAATTTCCATAGCGACTCCAGAAAATACTTCTTCACTGAAAGAGTGGTGGATCATTGGAACAAACTCCCACTGCAGGTGATTGAGGCCAACAGCATGTCGGACTTTAAGAGAAGATGGGATATTCACAGGGGATCCCTAGGGGAGTGAAACCAGAGGGCGGGTATTTGGAATGGGCAGACTTGGTGGGCTATAGCCCTTTTCTGCCATCTTGGGGTGATATATAGACCTCCCAGGCAACAGGAGGACAAAGACATGGAATTAATCGAGGACATAGAGAACATCACACTGCGCGGGGACACAGTAATGCTAGGAGACTTCAACATGCCAGATGCAGATTGGAACACACTCTCCGCGACTACGGGTAGCAGCAAAAGAATATTAACCTCCATAAAGGGTGCACGTCTCAAGCAATTGGTATTGGAGCCCACCAGGGACCAGGCGTTACTAGACCTAGTTCTCACCAACGAAGATAGCGTCACGGAAGTCTCAGTAGGAGACACACTGGCCTCCAGTGACCATAATATGGTATGGCTCAACCTCAAGAAAGGTTTCCCTAAAACAAAAACAGCAACAAGGGTTCTCAACTTTAGAGGCACAGACTTCAACCGCATGGGAGATTTTGTCCATCAGGAGCTACATAAACAAGCAATATCTGACAATGTGGAGGATATGTGGTCATCTCTGAAGTCCATCCTACACGAAGCAACAGACCGATACATAAAGACAGTAAGTAAACGCAGGAGAAACAAAAGACCCCAATGGTTCAGTAAAGAAATTTCAGACCTAGTTAAACAGAAAAAAGACGCATTTATCACCTACAAACATTTAGGCAGAGATGGGGCGAAAGAGGACTATCTAGACAGATCTAAAGCTGTCAAAACAGCAGTCAGAGAAGCCAAACTCCGAATGGAGGAAGAGCTAGCACGGAAAATTAAGAAAGGGGATAAATCTTTCTTCAGCTATATTAGTGACAGGAAAAGAAACAAAGATGGTATAGTACGCCTGAAGCAATCGGACGGTAACTTTGCGGAATCAGATTCTGAGAAGGCAGAACTACTAAACAAATACTTCTGTTCAGTGTTCACCCGCGAAGCGCCGGGAGCTGGTCCACAGCTGCAGACGGGAGATAACCAGAAAGACCCGTTTCAAGATTTTGAATTTACGCCCAGTAGCGTCTATGACGAACTATCAAGACTCAAGGTAAACAAAGCCATGGGACCGGATAACCTACACCCCAGAATGCTCAGGGAGTTAAGGGAAGTCCTGGCAGAACCATTATCTGTTCTTTTCAATCTTTCCCTAAGCACAGGAAGGGTCCCCTTGGACTGGAAAACCGCCAACGTAATCCCACTCCACAAAAAGGGCTGCAGGACAGAGACAGCAAACTACAGACCAGTGAGTCTCACGTCTATAGTGTGTAAACTCATGGAAACACTGATCAAACAGAATCTTGACACAATCCTAGACGAAGAAAAACTGCGTGATCCAACACGGGTTCACCCAGGGCAGATCCTGCCAATCTAATCTGATTAGCTTTTTTGACTGGGTTACTAGACAACTAGACGCCGGAGAGTCACTGGACGTGGTATATTTGGACTTCAGTAAAGCATTTGATAGCGTCCCTCATCGAAGATTACTGAACAAGCTGAAATCGATAGGATTAGGAGACACTCTAACTACATGGGTTGGGGATTGGCTGAGCGGTAGACTTCAGAAGGTGGTGGTGAACGGTACCCCATCCGAAGCATCGGACGTGATCAGTGGAGTGCCGCAGGGCTCGGTCCTGGGCCCTATTCTATTTAACTTATTCATAAGAGATATGACGCAAGGACTTAGAGGAAGGGTATCACTGTTCGCCGACGACACCAAACTTTGCAACATAGTAGGCAAAAGCTTATTACCTGATAATATGACACACGACCTACTGTTGCTGGAACAATGGTCAACTACTTGGCAGCTAGGCTTCAATGCTAAAAAATGCAAGATAATGCATCTGGGTAAGAGAAACCCGCATAGAACTTATGTACTAAATGGTGAGACCTTGGTTAGGACCACGGCGGAACGCGACCTAGGGGTGATCATTAGTGAGGACATGAAGGTTGCCAATCAAGTGGAGAAGGCTTCCTCCAGGGCAAGACAAATGATGGGGTGTATCCGCAGAGATTTCGTCAGCAGGAGACCTGAAGTTATGATGCCGTTGTACAGAGCCATGGTGAGGCCTCACTTGGAGTACTGTGTTCAGTTTTGGAAACCACACTACCGAAAGGACGTGCTGAGGATCGAGTCGGTTCAGCGAACGGCCACCAGGATGGTCTTGGGGCTCAAGGATCTCACGTATGAAGAAAGATTAAAAAAATTGCGGCTGTACTCACTTGAGGAAAGAAGAGAACGGGGAGATATGATTGAAACATATAAGTACATCACGGGACACATCGAGTCAGAAGATGATATCTTCTGGCTCATGGGACCCTTGACCACCAGAGGGCATCCGCTGAAAATCAGGGGAGGGAAGTTTCATGGCGACTCCAGGAAGTACTTCTTCACCGAAAGAGTAGTGGATCATTGGAACAGACTCCCACTCCAGGAGATAAAAGCCAGCAGCGTGACGGATTTTAAGAGAAAATGGGATACTCACGTGGGATCTTTAAGGGAGTAAATTCAGGGGAGGGGAAACTTGGAATGGGCAGACTTAGTGGGCTATAGCCCTTTTCTGCTGCTTTTTTCTATGTTTCTATGTTTTTCTATGTTTCTATGTAATCTGTGGAAAGTTCTCTTTTTACAAGACAATGCACCTGCTCACAAGTCTGGCAAAACGATGGATGTTTTAGAAACATAGAAACATGTTGGCAGATAAAGGCCAAATGGCCTATCCATAATCTCCTCCTCTCTCTATGAGATCCCACATGCATGTCCTGTACTATCTTGATGCAGTTGAGGTTTCAGTGCATAGACCATCCACCCTGCTCACCAGATCTTACTCCATCTGTTTATTTTCTGTTTCCAAAGGGAGAGGGAACAGGATTGGGACTTGTATACTGCCTTTTTGTACTTATACAACCACACTCAAAGTGGTTTACATACAGGTACTTCAAGCATTTTCCATATCTGTCCTGGAGGGCTCACGATCTATCTAATGTACCTGGGGCAGTGGAGGATTAAGTGACTTGCCTAGGGTCACAAAGAGCAGCACAGGGCCATTTCTCATTTGGTTTACTGCAATTCATTACTAGTTGGACTTCCGCAGTACCAATTGCGTCAACTCCAACTAGTACAAAACATTGCACTTTGGCTTCTCTACTGTCACTCAAAATTCGACCATATTACTCTGCTTCTCAAAACTGAGCACATGCTTCCCATCTCCTTCAGGATTCTTTATAAATATAACCTTCTTACTTTTCAGATACTGGATTCTGGTTCTTCTCTATTTTTATTTTCTCATCTGATTCCATACTTTCCTAGAAGGGAGCTGCGTTCCTCCAATCAATCCTTAATGACCTCAATTAGGCAGCTTTTTCTAGACATTTACAGAGATTCTAGCTCTGGAACTCCCTTCCGCTATATCTGCGCACAGAAAAATCTCTTAAATCATTTAAATTACATTTGAAAGCCTATTATTTCAAACTGGCGTTTGACCCTAGATCTTAAAACTTCAATTTTGCTTTCTTTGCTTTCTTTTCCATTTTTCCCCATCCTCCTGTTTTTACCTTATTTGTTCTTACCTTTTGATATTGTAAACCTTTCCTGCCCTTGATTGTCATTTTGTGTCTAGTATTGTTAACTGTACAGCGTACATTTCCCTGTTGTGTTCATTTTATTGCTAAACATAGAAACATGATGGCAGATAAAGGCCAAATGGCCTATCTAGTCTGCCCATTTGCAGTAACCATTATCTCTTTCTCTCTCCAAGAGATCCCACTTGCCTATCCAAGGCTCTTTTGAATTCAGAAATAGTCTGTCTCCACCACCTCTTCTAGGAGACTGTGTTCCATGCATATACCACCCTTTCTGTAAAAAATTATTTCCTTAGATTACTCTGGAGCCTAACACCTCTTAATTTCATCCTATGCCCTCGCATTGCAGTTTCCTTTCAAATTAAAGAGACTCGACTCATGTTCATTTACATTACATAGGTATTTAAACATCTCTATAATTTCCCCCGTCCTGCCTTTCCTCCAAAGTATACAGATTGAGATCTTTAAGTCTGTCCCCGTATGTCTTATGATAAAGACCATTTTAGTAACCTTCCTCTGGACTAACTCCATCTTTTTATATCTTTTTGAAGGTGCGGCCTCCAGAATTGTACACAATATTCTAAATGAGATCTTACCAAAGTCTTATACAGGGACATCAATACCTCCTTTTTCCTACTAGCCATACTTCTCCCTATGCAACCTAGCATCCTTCTAGCTTTCGCCGTCACCTTTTCAACCTGTTTGGCCACCTTAAGATCATCACATACAAGCACACCCAAGTCCCACTCTTCTGTCGTGCACATAAGAACTGCCATACTGGGACAGACCAAAAGTCCATCAAGCCCAGTATTCTGTTTCCAACAGTGGCCAACCCAGGTCCCAAGTACCTAGCTAGATCCCAAGTAGTAAAATAGATTCTATGCTGCTTCACTCCCTAATCTGTACCATTCCCTTGGGTTTTTGCAGCCCAAATGCATGACCTTGCATTTCTTAGAATTAAATTTTGGCTGCCAAATTTCAGACCATTCTTCGCTAGATCTATCTTCATGTTATTCACACCATCCAGCGTGTCTATTCTATTGCAGATGTTGGTATCATCCGCAAAGAGGCAAATCTTACCTGACAACCCTTCAGCAATATCGTTTATAAAAATGTTAAAAAGAACAGGTCTAAGATCAGAACCTTGAGGCACATCAATGGTAATATCCCTTTCCTCAGAGCGATCCCCATTGATCACTACATTCTGTCACCATCCACTCAACCAGTTCTTGACCCAGCCCGTCACTTTGGGACCCATCCCGAGGGCACTCAGTTTATTATTAGTCGTCTGTGTGGAACATTGTCAAAGGCTTTGCTAAAATCTAAATATGTAATGTAATTTATTTCTTATATACCGCTACATCCGTTAGGTTCTAAGCGGTTTGAAGAAAATATCCGATTCTCTGGTCACTCAGTCAAAGAAATTGATCAGATTTGTCTGACAAGACCTACCTCTAGTGAATCCATGTTGCTTCCAGTCCTGTAATCCACAGGATTCCACTCTGTTTTAAAAGTGTTTCCATTAATTTGCTTACCACTTAAGTCATACTTACCAGCCTGTAATTCCCTACTTCTTCCTTTCTTCCACTTTTATGGAGAGGGACCACATCCCCCCTTATCCAGTCCACCGGTACCACTCCTGACTCTAGAGACTCGTTGAAATAGTCAGTCAGCGGAGCTACCAGAACTTCCCTAAGTTCTTTCAGCACCCTCAGATGTACACCATCTGGCCCCATCGCTTTGTCTGCCTTTATTTTATCTAGCTCCTCACGTACACAACCCTCTGAAAATCGATCAGGGTCTATTACTCCTCCATCCCTATTCACGTTTGTCTTCTGCAGTCCCGCTCCCGGCACTTCAACCGTGAACACAGAACAGAAATATTTGTTAAGCAATTCAGCTTTTTCTTTATCAACTTCTACATATTCCTCCCCTTCACCTTTGAGTCTCACAATGCAACTTTTGCACTTCTTCCTATCGCTAATATATCTAAAAAATGTCTTGTCTCCCCGTTTTACCGTTGTTGTTTTTTAATTATTTCCCTTTGATTTTTATCTATTGTTAACCGATTTGACTTTTTTTTGTTAATAATAACGGTATATCAAATAAAATAACTGTAACTGTCTAACCACTAGGCCAGTTTCCTCTATGGGTGCAGGTTTTCAGCCTTGTGATTGGTGTTTGACCTTCCTTTAGCCCTACTTGGATCAGAAATCTTTTTGCCTAATGTTGAAATTTAATTGTATGACTACTAATGGCCTTTATATTGTGGTGTGCCTTGACGCCTTATGTAAATCAGGAAGACCACAAAATGAGAACTCAGCTTATTGAACATAAAAGCCACAGTGCTTCTTGACTAAAGAATGCTGCTCTGGCTATGGAGTCTTTATATACTTTGGAATCATTATTGGTTTGCTGTGTTGGAGTAAATGGAGATTTCTCTGTGAGAAAGCAATAATGGCAGGACTCTGGTGTTGTGAATAGCATTAGATATACAGTATCTCTAACATTCTTCAGGCACATATATTAAACTCTGGTATAACGTTGTGCTTTTCTCTCCCTTTGGTCTGATTGGCTCAGGGTTATGATGATGCCATTTTTAGGTGGATTTATAAAGTGCTACTGGAGGTGTTGGAGAATTCCAGAAAATATGCTGTGGGTAAGTGGGATATATTCATAAGTTTAACAGTTCATTTGCCATGGGCTCCTGTTGAAACCATAAAACCGATACCTGTGTAATATTTTGGTACTGGGGACAACAGTACAAGAACAGGGATGGGCCGGGAATGGCAGCCAGCTCAGCTTCAGGACAACATACAGCTGCGCCATTTGTCAGGTGGATTCCATTACCAGCTTCTTTTTCATCTGATGTGTGCAAACTATCAATTCAAGGAAAATCTATTTTTGTTAAATGCCATCCAGTCTTGAAATAAAGAAATAAAGTGTAAAACGCTGAGGAGTAAATTGTCTCGAGTTCTTTACTCTCGGCTGACGCCACTTCTTGTCACTGGTTGTCATGGAGATGCCATTTCTCAGCTCCTAGAAACTATTAGATGATGCTGATTTCCCATCTCTCCATAAATAGGAGAATAATACCCCGAGTTATTGTTTTTCTGTTCACGGAGCAAAAGTCAGGTTGTTTAGATGAATACTGTAGAAACAATTCTGTTTGAAATTTCTCAGCCTCCAGGCGAGTTTTTATATATAAATATGTCTCTTTTTTTCCTTAACAGAATGCAGTACATACGTCTCATTTGCCAAGTGCTTGAAATCAAACAAATGAAAATGCATATCATTTTGTGAGATTGAGGTACCATGGAAGCTGGAGGCCTCCTTATCATAAACATGCATTATTCTAGGAGTGAATCTGTGCGTGCAGGACGTGAGTCTTTGCTATCACAAACTCAGCTGGATTAACATAACATAAAAACTCACTTGTATACCGCAAATACCACTAAGTTCTAAGCGGTTCACAGAGATTAGCAATACAAATGAATAAACATCCAGGCCCTGATTCTGAAAAGTGCTATCCCGATTTTAGGCAGCTGTAGGCGTCCTACAGCCGTCTAATCAACCAATCGGGATGCACGTTTTTTAAAAAAATGCTCCCCAGGCAGGCCGCCTATATTGAAGGCGCCTTCGGGAGCCTAGGGAGGCCCGCAAGACGCCTAAGCTCGCCTTAGGTGAACCTAGGCGGCCCTACGCGTCTCTCTAGTAGAGGAAGAGACGCAAAATGCTGGCCTACATTGTAAGTAGACGCGGCCGCTATACTTATCGGGGCAAGGGATCTCTCTGCCACGATAAGTATAGCGGCTGCGGCCGCCTGTCCGATTGCCGGCAGGAGGGTGCCCAACCCCTCCTGCCGGAACGCCACCCTCCCCCCCTGACACTACCAATCACCGGCAGGAGGGTGCCCAATCCCTCCTGCGGAAGATGCCCCCCCCTCGCGCTAACAGCCCTCCCCCCCCGCTAACAGCCACCAATGACCACCCCTAACTTCCCCCCTAACTTCCCTCCCCCCAAACTAACCTTTAATTGTTGGCCGGCCGGCCGTGTCTTGGTACCATCCAGCCAGCAGGCCTGCCTCGTCGAAATGAGGCGGGCCCGCCCCTTCCTGGCAAGCCTAAGGCCTGATTGGCCCAGTGTCTAGAGCCCCGCCGCGGTTCCTCTATCGAACCTCACTAGAGTCGGAGAAGACTTCCGACTCTGGCGGGGATCGAGAGAGGAGACGCAGCGTCGGCTTTGAACTAAAAAAATGAACTTTGTCTGGCCGGAGCCGGCAAGCCCGCTGCGAGACAGAGAGATGGCAACGGGGGAGGGGGAAGAAACCTAAAGTAAGCCATGCTAGGGGTGGCTGCACATTTTTGTTTTTTGGCAGAACGGATGATTTTCAACAGACAAAGCCGCGGTGGAGGCTCCTCTCTCGAGCCGCACCTGTGTCGGAGAAGGCTTCTGATGCAGGCGGGGATCTAGAGAGGACCGCGAAGGCGGCTTTTAAAACAAAAATAAACTCAAAGTAACTAAGGGAGCCGTTAGCCTAAGGGTAGTCTAAAAACAAAATTGCCAAAATTCAGTCGTAGGAGTCAAGCTTATGTCTGACTGGCTCCCTTACTGCCCCCCCCTTCCCTTCCTTTCCCGCGGTCCCGACTACAAACCTGCCGATTCCAGCAGTGTGTGCAGCACTCTACACATGCTGCTTTGGGGCCTTCTACTGCCCTGATTTGTTCTGCCGCATCTCTGATGATGTCATCAGGGATGTGCCAGAGTAAATCAGGGCAGTAGAAGGCCCCAAAGCAGCGTGTGTAGCGTGCTACACACGCTGCTGGAATCGGCAGGTTTGTTGGGACTGCGGGAAGGGAAGGGGGGGGGCAGTAAGGTAGCCGGCCAGACCGCGGGAAGAGAAAGGGGAGGTAGGGGAAACGCTGAAGCAGCACAGGGAAGTGGTGTGGGGGGAGGGAAATGGAGGGGGAGGGAATGCTGCTGCTGTGGCTGCTGCACAGGGAAATGGAGGGGGAGAGAATACTGCTGTGGCTGCTGCACAGGGAAGTGGGGGGAGAGAAATGCTGCTGCATAGGAGGCAGGGAGAGAGTCAGATAGATAGAAAGACAAACAGCGGGAGGAAGGAAGACAGAAAGAAAAGAAGAAAGACACAGGGAGAGACAGAAAGACAGGGGCAGGGAGAGACGCAGAAAGACAGACAGACAAAGGGGGCTAGGGAGAGAGACAGACAGAAAGAAAGACAGCTGGAGGGAAAGAGAGAGACAGAAATAAAGACAGACAGACATATATTCTAGCACCTGTTAATGTAAAGGGCTAAAATACTAGTAAGGAAATACTTTGTTAGGGAAAGGAGTAAGGAATGTCCTCCCAAGGGAAGTGGTAAAAAGATTATACAGTATGTGATTTCAAGAAAGTGTAACAAGCATAACTTGTATAGGATGGGATAGTGGATGATACAGGTCAGTGTTCTTCAACCACCGGTCCATGGACCAGTGCCGGTCTACAGAAATTTCCTGCCGGTCCACAGGGCCAGCATGTGCATCAGACCCAAAACAGTGTTCTTCAACCACCGGTCCATGCTGTGTTATCTTCGAGCCAGCTCCCTCTTCCTAACTGATTCAGTGCACAAAACCACGGGCAGTGGCTCCTACGCACATCCTGCACCTGAACAGGAAGCCTTCTCTCTGACGTTGCAACATCAGAGGGAAGGCTTCCAGATGAGGCACGGGACGTGCAAGGCAATTAGTACTATTATGGGGGCGGGGTCTGGGATGGAGATTGGGTAGAGATGAGCGGGGTCTGGCTTAGCCCTGTGTTCTTCAACCGCCGGTCCACGGACCGATGCCGGTCCACAGAATAATTATTTTATTTCTGCTGGTCCATAGGTGTAAAAAGGTTGAAAAACACTGATATAGGTGACAGCCTGAATTTGCACACCCAAAAGTAACATCATGGCACCTAGAAGCAGGTAACATGCTTGCCAGGGGCACATCTGTAGTATAACATTTATACAGTCAAAAAGAGAGAAGAGGAGACAATTAGTGGTCCACAAGTTGGTGGTAGAATAATGATGAAAGGCCAGTGGGGCACATAAAATTTTATTGAGGGATACCCTTATAATTGCTAAAGTGAAGAACATGTAAAGACGGCATTTGGAGAATGTAAATCATGTGGTCAGTGGCGTAAAAAGGGTGAGCGGTGCTCCTCCCTGCCCCCCCCCTTCCTTTTCCCTGAACCTTTTTAACTTCCCTGATGTGAGCAGCATGCCCATGTCAGTGTTGGCTCGCCCTTTGACATCACATCCTAGACGCGGGTCCCGGAAGTGACATCAAAGAGAGCGCCAACGTGGGCAGCAACCTTCCGTCAAAGAAGGCAAGGGGCTTGCGCATGCACGGCGAGGAGTGGGAGGGCAGAGGAGGGGGTGCTGCGGCCTTGGCGGTTCGCACCCCATTTACTATGCCACTGCATGTGATTAAAATTCTATGGCCTCATTCACAATTCCTACTGTTAAACATTGTACATAGTCTTTTGTTAGCTGCACTGAATCCATTTTGAAAAATTGTGGGATATAAGACCTGTATAGTATAGTAAATGTATCACTCATTCAATAGTACAGAAAAACCCAAATATGTAATTCCCACTTAAAACCACTGGATGTCAGTGAAGTATCAAAAAACTATGATGGATCCGTGTACCAGTGTTACCGTAGTCATAAAAATGCTTAGCTCCAATATATCAATTCATAAGGCTTTCCAAAGAGAACTAATAAAACAGTGGTCCTTATGGTAAAAAGACCATTAGAAATAATGACAATCCCATTATCAAAGGTTTTATACAAACACTTGCTTGTTTGTTGCATGGATTAAATGTATGGTGACTGTTAAAATATTTAAATCTGCTTCAAATTACTTATTTTTGATTAATAAAATAAAATCTCCAGAAGCTTCATCTATATTAAAGAGAAATGGCAAGAAACATGACCCACATAAATGCCAAATAGCCCATCCAGTATGCCCATCTGCACCATCCACTATCTCCTCCTCTCCCTATAGATTAAGGCTCTTTAAACTTCCATTGTGAGATCACTTAGAAACATGATGGCAGAAAAAGGCCGGATGGCCCATCCAGTCTGCCGATCTGCAGCATCCACTATTTGCTTCTCTCCCTAAGAGATCCCACGTGCCTATTCCATGCCTAGCACAGCTTAGTAAAAGGAGCCCATAGTCTCTGTTTCCACCACCTCTTCCAGAAGACTGTTCCACGCATCTACCACCCTTTCTGTAAAAAAAGAACCGTATTTCTTCAGATTACTCCTGAGCCTATCACCTCATTCTATGCCATCTCACCATTACCTCCTTATATTGAATTAGGAGCCCTCCAAAATCCACCCAAAACTTACTGGATCCACCCGTATACCATCCAATAGCTCTTATACCTCCAGATGTCACCTACATGTCAGTACAGAAGGGTTTTGGTGGGAAAGCACTTTCCACCACAAATGTACTAGTTAGGTTGGGACGGGATATATGTCTAGGTCCCCTTCTCTGGGGTCCACTGCACTAGCTACGCCAGATACCTGCTTGCTGCTTTACTAGGTCCGACCATGATATCTGCAGCCGTTGTACAAAGAGATATGTACTGTTTCTTTCACATCTTTGGGAGGGGGGTCAGTGACCACTGGGAGAATGTGGGGGAACCATGCCTTCATACCTCCAGCAGTCATCTGATCAGTTTGGGTACCTTTTTGGCATTTATTTAAAAACAGGTCTGGCCCCAAACATCTAAATCAGGGGTGCCCACACTTGTGAGCTACTTTTAAAATGACCAAGTCAAAATGATCTACCAACAATAAAATTTTTTAAAAAACACAAAGCAGAGAAAATTTTAATTATTTATATTAGCGTTTTTTTCAAAGAGGTCAAGGCAGATGACTAAAATATGCAATGTCATCTCAGTACCAAGTATATAAAAATAGTCAAATATATCCCCTTCCCTTTTACTAAACCGCGATAGCGTTTTTTAGCGCAGGGAGCTGCGAATGCCCCTCGCTGCTCCGACACTCATAGGCTCCCTGTGCTAAAAACTGCTATCGCGCTTTAGTAAAAGGGGGCCATAGTGCAAAATATAGACAGCAGATATAAATTCTCAAAACGGATACATTTTGATCACTAAATTGAAAATAAAATCATTTTTCCTACCTTCGTTGTCTGGTGATTTCATGAGTCTCTGGTTGCACTTCCTTCTGATTGTGCATCCAATATATCGTCCCTTCTTTCTGCCTCCTGCATTTTTCCTCTCTCCTCCAGACCTCATTCCATTCCCCAACCAACATCTCTTTCTGTCCCTTCATGAGTCCAACTTTTTCTTTCTCTCCCTGCCCCCCTTGTTCTTTCTTTGTTTGTCTTTCTTTCTCCCTGCCCCCCCCAGCCACCGCCACCGATTTCTCCCTGCTTCCCTGATGCCGCAACAGGCCAGCCGTGTGGAGCGACTGCACAAGCCATGTGGAGCGGGCCCACAAGCCTTCCCTCCGACGTCAATTCTGATGTCAGAGAGGAAGTTCCGGGCCAGCCAGGCAGCGATTGGCTGGTCGGAACTTCCTCTCCGACGTCAGAATTGACGTCAGGGGGGAAGGCTTGTGGGCCCGGTGCTTGTGCAGTGGCTGCATGCACCTGGCCTGTTGCTGCATTGGCAAAGCAGGGAGAACACAAAGCCGAGATGGGCTCTGCAATTGACTCGCATTGCCTTTGTGATCTACTGGTAGATCGCAATCGACCTTTTGGGCACCCCTGATCTAAATGGTGCCTTGGATGTTTTGTAAAATCTTTCTCTGCAAAACGTCCAAGTCCTAAGCTTGCCCCAAAACACACCTCCGACACCCCCCTATGAAATTTAGATGCACTGCCGAGAAAAGGCACAGAAAATCATCTAGAAAGTTTTGAAAATGGTTATTTGGCTTATGCAAATGAGGACAGAGCTTGCAGAGATGGGTCAGGGACAGAACTCACAGGATGGAAAGGGGATGGAAGCGCATCCCGTAGGAACGGGGATAAAATTTATCTCCATTGCATTCTCTAATTTGGACGTTTTGATGATCCAAATGTCTAAGTGGCACTTTGACATCTTTTGGATTTTTTTTTTTTTTTAAATGAGCCCCTATGTATGAGAATTTTATACCACGTTTATATCATATGCCGAGTGTGAGTACAGTGCAAACATTACTAATTAATACGATTGCATTTAAGATTCTATTTGGCATCTTTATCACTCTGGTTCCTTTAGATTGGAATGTGCATAGATCTCATCTCTCAAAAATTAAAAATTAAAACATTTCCTTCCCTTAGGGGTAAAAACATAACTTTTAGATTTGGTCATTCTTTCACTTTCAAATTAATAGAGCTCTGGAATGATCTACCGTTGGTGTTGAGAAGTTTAGGCCCCTTCCTTTCATTCCGGAAAGCCCTGAAAATTTTCCTGTTTACTGAACATTTTGGAAATTAAGTCATTTTAGTTTACTCCTTTTTTTTTTTTATGTATTATGTTTATTTCACCGTTAACCAAGTCGAGCTCCTTTTGGTTAAAAACCCGATCTATAAAACTAAGTTTTAGTATTAGCAATATTGATACTGAATATAACTGTGGGTCTTCATCTGCTGTCATTCAGTTACTATTTAAATCAGAAATAAGATGAGAGAAGACCTCACAGTAAGGTGCTGTGGGATCATCAAAATAGATTTTAAAGTCTCATGGAATAACAAGATTGGTGCTGTTTAAGCAAAGCGCTGTAAAAGTAGCCTGTGGACCTTGGAAAGAGTGAACAGAGTAGAGGGGGATGCATGATGTTAGGAGCTAAAAAGTCAAGGTTTCTAAAGGGAGATGAGGCCGGGAGGTGAGCAGCTTAACATCTGATTATGAGATATGAGTTGATCTGCTACATTTATGCAAACTATGGTTGTGGAAAAAATATAAGAAACTAGCTGGTGTTGATTATATATTTGTAATACTACTACTGGTTAGCCAAGACTTTACAAGGCACAAAACTAAGTCTATGCATTACAATCTGATTAGGTGGTACGAATTGTACATTGATGTGCCCTATTGAAATAGAGGTTTAGGTCGTAGAGGTGGGAGTAGATTTTGTGTCCTTTAGCAGAAGTATCGTACCTGCAGGGGGTCCAGAGGCAACAGTCTGTGTACTGTGGGATGGCAGAGACATGGGCAAAAACAGATGAATACAAAATACCTGGGTCAAGCTAGCATACCTAAGACATGGTGCCCAAAAAGAAGCACACTCAAAAATAGATCTGCACTTTGTGCATACTGAAGTATTCCTGTGCCACAAGGGTTTTCCAAATTTAGGGAGTGCTACCAACAATGTTGCTTCTGGGAGCAGGCAGACAAGGACCAGAACTGCTTTGCTTAGCTGTCTTTATATAGAAGGATCTTACAATAATCCTTGGTAGAACACAAATGCTCTCACATGCAGGTACATCTGATTCAAGGAAAATGCAACTATGTGTGTGTACACTAATGAGGGTACATACCAACTTCATTAATAAAATACACAGGTTAAGGCCAACATTGTATATTGCAGCATTGGGTTGCCCCTACTTCCCCCTCTTATTGGGAGTGGAGGAATAAGTTTCACGAGTTTTTCCTTTATGAGATTCAGGGGGGGGGGGGGGCCATGCCACCTTTCAACAGTGGAGAAGGTTTCAGAAGATTTGAGGAGTATATTTTGATTCTTTGTCTTCTAGAGCCTGTAGTCTAGTTTTGGCTCTTGGTTAGGTGATTGCTACTCTTTGCTACATCTCGGGGGGGGGGGGGGGGGAGGGGGGGTGGTATGGGAGAAGGGGGATGCTGTGGGTGGTAGGACGGACTTGGCTATTTAGTGATGTCTGGTGGAATAAGGAACCAATTCCTGGCATCGGTGTGTGGTACAGGTAAGGGGTAGGGGTAATGTTTTCTCTGGGGGTTAGAAGGAGATTTCTTTGGAGTTTATATACTCTGTGGGTATTTTATAGTATCTTGATTTTGTCTTTTATGCCTTTCTTCTATGGAGGGAGTGTTTGTAGGGGGCTCAATTATATTGTAAAATGTATGACTTTTGTTATTACACTATTGCATTGAATGGGTGGGGTTTTTTTTTTTTTTTTTGCTGTTATCAATAAAAATTGTTATACATTTAAAAAAACACACAGGTTAGGGCAATTAAGAACAATAAGATCAGTTTTACATTACATTACATTAGGGATTTCTATTCCGCCATTACCTTGCGGTTCAAGGCGGCTTACAAAAGATTTATAAACGGGGGTTACATTGGGAGAACGATTGATTTACTAGAGTGGTAAAGGGTGGATCTTTTGACATTTCTCGGGCTGTTAAGAGTAAGGTGGCTTACAAAAGATTTGAAAGGGAGTAACAATGGAAGTACGTTTGTCAAATTTAGAATTATTAAGAGAACGTGAAGTTAGGGCTGCTTCAGGAATTTCTTGAAAAGTATAGTTTTTAATTCTTTTCTGAATATCTTTTAGTCAGAGGTGGTCATCAGAAGGTTGGAGATCTGGTTGTCCAGTCTTGCGGCTTGAGTGGCTAAGAGGCCATCGTGTAGTTTTGATTGTTTTACTTCTTTGATTGAAGGAGGTATGAATGGGGAATGCGTTTTTCTGTGTCTGGTTGTGGATGCTTGGATGAGGCGGTTGTTCAGGTAGGATGGGCTGTCTCCGTTTAGGGCTTTAATAACATGCAGTAGAACCAGGCTAGCTTTAGAATCATTGTACAAGCCGGTTTTGTTTCCATACTTGGATTATTAAACTTTCTTTATTGCTGGTTTAACAGAAAAGGAATATAAGCGATTACAGTTATTCCAGAATACAGCAGCCAGGTAAGTCTTTTGATTAATCAATTTGAGAGGGCTAGTCCACTTTTGAAGGACTTCGTTGATTACTATTGAAAAAGAGAATCCAATTTAAGATGGCTTATATGGTCCTATAAGACCATATATGGATTAAACTCTAGTGCAGACGTGTCAAACTCTGGCCCGCAGTGTAATAAAATTTGGCTCACCAGACACTTACCAATTTGCACTTAAGCTGGCCCGCTGGCAGACATTTTTGTTACACAATCAGGTACAAGTGCCGCATCAGCCGTAGGTTCACGCAGCTTCCCGGTCTCGCATTAAATGTAATGTAATGTAATGTAATTAAAGAAGCCTGCAGAGGATCGCCGGTCGGCTGTAGCGATCCTAGCAGGCTGCCGTAACCTCAGCAGCATGTTCCCTCTACTGCAGCCCTGTAAGTCAGAGGAGGGGAGGGAATGTGCTGCGGAGGCCGACGGCAGCCTGCTAGGATCGCTACAGCTGACCGGCGATCCTCTGCAGAAAGTCCAGGATGGAGGGAGGGAGGGAGGGAAGGAAATGAGGGCCAAAAGGAAAGAAACCAGACCTCCGGGGGACACAAAGGAGGTGGAGGGGAGGAGGTATTGGATGGAGGAGCAAAAGAGAGTGATGAGAGATATGCCTGGCAGTAGGAGCAGAGAAAGGGAGATGTCAGGCTAGGGAACTGTTTTATTTTAAATAGAATATGGATGTTTAACAAAAGCTATTGTTTAAATTTTGCCAAGAATTTACTAATTGTGTGTGCAGAATTCTGCCAGGAGTAATCTACTTTTGAATATCAAGGATAATGTTTTGTCCACTGAGCATTCCTGAAGGTTTGTTTACACTTGTAGAAGCCCTTTGGAGGGTTTTTCTGTGGCAAAGCGCCTAGAAATGTCGCGCACCTAAACGCAGACCTCTAGAGAGTGATGTACGCAGCGCTGTACACTTCGCCATTTAACAGACGGAACCCCAGGTGAGAGGAGTTGGGCGTTGAGGTGCCACTTTGTCCCCTTCCAAGTCTTCACCGACGAGGCTCCTCCCCCAGCGCCCTGCAGTTCAGGCGGGTTTTTGTCCCGCGCGCACAGCCTTCCCGCCTCTCTTTTCAAGGGGCTCGAGGCAGACACCTCGCCTTAAGTAGCGCGAGAGCGCAGCAGGAGGAGCTTCGCAGGCTCGCGCCACCCTGCTCTCGTCCCGCGCGCACGCACCTCCCCGTCTCTCTTTCCAATAGCTCGCCTCCTTTTGCGGCACGTCTGGACGCATCTTGTTTCTCTCTGACGCAACTTCCTGCTGCCGGAAACAGGAAGTGGCATGAAGGGGCGGGCCGCGGCCGAGGAAAAGAAATTGCGTCAGAGGGAGCGGGCCGCAGGAAAGGACAGCTCCGGCTTCTCTCGCAGGCCGCCCCGAGGAAGTCCGAAGGTAGGGCGCGATGCGGGAGCGAGGGCGAGCAGGGAGAGGGAGACGCGCTGCGTCGGGGCCATGGAGAAGAGCGCGGCCGGGCCGTGGGGGGATGGGAGCGGCTGCGCGCGAAGACGCTGCGAGGCGCCTGTCGCACGCGGCCCGTCACGCGACGTTGCAAAGGAGGCCATGTGGCTTCGCCCTTCGCTAGCTTTTGCTCAGCAACCGTCGTTAAAGTTTCTTCCGCTTGCTCCAAGGGGCGGGGCCTAGTTGGCATTTGTGGTTAGACGCGATCGTTAAGTTGAAGATCAACCTGTTGCCGCGAAACTTCTTGTCTTGAAAAGCATGCGTGGCCAAGGATAACTATGCAAATGTTTAACCTGTAAGCCGTTCTGAGCTCTTTGGGGACAACCAGATAGAAAGCGAACGAAATAAATAGATAATGCTTAACTGACCATTAATTTTTTTCATCAAAACGGGACATCTATTAATTGTCAATCCTGCTCTAGCCCCGCCCCCAACTTCTTCCATTCATTTTCCATGTACACATAATATCTTATTAATTCATAATGGTAACCATAAAATTTTAAAAAAAACCACAAAGCACACTATATGCAGAGAAAACAATAATTATCATTTATATTTGGGGGGTTTTCAAAGATGTCAAGACAGGTGACTTTAAAATATGCAATGTCACCTCAGTAACTATAGAAAAATGGACAAATATAGTGCAAAATATAGACAGCACATATAAATTCTGAAAACTGACACATTTTGATCACTAAATTGAAAATAAAATCATTTTTCCTACCTTTGCTTCTGTGGTGATTTCATGAGTCTCTGGTTTCATTTCCTTCTTTCTACACTTGTCCCTTTCTATTCCCTCTCTCCTTCCTTCCTATGTCCTTAGTGCCCCCAGTGCCTCCTTTCCATGTCCTTAGTGCCTTTAGTACCTCCTTCCTATGTTTTTAGTGCCCCTTCCATTTCCTTAGTGCCCCCAGTGCCTCCTTCCTATGTTCTTAGTGCCCCTTCCATTTCCTTAGTGCCCCCAGTGCCTCCTTCCTATGTTCTTAGTGCCCCTTCCTATGTCCTTAGTACCCCCAGTGCCTCCTTTCCATGTCCTTAGTGCCTTTAGTACCTCCTTCCTATGTTTTTAGTGCCCCTTCCATTTCCTTAGTGCCCCCAGTGCCTCCTTCCTATGTCCTTAGTACCCCCAGTGCCTCCTTTCCATGTCCTTAGTGCCTTTAGTACCTCCTTCCTATGTTTTTAGTGCCCCCTTCCTATTTTCTTAGTGCCCCCAGTGCCTCCTTCCCATGTACTTAGCGTCCCTAGTGCCTCCTTCCTATGTCCTTAGTGCCCTTAGATCCAGTGTCAGTTCTCCTTTGTATCTTGGTCCCCCTCACTGCCTTCCAGCCTTTGTCCCTCCCCCAGACCCAGCCAGCCTACCCCCTCCCTCCTTGCCACGCTAAAGCCAGCTTGCCTGTCTGCCTTCATCCAGCGCCGAAGCTTGCCTTCCCCTGGACCTGTCCCCGATGAGGCTTGTTACCTGCCAAAGCCTACTGCTGCTTCAAACCCTCCCCCACCCCCGGTCCGCTGCGCTGCTGCCCACTACAACTAAAAAAAAAAGGAAGGTCCAGGCACCGGCCCACAAACCTCAGAGAGGAAGTTCGGGCCAGCCAGGCAGCGATCGGGAAGGTTTTTGGGCTGGCGCTTGGGCCTTCCTTTTTTTTAGTTGCGGTGGCGGACCGGGGGGGTTTGAAGTAGTGGTAGGCTTCGGCAGGTAGCAAGCCGCAGCAGGGGCCGGTCCTGGGTGGGCAGGCTTCAGCGCTGGAGAGAGGGAGGCTGGCTGGCTTTGGCACGGCAGGGAGGGAAGGAGGGGAAGCGATCGCCTGTCCCGTTGTCCCCAAGCACAGCTTCGGGATGCTGTCTCTGAAAACTGGACATTTCGGGGTCCCGAAGCTGGACCCCCCGAAAGCTGGGGGGACAACGGGAAAGGGGATATAAAAATGGGACGGTCCCGTTCAAAATGGGACATATGGTCACCTTACCAATGCTGTGCTGTTCCCTATTTCTTAAGAAATTGCACTTGCAGGCACAGAGGGCAGGGAACGTTGGAGGCAGTGGTGCATCTCGGCTTTCTCATCCAGGATTGGTGGTAGGCGATTTGAATCTGGCATTATTCTCCTCTGTCGCTTTGGGCAGCATGGAATACTGCAGTGCTGCTGCATGAAATGATGGGAAACAACTCAAGTCTTGAGTTGTAGAAGAGGAACAGCAAGGACCATTACTCTGTGCTTTATAATTTTTTTTTTTTTTTAAGATCAAATCTCTTTCTTATTCCAACATAAATGACTACGTAGCAGCCCAATACACTAGTAACATATCAAAGAAAACAGTATGTGATATAAAAGCATCTAAATTTGACCACTAATTTGTTATCATTGTGGTGTTTATTTTTTGCTTTAATGGAGAGGGTGGGTGAGGGGATGTGGAGTGAGTGATAATGTTCCAGCAGAAACAAAGAGTGTCTGGACAGAGAATAAATGACAGGTTCAAAGAGGTGTTGTCTTATTGAAAGTCCCACCTTGATCGTTCTTATTCCCAAATGACTGTCTCTGAGCTGACAGTGTAGAAATAGTGTGTAGCATAAATTTCCCTTCAGCTCCAAAGAGATTACTCGCACTCCATTAGCTTCTTGGAAACCTTTCATCAGAACAATATATGTTGAAATAAAACATAAATAAGGTGATACCTTTTTTATTGTTTCCAAGTTTCCAAGTTTATTAATTTTTAATATCCCGACCATAAACCAAATATCTGGCCGGTTAACAATATAGTTTTAAAAATAAAGGGGGTAAAAGGGAAGAATGGATAAAATATTTAAGTGAAACATGAATGACAAAACAAGACAGACTTGACTGTGAGGGTAGTAAGGGAGGAGGGGAAAAAGTTACATTTAATAAGAAGAAAAGGGAAGAATGGGTAGGGGAAAAACGTGAAGGTAAGGGCATGTTGTAGTAATAATTGCTTGCAAGAGGAAAAAGAATGGAAATAAAAGAGAAGAGAGAGGAAATGGATAGAAGAAAATCTAGGTTCGGTTATAAGCGTCATGGAATAAGAAAGTCTTTAGACAAGATTTAAATTTAACAAGTTGTTGTTCGTCGCGGAGGTATTGTGGCAAGGAGTTCCATAATGTAGGTGCTGTTACGGCAAAATTTGTTTTGCGAGTATAATAGAAATCTTTTAGAGGGGGGATGAAAAGAAGTTTTTGATCAGATGATCTTAGAGTGCGGGAGGAGCATTGAGGTATCAGAAGTTTGTCAAGGAATGAAGGTTGATGAGATTGTTTAATTTTAAAGCAGAGTAAAATGATTTTATAGGTGATATTGGACTACTTTAATGCATTTTTTGATTAGCTTTTGAAGGTAGCTCTTTTATTTTTTTGAATTTTTAGCCCGTCCTCCCAAATGAGCTCAGAACAGGGTGCTGAGGCTGTAGCTTTAACCAATACACCACACTCCTCCAGGTCAGGAATAAACAAATTTGACAAATATCAGAATATTGTGAAACATAAAAGCCTTCCAGTGGCAGTCTCACAGGAAGAGGGAGAAAGGGGTGGGTGAGAGATGGAGATATGGATAGATAAGGTGACAAAGCAATATTAATATTATGGTTTGTAAAGCATTAGAAAACCAAGATCTTTAACTCCTGTCTGGTGGGTCTTGAAATATTTTATTATTTTCTTTTCAAAGATCTTACATGTCTGGGTTGTCATGCAGTTTTCTGATTTTCAGAACTGTTATCCAAGAGAGGTGATATCCAGGTTGGCATTCCAATGTTTAATATATCTGTAGAATATGACGTTTCAAACGGAATGAGTTTGCACTTAGGTTCAAACAATTTTTATTGATGCAAACAACAACAAAAACAAGGCCAGGGCACCCCACGGGTGCACACTACAAATAATGATGCATCATATACAATAAATAACAAGCAGGTACAGAAGAAAAGTAACAACTACCAAACTCCCCCCCCCCCATCTACTCTACAAAGGGCGAGCGAGAATAAAGCGGCAGAAAGCATTCCGAGGCCCTGGACTCTTATGAGCCCCGAAGATGCATGAGTTTGCACTTAAAGAAAAGAAGTTGCAGCATGTACAATTTTTGTTTGGTGAGAGTATACACGATGGAAATAGCACTTGGCTGCCAGAATGAATCCAGGTCCGGGAGGCTTGTGAATAACCGAATTCACGAATGCCAAACCTGTGACTATGGAGGAAGACCTGTACTTCATACCACCTTAAGATCATTACATCTGATCACTCCCAAATCTTGATCATATTTTGTGCACTAAAGTTCTTTAACTTTAAATTACTGTTCTCTCAAGTTTTGCAGCCCAAAGATATGACATCGTAGAATACTGGGATAGCAGTATTGAACTAACACCTCTGTCATGGACAGACCACTTTTTAATTACATTTTCTCTGTGACCACCTGAAACAAATGGTCCCTCCCAGAGACCAGAAGAAACGAACTGAGAATTTCCTAGAGGCTTTGGATGAAAAGACAAGTAATGTCAGAGCTTTTTGAAATATACACTGGAGAAAATTGCATTGCTTATGCTCTGGAAAGGAGATGATGTAAATCTTGCTTGGATGAGGACAGACCAAACTGTAGGAAATGAATGACAAATTACTGCGAGCCTTAGCAGCAGCGAAACAATATTTCTCTCAGTGCAGTGAACAGGCTGCCAATTCAGCCAAGCAGCTGTTCGGCCTATCAGAGCCAGCCTGCCCAGTCTTATGCTGCATAGGTTATCAACAAAAGTAAGTTTCTTCCAGGTTTTGCAGGCACTCGCCTAGTCTCCTTTTCACGCAGACCTATGAGACTCTTTGAACCCAATAACAGAGGAGGACCTTCAACAACTACCTCCTACCTCGACCCCTGCCCATTAAAGGTAGTTCAGCAGGCAAGCAGGGACAAAAAATGTGAACACGTCTTTCTATCAACATTTTTTTTTTAAAGACAATGGTGCCTTCATCCTACATCCCCTCAATTCTAGAGAAAGAGACTTGCCTCCTTCGCATTTATGCCTTGTAGGTATTTCAAATGTCTGTCTTATCTTCCCTTTCCCTTCTTGAGATCCATTCCCACTCTTTTAGAAGCAGCCCTCTGGACTGACTCCATCCTGTTTATATCTTTTTGAAGATGTTCTCCAAATTGTAGACAACAGGGCTCATTTTCAAAGCGCTTAGACACACAAAGTACCATAGAAATTTATTATTTATTTATTTTAAAAAACTTAATATAGTGCCTGGAGTTGCAGTGGTTTCCAAATAAACATACATAGATCAAGAACAGAAACTATACAAATCATTCATCAAGTTAATGCAACACATATGAAAACAACCTAAGAAATTCTTCAGTAACATTAAAAAATTTCAAAAATGCCCAAACAATATTAGAAAAGACATATCAAATAGCTTGGTTTTCATCAATTTCTTAAAGCTAGAATGGTCTGCACATAATCTTAGTATTGTGGTACTTCAGTTTTCTGAATGGGATCTCAGCAGAGTCTAATATACAGGGGCATCAATTGCTTCCTTTTTCTCCTTTTAGTCATTCCTCTGCAAGCATTTTTCTAGTTTTCTCTATCGCCTTTTCTACCTATTTGGACACCTTTAAAGATCCTCACCCCCCTATTTATTTATTTAGAAAAAAATTATATCCCGCCTAAACCTAAGTAAGTTCCAAAAGTACATACAAAGTTAAAAACACTGCAGTTTTTTAATCGTTAACCCCCCTTTACAAAACCACAAAAGTGGGGTTTTTTTTTGTGCAGGCTGCTGCGCTGCTCCCAACACTCCTAGAGCTTCTATGAAGTCGGGAGCAGTGCAGAGCATTTAGCGCACCGGCCTGCGCTAAAACCCGCTTTCACAGTTTTGTAAAAGGGGGAGTGGGGGTGGTAAATGTTAGCTGGAAATTCTGGACTGTTTACGCTTTGCTAGGTCTTTCCTCATGTTACCACACCTTATTCCAGCTTTAAAACTGAGGCGCTAAGGAGACCACCGCATGTACGAGAGGCTACTCGTTCTCAGAACTCTAGGTTCTGCTGCTTGTCCTCTGGAAACCATGATGCACCCAGACGTTTGTGCTAAAAGCTGAGTACGTTTACAGACGAGAAGTTTGTTTTGTGGGTCTAACTTCAGAGACATTTTTTTAAATACCTTTAATAAAATGTTGAGACTCATTCTAATTCTGTGTCAGACTTGTAAACTTTTGTTCTTGGGTGTTTGATTTTTGTGTTTTTGTTTTTTTCTGAATAGTAAATGCACTTTGTGGTGAGCCACTATCTAAAATGACAAAGCACCCACCCAACAGAAGAGGAATCAGCTTTGAAGTTGGAGCCCAGCTGGAAGCCCGAGACAGATTAAAGAAATGGTATGAGCACCTCTTTCTAACACCCTGTTACTTTCACAGTCCAGAGCTGTGTTCTCTGGTAGTTAACACAACTTCCTTTATGCAATATATGTACTTTCAGTGCTTATATTTTATCTGTAGAAAAAGGGGTTGGCATTTGGAAGCAGCAAAAGTGAAACTGGCCCATACGTATATATGTCTACTAAAAGCCTAAATTAGACAATTAAAATTAGGCCTGATAGCAGGCTTAACTTGAAAAGATATTCTCCAGTTGCTGGTCAGGTACATTCAACAGTGCCGGCTAAAGCTATAGCACTGCTGAGTACATAAATAAATGTTTTAGTGGACTCAGTATTCGTTGTTCTCCAGCCAACATTTTACAACCATTCTGGTCACATATGTGCTTGAGTGGATTCCTTATATGTAAGTTCTTTATAGGCTTCATCCTAGCTGTTTGAGAGATTTTATAACAATTCAAATCCCTTCTAGGAGTCTTCGCTCCTCAACTGAACTGAGACTAGCTAAACCAGGGGTGTCAAATGTCGGTCCTCAAGGGCCGCAATCCAGTCAGGTTTTCAGGATTTCCCCAATGAATATGCATGGGATCTATTTGCATGCACTGCTTTCGTTGTATGCTAATAGATCTCATGCATATTCATTGGGGAAATCCTGAAAACCCAACTGGATTGTGACCCTCGAGGACCAACATTTGACACCCCTGGATCCTTTGTGTAGGATGAAAAGCAAACACTGACTGGCAAAGGGATTGAACTTTGCAGTCTTCTCCCAACCACTGTCAGAGACATTAAGAACTATATGTCCCTCAGTCGTAGTTAAGAGACCTGGCTTTTCAAGAAATATTTGACAATTTTATTAATATATATATATATTATATATAATCTTGAAAGTGGGGAAACTGCTAGTTTGAATGCACTGTTCACTGGTAATGCATAATTTATTAAGAGCCACTGGTTAGAGCAGAAAATAAATTTGTTCAATTAAATTAAACTTCAGAAAGCTGTTATCTTGATTTATATTTGAGTATATATGGTAATTTCTTTCATTTAGTTGTACCATACCATCCTGAGACTCTACCTTGGAAGACTTGGGCTTGGGGCTTTTTCTCCAGTATACCATATATACTGAAATATAAACTGTGTTTTTTTTGGGTTAACAAGATTAAGAATATTATAATTCCCCTATATCGCTCCATGGTGTGACTTCATCTGGAGTATTGTGTTTAATTCTGATCACCTTATCTCAAAAGAGGATATAGCGGCACTAGAAAAGGTTCAAAGAAGAGCAACCAAGATGATAAAAGGGGATGGGACTCCTCTTGTATGAAGAAAGACTAAAAAGGTTAAAGGTTAGGGCTCTTCAGCTTGGAAAAGAGACAGTTGAGGGGAGATAGGATTGAAGTCTACAAAATCCTGAATGGGATAAAACGGGTACAAGTGGATCGATTTTTTTTTTTTTTTTTTTTTTTAACTGCATCAAGATTTACAAAGACTAGGGACACTCAATGAAGTTACAGAGTAATACTTTTAAAACCAATAGGAGAAAATATTTTTTCACTCAGAGTTTGTTTAGGTAGTGCTAAATTCCTACATTATCAGCTGAGGGAGGAGCTTTCTAAAACACTCAAGGTTCAGGAAACCCTTGAGGCTATTAAGAGCTTACCTTTGGGTAAGGCTGCTAGGTTGGATGGGTTCACAAACTTTTATAAAGTTAAGGATCTCTTTGCAGCACCACTGATTCAAAAGTTGAATTACTTAGAAACAGCAGAATTGTCTCTCTCCATGCTGGTATAATTGCAATTCACAATCCAGACAGACCACATTCATTGTAGCTCTTATAGCTGATATCCCTTCTTGGCCACCTGTTTGCAAGTCTTATGCCCTGTCTGGTTGTTCCTGACCAAGCAGGCTTTACAATTGCATGTCATATGCCAGATAATATTCCAGTGCAGTAGGAGTGATATGCTGAGCCGTAGAGTATTCCATTTGTGCTTATGGGCATACTGCAGAAGATGTCAATCACAGCTTTTCAGCACTTCCTCCACGGTCTCTGCTGCATTCTTCCATCTGGAGGCAAGCATGACGGTGTCATTCTGATCTGCTCCCTTTATTTTTTGTTGTTTTTCATTTTTACCTGGCTCAAGGGACAGCTGTGCCTGCTTTAGTTTGCAGCTGGCAGGTGGACCTTGTGCAGCCAGCCTGCTGAACATTTGTGGAACTCAGGGTTCTGAGGCCTCAGCATTTTGCTCGCTTCCTTGACTTAGTCAGGAGCTTGAGCACAGGCTGTTAGACATCAATAGCAGTTTTTGGGGCGCTCACAGTGCCGGCTGCAGTTTTCGTCTCATCCTCCTCCTTTCTGCATTTGTCATGGCTGGGGGGGGGGGAGAGACTAAGTCCAACTACAGTTTGCCAGCAGCTTGAGGCAGAGAATCACTCCAGATCCAGCTACACTTTCAAGGAGCTGAAGCAGGCTGCATCACCATTTCCCCCACTACATGGTCTATGAGTACAGGGTGTGAAAGTCTAGGGGGGGATCTGAAAAACAGTGTTTTGACTTTCTGTAGCTAGGAGATCTGGGACGCTTTGGTCTTATGACATGGCTCTTGACTGCACAGCGCTAGTCCAAAAAGGATACTCAGAAGTAGACATTGCTACTCTTTTTTGAGCCAAAAGGCCAATGAGGGCTTCAGCATATGCAAAGGCAAATAAGCTTTCAGTAATATACTAAAATGTAAATAAGAAGTAGAGCCAGCCAATAATCGACAAAATTCAGTTTCCCAGCTAGCAGCTTGAAATGATATTTTCAACAATACACTATCTTTTATATACACAACCCCTTACAGATAGAAAAACGAACCATGCTGGAGTATGCAATGAACGTCTAGGATTGGCAAATATGAAATGATCCACTAGATATTTGTAAAAGATCAGACTCTGCTCTGACGCTTTTCCTCCAGCTTTAATTTACCAGTTTTTACAGCCTGTGTTTTGACTTTAATGAGTTAATTTTTTGTTTGTTTTGGATTATGTGATATTGTTTCCATGAATTTCTATTTTAGTTTGATTAAACTATCCTTTTGTTTATCCCATGCATTTTTGAATTCGATTTGTCTCTACTACCGCCCATACGGAGGGCATTTCAGGCATCTACTATTCTCTCTTTGAAAAAAGTACTTCCTGATGTTACTCCTAAGTTGACAATTCCCCTCCCCACCACCTCTGCAGACTCGGTTCACGTCTTCTTGTTCTGCTGCTTCCCAGTCTTTGGGAATGATTTGCATATTAATACCTTTCAAGTATTCAGACATCGGTATTGTATCTTTCCCATTCCTCCTTTCCAGTAGGGTTTATATATTCAGGTAAAGTCTGTTCTTTCTTGGGAAAACTTCTGTTACAGGTAAGCAACGCCACTTTTGGCTGTCAGTGACCAGTTAAGGAATTGTATGCAGGGCTATAATTTTTTTAAAAAATAAATGCATCAATTTTCAGTGAAATCTTATGTTCTTTTATAATGGTTTCTCACAATGCTGCCTATATCGAAAATAAATATTAGTTTAAGATACTATGATGCTCTTCTGCTTTGTGGGGGGACAGGTGTGTAGCTGGAGGAGCTCATTCGGTGGATAAGTGCTCAGTGAAGAGACTGATGTGAGAAAAGTGTGCCACAATTATTTTAGATAATGAGTTCCTTTCAAAAGAAAAATACTACAAGCTGGGAATGCTACCTTATGTTGTACAGGTATGCAGCTCATATTGAAGAAATTAACTTTGAGGAAGGAAAAGTGCTGATCCACTTCAAACGCTGGAACCACCGTCATGATGAATGGTTCTGCTGGGACAGTCCATATTTACGCCCCCTGGAGAAGATACAATTACGGAAAGAGGGCTTACTGGAGGAGGAGGGATCTTCTGTAAGTTGATGTTTCTATATTATATCTGCCAGTGCTGTCAGATATCAGCTGTAGGCTGAGGTCAGTTGAATGATGCTCAGATCCTAGAAAGATTAATGGACAAAAATCACCAACACACCTGTGCTATCTATAGGAACATCCAATTTATAGAGTGTTCTTTGATTTGCAGGAATTTATCGGGTTTGCTGAACTTAGTCATTGGCAGAGACAGGGATATTTATAACCTCACCTAGCCAAAAGAAGCTCTTGCCTTGTCACTTGGGACAATGGAAATCTAGATTGAAAAAAAAAAATCCATATTTTAGAAGCTGCTCCAAGAATCCCCCCCCCCCCCCACCCATACTTTCATTAACAGAGAGAGCTTCAGGGAAAGAAAGGAAAATGTTTGCAGGACACTTGCTTGGCATGCATGACTTTTTACATGGGAGTGTAATAGAATTTTTGTTAACATGATGCTCCATTTTCATCTCCACTAGACTAGTCTTTACAAGTGGTTTGAATTCACCTACCAGCAGATGAAGGTAGAGAGAGTGAATTATTTCCAATGACATCACCAGCAAGGAAGGGCGTGTGCAGTCTGGAATTCTATACTATTTTTTTACCTCCAACAGATGGTGTATATCTGGCCTAGTACAGCAGGTCCTTTCCCTAGGTCTGATTTTCCTAGAATGCAGTCTAAGGTCTGCATCCCTGAGGTAAAATTGTACACACTGCTTCCATTCTGTGCAAGTCTGTCTTATGCATATTCATTGTGGATATCTTGAAAATCAAGCTGAGGAGGAGATTGGAAGCACATAATGAAAGGAAATGCACAAAAGGTTAAAAATAGGAAAAAGTCAAAGAAAAAAGAGCTGTAATGTGCGTCTGAAATCCAGCTTCAGAAATCAGGTGCACAAGTTTTGCTAAGATCTTTCCATTTTATAATTTTGCTCTTACCACTCTAGTTTCATTTACTAACAAAGCAATCTTACCTAATAATAATCAGGTCATGAAACGTAAGTTATCAATTTTTAAATTAAATTTTATTAGATTCTTGATATACTGCTTTTCTATGGAACAACCAAAGCGGTTTACATGTTATAGGTATTTTCTCGGCCGCAAGTGGGCTCACAGTCTTGTCACAGGTATTCTGTGCTAAGCACATAATGTAAGATGGAGAGGGAGAGTATCACAGGCTGACATTTAGAGCTGTGATGTTTCGTGGAAAAGTCAAAATGTGTGATTGAATCAGGCATAAAAGTGGGTGATTTTCATCTGGTGCAGTGGGGCCTTTCCTCCACCCAGTGGTCTCCTCATCTCCTTAGTTTTGTTTTCTCTGCTCAAGTAAAAGGATACAAATTGAAGCTTTCCTTCTTTTTGTAAAGTATTTGCTGCATTGTCTACAAGTGGTGTTAATTGGCAGTTACGTGTGTAATCGCCCTTAGTTGGTGCTAGGCAGCTGCAAGTGGGTATGCACCTGGGAGGGACATGTCGGATAGTAATGCATGCAGATTATAAGAAACACGTAAAGTTACACATGAAAATGTGGACTTTGTGCTGTTATATAGCGGCAGTTCTTTGCTGAACTGCTGTTAAAATCATTACTCAGCACCTAACTTCAGATGAACCATACAGAATCATTAGTCAGAGACCACTGTTCAGGCAGTGGGCCTGATGGGCCGCCGCGAGAGCGGACCGCTGGGCGAGATGGACCTCTGGTCTGACTCAGCGGAGGTAACTTCTTATGTTCTTATCCCCATCTTTTTAAATTGTGTTTCTTTTATATTAAAAAAAACCACCACTGTAGTCAAGTTTCGACCTTGCCTGTAATACACAGAAAAATCCAGAACTTTGACGTGATCCAAGTGTCTCTTGTCTGGGTCATGACCATGCTGAAGACTGCCAAGCACTGTGATTGCTGGGACTGGGACCAGTGCTATTTAACTTATTTATAAATGATCTGGAAATTGGAATGACGAGTGAATGAATAAATTTGCAGATGACACTAAACTGTTCAAAATTGTTAAAATGCATGTAGATTGTGAAAAATTGAAGGCAGACCTTAGGAAATTGGAAGACTGGGTGTCCAAATGGCAGATGAAATTTAACTTGGACAAAGGCAAAGTGATGCACATTTGGAAGAATAATCCAAAACATAGGGTCCACCTTGGGGGGGGGGCAGCGCTCAAGAAAAAGATCAGGGTGTCATCGTTGACAATGCGCTGAAACCTGGTGCTCATATGTGGTGGCGGCCAAGAAAGCAAACGATGCTAGGAATTATTAGAAAAGAGATGGCAAACAAGACTAAGAATGTTATAATGCCTCTATCGCTCCATGTTGCGACCTTACCTTGAGTATTGCGTTCAGTTCTGGACTCCTTTTATAGCGGCACTAGAAAAGGTTCAAAGAAGAGTGACCAAGATGATAAAGGGGATGGAACTCTTCTGGTTAGGGCTTGTAAAAGAGATGGCTGAGGGGAGATATGATTGAAGTCTACAAAATCCTGAGTGGTGTAGAACGGGTACAAGTGGATCAATTTTTTTACTGCATCAAGATTTACAAAGACTAGGGGACACTCAATGAAGTTAAGAGTAATACTTTTAAAACCAATAGGAGGAAATATTTTTTCACTCAGAGAATAGTTAAGCTCTGGAATTTGTTGCGGTTAATGTAGCTAGTTTTAAAAAGGGCTTGGACAAGTTCCTGGAGGAAAAGTCCATAGTCTGCTGTTGAGACAGACGTGTGGGAAGCCTTCTTGCTCTGGAATGATTTGGGTTTCTGTGACTTGGATGTTCAAGTCTCCAGAAGAAGAGGTTCCTAAATTAGCTTCCTTACTGGAGACAAGGAAGCATCTCCTGCAGAGAAATTAGAAATGTAGCTCTATGCAGTTGTCTGTAACTGAAAACTAGACTGTGAGAGCTGTTCGGTGCACTGTCTTCTGCACAGCAAATGCTGCCTCCTACTGGTCACAGCTGCTGAGGAATCCTCATCTGCCTCCATGATCTTTCCAGAACAATCACACTTGTTCCTGCAAAACATTTTGAGTTTGTCGAGGGCTGCGTTAGACTTGGCTAGCATCACTTACCAGGAATGTTTATCATTTGTTGGTCATTTAAACTTGTGCATGGAGAGGATAGGTTTTCTCAAAGCCCTGTAGTGTCTTTACTATCTACATTTGATTTGGAGTAGGAGCTATTTTATTTGTTCTGGTTATCCTCTTTAGACAGATGGAGAGATTGTTCAGTGGTGTTGAAAATGGCTTGTGTGGAGTTCTTTCTGACTGTTTTCATCTGCTAGCCAGGAATGGATCCCTATATGAGGACATTTCTTATCCAGTGTTCATTCTGAAGATGGCTAACTGTTGCCTTTTCTCCTGCAATAAGATATTAAGCAAAGAATGGACATTTTAGGCCTCTTAAAATACATTGAAGCACCAAAATGAACTGTTGTAGTTCTTTAATGCAGGACCAGCAATTCCATAGGTAACAGAAACCACATACTGTCCAGCTAGTTAGACATAAAGTATAAACTTTTCATCTCTAGGATTTACCAAAATCCAACTTTCCTTTACCTCTGTTGTGGCTGAGGTGGCTAAAAGGAAAACCAAGAAATGGTAGAGATTTTTCCAGCATTTACATGCAACTGATCCATAAATGCTAGTTCATGTAAGTAGAAAAGTCTTTTGTAGGACAGTGTTATCAGTTTGCATAGCAGCATATAAACTCTAATCCTGAGACTTTCTTCACAGTCTCAATTACAGCTGCTATCCTTGGTACATAGCTCATAAATATGGCCTACAATTTTTGAGCAAGAAAAAGAATGGAAAAAAATTCCACAGACTCAAAAGCTGATGAACAAAAGTGGGAAAAGTCTGCCACAGTAGGAAATGCGCTGGACAAAATAGTTGGAATAGGAGTGGAGATTTATTCACATTTGGGTCTCTTCAGTTGTGAATACATCTCCACTCGTATGCTAACTATTTTGTCCAGTGGATTGACTTGTCGTGTTCCAGACTTTTTTCTGACTTGTTCAGAATCTTGACTTTTGGAACTGAACCCAAATGCTTGGTATCGCTGTGCACCTCTGGATTGTGCAAGGATCCTCATTCTGTGTTAGAAGTACCGTGTTCGAAACACTTCATCTTTGGAGACAAAAGACTTTTGACAGGGTTCTGTTGCAGCATCTCTTGGTGATTCCACTCTCCTCTTTTGGATTGTCAAGCTGCACATAGTTTCATAGTTTATTTAAGTTTTGATTAAACGTTCATCCAGAAATACAAAGCGTTGTACAAAGTATTTAAAAATAGCTAGGGGACAAACAATTTTAAATTATTAGGCATACATGAACTAAACAAACATACTTATGACTTGAGAATAATGGGAAAGGAGGGAAGAACTACAATTTTATAGAAAGAATACACAAAAGGAAAATACAATAGGAAAAGGGAAAAGTTAAAAATTGCTGGAATAGATATGTGTGTAAATATCAGTTATAGGCATCTTTAAAGAGCAAGCACTTTAGGCTGCTTTTGAATTTCTGCAAGTTTCGTTCGGCTCTAAGGTATATAGGGAGAGAGTTCCAAATTGAAGGGGCGGTGAGTGAAAAAATAAGGGTACGACGAGTACCAATTATCTTTAAGGATGGGACATTAAGGGAATGCTGCGAGGTTGATCTTAAGGTTCTGGGAGGGTCATAGGGGATCAGTAGTCTATCTATGAATGCCAGGGCGTTAGTTTGCATAGTTTTAAAGGTCAAGAGGGTAATTTTATATGTAATCCTATGTAGAACAGGCAACCAGTGGGCTTTTTTGATGGAGGAGAAACCTAATAGTTAGTGCAATGGACTGAGAGTCTGGGGAACTGGGTTTGATTCTCACTGCAGCTTCCTTATGACTGGGAAAGTCATTTAATACTCCCATTGCTCTAGGTATAAAGACACTTAAATTGTAAGCTCAATAGGGACAGAGAAAAGATACAGAAAAGTGGTATTTCAAGTACATCTGAGGTTCTGAGCAATGGCAGAAAAATTCTGCCCCTGCATGGTCAGATGACATCGCCCACTTGTGTGCTCGATCAGTCCTTTCTAACATTTGCCTACCAGATACAAAAAGTACTTTAATTTCTAAATTATTTTAAGTGAACACAAGTTCAGTAATACTATGATTAAACATTGATGTAAATTAGTGAGCAAACTTTAGAGTGGTAATGTCAGTTTCCTTTACAAAATACTATGGAGAAGCAGGGATTTAGAATGAATGTGGGGGTGGTATCCTATTTAGGCAGTGCTCTTGGCCATCAAGGAAGCCAGGTTTTTTCCCCTGCACTTAACTCAAATGAGATGTATGGCCAAAAGGCTATGCAGGGAGGAGTGAGGCTGTCAATATGAACATTTTTGACCTCCTGGGGAAAGCAGAATTATTTCTAAAATTCTTTGCTAACTACCTGTATCTGTTCAAGGAAGCATTGGAAGCTGTGGTGGTGAAAAGAGCAAATGAAGCCTAGGTTCATGCTATCAGCAGCCTTGGGATTGCAGGACAGATGGCATTGAGAGCCCTGGAGAATTTATTTTTTTGGGGGGAGAGTGGTACAGAGCTAGGAATAACAGCAAAAATAAAATGTAATGCTGTACCTATAGTGGCATCAGTAAATGTTAAAATGTGACATGCTATTGCGAGGAAAGGGGCACACGTGTTGGGTTCCATTGATCACATCAGACTGAGGTCTGTAGCACCCAGAATCCTGTGTGTAACATTGGCTTGGGTAAGTCACAAATACTTGACTGATTGTTAAATGATGTGTTAATTAAAATCTGTTGAGTTTACCAGGTTCTCTTTGTCTAATATTACATTTTGACATATATGCATTAGTAGGGAAATTGGGGGAGGGGGATTTAATCACTGCAACTATAGTTTTGGAAGATCTTCCTTTTCTTCCCATAGAAATAAAAGCCCTGGTATAGTGAACTCCTGAAACATAGTGGTTATCCAGCTGCCATCTTACCTATATTGGGACCTAATTATATTTTGAGTATAAATTATGCTAACACTTACGAACTTTCTCAGTACATTAGGGCAGTGTTTTTCAACCGCTGTTCCGCGGCACACTAGTGTGCCGCGAGATGTTGCCTGGCGTGCCGTACGGTCAGGGCCGCCATCAGGGCAGTACCACCAGTCCTGCATTCAGGGGCCCGGAGCTGACAGGGGGCCCGGGCTCCCCCAGGGTCCTAGGCCACAGTCTAGGGAGAGGGGCGGTCCGCCCCACGTGGACAGGAGAGAGCTGGACGGGGGACCCGCGGAGTTCAATACATCTCGAGCCGCGAGGCTCGTCTTCTGTTCCTGCCTGCCCTGCAGCTAACATATAGCCAATCGCAAGCGTTCCCCGATGTCAGCGCTGACGTCGGAGGGAGGGCTTAAGCAAAGCCTGCCCTCCGACGTCAACGCTGACGTCGGAGAATACTTCCGTTCGGCTATTTGTGCGCGGCAGGGCAGGCAGGAAGCAGAAGACAAGCCTCGCGGCTTGAGCTTTGTTTTGCTGAGAAAGTTGCAAAGATGGGCTGGGAGGCAAACACGGAACACAAAAGGGGGGGAGGGAGTGCATTTTGGACACAAGGCATGAACTTGGGAGAGAGGAAGGGAGGGAAAGAGATGCTGAGGTGGGGGAGGGAATGGGTTTTTGGACACAGAAGGGCATGGACTTGGGAGAGAGGAAGGGAGGGAAAGAGATGCTGAGGTGGGGGAGGGAATGGGTTTTTGGACACAGAAGGCATGGACTTGGGAGAGAGGAAGGGAGGGAAAGAGATGCTGAGGTGGGGAGGGAATGCGTTTTTGGACACAGAAGAAATGGACTTGGGAGAGAGGAAGGGAGGGAAAGAGATGCTGAGGTGGGGGAGGGAATGAGTGTTTGGACACAGAAGGCATGGACTTTGGAGAGAGGAAGGGAGGGAAAGAGATGGTTGTGTACACGGGGAATAGAAGAAAGGAGAATTTTTGGTCATAGGGAGGGAGTGAGGTACAGATAGTGGCATACCAGGGTGGGGGGGGCGGTCTGCCCCACCCCGGGTTTACGTCCCAAGGGGGTGCACAGCTGTCCACCCTCCAGTGTTGTCCCTAGGCTGGCAAACTGCGGCTCTTTAGCCACTTGAGTGCCACCGCTGCCATCGGGAACAGGCCGGCGCCAAGTTCTCCCTGCTTTTCCCTGTGGGGCCGGCCAACTCTCGCCACTCGCGTCAATTCTGATGTCGGAGAGGACGTTCTGGGCCAGCCAATCGCTGCCTGGCTGGCCTAGAACGTCCTCTCCGACGTTAGAATTGACGATGGGTGGCGAGAGTTGGTTGGCCCCGCGGGGAAGAGAAGCAGGGAGAACTTGGTGCCGGCCTGTTCCCGATGGCGGCGGTGGCACTCAAGTGAATTACTTTATATATAGTCAATAAAAGGCACAGAGTTAAATTTTTTAACATTTTCTAATGGTGGTGTGCCTCGTGATTTTTTTCATGAAACAAGTGTGCCTTTGCCCAAAAAAGGTTGAAAAACACTGCATTAGGGCCCTGATTCTGCAAAATGCGTCTATAGTTAGGCATCCTTTGTAGAATTGCACTCAGCAGAGTTCAGCATTGTTTATGCGTCTTTTAGAGAATCAGGTTTTAGGTGAGAATTAGACATCAAAACAATGTTCTTAATGTTATAATATTTTATTATTATGTTATTAGAATGGTGATTTTTTGCTGTTTTTCATTATAATTGTAATACTAGGAGTTAGATCTGTTTAACCAGCAACATTAGGATGGCGGGGTTTAGGTTTAACCAGTGAGCTAGCAAACTGCCTAGCAATTGTAAAACTGTGTCTTATAGGCATTGTAAGGAAGTCTACTTTTGAGCACAGTTTAGGCTTTAGATACACCTGAGTTCTATGGGCAGAACTTCGGCACTATTTGGACGTTCTTCTGGAACTTAGGGACAGTTTGGATGTCCTTAATGCAATCTGATAAATAGCTCTCTCGGTTTTTATTTTTGCTTTATTAAACTCAAAATACATTTAATAAGGCACCACATAAACGAGGCACATCAAAACAGATGCAGTATATTACATGCAAAACCTTCTATTTTTGTGGACAAACAGCAATGTTACTTGCTAATTAGAGGAAAAGATCCATTAACTGAAGCACAGCACATGAAAAACATAGCTTTAGGTTTCTTGCTAAAAAGCTACCCTTTTTTTCTGACTAAGCAGTGCTCCAATCAGCTCATTCTTGAAAGCAAAGAAAGCACATGAAAAAAAAAATAGTTTGCATACATAACTTCATTTGCAAAAGCTTAAAAACAGAAAAACCCAGTTACAGACCTTAGCATGGCTTCTACTTCATTGCAAATGGAGATTTGCAGTTGCACAATGGTGACCTCATTGTGAGATCATCAAGGTACACCTACAAGGTAGAATGCCACAATTAAAATATATGCTAGCTCTGGAAGAAGAGCACAGGGCTTTTACTTATTGAGATCTAGCAGCTTCTAGGCAGGTGTGTCTGACTGCCCTGTGATATCATAGCTTAGAGATCTGCTAAGCTATCATATCACAGGGCAGTCAGAGACACCTGCCTGGAAATAATAATAATAATTTAATCTTATATACCGCCAAACCGTTAGTTCAAGGCGGTTTAAAATAAGAAAGGCTGGACAAACAGCGAATTACAAATACTTCTCAAAAAATACAAATTGTAATTAGATCAGATAGCTCAATAAGTAAAAGTCCTTTGCTCCTCTTCCAGAGGTCATAAATTCAAATCCCAACCAGCTCCCCAGCACATATTTTAATTGTGGCATTCTACCTTGTAGGTGCACCTTGATGATCTCACAATGAGGTCACCATTGTGCAACTGCAAATCTCCATTTGCAATGAAGTAGAAGCCATGCTAAGGTCTGTATCTGATTTTAAGCTTTTGCAAATGAAGTTATGTATGCAATCTACTGTATTTTTCGCTCCATAAGATGCACCTGACCATAAGACACACCCACCTCTAGACAAGGAAAAACCAAGAAAAAAAATTTCTGAACCAAATAGTGTGCCCTGTACCCCTTCCTGTGGTAGGCCAAGACAGGGTACAGGGCACATCTAGTGGTGTGCACGTCTAATGGTAGGCAGCCCCAGGCCTCCCAGCCCCCCCCCCATACTTTTTTTAATCCGCCTCTTGCTCGTGGGCCCAGCAGCTCCAGCTGGCTTCCCTCCCTCCCTGCCGCGGCACCTACTGGTACTTTGCAGACAGTGCTCGGGGGCTCCTCCTTATTTCCCGCCTGCGGTGCAGAGATCAGCAGCACGGATGTCAGGAGCAAGCTTTACGCTCTCCTGCTCGGCCCCTCGCTGCTTTCCGTATGGCTGCCATAAGTTCTTGCAAGTCCCACGAGAACCTATGGCAGCTATTCGGAAAGCAGCAAGGGGCTGATCAGGAGAGCATAAAGCTCACACCTGATGTCCGTGCTGCTGATTTTTGCACCATAGGCCAGGGAAAAAAGCGAAGGATACATGCTGGACCACCTGGTTAAAAAGGGACAACGACCAAGAGGGAGGTGATGTTTAAAAAAAAAAAATTGGTGCGGTGGCTGCAGCAGGTGGGCGGGGTGTTTTATTTGTTTGTTTTTTTTAAAGGTGGTGCGGCAGCAGTTGGCGGGGGTGTTTTAAAATAAAGATGGTGCGGCAGGGTAACAAAATTTGTACCTTTGCTTCATAAGACGCACTGAGATTTCCACCCACTTATGGAGCGAAAAATACAGTATATATTTTTGTCATATGCTTTCTTTGCTTTCAAGAATGAGCTGATTGGAGCATGTTTTTCATGTGCTGTGCTTCAGTTAATGGATCTTTCCTCTAATTAGCAAATAGCATTACTGTTTGTCCACAAATAGAGGTTTTGCATGCAATATATCTGTTTTGATGTGCCCCGTTTATGTGGTGCCTTTTTAAATGTATTTTGAGCTTAATAAAGCAAAAATAAAAACCAAGAGAGCAATTTAGCAGATTGCATTAAGGACATCCAAACTGTGCCTAAGTTCCGGAAGAACGTCCAAAGAGTGCCTAAGTTCAGTCCATAGAACTTGGATCTATTTGAAGCCCAAACTAAGCTCAAAAGTAGACCTGGTTTTCATTCGCCTACAATATAGGCATGATATGGATGCCCTAGGTCGCTCAATGTTATGCAAATGATTCAAAGGACGTCCAAATTGAGTCATTGCCCAAACCACCCCCTCACCTATTGAGTTAGGCACGAGTTTTAAACATAGGCGTCCATGAAATTGTGGCTGCGTCTACGTCCTTTGGACGCCTAAGTACCAATTATCGCTTGTTAAGACCCTTAATTGGCTGATTAACTATTTAGATTGGGCGCCTAAAGCACATCTAACTTTAGACATTACTTAGGCGCCCTTTATAGAATCAGGGCCTATATGTCTGTCTGCATGTCTGAGGGAATGAGCAACCTGGATAGAAGTGGCTGTGGGTTTGAAATGGCCATGGTTTCACCACAATAATAATACTTTACTAGGGAAATTAAAGTAATAATCTGTGAGGGTCAATATACTTCGAATTCACTACTCACAGCTCTAATTATATTCAATAAATATTGATTAAATATAAAGTGCTCAGACCCAAACCATAAAACGTTCGTGATAACTACAAACTTATGGGACCATCATTGGGCTTTATTGTTCCAAACTAGTCATATCATTCTCCATTAAAAGCATAATATAAAATGAAGAAATATAAAATATTCACTTATCTGTCTGATAGAGTGGTTGATGGAAGTAAAGACAGCCAAAAGATCACTAAAGTGCTGGTGTAATAAAAAGAGCAGAAATAGATCATAAGCCAAATGATCCCCCCGACTCGAGTTTCAGTAACCCTTCCTCAGGAGGGGCCACTATAAATAAAAACAAAAACAACCTTTGTGAAATTGTAAAAACTTATATACCAACTATAAAGTTATCACTGAAAAAGCTTAAATTTCTCAAATCCTCTATGTTAATACTCTTTATATTAAATATCTAAACTCATTCACATACCCTGCAAAGGCCATGATCAACTCGAACAGATAAAGGTCAAGACTAAAGCAGAAACGGCTGTTACTGCTCCTTAATTTAAACTGCCTACCCAACTCCTCCTCCATAATGTCGTCATCAGGAAGAAGAAACTATCCCAAAGGAGAGAGAGACCAATCTTAACTTTGTAATTGAAACCAATCTATCTCCATATTAAGACCATATGGAGATAGCGTCTGCCAATTGAAAATAAACTTATGTTCCTTGAGCAGGAAAAACTTTGAAATGTCACCTTCAAAATTTTTTGCATGAAAAAGCACTGTATTTCCAAAGACTTGATTGCTGCCAATGGCTGGCTAAAGGAGCTGACGTTCTGCCATTTCTAATATTACTCAGATGTTCAGTAATTTTAACTTTTATTTTTCTTATAGTGTGTCCTATATAGTATTGATTACAAGGACATATTATGCAATAAACTACTCCTTGCGAATTACAATCAGTACCTTTAGACAAATAAAATTGTTTATTATTGGTGAAGGGAAGAGATAATGCTGAACACAATGACACATATTTGCATAGCCTATAATTCCCGCATGGCTGATGAGGCTCCAAGTTAAAGAAATATTATAAAATTTTTTGATTTTAAGTTTCTCACCCCAAATTTGGTGATCTAGAAAATGCGAATTTCGGGTGATTGGCTAACACTGGATGGAATTGAACTATGGACCAATGTTTCTGAATTATTTTTTTAATTGCATTACTGTGTCTGGTATAAGGCAGAACACAAGCTAAATCATTCTGATTAGAGTTGGTTACAGGATGTAAAAGCCATTGCCTTTGGCAGTTCTTAGCTCTCTTCCAGGCTCATTTCACAATCCTACCTGGATAGCCTCTGCTCGTAAATTTATGATACATATTACTGGCTTGTATGTCAAAGTCCCCATCATCAGAGCAGACTCTCCTCAACTGGAGAAACTGCCCCATGGGTATACTGTTACGGAGTATTCGGGGGATGAAAACTCTGATACTGAAGTAACGTATTACGATCCGACTCCTTTGTGTGGAGACTAGTGGAGAAGACGTGGCCATATTTATACACTTTAATATCCAAAAATGAAATTTGTTCACGATCAGTCTTACTAGTAAATTGAATATTCACCACACCATTTTTAGTTATAGGGAATCCTACAGAAGAAAATGACTCCATTTGATCTTAATGAATGTCACTCTTGTTTTGGAATGTGTTGACAAAGAGGTGAGTGACTCCACTCCACTATGTGCAGTTATTCAACAGATCAAATATTTTACTTTTATAGGAATTTCATGTCAATGAGCAAGTGTTGGCTTGCTGGTCGGATTGTCGATTTTATCCAGCCAAGATTATCTCTGCGAATAAAGATGGTAAGGCTCTTGTTAGAAGCCGTTGGTATGGCTTGTGTAACTCCTAGGCTAATGCACCTAGGTATGTAATATTTTCTAACGATTTGATTGCAGGTGTAGGATCTAAGTTTCAGATTTACTACTGCCATTTTTCTGTTAATTATAACAATTTATTGATTGTCAATATGAAAAGATTTATGTAAGTAACATGTAACTTGTGAGTTGCCTAACTGTAATGAAATTATTAAATGTCGGCATAACCCACAGTTAAAACTGTGAGGTAAGCTTTGAAATAACCAATAGGATGCAGAGCTGGTGCAAGGCTATTGGGTGAGGTAGGCAGACCTTCAGCATTACGCCTGCTCTCCCCCTAAGATTTTGATCATTAAACTCGGTGTTCTTGATCATCCCATCAAAACCCTTTCTACAACAATACTCTTGTCTATTCTTCCTGCAGGTAAATGAATGTATTGCTTTTTTGGCTGTGGTGCAGTCAGGAACTGTTGTTTGGGTTGGATCTGTACTACTCTTTGCCCACCCTCTTACGATGTCACCCTAAGTGTCCACCTAGTCTTGCTTAATGGTTGAACCAGCCCCATTTGAACATAGTAAAACATTCAAATAACAGAAATGTGATATTGCACTGTATTGTGCTGACATTGTGAGTATCTAGATCAGTGGTTCCCAAACCTGTCCTGGAGGACCCCCAGGCCAGTCGGGTTTTCAGGATAGCCCTAATGAATATGCATGAGAGAGATCTGCATATAATGGAGGTGCCAGGCATGCAAACCTGCTCCATAGAAACATAGAAGATGACGGCAGAAAAGGGCTAGAGCCCATCAAGTCTGCCCACTCTGCTTACCCACCCCCTGTCTATGCCCTAATGACCCAATTTCCTTATCTTGACCCTCGTAGGGATCCCACATGGGTATCCCATTTATTCTTAAAGTCTGGCACGCTGTCTGCCTCGATCACCTGCACTGGAAGCTTGTTCCAATGATCAACCACTCTCTCTGTGAAGAAATACTTTCTGGTGTCGCCATGTTCCATGCATATTCATTAGGGCTAGCCTGAAAACCCGACTGGCCTGGTCCTCCAGGACAGGTTTGGGAACCACTTATCTAGATGGACCATGTGTATTTGGGATATACAGATAGACAAGATGGTTAAGACAAAGGCATCGGGGTAAATAAAAATAGATAGCTTTATTGAGTGTTATTGAGTAAAATAGTCTTGATGCAGTGGTTTGATGTGAAAGCCCATCTCTTCTCCTAAGCTGGAGTAGGAGTTGAGTTAGGTGTAGGCTCTCAGTGACTGAGTTCAAGAGTAGAGAATGACATGGGGAAAAAATTTGTCCCATTCTCTGTCCGTCCCCGCAAGCTCAGTCCCCATCTCCGTCCCGTCACCGCAAACCATCTGATCCCATCCGCACAAGCCTCAAATAGTTTTACACTGAACTTATTTTATTAAAGTATAAAAAGAAACAATATTCTGTACAATTGTCATTTTATAAATCAGAGCTCTGGCTGCCGAACTAGAGGAGGAGTTCTTCAGCTGGCAGGGCTTTGTTTATAAACGTTTATCAACACAGCTACAATACTACTTTATCCTAAATCAAAAAGAAATAGAAATATAATTTTTTTCTTCCTTTGTTGTCTGGTTTCTGCTTTCCTTATTTATTTATTCGATTTTTTAGCCCGTCCTCCCAAAAGAGCCCAGAACGGGTTAAAATGAATATATTGGTGCATTAAAATTATAAGTAAGATAGGTACTTAGAAATTCCCTTACTGTCCCGAAGGCTCACAATCTAACTAAAGTACCAGGAATAATGACAATTAGAAGAGTAATAAAGAAAGAAAATAGAGATAGAGGAGAAAAATAAGAAAATAAACATACTAATAAACTTATGTCCTTGTCATTCTCTTCCTTTCATCCACTTTCTGCCTTCTCTCTGCCTCTTTCTTATGGCATCTGCTCTATTTCTATACCTCTACCAGAAACTGTCTGCCTCTTCCTTCATCTCTTCCCCCCCCCCCAACTGGTCTGGCATCCATCTTTTTCCCTTCTTCCCCAATGGTGTGGCATCACTATCTTCTTCCCTTCCATACTCCCTCCCCCAGGTGATTTTTAGCATCTCTCTCCTCATTTCCTCCCTTCAGATCTGGTATCTGTCTCCTAACCCTCCTCCAGTGCTCTGATATCACTCTCTCCTCTCCCTTCCCTTCCCTTCCTTTTCTTTTCTGCTCTGCCTTCTCAATTTGTTTTCTATCTCTTGTCTATTTACTTTCCAGTCCTCAATTTCCCTTTCATTGTGTCTACCTACAGCTTGCCATCTCTTTCCCTCACCCCTTCCAGTATCTCACTAACTCTGTCCTCTTCCCCCAATCCAGCTTGTGCCCTTTTTTTCTTTATCCCCTCCTTCCATCCAGTATATGCTCCCCTCTCTCCTCCCCACTGCCATGCAGCGTCTGCTCCTCCCTCTTTCTCCACTGCCATCCAGCGTCTGCTTCGCCCTCCCTCTCCACTTCCATCCAGCGTCTGCTCCCCTCTCTCCTCTCCACTTCCATCCAGCGTCTGCTCCCCTCTCCCCTTCCATCCAGCGTCTGCTCCCCTCTCCACTTCCATCCAGCGTCTGCTCCCCTCTCTCCTCTCCACTTCCATCCAGCGTCTGCTCTCCTCTCCACTTCCATCCAGCGTCTGCTCCCCTCTCTCCTCTCCACTTCCATCCAGCGTCTGCTCCCCTCTCTCCTCTCCACTTCCATCCAGCGTCTGCTCCCCTCTCTCCTCTCCACTTCCATCCAGCGTCTGCTCCCCTCTCTCCTCTCCACTTCCATCCAGCGTCTGCTCCCCTCTCTCCTCCCCACTTCCATCCAGCGTCTGCTTCCCCTCTCTCCTCCCCACGTCAATGTATCTTCTGCTCCTTCCTCTCTCCTCCCTAATTCCTCTCTCCTCTTCCCCTCGTCAGGCTATCTCCCTCCCTGTTACCTTCGCGGGCGCTTTTCAGAATCAAGGTTTTCTCTCTGAGTGGCCTAGATGTCATAGCCTTCTCATAGCTTGTACGCAACTGCCCCCAAGCTTCTTCTCTGATGCAGCTTCCTGTTTCTACCTGGGCAGCTCGCGTCAAGAGGAGAAGCTTGAGGGTAGCCGCGTGCGACCTGTGAGAAGACTATGGTGTCCGGGTCGCTCGGAGAGAGAGAACCTCAATTCTGAAAAGCGCTCATGAGGGGAAGGGAGGGAGATGCCCTGATGAGGGGAAGAGATGCTCAGATTGCGGTGATCATGAGGGAGGGGGCTGCTGGACCAAATGACGCAAGGAAAGCTGCTGATTGGGAGAGGTGGGAAGGGAGGCAACACGCGGCAGATACTTTACTGTGGGGACAGCGCCATTTACTGCTCCATGGGGTGGTAAATGACCTTGTCCCTGTACCTTTGGCTTCCAATCTTTTTTCACCCCGTATCTGCGGGTTACCTGTAGGTAACAGTCACCGTATCATTCTCTATTCCAGAATGTGAGGGGCTACTCCTGAGAGAACTCGCTGGCAAATGACACATGTGATTTAATTTGATGAAGGTAGATAGGTACGATCCTAGACACCTCAAGGGTGTTTTCCTTATTGCTATCTGTCTGCCAGCAGGTGGAGATAGAGGAAATATGTTTGCACTGTACCCAAAATCAGGTGTTCAGTGTTCCACCCGCTGGAGAAAGAAGATGATTGTTGAAGGGTCTGTTAGCTGCTGGCTCCTGAACCAAGGTTCTCAGCCCAATTGAGTTGGGGGATGTTCAGGATGGACCTGTTCTGCTTCTAGGGAATGTCCAGTGATGCTCTCCCCCACACACACATTTCGCTTACCACTCTTCGCCTTTTGTCTCATTCCTGTATAAAAGAAGAAAAAAATAAAAGGCATGTTAATAGAGAAGGGCTCAGTGGTGACTAAAAAGCTTCTGCCTTTTTCTATGGCAAAGAGCTAAAGTGTGGGAGAGGCAATAGGAAGGATGGATCAGATTACCAAAATATCAACCCAGACAGCGATAACAAAAACTTTTATGTGGATGACATGACAAATGATCCTTTATCGTTCAGACTATTATTGGTGCAGGCATTAGTTATAGCTATTTTAGACTATTGTAACATCATCTATTTAGGAGCACCCAAAAAAATTCTAAGGAAATCAAGGATAATTCAGAATATAGCTGTTCGATTGATTTTTGGTTTAAAAAAGAACGACCATATTAGTCCATATTATCGTTTACTTCGGAGACAAGAGAATTATTCAAATTTTCCTGTATCTGCTTTAAGCTGATATCGGGATTGTCTCCAGCTTACCTTTTTCCTCATTTTGTGTTGCATAGATCATCAAGGGAAACTAGAAACTTCTACTTATTTGCTTATCCAAAAATTAATGGGTGTAGATATAAGACCTCCTTAGATAGGACCCTAGCAACAATCTTGATTAGGTAAATGGATTTCGGCAAGCTATGTTAGCCTATTGCAGTTTTCAGAAATTAATTAAGACTACTTTGTTCGATAAGTTTATTACTTAGTGAGTTTTATTATTGAAATTCTATTTTACAAATATTTGTATTTTTTACTGTATTGTATTTCGCTGATTGTCCAGCTCTTTTTAGTATAAACCGCCTAGAACTTTTGGTTATGGCGGTATAAAAGAATAAAGTTATTATTATTATTATAAATGTTGATTGCCATTGTTTATTTGGTTATTCAAACACTGAGGCTAATCTAAACTAAAACTTAGCTTTATATACCAGGTCTTCAGCCAGAAAGGAGCTTAACTCGGTTAACAATAACTAAAAAAATACTTTAAAAAGTACCAATCAGAAAATATTAATATGACTAGTTTCCAAAGTGTTTGGCAAATAAAATGGTTTTTATAGATTTACAAGTTGAAAAGGACCAGGACCCCTTAAAATAAGAGGAAGTTCATTCCATAGTTGAGAAAATTTGAAAACCAAGGATTGACTGAAATTCTTGACTCCTTTGATTCCTTTCACTGAAGGAAGGGAGAATTTGAATTGCTGGGTGTCTCTTGCATAGGAGAATCATCTATAAGCATTTCATAATTACATTACATTACATTAGGGATTTCTATTCTGCCATTACCTTGCGGTTCAAGGCGGCTTACAAAAGATTTATAAACAGGGTTACAATGGGAGAACAATAGAATGGTAGAGAGTAGATCTTTTGACATTTCTTTGGTAGTTAAGAACGGGGAGGCTTAGCAGAAGATTTATAAACTACAATTGTCCTTGTAAAGGGACAAGAGGGATGAAGATATCATATAAAATTTTAAAAGTAATAGTTTAGTTTAGAGTACCAGAGGTTTCCTTCTTTCATTTGTTTATACACAGGTCATATCAGTTTTGGCCATTTTTAGTCCCAAAACAGCTATTGACTCATATACAGTATCTGATCGACTTACTGTAATCATTGGGCTCAACCTGCTGGTTAAATGCAGCTTAATATATATGATGCATAACTTTAAATTTTTTCATTGATTTCACAGTGTGAGGTGGATTTATATATACTTGAACTCTCATATCTGTTTGATTTTTAGGTACCTACACTGTAAAATTTTTTGATGGAGTAGTTCAGACTGTAAAAAATATTCACGTGAAGGCTTACCCCAAAGATGAGGTGAGACTTAGCTTTTATGCTTTCATCATAAAGCAGAATTGAATTTGGAATAGAATCGGAGTTGCTGGGACAGAAGAACTCTCCCAGAACTTGGAACTATTGGTTTTCTTTTCAGTTCCTTCACTTAATGTGGTTCCTGCTTTGCTTAACAGATGGAAAACAAATGCTGGCAGTTTTTGTTTTGTTTAGAGGTGTTGCCTATGTATTTTATTTTTCAGTGATATAATTGCTATAGACGAGAGAAGTTTAAAACATCCTAATAGTCACTGGCTTGGAAATTCTAAAGTGACTTTTGGTAAACAACTTCTTTCTCTAGTTCACGTATTCCAGACAGCAAATCCAGGGCTGCCATATCTTTTCAAGTAGTTTTATCCTCTTTTAGTTTAAGACAGTAAATTCAGACATAATGTAATACATGCCAAATTATTCTATGAACTGTCTCTTTGAAGGGATTTCTGGTTGTCTCCATGCAGCCACCAGTCCAATTCTGGCAGCTGTATCAACAGAAGTAATTGATACACATGCTTCCCTGGTAAATTCCTGCTTAGATTGACTTAAAAGACAATGCTCTTCTGAACTGGTTGCCTTAATATTGAACCTAGCTCTAAACTCAACCAGTTCTAATAATTTTGGACTAATTGACAGTCCCATCACAGATATAAGGCCCTCAAATTTTTACTCCCTTTACATCATGCATGCTCCATACTCAGGAATACCTGTATGCAGGGATTCTGGGGTGACTCAGCATTGATATAATAATTTATATTCATTTTATACTAAAGAGATAGCAATAAATATTTGACAGACTTGCAAAGGTTTCTGTTTCCATTGGCCCTCCAGTAACTGAAATCCTAAGTCTGTATCCTCTGTTGAGCTAAAGTTATAAAGCTGTCCAATACCTTCTTGAGACTCAACTTGATGAGACTGATTCTGCCTCATCATCTTTGAGCAGAATTGCTGAAGGGTTAAAAGAAAAAAGAAAGCATATGCAAAGCGGCTACCTGATCCTTCATTCCTTTTTCCTGAGCAATCTGCTAACTCTTGCATCGTCTGACTCAACACTACTGTTAAGCATTAATTATCACTATCTTTAACAGGAGAAGTGGAGGAAAACAGCATAAACTTAAATTTTAAAAAACCCCAAAACTCATTAAATAGTCAGCTAAAAGCCAGTCATATTAATGCACTTGAAAGAAAAAGCCTCAGAACTGGGTGAGTCCACAGACCCTACCACCTCCACATCATAGGCATAAAAATCTTTTAAAGTAGCATTGTAACGTTGAATCACTAAGAACAAGATTTAACATATAGGTTCAATTTAAATTAGGTCAACGATCGTTTCGTGGCGTGCTGCCACTGCCTCAGGACCTACAAACCCGACGCCAGCTCCAACTGGGCTTTCCCTTGGAGTGTGTGCTTAATTCAGTCTTTCACTCTTGGTAGAATTCTGCACAATTCAGAATTTGCTCAGAATTCCCCAGGCAAGCAGAAATACCTGTGTTATGTGCAGAATTACTCTCTCTCTGGGCCAGAATCATTAATTGCTGCTGGTGACATCTTCGAGAGCCATTGCAGGCTCTGCAAGTTTCCCTCTTCTATGTTCCAACCCTTGGAACATAGAAACATAGAGTGTGACAGCAGAAAAGGGTCGGCGGCCCAACAAGTCTGCCCACTCAAGAACCCTTCCTCCTCGAGAATCCGTTTTTTAAGCATTCCTCTGGAGCGACCCCACCAGACGGTCCCATCGTCCCTTGAAGTCGAGCGTTGTACGCTGGCCTCAACTACCTGACGTGGAAGACCATTCCATCGATCAATTACCCCTTCGGTGAAGAAGTATTTCCTGGTGTCCCCGAAAGGGTAATGTCATGTCATCTACGGAAGAGGGAAGCCTTCAGAGCCAGCAGCAGGTTGTCTCAGGAATCAGCATCACTGAGGGACAATAGGGAAAGAGTCAGAAGTACTGGCTGGGGGATGGTGAGAGAGGTGCTTGCTGGGGGGGGGTATAGAGGTGAGAGAAGTGCTTGCTGGGGGGTATAGGGGTGAGAGAGGTGCTTGCTGGGGGCATAGGGGTGAGAGAGGTGCTTGCTGGGGGGGGGTAATAGGGGTGAGAGGTGTTAAGAACATAAGAATTGCCGCTGCTAGGTCAGACCAGTGGTCCACCATGCCCAGCAGTCCACTCCTGCGGTGGCCCTTAGGTCAAAGACCAGTGCCCTATTTGAGTCTAGCCTTACCTGTGTACGTTCTGGTTCAGCAGGAACTTGTCTAACTTTGTCTTGAATCTCTGGAGGGTATTTTCCCCTATAACAGTCTCCGGAAGAGTGTTCCAGATTTCTACCACTCTGGGTGAAGAAGAACTTCCTTATGTTTGTACGGAATCTATCCCCTTTTAACTTTAGAGAGTGCCCTCTCGTTGGCTTGGGGGGGTAGGGGTGAGAGAGGTGCTGGCTTGCAAATTTTGTGTGCAGAATTTTGAATTTTTTTGCACAGAATCCCATCAGGAATAATTATAATTTATTTTTTGTATACCGCCAAACCATCAGTTTGTGATGGTTTACACAGTGTTATTACACTAGGGAATAGAAATACAAAGTCATAAAACTATTTTTAAAATAGAAGAATAAAAACACAAGGGAAAAGCTACAACCTTGTAAAACTTGTAGAAGATAGTGATTACATAGTACAATTAATAACAATATAGTAAATAGAAATTACGTAATACAGTTGATTGTACGAATAATCATAAATTGATTTGAAGCTTAATACCTTAATAAATTTTAAAAATAAAATCAATTGTCTTTGTTAATGGAGATAGGAGGGTAATAGTGTACACAGTCCCTCCTGCCTCCTTGAGCTGTGCTGCCTTTTGAGGTGTGGGGGACTGGATGACTTGTATTGGAAAGCATAATTTTGAGATGAGGGATCTATTTTTACATTGAGAAGCACATATTTCCTCTATAAGTTACTTGTGACCGAAGGAACTTTGTGGTCTCAAATGTGCTTGTCCAGTCTCTTCTTTGGATAAATTAAAAGCTGTTTGCAAATCCAGATCAAGATTTTAGTTCTCAGCACTACAGTAAAACACATAAAACAGAATAATGACAAAGCCTGTGCCCAGAATCATAGCCACCTCTATGGAATATTTAAAATTTGGTAGATCACTAAATTTAAACAAAGCAGTTTACAATAAAAAGAAAAGACAAACATTCAAAACCAAACATGCTTACACTCAAAACAAAGTTTCTCGGAAGACATACTTGTAAAATTTAAAAGCTAGAAACATACAAATATCAAAAAGCATTAATCCTCCAATCCAAATGCTAACAAAAAATGGGTTTTGACAAATTCTGCAATTTTTATCAACAGGTAACTGATTAAATAAAAAAAGGAGCTAACCAAAAAAGACCCTTTCTTTGTCATCAGCAGCAGATGAATCCAGATGAGTGGATTAAGTTCACCCACCAGCAGGCGGAGATAGAGACACAGAGTTGAGCTCTGGTCTGGCATATATGCGATGGTATGCTCACTGGTGATTCAGTATTTATCTCCGCAGATGGATGGATGGTTTCTGTCCTGCTCCTGGTTTGATCTGCTGCTCAACATGGCCTGCAAGCTTGACTCTGTCTAGTTGCGGGCACAGCTTGGCTCCTGTTTTGGGGAGCGTGGGGAAAGGCTTCCTGGGTACCTCTTAGGGGTATAGCTGGTGGTGTCAGTTTGCTACCCTTCCCCTGTAGCCCAATGTGACTTTTCCTGCACTCCTACCTCTCTCCTTGATATAAAAAAAAAGCTGTTAAACCCTGGCAGTGTATTGTATTGTTTGTTTATTACCTTGTACAAAGTGAAGGACAAGTGAACAGACATAATAAATACCATTACAAACATCAGTACATACAAAAATACAATTAAAACATAAAACAGCAACCATCTTCAACATACACAGCATCCTCCCCACAATCACAACACATACAAGTATATTCAATTTAACTTCATCCCTACCACCCGTCATGGACACAGATATGAAATTTACAGAGATTTCATGACGAACATTTCTCTTTACCCCCTCCAGAGGTCCATACCACTCCTGGCAGGTGATCACAGTATAATAGACTGGGGGAACCAAATAAAGGCCCATTCTTTTGTAGATTCCCATCATGCTTTTGAATAACCCCCTCTCATACTCGGACAGACCATAGGTCCATCAAGCCTTGTATTATGTTTCCAGCAATGGCCAATCCAGATCACAAGTGCCTGGCAAGATCCCAAAAGAGTAAAACAAATTTTATGCTGCTTAACCTAGAAATAAGCAGTGGAGTTTACCAAGTCCATCTTAATAATGGCTTAAGGACTATTAGGAAATTATCCAAACCTTCTGTAAACCCTGCTAAGCTATGAGCAAGTGCTGATTTCAAAGCCCTTGCTGAAACATAGGGCAAAACCATACGTGCAGGATAAGATGAAGGTTTCCATATATAAGGTTTTATGAGTGAGAGTTAACAATTTGAATTGTGGCCTATGTTAAACAGGTGACCAATGATGATAATGCAGGTATAAAGGAGCCACTTGGGCAAAATTATTCATACTGCTAAGCACATAACATTATACTTATAGATTGCTTTACCAAAAAGTTCTACGTGGTTTACAAAAGATTATAAACATTAAATATAATTGTATATTTGAATGAGTCAGCTAGTCAGATATTTGGAGAAAAGATAGGTTTCTAGCTGTTTTCTAGAATGTCTGTAAGAAACAGCTGTGAGCAACAATGATCGAAATTCTTTTTGATGAGAAGCTGCCTGAGATGCTAAAGAGTGATTTAGGAATTTCTTGCTTTTACAACTTTTACAGAAGTGAAATTGAACAGAGCATGAGTTTTTCTACTGCATTTGTGCATAGCTATGGAAAAACTATTAGCCAGATAAGTAAGGGCTGCACAAACGTTTGAAGTTAGAGATAGATAATCCCACATTTACTATGTTGCTATAGTAAGATGACATTTATAAAGATTATTTCTTTTGGGTAATATCCTTTTTTTTAATGTGTTTGAAAATGTCATTTTTGAAGGATTCCTCTGTGCTGTATTGGAATCAGGTCAAACAGATTGCAAGTTGGGTGAGGGTGTCTCCCCTGCCCCCCTCCCACACACACAAGCTAAGATTACTGCTAATTATTTTCTATTTATTGCAATCCTTTACAGAATGATATAACTAAGGATAAATTGAAAGAGAAAAGAAAAGGTAGCAGTTTGGATACTGATAAAAAAAGAGAAAAGTTTAAAGAGCAGAAGAAATCAATAGAAACTACAAGTGATAAAGATGAGAGTACACATACTATGCAAAGAAGGTCCAAGCAGTTGGATAAACAGAAAACACGGGATGTCTCTGAAAAAACTAAGACGCCTGAAAAGACCCCATCTGTGGATGGGAAAGAAGATAAAGAGAACATCTTGGAGAATGAGAAGGAGTCTTCTGTGGAAAAGTCAGAAAATGATATAATGACAAGCCAGGATAACCAATCCCATTCATCACCTCCATCAGGTGAGCAAAGCTTCCCTGGTTATATAGGGGTAGAACAGGCATGTCGGCATAAGTGGGGGGGGGGATGTTTATGTAGAAGAATGGGTTGATAGGCCTCCATTCGCTTCAGATTTATTTTTATTCACAATGATCCCCCCCCCCTGTTTTTGTCTTCAGCTGTCAGTTACTGGGCAGTGATTGAGATTTCTTCTCTGAACCGTTCCTGTTCAAGCTAGGGAGGGGGAGAGGGTCATGAGAAATGAGCTCAGAGTGTAAGGTGTTCCTGAACAGAAATGCTTTGTATTGCCTTTGAACAACTGGGAAAGCCATAATTCGATATCTGTGTCCTGTGGTTGAGCTTCCAGTGAGACCCCACACATGCTTCCTGCCTTTCACAATAGATACCTAGATATTCTTAGAGAAATTGACCTCCCTTGGAGTGATTTAACTTCATAACTAAGCACCTGAACTCTGAAGTACATAGATGCCTGTGTTGCCGACGACTCCACCCACAAACTCTCACTGGTAGCCTCCCCCATAAAACCACTTCCTTTGCGGCGCATGCCGCAAAGGCGCGCACCTAAGGAGCAGATTCTGCTCCTTTATGCACTCCTTCATGCATCTACTTCATACGCTTTTCCAATATCGCCCCAATTACTCTTTAAGCTATTTTACAGGTCCGATCCTTCTTCTGCTCCTAAATACTTTCCTCATTTACGTCTCTTAACACGGTCCTTCCATACTTCACTATCTTTTTTTCTTCTCCCCTTTCCTACAATAACACCACACTCATGTCTTCCATCCCGGTTATATGGAGTCGCCGACCCCTCCCTCGACCGTTTACAAATAATCGGCCTAGATGTTTTACCACTATTACTACCACTACAGTTCCCACAACCTTTCTGTCATCATCACAACAAAGCCCAAAATCAACATAGGTCTCTTAAACGTGTGTTCCTTCAAAAACAAACACCATTTAATTCACGATCTAATCCTTGAATACAACTTCCACATCCTCTGTTTAACTGAGATCTGGCTAACTCAGGGGGAAGAGGCTTATTTGACCCAAGCCTGCCCTAATAACTATAAAGTCAAATCTCAACTTCGATCTCATAAAAAAAGAGGAGGCCTTGCAGTGATCTATCATATTTCCATCCCTTTTCATTCTGATATCCCCACTTCTTGCAATAACCATCCGGTGGAAACCCTTCAATTTTCTATAAAACATTCTCACTCTCTCAATTTCCTTCTTACTTATTTCCCCCCCCCCCCCCCCCCCCCCCCAGTTACAAAATCTTTTCTAGCTGCCCTTATTTCCACCATCTCGGACTTCAACATCTCCTACCCCAACCCTCTTATCCTCGGAGATTTCAATATTCATTTCAATCTTCCTAACCACCACAACACAGCAGAATTCCTGACCTTAATCTCCGACCTGTCTCTAACTCCACTATTTGCTTTGCCCACTCACTCTGCTGGACACACCATAGATATGATATTCAGTCCAATATCCATCAGCCATCTCTTTCAAAACTTTAAAACTCATCCTTTCCCTTGGTCTGATCATGTTCTTATAAACTTTCAACTAAATTATTTCACCCAACCATCTCCTCCCCAAAAGCACACCTACACCACCAGAAATCTCAATAAAATCACCTCTTCTACTATTCAGGATTCTCTTAAACTAAAATTACAAGACTCTTTTTTTAAATTATTTTTTAATATTTTTACCCTTCCTCTCATTTACTTCCTTCCTGCTTTTCACTCTAACAAGGAATTGTAACTTTTTCCCCCCTACCCTCCACGACTCATGTTAGTCTTATTTTGTAAGTCTGATATTATTTTATTGTATCCACTACCCTTTTTTTATAAGTTGTACATCACTTAGGAAGTTAAATAAGCGATTCATCAAATATTAATAGAAACTTGAAACTTCATTAATCTCCCAATAGAAGAACAATTCTCTCTCTGGACTACTTCAACAAAATCCTTAATGGACTTTCTTGCCCCCCCCTCAGGAAAGATCTTCAAAATCACAACCAAATAGGAAACCGTGGTACAATGACCAACTAGCCCTCCTCCACCGACATCTCCGGTCTATCGAGCATAAATGGTGGAAACTTCAATCAAACAATCTCTTCGTGTTATACAAGGAAAAAGCTACCCAATACAAAAATGCCATACAACAAGCAAAAAAAGAATATTATTCCAAATACATTATCACAACTCACAACTCTTCAGCACTTTTCAGTATAGTCCAATCATTATCTCCTTACTCTAATAAGAAACCTCCCCCACTACCCACACAACCACCAGCTTCCAAGCTTGCCCCCTTCTTCGATAATAAAATTAAAGAGATCAGATCCCACTTCAGTCAATCCGTCCATACCCCGCTTCAAGATGTCACCAACAAGTCAACTCTTCTATCTTTTAGTACCTGTAATAACTTCACACCTCCTTCATTAGCAAACCTTCAGAAAACACTACAATCTATAAATGCTTCCAACAATTCAATAGAAAGTATCCCCCCCTTAATTCTTAAAAAATTCTTCCCCCTCTTTGGACCATTTCTACTGAAAATGGTGACTAATAGTCTGTCTAATAGTCTTGTTCCAAAAGCCTGGAATCGGCTCTTGGTTTCCCTAAATTAAAAAATCAAAACTCAGACCCAACTTCGTTACTAAATTTCCGTCCCATTGCTAATCTTTCTCTCATTTCTAAAATAACAGAAAAAATCATATATGACCAATTAGCTGAATTTATTGATAAAACCATCGCTTTACACCCTCATCAAACTGGCTTTCGCTCATCTTACTCCACTGAACTATCTTTACTAGGACTTCTTTCCACTATATACTACTTCCTTGACCACCGAAAATCTGTTCTCCTTATCTCTCTTGATCTGTCAGTCGCGTTCGACACAGTCGACTACTCTCTCCTCCTTGACTGCCTTAGAGACAGTGGCATTACTGGCCAAGCCCTCCTATGGTTTATCTCATACTTCGCCGATCGTAGTTTCAATGTCTACTCAAATAACGAAACTTCTCTACCTATAGTTCAAACCTACGGTGTCCCACAGGGTTCTATTCTATCACCATTGCTATTCAATATCTTCATGTCTTCTCTTCTCACCCTAGCCCAGTCAATAGGTTTCACAATCTTCGCTTATGCAGATGACATTCAATTACTTCACCCCATCGATATCACGAACATCTCCTATATACAAGAAATTAATTCAAAATTAGACAAAATAAGTGATTGGCTCTTTGCAAGTAAACTCTCCCTTAATATTAATAAATCATGTGGTATACTCTTCTCAACCAACCCTAATGAATCAGTAACAGGCAAAATCTGCCTTAAATCTCATCCTGTCAAAATGGAAACTAAAATAAAATTATTAGGGGTCATCATAGATAAAAATTTAACCTTTCACGATCATATCAGTTCAGTAGTAAAAACCTGTTTCTACAAACTCCGACTTATTCGATCCCTAACTTCTATTCTCAAAACTGAAGCAATCGCGACTCTAGTTCACTCTAGTCATTTCTCATCTTGACTATTGTAATTCTCTTTACAATGGAATTCCTAAAAAAGAAATACATGACCACGTCACCCCTCTCTTGAAAGAAGCGCATTGGCTACCCATTACACATCGTATCACCTACAAAATCCTCATGTTGGTCTTTAAAATCAAATCCTCCCGTCAACCATCTTTTCTTGACAAACTTCTTATTCCGTTTTGCCCTCACGGTCTCTAAGATCTGCTGACCAGAATTTACTATTTATCCCTTCTATAAAGGAATTCTTCTATACTAGGAAAACCAACTTTTCAGTAGTCGCCCCTACACTATGGAACGCTTTGCCATCCCAACTTCGTCAAGGAACAACTTATTGATAATAACACCTTCTTATTTCAAGATGCATTTTATTGCTCGTGAACCTTCCATCTCCAATTCACCCAACCACTTTTATGAAGCGACCTCATTCCCTTCTGTTCCTCCCCTTTCCCTCCCTTTCACATTCAAGCCTTTTTTTTTTTCTTTTCTCTTTTACTCTCTTTTCACCACTAATAATGTAACTTTCCCCCTCCTTCTCTTGTCAACCTCACTTTCATGTTTGTCATCATCAAATGTATTTAATGTCCACTTCCCCTATGCTCTTTTATTAATTTTACTATCTATATGCATAATTTTATTTCTATTTTATCTTTTATTCTAAACCGGCTAGATACCCGTTGATGGTCGGTATATTAAAAATCAATAAACTTGAAACTTGCCTCTGTGCTATAGAGGGTAACATAAGTGCTTTTATGAATAGACTCTTGCAGGCATAACTTTCTGCCTCAGAGTGTATGTGCACCTGCGTTTCACAACTCAGACTCAGTTGCATCCAGGTGAAGGAACACAGGGAAACGCATACAAGTATGTACTGTGCTTGTTGTATGCACTTTGGAGCAATTTTGTAAGCCTCTGTTTCTGCAGGTAGTCATTACCTCCTAATTGCTTGGATATCTTGATGTCTAAGCAACACAGGAAAATACCAGATTAGTATATAAATATTGTATTTTTCTTGCTGCAGAAAACAAAAAAAGGTAAATGCTAAGAAATGCAAGGTCATGCATTTGGGCTGCAAAAACCCAAGAGAATGGTATGGTTTAGGGGGTGAAGAACTTATGTGCACAATGGAAGAGCGGGACTTGGGTGTGATTGTATGTGATGATCTTAAGGTGGGCCAAACAGGTTGAAAAGTTGATGGTGAAAGCTAGAAGGATGCTAGGTTGCATAGGGAAAGGTATGGCTAGTAGGAAAAAGGAAGTATTGATGCCCCTGTATAAGAAGGAAACTCTGCAATGAGAGGGCATAAGATGAAGTTAATAATAATAATAACGGTTTATATACCGCAGGACCGTGAAGTTCTATGCGGTTTACAATGATTATTAAAAAAAAATGTTACAAATTGAGTAGAATTGACATAGTTAATATCTATTGTTTAGCAGTTCTAGAGATCTGGTATTGAGAGAGAGATTGTGTGAATAAGTTTCCTATGTACGTTAGGAACAGATGTTTTCAGTTGTCTCCTAAATTCCCTATATGTATTGGCAAGCGTAAATAGTTGTTTCAGATCGTTGCTCCATAATGCTGCTTGATAAGAGAGAAGATGTTGGTGGTGAATTTTGAATTTACATCCTCTAACCGGGGAGGAAACAAAATTCAAGTTTGAGCTTCTTTTATGTCTATTGGTTGAAAAGGAGAATAGGTCGGTTATGTAATTGGGGCTAGACCGAAAAGAACCTTGAAGCAAAAGCAGCTGAACTTGAACCTCACACACGCCTCCATCGGCAACCAGTGCAGGAGTCGGTAGGAGGGAGTTATGTGATCGAACTTCTTCAACCTGAAGATCAGCCTGACTGCTGCATTCTGCACCAGTTGCCATAGCCGCATATTAAGAGGTGATATGCTCCAGAGTAATCCAAGGAAATACTTTTTTATGGAAAGGGTGGTAGATACTTGGAACAGTCTCCCGGAAGAGGTGGTTGACACAGACTATGTCTGAATTCAAGAGGGCCTGGGATAGGCACATGGGATCTCTCAGAGAGAGAAAGAGATAATGGATGGGCATACTAGATGGGCCATTTGGCCTTTATCTGCCGTCATGTTTCTAATCCTAGCAGTTTCTTAATCCCTTTTTATTTCTCTCTCAATTCACTGGATGTCTAGAAATGTTTGGAAAATATTATTTCTTTCTAGATTTATAAGTTACAGAAACAAAACAGGTTAGAATTAACTCATGATCTTTAGTCGCTAAAATGTTAATCCACATACAGAAAGAGAGGAAATGAACAGCTCTCTCTGTAGAGTTCAGGGCTTCCTGCTTTTAGATGTCCCTTTCTACATCTGGAATATTGAAATTAATCAATGATACTTCCCCTTTTATAGCTATAATGTGAATTTCCTTGGTTAAATCTCTACTTCTGCCTCTGTATCATATCATTGTAAATAATTTTATCCCAGGACAAGCAGGCAGCCTATTCTCACATGTGGGTGAAATCATCCACGGAGCCCGGATGCAGACAGCCTCACAAGCAGACTTTCTTGAAGAAACTCAGAAGTTTCGAGTCTGCTGTGAATGCCTTCCCGCCCATCTCAGGATGTGCCTCCTCAGTTCTCAGTTTTCCGCGAAGCCGAGAAGTCCATCTTTGATGCTCTGCGCTGAACTTAGTTCGCTTCGTGCCTTCTCTCACCGCGGCTCGTGTTTTATTTTACTTATTACCATGTCGCTGTGCTTCTCTTTCAGTCATTGTTAAAAAAAAAAGTTCAATTTTTTTTTTGTCGAGTGACTGGCGGGGCCTGTTGCACACCTTCAGCCTGTGGGCTTCGACTTTGCGACGGCTATCTTTACTTCTATGTCCTGGCTGATCACGGGCTTCAAGAAGTGTAGCCAGTGCCAGCGTGCGATCTCCCTTACTGACCCACACCACTGTGCCTCCGGTGTCTGGGGCCTGACTATTGCCCGGAGTCGTGCATTTGCTGTGCTACTCTTCAACCTTGAGCCCTCAAACGTTGTCGAGTTCAAGTGGAGAAGATTTTCGGTATTGTCACGATCCTAGCCCTAAAGCTGGACTCGTGCCTGGCCGTGATAGGACTAAGGTCACCCCTAACATACAGAGCACTAATGAAAGAGATAGGGTAGTGAGCAGTAAGAAGGAAATTACTGACTGCCCCTTTAAGTCTAAAAAAATCCAGTGGCAGGGAGTGGAGGTTGTTAAGAGGAACAGCTTGGAACAGCCTCTGAGACACACCTCTCCCTCTGCCAGTCCCCAGCTGAGGGTAATAAGCAAGAGTGCAGCTAAACCTAAGAAGGCAGTGCAACCAACTCCGCCCCCTCTGAGAACAGGGTGTGGGAAGTTGTGCAATTTAGAGGCTGCCCTCAGAAGGAAAAGATCAGTCTTTCCTGGGCCAGCTACAGGAGAGGACTCACCTGATGGAGCACTGCAGCCCCAGGATATTGAAATGACTGAGGCTGATACTGACCTTGGAACCAGCCAGCAGCCAGTACTTGAACCCATGGACTGGACACAGACAGAAGGACTGCCTGAAGATTGCGGCATGGACTGGAGTTAAGTGGCAGGTCTGTGCAGTCTATATTATAGCAGGGATAAGCTAATGAGGGGTTGCTCAAGGCAAGCTGCCTTGAGAATATAATGAGGCTGATACTGCTGTGTTCATTTGGAACAGGGAAGGAAAAAAAAAAACGTTTGTTTTGTTCCAAGGGTTGAATGATTGAATACCTGAAGTTTTTGAACTAGGTTTTGAATGGGTTAAGATACCTGAGGGAAGTAAGGAACCTTGGGGAGAATCCACTTACCATTTGGGTGGGTTAGTGGAGCCATTCGTGGCATTCTGTTTTACAGAAAAGTTTAAAAAGGTGGATTCACTTACTCCCCTCCCCCCCACATCAGCTTAGCTAAGCTGATTGGGAACAAGCCAGCAGAACCACAGGCTTGCATGTAGCTCTATCAAGAGGGCTGGCTTTATTGCTGAAGACTTGGTGAAGCTTGAAGGCAGCAACATTTGTGGACATTTACTTAGACCAGCTAATAACAATGATTTTGGACTATGGGGATTGTTTACTTACCTGAATTAAGGTGGTAACTGAGCTCTTTTTATTTGAGCTCTGTTTTGCTTTGTTTTGTTGCTGGACTATCATTGTTACGTGTGGAGTCAGGTCCAGTTGTGCATAGACTCGCACATGCCACAATAAACGGCTTTATTCTTGAACCAAGATTTGATTTTTCTTTGATAACCATTATAGTTCCAGTGTTGCCAAGGCTGTTCCAGCAGGACTTCCTACTTGCAGGAAGCACGTGAGGGCCTCATTGAAGTGAGCAGAGTCCGGGATTACTGAGGACACAGGTACCGGCTCCGCTACAGTATGGAAACCCCTGCTACACCCTCACCCTCGCCCTCCGATTCGGTCAGGCCTGCTACGGGGTGTCCTCCTGCCTCCAAGACTTCGACCTCGATTCTCATCAGACCTTCCTCGTTTGGAATGTCCTTGACTTTCGAGTAAATCTGCCAAATCTTCTCCTGAGCTTCTCTCAGGTCAGATACATCAGCAGACAGTTCCAGCGGTGGTCCTCAAGCTACCCAAACATCATTCCTCCAAGTCGAAGCATTCTTCTTCTTCGTCCTCGGAGCCTTTATCCTTAGCAAGTAGTCCAGTTTCAGACTCGGATCCACAATTGCAGGCTACCATCCAGACCATTTTAGAGCAGGAATTTGTTCAGTTACTGACCAAATATAGTCTTGCCTCGACTGCTTCCTGCAGTCCAGCCTGGGCACTCGGCAGTCTCATAAGAGTCCTTGCCTGTGCCTCGAGCTGAAATATTCACATTCTATGCAAGGAGTCCAGTCTTTATGAGTGTCTGGTCTGGAATCTTCACACTCCATACAAGGAGCCGAGCCTTTTGGAGTGCTTCGAGATACCTCGATCCAGACCACAGAGTCTATAGGACTTCGATCTACAGCTTCCAGCCCTATATCCTCACATAAGGCATTGCCCATTTCGAGGCATAGGGCAAAGTCTCCTCGACCTCGCACGAGACCTGCTTCCAGGCAGCACTCTAATCGCCGGTCAAGGCACTCATTGAGAGAAGCCTTTCTCATCCAGGCCTTCCAGCTCTTTGAGGCCTCCAACTCCTCGATCCAGGACACCAATAGCAGAACCTGAGGGCTCTGCTTCTCCCAGTGCCTCATCCCAGTCTGCTTATTCGCTGGGCTATCAATAATCCAGGGAAGGCTTTGCCTTCGTTTTCCACTCGTGGTGCCTCGAGGTCATCGAGACCCTCTCGAGGCCATCCTCTTATAGATCAGTTGTTCTTTTCCTCCTTCCTCCGTCAAATGGCTGAGGACCTGGATCTTAAATTGGACTCTGGTTCTTAGTACTCTAAGGAGTATTTAGAGGAAATGAGTATGCCTCGGCCTCCTACAGAGTCTCTCAAACTTTCAAATGAAACCTGGATACTCCTTATGCCATCCCTGCTGTTCCAGGCAAGTTGGAATCGAGGTATAGTACTGTATATTGCAATGGCTTTGAGAATTCACATCTATCTCATCAGTCCCTTCTTGTGGAATCTTCCTTAAAGAGGAGTCATCCTTCCAGGGTCTATGCCTCCATGACTCCTGGCAGAGAGAGCAGGACCATGGACAAGTTTGACCGTCGTCTTTATCAAAAGTCGATGATGGCCTCTAGAATTTTAAATTATAATTTTATCTTTACTACTTATTTCAAGTATTTTATTGATATACTCCCTGGTTTTTCTAAAGACCTTGGTCAACACAGGCTTTTAGAGTTCCAGCAAGTCATTGCTACTTTAGCACAACTCAGGTTACACCTTCTTCAGTCATCTTATCATGCCTTTGTACTTTCCTTGAGGGTCACTGCTTTCTCAGTAGCGATGTGCCGCCTTGCCTGGCTTTGTACCATTGATATGGATCCCAGCATTCAGGATTGTCTGGCCAATATTCCTTGTGAAGGCAATGACCTCTTTGATGAATCGATAGAGGCCACCACCAAGAAATTGTCTGAGCATGAGAAATCTTTTGCTTCCATTGTCAGACCAAAGCCTAAGCCATCTCCTTCCAAGCCTTCTCGACCTCTTCCATCCTATCAGAGGCGTTCTCCGAGGGCAGCTCCTTAGTCTTAAGCACCTCCCAAGAAACCACAACAACAGCAGAAGCAACAGAAACCTCAGCCTTCTGCTGCACCCAAGGCTTCTCAGCTTTTTGACTGTCTCAAACAGAGCATAACTTCCATCGTTCTGCCTCTGTCCTCCTCTTCCCATCAGAGATCGTCTCCATCATTTTTACCATCGATGGGAGACCATTACATCTGACCTCTGGGTGCTGTCAATCAGGGAAGGATACTCTTCATTTCACTCAGATTCCACCGGAGCTTTCTCCAAGAGAGTATCCTTCCAATCAATCCCAGACCACCCTTCTTCAGGAAAGCTCAAGCTCTGCTTTATCTCCGTGCCATCGAGGAAGTTCCCTTGGAATAGCAGAGCAGGGAGTTTTACTCCTGTTATTTCCTAGTTCCGAAGAAGACGGGTGATCTACGGCCCATACTGGATCTCAGGGCTCTCAACAAATTTTTGGTCAAAGAAAAATTTTGCATGCTGTCCCTGGCATCTCTTTATCCCCTTCTAGATCAGAACGATTGGTTATGTTCTCTAGTTCTTAAAGAGGCTTTAACTCACATCCCCATTTATCTGGCCTCCCGTCAGTATCTCAGATTTTGGGTGGGAAATCTGCGTTTTCAGTACAGAGTGCTACCCTTCGGCCTGGCATCATCTCCAAGAGTGTTCACCAAGTGCCTAGTGGTGGTGGCAGCAGCTCTGTGGAACCATGGTCTTCAGGTGTTCCCCTACCTGGACGACTGGCTCATCAAAGATTCAACATCTCAGGGGGTTATTGTAGCAACCCAACAGACTACGTGGTTCCTACAATGCTTGGGATTAAAAATCGACTTTCCCAAATCCCACCTTCAGCCCTCTCAGAACCTACAATTCATCAGAGCTGTTCTGGACACTGTCCAACTCATAGCATTCCTTCCTCAGCAGCATCTGGATGCTGTTCTTCAGCTTTGCCGCAAAGTGTCTTCCCTTTTTTCACTCTCAGCGAGACACATGGCCTCTACCGTTCACGTGACTCCTTTTGCCAGACTTCACCTCAGTACAGCACCTCAGTGCCATCTCAGTGGGACGCAGGCTTGCGACCCCTCTCTCAACACTTTACAGTCACTCCTTCGTTGAGACAGTCTCTCCACTGGTGGATGCTCTCTTCCAATCTTTCCAGAGGTTTACTCTTTCAGACACCCTCTCATCAGAAGATTCTCATGACAGATTCCTCGACATACGCTTGGGGGGCTCTTCTCAATGGTCTCCGTACTCAAGGCCACTGGTCCAGCACGGATCGTCAGTGTCGCATCAATCTGTTGGAACTCAGAGCAATCTTCAATGCTCTCAAAGCTTTTCAGCATCTTTTTCACGACCAGGTAGTCCTTATTCGGACAGACAATCAAGTAGCCATGTACTAAGTCAACAAGCAGGGAGGAACAGGATCTCCCCCTCTTTGTAAGGAAGCTCAAAGGGTGTGGGACTGGGCAATCCATCACAACACCTTCCTGAAAGCAGTCTACATTCAAGGAGAGAAAAACTGTTTGTCAGACAAATTGAGTCGTCTTCTGCAACCTCATAAATGGACACTCAATTCCTCACCTCTTCATCACATTTTTTCTCAGTGGGGAACTCCTCAAATAGATCTCGTTGCGTCTTCCCACAACCACAAACTGCCTCAGTTCTGCTCCAGGATATACTCTCCTCATCGCCTCGAGGCAGATGCTTTCCTTCTGGAAAGGGCGAATCTCTTCCTCTATGCGTTCCCTCCATTCCCTCTCATTCTCAAGACTCTTGTCAAGCTCAAGAACGATCATGCCCTTTTTGAACAGCCAATAAATTTAAGGATGTGTGGGGACCTTTATTAAATTACAGTAATGAATAAGTTACACTTTTCCTAATCTTAATACACATGTGGATTTGGGGGGGGGGATTTCTTGTTTTTCCATTAAGAATATATAGATGATTGTCGTAAGATATTATTTTATGTGGTATATATTAGTTGTATATGAATTTGGGAGGGGGGTGGGGGTTAAATCTTCTTGGTGTATGATATTGAAAATTTTTCAAGTGATGTTGTATTATATTTGGTTGATATTTACTGTACACTTGATGTAAGTTTAAAAATGAATAAAGAAATTATATATAAAAAAAAAAGAACGATCATGTCACCATCATTCTAATAGCTCCTCGGTGGCCCAGGCAACCCTGGTTCTCCCTTCTACTTCAGCTCAGCAGCAGGGAGCCATACCTTCTACCAGTTTTTCCATCTCTGCTTACACAGAGTCAAGGATCTCTTCTTCATCCTAACCTGCAGTCTCTACACCTGACAGCTTGGTACCTCTCAACATAACTCCTCTTCAGTTTTCTCAACCTGTTTGGGACATTTTAGAGGCTTCCAGAAAGCCTGCCATTAGACAATGCTACCTACAAAATGGACTAGATTTTCTACGTGGTGCATCTCTCATGACAAGCAGTCTCGAGGTGCCTCCTTGTCTTCCGTCTTGGATTATCTTCTGCGCTTGTCTACCTCTGGCCTCAAGTGTACATCCATTCGAGTCCATCTTAGTGCAATTGCTACTTTCCTTCAGCCTATCGAAGGGAAACCCCTTTTTGCTCATCCTGTGGTTTCCAGATTTATGAAAGGACTTTTCAATGTCAAACCTCATCCAGTGGTTTGGGATCTCAATGTTGTTCATGCTCAATTGATGAAACCTCCTTTTGAACCAATGGATACGGCTCATCTGAAATATCTCACTTGGAAAGTGGTGTTTCTCATTGCCCTCGCATCTGCTCGAAGAGTCAGTGAGCTGCAAGCTTTAGTTGCTGATCCACCTTTCACAGTTTTCCATCATGACAATGTGGTCCTCCGTACTCATCCTAAATTCTTACATAAAGTGGTTTCAGAATTTCATCTCGATCAGTCCATTGTACTTCCAGTGTTTTTTCCAAGGCCTCATTCTCATCCTGGAGAATCTGCTCTTCACACCCTGGACTGTAAGCATGCTTTGGCCTTCTACTTAGAATGCACCAAAGCACACAGATCTGCTCCTCCACTTTTTGTCTCCTTCGATCTGAACAAGTTGGGACATCCAGTTTCTAAGCGAACCATCTCCAACTGGATGGCTGCTTGTATCTCTTTCTGCTATGCTCAGGCTGGACTGCATCTACAGAATCGAGTCACAGCCCACAGTCAGAGCCCTGGCGGCTTCTGTAGCTTTCCTCAGATCCACTCCTATTGAGGAAATTTGCAAAGCTGCTACCTGGTTCTGGGTTCATACTTTCACCTCTCATTATTGTCTGGATGCTTTCTCCAGACGGGATGGCCATTTCGGCCAGGCAGTGTTACAAAATTTATTCTCCTGAATTGCCAATACTCTCACCATCCCATTCTGGTTAGCTTGGAGGTCACCCACATGTGAGAATAGGCTGCCTGCTTGTCCTGGGATAAAGCACAGTTACTTACCGTAACAGGTGTTATCCAGGGACAGCAGGCAGCTATTCTCACAACCCATCCACCTCCCCTGGTTGGCTTCTCTGCTAGCTATCTGAACTGAGGAGACACGCCCTGTGCTGGGTGGGAAGGCACTTGCGCATGCACTGTGCGGCAGACTCAAAACTTCTGGATTTCTTCAAGGAAGTCTGCTTGTGAGGTTGTCCGCATCCGGGCTCCATGGATGATGTCACCAACCTGTGAGAATAGCTGCCTGCTGTCCCTGGATAACACCTGTTACCGTAAGTAACTGTGCTTTCTTTTCCCTCTTTCAAGAATAACCCACAGTACCACCTCCTTACAACCTAAGTCCTGTAATTTTGTTGCTTTGATAATCTTTAAACATATAAGTGGCACTCCTCCTCCCCTGTCCTTCCTTAATAAATTATAGCTCAGTATAACTATATCTTGGTCAGAGTTCTCTTTCAGTCATGTCTCTGTAACTGCCAACTTATCCAAGTCGGGGTCTGCAATTGCAGCCTTTAGATCCAAGACTTTTTCCAATGCTATAGGCATTAGAGTACAGAAGTGGAGAAAAGTTTGAGGCTTTTATGCTTAACCACTACTTTTTGTCTTTTCAGATACAGCATCTCAAACTTTGCAGCCGATAACATTAGAATTAAGAAGACGGAAAATATCCATTGGAACAGACGTCCACTCAAAACGATTGCGCCTTGAGAAACCCTTGAGTCAGTATTTTACTATGTTTGAAACGTGCTGTTTGTTGGCTTGTAACATGCTCTGGGAAACTATGGATAATAACTTCCCTTCACCTACTACTGAAAAGATGCATTCTAAATCAAAATTGAAATAGAAAATTGAAACATAAAATAAACTCAGGCTTTATTCAAATTGCCAGAATTAGGAATAATTGTGTGTGCGAGGAGGGGGGGATGAGTGGGTTTAAAGTTACCTGACATTCAGAGAGAATTCCTTTCATAATATTTATGTAGCTTGATAGTCATCTTTTGTGTAAGAGACAATCTAAACATGGGTCAGAAGGATCTTTCAATATAGCAGCAAGAGACTAAGGCCTGGATTCTATAAATGACATCCTGATTGTAGGCGGCCAACTGCTGCCTAACCAGTCAATCGGAACGCACATTTTCTAAAAAAAAACCCCTCCCGAGGCAGGCCACCTACATTGGAGGCACCTCCGGGAGCCTTGGGAGCTGCATAAGCCCATCTACGCTCACCTAAGGTTAGGCGTGGTTTGACCCGGAAGTAGCCTTAGGCAGCAGTAAACGTCTCCCTAGGTCAACAGGAGACGCGTACAATGTAGGCCAGCAAAATTCAAGCAAGCATGTGCATTAGGGTCGCCTACCTATGTGCACCAAACCACGCCTCCCTAGCTTTATTTGTTTACACAAGAAAAATTATGGTCTTGATACTTTTTGAACAGCCCTCGTATAGTGAGTGCTATCATGTTAAATTTTTAAATGTGTTGTTCATCTTTCATCAGACCAAGAAACCAAAATTGAAAGCCATGTTCCAAGTGAGAGAGAGTCAAATAACTGTGCAAGTGATAGTGAGAGAGAGCAGATAAAGCAGTCCTCGGAGCCGTCATGTGAGCGAAATCATGAAACTCTCTTGGTTCCTGTGTGTTCTGCTGAGACTGAAGTGGTCAAAGATGCTTCTCCCAGTGCAGTGGAGCCAGAAGAAGGTAGGGACATGAAAAGTGTTCTAGTAAGAATCGTAGCTATTTTTTAGTAGTGTTTAAGTTTTAAAATAAGTCTGTCTCTTCATATAGTGAGGATTTTACACGATAGGAGTTTTTCCTCATCCAGTCTGTAGTGCATCAAATGTCCATGCTATTCAAATGAAGAATTTTAGGTGAAAACTAATGTAACGATGAACAACTGAGTGTAATGGAGAAAAGCCAGGTTGTGCAACTTTTGCACAGAACAGTTAAGTGCATTAATGATTTGATTTATATGTTTTGTGAAGCGGGTTTCACAAATGCAACTTCAGCTTTCAAGGAGGGCAATGCCTAGCAGAAGTAGCTGAAACTTGGCACTATTGATCACAACAGTCTCTAAACTCTCATCTACAAGAGTAGTACACCATGGTAAAAATTTACCTCCAGTTTTGGAATGACTGCTAGGGATAGTAGGCCCATCTTTTCTACTACAAACACACAGCCTTACCTTCACTTTTGCATGTTTCTCTCAAGGTGTCTGTTAAATGGTATTACAACATATCTGTATCTTTCTCTAAATGGAAGTATCTTACCATGACCTGGGAAGAGATCCTCAAGGCTTCCCCTTGAGTATGAACTGTCTCTTGGTGGCACATCTTTCTGGGCCCTCTGCTGGGTTGGAGGCCGCCTCCTTCAACTGGCTAGTGTCCAGAAAACCCCATCTTATATAGGGTTGGTGTCATTGGTTCTAGATGGGCTAAAATGGATGATTTGCTAGCTTTGCATGTCTTAATTATTGAGATACAAATCATGGGCTTTTTGTCCTGTGGTACAGAAGTCTTGTTAGCTTAAACATATGCAACAAATCACATTAATAGGCCCATTAAAGAGGAGTTTACACAGACTCATCCTCTGACCCCCCACATGGTGGGCATATTGAGCCAGGTTGCAGTGCCATTAAGCCACTGGTACATCACAGTTCTTGTATGATGTAAAGTAAGCTTTCAAGCTCCACGTCACAATGTGTTGATACACCAACTTGTATCAATAATGCTAATAGCTCAATAAAAAATAAAATAAGTTCAGGCCTGGTTCCTTTTGCTTGAAACCCATTAAGATTTCCCAAAACTAACAATAAGAGAGGCAATCAGAGTAGGAGAGAAGTTTCTGGCTGGGTCTTGCAGGTGTGGAGCTCTAAATGGAACTTAGTCCATCCCTCCTTCTGAAGTATGGGGAACCTTCTTGTCTCGGAAGAAAATGGTGTTACAGATCTCTTTGTTTCCACATCTATCCTGAGGACAGTCCTTTCTGCTGCTTTTGGGGTCAATTCCTTTTGTTTTTTGCTTTTAGTCTTCAGAGCAGGAGTGAGCAAAATCAATCCAAGGGCCACAACAAAGTCAGGTTTTCAGGATGTCCCCAATGAACATGCATGAGATCCATTTGCATACAACTGAGGCAGTGCATAGAGATAGATCGCATACATATTCATTAGGGACATCCTGAAAACTCATCTGGGCTGTGACCTTCAAGTACAATGTTGTCCATCCCTACTTCAGAGAGAAAATAATACCTTGGTTGCAGATCCACATTCGCATCTCCCAGTTTGCATACTTAAGGTTATTTCCATTAGTAGAGGGTCAAGGCTACTGTCCCTCTAAGGAAGCTAGAAGAAGCCTAAGCAAGTGGTTTTCATAGTTGTTTCTGGCAAGGAATGGATCTGGAATCTCTCTTTTTTGTTTGTTTGTTTGGCACATCTGGAATCTGTCTTTTTTGTTTATTTTGCAGCACAGAGATAAGCCTTTTAGGCTGGGTGGAGAGTTGTGGTTTAGGACAGCTGAAGTGGAGATAGTACTCATGTTGGGGAATTAAAGTGCAGATATGGAGAAGACTAAGCACTCGATGCTAAAGTCCTCTTTCTTCTCCATCTGGGTGGAGATTTGGTACTTTCTGCTTGTCTGGACTAGTCTGGCATGGCCCCAGATGAATTTGAAACCCATCCAGTGAAAGCATAGTGATCAAATTGAGACACAGTAATATGGTGTTGCCTCTTGTGAAGGCAGTAGGTGTGCTTGGGGTAGAATATTGTCTTTTAATTCTAGGTTGGTGGCTATTGACACCTGCCCACCCTCTTCACTCTACCCACAGGCCCTGCTCTGCACCTTGAGTTCTCAAGCAAGGTCCTCGGCATCACCATCGACTCCTCCCTTTCCCTCAACGATCACCTGAATTCCTTGGCAAAATCTTGTTACTTCAGCCTCCACATGCTGAGGAAAGTTAGATCCTACTTTCACCAAAAACATTTCCCCGTCCTTGTACAATCCATCAGCCTATCCAAACTCGATTATTATAATGCCATCTATTTGTGCCTAACTAAAAAAAGTCTCCGCAGACTCCAGCCTATCCAGAATACTGCGGCCAAGCTGATTTTTGCTAAACGCAAATCTGATCACGTCTCCCCACTATTTACCAATCTTCACTGGCTCCCAGTACTTTCCAGAATTCATTTCAAATGTTCCTGCCTAGCTTTCAAGATCATTCACGGCATCCTTCCGACCCTAATCCATCTATCCTTCCTCGCCCAGACGCCTGCCACCACCAGATCAGCCCACAGACATAAACTATCCTTCCCCTCTCTACACGGCATCCTCCATGCAGGTAAACTGGGAAAATACCTCCTCTCCAAAATCACGGGCCTTTGGAACGATCTCACTGTCCCGCTGCGGAACCTGGGTTCCTTCCAACTATTCCGAAAACAACTGAAAACCTATATAACTTTCTCTCCTTCTGTCTACATCCCCTCTTTTTATATGCTTTTGTAAACCCTTCTCCCCTCTCTTCTTATTTTTTAAGCTTTGTAAACCGTGTCGAGCTCCACTTCTGTGGAGATGATGCGGTATATAAACTTAAGGCTTAGTTTAGTTTAGTTTAGACATAAGCAGCAGCAGACTTTTCTCAAGGAAATAAATCAGTTTTGGGCCTTTTTTTTCTATGTCCTGACAGGGGATATAACCCACGTTTTTGCTCTTTAATTCTCTCTGATCAGTTTAAGTAAGTGTAAATTTCACTGAACATTTCTCTATCACTACTTTGCCAAATCCCTACTACCTATCTTCCTTTCCTGTATTGAACCCGAATCTTCTTTAGCGTCCCTCCAGACCAGCACAGAAATGGATGGATTTACACTCCTCTGCCAGCAGGTGGAGACTGAGACTCTAACTTTTGGCTACAGTACAAGTGGGCTGTGCAATCCCTATTACACTCAGTCTTTTCTCAGTCTCCAGCAGGTGGAGTGGTAAGATTGTGCAGTCTATGCTGAGGTTTGTTTTTGGCCTGTTGGATCTAATTTGGGGAATCTTTCTTGTCCCTTTTGCTGTCTGGACATAGCTTGGAGATCCTACCGACCTTGGGATGCCACACTCAGAAGGGTTGTGTCCCTCCCCCCATTTCCCCCACCTCCCCAGTTTTCTGAATTTAGAGGAGCCTTAGCTGTACTCCTGGCCACTTATTCGGCACAGACTACAGTTTAGAGTACCTGTGGGGTCTCTTGATACAGCTGGTGAGCTGTGAGACGTAAAAAAAAAAAAAAAAAAAGACGCGAGATAAAAGGCCGCCATTATTGTACTTGGGTTTTTAGCACATTCATTGAGTGCTTCAAGAAAGCAGAACAAGTGTGTGTTATGTGGGCACCAAGCGGTGGATGTGGCTGGTGGGTGCACAGAATGTTCCGGCTGCCTCAAGGGAGACCCAGCTTCGGGTGGCTGCGTGTAATGGCCAATCATGGATCTCATGACCATGAGTATCAACGCCAAAGTGCCAAGGTTCTTCAGTCGACGCAGGGATTGCCAGGCTGAGGGGCTGGATGCACTGGTGCAGGCTTGGCCGACAGATGGCCTGCTGTATGTCTTTCCTCCCTGGCCTCTAGGAAAGTTCTTCAGATTGCCCAGCATGCTGGCCACGTTCTTGTGGCTCCGGACTGGCCCGGCACCCATGGTAAGCAGATCTGATTCATTTGCTAGTGGCAGATAACGTAAGAACTGCCATCTCCGGATCAGACCTTTGGTTCATCAGGTCTGGCGATCCGCACACACGGAGGCCCAGCCAGGTGTACACCTGGCATAATTTTAGTCACCCATATCCCTCTATGCCTCTCATAAGGAGATGTGCATCTAGTTTGCTTTTAAATCCTAGAACGGTGGATTCCGCAATAACCTCCTCAGGGAGAGCATTCCAAGTTTCCACCACTCGTGTGAAGCAGAACTTCCTGATATTTATCCTGGACTTGTCCCCCCTTAGCTTCAGTCCATGTCCTCTTCTCCGTGTCACATTGGACATTGTAAATAATTTTTTTTCCTGCTCTATTTTGTCGATTCCTTTCAGTATTTTGAAAGTCTCGATCATATCCCCTCGCAGTCTCCTTTTCTCAAGGGAGAACAATCCCAGTCTCTTAAGTCATTCCTCGTATTCCTCCATACCTTTTATTTCTCCATACCTTTTATTAGCTTCATTGCTCGTCTCTGCACCCTCTCCAACAGTTTTATATCCTTCTTTAGGTTGGGAGCAATGTTGGACACAGTATTCCAAGTGTAGTCTGACCATTGCCCTATAAAGCAGCATTATAACTTTCTCCGATCTACTCGTGATTCCTTTCTTTATCATGCCTAACATTCTATTTGCTTTCTTTGCCACTGCCGCACATTGTGCCGATAGTTTCAGGGTCCTATCTATCAGTAGAAACATAGAAACATAGAAAGATGACGGCAGAAAAGGGCCAAGGCCCATCAAGTCTGCCCACTCTATAGACCCTCCCCTTAATACTATACAATGTTTTACCCTGACCCACTTAGGGATCCCACATGGGCGTCCCATTCTTAAAATCTGGCACGCTGCTGGCCTCGATCACCTGTACTGGAAGCTTGTTCCATTGATCAATCACTCGCTCCGTGAAGAAATACTTTCTGGTGTCGCCGTGAAATTTTCCGCCCTTGAGTTTGAGCGGGTGCCCCCTTGTGGTTGAGGGGCCTCTGAGAAGGAAAATGTTATCTTCCACTTCTATATGTCCGGTGACGTATTTAAACGTCTCAATCATGTCTCCCCTCTCCCTGCGTTCCTCGAGAGTGTAGAGCTGCAAATTGTTTAGTCTTGCCTCGTACGAGAGACCTTTAAGCCCTGAGACCATTCTGGTGGCCATCCTTTGGACCGACTCGACCCTCTGCATGTCTTTGCGATAATGTGGCCTCCAGAATTGCACGCAGTATTCCAGATGAGGTCTCACCATGGTCCTGTATAATGGCATTATGACTGCAGGCTTTCTGCTGACGAAACTTCTACGGATGCAACCCAGCATCTGTCTTGCCCTTGAGGAAGCCTTCTCCACCTGATTGGCAGATTTCATGTCTGCACTAATGATTACTCCTAAATCTCGTTCTGCTGTAGTGCTGGTCAAGGTCTCCCCGTTCAAGGTATAAGTTCTGCATGGGTTTCTGCTACCCAGGTGCATGACCTTACACTTTCCAGCATTGAAGCCCAGCTGCCAGGTTGAGGACCAGCATTCCAATGTACGCAGGTCCTGCGCCATAATATCTTCTAGATTGTCCTCGCTTACCATATTACATAGTTTGGCGTCGTCGGCGAATAATGTTACTTTACCTTGAAGCCCTTGAGTCAGATCTCCTATGAATATGTTGAAGAGGAGTGGACCCAAGACCGAGCCCTGCGGCACCCCGCTGGTCACCTCCGATGTCTCAGAGAAAGTACCGTTAACCATCACCCTCTGAAGTCTGCCACTCAGCCAATCATTGACCCATGCCGTCAGAGTCTCTCCTAACCCCATCGATTTCATCTTGTTTAACAGTCTGCGGTGTGGGACGCTGTCAAAAGCTTTACTGAAGTCCAGGTACACTATGTCTAGTGAATCTCCTTCGTCCAGTCTTTTTGTTACCCAGTCAAAGAAGTTGATGAGGTTTGATTGGCAGGACCTACCCTTGGTGAATCCATGTTGATTGGGGTCCCGTAGATTCCCTTCGTCCAAGACCGTGTCCAATTGGCGTTTGATCAGTGTTTCCATGAGTTTGCATACTATCGATGTCAGACTCACCGGTCTGTAATTTGCAGCCTCTGTCCTGCAACCCTTTTTGTGTAGAGGAACGACGTTAGCTGTTTTCCAGTCCAAGGGGACTGTCCCTGTACTCAGTGAGAGATTGAAGAGCACGGTTAACGGTTCTGCCAGGACATCACCTAACTCCCTGAGCACTCTGGGGTGCAGATTGTCCGGTCCCATGGCTTTGTCCACCTTGAGTTTTGTTAGCTCAAGGTAAACCCCGCTGGGTGTGAATTTAAAATTCCGAAACGGATCTTTTGTGTTTGACTGTGGCTTCAATTGAGGGCCGGACCCTGGCGCCTCGCAGGTGAAGACCGAGCAGAAGTATTCGTTTAGTAGTTCGGCCTTTTCGGGATCCGATTCTGCGTAATTCCCGTCCGTTTTTTTCAGGCGTACTATCCCGTTTGTGTTTTTTTTCCTGTCACTGATATACCGGAAAAAGGATTTGTCCCCTTTCTTAATGTTGTTTGCTGGAGTTTCTTCCACTCGAAGTTTGGCCTCCCTGACTGCCGTTTTGACCTCTGTGGACTTGATCCTGTGTAGCAGTTGATCTTCGCTTTTCCCCGTGCGTTTGAAGGAAGCAAATGTGTTTTTCTTCTCCTTAACGAGACGTGAGATCTCTGCGGTGAACCACTGGGGTTTGTCTTTTCTTCGCCGTTTGTGTGATGATTTTATGTAACGGCCGGTTGCCTCGTGTATGACAGATTTCAGGGATGACCACATATCCTCCACATTCCCTGTCTCAGTTTGGACCTGGAGCGCCTGATGGACGAAGACTCCCATGCGTGCAAAGTCCGTTCCTCGGAAGTTGAGTACCTTTGTTTTAGTGTTTGATCTATGGAAACCTTTCCTCAGGTGGAACCATACCATGTTATGATCGCTGGAGGCTAGCTTATCTCCCACGAAGACTTCTGAGACGCTTTCCCCATTGGTGAGTACTAGGTCAAGGATCGTTTGGGCCCTAGTGGGCTCCATTACCATTTGATTGAGGCGTGCTCCTCTTATGGAGGCTAATAGCCTCTTGCTGCCGCTGGTTGTTGCTGAAGGTGTGCTCCAGTCTACGTCCGGCATATTGAAGTCTCCCATTAGTACAACGTCCCCCCGTAGAGCGATATTTTCTATGTCTTCGATTAGTTCCGTGTCTTTGTCTTCTGGTTGTCTTGGAGGTCTATATACCACACCAAGATACAGGCATTTTTCTCTCCCTCTGGCCAGGTTCACCCAGAGGGATTCCCCGGTGTACTTAACGTCCGTGATTCTGGTAGTTTTGATGCCTTCTTTAATGTATAGCGCTACCCCTCCGCCTAACCTGCCCTCTCTGTCTCGACGAAGTAAATTGTAACCCGGTATGGCCATATCCCACCCATGAGAGTCCGTGAACCAGGTCTCGGATATCGCAACCACATCTAGGTCGGCATTCACTATCTCGGTCTCCAATTGCAGAATTTTATTGCCTAAACTGTGTGCATTGACATACATGGCCCTCCATCCCTTGTGTTTGCTAGGGCTGTCATGCGTATTATGGGTGCTTACCTTGGATTCAGAAGGGTGGTTGTGTCTCGCCTCCCCCGGATGATTCCTTACTGCTCTGGAATGTGAGTGGATACCCTCCCCCAACTTACCTAGTTTAAAGCCCTGCGAAGTAGGCGGGCTAGACGGTGTCCAAGTACGTTTTTACCTCTTCTGGTCAGGTGAAGTCCGTCCGGTCCCTGCAGTCCCTGGAGTGTCTTTCCATGGTCCAGGAATCCAAAGTTCATCTCTATGCACCAGTTGCGAAGCCACTCGTTGGTACGTTGGATGCGTTCTTCCCTGGCTCTTCCTCTGTCTCTAACTGGGAGGATGGATGAGAAGACCACCTGTGCACCTGTTTGCTTCAGCTTCCTACCCAGGGCTCTGAAGTCATCGGGTATGTTCTCTGAGGTGTTCCTTGCAGTGTCGTTTGTACCTACATGGATAAGAAGCATAGGGAAATGGTCATTAGGTTTTAGTAGTTTATCGAGACAGGTGGTGACGTCACGAATCCTGGCTCCAGGGAGACAGCAGACCTCCCTTGACAGCACCCAGGTCCTTTTCTTGTTCGCTCTTACCCAGAGTTTTGCCCAATCTTCTGACTTGGGGACATTTTCCAATGTTCGATCCAGGTCTCTTTTGTCTTCCAAGGCTATCATTGTGCACTGGATCAAAGAGGCTATCGCTTCGGCATACCTTCTCCAGAAGAAGCCTGTTCTGGAATTTCTCAAAGCTCATTCCACTCGGGGTCAAGCAGCTTCTTGGGCTGAATCTTCTCTGGTACCTCTGTAAAGCTGCGGTTTGGTCTTCTCTTCATTCCTTTGTTCGGCACTACCATATGGATGTTCGAGCATGTCGGGACGCACAGGCGCATTTGAGCCCGTCTGGTCACTATGTTTGGTGAGTGTGTCCTTGTGGCGGCCCTTTGGGAGTCCCACCCATCATGGGTACTGCTTTGGTACATCCCATCCATTTCTGTGTCAGTATGGAGGGATGCTAAAGAAGGAGAAATTAGTTCCTTACCTGCTAATTTTCTTTTTTAGTCCCTCCACACCGGCACAGACCCCGCTCTGTCGTTTTGTTCAGTATTTGTTTTGTGAAGAATATGGGTTTTTCTGCGGGAGTTGGTTGTTTTGGATTGTTGGAGAGTTTAACAGAGCAGTGACATTTGGTTTAGCTGGCGAACTGTGGGATGTTTCTAAAAGGTTCTTGTTCTAATCAGGATCCAACAATGATTTTTCCTTTGTCTTCTCCATGTGTGTGTGGAGTTGGGATGTTACTGTTTCAGCCTAGTTGTTTTCTGTTTGGCTATTCATTAAGACTGATTGTAATAGGGACTGCACAGCCCACTTGTATTAAAGCCAGAAGTTAGTATCTCAGTCGCCACCTGCTGGTAGAGGAGCGTAAACCCATCCATTTCTGTGCCGGTCTGGAGGGACTAAAAAAAAGAAAATTAGCAGGTAAGGACTTAATTTCTCCTTTTTGTCCTTCCCTACCAAACTCAGATCTGTTCCTCTTGCCAAAAACTGTAACTCGTCTCAAATTCTCTCATTTGCCTCTTTCTGTTCTTCCCCTCCGTTTTTTGAGACCTATCTCTACTTAATCCTCTCTTTGGGTTAAGCTCATGTTTTTTTCATTGAAGGCAAGTTAAATTCATGCCCCAGGAGGGCTAACAGTTTGTTTGAACTCAGGGCAACAGAGGATGAAGTGATGTGCCCAACCCTGATTCTCCTGATATTCAGACTGCTGCTGAACCACTAGGCAAATCCTTTGTTACTTCAGACAAGTTTTCTGAGGTCTCGTGCCCATCTGAACTTTCACTTCTGGACCCCTTATTTTATAATGACTTGTGATGGAGCAAAGATCATAAGAAGTGTGCCCATGTGGGTACACTCTTGGCTGATAGAGGCAGCATAATATCTGTTTTTTATGTATTTCTTGTAAATCATGATAGATAAATTTCTTTAAAGATCAAAGCATGCTTTCCAATGTATTCACAGAAAAGAGAATAGGGGCATAGATTAAACAGATTTTGATGGTCTTTCCCTTGTTCAGAAATTTGTTTCCAGCAAAGACTCAGTAGATAGGTAAGTATATATGTATTATTGTTGGGTAATACCATAAATGTCCATATTTTTTTAAGAAGTTCAGCAAAGCCCTGTGAAGCCAATGCTGCCAAGTTCACTGGAGGAAGCCCAGCAGTCACCTCTTCTCCCTGAGACCAGAGAACTCGCCAAAAATGACCCTTCTCAGGAAGAGAGTGTAGAGAACAAGACCCCAGCACAGCTGCAAGAGGTTCCTGCTGTCACAGGTTAGCATTTACATAATGCAAACTGAATAATTCAGTTATGTCTTTAAACAAAGATGTGGGGTAAACATGCAGAGCGTGGTTTGTGGACCTTTTTCCAGCCACTGTATGTGTGTATTTCTTCTGTTCTTCTGTATGTTTTCTCTTGTATGTGTTGGCTTCCTTTGTGTCTGTGATAGGGCAAGGAGACGAAGAGGAGAGCAGTTTGAAAAGTATAATTCCTTAATCATGTTAAAATGAGCCAGTCTTTGTGTTTGGATAGAATATTGGAAATATATACAAGACTATTTGAATAAATGAATTGAATTTTTGTATTATGCTATATCTGTGATTGTTTTGTGAGTCTGCATTCTATTGAAATGCATTCTCTTATGATTGCTATCTTGAAAACATTTTTAGAGTAAAGATGGTATTGAACTTACATCTGTTTTTCTAATGCAATGTGTTTGACCAGCTTTGCTAACTGCAGCTGTTGACTTTAATAGTAGAGGCTTGAAATCTTAGTACATATAAGTCCTGCTGTTTTTATCCTTGCAGTAACAAATGCATTGAAGAAGTTGAATGAACTTAAACCAGAAGAACCAGCTGACCTAGACCAAAACAAGTTTAAGTGCAAATATATGGATTGTTCAAAATTCTTTCGCAAAGCTAAGCTCCTGTTCTACCATATGAAATACTTCCATGGATTGGAGAAAACAGCAGAGCAAGAACAGAAGCCAGTACCAAGAAACATCCAAACAAGAGGTTCTTCAACTTCTGAAAAGACCAATCGGGAAAGTCCAAAGAGGAGACGGACCACTTCTGAGTCCTTGTGTAAGTATGAGAGAGATCATTGGAGATATGGGGTATAATTTCATTACGACAAAAATAGCTTTTGTTTTATGCCTATATTAAAAAGAGTCATTAAAACTTCACAAGACAGGAACAATGAAACTGTGCAAAAAAAAAAAAAAAATTCAGTATTTTGATTGCAATTAACATAATGAATATTGACGAAGTATAAAATAAATGATCCCAAAACAGCTTGGGCCACTTGCAGTATAACTCATTTCATTGCTTCAAAAGCCCTTTGTTGTAGTTATTGGTCACTAGTGGGCAAAGTACCTGCTTGTAACATTTTAATCAGTCCACCACATCTTTTCACCTTTTAAATATTTTTGTTATGCAATTAAGACAAAATTGAATTTGTCAGCACACTGCTGCACTTCAAAGTCATACCTACTCTACCTTCATTCCACCAACTTGAATTCTGAAATCAGAGTTGGTTTAAAAGTTCATCAAGAGATCTGTATTTCTTGTACAATCCCACTTTATTCCAGGACCAGTGGGTTATTTTCCCTGTACCCACCAGGACTTTGTAGGAAGCCTCAAAATTTCAGAGACTTAAACCCCTCCCCCTCATCACTGTGCCATTGCATCAGTCATTCTTCTTACAAGCCAGGCTGTAGGAGCTGATCTTTTCTACTTGTGTTTAATTTCATGTATTCTTCAGCATCTCTCCAGACCAGCACAGCTCACTGATGGGTAATAGCTCACTATGACCAGCAGTTGGAGACTGAGACATAAACTTTTGGCTGTAGTACAAGGGGGCTGTGCAGTCCCTAATACACTCTAGTCTGCTGTCAGTCTCCAGCAGGTGGTGGTAAGCTGTTGCAGTCTTCCCTGGTTTAGTGTAGGGCTGTTGGAATTTGTTTAGTGGCCTTCTTGTCCCTATCTGGTGCCGGACTGAGCTTGGAGGGGACCCTTTCAGGGGTCTGTCCAACCTCGGGGGTGTCACACTTGATGGGTCGAGTCCCTTCCCCCATTTCAACCACCTCCTCAAAATTTTTCTAGAGGTGCCTCAGCTGTAACCTTGCCACTGATACCAGCAAGGCATATAGCTTAGAGAGCCAATGGAGGTTCCCTGCGTGGACATCCTTGACTGTGGGAGATTGCAGACCTTTGGAGAAAATCTGCTTCTAGGGGGTTCCCTGCTTATCAGTAAGCCCCCTGGACAGCCTGCACATCAGAATGTGGCTCAGGGACAGTTCCCTTGGGAGCTAACTCACCCCAGGTTCATCCGCTAGTAGATAGAGCGCAAGCTGAGCGGTTCCAAGTAGGCATGCCTGAGATCGGAGCCAGACTGTGTTCCTCTGCCAGGCATCTGCACAACATGTCGGAGGGTGGCGGAGGTCTCCAGCTGTGGTGGTCAGGCTGATGGGACATTCAGAAGATCTGAAATCCAGATTTCCAGTTCACTGAGGCAAAGGATCTCCCTGTAAGATGTTGCAGTGTCTCTCATTCAGCACATGTCACAGTGAGTACAGGCTGACAGCCTGAATCAGCGATTTGGGGGGTCTTAAAAAGGGGGTTTTGGGTGGCTTCCTGGCATGCCCTACCCCTCCCCATATCTAAAATCCCCAAATCGCCTTTTTTTGAGGTTTTCTGTGATTTTTTTTTTTTTCTGGGCTATTTTTCTTCAAAATTGGCATCTGTGGCAACCATCTTGGATTTTTCCCGATTTAGATTGCAACATATTTTTCATATTTCCAAGTTTTGTTTTTGCAAGAAAACTTCATAGATGGCCTCCCCTGGACAGATGGGATGGGTTCATGCCTCATTTGCGGTGGATGGCTGTCGGAAGTGCAGCCGTGTTCCATGTGCGCTGCGGCCTGTGAGGGGTGCGAGGCTTGCCCAGATTCAGTACCTTCGATCTCCAAGGAGGGTCTTCTTGTGCCTTCTGCCCCGATTTCTGCAAAAATGGTGTTGGAGGACTCTGGGGAGTGCTGGCGATGTTTAGTCGAAATGCAAGCGTGCCTCTGGCGAGACATCTCACAAATCCCCCAAACAGTCCAAAACTGGTGTGCAGGGGTTGGCTTCCACCATGGAGGATGGGTTTTCCCTAGAATTTGTGAATATGCTTTATCAGGCTTACTTAGTTAAAAAGTCTATGCCTGTTTCCCTTTTGCCAGCTCCAGTGTTAGTTACAGGGACCCCTGCTCCTCAGAACCAGGGTATTTTCTCCTGCATTTATTTGGGGGTGCCAGCAGGTAAGTTGGATGTGCCCGTGGTTGCACCAGGCACCCTTTCCATACCTCTGCTTTCACCGGGAGGCACTGCGGTGCAGTGATAAGGTATGGGTGGGGGGTTTAAGTCTCGGAAATTTTGAGGCTTCTACAAAATCCTGACGGGTAGAGGGAAATAACCCACTGGTCCCAGAATAAAGTGTGGATTTACAAGAGTGAAGATTAGCAAAGGTAAGAACCTAATCTTTCTTTGACATCTTAGCAGGAATGAATCACATCTTTTCTCATGGTCACAGGAGCTGAAACCTACTAGTACCACAGGGCCATATTAGTTTGGTAGTCTTACTTGGCTAAGGCTTGAGAGTACTAACACCTAAATTGCTATCTAATCTAATCTGAGTCAAGAGTGGCCTACATTTCATTCAGCAAGGTAATATCCCTGAAGAAGCTCGATTGTTAAGCATTTGTACTGTAATGTCACAGATAATTACAAACTCCAGAATCAGTGGTGGTAAGAACATAACGCTCATTATCCCAGGACAAGCAGGCAGCCTATTTTCACATATGGGTGACGTCATCAGCGGAGCCCGGATGCAGAAGCTTTCAAGCAGACTTGCTTGAAGAAAACTCGAAGTTTCGAGTCGACCGCACCGTACATGCGCGAGTGCCTTCCCGTCCAGCGTAGGGTACGTCTCCTCAGTTCTCAGTTTTCCGTGGAGCCGAGAAGTCCATCTTTGACTCTCTGTTTAACTTTGTTACTTCATGCCTTCTCTGAACTGCGGTTTGTATTTTTTTTCTTCACGAATCGCTGTTCTTACTTTATTTCTAGTTTTAAAAAAAAAATTTTTTTTTTCCAATCTTCCGTCTGTCTGCCGGGGCAGGCCGTTCGGCCGCAGTCCAAGGGCTTCGATCTTGCGGCAGCTGTTTTTCCTTCTATGTCCCAGCCTGTCATTGGCTTCAAGAAGTGTAGCCAGTGCCAGCGTGCGATTTCCCTTACGGACCTACACCATCAGTTCCTCAAGTGCCTTGGGCCGGAACATTACCCGAAGTCGTGTGAGCGCTTTGCTACTCTTCAACCTTGAGCCCTTAAACGTCGTCATCTTTTGGTGGAGAAGCTGTTAGGGATGGATTCTTCCTCAGATCGACATCGAAGGCGCCCTCGGCCTCACCTTCGACTGAGACTCCTGCTTCTACTGCTTCCACCTCGAGCCTCATCAGATCTTCGTCATTTGCAGCGGCTCTCTCTTCAACGACACCTGCTGTATCTTCCCTTGTTTCCAGCGGTGGTGCTTAAAGTGCCTAAGACTTCCAAGTCGAAGCACATTTACACTGCCTCGGTGGAACCTCCAGCCACAGCAAATGGTCTTGATTTCAGACGCGGATCCATCCTTGCTGGCTTCTTTCCAGACCATGTTGGAGAAGCAATTCATTCAGTTCCTTACTAATATGGGACTGAAGCTTCTTCCTCTCATCCAGCTTGGGCATTCAGCAGACTCCTGCGAGGTCGAGCCGCTTCCTTTGCCTCAGTCTGAGCTTACGCACTCTTTGCAGGGAGCAGAGTCTCTTCAAGTGTCTGGTCTGGCATCCAAGCATGTGAAGCAAGGAGCAGAATCTTTGCAAGTGCCTCGGCAGAAATCCTCACACTCTATACAAGGAGCAGAGTCTTTGGGAGTGCATCGAGGTTCCTCCAAGCCTCTGGAGCTTCGATCTACAGCCTCCAGTCCTATCCATTTTTTTGTGGCATCGGCTGCTTCTGTCTCCGAGGCGAAGTCTCCTCGATCTTCGAGATCTGCTTCCAAGCATAGTTCTCACCGATGATCGAGGCCTTCATCGAGGCATACTTCCAGGCATAGTTCTTCTTCTAAAGAACGTTCCTCTTCAACTAAGCCTCACTCTACTCCTACTTCGACTAGACCGCCGACTCCTCGCTCAAGGTCTCCACTTCTGAACCTCGAGGATGCAGCGGTTTCGATTGCTTCGTCCAAGTCTCCATATTCTTTTGATGCCTTTTTTCCTGCCGAAGCTTCATCTTCGACCCAGGCTGCCTCGACGTCCTCGAGTCCTTTTCGAGGCAAAGCATTGGCGGTCAGCTATCTTTCTCATCTTTTCTTCGTCAGAAGGCTGTTGACTTGGATCTTCAATTAGATGCTAGTTCCAAATACTCTAAGGAGTACCTCGAAGTCATGCATCTACCTCAACCTCCAGCAGAGTCACTTAAGCTTCCTCTTCACAAGCTTTTGTCTCAGACTTTTGCCAGATGCCTGGAGACTCCTTATACCATACCAGCCGTTCCAGGCAAATTGGACTCTAGGTATAAAACTGTACATCGCAAAGGGTTTGACAACTCTCAGTTATCTCATCAGTCCCTGCTAGTCGAGTCCTCCTTGAAGAGGTCCCATCCTTCCAAGGTTTATGTCACCGTTCCTCCTAGAAGGGAAGGGAAAACTATAGACAAATTCGGACTTCGCATCTATCAAAATACCATGATGTCCTCTAAAGTCCTCAATTATAATTTTCATTTTATTACTTATTTTGAGTTCCTCATTTATTACCAAAATTATTGACTTATTTGGATATTCAAAAGCACTTTGAATTTCAAGAAGTTCTTGCTTCTTTATCAAAACTCCGATTACATCTCCTCCAGTCATCTTATGATGCCTTTGAGTTGTCTGCCCGGGCAGCTGCTTGCTCTGTAGCCATGCGTCGCCTTGCTTGGCTTCGTACCATTGACATGGACCCTAATCTTCAGGATCGCTTAGCTAATATTCCTTGTGCAGGCAATGACCTCTTTGATGAATCTATTGAGGCAGCCACCAAGAAATTGTCTGAACATGAAAAATCCTTTGCTTCTATTTTCAGACCTAAGCCAAAGCCAGCTCCTGCCAAACCTACACGCCCTGCTCCTATCTATCAACGGCGTTTTGCTCTGAGGATGGCTCTGAGGATGGCCACAGAAGCAACAAAAACCTCAACCTTCTGCTGCACCTAAGGCTACTCAGCAGAACAGGGGTTTTTACTCCCGTTACTTCCTTGTTCCAAAGAAGACGGGCGATCTGCGGCCCGTTCCAAGTTTCCAAGTTTATTAGTTTTTAATATCCCGATCATAAAATAAATATCTGACCGGTTAACAATAAAAATTTTAATATAGATTAAAATTCTTGATCTCAGGGCTCTCAACAAATTTTTAGCCAAAGAAAAATTTTGAATGTTGTCCCTGGCATCCCTTTATCCCCTTCTTGAGCAGAACGACTGGTTATGCTCTCTGGATCTCAAGGAGGCCTACACTCACATTCTCATTCATTCCGGCCTCCCGTCAATACCTCAGATTTCGGGTGGGGAATCTGCATTATCAATACAGAGTGCTGCCCTTCGGCCTGGCTTCCTCTCCCAGAGTGTTCACCAAGTGCCTGGTTGTGGTAGCAGCAGCTCTAAGGAACCATGGTCTTCAGCTATTTCCCTACCTCGATGACTGGCTCATCAAAGATTCAACATCTCAGGGGGTTATTGTAGCGACCCAACGGACTACCTTGTTCCTACAAAGTTTGGGATTCGAAATCTACTTTCCCAAATCCCATCTTCAGCCCTCACAGAATCTACAATTCATCGGAGCTGTTCTGGATACTATCCAACTCAGAGCATTCCTTCCACAACAACGTCTGGAAGCTCTTCTTCAACTCTATCATACAGTGTCTTCCCGCTCTTCCATCTCAGCGAGACACATGATGGTACTTCTGGGTCACATGGCCTCCACAGTACATGTGACTCCTTTTGCCAGACTTCACCTCAAAATTCCTCAGTGGACCCTGGCATCTCAATGGACGCAGGTTTGCGACCCACTTTCTCGACACATAACAGTCACTCCTTCATTGAAGCAGTCTCTCCGTTGGTGGATGCTCTCTTCCAATCTCTCCAGAGGCTTGCTTTTTCAAACGCCCCCCCATCAGAAGGTCCTCATGACAGATTCTTCAACCTATGTTTGGGGCGCTCATCTCGATGGTCTCCGTACCCAAGGCCACTGGACCAGTACGGATCGTCAGTGTCATATCAGTCTGTTGGAACTCAGAGCGATCCTCAAGGCTCTCAATGCTTTCCAACATCTTCACGACCAGGTAGTCCTCATTCGGACGGACAACCAAGTCGCCATGTATTATGTCAACAAACAGGGAGGGACGGGATCTGCCTCCCTTTGTCAAGAAGCTCTGAAGGTTTGGGACTGGGCAATCTGCCACAACACCTTCCTCAAAGCTGTCTATATCCAAGGGGTGAACAATTGCTTGGCGGACAACTTGAGTCGTCTTCTGCAACTTCACAAATGGACATTCCATTCCTCGCCTCTTCATCACATTTTTTCACAGTGGGGAACACCTCAAATAGACCTCTTTGCAGCTCCCCACAACTACACACTGCCTCAGTTCTGCTCCAGGATATACTCTCCTCATCGCCTCGAGGCAGATGCTTTTCTCCTGAAATGGACGAATCTCTTCCTCTATGTATTCCCTCCATTCCCTCTCATTCTCAAGACTCTGGTCAAGTTAAAGAACGATCATGCCACCATGATTCTGATTGCTCCTCGGTGGCCGAGACAACCTTGGTACTCCCTTCTCCTTCAGCTCAGCAGCAGGGAGCCATACCTTCTACCAGTTTTTCCATCTCTGTTTACACAGAGTCAGGGATCTCTGCTTCATCCCAATATGCAGTCTCTACACCTGACAGCTTGGTACCTCTCAACATGACTCCTCTGCAGTTTTCTCAACCTATCAGAGACATTTTGGAGGCTTCTAGGAAACCTACCACTAGACAATGCTATCACCAAAAATGGACTAGATTTTCTACATGGTGTTTTTCTCATGATAAGGAGCCCCAACATTCCTCCTTATCTTCTGTTTTGGATTATCTTTTGCACTTATCGACTTCTGGCCTCAAGTCTACATTGATCCGAGTCCATCTTAGTGCAATTGCTGTTTTCCATCAGCCTATTGGAGGGAAACCACTCTCTGCTCATCCGGTGGTTTCCAGATTCATGAAAGGACTTTTCAATGTCAAACCTTCTCTCAGACCGCCTCCTGTGGTTTGGGACCTCAATGTTGTCCTTGCTCAACTGATGAAGCCTCCATTTGATCCAATTGACAAGGCTCATCTGAAGTTATATCACTTGGAAAGTGGTGTTTCTCATTGCCCTCATTTCTACTCGATGAGTCAGTGAGCTGCAAGTTTTAGTTGCTGATCTACCTTTCACGGTATTTCATCATGAGTCCTTTGCACTCATCCTAAATTCCTCCCTAAAGTGGTCTTGGAATTTCATCTCAACCAATCTATTGTTCTTCTAGTCTTCTTTCCAAAGCCTCATTCTCATCCTGGAGAAATAGCTCTTCATACTCTGGACTGTAAACGTGCTTCTATTTGAAACGCACCAAATTACACAGAACTGCTCCTCAACTTTTTGACTCCTTCAATCCAAATAAGTTGGGACATCCTATCTCTAAGCATACCATCTCTAACTGGATGGCTGCTTGTATCTCCTTCTGCTGTGCCTATGCTGGATTACCCCTACACAGTAGAGTCACAGCCCACAAAGTTAGAGCAGTGGCAGCTTTAGTAGCTTTCCTCAGATCTACTCCTATTGAAATTTGCAAGGCTGCTACTTGGTCCTCGGTTCATACTTTCACTTCTCACTATTGTCTGGATACTTTCTCCAGACGGGATGGACAGTTTGGCCAAACAGTATTACAAAATTTATTCTCTTAAATTGCCAACACTCCCACCATCCCATTTTGGTTAGCTTGGAGGTCATCCATATGTGAGAATAGGCTGCCTGTTTGTCCTGGGATAAAGCACAGTTACTTACTGTAACAGGTGTTATCCAGGAACAGCAGGCAGCTATTCTCACAACCCACCCACCTCCCCTGGTTGGCTTCTCTGCTAGCTATGTCCTGGCGAAACCGTTGGCTGAGCTATTCAATCTCTCCCTAAGTAAGGGGAAAGTTCCCCTGGACTGGAAATTAGCTAATGTCGTTCCTCTGCATAAAAAGGGTTGCAGGGCAGAGGCTGCGAATTATAGACCGGTGAGTCTCACATCAATAGTGTGCAAACTCATGGAAACACTAATTAAAAGCAAATTGGACACGATCTTGAATGAAGGGAATCTTCGGAATCCCAGTCAGCATGGATTCACCAAGGGTAGGTCCTGCCAATCCAATCTCATCAGCTTCATTGACTGGGTAACAAGAAAGTTGGACTTGGGAGAGTCTTTGGACGTCGTGTACCTGGACTTCAGTAAAGCTTTTGACAGTGTCCCACACCGCAGGCTGCTAAGCAAGATGGAATCGATGGGGTTAGGAGAGACACTAACTGCATGGGTCAATGATTGGCTGAGTGGCAGACGCATCCGGCCTCCGCTGATGATGTCACCCATATATGAGAATAGCTGCCTGCTGTCCCTGGATAACACCTATTACAGTAAGTAACTGTGCTTTCTTGCTTTAATCAGTGCTCGGTATACTTATACCTAATACTGTCTGCATAGGCAATTACTTGTTTCTTGGGAAAAGGTGGCATATCAGATAAATATGAGAAATAATACGATGATCAATGATTGTATACTAAGTTTGGGAAAACAGTTTTTAATAAAAATGGTTAAAAAGCTTTTAAAAACCTGCTAATATAGTATAGTGGTATATTAGTATAGAGGCATAACTGCCATTGAGCGAGCCTGGCAAAAAGCACAGGGCCATCCGCAGTTGGATCCATGTGACCTGCTCCATGCTCCCCATTTCTTTGCGTCTCTCCCTCCCTCCCTCCCTCCCCAAAAGGGAAAAAAAAAAGCCTTGCACATATCACTAACAGCAGCAGCAGCAGCGATGAATACAGACTACATCTGGCTGACCCTGGGGCCTTCACTCTGCTGAGTTCTGCTTAAAGGAAGTTGTATCTGAGGAGGTACGATCGCAGAAGAGGGACATTCCCAGGGCTGAGTGGAAGCAGCCTGTCTTCATCACTATCACTACTGGCTGCCACGTGGCAAGTTTCCAACAGTGACAGGGTCCCAGGTGGGGAGAGTGTGAGAGGTAAGAAACAGAGGCAAGAAGGTGGACAAATGAAGTAATTCCCAGGCAGTCCAGCAAACAAGACACCTCAAAAATGTGGTTATACAAGGAGCTTGCCTCCCCCTTTGAACTGGATCTGCCCAAACTGCTCCATAAGATGCCATTGTTTTCCCTGCCTGCTGGGGATCATATACTTTCTGCAGTCACATGAATTGGTGTCACAGTTGCAGAAAGATTGGTGAATTCTACCCTTGAGTAAGCAAGAACCCCCCCCAAAAAAAAAAAAACCCAACAAAAACAAAACCAACAAACTACCTCCCTCAAACAAGAAAAATAAACGTATATTCTATAGCTTTAGTAGAAAGGAATAAGCTAACAGCTAACCCAGCAATATAAAATTATAATTAAAAAAAAAAAAAAAAGGAGTCAGAAAGAATTACCTCAATTTGCAATGTTCTCCTTTTAGGAAAGCAGAGGTGTCTGAAGACTACATCTGAAAAGCACTGAAATACTGACTCAAATCTTTCAGCTAAGATTGAAGACTGTTTAACCATTTAGCTAAGAGAGAGGGGGAAATGCATCTAAACTTCTTAAGCTAGTTAATTTTAGAAATCTAGGGACAGATGCCTTTGGCAGCAAGTATAAGAAAGACAAAAAGAAGGCTGGCCTGGTATGTTTGGAGATGAGCTGGAAGCCCAGGACCTGAAGACAAAAGGGTGAGGGAGGGGGAAGCATGGTTTCTGCTTAATGGTGGAGGAGTGACCTAGTGGTTAGTGGAGCGGTTTGATTTTCCACTACAGCTCTTTGGGCAGTCACTTAAGCCTCCGTTGCCCAGGTTCAAAATAAGCACCTGTATGTAATATGTAAGCCACTTTGGTTGTAACCATAGAAAGACAGTAAATCAAATCCTTGTCCCTTTCTCTTGGTGGTATCTGATGGTTAGAGTCTGGGACCATGTTTGCAGGTTTCCAGAAGAAGCCCTGATGCATGGCCCCAGCCCAGGACTATTACTACAGCAACCAAGTTCAATGTGTGTATGTTGAGGGGGGTAACATATATTGGAGAAAAAAAACTCCCTGGATAATTGTAAATGAATGCTATCTGAAAATGCAAGAGATAGGAGTAACAAAGTGGTCCTAGTGGAAATGAATGTGGAGGCAAAAATTAAACTGTTAAAAGCCTGCAACCAGAGTTTTAGGATAGCGGTTCCATAAGAATAAATGTTTCTGTTTTGGTGATAGGTTTACGTTTGACATGAATAAGGCCCATGTTGCAGCGTTTGAGTAGATTTATGACAGATTGCCATACAAGGCTTCTGAATCTGGGAACCTGGCTCAGACTGCTGTCAGAAAAAATTCCAAAATACAATAAGAAATTTAAACACTCCTGAAAGGTCAGCTTTTACATTCTTTTTTGGGTTTTGCCTATTTAAAGAGCAAATGAGAATTCTAAATAGGAAGCAAGGTAAGCAATTCCACAAGAGAAGCGTTTTGAACTGCTTTTTATCAGGAATATAGATAACGGAGTTCATCTTCCCCATTTTATTTGTATTTAGATGGATCGCATCACATAGTGTTGAGACGTTTCACCTACTGATGATAAAACCAAGAAGTTGCACGTGAAGAGGAGAAACTCTGTGCCTTCATCTGTGAACATGCTGAACACCCACCGACCATTACTTAGAGAGAAAAGCAAAGAAAACCAAATGGACAAATCTCATCGAAAACAGACAGACAGAGAGAAACATGGTGAAAATGGTGAGCAGCGCAGTTGCTTAACCAAAAGTATAAAATCCAGGACACTTGCGGTCTGGTGCATAGGAGAAAGCAACAAGGCACTGCTGTTTAAAGCTGTTTGATTCGATGCAGAACCTTGTATCACTTAAAATAGTCTTAATGAATCAGGACTTTTTGGTCTGCTTTGTGAAGCCTTTTATGAGACCAGCATAATAGTCTAGTTCAGACCATGCAACCATTTTAGTGGCACTTGTTTCAGTTGCTTCTGCCTTTGTGATGTTGAGACCCCAAGTGTACTGTAGCAAACCTACTGACTGGCTTCTTAGATGGGGTTTGAGACTCTGTCTTCTTGGTGGCTGCATTTTCATGACTTAACGGTGTTTATAAAACAGACCTCTCATAAACTGCATTTTGAGGAGCCCTTTGCCATAACTTTGAAGCAGCTCTGAGGACTCTATAAGCGGTTGTTGCTCTTGCTAATGAGTCTGTCTCGGAGCATGACATCCGGCTTTCTAAAGAGGGAAGCTCTTGGATAATTTCCTGTCAGTGTCTGATACTTATGGGCACCACCATCTTGGATTTGTGACATTTGAAGGTCCCAAGGGTGCTGCCATCTTAGAAAAGGGGTGTAGCCTGGTAAGAGTTATGTCACTTTTGGTGACATTGCCAAAAGGGGAGGGATCTAGAGGTGAATGTTGTAACGTCTACTGATGACATCAAAAGGGGTGGGGTGAAAGGGTGGACAGTCAGCTTAGCTAAGGTGGATCCTTGGTGCTTATTGGCTGATGCAACTGAAATCTGGTATGGTCACCTGTCAAATATGCAAATTACTAGAGGCTGCGTTGAGGAAGTTAAAAGCCAACTATCAGCAGGTTCCCTTTCCCATGACTAGGCATGCCTTGAATTAGGTACACACTGTCCTCAATAACTTGACACATGTAAAAACTGTCTGCTGTACTGTAAGTACAAGATATATAAATTTGTCAGTAAGCTTCGTAAAATACTAGGGAATGGGGACAGGGGGACCCACTGTTATCCCAGGACAAGCAGGCAGCATATTCTTAACGCATGGGTGACGTCACCGACGGAGCCCCGGTACGGACATTTTTAACTAGAAAGTTCTAGTTGGCCGCACCGCGCATGCGCGAGTGCCTTCCCGCCCGACGGAGGAGTGCATGGTCCCCAGTTTCTTCGTTTCCGCGGAGCGAAGAAGACGCATGTGTTTTCAACGGCCGTTGAAAAAACTAATTTTTTGCCTTCCCGCTCGCGTATTTTCTCTTTTTTCCTATTTTTCTTTTCGGATTCCCTTTATTTTTGTTTAAAAAAAAAAATGTCGAGTTTTTCCTTATTTTTTCAGGCAGGCCCCGGCGGGGCCTGTTGCCACCATACAGGCCTCCGGATTCAATTTTGCGGAGGCCGTGTTTCCCTTCATGCCCCCTCAACCGGGTTTTAAGAAGTGCCAGCGGTGTGCACGCCCGATCTCCCTCACCGACCCACACAATTGGTGCCTCCAGTGCTTGGGTCCAGAGCATCGGGCTGACACCTGCACCTGCTGTGCTACGCTTAAAAAGCGTACAGTGGTGCCTCACACAACGAACTTAATCCGTTCCAGGAGCAAGTTTGTTATGTGAAACGTTCGTTGTGTGAAACGCGTTTTTCCCATAAGAATACATTTAAAACACAATAATTCGTTCTGCAGCCCTGTTTTCCCATAAGAATACATTTAAAACACAATAATTCGTTCTGCAGCCCTACATTTCCCTCCCTCCACCTCACCTTGTATGCGGAGTCTGCCGGCCCTCTCCCTCACCCAGCCGCACGCTTCCAGAAAGCTGTGCACGCGCAGCTGCTGGAGTTGGTCAATGTTCTACTCTCCTGCAACTTCCGGTTTCCGGTTGCGTCAGAGGAGAAGATTGAGCAACAGAGCATGCGCGCGTGCGCTGCTCCCTGAAAGCGTGCGGCTGGCCGAGAAAGAGGGCCGGAGAACTCGGCATCCAGGGTAAGGTGGAGGGAGATGATGGAACAGTATTTCATGGTACAGTATTACTATTTGTTAAAAAGGAAATAATCTTTTGATGTTTTCTGGATTTTTTTTCGTTAGCTTAAACATGGCTTAACTTGCTGTAAATGGGTCAGGTCTCGTAAGATAGGACCAGAGAATCGGGTCTGGGTAAAACCAGGATTTGCAGGATCTCCAGGATCCTCATGGACTTGTATTGAGATCCTGGTAATATTGCAGGATTTCACGAATTTTCCAGGACCCTGGTCCACCTTAACAGCAGACCTCCTCTTTTTTTGATTGCCACAGCTGCTGCTCTGCATTTACTGGAGTCCCCTACACGCCGTCTTCTCCTTCTCTGCATGGGTGCTGCTGTTCCCGGCTTCGGCGAGAGTAGTTCCGCCCCCCCCCGGGCCCCTCGGGCGACTTCGTTGTGTGAAACGAAGTTCGTTGTGGGGAGCACGACAAAAAGTTCGTTGTGCGCAGCGTTCGCTGTGCGAGGCGTCCGTTATGCGAGGCACCACTGTACTTTGAAAAATCGGCAGATCCAGCAAAATATTTTGTTTGGTACCGGATCTGCCATGGAACCGGCTGCGACGTCGACGGCACCACAAAAGCCGGCACCGTCGACATCGACACCACCGGACCCTTCCTCGGGGTCGTTGGGCCCAGGTAAGCCGGCTAAGAAGCCTCCCACTTCCCTTGAGCGCCCTCCTACCACGGTTGCGACACCGGCCCTCCCGGCACCGCACCGGCACCGCAAACGCTCCGCTCCGATCTCGGTGAATGCCTCATCATCGGCCTCCTCATCGCCGGAGCGTAGAGCGGCACCTATGGTACCGAAGAAGAAAAAAGCGGTACTGGTGCCTCCCCTGAACGACCGCATCGCGGCCATACTCCAAACACAGTTACAGGAGCAGCTGCAACGACAGCTCTAACAACTTTTGCTGGCGTTGCTGGCACCGCACCTTCCGGTACAGGACCGGTCCGAGCCTCACACTGTTCCATCGGTGTCGACCCCCTCGGTACCGATTAATACTTCCATGCCGGTGCTCTTGGCAGAAACACCTACCGTACATACCCGTGATGCTGCCGACCCTGTCCGGTCCCAGGAACGACATCGGTCTTCCTCACCCGGTACCGCCTCGGTGCGCTCGGGCAAATCTCTTTCAAAGACCCGCCATGCCGAGCCCTCCACACCGATGTCCAAACGTACGCATCCCGACGTTAGGGATCCAGATTTGTGGGAAGACTCCCCTCACGGTACCGAGGAGGACGCTTCATCAACCGATGAAGAACCCTCCATGACCGACACCGTCTCCAAACCTGAGCAATCCTCTTTCTCTAAATTCCTTAGGGAGATGTCAGCAGCTCTTTCCATTCCCTTAGAGTCCGACTCTAAAAAGTCTCAGGCTTTCCTCGATGCCCTAGACTTTGAGCAACCTCCCAAAGAATTTCTGAAGTTGCCCGTCCACGACATCTTACGGGAAACTTTCTATAAAAACTGGGAAGCTCCCCTCATGGTTCCTGGAGCCCCTCGTAAATTGGATAGCTTGTACCGGGTTATTCCAATCCCAGGGTTTGACAAACCTCAATTGCCCCACGAGTCCCTCCTGGTGGAATCTACTTTGAAAAAATCTCAGGGTTCCAGTGTATATGCCTCCACCCCTCCTGGCAGAGAGGGAAAAACCATGGATAAATTTGGTAAGCGCCTTTTCCAAAATGCCATGTTAGCCAACAGAGCCAACAACTACACCTTCCACTTCTCCTACATGAAGCATCTGGTGCAACAGCTCTCCTCCTTACAGAAATATCTTCCTGAACGTAAGGTCCCTCATTTCCAGCCTCCTTCAACTCAGGAAATTCATGGTTCGCTCCATCTACGACTCATTTGAGCTGACATCTCGCGCATCTGCCATGGCGGTGGCCATGCGCCGTTTTGGCATGGCTGAGAGTCTCTGACCTAGACATTAACCACCAGGACCGCCTGGCTAACGCATCTTGTCTGGGTGATGAACTCTTCGGTGAGTCCCTCGACTCAACAACCCAAAAACTCTCCGCACATGAGACCAGGTGGGACACTCTGATTAAACCTAAAAAGAAGATTCCACCTGCTCGCACTTACAGACAGCAGCCTTCCTACCAGCGCAGGTTCTCGGCCAGACCTCTCAACCCGCCTCAACAGCAGCCATGCCGACCTTGACAGCAACCTCATTTTGAACCAATGGATACGGCTCATCTGAAATATCTCACTTGGAAAGTGGTGTTTCTCATTGCCCTCGCATCTGCTCGAAGAGTCAGTGAGCTGCAAGCTTTAGTTGCTGATCCACCTTTCACAGTTTTCCATCATGACAATGTGGTCCTCCGTACTCATCCTAAATTCTTACATAAAGTGGTTTCAGAATTTCATCTCGATCAGTCCATTGTACTTCCAGTGTTTTTTCCAAGGCCTCATTCTCATCCTGGAGAATCTGCTCTTCACACCCTGGACTGTAAGCATGCTTTGGCCTTCTACTTAGAATGCACCAAAGCACACAGATCTGCTCCTCCACTTTTTGTCTCCTTCGATCTGAACAAGTTGGGACATCCAGTTTCTAAGCGAACCATCTCCAACTGGATGGCTGCTTGTATCTCTTTCTTGCTATGCTCAGGCTGGACTGCATCTACAGAATCGAGTCACAGCCCACAGTCAGAGCCCTGGCGGCTTCTGTAGCTTTCCTCAGATCCACTCCTATTGAGGAAATTTGCAAAGCTGCTACCTGGTTCTGGGTTCATACTTTCACCTCTCATTATTGTCTGGATGCTTTCTCCAGACGGGATGGCCATTTCGGCCAGGCAGTGTTACAAAATTTATTCTCCTGAATTGCCAATACTCTCACCATCCCATTCTGGTTAGCTTGGAGGTCACCCACATGTGAGAATAGGCTGCCTGCTTGTCCTGGGATAAAGCACAGTTACTTACCGTAACAGGTGTTATCCAGGGACAGCAGGCAGCTATTCTCACAACCCATCCACCTCCCCTGGTTGGCTTCTCTGCTAGCTATCTGAACTGAGGAGACACGCCCTGTGCTGGGTGGGAAGGCACTTGCGCATGCACTGTGCGGCAGACTCAAACTTCTGGATTTCTTCAAGGAAGTCTGCTTGTGAGGTTGTCCGCATCCGGGCTCCATGGATGATGTCACCAACCTGTGAGAATAGCTGCCTGCTGTCCCTGGATAACACCTGTTACCGTAAGTAACTGTGCTTTCTTTTCCCTCTTTCAAGAATAACCCACAGTACCACCTCCTTACAACCTAAGTCCTGTAATTTTGTTGCTTTGATAATCTTTAAACATATAAGTGGCACTCCTCCTCCCCTGTCCTTCCTTAATAAATTATAGCTCAGTATAACTATATCTTGGTCAGAGTTCTCTTTCAGTCATGTCTCTGTAACTGCCAACTTATCCAAGTCGGGGTCTGCAATTGCAGCCTTTAGATCCAAGACTTTTTCCAATGCTATAGGCATTAGAGTACAGAAGTGGAGAAAAGTTTGAGGCTTTTATGCTTAACCACTACTTTTTTGTCTTTTCAGATACAGCATCTCAAACTTTGCAGCCGATAACATTAGAATTAAGAAGACGGAAAAATATCCATTGGAACAGACGTCCACTCAAAACGATTGCGCCTTGAGAAACCCTTGAGTCAGTATTTTACTATGTTTGAAACGTGCTGTTTGTTGGCTTGTAACATGCTCTGGGAAACTATGGATAATAACTTCCCTTCACCTACTACTGAAAAGATGCATTCTAATCAAAATTGAAATAGAAAATTGAAACATAAAATAAACTCAGGCTTTATTCAAATTGCCAGAATTAGGAATAATTGTGTGTGCGAGGAGGGGGGGATGAGTGGGTTTAAAGTTACCTGACATTCAGAGAGAATTCCTTTCAATAATATTTATGTAGCTTGATAGTCATCTTTTGTGTAAGAGACAATCTAAACATGGGTCAGAAGGATCTTTCAATATAGCAGCAAGAGACTAAGGCCTGGATTCTATAAATGACATCCTGATTGTAGGCGGCCAACTGCTGCCTAACCAGTCAATCGGAACGCACCATTTTCTAAAAAAAAACCCCTCCCGAGGCAGGCCACCTACATTGGAGGCACCTCCGGGAGCCTTGGGAGCTGCATAAGCCCATCTACGCTCACCTAAGGTTAGGCGTGGGTTTGACCCGGAAGTAGCCTTAGGCAGCAGTAAACGTCTCCACTAGGTCAACAGGAGACGCGTACAATGTAGGCCAGCAAAATTCAAGCAAGCTGTGCATTAGGGTCGCCTACCTATGTGCACCAAACCACGCCTCCCTAGCTTTAATTTGTTTACACAAGAAAAATTATGGTCCTTGATACTTTTTGAACAGCCCTCGTATAGTGAGTGCTATCATGTTAAATTTTTAATGTGTTGTTCATCTTTCATCAGACCAAGAAACCAAAATTGAAAAGCCATGTTCCAAGTGAGAGAGAGTCAAATAACTGTGCAAGTGATAGTGAGAGAGAGCAGATAAAGCAGTCCTCGGAGCCGTCATGTGAGCGAAATCATGAAACTCTCTTGGTTCCTGTGTGTTCTGCTGAGACTGAAGTGGTCAAAGATGCTTCTCCCAGTGCAGTGGAGCCAGAAGAAGGTAGGGACATGAAAAGTGTTCTAGTAAGAATCGTAGCTATTTTTTAGTAGTGTTTAGTTTTAAATAAGTCTGTCTCTTCATATAGTGAGGATTTTACACGATAGGAGTTTTTCCTCATCCAGTCTGTAGTGCATCAAATGTCCATGCTATTCAAATGAAGAATTTTAGGTGAAAACTAATGTAACGATGAACAACTGAGTGTAATGGAGAAAAGCCAGGTTGTGCAACTTTTGCACAGAACAGTTAAGTGCATTAATGATTTGATTTATATGTTTTGTGAAGCGGGTTTCACAAATGCAACTTCAGCTTTCAAGGAGGGCAATGCCTAGCAGAAGTAGCTGAAACTTGGCACTATTGATCACAACAGTCTCTAAACTCTCATCTACAAGAGTAGTACACCATGGTAAAAATTTACCTCCAGTTTTGGAATGACTGCTAGGGATAGTAGGCCCATCTTTTCTACTACAAACACACAGCCTTACCTTCACTTTTGCATGTTTCTCTCAAGGTGTCTGTTAAATGGTATTACAACATATCTGTATCTTTCTCTAAATGGAAGTATCTTACCATGACCTGGGAAGAGATCCTCAAGGCTTCCCCTTGAGTATGAACTGTCTCTTGGTGGCACATCTTTCTGGGCCCTCTGCTGGGTTGGAGGCCGCCTCCTTCAACTGGCTAGTGTCCAGAAAACCCCATCTTATATAGGGTTGGTGTCATTGGTTCTAGATGGGCTAAAATGGATGATTTGCTAGCTTTGCATGTCTTAATTATTGAGATACAAATCATGGGCTTTTTGTCCTGTGGTACAGAAGTCTTGTTAGCTTAAAACATATGCAACAAATCACATTAATAGGCCCATTAAAGAGGAGTTTACACAGACTCATCCTCTGACCCCCCACATGGTGGGCATATTGAGCCAGGTTGCAGTGCCATTAAGCCACTGGTACATCACAGTTCTTGTATGATGTAAAGTAAGCTTTCAAGCTCCACGTCACAATGTGTTGATACACCACTTGTATCAATAATGCTAATAGCTCAATAAAAAATAAAATAAGTTCAGGCCTGGTTCCTTTTGCTTGAAACCCATTAAGATTTCCCAAAACTAACAATAAGAGAGGCAATCAGAGTAGGAGAGAAGTTTCTGGCTGGGTCTTGCAGGTGTGGAGCTCTAAATGGAACTTAGTCCATCCCTCCTTCTGAAGTATGGGGAACCTTCTTGTCTCGGAAGAAAATGGTGTTACAGATCTCTTTGTTTCCACATCTATCCTGAGGACAGTCCTTTCTGCTGCTTTTGGGGTCAATTCCTTTTGTTTTTTGCTTTTAGTCTTCAGAGCAGGAGTGAGCAAAATCAATCCAAGGGCCACAACAAAGTCAGGTTTTCAGGATGTCCCCAATGAACATGCATGAGATCCATTTGCATACAACTGAGGCAGTGCATAGAGATAGATCGCATACATATTCATTAGGGACATCCTGAAAACTCATCTGGGCTGTGACCTTCAAGTACAATGTTGTCCATCCCTACTTCAGAGAGAAAATAATACCTTGGTTGCAGATCCACATTCGCATCTCCCAGTTTGCATACTTAAGGTTATTTCCATTAGTAGAGGGTCAAGGCTACTGTCCCTCTAAGGAAGCTAGAAGAAGCCTAAGCAAGTAGGTTTTCATAGTTGTTTCTGGCAAGGAATGGATCTGGAATCTCTCTTTTTTGTTTGTTTGTTTGGCACATCTGGAATCTGTCTTTTTTGTTTATTTTGCAGCACAGAGATAAGCCTTTTAGGCTGGGTGGAGAGTTGTGGTTTAGGACAGCTGAAGTGGAGATAGTACTCATGTTGGGGAATTAAAGTGCAGATATGGAGAAGACTAAGCACTCGATGCTAAAGTCCTCTTTCTTCTCCATCTGGGTGGAGATTTGGTACTTTCTGCTTGTCTGGACTAGTCTGGCATGGCCCCAGATGAATTTGAAACCCATCCAGTGAAAGCATAGTGATCAAATTGAGACACAGTAATATGGTGTTGCCTCTTGTGAAGGCAGTAGGTGTGCTTGGGGTAGAATATTGTCTTTTAATTCTAGGTTGGTGGCTATTTGACACCTGCCCACCCTCTTCACTCTACCCACAGGCCCTGCTCTGCACCTTGAGTTCCTCAAGCAAGGTCCTCGGCATCACCATCGACTCCTCCCTTTCCCTCAACGATCACCTGAATTCCTTGGCAAAATCTTGTTACTTCAGCCTCCACATGCTGAGGAAAGTTAGATCCTACTTTCACACCAAAAACATTTCCCCGTCCTTGTACAATCCATCAGCCTATCCAAACTCGATTATTATAATGCCATCTATTGTGCCTAACTAAAAAAAGTCTCCGCAGACTCCAGCCTATCCAGAATACTGCGGCCAAGCTGATTTTTGCTAAACGCAAATCTGATCACGTCTCCCCACTATTTACCAATCTTCACTGGCTCCCAGTACTTTCCAGAATTCATTTCAAATGTTCCTGCCTAGCTTTCAAGATCATTCACGGCATCCTTCCGACCCTAATCCATCTATCCTTCCTCGCCCAGACGCCCTGCCACCACCAGATCAGCCCACAGACATAAACTATCCTTCCCCTCTCTACACGGCATCCTCCATGCAGGTAAACTGGAAAATACCTCCTCTCCAAAATCACGGGCCTTTGGAACGATCTCTACTGTCCCGCTGCGGAACCTGGGTTCCTTCCAACTATTCCGAAAAACAACTGAAAACCTATATAACTTTCTCTCCTTCTGTCTACATCCCTCTTTTTATATGCTTTTGTAAACCCTTCTCCCCTCTCTTCTTATTTTTTAAGCTTTGTAAACCGTGTCGAGCTCCACTTCTGTGGAGATGATGCGGTATATAAACTTAAGGCTTAGTTTAGTTTAGTTTAGACATAAGCAGCAGCAGACTTTTCTCAAGGAAATAAATCAGTTTTGGGCCTTTTTTTTCTATGTCCTGACAGGGGATATAACCCACGTTTTTGCTCTTTAATTCTCTCTGATCAGTTTAAGTAAGTGTAAATTTCACTGAACATTTCTCTATCACTACTTTGCCAAATCCCTACTACCTATCTTCCTTTCCTGTATTGAACCCGAATCTTCTTTAGCGTCCCTCCAGACCAGCACAGAAATGGATGGATTTACACTCCTCTGCCAGCAGGTGGAGACTGAGACTCTAACTTTTGGCTACAGTACAAGTGGGCTGTGCAATCCCTATTACACTCAGTCTTTTCTCAGTCTCAGCAGGTGGAGTGGGTAAGATTGTGCAGTCTATGCTGAGGTTTGTTTTTGGCCTGTTGGATCTAATTTGGGGAATCTTTCTTGTCCCTTTTGCTGTCTGGACATAGCTTGGAGATCCTACCGACCTTGGGATGCCACACTCAGAAGGGTTGTGTCCCTCCCCCCCATTTCCCCACCTCCCAGTTTTCTGAATTTAGAGGAGCCTTAGCTGTACTCCTGGCCACTTATTCGGCACAGGACTACAGTTTAGAGTACCTGTGGGGTCTCTTGATACAGCTGGTGAGCTGTGAGGACGTAAAAAAAAAAAAAAAAAAAAAGACGCGAGATAAAGGCCGCCATTATTGTACTATGGGTTTTTAGCACATTCATTGAGTGCTTCAAGAAAGCAGAACAAGTGTGTGTTATGTGGGCACCAAGCGGTGGATGTGGCTGGTGGGTGCACAGAATGTTCCGGCTGCCTCAAGGGAGACCCAGCTTCGGGTGGCTGCGTGTAATGGCCAATCATGGATCTCATGACCATGAGTATCAACGCCAAAGTGCCAAGGTTCTTCAGTCGACGCAGGGATTGCCAGGCTGAGGGGCTGGATGCACTGGTGCAGGCTTGGCCGACAGATGGCCTGCTGTATGTCTTTCCTCCCTGGCCTCTAGGAAAGTTCTTCAGATTGCCCAGCATGCTGGCCACGTTCTTGTGGCTCCGGACTGGCCCGGCACCCATGGTAAGCAGATCTGATTCATTTGCTAGTGGCAGATAACGTAAGAACTGCCATCTCCGGATCAGACCTTTGGTTCATCAGGTCTGGCGATCCGCAACACACGGAGGCCCCAGCAGGTGTACACCTGGCATAATTTTAGTCACCCATATCCCTCTATGCCTCTCATAAGGAGATGTGCATCTAGTTTGCTTTTAAATCCTAGAACGGTGGATTCCGCAATAACCTCCTCAGGGAGAGCATTCCAAGTTTCCACCACTCGTGTGAAGCAGAACTTCCTGATATTTATCCTGGACTTGTCCCCCCTTAGCTTCAGTCCATGTCCTCTTCTCCGTGTCACATTGGACATTGTAAATAATTTTTTTTTCCTGCTCTATTTTGTCGATTCCTTTCAGTATTTTGAAAGTCTCGATCATATCCCCTCGCAGTCTCCTTTTCTCAAGGGAGAACAATCCCAGTCTCTTAAGTCATTCCTCGTATTCCTCCATACCTTTTATTTCTCCATACCTTTTATTAGCTTCATTGCTCGTCTCTGCACCCTCTCCAACAGTTTTATATCCTTCTTTAGGTTGGGAGCAATGTTGGACACAGTATTCCAAGTGTAGTCTGACCATTGCCCTATAAAGCAGCATTATAACTTTCTCCGATCTACTCGTGATTCCTTTCTTTATCATGCCTAACATTCTATTTGCTTTCTTTGCCACTGCCGCACATTGTGCCGATAGTTTCAGGGTCCTATCTATCAGTAGAAACATAGAAACATAGAAAGATGACGGCAGAAAAGGGCCAAGGCCCATCAAGTCTGCCCACTCTATAGACCCTCCCCTTAATACTATACAATGTTTTACCCTGACCCACTTAGGGATCCCACATGGGCGTCCCATTCTTAAAATCTGGCACGCTGCTGGCCTCGATCACCTGTACTGGAAGCTTGTTCCATTGATCAATCACTCGCTCCGTGAAGAAATACTTTCTGGTGTCGCCGTGAAATTTTCCGCCCTTGAGTTTGAGCGGGTGCCCCCCTTGTGGTTGAGGGGCCTCTGAGAAGGAAAATGTTATCTTCCACTTCTATATGTCCGGTGACGTATTTAAACGTCTCAATCATGTCTCCCCTCTCCCTGCGTTCCTCGAGAGTGTAGAGCTGCAAATTGTTTAGTCTTGCCTCGTACGAGAGACCTTTAAGCCCTGAGACCATTCTGGTGGCCATCCTTTGGACCGACTCGACCCTCTGCATGTCTTTGCGATAATGTGGCCTCCAGAATTGCACGCAGTATTCCAGATGAGGTCTCACCATGGTCCTGTATAATGGCATTATGACTGCAGGCTTTCTGCTGACGAAACTTCTACGGATGCAAACCCAGCATCTGTCTTGCCCTTGAGGAAGCCTTCTCCACCTGATTGGCAGATTTCATGTCTGCACTAATGATTACTCCTAAATCTCGTTCTGCTGTAGTGCTGGTCAAGGTCTCCCCGTTCAAGGTATAAGTTCTGCATGGGTTTCTGCTACCCAGGTGCATGACCTTACACTTTCCAGCATTGAAGCCCAGCTGCCAGGTTGAGGACCAGCATTCCAATGTACGCAGGTCCTGCGCCATAATATCTTCTAGATTGTCCTCGCTTACCATATTACATAGTTTGGCGTCGTCGGCGAATAATGTTACTTTACCTTGAAGCCCTTGAGTCAGATCTCCTATGAATATGTTGAAGAGGAGTGGACCAAGAACGAGCCCTGCGGCACCCCGCTGGTCACCTCCGATGTCTCAGAGAAAGTACCGTTAACCATCACCCTCTGAAGTCTGCCACTCAGCCAATCATTGACCCATGCCGTCAGAGTCTCTCCTAACCCCATCGATTTCATCTTGTTTAACAGTCTGCGGTGTGGGACGCTGTCAAAAGCTTTACTGAAGGTCCAGGTACACTATGTCTAGTGAATCTCCTTCGTCCAGTCTTTTTGTTACCCAGTCAAAGAAGTTGATGAGGTTTGATTGGCAGGACCTACCCTTGGTGAATCCATGTTGATTGGGGTCCCGTAGATTCCCTTCGTCCAAGACCGTGTCCAATTGGCGTTTGATCAGTGTTTCCATGAGTTTGCATACTATCGATGTCAGACTCACCGGTCTGTAATTTGCAGCCTCTGTCCTGCAACCCTTTTTGTGTAGAGGAACGACGTTAGCTGTTTTCCAGTCCAAGGGGACTGTCCCTGTACTCAGTGAGAGATTGAAGAGCACGGTTAACGGTTCTGCCAGGGACATCACCTAACTCCCTGAGCACTCTGGGGTGCAGATTGTCCGGGTCCCATGGCTTTGTCCACCTTGAGTTTTGTTAGCTCAAGGTAACCCCGCTGGGTGTGAATTTAAAATTCCGAAACGGATCTTTTGTGTTTGACTGTGGCTTCAATTGAGGGCCGGACCCTGGCGCCTCGCAGGTGAAGACCGAGCAGAAGTATTCGTTTAGTAGTTCGGCCTTTTCGGGATCCGATTCTGCGTAATTCCGTCCGTTTTTTTTCAGGCGTACTATCCCGTTTGTGTTTTTTTTTCCTGTCACTGATATACCGGAAAAAGGATTTGTCCCCTTTCTTAATGTTGTTTGCTGGAGTTTCTTCCACTCGAAGTTTGGCCTCCTGACTGCCGTTTTGACCTCTGTGGACTTGATCCTGTGTAGCAGTTGATCTTCGCTTTTTCCCCGTGCGTTTGAAGGAAGCAAATGTGTTTTTCTTCTCCTTAACGAGACGTGAGATCTCTGCGGTGAACCACTGGGGTTTGTCTTTTCTTCGCCGTTTGTGTGATGATTTTATGTAACGGCCGGTTGCCTCGTGTATGACAGATTTCAGGGATGACCACATATCCTCCACATTCCCTGTCTCAGTTTGGACCTGGAGCGCCTGATGGACGAAGACTCCCATGCGTGCAAAGTCCGTTCCTCGGAAGTGAGTACCTCTTGTTTTAGTGTTTGATCTATGGAAACCCTATTCCTCAGGTGGAACCATACCATGTTATGTATCGCTGGAGGCTAGCTTATCTCCCACGGAAGACCTTCTGAGACGCTTTCCCCATTGGTGAGTACTAGGTCAAGGATCGTTTGGGCCCCTAGTGGGCTCCATTACCATTTGATTGAGGCGTGTTCGCTCTCTTATGGAGGCTAATAGCCTCTTTGCTGCCGCTGGTTGTTGCTGAAGGTGATGATCCAGTCTACGTCGGCATATTGAAGTCTCCACTTAGTACACGTCCCCCGTTTAGAGCGATATTTATCTATGTCTTCGATTAGTTCCGTGTCTTTGTCTTCTGGTTGTCTTGGACGGTCTATATACCACACCAAGATACAGGCATTTTTCTCTCCCCTCTGGCCAGGTCTCACCAGAGGGATTCCCCGGTTGTACTTAAACGTCCGTGATTCTGGTAGTTTTGATGCCTTCTTTAATGTATAGCGCTTACCCCTCCGCCTAACCTGCCCTCTCTGTCTCGACGAAGTAAATTGTAACCCGGTATGGCCATATCCCACCCATGAGAGTCCCGTGAACCAGGTCTCGGATATCGCAACCACATCTAGGTCGGCATTCACTATCTCGGTCTCCAATTGCAGAATTTTATTGCCTAATACTGTGTGCATTGACATACATGGCCCTCCATCCCTTGTGTTTGCTAGGGCTTGTCATGCGTATTATGGGTGCTTACCTTGGATTCAGAAGGGTGGTTGTGTCTCGCCTCCCCCGGATGATTCCTTACTGCTCTGGAATGTGAGTGGATACCCTCCCCCAACTTACCTAGTTTAAAGCCCTGCGAAGTAGGCGGGCTAGACGGTGTCCAAGTACGTTTTTACCTCTTCTGGTCAGGTGAAGTCCGTCCGGTCCCTGCAGTCCTGGAGTGTCTTTCCATGGTCCAGGAATCCAAAGTTCATCTCTATGCACCAGTTGCGAAGCCACTCGTTGGTACGTTGGATGCGTTCTTCCTCCCTGGCTCTTCCTCTGTCTCTAACTGGGAGGATGGATGAGAAGACACCTGTGCACCTGTTTGCTTCAGCTTCCTACCCAGGGCTCTGAAGTCATCGGGTATGTTCTCTGAGGTGTTCCTTGCAGTGTCGTTTGTACCCTACATGGATAAGAAGCATAGGGAAATGGTCATTAGGTTTTAGTAGTTTATCGAGACAGGTGGTGACGTCACGAATCCTGGCTCCAGGGAGACAGCAGACCTCCCTTGACAGCACCCAGGTCCTTTTCTTGTTCGCTCTTACCCAGAGTTTTGCCCAATCTTCTGACTTGGGGACATTTTCCAATGTTCGATCCAGGTCTCTTTTGTCTTCCAAGGCTATCATTGTGCACTGGATCAAAGAGGCTATCGCTTCGGCATACCTTCTCCAGAAGAAGCCTGTTCTGGAATTTCTCAAAGCTCATTCCACTCGGGGTCAAGCAGCTTCTTGGGCTGAATCTTCTCTGGTACCTCTGTAAAGCTGCGGTTTGGTCTTCTCTTCATTCCTTTGTTTCGGCACTACCATATGGATGTTCGAGCATGTCGGGACGCACAGGCGCATTTTGAGCCCGTCTGGTCACTATGTTTTGGTGAGTGTGTCCTTGTGGCGGCCCTTTGGGAGTCCCACCCATCATGGGTACTGCTTTGGTACATCCCATCCATTTCTGTGTCAGTATGGAGGATGCTAAAGAAGGAGAAATTAGTTCCTTACCTGCTAATTTTCTTTTTTAGTCCCTCCACACCGGCACAGACCCCGCTCTGTCGTTTTGTTCAGTATTTGTTTTGTGAAGAATATGGGTTTTTCTGCGGGAGTTGGTTGTTTTGGATTGTTGGAGAGTTTAACAGAGCAGTGACATTTGGTTTAGCTGGCGAACTGTGGGATGTTTCTAAAAGGTTCTTGTTCTAATCAGGATCCAACAATGATTTTTCCTTTGTCTTCTCCATGTGTGTGTGGAGTTGGGATGTTACTGTTTCAGCCTAGTTGTTTTCTGTTTGGCTATTCATTAAGACTGATTGTAATAGGGACTGCACAGCCCACTTGTATTAAAGCCAGAAGTTAGTATCTCAGTCGCCACCTGCTGGTAGAGGAGCGTAAACCCATCCATTTCTGTGCCGGTCTGGAGGGACTAAAAAAAAGAAAATTAGCAGGTAAGGACTTAATTTCTCCTTTTTGTCCTTCCCTACCAAACTCAGATCTGTTCCTCTTGCCAAAAACTGTAACTCGTCTCAAATTCTCTCATTTGCCTCTTTCTGTTCTTCCCCTCCGTTTTTTGAGACCTATCTCTACTTAATCCTCTTTTTGGGTTAAGCTCATGTTTTTTCATTGAAGGCAAGTTAAATTCATGCCCCAGGAGGGCTAACAGTTTGTTTGAACTCAGGGCAACAGAGGATGAAGTGATGTGCCCAACCCTGATTCTCCTGATATTCAGACTGCTGCTGAACCACTAGGCAAATCCTTTGTTACTTCAGACAAGTTTTCTGAGGTCTCGTGCCCATCTGAACTTTCACTTCTGGACCCCTTATTTTATAATGACTTGTGATGGAGCAAAGATCATAAGAAGTGTGCCCATGTGGGTACACTCTTGGCTGATAGAGGCAGCATAATATCTGTTTTTTATGTATTTCTTGTAAATCATGATAGATAAATTTCTTTAAAGATCAAAGCATGCTTTCCAATGTATTCACAGAAAAGAGAATAGGGGCATAGATTAAACAGATTTTGATGGTCTTTCCCTTGTTCAGAAATTTGTTTCCAGCAAAGACTCAGTAGATAGGTAAGTATATATGTATTATTGTTGGGTAATACCATAAATGTCCATATTTTTTTAAGAAGTTCAGCAAAGCCCTGTGAAGCCAATGCTGCCAAGTTCACTGGAGGAAGCCCAGCAGTCACCTCTTCTCCCTGAGACCAGAGAACTCGCCAAAAATGACCCTTCTCAGGAAGAGAGTGTAGAGAACAAGACCCCAGCACAGCTGCAAGAGGTTCCTGCTGTCACAGGTTAGCATTTACATAATGCAAACTGAATAATTCAGTTATGTCTTTAAACAAAGATGTGGGGTAAACATGCAGAGCGTGGTTTGTGGACCTTTTTCCAGCCACTGTATGTGTGTATTTCTTCTGTTCTTCTGTATGTTTTCTCTTGTATGTGTTGGCTTCCTTTGTGTCTGTGATAGGGCAAGGAGACGAAGAGGAGAGCAGTTTGAAAAGTATAATTCCTTAATCATGTTAAAATGAGCCAGTCTTTGTGTTTGGATAGAATATTGGAAATATATACAAGACTATTTGAATAAATGAATTGAATTTTTGTATTATGCTATATCTGTGATTGTTTTGTGAGTCTGCATTCTATTGAAATGCATTCTCTTATGATTGCTATCTTGAAAACATTTTTAGAGTAAAGATGGTATTGAACTTACATCTGTTTTTCTAATGCAATGTGTTTGACCAGCTTTGCTAACTGCAGCTGTTGACTTTAATAGTAGAGGCTTGAAATCTTAGTACATATAAGTCCTGCTGTTTTTATCCTTGCAGTAACAAATGCATTGAAGAAGTTGAATGAACTTAAACCAGAAGAACCAGCTGACCTAGACCAAAACAAGTTTAAGTGCAAATATATGGATTGTTCAAAATTCTTTCGCAAAGCTAAGCTCCTGTTCTACCATATGAAATACTTCCATGGATTGGAGAAAACAGCAGAGCAAGAACAGAAGCCAGTACCAAGAAACATCCAAACAAGAGGTTCTTCAACTTCTGAAAAGACCAATCGGGAAAGTCCAAAGAGGAGACGGACCACTTCTGAGTCCTTGTGTAAGTATGAGAGAGATCATTGGAGATATGGGGTATAATTTCATTACGACAAAAATAGCTTTTGTTTTATGCCTATATTAAAAAGAGTCATTAAAACTTCACAAGACAGGAACAATGAAACTGTGCAAAAAAAAAAAAAAATTCAGTATTTTGATTGCAATTAACATAATGAATATTGACGAAGTATAAAATAAATGATCCCAAAACAGCTTGGGCCACTTGCAGTATAACTCATTTCATTGCTTCAAAAGCCCTTTGTTGTAGTTATTGGTCACTAGTGGGCAAAGTACCTGCTTGTAACATTTTAATCAGTCCACCACATCTTTTCACCTTTTAAATATTTTTTGTTATGCAATTAAGACAAAATTGAATTTGTCAGCACACTGCTGCACTTCAAAGTCATACCTACTCTACCTTCATTCCACCAACTTGAATTCTGAAATCAGAGTTGGTTTAAAAGTTCATCAAGAGATCTGTATTTCTTGTACAATCCCACTTTATTCCAGGACCAGTGGGTTATTTTCCCTGTACCCACCAGGACTTTGTAGGAAGCCTCAAAATTTCAGAGACTTAAACCCCTCCCCCTCATCACTGTGCCATTGCATCAGTCATTCTTCTTACAAGCCAGGCTGTAGGAGCTGATCTTTTCTACTTGTGTTTAATTTCATGTATTCTTCAGCATCTCTCCAGACCAGCACAGCTCACTGATGGGTAATAGCTCACTATGACCAGCAGTTGGAGACTGAGACATAAACTTTTGGCTGTAGTACAAGGGGGCTGTGCAGTCCCTAATACACTCTAGTCTGCTGTCAGTCTCCAGCAGGTGGTGGTAAGCTGTTGCAGTCTTCCCTGGTTTAGTGTAGGGCTGTTGGAATTTGTTTAGTGGCCTTCTTGTCCCTATCTGGTGCCGGACTGAGCTTGGAGGGGACCCTTTCAGGGGTCTGTCCAACCTCGGGGGTGTCACACTTGATGGGTCGAGTCCCTTCCCCCATTTCAACCACCTCCTCAAAATTTTTCTAGAGGTGCCTCAGCTGTAACCTTGCCACTGATACCAGCAAGGCATATAGCTTAGAGAGCCAATGGAGGTTCCCTGCGTGGACATCCTTGACTGTGGGAGATTGCAGACCTTTGGAGAAAATCTGCTTCTAGGGGGTTCCCTGCTTATCAGTAAGCCCCCTGGACAGCCTGCACATCAGAATGTGGCTCAGGGACAGTTCCCTTGGGAGCTAACTCACCCCAGGTTCATCCGCTAGTAGATAGAGCGCAAGCTGAGCGGTTCCAAGTAGGCATGCCTGAGATCGGAGCCAGACTGTGTTCCTCTGCCAGGCATCTGCACAACATGTCGGAGGGTGGCGGAGGTCTCCAGCTGTGGTGGTCAGGCTGATGGGACATTCAGAAGATCTGAAATCCAGATTTCCAGTTCACTGAGGCAAAGGATCTCCCTGTAAGATGTTGCAGTGTCTCTCATTCAGCACATGTCACAGTGAGTACAGGCTGACAGCCTGAATCAGCGATTTGGGGGGTCTTAAAAAGGGGGTTTTGGGTGGCTTCCTGGCATGCCCTACCCCTCCCCATATCTAAAATCCCCAAATCGCCTTTTTTTGAGGTTTTCTGTGATTTTTTTTTTTTCTGGGCTATTTTTCTTCAAAATTGGCATCTGTGGCAACCATCTTGGATTTTTCCCGATTTAGATTGCAACATATTTTTCATATTTCCAAGTTTTGTTTTTGCAAGAAAACTTCATAGATGGCCTCCCTGGACAGATGGGATGGGTTCATGCCTCATTTGCGGTGGATGGCTGTCGGAAGTGCAGCCGTGTTCCATGTGCGCTGCGGCCTGTGAGGGGTGCGAGGCTTGCCCAGATTCAGTACCTTCGATCTCCAAGGAGGGTCTTCTTGTGCCTTCTGCCCCGATTTCTGCAAAAATGGTGTTGGAGGACTCTGGGGAGTGCTGGCGATGTTTAGTCGAAATGCAAGCGTGCCTCTGGCGAGACATCTCACAAATCCCCCAAACAGTCCAAAACTGGTGTGCAGGGGTTGGCTTCCACCATGGAGGATGGGTTTTCCTAGAATTTGTGAATATGCTTTATCAGGCTTACTTAGTTAAAAAGTCTATGCCTGTTTCCCTTTTGCCAGCTCCAGTGTTAGTTACAGGGACCCTGCTCCTCAGAACCAGGGTTTTTCTCCTGCATTTATTTGGGGGTGCCAGCAGGTAAGTTGGATGTGCCCGTGGTTGCACCAGGCACCCTTTCCATACCTCTGCTTTCACCGGGAGGCACTGCGGTGCAGTGATAAGGTATGGGTGGGGGGTTTAAGTCTCGGAAATTTTGAGGCTTCTACAAAATCCTGACGGGTAGAGGGAAATAACCCACTGGTCCCAGAATAAAGTGTGGATTTACAAGAGTGAAGATTAGCAAAGGTAAGAACCTAATCTTTCTTTGACATCTTAGCAGGAATGAATCACATCTTTTCTCATGGTCACAGGAGCTGAAACCTACTAGTACCACAGGGCCATATTAGTTTGGTAGTCTTACTTGGCTAAGGCTTGAGAGTACTAACACCTAAATTGCTATCTAATCTAATCTGAGTCAAGAGTGGCCTACATTTCATTCAGCAAGGTAATATCCCTGAAGAAGCTCGATTGTTAAGCATTTGTACTGTAATGTCACAGATAATTACAAACTCCAGAATCAGTGGTGGTAAGAACATAACGCTCATTATCCCAGGACAAGCAGGCAGCCTATTTTCACATATGGGTGACGTCATCAGCGGAGCCCGGATGCAGAAGCTTTCAAGCAGACTTGCTTGAAGAAAACTCGAAGTTTCGAGTCGACCGCACCGTACATGCGCGAGTGCCTTCCCGTCCAGCGTAGGGTACGTCCTCAGTTCTCAGTTTTCCGTGGAGCCGAGAAGTCCATCTTTGACTCTCTGTTTAACTTTGTTACTTCATGCCTTCTCTGAACTGCGGTTTGTATTTTTTTCTTCACGAATCGCTGTTCTTACTTTATTTCTAGTTTTAAAAAAAAAATTTTTTTTTCCAATCTTCCGTCTGTCTGCCGGGGCAGGCCGTTCGGCCGCAGTCCAAGGGCTTCGATCTTGCGGCAGCTGTTTTTCCTTCTATGTCCCAGCCTGTCATTGGCTTCAAGAAGTGTAGCCAGTGCCAGCGTGCGATTTCCCTTACGGACCTACACCATCAGTTCCTCAAGTGCCTTGGGCCGGAACATTACCCGAAGTCGTGTGAGCGCTTTGCTACTCTTCAACCTTGAGCCCTTAAACGTCGTCATCTTTTGGTGGAGAAGCTGTTAGGGATGGATTCTTCCTCAGATCGACATCGAAGGCGCCCTCGGCCTCACCTTCGACTGAGACTCCTGCTTCTACTGCTTCCACCTCGAGCCTCATCAGATCTTCGTCATTTGCAGCGGCTCTCTCTTCAACGACACCTGCTGTATCTTCCCTTGTTTCCAGCGGTGGTGCTTAAAGTGCCTAAGACTTCCAAGTCGAAGCACATTTACACTGCCTCGGTGGAACCTCCAGCCACAGCAAATGGTCTTGATTTCAGACGCGGATCCATCCTTGCTGGCTTCTTTCCAGACCATGTTGGAGAAGCAATTCATTCAGTTCCTTACTAATATGGGACTGAAGCTTCTTCCTCTCATCCAGCTTGGGCATTCAGCAGACTCCTGCGAGGTCGAGCCGCTTCCTTTGCCTCAGTCTGAGCTTACGCACTCTTTGCAGGGAGCAGAGTCTCTTCAAGTGTCTGGTCTGGCATCCAAGCATGTGAAGCAAGGAGCAGAATCTTTGCAAGTGCCTCGGCAGAAATCCTCACACTCTATACAAGGAGCAGAGTCTTTGGGAGTGCATCGAGGTTCCTCCAAGCCTCTGGAGCTTCGATCTACAGCCTCCAGTCCTATCCATTTTTTTGTGGCATCGGCTGCTTCTGTCTCCGAGGCGAAGTCTCCTCGATCTTCGAGATCTGCTTCCAAGCATAGTTCTCACCGATGATCGAGGCCTTCATCGAGGCATACTTCCAGGCATAGTTCTTCTTCTAAAGAACGTTCCTCTTCAACTAAGCCTCACTCTACTCCTACTTCGACTAGACCGCCGACTCCTCGCTCAAGGTCTCCACTTCTGAACCTCGAGGATGCAGCGGTTTCGATTGCTTCGTCCAAGTCTCCATATTCTTTTGATGCCTTTTTTCCTGCCGAAGCTTCATCTTCGACCCAGGCTGCCTCGACGTCCTCGAGTCCTTTTCGAGGCAAAGCATTGGCGGTCAGCTATCTTTCTCATCTTTTCTTCGTCAGAAGGCTGTTGACTTGGATCTTCAATTAGATGCTAGTTCCAAATACTCTAAGGAGTACCTCGAAGTCATGCATCTACCTCAACCTCCAGCAGAGTCACTTAAGCTTCCTCTTCACAAGCTTTTGTCTCAGACTTTTGCCAGATGCCTGGAGACTCCTTATACCATACCAGCCGTTCCAGGCAAATTGGACTCTAGGTATAAAACTGTACATCGCAAAGGGTTTGACAACTCTCAGTTATCTCATCAGTCCCTGCTAGTCGAGTCCTCCTTGAAGAGGTCCCATCCTTCCAAGGTTTATGTCACCGTTCCTCCTAGAAGGGAAGGGAAAACTATAGACAAATTCGGACTTCGCATCTATCAAAATACCATGATGTCCTCTAAAGTCCTCAATTATAATTTTCATTTTATTACTTATTTTGAGTTCCTCATTTATTACCAAAATTATTGACTTATTTGGATATTCAAAAGCACTTTGAATTTCAAGAAGTTCTTGCTTCTTTATCAAAACTCCGATTACATCTCCTCCAGTCATCTTATGATGCCTTTGAGTTGTCTGCCCGGGCAGCTGCTCTGTAGCCATGCGTCGCCTTGCTTGGCTTCGTACCATTGACATGGACCCTAATCTTCAGGATCGCTTAGCTAATATTCCTTGTGCAGGCAATGACCTCTTTGATGAATCTATTGAGGCAGCCCACCAAGAAATTGTCTGAACATGAAAAATCCTTTGCTTCTATTTTCAGACCTAAGCCAAAGCCAGCTCCTGCCAAACCTACACGCCCTGCTCCTATCTATCAACGGCGTTTTGCTCTGAGGATGGCTCTGAGGATGGCCACAGAAGCAACAAAAACCTCAACCTTCTGCTGCACCTAAGGCTACTCAGCAGAACAGGGGTTTTTACTCCCGTTACTTCCTTGTTCCAAAGAAGACGGGCGATCTGCGGCCCGTTCCAAGTTTCCAAGTTTATTAGTTTTTAATATCCCGATCATAAAATAAATATCTGACCGGTTAACAATAAAAATTTTAATATAGATTAAAATTCTTGATCTCAGGGCTCTCAACAAATTTTTAGCCAAAGAAAAATTTTGAATGTTGTCCCTGGCATCCCTTTATCCCCTTCTTGAGCAGAACGACTGGTTATGCTCTCTGGATCTCAAGGAGGCCTACACTCACATTCTCATTCATCCGGCCTCCCGTCAATACCTCAGATTTCGGGTGGGGAATCTGCATTATCAATACAGAGTGCTGCCCTTCGGCCTGGCTTCCTCTCCCAGAGTGTTCACCAAGTGCCTGGTTGTGGTAGCAGCAGCTCTAAGGAACCATGGTCTTCAGCTATTTCCCTACCTCGATGACTGGCTCATCAAAGATTCAACATCTCAGGGGGTTATTGTAGCGACCCAACGGACTACCTTGTTCCTACAAAGTTTGGGATTCGAAATCTACTTTCCCAAATCCCATCTTCAGCCCTCACAGAATCTACAATTCATCGGAGCTGTTCTGGATACTATCCAACTCAGAGCATTCCTTCCACAACAACGTCTGGAAGCTCTTCTTCAACTCTATCATACAGTGTCTTCCCGCTCTTCCATCTCAGCGAGACACATGATGGTACTTCTGGGTCACATGGCCTCCACAGTACATGTGACTCCTTTTGCCAGACTTCACCTCAAAATTCCTCAGTGGACCCTGGCATCTCAATGGACGCAGGTTTGCGACCCACTTTCTCGACACATAACAGTCACTCCTTCATTGAAGCAGTCTCTCCGTTGGTGGATGCTCTCTTCCAATCTCTCCAGAGGCTTGCTTTTTCAAACGCCCCCCCATCAGAAGGTCCTCATGACAGATTCTTCAACCTATGTTTGGGGCGCTCATCTCGATGGTCTCCGTACCCAAGGCCACTGGACCAGTACGGATCGTCAGTGTCATATCAGTCTGTTGGAACTCAGAGCGATCCTCAAGGCTCTCAATGCTTTCCAACATCTTCACGACCAGGTAGTCCTCATTCGGACGGACAACCAAGTCGCCATGTATTATGTCAACAAACAGGGAGGACGGGATCTGCCTCCCTTTGTCAAGAAGCTCTGAAGGTTTGGGACTGGGCAATCTGCCACAACACCTTCCTCAAAGCTGTCTATATCCAAGGGGTGAACAATTGCTTGGCGGACAACTTGAGTCGTCTTCTGCAACTTCACAAATGGACATTCCATTCCTCGCCTCTTCATCACATTTTTTCACAGTGGGGAACACCTCAAATAGACCTCTTTGCAGCTCCCCACAACTACACACTGCCTCAGTTCTGCTCCAGGATATACTCTCCTCATCGCCTCGAGGCAGATGCTTTTCTCCTGAAATGGACGAATCTCTTCCTCTATGTATTCCCTCCATTCCCTCTCATTCTCAAGACTCTGGTCAAGTTAAAGAACGATCATGCCACCATGATTCTGATTGCTCCTCGGTGGCCGAGACAACCTTGGTACTCCCTTCTCCTTCAGCTCAGCAGCAGGGAGCCATACCTTCTACCAGTTTTTCCATCTCTGTTTACACAGAGTCAGGGATCTCTGCTTCATCCCAATATGCAGTCTCTACACCTGACAGCTTGGTACCTCTCAACATGACTCCTCTGCAGTTTTCTCAACCTATCAGAGACATTTTGGAGGCTTCTAGGAAACCTACCACTAGACAATGCTATCACCAAAAATGGACTAGATTTTCTACATGGTGTTTTTCTCATGATAAGGAGCCCCAACATTCCTCCTTATCTTCTGTTTTGGATTATCTTTTGCACTTATCGACTTCTGGCCTCAAGTCTACATTGATCCGAGTCCATCTTAGTGCAATTGCTGTTTTCCATCAGCCTATTGGAGGGAAACCACTCTCTGCTCATCCGGTGGTTTCCAGATTCATGAAAGGACTTTTCAATGTCAAACCTTCTCTCAGACCGCCTCCTGTGGTTTGGGACCTCAATGTTGTCCTTGCTCAACTGATGAAGCCTCCATTTGATCCAATTGACAAGGCTCATCTGAAGTTATATCACTTGGAAAGTGGTGTTTCTCATTGCCCTCATTTCTACTCGATGAGTCAGTGAGCTGCAAGTTTTAGTTGCTGATCTACCTTTCACGGTATTTCATCATGAGTCCTTTGCACTCATCCTAAATTCCTCCCTAAAGTGGTCTTGGAATTTCATCTCAACCAATCTATTGTTCTTCTAGTCTTCTTTCCAAAGCCTCATTCTCATCCTGGAGAAATAGCTCTTCATACTCTGGACTGTAAACGTGCTTCTATTTGAAACGCACCAAATTACACAGAACTGCTCCTCAACTTTTTGACTCCTTCAATCCAAATAAGTTGGGACATCCTATCTCTAAGCATACCATCTCTAACTGGATGGCTGCTTGTATCTCCTTCTGCTGTGCCTATGCTGGATTACCCCTACACAGTAGAGTCACAGCCCACAAAGTTAGAGCAGTGGCAGCTTTAGTAGCTTTCCTCAGATCTACTCCTATTGAAATTTGCAAGGCTGCTACTTGGTCCTCGGTTCATACTTTCACTTCTCACTATTGTCTGGATACTTTCTCCAGACGGGATGGACAGTTTGGCCAAACAGTATTACAAAATTTATTCTCTTAAATTGCCAACACTCCCACCATCCCATTTTGGTTAGCTTGGAGGTCATCCATATGTGAGAATAGGCTGCCTGTTTGTCCTGGGATAAAGCACAGTTACTTACTGTAACAGGTGTTATCCAGGAACAGCAGGCAGCTATTCTCACAACCCACCCACCTCCCCTGGTTGGCTTCTCTGCTAGCTATGTCCTGGCGAAACCGTTGGCTGAGCTATTCAATCTCTCCCTAAGTAAGGGGAAAGTTCCCCTGGACTGGAAATTAGCTAATGTCGTTCCTCTGCATAAAAAGGGTTGCAGGGCAGAGGCTGCGAATTATAGACCGGTGAGTCTCACATCAATAGTGTGCAAACTTATGGAAACACTAATTAAAAGCAAATTGGACACGATCTTGAATGAAGGGAATCTTCGGAATCCCAGTCAGCATGGATTCACCAAGGGTAGGTCCTGCCAATCCAATCTCATCAGCTTCATTGACTGGGTAACAAGAAAGTTGGACTTGGGAGAGTCTTTGGACGTCGTGTACCTGGACTTCAGTAAAGCTTTTGACAGTGTCCCACACCGCAGGCTGCTAAGCAAGATGGAATCGATGGGGTTAGGAGAGACACTAACTGCATGGGTCAATGATTGGCTGAGTGGCAGACGCATCCGGCCTCCGCTGATGATGTCACCCATATATGAGAATAGCTGCCTGCTGTCCCTGGATAACACCTATTACAGTAAGTAACTGTGCTTTCTTGCTTTAATCAGTGCTCGGTATACTTATACCTAATACTGTCTGCATAGGCAATTACTTGTTTCTTGGGAAAAGGTGGCATATCAGATAAATATGAGAAATAATACGATGATCAATGATTGTATACTAAGTTTGGGAAAACAGTTTTTAATAAAAATGGTTAAAAAGCTTTTAAAAACCTGCTAATATAGTATAGTGGTATATTAGTATAGAGGCATAACTGCCATTGAGCGAGCCTGGCAAAAAGCACAGGGCCATCCGCAGTTGGATCCATGTGACCTGCTCCATGCTCCCCATTTCTTTGCGTCTCTCCCTCCCTCCCTCCCTCCCCAAAAGGGAAAAAAAAAAGCCTTGCACATATCACTAACAGCAGCAGCAGCAGCGATGAATACAGACTACATCTGGCTGACCCTGGGGCCTTCACTCTGCTGAGTTCTGCTTAAAGGAAGTTGTATCTGAGGAGGTACGATCGCAGAAGAGGGACATTCCCAGGGCTGAGTGGAAGCAGCCTGTCTTCATCACTATCACTACTGGCTGCCACGTGGCAAGTTTCCAACAGTGACAGGGTCCCAGGTGGGAGAGTGTGAGAGGTAAGAAACAGAGGCAAGAAGGTGGACAAATGAAGTAATTCCCAGGCAGTCCAGCAAACAAGACACCTCAAAAATGTGGTTATACAAGGAGCTTGCCTCCCCCTTTGAACTGGATCTGCCCAAACTGCTCCATAAGATGCCATTGTTTTCCCTGCCTGCTGGGGATCATATACTTTCTGCAGTCACATGAATTGGTGTCACAGTTGCAGAAAGATTGGTGAATTCTACCCTTGAGTAAGCAAGAACCCCCCCCAAAAAAAAAAAAACCCAACAAAAACAAAACCAACAAACTACCTCCCTCAAACAAGAAAAATAAACGTATATTCTATAGCTTTAGTAGAAAGGAATAAGCTAACAGCTAACCCAGCAATATAAAATTATAATTAAAAAAAAAAAAAAAAGGAGTCAGAAAGAATTACCTCAATTTGCAATGTTCTCCTTTTAGGAAAGCAGAGGTGTCTGAAGACTACATCTGAAAAGCACTGAAATACTGACTCAAATCTTTCAGCTAAGATTGAAGACTGTTTAACCATTTAGCTAAGAGAGAGGGGGAAATGCATCTAAACTTCTTAAGCTAGTTAATTTTAGAAATCTAGGGACAGATGCCTTTGGCAGCAAGTATAAGAAAGACAAAAAGAAGGCTGGCCTGGTATGTTTGGAGATGAGCTGGAAGCCCAGGACCTGAAGACAAAAGGGTGAGGGAGGGGGAAGCATGGTTTCTGCTTAATGGTGGAGAGTGACCTAGTGGTTAGTGGAGCGGTTTGATTTTCCACTACAGCTCTTTGGGCAGTCACTTAAGCCTCCGTTGCCCAGGTTCAAAATAAGCACCTGTATGTAATATGTAAGCCACTTTGGTTGTAACCATAGAAAGACAGTAAATCAAATCCTTGTCCCTTTCTCTTGGTGGTATCTGATGGTTAGAGTCTGGGACCATGTTTGCAGGTTTCCAGAAGAAGCCCTGATGCATGGCCCCAGCCCAGGACTATTACTACAGCAACCAAGTTCAATGTGTGTATGTTGAGGGGGTAACATATATTGGAGAAAAAAAACTCCCTGGATAATTGTAAATGAATGCTATCTGAAAATGCAAGAGATAGGAGTAACAAAGTGGTCCTAGTGGAAATGAATGTGGAGGCAAAAATTAAACTGTTAAAAGCCTGCAACCAGAGTTTTAGGATAGCGGTTCCATAAGAATAAATGTTTCTGTTTTGGTGATAGGTTTACGTTTGACATGAATAAGGCCCATGTTGCAGCGTTTGAGTAGATTTATGACAGATTGCCATACAAGGCTTCTGAATCTGGGAACCTGGCTCAGACTGCTGTCAGAAAAAATTCCAAAATACAATAAGAAATTTAAACACTCCTGAAAGGTCAGCTTTTACATTCTTTTTTGGGTTTTGCCTATTTAAAGAGCAAATGAGAATTCTAAATAGGAAGCAAGGTAAGCAATTCCACAAGAGAAGCGTTTTGAACTGCTTTTTATCAGGAATATAGATAACGGAGTTCATCTTCCCCATTTTATTTGTATTTAGATGGATCGCATCACATAGTGTTGAGACGTTCACCTACTGATGATAAAAACCAAGAAGTTGCACGTGAAGAGGAGAAACTCTGTGGCCTTCATCTGTGAACATGCTGAACACCCACCGACCATTACTTAGAGAGAAAAGCAAAGAAAACCAAATGGACAAATCTCATCGAAAACAGACAGACAGAGAGAAACATGGTGAAAATGGTGAGCAGCGCAGTTGCTTAACCAAAAGTATAAAATCCAGGACACTTGCGGTCTGGTGCATAGGAAGAAAGCAACAAGGCACTGCTGTTTAAAGCTGTTTGATTCGATGCAGAACCTTGTATCACTTAAAATAGTCTTAATGAATCAGGACTTTTTGGTCTGCTTTGTGAAGCCTTTTATGAGACCACATAAATAGTCCTAGTTCAAGGACCATGCAACCATTTTAGTGGCACTTGTTTCAGTTGCTTCTGCCTTTGTGATGTTGAGACCCCAAGTGTACTGTTAGCAAACCTACTGACTGGCTTCTTAGATGGGGTTTGAGACTCTGTCCTTCTTGGTGGCTGCATTTTCATGACTTAACGGTGTTTATAAAACAGACCTCTCATAAACTGCATTTTGAGGAGCCCTTTGCCATAACTTTGAAGCAGCTCTGAGGACTCTATAAAGCGGTTGTTGCTCCTTGCTAGATGAGTCTGTCTCGGAGCATGACATCCGGCTTTCTAAAGAGGGAAGCTCTTGGATAATTTCCTGTCAGTGTCTGATACTTATGGGCACCACCATCTTGGATTTGTGACATTTGAAGGTCCCAAGGGTGCTGCCATCTTAGAAAAGGGGGTGTAGCCTGGTAAGAGTTATGTCACTTTTGGTGACATTGCCAAAAGGGGAGGGATCTAGAGGTGAATGTTGTAACGTCTACTGATGACATCAAAAGGGGTGGGGTGAAAGGGTGGACAGTCAGCTTAGCTAAGGTGGATCCTTGTGCTTATTGGCTGATGCAACTGAAATCTGGTATGGTCACCTGTCAAATATGCAAATTACTAGAGGCTGCGTTGAGGAAGTTAAAAGCCAACTATCAGCAGGTTCCCTTCCCATGACTAGGCATGCCTTGAATTAGGTACACACTGTCCTCAATAACTTGACACATGTAAAAACTGTCTGCTGTACTGTAAGTACAAGATATATAAATTTGTCAGTAAGCTTCGTAAAATACTAGGGAATGGGGACAGGGGGACCCACTGTTATCCCAGGACAAGCAGGCAGCATATTCTTAACGCATGGGTGACGTCACCGACGGAGCCCCGGTACGGACATTTTTAACTAGAAAGTTCTAGTTGGCCGCACCGCGCATGCGCGAGTGCCTTCCCGCCCGACGGAGGAGTGCATGGTCCCCAGTTTCTTCGTTTCCGCGGAGCGAAGAAGACGCATGTGTTTTCAACGGCCGTTGAAAAACTAATTTTTGCCTTCCCGCTCGCGTATTTTCTCTTTTTTCCTATTTTTCTTTTCGGATTCCCTTTATTTTTGTTTAAAAAAAAAAATGTCGAGTTTTTCCTTATTTTTTCAGGCAGGCCCCGGCGGGGCCTGTTGCCACCATACAGGCCTCCGGATTCAATTTTGCGGAGGCCGTGTTTCCCTTCATGCCCCCTCAACCGGGTTTTAAGAAGTGCCAGCGGTGTGCACGCCCGATCTCCCTCACCGACCCACACAATTGGTGCCTCCAGTGCTTGGGTCCAGAGCATCGGGCTGACACCTGCACCTGCTGTGCTACGCTTAAAAAGCGTACAGTGGTGCCTCACACAACGAACTTAATCCGTTCCAGGAGCAAGTTTGTTATGTGAAACGTTCGTTGTGTGAAACGCGTTTTCCCATAAGAATACATTTAAAACACAATAATTCGTTCTGCAGCCCTGTTTTTCCCATAATAGAATACATTTAAAACACAATAATTCGTTCCTGCAGCCCTACATTCCTCCCTCCACCTCACCTGTATGCGGAGTACTGCCGGCCCTCTCCCTCAACCAGCCGCACGCTTCCAGAAAGCTGTGCACGCGCAGCTGCTGGAGTTTGGTCAATGTTCTACTCTCCTGCAACTTCCGGTTTCCGGTTGCGTCAGAGGAGAAGATTGAGCAACAGAGCATGCGCGCGTGCGCTGCTACCCTGAAAGCGTGCGGCTGGCCGAGGAAAGAGGGCCGGAGAACTCGGCATCCAGGGTAAGGTGGAGGGAGATGATGGAACAGTATTTCATGGTACAGTATTCCTATTTGTTAAAAAGGAATAATCTTTTGATGTTTCTGGATTTTTTTTCGTTAGCTTAACATGGCTTAACTTGCTGTAAATGGGTCAGGTCTCGTAAGATAGGACCAGAGAATCGGGTCTGGGTAAAACCAGGATTTGCAGGATCTCCAGGATCCTCATGGACTTGTATTGAGATCCTGGTAATATTGCAGGATTTCACGAATTTTCCAGGACCCTGGTCCACCTTAACAGCAGACCTCCTCTTTTTTTGATTGCCACAGCCGCTGCTCTGCATTTACTGAGAGTCCCCTACACGCCGTCTTCTCCTTCTCTGCATGGGTGCTGCTGTTCCCGGCTTCGCGAGAGTAGTTCCGCCCCCCCCGGGCCCCTCGGGCGAACTTCGTTGTGTGAAACGAAGTTCGTTTTGGGGAGCACGACAAACAAGTTCGTTGTGCGCAGCGTTCGCTGTGCGAGGCGGTCCGTTATGCGAGGCACCACTGTACTTTGAAAAATCGGCAGATCCAGCAAAATATTTTGTTTGGTACCGGATCTGCCATGGAACCGGCTGCGACGTCGACGGCACCACAAAAGCCGGCACCGTCGACATCGACACCCACCGACCCTTCCTCGGGGTCGTTGGGCCCAGGTAAGCCTGGCTAAGAAGCCTCCCACTTCCCTTGAGCGCCCTCCTACCACGGTTGCGACACCGGCCCTCCCGGCACCGCACCGGCAACCGCAAACGCTCCGCTCCGATCTCGGTGAATGCCTCATCATCGGCCTCCTCATCGCCGGAGCGTAGAGCGGCACCTATGTACCGAAGAAGAAAAAAGCGGTACTGGTGCCTCCCCTGAACGACCGCATCGCGGCCATACTCCAAACACAGTTACAGGAGCAGCTGCAACGACAGCTCTAACAACTTTTGCTGGCGTTGCTGGCACCGCACCTTCCGGTACAGGACCGGTCCGAGCCTCACACTGTTCCATCGGTGTCGACCCCCTCGGTACCGATTAATACTTCCATGCCGGTGCTCTTGGCAGAAACACCTACCGTACATACCCGTGATGCTGCCGACCCTGTCCGGTCCCAGGAACGACATCGGTCTTCCTCACCCGGTACCGCCCTCGGTGCGCTCGGGGCAAATCTCTTTCAAAGACCCGCCATGCCGAGCCCTCCACACCGATGTCCAAACGTACGCATCCCGACGTTAGGGATCCAGATTTGTGGGAAGACTCCCCTCACGGTACCGAGGAGGAACGCTTCATCAACCGATGAAGAACCCTCCATGACCGACACCGTCTCCAAACCTGAGCAATCCTCTTTCTCTAAATTCCTTAGGGAGATGTCAGCAGCTCTTTCCATTCCCTTAGAGTCCGACTCTAAAAAGTCTCAGGCTTTCCTCGATGCCCTAGACTTTGAGCAACCTCCCAAAGAATTTCTGAAGTTGCCCGTCCACGACATCTTACGGGAAAACTTTCTATAAAAACTGGGAAGCTCCCCTCATGGTTCCTGGAGCCCCTCGTAAATTGGATAGCTTGTACCGGGTTATTCCAATCCAGGGTTTGGACAAAACCTCAATTGCCCCACGAGTCCCCTCCTGGTGGAATCTACTTTGAAAAAAATCTCAGGGTTCCAGTGTATATGCCTCCACCCCTCCTGGCAGAGAGGGGAAAAACCATGGATAAATTTGGTAAGCGCCTTTTCCAAAATGCCATGTTAGCCAACAGAGCCAACAACTACACCTTCCACTTCTCCTACATGAAGCATCTGGTGCAACAGCTCTCCTCCTTACAGAAATATCTTCCTGAACGTAAGGTCCCTCATTTCCAGCCTCCTTCAACTCAGGAAATTCATGGTTCGCTCCATCTACGACTCATTTGAGCTGACATCTCGCGCATCTGCCATGGCGGTGGCCATGCGCCGTTTGGCATGGCTGAGAGTCTCTGACCTAGACATTAACCACCAGGACCGCCTGGCTAACGCATCTTGTCTGGGTGATGAACTCTTCGGTGAGTCCCTCGACTCAACAACCCAAAAACTCTCCCGCACATGAGACCAGGTGGGACAACTCTGATTAAACCTAAAAAGAAGATTCCACCTGCTCGCACTTACAGACAGCAGCCTTCCTACCAGCGCAGGTTCTCGGCCAGACCTCTCAACCCGCCTCAACAGCAGCCATGCCGACCTTGACAGCAACCTCATTTTGAACCAATGGATACGGCTCATCTGAAATATCTCACTTGGAAAGTGGTGTTTCTCATTGCCCTCGCATCTGCTCGAAGAGTCAGTGAGCTGCAAGCTTTAGTTGCTGATCCACCTTTCACAGTTTTCCATCATGACAATGTGGTCCTCCGTACTCATCCTAAAATTCTTACATAAAGTGGTTTCAGAATTTCATCTCGATCAGTCCATTGTACTTCCAGTGTTTTTTCCAAGGCCTCATTCTCATCCTGGAGAATCTGCTCTTCACACACCTGGACTGTAAGCATGCTTTGGCCTTCTACTTAGAATGCACCAAAGCACACAGATCTGCTCCTCCACTTTTTGTCTCCTTCGATCTGAAACAAGTTGGGACATCCAGTTTCTAAGCGAACCATCTCCAACTGGATGGCTGCTTGTATCTCTTTCTGCTATGCTCAGGCTGGACTGCATCTACAGAATCGAGTCACAGCCCACAGTCAGAGCCCTGGCGGCTTCTGTAGCTTTCCTCAGATCCACTCCTATTGAGGAAATTTGCAAAGCTGCTACCTGGTTCTGGGTTCATACTTTCACCTCTCATTATTGTCTGGATGCTTTCTCCAGACGGGATGGCCATTTCGGCCAGGCAGTGTTACAAAATTTATTCTCCTGAATTGCCAATACTCTCACCATCCCATTCTGGTTAGCTTGGAGGTCACCCACATGTGAGAATAGGCTGCCTGCTTGTCCTGGGATAAAGCACAGTTACTTACCGTAACAGGTGTTATCCAGGGACAGCAGGCAGCTATTCTCACAACCCATCCACCTCCCCTGGTTGGCTTTCTCTGCTAGCTATCTGAACTGAGGAGACACGCCCTGTGCTGGGTGGGAAGGCACTTGCGCATGCACTGTGCGGCAGACTCAAAACTTCTAGGATTTCTTCAAGGAAGTCTGCTTGTGAGGTTGTCCGCATCCGGGCTCCATGGATGATGTCACCAACCTGTGAGAATAGCTGCCTGCTGTCCCTGGATAACACCTGTTACCGTAAGTAACTGTGCTTTCTTTTCCCTCTTTCAAGAATAACCCACAGTACCACCTCCTTACAACCTAAGTCCTGTAATTTTGTTGCTTTGATAATCTTTAAACATATAAGTGGCACTCCTCCTCCCCTGTCCTTCCTTAATAAATTATAGCTCAGTATAACTATATCTTGGTCAGAGTTCTCTTTCAGTCATGTCTCTGTAACTGCCAACTTATCCAAGTCGGGGTCTGCAATTGCAGCCTTTAGATCCAAGACTTTTTCCAATGCTATAGGCATTAGAGTACAGAAGTGGAGAAAAGTTTGAGGCTTTTATGCTTAACCACTACTTTTTGTCTTTTCAGATACAGCATCTCAAACTTTGCAGCCGATAACATTAGAATTAAGAAGACGGAAAATATCCATTGGAACAGACGTCCACTCAAAACGATTGCGCCTTGAGAAACCCTTGAGTCAGTATTTTACTATGTTTGAAACGTGCTGTTTGTTGGCTTGTAACATGCTCTGGGAAACTAGTGGATAATAACTTCCCTTCACCTACTACTGAAAAGATGCATTCTAAATCAAAATTGAAATAGAAAATTGAAACATAAAATAAACTCAGGCTTTATTCAAATTGCCAGAATTAGGAATAATTGTGTGTGCGAGGAGGGGGGGGATGAGTGGGTTTAAAGTTACCTGACATTCAGAGAGAATTCCTTCATAAATATTTATGTAGCTTGATAGTCATCTTTTGTGGTAAGAGACAATCTAAACATGGGTCAGAAGGGATCTATTCAATATAGCAGCAAGAGACTAAGGCCTGGATTCTATAAATGACATCCTGATTGTAGGCGGCCAACTGCTGCCTAACCAGTCAATCGGAACGCACATTTTCTAAAAAAAAACCCCTCCCGAGGCAGGCCACCTACATTGGAGGCACCTCCGGGAGCCTTGGGAGCTGCATAAGCCCATCTACGCTCACCTAAGGTTAGGGCGTGGGTTTGACCCGGAAGTAGCCTTAGGCAGCAGTAAACGTCTCCCTAGGTCAACAGGAGACGCGTACAATGTAGGCCAGCAAAATTCAAGCAAGCATGTGCATTAGGGTCGCCTACCTATGTGCACCAACACCACTGCCTCCCTAGCTTTATTTGTTTACACAAGAAAAATTAGGTCTTGATACTTTTTGAACTAGCCCTCGTATAGTGGAGTGCTATCAGTTAAATTTTAAATGTGTTGTTCATCTTTCATCAGACCAAGAAACCAAAATTGAAAGCCATGTACCAAGTGAGAGAGAGTCAAATAACTGTGCAAGTGATAGTGAGAGAGAGCAGATAAAGCAGTCCTCGTGAGCCGTCATGTGAGCGAAATCATGAAACTCTCTTGGTTCTCTGTGTGTTACTGCTGAGACTGAAGTGGTCAAAGATGCTTCTCCCAGTGCAGTGGAGCCCAGAAGAAGGTAGGGACATGAAAAGTGTTCTAGTAAGGAATCGTAGCTATTTTTTTAGTAGTGTTTAAGTTTTAAAAATAAGTCTGTCTCTTCATATAGTGAGGATTTTACACGATAGGAGTTTTTCCTCATCCAGTCTGTAGTGCATCAAATGTCCATGCTATTCAAATGAAGAATTTTAGGTGAAAACTAATGTAACGAATGAACAACTGAGTGTAATGGAGAAAGCCCAGGTTGTGCAACTTTTGCACAGAACAGTTAAGTGCATTAATGATTGATTTATATGTTTTGTGAAGCGGGTTTCACAAATGCAACTTCAGCTTTCAAGGAGGGCAATGCCTAGCAGAAGTAGCTGAAACTTGGCACTATTTGATCACAACAGTCTCTAAACTCTCATCTACAAGAGTAGTACACCATGGTAAAAATTTACTCTCCAGTTTTGGAATGACTGCTAGGGATAGTAGGCCCATCTTTTCTACTACAAACACACAGCCTTACCTTCACTTTTGCTGTTTCTCTCAAGGTGTCTGTTAAATGGTATTACAACTATCTGTATCTTTCTCTAAATGGAAGTATCTTACCATGGACCTGGGGAAGAGATCCTCAAGGCTTCCCCCTTGAGTATGAACTGTCTCTTGGTGGCACAATCTTTCTGGGCCCTCTGCTGGGTTGGAGGCCGCCTCCTTCAACTGGCTAGTGTCCAGAAAACCCCATCTTATATAGGGTTGGTGTCATTGGTTCTAGATGGGCTAAAATGGATGATTTGCTAGCTTTGCATGTCTTAATTATTGAGATACAAATCATGGGCTTTTTGTCCTGTGGTACAGAAGTCTTGTTAGCTTAAACATAATTGCAACAAATCACATTAATAGGCACATTAAAGAGGAGTTTTAACAGGACTCATCCTCTGACCCCCCCACATGGTGGGCATATTGAGCCAGGTTGCAGTGCCATTAAGCCACTGGTACATCACAGTTCTTGTATGATGTAAAGTAAGCTTCAAGCTTCCCACGTCATTCAATGTGTTGTTACACCAACTTGTATCAATAATGCTAATTAGCTCAATAAAAAATTAAAATAAGTTCAGGCCTGGTTCCTTTTGCTCTGAAACCATTAAGTATTTCCCAAAACTAACTAATAAGAGAGGCAATCAGAGTAGGAGAGAAGTCTTCTGGCTGGGTCTTGCATGTGTGGAGCTCTAAATGGAACTTAGTCCATCCCTCCTTCTGAAGTATGGGGATCCTATCTTGTCTCGGAAGAAAAATGGTGTTACTGATCTCTTTGTTTTCCACATCTATCCTGAGGACAGTCCTTTTCTGCTGCTTTTGGGGTCAATTCCTTTTGTTTTTTGCTTTCCTTAGTCTTCAGAGCAGGCTAGGGAGCAAAATCAATCCAAGGGCCACAACAAAGTCAGGTTTCAGGATGTCCCCATATACATGCATGAGATCCATTTTGCATACAACTGAGGCAGTGCATAGAGATAGATCGCATACTTATTCATTAGGGACATCCTGAAAACTCATCTGGGCGTGTCCTTCAAGTACATATGTTTGTCCATCCCTACTTCAGAGAGAAAATAATACCTTGGTGCAGATCCACATTCGCATCTCCCAGTTTGCATACTTAAGGTTATTTCCATTAGTAGAGGGGTCAAGGCTACTGTCCTCTAAGGAAGCTAGAAGAAGCCTAAGCAAGTGGTTTTCATAGTTGTTTCTGGCAAGGAATGGATCTGGAATCTCTCTTTTTGTTGTTTGGTTTGGCAACCATCTGGAATCTGTCCTTTTTTGTTTATTTTGCAGCACAGGATAAGCCTTTTAGGCTGGTGGAGAGTTGTGGTTTAGGACAGCTGAAGTGGAGATAGTACTCATGTTGGGGAATTAAAGTGCAGATATGGAGAAGATAAGCACTCGATGCTAATAGTCCTCTTTCTTCTCCATCTGGGTGGAGATTTGGTACTTTCTGCTTGTCTGGACTAGTCTGGCATGGCCCGCAGATGAATTTGAAACCCATCCAGTAAAGCAATAGTGATCAAATTGATACACAGTAATATGGTGCTTGCCTCTTGTGAAGGCAGTAGGTGTGCTTGGGGTAGAAATATTGTCTTTTAATTCTAGGTTGTGGGCTATTTGACACCTGCCCACTCCTCTTCACTCTACCCACAGGCCCTGCTCTGCACCTATGAGTTCTCAAGCAAGGTCCTCGGCATCACCATCGACTCCTCCCTTTTCCCTCAACGATCACCTGAATGTCCTTGGCAAAATCTTGTTACTTCAGCCTCCACATGCTGAGGAAAGTTAGATCCTACTTTCACCAAAAACATTTCCCCGTCCTTGTACAATCCATTCAGCCTATCCAAACTCGATTATTTATATTTCCATCCTATTTGTGCCTAAATCTAAAAAAAAGTCTCCGCAGGAGACTCCAGCCTATCCAGAATACTGCGGCCAAGCTGATTTTGCTAACGCAAAATCTGATCACGTCTCCCCCACTATTTACCATCTTCACTGGCTCCCAGTACTTTCCAGAATTCATTTCTAAATGTTCCTTGCCTAGCTTTCAAGATCATGTCACGGCATCCTTCCGACCCTAATCCATCTATCCTTCCTCGCCCAGAACGCCTGCCACCCACCAGATCAGCCCACAGACATAAACTATCCTTCCCCTCTCTACACGGCATCCTCCATGCAGGTAAACTGGGAAAATACCTCCTCTCCAAAAATCACGGGCCTTTGAACGATCTCACTGTCCCGCTGCGGAACCTGGGTTCCTTCCAACTATCTCCGAAAAACAACTGAAAAACCTATATAACTTCCTTCTCTCCTTCGTCTACATCCCCTCTTTTTATATGCTTTTGTAAACCCTTCTCCCCTCCTTCTTATTTTTTAAGCTTTGTAAACCGTGTCGAGCTCCACTTCTGTGGAGATGATGCGGTAGTATAAACTTAAGGCTTAGTTTAGTTTAGTTTAGGACATAAGCAGCAGCAGACTTTTCTCAAGGAAATAAATCAGTTTTGGGGCCTTTTTTTTCCTATGTCCTGACAGGGGATATAACCCACTTTTGCTCTTTAATTCTCTCTGAATCAGTTTAAGTAAGTGTAAATTTTCACTGAACATTTCTCTATCACTACTTTGCCAAATCCCTACTACTATCTTCCTTTCCTGTATTGAACCCGAATCTTCTTTAGCGTCCCTCCAGACCAGCACAGAAATGGATGGATTTACACTCCTCTGCCAGCAGTGGAGACTGAGAACTCTAACTTTTGGCTACAGTACAAGTGGGCTGTGCAATCCCTATTACACTCAGTCTTTTCTCAGTCTCCAGCAGGTGGAGTGGTAAGATTGTGCAGTCTATGCTGAGGTTTGTTTTTGGCCTGTTGGATCTAATTTGGGGAATCTTTCTTGTCCCTTTTGCTGTCTGGACATAGCTTGGAGATCCTACCGACCTTGGGATGCCACACTCAGAAGGGTTGTGTCCCTCCCCCCATTTCCCCCACCTCCCCAGTTTTCTGAATTTAGAGGAGCCTTAGCTGTACTCCTGGCCACTTATTCGGCACAGACTACAGTTTAGAGTACCTGTGGGGTCTCTTGATACAGCTGGTGAGCTGTGAGACGTAAAAAAAAAAAAAGACGCGAGATAAAAGGCCGCCATTATTGTACTGGGTTTTTAGCACATTCATTGAGTGCTTCAAGAAAGCAGAACAAGTGTGTGTTATGTGGGCACCAAGCGGTGGATGTGGCTGGTGGGTGCACAGAATGTTCCGGCTGCCTCGAGGGAGACCCAGCTTCGGTGGCTGTGCGTGTAATGGCCAATCATGGATCTCATGACCATGAGTATCAACGCCAAAGTGCCAAGGTTCTTCAGTCGACGCAGGATTGCCAGGCTGAGGGGGCTGGATGCACTGGTGCAGGCTTGGCCGACAGATGGCCTGCCTGTATGTCCTTTCCTCCCTGGCCTCTAGGAAAGTTCTTCAGATTGCCCAGCATGCTGGCCACTTTCTTGTGGCTCCGGACTGGCCCCGGCACCCATGGTAAGCAGATCTGATTCATTTGCTAGTGGCAGATAACGTAAGAACTGCCATCTCCCGGATCAGACCTTTGGTTCATCAGGTCTGGCGTCCGCACACACGGAGGCCCAGCCAGGTGTACACTGGCATAATTTTAGTCACCATATCCCTCTATGCCTCTCATAAGGAGATGTGCATCTAGTTGCTTTTAAATCCTAGAACGGTGATTCCGCAATAACCTCCTCAGGGAGAGCATTTCCAAGTTTCCACACTCGTGTGAAGCAGAACTTCCTGATATTTATCCTGGACTTGTTCCCCCTCCTTAGCTTCAGTCCCATGTCCTCTTCTCCGTGTCACATGGGACATTGTAAATAATTTTTTTTCCACTGCTCTATTTTGTACGATTCCTTTCAGTATTTTGAAAGTCTCGATCATATCCCCTCGCAGTCTCCTTTTCTCAAGGGAGAACATTCCAGTCTCTTAAGTCATTCTCGTATTCCTCCATACCTTTTATTTCTCCATACCTTTTATTAGCTTCATTGCTCGTCTCTGCACCCTCTCAACAGTTTATATCCTTCTTTAGGTTGGGAGCAATGTTGGACACAGTATTCCAAGTGTAGGTCTGACCATTGCCCTATAAAGCAGCATTATAACTTTCTCCGATCTACTCGTGATTCCTTTCTTTATCATGCCTAACATTCTATTTGCTTTCTTTGCCACTGGCCGGCACATTGTGCCGATAGTTTCAGGGTCCTATCTATCAGTAGAAACATAGAAACATAGAAAGATGACGGCAGAAAAGGGCCAAGGACCCATCAAGTCTGCCCACTCTATAGACCCTCCCCTTAATACTATACAATGTTTTTACCCTGACCCACTTAGGGATCCCACATGGCGTCCCATTCTTAAAAACTGGCACGCTGCTGGCCTCGATCACCTGTACTGGAAGCTTGTTCCATTGATCAATCACTCGCTCCGTGAAGAAATACTTTCTGGTGTCGCCGTGAAATTTTCCGCCCTTGAGTTTGAGCGGGTGCCCCCTTGTGGTTGAGGGGCCTCTGAGAAGGAAAATGTTATCTTCCACTTCTATATGTCCGGTGACGTATTTAAACGTCTCAATCATGTCTCCCCTCTCCCTGCGTTCCTCGAGAGTGTAGAGCTGCAAATTGTTTAGTCATCCTCGACGAGAGACCTTTAAGCCCTGAGACCATTCTGGTGGCCATCCTTTGGACCGACTCGACCCTCTGCATGTCTTTGCGATAATGTGGCCTCCAGAATTGCACGCAGTATTCCAGATGAGGTCTCACCATGGTCCTGTATAATGGCATTATGACTGCAGGCTTTCTGCTGACGAAACTTCTACGGATGCAACCCAGCATCTGTCTTGCCCTTGAGGAAGCCTTCTCCACCTGATTGGCAGATTTCATGTCTGCACTAATGATTACTCCTAAATCTCGTTCTGCTGTAGTGCTGGTCAAGGTCTCCCCGTTCAAGGTATAAGTTCTGCATGGGTTTCTGCTACCCAGGTGCATGACCTTACACTTTCCAGCATTGAAGCCCAGCTGCCAGGTTGAGGACCAGCATTCCAATGTACGCAGGTCCTGCGCCATAATATCTTCTAGATTGTCCTCGCTTACCATATTACATAGTTTGGCGTCGTCGGCGAATAATGTTACTTTACCTTGAAGCCCTTGAGTCAGATCTCCTATGAATATGTTGAAGAGGAGTGGACCCAAGACCGAGCCCTGCGGCACCCCGCTGGTCACCTCCGATGTCTCAGAGAAAGTACCGTTAACCATCACCCTCTGAAGTCTGCCACTCAGCCAATCATTGACCCATGCCGTCAGAGTCTCTCCTAACCCCATCGATTTCATCTTGTTTAACAGTCTGCGGTGTGGGACGCTGTCAAAAGCTTTACTGAAGTCCAGGTACACTATGTCTAGTGAATCTCCTTCGTCCAGTCTTTTTGTTACCCAGTCAAAGAAGTTGATGAGGTTTGATTGGCAGGACCTACCCTTGGTGAATCCATGTTGATTGGGGTCCCGTAGATTCCCTTCGTCCAAGACCGTGTCCAATTGGCGTTTGATCAGTGTTTCCATGAGTTTGCATACTATCGATGTCAGACTCACCGGTCTGTAATTTGCAGCCTCTGTCCTGCAACCCTTTTTGTGTAGAGGAACGACGTTAGCTGTTTTCCAGTCCAAGGGGACTGTCCCTGTACTCAGTGAGAGATTGAAGAGCACGGTTAACGGTTCTGCCAGGACATCACCTAACTCCCTGAGCACTCTGGGGTGCAGATTGTCCGGTCCCATGGCTTTGTCCACCTTGAGTTTTGTTAGCTCAAGGTAAACCCCGCTGGGTGTGAATTTAAAATTCCGAAACGGATCTTTTGTGTTTGACTGTGGCTTCAATTGAGGGCCGGACCCTGGCGCCTCGCAGGTGAAGACCGAGCAGAAGTATTCGTTTAGTAGTTCGGCCTTTTCGGGATCCGATTCTGCGTAATTCCCGTCCGTTTTTTTCAGGCGTACTATCCCGTTTGTGTTTTTTTTCCTGTCACTGATATACCGGAAAAAGGATTTGTCCCCTTTCTTAATGTTGTTTGCTGGAGTTTCTTCCACTCGAAGTTTGGCCTCCCTGACTGCCGTTTTGACCTCTGTGGACTTGATCCTGTGTAGCAGTTGATCTTCGCTTTTCCCCGTGCGTTTGAAGGAAGCAAATGTGTTTTTTTCTCCTTTAACGAGACGTGAGATCTCTGCGGTGAACCACTGGGGTTTGTCTTTTCTTCGCCGTTTGTGTGATGATTTTATGTAACGGCCGGTTGCCTCGTGTATGACAGATTTCAGGGATGACCACATATCCTCCACATTCCCTGTCTCAGTTTGGACCTGGAGCGCCTGATGGACGAAGACTCCCATGCTGCAAAGTCCGTTCCTCGAAGTTGTAGTACCTTTGTTTTAGTGTTTGATCTAATGGAAACCTTTCCTCAGGTGGAACCATACCATGTTATGATCGCTGGAGGCTAGCTTATCTCCCACGAAGACTTCTGAGACGCTTTCCCCATTGGTGATAACTAGGGTCAAGGATCGTTTGGGCCCTAGTGGGCTCCATTACCATTTGATTGAGGCGTGCTCCTCTTATGGAGGCTAATAGCCTCTTGCTGCCGCTGGTTGTTGCTGAAGGTGTGCTCCAGTCTAACGTCCGGCATATTGAAGTCTCCCATTAGTACAACGTCCCCCCGTAGAGCGATATTTTCTATGTCCTTCGATTAGTTCCGTGTCTTTGTCTTTCTGGTGTCTTGGAGGTCTATATACCACACCAAGATACAGGCATTTTTCTCTCCCTCTGGCCAGGTTCACCCAGAGGGATTCCCCGGTGTACTTAACGTCCGTGATTCAGGTAGTTTTGATGCCTTCATTTAAATGTAATAGCGCTACCCCTCCGCCTAACCTGCCCTCCTCTCTGTCTCGACGAAGTAAAATTGTAACCCGGTATGGCCATATCCCCACCCATGAGAGTCCGTGAACCAGGTCTCGGATATCGCAACCACATCTAGGTCGGCATTCACTATCTCGGTCTCCAATTGCAGAATTTTATTGCCTAAACTGTGTGCATTTGACATACATGGCCCTCCATCCCTTGTGTTTGCTAGGGCTGTCATGCGTATTATGGGTGCTTACCTTGGATTCAGAAGGGTGGTTGTGTCTCGCCTCCCCGGATGATTCCTTACTGCTCTGGAATGTGAGTGGATACCCTCCCCCAAACTTACCTAGTTTAAAGCCCTGCGAAGTAGGCGGGCTAGACGGTGTCCAAGTACGTTTTTACCTCTTCTGGTCAGTGAAAGTCCGTTCCGGTCCCTGCAGTCCCTGGGAGTGTCTTTCCATGGTCCCAGTGAATCCAAAGTTCATCTCTATGCACCAGTTGCGAAGCCACTCGTTGGTACGTTGGATGCGTTCTTCCCTGGCCTCTTCCTCTGTCTCTAACTGGGAGGATGGATGAGAAGACCACCTGTGCACCTGTTTGCTTCAGCTTCCCTACCCAGGGCTCTGAAGTCATCGGGTATGTTCTCTGAGGTGTTTCCTTGCAGTGTCGTTTGTACTACATGGATAAGAAGCATAGGGAAATGGTCATTAGGTTTTAGTAGTTTATCGAGACAGGTGTGTGACGTCACGAATCCTGGCTCCAGGAGACAGCAGACCTCCCTTGACAGCACCCAGGTCCTTTTCTTGTTCGCTCTTACCCAGAGTTTTGCCCAATCTTCTGACTTGGGGACATTTTCCAATGTTCGATCCAGGTCTCTTTGTCTTCCAAGGCTATCATTGTGCACTGGATCAAAGAGGCTATCGCTTCGGCATACCTTCTCCAGAAGAAGCCTGTTCTGGAATTTCTCAAAGCTCATTCCACTCGGGGTCAAGCAGCTTCTTGGGCTGAATCTTCTCTGGTACCTCTGTAAAGCTGCGGTTTGGTCTTCTCTTCATTCCTTTGTTCGGCACTACCATATGGATGTTCGAGCATGTCGGGACGCACAGGCGCATTTGAGCCCTGTCTGGTCACTATGTTTGGTGAGTGTGTCCTTGTGGCGGCCCTTTGGGAGTCCCACCCATCATGGGTACTGCTTTGGTACATCCCATCCATTTCTGTGTCAGTATGGAGGGATGCTAAAGAAGGAGAAATTAGTTCCTTACCTGCTAATTTTCTTTTTTAGTCCCTCCACACCGGCACAGACCCCGCTCTGTCGTTTTGTTCAGTATTTGTTTTGTGAAGAATATGGGTTTTTTCTGCGGGAGTTGGTTGTTTTGGATTGTTGGAGAGTTTAACAGAGCAGTGACATTTGGTTTAGCTGGCGAACTGTGGGATGTTTCTAAAAGGTTCTTGTTCTAATCAGGATCCAACAATGATTTTTCCTTTGTCTTCTCCATGTGTGTGTGGAGTTGGGATGTTACTGTTTCAGCCTAGTTGTTTTCTGTTTGGCTATTCATTAGACTGATTGTAATAGGGACTGCACAGCCCACTTGTATTAAAGCCAGAAGTTAGTATCTCAGTCGCCACCTGCTGGTAGAGGAGCGTAAACCCATCCATTTCTGTGCCGGTCTGGAGGGACTAAAAAAAAGAAAATTAGCAGGTAAGGACTTAATTTCTCCTTTTTGTCCTTCCCTACCAAACTCAGATCTGTTCCTCTTGCCAAAAACTGTAACTCGTCTCAAATTCTCTCATTTGCCTCTTTCTGTTCTTCCCCTCCGTTTTTGAGACCTATCTCTACTTAATCCTCTTTTTGGGTTAAGCTCATGTTTTTTCATTGAAGGCAAGTTAAATTCATGCCCCAGGAGGGCTAACAGTTTGTTTGAACTCAGGGCAACAGAGGATGAAGTGATGTGCCCAACCCTGATTCTCCTGATATTCAGACTGCTGCTGAACCACTAGGCAAATCCTTTGTTACTTCAGACAAGTTTTCTGAGGTCTCGTGCCCATCTGAACTTTCACTTCTGGACCCCTTATTTATAATGACTTGTGATGGAGCAAAGATCATAAGAAGTGTGCCCATGTGGGTACACTCTTGGCTGATAGAGGCAGCATAATATCTGTTTTTTATGTATTTCTTGTAAATCATGATAGATAAATTTCTTTAAAGATCAAAGCATGCTTTCCAATGTATTCACAGAAAAGAGAATAGGGGCATAGATTAAACAGATTTTGATGGTCTTTCCCTTGTTCAGAAATTTGTTTCCAGCAAAGACTCAGTAGATAGGTAAGTATATATGTATTATTGTTGGGTAATACCATAAATTCCATATTTTTTTAAGAAGTTCAGCAAAGCCCTGTGAAGCCAATGCTGCCAAGTTCACTGGAGGAAGCCCAGCAGTCACCTCTTCTCCCTGAGACCAGAGAACTCGCCAAAAATGACCCTTCTCAGGAAGAGAGTGTAGAGAACAAGACCCCAGCACAGCTGCAAGAGGTTCCTGCTGTCACAGGTTAGCATTTACATAATGCAAACTGAATAATTCAGTTATGTCTTTAAACAAAGATGTGGGGTAAACATGCAGAGCGTGGTTTGTGGACCTTTTTCCAGCCACTGTATGTGTGTATTTCTTCTGTTCTTCTGTATGTTTTCTCTTGTATGTGTTGGCTTCCTTTGTGTCTGTGATAGGGCAAGGAGACGAAGAGGAGAGCAGTTTGAAAAGTATAATTCCTTAATCATGTTAAAATGAGCCAGTCTTTGTGTTTGGATAGAATATTGGAAATATATACAAGACTATTTGAATAAATGAATTGAATTTTTGTATTATGCTATATCTGTGATTGTTTTGTGAGTCTGCATTCTATTGAAATGCATTCTCTTATGATTGCTATCTTGAAAACATTTTTAGAGTAAAGATGGTATTGAACTTACATCTGTTTTTCTAATGCAATGTGTTTGACCAGCTTTGCTAACTGCAGCTGTTGACTTTAATAGTAGAGGCTTGAAATCTAGTACATATAAGTCCTGCTGTTTTTATCCTTGCAGTAACAAATGCATTGAAGAAGTTGAATGAACTTAAACCAGAAGAACCAGCTGACCTAGACCAAAACAAGTTTAAGTGCAAATATATGGATTGTTCAAAATTCTTTCGCAAAGCTAAGCTCCTGTTCTACCATATGAAATACTTCCATGGATTGGAGAAAAACAGCAGAGCAAGAACAGAAGCCAGTACCAAGAAACATCCAAACAAGAGGTTCTTCAACTTCTGAAAAGACCAATCGGGAAAGTCCCAAAGAGGAGACGGACCACTTCTGAGTCCTTGTGTAAGTATGAGAGAGATCATTGGAGATATGGGGTATAATTTCATTACGACAAAAATAGCTTTTGTTTTATGCCTATATTAAAAAAGAGTCATTAAAACTTCACAAGACAGGAACAATGAAACTGTGCAAAAAAAAAAAAAAAAATTCAGTATTTTGATTGCAATTAACATAATGAATATTGACGAAGTATAAAATAAATGATCCCAAAACAGCTTGGGCCACTTGCAGTATAACTCATTTCATTGCTTCAAAAGCCCTTTGTTGTAGTTATTGGTCACTAGTGGGCAAAGTACCTGCTTGTAACATTTTAATCAGTCCACCACATCTTTTCACCTTTTAAATATTTTGTTATGCAATTAAGACAAAATTGAATTTGTCAGCACACTGCTGCACTTCAAAGTCATACCTACTCTACCTTCATTCCACCAACTTGAATTCTGAAATCAGAGTTGGTTTAAAAGTTCATCAAGAGATCTGTATTTCTTGTACAATCCCACTTTATTCCAGGACCAGTGGGTTATTTTCCCTGTACCCACCAGGACTTTGTAGGAAGCCTCAAAATTTCAGAGACTTAAACCCCTCCCCCTCATCACTGTGCCATTGCATCAGTCATTCTTCATACAAGCCAGGCTGTAGGAGCTGATCTTTTCTACTTGTGTTTAATTTCATGTATTCTTCAGCATCTCTCCAGACCAGCACAGCTCACTGATGGGTAATAGCTCACTATGAACCAGCAGTTGGAGACTGAGACATAAACTTTTGGCTGTAGTACAAGGGGGCTGTGCAGTCCCTAATACACTCTAGTCTGCTGTCAGTCTCCAGCAGGTGGTGGTAAGCTGTTGCAGTCTTCCCTGGTTTAGTGTAGGGCTGTTGGAATTTGTTTAGTGGCCTTCTTGTCCCTATCTGGTGCCGGGACTGAGCTTGGAGGGGACCCTTTCAGGGGTCTGTCCAACCTCGGGGGTGTCACACTTGATGGGTCGAGTCCCTTCCCCCATTTCAAACCACCTCCTCAAAATTTTCTAGAGGTGCCTCAGCTGTAACCTTGCCACTGATACCAGCAAGGCATATAGCTTAGAGAGCCAATGGAGGTTCCCTGCGTGGACATCCTTGACTGTGGGAGATTGCAGACCTTTGGAGAAAATCTGCTTCTAGGGGGTTCCCTGCTTATCAGTAAGCCCCCTGGACAGCCTGCACATCAGAATGTGGCTCAGGGACAGTTCCCTTGGGAGCTAACTCACCCCAGGTTCATCCGCTAGTAGATAGAGCGCAAGCTGAGCGGTTCCAAGTAGGCATGCCTGAGATCGGAGCCAGACTGGTGTTCCTCTGCCAGGCATCTGCACAACATGTCGGAGGGTGGCGGAGGTCTCCAGCTGTGGTGGTCAGGCTGATGGGACATTCAGAAGATCTGAAATCCAGATTTCCAGTTCACTGAGGCAAAGGATCTCCCTGTAAGATGTTGCAGTGTCTCTCATTCAGCACATGTCACAGTGAGTACAGGCTGACAGCCTGAATCAGCGATTTGGGGGGTCTTAAAAAAGGGGGTTTTGGGTGGCTTCCTGGCATGCCCTACCCCTCCCCATATCTAAAATCCCCAAATCGCCTTTTTTTGAGGTTTTCTGTGATTTTTTTTTTTCTGGGCTATTTTTCTTCAAAATTGGCATCTGTGGCAACCATCTTGGATTTTTCCCGATTTAGATTGCAACATATTTTTCATATTTCCAAGTTTTGTTTTTGCAAGAAAACTATCATAGATGGCCTCCCCCTGGACAGATGGGATGGGTTCATGCCTCATTTGCGGTGGATGGCTGTCGGAAGTGCAGCCGTGTTCCATGTGCGCTGCGGCCTGTGAGGGGTGCGAGGCTTGCCCAGATTCAGTACCTTCGATCTCCAAGGAGGGTCTTCTTGTGCCTTCTGCCCCGATTTCTGCAAAAATGGTGTTGGAGGACTCTGGGGAGTGCTGGCGATGTTTAGTCGAAATGCAAGCGTGCCTCTGGCGAGACATCTCACAAATCCCCCAAACAGTCCAAAACTGGTGTGCAGGGGTTGGCTTCCACCATGGAGGATGGGTTTTCCCTAGAATTTGTGAATATGCTTTATCAGGCTTACTTAGTTAAAAAGTCTATGCCTGTTTCCCTTTTGCCAGCTCCAGTGTTAGTTACAGGGACCCCTGCTCCTCAGAACCAGGGTATTTTCTCCTGCATTTATTTGGGGGTGCCAGCAGGTAAGTTGGATGTGCCCGTGGTTGCACCAGGCACCCTTTCCATACCTCTGCTTTCACCGGGAGGCACTGCGGTGCAGTGATAAGGTATGGGTGGGGGGTTTAAGTCTCGGAAATTTTGAGGCTTCTACAAAATCCTGACGGGTAGAGGGAAATAACCCACTGGTCCCAGAATAAAGTGTGGATTTACAAGAGTGAAGATTAGCAAAGGTAAGAACCTAATCTTTCTTTGACATCTTAGCAGGAATGAATCACATCTTTTCTCATGGTCACAGGAGCTGAAACCTACTAGTACCACAGGGCCATATTAGTTTGGTAGTCTTACTTGGCTAAGGCTTGAGAGTACTAACACCTAAATTGCTATCTAATCTAATCTGAGTCAAGAGTGGCCTACATTTCATTCAGCAAGGTAATATCCCTGAAGAAGCTCGATTGTTAAGCATTTGTACTGTAATGTCACAGATAATTACAAACTCCAGAATCAGTGGTGGTAAGAACATAACGCTCATTATCCCAGGACAAGCAGGCAGCCTATTTTCACATATGGGTGACGTCATCAGCGGAGCCCGGATGCAGAAGCTTTCAAGCAGACTTGCTTGAAGAAAACTCGAAGTTTCGAGTCGACCGCACCGTACATGCGCGAGTGCCTTCCCGTCCAGCGTAGGGTACGTCTCCTCAGTTCTCAGTTTTCCGTGGAGCCGAGAAGTCCATCTTTGACTCTCTGTTTAACTTTGTTACTTCATGCCTTCTCTGAACTGCGGTTTGTATTTTTTTCTTCACGAATCGCTGTTCTTACTTTATTTCTAGTTTTAAAAAAAAAATTTTTTTTCCAATCTTCCGTCTGTCTGCCGGGGCAGGGCCGTTCGGCCGCAGTCCAAGGGCTTCGATCTTGCGGCAGCTGTTTTTCCTTCTATGTCCCAGCCTGTCATTGGCTTCAAGAAGTGTAGCCAGTGCCAGCGTGCGATTTCCCTTACGGACCTACACCATCAGTTTCCTCAAGTGCCTTGGGCCGGAACATTACCCGAAGTCGTGTGAGCGCTTTGCTACTCTTCAACCTTGAGCCCTTAAACGTCGTCATCTTTTGGTGGAGAAGCTGTTAGGGATGGATTCTTCCTCAGATCGACATCGAAGGCGCCCTCGGCCTCACCTTCGACTGAGACTCCTGCTTCTACTGCTTCCACCTCGAGCCTCATCAGATCTTCGTCATTTGCAGCGGCTCTCTCTTCAACGACACCTGCTGTATCTTCCTTGTTTCCAGCGGTGGTGCTTAAAGTGCCTAAGACTTCCAAGTCGAAGCACATTTACACTGCCTCGGTGGAACCTCCAGCCACAGCAAATGGTCTTGATTTCAGACGCGGATCCATCCTTGCTGGCTTCTTTCCAGACCATGTTGGAGAAGCAATTCATTCAGTTCCTTACTAATATGGACTGAAGCTTCTTCCTCTCATCCAGCTTGGGCATTCAGCAGACTCCTGCGAGGTCGAGCCGCTTCCTTTGCCTCAGTCTGAGCTTACGCACTCTTTGCAGGGAGCAGAGTCTCTTCAAGTGTCTGGTCTGGCATCCAAGCATGTGAAGCAAGGAGCAGAATCTTTGCAAGTGCCTCGGCAGAAATCCTCACACTCTATACAAGGAGCAGAGTCTTTGGGAGTGCATCGAGGTTCCTCCAAGCCTCTGGAGCTTCGATCTACAGCCTCCAGTCCTATCCATTTTTTTGTGGCATCGGCTGCTTCTGTCTCCGAGGCGAAGTCTCCTCGATCTTCGAGATCTGCTTCCAAGCATAGTTCTCACCGATGATCGAGGCCTTCATCGAGGCATACTTCCAGGCATAGTTCTTCTTCTAAAGAACGTTCCTCTTCAACTAAGCCTCACTCTACTCCTACTTCGACTAGACCGCCGACTCCTCGCTCAAGGTCTCCACTTCTGAACCTCGAGGATGCAGCGGTTTCGATTGCTTCGTCCAAGTCTCCATATTCTTTTGATGCCTTTTTTCCTGCCGAAGCTTCATCTTCGACCCAGGCTGCCTCGACGTCCTCGAGTCTTTTCGAGGCAAAGCATTGGCGGTCAGCTATCTTTCTCATCTTTTCTTCGTCAGAAGGCTGTTGACTTGGATCTTCAATTAGATGCTAGTTCCAAATACTCTAAGGAGTACCTCGAAGTCCATGCATCTACCTCAACCTCCAGCAGAGTCACTTAAGCTTCCTCTTCACAAGCTTTTGTCTCAGACTTTTGCCAGATGCCTGGAGACTCCTTATACCATACCAGCCGTTCCAGGCAAATTGGACTCTAGGTATAAAACTGTACATCGCAAAGGGTTTGACAACTCTCAGTTATCTCATCAGTCCCTGCTAGTCGAGTCCTCCTTGAAGAGGTCCCATCCTTCCAAGGTTTATGTCACCGTTCCTCCTAGAAGGGAAGGGAAAACTATAGACAAATTCGGACTTCGCATCTATCAAAATACCATGATGTCCTCTAAAGTCCTCAATTATAATTTTCATTTTATTACTTATTTTGAGTTCCTCATTTATTACCAAAATTATTGACTTATTTGGATATTCAAAAGCACTTTGAATTTCAAGAAGTTCTTGCTTCTTTATCAAAACTCCGATTACATCTCCTCCAGTCATCTTATGATGCCTTTGAGTTGTCTGCCCGGGCAGCTGCTTGCTCTGTAGCCATGCGTCGCCTTGCTTGGCTTCGTACCATTGACATGGACCCTAATCTTCAGGATCGCTTAGCTAATATTCCTTGTGCAGGCAATGACCTCTTTGATGAATCTATTGAGGCAGCCACCAAGAAATTGTCTGAACATGAAAAATCCTTTGCTTCTATTTTCAGACCTAAGCCAAAGCCAGCTCCTGCCAAACCTACACGCCCTGCTCCTATCTATCAACGGCGTTTTGCTCTGAGGATGGCTCTGAGGATGGCCACAGAAGCAACAAAAACCTCAACCTTCTGCTGCACCTAAGGCTACTCAGCAGAACAGGGGTTTTTACTCCCGTTACTTCCTTGTTCCAAAGAAGACGGGCGATCTGCGGCCCGTTCCAAGTTTCCAAGTTTATTAGTTTTTAATATCCCGATCATAAAATAAATATCTGACCGGTTAACAATAAAAATTTTAATATAGATTAAAATTCTTGATCTCAGGGCTCTCAACAAATTTTTAGCCAAAGAAAAATTTTGAATGTTGTCCCTGGCATCCCTTTATCCCCTTCTTGAGCAGAACGACTGGTTATGCTCTCTGGATCTCAAGGAGGCCTACACTCACATTCTCATTCATCCGGCCTCCCGTCAATACCTCAGATTTCGGGTGGGGAATCTGCATTATCAATACAGAGTGCTGCCCTTCGGCCTGGCTTCCTCTCCCAGAGTGTTCACCAAGTGCCTGGTTGTGGTAGCAGCAGCTCTAAGGAACCATGGTCTTCAGCTATTTCCCTACCTCGATGACTGGCTCATCAAAGATTCAACATCTCAGGGGGTTATTGTAGCGACCCAACGGACTACCTTGTTCCTACAAAGTTTGGGATTCGAAATCTACTTTCCCAAATCCCATCTTCAGCCCTCACAGAATCTACAATTCATCGGAGCTGTTCTGGATACTATCCAACTCAGAGCATTCCTTCCACAACAACGTCTGGAAGCTCTTCTTCAACTCTATCATACAGTGTCTTCCCGCTCTTCCATCTCAGCGAGACACATGATGGTACTTCTGGGTCACATGGCCTCCACAGTACATGTGACTCCTTTTGCCAGACTTCACCTCAAAATTCCTCAGTGGACCCTGGCATCTCAATGGACGCAGGTTTGCGACCCACTTTCTCGACACATAACAGTCACTCCTTCATTGAAGCAGTCTCTCCGTTGGTGGATGCTCTCTTCCAATCTCTCCAGAGGCTTGCTTTTTCAAACGCCCCCCCATCAGAAGGTCCTCATGACAGATTCTTCAACCTATGTTTGGGGCGCTCATCTCGATGGTCTCCGTACCCAAGGCCACTGGACCAGTACGGATCGTCAGTGTCATATCAGTCTGTTGGAACTCAGAGCGATCCTCAAGGCTCTCAATGCTTTCCAACATCTTCACGACCAGGTAGTCCTCATTCGGACGGACAACCAAGTCGCCATGTATTATGTCAACAAACAGGGAGGGACGGGATCTGCCTCCCTTTGTCAAGAAGCTCTGAAGGTTTGGGACTGGGCAATCTGCCACAACACCTTCCTCAAAGCTGTCTATATCCAAGGGGTGAACAATTGCTTGGCGGACAACTTGAGTCGTCTTCTGCAACTTCACAAATGGACATTCCATTCCTCGCCTCTTCATCACATTTTTTCACAGTGGGGAACACCTCAAATAGACCTCTTTGCAGCTCCCCACAACTACACACTGCCTCAGTTCTGCTCCAGGATATACTCTCCTCATCGCCTCGAGGCAGATGCTTTTCTCCTGAAATGGACGAATCTCTTCCTCTATGTATTCCCTCCATTCCCTCTCATTCTCAAGACTCTGGTCAAGTTAAAGAACGATCATGCCACCATGATTCTGATTGCTCCTCGGTGGCCGAGACAACCTTGGTACTCCCTTCTCCTTCAGCTCAGCAGCAGGGAGCCATACCTTCTACCAGTTTTTCCATCTCTGTTTACACAGAGTCAGGGATCTCTGCTTCATCCCAATATGCAGTCTCTACACCTGACAGCTTGGTACCTCTCAACATGACTCCTCTGCAGTTTTCTCAACCTATCAGAGACATTTTGGAGGCTTCTAGGAAACCTACCACTAGACAATGCTATCACCAAAAATGGACTAGATTTTCTACATGGTGTTTTTCTCATGATAAGGAGCCCCAACATTCCTCCTTATCTTCTGTTTTGGATTATCTTTTGCACTTATCGACTTCTGGCCTCAAGTCTACATTGATCCGAGTCCATCTTAGTGCAATTGCTGTTTTCCATCAGCCTATTGGAGGGAAACCACTCTCTGCTCATCCGGTGGTTTCCAGATTCATGAAAGGACTTTTCAATGTCAAACCTTCTCTCAGACCGCCTCCTGTGGTTTGGGACCTCAATGTTGTCCTTGCTCAACTGATGAAGCCTCCATTTGATCCAATTGACAAGGCTCATCTGAAGTTATATCACTTGGAAAGTGGTGTTTCTCATTGCCCTCATTTCTACTCGATGAGTCAGTGAGCTGCAAGTTTTAGTTGCTGATCTACCTTTCACGGTATTTCATCATGAGTCCTTTGCACTCATCCTAAATTCCTCCCTAAAGTGGTCTTGGAATTTCATCTCAACCAATCTATTGTTCTTCTAGTCTTCTTTCCAAAGCCTCATTCTCATCCTGGAGAAATAGCTCTTCATACTCTGGACTGTAAACGTGCTTCTATTTGAAACGCACCAAATTACACAGAACTGCTCCTCAACTTTTTGACTCCTTCAATCCAAATAAGTTGGGACATCCTATCTCTAAGCATACCATCTCTAACTGGATGGCTGCTTGTATCTCCTTCTGCTGTGCCTATGCTGGATTACCCCTACACAGTAGAGTCACAGCCCACAAAGTTAGAGCAGTGGCAGCTTTAGTAGCTTTCCTCAGATCTACTCCTATTGAAATTTGCAAGGCTGCTACTTGGTCCTCGGTTCATACTTTCACTTCTCACTATTGTCTGGATACTTTCTCCAGACGGGATGGACAGTTTGGCCAAACAGTATTACAAAATTTATTCTCTTAAATTGCCAACACTCCCACCATCCCATTTTGGTTAGCTTGGAGGTCATCCATATGTGAGAATAGGCTGCCTGTTTGTCCTGGGATAAAGCACAGTTACTTACTGTAACAGGTGTTATCCAGGAACAGCAGGCAGCTATTCTCACAACCCACCCACCTCCCCTGGTTGGCTTCTCTGCTAGCTATGTCCTGGCGAAACCGTTGGCTGAGCTATTCAATCTCTCCCTAAGTAAGGGGAAAGTTCCCCTGGACTGGAAATTAGCTAATGTCGTTCCTCTGCATAAAAAGGGTTGCAGGGCAGAGGCTGCGAATTATAGACCGGTGAGTCTCACATCAATAGTGTGCAAACTCATGGAAACACTAATTAAAAGCAAATTGGACACGATCTTGAATGAAGGGAATCTTCGGAATCCCAGTCAGCATGGATTCACCAAGGGTAGGTCCTGCCAATCCAATCTCATCAGCTTCATTGACTGGGTAACAAGAAAGTTGGACTTGGGAGAGTCTTTGGACGTCGTGTACCTGGACTTCAGTAAAGCTTTTGACAGTGTCCCACACCGCAGGCTGCTAAGCAAGATGGAATCGATGGGGTTAGGAGAGACACTAACTGCATGGGTCAATGATTGGCTGAGTGGCAGACGCATCCGGCCTCCGCTGATGATGTCACCCATATATGAGAATAGCTGCCTGCTGTCCCTGGATAACACCTATTACAGTAAGTAACTGTGCTTTCTTGCTTTAATCAGTGCTCGGTATACTTATACCTAATACTGTCTGCATAGGCAATTACTTGTTTCTTGGGAAAAGGTGGCATATCAGATAAATATGAGAAATAATACGATGATCAATGATTGTATACTAAGTTTGGGAAAACAGTTTTTAATAAAAATGGTTAAAAAGCTTTTAAAAACCTGCTAATATAGTATAGTGGTATATTAGTATAGAGGCATAACTGCCATTGAGCGAGCCTGGCAAAAAGCACAGGGCCATCCGCAGTTGGATCCATGTGACCTGCTCCATGCTCCCCATTTCTTTGCGTCTCTCCCTCCCTCCCTCCCTCCCCAAAAGGGAAAAAAAAAAAGCCTTGCACATATCACTAACAGCAGCAGCAGCAGCGATGAATACAGACTACATCTGGCTGACCCTGGGGCCTTCACTCTGCTGAGTTCTGCTTAAAGGAAGTTGTATCTGAGGAGGTACGATCGCAGAAGAGGGACATTCCCAGGGCTGAGTGGAAGCAGCCTGTCTTCATCACTATCACTACTGGCTGCCACGTGGCAAGTTTCCAACAGTGACAGGGTCCCAGGTGGGGAGAGTGTGAGAGGTAAGAAACAGAGGCAAGAAGGTGGACAAATGAAGTAATTCCCAGGCAGTCCAGCAAACAAGACACCTCAAAAATGTGGTTATACAAGGAGCTTGCCTCCCCCTTTGAACTGGATCTGCCCAAACTGCTCCATAAGATGCCATTGTTTTCCCTGCCTGCTGGGGATCATATACTTTCTGCAGTCACATGAATTGGTGTCACAGTTGCAGAAAGATTGGTGAATTCTACCCTTGAGTAAGCAAGAACCCCCCCCAAAAAAAAAAAAAACCCAACAAAAACAAAACCAACAAACTACCTCCCTCAAACAAGAAAAATAAACGTATATTCTATAGCTTTAGTAGAAAGGAATAAGCTAACAGCTAACCCAGCAATATAAAATTATAATTAAAAAAAAAAAAAAAAAGGAGTCAGAAAGAATTACCTCAATTTGCAATGTTCTCCTTTTAGGAAAGCAGAGGTGTCTGAAGACTACATCTGAAAAGCACTGAAATACTGACTCAAATCTTTCAGCTAAGATTGAAGACTGTTTAACCATTTAGCTAAGAGAGAGGGGGAAATGCATCTAAACTTCTTAAGCTAGTTAATTTTAGAAATCTAGGGACAGATGCCTTTGGCAGCAAGTATAAGAAAGACAAAAAGAAGGCTGGCCTGGTATGTTTGGAGATGAGCTGGAAGCCCAGGACCTGAAGACAAAAGGGTGAGGGAGGGGGAAGCATGGTTTCTGCTTAATGGTGGAGGAGTGACCTAGTGGTTAGTGGAGCGGTTTGATTTTCCACTACAGCTCTTTGGGCAGTCACTTAAGCCTCCGTTGCCCAGGTTCAAAATAAGCACCTGTATGTAATATGTAAGCCACTTTGGTTGTAACCATAGAAAGACAGTAAATCAAATCCTTGTCCCTTTCTCTTGGTGGTATCTGATGGTTAGAGTCTGGGACCATGTTTGCAGGTTTCCAGAAGAAGCCCTGATGCATGGCCCCAGCCCAGGACTATTACTACAGCAACCAAGTTCAATGTGTGTATGTTGAGGGGGGTAACATATATTGGAGAAAAAAAACTCCCTGGATAATTGTAAATGAATGCTATCTGAAAATGCAAGAGATAGGAGTAACAAAGTGGTCCTAGTGGAAATGAATGTGGAGGCAAAAATTAAACTGTTAAAAGCCTGCAACCAGAGTTTTAGGATAGCGGTTCCATAAGAATAAATGTTTCTGTTTTGGTGATAGGTTTACGTTTGACATGAATAAGGCCCATGTTGCAGCGTTTGAGTAGATTTATGACAGATTGCCATACAAGGCTTCTGAATCTGGGAACCTGGCTCAGACTGCTGTCAGAAAAAAATTCCAAAATACAATAAGAAATTTAAACACTCCTGAAAGGTCAGCTTTTACATTCTTTTTTGGGTTTTGCCTATTTAAAGAGCAAATGAGAATTCTAAATAGGAAGCAAGGTAAGCAATTCCACAAGAGAAGCGTTTTGAACTGCTTTTTATCAGGAATATAGATAACGGAGTTCATCTTCCCCATTTTATTTGTATTTAGATGGATCGCATCACATAGTGTTGAGACGTTCACCTACTGATGATAAAACCAAGAAGTTGCACGTGAAGAGGAGAAACTCTGTGCCTTCATCTGTGAACATGCTGAACACCCACCGACCATTACTTAGAGAGAAAAGCAAAGAAAACCAAATGGACAAATCTCATCGAAAACAGACAGACAGAGAGAAACATGGTGAAAATGGTGAGCAGCGCAGTTGCTTAACCAAAAGTATAAAATCCAGGACACTTGCGGTCTGGTGCATAGGAGAAAGCAACAAGGCACTGCTGTTTAAAGCTGTTTGATTCGATGCAGAACCTTGTATCACTTAAAATAGTCTTAATGAATCAGGACTTTTTGGTCTGCTTTGTGAAGCCTTTTATGAGACCAGCATAATAGTCTAGTTCAGACCATGCAACCATTTTAGTGGCACTTGTTTCAGTTGCTTCTGCCTTTGTGATGTTGAGACCCCAAGTGTACTGTTAGCAAACCTACTGACTGGCTTCTTAGATGGGGTTTGAGACTCTGTCTTCTTGGTGGCTGCATTTTCATGACTTAACGGTGTTTATAAAACAGACCTCTCATAAACTGCATTTTGAGGAGCCCTTTGCCATAACTTTGAAGCAGCTCTGAGGACTCTATAAGCGGTTGTTGCTCTTGCTAATGAGTCTGTCTCGGAGCATGACATCCGGCTTTCTAAAGAGGGAAGCTCTTGGATAATTTCCTGTCAGTGTCTGATACTTATGGGCACCACCATCTTGGATTTGTGACATTTGAAGGTCCCAAGGGTGCTGCCATCTTAGAAAAGGGGTGTAGCCTGGTAAGAGTTATGTCACTTTTGGTGACATTGCCAAAAGGGGAGGGATCTAGAGGTGAATGTTGTAACGTCTACTGATGACATCAAAAGGGGTGGGGTGAAAGGGTGGACAGTCAGCTTAGCTAAGGTGGATCCTTGGTGCTTATTGGCTGATGCAACTGAAATCTGGTATGGTCACCTGTCAAATATGCAAATTACTAGAGGCTGCGTTGAGGAAGTTAAAAGCCAACTATCAGCAGGTTCCCTTTCCCATGACTAGGCATGCCTTGAATTAGGTACACACTGTCCTCAATAACTTGACACATGTAAAAACTGTCTGCTGTACTGTAAGTACAAGATATATAAATTTGTCAGTAAGCTTCGTAAAATACTAGGGAATGGGGACAGGGGGACCCACTGTTATCCCAGGACAAGCAGGCAGCATATTCTTAACGCATGGGTGACGTCACCGACGGAGCCCCGGTACGGACATTTTTAACTAGAAAGTTCTAGTTGGCCGCACCGCGCATGCGCGAGTGCCTTCCCGCCCGACGGAGGAGTGCATGGTCCCCAGTTTCTTCGTTTCCGCGGAGCGAAGAAGACGCATGTGTTTTCAACGGCCGTTGAAAAACTAATTTTTGCCTTCCCGCTCGCGTATTTTCTCTTTTTTCCTATTTTTCTTTTCGGATTCCCTTTATTTTTGTTTAAAAAAAAAAATGTCGAGTTTTTCCTTATTTTTTCAGGCAGGCCCCGGCGGGGCCTGTTGCCACCATACAGGCCTCCGGATTCAATTTTGCGGAGGCCGTGTTTCCCTTCATGCCCCCTCAACCGGGTTTTAAGAAGTGCCAGCGGTGTGCACGCCCGATCTCCCTCACCGACCCACACAATTGGTGCCTCCAGTGCTTGGGTCCAGAGCATCGGGCTGACACCTGCACCTGCTGTGCTACGCTTAAAAAGCGTACAGTGGTGCCTCACACAACGAACTTAATCCGTTCCAGGAGCAAGTTTGTTATGTGAAACGTTCGTTGTGTGAAACGCGTTTTCCCATAAGAATACATTTAAAACACAATAATTCGTTCTGCAGCCCTGTTTTCCCATAAGAATACATTTAAAACACAATAATTCGTTCTGCAGCCCTACATTTCCCTCCCTCCACCTCACCTTGTATGCGGAGTCTGCCGGCCCTCTCCCTCACCCAGCCGCACGCTTCCAGAAAGCTGTGCACGCGCAGCTGCTGGAGTTGGTCAATGTTCTACTCTCCTGCAACTTCCGGTTTCCGGTTGCGTCAGAGGAGAAGATTGAGCAACAGAGCATGCGCGCGTGCGCTGCTCCCTGAAAGCGTGCGGCTGGCCGAGAAAGAGGGCCGGAGAACTCGGCATCCAGGGTAAGGTGGAGGGAGATGATGGAACAGTATTTCATGGTACAGTATTACTATTTGTTAAAAAGGAAATAATCTTTTGATGTTTTCTGGATTTTTTTTCGTTAGCTTAAACATGGCTTAACTTGCTGTAAATGGGTCAGGTCTCGTAAGATAGGACCAGAGAATCGGGTCTGGGTAAAACCAGGATTTGCAGGATCTCCAGGATCCTCATGGACTTGTATTGAGATCCTGGTAATATTGCAGGATTTCACGAATTTTCCAGGACCCTGGTCCACCTTAACAGCAGACCTCCTCTTTTTTTGATTGCCACAGCTGCTGCTCTGCATTTACTGGAGTCCCCTACACGCCGTCTTCTCCTTCTCTGCATGGGTGCTGCTGTTCCCGGCTTCGGCGAGAGTAGTTCCGCCCCCCCCCGGGCCCCTCGGGCGACTTCGTTGTGTGAAACGAAGTTCGTTGTGGGGAGCACGACAAAAAGTTCGTTGTGCGCAGCGTTCGCTGTGCGAGGCGTCCGTTATGCGAGGCACCACTGTACTTTGAAAAATCGGCAGATCCAGCAAAATATTTTGTTTGGTACCGGATCTGCCATGGAACCGGCTGCGACGTCGACGGCACCACAAAAGCCGGCACCGTCGACATCGACACCACCGGACCCTTCCTCGGGGTCGTTGGGCCCAGGTAAGCCGGCTAAGAAGCCTCCCACTTCCCTTGAGCGCCCTCCTACCACGGTTGCGACACCGGCCCTCCCGGCACCGCACCGGCACCGCAAACGCTCCGCTCCGATCTCGGTGAATGCCTCATCATCGGCCTCCTCATCGCCGGAGCGTAGAGCGGCACCTATGGTACCGAAGAAGAAAAAAGCGGTACTGGTGCCTCCCCTGAACGACCGCATCGCGGCCATACTCCAAACACAGTTACAGGAGCAGCTGCAACGACAGCTCTAACAACTTTTGCTGGCGTTGCTGGCACCGCACCTTCCGGTACAGGACCGGTCCGAGCCTCACACTGTTCCATCGGTGTCGACCCCCTCGGTACCGATTAATACTTCCATGCCGGTGCTCTTGGCAGAAACACCTACCGTACATACCCGTGATGCTGCCGACCCTGTCCGGTCCCAGGAACGACATCGGTCTTCCTCACCCGGTACCGCCTCGGTGCGCTCGGGCAAATCTCTTTCAAAGACCCGCCATGCCGAGCCCTCCACACCGATGTCCAAACGTACGCATCCCGACGTTAGGGATCCAGATTTGTGGGAAGACTCCCCTCACGGTACCGAGGAGGACGCTTCATCAACCGATGAAGAACCCTCCATGACCGACACCGTCTCCAAACCTGAGCAATCCTCTTTCTCTAAATTCCTTAGGGAGATGTCAGCAGCTCTTTCCATTCCCTTAGAGTCCGACTCTAAAAAGTCTCAGGCTTTCCTCGATGCCCTAGACTTTGAGCAACCTCCCAAAGAATTTCTGAAGTTGCCCGTCCACGACATCTTACGGGAAACTTTCTATAAAAACTGGGAAGCTCCCCTCATGGTTCCTGGAGCCCCTCGTAAATTGGATAGCTTGTACCGGGTTATTCCAATCCCAGGGTTTGACAAACCTCAATTGCCCCACGAGTCCCTCCTGGTGGAATCTACTTTGAAAAAATCTCAGGGTTCCAGTGTATATGCCTCCACCCCTCCTGGCAGAGAGGGAAAAACCATGGATAAATTTGGTAAGCGCCTTTTCCAAAATGCCATGTTAGCCAACAGAGCCAACAACTACACCTTCCACTTCTCCTACATGAAGCATCTGGTGCAACAGCTCTCCTCCTTACAGAAATATCTTCCTGAACGTAAGGTCCCTCATTTCCAGCCTCCTTCAACTCAGGAAATTCATGGTTCGCTCCATCTACGACTCATTTGAGCTGACATCTCGCGCATCTGCCATGGCGGTGGCCATGCGCCGTTTGGCATGGCTGAGAGTCTCTGACCTAGACATTAACCACCAGGACCGCCTGGCTAACGCATCTTGTCTGGGTGATGAACTCTTCGGTGAGTCCCTCGACTCAACAACCCAAAAACTCTCCGCACATGAGACCAGGTGGGACACTCTGATTAAACCTAAAAAGAAGATTCCACCTGCTCGCACTTACAGACAGCAGCCTTCCTACCAGCGCAGGTTCTCGGCCAGACCTCTCAACCCGCCTCAACAGCAGCCATGCCGACCTTGACAGCAACATCAAACTCAGGCTCGCTCTCAGTCTCACCAACCTGCCAAGCCTCTGCCTCCGTCAAAACCATCTCAGCCCTTTTGACTCTTTTCTCCAGGGCATAGCCAGTCTCCCAACATCATTGCCTCTTCCTCAGCCTATCGGAGGTCGCCTACACCTTTTCCTCAGCCGTTGGGAGGTCATCACATCAGACCAATGGGGTCCTCAACATCATTCGCCACGGCTACTCTCTCAACTTCCAGACTCTTCCACCAGACAATCCTCCCGTAGAGTCTGCTTCTCACTCCTCCCAAACCCCCCTCCTCCTGAGGGAGGCCCAATCCCTCCTTCTCAATGCCATCGAAGAGGTGCCTCCGGACCAAAGGGGTCAGGGATTCTACTCCCGCTACTTCCTGGTTCCCAAGAAGACTGGAGACCTCCGTCCCATCCTCGATCTCAGGGACCTCAACAAGTGTCTGGTCAAGGAGAAGTTCAGAATGCTCTCCCTTGCCACGCTTTACCCTCTTCTCTCTCAGCACGACTGGCTATGTTCCCTGGACCTTAAAGAGGCCTACACTCACATCCCAATCAATCCGACGTCACGTCGCTACCTACGGTTTCAGATACAGCACCGTCACTATCAGTACAAGGTACTATCTTTTGGCCTCGCATCATCGCCCAGGGTGTTCACCAAGTGCCTTATTGTGGTAGCGGCCTTCTTCAGGTCTCACAACCTCCAGGTGTTCCCCTACTTGGACGATTGGTTGGTGAAAGCAACTACGTCTCCACTTGTGCTGCAAGCCACTCATCACACTATCTCTTTCCTCCATCTCTTGGGGTTCGAGATCAACTACCCCAAGTCGCATCTGCTTCCCACACAGCGACTTCAGTTCATCGGAGCAGTTCTTGACACCACTCTGATGAGGGCGTTTCTCCCCTTCGACCGCCACCGGACCCTGCTCCACCTCTGTCGTCAGGTGCTCCTTCATCAAACCATCCCAGCTCGACAGATGATGGTCCTCTTGGGCCACATGGCCTCGACGGTCCATGTACTTCCTCTGGCGCGACTCCACCTCAGGACACCTCAGTGGACTCTAGCCACCCAATGGTCACAAACCACGGATCCTCTTTCTCATCCCATCTCTGTGACATCGTCTCTTCAGCAATCTCTTCAATGGTGGTTGAACTCCTCCAATCTTTCCAGGGGTCTCCTCTTTCATCTACCCCCTCACTCCATGATCATCACCACAGATGCCTCCCCCTATGCGTGGGGTGCTCATCTGGGAGATCTACGCACCCAGGGACTCTGGACCCCTCAGGAGCGTCAACATCACATCAATTTCCTGGAACTCAGAGCCATGTTCTATGCTCTCAAGGCCTTCCAGCACCTTCTCTGCCCTCAGGTTCTTCTCCTGTGCACAGACAATCAAGTCGCCATGTACTACATAAACAAGCAAGGCGGCACCGGATCTTGCCTCCTCTGTCAGGAGGCCCTCCGCATCTGGACCTGGGCCACGGACCACAGTCTCTTCCTCAAGGCTGTCTACATCCAGGGCGAACAGAACTCCCTGGCCAACAGTCTCAGCCGCATCCTTCAACCTCACGAGTGGACTCTGGACCCTCCAACACTCCACTCCATCTTTGCTCGCTGGGGCACTCCACAGGTGGACCTCTTTGCAGCTCCTCACAACCATCAGCTGCCCCAGTTCTGTTCCAGACTCTTCTCTCCTCACCGTCTGGCCTCGGATGCATTCCTGCTCGACTGGACGGATCGGTTCCTCTATGCCTTTCCTCCACGCCTTTCCTCCACTACCTCTGATGTTGCGGACATTATCCAAACTCTGCAGGGACAGAGCCACCATGATTCTCATCGCTCCTCGGTGGCCTCGCCAACACTGGTTCTCCCTTCTGCTTCAGCTCAGCTCCAGGGAGCCCATTCCTCTTCCTGTGTTTCCTACTCTACTTACACAACAGCATCGGTCTCTACTACATCCCAATCTGTCTTCGCTCCACCTGACAGCTTGGTTTCTCTCGGGCTGATCTCTCCAGAGAATCTGTCTCAGCCTGTCCGTCGCATTTTGGATGCCTCCAGGAAACCGGCCACTCTCCAATGTTACCATCAGAAGTGGACCCGGTTCTCCTCTTGGTGTCTCCTGCATCATCACGATCCCACCTCATTGGCGGTGGAAACTGTACTGGACTATTTACTCTCTCTGTCCGATGCTGGCCTCAAGTCTACCTCAATCAGAGTCCACCTCAGTGCCATCACTGCATTTCATGAGCCTATCCTCGGAAAACCTCTCACGGCTCATCCTCTGGTTTCCCGGTTCATGAGAGGCCTCTTCAATGTCAAACCACCTCTGAAGCTTCCTCCAGTCGTCTGGGACCTGAATGTGGTTTTATCGGCCCTCATGAAACCCCTGTTTGAGCCCCTCGCCACAACTTCGCTCAAATTTCTTACATGGAAGGTGCTTTTCCTCATTGCCATCACCTCTGCCAGGAGGGTTAGTGAGCTGCATGCACTGGTTGCCGACCCACCTTTCACTGTCTTTCACCATGACAAGGTGGTTCTGCGTACCCATCCTAAATTCCTTCCCAAGGTGGTCTCGGTTTTTCACCTCAACCAGTCCATTGTGTTGCCTGTCTTTTTCCCTAAACCCCATTCTCATCCTGGGGAACAGGCGTTGCACGCGCTGGATTGTAAACGTGCCCTTGCATACTACCTTGACCGTACCAGGGCTCACCGTTCGTCTCCTCAGCTCTTTCTGACCTTTGATCCTAACCGTCTAGGTCGTCCTGTCTCTAAACGGACGCTTTCCAACTGGCTTGCTGCCTGCATTGCGTTCTGTCATGCTCGGGCCGGTCTCTCACTGGAAGGTGCTGTCACGGCCCACAGGGTCAGAGCTATGGCTGCTTCTGTGGCTTTCCTCCGTTCCACGCCCATCGAGGAAATCTGCAAGGCTGCCACTTGGTCCTCAGTTCACACGTTCACTACTCACTACTGTCTGGATGCCTTCTCCAGACGGGATGGACACTTCGGCCAAACTGTGTTACAAAATTTATTTTCCTGATGGCCAACCATCCCTCCTCCCTCTCTGTTAGCTTGGAGGTCACCCAAGCGTTAAGAATATGCTGCCTGCTTGTCCTGGGATAAAGCACAGTTACTTACCGTAACAGGTGTTATCCAGGGACAGCAGGCAGATATTCTTACGTCCCACCCTCCTCCCCGGGTTGGCTTCTTAGCTGGCTTATCTTAACTGGGGACCACGCACTCCTCCGTCGGGCGGGAAGGCACTCGCGCATGCGCGGTGCGGCCAACTAGAACTTTCTAGTTAAAAATGTCCGTACCGGGGCTCCGTCGGTGACATCACCCATGCGTTAAGAATATCTGCCTGCTGTCCCTGGATAACACCTGTTATCCCAGGACAAGCAGGCAGCATATTCTTGACTGATGGGTGACGGCACCGACGGAGCCCCGGTACGGACAATTTTTTAGAGTGATTGCACTCTAAGAACTTTTAGAAAGTTCTAGCTCGGCCGCACCGCGCACGCGCGAGTGCCTTCCCGCCCGACAGAGGCGCGCGGTCCCTCAGTTTCTTAGTTTCCGCGGAGCTAAGAAGACGCGTTTTCAACGGCTGTTGAAATTTTCTCCTAACTTGCCTTCCCGCTCGCGTAAACGTTTTGGCTTAAATTGCCTTTTTTCTTTCTTTCCATTTTGTTTAAAAAAAAAAAAAAAAAAAACTTTTATTTTTTTCTTCAGTTTTCGGTTTTCCCCGGCGGGGCCTTCTGCCACCATCGAAGCCTCGGCCTTCGATTTGGCGGAAGCCGTTTTTACTTTCATGCCCCCTCAACCGGGTTTTAAAAAGTGCCAGCGGTGTGCTAGGCCTATATCTCTCACGGACCCACACAACTGGTGTTTACAGTGTTTGGGTCCTGAGCATCAGGCCTCTTCTTGCACCCGCTGTGCTACTTTAAAAAAACGGACATTAAAAAATCGCCAAATTCAACAGCGATTGTTGTTCGGTGCCGACATGTCCGACCCCGTTCCTTCGACTCCGGCTTCGGCACCGATTCAGTCGGCACCCTCGTCTTCGACGCCGCGTGATTCCACACCGGCATCTCAACAGTCAGGTAAGCCGGCTAAGAAGCCTTCCCCGCTGGAACGTCTTCCGGCCTCGAGTGCAGTGAGTCCAATCCTGCCGCCTGTAAGACGCCAGCGGAAGCGCTCCGCCCCTATAGAGGTGAGTCCCTCGACATCGGGCTCCTCATCTCCGGGGCGTCGAGCGGCACCGCAGGTACCGCAGAAGAAAAAAGCGGTACCGGTGCCATCCCTCGATGACCGCATTACGGCCATTCTTCAGGTGCAGCTTAAGGAGCAATTAGAACGACTCCTTCCTGCTATCATGACACCGAACCTTCCGGTGCCAGTCCGCACCGAGCCACCGGTACCGGTTGTGGATCAACCCGTATCGATACCGATTGTGGAACCCGTGTTACCCGCTTCCACTGTATCGGTACCGCTTCACCTAACCTCATCGGTATCGATGCCAGTCCTTGCACCGGAGCCGAGAGCTCACCATCAATCGGTGCAGACTTCGGCACCGGTGCGACCGATAACTTCTCCTGACTCGGTATCGATGAGGTCGGGTAAGTCGGTGCGCAAAACCCGACACATGCAAACGTCGACACCTGAGTCTCGGGACCATTCTTCCCATGTCAGAGACCCTGATCTGTGGGGAGATTCAGAGGAACCCTTTCTTTCTGAAGGCGAATGTTCCTCAGAGGAGGAGGATTCGGCTGTCCCTGACCCATCCTCCAAACAGGCCACTTCCTCTTTCTCTAGTTTTTTGAAAGAGATGTGTGAGTCCTTGTCCATTCCTTTGGAGGCTGAATCCAAAAAGTCTAAAGCTTTTTTGGATGCCCTTGATTTTGATCAGCCTCCAAAGGAATTTTTGAAACTTCCCCTTCATGACATCTTGAGGGAAACTTTCTATAAGAATTTAGAGACTCCTTTAACTGTCCCAGGGGCCCCACGTAAACTGGATTCTCTATATAAGGTAATTCCCATTCCTGGGTTCGACAAACCTCAACTTCCACATGAATCCTTATTTGTCGAATCCACCCTTAAAAAGACTTCAGGAGCCAGTGTATATGCATCTGTCCCTCCTGGCAGAGAAGGAAGGGCCATGGATAAATTTGGTAAGAGGCTCTACCAAAATGCTATGTTGGCAAATAGGGCTGGTAATTATGCTTTTCATTTTTCTTTTTATTTAAAGCATCTCCTTACCACCATGGCTTCTTTCGAAAAATATCTTCCTTCACGAAAGCATCCCGCTTTTCACACATGCTTGTCGTCTCTTCTACAATTACGTAAGTTTATGGTTAGATCCATATATGACACCTTTGAACTAACATCCAGAGCGACAGCAATGTCAGTAGCTATGCGTCGTTTGGCCTGGCTTCGGGTATCCGAGCTTGATGTTAACCATCAAGATCGGTTAGCCAATGCCCCATGCCTAGGGGATGAGCTCTTTGGGGATTCCATGGACTCAACCACACAAAAGCTCTCTGCTCACGAGACGCGCTGGGATACCCTGCTTCAGAATAAAAAGAAGCCTCCTCCGCCAAGACCATATAGGCAGCAATCGGCCTATCAACGCCGCTTCACAGCTCGTCCATTGACTACCACTGCTCAGCAACCTAGGCGTCAGAGGCAACAACAACGTCAGCCTCCCAGACAACAGCAGCAGCAACAAGCTGTAAAACAACCTCCTCAGCAGAAGTCACAGCCCTTTTGACTTCATTCTCCACAGTATAGCCAGTATCCCTATTCCTGTTCTCCTGCCTCAGCCTATAGGAGGTCGACTTTCTCTGTTCCTCAGCCGGTGGGAAGTAATCACATCGGACCAATGGGTCCTCAACATCATCCGCCACGGCTACTCTCTCAACTTTCAGACTCTTCCACCTCAAAGCCTGCCAAAAGAGTCTGCTTTGAACAGTCCTCAATCGGCCCTCCTTATTCAGGAGGTCCAATCCCTCCTCCTTCTGAACGCTATAGAGGAAGTTCCTCTAGATCAAAAGGGGCAGGGATTCTACTCCCGTTACTTTCTAGTTCCCAAAAAGACAGGAGATCTCAGACCCATCCTGGATCTTCGCGATCTCAACATTCATCTAGTAAAAGAAAAATTCAAGATGCTTTCTTTAGCCATCCTTTATCCCCTTCTAAATCAAAACGACTGGCTATGCTCCCTCGATCTCAAAGAGGCTTACACTCACATACCGATCAATGTAACCTCAAGACCATATCTCCGATTCATGATCAATCATTGTCATTACCAGTACAAGGTGCTGCCCTTCGGTCTTGCCTCATCTCCAAGGGTATTCACCAAGTGTCTCATTGTGGTAGCGGCATTTCTACGCTCTCACCACCTGCATGTATTTCCTTACCTGGACGATTGGTTGATCAAAGACACATCCGCTCAAGCAGTCCTTCTGGCCACCAACCAAACCATCCAGTTTCTACAACTTCTGGGATTCGAGATCAATCTACCCAAATCTCATATCATTCCCACTCAGAGACTTCAATTCATTGGAGCGATCCTGGACACACTCCTAATGAGAGCTTTCCTACCATCCAATCGTCTCCAGACTCTTCAGTCTCTATGTCACCAGGTGCTTCCACTGCCGTCCATCTCAGCAAGACAAATGATGGTACTCTTGGGGCACATGGCATCCACAGTTCATGTCACACCTCATGCCCGTCTTCACCTGCGCACTCCTCAATGGACCCTTGCTACCCAGTGGTCCCAAGCGTCGGATCCTTGCTCACGACACATATCTGTGACATCATCTCTTCGTCAGTCTCTTCAATGGCGGTTGGTATCCTCAAATCTATCCAGAGGTCTTCTGTTCCATCAGCCTCCTCATCAATTAGTCATCACCACAGACGCCTCTCTGTACGCATGGGGAGCTCACTTGAACGAGTTCCAGACTCAAGGTCTTTGGTCAGCCCAGGAAAGGAAGCATCAAATCAATTTCCTGGAACTCAGAGCGATGTTTTACGCCCTCAAGGCCTTCCAACACCTTCTCTTTCCTCAGGTCCTTCTGTTGTGCACAGACAATCAGGTTGCGATGTACTACATCAACAAACAGGGTGGGACAGGCTCTCGCCTTTTATGCCAAGAAGCCCAGAAGATCTGGACTTGGGCCATAGATCATCATCTCTTCCTCAAGGCTATTTACATTCAGGGGGCTCAGAATTCTTTAGCGGACAAACTCAGCAGAATTCTCCAACCTCACGAGTGGACACTCGATCCCGTAACTCTGCAGTCTATCTTCGATCAATGGGGCACTCCTCAGATAGACCTCTTTGCAGCTCCTCACAATCATCAGCTGCCCCTATTCTGCTCCAGACTTTACTCTCCGCACCGTCTAACAGCAGATGCTTTTCTCCTCGACTGGTCGAATCTGTTCCTGTACGCCTTCCCTCCTCTGCCTCTCATGTTGAGAACCTTGTTCAAGCTCAAGAGGGAACGAGCCACCATGATTCTGATTGCTCCGAGGTGGCCCAGGCAACATTGGTTCTCCCTTCTACTTCAACTCAGTTCCAGGGAACCTTTTCTTCTTCCTCTGTTTCCTTCTCTGCTTACGCAACAGCGGGGAACCCTTCTGCATCCCAACCTCCAGTCTCTACACCTGACGGCTTGGTATCTCTCGGGCTGAACTCGACTGATACTCTTTTGTCTCAGCCCGTTCGTTCCATTCTGGATGCCTCCAGGAAACCAGCCACTCTTCAATGTTACCATCAAAAGTGGACGAGATTTTCTTCCTGGTGTCTTCTTCATCATCTTGATCCCACTTCCCTGGCAGTGGAGACGTTGTTAGATTATCTTCTTTCTTTGTCTGACTCTGGCCTGAAGTCCTCTTCCATCAGGGTCCACCTCAGTGCCATTGCAGCTTTTCATGAGCCAGTCCATGGAAAACTTCTTTCAGCTCATCCCCTGGTGTCCAGGTTCATGCGTGGGCTTTTCAATGTTAAACCACCTCTTAAAGCCCCTCCGGTTATCTGGGATCTCAATGTGGTTCTTTCAGCTTTAATGAAACCTCCATTTGAACCTTTAGCTACTTCTCCTTTCAAGTTTCTCACTTGGAAAGTGCTTTTCCTTATTGCTCTTACCTCTGCCAGGAGAGTCAGTGAGCTTCATGCACTGGTTGCAGATCCACCTTTTACGGTTTTTCACCATGACAAGGTGGTTCTGCGTACACATCCAAAGTTTCTCCCCAAGGTTGTTTCTGAATTTCATCTCAACCAATCCATTGTTCTACCGGTTTTCTTTCCAAAACCTCATTCTCATTCTGGGGAACAAGCTCTGCATACTTTGGATTGTAAAAGGGCTCTTGCTTACTATCTGGAGCGTACGAAACCCCACAGATCAGTTCCCCAGCTTTTTCTGTCCTTTGATCCGAATAAATTGGGACGTCCTGTTTCTAAACGTACGTTGTCTAATTGGCTGGCAGCGTGCATTTCATTCTGTTATGCTCAGACCGGACTGACACTGGAAGGTTCTGTCACGGCCCATAGAGTCAGAGCAATGGCAGCATCTGTAGCTTTCCTCCGTTCCACTCCTATTGAGGAAATCTGCAAAGCTGCTACTTGGTCCTCAGTTCACACTTTTACATCTCATTATTGTCTGGATGCATTCTCCAGAAGGGATGGTCACTTCGGCCAATCTGTTTTACAAAATTTGTTTTCTTAATGGCCAACCTTCCCTCCATCCCTCTTTTTGTTAGCTTAGAGGTCACCCATCAGTCAAGAATATGCTGCCTGCTTGTCCTGGGATAAAGCACAGTTACTTACCGTAACAGGTGTTATCCAGGGACAGCAGGCAGATATTCTTGCGTCCCACCCACCTCCCCGGGTTGGCTTCTTAGCTGGCTTATACTAACTGAGGGACCGCGCGCCTCTGTCGGGCGGGAAGGCACTCGCGCGTGCGCGGTGCGGCCGAGCTAGAACTTTCTAAAAGTTCTTAGAGTGCAATCACTCTAAAAAATTGTCCGTACCGGGGCTCCGTCGGTGCCGTCACCCATCAGTCAAGAATATCTGCCTGCTGTCCCTGGATAACACCTGTTACGGTAAGTAACTGTGCTTTATCTTAACTCTGAAGAGTAAAGTGGGGGAGATAGTTTCCAGTCAGGCAGACTTAGAGGGGAATTCATCAAGCACCTTTAGGGCTTGACAAGCCTTTAAAGCACATTAAGAGAATTAGAGGTTGCTAAATTCTAAATCCCATTTTATACCTATAGGCTTTTAGCATTTAACACACTCAAATTCTCTTAATTTGTGTTAAGGTGCGTTTAGTTCTAATGCTGCTTGATGAATCCCCCCCCCCCCCCTTAGAGACAATGAACAGAGGCAGATTAGGGAGGTGGTTGTGATCCATCCAACTTGGCACGCTTTTAGTTGGTGAAGAGGTTCAAAGGACCATTTGACATCTAAAATGACATAAAACTCCTGGGCCGGATGGGTTCAGTAGAGAATTTTTTCAGTGATTACGAAGCAGGTGAATAGGCCCTTTGGAGGCTAATTATGATTGAGTCAAACAAGGCAGAAGCTTCTTGAATCATTGTAACTAGGCTTTAAGTACAGTTTTGCCCTTCTTTCTGCATAATACCACCTGATGATATGTGGATTTGAAGATTCTAGCTGAACACGTGCCAAAATTTATCCCTAAACTGGTGGGGGAAGAGCAGTCAACCAGCTTTAGCCATTAGTCTGACTCAGAAAACATTTGACCATGTTTATTATTCTTCCTTTAAAATCAGGCTTTTTATTTTTTTATTGGTGTTTGGAAGAAAATTTTCAATTACATGAGAATAAACCAAACTGCCTATTTATTCAAGGCTGATAATACATTACAGGAACAATTAAGCCCTATTCTGAAAAGATTTGTCAAGTGACACACACTTACACCTATGAACTGTAGACTGAGTCTGCCTTGAAGAGTGCTGTTATAATAAGGTAAACCTGAAAGAGCAAAATGGCTTTTGTAATTTAGATAAAACCATATTTGTTTGTCAATAAGAATAGTAAATGTCTTTTATTGCAGCTGTTCAGGAAAAGGAGAAGAACAAAGAGAAAAAATATAAAAACTTTTTAAAACTAAAATTGAAGAAAAAGAAGAGAAAGAAATCAAAATCAGGTATTTCTAATTCAGTTGGTATGAGAGTTATTACGCCTGTTGTATGTCTATATTTTATTGAAGCAGCTTCTACTATGCTTGTTATTTACCCATCAGAACTTTTGTAGCTAAGCTATGAGATGAATAACCTTTTCCAGTCTTTCCTTACAAAATCTACATTGTTGGTTTTACCAGTTTTCTTTGCAGGCGAGATGGCCAACAGTAAACGATGATGTAGTGTCCTGGGCTAGAGCTATCAATCTCAGTTCAACACCCTTTAACCATACTTGTGTCTGGTACTGATAGATGCACGACTCCTGAAATAACACTTTATATTTGCCTCTCACTCATTTCTCCTTGTTGGCTGCCCTATTTTGTCCTCTTGTTTTGCAAATTTTGTTCTTTCCTTCCTTAGGTGTCCTGGTGGGTTTTCACGTATTTGTTTTTCTCATGGGAGTGCTTGTCTAACTTGGAGACTTAAGTCTGGATATTTCAGAGGGTCATTATTATAATGCATATTTGGCCCTTTGGACTGAATTATATATTCAAGGGGTAGTCAATAATTTATCTACCTCAGAAGGAAAGAAAAGAATTTTCAAAAAATGTTTGGTTTTTTTTTTAAATAATTTCTTTATTCATTTTTAAACTTACATCAAGTGTACAGTAAATATCAACCAAATATAATACAACATCACTTGAAAAATTTTCAATATCATACACCAAGAAGATTTAACCCCCACCCCCCCCCTCCCAAATTCATATACAACTAATATATACCACATGAAAATAATATCTTACAACAATCATCTATATATTCTTAATGGAAAAACAAGAAATCCCCCCCCCCCAAAATCCACATGTGTGTTAAGATTGGGAAAAGTGTAACTTATTCATTACTATAATTTAATAAAGGTCCCCACACATCCTTAAATTTATTATAATAACCTTTTTGAACAGCCAATGCTCTTTCCATTTTATACACATGACAAACTGAAGACCACCAAAAACAATAATTCAGTCTTTTACAGTCCTTCCAATTATGTGTTATTAAGGCTTTTTGGGAGTCTATTAGGGACCAAAAAAATTGTTTGTTAAGAGAACCATGTAGCATTGTCATATGACACAATTTTATTTGGCATGTCTATGAGAGCTAAATGTCAAATATCTGCTAATAATAACAAGCTTTTATTGATATTAACAGGAGTTGCCATCCAACAAATAATTTTCAATATAGTCCCCTGATAGCTCCATAGACTTCATCCACTTTTCCTGCAATGACTTTAATCCCTTTGAAAATAATTATTTTTGACCTTCAAACCAGGATGTCATAACTGCCTTGACATCTTCATCACTTGAAAACCACTGTCTACAGATAGATTTCTTTAAAACTCCTGCCAATATTTTTATTCTTTGAAGTGGGGGGGGGCCATCATGGGGGGGGTGTTCCTGGCACAAGTCGGGGGATTTTTTGGGTTTTTTTTTAATTTTAAAAATGGGGACAGATTTTGTACATGACGTGGACAACATCTAGGCCCATTTTAAAAATGCTGTTTAACGCTATTTTCTAACGCTACCGGCACCTCCAGAGCTGTCAGAGATCTTGGAGAGTTAAAAACCATCGCTGCATTTTATGCATCATATGGGCATCGATCAGAGTGCTCATTTTAATATTGAACTTGTTGTGATGTATTTACATACGATTATCGGAGGCTGCTACAAACCACGAAAAAGATTGCGATTTGCCATTTTGGGCATCGATAGATGCAATACTTTGTTGCTAAACCGATTAAAACTGGTTTAGCAACAATCATTAAACTAGTGGTGAGTTTTGTGCATATGGGCCTCAGTGTTTTCACATTCATCTGAAATACTTCTCATTTATGCCATGTTTGGTGAAATTCCATCTATTTGGGAGAATTATTGTGCTCGCACAGACTTGAATTCCTTTTTCATAATCCTTTCCAGCAGTTCATACTAAACAAAATGGCCAATCCCAATAATGAATGTGTGTGAAACTTCGGTACGGATGATAAAGTAGGTGTGTTGTGTGGATTTCTTTTAAGAGATTTGTAATGTTGCCCTTTTTTTTCTCTTAACAGAGTATTGTGGTAGTGAGGAAAACATTGATATTTCATGGGAGCTTTCTTCAAAACTGCTCAAATCTAGTATTGTCCGTGCATCTTCATGTTCTCCTAAAACCATGCCTTTGCATAGTTCAGACACAGGATACCACAGAGACAAACCTAAAATAAAGGGTAAGTGGTATGTCGTCTTCAGAGGACAAGTAGGAGTTATGGCATAAGCTTTGAAGTCTCATTTGTGTGGGGGCATTTCTTCTGCTTGTCCAGGGAGGAAGCACAGTTTTTTTTACCTGATAATGCAGCCACACTATCCCTCCAACTGTCCTCCCAGGCCATCTCTATTTATTTATTTGTTTAGATTTAGATTTCTATCCCGTTCTCCCGGGAGCTCAGAATGGGTTACAATTGACGTTCACAATAAAGTTACAGGACAATACAATTATAGGCGTTTGAAGACGAGACAGAGAGAGAGAAGGGGAGGGAGAGCAAGGGGAGCACAGGAAGGGAAAGGGAAGAGATGGGGGAGCTATATCATTGGCTGAAGGTGGTGGTGGGGAGGCAGGGGCCCTCTCTGCACATGCTCTGGAGGCCCTCTAGGCTGTTACCAGCTTTAGGAGAGCAGCCATCAGCAGTGACATCTCCCATTGCCCTGCTATCAGTGGAGTGCCCCTGTTCTTCATTGATCCCTATGGATCAATTTAGAGGCTCGAATGGAGTCTTGGCTTTGGGCGCATAACAAGAAAGTTGGACTTGGGAGAGTCTTTGGACGTCGTGTACCTGGACTTCAGGAAAGCTTTTGACAGTGTCCCACACCGCAGGCTGCTAAGCAAGATGGAATCGATGGGGTTAGGAGAGACACTAACTGCATGGGTCAATGATTGGCTGAGTGGCAGACTTCGGAGGGTGGTGGTTAATGGTACCCTCTCTAAAACATCGGAGGTGATCGCAGGGCTCGGTCCTGGGTCCACTCCTTTTCAACATATTCATAGGGGATCTGACTCAAGGGCTTCAAGGTAAAATAACACTATTCGCCGATGACGCCAAACTATGTAATATAGTAAGTGAATGCAGTTTACAGAATTATATGGCGCAGGACTTGCTTACATTGGAAAGTTGGTCCTCAACCTGGCAGCTAAGCTTCAATGCTAAGAAATGTAAGGTCATGCACCTCGGAAGCGGAAATCCATGCAGGATGTACTTCTTGAACGGAGAAACTTTAACTAGGACTTCAGCAGAACGAGATTTAGGAGTAATCATCAGTGCAGACATGAAAACTGCCAATCAAGTGGAGAAGGCTTCATCTAAGGCAAGGCAGATATTGGGTTGTATTAATAGAAGTTTCGTCAGCCGAAAGCCTGAAGTCATAATGCCGTTGTACAGGGCCATGGTGAGACCTCATCTGGAGTACTGTGTGCAATTCTGGAGGCCACATTACAGTAAAGATGTGCGCAGAATTGAATCGGTTCAACGGACGGCCACCAGGATGATCTCGGGTCTCAAGGGTCTCTCGTACGAAGAGAGACTGAACAAATTGCAGCTCTACACTCTTGAGGAACGTAGGAAGAGGGGAGACATGATCGAAACATTTAAGTACCTCACGGGACGTGTCGAAGTGGAAGATGATATTTTCTTTCTCAAGGGACCCTCGGCCACAAGAGGGCACCCGCTCAAACTCAGGGGCGGAAAATTTCATGGCAACACCAGAAAGTATTTCTTCACAGAGAGAGTGGTTGATCATTGGAACAAGCTTCCAGTGCAGGTGATCGAGGCAGACAGCGTGCCAGACTTTAAGAATAAATGGGATACCCATGTGGGATCCCTACGAGGGTCAAGATAAGGAAATTGGGTCATTAGGGCATAGACAGGGGGTGGGTAAGCAGAGTGGGTAGACTTGATGGGCTGTAGCCCTTTTCTGCCGTCATCTTCTATATTTTCACAATTTGCTTTTCCCTTGTAAAGCAGTTGGCTAGTGAGTCTAAATCTGTGAATTGTCACTCTCGCTGTTCAAGTTTATTTTTCTCTAATATTTCTGTATACTGTATAAACTCAGAGTAATTAAGTGCTTCACACTAAGGGCTCCTTTTACAAAGGTGCGTTAGGGCCTTAACATGCAGAATAGCGCACGCTAGCCGCTACCGCCGCGTCTTGAGCAGGCGGTAGTTTTTTGCTAATCCGGTGCGTGCACTAAAAATGCTAGCGCACCTTTGTAAAAGGAACTCTAAGTTTCAGTACTGAGTCATTGCAGGAATCCAAGGAAGCAGTATTTAATGGAGTAGGAAATGAAGTGCAGCAAGCAAGAGACACAACAGGCTAATCATAGTTAAGGGTTTCAGGGTAACGAAACAGTTTGTCAAGGCAGTTACTGAAGCCAGTGGTGTGCTGGGTTGCACATGGACGGTGAGAATGAGCGGCATTTTTCAATATGACATCTGAATCTAAGTTTGGACGTTTTGTAGAAACCATCCCAAAATCCAGTAGGAAAAATGACCATTTTCAAAACAAGAAAACGTTTTAGTTTTGAAAACGGCCATTTCCTAGATGGCTACACAGACATCCCAGCAAAGCAGTTGGCCCCTAGGGGGCACTGCAGTGAACTGCATACAAAAACTACAAGCTTGAAATGCTACTTTATGCCATTTTTTGAATGTTTATCTCTTTTGAAAATGATCCCCAGTGTCTCTATAGGAGTCTTTAGCAATCTTGTGTAGGATACAGTTTTATCCTGGAGTGCATATCTTTGGAGGGTTATCTAAAGAAGTGGAATAGAAGATAGTGTCCTGTTTTGGATTAAGATAGAAAGTTTTTCAATGGAAAAGAATAGATAGTGGGGTTCCCAAGTGTCTGTGCTGGGACCATTGCTTTTTAACATATTTATCAATGATCTAGAGATGGGAATGGCTAGTAAGGTAATTAATTTTCTGATGATACAAAGTTATTGAAAGTTGTTAAATCAAAAGGATTGTGAAAAATTGCAAGAGACCCTTATGAGACTAGGAGGCTGGGCATCCAAATGGCAGATGACATTTCATGTGAGCAAGTACAAAGTGAAGCATGTGGGAAAGAGGAACACATTGCAAGGTTCCACGTTAAGAGTCACAACTGTTGATACGTTGAAACCCTCTGCTCAGTGCTAAGAAAGCAAATAGAATGTTAGAAATACCAGGAAAGAAATGGACAACAAAAACGAGAATGTTAGAATGACTTTGTATCACTCTATGGTGCAACCACACCTCAAATATTGTGTGCAGTTCTGATCACCGCATCTCTAAAATGATATAAGAGAAATAGAAAAGCTACAGAGAAGAGCGACAAAAATAATAAAGGGGATGGGATGACTTCAGTATGAAGAAAGGATAAAGCGGCTAGGGCTCTTCAGTTTGGCGAAGACAGCTGAGGGGGAGATATGATAGATGTCTATAAAATACTGAGCAGAGTTGAATGGGTAGACGTAAATCACATGTTTAGTCTTTCTAAAAATACTAGGACTAGGGGGAATGTGATGAAGCTAAGTAGTATATTTAGAACAAACTGAAGAAAATATTTCTTCACTCCACGTGTAATTAAACTCTGGAATTAATTGCCAGAGAATGTGGTAAAAAGCAGTTAGCTTAGCAGGGTTAAAAAAAAAAGGTGTGGATAATTTCCTAAATGAAAAGTCCATAAGATAGACTTTGGGAAATCCATGGCTATTCCTAGGATAAGCAGCCTAAAGTTTGTTTTACTCTTCTTGGATCGTGCTAGTTACTTGTGACCTGGATTGACCAGTACTGAAAACAGGATACTGGGCTAGATGAACCTTTGGTCTGTCCTAATATGGCAACTCTTATGTTCTAATTTTTAAAATGTTTCTGCAAAGAGTTAGTGAAATGATGCACTTTTAAAATTATTATTATTAACTATAAACCCTTTGAGATGAGAACCTAAATACATTTTTTTGTTGTTGTTTTTTTTACAAGAGGAGAAGGAAGAAGCATGAAATAGGCATAACAACATCTGAAAGATGATAAAACGCACAAAACTGAATATTTATTTTCTGATTTAAGAAGCTAGAAGATGATAAAATTATGAGTAACATGTTGAAAATTAGTTCATAGAGAGTGCTAGATGAGTTGAATAACTTTGCAGTTAATGGTGTAGGGCAGGGGTGTCAAACTCAATCACATCTGAAAAAAAGGCTAAGTTGCGGGCCGAAATCTGTTTTTTTTTTTTGATACTTAGGGGTCCTTTTATTAAGGTACGCTAACCGATTTAGCGTGCACTAAATGCGCACCTTAATAAAAAGACCCCTTAGTCTTAGTAGAACATAAGAATTGCCGCTGCTGGGTCAGACCAGTGGTCCATCGTGCCCAGCTGACTGCTCTCGCAGCGGCCCCTAGGTCAAAGACCAGTGCCCAAACTGAGACTAGCCTTAACTATTCAGAAGGAACTTGTCTAACTTTGTCTTGAATCCCTGGAGGGTATTTTTCCCTATAACAGCCTCCGGAAGAGCATTGCAGTATAGGGTTATAACCTCTCCAACCTCACACCGGCTCTGTGATGTAAACAAAATAAATAAAAAAGACTTTTCCTCTCTTTTTTAGGTCCTAGATAGGCATGAGAGGGGGGTCAAATTTTGGATTAGGCAGTCTGTTCTGATTTTGTGTGTATGTGGGTGAATGAGAGGGTGTTGGACATTATTATTCAATAATATAACTTCAGGAGCCTGGTAGCAAGGGAGTAGGGGTGGGGATGAGGGCAGAGAAGGTTGAGAAGCATGCAGGCCGGTGGATGTTGAAATAATAAAAACTGTTCCCTGGAATGCAGGAGGCCTCCTGGACACACCATTGTAATAAATGAATGGAAAATGGAATGTGGGCCTCCTTGATTTCTCTCCTTCCCTTTAGGAAACCCCAAAATACCTTTCCTCAGCTCCAGGTCTGCATGACTCTGCAGGTTCCCGCGGCCTGCAGAGGATCGCTGGTCAGCAGTAGCCATCCTAGCAGGCCACTGTAGCCTCAGCTGCACGTTCCCTCTGGCGCGGTCCCGTACGTCAGAGGAGGGGCGGGACCGCGCTAGAGGGAATGTGCAGCTGAGGCTACAGCGGCCTGCTAGGATGGCTACTGCCGACCAGCGATCCTCTGCAGGATGCGTGAACCTACAAATGATGCGGCGATTGTATCGGCAGGCCAGCTTTGGGGAAAATTTGAAATTGGCCGGCGGGCCAGATTTTGACATGTCTGGTATAGGGCAATCAAAAACATTAACCGTGGCTCTTTAACTATGAGGAACTAAAATGAAAAGCCAGAGATCAACCACGGCCTTAATTATTAGAAAAAGAGTGCTTGCTTGAACTAGGTGGGCCCCTAAGGTCCTTGTCTGTCATTCCTATTCTGTGATTCCTGTAAAGTTCTCATTCTGACTTCCCGTAAACTCCCATTGCACAACATATTTGGAACAGTGTCACAAATTTGTTGTTTTATAATGGGATCTGCTTTAGCTATGGAGAATGTGATGCCATTTGTGGCATCAGATCTAGTATCAATCTAAGGGAAACTGTATTTCCTGTGAGTTTAGTGGAACTGCAGAGGTGGAAGATAGCTTAAATTTAAGTAAACTATAATGACTTACTAGAAACATATAGAATCTATACTATCTCTGTTCTTTGATTTTGTGAAATTCCTTTCTTTAACTGATTCCCATTTATCGAGCTGAAATTGTGTTCAGTTGGCATTTTGATTGGGAATAGTGGCAGATTGAAAACAACTTTTCTGTTCAACAGAGGAGGACACATTGAGCAACCTCTCGACTGACAGTGCACTCTGGAGTGACGAAGAGTTTGATGCCACCATGACCAACCCTGATCATGGTCCCAGTGGAGAGAAAAGTTGCTTTGAGATTGTTCGCTGTATGTGTGAGACACAAGAGGAGAATGAGTTCATGATTCAGGTAATGTGATGGGGGTCTCATTTCTCCACTGTAAAATGTGGTGCTTCTACTATTGTATTTCTTCTAGGGAGTAGAGTGCTGCTACTTCTGCCCATGTTTACTGTGATCACTGCTTCCTTTTTCCTTCAGAAAGCAATGCCTGGTTTTCTTTCAGTACTGAATTGTCACCCTCTGTCCTTTGGAAACAGCAATTGCTGTGATTCATTGCCACTAGTTGGCAGTACACAAAGCAATCAATTGTAAACTATTCTATTGAGTCACTAGTTGTCACCATACTGACCAACAAAGAAAAAGAAATATCAGTCTGAACCATCAAGAGGAATAGGAATTTGGCAACAGGAGGAGAGGAGAGGAGAGGTGCATGATGGCAAAAGAACATGTAACTTGCTTCATAGTAACAGAGAAGCCTGTCCCAGGCTTTTTTGAATTCAGGCACAGTCCTTGTCTCCACCAGGAGAGTATTGCACGCATCTACCATCCTTAGATTACGCCTTAGCCTATCACCTCTTAACTTCATCCTATGCCCTCTCATTCCGCAGCTTCTTTTCAAATGAGAGAGACTCGATTCTTGCGCATTTACGCCATGTAGGTTTTTAAAAGACTATCATATCTCCCCTCTCCCGCCTTTCCTCCAAAGTATACATATCAAGCTGTTTAAGTCTGTTCCCATACGCCCTATGACGAAGACTACTCACCATTTTAGTAGCTTTCCTCTGGACCAACGCCAACCTTTTTATATCTTTTTGAAGGTGCGGCCTGCATAATTGTAAACAATATTCTAAATGAGGTTTCACCAAAGTCTTATACAGGGGCATCAGTACCTCCTTTTTCCTAATGTAATGTAATTTATTTCTTATATACCGCTACATCCGTTAGGTTCTAAGCGGTTTACAGAAAATATACATTAAGATTAGAAATAAGAAAGGTACTTGAAAAATTCCCTTACTGTCCCGAAGGCTCACAATCTAACTAAAGTACCTGGAGGGTAATAGAGAAGTGAAAAGTAGAGTTAGAGGAAAAATAAAAATAAATAAATAAAATAAAATAAAATAGGCCATACCTATGTCTATACACCCTAACATCCTTTCGCCGTTGCCTTTTCAACCTGTTTGGCCACTTTGAGATCATCACACCAAATCCCACCCCTCTTTCTTACACAAAAGTTCTTCACCCCCTAAACTGTATGTTGGCAATGTGTATGCATGACTAGAGAAACTGGGATAACAAACACACAAAGACTGGCAGCAGACTTCGTAGAGAGGTAGTTTGAAAGGGGCACTTTCAGGATTACTATGGAGCCGATCTGAAGTCTGTATTGGTTGGGGGGGGGGGGTTCTTTCAAAATACCAGTTGTTGTGATTTTTAAAAAAAAATTCAGCACTGACTGTTTCTGCTGTCCAGTTAGCTGTGACTTCCTTAGGCCTGGATTCTGTAAATGGTGCCTTAAAAACAGCTGCTTATTGTGTGCCATTTGCAAAATCGTGGCTATGTGAAATGTAGGCCAGGGTTTTAAAGGCCTTTCACCAGAATCATGTCTACAGACGTGCCTTACGATGCCTAACAACATTTCTGGCGTTAACCACGTCTACAGTGGCGTTAGGTGGCGTAAGGCACCTCTGAAAATAGGATAACAGTGGCCTTGTTGGAGGCACACTTAGGCGTCTCCATTTTTTTTTATAGCACTTTAATTGGTTTTAAATTGGTGTAGCCAATTATTGTGATGATTATACCCAATTAAGATAGGCAGCAGTAGGGCTCTGTTTTTAGAATTGGGCCTTTAGTGTCTGTCCTGACCAGTCTAGAGCTAGTGGGTTATGTCTGTTGACCGGTGGATGGAGACAGAATATAGTGCTTTGTGATTTCGCCTCTTAAGGGCACCATGTAGCCATACAGTGTTTGTTATTAAAATTTGACATCTTATTGAAGCTTAGAACAGGTCTCAGTGGCTAACAATTAAAGAAGGGAAGTCCATAAAATACAGAAAAGACCTATTCTATCACGTAGGAAAAGAAAGAAAGAAAGAGAGGGCCCCCCCAACTTCATGTATCTCTATTTAAAACTACAAAATGTAAAGAACGTAGTTGGTGGTGATGACAAGAACAGATAAGCTTGGCTGTATCTAAGCATTAAAAATCTTCCAGAAAGAGGAATAAGTTAGGGAATATTTGTAGAAATGTAAGTCTCTTCCCTTTTATTCTCTCTTATGGGGGTTAGACGCCTTCAAACAGCAAAAGGGAACCTGTGCTGAAAATCTGTGCTAAACTAACTTTTCTCCACCTTAAATTCACCCCTGTTGCCACCCACTTTATACTTCAAAAATGTATAAATTTTCAGAGAGGCTTAGGGCTCCTTTTACTAAGCTGCGCTGGCCGTTTTAGCGCACACTACACACGCCTCCATAGAGCTGGTGTTAGTATTTTCCGCATAGCGCAGGGGTTAGCGTGCGCTAAAAACGCTAGCACACCTTAGTAAAAGAGCTCTAAGTTAGGTGTTAGAAGCATAAATCCTTTGAATATTGGGCCTGTTGTCTGAAATCTTTTTGCACTGGAGCAATACTTATTTTGTGTTCTCTTTTATCAAAACCAGTTCTATTCACTCACATCTACATGCTTGGCATACTTCCATGATTTTTTATTTATAAAAATTGATACCACCACCTCCAGCTGAGCCCTTTCATTGTATATTATAAAATTAGAGTCCAATGCCCACAATAAAACTCCCATCATTCTTAATACCTGCTCAAAGAACCAAGTTGTAACTAACTTTCCAAAGTTTAGGTAAACTTGTTGGAAAATGGTCCCAGAGATCAGGTGCAATGCATTGAAATGCAGCACAATTTAGTGATGGGGAGCTTTATGTCAGGATGGCTTGGAGTGAATTATCTGCATAGTTGCTGTTTTCAAGCTCGATTCATTTCTGCTCTTGCTTTTCTTTCTGTGATAGTGTGAAGAGTGTCTATGTTGGCAGCATGGTGTCTGCATGGGGCTGCTGGAAGAGACCGTGCCTGAGAAATACACTTGTTACATTTGCAGAAATCCACCAGGTGCAAAGAATTTAAAATTTTTTCTCTTTCCTTCAGTTTTAAGAGCTCTTTGACTAAAGCTTAGCGCATACTAAATACTAAGAAGCCCATTCCTAAAAAAATAGAATGCTTCTTGTCCTTTAGCCCACACTAGTTCCATCAGCATGCACTAAGCTTTAGTCAAAGGGCCCCTTAGTATTTTGTAAGAGGTAATGGATACTTTTGAATGCATCTTCCTTTTCTGAATAAAGTTTTCTTGATAAGTAGAATGATCTGTCACACTGGCAGGTGACGTCATCCAATGGCACTGACATGACACCGTTTTCTCAGCTGTCTGGAAAAGCCTACTAGAATTTTTGGTGCACTTACACCGCATCATTCCTTTATTTGTCCACAAAAAGGCTTAAGACTATTTCAGCCCACTTTGATATCAAAGTAGAAGCCTAGATCCAAAAGCCGGGAGCCTTTCGCTTGAACAATTCAACCCCTAAAAGGGGTTCTGCAGTGTCAAGTTTGGTTTTGAGATGTTTATTGAGACACTCTTTGAAGCATCAGCAGTATTCTCTGTTGATACAGAGACCCAAGAATGGGGGGCTGCTAGTCTCAAGCAGTTGCTCCAAGGGAATAGTTTGTCTTCCTAGAGTCTAGTTATGCCATAACAACCGTTGACCTGCATATGTGATTGACCAGTGGGAAATGGAAAAAAAAATTGGTGAAGAAAATCCCAAGATACAGAAGACTCAGTGTTTACAGGTTTATTCCCCTGACTTTGAGAATTACGCTCCTAAATTGGTCTCTCTGAAAACTTCCTAGTGTTGAGTGTCTAAAATTATCACAAAACTCCTAAATTTAGGAGCCCAAAAAGTGGGTGGCAGTAGGGGGTGGATTTTGGGTGGGGTAAAAAAGTTGGGCACATAGCACAGATTTCAGCACTAGGTTTATAGATCTAGGCAAATAAATGACAGGCCTAAATTTGTAAGCATAACTTCTTTAGCAACTCTCCAGACCGGCATAGGAAAATCTTACAAGCGGGTTATATCTCATCATGACCAGCAGGTGGAAACTGAGACAAAACTTTGGAATAGTACATACCAGGTATCTCCCCCCCTAATTACCTCAGTCTTCTGTCAGTCTCCAGCAGGTGTTGGTGAGCTGTACCCATCTCCCTTAGGGCTGTTGGAATTTGTTTAGGGCTTTTCGTCCCCTTTTTGGTGCCGGATTGAGCTTTGGTGGACCCTGTTTGGGGATCCATCCTACCTCGGGGGTGTCAAACCCGGCGAAATTTCCACTGGGCTTGGGGCTGCTTCCTACCCGACCTCTGATTTTGCCTGGGGTCATTTCAGCAAATGCAGTCCTATTGGGGGGCCCGTCAGGTGCTGGAAATCTCTCCGTCGGTTCCCCCACTGTCCATCCTGCCCAATGACTCTTTGCCGGCGCCCCCTTTGGTTCCGGTGGGTGCTTGGCTGTGTGAGTTTTTTCTCCAGAGTGGGTAGACATAACATCTAATCAGGGTCCTGGAGGTGATTCGGGACGGTTCTGCTCTGCAGTTTGCCCACTCCCTGCCAGATCATTTTCTAACTTTTCCTTGTCAGGCAGTGTGGAAGAAGCAGGCTTTTCACCAGACTCTTCAAAGATTGCTAGATATCAAAGCTGTTGTTCCGGTTCCCCCTCAGGAGTGTTGCACCAGCAGGTACTCGATTTACTTTGTGGTGTCCAAGAAAGAGAGGTCCTTTCAGCCCATCTTAGATTTGAAAGGGGTCAACAGGGCTGTTGGAGTTCCGTCTTTTTGCATGGAGACAATGCAATCTGTGATTCTGGCGGTTCAGCCGGGGGAGTATCTAACCACTCTCGAACTGACGGAGGCCTACTTGCATGTTCCAATCCGGCCTCCCATCAGCGCTTCCTTTGTTTTGCGATCTTGGGTCAGCACTATCAGTTCTGTGCGCTTCCTTTTGGTCTGGCCACAGCTCCCTGGATGCTCACCAAGGTTATGGTGCTCGTTGCGGTGGACCGAGGGCATTCTGGTGCATCCCTACATGGACAACTGGTTGATTCATGCAAAGTCGTTCCAGGAGAGCTCCCGGGTCACGGCTGGGGTGATGGAGTTCCTGTAGTCACTGCGGTGGGTTGTCCAGCTTGCCAAGAGCTGGTTGGCCCCCTCGCAGCACCTGGAGTATCTTGGGGTTGTGTTCGACACCTCCTTGGAGAAGGTCTTCCTCCCAGAGGCCCGAGTAAGCAAATTGCAATCTCAGATTCGCCTGCTTATGGCATCCCGGTGTCCTCGGGCACAGGATTTCCTCCAAGTCTTGGGGTCGATGGCGGCTTTCTTTGACGTGGTGAGGTGGGTTCGAGCCCACATGAAACATAGAAAGATGACGGCAGAAAAGGGCTCTTCAGTATGCTCTGCTTCGGAGGTGGTCGCCCCAGAGGCACAGTCTGGATCACCTTGTTATTCTGCGGGGCTTGGCTCACTGCAGTCTTCGTTGGTGGCTCCAGACCTCCCATTTTGTTCAAGGGATGAGTTTGGATCAGCCACAGTGGACGGTGCTTCTCACGGATGCCAGTTTCCTCGGTTGGGGAGCTCGGTGTCTCTTCCGTTCCTTCTTGACGGATAAGTCGGTCAGGGTTCTGTCGGACAGTGCCACAGCGGTGGCCTATGTCAATCGTCGGGGGCACCAAGAGCACTCAGGTGGAGCAGGAGGCGGCTCAGCTCATGGTCTGGGCAGAGTCACATCTTCAGGACATCTCGGCCTCTCACATAGCCAGAGTGGAGAATGTTCAAGCAGACTTCCTCAGTCGTCACATGCTAGATCCCTGAGAGTGGTGTCTAAGCCATGTGGATTTTCAGTTGATAGTGCAGTCTTGGGGTCAGCCCCTCATGGACCTGATGACCACGGGTGTCAACGCCAAAACACCAATGCCAAAACACTCCGCAGAGACGGTCAGGCCGAGGTTCTGGATGCTGTGGTTCAACCATGGTTAACGGGGGGGCTGTTGTATGTGTTCCCTCTGTGGCCGTTAGTGGGCAGAGTTCTATTCTGCATTGTTCGTCATCCGGGCCTGGTGGCTCTGGATTGGCCCAGGCAGCCGTGGTATGCGCATCTGGTGTCAAATCCTCTTCCTCTTTCGCACAATCTTCTGACTCGGGGCCCTATTCCCATGTTCGATCTGGATCCTTTTTGTCTTACGGCTTGGCTTTTGAAAAGGAATGCCTAGGTAAGAAGGGGGTATTCAGATAGTGATCTCCACTCTCTTGGGGTCCCGGAGACTTTCCACTTCTCGGGCTTATGTGCAGGTTTGGTGTATATTTGAGGAGTGGTGTTTGCTGCAGGGAGTGGTCTCTTTTCTCACTTCCCTGCCTAACATCTTAGAGTTCTTGCAGAATGGCCTGGACAGGGGCTTGGCTTGGTCTTCTTTCCGGGTTCAGTTTGTGACCTTGTCAGCCTTTTGTGGGTTATTACGGGGTCAGGGTCTAACTGCCATTCCTGATGATGTTCGCTTCTTGCAGGTGGCCAAATTGCTCAAGCCTCCCATGCGACCTTCTGTTCCCTCTTGAGATTTGAATCTGGTCCTTTCCAGGTTGGTGTTGCCCCCCCTTTTGAACCTTTAGGTGCTGCTCGTTGAAGGACTTTACTCTTAAGGCAGTCTTCTTGGTGGCTATTATTTCTGCTAGACGTGTTTCGGAACTGCAAGCTCTCTCTTCTAGGTCTCCCTTCCTCGAGTTTTCTAGGGAGCGGGGCGTGTTGAGACCTGTTCCTTTCTGCAAAAGGTAGTTTCTTCTTTTCATGTCAATCAGTCCATGGTCCTCCCAGTGCTGGGTAGTCGGGAGGGTTCTTCGGAACAGAAACAGTTGCGCAAATTGGATGTTGGTTGGGTCCTTCGTACGTACGTGCAGAGGACCCTGGAGATCAGGAAATCAGATCATCTTTTTGTCCTTCTAGCGGGACCTCGTAAGAAGGATGGCGCTTCCAAGGCACCATTGCGTGCTGGATTAAAGAGACTATTGCTTCCACTTACCTTCTTCAGAAGAAACCTGTTCCAGCCATTCTCAAGACTCATTCCACTTGGGATCAGGCCGCTTATTGGGCAGAGTCTTCGCTACTGCCTCCAGTGGATATTTGTAAGACTGCTGTTTCGTCTTCCTTGCATTCCTTTGTCAGACACTACTGTTTGGACGTTCAGGTGCGTTGGGCCGTTAGTGGGCAGAGTTCTATTCTGCATTGTTCGTCATCCGGGCCTGGTGGCTCTGGATTGGCCCAGGCAGCCGTGGTATGCGCATCTGGTGTCAAATCCTCTTCCTCTTTCGCACAATCTTCTGACTCGGGGCCCTATTCCCATGTTCGATCCGGATCCTTTTTGTCTTACGGCTTGGCTTTTGAAAAGGAATGCCTAGGTAAGAAGGGGGTATTCAGATAGTGATCTCCACTCTCTTGGGGTCCCGGAGACTTTCCACTTCTCGGGCTTATGTGCAGGTTTGGTGTATATTTGAGGAGTGGTGTTTGCTGCAGGGAGTGGTCTCTTTTCTCACTTCCCTGCCTAACATCTTAGAGTTCTTGCAGAATGGCCTGGACAGGGGCTTGGCTTGGTCTTCTTTCCGGGTTCAGTTTGTGACCTTGTCAGCCTTTTGTGGGTTATTACGGGGTCAGGGTCTAACTGCCATTCCTGATGATGTTCGCTTCTTGCAGGTGGCCAAATTGCTCAAGCCTCCCATGCGACCTTCTGTTCCCTCTTGAGATTTGAATCTGGTCCTTTCCAGGTTGGTGTTGCCCCCCCTTTTGAACCTTTAGGTGCTGCTCGTTGAAGGACTTTACTCTTAAGGCAGTCTTCTTGGTGGCTATTATTTCTGCTAGACGTGTTTCGGAACTGCAAGCTCTCTCTTCTAGGTCTCCCTTCCTCGAGTTTTCTAGGGAGCGGGGCGTGTTGAGACCTGTTCCTTTCTGCAAAAGGTAGTTTCTTCTTTTCATGTCAATCAGTCCATGGTCCTCCCAGTGCTGGGTAGTCGGGAGGGTTCTTCGGAACAGAAACAGTTGCGCAAATTGGATGTTGGTTGGGTCCTTCGTACGTACGTGCAGAGGACCCTGGAGATCAGGAAATCAGATCATCTTTTTGTCCTTCTAGCGGGACCTCGTAAGAAGGATGGCGCTTCCAAGGCACCATTGCGTGCTGGATTAAAGAGACTATTGCTTCCACTTACCTTCTTCAGAAGAAACCTGTTCCAGCCATTCTCAAGACTCATTCCACTTGGGATCAGGCCGCTTATTGGGCAGAGTCTTCGCTACTGCCTCCAGTGGATATTTGTAAGACTGCTGTTTCGTCTTCCTTGCATTCCTTTGTCAGACACTACTGTTTGGACGTTCAGGTGCGTTGGGACGTGGTGTTCGGTGAATGTGTTCCGATGGGGACTCGGTTTGTAAGATTTTCCTATGCCGGAGAGTTGCTAAAGAAGGAGAAATTAGGTTCTTACCTGCTAATTTACTTTTTTAGCCTCTCCAGACTGGCATTGGATCCCACCCTGTCTATTGTCTTGTTGTTCTTGCATGCAGATTTTGCTATTTTGGCGGGTTCTAGTGTTTTTCTAGGGCCGGGGAGATCTAAGAACAGGGCTGTGGCTTGGCTGGCATAGCTGGCGAACTGTGGGGACCTTTGCTGTTTGCATTTGTTCCTTTGCATTTTCCAACCGCGTTCCTGTTTTTATTAGTTGATACTCCTGTTCGGAGTCCTGATTTTTTTCTATTTATACTTCTTAGTTCTGCTTGGCTGTTTGGCAGACTGAGGTAATTAGGGGGATACACCTGATATGTACTATTCCAAAGTTTTCAAAGCAGTCTCCACCTGCTGGTCATGATGAGATATAACCCGCTTGTAAGTTTTTTATGCCGGTCTGAAGAGGCTAAAAGAAAGTAAATTAGCAGGTAAGAACCTAATTTCTCCTTTTAAGCTCCTAAATTAAGATGAAGTTCAGCTGAAAGCTTGGCCTCCAAGTTTGACTGAAAATAGGACACAGATTTATGATATTTTATTTAATATCAGGTCCAGAAAGGTTAAAGGTTTTGGGGGGGGGGTGTTTGTTTGTTTTTTAATTGTTACATTTTGAAACTTTCATAGTTTTGACTGGCTTACATAAAAAATATCTTGTAAAATATGAATTCCCTAATTTTGTGCTTCGATGCTGTGCTTATGTGGAAAATTGTTTTATTATTGATTTTGCTCCTTCTCCAAAGAATGAGGATAGCAAGTCCTTGCATATAGACGATGCAATCCAGTGGAGCCAGCTGGTGAGCTGCATTGCAAAGCTTTCAGATATTACATGTCTTTCCAGAGTGGTGTACAGCAGGCGTGTTGGGTTCCTCTGTTCGCAGCACAGTTTCACTTTTTCCTTAGCGCCCTCCATTAAGGTAAACTCTTAATTCCCAACTTAAGTGGTTCACTGGATTGTCATTGCTCAAAACTGACCCTTCCTTTGTGAGAACTCCTGATTAAGGGTTTCTACACTGCTTTCACTTTGAGCAGCGTTGGTCAGGGCTTTCTTTGCCACTGAGTCATTTGATTTTGCTATGGCTTTTTTAGACCCGTGTCCCAAAGAAAGGGCTTCAAGTGGTGTCTCAAGCTCTCTGAGATATATTTGATATTTGATGGTTTGTTTCTGAAAAGTATTTGGTATGATCAAAAAGGCCACATGTTCATCTCACTAAATTACATCTCCATAGACTTTAATCAGTAAAAAGGTTGTTTTTTTGTTTTGTTTTGTTTTTACATCCTGGTCCAGCCCAAATGCATGACTGTTGGCAGTTTGCATCTTAAAAAGGGCATCAGACTGATCTTTGTCCAAGTCCTGACCAAAGACATGAAAGGATTCTGGTGTCACAAAACTGAAACTGATGGGGTTTTGTTTTTTTTTTTTCCCCAAATATAAACAAGTCCTGACAACATGGGTAATATCACCAATGGAGCCCGTTGAGGGAATTACTGCTCTGGGTTGGTGTTCTAGAAGCTTTTGAGTAGGCTGACCACACGGGCACACCACCTCTTGCCTGTCACTGTCACATAATATACTGTTTCAATCTGTTTTTCTGTAGAGTCAGCCAAGAGTCACCAGAGCATACACTGAATGCATTTTTTTCTGAATAATTTCAAGTATCATGCGGTGAATTTTAGCCTAAATATCTTTAATTTTTTTTTTAATCGTTTTGCCTCTCAGGCTCCAGGTTGGGATACTTTCATCATAGTCATTTAATATCACGTTGGCTGTTCCCCCCTCCCCCTCAAAAAAAAAAAGCACCTAACAGCTTCAAGAAATACACCCAGTGCAAGAGGGCCATATCCATAATAGATACCTACTATAAGTGGTGCCTGCAGTGTGTGGGGCTTGAACATGATTCCTTTCATAAATTATATTCACAGATGCCCAAGAGAAGGGTTTGTAACATAGAAACATGATGGCAGATAAAGGCCAAATGGCCCATCTGCAGTAACCATTATCTCTTTCTCTCTCCGAGCGATCCCACGTGCCTATCCCTGTGAAGCAGCTCAGATGACATTTAGTGTAGATCTGTCCGATCCATTGACTTCAGTATTGGAGGTCTCCATGGGTCCCATAGCTGAAAAATGCTATAGATTTATTGGACATCGAGAGAGCCTCAGTCAGCTGAGACGTTGAACATTGACACTGTCAGGCTGGTCATCCTTTAGGTCCTACCCAAAGAAGAGGCAGGCTTTGTCTTTGGTGGCAGAACGCATAGAAATTCTGCCTCATTAGAGCATCGAGGCATAAAGCATCCCCAACATGAGGATTGTTAACTTCCACAACAATAGGAGGTGTGCAGTGACCTCCAAGGAGCAAAAGTTTCCAGTATGCTTCAGGTGACTTTAGGTGTTGACACATTCACCTGTGTCAAATTTGAGGCCATTTAAAATTGGTTAGGATTATGTTCTAAGTTGCTACCTTAACCAGTAGGATTTACACCTTAACCAGTTCATTTCGTTTATATTGATACACTCCTAAGTTGACTACAATCCTGCTAGACTCCACCCTGTCCTACAAATCCCAAATTCTTTAGCATTCCTCCTGACCAGCAGAGACAGATGTGTTTACGCTCCTCTGCCAGCAGGTGGAGACAGAGGTATTCACTTTTGGAAGTAGTACAAGTGGGCTGTGCAGTCCCATCTACAATTGCTCTGTTCTCAGTCTCCAACAGGTGGAGGTGGTAAGCCTGTGCAGTCATCTTTTTCCCCTTGGTCAGGGTCTGTTGGACGGGATAGGCACTGTCCTTTTCTGCCCTTTTTTCTTGTTAGATGGAGCTGGGATCCCACGAGGGGCTCATCACACCTCGGGGGTGTCACACTCAGGTGGCCGAGTCCCTCCCCCCATTCCCCCACTTTTTCTCTAGAGGTGCCTCAGCTATAGGCCTTGCCTGTGGTCATTGACTACAGCCTTGAGTGCCCGAAGGGTCTGCTCCTGTTACTTTAAAGTTTTATAAAAAAAAACAAACCAAAAAACCCAAGTTTTTGTCTGTGTGCCGGTTTATAGGGACAGATTTCATGCATAGTTTTCTTCCCTTTACCTGCTGGGTTCATTCAACCTGCCTTGCAAGCCTAAGAAGTGCTCAGTGTGCTCCAGCCAAGGGCTTAATGTGGCTGGTGTGTCTATTTTTTTGCTCATGGCCAGAAGGGGGAACCCTCAGCATCAGATTGTGCTGGCATGAGGGATTCCCCAACAGCCACAAAGGGTGGGGAGGCCCGAGGTTCCCTTATCACCAAAGGTGCTGGGGATTCCCTTGCCGTCCGAGATTCACACTGGCTCCCAGTACAAGCACGCATACTGCACCCTATTCAAAGCCCTAAATGGAAACGGACCAAGCTATCTGAGCAACTGCCTAATCAGGAAAAACACATCCAGACCAAGGAGAACTCATGCACACTTTACCCACCCCCCAATCAAAGGTATACGACGGACTATTAGCCACCAGAGCAGTGAAACTAGACTGCCACCTCTCCAATCTGCTGACCATGATGCCCAACTACAGAGATGTGCTCATGAAGGTGCCAATGCCACTCTGGAAAGCTCTTGAATATCACCAGTCAAGCTCCATCAGATGAAGTCCATATGTGAGAACTTTTGGGGCACTGAGGGCACCTGCTACAATTAAGTAACTTGGCTTTCTCTGAGGACAAGATAGTCATAAGAATCCCTAGCTAAAGTGTGGGTGGGGGCACTTTACTTTGTCTTCCTAAAAATTGTTTTTGAAAGGTGTGAGTTTGAGAGTTTGCTGTGCTTATTTAAGAAAAATAAGATACAATTGTTTTGTAATAGTAGGTATTTCTATGCTGCTCTTTGCATTCTTAACATTTTGTTCCTCTTGCTGTAGGTCAGAGAGCTAGTTTGAAGTACTGGTATGACAAGGAGTGGTTAAGTCATGGCTGCATGCATGGCTTGGCGTTTTTGGAAGACAATTATTCGCACCAGAACGCAAAAAAGATTGTAACCACTCACCAGCTACTGGGTGATGTACAGAGAGTGATCGAAGTGCTGCATGGCCTACAGCTCAAGATGAAAATTTTACAGTAAGCTGCACTTCTCCAAAATAGTCAATAGGTGCACCAGGCCAGGTATTTTCAACTGATCAGCTTCTGAAAGTTAGTTAAGCCAATTTGTGCTGCTGACTGGTCCACATTGATCCAGGCTACTCAGGTGATTTTGAGCCCCCTGATCCATTAATGAGTCTGTAGAAATCAATCTACAGGCTGTAGCTGGAAGATCAGTCCTTTGTAGGTCAGGCTTTTATTTTCTGGGTTGATCAGTAGGCGCTCTTTCATGGATGTCCTTGCATCAAGGGAATAAGATATTCTGTCCAAAGACTAAACAAAACTATGTAATGTTTTCTAACCCTTGTCTCCCAAGTACTATGATCCCACTGACTAAACGGTCTATGTCCAGGATTCTGGAAGTTGTATTGGCTGTTTGCTGATCACTACATTATCAAAGCTTTGGAATTCAGAGTGTAAAATTGGTACATTTTGTCATAAAGTTGGAGTATGCAGGTCTCTTCTGTTTACAGCTTCATCTGCCTCTTAAGTTCTGAGCTTCCAAGAATGCTGTGTAACAGTTTGCACTCGGATCCTTCCATCTTCATCCAGTAAAGAGATAGAAAGTGAACTTTATGAGAATATTATACAAAACTTGTCCTAACTGCTATGCAGTGGGGCAGGAGACTGTTGGTGTCCTCAATGAGAATAAGCGCATTACACTCCTAATCGGAAACTATTCAGCTATATAGATACTGTGCATGTAGGCAGAACTGGAGGTCCTGGGGAAACAGGACAGACCCCACTGGGTGGTATAAAGGGCAGGGATATGAGACACAAGGTCTGACCCAGGGTTGCTTCCACCCTGTTGCAGAAATGTGCCATACAGCTTATCACAGACTTGCTTCCTCCTACAGCTGAGATGAACATGGTAGGTGAGGAAGAGGAGGTTAGCTCCTCTGCATCCAAGGAAGATGAGGCCCCAGAAAGCACCCCCACCACAAGGCCAAGCCCTTAAAAGGACACCACCAACATCTTGGCCGCCCTCCATCTCAAGCCAGAGCCTGTAGATGAGGGGCAATGAGTGGCATGGCTGCATTGCTGGTCCTCCAACCCTAGGAGAGGCAAAGGAACCTGGAGGATGACAGCTGCAGAAGGCAGACAACAGACATGGTGGACTAGGCTTAACTCTTGACTCAGTGACTCTGCTCTCCCCTGTGCTCAGATGCCTAGGGTGAGCCATGGCGACGGCATGAAGCCTGGCTGCTGTTTGATTCCCCTGTGAGAGGACCTGCACGTTGCCTCATGGTCACCACCATGGAGGGGATGCATGCAAGCATACTTCCCCCTGCAGAGTCGAGTTGGCCGTAGAGGGAGAAGGGTACAAATAATGGAGTTTCGGGAGATAAGAGGAGACACTGAGGAGTTGCAGAGTGAATGTACTTGTAAGTCAATAAGAGGAGTGTGAACTGTATGTGGAAATGGATAGGGAACCGATGAAGTGACTTGAAGAGAGAGCTAATATGAGTGTAGTGACGGAATGTAAGTCTTGCAGCAGAATTCTGAACAGATTGAAGGGGAGAGAGATGGTTTAGTGGAAGACAGAAGCGAATTGCAGTAACCAGGCATAAGGTGATAAGAACATGGAGAAAGTACAGGAAAAATCTCTACAGGTCATACTGAAGTCCGCATTTATTTGGTAAATGGATTATTTGGGGATGGGAACAATTGTGTTGTGTCTTCAGTCCAATAATCCAGTTGAATGCCTGTGTGCCATATGAGCCTCTTCATCCATCTGTAATGACACCTGATAAACCTCCCCCCCAAACGGATTCAAGCTATTTACATGGTGTTAAAAACAAGCCCCCTCTGCCTAGGTTCCTATCCCCACTTCAGTCCTTATATACCCACATACTGTATATACACCGAGAACTATTTATACATGCCAAGAATATTTTGGCACTCCCTCCACCCAATTCTCACCTTGCTACCCCTCTCTCAAACAAGAGGCAAAATGACCCAGACATTGACAAGTTTTCTGATACTTCAGTTAGATATATTTCTAGAGTTCCTCTGCCGCACTTCCTGTAGTTTACATCTGGGGAACACAGAAACTATGACGCTGAGGTCCACCCATGTGAAGAAGTAACTGCCCTCGTGGCTCAGATTTAGCTGATCAAACACAGAAGGCTTGAATTCTGCCAGCCCTGTTGAATCTAAACCTATACCGTATATACTCGAATATAAACCGAGATTTTGGGACCAAAAAATGGCCCCAAAATGGGGGTCTCCGCTTATATTCTGATCATCGCCCACTCGCCCCCCTCTCTTGGACTTGTTGCAAGCCTTCGCCGAGCTTGCCGTATGTTCTAGTGGGTCAAGACAGGAGGGATCCTTCCCGTCTCCTGTCCCGGCTAATTCTGCCAAATTTTTTTTTTTTTTTTTACACCTCTGCGTACCTTTTTGAATCCCTGGTGGTCCAGCAGAGTACCAGGCAGGAGCAAGCTTTCCGAACTCCTGCCTCTGCTGAGCCCCTCCCTGAATGGCCGCCTCGAGTTCTCACGGGCCAGAGGTGTACTGAATGGCAGTATGCAGTTGGCTTTAGAATAAAACAGCCAGTGCACTCGATAAAAACAGCCTAGACTTTACATTATGGAATAAGCACTTCCCCTGAAGAAGCCATACAGCAGTGAAACGGACAGACCAACCTTTATTATTCAATGGCTGATAATTGAAGTTAAATGTGAAAAGATTCTATTTTCAGTAATGAGAATTGTTTAGGAAAATCACATTAATACTGCCTGTTATCAATCACACAAGTATTCCTTTTCAATGCACATAAATTTAGGTGTAATTAACACGAAAAAAAGAAAAAATATACTGGGGTTTTGTGACCAATGATGATGTTCATGGCCCCATTAAAGTGTTTTTGCTCGCTCTTGCCCACTGCACCTCTGGACCACCAGGATTTGGCAGAGGAGGTACAATGGACAGGGCAGAGAGGGGGGCAGGGTGCAGAGCCTGGTGGTGGCCTGCAATAAATCTGGGAGGGGGGCGCTGACCTGAATATAAACCGGGACCCCCATTTTTGGTTTATATTAGCATATATACGGTAGTAGCCATGAATAGCTTAGTGGTTAGAGGACTGGGCTGACAAGTCTGATTCAAATCCCTTTGTTTTTCTTACTTAACCTTACATTAACTGAGGTGCAGACTTAGATTGTGTGTCATCTTGGGGCAGGGATACTTGTGTACCTGACTGTACCTTACCTTACCTTGTGAGCTAAATATAAATAAATAATACATCTGTGTAGTTGGGAAGTCAGCAGCACAGAAATGGCACAAAAACGGAGTGGAGGATGAAAGGTGAGAGAATTTAAATTGGAATGTGTTTACAATCTAAAATCAGAAGCCCTAAATATAATGAATCCATACTAATAAAAGCAATTTGCAGTCTAAGGATATCCTCATAGGTGTGTGTTTTGTTTAGGGAAGGCTTCTATACCGCTACCAATGACTCAGTTCTGAGTGGTTTACATGTGCTCACGTGCTGGTGATACAAAACTGAGAATGAGTTTTTCTGTGATCTGTAGTGGTGGTGCAGGACAGATTTAGAGAGTTTCTGTGTTGGTATTCGATCGCCGATGGTTTGATGCGTGTACATTCTTTTACATTGTGAATCCTTTGGGATCTTGACCCGCTGTAGAGCACTGCAGGTGGTCCAGAATGCTTTGTTTGCCTGTTAAAAGTAGGATTGTATTTCAAGTGTTGGTGTTGACTTTCCAGGCAGTCCATCATGGTTTAAGAGCTTGGTATTTATCTCAAGTTATGATATGGTATCATCCACAATGTTCACTGAGATCTGCAACAGACTAAATATGCAGCTATTAGAGCAATGTCAGTGGCTGGGGTGAATTGCGGAATGGCTTAGCTGGAGAGTTAAGGATGGTGAATAATTATACAGCAATTCAAAAAAACTTTGGAGCATCTTTTTATTTGTAGAAACCTTTTTTTAAGATGGATGAAGGCATTGAGCATCAGAGAGGACGAGACATTCATTGACAAGGTTATCCAAGAGCTGTCCCAGATCACCGAGCAGGAGCCAGGCAAGATCATCCTCAAGACGCCCAAACTGACCAAACCTACAACTTTGGCACCAACGACTGGGGTGCAGGAGGAGGATGGGGACGCTGACTCTTGGCAGTTGGTAACCTCCTCCACAAGAAAACACGGAAAACATTCTTCTAATTCTTCTTTTTCATCTCCTGTCTCCTTCTCTTGCACACAGGGCAGCCCTACATCAACCCCACTAATAACCTTGAGGAACAGATTCCAGATACTACAGGAAGGACCCGCGAGCAAGGCACAGGAGGTCAACATTCAGACAGTCCCAGTTCCAGAGACAACTAATCAGCTCCCCTCAAAGAAGCGCAGAGTAGTGGTCATTGGGGACTCCCTGCTGAGGGGCACCGAGGGACCAATCTGCAGACCGGATATGCAGTCGAGAGAGGTTTGCTGCCTGCCAGGGGCCAGGATCCAGGACGTGACCGCCTGCCTAGACCGACTCATCAGGCCCGAGGACTACTTCCCCATGCTCCTTATTCACGTGGGTACGAACGACACTGCCAGGAACACCCCAGAGAACATACCTAAGGACTTTGGAGCCCTGGGTGAGAGGCTGAAGCAGATGGGAGCGCAGGTGGTCTTCTCCTCGATCCTCCCTGTAAGAGACAAGGGAAGAGCCAGGGAGGAGCGTATCCAGAGGATGAACGAGTGGCTACATGAATGGTGCAGGAACATGAACTTCGGCTTCCTGGACCATGGAGAGGCACTAAAGGGACTGCAGGGACCAGATGGACTCCACCTGACAAGGAGAGGCAAGAACGTCTTCGGACATCGACTAGCCCACCTCCTCCGAAGGGCTTTAAACTAGGTAAGTTGGGGGAGGGTACCCACTCATGTACTAGCGCAGTAAGGAATTTTCCAGGAGAGGTGAATTGACACTCCATTTCTGAGACCGAGGTAAGTTCACACAGTAAAAACAATCATACAAAAGCCACTCAAACTCAGGCGGGAAATTCTACACAGGGTCTTAGCAAACATAAAGTATGGAGGGCTATGTATGTTAATGCACACAGCTTAGGCAATAAAATTCTAGAATTAGAAACAGAGATAACGAACGCCGACCTCGATGTAATAGCGATATCTGAGACTTGGTTCACAGACTCACATGGGTGGGACATGGCTATACCAGGATACAACTTACTTCGTCGGGACAGAGAGGGAAGGATAGGGGGTGGGGTAGCACTATACACTAGAGATAACATCAAAGTCACCAGAATCACAGATGTCAACTACACCGGGGAATCACTCTGGGTGAACCTGGCCAGAGGAAACGAAAAATGCTTGTATCTGGGTGTAGTATACAGGCCCCCAAAACAGCAGGAAGACAGGGATATGGAACTAATCAAAGACATTGAGAACATCACTTTACGCGGGGACACGGTTCTGCTAGGGGACTTCAATATGCCCGACGCTGATTGGAAGACACTTTCCGCTACTACCAGCGGCAGCAGAAGGCTTTTAACCTCCATAAAAGGGGCGCGACTCAAACAAATGGTGCTGGAGCCCACCAGAGATCAGGCAACACTGGACCTGATACTCACCAACGGAGAAAGCGTTTCAGAAGTTTCGGTAGGTGATACACTAGCCTCCAGCGACCACAACATGGTATGGTTCAACATCAAGATAGGCTTCACTAGATCAAACACAGCAACAAAGGTCCTCGACTTTCAGGGCACTGATTTTAAACGCATGGGAGACTTTGTCCATCAGGCGCTACAAAACCAAGCTGAAACCAACAATGTAGAGGCTATGTGGTCAATCCTGAAATGCACCTTGCATGAGGCAACAAACCGCTATATAAAAACAGTAAGCAAACGACAGAGGAAGAACAAGCCCCAGTGGTTCTCTGCAGAGATCTCGGATCTTGTCAAGGAAAAAAAAAAGCTTTTATTTCCTACAAGCATACAGGAAACAGGGTGATAAAAGAAGACTATCTGACCAGGTCTAAAGCAGTCAAAGCGGCAGTCAGAGAGGCCAAGATTCAAACAGAAGAACAACTAGCGAAAAACATTAAAAAAGGGGATAAATCCTTCTTCAGATACATTAGCGACAGGAAACGAAACACAGATGGGATAGTACGTCTCAGGAAAACAGACGGGACCTATGCAGAAACGGATTCTGATAAAGCCAAACTACTAAATGAATACTTTTGCTCATTCTTTACTTGTGAGGCACCGGGGACTGGTCCACAACTGCAAGCAAGGCAAACCTCGGAAGACCCGTTTCAAAACTTCAAGTTTACACCCAGCAGTGTCCATGGCAAACTATCAAAACTTAAGGTGAACAAAGCCATGGGACCGGACAATCTACACCCCAGGATTCTTAGGGAGTTGTGTGATGTCCTGGTGGAACCGCTATCCGTGCTGTTCAATCTTTCCCTAAGTACCGGAAAAGTCCCCATGGACTGGAAAACAGCTAACGTCATTCCATTGCACAAAAAAGGTTGCAGAACGGAAGCTGCGAATTACAGACCGGTCAGTCTCACCTCAATAGTGAGCAAACTCATGGAAAGACTCATTAAACAGGAATTAGATACGATCCTGACCGAGGAGAATCTACAGGATCCCCAGCAGCATGGATTCACAAAGGGAAGATCCTGTCAATCCAATCTGATCAGCTTCTTTGACTGGGTTACAAGGAAACTGGATATGGGGAAGTCTCTAGACGTCGTGTACTTGGACTTCAGCAAAGCTTTTGATAGCATCCCGCACCGCAGATTGTTGAGCAAGATGACTTCGATGGGATTGGGAGTGATATTGACGACATGGGTCAATGACTGGTTAAGCGGTAGAATCCAGAGGGTGGTGGTTAACGGTACCCCCTCCAATACATCGGAGGTGACCAGTGGAGTGCCACAGGGATCGGTCTTGGGACCGATCCTTTTCAACATATACATAAGAGACCTGACTCAAGGGCTTCAAAGTAAAATAACACTATTCGCCGACGACGCCAAACTATGCAACATAGTAGATAACAGCACCTTACCCGACAGTATGGAGCAGGACCTGCTCTTATTGGAACATTGGTCCTCGACTTGGCAGCTGGGCTTTAATGCCAAAAAATGTAAGGTCATGCACCTTGGCAGCAAAAACCCATGCAGAACTTACACTCTGAATGGTGAGACCTTAGCTAGGACTAGGGCAGAACGAGATTTGGGAGTAATCATTAGTGAAGACATGAAAACTGCCAAGCAGGTGGAGAAAGCTGCATCCAAGGCTAGACAAATGGTGGGATGCATCCGTAGAGGTTTCGTCAGCCGGAGGCCCGAAGCCATAATGTCCCTGTACAGATCCATGGTGAGACCTCATCTTGAATATTGTATTCAATTCTGGAGACCACATTATCAAAAAGATGTGCAGAGAATCGAGTCGGTTCAGCGAATTACCACCAGGATGGTCTCAGGACTCAAGAGCCTCCCATATGAGGAAAGACTGAATAAACTGCAACTATACTCGCTCGAGGAACGTAGAGAGAGGGGGGACATGATTGAGACTTTTAAATATATCACGGGCCGCATCGAGGTGGAAGATGATATCTTCTTTCTTAAAGGACCTTCAACCACAAGAGGTCATCCGCTGAAAATCAAAGGTGGGCAATTTCATGGCGACACCAGGAATTATTTCTTCAACGAAAGGGTAGTCGATCATTGGAATGAACTTCCATTGCAGGTGATTGACGCCAGCAGCGTGCTCGATTTCAAAAAGAAATGGGATATGTATGTGGGATCTCTAGCCGGGTGAAGTCTGGGGGTGGGTCATTAGCGTGGGCAGACTTGATGGGCTATAGTCCTTTTCTGCCGTCATATTCTATGTTTCTATATTATGATGTGAGATTTGAATTGTTTTTATGCTATTGAAAACTGTTAATGTATTTGATGACTTGTGTATGTTTCTTGGTAGTTTTTAGGTGGGCTACAAGTTTTTAAAATAAATAATAAACAGAGGGAAGTGATGGTCTAAAAGGAGCAAATCCTTAAGTCCTGTGTGTCAATGTACCGTTACACAAATTGGAACTGCATCTCCCATTGGGCCATTTTTTTAAGGGGGAAGAAAGAATATGTCTCTTGAAAGCCCTAGTCTGATGTGGCTGGGTCTTCACTGGGTTTTTCCCACAATAAATGTGGTCCCATTCCATTAAATTTTCAGACTTAATGTGCCCATAGACAGAAAACTAGTCTGAAAAGAGCCTCACAGTAACATACTACAAATTGACTTTTCTCTCTCATTCAGTCTTCTAAAGCAACATCTTGCATGAAGGCATGTGAGAACACACACATTTCATGTAATACCACTATCATAGTTTTCAAAGTGAATTGGGTAATACTTGGCAGAAATGTGAGATTTTGTTTGCTTTCTTCTTTCCTTTATTCAGTTCTGACATTTTTGGTTGACAAATGTCTTAAAGAAATGAGGGCTTGATGTGCAAGCTGGTGAAAAATTTGATATTCCTTAGCCTAATATGCTAAAGATTAGTTTCTTATTGATGTCAATGATTTTCCTGCATTAACTTCCAACAGATGTAAGGAACATCCAGATCTGAAGCTTTGGTGCCAGCCTTGGAAGCATCTTACAGGGGATGAAAAGACATATGTCAAGCATAACCTTCCTGTCCAGGAGAAATGTTGCCGAGAGGAGATGGCCAGTTATCGGACTTTCAACGGAGGATTAGGAAAGCCTTCTGTTGTTGCTTCTCTGGAAGAATCCTATATCACCAGTGAACATTGTTACCAGAAACCACGGGCCTATTACCCAGCTGTGGAGCAGAGGCTGGTGGTAGAGACCAGGACTGCTGCTATGGCTGACAGAGTGAACAGGATTAGGGAAAACAGAGATGACGCAATGGAAAGGTTTTGCTGGGAACTGGACAGAGATGTGAGCTGGATAGAGTGTGAACCAAAGCAGAAATATTGCAAGGTAGGTGCTACCCAGCAGGAGAAATGTGGAAAAGAGTGATGGACAGTCTGTCATGTGTAGTTCTGGAGATTTGCTTCTGTCACTAATATTTTTTTATATCTATACTGCTACTAGATATATGCAGCATGTACACATACACAGAGCGAAAGTCCTTGCTTAATAGAGCTTACAGTCTATTAAAAAAAAAAAAAAAAAAACACAACAGGACAAGAAGGGACTATGATTTTAAAAACAGCCTCAAAGGGAAATGATGTACCAACTTAGGAAGTTAGTTCTAAACATAAAGCAATTAATGAAATGCCGAATGATGCCCTCAGAGGAGAGAGAAGTTTAGATTTTGCACACGCCCTTTTCAGTTATAGCTCAAAGTCACTTATATTCAGATAGAATAGGGACTTTCCTGTTCCCCAAAAGGCTTATAATTGGGAAGAGAAATGTGGTCTTATTTCCAAATGATATTTCTAGGATAATAACTTTTATTTTGAGAGTGCCGTTTTAGACTAACTTGTTCATGAGAACTCCTCTTACATTATATAATGAACTGATCTGTAAGATACAGAGCGGATTTTGGAACATCTTAATTAGTATATTAAAGGAACATTCATTGCTACCTTCACTTAACTATGAGTAATGTGCTTACCACTACGTGCAGTGCAGAGGCACCGGTGTCTGAGGCAATTTCCTTGTGTTTGTCAGGTAAGAGAATGTGTGAAGAAAGCCTCTTCGGAAAATGCCCTGGAGATGAAGTTGCTGGAGTGCAGTGACGGAATCCTGAAGTCACAATTAAACTTGCTGACACATGTCGAGTTCCTGCAGGATGAGGTTACTCACAGGATGGATTTCATTGAGAAGGAGCTGGATGGTAAGAGATGATGGTCAATAGCTACATCATGTCAAGGCAGTAGAGCCCAGTCCACACTCCCTGGTTTTCTTGATATTCCTACTGGCTAGTTTCATATTTATTAGGGTAGGAGGGGTGCTCTTGGAAGAGTGGCAAATTAATGTGTGTTTGCAGGCCTGCTCAGGGGAAAGGGTTTCTTCCAAGCAATGCCAAGTGGGAGAGAGTAGTCCATATAGAAGGCAAGAGCTTCCGACTCCTCTCTATTAATGATGGGAGATGCCGTCAAGTTACAAAGATTCTGCCTCGGCACCCTGAAGTTGTGAGTTGAATTCCCACTCTGGTACAAAATAAGTAAAGCAGTTTGCAAATCCCAACCCCTTATTTGCTTTTCTGCATCTCGATATTATAGTAAGGCAGGATACAGGACTTGAACTTTAATGATCAAACTATCAACATCTGTGACAAGTTTTACATTTGCTTTCTAGTATGAATTTTACAAATGGGCCTCAGTAGATTTTGTACTAGACTGCATCTGATATTGTAAGGAGTTACATTGGGTGTAATTGGCACATGGTCATTACACTCACTGGACGAAGATCTTAAAAATTTGCACAATGCATATCATCCTGCTTAGCCTTGAAGAATCCTTTCCAAAATTTTAGGCTGCTTTAAAGCCTATTTGTTTTTTGGGAGGCCTTTGGTGGTGATGAGATTGATAGTCACCTGGCATCACTTGATCTCTGCCACCTGTTGAGGACTGGAGGTTTTTCCCTGGATAGTTGTGACTTACTGATTGGATGATAGAACCTGTGTGTCTGGTGGTTCTCATTATTTCCTCTTTTGAATTTTTCATATTCTGCAAGTCTAGGATATTTTATTAATATTAAATAAATCTTTACAAAACAGGCATTGGGGAAACAATATAACAATTTATCAGGATTAACAAAAAAGAAAAAAAAACCAACCCCAAACTTTGCATGACATATTCTATAAAATTGCCGAAAACCAAGATCAAATCCAGAAATCCCATTTAACTTTGATAACAGCAAAAAATTGCAAATAAACATGACAGCAAATAAAGGCCAAATGGCCCATCTTGTCTGCCCATGCACAGTAACCATTATCTCTTTCTCTCTAAGAGATCCCACGTGCCTATCCCAGGCAGAGATCTGCACTCCTTCTCATCCTCTTTCCTTTCATCCATCACTGTTCTTCCTAGATAGATTTTAGCTTGGTATAGCTCCATCTCAGTCAAAGTTCTCCATGTACCACTATTAAATCTAAGTCAGCCTCTAGATCCATAATTTTGTTTCCCATATTGTAGATATTTGTATACACAGCTTTTCTCAGTTCTGTACAAATATTTACTTCCCTGGAGCCTTGGTCACCCATCCCTGAAGGTCTCAGTTTAGAGATACCCTCAGTAGGATAGTCAGACAACAGACTTGGTCTGTATGCTCTCAGTTTCTCTAAGGTTTAGAATCCAAATGCATCCCATTTGGACTCATTTTTATTGTTTCCAAATTTGTCTTCATTTAATGAAACAAAGACAACCGAAAAAGGCCTTATGCCAAAAAAAAAACAGGTGTGTTGTATGCCCATTGGCAGTGTACTTTTTCCATGTACAGCAAGAAATGCATCCTCTTAAACATAGAAACATGAAGGCGGAATGGCCTATCCAGTCTGCCCATCCACATTAACTATTATCTCTTCTTCTATCTAATAGAAACATGATGGCCCATTTGCCCATCTGCATTAACTATTGTCTCTTCCTCTCTCTGAGATCCCATGTGCCTATCCCATAGAAATGTGATGGCAGATAAAGGCCAAAGTTCTGCACTTGTGTGGACTGAGTTGGCGTTCTAGATTTAGGGCCACTTGGAATGTTGCTACTGTTTGGGTTTTTGCTTGGTACTTGTGACCTGGATTGGCCACTGTGGAAACAGGATACTGGATCAGACCAGTGGTCCATCTATTCCAGTATCCTGTCTTAGTCGATCTTCTTTGAACCTTTTCTAGTTCCGCTATATCTTCTTGAGACAAGTCGACCAGAGTTGAACGCAATACTCCAGGTGAGGTCGCACCATTGAGAGTTACAGAGGCAGTATAACATTTTTAATCTTGTTTACCATCCCTTTTCTAATAATTCCTACATCTTGTTGTGGTTTTTGGTCACTGCCACACATTGGGTGGAAGGTATCAACGTATTGACTACAATGATGCCCAGTCTGCGGTCCATTTAGGAGGACCTCTATCTTTGGATAATAACTGTTACAGGTAAGTAACTTTTTACATGGATCTATTGAATGATGTGTCATGAGAATGGTTGCTTTGCTTATCGTTTTTGTAATTTTAAACAAAATTCTCATGTTATAAAAGTATATAGAGTGCAAGAAGACCCAAAAGGCAATTCATTTCAGTTATTGGGTTGGCATTGGAGAAACAGTGTTGCCAATGCTGATGCTGCCACTTCTTATCTCCTGTCCTTGCAGTCTTGGAGAGTTTTTTGGATTACACAGGAGATCTGGAACCCCCTGAGCCACTGGCAAGGCTCCCGCAGCTGAAACGTCGCATCAGACAGCTTCTGCTGGACTTGAGCAAGGTACAGCAACTGACATTGCACTGTTCTACATATGAACACTGTCAGGTATGATGAGACAGTGGAAGAACATCTTCCAAAAGTGCAGCTGATGGCACATTGCAGATTGACTTCAGGGGTGGTCTGCTGACATGCAGCAATCAAGGCAGCGTGGATGGGGAAGCAAAGGAACATTAGTGGCTGGCACATTCCAGTTTCGAATGACACATCAATTTCCACTTTATGATTTGTATTTTTTCTTATTAAAATTAACTTAAGTTTGTGCCGACAAGAGAGCATTGTAAGAGCCAATTTACTATATATATTTTTTTGTTTAACAGTGGTCATAAATGCATTTCCCACTGTGTTCAGGTAACTTGTGTGCCAGCTATCATCATGTTTTCTTGTTGACGGTATTTAATCAATATGAGATACAGTGAAATCACGAAAGCATAGTGAATGAGTGTCCAGTTTTGAATATGAACGCTTAAAAGGGTGTTATGAACATTTCAGCCTTAGAAGCATCTCAGGTCATGGTTAACAAACTCCTCCCAAGGAGAGTTGATTGAAAGCATGCTATTTTTGCTGGCCTCCAGAACGAATGCAATCAAACTAGCACTCGCAACTGCGAACCATATTCAAACCCAGTTTGGTGTTCAGTCTGAAAATGAGTAAAGTGATGGCTTTAGCAATGCTTCGTAGTGCAAAAAAGGATTGAATTGAACACTGTAACCCCCTTGTATTACAAGACTATCTGAATACCGCAGACCCAGTTTCTATGCTTTGTTTGAAACAAGTCTGCGTGGTTCTGATTTGCGTACTATGAAAATTAAGGGGAATAATCAAGAATTCACTGTACAGAAAACTTTAGGATTTGGGGGGCTTTTTCCCCCCCAAAACCAAATTCTATTATGCTAAGAAAATAAAGAAGTCCACCTGATCTCTTTGATTTTGTTTTGATTGTAAAACTCATTCATAAGTTTAGAAGAGATGTGCCAGAAGCCTTTTAATCAGTCACATTTCTTCTGGGTTCACTGAATTCAAATAAAACCAAAGAGATGCAACTTAGTCCACTAGAGAACCACATCTGATATTGGAATTTCCTTTTAGGTTTTGCTAATGTGCAGCCGAGTTCCTGTACCAGGGAGCGGAGGCAGAAAGCAGAAATCCTTAGTAACAAAAGTTCTCGGTTGACATTTAGACTAGTCTAGTGAAGAACTGGAAAATAAAACTGCAGAATTGCATCTTAACAAATTAATCAAATGCAAGTTCTTCCTATATGCAACTATAGAAGGTTTTGATGCCTCTTGAAGAAACAAAAAAAGCACTAATTTGTAATTTACCTAAAAATATCCTAAATCGAAGTAATTTTTATAATTTTCCTGGGCTACCTTGGAATTCTTCTAATGATTGTACAGGTGACATTCGAGTGTCTCCACTGTATACGCTCATCATACCAAACGCAGGTTATAGGATGCACAGTTGTGTTCTTTTGTGACACCTGATCCGATTTGTTTTAATGAAAAATAAAGCATGAATGAGGAGGGTATCTCTGAGAGCAGTGTCTAGTGTACAGGTGAGGGGCTGTTTCTCTTTGCCCTTTATACAGTTAGAAGCAAAAGGATAAATGGACTCATAACTTTTAACCATTCAGGGATCAATATTCACCATGGTTTAAGTAGGCAGGAGAGGTTTGGTTCTCACAGACCCCACTGAACAGGCCAGCTGCTGATACTTGGTAGCCCGGTCAATGCTGGGGGCAGCAGCGATATTTGGGGCTTGCATATAGCTAAGTGGACAGACTGGACCACACAAAAGCAGTTCTGTTTCTACCTACTTAGCTGGCACTGGCTATTGGCTGGTACCTGGCATAACTTCTGGGTTAAAATACCAAGAAAAAACAACTGACCTCGCATATTCAGTGCTGGCATCCAGAAATGGCTTAAAACCACAAGCTGAATATGAGCCCCTCTATTTCACAGTTAGTCTTCTGAGTTAAGAGAAAGTATTAATGAGAATATTATAATATACTGGTTCTTTATAGTTTGTGAATAATAACACAAATAAAGCATTTCCATAAGAAGGAACTTCCTGGCTGATTAATAAGCTATAAGTGTTCAATTGCCTTTTTATATTATTGTCAGTCATACAATCAATTTTCCAGCATTAAATTTGCACTTCCATGCTACTGAGCAGCTCCTGAATCATGGTAGACGGTCATCCTGAAGGAGCAGAGCTTTATTAAATAGTAGTATAAGTCTGTGGGATGGAAGATTGGGACCTGTTGAGCGAGAAGATGCCAAAAGAGGGTATTTGGCTTATTTATACCACAAGACAGAAGGAATCCTTCAAAATTTCAGGCTCAGGTGTGGACTAATTACATCTTTAAAAAATAATAAACCTTTATCAACAAAAAAAGCTAATTGGGTGGGGGGGAATGCATTTGAAAACTAGCAAACAGAAAACTTTGGCATCTTTGACCTTATAGTACACCTGAAAGTTGCCCCAATTCCCCCCTCCAGACTTTTATAGCCTTTATCTCTGTAAGTCCACTTTTAGTACCTTTTCACTGAGCTGTTTGATCTAGAAGCAGAGCGAATGCAAGATGCTCTTAATGCCTTCCCTACGTGATGATAGTGACACTGCATCCACATGCATTTGTGATTATGTAACACCCTTTTGGGACCAGTCGGTGACATCAGGGTATTTCCAGGAAATTGCTGTGGTTCATCAAAACAGTTGTAGTTAAATGACAACCAGTTCAAGTTTTAATTAGGCAGTGGGTTGCGTAGAAACGTAGCTATTTTCACTTCTGCAAATGAACACATACATAGCATGCATTACTGGTGGTGTTCTGATGTCATTGACATTTTTCCTGTCTAGCCCTGCCCCGTTTATGCTGATTTTCTGAATGTAGTCTGTCTTAATACCCGCTTGTTGTGGTCCCTCTCCATGGCATGAGGTTGAGTTAACATTGCACAGTTTGTGGCTAGATCTGTCCTTGTTTATGCACTATCAAAATTGAAGACTATGTATATAAAATTTTGCTTTGAAGCAATAATTGCAAAACCTACAAACTTCTGTCTTGGTGTTTGGGGAAAAAATAAAAAGATTTTTGATGGTTATTTAAATTTTATTTGTTTCATTGGAGTACATAAGAATTGCCGCTGCTGGGTCAGACCAGTGGTCCATCGTGCCCAGGAGTCCGCTCACGTGGCGGCCCCCAGGTCAAAGACCAGTGCCCTAACCAAGACTAGCCCTGCCTGCGTTCGTTCCGGTTCAGCAGGAATTTGTCCAACTTTGTGTTTTCCCCTATAACAGACTCCGGAAGGGTGTTCCAGTTTTCCACCACTCTGGGTGAAGAAGAACTTCCTTACATTTGGACGGAATCGATCCCCCACCACCCTAATTCTATTTATAAATCTTTAAATTGTGCATACCCAATTTGCAATGCAATTTAATTGCTCAATAAGCCAATTAGTGCTGATAATTTTTATGCATGATCAAAAGGGGGTGTGGCCATGAGGGCATGGGCAGGTCAAGGTCATTGCTGGAATTTGTACACAGCGATACAGAATAAGGTTGATCTGCGCCTAGGCTTGAGGTTTCAGTTGGTGTAAATCCTTGCACCAAAAATTCAATGCAGATTCTGATGCCAAATGCTATTCTATAAACTCAGCGCCATTTACACAATAGCGCTTAGCAGCCATTTTTTTCCTATAATGCCCCCTCCCTCACTGACATATAAATGCTGGGCTAAGTCTTTACCTCAAAAGTACTAGGTACATTGTCCAAAATGCCAACCTTCATTGATGCTAATTCGTACTTCTAGGTTTTAGTCTTGATGTTTCTGTTTGTATCTTAATATAGTTCTTAGTTTATTCTAAATGCCGGTTCATGTCCTGGGGCTACACTTTAATACTGTCTTTCAAATGTTGAGAAAGGCCTAGGTATTCAGAACAAGTAGTATTTAATTAATTAATATGCATCAATCAATTTGGCATGCATTGGAGAATGTTTTAATAGACATTAAAATGCCCAAACTGAAAACATTTGGTTTATTCATAGCCCTATTATATACCATGTCATATTAGCTAAAGTTTATCAGATTAGTTTGTTCCTCACCACCTGCTACAGGTAAGTATCTTCTGCTTTCTCTGTCCTGAGCAAGAGTATGCATATGGACAGTTTGAGAAGTAGAGTAATGCCTGACAGGAGAAAGCAGGCCTGGTCTTTCCCCAAAAGAGATGTCCGTGAACAGTCTCTTCCTGTAGTGGGATAAGCCAGAATTGCATCTGCCTCAGTTGCCAGAGATCAGTTAAAAACAATTGTCATGTTCTGTGCATTAGAAATTCCAATGCCTACTTGAAGCCAGCAGTTACTGAAAATATTTCTTTAACTACATCTGTCAAACTTGCTTAAACCCAAAGAGGTTTCCTTTTGATAGCTTTTTAGGAATTTGCACCAAAATGATTCATTATACTTGTGGAGTGTAATTAGCTTAAGTTCTGTGGTTGGGAATTGTTATCCTATATAGATCATCACAAATAAATATTTAATAATGAGTAATTTGAGGAAAGCTGGCCTCAACAAGTCATCTTTTTAGGACTATGTGCTTTAAACTGTTCACACCATCCCTCTTTTGGACTATTAAAGCCTGCAGTTGCTGTTCTAGTGCATGGAAAACATTCAAGTCTTGCGCATGAGCGATGAAATGCTGTCTAATGATGTTGCAAGCATCTCTCGTAGGCCTAACAGGTACCCTTTCATCTTGCACAAGGCTTCTGATGCACCTTTAAAATCTTCCCTTTGTTCCAAAAGCATAGCTCTTGGCGATCCTTTACCTGTTAACCAATCAAATTCAAGTGTTTGGATCTGACTACCTGAATCCTCAGCACCACTAAGATTTGATTGAACTTTATAGTTGGCTAACCCATATGTTGGATATAGGAGAATTAATTCCAGCAAAGGAATTAATTCTCCTACAGGCCAATAGCAAGCATTCCTTTCTTTAATGGAGGGCCTGGTGTATTCACAGTTCTCTTCCAAATTCATCTCAATCAGACTTTCGTCCTCTTTGTAGTTCAGAGGCTATTTCAGTCTCCCTTTTGGACCACTTGTACAATCTATGCAGTCAAGGTGTCAGGGAGGGATTGATATTACATTTGGATCTTGTCAATCACTGTCAGCTACTCAGATGTCTGGATGCTTTTTGCATTTTCGTACCTACCAGGTCTGATTTGAGAATGTAATGTCTAACAAATGGATTAATTTTTGTGGAGTTCCTCAGGGATCTCCTCTCTCTCCTTTACCCTTCAATGCAGTGGCATAGAAGGGGGCAAGAGGGGGGGGCAGCAGTCTGCCCTCAGAGTCATCTTGCTAGCCCCCCCCCCATGCCCCTTGCCTTCCCCAGTACCTTTTTTTATTTATTTGGCGTGAGCAACATTGCTGCCCACATCAGAATCAGTGCTCTTTGATGTCACTTCTTGATCCCGCATCTAGGAAGTGATGTCAAAGGGCGGGCCAAAACTAACGCAGGCATGCTGCTCGCATCAGAGAGGAAAAAAGGTAAGGGTCACGTGGGGGAGGGGTGTCACCATCCTGAGGTCTACTTGTCATCTCTGGGACTTAAGTTAGGTGTGACATTTTACACTGATGCTGATGATTGCAATTCCGTTAATTTCCACCACAATCACAATAGTAGAATTATGGATGACCAAATTTAAGTTAAAACTCAAAGAAAAAGCAAAATTCTTCTATGCGACTCCTTGCAAGAAGAAATAGAGACGAATATAAATGTGAATGAAATTTAGTACTCGATTAATCTTACAATAAGAATTCTAGGGGTCATTTTAAATCAAAATCTCACAATGAATTCAAATGCAGATGCTTTAGTAAGGAAAAGTTTCTATATGTTGTGGAAATTACAGACTGTTAGACCATATTTTAATGTTTCTTCTTTTAGCCTGTTGGTACAGTCATTAATTCTATGTATTTTGGATTACGGGACTATAGTTTATTTACTTAGCGAGTTATCTGAAAAATCTTCATAGATTTTGCATCATACAAAACACGGCAGTCCGGTTAATTTTCAAGCTGAAAATAATCAGATCATGTCGCACCTTATTACTAAAGATTACATTGGTTACCAGTCGAGGCTAGAGTCGGGTTTAAGTTTGGTTGTATATGCTATAAAGTCTTACATGGTTTAGCACCTGGTTATCTTGTGAATCATTTTCTGTTCATTAATTTACAATGTAAGTACCTTTGAAGCAGCTGCTGCTCACAAGGGACCAGCCATCAAGCATCCAGTCCCTTCTGTCAGATTTTTTTAAAATATTTATTTCATAAAATGTTATAAAGAAAATATCATGCACGGACTTTTGCTTCATCAACCTGACTTCTCACCCACTCCCAAATTATCAACATGGCTTAGGAAAGAATAGAAATAATTCAAAAGCACTTAATTCACAATTCTTTTCTTGTAAATTGGTTTCTAAATAAAGATGAATTATATATATATCTTAATACATTTTAGTAAATAATGTTATAATAATACATGGTCAATACCTAGGGCCCTCCCCAGCGAGGGGTCTCTGCCACGCTACGGCTGAGAGGGACATGTACATTTCCAAGGTCTTTCTAAAGTCACACAGCAGCCCTTTTACTAAGCTGATGGCCTTACTCCACCCGTACGTGTGTATTTCCTGCAACTATAAAATGACCTATTCTCAATTTATTTCAATGTGGTACTGAGGAGCACTTAGTGGATCCTGTTAGGAGGAGATAAGGGCTTTTGTGGTAAATGGTTATCCCCTCCCCCCCCCAAAAAAAATTAATAAATACAGCACGTGTAACGCCTACAGAGTACAACTAACGCAGGATACTTTAGGTGCTCCTTAGTGCTTAATACAAATTGGTAAAAGGGCCCCTAACTGGCCTAAATTTTAAACCAATCACAGAAGTCCAATGTCAAGATTCCATGCAATGAATAGCCAAGGCGTCACAGAAGATGTGGCCAGTGCACTGTCTTGTCACTTCAGGAGCCATCAACAGAGCGTCACTACTTGCCTCCAACAACTTGCCAGGTTGACTTCAAGCCCATGGAGTTGACGCTCCCAAATCATGGGCTATAAAATACAATATGGCCTGGGGTGTCATCTCTCAACACTGCTAAAAATCTCATCTTGTAAGGCACAAATGTGAATGAAGATCTGACCCAGTTTGTTAATCTGTTTTTCCCCCCTACGATTGTTTCAAGCTTCATGAACTCAGCAGGAAACCCCCATCATCAACATGGAGATACCCAAGATATCTGGGGACATGGTTGCCTTCTTCAGTCAGCAGAAAACACCTGATTAAAGCAGACAGATCTTTCTAGAGGTCAAGTGGTTTCCTGGTGCTCTTGTATTTTTTTTTTTTTAGTCTCATTTGTGGGAGTAAGAAAACTTAAAGCATAGAGTGTTTTCACCCAAATCTTGCTGAACCTGCTCTGGAGACTCATCTATGCCAGAAGCCCGAGTCGACTCACTTTGGCTGACAGGAATGAATGGATGATAAAGACGATGGTTTTGGGGCAAGAATGAAGGTCCAATTGCTGTAATAATAGAAAAATAAAATTTCAAATGTACAGAATGTTAACATTAGAAGCAATAGCGTAGCTATAGGTGGGTACAAGCTCACCCATCCTTGGCTCAGGACTACCCAGTCTGGTGGCCAGTGAGAGCCCCAGCCGCAGCAGCCACATCACTCCCCCCATCTCCCTCTCTCCTACCCTGGGTTCTGGCACCTCCACCTCCATCCGAAACCTTTCCCCCACCACTTTATCTGAGAATGGCTGCAGCAACAATTTACATCTGCTGCCTCCACCAATCCTGGAGGCTTCCCTCTGCAGCATCCTGGGGGTGGAGGAGAGGACAAAGGGGGGATGGGGGAATTTTGGAAGAGCCTGCCCAAATGGTAGGTCTGATTAGGCCTCAGCCTTTGCATGCCATACTTAGACATATCACATACAATGTTACACCTAAAACTCTGGATTGTTCTTGGATCATTTTCAGTTTTTGGATGCTTTCCAGGCATTTTTATAATTTGTTTCAGAAATTCATTTGTAAAACTTGATAAACATGTATAGGCAAGTCCCCAGGTTAAGAACGAGCTTGTTTTTTAAACCGTTCTTAAGTTGAATTTGTATGTTACTCGGATCCTATACAGTAAAGAAACAGTCCTCAAAGTGCTGTAGTTTAAATAGGAAGAAAAGATGGTTCCTGCACACAGCTTGCAGCTGACCCGGAAGCAGTCTGGCTGACCTTCTGGCTTCCGGATCAGCTGTGAGCCGCATGCAGGAACCAGCGGCCATGGCTTTGTGAACAGAAGTGCCACTCCGAGGAGGAGAGCCAGCCAGAGGAGGTAAACACTCATGGGAGGCAGCATGACTTTGGGACATGGAATGGAGGAGGAGGGGGTGCATTGACACAGGAAGGGAGAGGCAGGACACCGGTTCGTAAGTCGGGCATTCTTAAACTGGGGACTGCCAGTATAAAATTTTTATAACATACAAAATAATTCAAAGGTTTTATGTGCATTTTGTTTACTTATTTATACAACTTATATGAACGGCAGTTCTTGAATGGAGCGTGTTACCTTACACAAGATCCCTATGCGCTTATTCTATACGGCAGCACGTAGGTGCTTTAGGGCCTAACTGCGAGAGGCAGGTCTCCAATATATGCACGCAGCCACTGACCTCGCTTACATGACTGCCTAATTTAAGCACAACGATGCCAGCTTACACTTGCATTCCATAATGGAATTCTTACGCCAAAAGATGCCCAGTTATAGAACTGCCCCAGGTTTCCAGGAGAGCATTCTGAGTTTAATGCTGCACCTTTAAGGCCTAGCCAGTAATACGAAAAGAGTACAGAGGAGACTCAAACCCACAATTTCTCCTTCCGTGCTTCCAAAGTCCAGATACAGCATCTTTGCCCCATCGTCAGATGACATACGCAGCTTCTCAAATGGCTGCTGGAGAAGGATTGTCTTGTTAAGGCCCGGCTCCTCCGTGCAGATTGCGAAGCCCTTGTCAATGTGGATGGACAGGGAACATTCCCTCCCATTCCAGGTGCAGGCTGCAGGAAAAGATGGAAAAGAAAAGGATTGATTTAATATATCACTTAGCTCAGAGCTGTCTGGGGATGGGCTGGAAAGGTAGCATTGTGCCTGGATAGTTCTGTGTCCCGTGAACACCTGACCTGTGATCACTTCCTGAATCAGTTCGGCGGCTTTGTGACAACCGTCCACCAGCACCCGAGTCCAAGTGGCTAGGTCCCGTTGTGTCTCCACACTGAAGAGATGGGTCTCGATGCCTTTCTGCGTCCCAGAGCGCAATGCAAAGGACAGCTCTGCATCGTATAGAAGGGAGCCTTTGGATGGGCCTGAGTGCACCAGCCTAAAGGGACAACAGAAACAGAACAAAGTTTATTCTTCTTGTTAAAATCTACCTGAAATCCTAAAATGTAGGAAAGAACAACACTGTGACCTAATGTGTTAGAAACTTTCCATTCTAAGGAGTCATTTACTAGCAATTAACATGTGCAAAACCATTATTGCAAATTAGAAATGTGCAGCCAGACACTTAACTTGCTCCCAATCCGTCAGGATAAAACTAGCTAATGCTGAGAACAGATCAAACCCCAGGAGTACAAGAGCGATGTAAAAGGAGGGGATGATGCTGGGATCCCAGTATAAACGAGGCAGTTACTGGACAAACTGGCACCCCTTTCCTTGTGATCCTCTGTGTTTGCAAACTGACCCCATCTCCCCCCGAGGACTGGTACCCATGGCCCTGAGTAAAGGAAGATTATGGGAGGGGGCAGATGATGCCAGTTATATATCAGACCGCAGACATGCAGGAGCGCTGCCGTACCTGCTTGCGATGAGTGGATGGCACTGTGCTGGTTTGCTGATGGCGTCTCTGCTCTGGGGCAAGTTGCTGTAGAAAAGCAGGTCTTTCTCCGTCACAAGAGCCAGAACATTCCTCTTCCCATCACCGGGGAGCTGGAGACAGAGACAAGCCTAGGTTATCCTACACACAAATGGCTAACCTACGAACTCTAACACACCTGGGCCTCTGACCTGAGATTTTTTTAGAAATTAAACAACCCAAAATTCAAGAGTTTGTTCACATTACTGGATGATTGTCATCACTGCTGCAGTAGAATACGGGCTGAGGTTTTGTGACTCTCTTTGCTGGAAGAAGGGAACGGATTTAGGTTTCACTTGTGGCTCCAGGTGCCTGAAAACTTACAATTAAGTTTGTACGAGTATCTGAGACACATTAGCTTCAGTGGAACTGCTCCATCCATTAGTTTGTCTCCTGCAAACACACTCCCACAGGACATGGCAAAAACGGCTCGTATTCCTATATCTAGATAACGAATGTGATAAAATATTCTTCCAAGAGGAGGGCATCTTTCCACCAAAACAGTCACATCTGAAACAATTAATTAGTATCCCGGTGAAAGAAACCACGCTGCTACTCCTTGGGTTTTTGCCAGCTACTTGTGACTTGGATCGGCCTCCATAAAGACTAGATGGACCATTGGTCTGACCCAGTGGGGCTATTCTTATGTCCTTATGTCTTGAATAAGAATTACGAAGCAGTGAAAAGTCTCTCCCCAACAGTTCCTAGAATCTTTTAATAAAGCTTGTTCAGAGGTTGCACCAATGGGGCTCAATGTCTTACCACTACATAAGAGGTGAGCCTCCCACTGGGACTAGTTTTGAACTCGGGGTCCATCGTCACGCAGCGAGTGGTGGACACCTGGAAGTAATTGCAGAATCCACCGTTCTAGGATTTAAGGGTAAACTAGATGCACATCTCCTTAAGAGTGGCATAGAGTGATAAGGGTAAATTAGATGCGCATCTCCCTTGAGAAGCATATGGTGATATGGGGACTAAAACTAGGCCAGGGTACAGCTGGCGGGGCCTCCGCGTGTGCAGATCACCGGACTTGATGGACCCAGGATCTGATCCAGAGATGGCAATTCTTATGTTCTACAAATTTCTGCATCCAAATTTATGCTTAGCAGACGAATTTGCCTGCAAAATTTATAGGAAAAGGTCAGTTGCACACACAGTTTCATAATTGGCTGCAAATTGAAGGGAACAGCACTCTATTGTCCCTAATTAATTCCAACTAGCACCAATTAGCAATGTCTCTCCAACTATTCCGCAAGCAACTAAAAACTTGGCTTTTCTCTAACATGTAATTCTATTTTCCCCCTTACTCTTCCTTTCTATGTATAAGCTCATGTAAACCTTTTCCTTTCTCTTCTTATATTTAAGTTCTTGTAAACCGTGCCGAGCTCCACTTCCGTGGAGATGATGTGGTATATAAACTTAAGGTTTAGTTTAGTTCAGTCATGCCCTTAGTCACTACTCTAGAAGTTGCATCCGTAAATTCTATCGATTGGGGATGTGGCTAGGATTTAAGCATGCAGTTCTAAAATATTAAGAAGGATGCATGTAACTGCGAATGGGTAGGTGAAAGCACCTACACCAACCCTTGACACAGACTATTTGCCCACGGAAGTTCTGCATGAAAGCGCCCACCATCCAGCGCTTAAAGTTTGGATCTTCCAAAGTCTACTATATGTACGAGATCTATTTGTATTCATTACTTTCTTTGCATGCAAATAAGTCATAACCTCAAGGTGCTCAGGCTACAGCCTCAGCATCTTGAGGTTGCGAGTTCAAATCCACTGCTTCTTGTGATCCTGGGCAAGTCACTTAATCCCCCCATTGCCCCAAGTACATAAGATAGATTGTGAGCCCACTGGAACAGACAGGGAAAAATTCATGTCAACCGTTCTGAGCTCCCCTGAGAGAAGGTATAGAAAATTGAATAATAAATGAATATTCATTGTGGAAATCTAGAAAACCAGGCTGGGTTGTGGACTGGATTTGAGGACCCCCCTGTGGTATGGGCATCCTTTGTTGCTCTTCAGAAATATGAGCTGTTACCTGTTCTGTCAGCCAACCAAGGTGTTTAATGTCTTTCCCCAACAGCCCCTTCAGCTCTTCCTTCACCTTGGGGGTCAGAGCACCGATGTTCGTTTGGATAGCGTTGAACCAGAAGAGGGCTGCAGCTTCATCTTTCGCTCTCAGAAAGAGAGAAACCCGCCCATCTGCTGAGCAAATCTGCAGATACCTGGTCAAAAACAAAGTGGCTACTGTTAACGTGGGAACCATTCTGCTGAAGATATGTAGAGTAACTTGGTATGAACATAAGCGTTGCCTTACTGGGACAGACAAAAGATCCATCAAGTTTCTAACAGTGGACAATGCAGGTTAAAAGTACTTGGCTGCATCTCAGAGTAAAATAAACAGTGAATTTTCTCAAATCCATCTTAATAATGGCTTATGGACGTTTCTTTTAGGAAATTATGCAAACCTGTTTTAAACCCTGCTAAGCTAACAGCTTTTACTACATTTTTGCTTTTCAAAACTATTTTTCAAAGTCAGCGATATCTAATCTAATCTTCAATTTCTTTATCGCACTATACCAATAAAACTGGAATTCTGAACTTGCAATATGGACATCTAAATGCTCATTTTCAGATGTCCAAAACAAAAATAGAGCTTCTAAAATAAACACCATAATGGGAATTGCAGCACTTTGTCCATTAGATGGCAGTGTTGTCCCACTAATATAGCCACAGAACAACATCAGACTCTTCTCTGCACGATTCCCAAGTTGCCTATCCACTTATGTCTTCTGTAATCCTAATGTAACCCAAAGATTACTCACTAACACTATCTTGATTGTAAACCCCACTGAAACCCCTAGTTGAAAATTGCAAGATATAAGAAACTGTCTGGTATGGTATGGAATTAACCAGGCAAATCTATTATTTTCAAATACAGTCCGTTCTTGTTATTAGTACATTCGCAAGCCGCAAATTCACCTATCTGCAGTTCCATCAATTGCATCCAACTTCCCCATTTGTGCCGCTGTGTTTGTGTATTCATGAATCTTTGCTTTCACTTTCACCTCGTGGTCAGGATTTGCTTCCAAATATGGACCCCAAGCATCCGGAAAGAGAATTACAGGAACTTAACCCTATTTTCCCACAGGTTCCACTGTTTACTTTCTGCAGTTTCCTTCCAAAATCCACCACAACCACACCCACACACTCTGACTCAAAACCGGCGTTGTCCAGGATGGGACGTGCACAGTTCTGGCAGTATTTTAGAACAGGACCTGCCACCAGCTACTTTGTCTCCCCTTTTACTAAACCGCAATAGCGGTTATTAGCGCAGGGAGCCGCACAGCTCCCGATGCTCATAGAGTTCCTATGAGCGTCAGGAGCAGTGCGGAGCATTCAGCGCCAGCTCCCTGCGCTAATAACCGCTATCACGGTTTAGTAAAAAGGGGTTTGTTGGTTGTTCTCCACTCTGGATAAGGATGGACTATAACAGAGCTTTTTTTTCTAAAATACAAGTCCAATTTTATTGTTATATCACATGTTCTATTGAAAATCCTAGTGGTTACAAAAATATAATCAAGGAAAAAACATTACAAACAAAATACAAAATAATTAAAAAATACAGTAGAATTATCAATATCATCTCATAGGAATTCTGTGAGCGTTGGAGCATTTACCTCTCCAGTCCGTGGTAGAAACCTCTAGCTAGCAAAAATGATTTATGAGATAAGGGATTGCAAAAGCTTGAATTAATATGGCCTTTGTCTTTAAGTTGCTTTGAAGGGAAGAATTCAGGTAACTGGGAAGTGTCAAAAGAAAGGTGTCTGGGTGAAGGAATAACCAAGAGAATTTGTGGCAAAGGCCCGTGTGTTTTGCAGGGGCAATAAAGGGATCAAAGAATCAGAAAGAAAACTAGACACACCAGAATCGTGAACCTGGCGTCCAGTATTTCATTAGTTATTGGAAGGCAAAGTTCAGCCATGAAGAAAGGAATAGCCATGACCAAATTTATGTTTGACATATAATAATTTAGTAGCTGAATTCTAGTACTGGGAGACCCTGGAATAGAGAATTGCAATAATCGATCTTGCAAATAATCAAGGAGAGAAGTAAAATTTAAAAAAAGCACAAACTCAGCAAATGTATTTCAAAAATTCTTAACCATGTGAGATGTGTGATTGAAATTTAAGAGATTTATCAATAGAATCAATCTCTTTTTAGTTGCTCATTAATAGGACGACGACTAAAGAGATGTTTTTCCTGCAAAAACCATTTAGAGTGATTAAGAGCAGTCTACCGCCATCTAGCCCCTCTCTGAAAACTCTTCCTCAGTTCCAACCTGTGTTCTAGATCGCCTGGGATGAAGGTCCTGGAAATGTAGCACATCCTCAAAGGCACGCTCTTTCCGTCCTTCAGATCCTGGCTGGAAAGGGGTGCAGAGCCAGGCTTCTGGAGAGGGATTGTGGCTGTGGAGTCCCAGCCTACGGACCCCCCTGAAGCATTCTTGATGAACGGCGATATTTCTTTCATATATTTCACTAGAAAGAGAAAAAAAGAGGCAGACACATAAGCACATGTTCAGAGAAATGTGCACCATCAGCTGAAGTCTTTGCAAGATTATGCTGGACCTTAAAAAGTATGTCTTTATTAAGGTCACATCCTGACCGCCCCCACCCCCTTCCCCACACTCATGCTTTACAGGTATGGGTGTACCTTGCTTGAGGTACACATAAGAATCAGCAGCCCCTGTAACTCATGAGGGCTACAGACATCTTAAAAAGCTACACCAGATTCACACTGGAAGCTGCAACTGGATCACTCAAGTCTAGAAGGAAGCAGGAAAAAAGCGAGAGACTGCTCCTAGAGAGAGGGAGAAGCAGGATAGAAGCAAGAGACTATTCTTAGTGAGAAGGGGAAACTGGAAAGTAGCGCGAGACTGTTCCTAGAGTGAGGGAGAAGCAGGAAAGAAGCAAGAGACTATTCTTAGTGAGAAGGGGAAACTGGAAAGTAGCGCGAGACTGCTCCTAGAGAGAGAGAGAAGCAGGAAAGAAGCGAGAGACTATTCTTAGTGAGAAGGAGAAACTGGAAAGTAGCGCGAGACTGCTCCTAGTAAGAAGGAGAAGCAGGAAAGAAGCGAGAGACTATTCTTAGTGAGAAGGGGAAACTGGAAAGTAGTGCGAGACTGCTCCTAGTAAGAAGGAGAAGCAGGAAAGAAGCGAGAGACTATTCTTAGTGGGAAGGGGAAACTGGAAAGTAGCGCAAGACTGCTCCTAGTGAGAAGGAGAAGCAGGAAAGAAGCGAGAGACTATTCTTAGTGAGAAGGGGAAACTGGAAAGTAGCAAGAGACTGGTTCTAGTGAGAGGGGGAAATGAGAAAGAATGAGAGACTGTCCCTAGTGAGAAGAGAAAACAGGAAGGAACAAGAGATTGTCTCTAGGGAAAGGAGGAAGTAGGAAGGAGTGAGAGACTAATCTAGTGAGGGGGGAAGAAGGAAGGGGCATGGGACTGTTCCAGTTTAAAGAGCTCTGAGTAAAAGCAAGCGAGCGGGTGTCCACCCCAAGCAGAGAACAGTCGTAAAGTTTGGTTGGTGCATATCCAAGCTTGTTTGAATGAAGAATGAAGTGCCCTGTTGGCTCATCAAGACAAAACTAGAGAAAAGAAACGACTCCTCTCTGAGCTTTGCTGAGTTACACCTTGCTTTAGGGTCTAGATGGATTTTGAAAATGTTTAGTTCATCTATCCTTAAGTCACCAAACTGGATGCCTGAAGAAAGCAGAATTTGATGGTATCAAATCTTGGATCTTTAGCACACAGAAAGATCCTTCCAAGCAGATGGGAATCTCGTCCATGTCCTCTTATAAAGAAAATCTTCTGCTCCTACACTACACAGCTGTCTACAGCAATATGATCATTGTATGTGGTTCAGATAAAAGCAGGAATGAATACAAACGGGAAAGACATGGGGAGTTCTTGTCCACTTTGTTCTAAATGCTGCCTGAATGCTCCGAATTGTTTCCAAGCCAGGGATAAACAATACTGCCTTTGCCTTCTCAGTTTGGCAAGCCCTGTCCTGAAGGCACGAGAAACATCTGGACAAAACGTTTGGACCACACTTTGTACAGACACAGATGAGCCTGCTAACATCTAATCTAATATCTTTTCTATACTGCCTTCCCCCTCCCCCCAAAAAAGGGGGGATTAAAGCGATTTACAATATAAAGGGAGCATAATGCAATAATTAAGAAGTATTCCAATTTAAGGGCCCCTTTTACAAACCAAAAGCATAAAGTATACTCCCCCATCCCACACACACACACAGATACACCCCTGCTGCCTTACTGCAGACAGACCTTAACCTCCATGACCTTATCACATAGAGAGCCACCACAACCTAGAAATGCCAAGGGTGGTCCATCCCGAAGAGTGAGATGTACTTCTTCAATGAGTTGGGGGGTTTCTTGTGGTGCATTCTGGGTATATATTTGGAAAGATCTGCCCATTGTATTTTTAACAAGCACATGCTTGTCACTCTTCCCCCTTCCCCAGTCTAGTATCTTTCCTCTCTCTTCTCCCCTTCTAGTGCATCACCAAATCTGAGGTTTCTCTCCTTCCAAGCACACACCCCTCCCAGAGAATTGCCTGCTCCTGAATCTCCCTGTCAATTCCCCACCACCACAAGCAGTCTCTATCTCATATCTCACCTCTGCCCTTTCTAAATAACCCTCCAGGGCCTGGAGTGATCCCTACTCACTCCTGTCCAAGTCAGTTCTCAGTTCAAAATGGCTGTTCAAAGTCCTACTTCAACTACCTACTAGACCACTAGGGGCCCTAAACAGGAGCCTACAAAGTGGTAAGGGTTGGGATTTGGAATGGGACTGTTCATAGAGAGGGTCTTGAGGAAGGGTAAGAAGGGAGATACTCTTGTGTAGGGAAGAACTCTTGGTTTGAGAGAATGATCAGCCAAATATTTAAGTTGATATTAGACACCCTGCATGATTAGCTACCGATTCCGTCCTTAGATTGTCTTGGTACTAACCAGATACTGCCCGGTAATCAAACACAATTTTCAGTGATGTGCCTGCTTAGAGGCCGACTATTAACCCTTTTGAATACTGAGCCGCACAAATCTTTTTTTTATCTTTTAAGAGTCAGCTCTGTGGTACTACGGGGGCTTGAGCAAATGCATTGACTGTGTCAGGAGAGAGGTACGTTCCATTGGGTTTAGCATAGAGAGTTGCGCGGGGACAGAAATCCCACCCATCCCCGCCCGTACCCGCCAGGATCCTCTCCGTCCCCACTTGTTCCCACCAGGATCCTCTCCGTCCCCACCCATCCTCACAAGGAATTACCTCCATCCCCACCCGTCCCCATAAAAAGCAGCAATTACTTCTGACAGGATCATCAATTCCACAGTTTCTTTTGCTGTTTTCCTTGTGGAATCTCTTTGGTGGAACCCTTTTTTTGTTTTCTGTTCAGGTAATTAACTTATAAACCCCCTCTTTTACTAAGGTTGACGTGTCCATTATATTATATGGACGAACCCTGCTTCCAAAGCCTTCCATCCCCGTGGGAGTCCCGTTGGCTAGAGGGAGGTCCCCGTGGGAGTCCAGTGAGCCAGAAGGGGGTCCCGTGGGTTAGGGGGATTCCCGCGATCCCCGTTCCCGTGCAGACCTCTAGTTTAGCATTCCCAATCATTTTAAAAAGTTGGCTCCTATCATTCCAGGGATTGGGCACATAAAAAGTTCCCACTGGTACTACTAAGTGATCCTGGAAACGGATGATACCAGTGCACGATAACTTGTGAACAGTTCTGCTACTCCTGGAAGGTTTATCTGCAGTATAACCCACTAAGCTGATAGGTTTGTGTGATGGTTTACATAGGAGTTTACTTCTTACTTGATATATTGCCCATTGACACATCCTATGTACTTGTCCCAGTTTTAATCTCCATCACCACCACTGGAAAGCCGTTCCATGAATTCACCCTTTCCATGAAGTCTTTCCTCAGATTCCTCCCGAGTCTGTCCCCTTTCACCTTCATCCTATGCCCCCTCATTCCAGAGTTTCCTCTCAATTGAAAGATACTCAAACAACTGTGTGTTTATGCCATGGATATATTGAAATATGTGATAATTGAATAGTTTATTATACTGAATGAATTCTATGTTTTGTAATGAAATTATGATATTAATACTTCAATTGTTAAAATAATCATTTTTTTTTAAAGATATATTGAAAGCACAGTTACTTACCGTAACAGGTGTTATCCAGGGACAGCAGGCAGATATTCTTTACGCATGGGTGACGTCACCGACGGAGCCCACGGTACGGACCTTTTTACTAGAAAGTTCTAGTTGGCCGCACCGCGCGTGCGCGAGTGCCTTCCCGCCCGACGGAGGAGAGCGTGGTCCCCAGTTAGTATAAGCCAGCTAAGAAGCCAACCCGGGGAGGAGGGTGGGACGTAAGAATATCTGCCTGCTGTCCCTGGATAACACCTGTTACGGTAAGTAACTGTGCTTTATCCCAGGACAAGCAGGCAGCATATTCTTTACGCATGGGTGACCTCCAAGCTAACACAGAGGGAGGAGGGATGGTTGGCCATTATGAAAATAAATTCTGAAGTACAGATTGGCCGAAGTGCCCATCCCGTCTGGAGAAAGCATCCAGACAGTAGTGAGAAGTGAATGTGTGAACTGAGGACCAGGTGGCCGCCTTGCAGATTTCCTCAATGGGTGTGGAACGGAGGAAAGCAACAGAAGCGGCCATAGCTCTTACCCTGTGGGCCGTGACAGCACCGTCTAGTGACAGACCGGCCCGAGCGTAACAGAACGCGATGCAAGCTGCAAGCCAGTTGGATAACGTCCGTTTAGAGACCGGTCGACCCAAACGATTCGGGTCGAAGGTCAGGAAGAGCTGAGGGGACAAGCGGTGAGCCCTTGTACGATCGAGATAGTAAGCCAGGGCACGCTTGCAGTCAAGACTGTGCAATGCCTGTTCTCCGGGATGTGAATGAGGTTTCGGGAAGAACACAGGCAAAACAATGGACTGGTTGAGGTGAAAGGCTGAGACCACCTTTGGAAGGAACTTTGGATGGGTGCGCAGAACCACCTTGTCATGGTGAAAAATAGTGAACGGTGGATCGGCAACCAGTGCATGAAGCTCACTAACCCTCCTGGCAGAGGTGATGGCAATGAGGAAAAGAACCTTCCATGTCAGAAATTTGAGCGAAGTTGTGGCAAGTGGCTCAAAGGGAGGTTTCATGAGGGCAGACAAAACCACATTCAGGTCCCAGACGACCGGAGGAGGCTTCAGAGGTGGTTTGATGTTGAAGAGGCCCCTCATGAATCGGGAAACCAGAGGGTGAGCCGTGAGAGGTTTTCCTAGGACAGGCTCATGAAATGCCGTGATGGCACTGAGATGGACTCTGATTGAGGTAGACTTGAGGCCTGCGTTGGACAGGGAGAGTAAGTAGTCCAGAACAGTTTCCACCGCTAAGGAGGTGGGATTGTGATGATGACGGAGGCACCAAGAGGAGAACCTGGTCCACTTCTGATGGTAACATTGGAGGGTGGCCGGTTTCCTGGAGGCGTCCAAAATGAGACGGACAGGCTGAGACAGATTTCCTGAAGAGGTCAGCCCGAGAGAAACCAAGCTGTCAGGTGGAGGGAAGACAGATTGGGATGTAGTAGAGACTGATGTTGCTGTGTAAGTAGAGTAGGAAACACAGGTAGAGGAATGGGCTCCCTGGAGCTGAGTTGAAGTAGAAGGGAGAACCAGTGTTGACGAGGCCACCGGGGAGCTATGAGGATCATGGTGGCTCCGTCCCTGCGGAGTTTGGATAAAGTCCGCAACATCAGAGGTAGAGGAGGAAAGGCATAGAGGAACCGATCCGTCCAGTCGAGAAGGAATGCATCCGGGGCCAGACGATGAGGAGAGAAGAGTCTGGAGCAGAACTGGGGCAGCTGATGGTTGTGAGGAGCTGCGAATAGGTCCATCTGCGGAGTGCCCCAGCGAGCAAAGATGGAGTGGAGCGTGGGAGGATCCAAAGTCCACTCGTGAGGTTGAAGGATGCGGCTGAGATTGTCGGCCAGGGAGTTCTGTTCGCCCTGGATGTAGACAGCCTTGAGGAAGAGACTGCGGGCCGTGGCCCAGGTCCAAATGCGAAGAGCCTCCTGACAAAGGAGGCGAGATCCGGTGCCGCCCTGTTTGTTGATGTAGTACATGGCAACTTGGTTGTCCGTGCACAGAAGCAGAACCTGAGGGCAAAGAAGGTGCTGGAAGGCCTTGAGAGCATAGAACATGGCTCGTAGTTCCAGGAAATTGATGTGATGGAGACGCTCCTGCGGGGTCCAAAGACCTTGGGTGCGTAGGTCTCCCAGGTGAGCTCCCCATGCATAAGGGGAGGCATCCGTGGTGATGATCATGGAATGCGGGGGCAGATGAAAAAGAAGGCCCCTGGAAAGATTTGAGGAGTCCAACCACCATTGTAGAGATCGCTGAAGAGACGATGTCACAGAGATGGGATGAGAAAGAAGATTCGAGGTCTGTGACCACTGGTTGGCCAGAGTCCATTGAGGTGTTCTGAGGTGGAGTCGTGCCAGGGGAAGCACATGTACCGTCGAGGCCATGTGGCCCAGGAGGACCATCATTTTTCTGGCAGAAATGGAGTGATGAAGGAGCACCTGACGACACAGGCGGAGCAGAGTTCGCTGACGATCGGAGGGGAGAAACGCCCTCATTAGTGTGGTGTCGAGAACCGCTCCGATGAACTGAAGTCGCTGTGTGGGAAACAGATGCGACTTGGGGTAGTTGATCTCGAACCCCAGAAGATGGAGGAGAGAGATGGTATGATGAGTGGCTTGTAGCACAAGTGGAGACGTAGGTGCTTTCACTAACCAATCGTCCAAGTAGGGAAACACCTGGAGGTTGTGAGACCTGAGGAAGGCCGCCGCCACAATGAGGCATTTGGTGAACACTCTGGGAGATGATGCCAGGCCAAAAGGTAGCACCTTGTACTGATAATGGCGATGGTGCACCTGGAATCGTAGGTAGCGACGTGAGGATGGATTGATTGGGATGTGAGTGTAGGCCTCCTTGAGGTCCAGGGAACATAGCCAGTCGTTCCGAGAGAGATGAGGGTACAGCGTGGCAAGGGAGAGCATTCTGAACTTCTCCTTGACGAGACACTTGTTGAGGTCCCGGAGGTCGAGAATGGGACGTAGGTCTCCTGTCTTTTTTGGAACTAGAAAGTAACGGGAGTAGAATCCCCGGCCCCTTTGCTCCAGAGGTACTTCTTCGATGGCATTGAGTAGAAGGAGGGATTGGACCTCCCTCAGGAGGAGGGGGGTTTGAGTTGAAAGAGAAGCAGACTCTACGGGAGGATTGTCTGGTGGAAGAGTCTGGAAGTTGAGAGAGTAGCCGTGGTGGATGATGTTTAGGACCCACTGGTCCGATGTGATGACCTCCCAACGGCTGATGAAGATGTGGAGCCTGCCTCCGATCGGCTGAGGAAGAGGCAATGAGGGTGGAAGACTGGCTAAGCCCTGGAGAGAGGAGTCAAAAGGGCTGAGATGGTTTGGCAGGAGGAAGAGCCTTGGCCGGTTGATTAGACTGGGCACGAGCCTGGGTGTGCTGGTGTTGGCGGGCCCGCCTAGGTTGCTGTGGAGGTGGATTGAGCGGCCTAGCGGAGAACCTGCGTTGATATGAGGTTTGTGGCCTGTAAGGACGAGCAGGTGGAGCCTTTTTCTTAGGTTTTATGAGAGTGTCCCATCTGGTCTCATGGGCAGAGAGTTTTTGCGTGGTGGTATCCAGGGACTCTCCGAATAATTCATCACCCAGACATGGGGCGTTGGCTAATCGGTCTTGATGGTTGACGTCCAGATCAGAGACCCTGAGCCAGGCCAGGCGGCGCATGGCCACGGCGATGGCAGATGCACGGGAGGTGAGCTCAAAAGAGTCATAGATAGAGCGCACCATAAATTTTCTTAGTTGAAGCAGGCTAGAGATGTGCTGTTGGAAAAGTGGAACCTTATGCTCTGGCATGTACTTTTGCATGGCGGAGAGTTGCATTACCAGATGTTTGAGGTAGAATGAAAAATGGAACGAGTAGTTGTTTGCCCTGTTGGCAAGCATGGCATTCTGATAGAGCCGCTTGCCAAACTTGTCCATAGTTTTGCCCTCTCTGCCAGGAGGGGTGGAGGCATAGACACTGGAGCCCTGAGTCTTTTTTAAAGTGGACTCCACCAGGAGAGACTCATGAGGGAGTTGGGGTTTATCAAATCCTGGGATTGGTATAACCCTATAGAGGCTGTCCAATTTACGGGGGGCCCCAGGAACAGTCAGCGGGTTCTCCCAATTTTTATAAAAAGTTTCCCGTAAGATATCATGCACGGGTAACTTTAGGAACTCTTTGGGAGGTTGATCGAAATCTAATGCCTCCAGGAAAGCTTGTGACTTCTTAGAGTCAGATTCCAGAGGCAAAGACAAAGCACCCGACAACTCCCTGAGGAATTTTGAGAAGGAAGATTGTTCAGGTTTAGATGCGGTATCGGGTGCCGAAGGCTCTTCATCCGACGAGGATGCATCCTCCTCGGTACCGGTAGGGGATTGTTCCCATAGGTCCGGGTCTCTGACATCGGTATGTGCGTGTCGAGAGACTGGAGTGGAAGGCTCGGCATGGTGAGTTTTAGACAAAGACTTGCCTGAGCGTACCGAGACATTACCGGGTGATGTAGACCTGTGTCTGTCTCGGTCCCGAGAAGTACGGTGCCGGTCAGAGTCGTGGGGAGACCGGTGCCCTGCCCGGTCCCGAGGAGGATCGGTCGTCGTCAAGGCCATAACCTCGGCATGGGAATGGAGATGCGGTGCCGAGAGAATGGGCATGGAGGAGTCCATAGGTACCGAGGGAGTGGATACCGGTTGGACGGTATGGGGCTCGGGCCGGTCTGGTACCGAGAGCAGCGGTGCCAAGATAGAGGGTAAGAGCTGCTTAAGTTGCTTGTGGAGTTGTTCCTGCAACTTGTCCTGGAGGATGGCCGCAATGCGGTCATCCAGGGGAGGCACCGGAACCACTTTTTTCTTCTTTGGTTCCATGGGTGCCGCTCTACACTCCGGCGATGAGGGGGCCGATGACGAGGCACTCACCGAAATCGGAGTGGAGCGTTTTTTGGCTCGGCGTGGAGCCGAAAGGACTGGTGTCGTCCCCGAAGTGGGAGGGCGCTCAAGGGTGGAAGGCTTCTTAGCCGGCTTACCTGGCGCCGGGGGCGCCGATGTCGACTCAGGTGGTGTCGAAGTGGTCGGTGTCGATTTCGACGGTGCCGCAGATGAAGAGGTCGAATCCATAGTCGGGCCGGTGCCGAAAAGTAGATTTTGTTGGATTTGACGATTCTTCAAAGTGCGTTTTTTAAGAGTGGCACAGCGGGTGCAGGAATCCGCCCGATGATCCGGTCCCAAGCACTGTAAGCACCAGTTGTGTGGGTCAGTGAGGGAGATCGGGCGTGCACACCGCTGGCACTTCTTAAAACCGGGCTGCGGGGGCATGAATGGGAACACGGCCTCTGCAAAATCAAACCCCGAGGCCTGGATCGTGCTAACAGGCCCCGCCGGGGCAGGAACGAAAAATAAAGCAAAAAGAAAGGAATTTTTTTTTTTTTTTTTTTTTATAGAAAGAAAAAAGCACCCGAAGGTGAAAAAATCGAAAAAAGAACGCGAGCGGGAAGGCAAAAGGAGTATTTCAACGACGTTGAAAAACACACGTCTTCTTCGCTCCGCGGAAACGAAGAAACTGGGGACCACGCACTCCTCCGTCGGGCGGGAAGGCACTCGCGCACGCGCGGTGCGGCCAACTAGAACTTTCTAGTAAAAAGGTCCGTACCGTGGGCTCCATCGGTGACGTCACCCATGCGTAAAGAATATGCTGCCTGCTTGTCCTGGGATAAATATCTTTACGATACTTTCTTTCTCCTGCCTTTCTTTCAAAGTATATTTATTGAGATCTTTAAGTCTGTAATAGATTAGTCAGGGAAGCTTTGCTAAAGAAGTATTTTTGACTTAAGATCTTCCTAACAGGCACTGAATAAATTCACATGCTGCCTGATACCACAGATCCAGGGACTGGCAGGCTGCTCCCCCACAAATGAATACACCACCGTTGAAGTCCAGTGTTTAAAAGTGAGCATATTGTAAGTCGTTCCAAATAGCTGAACCTTCATAATGGGTCCAGCTGTCCTTCACTAAAGCACATGGGGAAATTATCCGATAACCTTGAGATGTCGAATTGGCTAATCAGGAGAACATTCCTCCCACCACTCACTGTCAAGCGGTGAAACCTGAGCCCACTCCTGCACTCAGCCAGCTGTCCCAAATAGAGCTTAGCTGAGGCCTCGGTAGTTTGGCTGCAAAATCCTCCTCCCTTCCCAGCTCAGGAATTCAGCAGTACAGCCAGGCTCTCTTCTGCCTCGGATGCCCCCTGAACAGCCCAAAAATCCATCCCTCTACATAATTTCAGAATGTGCAAAAAATGATATCATGGTGCTGGCTCTAGGTCTAGAGATGTGGGGGTAGTTTTTGGATGGCTCACTGCCCATCGCTTGGTCAGATCTGGCTCAGACCAACAAACCCCTTTGTGGTCTATATGAAATGGGTTGATGCTTTCACTCCAGTTCCTAAAGGGCGCATCACTTAAAAAACAAAGAATGCATCATTGTATGGCCTGGTTCAGTCCTACTGATGGTTCTTGTCACCTTAGACAAGTCACTTAACCCTCCAGTGCCTCAGCTATGCGAGCATGTATTAAGAGGCTTCTTAGATTGTAAGCATTCTGGGGACTTGAAGGCAACTCACCTTGAGGTTCCAGTGAGAAGGCGTGCGGCAAATCCAAATAAGCCAAGAAGTTTAACCATTATTTCTAGGAAAGGATTTGTTGAAGTATAAATTTCTTTCCTACAGGAGGGAGTTTGTCAAGTTTTAGGAACAGAAAATGTAAACCAGATTATCAGGAAGTAACAACATTACAATGAGCACTCTAACTTGCTAGTCAGTTCCATGTAAGATTAGCTGTAGGAGCAAAACCTAAACTGGGGGACTACAGCATCAGGCACTAAAGCATTCCTGGAGGGAGAGGTGCATGCAAACACCTCCATCTTCCTGTCAGAGGATGCCATCATTGGTCCTATAGACTGATTTGTCTGCACAGCTAACGAACATCAGGGCTAATGTGGGAGAGCCAGTGGCTAGTGGTAGATTAATTGCTGCTTCTAAAGAAGAGGCCTCTGCGGTAACTTTACATGCCGCTCTGAACTGACTCCCCATTCATATAAAAGCTCACAAACAATAAACCTGTCCTTGTGGAATCCCAGCCACTCAGGTTTTCAGGATATCTGCAATGAATATTTATGAGATTGATTTGCATACAATGCAGATCTCTCTCAATCATATTCAGTGTGGGTAACCAGTAGCTCGGACTGGTTGGGGTTTGGGACTCACCTACATGTTTCACAAAGCCTGGGCCCTGTTGCCTCAACCACGCACCAGCTCGTAAGCTTCTGCGTTACGGGCAGCGGAAGTTTCTAGAGAGATTATTATTTGAGTTTCTATCTGGCATGCCATATAAGATTTACATGAAGGGGTTGGAAAGGGAGGATTTTGACTTGAAGTTTGAGTCAACATGTGTTACTGTTCAAGCTCTTGTTATTTCTAATCCATAATTGGTTCAGAAAGTTGGAGAGTTTAATTCTTTTAAGGCCTTAGTGACCAAAGATAATTTAATTACTATGAGTAGAAGAGACATGCCAGTGGAATCCACGTTTCTGGTTTCAATTTATTTAAAGAGTAACTTCATCCAGTATGTATTTTTTTCTAACGTCAAGCCCTGCCGCCTATATTTTTAGGTTGCCTGTGTGAATAAAGATCCTTCTCCTTTACAGACTAAGCTCTGGATTTATCAAGTTGTGTCAACAGATTAGTAAATCTTGAGAGAGGCATATAAAGATATGGTTGGCTATAAAATAACAGGAAAAGAAAATTTGACTGATTTCAAACCAGGATAAATAACAATATGCAAGATTGTATGCGGGTTCTCTGAGGAAGCCAGTTGGGCGAAACGCGTCAGGACCCAGCCAAACTAACGCTAGCAGCAATCTTCAGCTAAGTTACTTAACCTTTGAACCATTCATACATTATAAGCAATTTGAAAGTGTGCAAGTTACAAAGTATCACTTATTCTATTCAATGTTTCAAAACAACTTTTCACAGCAGTCATGGTGCAATGATAGATACCACAAGAGTTCTGGTAGGGGTTAATCCCCCACTCTGAGTTCTTACATTCCATCTTGGATTCTGAGCACCGTTGAAAGTGGAAAGTATTTTTTCAACTGGTTCCTCTATCTGTTTATTTGTGGCTATAAAATAAGCCAGGTGTATACCTGGCAGGGCCTCCGCGTGTGTGGATCGCCGGACTTGATGGACCGAAGGTCTGATCCGGAGATGGCGCTTCTTATGTTCTTAAATGGACTTCTTCAAATGAAAACAAGAGGGCACAGACCTATAATAGCATTAATAGCTAATATTGAGTGTTCGAATATCACCAACAAAATACAATGTGCCTAGAGCAAGCACTTAGCTTTGAAAGACCCACTGGAGGCCACCATTTCACCACAGCTATGGCTTCCTTTGCTCCTTTGTTTCACTCTAATCAGCAGTTCCTCTTTGTTCTTGAGGTCCACAGTCTGCCTAGTTTACGGGACTTACATTCACTGCTTCCACTGCCCCTGACGTATACACTCTTTGTGTCCCTGAATGATGCCATGTTTTTGCTTAACTTTGACTGACGTCCAAGCACTAGTTCCATTAATGAGCTACTTATCCAAGCCTTCAACTGTCCACAGCAAGTCCATGTCTACGGGTTATCAAATACTCGTTCCTCCATGCTCTCCAGGAGCAGAGACCAAAGGTGCTGCCTTCATGGTCTAGGGCAGGGCTAGGCAATTCCAGTCCTCGAGAGCCACAGGCAGGTCAGGTTTTCAGGATATCCACAATGAATATGTACAAGATGGATTTGCATGTGTTGCCTCATTGGGATGCAAATCCATCTCACGCAGCTCCTCATTGGTGAGGCCCAACTTTAGTGCAGGAAGAGGCGGTCGGAGCTTACCACGAGTGATTTCCTTCACTCGCCTGGCGCTCCGGCTGCCCTCTCCTGTCTCCCTCGCTAAAAACCGTATTCGTGAGTTTTCAACATTTGCAGGGGTTCCTGGAATGGAACCCCCGCGAATATCGGGGGAGTACTGTATCTCAATCCGTCCTCCTTTTTCTGGAGCTCTACGGTAACCCTACCTTCACCTGAGTAGAAACTCAAAGTGTTGAGGCACGAGAGAGATTCAGAGGAGTCGCACCGAGTACAGAGTCCTGAAGCAATGAATAAGTGACAAAGTGTTGCTGTTACTTTTACTCTCTGCCTATAAGTTTGCTACAATTGTGGGTTTTGTCTCATTTGCTTAAAGTCAATCTTTTGGTTCAGATCCCCATTTCTGGCTTGGACAGTTACGGAACACCAATGGAGATTATGAATTGTTATGTCAATGATTCTTACCTCCCATTCCAAAGCTGAACCCACCAACCAAGTATATTTTATGTAATGTACCCCAACTCAATCCAGAGTGGTATAAAACGGGTAGAAGTGCATCGATTTTTGCTGCATCAAGATTTACAACAACTAGGGGACACTTGAAGTTACAGGGAAATACTTTTAAAACCAATAGGAGGAAATATTTTTCCACCGAGAACAGTTAAGCACTGGAACGCATTGCCAACGGGTTGTGATAAGAGCGGATAGCATAGCTGGCTTTAAGAAAGGTTTGGACAAATTCCTGAAGGAAAAGACAGACATGGGATGGTAGCTTGGAATGCTGCTACTATTTGGGTTTTTGCCAGGTACTTTTGACTTGGATTTAAGACGGGATCCTGAGCGGGATAGACCATTGGTCTGACCCAGTAAGGCTATTCTTATGTTCTTAAAATGTATCCAGGCAGGAAGGGGTTACATCCATAATGCATATCAGGCAGCATCTTCCACTTGTGCCTATAGTGAAACGCTCTTCTGAGCTGCCCAAGGAACAGAAAGTTATGCCTTCTTATAAGCAGTCAGAAATGTGACTGGCTAGTGTGAAAACATGCTTCTAGCCTACAAAATCCAGGTTTAATAGTGAGAACTTTGAGCAGACTGATACCTAATATCTTATAAGCCTTAAAGAGGGTCCTAGACAGTGTGGTTAAAATAAGATGAAATCCGATGCAGAGCACAAGGCTTCGGGACACTGCAAATGGAGCAGTGAGCGCGTGCAAGCCATTTTCTGAATCGGACGCCTCTCATAGTATCAGTGTCACATCAGATACTGATGAATGTGGAAGAGGGAAGCTCACGTTCCCTGAGATGTGAATTCAAATTCCACCACCATGAAAGAGCAATAGAACCGGGGGGGGGGGGGGGGGGGGGGGAGGGTGTTAATTAACCATTTTAGTACATAAAGTGCAAATTTACATGTGTAAATAGGGCTTCCTAAAATTAAGCCATGCCTGTAGTCACAATCGATTAATAAAAAGATGCAGAGACACTTGTTCCTGCTCTAATGTCTGTGTCGTTGGGTGCAACTTCATCCTCAGGATCCGTGCTAGTTATTACAAAGCCAACTATGGCCGGGTTCTACGATACGCACCCTCTGTATTTATTTCTAAAGTTTCTAAACCACCTGTACCTCTAAATGGTTAACATTTACAACTTTCATAATAGCTCGAAAGACAAAGTAATTTATCCCACTTAAAAGCAATGTCAGAAAGCTCACAGAGTCTACAAATTAACTAAGTAAAGTGCAGTAATCAAAATTCAAAGTTCTTATTAAATACGCCTACCATTAACTATGTGATTTCAAAGAAAGGCCTCCACAAACAATTGCATCTTCAACATCTATTTAACTGTAATTTCCGACTAGTGCCTCTTAAGTCTTTTCTTTTCTTTCTATCAATTGTAGTTCCCGTTCGTTTGTGTCCTTAAATCATTTTTCCCCTTGGTCTGTTTTAGATTCAATTCTATTTTAATTGGTCTATTGTTATGGCATTTTTGTGCACCGCCTAGAAGGTGGTGGTATAATAAATTTTAAATAAACTTGAAACTAATGCCCATTGTGTGCCTGACTTAAATACCAAGAACAGCCCTTAAGTGGCGTTAAAGCTGACCTGCGTAACTCCTAAATTTGATAACCTGCAACCACAAAAGGGGTGTGTCTCGCTGTTCCAAATGTAAGTTATAGACTTATGCACATAACTGCGAACTCTAGGCGCACCCGTTTACACCAGCCTTTAACAGCGCAAAAACGCACATCTAAAGTTAGGCACGCAAATGCCAACTAATGTTGCATTCTAAAATGGAAATTTTGCATGCAATTGCTGTCCAAACTCAAGTCTCAATGAGGATGCACTCACAAGAAAAAAAGAAGACTTTGTGTCATGGAGGTAAAAGGAGCTAGGACCCATCTCAAACGGAAACTCAGGCAAATAGATGGCATCAAACTCAGCAAGGGATGGAACAGCCATATTATCTGGACCTCTTCCGTACTCCATCCTTTTTATATCCTTTTGAAGGTGCGGCCTCCAGAATTGGCACAATATTCTAAATGAGGTCTCACCAGAGTCTTATACAGGGGCATCAATACCTCTCCCTAGGCACCCTAGCATCCTTCTAGCTTTTGCCGTCAACTTTTCAACCTGTTTGGCCACCTTAAGATCATCACATACAATCACTTCCAAGTCCCACTCCTCTTTCTTGCACAAAAGTTCTTCACCCCCCTCGGGTTTTTGCAGCCCATATGCACGACCTTGCATTTCTTAGCATTAAATCTTAGCTGCCAAATTTCAGACCATTTCTCAAGCTTTACCAGGTCCTTCCTCATGTTTTCCACACCTTCAGGGATGTCAACTCTATTGCAGATTTTGGTATTCTCTGCAAAGAGGCAAATCTTACCCGACAGCCCTTCAGCAATATTGCTTACAAAAATGCTCAAAAGAACAGGCCCAAGAACCGAACCTTGAGGCACACCACTGGTAACATCCCTTTCCTCAGAGAGATCTCCATTGACCTTCTGTCACCTTCTACTCAACCAGTTCCAGACCAGTCCATCACTTTGGGGTAGCGTTACCGTATTTGTCAAGCCAAAAAGGAGGACATCTGACCACAACCCAGCCCCACCAACAGTGCCCTGCCCCACCCCTGCCTCCCACTAGCCTGGCTCCTAACCCGGCCCACTCCCCCAATGCAGGTTTTTTTTTTCTCTCTCTCTCTCTCTCTCTCTCTCTCTCTGTCCAGCCTCCCACCTGAGCCACCCCAGAGTTGGGTATGGTTCTCAGAGTCTCCCCTGTCCCCACATACCTCTTCTGGTGCGGCAATTTCAAAATGTCAGGCAGCTGGCAGCATTAGTAACGTAATCCTGCTGCCATCGGCCTGCCCCTGAAGTCCTTCAGGAACACCATATATTGATCCACCCTGTGTCCTGTGTGTCTGTCATAACTTAAATTGTAAGTTCTTTCAAGCAGGGACCATCTCTTGCGTGTTTAATAGTAGTAGTAGTTTGTATCAGAAAGAGGGGGGAGGACCTGTAGCCCTGTGAATGTCTAGTGAAGGGAGGGGGGCACATCCTCTATTATCAAATATATATTCCAAATAACTTTATTGAGATAGTGGGCTGAGGTCGAAGGTGGCTAATTCAATGCCTGCTGGTTAAAAGATGTCACCCATCCACGAGAAACCAGAATAGGAGGGTTTGTAAATCCAAAGCGACCACTTTCCCTGCACACTTTAGGCCTTGTCTTCTGCTTCCAGCCCACCTCACAGTCAGGCCTTGAACAAGTCTAAATTACAGGACACTCCCGACCACATAAACTCCACTTGCAAGTTAAAAAGCAAACAATCTGTGCCATTTTAATTTTAAACATCTTCCATGAAACATCTGCTCTCGTTTGGCACTGACTGGAGCTTTAATAAGCTACAAAGATGATTTATGTGAAATAACTAATGACATGCAATATGTGCTTTAATCTATCCATGTAGAGAAGTGAGAGTAATAAGCACCTGCTCACAAGCTCATCTCAAGACGCTGCATTTAGTCTCTTTTAAAAATATTTTCTACACATATAAACCAGACTTTTTTTACAAGAGGGGCAGAAGGTGCGCGCCAGTCAGAGAGAGAGGGCTCAGGTTCTGGAGGGAGCTGTGTGGAGTTGGAAGACAAGGACAGTGGCAGTGTTACATAGATGTAGCTATTCCGAACATTTTCCAGACTCTCTCGCCAAGGATGAAACACACTTGCTATGAACTGCCTTCTCCTCTGCTCCCACAATAACTTCCTGGAGGGACTTTAAGGGAAGGAGAGGAAGCGGTGCCTGGATGAAGTACATGGCAAGTGCACTTCATCCGGCAGGCACAATTTTCCTCTGATGGGGAGAGGGAGCTCCTGGCTGTGTGGGAGGCAGGACAAGGTGACTGTGACTGGTCTCTTAATGTTTTGTCCTTGCAAATATAGTAACCCTAGGCACACCTCATATAAGCCACTCACTGTCACATGGAAGATATAAAGCCAGCAGAGACAGCTGAAGGGCAGGATTTCATTAGAGCCCATGCAGATGTTGCAGAGATAACAAGGGGCAGCGAGTGTTTCTATGGCACATTTAGACAGGACAGAAACAAATGCTGACCTCAAATGCAGGAATTTTCTTCTTACAGTAGTTAGTGAACAAATACAGGGACTATTAAGAGAGTTTTAAACCAAGTCAGATTCAGCGGATAGCGTAGCTGGTTTTAAAGGAAGGTTTGGACTATTTCCTGGAGGAAAAGGCCATAGTCTGTTATTGAGACAGAAACGGGGGAAGCTACTGCTTGCCCTGGATTGGTAGCGTGGAATGTTGCTACTCTTTGAGATTCTGCATGGAATCTCGATACTCTTTGGAATTCTAGAAACTTTTGCTACTCTTTGAGATTCTGCATGGAATCTCGATACTCTTTGGAATTCTAGAAACTTTTGCTACTCTTTGAGATTCTGCATGGAATCTCGATACTCTTTGGGGTTCTAGAAACTTTTGCTACTCTTTGAGATTCTGCATGGATTCTCGATACTCTTTGGGGTTCTAGAAACTTTTGCTACTCTTTGAGATTCTGCATGGAATCTCGATACTCTTTGGAATTCTAGAAACTTTTGCTACTCTTTGAGATTCTGCATGGAATCTCGATACTCTTTGGGGTTCTAGAAACTTTTGCTACTCTTTGAGATTCTGCATGAAATCTTGATACTCTTTGGGGTTCTAGAAACTTTTGCTACTCTTTGAGATTCTGCATGAATTCTCGATACTCTTTGGGGTTCTAGAAACTTTTGCTACTCTTTGAGATTCTGCATGGAATCTCGATACTCTTTGGGGTTCTAGAAACTTTTGCTACTCTTTGAGATTCTGCATGGAATCTCGATACTCTTTGGGATTCTAGAAACTTTTGCTACTCTTTGAGATTCTGCATGGAATCTCGATACTCTTTGGGGTTCTAGAAACTTTTGCTACTCTTTGAGATTCTGCATGGAATCTCGATACTCTTTGGGGTTCTAGAAACTTTTGCTACTCTTTGAGATTCTGCATGGAATCTCGATACTCTTTGGGGTTCTAGAAACTTTTGCTACTCTTTGAGATTCTGCATGGAATCTCGATACTCTTTGGGGTTCTAGAAACTTTTGCTACTCTTTGAGATTCTGCATGGAATCTCGATACTTTTGGGGTTCTAGAAACTTTTGTTACTCTTTGAGATTCTGGAATGTTGCTACTCCTTGGGTTTTGGCCAGGTACTAGTAACCCGGATTGGGCTTGATGGACATAATCAAGCTCGAGAAATGAGCATCAACATGGCAAATGAGGTTCAACGTGGATAAGTGCAAAGTGATGCATGTTGGTAACAAAAATCTCATGCACGAATACAGAATATCTGGGGCGATACTTGGAGAGACCTCCCAGGAAAGAGTTCTGATTGACAAGTCAATGAAGCCATCCACGCAATGTGCGGCGGTGGCGAAAAGGGCGAACAGAATGCTAGGAATGATAAAGAAGGGGATCACGAACAGATCGGAGAGGGTTATCATGCCGCTGTAGCGGGCCATGGTGCGCCCTCACCTGGAGTACTGTGTCCAGCAATGGTCGCCATACATGAAGAAGGACACTGTACTACTCGAAAGTGTCCAGAGAAGAGCAACTAAAATGGTTAAGGGGCTGGAAGAGTTGCTGTACAGTGAGATATTGGAAAAACTGGGCCTCTTCTCCCTTGAAAAAAGGAGACTGAGAGGGGACATGATCAAAACGTTCAAAATACTAAAGGGAATAGACTTAGCAGATAAAGACAGATTGTTCACCCTCTCCAAGGTAGAGAGAACGAGAGGACACTCTCTAAAGTTGAAAGGGGATAGATTCCGTACAAACGTAAGGAAGTTCTTCACCCAGAGAGTGGTGGAGAGCTGGAACGCTCTTCCGGAATCTGTTGTAGGGGAAAACACCCTCCAGGGTTTCAAGACTAAGCTGGACAAGTTTCTGCTAAACTGGAACGTACGCAGGTGAGGCTGGACTCATTTAGAGCACTGGTCTTTGACCTGGGAGCCGCTGCGTGAGCAGACTGCTGGGCAGGATGGACCACTGGTCTGACCCAGCAGCAGCAACTCTTATGTTCTTTGGTCTGACCCAGTAAGGCTATTCTTATGGAATTACCAACACTGAATCTTGCCAGGCCAAACAAAGAAGTCTTCAGTGAAGTCCTGCCAGTATTTCAAATGTCATTGCTCTTATTACTATCTACAGATCCCCAGAGCAAAATGGAGAAAACAGGAATCTCAGAGCTGCCAAGTTATCCAGTTTCAGGCTGGAGATTTTGGGAACCTGGATTTCTGACCCCTCCATTCTGTTGCATTATGGGAACTGCAGCCCTGATTTCAATGGGCACAACAAATCTCACGTTTCAAAAGCAGGATTGTCTGAATACTGGGTAACTTGGCAACTCTGCAATCTGCTTGAACTGCACATTTATTTATTGACTAAGATTCACTCAGGCACTGCACATGCCAGATGACTCTCTTGTTTTTGACTTTTGTAGAGTTTTGCATTGCTTTATAATATGCTGCTACTGGAGAGGGATTGTGTTGCCAGCTGACCCGTGAAGAATGTAAAGCCAAACTACTGCAGAAGGAGAGTTAGGACTGGTGAGAAATGGTTTGGGAGAGCAGGAATCGGAGTGGTGCGCAATGATAAGAGTGGAACCACTGAAGAGCCCCGAGGAGGTGCAGGAGAATGACATGGTCGACAAAGTCGAAAGCTTTCCTAAGATGGCTGTCGACCTGATTTTCATTCTGACTCTTAAATGAAAGCTAAGACCTAGGCAAAAACCACAGTAGATGAAATATCTGCAACTTCTATTTTCCCTTTCAAGAGCATAAAACTGTACTGGAGGAGATTCCCAAGGTGGTCTAGCACCAGTGAGCACATGGGGTGGGACAGAGGGCCGAGGAGCTGGATTGTCCATTAGGAAGGCAGCAGCATTCCCTTGATTTGTTGTACAGACAGCCTGCTCAACCAGTCAAACTGCAACAAACAAAAGTATCCCCCCCCCAAAAAAAAAAGCAGGGCTCTTGGGCTAGGGATTCTCCAAATCCCCTGAAGGCCCTGTCAATACTGATCTGAATTTGACTGGCAGAGCAGCATCTGCCTGTTGCCTGCTCGACCAATCACATTCAGAGCAGTGCCCACGGGGCCTTGGCGGGGGTGGGGGAAGAGCGAAACACCTGAAGGCCCTGACCACACACCACTGGAATTCACATGGTGAGAGAAGTGGGTGCGGACAAAGAAGGGCTAAGCTTTAGGGGTTTGTAACGTCCAAGAGGCATCATCATCCTCCATGCTCTGATCTATGAACCACCTGTTCACACTGCCGATTTTTAAAATTTAGTGCCAATTAGACACCAAGATCTTTAAATCCAGCCTTGCTACGAGCCCTGTAGCTTGCATTTTCCACTAGCAATCTTATTACTTCTGAAGTTAAATTGTGCTTGGAATGCATGCCAAGCATTTAATAATTAGCTAAATGTAAGTTACAGGCTGGAAGTGGATTTCCAGAGAGTCAAGTATTGGACTGTTGAGCTTTCTTTCCCAATCACAGAAAGGAAGAAAAGCCTTTGTGAATCATACTGAAAGAGCATAATTGTAGATTCGGTTTAGTTTTGTTCATTGAACCTGTGGGGAATCAAACCAAGTTCGATAGAAAGACAGAAAAATAACACAAAGAAAATTTAAGTCAAATAGCACTTGAGATTTAATAAAGAATTGCAGAAATAACTCGACTGAGTCCAAATCAAAGAAATACAAGTAAAAAAAACCAATGTAAAATATAAACAATTGATTTCATAAAAGACCATCATAATCATTGATGAATCACTTATCTGTAAGTGTCGCCAGTGGTAAATCTTCAGCCTGAATCGATTATTTATTCTTTCAAAAAGTTCAAAGACTAGAGGACACGGCATGAAGTGGTTTAAAATAAAACATACAGAAAAATCATTCACCCCTGAGCCTTAGCTCCTCATAGGAAAGTCGTCCCATCCCTTTTATCGCCCTTTTTAAATTCTGCTATATCTTTTTCAAGATACGGCAACCAGAACTGCACACAATATTTGAGGTGGGGCCACAAGGGCATTATAACATTTCCATTCCTTTCCTGATAATTCCTAACTTTCTATTTGCTTTCTTAGCAGCCGCCGCACATTGAACTGAGGGTTTCAACGTATCATCAACAATGACACCTAGATCCTTTTCCTGGGCAGTGACTCCTAACACAGAACCCAGCGTCACATAGCTACAGTTCAGGTTCTCACGTTAAACATCATCTGCCATTTTGACTCCCAGTCTCACAAGGTCCTCTTACGATTTAACAACTTTGAACAACTCTGTCATCAGCAAATTTAATTATCTCACTACTTATTCCCATCTCTAGATCACTATCTCCCCTTCTCCAGTCAGAATACTGGCTATTTAACCCTAATCTCTGCCTTACAGGCCTGCGTATCTGAAGATCATATTAGATTAGCCAATTTCTGCATTGTTTAAACTGCAGGAGGATTTCTGAAATGACTGTCGAAGAGAACGAGCCATGTGGACAGTAGAAATGACCAGACTTTGTGGAGTCAGGAATCCTTCCTGTATCTTCTGACAACTTTAGGTTTCTATATTCTGTTCAGCGACCCAGCCAACGGCCCATGAAGTCTGTGGCTAAATTGCTGAACAGACCCTCGCAGAGCTCGGGATATGTCTTCGCTTGTCTGTGATCAATCCCTCAAAGGCCTCCAGAGCATAAGCAGAGAAGCAGAGGAAGGGTTAAACCTCTCTTTTTCATCGACAGTTAAAACCCATCCAAACTGACAAAACTAAATGCTGCAGTTCACAGCCTAGAGAGATTAGGATTAATGAACTGTTATTTGCAGAGCTAATCCAATTCCTTACGAAGAGTAAAAAGGCCCTCGCGGTCCATCCAGGTCACCAGAGCCTCAGCCACCAGGTCACCTATGTTGAAGTCACCACCATGCCAACCATGTAGGCGGACAAAGTCATGTGGTGTGTTGATGACAGGATTCAACTGAGCAGTCAAGCTGCCTTTCCCTCCCTCCTAAACTGCACACAGTAGCATAGCAAGGGTGAGAGGTGCCCCTCCCCCGCCCCCTTGCCGCTTCCCTTCCCCCGTACCTCTGCAACATTCCTGATGGAGCAGCAAGCCACGAGCTCCTGTCGCACCAGCATCAGCTCTTCCTCTGACATCATTTCCTAGGTGCGGGTCCAAGAAGTGATGTCAGAGGAAGAGCTGGGTTGCTGCTCGCACCAGGAAAGTTAAAGAGGTACGGGGGAAGGGAAGTGGCAGTGGAGGGGGGAGAGGACGTCGAGTGCCAAGACAGTTTTCCCTACCACGCCACTGGCTGTACAGTTCCCCACTCACAACAAAGTGATCGACACACTGGAGCCGTCAGACCTTCACCTGTCTCTCGCCATAGGTGGGACACAGACCGTACGAGTCAGTCTGTCTGTCTGGCTTCAGGCATAGAGTATCATTGCTGTACAGTGAGAGATTGGAGAAACTGGGCCTCTTCTCCCTTGAAAAGAGGAGACTGAGAGGGGACATGAGACTGAGTAGATAACGACAGGTTGTTCACCCTCTCCAAGGTAGAGAGAACGAGAGGACACTCTCTAAAGTTAAAAAGGGGATAGTTTCCGTACAAACATAAGGAAGTTCTTCTTCACCCAGAGAGTGGTAGAAAGCTGGAATGCTCTTCTGGAGGCTGTTATAGGGGAAAACACCCTCCAGGGATTCAAGACAAAGTAGATAAAGACAGGTTGTTCACCCTCTCCAAGGTAGAGAGAAGGGGAGGACACTCTCTAAAGTTGAAAGGGGTTAGATTCCGTACAAACGTAAGGAAGTTCTTCATCACCCAGAGTGGTGGAAAACTGGAACGCTCTTCCGGAGGCTGTTATAGGGGAAAACACCCTCCAGGGATTCAAGATGAAGTTGGACAAGTTCCTGCTGAACCAGAACATACACAGGTAGGGCTAGACTCAGGGCACTGGTCTTTGACCTAAGGGCTGCCGCGGGAGCGGACTGCTGGGCACGATGGACCACTGGTCTGGCCCAGCAGTGGCAATTCAAATGTTCTTATTGAATGCTACTACAGTGGATTCTTTCTTTGGCAAGTAACAGGTGCTACTGTTTGAAGAGATTCTTCCCATTTCTGGAACTTTCCGACTGATGCTACACTCAGAAAGCCACTTGGAGAAGGGCAAACAGAGTACGAGCAGCCATAGATTCCTCCTCCCCCCATAAAGGAAAACCCACAGCATGAATCAAACTCCTGTAGATCCATTTTCACCGTTATTATCCATTTGAAGATGTGGCTTTGGAATAAAGAGCAACTCTCAGGCAAAGCTGCCCAACAGCCACACAGCGTTGCCAAACACGTTCCCTCTATCATCAGGAGGCCACGTCACATACTAGCTCTCCTTAAAATTATTTCCAGATTCTTCTGCTTGCTCTTTTGTTTTTTCATCTCTGGCAGCTAGGTTGGAATGTGCAGCGAAGCCCGAGAATGTAGCTGTGCAGAAGAGAGAAGAGGAGCCTTGTTTGGTTGGAGCAAAACGAGAAATCTCCCGTGCAGCCCACACTCTTATGCAGCAGGCCTGTGCTGTATTTGGAGACTCTTCTAGAAAGAAATGCTTTTCCTTACAAAGAACGCTGGCAGAACCGGCGAATCACACAAAACTTACATCAGCCATAGAGTAGGTGTAAATGCACCCCTCCAAAAAAAAAACAACAACAACAACAAAAATGCACGCACACTGCTCAATCTGCACCGATATGAATGCTCACCATCAGATCACGGTACAGAGTACAGCTGGCAAATGACCTCCTGTTAACTTTGAATCTAGGTGGCTCCTTGATGTCTATTTTGGAACGAAGGCACCTGAGGCACGGTCATCTCAACCTTACCTTTCAAACCACTACGTTAAAAGCTTGGAGTTTTCCCTTTGGAATAAGCTGGAGGACGTTTTTGACCTTGTTCATCACCTGTGTTGGTATAACTACCCAAATAAATTTTGAATCCCTTGATCTTTGGCTCCAGCTTCCCCAGCCATCATTCTATTATTGTGAGGAGGAAGGCCTTTGGTTGTTCCCACAACATAAGAGATCTCTAGAAAAATCAACACTCTAGCCGAACATTCTAGAGTCCCAGATCCTAACCTGACCTGTTAGTACTGCCCAGGTCCAGCTGATTGGAAAGACAGTATTCGTCAGAGTGTTCTAGGTATATCCCTCTTCCCAGTTGTAGCCTCACTACCAACCCCCCTCCCCAAACTAAGCCTGCCTTTTGACTCTCTCTTGGTGATGAAAACAAAGATTCCCCAAATTTGTATCATCACTCTGGAGATCTAAATGCAAAGAGTTTGGGGTTTTTTTTGCATGAAACACTGGATTTTGCCTATTTGAGGTGCTAAGAGTTGTGAGTTGGGGTTATGCAAACATTTTGCAGAATAGTGAGAAACAATGAGGAGGAATCTAAGCTGAGAGAAGAAACATCAGAGAAGATGCATCGGGTCTAAGGACATTAAAACTGGTTTTGCGCGATTAGTGCGACTTTATCCATTACATTTTGTGGTGATCACCTATAAACATGTTTTACTTAAAGCTGCCCATGTGGTTTTGTCTCTTTGGGGGGGGGTATCTTTTTTACTTCTGCATCCAGTCACCTGTCACCCACGATTTTTATACAAAACCATTGTACTCCTTACGGTTCTCCACTAGTGAAGCCCTGAACATCTGCAGACAATAAAAGGAAAGAAATAGGGAAATCAGGCAAGAGTCCATTTTCCAAAGGAGGAAAAACAAAGTAGCATGTACCAAGCCAAAACAAACTTTTCCTTCCTGGGAGGAAGAAAAGCCAGAAGGCAAGGTTGGGTCAGTGTCTACAGTACAGGTCACTTAGGCTGTGGGATGTGACGCTAGGAAAGACCATCAGTATAATGGGGTCCTCAGTTCTGGCAAATAAACCCCAAAGTGAGCACCTTTATTAAAATGAACCCATCACTGAAGGTGACTATTTCAATGTGGCTCAATCAAACTTCGTTGACCTCTAATCCTGAATCAAACACATCATAAATTCAATGGGTAAAAATCTTGGGTCAATTTCCAAATGATCAGTGTCCAGTCACATCTCCGTGTCGTCTACCAGTGTTATCAATATAAATCTTAAGAACAGCATCAGGAATAAAATATATATAAAGTCACAGAACACTCAAAAAGTATTGTAGATAAGAGTCATCACGAATTCAGATCAAAATAAGTCACTGAGAGATAATAACAAATGGAAACTGAAAGACATTTCTTTTAGGACAGAATAAATCTAAAGGACTATTTGGGGTTGTAAATTGCCTTGGTAAATCCAGAAAAGTTGAAAGGGGACAGATTCAAAATGAATGCTAGGAAGTTCTTCTTTACCCAACGTGTGGTGGACACCTGGAATGCGCTTCCAGAGAGCGTAATAGGGCAGAGTACGGCACTGGGGTTCAAGAAAGAATTGGACAATTTCCTGCTGCAAAAGGGATAGAGGGGTATAGATAGAGGATTACTGCACAGGTCCTGGACCTGTTGGGCCGCCGTGTGAGCAGACTGCTGGGCACGATGGACCTTAGGACTGACCCAGCAGAGGCATTGCTTATGTTCTTAATTCTTTCTGATGTTCAAAATAGTCCAGGTGCGGAAGAGTAAGCTAACTCTTTCGGAGAGAAGATTGATACGATTAGAAATCAGATTCATGTTTTTGGGCATGTATGACAATTGAGCATGCATGGGTGGGGAAGACTAGCGTGGTCGTGACCAATGGAAGTTTCTGGCCAACACAGAAGGACATTTTCAGCTACTGGGGCTTGGGAATCCCTACCAGTTTGAGTTGGGGGTTCTGGAGGGAGGGGTCCAAAATTGAACCTCTGGCTAAACCATTGTTTGGTCTAGTTCCAACAAACCATGGAACCTAATCTCTAAAGCAGGGCACAGGTGGGAAAAGTATCCTCCCTCTATCAAACCAAGTCAAAAATAAAGGAGGCATCCGAGTGCAAGTGGCAGTCCTGGAGCAGGTGAGTCACTGGCTCTGCTAGTTCAGCTGCTCTAAAAATGTACCAGTGCTACCAGCTGTCCTTGGAGCCAAGCGAGGCTGCTTTTAGCTCCGTCAGATCCTCTGATTTACGTAGCGAGGTCCTGGCAGGCAGAAAGCTGATGCCAGCCGCCTTCCATTTTCTCAGTTACTCCAACCCTGGTCAGCATCACATGGGTTTAGCTACTTTTAGAGGGAAATGGGGACATCGTTTTTTTCTTTCCAATTTATTCCTTTTGACTGCCGACTTTGTAACCAAATCGACCAATTCACAATCGGAAGCCTTATGCCGTCAATGAGCTTCATTTGCAAGACTTATTTTGTTCAGAATTTCCACCTAGCCATCAGTGCTTTAAACGGTGTTTTCTTCCCTTTTGCCCTATTCAGTGGTAGAGATTCCCCTCCGCTCCTTGAATGAGAGACGGCAGCAGGTGCCTTTTATCCTTGATGTCGACTTGCATGCCCCTCCGCCCCCGCTGGAGTACAACTCACACCTTTCCTCTTTTCACTAGGTATTATTTGATTATGTTTCCTTTGGGGGGGGGGAGGGTTCAGCCTAGATTTCTAAAACAATTTTGGTTATATCTAAAATCTAAACAATTTTCAGTATCTGATGTTAAATTCTTAAATTATAGTGCATTTCAAGATATGCAGAATTATAGAATATAGTCTCTGCCTGCAGTTCAGACCTGAACAGGGAGAAGAATTCACTTTGAACAGAGATACAAATTAGAGAATGACACAGGGCCAAATTTTCCCCCTCCTGTCTCCGTCCCTGCAAGCTCTGCCTTAACCGCACAAGCCTCGGACACTATGATTTTAAAGTGTTGGAGGCTTGGGCAGATGAGGACAGAGCTTGCAGAAACGGGGCAGGGATGGGACGGGACAATGAGTTCCCACGGAACGGGGGAAAATTTTGTCCCCGTGTCATTCTCTAATACAAATCCCCACCCCCTCCCCTTCTGGGTCGAATTTTAAAAGTCTCTGTGCTGGCAGTGAAAAAGGATCTGGTTACTTAAAAGTAATTCTCATTTTCCTATTTCCCCTCTTAATGAGGAGGGGCTGCGTCTGAAGGCAGGACCCAATGGGAGGGAACAGGGCTGATGAGTGGGGGCGTTTTCTTCATATCACACTTATGCCCTTCTCCTCACAGAGGAGAAACTGCAGCCTGGGTGAGGGAACATGACAGCTCGTGATTTGGAAACGTACTTTCATCTTCAAAGAACACCAAAACAGAGCAAAATATGCAATCGACTGCATTTGAAACACTGTGAGCAGAATTTCAGGCACAAAGCAAGTAGCTTAACAGGCAGATTTCCAGAAGGGAAACTTGAAAGAAATTCTGGCCAGGATTTCAGAAGCCCAGGAGCAGGAGGAAAGGCCGATCTGAGTTTTAAGCAGCTGTCTTCATTCAGATCCAGTTTGTCTTTCTTTATAACAGGGACATGGGGTGGGGGAACAGACTCAGTCAGGTCTAACTGTTGAACTTCCATCTCAATGCATTATGGGGCTTGGAGTCCACAAGTACCATGATGCAGTAAGGGAGGGATGGCAGTAATACAAACCCACCCTTGGGAGGAAAAGTCTCATGGAAGTGCTGCTAACTCAAAAACTTCCCAAAACTGCTGTGGGTTTTAGCACAGGAAAAAATCCTGAACCAGGGCTGTGAAGTTGGAGTTGGTATAAATGTACCAACTGTGGCTCAAAATAAAAAAGGAACTTTATAATATATGGAAAATTTATCATTTTATACATATACTTTCTTTATATTCCACATATCTTACAATCCCGTGTGGATTACAAATTATTCAGGTACTGAAGCATGTTTCCCTGTCCGTCCCTGCACCTGGGGCAATGGGGGATTAAGTGACTTGCCCAGGGTCACAAGGAGCAGTGCGGGATTCAAACCCACAGCCACTGCAAAACACACTCCCACACGTATATATCTTTGACCTGAATCTAAAATACTGGTAAATGTAAGTTGTTTAGAGTGGCAAAACTGCTGCCTCAGCACCTGGGGTTGTGGGTCAATCCCAGCACTGCTCCTTGTGACCTTGGGAAAGTCACTTAACCCTCAGGAACAAAATAAGTGCCTGTATATATGTAAAGCATCAGACTGCTAAAGCCTGTAGCTTCTCTCTTTACAATATCTCTAAAATTCGAAGCACACTACCCTTGTAACCTCACACTTTGACTACTGCAATCTACATTCAACAGGTCTCCCAATGAACTGCCTCCCCCACCCTGCAAATCTCTGCTACCAACTTCACTACACTCATCTCTCCTCAAATCACTTCACTGGCTTCCCATCTGCCTTCGCATACAGTTCAAACTCCTATTGCTAACCTACAAGTATGTTCATGCCGCAGCCGTTCGGAGGGTTACCAGATGTCTGGGAAAACCAGACATGACCTCTTTTTAGAGGACTTTCCGGGTGCCTGGATGGACTTTCCAAAACCCAGCAGTTGTCCGGGTTTTGGAAAGCTCTGGCCGTGTGTGGAGGGCCTCCGGGCACAAGCAGATGATGTCGCACATGTCCACGCACGCTTGGAGGCCCCCAGACACGGCCCGGAGTTCAGGAATCATGAGACAAGGCTTTCGGGGGGAGGGTGGGGTGAAGGCAGACCAGGGCAGGGCCAGGCGTCCAGGATTTCACCAAGAAAAACACAGTAACTCTGACCCTCTTATCTCTCCTTATATGCCTCCCTGAGAACTCTGTTCCTCAGATAAATTGCTTTTCTCTGTACCCTTCTCCTCTACTGCCAATTCCATCTTGCTACCCTGGATGCCTAGAATAATCTACTTTGAGCCCCTTCCCTTCCCTTGTTCAAAAGTAGGCTGAAAGCCTACTCTCCGCTGCCTTAGAAACATAGAAAGTGACAGCAGATAAGGGCCAAGGCCCATCAAGTCTGCCCACACCAATGACCCTCCCTTACCTCCCTCTGTGAAGAGATCCCACCTGTCTATCCCATTTAGTTTTAAAATCAGGCACACTGCTGGCCTCAATTACCTGTATCAGAAGACCATTCCATCGATCCATCACCCTCTCGGTGAAGAAGTATTTTCTGGTGTCGCCATGCAATGTCCCTCCCCTGATTTTCCACTGATGCCCTCGTGTGGACGTGGGTTCCTTGAAGAAGAAGACATCCTCCCCCACCTCGATACGACGCGTGAGGTATTTGAATGTTTCGATCATGTCCCCCCTCTCCCTGCGTTCCTCTAGGGAGTAGAGCTGCAATTTATTCAGCCGTTCCTCATACGGGAGATCCCTGAGCCCTGTGACAATCCATGTGGCCATTCACTGGACCGATTCAAGTCTCAGCACATCTTTGCGGTAATGTGGTCTCCAGAATTGTACACAGTATTCCAGATGGGGTCTCACCATGGACCTATATAATGGCATTATGACTTTGGGCTTACGGCTAACGAAACTCCTGCGTATGCAACCTATGATTTGTCTGGCCTTAGATGAAGCTTTCTCCACTTGCTCATTAGTCCATAGGCTGTTATTGAGAAAGACACTGCTTGCCCTGGATCGGTAGCATGGAATGTTGCTACTCCTTGAGTTTTGGCCAGGTACTAGGGACCTGGATTGGCCACCATGAGAACAGGCATTGGTCTGACCCAGTAAGGCTATTCTTATGTTCTTATCCCCCATTAACTGTAACCCCTACCCTGACACCCTGTTTGTCCGTCTTGATTGTGAGCTCATTTGAGCAGGGACTGTCTCCTTTGTAACTCTGTGTATGTCTGGTAGCACTGTAGAAATAATAGTAGTAGCAGCAGTAAACCATTTTGAATGTATAACCACAAAAAGGCAGTATACAAGTGCCATCCCCTTCCCCCTTACTTTAGATCCAGAACCAAAACTTCAAAGCCTAATATCAGCTGGAGTCAGAATCAGAAAATAGAAAAATAGTCGGTTTGGTGTACCGACTCAACTGCCCCATACCAAACCACTCTAAGGCGGCAGCTCAAAGGGTCCTCAGCAGTTTGGGATAAGTTGGAAGCCCTCCATAGCAAACTCCCTGTGCCAGGGGCTGGCTCCGTACTACCGTACTCTACATACCTAAGAGTTACTGTATTAGCAGCTCTGTGTTAAAACTGGCCAGATTCTACCAGTCAATGTGATTTTGGACATGAAGAGAGTCTGTACTTCTCAGCTTGGAGAGAAATATCACACATCCTTTAGAGAGCTTGCCTTTACCTCCTGGGATGTTTCTGTTAAGGGTCCGTGGCTTCGTCCATAAACATGGTCTTCTATGAATTGTGTGCCATCTACTCTAGACCCACATCTATCTTTGGATGTGTCCCCAATCTATGGTCCTTCTCCAAGGGTTTTTTTTCTATGAATGCTGAACAGAAGTATTTCCACTTTTGAGGTTTTGAGAATGTTTTAGAAACATAGAAACTTAGAAATAGATGGCAGATAAGGGCCACGACCCATCAAGTCTGCCCACTCTAATGACCCTCCCTATTTATCTTTGCGGATAGATCCCACATGTCTATCCCATCTGGCCTTAAAATCTGGCACGCTGCTGGCCTCAATAACCTGGAGTGGAAGACTATTCCAGCGATCAATCACCCTTTCAGTGAAAAAGAATTTCCTGGTGTCCCCATGCAGTTTCCCGCCCCTGATTTTCCACGGATGCCCCCTTGTTGTCGCGGGACCCTTGAAAAAGAAGATATCTTCCTCCACCTCGATGTGGCCCGTGAGATACTTGAATGTCTCGATCATATCTCCCCTCTCTCTACGTTCCTCGAGTGAGTAGAGCTGCAACTTCCCTAACCGCTCCTCGTATGGGAGCTCCTTGAGTCCCGAGACCATCCTGGTGGCCATTCTCTGGACCGATTCCAGTCTCAGCACATCCTTGCGGTAATGCGGCCTCCAGAATTGCACATAGTACTCCTGATGGAGCTCTGAAATTAAGTGGCCATCTTGGGCTATGACATCACTTCCTCCCTCATCCCTCAGAACCTTTTCTTACTTTCTTTGGCTCTTTCATCTTTATGCAGTATTCTCATTTGTGTTCCTCCGTATCAGATCGTCTGTTATCTTGTGAATCCTATTTTTCACCTTTAGTTTTGCAGCCACTTTCTTGGAAAATCTTATTGGTTTCCTTTTCCTTACACGAAGATCTGTCTCCCCTTTTATAGCTTTTTCAGTTTATCCTACTGTCTTTCCACTTCCCTTAATTCTTCCAACCCTGCCAAGCTCCTTCTTCAGGCACTTCTCCATTTCACTGAAGTCGGCATGTCTGAAATCCAGAACTTTGCATTAGGCGTGTCTAGATGCCACCTTAGCTCTTATATCAAACCACACTGTGTAGCGATTACTGCCACCTACTGAATGTTGACTGGAAGATCACTCTTCGTCCACCCAGAAGTTATAGCTTATTACTTAGAACCTGCTTTTATACAAAATCATATACATAATCATGAAACTAATGCAAAACAAGAAATGTAAAAGCGGATTAGTACAGCATATAATTACAGTCCTTTAGAAGTCTCGGAGTATCATATATGCCAAAAGAAACAAATATCGCTTCAGCAACTTCTTAGTCACAATTTCTCCATTCATGAGAACCAAATCCAACATGGATCCTTCCTTAGTGGATTCCATCGCCATTTGTCAAAGCAAACACCTACTGCACATGAATGGACATCGCTTTGATAGTTTTCAGGTGGTGTATATGAAAATTAAATAAATAATCGACATCTTATAAGGCATATATATGCCTTTCTACTTCTTTCCAAATTTACAATGGGATATTCCAATCTAGCTCCAGTAGATTAAAGTCATCCAGAATCAACACTTCCCCCATCATTCTCGCCTTTGCAATATCATTGATCAGATCTCTGTCCAGTGCTCCCATTTGAGTTGGAGATCTACAGACTAAACCAGTGTGGATGTACATAGCATTTCCTCTTTCCAATATGATCCACAAGGCTTCCTCTTTCCCCCACATCTCTGCATTTCAGTTGCTTCAATGTCATTCTTGACATAGAAAACAGCTAATCCCACTTTTTTTGCCATCTCTGTCTCCCCTTGAGTAGGTTATATCCACAAATGTCAAAATCCCATTCCTAAAACAATAATGGTTAAAGAAAACCAGGAGTGATTAAGAGGAAAGCAGAGTAAAGGATGCAAATTATCCCTGTCAACTTCTCAGCAGCCTGTAAATGCAAGGGAAAAACACAATTTGAAGTGTCTGTATACAAACGCTAGAAGCCTAAAAAATAAGATGGAAGAGTTAGAGTATATAGCACAGAATGGAGGGGGTAGATATAATAGGCATCTCAGAGACCTGGTAGAAGGAGGGCAATCGATGGAACACTCGTACATGACTTTGCTACATGGGTGACATCTTTTGAAAGATCATTCCAATAATGATAAATTCAGATCCATTTTCCATGCAGACCACCGTATAAAAATAACTGGTTAAGATGCTCCAGCTCTGTGCCCATCCCCAGAACCCTCCAATCCTAGACATTTAAATGTCTTGTCCCCTACCAACTTTGTGAAGATCACCTCAACTTCCAAAAGAGATGGGTAGCATCCCATAAACCAAGATTAAATGAAAAATGAGTTCTTGAGGACAAGAATACAAATACTAATACTGTTTATCATTTCTATAGTGCTGAAAGGCGTATGCAGCAATGTACATTTAACATTCAATAATAATAATAACAGTTTATATACCGCAGGACCGTGAAGTTCTATGCGGTTTACAATGATTAGAAATGTTATAGATTGAGTGAATAAACAAAGTACAGATTTAGCGACAGGTGGTTCTTGCGCTCGTTTGTTAAGGACTAAGATTGAATAGGAAACCAACCTATTCAATCTTAGTCCTTAACAAACGAGCGCAAGAACCACCTGTCGCTAAATCTGTACTTTGTTTATTCACTCAATCTATAACATTTCTAATCATTGTAAACCGCATAGAACTTCACGGTCTTGCGGTATATAAACTGTTATTCAACAGATGGTCCCTGCACAGAAAAGCTTACAATGGACAGACAGAAAGGACATCTTGGGGTTGGGGAGTTTCTGGCAGAAGGAATGGTACAATGGATGTCGGTATCCGACAGTGAGTGGGAGTTAAGAGTTGAAAGCAGCTTAAAAAAGTAGACTTTTAGGCCCTGATTCTACAAAGTGCGTCCCAATTTTAGGCAGCTGTAGGCGTCCTACAGCTGTCTAATCAGCCAATCAGGATGCACGTTTTTTAAAAAAATGCTCCCCAGGCAGGCTGCCTATATTGAAGGCGCCTCCGGGAGCCTAGGGAGGCCCGCAAGACGCCTAAGCTCGCCTAAGGGCCTTAGGCGAACCTAGGCGGCCCTACGCATCTCCCTAGTAGAGGAAGAGACGCTTACAATGTAGGCCAACAAAATGCTGGTCTACATTGTAAGTAGACGCGGCCGCTATACTTATTGTGGCAAGGGATCTCTCTGCCGCTATAAGTATAGCGGGCCGCGGTCGCCTGTCCGATTGCCGGCAGGAAGGTGCCCAAACCCTATTGCCAGAAGATGCCCCCCCAACACTACCGACCGCCACCCCGAGACTACTGACCGCCCTCCCCCCGACACTACCGATCGCTGGCAGGAGGGTGCCCAATCCCTCCTGCCTGAAGACGCACCCCCTCCGCACCCTCACCCCCGCGCTAACAGCCCCCAAACCTCCACCCCACCAAACTAACCTTTTCTTTTGGCCAGACAGGTCTTGCCCGTCCAGCCGGCAGGCCTGCCTCGTCGAAATGAGGCCTCCTACACAGCCTCAACTACCACGATCCCATCTCCCCAGCCCTCTGCGCAGAGCACTGGCTTCCAATTAACCAACGTTGCGCATTCAAGGCCCTGGTAATAGCACATAAAATAATTTATGCCACCACCCTGGCCTACATAGAATCCAAGCTAACCCTGTACACCCCCACCCGCCCTCTCCGCTTGGAAATGGAGAAGCGCCTATGCATTCCCCCAGGAAGGTCCCTCCTATCAGAAGCCACCCGCAAACGCTCCTACAGCCAATTCATCCCCCAACTCTGGAACCAACTCTCCCCACAAATCAGATTACAGAACTCACTTATGACCATCCGGAAGGCGGTAAAGACCCTCCTCTTCAACTAAAATTACAACTGCAATCTACCCCTCACCCCCCCTCCCTTCTGATCCCCTACTTAAATTGCCTTATAATCTATTCTTAACCTGTACTTAAATTGCCGTAGAGTCCTTGTACTTAAACCATTGTATAGTCTTTGTATTGTCCAAATGTACTCCACTGTGAATGTTTGCTTGTAGGCCGTTCTGAGCTACCGGGAGGACGGGATAAAAATCAAAATAAATAAATAAATAAATTTCTCTCTAATTCCTCATCTTAGTGCCCAAATGTAAATACATTTTATGACAATACACACCTGTACTAACCATGCTCTAATGCACGGCTTCTCAACCCCCTCCCTAGAGACATATCTAATCTGTTGGGTTTTCAGGACATAAATTTCCATACAGAAAGACCCTCATGCATATTCATCGTGGTGATTGAAAAGCCTAACTGGCAAGATGCGACTCAAAGAGAGGGATGAGAGGGCAAAACGGCCCATCCAGTCTGCCCATCTGCACTAACCATTATCTCTTCCTCTCTCAGACAGCACCATTAAGTTTGGGGTTTTTGGGGGGCAACAACCCTCCTCTGTAGTGTGTTGGGTGAGGGGGGCTTCATGTGACTGCATAGCCAACTCTTCAGCCTGTGTAAGCTATGATGGAAGCCCTCCCTAGTCCTAGGCTAGCTCAAAAGTTTGATTCAACTCACAAGACAATTTTTTCAGTCATGGCTCCCATCCTGTGGAACTCTCTTCCCTCAAGTATGAGGCAACAATCGTGTGCCTCCAAATTTAAGTCTGGCCTAAAAACTAAAGATACCTTTGACGTATAGATTCAGATTTTGATATCAGCTTCCTATAAGTCAATCTGTACTCCCTTATGGTCTTTCCTTTCCCCGCCCATTTGTTATTTTATTTTATGAAATGATGGAACCCTTTGGTCTCCTGTGAAGTTTCCCCTTTTATTTGTAAGTATATTTTTCAGCTATGATTTGATGTAACCTGCTTAGGCTATTCAATAAACAGCATATCAAGGCGTAATAAAGTTGAAACTTTGAAGCTGCCTCAGCCCGAGGTCTGCTGACTGGCTTTTCAGCTCTAGTCAGGGTTTTCTCATTCCTTCTCCCTCAGGAGCCTGACACAGCTGCAGGAATGTGCCCGACTGCTTCAGGCTCATCTGTTCGCTGAATACGCCAGGAGGAGTTTCACTTTTGGCTGAATGTTGCATTCTTTTCCTTGTTTGTTTGTTTTTTGGGGGGGGAATCAAATATTTTCTTTTTGTAGAACACAGCTATTTCTTTTCTGTGAGGACAGACAGTGGTCATCCAAATACCCCAGAAAGGACCCAGGAAGTGACTGAGGTCCTCCTGAAATCTGCAGTGCATTTGCCCCCCTCATCCTAGTGCAGGCACAAATTCTGCATGCACATTTAGAGAACACCAGCAGATATGTGCACAATTAAACATGGAAGTGGCAAGCTGTGCGTTCAGGGGTACTCTCTAATATATGAACATAACCGTCTTAGAGCGTAAATAAAACGGGGTGTATGTGGGAGAAGAGCAAGCTCAATAAACAATGATATCGAGTTGGATAGGCTGGAGTGAAATTGGACGGCAGCTTCAGCATTTGGAACCTAGGACAAAAACGAGCGGACTTTACAGTCTGTGACCCAGAAATATCAAAGAAGAGACAAGTTCATTTAATCAGGTATTTTTAATGGGCAGACTGGATGCACCGTTCAGGTCTTTATCTGCCGTCATTTACATGAGATAGATTTACTGCCATGCAAATTCATTCTGGATATCCTGAATAACCAATGGCACTTAGTTGGGGTGGCTGCTCTGTAAGACACACCAAAGTGTCACATTTAGGCATTAACCAATGGTCCATCAAGCCCAGTAGTCAATCATGATAAAGGAATTTTCAAGCACACTTGGATAGATTCCTAAACATACTGCATCTTTGGAACTCCCGAGGGAAGTTGATGCAAACAGAGCCCAAGATAATACTCCAGGTACCCTGGCTTAAGAGCCACAGTCATTACTTTCACAGTAGGTGAAAACGAACCCATTTGGAGCCGGTTCAAAAAGACATCTGTTTAATATATGTTTGTTTATTATTTATTTATTCATTCAATTTTCTATACCGTTCTCCCAGGGGAGCTCAGAATGGTTTACATGAGTTTATTCAGGTGCTCAAGCATTTTTCCTTTCTGTTCTAGTGGGCTCACAATCTATGTAATACACCTGGGGCAATGGGGGGATTAAGTGACTTGCCCAGGGTCACAAGGAGCAGCATGGGTTTGAACTCACAACCTCAGGGTGCTGAGGCTGTAGTTTTAACCTCTGCGACGCAGACTGGATGGACCATTCAGGTCTTTATCTGCCGTCATTTACTATGTTACCTCTGGAAATCCCCCCAAAAGTATCTCCAGTGGTATTGTAAAATCTTGTGTATAATACGTACCTGGAATTTAAAGTTTAACCCAAATGTAAAAATCTAATTACCTGTGAATAATTTGCAGGGTCAGATTGAAAACGATAAACTAAACCTGTGTGTGAGCCATGAAATAAAACCCAGGGCAAGTCACTTGACCCTCCTTTGCCCACCGGACAGATAGGGAAAATGCTTGAGTACCTGAATGTAAAAACCGCTTAGACAACCTCTATTGATAATAACTAATAAAGTAAACTAATTCTAAAAGGTCGCAGGCCTCTAGGGTACTTATTGGAAATAAAAATACACCACAATTACCCTGAAGCTAAAATCCCTTTCAAGTTATTTTATAATGGAGTTTCTGACATGTTTCAGATACTACAGAATTTAAGGATAACATCAATTTGTACTGAAGAAAAACTTACTTCCTGGTTTTTCTTTTTCAAATAAAATTAACCCCCTTTCTATCAAGCTGTTAGAGGTTTTTAGCATGGGCTGGTAAGGTAAGGACTCCGAGCTCATACGAATTTTATGAGCGTTGGAGCATTTACCGGCTCATGCTGAAAACCTCAACAAAAGGGGCCCTTAGTTAATTCAATCCAAATATTTAAAATTACTGATCACACTCTAAAATGTAAACGAACAAACTAGGTAAATCAAGAGATATTAAATGAACTGGCACTTCCACAGCCGTCAATTTGTTCCTATGTATAATAACCCAGACTTTGAAGCAAATAGTTTTAGGAAAAACGTATGCGCTATAATTGAGATTTTACAGCAATACACATTATGTAAAGAGTTCAGTACGAGATCTGAAGAGAGACCAAAAACCACTGCACCTAAAACTCTCAAGAAAAAGATGATTTACTACAAAGGTGCCTGCTCAGTTGAGCTAACTTACCCCACACCTCCTTTTATCAAGTTGCCCTATAGGTTTTTAGCACTGGCCAGCAAGGTAAATGCTCCAACGCTTATAGGAATTCTACGAGCATCGGAGTAGAGATTTCCCTGTGGGAACTCATTTTTCCATCCCAGAGAGTTCTTTTCCTGCCCCTGCCCCATCCCTGCAAGCTCCGTCCTCATCTGCACAAGCCTCAAACACTTTCAGATCATAAGTGCGGTTAATGCAGAACTTACATGAATGGGGCAGGAACAAAACTCACGGGGACGGGATGGGAAAATTGAGTTCCTGCAGGGATGGGGACAAATTTGTCCCTGTGTCATTCTATACTTCGGAGCATTGACCACATCAGCCTGCACTAAAAACCTCTAACACAACTTAATAAAAGGGGGGGGGGGTTAATTAAAGTTGAGCTTGTATGCCACATATTATTGATCAAAGCCCCCCCCCCCAATGCAGTTTACAACAGTTTAAAAGATGTACAATAATCAGAGACCTCCCAAATCTATGAGGGGGCTGAAACCCTCTCACCCACCTACCCAACTTCCTAAATTCTGAGCTGAAAAGACTGTTTACGTTTCAGGTTCTTGATTGAATCTTATCCACGTCATTCTCTTCTTGGCCTGGGCTCAGAACGTTTCAGCACCGCCTTGTAAATACACATTTCAAAAGCCATAATTGCAAGTTAAATATATCCAAACAATTCCTAATTAATCCACAATGAACAAAACACATTAGCAAGAAAACCTGCCAAAGTGTCAGTGAAGCCACTGAAATTTCAAAGACGTGGTAAAGGATAGTTTAAGGAAAAAAATGAGGGATTAAACAGCAAATCCGCAGAACAAAATGGCGTTCCTCCAAGAATTCCAAAGTAACCTATTAGAACATTGGTAGCATTATTTAGCCCAAATATCGTTCTGCCGTGGGGCACTCACCCTCCAGGACCACCTCTTTTCCGGTTTTTTTTAGCGCCTGTACAGCCTCATCATGTGTGGCATCCGAGAGGTCGCAGTTATTCACGGAGAGGATGGCGTCCCCCACGTACAAGGCCTCCGTCTGATCTGCCGCCAGGCCCTTGAAGATCTTGGAGATCAGGATAGGCATCTTGTTTTCTCGGCCACCTTATGACAAAAAAAAAAAATAAATTCATCAATTCAAGTAGATATGGCGAAAACAGACATTTTACATAAAGGGAAGTACTGGGCTGTGAAATTATTTCAGATACACAATTCTGCTTCATCACCTATACTCGAGAACTACCATCCTCTACCCTCCAATATTTATTATGGTCCCTTAGAAAAACTTACCAGAGTTGAGAAAAGAGGAATCTTTAATAATTTCAGACATTTGAAGGCTCATTATTTTCAATTAGATTTCCCTTCTTCAGCTAACTGAAACCCTTTGTCATAATCTGCATACGAAGGGCCAAATTCTATAAATGGCATCCCGATTATAGGTGTCCTACCGTTGTCTAACCAGCCAATCGGGATGCACATTTTCTTAAAAAAAAAAAAACAACAAACAAACCCAAGGCAGGCCACCTACACAATAGGCATCTGTTGCCTAGGGATGCCTGCGTGGGCGTGATTTCGCCCGGAAGTGGCCTCAGGCATCTCTCTAGGCCAGCGATAGGCGCCTAAAATGTAGGCCATTGAATTGCTGGCCTACATTTCAAATAGATGCAGCCGCTAAACTGATTGCAACAAGGAAATCTCCCTGTCATGATCAGCTGAGCAGCCGTGGCAGAGAACCCACGAACCCCACCGCAAGCCGGCCGGTAGGAGGGATGCCCACTCCCTCCCACCACCTTCAAACCCCCCCTACACTCTCTCTGGCAGGAAGGATGCCCACTCCCTCCTGCTGGCACCCCCAACACATGACCCCCCAAAGCCCACCCAACCTTTATAAGCAAGGCAGCTGGAGGGATGTCTACTCTCTCTGGCCAGCAGACCTGTCTCTTCAGAATGGCGGGCCTTCCCCTTCCCGGTGCATCCTGGGATGCACTAGGGAGAAGCCTAAGGCCCTGATTGGTCTAGGCACTTAATGTCCCTCCCATAGGAGGAGCTTTAGTTGCCTGGGCCAATCAGAGTCTTAGGCCTCCTTCCTAGTGCACTCTGAGATGCACTGGGAGTGGCCTAAGACTCCGATTGGCTAGATACCTAAAGCCACACCCATGGGAGGGATGGAGAACTGCTGCACAGGGGGACAGGAGGGAGGAATGAAAAGCTGCTGTATATGGGGGGGAGAGAGGAAGAATTGTTGGACATGGGATGAAGAAGAGGAAGGGAGATGCACAGAAGAGGTAGAAAGGGGTGAGAGGGAGAAATCTTGCATATGGTGGAGGGGAGGGAGAAATGCATAGAAAAGAGAGAAGGAGAAATGTTGGAGATAGGGTGGAAGGCTGGGAGAGATTGTGCATGGGGAAAGAGAAAAATGTTGCAAATGATATTGGAGGGGAGGAAGGGAGAGATGCTGCAAGGAGGGACAAGGCAGGGAGAGAGATGGTAGACAGTGGGAAAAAACCAGAAATGTTGGATATGGCAGTGGAAGGGAAGGTAGAGAGATGGAAGATGGATGGTGAGCACAGAGAAAGAAGAAAATGTCAAATGGGCAGGAGACCCTGGTGAGCGAGTTAACAGAAGACAAACAGAAACCCGATCCTGGGACCAACATGATTTGAATAATGACCAAACAACAAAAGGTAGAAAAAATAATTTTATTTTCCCCTTGAAATGCGTATCCTGCCAGAGCTGCTGTAGGACAGCAAGCGTGAGCTAGAACCCAACAGAGAAAGGAAAAGTCTTTATTGTTTACATCACTGCGCCGGTGTAGAGCTGGAGAGGTTGTAACCCTATGTGGTGTTATATTGCAACACTGTGACTGTTAAACCGTAACCCATTTTGAGCTCTCTGGGCAAGATGGGCCATAAAAATAAATATTTTTTAATATTGGCCCGGGCTGTCACATACTCTAGAAATGCTACTGTCACAGTGGAGATTAAATGTACCCCCTCCTTACTTCCCCTGTCCAATGCCAGCTCTCTTCTTTCTTTGGATATAAGCTTTTTGGTATATTTTTACATCTCCATTTCACAAAAAGTAAATCTCGAGTCATCTGTGCTCTTCAGCTGTCCGTACTGTACTCGTGCTTTCTTTAAAAATAATTAAAACTAGAAGAAATGAAATATTTACACTATATGCTCCGCAGTTATGGAATACTTTTACCGTTTCTCTGAGGAGAACGAAATCTTGATAGGTTCAAGAGCTCCCTGAAGTCCTTCCTATACAAAGATGCCTTTGAAAACTAAACCTTCAATTGAATAACGTTTCTTTCTGAAGAAACATATATCACAGGAGGCTCCAGACCTTTCCCCTGTTAACCCAATTTGTATTTCCCAGGCCTGTTTCTTTCCTGATCCTTTTTCTATCATGTTGGTCCTTATTTGATCTTGTCTATGTTCTTAATTTGTCATATCGCATCCCTGTTTTTAAAATGTACATCACTTAGAAGTATTATAAGAAACCTGGATGGATTCCTGAATTGTCTATTTCCAGTTCTGATAGGAGTCAGCATAGCAGCAGCATCGCTACTTTGGGGAAACAGCAACTCCGAAGAGGCAGGTTGCACCAGTGAGCTTTTACCGAGTTGCTTCCTTCATCCTACAGGCAATAAAAGGACACCATTCTAACAACGGACTACAGAGCTAACCTGACTCGAGCTCTGGGATTATGAAGGTATGAAATGGCCTGTCTACGTTCTCTGTAACCCGACATCCTAGAGAAAAATCATTACCTGCTGGCTGCCAAGTGGTTTCTTCAGGATCGTTCCAGAAAGCAAACCAATGCCTTATATGGCTTCCAGATAGCAATTACGTGCATGAAAGGAGTTTTACCCTGTAACCAGAGACAAATACTGTACTCCTTTTTAAGAGCAGAGCTACTAGCGAACTTCTTGTACATCCCAAGTATCACCACTGAATAATTTTCATCCTTTTACTTACGTGAAATATGTGAATAAGCTAAAGGGGGGGGGGAGACACAGATTCTGAACCAATCTTCACTAGAAAGCACAGCAGACACACAAAGGAAGGGAAAGCAGGAACTGAGATCATCAAATCCAGTTTCCATCTCATCAACCAACAGCACATGATGACGACCACAGTGTAAGCAAAACAGCTGAAAGGTCCACTGTTGCCTGAGTTGCTGGAAGGAACTTCCCTTCTGTGCTCTGAAGAAACAGAATGAAGGCTGGAGGGCTGATGAGGAAGGGAACTGGGACCGAGGGGTGGTGTTGACCCATTCTGCTGAGATTAGGGAATGAGGAGAAGACTGGGGGCGTCATATTGAGGCCAAAGGGGGCACCGAAGGAGGCAGTGCTGAGAACAGAGAAAACCTCTCTGACTAAATGAACATGATTTGGCTGGGAGATTAGGTGAACAGAAGAGAATTGGAGGATTTATTGATAAAATCGACTTCAATTTTAAAAACAAAAATTAGTGATTAGCTTGTTTAAAGACTGAGGGGGGGTATACTATACAGGAGTCACCTACCTGTAATACTGCAGCCCAGTGGTCCAAGGCAGGAACCCCTTAATTTACTCTGTGGAAACTAAGAACCATTAAAAATACTTTGACGCTACATCCTTTAGATCAGTGTTTTTCAACCGCTGTTCCGCGGCACACTAGTGTGCCGCGAGATGTTGCCTGGTGTGCCGTACGGTCAGGGCCGCCATCAGGGCAGTACCACCAGTCTAGGGAGAGGGGCGGTCCGCCCCACGTGGACAGGAGAGAGCTGGACGGGGGACCCGCGGACTTCAATACATCTCGAGCCGCGAGACTCGTCTTCTGTTCCTGCCTGCCCTGCAGCTAACATATAGCCGATCGCAAGCATTCCCCGATGTCAGCGCTGACGTCGGAGGGAGGGCTTAAGCAAAGCCTGCCCTCCGACGTCAGCACTGACGTCGGAGAATACTTCCGTTCGGCTATTTGTGCGTGGCAGGGCAGGCAGGAAGCAGAAGACAAGCCTCGCGGCTTGAGCTTCGTTTTGCTGAGAAAGTTGCAAAGATGGGCTGGGAGGCAAACACGGAACACAAAAGGGGGGAGGGAGTGCGTTTTGGACACAAGGCATGAACTTGGGAGAGAGGAAGGGAGGGAAAGAGATGCTGAGGTGGAGGAGGGAATGCGTTTTTGGACACAGAAGAAATGGACTTGGGAGAGAGGAAGGGAGGGAAAGAGATGCTGAGGTGGGGGAGGGAATGGGTTTTTGGGCACAGAAGGCATGGACTTGGGAGAGAGGAAGGGAGGGAAAGAGATGCTGAGGTGGGGGAGGGAATGAGTGTTTGGACACAGAAGGCATGGACTTTGGAGAGAGGAAGGGAGGGAAAGAGATGGTTGTGTACACGGGGAATAGAAGAAAGGAGAATTTTTGGTCATAGGGAGGGAGTGAGGTACAGATAGTGGCATACCAGGGTGGGGGGGGGGCGGTCTGCCCCACCCCAGGTTTACGTCCCAAGGGGGTGCACAGCTGGCCACCCTCCAGTGTTGTCCCTAGGCCGGCAAACTGCGGCTCTTTAGCCACTTGAGTGCCACCGCCGCCAACGGTGTTGTTGGCGGTGGCAGCATTATAAAATACTTTCTTTGTGTTTATTTGATTCCTATTCAAGAGAATTACTTTATATATAGTCAATATAGGCACAGAGTTAAATTTTTTAACATTTTCTAATGGTGGTGTGCCTCGTGATTTTTTTCATGAAACAAGTGTGCCTTTGCCCAAAAAAGGTTGAAAAACACTGCTTTAGATTACTGGTGCAGTCTCTGATCCTATCGATTCTGGACTACTGCAACATCGTTTATCTGGGTATCCCAAAGAAAACAATACAAAAATTAAGAATAGTGCAAAACACTGCAGTTCGCTTGATCTTCGGATTGAGGAAAAACGACATTAGCCCTTACTACAAAAGGTTGCACTGGTTGCCAATGGAGGCGCGAATAATGTTCAAGTTTGCCTGTATTTGTTTCAAGCAGATCTGGGGACGAGCGCCTTCTTACCTACTACCACATTTCATATTAAACAACCCCACATGACCAACCAAAAACCATAACATATTTACATACCCAAAGATCACAGGCTGCAAATACAAATTCTTTTTGGACAGGTCTTCCAAGCAAGCAAACAGCAGTCCTGGCTGGGAAATTACATTAATGGAATCAGGCTGACTTACGGCGCATTCCGGAAAGCAATTAAAACCGCACTGATAGACAAATTCATCTCCTAAACTGAAACCTCACCACTTATTAAGCTATGTTCTCCCTCTATTCAACCTCGGTGTAATATGCTTGTCCTTTTATCTATTTCTTATGTAATATGCTGTACCCCTTCTTCTTGCATTCTGTAATTCGCTGATTGTCCAGCCTTCTTCGATGTGAACCGCCTAGAAGTCTTTTCGACTGTGGCAGTATAGAATAATAAAGTTATTATTATTATTATTCTCACTGACCCTCCCCCAATCATATTACCCTACCATCTGCTCTGCTGATACTCTGTCCAAAATGGTACCCCTTATACAGACAATGATCAAAATGTCATAATAAGAGTTAAATGTTTTAGGATATTGAACTAGCCAACATATTCTTATTAAAATAATTGGTGAATGTAAATTTTGAAATTTTTGAAGTGTTATATACGGTATCTGCTCCACATTTTGATCATCGTCTTGGTTGACTCTTGTGGAATATTTTGTCTATATTTTTATTGTTATGAGTGAATCCCTTATACAGAAACAAAACCCCTAACAATAGTCGTGTAAGAACTTTCTATAACAATCGAGATTATCTTTTACAGGATCGTAACTCTGAAAGACTGGTGTGAATTATAAGGAAACACTAGAAAACTTTGAAAATACATCCCTACTTTGCTTCTAAGAGATTGCTATTCTGTCATGGCAGAAACAAAAATTTGATAGACATGTTTTAAAAATCGGATAATATGTACCCTGGTTATGTCCGATGTGGTCACTGTTCCATTTGTATAATACTGATGGAAAAGTAATCATTTGAAAGATTTAAAACCAGGACAGACGTTTTTTCAAATGCCCAATCTCATGTCTCACATAAATTTTATTTAATGCTGTGCCTAGATGGGCTAAGTTCTTCAGGATAGGCTTCAAAGACTTGTGATGTTTAACAATTTTTTATTGATGACATCATAGAACACAAACTCAAGGACTTTTAAAATCAGAATGCTAAATTAGACCAACCTATGATTCAACATTGTGTTAAATGGTAACATGCGTTTGATGAGTTGAGGTGCTCAGTCCTTGATCATATTCCACCAATGATACAAAGAAGAGATATTAGATGAGAGAAGGAACAAAAGTGGGTGTTTCAATTAAACACAGTTGAACCACATGGAGTAAAGTATGGGCTCTGAATAAAATGCATTTTGGTTTTCTTATCACACCATTTAATTTTTAACAACTTTTTAAGGTGATACTTATGCATGTGACTTCATTTCAACCACAGTGTTCCTGAAACTGGAGTTCGGCCATCTTGTGACAGGAGGTCCTCCAGAGTACAAAACTCTTGAAGCAGTGTTCAATGTCCCTGCGGTTAACCACGGGAAACCATCCTGTGTCATTCTTTAAGAAGAGAGGAAAGAATCAGAGTGTGACTGGGCACGACCACTGACCCTCAATCCTTGCATTGAAGAATGCTGATGCAGAAGGCCTGAGGTTGAGACAGATGCTAGAGAATGACACGGGATGGTTTCCAGCCACTGACCCTCAAGCCTTGCATTGAAGATTGCTAGTGTGGAAAGACCGAGGTTGAGATAGACACTAGAGAATGACACGGGATGGTTTCCAGCCACTGACCCTCAAGCCTTGCACTGAAGAATGCTGGTGAAAAAGGACAAAGGTTGAGATGGACACTAGAGAATGATACGGGATGGTTTCCAGCCACTGACCCTCAAGCCTTGCATTGAATAATGCTGGTATAGAAGGACTGAGGTTGAGATAGACACAGGATGGTCTCCAGCCTCTGACCCTCAAGCCTTGAACTGAAGAATGATGGTTTCCAGCCACTGACCCTCAAGCCTTGCACTGAAGAATGCTGGTGTAAAAGGACTGAGGTTAAGATGGACTCTAGAGAATGACACGGGATGGTTTCCAGCCACTAACCCTCAAGCCTTGCACTGAAGAATGCTGGTGTAAAAGGACTGAGGTTGAGATGGACACTAGAGAATGACACTGGATGGTTTCCAGCCACTGCCCCTCAAGCCTTGCACTGAAGAATGCTGGTGTAAAAGGACTGAGGTTGAGATGGACACTAGAGAATGACACTGGATGGTTTCCAGCCACTGCCCCTCAAGCCTTGCACTGAAGAATGCTGGTGTAAAAGGACTGAGGTTGAGATGGACACTAGAGAATGACACGGAATGGTTTCCTGTGGTTATCCGTGAGGATGGGGACAAATTCTGTCCCCATGCCATTTTCTAGGGCTCCTTGTCAGGTGAAACAGTAATTGGAATACCCATGTGTCACTTTTGTAGAAATGTGGACCTTATCTCATTGTGAGTTGTTTGGCGTGAGCGAGCATTCAGTTAAGACTGTTTATTGATTTACATTTTTTATTTCAAATACTTCAGTATTGATTGGATAAATGTCACATTAGGAAAGAGTAGAGAGGTAAAGTTGCTAAATGAAATAAATGACTTTCGTGACAAAACTAACATAGTAACATAGTAGATGACGGCAGATAAAGACCCGAATGGTCCATCCAGTCTGCCCAACCTGATTCAATTTAAATTATTATTTTTTTTTTTTTTTCTTCTTAGCTATTTCTGGGCGAGAATCCAAAGCTTTACCCGGTACTGTGCTTGGGTTCCAACTGCCGAAATCTCTGTTAAGACTTACTCCAGCCCATCTACACCCTCCCAGCCATTGAAGCCCTCCCCTGCCCATCCTCCTCCAAACGGCCATGCACAGACACAGTGCATAAGTTTTGTAGATCTAATCCTTAGTGGAATGCAGGACTTGATGTGAAAGGTCACAGTGTTGGAAACACTGAGTAACAGTGATCATATGATCAGATCTGAATTAATAACTGGACAGAAGACACTAAGGAAATCTACTGCATTAGCATTTCACTTTGAAAAGATCAACCATGACAACATGTGGAAAATCAGAATCCTTATTTATTTACACACTATCTGAAACTAAGAAAGAACACAAAGCAAAAAGATGGCAAAAGAAAAATACTCTAAAAGGAGCAGTTTAAGTTACTGTAGAAGCCCAGACCAGATGCATTCCATATATTTAAAAAGGTAAAAGAAAACCAAATGACAGTTGGCATAGTTAAAGAAGTGAGGTGAAAGAGGCTATTGGAGCCAAAAGAATATCTTTCAAGATCTGAATGCAAAAACAACAACAACAACAAAAAAAACCACACCACATACACAAACAAACCAGGAAACAAAAAGAGAATTCAAAAACCCATGCTGCTCCTTGTGACCCTGGGCAAGTTACTTAATCCCCCCATTGCCCCAGGTACATTAGATAATGAGTCCACTGGGAAAGAGGGAAAATTGCTTGAGTACCTGAATAAACCGTTCTGAGCTCCCCTGGGAAAAATGATATAGAAAATTGAACCAGAGCTGGTATTGTGATGTCATAATGCCTCATTCCACCAATAAGAGCCAACCTCATCAGTGATGTCACAATGGCTTGATCGTCTTATTCTTGGCTTACTTTTGTTACATTTCACATACATTTCTAGAGTGGCGCAGTGGTTAAAGTTATAGCCTCAGCACCCTGAGGTTGTGGGTTCAAACCCCCGCTGCTCTTTGTGACCCTGGGCAAGTCATTTAATCCCCCCATTGCCCCAGGTACATTAGATAGATTGTGAGCCCACCGGGACAGACAGGGAAAAATGCTTGAGTACCTTAATAAATTCATGTAAACCATTCTGAGCTCCCCTGGAGAGAATGGTATAGAAAATTGAATTGAATTAATTTGAAAAGAAGAGCAAAAATTCAAAATAAAAAACTTTTTCAGGTACACTAGAAGTAAGAAGTCCATGAGGGAGTCCATGAGGGATCATGAAGGAGTAGGATGAGTACTCAGAGAGAGCAAGGCCAGAGCAGAGATGCTAAATTATTTATTTTTACTTTGGCCTTATCTGAGAAAGATGCAAGAGAACAATTCATGCAATAAATGTTATTTAAAGGTGACATTTTGGAGGAACTGAAACAAATATCTGTTATCATGCAAGTTGCAAAAGGCCAAATCGACAAGCCAAGGAGCAGCAAATCGCCTCGTCCAGAAGCACACTCCGCAGAGTCCGGAAAGAACTCAAAGATAAAATTGCAGGTCCATTAATAGCAACCTGTAGCTGATCAGTACAACTGTCTACATTACCTGAAGACTGAAGGAGAGCCGACCTAATGCCAATTTTTTAAAAAGGAATTCAAGGGGGAACAAAGTCAGCTTGGATTTAGCCAAGGGAAGTTTTGCCTCCCAGTCTAATTTGGTTTTTTGAAGGTAGGAATAAACGAGACAGCTAGCTTTTGACAAAGTCCTGAAGACATTCAAAAGCCAAAGAGTAGGAGGGACTGCACGGTTATGGAGCGAGTACTGGTTAAAAGGGGTTAAATTGCCAATTAGAGAATGACATGGTGACAAAATTCATCACCGTTTCCGTCCCCGCGGATAACCACGGGAAATAATCCCATGTCATTTTCTAGTGTCTATTTCAACCTCAGTCCTTCTACACCAGCATTCCTAAAACCAAAGCTTGCGGGTCAGTGGTTGTGGCCATTCATACTCTGATTCTTCCCTCTCTCTTTAAAGAATGACATGAAGATGGTTTCCCGCAGTTATCCACGGGGACGGGAATGGTGATGAATTTTGTCACTGTGTCATTCTCTATTGCCAATCCTCTCAAAGTAGGAAGGGAAATAGTGAAGTAGGACAGGACCAGTGGGTTTTTTAAAAATGATCTGGAAAAGGGACCAGGGAGTGAACTGATCAGTTTGCAGAGGACAAAATTATTCCAACTGGTGCATATCATATGCAGATCGAGAGAAATGGCTTCAAATGGCAGATGAAAAGTGATACACATAGGGAAGAATAATTCTAATTATAGCTCCTAAGTGCTAGGTGTGTATCATCAGGACTATTCATTGAAATCATCTGCTCAGTTTGTAGAGGTGGCCAAAACCCCCAAAAATGTTAAGGATTATTAGGAAAATTAATGGAGAATAACCCTAAAAAAAAAAAATAACACCTCTGAATCAGTCCATGTTTCAACTGCAGCATCTTGAGTAAATAAAGATGTAGCAGAATTAGGAAAGGTACCGGAAGGGATAAATGAGTCGCCTATGAGGAAAAGCTAAAAGAGCTCCAAGAACATAATATTCCATGCTACTTAACCTCCAGGAATTTGTCCAAACCTTTTTTAAACCCAGCTATATTAACTTCTTTTACCACTTCCAATGAGTTCCAGAGGAAAAATATTTCTCCTATCTCTTTTAAATGTCCTACAATCTCCTAGACAATTGGGTTGACCTCTTCTACTCCACTCATTTGAGACTGGTTCCATTCCCTTAATCATCTCGGTTGTCCGTCTTTGCATTTATTCCAGTTCCACATTTTTTTATTTGAATTGCGCACAATACTCAAGGAATGGTCTCACTATGGAGGGATTCAGAGGCAATATTCTCTATTCCTTTCCTAATAATTGCTAACATTCTGAGACATCTGAGAAGAGATACGATAGAGGTCTATAAAATCCTGAGTGGAGATGATTTGATTGTTTACTCTTCCCAAAACCACAATGACTAAGGCACATGACATGCAGTTTATTAAGTTGTACTTGTACATTGAAACAAATTGGAGAAAATATTTTTCACTCAATGCCAAGTTGAGCTCCAGAACATGTAGTTAGAGGATGTGGTAAAAGGAGTTGGCATAGCTGGGTTTAATCTAATCTAAGCAGGACTTCTTGATCGTACTTTTCCAGTATAGGTTGAAGGCGATTTACAATTTAAGAGGCTAATGTAGGAGCATGGGGAAATATTTACAATAGAAAGGAGAAAAGCAATAATGTTACAAAGGGTTTTTTAAAAGTTTGGATAAATTCTTGAAGGAAATGTCAATAAAAGTTGCCAGAGGTTGTGGTAGGAGCAGATAGTGTAGCTGGTTTAAAAAAAGGTTTGGATGATTTCCTGGAGGAAAAGTCCAGAGATATGGGGGAAGCCACTGCTTGCCCTGGATCGGTAGAATGGAATGTTGCTACTCTTTGGAGATTCCGATTGAATGTTAATACTATTTAGAGTTCCGGAATCTTGTTACTCTTTAAGATTCTGCATGGAAACTCGATACTCTTTGGGGTTCTAGAATCTTTTGTTACTCTTTGAGATTCTGTTATGTTGCTACTCGTTGGAGATTCCGCATGGAATGTTGCTACTAATTAGGGTTCCGGAATCTTGTTACTCTTTGAGATTCCGCATGGAGTCTTGATACTCTTTGGGGGTTCTAGAATCTTTTGTTACTCTTTGAGATTCTGGAATGTTGCTACTCCTTGGGTTTTGGCTAGGTATTAGGGACCTGGATTGGCCACCATGAGAACGGGCTACTGGGCTTCATGGACCATTGGCCTGTCCCAGTAAGGCTATTCTTTGTTCTTACTAAGTTACTAAGGTAGACCTGATGAAAGCCACTGCTCATCCCTGAGAGAAAGTATTTGTTATGTGGAATCATCATTGTTGGAAACAGGATACCTAGTTAGATGCCTTCTAGCATAACCTAGTATGACACATCTTATGTTCTTATGGATCAGCAAGGGAAGAGGGAGGGTGGGGGGGGGGAAGGACTAAAGATTTAGCTGCCACAGTGTAAAAAGCTTCTCTGGGAATAGCAGATACTACATAAGAGTTTTCTTTATCAATATCGGGGTCATAAAATTTGTCAACTCACCAATTCTTCCAGCTAGCACTGCAAAAACAAGAAAGTGTGAACCCACACGAGAGGGGGCTAGCCCTCTGTGACAGTGCAATGTGTTACTACACACAGCCCGAGTTCAGTTCCTAAGCTGGCCAGGGATAATGTATAGGAATTCACTATTCGGGCAGGGCTGGAGTTCTCAAAAGTTGGACCCATTATCTCAGGTTCCAAAGAAGTCCCTCTCCCCCCCCCCCTCCCCAGCTGACAACTGTGGCTGCAGTGAGCTGGAAAGGGATACAAGCCATGAGAAAATGGAGACTCGTGGTGTGCCCTATACAGGCCAGTGGTGCCAACTGAGCTGGAAGCCCAACGGAGGAGGAAACCGTGGGGCCAACAAAGGGGCAAACTTAACTAGCCAAGGAATAAGTCCAAAAGAGGACACAGCAAAACCAACAGCTGGCTTTAAGCTGCCAGTGCTTCTCTATTTTTTAACAGATGGTATAACCCTCAAAAAGTTAGTGTGTCCCGTGCTGGGTCAGCACAGCGTAAACCCTCTGTATCATGCAGATTCTCAATTTCTGACAAGCAGCCAAGAAGAGAGTGTCCTCAAAACATGACTCACACCTTCCATGTGATTTCAGCCAAAGAGAAGAGCAGCAACTTGTACAGTTAAGACCAAGGAAGACGGATCAGGGAGCAGAACGTTCCAGTTCAGCTCTTATCCCCTTAGCTCATTCCTTCGCTTCGTCTTGCTCGGAATAATCAAATTCACTTTTTAAAGAACATTTTTTTGGAAAGAGCTTTAACCCGTTCCTCCACGTCATATGGATTTTCCATCTAAGCCATAAGCCCCAAAAGAGACCATCCTCATCTCACAACTCAGACCCTAGGACGGCATTTTGGCAACAGAACCCTGGTGTCTCTCATCACAGAAACCAGAAGAACTGTGATATCAGGAGCCATCGTCAAGTAGAGAGAGAGAGATCTAGGAGACAGCCCCCAATATTGAGCAAACTCCTTGGCTGGGTCCAGGAAGGAGCGTTTTCTATTGGGTTTAGCACTGCGAACCCTATGGAAAGAGAAAATCCTCAGGTACCAAGCAACGTAGTCAAAGAAAGTGTGGCAGTCATTTGACTCGCTGTCTGTCTTGGCTTTCATCTATCTGTGTTTGGACTCTTTTGGGAGGACGGATTAAATAAATAAATAAATAAAATATTCCCCCTCGTTTGGGGTGCCAACAGGAGCTGGCAAACAATCCTTTCTATGTATGGCTGCGATTAACTGTGCTAAGAGGTGGAGTGGGAAGGGTAGACGCCAATCGCTTGTTCCCTCTTTCCAAAAATACTGGGACTAGGGGACATGCGATGACGCTACTAAGTGGTAGAAAATCTGTCTTCACACAACTTGTAATTAAACTCTGATGAAATCAATTAGCTGAAATAGTTTTGGCCATTATGGAGATGAACCTGGGGAAATCCACTGCTCATTCCTACTGGAAACAGGACACTGGGCTTGATGGACCTCCAGTCTGTCCCAGTTTGGCAGTTCTTCTGTCCTCTACTCCCCACCCTAGCTGTAAACTCATTCAAGGGGGGGTCAGGAATGGCTGCCACCAAAGTAGTCCTGGATCCCCCTCCCCCCTCTGATCCAATGGGACGTGAAGCTCTTCTCACTGACACTCCTAAATACAAGCAAATGCAGTATTCAAGTTTCAGCTGGGAACTGAACTCCAGCTTAAGTTCAAGGCCAGTCTAAGCCAAACTTTCCCTTCCAGCGCTCACCTTTGATGCTGATGCCTAGGCCCCCCACGTCCTGCTTGACCACCCGCACCGTGCGCCGGACATTAGCCAGGGAGTCGGGGACCTGAGCCGCCGGCTCTCCGCCGTTCAGCAGCCGCTCCCCGGGCTTCTCTCCCCCGCCGCCCTCCTCCGGGCTCAGGCTCAGGCTCTGCTCGCCCAGCAGCAGCAGGATCCGGCTCCAGCGATCGCCGGGGCAGCGCAGCTCCAGCAGCCCGCTCCTGGCAGCCCCTGCCCCCGACGCCATCTTCATCACATTCCCGGGACTAGCGAGCGGCGGCGGAGGCTCCCTCCCCCTCTCTCCTCCTTCACACCCTGCGCCCTCCTCTGATCCGGCGCCTGCCCCGCCCCTTTTGTCATCCTTCACACCCACTTTCTCCCTCCCCTCCCACCCTGATCCTTCCTCCTTTCCTCCTTCACACCGAGTGCTCCTCCGCTCCTGCACCCCCTCTTTCACACCCCGATTCCCCTTCCCCTCCCACCCTACCTCCTTCACACCCCAATTATCCCTCCCCTCTCCTACACTCCTATCCCTTCCAGCCTCCTTCACACCCACATTCTCCCTCCCCTCTCCACCCTACCCTGATCCTTCCTCCTCTCCTCCCACACCCTCACTGTCCTCCTTCACACCCTGATTCTCCCTCCGCTCCTGCACCCCCTCATTCCCCTTCCCCTCCCGCCTTCACACCCCAATTCTCCCTCCCTTCTCCTACCCCTTTCAGCCTCCTTCACACCCACATTCTCCTTCCGCACCCCCTCTCCACCCCACCCCATCCTGACCCCTCCTTCACATCCCAATTCTCCCTCCACCCCATCCTGATCCCCACTCCTCTCCCACACCCCACCCCTTCTGTCTTTTCACACCCAGATTCTCCCTCTGCTCCTGCACCCCTCTCCACACCACCCCAACCCACCCTCCCCTCATGCTTCCTCCTCTCCCATGCCACCCCTTCCTTCCTCCTTCACACAATTTTCCATCCACTCTTGCACCCCCTCTCAACCCCACCCCATCCTGTACCCTCCTCCTCTTCCACCCCCCCACCCTTTCCATCCTCCTTCACACCCAAATTCTTCCTCCCCTCCTGCACCCCCTCTCCACATCACTCTCATCCATCCTCCTCTCCCACCCCTTCTGTCCTTCACACTGCGATTCTCCCTCCACCCCACATGTCCACTCCTCCCACCCTTCCAGCTTTCACACCCAAATTCTTCCTCCCCTCCTGCAACCGCTCTCCCACACATCCCCACCCCTTCCATCCTTTCACACCCCAATTCTCCTTCCCCTCCAACACCCCCTCTCCACCCCACCCTTCTACCTCTCCTGCACACCATCACCCCTTACATCTCCTTCACACCCCAATTCTCCTTCCTCTCCCGATACCTCCTCCTCTCCCACACACCCCATTCCTTCCAGCCTCCTTCACACCCTGATTCTCCTTCCCCTCCCACACCCCATCTCCACCCCATCCCATTCTGATTCCTCCTCGTCTCCCACTCCCCACCCAACCTTCATCTTTCCTCCTCCCCTTCCATCCTCCCCCACACCCTGATTCTCCTTCCTCTCCTACACCCCCTCTCCACCCCACCCTGATCCTTCCTCTCCTGCACACTCCCAACCCTTCTGTCCTCCGTCACATCCCAATTCTCCCTCCCAACCTGCATCTCTTCTCCCCCCCACACCATATCACCCTCATCCTTCCTCCTCACACACCCCACCACCCTTTCCATCTTCCTTCACACCCCAATGCTTCCTCCAATTAAGCACCCCAGCCCCTTCTTTCTCCTCGTTCCCCTCCTTCCCCCTTCCTTTCAGTACACCCCCTCCCCTTCTTCCTTTTCCTCTTCATAACCTGAGACACCATCCCCTCCTGCACAACCCCTTTCCTGTTCTCCTCCTTCATAATTTGGAGAGTGTGGTGTAGTGGTTAGAGCTAAAGCCTCAGCACCCTGAGGTTGTGGGTTCAAACCCTGCACTGCTCCCTGTGACCCTGGGGCAACTCACTTAATCCTCCACTGCCCCAGGTACATTAGATTGTGAGCTCACCAGGAAGGACAGGGAGAATGCTTGAAGTACCTTTGAGTGAGCTTATAAAACTACAAAAAGGCAGTCTAGAAGTCCCAATCCCTTTCCCTCATTTGGTCTTCTTCCGCTTCTCCGTTCCCTCCTGCACACCCCTTCTTTTCTCACCTCCCTCCCAACCATCCCCACCCTTTCCATCCCTCCTGCGCACTCCTTCCCCTTCACAAACTCACCCACGCCCCCTACTGTCCTCGCTCCACCAACTGTGCCGTGGAGACCATCTCCATTGCTCGCACATGCCTGTGCCCCTTTCTCTCCTCTCCTCCTTCACAACCTGAACACCCTTCTAAATACTCAGCCCCTCTCGCTCACTCATCTGGAATTTTTCCCCATGTTTATTATGATTTCATATACCCCCCCCCCCCCCTCCATTTAGAATAGGTCTTGGAACAGTTTACATTGATAAAAAAATTGAGTATATAGAGAAAAGGGAGTATGACAGAGAAGGAAAGCATCATGAACTGAGCCACTGTCTGCAATCTCCCCTCTCCTCCTAAGACTTGCAGCCCTCCATCTTCTCTCCCCATCCTCATCCTCATCTGCAACTTGCAAATTCTTCACCTATTGCCCATGAGGGGAAGCAAAGGCATGAAAGGCTGTGGGCAGGCTGATCGTGGGGTCTCATTTGAATAATTCAGTAGGGCCTGAAAAGCCAGATGGTGAAACGTTACGCGAATGGCTGAACTCACAGGTTCCACCACAAAATTAAAACTGTGATGCAGAACATAAAACTGGTCAGACCAATCTAGCCCAGTATCCCGTTCTCACGGAAGCCAATCCAAGTCACAAGTACCTGACAAAAAATAATAGCAATATTCCAGAATCTCAAAGAACAGAAACATTCTAGAAGCCCAGAATTCCACGCGGAATCCCCCATGCTACCGATCCAGGACAAGAAGTAGCTTCCCCCATATCTGTCTCAGAAAGCTGAGAGGCTAATTTCAAGTGGCCAGAACTTGCGCTCTAATTGGGGGAGGCCTCGGGTGAGGGTGGCTCCCTGTGCACATGTCTGGACATAATAAAAGTGTTCAGCACTTCAGTATTACTTTTGCATAAATTTGTTACACATAAAATTTGTGCGAGGCTGATATTTATACACAGAACAGGCATAAATGTGTGCTGGCACTTTCATTTTTCTTTGTAGTGAGTCTGAGGAGCCAGCAAAGAACTAGAACTCAATTTTCCTGTCCTGTCCCCGCAAGTTCTGCCTTAACCGCACAAGCCTCAAACACTTATGATTTTAAAGTGTTTGAGGCTTGTGCAGATGAGGACGGAGCTTGCAGGAATGGGGCAGGGACAGGAAAAGAACTCATGGGGACAGGGAAAAATTTTGTCCCCTGAGTCTAAGGGGCAAGCAAAGAGCCTGGAGTCTGAGAAGAAAAGAAGCTTTTATAGCAGCTCTGTCTACCAAACAAAAGGAGCAATAAAAATTATTACTAACTCCAAAAAATATGATCATGTCGCAACTCTTCTACAAAAAGCCCACTGTTTACCAATCTCACACAGAATAATCTATAAAATTGCACTGATAAGCTTCAAAATCCAACAAACCAATGCACCAATAGTTCTAGATCATATTCTCCAGCCAGGACACTTAGATCAACGGATCAGCATTTGCTGAAATAATAGGTACCAGAAGATCTACAGTTTTTTCAGTCATAGCACCCCAATCTATCTACATGGAGAAACCTCATTAGAAAAATGTAAAAGCACATTAAAATGCCACCGGTACAAAGACGCATTTGAGTCTATCATTAATCCCAGGCTCAAATACTTAATTTTAAGCAGGTCACAATCTCCCCTATCCTCGTTTTTAGGCTTAGCCATATTTTTTAAAAACATTCTTCATCACCCTCCTGATGTTGTTTTTTCCCTAAATGTACTCTTACTTTCTTCAAAGATTGTAGTTCACCCCTCTTCCCTTTTGTATCGCTAATTGCTTGTGTACAAATTGTTTTATTTTTCTCTCCTAATTTTAAATTGTCATTCTCATTGAAGTACAACAAACTTTTAATAAACTTGAAACTTGAGCTATTCAGAGTGGTAAGAATCACTAAAGATCAAAAACTGAAGCTCTGCCAGAGAAGGTCTTTTGAACCTGCTCTTTCCATTTCAAGATGTTCCACTATGATCTCATGGCCTGATGTGTCAAGAGTGATCCAGAAGAAGCGCCAATTTTGACTTTCATTATACTCTATCAATGCGTGCGAGATGTATTTTGCCCCTAAATGAGCTCTGCATACTTTGAACTTTTCTTTCCTGTCAATATAGTTTACTTTTTCTTACGTTAGTTCTGCTTTATTAAGGCTTTTTCTTCCCCTTATTGTAGACTAAGCTTGGTTATAGTTAATTCCTGTCTTTTGTTTGTTGTTAATTCTTCATACACTTGAAAAATAAATATTGCGAGAGGCCTGTATAGAAAGACTGCTCTCTCTTTGACTTGATGCGTCCAGATTGCAGGCGTTTGAGGAGTTTATGGCTCTTATATTCTTTATCAAATGCTGCTCATTCTTGGCTGAATAGCGTCCAGCAGGGCAGTAGAAATGATAAGTAGTAACAGTAGTGATATGTTTAATTGGACTGGCCAAAGTGGAGGGAATCCCGTCATTAATGCAGACAAAGCACAATGGGACTTTATTCTGGGAATGGTCTGGAAAATAGCCTGGGGACAACATGAGGAAAAGGATATACCAATTATATTCTAAGCTGAATTTCTTCCTTTTAAATAAATGGACTGTTTCCCACCGACTGTATTGACTGGTGCAATGGAGAACTGGAGGCCCGAGAGGCTGTGGCAGAGAGATCTGGCCCTCTAGTGAACCCTGGTGGTGGGAGGGTCTGTGGTAGAAAGATCTGGCCCTCTAGTGAACCCTGGTGGTGGGAAGGTCTGTGGCAGAGAGATCTGGCCCTGTAGTGAACCCTGGTGGTGGGAGGATCTGTGGTAGAAAGATCTAGCCCTCTAGTGAACCCTGGTGGTGGGAAGGTCTGTGGCAGAGAGATCTGGCCCTGTAGTGAACCCTGGTGGTGGGAGGATCTGTGGTAGAAAGATCTAGCCCTCTAGTGAACCCTGGTGGTGGGAGGGTCTGTGGTAGAGAGATTTGGCCCTCTAGTGAACCCTAGTGGTGGGAAGGTCTGTGGCAGAGAGATCTGGCCCTGTAGTGAACCCTGGTGATGGGAGGGTCTGAGGCAAAGAGATCTGGCCCTCTAGTGCCTGGTAGTGGGAGGGTCTGCAGGGATCTACACACCGGCAGGAAAGAGCTAGTGGCTCAGGCTTGATGACGTGTGGTGGGACTGATGAAGAAGAATCCAGGCAGTGGGAACCCAAGAGGCCAGGGAGTGAGGGACTGGTGGTGGCCCCACGTGGAGAGTCCTCAGATGACTAAGGGGATGGGAGAGCCCTCAGTGCATGCGTGCAGGTTAAGATGTAAACTGAGTCGAGCTTTTGTTTTAAAAGATGACCCAATATATAAACTTAAGGATTAGATTAGATTAGATTACACTGGCAGAGGGACTGGCTGGGGCAGTGGTGACCAGCAAAGAGACCCGTAATGGCACCGTTAGCGGTCAGTAGATCCCTAGAAGGTAGCCTGCTAGTCCCTGGGAATATTGGACAGAGTTCTGAGGAGCATCCAGTGGAAGGACCGGTAAATGGCACCAGAAGCTGCCGAAAACCTGATGGACCAATGGAGGATCAGAGAGGACTCGGTGAAAACCCGAAGGACAGAGTCCAGGGAGGACCTAGAGGGTTGTGAAGACCTGGTCAGGGATTTTAAGAGAATGTATGTTGTGTGTATTTTTGTTTTAGCAGGCACCTGGGGGTGGACATGTGACGGGGGTCATGTGATCACAATCTCACACATTTTTTATTTCTGTTACCGTTTCATCACCACCTCCTGTGGAAAGGCATTCCAGGTATCTAACCCACCTTCCTGATGTTATTCTTGAATCATCCCCTCCCCCTACCGCAACCATAATTCTACCATTTTCTTGCCTCTGGAAAAGGTTTGCTTGTATATTAATACCTTTCAAATATTTAACTGTCTGTATTATATTGCCCCTATTTAACGAGTGCAGCAGAGAGTTTGCACAGCAATTGTGTAGTCTGTGCAAACACCACTTGACCACAGTGTGGTCTGCCAGATGTCCAATAGGGCAATCCACCCCTCAGGGCTAGTGCAAGGATAGAGGATGCTCTAGGCAAACCCTATAAATACACCCTAAATAAAGGCATTAGGGTTAAGCTGTATGGAGCAACCCTACCCACCTTAATGGGCAAAGTAGCTCGGCCATTTCAGTGTTTTATCTGCCATCCACTAATACGTTACTATGATGAAGGCAATTTCCAAAAGCCATTCAAGATAAATGGGCTAATTTGAAAACTGCTTGAACTCCGAACTCAAGAAGAGCAGAGAAAGACCTCAGACGTAGAGCTGAACAATAGGTGTTGGAATATTATTCATCAGTCCAAAAACTCCTCAAATGCAAAAATAATGTATGTCAAAATATTTAGAGCAAATCCAGCCAGAATAAACCAAGTACTTACTGGAGCTGCTCTGCCTGACGGAGGTCTTTTACAAACACTGATGGATCAGGGCCTCGTAGCAGCTCTCTTTACTCAGTCCATTACAGGAACAAAGATCTTATCCAAACGTCTAACATCAGCAAACCAATTATTACGCTGGAATACAAATATACCACTCAAGAGAATGAAAAGTAATAAAACTTGCAATTATTGTATAAAAACAGTTTGTAAATATTTTGAAATATAGTATATTAGTTTTGCATGCTGAAACAAACGTTTTGAGGAGTTTTGTAGATGGGGGGATGATATTCCAGTGCCAATTGTCATTTTTCCATAAGGCTTTATGCCTGAGGTTTGAGTATTTTCGTTTAAAGGTATTGATTTGATTTATTTGCTTGATATAAATACAATCATGTATTTTAAAACTAAAATAACCACAACATAGCATTGGGGTCTTTTTAGTCAACTGCACTAGCATGTGCTTACCACACATTGAAAAGGTGCACTAGCATCCTGTGGTAAATTTGCACGCTAAAAAATATTTGTTATTTTCTGAGAAGAGGGTGTGTTTGGGGGTGGAGAGTGGTTATGACTGTGTTAATCAGTTAGGGTCCCTTTTGCAAAGCCACAGTAGCGATTCTGATGCAGTAAGTGCGCCGAAGCTCATTCAATTCCTATGGCTTTGCAAAAGGAGCCCTTTGCACGAGGCATTGCCGTGAACTAATCGATTGGCACGGGGCTCATAAGGTGAGTTTTTTAATGGCCGCACACTAATGGCAAAATTAGCGCATATCCATTAATTCAGAAACTGGGAAAATCAGTCACTTTCCAGCTACGGCAAAAGTCACCTTTGCCTGTCCTTTATGGGGGCGTCTGTAAAACAATGATTAAACTAAAACTACAATATGAAGAAAAAATTAACTAAAGCAACAATTTATTTCCTTCGAGTGGTTTTACCTCATTGATTTTTTTTATGTTTGGTCACTCCCCCCCCCTTTAATAAAACCACAATAGCGGTTTTTAGCGCAGGCCGGTGTGCTGAAAGCTCTGCGCTGCTCCCGATGCTCATAGGAACTCTATGAGCGTCAGGAGCAGCGCAAAGCATTCAGCATGCCAGCCTGCACTAAAAACTACTATTGTGGTTTTGTAAAAAGGGGGGGTTACTATTATTATGCTCTTAAGAAAATGGTATATTTTATGTTATATTGTACTTATTCTGCACCATTTGGGGTGAATCTCTTCATAAAGGCAGTTAATAAATTCCAAGAAAGAGAGTAAAGTTGGCAGAGCTGAATGGAGAGGATGAATAGCCCAAGATAAAAACAGAAGAATAGCCTTACTGGGTCAGACCAAAGGTCCATCAAGCCCAGTAGCCCATTCTCACAGTGGCCAATCCAGGTCCCTAGTACCTGGCCAAAACCCATTGAGTAGCAACATTCCATACAGAATCCCAAGGAATAGCAAGATTCTAGAACAGGGGTGGGCATCTCCGGTCCTTGAGGGCTGGAATCCAGTCGGATTTTCAGGATTTCCCCAATGAATATGCATGAGATCTATTTGCATTCACTGCATATTCATTGGGGAAATCCTGAAAACCTGACTGGATTCCGGCCCTTGAGGACCGGAGTTGCCCATCCCTGTTCTAGAATCTCAAAACGTAGTAACATTCCATGCTACCGATCCAGGGCAAGTAGAGGCTTCCCCCATGTCTTTCTCAATAACAGACTATGGACTTTTCCTCCAGGAACTTGTCCAAACCTTTCTTAATTCCCACTGTGGCTACTTGTGGTCTTGGGCAAAAACGTAAGATGGTGAGCCTACAAAGGACAGGGAAAATACCTGCATATAACGTATTATGGAAAAGCAGTCTATGTACACTTTCAAAATAAATCATTTAATTGGATCACAGGCTGGGGTCTTGTGCCACGAGCCTTCACGTGCAAGTAACTTTTCTCAAATTTTATATTTCCTACTAACACATGTAATCGGGAAAGATTCCAGAAGACTGGAAGGTGGCGAATGTTACGCCGATCTTCAAAAAAGGTTTGAAGGGAGATCCAGGAAACTACAGACCGGTGAGTCTGACCTCGGTACCGGGAAAGATGGTAGAGGCGCTGATAAAAGACCGCATCATTAATCACCTCGACGGACACAATCTGATGAGGACCAGTCAGCACGGCTTCAGCAAAGGACGATCTTGCTTGACGAACTTGCTGCACTTCTTCGAGGGAGTAAACAGGCAGATAGACAAGGGCGACCCAGTCGACATTGTTTATCTGGATTTTCAGAAGGCGTTCGACAAGGTTCCGCATGAACGACTACTTCGGAAGATTGCGAGCCATGGAATTAAGGGTGAAATACTCATGTGGATTAAAAACTGGCTGGCGGATAGGAAATAGAGGGTGGGGGTAAATGGACAGTACCGGTACTCGGACTGGAAGAGCGTCACCAGTGGGGTGCCGCAGGGCTTGGTGCTTGGACCCGTGCTCTTCAACATCTTTATAAACGATCTGTACAACGAGCGAGGTAATTAAATTTGCGGATGATACGAAGTTATTCAGAGTAGTGAAGACGCAGGGGGACTGCGAAGATCTGCAACATGACATAATCAGGCTCGAGGAATGGGCATTGACATGGCAGATGAGGTTCAACGTGGATAAATGTAAAGTGATGTATGTCGGTAACAAAAATCCCAGGCATGAATACAGGATGTCCGGGGCAGTACTTGTAGAGACCTCCCAGGAAAGGGACCTGGGAGTTCTGATCGACAAGTCGATGAAGCCGTCTGCACAATGTGCAGCAGCAGCAAAAAGGGCAAACAGAATGTTAGGAATGATAAAGAAGGGGATCATGAACAGATTGGAGAAGGTTATCATACCGCTGTACCGGGCCATGGTGCGCCCTCACCTGGAGTACTGCGTACAGCACTGGTCGCCATACATGAAGAAGGACATGGTACTACTCGAGAGGGTCCAGAAAAGAGCAACCAAGATGGTTAAGGGTTGGAGGAGCTGCCATACAACGAAAGATTGGAGAAACTGGGCCTCTTCTCCTTTGAACAGAAGAGATTGAGAGGGGACATGATCGAAACATTCAAGGTACTGAAGGGGATAGACTTAGTAGATAAGGACAGGTTGTTCACCCTCTCCAAGGTAGGGAGAACGAGAGGGTATTCTCTAAAGTTGAAAGGGGATAGATTCCGGACGAACGTAAGGAAGTTCTTCTTCACACAGAGTGGTGGAAAACTGGAACGCTCTTCCAGAGTCGTAGGGGAGAGCACCCTCCAGGGATTCAAGAAAGGGTTGGACAGGTTCCTGCTGAACAAGAAGTGCGCTGGTAGGGCTAGTCTCAGTTAGGGTACTAGTCTTTGACCTGGGGGCTGCCGCGTGAGCGGACTGCTGGGCACGATAGACCACTGGTCTGAGCCAGCAGCGGCAATTCTTATGTTCTTATGACATTTGAATGACACAGCCCTTAGCTGCAAATCCTGCTCCACCAGGTTTCATTCTGGAACCCTGCAGTCATGTATCCTCAGACTTGCCACCAGGTGTCACTGTTAAGCCATGGCTATGACTCTCTTCCTCTCACCCACAGTCCAAATCTTAGAGCAATTGTTTAAGCATAAATACATCAATATGAGGATCATACATTTTGTTTCACTTCAGAATGCTGGTAATTAAAACACAAAGTACATAAATCAAATACAGTATAACTCTATTAACCTCTACCCTCATTCAAATGGAAGAAAAATGAAGCCTAAAAAAGTCCTAGGGACAATCACAGAGTTCAAGCAACACAATTAATCCATGAACTCATTAATGTAAGTGCCAAAGAACTGTCAACTGTTTAACAGCACTTAATGCAGCACGCTCCCCTCTTTGCCATTACTGACCCAGTCCCCAGAAAAATGTTAGAAGGTTCTGGAATGATTTTCCAAAAGGCTGCTGAACAAAGATGGCCGAAGATAATTTTCCTTATTTGGCTGGCTCACCTATTGGGGGAGGCTTGAAACTAGGATCATTGGGGATGGGTGAACAAAGTCCCCAAGAAGTAAAAACCCTTTTCCCCCCTGTCTCTACAACTGTTTCATGTTTCCTTTTCTAGGGCAACATTTGAAAAGCTGTGTAAACTAACGCCCATACGAAGGGAAGTAAAGTTGTAGATCTCGAAGGTAATGGAAGAGGATGACTTGGGTTTAGTGGAGGTCACAAATACCCCCGAATTCTACAGAAAGCACTACAAACTGTGTATGCAATTGCATTGAATAAAGAGCCAATTTGTGCTAGTAATAAGCAATTATTGGTGCTAATTAGATTTAATTAAAATGTACACATGCAAATTTAGGCAGAGGATCCATACCTAAATTTTCCAAAAGGGGACATGAAAGTGGGAGGGTCATGGGGGGATCAAGCTTGTTCTTTGAATTTACACACATAGGCCTTCTTATACAAAGGCAATTACCACAGCAGCCCATGGTAATCGCACCACAGCCCATTGGAAATTAATAATAATAATAATTTTATTCTTATATACTGCCAAAGCCGTAGTAGTTTGAGGTGGTTTACAGGATACAGAGGTAAGGCATAAGAGATCTTGGGAAACAATTTGGTTAAAGTATTGAAGAGATAAGGCTTAAGAGGTCTTAGGTTACAAAGGAGGATAATTATAGAAAAGGGGGATCCCTGCCTAATTTAGGGCCTTTTTTACAAAGCCATGGTAGTGAGTCCTGGCACGGCTGTACATCTGCAATCCTGTTCATAAATTCTTGAGAAACAAACATCTATATGTGATGTACACAGCTGGACATCCTTTCAAAAATTCCAGCAAAAAACCTGAAGAAATTATGGCTACATTGACACCTGCTCAGGAGTAGCTATACCCTTTATGTGTACAAGGGGCATTTGAAAAGTCCTCAGCCCAACCAAGAAAGTTGGGATAGTCTCCATCGAGGGCTTTACATTTAGTCCAGGGATTTTCCACTTTTTCATTGCGTCGGAAAAATACAAAATGAAAAAAGTGGAAAATCACTGGTCTAACCCCCCTCCCCCTTTTATGAAGTTGCGTTAGTTTTTTTTTTTATTGCCAGCCGTGATGGTATTATCTCCGACGCTCATAGAAATTATATGAGCGTCGGAGCTAATACCACGGCTTTGTAAAAGGAGCCCTAAGTGTATACCCTTCAATGAAGACTGCCCCAACTTTCTTGGTTGGGCTGAGAACTTTTCAAAGGTCCCTCATATATTTTATAAACATATGCAATTCGTCACTCTATCCTCAAATATTCCTACACCTGAGTCGTGCACACATATATACCTTCTTGTAAATGAGCATACAGGGAGGAGGTGATTTCATAAGCATTTTATGCATGTAAGAGGAATTTGCATGGGAAATAGCTTGTCTAAGATTACTCCCTGATCGGTATTTACATTTCCAAAAGGAGGAAAAACTGCACCAGTATTGCTGCCTGTCTTTTGGTTGTAAATAATTCAAGCATCCAAATAAAACTGCTTATCACAGCATTTTCTGTCTCTACCCTGCTGTGTGTTTATGGATTTTTTCTTTTCATCCCCCTGCTTGGTTATCATCCTCTGCTCATCCTACCCAGGTCTCACTGGGACATAAGCAGCCTTCCCATCTCTCATCAGAGATACAGGAGGCACAACCCTTCCTTATGTCATGCCTTTCTGTGGTGCAACTAAGCCCTTTCACTGTCTCTACTAATGGGCTCGTGATCTAAGTTTTTGTAAATGGGACAATGGAGGGTTACATGACTTGCCCAGGGCCATGAGGAGCCACAGGGGGAATTGAACTGATTCACCTAGTTTTCAGCCAACTGTATCAACCATTAGGTCACTCCTGCACTCCATTTTATCCTGACTCCCTGAGTTGGTCAAGTAAAGGGCCATATAAATCAATCCCTATTTGCCTAAAGGTTAAAATGTTTAAATGTGTTTGTGATTTGGGGAAGGCCATGAGCACAGCAAAAATGTTACACAGTGATTGACACCATTTTGCCGCTCTTTATGTAACCTAAGCATTCAAACTCTACATATATTAATAGCAGACAATTTTTAAACCTGTAAGAAATCCATTTAAAGTTATGTGCATACAGTTAGAGTGATGTAATACCTAATATCTTCCTAAGAATGTTCCTGTTGAACCAGAACGTACACAGGTAAGGCTAGTCTCAGTTAGGGCACTGGTCTTTGACCTAAGAGCCGCCGCGGGAGCGGACTGCTGGGCACGAAGGATCACTGGTCTGACCCAGCAGCGGCAATTCTTATGTTCTAAGAATGGCACAAATATCTCTCTTACAACGTAGCAAATGGCTCTACAAGCCGGCGCAGGGATTCTTACTGGAAAAGCTTGGCCCCGTATCTGACACCACACTTTCCTCTACCATTTTTAGGTAGGCGCCAGTGTTCCCGCTAAGCTGCGCTGGCGTGCGCTGGCGCACAAAATATTACATCGCAGCGCACAAGTTTCTCGTCACAGCGCACACGTGCTTGCAGGCAGGCGAGCTGGCAGTCCATGTAACGCGTCGCAAAGGTAAGGGGAGGCTGGGGGAGGAATCGGACGTCGGGGTGGGGGTGTTTTAATGTATTTATACTTATTTAATTTAGCGTGTAGGCCTAAAATTCCTTTGAATACCTCATAACTTGCTGGCGCCCGATATTTTTAGCTCACAGTGAAAAAAGTTTGCTCACAACACCCGCCCGCTTAGAGGGAATACTGGTAGGCGCCTACATTTTCTTTTTTAAAAATGCTTTTAAATGGTATTTTTCACTTAAGTTGGAGGCCTAATGTAAAGGGCTCCTATGTTGGTAACATATCAGCACTCATTCTCCACTAAACTAAACTAAACCTTAGGTTTGTATACCGCGCCATCTCCACAAGCGTAGAGCTCGGCACGGTTTACAGGGTTAGATTAAAAAGGAGCTACAATGAAGGGTTATAGGAAAGGAGCTAGGAAGATAAAGAACCAAAGAGCAGGAGGCGTTAGATTTTTGAAAAGAGCCAAGTTTTCAGGTGTTTGTGGAAGGATTGGAGGGAGCTTGAAATTCTGAGCGGGGATGTGAGGTTGTTCCAGAGTTCTGTGGTTCTAAAGGGGAGGGATGTTCCTAGTTTTCCTACGCGGGATATACCTTTTGCAGAGGGGAATGACACGCCCCCACCAATAAAAATGCAATATAGGCAGACCCCAGGTTACGAACGAGTTGCATGTTTAAGGCTGTTCTTAAGTTGAATTTGTATGTACAGTACCTCAGAACTTATAGATTTTAAAGATTCTGATTGCTTACCTCTGCTTGCATCTGACAAAAGGGCCAAGTGTCCCTACCAATGTTTCCTTTAAGGTACAGCATGCATGCACAACCACACACTGTTCTTAATGTGGCCATGCATCATTCCTGAATCTGCTGCAGGAGAAGCGTAGGAGTCTATGTCCCACTAGAAACAGTGCTCAATGAAATCAAATGAAGCTATGATCGCGTTCTTAAGTCTGAGTTGTACTTAAGTCGGGTCCCTTAGTCCCCTGAGCAGTTGCTGTGTTAGCAAAGCAGAGATGAAAGCATGGACAGTCCTGGATTTCTGACCATCTTTTGGGACTTGCAACACTGATTTCAATGCAAATGGCACAAGTTCAAAGCAGAAACATACAGAATGAATGAATGAGTTCTAAGCCAATCCGAGGCCACGCTTCTCGTACACCAATCAAGTAGCTCGCACCGCCTGGCGTCGCGCTCTGTGCGCGCCTCTCTATTGGCTGGCGGGCAGAGGCGGAAGCAGGAAGTGCGCTCAGGGCCATGGCGGCGCTCTGGCTGCTCTGCGCCGTTGCCTTGGGCCTGGGGCGGGGGCGGAGCTGGGCGGCGGAGGGTCTCGGGGCCCCGGACTTCCCCGAGCTGGGCGACAGCCTGCGGGAGGAGCTGGTGATCGCTCCGCTCCAGTCCGGCGATGTGGCGGCCACGTTTCAGTTCCGGACCCGCTGGGACTCGGAGCTGCTCGGCCAGGAAGGTGAGCGCGAGCCCCCCCTCCCCACCATGAATATGCATGAGGCCAATTTGCATAAAAGGGAGCGGGGGAAGCGCTGCGGGAATCCTTTGCCACTCGGGGGACTCCGCATGGTGGATTGAGGCATCCGGGTTTTACTTCCATTGAAAGCAACGGGAGTAAAACCCGGATCCGTCAAATGGCCTCCTTTTTCTGGAATACAAAAATAATAGCGAAATACCACTATATCAAACAATACACATCAGTATTGTCAAGCCTTCATCTATCAAGGCATCCTATACGGCCTAAGAAATGGAGCCTACGCACAGCAATGCAGTCACAAACTGAGACAATCCGCGTAGTAGAAATGCTCCTGCTCCAATCATTGGCCTTTAAAACTATTTTTTAAGTGCTATTTTTTTAATCACTATTTTGTAATATAAACCCTACACCACTCAATATTTAAGATGTGGTTTTAAATACGTAATGCTTATTCAAAAAATCTGTATCAAATACTGTGTGTAATATCAAAATTTGAAAAACTCAACCACAAAAACTTATCTTATTTGTTTAGTAGTCTTCACTGTCAGAGTCTTAATAGTAAAATCTCAATTCATGTCCATTCGCCAACGCGGCCAGCGTTTTGCGGGAATTGCATACATCCGCTGCATCAGGGCCACCTGGACATTACCACACACATCCTCAATCAGTGCATTCGGTCACAGCTTTTTCTGGAGCCATATAAGAACCTAAGAATTGCCGCTGCTGGGTCAGACCAGTGGTCCATCGTGCCCAGCAGTCCTGCTCCCGTGGCGGCCCTTAGGTCAAAGACCAGCGCCCTGAGACTAGCCCAATTCAGCAGGAACTTCTCTAACTTGTCTCTTCCCTTAGATCTAAGACTTGAACGAGATTTGCAGAAACTTAAAAGCAGTTTAAAGAGCCTTCTTTTTAAAGAAGCCTTTAACTGAAAATACAATGTCCAACCAAGATGTAATACTTTACAATTTCAGCCATCTCCAAAATTAAGATTCTCAATAGTTCTCTTATTCGACCCCCATCTCCGCCAGCAATCCTCTTCTTCCTACCCTCCTTATGTACTTCCCTTTTATGTACTTTTTCTTTAAAATTGTATTTCCTCCCCTCTTTCCTACTGTTTCCCGTGTCTTTAAAAAGCAAATATCCAAGTAGGTCTGGTAACAAATTATGTATATGTGATTTTTCTAAAATCATATTTTTACCTTTTGTACAACGCTTTGTATTTTGGTAAAGCATTCAATCAAATAATATGAATAAACTTGAAACTTGAATAACTTAGTCTTGAATCCTCCGGAAGAGCGTTCCAGTTTTCTACCACTCTCTGTGTGAAGAAGAACTTCCTTACGTTTATACGGAATCTATCCCCTTTCAACTTTAGAGAGTGCCCTTTCGTTCTCTCTACCTTAGAGAGGGTGAACAACCTGTCTCTATCTACTAAGTCTATTCCCTTCATTATCTTGAATGTTTCGATCATGTCCCCTCTCAGTCTCCTCTTTTCATGGGAGAAGAGGCCCAGTTTCTCCAATCTCTCACTGTATGGCAACTCCTCCAGCCCCTTAACCAATTTAGTCGCTCTTCTCTGGACCCTTTCGAGCAGTACCGTGTCCTTCCTCATGTACGGCGACCAGTGCTGTAACCCTACGCATGGAATCTTGCCACTTTGGGATTCTGCCAGGTCCTTGTGACCTGGATTGATGGAGCACAGGTCTAACCAACTATGGCTGTTCTCATGTCCTGAAAACTAGACTAACAAAAGGGGAGGACCAACAAGATCTGCAGTGAAGGATGCGAAACCAAAACAAGGAGAACTGCAGAAATATCATTGTACGTGTTTCTGCAGTTTTCCTTGTTCTGAAAACTAGACTGACATGATGTGTCCCAAGGACTCCATATGCATGAGATAGATTTACATACAATCAAAGCAGTGTCTAAATTTTTATAGAAGACTAACACAAAGCTGTGTTGGCATATTGAAACAGACAGACAGGAATCTTATAAATTTGGTGTGTCACTTTGCAACATGCCCATGCTCCACAGCCATGCATATCCCCTCACAGTCACGCACTAAGGGCCCAATAGTATGTCATCCAATCAAGTGTAATTTTTGTCAAATATGAAGTGCTAATTGTTAATTACAGCCACTGATTAAGTCCAAAACCTACATTGGCTAGGCACACTGATATGTAGGTGTTTAACTTTAGGAAGAGTACTGTATATAGTATCTAGGGGTAACTAACTTAGGAAGATAAATGATAGAATAGCATTTAGCACATATGCACATAACTGCCAATTCTTGAACACATAAATATATAGAAATAAAAGATAGATGGGATGTGTGCCAGTGTTTAGAAAAGCAATGACCTGCAGCTATTAATTCTGAAGTTTATTCCCAAGGCTTTTACTTCTGTTTCTTTTTAAACCTCCCCCCTTTTTCCAATGCCATGATAGCAGTTTTTAGCGCAGGCCAGTGCTCTGTGCTGCTCCTGATGCTCAAGAGCATTGGGAGCAGAGCATTCAGTGCGCTGGCCTGCGCTAAAAAACGCTATTGCAGTTTTGAAAAAAAAAAAAAGGGGGGGGGACAAATTTGAACTAAATCTGAAGACTATTTGATCTGTCCTGCTTGGTTAACATAAAATGGAGACATGCAGTCCATGATGTAAATGATAGTAAGCTGCTCAAAACTATGAGCACAGCAATTAGATATTATTGATTTATTTAAATCACTGCAGGGTTTGTTCTTGATTTTGACTTGTGTATTTATATTGCCCCCATATTCTGTGGGGCAAGTAGTAAATATTTTGGGCTGGAGCTAGGATTTGTCTGTGATCATTCTTAGCATTGTATTGGATTGAGTTTCACTAATGCTCCTCTTTTTTGCAGTTTTTCACTATAGGTTATTTCCTAAAGCTCTTGGCCAGGTGATTTCTAAGTACTCGGTTCAAGAACTGCACCTGTCTTTTACACATGGCTTCTGGCGGTCACGGGCCTGGGGTCACCCTTTCTTACAGGCCCCGGCAGGAGCCGAGCTCTGGGTGTGGTTTCAGGATTCTGTCTCCGAGTGAGTACTTGGGCAGTTGTTTTGTTAAATTGAATCTATCCTGTCAGTCTTCAGCTGACATCAGGCTGACTTGAATTGTTTTTGGTTGGTTCTTTCCACAATTCTACAGGACATTCTGAAAAGGACACTGGGATCACTAACATAAAACACCCTTTTTTTGCTGCTGCTTCAGTTGGATTTTCATGGTTGGATTTGTTGCCTTTTGAGGCAAGGGTCACATTTCAAGTCCTTTTGTTGATAGTCAGATTTATGTATCTCTGTGGAGTGTGACATCCTTCATCTGAAAGCTTGAATGTGTTTTGGCTGGTTACGTCTCTGTCAGTTTGTGTATTCTAGGTTGTTTTTAAAATTTATTTTCTTAATTTTTTATTTTTGTTTGTTTAGTGTTGACCAAACTTGGAAAGAGCTGACAAACATCCTCTCTGGAATATTCTGTGCTTCTCTTAACTTCATTGATTCCACCAACACTGTGACTCCAACTGCATCCTTTAAACCCATGGGACTTTCCAATGGTAAAAATGTTTATTTTTCCTGTTATTGCTATTTAAGAAATTTGATAAAACATAATAACATTTGCAAGACCAATGTGAATTTTTACTTAGATTCAGCAGAAGTTTGTGTAAGTAAAAAAAAAAAATTGTTATAAAAAATTTACAAGAAAAATGATTTGAATAAAACAATTTATTAAAGCTTATCACACATTAAATGCTAAGAAGCTCATTTTATACCTTTATGTTATGCTAAGCTTTAGTTTTGAGCACTAGATGTTTGCTTAGAGACCCCCTGGAATGTAACTGATACCCAAGTTCATAATGCTTGTTTTTTTTAATCAATATATTTTATTAAGTTTGCAAAAAATAAACAAATCACTCATGGATACATGGTGTTCAACAGAATACATAAATACCAATATTCTCCCAAACTTCACTACATACCTGAGCTCCCTCCCTCCATAATGCTTGTTTTAAACTGGACTCGGTGTTCCTCAGTTTCTGCTGTGACTTCACCTGCATATCTCAACCCCTGAAACCCCTGGGTTGCTTTTATAAAACAGCCTCCTTCAAAGCTCCTGTATAACGTTTTATCTCCACTGAGGCAGGAGTAACTTTTCATTTCCTTATTCTTCTAGACTGGTCCAGACTGACAGGTAGACATTGCCCATATAGAAAATAGTGTAGGAAAGTTCTGGCATCCTCTAGGATCATGACAGGGTGCTTGATAGTTGGATCAGCTACTACTCAGCGCTGTACATTAAACATGTAAGAAACAGTCCCTGCTCCAAAGAGCTTGCGATCTAAGTAAAACAGACAAACGGGACTAAGAGGGGTCAGAGGCCGAGATCTAAACACTGCCAGAGACAGAGTTTGACATACTGACTTGGGCAGTCTGTTCCAGGCATACGGTGCAGCAAGACAGAAACATGAGGTCAGATAAAGGCCAAACAGCCCATCCACAGCATCCATTATCTCCTCCTCTCCCTAAGAGATCCTACGTGCATGTTTCACGCTTGCTTGAGTTCAGACACAGTATCTGTTACTCCAGAGCCTATCACCTCTTAATGTCATGGTCTCTAACCCTGGAGTTTCCTTTCAACTTCGTGTATTTATGCCATGTAGATATTTAAACGTCCTCTTTCCTGCCTTTCCTCCAAAGTATGCATATTGAGACCCTTAAGTCTGCCCTTGTACATCTTATGACATACACCATCAACCATTTATGTAGCCTTTCTCTGCACTGACTTCATTCTATTTATATCTCCAGAATTGTACGCAATATTCTAAATGAGACCTCACCAGAGTCTTATACAAGGGGCATCAATACCTCCTTATGCACAGAAATTGAAAATGTTGTCATGTGGCATTTGTTGTTGCTTAAATTTCTAATAAAATGTTGAACTCAAAAAGAGTGGTTGGACAAGCCACTGAAGAAAGCCACAGTATGATGACTGAAATGTCGGTTCTTTCTACACACACGCAACGAGACCTGGAAACCTGCTACAATCAATCAAAGTTTGTGCTAATGCTGAAGGGGAGGGAAATCTGCCAGAAATAGTCTTCTTGGAAATGTTCCTTCCCCAGCTTTGGCTGGTTAGAGTTTTGGTTTTTTCCTTCAGAAAGGAGGACACATACTGGAAAGACCATAGTAAAGGCCCAGATCCTTCCAGAGGTTATCACACACATGATAGTGTTCGACTGATCCCAGTATGGGTGCCCAATCGCTTTCATTATCCTATCTAAATCCACCCAGGGCAGTAACCACCTTCCCCCTTCTTTTTCCAGTCACAGATCACCGCCTGTTGAGGTACGCCATTCTGCCCAGGGAAGTTGTCTGTACCGAAAACCTCACGCCTTGGAAGAAACTGTTACCGTGCGGTTCTAGGGTAAGGGCATGAAATACCAGGATGTTGGGGAAACAAGTCTCCAAGAAAATCTGCTTGCTTGTTTCCTTCTGTATATACATAAAGTTAACAGTTCTACCCACATGAGCTGAATGCTGTGCTGCTGCTCTGGGTTTCCTATCACATCAGAGAGAATATTTATTTGTAAAAGAGCTGAAAGTAGGGAATTACAGGCCTTTAAGTCTGACTTCTGTGGTAAGCAAATTAATGGAAACACTTTTAAAACAGAGAATGGTGACATTTCTGGAATCCTGGGATTACAGGACCTGAAGCAAGATGGATTCACTAGAGGTAGGTCTCGTCAGACAAATTGATCAATTTCTTTGACTGGGTGACCAGAGAATTGGATAGCGGGAGTGCCCTAGAGCCTTTGACAGTGTTCCACACAGATGTCTAATAAACTGAGTGCTCTTGGGATGGGCCCCAAAGTGATGGGCTGGTTCAGGACCTGGTTAAGTGGAGGATGACATAAGTTAGTGGTCAGTGGAGATTACTTTGAGGAAAGGAATGTTACCAATGGTGTGCCTCAAGGTTCTATTTTTGGGCCTATCTTTTTAACATTTTTTTGTAAGTGCTATTTCTGAAGGGCCATCAGATACGATTTGCCTCTTTGCAGAGAATACCAAAACCTGCAATAGAGTAAACACCCCTGATGGTGTAGAAAATATGGGGAAGGACCTGGTGAAGCTTGAGAAATAGTCTGAAATTTGGCAGCTAAGATTTAATGCTAGGAAATGCAAGGTCATGCATCTGGGCTACAAAAACCTGAGGGAGTGAAGAACTTTTGTGCACGAAAGAGGAGTGGCACTTGGGTATAATAGTATGTGATGATCTTAAGGTGGCCAAAGAGGTTGAAAAGGTGATGGCGAAAGCTAGAAGGATACTAGGTTGCATAGGGAGAGGTATGGCCAGTAGGAAAAAGGAGGTATTGATGCCTCTGTATAAGACTCTGGTGAGACCTCATTTAGAATATTGTGTACAATTCTGGAGGCCGCACCTTCAAAAAGATATAAAAAGGATGGTGTCTGTCCAGAGGTCTTTGTGCGGTCTTTGTGATAAGACGTATGGGGACAGACTTAAAGATCTCAATCTGTATACTTTGGAGGAAAGCCGGGAAAGGGGATATATGATAGACATTTAAATGCCTATGTTGCATAAATGCACACGAGTCAAGTCTCTTTCATTTCAAAGGAAGCTCTGGAATGAGAGGACATAGGATGAAGTTAAGAGAAGACAGGCTCAGGAGTAATCTAAGGAAATACATTTTTACAGAGAGGGTGGTAGATGCGTGGAACAGTCTCCCAGAAGAGGTGATGGAGTCAGAGACTGTGTTTCAATTCATCGTGGGATAGGCACGTGAGATCTCTTAGAGAGAGGAAGAGATAATGGTTACTGTGGATGGGCAGACTAGATGGGCCATTTGGCCTTTATCTGCTATCAGGTTTCTATGTTTCTATAACCATAAAGCTCTATGACCTCATAATGCAGGTGGAAAGAACCTTAGCCTATAGGAAGAGGAGATACAAATGTTTTGTGGGGTTTTTTGTTGTTGTTTTTTTAATCTTTATTAAGTTTCAAACCTAATACAAAGTGCCATAAATTATACAGACACTAATAACAAAATAAGCACTTAATAACAATGCAGAAGATAAATATCCCTCCCAGCCACCAATTTAATCAAGAAGTAAACCAGAAAGATATCTCCCCCACCCACCCACCCTGTCCTGGATCTGTATAAAAATAAACAAAAAATTAAAACCAAGACCATAACTATGTTGAAGTAACAACGGATGTCAACGGGCTCCAAACCAAATTAAATAATTTGCTATGCCCCAACATATCTGCATTCATCTTTTCGTATTTGTAACCTAAACATAAACTGACCCACCAAAACAGAAAGTTGAGGCGATCACGATTTTTTCAATTGTGGGTTATCATTTGCATACCTATCCCTGTCATAATCAAGAAAAGTCTGCCTTTGTAGCGATCCACGGGAGGCTTGATATGCAGCAATGTTCCACATATAATTGCCTCATACATCAAAGGGATTGTTGATGCCATAGGAGATGCAAATGTTAAGAGCCTTAGCCAATAGGGAGAGGAGGAGATGGTGGATGCTGTGGATTGGCCCTTTGGCCTTTATCTGCCATCAGGTTTCTTATGCATGCTGTTATTTAGTTTGTGTCTCTTATCAGTGTGGGGTTTTTTTTGGTTGGGTCTGCTGTGCTGTGGATATTAGAAGGTGGCCTACTGGTTAGAGCTACAGGCTCAGCACCCTGAGGTTGTGGGTTCAATCCCCACACTGCTCCTTGTTACCCCTGGGCAAGTCACTCAATCCTGCATTGCCCTAGGTATATTAGAGAGATTTTTGAGCCCACCAGGACAGATAAACACTTGAGTACCTGATTGTAAACCATCTAGATAACCTCCATTGATAGGCGGAATAAAAAAATACAATGATATTACTTTGAATAAAAAGAGAATGAAGATATCTTCACGTGAAGAGGTTTGTAGCTAAAGGTTATGGGTTCCTTTTACTGAGAAGCGTAAGAGCCAGTGAGGTAAACACTACATCAGAGCATTTACCTTGCCGGCTGTGGTAAAATGCTGTTACGCTGCTTAGTGAAACCCAGTGTTTATCATTTAATATAATGGTTGGTGATGATGTTCTTATTTAGATCATGTTGATTTTGCAGCTTTTTATCAAATGTCTCTCTTCAGGCCGGCCTTGCTGTTCTGCTGAAAGCCGAGCGCCTGTTTCATAGCAGCTACCACTCTCAGGCCGTGCACATCCGGCCCATCTGCAAGGTAAGTGCTTCTCAGGAGGGCGATATGTGCTCTACCTGTGTGTTATATGGACCAGGACCACCTAACTTCCTTTCTTTTTGATTAATTTTCACACCACTCTGATATTATTGTGAAGGGTGTGTGGCACCATCTCAGCACCCGGAGGTTGAGAGTTCAATCCCAGCCTGTTCTTTTTTGACACTGGACTCGCCACTTGTCCCAGTTGCAGTTCGATTGTGAGAGGGGAAAGACCTGATGACCATTCTGTAATCTGTCTGATAATGCAGAAAATAAATCCTTTAAATAAATGAACTTTAGAGGATGGGTGGGATGAAGGTTGAACCAAAATTGCGCTTGCCACGTTCCCCTCAAAAGATAACGACAAAACAAGTCGTGGAGAAAAGTTTGTGAAACCCTGTTAACCCCAATCACATAGTCATTTTGTAACAGTCAGGTGCCTGTTTTATAAAGATACATAGTGGTCTGCGGTTTTTATTTGTAAAGCTTTGTCCTAACTCATCCTCTACAAACACACTGACTAGAGTCACACGTGTTTAGGCATGATCAAGGTTTATAAGAGGCCTTTTGCATGCATAAAACATGCTTACAAACAGATTTATAAAATTACTTTCATATTGTGTGTCTTGAGGCACAAGTAATTGGCAACTTTTTTCTGCTTACCTCCCTTTTTAAGCCTGATCCAAAGCAAGAGAGAGAGGTTGTACATTAGGTCTGTAGTTTTTTACCCAGATATCTTTCTTCCATTTATCTCACTGTGAATTCAGGTGGCAGAAGGGACTGAACTTGTGCTAGTCTTTTGCAAATTTTTAACATTAGGTGGTCTTCAAGGACTATCCAGTCTGACCAGTTCACTTCTGTTGCATTGCCACAGACCCCAGTCAGTCTGTCTGCTCGTGGGATCTCTTCGAGAGAGGGATGGGCCATTTGGCCTTTATCAGCCTTCATGTTTCTGTGTTTACTCCTCTTCCATAGCTCTTATTGTCACTCTTTTCTCCATCTATATGCTAGACATTCCAGCTCTATGAAATGTATGAGAAGAAATTCTCTTTCCAGATGAAAATGTTTCTGAATTTGGGTTTTCTTCTTGTCTGTTCTTTCTCAGGATAGCCAGTGCTTGAGGGTTTCATGGGAGCTCCGACAGACCCTTACTGTAGTATTTGATATGTTCTCCACAGGACAAGGAAAGAGAGGTAAATCCCCGTTCTCCAAACTTGAGCTTTTTGGCCAGCAGTAACCAACAATCGTAAATGCTTATTACAAAGTAGCTTGCTCGAATGAAGATCTGAATTCTAGTTTGCCTAAACAAGTGGAGAGGAACTGTCGACTGTGGCTTGTTGAACTTTTCCAAAAGTGTGTATGTGTATGTCTGTGACCTGTACATGGAAGAGAGAGGGGCAGTTTGAATGAAGTCGTATCCAAACATTGTCGGTATGCAAAGAATAAATAGTGTGACTGTGAATATAGAGTGGTAAACGATATGGACATCTGAATAACTAACAGGCCCAGCCATCAGGGATAGGGATGTGGAAGCACTGTGGGGCCTTGTCATCATGTGACTGGGCCGAGTGGTAATATCTGTCACATACCCACACCCCCAGGCACCTTTGTTCTCTGAGAAAACAACACAGACACACCATGCATTTCCTTAAAACCCTGACCAGCTCCTCCTGGTTGTTCTCCAAGTCCTTCCTGGACTCCATCTCTCCAGGTCTTCTCAAGAGTCCTTCCTCTGACCCTGTATTGGCTATTTACCAGTCACTCCGCTGGTTGCCATCATCCCAGCTGGTCCCTTCGCCAGACGCTCCTCAGAATTCTGGCCAATGCTCCCAGGGTATACCAGGCTGTCTTCAGCCTTGGACTCTTCCAGCACTTCCGTCACTCGGTCGTCTTATCCTGCATGCATGTGCTGAGGGCTCCCAGCCATCTTATCATGCCCTGAGGAGACTCAGCTGCTCCATTGCGCAACCATTTTATCACTGACTCACGTCCTGAGGGCTTCTAGCTGCTTCATCAACTTATCCTGCACACACACACACTGAGGGCTCTTCCAGCCCCTCAGCCATCTTCTGGCAGACCCATGCCCTGAGGACACTCCTAGATTCTTCTTCTTCTCCGGTCCCACTGCTGGTCGTCAAGCCTGAGCCACTTCCTTGACTCCAGGCTCTACCGGGTTCTCCAGCTACTCTTTAGCTCTTTCCTGCCGGTGTATAGGCCCCCGCAGACCCTCTCAGTACAGGACCCTCCCACCAATGGTCTCCACTGCACCAGTCTCCCCTGTCAGGACTGGTCAGCCTGGCTGCTGCACTGGGCCCCCTGTCGGAGCCAGTCAGAAGTGGCCTTAAGGGCTTACCAGCAGCTGGGCCAGAGGCCAGCATTCCTCCTCTCGAGGGTCGCCCAGTTCACAAAGGAACTCCTGCCTTCTGAGCTCCCTGTCCTGGTGCTAAAAAGAACAGTTCCCACAATCCACTCAGATTAGCTCTTCACTCAGGCTCAATGAGCTCCACTGCTCGCACTCCTTCTGCTGGGCAGTGACAGGTACTGCACTCTGTCACAGGCATGGATGCAAAGTGAGAGAGAGACTAATGTGTGTGGTAGCACCATGGTGCATAGATACAGAGCATTCCTCATGGAATCCTTTCCAGCCTGTGCTCACAAGGGTGACGAAGAGGGGAGCAATTCCCAAACTACTGATTTACTTGATGGCTTTTCACCGGTTTTCCCCCATGACAAATTTGGTTCCATTCCAGTAGGTTTTGGGAGTTACCTTGTCCCTCAGATAAACATTCCCTTATATATGACTTCTCTTAACATCTATTGTGTTGAGGGAATTTTGAATTTAACTCACACCTTTTTTCAGTAGTAGCTTAGGGTAAATTACATCAGATACAAAATATTTCCCTGTGAAAAGGCAAATGTCAAAGCCTTGCACGAGTTCTCGTGTTCAGCTGTTGTGAACTCCTAACCTGCTGTATTTCTGTCTCTTTATCCTCCAGATTGGTCACTCTTTAAAATGTTTACGCGAACTGGGTTAGAAGCTTGTCCCCTGGCATCGCAGAGTAAAATCTACGTCGCTCTTTCCAGTAGAGATCAGGTAAATGTTATTGGCTTGGAGATGCTCTGGGGCTTGTCTGCAGCTCTACTAAACAGGGAGAATGGGGAAACATTGAGGGGGGAGAGGAAGTCTGAAAGGACTGATCCCAGTCTACTAGGTGTAGCCTTTTATAAAATAGGTTTAAAGTGGGCTGTGTGTCTACTCGCTTGTAGAAAAAAAAGTGTTGGGTAGTCAGATTGGGCTCATTTCTCACCAGGTTTTCCCCATGCAAAATTTTGTCCCGCTCCATTAATCTTTCATAACGGCTATTTTGAACCCAGACAGAAAACCATCTTCACTTTTTGTATAATTTCTTTGGGTTGGAAAGAATAGGAGATGAGGGAGGGTGGATTGGGGATCAGGAGTGAGGAGTGAGGAGGTAGAATTTCTTGACCTTCTCGTATAATCCCTTCCCAATCCAGAATCCGCTGTCCTTTCTTGTTCATTTCAAACTGTCTATACTTTGAACTGGGGTGTTAGTTTGCCTTTGAGTGTCCCAATGCTCTGGACTTGAAAGCACCTTTTCAATAATAACTCGGAGGGTTTTATAAAACTGCGGTAGAGGTTTCTACCAAGGGCCGGCCAGCATTTACCTCGCCAGCCCACAGTAGAAACCTCTTTGGCTTTGTAAAAGGAGACCTCAGTAGTAGCCGCTGGATTTGAACCTGTTCTTAGCCCACTGCTTTAACCATTAGAGCCTGCCATAAGGAACTTACGGCAAATATCTGGAAGGATGCAATGCAGCAGTGCACAACCCCCTCTTTGCCTCTTGTTTCTTCCAGGACTGGCCCAGTTTGGGAAGCGCCTTGTTTGTAAATTTGTTCCCAGAGTATAGAATTCATAATTGCTTTTGTACTATCACTACCACTAATAATTAGACATTATAGAAATGATATGCAGGAGCTTTCTCTGTCCCTAGTGGCTCCCAATCTGGTTTTGTACCTGGGGCGATGGAGGATTGAGTGACTTGCCCAGGGTCAAGAGAGCTGCACTGGGAATTGAATTCCTTTCCAGGGTGGAAGCTGAAGAAGACTTTGATATCTGATTTAGTTTTGACATTTCAAACTCTTCCTCCTGTAGGAAAATGAGCCGTTTGATGTGTCTCCACCTCCAACATCAGTCCAAGAGGTGTCTTTTCAAGGAGACCGCAGACGGTATGCAGTATATGATCTGCAAAGTCGGGAGCTCTCCAATTCATCCCGTAACCTCAACATCATGCTGAAATGGAAAGGGCCTCAGGAGAAAGGTGGGTGTGCAAGCCGCCCTCCTCATTAGCAGGCCACGTTTTTCATGGGAGGTCAGGGAGCAGGGTGTTGGCCAAATGACTTGAGATTGTCCTTAGCTTATGATTCAGATCTTCCATTTGAACTTGGTCTAAGGTAGTGAAGTATTGTATGAACCAGCATGGAAGCCTGAAGGGAACGGAGGAGAATTTTGGATTTAGCTGACACCTTTCCAATAATGGCTCAAGAAGAGTAGGCGGGTGCACTAGGTATTTTATTGTCCTCACAAACAGGGGAGTGGAAGAGAAGCAGCTGCCTTGACACCCTGAGGTTGTGAGTTCAATTCCCGCTGCAGCCCCTGGTGACCCTGAGCAAGACACTTAACATGTAGGTACCAAATATGTACCTGTCCAAAATATGTAAACTGCTTTGATTGTAACCACACACAGAAAAAGTAGCATACCAATCCCATCCCCTTTACCTTATCCCTTGATCTGATTTCCTGCTTAGGCCTCTCCCCGCTGAGAAGGATGGAATAGTAACTGGAAAATGATGTTGAAGATAAAGACCAACTGGCTCATAAGATGGGAAAAGCTCACTTGGGCAGAATGGAGATGGAGTTGGTGACATACATACATGTGCACACACACACGTCTTGCCTTTTTTCATTGTACAAAGACCCTCAGGAGCCACCTGTAACCTGTTTTGACGTCTGACATAGGCCTGTGGTATAAGTGATACGCTTCTACTTGTTCGT